>NC_035176.2:28926715-33926715 GCF_001659605.2 Manihot esculenta | reverse complement strand
AGACCATAGAAGATATGCTTCGAATGTGTGTGCTAGATTTTGGCGGATCTTGGAGGCAGCATCTACCCTTAGTGGAGTTTGCCTACAACAATAGTCATCATGCTAGCATAGGGATGGCCCCATATGAAGCTCTGTATGGGAGGAAGTGCAGGTCACCAGTTTGTTGGGAAGAGGTTGGAGAAAGGTCCCTAGCAGGGCCTGAGTTAGTAGAGATCACGAACAGAGTGGTACCCATCATCAGAGAGAGGCTCAAGACTGCTGTGAGTCGGCAGAAGAGCTATGCAGACGTTCGCAGAAAGCACATAGAGTTTGAGGAGGGGGATCTGGTCTTGTTGAAGGTGTCTCCAATGAAAGGGGTGGTTCGTTTTGGGAGGAAAGGTAAGCTGGCTCCGCGGTACATTGGACCTTTTGAGATTTTGCAGAAGGTCAGAAATGTGTCGTATAGGCTTGATTTGCCTATGTCTATGGAAAGAATCCATCCAGTCTTCCATGTTTCGATGCTCAGGAAGTTTGTGTCAGATCCGAGTAAGGTTCTTAGCGAACCAGATGTGGAGATCCTAGGTGATCTCACGTATGTAGAACAACCAGTGCGGATCATTGACACCCAGATCAGAAAGCTATGGAACAAGGAGATCCCGATGGTAAAAGTCCTCTGGAACCACCATAATATCGAAGAGTGCACCTGGGAGACAAGGGAATCTATGCTCCGACAGTACCCCCATCTCTTTTGAGGTTACTTCTAGTTTCTTTTGTTCTTTATGTGCCTTATGTTATGTTTTTTGTTTTGAGTTAGAGAGGAACATTCGGGGACGAATGTTCTTAAGGGGGGGAGAATGTAATACCCGGCTAGACCCCGGTATCGAAATTCCTACGTTCCGGCGGATTTTCCGTTGGAAGTCGGGATTCGAGGATGTCGGAGCTTGCCCTAAGGGTATAAGAAAGGTTTTTAAGATGTTTTTAAGTGTTTTTATCATGTTTGCATGTTATGAGTTAAGAAAATTGAGTTTTGAAATGAAAAGGCCAAGGGGACAAAAGCCAGGTTCGGCCGCCGAAGGTGAAGTTCGGCCGCCGAAAGTTGCATGGGTTCGCATGCACGTTAGGCCGCCGAAGGAAGAATCGGCTGGTCACTACAAAAGCCCCTTTGCCCGAGACTCGAGTGTTAACACACTGTTTTTGGGTCAAAGGTGGGTTTAACCTCTCCTTGGTGTGATTTTTCATGTTTTCCTCAAATCTTGCATGTTTTCACATGTTTTGAGCTTTGTATTAGAGATTTGAGCAAAAGGAAGCAAAGTTGAGCACTTGGAGACTTTGATTGAGTTTTCCCCCATCTCCAAGCTTGGATCATCAATCCTCTAGTTCTTCAAGAGGTAAGCATGGATCCTCACCTCCCCTTATGTTTAAAGCAAGTTTTAAGCAGTTTTGAAGAGTTTATGGCATGTTTTGGGGTATAAGCATGAGTTTGAGCATATGTTGCTCATATGCGTTTTGTTGTTGTTTTTGGGGCTTGAACTAGTTTTTAGGCCTCTATATGCATGAGTTATGTTATATGTTAGTTGAGAAGTGTTGGTATGCATGTTATGGGTGGTTGATAGGATTTGGAGGCTGAGAGCATGAGTTGTGCTCGGATTCTGCCTTTCTGGAGAATCCAGGTTCGG
The DNA here is from genome assembly GCF_001659605.2 of Manihot esculenta. Lineage (NCBI taxonomy): Eukaryota > Viridiplantae > Streptophyta > Magnoliopsida > Malpighiales > Euphorbiaceae > Manihot > Manihot esculenta. The sequence continues at coordinate 33,925,060 of NC_035176.2, read as the reverse complement.
CCGCCGAAGCAAGGTTCGGCCGCCGAACCCCTTGTGGAGGCAGTTTCGGCTGCCAAACCTTGCCCCCGAAAGCTAGGCTTTTGGGTGAGAAAGGGGCTTTCGGCCGCCGAAAGAGGGAGTTCGGCCTCCGAAAGTGCATGAGTTTCGTCTCTGGATGAGACTTTCGGCCGCCGAAGGTGCCGCCGAACATGCATGAGTTTCGTCTCTGGAGAGGGGTTTCGGCCGCCGAAAGTGCCGCCGAAGGTGCCCTGTCCAGTCTTCTTTTGCCCATTTTTCCATGCATGCCTATGATGTTTTAGAGGGGTTTTGGGGAGATACTAAGAGTTATGTTCAAGTAAGTTTGGTCCTCATTTGAGTCCACCTGTGTAGGTACGGACCCGAGAGACCAAGGAGGCCCACAGAGTTAGAGTTACAGAGACTGCTCAACAGTTGACAGAGGTGAGTGGAACAGAACTTTATTTTCAAAGTTAAGAACTGTTTTAGCATGATTCATGCATCATTAATGCCATGGTTATATAGGATGCTTTGCATTAGTATTCACCAAGTTGATGCATTGCATTATTATGTGTATATGTGGATTGGACCGAGGCGATCTCAATAGCCCATAAGTCTGTCATGATAGTATGTCCTGTGTGAGCTCCTTTGGGGCCGGGCATTTACCTTGGATGAGTCCTGTGAGAGCCCTTATAGGGTCGGGCACCATGAGTAGTTAGTGAAAGACCTGTGTGAGCTCCTTTGGGGGCCGGGCACTGACAGAGGGAGTTTTGGGATCATGTCCAATCCGAGATGTGAAATGTTTGTGTAGTGATGCATCATCTGATAGCATGTTTTAAATGTGATTTTTTATAGATTCCGCTCACTGGGCTTTAGCAGCTCATCCCTCTCCCTAACCCCATTTTTCAGGGCCTCAGAGAAGAGAAAGAGAAAGAGATAGCAAGGGTAAAGGCATATGTAATCGTATAGAATAGTGGACATGATGATGATGTACAGTACAGAGTTTATGTAATGTATAGAAATGATGTAATAGTAAGTTATGTACTGAGTTCTAGTATTGTGCTTGGCCCTAGTGTATGTTTATCCCTTTGCACATGATCTTTTTATGATTGAGATAATGTTGTTATGATGCGCTAGGCTTGGTGCATGGTAGTCTTTCTATCTCTGTAGTTACTGTATGGTACCATAGCAGGTATCACTCTTCGAGTGCATACAGACAGAGCATGCATAGTCCAGGCTTAGTTGATGAGAAAAGTTTCAAGAAAAGAAAAGATAGGCAAGCAAAGAAAAAAAAAAAAAAAAAAAGAACAAGAGAAGAGTAAGTCACAGTTTTAAGCTTAAGTATGATCATGTATGGGATTTCTCAGGTACTCAGAGTTGACAGTAGGCTTACTACGGGTCCCGGCGGCCTTAAGCCGATCTGGATCCTAGTGCCGGTGATGGTCCGGTAAGCGGGCTGTTACAGATTGGTATCAGAGCATAGGGCCTCTAGAGTACGGTGTGCTGAGCTAAGATGCTCAGGGATTAGAGAGATCTCACATCGGAAAGAGGTTGTCTTAGAGGGCAAGCACAATAGGAAGATCATGTCCACTAGGATAGGATGTTGAGTCCTGTTTTGATGCTGTGTAATGCCATGATTTTATGCATGTGCATTTAATGATATGCTATGATATGTTATGTTATGAGTTGAGGGTTCATGTTGTTACATGGATCCTATGATGCTAAAGTTTATGTTATGTTTTCAGAAGCTAAGATGAGAGGAACCCGTCGATCAGCTAGATTGACTGGAGCTCCGCCCGAGAATGAGGATATGGAAGGGCGTCCCCCTGCTTTGCCAAGAGCTATGTCCCAAAGGGCAGGCAGAGAAAGATCATCAAGGGACCCTAGAAGGTCTTTTGATGAAAGCAGGAGGGAGACAGAACAGAGAAGAAGATCTAGTGATACAAGGGAAGAGATGGATGTGGATCCAAGAAGGGATGGAGGGTTAGGTGTTGGCACTACAGAGGAGGATGTGGGATCATCACAGGGAGGCGGTCAGGCCTCGGGGTATGGTTATCCACCCCACTATCAGCCCTACCCACAGGGCCCAGAATATTCGATGGGAGGTACATCGGATTATCCTAGTTTTCAACCATATCCCACATATATGCCTTATCCACCGTATTACCCCCCATATCCACCATATCCCATGTATCCACCCTCACCTTTTTACCCCAATCCAGCATACTCTACACCAGACAGTTCTGCACCTCCCCCATCACCACCAGTGGTACAACCAGAAGCCCCAGTTATCCAAACACCTCAACCTGGCCCATCTGTGAGGAGCAAGGTAAAGATGACTGATTACCTAAAGTTAGATGCTCCTAAGTATCAATCAGGAGATGATCCGTTTGAGTACATTAAAGCAGTTAAGATGATAGCAGATGAGCTAGGGGCAGATGATACCAGAGCCATTCAGATGGCAGGGTTCACTTTAAAATGTAAGAAGGCGAAGGAATGGTTTGGCGTCTATGTGGACCCTAGGTTGGATAACATGTCTTGGGAGGAGTTTGCTAATGAGTTTGCCGGATGGGCATTTCCAGATAGTTCGAAAGAGCTAAAGATGATAGAATTTGAGCAGCTCAAGCAGACAGAGGATATGAGTATCGATGAGTTTACTGACAGGTTTCTGGAGTTGCTGCGGTATGCAGGACAGGCCTATGATACTGAACAGAAAAAGGCCAGGAGGTATGCGATGAAACTGCATTCCAGGTATTCCTCCTTGATCCATGCAGCCGAGAGGGAGAGTTTCCACACCGTGGTGGATTTAGCACGGAGAATGGAGGCTAGTGCCATTATACAGGGTACAGTGAAACAGCAGCCGGCACAGTCTTCGGGTTCTAAGACCCCAGGTAGGGGTAAGTCAGATCCCTCTTCACAGGGTGCAGCAACTTCCAGTGGTAAGAAGTGGAGTGGTTCCACTCAGAAGTCGAGGAAGAATAAGTTCTGGAACAAGATTAAAGCAGGTCTGGGATTGGGCAGTGGCATGAGTTCAGGTTCAGAGGTTCCAGTGTGTAGTAGGTGCGGTAAAGCGCACAGAGGAGTTTGTCGCTTTGGGATTACAGGATGTTACAGGTGTGGCCAGGAGGGACACATGGCTCGTGAGTGCCCTCAGGCATCTTTCACGGCACCATCCCAGCAGACAGCTCCAGCTAGCATGCCACAGCCACCAGTTTCAGTTATGACGCAGGGCAAAGGCAGAGGGAGAGGGCCAGCCTCTTCATCTGCAGGTCCCAGAGGTGGAGGTCCGTCAGCTCCGGCGCGGATTTTCACGATGACACAGCAGGAGGCAAACACTTCTAACACCGTGGTGTCAGGTAATCTTCTCATTGGGTGTTCTGAGGTGTATGCTTTGTTAGACCCTGGTGCTTCGCATTCCTTTGTTGCTCCCAGAGCCATAGAGAGAGTGGGTTTGATGACGTCTGGGTTAGAGTGTCCCCTATGGGTCAGTGGCCCTAAGTGTGATCCATCGTTGGCAGAGACAGTCTGTCGACATAGTCCAGTGTTTATAGATGGTAGATGCCTTCCAGCTGACCTTGTGGTTCTAGAGTTGACAGATTTTGACGTCATTCTAGGGATGGATTGGCTATCTGCATATGGTGCTACCTTGGACTGCAGAGACAAGGTAGTTAAGTTCAGAGATGAGGATGGATCTGCGTTTGTCTTCAGAGGAGACAGGAGGGGCACGCCTAGAGGTCTGATATCAGCCCTACAGGCTCGTAGGTTGCTCAGGAGGGGATGTCAGGGATATCTAGCTCATGTGAGAGAGCTAGACAGTCAGGTTAGGGACTCCAGTTCAGTGCCCGTAGTCAGAGAGTTCCCAGATGTGTTTCCAGATGAGCTTCCAGGACTACCACCTGATAGGGAAATAGAGTTCGAGATAGAGTTAGTGCCTGGTACCAGACCGATCTCTATTCCTCCCTACAGGATGGCACCAGCAGAGCTGAAAGAGTTGAAAGAGCAGCTACAGGAGTTGGTAGATAAGGGTTTCATCCGTCCCAGTACCTCACCCTGGGGTGCTCCAGTGTTGTTTGTCAGAAAGAAGGATGGATCCCTTAGGCTTTGTATCGACTACAGGCAGTTGAACAAAGTCACTACCAAGAATAAGTATCCTCTACCCAGGATCGATGATCTATTCGACCAGCTAGCAGGAGCAGGTTGTTTTTCTAAGATAGATCTGAGATCGGGCTATCATCAGCTGAGAATCAGGGAAGAGGATGTACCTAAGACAGCTTTCAGAACCAGATATGGGCATTATGAGTTCTTAGTGATGCCGTTCGGGTTGACTAACGCCCCTGCAGCATTCATGGATCTCATGAACCGAGTTTTCAGAGAGTACCTGGATCACTTTGTTATTGTCTTCATAGATGATATCTTGGTGTATTCCAGGAATGCAGAGGAGCATGCCCATCATCTGAGGATAGTCCTGCAGACCTTGAGAGAGCATGGTTTATATGCCAAGTTCTCCAAGTGTGAGTTCTGGCTAAGGAGCATTTCATTCTTGGGGCATGTAGTGTCAGATCAAGGTATAGCAGTGGACCCCAAGAAGATAGAAGCTGTAGTCAATTGGCCTAGACCCACTACAGTGACAGAGGTCAAGAGTTTCTTGGGTTTGGCAGGCTACTACAGGAGGTTCGTTCAGGACTTCTCTACGATAGTGGCTCCTATGACCAGATTAACCAGAAAGAACCAGAGATTCACATGGTCTGACCAATGTGAAGAGAGTTTCGAAGAGTTAAAGAGAAGATTAACTTCAGCACCGGTGTTAGCTCTGCCTACTAGTGATGAAGACTTCACAGTGTTCTGTGATGCGTCCCGAGTGGGATTAGGTTGTGTGTTAATGCAGAATGACAGAGTAATAGCTTATGCTTCTAGACAGCTGAAGAAGCACGAGCTGAACTATCCGACACACGATCTTGAGATGGCAGCTGTTATCTTTGCACTCAAGATGTGGAGGCATTACCTCTATGGGGTGAAATGTGAGATCTTTACAGATCATAAGAGCCTACAGCACATCCTGAGTCAGAGGGAGTTAAACTTGAGGCAGAGACGGTGGGTGGAATTGCTTAGTGATTATGATTGCAGGATCCAGTATCATCCGGGAAAGGCAAATGTTGTAGCCGATGCCTTGAGCCGGAAATCATTAGGCAGTTTATCCCACATTACAGCAGAAAGGAGACCGGTGGTGAAGGACTTCTACAGATTAGTTGAGGAAGGGCTACAGTTAGAGGTAACTGGTACAGGTGCTTTGATTGCACAGATGAAAGTTACACCCGTGTTTCTAGAGCAGGTGGCTCAGAAACAGCATGAGGATCCAGAGTTGGTCAAGATTGCCAGGACTGTTCAGTCAGGCAAGAGCGAAGGGTTTAGATTCGATGACCAAGGGATTCTCCGCTACGGGCATAGATTATGTGTACCAGACGACATTAGTTTGAAAGGCGACATTATGAGAGAAGCTCATAATGCGAGATATAGCATTCACCCTGGAGCCACCAAGATGTATCAAGATCTGAAGAAAGTGTATTGGTGGCCAGCAATGAAGAGAGAAGTGGCACAGTTTGTGTCAGCCTGCGAGATATGTCAAAGGGTGAAGCTAGAGCACCAGAAGCCGGCTGGAATGCTTAACCCACTGCCGATTCCAGAATGGAAATGGGAGAATATAGCCATGGATTTTGTAGTGGGGTTACCGGCGACGTCCAACAGACTAGACTCCATATGGGTGATTGTGGATAGACTGACTAAATCTGCTCACTTCATTCCTGTCAGGAGTGGCTACTCTGTGGACAAGCTAGCGCAGGTGTATCTTGAGGAAGTTGTGAGGTTGCATGGGGCTCCTGTTTCTATAGTGTCTGACAGAGGACCCCAGTTTACCTCCAGGTTTTGGCGAAGTCTGCAAGAGGCTATGGGCACAAGATTAGACTTCAGCACTGCTTTCCATCCACAGACTGACGGACAGTCCAGAGGACCATCCAGACCATAGAAGATATGCTTCGAATGTGTGTGCTAGATTTTGGCGGATCTTCAGGCTGCAGGTCCCAAGGTGGAGGTCCGTCAGCTCCGGCGCGGATTTTCACGATGACACAGCAGGAGGCAAACACTTCTAACACCGTGGTGTCAGGTAATCTTCTCATTGGGTGTTCTGAGGTGTATGCTTTGTTAGACCCTGGTGCTTCGCATTCCTTTGTTGCTCCCAGAGCCATAGAGAGAGTGGGTTTGATGACGTCTGGGTTAGAGTGTCCCCTATGGGTCAGTGGCCCTAAGTGTGATCCATCGTTGGCAGAGACAGTCTGTCGACATAGTCCAGTGTTTATAGATGGTAGATGCCTTCCAGCTGACCTTGTGGTTCTAGAGTTGACAGATTTTGACGTCATTCTAGGGATGGATTGGCTATCTGCATATGGTGCTACCTTGGACTGCAGAGACAAGGTAGTTAAGTTCAGAGATGAGGATGGATCTGCGTTTGTCTTCAGAGGAGACAGGAGGGGCACGCCTAGAGGTCTGATATCAGCCCTACAGGCTCGTAGGTTGCTCAGGAGGGGATGTCAGGGATATCTAGCTCATGTGAGAGAGCTAGACAGTCAGGTTAGGGACTCCAGTTCAGTGCCCGTAGTCAGAGAGTTCCCAGATGTGTTTCCAGATGAGCTTCCAGGACTACCACCTGATAGGGAAATAGAGTTCGAGATAGAGTTAGTGCCTGGTACCAGACCGATCTCTATTCCTCCCTACAGGATGGCACCAGCAGAGCTGAAAGAGTTGAAAGAGCAGCTACAGGAGTTGGTAGATAAGGGTTTCATCCGTCCCAGTACCTCACCCTGGGGTGCTCCAGTGTTGTTTGTCAGAAAGAAGGATGGATCCCTTAGGCTTTGTATCGACTACAGGCAGTTGAACAAAGTCACTACCAAGAATAAGTATCCTCTACCCAGGATCGATGATCTATTCGACCAGCTAGCAGGAGCAGGTTGTTTTTTCTAAGATAGATCTGAGATCGGGCTATCATCAGCTGAGAATCAGGGAAGAGGATGTACCTAAGACAGCTTTCAGAACCAGATATGGGCATTATGAGTTCTTAGTGATGCCGTTCGGGTTGACTAACGCCCCTGCAGCATTCATGGATCTCATGAACCGAGTTTTCAGAGAGTACCTGGATCACTTTGTTATTGTCTTCATAGATGATATCTTGGTGTATTCCAGGAATGCAGAGGAGCATGCCCATCATCTGAGGATAGTCCTGCAGACCTTGAGAGAGCATGGTTTATATGCCAAGTTCTCCAAGTGTGAGTTCTGGCTAAGGAGCATTTCATTCTTGGGGCATGTAGTGTCAGATCAAGGTATAGCAGTGGACCCCAAGAAGATAGAAGCTGTAGTCAATTGGCCTAGACCCACTACAGTGACAGAGGTCAAGAGTTTCTTGGGTTTGGCAGGCTACTACAGGAGGTTCGTTCAGGACTTCTCTACGATAGTGGCTCCTATGACCAGATTAACCAGAAAGAACCAGAGATTCACATGGTCTGACCAATGTGAAGAGAGTTTCGAAGAGTTAAAGAGAAGATTAACTTCAGCACCGGTGTTAGCTCTGCCTACTAGTGATGAAGACTTCACAGTGTTCTGTGATGCGTCCCGAGTGGGATTAGGTTGTGTGTTAATGCAGAATGACAGAGTAATAGCTTATGCTTCTAGACAGCTGAAGAAGCACGAGCTGAACTATCCGACACACGATCTTGAGATGGCAGCTGTTATCTTTGCACTCAAGATGTGGAGGCATTACCTCTATGGGGTGAAATGTGAGATCTTTACAGATCATAAGAGCCTACAGCACATCCTGAGTCAGAGGGAGTTAAACTTGAGGCAGAGACGGTGGGTGGAATTGCTTAGTGATTATGATTGCAGGATCCAGTATCATCCGGGAAAGGCAAATGTTGTAGCCGATGCCTTGAGCCGGAAATCATTAGGCAGTTTATCCCACATTACAGCAGAAAGGAGACCGGTGGTGAAGGACTTCTACAGATTAGTTGAGGAAGGGCTACAGTTAGAGGTAACTGGTACAGGTGCTTTGATTGCACAGATGAAAGTTACACCCGTGTTTCTAGAGCAGGTGGCTCAGAAACAGCATGAGGATCCAGAGTTGGTCAAGATTGCCAGGACTGTTCAGTCAGGCAAGAGCGAAGGGTTTAGATTCGATGACCAAGGGATTCTCCGCTACGGGCATAGATTATGTGTACCAGACGACATTAGTTTGAAAGGCGACATTATGAGAGAAGCTCATAATGCGAGATATAGCATTCACCCTGGAGCCACCAAGATGTATCAAGATCTGAAGAAAGTGTATTGGTGGCCAGCAATGAAGAGAGAAGTGGCACAGTTTGTGTCAGCCTGCGAGATATGTCAAAGGGTGAAGCTAGAGCACCAGAAGCCGGCTGGAATGCTTAACCCACTGCCGATTCCAGAATGGAAATGGGAGAATATAGCCATGGATTTTGTAGTGGGGTTACCGGCGACGTCCAACAGACTAGACTCCATATGGGTGATTGTGGATAGACTGACTAAATCTGCTCACTTCATTCCTGTCAGGAGTGGCTACTCTGTGGACAAGCTAGCGCAGGTGTATCTTGAGGAAGTTGTGAGGTTGCATGGGGCTCCTGTTTCTATAGTGTCTGACAGAGGACCCCAGTTTACCTCCAGGTTTTGGCGAAGTCTGCAAGAGGCTATGGGCACAAGATTAGACTTCAGCACTGCTTTCCATCCACAGACTGACGGACAGTCAGAGAGGACCATCCAGACCATAGAAGATATGCTTCGAATGTGTGTGCTAGATTTTGGCGGATCTTGGAGGCAGCATCTACCCTTAGTGGAGTTTGCCTACAACAATAGTCATCATGCTAGCATAGGGATGGCCCCATATGAAGCTCTGTATGGGAGGAAGTGCAGGTCACCAGTTTGTTGGGAAGAGGTTGGAGAAAGGTCCCTAGCAGGGCCTGAGTTAGTAGAGATCACGAACAGAGTGGTACCCATCATCAGAGAGAGGCTCAAGACTGCTGTGAGTCGGCAGAAGAGCTATGCAGACGTTCGCAGAAAGCACATAGAGTTTGAGGAGGGGGATCTGGTCTTGTTGAAGGTGTCTCCAATGAAAGGGGTGGTTCGTTTTGGGAGGAAAGGTAAGCTGGCTCCGCGGTACATTGGACCTTTTGAGATTTTGCAGAAGGTCAGAAATGTGTCGTATAAGCTTGATTTGCCTATGTCTATGGAAAGAATCCATCCAGTCTTCCATGTTTCGATGCTCAGGAAGTTTGTGTCAGATCCGAGTAAGGTTCTTAGCGAACCAGATGTGGAGATCCTAGGTGATCTCACGTATGTAGAACAACCAGTGCGGATCATTGACACCCAGATCAGAAAGCTATGGAACAAGGAGATCCCGATGGTAAAAGTCCTCTGGAACCACCATAATATCGAAGAGTGCACCTGGGAGACAAGGGAATCTATGCTCCGACAGTACCCCCATCTCTTTTGAGGTTACTTCTAGTTTCTTTTGTTCTTTATGTGCCTTATGTTATGTTTTTTGTTTTGAGTTAGAGAGGAACATTCGGGGACGAATGTTCTTAAGGGGGGGAGAATGTAATACCCGGCTAGACCCCGGTATCGAAATTCCTACGTTCCGGCGGATTTTCCGTTGGAAGTCGGGATTCGAGGATGTCGGAGCTTGCCCTAAGGGTATAAGAAAGGTTTTTAAGTGTTTTTATCATGTTTGCATGTTATGAGTTAAGAAAATTGAGTTTTGAAATGAAAAGGCCAAGGGGACAAAAGCCAGGTTCGGCCGCCGAAGGTGAAGTTCGGCCGCCGAAAGTTGCATGGGTTCGCATGCACGTTAGGCCGCCGAAGGAAGAATCGGCTGGTCACTACAAAAGCCCCTTTGCCCGAGACTCGAGTGTTAACACACTGTTTTTGGGTCAAAGGTGGGTTTAACCTCTCCTTGGTGTGATTTTTCATGTTTTCCTCAAATCTTGCATGTTTTCACATGTTTTGAGCTTTGTATTAGAGATTTGAGCAAAAGGAAGCAAAGTTGAGCACTTGGAGACTTTGATTGAGTTTTCCCCCATCTCCAAGCTTGGATCATCAATCCTCTAGTTCTTCAAGAGGTAAGCATGGATCCTCACCTCCCCTTATGTTTAAAGCAAGTTTTAAGCAGTTTTGAAGAGTTTATGGCATGTTTTGGGGTATAAGCATGAGTTTGAGCATATGTTGCTCATATGCGTTTTGTTGTTGTTTTTGGGGCTTGAACTAGTTTTTAGGCCTCTATATGCATGAGTTATGTTATATGTTAGTTGAGAAGTGTTGGTATGCATGTTATGGGTGGTTGATAGGATTTGGAGGCTGAGAGCATGAGTTGTGCTCGGATTCTGCCTTTCTGGAGAATCCAGGTTCGGCCGCCGAAGCAAGGTTCGGCCGCCGAACCCCTTGTGGAGGCAGTTTCGGCTGCCAAACCTTGCCCCCGAAAGCTAGGCTTTTGGGTGAGAAAGGGGCTTTCGGCCGCCGAAAGAGGGAGTTCGGCCTCCGAAAGTGCATGAGTTTCGTCTCTGGATGAGACTTTCGGCCGCCGAAGGTGCCGCCGAACATGCATGAGTTTCGTCTCTGGAGAGGGGTTTCGGCCGCCGAAAGTGCCGCCGAAGGTGCCCTGTCCAGTCTTCTTTTGCCCATTTTTCCATGCATGCCTATGATGTTTTAGAGGGGTTTTGGGGAGATACTAAGAGTTATGTTCAAGTAAGTTTGGTCCTCATTTGAGTCCACCTGTGTAGGTACGGACCCGAGAGACCAAGGAGGCCCACAGAGTTAGAGTTACAGAGACTGCTCAACAGTTGACAGAGGTGAGTGGAACAGAACTTTATTTTCAAAGTTAAGAACTGTTTTAGCATGATTCATGCATCATTAATGCCATGGTTATATAGGATGCTTTGCATTAGTATTCACCAAGTTGATGCATTGCATTATTATGTGTATATGTGGATTGGACCGAGGCGATCTCAATAGCCCATAAGTCTGTCATGATAGTATGTCCTGTGTGAGCTCCTTTGGGGCCGGGCATTTACCTTGGATGAGTCCTGTGAGAGCCCTTATAGGGTCGGGCACCATGAGTAGTTAGTGAAAGACCTGTGTGAGCTCCTTTGGGGGCCGGGCACTGACAGAGGGAGTTTTGGGATCATGTCCAATCCGAGATGTGAAATGTTTGTGTAGTGATGCATCATCTGATAGCATGTTTTAAATGTGATTTTTTATAGATTCCGCTCACTGGGCTTTAGCAGCTCATCCCTCTCCCTAACCCCATTTTTCAGGGCCTCAGAGAAGAGAAAGAGAAAGAGATAGCAAGGGTAAAGGCATATGTAATCGTATAGAATAGTGGACATGATGATGATGTACAGTACAGAGTTTATGTAATGTATAGAAATGATGTAATAGTAAGTTATGTACTGAGTTCTAGTATTGTGCTTGGCCCTAGTGTATGTTTATCCCTTTGCACATGATCTTTTTATGATTGAGATAATGTTGTTATGATGCGCTAGGCTTGGTGCATGGTAGTCTTTCTATCTCTGTAGTTACTGTATGGTACCATAGCAGGTATCACTCTTCGAGTGCATACAGACAGAGCATGCATAGTCCAGGCTTAGTTGATGAGAAAAGTTTCAAGAAAAGAAAAGATAGGCAAGCAAAGAAAAAAAAAAAAAAAAAAGAACAAGAGAAGAGTAAGTCACAGTTTTAAGCTTAAGTATGATCATGTATGGGATTTCTCAGGTACTCAGAGTTGACAGTAGGCTTACTACGGGTCCCGGCGGCCTTAAGCCGATCTGGATCCTAGTGCCGGTGATGGTCCGGTAAGCGGGCTGTTACACCTGTAGTAACCTGCTAAACCCAAGAAGCTCTTGATCTCTATCACTGTAGTGGGTCTAGGCCAGTTAGCTACATCTTCCACTTTCTTGGGGTCTACCTCGATTCCATTTTCTGACACCACATGCCCCAAGAAGGAAATGCTCCTCAGCCAGAACTCACACTTGGAGAACTTGGCATACAAGCCATGTTCCCTCAAGGTCTGCAAAACCAACCTCAGATGATGGGCATGCTCCTCTGCATTCCTGGAATACACTAAGATATCATCTATGAAGACAATAACAAAGTGATTCAGGTACTGGCTAAACACTCTGTTCATGAGATCCATGAATGCTGCAGGGGCGTTGGTTAACCCGAACGGCATTACAAGGAACTCATAATGCCCATATCTGGTCCTGAAAGCTGTCTTCGGTACATCCTCTTCTCTTATCCTTAGCTGATGGTACCCCGATCTCAGATCTATTTTGGAGAAACAACATGCTCCGGATAGCTGGTCAAATAGATCGTCGATCCTTGGCAACGGGTACTTATTCTTGGTAGTGACTTTGTTCAACTGCCTGTAGTCGATACAAAGTCTGAGAGATCCATCCTTCTTTTTCACAAATAGCACTGGAGCACCCCAAGGTGAGGTACTCGGTCGGATGAATCCTCTATCTACCAACTCTTGCAACTGCTCCTTAAGCTCCTTCAATTCTGCTGGTGCCATCCTGTAGGGAGGAATAGAGATCGGTCTGGTTCCAGGCATCAATTCAATTTCAAACTCTATCTCCCTAGCAGGTGGTAAACCTGGCAGCTCGTTTGGGAAAACATCTAAGAACTCTCTAACCACTGGCACTGAGGCGGGTTCTCTGACATGACTATCCAGCTCTCTCACATGAGCTAGAAAACCCTAACAACCTCTCCTGAGCAGCCTACAAGCCTGTAGGGCTGATATCAAACCTCTAGGTGTACTCCCCCTGTCTCCTCTGAAGACGACCTCTGACCCATCCTGACATCTGAACTTGACTACCTTGTCTCTGCAGTCCAAGGTAGCACCATGGGTAGATAGCCAATCCATCCCTAGAATGACGTCAAAATCTGTCAAATCTAGAACCACAAGGTCGGCAGAAAGGCATCTCCCCTCAACAAAAACTGGACTATACTGGCAGACTGACTCTGCCACCGACGGGTCACACTTGGGTCCACTGACCCATAGGGGACACTCCAACCTAGAGACCATCAATCCCAACCTCTCGACGGCCCTCGGAGCAATGAAAGAATGAGATGCACCAGGGTCCAATAATGCATACACATCTGAGCAACCAATGATGAGACTACCTGCCACCACGGTGTTCGATGCATTTACCTCCTGCTGAGTCATGGTGAAGATCCGTGCTGGAGCTGATGGACCCTCACCCTTGAAACCCACTGAAGAAGAGGCTGCCCCTCTCCCTCGACCTCTGCCACTAGCCTGAGTTGCGGCTGGAGCTGCTGGCTGAGCCACACTACCAGAAGCTGTCTGCTGAGACTATGCTACAAAAGCTGCTCTAGGACACTCCCGAGCCATGTGTCCCTCCTGCCCACACCTGAAGCAGGCTGCTGTCCCAACCAGACATACGCCCTTGTGTGGCTTCCCACATTTCTTGCATACTGCATTATCTGCACCTGAGCTCGAGCCACCTCCTAATCCCAGACCTGACTTGATCTTGCTCCAGAACTTGTTCTTCTTTGGCTTCCTGGTGGTGTTGCCCCACCTCTTACTGCCTGAACTCAGAGAAGAAGCGTCTAACTTTCCCCCACCTGGGGTCTTGGAACCAGAAGGCTGTGCCACTGACTGCTTGACTTTCCCTTCGATTATAGCACTAGCCTCCATCCTCCGAGCCATATCTACTATGGCATGGAAACTCTCCCTCTCTGCTGACTGAATCAAGGAGGAATACCTGGAATGGAGCTTCATGATATACCTCCTTGACTTCTTCTGATCTGTGTCTAGATTCTGCCCAGCAAACGACAACAGCTCCAAGAATCTGTCTGTATACTCATCCACACTCATCTCATCCGTCTACCTCAGCTGCTCGAACTCAATCATCTTCAATTCTCTTGAACTGTCAGGGAAAGCCCATCCTGCAAACTCATTTGCAAACTCCTCTCATGATAAGCTGTCCAACCTCGGGTTCACATAATTCTTAAACCACTCTCGGGCCTTCTTGCATTTTAGTGTGAATCCAGCCATTTGAATGGCTCTACTGTCATCAACTCCTATCTCATCTGTAATTGTCTTGACCCTTTCGAGGTACACAAACGGGTCATCACCGGTTTCATACTGGGAAGCACCCAGCTTCATGTAATCGGTCATCTTGACCTTGCTCCCCCCAGATGAGCTAGGTTTAGGCATTTGGGTTTCTGGGATAGTAGGTGCTGCTGGTGGTGGAGGAGGTGCAGCATCCCCTGGGGTAGGGTTTATTGTACTTGGATGGTAGGGTGAGGGTGGATACATAGGGTACTGTGGGTAGAAAGGTGGGTATGGCATCTGAGAGTGATAAGGGTTAAAATTGGGGTAATCCAATGTACCTCCCATCGAATACCCGGGATTATGTGAAAAGGGTGGGTAGTAAGGTGGCTGAACAAATCCCGAGGCCTGAGTGCCTCCTTGGGACTCTCCCATACCCTCTTCCGACATACTTACTCCGAGACTGCCATCCCTCCTTTGATCCACATCCATCTGATCCCCCACATCCTCTGACATATCCCCTTGCACTGTTCCCCTCACTGATCTGCTTCTACCCAGATCCAAAGACCTTCTAGGGTCTCTTACTGCTCTTTCTCTGCTGGACCTACTTGACATTGCCCTAGGCAATGCAGGAGGACGGGCATCAGTGCCCTCGTCCTGGGGTGGTACTCCAGTCAATCGTGCCGATCGACGAGTTCCTCTCATCCTGCTTACTGAAAAACAACACACATCACATAAACATTAGCATCAAATGGTTCATGTGCAAACACATGAACCCGCATCACATACATCACATACATAGCATATCATTAATGCACATGCATATAGTCATGGCATTTCACAACATCATTCAAGACAGGACTCTACATCCTATCCTAGTGGACATGATCTTCCTATTGTGCTTGACCTTCTATAACCTCTATGAGCCCAACACTCTAGGTCCGACCATGTGAACCTAGGGCTCTGATACTAATCTGTAACGATCCGAAAATCGGACCGCTACCGGCGCTAGGATCCAGATCGGCTTAAGGCCGCCGAGACCCGTAGCAAGCCAAACATTTATCCTATGAACCTGTTTAATCCCATACATGATCAACAACATACATAAAAATTTTAAACTTTTCTTTCATTCATTCACCAAACTCAACCTGAGCATGCACTATACATAATCATAATCATAATCATAAACATTAACCCCTCTTTGGAGTCTCATCAGTGCCCCAATGGGGTGACATAGCATATATTGAGTTTGGTTACGTAAGCATCATTAAAATCATGTACTCAAAGGGATTAACAACATACTAGGGTCAAGCACAACTATAAACCTCAATAGGCATCATTACATTACATTTCTACACTATACTTTTACATTACATCACATTCATCTCCACATCTAGCTATTACAAACATCCTGACTCTACTCCTGCTGACCTCCTGGTCTATCATGTACCTGCAAATCTGGGGTTAAGGGAGAGGGGTGAGCTATAAAGCCCAGTGAGAAGAATAATAACATATTCAATTTATATTTCATGCTTTCATGGAATGCAACACAACACAAAAAAATCACATCAAGGATGGAATTGTCACCAATAGTCCTCTACATTCCAAGGTGCCGGGACGTAGAATGGGTCAACCGGTCTTTCTCTTAAACATAACATATCATAACATTCCAACGTGCCGGGACGTAGAATGGGTCAACCGGACTTCCATACCATATCATATTACATCATATCATATTGAGGACTCAGGATCATCCAATAACCATCCACATCATCATCAAATTATGCAATGCAACATATTCATGAATTCTAATGCAAACAACCTAGAATATCACATGGCATTCGTGATGCATGAACATACTCAAATCTATGTTTATTTGCTTTAAAACATAAGTGTTTATTCCACTCACCTCTGGCTAAAGCTCTACTGACTCTGAAGCGACTGACTCACTGCTGGGGTCCTCGGTTCCTCGGGTCCGAACCTACACAGGTGGACTCAAATGAGGGACCAAACATTCATGAACATGACTCTAAAATACTCCCCAAAAACCCCCCCTAATACACCTTAAAACAATCATAGAAAACAAGCAAAGGAGGGCTGAACAGGGCACTTTCGGCGGCAGGTTCGGCGGCCGAAAGTCCCTCCAGAGCCGAAAGTCATGCAGGTTCGGCGGCACCTTCGGCGGCCGAAAGTGCCCTCCAGAGACGAAAGTCCATTTTTGGGGGCAGGCTTCGTCAGCCGAAAGGCTTGCCTCACAGACAGGTTCGGCGGCCGAAAGTCCTTTCGGCTGCCGAACCTGGTTTCTCCCAAAAGGGCAGAAACTCAGCTTTTCAAGGCACACTTTCCTCCCAAACCCTCCAATCAAGCATCCAACTCTCTCAAATCATGCATAGACACTTGCATCAACACATAGGGGTCTCAAACTATCCTAAACCCCAATTCAAACACATCAAACATGCATATCCAACACACATTGACCATATAATCACATAAAACTTAACAAAGTTCAACTAACCTAAACATGCATTTCTACCCCATAGATCAACTTAAAACTTGCTTAAAACATACAATGAGCTCAAGATCGGCTCTTACCTCTTGAAGATCGAGAGAGAGACGACCTAAACTTGGAAACCAAAGCAAAAGAGCTCCTGAGTCTTCCAAGCCTCAAAACTTGCTCTTTGCTCAAAAATCTTCAAAACAAAGTAAAAACTCATGAAAATCATGAAAGATTTGAAGAAAAGGACTCAAAATCGGCGAAGAACTCACCTTGGCCGAAAATGGGGAGAAAAGCTCGCCCATTCAGACAAAGGGACCCTTTTATAGGTGGCTGGCCAGGCCACTTTCGAGGGCCTAACGTGCCTCCGCATGCATGCCATGTTCGGCGGCCGAACATAAGGTTCGGCGGCCGAACCTGGATTTCCCTCACTTATGCCTTCGGGGGCCTAAAGCACTCCCGAAGTGCATGCATGTTCGGCGGCCGAACCTGAGTCTTCCTCTCAAGACTATTTTCATTCAAAACTTAATTTCTTTCTTGTTTAAACCCATGAAATACATTAAAACATTTTATAAAAACATGATTTTACCCTTCTAGAGGTTTTCGACATCCGAGATTCCACCGGACGGTAGGAATTTCGATACCGGAGTCTAGCCGGGTATTACATTTGTGATGTGATGCATTTCATGAAAGCATATGTTTAAATGATTTCTATTATTGTTCTGCTCACAGGGCTTTTTAGCTCACCCCTTTCCCCTAACCCCCAGGCTTGCAGGTCAGAGGTAGTCCAGGAAGACGTCAAGGGTAAAGGTTATGGCTTTGTAATAGATTAGCATGTTAGTGTGGACATGTAATGTAAATTGAAATAATGCATTGTAAGATAATGTATTGTAATGAAATGTAAAGTAGAGTAATGGTTTAGTATTGTGCTTGGCCCTAAGGTTTGGTTAATCCCTTTTTGTACATGATGTATGTTATATTTTTATTGTTGAGATGTGAACTAGGCTTGATGTATATAATGTTGACCCAGCTAGAGCATTTGATGAGGGCTCTAGCATGGGGGTTTATATGTTTTCAGTTATGTAGCATACGAATGAAGCTTGGTGTATGAAAGTTTTTAAAGTTTTTATGTATATGTTGGATTATGTATGTGATTATACCAGTGTTACAGGATGTATATTAGGCTTGCTACGGATCCCGGCGGTCTTAAACCGATCTGGATCCTGGTTTCGGTAGCGGTCCGGTTTCCGGGTCGTTACATTAGTGGGGCTATAGACCCCATATATCCGGGATTATGACCGCATGGTGCTGGAGAGAATTAAATGGCCGTCTGACGATGGAAAAAGATACAGTATATCCATACGTATGACCTTGTATGATAATGATAGGTTATACTGTAGTAAGACGGCGATTATACATCATTAGAGGAAAAAAAATAAAAAATAAAGAAAGAAAAGTATGAGCCATCTGAACCATGTTTGAAAATAAATACCTTGAACTTATCCGCTATTGAATCTGATGACATAAAAAACCATTTCCTGCATTTGGAAGCAAAACTTGGAAAGCACAATCACAGCATGTGTCTTGAGAATTCCACATCCATCTATCTCTTCTTTCTTTCACATATGCATGTGCACATACACACCATATGGTTGAAAAAAGAAAAACTATATGCTTGGTGGCATAATTTCCTCTTAAATGGTTTGATTTAGCCTTGTCGATAATTGAAATTCCTCGAGTTCAACGATTTTAAGTGACACCAAAGGGTAGTTACCTCTAAACGTTTTCTTTCTCTTAACTATTTTTTTCATCTGTTACATACGATAAATAAAAAATATTTTTGATTTGTTTAAATCTTATAGCTTTCCTACTACCAAACATGGAAACCAATATAATAAATGCAAGTGAAGTGGGTAATATAATTTTTGTATATAGGACAATGACAATTAAAAATAACAGGTCATCCAAATGCTTATAAACTTGATAATGGGATCCACCTTAATGGCCACTACATTCAATATTTCAATTTGCTGCACTGGTCGCCACTATATAGGCAGCACTCATACAACGAAGAAGCCATTAAACGATGCAGTCAACGAAGCTCATGGTGAATTCTTCTCTACTAGCTTATTTCTCTTACTCACTTTTTGGCCACTCTCGATCTATTAGGTTTGTGAATCAAGTCAATTTATTCATTAACATCTCTCCTAATTTCATATCCATTGCGATCTCTGAATATGTAATGGAGCCATTAGAGAAGGGTTTTCTTTTTAACACAACGGCAACATGATCCTTTATGCTATGAATATTTGAACTTGTGCTAATTTTCTTATGTTGTGTTACCACGTCCGTACTTCTTATGTATATATATTCTTACTCAAACAATTTCTCCATAATTAAATTATGGATAAAAGATTTCATTCTTTATGGCAAGTAATTTTTTCTCTAAAATTCAAATGCTCCAAAGTCCATATAAAGTATCAAAACTTATATGCCTGAAAAGGATGTGAAATAAAAATGTGAAAAAAAAAAGGTGTGATACAATACAAATACAAATAGATTAAAGCCCAATACCAAAAATAAATAACCTTAATTGTATTGAAGGACAAAAATTATATGCGATTTTAATTTAATAAAATACTTCTCCAAAAGTATTATTTTAAATATTATAAAATTAGTTTATTTTAAAAAATTTACAATTAATATATAATAATATAATTTAATTTTAATAACATCAAAATAATATATTTAAAAAATTATTTTTAAGATTTAGTCTGATAGTAAGTGTATCTGAATAAATCTGAGAGATTTTAGGTTTTATTCTCTATTTTTAATTTTTATTTCAAAAAAAATATATTAATTTTAAAAAAAATAAATAAATAATCGATAGGCGAATCTAAAGAAAATATGTGCTTCTTTAAAGCCTTATTTGATGGGATAAATTATTCAACTTAGCATTTAACTAACATTTTATCTCAATTTCTCATAATTTAGAAAAACTATTTTTTGAAAAGCAAATTTTCTAGAAAATAGAGAGTTTGAATTAAATAAAGTTAAATTTCAGTCTTTACCATCCATTCAGATGATGCATGAGAGATACTAAGGAATCAATTTCTAAATTTTCTATTACTAATTAAAATATCATGTTTTTAAACTATAGTTAATATATATTGGCTTAATTTATAACTAAAATATTTTAAAATTTTTAGTACGATATTTGAAGTAGAATTTATTTATATAAAGGAAATAATATTTCAATTTTAGTGATTCCTAAAAAATTTTTAAAACAATAAAATTGTTGTGGACACGCGATTAGGAAGTGGGTTAAAGTGGCTAATGGGTCCGTCCTACCCAGACCCATTAGCAAAGTAGAGCCCTGTTTCAAGTCCAATCCCATACCCGCCTGTTTTGTTGTTCAAGGCAAGTACTTGGCTTAGCTCATCTTCCTTCCTTTCCATTCAAGTCTCTCTAATGTTCTTCTTTTTTTTTTTTTTTTTTTTTTTTTCCTTTTATCTAACAAATGAGCTCAGAGATCAACTTAACTGATCTATCCATTCAGAGAGCTAACACTCCAGACGAAAACGTTAATGTGAATACCATTAAGGGTGTTCATTTCAGAAACAGCACTATTAGTCCAAAATAGTTTATGAAAATATTAGTTTTTTTATTCCTTTCAAATTAAATGAAACACTCAGATCCTGAAAGGAAAAACAAAAATATTTTATTTTTCTGCTTCGTATTTTTGTGTTGTAGCGTTATGGGCGTCGAAGCCACCAAAAATAAATTTCTGTTTTAAAATAAAACTTGTGATGATGGTAAACAGGGTCAATCCTACAGAGACTGATAAGTGGATTAATTCCATTAAATGAACAAAAATAAAATAAAATAAAATGGGGGAGGTTTTGAATGTAGAGGAATAAATAAAATCAATCCAAAGGAAGAAACAATTTAAATTTAAGAGAGATAATCAAGATGAAAAACATTTAATTAAAGGAATAATTTTAGTGTCAGTTTTTGTGAGTTAATCACAAATAAAATAATTTCAATTTAATTATTGATAAACCAGCTATAGATATCGAAAACGTTTCAGGTATCCAATCTTTTTTAGATTTTAAACTAGTTAAGAGATGCTCGTTAATTAGCTCTAACTCTTGGATAACCGTAGGAGACACATTAAGAATTAAAAAGACCTAATCTTAACTAACAAATGCGGGACACTCGGCTCATTTAAGTTAGATTATACTATTCCTTTAGGAGGGTCTTATGCAACCTAATTTACTATTTATTTCAGTTCAACTAAAAAATTACGGATTTAATTAACTTGAATAGCAATATACCATTCTATCAATTAAGCAATGGCGCCTTAATGCAATAATCCACAGAATGATATTAAGCAATAAACACATAAATAATATAAATACGAGTAAACTATAGAATCACATAAATCTCACAACTAATTGAACTGAAATTTTAATTATCCTTTAACTGAAAAGAAAAAATTTAGCCACACATGTTAATGGCTAAGAATGAGAGATGAAAGATGAGATGATATGAGATGTCGGATATATTATATTGCCCCCTTTTTATAGTACTAAGAGTCCTAAATACAAGTAACTAAAATCAAAATTGAATACAACTTGACAGATGAGAGTTATCTATTTGATTCACGGATTTAAAGCCGGGCTCTGTTCTTCAAGTATATTTATGCTCATAACGTAGTTCATAACACAACTCATCTGGAAATTAGATCTGTTCCTTATTCTTTTATGAATTTGATTGTAGCCACGTTTGATCTCAGAATGTGGAGTCCAAATTGGATTTTTCTCTTGTTATTCTCCAATCCTACCAAGATAACAAAATTTAAACGAATCAACTCTGTTTTAAACAAAATCAAACTCAATATCTAAGTATTTTAAAATATTAGTACATAATTGTGCATATTATCACAGTGATCTCTAGGCTTCCTTACAGAAAAAACTGTCGTTGATTCTACTACAAAGTCTGAGTATATTGCGGCTTGTAAACCTACTAAAGTGGCTGTTTGGATTAAAAAGTTTATTAAAGGATTAGGAGTTGTCCCAAGCATCCTAGATCTATTATAACTGTTTTGTGACAACAACAGGGCCATTGCACATGCTAAGGAGCCCCGGTCATACCAGAAATCCAAACATATACTCAGAAGATACCATCTTATCCGAGAGATCGTCGAAGAAGGAATCATCAAGATAAGTAAGATTGCAAGTCAAGACAATGTAGCTGATCCTCTAACTAAGCAGTTAGCTAGAGACAAACATGAGGGTCATGTTAGAACATTCAGGCTTAGAGCTATGCCTGATTGGGACTAGTTCTAGTGGGAGATTGTTAGTGTAAGCCCTACTCCCATGTACATTGTAAAGACATTTTATCTATAATAAGTAAAGATGAGGCATTTGTTTTATCACTTTGTTTATTACTGTACATATTAAATTAATAAAATATCCTTTAATGTTGGGTTTGTTCAAGTTATCAAGTGTGAGGCACTTGGTAGTAAAACCTTGAAACTTTAAAGAACAACATTATAAACTTCCCTAGTCTGTAATACCCGGCTAGATTCCGGCATCGGAATCCCTACCTTCCGGCGGAATCTCCGTTGGAATATGAAATTTTGATGATGCCAGAGTCTTCTAGAGGGGTAAAATGTGATTTCCAAAATGATTTTTACTGATTTCATGGTTTTAAATGAAAAAGAAGTGAGTTTTGAAAAGAAAGGACCAAGGAGGTTTTTGCCAGGTTCGGCTGCCGAAAGTGAAGTTCGGCCGCCGAACATGGGAAGGGTTCGGGAGTACTTTTGGCCTCCGAAAGCTATGTTTGAACAAACCAGGTTCGGCCGTCGAACCTTAAGTTCGGCCGCCGAACATGGGGGTGTTTTGCATGCATGTTAGGCCGCCGAAGGAGGTTTGGCTGGCCACCTATAAAAGCCCCTCAGACCGAAAATGGGCGAGATTTCTCCCCATTCTCGAGCTCAGGTGTGTTCATGTCCTCCTTTGGTCATTTTCATGTTTTCTCTTCATCTCCTTCATATTTTTATGAGTTCCATGGTTGTTTTGAAGAGTTTTCAAGCTTAGATCAAAGTTTTGGGAGCTTGGAGACCCAAGGAGTAGTTTCCTCCCATCTCCAAGTTAGAGCTCGCACAAACCCTCGATCTTCAAGAGGTAAGTGTGGATCTATGCTTTCTTTTACGTTTCATGAAGTTTTAAGTGAGTTTTAAGAGGTTTTGATGGGTAGATATGCATGTTAGGGTTTATGTGGGTTTTATGCCCAATGTATGATAATGTATGTTCATGTGATGTTTGTGTTGGGGTTTAAGTTAGTTTTCAAGCCCCTTGAGCTTATGGGAGAGAGTATGCATGATTGGGAAAGAGTATGTGAGGTTTGGTTTGTTTTGATGGTTTTGGCCTATGTGGGTCATAAACTATCTATGTATGCTTTAGATGTTGTTTTGGGGAGTTTAAGCTTGTTTGAGCTCCTTTGTGCATGGTTAAGGATGTATGCATGTGTTTGAGAAATTGGGTGCTTGTTTTGGGGTGTATGGAAGGTTTGGGAGGCTTGAAATGCACAAAGGCTGAGTTCTGGATGAACTCAGGTTCGGCCGCCGAAGGTGGTTTCGGCCGCCGAACCTGCCTGAGGATGCAGGGATTAGCCGCCTAACATTGCCCCCGAAAGTTGGGTTTTGGCTTGAAAGCAAACTTTCGGCCGCCGAAGGTAATGTTCGGCCGCCGAAAGTGTCTGACTTTCATCTCTGGAGAGAGAGTTCGGCCGCCGAAGGTGCCGCCGAACCTGCCTGACTTTCGTCTCTGTCTGGGACTTTCGGCCGCCGAAGGTGCCGCCGAAAGTGCCCTGTCTAGCCCTTTCATGGGTGTTTTCTATGTTTGTTTTGAGGATTTTTAGGGGGTTTTTCGGGGAGTTGTTTATGTATTGTTTAGAGTATGTTTGGCACCTCACCGGAGTCCACCTGTGTAGGATCGGACCCGAGGAACCGAGGTGTTCAGCAGTGTTAGCTGCTTCAGAGTTAGTCCAGAGCTAGCCAGAGGTGAGTGGAACTAACCCTTATGTTTTAAATCAAATGTTTTCAGCATGTTCAAGCATGTTCATGCATCATGAATACCATGTTATGTAATAGGTTGTATGCATTAGAATTCACGAATATGATGCATTGCATAATACGATGACAATGATGTGGATGGATACTGGATGATCCTCTAGCCCTCAGTATGTTATGACATGATATGAAATGATATGATATGGCATGTATGATATGATATGAGATGAGTAGTCCAGGTGTGGCCGTATCGCCCCTGGCATAGAGCATGAGTAGTCCAGGTGTGGCCGTATCGCCCCTGGCATAGAGTATGTGGAGTCCAGGCGTGGCCGTATCGCCCCTGGCATAGAGTATTGTTGACTTGTTATGGTACGAGATTGATATGTAGAGGGCTATTGGTGACAGATTCATCCTTGAAGTGATATATTTGTGATGTGACGCATTCCATGATAGCATACGTTAAAATGAACTGTTTTCTTTTGTGGTTTCTGCTCACTGGGCTTTTTAGCTCACCCCTCTCCCCTAACCCCAGGTTTGCAGGGTCAGAGGTAGTTCAGGAAGACGACGAGATATGGTTATGGTCTTGATATGTAATAGAGTAGTAGTGGACATGATGTAATGTAAAGTTATGTAAGGATGTAAAAGAGTTATATTGTAATATGACTTTATGTTATGTTCAGAGTTATAGTATTGTGCTTGGCCCGAGTTGGATAATCCCTTGTACATGAGTTTTATTTTATGTTGTTACATGTGATGGACCGAGTTTGACGTAGGGTATGCTGACCCTAGGGGTTCTATGAGTTCAGTCATAGTGCATACACAGGTCAAACTGGTTAAAGGTAAAGTTTTAAATGTTTTATGAAAATGTTGGATCATGTTTGGGATTATACCAGCTGTACAGGATGCATAGTAGGCTTGCTACGGGTCCAGGCGGCCTTATACCGATCTGGATCCTAGCGCCGGTAGCGGTCCGGATTTTCGGGTCGTTACAGAATGGTATCAGAGCCCTAGGTTCACATGGTCGGACCTATAGTGTGTCGGGCTCATAGAGGTTATAGTAGGGCAAGCACAATAGGAAGATCATGTCCACTAGGATAGGATATGGAGTCCTGTCTTGTATGATGATGTGAAATGCCATGATGATGAGCATGTGCATTAATGCTATGATATGTATGTTATGTATGTGATGCAGGTTCATGTGTTTCCACATGAACCGTATGATGCTTATGTTTATGTGCTATGTTATGCTTTCAGAAGTCAAGATGAGAGGAACTCGTCGATCTGCGAGATTGACTGGAGCTCCGCCAGAGAATGAGGGCATGGATGCCCATTCCCCTGCTCTGCAGAGGGCAAGATCTTGTAAGACGATCAGGGAAAGTACATCAAGGGACCCTAGAAGGTCTTTTGATGCAGGTCGGAGGAAATCAGTTCATGAAGGTATGTCAGCGGATGTGATGGAAACAGAGGAGGATAACCAGAGAAGAGATAGTAGTTTGGGCATGAGTATGTCAGTAGAGGATATGGGAGAGTCCCAAGGAGGCACTCATGCCTCGGGCTTTGTTCCACCACAGTATCCACCCTACCCGCAAGGGCCAGGGTATCCGATGGGAGGTACATCGGATTTCTTTAGCCATAACCCATATTCCACCTTTATGCCCTATCCTCCCTTTTACCCACAGTACCCCATGTTTCCATCCTCACCCTTTTTTCCAGGTCCAGCAAACCCTAACCCAGGGAATGCTGCACCTCCTCCTCCACCAGCAGAACCAATAGTCCCTGATGTCCGGATACCCAAACCTGGTTCATCAGTTGGGGGTAAAGTAAAGATGACAGATTACCTCAAGTTGGATGCCCCCAAGTTTGAAGCAGGCGATGACCCCTTTGAGTACCTCAGAACGGTAAAGATGATAACAGATGAGCTAGGAGCAAGTGACAGTAGAGCCATTCAGATGGCAGGGTTCACATTAAAATGCAAGAAGGTAAGGGAATGGTTCAAAAACTATGTGGACCCAAGGTTGGAGAGCTTATCCTGGGAGCAGTTTGCCAATGAGTTTGCAGGATGGGCTTTTCCAGATAGTTCCAGAGAACTGAAGATGATTGAGTTTGAGCAGCTAAGGCAGACAGAAGAGATGAGCGTAGAGGAGTTTACGGACAGGTTCCTGGAGTTGTTGCCGTTTGCAGGACAAGGTCTTGATACAGACCTAAAGAAGTCTAGGAGATATGTTATGAAGCTTCACTCCAGGTATTCCTCGTTGATTCAAGCAGCAAAAAGGGAGAGTTTCCATGCTATAGTGGATATGGCACGGAAAATGGAGGCTAGTGCTATCATTCAAGGAACAGTTAAACAGTACGTGGCACAGTCTTCGGCTTCCAAACTCCCGGGGACAAGTGATGTTAATCTCTCCCCTCTGAGCGAGGCTGTCACAAAAAGTAAGAAGGGAGACAGAGGTCTCAGAAGATCAAAGAAGAACAAGTTCTGGAATCGGATAAAGTCTGGTCTGGGATTAGGAGGTGGCTCGAGCTCAGGCACAGAGGTTGCAGAGTGTGCAAGGTGCGGTAGGCCGCACAAGGGAGTCTGTCAGTTTGGGACTACAGCATGTTACAGATGCAGCCAGGAGGGGCACATAGCTCGAGAGTGCCCTAAGGCAGCTTTTATGACACCGTCCCATCAGACAACTCCAGGCAGTATGGCTCAGCCATCAGCTCCAGTCATGTTTCAGGTGTAACAGCCCGAAAACCGAACTGCCACCGGCACTAGGATCCAGATCGACTTAAGGTCGCCGGGACCCGTAGTAAGCCTGCTATCCTGTGTATACCTGTGAAATCCCATACATGATCATACAGTTTCTGTAAAACACATAAAACTTTTCTTCATTCTAAGGCTTAACCTGTGCATGCACTCTCTCTGTGCTCTACCAATCCCTACTAGAGCTCCTCATGGCTCTAGGCGGATCAAACTCATAATGTTAAGCCTGGTTTTGCTCATAAACAGACAACAATAAAGAAACATACATAACCTGATCATGTGACTCCACAAAGGGATTACAAGTCTTATAAGTCAAGCACTATTCTATACACTATAGAATTACATGTACATATACACTGTCTCTATACATTTACATGTCCACACTAGCTATTACAACACTCTGTACTCTTCCTGTACCCTGCTGAGTTCTCTCTGACCTCTGAACCTGCACAACTGGAATTAGGGGAGAGGGATGAGCTACGATAGCCCAGTGAGTAGAATAGGAATAAAATACCAGGTGATAAAACATGCTCTCATGGAATGCAACACATAATCACATCACCTCGGCCAGACGGATCAAAACTCCCTCTATCTCATCTGGGGTACCTCAGTACCATGTGCCTGGTCCCCGTAGGGCTGTTCCAGGTCTTTGTGTGCCTGGTCCCCGTAGGGCTGTTCCAGGTCTTTCCTCTGAGGGCTAATGAATCCTCACGAAGTCCGTGCCGTCTCACATAAGCAATGTACAAGGAGCAATGCCAAGTACAAGGATAAATGCAATGCATCATCTTTGTGTACACTAATGCACTCACCCTATAGCATATTCATGATGCATGAAGCATGATAAAATATTCAGTTCTCAGATTAAAACATTAAGTTAAATTCCACTCACCTTTACTTTGCTCTGAACTGACTCTGCAGGTTATGACACTGGATTCACTGCTGACCTCCCTGATGCCTCTGGTCCGTACCTACACAGGTGGACTCAAATGAGGAACCAACCTTACTCAAGAACATCGCTCAGAAACTCCCCAAAACCCCTCTAACTAATCCTAAAACCAACACATAAAACATGCAAAAGAAAGCTGGACAGGGCACTTTCGGCGGCAGGTTCGGCGGCCGAAACCCTACTCCAGAGACGAAACTCATGCATGTTCGGCGGCACCTTCGGCGGCCGAAGGTCTCGTCCAGAGACGAAACTCACACACTTTCGGCGGCCGAACTCCCTCTTTCGGCGACCGAAAGTCTCTGTCTAAACCGAAAGCCTAGCTTTCGGGGGCAACCTTTGGCAGCCGAACTGCCTCCACAAGGGATTCGGCGGTCGAACCTTCCTTCGGCGGCCGAACCTGGTTTTGCCCGAAGGACAGAACCCTGCTCTGTTTCATGCAAACTTTGCCCAAAAACCTACAAACATGCATATCAACTACTCCCAACTAGCATATACACATATATATGCACAAAGGGGTCTCAAACTACCCTAAAACCCCAAACAAACATAGCACATAACACTTAATCATGCTGGAACACCACAAATCACCAAAACCTCACCTAAACCTAAACATGCCTACTACCCATACAAACTTCATAAAACCTTCAAAATCATCAAAGAAGCTCAGGATCTTCACTTACCTCTTACACAACGTGAGGATGAAGGATCCTAACGTGGAGATAGGAAGAAAAGCTCTTCCAAAGCTCCAAGCTTCAAAACTTGATTCTTTTGCTCAAAACCTTCATAAGTCACCAAAACTCTTAAAACTCTTGAAAGATTTGATGAAAATCATGGAAAACATGAAAGTCAACGTAGGAGAGGCTGAAACTCACCTCTGGCTGCAAGTGGAGGAGAAATAACCTCCGGCTGCAAGTGGAGGAGAAATAACCTCCTTCCACCGACCCTTGGCCCTTTTATAGGTGGCTGGCCAGACCACCTTCGGCAGCCGAACGTGAAGCCGCAACCATGCAATGTTCGGCGGCCTAAAGTGACCTTCGGCGGCCGAACCTTTGCATTTCTCCCTTGTTGCTTTTCTTTCAAAACTCAAGTCTTTTAACACTTCAAAACATGAAAACAAGTGAAAATACCTTGGAAAACATATGCATTACCCTTCTCGAGGGTTCCGACACCCGAGATTCCACCGGACGACAGGAATGCCGATGCCGGACTCGAGCCGGGTATTACATTCTCCCCCCCTTAAGAACATTCGTCCCCGAATGTTCCTAACACAACATAAACACATAGAAAAGGGGAAAACTAACCTTAAAACAGATATGGGTATTGCTGGAGCATGGACTCCCGAGTCTCCCAAGTGCACTCTTCTAGGTTGTGGTGGTTCCACAGAACCTTCACCATTGGTATCTCCTTGTTTCTCAGCTTTCTAATCTGGGTGTCAAGGATCCGCACGGGCTGCTCTACATAGGTGAGATCACTTAAGATTTCCACCTCCGGTTCACTAAGAACCTTCTCTGGATCTGACACAAACTTCCTCAACATAGAAACATGGAATACCGGGTGAATTCTTTCCATAGAAGCCGGTAAATCTAGCTTATACGACACAGGCCCGATCTTCTGCAAGATCTCAAAGGGACCAATGTACCGTGGGGCTAGTTTACCCTTCTTTCCAAACCGAACCACTCCCTTCATCGGAGACACCTTAAGCAATACCATATCCCCCTCCTGGAACTCTATCTGCTTCCTACGGATGTCTGCATAGCTTTTCTGTCTGCTTACAGCTGTTCTGATCCTTTCTCTGATGATAGGCACTAAATTGCTGGTTATCTCAACTAACTCTGGCCCTGCAAGAGTTTTCTCTCCTACCTCTTCCCAGCAAACAGGTGTTCGGCACTTCCTCCCATACAGAGCTTCATAAGGAGCCATCCCTATGCTAGCATGATGGCTGTTGTTGTAGGCAAACTCCACCAGAGGTAGATGTTGCCTCCAAGAACCGCCAAAGTCTAACACACACATTCTCAGCATATCTTCAATGGTCTGGATGGTTCTTTCTGACTGACCGTCTGTCTGTGGATGGAAAGCAGTGCTGAAATCCAACCTTGTGCCCATTTCATTCTGCAGACTCCGCCAAAATCTGGAGGTGAACTGAGGTCCTCGATCTGATACGATCGACACTGGAACTCCATGCAACCTTACGATCTCGTCTACATACACCTGCGCCAACTTGTCCACAGAGTAGTTACTCCTGACTGGAATGAAGTGAGCAGATTTAGTGAGTCTATCCACAATCACCCATATGGAGTCTAATCTGTTAGACGTTGCCGGTAACCCCACTACAAAATCCATAGCTATGTTCTCCCATTTCCATTCTGGAATCGGCAGTGGGTTAAGCATTCCAGCCGGCTTCTGGTGCTCTAGCTTCACCCTTTGACATGTCTCGCAGGCTGACACGAACTGTGCCACTTCTCTCTTCATTGCTGGCCACCAATACACCCTTCTCAGATCTTGATACATCTTAGTGGCTCCCGGGTGAATGCTATACCGCGCATTATGAGCTTCCCTCATAATGTCTGCCTTCAAACTACTATCATCTGGTACACATAACCTCTTACCGTGCCGAAGAATCCCCTCACCGTCAAATCTGAACTCTGCACTGTTGCCAGACTGAACAGTCCTGGCAATCTTCACTAACTCGGGGTCTTCGTGCTGTTTCAGAGCCACTTGCTCTAGAAACACTGGTGTCACTCTCATCTGTGCGATCAAAGCACCTGTACCAGATAACTGCAACTGTAACCCTTCTTCCACGAGCTTGTAGAAATCCTTCACCACCGGTCTTCTCTCTACTGCAATGTGGGATAAACTGCCAAGTGACTTTCGGCTTAAGGCATCAGCTACAACATTAGCCTTGCCCGGATGATACTGGATCGTACAATCGTAATCACTGAGCAATTCTACCCACCGTCTCTGCCTCAAGTTTAACTCTCTCTGACTTAAGATGTGCTGCAGGCTCTTATGATCCGTATAGATCTCATATTTTACCCCATAGAGGTAATGCCTCCACATCTTAAGTGCAAAGATAACAGCTGCCATCTCCAGATCGTGTGTCGGGTAATTCAGCTCGTGCTTCTTCAGCTGTCTAGAAGCATAAGCTATCACTCGGTCATTCTGCATCAACACACAACCTAATCCCACTCGGGATGCATCACAGAACACTGTGAAATCTTCATCACTGATCGGCAGCGCTAACACCGGTGCTGAAGTCAACCGTCTTTTTAACTCTGCAAAACTCTTCTCACATTCCTCTGACCACACAAACTTCTGATTCTTTCTGGTCAGTCTGGTCATAGGAGCAGCTATCTTCGAGAAGTCCTGAACAAACCTCCGATAGTAGCCTGCCAAACCCAGAAAACTCTTGATTTCTGTCACTGTAGTGGGTGTAGGCCAGTTGGCTACTGCCTCTACCTTTTTGGGATCAACTGCTATACCTTCCTCGGATACAACATGTCCCAAAAAGGAAATGCTCCTGAGCCAGAACTCGCACTTGGAGAACTTGGCATACAAGCCATGCTCTCTCAAGGTTTGAAGCACTATCCGCAGATGCTGGGCATGGTCCTCTGCATTTCTGGAGTACATCAAGATATCATCAATAAAGACAATCACAAAACGATCCAAGTACTCCCTGAAAACCCTGTTCATGAGATCCATGAATGCTGCAGGGGCGTTAGTCAACCCGAACGGCATCACAAGGAACTCATAATGCCCATATCTGGTTCTGAAAGCAGTCTTGGATACATCTCCTTCCCTGATCTTCAACTGGTGGTATCCGGATCTCAGATCTATTTTAGAAAAGCAACCTGCTTCTGCCAGCTGGTCGAATAGATCATCGATCCTGGGTAACGGATACTTGTTTTTGATAGTGACTTTGTTCAACTGTCTATAGTCGACACAAAGTCTAAGAGGTCCATCCTTCTTTCTGACAAATAATACTGGAGCACCCCAGGGTGAGGTACTCGGGCGGATGAAACCCTTAGCTACCAAATCCTGTAACTGCTCTTTCAACTCTCGCAACTCTGCTGGTGCCATCCTGTAGGGAGGAATAGAGATCGGTCTGGCATTGGGCATCAACTCAATCTCGAACTCTATTTCCCTATCAGGTGGTAGTCCTGGAAGCTCTTCAGGAAACAAATCTGGGAAGTCTCTAACAACTGGTACTGAGGATGGTTCCCTAACCTGACTGTCTAGCTCTCTCACATAAGCTAGGAACCCCTGACACCCCTTCCTTAACATCCTACGAGCCTGGAGGGCTGATATCAAACCCCTAGGTGTCCCTCTCCTGTCTCCTCTGAAGACACACTCTGACCCATCCTGGTCTCTGACACGGACTACCTTGTCTCTACAGTTCAGGGTAGCATCATACGTAGATAACCAGTCCATCCCTAGAATGACATCAAAATCTGTCAACTCTAGAACCACCAGGTCAGCTGGAAGGTATCTACCCTCTATGCACACTGGACTGAACCGACAGACTGACTCTGCCAAAGATGGATCACATTTGGGTCCACTGACCCATAGAGGACACTCTAACTCAGACACCATCAGACCCAACCTCTCTGCAGCTCGAGAAGAAAGGAAAGAGTGAGAAGCACCGGGGTCCATTAAAGCATACACCTCGAAACACCCAATGATGAGATTACCTGACACCACCGTGTTCGACGTGTCTGCCTCCTGCTGAGTCAGGGTGAAAATCCGTGCTGGGGCTGACGGACCTGCACCTCGGGAACCCATCCCTGATGAAGAGGCTGCCCCTCTTCCTCTTCCTCTGCCACTGCTTGGTGGTAGGGCTGAAGCTACTGGCTGTACTACACTGCCCGTACTCATCTGCTAGGATGGTGCAACTAAAATCGCCTGAGGACATTCTCGTGCATAATGTCCCTCCTGCCCACATCTATAGCAGGCTGTGGATCCCAACTGACAAGCTCCTCTATGCTGTTTGCCACACCTCTTGCACACTGGAAAATCTGCGCCAGAACTGGAGCCACTACTCATTCCCAGACCCGACTTCAGCCTATTCCAGAACTTGCCTCTCTTTCCTCTGAATTTCTCCCATCTCTTCTTACTTGCACTTGCTGTACTCTGTGAGGAGGAACCGGGTTTAACACCAGAAGACTGTGCCTTGACTACACCTTGACTTATGGCACTGGCCTCCATCTTTCTAGCAGCATCCACAATAGAGTGGAAACTTTCCTTCTCCGCATGAAGAATCAAAGAGAAATACCTGGGATGAAGCCTTGTGGCATATCTCTTTGCCTTCTTCTGATCTGTCTCATATGCTTGACCGACATATGGCAACAATTCCAGGAACTTATCTGTATATTCATCAACACTCATCTCCTCCGTCTGTCTCAACTGCTCAAACGCTACAACCTTTAGTTCCCTGGAACTGTCAGGAAAAGCCCATCCAGCAAATTCGTTGGCGAACTCTTCCCATGTCATACTCTCCAGTCTCGGGTCCACATAGTTCTTGAACCATTCTCTAGCTTTCTTGCACTTTAAAGTGAACCCTGCCATCTCAATGGCTCTACCGTCATCAGCTCCCAACTCACTTGTTATCATTCTGACTGCACTGAGATACTCAAAGGGATCATCTCCTGTATTGAATTTAGGAGCATCCAACTTTAAGTACTCGGTCATCTTCACCTTACTTCCCCCTGAAGAACTGGGTTGCTGTGCTTCCACAACAGGGGCTACTGGTTCAGGCGGTGGTGGTGGAGGAACTGGTTCCCTCACTTCAGGCTGTACTGGACTTGGATGAACAGGTGGGGGTGGATACATGTGATATGGTGGATAGAAGGAAGGATAGGGCATATATGGCATGTAGGGTGGATATGGAGCAAAGCTGGAGTAATCCGACGTGCCTCCCATCGGATACTCTGGGCCCTGAGGAAAGGGTGGATAGCCAAACCCCGAGGCCTGTGCACCTCCCTGGGACTCCCCCATACCTTCTTCTGACCTTCCTACACCCATGCTTACATCTCTACTCTGATCCTCTTCCATCACACCTCTTCCTTCTACTGACCTTCCCCCTCTGCTTACTCCTCTCCTGCTCTCGTCAGAAGACCTTCTAGGGTCTCGTGACGTTCCTTCCCTACTTGACCTGTGAGATCTTGCCCTTGGCAAGGCAGGTGGACGAGCAGCTGTACCCTCACTTACAGGTGGGACTCCAGTCAATCTCGCGGATCGACGAGTTCCTCGCATCTTCACTCTCTGGAAAAACAACAAAACACATAACACATAAGCAACACATCAAAAACATGCACATGCATAACCCATGGCATTGCACATCAGCAGAACATCCTATCCTCGTGGACATGTTTTTCCTATGGTGCTTGACCTACTAAACCTCTCTATGAGCCCAACTCTCTCTCTATAGGTCCGACCATGTGAACCTAGGGCTCTGATACCAATCTGTAACAGCCCGGAAACCGAACTGCCACCGGCACTAGGATCCAGATCGACTTAAGGTCGCCGGGACCCGTAGTAAGCCTGCTATCCTGTGTATACCTGTGAAATCCCATACATGATCATACAGTTTCTGTAAAACACATAAAACTTTTCTTCATTCTAAGGCTTAACCTGTGCATGCACTCTCTCTGTGCTCTACCAATCCCTACTAGAGCTCCTTATGGCTCTAGGCGGATCAAACTCATAATGTTAAGCCTGGTTTTGCTCATAAACAGACAACAATAAAGAAACATACATAACCTGATCATGTGACTCCACAAAGGGATTACAAGTCTTATAAGTCAAGCACTATTCTATACACTATAGAATTACATGTACATATACACTGTCTCTATACATTTACATGTCCACACTAGCTATTACAACACTCTGTACTCTTCCTGTACCCTGCTGAGTTCTCTCTGACCTCTGAACCTGCACAACTGGAATTAGGGGAGAGGGATGAGCTACGATAGCCCAGTGAGTAGAATAGGAATAAAATACCAGGTGATAAAACATGCTCTCATGGAATGCAACACATAATCACATCACCTCGGCCGGACGGATCAAAACTCCCTCTATCTCATCTGGGGTACCTCAGTACCATGTGCCTGGTCCCCGTAGGGCTGTTCCAGGTCTTTGTGTGCCTGGTCCCCATAGGGCTGTTCCAGGTCTTTCCTCTGAGGGCTAATGAATCCTCACGAAGTCCGTGCCGTCTCACATAAGCAATGTACAAGGAGCAATGCCAAGTACAAGGATAAATGCAATGCATCATCTTTGTGTACACTAATGCACTCACCCTATAGCATATTCATGATGCATGAAGCATGATAAAATATTCAGTTCTCAGATTAAAACATTAAGTTAAATTCCACTCACCTTTACTTTGCTCTGAACTGACTCTGCAGGTTATGACACTGGATTCACTGCTGACCTCCCTGATGCCTCTGGTCCGTACCTACACAGGTGGACTCAAATGAGGAACCAACCTTACTCAAGAACATCGCTCAGAAACTCCCCAAAACCCCTCTAACTAATCCTAAAACCAACACATAAAACATGCAAAAGAAAGCTGGACAGGGCACTTTCGGCGGCAGGTTCGGCGGCCGAAACCCTACTCCAGAGACGAAACTCATGCATGTTCGGCGGCACCTTCGGCGGCCGAAGGTCTCGTGCAGAGACGAAACTCACACACTTTCGGCGGCCGAACTCCCTCTTTCGGCGACCGAAAGTCTCTGTCTAAACCGAAAGCCTAGCTTTCGGGGGCAACCTTTGGCAGCCGAACTGCCTCCACAAGTGATTCGGCGGCCGAACCTTCCTTCGGCGGCCGAACCTGGTTTTGCCCGAAGGACAGAACCCTGCTCTGTTTCATGCAAACTTTGCCCAAAAACCTACAAACATGCATATCAACTACTCCCAACTAGCATATACACATATATATGCACAAAGGGGTCTCAAACTACCCTAAAACCCCAAACAAACATAGCACATAACACTTAATCATGCTGGAACACCACAAATCACCAAAACCTCACCTAAACCTAAACATGCCTACTACCCATACAAACTTCATAAAACCTTCAAAATCATCAAAGAAGCTCAGGATCTTCACTTACCTCTTACACAACGTGAGGATGAAGGATCCTAACGTGGAGATAGGAAGAAAAGCTCTTCCAAAGCTCCAAGCTTCAAAACTTGATTCTTTTGCTCAAAACCTTCATAAGTCACCAAAACTCTTAAAACTCTTGAAAGATTTGATGAAAATCATGGAAAACATGAAAGTCAACGTAGGAGAGGCTGAAACTCACCTCTGGCTGCAAGTGGAGGAGAAATAACCTCCTTCCACCGACCCTTGGCCCTTTTATAGGTGGCTGGCCAGACCACCTTCGGCAGCCGAACGTGAAGCCGCAACCATGCAATGTTCGGCGGCCTAAAGTGACCTTCGGCGGCCGAACCTTTGCATTTCTCCCTTGTTGCTTTTCTTTCAAAACTCAAGTCTTTTAACACTTCAAAACATGAAAACAAGTGAAAATACCTTGGAAAACATATGCATTACCCTTCTCGAGGGTTCCGACACCCGAGATTCCACCGGACGACAGGAATGCCGATGCCGGACTCGAGCCGGGTATTACATCAGGGCAGTGGTAGAGGCGGAGACAGGGGGACAGCCCCTTCTTCAGCAAGTTCCCGTGGGGAAGGTCCATCAGCTCCAGCGCGGATCTTCGCCATGACCCAGCAGGAGGCTAACACATCGAACCCGATGGGATCAGGTAATCTCACTCTGGTATGTTCTGGTGTGTCTGTTTCATGAACCCTGATGTTTCTCTTTTCTTTGTTTGCTTGTGAGCCCTTGTGAGGTTGGGTTGATAGCTTATGGGTTAGAGTATCCCCTTGGGGTCAGTGCACCCAAGTGTGATCCATCTGTGGCAGAGTCAGTCTGCCGGTATAGTCAGAGTATGTGTTGTGAGTAGATGCCTTCCAGCTGACCTAGCGGTTCTAGATTTGACTGTTTGACGTCATTCTAGGGTTGGATTGGTTCTTCTACTAGTGGTACTGCCTAGTCTGCAGAGACAAAGTAGTCAGGTTCAGAGGTCAGGATGGATCAGAGGTAGTCCTTAGAGGGGACAGAGTAGGGATAACTAGAGGTTCAGTATCAACCCTATAGGCTCGTAGGTTGTTCAGGAAAAGTTGTCAGGGGTTCTAGCTCTTCAGAGAGAGTATAGCAGTCAGGTCAGGGAGCCCGCCTCAGTGCCCATTGTTAGAGAGTTTTAGATGTTTCCCCAGACGAGTTCCCAGGACTACCACCTGTCAGGGAGATAGAGTTCAAAATAGAAGTAATGCATAGAATTGGACCAATCTCTATCCCTCCCCACAGGATGGTATCAACAAAGTTTAAAGAGATGTAAGAGCAATGGTATAAGTTGGTAGTTAAGGGTTCCCATCTGACTGAGCACTTCGCCTTGGGGTGTTCTAGTATTGTTATGAGGATGAAGGATGGATCCCTAGGACTTTGTGTCGACCACTAGTCGTTGAACAAAGTCACTACCCAGAACAAGTATTTGTTACCTTGGATCGACGGTCTATTTTAAGCCAGCTAGCCGGGGCTAGTTGCCTTTCCAAGATAGATCTGAAGTCTAGGTACCATCAGTTAAGATCAAGGAAGAAGATGTGCAGAGAGCAGTGTTTAGAACCAGATATGGCCACTATGAGTTCCTAGGAATGTCGTTCGGGTTAATGAACGCCCCTACATCATTCATGGATCTCATAAGCAGAGTTTTAGTCGGTTTCTGGATCACTCCGTTATTGTCTTCATTGACGGTATCTCGGCGAGTTCCAGAAATGCGGAAGAGTATGCCCATCATCTGAAATCAGGATTGCAAATCCTGAGAGAACATGGCTTGGATGCCTAGTTCTCCAATGTGAGTTCTGGTCGAGAAGCATATCCTTCTTGGGTCATGTGTGTCGGAGAAAAGAAAGTGAAGTAGACCTGAGAAAGTTGAAGTTGTAGCCGACTAGCCCAGGCCCATGGTAATGACTAAGGTCAAGAGCTTTTTGGGTTGGGCAGGTTACCTAATGGAGGTTCATCTAGAACTTCTCTATAGTTGCCGCTCCTATGGCCAGATGGATCAAGAAGAACCAGAGGGTTGTGTGGTCTACTCATATTGAAGAGGGCTTTGAAAAGCCAAAGGAAATGTTGATGTCAGCACCAGTGGTGGCTCTGTCCGCCAATAATGAAGATGTCACAGTGTCCTGTGATGCGTCCCGTGTGGGACTAGATTGTGTGTTATTGTATAGTGGTAGAATGATTGCTTATGCTTCTAGGTAGCTGAAGAAGCATGAGTTGAATCATCCTACACATGATCTAGAGATGGCGATGGTAACCTTTGCACTCAAGATGTGGAAGTGGTACCTGTATAAGGTATGAGGACAGATCCTTACAGATCGAAAGAGTTGCATAGTCAGAAAGAAAGGAATCAGAACTGCTGAGAGTCAGCAGGAGAGTTATGAAGTTGTCCACAAGAGGCATGTAGAGTTTCAGAAGAGAAGAAGAGTTTTATCAGAGTGCGCGGCGGAAGCGTATTGAGGTTCTCGAGGAAGTCGAGGTTTGCTGGAGGTGTCTCCTAAAGAGAGGGTGATTCGCTATGGGCGGAAAGGTAAATTAGCTCTCAGATACATTAGACCCTTTGAAATCCTGCAAAGGATTTGGGAATGCATCCCACGAGTTAGGTTTACCCACTTCAATGGAAGAGATCCATTCGTTTTTCCATGTTTCCACAATATATGAGTTCGTGTCGGGTCCGAGTGAGGTTCTTAAAGGAACCAGAGGCGGAGACCGTAGAGTATCTCACCTATGTTGAGCAGCTAGTACGGACTGCAGACACACAAGTCAGAAAGTGTGGAAACAAGGAAATCCCGATGGTGAAAGCCCCTTAGAATCACCTTAAGATGAAAAGTGCACCAGGGAGACCGAGAGTTTATACTCCAGCAATGACCGTGTCTCTCTTTTAGAAGAGAGGTTTTTAGGTTTTGCTTGCTTGTTGCTTGCTTGCTTATGTATGTTAGATGCTATGCTTTGAGTTGCCTGTTTGTTTGTTTGAACATTCGAGGATGAATGTTCTTAAAGGGGGGAAGAATGTAATACCCGGCTAGATTCCGGCATCGGAATCCCTACCTTCCGGCGGAATCTCCGTTGGAATATGGAATTTTGATGATGCCAGAGTCTTCTAGAGGGGTAAAATGTGATTTCCAAAATGATTTTTACTGATTTCATGGTTTTAAATGAAAAAGAAGTGAGTTTTGAAAAGAAAGGACCAAGGAGGTTTTTGCCAGGTTCGGCTGCCGAAAGTGAAGTTCGGCCGCCGAACATGGGAAGGGTTCGGGAGTACTTTTGGCCTCCGAAAGCTATGTTTGAACAAACCAGGTTCGGCCGCCGAACCTCAAGTTCGGCCGCCGAACATGGGGGTGTTTTGCATGCATGTTAGGCCGCCGAAGGAGGTTTGGCTGGCCACCTATAAAAGCCCCTCAGACCGAAAATGGGCGAGATTTCTCCCCATTCTCGAGCTTAGGTGTGTTCATGTCCTCCTTTGGTCATTTTCATGTTTTCTCTTCATCTCCTTCATATTTTTATGAGTTCCATGGTTGTTTTGAAGAGTTTTCAAGCTTAGATCAAAGTTTTGGGAGCTTGGAGACCCAAGGAGTAGTTTCCTCCCATCTCCAAGTTAGAGCTCGCACAAACCCTCGATCTTCAAGAGGTAAGTGTGGATCTATACTTTCTTTTACGTTTCATGAAGTTTTAAGTGAGTTTTAAGAGGTTTTGATGGGTAGATATGCATGTTAGGGTTTATGTGGGTTTTATGCCCAATGTATGATAATGTATGTTCATGTGATGTTTGTGTTGGGGTTTAAGTTAGTTTTCAAGCCCCTTGAGCTTATGGGAGAGAGTATGCATGATTGAGAAAGAGTATGTGAGGTTTGGTTTGTTTTGATGGTTTTGGCCTATGTGGGTCATAAACTATCTATGTATGCTTTAGATGTTGTTTTTGGGAGTTTAAGCTTGTTTGAGCTCCTTTGTGCATGGTTAAGGATGTATGCATGTGTTTGAGAAATTGGGTGCTTGTTTTGGGGTGTATGGAAGGTTTGGGAGGCTTGAAATGCACAAAGGCTGAGTTCTGGATGAACTCAGGTTCGGCCGCCGAAGGTGGTTTCGGCCGCCGAACCTGCCTGAGGATGCAGGGATTGGCCGCCTAACATTGCCCCCGAAAGTTGGGTTTTGGCTTGAAAGCAGACTTTCGGCCGCCGAAGGTAATGTTCGGCCACCGAAAGTGTCTGACTTTCGTCTCTGGAGAGAGAGTTCGGCCGCCGAAGGTGCCGCCGAAAGTGCCCTGTCTAGCCCTTTCATGGGTGTTTTCTATGTTTGTTTTGAGGATTTTTAGGGGGTTTTTCGGGGAGTTGTTTATGTATTGTTTAGAGTATGTTTGGCACCTCACCGGAGTCCACCTGTGTAGGATCGGACCCGAGGAACCGAGGTGTTCAGCAGTGTTAGCTGCTTCAGAGTTAGTCCAGAGCTAGCCAGAGGTGAGTGGAACTAACCCTTATGTTTTAAATCAAATGTTTTCAGCATGTTCATGCATCATGAATACCATGTTATGTAATAGGTTGTTTGCATTAGAATTCACGAATATGATGCATTGCATAATACGATGACAATGATGTGGATGGATACTGGATGATCCTCTAGCCCTCAGTATGTTATGACATGATATGAAATGATATGATATGGCATGTATGATATGATATGAGATGAGTAGTCCAGGTGTGGCCGTATCGCCCCTGGCATAGAGCATGAGTAGTCCAGGTGTGGCCGTATCGCCCCTGGCATAGAGTATGTGGAGTCCAGGCGTGGCCGTATCGCCCCTGGCATAGAGTATTGTTGACTTGTTATGGTACGAGATTGATATGTAGAGGGCTATTGGTGACAGATTCATCCTTGAAGTGATATATTTGTGATGTGACGCATTCCATGATAGCATACGTTAAAATGAACTGTTTTCTTTTGTGGTTTCTGCTCACTGGGCTTTTTAGCTCACCCCTCTCCCCTAACCCCAGGTTTGCAGGGTCAGAGGTAGTTCAGGAAGACGACGAGATATGGTTATGGTCTTGATATGTAATAGAGTAGTAGTGGACATGATGTAATGTAAAGTTATGTAAGGATGTAAAAGAGTTATATTGTAATATGACTTTATGTTATGTTTAGAGTTATAGTATTGTGCTTGGCCCGAGTTGGATAATCCCTTGTACATGAGTTTTATTTTATGTTGTTACATGTGATGGACCGAGTTTGACGTAGGGTATGCTGACCCTAGGGGTTCTATGAGTTCAGTCATAGTGCATACACAGGTCAAACTGGTTAAAGGTAAAGTTTTAAATGTTTTATGAAAATGTTGGATCATGTTTGGGATTATACCAGCTGTACAAGATGCATAGTAGGCTTGCTACGGGTCCCGGCGGCCTTATGCCGATCTGGATCCTAGCGCCGGTAGCGGTCCGGATTTTCGGGTAGTATGGTCAATCATTGTCATGGGAGTGACATTGAACTAAGGCTAGTATGGTCTCTATGAGATGGTTATGTTTTACGAGTCATAGATATTAGATATCAATCAGAGAACATAAATACAAGTTAAGAACATTATATTTGAAAACAATCCACTTACGAGAACACTACATGGTTGAAAGTTATAAGTGTCTCTCTAGTGATATTTGTACTAGAAGTCCTTAGACCAAAAATATCTATGGATGCCTAGATGAGTCCTTGTATACTTTGACTTATACCTAATGTGCCCGTAAATGGGTTGGCAAGTACGGGTATGATTGGGCATGCCACGATTCATGCTAAGCAACATAAGAGAAGTGAAGGGATTGCCTCTCTCGAAGAAAGAGAAAATATCATCGGCCACTTAACTAATAAAACTACGAAGAGTGTGGCCACACTCAAGTTGTATGATAAGAGTTATCATTAATTTTATTGATTTAGTATCACTAATAGGTCAAGAAAAATGATTTAGCAATGAGCAAGGATGACTTGTTCCATGCCTTATGCAAATCATGATATCTTATGGCAAAGGATTGTACTAGTTCACTAGTAGGGTGATTTTCTGAGCAAATTCATAACTATTCAATTTGGATAATTATAATATTTTGCTAGAGACCAAAAATAATTTATGAATCTTAAAAATCTGTTGTCAACATTGAATAGTCCTACAGGATTGCACACGATGAAATTTGGACAAAGGGTACTTTGGTCTTTTCCTTATCGAGCCATTAATAAGTGTTTTGTTTAAAATATTATCAATGGACTCAAGTGAATTTCGGCATACATTCTTAGGGCCACTTAATGCGGCTTAAGGTATGATATAATTAGTTAATTAAAAGGTTTAATTAATTAGTGAAAAGAGAGATAGTCTTAATAGAATTAGGGCTTGTTTTAAGAAAATTTATTTTGAATTAAATGCCAATATCTAATTGGATTTAAATTCAAATTAAATCAAAACTTCCTCTCCAGATTTTTCAGTCTCTTGGCTGAATTAGAATTCCTAAAATAAGGGGAAGTGAAACCCTAATAGGACTCTGAAGATGTGGCTATATATAGGTGAGAAAAAGGAGAAAGAAAGACACACTTCTTCCACCTCCTCTCTTTGGCTGAACCTCTTAGAGAAAAAGAAGAAATTTTTCTCCTACTTGCTCTTAAGTTTTTGGCACTAAACACATCAAGAATTGAAAGAGATCATGTAACAACCCGAAAATCGGACCGCTACCGGCGCTAGGATCCAGATCGGCTTAAGGCCGCCGGGACCCGTAGCAAGCCTGACATATAACCTGTAAACTTGTATAATCCCATACATGATCAACAACATACATAAAAATTAAAACTTTTCTTTCCATATACATCAACCAAACTCAACCTGTGCATAACATAAACATAACATTGATCCCTCTGTGGGATCTCATCAGTGCCCCCAAATGGGTGACATAACATATGCTGAGTTGGTTTGCATAAATGACATAAAATAACCAAGATCATGTATAAAAAGGGATAACAACAATCTATGGTCAAGCACACTCTAACATCCATAAACATCATCTCATTACATAACTATACTGATTAAGACTTTACATTATAATTTGATCATGTCCATTGCTAGCTATTACATAAACAAAACTTCATTACTCTATTCGGACTCCTGCTCTATCCTGTACCTGCAAGCCTGGGGGTAAAGGGAGAGGGGTGAGCTAAAAGCCCAGTGAGCAGAACTATAAAACATATAACACTATGCTCCAATGAAATGCATCATAACACAGACAATTCACATAAGGGTTAGGTGAACTTGTCACCAATTAGTCCAAGTTAACTCTGTGCCAGGCCGTAGTATGGGGTCCTGGTCTTCCTGTCATACATACATTACTTACCATTATCCCAGGGCCTCCTCTGGGCTCCTGGTCTTCGAGTTCCACTATCGTGCCTGTAACAGCCCGGACGTGATCCCCGGCACTGTTACCGTTCACGGCCCAGGGCTATCCCTCGCCTGGCCTCTTGCCACCTCGGGCTTTCCACTGGCGTCGTGAGCAGCTCTTAACATCCCTTCACCCTCACGGGTTCCAGGCAGGATTTGTCCCTCGGGGAAGCCATTACGGCCCGCCCTAGCCCGAGTGGATTTGGCCCAATTCCTTCCTCTGGGAATTAGGTCGCCTCCCCCACTGCTCGAACCCTTGACCTTTGGCCCAATTTCACCGAAGCAGCTGAACTCACTGCTGGGGTCCTCGGTTCCTCGGGTCCGAACCTACACAGGTGGACTCAAATGAGGGACCAAACATACCTGAACATAACTATAAACTACTCCCCAAAAACCCCCTAAAACATCATGAAACAACCATACAAAATCATGCAAAGAAGGCTTGAACAGGGTACTTTCGGCGGCAGGTTCGGCGGCCGAAAGTCCCTCCAGAGCCGAAAGTCAGGCAGGTTCGGCGGCACCTTCGGCGGCCGAAACTCCCAGACAGAGACGAAACTCATGCATGTTCGGCGGCACCTTCGGCGGCCGAAACTGCCAGACAGAGACGAAAGTCTCCTTTCGGGGGCAAGCTTCGGCAGCCGAAAGGCTGCCTCCCCAGCCATGTTCGGCGGTCGAAAGTCCTTCGGCTGCCGAACCTGGTTTCTGCCAAAGGGCAGAAACTTGGCTCCCAATGCACATTTCGCCTCCAAACTTATCAAACATGCATCAAATCTATTCTACAACACACAAACACAAGCATACATGTTCCTAGGGGTCTCAAACCATCATAAACCCCATCTACAACACATCAAGCATCCACATTGCTCAAGAACATACATTTATACCCATAAACATAACCATAACCTAAACATGCATTCTAACCCATAGATCTTGCATAAAACTTATTTAAAACATAAAACGAGCTTAAGATCGGCTCTTACCTCTTGAAGATCGAGAGAGACGACCAAAAACTCGGAGTTGGGAGAGATTTGGTTCTTGAACCTCCAAGCTCCAAAACTTTGCTCAAAAGCTTAAATCTTCAAAACCAAGTTAAAACAAGTGAAAATCTTGAAAGATTTAGAGGAAGAACATCAAAAATGGGTGAGGGACGGTGGAGACTCAC
The DNA here is from genome assembly GCF_001659605.2 of Manihot esculenta. NCBI lineage: Eukaryota > Viridiplantae > Streptophyta > Magnoliopsida > Malpighiales > Euphorbiaceae > Manihot > Manihot esculenta. The sequence goes on along the minus strand of NC_035176.2, from coordinate 33,881,018 downwards.
CTTGGTCGAAAATGGGAAGAAAGCTCGCCCGTTTTCGGCTAAGGGACCCTTTTATAGTGGTTGGCCAGACCACGTTCGGGGGCCGAATGTGCCTCCGCATGCATGCCATGTTCGGCGGCCGAACCTGGACTTCCCTCACTTATGCTTTCGGGGGCCTAAAGCACACCCGAAACGCATACATGTTCGGCGGCCGAACTTGAGGTTCGGCGGCCGAACCTGAGTTTTCCTCCAATGCAATTTTCATGCAAAAACTCATTTTCTTTCATGCTTAAAACATGAAACACATTAAAACATTTTATGAAAACATGGTTTTACCCTTCTAGAGGCTTTTGACATCCGAGATTCCACCGGACGGTAGGAATTCCGATACCGGAGTCTAGCCGGGTATTACATTCTCCCCCCCTTAAGAACATTCATCCCCGAATGTTCCTCAATAGCACATGCAAGGCATACAACATAAAACACATAGAAACTAACCTTAAAAGAGATGAGGATATTGCCGGAGCATGGACTCCCGTGTCTCCCAAGTGCACTCTTCCATATTGTGGTGGTTCCAAAGGACTTTCACCATCGGGATTTCCTTGTTTCTCAGCTTCCTGATTTGAGTGTCCAGAATCCGTACCGGCTGCTCAACATAGGTGAGATCCTTTTGGATCTCCACATCAGGCTCACTAAGAACCTTGCCCGGATCTCACACAAACTTTCTCAACATAGAAACATGGAAAACCGGATGGATTCTCTCCATTGAAGCAGGTAAATCCAGCTTGTACGATACATTCCCAATCCTTTGCAGGACTTCAAAGGGTCCGATGTACCGCGGAGCCAGCTTACCCTTCTTCCCGAACCGAACCACTCCTTTCATTGGAGACACCTTGAGCAATACCAGATCCCCCTCCTGGAACTCTACTAGTCTTCTGTGGATGTCTGCATAACTCTTCTGTCTGCTTGCAGCCGTCTTGATTCTCTCTCTGATTAAGGGTACCACCCTGCTGGTGATCTCTTCTAGCTCAGGCCCTGCCAAGGCCTTTTCTCCAACTTCTTCCCAGCAAACGGGTGACCTGCACTTCCTTCCATATAAAGCTTCATATGGAGCCATCCCGATTGTAACGACCCGGAAACCGATACCCCTCTGTAACGGCCCGAACCGCCACCGGCGCTAGGATCCAGATCGGCTTAAGGCCGCCGGGACCCGTAGCAAGCCAAACATACCTCCTATCACCTGGTCAAATCCCATACATGATCAAAACTTTAACATAAAAACTGGAACATCTGATGTAATTACCGAGCTCGACCTGTATACAACATAATTGAAACATAAAAGGACCCCCTACTAGAGCCCTCATCAAAACTCTAGCTGGGTCAACATAACATACATCAAGCTGGGATTACATCCAAAGAACTAGAACCTAACCTGTGCATGCCTCAAACCACAAACATAAGACCTCCTCTAGGGTCCTTATCCATTACCATAGCGTGGTAAACAACACATGCCACAAGATTAGTTCAAACATAACTCAACAATAAACCAAAACATACATCATGTATTAAACAGGGACCAACCAAGTCTCAGGGCCAAGCACAGTACTAATCCATAAATATAACTCCAATTAACCTTACATTTCAATAACTCAGTTACATTACATCATCTTATATTACATGTCCACTTCTAAAACTACTAAACTGTAACGTAAACATAAACTACCACATTACAAACACACGTCACTTAATCTTTACCCTGCTGACTTCTGAGCCCTGACTCAAACCTGCAACACTGGGGTTAGGGGAGAGGGGTGAGCTAAAAAGCCCAGTGAGTAGAAACATAGAAAACAGTTCATTAATTACATGCTCTCATGAAATGCGTCATATCACAAAGAAATCACATAACTGTCTCTGGTCCGTCTCGGGGCTCATGCTATTCCCCACGGAATGTTTTTAGAGAGTTCCTTTTTGCTAGCATCCTTTACTCTCAAGGATCGGACATGACTTCAAAAATCCCTCTGTCGGTGCCCGGCTCCCCCAAAGGAGCTCGCATAAGCCTGTAACATACATGACAGGGTGCCCAGTCCACAGAGAGCTCACAAGGACTTTCCTACATGTACTTGTCCGGCTCTCGAAGGACTTACCCAAGACTCAATGACAGATATGGGCTATTGAAGTCGCCTTGGTCCAAACCTCCTGAAAACAACATCAAATAATGCAATGCGCCACATTCCTGAACTAGTGCAAACAGCCTACTACATATAATCATGATGCATGAACATGCTTTAGGCATTATATTTCGTACATAAAAGATTAGGTTTAGTTCTACTCACCTCTGGCAGACGCTGAACTTGCTCTGCACATCTAACACTACTGGCCTCCTCGGTCTCTCGGGTCCGATCCTACACAGGTGGACTCGAATGAGGTGCCAAACATACTCTAAACAACTCATAAACATACCCCCAAAAACCCCTAAAACATCATTTAAACATGCATAGGAAACACCCAAGAAACGGCTGGACAGGGCACTTTCGGCGGCACCTTCGGCGGCCGAAAGTCCCTTCCAGAGACGAAACTCTGGTAGGTTCGGCGGCAGGTTCGGCGGCCGAAACCCCTGGACAGAAACGAAAGTGCCTCCTTCGGGGGCACGTTCGGCAGCCTAAAGACTGCCTCCCATGCAGGTTCGGCGGCCGAAACTCCTTTCGGCGGCCGAACCTGGTCCCCTCTGGACGACAGGTCCGATTCTGCCAAGCCAAAAACCAAACTCAAATATACCCGAATCCTTACATACTCTCTCCCGAACATGCATACTCACTCCCACATGCATCAACTAGCTTAAACCTTCAACAATACATCCTAAATGCATACATATAACATACATTGGCATAAAACCCACATAATCCTTAAACATGCATTTCTACCCAAACTCAAACATCAAACTCTATAAAACTTACTTAAAACTCATTAAAACATAAAGAAAAGCAGAGATCTACACTAACCTCTTGGAGATCGAGGGTTGGTGTGATCCGAACCTTGGAGATGTGGAGGAAACTAGTTCCGGGGTCTCCAAGCTCCAAATCCTTGATCCAAGCTTAAAACTCTTCAAAACCAAGAATGAAACTCATAAAAACCATAGAAGATTGAAGGAAAACGTGAAATCGACCAAGGGAGGACATGAACTCACCTGGGCACGAGAATGGGGAGAAAACTCGCCCATTCTCGGTCTGAGGCCTTTTATAAGAGACCGGCTGAGCCACATTCGACGGCCAAACCAGCACCCTAAAGTCCCCCATGTTCGGCGGCCGAACTTGAGGTTCGGCAGCCGAACCTGGTTTCTGCCCAACTCAACTTTCGGAAGCCAAAAGTCCATCCGAAACCATCTCATGTTCGGCAGGCGAACATCACCTTCGGCGGCCGAACCTGGGTTCTTCCTCCTTGGCCTTTTCTCTTCAAAACTCAATTCATTTTCATTTAAAACCATGAAATCATGTGAAAACATTTTAGAAAACACATTTTACCCCTCTAGAAGCCTCTGGCATCTTCAGAATTCTAGATTCCAACGGAGATTCCGCCGGAAGGTAGGGATTCCGATGCCGGAATCTAGCCGGGTATTACATTCTTCCCCCCTTTAAGAACATTCGTCCCCGAATGTTCCACAACAAACAGGCATCTCAAATCATAACATCAATCATACTTAAACATGCAAGCAAACCAGCAAGCAAAACCTAAAACTCTCTCTCCTAAAAGAGAGACACAGGCACTGCTGGAGTAAAACTCCAGGGTCTCCAAAAGAAACACCTTAGCAGTACCCAACCTACTCCTGAACTCCACTGGCTTCCGCTGCGCTACTCTGATCCTTACTCTTCTCTTCTCTTCTCATCTAACCTAACTGGCTTCTTCTCACTGCTAACCCAATCTAAGTCTAACTCTCACAGGTAGTGCCCGAATTTCCGACCTATCTTGGAAAACAAACAGCTCCTACTAGATGTCCCCATAGATCATCCCTCCTGCATGGGAATACCTGCCCTTGGTAGTGACCTTGGTTAACTACTTACAGTTGTTACAAGGTCTCAAGGATTCATCCTTCGTTTCCCACAACAACACTGGAACACTCCAGGGCAAGGTACTAGGTCGGATAAGACCCTTGTCTACCAAGCCTCACCTCTATTCTGACAACTCTCAACTACAGATGCCATCCTATAGGGAAGGACAGAAATGGTTCTGCGTCCAGACACCACTCCTATACCCAACTCCATTTCCCTAACAGATGGTGAACCTGACAACTAGCCGAGGAAAACATCTAAGAACTCTCTCTAACAACTAACACTGAGGCTGGTTCCCTGACCCGACTGCTAAACTCTCACACAAGAGCTAGAACCCTCTGAAAATTCCTCCTACGTACCCTACGAACCTGATAGGCTGACATCAAACCTCTAGGCATCCCTACACTGTGTCCTCTCAGAAGACTACCTCTGACCCATCCTGTCCTCTGAGCTGGACTACCTTGTCTCTGCAGACTCGGTAGCACCACAAGTAGAAAACCAATCCAACCCTAAACTGACGTCCAGACAGTCAAGTCTAAGACCTCAAAGTCGGGTGGAAGGCATCTACCCTCAACTGTCACAGAACTGGACCGGCAGACCGACTCTGCCACAGATGAACCACACTCGGGTCCACTGACCCAAAGAGAACACTCTAGCCCAGAAGCTATCAACTCAACCTCTCGACGGCTCCTAGAGCAACTAAAGAAAGAGAAAAACACTAGGGTTCACAAAAACATACCCATCAGAACATTCAAAAGTGAGCGTACCTGACGCCACCATGTTCGATGTGTCTGCCTCTTGCTGAGCTTGGGTGAAGATCCGAACTGGAGCTGACGGACCTTCTCCACGGAAACCTTCAGAAGAAAAGGCTGACCCTCTTCCTCTGCCTCGACCGCTAACCTGAACCACGGCTGGAGCTGCTGGCTGAGACTGTACTAACCGGGGCACAGTAGGACACTCACGTGCTATGTGTCCTTCCTGTCCACACCTAAAACAAGCTGTCGTTCCAACCCGACAGACTCCTTTGTGCGGCCTTCCGCACCTCAAGCACCTTGAACTGCCTGAGCCAGAGCTTGAGCCACCAAAACCCAAACTAGCCTTCAAATCCTGCCAAAACTTCTTCTTCTTACCCCTAAGGGTTCTGCCCCACTTCTTGCTTTTCGTGGAGGCTGTACTCAAAGTGGAGGGATCACTCCCTCCTGAACCTGAGATTCTGGAATCCCGAGTCTGAGCATCCTCCTGAAAAACTCCCATACCTTCTTCTGACACTCTGATTCCCAAACTAACATCTCTTCTCTGAACATCCATCTCTACTTCCCTCATACTAGCTGACATCCTTCTTAGAGCCATTGCTTCTTTGCTTACATCAAAAGACCTTCCAGGGTCCCTTAATGTTCCCCATCTGCTGACTCCCCACGACTGCGCTCTTGGCAGAGTAGGGGTAAAGGTGTCCAAACCTTCCCTCTCAGATGAAACTCCAGTCGATTCCACAGATCGACGAGTACCTCGCATTCTGGCTCCTCTGAAGAACAACACACAAGCAATCAAACAATCATTAGCATCATACGGTTCATATGAAAACACATGAACCTGCAACACATACATAGCATATCATACATAACATTAATGCACATGCATAAAATCATGGCATTACACATCATCAATCAAGACAGGACTCAACATCCTATCCTAGTGGACATGGTTCTCCCTACTGTGCTTGCCCTTCTATGACCTCTAAGCTAACCTCTTTCCGATGTGCAACACACCGTACTCTCGAGGCCCAAAGCTCTGATACCATATCTGTAACGACCCGGAAACCGATACCCCTCTATAACGGCCCGAACCGCCACCGGCGCTAGGATCCAGATCGGCTTAAGGCCGCCGGGACCCGTAGCAAGCCAAACATACCTCCTATCACCTGGTCAAATCCCATACATGATCAAAACTTTAACATAAAAACTGGAACATCTGATGTAATTACCGAGCTCGACCTGTATACAACATAACTGAAACATAAAAGGACCCCCTACTAGAGCCCTCATCAAAACTCTAGCTGGGTCAACATAACATACATCAAGCTGGGATTACATCCAAAGAACTAGAACCTAACCTGTGCATGCCTCAAACCACAAACATAAGACCTCCTCTAGGGTCCTTATCCATTACCATAGCGTGGTAAACAACACATGCCACAAGATTAGTTCAAACATAACTCAACAATAAACCAAAACATACATCATGTATTAAACAGGGACCAACCAAGTCTCAGGGCCAAGCACAGTACTAATCCATAAATATAACTCCAATTAACCTTACATTTCAATAACTCAGTTACATTACATCATCTTATATTACATGTCCACTTCTAAAACTACTAAACTGTAACGTAAACATAAACTACCACATTACAAACACACGTCACTTAATCTTTACCCTGCTGACTTCTGAGCCCTGACTCAAACCTGCAACACTGGGGTTAGGAGAGAGGGGTGAGCTAAAAAGCCCAGTGAGTAGAAACATAGAAAACAGTTCATTAATTACATGCTCTCATGAAATGCGTCATATCACAAAGAAATCACATAACTGTCTCTGGTCCGTCTCGGGGCTCATGCTATTCCCCACGGAATGTTTTTAGAGAGTTCCTTTTTGCTAGCATCCTTTACTCTCAAGGATCGGACATGACTTCAAAAATCCCTCTGTCGGTGCCCGGCTCCCCCAAAGGAGCTCGCATAAGCCTGTAACATACATGACAGGGTGCCCAGTCCACAGAGAGCTCATAAGGACTTTCCTACATGTACTTGTCCGGCTCTCGAAGGACTTACCCAAGACTCAATGACAGATATGGGCTATTGAAGTCGCCTTGGTCCAAACCTCCTGAAAACAACATCAAATAATGCAATGCGCCACATTCGTGAACTAGTGCAAACAGCCTACTACATATAATCATGATGCATGAACATGCTTTAGGCATTATATTTCGTACATAAAAGATTAGGTTTAGTTCTACTCACCTCTGGCAGATGCTGAACTTGCTCTGCACATCTAACACTACTAGCCTCCTCGGTCTCTCGGGTCCGATCCTACACAGGTGGACTCGAATGAGGTGCCAAACATACTCTAAACAACTCATAAACATACCCCCAAAAACCCCTAAAACATCATTTAAACATGCATAGGAAACACCCAAGAAACGGCTGGACAGGGCACTTTCGGCGGCACCTTCGGCGGCCGAAAGTCCCTTCCAGAGACGAAACTCGGGTAGGTTCGGCGGCCGAAACCCCTGGACAGAAACGAAAGTCCCTCCTTTCGGCGGCCGAACCTGGTCCCCTCTGGACGACAGGTCCGATTCTGCCAAGCCAAAAACCAAACTCAAATATACCCGAATCCTTACATACTCTCTCCCGAACATGCATACTCACTCCCACATGCATCAACTAGCTTAAACCTTCAACAATACATCCTAAAAGCATACATATAACATACATTGGCATAAAACCCACATAATCCTTGAACATGCATTTCTACCCAAACTCAAACATCAAACTCTATAAAACTTACTTAAAACTCATTAAAACATAAAGAAAAGCAAAGATCTACACTAACCTCTTGGAGATCGAGGGTTGGTGTGATCCGAACCTTGGAGATGTGGAGGAAACTAGTTCCGGGGTCTCCAAGCTCCAAATCCTTGATCCAAGCTTAAAACTCTTCAAAACCAAGAATGAAACTCATAAAAACCATAGAAGATTGAAGGAAAACATGAAATCGACCAAGGGAGGACATGAACTCACCTGGGCACGAGAATGGGGAGAAAACTCGCCCATTCTCGGTCTGAGGCCTTTTATAGGCGACCGGCTGAGCCACATTCGGCGGCCAAACCAGCACCCTAAAGTCCCCCATGTTCGGCGGCCGAACTTGAGGTTCGGCAGCCGAACCTGGTTTCTGTCCAACTCAACTTTCGGAAGCCAAAAGTCCATCCGAAACCATCTCATGTTCGGCGGCCGAACATCACCTTCGGCGGCCGAACATCACCTTCGGCGGCCGAACCTGGGTTCTTCCTCCTTGGCCTTTTCTCTTCAAAACTCAATTCATTTTCATTTAAAACCATGAAATCATGTGAAAATATTTTAGAAAACACATTTTACCCCTCTAGAAGCCTCTGGCATCTTTAGAATTCTAGATTCCAACGGAGATTCCGCCGGAAGGTAGGGATTCCGATGCCGGAATCTAGCCGGGTATTACACCGATGCTAGCATGATGGCTGTTGTTGTAGGCAAACTCCACCAAAGGTAGATGCTGCCTCCAAGAACCGCCAAAGTCCAGCACACACATTCTTAGCATATCTTCTATGGTCTGGATGGTCCTCTCTGACTGTCCATCTGTCTGTGGATGAAAGGCAGTGCTGAAATCCAATCTAGTACCCATGGCATCCTGCAGACTCCGCCAAAACCTGGAGGTGAACTGGGGTCCTCTATCTGACACAATAGAAACAGGAACCCCATGCAGTCTGACGATCTCATCAACATACACCTGCGCCAACTTGTCCACAGAGTAGCCACTCCTGACAGGGATGAAGTGAGCAGATTTGGTGAGTCTGTCCACAATCACCCATATGGAGTCCAATCTGTTGGACATCGCCAGTAACCCCACTACGAAGTCCATAGCTATATTCTCCCATTTCCACTCTGGAATAGGTAGCGGGTTAAGCATTCCAGCCGGCTTCTGATGTTCCAGCTTCACCCTCTGACAAACTTCGCAGGCTGACACAAACTGTGCCACTTCTCTCTTCATAGCTGGCCACCAATAAACTTTCTTCAGATCCTGATACATTTTGGTGGCTCCGGGGTGAATGCTGTATCTTGCATTATGAGCCTCTCTCATAATGTCTCCTTTTAGCCCTATGTCATCTGGTACACACAATCGACTCCCATAGCGGAGGATCCCCTTACTGTCGAATCTGAACTCGCTGTCTTTGCCTGACTGAACCGTCCTGGCAATCTTTACTAACTCTGGGTCCTCATGCTGTTTCTGAGCCACTTGCTCCAGAAACACAGGTGTCACTTTCATCTGAGCAACTAAAGCACCTGTACCAGACAACTCCAACTGTAGACCTTCCTCAATGAGCTTGTAAAACTCCTTCACCACTGGTCTCCTCTCTGCCGTGATGTGGGATAGACTGCCTAGTGACTTCCGGCTTAGGGCGTCTGCCATGACATTCGCCTTACCCGGATGATACTGAATCTTGCAATCATAGTCACTCAGCAGCTCCACCCATCTCCTCTGTCTCAAGTTCAAATCTCTTTGATTCAGGATGTACTGCAGGCTTTTATGATCTGTGAAGATCTCACATTTTATCCCATAGAGGTAGTGCCTCCACATCTTGAGTGCAAAGATTACTGCTGCCATCTCAAGGTCATGTGTGGGGTAATTCAACTCATGCTTCTTTAGCTGCCTAGAAGCATAAGCAATCACCCTTTCATTCTGCATAAGCACACAACCCAGTCCCACACGGGACGCATCACAAAAGACTGTAAAGTCTGCATCACTAGCTGGCAGAGCTAACACTGGTGCTGAAGTCAACCTCTTCTTAAGCTCTTCAAAACTCTCTTCGCATTGGTCAGTCCACATGAACTTCTGATTCTTCCTGGTCAGTCTGGTCAGGGGAGCTGCTATTTTTGAGAAGTCCTGAACGAACCTCCTGTAGTAACCTGCCAAACCCAAGAAACTTCTAATCTCTGTCACTGAAGTGGGTCTAGGCCAGTTAGCCACAGCTTCTACCTTCTTGGGGTCTACCTCTATACCATTTTCTGACACCACATGCCCCAAGAAGGAAATGCTCCTCAGCCAGAGCTCACACTTGGAGAACTTGGCATACAAGCCATGCTCCCTCAAGGTCTGTAGAACCATCCTCAGATGATGGGCATGCTCCTCTGCATTCCTGGAATACACTAGGATATCATCTATGAAGACAATAACGAAGTGATCCAGGTACTGGCTAAACACTCTATTCATGAGATCCATGAATGCTGCAGGGGCGTTGGTTAGCCCGAACGGCATTACAAGGAACTCAAAATGCCCATATCTGGTCCTGAAAACTGTCTTTGGCACGTCCTCTTCCCTGATCCTCAACTGATGGTACCCCGATCTCAGATCTATTTTGGAGAAACAACCCGCTCCTGCTAGCTGGTCGAATAGATCGTCAATCCTTGGCAAAGGGTACTTGTTTTTGGTAGTGACTTTGTTCAACTGCCTGTAGTCGATACAAAGCCTAAGGGATCCATCCTTCTTTCTCACAAACAAAACTGGAGCACTCCAGGGTGAGGTACTCGGTCGGATGAAGCCCTTGTCTACCAGCTCCTGCAACTGCTCCTTCAACTCTTTCAATTCTGCTGGCGCCATCCTGTAGGGAGGGATAAAGATCGGTCGGGTTCCAGGCATCAGTTCTATCTCGAACTCTATCTCCCTAGCAGGTGGTAAACCTGGCAGCTCGTCTGGGAACACATCTAAGAACTCTCTAACCACTGGCACCGAGGCGGGCTCTCTAACTTGACTGCTAAGCTCTTTCACATGAGCCAAATACCCCTGACATCCCTTCCTAAGCAACCTTCGAGCCTGAAGAGCTGATATTAGACCTCTAGGTGTACCCCTCCTGTCTCCTCTGAAGACAACCTCAGACCCATCTTGACCTCTGAACCTGACTACCTTGTCCCTGCAGTCCAAGGTAGCACCATGGGTAGATAACCAGTCCATCCCTAGAATGACGTCAAAATCTGTCAAATCTAGAACCACTAGGTCGGCGGACAAGCATCTTCCCTCAACAAACACAGGACTACACTGGCAGACTGACTCTGCCACAGATGGATCACACTTGGGTCCACTGACCCAGAGAGGACACTCTAACCCAGAAGTCATCAGACCCAACCTCCCCACGGCTCTCGGAGCGATAAAAGAATGAGATGCATCAGGGTCCATCAAGGCATACACATCTGAACAACCAATGATTAAGTTACCTACCACCACGGTGTTAGATGCATCTGCCTCCTGCTGTGTAATACCCGGCTAGACTCCGGTATCGGAATTCCTACCGTTCGATGGAATCTCGGATGTTGGAGACCTCTAGAAGGGTAGAACCATGTTTTATAAAAATGTTTTCATGCATTTTAAATGATTTTAAGTATGAAATTAAATGAGTTTTTGCATGAAAAGTCTTAGGAGGAAAACCCAGGTTCGGCCGCCGAAAGTCAAGTTCGGCCGCCGAACATGCATGCGTTTTGGAGGCACGTTAGGCCCCCGAAAGCATGAGTGAGGGCAGACCAGGTTCGGCCACCGAAAGTCAAGTTCGGCCGCCGAACATGGCATGCATGCGGGAGCGCTTTCGGCCCCCGAACGTGGCCTGGCCAGCCACCTATAAAAGGGTCACTTAGCCGAAATGTGCGAACTTTCTCCCATTTTCGGCCATAGCTAGCTTCCGACCTCCCTCTCCGCAGATCTAGTGTTTTTCCTCCAAATCTCTTCCATTTTTCTTGAGTTTTAAACTCACATTGCAAGTTTTGAGCATTTAAACCAAGTTTTGGAGCTTTGGAAACTCAGGAGCCCATTTGCTTGGATCTCCGAGTTTAGGTCGTCTCTCTCTCGATCTTCAAGAGGTAAGAGCCGATCTTAAGCTCATTGTATGTTTTAAACAAGCATTAAATAGATCTATGGGTAGAAATGCATGTTTAGGCTTATTGATGAGTTTATGGGTTTTGATGCTTTGATGAACAATGTAGCTTGTTTATGTGTTGTTGGAAGTGTTGTAGATGGGGTATATGATAGTTTGAGACCCCTAGGCGTAATGTATGTGAAGTATGCATGTTGTAGAGCAAGATTATGCATGATTAGAGGTTTTGGGAGGCAAGAGGTTCGTTTGAACCAAGTTTCTGCCCTTTGGCAGAAACCAGGTTCGGCAGCCGAAGGGAGTTTCGGCCGCCGAACCCCCTTTGTGGAGGCAGCATTCGGCTGCCGAAGTTGCCCCCGAAAAGAGACTTTCGTCTCTGTCTGGGACTTTCGGCCGCCGAAGGTGCCGCCGAAAGTGCCTGACTTTCGGATTTGTCCAGGACTTTCGGCCGCCGAAGGTGCCGCCGAAAGTGCCCTGTTCAGCCATTTCATGCATATTTCTATGTGATGTTTTCCTGATGTTTTAGGGGGTTTTTGGGGAGTTTATTAGAGTTATGTTTATGTATGATTGGTCCCTCATTGGAGTCCACCTGTGTAGGTTTGGACCCGAGGAACCGAGGACCTCAGCAGTGAGATAGCTGCTTCGGAGTCTGTAGAGCTTCAGCCAGAGGTGAGTGGAATAAACCTTAAGTTATTAAATAAATGAAATACAACTTTTTGAGCATGTTCATGCATCATGAATGCCATGTGATATTAGGTTGTTTGCATTAGTATTCACGAATATGTTGCATTGCATAATATGATGTGGATGCGGATTGGCTATTGGATGATCCTCTAGTCCTCCTATGGTATGATATGATGATGATGATACGGTATGGATTGCCAGTGAGGCCCATTCTACGCCCCTGGACTATGTTAAGAGAAAGACCAGTGAGGCCCATTCTACGCCCCTGGCATATTGGAATGTTATGTTATATTATGTATGTAAGAGAAAGACCAGTGAGGCCCATTCTACGCCCCTGGCACGATTGGACTATGTTGAGGACTATAGGTGACAATACCATCCTTATGTGATATGTTTGTGATGTGTTGCATTTCATGGAAGCATGAAATATTTAATATATGTTTTCTCTATTCTGCTCACTGGGCTTTATAGCTCACCCCCCTCCCCTAACCACAGATGTGCAGGTACAGGGTAGATCAGGAGGTTAGCCAGAGTATGGAAGTTATGTTTATGTAATAGTTAGATTGTGGACATGACAATTGTATTATGATGTAATGTAAAAGTGTTTTAAGTTATGTTATGTAATTTGAATATTGAGGATAGAGTTGTGCTTGACCAATACAGATTGTTAATCCCACTTGTATGTACATGGTCTTTACGATATGAGATATGAGGCTATGTTTCAACCAAGCTTACGTATGATGAGATACCCCATTGGAGCATTTGATGAGGGCTCCAGTGGAGGTTTATGTTATATTTATGTTTATGTACAGGTTGAGCTTGGTTGTTATATGAGAATGTTTACAGGTTTATGAGTATTGTTGATCATGTATGGGATTAAACAGGATTACAGGTTATGTCAGGCTTGCTACGGTTCCCGGCGGCCTTATGCCGATCTGGATCCTAGCGCCGGTAGCGGTCCGGATTTCCGGGCTGTTACAGAATGGTATCAGAGCCCTAGGTTCATATGGTCGGACCTAGAGTGTCGGGCTCATAGAGGTTATAGCAGGTCAAGCACAGTAGGAAAAGTCATGTCCACTAGGATAGGATATGGAGTCCTGTCTTGCATGATGATGTGAAATGCCATGATAATATGCATGTGCATTAATGATGTGCTATGATAGGTGATGTATGTGATGCGGGTTCATGTGTGCCCACATGAACCATATGATGCTAATGTTGCTTGTGATGTGCACTGTTTTTCAGAAAACAGGATGAGAGGAACTCGTCGATCTGCAAGATTGACTGGAGTGCCACCAGAGGATGAGGGCATGAGCGCCCGTCCTCCAGCATTGCCTAGGGCAATGTCTAGTAGGTCCAACAGGGACCGAGCAGTGAGAGACCCTAGAAGGTCTTTAGATCTGGGAAGAAGCAGATCAGTACGAGGAACAGTTCAAGGTGGTATGTCAGAAGATGTGGGAGATGACATGGATGTGGACCAGAGGAGGGATGGCAGTTTGGGGATGAGTATGTCAGAGGAAGGTATGGGAGAGTCCCAAGGAGGCACTCAGGCCTCGGGTTTTGTTCAGCCACCTCATTACCCACCTTTCTCACAGAATCCCGGGTATTCGATGGGAGGTACATCGGATTACCCTAGTTTTAGCCCTTACCCCACACAGATGCCATACCCACCATATTACCCACCATACCCACCGTATCCTATGTATCCACCACCACCCTACCATCCAAATCCAGCAAACCCTACCACAGAAAATGTTGCACCTCCTCCACCACCAGCAGCACCTACTGTCCCAGAAACCCAAATACCTCAACCTAGCTCATCTGGAGGGAGCAAGGTCAGAATGACTGATTATATGAAGTTGGGTGCTCCCCAGTTTGAAACCGGTGATGACCCGTTTGTGTACCTTGAGAGGGTCAAGGCGATAACAGATGAGATAGGGGCGGATGACAGTAGAGCCATTCAGATGGCTGGGTTCACACTAAAATGCAAGAAGGCCCGTGAGTGGTTCAAGAGCTATGTGAAACCGAGGGTGGATAGTCTATCATGGGAGGAGTTTGCTAATGAATTTGCAGGGTGGGCTTTCCCTGATAGTTCAAGGGAATTGAAGATGATAGAATTCGAGCAGTTGAGACAAACTGATGACATGAGTGTAGATGAATATACTGACAGGTTTATGGAGTTGCTGCCATTTACTGGGCAGAACCTTGATACAGACCAGAAGAAGTCAAGGAGGTATATCATGAAGCTCCATTCCAGGTATTCCTCCTTGATACAGTCAGCAGATAGAGAGAGTTTTCATGCCATAGTAGACATGGCTAGGAGGATGGAGGCTAGTGCTATCATCGAGGGAAAAGTCAAACAGTCAGCAGCACAGCCTTCTGGTTCCAGAACCCCAGGTAAGGGAAAAGTGGATCCTTCTTCCTTAAGCTCAGGTAGTAAGAGGTGGGGCAGTACCACCAAGAAGTTTAAGAAGAACAAGTTCTGGAACAAGATCAAGTCAGGTCTGGGATTAGGAAGTGGCTCGAGCTCAGGTGCAGATAATGCAATATGTAAGAAATGTGGGAGACCGCACAGAGGAGTATGTCTGGTTGGGACGTCAGCCTGCTTCAGATGTGGGCAGGAGGGACACATGGCACGAGAGTGTCCTAGAGCAGCTTTTGTGACACAGTCTCAGCAGACAGCTTCTGGTAGTGTGGCACAGCCAGTAGCTCCAGCCATGACACAGGCCAGTGGTAGAGGCAGAGGGAGAGGGTCAGCCTCTTCTTCAGCAAGGTTCAGAGGTGAGGGTCCGTCAGCTCCAGCAAGGATCTTCACCATGACACAGCAGGAGGCAGATGCATCTAACACCGTGGTGGCAGGTAATTTAGTCATTGGGTGTTCTGATGTGTATGCATTACTGGACCCTGGTGCATCTCATTCTTTTATTGCTCCGAGGGCCGTAGAGAGGTTGGGATTAATGGTCTCTGGGTTAGAGTGTCCTCTTTGGGTCAGTGGACCCAAGTGTGATCCATCAGTGGCAGAGTCAGTCTGTCAGTGTAGTCCAGTTTTTGTTGAGGGGAGATGCATGTCCGCCGACCTTGTGGTTCTAGAGTTGACAGATTTTGACGTCATTCTAGGGATGGACTGGTTATCTACCCATGGCGCTACCTTGGACTGCAGGGACAAGGTAGTCAGGTTCAGAGGTCAGGATGGATCAGAGGTCGTCTTCAGAGGAGACAAGAGAAGTACACCTAGAGGTTTGATCTCATCTCTTCAGGCTCGTAGGTTGCTTAGGAGGGGATGTCAGGGGTATTTGGCTCATGTGAGAGAGCTAGACAGTCAGATTAGAGAGCCCGCCGCAGTGCCAGTGGTCAATGAGTTTTTAGATGTGTTCCCAGACGAGTTGCCAGGTTTACCACTTGTTAGGGAGATAGAGTTCGAGATTGAATTGATGCCTGGAACTAGACCGATCTCTATCCCTCCCTACAGGATGGCTCCAGCCGAGTTGAAGGAATTGAAAGAGCAGTTACAGGAGCTGGTAGACAAGGGCTTCATCCGACCGAGTACCTCACCCTGGGGTGCTCCGGTTTTGTTTGTGAGAAAGAAGGATGGATCCCTTAGACTTTGTATCGACTACAGACAGTTGAACAAAGTCACTACCAAGAACAAGTACCCTCTGCCAAGGATCGACGATCTATTTGACCAGCTAGCCGGAGCAGGTTGTTTCTCCAAAATAGATCTGAGATCGGGGTACCATCAGCTGAGGATCAGAGATGAGGATGTGCCAAAGACGGCTTTCAGGACCAGATATGGGCATTTTGAGTTCCTTGTAATGCCGTTCGGGTTGACTAACGCCCCTGCAGCATTCATGGACCTCATGAACAGAGTGTTTAGCCAGTACCTGGATCACTTTGTTATTGTCTTCATAGATGATATCTTAGTGTATTCCAGGAATGCAGAGGAGCATGCCCATCATCTGCGGTTGGTCTTGCAGACCTTGAGGGAACATGGCTTGTATGCCAAGTTCTCTAAATGTGAGTTCTGGCTGAGGAGCATTTCGTTCTTGGGGCATGTAGTGTCAGAGAATGGGATTGAGGTAGACCCCAAGAAGACAGAAACTGTGGCTAACTGGCCTAGACCCACTTCAGTGACGGAGATCAGGAGTTTCTTGGGTTTGGCAGGTTACTTGTAACAGCCCGCTTACCGGACCGCCACCGGCACTAGGATCCAGATCGGCTTAAGGCCGCCGGGACCCGTAGTAAGCCGACTCGAATCCGACTTCCAACGGAAAATCCGCCGGAACGTAGGAATTCCGATACTGGGGTCTAGCCGGGTATTACATTACTACAGGAGATTCGTTCAGGACTTCTCGAAAATAGCAGCTCCTCTGACCAGACTGACCAGGAAGAATCAGAAATTTCTGTGGACCGACCAGTGTGAGAAGAGTTTTGAAGAGCTCAAGAAGAGGTTGACTTCAGCACCAGTTTTAGCTCTGCCATCTAATGGTGAGGACTTTACCGTCTTTTGTGATGCGTCCCGTGTGGGATTGGGTTGTGTGCTTATGCAGAATTAGAGGGTGATTGCTTATGCTTCTAGGCAGCTAAAGAAGCATGAGTTGAATTACCCCACGCATGACCTTGAGATGGCAGCAGTAATCTTTGCACTCAAGATGTGGAGGCACTACCTCTATGGGGTTAAATGTGAGATCTTCACAGATCATAAAAGCCTGCAGTACATCTTGAGTCAGAGGGATTTGAACCTGAGACAGAGGAGATGGGTAGAGCTGCTGAGTGACTATGATTGCAAGATTCAGTATCATCCGGGTAAGGCGAATGTCGTGGCAGACGCCCTAAGCCGGAAGTCACTAGGCAGTCTATCCCACATCACGGCAGAGAGGAGACCAGTGGTGAAGGAGTTTTACAAGCTCATGGATGAAGGTCTACAGTTAGAGTTGTCTGGTACAGGTGCTTTGATTGCACAGATGAGAGTGACACCCGTGTTTCTGGAGCAGGTGGCTCAGAAACAACATGAGGACCCAGAGTTAGTGAAGATTGCCAGGACTGTTCAGTCAGGCAAAGATAGCGAGTTCAGATTCGACAGTAAGGGGATCCTCCGCTATGGGAGCAGACTATGTGTACCAGATGACATTGGGCTAAAAGGAGACATTATGAGAGAGGCTCATAATGCAAGATACAGCATCCACCCCGGAGCCACCAAGATGTATCAAGATCTAAAGAAGTTTTATTGGTGGCCAGCTATGAAGAAAGAAGTGGCACAGTTCGTGTCAGCTTGCGAAGTGTGTCAGAGGGTGAAGCTGGAACATCAGAAGCCAGCTGGAATGCTTAACCCGCTACCTATTCCAGAATGGAAATGGGAAAATATAGCTATGGACTTCGTAGTGGGGTTACCGGCGGCGTCCAACAGAGTGGACTCCATATGGGTGATTGTGGACAGACTCACCAAATCTGCTCACTTCATCCCTGTCAGGAGTGGCTACTCTGTGGACAAGTTGGCGCAGGTGTACGTTGATGAGATAGTCAGACTGCATGGGGTTCCTGTTTCTATAGTGTCAGATAGAGGGCCCCAGTTCACCTCCAGGTTTTGGCGGAGTCTGCAGAGTGCTATGGGTACCAGGTTGGATTTCAGTACTGCCTTCCACCCCCAGACTGATGGACAGTCAGAAAGGACCATCCAAACGACAGAGGACATGCTCAGGATGTGTGTGCTAGATTTTGTCGATTCTTGGAGGCAGCATCTACCCTTGGTGGAGTTTGCCTACAATAACAGCCATCATGCTAGCATTGGGATGGCTCCATATGAAGCTTTATATGGAAGGAATTGCAGGTCACCTGTTTGCTGGGAGGAAGTTGGAGAAAAGGCCTTGGCAGGGCCTGAACTAGTGGAGATCACCAGCAGGGTGGTACCCTTAATCAGAGAGAGAATCAAGACAGCTGCAAGCAGACAAAAGAGTTATGCAGACATCCGCAGAAGGCTAGTAGAGTTTCAGGAGGGGGATTTGGTATTGCTCAAGGTGTCTCCAATGAAAGGAGTGGTTCGGTTCGGGAAGAAGGGTAAGCTGGCTCCGCGGTACATCGGACCCTTTGAAGTCTTGCAAAAGATTGGGAATGTATCGTACAAGCTGGATTTACCTGCTTCAATGGAGAGAATCCATCCGGTTTTCCATGTTTCCATGTTAAGAAAATTCGTGTCAGATCCGGGCAAGGTTCTTAGTGAACCTGATGTGGAGATCCAAGAGGATCTCACCTATGTTGAGCAGCCAGTACGGATCCTAGACACCCAGATCAGGAAGCTGAGAAACAAGGAAATCCCGATGGTGAAAGTCCTTTGGAACCACCACAATTTGGAAGAATGTACTTGGGAGACACGGGAGTCCATGCTCCGGCAATATCCTCATCTCTTTTAAGGTTAGCCTCTATGTGTTTTATGTTGTATGCCTTACATGTGCTAGTTGAGGAACATTCGGGGACGAATGTTCTTAAGGGGGGGAGAATGTAATACCCGGCTAGACTCCGGTATCGGAATTCCTACCGTCCGATGGAATCTCGGATGTCGGAGACCTCTAGAAGGGTAGAACCATGTTTTATAAAAATGTTTTCATGCATTTTAAATGATTTTAAGTATGAAATTAAATGAGTTTTTGCATGAAAATTCTTAGGAGGAAAACCCAGGTTCGGCCGCCGAAAGTCAAGTTCGGCCGCCGAACATGCATGCGTTTTGGAGGCACGTTAGGCCCCCGAAAGCATGAGTGAGGGCAGACCAGGTTCGGCCGCCGAAAGTCAAGTTCGGCCGCCGAACATGGCATGCATGCGGGAGCGCTTTCGGCCCCCGAACGTGGCCTGGCCAGCCACCTATAAAAGGGTCACTTAGCCGAAATGGGCGAACTTTCTCCCATTTTCGGCCATAGCTAGCTTCCGACCTCCCTCTCCCCAGATCTAGTGTTTTTCCTCCAAATCTCTTCCATTTTTCTTGAGTTTTAAACTCACATTGCAAGTTTTGAGCATTTAAACCAAGTTTTGGAGCTTTGGAAACTCAGGAGCCCATTTGCTTGGATCTCCGAGTTTAGGTCGTCTCTCTCTCGATCTTCAAGAGGTAAGAGCCGATCTTAAGCTCATTGTATGTTTTAAACAAGCATTAAATAGAAATATGGGTAGAAATGCATGTTTAGGCTTATTGATGAGTTTATGGGTTTTGATGCTTTGATGAACAATGTAGCTTGTTTATGTGTTGTTGGAAGTATTGTAGATGGGGTATATGATAGTTTGAGACCCCTAGGCGTAATGTATGTGAAGTATGCATGTTGTAGAGCAAGATTATGCATGATTAGAGGTTTTGGGAGGCAAGAGGTTCGTTTGAACCAAGTTTCTGCCCTTTGGCAGAAACCAGGTTCGGCAGCCGAAGGGAGTTTCGGCCGCCGAACCCCCTTTGTGGAGGCAGCATTCGGCTGCCGAAGTTGCCCCCGAAAAGAGACTTTCGTCTCTGTCTGGGACTTTCGGCCGCCGAAGGTGCCGCCAAAAGTGCCTGACTTTCGGATCTGTCCAGGACTTTCGGCCGCCGAAGGTGCCGCCGAAAGTGCCCTGTTCAGCCATTTCATGCATATTTCTATGTGATGTTTTCCTGATGTTTTAGGGGGGTTTTTGGGGAGTTTATTAGAGTTATGTTTATGTATGATTGGTCCCTCATTGGAGTCCACCTGTGTAGGTTTGGACCCGAGGAACCGAGGACCTCAGCAGTGAGATAGCTGCTTCGGAGTCTGTAGAGCTTCAGCCAGAGGTGAGTGGAATAAACCTTAAGTTATTAAATAAATGAAATACAACTTTTTGAGCATGTTCATGCATCATGAATGCCATGTGATATTAGGTTGTTTGCATTAGTATTCACGAATATGTTGCATTGCATAATATGATGTGGATGCGGATTGGCTATTGGATGATCCTCTAGTCCTCCTATGGTATGATATGATGATGATGATACGGTATGGATTGCCAGTGAGGCCCATTCTACGCCCCTGGACTATGTTAAGAGAAAGACCAGTGAGGCCCATTCTACGCCCCTGGCATATTGGAATGTTATGTTATATTATGTATGTAAGAGAAAGACCAGTGAGGCCCATTCTACGCCCCTGGCACGATTGGACTATGTTGAGGACTATAGGTGACAATACCATCCTTATGTGATATGTTTGTGATGTGTTGCATTTCATGGAAGCATGAAATATTTAATATATGTTTTCTCTATTCTGCTCACTGGGCTTTATAGCTCACCCCCCTCCCCTAACCACAGATGTGCAGGTACAGGGTAGATCAAGAGGTTAGCCAGAGTATGGAAGTTATGTTTATGTAATAGTTAGATTGTGGACATGACAATTGTATTATGATGTAATGTAAAAGTGTTTTAAGTTATGTTATGTAATTTGAATATTGAGGATAGAGTTGTGCTTGACCAATACAGATTGTTAATCCCACTTGTATGTACATGGTCTTTACGATATGAGATATGAGGCTATGTTTCAACCAAGCTTACGTATGATGAGATACCCCATTGGAGCATTTGATGAGGGCTCCAGTGGAGGTTTATGTTATATTTATGTTTATGTACAGGTTGAGCTTGGTTGTTATATGAGAATGTTTACAGGTTTATGAGTATTGTTGATCATGTATGGGATTAAACAGGATTACAGGTTATGTCAGGCTTGCTACGGTTCCCGGCGGCCTTATGCCGATCTGGATCCTAGCGCCGGTAGCGGTCCGGATTTCCGGGCTGTTACATGCTGTGTCATTGTGAAGATCCGTGCTGGAGCTGATGGACCTTCACCTCTGAAACCCGCTGAAGAAGAGGCTGCTCCTCTCCCTCTGCCTCTGCCACTGGCCTGAGTCATGGCTGGAGCTGCTGGCTGCGCTACACTGCCTGAGGCTGTCTACTAGGACTGAGCCATCGGGACTGCTCTTGGACATTCTCGAGCCATATGCCCCTCCTGACCACATCTGAAACAGGCGTTAGTCCCAAACCGACATACTCCCTTGTGTGGCCTACCACACTTCGCACAAACCGCATTATCAGCACCAGAGCTTGAGCCACTTCCAAATCCCAGACTGGACTTGACTTTATTCCAGAACTTATTCTTCTTACCCTTGGGCTTACCCCATCTCTTACTGCTTGAAGCTGCTGCACTCAGGGTAGAAGGATCTAACCTTCCCCCACCCGGAGTTTTTGAACCAGAAGATTGTGCCACTGTCTGCTTAACTGTCCCCTGAATGATGGCACTGGCCTCCATTTTCCTGGCCATATCTACTATGGCATGGAAGCTCTCCCTGTCCACGGACTGAATCAAGGAGGAATACCTGGAATGAAGTTTCATGACATACCTCCTTGACCTCTTCGAATCTGTGTCCAGACTCTGCCCAGCAAAAGGCAACAGCTCCAAGAATTTGTCGGTGTACTCCTCTACACTCATATCATCTGTCTGCCTCAACTGTTCAAACTCTATCATTTTCAGCTCCCTTGAACTATCGGGAAAAGCCCATCCTGCAAACTCGTTCGCAAACTCTTCCCAGGACATGCTGTCCACTCTCGGGTTCACATAATTCTTGAACCACTCTCGTGCCTTCTTGCACTTAAGTGTGAACCCGGCCATCTGAATGGCTCTGCTGTCATCAGCCCCAATCTCCTCTGTGATCACTTTAACCCTTTCAAGATACACAAATGGGTCATCCCCTTTTTCATACTGAGGAGCACCCAGTTTCATGTAATCTGTCATCCTGACCTTGCTCCCACTGGCTGAGCTAGGTCTAGAAGGTTGAGTAACTGGGGCTGCTGGTTCTGTAGGTGGTGGAGGTGGTGCAACATTTTCTGAGGTAGGGTCTGCTGGATTTGGATAGTAGGGTGGAGGTGGATACATTGGGTACTGTGAGTAAGGTGGGTAGTAAGGTGGGTATGGCATCTGTGTGGGATAAGGGGTGAAGCTAGGGTAATCCGATGTACCTCCCATCGAATACCCGGGATGTTGTGAGAAGTGTGGGTAGTGAGGTGGCTGAACAAATCCCGAGGCCTGAGTGCCTCATTGGGATTCTCCCATACCTTCCTCCAACATGCTAACTCCCAGACTGCCATCCCTCCTCTGCTCTACATCCATATCATCCCCCACGTCCTCTGACGCTCCTTCCTGAACTGTTCCTCTGACTGATCTGCTTCTACCCAGATCCAAAGA
Source organism: Manihot esculenta (assembly GCF_001659605.2). Classification (NCBI taxonomy): domain Eukaryota; kingdom Viridiplantae; phylum Streptophyta; class Magnoliopsida; order Malpighiales; family Euphorbiaceae; genus Manihot; species Manihot esculenta. The sequence continues at coordinate 33,858,453 of NC_035176.2, read as the reverse complement.
CCTTCTAGGGTCTCTTGCTACTCTTTCTCTGCTAGACCTACTAAACATTGCCCTCGGCAATGCTGGAGGACGGGCGCTCATGCCTTCATCCTCAGGTGGCAATCCAGTCAATCTTGCTGATCGACGAGTTCCTCTCATCCTGTTTTCTGAAAAACAGTGCACATCACATAAACATTAGCATATCATTAATGCACATGCATATTATCATGGCATTTCACATCATTTGTAATACCCGGCTAGACTCCGGTATCGGAATTCCTACCGTCCGGTGGAATCTCGGATGTCGGAAGCCTCTAGTAGGGTTGGATCATGTTTTCATAAAATGTTTTAAGGTATTTCATGGTTTTAAGTAAAATGGAAATGAGTTTTTACATGAAAATAACCTTGAAGGAAAACTCAGGTTCGGCCGCCGAACCTCAAGTTCGGCCGCCGAACATGCATGCCTTCGGGAGCGCCTTTAGGCCCCCGAAAGCACAAGTGAGGGAAGTCCAGGTTCGGCCGCCGAACCTCAAGTTCGGCCACCGAACATGGCATGCATGCGGAGGCACATTCGGCCCCCGAACGTGGCCTGGCCAGCCACTATAAAAGGGTCCCTTAGCCGAAAATGGGCGAGCTTTTTCCCCATTTCCGGCCAAGGTGAGCTCTCCGCCGCCCCTCACCGATCTTGAGTTCTTTCCTTCCCATCTTACTCGATTTTTCATGAGTTTTTACTTGGTTTTGAAGATTTACAAGCTTTGAGCATTTAAGACAAGTTTTGGAGCTTTGGGAACTCAGGAGCTCATTTGCTTGGATCTCCGAGTTTAGGTCGTCTCTCTCTCGATCTTCAAGAGGTAAGAGCCGATCTTAAGCTCATTAAACGTTTTAAGTAAGATTTAAGTTGTTTTATGGGGTAGAAAGGCATGTGTAGGTTTTTAGTGAGTTATGGATGATTTTTGAGTTTATGCAAATGTGGCTTGCAAATGCTTGTGTATGTGTGTTGTAGTTGGGGTATTTGATAGTTTGAGACCCCTAGGAGCTTGTATGCATGTTTTGGTTGAGTTATATGCATGTTGGAAGAGTTAGGAGGCAAATGTGCATAAAGGAGCCAAGTTTCTGCCCTTTGGCAGAAACCAGGTTCGGCAGCTGAAGGCACTTTCGGCCGCCGAACATGGCTGGGGAGGCAGGCCTTTCGGCTGCCGAAGTTGCCCCCGAAATGAGACTTTCGTCTCTGTCTGGGACTTTCGGCCGCCGAAGGTGCCGCCGAACATGCATGAGTTTCGCCTCTGTCTGGGAGTTTCGGCCGCCGAAGGTGCCGCCGAACCTGCCTGACTTTCGGCTCTGGAGGGACTTTCGGCCGCCGAACCTGCCGCCGAAAGTGCCCTGTCCAGCCATTTCTTGCATGTTTTTATGTAATTGTTTCATGATGTTTTAGGGGGTTTTTGGGGAGTATATTAGAGTTATGTTTATGTATGTTTGGTCCCTCATTGGAGTCCACCTGTGTAGGTTCGGACCCGAGGAACCGAGGACCCCAGCAGTGAGCCAGCTGCTTCAGAGTTTGTCAGAGCTAGCCAGAGGTGAGTGGAATAAACCTTAAGTTTTAAAATAAATGAAATATGAATTTTGAGCATGATCCATGCATCATGAATACCATGAGATATAGTAGGTTGTTGCATTAGTATTCACGATTATGTTGCATTGCATTTATGATGTTGATGTGGATTGGTCATTGGATGATCCTTTAGTCCTCATATGATAGGATGATGTTATGGCATGATATGGTATGGAAGTCCAGGTTGTACCCATTCTACGTCCCTGGCACGATGTAAGAGGAAGTCCAGATTGTACCCATTCTACGTCCCTGGCACAGTTGGACTGTATGATATGTGATGTTAAGAGAAAGACCGGTTGTACCCATTCTACGTCCCGGCACAGTTGGACTATGTAGAGGACTATAGGTGACAATACCATCCGAGATGTGATTTGTTGTGATGTGTTGCATTACATAATGGCATGAGATTTTTAAATATATGATTTCACTATTCTGCTCACTGGGCTTTGTAGCTCACCCCTCTCCCCTAACCCCAGATGTGCAGGTACAGGGTAGACCAGGAGGTTAGCCAGAGTTTTGAAGTATGTCTATGTAATAGTTAGATTGTGGACATGATAATTGTACTATGATGTGATGTAAGAGATCACAGTTATGTTATGTGTAATGATATTGAGGTTATAGATGTAACAGCCCGCTTACCGGACCGCCACCGGCACTAGGATCCAGATCGGCTTAAGGCCGCCGGGACCCGTAGTAAGCCTACTGTGAACGCTGTGTACCTGATACATCCCATACATGATCAACCTTACACTTAGAAAACTGAACTGTTACTTTCTTGTTTTTTTTTTTTTTGTCTTCTTTGTCTAACTTTTCGTTTCTTGAAACTTGTCTCTTTCTTTTCTATAAAACTTTGAACTATTTCTCATACACTAAGCTTGGACTATGCATGCTCTGTCTGTATGCACTCAGAGAGTGATACCTGCTATGGTACCATACAGTAACTACAGAGATAGAAATACTACCATACACCAAGCTTAGCTAAACATAAAATGATCATGTGCAAAGGGATAAACATACACTAGGGCCAAGCACAATTCTATAACTCCATACATAACTTGCTATTACATCATTACTATACATTACATATACTTTTACCCTTGCTTTCTCTTTCTCTTTCTCTTCTCTGAGGCCCTGAAAAATGGGGTTAGGGAGAGGGATGAGCTACTAGAGCCCAGTGAGCGGAAACCATAAAAACATTTAAAATATGCTATAATGAAATGCGTCACTGCACAAACATTTCACAGCTCAGATTGGACATGACCCCAGAACTCCCTCTGTCAGTGCCCGGCCCCCAAAGGAGCTCACACAGGACTTTCACTACTCTACTCATGGTGCCCGACCCAAGAAGGGCTCTCACAGGACTTATCCAAGTAAAATGCCCGGCCCCAAAGGAGCTCACACAGGACATACAATAATGACAGACTATGGGCTATTGGAGTCGCCTCGGTCCAATCCACATATACAAGTAATAATGCAATGCATCAACTTGGTGAATACTAATGCAATGCAAAGCATCCTACATACACATGGCATAATGATGCATGAATCATGCTAAAACATTCCGTAACTTTAAAACAAAGTTCTGTTCCACTCACCTCTGTCCACTACTGAGCAGTCTCTGTAACTCTAACTCTGTGGGCCTCCTTGGTCTCTCGGGTCCGCACCTACACAGGTGGACTCAAATGAGGACCAAACTTACTTAAACATAACTCTTAATATCTCCCCAAAACCCCTCTAAAACATCATAGGCATGCATGGAAAAATGGGCAAAAGAAAGCTGGACAGGGCACTTTCGGCGGCTGGTTCGGCGGCCGAAACCCCCCTCCAGAGACGAAACTCATGCATGTTCGGCGGCACCTTCGGCGGCCGAAAGTCTCATCCAGAGACGAAACTCATGCACTTTCGGCGGCCGAACTCCCTCTTTCGGCGGCCGAAAGTCCCTTTCTTACCCGAAAGCCTAGCTTTCGGGGGCAAGGTTTGGCAGCCGAAACTGCCTCCACAAGGGGTTCGGCGGCCGAACCTTGCTTCGGCGGCCGAACCTGGATTCTCCAGAAAGGCAGAATCCAGCACAACTCATGCTCTCAGCCTCCAAAATCCTATCAAACACCCATAACATGCATACCAACACTTCTCAACTAACCTATAACATATCTCATGCATATAGAGGCCTAAAACCTAGCTCAAGCCCCAAAAACAACAACAACACGCATATGCTCAACATAGGCTCAAACTCATGCTTATACCCCAAAACATGCCATAAAACTCTCCAAAACTTCTTAAAACTTGCTTTAAACATAAGGGGAGGTGAGGATCCATGCTTACCTCTTGAAGAACTAGAGGATTGATGATCTAAGCTTGGAGATGGGGGAAAACTCAATCAAAATCTCCAAGTGCTCAACTTTGCTTCCTTTTGCTCAAAACTCTAAAACAAAGCTCAAATCAAGTTAAAACATGCAAGATTTGAGGAAAACATGAGAAATCACACCAAGGAGAGCTTGAACCCACCTTTGACCCAAAAACAGAGTGTTTAACACTCAAGTCTCGGGCAAAGGGGCTTTTGTAGTGGCCAACCGACTCTTCCTTCGGCGGCCTAACGTGCATGCGAAACCATGCAACTTTCGGCGGCCGAACTTCACCTTCGGCGGCCGAACCTGGCTTTTGTCCCCTTGGCCGTTTCATGTCAAAACTCAATTTGCTTAACTCAAAAACATGCAAACATGATAAAAACACTTTAAAAACATCTTAAAAACCTTTCTTATACCCTTAGGGCAAGCTCCGACATCCTCGAATCCCGACTTCCAACGGAAAATCCGCCGGAACGTAGGAATTCCGATACCGGGGTCTAGCCGGGTATTACATTCTCCCCCCCTTAAGAACCTTCGTCCCCGAATGTTCCTCTCTAACTCAAACATACTCAAAACATAACATAAGGCACATAAAGAACAAAAGAAACTAGAACTAACCTCAAAAGAGATGGGGGTACTGTTGGAGCATAGACTCCCTTGTCTCCCAGGTGCATTCTTCGATATTATGGTGGTTCCAGAGGACTTTTACCATCGGGATCTCCTTGTTCCTTAGCTTTCTGATCTGGGTGTCAATGATCCGTACTGGCTGCTCTACATAGGTGAGATCTCCTAGGATCTCCACATCTGGTTCACTGAGAACCTTACTCGGATCTGACACAAACTTTCGTAGCATAGAAACATGGAAGACTGGATGGATTCTTTCCATAGACGTAGGCAAATCTAGCTTATACGACACATTCCCGACCTTCTGCAAAATCTCAAAAGGCCCGATGTACCGTGGAGCTAGCTTACCTTTCCTCCCAAAACGAACCACCTCTTTCATTGGAGACACCTTTAGCAAGACTAGATCCCCCTCCTCAAACTCTATGTGCTTCCTGCGAATGTCTGCATAGCTCTTCTGCCGGCTAACAGCAGTCTTGAGCCTCTCTCTGATGATGGGCACCACTCTGTTCGTGATCTCAACTAATTCCGGCCCTGCTAGGGACCTTTCTCCAACCTCTTCCCAACAAACTGGTGACCTGCACTTCCTCCCATACAGAGCTTCATATGGAGCCATCCCTATGCTAGCATGGTGACTATTGTTGTAGGCAAACTCCACTAAGGGTAGATGCTGCCTCCAAGAACCACCAAAATCTAGCACACACATTCTGAGCATATCTTCTATGGTCTGGATGGTCCTCTCTGACTGTCCATCAGTCTGTGGATGGAAAGCAGTGCTGAAGTCTAACCTCGTGCCCATAGCCTCTTGCAGACTTCGCCAAAACCTGGAGGTAAACTGGGGTCCTCTGTCAGACACTATAGAAACAGGAGCCCCGTGCAACCTCACAACTTCCTCAACATATACCTGCGCTAGCTTGTCCATAGAATAGCCACTCCTGACAGGAATGAAGTGAGCAGATTTAGTCAGTCTATCCACTATCACCCATATGGAGTCTAGTCTGTTGGACGTCGCCGGTAAGCCCACTACAAAATCCATGGCTATGTTCTCCCATTTCCATTCTGGAATCGGCAGTGGGTTAAGCATTCCAGCCGGCTTCTGGTGCTCTAGCTTCACCCTTTGACATATCTCGCAGGCTGACACAAACTGTGCCACTTCTCTCTTCATTGCTGGCCACCAATAAACTTTCTTCAGATCTTGATACATCTTGGTGGCTCCAGGGTGAATGCTATATCGAGCATTATGAGCTTCCCTCATAATGTCTCCTTTCAAACTGATGTCATCTGGTACACATAGTCTATGCCCGTATCGGAGAATCCCTTGGTCGTCGAATCTGAACTCTTCACTCTTGCCTGACTGAACAGTACTGGCAATTTTGACCAACACTGGGTCCTCATGTTGTTTCTGAGCCACCTGCTCCAGAAACACGGGGGTAACTCTCATCTGTGCAATCAAAGCACCTGTACCAGGTACCTCTAACTGTAGCCCTTCCTCGACTAACCTGTAGAAGTCCTTCACCACCGGCCTCCTCTCTGCTGTAATGTGAGATAAACTACCTAGTGATTTCCGGCTTAAGGCATCGGCTACAACATTTGCCTTTCCCGGACGATACTGAATTCTGCAATCATAATCACTAAGCAATTCCACCCACCGTCTCTGCCTCAAGTTTAACTCTCTCTGACTCAGGATGTGCTGTAGGCTCTTATGATCTGTAAAGATCTCACATTTCACCCCATAGAGGTAATGCCTCCACATCTTGAGTGCAAAGATAACAGCTGCCATCTCAAGATCGTGTGTAGGGTAATTCAGCTCGTGCTTCTTCAACTGTCTAGAAGCATAAGCTATTACTCTGTCATTCTGCATTAACACACAACCTAATCCCACTCGGGACGCATCACAGAACACTGTGAAGTCCTCACCACTAATAGGCAGAGCTAACACCGGTGCTGAAGTTAATCTTCTCTTTAGCTCTTCGAAACTCTCTTCACATTGGTCAGACCATGTGAATCTCTGGTTCTTTCTGGTTAATCTGGTCATAGGAGCTGCTATCTTGGAGAAGTCCTGAACGAACCTCCGATAGTAGCCTGCTAAACCCAAGAAACTCTTGACCTCTGTCACTGTGGTGGGTCTAGGCCAGTTGGCTACTGCCTCAATCTTCTTGGGGTCTACTGCTATACCTTGATCTGACACTACATGCCCCAAGAATGAAATGCTCCTTAGCCAGAACTCACACTTGGAGAACTTGGCATACAAACCATGCTCTCTCAAGGTTTGCAGGACTATCCACAGATGATGGGCATGTTCCTCTGCATTCCTGGAATACACCAAGATATCATCTATGAAGACAATAACAAAGTGATCCAGGTACTCTCTGAAAACTCGATTCATGAGATCCATGAATGCTGCAGGGGTATTAGTCAACCCGAACGGCATCACTAAGAACTCATAATGCCCATATCTGGTTCTGAAAGCTGTCTTAGGTACATCCTCTTCCCTGATTCTCAGCTGATGATAGCCCGATCTCAGATCTATCTTAGAAAAACAACCTGCTCCTGCTAGCTGGTCGAATAGATCATCGATCCTGGGTAGAGGATACTTATTCTTGGTAGTGACTTTGTTCAACTGCCTGTAGTCGATACAAAGTCTAAGGGATCCATCCTTCTTTCTGACAAACAAGACTGGAGCACCCCAGGGTGAGGTACTTGGACGGATAAAACCCTTTTCTACCAACTCCTGTAGCTGCTCTTTCAACTCCTTAAGCTCTGCTGGTGCCATCCTGTAGGGAGGAATAGAGATCGGTCTGGTACCAGACATTAACTCTATCTCGAACTCTATTTCCCTATCAGGTGGTAGTCCTGGAAGCTCATCTGGAAACACATCTGGGAACTCTCTGACTACGGGCACTGAACTGGGGTCCCTAACCTGACTGTCTAGCTCTCTCACATGAGCTAGATACCCCTGACATCCCCTCCTGAGCAACCTACGAGCCTGTAGGGCTGATATCAGACCTCTAGGCGTGCCCCTCCTGTCTCCTCTGAAGACAAACTCAGATCCATCCTCATCTCTGAACTTAACTACCTTGTCTCTACAGCCCAAGGTAGCACCATATGCAGATAGCCAATCCATCCCTAGAATGACCTCAAAATCTGTCAACTCTAGAACCACAAGGTCAGCTAGAAGGCATCTACCCTCTATAAACACTGGACTATGTCGACAGACTGTCTCTGCCAACGATGGATCACACTTAGGGCCACTGACCCATAGGGGACACTCTAACCCAGACGTCATCAAACCCACTCTCTCTATGGCTCTGGGAGCAACAAAGGAATGCGAAGCACCAGGGTCTAACAAAGCATACACCTCAGAACACCCAATGAGAAGATTACCTGACACCACGGTGTTCGAGGTGTTTGCCTCCTGCTGTGTCATCGTGAAAATCCGCGCCGGAGCTGACGGACCTCCACCTCGGGGACCTGCAGATGAAGAGGCTGACCCTCTCCCTCTGCCTCTGCCCTGCGTCATCACTGAAACTGGTGGCTGTGGCATGCTAGCTGGAGCTGTCTGCTGGGATGGTGCCGTGAAAGCTGCCTGAGGGCACTCACGAGCCATGTGTCCCTCCTGGCCACACCTGTAACATCCTGTAATCCCAAAGCGACAAACTCCTCTGTGCGCTTTACCGCACCTACTACACACTGGAACCTCTGAACCTGAACTCATGCCACTGCCCAATCCCAGACCTGCTTTAAACTTGTTCCAGAACTTATTCTTCCTCGACTGCTGAGTGGAACTACTCCACTTCTTACCACTGGAAGTTGCTGCACCCTGTGAAGAGGGATCTGACTTACCCCTACCTGGGGTCTTCGAACTAGAGGACTGTGCCGGCTGCTGTTTCACTGTACCCTGTATAATGGCACTCGCCTCCATTCTCCGTGCTAAATCCACCACGGTGTGGAAACTCTCCCTCTCGGCTGCATGGATCAAGGAGGAATACCTGGAATGCAGTTTCATAGCATACCTCCTGGCCTTTTTCTGTTCAGTATCATAGGCCTGTCCTGCATACCGCAGCAACTCTATAAACCTATCAGTAAACTCATCAATACTCATATCCTCTGTCTGCTTGAGCTGCTCAAATTCTATCATCTTTAGCTCTTTCGAGCTATCCGGGAACGCCCATCCGGCAAACTCATTAGCAAACTCCTCCCAAGACATGTTATCCAACCTCGGGTCCACATAGACACTAAACCATTCCTTTGCCTTCTTACATTTTAAAGTGAACCCTGCCATCTGAATGGCTCTGGTCTCATCTGCCCCTAGCTCATCTGCTATCATCTTGACTGCTTTGATGTACTCAAACGGATCATCTCCTGATTGGTACTTAGGAGCATCTAACTTTAGGTAATCAGTCATCTTTACCCTGCTCCTCACAGATGGGCCAGGTTGAGGTGTTTGGATAACTGGGGCTTCTGGTTCTACCACTGGTGGTGGTGGTGGGGGAGGTGCAGAACTCTCTGGTGTAGGGTATGCTGGACTGGGGTAAAAAGGTGAGGGTGGATACATGGGATATGGTGGATATGGGGGGTAATACGGTGGATAAGGCATATATGTGGGATACTCCGATGTGCCTCCCATCGAATATCCTGGGCCCGGTGGGTAGGGCTGATAGTGGGGTGGATAACCATACCCCGAGGCCTGACCGCCTCCTTGTGATGATCCCACATCCTCCTCTGTCATGCCAACACCTAACCCTCCATCCCTTCTGGGATCCACTTCCATCTCTTCCCTTGTCTCACTAGCTCTTCTTCTCTGTTCTATTTCCCTCCTGCCTTCATCAAACGACCTTCTAGGGTCCCTTGATGATCTTTCTCTGCCTGCCCTTTGGGACATAGCTCTTGGCAAAGCAGGGGGACGCCCTTCCATACCCTCATTCTCGGGCGGAGCTCCAGTCAATCTAGCTGATCGACGGGTTCCTCTCATCTTCGCTTCTGAAAACATAACATAAACTTTAGCATCATATGATCCATGTAAACACATGAACCCTCAACTTATAGCATAACATTAAATGCACATGCATAAATTCATGGCATTACACAGCATCAAGACAGGACTCAACATCCTATCCTAGTGGACATGATCTTCCTATTGTGCTTGCCCTCTAATACAACCTCTTTCCGATGTGAGATCTCTCTAATCCCCTGAGCATCTTAGCTCAGCACACCGTACTCTAGAGGCCCTAGGCTCTGATACCAATCTGTAACAGCCCGCTTACCGGACCGCCACCGGCACTAGGATCCAGATCGGCTTAAGGCCGCCGGGACCCGTAGTAAGCCTACTGTGAACGCTGTGTACCTGATACATCCCATACATGATCAACCTTACACTTAGAAAACTGAACTGTTACTTTCTTGTTTTTTTTTTTTTTTGTCTTCTTTGTCTAACTTTTCGTTTCTTGAAACTTGTCTCTTTCTTTTCTATAAAACTTTGAACTATTTCTCATACACTAAGCTTGGACTATGCATGCTCTGTCTGTATGCACTCAGAGAGTGATACCTGCTATGGTACCATACAGTAACTACAGAGATAGAAATACTACCATACACCAAGCTTAGCTAAACATAAAATGATCATGTGCAAAGGGATAAACATACACTAGGGCCAAGCACAATTCTATAACTCCATACATAACTTGCTATTACATCATTACTATACATTACATATACTTTTACCCTTGCTTTCTCTTTCTCTTTCTCTTCTCTGAGGCCCTGAAAAATGGGGTTAGGGAGAGGGATGAGCTACTAGAGCCCAGTGAGCGGAAACCATAAAAACATTTAAAATATGCTATAATGAAATGCGTCACTGCACAAACATTTCACAGCTCAGATTGGACATGACCCCAGAACTCCCTCTGTCAGTGCCCGGCCCCCAAAGGAGCTCACACAGGACTTTCACTACTCTACTCATGGTGCCCGACCCAAGAAGGGCTCTCACAGGACTTATCCAAGTAAAATGCCCGGCCCCAAAGGAGCTCACACAGGACATACAATAATGACAGACTATGGGCTATTGGAGTCGCCTCGGTCCAATCCACATATACAAGTAATAATGCAATGCATCAACTTGGTGAATACTAATGCAATGCAAAGCATCCTACATACACATGGCATAATGATGCATGAATCATGCTAAAACATTCCGTAACTTTAAAACAAAGTTCTGTTCCACTCACCTCTGTCCACTACTGAGCAGTCTCTGTAACTCTAACTCTGTGGGCCTCCTTGGTCTCTCGGGTCCGCACCTACACAGGTGGACTCAAATGAGGACCAAACTTACTTAAACATAACTCTTAATATCTCCCCAAAACCCCTCTAAAACATCATAGGCATGCATGGAAAAATGGGCAAAAGAAAGCTGGACAGGGCACTTTCGGCGGCTGGTTCGGCGGCCGAAACCCCCCTCCAGAGACGAAACTCATGCATGTTCGGCGGCACCTTCGGCGGCCGAAAGTCTCGTCCAGAGACGAAACTCATGCACTTTCGGCGGCCGAACTCCCTCTTTCGGCGGCCGAAAGTCCCTTTCTTACCCGAAAGCCTAGCTTTCGGGGGCAAGGTTTGGCAGCCGAAACTGCCTCCACAAGGGGTTCGGCGGCCGAACCTTGCTTCGGTGGCCGAACCTGGATTCTCCAGAAAGGCAGAATCCAGCACAACTCATGCTCTCAGCCTCCAAAATCCTATCAAACACCCATAACATGCATACCAACACTTCTCAACTAACCTATAACATATCTCATGCATATAGAGGCCTAAAACCTAGCTCAAGCCCCAAAAACAACAACAACACGCATATGCTCAACATAGGCTCAAACTCATGCTTATACCCCAAAACATGCCATAAAACTCTCCAAAACTTCTTAAAACTTGCTTTAAACATAAGGGGAGGTGAGGATCCATGCTTACCTCTTGAAGAACTAGAGGATTGATGATCTAAGCTTGGAGATGGGGGAAAACTCAATCAAAATCTCCAAGTGCTCAACTTTGCTTCCTTTTGCTCAAAACTCTAAAACAAAGCTCAAATCAAGTTAAAACATGCAAGATTTGAGGAAAACATGAGAAATCACACCAAGGAGAGCTTGAACCCACCTTTGACCCAAAAACAGAGTGTTTAACACTCAAGTCTCGGGCAAAGGGGCTTTTGTAGTGGCCAACCGACTCTTCCTTCGGCGGCCTAACGTGCATGCGAAACCATGCAACTTTCGGCGGCCGAACTTCACCTTCGGCGGCCGAACCTGGCTTTTGTCCCCTTGGCCGTTTCATGTCAAAACTCAATTTGCTTAACTCAAAAACATGCAAACATGATAAAAACACTTTAAAAACATCTTAAAAACCTTTCTTATACCCTTAGGGCAAGCTCCGACATCCTCGAATCCCGACTTCCAACGGAAAATCCGCCGGAACGTAGGAATTCCGATACCGGGGTCTAGCCGGGTATTACAATAGATGTGCTTGACCCTATGAGTATTGTTATCCCTTGTTGATGCATGATCTTAGATATTTGATGATACAGATGTTAGCCAACTCAACACATGTATATCGCCCATTGGGGCATTGATGAGACCCCACAGAGGGGTCAAGTTTATGATTATGTTTTAGTGCATGCACAGGTTGAGTTTGGTGTATGAGGAATGGATGAAAGAAAAGTTTAAATTTTTTTTATGTATGCTTGTTGATCATGTGTGGGATTAAGCAGGTTTACAGGTTCATGTCAGGCTTGCTACGGGTCCCGGCGGCCTTAAGCCGATCTGGATCCTAGCGCCGGTAGCGGTCCGATTTTCGGGTCGTTACAGAATGGTATCAGAGCCCTAGGTTCATAGGATCGGACTTAGAGTGTCGGGCTCATAGATGTTGTAACGACCCGAAAACCGGTACCACTCAGTAACGGTCCGAACCATCACTGGCACTAGGATCCAGATCGGCTTAAGGCCGCCGGGACCCGTAGCAAGCCGACTATACTCTCTGTGTACCTGATAAATCCCAGACATGATACTAAGATACTTAACAATCCTGTAAAACTTTGTAGGCTTAACTACTGCTACTCAGATATAGCAATCGGAAATGGCCCTCAGGGCCGATACCAGGGACTACTATCTGCTGTGGATCAAGGGATTGAAACCCTTTTACTCTGTAACACAATCCACTGGTATCACATCAAAGCCATACATTAAGCCTAACTCACACATTTCTCATCAAGAAACGTAAAACAGGAGTCATGTGCAAGGGATTAATCATACATCACACTATAGCAATGATACTAGGAAAAGCACAAGTCTATCCAGTATACGACAGTACATATCTATACACATTACATTACCACTAATCTTTGAGTTACATCATGTCCACTACTTTATTACAACCATACATTCATGCATATCTTCCCTCTGTACTCTTGCTGACTTTAACTTCCCATAGCTATCTCAGAACCTGCAAAACTGGGGTTAAGGGAGTGGGATGAGCTACTACAGCCCAGTGAGGAGGAACAATAAAAACAGTTCATTCATTACATGCTCTCATGAAATGCATCACATCACAAACATATCATCTCAAGGATGAATTTGTCACCAATAACCCTTAACTACATGTTATAATAATGCCAACTGTGCCAAGGAGACTATGTCATCACCTGGTCTACACTTATCGCTCTGATATCATAACATGACCAACTGTGCCAAGGAGACGAGGTCTCACCTGGTCTACACTTAACTCTGATTTGACAGCCCAGCTGTCTCACTCATAGTACCAGGAGCGACCTGGACTATCCAGGGGCGACCTGGTATGGCTATCTCATGCCATAAATCTGTATCTGCTCTCTGTCAAGGGCTAAGGATCATCCAACATTCATCCACATAAACAACAACGTATATGCAATGCATCATCGTCGTGAAGTCTAATGCAATACAACCTAATACATAACATGGCAGTTTATGATGCATGGATCATGCTAGAATCGTGTCATTTCTCAAGAGAAAATATGTAGTTTAGTTCCACTCACCTCTAGCCAATGCTGGCTAACTCTGGGCCAACTCTAACTCTGGAGCCTCCTTGGTTCCTCGGTCCAATCCTACACAGATGGACGTAAATGAGGTACCAAACATACTCTAACATAACTATGAACATCTCTCCAAAAACCCTCTAAAACATCACAAAACATGCATGCAAAACAAGCAAAGGAAGGCTGGACAGGGCACCTTCGGCAGCACCTTCGGCGGCCGAATGTCTCCTCCAGAGACGAAAGTCAGGCATGTTCGGCAGCCTAACTTGGACTTTCGGGGGCCGAACCTGAGTTTAGCCAGAACTCAGTTTCGTGCACAAGGACGCCTGCCAGTCCCTCCATCACCTGTTCAGACCTCAACACATGCATTTAACCCTTCTAAAACATGCATAAACACTTCAACAAGCCTAAGGGAGCTTCAAATAACTTTAAACTCCAACAACAAGCTCACAAGACACACATCAAACATAAAGGATTCATAAACCCTATGATGCACATCTCATGCAAACTCATGCCTAGCTCCCTTTTCCCTTTACAAAACTCATAAAAACATCATAAGAACCATGGATCAACACTTACCTCTTGAAGAACAAAGGCTGAGATGATCCAAACTCAAAGATATGGAGAAACCAAGCTTCAAAAGCTTCAAACTCCAAAACCTTGTTTCAAGCTCACAACTCTTCAAAACAAGGGTAAAACTCATTAAAACCGTGAAAGATTTGAAGAAAAACCATGAAAATACTTTAAGGAGATCAAGACCTCACCTAGGTCAGAAGGAGAGAAGAAACCTCCTCCTTTTTCTGCCACTCGGTGCCCTTATAGATGAGCAACCGCCTCAGGTTCGGCTGCCGAATCGCATGCAAAACTATGCAACCTTCGGCGGCCGAACTTAACCTTCGGGGGCCGAAACTAGGGAACTTTAGGCGGCCGAACTTAACCTTAGGGGGCCGAACATGGCAAAATGCCTCCTTGGCCATATCTCTTCAAAACTCAATCCTTTTCTACGCTAAACCTTGAAAACACTTGAACATATTTGAGAAAACTTTCGCTTACCCTTCCAGAGACCTCTGACATCCTCGAACTCCCCCGGACGGTAGGAATTCCGATGTCTGAATCTAGCTGGGTATTACATTCTTCCCTCCTTTAAAAACATTCGTCCTCGAATGTTAAAACAACAACAATAAACATACAGGGAAACAAGAAGAAAGCCTACCATCGGTCTCTACGAAGAGACACAGATACCCCTGGAGTAAAACTCCCGGGTTGGCTATACTGTCTGACTTTGCTGACCCTTCACTGCTTAAGCTGTGTCTACACTAATTGTTTACCACTCTTGCTTGTACACAATCGACCTGACTCTTTCATATGACTACTAACTTTCCTTTTCTTTGACTTTTCTCAGCTTATTTACCCTACTCTGGTTATACGAACCTTTGCTTCTCTTTACTGAACTCTGACAAAGGAACAATAATCCTCAGGAAGCGTTAACTCTTTTCTTACTAGAGAACTCGTAGTGTGCTACATCACAAATCACACAGATATGCTCCGAAATTGAACTCAGATTACAGAACTTGGCCTCTATGCCGTGTTCTCTTACAATCAACAATGCTTAGTAGATAATGGGCATGCTTCTCTACTCTTGATTTTTTTGTATTTGTTTTTTTTTTTTTTTTTTTTTTTTTTTTTTTTTTTTTTTTTTTTTTTTTTTTTTTTTCTGAACTATCCTACTCTTTTGCTGCGCACTCTGATCCTTGCCCGTCGTTATTCTTCTTTCCTCTACTGGCTTCTTCTCTTTTGAGCCCTTCGCACATTACTAGACTATCTCTAGCTCTCTAGCTATCTGTTTCTATAGGATAAACTGATAAGCGACATCTGACTGAGGGCAGCTAAGCCTTACCCAGTAAATCCTGTCTTGTATACTCAGAGTCGCTGAGCAGTTTTACCCCTTCCCTCTGGTTTAAACTCTTCACTACAATCAAAATCTCATCTCTACGCAACTGTTAACTGGCTTTTCTCTACCTTTCGACAGATAGTTCCCAACTCTCGGATCGATTATAGAAAACAACCGGCTTCTACTAGCTGTTCCTATGGAACACCTATCCTTGGTAGTGAGTTTGTGCAACTATTCACAGTTGTGATAAAATCTCAAGGTTTCATCCTCCGTTTCTCACAACGATACTGGAACATTCCAGGGTGTGTGGTACTAAGTCGGATAGAATCCTTTACTACCAAGTGCACATTGTTCTACTATCTCTCTTCATTCTGTAACTGCTTTTCTAGCTCTTATAGGTTTCAACTCTTACATGCTACAGGTATCATTCCAAAAGAAAAGGTGAAGATGCATCTAGTCTCCATTCTCACTTAACTTGCAACTCCACTGGGTTTACTAATGGTAAACCTGCTAACTCGTCTGGGATAACATCTAACACTCTTTCTCTTTTCCTGTCTATGAATACTGAGGTTGGTTCCCTGACCTGGCTATGCGCTCAAACAAGAGCAAGAAAACTCCTGACTAACTTCCCTAACGAATTCACGAGCCTGTAGGGTTGATATCAAACTGCTGGGTATGCTAAACTGTCCCCCTCTAAGGACTAACTCTGACCCATCCGAGCCTCTGAACTCTGAACTGTCCTACCTTGTCTTTGCAGACTTAGGTAGTACCTCAAGTAGCTAGCCAATCCGCCCTAGGTTGACATCATCAGTCACCCCTAGAACCATAAGGTCAGCTGGACGGCATCTACTACTCTCAACAAACTCTGAACTGAACCGACAGACTGACTCTGCCATAGATGGATCACACTCTTGGGCCCTCTGACCCAAAGAGAACACTCTACGCCAGAAGTTATCAACCCCTCCTCTATTTATGGCTCTCAAAACAACAGGGAAAGAAACATCAGGGTCCACTATAATCTACACATCTGAACACCCGCAAGTGAACGTATTTGACGTCACCGTGTTCAATGTGTTAACCGCCTACTAAGTCAGGATGAAGATCCAAGCTAAAGCTAACGAATCTTCCCTCGAGAACCGACCAAAGAAAAGGAGAACTCTCTTCTCTTGCCTCAACCCCTGGCCGAAAACATGGCTAGAGCTACAGGCTGAGGTACACTACTAGAAGTCATCTGCTGGGACTGTGCCAATCAGGGCTGCAGTAGGACACTCACATAACATGAGTCCTTCCTGCTCGCATCTATACATGCCGTAGTCCCATACCAACAGACTACTTTTGTGTACACTCCATGCCGCACGTATCCAGACCAATCTGAATTAAAGCTCAATCGCCACCTAATCCCAGACTAACCTGAACTCTCTATTTATTCTCTGCTCTCTTCTCCCTCATATACTCTTCTCTTTGCTTACTTTTCTCTTACTTACCTTTATTCTTTTTCTTACTTTTCACCTACACTCTGCCTTATTTCTGTACTTAAGGTCTACCCTCAGAGATGAGAGATCACTCTCTCTCTACTTGGATTTCTATAATCCACGGCTATTGCTCTCGAGTTCTTTCCCGGCGCACTAACCTTTAACGACTCACTCGTCTCTGACCATCTAACTCTATTACACTTTACTATTTTCACATCAACTGATAGTCTATACACATCAGAACACTCAAAAGTGAGTTTACCTGGCACCACTGTGTTCCGTGTGTCTGTCTCTGGCTGATCCTGGGTGAAAATCCGAGCCGGAACTAACGGACTTCCACTTAAGGAACCTCCTGAAGAAGGGACTACCTCTCTTTCTCTATCTCTAGTTGGAGCTTCTGGTGGAATGATATGGTCTGAGGATGTCTGTGGGAACTGTGCTGACATGACCGTAATGGGACACTCTCGTGCCATGTGCCCCTCCTGTCCGCACCTGAAACATGCTGTTGTCCCAGCCCGACATACGCCTTTGTGCCTCCTACCGCACTTCACACATCTAGAACTATCCCAACCAGAACTCGAACCCTCGCGAAAACCCATGCCAACCTGTACCCTATTCCAGAACTCTCTTTTCTTTGACCCTTTCAGGCCTCTCACTTTCTTTTTATTCTTTGCAGCAGCCTCACCCAAAGGAAAACGATCACTAGTCTCTGGGTAAGTTTCTACACTCATGTTTTCTGTCTGCTCAGGCTGCGCAAATTCACTCTCCTTACGCTCCCTTGGGCTCTCTGGACAAACCCATCCTGTAAACTCTGAAGCAAACTGCTCCCAGGATAAGCTTTCTACCCTCGGGTCCACATGCTGGGTGAACCATTCCTTTGCCTTCTCACATTTCAATGTAACCCCTGCCATCTGTATGGCTCTACTCTCATTAGCTCCCAACTCATCGGTTATCAGCTTAACCATTCTAAGATACTCAACAGGGTCATCACCAGTCTCAAATTTGGGAACATCCAACCTCAAATAAGCTGTCATCTGCACCATACTTTCCCCAGGTGAACTAGGCTTGGGTGTTTGGACAATTGGGGCTACTGGTTCTACTGGTGGTGGAGGAGGTGCAACATTCCCTGGGATAGGGTTTACTGACCCTGGGTAACCAAAGAAGGGTAGAAACATGGTATACTGTGGATATGACGGGTAAAAGGAAGGATAAGGCATAAAGGTGGGATATGGGTTATATCTAGGAAACTCTGATGTACCTCTCATCGGGTACTCTGCCCCCCACTGATAGGGTGGATACTGAGGTGGAACAAACCTCGAGGCCTGAGTGCCTCCTTGGGACTCACCCATATCTCCTCCCAACCTACTTCTACTAAAGCTATCATCTCTACTCTGCTCATCCTCCTCTCCTTCTCTCCGATACCCTAACATACTACTCTGAACAACTCCCCTTCTACTCTCATCAACAGACCTTCTAGGGTCCCTTGATGTACCTTCTCTGCTTAAACTATCTGATGTTGCCCTTTGCAGAACGGGGAGATGAGCATCCATGTCCTCATCCTCCGGCGGAGCTCCTGTCAATCTAGCAGATCGACGAGTTCCTCTCATCCTGCCTCTGAAAAAGCACAACAGCACACACAATATCATCAAATGAGCCATGTGAAAACACATGAATCCTTAACACATATCAAACATATCAATAATGCACATGCAACTCATCATGGCATTTCACATCAGCATGCAAGACAGGACTCCACATCCTATCCTAGTGGACATGATTTTAACTTATTGTGCTTTCCTTCCTATACAAGACAACACCTCTTTCCGATGTGGGATATCCCAACACACCGTACTCTTGAGGCCCTATGCTCTGATACCAATCTGTAACGACCCGAAAACCGGTACCACTCAGTAACGGTCCGAACCATCACTGGCACTAGGATCCAGATCGGCTTAAGGCCGCCGGGACCCGTAGCAAGCCGACTATACTCTCTGTGTACCTGATAAATCCCATACATGATACTAAGATACTTAACAATCCTGTAAAACTTTGTAGGCTTAACTACTGCTACTCAGATATAGCAATCTAAAATGGCCCTCAGGGCCGATACCAGGGACTACTATCTGCTGTGGATCAAGGGATTGAAACCCTTTTACTCTGTAACACAATCCACTAGTATCACATCAAAGCCATACATTAAGCCTAACTCACACATTTCTCATCAAGAAACGTAAAACAGGAGTCATGTACAAGGGATTAATCATACATCACACTATAGCAATGATACTAGGAAAAGCACAAGTCTATCCAGTATACGACAGTACATATCTATACACATTACATTACCACTAATCTTTGAGTTACATCATGTCCACTACTTTATTACAACCATACATTCATGCATATCTTCCCTCTGTACTCTTGCTGACTTTAACTTCCCATAGCTATCTCAGAACCTGCAAAACTGGGGTTAAGGGAGTGGGATGAGCTACTACAGCCCAGTGAGGAGGAACAATAAAAACAGTTCATTCATTACATGCTCTCATGAAATGCATCACATCACAAACATATCATCTCAAGGATGAATTTGTCACCAATAACCCTTAACTACATGTTATAATAATGCCAACTGTGCCAAGGAGACTATGTCATCACCTGGTCTACACTTATCGCTCTGATATCATAACATGACCAACTGTGCCAAGGAGACGAGGTCTCACCTGGTCTACACTTAACTCTGATTTGACAGCCCAGCTGTCTCACTCATAGTACCAGGAGCGACCTGGACTATCCAGGGGCGACCTGGTATGGCTATCTCATGCCATAAATCTGTATCTGCTCTCTGTCAAGGGCTAAGGATCATCCAACATTCATCCACATAAACAACAACGTATATGCAATGCATCATCGTCGTGAAGTCTAATGCAATACAACCTAATACATAACATGGCAGTTTATGATGCATGGATCATGCTAGAATCGTGTCATTTCTCAAGAGAAAATATGTAGTTTAGTTCCACTCACCTCTAGCCAATGCTGGCTAACTCTGGGCCAACTCTAACTCTGGAGCCTCCTTGGTTCCTCGGTCCAATCCTACACAGATGGACGTAAATGAGGTACCAAACATACTCTAACATAACTATGAACATCTCTCCAAAAACCCTCTAAAACATCACAAAACATGCATGCAAAACAAGCAAAGGAAGGCTGGACAGGGCACCTTCGGCAGCACCTTCGGCGGCCGAATGTCTCCTCCAGAGACGAAAGTCAGGCATGTTCGGCAGCCTAACTTGGACTTTCGGGGGCCGAACCTGAGTTTAGCCAGAACTCAGTTTCGTGCACAAGGACGCCTGCCAGTCCCTCCATCACCTGTTCAGACCTCAACACATGCATTTAACCCTTCTAAAACATGCATAAACACTTCAACAAGCCTAAGGGAGCTTCAAATAACTTTAAACTCCAACAACAAGCTCACAAGACACACATCAAACATAAAGGATTCATAAACCCTATGATGCACATCTCATGCAAACTCATGCCTAGCTCCCTTTTCCCTTTACAAAACTCATAAAAACATCATAAGAACCATGGATCAACACTTACCTCTTGAAGAACAAAGGCTGAGATGATCCAAACTCAAAGATATGGAGAAACCAAGCTTCAAAAGCTTCAAACTCCAAAACCTTGTTTCAAGCTCACAACTCTTCAAAACAAGGGTAAAACTCATTAAAACCGTGAAAGATTTGAAGAAAAACCATGAAAATACTTTAAGGAGATCAAGACCTCACCTAGGTCAGAAGGAGAGAAGAAACCTCCTCCTTTTTCTGCCACTCGGTGCCCTTATAGATGAGCAACCACCTCAGGTTCGGCTGCCGAATCGCATGCAAAACTATGCAACCTTCGGCGGCCGAACTTAACCTTCGGGGGCCGAAACTAGGGAACTTTAGGCGGGCGAACTTAACCTTAGGGGGCCGAACATGGCAAAATGCCTCATTGGCCATATCTCTTCAAAACTCAATCCTTTTCTACGCTAAACCTTGAAAACACTTGAACATATTTGAGAAAACTTTCGCTTACCCTTCCAGAGACCTCTGACATCCTCGAACTCCCCCGGACGGTAGGAATTCCGATGTCTGAATCTAGCTGGGTATTACAGATGTTCTAGAAGGTCAAGCACAATAGGAAAGATCATGTCCACTAGGATAGGATGTGGAGTCCTGTCTTGTATGATGATGTGAAATGCCATGATTATATACATGTGCATTGATGCTATGATATGAATGATGTATATGTGATGAGGGTTCATGTGTGCCCACATGAACCATATGATGCTAATGTTTGTATGATGTGTACTGTTTTTCAGAAAACAGGATGAGAGGAACTCGTCGATCTGCACGATTGACTGGAGTGCCACCTGAGGATGAGGGAACGAGCGCCCGTCCTCCCACATTGCCTAGGGCAATGTCTTGTAGAGCCAACAGAGAAAGAGTGTCAAGGGACCCTAGAAGGTCTTTTGATGCTAGCAGAAGGGGGACTGATAGAGGAGGAGGTTCTTCAGATGTGAGGGAGGTTACGGAAGAGGATCAGAGGAGGGATAGGAACCTAGATGTGAGCATGGAGGAAGAAGGGACAGGGGAGTCTCAGGGAGGCGTTCAGGCCTCGGGGTATGGTTTTCCACCCCATTATCCACCCTTCCCACAGGGTTTAGGGTATCCGATGGGAGGCACATCGGATTACTCCAGCTTTAACCCCTACCCTACCTACATGCCTTATCCACCTTTCTATCCACCTTACACACAGTACCCAGCTTATCCACCCTCACCTTTCTATCCAAACCCGGCAAACCCCACCTCGGGGAATGCTGCACCCCCACCTCCACCACCTACAGAACCAGCAGCCCCAGTTACTCAACCTCCCAGACCTAGCTCAGCTGATGGGAGCAAGGTAAAGATGACAGATTACCTCAAGCTAGATGCTCCCAAATACAAGTCAGGGGATGACCCCTTTGAGTATCTGAGAGTGGTGAAGACAATAACTGATGAGCTAGGGGCAAGTGACAGTAGGGCCATTCAGATGGCAGGGTTCACTTTAAAGTGCAAGAAGGCACGGGAATGGTTCAAGTGTTATGTGGACCCGAGACTCGACGGTATGACATGGGAGGAATTCGCGAATGAGTTCACGGGATGGGCTTTTCCAGACAGTTCCAGAGAACTGAAAATGATTGAGTTTGAGCAACTGAGGCAGTCAGAGCACATGGGTGTAGAGGAGTTCACGGATAAATTCTTGGAGCTATTGCCTTTTTCAGGGCAAGCTCTAGATACAGACACGAAGAAAGCCAAGAGGTATGTTATGAAGCTGCATTCCAGGTACTCCTCGTTGATTCAGTCAGCTGAGAGGGAAAGTTTCCACACTGTGGTGGATATGGCTCGAAGGATGGAGGCGAGTGCCATAGTGGAGGGGTCAGTGAAGCAGTCAGTGACCCAGTCTTCAGGGGTTAAGACCCCAGGCAGAGGAGGACCAGGTTTCTCTTCTCAGAGCTCAGGTAAGAAGAGGTGGGATAACACCACCAGGAAGCCGAAGAAGAATAAGTTTTGGAATAAGTTGAAATCCGGTCTGGGATTTGGCGGTGGCTCGAGCTCAGGCTCAGATGGTACAGAATGCCAGAGATGTGGAAGACCGCACAGGGGAGTGTGTCGAGCTGGGACTAATGCATGTTTCAGATGTGGTCAGGAGGGACACATAGCTCGGGAGTGTCCTAGAGCGCCTTTTATGGGCCAGCCCCAGCAGACAGCTTCTGGTAGTGTGGCACAGCCAGCAGTTCCAGCCACAACTCAGGGCAGTGGCAGAGGTAGAGGGAGAGGGGCAGCCTCTTCTTCTGGTTCCCGAGGTGAAGGTCCATCAGCTCTAGCCAGGATCTTCACCATGATTCAGCAGGAGGCAAACACATCCAACACCGTGGTGTCAGGTAATCTCGTCATTGGGTGTTCTGATGTGTATGCATTAATGGACCCGGGTGCATCTCATTCATTTATTGCTCCGAGAGCCGTTGAGAGGTTGGGTCTGATAGTCTCTGGGTTAGAGTGTCCCCTATGGGTCAGTGGACCCAAGTGTGATCCGTCAGTGGCAGTGTCAGTCTGCCAGTACAGTCCAGTTTTTGTTGAGGGAAGATGCCTCTCCGCCGACCTTGTGGTTCTAGATTTGACAGACTTTGACGTCATTCTAGGGATGGATTGGCTATCTACCCATGGTGCTACCTTGGACTGCAGAGACAAGGTAGTCAAGTTCAGAGATCAGGACGGGTCAGATGTCGTCTTCAGAGGAGACAAGAGGGGTACACCTAGAGGTCTGATATCAGCTCTTCAGGCTCGTAGGTTGCTTAGGAAGGGATGTCAGGGGTACTTAGCTCATGTGAGAGAGCTAGACAGTCAGGTCAGGGAGCCGGCCTCGGTGCCAGTTGTCAGAGAGTTTCAGGATGTCTTTCCTGATGAGCTTCCAGGTTTACCACCTGCTAGGGAGATAGAGTTCGAGATAGAGTTGGTGCCTGAAACTAGACCGATCTCTATCCCTCCCTACAGGATGGCCCCAGCCGAGTTAAAGGAGTTGAAAGAGCAGTTGCAAGAGCTGGTAGAAAAGGGTTTCATCCGACAGAGTACCTCACCTTGGGGTGCTCCGGTCTTGTTTGTGAGGAAGAAGGATGGATCCCTTAGACTTTGTATCGACTACAGGCAGTTGGACAAAGTCACTACCAAGAATAGGTACCCTCTGCCAAGGATCGATGATCTATTCGACCAGCTAGCAGGAGCGGGTTGTTTCTCCAAAATAGATCTGAGATCGGGGTACCATCAGCTAAGGATAAGGGATGAAGATGTGCCGAAGACAGCTTTCAGGACCAGATATGGGCATTTTGAGTTCCTTGTGATGCCGTTCGGGTTAACCAACGCTCCTACAGCATTCATGGATCTCATGAACAGAGTATTTAGCCAATACCTGGATCACTTTGTTATTGTCTTCATAGATGATATCTTGGTGTATTCCAGGAATGCAGAGGAGCATGCCCATCATCTGCGGTTGGTCTTGCAGACTTTGAGGGAACACGGCTTGTATGCCAAGTTCTCTAAGTGTGAATTCTGGTTGAGGAGCATTTCATTCTTGGGGCATGTAGTGTCAGAGAATGGGATAGAGGTAGACCCCAAGAAGACAGAAACTGTGGCTAACTGGCCTAGACCCACTTCAGTAACAGAGATTAGAAGTTTCTTGGGTTTGGCAGGTTACTACAGGAGGTTCGTTCAGGACTTCTCAAAGATTGCAGCTCCTCTGACCAGACTAACCAGGAAGAATCAAAAATTTCTGTGGACCGACCAGTGTGAAGAGAGTTTTGAAGAGCTTAAGAAGAGGTTGACTTCAGCACCAGTTTTAGCTCTGCCATCTAGTGATGAGGACTTTACAGTCTTTTGTGATGCGTCCCGTGTGGGACTGAGTTGTGTACTGATGCAGAATGAGAAGGTGATTGCTTATGCTTCTAGGCAGCTGAAGATGTAACACCCCTTACCCTATCAAAGAGTAGATAGAGCAAGGAATGTTCCAAACTATACCTTTTTAGATATATCAGGACTAAACAATTTCTTTTATCTGTAAATACCAAGTTTTTAGGTAATGCATGTAACTTTCATCAAGTGATTAAAATAAATGTGAGATTTCTAACCCAAAATTTTTCGGTAGAATTTCCTCTGTTTCATTAGCACTTTAACCTGTAATACATATGAACATCACACTTATAATTACACTAACAACTGTCATTTGATATCTTACTATTTTTTATTACATAATCTTTACAACTCACTCTATTTAATATGTACATGCCAAACTAAAACTGTACTATGACTCAGAGACGCAAAAGAACCAGCTATGATAATGGCCTTGATATCTGATGTAGACCTTTGATGAACTTCGCGTGCCTACTTTATCTACAACCTGCGTGAGGTAAAAACCAACACGCTGAGCTAATGCTCAGTGGGTGATAACAACAAATAACAAAATAGCGTAAACAAGTTCACGTTTACAGATAATCAGAATAAAAACATCTTCTTTTTCCTTTATTGCACATTTTCTATTCATAGCAAATCACCACAGCTTAGTGCATGTAATAGATGCAAACATATTAACACTCACTAATAAGTTCACAAAATCAAGTATCAATCTTAACTAAGATCTTAGCCCTTATAAACACATAGTAGGATCGACTAGGTAGATAAGGAGTTATAACGGTAGGCACAGGGTGCCGAACGGTAGGCTCAGAGGCCAAATCTGTGATAGCATAGCTCTGTGGCCATGCTTATGAGGTACCAGATATGTAACCTCAAATATAGATCATGTATCGGTAGCAGTACTGCGAACTCTGTATGTTTATATGGCATGCCATACCCTTATACTAACCTCGACTCCTATTACGTTTACCAGGGCCAAGCACTATTAATTCAATGTATCAATGTAAAATGCATGCCATTTGAAGCTATTTGAATTCATTTTCCAAGTGACATATATCATATGCCAAGATTTACAATATGGAAAACTCATGGCAAATAGTGCAAAACTTTATTGACTTAGCATTTTAATGTAGAAAACTACATTCTGCCATATATTGCATCAACTTTTCAAGTAGTTTAGCGTTATAATTTAACTTCATTTTCTTCATAAGAAATGTACATTTATGTCTTATCTTTCCAACAAGGTATTATTCATGCAATTCTGATCATCCTAACTTAAGTTATGAATTTTTCTTTACAAGCTGCTCAATCAGGTCTTAATCAGTCCAGTATTAGTACCTGTTTATAGTATCACAAAAATTATCAGCTTCATACATTTCCATACAAATTCAAGCTTAATTGTCTTCTACAAAGTTTTAGGTATACTTCTTAGGATTCATTTGGCACTGGTATTAACAAATTTCACTGAGTACATAATTAGTTATAGTATAATCAATACACACTGTTCCGGATGCACTAACTCTGTATCCAGTTTAGGTTCACTTCAAATTTTCATCATCTTACCTACAACTTCAGAATTTGGTCAATTCATGAAAGTTTTAGCTCTTTGTCTTAGCTTTCATTTGGTATATCTTAGGCCTAATTTCAATAAACACACAATAAGTTATAAGAAGATCAACACAAGCTGTCCTGTTACAACCTATTCTGCCAGATTTGCACTTTTAGCTCTCATGTTAAATTTCTTTACTCTAAGCCTTTCAAACATCATTTTAACATTCATATAACATATTTATACAATCAAAACAACATTTCCAGCAAGTAAAATCAACCCCTAATTTCACTTATTCATGGCAGAATCAAAGGAAAACAGAAAAATCATACAAACACCAAACCTTTCTTGGATTCCTTCTTCTTTTCCTCTTCTAATCTCTAGCTATCTCCTTTCCCTTTGATGTTCCTTCACCTAGGTAGATTTATGTCTTAGGAAAGGATTGAATAAACTATAAATTAAAGCTCTATAATGAAAATTCATGCATGAAGAAATGAGAAGATGTTATTTCCTTCACCTTTCTAAGCTTACCTTGGATTTTCAAGCTTGGTGTATATGGAACCCTAAACCTTTCTTCTTCAATTCTTTCACTATATGGCTGTTCCTTTAGCTCTTGATCTTAGGATAGATTTTGGTTAAAGGAAGAAGTTGTTTTGGTGAGGTTTGGCTTGGCTTTGGTGGAAGGAAGACAAAACAAAGCTTTGTTTTTTTTTTTTCAATGGGTGAGCTACGGCAATGGTGGAGGAAGAAAGAAGAAAATCCCTTTTTCTTTTTTAATTTTCTTTTTCATTTCTCCTTTCCTTAGTTAGGTGACACATGGAAAGTAAAATTTGACTTTTATGTTTTAACTTTCCATATTTACACTTTAACCCACTAAACTTTTTACCATGTTTCAATTTAGTTTTTTAAATTTTCAATAATCATAGATTGACCTACTAAAATATGCTTTTATCCTTTAGAAGTCCTATTCACTTCAGCAAGCATGATGAATATAAACAAGCACCTCAAGCAAGCACGTCGAAAAACCCTAAGCACCTTTCGAAAGTGACTCGTTCCCGACTCGCTAATCACACTGTCTGCTTTATTTCTGAATACGTCTGTTTCTTTATTTGAGTTTTCTATGATTCAGTTATTAGCAGTGTAGAGTTATGCTAGCACATTCCCTAAGGCCACTTACTCTAGTAGTGAAATAGCCTAGCCCTACCTAGGGATGTCACTGCTCTAGCTATGTGTTTGAGGATGTTACAGAAGAAGCATGAGTTGAATTACCCCACACATGACCTTGAGATGGCAGCAGTAATCTTTGCACTCAAGATGTGGAGGCATTACCTCTATGGGGTGAAATGTGAGATCTTCACGGATCATAAAAGCCTGCAGTACATCCTGAGTCAAAGAGATTTGAATTTGAGATAGAGGAGATGGGTGGAGCTGCTGAGTGACTATGATTGCAAGATTCAGTACCATCCGGGTAAGGCAAACGTTGTGGCAGACGCCTTAAGCCGGAAATCACTCGGTAGCTTATCCCACATATCGGCAGAGAGGAGGCCAGTGGTGAAGGAGCTCTACAAGCTCATTGAGGAAGGTCTACAGATGGAGTTGTCTGGTACAGGTGCCTTGGTGGCCCAGATGAGAGTGGCACCCGTGTTTCTGGAGCAGGTGGCTCAGAAATAGCATGAGGACCCGGAGTTAGTGAAGATTGCCAGGACTGTTCAGTCAGGCAATGACAGTGAGTTCAGATTCGACAGCAAGGGGATCCTCCGCTATGGGAGCAGACTATGTGTACCAGATGACATTGGGCTAAAAGGAGACATTATGAGAGAGGCTCATAATGCAAGATACAGCATTCACCCCGGGGCCACCAAGATGTATCAAGATTTGAAGAAGATTTATTGGTGGCTAGCTATGAAGAAAGAAGTGGCATAGTTCGTGTCAGCCTGCGAAGTGTGTCGGAGGGTGAAGCTGGAACATCAGAAGCCGGCTGGAATGCTTAACCCGCTACCTATTCCAGAGTGGAAATGGGAGAATATAGCTATGGACTTCGTAGTGGGGTTACCGGCGGCGTCCAACAGGGTGGACTCCATATGGGTGATTGTGGACAGACTCACCAAATCTGCTCACTTCATTCCTGTCAGGAGTGGCTACTCTGTGGACAAGTTGGCGCAGGTGTATGTGGACGAGATCGTCAGGCTGCATGGGGTTCCTGTTTCGATAGTGTCTGATAGAGGGCCCCAGTTCACCTCCAGGTTTTGGCGGAGTCTGCAAAATGCCATGGGTACTAGGTTGGATTTTAGTACTGCCTTCCACCCCCAGACTAATGGACAGTCAGAAAGGACCATCCAGACTATCGAGGATATGCTCAGAATGTGTGTGCTGGACTTTGGCGGTTCTTGGAGGCAGCATCTACCTTTGGTAGAGTTTTCCTACAACAACAGCCATCATGCTAGCATCGGGATGGCTCCATATGAAGCTTTGTACGGAAGGAAGTGCAGATCACCTGTTTGCTGGGAGGAAGTTGGAGAAAAGGCCTTGGCAGGGCCTGAGCTAGTAGAGATCACCAGCAGGGTGGTACCCATAATCAGAGAGAGAATCAAGACTGCTACAAGCAGGCAGAAGAGTTATGCAGACGTCCGCAGAAGACAGTTAGAATTTCAGGAGGGGGATCTGGTATTGCTCAAGGTGTCTCCAATGAAAGGAGTGGTTCGCTTTGGGAAGAAAGGTAAACTAGCCCCACGATACATCGGACCCTTTGAAATCTTGCAAAGGATTGGGAATGTGTCGTACAAGCTGGATTTACCTGCTTCAATGGAGAGAATCCATCCGGTTTTCCATGTTTCAATGTTGAGGAAGTTTGTGTCAGATCCGAGAAAGGTTCTTAGTGAGCCTGATGTGGAGGTCCAAGAGGATCTCACCTATGTTGAACAGCCAGTTCGGATCATAGACACCCAGATCAGAAAGTTAAGGAACAAGGAAATCCCGATGGTGAAAGTCCTGTGGAACCACCACAATTTGGAGGAATGCACTTGGGAGACACGGGAGTCTATGCTCCAGCAGTACCCTCAGCTCTTTTAAGGTTAGATCTCCTTGTGTTTATGTGCTATGTATGTATGTTATGTTTTATGCCATGTTATGTGTTAGTTGAGGTACATTCGGGGATGAATGTTCTTAAGGGGGGGAGAATGTAATACCCGGCTAGACTCCAGTATCGGAATTCCTACCGTCCGGTGGAATCTCGGATGTCGGAAGCCTCTAGTAGGGTTGGATCATGTTTTCATAAAATGTTTTAAGGTATTTCATGGTTTTAAGTAAAATGGAAATGAGTTTTTACATGAAAACAACCTTGAAGGAAAACTCAGGTTCGGCCGCCGAACCTCAAGTTCGGCCGCCGAACATGCATGCCTTCGGGAGCGCCTTTAGGCCCCCGAAAGCACAAGTGAGGGAAGTCCAGGTTCGGCCGCCGAACCTCAAGTTCGGCTGCCGAACATGGCATGCATGCGGAGGCACATTCGGCCCCCGAACGTGGCCTGGCCAGCCACTATAAAAGGGTCCCTTAGCCGAAAATGGGCGAGCTTTTTCCCCATTTCCGGCCAAGGTGAGCTCTCCGCCGCCCCTCACCGATCTTGAGTTCTTTCCTTCCCATCTTACTCGATTTTTCATGAGTTTTTACTTGGTTTTGAAGATTTACAAGCTTTGAGCATTTAAGACAAGTTTTGGAGCTTTGGGAACTCAGGAGCTCATTTGCTTGGATCTCCGAGTTTAGGTCGTCTCTCTCTCGATCTTCAAGAGGTAAGAGCCGATCTTAAGCTCATTGTACGTTTTAAGTAAGATTTAAGTTGTTTTATGGGGTAGAAAGGCATGTGTAGGTTTTTAGTGAGTTATGGATGATTTTTGAGTTTATGCAAATGTGGCTTGCAAATGCTTGTGTATGTGTGTTGTAGTTGGGGTATTTGATAGTTTGAGACCCCTAGGAGCTTGTATGCATGTTTTGGTTGAGTTATATTCATGTTGGAAGAGTTAGGAGGCAAATGTGCATAAAGGAGCCAAGTTTCTGCCCTTTGGCAGAAACCAGGTTCGGCAGCCGAAGGCACTTTCGGCCGCCGAACATGGCTGGGGAGGCAGGCCTTTCGGCTGCCGAAGTTGCCCCCGAAATGAGACTTTCGTCTCTGTCTGGGACTTTCGGCCGCCGAAGGTGCCGCCGAACATGCATGAGTTTCGCCTCTGTCTGGGAGTTTCGGCCGCCGAAGGTGCCGCCGAACCTGCCTGACTTTCGGCTCTGGAGGGACTTTCGGCTGCCGAACCTGCCTCCGAAAGTGCCCTGTCCAGCCATTTCTTGCATGTTTTTATGTAATTGTTTCATGATGTTTTAGGGGGTTTTTGGGGAGTATATTAGAGTTATGTTTATGTATGTTTGGTCCCTCATTGGAGTCCACCTGTGTAGGTTCTGACCCGAGGAACCGAGGACCCCAGCAGTGAGCCAACTGCTTCAGAGTTTGTCAGAGCTAGCCAGAGGTGAGTGGAATAAACCTTAAGTTTTAAAATAAATGAAATATGAATTTTGAGCATGATCCATGCATCATGAATGCCATGAGATATAGTAGGTTGTTGCATTAGTATTCACGATTATGTTGCATTGCATTTATGATGTTGATGTGGATTGGTCATTGGATGATCCTTTAGTCCTCATATGATATGATGATGTTATGGCATGATATGGTATGGAAGTCCAGGTTGTACCCATTCTACGTCCCTGGCACGATATAAGAGGAAGTCCAGGTTGTACCCATTCTACGTCCCTGGCACAGTTGGACTGTATGATATGTGATGTTAAGAGAAAGACCGGTTGTACCCATTCTACGTCCCGGCACAGTTGGACTATGTAGAGGACTATAGGTGACAATACCATCCGAGATGTGATTTTTTGTGATGTGTTGCATTACATAATGGCATGAGATTTTTAAATATATGATTTCACTATTCTGCTCACTGGGCTTTGTAGCTCACCCCTCTCCCCTAACCCCAGATGTGCAGGTACAGGGAAGACCAGGAGGTTAGCCAGAGTTTTGAAGTATGTCTATGTAATAGTTAGATTGTGGACATGATAATTGTACTATGATGTGATGTAAGAGATCACAGTTATGTTATGTGTAATGATATTGAGGTTATAGATGTGCTTGACCCTATGAGTATTGTTATCCCTTGTTGATGCATGATCTTAGATATTTGATGATACAGATGTTAGCCAACTCAACACATGTATATCGCCCATTGGGGCATTGATGAGACCCCACAGAGGGGTCAAGTTTATGATTATGTTTTAGTGCATGCACAGGTTGAGTTTGGTGTATGAGGAATGGATGAAAGAAAAGTTTAAATTTTTTTTATGTATGCTTGTTGATCATGTGTGGGATTAAGCAGGTTTACAGGTTCATGTCAGGCTTGCTACGGGTCCCGACGGCCTTAAGCCGATCTGGATCCTAGCGCTGGTAGCGGTCCGATTTTCGGGTCGTTACATCATTATTCAAGTCAGGACTCCACATCCTATCCTAGTGGACATGATCTTTCCTATTGTGCTTGACCTTCTATAACATCTATGAGCCCGACACTCTAGGTCCGACCATATGAACCTAGGGCTCTGATACCATTCTGTAACGACCCGAAAATCGGACTGCTACCGGCGCTAGGATCCAGATCGGCTTAAGGCCGCCGGGACCAGTAGCAAGC
Source organism: Manihot esculenta (assembly GCF_001659605.2). Lineage (NCBI taxonomy): Eukaryota > Viridiplantae > Streptophyta > Magnoliopsida > Malpighiales > Euphorbiaceae > Manihot > Manihot esculenta. The sequence continues at coordinate 33,826,748 of NC_035176.2, read as the reverse complement.
CTGACATATAACCTGTAAACCTGTATAATCCCATACATGATCAACAACATACATAAAAATTAAAACTTTTCTTTCCATATACATCAACCAAACTCAACCTGTGCATAACATAAACATAACATTGATCCCTCTGTGGGATCTCATCAGTGCCCCCAAATGGGTGACATAACATATGCTGAGTTGGTTTGCATAAATGACATAAAATAACTAAGATCATGTATAAAAAGGGATAACAACAATCTATGGTCAAGCACACTCTAACATCCATAAACATCATCTCATTACATAACTATACTGATTAAGACTTTACATTATAATTTGATCATGTCCATTGCTAGCTATTACATAAACAAAACTTCATTACTCTATCTGAACTCCTGCTCTATCCTGTACCTGCAAGCCTGGGGGTAAAGGGAGAGGGGTGAGCTAAAAGCCCAGTGAGCAGAACTATAAAACATATAACACTATGCTCCAATGAAATGCATCATAACACAGACAATTCACATAAGGGTTGGGTGAACTTGTCACCAATTAGTCCAAGTTAACTCTGTGCCAGGCCGTAGCATGGGGTCCTGGTCTTCCTGTCATACATACATTACTTACCATTATCCCAGGGCCTCCTCTGGGCTCCTGGTCTTCGAGTTCCACTATCGTGCCAGGCCGTAGAATGGGGTCCTGGTCTTTCCTTACTCTGTGCCAGGCCGTAGAATGGGGTCCTAGTCTTCCTGTCTTGGACTAATTGGGTCATCCAACATTCACCCACATCAACAACGATCAATGCAATGCAGCATATTCATGAACACTAATGCAATCATCCTATTGCATAATCATGATGCATGAAACATGATAAAACATTTAATTTAAAAGATTAAGTTTAGTTCCACTCACCTCTGGCTGACTCTGACAACACCGAAGCAACTGAACTCACTGCTGGGGTCCTCGGTTCCTCGGGTCCGAACCTACACAGGTGGACTCAAATGAGGGACCAAACATACCTGAACATAACTATAAACTACTCCCCAAAAACCCCCTAAAACATCATGAAACAACCATACAAAATCATGCAAAGAAGGCCTGAACAGGGCACTTTCGGCGGCAGGTTCGGCGGCCGAAAGTCCCTCCAGAGCCGAAAGTCAGGCAGGTTCGGCGGCACCTTCGGCGGCCGAAACTGCCAGACAGAGACGAAAGTCTCCTTTCGGGGGCAAGCTTCGGCAGCCGAAAGGCTGCCTCCCCAGCCATGTTCGGCGGCCGAAAGTCCTTCAGCTGCCGAACCTGGTTTCTGCCAAAGGGCAGAAACTTGGCTCCCAATGCACATTTCGCCTCCAAACTTATCAAACATGCATCAAACCTATTCTACAACACACAAACACAAGCATACATGTTCCTAGGGGTCTCAAACCATCATAAACCCCATCTACAACACATCAAGCATCCACATTGCTCAAGAACATACATTTATACCCATAAACATAACCATAACCTAAACATGCATTCTAACCCATAGATCTTGCATAAAACTTATTTAAAACATAAAATGAGCTTAAGATCGGCTCTTACCTCTTGAAGATCGAGAGAGACGACCAAAAACACGGAGTTGGGAGAGATTTGGTTCTTGAACCTCCAAGCTCCAAAACTTTGCTCAAAAGCTTAAATCTTCAAAACCAAGTTAAAACAAGTGAAAATCTTGAAAGATTTAGAGGAAGAACATCAAAAATGGGTGAGGGACGGCGGAGACTCACCTTGGTCGAAAATGGGAAGAAAGCTCGCCCGTTTTCGGCTAAGGGACCCTTTTATAGTGGCTGGCCAGACCACGTTCGGGGGCCGAATGTGCCTCCGCATGCATGCCATGTTCGGCGGCCGAACCTGGACTTCCCTCACTTATGCTTTCGGGGGCCTAAAGCACACCTGAAACGCATACATGTTCGGCGGCCGAACTTGAGGTTCGGCGGCCGAACCTGAGTTTTCCTCCAATGCAATTTTCATGCAAAAACTCATTTTCTTTCATGCTTAAAACATGAAACACATTAAAACATTTTATGAAAACATGGTTTTACCCTTCTAAAGGCTTCCGACATCCGAGATTCCACCGGACGGTAGGAATTCTGATACCGGAGTCTAGCCGGGTATTACAGATCAGATCTCCAATCCTCCACCTAAGCCGAATTCACAATCATGAAAGGAATAGACAAACATTCAAGGTGCTAGCACACTTCCTTTGGCAAAAAATTTTAGTGTGTGAAATCATAGAGGGAAGTCTCCATCGGGCAGTTCCTTGTTCACATTTTACTGCTGGAGAGGAGATCAAAAAGGTGATTTTGATTCGTTTCGCTTTGGTCTAGTGTTGCAAACGATTCAACAAAGGCAACTCTTACACCTTTGACACGATTATTGCATGCATCGATTCTTGTTTGATTTTATGGTTTAAATTTATTTTATTTTTCCACTGTGCCAATCCGATCTTAAGCTCATAAGATTCCCAACACTAGCCACTGGGCAGTGTTCTATAACTAGAGAGTCATACGTTGCAGCTCTTGATTAGACAAGGTAATTCAAGGCATGGTTATAGCTGAGCTTGGTGACAAGTTAAATAATATAGATGGCTAGTTTAATGGGGCAGTTGGGCTGGAAAATGAGAACTGTGATCTTTCCTAAGTTGAACTCAAGTTGTTTAGGGTGTTTTCAGTACGGTTTTCACTATGGTTGACCATATGGATCTCAGTGGGTGAAATGAAGATGGGAACTCTGGTAATAAAAAGATCCCCTTCATTGTCACAGACGATGCCAATTGATGTCCTGAGATCCAGTAAAGGATAGGTTCAAGGTGTATTTTAATAAGTTTGATCTTGTTTGTTTCCCTCATGCTTTCTTTATTCCTTTTTCCTTTTGTCCTTTAGTGATGTATAACCGCCGTCTTGCGTTTATACCCTCTTGTCATAGTCATGCTGGCCGTACATACGGATGTATTGTGTCCTTTCCCATCATCAAACAGACATTTAATTTCATCCGGTGCCATGTGAACACGATCTTGAGTATCATGAGATTTGTTGTCCATGGGGCCATAGGGATAAACATGGTCAGGCCTTCCATGCGTAGGCTCGAACTCGGTCCAACTCATCAAAGTGAAGTTTGGGTTTGTATGTGAAGCAGACCTATGTATTAGACCTTAGTAGAGTTAAGGCCTAACCTTTCTAGCACGAACTCAACTAGGGCCGGGGTATCTAGGGCCCGGTTATCACCACCTTAGATAAGGGTCACAATACTCCTCTTCTTTAAAACTACTATCGTCTTGATCATTAGTGGCCAAGGTATCCATGCTTGGGTCTCTTTCTGCCATACCTTCATGCTCAGACTTTATGGAGAAAATGCTATCAATTTTCGTGATGTCTTTGTCAGCATAGGTTCTTCCACAAATATCCTCGTAGACATTGTCCAAAAAGGTTTTTGATGTAGACGGGTCTGGCGGTTTGACTTGGAATGTTTACATGCTGCATGCATTGTTGTTAATTTTAGCATCATGTATTTTTTATTTTTGCTCTAAATCTCGATTACTATAATTTTCCTTCTACAAGACCACCACTGAGTGCTTCGTTGGATCCAAAACTGATTCCAAAATCTTTTAGGCCCTTTTCTTTACCTTCCATATTAGCATTAGCCTGGGAAATAGCCTTGCTTGATTGTCCCATAGGTTTAGGCCCATTTCCTTATTTTTTTTGTTGTCTATTACCGACTCTTTTCTTATGAAAAATATCCTTATTTCCTTTTTTTAGAAGGATGAGATTTCCTTTTTTTTGCATATTTTTCTCGTTAATTGCTAGAGGAGGATTCAAATCCTCAAAACTCTCTTTTTCTGCCGCTAAATATTGCTGGACATTTGCTTCTGTAAAAACAGTGAAACGGGAACATGTGCCTGTTGATCTTGGCTCGTTAATCACCTTCCTTTTCTAGTTCTGCCTTGTTTAATGCTGCACCTGCATCCATTCCTCGAAATCCTCCATCGGAGTCTGCTTCGTTGTCTCCTTTGTTCCTCCTTTCCTCATTATGTCTCCTTTCTGTTCACTACAAAAAAACAGATTATCAGCGACGGATTTAGCGACGGAAATTACTTCCGTCGGAAAAAAAAAATTTAGCGACGGAATTAGCGACGAATATTGCATTTTGGCACTTCTGACAGATTTCCGAAAATTTAGCGACGGAATAAATTCCGTCGCTAATCCGTCAGAAAATGCAAATCATATAAAAAAAAACCCTAATCATTCATCCTCACTTCTGATTTTAGCCGCCCACTTCCTCTCCTCTCCTCTCCTCTCCTGGATGCCACATCTTTCTCCTTGCCGCAATCGCCGCCGCCGCCGCCGTTCATCCCGTGATTGTCGCCGCTGCTGGACGCTCCTCTCGCCACCACTGTGTTGCCGCTCGCCACTGCCGCTACTTCTGCCACTGCCTATCAAGTAAGTGTCTACTTTGATTTTTAGTTTCTTTTTGTTATAGTATTGAAATTTTGAGTTTTAGTTTTTGAATATGTTATGATATAGTGAAAATATTATTCATTTAGTTATAAATTTGTGTTAATCAAAATTTATTTTTAGTTTTACTAATTATTTTTTTTTTTAAATTAAACTGAGGGCAACAGCAAGCACAGCAGCAGCTGTTGCTGCGCAGCATGCTTGCTGCTGCTGCTGCCAGCAGCATGCTTGCTGCTGCTGCTGCCAGCAGCAGCTGCTTGCTGCCCAACAGCATCGCACAGCAGCCCAACAGCATTGCACAGCAGCATGCTGACTGCTGTTGTAGTTAATGTGGGTTTAATTTCTTATTTAAAATATATATAATTTTAATTGAAAAAAGAGATCAAATAATAATTGTGGGCCAATAAATCAAATAATAATTTATTTTAGGATAATTTACGATTTAGTCCCTGGGTATTACCATTATTAACAAGTCAGTCCCTATATTTTTAGAAACCTATTAAAACGTCCTTATGTTTTCTCTCCGTCAACGAAATAGTCCTTCTGTCTATTTTTGCCGTTAAAAATATAGTAAAAGACTATATTACCCCCCCATTATTTTTCTCCTTCTCCTCCTCCTTCCTTTTCTTCTTCATCAATTCTTCTTCCTTCTGCTTCTGCTTCTTCTGCTTCTTCTTCTTCTCCTTCTTCTCCTTCTTCTTCTGCTTCTTCTCCTTCTTCTCCTTCTTCTTCTGCTTCTTCTCCTTCTTCTTCTTTTGCTTCTTTTTCTTCTTTCTCTTCTTCTTCTTCTCATTCTTCTTCTTCTTCTTTTTCTTCTTTCTCTTCTTCTTCTTCTTCTTCTTCTTCTTCTTCTTCTTCTTCTTCTTCTTCTTCTCCTTCTTCTTCTTCTTTTTCTTCTTTCTCTTCTTCTTCTTCTTCTTCTTCTTCTTCTTCTCCTTCTTCTTCTTCTTCTTCTTCTTCTTCTTTCTCTTCTTCTTCTTCTTCTTCTTTTTCTTCTTCTTCTTTTTCGGAGGAGGAGGAGGAGGAGGACGAAAGAAAAGACAGGGACTATTTCGTTGACAAAAAGAAACGATAAGGACGTTTTAATAGATCTGAGAAAAGATAGGGACTATTTGGTTGACAAAAAGAAACAATAAGGACGTTTTAATAGATTTCTAAAAATATAGGGAGGGATGATTTCGTTGACAGAAAGAAACGATGAGGAGGGACTATTTCGTTGACATAAAAAAACGATAAGAATGTTTTAATAGATATGAGAAAAGATAGGGACTATTTCATTGACGGAAAAAAACGATAAGGACGTTTTAATAGATATGAAAAAAGATAAAAATATTTTAATAGATTTTTGAAAATGTAAGGACTAACTTGTTAATAATTGTAATATACAAGGACTAAATAAATGGTTTTATTTGAGGGTAAAATTGGTTTTTAAAAATTTTCTCTCTCCTCCTTTATCTAATTTTAATGGAAAATAGGACGGAAGGACTATTTCGTTGACGAAAATAAAATATAAGGACGTTTTAATAGGTTTCTAAAAATATAGGGACTGACTTGTTAATAATGGTAATATCCAGGGACTAAATTATAAATCACCCTTTATTTTATCTAATTGTGTCAATATTTAAACTGCATTTTTTTCCTTTTTGTCTAATAAAGCAATATTGGATTTAGCAAAGACTCTTGTGATTAAGGAATTAGAGAAAAAAGAATAAAAAAATAAATTTCAGAAATTAATTTGATTTGATTAGTATATTAATGAATGGATTAACAAACTAATCTATTAATTTAACTTTTTTAAAAAAATAATAATATTTAAAAGTAGTTAGTTAATTAAAGACATGAATTAAAATAGTATTTGTGGGTTTGCTTTACATGTCTTCCTTTCAACTCTACTTTGATATGTTACTTATGGATAATTATTTTTTCAGATGCCGCGAAGAGCAGTATCATCCAGAGGTAGAGGACATAGCCAGCATCTGTCTATGAATGAAATAGATGAGGCAGTACAGGTGCAGGAGGAAATACTGGAGCACACTCCACAAGCATTAGGGGGCCAAGCAAACACATCCTCATCATCATCAGTTCGAACTAGAGGTCCGAATTTGGGACATCCTATCCCATCAAACCCGTCTGATCGACAATTGATTAGATTGAAAGGAACTGTGTAAGTCATATACAACTTTTTGCTATTGATTTAATATGTATTATTACTTACAACTACTCATTATATATAAAAATATTGCAGTTTTTTAGATTCCACGGTTACTAGATCAATCACTAATGACATTAAGATGCGCTATACTGCTCCATGGAAAACTTGGTCAGAAATACCTTTAAAGACAAAAGACGAGCTCTTCGGACTTTTTCGGGTAAATACAACTTATATTCTAAAATTTATAATATGCATTTTAAGTTTTTTAAATTTACTTAACACTGATTGTTATTTGTAGAGTCGATATGCATGGGATGAGAGTGAAGAAGGTATGGTTCGAATTGCTTGGGAAAAGGTAGGTAAAGAAAGACTGCGAGACATTCTTAATAGAGTTAGGAGCGAATTGTTGCGCAAGCACAAGAAGACAGATGTTGCTTATCTATACAATTTAGGACCAGATTGGATGGAGGCAGAGATATGGAATGAACTTGTTGCATATTGGAGTACACCAGAGTGGAGAAAGAAATCAGAAGCTGGTAAAACAAATAGAAACGTAGAAAAAGATGGGACTATTACAAAACACTCTGGTGGTTCAATAAAATTGGAGGTTCATGAGAATAGATTGGTATAACTCTTTTATTTCTTACTTTTATTTATACAATTCTATTTTTATATATATGGTTAGAAATTATTCGTGCATCTTGTGTTGTGTGATTATTTCTTTTTTGTAGGCAAAGAAGTTGGGTAGACAACCAACTCAACTTAAACTATTTTGTGCAACTCACACAAAAAAGGGGAGTCAAGGTGTTTACATTGATGGAAAATCACGACGAGTTGATGTAAGTTACTTTTTGCTTATTTAATGTTATCACATTATTTTTCTAATTTTTATGTTATCATTAGTTGTGTATGATTCATGAAATGTTTATTATGTTTTCTTTTTTTACTTAGGGAGCTTATTTGAGTGCAATTGCTGAAAATGTGAATGACAATTGTGAGAGTCAGTCTGCTTTTGATTTGAATAAGTGGATTGAAATTTCTGGAAGTAGCAAAGGAAGAGTTTATGGTTTTGGATCCTCTGATATTGCAAAATCAGGAACTCCAACTACATCTTTCTCATGCACATCAGCTCATCCTGGAGGACCTTTTCAAACTATGTTTTCTTTAGAGGAGGTTGAACAAATATTAGAGCAAAACCGGATCAAAATGAAACAAGACATAGAGCAAATGCAAGAGCAAATGCGAGTGCAGATAGAAAAACAAATAAAAGATCATATGAAATCATTGAAGAACAAAAATAGATCTTCACCGCATAACACAACTGTAGATTCAGATGGTTCAACAAATTCATAGATTACTTTTAAATTTTATGAATATTGTTAAATATTATGGATTTATTTTAAATTTTATGAACATTGTAAAATATTATGAATTTAATTTAAATTTTATGAATATTATTAAATATTATGGATTTATTTTAAATTTTATGAATATTGTTAAGTATTATGAAATATTTGATTTATATTCAATATGATTCTTAATTATAAATTATTTGAATAAAAGCAAGAATTTTTTTTTGTCTTAATATTTCCGACGGATTTCCGACGGAAAATTTCCGTTGCTAATTGTTTCTGACAGATTACCAACGGATTGTTATAGGATGAATTTAGATATTCCGACGGATTTAGCGACGAAAAAATGCGTCGCTAAACTTTTCCGACGGAAAATCCGTCGCAAATTTTTCCGACGGAGTTAAAATCCGTCGGAAATCCGTCGCTAATATTTCCGACGGCAGCCCGATCTGTCGGAAAAAATTAGCAACATGACTTTAAGCGACGGATTTGAGTCCGTCGGAAATCCGTCGCTGAAATTTTTAGCGACAGATTTTTGACTATCAGCGATGGAAAAATCCGTCGCTGATAGTCTTTTTTTTGTAGTGGTTGGGCTTTCAAAGGACAATCTGAATTCTTATGACCTGCTCTATCACAACCGAAGCAGATTGTCGGCAAGTTTTCATATTCAATGATTTGAACCATATCTCTAACTTGCACCTTAGACACTAATGGTCTGCGTAGATCCACCGCCATAGCAAGTCTGGCGTATTTCTCTCGGACTTCATTCGTCGTGTTTATATCCACCTTTATCACATTGCCTACTGAGGCTCCTATCCTTTTTTCACCATATTGTCCTGATACCAATGCATTGGCAGTCCCGACAAACGAATCCAAACTACCGCCATATGTAGTTCATCATTAGCTATATCAAAGGAAGAGTACCACGGTTGTGTCCGAAGATAGCTGCCATTAATTATCCATGGGCCATCCAAGACCACTCCATGGGCCATCCAAGACCACTGTTTGAAAACCTATATGAGAGAAGAACTTTATTAGAAAATAAACATTACCAAGGTTAAGAATCTTAAAGTTTTCAGTGTTCCACAGAATTTGGAGCTTTGATTCCAAGGCACGATAGCCTATTCTCCTGCCAAGAAGCCTGACAATCACAGCCTTTTTCCTATCTCTACAAGCCGTTGTTCTAGTTGATCCGAGAAATCAACTACTGGAATGAGCCCCTTCAGTGAGATGACAATTTCGTTTTCATCAAAGTCCATTTCTTTCTCCGCACCCAAGTCCTTCTCCACATCCAGATCCTTGGCTGCCGCCACTTTAACCCTGAATGAGATCCCCTCACGCACTAGAGTGGAATCTCGTTCCCGGTATTTGCACTTTTTTGTGGCCTGATCTTCTTCAGCATCAGCCATTGTAGGAGGTCGTTCATTGGTCGTAGAGAGAGCGCGAGAAGCCATTCAAGTGAGGGACAGAATTGAATAAGTCTTAGTCTGCTCTCTATTGTTCTTCCTAATTACACTTGGCGCTTCGATTTCTTATTCAGGTCTTTTCACACCCTTTTATGCCTTCCTCTCTGTTGTTCAATGCAATTTTCACAGCTTCTGAGGCTATTTAGCCGTTAAATGTATCCGTATCGTTTCTGCTCTTCCCATAAGCAACAATTTCTTGCTTAATCCCATTTTAAACCTCTTTTTTAATTGCATTTAGGAGTTTATGCTTCTGTTTTGGATTGGTCCTTTTGCAGTCTTCTTATATCTTCTTCATTGTGGCTATTGGTGTGCTCTTTTAGCGTCGAATGTGAAGAATTGAAGTTTTTATCAAGATTTTGCTTTTGTCTATTGGTAATGTAATGTGGCCACTACTCACAGACTACAGTTATGGAGGCCAAGCCTCGAACAGTGGGCTTTGAACTTAGGATTCTTGAGGGCAGATTCTGGTCTCTAGAGCTAGAAGATACTCATTTTAAAATCGATTAGTGGAGAAGTGTTCGACTGGTATGCCATTTCTGGAAAATAGTTGCTTATATATGCCATTTTTTGAACATTTTCAATTAATGGAATCTTTTGTATTCATAAATTAGAGATGCTATGATATATTCTTTTCCACAAGTCACAACTTCTCACAGGAGACCAATGTTGGCAATTAAAATTATTGAAAATATCCTCATAAATACAATGTATTTTTCACGCATACTATAATCCAACTGGCTATTTTTAACTTTAACTCATTGAAACTAAACCTCTCTAATTTTTTTTACCTCTCAAATTTCTCTCACTCTCTCAATATTTTCTCTCTTGAAACTCTATTTTTTTCCTTACAAAATACAATTATAAATGCAATATTGCTCTCTATTTATAGTTGAAAAAGCAGCGGTCCAAGGTGAATTTGCCGACTCCGAATGCACTAAATTTTATAGCTTCTAATCCCTCCACACTTAGGTCATGTAAAGACCACAAATTCTTGCGGAGTAAAATTCTGTGGCTAAGCTAAGCAAATAGTGTTGATTGGCTATTAATATCCTCAGTGCCCAAGTAAAATTCATATCAGTAAGGTTGTTGTCCAAGAAGCTTGAGGTGGCAAGATTAAGGTGGTACCATGTTTAATTTCTAACAACAACCAATAAGAGCTCTAGTAATTAGTTTTTTTACAAATTATCTATCCCAAGTTTAAGCTTGTCAACAATAAGCGGGCTTGCACTTGAAACGTGTTAGAACTTAGCCTTTGAATTTATGCTGTGGATTATCACTCCAATATACTCAATAAGGATGGATCTTTTTGCTGTTTTACCCTTGGTTTTTGTAAATACAGGGTTAATCTCACTGGCAACAAAATAGAAAATCTAAATCTTCGTTAAACTTGAAGTTATGGACAATCTTTTTAATTTTGTTTATTATGAACACAACCTTTCATGTTGGTGTTAAATACAGCTAACCTTCATAATTTGGTAATTTCTTCACATCAGACAATCTGTGAATGTTCATCTTGCAGGCCCTGAATTCTTCCAGCGGGGGCCATGTCTTCTTCATATCTTCCCGCAACAGACTCCAATTGCTCTGCCTTTAGAAGCTAAAGATCCATCTGAGCCTCTTTCCATTCTTTACCAGATGCATTAAACCCTTCTTCTCCAGAAGCATTGAGGATAAAAGAACAGGGCCAACAGGCTATTACAAGCTTTTAAGACCTTCTTAGACAAGAGAACAGGGCTGAGGACTTTTGGGGCACCCTTCTTTGCCCTATTCCCAAGGATAAAACTGCCAAAATGGTCAGGGGAACAATTGATTCTGTAGCTAAAATACCTGTTACGTCCGATCTCCGAATTGCTCTGTGCGAGGAAATGGTAGAATGGACCCCAGCAGAAAAACATACATTCCTTAGGCAGCAAGTTGAAGCAAGGCTTGCAGCTCTTTTGGTGGCAAATAAGGATATTCAGAAGCATCGACTCTTCTTACCAACTTGGTAAAAGAGGTGAGGTTGTTAGATGACGAGCAACTTCTTGTAGACATAGACTTATTTGAGAGTAAGCTACAATTTTTATTTTTCATTGAGGAACCTTCCCAAGGCAAAAGTTGTTATTACATCTGCTTGTTCAGCTGTGAATGCTATATAAGTACCCTGAGCTCAAGAGGGCATATTTGATTTGCAGATGAATTGAGGATTATACAACTGCTTACGGCTATTTCTTTGAAGCAATTGAATCCTTCACGAATGCTCTTGAAGACCCAAGGGCAGTTTTCGGCACTAAATGCATGCTAGTGTGCAAAATCGTAGGGAATCAAGCTGATTATGTGGCTGGGATAATTTCTTCAAAGGCAGGTCTCCAGTGCATGGGGCCAGATATGGATGTGATTAAATCCATCGCTGGTGCTGATTCCGAACGATTGTTGAAGCCGTTTGAGATTTGCCCTGCGCAAGTATAAGGCCCAGCTGGAGCAAGACTCAATTTTCCCAGGCATCTCTCGTCCCTGTATGACACACTTGTGTGACAAAAATCTGTGCAGATTGATTGAGTCTTTCTCCAGAGTTGAGATTGCCGAATTTGAGAATTACTCATTGATTAGTGAAGTAGCTGTCACAGATGATTGTGGACGTGAAGATTACGGGGACATTGGCTAAAGGTGCTGGGTGCCTCATCATATTTGAAGATCACAAGACAGATGCAATCTACCCTTCAACTATAAAAACCATTTCCAAGGTTGTGGATAGCATGTTTGTCAGGTCTGTCGAAGATAATGACCTGAAAGTTTCATCAGTCGAATTTTGTTTGTTCTATCCTCTTGTAGCACATTCGTTGTTGGTTCTTCTTACAGTGTTCTTTTTCCTGCCTTTGTTGCACTTGGAAGTCTGCTTAGTTGTTTACATACTGCTTGGATATGTAAAAAAATAAAAATAAAATATTCTGTTGGTCATAGAGTAGCTTCCGCATAATCTTGTATGAATATTCAAGTACGAATCAAGTAGAATGAAATCTCAAGTAGAAAGACATGATCTATCAAGTAATTTGTAAACTGAGCTGATAGACCAAATTGGGACGATTTTGGTGGCTGAAGAGTTATGTGGACTGGCAATTCCATAAACTTTGAGCTACCAATTGAAGCATTAGGGAATTTTGTTTGATTATATAAAGAGAGGCTGCCGGGTTGTGTCATTATTGCTTTCTGATTCAAGATGCATACAAATGCTCTTCTTTCCGGAAATGCGACACTGTATTGGTAGTGTAAGATATATGTTTTTCAGAAATAGAGGAAAAGATGTTAAGAGGAAATTATGAAGGCTGATATATATTGATGCAAGATTACAGAGAAATATATAGGCATACAAAATAACAGAAACTCAACAAAATAAGCAAAATAATTATGCATATCAGATATGATTGATAGCATATTTGATTATTCCTAGAAAATAGCAATTGAATAACAAATAATGATCTAATCTTTAAACAGACTTCAAATCAGTTCTTAAGTGAACATTCAACACTCCTCCTTGAGTTAAGAGCAGCAAATGCCAAGCCTCTCTCTTAAATACTCAAATCTAGCCTTGGAAAGGGATTTAATCAAAATATCAGCATTCTGAAATTCTGAATTGCAGTGCACCAAACTTAGTTCACCATTCTTTTGAACTTCCCTAAGAAAATACAACTTAATCTTGAAGCGCTTGGTTTTTCCATGAAATACTGGATTATTTGCTATCGAAATTGCAGTCTGGTTGTCAACATAAACTTCTATGCTTCTTTTTTCTTCCATAGATAAGTCAGCTAATAATTTCCTTATTCACAAAGCTTGATTTACTGCCAAAGTAGCTGCAACATATTCTGCTTCAGCTATGGATTGAGCTATCACATCTTGCTTCTTGGAACACCAGGAGAATATACCAGAACCAAAGCTAAAACAGTAACCTGAAGTGCTTTTTATGTCATCTAAGCAACCACCCCAATCGCTATCAGAAAAACCATGGAAATTAAAATTCTGGACTTGACTGAACTTAATACCATAGTTTACTGTGCCTTTAATATATCTAATTATGCGTTTTGCTGCTTGAAGATGAATCTCACTAGCAGAATGCATGTATCTTGATAGCAAACTTACAGCATGCATGATGTCGGGTCGGGTTGCAGTTAGATACATTAGATAGCCTATTAAACTCCTGTACAACACCTCATCTACTTTTTTAGCTCCATCTTCTTTGCAAAATTTCTCTTTCAAATTCATTGGAGTTGTGGTTGACTTGCAATCCTCCATCTTCAACTTTTTTAGAATCTCCTTGGCATATTTTTGTTGGCAAATAAAAACTTCATTTTCTTTTTGATGCACCTTAATTCCAAGGAAATATGACATTTCTCCAAGATCTGTCATTTCAAACACCTCCATCATCTCTGCCTTGAATTGATCTATCAATCTTCCATTGTTACCTGTTATTAATAGATCATCAACATAAAAAGATATTATAAGTATATCTGTTTCTGTTTTCTTAACATATAGAGTGAATTCACTCAAGCTTTTCTCAAAGCCTAAGCTTAGAAGATGAGAATCAATACGGCTGTACCAAGCCCGAGGGGCTTGCTTCAAGCCATATAAGGCTTTTCTCAAACGATATACTTTATCTTCATCTCCATTTAACCAGAAAACCTTCGGGCTGCTCCACAAAAATTTCTTCTTCCAGGTAGCCATTTAGAAAGGCTGACTTTACATCAAGTTGATGAACTTTCCATCCCTTTTGTGCAATATAGCCAATAGCATTCTGATTGTATCAAGACGGGCCACAGGAGCTAAAGTTTCTGAGAAATCAACTCTAAACATCTGGGCATAGCCTTTGACCACTAGTCTTGCTTTATGTTTGTTGATAGATCCATCGGAATTCAGCTTTGTCTGATATACCCATTTTACTCCAATGACCTTCTTATGAGTTGGTCTGTCTACAAGCTCCCATGTGTCATTTTTCTCAATCATTCTCAGCTCCTCCTCCATTGCTGAAACCCATTTTTTGTCTAAAACCGCATCAGCAAATTTTTCTGGTTCCATGATAGCCACATTGCACCTATGATTAATGTCTTCAAGTGATCTTGTGCCCCTTACTGGTTCATCGTCAATAGCATCATCATGATCTTCAATATTCTTTGAAATTTCTTTTTTTTTTCAGTATCATTCCAATTCCATTTTTCATCTTCCAGAAATCTCACATCTCTACTGGTTATGACTTTATCTGCTTAGGCTAGATAAACTCTCCTACAAAGATTCCTACTTCTGCCTTTCTATCAAGCTTATCTCTTTTCACCTGAGACACATAAGAAAAATACAGGCATCCAAATATTTTTAAATTTAACAGAATCAGTTTATAACCAAACTAAGCCTCAAAAGGAGTTTTATTCTTCAAAGCTTTAGTGGAAAGCCTATTGAGTAAAAATACTGCAGTACTTGCAGCTTCTACCTAAAATTTCTTCGGTAATTCCATCTCATGCAGCAAGCATCTTGTCATCTCCATTATCACTCTATTCTTTCTTTCGCTTACTCCGTTTTGTTGCGGAGTGTATGGTGCCGTTAATTGGTGTTCAATTCCTGCTTCTTTATAAAATTTGTTGAATTTGTCATATGTGTATTCTGTGCCGTTATCGGATCTTATGACATGTAATTCACATCCACTTTGATTTTCAACCCATGTTTTGAACTCCCAAAAAATACCAGCAACATCAAATTTGGATTTTAAAAAATATATCCAACAGAATCTTGTACAATCATCAATGAATGTAATATAATACTTAATACCATTCAAGGATGATATTTTAAGTGGACCTCCAACATCTGTATGTACAAGTTCCAGCTTCTGAGTTGCTCTCCATTCTGTTCTTTTTGGAAAAGGCAATCTGGTCTGTTTTCCATATTGACAGGCTGCACACATTGGCAAATCTTTCTCCAAATCTGGTTGTAACAGCCCGCTTACCGGACCGCCACCGGCACTAGGATCCAGATCGGCTTAAGGCCGCCGGGACCCGTAGTAAGCCTACTGTGAACGCTGTGTACCTGATACCTCCCATTCCCATACATGATCAACCTTACACTTAGAAACCTGAACTGTTACTTTCTTGTTTTTTTTTTTTTTTTCTTTTTCTAACTTTTCGTTTCTTGAAACTTGTCTCTTTCTTTTCTATAAAACTTTGAACTATTTCTCATACACTAAGCTTGGACTATGCATGCATGTAATACCCGGCTAGAATCCGGCATCGGGATTCCTGCCTTCCGGCGGAATCTAGGGTGTTGGATCTCTCTAGAAGGGGTAAAATGTGTTTTCTAAAATGTTTTCACATGATTTCATGGTTTTAAAAGGAAAGAGAATTGAGTTTTGAAAAGAAAAGACCAAGGAGGCGTTTGCCAGGTTCGGCCGCCGAAAGTGAAGTTCGGCCGCCGAACATGGAAAGACTTCGGGAGCGCCTTTGGCCTCCGAAAGTCTTGTTTGAACGAGCCAAGGTTCGGCCGCCGAAAGTCAAGTTCGGCCGCCGAACATGCATGAGTTTAGAGGGCACGTTAGGCCGCCGAAGGTCTTCGACCAGGCCACCTATAAAGGGCCCTCAGATCGGAAATGGGTGAGTTTTCTCCCCATTCTCGAGCTCAGGTGAGTTTTTGTCCTCCCTTGGCCGTTTTCTTGTTTTTCCTTCATCTCCTTCATGTTTTTTATGAGTTCCATGGTTATTTTGAAGAGTTTTAAAGCTTGGATCAAGGATTTGGAGCTTGGAGACCCCGGAGCTAGTTTCCTCCACATCTCCAAGGTTCGGGTCACACCAACCCTCGATCTTCAAGAGGTAAGTGTAGATCTATGCTTCCTTTTATGTTTTAATGAGTTTTAAGTAAGTTTAGTGGAGTTTTGAATGGGTAGAATGGCATGTTTAGGTTTATGTGGGTTTTTGTGCTAATGTATGTTATAAGTATGATTAAATGATGTTTTGTTGGGGTTTTAAGTTAGTTTATGCCCCTTTATGCATGTGGGAGTGAGTATGCATGATTGGGAGAGAGTATGTAAGGATTTGGGTGTTTTGAGTTCGGTTTTTGGCTAGGCAGAATCGGACCTGTCGTCCAGAGGGGACCAGGTTCGGCCGCCGAAAGGAGTTTCGGCCGCCGAACCTGCATGGGAGGCAGCCTTTCGGCTGCCGAACGTGCCCCCGAAGGAGGGACTTTCGTTTCTGTCCAGGGGTTTCGGCCGCCGAACCTGCCGCCGAACTTACCCGAGTTTCGTCTCTGGAAGGGACTTTCGGCCGCCGAAGGTGCCGCCGAAAGTGCCCTGTCCAGCCGTTTCTTGGGTGTTTTCCATGCATGTTTAAGTGATGTTTAGAGGGGTTTTTGGGGGTATGTTTATGAGTTGTTAGAGTACGTTTGGCACCTCATTCGAGTCCACCTGTGTAGGATCGGACCCGAGAGACCGAGGAGGCCATTAGTGCTAGCAGGTGCAGTGTCAGTCGGCGTCTGCCAGGAGGTGAGTAGAACTAAACTTAATCTTTCATGCACAAAATCTAATGCCTAAAGCATGTTCATGCATCATGATTATGTTTAGTAGGTTGATTGCACTAGTTCACGAATATGTTGCATTGCATTATTTCATGTTGATGCTGAGGTAGGTTTGGACCAAGGCGACTTCAATAGCCCATACCTGTCATTGAGTCTTGGGTGAGTCTTTTGAGAGCCGGACAAGTACATATAGGAAAGTCCATGTGAGCTCTCTGTGGACCAGACACCATGTCATGTATGTGAAAGTCCTGTGTGAGCTCCTTTGGGGGAGCCGGGCACCGACAGAGGGATTTTTGAGGTCATGTCCGATCCTTGAGAGTAAAGATGCTAGCAATTCAAAGGAACTCTCTAAAAACAATCCGTGGGGAATATTTATCTGCATGAGCCCCGAGACGGACCAGTTATGTGATTTCTTTGTGATATGACGCATTTCATGAGAGCATGTAATGAATGAACTGTTTTCTATGTTTCTACTCACTGGGCTTTTTAGCTCACCCCTTTCCCCTAACCCCAGTATTGCAGGTTGAGTCAGAGTTCAGAGGCAGCAAGGTAAAGTCAAGGCTAAGTTAAGTTATGATTGTAATAGTTTATGCTTATGCTTCAGTTTAGTAGTTTTAGAAGTGGACATGTAATATAAGTTGATGTAATGTAAATTGAGATAATGTATGTAACTGATAGTAGAGTTTATGTTTATGGATTAGAGTGTGCTTGGCCCTATAGACTGGTTAATCCCTGTTGATGCATGGTTATGTAATGTTTTTTTTTATGTTGAGTTGAGAACCAGGCTTGTTGTATGTAATGTTGACCCAGCTAGAGCATTTGATGAGGACTCTAGCATGGGAAAGTTTATGTTCACAGTTATGTTGTAGCATACGAATCAAGCTGGGTGTATGTTCAGTTTTTCGGGTTTTATGTTTAAAGTTTTGATCATGCATGGGATTTTACCAGGTAATAGTATGTATGTTGGCTTGCTACGGGTCCCGGCGGCCTTAAGCCGATCTGGATCCTAGCGCCGGTGGCGGTTCGGGCCGTTACAGAGGGGTATCGGTTTCCGGGCCGTTACAGAATGGTATCAGAGCTTAGGGCCTCAAGAGTACGATGTGTTGAGCGATGTGCTCAGGGATTTGAGATATCTCACATCGGAAAGAGGTTGTCATAGAGGTGGTGTTAGTAGGGCAAGCACATTAAGAAAGATTAAGAGTAAGAGCATGTCCACTAGGATAGGATGTCGAGTCCTGTCTTGCTATGATGATGTGATATGCCATGATTTCATGCATGTGCATAAATGCTATGATGTATGACATGTTATGTATGCTATGTATGTATGATGTAGGTTCATGTGTTTCCACATGGACCGTATGATGCTGATGATTGATTGTATGCTCGTGTGTTGTTCTTCAGAGGAGCCAGAATGCGAGGTGCTCGTCGATCTGTGGAATCGACTGGAGTTCCATCTGAGAGGGAAGGTTTGGACACCTTTCCCCCTGCTCTGCCGAGAGCGCAGTCGTGGGGAGTCAGCAGATGGGGAACATCAAGGGACCCTGGAAGGTCTTTTGAAGCAAGCAGAGAAGGAATGGCTCCAAGAAGGATGTCAGCTAGTATGAGGGAAGTGGAGATGGATGTTCAGAGAAGGGATGTCAGTATGGGAGTCAGAGTACCTGAAGAAGGTATGGGAGATTCCCAGGAAGATGCTCAGACCCAGGATTCTAGAATCTCGGGTTCAGGAGGGATTGATCCCTCCACTCTGAGTACAGCTGCCACGAGAGGTAAGAAATGGAAGAGAGGTCTCAGGAAGTCGCAGAAGAAGTTTTGGCAGAATTTGAAGGCTAGTTTGGGTTTTGGTGGCTCAAGCTCTGGCTCAGGCAGTTCAAGGTGCTTGAGGTGCGGAAGGCCGCACAAAGGAGCCTGTCGGTTTGGGACGACAGCTTGTTTTAGGTGTGGACAGGAAGGACACATAGCACGTGAGTGTCCTACTGTGCCCCGGTTAGCACAGTCTCAACCAGCAGCTTCAGCCATGTTTCAGGTTGGTAGTCGAGGCAGAGGAAGAGGGTCAGCCTTTTCTTCTGAAGGTTCCCGTGGAGAAGGTCCGTCAGCTTCAGCTCGGATCTTCACCCAAGCTCAGCAAGAGGCAGACACATCGAACATGGTGGTGTCAGGTATGCTCACTTTTGAATGTTCTGATGTGTATGTTTTGTGAACTCTGGTGGTTCTCTTTCTTTAGTTGCTCTAGGAGCCGTCGAGAGGTTGAGTTGATAGCTTCTGGGCTAGAGTGTTCTTTTTGGGTCAGTGGACTCGAGTGTGATCCATCTGTGGCAGAGTCAGTCTGCCGGTCCAGTTCTATGACAGTTGAGGGTAGATGCCTTCCACCCAACATTGAGGTCCTGGACTTGACTGTCTAGACGTCAGTTTAGGGTTGGATTGGTTTTTCTACTCGTGGTACTATCTTGGTCTGCAGAGACAAGGTAGTCAGGTTCAGGGGACAGGATGGGTCAGAGATTTTCTTCTGAGGGGACACAGTAGGGATGCCTAGAGGTTTGATGTCAGCCTGTAAGGTTCGTAGGGTGCGTAGGAGGGGTTGTCAGAGGGTTCTAGCTCTTGTTTGAGAGTTCAGCAGTCAGGTCGGGGAACCAGCCTCAGTGCCAGTTGTTAGAGAGAATTCTTAGATGTCTTCCCAGGCGAGTTGTCAGGTTTACCATCTGTCAGGGAGTTAGAGTTTGGTATAGGAGTGGTGTCTGGACGCAGAACCATTTCTACCCTTCCCTATAGGATGGCGCCTGCATAGAGAGAGGTAGCAGTAGAGTAGAGGCGAGACTTGGTAGACAAGGGGTTTTGTCCGACCTAGTACCTCACTCTGGATTGCTCCAGTATGGTTGTGGGAAATGAAGGATGAATCCTTAAGACTTTGTAACGACTGTAAGCGGTTAAACAAGGTCACTACCAAGGGCAGGTATTCCCATGTAGGATGGATGATCTATTGGGACAGCTAGTAGGAGCTGTTTGTTTTCCCAGGTAGATCGGAAATTCGGGTACTACCTGTGAGAGTTAGAGTTAGTTTTGGGTTAGTAGTGAGAAGAAGCCAGTTAGTAAAGATGAGAAGAGAAGAGTAAGAGCAGAGAAGGAGGAAGATAGAGAAGGATCAGAGTAGCGCAGCAGAAGCTCGTGGAGTTTAGGAACCTGGGAGTTCTTACTCCAGCGTTTGGTGTCTCTCTTTGGAGAGAAGCTTTAGGATTCGCTTGCTTGCTTGCATGCTTGTGTTTGTTGTTTTAACATTCGGGGACGAATGTTTTTGTAAGGGGGGAAGAATGTAATACCCGGCTAGAATCCGGCATCGGGATTCCTGCCTTCCGGCGGAATCTAGGGTGTTGGATCTCTCTAGAAGGGGTAAAATGTGTTTTCTAAAATGTTTTCACATGATTTCATGGTTTTAAAAGGAAAGAGAATTGAGTTTTGAAAAGAAAAGACCAAGGAGGCGTTTGCCAGGTTCGGCCGCCGAAAGTGAAGTTCGGCCGCCGAACATGGAAAGACTTCGGGAGCGCCTTTGGCCTCCGAAAGTCTTGTTTGAACGAGCCAAGGTTCGGCCGCCGAAAGTCAAGTTCGGCCGCCGAACATGCATGAGTTTAGAGGGCACGTTAGGCCGCCGAAGGTCTTCGACCAGGCCACCTATAAAGGGCCCTCAGATCGGAAATGGGTGAGTTTTCTCCCCATTCTCGAGCTCAGGTGAGTTTTTGTCCTCCCTTGGCCGTTTTCTTGTTTTTCCTTCATCTCCTTCATGTTTTTTATGAGTTCCATGGTTATTTTGAAGAGTTTTAAAGCTTGGATCAAGGATTTGGAGCTTGGAGACCCCGGAGCTAGTTTCCTCCACATCTCCAAGGTTCGGGTCACACCAACCCTCGATCTTCAAGAGGTAAGTGTAGATCTATGCTTCCTTTTATGTTTTAATGAGTTTTAAGTAAGTTTAGTGGAGTTTTGAATGGGTAGAATGGCATGTTTAGGTTTATGTGGGTTTTTGTGCTAATGTATGTTATAAGTATGATTAAATGATGTTTTGTTGGGGTTTTAAGTTAGTTTATGCCCCTTTATGCATGTGGGAGTGAGTATGCATGATTGGGAGAGAGTATGTAAGGATTTGGGTGTTTTGAGTTCGGTTTTTGGCTAGGCAGAATCGGACCTGTCGTCCAGAGGGGACCAGGTTCGGCCGCCGAAAGGAGTTTCGGCCGCCGAACCTGCATGGGAGGCAGCCTTTCGGCTGCCGAACGTGCCCCCGAAGGAGGGACTTTCGTTTCTGTCCAGGGGTTTCGGCCGCCGAACCTGCCGCCGAACTTACCCGAGTTTCGTCTCTGGAAGGGACTTTCGGCCGCCGAAGGTGCCGCCGAAAGTGCCCTGTCCAGCCGTTTCTTGGGTGTTTTCCATGCATGTTTAAGTGATGTTTAGAGGGGTTTTTGGGGGTATGTTTATGAGTTGTTAGAGTACGTTTGGCACCTCATTCGAGTCCACCTGTGTAGGATCGGACCCGAGAGACCGAGGAGGCCAT
This sequence comes from Manihot esculenta, assembly GCF_001659605.2. NCBI lineage: Eukaryota > Viridiplantae > Streptophyta > Magnoliopsida > Malpighiales > Euphorbiaceae > Manihot > Manihot esculenta. The sequence goes on along the minus strand of NC_035176.2, from coordinate 33,805,266 downwards.
TAGTGCTAGCAGGTGCAGTGTCAGTCGGCGTCTGCCAGGAGGTGAGTAGAACTAAACTTAATCTTTCATGCACAAAATCTAATGCCTAAAGCATGTTCATGCATCATGATTATGTTTAGTAGGTTGATTGCACTAGTTCACGAATATGTTGCATTGCATTATTTCATGTTGATGCTGAGGTAGGTTTGGACCAAGGCGACTTCAATAGCCCATACCTGTCATTGAGTCTTGGGTGAGTCTTTTGAGAGCCGGACAAGTACATATAGGAAAGTCCATGTGAGCTCTCTGTGGACCAGACACCATGTCATGTATGTGAAAGTCCTGTGTGAGCTCCTTTGGGGGAGCCGGGCACCGACAGAGGGATTTTTGAGGTCATGTCCGATCCTTGAGAGTAAAGATGCTAGCAATTCAAAGGAACTCTCTAAAAACAATCCGTGGGGAATATTTATCTGCATGAGCCCCGAGACGGACCAGTTATGTGATTTCTTTGTGATATGACGCATTTCATGAGAGCATGTAATGAATGAACTGTTTTCTATGTTTCTACTCACTGGGCTTTTTAGCTCACCCCTTTCCCCTAACCCCAGTATTGCAGGTTGAGTCAGAGTTCAGAGGCAGCAAGGTAAAGTCAAGGCTAAGTTAAGTTATGATTGTAATAGTTTATGCTTATGCTTCAGTTTAGTAGTTTTAGAAGTGGACATGTAATATAAGTTGATGTAATGTAAATTGAGATAATGTATGTAACTGATAGTAGAGTTTATGTTTATGGATTAGAGTGTGCTTGGCCCTATAGACTGGTTAATCCCTGTTGATGCATGGTTATGTAATGTTTTTTTTTATGTTGAGTTGAGAACCAGGCTTGTTGTATGTAATGTTGACCCAGCTAGAGCATTTGATGAGGACTCTAGCATGGGAAAGTTTATGTTCACAGTTATGTTGTAGCATACGAATCAAGCTGGGTGTATGTTCAGTTTTTCGGGTTTTATGTTTAAAGTTTTGATCATGCATGGGATTTTACCAGGTAATAGTATGTATGTTGGCTTGCTACGGGTCCCGGCGGCCTTAAGCCGATCTGGATCCTAGCGCCGGTGGCGGTTCGGGCCGTTACAGAGGGGTATCGGTTTCCGGGCCGTTACACTGTCTGTATGCACTCAGAGAGTGATACCTGCTATGGTACCATACAGTAACTACAGAGATAGAAATACTACCATACACCAAGCTTAGCTAAACATAAAATGATCATGTGCAAAGGGATAAACATACACTAGGGCCAAGCACAATTCTATAACTCCATACATAACTTGCTATTACATCATTACTATACATTACATATACTTTTACCCTTGCTTTCTCTTTCTCTTTCTCTTCTCTGAGGCCCTGAAAAATGGGGTTAGGGAGAGGGATGAGCTACTAGAGCCCAGTGAGCGGAAACCATAAAAACATTTAAAATATGCTATAATGAAATGCGTCACTGCACAAACATTTCACAGCTCAGATTGGACATGACCCCAGAACTCCCTCTGTCAGTGCCCGGCCCCCAAAGGAGCTCACACAGGACTTTCACTACTCTACTCATGGTGCCCGACCCAAGAAGGGCTCTCACAGGACTTATCCAAGTAAAATGCCCGGCCCCAAAGGAGCTCACACAGGACATACAATAATGACAGACTATGGGCTATTGGAGTCGCCTCGGTCCAATCCACATATACAAGTAATAATGCAATGCATCAACTTGGTGAATACTAATGCAATGCAAAGCATCCTACATACACATGGCATAATGATGCATGAATCATGCTAAAACATTCCGTAACTTTAAAACAAAGTTCTGTTCCACTCACCTCTGTCCACTACTGAGCAGTCTCTGTAACTCTAACTCTGTGGGCCTCCTTGGTCTCTCGGGTCCGCACCTACACAGGTGGACTCAAATGAGGACCAAACTTACTTAAACATAACTCTTAATATCTCCCCAAAACCCCTCTAAAACATCATAGGCATGCATGGAAAAATGGGCAAAAGAAAGCTGGACAGGGCACTTTCGGCGGCTGGTTCGGCGGCCGAAACCCCCCTCCAGAGACGAAACTCATGCATGTTCGGCGGCACCTTCGGCGGCCGAAAGTCTCGTCCAGAGACGAAACTCATGCACTTTCGGCGGCCGAACTCCCTCTTTCGGCGGCCGAAAGTCCCTTTCTTACCCGAAAGCCTAGCTTTCGGGGGCAAGGTTTGGCAGCCGAAACTGCCTCCACAAGGGGTTCGGCGGCCGAACCTTGCTTCGGCAGCCGAACCTGGATGCTCCAGAAAGGCAGAATCCAGCACAACTCATGCTCTCAGCCTCCAAAATCCTATCAAACACCCATAACATGCATACCAACACTTCTCAACTAACCTATAACATATCTCATGCATATAGAGGCCTAAAACCTAGCTCAAGCCCCAAAAACAACAACAACACGCATATGCTCAACATATGCTCAAACTCATGCTTATACCCCAAAACATGCCATAAAACTCTCCAAAACTTCTTAAAACTTGCTTTAAACATAAGGGGAGGTGAGGATCCATGCTTACCTCTTGAAGAACTAGAGGATTGATGATCCAAGCTTGGAGATGGGGGAAAACTCAATCAGAAGCTCCAAGTGCTCAACTTTGCTTCCTTTTGCTCAAAACTCTAAAACAAAGCTCAAATCAAGTTAAAACATGCAAGATTTGAGGAAAACATGAGAAATGTAACGACCCGGAAATCCGACCCGTTACCGGCGCTAGGATCCAGATCGGCTTAAGGCCGCCGGGACCCGTAGCAAGCCTACATACCTCCTGTAAACCTGTGGAATCCCATACATAACAACATATACATGATCTGTAAAAATTTTTCTTTTCTCTTATCCAAGCAAAACCTGTGCATGCACAAAATCATACATAAACCCCACACTGGAGTCCTCATCAAATACTCCAATGGGGTATCATCATCATACATATCAGCTTGGATAATCATGGTCATTAACATCATTACTCATTAAACATTCTGTACATAATGGGGATTCACACACCTCTAGGTCAAGCACTACTATAATCCTCAATACATCATCAAATCATTCATTACATTACATGGTCATAAATACTCATTACATCATGTTCATGTCCACTACTATCTATTACATCATACATGACTTAACTTCACTCTAGCCGACTTCCTGATCTATCCTGTACCTGCAACTCTGGGGATAAAGGGAGTGGGGTGAGCTACTAGAGCCCAGTGAGCAGAATAATAAAACATCAATTTAAATCATGCTTTCATGTATGCGCCATAACACAAACATTTCACAACAAGGATGAACTTGTCACCATTTAGCCCCTATCTTTCTTACTTATACATGCCGGGGGCGTAGAGCCGTAGCAGGCACACCCGGACTTCCTTAATCTGTCATAGTGCCAGGGGCGTAGAGCCGTAGCAGGCACACCTGGACTCACATAGGCTATCATGACATACCAGGACTAATGGATCATTCAACATTCATCCACATCAACAACAAAGTATGCAATGCAACATATTCGTGAATTCTAATGCAAACAACCTAATATATCTCATGGCATTCATGATGCGTGAATCATGCTAAAACATTTCATTAATTTGCTTTAAATCTTAAAGTTTATTCCACTCACCTCTGGCTAGCTCTGAAGAGACTCTGAAGCAGCTGGCTCACTGCTGGGGGTCTCGGTTCCTCGGGTCCGAACCTACACAGGTGGACTCAAATGAGGGACCAAACATACATGAGTATGACTCTAAAATACTCCCCAAAAACCCCCCTAAAACATCCTGAAAACATCACATGAAAACATGCAAGAAATGGCTGAACAGGGCACTTTCGGCGGCAGGTTCGGCGGCCGAAAGTCCCTCTGCAGCCGAAAGTCATGCAGGTTCGGCGGCACTTTCGGCGGCCGAACCTCCCAGACAGAGACGAAACTTGAGTTTCGGGGGCAGGCTTCGGCAGCCGAAACTGCCTCCACAAGGGGGTTCGGCGGCCGAAAGTCACTTCGGCGGCCGAACCTGAGTTTCTGCCGAAGGGCAGAAACTTAGGTCCCTTGTGTCCACAGCCTCCAAAACGCCTCAAAACATGCATAAGCTTGTTTCTACACATGCATACACATCATACATCACACCTAGGGGTCTCAAACTATAATATACCCCAACTACAACACTTCAAACAACACATTTCCAACATACATTGTTCAAAACACAACATAAACCCATAAACCTAACAACAAGCCTAAACATGCATTCTACCCCATCAACTTGCATAAAACTTTCATAAAACATAAAAGAAGTATAGATCGAAGCTTACCTCTTGAAGATCGAGAGGAAGAACGACCCTAGCTCGGAAAAATGGAGGGATTTAGCTCCAAGACTTCCAAGCTCCAAAACTTGTTTCAAAAGCTTAAATCTTCAAAACCAAGGGAAAACAAGTGAAAATCTTGAAAGATTTAGAGGAAGAACATCAAAAATGGGTGAGGGGCGGCGGAAAGCTCACCTTGGCCAAAAATGGGGAAAAACTCGCCCGTTTTCGGCTAAGGGACCCTTTTATAGTGGCTGGCCAGACCACGTTCGGGGGCCGAATGTGCCTCCGCATGCATGCCATGTTCGGCGGCCGAACATGAGGTTCGGCGGCCGAACCTGGACTTCCCTCACTCATGCTTTCGGGGGCCTAACGTGCCTCCAAAACGCATGCATGTTCGGCGGCCGAACTTGACTTTCGGCGGCCGAACCTGGGTTTTCCTCCAAAGACTTTTCATGTAAAAACTCATTTAATTTCTTACTTAAAAACATGAAATACATGAAAACATTTCATAAAATCATAGTTCTACCCCTCTAGAGGTTTCCGACATCCGAGGTCCCACCGGACGGTAGGGATTCCGATACCGGAGTCTAGCCGGGTATTACAAGAAATCACACCAAGGAGAGCTTGAACCCACCTTTGACCCAAAAACAGAGTGTTTAACACTCAAGTCTCGGGCAAAGGGGCTTTTGTAGTGGCCAACCGACTCTTCCTTCGGCGGCCTAACGTGCATGCGAAACCATGCAACTTTCGGCGGCCGAACTTCACCTTCGGCGGCCGAACCTGGCTTTTGTCCCCTTGGCCTTTTCATGTCAAAACTCAATTTGCTTAACTCAAAAACATGCAAACATGATAAAAACACTTTAAAAACATCTTAAAAACCTTTCTTATACCCTTAGGGCAAGCTCCGACATCCTCGAATCCCGACTTCCAACGGAAAATCCGCCGGAACGTAGGAATTCCGATACCGGGGTCTAGCCGGGTATTACATTCTCCCCCCCTTAAGAACCTTCGTCCCCGAATGTTCCTCTCTAACTCAAACATACTCAAAACATAACATAAGGCACATAAAGAATAAAAGAAACTAGAACTAACCTCAAAAGAGATGGGGGTACTGTTGGAGCATAGACTCCCTTGTCTCCCAGGTGCACTCTTCGATATTATGGTGGTTCCAGAGGACTTTTACCATCGGGATCTCCTTGTTCCTTAGCTTTCTGATCTGGGTGTCAATGATCCGTACTGGCTGCTCTACATAGGTGAGATCTCCTAGGATCTCCACATCTGGTTCACTGAGAACCTTACTCGGATCTGACACAAACTTTCGTAGCATAGAAACATGGAAGACTGGATGGATTCTTTCCATAGACGTAGGCAAATCTAGCTTATACGACACATTCCCGACCTTCTGCAAAATCTCAAAAGGCCCGATGTACCGTGGAGCTAGCTTACCTTTCCTCCCAAAACGAACCACCCCTTTCATTGGAGACACCTTTAGCAAGACTAGATCCCCCTCCTCAAACTCTATGTGCTTCCTGCGAATGTCTGCATAGCTCTTCTGCCGGCTAACAGCAGTCTTGAGCCTCTCTCTGATGATGGGCACCACTCTGTTCGTGATCTCAACTAATTCCGGCCCTGCTAGGGACCTTTCTCCAACCTCTTCCCAACAAACTGGTGACCTGCACTTCCTCCCATACAGAGCTTCATATGGAGCCATCCCTATGCTAGCATGGTGACTATTGTTGTAGGCAAACTCCACTAAGGGTAGATGCTGCCTCCAAGAACCACCAAAATCTAGCACACACATTCTGAGCATATCTTCTATGGTCTGGATGGTCCTCTCTGACTGTCCATCAGTCTGTGGATGGAAAGCAGTGCTGAAGTCTAACCTCGTGCCCATAGCCTCTTGCAGACTTCGCCAAAACCTGGAGGTAAACTGGGGTCCTCTGTCAGACACTATAGAAACAGGAGCCCCGTGCAACCTCACAACTTCCTCAACATATACCTGCGCTAGCTTGTCCACAGAATAGCCACTCCTGACAGGAATGAAGTGAGCAGATTTAGTCAGTCTATCCACTATCACCCATATGGAGTCTAGTCTGTTGGACGTCGCCGGTAAGCCCACTACAAAATCCATGGCTATGTTCTCCCATTTCCATTCTGGAATCGGCAGTGGGTTAAGCATTCCAGCCGGCTTCTGGTGCTCTCGCTTCACCCTTTGACATATCTCGCAGGCTGACACAAACTGTGCCACTTCTCTCTTCATTGCTGGCCACCAATAAACTTTCTTCAGATCTTGATACATCTTGGTGGCTCCAGGGTGAATGCTATATCGCGCATTATGAGCTTCCCTCATAATGTCTCCTTTCAAACTGATGTCATCTGGTACACATAGTCTATGCCCGTATCGGAGAATCCCTTGGTCGTCGAATCTGAACTCTACACTCTTGCCTGACTGAACAGTACTGGCAATTTTGACCAACACTGGGTCCTCATGTTGTTTCTGAGCCACCTGCTCCAGAAACACGGGGGTAACTCTCATCTGTGCAATCAAAGCACCTGTACCAGGTACCTCTAACTGTAGCCCTTCCTCGACTAACCTGTAGAAGTCCTTCACCACCGGCCTCCTCTCTGCTGTAATGTGAGATAAACTACCTAGTGATTTCCGGCTTAAGGCATCGGCTACAACATTTGCCTTTCCCGGATGATACTGAATTCTGCAATCATAATCACTAAGCAATTCCACCCACCGTCTCTGCCTCAAGTTTAACTCTCTCTGACTCAGGATGTGCTGTAGGCTCTTATGATCTGTAAAGATCTCACATTTCACCCCATAGAGTTAATGCCTCCACATCTTGAGTGCAAAGATAACAGCTGCCATCGCAAGATCGTGTGTAGGGTAATTCAGCTCGTGCTTCTTCAACTGTCTAGAAGCATAAGCTATTACTCTGTCATTCTGCATTAACACACAACCTAATCCCACTCGGGACGCATCACAGAACACTGTGAAGTCCTCACCACTAATAGGCAGAGCTAACACCGGTGCTGAAGTTAATCTTCTCTTTAGCTCTTCGAAACTCTCTTCACATTGGTCAGACCATGTGAATCTCTAGTTCTTTCTGGTTAATCTGGTCATAGGAGCTGCTATCTTGGAGAAGTCCTGAACGAACCTCCGATAGTAGCCTGCTAAACCCAAGAAACTCTTGACCTCTGTCACTGTGGTGGGTCTAGGCCAGTTGGCTACTGCCTCAATCTTCTTGGGGTCTACTGCTATACCTTGATCTGACACTACATGCCCCAAGAATGAAATGCTCCTTAGCCAGAACTCACACTTGGAGAACTTGGCATACAAACCATGCTCTCTCAAGGTTTGCAGGACTATCCGCAGATGATGGGCATGTTCCTCTGCATTCCTGGAATACACCAAGATATCATCTATGAAGACAATAACAAAGTGATCCAGGTACTCTCTGAAAACTCGATTCATGAGATCCATGAATGCTGCAGAGGCATTAGTCAACCCGAACGGCATCACTAAGAACTCATAATGCCCATATCTGGTTCTGCGACAAACTCCTCTGTGCGCTTTACCGCACCTACTACACACTGGAACCTCTGAACCTGAACTCATGCCACTGCCCAATCCCAGACCTGCTTTAATCTTGTTCCAGAACTTATTCTTCCTCGACTTCTAAGTGGAACTACTCCACTTCTTACCACTGGAAGTTGCTGCACCCTGTGAAGAGGGATCTGACTTACCCCTACCTGGGGTCTTCGAACCAGAGGACTGTGCCGGCTGCTGTTTCACTGTACCCTATATAATGGCACTCGCCTCCATTCTCCGTGCTAAATCCACCACGGTGTGGAAACTCTCCCTCTCGGCTGCATGGATCAAGGAGGAATACCTGGAATGCAGTTTCATAGCATACCTCCTGGCCTTTTTCTGTTCAGTATCATAGGCCTGTCCTGCATACCGCAGCAACTCTATAAACCTATCAGTAAACTCATCAATACTCATATCCTCTGTCTGCTTGAGCTGCTCAAATTCTATCATCTTTAGCTCTTTCGAGCTATCCGGGAACGCCCATCCGGCAAACTCATTAGCAAACTCCTCCCAAGACATGTTATCCAACCTCGGGTCTACATAGACACTAAACCATTCCTTTGCCTTCTTACATTTTAAAGTGAACCCTGCCATCTGAATGGCTCTGGTCTCATCTGCCCCTAGCTCATCTGCTATCATCTTGACTGCTTTGATGTACTCAAACGGATCATCTCCTGATTGGTACTTAGGAGCATCTGACTTTAGGTAATCAGTCATCTTTACCCTGCTCCTCACAGATGGGCCAGGTTGAGGTGTTTGGATAACTGGGGCTTCTGGTTCTACCACTGGTGGTGGTGGTGGGGGAGGTGCAGAACTCTCTGGTGTAGGGTATGCTGGACTGGGGTAAAAAGGTTAGGGTGGATACATGGGATATGGTGGATATGGGGGGTAATACGGTGGATAAGGCATATATGTGGGATATGGGTGAAAACTAGGATACTCCGATGTGCCTCCCATCGAATATCATGGGCCCGGTGGGTAGGGCTGATAGTGGGGTGGATAACCATACCTCGAGGCCTGACCGCCTCCCTGTGATGATCCCACATCCTCCTCTGTCATGCCAACACCTAACCCTCCATCCCTTCTGGGATCCACTTCCATCTCTTCCCTTGTCTCACTAGATCTTCTTCTCTGTTCTGTTTCCCTCCTGCCTTCATCAAACGACCTTCTAGGGTCCCTTGATGATCTTTCTCTGCCTGCCCTTTGGGACATAGCTCTTGGCAAAGCAGGGGGACGCCCTTCCATACCCTCATTCTCGGGCGGAGCTCCAGTCAATCTAGCTGATCGACGGGTTCCTCTCATCTTCGCTTCTGAAAACATAACATAAACTTTAGCATCATATGATCCATGTAAACACATGAACCCTCAACTTATAGCATAACATTAAATGCACATGCATAAATTCATGGCATTACACAGCATCAAGACAGGACTCAACATCCTATCCTAGTGGACATGATCTTCCTATTGTGCTTGCCCTCTAATACAACCTCTTTCCGATGTGAGATCTCTCTAATCCCCTGAGCATCTTAGCTCAGCACACCGTACTCTAGAGGCCCTAGGCTCTGATACCAATCTGTAACAGCCCGCTTACCGGACCGCCACCGGCACTAGGATCCAGATCGGCTTAAGGCCGCCGGGACCCGTAGTAAGCCTACTGTGAACGCTGTGTACCTGATACCTCCCATTCCCATACATGATCAACCTTACACGTAGAAACCTGAACTGTTACTTTCTTGTTTTTTTTTTTTTTTCTTTTTCTAACTTTTCGTTTCTTGAAACTTGTCTCTTTCTTTTCTATAAAACTTTGAACTATTTCTCATACACTAAGCTTGGACTATGCATGCTCTGTCTGTATGCACTCAGAGAGTGATACCTGCTATGGTACCATACAGTAACTACAGAGATAGAAATACTACCATACACCAAGCTTAGCTAAACATAAAATGATCATGTGCAAAGGGATAAACATACACTAGGGCCAAGCACAATTCTATAACTCCATACATAACTTGCTATTACATCATTACTATACATTACATATACTTTTACCCTTGCTTTCTCTTTCTCTTTCTCTTCTCTGAGGCCCTGAAAAATGGGGTTAGGGAGAGGGATGAGCTACTAGAGCCCAGTGAGCGGAAACCATAAAAACATTTAAAATATGCTATAATGAAATGCGTCACTGCACAAACATTTCACAGCTCAGATTGGACATGACCCCAGAACTCCCTCTGTCAGTGCCCGGCCCCCAAAGGAGCTCACACAGGACTTTCACTACTCTACTCATGGTGCCCGACCCAAGAAGGGCTCTCACAGGACTTATCCAAGTAAAATGCCCGGCCCCAAAGGAGCTCACACAGGACATACAATAATGACAGACTATGGGCTATTGGAGTCGCCTCGGTCCAATCCACATATACAAGTAATAATGCAATGCATCAACTTGGTGAATACTAATGCAATGCAAAGCATCCTACATACACATGGCATAATGATGCATGAATCATGCTAAAACATTCCGTAACTTTAAATCAAAGTTCTGTTCCACTCACCTCTGTCCACTACTGAGCAGTCTCTGTAACTCTAACTCTGTGGGCCTCCTTGGTCTCTCGGGTCCGCACCTACACAGGTGGACTCAAATGAGGACCAAACTTACTTAAACATAACTCTTAATATCTCCCCAAAACCCCTCTAAAACATCATAGGCATGCATGGAAAAATGGGCAAAAGAAAGCTGGACAGGGCACTTTCGGCGGCTGGTTCGGCGGCCGAAACCCCCCTCCAGAGACGAAACTCATGCATGTTCGGCGGCACCTTCGGCGGCCGAAAGTCTCGTCCAGAGACGAAACTCATGCACTTTCGGCGGCCGAACTCCCTCTTTCGGCGGCCGAAAGTCCCTTTCTTACCCGAAAGCCTAGCTTTCGGGGGCAAGGTTTGGCAGCCGAAACTGCCTCCACAAGGGGTTCGGCGGCCGAACCTTGCTTCGGCGGCCGAACCTTGCTTCGGCGGCCGAACCTGGATTCTCCAGAAAGGCAGAATCCAGCACAACTCATGCTCTCAGCCTCCAAAATCCTATCAAACACCCATAACATGCATACCAACACTTCTCAACTAACCTATAACATATCTCATGCATATAGAGGCCTAAAACCTAGCTCAAGCCCCAAAAACAACAACAACACGCATATGCTCAACATATGCTCAAACTCATGCTTATACCCCAAAACATGCCATAAAACTCTCCAAAACTTCTTAAAACTTGCTTTAAACATAAGGGGAGGTGAGGATCCATGCTTACCTCTTGAAGAACTAGAGGATTGATGATCCAAGCTTGGAGATGGGGGAAAACTCAATCAAAAGCTCCAAGTGCTCAACTTTGCTTCCTTTTGCTCAAAACTCTAAAACAAAGCTCAAATCAAGTTAAAACATGCAAGATTTGAGGAAAACATGAGAAATCACACCAAGGAGAGCTTGAACCCACCTTTGACCCAAAAACAGAGTGTTTAACACTCAAGTCTCGGGCAAAGGGGCTTTTGTAGTGGCCAACCGACTCTTCCTTCGGCGGCCTAACGTGCATGCGAAACCATGCAACTTTCGGCGGCCGAACTTCACCTTCGGCGGCCGAACCTGGCTTTTGTCCCCTTGGCCTTTTCATGTCAAAACTCAATTTGCTTAACTCAAAAACATGCAAACATGATAAAAACACTTTAAAAACATCTTAAAAACCTTTCTTATACCCTTAGGGCAAGCTCCGACATCCTCGAATCCCGACTTCCAACGGAAAATCCGCCGGAACGTAGGAATTCCGATACCGGGGTCTAGCCGGGTATTACACTGGTAAACCTCTCACCATTTGAGTTTGCTTCATGAAGATTACGGCATTATGATGAAAGTACCCCAATCTTTTATGCCAAAGCATAGTATTGTTGTCTCTTTGTGCAATAAAAGTTTGTTCTTATTCTAGCATGTAAAGAACAAAACTTTTGCCTTTCATTTTGATTCTAAACACCTCTCTTCCTTCAGGATCAATAATTGTGCAGCATTTTTTTTCTAAAAAACACTTCATAATCTTTTTCTAGCAGCTGCCCAACACTCAATAAGTTTCGATCAATATCTGGTACAAATAAAACTTCAGAAATGAGTTTCTGACCTGCTAGGCTTTCTATAGACACGGTTCCTTTGCCTCTTGCAGCAATACGTTCACCATTTTCAATTTTAACTTTGGTGATGATGCTTGTGTCAAGCTTTTTAAATAACTCCCGATCATATGTCATATGATTTGTGCAGTCGCTGTCTATAAGCCATCCTTCAGAGTTGTCTGTAGCAACACATGACGCTACAAATAAGTGCTCCTCTTGATTTTCATCAACGACAGCCTTAGCCTCAACCTCTTCTTGTAGTTTGCCCTTGCATACTCTTTCAATATATCCTAACTGACCACATTTATTGCATTGGACATATGGTCTCCACCAACACCTTTGTTGAGGGTGATTTGTTTTTTTACAGTAAGGACATGGTGGATAATTTTTGGCATTTCTTGTCCTCTGTGTCAGTTTCCCATCTCCAGTTTGAGAATGCGCTTGATAAGCACCTTCTACAGATACTTCATTCCTCATAAGCCTCCTTTGCTCCAAAGCCTGTAAAGGATTTAAAAGTTCTGCCAAGGTAATACTCGACAGATCTTTAGAATTCTCCAAAGATGAGATTGTTGCTTCATATTTCTCAGGTAATGTAACTAGGATTTTCTGAATAATTCGTTCATCAGAAAAATCCTTGCCAAAAAGTCTCACTATATTGGCAATATCGAGAAGTCTGTTAGCATACTCCTTTGTCGTTTCTGATTCTTTCATCCTTTGCATTTTAAATTCACAAATTAAATTCATGACTTGCATATTATCTAACCTTTCATTTCCTCGATACTCCTTTTCAAGATATTTCCATATTTCTGCAGCAGACTTCTTTTGCATAATTCTATTGAGAATCGAGGGCGAAACAGCAGAAAACAGGCAATTCATGGCTTTAGCTTTTCTTGTCACCTTCTCTTTATGAATCTTGATTTGAGCCATTGTTGGGTTATTTCCAAGTGGTGGAACATCATAATCTTCTTCTACAGCCTCCCATAGATCATGAGCTTTGAGATAAGTGTTCATCCTAACAGCCCAAGCTTTGTAATTAACTCCATCAAATATCGGTGGAGTAATTGCACCAAAACTGGACTCTCCCTCCATCTCACGGGTTGGTGTTTGGGTTTAATTTTGGTTTACCCAATCTCACGGGTTCTTTAAGATAAGAGCTCTGATACCACTTTGTAAGATATATGTTTTTCAGAAACAGAGGAAAAGATGTTAATAGGAAATTTATGAAGGCTGATATATATTGATGCAAGATTACGTAGAAATATATAGGTATACAAAATAACAGAACCTCAACAAAATAAATAAAATAATTATGCATATCAGATATGATTGATAGCATATTTGATTATTCCTAAAAAATAATGATTTAATTTTTAAACAGTTTTCAAATCAGTTCTTTTAAGTCAACATTCAACAGGTAGGATAGGGGCTCCTCATTTCCTTGACACCTTAATTAGCAAGGAAGCAAACTCCATATATATTAAAAAAAGGTGGATTGGTAAAGGGAAGGGATTTAATTAGCAAGGAAGCAAAGGCCATATGAATGAAGGGAAGTAAAATAATTGGATTGTGGTTGCAACGTGTGGCTTTGCTGGGTGTTTCACTGTACAAAGTTAGGTATTGCCCTTGCCCAGTCTAAAGAAAGCGAAAAGCAAATGCTCAAACTATAAAGTAAGTGGAGGTATCTAATCAGCAACTTTGTAGCTTTATTCCAAGGTCGGTGGCCGTCCATATCAAACTTCTGTTGTGTCGATCATAATCCTGCTCTAGCTTCTTATTTACCAACGACATGAGATCATTTGTTCACTGCATTCACAGAATGTTGAAGGATATTTCCGTAATTTTCCGTAAGGCCAAACTTTTAATTTGGCTCCAGCATAGATAGAGAGAGAGAGAGAGACGTACTCTGCTTGCTCTGGGCTTCTCTATATATCAGAACAATACTCCATCGAAAGCCTTCCCCTCTCTCTCTCTCTCTCTCTCTCTCTCTCTCTCTCTCTCATAGGCATAGCAGTAGCTGTAGATTAGTAAGCAAGTAGGAAGGAATGGAGCAGAAGAAAGCGGCAGGAGACATGAAGAGAAGCGAGTCAGAACTGGCCCTCCAAGAGGTCATCAAGAAGACCACCCAAATTAAAGGAGAAGAAATAAAGGAAAATCGCGACAACTCTTTTTCTGCTGAGCTCGACAGCTTCTTTAGCGATGATCTCTCTTTCTGCTTCAAAACTCTGGTTTGGATTCTTTACATTTGGACTTCATTTTTCGTTTATTAACTGTTGACCAGTACAATCAAAGCTTTGGACAATCCTTCTGAAATTTGAAACTAATTATATTTTTCTCTTAAAGACGAAGTAATGTTTCCTCAGGCTTAATTATTATTTATTTATTAGGAGAATCCATGAACACCTTTGCCAATGGACTTAGCTTTATTTCATATCCTTCTGTTGCTTTTAGTCCTAACTTAAAATTCTTAATAATGATAGGGAATCAATTATTTTATTTTCATAATAATACTCTGCTTCATAGTAGGATTCTGTGTATATTTGAATTTATTTATTTATTTATTTTTTACTGATCGTTTATACTGTTTTTTTTGAAATAGTTTATACTTTATTTATTTCAAGCAAAATAGATAAAGAAAAAGAAATATACATATATACATTTTGAATAATAATTAAAAAGCTGAAAATAATGAAATTTAAATTTTTTTTAATCTTCTTTAAATCTTTGTTAAAAAAAATCATTATCGGTTCTTTTGTCATATAAAACGCATTAACCAATTATTCAGTTTCGAAAAATACTTTTAAATATTTTGAGATTTTAAAACATTTATTAATTTATCTTTTTATTAATTTTTATTATTGAGTATTATAAAAAGAATAAAATACTTTTTAATGCAGAGATATAAATTGATAGATATTTTTATAGTGCTAATTAATCAATAAATTTTTTAAAATTTTAAATATATTTTAATATATTTTTTAAAATTTAATAATCAATTAATGAATTTCTCCCCATTACAGCAACACACTATGCACATAAATATAAATAGTAATTTTTTTTTTTTAATTTTCAATCAAGTTAAGGCAAAAGAATAAAAACGAGAAATTTAAAAAATTATGATAATGCTATATAATAATGACGCAACAGTAAAAATAAACCATATAAATTTACTCTTTTTTTTCTATCCACTTTTCCATTGTAAATAATAATAAAAGAAATTTAATGAAAATAAAATTATTGTCTTTATTATAACGATTGTATAATTATAAAATAGAAAAAATATTATTAAATCATATAATTTATAAGAAAACCCATTACTTACCCCTTAATCTTAAAAAATATATTAAAACATTTTTAAAATTTTAAAATTCTATTAGTCAAATAACTTAATTATGTTAATTTTAACTGTTAAAGACTATGAAAAGTCTAAAATATTTTATTCATCTGATAGAAAAAAAAAAAAAGGAAGAATAATTTTTGAAATAACAAGTTTTCCCAAGACTAAACAGAAATTTTATTCTTTTCAAAATTGTAATAGTCAAAAAGAGTTGATTTTATTGAATTATTTATAGGGTAAAAGGAGAGTTGGGTCTGGTGTGGTGTGACAGCAAAATGCTTAATTTCCCGCAATCATTGGGTAGGTTCTGATTAGATAACATATATGCAGGAGACTATGAATGGTTTTTCAGAATCATCGGTAGTGTGGTCTCAAAACATCAGCCCCAAGCAATCCAGCATTTCATCAGCACCCATTGATACCCAGTCATCAGTTTGTGGTATGTTGTGCCGACCACACTGTGTCTCTAAATGAAGCAATTTTGTGGTTGTTTCTCTTTTCAGTGACATCTTAATCAACTGGAAATTTGAACAGTTAGCAGTCCATTATCCGCCAATACTAAACCAAACAAAAAAAGAGCGAGTAGCAGTGGTTCCTCAGACGATGAAGATGCAGAGACAGAAGCTGGTCCTTGTGAGCAGAGCAACAATTCCAATCCCATTGATCTAAGACGCGTTCGGAGGTAGTCTCTATGTCTCTCTCATCTATGCTTGTATAAGCCAATATAATATCACGATGGTGTCGTGCAGGATGGTTTCAAACCGGGAGTCAGCTAGAAGATCAAGGAAAAGAAAACAAGCTCATTTACACGAGCTTGAATCGCAGGTATCACATTTAATATTTATGAGTACATTGATATACAAATTTACAAGTAGTATCAAATGAATGAGAAGTTAGCAAGAAAGAATGAGAGGGGAAAAGGAGAGGCTTAAGATGATGTGGAGGAAAGTGGAATTAAAGGATTTATAGATTCTGTATATGGACATAAATTGACGTAGACTTTGCATATAATGGAAAAATAGTTGAATAGTGGAAGATTACCTTCCTTAACTAGTTTGTGACGAGCATTTCGGGTCTCTTTGATATTACAATATTAGTTGGAAAATATTAAAAATTAATTTAAAAATGTCATGCTTTAGTTATAAGAATACCAAATTCATGGATTTCAGGTTGAACAACTCACAGGAGATAATACGTCTCTGTACAAGCAGCTTTCAGATGCTTCTCAACAATATAATAATGCTCATACAAATAATCGAGTGCTTAAATCAGATGTTGAGGCTTTGAGAGCTAAGGTATACTTTCTTACTATGCGTTTGATAATTCAAGATATTATTGAGATGATAAATGGATTATTTATATTTGTGATGTGAATTAGGTGAAGCTAGCTGAAGATATGGTTACTCGAGGTTCCTTAACCTGTAGCCTGAATCAATTTTTACATCAAAATCATCTAACTTTACCTCAACCACTTAATAACCATAATCTACGAGTCTCACCTACTGTCACAATCAATGGAGATGATGCTTCTTATACTGCTGGACTTGGAAATACTGATATTAATAATGGCAATCTCAGGAATAGTGTCATGAGTGATGCTGTGAGCTGTGTGTCGGAGCTTTGGCCTTTAGACTGAAAGAGTTCAACATCTGATTGCCTTTCTGCTAGTTGTATGTGTCTTCTTATGTCTTAGGTTGTTTTGCAACTTTGTGCTCTTGTGATCCTCTCATTTATAGCAATGCTGTGTGTGTACATTGCATACTTGTTTCTGCCTATAATTATGCTTATGATTCCAGTATTTAATGGATTTTTATTGCTTGTTGATTAAGACATAAAATTTACAGTGAGCTCATATTTGTCTTTTGGACGTATGCTGCACCAGATCCAATTAAGAATTTTCTAATAGTATTTCCATGAAGGCATATTGGATTTAATTTACTAAAGTTGTGGAGTATGGAGAAATTAGAGGTAAGCTGATCGATTTTAGCCTCTGTTTCAAAACTAAAAATTTGTAAGAATTCAATTCAAATTCTTTCATTTTTTTAATTCAATCTTGTAGATTAACAAAAGAATTTGTTGTAAGAGAAATAAAATCATGTAAAAAAAATGTGATTTTTGAGAATTGAATCCATTTTTTACCTATGGTTTATTCTAAACTAAACGAGAGGAGAGACAATGATTGAACAGATTCTGCAAAAACTGCTCCTCATCAAATATTTTGAAGGCTGGCAAATATTAGCGCTCCGACCCTTTTTCCAATCCACTAAGCACCTCCACTACTGCTACTTCATCAAATTTGTTTCCTTCTTTTCTTCTTCTTGGTCATATATCAAACCACACCTCTACACCACTTGGCGTGCATTCTTCTTTTCTGTTTGACCATTATTTTCCATGCTAAATAACAGCAGTTCATGCCTGGAGCATCAAGTGTCAGACATTACATAGCTAGGTGATATAACCGAGCAACAGTCTTCTTATCTATCTGCATTAACATGACAATGGCATTTGACACGGTAAGACCGTGTCACCTTCTTCACAAATCACTCAAACCATATGACATCAATAAGACTCTAGTATTTTACACGCCTGAGTAATATGACCTTCTAGAAGCAACTCTCTTGGCGTCCGAGCAGATACAGGGCCTTGTCGCTTGGCTATGAATCTTCTGGATCCGAAAATCCTTCTTATACTGCCAGGCAATTTGTCTTCCTTACGTCACACAGTCGAGCAGTGCAACACACTGTCTTCTCAAACTTTGATGACTCTATCCTACAGTATTAATTATACCGCAGAATCGCAGCCCTTGCACCCCTAACTACTTTATAGGAAACTAGATAAATGTGTTTATATAGATGTGTACCCTTGTTTTCTTTTTCTTTTTTTTTTTCTTTTTTTTTTTATCAAAGACGTGTAGCATTGTTAACTGAAAATACAATAGATATCGACATTATTTTTAAATCAATTGTGATCATTATAATAAGAATTTACAAGTGTGACTGTTCCACGTATAACAATTAACGAATACGTCATGGTTATCATACCATAAATTATAATGGGATTCTCATGAGATTCTATTACCATATCCGCAATAAAAGTGATAATTTGTAATTAGTTAGTTCGTTGGTTGTTTGTTAAGCTCAGAGCAAGTTTTGGTTATAATAGTATTTTGTTGACTCTTCTTTGTCAACTTGATTATTGTTCCTTGACTTTCTTATTTCTATGGCCCGCTTTTGTACAGAAGCTAGCTTTACTTTCTTTGATTTATTGAAAGAGAATGAAACTTTATAGTAATAGTAATTATTTCAGATTTCCGAATTTCCGGTCATAATAAAATACCATGGTTGCAGTTTAAAATTTTCTATTACAACATTTTTTAAGTTGTATCCACATATAAAAGCAACAAAGATATATCTCATAATTCAATTAATCAGCAATCCCCCCTATATTTAGTTGTACATCAGGTCCTCTGTCGCCAGAACTTGAGAAATCCTCCGGCAATGGGATATTTAGCTCTGAACAAACAAGCTGAATAATTTCTCTTGTTAAACCCCCATACGACATTTTGTTCAGTGTCACCGCAATGGCAAACCTGTTTTTGATGTCACAAAAACCTGTTGATCCGCCCATGCCTGAGTGCCCAAACCCACTAAAGGATCCGTCATTCAAAATAGCCCTCCTAAATCCGAGTCCAAATTTTCCATTTGGCATGGCCAAATTCTCATGCTCCCCCACGCCCAAGAATGCATCATGAATTCTCGGGTTAGTAAAAATCTTCTCAACACTGTTCTTTCGAGAACCATCACCGCTTGCAAAACTGCCAGCTGCACTGACATCACTGGTGCTGCTACTAGGATCAGTAGCGAGTCTAGTTCCATCACTGCCATTTCTGCCCTTTTGCTTTTTGGGGGTCTTCTCAGAAGGAAACTTGGGAATGTGGGGGTGGCTACCAAGTGGCGGCTTGGAGAAAGAGGAATGTGGTGGTGGGATTGTGCCGCCGTCAACAAGGGCTGCATAATAGCGTGCAAGAGCGCGGGCTGAGCAATGTCCATTAGCAGCAGGTATGATCGCGCGGCGAACATTCAGCATGTTGAATAAAGCTGGTAAAGTTGTCACTAGTTGGACAATGTTGCTTGGCTGGAAGGAAGATGGCAGGTCAAGACGACTATACATCTCTAAAAGGTCGCTGAGATTATTCATATCTACCGTCAGACTTGCAAGTCGAGATTCCACACCTGGAGAAAAGCCAAGAAAGAGATTGTACTGCAATCATCGAAGCAGGTCCAAGTTTAAAATTCCCAGCAGCCCATTACAAGTGTTTGTTTTTACACGATTGAGAAACTTGCATGCAAGAAAATCTGCAAAGACTTTTGACTCGTACCTGGAGGAATTCCAACATATAGCTCGCCTTCAATATTGAGGGGCTGAATGATCGCTTCTTTAAGAATCTCCTGAAATTTCTTGCCAGAGGCATGCTGTTTCATTTAGAACATCATTAAAACGCAGAATAAGTAGGACTATTTGAAAATCATTCCAAGTTATTCATTCACATCCAGAGGAACAGCCCAAAATCATATATTCCACTCACACAAATTTATTATTATTA
This sequence comes from Manihot esculenta, assembly GCF_001659605.2. Classification (NCBI taxonomy): domain Eukaryota; kingdom Viridiplantae; phylum Streptophyta; class Magnoliopsida; order Malpighiales; family Euphorbiaceae; genus Manihot; species Manihot esculenta. Next base: position 33,785,258 of record NC_035176.2, on the reverse strand, counting down.
TTTGCTCTCCGTTTTTTATTTTTTCTTTTCCCCTTTGTAGGGAGTGGGTGCAGTTTGAAGACTGGGAAGTTTCAGAAATTGCATAATGGAAGAATGTAGCCATAATTAGGAAGCCAGAAAATTTATTTCAATTCCTTCCAACTTTTATTATGTGGTCCTAGAAACATCTTGGGCATTCGATCAGAACAATCAACATGAAGATGTGAACTTATGCAAACAGTGACATGTATAATGAACATGATGTCTAGTTGGAAAGAGTAGTGGATAGAGATGAACTCCTATACCATTTCGAGAAATGAGACCTTGAAATTTCAGTATTTTATTTTCTAATACTTAACCATGAGATCATAGTACCTCAATTATTCCGCCACACAGCCAACCAAAAGAAAAATAGTGATACAACTGCTCCTGGCCTGGTGCTGTCTCAGGTACTGACATACATATTTGATTCATGCATTCTTCCCAGTCACACATAAGCAAAGGATTTGCACCTCTAAGAACAGCCAAGGCATTGTGCAAACCAGATGTATGGTTTAGAACATGACAGACCTAAAAGAGAACAACAAAAAAATATATATAAAATAATGAAAAACTTCAGATGCTACGTGGACAAGCCTGGCAGTTTTTTAACACAAAATTTCACACCTTTATCTGATCTTTTCCGTTGGTTCTAATTTCTGGCCACACATTAGCAATATTGTCATCAAGCTTGACTTTTCTGCAACACATCGTGTTGTATTTTGTTAGGAAACTATGGGACCATTTTAATTTCTAATTTCAAGAATTTCAAGACCAGTAAATAACAAAACAAAAGAAACATCACATGTACAATGATTCAATCTTATAGTCTATGCTGAAATTCTTAATTATTTGTGTGGGACAGAATTTCTTATCAAATCATGTTCTACATTGAATCTGATGCTTATGAATGAAGTAGCGAGGACTTTACAGAAAAGCCTTCACAAGCGGGGTCCCAAAACAAAAGAAACATCACATTTATAATAAAGCACAAATTATCTGTAATACAATTCAATCTGCAAAGCAGAACAATAACGATCACTTCATCAAAATATCAACATTTTATGGTGATGGATCATTGTATTCTACCAAGTAGACTAATTAAACATCACAAAGCAGGAGCTTAGTGATATTAAAATACGAACTTTCACACAGTTTTCGGAGCAGATAATTATGCAAAGAAAAGATTATACACTTCTATAGATCTTTTCTCTAAATAATTAGCACATAAACCACGAAACATAGTTATAAAATAACATTTCATACCCATTGTCAATAAGCCAATGTAGCATTCCTGCTGTGATTCCTTTTGTTACAGAAAACACTGGGAAAAGGCTATCAGGCTGAACTGGGCGAGGATCATATCTACCAAGTACTCCCGCGGCAGTATCAATAACAACCTTGCCATCTTTGTAGGCACATACCTTAACGTCATTGTTGAAAGATATAAAATTATAAATGTGAAGCTTAACCAATTCTTAACATCTTCATGTCAACTTGTCATAAATTAGAATTGGCTGTTATGTTTCCAATTAATAAAAAGCTTGTGTGAGTGACCTGAAACAAATGAAGATAAACCAACTTCCACATGATCATCGAAGTAGCAGCTTGCCTCAATGGCGCCATCTAGTTCCACTTGTTTAGTTCTGTTATTTTCCTTTGAATGTAAGAAGAAATCATTTATTCTGTTGATTATATGGCTTGAATTTTAGATATATTTTTCTATGGACTGAATTGTGATTTGACTCGAAAGTTCCATCCTATGACCAAAATTGGAGAAAAAATAGGAACCTTTGTTGGGAGTGGAGGGTAAGGGCCAATAAGATTATGCAGAAACTAGTAAGTTCCTGAATCCTATATGATCAGCCATCGTCCTAGCTTCAATGAGCATAGTTTGCACACTAAGGGATTTATTACAACCTTTTCTATTTAAGCAATAATCTCCGAATATTGATTCAGCTCTGCATTCTAAGTATTCTACAGACTTCTTCACTTCAATTAGTATCAATGCTTTTGAGTATCTTACAAGGAACGCTCTTAGATTTAAAAGAAAGCACTGCAGATGCGTTGAGGTAGGGTGTGATGAATTTCATATTTTCAAAGTTTTGGATTCAAGATACTAGATTCTTTATTTCCCTGATACGTTAAAAAGGCATTTAGTTCTTTATTTGTTCAACTCTTTTTACAGTAATTTTCCATTTGTAGGCCTTTGGATACCACCCTCTGATTTTAACGGAGTTACATGGGAAAACTAGTACTATTGACTATTGAGTGTTAAACAAAGAGAACGCAAGAAGGAGATTAATATTGGATTCTATATTCATACTAAATAACCAGAAAATTGCTATTTAGATTATCATTCTTTCATATAAATAGTTGAATAATGCTGCAGACCTGGATGCCAAGTATTTTTTCTTCATTTCCCAGCTCAATTAAGAGCTGCCTCAACTTTGTCTCCACATCAGAATGAGGTGGTGTGTCATAGATCCATTGTGAATTAACTGCTGGTCCCTTATTGACACTTCTGAAAATTAAGTCCCCATTTTGAGCAGACAAATTAGAGACAGAACCGTTAAAAATCAACACGCACATTTAGACTCACCCTAGTAGAGCAGATTCTGCAAATGGTCTCATGACTTCTTGATATACAATCCGAACATTCATAGTGGATGAAAGCCCTAAATCCATGTCAGAAAATGAGTAAATAGGCATATATATGTGTGTATGTATATATATATTGTGAAATGTAACAGGAGATTTCTGTATAGACCTCTCAGAAGATTGAGGACCCGTGTAAATATAACAATATCTCCAGGAAATGCATCAACCTGAAATAAGTGCTTGTTATTTGACTAAAATAGTCAACAAAATTATTGTGAAACATAGAAATACGAGGTGACAGTAGGACTTACTGGGTCAAAGCGCTTAAGTTCTTTTTCTTTGAGCTTCACCTTTTCCTGTATCACCTTCATTTGTTTTGATCTTTGCTCGGCCAAGGATTTCATGTTTTCCTTAATAAGACCATTGTTATATGACAATACTTGCTGAAGTTAAAAAGAAAACAACTGAGATGCATCTTATACTTACAAAAGCTTCATTTGCTAGAGTTGAAGTGCGGAAAAATGTATTTGTTACTTCCATAGCCTGATCTGGAATGTCCAGGCGCAGCCTGAGCCCCATTTCTGCAAAGGCAGACAAAAGGGCCACATGGTCGCCCTGTAACATAGAGATTCAGAATTATAATATGTGTCTTTGTGTGTGTGTGCGAGTGCATGCGTGTGAAAGAGAGAAAGAAGTGCTAGAACTAGCATTGACAGGTCCTGCAATAGCAATTAGATTATTGGCACTCACAAAGTCAAGAACTATGTTAGCGATCCATAATTCTCGTGCATTATTTGTAAAATCCACAGAGAGAGTGATAGAGGATGAAAAATATATAAACCTCTGCAGATGCAAGAAACATTTTGGCTAGTGCTTGTTTCATAGAAGTTGATATTTTCTTTGTAAGCCCAAAGTCGAGCAAAACTGGATGATGTGGAGGTTCCTTGCTCACCAAAAAATTTCCTACAATGTACGGCAAAAATAAGCATTAAAAAAGTAGAATGGTTCAGAACTTAAGAATGTAATACATAATAATCTGTAAAAAGATCTCCAATACAAGGGAGAGAAAAAAATAAATTACCGGGATGTGGATCACCATTAAAAAATCCATCAATATATATTTGATGGGCATAGGCGCGTGTTATTTCTTCAACTACTGATTGCTTGTCAACACCGTAAGCTTCAAGAGATTCATTGTCATTCAAACGAATCCCGTCCATATACTCTAAAATTAGGACCTTTTCAGTTGACTGTCATTAGAAGCAACATAGCACAAGTTAAGGCAAGTATAGTTCTTAGGTCACTTCTTTCAGTTTAAGAAGAAAATGAAATACCAAGTAGAATACTGCGAGTAATGGTTAAGGTACCCCATGCCAAATGTTATTTATTTATGTATTTATTTATTGTTATTATTTTTTGCTGAAGTGGGGAGAAGAAAGATTTATTCTTGGAATTGCATCATAAGATTTGATATGGTAAGAAAAAACTTAAAAACCAGTACTAAGGCTTTTAACACTGCCTGTGAATCTAAAATGCCTCCACTTCAGCAGGCACATTTGTTACAATAAAATGTTAAAAGGAGAAAACTACCTGAATAACCTCCGGAATCAGAACATCCACTGATTTCACAGGCTTGCTATCATCATCGTTCTTTCTGCAGCCAAGATTTCTGGCAACGGTTCTAGTATTCTCTAGAATACAAATAGAACTGTTGGTACTCAGTAAAAATGAAAAAGTACAATAAAAAGTTAAGATATCCAGTAAGGCATTTGAAGACAACTGAAGGAGGAAGTTTAGGGTCATTCCTATATATGACTTTTATAAAGTGTGGCATTAAAGGCTCTGGTCCACTAAAATTCAACACAAGGAGTTGCAGTAGCCATGCCACAGATCCTGACATGCAAGGAAGTTGATGGCTATTGTATTATGGCTGACCATCAACCTCATCACCATAACCCCCCCCCCCCCCCAAACTCACCATTAGGCCTTAGGGCAATGCTATTTGTTACTGAATTGCTCATTCCATTCCATTGCAGCACCATAACGGCATTATGGTGCACCAGGCCAATAACCTCACGTCATTAACTTCAAATTGGCACCAACAACATGGTGTTGTCCACACTCCGCATACCAGTTTCTACTATACTTCCAACTGCACTGTGGCACCATCTAAGTTCACAGTTACACAGCAGATACTGCTTTGGCATCGTCACTGACAACTCCAGTGCAGAGTCTCTAGCATCACTAGCACCCCCATATTCAAATCAATTTGACAGGAATCTAATACGCTCATCCACAGTGTAATTCAGAAATATAATTGAGTTTCCTTTTTCCTGATCCCTATATCTGAAATTCATAATTTGAATTAACCAGACTGATCTTCAAGTTGCATTCACTATTCCCTAAAGAAAATAACTGCTTATTCTGTGAAGTTTATAATTCACAGAATCTCTTCAGTATAAATATCACCAAAGAATCAAAGCATACCAGCTTCAATATTGAAGTCAAGTTCTTTCGGAGCTTCTTTGCACCATTCATCCATGATGGGGTTGAAGTCATACTGTGGTTCTGCCCATGCTATCCAGTCAACAACTGACTTGGCATTCTTTAAGTCCTGTAAACAATGGCATGCACCAAAGATACATAAAGGTTGCAATTGTTTCTCTTCATTTTAGCTTCTTAAGAGCCAAAGAGTGGAACCTCCAATATCACTGTCTTAATGCCTGCATGTTGAACTTTAACAACCACCTCCTCCTCATTAATAAGCCTTGCACGATGGACTTGTGCAATCTACAAAGAAAATCATATGGAAACAATAGAATTATTAAGGAAGTACTCAGTCTTGCAATAGCTTAGGAGAAGAAGACAAGAATATTTTTCATCCTAAAAGAAGTGGTACAACGTTATTACCGATGCTGTTGCCAAAGGAGTTCGGTCAAAATATGAGAAAAGATCATCCATAGATTTTCCCAATTCTTTCTCTATAGTATGACAAACCTGTGGAAATGGAATTTCAACTTAGTAAACGGGCACCTAAATTTTCTTCGGATGCAAAAAAAAAAAGAATAAAAAAGCAAAAAAAAACCTATATAAATGCAAACACACATGCTTCAAAGTTCTACTCTTAAAAGGTGTAGGAAAAAAAAAAAAGGGAACTTTTAGAAGTTTCCGCTTCATCCTTCTTCATGTGGTCAGCCACTTCAAAAACTTGATATTGCTTTCTGGAAATTACTAAGCTAATTAAATGAAGATGTGGAACTTGATCTTCACCACATTACTTCTTCTGCTTAATTTAAACAAGCCCTTCCACAGGTACTCTTCCGCACATGCTGGCCAATTTTACATTTATTTCTTTTTCTGTCAATGATTACAGTCTTCCCATTTCACTCTATTCAAAGGCCAAATCTCTTGTAGTAAACATGCAACTCTAAATCTTATTACACTTATCATCCTATACAATAGAATGAAAATCTGAATCATAAGAACACTTTCAGTATTTGCTAAATAAAGAATACGACCTCTTGCACGGGACGAGGAGGAAGAGAGTCCTGTAACTTCTTGAGATGTGATACATATGCATGAGGAAAAACATCAGCACGTGTGGATAAGTACTGTCCAAGTTTTACCCACAAACCTTCCAATTCTATGATCAAGTTGAGAGCACGCTTAGCATTGCGCTCATGAGCCTTATCCCACAGTGCAGCTCTTTTGGAGTCAACGGTCCATTTATCTATTTGCTGTACAGCCTTTTGGCACAAATAAAAAAAATAAATAAATAAGGCATTAAATAGAAAGAGGAGCGTAATTGGCAAGAAGCAGACAATCAATATGCCAAGTCAATGGAAGTAGGCAGCAAACAAGAAACAATACCTTATAATCCAGATAGATCAAAGAAGCTACAGCAAATACTCTCGCACGCCTACTGTAAATGTTTCCGCATCCCATCTTAGGCACCAAGTGGAGCCAAGAACAACCAATTCTACAGACTTTTACTGATGAAACAACGCCAAAAGTAGCGGGAATAAAATATCAGTTGCTGTGGTAAATAAAATAAAGGAACTTGTCACTAGCTTGCACCACCTTATTCTTTCTTTTGCGGAGAAACTGACCACAAAATATCTAATAAAGCTGAATATCAAATAGTTCCCTTGATCTCAAAAATTATTAATAGACCAAGAAATGGTACTGCCACACTCATCAAGAAGCAATTTCTTATGCAGACCAGGAGAGCTACAACGAGAACTACCACGCGTTCTCGTTCATTAACTCAAGAAATTAATAATTTTCAATCATCTGAGGCTATTTTAAGGAAATGAAAGTAAGCATGAGTTTTACCAGGTAAGGCTCTCCAAGCTTAAATATAAGTTCAATATAAGCTCAAATTATCCTTGAATTATGAAGAGTGAGACACCTATGCTGTACAAAATAATTTCCCGCTCAACATAAAACTAAAGGGGCGGAAACCAGTTGAATTCCAATGGATGAAGAATGTCCTCCACTATTAGTTGCTGAGATATAGAAAACAGAAAAAACATTCCGTTCAACCTCTCGCAACTTGAAATGGAGGGCCTCTACAAGCAATCCAAGCCTCAATGAATTTGAATTAATGCGGGAAAATTAGCACAAGGAATTCAAAGCATAGCATGAGGAGAAATGAGCAATTGGATGGTGAAAGACTGGTAATAATGGAATTAGGAAATTTGAAAAAAAAAATAATGAAAACACTGCAAAACTGAAATGACAGATTATTACCTCAAGGCAGATCGAAAAAAGAGTCCTGTGAAATACAAGGGAAAAAGAAGAAGAAAAACTATTAGAATATCTGATTTGAGTATCGTTTCTGGAAATAGTAAAGAATATTCAATTGGCCTGAAGACCCCGTGTGCTCCGGCTAGTCCTAGAAACGCACACTCAAATTGACAAGTAATTTGTGCTCATGGCCATGGACAGGATAATCCAAATGGTTTCCGGAAGTCAGGTGTAGCAACGATATGCGAGTTCTGAGAAATGAAAAGATGCAACGCAAGGCAAGAAGAAGAAGCAACAAATTTAAAAGGGGAGAGAGAGAGGCTTGGAATGGAAAAAAGGAATGGGAAAGAGTAGTTAGGATGAAATGAAAGGCGTAAGCAACTACAGATTCCATTACTTAGAATCAGAATTCGTGAAAACAGAGAAAGGAATGAAGTAGTGCGAAAAGGTTAAGATAACTCAAGAGAGCTTAGAAGGTCCGCGCCTTGCATCTTCCCGCCACAACCCTCAACGTTCTGGCAAAGTCGCTGGTACTGGTAACACTAAAGAGGCTTTTTCTCTTTTTGGATTTACCATGAACTCTTCCCCCCCCAAATATTGAACTTAATACATTCAACACTTGCAAATTTCATTCATTATTGTAACTATTTTAAATCTTTTATAATTAAAATACTTTAAATTTAATGCAAAATTAATTCTAATAATTTCTAAGTAAATTTATTTACAATATTTTTTCAACAGCAATTCAAATAATAATATTAAACGAAAATATATAAACTAAGATACTTAGCTTCACTTGAGTTCATTAGCCGTTTTTCTTTTTATATAAATTTATTTATGTATTTGCTCTTTTCATTTTAATGCGTTTTATATTGAAAAAAATTGAACGTTTTGCATTGGAATTAATCAAATGGAGTGCTCTAGAAGTGAAATTACCATATGTTACCCACGCAATTTCAATTGTGTATGAGATGGAAAAAGTATTAAAATTTATTGATATTGAAATTATTTTTACAAAATTTTAAATCTAAATATAATTAAAATTTTAAAAAAAGAAGAATAAATGACTCATTGTACAACAGTAATTGTTTAAATAAGCAAATGATAGTTTATTCTGGATCCTTAGACCACAGTATACAGATGATGGAAGACGATGAATAAAAAAAAAAAAAGAAAAACTGATGAGTGTGAAGGTGGGTTTAAAAGCAATAAATTAAAGGTTTTGAATGATCCAATAAGCTTCCATCCATTAATAATTACCCTATTAATTTCCTGTTGACCCTATGAACGATCGACTAAGAAGCATCTCAATCATGATCAGTTTATAAGCAAAATGTAGTAAATTTGAAGCATGTGTTGCTCCTCACGAAGTCAAATATCCTACTTATGGTTGATCTCTTCTTAAATCGAGTATAAAATTCTTGCTAATTTGAATTACAAATTATCTTCTTTTTTGCTTTTCGTGGGTGTGTATATATATTCCATTGTGTTACGGTCCAAATATGCAGGTTGAAAAACTGAGGAAATCGAGGGGCTAGCTATTTAAATTGAATTTAATCTCCCACTATTATATACTGGAAAATTATTGAACGTAACGAAGAGGAGAGATGCCTCATGCCTGTATTTTTTATGTGTTTTGTCCTGGTTTTTGTCTTCTTCAGGTGTAGCATTAACCAAATTCTTTTAAAAGAGTTATTATCTCAGTTGATCCCGATAACGGAAAGCCTTTTGAAAACATCAATCATATATATTCTTGCTTTCGTTTTTTCCCTGATTATTAATTGATTCTAATCTTTGTCTTGTAAATTTGATATCTTAGTTTCCCATATAAACCTTATAATTATATATACACATTAATCAGTGTTCTTAATTATTTGGTAAATCCCACGAACATGGAACTTGCTATGGTTAATTCTCTATTCGTTTCAGCCATTTTCTTTTTCTCCATTCCCCTCTTGCTCAACTTTCTTCTTCGCAATAAGCTGAGATCCAAAAAAGATGAGGCACAACTACAATCGCTACTTCAGACTCCTCCAGGCAGCACCGGGTGGCCTTTCATCGGTGAAACTATAGAATATCTCTCTACCACCAAGGAGGGTGTCCCTGAAAGATTCATAAACGATAGAAAGAAGAAATACTCCTCCAAGCTCTTTAAGACGTCTTTGCTAGGCCAACCTATGGTTCTTTTTTGCAATGCTGAGGGAAACAAATTTGTTTTCTCCAACGAGAACAGGCTTTTCACATCCTGGTGGCCTAGCTCTATTGACAAATTTTTTGACACTCAAAACGCATCCAAAAGCGAGGAGGCCATGAAAATGCGCAAATTTGTCGCCCCAGTTCTGAAGCCAGACACACTCCGCAAGTATGTGAACATTGTGGATTCAAAAACAAGACTCTATCTAAAGGCTCAATGGGATGGCCAACAGGTTGTTCAGGTCCACCCTTTTGCCAAGGATCTGACATTTGTATTAGCATGCCGGTTACTTTTAGGCATTGATGATGACAAAACAGTTGCACAACTTCAGAAGCCATTTGGCCACTTTTCAGTAGGGCTTCTTTCGTTGCCTATAGATCTTCCTGGGACGAATTTCAGGCGTGCAATCAAGGCGGCCAAGCAGCTCCGGAAAGAGTTTGAAGTTATGATCAAAGGGTGGAAGAGTGACAGGTTACCATCCCAATCACAGGGCATATTGTCACAACATGTACTAGAGCTGAATGAGGAGGGAGAAGAATCCGACATGGCAACAAGGATTTTAGCCTTGATAAGTGCTTCTTACGACAACGTAAGCACCGCAATGACTTTTGTAATCAAGTATCTGGCCGAGATGCCCAATGTGTATGATGCAGTCTTGAAAGGTAAGTCATGTAAAAGAAGTATTCTACACCAATAGTATTTTATCAGATACCTAAAGCTTTATACTAAGCCATTTGTTTGGTACAAAATAATTTGTAATAAAATTTAGTATGTATGCGCAGAGCAAATTGAGATTGCGAGAGCAAAAGGAGTGGATGAGCCCTTGAATTGGGATGACATACAAAGGATGAGGTATTCATGGAATGTGGCAAGTGAAGTGTTACGACTCCATCCACCAGCTAATGGAGCCTTTAGAGAGGTGATCACTAATTTCACGTATGCTGGATTTCTCATACCCAGAGGCTGGAAGGTATGGAAGTATCTACTAGTATATAATAATATAATAAAGATCAATTGATAGTTAATTAAGATCTTAAATAATTTGTTTACCTGGCAGTTACATTGGAATGCATTCGCCACCCATAAAAGTCCAGAATACTTCCCGGATCCAGAAAAATTTGAGCCGTCAAGGTTTGAAGGAAAAGGGCTGGTTCCTTACGCATATGTTCCATTTGGAGGAGGAGCTCATATGTGCCCTGGAAAGGAGTATGCCCGAATCGCAATACTGGTGTTGATGCATAATGTGGTCACAAAATTCAAGTTAGAAAAGGTGTTTCCTGACGAGAAGGTTATAGGTCTTCCCATTTTAAGGCCAGCTAAAGGCCTTCCAATTCGCCTTTATCCTCATCAACAACTCTGAATACGTATATGCATTAGCTTTCATCAACACACCTCCACAACCCATATACATGTATTTATTACTGTTTTTAATAATTTTAAAATGAATTAAATGAGCACCAATATCAATCATTAAAGGATTAAATTCTTTATTGCTGATTAGTATTATTTTTCGTCTATAGTACTGTAGTAAACTTTATTTTGTAAATGAATTTATTGGCAAAACAAAGTTTGTATTGATAAAATAAACTGGCTCTAACTCTATTTTTTCTTCAAAAAATACTTTGTAAAGTTAGGATTACCAAACTACATGTGGTAATTGAGAACCTTGATACAATATATGAAGGTGTTAATTTTAAAGTTACACGCCATGAATGTTTGTCCTTTTCTCGCGTTTTGTTTTATCCTTGCAATTTTCATTAAGTTTTTAGTTTTTGCCATCATTCCAATTTTGATCCAACACTACAGACAAAACAAAAATACATTAAATATTTTCCTGCTAAGAAAAAGAAAATAAAAAACCTGAGCCCTTGATTAATTTTTTAGATTACTAGTTACTATATATAGAAGCTTGTAGCGACTTGTATCGTGTGGCCAAGCGAGAAGCGGCGGCCGGTGAAAAGTGAAAACTTTATCCTGAGGCATAATAAAGACATAAAAGATGAGGATGTTTTGAGAAAGAATGACACAATTAGTAAGCGATGACGATGGATTAAACCCCAAAACCATGAACCTTATAGCTATTCCCCAATTGCATATATATTCTTACTATTAATTGTACCCACTCGCATGATTACTTGCTTAATTCCAGTCACCGCGCCGGTCGGCAAACCATTGAAATTGGAAATTATGAGCTAATAAAACATCTGCATCAATCATTAGAGGCTTGATAAATGCGGTGCACGTATTCGCTCCACGGAAACCATATCTCTTGAAAGATTATATTCCCCCGAGCGAGCATTTCGTACCGCCTTTTTCACTCCTTTGAAACAAAAGTGGGCACACTATATCTGCAACTGGGATCCACACTGCTGAGTAGGGTTTGGATGGATATGGCAATTTGGCTCTTCTCTTTGGCTCTCTGCCGCCCACTTTCTTTTTTTGGACTCAGAATGTATATATGGTCTACATGTTCTGCCTATAAATACACACAGGCTTTGCGATATGGAATGAAATGAATCGGATGGATTCTGACCTTGGGGCCTTGCATGAAGAGGTAGAGAGTGTAATTCAGCCAAGGATGACTTGCCGGAAGCACTGATTATACGGTCCGGCAAGTTGTTTCTTGGCTACATTGTACTCTTTTCTTCTCATGTATGGCCTTCCCAGGTGCTACGTATGGATCGATGAACCTCTCAGCTGATTACTAAGCTATTCAGCCACTTCGCGATTACATGCCAAGTGAGTGATGATAAGCGCCGGGTACGCGCAGACTTTTTTTTTCCTCCATTTATTCATTTTATTTCTGTCTATCTTCTTCCAGCGGAAAAGTAATTAATCATATTAATTAATTTTTTTTTTTAATTCCGAATTCAAGAAAGATTAAATTCTACGTCTAGAAATAAATAGTAGTTTTGGGAACCGTCAGATTGACAGGAACCATTGAGATAAGAAACTCTCTCTTGCAAACGTGGTCCAACAATTTTGTTTTGATTAAATTAGCTTTGTAAGATGTGTTGTATAATTAATCGAAAAATTATAAATCTTGATGACCTTATGTTAATAAGTTAATAAGATTCATTCTATATTTATTAGTAATTATGAAAAATATATTTTTTGTTTATAAATACATAAAATTTTAATAAATGAAAAATAATTATAATAGCAATTTACTAAATATATATATATATACATCTTTTGCTATATGTGCTTCTTTAGGCAATTCATTAAAGAATTTTCTATTATAATTTATCATTAATTTTCATATATTAATGTTTTGCATATTTATAAATAATAAATATATTTTCATAATTAATAATAAATATATAATAATAATTTTATTAATTTATTAACATTAGATGAATGTTTATAATTTTTCAATTAATTATAAAATAAATATTTTAAATATTACAAAATTCAAATAAAAAAAATACTATACGACTATGAATACATAAATGATTTACTTTTATTAAAAGAACATAAAATAAAAGAAAAAGCAGATTCTATATAAAGCTAAGGTAAATTGGAAATAAAAAATAAAAAAAAGCGCTGCTAAGGTAAATTAATTGAAGTGTATATAATGAATATATAAATTATTTAATATAAATTCTTTGTAGGTATATATAATAATAATATATTTTTATAAAAATTATAAAAAAAATTATCTGAAATCGATTCACCATAAAGATGAGATTTATTTAAATATTTTTTAGATTTAAGATTGAATTGAATTCACTTAATTCAATTATAAAATAAGTGGGTAATTAAGTAAAAATAACGACAGAGGAGTGATAGAATTATTATAAATTTTTTGAAAGGGGGAAAAACACTAAGTGGCTGTTCGTAAACTAGAAAAGCCGCTGCGACATATGTAGGACAAAAGCAAACATGAAAAAGAAAAAGAAAAAGAAAAGAAAAGAAAAGTGATTATGCATTTAATTATAATGCAAAAAAAACTTTTGCGAACCTTTTTCATGTGGGTGGATGTCATTTTAGAGCTGTTGTTAAGCGTCGAAAAGCGATTAAAACCAACCGTAAAATTAATTAATTAATTAAGAGAAGATGAAATCCAATCCAAAAGGGTATGGCTCAGACAGTGAGCTGATGTTGCTTTTAGAGGCAGGCAATTACAAATGGCCCATAGGACAATTGAAGTATGAACTACTCTCGGGTGAGAGCAAATAGAAGATGCCAAAGGATGAATATACAATAATATGTAATAATATATCCATCATTTCTTTACATCACATCATCCATAATCTGGAGTGTAGCTGTAGCCTGTACAAAATCAGAAAAAGCGGAAAAAGAAAGGTGGTCTCGTCCCCCATTTACTCATTTCATTTATGTTTCCAACTGCTCAATAATTATTGGCCTTTGGAAAATTTTTACATCTATCTACTGTAAAAGCTAAGGTGTTATTTAAAATTAAAAAAACTAATTATTTGATATTATAACTTTTAATCAGGTGAGTGTATAAAGTAATTTATATATTTAAAGGGGTGAACCTGTTTTTTCTATGAATATATAGCTGACATAAATTGAATTCTAAATTTTTCTTAAACTCAATTAATAATAGACTCAAAATAAAATAAATAAATCTAATTTAATTTTTATACATATATTATCATATCATTATTATATTAAATTCATAATAGACTACATATAAATAAAGTTTTTTTTATGCACACTATTAATCGAGTGACAATAATTCATTATATCATTAATCATTATATATATATATAACTACTCTTAAATTTTAAATTATTTATTATATTTATTATTTTTTTAATTTATTGATTGGAGCGTCGGAGTGATAGTTGTATGCGCTAATTATCTTATCTTTTTTTTATAAATTAATTAATCATCACACGATTTTATTTTAACCATATCATATATATATATATTCAACTACTTTTTTTTTATATTGCAAATTGATTAATTATCGCATAATTTTATTTTAATCAGATCATATATATATTCTCAAAACACAATATATAAGCTAAAATTATATTTTAGCAAATTGTAGAGACTTTATTATTTTATACTATAATTTATATTATCTTGTATTACTTTAAAAAAAAAAAAAAGAACTTACATACTCCATCTAGCCGATTATTAACTATTGAGACATACGGAAGAAGAGGAGAGTGATGAGGTGAGCAAATCAATGAAGGATTGAAAACATGAATGACAAGGAATTAAATAGGAAATTGATGTAGACATATTAATGGCATTCCTCCCTTTCAATCAATTTTCTTAGAGAATTTACCCTCAATCATGTAAATCATTTTGGCAACTGTCACAAAACCTTAGCTGATGTTTTTGGAAAGTGATTTACCCACCAAGCTCTCTCATAATTTTTTAGCAAGTCTTTTGGTTCTTCCTCCCAAATTTAGTGTTTTTATGGTGCTTTCAATTGACAAGTTATCATTGGTCTTACCTTCAAGGCTGCTACAGGTAGTTAGTTTGGAGCATTAATTAATTCTTGGACCATTGGCTTCATTAAAGATTTTGATTATCATTTAGTTACTTGTTCAATATCTTCTCCAAGGTTCATTTTATTGTCGAGTCCCTCATGGCTTTGATTCAACCCTTGTTATCCTAGCTATTTATGATTTTTAGCTTCACTCCCCTTCGTTTAATTGCTCCATCGATCTCAGCTTGTTATTTAGTGCTTCTTCTCTCTTTGTTTTTGTTTTTGCTTGGTTTCACTGCAATAATATTTTGTTATTTTTAGTCACTTTTAAGTCTCTTTTTAGTCTAATTTTTTGTGAGTGTTTACTTAATCCTTACTCTTTTATTTTATTAATATTTTTTTATTTACTGAAAAAAACACTATTAAAATGTAAAACAACTGATAATGATGAAAAAAAAATTTGTACATCATTGTAATCTCTTTAAGAAAATCATGCTCAAGGACATTAGTGATAACATATTATTGTTAACCAATCTCTAAGTAAAAGGAGTAGAGAAGAGAGAAGATAGAAGAGAGTCAGAAAGCGATTTGGTGGAGGGATTTGTTTATCTAGACATTTTTCTTTGGCCGTGAAAGTTTCTTTAGATTCTCTTTTATAGATCTGATGTTTTTGGTGAGACTGTTTTGAAATCTATTTTTTTGTTCTATTTTTTTATTTTGATTTTTTTTATTTATTTATTTTGATGTTCGAGAGTTTTGATTTATGGTGATATTGGAGATGCTCCGCTTGTGTTGTTCTCGTCGGGAGTAATGGGGTTGGCAAAAATTAATGTCGGAGCACAAGTCTGCTCCTAGATGGTGGCTTCATGGTTTTATCAAACTGAAAATACCATGGATTAGCTTTTTTCTGACGATGGTGGCACTGAATTTACAAGAACGTTGGTTGTATGTCGTCAGCCGTTGGTTCATTATTCAGAATTGGATTTCTCTATTCTACAGTCGGCAGTGGCTATTTCGATTTGTTTGGCTGTGGCTAAAAATATGTTCAGCTGAATTTTTTTCTATTATGGTTGCGTGCTGTGATTGTATAATCGTTGTTCTTACCGTGATTATATTGTTGTTTACTTGGCTCATCGGTGCAGTGTCAATGTGATGGGAACTTTCTAAGTAAGTTCCGGTCAACTTCTTGAGTTAGGGTTTGAATCTAATTTTTTGGATTGAGTTCTTATTTTTTCTTTAGAGTGTAGAGTTGGATTTTTATTTGTGACCGATATTCATTGAGTTCATTTGGACCTTATAAAAATAAAATTCATATTATATTTAATAAAAAAAAGAAATAATTTTTTTTATTAGCATATAATAAATACATTTAACTACTAATTATAATAAAATTAATCTTAATTAATATTTATAATTGAATTATTATATAAATAACAATTACGTTTAAGATTTTTTTTATTTATGTAAATGAAAAAAATTAAAATAAAGCAAATGAATCACAATTATTTTATCTCTTTTCACAATTAAAAAAAAAAAAAAAGTTGAACTGATATAACTTACAAAAGATATTTTCAAATTGCTTAAGAAAAATAACCTAAAAATTTGAACAAAATTATAAGTGGCCATAAGGCAGTAATGAATGATAATTCAGACCTTAGATCTTATATGCATGTTAGATTAGGTGTGTTGTAACTTTCATTAATAATAATGGATTAAAATTTTAAATGTGATAATTTTGCATTGAACTATTTTATTTTAAAATAAAAAAATAAATTAATTCTTTTAATAAATTAATAAAATGAAAAGATTTTACCTTAATTACTAATTTAAGGAGGGGGTTGGTCCATTTCAAAAAAAAAAAAAAGGAGGGGGTTGGTAATGAAAAGATGTAAATTATTTTGAAAAAATGTGCTCTAAAGAAAAAGTGCAATTGGATAGAAAAAGAAATGTTTGTAGTTATACCTACATCCAACATTTTTATTTTTTTAAGTAGCTCCAACGTTTTAATTTGCAATAATATATTTTAACTTTTTCTATTATATGCAACTATAATTTCAATTTAAAATTAATTTATATTATAATAGCAAATTTATAATTATAATAATTAAACACACTAAATTTATGATTATGATAATTAAACGGTTTTTTTTTTAATGATTAAGTTAATTGATGATAAAAAAAAACCATGATTACATCAATTGAGAAAGTAAAATCAAATCTGACTGAGTTGGGATAATAGAATTTAAATTATAAGTTTAAATTGATAATTTTCTTAAATTTTTTTTACTTTGAGTATAGTTATTGATGTTACATAACTATCCGTCCAATCCAAGTTATGGACTTTTACCATAAAATAGGAGATATATGATAAGAATTTGACAAGATCCCACCAAATACTTTAATACCCGGATTATCATCAAAACTCCCCTCTCTATAGACCAAGTTTTCACATAGAATTACCGTTATTAGGCATATTTCTATTTCGCTAAAGATCACATGATCACTAACCTATTAACTGATAATATCCATTTATCAAATAGCCGACCACATCATTATTGAATTTTCAAGAAACACTATACTTATCTCCATCTTCTTATAGTATAAGAGGAGAACAATCCTAATGGCAAATGTATGCTATCTCTAATACCACTCAACCTCTAAGTAATCAATTACATTCTCTATATTTATCAAGATACTAACTTGAGCGTTGAAATGGCTGCCGTGAGCACCCACCACCACTTTACATTTTCTCTCTTGTAGGTTCCAGCCAATAATAGCACAGTGTCGTTCCGACCACGTCATCAATGTAATCTCAGTTACATCATTTGGTTCCATTGCTAGGAGATCTATTAAATCTTTTTTTGGATCACGATCGGTTCTTTAATCGTCTGTCCACACTCAAGATGGCTGAAAGTTCTACAGTTACTATCAATATTGCTACCAATGAGGGAGTCATTATTTTCTCTGTCCCAAACAACTGGGAAAACACGTCCCCAGTGATCAATGAAGCTGACCTTAATAATTTAAATAACGAGCAGATACTCCAGTATATCCAAAAGCTTTAGGCTACTCTCGGGCAGTATAAGTCTCGGGAAGAAGCATCTAAAATGGACTCTGAAAGAAGGGACGAAACCTCTGTAGACACCCCAAGGGCTCAGATGGAAGTGGCTAAACTGCAGTATAAAGGAAAGTCTGAATATGAAGATGAATTGGATGAGGCTCCGAAAGGAGTGGACTGAAAGCTAGTACGGGCCATACAAAGGTACCAAAAAGAACAGGAAGAGGATTTTAGTTTAGATGGTGTCTCGCCTCTTTCAAAAGAAATACTAGCGAAAACCTTTTCCGCCAAATTCAAGTTGCCCAACTTAGGCAAGTTTGACGAAACAATATACCCCAAAAGTCATCTAGCCATTTTCAGGACGACCATGTAGCTTTAGGATGTAAATGATTTTGTGTTATGTCGAGTGTTTCCATCGACACATACGGGTTTGGTTTAGAAATGGTATCAATATTTAAGTCCAGATTTAATCCAAAACTTTATATAATTTGCTATAATATTCAAATCTAGATTTATCACCTACATACCTCCCAAAAAGTTTTTTTTGGACTAGTGAAAGATCTGCCAGAGAGAGGGAGAGTCTTTAAGGAGTTTTATTTCTCGTTTCAATGCTAAAGCCATATAGGTGGAAGAGATGAATTATGAGATAGCATGTGAGGCGTTGAAGGAAGGAACTTGCAAGTTAAGTTTATGAATTCCTTAATTAAAAACCTGGCCATGACGTACCAACAATTGATAGACAAGGTTCAGAAGTATATCAGGTTGGATAACGAGATTCAGGCACTGAAAGAAGATAAGAAGGTAAATCAAAAGCTAAGTCAAAAGCCCGAGAGATGAGCTCATGAAGGAGATCGCAGGAGCTACCCCATCTCGCAAAAGAAAGACGAACAGAGTAAGTATAAGAACTACACTCTGCTAAGTGACTCACAAACTCATATCTTGATGTGGATCAGGAAAAATAATAAAGAAATCAGGTGGCCGCCCAAGCTCAATTCCGAGAAGGCAAAAAACCGAGACAGGACTAAGTATTGTCGCTTTCATGAAGATCATAGCCACACAATGGAAGAATGTCGATAATTAAAGGACAAGATCGAAAGGCTTATAAGGGATGGTACCCTTCGAAAATTTGCAAGAAAAGGAAAAGAAGTGCCAAGGTATGAGGTCGAGGAGACAACACCTGAGACAACTCTTGACAGAGAACCTGTAGAAGTCATACATGTGATAACCAAAGAACCTGGCGAGGAGTAGGCAGATTATAAACATAATCACCAGGAAGGTAGGGAACTTTTGGAAGTCTTAGAAAACATTTGCCTATGAGGGTCATCCGTCCGAAATCTCATGAGAGTTTTGGTATCGTTCATATTTTGATAGCAATTTAGTTCTACGCTTATATGTAAATGGAGAATATACTTTTTAATAATAAAGCTAACAAAGTGTTTTCATATAGTATGTTCTTTGGTAAAAAGGGACAACAGACCACTTGTGCGTTGGTCCCACGAATCAAGGCCACAAGGCAATTCTCGCCAAGCCAAGTCACAAGGTAGTTTTCACTAGACCACTCGGACGTTAGTCCCACAAATCAAGGCCACAAGGCAGTCCTTGTTAGGGGAGGTCACAAGGCGGTTTTCGTCAAACCACTAGGGCGTTGGTCCCACGAATCAAGGCCATAAGGCAGTTCTCGCCAGGCCAGGTCATAAGGCGATTTTTGCGAGACCACTCGGGCGTTGGTCCTACAAATCAAGGCCACAAGGCAGTTCTCGCCAGACCAGGTCACAAGTCAATTTTTGTCGGACCACTCGGGCATTAGTCCCACGAATCAAGGCCACAAGGCAATTCTTGTAACATCCGAATAGGGGGGTGTTACAATTCTCGCCAGGCTAGATCACAAGGCAGTTTTTGCTAGACTTGTAACATCCTCTGGGCCCACACCAGTGAATATTGTCCGCTTTGGGTTCACGCCCAGCGTCCTTCCCCTCACGGGTTTATTTCTGGGTCAAGGGATTTACTACCCTGTCTTCCCAAAATGCGTCCACTGGGGTCTCTTGGGGCTTGCCCTTATAAGGCTTCCCCCCTCCTTACCTCTTTCCGATGTGGGATACTTTTAATCCACCTCATGGGGTTCCTTCCCCCCATAAGGCCTGAGCGTCCTCGCTCAGCACACCGTACTCATGAGGCCCAGGCTCTGATACCAATTGTAACATCCTCTAGGCCCACACCAGTGAATATTGTCCGCTTTGGGTTCACGCCCAGCGTCCTTCCTTTCACGGGTTTGTTTCTGGGTCAAGGGATTTACTACCCTGTCTTCCCAAAACACGTCCACTGGGGTCTCTTGGGGCTTGCCCTTATAAGGCTTCCCCCCTCCTTACCTCTTTCCGATGTGGGATACTTTTAATCCACCTCATGGGGTTCCTTCTCCTTATAAGGCCTGAGCGTCCTCGCTCAGCACACCGTACTCATGAGGCCCAGGCTCTAATACCAATTGTAACATCCTCTGGGCCCACACCAGTGAATATTGTCAGCTTTGGGTTCACGTCCAGCGTCCTTCCCCTCACGGGTTTGTTTCTGGGTCAAGGGATTTACTACCCTGTCTTCCCAAAACACGTCCACTGGGGTCTCTTGGGGCTTGCCCTTATAAGGCTTCCCCCCTCCTTACCTCTTTCCGATGTGGGATACTTTTAATCCACCTCATGGGGTTCCTTCCCCCCATAAGGCCTGAGCATCCTCGCTCAGCACACCGTACTCATGAGGCCCAGGCTCTGATACTAATTGTAACATCCTCTGGGCCCACACTAGTGAATATTGTCTGCTTTAGGTTCACGCCCAGCGTCCTTCCCCTCACGGGCTTGCCCTTATAAGGCTTCCCCCCAAGAGACCCCAGTGGACGCGTTTTGGAAAGACAGGGTAGTAAATCCCTTGACCCAGAAACAAACCCGTGAAGGGAAGGACGTTGGGCGTGAACCCAAAGCGGACAATATTCACTGGTGTGGGCCCAGAGGATGTTATAATTGGTATCAGAGCCTGGGCCTCATGAGTACGGTGTGCTGAGCGAGGACGCTCAGGCCTTATGGGGGGAAAGAACCCCATGAGGTGGATTAAAAGTATCCCACATCGGAAAGAGGTAAGGAGGGGAGAAGCCTTATAAGGGTAAGCCCCAAGAGACCCCAGTGGACGTGTTTTGGGAAGACAGGGTAGTAAATACCTTGACCCAGAAACAAACCCGTGAGGGGAAGGACGCTGGGCGTGAACCCAAAGCGGACAATATTCACTGGTGTGGGCCCAGAGGATGTTACAATTGGTATCAGAGCCTGGGCCTTATGAGTACGGTGTGGTGAGCGAGGACGCTCAGGCCTTATGGGGGGAAGGAACCCCATGAGGTGGATTAAAAGTATCCCACATCGGAAAGAGGTAAGGAGGGGGGAAGCCTTATAAGGGCAAGCCCCAAGAGACCCCAGTGGACGTGTTTTGGGAAGACAGGGTAGTAAATCCCTTGACCCAGAAACAAACCCGTGAAAGGAAGGACGCTGGGCGTGAACCCAAAGCGGACAATATTCACTGGTGTGGGCCTAGAGGATGTTACAATTGGTATCAGAGCCTGGGCCTCATGAGTACGGTGTGCTGAGCGAGGACGCTCAGGCCTTATGGGGGGAAGGAACCCCATGAGGTGGATTAAAGGTATCCCACATCGGAAAGAGGTAAGGAGGGGGGAAGCCTTATAAGGGCAAGCCCCAAGAGACCCCAGTGGACGCATTTTGGGAAGACAGGGTAGTAAATCCCTTGACCCAGAAATAAACCCGTGAGGGGAAGGACGCTGGGCGTGAACCCAAAGCGGACAATATTCACTGGTGTGGGCCCAGAGGATGTTACAAGACTACTTGAGCGTTAGTCCCACGAATTAAGACCACTAGGTAGTTCTCGCTAGGCTAGGTCACAAGGCGATTTTCACAAGACCGCTCAGGCATTAGTCTCATAAATCAAGGCTATAAGGCAATCGTCGCCCAAATAGGCCACAAGGCAAGTATCCACTGTACCTCATGTTTGGGTGTTAGTTCCATTCTGGAAACTCACTAAGTCTCTTATTTCATGGAATACAAAATAGGCCACCGATTAGGCGGGCGTTTGCCCCTTGAGCAAATTTTTCCTAAAAAAAAAGTATTCAGACCATATAAATGTTCAATGGAAAAAATATATGAAAAGTTACAAAAGGGTAGGGTCATCAATCGTATTTACCAAGTTTCTATTACATTGACATTTTTGGGTGAAACTCGAACAGAGGGTACATCATTAGCATGCTCCTCTTCGACAGGAGTATCTTCAGCATGCTATCCTCCACCCTCATTTTCCTCTTCAGGGAGGATGTCTTCTATCCAACAAAAATTCTCAGAAGGAAAATGCTTCATCAGCTCCTTCTTCACAGAATCTTAGCCATGAACAAACATCTCCCCACCCTGAGCCACTGTCTCCTAAAGTTTCACCTCGAGCTCAGCTACCCTGATTGAGGCAGCCCAGGCCTCCTTAGCTTGAGCCTGCAACTTCAAGACCTAGCACTGCAATAGGGCCACTTGATCCTCCGCATATTTAGCACGACTCTCCAGGCCTAAGTTAGAGGAAAGGGCCACGTAAGGATAAGCCCGAAGCTTATCCACCGACTCTAGGGTCTCCTTCATTGTACCCTCAACTTTGGCCACATGGGCCTTCAAGGTTGAACACTTTTTGGCTAAAAGCTCCTTGTGCGTCTCATTTGCACCAAACTCTCACTTCAAGGCTCTAAAATGCTCCTTGGCCATAAAGGCTCAAAGGGCATTCTCTAGCGCAGAATGGATGGCATTAACAAACAGTTCGTCCGTCTCAACCTCATTCAAGTGGTGGCGATCTGCAGGCCTTAGGGCGCTCTTGATCATCAGGAGACTCAAAGAAGGGTCATCAAGGAGAGAAGGTATCCAGTTTAGCGCCAAAACTAAATGTTGAATGCCGGCAGGCTAGAAGGACTCGACCCTCGCAGGAACGGAGAAAGAAGGGGCATCAGCAGGGAACACAGGATCTGAAGTAGGAGTAGAAGCACCCAGAGTCGAAGATTCAGGCACAAGGCGTGCTAGCCCCTAGGCCGTAAGCGGGGGAGGGGGAGGAGGAAGTACAATCACCTCCTTTGAAGGTCGAGCACGTTTGGCAAGGGGACTAGCAACAGTAATAGCCTTACCCTTTCGAGCAACACGTACCGTTTCAGCGAATTTGCTTGACCCATCCATATCTGAAAATAAAAGGAAAAGTAAGTATGAAAGTCAGTTCGAAAAACAAAAAAGGATGAAAAGAGAAGTACCATGATCCCAAGATAGGGATGTACTTTCGGGAAGGATGGACGAGTGAGGAGCACGAGTCTGACTGCTCTGTTAGGATAAGATGGCTTTCCTTAATGCCTGAGTAATATCAATCTTCCTTAAGGCTTTAGCCATTGCCATAAGAGAAGCTAAAACCTTATCTTTTTCTCTCCTCGGATGAACTCCATTCTTCTTCAACTCTACCCAATAGTGCCAGTTAGTTTGAAGACGCCCAAAATCCCCCAGCGAATGATATCAGAGGATAAAAAACTTATTTTTTTCACCGTTTCAAAAAAGAAGGCGTCCGGTAAAAAATTTTCAAGTACTTTCGACTGCTAAAGTACTAGAATTTCTCATTTTTACGGGTACCCAGTTGTTATAGCTGGAAAAAAAGCACTACGCTTGGTTCAATGTGATTATTAAAATATACGAATTGAAAGGCCACCAAGATTTTCTAGCTGTTAGGGCGAAACTGGGTAACATAAAGTTTGTGAAATTGGAGTACCTCCATAAAGAAAGGGTCTAGGAAAACGGAGACATGCCTTCAACTGCTCCTTGAAGACGATGATAGTATCGCTAGTGAGGATCAAATCATTTGCACGAACGCGGAGAAGGAGCAAAAATTTGGAAAGAATTCCAATGAATGTGATATGTGTCAAACAAATGATCCACGTCGCTATCTGAGAAGACGAACATGATATCACTAAGAGAGCTACTTTTATTCTCGGAGGCCTCCCTCAATGGAACAATGGGGGGCTGGTGCTCGGATGGGGCCATCAGAAGAGGAGCTGAAAATAGAGGCCCTGCTAAGGGAGGAAAATGTGTTCCTATCCATTTTAAAAAAAGGGGAGGGGACAACAAAGTTACCTTGAAACAAGGTAAAGACCTTAATAGCTATGAGAAGGGAGTCATAGAATAAGTTCTTCTAAAAAAGAAGTTGCAGAAAAGTGATGCTTGGAGAAGGCGAGGGACCTTTATAAAGATGGTTTCGATGGCATGCATTAAATGCGACATGATAAACATTGTAGTAGTTGTCAAAATGATCGGTAGGTGAAGGCGACGTGAGTAGCAAGAAACTAATCTCGGAGGGCCACATTCTTGAACGTTGATAAGAGATGTTCTCTTCGAATATAAAGAGTTGAAGACTAGCAGGAGGACCTCTAATGTTACATAACATCCGCCCAAAGTAAGCTATGAGCTGTCACCATAAAGCATGGACCACATGGCAAGAATCTGACAAGTGAAAAAAGCGGTCCCGCCATAGAAAAGGGAGACTCGGACACTTTAACATCCAGATTATCGTCAAGACTCGCCTCCACTGATAGGCCGAGTCTTGGCACAGAGTTACCGTTATTAGGCACATTCTCATTTCGCCTGTGATCACGGGATCACTAACCTATTAGCTAGGAATGTCCATTATCGAGCAGTTGGCCACATTATCCCCAAATTTTCAAAAAACACTATATTTATCTCCATCTTCTTAAAGTATAAAAGAAGAACAATTTCAGAGGCAAAGATATATTATCTCTAATATCATTCAAACTCTAAGTAATCTATTAGTTATATCTATTCATCAAGATACTGACTTGAGCATCGGAGTTGCTACCATTGACACCAACTACCACTTCACGATTCCTCTCTTACAAGTTCCAGCCAATCACAACATAGTGTCATTCCAACCATATCATCAAATCTAATATCAGTAATATTACATTGAATATTATAAGTTCCTCTCTTGACACAGAGTTACCGTTATTAGGCACATTTTCATTTTACCTGTGATCACGGGATCACTAACCTATTAGCTAGGAATGTCCATTATCGAGCAGTTGGCCACATTATTCCCAGATTTTCAAGAAACACTATGTCTATCTCCATCTTCTTAAAGTATAAAAGAAGAACAATTTCAGAGGCAAAGATATACTATCTCTAATATCATTCAAACTCTAAGTAATCTATTAGTTCTATCTATTCATCAAGATACTAACTTGAGCATCGAAATTGCTGCCATTGACACCCACTACCACTTCACAACACTACCACTTCACAATTCCTCTCTTACAAGTTCTAGTCAATCACAACACAATATCGTTCCGCCTATATCATCAAATCTAATATCAATAATATTACATTGAATATTAAAAGTTACAACATACAATATAAACTTACAATATTTTAATATTACTAAAGATATTTCATTTTCTATGTTTAAATTAAACTTTTAAACAATATTTCATTAAGTAAATCTATTACTTAAAAATGATTACATCTTATTTCAAAGGTTCTCTTTCGAAACTCAACACCTACCCTTTGTTATGATTCAAATACTGTTTTTTTCTATCGCCTGCCCACCTCCTTGATTTGTGCGCCGTGCAGAAATAATACTGATGCAACTCTCCAATTGTTTATTAGGTAATTTATATTATATGTATTAAAAACTCATAATTTCGTTATAAACAATTTAATATTTAAAATTTTATTTTATTGATAAAATAATCATAACTCTATCAGTCAAACATAAATTTAATTGTTATAAATATTTAAACTGTGTAAATAAAATTATTATAAAAATAAAATTTAAATATTAAATTATAATAATTTAATAAATGACTGTTTATAAAAATGAAATTTTAAAAAATTATTTCCCATTGAAAAAGCAGGGTTAAATTGTCAGTTTTAGAAAAATCAGGTATCACATTGTAAACTCGTCCTCTTTATATGAGGGAGTTCTTGTTTGTCCAGAGTAACCGCTACCTGTCCGTTCCCCGCACGACCTCTCCATGTCCATCCCTTACAGACACGTGTCAGTAGACTCAACGAAAAATGTACTATAAATATTGGTAGTGTTGACTCCGTTCACGATTTGAATCTCGTTGATATTTTAATCTTATAACACGTTTATAGGTGGCACTTGGTACCGCAAGCAACCTCTCGCTCTCGGAGAATCTAACCCGATAAAATCTGCTTTCCCCTTCTCTGCGTTTTAGCGAGATTGGGTTTCGGTTTCATGGCGGTCTCAAAGCTCCTCTTTTTCTCGTTCTTTTTTGCCCTAGTTTTCTCCACCGTTTGGCCTGATGAATCTATCGAAGCCGACGCTCAAGTCCTTGGATCGGACGCCGCTGATTCCTCCGCTTTGAAGATCGAACTTGACCAGCTCAAGTTTAAAATCCATGACCTTGGTTCGTGTGCTTATCATACCTTTGCTTTGTTTAAATCGAAACCATTTCCAAAAGGAAGTTCGCATGTTCCATTTTCAGTCTATCCTGAATTTGTTAACTTTCCTTCTCCCTGTTTTTGAGTGCTATTGTTGCTGAAATCTATTTTTGATCTGTATTCAAGGTTTCTCAGTACCTGAGAATTATGATTATATCGCCATATTTGAAACCGTAGAATATTGCTTTGCGTGTTCACGACTTGAGATATGCTAGTGATGGATTGCTATTTACTTTTTTTCACGTACAGCTCCTCTTCCCATTTTGAATTTTACATTATCATTTATCGCATTTAGCCGGATAATGTGGCAATATAAGATTGGCAGGGCATGTATTACTACTCTAAAGAAAATTAACTGTAACAACTATGTGAGAAATTGTGTTTAAAATGTTTACTATAACCTGGTTCCCACGTAGATTTTCTTCCCCATTCTGGAATGTTTTTATTTAACAATTTTTTGACCTTTTGAGTTCTTTGATTGTCGATCTGCCCTGATTATTGGAATGTGAAGAATCCCGTGTCAACGAGAAAACTCAAGAATTGAAGAGCAAAGATGATTTAATATCGCAGAAGGAGAAAATCATTCAAGAAAATTCTGATAGTATTGTGTCTTTGCAGAACGAAATATCTTCCCTCCTGGTAAGCATTGTGCAAAATCACGTGCTAAGAGAGAAACTTTCTTCTGGTGTTTATCATATGAACTTCTATTCTTTTGCTAAATAGAAAAAGGGAAAACTAGACACTGCAGAACAGGTGGGAAAGGCACATGCACGGGCAGGCGAACTGGAGAAGCAGGTTGAGATAATTCTATGCGCAAAAAATGCTAGTTTTGAAAGAAGTGCTGGATATTGGTAAATGCTACTTCTCAATGCAGGTTGATAAACTTAAAAAGGAATTGGAAACACAACAGAGGCAGAAAGATGCTCTGGAAGCAAAAGCTAGTGAAGCTGAAAAGAAAATAGGTGAATTAAACTTGAAACTAGAGAAAGTAAGCTATTTGTTCTTTGGAATTTTAGAAAATTCCTAATTTTTTTGATTGTCTTTCTTTTTCTTCTTTTTTTTTTTTTCTGTTGAATTTGGTAAACTTTCCTTCTTCAGTTGCTAAAATTTTGCAGGAATTTCTTTATACTTTCAATATTGAAGATGGATAGACATTCAAGAATCAGGAAAACCTATTTGTTACAAAATTGGTGTGACATAAGAAATGTATTCAATTTAAACACTTCCTTACACAAGAAAATTAGGGGCCAAATAAGTTGATAGATTTTCTCTTTAAATTCCTACTACACTTAACAACGGCATGCCACCTATAAAATATGGTATACACTGGGCATGGTGCAGATGAATGAGGCTAATAAATTATAACACAAACTTAACTCAACTAAGCTTAGATCTTAAATTATATACAGTAGGAGTTGGCCATGAGGATGTTATGTATTATAGGGGAAAGAAGAGAAATGTAAAGGAGAAAAATATCTAATTAGATTTAAGGGTAAATTGGGTATAGATTCATAAAATAGTTAGACAGCTGAAAGGTTGTTATCCAACTGGGTTTATGTTAGAAAAACAGTATATATTTGTGCAGCTTTTTCTAGAGAGGCTATCGAAACACATTAATACAGTATGCTATTCTCTTTGCCTCTCTAATTTCTCTCTCATCTATTTCTTTTCCTTCTCTACTCAGAATTCTTCTTCTTTCTCTCCCTTAATTCCTTTTTCAGTACTGTTTAGCAAATTGCTACAATACAATTGGTATTAGAGTTGTGTTTCAAAGTGGATAGTGTGTCAATTGGGTCGCAAAATGACTAGATCTGTAGTGATGGGTGCTGATTCTGTTAAATTGGATAGGTTGGAGGAACAAATTAGAATTATGCAAGAAAAGTCTAGGAAAAATATGGAATTGCTGAGAGAGGAAATCAAGCAAAATGCTGTAGTGACTAAAAATTTTATTATGGAGGAATTTCAATCTCTTCGTTCTGGAATTATAAATGTTAAGGGAAAAGGGGTAGTCAATAAAGAAAGTGTGATTAATGGGACTACTGTGAGTGTTGGGGGAAGGGGAATTTTACCCATACCCAAAGAAATTGTGAACCAACAGCAAGGATTTAGTTCTAGAAGTGGAAATTTTGCTGGAGGAGTGTTTGGGTCTTTAATTGATTCTGAAGGTAAAAATATATCTCATTGAATTAATAATTTTTGATGGTAAGGAGCCTAGAGTGTGGGTGAGAAAATGTATTAAGTATTTTGAAGTATATAAGGTTCCAAATGAGGAGAAGGTAGGAATTGCTAGCTTATTTTTTATTAACCGAGCTGATTTTGGTATCACAATTGGATTAAGGGTAGAGGTCCTCATTCTTGGAAGGATTTTGAGAGGAAGTTGTGTGTGAGGTTTGGGAATCAAGTGTTTAAAAAATATTGTAGAGGAATTTATGAAGATGAGACAAGAGGGAAGTGTAGAAGAGTATCAAAATAAGTTTGAAGATATAAGACTTTAGAATGAAGAGGGTGATGCCTCATTTAGGGGAAGACTATTTTCCTTGTGGATTTATCGGAGGAATGAAGGATGAAATTAGACCAATGGTTAGAATGCTAAAACCTATAGGCCTTGCCCATGTCATTAAGATTGCTAAATTTCAAGAACAACTCTTGGGTTATGCTAAGAAAATCAATTATTTTTCTAAAATCACTCATCCTTGTTCCAAGCCAAACACCTCCATTCAAAACCCATATTCATACAAATTCAACCAACCAAATCAGGTCTTTCCTTATCCACCAAATCCACCTGATTTGGAAGCAACAATTAATTCCAAAATAACCCTTGCAGCCATCAAAACCCAGCCAAACAGTAGCCAAATATCAGTAAATCAAACACTAAACAAGACAACTCTGAACCCAAATCCAGGAGGAGTGAGGCAATCAAAACCTAGCTATAGATGTGGAGAAATGTATTTTCTGGGGCACTAATGTAAATAGAAGACCCTAATGTCCTTGAAGGTGAGGAAGGGGATATAGTAAAAGGGGATGAAGAGCGACATGATGTGTTAGGAGATGAAGAGAAAAATCTAGTAGAGGTTTTGTCTTTAAAACCATAGAAGGCAATGAAGGATAAGCAACCATAAAGGTGCTAGGGCAGTACAGGAATAGCCAGCTTTTAATATTGGTAGATAGTGGCAGCACCTATAGCTTTATGGATGCAAAAGTGGCCGCTGAATTGAAATTGCTAAGGTACCTAAAATGACTGTGAAAGTAGCATATGGAAGGAAAATGACCAGTATGCATGTGTGCCTAGTCTTTACATGGTGGGTCCAGCATCACAAGTTCACCTTTGATTTCAGGATTTTGGAGATGAGAAGTTTTGACATTATTTTGGGAGTGAACTGGATGCAAGTGTTTAATAATGTTTTATTTGACTTCCACAACACCAAGGTGACTATCATGCAGCAAGGTATGCAAGTGGTTTTATAGGGTATAAGGGCTATTGCTTCTAATTCTAAGTTGCTATCTTGCAACATCTCCAAGGATCTCATGCATAAAAGGGGAAGGGACTTTCAATCTCCAGCTGCTTTCACGTTCTTGCCTATTGCTGAGACATCAATGCCTTTTGTTTTTGAGTTTTTTCAAAAGAGAACATATATTGCAGTCACTTGAAGAAAATTTGCAGGTTGCTCAGCAAGCAGACAAGAAGCGGATTGAGAGTGCATTTGAAGTTAGGTGTTCCTTTCTAGCCATACAAACAGACTTTCTTGGCTATGAGAAAGTCCTTCAAACTCCTAGCCAAGTTCTATGGGTCATCTAAATTGTTTCAAAGATTGGTTAGGTTGCTTATATGCTACAGTTGCCCCCTAATTCTATTTCATGTCTCCTTGTTGAAGAAGAAGATTGGGATGATATTACTCCTAGCAAGACCTGCATACCATGTCCTTGATTTTAAACCTTCTTGGGGACAAGAAGGTTACTCATGAAGAGGGTATTGTTACGTATTATAGGAGAAAGAAGAGAAATGTAAAGGAGGAAAATTTGGGTTGAGGTAAATTGGGTATAGATTCATAAAGTAGTTAGACAACTGGAAGGTTGTTATCCAGCTAGGTTTCTGTTAGAACAGTATATATGTGTGCAGCTTATTGTAGAGAGGCTATCTAAACATATTAATACAGAATGCTATTCTCTTGGCCTCTTTAATTTCTTCTTTTCACCTATTTTTTCTCCTTCTCTACTCATAATTCTTCTTCTTTCTCTTGCCTAATTTTTCAGTATTGTTTGGCAAACTGCTACGTTACAAAGGATCCTTTAGTCAAAATTAGCTTTTTCATTGATTTTTTTTAGTAATAATTATCTTTTATTTTTTATTAAATTTTGAGCGAAAATTGGCTTGGTGTTGAGATAAAAGATGGGCTTATTTATTCATTTCAATTTAAGTTCCATAGTTAAATTGAATTTTCAAAAATTTTATGCCATGTTAAGCAATTTATAATTTGATAACATTTTGAAATAATTATTATTTCCTAAATTAACATTTTTTGGCTTTGCAATAAAAAATTCATATCTTTTCCCTTTGTTTTGAGAGAAAGCTGGTTTCTTACATTCTTATTTCTGCATGCACACTTGTACCTTTCAACCTGGCACATGCCCATATTTGTGTGGCATTCGCTGCTGAATTTAATTTTAGTTATGCAATTGAGCTATTGCATCTCTGTTTTTGCCCATTCCCTTTTATTTGGGTCATACTATATCACTTTGAGGCTTTAGATGTATTTATGATTTGAGATTTGCTTTATATTTCATATTTTGGGATGAGATGAAAGAAACGAACGTCATTCTCATCTTACAGCTACAGGAGGTTAGTGATGAACAGAAGAACAAACTCCGCAAGACAGAGCGTGCTCTTAAAGTTGCTGAGGTATTTATCCTATTTATGAAGTTTGCAGTAAATTTAGTTCCTAATCTGATCATAGTTCTTATATGCTATTTATCCCTAAATAATTTTGTAGGAAGAAATGGTGAAGGCCAAGCTCGAAGCTTCCTCAAAAACTCAAGAGTTAAATGAGGTAATAACTATAAAATTTAACTAAGCCTGAATTATCATCTTGTGCTTTCTATCCTTTTTGTGCTCATTTTCTTCTTTAGATGTGTATTTTAAAAATCTTACATCAAATTGCTTGCACTGAATCTCTTCATTGAATTGTAAATTGACCTATTTTTTGTCATGGAAAAATCCAGATAAAATTTATTGATATTGGTGTTTGTTGTCCAATGCTCAGGTTCATGGTGCGTGGCTTCCACCTTGGCTTGCTGTACATGTAGTCCATTGTCAGGTAAACTGGTGCAATGTGTTATTTTGGACCAAACAAGCTTCTTGTATGGCATGATGATATTGTATTTTGGCAGTCTTTGGTCCAGACACATTGGAATGAGCATGGAAAGCCTGCCATGGACTTGTTTTTTGCAAAGGTAATAATCTTGTAGTTGCAGGAACATGCTCGTTTTTCCTATTTATGTTATTTTCTGTAGATTTTTAACTTAAACATAGTCCCAAGTTGGAATACTGGTCTCAAGTGTACAGTAAGTTTTTATAATAAAATGTTCATCACTAAAGGGACGATTTGAAATTTGTTAGGCCGTGGAGAAAAAAGCTCATGCCAAAAAGTGGGCCAAACCCTACTTGGAAACAATTAAAACTGTAAGATCATTTCTTTATTCTCTATGTTTCTGCTTTGACTTCCATTATTTAAAGACAGTAATCATGCAATCACTTTTTTTTTTTTTTTCCTTTTATTAGATAATGCATATTCTTGCTATGAGCTTATTGAAATTTGTTTTACAAAAAGAGACTGCTAGTTTAGCTTTTTGCTAATAATTGTCCTTCAGTAGAACAATGGTTGATTTTTTTATACTTAATTGTTCTTGATTTGTCGCTTGAAGAAATGGATCCCATCTGTGAAGGAGCAATTGTTGCTGATGAAAACTCATGTTGAACCACATGTGCAAACACTGACTGCAAAAACTATTGAAGCTTATGAAGCCTCAAAGACTACGTTGCATCCACATATCATTAAAGTGCAAGAATTTGTAGATCCATATTTTCAGGTGTATATCTAATGTCATTGGACATTATATATGCTATTGTAGGATACATCGAAATGCTTAATATATCTAATATTAATGTTTCTGCCATCTTAAGCTGCATCTGAATGCTTAATTTCTTCCAGGAAGCTAAGAAGTTCAGCAAGCCATATATTGATCATGTTGCCATGAAGACAAAACCCCATGTTGATAAGGTTAGGGTGGTTTTGAAGCCCTACACAAAGCAGGCAGTTCATGCTTATGGGAAATTTTTGGAGTCTGCAACTACGTACCACCATCAGGTATCAATGCCGTTGTTTATGTATCAATGTTGCTATGTAATGCTCTGTTGTATGTTGGTAAGATGAAATATTTGCTTTCTAGTTTTCTTGTGACTATTTCTGGGTAATAATATGAAGTGTTTATCTCATTACTACTTGCTATTGAAAAAAATTATTTCAGCAGATTAAACTGTTCTCCTTTTTCTTTTAAAGGTGCAAGGCACTGTACAAGAAACACTTAATAAGCATGAGCTGACAAAACCTCTTGCCACCCAGGAGTTGATCTGGTTTACGGTATAGATGTGTATTGTCCAAGTTTGTTTATTAAACAGTTTGAAAAAGAACTTACATATCGGAAGCTACCTAAATTGAACTGCTAACCAACTTAATGGTCTGCCAATGTTCTAGGCCTCTGCTTTATTGGCCTTACCCATCATCATTTTGTCCAGAATTAGTTCGGCTGTTTTCTGGTCAGTTTCTTAATTAATTATTGTCAAATATGTGTTTCATTTACATAATTACATTGATCTATTTTTAGCTTATTTCATTTGTGATTTGACTTAAATGGTTAGATTTGTTTCTCTCACATTGCAGCAAAAAGGCAAACAGACCTACAAATGCTAACACCAGCCGCTCCCGCCGCAAGTCTAAACGGGGGTATCCAGACAAGTAGAGTGCCATGCGGTTATGTGCTGGTTCTTTTCTTTCGAGAGCGGTAAGCTTCGTTATAATTGCTTTTACAGTATATAGGGTGCATTTCGTGCAATCACTATTTATGGATTTCATGCCCTACACTTTTAAAGCAACATTAATAATCTACTATGTTAGCACTGTGGTTACTTAACGGTATTTTTGGGATGGCCATGGGTCTAGTTTGTTGATTTGGACTTGCCTGTTTTTGAACTTTTAAAATGAGAGTGGGGTGCTCATTTCCGTCCCTTGTGGTAGTTTGGATTGTCACTGGAGGCTAGCATTCAATTAGTTTAAATAAAATGTGAATTGAACCAAACTAAGAGAGAAAATCGAATCAATTCGGTTAGGTTCGAATATCATTTTATAACATTCCTCAAACTTTGCTTTTTCCTTGGCCTGCTAAAAGACATCATTTAAGATTAAGGCGCCATTCATTTATGGAAACTATTTTCCAGGAAAATATATGTTTACATTTTCTGATATTTGGGCACTCAAAAAAATTAGTGAATGGAAAATATTTCCTAGTTGAAGGAAAAATAAGATTTCTGTCTGTCTTTCTTCAGTTTGGATCAAAAAAATAAATTTGACTGAAAAACTGGACCAATTTAACAGAATCAGAACAGTTTGGGCTCTTTTGCTTTTAATTGAAAACTGCTAAGCTTTGCCACTTTTTACTTCATTTTTTTTATTCTTTCCCTTATTTTTCTTCTGTCCTTTGCATTAAAAGAACATATTAACAACCTGCCAAGATATAATGCTTATGGCTGATTTTTTTTTCTCCTTTTTGCTTGCTATTTGCTAGATCTTGATTCAGTCTCTGTTGCTGATGGGAATTTGCCCTTTGCATTGCCACTTGGTTCGACGAAGTTCAGTTCTAGTCAAGAATTTCGATGTTTTTGGAGCTCCTGCATATTTTCTTTTCTTTTAGTCACTGTGAAAAATGTTTTAGAACCTTTTCACGCCGTAGATTGAAAAATCCTGATAATCGTTAGATGTTATGGGGTGTAATTCTGTTAATGTTGGTAGAGACTAGTTGTAATCTTTAATTTATTTTGTTCGGGGAGTTTGTTCTTAAATTACTGTTGAAAAAACTAGAATGTACCTCTTAGTTTCATTTAACAATTGCTTTTAACGAGAGTGGACTGGAGCAGAGGCATTTCGAGCCATTATCAATGGTTTAGTGGTATGAGTAGGTGAAATATATGGAAGCAAAGGCATAATTGGTATTCTTTTCGCATTGGTTTTGGAGCGGGCGATTTTTTTATCTTTTTAATTTTTGTGTTCTACGT
Organism: Manihot esculenta; assembly: GCF_001659605.2. Classification (NCBI taxonomy): domain Eukaryota; kingdom Viridiplantae; phylum Streptophyta; class Magnoliopsida; order Malpighiales; family Euphorbiaceae; genus Manihot; species Manihot esculenta. Next base: position 33,750,377 of record NC_035176.2, on the reverse strand, counting down.
GTTTCTGTAGCCTCGTGATGCTAGCCTTGCATCATCAAGAGATGCTAGTCTTGTATTGGAGTGAAACTGAGAGGTACACATTCTCATCCCCTAATAACTTCGGAAAAAAAAAAAAAAAAACTATGTAAATCGATATAGAAAGATTTTGTAATTTGTCAGGTAAAATGAGATCGAATTTTTGAACATGAAAAAAGAAGTGTGGTTTTATGTACATGCCTTAAATGTGGTCGTGGTATATATTTTTTATTCCTTTTTCTAATTTACAATTTTGAATCTTAAATTATACTTCATTTTAGGATGTAGGATTTTAAGTTATTGGAGCTTCAAATTTCTGTAAGTGCATCCAAAATAGGATTTTGTGAATTAAAAGTCATATTTATGATTTAAAGAAAAATATTTAATTTCATGAACAAGCATACTATATTTATAATGAAAAAGGTTTTTTCTTTTTTTGTTTGAAACGAAAAGAAAATTTGTGTTTCATCTTTCCTAATTTATTAATATTAGTTGTATTGAATCAATTTTTCAAAATTTTTGGGGTTAGGACTTTTCTTCTCCACTCCCAGGTCCCAAAGATGGCTGAAGAAATTTGAAGGTGGATTAACTAAAAAGGAGAATGCAGGGATCTCAATTCCTAACACATAATATCACACTACCTGCTGGGTATTTTACCCATTTGTCAGCCCCAAGTAATTTGATACATAACAAAAAAAAAAAAAAAAACAAAACTGAAAGTGCTTTGAACTAAACATAATTCATCCATACATTCTACCTTAGCAAACTTGGGTATTAATTGAATCATCCCTCACTCCTTCAATTATTTATTAATTGAGACAAAAAGATGAGAATAGTCTAAATTAAACCTTGTTACTAAATGTGACGGTAAATTTGAGCATTTGTTCAAACATAAAACAATAACATAAAGACACTTTATAATATATTGTTGATAAAATAATTTATACTAATATTTATTAATTAAAACTTGATTCTTTCAATTTCTATTCGAAAGGCAACAAAATCAGTAACGAAATCAAAATTTTCAGCATAACCAATCAAATTGAGCAGATAACAGAAATACATTTTACCATTATAATCGAATTTGACTTGAGGGTGCAGTTAGTTTATATATACCCTATTATTTTAACTCTTTGGAAACTTGTACAAAGTAAACGCGACTCCAATAAACTGCACCTTTTTCAGCAGATAAGAAGATCGCGCACATGTTATAGATGAAAAGTTCGATGAGAATGCCAAATGAATTCTCAAAACAAGCAATGTCACTCGCTAACTGAAAGATTTATTTTTTCTTCCTTTCCAATCTCTTAAATCCCTTTGTTTGTTTTTCAGCAAAGGCTGTCCCTTGACCATTGTGCTTCTTTGGGGTCCCAAATTTAAGTGGTACAATTTGCTCAATATATGAGTTTCCAGGAAAGTGTCTCTTATCTTTCTGAAGCTTTTGCAGCTCCGGCAACCAGTATGCAACATATTCACCTTCAGGATCATAGGTTTGTGCCTAAAAATCATAAAACCCTCATATTAGGCCCAAATGATTAACATATCATTCCACTTCCATAGCCTGCTCAATAACCTTCATGGCATATCCAGCCGATCATCTACTAATATGTAGTGAATTTTAAACTACATCATCTTCCTTGTTGGATGTGATGGAAACTCTTAACTACAATCTATCTTTTTTAATCATCTATAAATACTTGGCCCACGGAGATAGAATATAGTTCTTTAAAAATATTCTATTTTGTTGTTTGGAATACGAGAAAAATCTGATTTTAGTATTTGAAAACCAAATCCAATTTCAAGTATAATTTCCATAATTACTGTTATATTGTATTTTATTGGGATTCTCAAAATAAGAAATCTAGATACAGCATTCCTATGTTATTCCATTACCATAAACCAACTAAACATGATATTATTATTATAACAGGAAAATATGTGGAATGTCCACCTACTTGCTTTGGAATGCTGAAATAACGATCTTCCCTAGGGTCATTTCCAACTCCTTCACAGTAGAAGAGAAGATGAGTAATTCACAGAAATAAACACCTGCTAATAGGTAACAACTACTAGAGCTTGAAAAATTCAAAATACAGATGCTCCTAGAATGTTATACGGAGTTAGCATAGCCATATGTGGATGAATTACATAAATATTTACGGAAAAAAAAGCCTTACCTGCACCATAGGTCCAATTCCCATAATTGGAACAGGGGTCATAATCCAAGAGGCATGTCTCAAACCATTCAGCCCCCATACGCCAGTCAATGCCCATATCTCGAACCAGAAAGGAACATACAATCTGTTTATAAATAAAATAAAAAAAAAGAGGTTAATCACTTTTATGGTCCAGATTACGATAAGATATTAACTTCTGTTTCACAATAAATGATTATAATTTTTTTCATAGTATTAAATGACTTAAACTTAGTAGGGTATATATGAAAAATAAAAATTAATGTTAGCTTAAAATATTTTAAATGATAAATAATTTGAGATGAATAAAATTATCTAAAATGACCGTTATTATGGTACCGAGGTAGTAATTTATAGAATAAGGCTAATTGAATTACAAACACACATAAATAAATAGGCAGGGATATGAAAACAAATGGAGTTGTCATCTCGTTAGTGTAGCAGGTCAAATAAGGATGGAATGTGAAAGTATAATCATTGGCCTAATACCTGTCGTCCTCGATTTGACATGAACCCCGTGGTGGAAACTTCCTTCATGTTGGCATCTATGAGAGGGTACCTAGAAATTGGCAAATGGCAACTATACATAACGAATTTAAGGTGCATTACAAACTTCTTGTGCAAACAAGCTCAATATATTCTTATTAGGCAATGCATTTGATTTGCACTAACCATATCCATACATGGAAAAAGAAAGGAAAGCAGCAAAAGGAAAAATGCAGCGCTGATACAGATAATCTAGTTAGAAAACCAAGAAAAGGAAGTTTCAAAGGAAACAAAATAATAGCAAGAATTAATTTTTGTCTTTTTGTTTTCATCAACAAGAACAGTGAATTTTTAGTAGATCTGAAGCTTTTCATCGTGGCGGCTGAATTCTCCTGTGAGGCAAACATAAGAAATGGTGACACTTCACAAAAATCCTTGAATCAAACAACGTACCCCGTACAACCATCTCTCCAAGATTCAAACAACCTCTGCTCTTGACTCCATCTTTTCTCCACTTTCCGCGGGCCGCCTACAAACAAACGTTGAAAAGAGAACATGATGAGAACTCCATTTACCATGGATCCATAACAGTTTATATTTAGTTCTAAAGCTAGTCAGTCACAGTTTTAGGGTAGATTAATGACAATTCAATAAGAGAACTTGGCTTGAAGTTTAGATGTTCCATTGTTTTGAGATTGTAAGATAGAGGAGATAATTACCTAAATGGAAAATTGAATTTCCATATTTGATTGAGAGAAACCTGAAGTAATCCCTCCAAATCAATTCAAACAAAACCCTGAAATGGCAAACTGAAATTCAGGTAAGGACATCAGAAAACTCTGACACAGAGAAACGTTGGTTATCACTTTAAGAAAAGGAGCGAGGTAGAGACCAGTATGTTGAATCATTTGCTTGCCTTTCCTTTTCATATCTAATTACCTGTAGCAATTAATAGAAACAGCTTCTATGGATGAATTTGATCATTCACTATTCATTGAAGATTAAAAACTGCCACAGCAAAAGGGACTAGTTGTTGACCTCTTCATATATGAAACGAGGAGAAAGGCTTCCTGAAGCTAGCCATGGAGAGAATTTGGTTGAGTAATCAGGTCCCAACATCCCATTTCTTGTCTCCTTGTATGTTTTCAGCAAATCCTGTTTGTATATTCATTAAAGCAAATTTACTAAGATGACCCAGTCGGTGATAATTGATGTTTTTGTTCAGCATTACAGACTCTGCATGTAAACTTTCCAAAATATGTACTACCTAAACTGATTATACAACTTAATGAGGATTAGGTGCTACTTAATTTAATTATTTACAATCAAAGTTTAGGAAGCAACAACTCCAAGGATCAATAAAGATATATGACAATATGTTGTTTCAAATATTTAATTCTCAAGAAGAGACAGGGTTATTGGTTTGAAATTTTAAAATATTTATGAACATGAAGTTATTATCATCAATCCTGAAATCATCAATTTCCATTCTACAGCATTTAACACTTGAACATAATATACTTTCAACTTTGTCAACAGTCCCTTTGCATTCGAAGAGCGCAATAATTGTAGATATACACAAATACAGAGAGCAAACTACTTGCCTTCTTCCAGAAATACTCAAAAACCCTACTCAATGCAGCAGTTTCACCTCCCAGAAACTTCATTCCTTTGTTCACCTGCAAGAACAAAAGAAAAGGACGAAAAGACTTTATCATTCCTAGTCAGATGGTTCTTGTCACGGCATGGTTGTCAAATCACTTTTATAGCAGCAGCACATGGAACATAAATATTGCCTTTTGTGATTGAATTCCAAGCAGATCAATTGATGGAACACATCCCCAGTCTTCAACACTGGGCGTTGGTAGAAGAGAAGTTGGAATTTTCACGCAGCGTCGGATGGCACATTTTGCTTCAATGGACTGAAATGTTGCTTTCCACGAACAAATTTTCCAATAAACATCGATAGAGAAAAAAAGAAGGTGATGGAATAAAAACCAGTAGATAAGGAATCATGCCTTACGAAACTGAGTATACACATCCGGTATAGAATTGGTAGAGAAAGGGAGATCATCCATGTGGTACATAGTGCTGCCCCAAACAAGTTGTAGCTTAGGACAATTAGTAGAGTGGTGGCTGGTTGGTTTCTCTGGTGAAGGTGGTAACTTTACTTGCAGTAGTGCTTTTTTGACTAATCTCTCAACATCTACCTCCTCACTGCATGTTTCTTTTTGCGCATATACCTGGTTTGATTACATTGAAATAACCCAGTAAATTATTGCTTCAATGCGCAGAAAATTAGGATAACTATATTCCTTGATTATATACGGAGAATTATATAATAATAACAGCAAGGAAAACGCTTAACTGTGTGAGCTGCAAAACCTTGAACAAGAGAAGGGATAATTTCCTCAGGTTTGCCATGTCGAATAAGCAGGTTGAGTCCCCTCTTCATCAAATTTTTCTTCAAGTCAGCCAAACACTCGATGATAAATTGGGCTCTCAAAGCTGGTCAAAGTAGAAGAAGAGAAGGCACTTTACACTTTACACTGACCAGATGAACTTCTCATCCCCAATTAAAATCCAACGAAAATTGGTGCTTCGCACGTTTTTCGACAATAATACAACCAAAAGCAGAAGAGCAAGAATAGAATTGGATGGATAATACCTCCAGTTTTAGGGAAGCCAAAATAATAAGTACTTCCAAAAAGTCGAGGATCCACACAATACACAGGCAAAACCGCCTCGGACGAAGCCCAAGCCTTGAACAAAGCCTCATTGTCCAATATTCTCAGATCGTTCCTGAACCAAACAATGGCAGTCCCTTTACCTTTCCTCTTGACCGCGTTCGAAGAGTATCTATCAAAGGTCTGATCCGCAATGCGGCACATTTGATCGGAGTCCAGAGCTGGAACTTGGTAGGTGTGGATAGACGAAGAGCTTGCATTGGGATTCATGATTTGAAAGTGAATAGAGAGCTTTGCTTGGGTGGTTGGAATTGGATGTGTAAGAGCTGAAATGGGTTTTGATGGCTGTATTAGTTTCTTCAGGGGAAGAGAAGACATTGCAGAGTGGAGGATGACCATGTGCTAGCATATAGTTTGGATTTTGGAGAGAAAGCAGAAATGGAAGACACAGCGAGTGGGACAGTCGGCATACAGCCACGTGGCGTTCACTTGTTGCTTACGACGTGGCTACATAGCAGCCAATGGAGTTGGATCTGCTTCATTTCCAACGTAAGTCCAAATCAATAGCTGACTCAGACTCGGTTCAGTTTTGTTAAATTTGGGCAATTGGGCCAAAGCCGACTTTGGGTGGGCTTATAACAACAAAATTGCTACGTTCAACACGGCATCGTATTCTTCACTCGCGTTTTTTCAAACCTTCCCACGGCAACATACTTCGAGAGAGATCGGTTCCAGAACCTGCTACCATTACCACTGGGAGAAAAAAAACAGGTCTCCAGGCGATTGACTCCCATTTTTCAGTGGTCGACGGTGAGATGTCGGCGTATGAGAACGTGGTCGGTGGGAGGCTGAGGCTGAAGGGGAAGCCACTGGATGTGAAAACAGGTGGCATTTCTAAGAAGAAAAAGAAGCAGCATCATTATCATGATCAACGCCAACCAGGTTCCTTCATGTCATCCTTTCTTATCGGTTAATTAATTTACACGTATTACTTTCCACATTTTGCATATTAAGCGCTGATGTATATGGATTATGGATGCGGTGCTTATTCCCATTATGATCGCATAATAACTACTGAGCCCGAGGCAGCGAAATTTTTGGGAGTGGTATCACAATCTTCTAGTCCTAGCGGGGAATAAAGATTGGACGGAACGATTTTGTCTAGAGAAATTGCAAATCGGGTTGTAACATGTTCAAAGATCAGAAGTTGGAAAGGCAGAGCTTGCTATAGAAGATTGGGCAACTGGACAAAAGGCCAATTGTTACCTGTTTTTCATTTTAATTCGAACTTTTCAAATTTGAATTTATCGTCGGTGCCTTCTTTTGCTAATTTTTTAATATTGGGGTAATAAATATGAAATTAGAATTTTTGGATTAAAATGCAAAAAAACTACCTTTATTGTTCAATTGACCTTGAAGATTTATACAGCTTAACATTTTATTTGATGTTTTATTGTATAGTAAATATGATTTGAATCAAAACAAGGATGAGGGAGTGTACTAAATAAGTTGTGACCGTATAAAAATAAAAAGATGGGCAGCTTTGATAAAATGTGATATATTGCGAGTATTAGATAGCTTCTGGTGGTCCATTTCACTCTTGTAGCTATTCTTCTGTGTCCAAAACCAGACCGGGAGTAGAGTTCGTTGTACAAGCTGATTATTTATGCTAGCTCCAAGAATACTAGGGGAACGTGCTTTTCAGCCAAATTAGGATAGCATTACTTTCTGGGTGATTGCTAGTGAATGAACATGAAGTGGATACATCTAACTAGTAACTTGTTTGTTTCAATAGGGTTATTAGATTGGGTTCTTTTCCAGTGGTCTTCATGACTGATCTAAGGCCTGAACTCGTGGAGCTTATGATTTTTACATGTTAGGCTATGATAAGTATGGATTCAGTAATGAGGTCTCAGTGGGTGACTTATTGAGGATAAATTTGCGGTTTATCTTCTAAGAAAAAAAAAATCCTGTAATTACTTCTCTAACATTTGGTGAAATGATTAATCTGCTTTTTTTTTTTTTTTTAATCATATTCATTGGACTAACATAATTTCTTCATCTTGGAGGCTGACAGGTGGAAATAACTCATCATCAACAGAGCATGGTGAGGAAACAAATGAGACAGACAAAGATGATGAAAATGGTGAGGCTGCCAAGTATGATGACTATCTTACACCAGCTGAGAGGCGGTATCTTCAGCAGTGGGAGAACATTGATCTCCAAAGGATTAGTAAGGTGGCTAGTAAATCACACCGTGATCGGATTCAGGAATTCAACCAATATCTGGCTAACCTAAGTGAGCATTATGACATTCCTAAAGTGGGGCCTGGTTAGTTTATTTCTTTGACTGGCAAGTCAAATTGAATTTTGATTGCAATTGTATTATGGAATTGCAAACTTATTTCCTCTTCGGTTGAAATGGTGTGATTTCTATTCTGAAAATTAGGTCCTAGTAGATGACTGTTTAAGAACTCGCATCTTTTAATAATCTCAAATGGTTGGACTTAAAAGTTTGTATTGAAGTACCTTCCTTGATATTTATTTGGCAAGTCATATTGTAAATAAAGATGAAACTTTTTCTGGAGTATATTGGAAGAGGCCGTTGTTTGGTGATTGATTGCATCTACTAAGCATCTTTTATGTTAACTTTAAATTCCTGTTAACAGCCTATCAGCTTTAGTATCACTACTTCAGTGCTCGTGTTGGATGGGATGGAGCACCCTCTTTGTCATCACTCATCACCTTTTTCAATTTACATAGCATAGTCGACAAGCCTAAAGAGTACCTATATTTTTGTTGTGCTCAAAATGGTAGACAAGCACAAACGAAAACTCCAGGGAGAGAGAGAGTTGAAAAGAGGCAGAGCTCTAAGATCTCTCAATTTCATATAGCTAGAGAAGGTGGCCACAGAGAGATACTCGGCTAACTCTTAACGCCCTCAAGGTATCTCCTCTTTTTTACAGCAACTGGGCAATATCTCTTACCGTCACCAACAATCCAGAACACACAGCAAGAAACATCTACAAAGAAACAAAACAGAGGGCAAAAGCAAAGTAGAGCATCTAAAGTGCCCTCGTCTAAGTTTTGCAGCAAAAGCTAAAAATATCATATTTACAATCATTTCTAAGAGTGGGTTTTTTATTAGAAAGAGGGAAGATGTGGATCCGACAGAATGAAAAGGTAAAACTCTAAAGAAAGAAAGAAAAAAGGCTTAAAGAGGAAAAATCTCTCCCGAGTCTAGAATAGAGAATATTACTGAGTTTGAGGAGACTATTGATCAGGCCCCTTTAATTTCTAGCAGACTACCATGAAGGTTGCTGAGATTGTGTTCATTATTCAATCATCAAGCCTGAAAGTGGGAATGAGTTGCTCAAGTAAAAATGGCGGGCTGTTGAATTTGCTACATCTGTAGAAATTTTATCAACGTGATAAGAAAATTTTGTGAGGGAAATTTTTCTGTATTATGTGCCAATGACAAGTGAAATATATATATATATATATATATATATAGTTCAAAAAATACAAGCACAAAAAAAAGAAGTACATTATTTAGAATCAGGAGAGAAGACTCAATTATGGACGCAAGTACATAATTAACACCGGCCTATGCAGATCTAAGATATAAAAAAAATTAAATTAAATGATATGATTATACAATAAATAAATTTAGTATATCAAATAATAAATTTATTTTTAATATAAAATAAGAAATATTAGATACTAAATATTAAATAATATTATAAATACTTTTTTTAAAAAAAAGAGCAAAATATAATAAATACTCTTTAAAATATTATTCAAGTATTATTAGATGAAAAATAGATATTTACATAAATATTTACATTAATTTTCTATTTTATACATTTTTAGTTATTTATATTTTAATATTTTTTTATAAATATAATGTACTATTTAAAGTTAAAGTATAGTTTTGGTTCAAAAAAAAAAAGTTATAGTTATAAAATTCTATTTATAAATATATACACACTCTTTACCTAATTGATCATCTTTAACATACTTTGATTATTTTTATTTTTGTTATTGTGAGTTTATCTTCAAAAATTTAAATTTTCATTTAATTTAAATATAAAGCAACCATGATAAATAATATATATTAATAATTTGAATTATTTATAGTAATTTTTTAATTAAATAACTTAATTATAAAAAAATATATGGATACCCATTAACTAATTTATATGGTTTTATATGTAGTTTTGAATATTTATAAGTTTATTAAATAAACTCACAAGTTACATCATTTGTGATCTTCAAATATTTATATTTTATAAATTATTTACAATTTAATCTTAAATTATAATAAAAAAATGTTATGACTATACAATAAATAAATTCAATTTAAACATAAATTAGCTTCTACAAATTATATAAATGTCATTAATAATTTTTATTATATATAGTATTTTTTAATTAAATAACTTAATATTTGAAATTACTAAATCATAATTTTAATTAAATAAAGTAGTTTTGAATGAAATAATCTAATTATAAAAAATTTATTTTTGAATTAAATTATCTAATTATTAAAAATATATCTAAAAGTAGTTTTAACAAAAACTACTTGGTTTTATTAAGAACAACCTAGCAAATATGAAGTATCAGTCAAGGAATCCTAATTTTCTATCGCCCATCGAGGACGCCGCTCTCCAGCCATCGCCTGATCAGCTCGCGTTTCCACCATCGCGCGCCCCTGAGCAGCAGCACCACTGCCGCACGCGTAGCTCCTGCCAGTGCCGCGCCGCCGCATCAGCTCGGTTCTTTTCAGCGCAGCACCCGAAAGAGCAGCCGCACGCGCAAGTTGCAAAACTGTTGAATTGTCCACCAACTAAACCCAATACATACTCGGGTCGGTTTGGATATTTAATTTAGACCCCTTTCAATTTCATTATTCTGTCGGTTTGGAAGAAAAAAACCATTTATGCTCGATCTCGCATTCTAGCCCTAACAACTCTTTCTCTATTTCTGCGATTTCTTCACACATTGTAGCCCTAACAATTGTATATCTTCTCTGTGATTTCACACATTTTAGTCCTAACCATAAACCCGATCCTCACATTCTAGCCCTATCAACTGTATCTTCTCTTCATTGTTATTCATATGCCACCGTCGACTTCAAGCAGCAGATTTTCTTGCAGCCGACAATAAAATCCTCCAGAGACTTCTTGCAGCAGCCCTTTGGGTTACGTCTCTTCAATTTCGATTGACATAACAATGGTTAGTGATGTTGTGTTAACGGGATTGCTTTTTGAATGTTGCTAGCTTTCAATATTTAGATGGTGAAATAATTTTTAAAATATCACATATTTTCTGGTTTGCTATCTTGGTTATGCTTTTACTTGAAGATTGTTAATTATAACTACAATTCCATTTTGATTTGTGGCTGCTTTTTAAAAAAAAAATAATACTCTAAGTTGGCCCTTTTTTTTAAAAAAAAAATTCGAGCTTTTGTTAAACTTCTTGAATCAGCATTGTGATGGGAAATTGTTAAAATTTTGCTTGCTGCGGTATTTCTATTTCCTTCTCTGAAATTACTGACAAAGGCGACAATGTTTATATTACTTGTAACATACAGAAGCAAGGAGGTGATAGTTCAGCTGTGGATATTGAAAAGACAACAATAAAAATGGAACCTGACCAGAGCAGCAATGGAGGATTATATGTTCCTGGAAAGGAAAGGGTTGAATTCAGGGCTCCTCAAAGGAAGTCCCTTTTAGGTATGAGATAGTTATTTAAGTTTTTGAATCTATATAATTTTTCTTCTACATTGTGTTTTGCCACTTTTCTGCTGTATTTTTATTTAGTTGTTTTGAATCATATGCTGTGTGATGGCGTTCAAGTTTGTCGCTATCTTTCTTTGCTTTGCCTACACTTGAATGCATATTCAAATTTTATTCCCCCTCTCCTGTTCAACTGAATGCTACCTATTTTTGCTTCATCAACTAACATTGAAAGGTTAACAGGTTTAGATGACCTCGCAAAGGAAAAACGTGGAAAATCTGATTCGAATGTGATGTTTAAGGTCCCAAGAGAAAGAGTTACCTCTGTTGCAGCATCTGTCAACGAGGTAGAGCTCGAATCATCTGGATTGGATGAAATCACAGGTGCTGAATCAAATAGTTTGAACAATCATTTAAATAGACGGTATCGCGATACAACAGCACGGGAGATAACTCAAGAAGGTATGCGTAATGAACTTGTCTGTGGTTGAAATAGTCAAATGTTGTAGGCTAGGATATTTCATGATTTCTCAAAAGACTCTCATAATTGCAGAAAGTACTGTGACTCAAGGAGTAGCAGTTTGTGATAGGAGTCATCACTCAAGAGAAAATACATCAGATGTGAGTTAATCCTCAACTTCTGTTTCTCATTCTTTTCAATTATTTGTTTAATTGTTATGTCAAATTTGTAGCTTGCAGTTGTTAGAGAACTACAAATTAAAGTTAGTGATAATTATGATGTAGTTGTTAACAAGTGTTAACAAGTATCTTTATTTAAGTTTGAATGATCTAACTGCAGGTTTTTCCTTGTGGTTTAATGGATTGTTTATAAAAATTTGGTAATGTGAAATAAGTTAGTTGTCCTGGGTGATAAAACTAGAATAATGGCCAGAATAATGTCACAATAGTCAAAATTTTGAACTTCTTAATTTCGTAGTTTCTAGGAGAAATATGTTGCCAATGTTTTTGAGATTCTTGTATTTTCTTCAAGGCATTAAATAATGTTATTTTTTTAATTGAAGGATCGTACTGCTATCAAGAGTTCGAGGACTAGCCGATCAAGGAGTCCTAGGAGTGGGAGAGATGACTTAAGTAATGTGAGAAGAGATGCTAAGGATGATTCCAGGGGTGAAAGGAGTAGGCACAGGCATAGGGATAGTAGTGAAGAGTGGAGTCATGGACGGGACGCACGGTTCTCATATGAAAGAGATCGTAGCAGAGATTATGGCAGAAAACGAGGTAGATATGAAGGTTCAGGGCGGACACCAGGTACTTATCGTTTCTTTTATTGTTCTCTTGGATATCTTTCTCTTTATGCATGATGGAAAAGTGGGAGATGATGCAAAAATAGCATAATCATTTTTATTGCTCTATAAAACTAACCTTCTTTTCGAAAGTTATTTTTTAGTCATTTTAATTTTTATTATCCTTTTCCAATTGGTGGGCAACGACAATGTGGTGTTGTTCATTTGTAATGGAAAAAAGTGAATGTTTTCCATTCAGGTAGATCTGACTGGGATGATGGGAGATGGGAATGGGAAGAAGCTCCTCGTCGGGATAGTCAGTCTAATACAAGCCGACATCATCATTATTCACCATCTCCAATGTTTGTTGGGGCCTCTCCTGATGCACGATTAGTTTCCCCATGGCATACACCTTCCTCTACTGGTAGGATAATAATTTTAATTTGTCTCGAAACTGGTATAACCTTCTCTTCCTAATTTTTTGGCTTATAACTTCATTTTTTGGAAATGCACAGGTTCTACTGCTTCTCCATGGGATCAAATTGCTCCCTCTCCGGTTCCAATTCGTCCCTCTGGATCTTCAGCCAAGTCTTCTAGCTCTAGGCATGGTGGGAAGTCCCATCAACTTACTTTCTCCTCTGCAAGGTCACAGTCATTAGAGGTAATGTGTAGGTTGGCTAGTGATGCAGTTAATTTTGTTTGCCTGCTTTGACAAAAAAAAAGTTTGCTTATTCTTGTATATGTATTATTTACTTGTCAAATTCTTCTGTATGTTTGAATAATCACGCGCACTTCCTTACTTGATCAATTGTATGTTCAACATTAATCCAAGTCAATGTCTTTGCCTCATTATATATGTGCAGGAGGAAGGAGAAGATAAAGCTTATTCATCTGTAGAACACAATCATGAGATTACTGAAAGCATGCGCCTGGAGATGGAGTACAATTCTGATAGAGCATGGTAATTAGTTTGAGATTACACATATTAGCTTCATTCTCTTGATTGATGTTATTGGATAACAAGCAAATCATGTGTAACAAAAACTTGTAGAGAAATGTACAAATCCTTGAATGCCATTTCCTTTTCTTTGATGTTTCTTGGTTGCCCTATAGCTGCATCTTTATACATTTTCATACTTGTGGATTACTTTCCTGGTATATCTACCATATGAAGTGGGGTCATGACTTAACAAAAATGAACTTTCAGCAAATGTACTATTGTGGTGTCTTCTTCTCCTCATTATTATTATTATTTTAATTATAGCCTATTCATGATGGACTAGTTACAATTATAACCAAGCTTAAAATTTTCATGTATAGTAGTATTTTTCAGTGAGTTCTTTTTTATCCAATGGATCTTATACCATCTCTACAGATTTCATATTGGCCTTTTTTATCTAGTGGAGTTGTTATTGTTCCTAATGGTTTTTGTTGGAGCTTACTGGAATGATATTTCATCCGAATGTTATTATTTCTGTAAATAGCCTAGATTTATAGTGGTAATTAGGGATATGATTGTGTGATATGATTAGGATATAATTAGGCTATAATTAGGGAATTAATTTATTTTCTTACCTAGTGTGTACTCTTGTAAGTAGTATATATACCCCAATTGGCTTGAGGGAAATAATCAAGTATTTTCTCTCAAATCTTCTGCTCTCTTTTTCTTCCTTCCATCAAAGTTTCATGGTATCAGAGCCAAGAAATTTGGTTCACCTTTGAGTTGCATATCTGACATCTTGCTTTGGTGACTTTCTGGAAATCAGTTAGTCTCACCACCCAGCCCATTCTCCACGCCGGCCTTTGATCTACTTTCCGGCGAAGCACCGCCTACAGACGCGCCTCCATGCGCCACCTTGCACAGAACTGTTTCCAGCCACGCGCCGGCGCGTGCACCACTTTTCGGTGACCGTTTCACGCCGGCGACTCTTCTCCCAGCTTCGCCCGGCGCCGACGACCAAAGCCCAGTAGGTTTGGTCGTCAGATCAGCTCGCCTTCACACGTCTTTCACCCACGCGCGGATGCGTGCCCCACTTTCCAGCGACCGTTTCACGCCGGCGATTCTTCTCCCAGCTCTGCCTGGCGCCGGCGATCAAAGCCAAGTAGGTGCGATCGTTAGATTTACTGTTCACATGCGTTCTTTTTGGCAGATTCGGCTCCTTTTTGCAGATTCGGGTCCCTACTCGGTCTCTTGTTGTTTCAGAATCTCTCTCGACATGTCTGAGAATCAAAACACCCTCAATACAGATTTAGATTCAGTCTCCATGGCCCAATCAAATATTGCCCATTCTGGTAATTCTTTTACTTATCTAACCAAGTCTTTACCCATTGGTTCATGGATCCTCGACTCTGGTGCTTCTGATCACATCTCTGGTAATCCTTCTCTTTTCTCTGCTCTTGTTTCACCTTCCACACCATCTAAAGTCACATTAGCTAATGGTTCACAAACTCAAGTTAAAGGGATCGATAACATATATCTCCTTCCTTCTATCCCCTTGACTAATGTTTTATTTACTCCATACTGTCCATACAACCTAATCTCTATTAGCAAATTGACTAAAGTTCAGTCATTTTTACTACTGAATCTATGGTTGTGCAGGACCAGAGTACTGGAAAGATGATTGGAGCAGGATATGAGTCACAAGGATTGTACTATTTTTCCACTTCTAACTCTTCAATTGCTTTTGTGTCTTCCACCTCCGCTGAACTCATTCATAGTCGTTGGGGACATCCAAGTTTGAACAAGTTACAAAAATTGGCTCCTGGCCTCTCTTCCTTGCCTTCTTTAGAATGTGAGTCTTGTCAACTCGAGAAGCAAACTCGAGCTTCTTTTCCCAAGCGAATTAATAATAGGGCTAGTTCTATGTTTGACATTGTTCATTCAGATATTTGGGGTCCAAGTCGGGTTAGTACAACTCTGGGATTTCAATATTTTGTTACCTTTATTGATGATTATTCTCGTTGCACTTGGCTTTTTCTGATGAAGAATCGTTCTGATTTGTTCCCTATTTTTCAAAAGTTTTATGCTGAAATTCATAATCAATTTGGTGTTCGCATTAAGATACTGCGAAGTGATAATGCAAGAGAATATTTGTCTTCTTCATTTACTAATTTCTTGTCTACTCAGGGTATTGCTCACCAAACTTCTTGCTCTTATACTCCACAACAAAATAGAGTTGCCGGACGGAAAAATCAGCATTTAATTGAAACAGCCCACACTTTACTCCTACATCACAATGTTTCGTTGCGTTTTTGGGGGGAAGCTGTCCTTGCCGCCTGTTACTTGATTAACCGAATGCCTTCCTCTGTTTTGCAGCATCAAAGTTCTCATTGTCCTATTTCCTAACCAGAATACCACCCAGTTATCTCTGCGTGTTTTCGGATGTGTATGCTTTGTTCATGATCATACTCCTGGCAAAAATAAACTCCAACCCAAATCAGTTAAATGTGTCTTTCTTGGCTATTCACGGCTTCAAAAAGGTTACAAATGTTATGATCCTACTACTAACAGATATTTTGTGTCTGCAGATGTCACCTTTTTTTGAAACCTCTCCTTATTTTTCTTCTAGTCCAACACACAAAACTTTTGTCCCTAGCGCTTTGCCTGTACCTCCGGCTCCTATTTCTTCTTTGCCGCAAGTGTGTCCATCTCTCACTCCTATGCCACCTCTTCAGGTCTATACACGTTGGTCTCACCCATCTGCTAATAACAATGACATTTCTCTCCCTAATGCAGGTACTTCTAATGACTCACCTCCCGTTCCGTCATCACCTACTTCGGTCATGCCTTCAACTACAGCAGCTACTCCTCCTCTTGCTCTTCGAAAAGGTATTCGCTCTTCCTGAAATCCTCATCTCATTTATAATTTTGTGAGTTACCATCGTTTGTCTCCTTCCTATTATACTTTTGTCTCTGCTGTGTCTGCTGTCTCCATACCCAAGACAGTTAGAGAAGTATTAAATCATCCTGGTTGGTGTAATGTCATGGTTGAGGAAATGACTGCCCTGCATAACAATGGAACTTGGGAACTAGTATCCTTACCACCCGATAAGTCTACTGTTGGTTGTCGATGGGTTTACACAGTTAAGGTGGGACCTGATGGCAAAATTGATCGCCTTAAAGCTCGCCTTGTAGCTAAAGGTTACACAGATTTTTGGGCTTGATTACAGTGATACTTTCTCTCCCGTAGCCAAAATAGCTTCTGTTCGCCTCCTTATCTCATTGGCTGCAATTAATCACTGGACCCTGCATCAACTGGACATTAAAAATGCCTTTCTTCATGGAGAGCTCGCTGAAGAAGTTTATATGGAGCAACCTCCAGGGTTTGTTGCTCAGGCCCGTCAGGCTTAGTATGTCGTCTTCGGCGCTCTTTGTATGGGCTAAAACAGTCTCCAAGAGCATGGTTTGGACGATTTAGCACTGTAGTTCAACAGTTTGGAATGTCTCGAAGTAATTCTGATCATTCCGTATTTTTTCGTTATAATGGTGATAGATGCATCTACTTGGTGGTCTATGTTGATGATATTGTCATTACAGGAAATGATCATGATGGAATCTCTTAGCTTAAGCAACATTTGTTCAGTCATTTCCAAACTAAAGATCTGGGGAAACTGAAGTATTTCTTGGGAATTGAAGTGGCACAGTCTAAAACAGGTATTGCAATTTCTCAATGGAAATATGCTTTGGATATATTGGAAGAAATAGGCATGTTAGACTGTAGACATGTGGACAGTCCCATGGATCCAAATGTTAAGCTTGTTCCTGAACAGGGGGTGCCACTTAAAGATCCTGCTAGATACAGAAGATTAGTCGGCAAGCTCAATTATCTCACTATCACACGACCAGATATTTTCTTTGTTGTAAGTGTGGTTAGTCAATTTCTTCAAACTCCATACAGTAGTCACTGGGATGCAGTCATTCGCATTCTTAGATATATCAAAGAAGCTCCAGAACAGGGTCTACTCTATGAGGACAAGGGTCACTCACAAATTGTTGGCTATTCTGATGCAGATTGGGCAGGTTCCCCTTCAGATAGACGATCTACTTCAGGATATTGCATTATGATTGGAGGGAATCACATATCCTGGAAAAGCAAAAAATAGAGTGTAGTTGCAAGATCAAGTGCAGAAGCAGAATATCGAGCTATGGTTTTAGCAACATGCGAACTCATCTGGTTGAAGCAACTCCTTAAGGAATTGAAATATAGTGATACTGGCCAAATGAAGTTGATATGTGATAATCAAGCTGCCCTCCATATTGCATCAAATCCAGTTTTTCATGAGAGGACGAAGCATATAGAGGTGGATTGTTATTTTATTAGGCAAAAGATTGAGTCCGGATGCATTTCTACTAGCTTTGTCAACTCAAATGATCAGCTAACTGATGTTTTCACAAAATCACTTCGAGGACCACGAATTGAGTATATTTGTAACAAGTTTGGAGCATATGATATGTACGCTCCAGCTTGAGGGGGAGTGTTGAGATTATTTCTGTAAATAGCCTAGATTTGTAGTGGTAATTAGGGATATGATTGTGTGATATGATTGGGATATGATTAGGCTGTAATTAGGGAATTAATTTATTTTCTTACCTAGTGTGTATTCTTGTAAGTAGTATATATACCCCAATTGGCTTGAGGGGAATAATCAAGTATTTTCTCTCAAATCTTTTGCTCTCTTTTTCTTCCTTTCATCAAAGTTTAAACACTAGAAATGAAACCAATATATAAGTGCAGGTGACAGTAATACATTTTTGAAGAATTATAGTGAATTGTAAATTTAGCAATTTTTTGGATGATTAACCCTATTAATTACAGACTTTTCAAATTAGAGTAAACTTCCATTATTTGATATGTGTCCGGCAATGATGGCTTCCCCAAGTATTAGTGTTCTTTTTGGTTGTTGAATCCTTCTACACTATTAACTTTATATCAGAGTTATTTTTATGCTTCTATGTTTGCTAAATGAAGGTTCATGCATTAGGTATGACAGAGAAGAAGGTAACACAATGTTTGATGCTGATAGCTCATCTTTTTTCCTTGGAGATGAGGCTTCATTCCAGAAAAAAGAAGCAGAATTGGCCAAAAGGCTGGTATGCTTAAAAATGCTTGGAATTTTTTTCCTTCTCTCTCTCTTACTGTGTCATTTGTTCTGCATGATTGTCATTGTGTTTGATTAAACTGATGCTGTGAGTGAATGACTTTATTTTGTTTCCTGCCTAACGAAATTTCCATGCCTTCTCAATATCAAATTGATTAATGTTATTGAGTGCATATTTTGGTTCAGGATGCTGTTTTCTGCATCAAATACTTGTATGTATATCTAAAGAAGTAAGGAAATGAATTAAAAAGGGTTTGACATCTGAGTTGATTAGAAATGTCATTGCTATCCACAATAGTCTTAAATAAGTAGCAACTAGCAAGTTAGAGTCTCTTTTACATTAGTGTAGATGGTCATTAAATATTGACCTTATACGGAGTTTTTGTTCTAAACATTCCATTTCTTTATCCATTCATATGTGCTCCCTCCCCCTTTTCTTACATACGTATGGGGACACAGAAGTCCCAGAAATTGGATGAGGTGGACATAATAACAATTGTTTGTTCATTCTAGCATGCCGAGTTCCCTATTGGCACATAATGGCATCTTTTGTACAGGTTCGAAGGGATGGCACCAGAATGTCACTTGCACAAAGCAAAAGGTTGTCTCAGCTTACTGCTGACAATGCCCAATGGGAGGACCGACAATTATTGAGATCTGGAGCCGTTAGGGGCACTGAAGTGCAGACTGATTTTGATGATGAGGAAGAACGCAAGGTTATTCTTCTTGTACATGGTAAGAGAACATCTCAAACATCCTTGTAAGATAATTAGTGAGCAGAATGCAAGACAAATTATTCTCTCTCCTCTAGCTAAACTTTTTGTCTTTTGTTTTGTGGTAGATACAAAACCTCCTTTCCTGGATGGAAGAGTTGTTTTTACTAAACAAGCAGAGCCTATAATGCCCATAAAAGATCCTACCTCAGACATGGCCATTATTTCACGCAAAGGTTCTACTTTGGTTAGGGAAATTCATGAGAAGCAAAGTATGAATAAATCACGTCAGCGTTTTTGGGAGCTTGCAGGCTCAAAACTTGGTGATATTCTTGGTGTTGAGAAGACAGCTGAACAGGTACACATCTGAATGAAAATGTAATTTCTTTAAGCTTTTTGAGAATGTGAGATTATTGGTCTTAAAACATTACTTTATATTTTGATCCTAGATTGATGCCGATACAGCTGTAGTAGGCGAGCAAGGTGAAATCGATTTTAAGGAAGATGCAAAATTTGCACAGCATTTGAAGAAGGAGGAAGCTGTAAGTGATTTTGCAAGGTCAAAGTCCATTGCTGAGCAGCGACAATATCTGCCCATATATTCAGTGCGAGAGGATTTATTACAGGTTTGACATGTCGCTTATCATTATATGCTTGTGTGATTTTGCATTCAGCAGCATGGCAAATTGCTAGTTTCTCCCTTCAATAAGGGGATATTGTGAACTACAAAATTTTGTCCCCATAGGATATGTTGCCTCAATTGTCCAACATGCAATATTGTGGCTGCTCTGTTTATTGTAATTGTTCTTTTTGTAATTTTTTGGGTGTGTGTTGAGTAATAGGGGGTTCTACATGGAAAATTGCAGTGATGGAAGATCACTATTTTTTGGGGTATAATTATGTAGCAAATAGAGCTGTTAAAAAGCTTTCTTTCCTTTTTCCCCTTCACAGTGTTCTACTTTGCACTTACTTTAATTAACAAAGGTGATTTGATCACTATACATCTCAATGGTGGTTCATTTTTATGTCTTATGTTTGAGATGCATATAAAATTTCTGGTAGTAACTTTTTCATTTGTTACCAAGTGGCTGCGCCCTTTGAAGCATATATTATTGCAGAGTTTTTTGGCTCATTCTCTTAGTAATTGTGTTCTACATAGGTGATTCGAGAAAATCAGGTGGTGGTTGTCGTTGGAGAAACTGGGTCAGGGAAGACTACTCAACTGACACAGGTAATCCCAAGTATTAGATTCTCCTTTTAATTTTCAGGAAAATTTTAACTAGTTCATAAATATTGAAGTTGTAGGCTCCTCATGAACTGGAATCTGACATCAGTTTTGAAAACAGTATCTCCATGAAGGCGGGTATACAAAAAATGGTATAGTTGGTTGCACCCAACCAAGGCGTGTGGCAGCCATGAGTGTTGCAAAGAGAGTTAGCGAAGAGATGGAAACTGAATTGGGAGATAAGGTTGGTTATGCTATCCGTTTTGAGGATGTGACTGGACCAAATACCATAATTAAGGTGAGTGGTTTTATAATGTTTGATAGTGAATTCATTTAATGCTATTTGATTGTATCTGAATAAGCTTTTGTTGCCAATGGTTATTGCTGAAGAATTTGTGCAATGGGTGCCTTTGTTCATTATTTTTCTTTCAGGTGATTTGGTTTCAGTCTGCCCTTGTAGCCATAGAATCTTTTAACTTAATTCATGGGATTTGGATTGATAAAATAAATCTACTTTGTTTTTAAAAAGTTAATTTCCCTATACAATGATGTTTTATGTGTCAATGATGTGTGTATGTGTGTGTATATATATATATATAGTTTAAATAAAACTAATAGAAAATATAAAAGAAAATATAGAATTTGCTCTCTTGAAAATGGTTTGAATCACCCATAACAGTTTAAGAACCAGTACAATAATATCTTGAGGAATTGGCTTTTTATTTTTATGCAGATTTATAAGTAATATGAAGGTAGCCAGATGAATGAGTTATTAATATCCTGGTTGCAGTTATTTATTGTTGAGAAATTTATCTTATTTTCTTTGCTATTTCAAGTTAGGTTCTAACTGTAAGATTGCCACATTCTAAATTTGTCATTCTCAATTGTGTAGTATATGACTGATGGAGTGCTATTGCGTGAAACTCTCAAAGATTCTGATCTTGACAAGTATCGGTACGTGAAGTTGTAAATTCGTATGCATCTTGTTTTTATTATTAATTTGTTGTTTTTGCTAGAAACAAGAGTATTTCATTTTGTAATTGTGATGGTAACAGGGTCATAGTCATGGATGAAGCACATGAAAGATCGTTAAGCACAGATGTGTTGTTTGGAATACTTAAGAAGGTGGTTGCCCAACGTCGTGACTTCAAGCTCATTGTTACATCTGCAACTCTAAATGCTGAGAAATTTTCTAATTTCTTTGGAAGGCAAGTTTTATGCTTATGCTACCAAAAATAAGAAAACATGTCATCATCCATTTGCCAGCATAAACCTTTTTTTTAATGTCAACAGAAACATAACCTATTGTTCTAAACAATTTGTAGTGTCCCAATATTCCACATCCCAGGGAGAACATTCCCGGTGAATATCTTGTACAGCAAAACGCCTTGTGAAGATTATGTTGAAGGTGCTGTGAAGCAAGCCATGACCATCCACATTACAAGTCCTCCAGGTGACATACTTATTTTTATGACTGGCCAGGACGAGATAGAAGCAGCCTGCTATGCCCTTGCTGAGCGCATGGAACAACTTATCTCTACTACAAAGAAAGCAGTCCCTAAGCTCCTGATACTGCCTATATACTCCCAACTGCCAGCTGATTTGCAAGCAAAGATATTCCAGAAAGCTGAAGATGGGGCCCGCAAATGCATTGTTGCCACAAACATTGCTGAAACATCATTGACAGTGGATGGAATTTTTTATGTTATTGACACAGGATATGGTAAAATGAAAGTTTACAATCCTAGGATGGGTATGGATGCGCTGCAAGTTTTCCCAGTTAGTCGTGCTGCTGCGGATCAGCGAGCTGGACGCGCTGGTAGAACTGGCCCTGGCACATGTTACAGGCTTTATACAGAAAGTGCTTACCTCAATGAAATGCTGCCTAGTCCAGTGCCAGAGATCCAGAGGACCAACCTTGGTAATGTGGTTTTGTTGCTCAAGTCTCTCAAAATTGAGAACTTGCTAGATTTTGATTTCATGGACCCACCTCCACAGGATAACATCCTTAATTCAATGTATCAGTTGTGGGTCTTGGGAGCCCTCAACAATGTTGGGGGGCTAACTGATCTTGGCTGGAAAATGGTGGAGTTCCCTTTAGATCCCCCGCTAGCCAAGATGCTCTTGATGGGAGAGCAATTAGGCTGTATAAATGAGGTTTTGACAATTGTATCAATGCTTTCAGTGCCATCAGTGTTTTTCCGGCCCAAAGATAGAGCAGAGGAGAGTGATGCTGCAAGGGAAAAATTTTTTGTTCCCGAATCTGACCACTTGACTCTGCTTAATGTTTATTTGCAATGGAAAGAGCACCAGTATCGTGGTGATTGGTGTAATGATCACTTTTTGCATGTCAAAGGATTACGGAAGGCTAGAGAAGTCAGATCCCAGCTGCTGGATATTCTCAAAACTTTGAAAATTCCATTAACTTCTTGTGGCCATGATTGGGACGTTATACGGAAGGCTATATGTTCTGCGTATTTCCACAATGCTGCAAGATTGAAGGGTGTTGGGGAATATGTTAATTGCCGGAATGGGATGCCATGTCATCTTCACCCAAGCAGTGCGCTATATGGTTTAGGGTATACTCCAGAGCATGTGGTATATCATGAATTGATCTTGACAACGAAGGAATACATGCAGTGTGCCACTGCAGTGGAGCCCCAGTGGTTGGCCGAACTGGGACCAATGTTTTTCTCCGTGAAGGAATCAGATACATCCATGTTGGAGCACAAGAAAAGACAGAAGGAAGAAAAAACAGCAATGGAAGAGGAAATGGAAAATTTGAGGAAGGAGCAAGCAGAGGTGGAGAAAGAGAGCAAGGAGAGAGAGAGACAAAAGAGGGCAAAGCAGCAGCAACAAGTCTCTATGCCAGGGCTGCGACAAGGTTCTTCCACTTACTTGAGACCGAAAAAGTTTGGATTGTGAATGTCATATATTCTGTATTTAGGGTTTTGAATCTTATAAACACTAACTCTAAAAATAGGGATGTTGTAAAAGGAGTCGTCTCAACTGTTGACGGTAACAGAAAAATCAATTGTCAATTTTGTAAAGTGCTCGCACAAGTTTGCAGGTAGAATATTGGAATCATGGGCTGTGCTCGTTGATTCTGAGTTCTGCTGTTTTTGCCCCCTCGTTACTTTTTTCTGTTCCGAGATTCGTCACACGCATCATCCAAATTTTGCTTCCTGTAAAAACGGTACCTTCATATTCGGAAACTATTAGTTGCTGTGCAATTTCTCAGCTTTCCAGAATTCAGGTCAAGAGTTTGGGTTAGAGCGTGCATGTGGTTGGGATCGTGATTGAATTTAAACATATTGATAATTAGTTTGTAAAAATGGTTTTGTTATTAAGTTAGTTCCATTAGAGTTGCCAAAATTTATTGATAATAAGTATATTGTTTGAGGTAAGGCTAGATTTTATATCAACACAAGTTTAATAGTAATTACTACCTCTATTATCGAGAGCAAGTCTACCACTTAATGCTTACTATTTCAAGAATTCACCCATTTCCCTTCATCAAATTTGTCACAAGTCCTAATCCGTCGGAATCTGAAATATCATGAGGTCGGACTGAAGAAGCAAAGCTTGCCTAGTTATTGTGATAAATGTGAGCAAATACTATGGGTCCATGGAAGGATCTACGCGGAGATGTGATGGATTTAGATTTAGTGTCAATTCATTTGAAGGGATTTGCATTTAGAGTAGTAGAGAGGAAGAATGTGAGCTTCCATGTTCTCAGTTTCAAGTTTTACCATAGTAATAAGTTTCATATAAAATAAAATTTATGAAATTTTGATTTTTGATATTTAAAAATTAAGAAAAAAATACTATTTAATTAATATTTTATTAAAAATTTATTAGTAGATTAAAATATTTTTAAAATTTTAAAAAAATTATTAATTAATATTTTTAAAATTTTAAAAATTTATTAATTAATTATTTTATTAATTTTAGTAGGTAAACATTTTACTATTTAGTCACTGTATTTTAAAAAAATTTATTAATTGATCTATCGAACAAAAAATTATTAATTGATCTATCAACTTTGTAAGAAATATATTATTTAAATCATTTCGATTAAAGACATTTTAGACTTTTGACGGTACTTAAAATTAACTGTCAATAATTTAAAATATTATAAATATTTTAATATATTTTTTAAAAATAAAAACAGTTGAAAGATATTTTTCATAATTAAATAATAAATTTTTTGAGACTTTTTGTATAATAAAATTTTACATATAAAATAAAATTTCTGAAATTTTAATTTTCGATGTTAAGAAAGATAAATTAAATTTTCAGGAATTTAATGTGTTTTATAAATTTGTTTACCAATAACAACAAAATATTAGTTAAGAAAACATCATGTATATACATATATAACATTAAATTGACTTTCAGAAAAAAAAAAAACATAAAATTGAAATACTAGATAATAGTCATTTAAAAAAAATTAGTATTTTACTCAAAGTGGAACTAAACTTAAACTTAAATCATAATAATTAAAAAAATAAAATAAAATATTTTCCAATTTTGAATATTTTAAAAAGATCATTGATATGACCATTGTCCATGTCAAAATAATATTTCCATATATATTGTCTTAAGCCCAAATTTCACTCCAGTAAATTAATATTGAAACTTCCTTTCATTTATAAATATATAATGTATTTGCCTTCAAAAACAATTAATTGATAAAATAGTAAGTAAATAAGAGTATTCGTATTTTGGTCTATACACTTATCATTTTTCCAGTGAAATTTTCATAAAAATAAGTAAGAAATTAAAATTACACAAAAATACATGGGTCAAAACGGAAAAAGTACATTAAAAATGATAAAATTTTAATTTTTCAAAATTTTGAGGTGAAAATAGTCATTGCATTAAAAAGCATATCAAAATTCGTAAGTAAACTTTTTGGTTTAATGATTTTGGAGAATCCACGACTAATTCTAATTAAAATAATAAAATATAACTATTTAATCTATATAATATAAAAAAATATATTTTAATTTTAAAAAATATATTAATTATTTTATTATTAATTTTAATTATTAAATATTTTATTATTTAATTCATATAATTTTAAAAAATACATTAGTTCTTTCTATTTATAAAAGTTTACAAAAATTTTTTATAATTTTTAATAATCGAAATTAAAGAAAAAATATTTAATATATTTTTTAAAATGAAAAAATCATAATGTTTCAAAATTTATTATTTAATTTACAATCAATATCTATTTATAACTTTTTTTAAAAAAAAAAGAGTTCCGAAAAGATGGAAGGAGTCCACTCATGATAAGGTCCAAATAACTCCTCATTAATTCAGCCCTTAGTCAGACAAAGCATGAGAATAAACAGAGACATTGAAGGCAATATCTCCTGCATCAACCCCGCCCCATGACTCTTATCTTCCTATTCCCCAAACACAGAGGTTGTCATGGATTTCCTCACTTGCTGCTTTCTTTCTTTCTTAATTTCAACGGAGAACCTAAATATCTACGAAATTCAATCTCTGTTTTCTAACCCAATATTCATCTAAGCAACAACTTTTCTCATAATTTCATATATCTAACTTTTTATATATTACTCATCAATATGTGGTCACGTGCCTAAACTCTAGGGGGGCATATATGGAAAAAGATAGAAAACAACTCTTTTAAAGGAACTGCCACGTGCTGTACTCACATCATATTTGGACATTTGGCATCACTCTGTCAATCCAGTGCACGTGAAGCCGCATGGGTCCTCAATTCTCGGGGGACCTTTGTCAGTGCCCAAAATCTACATATGATTAGATCACAGATTCTGTCTTGGACACATATCTCATTGGTCACACTACTTGTCTTACATTTCTCTCTCTACATATGATTGGATAAGATACTACCTTTTTCCAGCAGGAAATCATTATCTGGAACCGGTACAGTCACACACATATTCACCAACTCACATCTTAAACGCCCAATAGAATTTTGCCAGATCAGAACCCTCTCCCCTTCCATGGTTTCTTGGTCCTGCCTGTTCACTACAAAATGAAACAATTCAAGAAACTACCATATACATACCTTTGACTCAAATTGCTGATCTCGTTCTCTTCTTCTTCTCTCATGTTTATATATTAGGATTTTTGTTTTTTTTTTCAGTTTCTCTATTCCTCGCAGACACATATATATAAGTGAGCCTTAAAAACCAAGCATAAAATATATATTATTTACTTAATATGGATAATGGAATTGATGGAGCACAAATGCATGATTTCTCATCAAACGGTGTCGGGCCCATGTCACCATAGCTAAAAGGTAAAAATTGTCTGGCTTTCTTCTTCTGCGTAATTTATGCTTACTGTAGTGTGCCTGTCCCTTTGCAAGGAACAGACAACAAAATCAATCTACATTTGAAGACAACATGGTAGATGTATATTCATAAGACTTTTTTTTTTTTTTTTTTTTTTTTCCATTGTTCATTTGATTTCAACTGAAAATGAAACTCAAAATCTCAAACATAATATTCTTTAGAATAAAAATGGCATATCTGAGAAACATGCAAAAACCAATTCAATATTCAATTAAACATAAACCAAACTGTTACAGTACAAAAAAAAAACACATAATTAAACAGCCAGCAGCTTCCTTCTTATTTTTTATATAGTAAAGGAAGGAAAAACCAAATAAAGCCTACACACTCATGAAACAAAACACACAAATAAGAAAACAAGCTAATAAAAGGGATGGCGTAGCATATAGAGAAGATCACGCACAGCTTACGTTTACATGTTGCGAACGTGGAAGATATTGGGGTTCTTAATCACAATATCGTACATGTAAACGGAGGTGAACTTGGAGAAATCCCTTGGCAGAGAGATTAGATCAATGGAAGATTGTTTGTGGAATTGGAAGAGGTCAGGGTCACCACCATAGTACCTCTCCCATCCTAATTCTTTCAGGATCTGCTCCAGAGAAGAGTAAGAAGATATAATTTGGTCTGTTGGCAAGTGCACCAAAACCTTTCTCTTGGAAGTATTTTGGGTAGTTATTACGCCATTAGGATTGAAAACCCAAACTCCTGACATTCTTTTATATATATATATATATATATATATATATTTTTCTGGTGCAGTTGCAGTTAATATATATATGTGGTGTTGTGAGGAAGAGAAGGTAGTAGAAGAAGTGATTGATGAGTGGCGAGTGAAGAAGGAAGGGGAAGTGGGATATATATATTGAGTAAGAGGAGCAGAAAAAACAAGGGAAAAATACTGGGGGAGTGGAGTGATAGGGGATGTTTGGCTTTAGGTACAGAATATAGAAACAGTGGGTCCAAATGGGTTTAAATAAGAGGGTACATGGATGCTCCTAGGGTATGATTTAGGGCACATGTACCATCTGTGGGGTTGGGTTTAGGAGGAGAATCCATTTTTATGTTGTGCAAGCTTTTCTCTGATTGCTTTAGAATACAGAATCAATGGGACACACGCACGCACACACAACTTCATGCAAAATATTATTTCCAAAAGTCAATCAACATAAAGACATTGCTCCACTAATATCACGAGTTGTCCACGTGAAGAGATTGGCTTACATTGGTAGATTTTTATTATTTATTTGCTTTCTGTTGGTGCGTTAGGCAACTGAAAGGACCATTTTGTGCTTCTTAATTAGCTTTGTCGCTTCTTACTCATCATTGGGGATTTATACATTTGAAACCTTAAAAACCCAAATTTTCTCCTTTACCTTCTCAAATCCCTCTTCCTTCTTTTGCTTCCTAACCATGATTCTGCGCAAATTGAGTGAATTTCATGTGCCACCAAGCTCTTTACAACTCTTCAAATAATTAATGTTTTCTTAAATTTCAAAAGTAGTTTATAAAGTAATACGCTAAGTGATAATTGTTGATTGGGTATATGTAATTCTCTATAAATATATTAGTTTGTGTCTAAAATTTATGTATATTTTTTTATGGATTGAATTGTGATCCAACTCAAAAAAAAAAAAAAAAGTATTGCAATTCAAATTGAATAAAAAGAGAGAATATGCATTAGGAGTGGATGCCAACGAAAGGGTATAAATAAATGTATTTTTTCAATGTCTCTGTCAAGTAAAATTTCAGGAAATATATTAGAACTAAGATTTTGGGAAATCTAAGAAATTTAAAATTTTTTGTTTTATATATATATATATATATATATTGTTTTACATTGCAATTAAAAAGGTATTTATATTTAAAATTGTGCGAATAGAGACTTTCATAAATTAATAAGATGAATTTTTATATGACATGTAATAATTTATTTATAATACCATTTTTATGACACTTACAAGCTTAGTACGGTGATAAGTGTATCTAAGAGGTTTCAGGTTCTACCTTCTTAATCTCCATTTTAAATTAAATATAGTTAAAATTAATTTAAAAAGTTATTATTTAATTTAAAATTAAAAATTTAGAGTATAAATAAAACTCATAAAATTGGATATTTTTAGAGCAATAGGATTTTATTAAAATGGTGGGTGATTCATTTACACTTTTAAAGCTTTACGCTATGTTGTTTAGGGAGGACATTTAATTTATAGGTTTTATGTGGTATATATGTTTTGTGTTAGGTAGCCTTTTAAAGGTTTTGAATTTAGATTATTCCAATACATCATAATTAAAATCAACATCAAAAGATTCTTACTGGAAGTGTATGAGAATTTTATTTTTTTAAAAAAAAGAAATAGATTTTTAATGGATTTAAGATGATGATTAATTAAAAATTTCTATACAAAATTTAAGTATATCTAAAACTTCTTCAATACACATATTTCTAACTTAATTTCAAACTTTGCATATCACAGTCAAGGAGGTGTTAAATTCTGTGAGAAATAGATAAATTGAATTCACAAATGGATGAGGTGTATAGTACTTCCCAGAAGGACCACCGCACTAGATTTCACTCGTCATTGTCATATATGAAAGAAAGAAAGAAAGATCACATGGGATAGAATGGTCCATGAATGAAGATGACCCTTGACCTGCTGCAGTCTAATATAATTCCCCTTCCACATTTTTATTTAATTATAACTTATAATTTTATATAAATTAAAAATTAATTTATGGAGGGTGATGCGTAAAAGTCCTTAATTTCTCTGCTA
Organism: Manihot esculenta; assembly: GCF_001659605.2. NCBI lineage: Eukaryota > Viridiplantae > Streptophyta > Magnoliopsida > Malpighiales > Euphorbiaceae > Manihot > Manihot esculenta. Next base: position 33,720,842 of record NC_035176.2, on the reverse strand, counting down.
CTAACTTTGCTATAATTTTAAGTAATAGACTAACAAATCCTTTCTCTTGTTTAGTAGCTAGCTCGCTGCTGAGCTTTCAAGAAAACTGATGGAGTAATGTTAGTCTTATGATGAGTTTGTGGTCCAAGAAAACATATTGAAAAAATAATATATATATATATGGCTTTAGCAATCCAAGGCAGGAGGAGAATGTATGAGTTGTTCCTCTTTAGCCATACCAATGATATAGACCTATCATCCCAATATCATCATGTTTGTGATTTGGTAAATCCTGAAAGTGGTGCCTATTTCATCTCATTCCTGCTTGTGATTTCATTTCTTTCCCACACTGTCCAACCACGAATCACCACCTGTCTTGCCTTTCTTTTTTAGATGTTATATGAATTTTTGGATTTGGCTGCACACGTCAACTTCAGCTTAAAGGAGGAAAATCCAATGTGTGATTCCATTTTTCAAATGGATAAACTTGCAAACGTCAACAATTTTTCCATTTTTCTTTCTTTTTATATTTTGGGTATATATTTTCATGCTAATTTGAGATTAAATATCTTATTTAAATGATTTTTAAATTCTAAAAACTTGTGTAATTCCAAACAGGAGGAGTATGTTACATCGTTTCCCGTTTCCCACATCCCAATCATGTGTTTGGTTTTTGGAGGACAAATTTAGATGAGCAAGAATTTCCAATGCCTTTATATATTTCCCATACCTTTTTCCATTTTTTTTTTTTTTTTTGTATATATACAGACTCATCCCATTTTAAGCTGGAAATGTTATTTCATTCTTAAACTACGACATCAATACTAATTCAATTAGTAGTATCCAATTAAATCGATCTAAAATAGAATTACAAAAGCCTAATTGATCAATCAATTGTAAGAAAAATCTGATCAATCCAATTAAATCAACTATGGAGAAGCAAAAGGAAGAGGCAGGCTAATGAGGGTAGCTAGAGTTTGAGGTGAGGATAAAATTAAAAATGATTTACCAAAAGAGTGAAATTTCGATTCAATTATTTTACTTTTTTAACCTTAATAATTGAATCAAATGGAAAATTCAAATTTTATATTTCATTAATCAAAATTAAATTAATATGTACTAAAATTTAAATTAGCTATGATTCAATTTCATTTTTGAACTTAAATTGATTAGTCCTTCGGCTATAGATTTGATGATAATAAAATTAGTTTTGATTTGATCTTATTCAATCTAGTTTTTTTTTTTTTTTTTTTTACTTTTCTGAAAAATAAAAAGATTAAAGAGAGTAAAAAAAAGGATAATTAATTTATAACTGAAATGAATGTATTAATTTAAGAAAATGGGAATATATATATAGTTTAATGAAATTGAATTAGAATTTGATTGTGTGTGTTGAAGAAAAGTGTGAAGATTGGATGGTGGTGCGAAATGAAGATGCACGACCACGACAAGGCTTAGCCTCATCAAAAGTAATTTTCAGGATAAAGACAGAAAAAGGGTGATGGTTACGTAGTCTACACATTATTTCAAAAAAAAAAAACCTAATTTCTGAAGGATGCAGCTGCTTCCACCTTGCTCCTGCAAATATAGATTCGCTCCCTCCTGCTTTAATATTTATCTTTCTTTTTTTTTCTTTAATTTTTAAATATAAATAAGAAGAAAGTTCGTACGTATAGGCATAAAATTTCAATGAAATTAATACATTTGATATATATATGTTAGAAGCTGGGACAGTATTATACGCATTTTTATGCATTACCTTACCTGTCTTAGGTCATAGGCACCTTATAATAAAATTATAGTTGTTATTCAAAATTAAAGCTAATGGACTTATTAAAAAGTTAAAAACAAAAATGAGTTATAATTTATATGGATACAATAAATATATCTTAATGGTATAATTAATTTTCAAGTAAGTGTTTTCTTTTTAAAAAATAAATAATTGAAAAAGCTAATTTGGGATATAACATTTAAGAAAAATTATCCATGTTATATATTATTAAAATTAAATAATCTTATAACACTTTGTCAACTTTGAATGTCAAAATTTAAAAAAAAAAAAAAAAAAAAAAGTAAAATTTTCATATCCTTTGATTAGTTTATGGATGGGATGCTGCTTTTGTTGATTGAGTAATTAGGCATCAATTAATAAGGAAATGGGTATATAAGTAGTAATTGTACAAATTTAATTAGTTATCCAAAGCAATCTAGAAGGAATTATACAGAAGAGCAGCAATATTAATATATATAAGAAATTAAGCAGACAGCTAGCATTAGCATATACTGGTTTTATTAGTCTAATTATGAATTAAAAGCAAAGATTAAAGGGTATAACTACAATTGGCAAAACCCTATCTCACACCCTTAATTTAAAGGAATATTGCAAAAGCTCCCATTCAACTAACTATAAATACTCTGCATGGGATCTATTCTTTTTCTTTATAACCAACTCTATTTTATTAATATAAAATCTTTTTCTTAAAGAATAAATTACAAACCACACATCATTAAAACATTATTAAATGTCTTTTCACAAATTATGTTTAAACAAAAGCTATGATTCTCCTATGTTTAAACAACTTCTTTTTGTTTACATAGTTGAGGAAATTTTAATTAATACAATTCAATATCTTTTATTTTCGCCTTTGAGCCCATATTATAAACCAATTTGATAGGTAACAAAGTAGTTTGCTTCTCTAAATGTGGGCTTTGAATGCATCTCTCCAGGGATCGGCACCTTCAGAGCCTTATAAAATTTATATGCTCCGAGGCATTCAGAACTTGACTGATCACTCGTCACCACCCGCACCTCCCAAGAAGCCACCTGCCACAACAGCTCCAGCTTCTTCACGTCATGCCTTTATTTATTTATTATTATTTTTGAAAAGGTAAAGAAATTCATTGATGAAAGTTGGGAGATTACAGAGTTCAAAAGATTGAAATGCGTCAACTAGGCTAGAGGCCCAAAGTGCAATAGAGACTCCTACAACCCAAGTCCAAGTGAAGCCAGGCATAGACCCATAGCCAAACCCTAATTCTAACATCTCCTTCATCCAAAACTGAAGACTGCAATAACTTGAAGCTGCAGCGCTGCGCACTCGGAAACCAGCACCAAACAGAAGAGACCACCATGAAGAACAATATCCACTGAGCTTTGATCGAAAGGAACATACAAGCACATAAATTACCCTTGGAAACTCCATAACTCCTTAGATTGCACAGTGAATGTTTGTTACGAAATAGGGATGAGAGATGAATATTGAGAAAGTGATCATGATTTATTCACTCTCTGTATCACATATATACAAGAAAAAGAGTGTAACCTCACATGAAATACCTTCTCTTTTATAAAATGACAATCTACTTCAATGTATTTTGTTCTCTCATGCATAATAGGAATATTAGTAATGGGAATTACAAACATGCTATCACAAAATAGTTGTATAGGTTGAGGGATTGTCATATTTAAGTATGACAGAAGAGATACTAACTATAAGATTTCTGAAACTGTCATTGCCATATATCTATATTATGCTTCAATAGAATTCTTAAAAATTATTGACTGCTTTTTGGATTTTCAGCTTATTAATGAATTTTCAAGAAATATACAAAAACCCGTGAGAGAATGAACATATATGAACAAACCTTACTCCGAAGCATTTTTCAGTTATTTAAGAATTTTAAAAGCAGCATATAGATGAACTTGAGTAGGCTTATCCATAAACTGTGATAATATATGCACACCATAAGAAATGTCTGGCATTGTTAGTATGATATACATCAATTTTCCCACAATTTGTCTGTAGAAGTAGACAGTGAGATCTATCAGGAATTTTAGGTCAACATAAGTTAATTTCGCATTTACTTCAACAGGAAAGACACTTAGTTTAGATCCAAGTATGCCATATTCCTTCGGTAGCTCCAAAATAATCCAAGTATGCCATATTCCTTCAGTAGCTTCAAAATAAACTATCTCTGAGAAATCATGATGACTTTTGTACTTTTGGCTATTTCAAGTCCAAGTAAATATTGCAAGGTACCCAAATCCTTTAGCTTGAAATGGGAACTCAGGCAATTTTTGAACCAGTTAACTAATCACTTATCATTACTACCAACAACAATGATATCATCCACTTAAATAAGAACAACAATGAAGTCTTTATTTACATATTTTGTACACAATAAATAGTCTAATTTAGACTGTGAGAAATTTTTGCAATCAAACACTATGTGAACTTTACATTCTATTGTCTTGAAACCTATTTTAGGCCATATAAAGATTTTTGTAACTTGCATACTAACTTTGAATTGACTCCATACTCCCCTTGGAGTATATAACCCAGAGGCATGTCCATGTAGACATCCCCATTCAAATCTCCATTTAAAAAAGCATTATTATTGAGAAACAAACCAATCTTGTGTTGCAGCCATGCTAGAAAAGTCTTAGCAGTAATAGGTTTAGCCACATGACTAAAAGTTTTTGTAAAATCAAAACCCTCCATTTGTGTAGCTTTTGGATACTAATTGTAATACCCGGCTAGACTCCGGTATCGGAATTCCCATCGTCCGGTTGGAATCTCGGAAACCTCTAGAAGGGTAAAATCATGTTTTTATAAAGTGTTTTAATGTATCTTATGGTTTTAAGCAAAAAGGAAATTGAGTTTTAAAAGAAAAAGACCAAGGAGACATTTCCAGGTTTGGGCGCCGAACCTTAAGTTTGGGCGCCGAACGTGGGATGGTTTAGGAGGGCAAGTTAGGCTTCCGAAAGTTTCAAAAGGTTCGGCCGCCGAACCTCATGTTCGGCCGCCGAACTTACATGAGCTTTGGAGGCACTTTAGACTGCCGAAAGGTGGTCTGCCAGCCCCTATATAAGAGCTCCATGGCCGAAACGGGCGAGTTTTTTCCCCTATTTTCGGCCACGGTGAGTTCTTGCTCTCCCATGGTTCATTTTAGATGTTTTTCCTTCGATCTTTCATGTTTTAACAAGCTTTATGTTGATTTGAAGATATTTGAACAAAAGAGCAAGTTTTGGAAGCTTGGAGACCAAAGAGTTGAGATCTCTCCCATCTCCAAGTTGGATCGTCTCTCCTCTCGTTCTACAAGAGGTAAGAGTAGATCCATAGTTCCTTTCATGTTTTAAGTAAGTTTTATGAAGTTTCTTGGGGTAGAAATACATGTGTAGGTTTATGTGGAGTTTATGGGTTTACTGTGCGTTTATGAACAATGTATGTTGGATATGCATGTTTGATGTGTTGTAGATGGGGTTTAGAATAGTTTGAAGCCCCTAGGAGCTTGTATGCTTGAGTATGCATGTTGTAGAATAGGAAAATGCATGATTGAATGAGTTGGGAGGCGTTTATGCATGTTGAGCTGAGTTTCTGTCCTTTGGGAAGAACTCAGGTTCGGCAGCCGAAAGCTCTTTCGGCCGCTGAACCTGCCTTTAGTAGCATGTATCGGCTGCCGAACCCTGCCCCCGAAAGTGGACTTTCGGCTTTGGAAGGGAGTTTCGACCGCTGAAGGTGCCGCCGAACATGCATAAGTTTCGTCTCTGGAGGGAACCTTCGGCCGCCGAAAGTGCCGCCGAAGGTGCATGACTTTTGGCTCTGGAGGGCCTTTCGGCCGTCGAAAGTGCCATGTTCAGCCCTCCTTTGCATGATTTATGTGATTGTTTTAAGGTGTTTTAGGGGGATTTTTGGGGAGTATTTGAGAGTCATGTTTATGTATGTTAGGTCCCTCATTTGAGTCCACCTGTGTAGGTTCGGACCTGAGGAACCGAGGACCCCAGCAGTGAGTTCAGCTGCTTCTGAGTCTGTTAGAGCTTCAGCCAGAGGTTTCTGAGTCTGTTAGAGCTTCAGCCAGAGGTGAGTGGAATACCTTATTTTGTTTCAAAGTAAATAAATAAAGTCTGAGCATGATACACGCATCATAAATGCCATGAGATATACTAGGGTGCTTGCATTAGAATTCACGAATATGTTGCATTGCATATTATGTTGTTGATGTGGATGAATGTTGAATGATCCATTAGCCCTCACACGTTATGACATGATGTTATGATATGGAAGTCCAGGCGTGCCTGCACTACGCCCCTGGCACTATGTAAGAGAAAGACCGGGTGAGCCTGCACTACGCCCCCGATACTATTGGATATGTATGTTATGCTATGGAAGTCCAGGCGTGCCTGCACTACGCCCCTGGCATGATTAGACTGTATGGAGGGTTAAATGATGACAAGTTCATCCTTGATGTGAATTATTTGTGATGTGTTACATTTCATGAAAGCATAAAATTTAAATTGAACGTTTAATTATTCTGCTCACTGGGCTTTATAGCTCACCCCTCTCCCTTAACCCCCAGGTTTGCAGGTACAGGGTAGACTAAGAGGTCAGAAGGAGTAGAGTTGTGTATTATGTAATAGCTAGATGTGGACATGGATATGTTGTAATGTAAAAGTAAAGTATTGAAATGTTATGTAATGATGCTTATGGAAGTTTAGAGTTGTGCTTGACCATAGTATGTGTTAATCTCTTTTTAGTACATGATCTTAACGTTTAACGATGATTATTGAAAACCAAACTTAATGTATGTATGTTACCCTATTGGAGCATTGTTGAGGACTCCAGTGTGGGTTGATGATTATGATTATGTATAGTGCATGCACAGGTTGAGTTTGGTGATTGAATGGAAAGAAAAGTTCAAAATTTTTTATGTATGTTGTTGATCATGTATGGGATTAAACAGGTTCACAGGATGAATGTTTGGCTTGCTACGGGTCCCAGCGGCCTTAAGCCGATTTGGATCCTAGCACCGGTAGCGGTCCGATTTTCGAGTCGTTACACTAATCTAGCTTTATATTTTTCAATACCCGCATCAGACTTGAATTTGATTTTATACACCCACTTACACCCTATAGACTTGACCCTAGCGAGAAGACTTGTAATGAACCATGTATTATTGGATTGTAAGGCATCTAATTCATCCTGCATAACTTGTCTCTAATGTGGAAATTTGACAGCTTGATAATAAGTGATTTACTCAATAGTAGAGCTGACATTTAACACAAGTAATTTATATGAGGGAGATAATCTATCATAGGAAAGGTAACGTTGAATAGGAAAAGAAATAACACAGGATGAAGATTGATGAGAGCTTTTATTGAGATAAACATGATAATTCTATAGATAGCTTAGCAGTTTAAAAAGTCTACTACTTTTTCTGATAGGAAGAGTAGGAGAAGATGGAGTAGGCTCTATGGCAGGGCTGGTGTGATCATGAACAGGGGATTGATGTATGATATGGTCAGTAGCGTCATGAGCAGGAAAACAATCTGGAGAGAGAATTGAGTGAGGTATTTCTAGATTTGGCACAGTAGATAGAACTAGGTGAGAAACATTTGTGGTGTCAATTAGAATTAAGTCTCCTCCTTAGCTTCTTCTTTCTCTTCTACATTGTATGTATGAGTCTCCTTTAGCTCTTCAATTTTTACTTTCTTCTTTCTTACTACTTTCCCACCGGCAACACGTACGAATTAGAGTTGGCCAGGCGACTGGAGCTCCAGTTGCCCTTTGTGGATGTAATAGGCTTCATTGTTTCATTTTGTTCCTCGGACTTTTGCTTTCTTGTTGCCGTAGAAGGGAGGATGGAAAGAGGAATGTCCGTACAAATTAATTTTTTCTGCTTTTTCGCAATGCGAATTTATTTATACGGTAAAATTTATTTAATTTTATTATATTTATCTAATTTTATTAATCAATGGTTGATTTCTTTAATTTATCATTCAATTATTAATATTCTAATTATGTGTTTATATAGATTAAAATAATTTACAAATCTATTAGTCTATTAATTAATCTATACAAATCAAATAAAGTTTTTCATTATTACTGTTTTGCCATGTATATGGTTTCTATAGGGTTGTCATGTGGCATTCTCCGTATAAAGTATGTTGTGCTTTTGGATTAATAATCATTTGTCTTATATTAAGTTTAATTCTCTTTTTAATTATTACTTGGTAAAAAATATTTTTACATTGAAAATCTTTTCTCCTTCGTGCAAATATAGAGATAATTTTTTTTTTTTATCGATAATTTTCTTTCATATAGAGCAAGTCTATTTTGTTTGGTAAGTATCGATTATTTCCTACCCACCTGAGTAGTGACTGACCTTTTTCCTCTTTATTTCAAAAGTAAGTATTTTTCTTGCACCTTCAAATAGAATTTTATTAGTTAGGGCTTTTTAGTAACGTTCAATTTAGTTGGAAGTGAAGTTCTCCATTTTAGTTGTGAGGTAACTCTTAAAAATGCTTGGTAACTCAAAAATTATTTATTCACTTATTAATACATATCTATTTAATATATATTGAAAATCTTGCATTAATTTTAAAGTAATATATTAATGTAAACATAAGACATATTTTTATTTTTCAAAATAAATTTAAAAGTATATAAATAAAAATCTAAAGAGGGAACCTATTAAGTAAAATAAACGGATAATGTAAGAGAGGAGAACTGCCTACGTGGCGGTGCATGAACCAATAAGGAACAATAGGTTGGCCACACCACGATTTCCATGCCAACGTGTCACCAGAAGCCCAAGAGAAATAATAGGAATCACGGTTTCAGCAACTCCAATAGTATCTCCAACGGGCAACAGCTTCTTCTGCAGCTCCAATGGCTGCTGCTGCTGCTGCTGCTTCTTCTTCTTCCTTTGCTCTATTACCTGCGTTTACAGGCCCCGGATCTTGCAATCCCAGATCCCTAATCTCTCTATCCAAACCCCTAAACTTTCCTATTGCCCTTTCATTGCCATCTCAAAACAGACTGAACAGAGCTCCGCGAATCGTGTCTTCGATTTCCATCTCGAGTCCAGAAGTGCTAACCGGGCGACCCGATGATCTTGTTGCCTCTATTTTGTCCAAGGTATGATCCAATTCCAATGGATTTGATGGAAATTTGTTCTCTATAGAAAACTGAGTCATTAACTGGGGGATTAACCAGGTTACGCAAACAGATGGAGGAGTTTCGCTGACTAAAGAAGAGCACGAAGAGGTATCTGCAGTTGCTCAGCAATTGCAGAATTATTGTGTGGCTGAACCGGTGAAATGTCCTCTTATCTTTGGAGGTAAATTTCAAAGAATGTTGTTGGTAATTGACTATCGTGATTATCTTAGGCGATCAAACAATTGCAATTTATCGTAATCGTAACCATGTTATGAGTCTGATCAATGGGGTGATTAACAGAGTGGGATGTGGTGTACTGTTCGACGCCAACTTCACCTGGAGGTGGGTATAGGAGTGCATTGGGCCGTCTTGTATTTAGAACCAAGGAAATGATTCAGGCAGTTGAAGCTCCTGAAACTGTAAGGAACAAGGTCTCCTTTTCTCTTTTGGGGTTCCTTGATGGAGAGGTCTCTCTCAAAGGTAGGCCAATCTGTAAAAGACATTTTTTTTAAAAAAAATTATTCTACAAATTTATAGAACAGCAAAGTTCCCAATACCATATCTGTTGAAAAAAAAATGGAGTTTTCAGACGTTAAAGTTTTGTTGTCCCACATTGATCAGGAAAAGAGTTTGACTTGCGTTCTAGTTATTGGGCAAGAGAAGGTGTGAGGAGTAGGGCTAGTGCGCACAGGATTGCTCGAAAATCTAATTTCAATTTAAATTGGTCGATTGTGTTACTTGTTTAATCTAAATTTTATTTTTTAACCATATCCTGCTCCTCCATTCCTTTCTGCTCTTTTCTATTCTCTATTCTGTATTTCTGGGTTGCAAATACAATATATTCTTACTGTTCTAATCTTGGAATAACAATTTCAAAAGGCCTTTTTTATCCTAAGGACAGTGTTACTATCATTCTGCGGTATTTTTCTAACAATATCTTGATTGCCGTCAAAGCTGTTGGTAGTAAAGATGCTGGACTCTAGCGCATCTATTGCTATTGTTTATTTATTTGTGCCTCCTAGGCTGTGGTCTGTAATCCACTCTCGAACTCCTCTTCCCCTGTTGCCCCCGTAGGTGGTGCATGTGCCTTCTACGTTTTAAGTCATAGGATGCGGTTTTCTATTCTTGCAATTATGTAAAGTTGCGTTGGGGATTTTTCAGCACGGCAGTTCCACAGCGCGCAGTGTGTGCAGTTGGCAACTAGGAATGCTCCATTCAGTGATCCTCAGTGTAGTTTTCTCTATTATCTAATTTGGAGAGAAAAGAAAACAGTATTGCCCAAAAATGCTACCCACTATCTTTGTTGCTTTTGATTCAAAATCACATCCCAGTTTCACCAAACACAAATTGACCTGAAACTGAAAAGAATCTCCAGATCCTCTACTGCTCCTAGTTTACCATTTGAGTTTTCAATTTTGGCATTGACATTGTCCACACTTATGCATCTCTTTGCAGTTTAACATCAACCTATGGTCCTTTTTCTAAATGATCGGATGTTGAATACCCTCATTTTCTCAATATTCAGGTAAACTGAAGGCTTTGGATGAGAGTTGGATCCAAGTTATATTTGAGGCACCTCAGCTGAAGGTTGGAGCACTGGAGTTTCAGTATGGCGGTCAAAGTGAGGTTAAGCTGCAGATAACATACATAGATGAGAAGATTAGGTTAGGAAAGGGCTCCAGAGGTTCTCTATTTGTTTTTCAAAGACGCAGATAGACAATGGAAATATTGGTGACTTGGTGTATGAAGATTCCTTCTCTGTAATCTGTTTCTGGTGTGGGAGAAATGTTGAACTTCTTTACATAGTGATGGGCTTCTATCCCATTCACAATAGAAACTTATGTTTAACCTCTTGATGTACTGAATTGAATAACATTACAGTGATTTCTTATTCCTGTCTTCATTTATTCTTCTACTTGTGGTTGTTGAATTCATGACTTTTCTCCCCGGAAAACTGGAATAATAGCTTTTAGCTGATAAACTGAGTAATGTTAAACGCTTATTTGGCCTTCATTTGCTATATCGGATCTTAAAGGAGGAGGTTAGAATTTTACAAACTAACGCATGTTGATATTAAATGGAATACTATATCTACATGGCATGTGCAGCTCTCCAAGGACAGATAGAGTTTCCACGAAGATGATTCCTGGCCAATTTCAACACCATAATGGTTGGGAATGGGCGACAGACAGATTAGTTTACACACAACCATGCTTTAGAAGTGTTCCTTCAATCTGCCGCTGTTGATATTGAAAGCTGGGAGCATTAATTATTTCCCTCAAATTATGTTGCGAGCAAATCGCATTTTGGCACAAATACTCGAGAAAACTAATCCCTTCTCACCATCAAAAACTATGCCAGATTAATCAAGCAAGAATCCAACTGAATGAATTAATTCCAACTTTCTAAATATCTATATATATATAAATTTCATTAATAATAAAATTGAATGAATTATATTGAATCAAAAACTAAATCCAAATATGAACCCTAAAATATTTTTAAAATGAAATCACCGATCTAATGTCAACGCCTATTCAAAATCATCAATAACGTAAAATTGCACGGCATCCAAGCTCAACATCGCGATGGATACAATACCTGGATTTATTTGCCTTTTTTCCTTCAACATATAATCCATTTTGGAATTTAATTAGAGGAGGAGAACATTATCGGAATTTAGGATTTTAATTCTGTTCTTCTTTTTTTTTTTTTTTTTTTTTTTTCTGCCAAACTAATTATTATTATTATTGTTATTTATCCACTTCTATTGTGTTCTAATTTTGTGTGGTCATCAATATCATTTCCATCGTCTTACTAACCGACTTTTAAACGGTCAGCTACTTCCTCCCGCACCAAATTCACCTTCAAATCTCTCTCTCCCTCTCCGCTCTCAGCTTTTCTCCATGGATTTGGTTTTCTCGAATTGTAAAAATGCGCCATCTTTGTCCGCTAAGAATCATAGAAATGTACACCCACGTTCCCAGATTTCACGCTCAATGCCTCAAATAAGGATCAGATGGTCGCCGATTCGAGTTTCCAATCTCGCAGCAGCTTCCCCACCTCAAAATTCCAGAAATGGAACCGCCACAGCTACTAGCATCAATAGGAGTATAGCTTCCACCACTGAGAATGAGAAGCCGGCTTCTTTACAGTTACTAGGCAAGTCTAGCGCCGCCATGGAACAACTCGACATCGAGCGTGGAGTCTGCCTGCCGTTTCGCAAGTACTCTCCCGAGATAGTATGATTATTATCTTTTTTTTTTTTGAGATTAACGGCTTGTTTCTCTGAATAGATGAGAGAAATTCCGTCACTTGTTCTAAACATCCTAATTTCCTTGATATGAAAACGATCTTCTTGTTGTGAAACAGGTGAGGAATAAGGTGTTGGAATCCAGAGCGTCTATATTTTCTCTTATGTTGCGTGGAGTGGAAATAGTGTGGAATTTGGGGTTGTACTGGTCTTCCTTGATGTATGATTGCTTGGTAGGAAGGGATATAGAGGTCGTTCCATATCGAGCACGTCAGCTGAGGATCCTCTTGTGCGATTTAGGACCTTCTTTTATCAAAGCTGGGCAGGTCTATTACTTGTTTATCTTTTTGAACTTCTTTGTTCATTGAATTATCCTCTTCCATTTTATATTTTCAAGTTGCAACTGCTTTGCCTGATATTTGGATTTCCTGGGTTTCAGAAAGAGAAATTCAGACTGGCTTTCTGAATTTACCCGTAGTGGTTTTGGGCTCCAGTATTGACTTGATAGTCTTTGTGCCTTTTTCCAGGTTCTGGCCAACAGACCTGATATCATTAGAGAAGATTACATGAATGAGCTCTGCATTCTTCAAGATGATGTTCCTTCTTTCCCCAATCAGGTAAAAACGTATGCTTTACTGGCAATTAGTTTTTACATGTATTGAGGCTTTGCCATGGGTCCCTGGAATGCCTTTTTTTGCATAACCAGTTTGAAATTTTTGATAGGTAGCTTTCAAGATTATAGAAGAAGAGCTGGGCCAACCGCTTGAAGCTGTATTCTCTAAAATTTCATCACAAACAATAGCAGCTGCAAGCTTGGGTCAAGTTTATCGAGCTACCTTAAGAGATACAGGCGAGGATGTTGCAATCAAGGTAATCTGATGCTAATAGGACACAAACTATCCTGTCACCTTTTTTGTTGGGTTCTTTTCCATTTGTTCCTCTAATGTTTATATGACTAATAAAGCAGTCACCAATGACATACTTATTGTGAATGATACTACCTTCCTTCAGTGTTTGTAATTCCATGTTTTATGACTCCTTGCTCCTTATAAATGTAAATTGTGGCATGAGATGGGAGAAGAAAAATTGTAAAAGGATGCTGGACCCAGTAAGCAGTAAATTAGATGGCAAACATCTAGGTTTTAAAAGGATTCCTCCTGCAAGTTATATCAAGAAACTGAAAGTTTCCTGTATCATATCAACAATATAAAGTCATTTTATTTGCAGGTACAAAGGCCTGAGATAGAACCTATAATCTACCGGGATCTTTTCCTTTTCAGAACTCTTGCTTCATTCCTAAATGGCATCAGCTTACAGAAACTGGGATGCAATGCTGAGCTGATAGTTGACGAATTTGGTGAGAAACTTCTGGAGGAGCTTGATTACACCTTGGTATCTTTCAAAACCGTCCTTCAATAATCTTCTTGTGCACTGTTAAACCTAGATAAAGAGTTATTATAAACCAAAACATGTCTGAGAATTTTGTACTTGATTTCTATTTCCATGGCTGCCAAACCAATATGATGTTTCTCCTATCCTTATCAATGACATTTTTTTAATCTTTATTTTTTAATGTATTTTACTGATAGTCCTGTTTCCTTACTCAGGAGGCCCGGAATATTGAAGATTTTCTGGAAAACTTTAAAGATGATCCTACTGTTAAAATTCCTCAGGTTTACAGAAAGCTTTCTGGTTCCCGTGTTTTAGTAATGGAGTGGATAGATGGTATTCGGTGCACAAACCCACAGGTTTGGATATCAAAATCATGGTGAAATTTTCAGTTTCTTTCTTTCATTTCTTTAAGTCAAGAGATGACATATTGCTTAATGTAACTCAGGCTATCAAGGAAGCTGGCATTGACATAGATGGATTTTTAACAGTTGGGGTGAGTGCTGCTTTGCGGCAATTGCTAGAGTTTGGGTTATTTCATGGAGACCCACATCCTGGGAATATATTTGCTATGCGAGATGGACGTATTGCATATGTGGACTTCGGGAATGTTGCAGTACTTAGTCAGGTAGGAGTTTGTTTCCAGGAAATGCAGGCAAAAAGACATCTATTTACAATGAGGCATTATTTCTTATTAGATTTACCATGCAAGGGAAATGATATTATATTTTTCTGAAAGTGATATGATATATATTGATTTATTGGCGGAGGAGAATGTCTCTTGAGCATGCATAACTTTAGTATAGCAGGAAATTAGTTTAGTACATCAAGTGGGAAACTTGAGCTTCTAGTTAAGTTTATTTACATTGAGCATACATGTTGTTGCCTTACATAGTGACATGATTTCTATATTTCAGCAAAATAAGCAAATACTGATTGATGCTGTTGTGCATGCTGTAAATGAGGATTATGCTGAGATGGCAAACGATTTCACTAGGCTTGGCTTCTTGGCCAGTGGAACTGATGTCTCTCCTATCATTCCAGCTCTGGAAGCAATTTGGCAGAACTCAGCTGGGAAAGGACTTTCTGATTTTAATTTCAGAAGCGTCACGGGTAATTTTATGGCTGTAATCCTTGGTTTGTTTGCTGACACAACATAACACACCACTGAATATTTCCATGTTCATGGTCACAGAATCATAAGGCTGCTCTTTCACAGAGTTAACATGTGGTTCTGAGTAAAGTAAGACAATCCTTGCCATAATGAGAGATGAATTTCAATTATCATGAGTTCTTATTCTGTATACACACTGCAGGGAAATTTAACCAGTTGGTTTACAATTATCCCATCCGTATACCCGAGCGATTTTCCCTTGTTATCCGTTCTTTATTGACTCAAGAGGGAATCTGTCTCACCCTGAAGCCAGATTTTAAATTTCTTGAGGTGAAGACATGTCTTTTCTCTCCTTTTTACTTTTTTCTTTTAATATTTTGTTGAATGATTCCCACATTACAACTTCCCATTTTTATTTTAATATTTTGTGCCAATGGTGTATATAGCTTGTGACCTTTTCATAGTTCGGTGTACTGTGAGCAGTGTAGGGTTTTTTGCTCTTAAAAAGATTGAAGCATATTGTGCTAGACTTTATCTAATCAAGATGTAATTGAACATTTGATAGGTTGCCTACCCATATGTGGCAAAGCGCCTTCTAACAGACCCAAATCCAGCTCTTCGTGAACGCCTAATACAGGTGATTTAAAATATATTCTTTGCCTACCAGTTATATCCTGCATATAAGGGTTAGAGTTGTGCATCAACTCCACATTTTTTATTTTAAGATATGCTTTGTTCTCTTGGATCATTGATCGCGGTTGTCGAAGCCAGTCAAAAATAACCTTTCTGGTTATCAACAATTTACAACGGCAGATAGTGGTGAAATGATCGAATCCACAGGAAATTGAATACTTACCTATTTTTCTTATCAAGACCAAAAGAATTAATTGAAACAAAAATAAACTGAAACAAAAATAAAACTGAAAGAGAAATAAACTGAAAGCAAATATAACTGAAAGAGAAATAAACTGAAACGAGATAAAATTGAAAGCAAAAATAACTGAAACGAGATAAAACTGAAATGAGATAAAACTGAAAGCAAAAATAACTGAAACGAGATAAATCTGAAAGCGGAATAAAAATAAATTGCAATAAAAGTAAAATGGGGGGTTTGAGATTGATTTGATTAATAAACTACTGAAAGCAATTAAAATAAGCGAATAATAAAATAAAAGAGAAATAAATAATAAGAAAGCTCTAGTTGAAGAATTGGATCCACTTCAGTTGTTGGGGTTGATCATTGACACTTAGTTTCTTTTGATTGATTCAATAGATTAGTTATGGAGATAGAAGACGCTTCTCACCACTATGTCTCTCCTTAGGGAACGTCCTCTAATTAATTACTAATTAACAAATTGCCAAGGAACGTCCTTGGGCCTTAGGCATCAAACAATTGTTAATTGCATGAAGAAAGAGAGAGATCTAATCCTAACTACTCAAACGCATGAGATGTCGTTAGATCATACAATTTCCTTAGTTTTTACACCAAGTGTTCTTATGTTTGAATAATCCAAGCAATTACGGACTTAAATCATCCAAACTAATATATTATTACTTTGCAATCAAGAATCAACGTAGATCTAAACAACAAAGCAATATTGAAATCAAGCATGAAATTGCACAAATATTGAATAACCAAAAGTTAAACAATGTTTGATCAAGTCTCCCAATCCATAAACCAACTAAAGCACCTAATCTTCAACTAGAATAAAAGATTTCAGCCTCTCATGGCTGAAACAAAATTAAAAATAAAAGAAAAGAAGAAAGGTAGAAGAAGAGATGTGAATTTCGTAGGTGCCCCTAAGGGGGGCATAAAAGTTGTGTGGAGGCTCCTTATGTGTCTTTTTATAGTTGAAAGTGCTGCCCTAGGTCATACTTGCTTCCTAATTAGTGAAGAGGCTGCCCAAAGTGCTGAAAAGGAAAGAATCGCATTGCAAATTCTCCAGAAGGAAGGAGGCGCGCGGATCAGGCTTCAGAAGAGGAAGGATGCGCGCGGATTGCAGAAGAGGAAGTGGAGCGCAGTCATTAATGTGCAGAAGTGGAAAGAAATCTGTCCAGTCTTTCCTTTTTAGGTGGAGCCTTCGTTTGAATTTTGAATGCTGAATGAAGAAGAGGCAAGTGCATCTCCTTGAAATCTTGCTGCCTAAATAGGAAGATTTGACTGCTGCAGTGTGTGCACATCTTTGAATAAGGAAAGAAAGATATGCGATTTGAATTTCAAATAATCTTCTAACTGAGCTTTCCTTATTTGCTTTTGCTTCTGCACTTCCCTTATTTGAGGACTTTCCTTTTCTGAAAACGTTCCTTATTTGACACTTTCCATAATTGGTTTCACCTTCTGAATAAGGAAAGAAGAATCTGCAATTTGAATTTCAAAGAATCTGTTGATTACGCTTTCCTTTTCTGGCACTTTCCTTATCAGAAAACCTTCCTTATTTAGCACTTTTCATATTTGAAAACTTTCCATTTTTGGCACTTTCCATATTTGGCACTTTTTGACAGTTTTAAGAGCATTTTCTCTAGAATGTCTCTTTACACCTAATATCTGCAAAACATGATTAAAACCACAAAATTAGGTAGAAAATGTGTAAATAAACATCAATAAGATCATGATAATATGGACTAAAATATGCTCTATCAATCATCATGGGCCAATTACCTCTAAAGAAATTATTGTTCTCTTTCAGAAACTATCATTATTTTATTCTTCCGTCCTCTGTATAGTTATCACATTACATGCCAGTTGCCACCAGCGGCCACACTGGCTTGGGTCCTAGTACACTGCTTTTATATGGTCTTTTAAGGTTAATTTTAGGCACATCATAACTTGTGTATTTAGTGGCCGTACTGTCTTATCATTCACTGTGAACTGTAATTTTAGAGAGCCCATTAATATTTGCCAGCATAAAACTTTAAATTCTAATGATCCAATCAATATTGCCTGGAGATTCAAGGCTTACGGAAGGTAAACAGGGACATTCCCTAGTCCTGCCATGTGCTAAGTGCTTGGTGGAGTGGTGGATTAACTTTGATTGCCTTTAATCAATAATGATGCTTTCCTGTGATAGGTTTTGTTTAAAGATGGTCTTTTCCAGTGGAAACGGCTTGAAAACCTTATTATTCTTGCAAAGGAGAATGTAGCTAGGATGAGCAGCAACCCTGCATTGCAAGTAAAGAATATGTGTGTATCCTTTCACAGCCCGAGAAAACTAGTTTTGCTTCAATGTTTAAAGACGCTATTTCTAACCTATATAAACTTTTGCCCCTCAGGCGAAATTCAAGAACCTTGCAAGTGCAAAGGAAGTTAGATCTGACAGACACTATAAAAGATGGAGCTCGTCTTTTCTTTACGGATGAAGGAATTCGTAGACAGCTGCTTTTGGCTCTGACTGAAGATTCTAAGCTTCACATTGAAGAGGTCTATCTGTACTATGTTTACAATAACTTGTGGGAAAGCTGCAAATGCTATTGTATGGAAACAAGTGGGATTATTAATCTGTGTTCTGAATGACATTTGCCTTGTGTAGCTTGTAGATGTTTATAGACTGGTGGAGGAAGAAATAGATATACCCTCAGTAGCTGTCGAAGTTGTACGAGGTAAATAGGCATAATCAAGCCAATCACTTGATTCTCTCGCTTCATTTTTTTGTTTTTTCCTTTAAGTCATTACGCAATGCCCGCTACTAAAAAATTTTATGCATTTGAATTGCAGAAATTCCAAATGTAATCCGGGATCTCATGCTTTCGTGGAGTGACTCGGTCTTATCGGATAGATGATTTAATGTGTCGGTGTAAGATCCATGCATACGATCTAGTTTGAATTAAACTTTACTCGCCAACAAAAGTCATCTAAGTTGTGCAACTCTGTTTGTGGACGGCAAATTTTCCAAGTTGTAACTTGTAAATGCCTAGGGAACATCATTTGCTGTATATAAACAAATCAAAGGGAAAAAAAAAAAAAAAAAAAAAAAAAAAAAAAGGCAAGCTGTATTATATATAGAGAGTATTTCTATGCAATATGACCGACTTCCTAGCCGCCTTCTTCGTCTGACCTTTTCTGGCAATGGAGTAAATGGAAGCACACCTTTCCTTTATAATTTATAAAGGACTTCAATTTTATAATGAGAAATACTAAAATATGAAGTTCAGAATACAGTTAATACTTTCTTGATTACTTAACTATTAATTATTTTGGACATCATCACATATAATTTGAATTAAATTTGGTGAGGGTTTTAATCATAGATTTTACCAAATTTTGAGCTTTACATTGTCATTTACCTATGTAAAAAAATTGAAATATGTTAATAATGAGTTATATATATATATATTAGGTCTTTTCCTTAACAATACCAGTTGTTTGAATAGCTGTGATGTTGTATTAATAACTAGTAGTTGTTATAGTATCGATTAAATAAATATTATAAGAAGTCTAATAATTAAAAATTAAAAAAATTAATTTTAAATTAAATTTAATATATTTTCATTTGCAAACACATATTAAAATAACAAAGTAACGAATCATAATAATGTAAACTTTTTGTTACTTGCTTATAAAATAAGGTTTATAATATTTTTAGAAACTTTTAATATCATAGTTGTGTTTTTTTAATTGCTTTATTAATTATTTTCTTCAATTTTATAACATTTTCTATTAATATCTTCTCCTTTTTAATATTTGATAGTATTTTTTACATGCACCTAAATTTACATATATTATATTGATAAATAAATAACAAACAAGAGTACAAAATTATGATAAGTCCCACCTTAATCAATCATATTAGCTAAGTATATGCACACCATGCACGGGTAAGAAACTCCAAATATTAACATTAAATTTTATTAATCAAACTAAAATGAATAATTGAATAATCGAATAATTGATAAGTATTCAGCCTTAGCTTGGACCTTCCTCAGCATCCAGAAAGTGTAGGAGAACGGACTAGTGTAATAGACATCTATGGAGCTCTCATATATCCAAGCAGGAAGTTCAGGTCAATCGTCGAGATTGGAGCGTGATTGGGGTGCTAGACTAGCTAAATTTTACAAGAGAAGTAATTCTGTCGAAAACGGGCGGAAATAATAACTGCGGTATAAGGAGCTAGCTGGCACGTAGGCAGGTGTTAGGAGCGTGCTGGGAAGCGTAGCGCAAGGACGCCCATAGGCCTACGAATGGGGCGCGCTGAATCTCATTTGGCTGCCAGGCGCACGTAGGCCATTAGACGCGTTGTCGGTGGTCAAAAATCGGTGCGGGACATATGGAAGGAAGCAACTGCTTGGCAGACAGGTGCACGCCAAAAACCCACGTGGTAGGCCTACAGATTTGGACATGTGAATTTAGAGTTTAGTCAATTCAAGTGTCAACTTTCAAGTATGTGACAAATAGTATCAGAGCACCAAGATTGAAGAGATGGCAGATTTGGTTGAGCAGATTGTCCAAGGAGGACATGGTAGTGGTGAAGAGCAACTTCCTATGATATCACAACCTTCTGTTCATAGGAAGAAAGGAAGAGATAAGTCTCGTGAACCTTCTCATATTGTTAGAGAGAAGTTAGGTGACATAGAAATTAGACTAGCCAAGATGAAGCTCAAGCTTATTGATGGCGAGGAGAAGTTCGAAGAGCTTGATTTGCACTTGGATGAACTATCTACAAGTATGGAGGAGTTTGACCGAGTGCTTGCAAGAGTGAGGAAGGCCATGGACAAGGTGACTTTGTTTAAGAAGACAGTAGCACAAGGGAGTGTGTCAAGTCTTTCAATGTTCGTGGGCATGATTGGCATTGCTCAAAAGGTTGAGGTGCCAAAGCCAAATATGTTCAAGGGTGATAGGAGTGCCAAAGAGATTGATAATTTCCTATACAACCTTAAATAATACTTTAGAGCGTTGGGAGTTATGGATGATGGTTGACCATGCTTCCATATTCTTAGTCGATGTCGCCATGGTTTGGGTGAGGATAATATATGCCGATGTTGAGAAAGGACTCAACACTATTGCCATGTGGAATGATTTTAAGAGAGAGTTGAAGAAGCAATTCTATATTGAGAATGCTACTTACGAGACAAAGGCGAGATTAAGGCGACTCACTCAATGAGGAAGCATTCATGAGTATGTTAAGGAATTCTTGAAATTCCTAATTATCCTGATGGAGAGGCCTTATTTGCTTTTATGGATGGGTTGTAGTCTTGGGTGCGTATAGAGATTGAGAGGCGTGGAGCTAAAGATCTCGCCACAATAATCTCTATAGTCGAGTCCTTGGTGGATTTCCAAAAAAGAGTGGACGAAGAGAAGCCAAGGCAACTCAAGGAGAAGAATAGTGCCAATGATAGTTGTAATACCCGGCTAAATTCCAGCGTCGGAATTCCCATTTCCTATGAAAATCTCCATCGGAATTTGAAATCTCAAAGCCGGAATGTTTAGAAGGGTAAAATGGGGTTTTCATAAGATGAATATTTGAGTTTTGGTAAGGTTTAAAGGTTCGGCCGCCGAAGCTGACTTCTCCAGCCACCTATAAAGGACCTTCAACCCGAAAATCGAGAGAAACTCTTCTCCATTTTCGGGCAGAGGTAATCCCATGCGCTTCTTTGGTTTTTCTTGCCGTTTTACTTTAATTTTTGGAGAATTCATAAGTTTTTAACTACGGTTTTGAAGATCCGAGTTGCATTTCAAGTCTTAAACCTTGGAGACCTCCGGAGATCGATTTTCCTTTTTCTCCAAGTTTGAGTTGTTGTCACCATTGTTGTCTCTAAGAGGTAAGCCTAAACCCTCACTTTTCTCTTGTTTTCGAAAGGTTTTTAGCTTGTTTTTTGAGGGTTTAATGGTTGTAGTTGCATGTTTGTCCTTGTTGTTCGTTGTAGAGTTTGAGTTTAAATGTTCTTAATGCATGCTTTCTCTTGTGTTTATTTTATTGCATGTTGGGTTAGAGGCAGTCTTTGAGGTCTCTTAGGTATGTTAAATAGGTTTGGTTGCTGTGAGGTCCTTGCATGTGAGTTTTGTAGTGTTTTGGGAGACTGAATGCTAGGGCAGAATCAGGTTCTGCCTAAACTGAAGAACCCAAGTTCTGCCGCCGAACCTGCAGGTAGAGGCAGCCTTTGGCCGCCTAAACTGCCCTCGAAAGTATGGACTTTCGGATCTGTGAAGGGGTTTAGGCCGCTGAACCTGCCTCCGAAAGTTACTGACTTTCGGATCTGTGAAGGGTTTTAGGCTGCCGAACCTGCCCACGAAAGTTACTGACTTTCGGATCTGTGAGGGACCTTCGGCCGCCGAAAGTTCCCTGCCCAGCCTTCCCCTGCTTGCTTTTTATGCATGTTTTGGCATGTTTTAGAGGGTTCTTGGGGAGTTGTTTAGAGTCTTGTAAAGTGTAACGACCCGGAAATCCGACCCGTTACCGGCGCTAGGATCCAGATCGGCTTAAGGCCGCCGGGACCCGTAGCAAGCCTACATACCTCCAGTAAACCTGTGGAATCCCATACATAATAACATATACATGATCTGTAAAAAAATTTCTTTTCTCTTATCCAAGCAAAACCTGTGCATGCACAAAATCATACATAAACCCCACACTGGAGTCCTCATCAAATACTCCAATGGGGTATCATCATCATACATATCAGCTTGGATAATCATGGTCATTAACATCATTACTCATTAAACACTCTGAACATAATGGGGATTCACACATCTCTAGGTCAAGCACTACTATAATCCTCAATACATCATCAAATCATTCGTTACATTACATGGTCATAAATACTCATTACATCATGTTCATGTCCACTACTATCTATTACAACATACATGACTTAACTTCACTCTAGCCGACTTCTTGATCTATCCTGTACCTGCAATTCTGGGGATAAAGGGAGTGGGGTGAGCTACTAGAGCCCAGTGAGCAGAAACTAAAAACATTTGTTTTAATTCCTCCATTTTTAGGTATATTATTATTCATTTAACTTTTTCTTTCTTTTTCTTATTCATGCTTTCATGTATGCGCCATAACACAAACATTTCACAACAAGGATGAACTTGTCACCATTTAGCCCCTATCTTTCTTACTTATACATGCCGGGGGCGTAGAGCCGTAGCAGGCACACCCGGACTTCCATAATCTGTCATAGTGCCAGGGGCGTAGAGCCGTAGCAGGCACACCTGGACTCACATAGGCTATCATGACATACAAGGGCTAATGGATCATTCAACATTCATCCACATCAACAACAAAGTATGCAATGCAACATATTCGTGAATTCTAATGCAAACAACCTAATATTGCATGGCATAATGATGCATGGGCAATGCTTTATGGTTCATTCATTTATTCATTTACTTTAAAACTTAAGGGGTTGTTCCACTCACCTGGTAACTGAAGCTTTAACAACGAACTCTGAACGACTATCTCACAACCGGGGGTCTCGGTTCCTCGGGTCCGAACCTACACAGGTGGACTCAAGTGAGGCACCAAACATACATGAATATGACTCTAAAAATACTCCCCAAACACCCCCTAAAACATCCTGAAAACATCACATGAAATCATGCAAGAAACGGCTGAACAGGGCACTTTCGGCGGCAGGTTCGGCGGCCGAAAGTCCCTCTGCAGCCGAAAGTCATGCAGGTTCGGCGGCACTTTCGGCGGCCGAACCTCCCAGACAGAGACGAAACTTAAGTTTCGGGGGCAGGCTTCGGCAGCCGAAACTGCCTTCACAAGGGGGTTCGGTGGCCGAAAGTCACTTCGGCGGCTGAACCTGAGTTTCTGCCGAAGGGCAGAAACTTGGCTCCCTTGTGTCCACAGCCTCCAAAACGCCTCAAAACATGCATAAACTTGTTTATACACATGCATACACATCATACATCACACCTAGGGGTCTCAAACTATAATATACCCTAACTACAACACTTCAAACAACACATTTCCAACATACATTGTTCAAATCACAACATAAACCTAACAACAAGCCTAAACATGCATTCTACCCCATCAACTTGCATAAAACCTTCATAAAACATAAAAGAAACATAGATCGAAGCTTACCTCTTGAAGATCTAGAGGAAGAACGACCCTAGCTCGGAAAATGGAGGGATTTAGCTCCAAGACTTCCAAGCTCCAAACTTGCTTAAAAACACTCAAAAACTTTTGTGGAACCTTAAAACTCAAAGAAAATGGTGGGGATTGAAGGAAAAACACAAGATTTGGGAGAGGGAGGTCGGAAGCTCGCTGAGGTCGAAAATGGGAGAAAACTCTCCCATTTCGGCTAAGTGCCCCTTTTATAGGTGGCTGGCCAGGCCACGTTCGGGGGCCGAAGGTGCCTCCGCATGCATGCAAGGTTCGGCGGCCGAACTTGGAGTTCGGCGGCCGAACCTGCATTTCCCTCACTCAAAATTTTCGGGCGCCTAAAGTCCCTCCGAAAGCATGCATGTTCGGCGGCCGATCTTTGGAGTTCGGCGGCCGAACCTGGGTTTTCCTTTCAAAGATTTTTCATGCAAAAACTCAATTAATTCTTACTTAAAAACATGAAATACATGAAAACATTTCATAAAATCATAGTTTTACCCTTCTAGAGGTTTCCGACATCCGAGGTCCCACCGGACGGTAGGGATTCCGACACCGGAGTCTAGCCGGGTATTACATTCTCCCCCCCTTAAGAACATTCGTCCCCGAATGTTCCTCAACTAACATACAAAGCATGGCATCAATCATAACATACAACATAGCATACAATACATCATACATGCAACACATAGAACAACTAACACTCACCTCAAAACAGATGGGGGTATTGCTGGAGCATGGACTCCCGTGTCTCCCAGGTGCATTCCTCTAAGTTGTGGTGGTTCCAAAGGACCTTTACCATCGGGATTTCCTTGTTCCTCAACTTTCTGATCTGAGTGTCTAGGATCCGCACTGGCTGTTCTACATAGGTGAGATCCTCTTGGATCTCTACATCAGGCTCACTAAGAACCTTGCTCGGATCTGACACGTATTTCCGTAACAGAGAAACATGGAAAACCGGATGGATTCTCTCCATCGAAGCAGGCAAGTCTAGCTTGTACGACACATTACCGACCCTCTGAAGCACCTCGAAAGGACCGATGTACCGTGGAGCTAACTTACCCTTCTTCCCGAACCGAACCACTCCTTTCATAGGAGACACCTTGAGCAAAACCAAATCCCCCTCCTGAAACTCTAGCTGTCTTCTGCGGATATCTGCATAACTCTTCTGCCGACTAGCAGCAGTCTTGATCCTCTCCCTGATTATGGGTACCACCCTGCTGGTAAGCTCTACTAACTCCGGACCCGCAAGAGTCCTCTCTCCTACTTCCTCCCAGCAGATAGGTGATCTGCACTTCCTCCCATACAAAGCTTCATATGGAGCCATCCCTATGCTAGCATGATAGCTGTTATTGTAGGCAAACTCCACCAAAGGTAGATGCTGCCTCCAAGAACCGCCAAAATCTAGCACACACATTCTGAGCATATCCTCAATTGTCTGGATGGTCCTCTCTGACTGTCCGTCCGTCTGTGGGTGGAAGGCAGTACTGAAGTCTAATCTGGTACCCATAGCGTTCTGCAGACTCCGCCAAAACCTGGAGGTGAACTGGGGCCCTCTATCTGACACTATAGATACCGGGACCCCATGCAGTCTGACAATCTCATCTACGTACACCTGCGCCAACTTGTCCACAGAGTAACCACTCCTGACAGGGATGAAGTGAGCAGATTTGGTGAGTCTGTCCACAATCACCCATATGGAGTCCAATCTGTTGGACGTCGCCGGTAACCCCACTACGAAGTCCATAGCTATATTCTCCCATTTCCACTCTGGAATAGGTAGCGGGTTAAGCATTCCAGCCGGCTTCTGATGCTCTAGTTTCACCCTCTGACACACATCGCAGGCTGACACGAACAGTGCCACGTCCTTCTTCATAGCTGGCCACCAATACACTCTCTTCAGATCCTGATACATCTTGGTGGCTCCAGGGTGAACACTATACCTGGTATTATGGGCTTCCCCCATAATATCTCCCTTCAGACCAATGTCATCTGGCACACATAATCTGTTCCCGTAGCGGAGGATCCCCTTATCATCAAACTTGAACTCATTACTCTGACCTGACTGAACCGTTCTGGCTATCCTGACCAACTCTGGGTCCTCATGCTGTTTCTGAGCTACCTGCTCCAGAAACACGGGTGTCACTCTCATCTGAGCCACTAAGGCACCTGTGCCAGACAACTCCAACTGTAATCCCTCACTCATAAGTCCGTGGAACTCCTTCACCACCGGCCTCCTCTCTGCTGAAATGTGGGATAGACTGCCGAGTGATTTCCGGCTTAGGGCGTCTGCCACAACATTCGCCTTACCCGGATGGTACTGAATCTTACAATCATAGTCACTCAACAGCTCTACCCATCTCCTCTGCCTCAAATTCAAATCTCTCTGACTCAAGATGTGTTGCAGGCTCTTATGATCTGTGAAGATCTCACACTTTACCCCATAAAGGTAATGCCTCCACATCTTGAGTGCAAAGATCACTGCTGCCATCTCTAGGTCATGTGTGGGGTAATTCAGCTCATGCTTCTTCAGCTGCCTAGAAGCGTAAGCGATCACCCTCTCATTTTGCATTAGCACACAACCCAGTCCCACACGGGACGCATCACAATATACTGAGAAGTCATCATCACTTTTTGGCAGAGCTAACACCGGTGCTGAAGTCAACCTCCTCTTAAGCTCCTCAAAGCTTTCCTCACACTGATCGGTCCATATGAACTTCTGATTCTTCTTTGTCAATTTGGTCATAGGAGCAGCAATCTTTGAGAAGTCCTGAACGAACCTCCTGTAGTAACCTGCTAAACCCAGAAAACTCTTGATCTCGGTCACTGTGGTGGGTCTAGGCCAGTTAGCTACAGCCTCTACCTTCTTGGGGTCTACTTCAATACCCTGTTCTGACACAATGTGCCCCAAGAATGAAATGCTCCTAAGCCAAAACTCACACTTGGAGAACTTGGCATACAAGCCATGCTCTCTCAAGGTCTGCAAAACTGTCCTCAGGTGATGGGCATGCTCCTCTGCATTTCTGGAATACACTAAGATATCATCTATGAAGACAATAACGAAGTGATCCAGATACTGACTGAATACTCTGTTCATGAGGTCCATGAATGCTGCAGGGGCGTTGGTCAACCCAAACGGCATCACAAGGAACTCATAGTGCCCATACCTGGTCCTGAAAGCTGTCTTCGGTACATCTTCATTCCTTATCCTCAACTGATGGTACCCCGATCTCAGATCTATTTTGGAGAAACAACCTGCTCCTGCTAGCTGGTCGAATAGATCGTCGATCCTCGGCAAAGGGTACTTGTTCTTGGTAGTGACCTTGTTCAACTGTCTGTAGTCGATACAAAGTCTGAGGGATCCATCCTTCTTCCTTACAAACAAAACCGGAGCACCCCAAGGTGAAGTACTCGGTCGGATGAAACCCTTATCTACCAGCTCTTGCAACTGTTCCTTCAGTTCTTTCAATTCAGCTGGTGCCATCCTGTAGGGAGGGATAGAGATCGGTCTGGTACCGGGCATTAACTCAATCTCGAACTCTATCTCCCTAGCAGGTGGTAACCCTGGCAGCTCGTCTGGGAAAACATCTAAGAACTCACTCACCACAGGCACTGAGGCGGGCTCTCTGACATGACTATCTAACTCCCTCACATGAGCTAGAAACCCCTGACATCCCCTCCTAAGCAACCTACGAGCCTGAAGAGCTGAGATCAGACCTCTAGGTGTACCCCTCTTGTCTCCTCTGAAGACGACCTCTGACCCATCCTGATCTCTGAATCTGACTACCTTGTCTCTACAGTTCAAGGTAGCACCATGGGTCGATAACCAATCCATCCCTAGAATGACGTCAAAATCTGTCAAATCTAGAACCACGAGGTCGGCGGAAAGGCATCTTCCCTCTATGAAAACTGGACTACATTGGCAGACTGCCTCTGCCACTGACGGGTCACACTTGGGTCCACTGACCCATAGGGGACACTCTAACCCAGAGACCATCAATCCTACCCTCTCCACGACTCTCGGAGCAACAAAAGAATGAGATGCACCCGGGTCCATTAAGGCATACACATCAGAACAACCAATGATGAGATTACCTGCCACCACGGTGTTGGATGTGTTGGCCTCCTGCTGAGTCATAGTGAAGATCCGTGCCGGAGCTGATGGACCTTCACCTCTGTATCCTGCTGATGAAGAGGCTGACCCTCTCCCTCTGCCTCTGCCACTGGCCTGTGTTGCGGTTGGAGGCCCTGGGAAAATGGTAAGTGATGTATGTTCTGACAGGAAAGACCAGGACCCCATTCTACAGGCCTGGCACAGAGTTAACTTGGACTAATTGGTGACGAGTTCGCCCAACCCTTATGTGAATTGTTTGTGTTATGATGCATTTCATAGAGCATAGTGTTAACGTGTTTTAATAGCTCTACTCACTGGGCTTTTAGCTCACCCCTCTCCCTTTTCCCCCAGGCTTACAGGTACAGGATATAGTACGGGAGTCCAGATAGAGTAAAGAAGTCATGCCTATGTAATAGCTAGCAATGGACATGATCAAATTGTAATGTAAAAAGTACAGTATAGTTATGTAATGAGTTTTATGGATGTTAGTGTGTGCTTGACCATAGAATGTTGTATCCCTTTTTATACATGATCTTAGAGGTTCTGATGATGGTGTTTATGTATACCAACTAAACAGATGTTATGTTGCCCATTGGGGGCACAGATGAGATCCCACAGAGGGATCAATGTTATGTTAATGTTATGCACAGGTTGAGTTTGGTTGATGCTTATGGAAAGAAAAGTTTTAATTTTTATGCATGTTGTTGATCATGTATGGGATTATACAGGTTTACAGGTTATATGTCAGGCTTGCTACGGGTCCCGGCGGCCTTAAGTCGACCCGGATCCTAGCGCCGGTAGCGGTCCGATTTTCGGGTCGTTACAGAATGGTATCAGAGCCCTAGGTTCATATGGTCGGACCTAGAGTGTCGGGCTCATAGATGTTATAGAAGGTCAAGCACAATAGGAAAAGATCATGTCCACTAGGATAGGATGTGGAGTCCTGTCTTGCATGATGATGTGAAATGCCATGATAATATGCATGTGCATTAATGATATGCTATGATATGTGATGTATGTGATGAGGGTTCATGTGTGCCCACATGAACCATATGATGCTAATGCTTGCTTGATGTGTATTGTTTTTCAGAAAACAGGATGAGAGGAACTCGTCGATCAGCAAGATTGACTGGAGTACCACCTGAGGATGAGGGCATGAGCGCCCGTCCTCCTACATTGCCTAGGGCAATGTCAAGCAGGTCTAACAGGGACAGAGTAGCAAGAGACCCTAGAAGGTCTCTGGATCTGGGTAGAAGCAGATCAGTCAGAGGAACAGTTCAGGGAGGAGCGTCTGAGGACATGGGGGATGATATGGACGTGGAACAGAGGAGGGATGGCAGTTTGGGAGTCAGTATGTCAGAAGAAGGAATGGGGGAATCCCAAGGAGGCACTCAGGCCTCGGGATTTGTACAGCCACCTCACTACCCACATTTCTCACAACATCCCGGGTATTCGATGGGAGGTACATCGGATTACCCTAGTTTCACCCCTTATCCCACACAGATGCCATACCCACCATACTACCCACCATACTCTCAGTACCCAATGTATCCACCTCCACCCTACTATCCAAATCCAGCAAACCCTACCTCAGAAAATGTTGTACCACCTCCACCACCTGCGGAACCAGCAGCCCCAGTTGCTCAACCACCTAGACCTAGCTCAGCCAGTGGGAGCAAGGTTAAGATGACAGACTATATGAAGCTGGGTGCTCCCCAGTTTGAAACCGGTAATGATCCGTTCGTGTACTTGGAGCGGGTCAAGGCAATTACAGATGAGATAGGGGCGGATGACAGTAGAGCCATTCAAATGGCTGGGTTCACACTTAAGTGCAAAAAGGCACGGGAGTGGTTCAAAAATTATGTGAACCCGAGAGTGGACAACATGACTTGGGAAGAGTTTGCAAACGAGTTTGCAGGATGGGCTTTCCCTGATAGTTCAAGGGAATTGAAGATGATAGAATTCGAGCAGTTGAGGCAAACTGATGACATGAGTGTAGACGAATATACCGATAGGTTTATGGAGTTGCTGCCATTTGCAGGGCAAGACCTTAGCACAGACCAGAAGAAGTCGAGGAGGTATATCATGAAGCTCCATCCCAGGTATTCCTCCTTGGTACAGTCAGCAGATAGAGAGAGTTTTCACGCCATAGTAGATATGGCTAGGAGAATGGAAGCTAGTGCCATCATTCAGGGGACAGTTAAGCAGACAGTGGCACAAGCTTCTGGTTCTAAAACTCCGGGTGGGGGAAAGTTAGATCCCTCTACCCTTAGTGCAGCAGCTTCAGGCAGTAAGAGATGGAGTAAACCCAAGGGTAAGAAGAATAAGTTCTGGAACAAGGTTAAGTCCAGTCTGGGATTTGGAAGTGGCTCAAGCTCTGGTGCGGATAATGCAGTTTGTGCAAGGTGTGGTAGACCACACAAGGGAGTATGTCGGTTTGGGACGAACACCTACTTCAGATGCGGTCAGGAGGGGCATATAGCTCGAGACTGTCCAAGAGCGGCCCCAATGGCTCAGTCCCAGCAGACAGCTTCAGGCAGTGTAGCGCAGCCAGCAGCTCCAGCCATGACTCAGGCCAGTGGCAGAGGCAGAGGGAGAGGAGCAGCCTCTTCTTCAGCGGGTTTCAGAGGAGAAGGTCCGTCAGCCCCAGCACGGATCTTCACAATGACACAGCAGGAGGCAGACACATCCAACACCGTGGTGGCAGGTAATCTCGTCATTGGATGTTCGGATGTATATGCATTGATGGACCCTGGTGCATCTCATTCTTTTATTGCCCCGAGGGCCGTAGAGAGGTTGGGATTGATGACTTCTGGGTTAGAGTGTCCTCTCTGGGTCAGTGGACCCAAGTGTGATCCATCAGTGGCAGAGTCAGTCTGTCAGTGTAGTCCAGTTTTTGTTGAGGGGAGATGCATGTCCGCCGACCTAGTGGTTCTAGATTTGACAGATTTTGACGTCATTCTAGGGATGGACTGGTTATCTACCCATGGTGCTACCATGGACTGCAGGGACAAGGTAGTCAGGTTCAGAGGTCAGGATGGATCAGAGGTCGTCTTCAGAGGAGACAGGAGGGGTACACCTAGAGGTATGATCTCAGCTCTTCAGGCTCGTAGGTTGCTTAGGAGGGGATGTCAGGGGTACTTGGCTCATGTGAGAGAGCTTAATAGTCAGGTTAGAAAGCCCGCCTCAGTGCCAGTGGTTAGAGAGTTCTTAGATGTGTTCCCAGACGAACTGCCAGGTTTACCACCTGCTAGGGAGATAGAGTTCGAGATAGAACTGATGCCTGGAACCCGACCGATCTCTATCCCTCCCTACAGGATGGCGCCAGCAGAATTGAAAGAGTTGAAGGAGCAGTTACAGGAGCTGGTAGACAAGGGCTTCATCCGACCGAGTACCTCACCCTGGGGTGCTCCAGTTTTGTTTGTGAGAAAGAAGGATGGATCCCTTAGACTTTGTATCGACTACAGGCAGTTGAACAAAGTCACTACCAAGAATAAGTACCCATTGCCAAGGATCGACGATCTATTCGACCAGCTAGCAGGAGCGGGTTGTTTCTCCAAAATAGATCTGAGATCGGGGTACCATCAGTTGAGGATCAGGGAAGAGGACGTACCAAAGACAGCTTTCAGGACCAGATATGGGCATTTTGAGTTCCTTGTGATGCCGTTCGGGTTAACTAACGCCCCTGCAGCATTCATGGATCTCATGAATAGAGTGTTTAGCCAGTACCTGGATCACTTTGTTATTGTCTTCATAGATGATATCTTAGTGTATTCCAGGAATGCAGAGGAGCATGCCCATCATCTGCGGTTGGTTTTGCAGACCTTGAGGGAGCATGGCTTGTATGCCAAGTTCTCAAAGTGTGAGTTCTGGCTGAGGAGCATTTCATTCTTGGAGCATGTAGTGTTAGAGAATGGAATAGAGGTAGACCCCAAGAAGACAGAGACTGTGGCTAACTGGCCTCGACCCACTTCAGTGACAGAGATCAGGAGTTTTTTGGGTTTGGCAGGTTACTACAGGAGGTTCGTTCAGGACTTCTCAAAGATAGCAGCTCCTCTAACCAGACTAACCAGGAAGAATCAGAAGTTTCTGTGGACCGACCAGTGCGAGGAGAGTTTTGAAGAGCTTAAGAAGAGGTTGACTTCAGCACCAGTTTTAGCTCTGCCATCTAGTGATGCAGACTTTACAGTCTTTTGTGATGCGTCCCTTGTGGGACTGGGTTGTGTGCTTATGCAGAATGAGAGGGTGATTGCTTATGCTTCTAGGCAGCTAAAGAAGCATGAGTTGAATTACCCCACACATGACCTTGAGATGGCAGCAGTAATCTTTGCACTCAAGATGTGGAGGCATTACCTCTATGGGGTAAGATGTGAGATCTTCACAGATCATAAAAGCTTGCAGTACATCTTGAGTCAGAGGGATTTGAATTTGAGACAGAGGAGATGGGTAGAGTTGCTGAGTGACTATGATTGCAAGATTCAGTATCATCCGGGTAAGGCGAATGTTGTGGCTGATGCCCTAAGCCGGAAGTCACTAAGCAGTCTATCCCACATCACGGTAGAGAGAAGACCAGTGGTGAAGGAGTTTTACAAGCTCATTGAGGAAGGTCTACAGTTGGAGTTGTCTGGTACAGGTGCCTTGGTCGCTCAGATGAAAGTGACACCCGTGTTTCTGGAGCAGGTGGCTCAGAAACAGCATGAGGACCCAGAGTTAGTAAAGATTGCCAGGACTGTTCAGTCGGGCAAAGACAGCGAGATCAGATTTGACAACAAGGGGATCCTCCGCTATGGGAGTCGATTGTGTGTACCAGATGACATAGGGCTAAAAGGAGACATTATGAGAGAGGCTCATAATGCAAGATACAGCATTCACCCCGGAGCCACCAAAATGTATTAGGATCTGAAGAAAGTTTATTGGTGGCCAGCTATGAAGAGAGAAGTGGCACAGTTTGTGTCAGCCTGCGAAGTTTGTCAGAGGGTGAAGCTGGAGCATCAGAAGCCGGCTGGAATGCTTAACCCGCTACCTATTCCAGAGTGGAAATGGGAGAATATAGCTATGGATTTTGTAGTGGGGTTACCGGCGGCGTCCAACAGAGTGGACTCCATATGGGTGATTGTGGACAGACTCACCAAATCTGCTCACTTCATCCCTGTCAGGAGTGGCTATTCTGTGGACAAGTTGGCGCAGGTGTACGTTGATGAGATAGTCAGATTGCATGGGGTTCCTGTTTCTATCGTGTCAGATAGAGGGCCCCAGTTCACCTCCAGATTTTGGCGGAGTCTGCAGAATGCCATGGGTACTAGGTTGGATTTTAGCACTGCCTTCCATCCACAGACAGACGGACAGTCAGAGAGGACCATCCAGACCATAGAAGATATGCTGAGAATGTGTGTGCTGGACTTTGGCGGTTCTTGGAGGCAGCATCTACCTTTGGTGGAGTTTGCCTACAATAACAGTCATCATGCTAGCATCGGGATGGCCCCATATGAAGCTTTATATGGAAGAAAGTGCAGATCACCTGTTTACTGGGAAGAGGTAGGAGAGAGGTCCTTAGCAGGACCCGAACTAGTAGAGATCACCAGCAGGGTGGTGCCCATGATCAGAGAAAGAATCAAAACAGCTGCAAGCAGACAGAAGAGTTATGCAGACATCCGCAGAAGGCTAGTAGAGTTTCAGGAGGGGGATCTGGTATTGCTCAAGGTGTCTCCAATGAAAGGAGTGGTTCGGTTTGGGAAGAAGGGTAAACTGGCTCCGCGGTACATCGGACCCTTCGAAGTCTTGCAAAAGATTGGGAATGTATCGTACAAGCTGGATTTACCTGCTTCAATGGAGAGAATCCATCCGGTTTTCCATGTTTCTATGTTGAGAAAGTTCGTGTCAGATCCGAGCAAGGTTCTTAGTGAGCCTGATGTGGAGATCCAAGAGGATCTCACCTATGTTGAGCAGCCAGTACGGATCCTAGACACCCAGATCAGGAAGCTGAGAAACAAGGAAATCCCGATGGTGAAAGTCCTGTGGAACCACCACAATATAGAAGAATGCACTTGGGAGACACGGGAGTCTATGCTCCGGCAATATCCTCATCTCTTTTAAGGTTAGTTTCTATGTGTTTAGTATGTGTGTTACGTTTTATGCTATGCATGTACTAGGTGAGGAACATTCGGGGACGAATGTTCTTAAGGGGGGGAGAATGTAATACCCGGCTAGACTCCAGTATCGGAATTCCTACCATGCGGTGGAACCTCGGATGTCGGAGACCTCTAGAAGGGTAGAATCATATTTGTATGAAATGTTTTCATGTTTTTAATGGTTTTAAGTATTAAATAAAATGAGTTTTTGCATGAAAATAGCTTTGGAGGAAAACCCAGGTTCGGCCGCCGAAAGTCAAGTTCGGCCGCCGAACATGCATGTGTTTTGGAGGCACGTTAGGCCCCCGAAAGCATGAGTGAGGGGAAGTCCAGGTTCAGCCGCCGAAAGTCAAGTTCGGCCGCCGAACATTGCATGGATGCGGAGGCACATTCGGCCCCCGAACGTGGCCTGGCCAGCCACCTATAAAAGGGTCCCTTAGCCGAAAATGGGCGAGCTTTTTCTCCCCATTTCGGCCAAGGTGAGCACTCCGCCATCCTTCCCCAATCTTGAGTTTTTCCTTCCTTTTTCCATGATCTTTACAAGTTTATAACTTTGGTTTTGAAGATCTTTGAGCTTAGAACGAGTTTTGGAGCTTGGAGACCAAAAGTTGGAACTTCTCCCATCTCCAAGTTTAGATCTCCTCAACCATCGATCTTCAAGAGGTAAGAGCCGATCTTAAGCTCAATGTATGATTTAAACAAGTTTTATGAAGTTTTAAGGGATAGAATGCATGTTAGGGCATATGTTGAACCTATGGGTTTTTGATGACTTTTTGAACAATGTAGCTTGATTGTGTGTGATTGAAGTGTTGTAGATGGGGTATATGCATGTTTGAGGCCCCTAGGAACTTGTATGCATGCTTTGGTTGAAAAATATGCATGTTTGGAAGGTTTGGAGGCGAAATGCACAAAGGAGCCAAGTTTCTGCCCTTTGGCAGAAACCAGGTTCGGCAGCCGAAGGCACTTTCGGCCGCCGAACATGGCTGGGGAGGCAGGCCTTTCGGCTGCCGAAGTTGCCCCCGAAAAGAGACTTTCGTCTCTGTCTGGCACTTTCGGCCGCCGAAGGTGCCGCCGAACCTACCTGAGTTTCGTCTCTGTCCAGGACTTTCGGCCGCCGAAGGTGCCGCCGAAAGTGCCCTGTTCAACCATTTCATGCATATCTCTATGTGATATTTTCAGGATGTTTTAGGGGGTTTTTGGGGAATATTTTAGAGTTATGTTCAGGTATGTTTGGTCCCTCATTTGAGTCCACCTGTGTAGGTTCGGACCCGAGGAACCGAGGACCCAGCAGTGAGTTCAGCTGCTTCGGTATTGTCAGAGTCAGCCAGAGGTGAGTGGAACTATAACTTAATCCTTTAAATTAAATGCTTTATCATGTTTCATGCATCATGATTATGCAATAGGATGATTGCATTAGTTTTCACGAATATGTCGCATTGCATAAATTGTTGTTGTTGTGGGTGAATGTCGGATGACCCAGTTAGTCCAAGACAGGAAGACCAGGCCCCATGCTACAGGCCTGGCACAGAGTAAACAAGTCCAGGCCCCAGTCTACAGGCCTGGCACAGAGTAAGGCACGGTTATGGGACTTGATGACCAGGAGCCAGAGGAGGCCCTGGGAAAATGGTAAGTGATGTATGTTCTGACAGGAAAGACCAGGACCCCATTCTACAGGCCTGGCACAGAGTTAACTTGGACTAATTGGTGACGAGTTCGCCCAACCCTTATGTGAATTGTTTGTGTTATGATGCATTTCATAGAGCATAGTGTTAACGTGTTTTAATAGCTCTACTCACTGGGCTTTTAGCTCACCCCTCTCCCTTTTCCCCCAGGCTTACAGGTACAGGATATAGTACGGGAGTCCAGATAGAGTAAAGAAGTCATGCCTATGTAATAGCTAGCAATGGACATGATCAAATTGTAATGTAAAAAGTACAGTATAGTTATGTAATGAGTTTTATGGATGTTAGTGTGTGCTTGACCATAGAATGTTGTATCCCTTTTTATACATGATCTTAGAGGTTCTGATGATGGTGTTTATGTATACCAACTAAACAGATGTTATGTTGCCCATTGGGGGCACAGATGAGATCCCACAGAGGGATCAATGTTATGTTAATGTTATGCACAGGTTGAGTTTGGTTGATGCTTATGGAAAGAAAAGTTTTAATTTTTATGCATGTTGTTGATCATGTATGGGATTATACAGGTTTACAGGTTATATGTCAGGCTTGCTACGGGTCCCGGCGGCCTTAAGTCGACCCGGATCCTAGCGCCGGTAGCGGTCCGATTTTCGGGTCGTTACATTGGTAGTGACCTTGTTCAACTGTCTGTAGTCGATACAAAGTCTGAGGGATCCATCCTTCTTCCTTACAAACAAAACCGGAGCACCCCAAGGTGAAGTACTCGGTCGGATGAAACCCTTATCTACCAGCTCTTGCAACTGTTCCTTCAGTTCTTTCAATTCAGCTGGTGCCATCCTATAGGGAGGGATAGAGATCGGTCTGGTACCGGGCATTAACTCAATCTCGAACTCTATCTCCCTAGCAGGTGGTAACCCTGGCAGCTCGTCTGGGAAAACATCTAAGAACTCACTCACCACAGGCACTGAGGCGGGCTCTCTGACATGACTATCTAACTCCCTCACATGAGCTAGAAACCCCTGACATCCCCTCCTAAGCAACCTACGAGCCTGAAGAGCTGAGATCAGACCTCTAGGTGTACCCCTCTTGTCTCCTCTGAAGACGACCTCTGACCCATCCTGATCTCTGAATCTGACTACCTTGTCTCTACAGTTCAAGGTAGCACCATGGGTCGATAACCAATCCATCCCTAGAATGACGTCAAAATCTGTCAAATCTAGAACCACGAGGTCGGCGGAAAGGCATCTTCCCTCTATGAAAACTGGACTACATTGGCAGACTGCCTCTGCCACTGACGGGTCACACTTGGGTCCACTGACCCATAGGGGACACTCTAACCCAGAGACCATCAATCCTACCCTCTCCACGACTCTCGGAGCAACAAAAGAATGAGATGCACCCGGGTCCATTAAGGCATACACATCAGAACAACCAATGATGAGATTACCTGCCACCACGGTGTTGGATGTGTTGGCCTCCTGCTGAGTCATAGTGAAGATCCGTGCTGGAGCTGATGGACCTTCACCTCTGTATCCTGCTGATGAAGAGGCTGACCCTCTCCCTCTGCCTCTGCCACTGGCCTGTGTTGCGGCTGGAGCTACTGGCTACACCACACTGTCGGAGGCTGTCTGCTGAGACGGTGCTGCAAAGGCTGCTCTAGGACAATCTCGAGCCAAATGACCCGCCTGTCCGCACCTGAAACATGTGTTTGTCCCTGCCAGACATACTCCCTTGTGTGGTCTCCCACATCTCATACATGCTGTAATCTCTGCGCCAGAGCTTGAGCCACTGCCTAAACCCAGACCTGACTTGATCTTGTTCCAGAACTTATTCTTCTTAGATTTTCTGTGGCCTCTGTCCCACTTCTTACTGCCTGCAACTGCTGCACTCAGAGAAGAAGAGTCTAACCTTTCCCCACCTGGGGTCTTGGAACCAGAAGACTGTGCCACTGACTGTTTTACCTTCCCCTCAACGATGGCACAAGCCTCCATTCTCCTAGCCATATCCACTATGGCATGGAAACTCTCCCTCTCTGCTGACTGTATCAAAGAGGAATACCTGGAGTGCAGCCTCATAATATATCTACTTGATTTCTTTTGATCTGTGTCCAAATTCTGCCCAGCATATGGCAACAACTCCAGGAACCTGTCTGTGTACTCCTCCACACTCATCTGTTCAGTCTGCCTCAACTGTTCGAATTCTATTATCTTCTGCTCTCTAGAGCTCTCAGGAAAAGCCCATCCTGCAAACTCATTTGCGAACTCCTCCCAGGACATACTGTCCGCTCTCGGGTTCACATAGTTCTTAAACCAACCACGTGCCTTCTTGCACTCCAGTGTGAACCCAGCCATCTGAATGGCTCTACTGTCATCAGCCCCTATCTCATCTGTAATAGTCTTGACCCTGTTCAGATACTCAAATGGGTCATCACCTGCTCTGTACTGAGGAGCACCCAACTTCATGTAATCGGTCATCTTGACCTTGCTCCCTCCAGATGAGGTAGGTTTGGGTACTTGTGTTTCCGGGACAGTAGGTACTGGTGGTGGTGGAGGTGCAACATCCCCTGGGGTAGGGTTTGCTGTACTGGTATAGGGAGGTGGAGGTGGGTACATGGGGTACTGAGAATATGGTGGGTAGTAAGGTGGGTATGGCATATGTGGAGGATAAGGGCTAAAACTGGGGTAATCCGATGTACCTCCCATCGAATACCCTGGATGGTGTGAATAGGGTGGGTAGTGATGTGGCTGGACATAACTCGAGGCCTGAGCGCCTCCTTCTGATTCTCCCATGCCCTCTTCCGGCATGCTCACACCGAGATTGCCATCCCTCCTCTGGTCTACTTCCATATCCTCAGACATTCCTCCCTGCACTGTTCCCCTTACTGATCTGCTTCTACCCAGATCCAAAGACCTTCTAGGGTCTCTAGCTACTCTGTCTCTGTTGGACCTACTGGACATTGCCCTAGGCAATGCTGGAGGACGGGCATCAGCGCCCTCGTCCTGAGGTGGCACTCCAGTCAATCGTGCAGATCGACGAGTTCCTCTCATTCTATCTTCTGAAAAACAGCACACAGTATAAGCAATCATTAGCATCATATGGTTCATGTGGAAACACATGAACCCTCATCACATACATAGCATCACATCATAGCATTTATGCACATGCATATCATCATGGCATATCATATCATCATATAGACAGGACTCTACATCCTATTCTAGTGGACATGATTTTCCTAGTGTGCTTGACCTTCTAGAACACCTATGAGCCCGACACTCTAGGTCCGACCATATGAACCTAGGGCTCTGATACCACTCTGTAACGACCCGGAAATCCGACCCGTTACCGGCGCTAGGATCCAGATCGGCTTAAGGCCGCCGGGACCCGTAGCAAGCCTACATACCTCCAGTAAACCTGTGGAATCCCATACATAATAACATATACATGATCTGTAAAAAAATTTCTTTTCTCTTATCCAAGCAAAACCTGTGCATGCACAAAATCATACATAAACCCCACAATGGAGTCCTCATCAAATACTCCAATGGGGTATCATCATCATACATATCAGCTTGGATAATCATGGTCATTAACATCATTACTCATTAAACACTCTGAACATAATGGGGATTCACACATCTCTAGGTCAAGCACTACTATAATCCTCAATACATCATCAAATCATTCGTTACATTACATGGTCATAAATACTCATTACATCATGTTCATGTCCACTACTATCTATTACAACATACATGACTTAACTTCACTCTAGCCGACTTCTTGATCTATCCTGTACCTGCAATTCTGGGGATAAAGGGAGTGGGGTGAGCTACTAGAGCCCAGTGAGCAGAAACTAAAAACATTTGTTTTAATTCCTCCATTTTTAGGTATATTATTATTCATTTAACTTTTTCTTTCTTTTTCTTATTCATGCTTTCATGTATGCGCCATAACACAAACATTTCACAACAAGGATGAACTTGTCACCATTTAACCCCTATCTTTCTTACTTATACATGCCGGGGGCGTAGAGCCGTAGCAGGCACACCCGGAC
Organism: Manihot esculenta; assembly: GCF_001659605.2. NCBI lineage: Eukaryota > Viridiplantae > Streptophyta > Magnoliopsida > Malpighiales > Euphorbiaceae > Manihot > Manihot esculenta. Next base: position 33,681,176 of record NC_035176.2, on the reverse strand, counting down.
TTCCATAATCTGTCATAGTGCCAGGGGCGTAGAGCCGTAGTGGACATGAACATGATGTAATAGATAGTATGTATGACAATGTAATGTAATGAATGATTTGATGATGTATTGAGGATTATAGTAGTGCTTGACCTAGAGGTGTGTGAATCCCCATTATGTACAGAGTGTTTAATGAGTAATGATGTTATGACTATGATTATCCAAGCTGATATGTATGATGATGATACCCCATTGGAGTATTTGATGAGGACTCCAGTGTGGGGTTTATGTATGATTTTGTGCATGCACAGGTTTTGCTTGGATAAGACAAAAAGAAAAATTTTTACAGATCATGTATATGTTGTCATGTATGGGATTCCACAGGTTTACAGGCAGTATGTAGGCTTGCTACGGGTCCCGGCGGCCTTAAGCCGATCTGGATCCTAGCGCCGGTAACGGGTCGGATTTTCGGGTCGTTACAGAGTGGTATCAGAGCCCTAGGTTCATATGATCGGACCTAGAGTGTCGGGCTCATAGATGTTCTAGAAGGTCAAGCACACTAGGAAAATCATGTCCACTAGGATAGGATGTAGAGTCCTGTCTTTATGATGATATGATATGCCATGATGATATGCATGTGCATAAATGCTATGATGTGATGCTATGTATGTGATGAGGGTTCATGTGTTTCCACATGAACCATATGATGCTAATGATTGTTTATGCTATGTGCTGTTTTTCAGAAGATAGAATGAGAGGAACTCGTCGATCTGCACGATTGACTGGAGTGCCACCTCAGGACGAGGGCGCTGATGCCCGTCCTCCAGCATTGCCTAGGGCAATGTCCAGTAGGTCCAACAGAGACAGAGTAGCTAGAGACCCTAGAAGGTCTTTGGATCTGGGTAGAAGCAGATCAGTAAGGGGAACAGTGCAGGGAGGAATGTCTGAGGATATGGAAGTAGATCAGAGGAGGGATGGCAATCTTGGTGTGAGCATGCCGGAAGAGGGCATGGGAGAATCAGAAGGAGGCACTCAGGCCTCGAGTTATGTCCAGCCACATCACTACCCACCCTATTCACACCATCCAGGGTATTCGATGGGAGGTACATCGGATTACCCCAGTTTTAGCCCTTATCCTCCACATATGCCATACCCACCTTACTACCCACCATACTCTCAGTACCCCATGTACCCACCTCCACCTCCCTATACCAGTACAGCAAACCCTACCCCAGGGGATGTCGTACCTCCACCACCACCAGTATCTACTGTCCCGGAAACACAAGTACCCAAACCTACCTCATCTGGAGGGAGCAAGGTCAAGATGACCGATTATATGAAGCTGGGTGCTCCCCAGTTTGAAACCGGTGATGATCCGTTCGTGTACTTGGAGCGGGTCAAGGCAATTACAGATGAGATAGGGGCTGATGACAGTAGAGCCATTCAGATGGCCGGGTTCACGCTTAAGTGCAAGAAGGCACGGGAGTGGTTCAAGAATTATGTGAACCCGAGAGTGGACAGCATGAATTGGGAAGAGTTTGCAAACGAGTTTGCAGGATGGGCTTTCCCTGATAGTTCAAGGGAATTGAAGATGATAGAATTCGAGCAGTTGAGGCAAACGGATGACATGAGTGTAGACGAGTACACAGACAGGTTCCTGGAGTTGTTGCCGTATGCTGGGCTGAACTTGGACACAGATCAAAAGAAGTCAAGGAGATATATTATGAGGCTGCACTCCAGGTATTCCTCTTTGGTACAGTCAGCAGAGAGAGAGAGTTTCCATGCCATAGTGGATATGGCTAGGAGAATGGAGGCTAGTGCTATCGTTGAGGGGAAGGTAAAACAGTCAGGGGCACAGTCTTCTGGTTCCAAGACCCCAGGTGGGGAAAGGGTAGACTCTTCTTCTCTAAGTGCAGCAGTTGCAGGCAGTAAGAAGTGGGACAGAGGCCACAGAAAATCTAAGAAGAATAAGTTCTGGAACAAGATCAAGTCAGGTCTGGGTTTAGGCAGTGGCTCAAGCTCTGGCGCAGAGGTTACAGCATGTATGAGATGTGGGAGACCACACAAGGGAGTATGTCTGGCAGGGACAAACACATGTTTCAGATGCGGACAGGCGGGTCATTTGGCTCGAGACTGTCCTAGAGGAGCCTTTACAGCACCGTCTCAGCAGACAACCTCCGGCAGTGTGGTGCAGCCAGTAGCTCCAGCCGCAACACAGGCCAGTGGCAGAGGCAGAGAGAGAGGGTCAGCCTCTTCATCAGCAGGATACAGAGGTGAAGGTCCATCAGCTCCGGCACGGATCTTCACTATGACTCAGCAGGAGGCCAACACATCCAACACCGTGGTGGCAGGTAATCTCATCATAGGTTGTTCTGATGTGTATGCCTTAATGGACCCGGGTGCATCTCATTCTTTTATTGCTCCGAGAGTAGTGGAGAGGGTAGGATTGATGGTCTCTGGATTAGAGTGTCCCCTATGGGTCAGTGGACCCAAGTGTGACCCGTCAGTGGCAGAGGCAGTCTGCCAATGTAGTCCAGTTTTCATACAGGGAAGATGCCTTTCCGCCGACCTCGTAGTTCTAGATTTGACAGATTTTGACGTCATTCTAGGGATGGATTGGTTATCGACCCATGGTGCTACCTTGGACTGTAGAGACAAGGTAGTCAGATTCAGAGATCAGGATGGGTCAGAGGTCGTCTTCAGAGGAGATAAGAGGGGTACACCTAGAGGTCTGATCTCAGCTCTTCAGGCTCGTAGGTTGCTTAGGAGGGGATGTCAGGGGTTTCTAGCTCATGTGAGGGAGTTAGATAGTCATGTCAGAGAGCCCGCCTCAGTGCCTGTGGTGAGTGAGTTCTTAGATGTTTTCCCAGACGAGCTGCCAGGATTACCACCTGCTAGGGAGATAGAGTTCGAGATTGAATTAATGCCTGGTACCAGACCGATCTCTATCCCTCCCTACAGGATGGCACGAGCTGAATTGAAAGAACTGAAGGAACAGTTGCAAGAGCTGGTAGATAAGGGTTTCATCCGAGCGAGTACTTCACCTTGGGGTGCTCCGGTTTTGTTTGTGAGGAAGAAGGATGGATCCCTTAGACTTTGTATCGACTACAGACAGTTGAACAAGGTCACTACCAAGAACAAGTACCCTTTGCCGAGGATCGACGATCTATTCGACCAGCTAGCAGGAGCAGGTTGTTTCTCCAAAATAGATCTGAGATCAGGGTACCATCAGTTGAGGATAAGGAATGAAGATGTACCGAAGACAGCTTTCAGGACCAGGTATGGGCACTATGAGTTCCTTGTGATGCCGTTTGGGTTGACCAACGCCCCTGCAGCATTCATGGACCTCATGAACAGAGTATTCAGTCAGTATCTGGATCACTTCGTTATTGTCTTCATAGATGATATCTTAGTGTATTCCAGAAATGCAGAGGAGCATGCCCATCACCTGAGGACAGTTTTGCAGACCTTGAGAGAGCATGGCTTGTATGCCAAGTTCTCCAAGTGTGAGTTTTGGCTTAGGAGCATTTCATTCTTGGGGCACATTGTGTCAGAACAGGGTATTGAAGTAGACCCCAAGAAGGTAGAGGCTGTAGCTAACTGGCCTAGACCCACCACAGTAACCGAGATCAAGAGTTTTCTGGGTTTAGCAGGTTACTACAGGAGGTTCGTTCAGGACTTCTCAAAGATTGCTGCTCCTATGACCAAATTGACAAAGAAGAATCAGAAGTTTATATGGACCGATCAGTGTGAGGAAAGCTTTGAGGAGCTTAAGAGGAGGTTGACTTCAGCACCGGTGTTAGCTCTGCCAAAAAGTGATGATGACTTCTCAGTATATTGTGATGCGTCCCGTGTGGGACTGGGTTGTGTGCTAATGCAAAATGAGAGGGTGATCGCTTATGCTTCTAGGCAGCTGAAGAAGCATGAGCTGAATTACCCCACACACGATCTAGAGATGGCAGCAGTCATCTTTGCACTCAAGATGTGGAGGCATTACCTCTATGGGGTAAAATGTGAGATCTTCACAGATCATAAGAGCCTGCAGCACATCTTGAGTCAGAGAGATTTGAATTTGAGGCAGAGGAGATGGGTAGAGCTGTTGAGTGACTATGATTGCAAGATTCAGTACCATCCGGGTAAGGCGAATGTTGTGGCAGACGCCCTAAGCCGGAAATCACTCGGCAGTCTATCCCACATTTCAGCAGAGAGGAGGCCGGTGGTGAAGGAGTTCCACAGACTTATGAGTGAGGGATTACAGTTGGAGTTGTCTGGCACAGGTGCCTTAGTGGCTCAGATGAGAGTGACACCCGTGTTTCTGGAGCAGGTAGCTCAGAAACAGCATGAGGACCCAGAGTTGGTCAGGATAGCCAGAACGGTTCAGTCGGGCCAGAGTAATGAGTTCAAGTTTGATGGTAAGGGGATCCTCCGCTACGGGAACATATTATGTGTGCCAGATGACATTGGTCTGAAGGGAGATATTATGGGGGAAGCCCATAATACCAGGTATAGTGTTCACCCTGGGGCCACCAAGATGTATCAGGATCTGAAGAGAGTGTATTGGTGGCCAGCTATGAAGAAGGACGTGGCACTGTTCGTGTCAGCCTGCGATGTTTGTCAGAGGGTGAAACTAGAGCATCAGAAGCCGGCTGGAATGTTGAACCCGCTACCTATTCCAGAATGGAAATGGGAGAATATAGCTATGGACTTCGTAGTGGGGTTACCGGCGACGTCCAACAGATTGGACTCCATATGGGTGATTGTGGACAGACTCACCAAATCTGCTCACTTCATCCCTGTCAGGAGTGGTTACTCTGTGGACAAGTTGGCGCAGGTGTACGTAGATGAGATTGTCAGACTGCATGGGGTCCCGGTATCTATAGTGTCAGATAGAGGGCCCCAGTTCACCTCCAGGTTTTGGCGGAGTCTGCAGAACGCTATGGGTACCAGATTAGACTTCAGTACTGCCTTCCACCCACAGACGGACGGACAGTCAGAGAGGACCATCCAGACAATAGAGGATATGCTCAGAATGTGTGTGCTAGATTTTGGCGGTTCTTGGAGGCAGCATCTACCTTTGGTGGAGTTTGCCTACAATAACAGCTATCATGCTAGCATAGGGATGGCTCCATATGAAGCTTTGTATGGGAGGAAGTGCAGATCACCTATCTGCTGGGAGGAAGTAGGAGAGAGGACTCTTGCGGGTCCGGAGTTAGTAGAGCTTACCAGCAGGGTAGTACCCATAATCAGAGAGAGGATTAAGACTGCTGCTAGTCGGCAGAAGAGTTATGCAGATATCCGCAGAAGACAACTAGAGTTTCAGGAGGGGGATTTGGTTTTGCTCAAGGTGTCTCCTATGAAAGGAGTGGTTCGGTTCGGGAAGAAGGGTAAGTTAGCTCCACGGTACATCGGTCCTTTCGAGGTGCTTCAGAGGGTCGGTAATGTGTCGTACAAGCTAGACTTGCCTGCTTCGATGGAGAGAATCCATCCGGTTTTCCATGTTTCTCTGTTACGGAAGTACGTGTCAGATCCGAGCAAGGTTCTTAGTGAGCCTGATGTAGAGATCCAAGAGGATCTCACCTATGTAGAACAGCCAGTGCGTATCCTAGACACTCAGATCAGAAAGCTGAGGAACAAGGAAATCCCGATGGTGAAAGTCCTTTGGAACCACCACAACATAGAAGAATGCACTTGGGAGACACGGGAGTCCATGCTCCAGCAATACCCCCATCTGTTTTGAGGTGAGTGTTAGTTGTTCTATGTGTTGCATGTATGATAGGTTGTATATTATGATTGATGCCATGCTTTGTATTAGTTGAGGAACATTCGGGGACGAATGTTCTTAAGGGGGGGAGAATGTAATACCCGGCTAGACTCCGGTATCGGAATCCCTACCGTCCGGTGGGACCTCGGATGTCGGAAACCTCTAGAAGGGTAAAACTATGATTTTATGAAATGTTTTCATGTATTTCATGTTTTTAAGTATGAAAATTTAATGAGTTTTTGCATGAAAATTCTTTAAAGGAAAAACCCAGGTTCGGCCGCCGAAAGACAAGTTCGGCCGCCGAACATGCATGTGATTAGGAGGCACGTTAGGCCCCCGAAAGCATGAGTGAGGGAAGTCCAGGTTCGGCCGCCGAAGTTCAAGTTCGGCCGCCGAACATGGCATGCATGCGGAGGCACATTCGGCCCCCGAACGTGGCCTGGCCAGCCACTATAAAAGGGTCCCTTAGGTCCGCACGAGCGAGTTTTTTCTCCTTCTTTGCCGGCCAAGGTGAGTCTCTACCGCTCCTCCCTCGATCTTGAGTGTTTTCTTTAGATCTTTCATGGTTTTAACGGGTTTTAACTACTGTTTTGAAGATTTGTGAGTAAAGAGCAAGTTTTGGGTATTTGGAGGTTCAAAGAGTTCAATCTCTCCATCTCCAAGTTAGGATCGCCTTTCCTCTCGTTTCTTCAAGAGGTAAGCTCGGATCCACCCTAGTTATGTGTTTTAAACAAGCTTTAGGTTGATTTATGGGTAGAAATGCATGTTTAAGCTTATTGATGAGTTTATGGGTTTTGATGTTTTGATGAACAATGTATGTTGATGTTGTGTGTTTGAAGTGTTGTAGATGGGGTATATGCATGTTTGAGGCCCCTAGGAACTGGTATGCATGCTTTGGTTGAACTATATGCTTGTTTGGAAGGATTGGAGGCGAAATGTGCTAAGGGAGCCAAGTTTCTGCCCTTTGGCAGAAACCAGGTTCGGCAGCCGAAGGTACTTTCGGCCGCCGAACATGGCTGGGGAGGCAGGCCTTTCGGCTGCCGAAGTTGCCCCCGAAAAGAGACTTTCGTCTCTGTCTGGCACTTTCGGCCGCCGAAGGTGCCGCCGAACCTACCTGAGTTTCGTCTCTGTCCAGGACTTTCGGCCGCCGAAGGTGCCGCCGAAAGTGCCCTGTTCAGCCATTTCTTGCATGTTTTCATGTGAGGTTTTCAGGATGTTTTAGGGGGTCTTTGAGGAGTATTTTGGAGTCATGTTCATGTATGTTTGGTGCCTCATTTGAGTCCACCTGTGTAGGTTCGGACCCGAGGAACCGAGACCCCCGGTTGTGAGATAGTCGTTCAGAGTTCGTTGTTAAAGCTTCAGTTACCAGGTGAGTGGAACAACCTCTTAAGTTTTAAAGTAAATGAGTAAATGAACGAATCATAAAGCATTGCCCATGCATCATTATGCCATGCAATATTAGGTTGTTTGCATTAGAATTCACGAATATGTTGCATTGCATACTTTGTTGTTGATGTGGATGAATGTTGAATGATCCATTAGCCCTTGTATGTCATGATAGCCTATGTGAGTCCAGGTGTGCCTGCTACGGCTCTACGCCCCTGGCACTATGACTGATTATGGAAGTCCGGGTGTGCCTGCTACGGCTCTACGCCCCCGGCATGTATAAGTAAGAAAGATAGGGGCTAAATGGTGACAAGTTCATCCTTGTTGTGAAATGTCTGTGTTATGGCGCATACATGAAAGCATGAATAAGAAATAGTTAAATGATAATAATAATAATAAAATGAATAATAATATACCTAAAAATGGTGGAATTAAACAAATGTTTTTAGTTTCTGCTCACTGGGCTCTAGTAGCTCACCCTACTCCCTCTATCCCCAGAGTTGCAGGTACAGGATAGATCAAGAAGTCGGCTAGAGTGAAGTCAAGCCTTGTATGTTGTAATAGATAGTTATAATAGATAGTAGTGGACATGAACATGATGTAATGAGTATGTATGACAATGTAATGTAATGAATGATTTGATGATGTATTGAGGATTATAGTAGTGCTTGACCTAGAGGTGTGTGAATCCCCATTATGTACAGAGTGTTTAATGAGTAATGATGTTATGACTATGATTATCCAAGCTGATATGTATGATGATGATACCCCATTGGAGTATTTGATGAGGACTCCAGTGTGGGGTTTATGTATGATTTTGTGCATGCACAGGTTTTGCTTGGATAAGACAAAAAGAAAAATTTTTACAGATCATGTATATGTTGTCATGTATGGGATTCCACAGGTTTACAGGCAGTATGTAGGCTTGCTACGGGTCCCGGCGGCCTTAAGCCGATCTGGATCCTAGCGCCGGTAACGGGTCAGATTTTCGGGTCGTTACACCTAGGGGTCTCAAACTATAATATACCCCAACTACAACACTTCAAACAACACATTTCCAACATACATTGTTCAAATCACAACATAAACCTAACAACAAGCCTAAACATGCATTCTACCCCATCAACTTGCATAAAACCTTCATAAAACATAAAAGAAACATAGATCGAAGCTTACCTCTTGAAGATCTAGAGGAAGAACGACCCTAGCTCGGAAAATGGAGGGATTTAGCTCCAAGACTTCCAACCTCCAAACTTGCTTAAAAACACTCAAAAACTTTTGTGGAACCTTAAAACTCAAAGAAAATGGTGGGGATTGAAGGAAAAACACAAGATTTGGGAGAGGGAGGTCGGAAGCTCGCTGAGGTCGAAAATGGGAGAAAACTCTCCCATTTCGGCTAAGTGCCCCTTTTATAGGTGGCTGGCCAGGCCACGTTCGGGGGCCGAAGGTGCCTCCGCATGCATGCAAGGTTTGGCGGCCGAACTTGGAGTTCGGCGGCCGAACCTGCATTTCCCTCACTCAAAATTTTCGGGCGCCTAAAGTCCCTCCGAAAGCATGCATGTTCGGCGGCCGATCTTTGGAGTTCGGCGGCCGAACCTGGGTTTTCCTTTCAAAGATTTTTCATGCAAAAACTCATTTAATTCTTACTTAAAAACATGAAATACATGAAAACATTTCATAAAATCATAGTTTTACCCTTCTAGAGGTTTCCGACATCCGAGGTCCCACCGGACGGTAGGGATTCCGACACCGGAGTCTAGCCGGGTATTACATAAAGGTTATGTTTGGTCCCTCATTTGAGTCCATCTGTATAACATCAGACTTGGGAGACTATAGAGGCCTGCAGTGAGATAACTGCTTCAGTTTTGGACGAGCGTCAGCCAAAGGTGAGTAGAACTGAACTAATCTATTATTTTAAAGTAATCAAGCCTTTTAAGCATGCTCATGCATTACGAATGCCATGTATATGTATTAGGTGTTTTGCATTAGAATTCATGAATATGATGCATTGCATAATTTACTGTTGTTGTGGATGGATGTTGGATGACCCACTAGCTCTCGAGTATGATATGTTATGATGTATACTGAAGTCTAGGTCGAGACCCATTCTGTAACGACCCGAAAATCGGACCGCTACCGGCGCTAGGATCCAGGTCGACTTAAGGCCGCCGGGACCCGTAACGAGCCTGACATATAATCTGTAAACCTGTATAATCCCATACATGATCAACAACATGCATAAAAATTAAACTTTTCTTCATACATACTGTCATCAACTAACTCAACCTGTGCATACTCTGATCATATACATAACATAGTCCCTCTGTGGGATCTCATCAAGCCTTAAAGGCAAAACAACCTGTGTTGAGTTAGTTTACATAAACATCATAACATAAGATCATGTATATACAAGGGATTAACAATACATTATGGTCAAGCACAACTCTATCCTCAATAACCTCATTACATAACATCCTGAACATTTTTACATTACATCATAATACATTTGTCATGTCCACAATCTAACTATTACATACATATGACTTTTTCTCTTCTTGCCTTCTCTATCTATCCCGTACCTGCAAACCTGGGGGTTAGGGGAGAGGGGTGAGCTACAAAGCCCAGTGAGTAGAGCTATTAAAACACATTAACACTATGCTCCATGAAATGCGTCATAACACAAACAATTCACATGAGGGTTGGGTGAACTCGTCACCAATTAGTCCAAGTTAACTCTGTGCCAGGCCTGTAGAATGGGGTCCTGGTCTTTCCTGTCAGAACATACATTACTTACCATTTTCCCAGGGCCTCCTCTGGCTCCTGGTCTTCAAGTCCCATAACCGTGCTAGACCATAGGATGGAATCCTGGTCTTTCCTTACTCTGTGCCAGGCCTGTAGACTGGGGCCTGGTCTTTCTTACTCTGTGCCAGGCCTGTAGCATGGGGCCTGGTCTTCCTGTCATGGACTAACTGGGTCATCCGACATTCACCCACAACAACAACAATTTATGCAATGCGGCATATTCGTGAAAACTAATGCAATCATCCTATTGCATAATCATGATGCATGAAACATGATAAAGCATTTAATTTAAAAGATTAAGTTATAGTTCCACTCACCTCTGGCTGACGCTGACAATACCGAAGCAGCTGAACTCACTGCTGGGGTCCTCGGTTCCTCGGGTCCGAACCTACACAGGTGGACTCAAATGAGGGACCAAACATGCTAGAACATAACTCTAAACTACTCCCCAAAAACCCCCTAAAACATCCTGAAAATATCACATAGAGATATGCATGAAGTGGCTGAACAGGGCACTTTCGGCGGCACCTTCGGCGGCCGAAAGTCCTGGACAGAGACGAAACTCGGGTAGGTTCGGCGGCACCTTCGGCGGCCGAAAGTCCTAGACAGAGACGAAAGTCTCTTTTCGGGGGCAACTTCGGCAGCCGAAAGGCCTGCCTCCCCAGCCATGTTCGGCGGCCGAAAGCACCTTCGGCTGCCGAACCTGGTTTCTGCCAAAGGGCAGAAACTTGGCTCCTTTGTGCATTCTCGCCTCCAAACTCACAAACCATGCATACCACTCAACCAAAACATGCATACAAGCTCCTAGGGGTCTCAAAACATCAAATACCCCAACTACAACACTTCAAACATACTCAAACATGCCACATTGTTCATAAATCACATAAAACCTAACATTTACTTAAAAACTCATACAACCCTATACATGCCATTCTACCCCATAAAACTTCTTAAAACTTACTTAAATCATACATTGAGCTTAAGATCGGCTCTTACCTCTTGAAGATCGAGGGTTGAGGAGATCTAAACTTGGAGATGGGAGAAGTTCCAACTTTTGGCCTCCAAGCTCCAAAACTCGTTCTAAGCTCAAAGATCTTCAAAACCAAAGTTATAAACTTGTAAAGATCATGGAAAAAGGAAGGAAAAACTCAAGATTGGGGGAAGGATGGCGGAATGCTCACCTTGGCCGAAATGGGGAGAAAAAGCTCGCCCATTTTCGGCTAAGGGACCCTTTTATAGTGGCTGGCCAGACCACGTTCGGGGGCCGAATGTGCCTCCGCATCCATGCAAATGTTCGGCGGCCGAACTTGACTTTCGGCGGCCGAAACTAGACCTCCCTAACTCATGCTTTCGGGGGCCTAACGTGCCTCCAAAACGCATGCATGTTCGGCGGCCGAACTTGACTTTCGGCGGCCGAACCTGGGTTTTCCTCCAAAGACTTTTCATGCAAAAACTCATTTAGTTTCATACTTAAAACATTAAAATTCCTGAAAACATTTTATAAAACATGTCTTTACCCTTCTAGAAGTCCCCGACATCCGATATTCCACCGAACGGTAGGAATTCCGACACCGGAGTCTAGCCGGGTATTACACATTCTACGTCCCTAGCAATATGTAAGAGAAAATCCAAGTCGAGACCCATTCTACACCCCTGTCACTATGGATTTATTATGTTATATTATGTTTAAGAGGAAGTCTTGAGGAGCACCCGTCGTGGGTTGGGCACTATTGGAATTTGTAGAGGGTTACTGGTGACAAATTCATCTTGATGTGAATTGTTTATGTTGTGACGTATTTCATTCGACCATATGTTTATTGAACTGTTTTTATGTTCTGCTTACTAAACTCTTGTAGCTTATCCCTTTTCCCTAACCCCAGGTTTGCAGGATCAGAGTTAGCTCGAGGGAGTCGGCTGAGTTGCTGGTATAGTTTTTGTAATAGTATAGATGTGGAAATGTATTGCTTTATGGTTTTAAAATTGTGCTTTGCCCTAGTTTTTGTCTTTGTAATCCCTGTTTACATGACTATTATGTAAAAGTTTTAAGTATGAGTTTATGTTTGAACTAAGCTTGAGGCATGTGATGTTTACCATACTGGAGCTTTTGATGAGGGCTCTAGTATGGGTTTTATGTTTTCAGTTTTGATACATGCACAGGTCGAGCATTGGTTCATGAAATATTTATGTTTATGTTTTCGTGTGATCATGTATGAGATTTTATCAGGTGTAACAGGATGTCTAGTAGGCTTGCTACGGGTTTCAGCGACCTTAAGTCGATCTGAACCCTAGCGCCGGTAGCGGTCCAGATCCCGGGTCGTTACAATAGTCATGGTATCTATGATGAGAGGTCGAAGGTCCATAAAGGCAAGGGTGATTTCATGGGTGAGAAGTAGGGAAAAGAGAAGGGAGAGACTCCTTCCATAAAATGCTTCTTGTGTGAAGGCCTATATAAAGCAAGGGATTGCCCGAAGAGAAACAAGCTCCTTACTCTTGTGGAGGATAAGGATATGAGTTGTGTTGGTGGATTCCAAGAATCCATCAGTGCTCTTCAATTAGCGGCTGTTAAAGAGGTGAAGGCCAACGCACCAAAGGAAGTGAGGAAGGGTCAATTATTTATGACTTGAAGCATGGAAAGCGTGAGGTTCTTGCTTTGATGGACACGGATGCTTCACCATAACTTCCTGAGACTGGAAGAAGCTTGTCGGTTGGGCATTGAGTTTAAGAAGACCGAGAGTTAGTTGAAGGCTGTGAACTCTAAGCCTACTTTGGTTCATGGTGGTAAAAGATGTTCCCATAAGGATAGGGGATAGGTAAGTGGCATGGTACTCTCTCCTTTGTTGTTGTATAGATGATTATGGTCGTATGTTGGGGGTAGAGTTCTTTGATAGTGTGAAGGCTATCTTAGTCTCGTGCGCCAACTAAATATGCATCGTGGGAGGTGGGAGAACCTACTCTATTCCGTGTAAGAAGCCACGCTCTTCAGCCTTTGCATGATGGAGTTGCCTGTGAGTCCATATATGGCAAGGCGCTATGTTGAAGTGGGTGGTCCCGTGAAGAAGGAGGATATGGTTATGCTAGTGTAACGACCCGAAAATCGGACCGCTACCGGCGCTAGGAATTCCGATACCGAAGTCTAGCCGGGTATTACATTCTCCCCCCCTTAAGAACATTCGTCCCCGAATGTACCTCAACTAGCACACATAGCAACATCGGAATTCCTAGCGCCGGTAGTGGTCCGATTTTCGGGTCGTTACAGCTAGGGCCTAACAGAAGAAGGCGGTATCGCTCAAAGAGGAGCAAGAAGAGTTGAGGTGTGGAGTGGAGGGAAAGATCAACACGCCTAGCCACATCTTAAAGGAGATATGCTTGTGGGACCATAGTGTCGTATGGAGGCAAAACATCGTATGTAGGTGGGCATATGGATGAAATTGAAATTGGTGTGAGATTGGAGTCAAAAAGTACACCAAGTCAAAGATGGAAATTGTGAATGTAATACCCGGTTAGAGTCCGGCATCAGAATTCTACTTTCCGGTGGAATCCAGGATGTCGAAATCCTCTAGAAGGGTAAGATCTATGTTTTTATAAAGCATTTTAGTATGTTTTTATGTTTTAAGTATAAAGGACATAAGTTGATTTTGAAAGAAAAGAGCCAAGGAAGAAATGCAAGGTTCGGCCGCCGAAGGTGAAAGTTCGGCCGCCGAACATGCATGAGTTTGGATTCACGTTAGGCCGCCGAAGGTGGTTTGGCCAGCCACCTATAAAAGGCCCTAGGTCGGTGAAATGGATAAGTTTCTTCCATTTTCACAGACCTAGGTGAGACCATGCTCTTCTTTGGGTGATCTTCATGACTTTTACAAATCTTTCAAAGTTTTGATGAGTTTGTACGTTGTTTTGAAGGTTTTGAGTTAAAAACCAAGATGTTGAAGCTTGGAGACTTTGAGCGAGAATTGCTCCATATCTCCACGTTAGGATCACATATCCTCTAGATTTTCAAGAGGTAAGTGTAGATCCTTAACTTCTTTGCTGTTTTATGAAGGTTTTATGAAGGTTTTTGGGTAGAGATGCATGATTAGGGTAAGTTGAGTTTTTGGTTGATTTGTGGTCAACGCTTGCATATGTGTTTGGTTGTGATATTTGTTGGGGTTTTGAGGTCGGCCGAAACTGGGTTCCCCAGTAAGGCAGAACCCTGCTCAACTTCATGCAATCTTCCTCTAAACTTCTCAAACATGCAAACCTCAACTCTACAACACACAAATACTCAAACATATTCACAAAGGGGTCCAAAACGACCTCAAAACCCCAACAAATATCACAACCAAACACATATGCAAGCGTTGACCACAAATCAACCAAAAACTCAACTTACCCTAATCATGCAAGTTTAGAGGAAGATTGCATGAAGTTGAGCAGGGTTCTGCCTTACTGGGGAACCCAGTTTCGGCCGCCGAAAGATGGTTCGGCTGCCGAACATGCTAAGGAGGTGGTTTCGGCTGCCTAAGCTTGCCTCCGAAAGTTTAGACTTTCGGCTCTGGAGGGGGGTTTCGGCCGCCGAAGGTTAGGGACTTTCGTCCCTGGAGAGGACTTTCGGCAGCCGAAGTGCCGCCGAAAGTGCTTGAGTTTCGGCTCTGGAAGGGACTTTCGGCCGCCAAACCTGCCGCCGAAAGTGCCATGTCCAGCCTTCCTTTGCATGTTTTCCTTGATTGTTTTAGGATATTTTAGGAGGTTTTTGGTAGAGGTGTAAATGAACCAAACTGTTCGTGAGCTATTCGAAGTTCGATTCGATAAAAGCTCGACCGAGCTCGACTCGATTTTTAAACGAGCCAAACTCGAGCTTAATTTTTAGGCTCGTTTGGTAAATGAGCTAAGCTTGAGCTTCATAGTATTCGGCTCGTTAAGACTCGTGAGCTCGACTCGTTTCTGAGTTCATGAGCAGGCTCGCGAATAGGCTCGTGAACAGTCTCGTTAAGTAAACTGAAATTACTATCATAAGAGAAATAAACTCAAACTCTGCATATACTCTCATGAGCCAAATCTAAATTTTTTAAAATTCAGCTCTATATAGTTTAGTTACACTCTTAAACTTGCATATATTTGGATTATTAAGGTTTAAAAACTCATTTTTATAAGTTTATATGCTAATTTGTAGATATACTTATTTAACTAAAATTATTTTAGTTTTAAACTAAAACTCATTTTACATGTAAATAAATTAAATTACTCGTGAACTATTCGAGACTTAACTCGATAAAAACTCGACTCGTCTAAGCTCGTTTGCTAAACGAGCCAAACTTGAACTTCTTAATACTTGGCTCGAGTTCGATATGAGTAAAGCTCGAATTCGGCTCGAGCTCGAAAAATTTTTAACGAACCAAGCTTGAGCTCTTCAAAACTCGGCTCGGCTCGGCTCGGTTCGTTTATACTCCTAGTTTTTGGGGAGTATTTGAGAAATATTCTTGAGTTAGTTTGGTCCCTCATTTGAGTCCACCTGTGTAGGAACGGACCAGAGGCACCAAAGAGATCAGCAGTGAGCACTGCTTCAGAGTTTCCAGAGTCAGTTCAGAGTTAGTCAGAGGTGAGTGGAACTAAACCTAGTCTTTGAATATGAGAAACTAAAGGTTTTCAGCATGTTTCATGCACCATGATTATGCCATAGGTTGAGTGCATTAAAATTCACGAATATGTTGCATTGCATTTTATATTGTTGGTGCTGGTGAGAGTGGATGATCCAGTAGTCCCTGAGAAAGACCAGGACCCCATTCTACGGCCTGGCACGGTAGATAAGGAAGTCCAGGACCCCATTCTATGGCCTGGCACGGTATATGGTAAGTTAGTATGATGTGTACAGGAAGACCAGGACCCCATTCTACGGCCTGGCACGAGTTTAGGATGTTGGGACTATTTGGGGACATGATCACCTGAGATGATGTGTATTGTCTGTGTTGTGATGCATTTCATGAGAGCATGTTTTTACCATGTTTATATCTGTTCTACTCACTGGGCTATAGTAGCTCACCCCACTCCCTTAACCCCAGTCTTGCAGGATCAGCGTTCAGGGGAAGTCAGAAGAGTACAACAAGAGTAAAGAGTTTTGTAATAGTATAGTGTGGACATGTAATATGTGTAAAAGATGTAATAATTATCAAGAGATGTAATGGTATTGTATAGAGTTTAGTATTGTGCTAGACCTAGATGTGTTGTAAATCCTTTTGGTATACATGATCTGTTTATTGTATGGAAATGTTTTTATGAGTATGGAGACCAGGCTTACCATAGTATGAGTTTAACCCGTCTAGAGCAAGCTCTAGTAAGGGGTTCTGTAGTACCGAGATAATGCATGCACAGGTAGAGCCGTGGTTCAGCTCAGAGTTTTATACGTTTACAGAAAATGTATGATCATGTCTGGGATTTTACAGGTACACAGACAGTATAGCAGGCTTGCTACGGGTCCCGGTGACCTTAAGTCGACCTGGATTCTAGCGCCGATAGCGGTCCGGATTCCGGGTCGTTACAGTGAAAGTCAAGGTGGTGTTATGAAGATCGAGATGCGATGAAAGCGTCGCGAGAATGAGTGGAGGAGAATATAATCCGCTTCTATGGAGCTCCTATATGTCCAAACAGGAAGTCTAGGCCAATCATCGAGGTTGATTGTAGTGTTGAATTGGCTATATTTTATAAAGGAAGCAATTCTGCCGAAAATAGGCTTACGGAGAGGTCCAGATGAACCTCATTTGGCAGTCGGGCTGCGAGGCACGCGGAGGACGCGAGCACGCGCAAGGAGCATTGGGCAGGCGCAGTGCAAGTTTTCACGTGTTCGACGATTCCAACCCCGAAAACCATTCAAGCCGTGCAGCACTTAGCTCAGTCCATCAAACTAAGTCAGTCTTAATCTCTCAAGGCACAACGAAAGATGAATGAAAGAGTTGATTCCAGCAACCAACAAGTTGCAAATGCACACAAGTGGTTAATAAGCACAACTTTGGACAATTGAGACCTCAAGGTGTTGTGGAAGCCAATCACACACAAACAAAGAAGCAAGGTAAATAAACAAACAACCAAAATAGAGAAGAGTATTTAGGGGCTAAGAGGAATTTACTAAGTGATGGAGAAATATAATGGAGGTTACAACAAATACCCACAATTTATGGCTCTCTCTAATGCCTCGCCATATCTCTCTATATGGCTCACTCCATATCTCTACATATCTCTCCATGGATCACTCCATGTGTCTCTCCATGGACTTACACCCATAAGCTTACAAATGAGGCGCATTGAACCTCGTTTGGTTGCAAGGCGCAAGAGGCGTGTGCACAGGCCAGGCGCACATTGTTCGTGGTCAAAGTCAGCACGAGACGTGTAGAAGTAAGCAGCTAACTGGTAGATAGACGCGCGCCAAACCCACATGGTAGGCCTACAAATTTGGACACCTGGCAGGCTGGTTGGCCAACTTTCTAATAATCTCCATCAATAGCCCAATTTCTCTCCAAAGTCGACAAAAGGGACTTTTATGGGCAGATTTTTTGTGGAGTGTTTTTATTGGTCTATTTGGAAGGACACATGTATGGCTCTCATAATTTCTTGTAAAATCTAATAATTAAAAAAATTAATACCATAACTGAAGGAGGTAGAGTTGCCTATAAATACCCCACCTTCCCCTCTCTCTCCCAATTTTATGCAACGGCAAAACACTTTCTCAAGTGTCCAGTTTACAATCCAGAGCCCTCTTCTCTCTTGTGATCCTTTGTAGCTTTATAAATTTACACTGTGGTCTTTGTAATTTTTACTTTGTGAATAAAAACTTTCTTTGCAATTCTAGTCTCAAATTATCCATTTAATTATCCCACCTAACATCTGTATTATTATCTTGTGTAATCCATTAATTTTATTTGGATTACTTTTGTGGCATAAGACTGACTTAGTCCTCTTCTAAAATTAAGTGCCACACATTAATCTTGAAGTTGGACGATTTAATTAGCTAAGGGACGTGACATTAAGCATGGACAAAAACTACTGCAAAAGTATTGTTAAATGAATAATTGGGAGTGTCCAGGCAAGCTTACACATTCGGCAATTAGGGATTCCACTATTGGTTATCGAGTATCAGTCCAATGGCATATTAGGGATGATTAAAATCTGCACAAGAATTGCCTTCTTCGTACAGTAAAGATCATGTTAGAAAGTGAAGACAAAATAAAATCTTCCTTTCACTGCGAAACATTACCCTCTCTTGTAGGGAGGCTATTTTCTCTAGTTAACTACTCTATACTTTGGGGACATCCGATAAAATTGGTACCCGACACGGCTTGGTAGACCCCGCACCCACACTAGAGCCTTCGCTATGACAGAGCAAAAGGCATGAGCATCTTCAATATTATATACACAAAGATTAGTTCTCGGACTAATATGGAACCTTCTTGGGAAGGTTCCTGATGACATTATTCTTCAAGCCAATTTTGGTACGCATGGCCTCTATACCTGATCGATTCATTTCCTTCATCACTTTCATCCTTACCATCTGCTCTTTTGTCTGCACAGTTGCCAATCCCATGCCTCTGTACCTGAAAAACAGACCACAGTTTAGAAGCCATGAAGCAACTTTCTTGCATTTTGCTTTGTACTTCTTTTAAAAGCAGAGGGGGAGGGGGAGGGGGAGGGGAATGTGTATATGAATTCAAATTATTTGTTAGTTAGGACAAATTTTAAAAGGGAGATTAACAGCTAACCTAGAGGCCAGTGCAGCAGCAATGGTCCCATCATTGGCAGCTGAGGGTCGTGGTTTCTGGCGATAATAGCGCAAAAATTCTCGACAACCAAGGGTTTTGGATGATATTTTATTATCAGATCTTGTGGTTACAATGAGCTCTGAACCACCATTTCCAAGTTCTACAGTGTCGGCCACATCACCTGAGGTAATCAGTTGTTTCCCATCCTCATCTACATAACTGCAACCACAAAACAAAATTTTTCAACCGACAGATTAAACATTTTATCTGTCAATAAACTAAAGATGGTCTTTTAAAAAGTAATGACAAGCAGCCAAGTCAAGAACAAGATAAAACTCGGCTCATTATAATCAGTGCTAATACAAAAATGTTAAAAGAAAAAGTATAGTAAAGAAGACACTTGATTTAAATTATCATGCCAAAATGATCAGGGCATGGAGAAGACATAAACCTGCTGCTATAATCATAGAATTCTTCTAATTCCGCTTCTTCATCATCATCATCACCATCACCATAATGTACCCTACAATGACTTTTTGCTACCATATGCTTCCTAACAGCTTCTAAGCTGTTAAAGGAAGGCATCTATCATTACAGTACAAACACATGAATCCCTCTTCACCTGGACAACACAAAAGAGAGAATATCTGTGAACAACTTTGACATGAAAAAAAATATATAAAAATAAAAATAAATTGCAGCAAGAAAGAACACGAAATACTTAGTACCTTGAGACTAAGATAAGTAAGAAGACCGTTTGGATCCTTCAAATACTCAACATCAGGAATAAAAAAGCCATGCTGCTTGTGCATGTGAACCATGCAACTTTCTAAATTATCATGCTCTTGATCACACATAAAGCAACAAGATGGATTCAACAAATCATCGCCTTCACTCTCATCCATATCTTCATCAGAGGCCTCATTTACATTCAAATCAGTCAATGAGTTTGTGCCTCAGCAATCAACTCTTCCTCTGGATCAACCTCTTCCCATTCATCACTACCTTCACTTAATTGATTATCTACTTCCCTTTGCGGGGGATGCTTATTAATGCCCCGAAGGGAAAGTGGTTTAATCACTGCCTTATCCTCATCTTGGTTTGTTCCTTGAGAAGCATGCATGATGTGGCTCCAAGATTTAAGATGCTGAGCATGAGCTTTGGGACTTTGATATCCCTTGCCACATATAACACAACTATATAGCATAGGGGTCTCACTTGATTTATTTTTCTCTAAAGTAAGTGCAGACTGTCTAGCGAGAAACAATGCTTCAGTCACCCCTGGAACACCAGCTACCTGATTTATTTTTTTTTTTTTTGCAAGAATAAGATCAAAAGTAAGAGATAAAAATTTGACCCCAAAAGAAAAAAGGGAAGACAACCTTAAGTGAAAAGGTAATGCTACATGATTAGTATTTAGGGTAGACCATAGTCCCTGTAGTTTAGGAAAACATACTCTCTAATCCCTGTAGTTTTAAAAAACTAGCTGTGTAGTCATTGTATCTTTAGAAAACCAACAAATTAGTCGCTATCATGTCGGATTCTTTCATTTCATTTACAATTTAGTCCCTATAATTTCATAATTACAACAATTCTATCTCTGTAGTTTAAATAGATACAAAAAATTAGTCTTCATTAAATAATACAAACAATGGTGACTTAACTATATTTTCATGATAGGGAGCAACTCGTTCTTTTAGACTAAAATGACTAAATTGGTGATTTTTTTAAAAATACAAGAGTAAAGTGTAGTTTTCACTAAATGATAGGGACTAATTGTAGTTTACCGTAGTATTTATGATTCTCATTGAAAAATGTTAGGATGATCACTGATCACCCAGCAAATATAGACGCTTTTGGCAGAGCAGCTACGAGCAAAACATACTTCCTACACAGCCCAAATCATAATTCAAAATCATAAAATAGCCTGACAATCTCTACCAAAAGGATATGTTACATCCATAACCCCATTCTTAAAAAGAAGTGAAATATCCTTTATTGATCGCGTAGCTAAGTACAACTGGTAACAGAAGTACAAGAGCAACTTAATCAAAACCATCGACTTTAAACGTAAAAGCTACATAATCTCTGAAATAATCAACATCAATTCATAACTTTTGCAAATAAATTGTGCAACACAGCATACGAATTCATTTCTTTGATGACAACTCATAAATCTCAAAAATCCTAGATAGCAAGAATCAATAACACATTAAAAATAGCAATAACAAAAACATCCTAAAGGAAAAAAAAAAGGATCCAAAATAATCTGAAATTTTACCCAGTTCGTAGCAACAATATATGCGAAAAAATTATACATATATATATATATATATATATATATATATATATAGATAGAGAGAGAGAGAGAGAGAGAGAGAGAGAGAGAGAGTATAAAGAGAACCTAGCGTTTGAGATTGTAGCGATGCCAGTCGGACTTGTAATGGAGCTTTTGTTCCGCGTCATCCTGGAATTCTTTATTACAAGCATTGCATGTCAACCCTGGCATTTCTCTTCGATTGAATTGAGCTTTCGCTGCTACTGAATCCCAAATGAAGGAGCAAGATATCTTAAAACGAAGTAAATATACGACGGCTTGTAGCCGGCGAGACGGTGGTATTCTGCTGCAGTCTGCAAGGTCGTTTGCCCGACTCGACCTCTGATATGGTGTCCTACCCGCTTTACTACATTCCACGAAGCTAAGCCCACTTATTGGGCTGGGTTGGGCCTACGTTCTTACCTTGCATTATCATAAGCCCCAATTAATAATAATAATAATAATAATATACCAAATTATTATTTATTATGCTTGAAAAGTACCTTTAAAAAATATTAAAACCTGATCTAACATTAAATTTAATATACTTTATTTATTAAAATAATTTTAAAAAATTGATTTTTAAAAAGAAATTTAAGATTATATTTAAAAGAAAAACATAATAATTACTAAAATGTACTTAAATTTTTAAAAATACATTAATTTGTTTCTCTTTTAAAATGATCTAATTTCTGTTTTTTTCAAAATGAAATCAACCTATTCACTCATTCTGTTAAATAAATTGTTAGCCTGATTTACATCCTTCAAGTTGACCCATAATATAATATCAATTATTAATCAGTTTAGCATGTAGAGGTGAATTGTTAAATCTACATGGGCCGGTTTAGACCGCTAATCCCGTCGAAAAGGCCCAGTTGACATCTGTGATGTCTTCTTCTGCTAACGGCACCGTTGATGTTGCTGTACCTTAACCATCGTATACTGATACGCCATCGTTGACACATCAGTGAATAGGAAGCAAAGCAATGGATCCCTACCCTTCGTCCACAGCTCTAATAGCCCAGAAAACTTGGGAACTCGAGAATAATATAATCACGGTGGACACCCCTCCGACCTCTACCAATTCCACTACGGACTCCTCGTCCGACGCTATTTTCTATTACGATGCGAGGGCGCAAGCTAAGTTCCAGCAGGACAGGCCGTGGGTTAACGATCCCCACTACTTCAGTCGCGTCAAGATCTCTGCACTTGCTCTTCTCAAAATGGTGGTGCACGCGCGATCCGGTGGTACCATTGAGGTCATGGGCCTCATGCAGGGAAAGACTGATGGTAACGCCATCATTGTAATGGACGCGTTTGCCTTGCCTGTTGAAGGAACCGAGACTAGAGTTAATGCCCAGGCAGATGCCTATGAGTATATGGTTGATTATTCCCAGACTAACAAGCAGGTCTGCTTTCAAAATTAACTTCCTTGTTTTTTTTTTCTCCTTTTTTTTTTCTGATTTCTTTTTTTTCAAAAGCTTTTAGGACTCTGCGGTTTTTGATAATTACTTAGGGAAGTTAAACGGTGGATATAGTGGAGGTAATTACTGAAGACGGCTTGTTTTTATGTGCTCAAAGAGATATGTGGAAGGGTGTGTAGTACTGTTTTTGTATGCTAATTCTTACACATAGCAGATATCAAATATGTTTTCTTTTCAGTTCATTATCTTAGCTCACTCATGTCTGTGACTCCCTATCAATTAGAGTTTGCTTACAATGAATGCTCTTGATTAGTCAGGTCGGTTGGAGAATGTAGTCGGGTGGTATCATTCTCATCCTGGGTATGGATGCTGGCTCTCGGGTATTGATGTCTCAACTCAAATGCTCAACCAGCAATTTCAAGAACCATTTTTGGCAGTTGTTATTGATCCAACAAGGACTGTATCAGCTGGTAAAGTTGAGATTGGGGCATTCCGGACATACCCAGAAGGATATAAGCCTCCAGATGATCTTGTCTCTGAATATCAGACCATTCCTCTTAATAAGATTGAAGAATTTGGTGTGCATTGCAAGCAGGTTATTATATTGGAGATTAATGTTCCTCTTGGGTTTTTTTATGTTATTATTGGCTAATATTTTTGTCTTTTGCAGTATTATGCTTTGGATATCACTTGTTTCAAGTCCTCTCTTGATAGTCACCTCTTGGACCTTTTGTGGAACAAATATTGGGTGAATACACTATCGTCATCGCCTCTCTTGGGTAATGGAGACTTTGTTGCCGGACAGATTTCAGATTTAGGTAACTATTGGTTCTGACCAGATAATTTCGCTGCCACCTCTCTTATTTTGGTTGCCATGATTAAACTAATATAAGTTGTAAATAGTTGGGGAGTAAATTTGAACCATTAAGAAGATTTTGCCGTAAAAAGAGTAGTAGTCTCACCTATTTTGAACGAAGATGAAATAATTGTATGTACATTATGCAGCTGAAAAGCTGGAGCAAGCTGAGAATCAATTGGCTCACTCCCATTTTGGGCCCCTAATAGCACCACCTCAAAGAAAGAAAGAGGTAAATGTGGTTTTTGTTAATTCAAACACATGTGCGTTGTATGATATAGTAATTGTTACTTTGTTTGTCATTGGTTTCAGTTTTTTGAAGCATTTTGTAGATGCAACTTCTTGTTTTGTCAATATATATCTTTACTATAGATAGGAAGCCAGTAACTACTTTTAGATATTATTTTTATTGTTGAATAACATGTGAAATTATGCTTACCCTTCTTATTGGCTCTTTAAGCCTCTATTTGCTTTGAGGTAGAAGTATAAGAGTGTGTAGGACATGGTTCTGCATTTGTGCTTTTGCTGTAGGCATATGCATGCATTTCTGCTTTATGCTTGTGCAATAATGTAGTCAATAATTGGTGTGCATATGAGTTCAAACACTGGGAATGTCCATAATATATATATATACACGAAATCATGAATGCTTTATAACAGATTTGTCTTTCAATTTCACATGCATTGGGCATTTGCACAGTGCCGTGATATCCATCTTAATCTGTTTGGCTTAGTTATACTATATTAGTCCATAAAAAATGGTGCATAAATTTCTTTATCTGGATAAAAAGCTTTCTATGTCAAACAGTAAGACAAACTTGCAAGTAGAGTTTTTAATGGCAGAAGGTGATTGTCACCTATAGAAGGAAGAAGCTGAGTAATGTAATCATGAATGACTGAGAGTAGTAGTCAAGTTGACTTAGAAGGGTAGGGAGTCTGTTAGGAAGTGTGGTGTCGAGATGGTTGATTTTGGAGGGAAATGAATTAGTTGGTTAGAGAATCTGTTGCAGGTAGCTGAGAAAGTCCAAGTCAGTTACTAGCTGAAGAATGTATAGGAAGAAGCATTCTTTGTACTGAGATTCTGTTGTAATGCCAATAATATCTCAGTTCTAATGTACCCTCAATTATTTCTATCATCTTTCTAAATTTCTTTGTCTTCTTCGGTGGAAAGCCTGTTTTTGGGTTCCTACTGACAAGCTGGTGTTGGAGCTCATAAATGTGTGGGATTTGATTCCTAACTGTCTTTCTGGAGTCGCAACATGACCAAAAAAGTGGTGGTAAGCCAAGAAGCCATTAGAGTGGCTGAATTGGAGGAGCAGATCCAGAATGTCCAAAACAACACTGACATATCACTGGAAGGAATCAGATCTGAGGTGAAGCAGAGTGCAATTGAGTCTAGGAGAGTCATTCTTGATGAGAGGCAATCCATCTTGAATGGGATTCTTGGGATAAAGGGAAAGGAGTGAATAATGAAGAGGAGGCTACTGGATGCCAGACGATCAGGGGAATTCTGCCAACTCTCAAAGAGTTCCTGAATGTCCAAGAAAAGGAACAGGTCAGTGCTGCTTCCTCAATAGGAATTGGGGAAATACCAGGATTGTTTCCTAAGAATGAGTTGAAACTTGTGATGGAAGGATCTAATCCTGGAGTGTGGCTTAGGAGGTGTGAGAAATACTTTGGTATTTGTAAGGTTCTGAGGGATCAAAGATCGAGTATTGCTAGTTTTTTTTTTCTGGTTGAAAGGGCAGATTCTTGGTTCCATAATTGGAGCAAGGGAAAAGGATTTTTGCCATGGGAAGCATTTGAGGAGTTGTATATCGATTTGGGGTGAAGGAATGGAAGATTTAGTAGTGGAACTTATAAGAATGAGACAAGAATAAGACATGCCCAAAAGAGACCAGTCAATCCTTTGTCAAAAACCACAACTGAAAAAAAGGAAAAAAAATCCTAGAGGTACGCAACTGAAAAGAGGTAAAACACACAATGAAACATTTAGAATTTTCTACCAATGCTTTTGAAGTCCAGTTAAAACTAAAAGTATAGATGTTAAAAAGTCTTAAACCATAACTTATAGTCCACTAACAGCAAGCCTCTAAATTTCCATAAGGCAACTACTCATAATCAACCATAAGACGTTGCTCTCTTCTCTGTTATACTCTTCAAAATCAATTTTTTTTCTCTTCCTCATCTCTAAGAACTATAAGTTTTAGCCCTTAAATTAGAAGATGATGCTTTTGCCTTTTCCTTTCGCCTAGCAATTGGAATGGATATAGTCATATGATGTGTACCATTTATTATTTTAATAATATAGGCATTCTATTCAACTCTAACAGCTTTAGACAGAAAGAACCTGATTTAGCACTATGGAAAACCTTAAAACATTTTGACCTCACTGTGTAGAACAGTCATGATGTCTAATGTAAAGCAACATACTTCTTTCTTTCATTTTACTGTTCATTTGATTCAGTGTGAATGATCTCATGATGTGGCTACTTGCAAAGTCAGATCAATGGTCAAGATATCTAGATAATCAAACACAATTCATAATTGAATATTACGGAGGTGCATGCCTCATAAATGTTGCTCATCTTTTTGGGATTTAGGTGCTAGGGCTGTGCCCCTTGTGCCTTGCACCTCAGACATGCCTTTGATGACTATGCCTATAATCATATTGGCCCATCCATATGACATCTAAAATTTTTGGGGCTTGCACACAGAAGCTCATATAGGCACACAATCTTTTTCACCATCAAATCTCCAATTGTCATGATAAGCTGATATTATGCTTAGAAAATTGGTGCTTTCTTCTTCTCCATGGGAAAGGTTTAATCACTAAGGCTAAAGACATTGGCCATTTCTCTCTCTCTTTCTCAAAGAACATTGGCTTTCTCAAACTGTTATTGTTATTCACTCACTAGATTTTTTCTTATCTTATGAACAAGTCACGTATGAGAAGTCCATTTCTGAAAGAAGAGAGAAAAGGAGGGGAGATAATAGTGGGGTGTGGGTAACCTATTTGTAATTTAAACGTTTTTGTTCCTTATCTATGCTTTATTCTTTTCTTGCTATCACCTTTTCTATCATATACATCTGTTATTTTGCATCAGGATTTTTGGTGGCCGTGGATTTTGTATGATTTTCCCATGATTAATTTATTTTAGTTACCACTGTGCAGGAAGAACCACCGCTAGCTAAATTAACTCGGGATAGTGCTAAAATAACTGTGGAACAGGTCCATGGTCTAATGTCACAGGTTTAGCTAGATGCCTACTTTGAACTATTAATCATTTACCATTGAGGAAAAAAAATGGCCAAAAGGCATAATTTGCCCCCTCATCTAAAAGTTATTTTATCCCTCAATTTTATTTTAATCATATTTACTTTTTTAATTTTTAAATTTTAAATAATTTAATCTTTATAAAATGAGAAAATATATATATCACCCCTTTAATTTTTAATTATTGAATAACTTAATTCCTATAATATGGTAGCGAATGAATATTATCTGTCAGTCATAAAAATTAAGTTATTTAAAAGGTGTAAGCAGAAAAAAGTTAAAAGTGGAGGGATAAAATGACTTTTCAAGGGTGAATTATGCATTTTGCCAAAAAAAAAATCTTAAAAAATGTCTTCTGCCTTTGCTAAACATTAAACTTGTTAGCTTGTATTCGTGGTTTAGGTTATTAAGGACATCCTTTTCAATTCTATACGTCAATCAAGTAGTTTGCTCACAGAGGGTTCTGGACCTGAGCCAATGGTGGAAAGCTAATAAAGGCTTCCCAGTGATGCTACAAAAGATGGATGTTTCATCTCCTACATACACGAAGAACAAAAAGGAAAGAACGAAAGAAAATTCCATTAACAAAGCTGCGGAGATTTTGTCATGTTTGAGGCTGATGTAAATCCATCATTGATTTGGTAGGAATTTGATGTTGTCCTGTTGGAAGTTTATACACGTCTACTGTTTAGCAACTTATCCTAATTACGGAGACTATTTTCGCTTACCATATGCTTGAATGCTGCTCAAGCATAGCTTACTGGAGAACCTTATTCCTTTTTCTTTTTTTTTTGGCCCCTTGATTGTTCTTGTAGGTCGAGTTAATCACGTCAAAGTATATTTGCATATGGTACTATTAAATTTTGAAAAGAAAATATTGGATTATTACACTCTAATAAATGTTGCCTTGGAAAAAATTTAAAACAAAACTAGATATTAGGTTTGTTATAAATTTAATTTGAAATATATATAATATGCATATTTTTAAAAGAGCATGGTTGAAATTAAAATAGAATTGGGCAATTATTGTTGGATTTAATATGAAGCGTGAGTGAGGAGGTGCCAAGGTAATCCATTATTTATTATGATTATTTAACACAAGGAAATTGAAGAAATGCATGGCCGATACAGCGAGATAAAAATGTGAAACGGAAAACTGAAGAACCATATGGGAAGGAAGGTGACACTGACACACAACACCTTTAATCCAATGAATTTGGAAGAAATAACTTCACATGCAAAGCAACTTTGTGTGAATTTCGTTTTCTTTCTGTGATGGGTTTTTTCAGATTGTAATCATTTCGCTGGCAAAGTTTAAGTCCCTTTTTCCTTTCATCACCATAACTTTCCACTATGTATTAACAACTTCACATTGCTCCAACCTATAATTTATATATATATATATATATTGCCAAATCTTCCACTTTTTTAGGTCTTAGTGGGTCTTCAGCACACACAATCTCTCTCTCTCTCTCTCTCTCTCTCTCTCTCCACCAAGTTCTTTCAAGATTAGATTCTCATGAGATAACAAAAAGGGGATGTTTTCACAAGGAATGGTCCTCTCTTTAGATTTAGGGTTATTTGATATAGAGCTTTGAAGAAGCACTACTTGTGACAATGTCACATGTAATTAACTCTCTCCACCACTACTACCTAACCCCCTTTGCTCCTTCCTTTCTTTTTGTTCTTCCCCTCTTTCTCTTGTCTTGCATTTTCTATATCATATTGAAAGCATCTAAGCACGTGACACCATTTCTCTAGAGCCTACTGCTAATTTCCCCCCACTCTTTAATTTATTGCTTGGCGTGCTTCAATTGGCTTGCCTCACAATCCATCGATAATTGCTTTGGAGAAATTTGTGCACTTGAAAAGAAGCATGTATTTATCTTCTTACTATCACATGTTTAGGTGGATTTTCTCCATTATTCTCTTTGTAATTCTATTTAAGAAAAAAATAAATAAACAGGATATTGGGTCCTCAAACTCAATCCTTTGGTACTCTAATTATCCAGGGCCATTCATGTAAATGGCCCCAGCTGCTTGCCATTTCATTTATT
Source organism: Manihot esculenta (assembly GCF_001659605.2). Lineage (NCBI taxonomy): Eukaryota > Viridiplantae > Streptophyta > Magnoliopsida > Malpighiales > Euphorbiaceae > Manihot > Manihot esculenta. The sequence continues at coordinate 33,652,597 of NC_035176.2, read as the reverse complement.
TTTAGTGATAAAGAAGAATTTGTACTCTATTTTGTTGATAAAGGAGAATTTAGGCACTTGATTGAAGACAAGTATATATGCTCTAGCCACTTCAGTTAGTGGTTGTCTACTCCCATCTAACTCCAAATCAAACAACACTGTTTCAATTTCTAATTTAATAAATACCCATTTCTTCAATTAAGAGAACAAATTTATGTAAAATGAAGAATGAGTTTCCTTTTTTATGTAAATAGAAAATATTCCCTTGGCCAGCTCTGTCCTTTGGTGCCTGTCTTCAAACAAGGAATGCCTACTATTTCCGCAGAATCTTCTTTGTGAGGTACACACTGATAGGACAAATAATAAAAAAGCAGTGGTGCCAAAGAAACTGGAGGCTTTGGGCAATCAATATTCCCCATCACCACTATGGCATCTTTCTGTGCTGTAATTTCTTGTACATCTCTCATTTTGCTCAAGTGGGTCAAAAGCTCTTTTCAAAACCACACACACATATATATAGTAGATGGGGGCCTTGGGAGCCAACATCAGGGACCATTTCTTCATTTCATACACTGAAAAAAGAAATAACCCAAAAAAAAAAAAAAGAAAGAAAGAGTCCTCTCCAATCTGAAAAATGGTTATGAGTGGGAATATGATCCCCTTGATTATTCATAATATGCCATTTTGTTTCCACTGTAAGACCCAGCTCATGCTTTGTTCTCTAATGAAGTGAAATTTTCCTTCTTGTTTCAGTAGAGGAAATTACTGCGCCTCCTAAAACAAACAGGAGCAGGCCAAACAAAGTCCAACATTAAGGAAACATCAAGACCTGCAATGTCCTATGTGATCCATTTCTGCTATAAGGCTTAAGGGAGGCAGGCAATCAAAGGCCCTTGAAAAATGGGATTTAATTTGAAGACAAAAGAAACATCATAATCCTAGTCAAACTTCCCCGTGCCTTAATGAAAAAAAAAAATTAAGGCTTTTTAATCATATAATTATTATATATAAGCTGAAGGAAACATCAATTGTACGTTTTGTACGGTCTCTATTTCATAATAAATATTCAGAAGCATGCCAACTCCACCAACTTTTCCTTTCCTTTTTCTTTTCTTTTCTTTTCCCCGGACGGCCAATGCCTTGTGAAGACCGTGGAATTGGCTTTCAAAATCCAAACCTAATAAACTCCTATTAGTTTATACTTACCAAAATTCTTTAAAATATTTTAAAAAATAACAAATTATTGAATTTATATGATTACATTCAAAATAATTTTTTTCATATTCTTTAAAGCTTTGAAAGGCATCCAAAGGTAAAAACTGAAGTCCAACATGGAAGTCAATTAATGTGGTGTGAGTAGGAACGCATTGGATTCGTTTCAAGTTCAGCTTTCAAGGATAATAGAATTAAAATTAAAAAAAAAAAAAAATTGCTTATTATCTGTCGGTAATCAGTGGGTTGCGAAAGAAAAAATATACATAAAAAATAGGTTATGGTTTATGAGTCGTTGACAAAAAGATGGTGCAATGAACAGTGGTTCTGAGATAGCAATTTGAGCCACCCGCGCAAGTGTGTTTTTTACTATGAAAAAAATTATGATATATATTTTTTTCTTCTCATTAGTAATAAGCTACTGAATTTACAATTAAAAAATCAAACTATATCAAATTTTGTTTCATTATTTTAAATTAGTTTTCATTTTTTATTAATAATCAAATCAGATAATACCAAAACATAAAAAATTACATATATTATTATAATTTTAAATATATTATAACATTATATACACATTATTTTGTTATTATTATAAAAAGGTACATACACACTTTCATTCTTTTAACTTCTTTTTAATAATTTTAATGGTAGTTACATTTAATTATTCTAATTTCTTTATTTCATAATTTTTATTTCAAAATTATTATACACGCTTATTTTTATATTATTATAATATATAAATAGATTATTATAATTTTATTTTATTTTATATTATTTTCAAAATCACCTATCGTTTATCATTATTTTTTTAAATGAATATTCAAAATTTTTTAAATAATTTTAATATGTGTATAATTGAACAATTAATAAAAATTTATTTTTTAATATATATAAAAAAATAAGGGGTATACTACTTTACTTTAACAATTTAAAATTATTATGTAATATGCATAGCCACTGAATTTAAACATAAATTTGTTTGAAAATTAAATTAGCATGCAAAAAGTTAAAATCAATAAAAATAAAAATAAACCTCTAATAAAAATTTAAATACGTGTTTTTTTTTTTTTACTTAAACACATACCATAAAATTAATAACATAAATCATTTTATTTATACATATAAATGTACATGTATAAATATATAATATTTTATTTTTAGACATAAATCATAAAATAAATTATTTAAATCTTTGAATGTGATTTCAGTATCAAAAAAGGAAAGAGGGACAGGCTCACCTAGGGCCGTTCCCAACCCAAGCATATATTTCTACACCGGTCTAATATGGATCAGGAAACGGGCGCGTGGCAGGTCAAAACTCTCAAAGGGTATAAAGTGCTATTTGGTAGGCCCCACCTCAGCCTTCCATAACCCAACTCTAGTATATATAGCAACTAGAGCCACCTCCTTCAAAGGATGGGAGAGAGAGAGAGTCCTATTTTTCTCTCATTTCATTTGCTTTGTTTTACCTCTACGCCACTTGATCCTTCTTCTGCTTCTTTTTCTTATGTTATGAGTATCTAAGATCAGGGGGAAACCCATATCTTCGCTTACTATATCATTCTGCATTCGAGGGTATAGCTTCAGATTCATCCATCATGGCCACCAAGGGAGGCATCAGTCTCGATGAGATAAAAAACGAGTCCGTTGATCTGGTATTCTCACTTTTGCTATTATTATTATCTTAATGTTGTTTTCACTTCCTCAATTTCAAAACTCAGCTCAAATCCATTTTTAACACTCAAAAAAGCTAAAACCCTGATTAAAACGGTTTAGGACTTTGGAGTTGGGACGCTCAGACGACGAGTTTTACTTTTTCCTTCTTGGTTATGTGATGTGCTCTCTCCTCACATTTTTGTTTAACTAAGCTTTCAGTTACACCATCTGTGTTTGGCCATTTCTCTCTGAGAACTTTGAGACCTTGTGACAGTAAAATTTTTCTTCGCTGAAGACAATTTGTTTCTTTTTTCTTTTCTGGTAATTATATACTTCCATTTCGAGGAACTAAAAGCCCTTTTCAAAAGATAAAAGAAACGATTCTTTTTTTTTCAAATTTTTATAATCTTTTTATCAATATATAAATTGTATTTTTTTGATACATCAACATGTAATCATATTTTTTTTGCGTATATTTTATTTAATATCAATAGATTTTTTTTTTCGTAATTTATTTATTCAAACTACAAAAGACTAGTGAGAGAATTTGATTTCCGTCTGTAACTTCTTCTCCGATGATATAGTCGAAAATCGTGGTAACTTTCCGGGAATAGTAAAAAGGCTTGAGCTGATTGGGAGCATGACTTTTAGTTGGCCTTTTGTGATACTGAGTACTGACCTTTTTTTTCTCTCGTGCTTCCGTTTCTTCTTCCATTGACGGAAGTACGTGATAATCTTGCTCGGGCGTGATTGTCGCGTCCCTCATCCTTATCAGATGAAACAAGCGTAATTATGACGCGCGCATCTTCAAAATTACGTCGAGGATAAGGGTATTTGATTTAGAGAATCATGCCCTCAGACTCTTTCCTTTTTTCAAAAAAGAAAAAAGAAAATCTTTCCACGTACTGTTTTGGAGCCTTCCTTTTATGATTTTTTATTTTTAAATTGCTTTTCTGATTTTTATTTCCATATGACTGAGAAATGTATTGGGGCCGGGAATACTTCAGTGTTACTTAATTCTCACTATTTGTTCAACATTCCATGTTATACTAATTAACAAGTGAGGGTAGAGGGGGAAAATATTTGACATTGAGAAATTTCGATTGACTTGTTCAGCTACACCAACTGCTTTAATAATTTTGTTCCGCATTAAAGCATACGCATAGCATAGTACAATAAATTTTTGCCGATCGAGAATAATATTATACATTAAAATTAATTTTGGCATACGCATCGTTACACCAACTGCTTTAATTGTAACCCCTTTATTTTCACTTGGGTAATTTTATATCCAATCCAATTACGTGAATCGTTGATCTTCAGCTGGAACAACTTGAGAGTTAAGCTTTTAAAACCGTATTGTCGATTAGACAATCCGTCAATTTACTCCTATTAGTAGGTTTGTGTGAGGCCGGAGGAGACTTCTATAAACAATCATATTTTGATTGCAGGAACGGATTCCCATAGAGGAAGTTTTTGAGCAGCTGAAATGTACCAGAGAAGGTCTTACTTCAGAGGAAGGAGCCAATCGGCTGCAAGTTTTTGGTCCAAACAAACTAGAAGAGAAAAAGGTCAATTTTGCGATCTTATTTATCACTAAATATTTTATATAAGAAAAAGGAAAATTTCCATTGGTAGTCTATGAAATTTCAATTTATGATATTTAAGTAATTCCATTTTTCATTTGCAAACAGGAAAGCAAACTTCTCAAATTTTTGGGTTTTATGTGGAACCCATTGTCATGGGTCATGGAAGCAGCAGCTTTGATGGCCATAGTTTTGGCAAATGGTGATGGAAGACCTCCTGACTGGCAGGACTTCGTTGGTATTATTGCCTTGCTGTTCATCAACTCCACAATCAGTTTCATTGAAGAAAACAATGCTGGGAATGCAGCGGCAGCTCTTATGGCTGGTCTTGCTCCCAAAACTAAGGTGAGAAGAATATACTTGTCAAACATTAACTGATTGCTTCAGTTTTTGAACATACTCTTTTCTAAAAGTACTTCTGTAATTTTCTTTTTTGTCGTGGAAAAATGTAGGTTCTCAGAGATGGCAGGTGGACTGAGCAAGAAGCTGCAATTTTGGTTCCAGGGGACATTATCAGCATTAAGTTGGGAGATATAATTCCTGCTGATGCCCGTCTTCTTGAGGGTGATCCTTTGAAGGTTGATCAATCTGCCCTTACCGGGGAGTCACTTCCTGTTACTAAGAATCCCTCAGATGAAGTGTTTTCAGGCTCGACATGTAAACAGGGTGAAATTGAAGCAGTAGTGATTGCTACTGGCGTGCATACTTTTTTTGGTAAGGCTGCCCATCTGGTGGACAGCACCAATCAAGTTGGACATTTCCAAAAAGTTCTAACTGCCATTGGTAACTTCTGTATTTGCTCAATCGCCGTTGGAATAGTGATTGAAATTATAGTAATGTACCCAATACAGCATCGCAAGTACAGACAGGGAATTGACAACCTATTGGTTCTTTTGATCGGAGGAATTCCCATTGCTATGCCAACTGTTTTATCTGTCACCATGGCTATTGGTTCACATAGACTATCTCAGCAGGGTGCAATTACTAAGAGAATGACTGCCATTGAGGAAATGGCAGGCATGGATGTTCTCTGCAGTGACAAGACTGGAACTCTGACACTTAACAAGCTCACTGTTGACAGGACCCTAATTGAAGTATTTGCAAAGGGTGTAGATAAAGAGTATGTCATACTTCTTGCAGCTAGAGCTTCAAGAACAGAAAATCAAGATGCTATAGATGCTGCAATTGTAGGGATGCTTGCAGACCCAAAGGAGGTATAACCTTCAATGTTGTTTTCTCCTGAGCTGCTGTGCTATATGTTTTCACATCAATTCAGGTTTCTTATCATAAAAATATCGCTAATTGGGCAGGCAAGAGCTGGTATTAGAGAGGTCCATTTTCTTCCATTCAATCCTGTGGACAAGAGAACTGCGCTGACCTACATTGACTCCAACGGGAACTGGCACCGAGCTAGCAAGGGTGCTCCTGAGCAGGTAACTATTGCTTTTTTTCCTTTTTGGAGCCCACAGAACATGAAATGTGGGTTTAGGGAGGGAACTTCCATCTGATGTGCTTTTTCTGCTTTAATAAAGATATTAGCCCTATGCAATAGCAAGGAGGATGTCAGGAAGAAGGTTCATGCTGTGATAGATAAGTTTGCTGAACGTGGGCTTCGATCTTTAGCAGTTGCAAGACAGGTCACCAGTTTAATCTTCTATCTTTTACATCTTTCTTGTTTATAATAAAATCGGTAATCTTTATGGCTCACTTGATGATGCGTGCAGGAAGTACCAGAGAAAACCAAGGATAGTCCAGGTGGCCCATGGCAGTTTGTTGGTTTGTTGCCTTTGTTTGATCCGCCCAGGCATGACAGTGCTGAAACCATAAGAAGAGCTCTCAACCTTGGAGTAAATGTTAAAATGATTACTGGTAATGAGTCTTTATACTTGTGTGCGTGTGTACGTGTGTAAAATATTTCATTGCTTAGACATTGGCTGACGATCTCTAAATATCCAGGGGATCAGCTTGCCATCGCTAAGGAAACCGGTCGGAGGCTTGGAATGGGAACAAACATGTATCCATCTTCTTCATTGCTTGGCCAAGACAAGGATGCTTCTATTGCGGCTCTCCCTGTAGATGAGTTGATTGAAAAGGCTGATGGGTTCGCTGGAGTTTTTCCAGGTAAAATTTTCGGTTGCTTAATTCTGTTATAAATGCACATGTGCACTTTTTTTATTTTTATATTCTAGGAACTCAACTAAATTTTGTAAAAGTCATGCCGTCAATAATTTTTCCACGTTATGTAAAGACTGCAAAAATATTCTTCAGCCATGGCATTCATTTTCCTTGGTGATTATTTTTTTGGGATATCATGAATAGGCTGTCAAATCATTGCTGTATTCTTAGCTTTAATAGAGCATATAATTTTATCAACAGCTTCCCTCGCTCTTTTTTTTTCCGTAATTTTCTGTTTCTTATTTTATCCAATTGATTGCCATTATGGATTTCTTTTTCTTGTCCACTTGTCCCCTTCTTTACACAATCAATTACTGATTGCCTCTCTGTTTTTGGCTCCGATACTTTAACAGAACACAAGTATGAGATTGTTAAGAGGCTGCAGGAGAGAAAACACATCTGTGGGATGACAGGAGATGGTGTTAATGATGCCCCTGCACTGAAGAAGGCAGATATTGGAATAGCTGTGGCTGATGCTACAGATGCGGCCAGAGGTGCGTCTGATATTGTCCTGACTGAACCTGGGCTTAGTGTAATTATAAGTGCAGTGTTGACCAGCAGAGCCATATTCCAAAGGATGAAGAACTACACAGTGAGCTATAATTCTGCTCGTTTGTTGTCCCCATTCAAGGTTCTAGCATTTTATCAAGTGTACGAACTTACATTATTTTCTCAATTCTTTGTTGCAGATATATGCAGTCTCGATTACAATCCGTATTGTGGTAAGTACAAATACATGTGAGTTTAACACACTATTTTGATGTTGATATATTCCTTTTTAATTTATGTTTTTCTGTTTGACAGTTTGGATTCATGTTTATAGCCTTAATATGGAAATATGACTTTGCTCCGTTCATGGTTCTAATCATTGCCATCTTAAATGACGGTGAGCTCTTGAGTAATTCTTTTACGTAAATTGTGTCATTTTGTTTCTTCATTTTACCGATTCAGCTTGAGCATTGCTCTGACTTTGTAAATCAACCTCAAGGAACAATCATGACAATATCAAAAGATCGAGTGAAACCATCACCACAGCCAGATAGCTGGAAACTTAAAGAGATATTTAGTACTGGTGTTGTTCTTGGAGGCTACTTGGCACTGATGACAGTGATATTCTTTTGGGCTATGAACAATACCAACTTCTTTTCGGTAAGAATACTCGGTATCTCTTCTGTCATATCATTAGTGTTTTAACTTTGTTATGTTAGATTTTATTCCTCTTGTGTTCTAGATATATAAGATTTTATCGTCAATGTAGGACAAATTTGGCGTAAGATCATTGCACGGTAGGGAACATGAAATGATGGCGGCTCTGTACCTACAAGTGAGTATTGTAAGTCAGGCCCTTATTTTTGTCACAAGGTCTCGCAGCTGGTCCTATGTTGAACGTCCTGGACTTCTTCTAGTCAGTGCATTCATAGTTGCTCAGCTGGTAAGGCTTCAATCTACTAATTTCTACTGGGCTTAATTTGTTTGCAATCAACAGAGTTCTCTGACTTCTGGATCAAAGCAAAGGCACTGTCTTTTCCAGTTTAACTTGTACTATGAAGAAATCTGCATTTCTATACTAAGGCATTAAACTATTCTGTAAATGACAGGTAGCTACTTTGATAGCAGTTTATGCAAACTGGGGTTTTGCACGTATAAAGGGCTGTGGGTGGGGCTGGGCTGGTGTAATCTGGCTCTACAGTTTGGTTACTTATGTGCCACTTGATCTGCTCAAATTTGCAATTCGTTACGTTCTCAGTGGCAAGGCTTGGGATAATCTTTTGGAGAACAAGGTACAGTTTTCCCTTTTTTTTGTTTTTTTGTAAGAGAATAAAAGAAGAAGAATCCTTGGACCTCCCCATTTTTCTAATCACTGGGGATGCTGATTTGCGTTGTTACAACAGACTGCCTTTACAACAAAGAAAGACTATGGGAAGGAAGAGAGAGAAGCCCAATGGGCCACAGCTCAGAGAACCCTTCATGGCCTGCAACCTCCTGAAACCAACAACCTCTTCGCTGACAAGAATAGTTATCGGGAACTTTCGGAGATTGCAGAGCAAGCCAAGCGGCGGGCTGAGGTGGCAAGGTAATCAACCAATAATATGCTTTACATTTCATTTCGTGACTGAATATACTTTTTCACATTTATCAATCGGGTGAGGGCTAAGGAAAGAACTAGCATTTTAACAATCAATTATAATGGGATGGATAAGCATTTTTCAATACCCCTTTCATATCTCTAATCAATGATTGCAAAAATAACCTTTAGGTTTACACATTTTCCTTAACCTTACTCTTATCGGTCTCTCATAAATCTAATCAATAATTGAAAAAGACCATTTTTTCCTTAATTCCACTATTATCAGTCTCATCCTCATTTATTTTGGAGTTTCTTCTATGAACTTACAAAGTAAATAATCTTTTCTTTTAAATTTTATTTTTTTCATTCAGGCTGAGGGAGCTACATACACTCAAGGGCCATGTTGAGTCAGTAGTGAAGCTGAAAGGACTTGATATTGACACAATTCAACAACATTACACGGTTTAAAGAGCCTAAAGATACCCCAATAATTACATAAGATGAAGAAGTCCTAAATGAAAATTTTCTCTAGGTTAGGATTATAACATTGCTCTTGCTATAATATGTGGTATTTTTTTAAAAACTTTTTATTATGTAGTTCTCTTCTCTGCTTTTATCACCAGAGGAGAGGCTTTCTCCTCTGAAAGTTAAGCATGGTCGCTAATACATATTTTCTCTTTAGTGTACAATTTTTCTATCTTCTGCCATTTAACAGAGTATATCATTACTTGATAAAAGCTTTGATAATGCCTTGCCAAATGTCGTTTTATATCCTTGTTATTAAATCACTCTTTTTATATACTTGATTAATCTATAGACCTTAAAAATAAAATATAGCATTATTTCCCATCCTTGGAAGGAAATACAGGGTAGGAAATAGATTGAATGAAAATTTTATTCCCTAATACATCCTTCATAAACTCACAAACAAAGCTATTCAATGAAGATACGATAGTAAGTAAATTTGACTCGCTTCCAAATGAAACATCCACACAATACAGAATATTATCACACTTACTTTTCCTTAAATTCCTATAATATAACTTTTCTTCCCTTAGCATCAATAAATTTAAATTCTTTCCTCAATAATTAAAAAGAAAAATCAGGTTATATAAAACCAGAATGAGCACATTAGTAACAATGTCTTTAAGCATGTACAAGAAAGCCACTGTGCAACGACCTTATATCTGATTACCTCACGAAAGAGGATTAGGCTTAATGTTATATACATCATCTGATTGTTAGCTTGATGCTTTCATAAAATTAATAATCCTACTATGCAAATTAGTGAAACCAGGTTTTTCCACTTATATGGTACTAATTCACAATTAACCAAGAGTATATTGTATGCTAAGCAATGCTACAGTTTTGTACGTTGGAGTTTTGCAGAAGAACTATTATTAAGCATCAAGTTACGTGGGGCTTATTTCTTGAAATATTTGCTCAATGGCTTGAGATGCCCAAAGCTTTAGGGATAACATCAAACAACACACTATCAAAATTTATCAAAACAAGATCCCATTTTCAAGCCCTGTAATTGCAGATTTAATTCTGTTTGTGTGCGTGTAAGTGTGCATGTTTATTTGTAAACTAGGTAAATGAAAGATCAAAAAATATAAACCTCAGGGAAACATCATCCAATGGTATGCCTTAACTGTGATAAATAGGGAGCTGTAGATTTGAACAAAATAGCACCTTCTGGTAAACTCATGGTTCGTAAGGCATCCTCTGCTTATGCTAGGCGAGCTGGATTTTGTTGACTTCCAAGCGCTCCATTTTCCTTAAATTGATTTATAGGTCATGCGAATACTCTAATTCTAGTTGGAAGTATTGACACAAGGTCAGCATATCTAAGACTGACTGTCACCTTGCTGCAAAGGAAAATAGCATTGTAGAAGATCAGTTCATGACTTCACATATGGTTTATCCAAAATATAAAGCACCCTGAAGTCGAAAACACCTTAGCACTAAATCAAATTTTAGACCAAATCATAAAGATTATTGCTAATCACTATTTAATTTTTATGAATTCAACAAACTAAACAGTAAATATAGCACAAATTGAAGCAGAAGGGATCAAAAAACCTACTGATGGGAAAATTTTCCAACATGATCATTCAAGTAATTTCAGTACAGCTAAGATCCAAATTAAACAAACCACCAATGTGTAAAAAATGAAAAATATAAAGAAGCACCTAAAAATGCACCAACCAATCAAAATCGTCCAGCACAAATCCTATCATATGGTAGGGAAGACTGTGATAAAGCGCCGAACCTATAGAATAACAGGAAAAGAAGGTAAGACATGTAAAATAGAACATTTTAGCATAAATTTACTACATCATAGATGGTAGTCAGAGCTATACTACATAGTATTATTAAAGGCGCCGGGAGGCGTTGCCTGGCACCAGGCCTTTTTTAAATTATTTTAAAGGATTTTAAGAGCAGCTCCCAATTCTTTCTCCATTCCAAACAGAACTAAGAACAGGTATATACTCCTCTTTCTTCTCTTCTTCCTTCTCCTCCCTTCCTCTACACTCTCCATACCCGACCCAACATTCTCCTTCTACTCCTCCCTTCCTTCACTAAGAAGAATTTTTTTTTCTTTTTCCATTTCTCTTATTCTCCTCTTCTCTCCCTTCTATGAGTTCTCGTTGTCCTACAGTCCTCACCACCAGCATGGTTTTTTCTCTTTTTCATTCTTTTTAAATTTGAGTTCATTATTACTTGATTAATATATTGCTATTTGCTTGGTTTTAATGTTTAATGGTTTATCATTCAATTGATAAATTTTAAAAATTAGATATTGATCATTTTGCAATTAAATGGATATGCTTAATTTGTGAATTGTGATGAACCATAAATATTAATATTTATTTAGAAATTAAAATGGGTGTTATTCATTTGTGATTTGTTATTTATTTATTTGTGAAAATTTTTATTTATTTATTTAGAAATTAGAATGTGCGTTGTTAATTTGTGATTTGTAGCTTATTTATTTGTGAAAAATGAATTATTATTTATTAATTTATAAATCAGAATGTATTTATATGTACATATCTAAAATATATTAAAATTTTAGCTTCTGTTGCTTTTTTAAAAAGACGTAACCTTTTTAAAAAGACGTCGCCTTGTCTCTCATTTAAAATGATAAGTGACCTTGTCGTCTCAGCGTTGCCTATAATACTACAAAACACTGCAATGCAAGAGCTAGGAGAACAAATCATTAACTCAACAATTTCCAACAACCATGATTTGTCCATTTATGTTAGGTTTCATCTCATACTGAAAACTAATAAATCAAATCCTAACATCAACAAGCATGCATTGTTTTTTCTTTTTAACAATTATATCAAGAGAACAAAAATTCATAATGCAAAATGAGATTTGCTAGATCGCGAGAGTACATTATGATTGTACGATTCTTTTCTTCTTCTTCTTTTCTTTTCTTTCATGTCTGATACATGCAAAGTTTTCTCCTTGCAAAGATGAACTAGAGTTACATCAAATGCCAACAACTTGTTTGTCAAACTTGCATTCACTGCTTTGAAGTTCAAAGAACTCAAAAGATGGATCTAGATGAAAACAAACAAAAAGAGCCACAAGGTCTACACCAATAGGAGAAACAAGAAAGAGCCCCCATTACTTTATATCTAGCAGGCCCAATTAACTCCTCCTAGATATTCCCATCAGGATAGTGCAAATTTGACGATAGTCACTTCAAAAGGAAGAAGGGGGAAGTAAAGGGAACTTATTCGGGCCACTATATACAAACTAAAATTTTCAGGAACCTAAAAGAGGGTTGGATTGTCCAAGACAATGTCTGTTTTGTAAACAAGGATAATCTTTTCAGAAAGAACAGCATAAATAGAAACACCAAATGTGCATGGCTTGGACTATAGAATACATATTACCACCTTACCTGTTCACGTCTGTCAACATAAGAGTGCAGAAGTTCTCCAACATAATCTATAAATCTCTGGAAGGAAATAATTGAGAAACATTCAGATGGCTTAAACGTTGCGGAAGCTCAAATGAGAAAAGACAAGTCAGGCAACCAACCTTACCATAGTATTGGAAGATAGAAGATCATTTTCAGCGTCTGGTATTGGCAAAAAGAATGGAACTGTATGTTCAAGGACAGTCATCTTTACACATAAAACATGAGTTTGAGATGCAAAATTTTTCAATTTTCTGTATGCTTCATGTATTAAATGTACCTTGAGTTTGAGATGCCCGTGCAGCCTCAAATTCTTTCTGCAAGCGCTCAAATATCATCTTGTCGGAATCCCAGTTGAAATCAATACAATAAACAAAACAAATTCCTCTAGAACATTAGTGCTCAAGAACCATAACCATTTATACTTCCATGACAGTAAATGCTGAATTTATAACCTAGCCAAAAAGATAGATAGCATGCAGCAACATGTGCTCATATGTGAAAGTATGCTGCATCACCAGGACTGTCAACAATGCATAAACTTTTTCCCTTCGCTTTCGATTAGCATTTTGACATAATTATAGACTTTCAGTAAGACATTAACCACTTTAAAAATGATGGCTTCTTGGAGGCATAAAAAGAATCGTAAATGTCAATCAAAGAACATGATAATCTACTTTAGAAAATAGATAACCTTCAAGGACTTGATTTCTCTTACCCATCCATGTTTATTCTATGGAATCCTCTTTTCCTTCAATATTTCTATGAAATTGTGCGTGTTAAAATCTGAGCATCATTAATGTTTAATATTTTATAACTCTCTATAGCCAGCAAAAGCTATTAGGAAGAATGATGTTGATTAACTCAGGTAGCAGGAACATGATTTTGCATACACAAACACAGATGTGTGTTTCCATCCATATATCCAATGGATTTCACAATCCTAGGAAATTATAAGAAGTTCCAAGGAAGCACATTGATGAAGGGTGAGCAATTTCTTTAACAACTCACTAGGAAAGTTATACGTAGATAGACGCTCTGACAATTCCCCATGCCGCTTGAGAACATTTGCAACTACCAATAAGAAACATAAGCTCGTAGAAATAAGTACCAAAAAATAAAACCATATTAGAAAAAATCTTTAACAAAGAATCAAGTAGGGAGCAATGATAGATACATCTAGCTCGTGTGGTTTCCAACCGAATATCTTCCCCTTGCAAGAAATTCTGCAGCATAACAGGACACTACAAAAATCACTAAAAGGGGAGGAAAAGCATAACCAATTCATGAATCCTTCTTGGAGAAAAAAAAACATATATATAATTATCACTTCTCCCACGATTTGGTATGGACGCATCGGAACCATTTCAAATTGCTGCATAATCTTGACATACATTAATCATTGATTCATAAACATATTAGCAGTTATGAATTCGATTGAATAATAAGAATTTCAAAGAAATTATTAAGATTAGATACAGAAAACGAAACGGATTGGTTTGCTAATTAGATGATAGAAAACATGAGTCCAATTCCAAATCAATGTGATGTAATCAGCCAAACAGAAACTCCATAAGAACGATAAATATGGTAAAATGGGAAAAGTGACCTTGCGAGAAGAGTCTCCTAGAACTGGGTTCTTCTCTTGCCTCTTCTTCAGCGACTCTTCAGTGTCATTGTCCATTGATGCAGCTAAGTTTTACTTGGAGGAGGGTGGGAGGTAGATTTTGAATAACATACACATCACCCGCCCAAAATTGAGACACAAACAGTTTTATTATCATTATTTATAAAAGGTGATGCACGGCAAAATTCATTCACTTTGATTTTTTTATTTTAAAAAATATATTAAAATATTCTCAAAATTTTAAAAAATATAATAATTAATTATTTTATTAATTTTAATTATTAAATATTATATTATTTAAATTTTTTTAAAATAAAAATTAAAAATCAAAAGAGTAAAACAGAAATTTATAAGATTTACTCAAATGAGTATGTTACGAGTAGTGCTATTATTCGATTCTTATAATATAAAAAACTCTATTAATTTTATAAATATATCTACTATTTAATATTTTTATATTGGAAATTTTTTAGAATTTTATATAATATTTAATAATTAAAATTACAGGTATATTAATAAATAATTTTTAAAAAATTTTATTAATATTTTAATATATTTTTAAAATCAAAATATTAAATAAAATTTTTTAGACTAAATATTTTTTTATATAAAATATTGTTCCTACGATCACAATTTTCGTTCAGAGAGATCACATTCACATATAATTAGGATAGTTAGATCCGACACGGTCCAGGATTGCCCGAAATCAAAACCGTTTAAGAGTCCAAACTGAATTGAAATTGTGATGCTAAGAGTCGGGCACATTTCACTCACGTCCTTTAAACCAAATTACTGATTAATCTAAAAATTCATTTTAATTCACTCTTTAGAACAAACCAATCATTAAATTACATAAAATCTGTTTAGTTTGACTTAATTCAATCACTAAAAGGCATTGAGTCGACACTCATTCATTCTCTACTAAAAAACACATAAATCTTAAATTAAAACGAATCAAACGACGGTAAACAATTTTCAACATAAAATGAAATCAAAATAATTTATTTCATTTGTTAACACAAAAAAATTCATTTATTTCAAGTCATCTTTATTCTGAACCTTTATTATATGATCTTTCTAATTATAAACTCAAACTCCTACACAATTTCAAACTATTTTTTTACCAAAAAATGTTAATGAGGAATAAATATCAAGTAATTTATAATATAATTACATTAGGTAAAAATATATTTAAAACATTAAATTATATAAGTGGACTTAAAATGTTTTAATTCATTTGAAATTTGATAAGTAATTTTGTATTTTTAAAATTGAACACTTAAATCTCTCTATAAATCGGTCCAAATTAAGAGAAGATCTTGTCATTTATTTTTACAATTAAAAATATAAAAATATTTTTATTTTTTTTTAAATAAATAAACTACACTTTAATTATTAAATTTTTACATAATTAATTAATAAATCTCTAATTTTTAAAATCGCCCACTTAAATTCATTTATAATCAATATATTCTTATTTATTATAATTTATAGAATGAACGTTCAATTCTCTATCAACTTTTATGTATAATATCTCAATTAACTAATTTTTAATCCTTTTTATTCTTTAATTTTTATTCATAAAATACTTCAATACTTATAATTTCAAAATTTACAAGAAAATATTTATAATTTCAGTTATTTTTAAATGATATTAATTAATTTTTAAGTAGATTATAAATTTGTATAAAGAGTATTTTAAGATTAAATTATACTTTTAAAATTTTCATCATTCACTAATTTTGAGTTAATATCTATAATAGATAAAACAAATTATAATTTTAGATAGATTAAATATAGAGATTTAAGAATTCAGTTTTACAAATATAATAACTGATCCATTAATTACACTAAAATTTAGAGATTAAATTATAATTTATATATATTTTTATCACTCACGATAGAAAGAATTTAAGTGTTCATGATGATATTTTAAATATTTAAAATGTTTATTCTTTAGTTTACTAAGAGTGTTTTTAATTTAGATGAATTAATTATATAAAAATTTAAATATTTAATTTTAAAAATATAAAAATTAATTTATTAATTAAATTAAATTTAAAAATTAAAGTATAATTTATTTAAATAAAATTTCAAAATCATATCTACAGGAATTGATGTTAGCTGGCATGCTTGATTTTAAGTCAAAAGTTAGTTTATTGGACTTGAATAGTAGAAAGAAGTTTAAAAAATTTATCATAAACATCCGGGGATTAAATTTGTAGAATTGTTGCAATGGAAAACTTAAAGAGGAGTTGGAGTATTTGGATTGAACACTATAAAAGAGTTTTGAACTCCAGCTTCTTCCTCTAATTTTTAAGAAGCACAACCCATTACTCATGCAATCTCAAAATCCACCGTAAGATCCATACATTAAACTTAATGTGGATGTGGGTTATGAATAAATGTGGCATTACAATTGGATGTTGGGATTCTCACCAAAAAGTGGTGGATTTGTGTTGCCGCATAATCCCAAACATATAGGATCTTCTTATGTTAGGCTGTTTGACATGCAGAAAAGCTCTCATCTTTGCAACTATTATAAAATTTTCCAACATGCAACTAGAGTCTAGACAAAGATTCAGCCATTGTCATAAGAGAATTAGTATTAAATTTTACAGGACAATAA
Organism: Manihot esculenta; assembly: GCF_001659605.2. NCBI lineage: Eukaryota > Viridiplantae > Streptophyta > Magnoliopsida > Malpighiales > Euphorbiaceae > Manihot > Manihot esculenta. Next base: position 33,635,722 of record NC_035176.2, on the reverse strand, counting down.
AAAATTATATATATTATTTTGAATGTAATTAAAAAAAACATAGTACGTTGTTATCTTGCTTTATTTTTATTATATATTCAATGTATCCATGAAATGCTGTCATATGTACAAACTTTATACTTTTAATTTTCCTTTTATTTGTTTTCAATTAATTGTATTTATAAATATAAGTAAAAATAATGCAAACAAAAAGTTAGTTAATTATGAAAAATTAAAAAGAATTATATATATAAAATTACATGGAACGCAAGTTAAAAGATTAGTTATTAAAATTAATAAAATTTACATAATTTATTTATGCTAATAGCCATAGTTTTTCTTTTTCCCAAAATCCTTCATTCAATTTTCAATTATAAATTAGTGTTGAATGAAATTATTTTTTAAATATAAATTATTTAAAAATTATACTATATGAATTATTAATTTCAATAGTTACTTTAAAAATACATATTTAAGTTTGTTTGCATGATGAATTAAACCCTAAATATAACCAAAAGTAAATTACTAATTACAATGAAATTAGATAGTACCACAAAATTTACAAACAAAAATAGGAAAAATGAAGGAAAAGAAAACCATAAAAAATAAGTTAAACACGTTTACACTTGAAAGAAACAAGAAGCTGAGACCTTGCGAGAGGCGAGCTACCGAGAAAGAAGAAGAAAGGAAGGGAGAGAGAAAAAAGAAAAAAAAAATTAGCAGGGATCGAGTCGAGCTAAACAAAGCAAAGCTCTCCCTCTGTATGTAAATCAGCTAAAGTAGAATTTAAGGAAAAGAAGAAGAGCGCAAATAGAGAGAAAGCGCAAAGAATCGAAAATCCCAAGTGAGTTGGAGGCTGTAGGTTTCTCTGCAATTTGTGAAGTTGGTGAAGGTCAGAGTTTCGCTAATCTTTAAACCTTAATCTCACACTCTACAGTTTAGTTTTTCACACTTTCTTCGCAATTCCAATTTCGTCTGCAATTGGTGCTATTTTCTTAACTCAATCTCCCAGCTCCACTGATCTTTCTTTCTCAACTTCAATTTTCTAAATTTGAAGTTTCCAGCTTTTAAATTCTCTCAAAAGTTTCAATACGGGCGGGGGGTAGGGAAGGTGGATTCAATCTCTCAAGTGCTACACTTTTACGGTTCGTGCAGTTACGAGCCATCAACTTTGATGATTCAAACTTAGGGTTTTGATTTATTGTGTGTTTGAATCAATTTGGTTTGATTTCGGGCTTTTTGATAAGCTTAACCACTGACTTTGATCTCTAGGGTTTTGGCTTTTTCGCAAACATGAGATTTGGGTTCGCATTGTATTGTTTCTGGGCGGGTGAATTTTGGGTCATTTGGAAACATAAATAACCTTTTTCTTTTTGGTTATTGAGGTTTTAATTCTTCTGTGCATACTGTTTCGTGTCTTTTTTTTTTTTCTTGACATATACAGAGCGTGAGAGTTTATTTGCATTGAATTGATATGCGGCTGGGTGAATTTGTGATTGTTTGGAAGCCGTTATAAAGTATTTTGGTGTGTTTACTGAGGGCGTAGGGGTCTTGTGATTCTTTTGGATGGTGTAGAAATCTGTTTGTTGAGAGATGCAACCTCAGCAGAGCTCCAGAATTGATTTGGTTGAACTGAAAACTCAGATATCGAAGAAGGTTGGGGTTGAGAGGTTCAAGAAGTATTTTCATTACTTGACTAGGTTCTTAAGTCAGAAGCTGAGCAAAAGTGACTTTGATAAGTCATGCTTTCGCCTGCTTGGAAGGGAGAATCTTCCCCTGCACAATCAGCTTATCCGTTCCATCTTGAAGAATGCATGTCAGGCCAAGACCCCACCAGCAATTTATGAGTCAGGTCCCACAAAATCTGCAATTCAGATAGCAAAACGTTCTCCTGCTAGAGAAGATGGACATGAACAAAGTGGATCCCTTCTTCCAAATCAGAATCAAAATGCGTCTATTTGGTCAAATGGGGTTTTGCCCATGTCGCCACGGAAGATTAGGTCAGTGATGCGTGATCGTAAGCCCCGAGATAGACCTAGCCCACTTGGGCCAACTGGAAAAGTTGAATGTGTCTCACATCAATCAACTGGAGTAGAAGATGTTGGCAGCAAAGTTATTATGGATAATGGGGGGTTGCCTCCATGTGATTATCAGAGACCATTACAGCATCTTCAAGCAGTTGCTGAGCAACCTAAGAATGAAAGTGAAGGGTTGTTCCATCAGCCATTTGAAAAACAATCAATACATAGCAAAGATCAGATCACGTTTGTTGAAGATGGGGAAGAAGTGGAGCAAGCAAACCACTTTACTTTCTCTAGAAATTCATTACTTGCGCCTCTTGGAGTACCTTCTTATTCTGCTACTGCAGGTCGGGCTCGCAAAACTATGCCAGCAACAAACTGTGGTGATTATATTAGCTGTTGTGAAGGCGGTGTTCTGTCGAGTACAGAGGTGCTGCGGAAACGCATGGAGCAGATTGCAGCTGCGCAGGGCATTGGAGGGGTTTCAATGGAATGTGCAAATATGCTGAATAATATGTTGGATGTGTACTTGAAGAAGTTGATCAGATCTTGTGTTGAGTTGGTAGGAGCAAGGTCTCCAGATGATTCAAGAAAGCACCCCATCTATAAGCAGCAGGTTCAAGGCAAAGGGATCAATGGAATGTGGCCAAGTAATCACTTACAGGTGCAGGCCAATAGTGGACCTGTGGAAGTTATGCGTGAGCAGAGGACTCGTTGTGCAATATCTTTGCTTGATTTCAAAGTTGCAATGGAGCTGAATCCACAGCAGCTTGGTGAAGATTGGCCATTGCTGCTGGAGAAAATCTGTACACATGCGTTCGAGGAATGAAACATTTCCATGAATATTTGTTGTGCCAAAGCTGCAATTGGGCATGGCTGTCCTGGTTCAGAGGCCTTGATAACTGTTGTTGGAAGTGTTGATGAACATGTTCTGTTTGGATTGCCATGATGAACTACATGGTTCCGCCTTCAGATGGAGCTCGGCCCTTGCAAGATGAAATTGTGGTATTGAGTATCCAAATGTCTGTTTTCCTCCTGCAGAGCCTGTGGGAATAAGGAAACTAACTATTTAAAAGCAACCATGCAATGGAAACTTTTAAATAGAATGCCCATGATCGATTGCTGTGTTGTATGATAAGCATCAGCATTGGCTGACTTGTGCCATCACTACAGATCTGAAGTTCATCTATGCAATTTACAGCCTATGAAAAGGAAATCTAAGACAGTTTTGCAGGGATACTCTTGTGTAGCTTGGGGAAAGGTAAAATCGCTGGTGTAAGAGCTATAGAGTTGCTCTTTATGTATTTTTAATCTGATAATTGATTGGAATTCCAATATGAATAAAACATTAATATCCACTGACTTTTCCTTGTGCTTTAGATTTGCTTTTGCAACTACGTAACACCTATATAATCTAAATGCTTAGTTATTACTGAATCATTCTGTGTTTGTCTGGAGACTTAGCTTCTAATTAGTCATTCAAAAAGCTGTTGATGCAGTAAAGCTACTTAATCTAAAATCATATGTATGAGAAGGAGATGTACAATTTTCGTCTTGCGCAGAAGCATGAGATAAGCATAGAAGCGTTTGAATTTTGAAATCTGGCTAATCTTAAACAGGCTGTTTGGCAGAACTTAACATATTGGTCAAAACTGAAGTTGTTACTGAGTCTAATGTTGGTGTCAATCTTCTGTAATTCATTTTATAGAGATATATTTGGATACACATAAATGCTCCTGCAGATTATAGAACAGCTGCAACTCAGAGTGTTTATGGAAGATACTCTAATAGTCAGGTGTGATTTATCATCAGACTACAGGACAATCCATCTGATTTCCACCTTGATGTTTGAAAATTAATTATCTTTGCATCTCGGGGAGGTGGAAAACTGAGAGTAAAGAAACCAGCAAACAAGTTTCTCTTTCAGTCGAGGCTAAATTGAAGTAGCTTTGCTTCAGATTGGGCGTTGCTGTGCAAACCTACCAATTGAGTTTACTGGAGTCACCATTGCTTGGACTTCATTGGCGGAGCTTGTAATCTTTATATTGTGCCAATACCGAGAATATATGGAGTGGATTGACCAGTATGGTTGAGGGTTTATATAGTAGATATAGACTATTGTGCCTTTCTGGGATTTTAATAAAAATTGGCTATAGATTATGTATGCAGTAAAGTTGCGTGTTCAAATTAACCAACAGTTTATTGGGGCTAGTTCTGCATGTAGACCAAAATGTAAGCAGTACAGTCATGCAAGCTTCTTAAATCTAGAAAATCTAATCAATTCATATGCATGTAAAAGTTGTAAGGTCTTCTTGCTTTGCTATAATTGCTTGACTGGCACCATGAATTCCTCCTACGTTGTATGAATTTATCCTGAAAATTTCATTTCGATTGGAATTTGGTTATTCATCATATATGTGGATCCCCTCTAAGCCTCCACGGCTGAATGATTAAAGCATCCAACTCACAATTAGTGAATTCTTAGGTTCAATTCCTACTGTACGGGGTTGAATGTGTCATAACTTGGAGCAAACTAGCCTGCGTTGTCTATATGCTGGGGGAATGAACAAAATTAGGATATTCTCATACAAAATGATTGAATAAAGATTTGTGCTTTCTGCTTTCTTTCTTCTATTTCACTGATATTGAATATCTCAAGTTATGTCGGAGGGGTGGTGAGGAAACTAAAGATGCCTGAAAGGTAACTGTTTGTAGCTTGGTTAAAGGTAATATCACTTTCAACATCTCATGCATTGTAATTGCAGCACAGCAGGTCATACATCTAGAAAGCATTGTGCATTATTTCTTATACTCTCTTAAAGGAATACAGAATGAATATTGTCAAAGTTTATAGTTTTGTTGTGTCTTGCTTTAGCAGTGAATATGGAAGAACTGCTGTTGTTTGTTCTCTAGATTCTGTGCTTCTGTGCTGTTATTTTGTTACCTCTGCAAAACCCATAGGAGATAATTCTTTGAGATTTGGCTGAACTTTTAAGGGTTGGAAGTGATGTTGGAATTTTATTCTTGCTAGTTGTTAGGACATAGATGGCAACAACGATCCATATAGCCTAATGCTAACTAGTTTGAGATTGATGTTGTTTATTATGGTAGTCATTAGAATATCTGCAATGTTGGAATTAATGAGAAAAATGGGATCAGGAAGAGATTCATGAGTCAATCTGAAAAGGATAGGAAGTTGTTGATATTGCTCCAACGGAACCTGAAGGAATAGAAAGTTTGTTGTCCCAAAAGGAAACGAGGATTATGGCTGAAATCTTCTACACTATACTTACATTCAGAGTGTTTTCAATAATTAGATGACTCCTAAAGATTCATTAGCTCAATTTATTACCTGATTGCTCTTGTATGCACAGAAGGATTCAACATCTATTTGTTATTGCAGGTTATCATATTCACTTGCTTCTTTCTTGGAGTTCTCATTAATTAGTGTTTCCACCATGCCTGTGTATTTTAACCGTTCATCATGCCAAAAAAATACTGGCTTGCGGCTTTCTGGGATTGATCAGGGACATCGTTGTAGAGTCTAAGAACTAAATTCTGTCATTTCATTTATTATCATTTGGGCCATTAAAGCCAGCTTTGTTGCTACAATATCCTTTTAGGACTGGTCTTTTCAACTGTTTATCATGCTCTAAATGACCCTTATTGTCAATTGATCAGAGAAGCAGAATTTTATTTTTAATATTTTCTTTTGCATCATTTTATAATAATATGCCAGGGAGGAAGCAGTGGAAAATCAATTAGAATGATAGCTGAAGCTTATTAAATTGTTTTTACAGTCTTGATCACATTTTTCTACCATTTTCTTCATTATAGACCTAAAGTATTTTGCATTGCAGTATAAAGGTAAGGTGTTTCAGCAGTTCCTTGGATTTCCCCTCTGGAAATTCTATTAGAACAATTACTGAGGCTTATGAGCTCAATTTTTCCAGTTTTGATTACATTTTTTCTATTCTTTACTTTATAGACCATGTTTGGTACACAGTAATATAATGTAATGCAATCAAATTTTCTATTGAAATACGGTCTACCAAACATCTTTGGCGCTGCATTATAAGGTGAGGTTTTTCAGCAGTTCCTTTGGATTTCCCCTCTGGAAACTACAGGAAATTAGGAGAGGGTGTGATTTCATTGCAACTTTTATGAAAATGAGTTTCTTTGCTGATGTACACACAAAGTGCAGATTTAGATGTGCAAATAGAACTTGGGTGTTTTGGCTGTCCCTTTCTGTAGCATATTGGAGGGCAGATCATTGTGCATTACGCAGCAGGAACTGAATAACTAGCAGAATAGAAATTTCAGTTTGTCCAGCTTCCAGCAGTCCATCAGGGATTTGTGATGGACTAGCTGAACGATTTGAACCAGGCTTCGGAATTGCAAATTGGAGATGAGGCAAATGCGAATGTGGAAGGAAAGCCATGTGAATTGTGAAGCAATACAATAAAAAAGCATGTTATATTTAAAAGAATTTCCTTACAAACTATATATTATAGTTTTTCATACATAAGATCTTGCTAAAAGTCCATTGCTGGCTGATGGTGTTGTCAACTAATGCCAAGTTGGGGCTGTCCCCTTTGTAGTAGAAAAAGCAGACCTAATTAATTTCTTAGAGAAATGACAAAAACAAACCCAGAAATACAGGATAATCTTAGTAATTCTGCAAGACGAGCATCCTTTTTTTTTGTTTGTCGAAAAAAGGATTTCCTCTCCAATGTATACCCTTCTATAACCACTTGCCTTTTCAGGGGCAAGGAAAGGAAAAGACGGTTAAAGGGCAGAATATCATTTCATTGAACAAGGAAAGCACTTTTTCTACTTATATTAATGTGAGATAAAACAGATGTTAAACCATACATTTTAAGGAGTAAGGAATCCTATTGTCGGTCCAGAGAATGCTGCCCTAGTTTGTATTTAGCTACTCCGTAAGGAGCGCCTTTGTCAGTGGCTGTAAAGGTCAGGATCAACTTGCTTCACGCATGCAAAGTTACTTTGCCAAGAGATTATCCCTCATCTCCAAAACAAGTCATCACGAGAAGTAAATTGCCAACTCCTAGAAAAAAGTGACGCATTCAATTCAGAAACAGTATTTGTATAATAAAAGACAGCACAGCAGATAAATTCCATTCACCAGGTTCTATTTTATAAATGAGAAGTTCTCGATGTGAAGGCAATGGTGCCCGAGTTTATTAGTCTATTGACATAAAAGAGAGTTGATATGTACAGAAAAGAAAATGATCTCCATTTTTCTCAAAATATATATATAATGAAAAAAAATGATGCAGGAGATGTACTTAGTTTGGACAAAATAAAGTCAGTCTCAAACATCCAATTATTGATTGACTGCTGGTGGTGATGCTGGTGAGGATGAGGGCACTGCCGATAACTTGCAAACGGGGCACCAGTTCTTAAGCCTCAACCATTGATGTATGCAGGCCACATGATACCTATGCTCACATTTCAATCTCCCCACTTCATCTCCAGCAGCATATTCCTCCTGCAATAGAAACATAAGGTCGAAATGGGTGAGTTCAATGAAGTTGGCAAATGAACACATTCTGCCATGCTCAAATGCAATCTGGGTAAATTGCAACAACCCAACTCTTTTCTTTACCTTTTCACAAAAGCTATTTAAAAATATGTGTCCATACACAAACCCAAACTTAATCAGATTTAAACCACTCAAGTTAAGCCAAGCACATTTGAATTAAAACCAGAAAAGAGATTGCTTCTACGGTTCTACATCTACATAATTTGGTTTGATTTGGCTATATTGCTTCTAAATAACGACATAGAAGATAAAAAAAATAAAGGATATATTTCGGCTTGTTTAAAAAAAGGACCTGACAGATACTGCATTTGGCATGAGCATTTTCCCCACAAAAGTCCAAAGTAGCATCCACCGGGGATGCTGACTGATAGATGCTAATCTCAAGGCATTCTGACAATGCTTCCTCAGTTAGTGCTGTGCTCACCGTACCCATCCTTTCTTCTAGAGCTAATAACTCCTGTAGAGACAACAGTAAAATACAGACACGTTAGAATATCTAAAGAAAATTGAGTACTTTGTAGCTTAGTTAATAAAGTTTTGTTCTTTATGCTGAGTGAAGCTCATGAACAACAAAGCAAAATGAAACACAAGGTAAAAGGCTAAGGAAAAAATGTGAGAAGCAAATCCATATATATTAATGCAATCAGAAACAGGAACACACCTCATATGACATATTATCAATATCCAATCTCATGTCTCTATGCTGGTCATAGAAATTCAGCCCATTAAGAAACATATTAGTCTCCAGAACAAGTAATTGCTGCCATATAAGGGAAATGAGTCAGAAATAAATGCACAAACTGGTCAATGTCTAAATGCTGAAAGATGACCTACCTCATAGGTTAGCTCTTCATCTTGTTCAACCCTCTCAAGTGCCTGTAACATCTGCCCGAATAAATTAATCATTAATCATCAAACCCTCCTCCCCAATTATGTAAACAAAATTTGATTCATGTTAACATGGGGAAGGAAAGAAAATGACACAATATCACATGGACTAATTACCTCAGCAATTCCATCCATATTGAAGTGCTGGAAGTTCTCCACACTAGATTGGATGTTGACAACTTCTGCAGGATTGGATGACCTAATGCCCCAAAAACTCTCATGGCTACTACCAGGTAGACCATAAGACCTTGAGAGATTTTGGGAGGATTCTGTAGAGAGTTGATGTGATGAAGTAGGAGAATTCAAATCAATGGACAAAATAGGCTGAGACATTTGTGGGATTACATGGGGCTCATTTGGTGATAGATTATTTCCACTTTCTTGATTAGCAACCTTGGTCCAAGTGTAACCAACTGATCTTCGAGTCCTAACTGATGCAGGACCATCATCCTGGTTGGAAGGTGCATTTCTGGTTCTTCTTGAATCGGAAATTGAGATACCGTAGCTAGAACTAGAATGCCGCCCTTCCAAAGATGACTCGCTTATTTTCTTTCCTCTAGCAGAGAAACTACTTTCTCCACCAGTGATTCTCTTGTTAGTTGTTTCTTTTCGTCTAATGAGATTTGAATCTGATGTTGAAGATCCTGTAGGGAAGGCGTGCAACACTGAACTGCATCTAACGTTTCTCATACCATACCTGTGTGGACTAGCACGAGTCCCTTGACTTGAGGTTTTAGATATCAATAGAACAGGCGAGCGTACAGATACATCTGGTTTACCTATTCCTAATTTCTGATATAAATTCCTATGAGATCTTGTGCTGGGTGTACTAGAGCTACCAACTTCCATTGAGGTGCTCTCACTAGGCCCAGCATCATCAGATTCAGAGCCAAGACCTTGTTGGATCTTTCTAGGAGGAGTTACAAATTTTGGCAGTTCAGGATCATCTTGAAAACTAACAGCCTCACATGGATCTCTTTCTGGCTGAGAAGTCCGCCTTTTCCGAGGTCCTGCAAAAGATTTCCCAAGATTGCTGGTTGCGGAGAAGGTCCTAGAAGAACTTCCAATTATTTCCTTGCCATTTGACAGAGAACGTAATGATTGCCTTGAAGATTGGGCTTTCTCTGAATAACTGATTTGCGTACATTTAGCAGAGTTTAGCCTCCCACTAGTACACCCAATGCGGTTGCAAAATTGAGCATTTTGGTCTTTATCATTGGCACTATCATTCAAATCAAGGGTAGATCCCTTTCTAGAGACAACCAGCCCATCACCAGCTCTTTTACCAGAACACTCGTCCATGACTAATGATGTACAATCCCTCAAGTCTGTGACAGTGAAAATATAATACTTAAGAAAAGAAAAACTTCTACTTGGTGATTCACTAAATTGTTTAAAATCGCAGAAAAAAGTTGCAAAACTTTGTATCAATGAAAAGAAGCAAACCAATAATCACAGCACCTCAATATACACAAGTTAGCATATAAGCAAAGGCCAAACTTAGTGCCAAAGTTTGCATTAAAGACATCCACATACCTTAGACCAAATTAGAGATCTTGCAAGTGCCAAAAAGTAAAATCTTTAGCAATACCAAGACTACAATAATTAGAAAATCAATTCACATCCAATCATACAGGAAAATGTAAAAACATCATTGGATCAAATTTTTTCATGTAGTTCACCAAAGCACTTAAACTATTAAGTGGAAGGTGGAGATTCCTATCTTACCCAAGATACTTTCAAATTACAACTGCTCAACTTCAAGTGCTATTTCTGCAGTAATGACTATCATTAAAGTTTCTTCCATTCATTATATATTGATACATTTTCCTATAAGTTTCTGTGCAAAGCATAGTAGATGCTACCATATGTAGCATTAAGTCATTACTACTATTAAGAATGAACATTCTACATGTTGAAAATGCTTCCAATACTTCATTGAGAAATAACAGAAACATTTTGAACAAAAAAAAAGGATACAGAATATCAATGTGGATCAATGATAGAAAATGTATGATTAAGCAGTGGATAATCACAGATAATAGAACTCATTCTCACCTCAAGTTATCAAAAACCAAGATATAATCCACACACTTGAATTCATCCCATGTTTTCACTCCTTTGGCTTATGGAAAGGAAACTGTTAAAGTTTAGGAATTGTTCCGATCGTCATAATCACAGACATAGCAAAGACAAAAGCCTAAAATTCCTCATTAACCAAACAAATAAAAAATGTTGTAACTGAGGAAACCCTCTACCTAGCATTAAAAAAGAGGATGAAAACCAATCAAGAGGAATTGAAATGGAGTTCACGAATTACATTTAACTAACCAATTCATATTCAGTTTAAGTATGATGTTAAGAAAGGAACAAACCCAATAAAAATGGGTCTCATCGTTTTTGTAGGAATCACAGCTAATTCTCCACACAATTAACAACACTTTCTTTTTATTCCTAAAAATAAGGACTCTTCCTCCGTGATTCAAGGGATCATAAAAGCTGAACTTCATAAAATATATAGAGAGAGAGAGCAACATCCTCTATGATAAAAACATCCCGACTTTCACAAATACAAAAGCAACCACAAAACAAATTCGATTACCATCAGAATCATATTGAAAGAAAAAGGAAAGAACATCAACTGTTAATTTTCGTAAGAAACAAACAGAAAATTGAAGGAAACAAAAACGTAAAATTCGAATAACGGGAAGGCATCTAATCGATTTTTTAATGGAAAAAAAAAAATAAATGCAATATGCATACTACCTTTGCTTTGGGTTTGTGCACAGAAGGATAGAGAGAGGTTAAGGGGGCGTTTAAGAGAAAGGAGGAGAAACCAAATTCGCGTTTGAGTTAAAAAAGAAGAGCCCATGGCGAGGCAATGCGAATTTTTATTTTATTTATTTAAACAAAAAAATAATAATAATCCAGTGGAGCTTGCCGTCCCATGAACTAAAGGATTCGATGCGCGCGTGAGACGAGTCAAGGATCAACGGCTATAGCGAAGCCAAGGTCCGGTTCTGATGGTAATTCGGTTGAGTTCAATTTTCTCTTTCTTATTGAATTAAAAATCGAACCAGAATTGTTTGATTTTACGTAATTCTATATCAAATCAACTTTATTTTTTTTTCCAATAAAAACAAAAATAGTTAATTCAATTAAATTAGAAAACATATGATTTGATCTAATGTCCTTAATTTCAAAATCTAAACAAAAAAAAAAATTCAATCTACAATTATGATTAATATTTAAAGAAGCACGTAGAGGTTGGCTTTTAAGTTCCGAGATTCTTATGAATTTTTTTTCCACCTACCATGAATTTAATCTTTTTTTAATTATTTTTAAGAAAGAAGAAACTTTGGAGTTTGTTGGGATCACCAGAAGAACCAACCTGTAGTTGCCTAATCCCCCCATGTCCTGAGTGGAAACACCCTGAAGTGAGGTGACCTGTTTAAGAACACAAATTATACTCTACGATGCCGTTTAGTAAATCAAACACATTATTATTTTTGTTTTGAAAAAATAGCTGCAAAATGTTATAAATTTTAAGAATCAATTAATACATGGATGTTTATTTATTCAATCTTACTCCTAATATAATTAGTGTGTTATTTCATATAAATTGTTCTACACAAAATAACCCAAATGTTTTCTATTTTCAAATGTGTTATGTATTTAGTTTAATGGATGATTCAAAATAGTAAATAAAGTTTTTTAAATTAGAATTTTAATTGTAGTTATTTTTATTTTAATTAAATTCCATTACCATATACACATTACCAACTGGGATATGATATCACATCTAATTTTCCATTTACTGAAATTAATTCTCATCGGATATTATTTTAATAATTATTTTTTTAAATATATTTTAATAATTGATATTATTAAAACTAAATTGATGATGTAGTCAAAATAAAATTATGCTCCGATTGAAGAATAGAACAAATATTATAAATATAAGAAATAAATTAAAGAATAAACAAATATAAAAAATAGCTTAGAACACAAAAAATAATTATATAAGAATTATATATATTTATCTTCGTAATTATTTAATTTTATATTATAAAAAAATAAAGTTAAATATATTATTTCTTAAAAATCTATAGATGATATGGCCGATTGTTTGATAAGGATATCGCTAAATAATTGGTCGATAATCCCACAATTACTGATGTAATGACAATATACTAATAGTAATTTTATGCCAAAATTACATCTATTAAGGTAGGATGAGAGGTGATTCAATGTTTGAATTTTACTTTTATTAGATGAGATCGCGCTTTAAATTCATATTTTTATAAGTGTCTCTATTTTGCGATCACATAATTTATTTTAAATAATTATTATATAATGTGGATAATTTATAAATATAGGATAATCACTATTTGACTTGTGTGAAATATTTTGATATTCTTCTTTTATGGTAAAGAAATCTATATATTCAACATGAAAAAATTGAATTATATTATTGATTGGTATTGATTTTATTTTGTGATGTCATTTTAATATCTTTCCATATCAAGATCCAATATTCAATTTATTAACCATTCAATAATATAGATAGGATAAAGTTTATCCGCATGATTTATTTTATAAATAAAATAAAATAAATAAATATTTATAAAATTATATATGATTTTATTTTTTAAAATAAAAATTAATTATATTTTGAGTAATAGTAAATAATTATTTAAATAGTGATTTGTTAAATATTACAAAAAAGTATATTTTTATAATATATTTTATCAATCACTAAATAATAGTATTTTGTCTTAGTTAAAACAATATTTATTACTTTAAAATTATTGCCAAGTCTTTTAATTGGGTTTGGATTAAAATCAAATTATTTTTTAGTATTTCTTAAATTACATCAAATAGATTTTATTAGATTTATATTTTTTTTCTTAAAAAAAAAACCTATCGTTTAATCAACTCAAACCGAATAAGTTAAATTTGAAGTTAAATCTGTATTATCTTACAATATGATTTTTTTGAAAATAATTTTAAATTTTACATTTATATGTTTTATCTGGTTAAATAAGCTAATTTTAATTTTTTAAATTAAATATACCCATATTGTAAGATAAATACATCTTGATATGTTAAAATATTAATTTTAAAATATTTTAAATGTTGATTTTTTATTTTATTTAAAAATGATACACAAGTTTTATTATTTAAAAATTAAAGAAATAATATTTTATTATTAAAAAAATTTTAGTATAATAAGACATATTTGATATTTAATTTAAAGTTGTGGATATATTTAATTAAAAAATTAAAATGAAGCTAAGCACATCGGCGGATTTTGGATTTATTTCCATCTGATTTTGAGCCACTAATCCTAAGAACTGAAACAGATTTCAGACTGAATGAAACGGTAGGCAGCCTACCATACCATATGATACAGTAAGACTGAACGCAGCGGATGAAATCCCATACAAATAGATTTTAACAAGAGGGCGCTACGTGAGAACCAGAATGAGAAGAGAAATGAGAAAGGGTCAAAATTGCTCCACATGTCTCGGTTGGTGGATGCATGTCGACCATTTTCGATGATAGTTTCCATTTGATGGCCCTCCATTATCACCACACCAACAGCCCTTTCTTCTTTCCCGCAATTCACGCTCCTTTTATCAAATCACAATACCCATTAACCTTTTCCTTCTTATAACCATTTCTGTTCCTTTCTCTCTCATGAAATCACGTCTCTTTTCATCCAGGTAAGATACTTATATATTTTTTTTTTGGTTATGTGTAAGATACTTATATTTAATTCTCTTGCATTTGTCTCTACTGGGTTTTGCTTCTTTTCCTTTGTCTTGAAGTTGGTGGGAGATTCTTCTTGTTTCTTTTATAACCAAACCAGAAGGCAGACTCCTATGTTGTCCTATATATATGTTGTTTAATATCCGTAGAAAAGATGTTTACTTCATTGTTCTTGAACCCTGTCAAGGCGTTTTCTATAAGTTTCCTTAAAGTTTCTCATGGTTATTTTGATAGTGCAGGATCTTTCAGAAGTACTTGCCTTGGAATTAATTAATTAGCAATATATATTATTATATGGCAACAAAAGCAAAGGATAGTAATGGGACTCCTAAGAAGGAGAAGAAGGTCACACTCTCTTCAAATTCTCATCACCCCACTACCCACAAGCAATCAAATCTCAAATCAGCCACCGCGAGCTCCACTGCTAAAGACAAATCATGCAACTCAGCTCCAAACTATCTCAGGCCTACATTTAGCTCAAAGTCAGAGTCCTTAAATCCTGTCAGGAAAACTATCAATGAAGATGCCGCCCAAAAGCTTCTTAGAAGAAGATCCTTTGACAGGCCACCATCAGCTGCTCGTACGCAGAAGTCACTCATCTCTCCTGACCCTAAAGAGAGATTGGCTTCTCGGGATAGACAATTGCCAAATCGATCTTCCTCTTTTACGGCATCAAAAACTCCCTCTTCAACTAAACCCGTTTTGGAAAGGAGTTCTAGGTCGTTTAAACCTGTAAAATCTCAGCCATCGGCTGCAGGGAACGTAAAGAAGAGCTCAAACTTATCCAGGACTTCAAATCTATCCAAGACTGGAAGCAATGCTTCTCGTTCACCGAAAGTTCAAAATAGTCGTGGTAGCACTCAAACTTCGGATCTTAAAAACGAGCAAAAAAGATGTGAAGAATCTACGGTTCAAGAACATGAAGAGACAGCGAATGTTGAGAGGGTGGTAGAAGTCCCTAGCGATACGCCAAAGGCTGAAACTAAGGAAGACAAAGACGTTGTACAAGATACACAAGTTAACGATAGGGAAGATGAGAAGGTCAAGTCTCCTGCAGTTTCCACAGTTGTATCCAAGGCAGCTCAGGTTGAGGACGTTGAGCCTGAATTTCAAGAAGATGAGAATAAACATGAGGGAGAAAAAAATCACAGAAGCGATAGTCATCCTGAAGAGGGTATTGCAGATGGTGCTAAAGTTGAGAGCGATGAAGACAAAGGAGAAGAAGAAGAGGATGAAATTGTAAAGGTAGCTTGTACTTCTGAAGAACCTATAGATGAGAAGGAGGAAGAAAAAACAGACCAAGGCAATGAAAATGAAAGAAGCGAGGAGTTGAAGTCCAAGGAAGGAGAAGAAGTGGAGGAGGGTGTTGAAGGAGAAGGAAATGAGGAGGTCGCTAATGCAACGCAAAAGCAGCAAGGAGAACAAGGGAAGAAGGAAGCTCCAGCAGCTTACAATGACGTGATTGAGGAGACAAAGAACAAGCTACTTGAGAAGAGGAAGAACAAGGTGAAAGCATTAGTTGGGGCATTTGAGACCGTCATAGATTACGAAACTGCAGGCTCTAATAAATGAGAAAACATTATGTTTCGATCAAATTGAAGCCTTCCATGGACGATCTTTGAGGACGACGGCTTTGTAATTAATTCATTCAATGGTTTTATTAATTTTTCCTTCGATTTCGTGGATACTCTGTTCTATTAACACTTCATCAAAGCATGATATTGTGCTGCGCTGATATGTATGTATATATATAAACACATTTCTCTGTCTTCTACGTTCTTTATGTGAATATATGGCGATGAACAATTATATATACTTTGTGAAAAGAACTTGAAATTTTTAGTTTCAATCTCAAAAAGGTTCCTTTAGTGATTGCCCACTTAATCATGATGGAAATCTTTAAAAAAAATGTCAACCCAGAATCTCAATCATTATGTATATTCTCAAGCAATTCACCAAACAAATATGCAACAAGAAAAAAAAAATCACTTCTCAAACTACAATATAAATATATAAAAGAAGCCTCACTTATTGCTGCACTCTTATCTCATTCTCACATCCTCTAATTCACAAAGGGCTTTTAATAATCCCTGGTGAAACTATTCCCCCGGTAGTATCGTAGCTGCAAAGAAATCTGCCTTTCTAGCAAAAGTTGCCGGCGAAAATTTTCTATGAAAATCTCCGCCCTCTGGTCAATATCATCCTCAGAAGCATAACTTCTTGTTCTTTGAAGGGCTCGAACCCGCTTGTTTTCATCTGATTCTACATCTTCAATGCACCCATGAAGCCCTAACCGATCATTAAAGCTCAAACGCCTACGCCTCCGAGAGACATTGCGGAGAATTGAAGCTACGCGCCACCGCCTCAGGTTAAAGCTGAGTAGAAAGTTCAGCTTCTTCACGGCCCTCTTCAGGTGGCCTAGCACCGTCCAGTTTTTTCTGCCCATTTCGAAGCTCAGGTGAGTAATTGATGCTAAATTTGGGGGCTAATTGTTGGTATATGGCTATTTATAAGACAATGAGGTTCAGGAACTGAACTGAGTAGATTCTCAGACAAGATAAGCCAATTTAACGAGGAAGCGCGTTGGGAAGTACCTCTGCCTCGACCGCTAACCATGTTCGAAAATTCGTGAACAAGGACTAGGGTGACAGCCTAGTCACAAATAGCAAATATCACTGTTTGTTTGACCTTTTTTGTATCAGTTTATTGGACTGTCTTTTTGGCAATGGCACAGCTTATATAAAAATTAGTAACCGGTACAAGTCTTGCTGACTAAGTTTTCGCTTGGAACATGTTATGGATCGGATTGAAAGTGATCAGCACAAGCAACGTCCATTATAAAGTTGACCTTTTCAGATGAAACTTTATTACATTCAATTGGGCTTTGATTGACGCAGGCCAATGGGCTTCACTTCTTTGGTGAAATAGCTAAAATATTCATGTAAACAAACAATCAAAAAGTTAATTTTTTTCTTCAAAATTACTATTTGCAAGCAACATAGATGTTACATTGATAAAAATAAACTAGGGAAAATTAAGAGATTTTCTTCGCCCTAAGTAAAAGTAGCAAGAAAACAAAAACTTGCAATTTCTTACTAGTAAAAACTTACAATTCCTTAATATGTATGTATGGATGTGTAGAATGAATTAGACAAAAATCTTGTTATTGTTTCTATTTTTAAGTAGATACTAATAAAAATATAAATTAAGAAACTTAGATTTCACGAATATAGTTATTATTTTAAAAAGTCTATTTATAATTATTTTATGAATTTCATTTAATAAAATTTTTGAATAAAATAAATTTTAAATTTAAATAAGAAATCAATCTTACATATCAAAATTAAATTTTAATATAATAATAAATTATTATATATTTTTTAAGCAATTAAACTGAAATAAATCCATCAATTATCATTAAATTAAACCAAGGATATTTCTGATAATTCCATTATTCCATGAATATATAATAATATTAACATATATATCTAAAAATGTATAAGAATATATTCAATCGAATAAACTTAGTTTGATTTTAGCGAACACCAAATTAAAACAGCACATTAAATATTTTTCACGCATTCTACTGTATATTACATCTTTTTCAAAAGACAAAGTATTAGCTCAGTTCTCTTGTATTCCCCTTTTTTGGGGGATTTGTGATGGTGATGGTGATGGTGATGGGGAGGAAAACTCAACGTCCGGCTCCATATTAGACAACAGGATACGAGGAAGCATGCTTCAAGATGATCCTACTCTTTAACACAATACAAAATATAATATTCATGGATATGTAATTATGATTGCTACACTATCCTCTGCAAAATATGTTCGTTCTAAAGCTACCACCTCTGATAGAGGTGCAGCCAGTTTCAAACAACTGTTCAGCTGTAAAAACACCAACAGCCCTAGAACTTGAGCCGTAAGTAGTACCATACAAGTTGCTGTACTTGATAACAATCACCATTCTGTATTTCTTTTCCAGAATTAGATCAGCCACGTTACCAATAGATGTTGTGGTAGTAACACAAGGAGGTGGGCTTCTCATCATTGTCATAAGCGGCGCATTCAACTGCACAACATTTTATTAAAGTGTTAGCTTGCAAATAAGCAGTTTGAGCATATCACCATTAATCATGCTTCCCAAGATCGATATCCTAATGATGCTAATTTGTAACTACTCAGTAAACCAAGATGAGAAAAATATTTTGCAGCAGTAGTAATGTTAAAGGTACCTCAAAGCAGTCTTCACGATGCAATATTCCAACGCAACAGCCCCATTCATCCACAATTGGCACAACTTGATCCCTAAAGAAGCGCATAACCACTTTCTTCAATTCCAATGTACTAAGTAGTGGTTGAGCTTCTTTTAGTGGTGTCATGATACTCTCAATCGGTTCACTCAGGGAGACCTGTAGAGAAAAGCTAAAGTCAGGCAATTAAAAGAATCATCCATGTCAAAAACAAGTTACCAAGACAAGTCATGTGGGCAGTCAAAGATTAAACTCCTAGCTACTAAACACAAGTATCAATCTCATATCTGGAATCTAGATATTCCAAAACCAGAACCCATCATTGACAGCAAGTTATTTCATTTTAGAGACGAGGAATCCTGTCTCAATCTCAGCACAAGTCAGTGTTTACACTAGTACATATATATCATTCATTACTACTCATTTGCATTTTTAAAGATATTAGGAGCTATTCTTCAGCTTTCACCTACAGGCTTTAGCTTTTACATTGAGTGATAGTCAAAGACAAGAATCAATCTTTCCAATGAAAGTTCTAGAATACAAATCTTCAGCCCCCCCCCCCCCACCATTATTAAGTTTCAGCATAAGGCAAGGCAGGCCTATGGTGGTAGCCCACATTCTAAGCCTGATGGTATTCACAAAAAGGGATGTATTGGATTATACTAAGACCTATATTGGGTCCTTGTATTCCTTAGACATAATAAGGGTGTATAATTCTACTGCATTAAGCAAAGAATTAATGAACTTTGATACCTGAGGGAGCGAGTAAGGACTGAACAAGGATTTCACAAATCCCAATAAGGCTTCTATGCGCAAAGCAACCTGCAATATAAAGGTAAGTAATTGTTGGAACACATTTAAGAAATATATATTAACCAGTCAGGACTATCTTAATGAAACTTACATGATTGCAAACCAATGAAAAATTAAAATTTTTTAGAGTGATATTGAAATGCAATGAGTTATTGATACCCCTGAAGAACCTGAACAGCACTAATGCAATTGCTTACCACTTGCAAAGAACTTTTCAGAAGATTCTAAAACTAGAATAATACACTGAATGCACTTAATACTTTGACAAAAAAAAATATATATATATATATATATACTTAATAGATCTTCAGTATACTATATTAGTTTAGGTGTTTAGCCAATTTCCCTTAATTTGAAATGCAGAAAATTGAATGGCATTACATACCATGCCTCCTCGACTTGTCCATGATATGCCTTTCCATTTTTTTACAATACTCGTAAGATTTTCTACAGCTGCATCAACCTGACAAATGCATAACATATACAAAAATTCCGAAGTTCAATTTTATATATAACAGCTTATCAAAGCATGGATAAAAGTAGAAGTATTTGGAAGCAAGAGTGTATATTTCCCTGCCTAAGAAATTATGAAGAAAAGTACAATGGTAAAATTCTCTGTAATACTCCAAAATTATACATTTAGGGTTTTCTCTTTTTCTTTTTTTTTCTACAGAAATAGTAGATTTTGCACCTGACCATCATTCAAAGTGGCCTCCATGAGAAGATGATCAGCTTCCTCTTGAATCGCTGGAGAAATAGTCCCAGTTGAATCTGGCCATAAGCACTTGTGCAGATTTTTAACCATATGGTAATCTCCTTGAATGGCAAAGGTACGCATCAGGGACAAATAGAGGTGAGGCTTTGGACGCAAGTCCCTATTCAGACCAGCTCGCTTTATGATTTCTCCAAATATGCAAAGAGCACCTAAATGTATGATAGACAGACACCTTAAGGGTGACCTAAAAGATAATTGGCAGTTTCTCCCATAAAAATACAAGGTTTCATTATTTCCTTATGTCACTAGCAGAAAGCATAAAAAAATTTGAACTACAATGTGTTACCTGCATGCATTAGATTGAGGTGAACAACATGATGTCAGAACACCAACAGAAAATGTTAGTAGTACAGGATGAATACAGACAACTAGTGACATGATATGCACACACCTTAAACAGACAATTTATGGTTAATGCATATCCCTGTTTCCATAATCTTTTTGCAAAGCAATATTTAACTCATGCGAGTATCGGATGAATACTTGAGTATCAATTAAGCACTTCATCAATTATATAGAGATCTAGACAAATATGGTTAAATGAATTGAAAAAAAATATCAATTTTTAAATCATGTTCAGTGTCGCTGAATCTGAAAGTAAATTCATAAGGAAGCCTACCTTTCATTGAGCCACAGTTTAGCAGTGCATCAACTATAGCAGTGAATGCAGTTCGATCGATAAATAAATCATGATGTGATTTCATTTCCAATACAATTGTTTGAACTGAAAGGAGATCCTTTGATTTCCCAAAACCCTGAAAGATGGTGAGAAAAGCAAAGGTCTTAGCGGAAAAGAAAAACAAAAAAAAAAAGAAACTACAAGGCACAAGGTGCTGATTTCCCACTACATAAAGTTAAGAAGCCAATTCATCAATATAATAAGATGTATAAAAATAAAAATAATTCTAGAAACAAATTAATAATTTGGCGGACTTTTCATTATCCACTTTGAGATCCCACAAACTTCCTATTACAGAATTACACTAGCACATGCACAATTACTGACCTTAAGTATCGTAGTGTAGGTGACAACATCTGGATAAAGATTGTCATTTTTTGATTTTTGTGCTTTTTCCTGCAAAAGATCAGAGGAATCATTCTTTAGGTTAACCATCTTAAGTTCTTGTATACCATTCTAATTTCTTGCATGCAGAAACTTGTGACCTTCATTTCCTTGAAGAAATGCATTGCAGCATTGACATTTTCATTCTTGACACATGCTAATATTAGGGTATTATAGGTGAGCCTATCAGGGGTTAATCCAAGACGTAATATCTCATCTTGCACAGCCAAGGCAGCTTGAGGACACCCAGCTTTTATATATCCCTGAAAATTAAAATGAGGAAGACCCTCAGATCTTACAAGCATAAGGTTAAATGTAAATATTAACTTTCTAAGGCTCAAAATAAAAATAATAGATAAATAAATAAAAAGTAGAAACCCACACTCTCTAAAGCATGGTCCTCTTAAACAAGTGTAGAGCAGTACAAAACCTTCATTAGTAAGTTGTATATCAAGACCGGAGGATTGCCTCCTTCACGAAGCAAAAACCCATAACGTGCAAGAAGACCATTAGCACGGCGTAAATCTCCTGTACTACAGCAGTCAAGCAAGGCAATAATAAAAGTAAGGTTAAGGTTAAGAATGCTAAAATAAAAAAAGACAAAAGAATTTTCTCCATAGTTCGATAACCTGCTTCAATTATTGCATTTAATAGACCGATGATGAGTGGCGCCGATAATTTTGCATTTCCCCGAGCAGAACCTTGTTCCAGGGACTCAAGTATCTGAAATGCTTCATCGATTCTTCGAGCCTCTCCCAAACCCTTTCAAACAGTAATCAATTAAGAATAAGAAGAAGGGTTCATATTGATGCTTGGGGAAAAAATCTGATGTATTTAGAAGTAGTGAAGTACCTTCAGTAGTGTACCATATGTGACTCCATCAACGCCACAACTACCCGGCTTCGACATCTCATCGAAGACCCGAAGAGCTGAATTAATATCACAGCAATGCACACAAGCCTCCATCACCGCATTCATAATGATCGTGTTAAGCTTGCCATAGCTTCTTTTGGCAACTTCAATTTCTTCAAAAATCTACAGGAGGAGGTAAAATGGATAATCATTAATCAGGGTTCCATTAAGAATAAGAATATGAGGAGGAAGAAAAGGTACCTGTTGGAGTTGTCTTCGACGAGTAAGTTGAACGATGCGAGAAGTAAGTCGCTTGAGATTGGAGTGTCTGCGAGGAGGAATCTTGAGCAGACGACGCCGTGGTGGAGCAGAAGAAGAAGGAGGAGAAGATAAGAAGAAGGTAGTGAGAGAGGGTAATGGTTTAGATTTCAACGGCGATAGAGGTACAATTTGATGCATTGCGGATGATGAAGGATGACCTCCGCCATGCAAGTGAGGAGCAACGGATAATGCTAGGACGAAAAAGAGAAGATTGGATGGGTCAGGTCCAGACTCCAGTAGTTGGGACCCGAAGGAAAGGAAGGGATGGAAAGGAAAGGAAAAGAAAGGATTTTTTTGGGCCCGCCCTATCCCGTTTGCGCTCTTGGGCCTCACCCTCAGTGGTTAGAGGCTTTGCAAAACGCAATTGAGAGGTTTTCTATAAGGATAAGAAGTGGATAAAAAGGGCATTAAGTTTAAAATAAAATATTGAAGTTTTAATGTGATGACAAAATTACATTTTTTTTATTAGAGGACTGAGGTTTGGAGACTATATTAAAATCGGTAAAACATATTATTAATTAAGACTCTCGGATTCACAGTTTTAATCTGATAATAAGTGTATCTGAATAAATCTTAAAGATCTCAAATTCTATTTTTTCAATCTCTTTATTCCCAATTCAAAAAAAAAAAAAAAATAAAACTCTCAATTTAATTCTAATTTTTTATCTGTATATATTTTTTAAAAAAAATGTCATGCTCAAGTTTCATTATAAATAGAAAAATGAAAATCATAATCCCAACAATTTAGAAAATAAAATTCAAAATGTCTACATTAAAATTAATAAAATTTAATTTCATTGATCTTTATATTTTATCAACATGATTTAATTTAATGCTAACGCTAAATAACATATTAATTTGTATGTAGAGTATAAATTTATTAGTTTAACGGTTAATAAATTAAATATGTATTTTAAAAATTATGTTGAGTTGGTTAGAGTATATAAATAATTGAAATAAAAGTGCATTAACTTTACATTAATCTCATAGTAAATATCCCATTTAAAATTATTAAATTTATTCTTATATTATACTCAATTAAAAAGTATAATGAAATTATTGTGATTTAATTGCCTCAATAGGAAAAAAAATGACATAAAGTTACATTTCTTTAACTTATGAAAAAAAATTATAAAACAAATACTAGTTGATAACCGCCGGGCCTCATCCACCCTGGACAAGGTCAGGCTCAAGTGAACTAGCCGACCCAAAACTCACAAAACTCCTTAGGTCAGCAGGAAGAAGCTCAGCCCGATGATGTGACGTGAGGGAGAGGAGCTAATCCAGTCACTTCGCAGCCATGCCCACACGCGCGCCGGAAAAATTAAATGGCCGTCTGGCATGGAGAGAGGTCTGACACATCTGTATGTACGGAGCTGAGTGACAGAGACAGCTAGCATTGTAAGTAGATATATACCACAAGCATAGGAGGAGGGTCCTTCCTACTTCTTCCTCGGCTCCATATTTTTACATTATTTTTCTCTGCAACTCTTGCTTATCCATACTACACTAGTTCATGAACTTGACTTGAACGTCGAAGGGTCTCCACCGGGGGCATCCTCAGTAGACCCTTGACCATCTTTTCTTATTTTGCAGGTTCTTTCATCAAATCGAACATTGAGAGACCCATATGATGGACCTGTATGATAGAGCAAGAAGAAAACCATATCTATCCTGGAGTAACAGGAAAATCAGATTTATCAAATGGCGTCGTCTATGGGAACGAAAGAGATTTTTACTATCTTTAAAATTCATAAATTCACCCATTGAAATCCACATGAAGAAGGTATGAAAGTTTATATAAAAAGGAAGCTGGAGGTTTACAATAACCCAACTGAAAAAAAAAATAAAGATTCATTATGTTCAGGAATATTTTAATAGTCTTTCAAATAGTTTATTTTAATATTTATCGAATTTTATTACTACTAACTTTTTCTTTAAAACCTGGTGAAGTGAAACGGTAGATCGAAATACTTATCTATGAGTATAAAATTTTAATATTTTCTATAAAAAAAAATTAAATAATGATGTATATATTTATTGAGATTGTAAGGTCGGCCGTGTATATGTTGTAAAGGTGAGATGGGTCGGCTATAAGGTCCCAGATTAGCAAGTTAGAGAGAAAATTAATAAATAAAAAAGAGGCAAGGTCAGACTAGCATTTCAGGTCGGATAAGGCACGATTCATGGCCATCCAACTTGGTTGCACTGCAGCGCCCCTCAAGTATCGGGGCAACATGGAGACAATAAAAAATGATCAAATGTCCAAGCTGACCGAGGTGGATGAACTCAGACTTTGTATGTTGTCCAGCTTGAAGATGAGGTGAACTGAGATATCCCTAGTCGGCATGGTCGGCATTAGTCCGTCTGACCGACGAAAGGACGACTGATCAAGCACCACTGATAAAGCACCACTAGTAGGACCACCAATGGTTTCGCTGGTCGGAGCATCGAAATGACGCTTGATCAGAGCATCAAGGGATCTGCATGGTCAAGCCCGTAGGTCGGACACTCAAGAGCTGGACAGATCCGTTGGGTTACCAGGTCGGCAAGCCTTCAATCTCTGATTGAATAGGCCAGCTCTAACACCTGGACGCTTGATCAGAGCATCGAGGGATCTGCATGGTCAAGCCCGTAGGTCGGACAATCAAGAGCTCGACAGGTTGGTTAGGTTACCAGGTCGGCAAGCCTTCAACCTCGGATTGAATAGACCAGCTCTAGCACCAGGATGTCAAGCAGTCAAAATTGGATTGTACAGGCTGACAATGCCACCCGATTAGCAGATCTCAAGAGAGGGCTAAACAGGTTGGGTTCACGACAACCTTTTTGCTAAGGCACTAAAAAAAAAAGAAAAAAAAAAGAGAATGGAAGAAAACTAAAGCCAACCAGCCACCAGCCAAACCCACCATCCCAGCTTCTACACAGAGAGAGAGAGCAAGCAAGAGCGAACAACAATATACCATTACCTGATTACCATATATATTGGGCACGAAGAGAGAGAATCAGATAGAAAAGTGTACATTCAGAGAGATGGAGGGGAAATGAGCGTATGCCTTGTCGGCAAGAAGAACTTTTAAAGCAGGGTTTACAAGACTTTGGATTGTCACTTTACTATTGGTTCATACTTCTGATGGGTTGAATTCTGAGGGGTAATACCTCCCATATCTAAAGAATGGCCTTCATGATGAACTTGGTCCTTTGAATAACTGGAAATCCACTGATCAGACACCATGTACGTGGATTGATGTGTACCCGCACTCACCCGATTTTTGAGAACCCGCACTCATCCGAGGTGGTGCTCGTCACACTTTGGATAATCATGCCAATTGATATTGAAATAAGGTACACGTACGATTGCCACCTGTTTGTTACTTGTCATTAGCATAATTATTGTTGGAGAAATATACAAGGCTTTAATCACTTATTTTAAATACCCATGGTATATATAAGCTCCAGTCACTCAAATTGCATCTTGTTGTGTATGCTCATTATTTTATTTTAGAATTTCGAGACTGCCTTTGATTACTGCAATTGTTTCTAATTAATTATTGTTGAATACAAAGGATTTCATAGATTATTAAAAGATATGTTTTGTATGTAAATAATAACGTTAAATTTAATTAAAGTATACTAACCTGAGTTTAGATATCTTGACAATTGCTTATATAACATTAAAATTCAAGTGTTGTCATGAAAATTTTATTAATTAATGTTAGCACAGACATCCCTAAGAGAAAGATCATGTATTTTATAGATTAAAAAATCCTGGAGAAATTTATACATTCAAAATATTATTTATTGAATATCTGAATTGCATGAGTTAATATTGTTAGTCAAAACTAATATTTACGTTCATCTTAAATATGAAGCTAAGTGCCATGTGCGACATATTATTTATTAATGAACATTATTAAATTAACAACGAGCATTCTCGTTATATACGCTTTGTGTAAACTCTTATTTTGCAAAAAAAATTCAGAAGAAAGAGTAAGGCCAAAGAGTTTGAATCTTGCGTAAGACCTCAGTGAGGTAGGTGACTGGCCTCGGAAAATGACCCCTGGCACCACAAAATCGGCTGAGATGATGAAGCGACAGTAAGGCCAATGAGCCTGAATCTCATGCAAGGCTAGAGAGCCTGGAAGCGACAGTAAGGCCAATGAGCCTGAATCTTGCACAAGACCTCAATGAGGTAGGTGACCGGCCTCGGAAATGATCCCCGGCACCACAAAACCGGCTGAGATGATGAAGCGATAATAAGGCCAATGAGCCTAAATTCCATGCAAGGCTAGAGAGCTTGGAAGCGACAGTAAGGCCAATGAGCCTGAATCTTGCACAAGCCCTCAGTGAGGTGGTGACCGGCCTCGGAAAATGACCCCCAGCACCACAAACCGACTGAGATGATGAAGCGACAGTAAGGCCAATGAGCCTGAATTCCATGCAAGGCTAGAGAGCCTAGAAGCGACAGTAATGGCAAAGAGCCTGAATCTTGAGCAAGCCCTCAATAAGGTAGGTGACTGGTCTCGGAAAAAGACTGCCCACATCGTAAAATCGAGCTGAGAGGACGAAGGGAAATATTCTTTCTCCTTTTATTAAAAAATATCGTATGCTCATAACAAACAACGGCATACGATAACAACGCATAAAAACAACACATAAGAACACAGTTCCAACCTCACAAAAAAGATTGGGGCACTGGACCTCAAATAAAAAATTAAAATCCGACCTCCCAAAGGAGCTCGGGTCATAAGGTAAAGAGACTTTGATCTCACACAATAGCCAAAAGTGTCAAAGCGCCATGCTGACCTCAAGAGGGTGCTGGAACAAAAAATCTGAATCCGACCTCTCAAAAGAGCTCAGATTACAGGCTAGTGAGACCTCGATCTTGCAAAATAGCTAGTGTATAAAGAAATTAAACTAAGGCGCTCCAACACCGGTATCATGTAGTAATGCGGCCTACTAAAGGCCAATGCAAGGCTCACGGAGCCAAAACGCCAAAGCGCCATGTCGATCTCAAGAAAATGAGCTCGATACTAGTAAAGCCAATAGGCAGACCAAATTAAGGCGAAGCGAATCCTAAGCAAAATGCATACCGAGGTAGAGAACCAAACAAAGGACAAGGGGCAATCATACGAGGCACCGACCTTGAGAATTGACCGCTGGCACTAAACCAGCTC
Source organism: Manihot esculenta (assembly GCF_001659605.2). NCBI lineage: Eukaryota > Viridiplantae > Streptophyta > Magnoliopsida > Malpighiales > Euphorbiaceae > Manihot > Manihot esculenta. The sequence continues at coordinate 33,608,239 of NC_035176.2, read as the reverse complement.
ACCTAGCCTAGAGAAAGGTTTAAGCAGCAAAGAGCCCGCAAAACACTTGAGGGTAGACAGCCCGAAAAGCACTCGGGGACAAAAAACCCAAACAACCGAGACATACCCGAGAACCGGATGCTCAGACAAAGAATAAAGGGGACAAGAGCAATGTAAAAGGCCAAGTGAACCATTCTGAATGATCGGACAAGGCAGTAGAAAGTCTTGACTCATTGGATACAAAAGAATTGAACCCCAGTATGATCAAACCCAAAACAGATAATCCAAGCTCTTCGTCCTGGGGTCGATCTCTCCGAAAGCCTAGAGGGGCTAGACATACCTCCCTGTTGAGCCTTATGTATGTACTGGCGAGGCTATAAGCCTATAAAAGAAAAATTAAAGCTGAACAAACAAGTAGTCAGATTGAAATATAGCCTGTATAAGGCTAGACAAGAAAGCAAGAAACTAAGTCCGACTTCACAAAAGAGCTTGGGGCACCAAAGTGAAGAAAGCAAAATCCCGAACTCCTGGGCTCGTAGCACAAGCAGCATCACAGGCTATAAGGTTAAAAGACTAAGCAAAGAACAAAAATCCGAGATCCCGAACTCGCAGTACGGACAGACTCACAATAAGTAAACGACCAAACAGAATAAAGCTAAGTATGGAAGAAATAGCGGAGAGCCGAGCTCCCTATATGAAAAGGTCCACAAATGCAGAACACACAAAAGAATAAACGAAAGCAAAGGGCCATGCTCCCAGCTCGGATCAGCTCGCAGTGCATAAAAAACTTAAACAAAATAATCTAAGTATAAATGAGGCAGGCCGAGATGAAATATCATTCATCATCAAATACACATCTCCAGATTCCCATATATTCAAACATCAAAGTAAAGAGACAAAGAAATAAAAAGGCAAGGAAATGACGTTTTGACAAGAGCCGTTCTAAGGTAGCACGGTCATAATGTAGATTTACCTCCTCATCACTCGTGGAATAACTGCTGAGGAGGTAAATGGGCAATTGATGATCGCTGGGCCTCATCCATCCTGGGCAAGGTCAAGCCCAAGTGAACTGGCCGACCCAAAACCCACAAAATCCCTTAGGCCAGTAGGAAGAAGCCCAGCCCGATGATGTGATGTGAGGGAGAGGAGCTGGTCCAGTCACTTCGCAACCCTGCCTGCACGCGCACCAGAAAAATTAAATGGCCGCCTGGCATGAAGAGGGGGTCTGACACATCTGTATGTACGGAGCTGAGTGACAAAGACAGCTAGCATTGTAAGTAGATATACACCACAAGCATAGGAGAGGGGAGGGTCCTTCCTTCTTCTTTCTACTTTTTCCTCGGCTCCATATTTTTACATTATTTTTCTCTGCAACTCTTGTTTATCCATACTACACTAGTTCATGAACCTGACTTGAACGTCGGAGGGTCTTCACCAGGGCATTCCCGATAGACCTCTGACCATCTTTTCTTATTTTGCAGGTTCTTTCATCAAATCGAACATTAAGAGACCCATATGATGGACCCATATAATGGAGCAAGAAGAAAATTAGATCTATTATGGAATAAGAAGAAAATAAGATTTATCACTAGTAATAAAAATAAAAATTAGATGAATAAAGTTTATGACTTAAACAAAGAAAAAAAATGAATAAGTTATCAAATTATATTATATCATAATTAAACTTTATTTAATACTCTATCTCTTAATAAAGCTTCTACTGCCTTTCTTCCCGAGACCAAAGCACCATCAAATGTAGCATTAGTCATATAATCACCACACAAGTACAAGCCCGGCTCGACCCGATAATTTTTCTTCAAATCAGTTGGAGGACATTGGTTCGGTTGTGCAAATCCAATCCGATAAGTTCTTAAGTATTTCCATGGCTTCACAATTGAACCCCCGAACCAACCCGAAAGCTCCTGAACAATCTGACTCGTCAGATCTTCATCAGAAACATCCTCTAACAACCCAATCAACGACACCGACATTAATGCCTTCCCAGGCGGGCCATATGATGGAGCCACGTTGGTTGCAAAGAACATATTGTTTATAATCCCTTCGCCGGAACCGTTGAGAAAAAGAACCGGGTCTTGAACCGGGATGCTATCTCGGTCCGCGGAGAAATATACACAAACTGTACTCCGGGGCGGCTTTCTCTGAATCGGTTCCATCTTCCTTCCCGCCAACAGCTTATCGACCTCAGGTTCTTCAACGGCCAGAATTACTCCAATTTCACTCTCTAAAATTTCTCCATTTTCCAATCTCACTCTGGGTGTTGTGATTTCACCAGATGATGGTTCATGGAACTCAATAGAAGCTACCCTAGTATTCAAGAGAACGGAATCGGGAGGCAATTTAGCTACTAGTTGGTTAGGAATGGCTACAATTCCCTTGGCCGGAAGTGTGTTGTCGCCGAGAGCGAGACATTTGAAGATGAAATTGAACAATCTGGAAGTAGTTTGAAGCTCTCTATCAAAGAATATACCGCCAAAGAATGGCCTGAAAAACCGGCAGATTATCGAATCTGAAAACCCAATGTTCCTCAGCAGATCAATAGTGGTAACCTCGTTAGAGGAAAGAAGTTCATCATCAGATTTCGTCAAAACCTGAATCCTGGTCGATCCAATGAGTAATTTATCAATAATAGATCCAATCGGATTTGTTAACGACTTTATAGAGTCCCAAAAATGGCGTATAGGATCAGCCACGGTGTGGAACTGACCATTGAAGTAAATCCGGGCACCTGAGTAAAACCTCTGCAGATCCAAAGCTTGGTAGTCAAGGAGTTTTTGAGCCTCCGGATAAGCAGTGATGAAAATTTGGAAACCTCGGTCCAGGAGGAAGCCATCAACGATGTCAGTGCGGACGCGACCACCAACGCCGTCAGAAGCTTCTAGGAGGAGAAAGGGAATGTTTTCTGAATTGAGTCTGTTTGCAGCGGCTAGACCAGCAAGTCCAGCTCCAATGACAATGACTCCGGTTTTTCGTTGGGACAAGGATTGGGAACTTGGAGACTTGGGATTGGAAGATAGTTGCTGGGAGGATGATGCCTGGAGTTTGAATCTGATTGAGAAATTGGTTGGGGAAGAGTGGGAGACGTGGGAAGAAGAGCAAAAGGGGAGAGGATGAGCGAGTGTGAGAGTCATTGGATAAGGGCTTTTGGGTTGTCATTTTGGTGTTGCCTGTTGGAGAAAATATGGCTTATCCATTTGGGCAATAATGATGTGGACTCGAGCTTTCATCCACCACCACATCTCATTTGCCATTGGGCCCATCTTTTCCCTCTTCTTGTTATTAAGGACTCGGAGAATTTATTGGTTTCAAAAAAATAGAAAAACAAAAAGTAATAGTTTATTTAATAAGACTATTATATGTAAAATACGTACATTATGGGACCTTTATAGATTTATTATTCAACAGAAAAGAAAAATTCAATGTAATAAATGGACATAATAAAATCATTCTAATATTTTAAAAAATTTTAATAAAAATAAGCCTGCTAGCTAAAAAAAATAATAAGTTAGTGGTATTTTATTTTTATAATCTAAATTTTTAATTTTTAATTAAAAATTTTTAATTTTTAAATTTATTATAATTATATTAACTTTTTAAATTAATTTTAATCAAATTTAAATTAAAACTTATCTTATTATTTTTATTACATAAATAATTTGATTAATTTGAATTAAATTCTAATTAAAATTTTAAACTCTTAATTAAATGAAAAATACTTAATTCTCTTACATTTAAATAAAAATTTTAATAGAAAAAATTAATTAATTTAAAATTTAAAATTTCAATCAAAATTTAATTTAAGTTAATCAAATTAATTATATGGTCAAAATAATGACTAGTGAGCTAATTTAAATATAATTAAAATTAATTTAAAAAGTTATTATAATTATAATAAATTTAAAATTAAAATTTCTTATTTAAAATTAAAAATTTAGGTAAAAACTTAGTAAAATTTAGATTTTTTTAAATTAATAGGCCTTAAAAATATAATAATTCTATTATTTTTAAATATTTAATTAAATTAAATCTTATTAAAGTGAATTTGAATAATATATAATCCACTAATCGGTTTTAATATTTTTGAAGTTAGATATGTTACATTACTTAAATTTAATTTTTTTTTTAAATTAAAATTGGAAATTGGAGCCATAGAATTTGAAATTTTTAAAATTTAGTCAGATACATTTACCATCAAACTAAACCTGTAAGTTTATTAAATAAAATCAAGAGCATTTCCTTTAAAAAAAATATTTAATTTATCTATTTACTTTTTAATTTTTAATTTAAACTGTACTTATTGCATCATGATTTTTTTAAAAAAATAAATAACTTAATTATTTAGCAAAATTATTTACAAGTAAATTTTAATTAGTTCAAGTATTTTCTTAAAAGGTAGCCAAAGTAATTCAATTTATTAAAATGACAAAAAAATGATATAATTATTAATGTAATTATAAAAACAAAGACCATATTAATATTTTTAAAAGTTATTAGGATAATATGATATTTTTATTTGGTTAAAATAGAGTTTAAAATAAATGAACACTGTTTTATTTTTTCTTTCAATTTATTAATGGTTTGAATAACTTTGTTGAATAAACTAAACACCATCTAAATCATCTCAAGTAAAAAAATCAGCTGACACCATAGAGAGTCGATCATCTGATTCCATCCTTTCTTAATTTGAAATCACCGGTTTCAATCTGAACCGGCCTGGCGCAGTGGCCAGGTCTACGCGCAAGGTTTTAACTCAAAAGGCCAAAAGACCTTGGAAATAGTCGAAGCTACACTTCGCACAAGTCCTCTTTCATCGCTTGCTTCGCTCATAAGCGCACAGCTCCAGCGGTAGATATTGGATCTGAGGGAGGGCATTTCATTTCACTACATGCTCCCTATAAAAATAAACTCCTTTTAGATTTCGTTGATTCGATTGATCTCTTTGCCTCTCCTGCACCCCGTCTCTGCTTATTTTTTCAATTTCTAGCAATTCACTGTATTCTCCTCAGATCTGGTCTTGATAAGGTTCGTTTTCTCTATATCTGCTTCTATTGTTGGATCCGTTTGGATGCCGAGAAAATAAAGGGAACATTATACTCTCTCTTATACTTCTCTAATTTTATTGGCAGTCACACCTGTTCTATCGATTGTTATTTGGGGTAAAAGTTGCTGGATTTAGGTTCAGTATGGTTAGCTGGTGTGAATTTAGTGAACCAATTGTGTCTTCAATAGCATTAATCTAATTTTGTTTTTTTCTCCTGTATATAAATTCACTGGTTCAAAAATAGAAGAGGAAATCTTCTTAGGGCATCGCATTTCGGGTCGTGATCTGAATTGAGTGAAACCTGATTTGTTAGTTCAGGAAACATAGTGATGCTCATGCTCTTTCTTTTTCTTTTTGATCACTGATTAAGCAGATCTAAAATGTGTGTGTTAATTCTATGGCTGGTTAGAAACGGTAGTTTTAAAACGTTATGTTTTTTAATTTGAATATTGGATCTGATTAATTGACGTCTGAAATGGATATACGATGGCATGTGAACGTCATTTTTCGTTGCCAATAGTATTGTCCCTAGTTCTACTAAACTCGTGGTTTTGTACATTGATTTGTCAATCAAAGTGATCATTCCAGAGCCTTCACTCGATCTGTCATGCAAGTAAAATTTAGTCAACAAATTGAGGGTAAAACATTGCTGAAATTTTTTTGTTGGTTTTCCTTGAACCATCAATAATGGAAATGTAAGCTATTTTTCAGTTTTTTATCTGAAAGGCACTGTCACAGTCATCATCGAATGAAAATCATGGTGCAGTTACATCTAGATTAGTGGCAATAGTAGAATGCTGTTAGAATTTGTACCTTGTTTGGTCATTCATAGGTTATTGGATTAGTGGTTCGTCTTATCTCATGTTCACTTCATTTTTTTATCATTTGGAATGTAAAGTTGTTAATGATTTGAATTAGCATGAATCAGTTGTGTTGTCAGGAAACAAACAAGAGATGGAGAAATCCTGTACTCTGCTTGTTCATTTCGACAAAGGAACACCAGCAATTGCCAATGAGATTAAAGAAGCACTTGAAGGCAATGATGTACCAGCAAAGGTAGATGCCATGAAGAAGGCAATCAGTCTTTTGCTGAATGGTGAAACGCTTCCCCAACTCTTCATCACTATTGTTAGATATGTTTTGCCTTCTGAGGACCATACAATCCAAAAACTGTTGCTTCTATATTTGGAGATCATTGACAAAACTGATGCCAAGGGTAGGGTGCTGCCTGAGATGATTTTGATATGCCAAAACTTGAGGAACAACCTTCAGCACCCAAATGAATACATTCGTGGTGTGACATTGAGGTTTTTGTGCCGCTTGAATGAAACAGAAATAATTGAGCCATTGATCCCTTCAGTTCTGCAAAATCTGGAGCATCGCCACACATTTATCAGGAGGAATGCTATATTAGCTGTGATGTCCATATACAAGCTTCCCCAGGGAGAGCAACTTTTGGTTGATGCTCCTGAAATGATCGAGAAGGTTCTTTCAACTGAGCAGGACCAGTCTGCTAAGAGGAACGCATTCCTTATGCTTTTTACTTGTGCACAGGATCGAGCCATTAACTACCTTTTGACCCATGTTGATAGGGTTTCTGAATGGGGAGAATCACTTCAGATGGTTGTTTTAGAGTTGATTCGGAAGGTGTGCAGAACAAATCGAGGAGAGAAGGGCAAGCACATTAAGATTATTATATCTTTGTTAAATGCCCCGTCTACAGCAGTTATTTATGAATGTGCTGGGACACTTGTTTCTCTGTCATCTGCCCCTACTGCTATTAGAAGTGCTGCTGGCACCTATTGTCAGCTTCTTTTGTCCCAAAGTGATAACAATGTGAAGCTTATTGTGCTTGATCAGTTGAATGAGCTCAAATCTTCTCATAGAGATATCATGGTTGATCTGATTATGGATGTGCTTAGGGCACTCTCCAGCCCAAATCTTGACATTAGGAGGAAGACGCTTGATATAGTTCTTGAGTTGATCACTCCACGGAACATCAATGAGGTTGTTGTTACATTGAAGAAGGAAGTCATTAAGACCCAGAGTGGAGAGCTTGAGAAGAATGGAGAGTACAGACAAATGCTTATTCAAGCTATTCATTCATGTGCTATTAAGTTCCCAGAAGTTGCAAGCACAGTGGTTCATTTGTTGATGGATTTCCTTGGAGATAGCAATGTTGCTTCGGCTATTGATGTGGTTGTTTTTGTTCGTGAGATAATAGAAACCAATCCTAAACTAAGGGTTTCCATAATAACTAGGCTGTTGGACACTTTCTACCAAATCCGAGCTGCAAGGGTCTGCTCCTGTGCTCTTTGGATCATTGGAGAGTACTGCCTGTCTCTTTCTGAAGTTGAGAGTGGCATTGCTACCATCAAGCAGTGCCTTGGAGAGTTGCCGTTTTATTCAGTTTCAGAAGAAGGGGAAGCACATGATGCTTCAAAGAAGCCTCCGCAGGCAAATTCCATTACCGTGTCTTCTAGGAGACCAGCTGTTCTTGCTGATGGGACATATGCTACTCAGAGTGCTGCCTCTGAAACTGCATTTTCTCCTCCTACCATTGTTCAGGGGACGCTGGCTTCAGGGAATCTGAGATCCCTTCTCCTTACTGGTGATTTTTTCCTTGGAGCAGTTGTGGCATGCACTCTGACAAAGCTTGTTTTGCGATTGGAAGAGGTGCAGCCTTCTAAAATTGAGGTGAACAAGACATCCTCACAGGCATTGTTGATCATGGTTTCTATGCTACAGTTAGGACAATCTTCAGTTTTGCCACACCCAATTGATAATGATTCTTATGATAGGATCCTCCTCTGTATAAGATTACTGTGCGATACTGGTGATGACATCAGAAAAATATGGTTGCAGTCTTGCCGTCAGAGTTTTGTAAAAATGCTTTCAGAAAAACAGTTGAGGGAAACTGAGGAATTAAAGGCAAAAGCTCAGGTTTCTCATGCACAACCAGATGATCTGATTGATTTCTACCATTTGAAGAGCAGGAAGGTAAGATGTCTGTTGATATTTTTAGGTTTAATTTGTATTATTTCCTATTACAATTTACAAGCTGCTAGACTATCACTATTAGTTTGTTATGCAAAGGTGGCATTCTTTTCTGGAGTGCTATGTTATCCCCCCACCCCCACCATCTTCCTTGAGAAAAAAAAGGAGAGGGATAGAGAGAAAATGATGTGCTTAAACTTGTATGTATATGCTTTTTATATTTTGTGGAATATGTTGTGAGCAGTCTAATTATTTTTTTTTTCTATTAATCCTTTTGAGCTTCTGATTTATTAGACTATTTGAGTCATCATTTGATTCCTGACTGGTTGATGATTTATAGGTTACTCATTTAATAATCACATGATGCATTACTGACTTAATTAAACTTCAGGGCATGAGTCAGCTGGAGTTGGAAGATGAAGTTCAAGATGATTTAAAACGTGCTACTGGAGAGTTTATCAAGGATGGGGATGATGCAAATAAGCTTAACCGCATCCTTCAACTCACTGGATTTAGCGACCCTGTCTATGCTGAGGCTTATGTAACAGTCCATCATTACGATATTGTACTTGATGTTACAGTTATCAACCGGACAAAGGAAACTCTTCAGAATTTGTGCTTGGAGTTGGCAACAATGGGTGATCTTAAACTTGTTGAGCGTCCACAGAATTATACACTTGCTCCTGAATCAAGTAAACAAATAAAAGCCAATATCAAGGTGTCTTCAACTGAGACTGGTGTCATTTTTGGGAACATAGTTTATGAGACATCAAATGTGCTTGAGCGGACAGTGGTTGTGCTTAATGACATTCACATCGATATTATGGACTATATCTCTCCTGCGGTTTGTACAGATGCGGCTTTTAGAACAATGTGGGCGGAGTTTGAATGGGAAAACAAGGTAGCTTTTGAATTTCCTATCACTTTTATATACTTTTCATTGCCACACTTTGCTTTTGACTTTTTCAAAAAAAGAAGACCTGCAAATTTCTGTTATCATGCAAAGGGTGCTTTTTGTGTGGTATAATCCTTTGCATGTTCTGCAGGTGGCACCATGCCACCACCAAACTAGTGTGTTATATTAGTGAGAATCATGCGGTTATCTCTTTCTTCTGTTCATTTTGATATGTTGACTACCTTTGTCCGTTTGCTTGAACTGTGCTGGTAAACTATTCCTTATTTTGCTTTTAGTTTCTATGGTATTCTCTTCTGCATTTGGGCATTTAGTTTTTAATTTTTGTTTGCAAATGCATTTCAGGTTGCAGTTAATACATCAATTCAAAATGAGAAGGAATTCCTTGATCATATTATTAAGTCAACCAACATGAGGTGTCTCACTGCTCTGTAAGTGTCTCATTGTACTGTAACTAGTTTCAGTAACTCATTGCGTGTGCAGTCTTTGAATAATATTGAGAAGAGTGTAGTTTTTTAAGATTGTCAGTGGTAAAGTAAGTTTGTGGTTGATTTTTCAGATCTGCACTAGATGGTGAATGTGGATTTCTGGCTGCTAACTTGTATGCTAAAAGTGTGTTTGGGGAGGATGCTCTGGTAAATGTAAGCATTGAGAAACAGGCAGATGGAAAGCTAAGTGGATACATCAGGATAAGGAGCAAGACCCAAGGAATTGCACTCAGCCTGGGGGATAAGATCACTCTCAAGCAGAAGGGAGGCAGTTGATGTCGGGCCATGAACGTATTGCTGTCATTCTCTGGTAGTGGTTTCAGTTATTGGATTGCTTTCGGCAACATCGGTTGTCTTCTTTGCTCCTCTAGATCGGCAACTTGGTAAGTTAAAAAACTTTTTTCCTGAATGTTATAATCATGAGCTAATGCAGGTAACTCAGGACTGGATGAGAAAGATCCTCTTACCTTTTTTGTTCTCTTTGTTTGTACCTAGAGGAGAGAGAGGGAGGGGGGTTTGGAGTAGTGCTATCTGGAAGCGGCATTGTTGTATTCTGGAGCCATATTTCCATAGTTAAAGATGCTGAACAATGGCTAAATTGCGGCTTTTCTAGTTTTCTTTGTTTTCTATTTTTCATTTTTTATTCTTTTTTTTTTCAACAAAAAAAAAAAAAAAAGAAGAGAGGTGATTTAGTGCACGAAAGGATTCCTCGATCATTAAATTTAAGCATTATGCCATATTTTTGGGTGATCCCTAGTTCCATGCTCGATATGCTTTGTAAATAGGCATGGTTTGTTTCTATTTAATACTATAAAGATTTAATTAAAACAATATGAACCTTGGAAAAATTTATAAAGGGTCAATGAGCACCTTTTTCTCTTATTTTTTTGTTGTGCTCTCGTTTGTGTCAGATCGAAAACCCTGCACTTTAACCATTTACTCAATCTAGGATATTAAAATCTTAAAGTCTTATATATATATATATATATATATATATATATATATATATATATATAATATTTAAAAAAAATGATAATAATTTATTTCCTATTAAAATACTATTTCAGTTTTTTTTTTTGTCAAATTTAATTAGTTTATTATTACTAACATTGGTGTTTTATCAAATATCAATTCAAATAATTTAAGTCGTCTAAGCAGGTTGTGGTATTGAGACTATTAGTTGGTCAAGTGAGGATTTTCTATATCATTAGTCAAGAAAATAACTACAGTTTTTATTATATTATTATTACTATTACTATTATTATTTATCTGTTAAACTCAATTCATTTTTAAATTATATATGACTTCTTGTATTGTGTTTGCTAAAAAGCTACACAACAGCAAAGGACAATTGAGGGTACATGCAGTAGAGCTTGTTCGGGACTAATTTTTCTTTTTTGTCTTTTTCAAGAGACTAGATATTTAAAACATAATTTTGAAAAAAATTATTTTACTGTTTTGGGATTCTTATATTTAATTATGATTATGATTTAAAAAATTAAAATTTTTAAATAAATAATTTTTATATAATTATTTTTAAATAATCATTTTAAATAAATTCTTAAAACGAGACATGACTCTAACTAAAGAATAGACGCTGATTTTAATCTAATTATAGGAATCATGATCCTAGATCAAATTGCAAGGATGATTTTGGATGGTTGAAGTTTTCTTTTCTTTTTCATTTTTTTCCCCTTCTAAAAGGTCAATTTGAACTTGATCGAATGCTTAAGTTTTGATTTAAGATTCAAAGGTAAAAGAATTGGGATGAATTAAATCTTATTGAAATCCACAACTGAGTGATTAATTCTAATCTGAATAAGAAAAAAAAAAAAAAATCTAGTCTGCATTTGAAATGGGTCAGTTTTCAGATCGAACCTTATTATAGGTTGCCAACTGCCAAAATCCAACAGACAGGTTCTCAATGGTGGATAGGAAGCAAGCAAAAGAGAAACGATGCGATTTTGATGCTAAATGTCTACTCAAGCACGCTACATGATGTTTCTTCATTCTCCAGTTATAGAGTCCAATTAAATTTAGAGTCGTCCCCTTTTTTTTAAATGAAAAAACCAAACATAGTAACCAAAGAGGAGATCCTAATTCCAATTCCAAATGGTCCTAAAGATTTCTGACCAAAGAAAAGATTAAAATAAGCTTCTTGTAGCTTACCATTCAATTGAGGAACTCTTGTAAGCACACACCAATTTAATGTAAAATCAACATATTATTTAAAAATTATAGTAAAGTTTTAAGTTTTTATAAATTGAATACATAGATGCGGAAAAATTTTTTGGTTGAATGTCACAATCCAATATAAATTTGGTGAGAAAAAAAAAAAATGCACATTCAAAGAAGGATTGGATAATTGCATTGATACACGTGCACCTACACTACAATATCCATAACACCAAGTGTCTTCGGATAAGTGGAAGTGCCCGAATATCCACATGTCAAATTCTCCTTTTTCCAAAGATGAGATCCTACTCCAAGATTTGCTCATTTAATATCTCATCCTTATTTTCTACATTTTATAATCTTTTCTTTACCCAAAACAAAATTTAAATAGTGAAAGCTAGATGGACTTTTTTTTTCAAGATAATATTATAGTTTTACATAATATTTTATATTTTTTTAATTAATTCAATTCAAAGAATTGTATATTCTTCATTTTCAGATGACTCAGTCCTATACCATATTACTTATCTTAAATTGTGAATCCACTCGGACAAAAAAAAAAAAAATTTCGTAACAAAAGACTCAAAAATCGAAAACCTTAAAAATATAAAAACTGAAATAATATTTACTAATTTTAAACTATTAACTGCTAGTTGCATTATAATATAAAATAAAAATTCTATTAAATGCACAGAGGGAAAAAAAATGGATTAAAGATATAATATTATTTATTGATTAGTTGAAACTTTTCCATCAAGTGGAAAAGGATGAGAAAAAACAAAACTAAAGGAAGGAGGTTACTATTGATACTCTTGTTCTTGCAGATCTGCAAGAGAGAAACAGCTTTGAGATTTCAAACAGCTCTTCAACTTCCTCTCCTGTAATTTTGAGATTTTTGGTGTTTTGTGGCGTTGATTTTGCCCTTCTTGTTCTGATGATGAGGATGGGCTTGATTGTTGGTTTTCTTCTTGTTCATTAGAAGCAGATGCAGATGCAGCTGCTTCTTCTTCTTCGTCTTCGTTCAACGCAAGAAGAGGCATAGATTTTGGGTTCGGCCAATTGTAGAGGGAGGATTTTCTAGCCCACTTGTTTGCCATGATTAATCTCCTCCTCTTATTGAAAGGGTTCTCTGGTTTCTCCAGATCCTTCACTCTATTTACACAGCTCATCTCTGATAGATTCGCAAATGATTTGGATTTCCCTGAGAAATGATTCGATAGTCCCCTCCTGCAATCACAGATAAGATTCCCTTTTTGTATTTAGCTTTTTAAACCCCCAACTCAAATTCTAACTCGCTAAACCAGAAATCTTCATACCTAGAATCAAGTTCTAGAAAATTGAAAATTAAATCAAGAGAAATTTGTACAGATAAAAAAAGTAAGAAGAATTGATCGGCAGATGAGCTAAAACTCACTTGATTGGAAGAGAATCTTCCAGAGAATCCAAAGAAACCAACGCTCCTTTTCTCGAAACGGCGCTGTCGACTTCCTCTTCTCCTTCTTGTTCTTCTTCTTCACTATCATCCGGAGCTCCAATCGACGATGAACTATCCGAGGAATCATCGAGCGATTTATCAGGGCGGATCCTATTGGAGATCAAGCTTCCTCTTCCACCGTCATCGTCATCGTCATCGTCCTCGTTGAAGAAGATGCAAGACGAGGCAGAAGCATGGTGGTTATCTTGAGAAGAAGGGATGACGAACGGCGGGGAAGGAGAGACCTCGATGCTGAAAGTGGGACCCACCAAGACCTCCATGAGAGCAGCAGTGACGATTTTACCCTTCTTCTCTTCGTCTCGTCTTCCTCCTGAGCTTCCAGATGGAGTTTCTTCTCATTAATCGAAGGGCAGAAGCAGATTAGTCAAGCAAAAGAATTCAAAGAGAGAAGAGGATTTGGGTTTCCATAGAAGATAGAAGACGAAGAAAAGAGACGAAACAGAGAAGAGAAATGAGATTTGAGAAGTTGCCTCAATACGCATATATATATATATATATATACACGAGTAATAGTAGAGAGGAGGAATGCGTACATGGAGATGGAGTATTTCTACGCTAATTATATGGTCCCAAAATACTAAATATGATGTTAAAATTTTTTTTTTTAAAAAAATTGATAATTAAAAAAATAGAAGGGAAAAATTTAAAAGCGACAGCGGCGTATCGGCTTTGACACGTTCGCGATGACGTGTCATGTAGGTCTTATTTTCCATAGTTTTCAAAAAAATTTAAAAAAGAAAAACAAATTCTATTTCTATATGTCTGAATTTAGGACTTTGATTATTTTTATAAACTTTAATGTAATAATCAAATATAAAACGACACATTATATATATTTTTTTCCTAATTTGGTGTGGCGATGCTCAGTTTATTTCATCTATTTTGGTGAAATGTATTTTCAGAGTTCCTGCTTTTTCCAAGTCATTTGGTACAATGAAACAATAAGAACTGGTTAAAGAGTTGTATGCATATAAATTTTCAATTTTTAATTTTCAATTTTGAAGGATCAACAAATTTTAAATTACTTTTATTATTAAATTTATTTCTTAGATTATAACCGATTAATTTATTATCATACTTGATTGCAATTGGAAAAATAATACACTATATATTTCTAAATAATTATTTTTATATAATCAAAATTGAAGAATTAATTAAATGATTTCACTAGATCTTGTGAAAAATATTATTAGTTTTATTGAATGAAGTGAGTTTATTGTGTATTAATTGATAATTAAAATAAATTTTAAAAAACAAGGCTTAAATTTTGTATCATAGTAAAGCCATAACCTAGCGTATTAGGAATCATCACACGTTAATAAAAAGCATCTTATCTTCTTCTAATAATTATAAAAAAAAAAAAAAAAATAGATAAGCAAAGCAATCCAGAGTTTGACCGGTCTGCGCTGAACGCTTACTTTTAATCCAAAACGCAAGAATAAGAAAACTTCCGTCGCAAATTGCAAGCTCCAACTCCCACCCCTATAAAAATTTAATAATTAATAATTAAAACATTAACTTTAAAATTAACGTGGGCTCCACTCATGTTGTACGGCTCGAATATTCCATATGGGTTATCATGATCCAGTTGTAATTTTAGATTAAAAAAAAAAAAAACCAACCAAATTGCATAAAGATAAAGCTTGACAAATGCATTATTAAATTAAGAATTGATTAAGATGGCTAAATATTTTTCTTTATTCAACCATCAATAAATTATTTAATTTTTTTTTTAAAGAAATAAAACTCTTAATGATTAAGAAAGAAGTTTATATATAGACCAACTGAACTTAATATATAAATTTAATATTATGTAAAATTAAATTTAGAATTATTAAATTAAATATTTTGATTAATATTATATTCGATGCATGCTTATGTAAAATCATTATGTAAATTTAAATAAAAAATAAAAAAAATAGTGAAATTCAGTTTTAGATGATGGGGTATTGTAATGCGAGGCTAAATAAATGAAGAGAGGAAATTAGGTGGGACACTGTTGCTGAGAATGACCAATGCAATGGCTCAACTCATAACCTACTACTATTTCCCTACTAACCTAAACCTTATCTCTTTAGATAATCTAATTTTATTTTATGAAAAAACAAAAACCATCATACACACAGATCTTCCGTTGTTATCTTTCATGGGACCACACAATCCATATATTTTATTTTTATACATATATGAGATTGATCCAAATCAATTTAGGGCAGCCACTTAAAACATGCTTATTTCATTATCAATAACAAACATTCTTTTATCCTTTCATGTTTGGCCGCAGTGAATATGGAGCTTTTTCTGGTTGATTTTGGTGGTGTTTCTTTGCGGTACGTTGATTACTTCTGTTTTTATGCCATTTTTACGTGAAATTTCTTATAATATTTTTCGATACTAGTCGGTTTTTTGGATCTTCTATTATTGCTTGGTGCCGATAGGTTTATCAATGGTAACCTTGATAGAGATGACTTGCACTTTTTGGTGATGGTTAGGTGTTCTAGGGAACAACCGGGTTTCACTTCTACTAATTATAGCTATGGGTTTGAATATGGTTTGGGCTAGATCTTGTACTTGCATTGTGCTGTTAGTTTTTCAATGCACTGAGTTAATTGAATTAATTTTTTTTTTTGTCAAAAGAAAGATATTTCATTAACAACCCTCAACGGATAAAAAAATTATAAAATATAATTGAATTAAAGAATTAACAATGAAGAAATCATCGCGCAAACAACGCTTAGCAAGTTTATGTGCCGTTGAGTTTTTTATCCTATTGACATAATTAAAATTTGAAGAAATTCGGGTATAGTCATTAACGATACCTCTTATAGAAACCAAAGGATTGTTTCCATTGACAGCATTGATCACTCTCAAAGAATCACCTTCAATTAATAGACCAAACCCAATAAAAAAAGAAGCCAAGATTGCAGCTTCTTTACAGGCCATTGCTTTAAAAATCAAAGGGATTTGATATTCCAGAGATTATCTTGCATTTTCAATTCCGCATTCTTCCATCAGAATTACGAGCCACCGCTGCAATGGATCCTTTATTAGACACCTTATCAACGGCACAATCAAAATTCATTTTGATGTAATCGTAAGAGGCTCGTCCAAGAAACAACAAGTTGGTAGAATGCCCTCTGTCGTGGGATGTCCTCTGTCGATTGTCAGGTAGAGCCGATAAGAAATCACCTAAGCTTAACATGGAAGAGGAGATGATCTGATGAATGTCAAAGGACTAATCTCTAAAAAGGAGATCATTCCTTGCTTTCCACAAATGGCATAAGAAAAAAAATCAACAACAGTATATTTGAGTTAGAATCGCAGAGAAGTTTTGCAAGAAGGATAAAATCTCCCTCCAACAATCAAGCAGGCTCCCTGTCACGGTTTCAGATTTTAGCAATCGCTTAGAACCGTGCAGCACTTGATTTGAACACCTTAAAGCCAAGTCAGACTTAAAAATCACCCGATACCCTGTGAACATAGTTACCCTGATTAGTCAAGATTATATAAGTGAACACCGAAGCCAACAGGCAGCATTCCATTAGAAGGCTCACAGTAGGCACAAAAGAAAAGAATTGAACAGAATTCATAAACAGACTACTTATTTTATTCGAAGGGCAAAATAGTAATTATACATTATCATCGACGCAATCGTTATAATAATTTTTACCTCCCTTGTAGGCAGGGGGACGGTCTATAAGGAGAGAAGGCACACTTGGGATCTCCATAGGCTTACGGTAGCCAACTAGGCCAAGCCCCCAACTGGTGGCCAACTAGTCAGTTCGCCCTAAAGAGCCTGAGGAACAACTTGACTTGTGGTAGGAGAAGACATCAACATGTCTCATATGACACTCCCCCCAAAATAAATACATGGAAAGGAATTATAATAAATTGTGTCGGCCCTTATCTTCCTAATAATTTATACTAATTTATCCCATTATTGTTTCCTAGGAACTCCCATGTTGGAAAATTATAGTTTTGGTCCCTGAAAACTCTATGACCCTGACACTCCCCCACTTAAACGGTCGACGTCCTCGTCGACTGAGTTTGTTGGGGTTCTTCAATCTTCGAGTCCGATGCTCTTAGGCTTGCTCGCAGTGGGTTCTGATCCCAGTCCTGGTTGATTAAATTGTTGGACAGCCTTACTCCTTTTGTATGAAACCATTCAGTTCTTGGTATCTCTGTGAACTGCTAGTTCTTTCTGATGATGAAACTACGAAAGCTCTATCTTCTGGTGGTAAATGTTCTGCCCTTGATTCCTTAGTCTACTGCAAATGGTGTGAGAAATTGTTACTTTACTCCTCTGCACGAACTTATTGCTTGAACTCATTGATCACAAATTCTTTTCTCCTAAACATGTCTCGCCATTACTTGTCTTTAATTGTCGACCTTACTATTCGCCTCAAAAGCACGACCCCATCGTGCAACAAATCTATCAACCTGCATACACTCATACCACACGACATCGTGATTAACCTGTAATAGTCTCATAAGAAAGATTAGTACTAACCACGTCAGATTTAAATACGAATTAGTATAGCAAGTCATCTAGAATACAATCCATTACAAATCAATAGGTGTGCCAACAGCACTTGACCCCTGAGACTTGAACTGCCTTTACCCATCCCCTTGACATAACACCACGTTATTCTACTTGTAGCGAAGCTCGGCGAATACTCCTAAGAAATCGGTGTCCCCATTGTTAAAAGAGTTTGCTCAATACTCTCTTTCTTTTTTGTACGTCTTACGGTCCTCCCCTTCATAAGCTCTGGTATTATGCTCACTTTATCTCCTTTTCCTCTCCCTAAGAATGTAGTTTATGCTAATGCCTATAAAATGACACACAAAACACACAAAATAACCACGACCACTGAAAAGTGCCCTTTTCTTGTTGAACCCTATGAGCCGCAGAAATCAACTCAAAACAGCTATTAAGATTGACTATACATGAAGCAATTAATATCATCATTATAATTCGACACTAAGAAATTACTAGAAGATACTCCCTTTATTATACCGCTTTCATCATAGCTCCCAACATCAACTCGCCTCTCCAATTTGCCTCAAGCAACCTGTGCTTCTCGACCTATCTTAGCCCTCCTCCATGTTGATCCACTTGTGAGAACTTTTGTTTAGCCATGAGGTCTTTTTCCTGCTCAACAACAAAGGTAGGACTAAATTTGTCCTTTTAATTACACATTATTTTCCAATCCCTTTTAAGGAAGCTATACCCTATATGTTCACAATATCTGTTAGCACCAACTTGTCAAGTCCCACATCATGAGGAACCTGACTCAATAATACACAAAATATCTCAGAATAAATGAATAACTAAATAAAGTAAGATAAAGAATGATATCAGGAAACACAAAAAGAAAAACATTATACTCATCTGATGTGAGAGGGTTCCCTCTCGTTAAATTCCCTTCTCTCGTACTGAATTATCATTAAGGATCTCCATCTCTCATCATTGTCTTAAGCCCCACACTCCTTTGACTAATTCAATGGTCTTCACTTCTGTCAGTTTTTGCTTATACTCCTTCTTTTTGTCGTAGGATGAGTGAATTTTTTATTTTCACAACACTGTTGCTCCCAATGACATTTGATACAACTCTCGCCCAATATTACCATACATTCCTCTTGGTTGTCCTATCAAAATGTTTACTTACCTCAAAGAGAATGAACATGTGCTCGACAATCACTGTTGGTTGGCACTTATCATACATTGTGTCCTACTCTTGTAATTGTTATTTTCTTTTTTTATCCCCTCTGGACCCCATCTATTCCACTTTTTGACTCATTTTCATCATTGCGAAACTTAGACTTGGTTTCTTTTTCCCATTTTTTTTTCTTCTTAGGGTACGTCTTTCCTATTTTGATGCTCGTTTTCTGTATTCTTATAAAGGATATGTTTTGAGAGATGAGGCAACTACCACCTTTGATCTATCATCATCTCATCCCTACCAGTGTTTCATATGGATCTCTCAAAACTTTTCCTTCTGCACTAACAACGCTGCACAACATAGCAAGAGTTATAGGAGCAATAGCTTGCTCACTAATTACGCACCAGGATCAAGTAATTCATAAAAGAATATCAAAACAGTTGATAACCATTATACTCATTTCCCGTAATTACCACCTTTCTTTCTTTATTTATTTTTTTTCCACTTACGCACAGATAGACAATACTTCATTGAATGCTATTTTTTGTTGAGTTTACTCTTGCACCCCCTCGTGCTGGATAGCCTCTAGTTTCTTCTTCATTACTCTCGATTACCTCTCCTTTATCAAGGAACAATTATTGGTCAAAACAGAAATAACTTGTGTCGTTCTGGGAGACGCCACATCTATTAACGTATCGGGTTCACTACAAGGAGAAATTGTGAAGTCCATCTTGCTTTTCGATGTCTTTGATTAAGCGAGTTTGTCAAAGAACATGCTCACATTAATCCCTGCACTCAAGTTTTCTGCTTTATCTCTATTTCCTCATATCATCCACTTCAGTTTTGAGTCCTGATTCTAACAATTGTGTAAACAGTCCACGAATCTTGTATCTGTGCCCGCTTTGTAGTATCAACTCTAATACACCTGACATTGGCAACGATATGTTGTTTTATACTAGCTCCGATTCTCATTTCTTCTTTTAGAGTCCTCGAGGAGACTTTAAAGATCTCCTCCTCCATCCCATGCCCCTTATTTGACACAACACCCATAGAATATTTCCATCATGCTTGATCCCTTCACGCAACAATACTACCTTAGGTGGAGAGGAACAAGAAAGTACAAACAACCTAGAGTTGACAACTCTAGGATTTATACCTTATGTTCCCTCCTCCCTTACTCACCAAGTCCTTCGAGACCTTCGAAGCATTTCCGCACAAGCAATTTGTAGAATAATATGGCTTTCTTCATAGAGAACCTTTCATATTGCTTAGTTATGCCACTTCTATGTCATCTTGTTTACAACATTTCAGACCGCTCCCCCACTTACTGCTTTAGCCTATCTTCTTAGGCAGCTATCAATCAGATACCAGAGTTGAACATCTCTTTAACTCCTTGGTAATAGACTCAACTCAATCTTGGTCACCCTTTGCTCTACACCATATTCCTCTAAGTTTTGACCTTATTCAGGGCGGTTTTAAGCTCAGTCATGTCTCTTGAATTTATTGTCACAATCAGCTTACTCTATTAGAATTAAGTGCCACATTCTTTTGTGTCAACCCTAGATGTTGAACAGTTCCTTTATGTACGTTCCTTATGAACACCTTGTTGGAGTTTACCAACTCTCTTGAATAACAAATGTTACATTCTTGTAGTAAAATTGAAACTTATCATTTCATATCCCTTTTCTCATGTATATTGTGAACATTCTCTATCCGTAGGACTTTACACTTTCCTTCTTCGAATAAATTTAGCTTTATAGTTCGATCACATAAATGTTGTTCTTTATATGTCTGCACAGTCACAATTCCCAATAATATTAATAAATAAGTTCATATTAAAGAGAAAATTATTTACCTCCATCCCACGACAAGGATTGAGGTTCTGGGATTCCACCCTTACCTACTTCATAGGCATTAGCTCGTAATTCACGCCATTGATAAGTGTTCCACTGGTTCACTTCTGAAGTATTGCTCATAGTCTCTCCTATGTCATATTTAATATTCTTGCACCATTCCTGCAAGCAAAAAAAAAAAAAAAACATGAGAGGCCTCTGCCTCAATTTTGTCTCAAGAGGCCTCTTGCTTCAATTCTGAGTGGAATGGTCTCGGAATTCTCAGATGGCCTCAAGCTCTATTATCTCATCCTCCCCGTTATCACTATACCCTAAGGTCATTACTCCCTCTCCAAGGGCCACTAAAAGGGAGTATGTAGCACCCAATCATTACCGTCTCTCCAGAAGACATTTCTAATGGAGTGTGCAGTACTAGGTCATTACCTTTCTCCCAATGGTGTCCCTAGTGGAGCATGCAGCACCTCTAGTTAATATGGCCGATCTAGCCCGAAGGCTCACGCTTTTGTCTTCCTTGCCTCACAACGTGCTACTACTCCTCGTAGCTTCATAATTGGGAGGTCACTGCCTCCACCTTTCATCACTTTACACTCAAGATCACCCCACCGGGTGTCATTCGCATGAAAGAGGTTTTGGGTGGCCTTAAACTCCTGACAATTTAGCTATCATAGCCAACAACATTCATTTTTCCCTTTGTAGTGCCTCAAGGCACTTCTAACCAGAATCAATCTCCAACGCCTTCCCCTCTTAGGTGGCATAGACATCCAACCAGGCAGCACGACTCTCACCCTTCTCTCAAGGGCCTTCCTGCGTGTGCCAAACTTTGTCATTCCCATATATTGCTTATAGATCTTTCATGCTCTGATACCAATTGTCATGGTTTCAGATTTTAGCAATCGCCTGGAACCGTGCGGCACTTGACTTGAACACCTTCAAGCCAAGTCAGCCTTAAAAATCACCGATACCTTGTGAACATGGTTACCCCGATGAGTCAAGGTTATATAAGCGAACACCGAAGCCAACAAGCAGCATTCCATTAGAAGCCTCATAGTAGACACAAAAGAAAAGAATTGAATATGAGAATTCATGAACAAGCTACTTATTTTATTCCAGGGGCAAAATAGTAATTATATATTATCATCGACGCAATCGTTATAATAATTCTCACCTCCCTTGTAGACAGGGTATAAGGCCCAGGCCTAGGCCATAAAAAAAAAAAAAAAAGGAGAGAGAGCATTAAAGCTCTGGTTTCGGGAATGTCCCAAAACATTCCCGAAACCCATCCGTCTCCCTCCTCCAGAAACAGAGCTTGCTCTGTTAGTTTAAAAAAAAAAAAAAAATTTCTCCTTAACTCAAATCTCCTCCCTCTCAACCCAAATCAACCCATAAACTTCCAAAATCCTTCAGCTAGATCCTGATTTAAACCTATATTCTGCTCAGAAATTCAATAATTTCTTCCTAAGACTCTAAAATTGGGTAGGTGAGTTTTATCCCTTTCTTTCAAATTTTTACGATATAATTTATTTTCTCTACCTTTTAATAGTGATTTTTGTGATTTGAGAATAAAAAGGGGATATGTTTTAGTTAGAACCAATCAATGGGATTTTATATTTCTTTTTGGATTAATGATTTTCATAGGTTGATCTAAATAATATTTATAGTTTATTGAGTACTTTTGTTGAGTTTGTGTAATTTTGGGAGGTCTAGCTATGCCGAAATACTGTCGAACTAGTCCAGCTATCAATCATCTCCTATATGTTTTATAATTTGAAATTATAGCAGGTTAATTGTGTTCAGATGTATAAATATTAGGACCTGGTCATATCCGCCTCTACAGATTAGAGAATGGGTGTGACACAGAGGAAACGGTCTACAAGGAGAGAAGGCATACTTGGGATCTCCGTAGGCCTACGGTAGCCAACTGGGCGCAGCCCCAGCTGGTGGCCAACTAGTCACTCTCCCCTAAAGAGCCTTAGGAACAACTTAGCTTATGGTAGGAGGAGACATCAACATGTCTCATATGACACTCCTCCCCAAAATAAATACATGGAAAGGAATTACAATAAATTGTCTCGGCCCTTATCTTCCTAATAATTTCTACTAATTTATCTCATTATTGTTTCCTAGGAACTCTAATGTTGGAAAATTACAGTTTTGGTTCCTAAAAACTCTATGACCCTGACACTCCCAACCCCTTAAATCAGAAAATCGTAGCATGAAAGGGGAAAGAAACCAGACTTGTATTGCTCTTGGACAAGGAAAGAATAAGTGAACTGAGGTTTCAGGTTCTCCATAAAACTTGCACAAATCATTAGCAGCCGGGATAATTTTTTTAAGTATTGTATTCGTATTGGCAACTTATCTTGAAGAAGTCTCCAAAGGAAAACTGCCAATTTTGGAGGAAGTTGGGGGGTTTTTTACAAAATTAGGGGCGGGAGAAAACTTATTTTTGGATTTAGGGTTGAAGATAAATTATTTGCGGATTTGAGGTTGGACTGCCAGGTGGCGGCCGAAAAGAAAACCTGCCGCTTGTTTAACCGGCGCCAGGACCTGGCGCCATTTTAAATGGCGCCAGGCATTATTTTTTTTTTTTTAAAATGGCCTGGCGCCACTTAGAGTGGCGCCAGGCCATTCTTTATTTTTTTTATTTTTTTTTATTTTTTATAAAATTATAAAATAATATTATTATATAATTAAAAAATTACTGATATTATTTAATAATAATATTATTGTATTAATTTATTAAAATAATAAAAAATTTTATCATTAAATAAATATATATAATATTATTAAATTATTTTTATATATCTAATCACAATCGAATTGTTTTTATATATCTAATCGCAATATAATATTAATTTTATAATTATGAAATTATAAATTACAGTAATTTTTTATTTAAAAATTAATAATAAAATTTATTCAATATTAATATATTAAAATTATAAAAAAAATTATTATTATAAAAATATCTAATATTATTTAATTACAACCGAAACTACTTAGATCGTTAGTACGGAAATGTCAAGACTCTTTTCACGTCAGACGGTTATTTAATTTCTTCAGCGCGCATGCGAGCAGAGCTGCGAATTGACTGGGTTTGCTGTCCTTCTTCAAGTCACATCACAAGGCTGGACTCCTCGTGCTGGATCCAGACTCGCAGGCAACTCGATCTGTCCCGTGTCTGGATCAGGACCGAATATGCTGGACCGGCTAAATAAAGTGGGTTTCTGAGACCTTAGACCTATTTCACTTTTTCGGATTTAATTTCCCTTAGAGTGAGAAAAGTCCGGCAGTTATCAAATTATATAATAATATATTTCATAACTCTCTAAAATATTAGGATATTAATATTATTATATACGACTGAATAATAGCAATTCAATAAAAATAAATTTAATTTTTATAATTTTAAATATTTATACACTCATATATTAATTAATTAATATAATTATAATATTTTAATAAATAAAAAATAAATAAAATAAATAATGGCCTGGCGCCACTTAGAATGGTATATTTCATAATTCTCTAAAATATTAGGATATTAATATTATTCTGTACGACTGCATAATAGCAGTCTAATAAAAATAAATTTAATTTTTATAATTTTAAATATTTATACACTCATATATTAATTAATTAATATAATTATAATATTTTAAATAATATATAATATTATTGTTAAATAATATGAGTAATTTTTAATTATATAATAATATTATTTTATAATTTTATAAAAAAAAATAAAAAAAAAGAAAAGAATGGCCTGGCGCCACTCTAAGTGGCGCCAGACCATTCTTAAAAAAATAAATAAATAATGACTGGCGCCATTTAAAATGGCGCCAGGCTCTGGCGTCTGTTAAACAGGCGGCAAGTTTTCTTTTTGACTGCCACGTGGCAGTCCAACCCCAAATCCGCAAATAATTTATCTCCAACCCTAAACCCACAAATAAGTTTTCTCCCACCCCTAATTTTGCAAAAAGCCCAAAGTTGGGGGCTCCAGATTTGTTTTCTCATAGCTCTCTTGGCTGCAAAGGTCATGGGATCCGGACCTGCTTGTTTGGAACTGAGACTTATTTCCTTCATTTCATTTCACATGCTACTCAATACCCTGACTTTACTAAGTAAGAATATGAATTGGAAAAATGCCAAACCAGGCTGTCACCATCCCTAAACATTGATATAGAATGCTCATGTTCTTAACTTCTTCCTCTTCAAAAACTTTCATGAGTTTGCGTATATTCCATAAAAGAGAGCCATTATCAACGAGCTGAGATGCCAAACAATTGGAAGAATTTGCGTCTGCTTTAATTTGAGGGCAATTTGGAAAAGATTTTGAAATCCATCTGCCACTTTTACAAAAAATGGAGTTCCCATTATTAAAATTCCACCTGATACCTTCCTCTAAAACCTGTCTTTCCTAGAGAATGTTTTGCCAAGTCCAAAATGGTTGAGATCCCTGCCTAGCTTGCTTAAAAGATGAAAGAGAAAAATATCGGCCATTAAGAACACGTGTCATGTAAAAATTTGGATTAGAAATAATGTGTCATTTCTGTTTAGCCAAAAAAATCATGTTAAACTTTTTCAAATCTCTATAGCTTTGGTTTGCACATTTTATTCAAAACTATCCAATGAATCCACTTTTTTCTGGTCTCTTTGCCCCACCAAATACAATATATATCTTATAGCCAACAAATTTTAAATGGAAAAATTATACTATACTCTTAATTAATTGAATTGCTCTTACCTAATTAAGGTTTGGTCAGTCAATAATATGTTCTAGTTCTTGCCATAATTGATTGCCGTGAATTTAAACATAAGGATTTTCCAATAAGAAATACGAGAAAAAGGAATTTAAGAGATAATTACTCATTTTATTGAAAAATTGCATATATTAATAATTTTATTATATATATTTTTTCTTTTGAAATGAAATTGGGATGGAAAAATAGAATATGATATTTTCAGATTTATTCAAATGTATCTACCACCAGATTAAATCTGTGAGTTTTTATTGTAATTATTAATAATGTTAAATTTTGTGTAAATTTCATCATAATTAATTATAAGGTTTGAATTACATGAAAATACGTATTTACATTACATTTAAAATATGTCCATTGAGAAAACGGAGATGGATGGAACTTTTAAGCCACGCGGAAATGAAAATGAAGCAGGAGGCATATACTAGGTAATGTAATCGAAACTTGTGAGAAAAGTTTACTTGTTTGTCTCAACCTGTGTTGAACTCATATTTATAATTTTAAATTGTTGGTTGAAAAAAATATTATTATTTTTAAAATATTTATTATACACTTTAAATTTTTAAACAATAAAATAATTTTATAATTTTTTTTTATTTATTTCTTAAGCATGTTCATCAGTTAAAAGGTTCAAGTCTATTATAACAATATGGGCCTCAAACTTGTTGATGGAAACCTCAGGTTTCTTATTCATATTTCTTTTTTAGCCGTTTTGTTAATTTCCTTTTTCTAAAAAAGAATTAATTTTGAAATGAATCTACCTTTATGTGACTAAAGAAAAGGGGAAAAAACTGCGATTGATATATGAATTTTCAAATCTGATACCTAGGCAGCGTCATATCCCTGAATTGTTTTATGCATTTGTCTTTAGTATGCTGCTGTTTTCACTTGTACGTAATTACATATCCATGATTTCTGATGGAAACCCAGCCGGTTTGAAAGTGAAGCTTTCCAGACCAAACAGGAAGGGCCACGTTTATGTCTTCAATTACGACGTAATCCTTTGAATTAATTTTATTTTCATCTCACGCCATTAATAGTTTATACAAATGCAGCAACCAGCCACAGCCGGCAACAAAAGTCACCCCACCAACCTTCAACTTCAACTGTCAATGTGTATTATATATATACCTTTCATGTCAACACAACTCTAAATCATTTGAATATATTCTTCATTTTTCATGGCGTTTTCCCTCTCCAGTTCATATTTCTGCTTGCATACTACAGTTCTTTTACTGTGCTTTGGCTCTGCAGTTAGAGCAGGAAATGAAACTCATCAGCTTGCATTGCTTCAAATCAAGGCCAAGATCACTACTGACCCTCTTGGCATCCTTAGTTCCTGGAATTCTTCTCTTCATTTTTGCCAGTGGAATGGCGTTACATGTAGCAACAAGCACCTCCTTCAAGGGTCTATATCCCCACACTTGGGAAACCTGAGCTTTCTACGTGCCTTGCATCTTCAAAATAACTCCCTCGGCCACGAAATCCCCCAAGAAATTGGCCGTCCGCGCAGGCTACAGTATCTTTACTTGGGGGATAATATGCTCACCGGTGAAATTCCAAGCACTATATCTGGTTGCTCCAACCTTGAAGTTCTTGAGTCTTGGTTCTAACAGTTTGGTTGGAAGAATTCCAGAAGATTTCATTTCCTTATCGAAGCTTCGTATCTTAGTTATCGAGTTCAACAATCTAACTGGAGGGCTCCCACCATTTCTTGGGAACCTTTCATCTCTACAGGGACTCCTGACAACCTCAAACAATCTTTGTGGAAGCATACCTAATACCATTGGCCAATTAAACAAATTATATTTTCTTTCTGTGGGTGCAAACATGCTGTCTGGCCTCGTCCCTCCCTCTTTATACAATCTTTCTCACATGAAAGTATTTGGTTTACCACAAAATCGACTTCAAGGAACTATACCCTCAAAACTTGGGTAACATTTGTCCCAAATTGGTAGAGTTTAACATTGGTGATAACCAGTTTACTGGGTCCATTCCTGCTTCTTTATCCAATGCTTCAAACTTGGAAAGGCTGACTGTTGCAGCTAATGGGCTTACTGGGAATGTTCCTTCTTTGGAGAAGTTGCATAAGCTTTGGTGGCTCAGTATCTCCGCCAACCATCTTGGAACTGGACGAACTGGTGACTTGAACTTTTTGTCCTCTGTAAGCAATTGTAACTCGCTTGGAGCTGTTGGCTATACATTACAACAATTTTGGAGGATTACTGCCTGCTTCAATCACCAACCTCACCAGCCTCTCAATAATGACCTTGAATGATAATCAGATATCTGGAAGCATCCCATCTGGGTTTGGAAATTTGGTCAACTTGGAGATGTTATATATGGGAGACAAGCGGTAAGCGCAATTCGTGAAGAAATTGGACAACTTCAAAAGCTGCAGAAGTTGGATTTGCGTGGAAATAAATTGTATGGTAACATTCCACCTAGGAAATTTAACATTGCTGATCTATCTTCACCTGCACCAAAATAATTCGTTTGGTAGCATCCCTCCAAGTCTTGGAAAGTGCCAAAATTTACAGTCATTTGCTCTCAGTCAAAACAATCTTAGTGGTACAATCCCCAGAGAAATTGTAAGCATCCCATCCTTGGCAATCTATATGAACCTATCCCGAAACTATTTGACTGATTTTCTTCCAGTGGAAGTAGGACTTTTGTCCAATCTGGGAAGATTGGATATTTCTAATAACATGTTGTCTGGAGAAATTCCTAGTAGCCTCGGCAGTTGCACAAGTTTGGAATATGTGTACTTGAAAGACAATACGTTCAAAGGATCCATTCCCATGTCCTTAAGTTCGTTGAAGGGTATCCAAGTTTTAGATTTTTCTCACAACAATCTGACAGGAACTATTCCAAAATTTTTTGAGGAGTTTCTCTTGTTGCGGAGATCGAATTTATCTTTTAATGATCTTGAGGGCATGGTACCAGAAGGGGGAATCTTTAAGAATGCAAGTGCAACTTCAGTTGCAGGAAATAGTAAACTCTGCGGTGGCATGGCAGAATTTCATATGCCCCAATGCAACTTTAAAGAGACCAAATCTAAAACAGGTAGCCTTTCTATGAAACTGATAATAGCTGCTGCTTCTGGGTCTCTTTGTGCAGCACTGGCTCTGTTTTCTCTGTTTCTTTTTCTAGCTAAGAGGAAAAGAGTAGAACCCACTTCAAGTTCAAGGTCTTCAGAGGATGGAAAATTCTAGTGTCTTTTCAAACTCTACTTAAAGCTACTGATGGATTCTCGTCATCTAATTTGCTTGGTGTGGGTAGTCTCGGCTCGGTGTATAAAGGCATACTTGATAGGGACGAAAAAAGTCTTTGCTGTCAAGGTGTTAAACCTTTTGCACCCTGGAGCCGCCAAAAGTTTCAAGGCAGAATGCGAGGTCTTACGCAATGTTAAACATCGAAATCTTGTAAAGCTCGTGACCGTATGCTCCAGTGTAGATCACCAAGGAAATGATTTCAAGGCTCTAGTTTATGAATTCATGTCTAATCGAAATCTACACGACTGGTTATATCCAATGTTTATAACCAATGAGGCACATGAGTCACCAAGGAACTTGAAATTCCACCAGAGATTAAGCATCGTCATTGATGTTGCTAATGCACTAGAGTATCTTCACCATGGTTACGAGTCGCCTGTAATTCATTGTGATCTAAAGCCAAGTAATGTTCTCCTCGATGGTGAAATGGTCGGAAATATGGCAGATTTTGGCTTGGCAAGATTCTTCCCAGAAACCACTATTATCTATCCTGTCAATCAATCAAGCACCATTGGAGTAAGAGGATCCATAGGTTACATTGCTTCAGGTATAGCATTAGCATACTTCTCAATAAGAAGCATATTTGGACATTAACAGTGTAATATTTCCTTTCCTTGACAATCTGCTAAGAGATTTCTTTGAATTTATTATTATTTTTTTTAACAATGCAGAATATGGTATTGGAAATGAGGTGTCAACATGTGGTGATATATACAGTTATGGAATTTTATTGTTAGAGATGTTCACAGGAAATAGACGAACCGATGAATTGTTTAATGAAGTATTCAACCTTCATAACTATGCAGAGGCAGCCTTACCAGATGGAGTGATGAAAATCTTGGATCCAAGTCTTATTCAGGAAATGATAGAAAAGATGAGAAGTATTGATCCTCATGGAGTTGAAGATTGCCTGATTTTAATATTCGAAATAGGGGTAGCTTGCTCTGCTGAATTACCCAGTGAAAGGATGAGCATCAGAGATGTCACTGCTAAGCTACAAACGATCAAAGGAAAACTCTACTGAGACTATTTATATTTATATGTATATGGAGCCACCACATCCACATAATCGTGCTGTTTTTTTCCAAATGAAATCATATTTTTATGTATTTATCTTCAGAATGAAAACATTTTTTAACTTGAATAACAAACAGATTCCTTCGAAAAAAAAAACCACCAGATTCCTGATTGCAGGTCCTCGGGACGGATGAATGAACCAGTGCCAGTGCCAGTGGGTTGAATAGGAAAGAAGTTTTGTTCATGTGAAATATGCCTGCCTATTTTGCGTCTTCGCCTTGTAAAATGACCAAACTAGTAATTTCTGCGTGAGTTGGTGGAAATTGTCAATGATTCGTTCAAGTTGGTTTTTTCTTTTATTTTCTTTTCTTTTTAAAGAAATCTCATCCTCATGTTGAACTCAAGCTTTCTGTAGTCTTATGATGTATCTAAAGCTCATAATTGAACTCAGATGTCGAGAATTATTACTCCTTTTGATCGATGAGTTAAACAGCAGCAGCAGCAGAGCTATCTAAATCATTTGGAAATAAGCAGAGCACTTGAAGTAATTGGCAAAGAAATAATAAAATAATAATAATAATAAACTTACGGGCACGGGATCAGAAAACCTGAAAATTCTAAGAGATGATCATCGTGGGGAAAGATAAAAAGGGCGGAGGCTTTGCGTGGAGCAACGATTCTGATGGGAGAATTTCGGTATGTTAGTAATAGGAAAAATTTCAAGGTCCTTGTATCAGTAACGTTTCATAATTCAAAAGTTTCTGGTCTTGGGGTCATTCCTTAAAATCCAGCCAACCAGTTACTAAAATGAGCAACTCAAAAGTTTGATATTGGATGCCCTTGAATTAAACCTGGAAGAAAGTCGAATGTTTCATCTCGTGCAGAGTCTAAATCAATCAAAATCCATATCTATTGAAAGAACTGATACTGCTCAAAACTGCACCATTCTCTTCTACAAAATTGAATAAGAGATGCATGAAAAGCTTAAATCAGATGCTGTAAAATTAATTAAACCAGGAAGAAATTCTATAAATCAAATAAAGACTACATAAATTGAACAATACTTTATTGCCTGCAATGTTCTTGCTTTTTAGTAGACTCAAGGCTGTAATGCACACATATGTAACAACGGCATAGGACAAAATCATCCATCAAGGAAATCCCCAAACTTGTATGACCATTCAGAATTTTGATCGCCAAATAATGTCATTCCGGCTAGACCTATAATTACTATTAATATTGAAGAATTGCACATGAAAATCTAGCATTCAAGGTGTTTACAGCCGCCCTCTATTAACTTGATCAATCAATGGGTAAAAAATAAATTAAAATTATTAGCTACACCTCCAAGTATTATCTACGATTTTAGGTAAGTCCCATGTACGCTACCACTATAACGTCTAGCACTCCTCAAGATTACCTCGGTTTTGCAGAACCCCCTACACATTGTAAATAGTTTATGTCGCGTTTAAGGAGCTTAAGAAATTTCTTCTCAGCTATCCTTCTGGCAGAATTCTAAGCAAGAGACTGTTCCTCTCGTAAAAGAAAGATTCCCCGAAACAACTTCCAAGCCCTTAAGGATGCCGATATGTACACAACAAGGATTGACCATCTATCTGCGGAAGCATATATTTAGTGTGGTTCCCTATCAGGGTAATCGTCAAACTATCACACAACCGCAGATGCTGTACGCCGAAGATCTGCTACCCCATTGTTGAATTTCTCATTAGACTGCCTACCTTTGAAACTTCCATATCTTCCTGGCCTTGGCTGAAATAGTGAGGCAAGCATCTGCTCTAAGACCTGCACAGAGTATTTAGTATACTTACTTGAACTTCCATCCTGCTCAACTAAAGGCCCATAGTTCTGCATATAACTCCGATAAACAGGAAGAACGGCCTGCACTATCAACTGGCACGTCTTCTCCCTGAGGTCTCTCTCTGGCATAACCCAGTTTGATTGCTTCTTGTACATTTCATCAAAAGCTTCATTGAAAGTTTTCAGCCTTTTCTTGACAAGATCACGTGCAGTGGCACGCCCACCTGAGAAAAGAATAAGACCTTCCCGACTTAGATGACCCGGAAGCTTTCCCCAACTGTCCCTCAAGAAGATCGTAGCATAATAGTCCTTATACTGCTCATGTTCTCTTAACCAAGAATCCCCTAAGAGATCCCCAAGTTTTGTCCCTTTCAAATGCTTGTACAAATGGTAGTGGTTGTTCATAGCAAAAAGGTTAGATAGGATGGTGTCTTCATAAGCCTTTGTCCAAGTCTCCACATTGAGCTCAATGGCTTTTATCACATTCAGTACCTCAGTAACAAGGAGCCTCTCCTGAAACCTTTCGTGCTTCCAACTTCGATGAATGACCAGAACCTGGGTCAGAATGGGCTTATAGTCATCCCCAAGAAGCTTATTACAGTAATCAGTAATAAAGCTTACTAGTCTTGGTACACCCCCATCCAGAGGAGGGGGGATCTGCCTCTGCAACTCTACCTGAACCAGAAGTTCCCAGAAAATCTCGGATGCCCCATCAATGACCCTCTTAATGAGGTCCCTTGTGAGGTTTTGGATCTCCATACAGGCTTCCCCACCAAAGAGCCTGTTGAAATCCAGCCTTAACTTGTTAAGAGATTTAAATATATCCAGCAACTTCAAAAGCTTGATTGGGTCTTTCTTGCTTTCTGTAACAGTCTTCCCAAATTGAAGAAATGCAAGAATACCTGCTTGAGCAGCTATCTTGGCAAAGCATCCCATCCACACATCCAATCCTATCCTCTCAAACACATCATTACAAAGCTTGTACTCCGCTTCAAACAAATGCTTCACTGCAAACTCCAAATGTTTGCCCCACTGAGCTATATAGCCTTCTATGCTCTGCACATCATTGAATTCAGCTATGGAGATCTCAAGATAATCCAAATCAAGAGCCTGCAGACTAGCTCTAACATTTGAACCACGAACTTCAACATAAATTGATATGCACTTTTCAAGTCTATTATTGGCAATCAACCTCCCAAGAATGGCTTGCAGCTTCTGAATAACAGTTACAGGTAATGGCGATGGAGCAATTACTGCCTGCTGACCGAGGGATGAAGGTGACGACATTGGGAGTGGCACACTATGTTCTGTCAAGAGCCGTCGAAACTCGCCTTCCAATTTATCAAGCGCAGCATCTAAAAGTCCACCATCAAGGCGAGCCTTTTGATCATCACTTTGGAATTCCCTAAGACTCTTCAACGACTTCTTCAGATTAGTGAGGTACCGGTCATCCGCCACTGTATTATCCTCTAAATACTCCACTATATCCTCCAACCACTGAATTGCCAATCCACAATTATCCCCCAGAAATCTCAATGCCTCCTCAAGGCGCTTTAACACAGACAAATACCCAGGGAGATCATTTTTTGGATCTGATAAAAGCGACTTTTCTAGCCCATGAACAGCATCAAAAACCTTAAGCACTGCCGCAGCAGGACCAACAGCACGGTTAATGTGGCCACCAACAGCAGCAAGGGCGTCCTTATCAGCACGAATGGGGCGTACAGCCGCCTCCAGAGATGGCAATCTTTGTTTAATCTCATCTAATCTAGGTCCTGCTTTCTCAAGAGCAAACCCTAAAGCTTTTGACCTGTCTAAGCTTAGCTTCAATGACTTCCTTGCAGCTATCAAATTCTGAATCCTATCGTTATGATCGCCATTAGCACTGACAGAATCCCCCATTCCAACTCACAAAAATCGCAGCTTTGGGCTATAATCTCGCTCAATTGAGACACTGATGTTGGCCGATAGAAGAATTGCTCAAATCAACCTGGACTTGTATAAGAACAAATCTTCATTTCTATACTCTTCACCAATTCAAACCAAACCAAAAAACAAGAAGAAGAAAATACAAAACTGATGCTAAAATCCACAACTAAAAAAATAAAAAATAAAAAATAAGATGTATGGTTGAAGTAGATAGGAAAATGTGTGGGAAAACTCACTTGAAAATGGATGTCAAAGTTAGTACAGAGCTTGAAGGATCGAGTTTGACCCGGCGAGAGCAATCGAGCTGAAAAGGAGAACAACAGTGTAAGAATCTGAATCGGTGAGTATTGGATTCAGAAAGAGAAAGAAAAACCCTAAAATCTTTAGAGAGAGAAAGTGAAAGAGAATTTTACAGCGCTTTTTTGCATTTTCTGATGTAGAAATACCAAAGTGCTTGACAGTAAGGCGAGAGCTTGTCTCTGCTAATTGTACTTGCCTTTTTCAATAATAAAATTGTCTCAGTACAATAGCATCTGAATTATGTATGGATCTAACTTAGTAGGAAAGAAAAGGGCGTTTTTTTTTTTTTTTTAATTATTTACTATAATTTAAGTTAGAACATGTAATGTAGGTGTGACTTGAGTTTTGCTCTAACGTGGCTATCAAATGGAGCATTTGCTATGCACGTGGCTTCCATGCAGGGCATTTAAGATATGATTCTTGATAGTTTAAGGTAAAAGTGGCCAAGTTAAACTTGATTAATTACTGCTTATCAGATATAGTAAGTAATTAATGGAATTTTCTCAAATTAAATTTTCCTATTCTAATCTGAAAGCTAAATAAATATAGAGGGATGAAGGAAATGAAATTATTGCATTCCAATTATGAAACCTGGATCGGCCCCAAATTCACATGCTTTACGTCTATAATGATTGGGGAAATTAACAAGTATAACACTCAATGTCACGGGAAAGTTCTAGAATCAACTTCCCTGCAGTCAGGGGAAAAAATGATCACTCAATAAAAGATCAATGATTATGAAGAGGCTCAGGCATTCACAGTTCGGTTTAGATTACGCTAAAATTGGACTGATGCTTTTAATTTTAAAGGTTATAAACTAAAAATTGATTTACGGAGTTTTTTAGTCTAAATTATTTGTTCTGTTCAAATTTTATTCAATTTGATTTTATCTAATTTAATCAATTTTAATAGTTAATATTTTAAAAACAAAAAATTTTAATTTAAACTTAGTTAATTATTAACTTTAATTTAATTCAAAAGTTGTCTAATTAAATAGAAAATTAATGAAGTTCGATTCCGATTCAAGTTCTCTTTAAATGGAATTCATCGCGTGAGGTCGGTGTAGCCCAATTGGGAATGGCCCGAGCTCAGCAACAAATCTTTGACTTGTTGGGGGTGAATTAAGCGTTAAGCCCGCAGTTAGTTCTCTCCAGACCCATACACATAGCAGTCAAAATCTAGATGGCCCACTGCAAATCACTGATATCATAAATTCATAATTATTTTTTTTTCCCTGAAAACATAAATCCATAAATGAAAACCAACATCTCTTTTTTTGACATTTGGCCCTTGTCTAGAGGTTGAAAAGTTTGTAGAGGTTTTAAATCACTTTCAAAAACCTTCAATTTGGTGGTTGAGAAAATTTACCTTTAAAACCTATTTTACCTTCATATAGAGTGTTAAATTTTAATTACCATAAAAACATTATAGGCATTCCAAGCAATAAAAAGAATATAGACCTTATTTTGGTACCCTGCTCCTCTCAAACAGAGTACAAACGAGTGTGAAAGAAAATGCATTCAATGCAGAAGAAAAGGCAGATCCAATTAAGGCAGGAAAGTGGAGTGTTTTACGGAGAAGTGGAGGGAAGTTCAAGTTTTTGTTCAAAATTCGATCATTTGCAGCAACAGTTTGAATTGACCATCCACAACCACAATAACAAAATGGTCTTATTATAATTAGTCATCCCATCCTCCCTCATCAATTGTCTATCATCGCTCCTCGGAGATACCAACCCATGTGATAGTAACTGCCATATTTATATAGCAAATTTGATCGGAAAATGGAGATCGTGTGGCTTCAATTGAATCAGATAATATCGTTTATCTTCTGCTCATATACTCCCCTATTTGGTGTCAATGTCATAGAGTTTTCAGGAACTAAAATCATAATTTTTCAACATTGAAATTCTTAGAAAGTAATATTGGAATAAATTAGTAGAAATTAGTTGGAAAATAAGGAGCAAGATAATTTATTGTAATTCCTTTCTATGTATTTATTTTGGGGGTGTCAATACATGTTGATATCTTCTCATTCCACAAACTTAGTTATTTCTAAAACTCTTTAGGGGGAGTGACTAATTGGCCACCAGCGAAAGCTGGGTCCAGTTGGCTATCGTAGGCCTATAGAGTTCCTGAGTTGTGCCTTCACTACTTGTAGACTATCCAACTATTTATAAGGGAGGTGAGAATTTGTTATAATAATCGGGTCAATGATAATTTATAATTATTATATTGCCCCTGAAATAAAATAAGTAGTTTGTTCATGAATTCTCATGTTCATTTCTTATTTATCGAGTCTATGGTGAGGCTTCTAATTAAATGCAGTATGTTGGCTTCGTTGTTCGCTTATATAACCTTGACTAATTAAGTTGTTCATATTCACAGAATATCGAGTGATCCTAAAGGATGGCTTGGCTTGAAGGCATTCAAACCAAGTGCCGCACGGTTCCAGGTAAGTGCTAAAATCTAAAACCGTGACAATTGGTATCAGAGAAAGAAAGATCTGCGAGCAATATAAAGGAATGACGAAATGAAAGTCACGAGTGGATGCCCTAGAGAAAAGGGTTGAAGAGTTGTTGGATTGGGTAAATGAGTGCCTAACCCAAGAAGAGATGTCCCTTGCTTTTGAGCAATGAGATAAGCACATTGAGGCACTAGAAAAGAAGAATGCAGACCTGGAAGAGAAAAATGAATATCTTCTGGTTGTGGTAGCCAAGATTCTTTGGAAGTGAGGGTGTGCCAAAAGAGTCTGAGACCACCGAATATCCTATTAAGAGAAATGGGGGTGAGGCTACGCCGAATGAGCTTGAGGCCATCTAAGATCCTGCCAAGAAGAGTAGAGGTGAGGGTGTGCCAATAGAGAATGAGGCCACCCAAAGTCCTAGTGAGCGATTTCAGGGAAAGGGTAGGCCAACAGAGCTTGAGGCCTCTGTAATACCCGGCTAGACTCCGGTATCGGAATCCCTACCGTCCGATGGGATCTCGGATGTCGGAAACCTCTAGAAGGGAGAAACCATGTTTTTATAAAATGTTTTAATGTATTTTATGATTTTAAGTGAAAAGGAAGTTGAAATTTTAAATGAAAATAGCCTTGGAGGAAGATGCAGGTTCGGCCGCCGAACATGGCATGCATGCGGAGGCACGTTCAGCTCCCGAATGTGGCCTGGCCAACCACCTATAAAGGGGTCCCTTAGCCGAAATGGGCGAGCTTTTCTCCCCATTTTCGGCCAAGGTGAGCTCTCCGCCGTCCCTCACCAATTTTTGAGTTCTTCTTTCAGATCTTTCGAGATTTTCATGAGTTTTCACTTTATTTTGAAGATTTTGAGCATTTGAGCAAGTTTTGAAGCTTGGAAGACACAGGAGCTCTTTTCCTTTGGTTTCCAAGTTTAGGTCTTCTTGCTCTCGATCTTCAAGAGGTAAGAGTCGATCTTGAGCTCATTGCATGTTTTAAACAAGTTTTAAGTTGATCTATAGGGTAGAAATGCATGTTTAGGTTTTGGTTGGTTTTATGGGTTATGTGAAGTCTTTGAGCAATGTATGATGTTTGTGGTTGCTTGATGTGTTGTAGTTGGGGTTTAAGATAGTTGAAACCCTTAGGAGCTTGTATGCTTGAGTATGCATGTTGTAGATCAGGTTTATGCATGTTTGAATGGAAATGGGAGGCTATTGTGCATAAAGAGCCGAGTTTCTGCCCTTTTGGCAGAAACCAGGTTCGGCAGCTGAAGGACTTTCGGCCGCCGAACCTGCCTGGGAGGCAAGCCTTTCGGCTGCCGAACCCTGCCCCCGAAAGAGGACTTTCGTCTCTGGAGGGCAGTTTCAGTCGCCGAAAGTGCCGCTGAACATGCATGAGTTTCGTCTCTGTCTGGGAGTTTTGGCCGCCGAAGGTGCCGCCGAACCTGCCTGACTTTCGGCTCTGGAGGGACTTTTGGCCGCCGAACCTGCCGCCGAAAGTGCCCTGTTCAGTCTTCCTTTGCATGTTTTCCATGGAAGTTTTGAGGTGTTTTTAGGGGATTTTTGGGGAGTATTTTAGAGTCATGATCATGTATGTTTGGTCCCTCATTTGAGTCCACCTGTGTAGGTTCGGACCCGAGGAACCGAGGACCCCAGCAGTGAGTTCAGCTGCTTCTGTGTCTGTCAGAGCTAGCCAGAGGTGAGTGGAATAACTCTTTATGCTTTAAAGTAAATAAATCAGTTTTAGCATGATTCACGCATCATGAATGCCATGAGATATAATAGGGTGTTTGCATTAGAACTCACGAATATGTTGCATTGCATAATATGTTGATGATGCGGATGAATGTTGAATGGTCCCTTAGTCCTCGTATGTTACGATATGATGATGATACGGTACGGAAGACCAGTGAGGCCCATTCTACGCCCCTGGCACCATGTAAGAGAAAGACCAGTGAGGCCCATCTACGCCCCTGGCACAGTCGGAATGTTATGTTATGTTATGTTATGTAAGAGAAAGACCAGTGAGACCCATTCTACGCCCCTGGCACAGTTGGACCATGTAGAGGACTAATGGTGACAAATTCATCCTTGATGTGATATGATTGTGAAGTGATGCATTCCATGTTATCATGTGTGTTAAATGTTTTATTATTCTGCTCACTGGGCTTTATAGCTCACCCCTCTCCCTTAACCCCCAGGTTTGCAGCTACAGGGTAGACCAGGAGGTCAGCAAGAGTAATGAAGTCTTGGTTATGTAATAGATAGCGTGGACATGAAAAATGTTGAGATGTTATGTTTAAGTACAGTATAGAAATGTAATGTAATGATGTTCATGGATGTTAGAAGTGTGCTTGACCATAGAATGTTGTTATTCCTTTTTAATACATGATCTTAGATGCTTTATGATGTTTATGTAAACCAACTCAACACATGTTATGTCACCCATTGGGGCCTTGATGAGATCCCAAAGAGGGGTCAATGTTTATGATTATGTATAGTGCATGCACAGGTTGAGTTTGGGTGTATGAGAGAATGAATGAATAAAAAGAAAAGTTTTGATTTTTTATGTATGTTGTTGATCATGTATGGGATTAAACAGGCTTACAGGAGGTATGTCAGGCTTGCTACGGGTCCCGGCGGCTTTATGCCGATCTGGATCCTAGCGCCGGTAGCGGTCCGATTTTCGGGTCGTTACAGCCTCCCAATGCCTGAAACATTCTCGTGACGCCCAATTGGGTAACTTGGAAAGCAGAGGTGTGGAAGCATGATGAAGTTTGACACAAACATGAAGGCCCTTGAGAGAAGGGTTGAGAACCTTGTTGCGTTGTTGAATGTCTATGCCACCCATGAGGGGAGGGCGTTGGAGATTGATTTCGTTTATGAGTGCCTTGAGGCACTAGAGAGGGAAAATGAATGTTGTTGGTGGTGATAGCCAAATTGTCTGGAGATTGAGGCCACCCAAAACCTTTTTCATGCGAATGACACTCGGTGGGGTGATCTTGAGTGTAAAATGATGAAAGGGGAGGCAGTGACCTCCCAATTGAAAAGCTACAAGGAGTAGTAGCACGAATAGTAGCGTAAGCATTCTGGCTATAGCGGTCATATCAACTAGAGGTGTTGCACGCTCCACTAGAGACACCATTGGGAGAGAGGTAATGACCTAGTGTTGCACACTCCATTTGAGATGTCTTCTGGAGAGAGGGTAATGACTAGGTGCTACATACTCCCTTTTAGTGACCCTTGGAGAGAGAGTAATGACCTCAAAATATAGTGATAAGAGGGAGGATAAGCCAGTAGAGCTTGAAGCTAATTGAGAATCCCGAGACCGTTTCACTCAAATTGAGGCAAAAAGGCCTCTTGAGACAAAATTGAGGCAAGAGGCCTCCTAAGACAGAATGGAGGCAGAGGCCTCTCATGTATTTTTGCAGGAATGGTGCGAAAATGTTAAATATGACATAGGAGAGACTATAAGCAATACTTCAGAAGTGAACCAGAGGAGCAATTATCAATGGCGTGAATTATGAGCTAATGCCTATGAAGTAGGCAAGAGTAAAATCCCAGAACCTTAATCCTTGTCGTGGAATGGAGGTAAATAATTTTGTATTCAATATGAACTTATTTATTAATATTATTGAGAATTGTGACTGTGCAGACATATAAAGAACAACATTTATGTGGTCAAACTATAAAACTAACTCTATTCGAAGAATGGAAGTGTAAAATCTTATGGATAGAGAATGTTCACAGTTTACATGAGAAAAGGGGGATATGAAATGAGTATGTGGATTGTGACAACAAATTCAAGAGACATGACCGAGCTTAAAACCTTTCTGAAGAAGGTTGAAACCTAGAGGAATATGGTGTAAAGCAAAGGGTGACCAAGATTGAGTTGGTTATATTACCAAGGAGTTAAAGAGATATTCAACTCTCGATATCCCACTGATAGCCGCCCAAGAAGATGGGCCAAAGTAGTAAGTGAGGGAGTGGTCTGAAATGTGGTAAACAAGGTGACATAAAAGTAGCACAACTAAGCATTATGAAGTGTTCTCTATGAAGAAAGCTATATTATTCTACAAATTGCTTGTGCGGAAATGTTTCGAGGGACTTGAAGGACCTTATAAGGAAAATTGAGTAAGGGAGTAGGGAATATAAAGTATAAATCACAGAGTTGTCAACTCTAGGTTGTTTGTGCTTTCTTGTTCTTCCTTACCTAAGGTAGTATTGTTTGTGTGAAGAGATCAAGCATGATTGAAATATTTTTGGGAGTGTTGTGTCAAATAAGGGACATGGAATGGAGGAGGAGATCTTTAAAGTCTTCTTGAGGACTCTAAGAGAAGAAACAAGAATTGAAGTTAGTATAGAACAGCATATCGTTGCACATTGTCATGTATATCAGAGTTGACGCTATAAAGCGGGCACAAATATAAGGTTCGTGAACTATTTACACAATTGTTAGAATCACGACTAAAATTGACGTGGATGATATGAGGAAATAAAGATAAAATAGACAACTTTAGTGCATGGATTAATGTGAGCATGTCCTTTGACGAACTCGCCCAATTGAAGACATCGAAAGGCAAGGTGGATTTCATAATTTCTCCTTTTAGTGAACCCAATACGTCAATAGATGTGGCGTCTCCCAAAATGATACGAGTTATCTTTGTTTCGACCAATAATTGTTCCTTGATAAATGAGAGGTAGTCAAAAGCAGTGAAGAAGAAACTAGTGGCTATCCAGCACGAGGTGGTGCAGGAGTAAACTCAATAAGAGTGGCATTCGACGGAGTATTGTCTATCTGTACGTAGGTGAAAAAAAATAATAATAAATGTGATAATTATGATAAATGAGTAAAGAAGTTATCAACTGTTATGATCTTCTTTTATGAATTATTTGATCTTTATGCATAACTAGTGAGCAAGTTATTGCTTTTATAATTCTTGTTATGTTGTGCAGTGTTGTTAGCGCACAATAAAAGTTTTTTAGATACTCATATTAAACACTATTATGGATGAAATGGTAATAAATCAAAGGTGGTAGTTGCCTCATCTCTCAAACATATCTTTTACAAGAATACGGAGAACGAGCATCTGAATAGGAAGGGTGCATCCTACAAAAAAAATTGAAAACCAAGACTAGGTTTCACAATGATGAAAATGAGTTAAAAAGTGGAATAGGTGGAAGTCCAGAGAGAATAAAAAGAAAACAACAATTACAAGAGTATCAAATAGTGTATGATAGTGTCAACCAACCATGATTGTTGAGCACATGTTCATTTTTTTTAGGTAAATAAACATTTTGACTAGGCAACCAAGAGAAATGTAGGGTAATATTGACACGAGAGTTGTATCAAATGTCGTTGGGTGCAGCAGTGTTGCGAAAACCAATAATTCACTCATCCTATGACAAAAGGAAGAAGGAAGATAAGGGGAAACTGACAAAAGTGAGGACCATTGAACTAGTCAAAAGAGTGTGATGCTCAAGGTAGTGATGAGAGATTGAGATCCTAAATGATAATTCAGTACGAGAAAATGGAATTTAATGAGAGAAAACCCTCTCGCATCGAATGAGTATAATGTTTATGGTGTTTCCTGACATCATTCTTTATCTTTATTTATTTATTTATTCATTTATTCTGAGATATTATATGTATTATTAAGTCAGGTTCCATGTGAGGTGGGACTTGACAAGTTTGTGCTAACAAATATTATGAACATATAGTGTATAACTTCCTTTAGAAGGAATTGGAAAATAATGTGTATTATTAAAAAAACGAGTTTAGTCCTACTTTTGTGGTTGAGTATGAAAGAGACCCTATGGCCAAATAAAAGTTTTCACAAGTGGACCAACGTGGAGGAGGACCGAAATAGGTCAAGAAGCACAGGTTGCTTGAGGCAAGTTGATGAGGCAAGTTGATGTTGTGAGTTACGATGAAAGCAGTATAATAAATGGAGTATCTTCTAGTAATTTTTTAGCTTTGAGTCATAATGATGGTATTAGTTGCTTCATATATAGTCAATCTTAATAGTTATTTTCAGTAGATTTTTACTGCTCATAAGGTTTCAACAAGAAAATGCCAGTTTTTAGTGTTGATATTTTGTGTGTAATGTGCATCTTTTTGTAGGCATTTGGGTACACTACATTCTCATGTAGAGAACAAGAAAATACCAGAGCTTATGAAGGGAAGGACCGTAAAACGTACAAAAGAGGAAGAGAGTGTTGAGTGAGTTTTTTTGAAAGTGGGACACCGATTTCATAGAAGGATTCGCCAAGATTCGCTACAAGTTGAATAAGGCTATATTGTGTCAAGGAGATGATAAAGGTAGTTCAAGTTTTAGTGGTCATGTAACACCTCTACCCAGTCATTTAATTAACCGAGTTGGAGATATCACATTTTGTAACAGTTCTCTTATTTTTCCTATCAGTTATATCATGTAATTCATGACTTTTTTTTTTCTTAAAATCCGGCAGAGTTTCCCCTGAAATATGAGCTTAATTCCACCTGTGAATAATAATAACACACTTCTATAAACTTCAACATTAACCTCCAAACTTCTTTTAACATCAACACAATTTCAACTTAGATCAAACACTTCATTAATCATCTCATTAATCTCAACATAAAACTTATACTAATAACCCATATTTACATCAAAATTAAAATCTTCCAATATATCTAAAACCAACCAGATATAATTTTATCTCTAAAACGTTATGTACATGCCAGATTTTCAAAATCAAATTCATATGAAAATTTACAAAATATACCCCAAGATAGATAATGATATAACTCTGCCTGGGTTGATGCAGATCTTGATCTATAGCTACTCGGATCCACAACCTGCGCGAGGAAAAATAAATTCCTACGCGCTAAGCAAATTGCTTAGTGGTGCTCAACTTCTTCTTTTTTTAAATAAAACATTTAAATCAAAATTCATTTATCAACAATAAATCAACAAATAACAATAAACTATATAGCAAATAATTTGAAACAATTCTAAATCATATTATTATTTCACATATATACAAATTTCAACTTCATAGTCTTTTTCTTTTTCTTCATGTAAAAAGTTTTGTTTTCTTTTAATATTTTTTTTTTAATTTTCTTTTTGGCCCCTATAAATTTAAATGGGATTGTTAAGTCAGATAAAGAAGTTATATTTGTAGGGCACAAAGTGCCAAATAACTGTATGGCTCAAAAGCCGAGCCTATAACTGTAAGTACCTCATTGTATCCCAAAAATCAGTTTAACTGTAGTGCAGTACTGCAAGATCTGTATATGCATGCCACACCCTTAAACTAACTCACAATTCCCACCAAACTTACTAGGGTCAGATTTTAAATAATTTATACATTAAAACAGGGGATAAAAACTTTCAATATTATTCTAACTATAATACTTTATCATATTACAACTGTGCTTTTAAACATTATCATATCATGTAAATCTATTAATGTAATTCAACTACATAAATTACAAGTTCATAATTTAATCCTTAATTAATTAATTATTATTCTTTTTATTTTTTTTCTAATATAATATTCTTTTTTTCTATTTATCACAATATACCTTATTTTATTTTTCTTCTTTTTTTTTGAATTTCTATTTTTATCTTATATTATTCTTATTATTTTTAAACATCATATTTACACTATATCTCACTTTTCTTATTCCTTTAATTTCTATTTTTTTATTCTCTAATCTAATATCTTTGTTCTTTTTTTTTAGTCTATTAAATTT
Organism: Manihot esculenta; assembly: GCF_001659605.2. Classification (NCBI taxonomy): domain Eukaryota; kingdom Viridiplantae; phylum Streptophyta; class Magnoliopsida; order Malpighiales; family Euphorbiaceae; genus Manihot; species Manihot esculenta. The sequence continues at coordinate 33,564,321 of NC_035176.2, read as the reverse complement.
TTTTATTGTCACTATATCTAACCAAATTATATTTCTATCAAAGAATATAGAGTCATTTCATTTGATCCATAACTTTAAGTTTTGGTTAAATTACATATTCATTTTACATATTTTCTATTTATTAAATCTATTATTTCTCAAACTTTGACTATACAATATAACTAAACTATTATTCACTTGGTTTATTCCTATTAGAGTAGTAAAATTTTCACATAGAACATAAATAACAAATTCTTGAATTTATTCAAATAACATTGAGCACAAACCTTAAAATTTTCTAATCTTTTTTTCCTTTTCCTTTTCCTTTAGAATTTCCACTCTTCCCTTCCACTTCTTCTTCATGATAAAAAAAAAATAAACAAAAAGATCATATTAATACAATATTCTTCATACATATTCACATAAAATGATAAGAAATATTACTACATCAAAATCCCTAACATACCCTTAAATTTCTAAACCCTTGGTTACTATTCACTCTTCCTCAACCTGGAATTTTCTCTTTGATTTCTCTTCTTTTCCTCAAATTCTACTTTGAAAATGTGTTAGGGAGAAGATGGGTAATTGATTGGAGACGGAAATTTGGAAAAATTTTGGTATAGAAAAAAATAAAAAAAATGGTATTCCTCTTAGGTTCACGGCAGGAGAGAAAATGGAAAGCAGGAGAGAAAATGAGAAAAGTGTTTCTTTTTCTCTTCTAGTCTTTTCTTCTTATTTTCTTTCTTTTCTCTTTTTTTTTTTTTTAAAGAATGATTTGCTTAAGTGGCTAGCTAAGTGACACTTGCTTTTTAAATTAAAATTTTATTTATCTTCTCTTTTTTTTTCTTCTCTTTTTCTTTTATTTTCTTATTCTTTTTATTTATTTATTATTTTATTTTTGGGATGTTACAGATAAGTCTTATTGACACACATGTTGATTCATAGTGTGTTGTATTCTAGATGACTTGCTATATGGCATATTGCATGAGTTTATGCATGTTGATAGATTTATTGTATGATAAGGTCGTGCTTTTGAGGCAAAAAGTAAGGTTGACAGTTAAAGACAAGTAATGGCGAGACAGCTTAAGGAGAAAAGTTCATGCGATTAACAAGTTCAGGCAATAAGTTCGTGCATAGGAGTAAAGTAACAACTTTTCGCAATATTTGCAGTAGACTAAGAAATTAAGGGCATAACATTTACCAACTGAAAGATAGAGTTTTCGTAGTTTCATCATTATTAAGAGCTAGCAGCTCACAGAGATCAATTGGGGAGATACCAACAAATGAATGATTTCATACTAAGGATTAAGACTGTCCAACAATTTAATCAAGAAGGAATGAGATCAAATCACATTGCGAGCAAGTCTAAAAGCGTCGAACTCGAAAATTGAAGAATCCAACAAACTCAGTTGACGAGGATGTCAACCGTTTAAGTGGCAAGGTCATAGAGTTTTCAGATATCAAAACTGTAATTTTTCAATATTGAAATTTCCAAAAAGTAATATCGGAATAAATTAATTGAAATTATTTATTTTAGGGTGTCATATGAGACATGTTGATGTCTCCTCCTGTTACAATAGGCCTAATTGGCTATCGTAGATTTATGGAGTTTCTGAATTATGCCATCACTTTTTCTGTTAATTTTGTTGTTCGTTTATATAAATCTTGACTAATCAAGTTATTTATATTAGTGATTCTAAAAATTAACTTGACTTAACACCTTCAAATCAAATATGCACTATTTAAATTGATTGTTAAAATTTGAAACTCTAACACGTGGCACTCGCAGCATTCTAAGTCCGAACGGCCTAACTACATTCAACTCATGCATCATAAAGCTGCCCTTTGACTGAAGACCCACTAAAACGCATAAGATCGTGTTTTAGTCCGTTACGGCATTGCCTTTTTTTATTACTTCCAACTAAACAATCGAGTTGATCAACCTTGCACCTTTGACAACGATCTTTAAGATTATATCTAAACTGATTCAAATTAAACTGATACCAATCAATTTTAACGCAAATTAACTTCAAAATTTTTATTATTACATTATGCTGCATTTTTTACTTCAGCAACATGAACCGAATTAAAAGTGGATTCAGTCTGTTTCCCACATTTACCCAGCTTCCCTTTATCCCGGTGTTTAATTTTCGAATCACAATCATTATCAACTACAAAATAGGAAGTAGCGAATTAAACTGAAAAACAAAGTTTACAAATTAGATTTTTTTTTTTTCAAATTACTTTGAACATCGTGGCAGATGGAGATTCTGCCCATCTATCTTCCTTCCGATTAAGAAAATTTACAATCCAATCCCAACCACCTCGATCGTACTCAAGTCTAATTTCTCTTTTTTCCTATTCTACTTGTTTATTACTCTTTTCTCTATGTTTCACGTTGACTCGAACACTAACCCTACACCACCGCTCAAGTTCTCCTGCATCGCGTGTTGGGCGTGACGGTGCTCCCCCTCGTATGTCACAATCAGCATCTTCGGATCGTCGTTAGCCCGTTCTACGTGCTTTCTAGCTGGGCACCCTCTAACAGTACTACACTTGTAATATCCCCTGAAACATACAAAATATTAAGAGTCATCGCTGTGCCTGATTTAATCAAATGACTAATTCAATGGTTGTAACTGAATAATCATGATAGTTACCGTGGGTATGGTGATCCTTTTATTGGCTTTTGACCATACTTTCTCCACGAGTACTCGTCCGGAGGGATATCGGCTATTTTCGAACTAATCGCTGGGACTCTGATCGTTTTCTTCACCCGATTTTTCCTAAAATAATTAAATAAAAAAATATAATTATTCCTCGAACATGTAATTATTTTTATAATAATTTACTGACACTACTAATATTGCTGTACCCTTATCATGCGCATATGTTGCTACAGTGAGCCGACTCGTCAGCGGTCAAAGTCAAGAGACCATGTGCACCAAGCGACCACATAAAAAGACAAAAACAGTGCAAAACCCAAGTTCAAATTTTGATTAATTTCACCTATTCCATGTGGAAAAGGCTCATATTCACAAGTCACCGTCACGCGTACTGCGTGTGTCCATTAAGATAACCACACAGTTCAATACCCAACTCGTTGACCCCAACCCCAACTCGTTTATCGTTGTAAAACAGAGTTAACTCGAGTCAAACTCAACCGAGTTTACCCGAGTTACACCCGTCTGCACTCCGTTAGTTGTCAAATACTAGTGTTGCGCTATTATGACTCCTGATTAGTAGATCTAAGTTAGGCGAGTTAAAGCTAGACATTAGAACTTTGCAAACATTAGCCGTAAGCAAAGATCGACATACCTTCTCTTGGAGCAATGGCACTTCCCGCTAGTGGATCCGGAGAACTTTCCAGACATATCATCGGAATGATCGTGCTCGTGGCACCGCTTCTTGTTGTATGGCCCCGATGAGAGAGGGGGCTTGCCGCCGGAGACCGCAGGCGCCAGGAAAATCGAGGACCCTTGCTTCCCATTTGAAACGCTGCCGTCTCCAGTTATAGCCGAGGACATGAAAGATGAGCTCGATGACACGCTAAAGCTTTCTTTTGTGAACTCAAGCTCTGAGTTCTTACCATTCGAGCTGAATATGCTCGGTTTTGTGAAGTCGAGAGTCAAACTCTGCGGCTGTGACTGAACAAAGCTTGCCGGAGCCGCGATCGGAACCTGAGGAGCTGCCACCGTATGGACGGCAGGCGCCTGTTGTACAGTAGCCGGAGCAGCAACATGAGTCGGAGCTTGATTTAAATTCTGGGGACGAGAGGCGTAACCAGTTGGTGCCGATGACAACGAAGGGGAGAAAGATTGAACAGGTCCGCGTCTGAATCGGGCATGACCGGTCCGGTTGAGAAGAGATATGACTTTTTTAAACTTCGAGACGGTGAGGTCAGTGAGGTCCGTGCAATCCACGTGGTTAGATTGGTGAGACATGAGGCGAATCAGGTGCTCCATACTCTTCAAGCCTTGTGATGCGGCCTCTTGTACAGCCATCTGATCTTCCATTTTTGCAAAGCTCATAAGATCGACGGCCATTTTTGAGGACTAGAAGAAAAAAACAGAAGCAAAATCCAGAGAATAAGAAAACGGCGATGACCTCAACAAGCCATGAAAGCAGAAGTTTTTAAGTAGGAGAGGAAGAGGAAAGTAAGGAAGAAGAGAACAAGAGGGGAAGATATAGAGGATGGCGTGACCGGGTGACCGGGTGAGAGGTGAGAGAAAGAGGTGTTGAAGTCAAAGAGCGGTTACAATCCGACGGACGAGATGAGTTTGAAAATTTCAATGGTGGATGATGGTAACAAGGGAAAGGAAGACCAAACAAAAACTGTGCAAAGTAGTGGGTGGTGGGGCCCGTGTTGGAAAATGATAATTGAAATAGCCAGTCGGACGTAAACCGTGTACCTGTTGTTTTGAATTTTTTTGTGTATGGAAACATGCAATTTTTGAAACAATATTTTTAAGAAAAAAAAAAAACCATATTATATTTGTTTTATAATATTTATTATTCAAAATTTATAATTCTAAATTTAATAGCCTTTACCTTAAAAAAATATAAAAGTTATCTAAAATACTCTTCAAACAATTTATTTTTTGTAAATGTGTTTATTTAGGTTGTAAGTGTATTTAAATAGAATTTGAAAATTTTATTTTTTAAATTTTTTATTTTTATTTTTTAAAAAATAAATAATTATATTTTTATATTAATATTAAATAATTTAAAAATTAATAATAATTTACATAAAAAATAAAAACCAATATGATCTTGAAAATTTTAAAATGTTAGTATAATTTGAGAAAAATAGTTTTCTAAAATAAAAGTTATTGCTTATTGAAAATAGTAATGTATTAATTATTTTCCATTCTACAATCAGGTTAAATTTATTTACTTTTTCCAATTTTCAAAATAAAATCATTCGTGATGCATTTTAAAAATTTATGTGCTTATTAATAAGTAATTTGTTTTTTTTTTTAAATGGAAGTAATTTGTTTATTAATCAGTCTTTTCTTTGAAGTTATTATAATAATATGATTTTCATATCGGCTCGGTGTGGTAAGATTTTACCTAACAGTTTTTTTATTTCTTATTTAAAATAAATTCTTTGAAATGTATTTGTTAGTATGATTTTTCTTATTCAAAGCGCAAAATGATAATATTATAAATCAACTATATATTTTATTCACCCATCCAAAAATATATATATTTTTATTCGCACTGTATTTATTAATGGCTGTATAAATAAATGAAAACTAAATACGGCTATTACTTTAAGCTTTTAAATTTGATTGTTAGAGTCAACTCATTGCACTTCATTTGTGTTTAAATTATGTAAATATTAACTATGAAATAATCTCATGAGCCTATAACTACAGTGGATCCAATCACTCTGTGATTCAAAAGAAGTAGATTTAGTTTAAAATTGAGATCATATCTTATTTAACTAAAATTAAACTATTGATACAATTCAATTTAAAATTTAAAAATTTAATTATTGAATTTAATAAATTATAATCGTAATTAAATGAAAATTAAAACTAAGCAAGACTTCACAATTTCGTTTTCCTTAACCTTGAATTAAAATCAATCACATAACAACAAATATTTGTTTTATTGTAATGATTTATAAACACTTTTGATCAATTTGATTGGTTTATTTTTATATACAAAGAAAGGAGAGAGGAAAATGGAGCGAACAAAAAGTAAAATCAAACTCTCAAATCTTCAGCCTTTTTCGCTTAAGAGTGTAGCGGGTTTGATAGTTTTATTTTATTTTTATTTTTATTTTTTTCTTTCATGTTCTTTCTTGAGATTTTCTTTTATTTTGATTTTTTGTTGGTTGTTGTGATGATTATTAATAATTTATGTCGATTATTGGTGGAAGTGGAATGAGATTGATGATTATTCGACGTTGGAGTTTGAATTGATTTTGTAAGGCTACTCCATAACTAGTTGAAACTAAAAATATCATGGACCGATCTCTTTTTTCAATATACGATGATATTTAGCGCTATATTGATATTATCCGCACAATAATTGTTCTACGATTTTATTCTCTATTCTTATGATTTGGAATAGTTGTTTTATTTATTGCTCAGATAATATTTTGCTAGGTTTTTCGATTTGTGTAAGGTTTGTTGGTATTGCCATTTTTGAGTTTGTGGATTGTTGACATGTCAGTACTACTTGTAATTTGTTGCGATGGCGATATATCTGTGCAACTACAGATAATTCTCTCAAAATCATTTGTTCAGTACTGACATGTAATTTATTGCGATGGTGATATATCAGTGCAACTATAGATAATTCTCTCAAAATCATCTGTTCGATGCTATGAAGGAGTTAGAATATATTCAATTATTGAGATTACATATACTTTTATTTATAATCCGTAATTTTTTTAAAACTGTCTACAATTTACTTTGAATATATTAATATAAATCCAATTTGGAGTATGGGAGTATATCTTATAGTTAAAAAAAAAAAAAATCATTCAACAGTTTGAACATAATTGATTAACTTCATTAGTCTTGACCCCAAAATAAAAGGTATTTTGACTGGAATTCATCAATTCATAAATTAATACATTCCTCCCTTGTATTTGGTCAAATTTTTAGGATTACCTCTTTCTTTCTCCTAACATATTTTATTTGTAATCATTTGAACCTATCCTCACTCTTCTATTTTTTTAAATAAAATATTACTAAATTATATAAGCTTGTAATCAATTATAAATATTAATTAATTAATTAAGTCAAGCCACCTAGAATTGTCTCAAAGCATTTGAATTATATCTTCTAGAACATCTACTTATAAAAATTGAATTTCATTTGGCAGCCTTTGTTTTTCTCTTTTTTTACTAAACAATATTTGGAAAAATAAGTGTGCACAAATAGCTATCGGAAATGTTGACCAATATTAATTTTATTCAAGTTAAAATATAATTAAATAGTTACCCATCTTAAATTTCTACACCAATTTGTTTTTTATAACAATAAAATTTATTTAAAAATTTTAATAATAATTTGATAATATAAGATATTTATAAGGTGCTTTTATTTAGCTTATACATTGATTAAACGGATTTATAAGTAAAAAATATGAAATTAGAGAATAGTTAATGCGTTGGAAAGGATGGAAAAACCAAAATGATTAAAGCAACTCTTAAAAAAATAATAAAAGAGACATCACAGTAAAAAGAGAAATGCAGTGGAGATAAATAAAGCTGACTAATATTAATGGGGATCAAGTGGAGCCATTCCTTTTTTTTTTTTAATCCGAAAATGTTGACCAGCTTTCCCTTAGAGTCACGTCATTTATGGCTTCTACCGGTAACTTATTCTTCAGCCGTTAGATTTATTCGCTTCAATCCAACGGTTAATATTCCATTAGGAGAGTTGACTATCGCTTTATTTATTGTCCAGAACCTCCAAGTGGTAGCACTATTTATATTTCGCCACGTGGCCTCCAGTTTTAATAGCAGTGCAATTTAGCTGGTGCCAATTAAGGTGAATATACTTTTTATTAAATTATGAATTTATCTTAAAACCCATCAATTCCGGCACTTAAAAAATAATTTATTTATTTGTTTACTTGAATAAATATAACCATAATTTTTTATTAATTATTACAATGAAAAAAAAATATTTTTTGATTTTTTATTAGTAGAATAGTTACTCTAATTATATTACGATTAACTTAAAATAATAATGATTTCTTAATTTTTTATTATTAAATAATTCCGTAATTATATATATATATATACATTTTAAAATCAAGTTATTTTTTTATAAAACAAATTTTCAGCTAATTTATTGTATTTTTCTGTTTGTAAGTTAATATTAAAGATGACTATTGTATATAATTTTTGTAACATTTCGATCAAAGCTATATATACACAGCGCAGCCTACGATGGAGACAATTTCCTTTACAATCCACTTTTATTTTTTCATGAGAACGGAACGTGAATATTTTATATATTAATTATAATAATAATAAATAAAAAATTCAAAACGATTAAATCATTTAGGAAATATATATATATATATATATATATATATATATTCTAAAAATGCAGTTGACAAATTTATAAGATCCGATTAAAGGAAAAAAGAAAAACCATTAACATGGGCGCAACATAAATATATGAATAAAAAAAAAGATAATATATAAAAAATTGTCAACGGAATCAACGAAAGGAGCCCAAAAAAACGTGGGGTTGACTCGATGAGGTGAGGAGAGGTTAGTGGTCGAACCCCGTTTTGGTTTAAGAGTAAAAAGACCTTAACATTTGAAAAGAAAAGTCGTGGTCCTTAAGCCAAGCCAACAAATACTATTAATAATATTAATTCAGTTGCATTAAAATTATTTTTAAAAAAATAATTAATATGTATATATTATAGTTTTTTAAAAAATATTTAATCAATTTGAGGTATATTATAGTTTTTAAAAAATAAAAAATTAATAACATAAAATGAGTTTATAATTTATATTAATAAATCTAACAAATTAAAATTTATATTATTTTTTGTAAATTTATTATTTAATTCATATTATTTTATTATTAAATTACTTTGTTCATCTTAATTGCTATTATTAAAAGGATATTTTACAATATATATATGAATTATTAATGAGAGAGAGAAAGAGAGAAACGGAAGGAAAGTTATAAATGAAGATGGCGGAGCATCTGAAAAATATTTGTTTGTTAAAAATCATAAGAAACATACAAACAATACTATAACATTATCAATATCACATTCATGTATCTAGAACCTTTTTTTTTTAGTATGAATTTGACCTTACAATTTTGACTTTTCTTCCTTATTAAATATAATAACAAACAAACAACATCATATCTATATCTTTTATATATATATAAAACAAACATTAGAGATGATTTCTTTGCCGATTTGATTCTGTCTTTGCAATTTTTTTTAATCAACTAATCAATAAAAAAATAAAAACTTTTCATAATCAAACAATATTAAGAAAAAAAAATCTATGTATGGTCTTATACATAAATCTGCCACGAGCCCATCTTAAATTGAAATTAACTGTTTCATTTATCAAATTGAAGATTATCAATTAGATTACAATTGTCAATTCTCCTCAATTTTCAGTTCCCATGCAATTTCAGTATAAAAACAATTTTTTAATTCAATCTGAATTAACGCAATTTAATTTAATTTATTTATTTATTTATTAATGAAACCTCAAGAGTGCTAACTCTAAGTTTAATAACAGCTTTAAATTTGTGTTTGAATGTAAATTGGGCCGAGCATAGGGCAGGGCAGGGCAGGGCAAATAGTATTAGCTGTCCCATTGTACATTTGTTTATTGTATGTTTCCTTTCCTAGTAATAATAAAAAAAACAGCATTAAGAAAAACGAGATTACGATATCTCCATTAGTTGCATTAATTTAAAAAAATAAAATAAAATAAAAAGAGTTGACATTAATCCGTGGATTTGTGCAAATAAAATCAGTGGCAGATCTGCATATTCCGGTATATATGTCATGTATATTAGGATTCCACTTACTCTGAGCTTTAGCTTTTCTTCCTTTTATTCGTTAATCTTATCAAAACTTAAAATCAACTAACATCAAAATTAAATAAATCCTAAAAAATTAATTTTGGTCATCCTGTCATAGGATTTTAGACCGAACATGTATATAGTTTTATTTTATATTTATCTATTACGTACTTAAATTAAAATTATAATTTATTAAATATCTAAATTTACAAAAATTATAATAATTAAATATAAATTAATTATACTAATAATTAAAAAATAATCACAAATAGTTTAATGTATTACTAATTATATTTAAATTTTTACTAAAATAAACTCTAAATTTTCATCTTTTAGTTTTGTTAATTTATAAAAATTTAAATTACAATTAGCAAAATTTAAGTGCAGTCAACAATGATCACTATTTACACATTCTTTTACAAACTATGGATAGTATAATTAATTTTTGATTAATTATTATAATATTTATAAATTTAAGTGTTATATAGATTAAAATTTTAGTTTAAATATTCAATTAATATAAGAGTATAAATATATATTTGGATTAGATTTTTATAAAAAAGTAAGAATAATCGATGCATAGTTTTAATTGTAATTGAGAAGTGAAATAAGATTTAAATAGTAAGGGCCCAAGCATTAGGTGGCGGAAACGACATACTTAAGGATTTGATTCCTTCACAATCAATGTATATATGGCGTGTTTAGGAGCATTCACGTGATCTTCTGTGTCTTTAAGCTCTTAATACTGACCTTGTCATGTTCTCTTTATACAAGAATAAGCCCTCATATTCTCTCATATGTATATAACATTTCTTCAAGCATTCTCTCTTTGTATTGGATGATTTTAATGCCAAAACTATAGTATAATTACAAGAATAGAGACATTGTGCAAGAAATCCCCATTGAAAAAAAAAAAACAAATCCAAACAATTCATCTGGAAAAAATTAATTTGTACGAGATAAATTTAAATAAATCATTACATAGTTATACATAAATTTTGTTTATTTTAAAATGATTTTGAAAAACACTAAAAATTTTTTTTTTTTTTTTTTCTCTATCCCAGGTCAAAGAATCTATGGTGAAGTTACAATCCAGACGGGCCAGACCTTCTGCTACTGGATATTGCCTGGTGCTTTCTTGATGTTGCATCTATATGTGTTAGCATGAAAGTTGCAGTAAAGGCCAAGGGTTGAATTTGTCACGACGGTCCAGGAAACGTAGAGGGCTTGAATTTTTGGGCCGAAAGCAAAGGCGGAGGAATAAGTTTTCAGTTTTTTTGCCCACATAGGTCACATGGAATATCGATATGGGTTTAAGCCTGCATAAACCACCCAACTCCAAGCCCATTTTGCAATTACCAATTGGATAATTGGAGCAGGGCCATGGTTTGATTCCTCCCTCCCCTTCCTTTGTGGATGGAAGTGAGCCCGAGAACCGTTAGCAAACCCATTCTCTTGTTCTCCGGTTCGCATCGCCCCGGCTGGCGGGGTACCTGTGGGGTTCAAGTTCAACCACAAAACGCAACTGTTATTGGATTGCACCTAACAGTAATTTCTTATTTATCGTGCCTCATTCGACACTTCACCTGCAGAGGAACACGAAGTATGCGTCAGATCTAAGAGAAAAACCATACATACACAGGAAACGTTCTTTACAAACTAAGCTATTCTCACCAAACAGCTCCTAATCATCACCGACGCTCGGATACAACGACGAATAGATCGGAAGCCAATCAAGCCAAGGTATCCTTCCGTTCTTCAATCCAACTCTTTATACTGTTCCGTCGAATCTTTTCTTTTCGTTTGATTCCTGAATGAGTATGCTCTTTCGTTTTTTTTTTTCTTCCTTTTGGCTTTCTGTATATCTTGCCCGAGCAGAATTGGTCATACCATCGGACCGACATGAATTAGATTTTGCATTTTTAGTTGTATTATCAAGTTTCTTAGCAACCGAATAGAGATTATTGAATTAGGTTTTTTTTGCTATTCATATTACGTATTTTATGCTTATCGTTTTCCAACTGGAAAATCATTAGGAAGGAGGACCTACTGGTGTTTGAGACTTCGAGGCGAGAAGGTGATTGACCAGGAGTCGCTGTGGGATCATAAAACGGAGGGGATCGCAATGGACAAGAATAAGAACCGTACTGATATGCTTGCTGCTGGCCGTAAAAAGGTATTCCATGCATTTATTTTGCATATTGATTTAATACGAGTTTGGTTGTTTTAGACTCGATGCAATTTTCTGGCTTTTAATTGCCCACCGACTAAAAGAGAAGTATTGGATTCAAATTTGAAGTCAATGAGAGTGTCACCTGCATTTTTAGAGTGCAATACATGAGTTGGTTGATACTTTGATTTTTCTTTTTATTGTTACTTTTCTGAATCAGAGAAAATAATGCTTCCTCTTTTCTATTATTTTTTCCTATTATTTTTTCGCCATTATACTTGAATAGTGTTTGAATTCTGCTTTTCTAGAGGTACAGACAAGTTGAATGATAAGTAGAACCATAAAGAAAGAAAATGTATTATTGCATTATAATTGCTCTCTTTTAATTGGGAAGTCAAGCTCAGATAAGTTAACTGGTTACAACTTACAATAGGTTCACTTCAACTGGATCTTGTCTTCTCCCTAGGATTGAGAAATTTTGCTTGTTTTGTTTCTTCTCTCCCACTAGCTCATCAACCAAACAGGGCGTTAATGTGATTTATTGGGACCTAAACGCGTTGTTTTTAATTATCTTTTATGTCATCAGCTTCAACAATTTCGTCAGAAGAAGGACAATAAAGGTAGTAGCAGTCATGGAAAGTCCTCCAAAAAGTCTAGCAAATCTGAGCAGCACGAATCTTATGTTGATGCAGCACCAAATTCTGCCAATTCAACAGCATTGCCACAGGTTCTTGAAGGGGAAACTGTGTCTAGCATCAATCCTGTTTCGGGAGTTGAAGATTCTTCCGTATCTTCTTCTATAGAGGATTCTGTGGCTCCTGATGCCAATGTTGTGGCGGTTGATCCATTGTCAATTCCCATGACATATGAAACTGCATCAATTGATAATGCCAATATGGATAAGCAGGAAGTGTGTGTTCATGAAAACAATATTGAATTATCAAACTCTAATGATGGTGAACGCATTGATGTGTTGGCCTCTCCAGCCATTGTTGAGACTATAGACAGTACTACTGTCACATATGAATTGGAAAGCAGCAGTAGGGAAAAGGCGGAATCATTGCCATTAAAAGAAAATACTCCTGATATGTTCTTGATTTGTGCTAGGGGAGATCAGGTAACAGATGTAGGTTGTGCTCTTCTTCTCTCTACTATTTTGATCTATTTTTTTTTCTCTTTTTCCTTTATTGGGAACTTCTTTTGGGCAGATTGGGGCAAATAATGTGTGAATCTGTTGTATAATTAAATTCTCATTTGTTGCTGGGTAGGGGCAATGCAGGAAGCTAATGGTTTGGTTTTGGAGCATTGTGGTGGAACCCATGTCATAGACCTCGATGGAGATGGGAGACTGGCTTTGTCTGAGCACGGTGATAATGCTGCTTCTGGAGAAAGGGATGCTTTTGAACAGACTGGTTTGGTAGATTTGGCCTCTCAACTGAATCAAAATGATGGTGCATATAGTGAATCTGCTTCTGCCAGTGCTGTGGAGATGATGGATGGGCTTCTGGCATCTACTTTACCCCTTTCAGAGGCAGATGGAATTCTGGGAGGTGTTTCTGATGTGGTAAATCAACAAAGCAAAGTCATTTATGTCGATCCATCTAATAGAGAAGAAGCTGAGATGCTGTCTGGGACTGGTCAGTGTGGAAAAAGTGAGGGAGGCAGCCAAATTGATAGGACTGTAGAGGCATGTAAGCAGCAATTTTTGCCTGAGGATTCTCTTATATTTGTGGGTAAAAGCCATGAAGAGCCTCAGTTGGCTAAATTGACAAATTCATATGTGGGCCTTACTACATCTGCTCCTGTTGATGCATGCTCAATCAATCTGTCTCAGCTCATTGAAGTGACAAAAGGGCTGAATGAAACTGAGTATGGGTTGCTACTTAGGTCTATAGGATTAACTGATAGTTTGATCTCATTTGAACATGGTCATCCTCTTTTAACAGAGAGATTCAGGGAAGAATTATTCCTTGCAATTTGTACAAAGGATATACTGGAATTGCAACTCACTGAACATTCTTATCTTCAAACAGAGTGTGATAATCAGTTTCAGCAAATGGATAATGAGCTATCTGTCCTTCGTGCTTCACTCAATGAAGCTTGTGAAAGGTGCAACTCCCTTGCTCAAGAGCTTGTGGAATGCAGGTCTGAACTCCTGGCTGCCGCTAGTGGGAGGGAGGACTTCCAACTTCAATTTCATGCGGCAAAGGCAGAAGTTAAGGAAGTTTCTGCTAGAGCAAAGGAGTTGCAGAGTAGTCTAGAAAGTTCTCAAGCAGATATATCAAACCTATTGAAGGAGTTGGCTGACTCTAAGGGATTGGTGGGGACATTACTTGCAGAAAATGATAACTTAAATCAGACTATTGCTTTGCTGACTGAGGAGAGAAAGAAACTTGTGCATGAAAAAAATACTTGTCTGCAAGAGAATGAGAAAATATTGAAGGAGTTAGCTGACTGCAGGAATTCAGTGGCAGCCTTACTGGCGGAAAATTCCAACTTAAGTGGAACTCTTGCTTCGGTGACGGAGAGGAGCAAGCAGCTTGAAGAGGAGAAGGAGTATCTTGCTAATGGGAATGAGAAGCTTTCTATAGATTTGTCTGACTGTAAGGGTTTGATGGAAACTTTACAGGTGGAAAATGCCAACTTAGGGGGAGACCTCGTTATGCTTTCAGAGGACAGAAAGAAACTTGAAGAGTACAAGGAGTATTCAGTTATAGAGATGGAGAGACTTTCATCTGAGCTTCTTGTTCTTCATGAGAGGATATCTAAAGATCATGGGGAACGCAAACAGTTGGAGGATGAGTTAAAAGAAGTGACACTACGTCTTGAAGAGCTGTCTGAGGAAAACATATTTCTTCAAAGCAGCTTAGAACTGCATAAAGCTAAGATAAGAGAAATTGATGACAAGCAAGCCCAAAGATCTTTTCCAGGTGGGGATATTCTGAATCAAGAAGGAGGTGAGGAAGTACAGATCAGGAGCTGCGAGAAAGAAGCTGTTAATGAGCAGTCTCACAAAATGCAAGGAACACGAGATGATGGATTGTCTGATGGGCTTTCAGGTAGATTGCAACCTGAGCCATTTGAGCATGAAGTTTTTGATGATACTTTGGGGTTTATAGTATTGAAAGGACACCTTGAAGAGGCGGATAGAGTATTGAAAAAACTTGAGGAGACAGTTGAAGGGATGTTTTCACATGCAGGATCCTCAGGTAGAGCTGCTGGTAAAGTATCTGCTCCAGCTGTATCAAAGCTAATTCAAACTTTTGAGTCAAAACAGCACCATGATGAAAACGAGGCAGAGGAAATGATCTTGATGGATGATCCATCAGCAGCAGCTGATCCATTTTTATTAATAAAAGAGCGTACAAAAGATTTGAAGGCGGTGCTTAAGCAATTAGCCTTGGATGCTGTAAATGCTACTTTACTATTCAAGACAGAGAGAGGTGGGAGAAGTGCTGCTAATCTTTCAATCAAGGAGTTCAAGTTTGAGTCTGAGTCCATGAAGGAACACATTGATAATCTGGAAGCAACCAACCTTGAGCTTGTGGTTCTTTATGAAGCTCTAAAGCAACATGTTTCTCATGTTGAAGAAAAGAACCAACAGCTTGAGTTTCTTTATGAGACCTTGAAGCAAAAAGACAGTAGTCTTAAAGCAGAAAAGAGTGAGCTTAGCAAAAAGTTGTCTGAGTGTGAATCCAGGATAGATGAATTGCAGAATCAGTTGTGTGATTCACTGAAAAATTCGGATGAGCTGGCTTTTGTACTTCGTGGTCAGTTGGAAAATTTCCAGACGGAAGCAGCAGATAGGGCTTTGGCAGTTGAGAAGGAATGGAATTGTACCATCACTCAGATTATTGAAGCAGTTGAGAGGCTTGATGACTCTAGTGGATTTCTGTTCACCTCCTCCATAGCAACTGGCTCTAATGGTTCCTTGGATATAGGCAGCCATGCTGCTGCTTCTGTTAATGCAGCTATTAAAACCATCAAGGACCTGAAGGATAAACTTGAAGCAGCTTACTCAGACCATGAAGCAACCATTAATTTATTCAAAGAAGTGAAGAAGAAGTGTAATGAGTTACTAGGAAAGAATGAATTAGCCTGTGGCACATCGCACATGTTATACTGTGAGCTTAGGAAACTTGTGATAGATTCATGTGGCTCTGTGGCAGAATCTGACATTGACATACAAGATAAGGAGGTTTGTGGCCCTTTAGAATACAGTGAGTACAAAACCCTTGTGGAGAAATTGGAGAATTTTCTCGCTGAGAGGTTGCATCTTCAGTCTGTTAACTACCAGCTCAATTTGGAACTTACAAGTAAAACTAAGGATGCTGAGGAACTGAATAGAAGATGTATTGATCTAAGTTCCATTGAAAAGTTAATTGAAAATGTGGAGGGCGTAGTGAAATTGGAAGACAGTGAGATGGACTTGGGTGGAACACCTATTTCACGTCTAGAGTCACTGGTGTCTTTCCTTGTTTGTAAATGTAAGGGGGCTGATGAGCAAGTTAGCTCATTTAGGGAAGAGTTTGGATCCAAGGTGGAGGAATTGACTGAATTGCAGGAAAGGATGCATCACTTAACTGACTTGAAGCTTCAGCATGAAACTGAAATCCTTCTCCTCAAAGAAAAATTAAGCCAGGTTGAGGAAGCCTTTATCAGCATGCAATCTGAATTACGCGAAAAAGTGAGTGAACTTGAACAGTCAGAGCAGAGGGTATCTTCACTTAGAGAGAAGCTTAGTATTGCTGTTGCCAAGGGGAAGGGGTTGGTTGTGCAGCGCGACAGTCTCAAACAGACCCTGTCAGAGGCTTCCAGTGAATTGGAAAGATGTTCACAGGAGTTACAACTGAAAGATGCCAAGCTGCATGAGCTAGAAACAAAATTGAAGACTTATTCAGAGGCTGGTGAACGTGTGGAGGCTCTGGAATCTGAGCTCTCATACATTCGCAACTCTGCTACTGCATTAAGAGAATCTTTCCTTCACAAAGACTCGGTGCTTCTAAGAATAGAAGAGATTTTAGAAGACCTAGATCTGCCAGAGATTTTTCATTCAAGAGATATAATTGAGAAGGTTGATTGGTTAGCTAGGTCAGCCACTGGAAACTCTTTGCCTCCAACTGAGTGGGAACAGAAGAGTTCTGTGGGTGGTTCATACTCTGATGCTGGTTTTGGTGTCATGGATGCCTGGAAGGAGGATATAAAGCAAAGTTCAAATACAGGTGATGATTTGAGAAGGAAATATGATGACCTTCAAGGTAAGTTTTTTGGGTTGGCTGAACAAAATGAAATGCTGGAACAGTCATTAATGGAGAGGAATCAGTTGGTGCAGAGGTGGGAAGAACTTCTGGACAGGATTAATATGCCTGCATACTTACGATCTGCAGAACCGGAGGATAGGATTCAGTGGTTAGGAAATGCGCTTTCGGAGGCTACTAGCGACAGGAATTCTCTGCTTGAGAACATTGATAAACTCGAACACTATTGTGGATCTCTAACTGCAGAATTGGAGCAGTCTCAAAAGAGAATATCTCCCCTAAAGGCTGAATTGGAGGACACACAGAGGAGATTATCTAACTGTCAGATGGACATTCAAGCAGTTATCCATGAGAGGCACAACCTCTCTGAAAGATTTGAGGCTCTGAGCTGTGATCATGAGAAACTTTCAGCAAAAGCAGTCCATTTTGGTATTGAAAATGAAAAACTACAGAATGAGGTCAATGCCTTGCAGGAGCAATTGGTCCAGAGCCTTGGGAATGAGGAGCATATTCAGAGAATGAATGGCGAGATATGCAGACTGCAAGATTTAGTTTGTGATGCATTGAAGGATACTTGTACAAAAGATTTGGTTTCTGGTGGAAATACTATTGAGTGCTTGGAAGGATTAGTAAGGAGGCTTATAGAAAACTATACAACTCTCTCTTTGATAAAAACTGTTTCTGGGGATGCAGTTGAAGAGCACCATGCTAGAGAAGCTGATAAAAATCTCGGTGAGGAGAGAACTAGAGATATCCTGGATAATTTGGAGTCTGATGTAGCTCTACTGAAGAAAGATGCAGTGGATAGTAATGAACCAAATGTGGATCTTTTGAAGAAAGAGCTGGAGGAGACATTGAGTGAACTGTTACATGTAAACGAGGAAAGAGACAGATATGTGGAGAAGCAACAATCTTTGATTTGTGAGGTTGAAGCACTTGAAAGACAAAGGGCTGAGTTGCAGGAGCTACTTAATCAGGAGGAGCAGAAGTCTACTTCTTTAAGAGAGAAATTGAATGTTGCAGTTAGAAAAGGGAAGTCTTTGATTCAACAGCGTGATAGTATTAAGCAAACTATTGAAGAGATGGGTGCTGAGATGGAGCACTTGAAATCTGAGGTTAAGCACCGGGAAAATGCTCTTCAAGACTATGAAGTGAAGATGAGAGACTTAACTGCTTTCTCTGATAGGGTGGATGCCCTGGAGTCCGAAAGTTTGTTCTTAAGGAATCGTTTGGCTGAAAATGATCGCATTTTGCAGGGGAAAGAACATACTTTATCCATAGTTTTGAATACTCTAGGGGACATTGACCTTGGTGGTGAAATTTATAATAGTGACCCAATTGGGAAATTGGAACAAGTTGTGAAATTATGCCATGATCTGAATGCTGCCGTGGCTTGTGCAGAGGAAGAGTCTAAAAAATCTAGAAGAGCAGCAGAGCTGTTGCTTGCAGAACTGAATGAAGTTCAGGACAGGAATGATGGTCTCCAAGAGGAGCTAGCCAAAGTCAGATATGAACTTGTGCATCTCTCCAAGGATAGGGAGGTGGCAGAGGCTGCAAAATGTGAAGCCCTTTCACGTCTTGATAAGTTATCCTTGGATCTCATTGAGGAGAAAAAGAAACAATATTCTGGATATACCTCATTAAAATCTGCTGCAGATCAACTCAGGAAGAGTTTCTCTGATATCAACAATTTACTAGCTGTTTTTTTCTCTGAGGACTTGGAATTTCTGCAAAATCTAGAGTCTAGTATGAATTCATGCCTTAATAGAGCAGAATCTGATCTTGTGGTTCAAGTCCCTCACTTTAGCGCATATGGTGGCATTACATCCAGTCGTTTGGGAAGCAAGGTAACACTAGATATTACTTATTCTGAGTGGTAACTTTTTTTTTTCCTTTCTCCCTATCGTCTTTGCTCTTTTGTGTCCAAAAAATCATGCATTTACTCTGCAAAACATGGTGGGTATGCAGTAGGCTGCATATGCTTTATGATATTCTCTTGGCCCTCCTAAAGCAAGAATGAAGGATCCTTGTGCACGAAGGACTCCCCTTTTTCAATAAAACTTATTTCTTCATTCATGTTATGAGTATAGTTTGGTTGCATTTATTACTTATTATGGGCCATGGCATTTTAATCTCTTGTAAGCAAAATAACTTTCAGTTTGTCACTGATGAAACCACATTTTAGTAATTCATGTTTCAACTCTCCAAGTATTACAGAAGCCATTCCATTTACATTGAAGGGCAAGAATGTTCTTTAAAGTAAAAAACTTAGGGATTAAATATATGATCTTTTTTTGTGGAACATCTCTGTTTTGTTGAGCGTATTACTTCTCATTTTATCTATCTAATCTGTACTTTGCTTCTCAGTTGAACTTTGTGGCTGTGGATTTTTCATCAGAAACTAATATGCTGGACCATTTGGATGACTTTATTTCTGAAGTTTGTAGTTCTTTGCAAGAATTCATTAATGAAATTGCCGCTGTTAATAGTATGCTACACAAACACTCTGCTATATTTCATGAAAAAGCTGGCAATCTATCCAAATTAATGGGTTCTATTCATAGAGATATGAGTTCCCAGAAAGAGTCATTTGAGGCCATGAGGCAAGACATTAGGCTTAGAGATTCAGTGGGAAAAGAGAAGGAAATGGAGATTGCTGCATTGCGCCGGAACATTTCCTTGCTTTATGAAGCCTGCACCAGTTTGCTCATGGAAATTGAGAATAGAAAAGCTGAAGTTGTCACAAAGAGTGTGGCTGTTCGGGATCTGGAAATGAATTTGAAAGCAGCAGCATTTGGCGATGGTGGACTTCCCTTTGGTGGAGAGAGAAATTTTTCATCCGAGGAACATGTCAGGGCTATGGCAGAAAAGCTGTTATTGGCCGTCAAAGAATTTGCTTGCTTAATAGGTGAAATCAGAGAGGGTAACCAGAAGGAAATGAAAATTACCATCTCGAATTTGCAGGAGGAGCTTCAGGAGAAGGACATCCAAAGAGAGAGAATTTGCAAAGATCTTGTCAATCAAATTAAGCAAGCAGAAGCTGCTGCAACGAGCTTCTCCCTTGACCTTCAATCATCAAAATCTTGTGTGCATGATTTGGAGAGGAAGGTGGAAATACTTGAAGATGAGCGGAATTTATTGGAACAGAAAGTAAAGGAACTTCAAGATCAGCAAACCATCTCAACGGAGTTACAGGATAAAGTCAGATCTCTGGCTGATAGGCTCAATGCGAAAGACCAAGGTTAGATTGTTTGACTTTGGAAATCACTATTTTAATTGCTCTATTATAATTTTTGGGTTAGATTTTTTCAGAATAACGAATGCCATTTTTTTGGTTACAGAAATTGAAGCCTTAATGCAAGCTCTTGATGAGGAGGAGATACAGATGGATGATTTAACAAAAAAAGTAGAGGAGTTAGACAGAGTTGTCCAACAAAAGAATTTAGATATTGAAAAACTTGAAGCTGCTCGTGGGAAGGTTGTGAAGAAGCTTTCCACCACTGTCAGTAAGTTCGATGAGCTTCATCTTTTCTCTGAAAGTCTCCTTGCTGAGGTTGAAAAGCTTCAATCGCAACTGCAAGATCGTGAAGCTGAGATCTCTTTCTTAAGGCAAGAAGTAACTAGATGCACAAATGATGCTCTTGTCACATCTCAGACAAGCAACAAGAGAAATTCAGATGAGCTCTGTGAGCTATTGACATGGTTAGGCTCAGTGGTGTCTCTAGATGTCAATCTTGCTGATAGCAGTCAGATTCACACGTATAAAGAAATAATTCAGGAAAAGATAACTTCTGTTTTGTCTGAATTGGAGGATCTGCGAGTAACAGCTCAAAGCTGGGATGCATTATTGCAAATAGAGAGGAGTAAAGCGGATGATTTAATCCGCAGAGAAAAAATTCTTGAAAAATCTTTGCATGATAAGGAATCCCTATTAAAGATGCTTGAAGTTGGCAGAGATATGGAGCAGCCAACCCGTGCAAGCTCTGAAATTTTGGAAGTTGAACCTGTGGTGAGTTTTTGCATCTGTCATTTTGTGCAATAAACATATAAGCAGTTCTGTTGTGTCTTTTATTTGATATAGTGCTGAATTTTATTTGAGATATTTCTAATGGTAACGCTGGATGTAGACTGCAGTTTGTTGTTCTATTCCTTCATTTCTTTGTCATTTTGAATTCAATGTGACTGAATATTTTCCTGTAATGCAAACAAGTTGTCTATGCATGTGTCTGCATATACACAGTGAGATCTCACACACGTATGTGTGCATACATAATGAGAAATTCATGAGAAGACTATTTGAACTTCCCATTCCATCAGTCACTTTTAGCTTTATCTGTTTGTATCACAATGTAAGCAGATATGCATATTGGTGGTCTAGCCCTTTTTAATGTACGTTTGTGTTGGTGTATACTTTCTAATGGAGGAGTTTCTTGCTGGTTGGCCTTTTTTTTTCCTATTTGTGAATGCTTTGCCATCATGACATATTGATTGTTAAAACTTACAAACTGCTTTTAATTGTCAATTCAAAAATGAAAACATAATTTTAATAATAAGATGTATATATATATATAAACACCTGGTGAACTAATGTGCAGATAAATAAATGGACCGTCCCTGGGCCCTCTGCTGCTTCTCAAGTACGCAGTTTGCGCAAAGTCAACAATGATCAAGTTGCTGTTGCTATAGACATGGATCCTGATGGCACTAATAGACTAGAGGATGAAGACGATGAAAAAGGTAGTTCTATACAGGACCTTTTGTAGTCTTTTTTCCTGTTTGCCCTCCAGCAATTTCGTTTACAGTTTAACAATGACATCTTCGTGATTATTCCTCCCCTGTTCTTCCACTGCAGTTCATGGTTTCAAGTCACTCACTTCATCGAGAATTGTCCCAAAATTTACCAGACCTGTGACTGACATGATTGATGGTCTATGGTAAGATTTCTGTTGTTTTTTTTTTTTTTGTCCTATGGTATGAACCCAAAGCTTACCTTAGAATTTTGAATGGAAAATATTGAGCTTATATCATATGCCAGGGTTTCATGTGATCGGGCACTAATGCGACAACCTGCCTTGAGGCTTAGTATTATGATCTATTGGGCTTTATTGCACGCATTGCTTGCAGCTTTTGTGGTTTGACAAGCCGAACTGGTTAGTGATTCTTTCTTGTCATTTAGCTTTTTACAAGTTATAATCCCTGTGCTATGATGCGGGTTTTTTTTTTGTAACCAGAATTTTTATGTTATTATTAATAAATAAAAATTTGTATATATATGTTGTAAATAAAATTATTGTTTAATTCATTCAATAATTTTCTCTCTCACAAACACAAAATACATTCATATATTGTGGGGTAAAAAGATTATTGTGCTATAGTTTTATGAATTAATAGATCAAATTTGACTTCATGGAAAAAAGAAATTGTCCAAATTTCCTTATCCATTGGAGGTAGATTTTTTATTTATTTATTTATTTTCTTTCTAATGCTAGTAAGTGGAACATGTTTTATTATCAATAAAGTAGGTTTAAATTATTTTATAAATGATAACATGTAGTGATTGATGTAAATCTTATCATTTAATACTGAAGGACAATTAAACTGAGATAAAATTCTAAATTAGATATTACAGAAAAAAAAGAGAAACTTAAAAGTAGAATTAAGATGTTTAAACCAATCAAAAGGAGCTGAAGAAAGAAAAACACTTGATAAAAATTTTAAAGCACTATTTGAAATAGTAGCTTAAATTTTAAGTTCTAACGTTTTATATATGTTTTCTAGCGTGTAAGATTCTTTCTATAATATACATATATATTTGCTAGTAACAACAATATAAATTAGCTTTTGTTTTGTTTATATTGAATTAAAGTTTGTATTTTAAAGTGTTCTGATGTTTAATATAAATAAGTAATTTGAAAGTAATCATCATATAATTTTAAATTTATATTAAAAACCCAATGAGGCTGAAAAGAAAATATATCTTTAGAGAAAGAATAACTTGAACTTTTAAATTTTGCTGGTGGCAGTTGTAACTTGTAAGGCCAGTAACTACACTTCAATGTGAAGCAAGTATTTTGCTAAAGTAGCTTTTCCGTCCTTTTTTTATATAATTTCTTAGTGCTTAAGAAAAAGAGAGAAGAGGCCTAGATGTTGGTTGGTCCCATGTCCAAATCACTGTTCCTATGACAGTGATTAGGGAGTGCATTTTAGTGTAAATATAATGTTGTTTCCAATGAGTTTAATTGAAGGACATGATTCACTTGGTCAGCAAGCATGTTTTCCTCCTCACCAGTACATTACTTATGAGATTTATGTGATTGATAACACCCTTTGAAAGTTGTTTGGTGGGATATTAGCATTATGGAAATAAACGCTGGATTGACTGACCAACATTGTTTCTCTTGTAATCATTTTACCTCCAGATATTTCTTTTTGATTTTGTGTTGATTTGTCTTTGAAATAGAATTCTTACAGAATTATACTATGCATATTTCACCAGTTTAACAGTTAGGTTTAATCTGTGCCATATATTTATTTGACAAGCAATGGATTATTTATTTATCGTGCTCATAATTATTTTTTACTGGTAGGGATTAATTATTGGTCGCTAACTCGTTAATGTTTTTTGTTATGCTTAGCGAAGCAATTCTATTTTAATGCTGTTGCGTAACGTTGACTAGTAGGATAGACAAATTTTCTACAGGATGGTGATCTGTATTTCTTGTGCATGAGATTTATGGCTTCCTTGATCTGCAGGTTCCCATATATTTTGAAGGCCAAGTGGGCACAATCTCCCGTTCAGCATTATTTCTCTTATGGGTTTTGAGTCCTGTATATTTAGTGATTTTTTCTTTTTCTTTCTAAACGTGGCCAGATTGATTTATTGTTTAAGCTGAACCAGGCAACTGTGATTGCAGTTTTTTATTTTAGCGAATCTCAGATTGCTTGGTTGTATTGTATCTAATAAGTGGAGGGAGGACCTCTGTTGCATTTACTGAGGGCATGGTATTAGAATTTGTTTTACTTTAACCAACCAAAGGTTGAACATTGCTACTTTTAGAATTCGCCTTTTTTTTTTTTTTTTTTCTTTTTTTCTATAAGCTTGAGAGTATTCTTCTCTTGATGCTAAAGGCACCAACATTATGCTGTATGTTATAAGTATTGAGAATTGAGATCCAGTGCATCTCTTGAGGAAGTTAATTGATGATTGTGGTACGACGAATTATGTTAATTTATGTTAAATTTTTACACAATCGCAACTTCTGGAGAACATGGAGAACAGTCAAATCATTTGAATCTTGAATCGAAAGGTTTAATTTTGATGGATATAAGATAAAAGAGTACACCGTCATAACAAAATAAAGATAATAAATGGCCTATTGCTTCATATTTACTGAACAATCGACTTGTTATTGGCAGAGAAGCCAACTTGATGTTCGAAATTCTTGACATTCCCTTTTGGATTCTGTTGAAATCTTTGTATCCTGAAGTAGTTGAGGTCCACTCCTTTAGCCTCCCCGCAAAGGGCCATGTCAGCTAACATCCGTCCTACCACGGGGGCCATCTTGAATCCATGGCCTGAAAATCCACCGCCGATTACCACATCCTTACCAAACTCCCCTCCTAGAAAATCTATCACATAATCTTCATCTGGGGTCATTGAGTACATGCACAATTGAGTAGCAACTGGCTCGCCACAATCAACCAGCCCTGAAAACCTCCCTTCAATCCATTTCTTCAAAGAACTCAACGACATGCCAGGACCCCATGGTCTTTTGTCCGGATCACATGGGTAGCCGTCGTGCACAGCAATCTTGATCAAACCCGGAAACTCTAAAGACGGTGTGCCGTATATGTAAGGTTGGCCGTAGCTAGCAAATGTAGGGAAATCACCTCCTATAGCAAAGTCAGCCTCATGGCCTTCCCTAATCCTCCAATAACACACTGTGGTCTCCAGAGCTTGTATAGGTAATTCAAGGCCGCTGACGGTTTTAACTAGCTTTCTGACCCAAGCCCCTGCTGTAATAACACACTTTTTGGCCCAAAACTTTTCACCACTAGCAGCGGACACCCATACCCCTCCTTTCACCCCATCCTTGACTATGTTATTCACTTGTATATTGTCCCTTAAAATTGCACCCTTTCGAGATGCGAGTGCTTGGAACATTGATACTGCCTTTGTGGGTTTTATTACCCCACCAAGCTCAGTACATATTCCAATCCAGTTCTCCGGCAGCTTAATTCTGCCGGAAAATTTCTTTGCCACTTGTTGACTGTCGAGAACCTGATGGGGAACCGAGTTTTTCTGGCAGCTGGATACAGCGGAAAGAAGACTTTTATCATCTAATGGCCCCATATCGAATTGCTGGGCTTTGAAATAAACCTTGAAGTTGATTTCTAACTGCGCTTCCTCCCAAAGTTTGGAGGATTCCATGGCCATGGCACAGTAATAGTCCTCTGGGTACGTTGCTCGTATTGTACGTGACTCGCCATGTGATGATCCACGGTGGTGTAAGAAATCGAACTGCTCTAGTAGAAGAGTTTTGTGACCTCTTTTTGCTAGTTCATAGGCAGTGCAGCTGCCCATGATGCCTGCACCCACAACCACCACATCAAATCCATCGCCGCAGAATTCCATCTCTGTGTCTCTCGGAGATTGAGGGGATGGTTTTTAGGTAGATTGGATCTGAGTGAGCGAGTGTGAGAAGGTTTAAGTTTTTAAGGTGCAGTGCGTTGGCAAAGAGCCACATATTATCCTCCAATTTACATGTCTGCCACTTGCCTTGTGTTATGGCATGTTTTTCCAATCCGATAAAACCTATCTAATCACGTGTAGCCTCACATGTGCTCAACGCCAACCTGGCACCATTTTCTTCTCTTTTTCCTTTATAAAGGCATATTATTTGTTTACTTATGTTTTGGCGAATATTTTTTATTTATTAAAACCTATAAAATACTGCTCTTCTTTTTTCATTAATGATCTTATATTAGAATTTTCTTAGTATTAGAATTTAGAAAATAAAAGTTATGATTAGAGATGGATAGAATATTTTCAAATACTCAATTCATCATATTTTAATAGAATGAATTTATATAATTATAATTGAATTTATGACGGATTTAAATTTAAAAAATAATATTCAGATTGAGTTTTAAATTTTATATATAGAATATCCACTGTGAAGTTGTTGATATATATATTATAATTTAATATAAAAAATATATTTTATAATAATATTTTAAAAATATTAAATTTTTTAAATGAAAATTATTAATAAAAATATTTTTTATATAAATTATTAATTAAAATATATAAAATAAAATAAATTTAAATTTTATTTAATAATAATAATTAAATTCATAATAAATTTAAATATTATTAATATAAATTAAATTCTGTTTTAAATAGTTTAATTTTCTTAAATATTTTATTCATTTACATTCTTAAATTGTAGGAATGGTTTGTTATCGGATAATATAATTTTTTTATATGGCTATTTAAAATTTATCTTTCATGTATTAAAATATGATTTAAAAAAATAAAAAATAAAAATAATGGTGTATGATAATAAGACAAATGCTTTGATTGATGGGATACAGAAGAATCAATTGGTTATGAGATATGGAATCTGAAAGATACTATTTTGCATTTTAATACTCACAGAATGATTTGGTTGTCAGGACTTGTTTGGTTGGTGAAAGTAAAACTTTCCCATTTAACTATATATCTAAACTCCAATCAATCAATAAATAATATTTAATAGTAAATTTTATAAAATAATGTATTACTACTAAATGGATATACAAAACCTTGATACAGGTAATAAATTTTCTTAATTTATTCTATTATATTAATTTTTCAAAAAATATAATATTATTCTTACTTTATATAGTATTATAAAAAAAACTTATCTTATTGTGGCTTAATAAATTTCAATTAAGTGTAGTATATTTTTGTCAATTTATTTCATTTTAAATTACATTGTGAAAACTTATAATCAAATTTTGATGAAAAATATATTTGACAGTGACTTTAATAATTTTTATCTTGAATCTTCAGAGACTTGTTTTTTTATTTTAATTTTAATTAAAATATGATAGGGCTTATTGATTATTTTAAATCAAAATCCATTTACGTTTATTCAATTTTTTTTGAAATTAAAAAATTGAAAATGAATGAGTTGATGTAACGAAAGTTTGAAGATATAAAATAAAAATGCGGTTCTTTGATATAGAATTTCAAAAAGAGAAGGAGAATTATTAGTTATTTATAAATTAATTTAATTAGTGGAATTAAGAAGATGTTTTATAGGAAAATTATTATTATTATTAATATTAATAATAAAAAGCATGAGCAAGCTGCCACTAATAAAATATTATCAATAATTAATTTGGATAGGCATCAGCCTAAAATGAGAAAAACATAAAGCACTATCTTAACAAATATATCATAAATACAATGCAAGTGGAGCACACGTATATTTGGTTTTAGCTTTTTTTTTTTTGTTAAATATATATAAAGATGAAAAGCATTTAGAGGTTAGTTCCAACTACCAACACATTATACTATATGCCCCCACCCCATTTTTTATTTAATTTATTAAAAAACGTTTTCCATAATAATAATAATAACAAAACACTCTCGCTTATCATATTGGATTATAGTCTACAAAATTGTTCCATTTAGGACGCCTCCATCGGTTTCATATTTTGCACGTGCCCTTCAAACCATCTACCACTTTAGCGAGACTCAATCTTCCAAATTACGATAATGAATATAACAACACCAAAGCTGGAATAGCTCAGTTGGTTAGAGCGTGTGGCTGTTAACCACAAGGTCGGAGGTTCAAGCCCTCCTTCTAGCGTTTTTTATTTTTTAACCCTTTCTTCCAAGGATCTGTAAATTCGGTTATGATTCGTTTCTCCTCAGCAATATATAGATCCAAAGCTATTTGAACATAATTTATTTATTTTTAACAAAGTATGTAGCAACGATGATGTTTTTAATGGCATTATTTTAACATGCTTGGAGAGAGTATATATGATACCATCGCTATGGCTCAAAATCACCCCATCAATTATCCTAACCATACCAATCCTTCTTCTAATCACACCTCATCCTAATCCTCCTCATAATCCCAACCCTAATGAAGATGAAGAAGATGTTGCTCTGACGTTCGATTTTGCTCCGACCAATGTCCAATAGAATTGTGATTATTGTTTAGTGGGTATGTTCCATACCTATAACTCCATTAATGTCCAGTTCATGAAATCGGTGATGGCGGATCTTTGGCATCCCTTTGGTGGCATAGCCATCTCTGAACTTGAGGCGCGATGATTTCTCTTTCTATTTTATAATCAAGTGGATTTGGACAGGACCATTGTCGGATCACTATGGTTGTTTAACAAGCAACTTCTTGTATTTAGTATCATTGGTAGAGGAGAGGACCCTTTGAAAATTCCTTTGTTGCACGTTAATATATGGGTTCTTGTATCTGATTTGAAACCTGGTTTTATGAAGGAAGAAGTGGCCGTGTCACTAGGAAACTTTGTTGTCAAGTTCATCGAATATGATGCTAAATCCTCGACTAGGAATGAAGACAGTCCTATGAGAATGAGAGTTCAATTTGATATTCATCAACCCTTAAGACGAAAAAAGAAAATGGTGGATGTGTTTTAGTTAGGATGAACGACTACGTGCTCTAGCGAGGCGTGGTGGTCGGCCAACAAGTCAATGGTTGAAAGATTATGGTAATCCAAATTCAAGCCCTATGATTTCAGATGGCAATAATGCAGCTCATGAAATGGAACTTGTTTTATTAAAATAACATATTTACAGGAATTCTTTCTTTGGTTCAAATTCAAATTTTAGTGAGGCGGGTTCGGAATTGGACCAAAGGGATACAAATCGATGGGCCATATGAGTATTAGGGATTTGGAGGAAGAGAGAGTTGGGCTTTTAGAGGATTGTAAGAAAAGGCCCAGAAAAGACAAACCACACATCCTTCTATCGTTTCTAGCACTTCGGATTCGAGAGGCAGGAACTAATCTGGACATTCTTCTTCAGTTAACAGGATATAGGCCAATCCCATGTTCCGGGATGGCCGAAAGTAATGAGGATCATAAGTTGGAACTGCCGGGGCATTGGCAACCCCCGGGCAGTTAGAGCATTGTGGGATATGGTGACTAGTAACAATCTCGATGTTATTTTTTTTTATTGAAACCAGAATGTTCATGAGTCGGCTTGAAGAAATAAATAATCTTATTCATTTTGATGGTTGTTTCTATGTTGATAGAATAGGCTTGGGTGGTGGTTTGTGTAGGTTATGGAAGTATACGGTTGATATTTCGGTTATTGTATATACTAATAATTTTGTAGATTGCAAGATTACCGAGGCTAATAAAGTGTGAAGATATATAGGTTTTTATGAGTATTCGAAATCTAACAGAAGTAGATCGTCTTGGAACTTGCTTAGAGCATTGGCAAATTGATATTATTTGCCTTGGTTAATTTCAGCTGACTTCAACGATATTGCAGCTAAGAAAGAAAAGTTAGAAGGTCCGGACAGAGCTGATTATCTAATTAATGGCTTTCGGAAGCTTTATATGATTCGGACTTGTTTGATTTAGATTTAAACGATTTCCTTTATATTTGGGAAGGCACTAACAAGAATGGGGATTGTATTAAAGAACGTTTGGATCGTGCTATGTCTAATAAAGCATAAGTCTTATGTTCCCAAATGCTATGACATTTTCCCTAATGCTTTCAATTTCAGATCATTACGCTATTTTATTGGAGTTGGAACCAGGTGATAGGAATTTGGTTGATAGGCCTTTTCGAGTTGATAATTTGTGGCCGATGGATAACGAATTGGAATCGATTGTGAAGAGCTGTTGGGTTGTGAACTTAAACTCAAGACTTTATAGGAAAGCATGACATGCTAATTAATATAGTTCAAAAGTAGGGATGTGGCAAGAATAGGGATTTTTGGAGGAAAAAAAATCTCCTGAACCGTTAGATTGAGCTAGAGAAGGAGTTATATTGTGATTCTCATTCTTCCCATCTTAAAGAAGAATGGAATCATATACTGTTGGTGGAAGAAACCCCAGGAAACAATAGGAAAAAATGTTTTGGTATAAAGAGGGGATAGAAATTCTAAATTTTTTCACAAACAAATTAAAAGGAGGTGATCGTATAATAAAATAAGAGGTTTGCATAACTCAACAGGGGAGCTGGTTTTTGATAGTCATGCTATCGGCTCTATTGTGACGAGCTATTTTCGGAATTTATTTTTTGGTGACAGTAATTGATGAGTGTCGAACCACAAAAAATAACCTATTAAATATCACCAATTATAATTGTGTATAGGGAGAATAGGATTGGATCTACATGGAATTGACACTAAGAATTTTTCAAACAATAACTAGAAAAATAAACAATAAAAATAAAATAGGGAGTTTTGATGATAAAGTAAAATAAAAAACAATTTAAAGAAAGCGATAATTAAAAGAGAAACAAATCAATGCAGACAAGTTCTAGTTGAAGTGTAGGATCCATTTTAATTTAAAAATTGATCATCGATACAAAAATATTTTTATTCATTTCAATAAATTAGTTACAGTTATGAAAGACGCTCCACATAACCAATCTCTCCTTAGTTTTAAATTAATTAGAAAATGTTCACTAATTAATCTTAGTCAACAAATTGCTCAAAGAACGTTTTGAGATTTTATTTATCAACTGCTTTAAGAATTAGAGAGATCTAATTCTAACTGACCAGCTGTGTGGTGAGTTTGAGTTAGATTATATAACTTCTTAATTGTTATACTAATTGTTACTCGTTGTTGAATAACATAAGTAATTACGGATTTCAAGTATCTAAACTAACAATATATTATTTCGAAATTAAGAACAATGGGCCATATTGATCCAATGACAAAGCAATAATACAATAATAATATGAAAAATAAAATTTGCATAAATATTAAAAAATAAAAGATAAACAATTGAGTTTAGATCTTCCAATTAATGTAGAAACTGAAATTTTACCTTAACTTCAACTAGAAATAAAAAATTTAGCCACTTATGTCTTTCAAAGAAAATATAAAAGAGAAGTGAAGAGAAGATGCAGATTCGATGCTGGTGAAAAGAGATATCATCCCTGCGGCTAGATAATATGAAAAATAAAATTTGCATAAATATTGAAAAATAAAAAATAAACAATTGAGTTTAAATCTCTCAATTCATGTAGAAACTGAAATTTCACCTTAACTTCAACTAGAAATAAAAAATTTAGCCACTTATGCATTTTAAAGAAAATATAAAAGAGAAGTGAAGAGAAGATGCAGATTCGATGATGGTGAAAAGAGATATCATCCCTTGCGGCTGTGCCTGGTTTATATAGATGCTTAACCCTAGCTAAACCCTTTTTGGAATAGGAATTCTACTTTGATTTGAGTTAGGAATCCTTCCTTTAATGTGTTTTTTCAAGAATAGAACTCATTGATTCGAGAAAGATTTAGTGCCATACTGATGGAGGATAATTCACGTGGGTCCCGCAGTTTTTAATGAGAAGACTGGGTCTTTTTACTTTCAAATCTATATTTTTTTTCTCATTGTTTTGATTCTGTGCAATATGTTGATTTGCTCAGTTAGTTTGGGCAAATCCACTGTTCGAAAATATTTTTCTTAGCTTGCAAGTCTAGGCAGTCCCTAGCTTCTGTGTAGTACAATTATACGAAAAGTTTCCCAAACCGACCGGTCAAGTCAATTTCAGTACTTTTAAGCCGCTTTTCGTTAAATTTTTTTCTCTTTTTGCTTTTTTGCGAAACATGGCCACAATTATAAAATTAGGTAGAAAAATACTTGATTAAATACTAAAATTAGTATGAAAAATGTATATAAATTATGCTCGATCAAATACCCCATGATCAGTCCAAATTTAGACTATTTTATCATGATGTTATTGATGTTAATTTACACTTTTTCTGCCTCATTTTGTGATGTTGATCTTATTCTGCAGAAAATGGTGTAAAGAGGTAATTTGGAGAAAATGCCTTTAAAACTGCCTAAAATGGAACAAAGGAGAGCAAAAATGCCAAGTTGTAACTGAAGAGGAGATAAACAAGGAAAGTAATTTGAAATTCAAATTTCAAATCTCCAAGAGCATTCAAAATTCAAAATTCAAGATTCAGCTTATTAAAGAAAGTGCTAAATAGGGAAAGTGGCAAATCAGGAAAGTGCAGTCAGCAGAGCAATTTGAAATTCAAATTTCAAATCTTCAAGAATCCCTTTTCTTATTGAGGAAACCAAATCTCAAGAAGATGTATATTCAAAATTTGAAATTCAAAATTCAGCTTGTTAAGAAAGCCAAAGAAGACATACTTGCCCTCTAAGTCTTGCACATTCAAAATTCAAAATTCAAAAGGAGGCTCCACCTCATTAATGCACACTTGGGCGGCAAGGGCAGCAAAGAAGACCAACTTGGGTAGCAAGTAAAAGACCTAGGGCAGCACATAAGGGCTATAAATACATCTCTTCAAGGTGCTGCCCAACACACTCTTCCTCTCCTTCTCTTCAGATTCGGCACACCACCTCTTGCAAGGCTTCGGCCACCTCTTCTCCTTCTTCCTTTCTTTATTTTCTTGTTTTGTTTCAGCCATGAGTGGCTGAAACTTTTATTTCTAGTTGAAGATTGGTTGATACTTTAGTTGTTTTATGGATTGGGAGATCTGAACACACATTGTTTAACTTTTATTTTTCAATATTCATGCAGTCTCATGCTTAATTCCATTGTTGCTTTGTTATTTTGATCAATGTGGCTAGTCGATTCTTGATTGCTAGGTAATAATTTGTTAGTTTGAATAGTTTTAAGTCCGTAATTGCTTGGATTGTTCAACACAAGTAACTCTTGGTATAAAAACTAAGGAGATTGCATGATCTAGCGATATCACCATGCGTTTGGGTAGCTAGAATTAGGTCTCTCTATTTCTTAATGCAATTGATAATTGTCTGATGCCTAAGGCCCAAGGACGTTTCTTGGCAACTTGTTGATTAGTGATTGGTTAGAGGACGTTCCCTAATTAATTTATGCTTAAGGGGAGATATGGTGGTGAGAAGCGTCTTCCATCTCCATAACTAATTTATTGAATCAAACAAAAGAACCTAAATATCAATGATCAATCCCAACAACTGAAGTGGATCCAATTCTTCAACTAGAACTTTTCTCATATTTGAATCTCTTTATTTTTATTATTCGCTTACTTTATTACTTTCATCATTAGTTTAATTGAATCAATATCAAATCTCTCCCTTTTATTTTGCTTTCAGTTTATTTATTTTTAGTTTATTTTCTTGGTCTTGTTAAGGAAAATAAGTAAGTATCAATTCCCTGTGGATTCGATCATTTTGCCACTATCTGCAGTTGTAAAATTATTGATAACTAAAAATGTTATTTTTAACCGGTTTCGACAACCGCACAGTCACCTCCACACCTAACTTCTTGCTTATCCTCAAGCATAAGACAATCTAGACCATCAACTCCTTAACTATTTGATCTTTATGTCCACTTAGTTTACCACTCTAGACTCCTAAACTGAAGCATCACAATGTTATGTACATGCACTAAGGTTATCCCTCCATTCCTTGTTTCTTTTCACTGACAATTGCGAGAGAATTTATATTTCCATTCATGCACAAATTTTTCTTTAGTTTGACTATACAGTTCTTAGCACAACCTGCCCTTACCATTTTAGCATATATTCATCTTTAAGCACTTTATTCTTGCTTGAAAAAGTTATCAATCTTTTTATGTAAAGGTGCATATTTGTGATACTCATCCCCGGTTACTCAATTGGTCACATTGTTCAAGTGGCTACTAGTTTTGTTCATAATCTTTGACCAGTGGAGCAAGTTTTGATTTGTGCACTTTAAATTTTCTGCTCTTTTTTTTTTTATGATTTGACTGTCATGGTTTGGACAAATCAAGGCACCAATCACTGCATAAGTCATTTCTATCACACACAGTTTTAGATTTGTTAATCTCTCTGTTGATTAATGATAGCTATCTGAACTACAGTGAATAAAAAGATTCAATTAAAAAGAGACTCTCAAAATGAATGTAACTCACTGCAAGTGATTCAATAGAGGTTTAAAGGGTGAGCAAACAAATGGAGTCATAAGAAAGAGATTTTATGACTTTGTTGTCATGCTTGGTAAAATAAAATTTGCGAAATTTTATGCATGTGTGAAGAGAAAGACTGTCTATATGCACTATGCATATGTGAAGAGAAAGACTGTCTATACAACAGTGCATATCAATAATAATATAACCCCACACATATTCTAAATATTGTCCTTAATGGAAAATAAAATAAGTAGCGCGAGAGTAACTTCCCAAGTGTGTGGATTTGGGCAAATCAACGGGCCAAATCAATGGCACTAGTGAACTCCAGGCAGAAAGTGATCAACCAGCAGCTGCAATATGTCCTCTATATGTAGAATACGAGCCTCAATTTTGTCCAATTGTGCATCTGTAGAGGGACTGGGAGGTGCACTAACTGGTGCTTCTATTAGGTCTACTGTTGGTGGATTTGTGGCTTGGGATGCTTATGCCTGTGTTGTTGTATTCTTTCAAAACATACGCTCATGGCATGGTACCACTGGTCCTACAGGTGTCAGAGAGAAAACACCACCAATCTTGCGAAACAACCCCATGTCATTTAAGACACGCAAGTCAAGAGAGGTTGGTTCGCTGGTCTGGTGAAGGTTAGTCTTCTCAGGATAAAAGATATTCAGATTAACAGCAAGCAAAGTCATAACATGACTAAGAATGAGGGGATGGTGATAAGAGAAAATTCCAGAAATCTGGATGGCAAACCAAAAATCTGCATTACTTCAACACTGCTTCCCTCCCCATTCTTTCTGCTTCTTTTCTTCCCCCTCCAACTCATACGACCTCCAGTCCCTCCTATGATCATGTTGATTGTCGTCATGCACCGATCCCCCTCTGTCTCCTAGGCCTTTCCCCCACTGCATTTTGCTGTGGCCTCTGGCCCTCCAGCTTTTTCACAAAATTT
The DNA here is from genome assembly GCF_001659605.2 of Manihot esculenta. Taxonomy (NCBI): domain Eukaryota; kingdom Viridiplantae; phylum Streptophyta; class Magnoliopsida; order Malpighiales; family Euphorbiaceae; genus Manihot; species Manihot esculenta. The sequence continues at coordinate 33,529,297 of NC_035176.2, read as the reverse complement.
CTGAGGTGTCCCTTCTTAATGCGCCTCTCTATCTCATTTATTAACTGGTAACAAACCCTCTTAATGAGCCTCTCTATCTCATTTATTAACTGGTAATAATCATTTGTATCATGGCTATGAGTCCGGTGATACTAGCAGTACTTATCTGGGTCCCTTTTGTTTGCTTCTGCCTTCATGGGCTTGGGCCATTGTATGAAGTTCTTATTTTGGACTGCCACGAGCACCTCGGCTCTAGACACTTCAGAGGAGTGATCACCTCAGGAATCCGAGGTTGATAGGGTCTCTGCTCCTTCCTCTCCCATCGGTGTCTGTTGAACGCTTCAGGCCCTCAATCCTGCCTCCTTTCCTATCTGTTTGGTCACTTATCCTCCCCAACCTTTTCTCTATCTCCTACTTCCTTGGTGAATCTGCTAGTGGTTAAGGTGTCATCATGCCTTATATATTTTTCCGCTCTTTTCATTAGCTCTGCCAAGGTGGTAGGTGGCTTCCTGCAAAGCGGTGCAAAGAACTCTGAGGAGGTGGTGCCCTTCTACATGACTTCCACGGCTCTTGCCTCATCGAGTTCTGGTATTTGCAAAGCCTCTGAGTGAACCTAACCACATACTCCCTTAGGGACTTGTTCCTCCTCTGTCGGATCATCTCTAAATAGCTTGTTTTCCTTTCAACCGGGACTCCAACAATAAACCTGCTAATGAACACGCAGGCCAGGTCCATGAAGCTCTTAATACTTTCTGCTTTCAAGCTGTTGAACCCCGCCCAGGCCGGTCTAGTAAGGGTGGTAGGAAAAATCTTGCACATCAGGGCATCTGAGTGGGTCTGCAGCTCCATGAACGTCTTATAGTTCAAGACGTGTTCTTGGGGATTCTCCATGCCATCATACACAGTCATTGTCAGCATCATGAATTTTTTGATGATGGTTTCCTATTGTACCCATCTCACAAATGGGGATGAAGTTGGTAGCAGGGGACTACAGCTGTCTCGTGCCCCCAGCTTTGCTAGTAGTTGCTCTTTCAGCCTCTTTAGTTTTTTATCTACATCTACCTCTTCTCTCCTCGGCATTTTCTCCAGGCGGCAGTTTCTTTCTAACTCTTCACTCTCTGACCGTTCTGTTGACTCAGAAGAGTAGCTTTCCGCCTCGTCGTTCTCGATAAACTCCTTTACTACTCGGCCTCTTGTTTTAGCCAGGAGTTCATTCCTTCTGCTGGCTTCTCCATCTCTATCACTCGTTCTCTTGCTGCTTTGCTGAAGGGCTTGGTGATTTAATGTGGGTTGGGCCTCATTAATGTTGAACCCTTCAATTACTGGTGGTATGCTCAATGGGGTGCTGAGTCCCCTCTACTGCAACATCTGACCTAGTCAGTAAGCAGTGTTTTGGAGCTGGAGGGCCATGTTTTACAGCTCCTGATCAGATAGAGTGGTTTAAGGCATGGTCTCTACTGAGCTTGACGAAGGGTTAAACAACATAGGTGGTTGATTCAATGGGGCAGTAGGGTTGGAGAATGAGAATTGTGGTCCTTCTTGAGCAGAGCCCAGATCGTTTGGGTATTTCCGTTATGATTTTCACTGTGATTGGCTATGTGGATCTCAGTGGGTGTGATGAGGATGAGTGTAACGATCCGGAAATCGGACCGCTACCGGCGCTAGGATCCAGATCGACTTAAGGTCGTCGGGACCCGTAGCAAGCCTACTATACATCCTGCCATACCTGATAAATCCCATACATGATCATATATTTGCATAAAAACTTTAAACTTTCACATATACCAAGCTTGACCTGTGCATGCACCATATTGAAAACATAAAACCCCACACTAGAGCCCTCATCAAATGCTCTAGTGGGTCAACATAACATACATCAAGCTTGGTTCAACATTTCTTATCATTAAAAACATTCCATATGGATCATGTACAAAAAGGAATTTCTATACATTAGGGCCTAGCACAATACTAATCCTCAATACATTTCTTTACATTACAATACATTACATTACATTACATGTCCACTATAACTCTATTACATAACATAGCCATAACTCTGCTGGCTTTCCCATAGCTACCTGAGCTCCTGCAAACCTGGGGGTTAGGGGAGAGGTGTGAGCTACAACAGCCCAGTGAGCAGAACTATAAAAACATCATAATAAACATATGCTTTTATGAATGCGTCACAGCATAAACAATTCACATCACGGATGGACTGACCCAAAAATCCCTCTACTCTGTGTCCGGCCCTCGGTGGAGCTCCTCAGGACTTCTGTTACATACATAAGCTCTGTGCCCGGCCTTCGGTGGGGCTCCTCAAGACTTCTGTTACATAGCATAAAATCTAGAGGGCTAATGGGTCGTCCTGTTGTCCATCCACACCCACAATGAATAATGCAATGCGTCATATTCGTGAATTCTAATGCCAACAACCTATTATATATCATGATGCATGAACATGCTTAAAACATTTGCTTTCTTGAAATAAAGGATTAGTTTAGTTCCACTCACCTCTGGCTGACTCTGAACAAACTCTGAAGCAGCTATCTCACTGCTGATCACCTCGGTTCCTCAGGTCCGACCCTACACAGGTGGACTCAATTGAGGGACCAAACATACTCTAAACAACTCTAAACATCTCCCCAAAAACCCCCTAAAACATCATAAAACATGCATGCAAAACAGGCAAAGGAAGGCTAGATAGAGGACTTTCGGCGGCATGTTCGGCGGCCGAAGGTCCCTCCAGAGCCGAAAGTCATGCACTTTCGAGGGTAGGGTTCGGAGGCCAAAAGTCCTTCCAGAGCCAAAACTCAGGCACTTTCGGGGGTAGGTTTGGCGGCCGAAACTCCCATCCAGAGCCAAAAGTCCAAACTTTCAGGGGCGAGTTTAGGCGACTTAAAGCTGCCTCCAGGCAGGTTCGGCGGCCGAAACTGGCTTCGGCGGCCGAACCTGGGCTCTTCCAAAAGGCAGAACCCAAGCCTCACAAGCACATCTAGCCACCCCAAAACCTCTCAACTCACACCAACACACACAAAAGCATGCATAAACATATTTTCAAGCATATAGGGGCATAAAACTAGCCTATACCCCAACAAGCATCACATAGCATACATTTGAGCATAGAACTAATATAAACCCTAACATTCTACATCTACTCTAAAGCATGCATCAAAACCCTTAACCCCTTCTTAAAACTTAATTAAAACATAAAAGAAGAGAAGGATCTACACTTACCTCTTGAAGATCAAGAGGAGATGTGGTCCCAAACTTGGAGATGTGGAGAAACGAGCTCCGGAGGTCTCCAAGCTTCAAAACTCGATCTTGAGCTAAAAAATCTTCAAAACCAAGTAAAAACTCATTAAAACTTGAAGGGATTGAAGGAAAACAACAAATCGACCATGGAAGGGCGAAATCTCACCTATGCTCGAAAATAGAGAGAGAAAACTCGCTCATTTTCAGATAAGGGGCCTTTTATAGATAGCTGGCCAGACAGCCTTCGGGGGCTAGCCAGACCACCTTCGGGGGCCAAAGGTGCCTCCGCAAGAGGCCAATGTTCGGTGGCCGAACCTGACTTTTTCCTTCCTTGGTCTTTTCTTTCAAAACTCAATTTCTTTCTTCGTAAAACCCATAAAACATGTAAAAACATTTTAGAAAACCTTTATTTTACCCTTCTAGAAGGCTCCGACATCCGAGAAATTCCGGATTCCAATGGAGATTCCGCAGGAAGGTAGAAATTTCGGTGCCGGGGTCTAGCCGGGTATTACAATGAGAACTCTAGTGATGAAAATATCTCATTCGTTTCCCACAGACGGCACCAATTGATATCCTGAGATCCAATAGGGGTAGACTCAAGGTGTATTTTGGTAAGTTTGGTCTGGTTGGCTCATCCCTTCCTTCGTTTATTTTTTTTCCTTTTATCTTCGAGTGACATGTAATTGCTGTCCTGCTACAGCCAATCCTGTGATTGTCACGTTGGGTCATACGTATGGGTGTACTGCATCCTTTACCATCGTCAGACGACCATTTAATTTCCTCCGGCGCTATGTGAATATGACCCTGGATGTCTAGGGGTCTGTTGCTCCACTAACCCATCAAGTCGATTGGGCTAACCTTCTCTTAAGTGGGCTCGACCCTACTCTGACCGGCTTGTTTGCACAAGATCTAGGCTGCACGCTGATAGATAGGGTTGTGAATTGAGCTTCGGTGAGATTACGACCTGACCTTCCTTAATAGACTTAGACGTAATTTGGGTATTCGAGGTGAACAATTATCTTATATGATACATAAATTTCCATTCTACTCCATAGAAGGAAAAAAAAAAATCATTTTCGAGTTTTATCTACACTTGTTTTATGCAAGTTGAGATTCAGTAGTTCTTTTCGGTTTATGAAATTTATAACCAAATAATTTACTCATCGCAGTAACGTAGTAATTACTTTAAACATGGACTAAATATGTAAATTATTTGATTAAAAATGAAATAAATAAACAATGAATCGGATAAAAATCCAAAAAATTTTCACTAATTTATAATTGTATTTTAATTTTGAATTATCTTTTAATATTGGAAGCAATTGTAGCCAAATTAAAATACGGACTTAAAATGTTTGATTTTGTTATCTACAATAAATAATATATAAATTTGATTTCTTTCTATTAACAAAATTAAAAAATTTTCAAATTAATTTTGAGGTTTGCTAAATTTGTTCTGAATGCTAAAAGTAAAATGTGGTTGAAAATTAATTATAATGGTTAGAAATTAAATCGTAAATTAGCGGAAGATTTGGGCTTTTGCTTCAGTAAGCAAAAAAGATGGATACGTTATTACTTAATTGAAAAATTGCTTTTCACTTGGGAAGAGTCAATCAATCCGTCCTAATTAAAAGATGCATGCAGACAAATAAAATGCAAAACAGTGAACTAATAAAAAATTACATAAATGGAACAATTAATAATTCTAAAAAAATGGTAAATACAGTTTTTTCTTTTTCCATCTCCAGAAAAATTACAAGAACCGCAAATTATGTCTTCTTGTTGGGCTCGAAAACATACTTAATGATGGAATCTTTAATAGACAACATATCTGGAAACTCTTTCTTCAACTTTGCAGCATCAAGCTCATTGTTACTCCTTGCTGCCACTATCACCTTTGCTTGCTCCTCCAAATTGAAGTTCACCCATTTAAATCCTGGCTCTATGTATTTTTTGTACAGTTCCAATATCTCATTATGGCTTATCACCCCTGGATTCGTGAAGTTCCATATTCCTCTGCAATTTCTCTTTGCCATCTCTATTGAGATCGGCAAGAGCTCATCCAACACCGTCATGCTATTGGGTATGTTCACAACCTTACTGTAACGACTGATCTTTGTGATGAAGTTTCTCGGATTGCTAAGATCGGATGAAATCGGCATTCGAACCCTCAAAGTGCATACATTCTCGTATTCTTTCAACAGATCTTCAACCTGCAACATCATCGTTAATCACTGTAGAAGGAATGTAGAAGTAGGTTATAGTTTATGTTACTGTTTTTTACGTACCATGGCCTTAGTCTTGGAGTAGAAGGAACCTGTAAAATTTGGCTCGTCTTCCTCCTTGAATCCAATGCCTGAGCCTTGTGGATGCTCCTTATCATACTCGAATATGCAACCGGTTGCAAAATTTATCATCAATAGGTTGTTGTCTTTGCAAACATCAGCTAAATTTAGTGTGCCTACCACATTTGTCCTAATAGTTTCCACCTTGTGTGATTCACACCAATCAACATTAGGCCTCCCTGTAACACCAGCAGCATTCAACACATGAGTTGGCCTTACTCTCATTACATCATCCATGATTGACCTTCTATCTTGTAATCTTCCTGTACCATACTCAAAATTAATACTCTGATTATCACAAAGCTTCCCCAGCAACCCCCCTATCCAGCCAGTCCTCCCATATATTAAGAACTTCAGTTCTGAGCTTTTATTATTCTCGTCCTCATTACTCAAACGTGCATTCTCCAACAACCATGCGTCGTCGTTTGCGTGAACTATTAATGAGATGCGAGGATGTGGATGGAGAGCAGCAGATACATCGCCCCACCATTGCGGATTTTTGATGTACCAATCCATTGTCATCTTTAGCCCTTCTGTCCAAGGAGTCGTTTCTTGCCACCCAAGTTTCTTGAGCTTCTGATCATCCAAGAAATATCTCTGATCATTGAAAGGTCTATCTTGAACGAATTTTATCGCTTTTTCAGTATCCAATCCAAACAGCTTGCATATGTCCTCTGCTACATCTAGGACTCGTCTCTCCTTCTTGGTACCAATATTATACACATGGCCGATGACCCCTTTATGAAGTATGACATCAAATGCCTCTGCCACATCATCACAGTGTAGATAGCTTCTCACATTTGAGCCATTACCATGGATCGGCAACTGCTCGCCTTTCATAGCAAGGAGAATGAATTTTGGAATAAGTTTTTCTGGGAATTGGTTAGGGCCATACACATTATTGCCTCTAGTTGTAATTGTAGGAAGGCCGTATGATCGATTATAAGCCATGACAAGCATTTCAGCCCCAGCTTTTGTAGCAGAGTAAGGGTTTGTAGGCAGGAGCTGTGAAGCCTCAGGGTTGCCAATATCGGTTTCCATGTCTGTTTCACCATAAACTTCATCAGTACTGACATGAATGAACCTCCTGATTCGCTTAGTGACCTTGCAGGCTTCAAGAAGTACATGAGTACCATAAATATTGTTGGTAGTGAATTCAAAGGAGTTACCAAAGGAATTATCAACATGGGTTTGGGCAGCAAAGTGCATAATGGTATCAATATCTTCAGCTATCAAAAGGTGGTTTACAAGATCTGCACTTGCAATATCACCCTTTACAAATTTAAAGTTTGGAGATGATCTACACGGAGCAAGGTTCTTGAGGTTAGAGCAGTAATCTAGCTTGTCAAGAGCAACAATCTTGTATCCAGGATAGTTCTTGATCAGTCTGTTAGTCACATGAGAGGCTATAAAACCAGCTGCACCAGTTATTAGGAGATTTCTTGGTTGATAATAAGGAGCAGGATGAGAAGTCATGCTTTCTTTCCGTTTATTATTATAATTATTTTCACTGCATAAAAACATTAGAACTTGGATTTAGGAGATCAGCTAATGATAAAATATTTGTCTACTGGTTGATGATACGCAATTAAATCATTAGATCTAATCTTACCAAGCAAACTCTCTACATTGCAGGTGCATGGATAATCAAATTGCAAATTGTAAGTGTGTAGATTATATATATAGTGAAACTTGATTAGCATTTAGGATCAAAGTGAATAGTTAATAAGCATGAAGAAGGGCTAAAAGTAATAGTAAAGCAGAAGAGAGAGGAAACTTACAGGTGGTGCCGAAAGAGAGGTGAAGAAAGTGTTCATGGAAGCTAAAATACAAACAATAAGTGATATGTGTGATGGGAATGTAGTTTAGGAAATTAAGAAGAGGGATAGGTAATAGGGTGTTGGAGATTAAGTAGGACTCTGACTCTAATATTAGCCTCATAAGCATTTGTAACGTGTTCTGATTTCCTTGTTATTTGGAATGAGTTGTTGTGTGGATCTTCCCCAGCATCTACCTCCCTCTTGCTCTAAACAAAACATGGATCTGTGATTACTTCCATTTCAAAACTCATACACAGTGAGGATGAGAATTCATTTCCTTATCAATATAAACGTGTTAAATATATATATATATATATATACTTTCTCAATCATTTTCACTATTGATGTGGAGCTGCTGGGTCTCTGCATCAAAAATTGACTGGCCCAATAGATATAATAATAATTTTATTAGAGTCCATTAGTTGGCATAGTATACATAGCACTTAAATGCACATAGATAGCCCAGATGACATAGGATTAGGTAAGGAGAATTTAGACGTTGATTAGGGCTTATTGCAACAAGAGCTTATAAACTATATGGGTACAAGGCTTTGAGGTCTAACTGCTAAACCTTTCGAATTATAATTTGCACGCCATGCTCAGGCTCCACGATCATTCTAAAAGCAGGAGAGTGTTGATAATTGGGTGATAAAGAGAAGGTGAATTCGGAGACGATGAGGGATAGGACAACCTTCAACTCCACCATAGCAAGGTTTCGGCCTACGCATAATCGAGTCCCAACTCCAAATGGGATGTAGGCTTGGGCAAATTTGCATGCTTTTGAGACCCCATCTGCGAACCTCTCTGGTCTAAACTCATTAGCATCTGGTCCCCATATAGTGGTATCCCTGTGCATGGTTGGAATTAAGGTCCATATGCATACTCCCTTTGGAACTGTGATTTTTCCTATTTGAACTTGTTCCAGTGCCTCCCTCGACACAAATGCTCCTGGTGGGTATAGCCTCAATGCCTCTTGAATCACCATAGTAACCTATATATATAAAAACAAAGATTACTCTTTCTGATTAATCCAAGAATGATATTTGATTGTTATAATTCATGTTCTATTACCGTCTTTAAGTTGGACAGTGAATTTGCATCTAGGCCTTCACTGCAGAATTGAGTAACCTCCTCTCTGATACGAGATTGCCACTCTGGATATAAAGCAAGGAGCATCATACACCAGGTTGCAGCAGTAGCAGTTGCTTCATGGCCTGCGAAGTATATATTCTTGCAATTATCGACTATGAAGTGCTTGGGTGAGAAGTTGCTATTGCTGGAATTGCTATTGTTGACGGCTGCCTCCAGTAATTGCTGCATTAGATCCTTTTCAATGTAGCTTTTGTCTAAGCTTTGGTTTTCCCGTTCCTTCACAGTCTCCCATATTAAAGACTCTATCTCTGTTTCCAAGTTCCTCTTCAACTTTTGGTTCTTGTAAGCGAAAAACCTGTCATTAGAGAACATATATATATACTGTTAGTTGCTGGAAATTACTCGAACTTGACTTCTCGCAGTTCTGGAAATTACTCTAGTATCATTAAGTAAGCCATCATTGTAGCTGTGAATTTTAATTAATCGTAAGATATATACCCGAAACTTGTTATCCCAAACAGGATGCTTTGCTTGGTAATGAGAGTTCGGAGGGTTCTAAGCTTGGAGAAAATCTCTTTGCCTTTCATGTAAGAGCTCCCAAAACAAGCTCTTGCAATCACGTCAGCTGAGAGGCCTCTTAAGTCCTCATCAATTGTAATGTCTGCTTGTCTACCACCCTGGGCTTCAATGCATTGCTCCCATTTTCTGAGCAATGGTTTTGCTGACTCCACTATCAATCCTACCATTCCCTGCAAGTGACAGATTTTCATGGTCCCAACTCCAAACATGACCATTATTTTAAGTAGAAATTAAGCACAATTAGGAAACAGGTCTTGATATTATACCTTGGTCTTGTCCATGAAGAACTCGGGCGCAATGATTTTGCGCTGTTGAGCCCAAACGTGGCCGTTGGACCTGATAATGCCTTTTCCAAGCATGGGTTCGAGTCTTTTGGTCATGTAAGTAGGCTTCCCCAAGTCCAGACTGAGAGACTGGTTCATTTCCTTCACCATCTCCGGGTCGTTCACATACAAATGCTGCCTAAACCCGGTTGAATATGTGTATACTGGACCTGCATTTGTCAAACACGAATCATCAATCTATAATTATGCATAAAATATGAAAATACATCATGAAAACTTATCACATAATATAATTAAATTAAATATAGCTAACATATAAATTTGATTTCGATATCACATAAAAATAATAAAGATTTATATATAATTAATTAAAATGCATATATATAATATAAATATAAATTATTTTTAATTAATACTCGATTAGTGGAGTTCTTTATTATTTTAATCTAAATTATATAGCTTCAAGCAAATCTCAACTTAAGTTACACCAATTTAATATTCTTATACAGTTAATTTTGTATTTTCAAAAAGCTTTTATTTTTTAAAAGCATTAAAATATTTAGTTTGTGTGAAATTTACTAACATACTTTTATCTCTAAATAGTGTTTATATTTTCAAAATATAATTATTTGATTTGTGTAATTTTAAAATAACAATTACGCCGTCCTAATTAATTGTCTCAAAAAGTGGACTTTTTTAATTTGTTTTTAAAAATAAAAAACAAAATAGTTAATTTTATTAAATTATCTAATATACTATTTTTATATAAATACCAAAATATACATTTTAGCAGCCATCTAATCAATAGTCACGTGATGGGTTGCGGCCTTCAATGGATTCCCATTATTTGACAAACAAAAAGGAAAAGTCAATGAATATCATTGGCTAACAGTCGTTTTTGGTTGAAAGCGTTTCAGAAAAAGAGGAGCCGAAATGGTTGACTTTTCCTCAACTGTTTGGAAAGCTTATGAAGTAAATAATTCATTTATTCTTAAATAAAAAAGAAAGACCATTATAGTAATTTATTATTGATTATTTTTTGGTACGAATATATTCCAACGTTACGCAGTTCAAATCCAATTTGGACACTAATGCTAGGAGCAGATGCTTCCCTTCTAAGGAAAAGACCTTCACCGATTCTTTTAATTTGAGTTACTAATTAATTATGCTAGTCAAATTTCTGTTAAATTTTATTTTAATTTATTCCCCATTTACATATTTTATTAAACAGATGGAATGCTATATGTCAGTTCGAATACAACCGAAAAAAGAAACGGAATACGAATAACAAAAAGTAGAAATGCTAATCATTAATTTTATGGCCGGCATTACCTTAATTTTAGTTAGATGAAAAAAGTGTGTTCCTACAATTATTAACAAATCAAAATCGACTATTTTTAATTTAATAATATTAAAGTCGATTTTCAAATTACATAAAAAATTTTGACTTTGAGTTTTCATCACTAATTTTATTTAACTCAATAATGTTAGACTTATCTATAATAACGTATAATTTTGAAGCTGAAATTAACTCATTTGAATTTTTTTTTTTTAAAAAAGTGATTTTTTTTCCTTACACATATCTGTTTAATCATTAGTATATTATTTAAAGTGATTGAGTGTATTCCTTAAAAAAAAAAATGTATAAATAAACTATGTGAAATATTTTTAAGAAATCACCATATAAATGTGAAATATATTTTGAAAGTAATTATTTTATTAAAAAAATATTTTGTATTTATTTATTTATTTATAATATAAAAAATAAAATGTAAAAATTCCCTTAAAAAGTGATGTAATTTTCGTTTAATTACAGAAATATTTTTCCTCAGTAAAGCACCAAAAAAAAAAACTTCTTTACCGAAACAAATGAAACCTAGGTAGAAGGATGAATACTAATGTGAAAAAAAGAAAGAAATTAAATAAAATAAAGTGAAATAAATAAATTAAGAAGCAGAAACGTTACCGTATAGTTTTCTCCAGTGTTCGAAGTAAGGAAAGATGGAAGAAGTGTAGTCATGGGCAACAAAATCGCCATGAGTATGAGACCGGTTGATTGCGTTGGATTGAATTTGTTGCATTTGAGAGAGATTTCCATAGAGAAAAGAAGGAGAAGGTCCAGTGATGCCTTGCATGCACAGCTTCCTCTTAACCCTGTGGGAGCTAATAAGCAAGATGAAGATGGTGTTGCAGAGATAAATGATGAACCAAATCAATCCCAGAAGAAGCAACGAAGACAGGATTCTCAGGGGAAGAGACGCCTCCATCCTCCTCCTCTTCCTTTTCTTCTCTTTGTCTCTTATTATGATTATACTATATATCTATTATATGATGGTTCTGCCACTTGCTATATTATACATACATATAGGCAGTAAATAATGTAAGAGCTTTATTTATTTATATATAAATAGACATCAAGCTTATTGTACATTTATACAGTTCTAAAGTGACCGGACACCGTGGACCGACTCATCTAAGTTGTCCAAGGACGGTCATTAGTGGATTCATAACTGCCCTACATATGAAAGGCAATTGCCTTTGTCGCTGAATTTTTGCAATTGGCTCAAAAACATTGGGTTATTACAATTTTGTCCTTTAAAAAAAGTAGGTTGTTCGATTTCAATTCTCATACTGTTCTTGTAAGAATTAGAATAAGAAATAGAATTAAAATTAAATTTACTCTTCATTCATTTTTAGAATTATATTTAAAATCAAATTTTAATAAGTTCGATTTTAATTGTATTTTATTTTTTTAATTTTAATTTTAATTTCAATTTAAATTTTAATTTTTATAAATAAAATTATAATATTATTATATTTATTTTAAAATAATAAATAATCAATAATAATAAAAGTAATAACATTAATATTTAAACGATAATAATATCAATATTAACATATATTTTATATAATTTTTAATAAAAATATTATATTATATTATATATAATTATTAATTATATATTTTAATATAAAAATACATTTATAATTAATATCTAAAAATATATTATATTACTAATATATGTTTAATACCTGGTTAGAGTCCGGCATCCGAAGTTTACTTTTCGATGGAGTTTCGGATGTCGGACGTCTCTAGAAGGGTTAGAGTGATGTTTTTCTAACAGGTTTTGGTATGTTTCATAGTTTTAAAGTATAAGGAAATGAGTTTTTGAATGAATTGAATCAAGGCAGAAAAGTCAAGTTCGGCCGCCGAAGTTGAGGTTTGGCCGCCGAACATGCATGGCTTTCGGTTTCACATGTAGCCGCCGAAGGTGGTCTGGCCAGCCACCTATAAATGGCCCTCAGTCGGTTGAAAGGATAAACATCACCGTTTTCTTTCACTTGCTGAGGTGAGACCCTGTTCTTTGTGAGTATTCTTTCATGTTTTCATCCAATCTTGCAAAGATTTGATTAGTTTTTATGGTATTTTGAAGGTTTTAAGCTAAAAACTCAAAGTTGTGAAGTTTGGAGAGTTTGAAGGAGAGTTGCTCCAAAACTCCACGTTAGGATCGTTCATCTTCTTGGTTTCAAGAGGTAAGTGAAGATCCTGAGCTTGTTTTTATGTTTTCTGAAGGTTTTATGTGGTTTTGGGGGAGAGTTGCATGAATAGGGTTCTTTGTGAGGTTTTGATGATTTTGTGAGTAAAGCTTGTTTCTGTGTTGTTTGTGTTGTGTGTTTGGGATTTTAAGGTAGGTTCTGACCCCTTTGAGCATATCCTTGGGTATATGCAAGTTGAGGGAGTGAGGTGTTTGAGATTGGAAGAGGTATGTGCTTTTGGCGAGAGGCAGAGCAAGTGTAATACCCGGCTAGACTCCGGTATCGGAATTCCTACCGTCCGGTGGAATTTCAGATGTCGGAGACCTCTAGAAGGGTAAAACCATGTTTTCATGAAATATTTTAATGTTTTTGATGATTTTAAGTAAAGAGGAAATGAGTTTTTGAATAAAAATACCCTTGGAAGAAACTCAGGTTCGGCCGCCGAAACTCAAGTTCGGCCGCCGAACATGCATGCTTTTCGGGTGCGCCTTAGGCCCCCGAAGGCATAAGTGAGGGAAGCCCAGGTTCGGCCGCCGAACCTCAAGTTCGGCCGCCGAACATGGCATGCATGCGGAGGCACTTTCGGCCCCCGAACGTGGCCTGGCCAGCCACTATAAAAGGGTCCCTTAGCCGAAAACGGGCGAGCTTTTTCCCCATTTTCGGCCAAGGTGAGTCCTTCTGCCATTCCTCACCATCCTTGAGTCCTTTCCTTCAAATCTTTCAAGTTTTTCACAAGCTTTTGCTTTGTTTTGAAGATTTTCGAGTTTAAAGCAAGTTTTGGAGTTTTGAGGTCCAAGAACTCAAAACCTCCCACCTCCGAGTTTAGGACGTCTCTTTCTCGATCTTCAAGAGGTAAGAGCCGATCTTAAGCTCATTTCATATTTAAAGTAAGTTTTATGCAAGATCTATGGGGAAGAATGCATGTTTAGCTCATAGTTAGGTTTTTGAGTTAATGTTATGTTTTGAGCATGTATGTTGGATTTGAGTTGTTGTTGTGTGTTGTAGTTGGGGTTTAAGTTAGTTTGAAGCCCCTAGGAGGCAATGTATGTATATTTGCATGATTTGGATGAGTTATATGCATGTTGAAGGATTTGGGAGGCAAATGTGCATAAAGGAGCCAAGTTTCTGTCCTTTGGCAGAAACCAGGTTCGGCAGCCGAAGGAACTTTCGGCCGCCGAACATGGCTGGGGAGGCAGGCCTTTCGGTTGCCGAAGTTGCCCCCGAAAAGAGACTTTCGTCTCTGTCTGGGACTTTCGGCCGCCGAAGGTGCCGCCGAACCTGCCCTGTTCTGCCTTCCTTTGCCTGTTTTTGCATGATTGTTTGAGGTGTTTTTGGGGGTTTTTGGGGGATGTTTTTAGAGTTATGTTCTAGTTGTTTGGTCCCTCATGTGAGTCCACCTGTGTAGGTTCGGACCCGAGGAACCGAGGACCCCAGCAGTGAGTTCAGCTGCTTCTGAGTCAGTAGAGCTTCAGCAAAAGGTGAGTAGAATAAACCCTTATGTTTTTAAAGCAAATGAATTATAAAGTTGAGCATGTTCATGCACCATGAATGCCATGTGATGAATTAGGTTGTTTGCATTAGAATTCACGAATATGTGGCATTGCATTTATGATGTTGATGTGGATTGGTCATTGAATGATCCTTTAGTCCTCATATGGTATGATGATGCTACGGCATGAGACAGTATGGAAGTCCAGGTTGTACCCATTCTACGTCCCTTGCACGATGTAAGAGAAAGTCCAGGTTGTACCCATTCTACGTCCCTGGCACAGTTGGACTGTATGATATGTTATGTTAAGAGAAAGACCGGTTGTACCCATTCTACGTCCCGGCACAGTTGGATTATGTAGAGGACTATTGGTGACAATACCATCCGAGATGTGATTAGTTGTGATGTGTTGCATTACATGATGGCATGAGATTTTTAAATATTGTTTTCTATTATTCTGCTCACTGGGCTCTAGTAGCTCACCCCTTTTCCCTAATCCCCTAGGATTGCAGGTACGGGCTAGACAGAGAAGTCAAGAAGAGTAAAAGTCATATGTATGTAATAGTTAGAATGTGGACATGATAAATTGTAAGATGATGTAAAGTTAAATAGTTATGTTATGTATAGTGATATTGAGGATTAGAAGTTGTGCTTGACCCTATAGATGTTGTAATCCCTTTTTTTATTACATGATCTTATGTTATTGATGACTATGTTTAGCCAACTCAACACATGTTATGCCACCCATTGGGGGCATTGATGAGGTCCTATAGAGGGGTCAAGATATGATTATGTATATGTTCAGTGCATGCACAGGTTGAGTTTGGCGTATGATAGAATGTATGAAAAAAAAGTTTTAATTTTTTATGTTTTTTCTTGATCATGTATGGGATTAAACAGGTTTCCAGGATGTATGTTTGGCTTGCTACGGGTCCCGGCGGCCTTAAGTCGACCCGGATCCTAGCGCCGGTAGCGGTCCGATTTTCGGGTCGTTGCAGAATGGTATCAGAGCCCTAGGTTCATATGGTCGGACCTAGAGTGTTGGGCTCATAGATGTTATAGAAGGTCAAGCACAATAGGAAGATCATGTCCACTAGGATAGGATGTAGAGTCCTGTCTTGATTGATGATGTGAAATGCCATGATTTTATGCATGTGCATTAATGTTTATGTGATGTGTACTATTTTTCAGAAAACAGGATGAGAGGAACTCGTCGATCAGCAAGATTGACTGGAGTACCACCTGAGGATGAGGGCATGAGCGCCCGTCCTCCTACATTGCCTAGGGCAATGTCAAGCAGGTCCAACAGGGACAAAATAGTAAGAGACCCTAGAAGGTCTTTGGATCTGGGTAGAAGCAAATCAGTCAGAGGAACAGTTCAGGGAGGAGCGTCAGAGGACATGGGGGATGATATGGATGTAGAGCAGAGAAGGGATGGCAGTTTGGGAGTTAGTATGTCAGAAGAGGGAATGGGAGAGTCCCAAGGAGGCACTCAGGCCTCGGGAATTGTCCAGCCACCCCACTACCCACACTTCTCACAAAATCCCGGGTATTCGATGGGAGGTACATCGGATTACCCTAGCTTCACCCCTTATCCCACACAGATGTCATACCCACCCTACTACCCTCCATAACCACAATACCCAATGTATCCACCCCCACCTTACTATCCAAATCCAGCAAACCCTACCTCAGAAAATGTTGCACCACCTCCACCACCTACAGAACCAGCAGCCCCAGCTACCCAACCTTCTAGACCTAGCTCAGCCAGTGGGAGCAAGGTCAAGATGACAGACTACATGAAGTTGGGTGCTCCCCAGTATGAAAAAGGGGATGACCCGTTTGTGTATCTTGAGAGGGTCAAGGTGATCACATATGAGATTGGGGCTGATGATAGTAGAGCCATTCAGATGGCTGGGTTCACTCTTAAATGTAAGAAGGCGCGAGAGTGGTTCAAGAATTATGTGAACCCCAGAGTAGACAGCATGTCTTGGGAGGAGTTTGCAAACGAGTTTGCAGGATGGGCTTTCCCAGATAGTTCAAGAGAGCTGAAGATGATAGAGTTTGAGCAGTTGAGGCAGTCCGAGGATATGGGTGTAGAGGAGTTCACAGACAGATTCTTGGAGCTGTTGCCATTTGCAGGGCAAAACCTTGACACAGATCAGAAAAGATCAAGGAGGTATATCATGAAACTCCACTCTAGATATTCCTCCTTGATCCAGTCAGCAGATAGGGAGAGCTTCCACGCCATAGTGGATATGGCCCGGAAAATGGAGGCCAGTGCCATCGTTCAGGGAACAATTAAGCAGTCAGTGGCACAGCCTTCTAGTTCTAAGACCCCAGGCTCTTCTTCTTTCAGTGCAGCAGCTTCAGGTAGCAAAAAGTGGAGTAACACCACTAGGAAGCCCAAGAAGAACAAGTTTTGGAACAAGGTCAAGTCTAGTCTGGGACTAGGGAGTGGCTCAAGCTCTGGCGCGGATAATGCAGTTTGCGCAAAGTGTGGTAGGCTACACAGGGGAGTTTGTCGGGCTGGGACAGCAGCCTGCTTCAGATGCGGGCAAGAGGGACACATGGCTCGGGAGTGTCCTAGGGCAGCTTTTGGAGCACAGTCTCAGCAGACAGCTTCTGGCAGTGTGGCTCAGCCAGCAGCTCCAGCCATGACTCAGGCCAGCGGCAAAGGCAAAGGGAGAGGGGCAGCCTCTTCTTCAGCGGGCTTCAGAGGTGAAGGTCCATCAGCTCCAGCACGAATCTTCACGATGACTCAGCAGGAGGCAGATGCATCTAACAACGTGGTGGCAGGTAACTTAGCCATTGGTTGTTCAGATGTGTATGCCTTGATGGACCCTGGTGCATCTCATTCTTTTATTGCTCCGAGAGCCGTCCAGAGGGTGGGGTTGATGATCTCTGAGTTAAAGTGTCCTCTCTGGGTCAGTGGACCCAAGTGTGATCCATCAGTGGCAGAGTCGGTCTGTCAGTGTAGTCCTGTGTTTGTTGAGGGAAGATGCTTGTCCGCCGACCTAGTGGTTCTAGATTTGACAGATTTTGACATCATTCTAGGGATGGACTGGCTATCTACCCATGGTGCTACCTTGGACTACAGGGACAAGGTAGTCAGGTTCAGAGTTCAGGATGGGTCAGAGGTTGTCTTCAGGGGAGACAGGAGGGGTACACCTAGAGGTCTGATATCAGCTCTTCAGGCTCGTAGGTTGCTTAGGAAGGGATGTCAGGGGTATTTGGCTCATGTGAGAGAGCTTAGCAGTCAGGTTAGAGAGCCCGCCTCGGTGCCAGTGGTTAGAGAGTTTCTAGACGTCTTCCCAGACGAGCTGCCAGGTTTACCACCTGCTAGGGAGATAGAGTTCGAGATAGAATTGATACCTGGAACCCGACCGATCTCTATCCCTCCCTACAGGATGGCTCCAGCCGAGTTGAAGGAATTGAAGGAACAGTTGCAAGAGTTGGTAGAAAAGGGCTTCATCCGACCGAGCACCTCACCTTGGGGTGCACCAATTTTGTTCGTGAGAAAGAAGGATGGATCCCTTAGACTTTGTATCGACTACAGGCAGTTGAACAAAGCCACTACCAAGAATAAGTACCCATTGCCAAGGATCGACGATCTATTCGACCAGCTAGCCGGAGCAGGTTGTTTCTCCAAAATAGATCTGAGATCAGGGTACCATCAGTTGAGGATCAGAGAAGAAGATGTGCCAAAGACAGCTTTCAGGACCAGATATGGGCATTTTGAGTTCCTTGTAATGCCGTTCGGGTTAACCAACGCCCCTGCAGCATTCATGGATCTCATGAACAGAGTATTTAGCCAGTACCTGGATCACTTCGTTATTGTCTTCATAGATGATATCTTAGTGTATTCCAGGAATGCAGAGGAGCATGCCCATCATCTGAGGTTGGTTCTGCAGACCTTGAGGGAACATGGCTTGTATGCCAAGTTCTCTAAGTGTGAGTTCTGGCTGAGGAGCATTTCGTTCTTGGGGCATGTGGTGTCAGAGAATGGGATAGAGGTGGACCCCAAGAAGACAGAAACTGTGGCTAACTGGCCTAGACCCACTTCAGTGACGGAGATCAGGAGTTTCTTGGGTTTGGCAGGTTACTACAGGAGGTTCGTTTAGGACTTCTCGAAGATAGCAGCTCCTCTGACCAGACTAACCAGGAAGAATCAGAAGTTTCTGTGGACCGACCAGTGCGAAGAGAGTTTTGAAGAGCTTAAGAAGAGGTTTGACTTCAGCACCAGTTTTAGCTCTGCCATCTAGTGATGAGGACTTTACAGTCTTTTGTGATGCGTCCCGTGTGGGACTGGGTTGTGTACTGATGCAAAATGAGAGGGTGATTGCTTATGCTTCTAGGCAACTAAAGAAGCATGAGTTGAATTACCCCACACATGACCTTGAGATGGCAGCAGTAATCTTTGCGCTCAAGATGTGGAGGCACTACCTCTATGGGGTAAAATGTGAGATCTTTACAGATCATAAGAGCCTGCAGTACATCTTGAGTCAAAGAGATTTGAACTTGAGACAGAGGAGATGGGTAGAGCTGCTGAGTGACTACGATTGCAAGATTCAGTATCATCCGGGTAAGGCGAATGTCGTGGCAGACGCCCTAAGCCGGAAGTCACTAGGCAGTCTATCCCACATCACGGCAGAGAGGAGACCAGTGGTGAAGGAGTTTTACAAGCTCATTGATGAAGGTCTACAGTTGGAGTTGTCTGGTACAGGTGCCTTGATTGCTCAGATGAAAGTGACACCCGTGTTTCTGGAGCAGGTGGCTCAGAAACAGCATGAGGACCCAGAGTTAGTGAAGATTGCCAGGACTGTTCAGTCAGGCAAGGACAGTGAGTTTAGATTTGACAGTAAGGGGATCCTCCGCTATGGGAGTCGATTGTGTGTACCAGATGACATAGGGCTAAAAGGAGACATTATGAGAGAGGCTCATAATGCAAGATACAGCGTTCACCCCGGAGCCACCAAGATGTATCAAGATTTGAAGAAGGTTTATTGGTGGCCGGCTATGAAGAAAGAAGTGGCACAGTTTGTGTCAGCCTGCGAAGTGTGTCAGAGGGTGAAGCTGGAATATCAGAAGCCGGCTGGAATGCTTAACCCGCTACCTATTCCAGAATGGAAATGGGAGAATATAGCTATGGACTTCGTAGTGGGGTTACCGGCAGCGTCCAACAGATTGGACTCCATATGGGTGATTGTGGACAGACTCACCAAATCTGCTCACTTCATTCCTATCAGGAGTGGCTATTCTGTGGACAAGTTGGCGCAGGTATATGTGGATGAGATCGTCAGGCTGCATGGGGTCCCTGTTTCGATAGTGTCAGATAGAGGGCCCCAGTTCACCTCCAGGTTTTGGCGGAGTCTGCAGAATGCCATGGGTACTAGGTTGGATTTCAGCACTGCCTTCCACCCCCAAACCGACGGACAGTCAGAAAGGACCATCTAGACTATCGAGGATATGCTTAGAATGTGTGTGCTGGATTTTGGCGGTTCTTGGAGGCAGCATCTACCTTTGGTGGAGTTTGCCTACAATAACAGCCATCATGCTAGCATCGGGATGGCTCCATATGAAGCTTTATACGGGAGGAAGTGCAGGTCACCTGTTTGCTGGGAGGAAGTTGGAGAGAAGGCCTTGGCAGGGCCTGAGTTAGTAGAGATTACCAGCAGGGTGGTACCCATAATCAGAGAGAGAATCAAGACTGCTGCAAGCAGACAGAAGAGTTATGCAGACATCCGCAGAAGACAGGTAGAGTTTCAGGAGGGGGATCTGGTATTGCTCAAGGTGTCTCCAATGAAAGGAGTGGTTCATTTTGGGAAGAAAGGTAAACTAGCCCCACGATACATCGGACCCTTTGAAATCTTGCAGAAGATTGGGAATGTGTCATACAAGCTAGATTTGCCTGCTTCAATGGCAAGAATCCATCCGGTTTTCCATGTTTCAATGTTGAGGAAATTTGTGTCAGATCCGGGCAAGGTTCTTAGTGAGCCTGATGTGGAGATCCAAGAGGATCTCACCTATGTTGAGCAACCAGTACGGATCATAGACACCCAGATCAGAAAGCTAAGAAACAAGGAAATCCCGATGGTGAAAGTCCTATGGAACCACAACAAGATGGAAGAGTGCACTTGGGAGACACGGGAGTCCATGCTCCAGCAATACCCTTATCTTTTCTAAGGTTAGTTCTTTGTGAGTTCTATGTGTTTTGTGTGTATGCCATGCTATGTGCTAGTTGAGGAACATTCGGGGACGAATGTTCTTAAGCGGGGGAGAATGTAATACCCGGCTAGACTCCGGTATCGGAATTCCTACCGTCCGGTGGAATTTCAGATGTCGGAGACCTCTAGAAGGGTAAAACCATGTTTTCATGAAATGTTTTAATGTTTTTGATGATTTTAAGTAAAGAGGAAATGAGTTTTTGAATAAAAACACCCTTGGAAGAAACTCAGGTTCGGCCGCCGAAACTCAAGTTCGGCCGCCGAACAAGCGTACTTTTCGGGTGCGCCTTAGGCCCCCGAAGGCATAAGTGAGGGAAGCACAGGTTCGGCCGCCGAACCTCAAGTTCGGCCGCCGAACATGGCATGCATGCGGAGGCACTTTCGGCCCCCGAACGTGGCCTGGCCAGCCACTATAAAAGGGTCCCTTAGCCGAAAACGGGCGAGCTTTTTCCCCATTTTCAGCCAAGGTGAGTCCTTCCGCCATTCCTCACCATCCTTGAGTCCTTTCCTTCAAATCTTTCAAGTTTTTCACAAGCTTTTGCTTTGTTTTGAAGATTTTCGAGTTTAAAGCAAGTTTTGGAGTTTTGAGGTCCAAGAACTCAAAACCTCCCACCTCCGAGTTTAGGACGTCTCTTTCTCGATCTTCAAGAGGTAAGAGCCGATCTTAAGCTCATTTCATATTTAAAGTAAGTTTTATGCAAGATCTATGGGGAAGAATGCATGTTTAGCTCATAGTTAGGTTTTTGAGTTAATGTTATGTTTTGAGCATGTATGTTGGATTTGAGTTGTTGTTGTGTGTTGTAGTTGGGGTTTAAGTTAGTTTGAAGCCCCTAGGAGCCAATGTATGTATATTTGCATGATTTGGATGAGTTATATGCATGTTGAAGGATTTGGGAGGCAAATGTGCATAAAGGAGCCAAGTTTCTGTCCTTTGGCAGAAACCAGGTTCGGCAGCCGAAGGAACTTTCGGCCGCCGAACATGGCTGGGGAGGCAGGCCTTTCGGCTGCCGAAGTTGCCCCTGAAAAGAGACTTTCGTCTCTGTCTGGGACTTTCGGCCGCCGAAGGTGCCGCCGAACCTGCCCTGTTCTGCCTTCCTTTGCCTGTTTTTGCATGATTGTTTGAGGTGTTTTTTGGGGTTTTTGGGGGATGTTTTTAGAGTTATGTTCTAGTTGTTTGGTCCCTCATGTGAGTCCACCTGTGTAGGTTCGGACCCGAGGAACCGAGGACCCCAGTAGTGAGTTCAGCTGCTTCTGAGTTAGTAGAGCTTCAGCAAAAGGTGAGTAGAATAAACCCTTATGTTTTTAAAGCAAATGAATTATAAAGTTGAGCATGTTCATGCACCATGAATGCCATGTGATGAATTAGGTTGTTTGCATTAGAATTCACGAATATGTGGCATTGCATTTATGATGTTGATGTGGATTGGTCATTGAATGATCCTTTAGTCCTCATATGGTATGATGATGCTACGGCATGAGACAGTATGGAAGTCCAGGTTGTACCCATTCTACGTCCCTTGCACGATGTAAGAGAAAGTCCAGGTTGTACCCATTCTACGTCCCTGGCACAGTTGGACTGTATGATATGTTATGTTAAGAGAAAGACCGGTTGTACCCATTCTACGTCCCGGCACAGTTGGATTATGTAGAGGACTATTGGTGACAATACCATCCGAGATGTGATTAGTTGTGATGTGTTGCATTACATGATGGCATGAGATTTTTAAATATTGTTTTCTATTATTCTGCTCACTGGGCTCTAGTAGCTCACCCCTTTTCTCTAATCCCCCAGGATTGCAGGTACGGGCTAGACAGAGAAGTCAAGAAGAGTAAAAGTCATATGTATGTAATAGTTAGAATGTGGACATGATAAATTGTAAGATGATGTAAAGTTAAATAGTTATGTTATGTATAGTGATATTGAGGATTAGAAGTTGTGCTTGACCCTATAGATGTTGTAATCCCTTTTTTTATTACATGATCTTATGTTATTGATGACTATGTTTAGCCAACTCAACACATGTTATGCCACCCATTGGGGGCATTGATGAGATCCCATAGAGGGGTCAAGATATGATTATGTATATGTTCAGTGCATGCACAGGTTGAGTTTGGCGTATGATAGAATGTATGAAAGAAAAGTTTTAATTTTTATGTTTTTTCTTGATCATGTATGGGATTAAACAGGTTTCCAGGATGTATGTTTGGCTTGCTACGGGTCCCGGAGGCCTTAAGTCGACCCGGATCCTAGCGCCGGTAGCGGTCCGATTTTCGGGTCATTACAGCAAGTTTCTGCCTTGCGGATGAACTCAGGTTCGGCCGCCGAAGGTACATTCGGCCGCCGAACCCATGAGGAGGTAGCTTCGGCTGCCCAAGCTTGCCCCCGAGCCTTTGGACTTTCGGCTCTGGAGGGGAGTTCGGCCGCCGAAGGTTAGAGACTTTCGTCTCTGGAGTGCCTTTCAGCCTCCGAAACTTGCCCCCGAAAGGGTTCGGCTGCCGAAAGTAGAGATTCGGCCGCCGAAGGTGCTTGAGTTTCGTCTCTGGAGAGGACTTTCGGCCGCCGCACCTGCCGCCGAAAGTGTCCTGTCCAACTTTCCTTTGCATGCTTTGCATGGATGTTAGAGTGAGTTTAAGGGGATTCTTGGGGAGTTTAATAGAGTTCTTCTTAAGCTAGTTTGGTCCCTCATTTGCGTCCATCTGTATAGGTACAGACCAGAGGAACCAGAGAGAGCAGCAGTGAGTTCTGCTCCAGAGTGTTCAGAGCCTGCAGAGTCAGTCCAGTTAGCCAGAGGTGAGTGGAACTAAACTTAATGCTTTTACTTGAAAAATGAAATGTTTTGAGCATAGTTCATGCATCTTGCGTATACAGTAGGTTGTTTGCATTAGAATTCATGAATATGCTGCATTGCATAGTTATTTGTTGATGTGGGTGAATGCTGAATGATCCAATAGTCTCTGAGAGAAGTCCAGGAGCCTTTGACTACACCCTGGCAGGTATAGAGAAGTCCAGGAGCCTTTGACTACGCCCTGGCAGGTATAGTAAAGTCCAGGAGCCTTTGACTACGCCCTGGCAATGGTAAGTACAGAGGTGTTATATACACATATACATATATAACAGGAAGACCAGGTACTCGATTCTACGCCCTGGCACGGCAGAGTTATCGGGACTATGTGGTGACAGGTTTACCCTTGATGTGGATTGTTTGTGATATGGTGCATTCCATGAGATCATATTTTAATGAGATGTTTTACTGTTCTACTCACTGGGCTATAGAGCTCATCCCACTCCCTTAACCCCAGTTTTGCAGGTTCAGTGTACAGTATACAGAGGAGATCCACAGAGTACAGAAAAAGTAAAGAGCTTTGTAATAGCTTAGAGTGGACATGTAATATTAAAGAGTGTAATAGTTGTGTATAAAGTTAGAAATGTGCTTGACTTAGTGATGCTTATTATGTACATGATCTGTATATGTATATATGTTTTACTGTATGTGAAAAACCAGGCTTAACAGGTATGAGTTAACCCATCTAGAGCAAGCTCTAGTCAGGGGTACAGAGTACAGAGTACAGAGTACAGAGTACAGAGCTAGTGCATGCACAGGTTAAGCCTTGGTTCAAAAAAGAGTTTTTATTTTCACAGAAAATGTATGAACATGTATGAGATTTACAGGTACACAGAGAGTATAGCAGGCTTGCTACGGGTTCTGGCGGCCTTAAGCCGACCTGAATCCTAGCGCCGGTGACGGTCCATTTTGGGGTCGTTACAGATTGGTATCAGAGCCCTAGGTTCACATGATCGGACCTATAGAGACAGTATCGGGCTCATAGAGGTTAGAAGTGGTCAAGCACAATAGGCAATCATGTCCACTAGGATAGGGTATTGAGTCCTATCTGTTTACTGCCATGAGTTATGCATGTGCCTTATTGATATGTGATGTTTATGTGCTAAAGTGCTATCTTCTGTGTTGTTTTCGAGAGAGTAAAGATGAGAGGAACTCATCGATCAGCTCGATTGACTGGAGTCCCACCAGATAGTGAGAGACCAACTGCTCGTCCTCCTGCATTGCCAAGGGCAAGGTCTCAGAGATCTAGCAGGGAAGGTACGTCAATAGACCCTAGAAGGTCTGTAGACGAGAGCAGAAGAGGTACAGCGAGAGGAGAAAGATCAGAGGAAAGGAGGGAGGCTATGGAGATTGACCAGTCTCGAGATGACAGCATGGGTATAGGCAGATTTGAGGAAGGTATGGGAGAGTCGCAGGGAGGCGCTCAGGCCTCAGGTTTTGGCTATCCAGTTTTTCCGCAGGACCTAGAGTATCCGATGGGAGGTATGTCGGAGTACTCTAATTTTGTCTCATATCCTCCTTACATGCCATATATGCCTTATCCTCCTTATTACCCACCATATCCGATGTATCCACCCTCCCCTACCCATCCAAGTGCAGCACACCCAGAGCTAAATGACCCAGTACCACCACCACCAGAACCAGTAGCCCCTGTTGTTGACAGACATCAACCTAGCTCATCTGGAGATAAAGTGCAAATGACGGAGTACTTGAAATTGGATGCTCCTAAATATAACACGGGAGATGATCCATTTGAATACCTCAGATCAGTTAGGATGATAACCAGTGAATTGGGAGCTGATGATAGTAGAGCCATTGAGATGGCAGGGTTTACACTGAAATGCAAGAAGGCCAGAGAATGGTTCAAGAATTATGTGGAACCCAGGATGAACAGTATGTCATGGGGAGAGTTCGCCAATGAGTTTACAGGGTGGGCTTTTCCTGATAGCTCCAGGGAGATGAAAGTCATAGAGTTTGAACAGTTGAGACAGACAGATGAGATAAGTGTTGATGAATTCACAGATAAGTTCCTGGATTTGCTTCAGTATGTGGGTCAAGCCTATGATACTGATCAGAAGAAGGCAAGGAGATATACTATGAGACTGCATCCCAGGTATTCTTCCTTGATTCTTCCAGCTGAAAAGGAGAGTTTTCACACTATAGTGGACGCAGCCAGGAAAATGGAAGCTAGTGCCAATATCCAGAAACAGTCAAAGGCACATGCTTCGGGTTCTAAGGCCCCCAGTTCAGGCACTTCAGGCAGCAAGAGATGGGATAGAGCAAAAGGAACAAAGAGTAAGTTCTGGAATAAAGTCAAGTCAGGTCTGGGAATAGGTAGTGGCTCAAGCTCTGGCACAGCTCCAGTATGCAGAAGATGTGGAAGACCACATGGAGGAGCTTGTCAGTTGGGATCTACGGCTTGTTTTAGATTTGGACAGGAAGGGCATATTGCTCGGGATTGTCCTCAGGTGACTTTTGCACCATCCCAACAGATGAGTGCAGGCAGTGTGGTACAGCCAGTTGTACAGCCAGCAACTCCAGTCATGCCTCAGAGTAGTGGTAGAGGTAGAGGGAGAGGGGCGGCCTTTACTTCAGCAGCAGGTTCCCGAGGTGGAAATCCGGTAGCCCCAGCACGGATTTTCACTGTGACACAGGAGGAGGCTAACATGTCGAACACAGTGGTGTTAGGTAATTTCATCATTGGGTGTTCAGATGTGTATGCTTTGATGGACCCCGGTGCTTCTCATTCCTTTATTGCTTCGAGAGCCATAGAGAGGTTGGGTTTGATCAGTTCTGAGTTAGAGTATCCTCTCTGGGTCAGTGGACCTAAATGTGACCCATCAGTGGCAGTATCAGTCTGTCGTTTCAGTCCAGTGTTCATAGAGGGTAGATGCCTTCCAGCTGACCTTGTGGTTCTAGACTTGACAGATTTTGATGTCATTCTAGGGATGGATTGGCTATCTGCATATAGTGCTACTTTGGACTGTAGAGAGAAGATAGTTAGGCTTAGAGACCAGGATGGGTCAGAGTGTGTCTTCAGAGGAGACAGGAGAGGTACACCCAGAGGTTTGATTTCAGCCCTTCAGGCTCGTCGTTTGCTTAGGAGGGGTTGTCAGGGGTTTCTAGCTCATGTGAGAGAGCTAGACAGTCAGGTTAGGGAACCAGCCACAGTACCAGTAGTCCGAGAGTTTTTCGATGTTTTCCCAGACGAACTTCCAGGACTACCACCTGGTAGGGAGATAGAGTTTGAAATAGAATTGCTGCCTGATACCAGACCTATCTCTATTCCTCCCTACAGGATGGCGCCAGCAGAGTTAAAAGAGTTAAAAGAGCAGTTGCAGGATTTGGTAGATAAGGGTTTCATCCGCCCTAGTACCTCACCTTGGGGTGCTCCAGTGCTCTTTGTCAGAAAGAAGGATGGATCCCTCAGACTTTGTATCGACTACAGACAGTTGAACAAGATCACTACCAAGAATAGGTATCCTTTACCTAGGATTGATGATCTATTTGACCAGCTGGCTAGAGCAGGTTGTTTCTCTAAAATAGATCTGAGATCCGGATATCATCAGTTGAGAGTTAGAGAGGCAGATGTGTCAAAGACAGCGTTCAGGACCAGATATGGGCATTATGAGTTCTTAGTGATGCCGTTCGGGTTGACTAACGCCCCTGCAACATTCATGGATCTCATGAACAGAGTTTTCAGTGAGTTTCTGGATCACTTTGTCATTGTTTTCATCGATGATATTTTAGTGTATTCCAGAGATGCAGAGGAGCATGCCCAGCATCTGAGGATAGTTCTGCAGACACTGAGAGAGCATGGTTTGTATGCCAAGTTCTCGAAGTGTGAGTTTTGGTTGAGGAGCATTTCCTTCTTGGGACATGTGGTATCAGTAGAGGGTATTGAGGTAGACCCCAAGAAGATAGAGGCTGTAGCTAACTGGCCCAGACCCACTACAGTGACTGAGATTAAAAGCTTTCTGGGACTGGCAGGGTACTACAGGAGGTTCGTTCAGAACTTCTCAAAGATAGCAGCTCCTATGACCAAACTGACTCAGAAGAACCAGAAGTTTGTCTGGTTAGACCAGTGTGAGGAGAGCTTTGAGGAGCTCAAGAAGAGATTGACAACAACACCAGTATTAGCTCTGCCTGTCAGTAATGAGGATTTCACAGTGTTCTGTGATGCATCTCGAGTGGGATTGGGCTGTGTTTTGATACAGAGTGATAGGGTGATAGCTTATGCTTCTAGACAGTTGAAGAAGCACGAGGTGAATTACCCCACCCATGACCTAGAGATGGCAGCAATTATTTTTGCACTCAAGATGTGGCGGCATTACCTCTATGGGGTTAAATGCGAGATCTTTACTGATCACAAGAGTTTACAGTACATCTTGAGTCAGAGAGAGCTGAATTTGAGGCAGATAAGATGGGTAGAATTGCTCAGTGATTATGATTGTAAAATTCAGTATCATCCGGGTAAGGCGAATGTTGTGGCAGACGCCCTAAGCCGGAAGTCACTAGGCAGTTTATCCCATATAGTAGCAGAGCGGAGACCAGTAGTGATGGAGCTTTACAAGCTCTTAGAAGAGGGGTTACAGCTAGAGTTGTCTGGTACAGGTGCGTTGCTAGCACAGATGAGAGTGACACCTGTGTTTCTGGAACAGATAGCTCAGAAACAGCACGAGGACCCAAAGTTGATGAAAATTGCCAGGACTGTTCAGTCAGGCAACAGTGCAGAGTTCAAATTTGACAGCAAAGGGATCCTCCGTTATGGGAGTCGACTTTGTGTACCAGATAGGACCAGTGTGAAGGAAGACATTATGAGGGAAGCTCATAATGTGAGGTATAGTGTTCACCCAGGAGCCACCAA
This sequence comes from Manihot esculenta, assembly GCF_001659605.2. Lineage (NCBI taxonomy): Eukaryota > Viridiplantae > Streptophyta > Magnoliopsida > Malpighiales > Euphorbiaceae > Manihot > Manihot esculenta. The sequence goes on along the minus strand of NC_035176.2, from coordinate 33,500,986 downwards.
GATGTACCAGGATCTGAAAAGGGTTTATTGGTGGCCAGCCATGAAGAAAGAAGTGGCGCAGTTTGTGACAGCCTGTGAGGTTTGCCAGAGGGTGAAACTAGAGCATCAGAAACCAGCTGGAATGCTTAACCCATTGCCAATTCCAAAATGGAAATGGGAGAACATAGCTATGGATTTTGTAGTGGGTTTACCAACAGTGTCCAACAGGATAGACTCTATATGGGTGATTGTGGACAGACTCACGAAATCTGCTCATTTTCTTCCAGTACGGAGTAACTATTCTGTGGATAAGTTGGCACAGGTCTATCTGGATGAGATAGTGAGATTACATGGAGTTCCAGTGTCTATAGTCTCAGACAGAGGACCTCAGTTTACTTCCAGATTTTGGCGAAGTCTGCAGAGTGCGATAGGCACAAGGTTGGATTTTAGCACTGCTTTCCACCCACAGACGGATGGACAATCAGAGAGGACCATCCAGACCATAGAAGATATGCTTCGACTGTGTGTGTTAGACTTTGGCGGTTCTTGGAGGCAGCATCTACCTTTGGTGGAGTTTGCCTACAATAACAACCATCATGCTAGCATAGGGATGGCTCCTTATGAAGCTTTGTATGGGAGGAAGTGCAGATCACCTGTTTTCTTGGAAGAGGTAGGAGAGAAGGCTCTTGCAGGGCCAGAGTTAGTAGAGATTACCAGTAGAGTGGTGCCCATGATCAGAGAGAGAATCAGAACAGCGCAGAGCAGACAGAAAAGTTATGCAGACGTTCGCAGAAAGCAGTTAGAGTTCCAGGAGGGTACTTGGGTATTGCTACAAGTGTCTCCAATGAAAGGAGTGGTTCGTTTTGGGACGAAAGGTAAATTAGCTCCACGGTACATTGGACCCTTTGAGGTTTTGCAGAGGATCGGGAATGTGTCGTATAAGCTGGATTTACTTGCTTCTATGGAGAGAATTCACCCGGTATTTCATGTTTCTATACTGCGGCAGTTTGTGTCAGATCTGAATCAGGTTCTGAGTGAGCCTGAGGTAGAGATTCATACAGATCTCACCTATATAGAGCAGCCAGTGCGGATTCTGGACACACAGATCAGACAGCTAAGGAACAAAGAGATCCCAATGGTGAAAGTTCTGTGGAACCACCATAATCTAGAAGAATGCACCTGGGAGACGCGGGAGTCTATGCTCCAGCAATATCCATATTTGATTTGAGGTTAGTTTCCTCCTTTTTATGTGTTAATTATTTGTTTTAGGAACATTCGAGGATGAATGTTCTTAAGGGGGGGAGAATGTAATACCCGGCTAGAGTCCGGCATCGAAAGTCTACTTTCCGATGGAGTTTCGGATGTCGGACGTCTCTAGTAGGGTTAGAGTGATGTTTTTCTAACAGGTTTTGGTATGTTTCATAGTTTTAAAGCATAAGGAAATGAGTTTTTGAATGAATTGAACCAAGGCAGAAAAGCCAGGTTCAGCCGCCGAAGTTGAGGTTCGGCCGCCGAACATGCATGGCTTTCGGTTTCACGTGTGGCCGCCGAAGGTGGTCTGGCCAGCCACCTATAAATGGCCCTCAATCGGTTGAAAGGATAAACATCACCATTTTCTTTCACTTGCTGAGGTGAGACCCTGTCCTTTGTGAGTATTCTTTCATGTTTTCATCCAATCTTGCAAAGATTTGATTAGTTTTTATGGTATTTTGAAGGTTTTAAGCTAAAAACTCAAAGTTGTGAAGTTTGGAGAGTTTGAAGGAGAGTTGCTCCAAAACTCCACGTTAGGATCGTTCATCTTCTTGGTTTCAAGAGGTAAGTGAAGATCCTGAGCTTGTTTTTATGTTTTCTGAAGGTTTTATGTGGTTTTGGGGGAGAGTTGCATGAATAGGGTTCTTTGTGAGGTTTTGATGATTTTGTGAGTAAAGCTTGTTTCTGTGTTGTTTGTGTTGTGTGTTTGGGGTTTTAAGGTAGGTTCTGACCCCTTTGAGCATATCCTTGGGTATATGCAAGTTGAGGGAGTGAGGTGTTTGAGATTGGAAGAGGTATGTGCTTTTGGCGAGAGGCAGAGCAAGTTTCTGCCTTGCGGATGAACTCAGGTTCGGCCGCCGAAGGTACATTCGGCCGCCGAACCCATGAGGAGGTAGCTTCGGCTGCCCAAGCTTGCCCCCGAGCCTTTGGACTTTCGGCTCTGGAGGGGAGTTCGGCCGCCGAAGGTGCCGCCGAAGGTTAGAGACTTTCGTCTCTGGAGTGCCTTTCAGCCTCCGAAACTTGCCCCCGAAAGGGTTCGGCTGCCGAAAGTAGAGATTCGGCCGCCGAAGGTGCTTGTGTAACGACCCGAAAATCGAACCGCTACCGGCACTAGGATCCGGGTTGACTTAAGGCCGCCGGGACCCGTAGCAAGCCTAACATGCATCCTGTGAACCTGCTTAATCCCATACATGATCAACAACATACATAAAAATTAAAACTTTCCTTTCCATATACATCAACCAAACTCAACCTGTACATATACATTAACATAACATTGATCCCTCTGTGGGATCTCATCAGTGCCCCCAAATGGGTGACATAACATATATCGAGTTGGTTTACATAAACATCAAAACATCTCTAAGATCATGTATTAAAAGGGATAACAACATTCTATGGTCAAGCACACCTCTAATAATCCATAAACATCATTACATAACTATACTGTACTATTACATTACATCATACTATGATTTGTCATGTCCACATTCTAACTATTACACAAACAAACTTTACTCTAACCGACCTCCTCTTCTATCCTGTACCTGCAAGCCTGGGGGTAAAAGGGAGAGGGGTGAGCTAAAAGCCCAGTGAGCAGAACTATAAAACATATTAACACTATGCTCCAATGAAATGCATCATAACACAGACAATTCACATAAGGGTTGGGTGAACTTGTCACCAATTAGTCCAAGCTAACATTGTGCCAGGCCGTAGCATGGGGTCCTGGTCTTCCTGTCATAACATACATTACTTACCATTTGCCCCAGGGCCTCCTCTGGGCTCCTGGTCTTCGAGTCCCATAACCGTGCCAGGCCGTAGAATGGGGTCCTGGTCTTTCCTTACATAGTGCCAGGCCGTAGAATTGGGTCCTGGTCTTCCTGTCATGGACTAATTGGGTCATCCAATATTCACCCACATCAACAACAATCGATGCAATGCGGCATATTCGTGGGAACTAATGCAATCATCCTATTGCATAATCATGATGCATGAAACATGATAAAACATTTAATTTAAAAGATTAAGTTTAGTTCCATTCTGACTCGCGGTTGTCAAAGCCGGTCAAAAATAACCTTTCTGGTTATCAACAATTTACAACTGCAGATAGTGGTGAAAGGATCGAATCCACAGGGATTTGAGAACTTACCTATTTTCCTTATCAAGACCAATAAAATAAACTGAAATAAAAATAAACTGCAAAAGAAGAAAACTGAAAACGAGATAAACTGAAACGAGATAAAACTGAAATGAGATAAAACTGAAAGAGAAATAAACGGAAAGCAAAATAAACTAAAACGAGATAAAACTGAAACCAACTAAACTGTAAGTAAAATGCGGGGGTTTTGAGATTGATTTAATTAATCTAAAACTGAAAGCAATAAAAATAAGGCAAATAATAAAAATAAAGAGAAATAAATAATAAGAAAGATCTAGTTGAAAAATTGGATCCACTTTAGTTGTTGGGATTGATCACGGACACTTTGTTTTTTTGGGTTAATTCAATAGATTAGTTTATGGAGATTGAAGACGCTTCTCACCACCATTATCTCTCCTTATGATTAAACCAATTAGGGAACGTCCTCTAATTAATTACTAATCAACAAATTGTCAAGGAACGTCCTTGGGCCTTAGCCATCAAAACAATTGTCAATTGCATTAAGAAATAGAGAGATCCAATCCTAGCTACCCAAACGTATGGAGATAACGCTAGATCATGCAATTTCCTTGGATTTTATCCCAAGTGTTCTTATGTAAGAATAACCCAAGCAATTACGGACTTAAATTATTCAAACTAACAAATAATTATTTTGCAATAAAAAATCAACGTAGATTTCAATAACAAAATAATATGAGAATTAAATATGAAATTACATGAATATTGAATCCCCAAAATTAAACAATATTTGATCAAGTCTCACAATCCATTAAATAACTAAAGTTTCAACCAATATTCAACTAGATGAAGAAATTAGCCACTCATTGGCTAAATTAAAAACAGAAAATAAATAAAAGGAAAAAGAAATAAAAACCCAAGGAATTCTTGTGCCGGGCTGCGGAAATCGCCGAGATTGGAATTCTGGAATTGTGTAGATTGGCTCTTTAAATAGAGCAGAGGAGCAATGCTGTTTAGGAAATTTTCCTGACCTGGGAGTGGATTGAGTGTGCGAGTGTCCACGTGAAGCTGGAGTTGAAGACTTTGGCGGGGCCCATTGCGCTGGAATTGTGAATTGCATTTGGTGAATGTCAATGTGAAATGGGCTGTCACAGTGCGCGGGAATTGTTGAAAGCGGCTGCGTGCGTGAAGACTTGGAGAAGTACTTTGGTCCATTTGCAAGGTGGATTGATGAAGCTGGCGGGGCCCACGTGCAGTGAAGCTTTGGCCCATTTGCATGGATGGCGTCCATGTGCTGGTGGTTGGAGTCCATAAGCTGGCCTTTGCGCGCGGGCGGGTCCACGCGAATTGAATCATTGCAGTGAAGAATATATGCATGAAGATTACTCACCTTCTTTCCTTGTTTCCCTTTACTTACCATGGCTAGGATTTGTTTTCCTCAAGAGAGACTATACATGCACATTTTTGTTAAGACTTTTTCTAGCTTTCAGATTGACTTGCCCTTACCTTGAAGTACTTTATTCAGGCTTTTGCACTTTAGATCTTGGAAAGGTCACCAACCTATTTTTGATTTGAAGGTTTATATTTTTCAGTTGGTCACCTATCCAAGTGGCTACTTGCCTTGTTCATAGTCTTTTGACTATTGGAACAATTTTCAATTTGTGCTTTTGAGGTCTTTGCCTTTGCTGAATTTTCTTTCTCTCAATGATTTGGGCAAATCAACACCAATTGCTAAATCAGGTCATATTAAGTTCATTCACATAATTTTCAATTTATTCTCATCAATTGAGGGTCATCAATATATTTTTCACCATGGCAAACTCAAAGATTCAATTCAAAAGGCAATTCTCAAACATGAATATAACCCACTGCAATTGATTCAATATAAGTTTAAAGAGTTATCACATCAATGGGGTCAGGGAAAGAAAAGCTCATCCAACATAGTTGATATGATGAGTAAAGAATCTCAAAAACGGAGAATAAAAAAAAACTGTGGCTATCTGTGTGTGTTATTGAAAGCAAAATGAAAAATTGAAAATCACACTGAAAAATGAAAATAAAAATTCAAACTGAAAATCAAAACAAAAATTTAAAAATTCAGAAATATGCACCCCCACACCTAAATCATGCATTGTCCTCAATGTGTAAAAAAACATAAAAGAACAAAGGAAACTGAGTACTCCCCTGGGTGTGGTGTACATGGTGCGATCCACTTGATCAAGGCTCAAGTAATTGGGGAAGGGAAAAGAGTCCCAACTGCATTGAGCAAAAAGTGTAGCACTCCTTTTGATTTTGTCATAGCCCATCCTACTTTTTCCATGTACTCATGAAGTAACATGATTAGCTTCTCCTCTTTCAGATGAGATGTGCCTCTAGCCCTTATGTTTGCATTTTTTAGATGATTGGGAAGAACTTTGAACTCCAATTCATGTTTCTCTATGGCTAGCTGCAATTTAGTACTGAATTCAGGCAAAATAAACTCTACCTTATTCGGAGGTTTGGGAAGACATTGATCTGCATGCTCCTTTGGTTTGGGCCATTGGACTACCATTTGTTCCTCCTGGGCATGGACTGTTTGCATTGGATCTATGGCTGAATTGGTTTCAATTTCCTCCTTCTGCGCAAGATTTGGCTGAAAGGGAGGATTGAAGGAGCTCATATGCGATGGAAACTGAAAGGACGCATCTAAAAGGCTTTCAGGTACTCCTTTTTGCACAAGATTGGTCTGAAGAGGTGCGATTGGAAGTGTTGTAGGACTGTCTTGCGCAAGGTTGATCTGCAATGGAAGAATGAAAGGAGTTTCATGCGATGGAAGCTGAAGAGGTGCAACTAGAAGAGTTGCAGGACTGTCCTGTGGTCCAAGCTGAGGTGGTTCAGTTGGAGTTCCTTCTGACTGCACAAGATTGATCTGAAGAGGTGTGATTGGCTCTCCTTTGTTCTGTGCGTGTTCGCAGTCCATCTGTTGGATGTAACAGTTAGTTTCTTTCAGTTCTGGCTCTTTTTGGCTCTCTTCCCTGCAAGGATCATTGTTTAGTATATCATCTTGATTTGTATAAAAAATATATTTGCTCAAATAATCAATGATATCTAAATCAACAACAGGTTCTGTTTGATCAGTTTGTTTGGACAAATAGTATTCTGGTTGTATTTCTTCAGAGGCTTGTTCTTGTACTTGCCAACTTTCCTCATCATCCTCCACATCTTGAAGTTCTTGCTCTCTTCTTAACATGATCGCATTTAATGAGGTGGCCATTTGATCTATCTGTTGTTGCATCATTTGCGAAGTCTTTGCCAACTCACTAATGGCGGGGTCTGAACTTGGAGGTGCTGGTTGGGCTTGGTATCCTTGATAGTCCTGGTAGTCATTAGCCTCAGCATAGCCATAGTTCGGTTGGCCTCCCCAATATGGATTGTATGTGTCATGGTAGGGGTCATGCCTTGGCTGTTCATAGTATCTTCCAAACGCATGTGCTTGTTGGTCATCCTCGTAAAGTGTAGGGCATTCAGAAGCTAGATGTCCCATATATGCACATATCCTACATGGCTGAGATAGCTCAAGTCGTCGAGCCCGTAGTTCTAAGACGTAGGTTTTCACACTTGAGGCTAGGTTAGGAATTTGAAAAGAAAGATTAGATGTACTTACCTCATCCATGATTCAGATCTGCGATGGAAGCTTTTTGTGCTCAATTTTTTTTTTTTTTTTTTTGGAATCTTAAGGAAGAATGTCCTTGAGTGCAGATTTGGCCCTAGAAGAAAAATAAACAAGTTAGATCAACTCCCCGGCAACGGCGCCAATTTTTGACTCGCGGTTGTCGAAACCGGTCAAAAATAACCTTTCTGGTTATCAACAATTTACAACTGCAGATAGTGGTGAAAGGATCGAATCCACAGGGAATTGAGAACTTACCTATTTTCCTTATCAAGACCAATAAAATAAACTGAAATAAAAATAAACTGCAAAAGAAGAAAACTGAAAACGAGATAAACTGAAACGAGATAAAACTGAAATGAGATAAAACTGAAAGAGAAATAAACGGAAAGCAAAATAAACTAAAACGAGATAAAACTGAAACCAACTAAACTGTAAGTAAAATGCGGGGGTTTTGAGATTGATTTAATTAATCTAAAACTGAAAGCAATAAAAATAAGGCAAATAATAAAAATAAAGAGAAATAAATAATAAGAAAGATCTAGTTGAAGAATTGGATCCACTTTAGTTGTTGGGATTGATCACGGACACTTTGTTCTTTTGGGTTAATTCAATAGATTAGTTTATGGAGATGGAAGACGCTTCTCACCACCATTATCTCTCCTTATGATTAAACCAATTAGGGAACGTCCTCTAATTAATTACTAATCAACAAATTGCCAAGGAACGTCCTTGGGCCTTAGGCATCAAAACAATTGTCAATTGCATTAAGAAATAGAGAGATCCAATCCTAGCTACCCAAACGTATGGAGATAACGCTAGATCATGCAATTTCCTTGGATTTTATCCCAAGTGTTCTTATGTAAGAATAACCCAAGCAATTACGGACTTAAATTATTCAAACTAACAAATAATTATTTTGCAATAAAAAATCAACGTAGATTTCAATAACAAAATAATATGAGAATTAAATATGAAATTGTATGAATATTGAATCTCCAAAATTAAACAATATTTGATCAAGTCTCACAATCCATTAAATAACTAAAGTTTCAACCAATATTCAACTAGATGAAGAAATTAGCCACTCATTGGCTAAATTAAAAACAGAAAATAAATAAAAGGAAAAAGAAATAAAAACCCAAAGGAATTCTTGTGCCGGGCTGCGGAAATCGCCGAGATTGGAATTCTGGAATTGTGTAGATTGGCTCTTTAAATAGAGCAGAGGAGCAATGCTGTTTAGGAAATTTTCCTGACCTGGGAGTGGATTGAGTGTGCGAGTGTCCACGTGAAGCTGGAGTTGAAGACTTTGGCGGGGCCCATTGCGCTGGAATTGTGAATTGCATTTGGTGAATGTCAATGTGAAATGGGCTGTCACAGTGCGCGGGAATTGTTGAAAGCGGCTGCGTGCGTGAAGACTTGGAGAAGTACTTTGGTCCATTTGCAAGGTGGATTGATGAAGCTGGCGGGGCCCACGTGCAGTGAAGCTTTGGCCCATTTGCATGGATGGCGTCCATGTGCTGGTGGTTGGAGTCCATAAGCGGGCCTTTGCGCGCGGGCAGGTCCACGCGAATTGAAGGTGCAGGGGCTTTATCCATGGGCGTGAGTTGAGTTTGGTCCACGTTTGCAAAGTTGCTTGAATATTTAATCTTCAAAATATTTTTCCCGTTTTAGCTCGTTTTGGATCCAATTTGGCAGGCTTGCTCTCTTTTACTCCAAATAAGGCAGTTTTAGGGGAATTTTCTCCAAATTGTCCTTTTACACCATTTTCTGCAAAATAATATTAAAAGTAATAAATTAAGCAGAAATCATGTAAATATTTATCAATAATATTAATATAAAATGGACTAAATTATGCTCTATCACCCTCACCTCTGGCTGACTCTGACAACACCGAAGCAGCTGAACTCACTGCTGGGGTCCTCGGTTCCTCGGGTCCGAACCTACACAGGTGGACTCAAATGAGGGACCAAACATACCTGAACATAACTATAAACTACTCCCCAAAAACCCCCTAAAACATCCTGAAACAACCATACAAAAACATGCAAGGAAGGCCTGGACAGGGTACTTTCGGCGGCAGGTTCGGCGGCCGAAAGTCCCTCCAGAGCCGAAAGTCAGGCAGGTTCGGCGGCACCTTCGGCGGCCGAAACTCCCAGACAGAGACGAAACTCATGCATGTTCGGCGGCACCTTCGGCGGCCGAAACTGCCAGACAGAGACGAAAGTCTCCTTTCGGGGGCAAGCTTCGGCAGCCGAAAGGCTGCCTTCCCAGCCATGTTCGGCGGCCGAAAGTCCTTCGGCTGCCGAACCTGGTTTCTGCCAAAGGGCAGAAACTTGGCTCCCTTTGCACATTTCGCCTCCAAACCTTTCCAACATGCATCAAACCTATTCTACAACACACAAACACAAGCATACATGTTCCTAGGGGCCTCAAACTATCATAAACCCCCATCTACAACACATCAAGCATCCACATTGTTCAAGAACACACATTTATACCCATAAACATAACTATAACCTAAACATGCATTCTAACCCATAGATCTACTTAAAACTTACTTAAAACATGCAATGAGCTTAAGATCGGCTCTTACCTCTTGAAGATCGAGAGAGAGACGACCTAAACTCGAAGTTGGGAGAGATTGGGTTCTTGAACCTCCAAACTCTAAAACTTTGCTCAAAAGCTCAAATCTTCAAAACAAATGAAAACCTTGAAAGATCTAGAGGAAAGACGCCAAAGATGGGTGAGGGACGGCGGAGACTCACCTTGGCCGAAAATGGGGAAAAAGCTCGCCCGTTTTCGGCTAAGGGACCCTTTTATAGTGGCTGGCCAGACCACGTTCGGGGGCCGAATGTGCCTCCGCATGCATGCCATGTTCGGCGGCCGAACTTGGGGTTCGGCGACCGAACCTGGACTTCCCTCACTTATGCTTTCGGGGGCCTAAAGCACGCCCGCAACGCATGCATATTCGGCGGCCGAACTTGAGGTTCGGCGGCCGAACCTGAGTTTTCCTCCAATGCTATTTTCATGCAAAAACTCATTTTCTTTCATGCTTAAAACATAAAACACATTAAAACATTTTATAAAAACATGGTTTTACCCTACTAGAGGCTTCCGACCTCCGAGATTCCACCGGACGGTAGGAATTCCGATACCGGAGTCTAGCCGGGTATTACATTCTCCCCCCCTTAAGAACATTCGTCCCCGAATGTTCCTCAACTAGCACATGCAAGGCATACAACATATTATACACATAAAACACATAAGAAACCAACCTTAGAAAAGATAAGGGTACTGCTAGAGCATAGACTCCCGTGTCTCCCAGGTGCATTCTTCCATATTGTGGTGGTTCCATAGGACTTTCACCATCGGGATTTCCTTGTTTCTTAGCTTTCTGATCTGGGTGTCTAGGATCCGTACTGGCTGTTCCACATAGGTGAGATCCTCTTGGATCTCCACGTCAGGCTCACTAAGAACCTTGCCCGGATTTGACACGAACTTTCTCAACATAGAAACATGGAAAATTCTCAACATAGAAACATGGAAAACTGGATTCTCTCCATTGAAGCAGGTAAATCCAGCTTGTACGATACATTCCCAATCTTTTGCAAGACTTCAAAGGGTCCGATGTACCGCGGAGCCAGCTTACCTTTCTTCCCGAACCGAACCACTCCTTTCATTGGAGACACTTTGAGCAATACCAGATCCCCCTCCTGGAACTCTACTTGCCTTCTGCGGATGTCTGCATAACTCTTCTGTCTGCTTGCAGCCGTCTTGATTCTTTCTCTGATTAAGGGTACCACCCTGCTGGTGATCTCTACTAGCTCAGGCCCTGCCAAGGCCTTTTCTCCAACTTCCTCCCAGCAAACAGGTGACCTGCACTTCCTCCCATATAAAGCTTCATATGGAGCCATCCCGATGCTAGCATGATGGCTGTTATTGTAGGCAAACTCCACCAAAGGTAGATGCTGCCTCCAAGAACCGCCAAAGTCCAGCACACACATTCTTAGCATATCTTCTATGGTCTGGATGGTCCTCTCTGACTGTCCGTCTGTCTGTGGATGGAAGGCAGTGCTAAAATCCAACCTGGTACCCATGGCATCCTGCAGACTCCTCCAAAACTTGGAGGTGAACTGGGGTCCTCTATCTGACACTATAGAAACAGGAACCCCATGCAGTCTGACTATCTCTTCAACATACACCTGCGCCAGTTTGTCCACAGAATAGCCACTCCTGACAGGGATGAAGTGAGCAGATTTGGTGAGTCTGTCCACAATCACCCATATGGAGTCCAATCTGTTGGACGTCGCCGGTAACCCCACTACGAAGTCCATGGCTATATTCTCCCATTTCCACTCTGGAATAGGTAGCGGGTTAAGCATTCCAGCCGGCTTCTGATGTTCCAGCTTCACCCTCTGACAAACTTCGCAGGCTGACACAAACTGTGCCACTTCTCTCTTCATAGCTGGCCACCAATAAACCTTTTTCAGATCCTGATACATCTTGGTGGCCCCGGGGTGAATGCTGTATCTTGCATTATGAGCCTCTCTCATAATGTCTCCTTTTAGCCCTATGTCATCTGGTACACATAAACGACTCCCATAGCGGAGGATCCCCTTATTGTCGAATCTGAACTCACTGTCCTTGCCTGACTGAACAGTCCTGGCAATCTTCACTAACTCTGGGTCCTCATGCTGTTTCTGAGCCACCTGCTCCAGAAACACGGGTGTCACTTTCATCTGAGCAACCAAGGCACCTGTACTAGACAACTCTAACTGTAGTCCTTCCTCGATGAGCTTGTAAAACTCCTTCACCACCGGTCTCCTCTCTGCCGTGATGTGGGATAGACTGCCTAGTGACTTCCGGCTTAGGGCGTCTGCCACGACATTCGCCTTACCCGGATGATACTGAATCTTGCAATCATAGTCACTCAGCAGTTCCACCCATCTCCTCTGTCTCAAGTTCAAATCTCTTTGACTCAGGATGTACTGCAGGCTCTTATGATCTGTAAAGATCTCACATTTTACCCCATAGAGGTAGTGCCTCCACATCTTAAGTGCAAAGATTACTGCTGCCATCTCAAGGGCATGTGTGGGGTAATTCAACTCATGCTTCTTTAGCTGCCTCGAAGCATAAGCAATCACCCTCTCATTTTGCATTAGTACTGTAACGACCCGGAAATCCGACCCGTTACCGGCGCTAGGATCCAGATCGGCTTAAGGCCGCCGGGACCCGTAGCAAGCCTACATACCTCCTGTAAACCTGTGGAATCCCATACATAACAACATATACATGGTCTGTAAAAATTTTTCTTTTCTCTTATCCAAGCAAAACCTGTGCATGCACAAAATCATACATAAACCCCACACTGGAGTCCTCATCAAATACTCCAATGGGGTATCATCATCATACAAATCAGCTTGGATAATCATGGTCATTAACATCATTACTCATTAAACACTCTGTACATAATGGGGATTCACACACCTCTAGGTCAAGCACTACTATAATCCTCAATACATCATCAAATCATTCATTACATTACATGGTCATAAATACTCATTACATCATGTTCATGTCCACTACTATCTATTACAACATACATGACTTAACTTCACTCTAGCCGACTTCCCGATCTATCCTGTACCTGCAACTCTGGGGATAAAGGGAGTGGGGTGAGCTACTAGAGCCCAGTGAGCAGAATAATAAAACATCAATTTAAATCATGCTTTCATGTATGCGCCATAACACAAACATTTCACAACAAGGATGAACTTGTCACCATTTAGCCCCTATCTTTCTTACTTATACATGCCGGAGGCGTAGAGCCGTAGCAGGCACACCCGGACTTCCATAATCTGTCATAGTGCCAGGGGCGTAGAGCCGTAGCAAGCACACCTGGACTCACATAAGCTATCATGACATACAAGGGCTAATGGATCATTCAACATTCATCCGCATCAACAACAAAGTATGCAATGCAACATATTCGTGAATTCTAATGCAAACAACCTAATATATCTCATGGCATTCATGATGCGTGAATCATGCTAAAACGTTTCATTAATTTGCTTTAAAACTTAAAGTTTATTCCACTCACCTCTGGCTAGCTCTGAAGAGACTCTGAAGCAGCTGGCTCACTGCTGGGGGTCTCGGTTCCTCGGGTCCGAACCTACACAGGTGGACTCAAATGAGGGACCAACATACATGGATATGACTCTAAAATACTCCCCAAAAACCCCCTAAAACATCCTGAAAACATCACATGAAAACATGCAAGGAATGGCTGGACAGGGCACTTTCGGCGGCAGGTTCGGCGGCCGAAAGTCCCTCTGCAGCCGAAAGTCATGCAGGTTCGGCGGCACTTTCGGCGGCCGAACCTCCCAGACAGAGACGAAACTTGAGTTTCGGGGGCAGGCTTCGGCAGCCGAAACTGCCTCCACAAGGGGGTTCGGCGGCCGAAAGTCACTTCGGCGGCCGAACCTGAGTTTCTGCCGAAGGGCAGAAACTTGGCTCCCTTGTGTCCACAGCCTCCAAAACGCCTCAAAACATGCATAAACTTGTTTCTACACATGCATATACATCATACATCACACCTAGGGGTCTCAAACTACAATATACCCCAACTACAACACTTCAAACAACACATTTCCAACATACATTGCTCAAATCACAACATAAACCCATAAACCTGACAACAAGCCTAAACATGCATTCTACCCCATCAACTTGCATAAAACTTTCATAAAACATAAAAGAAGCATAGATCGAAGCTTACCTCTTGAAGATCGAGAGGAAGAACGACCCTAGCTCGGAAAATGGAGGGATTTAGCTCCAAGACTTCCAAGCTCCAAAACTTGTTTCAAAAGTTTAAATCTTCAAAACCAAGGGAAAGCAAGTGAAAATCTTGAAAGATTTAGAGGAAGAACATCAAAAATGGGTGAGGGGCGGCGGAAAGCTCACCTTGGCCGAGAATGGGGAAAAACTCGCCCGTTTTCGGCTAAGGGACCCTTTTATAGTGGCTGGCCAGACCACGTTCGGGGGCCGAATGTGCCTCCGCATGCATGCCATGTTCGGCGGCCGAACATGAGGTTCGGCGGCCGAACCTGGACTTCCCTCACTCATGCTTTCGGGGGCCTAACGTGCCTCCAAAACGCATGCATGTTCGGCGGCCGAACTTGACTTTCGGCGGCCGAACCTGGGTTTTCCTCCAAGGACTTTTCATGCAAAAACTCATTTAATTTCATACTTAAAACCATTAAAATACATGAAAACACTTCATAAAATCATAGTTTTACCCTTCTAGAGGTTTCCGACATCCGAGGTCCCACCGGACGGTAGGGATTCCGATACCGGAGTCTAGCCGGGTATTACAAGTACACAACCCAGTCCCACACGGGACACATCACAAAAGACTGTAAAGTCCTCATCACTAGATGGCAGAGCTAAAACTGGCGCTGAAGTCAACCTCTTCTTAAGCTCTTCAAAACTCTCTTCGCACTGGTCAGTCCACAGAAACTTCTGATTCTTCCTGGTTAGCCTGGTCAGAGGAGTTGCTATTTTCTAGAAGTCCTGAACGAACCTCATGTAGTAACCTGCCAAACCCAAGAAACTCCTGATCTCCGTCACTGAAGTGGGTCTAGGCCAGTTAGCCACAGTTTCTGTCTTCTTGGGGTCCACCTCTATCCCATTCTCTGACACTACATGCCCCAAGAACGAAATGCTCCTCAGCCAGAACTCACACTTAGAGAACTTGGCATACAAGCCATGTTCCCTCAAGGTCTGTAGAACCAACCTCAGATGATGGGCATGCTCTTCTGCGTTCCTGGAATACACTAGGATATCATCTATGAAGACAATAACGAAGTGATCCAGGTACTGGCTAAACACTCTATTCATGAGATCCATGAATGCTGCAAGGGCGTTGGTTAACCCGAACGGCATTACAAGGAACTCAAAATGCCCATATCTGGTCCTGAAAGCCGTCTTTGGCACATCTTCATCTCTGATCCTCAGCTGGTGGTACCCAGATCTCAGATCTATTTTGGAGAAATAACCCGCTCCTGCTAGCTGGTCGAATAGATCGTCGATCCTTGGCAATGGGTACTTGTTCTTGGTAGTGGCTTTGTTCAACTGCCTGTAGTCGATACAAAGTCTAAGGGATCCATCCTTCTTTCTCACAAACAAAACTGGAGCACCCCAGGGTGAGATACTCGGTCGGATGAAGCCCTTGTCTACCAGCTCCTGCAACTGCTCCTTCAACTCTTTCAATTCTGCTGGCGCCATCCTGTAGGGAGGGATAGAGATCGGTCGGGTTCCAGGCGTTAGTTCTATCTCGAACTCTATCTCCCTAGCAGGTGGTAAACCTGGCAGCTCGTCTGGAAACACATCTAAGAACTCTCTAACCACTGGCACTGAGGCGGGCTCTCTAACCTGACTGCTAAGCTCTCTCACATGAGCCAAATACCCCTGACATCCCCTCCTGAGCAACCTACGAGCCTGAAGAGCTGATATCAGACCTCTAGGTGTACCCCTCCTGTCTCCTCTGAAGACAACCTCAGACCCATCCTGACCTCTGAACCTGACTACCTTGTCCCTGCAGTCCAAAGTAGCACCATGGGTAGATAACCAGTCCATCCCTAGAATGACGTCAAAATCTGTCAATTCTAGAACTACTAGGTCGGCGGACAAGCATCTTCCCTCAACAAACACAGGACTACACTGGCAGACTGACTCTGCCACTGATGGATCACACTTGGGTCCACTGACCCAGAGAGGACACTCTAACCCAGAAGTCATCAGACCTAACCTCCCCACGGCTCTTGGAGCAATAAAAGAATGAGATGCACCAGGGTCCATCAAGGCATACACATCTGAACAACCAATGATTAAGTTACCTGCCACCACGGTGTTAGATGCATCTGCCTCCTGCTGTGTCATTATGAAGATCCGTGCTGGAGCTGATGGACCTTCACCTCTGAAACCCGCTGAAGAAGAGGCTGCTCCTCTCCCTCTGCCTCTGCCACTGGCCTGAGTCATGGCTGGAGCTGCTGGCTGCGCTACACTACCTGAGGCTGTCTGCTGGGACTGAGCCATCGGGACTGCTCTTGGACATTCTCGAGCCATATGCCCCTCCTGACCACATCTGAAACAGGCGTTCGTCCCAAACCGACATACTCCCCTGTGTGGCTTACCACACTTCGCACAAACTGCATTGTCCGCACCAGAGCTTGAGCCACTTCCAAATCCCAGACTAGACTTGACTTTATTCCAGAACTTATTCTTCTTACCCTTGGGCTTACCCCATCTCTTACTGCCTGAAGCTGCTGCACTCAGGGTAGAAGGATCTAACCTTCCCCCACCCGGAGTTTTAGAACCAAAAGACTGTGCCACTGTCTGCTTAACTGTCCCCTGAATGATGGCACTGGCCTCCATTTTCCTAGCCATATCTACTATGGCATGGAAGCTCTCCCTGTCCACGGACTGAATCAAGGAGGAATACCTGGAATGAAGTTTCATGACATACCTCCTTGACTTCTTCGAATCTGTATCCAGACTCTGCCCAGCAAAAGGCAACAGCTCCAAGAATCTGTCGGTGTACTCCTCTACACTCATATCCTCTGTCTGCCTCAACTGTTCAAACTCTATCATCTTCAACTCCCTTGAACTATCGAGAAAAGCCCATCCTGCAAACTCGTTTGCAAACTCTTCCCAGGACATGCTGTCCACTCTCGGGTTCACATAATTCTTGAACCATTCTCGTGCCTTCTTGCACTTAAGCGTGAACCCAGCCATCTGAATGGCTCTACTGTCATCCGCCCCTAACTCCTCTGTAATAGTCTTGACCCTCTCAAGATACACAAACGGGTCATCCCCTGACTCAAACTGGGGAGCACCCAACTTCATATATTCAGTCATCTTGACCTTGCTTCCACTGGCTGAGCTAGGTCTAGAAGGTTGAGTAACTGGGGCTGCTGGTTCTGTAGGTGGTGGAGGTGGTGCAACATTTTCTGAGGTAGGGTTTGCTGGATTTGGATAGTATGGTGGGGGTAGATACATTGGGTATTGTGAATATGGTGGGTAGTATGGTGGGTATGGCATCTGTGTGGGATAAGGAGTGAAGCTAGGGTAATCCGATGCACCTCCCATCGAATACCCGGGATGTTGTGAGAAGTGTGGGTAGTGGGGTGGCTGAACAAATCCCGAGGCCTGAGTGCCTCCTTGGGACTCTCCCATACCTTCTTCCGACATGCTAACTCCCAAACTGCCATCCCTCCTCTGCTCTACATCCATCTGGTCCCCCACTTCCTCTGACATTCCGCCCTGAACTGTTCCTCTAACTGATTTGCTCCTACCCAGATCCAAAGACCTCCTAGGGTCTCTTGCTGCCCTTTCTCTGCTAGACCTACTAGACATTGCCCTAGGCAATGCTGGAGGACGGGCGCTCATGCCCTCATCCTCAGGTGGTACTCCAGTCAATCTCGCTGATCGACGAGTTCCCATCATCCTGTTTTCTGAAAAACAGTACACATCACAAGCAACATTAGTATCATATGGTTCATGTGGGCACACATGAACCCGCATCACACATCACATATCATAGCATATCATCATGGCATTTCACATCATTAATCAAGACAGGACTCCACATCCTATCCTAGCGGACATGATCCTTCCTATTGTGCTTGACCTTCTATAACATCTATGAGCCCGACACTCTAGGTCCGACCATATGAACCTAGGGCTCTGATACCATTCTGTAACGACCCGAAAATCGGACCGCTAACGGCGCTAGGATTCGGGTCGACTTAAGGCCGCCGGGACCCGTAGCAAGCCTAACATGCATCCTGTGAACCTGCTTAATCCCATACATGATCAACAACATACATAAAAATTAAAACTTTCCTTTCCATATACATCAACCAAACTCAACCTGTACATATACATTAACATAACATTGATCTCTCTGTGGGATCTCATCAGTGCCCCCAAATGGGTGACATAACATATGTCGAGTTGGTTTACATAAACATCAAAACATCTCTAAGATCATGTATTAAAAGGGATAACAACATTCTATGGTCAAGCACACCTCTAATAATCCATAAACATCATTACATAACTATACTGTACTATTACATTACATCATACTACGATTTGTCATGTCCACATTCTAACTATTACACAAACAAGCTTTACTCTAACCGACCTCCTCTTCTATCCTGTACCTGCAAGCCTGGGGGTAAAAGGGAGAGGGGTGAGCTAAAAGCCCAGTGAGCAGAACTATAAAACATATTAACACTATGCTCAAATGAAATGCATCATAACACAGACAATTCATATAAGGGTTGGGTGAACTTGTCACCAATTAGTCCAAGCTAACATTGTGCCAGGCCGTAGCATGGGGTCCTGGTCTTCCTGTCATAACATATATTACTTACCATTTGCCCCAGGGCCTCCTCTGGGCTCCTGGTCTTCGAGTCCCATAACCGTGCCAGGCCGTAGAATGGGGTCCTGGTCTTTCCTTACATAGTGCCAGGCCGTAGAATGGGGTCCTGGTCTTCCTGTCATGGACTAATTGGGTCATCCAATATTCACCCACATCAACAACAATCGATGCAATGCGGCATATTCGTGGGAACTAATGCAATCATCCTATTGCATAATCATGATGCATGAAACATGATAAAACATTTAATTTAAAAGATTAAGTTTAGTTCCACTCACCTCTGGCTGACTCTGACAACACCGAAGCAGCTGAACTCACTGCTGGGGTCCTCGGTTCCTCGGGTCCGAACCTACACAGGTGGACTCAAATGAGGGACCAAACATACCTGAACATAACTATAAACTACTCCCCAAAAACCCCCTAAAACATCCTAAAACAACCATACAAAAACATGCAAGGAAGGCCTGGACAGGGCACTTTCGGCGGCATGTTCGGCGGCCGAAAGTCCCTCCAGAGCCGAAAGTCAGGCAGGTTCGGCGGCACCTTCGGCGGCCGAAACTCCCAGACAGAGACGAAAGTCTCCTTTCGGGGGCAAGCTTCGGCAGCCGAAAGGCTGCCTTCCCAGCCATGTTCGGCGGCCGAAAGTCCTTCGGCTGCCGAACCTGGTTTCTGCCAAAGGGCAGAAACTTGGCTCCCTTTGCACATTTCGCCTCCAAACCTTTCCAACATGCATCAAACCTATTCTACAACACACAAACACAAGCATACATATTCCTAGGGGTCTCAAACCATCATAAACCCCATCTACAACACATCAAGCATCCACATTGTTCAAGAACACACATTTATACCCATAAACATAACCATAACCTAAACATGCATTCTAACCCATAGATCTACTTAAAACTTACTTAAAACATGCAATGAGTTTAAGATCGGCTCTTACCTCTTGAAGATCGAGAGAGAGACGACCTAAACTCGAAGTTGGGAGAGATTGGGTTCTTGAACCTCCAAGCTCTAAAACTTTGCTCAAAAGCTCAAATCTTCAAAACAAAGTTAAAACAAATGAAAACCTTGAAAGATCTAGAGGAAAGACGCCAAAGATGGGTGAGGGATGGCGGAGACTCACCTTGGCCGAAAATGGGGAAAAAGCTCGCCCGTTTTCGGCTAAGGGACCCTTTTATAGTGGCTGGCCAGACCACGTTCGGGGGCCGAATGTGCCTCCGCATGCATGCCATGTTCGGCGGCCGAACTTGGGGTTCGGCGGCCGAACCTGGACTTCCCTCACTTATGCTTTCGGGGCCTAAAGCACGCCCGCAACGCATGCATGTTCGGCGGCCGAACTTGAGGTTCGGCGGCCGAACTTGAGTTTTCCTCCAATGCTATTTTCATGCAAAAACTCATTTTCTTTCATGCTTAAAACATAAAACACATTAAAACATTTTATAAAAACATGGTTTTACCCTACTAGAGGCTTCTGACCTCCGAGATTCCACCGGACGGTAGGAATTCCGATACCGGAGTCTAGCCGGGTATTACAGCTTGAGTTTCGTCTTTGGAGAGGACTTTCGGCCGCCGCACCTGCCGCCGAAAGTGTCCTGTCCAACTTTCCTTTGCATGCTTTGCATGGATGTTAGAGTGAGTTTAAGGGGATTCTTGGGGAGTTTAATAGAGTTCTTCTTAAGCTAGTTTGGTCCCTCATTTGCGTCCATCTGTATAGGTACAGACCAGAGGAACCAGAGAGAGCAGCAGTGAGTTCTGCTCCAGAGTGTTCAGAGCCTGCAGAGTCAGTCCAGTTAGCCAGAGGTGAGTGGAACTAAACTTAATGCTTTTACTTGAAAAATGAAATGTTTTGAGCATAGTTCATGCATCATGCGTATACAGTAGGTTGTTTGCATTAAAATTCACGAATATGCTGCATTGCATAGTTATTTGTTGATGTGGGTGAATGCTGAATGATCCAATAGTCTCTGAGAGAAGTCCAGGAGCCTTTGACTACGCCCTGGCAGGTATAGAGAAGTCCATGAGCCTTTGACTACGCCCTGGCAGGTATAGTAAAGTCCAGGAGCCTTTGACTATGCCCTGGTAATGGTAACTACAAAGGTGTTATATACACATATACATATATAACAGGAAGACCAGGTGCTCGATTCTACGCCCTGGCACGGCAGAGTTATCGGGACTATGTGGTGACAGGTTTACCCTTGATGTGGATTGTTTGTGATATGGTGCATTCCATGAGATCATATTTTAATGAGATGTTTTACTGTTCTACTCACTGGGCTATAGAGCTCATCCCACTCCCTTAACCCCAGTTTTGCAGGTTCAGTGTACAGTATACAGAGGAGATCCACAGAGTATAGAAAGAGTAAAGAGCTTTGTAATAGCTTAGAGTGGACATGTAATATTAAAGAGTGTAATAGTTGTGTATAAAGTTAGAAATATGCTTGACTTAGTGATGTTTATTATGTACATGATCTGTATATGTATATATGTTTTACTGTATGTAAAAAACCAGGCTTAACAGGTATGAGTTAACCCATCTAGAGCAAGCTCTAGTTAGGGGTACAGAGTACAGAGTACAGAGTACAGAGTACAGAGCTAGTGCATGCACAGGTTAAGCCTTGATTCAGAAAAGAGTTTTTATTTTCACAGAAAATGTATGAACATGTATGAGATTTACAGGTACACAGAGAGTATAGCAGGCTTGCTACGGGTTCTGACTGCCTTAAGCCGACCTGAATCCTAGCGCCGGTGACGATCCATTTTGGGGTCGTTACAATATGATTCACTTATATAATATAATTAAAAACTATAAATGGATTAATATATTTATAGTTAAAATAACAAATATATTTATACATATATAACCTATTTAAATAGAATAAACTATCATTAACTAATTAAATTATGTTATAATTTTTTAATAATTAATTAGATTATATAATTATTTTAAAATATTTTTAGTAATTATTTAATTATTAAGAGAGAGTCATATTTAAATTATAAGAATAATTTAATTTATAAAAATAATTAGATAATATTAAATATATAAATAATCAAAGAGAATATATATAAAAAATTAAATTTTTATTAAATTTAAAATAACTCTTAAATAACTATTTTGATTATACATTTACTTATTTATAATTTTTTATTATATATTATTTAATAATTTATAAAATTAAGATTTAAATTGAATTTTATAATTTTAATAATATAACTTATAAGATCATATTAAAAATATATAAAATATAAAATTATTTAAATTATATAATTTAACCATAATATGATTAAAATAATTTAAAAAACATATATATGATATTAATTTTTATACGGTTCTAGTTTGCTTATTAACGAAAAATCAAAAATAGAATTAAATAGTTAAAGAAGATAAATTTGATATGAATCGATCTTATAATATTTTTTTTTATATTGATATAATTTAATACGATTATTCGATTTAATTTGAAATCCATAACAACTATCCACATTCCTATTTAAAAACACAACTTTCTCCTCTATATATATGGACTTTTTTTTCACCAAAAATAACCTTTGATTTTGGATAGTCTATCTTAGCGTTTCATTTTCACTTTTCACCAAAACGACAATGTTTTGATCTTTTGTCCTCAATTTTTGGTTCTTCTGTATTCTCCTCTCTGCTAGATGATGGAGTACACAAGTAGCACTCAATGCCTTCCCTCTATTTATTAGTTGCATGGATGGATTTAGCGGTGACAACCAATTCCAAAAGATAGAGCTGCTTAATTGTCTAGTGCGAAATCTAAAGATATGTTATATATATTGCAAACAAAGCATAATTCAAAACAAAATTAAGCATGCTTTTATATATATATATTCTTACACACACACACAAAAATCCAGTGATTAACAAAGACATTACTGGCATAATTCATAATACAATTGTGTTATTATCCTCCATTTAATATCAACAATTTTATAAAAATTTAATTTCATTTATTTATTTTTTAACCATTTTCTTAATTGAAAAAAATAGAAAAATTCATTTAAAAAAATTAAATTATTACATAATTTCACAATAATTTATTCATTTATTTTTTCGTACAAAATGAATGATGTAAATTTGTATATATTATTATAATAACTTATATATGCAGTTATGTGTTTGCATATAAGTGCATTCCAATCCGCAAATCCCATTTCAAAACGAAGAGTCCAAAATTTAAAATCTTTAATATAATTAAAATAAAAAAATTTTTATATATGGGACTAAATTAACTTGATTTATATGATATAATATATTATTAAAAAATACCCCACTATCATTTTTTAGCTAAATTAAAATTTCAGATTTTATTTATTTATTTATGTGGGAGTTATAGATTGGACTACTATATAAATCTCAAAATAATTACCTAACATCCTTTAAGCTGATATATATATCTCAATATGCTTTTGAATCACAATCTAAAATCTGAAAGAAAGTCCATAAGGCATGTAATATTATTTTTGGCTATTTTTTTTCCTCTTAACATTACACAAAAAAAAAAAAAAAAAAAGTTGACACTCAATTTATTTTATAATTAACATTTCAACTCATAACTTTTATAAAATGGTAACCATTTAATTTTTTAATTTTATATTTAAATCCTAAACTTTATATAAAATATAATTATTATACATATAAAAAATCATAATACATAATTCATATCAGTATATATGAATTAAATAGTTATATTTTTCAAAATATTAGGATTAAATATTTACTTTTTGTTATATAAAGTTCACTGGTCATAGCGAATTTAGCTAATATAAACATCACAATATGCTTGAACTTTATAATATAAAATTTACTTTTTAATATGATATTTGGGCAATAAAATTTTGTTTCAGAGAAGGAATGGCCTTCTAATTAAATCTGATACCGTCTAAAATGTAAGTATTTGCTTCAGAATAGAAGCAGACTTAAGTTATCGGAGGAAGTGGCCCAGCCCCCACCTTGTTTTTCAGAAGGCCCCCAAAATTTTTTTTTAAAGCATATGTATTGTGTTGTATAATTTTTTTTTTGACTAATTTATAACAAAGTCTTTGAGATTTACTAAAATTTATAATTTAGTCCCTATTATATTAATAATAAATAATGTAGTCCATGAGGTTTCTTTCTCTTAATAAAATAGTCTTTTGTTAAAATTTACTATTGAACTATGATAATTTAGTCCTTTAAATTTCACTTTTTATCACAGTTTATTCCTTATAACTTTAATAATTTGTAATAATTTAATTTTTATGGTTTTAATATTTATAACAATTTAATCTCTTTAATTTGAGTTGACTTCTTTAATTAACTATTGACTAATGCTAAAATTAATAGAAGGATCATTTTGTTAACAAAATAAAAATTTAGAAATTATATTATTTACTATTAAATAAGCAGGGACTAAATTGTGAGTTCTACTAAACTTCAAAGACTATAATGTAAATTACCTTTTTTTATAGAATATTATAATCTTATATTGGAATTCAATTTAATGGCATGTAACCTGATTAACTTTTTTAATATATATATATATATAGGACTAAAATAATTCATATTTAGCAAATTAAATATTTACTTAAATAACTAAAATCTTAGTTTTAGCAATTAATGCTTTTATAAATTTGTCTATAAAAAGTATTATATAAATTTGAGAATATTTTTTCTTTTAAAATAAAAAAGTTAAAAATGAAGTAATTTTTAATTTGACCATGAAAATATATTTTATCAAATTTCTTTGATATTTCAATTGTAAAAAAAGCAAATAGAAAATCCAATGAAAGAAATGGAAGTTTATAATTAAACATCTTCTCTTTTAACCGTCTCTGTAAATCGGAAATAACATGAAAAGTGGATTACACTTTACTTTATTCCCTTATTTTATTTCGTGACATTTTTCTCCTTTTCATATAATATAAAAGTGAAAAATCATTTTATTTTCCATGTTTGTTTCTTTCACCTCTATTTTCCTAAAATCCTTGAGGGTTACTGAGCGATGTTCAAGCAATACATAGACTGGGCCAAACTATAAGGCAGCGCTCAGCTAATGGGTCGGGCTTTGCGACTGGATGCTCATGCAACTATCTAAAAACAAATCCCATAATTCCTATATAAAAAAAAAAAATCCCACGGTGATAAAATTATTTCTTTTCAACAAAGAAAAATTATTTTTATTTTAGTTAATGTTTACTGTATGATAATTGGATATATATTAAAAGATAATTAATTTTCAACTTTCAATAGTAAACAATAAAAATATATTTAAAAAAATAATAAAATAGGGAGGTGGGTAAAATAACTTATCTATGCTTTTGCCGTCTTCCCTTATGGTTGACTCCTCCAGTATTTTAAGTTATGTTTATTAAATATTGCTTGTGGAATTGTTATACTGACATGATTTTGTTAAACATTGGCTAAAAATTTGCAGTGAGTGGAAATAAAAAAAACCTAATCCACTTAAAATATTTTATTAATAATTAAAAAGTATAAAAAATAAAATATTTCTCAAACTTTTTATTAAAATATAATTATTTAAATTTACATTTATCAATTATTTGATAATTACAATTTCATAATTATATATATATATGTTTCCATGTTACTTCCCTTGAAATGCCCTTTTGGAAGCCTCATTTTGGTTTACTTGGAAAAAGGTGAGAGCAAAAATAAAGCATGTAAAATATATGCAAAATTGATTTTATATAAAAATAAAATTTAATACTGTTAAATTAAAAGGTTATATTAACCGTTATTAAATTTATTTACATACAAATTAAAATAAGATGTATTATTATTGAATTAATTTTGTTAACAGGTCATTTAGCCATGAATTTAGTAAGTGGGGTGCCTGTAGAATTTAAGTCCCAATAAATTGAATATGGTCTCTTCTCCTTAGACTATAGTTGGACAGCCAACTATAATAGCAAGTGGCCATAAATTATTGGGTATATAATTTATTCAAATAAATGTGAAATTCTTACTATATAATTTATATACAGAACCATTTCAAAAAAAAAAAAAAATTATATACAGAAAACCTGACATATATTTAAGTCCATTAGAAGCATGTGTGTGTCTAATAATTATCTGTTGCATTATACCTAAATTTATTATTTAATATCTTTTCATTATGAGTTGTAATATATTAAATTATACGACTAATATATATATATATATATAATTAAATATATAAAGAGTCATCGTGAACATAGAATGTAACTCTAATAATCTCTTGTACAATAAGTTAGGACTAGTTTCATAAAGCTTTATGCATAACAAAATCAAAGTCTAATATAAAATTTAATTACAGTGCTAATCCTTAGGGGTATAAAGTAATTACAATTAGCTGCACATAACATAACATGTTGAAATGTCTTCGATGTACTTCTTTATATTAATAGCATCGTTAATCTTTTGAATCACAAAACCAAATGATTTTTAAAACTATAAACATAATTTAATTAAGGGTTTGCTATTATTATTATTATTATTAATTAAGTTGATGCCCGGCCGACAATTACTGTTCAAGTGTGTCGTTTCTGCGACCTGTGATGTCACGTCCAGATGCTTAAGTTTGTATTTTAGTAGAAGATTAGTGTTGCATGGTCATGGGAGGAAGGCTCCCAATTTTCACATGCATTGTCAGACTATTATTATTAAGAAAGAGCCGGCCCACTAGATTGACTTATTTATTGGAACAAAAAAAAAATATCCAAAGTATGTTACTGAAAAATTACCAACGCCATCCAAGTGTGATTTACTAAAAATTTCTTTAATTATTTAGATATATAAATTTAAATGTGAGATTTTTTTTAAATTCTAATAATTATAATTGCTCATAAATTATAGTGAGATATGTAATATTATTCTTATTAATGCAATTATTATTGCATTATAAAATTTATCTAGATTCTTATTTCTATTTATAATTAATAATTCAATTCTAATTATAAATTCACATATGGAAATAAATTCAATAATTAATTAACTTATAGAAGGATCCATACTACTTATTCAAGAAAGGTGTTCTCTCGCCTATATAAGCTACCAACGTCCATGAATATGGTCATTACCTCCTGATTCTGAAGAGAGAGAGGGAAACAGAGTGCGAGATGGCCACGCCATTCGAAACCCATGTCGTTATCTTTCCTTTCATGGCTCAGGGCCACACTCTTCCCTTACTGGACCTCTCAAAAGCTCTTTCACGCCATCACATCAAAGTAAGCATCGTCACAACTCCTGGAAATGCTAAATCCATCTCTAACTATATTGCCTCTTACCCTCATGTATATCTCATCGAAATCCCATTTCCCACCGTCGATGGCCTCCCTAAAGGCTGTGAAAACACCTCCCAACTCCCTTCTATGGAATTCCACCTTCAGTTTACCAACGCCACCAAAGAACTTCGAAAGCCCTTCCAAAATATCCTTCAAACCATGCTGGATTCAGAGACCCCTCCTATATGCGTCATTTCTGATTTCTTTCTTGGGTGGACGCTCACTGTGTGCCAAGCACTAGGTGTCCCGAGGCTCGTCTTTCATGGCATGGGTGTTTTATCCATGGCCATTAGCAAATCTATCTGGGTTCATCAACCCCACTTAAAAGTGAACTCAGTTTTTGATCCTTTACACTTGCCTGGTATGAAGCTTCCTTTCACTTTGACAAGTGCAGACTTGCCTGAGACCATTAACGTACAAAGTCACGATGACCCGCTATCTAAACTCATAGAAGAGGCGGGTGAGGCAGATGCTAGTAGCTGGGGTGTAGTTGTCAATAGTTTTGAAGAACTAGAAGGGAGTCATATCCCATATTTCGAATCTTTCTACAGTGGAGCTAAGGCTTGGTGCTTAGGACCTCTTTTTTTGCATGAAAAGATGGAGGATCTTGAGAAAAGCCATTCCTCTATGTTAATACAGTGGCTCACTGAACAAATTACTCCAGATTCTGTAATATATGTTTCCTTTGGTACACAAGCTGATGTATCAGATGCTCAGCTAGATGAAGTGGCTTTTGGATTGGAGGAGTCAGGGTTTCCTTTTGTTTGGGTATTTCGTTCAAGGACATGGACTTTGCCAGGAGGCATAGAGGAGAAGATAAAAGGCAAAGGTCTGATAGTTAGAGAATGGGCTGATCAACGCAGGATATTATGTCAGCGTTCAGTAGGAGGGTTCTTGAGTCATTGTGGTTGGAATTCAGTGCTAGAAAGTATATCAGCTGGACTGCCAATTCTGGCTTGGCCTATGATCGCTGAGCAATCTTTGAATGCGAAGCTCATTGTAGATGGACTTGGAGCGGGGCTTAGAGTGAAAAGGGAGCAGAAGTGTGGGTCTGCGGTTGTTGTTTCACGGGAAGCGATATGTGAGGGAGTGAGGGAGTTGATGGGAGGAGAAAAGGGAAGGAATGCAAGGGAGAGAGCACAAGCCCTTGCACGGGTGGCTAGGCGGGCAGTGGAGGATGGTGGCTCATCGGACGGTAATCTAAGCAAGATGATAGCCCAATTGCGTACATGCTAGGCTGGCCATTGACCAATTGCCGTTGGATGGAGCTAGACTAAGCAAATCTCTATGGCTCTTGGCGTCTTATTATTTATTGGATGGGTAGATTACTAAGTTACGGAAATTTTATATGAGAAAGAAAAACATTGTCATGTATTAATATTACGAGTGAGCGTCGCTGTTAATCTTATCCGAATTAATTAATGGATAAAAAAAATATATTTTTATTTAATTATATTGGCCTTAATTAAAGATTTGTTGTTTTCAGCAATACTTTGAATAAAAAATGCAATAACATATTTAAAAAAAGCAAAAAGAGGTATTAACGTAAAAATTAATTGGATCAATACACATATTTGGAACTGAATATAAATTGCTCATTTAGATTAATGATTATAAAATTAAAATATGTAAAGATGCAATAAATGAAAAAAAATGACATGATTGTCCCATATAATTAATAAAAACATCCTTGAAGTTTTCGTTAAATGTTTTTATTAGTTATTAATATTAGAAAATAAAATTTAAATTTTTGATGTCTAATTAATTATTTTATTTTTTAGTGTAGTGTGGAGTATTAGTTTGGCATTAGGCCAATCCTTTCCCAATAATTCAAAAGAATCGAGCTCTAAGATAGGCTGGACCTTTGGGGCTAAGGCTCAAAACGCCTCTTCTCCTTCTATAAAGTTTCAAAAGCCCTAGCTGCGAAGACTGCAAATTCTATAATAGGAAGCAGGAAAAGGCAAGAAGGAGAAGGAGCGCGATAGCTAGCAGCTAGGGTTGCTGTCTTTCGCTTCTGCAAACTTCCTCCGGTACATATTCCCCTCTATTGCATTCCTTTCATTGTTGTGTGAACATGTTGGATTTCTCGATACAAGTCTCTTACCAGATATGGCGGAAATTCCATATAAACAACAGATATAAACTTATCGTTAAAAAGTGGTAATGAACCATGTAAATCAACTTAATCCAATATGATTTGCATATTTTCTAGGATCTTTTTTAGTGGAAGCAAGGGGGAGCATTCTATGTGAATTATGTTGCAGTATATAAAATTTTGATTGTTTCATAGATTATTTGTTTTTGTTTGGTATAATGATATAACTTGGTGATGAAGCAGTTAACTGTTATGTTGTCATGAGTTTCTGACTGTTTGGGGAATTTTTATGTGAAAGGCAATAGCAAGTTTATCTGTAAACATCAGTTAAGATTGGGAGAAAAGATTTTTTTGTTGGTTATGCGTATTTAATAGTCAGAAAAATGCATTGTTATATGTAAAGGGACTAAAAGCTTATTTAACTAATTATTGCTCTCTTTTTCTTATGGATTTTGAAATTTATTTGGCAGGTAATATTGACACCATGTCTCGTGTGTATGTTGGTAACCTAGACCCCCGGGTTTCTGAGCGTGATCTTGAAGATGAATTTCGTAGATTTGGAGTTATAAGAAGGTATATATTTTCAGCTTATTTTATTGTGTGAATAGGGGGGAGAACAAAATTTTGATCTTGCAAATTCCGCTGACACCTGTCAATATGTTGGTGATAATTATTTATTATCAGGCAAAGAGAATTTGTCTTCTCTAATTTCCAAGATGCATGGTTGTTGAAATTTTGTTATTTACCTTTTTGGTAGTTGCTCATTGATTTGGTTGTTGCTTTACATGGTAGTGTGTGGGTTGCACGGAGGCCACCAGGTTATGCATTTATTGACTTTGATGATAAAAGGGATGCAGAGGATGCCATTCATGAATTAGATGGTATGTCTGTAATTATAAACTGCATGGTATTTATCAATTTTCTGCGGTTGATTGTAATGCCATTTGTCTTTTTTGGCTGAAGGTTGTGTTTATGTACACAATGTCTGATGATCATTGTCTTTCCCTTTCAGATGCATCCTATAGAAATGATTTGTATTGCTGGTTTTAATAATGATCAGTTGTTTTGGATAGGTAAAAATGGTTGGAGAGTTGAGCCTTCTCACAACTCAAGAGGAGGTGGTGGTGGTGGCCGTGGAGGGGGTCGTGGTCGTTTTGGTGGTTCTGACTTGAAGTGTTATGAGTGTGGTGAACCAGGGCATTTTGCTCGTGAATGCCGTTTGCGTGTTGGTGGTGGAAGACGACGTAGCCGCAGCCCTAGATATCGTAGGAGTCCCAGCTATGGTCGAAAGTGAAGTCTTGATTGTGCCTCCTTCTTTAATGTTTCTATTAACGTCGTGGTGTTCTTTTTATCATCTTGAATGCTTATTTGACATTCACTACTCTGGAGCAGGAGCTACAGCCCCCGAGGACGATCCCCCAGGCGCCGCAGCCTTTCACCTCGTGGTCGCAGCTATAGCAGGTCTCCACCATACCGTGGTCGTGATGAGCTGCCATATGCCAATGGGTGAGGTTTACTTGCATTTTTTGCTATTATTTCAAGTTATTGGTGGTCAGTAGTTTGTTGGAAGGGTGACTAGTATTGTACTCTTGAGGACTTTGATTATATTATATGTTGATATCTAATACTCAGTATTATTGGATGCGTGTTTGATGCAGAAATGGCATACGGGATCGACGTCGAAGCAGGAGCTGAGATTTGCAACCTTAGTATAAATGGCCCTTGATGATGCTAAGATTAAGAGTGTTTATTGTGTTTGGACTTCACTACAACTATGTGTTAATGGGCGACGCCCTCAGCCTCTTGGATTTGGATAAGTTTCTTATACTTATTACTATGTTGTTGCTTTTCTTAAGGTATGCAGGATAGTTTTAGGACTCTTACTGGCAGATGTTTCTATAGGTATTTATTATGAGTTTATTGAGACAGTTTGTCCGTAAGACTGGTGCTAAAGAATTTACGCATTTCTTTTTGTGTTGAGGTGTCTTCTGGGTCTGCTTCGTTGGTTTTTGCTACTTCACTTGAGGTTTCATTCTTGGCTGCTCTGCGTTGGGATCTTCAATTTTGAATGTTTGGTTCCCAGCTAACTGCTTGTGTCTGCATCTGTTTGATTCAACTCTCCGGCTCTGATACACCTCTCAATCTGTAGTGGGATTTCTTTTATTTAAGTTTAAAGGGGAGAGAGCTGCTTCAAATGCTTCTGGAAGGTACTTATATCTGTTCCACAGAAGTTGGGGTTGTAGGAATCTTAATATTATGTGTACTCTGTTCCTAAAAACATATAAGAACGATATTTTTTTTAAAAAAATGAAGATCCTGATGGTTCAACTTTGGAAATACTCAACATTTTTTTAAAATAATTTTTAGACATAAAAAGATTTTAATCTTTGTTTTTTGAAGCGGAGAAGTGTGTTTGGTTCCATCTTTGGGTTGGGGGATGCTGAGAAAAAATTATTTACATTTTAGATTTCTTTTTTTTTTTGGAGTTTATGAATTCAGTCACTCACAACAAGGGACTTGCCTATTCAAGTTTAAATTGAATTTTCTTGCTTCTTAAAAGTAAGATTTTACTTGTTATTTACATTTGTTTTTACGCTTTGCTTGAAAATTGTGTCATCATCTGGGTGTTGCGGGTTTTTAATATGTTCTGGCCTAGTTCTCATGGACTTGGTGAAATATCTTTGAGCTGCTGGAAAAGCTCCTAGCGGCAACATGTCTATTTTACAAGCTTTTGGCTGAAGACCTTGCATGATGGACTGCATCTTTTGACCAAAAGGTCTCAAAGAGTTGATAATGATTTCCTACCTACTGTAACTTTGATTTCTGTGGAAATGTATTGGTTCTGTTCTGATATTCAGCTGGATGATTTGACCAGCGGAATTGCACGGCCTTTATGCATCTATGCCTTACCTGCTGTGGCCCACTGAGGAAGATTTTATAACTTCATCATGGACAGTGGGTGAGGTCATTAAGTAGTTGTGATTCCACAACTATAAAAGGTAATAAGTCAACTCGTCTGATAAATCAAGACTGCAAACATCTGCATTAAGCACTTTATGTTTAGGATGAAGTCTCTTGACAGGGATGCTTTATCTTGGATGAGCTCTCCTAGTGCAGTTGCCCAATGATGTTCTTCTATTTTTCTTTTTTCAGATTGTATGTGCCTTTTTCTACTAGTTTTATTTGATGGTGTCGCACATATATTTCCTACTGGGTAACTATGTTGATTTGTTAGTAACATTTTATTTGCAAATCATTTGGCTTCTGCTAAATTCAATTCTTTTCCAAATAACTGGAGGGAGAGCCAATATCAGTGTGCATCTATGAATGGTATATCGCCATTTGATGGTATGTAAATGTGATTTTCATTTCCCCTAGAAGATAATCAATATAGAGATGGTATTCAGGATCCTGAATCCTTGCAACATATAATTATACATCCACACAGGGATAGGTGGGAAAATCTGGAAAATCAAATCAGAAAGCAATAAATTTTATATGGATGAGTTGATTTTTCTTTTTCGTTTAAATATCGAAGGGTGATAGGAATTTTAGCAAATTAACTAATTAGAGCTCTAAGTAAATCTCCTCGTTACTTGCAGCTCTAGATTGCTAAGATATTTTGCCAACAACATTCTATATATTAGGTTTCTAGATATAGATGGCGATCGGGTCCGTCTTGTGATCCAGGGGATTGAAATCTTTTCTGCTTAATTTCAACTATGTTCTTGATACCTCTTATTAATCAAATGTCCTCTTCTTGTTGTGAATCGAGCGCGACTCCCAAGCTATCTTCTTGTTATGAAGGAATTTCATGAAATGCTTATTATTGATCAACTAAAATAAGATAATAATAAAAAATGATTATTAAATTTTACGTCTAAATTGATATGGTTAATTGTATAAATACTTGTTTCCGTCTAAATTGATATGGTTAATTGTATAAAATAAAATAATAATAAAAAATGATTATTAAATTTTACATCAACAGAACATCAAGGAAGCTTTGCACATTACCAACACCTATCAGTGAAAACCATTCTTCAAGGACTTAATGGTGTGGTTACTGGACATACGATATCAAATTTCCATTTTACTAACAGATATTTTGTTCTTTCAACAACTGTTTTTTTTTTTCTTTACAAATGCACTTGATCTCCATGATGTGAAATGCCATAGAGCATACAAATGAACCGAATTAATTACTGACTCAATTAAGCCAAACCCATTAAAATTCCATTCAAGCCAAATTCACAACAGCAAAATCATGTGATACAATAGCAATAAAAATAGAGTTCTACAAGTGTAAAATGATTGCAATACTGTGATTATCAACTAATTCTAAAAAGGTTGCCATTATAAAAAAATTTTAAATGAATTTTAATAAAATTATGTATTATTTCAATTTTTTAAAAAAATTCAAGTGGACTTTATATTAAGAGATTTGTAGAAGAATATAAAAAAGGAAAACAGATAATGAAATAGTTGGCAAGAGCATTAGCCATAGGGATAGGTGCTTCGATAAGCTGCTCAGCGCCGCAGATTGAGACTGCCATGGGACAAAGAGACTCCACCTCTTTACTTGCAAAATGACCAGCGCCGCTGCAATAAAGCATTGAACCTATTACCTTCCTCTTCCTGGATCAATGTCCAGATTTTAATGGGTCTAATTACGCTCCATTGCCGGTGAAACCCGATTATATATTTGACGGTAGAACTACTGTAGCTGTTTCTGTTGGGGCACTGTCATTGTGATACATTTGTCTTGCATGTTCTGCCGCCATCTGTTAAGCCAATTATATAGCTTCCAGGGTAGATCTTTATGTAGATTCAAGAGATGATGGTATCTGAAACTGGAAACGCAACCTTTTGATATCACCCTGCCAATTACATTCAAAACGGTTGCTTCCTTCAAGGGAAAAAGTGTCCTCTGGCCCATTTATTGAGAGGAAACATAAAAAATCCTATGATTGGCTGGTGAGATTTGAGAATTAAAAGCTCTTAATTAGAGAGACGCAAATCTCAACTTTTCAATTAGTAAGACTAAGTATTTACTAGTTACAACTACCACCAAGTCGAGCTAATAACATGACCAACTAAATAAAATGGCTCCAAGAAGGAGAATGATTGTAAAAGAAAGGAAAACAAGTACTAATATGACAACAGGAAGAACACCTCTGAGTAAACCACACTTCTTTAAGCCAGTCCTTCCAGGATTTGAGCATGACCTTAGTAAGACTCTCTCTTTATCTCTCTGTAAACACGTGTCATCCTGACCAAAATCCGTGTCTTGCAGTCAATTCCGGCTTCATTTGTCAAGTACTTGAAAGGACAAAAGTGTGAGAAAGCCGTGTTGAGAAGCCTCGCTGGGAAGCTTTGGCATGTGAAGGTCAATGGTTGGCGGTTTGAAAATGGCTGGGAAGAGTTTGTTCGTGATCATGACTTGCATGTTGGTGATTTCTTGGTGTTTAGACGTGAAAGTAACAGAAAAGGAATCGCGAAATGGAGGAAAGAAAATTGATTACTTTCTCTTGCTAGAAGAGGCTTTATATACAAAGAGGTAAGCAGCAAAAAAGGAAAAGAAAAGAAAAGAACTGAGTAACTGAGCTATTCTAACCAATAAGATAAATACATTTGGAATTAACTACCCTTTCTCTTTTCTCTGTAACACCCCCCGCAAGCTGGAGAGTGAATGTCTATCACTCCTAGCTTGGATAACAAGCCCTGGAAGGGAACTATACCAAGCGCTTTGGTATGCAGATCAGCGAGCTGGTCAGAAGATTGGACAGGCAAAAGCTTGATAATACCTTGTTGAATTTTGTCCCTAACAACATGACAATCCATTTCTATATGTTTTGTACGCAAATGGAATGTTGGATTAGCTGCTATGTGAAGAGCGGATTGATTGTCACAATAGATTACTGCTGGTTGGCAAAGAGTAGTGACATGAAGATCTTGTAACAGATAAAGAATCCATTGAAGTTCACAGGTGGTAGCAGCAAGTGCCCTATACTCTGCCTCAGAAGAAGAACGAGAAACAACACTTTGTTTCTTAGATTTCCAGCTAATTAGGGACTTTCCAAGAAAGACATTATAACCAGTAATAGATCTTCTAGTATCCTCACATCCTCCCCAATCTAAATCACTAAAAGCTGTAAGTTTGAGAGCAGAAGTAGAAGGAAAGAATAATTCTTGTCTAGGAGAAGCTTTAATATATCTCAATACCCTTCAAAGAGTCTGTTGATGATCAGTGGTTGGGGATGAAATGAACTGACTTAACTGATGGGTAGCATAGCATAAATATGGTCTAGTGGTAGTTAGATAGATCAGTTTGCCAACAAGTTTTCGATAAGAGGAAGCATCTGGCAATAGATCACCTTTGTCTTTGGATAATTTCAAAGCTGGATCCATGGGACTCTTAGCAGGTTTGCTTGCAAGAAATCCAGTTTTTGAAAGAAGTTCTAGTGCATATTTTCTTTGACAGAGGGATATGCCAGCCTTAGTCCTAGCAACTTCTAATCCCAAGAAGAATTTAAGAGTGCCCAAGTCTTTAATCTTGAAAGTAGAATCCAAAAAGGCTTTCATCGAGTCAATTTCAACTAAATCATTTCCTGCAAGAATTAAGTCATCAACATAGACCAGAATGGCTGTAAATGATTCTGAATTCCTTTTAACAAACAAAGAGTAATCAGCTTTGGATTGGCAATAACCACAGGTAGTAAGGGCTTGAGACAATTTGAAGAACCACTGCCTACTAGCCTGTTTAAGTCCATATAAAGATTTTTGTAACTTGCAGACTTTATTTGGACTATCAGCTTTAAAACCAGGTGGAAGAACCAAGAGTAATCAGCTTTGGATTGGCAATAACCACAGGTAGTAAGGGCTTGAGACAATTTGAAGAACCACTGCCTGCTAGCCTGTTTAAGTCCATATAAAGATTTTTGTAACTTGCAGACTTTATTTGGACTATCAGCTTTAAAACCAGGTGGAAGAACCATGTAAACCTCTTCATTTAAATCTCCATGTAAGAAGGCATTGTTGACATCTAACTGCTGTAAATGCCATTGATGAATAGAAGCCAAAGCCAATAAGATCCTTACTGTGGTCATTTTAGCTACTGAACTGAAAGTGTCAAAATAGTCTATGCCCTCAGTTTGTGTGTAGCCTTTAGCTACTAATCTAGCCTTGTACCTCTCAATGCTGCCATCGGCCTTTTGTTTAATTTTGTACACCCATTTACAGCCAATGGGACTCTTATTTATAGGCAAATCTACCAACAACCATGTTTGATTTTGCTGCAAGGCAGAAATCTCAGTAGCCATAGCTTTTCTCCACTCCTCAGATTTAACAGCTTCTGTATAATTTTTGGGTTCAGTACTAGTAGAAATGCTTAGAGTAAAGTGCAAGTGTGATGGTGACAAAGAATCATATGAAATGACAGAAGATAAAGGATAAAGGACAGTAGGAGATTGGGACCTATTGAAGTTTGAAGATGTTAAATTGCAATGATAATCTTGTAAATAAGTAGGTGATTTCTTTATTCTTTGAGAGACTCTTGTGAGAGGAATTGAAGACTCACTATGAGACTCAGGAACTAACCGAGACTCAATAGTAGAAGAAGACTCAGTGGCAGAAGGAGACTCATGAATATCAACAAAACTAGGAAATTGAAGAGAATCAGAATAGTCAAGATCAGAATGCTCATGGTGGATAATAACCTCATTGCTGCATAAGTCTGAGTATGGAAATACATGTTCTTGAGTAAAAGGAGCAGATGATCCACCAGAACTTACAATTGCCGTCATCTGATACGATTGTACACTTTCATTTGTTTTAGCAGCATCATGCATTGCAATATGATTGATAGATGAGTTTCTAAACTTAAAACCAGGAGGGAATCCGTGTTTCTTGTAGCATGTATCTACAGTATGCCTCTGCTTTCCACAGTAGGTGCACACCTTTGCATTGCTAGAAGGATTTCTGTAGAAAGCATTTCTGTTCTGTGACTGATTAAAACTAATTGCTCTTTGAGAGTTTCCTTCAAGATTTGATGCCTTTGCACTAACAAATACCTTCACATTTTCACCAAGATCCAATTGTCTCTCTTGCTATACAACTAGTGAGAAAACTTTATTTATGGAAGGCAAAGGATCTATAAGCATGATTTGAGATCTAACATGAGTGAATCTGTCATTCAGTCCTTTAAGGAAGCGAATTGCATAGTCATTTTTCTGATATGTAGTAAATTTTGTCACAGCACCACAAGCACAAGGATCAGTGCATGTGCAAACAGGTATAGGTCTGAAATTCATTAACTCATCATATAGTATCTTGAGTTCTGTAAAATATTCAGTGACAGTACGATCACCTTGTTTGAATGCATATTTTTCTTCCTAGATCTGAAATTCTGAAAATGTCTCCCTGTGAAAACCTTTCTTGAAGATCTTTCCAGATCTCAGCTGCTGAATCAATCCATATGATACTCTGTGCGATGGAGGGAGATAAGGATCTTGTAATCCAGGATGAAACTGTTGTGTTGCATCTTTGCCAAGCAACGCGCATCGGATCCGCAATCGGCGGTGCTGGTAGAGTTCCATCAACAAATCTGTATTTATTTTTGGATAATAATGCCATTTTCATGGCACGAGCCCAATGATGATAGTTCTTCTCATTGAGAAGAGTGGACACGAGTACAAGAGACGGATTCTCATTCGAATGAAGGTAGTATGGATTGGATGGATTCTGCAAGTAATCATTGACTTGATTCACGGCAACAACAGGTTGATTTGCCATTGAAAAAAGAAAGGAAGGAGAAGAAAAATTACTGAGAAGACAGAGAACGATTATGGAAGCAGAAGAGCTCTGATACCATAACAGAAAAGGAATCGCGAAATGTAGGAAAGAAAATTGATTACTTTCTCTTGCTAGAAGAGGCTTTATATACAAAGAGGTAAGCAGCAAAAAAGGAAAAGAAAAGAAAAGAACTGAGTAACTGAGCTATTCTAACCAATAAGATAAATACATTTGGAATTAACTACCCTTTCTCTTTTCTCTGTAACAGAAAGAGATATGGTGTTTGATGTCATCGTGTCCGACCCAAGTTCCTGCCAGAGAGAATATCTTTCTTTTAATGTTAAGGAGGAGATAGAAACACCAGAAGCAGAAGAAGCGGCAAAAGAATCTGGTCCTGGTAAGTTTCACAGTTCCGTCATTATCATGCATATTGTATTGTAAAATGTCATTTTGTGCATGTGTATAAATGTTTCAGGAGATGTAATAGAGAGTAAGCAAGTGAAGACAACTTGGAAGGAAAAGCTGGTGCTTTGCTTGAACACCCTTTCTTTGTGGTGACAGTGACATTCTATAGAGCGAGGGTTGATCAAATTGTTAGTTCTTAATGTATTAGTAGTTTAGTACCTATGCTTTTGAAAATAATAATTATTTTTGGGAAGCTCCTCATCAGTTCTACAATTTTAAGCAGAATGTTCCAATGAAATTTGCACAGGCAAATGACCTGAAAAATAGAAGTTGCAAGATTGTTCTTATGGATCAAGAAGCAAGGGCATGGCCAGCTAAGTTGGGGCACAAGAAGTCAGATGGTCAAGTCTATATTGGACAGGGTTGGTCTGCCTTCTGCGTTGCTAATCACCTTAAGGCAGGAGATTCTTTCCTGTTTGAGCTCATTAAAAAGGGGAGATGGCCAATTTTGCAAATGTGTAGTAAGTTGTATAAAAATTCCTTTCATTTTTTCTCTCTTTATTTTTATAAAGCAACCAGCAAGTTAGCAAAAGCATCCCTTTTTGTGCAATGGCACTAAGATCATTCAAATATGCTTTTTTTTTTTTAAGGTTTGAAAGAAAATCCTAAGACCAGAAATGAGGAGGAGACTGATAATGCCGCAGAATCTGGTTGTTTTTCAAGCACACATCCCTGCTTCTATGTCACCGTGAAGACATATCACTTTAAAAACTATCATCTTGTATGTATAAATTGACCTAATCCATCATGATTTCATAGTATATTGAATTGTTGCTCATATATGTATTGAATTGCAGAAAATTCCGAGAAATTTTGCTAGGATGAATCGTCTATCTAGGAAATGTTTCAAGATGATCCTTACAAATGAAAAAGGAAGTTCACGGGTAGTGTTGGTTGGGAAAAGCAAGAGCGGTGATGTTGCTATAGGACGTGGTTGGAATGCATTCGCCAAGGAAAATGGCCTAAGAGAGGGATACGTCATCATGTTAGAACTCGTTAAAGGTGGAGTGAAGCCTGTGATGAAAATTTATGGTAACTTCATTCCCTGCTTTATCAAACTTATAGTTTTTGGTTTAAATCTAACAACAGAATTTAGCAGAAAAGCATTCTGAAAAGTCTAGTTACTGTGGTGCATGTATTCTCAAGTTATGGTCATTTTCAATTTTTTTTTTGTCTAATTTAGTCAATTAGCCATCCATCCTATATATATGTAGTCTTTAATTTGTATTTTGTAGCAATTGCAAGACTTTCTCCAATCTCATCATTCTTTGCGTTACTGTTGTTTTTGGCGTAGTAAATCAAGGCATAAGGAACTCTCAAGGGGGGCAGCTTGGAAAATCTTCAGGATGTTAAGACTGATTCTGAGTGCTGGAGTCAAGTTATATCATCAGCTTTGATAGCCCTTCAGGTTGTATTCCTTCTATTTTTTCTTAATTGTAACATTGGGCTCTAGTTTTATTTTGAATCATAGCTTTATTTAAAAAAAAAAGGAATCATAGCTTTGGAAAAAGAAAAAATTATAACCGCTGATAATTTGTTTTAAACATTGTTTTAATCTCAGCCGTTGATTACAAAAACCTGATTGCCTGTTAAACCAATCACGGGTAACCTATTACTCGTTGTCCCTGTAGCTAATAAAACATCTAATTAATTCCTTCTCGTCTCTACCATGACGATTGGCAAATCCCTTGTGGTGCTTAAAATAAAAGAATGGTCGGTGATCGGATTTGCTGGGGTAATTGGCGGATGCATTGACCGTAAGATGTCACAACTCTTCCCATTTCACCCGTAAAATCCTTAAATTTTTCCCAAGGGAGAATGCCAGGGCAGTTGGACGAGTCTTGCGAAGAAATCAAGCGAGTCTTTTAGAAGCTGGCAGGATGATCTGCCAAGTAGAATAGGCTACTGGACTGGGCAGGAAAAGTGGGACAATTTGCCACAAGTGGGACGACCTGCACATCACAAGAAGCCCAGAAACTCAAAAGCTCGCAAGGCTGGATTGAAATGCTCAGAAGCCCCGCCAGAGCGAAACTTAATGCTCGGATTGATGGGCTAAGAGCTAGACATGAAATTAATAGGGCCCTGTAGGAAGCATACAAAGGAAGCTAACATAGTAGTACTCAATTCGAGATTTCTAGAAGTTGAATCTAAGCGTCAAAAGTAGGAGGGACACAAAAAGCAGCTTTAGAAGCCATAATCTACTAGACTTATCCCTAAGTATTTTTCTAAAAGACTCTTAATACTCATTTGTAATCAATTGTACAAACAAGTGAGACAGCTTGAGAGAGAGAGCACTCTTATACTCTGTAAATCATTTTTCTTGTGAAGTAATACAAGTCTCTTCTTCTACCTTCAACCTCTCCCCAGTTTAACTTCCTGTGCATTTCACCTTTGGTAGCACTGTGTGTTTGAAAGGTTGAACTTAGTTCTAGCTGAACTTAGTTCTAGTTGAACTAAGGCCGGACGATTATAGTGCTATTCTAGTGTTGAATCACTTACTCCGTGATAAGTGGTATTAGAACTTTGATTTGTTCTTCGGGTGAATATGCCAAATCTAAGTGATGTTGTTGGTGGAGGCATTGCTTCCATGGCTGAGGAGCACGGTGGTGGCAAGAGGAAAGAAAGGGGCAAGTCAAGGGAGTCTGCAAGAGCCAGAGAAGGGCTTAATGACATGGAAACCTTTCTTGCGAAGGTGGAGCTAGTTCTGATCGAGAATGAGGAGAAGTTTGAGGAGTTTGACACCCACATTGAGAAACTTGATACTGGGATGGAAGTGTTCCAGAAGGGGATGCAAGATGTCCTCAACTCTGCCATCGAGAAGCTAGAGAGTGAGACGGAGTCACTAAGGCATGCCCAATCCAAAGACAATGCCGCCATAAGGGAGGAGAACTGATTTTTGAGGACAAAAATGGACAGGATGATGGAGAAGATGAAGGAGCTCGAGGAGCTGATGGCTTTACTGCACTCCGCAGTGGTCTAAGGCAGCTTCGCAAGTTCATCATCCACCTTGGGAGCTCCTACAGCACGAGTGGAACTGTTTAAGCCAAACGTGTTCAGGGGTATACGCAATGCTAAAGACATTGATACATTTCTGTGGAGCTTAGAGTAGTATTTCAAAGCTCTGGGATTTGTGGAGGATGCTAGAAAGATTGATCATGCCCCATTGTACTTAACTGATACTGCCATGGTCTAAGGGAGACGAAGGGAAGTTGACATTGAGAAGGGCACTTGTACTATAGCCATATGGGAAGATTTCAAGAAAGAGCTTAAGCACTAGTTCTATCCTGAAAATGTCATTGGGGAAGTAAGGGCGAGATTGAGATGGCTATCTCAAGAAGGTACGATTTGTGATTATGTCAAAGAGTTTTTTGAAATTGTGTTGGAAATCCCTAACTATCTAGATGAGGAGGCCCTGTTTGCTTTTATGAACGGACAATAACATTGGGTAAAAATAGAGATTGAGCATAAAGGAGCTCAGACTCTTGCTACTGCTATTTCTATAGCAGAATCCCTTGTCAAGTATAAGAAGGACAGAAGTAAGAGTCCTACAAAGCCATCTAAAGGCAAGAATGCGGGTGAAGCCCCTAAAAGCAAGAAGGGATCCCAGAAGAGATGGAAACCAAATGAGGGATCAAAGGAAGGGAATTCCAAAGGATGGAAGAGACTTGAGAGGCCGTTTGTCAAGTGCTTCCTATGCAACGGACCACATCAAGTTTTTAAATGTCCGAAGCATAATACGCTATCAGATATGGTAACAAAAAAGAAGACAGTTCAGTAGCCGAAAGAAGGAGCCTGTATGGGTGCTCTTTAGTTGGCAGCCGTGGCAGCCAAGGTAATCGAGGTTCCACCTAGGCGAAAAAGGTGATTGTTTGCACCTATGAGCATAAACGGATAGACCTTGCAGGCTCTGGTGGATACTAGAACTTCTAATAATTTCCTGAACTTGGAGGCAACCAAAAAGCTAGGGGATTCCATATGAGAAGGAGACGAGATTGCTGAAGACTGTGAACTCTCAACCGACCTCGACACACGGAGTAGCCTGGAATGTCAGAGTTAAAATTAGTGAGTGGCCTGGTACTCTTGACTTTTCTGTTATTGCTACGGACGACTATCCTTGTGTGCTCGGCGTAGACTTCATAGATCAAGTGAAGGCCATTACTCTCTCCTTCGCCAATAGCATGTGCATTCTAGAAGAAAACAATACATATACTGTTTCAATGACAAGAGGGAAGTCTAGCACTAGTACTTTCTCAGCCCTTCATCTTTCCAAGGGTGTAGAGAGGTTGGAGCCAACTTTCTTAGGAGCATTGAAGCATGATGATGAGCTACTCACACCAGAGCCATCTATTGCTGTCAAAGATATTCATGAGGAGTTTACTGAAATTATGCCTTAGGAATTGGCTAAGGGTCTTCCACTGAAGAAGGAGGTGGGTCACCAGATTGAGTTGGAACCTAGGGCAGAATCACTTGTTGGTGTTCTTTATCATATGGCGCCTCCCAACCTTGAAGAACTCCATGGACATAAGGAGGTTTCTATTGAAGCCGTTCCAGAAGTGCTCGGAAGAAGCAAGCCGAGTGTGGTCTGGGTGCAAACCGAGTTGCCATTCATACTACCACCAAGGGAGAATGGCATGTAGACAGCAAGGGGCGTGTAGGTGGATACTCTAATGGGACTCATGCTAGGCCACATGCGGGTGGTAAGGCAAGGAGAAACAGACATCCAAGAAAGCAGTGGGACAAGGATTGGCCAAGTGAAAACTTCCCAAGAAGGGCAAGCAATACGATTAAGGATCGACCGTCGGGAGCACCAAGGAAATGGAGACCATGGAGGTCCAAGGTGCAAGATAGTGTGCAAATGCGATGAGAGTGTCGCAGGATTGGCTGGGGAGAATGTCCCAACTCTTCCAATGTCAATTAGAAAAACCCTAAAATTTTAGAAAATAAGAAGGCTAGGGCAATCGGACGAGCCTTACGAAGTTGGCGGAGCAAGCTGACAAACAGGCAAGTCTTTTAGAAGCTGGTGAGACAACCTGCAAAGCAGGACAGACTATTGGACAGGATAAGCAGGACGACCTGTTGAGCTGGTGAGAGATGTAGAGCCCGGACATTCGATAGGTTTGCATGGCTGATCAGTCCAAATTTAGACCATTTTATCATATTGTTATTAATGTTAATTTATATTATTTCTGCCTAATTCTGTAGTTTTGATCTTATTTTGCAGAAAATGGTGTAAAAGGGTAATCTGGTGAAAATACTCTTAAAACTGCCTAAAAGATGATAAAAGAGAAAAGTAGTTTGCCTAAGCGAAGTTGCAGCTGAAGTGAAGCCAAATAAGGAAAGTGCAGTAAATAAGGAAAGTGCAGTAGCGAAGATAAATAAGGAAAGCGCAGTTAGCTGAATAATTTGAAATTCAAATTTCAAATCTTCCTTCATTTAAAATGTGAAGACACCTCAGCATTCAGTTCTGCCTAATCAGGAAGCCAAATCTCAAGAAGATGCACTTGCCTCTCAAGCATTCAAAATTCAAAATTTGAAATTCAAAAGAAGGCTCCATCTCACAAGGAAACTTAGGGCAACACTCTTCTCCTCTTACTTTGGGATCAAGTAAGCCGCATGCCTATATAAGAGCATCAACAAGCGTCGGCCACATTTAGCCACATCTTCTTCTTCCTTTCTTTATTTTTGGTTTTGTTTCAGCCATGAGTGGCTGAAACTCTTTTTTCTAGTTGAAGATTAGGTGAAACTTTAGTTGTTGTATGGATTGGGAGATCTGAACATACATTATTTATTTTTTATTTTTCAGTATTTATGCAATTTCATGCTTAATTTCATTGTTATTTTGTTGTTTAGATCTACATTGATTCTTGATTGCAAAGTAATAATGTAACGACTCGAAAATCGGACCGCTACCGGCGCTAGGATCCAGATCGGCTTAAGGCCGCCGGGACCCGTAGCAAGCCTGACATAAAACCTGTAAACCTGTATAATCCCATACATGATCAACAACATACATAAAAATTTAAAACTTTTCTTTCCATATACATCAACCAAACTCAACCTGCATAAACATTAACATAACATTGATCCCTCTGTGGGATCTCATTAGTGCCCCCAATGGGTGACATAACATATGCTGAGTTGGTTTACATAAATGACATAAAATATCCAAGATCATGTATTAAAAGGGATAACAACATTCTATGGTCAAGCACACCTCTAATATCCATAAACATCATTACATAACTATACTGATTAAGGCATTACATTACAATTTGATCATGTCCATTGCTAACTATTACATAAACAAAACTTCATTACTCTATCTGGACTCCTGCTCTATCCTGCACCTGCAAGCCTGGGGGTAAAGGGAGAGGGGTGAGCTAAAAGCCCAGTGAGTAGAACTATAAAACATATTAACACTAAGTTTTAATGAAATGCATCATAACACAGACAATTCACATAAGGGTTGGGTGAACTTGTCACCAATTAGTCCAAGCTAACTCAGTGCCAGGCCGTAGCATGGGGTCCTGGTCTTCCTGTCATAC
Source organism: Manihot esculenta (assembly GCF_001659605.2). Classification (NCBI taxonomy): domain Eukaryota; kingdom Viridiplantae; phylum Streptophyta; class Magnoliopsida; order Malpighiales; family Euphorbiaceae; genus Manihot; species Manihot esculenta. The sequence continues at coordinate 33,456,343 of NC_035176.2, read as the reverse complement.
ATACATTACTTACCATTATCCCAGGGCCTCTTCTGGGCTCCTGGTCTTCGAGTCCCATTACCGTGCCAGGCCGTAGAATGGGGTCCTGGTCTTTCCTTACTCTGTGCCAGGCCGTAGAATGGGGTCCTGGTCTTCCTGTCATGGACTAATTGGGTCATCCAACATTCACCCACATCAACAACAATTGATGCAATGCGGCATATTCGTGAAAACTAATGCAATCATCCTATTTCATAATCATGATGCATGAAACATGATAAAACATTTAATTTCTTAATTTAAAAGATTAGGTTTAGTTCCACTCACCTCTGGCTGACTCTGACAACACCGAAGCAGCTGGACTCACTGCTGGGGTCCTCGGTTCCTCGGGTCCGAACCTACACAGGTGGACTCAAATGAGGGACCAAACACACCTGAACATAACTATAAACTACTCCCCAAAAAACCCCTAAAACATCCTGAAACAACCATACAAAATCATGCAAAGGAGGCCTGGGCAGGGCACTTTCGGCGGCAAGTTCGGCGGCCGAAAGTCCCTCCAGAGCCGAAAGTCAGGCAGGTTCGGCGGCACCTTCGGCGGCCGAAACTCCCAGACAGAGACGAAACTCATGCATGTTCGGCGGCACTTTCGGCGGCCGAAACTGCCAGACAGAGACGAAAGTCTCCTTTCGGGGGCAAGCTTCGGCAGCCGAAAGGCTGCCTCCCCAGCCATGTTCGGCGGCCGAAAATCCTTCGGCTGCCGAACCTGGTTTTTGCCAAAAGGCAGAAACTTGGCTCCCTTTGCACAAATCGCCTCCAAACTTTTCCAACATGCATCAAACCTATTCTACAACACACAAACACAAGCATACATGTTCCTAGGGGTCTCAAACCATCATAAACCCCATCAAGCATCCACATTGTTCAAGAACACACATTTATACCCATAAACATAACCATAACCTAAACATGCATTCTAACCCATAGATCTTGCATAAAACTTATTTAAAACATAAAACGAGCTTAAGATCGGCTCTTACCTCTTGAAGATCGAGAGAGACGACCAAAAACTCGGAGTTGGGAGAGATTTGGTTCTTGAACTTCCAAGCTCCAAAACTTTGCTCAAAAGCTTAAATCTTCAAAACCAAGTTAAAACAAGTGAAAATCTTGAAAGATTTAGAGGAAGAACATTGTAATACCCGGCTCGAGTCCGGCATCGAAATTCCTGTAGTCCGGTGGAATCTCGGGTGTCGGAACCCTCGAGAAGGGTAATACATATGGTTGCCAAGGTATTTTCACTTGTTTTCATGTTTTGAAGTGTTAAACAGAGAGAGTGCATGCACAGGTTAAGCCTTGGAATGAAGAAAAGTTTTATGTTTTTAAGCAAATGTATGATCATGTATGGGATTTCACAGGTATACAGACAGGATAGCAGGCTTACTACGGGTCCCGGCGACCTTAAGTCGATCTGGATCCTAGTGCCGGTGGCAGTTCGGTTTCCGGGCTGTTACAGATTGGTATCAGAGCCCTAGGTTCATATGGTCGGACCTATAGAGAGAGAGTTGGGCTCATAGAGAGGTTTAGCAGGTCAAGCACCATAGGAAAAACATGTCCACGAGGATAGGATGTTCTGCTGATGTGCAATGCCATGAGTTATGCATGTGCATGTTTTTGATGTGTTGTTGATGTGTTATGTGATTTGTTATTTTCCAGAGAGTGAAGATGCGAGGAACTCGTCGATCCGCGAGATTGACTGGAGTCCCACCTATAAGTGAGGGTACAGCTGCTCGACCACCTGCCTTGCCAAGGACACGATCGCACAGGTCAAGCAGGGAAGGAACGTCACGAGACCCTAGAAGGTCTTCTGACGAGAGCAGGAGAGGAGTAAGCAGAGGGGGAAGGGCAGTAGAAGAAAGAGGTGTGATGGAAGAGGATCAGAGTAGAGATGTAAGCATGGGTGTAGGAAGGTCAGAAGAAGGTATGGGGGAGTCCCAGGGAGGCGTTCAGGCCTCGGGGTTTGGCTATCCACCCTTTCCACAGGGCCCAGGGTATCCGATGGGAGGCACGTCGGATTACTCCAGCTTTGCCCCATATCCACCCTACATGCCATATATGCCCTATCCTTCCTTTTATCCACCATATCACATGTATCCACCCCCACCTGTTCATCCAAGTCCATTACAGCCTGAAGTGAGGGAACCAGTTCCTCCACCACCACCTCCTGAACCAGTAGCCCCTGTTGTGGAAGCACAGCAACCCAGTTCTTCAGGGGGAAGTAAGGTGAAGATGACCGAGTACTTAAAGTTGGATGCTCCTAAATTCAATACAGGAGATGATCCCTTTGAGTATCTCAGTGCAATCAGAATGATAACAAGTGAGTTGGGAGCTGATGATGGTAGAGCCATTGAGATGGCAGGGTTCACTTTAAAGTGTAAGAAAGCTAGAGAATGGTTCAAAAACTATGTGGACCTGAAACTTGAGAGTATGACATAGGAAGAGTTCGCCAACGAATTTGCTGGATGGGCTTTTCCTGACAGTTCCAGGGAACTAAAGGTTGTGGAGTTTGAGCAGTTGCGACAGACGGAGGAGATGAGCGTTGATGAATATACAGATAAGTTCCTGGAATTGTTGCCATATGTCGGTCAGGCATATGATACAGATCAGAAGAAGGCAAAGAGATATGCCACAAGGCTTCATCCCAGGTATTTCTCTTTGATTCTTCATGCGGAGAAGGAAAGTTTCCACTCTATTGTGGATGCTGCGAGAAAGATGGAGGCCAGTGCCATAAGTCAAGGTGTAGTCAAGGCACAGTCTTCTGGTGTTAAACCAGGTTCCTCCTCACAGAGTACAGCAAGTGCAAGTAAGAAGAGATGGGAGAAATTCAGAGGAAAGAGAGGCAAGTTTTGGATTAGGCTTAAGTCGGGTCTGGGAATGAGTAGTGGCTCCAGTTTTGGCGCAGATTTTCCAGTGTGCAAGAGGTGTGGCAAACAGCATAGAGGAGCTTGTCAGTTGGGATCCACAGCCTGCTATAGATGTGGGCAGGAGGGACATTATGCACGGGAATGTCCTCAGGCGACTTTGGTTGCACCATCCCAGCAGATGAGTGCGGGCAGTGTAGTACAGCTCGTAGCTTCAGCCATACCACCAAGCAGTGGCAGAGGAAGAGGAAGAGGGGCAGCCTCTTCATCAGGGATGGGTTCCCGAGGTGCAGGTCCGTCAGCCCCAGCACGGATTTTCACCCTGACTCAGCAGGAGGCAGACACGTCGAACACGGTGGTGTCAGGTAATCTCATCATTGGGTGTTCTGAGGTGTATGCTTTAATGGACCCCGGTGCTTCTCACTCTTTCATTTCTTCTAGAGCTGCAGAGAGGTTGGGTCTGATGGTGTCTGAGTTAGAGTGTCCTCTATGGGTCAGTGGACCCAAATGTGATCCATCTTTGGCAGAGTCAGTCTGTCGGTTCAGTCCAGTGTGCATAGAGGGTAGATACCTTCCAGCTGACCTGGTGGTTCTAGAGTTGACAGATTTTGATGTCATTCTAGGGATGGACTGGTTATCTACGTATGATGCTACCCTGAACTGTAGAGACAAAGTAGTCAGTGTCAGAGACCAGGATGGGTCAGAGTGTGTTTTCAGAGGAGACAGGAGAGGGACACCTAGGGGTTTGATATCAGCCCTCCAGGCTCGTAGGATGTTAAGGAAGGGGTGTCAGGGGTTCCTAGCTTATGTGAGAGAGCTAGACAGTCAGGTTAGGGAACCATCCTCAGTACCAATTGTTAGAGACTTCCCAGACGTGTTTCCTGAAGAGCTTCCAGGACTACCACCGGATAGGGAAATAGAGTTCGAGATTGAGTTGGTGCCCAATGCCAGACCGATCTCTATTCCTCCCTACAGGATGGCACCAGCAGAGTTGCGAGAGTTGAAACAACAGTTACAGGATTTGGTAGCTAAGGGTTTCATCCGCCCGAGTACCTCACCCTGGGGTGCTCCAGTATTATTTGTCAGAAAGAAGGATGGACCTCTTAGACTTTGTGTCGACTACAGACAGTTGAACAAAGTCACTATTAAAAACAAGTATCCTTTACCTAGGATCGATGATCTATTCGACCAGCTGGCAGGAGCAGGTTGTTTTTCTAAAATAGATCTGAGATCCGGATACCATCAGTTGAAGATCAGGGAAGGAGATGTATCCAAGACTGCTTTCAGAACCAGATATGGGCATTATGAGTTCCTTGTGATGCCGTTCGGGTTGACTAACGCCCCTGCAGCATTCATGGATCTCATGAACAGGGTTTTCAGGGAGTACTTGGATCGTTTTGTGATCGTCTTTATTGATGATATCTTGGTGTACTCCAGGAATGCAGAGGACCATGCCCAGCATCTGCGGATAGTGCTGCAAACCTTGAGAGAGCATGGCTTGTATGCCAAGTTCTCCAAGTGCGAGTTCTGGCTAAGGAGCATTTCCTTTTTGGGACATGTTGTATCAGAGGAAGGCATAGCAGTAGATCCCAAAAAGGTAGAGGCAGTAGCCAACTGGCCTACACCCACTACAATGACAGAAATCAAGAGTTTTCTGGGTTTGGCAGGCTACTATCGGAGGTTTGTTCAGGACTTCTCAAAGATAGCTGCTCCTATGACCAGACTGACCAGAAAGAATCAAAAGTTTGTGTGGTCAGAGGAATGTGAGGAGAGTTTTGCAGAGTTGAAGAGACGGTTAACTTCAGCACCGGTGTTAGCGCTGCCGATCAGTGATGAAGATTTCACAGTGTTCTGTGATGCATCCCGAGTGGGATTAGGTTGTGTGTTGATGCAGAATGACAGCGTAATAGCTTATGCTTCTAGACAGCTGAAGAAGCACGAGCTAAATTACCCGACACACGATCTGGAGATGGCCGCTGTTATCTTTGCACTTAAGATGTGGAGGCATTACCTCTATGGGGTAAAGTGTGAGATCTATACGGATCATAAGAGCCTGCAGCACATCTTAAGTCAGAGAGAGGTAAACTTGAGGCAGAGACGGTGGGTAGAATTGGTCAGTGATTACGATTGTAAGATCCAGTATCATCCGGGCAAGGCTAATGTTGTCGCTGATGCCTTAAGCCGAAAGTCACTTGGCAGTTTATCCCACATTGGAGTAGAGAGAAGACCGGTGGTGAAGGATTTCTACAAGCTCGTGGAAGAAGGGTTACAGTTGCAGTTATCTGGTACAGGTGCTTTGATCGCACAGATGAGAGTGACACCAGTGTTTCTAGAGCAAGTGGCTCTGAAACAGCACGAAGACCCCGAGTTAGTGAAGAGTGCCAGGACTGTTCAGTCTGGCAATAGTGCAGAGTTCAGATTTGACGGTGAGGGGATTCTTCGACACGGTATGAGGTTATGTGTACCAGATGATAGCAGTTTGAAGGCAGACATTATGAGGGAAGCTCATAATACGCGGTATAGCATTCACCCGGGAGCCACCAAGATGTATCAAGATCTGAGAAGGGTGTATTGGTGGCCAGCAATGAAGAGAGAAGTGGCACAGTTCGTGTCAGCCTGCGAGACATGTCAAAGGGTGAAGCTAGAGCACCAGAAGCCGGCTGGAATGCTTAACCCACTGCCGATCCCAGAATGGAAATGGGAGAACATAGCGATGGATTTTGTAGTGGGGTTACCGGCGACGTCTAACAGACTAGACTCCATCTGGGTGATTGTGGATAGACTCACGAAATCTGCTCACTTTATTCCAGTCAGGAGTAACTACTCTGTGGACAAGTTGGCACAGGTGTATGTAGACGAGATAGTAAGGTTGCATGGAGTTCCAGTGTCGATAGTATCAGATCGAGGACCTCAGTTCACCTCCAGGTTTTGGCGGAGTCTGCAAAATGAAATGGGCACAAGGTTGGATTTCAGCACTGCTTTCCATCCACAGACAGACGGTCAGTCAGAGAGAACCATCCAGACCATTGAAGATATGCTGAGAATGTGTGTGTTAGACTTTGGCGGTTCTTGGAGGCAGCATCTACCTCTGGTGGAGTTTGCCTACAACAACAGCCATCATGCTAGCATAGGGATGGCCCCTTATGAAGCTTTGTATGGGAGGAAGTGCCGAACACCTGTTTGCTGGGAAGAGGTAGGAGAGAAAACTCTTGCAGGGCCAGAGTTAGTTGAGATAACCAGCAAGTTAGTGCCTATCATCAGAGAGCGGATCAGAACAGCTGTAAGCAGACAGAAAAGTTATGCAGACATCCGTAGGAAGCAGATAGAATTCCAGGAGGGGGATATAGTATTGCTCAAGGTGTCTCCGATGAAGGGAGTGGTTCGGTTTGGGAAGAAGGGTAAACTGGCCCCACGGTACATTGGTCCCTTTGAGATCTTGCAGAAGATCGGGCCTGTGTCGTATAAGCTAGATTTACCGGCTTCTATGGAAAGAATTCACCCGGTATTCCATGTTTCTATGTTGCGGAAGTTTGTGTCAGATCCAGAGAAGGTTCTTAGTGAACCTGAGGTGGAAATCGTAAGTGATCTCACCTATGTAGAGCAGCCAGTGCGGATCCTTGACACCCAGATCAGAAAGCTGAGAAACAAGGAGATACCAATGGTGAAAGTTCTGTGGAACCACCACAACCTAGAAGAGTGCACTTGGGAGACTCGGGAGTCCATGCTCCAGCAATACCCATATCTGTTTTAAGGTTAGTTTTCCCCTTTTCTATGTGTTTTTGTTGTGTTAGGGACATTCGGGGACGAATGTTCTTAAGGGGGGGAGAATGTAATACCCGGCTCGAGTCCGGCATCGAAATTCCTGTAGTCCGGTGGAATCTCGGGTGTCGGAACCCTCGAGAAGGGTAATACATATGGTTGCCAAGGTATTTTCACTTGTTTTCATGTTTTGAAGTGTTAAAAGACTTGAGTTGTGAAAGAAAAGAAACAAGGGAGAAATGCAAAGGTTCGGCCGCCGAAGGTCACTTTTGGCCGCCGAACATTGCATGGTTTCGGCTTCACGTTCGGCTGCCGAAGGTGGTCTGGCCAGCCACCTATAAAAGGGCCAAGGGTCGGTGGAAGGAGGTTATTTCTCCTCCACTTGCAGCCAGAGGTGAGTTTCAGCCTCTCCCATGTTGACTTTCATGTTTTCCATGATTTTCATCAAATCATTCAAGAGTTTTAAGAGTTTTGGTGACTTATGAAGGTTTTGAGCAAAAGAACCAAGTGTTGAAGCTTGGAGCTTTGGAAGAGCTTTTCTTCATATCTCCACGTTAGGATCCTTCATCCTCAAGTTGTGTAAGAGGTATGTGAAGATCCTGAGCTTCTTTGATGATTTTGAAAGGTTTTATGAAGTTTGTATGGGTAGTATGCATGTTTAGGTTTAGGTGAGGTTTTTGGTGATTTGGTTATGTGTTATGTTTGTTTGCGGTGTGAGGGTAGTTATAGCCCCCTTATGCATATATATGTGTCTATGCTCGTTGGGCGTAGTTGATATGCATGTGTGTAGGTTTTTGGGCAAAGTTTGCATGAAACAGAGCAGGGTTCTGCCCTTCGGGCAAAACCAGGTTCGGCCGCCGAAGGAAGGTTCAGCCGCCGAACCCCTTGTGGAGGCAGTTTCGGCTGCCAAAGGTTGCCCCCGAAAGCTAGGCTTTCGGTTTAGCAAGGGACTTTCGGCCGCCGAAAGAGGGAGTTCGGCCGCCGAAAGGGTGTGAGTTTCGTCTCTGGACGAGACCTTCGGCCGCCGAAGGTGCCGCCGAACATGCATGAGTTTCGTCTCTGGAGAGGGGTTTCGGCCACCGAACCTGCCGCCGAAAGTGCCCTATCCAGCTTTCTTTTGCATGTTTTATGTGATGGTTTTCGGATTGTTTAGAGGGGTTTTGGGGAGTTTCTTAGAGATAGTCGTGAGTGAGTTTGGTCCCTCATTTGAGTCCACCTGTGTAGGTACGGACCAGAGGAATCAGGGAGGTCAGCAGTGAGTCCAGTGTCAGAACCTGCAGAGTCAGTTCAGAGATAACTACAGGTGAGTGGAACTTATCTTGTTTTAATATGACAACTGAATATTTTTATCATGCTTCATGCATCATGACTATGCAATAGGGTGAGTGCATTAGAATACACGAATATGACGCATTGCATGTATCCTTGTACTTTGCATGGCTCCTTGTACATGGCTTCTGTGAGACGGCACGGACTTCGTGAGGATTCATTAGCCCTCAGAGGAAAGACCTGGAACAGCCCTACGGGGACCAGGCACAAAGACCTGGAACAGCCCTACGGGGACCAGGCACATGGTACTCCGGTACCCCAGATGAGATAGAGGGAGTTTTGATCCGTCCGGCCGAGGTGATGTGATGATGTGATGCATTCCATGAGAGCATGTTTTATCACCTATTATTTTATTACTATTCTGCTCACTGGGCTATAGTAGCTCATCCCTCTCCCCTAACTCCAGTTGTGCAGGTTCAGAGGTCAGAGAGAATTCAGCATGGGACAGGAAGAGTACAGAGTATTGTAATAGCTAGTGTGGACATGTAAATGTATAGAGATAGTGTATCTGAACAGTGTATAGAATAGTGCTTGACTTATAAGAGTTGTAATCCCTTTGTGGAGTCACATGATCAGTTTATGTATGTTTCTTTATTGTTGTATGTTTATGAGCAAAACCAGACTTAACATTCTGAGTTTGATCCGCCTAGAGCCATGAGGAGCTCTAGTAGGGATTAGTAGAGAATAGAGAGAGTGCATGCACAGGTTAAGCCTTGCAATGAAGAAAAGTTTTATGTTTTTAAGCAAATGTATGATCATGTATGGGATTTCACAGGTATACAGACAGGATAGCAGGCTTACTACGGGTCCCGGCGACCTTAAGTCGATCTGGATCCTAGTGCCGGTGGCAGTTCGGTTTCCGGGCTGTTACAAACATCAAAAATGGGTGAGGGACGGCGGAGAGCTCACCTTGGCCGAAAATGGGGAAAAGCTCGCCCGTTTTCGGCTAAGGGACCCTTTTATAGTGGCTGGCCAGACCACGTTCGGGGGTCGAATGTGCCTCCGCATGCATGCCATGTTCGGCGGCCGAACATGAGGTTCGGCGGCCGAACCTGGACTTCCCTCACTTATGCTTTCGGGGGCCTAAAGCACACCCGCAACGCATGCATGTTCGGCGGCCGAACCTGAGTTTTCCTCAAATGCTATTTTCATGCAAAAACTCATTTTCTTTCATGCTTACAACATAAAACTCATTAAAATATTTTATGAAAACATGATGTTTCCCCTTCTAGAGGCTTTCGACATTCGAGATTCCACCGGACGGTAAGAATTCCGATACCGGAGTCTAGCCGGGTATTACATTCTCCCCCCCTTAAGAACATTCGTCCCCGAATGTTTCTCAACTAGTACATGCAAGGCATACAACATAACATACACATAAAACACATTGAACATATAAGAAACTAACCTTAGAAAAGATAAGGGTACTGCTGGAGCATGGACTCCCGTGTCTCCCAGGTGCATTCTTCCATATTGTGGTGGTTCCAAAGGACTTTCACCATCGGGATTTCCTTGTTTCTTAGCTTTCTGATCTGGGTGTCAAGGATCCGTACTGGCTATTCCACATAGGTGAGATCCTCTTGGATCTCCACATCAGGCTCACTGAGAACCTTGCCCGGATCTGACACGAACTTTCTCAACATAGAAACGTGGAAAACCGGATGGATTCTCTCCATTGAAGCAGGTAAATCCAGCTTGTACGATACATTCCCAATCTTTTGCAAGACTTCAAAGGGTCCGATGTACCGCGGAGCCAGTTTACCCTTCTTCCCGAACCGAACCACTCCTTTCATTGGAGACACCTTGAGCAATACCAGATCCCCCTCCTGAAACTCTACTAGTCTTCTGCGGATGTCTGCATAACTCTTCTGTCTGCTTGCAGCCGTCTTGATTCTTTCTCTGATTAAGGGTACCACCCTGCTGGTGATCTCTACTAACTCAGGCCCTGCCAAGGCCTTTTCTCCAACTTCTTCCCAGCAAACAGGTGACCTGCACTTCCTTCCATATAAAGCTTCATATGGAACCATTCCGATGCTAGCATGATGGCTGTTATTGTAGGCAAACTCCACCAAAGGTAGATGCTGCCTCCAAGAACCGCCAAAGTCCAGCACACACATTCTTAGCATATCTTCTATGGTCTGGATGGTCCTCTCCGACTGTCCGTCTGTCTGTGGGTGGAAGGCAGTACTGAAATCCAACCTGGTACCCATGGCATCCTGCAGACTCCGCCAAAACCTGGAGGTGAACTGGGGCCCTCTATCTGACACTATAGAAACAGGAACCCCATGCAGTCTGACTATCTCATCAACATACACCTGCGCCAACTTGTCCACAGAATAGCCACTCCTGACAGGGATGAAGTGAGTAGATTTGGTGAGTCTGTCCACAATCACCCATATGGAGTCCAATCTGTTGGACGTCGCCGGTAACCCCACTACGAAGTCCATAGCTATATTCTCCCATTTCCACTCTGGAATAGGTAGCGGGTTAAGCATTCCAGCCGGCTTCTGATGTTCCAACTTCACCCTCTGACATACTTCGCAGGCTGACACAAACTGTGCCACTTCTCTCTTCATAGCTGGCCACCAATAAACCTTTTTCAAATCTTGATACATCTTGGTGGCTCCGGGGTGAATATTGTATCTTGCATTATGAGCCTCTCTCATAATGTCTCCTTTTAGCCCTATGTCATCTGGTACACACAATCGACTTCCATAGCGGAGGATCCCCTTACTGTCAAATCGGAACTCACTGTCTTTGCCTGACTGAACAGTCCTGGCAATCTTCACTAACTCTGGGTCCTCATGCTGTTTCTGAGCCACCTGCTCCAGAAACACGGGTGTCACTTTCATCTGAGCAACCAAGGCACCTATACCAGACAACTCCAACTGTAGACCTTCATCAATGAGCTTGTAAAACTCCTTCACCACTGGTCTCCTCTCTGCCGTGATGTGGGATAGACTGCCTAGTGACTTCCGGCTTAGAGCGTCTGCCACGACATTCGCCTTACCCAGATGATACTGAATCTTACAATCGTAGTCACTCAGCAGCTCTACCCATCTTCTCTGCCTCAAGTTCAAATCCCTCTGACTCAAGATGTACTGCAGGCTATTATGATCTGTGAAGATCTCACATTTAACCCCATAGAGGTAGTGCCTCCACATCTTGAGTGCAAAGATTACTGCTGCCATCTCAAGGTCGTGTGTGGGGTAATTCAACTCTTGCTTCTTTAGCTGCCTAGAAGCATAAGCAATCACCCTCTCATTCTGCATAAGCACACAACCCAGTCCCACACGGGATGCATCACAAAAGATTGTAAAGTCTGCATCACTAGCTGGCAGAGCTAACACTGGTGCTGAAGTCAACCTCTTCTTAAGCTCTTCAAAACTCTCTTCGCACTGGTCGGTCCACACAAACTTCTGATTCTTCCTGGTTAACCTGGTTAGAGGAGCTGCAATTTTCGAGAAGTCCTGAACGAACCTCCTGTAGTAACCTGCTAAACCCAAGAAACTCCTGATCTCTGTCACTGAAGTGGGTCTAGGCCAGTTAGCCACAGCTTCTATCTTCTTGGGGTCCACCTCAATCCCATTCTCTGACACGACATGCCCCAAGAATGAAATGCTCCTCAGCCAGAACTCACACTTAGAGAACTTGGCATACAAGCCATGTTCCCTCAAGGTCTGTAGAACCAACCTCAGATGATGGGCATGCTCCTCTGCGTTCCTGGAATACACTAAGATATCATTTATGAAGACAATAACAAAGTGATCCAGGTACTGGCTAAACACTCTGTTCATGAGATCCATAAATGCTACAGGGGCGTTGGTTAACCCGAACGGCATCACAAGGAACTCAAAATACCCATATCTGGTCTTGAAAGCTGTCTTTGGCACATCCTCATCTCTGATCCTCAGCTGATGGTACCCCGATCTCAGATCTATTTTGGAGAAACAACCCGCTCCTGCTAGCTGGTCGAATAGATCGTCCAATGGGTACTTGTTCTTGGTAGTGACTTTGTTCAACTGCCTATAGTCGATACAAAGTCTAAGGGATCCATCCTTCTTTCTCACAAACAAAAATGGAGCACCCCAGGGTGAGGTACTCGGTCGGATGAAGCCCTTGTCTACCAGCTCCTGTAACTGCTCCTTCAACTCTTTCAATTCTGCTGGCGCCATCCTGTAGGGAGGGATAGAGATCGGTCGGGTTCCAGGCATCAGTTCTATCTCGAACTCTATCTCCCTAACAGGTGATAAACCTGGCAGCTCGTCTGGGAACACATCTAAGAACTCTCTAACCACTGGCACCGAGGCGGGCTCTCTAACCTGACTGTTAAGCTCTCTCACATGAGCCAAATACCCCTGACATCCCCTCCTAAGCAACCTACGAGCCTGAAGAGCTGATATCAAACCTCTAGGTGTACCCCTCATGTCTCCTCTGAAGACAACCTCAGACCCATCCTGACCTCTGAACCTGACTACCTTGTCCCTGCAGTCCAAGGTAGCACCATGGGTAGATAACCAGTCCATCCCTAGAATGACGTCAAAATCTGTCAAATCTAGAACCACTAGGTCGGCGGACAAGCATCTTCCCTCAACAAACATAGGACTACACTGGCAGACTGACTCTGCCACAGATGGATCACACTTGGGTCCACTGACCCGGAGAGGACACTCTAACTCAGAAGTCATCAGACCCAACCTCCCCACGGCTCTCGGAGCAATAAAAGAATGAGATGCACCAGGGTCCATCAAGGCATACACATCTAAACAACCAATGATTAAGTTACCTGCCACCACGGTGTTAGATGCATCTGCCTCCTGCTGTGTCATTGTGAAGATCCGTGCTGGAGCTGATGGACCTTCACTTCTGAAACCCGCTGAAGAAGAGGCTGCCCCTCTCCCTCTGCCTCTGCCACTGGCCTGAGTCATGGCTGGAGCTACTGGCTGCGCTACACTGCCTGAAGCTGTCTGCTGGGACTGAGCCATCGGGACTGCTCTTGGACAATCTCGAGCCATATGCCCCTCCTGGCCACATCTGAAGCAGGCGTTCGTCCCAAACCGACATACTCCCTTGTGTGGCCTACCACACTTCGCACAAACTGCATTATCCGCACCAGAGCTTGAGTCACTTCCAAATCCCAGACTAGACTTAACCTTGTTCCAGAACTTATTCTTCTTACCCTTGGGCTTACCCCATCTCTTACTGCCTGAAGCTGCTGCACTCAGGGTAGAGGGATCTAATCTTCCCCCACCCGGAGTTTTAGAACCAGAAGACTGTACCACTGTCTGCTTAACTGTCCCCTGAATGATGGCACTGGCCTCCATTTTTCTGGCCATATCTACTATGGCATGTAAGCTCTCCCTGTCCACGGACTGAATCAAGGAGGAATACCTGGAATGAAGTTTCATGACATACCTCCTTGACTTCTTCGAATCTGTATCCAGACTCTGTCCAGCAAAAGGCAACAACTCTAAGAATCTGTCGGTGTACTCCTCTACACTTAGGGGTGAGCATTCGGTCGGTTCGGTTCAAAATCGAACCGAACCGAATAAACCGAAAACCAAAATTTTAGTGTTTATGAAAACCGAACCGATTTTGGTCAGAAATCGAACCGAACCGAACCGGTCTGATTCGGTTCGATTCGATTCGGTTTGTTCGGTTTCGATTTTTAATAATTTTTTTATTTTTTACACTTTATTTTTAGTATTTTAAAATTTAATTAAAATTTTTTAATCTTAATATGATTTAATTTCTCTATATTATTAAAAAAACATATTATTATCACTAATCGGTTCGGTTCGGTTTTTTCGATTTTTTTTATCAAAACCGAACCGAAATAACCAAAATTTCTAAAATTAAAAACCAAACCGAACCGAAATATATAAAAAACCGAACCAAATTTTCAAATCGGTTCGGTTCGGTCGGTTTTTTCGGTTTGAACCGAATACTGCTCACCCCTATCTACACTCATTTCATCTGACTGCCTCAACTGTTCAAACTCTATCATCTTCAGCTCCCTTGAACTATCGGGAAAAGCCCATCCTGCAAACTCGTTCGCGAACTCTTTCCAAGACATGCTGTCCACTCTCGGGTTCACATAATTCTTGAACCACTCTCGTGCCTTCTTGCACTTAAGCGTGAACCCGGCCATCTGAATGGCTCTACTGTCATCAGCCCCAATCTCCTCTGTGATCACTTTAACCCTTTCAAGATACACAAATGGGTCATCCCCTTTTTCATACTGAGGAGCACCCAATTTCATGTAGTCAGTCATCTTAACCTTGCTTCCACTGGCTAAGCTAGGTCTAGATGGCTGAGCAACTGGGGCTGCTGGTTCTGCAGGTGGTGGAGGTGGTGCAACATTTTCTGAGGTAGGGTCTGCTGGATTTGGATAGTATGGTGGGGGTGGATACATTGGGTACTGTGAGTATGGTGGGTATGGCATCTGTGTGGGATAAGGGGTGAAGCTAGGGTAATCCGATGTACCTCCCATCGAATATCCGGGGTGTTGTGAGAAGTGTGGGTAGTGGGGTGGCTGAACAAATCCCGAGGCCTGAGTGACTCCTTGGGACTCTCCCATACCTTCCTCTGACATGCTAACTCCCAGACTGCCATCCCTCCTCTGCTCTACTTCCATATCGTCCCCCATGTCCTCTGACGCTCCTCCCTGAACTGTTCCTCTAACTGATCTGCTCCTACCCAGATCCAAAGACCTTCTAGGGTCTCTTACTGCTCTGTCTCTGCTAGACCTACTAGACATTGCCCTAGGCAATGCTGGAGGACGGGCGCTCGTACCCTCATCCTCAGGTGGTACTCCAGTCAATCTTGCTGATCGACGAGTTCCTCTCATCCTGTTTTCTGAAAAACAGTGCACATCACAAGCAAACATTAGCATAATATGGTTCATGTGGGCACACATGAACCCGCATCACATACATCACATATCATAGCATATCATTAATGCACATGCATATTATCATGGCATTTCACATCATCATGCAAGACAAGACTCCACATCCTATCCTAGTGGACATGATCTTTCCTATTGTGCTTGACCTTCTATAACATCTATGAGCCCGACACTCTAGGTCCGACCATATGAACCTAGGGCTCTGATACTATTCTGTAACGACCCGAAAATCGGACCGCTACCGGCGCTAGAATCCAGATCGGCTTAAGGCCGCCGGGACCCGTAGCAAGCCTGACATAAAACCTGTAAACCTGTATAATCCCATACATGATCAACAACATACATAAAAATTTAAAACTTTTCTTTCCATATACATCAACCAAACTCAACCTGCATAAACATTAACATAACATTGATCCCTCTGTGGGATCTCATCAGTGCCCCCAATGGGTGACATAACATATGCTGAGTTGGTTTACATAAATGACATAAAATATCCAAGATCATGTATTAAAAGGGATAACAACATTCTATGGTCAAGCACACCTCTAATATCCATAAACATCATTACATAACTATACTGATTAAGGCATTACATTACAATTTGATCATGTCCATTGCTAACTATTACATAAACAAAACTTCATTACTCTATCCGGACTCCTGCTCTATCCTGCACCTGCAAGCCTGGGGGTAAAGGGAGAGGGGTGAGCTAAAAGCCCAGTGAGTAGAACTATAAAACATATTAACACTAAGTTTTAATGAAATGCATCATAACACAGACAATTCACATAAGGGTTGGGTGAACTTGTCACCAATTAGTCCAAGCTAACTCAGTGCCAGGCCGTAGCATGGGGTCCTGGTCTTCCTGTCATACATACATTACTTACCATTATCCCAGGGCCTCCTCTGGGCTCCTGGTCTTCGAGTCCCATTACCGTGCCAGGCCGTAGAATGGGGTCCTAGTCTTTCCTTACTCTGTGCCAGGCCGTAGAATGGGGTCCTGGTCTTCCTGTCATGGACTAATTGGGTCATCCAACATTCACCCACATCAACAACAATTGATGCAATGCGGCATATTCGTGAAAACTAATGCAATCATCCTATTGCATAATCATGATGCATGAAACATGATAAAACATTTAATTTCTTAATTTAAAAGATTAGGTTTAGTTCCACTCACCTCTGGCTGACTCTGACAACACCGAAGCAGCTGGACTCATTGCTGGGGTCCTCAGTTCCTCGGGTCCGAACCTACACAGGTGAACTCAAATGAGGGACCAAACACACCTGAACATAACTATAAACTACTCCCCAAAAACCCCCTAAAACATCCTGAAACAACCATACAAAATCATGCAAAGGAGGCCTGGGCAGGGCACTTTCGGCGGCAAGTTCGGCGGCCGAAAGTCCCTCTAGAGCCGAAAGTCAGGCAGGTTCGGCGGCACCTTCGGCGGCCGAAACTCCCAGACAGAGACGAAACTCATGCATGTTCGGCGGCACTTTCGGCGGCCGAAACTGCCAGACAGAGACGAAAGTCTCCTTTCGGGGGCAAGCTTCGGCAGCCGAAAGGCTGCCTCCCCAGCCATGTTCGGTGGCCGAAAATCCTTCGGCTGCCGAACCTGGTTTCTGCCAAAAGGCAGAAACTTGGCTCCCTTTGCACAAATCGCCTCCAAACTTTTCCAACATGCATCAAACCTATTCTACAACACACAAACACAAGCATACATGTTCCTAGGGGTCTCAAACCATCATAAACCCCATCTACAACACATCAAGCATCCACATTGTTCAAGAACACACATTTATACCCATAAACATAACCATAACCTAAACATGCATTCTAACCCATAGATCTTGCATAAAACTTATTTAAAACATAAAACGAGCTTAAGATCGGCTCTTACCTCTTGAAGATCGAGAGAGACAACCAAAAACTCGGAGTTGGGAGAGATTTGGTTCTTGAACCTCCAAGCTCCAAAACTTTGCTCAAAAGCTTAAATCTTCAAAACCAAGTTAAAACAAGTGAAAATCTTGAAAGATTTAGAGGAAGAACATAAAAAATGGGTGAGGGACGGCGGAGAGCTCACCTTGGCCGAAAATGGGGAAAAGCTCGCCCGTTTTCGGCTAAGGGACCCTTTTATAGTGGCTGGCCAGACCACGTTTGGGGGCCGAATGTGCCTCCGCATGCATGCCATGTTCGGCGGCCGAACATGAGGTTCGGCGGCCGAACCTGGACTTCCCTCACTTATGCTTTCGGGGGCCTAAAGCACACCCGCAACGCATGCATGTTCGGCGGCCGAACCTGAGTTTTTCTCAAATGCTATTTTCATGCAAAAACTCATTTTCTTTCATGCTTACTGTAACGACCCGAAAATCGGACCGCTACCGGCACTAGGATCCAGATCGGCTTAAGGCCGCCGGGACCCGTAGCAAGCCTGACATGCAACCTGTAAACCTGTTTAATCCCATACATGATCAACAATTATACATAAAAATTTAAAACTTTTCTTTCATACATTTTATCAATCACCAAACTCAACCTGTGCATGCACTGAACATATACATAATCATAAACTTGACCCCTCTGTGGGATCTCATCAAAGCCCCCAATGGGTGGCATAACAAGAGTTAAGTTGGCTAAACATGGACATCAATAACATTAAGATCATGTTTCAAAAGGGATTACATTAAACTATGGTCAAGCACACTTCTAACCTCGATATCGTTACATTACATATCTATACATCATTATACAATCTGTCATGTCCACTTTCTAACTATTACATACATAAGACTTCATTACTCTTCTTGACTTCTCTGTCTAACCCGCACCTGCAAACCTGGGGAATTTGGGAGAGGGGTGAGCTACTAGAGCCCAGTGAGCAGAATAGTAAAGCATTTAAAACATATGATAACATGAAATGCATCACATCACAACTAATCATATCAAGGATGAACTTGTCACCATTTAGCCCTCTACATAATCCAATCATGCCAGGGGCGTAGTGCAGGCCACACCTGGTCTTTCTCTTATACATAACATAACATAGCATACATAGTCCATGATGCCGGGGGCGTAGTGCAGGCCACATCCGGTCTTTCTCTTACATAGTGCCAGGGGCGTAGTGCAGGCCACACCTGGACTTCCATATCATATCATCATGTCATAACATATAAGGGCTAATGGATCATTCAACATTCATCCACATCAACAACATATTATGCAATGCAACATATTCGTGATTTCTAATGCAAGCATCCTAGAATATCACATGGCATCCATGATGCATGAACATGCCCAAAGCTGATTTATTTAAAAGCATAAGAGTTATTCCACTCACCTCTAGCTAGCTCTGACACTGACTGAAGCAGTTGACTCACTGCTGAGGTCCTCGGTTCCTCGGGTCCAAACCTACACAGGTGGACTCAAATGAGGGACCAACTTACTAGAACATAACTCTAAAACATCCCCCAAAAACCCCCTAAAACATCTCAAAACATCCATGCAAAAACATGCAAAAGAAGGCTGGACAGGGCACTTTCGGCGGCAGGTTCGGCGGCCGAAACTCCCAGACAGAGGCGAAACTCATGCATGTTCGGTGGCACTTTCGGCGGCCGAAACTCCCAGACAGAGACGAAAGTCTCCTTTCGGGGGCAAGCTTCGGCAGCCGAAGGCTGCCTCCACAAGAGGGTTCGGCGACCGAAAGTCCCTTCGACTGCCGAACCTGGTTTCTCCCAAAAGGGCAGAAACTTGGTTCAAACATGCACAAAAGCCTCAAACTCATACCATCATGCATTTAGCTCAACCAAAACATGCACACAAGCTCTTAGGGGTCTCAAACTAACTTAAACCCCAACTACAACACACATACACAAGCATTTGCAAGCCACATTGTTCATGAACATACATTTATACCCATAAACATAACTAAAACCTAAACATGCATTCTACCCCCATGAACTTCATAAAACTTGCTTAAAACATAATATAAGCTAGAGATCGAGTCTTACCTCTTGAAGATCGAGAGTAGAGGCGACCAAACTTGGGGTTGGGAGAGATTTGAGTTCTTGAACCTCAAAGCTCCAAAACTTTGCTCAAAAGCTCAAATCTTCAAAACAAAGTTAAAACAAGTGAAAAACTTGAAGGATCTAGAGGAAAAGCATCAAAGATCGGTGAGGGGCGGCGGAGAGCTCACCTTGGCCGAAAATGGGGAAAACTCGCCCGTTTTCGGCTAAGGGACCCTTTTATAGTGGCTGGCCAGGCCACGTTCGGGGGCCGAATGTGCCTCCGCATGCATGCCATGTTCGGCGGCCGAACCTGGACTTCCCTCACTTATGCCTTCGGGGGCCTAAGGCTCACCCGAAACGCATGCATGTTCGGCGGCCGAACTTCCAGTTTCGGCGGCCGAACCTGAGCTTTCCTCCAAGGTTGTTTTTATTCAAAAACTCATTTCCTTTTCATTCAAAATCATCAAAAACATTAAAACATCTCATGAAAACATGGTTTTACCCTTCTAGAGGTCTCCGACATCCGAGATTCCACCGGACGGTAGGAATTCCGATACCGGAGTCTAGCCGGGTATTACATTCTCTCCCCCTTAAGAACATTCGTCCCCGAATGTTCCTCAACTAACACATAGCATGGCATACACATATCATACACATAAAAACACATGAAACATATAAGAAACTAACCTTAGAAAAGATACGGGTATTGTTGGAGCATGGACTCCCGTGTCTCCCAAGTGCACTCTTCCATATTGTGGTGGTTCCATAGGACTTTCACCATCGGGATTTCCTTGTTTCTTAGCTTTCTGATCTGGGTGTCTATGATCCGCACTGGCTGCTCAACATAGGTGAGATCCTCTTGGATCTCCACATCAGGCTCACTAAGAACCTTGCCCGAATCTGACACAAATTTCCTCAACATTGAAACATGGAAAACCGAATGGATTCTTGCCATTGAAGCAGGCAAATCTAGCTTGTACGACACATTCCCAATCTTCTGCAAGATTTCGAAGGGTCCGATGTATCGTGGGGCTAGTTTACCTTTCTTCCCAAAGCGAACCACTCCTTTCATTGGAGACACCTTGAGCAATACCAGATCCCCCTCCTGAAACTCTACCTGTCTTCTGCGGATGTCTGCATAACTTTTCTGTCTGCTTGCAGCAGTCTTGATTCTCTCTGATTATGGGTACCACCCTGCTGGTGATCTCTACTAGCTCAGGCCCTGCCAAGGCCTTTTCTCCAACTTCCTCCCAGCAAACAGGTGACCTGCACTTCCTCCCATATAAAGCTTCATATGGAGCCATCCCGATGCTAGCATGATGGCTGTTATTGTAGGCAAACTCCACCAAAGGTAGATGTTGCCTCCAAGAACCGCCAAAGTCCAGCACACACATTCTAAGCATATCCTCAATAGTCTGGATGGTCCTTTCGGACTGTCCGTCCGTCTGGGGGTGGAAGGCAGTACTGAAATCCAATCTAGTACCCATGGCATTCTACAGACTCCGCCAAAACCTGGAGGTGAACTGGGGCCCTCTATCCGACACTATCGAAACCGGAACCCCATGCAGCCTGACGATCTCATCCACATATACCTGCGCCAACTTGTCCACAGAGTAGCCACTCCTGACAGGGATGAAGTGAGCAGATTTGGTGAGTCTGTCCACAATCACCCATATGGAGTCCAATCTGTTGGACGTCGCCGGTAACCCCACTACGAAGTCCATAGCTATATTCTCCCATTTCCACTCTGGAATAGGTAGCGGGTTAAGCATTCCAGCCGGCTTCTGATGTTCCAGCTTCACCATCTGACACACTTCGCAGGCTGACACGAACTGTGCCACTTCTTTCTTCATCGCTGGCCACCAATAAACTTTCTTCAAATCTTGATACATCTTGGTGGCTCCGGGGTGAACGTTGTATCTTGCATTATGAGCCTCCCTCATAATGTCTCCTTTTAGCCCTATGTCATCTGGTACACACAATCGACTCCCATAGCGGAGGATCCCCTTACTGTCAAATCTGAACTCACTGTCCTTGCCTGACTGAACAGTCCTGGCAATCTTCACTAACTCTGGATCCTCATGCTGTTTCTGAGCCACTTGCTCCAGAAACACAGGTGTCACTCTCATCTGGGCCACTAAAGCACCGGTACCAGACAACTCTAATTGTAGACCTTCATCAATGAGCTTGTAAAACTCCTTCACCACTGGTCTCCTCTCTGCCGTGATGTGGGATAGACTGCCTAGTGACTTCCGGCTTAGGGCGTCTGCCACGACATTCGCCTTACCCGGATGATACTGAATCTTGCAATCATAGTCACTCAGCAGCTCTACCCATCTCCTCTGTCTCAAGTTCAAATCTCTTTGACTCAGGATGTACTGCAGGCTTTTATGATCTGTGAAGATCTCTCATTTTACCCCATAGAGGTAGTGCCTCCACATCTTGAGTGCAAAGATTACTGCTGCCATCTCCAGGTCATGTGTGGGGTAATTCAACTCATGCTTCTTTAGCTGCCTAGAAGCATAAGCAATCACCCTCTCATTCTGCATCAGTACACAACCCAGTCCCACACGGGACGCATCACAAAAGACTGTAAAGTCTTCATCACTAGATGGCAGAGCTAAAACTGGTGCTGAAGTTAACCTCTTCTTAAGCTCTTCAAAACTCTCTTCGCACTGGTCGGTCCACAGAAACTTCTGATTCTTCCTGGTTAGTCTGGTCAGAGGAGCTGCTATTTTCGAGAAGTCCTAAACGAACCTCCTGTAGTAACCTGCCAAACCCAAGAAACTCCTGATCTCCGTCACTGAAGTGGGTCTAGGCCAGTTAGCCACAGTTTCTGTCTTCTTGGGGTCCACCTCTATCCCATTCTCTGACACTACATGCCCCAAGAACGAAATACTCCTCAGCCAGAACTCACACTTAGAGAACTTGGCATACAAGCCATGTTCCCTCAAGGTCTGCAAAACCAACCGCAGATGATGGGCATGCTCCTCTGCATTCCTGGAATACACCAAGATATCATCTATGAAGACAATAACAAAGTGATCCAGGTACTGACTAAACACTCTGTTCATGAGATCCATGAATGCTGCAGGGGCTTTAGTTAACCCGAACGGCATTACAAGGAACTCAAAATGCCCATATCTGGTCCTGAAAGCCGTCTTTGGAACATCCTCATCTCTGATCCTCAGCTGATGGTACCCAGATCTCAGATCTATTTTGGAGAAACAACCCGCTCCTGCTAGCTGGTCGAATAGATCGTCGATCCTTGGCAAAGGGTACTTATTCTTGGTAGTGACTTTGTTCAACTGTCTGTAGTCGATACAAAGTCTAAGGGATCCATCCTTCTTTCTGACAAATAAAACTGGAGCACCCCAGGGTGAGGTACTCGGTCGGATGAAGCTCTTGTCTACCAGCTCTTGCAACTGTTCTTTCAACTCCTTCAACTCGGCTGGAGCCATCCTGTAGGGAGGGATAGAGATCGGTCGGGTTCCAGGCATCAATTCTATCTCGAACTCTATCTCCCTAGCAGGTGGTAAACCTGGCAACTCGTCTGGGAAGACGTCTAGAAACTCTCTGACCACTGGCACCGAGGCGGGCTCTCTAACCTGACTGCTAAGCTCTCTCACATGAGCCAAATACCCCTGACATCCCCTCCTAAGCAACCTACGAGCCTGAAGAGCTGATATCAGACCTCTAGGTGTACCCCTCCTGTCTCCTCTGAAGACAACCTCTGACCCATCCTAACCTCTAAACCTGACTACCTTGTCCCTGCAGTCCAAGGTAGCACCATGGGTAGATAACCAGTCCATCCCTAGAATGACGTCAAAATCTGTCAAGTCTAGAACCACAAGGTCGGCGGACAAGCATTTTCCCTCAACAAACACAGGACTACACTGGCAGACTGACTCTGCCACTGATGGATCACACTTGGGTCCACTGACCCAGAGAGGACACTCTAACTCAGAGATCATCAACCCTAACCTCTGGACAGCTCTCGGTGTAACAAAAGAATGAGATGCACCAAGGTCCATCAAGGCATACACATCTGAACAACCAATGACTAAGTTACCTGCCACCACGGTGTTAGATGCATCTGCCTCCTGTTGAGTCATCGTGAAGATCCGTGCTGGAGTTGATGGACCTTCACCTCTGAAACCCGCTGAAGAAAAGGCTGCCCCTCTCCCTCTGCCTCTGCCACTGGCCTGAGTCATGGCTGGAGCTGCTGGCTGCGCTACACTACCTGAAGCTGTCTGCTGGGACTGTGCCATCGGGGCTGCTCTTGGACAATCTCAAGACATATGCCCCTCCTGACCACATCTGTAACAGGCCGTCGTCCCAAACCGACATACTCCTCTGTGTGGCTTACCACACCTTGCACAAACTGCATTATCCGCACCAGAGCTTGAGCCACTCCCTAGTCCCAGACTGGACTTAACCTTGTTCCAGAACTTGTTCTTCTTAGACTTCCTGGGACCTCTGTCCCACTTCTTGCTACCTGAGGTTGCTACACTCATTGAAGAAGAGCCTGGGGTCTTAAAACCAGAAGGTTGTGCCACTGACTGTTTAACTGACCCTTGAACGATGGCACTGGCCTCCATTTTCCGAGCCATATCCACTATGGCATGGAAGCTCTCCCTATCTGCTGACTGGATCAAGGAGGAATATCTGGAGTGGAGTTTCATGATATACCTCCTTGACCTTTTCTGGTCTGAGTCAAGGCTTTGCCCTGCAAAAGGCAACAGCTCCAAAAATCTGTCCGTGAACTCCTCTACGCCCATCTCATCAGTCTGCCTCAACTGCTCAAACTCTATCATCTTCAGCTCCCTTGAACTATCTGGGAAAGTCCATCCTGCAAACTCGTTTGCAAACTCCTCCCAAGACATGCTATCCACTTTCGGGTTCACATAATTTTTGAACCACTCTCGTGCCTTCTTGCACTTAAGTGTAAACCCAGCCATCTGAATGGCTCTACTATCATCAGCCCCAATCTCATCTGTGATCACCTTGACCCTCTCCAAATACACAAACGGGTCATCCCCTTTTTCATACTGGGGAGCACCCAACTTCATGTAGTCGGTCATCTTGACCTTGCTCCCACTGGCTGAGCTAGGTCTAGGAGGTTGGGTAACTGGGGCTGCTGGTTCTGCTGGAGGAGGAGGAGGTGCAGCATCCCCTGGGGTAGGGTTTGCTGGATTTGG
The DNA here is from genome assembly GCF_001659605.2 of Manihot esculenta. NCBI lineage: Eukaryota > Viridiplantae > Streptophyta > Magnoliopsida > Malpighiales > Euphorbiaceae > Manihot > Manihot esculenta. Next base: position 33,432,236 of record NC_035176.2, on the reverse strand, counting down.
ATAGTAAGGTGGAGGTGGATACATTGGGTACTGTGAATATGGTGGGTAGTAGGGTGGGTATGGCATCTGTGTGGGATAAGGGCTAAAGCTGTGGTAGTCCGATGTGCCTCCCATCGAATACCCAGGGTTTTGTGAGAAGGGTGGGTAGTAAGGTGGCTGAACAAGTCCCGAGGTCTGAGTGCCTCCTTGGGATTCTCCCATTCCTTCTTCTGACATACTGACTCCCAGACTGCCATCCCTCCTCTGCTCTACATCCATATCATCCCCCATGTTTTCTGACGCTCCTCCCTGAACTGTTCCTCTGACTGATCTACTTCTACCCAGATCCAAAGACCTTCTAGGGTCTCTTACTACTCTTTCTCTGTTAGACCTACTAGACATTGTCCTAGGCAATGTTGGAGGACGGGCGCTCGTGCCCTCATCCTCGGGTGGTACTCCAGTCAATCTTGCTGATCGACGAGTTCCTCTCATTCTGTTTTCTGAAAAACAGTACACATCACATAAACATTAACATCATATGGTTCATGTGGGCACACATGAACCCGCATCACACATCATAGCATATCATTCATATCATAGCATTTCACATCATCATGTAAGACAGGACTCCACATCCTATCCTAGTGGACATGACCTTTCCTACTGTGCTTGACCTTCTATAACATCTATGAGCCCGACACTCTAGGTCCGACCATATGAACCTAGGGCTCTGATACCATTCTGTAACGACCCAAAAATCGGACCGCTACCGGCGCTAGGATCCAGATCGACTTAAGGCCGCCGGGACCCGTAGCAAGCCTGACATGCAACCTGTAAACCTGTTTAATCCCATACATGATCAACAATTATACATAAAAATTTAAAACTTTTCTTTCATACATTCTATCAATCACCAAACTCAACCTGTGCATGCACTGAACATATACATAATCATAAACTTGACCCCTCTGTGGGATCTCATCAAAGCCCCCAATAGGTGGCATAACAAGAGTTTAGTTGGCTAAACATGGACATCAATAACATTAAGATCATGTTTCAAAAGGGATTACATTAAACTATGGTCAAGCACACTTCTAACCTCGATATCGTTACATTACATATCTATACATCATTATACAATCTGTCATGTCCACTTTCTAACTATTACATACATAAGACTTCATTACTCTTCTTGACTTCTCTGTCTAACCCGCACCTGCAAACCTGGGGAATTTGGGAGAGGGGTGAGCTACTAGAGCCCAGTGAGCAGAATAGTAAAGCATTTAAAACATATGATAACATGAAATGCATCACATCACAACTAATCATATCAAGGATGAACTTGTCACCATTTAGCCCTCTACATAATCCAATCATGCCAGGGGCGTAGTGCAGGCCACACCTGGTCTTTCTCTTATACATAACATAACATAGCATACATAGTCCATGATGCCGGGGGTGTAGTGCAGGCCACATCCGGTCTTTCTCTTACATAGTGCCAGGGGCGTAGTGCAGGCCACACCTGGACTTCCATATCATATCATCATGTCATAACATATGAGGGCTAATGGATCATTCAACATTCATCCACATCAACAACATATTATGCAATGCAACATATTCGTGACTTCTAATGCAAGCATCCTAGAATATCACATGGCATCCGTGATGCATGAACATGCCCAAAGCTGATTTATTTAAAAGCATAAGAGTTATTCCACTCACCTCTGGCTAGCTCTGACACTGACTGAAGCAGTTGACTCACTGCTGAGGTCCTCGGTTCCTCGGGTCCAACCCTACACAGGTGGACTCAAATGAGGGACCAACATACTAGAACATAACTCTAAAACATCCCCCAAAAACTCCCCTAAAACATCTTAAAACATCCATGCAAAAACATGCAAAAGAAGGCTGGACAGGGCACTTTCGGCGGCAGGTTCGGCGGCCGAAAGTCCCTCTAGAGCCGAAAGTCAGGCAGGTTCGGCGGCACCTTCGGCGGCCGAAACTCCCAGACAGAGGCGAAACTCATGCATGTTCGGCGGCACTTTCGGCGGCCGAAACTCCCAGACAGAGACGAAAGTCTCCTTTCGGGGGCAAGCTTCGGCAGCCGAAGGCTGCCTCCACAAGAGGGTTCGGCGGCCGAAAGTCCCTTCGGCTGCCGAACCTTGTTTCTCCCAAAAGGGCAGAAACTTGGTTCAAACATGCACAAAAGCCTCAAACTCATACCATCATGCATTTAGCTCAACCAAAACATGCACACAAGCTCCTAGGGGTCTCAAACTAACTTAAACCCCAACTACAACACACATACACAAGCATTTGCAAGCCACATTGTTCATGAACATACATTTATACCTATAAACATAACTAAAACCTAAACATGCATTCTACCCCCATGAACTTCAATAAACTTGCTTAAAACATAATATAAGCTAGAGATCGACTCTTACCTCTTGAAGATCGAGAGTAGAGGCGACCAAACTTGGGGTTGGGAGAGATTTGAGTTCTTGAACCTCAAAGCTCCAAAACTTTGCTGAAAAGCTCAAATCTTCAAAACAAAGTTAAAACAAGTGAAAAACTTGAAGGATCTAGAGGAAAAGCATCAAAGATCGGTGAGGGGCGGCGGAGAGCTCACCTTGGCCGAAAATGGGGAAAACTCGCCCGTTTTCGGCTAAGAGACCCTTTTATAGTGGCTGGCTAGGCCACGTTCGGGGGCCGAATGTGCCTCCGCATGCATGCCATGTTCGGCGGCCGAACTTGAGGTTCAGCGGCCGAACCTGGACTTCCCTCACTTATGCCTTCGGGGGCCTAAGGCTCACCCGAAACGCATGCATGTTCGGCGGCCGAACTTCCAGTTTCGGCGGCCAAACCTGAGCTTTCCTCCAAGGTTGTTTTTATTCAAAAACTCATTTCCTTTTCATTCAAAATCATCAAAAACATTAAAACATCTCATGAAAACATGGTTTTACCCTTCTAGAGGTCTCCGACATCCGAGATTCCACCGGACGGTAGGAATTCCGATACCGGAGTCTAGCCGGGTATTACACTTACAACATAAAACTCATTAAAACATTTTATGAAAACATGATGTTTCCCCTTCTAGAGGCTTCCGACATCCGAGATTCAACCGGACGGTAGGAATTCCGATACCGGAGTCTAGCCGGGTATTACAAATAATTTGTTAGTTTGGATAGTTTTGAGTCCGTAATTGCTTGGATTATTCAAATACAAGAACATTTGGTGTAAAAATTAAGAAAATTGCATGATCTAGGCGATATCACCATATGTTTGGGTAGCTAGAATTAGGTCTCTCTATCTCTTAATGCAATTGACAGTTGTTAGATGCCAAAGGTCCAAGGACATTCATTGTCAATTTGTTGACTATGAATTAATTAGAGGACGTTTCCTAATTGATTTATGCTTAAGGAGAGATATTGATTTATGCTTAAGGAGAGATATGGTGGTGAGAAACGTCTTCCACCCCATAACTAATTTATTGAATCAAATAAAGGAACCTAAGAGTCAATAATCAATCTCAACAACTAAAGTGGATCCAATTCTTCAACTAGAGCTTTTCTTATATTTGAATTTCTTTACTTTAATTATTCACTTTACTTTATTGCTTTCATTATTAGTTTAATTGAATTAATCTCAAAACTCCCTTTTATTTTACTTTAAGTTTATTTACTTTTAGTTTGTTTGTTTGGTCTTGATAAGAAAATAGATAAATATCAATTTTCTGTGGATTTAATCCTTTTGCCACTATTTGCAGTTGTAAAATTGTTGATAATTAAAAAAATTATTTTTGATAGGTTTCGACAACTGCAAAATCAATGACGCAAAGAACCTAGAAGCTTGCAAGGTTGGCAAGGTAATAAAACAGTTGAATACTCGGCAAGCTTGTATGGTTCAAGGAGTTTGGATGGCCAGCAGGACTAGTCTGGACTAAAAGAAGAGTCCAGATACTCGCCAGGCTTGTTGGGACAAGACTTAAATGCCTGTTGGGACAAGGCTTTAATACTTAGAAGCTCTGCCAGGGCGAAAGTTAATGCTCGGATTGACTGACTAGACATTAGACAACACGAGTTTCTAAAAGCTGCTAGAGAAGTCTAAGTGCTAAATGATGGACGGGCACACAAAAATAGCTTCGAGAGCCACAACTTGTAGAACTTGTCAAATAGCGTGGCCCTAAGTACTCTTTTGTACAGACTCTATAAATACTCATTTTATTCAATTGTAGAGACAACAGAGACAACTCTAGAGAGAGAACTTTAGATACTCTTTAAATCATTTTTCTTGTATTACACAAGTCTCTTCTTCTTGCTTCCATCATTCTATGTTTTTCTTTGAATCCTTCAACCCTCTCCCCAGTTTAACTTTCGCTGTGCATTTCACGGAAAGGCTGAACTTGGTTCCAGTTGAACTAAGGCGGCAGGTTGTAGTGCCATTCTGGTGTTGAATCACTTACTCCGTGACAAAGAGCGTGGGGAGATAACTACCACCATCGCCATTCGCCACCACACCTATTCCAACTCCGCCGTTGCCAGTTTTATTTCTACTCCACTCCTGGAGACTCAGCAGAAAAAATTGGATCTCCTTTCTTTCTTTCGCTTTCTTCCCTATTAGTGATAAAGGACTATTTAAACCGTCGGAGTTTCAATCAATATAGATATTGATTAAAATGAAATAAGAGAAAAGATTGGATAAAAAACTAAAAATTTTACTGAAATTTTTTAAAATAAAAGTGTTTTCTAATAAAAAAGATTATTTATAATAAAAATAAAAATTTAATATGTAAAATTATGAAAATATTTAAAATAAAATAATTAAACTGTAAAAATAATATTTATATGATAGAATTTTCATATTAAATTTTGTAATCAGTTTATAATTTTCGTGACACTTTTAAAGTTATGAATTTCAAAATTTTTTTTTTGAAAAATTATAGTAGTCTATCGCAACAACAAAAATTAAGTTTGGATCACCGAAGTTTAAGGTTAAGAGCTCCATATCGGCTAGAGATCCAGTTGGCGGAATCTACCTTATTTTCGGGCATGGCACTACACTAGAAGCTTCATTTTTCCTTTTTCTTTTTTAAATTGCCACGCCGAACCCTAGCTTGTAGTAACACTCTCTTTTCTTCTCCGATCACCTGTATTCAATCATCACATCTCCCCTTTGTTTCCCTTTCCAGTCACGTTCCTCCTCCACGACATTGTTCCCAATGTCCGCATCTCCGACGCCGCCTCCGTCCACGAAAGTTCGATCAATTGTAAATTCATTTCTTCTATCTATATTTTTATTTCACAAATTGCTTTCTTATGATGTGAGATCAATCATTGTATGATCGATTGATTCTTCTATTGGTGTTTTAGATGGCAAGTGTTAGGAGCGATAACCAGTGGAGACTGCTTGGAGAGCATAGTTACTCGAGTGAATTGGGGGTAATTATTGTACGATCAATTATTCGTCTACCGTACTAGAACCATGAAATAGGGATTGTTTGTGTTTAATCATTTCAACAATACTCAAGAGTAATCGATATTCATCATATGTATTGCTTGATTAGGGTTTTTGTAGCCTCTCTTGTAGAAGTACTATGACAACTTCAGGATGCAGGAAAATACAGGATGGTCTGAGGTGAAAAATGTGATATATCTTGCTGTCTATTCTCGCACGAACTCCATTTGATATTTCCTTCGTTGATTCTAGACTTCTAGTATTGCAAATAGTAATGATCTTAGAAAATTTGAGCCTGCCCCCTTGTTTGAAGATTTTTAAGTTCTCCAAGCATTTTTAGCATTTGCTGAACTAGCATGTAGAGGGTTGATATTGCCTGTTAGTCTTTCTAACTTTCCATCTTTGCTGTGATTCTGCTGTAGTTTGTAGCATTGCACATTGATTGAGAACTTGCCTTCTATTTTAAGTTATAACAATTTGTTGTTTGAGATTTTTTTTTTTCATTTCATTTTTTTATTTCTCTTTTTCTTAAATTCCATGGCTTCACTTTTTTGTAAATATGTCAGCATCTTCTCTTTTATTTCTTAGTTATTGTGAATCCACTTATTAGACATTATGCCTCAGATATCATGAACTTTTCTTTCAGTTTAGAGATATTAAATCAAGTTACTTTTATTTAGGTGTTTAAAAATGACGAAGGATGGAGAATTAGCTGACTTATCTTTCCTCAAATTGGGCATAAATGAATTTTTTCACAAATTTAAAATTTTTGGATTTTCATTTATAAACTCATAATTGGCTTATAGTTTGATTGGAAACTCTATTGACTTGTCTCTATTATTGTGGAAAACATAACTTGTGTCATTCATTTTTTTTTAAATCTGGCAGAATCAAGAAAAAATTTTAAAAATGTAGGAATTAGTAAAACTATGTGGATGGGGTAAATTGCACAGACATGGTACCTTAATTTAGGGGTATGTAATAGTAAGTTGCCTAAACTTTATTTTCTCCCTTTAAACTCCCTCAACATCAATTTAAGTGATATAAAACCTATTTAACCTGCAGTAGCATATTTCCAAGTTATTTCTATTGATGTGACACTTGATAAATTTATCACTGTGTTTTACGTGGCCCTTAGTGTGCCTCCCTCAGCATTTCATGTCTATTGACCTTCATATTTAACAATAGTTGATTGGTTTAAGATTATTACCAAAATTCAGACATAAGCTCATAACAAAACTTGGCAATAGTTGCATCTTTTTGATAGAGAAGGGAATTTAACTAAGCAAAATAACAGTGACATAAATAGCTAAATAGGGAATGGAGGAGGGATAATTTGATTGAATTGTGAAAATTGTAATACAACTATCAAGTATAGGAGATAAGTCTCCCCAAGCAAGAATAATTTCCAGCTCCCAATTACTCAAGGAAAACACTTGATACCCTCTTTTCCCTCCTTGATCCTGTTTATAGCTTTTCTAGTACTCATACACAAGTCATGCTTTGGCATAACTAACGCTACATCCTCTCCTAATCTTTTTGATTCTGCTTTTATGTTCTAGAGTAAACAATCTATGTGCCTTTGGCCCTTCCTTCGTGTTATAGTTGCCACCCTCTTTAAAAACAACCTTGTCCTTAAAGCTGAAACATGGAAATTGGCCCTTTAAATCATCATCCAGCCATTTATCATCATCAATAGGCTGGCCCTGCCATTTAACCAAACTCTGGGAAGTAGGCTTATCATTTGGTGATCCATCATCACTGGTTGGTGCCTTGTTTTCTTCTAAAAATGCGTTAGTTGATCGGACATGCAATTCAAACTTAATATTAAGCATTCTGATGATATACTGTTGTCATCTTTGCAATGATTATTAGCATCTGGTGCTTGATTTATTTATTTTCCATTTTTAGTCTTCATTTTCTTTAGGTCTCATAGCATTTTGACTGATAAGACGCATATCCTAAACTAAAGAAAAGGAAGCACAAATTCAGTTTCTTTTCCTTTCCTAATAAACCAAAAGAGTTGATTATGTAGTTTCTGCCATCGGAAAAATACGTCTTTATTGTGGAAAAGGGTGGAGGTAAATATGTTTTCTGCTGTTTCCAGCTTCCTTGAATGCATTTCGTTTGTGTCATTTGACATTGTTAAAGCTTTAGTTACGTGATATTCTTTAGTGTAAGCCTTATAACAGCAGACTATCTGGGATAGCTAACAGATGATAATATTGCTGTAATAAGAGAATGTATTGTTTGTGTGTTGAGGGAAGATTGTACACTTTTAAAGCATTGCATCTCTTGTGCAATTGAGGTATTCATAAAAGATGCTGGACTTTAAAATTATTTCATTTGTCAAGGACTTAATTAACTGGCTTTAAGTGGATCTTTTATTTGCAGGATAACCTTGAGGGCGAAAATGCTGGGCCGAGGTACTGCTCGCAGTGGACTCGATTCCTTGTGCAAGACATTAAAGCAGGCATGACAATGTTCTCACGATAAATGCTTCATAATTATCGCTTCCTGATCAAAATGAATCTCTCCAAGCCGAAGAAAAAGTTGCACGTGTGAGATTTGCAGTAGTTTTCGAATTTTCATCATGCATCAATTCTTATTTTCTTTTTATTTATTTTTAGAATGTTTATATTTAATGCACTGGTTCTTTTTAGATTTAGTATTTGTATTTATTTCACATAAATTTATTACGATTGAACTAAAACCTAGAGCGAAAGGCCCATTTAAATTGATTGAGGCCCAAACTACTTGAGAGTGTTAAATACTTAAGCTGGGCAAAAGGCTCAAACTCTAATCCCCTTTTAATCTGCTTAAAATATGTCCAACTAAAAGTGGTGTAAAACCTTGTGCAAGGCCCCAAGCTGCCCTACGGAAGTAAAAAAATTTTAAATGGGTTCTGAAGTTAATTTCGTAATAGCAGATTGGTCCTTTAAACTGGGCAGGGAGCTACAAAGAAACTCGGAAATTTCCCAAGGAATGTGTGGCTCAAGGGAATCAATATGAGCTCTAAATTAGGCCTTGAGGCCCAAAGGCCACGGTAATTGGACCATGCAACTTTAAATGTGCACATTAAGGAGTTTTTAATGTGGTCCAGGAAGCCCAATTCCCAAGTTTTATCACGTAGATGGGCTCTATAGCCCAAAACCGTTTAATTGGGCTTCTAAATTGGTTAAAGGCCTATTATCAGTTCCGTTGGACTCACAGAGCAAGCCCATCATTCGGGCCTAAAATCGGCCAGAAAGGCCAAGGAAAATTGGCAGCCCAAAAATCAGTTATTGGGCTGCAAGGTGGGCCTTGAGCCCAAAGCAGCTTCCTATTGAGCGTTTTACTGGGCCTAATTTGGCCTAGTAAGCCCAAAAGACTATCATTGGTCTTCTAGGTTTGGGGCCCAAATTAATTTCCTTTTGGGCTGCAGAAGGCCCAAAAATAACTTATTGGGCTATTTAAATGGGCCTCCGGCTCTAATTAACTTCTTATTGGCCCTTTAAATTGGCCCAAATTAATTTCTGATTGGGCCTCCAACTGGGCGGTTTTGCATGGGCCTCTGGTCCAAATCAACTTCTTACTGGGCCTTCATTTGGGCCCAAAAATCAATTATTGGGCTATTTGAAAGAGCATCGGGTCAATAAACTTGGCCCAAATAAACTTTATTGGTGCTTCGGTGGGCCCAAAAATAAACTATTGGGCTATATTGATTGAGGCCCAAATTAATTTCTCTTTGGGCCGCAAGAGGCCCAAAATAACTTATTGGGCTATTTAAATGGGCCTCCGGCTCTAATTAACTTCTTATTGGGCCTTTAAATTGGCCCAAATTAATTTCTTATTGGGCCTCCAACTGGGCCCAAAATCAATTATTGAGTTTTTCATGGGCCATTAGTGCAAATTAACTTCTTTCTGGGCCTTCATTGGGCCCAAAAATCAATTATTGCGCTATTTGAATGGGCATCGGGTCAATAAAACGGGCCCAAATTAACTATTGTGACTTCGTTGGGCCCAAAAATCAACTATTGGGCTATTTGGATTAAGGCCCAAATTAATTTCTGTTTGGGCCACAAAAGGCCCAAAAATACTTATCCATTTAAATGGGCCTCCGGCTCTAATTAACGTCTTGTTGGGCCTTTAAATTGGCCCAAATTAATTTCTGGTTGGGCCTCCAACTGGGCCCAAAATCAATTATTGGGTTTTGTATGGGCCTCTGGTCCAAGTTAACTTCTTTCTGGGCCTTCATTTGGGCCCAAAATCAATTATTGGGCTATTTGAATGGGCATCGGGTCAATAAAATGGGCCCCAATTAACTTTATTCGGGCTTCTGTGGGCCCAAAAATCAACTATTGGGCTATTTGGACTAAGCTCTGAAGGGCCTTTAACTAGTCTAGTAAGACCAAAAATTATTACAGGGTTTTACAGTGGGCCTTAAGTCAAAATTAAATTGTGATTGAGCATGTTATTGGGCCAGTAGCCCTATAAAACTCTTGGAATTTTCCATAAGCACCTTATTGGGTATTATAAGTGAGCCTTCGGCCCATGTAGCCTCAACCTATTGCATCTTATCATCAATAAATGAAATTGGAAGGAGAACTCAGAGAATTATAATGAATTAATTAAAGATTCAAATATAACAGTAAAGATCAATGAGACATTTTTAGAAAGCTGTCTACAAATCCTTTAGCCTTGTACATCAAACATGATGAAAACGCAAGATACGAATTAATTAAACGCATTTAAACTCTTCTCCTTCATTCTCTCTCATGCATGTAAAAGTTGCGTGACAAATGGACAGGCTAATATTTCTATAACGCAATTTAAGTTGTAAGAAGATGAACCCACCTGCGTTGTATGGAGAACAAACAAATAGTAAAACAAGATGTGAATATTCCTATTCCATCATATATTTCAGTCGCATAAACATACATGCTCATGCTCAATCATATGCATCAACCTTGCATGCTAATGCAACAAAAAACATTAGCTAGATCAAAAACCTTGATTTACTGATAATCTTTGGATTTATCTTGAATTGCCTAGCAACTTTATGAACGAAAAAAAATCAGAATTTGCACGTAGCCATGCTCACTAATAAGAAAGCCACTCTATCCATGTGCACTTACAATAGAAGACCATAATTAAAAATAATTAGGATGTTTCTAATCTGGAACACGTAAACACTTGTCTCTACAAAATAAGATGGTTAAAACAAATATAAGTAGGCAGGAGGCTTCAGACGACCAAGGAGGTGATGGTTCATAAAACTTGCAACATACTCCGCATATACAATCAATCATGCATGAAATAGAAAGCCACAAACAGATAAGAAAGCTAAAGTTACAGGCAAAAGCAAATTAAATTGTCATCAGTATGCGTAGTCAACAACCCCCTATCAGCTCATTATTATTGTTGCCTCGTCATCTCTTATTCCAGTACCTGAAGAATAGAAGTCAAACTTATACAGAATCCATCATCAAATAAAAGCTTGGGCCTTTTTTGAGAAAAATTTCCATACATAAAATCCTTTTTTCTTCTTTACCTTTTTACAGGTTCTATAGCAACAAAACTAGACTAGCCCAATTTCATACTACAACTGGTCTTGAATTAACTCCGCTAGACATTCCCACATCAATGCATCATACACTCAAATGACACTTAATACAGGAAACACCAATATTTCAGAACCATATATATCCAAGAAGTGAATACAATAATGCATTTAGGAACTTTATTATCAGGGAATAAGGATCAGTAGCGTTTTACCCATACATCACACCACTTAAAAAAAGGGTACCGGCAATAAAAATACTAGTAGCAGCACCAGAATACAGTGGCGGCAATAGTAAACAGACACTATTATGAAAAAAATATATATATGGGGGTAAGAGCTTACTTGTGATGAAAGTGAAAAACTCTGCAGTATTGTTGTTGGAGGGTAATTACCTTGTCTTCCGACATTCTCCCGAAAGGCAGCTGCTGCTGCTTCTCTGCAGTTGACCTAAGCATCATAATTCATAAGCTCTGGTATTTTGGGAACAATAATAATAATAATGGAACAATGCTTTTGATCGGAGAAAAGAAAGCAGATCAAACACCTCAAAGTCATAGCAGGCCACTGTAGGTGTGGATCAAATTATTTACAAAATTTAGATCTATATCACTCCATGTAAAACATTCTACATAAAACACCCCTTTACCGTATAAATCTCATAAATTCGGGCCTCTTTTACTCTCCAGATTCTAATTCCGCCATTGAAGAAAAAACAACCTTGCTAATATTGTAACACCTTTTAATGAAGGTTGGCTCCATCTACAATCGTTACAAATGAAAGCTGAGGTTTCCGCAAATAATGAAACCCCAGACTAAAATTCCCAGCTCAACTTTTCTTTTGCTGATGGGACAACAAGAAAAAGAACGATATATAAACAATTAATTAGTGAGGACATGTTCCACAGTTATCAATAACTATCTGTTATTTCTGCTCTCTTGACTCCACGGTTCCTATTATCATCATCTAAACCACTCAAGGGTGATTCACGTTTCAACTTGTGAGGATTGGTTGAAGCTGTCATGCCTGGAAAGGAATAAATAGTGCCGTTAACTTTGACATTCTTAAAAATATCAGAAGATTCACCATTAACTGGATGTGCATTGACTGAATCTTCTATGGCAACGGCTTTCGAGTTGGTTGCACAAGATGAATCCTTCTCCCAGTCAGAAATCTCCATTGGAAAAGGTGTACTAGAATCTGAATGAATTGCATTCATATTCCCTGAATCTTCAGCTGCAGCTTCAGAATTTAATGCAATTGTTATAGACCTATCACAGTCGACCTCCACTGTACCAGATGAATGTAATGACTTGTCAACATTCATATCCTGACCAACTCTAGAAGACAACTCATTTTCCAAGGATGAAACATCCACTGAAACCGCTGAACTTGATGCAAGTTCAAGTTCATTTACAAATTCTGAATTACTTTCAGATGCTAGTGACTGAGTAGTGCTTGTAGCTTTTACAGCATCCACAACTGAGAAGCAATCAACTTTTTTGCAGCTTCCTAATTCCGTTTCTGTTGTTGGCTGCTCTTTTGAAGGTTCCATGGTTCTAAGACATGATGGTCTGACAGAAACCCTGCCCCATAACAGGCAAAATAAGAACATGAGCAACACTGAAAGAAAGTTACAACAGAAAAACTTCCATGCATTTGAACAAGACCATTTTAATCAGACAACACAATGATCACATGGAAGCTAAAGATTACAGCTTCTCTTAACTAAGTTTACATCCACAAGCAAAAGAACCAAGGACAAGGGTTAAAGGCCAAGTAATTCAAGAAAACTGGTGAAATCAATCATTGCCACACAGTCAAAACAATCAACTCCTGTACCCATTGGTGGAAATATAATATACTCCTAGTCCTAGAGCACTAAAAAAAACTGCTTCCCAGGACACAACATTTCACTTATTCCTTATGGAGAAGACGGTTCCATGTTTTGAGAGAGAGGGAGCATGGTGCTCCATGAACATTGAATAATATCTTCCCATTGACTATTGGGTTCATAAACTCCAGAATTCAAAATTGCTCTAATAACAAGAAGTCAATCTTCTATGCCATATTTTTATTGGCTCACATTTTTTCTTTTGGGCAAGTTTGGAATGTTGGGAATATTCATGTATCTAATGGCTACCTGCATGAATACACCAAGCAACCATATTGTAGATACTCAAACTGATATGCATGCAAAACTCAAATATGCAATTGAGATTGGATGTTAACTAGCAGATGGGTATTAGCTAGATACCTGCTGTATAAAAGCATATAAGCTCCTTGAGAAAGCACTTCCTCCAATTCAACACTTTGAACCTAAGAAGAACACCATATGTTAGTGAAATACAATAGATTGTGGAGCCACTTTTTTTAAAGCAGATTTCTTTCCAGCTAGCTGAAAAATAATAAGCAAGAAAAAAATTTTATATAATCATTTTGGAAATATGGGAACATCTAAAAAATGTAATTTATTATATATGGTAGATATTCAAGAAACTATGTGTCGGATATAAGAGAGGAGTAGTGAGCTGGAGGGATGGGGGAGAGTTTCTACCTTACAGTCATCAACTCTATACCAGTTTCCATGGAAGTCCTTAATATAGCAGATATAATGACCAAAGAAAGATGCATTAAGCATGTCCACGTGGACAACAACAGCATAAAGCTTGTACACATCTGTACCATCTCCTTCACTTGTATATGGGCTCAGATCCAATGTCTCAGGAAAAGTTACTCTTTTGTTGAGTTTTCCAAACCTCCCACTCTGTAAAATTTTTTGTCAACAGATGCCATTAGAAGGCATGTAAATTTTTAGCCTCAGTTAAAACTAATGATCAATAAAGAAATTATGGCTCAGAAAGGATTTAAACAACTTGAGACCTGAAATCTTTTTAATGCAATTGTGAGAATATTTGGAGCCCGTTGAATGGTGAGACGCTTCCATGCCTTGACATAGTCATTGCACCTGCAAACAAGAGTATATTATCTCTAACAACAGAATAAAACGGAGACATCTAGAATACAAACATTTGTTGTGGACTTGTAAACCAGTTTATTTATGTATGATAATGTAAATGACATTTCCACTGGGTTTGAAATATTATAGAATGTTAAAGTTACAATAATAAAGAAGACAGAAGAAAATAATAAGAGAATATTTATGTGGTTTGGCTACAAGAGCTTTACCTATGGAAACAAAACATCAAAGGGTTACATATTCTACCTCATAAATACATAAGCTTCCAATTTATATTGGAAGACCCAATACATGATACTGTAAATTAAGAATTCTCCAACTAAGTAGGAATATATCAAATCCCCCCTAATAGGAACATAAAGACATAAATTATTTTATATATTTAAAAGTACAAATCCGACGATAAATAGGAATAACTTTCCATACCTTAGCACAGAATCATATCAATTCCAACTAGCATCAGCATGGAAGACAAAATACCCTTTGGGCATGGCATATTGGACTCAAACTCTAACTCAACCCAATTAAACTTTATCACAAGCCAATAGAGATAAAGGGAGAGAAGAAAGAATTAGGAGTTGGCTACAAAGTAATCTTCCTCCACTCCATTTCACCTATCAAAGTACTCTCAGTGAAAAGCTTTAAATTCTTGAAGTTCAACCCTAAGAATTTTGTCCACATCTCAACAAGGGATGAGGATATTTGGGAGAATATGAAGTAGGACAGGTTATGCAAGTAACCTGCTAATGTTTTTCTAGTGGAGATATCTCAAGCAATTGATGAGATGTAGGGTCAAGATTAAATAAAGATAGTAGGTTAAGCTTTAGGGGGGAGGAATGATTAGAGTGAGACTAGGAGAAACCGTGGCTCTTTTAAATCATCAAATAGTAACCTGGGTACTGTAGCAGCAGAGACAGAAAGAATGAGAAGAAGAGGACAAAAGAGAGTAGGAACTCCAAACAATATCAAACTACTGAAAATTCCATTGTCAAAACTCTAAGCAACGAATTAAGACAAATATGTATACACAGTAATTACGGTGATTTAATGACACTAATCATATTGGAGTTGGTAATCCAGGCAAGGAAAATTACAAACTAATACTGAATGGAATGCAAATTCCAATTGCCAAATGGGCATGGGCTTAGGAGTGTTAATTTATGAAGAATATACTGAAACAACCTCAACCATTATCCTTTTTATAAAAAAAAACTGCAAAACTAATCTAAGGTATACTTTCTACTCCCATCCAACGTTCAAATGCCATTATCATTTGATATAGTTGCAACACCATAGCTATGGACCAAATGAAGGATTATTAAAAAACATAAGGGTCCACCAGTGGCTTAAAAACAAACATGATGAGAAGATTACAAAAGCCTTCCTAAAAGGCCAAGTATGTAAGGTGCAGTGCTCAAAGCTCACACTAAAATGAACAAAATGCCAAGAAGAAGCAACATTCAAAGTAAATGATCTAATGTTGCAATACAAATAGTACAGAATAAGGAGCCATACCCATCACATTTGTACATATTTTCTCCATGAAGCCACTCTTTGGCTGTGAACTGATCAAGGCATTCCTCCAAGGATGCAGCGTCCCCATGAATTTCAACATTTAAATCCATCATATTTTCAAACAGATTTGAGATCTTGTCACATTTTGTACACATCACCTGAGAAAGTTATCCAATAGAATCATAGAGGCTGTCAGATCCACTACTGAAACTAGAGACAGGATCGGTTTAAATAAAAGGATACAAGCACATGGAAACCATAAAGCTTGCGTGGATCACAGTCAAACAGAGAGCTTGGAATAGTTCAATTTGAAAAATACAAGTCAATCAAAATCAAAATCACATGAATATGTCAAACCCACAACAGATTTTGAAATAAATAGGATTAGCAAATAAAATCTTAGTCGTGCTTTAATAATTCCAAGGGAAATAAAAAAACATAGTCTCCAAACATTATCTAATTAATATTGTAAAGGAAAGGTGCAGGCAGCCCAATGATCTTCTACCCCACCTCAAGTTCATTTCCTAAAAGTTACATTCTATGAAAGACCTTACAACCAACCAAGAGAGTTGGCATCTCCCCTCCATTTAGTTTTTAACTAGCAAAATCTCTCTTTATTCCTTCATTTCTTTTCAACATAAATAGCAAAAGGTGGAATAGCAAGAGGAACAAATCATTTGCGTTCATTCTAACTAAATATTCATTATTCTCCTTAAATGTGAATTCTACCAATTAAGCATGAAAAAAAAGGAAGTCATTCCAACCCCCTCCCCCCAAGGGTCTCTCTCATCTCAAATCTTTTGGAGAACAGTTCAATTTGGAAATATAGCTAACTGTTCTTTAATTGACAGAGAAAAACACACAACATTCTGAATAATGGCATGCCATCATAATTCGTTATAGTTCAATTTATGCACAAAATAAAAAGAAATGTTTCACAAGTAAGAAGTAAATCGTCTGGTTCCAGTGTAATAGGCTGGCGACCTGAGATTGTAGATGACCACCAAATACATGTTGAATAAAGGTCGTTTCTTGAGAGGCAGGATGGACAGCTTTTTCTCCCCCAAATTCATCAAGGCACACTGATTGCATCATATCAATGGCAAACCTAAAGCAAGACAAAAGAATAAAATCATTATTGGATGTTGAACATAAAATAGAAAATATAAACTGGATCCAATGCGACTGGATGAGTAATACAAACCTCATGAACTCATGAGCATCCTCTTGTCTTCCATAACCAAGATTACCACCAATGTTCGGCAAACGAGATAGAATACTCATAGGTGAAAAGGGATGTGAACTTTTGCTTACTCTTTCAACATGATCTTGGAATTCACATAGAAAGCACCAATCGTTGCGTTTACCTGAGAAGAAAATTTTGAAGTTAGGAAGTGAAGTAATGTCCAATTTCCTCCTAGAAAAGAGGAAAGCATGGGCCAAAAATAGATCTACTTTCCAAACTTACACTCTCTTTGATGACCTTTTTCCAATAAGTAGCCAACAAGAGGTCGTGTGAATGTGAGGCATTGCAGAACCACATTGGCAAAGCAACTGTTCACAGAATGCAGAATTGAACAAAAGAATTCTAGAAAGAATAGAGAAACAAATAACCTTCCATAATTAACAGGCAGCCTAAACCAAATGGAATGGAAGAAAAGTTAAAAACTGGAATTGGCATAAGGCTTAGTTAAGTAAAGTAACATGTGCTTATATCCGTGCATGGAGTCATGTATGTGCAAGAATTACTGAAAAGTGAACATAAAGAGCTTGCAAGTATGGTAAATCTGACCTGTTTCCACAATTTAGGAGTCCACAAGGAGGGAACGCTTCCTTGTTCGAATTGTAAAGTTTAATGAAGACATCATAGGGGAAAAGAACCTGAAAGTATAAGTGTAAATCAATGCTTTCTCTTTATAGAACAAGAATCACTTAACCAATCCAAGTGGCACCCAAGAAAACAACAGAACCAAAAGCTCTGTCACAACATATACCTCTCTTGGCTTCTTAATAAGCTTAGTGGACCCAGTGGCTGGAACCAGTGCAATGCCAGAAAAAGTTCTGCTCCCAACACCTGAAGCTTTTAACCCAAAGTTGGATTTTGAATTTTGTGCTGAATTTAACCTGACAAAATCCTTGCATTTTGAATTGTGCCCAGATTTCCAGTCAGCTTGTTGGCATTCTGTTGAGCTGGAAATGGCAAGGAAGAGTAAACTTTTAAACGTCTGTGTATTTTGAAATACTGAGTACTGACCCAAAAAATCCTCTGAAATAGCACCTACTGCCATTTATTTTTATGAAAATGAAGCAATACTAAGATAAGCCTTAAAGTTAAAAATGCAGAAGGGAGGAGAAAACATATAACTAAGCACACAAGAAACAGTTAAATAAAAAACGAGTGAATTTCTTAGTTTCATAGTAAAAGTATTAGAAACCATTTGCACATTATATCATATTATATTATTAACATTATACAGCTGTATAAACAAGAAAAAGGGCTTTTTTAGGGAAGAAGAAGAAGAAGGGTGGGGAAACACCATCTTTCGAGCTAGCACAACTAGTGCCAGATAAAGCCAAGCCAAAATTAGATTATGATTGTCTTTTGTCATTAATTAACTTTACTCTCCGGTTAAAACGAGAGTAATTCTGTCTTGAGCAAGCAACTAGAAACTGCATTTACATATGCAACTCTTCTACTGCTGCTTGTGAACCAATGAAAAATCCCTATTTCATTGTAAATAACTTGCTACGAATATTAAAACGAAAAGTGCAAAGCAATAATTAGGAGACTTTCAGTAAGGAACCAATGCCAACCGCTTTCTAAACAAGAAAACGATTTTTAAAAAAAATAGAAGAAAGAAAACTACCCACATATGACTATCATTAAAGATTGCCATCAGTATCGGCCATGTTTCAAGAAACTCTCAGAGAACAATCAGGGGAAAGAAAGCTAATGATGAATTACAACCACAACCATAATTAACAAACTCAGTAAGAAAGATGGGGGGGGGGGGGGGGGGTGGGGAGTACCAGTATCTAACAGATTTGCAACGGGAGCACTTCTTGGTTCCATGATTGCCGCAATTGGCACAAGAAGAACCCTCCGTTTCCATATGAATGGTAGGAACCGAGCGATTCCGATAAGTGGAGCCGCCACCTCCTCCTTCGAAATTGGCGTCGACCTCGAAGTACTTCGACGCTGTATTCTTGACCAAGTGAAGCAATCCTAAAGCTATTATAAAGAGCGTGAATATTAATTGAAGGAACCAATTGAGATCCACCGTTATTCCACCGACATGCATCTACACGTTTGATCATATACATACATATATATATATATATATATATATATATACAATTTTGCTTCCTCTATTTGATCAGAGAACCTTTTCTTTTACCTTTTATTTAAAAATTAAAACAAAAAAGAAGCTTTAGAATGCTGAAGAACAGTGAGAGGAGAGATGGGACTGTGTATACTTTAGGGTTTTGGCAAAGAAATTTGGGAAAGTTGGAGAATAAAGAGGAGGGTGTGGGTACAAAATTAGGGAAGAAGAAAAAAGAAAGTGGGCCTGAGTTGGGACTGGGTTTCTCCTTCAATGCATTCTTTCCCAATTCGTTCTCTCAAAGGTTTGTTTGTCTGTCCGTCTGTCCAGCAACTTACAATATTAGAAAGAGAAGAGAGCCTCAGCCTACGTGTCTGACACTTTTATTGGATTTTTCTTTTATTTGTCTTTCTTAACCGCAAAGAAATTAACTGCTTTAATACGTTTTTTTCATTAATACAGTTAAAATTTTATTTAAAAATTATTAATTAAAATAATAATTGTATTTTAATTTTTTTTATTCATTAAAAATTAAATGTGAATTTATTTTTAATAAACTGTTATGTTTAATACTATAAATTTTTAATAAAAATTAAATTTTAATTATTAAATATATTTTATGTATAAAGTAAGAATTATGTAGATTAATTAAATTTTGAATATAAAAATACATTATTCATAAGAAAAATAGAACTAAATAATAATAAATAGATATAAAAAAATATTATTTTATTAGTTCAAAATTTTATAATTAAATAGTTTATTGCAAAATTACTTTGCAATATCATTTAGCTAATATATTTGAGAAAATATATGTCTGAAGATAAAGTTGTTTAAGGGGAAAAATTATATATTTTCTTGGCATATATCTGGACCACAAGAACAATAGTAATTTTTTAATGGATGTGACATTATAATTATTATAATTAATTAAATATAATTATTTATTACTAATTTTGCGACGAAGATAAATTTGACCTCGGCTTTAACAACCATTTGATTATATAATTTTTATTGAAATTTATATATAATTAATTAAAGTGCATATAATAATCAACAAATTTAAATATAAAATATTTAATTCAATAATTATTAAATTCATTTTCATAAGACTTCGTGCTTCTAAAACTTATACTCATTTTGTTCTTCTTTAATTAATGCTGTAGAAAAAAATTGTCTCAATTTAAATGCTATAATGTTGAACAAGGATATTTTAATTAATTATTTTTATTTTTATATGTAAAAATGAGGTTATCCAATCAAGTTTTCAATCTGTATTAAAAACATTAAACATTACTTAAGTAAAATGGAATAAATGTGTTTTTTTTATAAAAAAAAAATGAGATGTTGCACAAATATAATATATAATCTCCTATTTTGAACTTTGACAAAAAAACGTTATATATATATATATATATATATATTTTCCATTTTTGGTTGCGATGAAGGAAGAGCACAAGATCATTCGCCAGAAATTGATTTGGACAGATTTTAGTTACTATGCAATTAAATTTTCATGGGTTTGTGCTCCTCATATGTATGTTAATTTTATAGACAAATTACCATGTTCATGACTCATGAGATGTTAAGTGACGGGATTTGTTTGGGCGGCAAGCCGAGAATGCCTATGAAATAAGGTTTTTTCATTTTCTTATATATATATATCAAAAGGAAGGGGGTCTGGGTGGGTGTGAAATTTGGGCTAACCTCACCTAAAACTCACCGATTAGACTTCAGAGCCTCGGTGGTTAAATGGAGGGCTCAAATTCAAACAACCACTGCCTCTTTCCAACCTCACCCCTAATTCATATGCATGTATTTTAATATATAACAACTATTACAGATTATAGCTATAACTTTAGTGTGTCTTAAGTTTATATTAATGTGAAATGTGTGTCTGAATCTTGTCTAAACTTCATATTTACTGACACTCATAGTCCCTTAATTTTTATAATCCAAGCAAGCAAAATGGCAAAATTACAAACTCAAAGCTTCAGGGAGTGGCCTTGTTGGTGAAGGAGAGTAGAGATATATCAACAGGACATAAACCCTAACCAAGAATAGCTGGGATTAGCCTAATTTACAGTAATTTTTTTGTCGTTTAATTTTGTTTCTAGTGTGCTCGTAAATGCTGTCGGTGAGATTTGTCTTGGAGTTATATAATATCAGACATCGTTGATGTGATCCTTTAACATGATCTTTCTTGCAAGATAGAGCCCTTTTCTTCTTATTAAATTGTTATCCATTCACTTCGTTTTTATGGGGATTGGAATTTTGATAAACAAGGATTTGGGCTTTGGCCCAAAAAGCATAGATGAACATAAACAGGAGACTTGGATTCATTCGACAAACAGCGAAACGAAATTGAATGAGGCACAATCACCTCCAATGGGCCTAAGCCAACAACCCCAACATTTTTAACTTTTGTTTGATCTTAAATTTTGCTAAAAAACGAAGTTCTTTGGGCATCCACCTGCCAATATATGTTTGTGAAATGGTTTCTTATGTAGTGCTTGCTGAATTTGAAAACGACTAACTTTTCTGCCAGCAAGTTAATTGTCTTATAATAATAAGACCACATATGGTGGACACTATAGTGTTGAGTATAAATATTAATAAATTACTCGTAATTAATGATTTTTTTTTTAAAAAAAAAAAGTATTATTAAGTCTTTGTATTGATGGTTTATTTTAATTACCAGCATTGTTTCTTATGTGGAGGGGAAAGCAACCAAGGCCAATTCGTCTCTCCTAATGCTCTTCGGTCCGCACTGCCTCATTCATATAATATAAACATAATTAAGACAAATAGTGACACGACGTGTGGTGCAATTATTGGAATGGATCGCCATGTGGCATTAGGGCACGTGTTAGCCAGAAAGCAACACACATACATTATGTATTATTATTATTGTAAAGAAGTGGATGTTGGGTCGAGTAGGTGCATGGAGGAAGAAAAGGGCTAATAATCTTCATAGATTTGAGGGCAGAGAGAGTCGCAGTAGTACAATGGTGGTTCTATGATTAAGCAATCTCTTTTGGCATGAGCTTCCAATATTTACCCTAGAAACAAACAAACAAACTTACCATTTGTATACAAGTGACGTTACTTGTTTGTCTCATAATTACCATGCCAAATTAATAATAAAGGTCCGGATTAGGATGCTAAGCAACAAAATCCGGAGTGGTGTTGCCCACTAATGATAACTTGAAGAGCTTTAGCTAAACAGGCGATCATCTAGCCTCTAATACGCACAAGAGAGAGGCCGTATCAAAAGATATAGGAACAGTAACTTCAATATACACTGAAACCACAGATATGGGCTATAAGAAATGCAGAGGTAGGCCCTTGCGTAGGCGTTTCATTCTTTTTTGTCATGGAGTTGTCAAATATGTGATCATATCACAGTACACAATTTGGACGAAGGTTCCTTACATGGCTCCGGAATTTGAGGGATATTCATATTTAGACGGTTCAACCGAGGTCCCATGTTTTGATCCATGTTTATGCAAACGCAACTTGTACGGATCTATTCGCAATCTATGTGGGGAGTGGGAGTGGGAGTGGGATTGCTCATTTGCTAACTCTTGCTTGTGAGTGCCAATTGAATTAAGAAACGATTTCATGGAAATTTGTGTTAATTATAGAGAAGAATAATGCATTGGAAAATTAACAAACTTCTATATATAGAAGAATAATTCAGGGAGTGCAATGCATGAATAATTATTTGATTATCAATTACAAGTGTGCTGATTATTTTTACAATAAATATATACGGGGACAAAATAAGAAAAGCTGCATGTAGCATTATGCTAGTTGGTGGTTCCTTGCGGATGAGATATATATTTATTGGAGAATTATTGCTTTATAAGGTGTTTTATTATTATGAGATTGTAGGCTATAGCATCACCCAATTTCTAGTCCATCATGTTTGACAGAAGAGCAACCCATTTTCCTTTCCCTTTTGCTTGCCTCCCATCTCTTTTATTTGTCATTAATTTTCCAGCAATCTGCTTTCTCATCTAACAATTACCTATACCCATTCATTTTTTCATTTTTTCCTTGCAAATTCTGATTGCATTAATGTAGTATAATATATATTTTTTTATAGAAAAAACAGTTATGTGAAAATTTTCGTAATTTCAAAAAATTTAGAGTTTCTAATATATTTTGATGAATTACAGTTATGACAATTTAATTAAATTTTGTGGAATTTAATGTTATTTTAATACTTAGGTTACATTAATGTTAAGTAGTTTTTATGTGTTAAATATTATTATGAAATTGTAGACAACTTGATAGATTTTTCAAAATTCATTTTGAGTAAATAAAAAAAAAAGACTTAACAATTAAATTTGGACCGTGGTCAAGGAAAAGAATAATAAGCCAAAAAATGAAAAAGAAAACAAATTAATTATTTGTATAAAAATATAAAATACTAGTATACGACTATTTGTCATAGATAAATGGAGAGATAATGGGGGGGGGGGGGGGTTGGCTACTTTCGCTGTACCTTGAAAAGGCACCTAATTGACAGGAGCATCTGTGGACCCCACACCCCAACGCAAACCCACCTGTTGGCTGCTACTGCCTTCTGACATCTGATGACGAAAGCATCTCCTACATTTCCTAGCTAATAATAATAATAAAAAAAAGTTAAATCATTAACGTGAGCCGAGCCAGCTTGCTGTCCCTGTTTTTTGCCAGTTTTGGCCTTTACGCATTAGTCCAAGCATATGCCTCTACTCTGCTTTTCCACTCCAAACGCGCCACGTATATCACAATCATTCTGAAAGCTGCATTAAGAATTTGACACGTATGCCATTGCACGAACGGTTTGAGAGCCAACGCTATGCGTGTCGTGACAAGCAGCGTAGATATTCATGTCGTAACAATTTCAAAGTTCTTACTACAAGATCCATGCATTTTTTTACTACACGAGGGCTCATCTGATCCACCGTGAAAAATCGATAACTAAAAAATGATAAAAAGGTCAAAATTCTGCTTCGGATGTTTAATGTAGATTATTTTAAAATTAATCATTTTAATTTAAATAATAAGAACATTGAAATTAAATTAATTTTTAATACTTTGATCTCGACTTCAATTTATTTAAATATAATACCTATTGTTTTAAATAATTTTATTTTAATTAATAAGTAAACCAGATCATCTTAATGTTAATTAAATTTAAATTAATTTTAATTGATCCTAATTTATGTCAACTTTGAGTTGAAGTTTAATTTTGAGTTGGTATTTGGTAAAATCTTACTAATGGTTTTTGTTTTTTTTTTTTTTTACTTTATTATGTCGATTATCTTACTAACGAGACAATAAAATAGTTAAACAATTTGATTGAGGAGATGAGCTGGCAAATATAAAAAAATTATGTATATATATATATATAAAGCACATGTTCCCTAGCCGGCCAAGGGATATAGAAATGAATAAAGCAAGGGCATGTGACTGCCTCCACAGGCTATCCCCCAAACCGGAAATTGAAAAAAAGAAAAAAAAATGCTATGGCAAACAAAAATTAAGAGTAAAGCAATATAGAGTTACAGTTTATATGAATATACATTTAATCAGTTAATATTATATAAACTAATTAAATAATTAAAATTTATAGCTAATTAATAAAAAAAAAAAACATAGAAACACAATGGACAAAGAAAATGGTGGTTTAAATTTTTTTTTTAAAAAAAAAAAGAAAGGAAAAATAGTAGTAATCGGTGAATTGCATAAAATGGTATTGGCATAATTAATAGTTAGTTAATTGTTAGGTTGTTCCTATTGGGCAGTTGCTGTGGATTTCTGTAGTCGTTGTCATTTCCCAAAACACTTAATCAATTAACCATCCTGCATAAAACTAGTGAAAGGGAGTGTACCACGTTGATTATTATTTTATTTAATCGACTAATCCGTGTATTAAGGAATGCTGTCTCCATTAATCATCCCCTCTTCCTCTATCTATCTATTTTACAATGAATTTTTCTTACCTTATAGTTTTATTTTAGGTGATTAACCCAACACTCACGCATACGTTCGATTATTAATTTTTTAATTAATCAAGTTAAATTTATTTAATTTTCAACATATATGACTTTAGAATTATGCTCAAAATCAGTAAATAATTAATTAGTCCTTTATCTTTTCTATTATTTTTCAATTTAAAAAATTTATTTTTCATTTTTAAGATTTCAAGACTCTATTTAAATTTTTTTAAAAATTATTCGCTCATTATTTAATTTAATTTTTTATATTATTTTTATTATTAAATAATAATTTTTTTATTTATCTTATTTAATTATTAATCTATTTATATGATTTAAATTATAAGAAAATAAATTTTAATGGATAAGAATATTTATTTCTTTTAGAAAAATAAAATGTTAATAGTAAATTATCTATTAAAATATTATATTATTTTACTAGTATTATTTTTTTATGAATTTCATATTACTATTATAGAAAAAGAGATTTTTTTTACGTTAAATATCATTAAAAGTTGATTCTATTCTGATAAATTATAAATAATTAATCAATAATTTATATCAAAAAACATATTTATAAATATTAATAATATTATTATTAAAATATATTTTATTCAATAAAAAATAGAATAGACGACAATGATTATTATTTAATTATAATAATTTATTTATTTTTTATAAAAATTTATTTTCTGAATATGTATTTATTTTATACTGATTTTATTTTATAATTTGTATTCATTTTAATTTTTCAGGCATATTAAAAAATAATTTATTTTTATTGATGTTTCAATTATATTCACCTTAAAATTATTAAATTTTATTTAATATTAAAAAATATTTTAAATATTTATTTAAAAAAATAATAATTAATAATAGATTAATTTAGAAATACTATAAAATTAAATAGGATTATACTTGTTAATTATATGTTAATATAATAAAAAAATAATAATTTTAAAATAATAATAATAAATTGATAAAATAAAAAAATAATATATTCCCTGCATAAAGGTAAGTCAGATGGGTCATGTGAGGATTGGTATATACAAAGCAGAAACGCCAGAAAGCTAGGGGAAGGAAATGGTTTAGTTCGTTTGGGTGCATAAAACCATAAACTATGTGTGTGTATAGATATATATAACAAGGGAAAACATTAAGCTATGGGACGCTAAAAGGAGGCCCTCCATTTGCCAGGTTCTTCACCATACGATATGTTTTATTTATTTATTTTTTTTGAAATGAGATATCAAATTATTATATTTTTTACTCTAACTTGATCATATTATTATAAAAAATTATTGATAGTATTTTTTTAAATTTAATATTTTAGTTTATAATTTCTTAAAAATCTTTATGTTTGACTCAATTTATTTTTTAAATAAATTAAATTCGAATTTAATTTTTAAATTTATTTAATAAATAAAATAAATTTAAATTTACATATACTCAACTTATTAAGACTTAAAAATCTATTTATTTATAAGTTTATAAGTCAATTAGTGAATATATTCCACTAAAATTTTTTAGCTTTACACCTATTATTTTGTAAATTAAAAGTTATTGAAACTATATATAATATTTCGTTTCATGGCTATTTAAAATTTAGTTCGATAAAATTATGATTCATTTTAATTTATTTCTTAGATAAATATTTTTTTTTTCAAAAATTCGATTTGAGTTTAAAATTTGCTCAATCACAAAAAAAAAAAAGAAAATTTGATAAACGGAACTTCAACTCTTGGAAAACTCTGCTGAGCTCCATTGGTTTACGCCCGACCGATGAATTTCACTTGGAAGTTAATTCGGTGGGCCAGAACCAAGATGCCTAACTTAATTAATCTACTCATTGAACTAATCCATGTTATAGATCTTGGATTATAAATATGAGAGAGAGGCTTTCCAGCAGTGTCATTGTCCATGAAACTGCCGCTGTCTGTCCTCATCTCACGCCGCATCATATAGAGCATGAACATTACGCGCCGTCCAGAACACGTCACCTAGAAACGGTAGAGGGCGGGGAACAAGGATAGTTTCCTCCATTTCAGAATAAATAAATGGAAAAAATAGATAAAAATTGCAGGAAGAAGCCTCCGCTTACCTATGATTGATTGAATGTAGCGTTTTTTTATCGTCGAAGTCTCTGAATGTAACCTCAAAAACAAACCCAGATAGATTAAGAGAGAGAGAAAGAGACGATTTTTTTTATTATCTTTGACCTCCAAATGCACATGGCTTCCTGGGCCTCTCTTCTCACCACGTTTTTTGTTTTTCCTTTCCTTCACATGCTCTCCTCTCTATCTCTCTCTTCCATTGGTTAAAACTATTGACTCAGTAGACAGCAGTTGAGTTTAGCAGATTCCTCAGATTTACAGTCACACAAGTTTGTGGCTGTCATTCTGTAACCAAACCTTCCTTTTCCTTTCTACACAGATTCTCCTTCTTTCAATCACCAAGGTTAGTTGCTTCTTCTGATTCAATGTCCTGCTTCTGGTTTTGTAATTTCTTTGGATTTTATCACAGTTTTGAATTTCGACTTCTGTCTCTGTTTTATTTGACTTGCTCTGCTTCGTGGATCTAATTTTCAGCTTCATAGTTTGGAATTCTGGAGAATGACACATTTTGATTTTCAGTAAAATTTTCTCATATTCACGTTTAACGAAGCTCTTCTTTTGCTCAACTATTAATGCTATATCAGGTATCCGTTTGAATTCAATGATGGGATTTGAATCTAACATCCTCCTTTGGCAGTTCTGTTTTGGAAGTTGAAATGACGGAATTCTGTGATTGAATTAAATTTTCTATTTGGTTTTCTTTGGACTCTTTATATTGCCTTTTGATTCTTCTATGAGCTATTCAGTCAGCATCCTAGTTTTTAAAATTCCTTTTTTTTTTCTTCCCTTCACTAGTTTACAAGATTAGTCACTTTCATAACTTAATTACTTTTTTCAATTTTTAATTTTATGTTCATCGCACAGTAGTCACCTTTGATTAATCCTGTAGTATTTGACAGGATTTTTCTTCGTCTTGGTATTAACTTTGTCATTGTTTATCTTCAAGATTTGGTTGGATGATAATTTTATTCTTTGTGATGTTCAGGATGTGATTTTTTTTTCTGCAATTTAGTTTGCTTTGCAGGTCCAAGTACGTATCGAGTTTTTCCTTGAAAAAGAAAGTGGAGCTTAGTGTATGGTTGATTATCTACCTTTGTTGTCTTCCAGTATGATCTAAGTGAAAGGTTTAGTTTGTTGCACTGAAATTGGCTGAGATGCATAGACTGCTGCATGCCCCGTGGTTCTCGTAAATGTTATAGATGGACAACGTGGATGTAAGCGATTCAAACTTCAGCAAAATGGAGGGTAATCAAATTGATCAAATTGAAGACATGGATATCGAAGTAGTCTCAATGTGGCCTGAAGATATTGATAGTGAAAAGCCGTATAATATAGAAAAGCCAAGAGGGGATCAAGATATGTTGGAGGAAGTTACTATAGTTGAGGAGCCAACTATAGTTGATTTCCACCGTCTTATAGAGCTAACCAATTACACTGACAGAGGCTCTTCTCAGCTAGCGTACCTTGTAAAACATTGGGAATATCAGCAGGCAACTGCTGTACGACTTCTCAGAGAAGAGCTTGACATTCTCAGCCAGCAAAGGCAGGAAGTTGAGCTAAAAAAATTAGAGATAATAGAAAATTTTCGGTTTGAGGAAGAAGGATATGGTGGTGATAAACGTCCAGTGTCGATATTGGATGAAGCTATTGATATATATCAAGATCTTCCTAGAAGAAAAAAAGATGTCATTGTTCAAAACAAGAAAGTAGAAGTAGAAGCAGAATATGACACTGTCGCTTACTGGAAGCAGCGAGCCTTGCATTTAGAGAAATTGTTGGAGGCTAGCATCCAGAGGGAGCAAGCGCTCATTGAGAAGTTACAGGAAAGTGTAAAAAATTTGGAAAGGCAGTCCTCACCAGTAGAAGAATTATCCCAGATTCTGAAAAGAGCAGACAATTTCTTACATTTTATACTTCAAAATGCTCCTGTTGTCATGGGTCATCAGGTAATCATGAATCAAGTGCCTTTCAAAGATTTTTCATAGGAACCTTTGCTTCTAGCACTGGAGCCTTTTCCACTTAGTCATATAATGACTGCCTGAATTTGAAGACTTGTAGCTGTTTTACTGCAGTGGTATAACAGTGTTTTCTACTTGCAACTGAATTTAGTAAGCTGATTGGTTGATGAACAATGCATGCTTTCTACTCTTTTACTATTATTCTTTTCTCATTAGATAGAAAGGCTTATTCGCTAACAACATATTTTTGTTCAGGATAAAGAGCTAAGGTATCGTTTTATCTACAATCATTTTCCACGTTTGCAAGAGGAGGTAATAAATTGAAACTGATACATGTTCTTCTTGATGTGGGACGTTTCTTCTTGAAGTTCATCCTGTTGTTTCCACAGAATTGTTTGCTTTAGTGAAGCTAGAATGCTGATATTTTTCTCCAATTTTGTCGTTTCAGGACATTTTGGGAAAAACAGATATGGAAATTTTTACAGGAGCAGGAGTTAAAGAATCACAAGATTTCAAGAGAGAAGTTCTTGAAAAAGGATTATCAGCAAAGAGGGAAATTACATTTGAGACGGAATTATTTGGCACAAAGATATTTTTGATTTACGTAGAACCTGTATTTAGCAAGTCGGGGGAGACAATTGGGATAAATTACATGGGAATGGATGTAACCGACCAGGTAAAATTGATTCCTTTTGATTCTCTATCAGCATCTTTCTTTATACTAAAAAAAGTAATGGGGATTTATAATTTTACTTGTACAACAGGTGCGGAAAAGAGAGAAAATGGCAAAGCTTAGAGAAGAGATAGCAGTGCAGAAAGCCAAAGAAACAGAACTGAATAAAACAATCCATATAACAGGTTCATTTATTTGGTGAATTTTTTTTTAGTAGCTTATTGTATATAGGACAGACTTTCCGATAGGAGTTCCACTGATCTTGCTTTGTCACTCTTTTTTTGCAGAGGAGACGATGCGTGCAAAACAAATGCTAGCAACTATGTCTCATGAGATAAGATCTCCTCTTTCTGGGGTAGTTAGCATGGCTGAGATTCTTTCCACCACACATCTTGACCGTGAGCAAAGACAACTACTGAATGTCATGATATCTTCAGGGGATCTGGTCCTTCAACTTATAAATGATATACTTGACCTTTCCAAGGTTGAGTCTGGTGTAATGAAATTGGAAGCCACGAAGTTCCGACCAAGAGAGGTAGTAAAGCATGTACTCCAAACAGCTGCTGCATCGTTGCAAAAAATTCTGACATTGGAAGGACACATAGCAGATGATGTTCCTATTGTGGTGAGAGAATCTTAAAACAAACAGAGCACTGTTTTCTGCACTTATCCAGTTATTTGTTTAGTTTTTTGAGTTTCTTTTTAATGATCATGCATGGATTCAGGTCATTGGAGATGTTCTAAGAATTCGACAAATTCTTACCAATTTGATCAGGTATAGAATCACAGCATTCAAATTTTCTTTTGAACATTATTATATGTATACTGTTTGCAATATTTGTCTGCTAGAGCAGGGTGAAATTGTTGTGATTTTGATCCTTTATTGTTACTTCTGTTTTTCACAGCAACGCAATCAAATTTACCCACGAAGGGAAGGTAGGGATAAACCTTTACGTGGTATCGGATCCATGCTTTGGAAAAGCAGAAGGAAACCATCAGAAGTCATCCAGTGGTCATTTAACCACAAATGCATCAAAAGAGGAGAAATGCACATTGGCGTCTCAAACTAATAATGATCGAAATGGTTCCCACACTCCTCATCAAAATCATTCACTTGATGGTGAACCTGTAACTCCTGGTAGAAATGGGAACACCATGGATGGAGATAAACTGGAGGAACCTCAATCACAAGAAACCGTTGTGTGGTTACGCTGTGATGTTTATGACTCTGGAATTGGAATTCCAGGTGCATTTCTATCAGACTTGACTCCATCTTTAAGCAATGAACTGAAACAAACAATAAATGGAATTTTTGTATTAATTTAATGATCTAGCTATCAGATATATTTGCAAGTTGATCATTATGATAGAAGTACTAACTACTTTTTCTTGGTATTATGTAACAGAAAATGCTTTACCTACTCTATTTAAAAAATACATGCAAGTCAGTGCAGATCATGCTCGAAAATATGGTGGGACGGGCTTGGGACTTGCAATATGCAAACAACTGGTGAAGTTTCTTACCATCAAACGTTCTTCTTGCATATACACTTGTCTACAAAATTACAGTAGTTTATCTGAATACTGATTTTTTTTACATAACATATTGAAGAGCATTTTTATGCATATGGTTAGGTTGAGCTGATGGGTGGACGTCTCACTGTGTCTAGCCGAGTGAACTGTGGGTCTACTTTCACATTTGTTTTACCATACAAGGTATCACCAATGTGCGATGATTCTTCTGATGATGCTGATGAGCTGTCAGATATGACTGATCATGATGCTGCAACAGAAGATGAAACTGCTGGCTACTTTCTGTTCCAACCACGTACTTTGGGCTCTCTATTCTCTAATGGATCCACCAGGACTCAAAAATTATTACCAAACAATATTGGTTTTGCTAATTCTCATAAACTGAATGGATTCCCAGACAGTTGTTACTCATTACTCCCTCATAATGATAGAACAAAAGAGACAGCATCTGTTGAGGATGCTTGTTCTACTGCTGAAGTTGCTGACACATTATCTGAACCTGCAAGTTCTTTTACTCACAGCTTGGAACCTGCTAATGGGAATGTAGCTTGTAGAAGCAAGCAGTGTCAAGAAGACACAAATAGGAAACTGCAAAACACAGAATGTAGTAGAGAAGTGGATTCAAGGCCAAAAACAAGTGAATCCCAAGTATCAAGTCAGGCACAGGAGAAATCTGAAGTAAGTTCCCAGTGCACTTCTGGCAGCAATCCTCAAGTGGCTACAACAAAATTACAGCCTAAGATCCTTCTCGTAGAAGACAACAAGATTAATGTAATGGTGGCTCTATCAATGATGAAGCAATTAGGCCTTTCCATAGATGTTGTTAACAATGGAGTTGAAGCCGTGCAAGCAGTTCAGGGCAATTGTTATGATCTTGTTTTGATGGTAAGTTCTAGGCTTCTGAAATTTATTTTGTTGGAAATTCTTTCTGCTACTTTTTCACATTTGAGGACGTATGCACATCAACAAACAGCAACTATCTTTGGTTTTCTATCAAGTGAGGGAAAAAGTTAAGAAAAAACTAGGATGACTTTAGTTATAAGGTGTTAATTTGATTTGAGCACTTACCTGAAAGTTTTAATTACAGTCTTATCATACTACATTTGCAGGATGTGTGCATGCCAGTCATGGATGGCCTTCAAGCAACCAAACTGATTCGTTCTTTTGAAGAAACTGGAAGTTGGGATGCGGCAGTTAAAGCTGGGATTGAATTGCGTGCACCTTCATCAAATTGTTCTATGCCTTCTAGAAAGCGGACCCCTATAATTGCGGTATGTTATTCTACTCCTTATAACCATTGAAATTTTTTCTGCACTGCTTCTTCTAGTTCACAAATTATTTCATTCACTGTTAGTTTTTCTAACACATGCTTATAATTGAAAAAACATACATAGAACTAGCTGAATTACCCTGAACAACAGATATGCTTTTTAATTAGTCCCTATATTTTTTTAAGTACACTAAGAAATTTAGTTGGCTAAATGCAGATGACTGCAAATACATTGTCAGAGAGTGCAGATGAATGTTATGCGAACGGTATGGACTCGTTTATTTCAAAGCCTGTCACTTTCCAAAAACTAAAAGAGTGTTTTGAACAATATTTTCCTTGATACCTTCTGTAAATTTATGCTTGTGTATATGAATGACAGAGTGCTAGGAAATTTTTGTAATCTCAGTATCAAGTTCTTTGCAGCAATTAGCATCTCAGTAGAAAATCAAGTTGTACAAATCTCTCTTTACCATTTTTTCCAACAACTTTTAACCATTCCGCCCTTTCAAAGACCTGGTAAAGAATTAAAACTTGAAAGCAAAGTCAGAGATGTCTCCCACATGGTAATGCAGGACTAAAAGGTAATTGGATCCCTTTGACAACAAATTCAAAGATGTGACTGGAATCCATTCTAATGAAAATATAATTACCTTCCAAACAAGTACATTCCAGTGCAGATTGAACATTAGACCTGCTGGTGCTAAATAGATTTCTGGATGTGCTATGTTGATATCACTAAATATAAATATATGGATGGTGTTTTAAATATGTATAAATACAGGGATGGTTTTCTAAATATGTTAGGCATAAAAAAGTTATAATTTAGTGAAAAACTCTGTGGTTCCCTAGACTTCGTCATCTTGTAAAATCATGTAAAATTTCATTATCTTACAAGATTTCTCCAAGTTACAACTTAAAACCATGATCTTTTTTGCTGAGAAGCAAGTTGATTGTATTTAACTCTTTCTTTTTTTCTAACTTTAAGCCAGTATATTTTGTAGCTAAAGCAAATGTAAAACTTCTTAGCATGTAATGCAAATGGAAAGAACAAAAACTTTAGCGCTAGTGTAATGACATGTAGTCTAGATTACGGATCATAAGTTCAGTACTAAAACTATGGCTGATGGGTTTACAATAAAAATCAATTGTCACGAGTTCTTTCAATGGCTACTGGCGTTTCTTGATTCGTTTTGGCTACTTCAATGCTTATAACTACCTCCTGAGGTGCTTGCTCACTTGAACTTGGATCACCATATTCTGCTGAAGAGGTTCTCTGCTCTATAGGGAAATCTGAGTGGACTGACTGGATGGATGGACTTGGAGCACCCATACTAGGTGGAAGTGTAAGTTGAATCTCACTCACTTCACTCTTTCGGAAAGTGTGTGATTTCAAGTCCTTTTGGTCGAAGATTCTAAACAAATAAAGAATTCTGCTCCATATTGAAGCTATTGAATCGGAGGGTATCAGAGCTTGCCTGTGTTCATAGACAAACATGGCTGTGAATATAGCGAGAGCTGAAACAGAAGCTACTCCGGCTATTAGAAATAAGCCACAGAAACTCTGGAGACTCAGGCTATTTGAAGAAACAGACGTGCTTGTCTCTGGGCAAATGCCTTGTTTGCCAAACCATTTTTGCTCAATTCTCTTCATTTTATCTCCTTCTGTTACGTTCAAGATTGCCCTTGACACGTCAGGCACTAGGGGAGATCCTCTAGGGAAGGCCTGAAACCCAGGGAAAAAAAAATGTGTAAGTGCACAAGCAGAAAATAGATGAGAGAGACAGAGAAGAAGAGGGTCAGGGAACTTACAAATCCGAATCCACCCGTCTTAAATGTGGGTTCAACAGTGGTATATTTGGAGCAATACTTTGTCAGAAACAGCTTTATATAGGGTACTTCGTCAAAGGCAGCTGCAATGCCACCATTTCCACTTCCTTTGTTGAAAAGTTCGTCGAGCTCTTCAGTAGAATTGTACACCTTGATCTTCGATTCATCAAACCCCAACTGTTTCAAGATTCCCAAAACAAAAGAACCCTCCTGGTAGCCCACATAGAGTCCAGTTTTAATAAGCTGATTGACATCAGTTACAGTGGGCATCAGCTGCTGGACAGTGAGAAGACTAGTTAAACTGGCGGTGTAGCTCTGTGTGAGAATCAATACAACGAAACACCATATGATTACTACTGTTCTTGCCAGGTTGCTAACCACTCTTTCCCCTGTAAGTATGAGTTGAAAAATATGACGAGAAAGGGTATCAGCGCTCGAAGTTGAAGCATTACTTGTTAATTAGTTCCATAAATTCAAAAGGGAAGAGAATTTTACGATGGGCAAAAACCATGGTTGAGAAGGAAAACCAGAAGCTAGTGCCGACTTGATGTGAAGGAGGTCCTCTGAAGTCTTCATTTATTCTATGTTCAAGAACCCAAACCACAAATCCAATGAAAACAAAGAAACAGAAGCTTGTCACCCAAAGATCCCATGTCAGAGGCTTCAAGAAAACCCATGCATTTTTACTGTTTTTGTCTCTGGTGGGCACAATCATTGATACCCCTGATTCCGTGTAAGGCAATGTGAAGTCTGCATACAATGACCTGTTGGCGATTATAGTTGTATCTCCCACCACAGCATCAAAATTCTGTGTTATCCAGAAAAAATACCCATTAAACAGGAAATTGACGAGATCTGTATCAAGGTTAATCTAACCATAGAAGAAACATTAGAATTTAGAAGATTTCCTTACCCCTAAGTACAATTGATAGACCATATCGTTGTAAGTTCCTGCCCTCTCACCATCAGGCTTGGCGAAGGGGATGTAGTCATAAGTCACAGCATAAGGTAGTGCATTTACTACAGCATCAAATATATCTATGCAGTATCCTGTGACTTTTGTGGTGTTGGTGCTAGAATCTCTTGCTACCTTCACAAATTCATTGAAACCATCCTCCATTTGCACTAAAACTCGCAGTTTCTTCCCATTTGTTGGAATCTCCCAACCCTTGGGAACAGAAGTTGAATCTCCTGGCCAGATTACAGATGCTAGATTGGACTTGGAAGTAGAGTACAAATTTGTGTTCGTTAAAGAGTTCAATTTTTTAACAAGTCCTTTTCTAGGTGTCCAAAATCCAAGCTCTCTTGCTCCTTCACCAATCACATTAACTATCTGGAAAGCCGAAGCTGGGAGCTGCCCGTTAACAAAATGGAAATCTCCTGTAAGTCCTCTGAAACGAGTGTTTGATAATGCTTCAAGAAGACTTTGACCATTTCGAGAGAACCCAAGAGTTGAGAGATCAGTTGAATTGTTGGAAACATTTGCCTTTTGAAAGCCAAAATTTGCAATGCCAGCTTTCTCAGTTGCCATGGCCAATGCAGTGGCAGCGTCATAAGCCCACAGTCCATAAATATTGATTTCACCATCAACTTGCTGAAATTTTCTTTTCCATCGAGCCCTGAAATCTTCCAGCGCTTGAGTTTTTGGAACATAAGGTCTAATACCCAATACTCCTTGCATTGAATCAGTGACTTGTGGATATATAGAAGAAATCATCCCATCAGAAATTATCCAAACGTAGCCTTCACTCAACATTCCAACTTCGCTTGCTTTGATGAAAAATCGAGAGCCTAGAGAAGGTGTCATGTGGACAATAAAAACTCTAGTTTGCATGGTCATTAACTTGTAAAGCTCTTCCGAGATTTCATCATCGGTGGCCGCTGGAGAAATGGCACTCCGGTAGGGGACCCGGGTATCAATTGCTTGCAAAGCGTCAGTTAAATAAGGTATAATTCCCTTCCCATACTCGTTATCTACAAATACAGGCACTGCTTCTCTCCACCCAAAGGCTTGAACTATTGCACTAATGGCATTCACTTGAGTAGAGTCATTTTGTGTAGCTCTGAAAAAGTATGGACTTCTGATGGAAGTAAGAGAAGGACTTGATGCGGAATACGATATGATGGGTACCTGAGTTTTTTCTCCAAGATCAATAACAAAACTAGCCTGCATAGATGTATTTGGCCCCAGGATTGCTTGCACTTGCACATTTTTTATCAAGTCCAGAGCTGAGATTTATTTGGCAAGGGAAGCAAAGTGGTCAGCAATTGGTTTAAGGAGGGAGAAAAAAAAAAGAGTCATTACTGATTAAATGCATGTTGGTCTTCCGTAAGAAAGTGGAACCTTCAGACTACTAAGGTTGTACAAATTCATCATTCTATGTTATTTGAGTGAAATGTTAATTTCTTAGTGCTTTTAACTGCTTAAATAAAATGAGATAATTAAAATAGTGACTAAATTTAATTATCTAATCAATAAGCGGTTAAATTTTATGGCTATTTTAAAAAAATAAGCATTTAAATCAATGATATTAAAACCAACACTGCGTAATGAAGCAAGCAATCCGTTCATTACTAGTCAACACCGCGGCTTAGGTGACAACTTAAATTAAGGGTTTTTAAGAGATGCAGATGACATATATTTCTGAAAACCTCTCTATCAAAACACCCAAACCACGTATGTATCTATGGAGTTTCCACATCATTTGCTCCTAAACAATGACCCTTTTGCTATCATCCAATTAACAACTCATTTTTATACATTATCTCTCTTTTTTTAACAATATTTTTTACAAAAAAAAAACATTTTAAAAAATTACTATTCTGCTTCTGCCTATCAGTAAATTTAATTTCGGGTATATATGATTAAGACAATACTATACTAAAACCTCCCAGTTTTAGTTTCAAAAAAAAAAAAAATCTCCCACTTTCATGTGCTGTGCACGTCCTTGTCTGAATAATTAAACGCAGGTTTGTTAGAATTGAGAGTTTTCAGAATAATTTAAATATAGCTATAGTTAATTCTAGAGAATATTAGTGGTGTCTTATCAAGCCACACTTTTGTTGACAAGTGTAATCTAGAATTTTCTGAAACTCTTGTATCTCTGTAAATATATATATGTAAAGCAAAAGATGTTCTATGATATGTAAGTGTGCTTTAAAATACAAGAGAAAAGGGGTTTCTTCCTGCAACTGCTGTGAGTCTATTTTCTTTCATGTCTATGTTGTCTTCCTTTCTACTTCTTTAATGTCAGTTTATATTTGATTTGTTTAGCTCCAACAAGGTTCATATTTAATCAAGTCTAATTTGAACCCATTGAACATTTCTTCACAATGAATATGCTAATTCCTTGACAAATAAAGAGTAGAGAGAGATGAAAACGCACCTGCAGCAGCTGCACCAACAACATCCCTCATGGAGTCCCTGGTGTGGAGGACCAATCTTGTCTGATAGTTAGAGTTGGCGGCGTAAAAATCTGAGAGGGCCATGTTGATGCAACTCAACCACTTGTTGGCTTCAGGATTCTCCAGGTCAAGAACCACTCCTACATTCACCGAGATTGTGGTGTTTTGACTTTGCGCCATCATCATCATCATGTTCATCTCTGTCAACCAAAGAAACCAAACCAGAGACAACGATAGAGCTGCAGGTTTTGAAGGGCTCCTCCTCATCTTAGGATGCTTACACTGATTGAAATGAAATGAAGTGGTTGGTGTGTTTCCTTTGAACACAACTTGTTAGATTTATAACAAGGAATATATATAAGATGGATGCACAAGGATGTGGAGATATAAAGGCTCCACAATGAAAATAAAGATTAAAAAAAAAAAAAGTGTCCTGAATAGTAGGAGTGCGTGCAGTGAAGGTTGAGTTTTGTAGTCAAAGATGTAACTTTGTCTTGTAGCAGAATCGTTTACTTCTTAATTTTCTAACAAGAAATGGTTTATCTTGACCAAATCAAACTTTGCAACTTACTTTTAATTCTATTCAGTCTTGTCCCCATAGTCTCAAGTCATTGCCAAACCATTTTTCTATATTCCAGATATTAATTTATAATAAATTTGAATTTTTATGTAAAACGAACTGTTTATAGTGGCAATAAATAAAGCCTACAATCTATCTTATGGCTTAGACCATTTTAATTTCCAGGAAGCATCGTTGATGTATGAGAAAAGAAGGATTCATAAAATCTCAACTAGCTTATATTACGTACAGGCTTTACCTTGCATCCTTAAAGTCAGACATGAGACTTTTTCACTATTTGATTATTACTTAACAAGATTATAACTTCTTTAATATGTAAATAATGTTAGTTTTAATAATAATATAGATACTACTCTGCTTAAATATATATGAGGCGTTGAATAGTTGAATTTTGAGAAGAGAATTTGTTAGATTTATTTAGCAATCTAATTATTTAATAAAATGAAGTTGCATTTGTTTGCGATTGTACGTGACATCCAAGCAAGATTTTGAGTCCAAAAACAAGAATACCTATATCTAAAAAATTATCAAATTGGCTTTTGAGTTGAAGCCACGCAAGCCATTTTGACAAATGAGCTATACTTCAACCCTATCAACCACAAATTAGAGGAAACCATGCATGGTAACGGTCACCATCGTGATTAATGAAATATAGTAAGATGGAGAAATTTCCTAGTAATTATATATGTCCTGGAAATTTTAATAATGAATTAATTTCTATCAATGCTACACAGAATCATTAAGATGATGAAAAGAAAGTTGCCCACTTAGTTTCAAGTTGGAACTCCCCCAGCTCAAAATTCCACAAACATAATCCTTGATTTTTGGGTGGTTGCTTTATTAATTAAACTAAAGGAAAACTATATATTCTGAGATATATAATTTTGGAGGGATTTGTGTGGGCAAGCGGCAAGCTCATTCGGAGTTGGATCAGCATGTGTCCGCTGCAGGAATCTCCTTTTCTAGCAGAGAAATTTTGAGGGGACTGAATACATTGCTGGACTTGGAGAGCCCATACATGGCTGCTAGAAGAAACAGACATGATGGGTTCAACTTTAATTTTTCAAGTTCCAATTAAAGGAAATCAAGTCACTATCTATTTGATTGAAATGTAGAAAGATAGAGCAATTTCCTGGATTAATTAGTTTCGATTTAAAGACAACAAGTAATTATCTTGCTATCACTCCAATTAATAATATATAAAAAAAAAAGATCAATGGCTTAATTTAATAATAAATATTCTATTAGCTGGTAATAAATTTATACAGAGTGCTATATCTAGATTTTTTTTATTTTTTAAAATAATAAAAATTGGATTAAATATTTGATGAAATTTAAAATATTTTCGTTTATTTTCATATAAATTTAATTAGTAATCATAATATAACAAAAAAGATATAATTTTATTAATAATGACTCAAATTTAGGTTAGTTTTATTTTTATTACTCATTTAGTTTCGTAAAAAGTTTTTTTACTTATTATAAAAGATTTTTACATTAAAAAAATAAAATAATTATTTTAGCGTTTTTATTTTTTTAATTTTTTATATTACTAAAAATTAGCTGGAAAAATCTTACTTCTTTTTCTAAAAGATTATAATTTTTAATTAATATTAAAAATAATTTTTTTTACTTTCAAGAGATAGAATGACATTGCTCTCTTTTCCCATTTTTGTAAACTTTTTGTTTTTTTTTTGAAATGGCCATTTTTGTAAGTTTTATTGGTAGTATATTTGTTTAGCGAGAAAGATTGTCTAGGAATATGTAATAATAAAGTAAAATGATTTTTTAATGTAAAATTAAAATTAAAATTAAAGATAAAACAAAATAAACTTTAAAATTGATGACGGTATACGAAAATCGTCTCACAAAAATAGAAATAATATACTATTCAACAATTGCATTATCATGCATCGTACTCAAATTTTTAATGGCATATGCTTTTTCTTTATTTGATGTTGAAGCTCACTACCAATTTTCGAATTTACAACTAACCAAAAATGAAAACAATGATACCTCAGCTATAGTCGGTATCTAAATTAAAATTATAAATAAATCATCATTATAATTATGACGGTGGATAGAAATTCAGTTTTTCAACACAATCAACTGTTTATCCCTTTTCCCTTTTTTTTCAATATATTGGGGGGGGGGATTATACTTTCTCTGAATGCCAAGGAATATAGGAATATAATCTCCATAGCAAGTTCGTCTAATTATTCTATGCGTTTTCATCTCAGATAAACCCATGGAAGTCTTAACAGTAGAGCACCTAAAATTCTGACTTCCACTGGAAAGGTTACCAAAAATTTCAAAGAAAAGGTGCCGAGCGAAAGCAACTCAAAAAATCTATTTTGACCTTTGCTGGGTATAACGTAAGATTCCATATACATCTATGATTCCTGGAGGAAAAACAGGATCACTTGCTGCCCTTGTTGCAACCTTTGCCACTGCACTCACATTCACAGGCGGAGTGAACAGGGGTCCAACAACTGGAATCTGGTTAAGCGGTTTTGCATGTTGAAGAACCTGCGGGGACGTGTACGATGTTAGTGAATCACAAAATAATAGGAACAAATAACAACTCGTCGCACACAATATATTCCTGAGCTTGTAGATCCTCTACGTTTCTTTCTCAAGCATTTTATGCTCGACAAATAATTAAAGGGAATATAACCGGGAGTTCATTTCAAGAAACTTTATTTTCATATCTTCAAAACAAACAAGTTGGAGCTTTTTCTTACCCCTCATATTTCTGCTTAATCAGGGGAAGAGAGAGGAAGGGACTCGGGGGAGCCAACCAACCTCCCTCCAATTTCCCCATATATATATATATATATATGAAAAAAAAATTGTTTTAATTATTGACCCCTCCAAAAGTTATTTTTTATTATTACTGCTATATAAATTATGTGAAATATTATAACTATTCATTTCTTATTATATATTAACTTAACTAATCATATTCTATTATTACCTCCATTACCTCCGCCCAATACTAACTGTAATTTTAGAGATTTTTTTTTCAAATTATCTATTACTTTGAAAACTTTAAGGTATTATTAATTTTTATTTCTATATATACCCTTACTAATTTTTAAATCATTTAATATCATTCAATACTAATATGTGAAAAATGTAAGACCATCTGCAGGGTATTTTAGACAAATTATTATAAACTTTTCTAAAATTAAGGCTATTAATTAGTCTTGTTGGTTTTGATGAATAAACTTTAAAGGACAGACATTGTGGGATGAAACTAGTAATATTTTTTTTGGAATATAACGTTATCCCCTCAAAATATATATATAGAGAAAAACTGTAGTTAACTAAATTTTGAATCAATTATATGTATAATATTTGCCCCTCAAAAAAAAAAATCTGGCTCCACCATGTCAACAATCTATGAATTAAGAGGAAATACAAATGCGGTAACTTTTGAGAAGTATGAAGCTAAAGACAATATAATTGAAGGGAGTAAAAGCAAATTATCCAGTTGAATCTGCCGCAACTTGGTGTCTTGATGGATAATTAACTTCATTTTCATATCTATGTCCAGCATAACTGGGTTAGGGAGACCTAATAGTAAAGAAAAATATATGAGGAAGCACAAAAAGTTACCATCTCCATTGGAGAACCAATTACGCCTAGAGGTATTTTCATGCTCCCAACACTGCGAGTCCCATAAATAAACCCAGGCCTGAGTATCACTCCTGAACAAGGACAAGAAATACATTTATTGAGTAGTGTCCCATTATTGATTATTCCAAGGATCATAGTAACTAATAGCTATACTTTGGTGTCCAGCTGCAAGGAAGTTAAAATCAAATTAACAGCAAATAGATTAGTGAAAAATAACCACAAGATTTTATATAAGCCCTGATTAAGATTCCTGACACACCGTATATGAGGATACGGAAAAATAATTGCATTTGGTGAAAGAGAAATTTAATGACTCCAACCTAACAACTTCTTCGAGTCTTTTAAACCTTCAGTTCTTTCGGAATTCCAAACAAAATTGTTAGAAATACACCTGCATTTATCTCATAATGATGGAGAGAAAGTTTACCTCCATAAGGAAACTTTGTTAGTAACTCTGTTTCAGCAGCTCTCTACTTCAAAGAGGAAGAGTAACGATTTTAAGTTAGATGAGAATTATTAGAACAAACGGAAAGGTAATCAATATTTTGACTACATTGAAAGAATGGTCGTGTTTTGGCATAATGAATGCATATTTAACTTCATATTGGAATCTTTGGAAACTCAACATGGTAAACACAACAAAATATGGTAATCAGATATATTCACAACAATAAAATAAAATGGTCAGCGTATGTTTTTGAAATCAGCCCTCGTTTGAGACCAAAGATAGTAATAAAAAAGTTAAAACATCAACATGACTTCAGTTCTCTGAATCAACTATACATTCCTAACTAACAAGTGAAAGAAGTAAATGAGTAGTCAAGATAGTACCTTTCCCTCATAGTATCCCTGCAGCAAATAATTGGCCAGTCCAAAGTCAGCAGCAGAAATATACACAAATCTTTTTACACCTGTAGACAAAAGTGTTGCGCCCATCATCCAGGCAAATA
This sequence comes from Manihot esculenta, assembly GCF_001659605.2. NCBI lineage: Eukaryota > Viridiplantae > Streptophyta > Magnoliopsida > Malpighiales > Euphorbiaceae > Manihot > Manihot esculenta. The sequence continues at coordinate 33,389,491 of NC_035176.2, read as the reverse complement.
GAGTTAAGTTAAAGCCAACCGAAAAAAGGAAAATTAAATAGGAGGAGAAATTGATGCAGGCATGCGGCAAGAAATCTATTAGTATGAGAAAAAGGGATTGCCATCATCTCTTGAATTGCCAATTATCTACGTTGATGGTCCAATAAGTAGGGAAAGGAAGAAAGGAAGAAGTGACAAAAACCATAAATAATTCAAGAGAAAAACAATATGGGTCCAACATCGCAAAGGTAGACATGGAAGAAGCATGCAAAAGCAGAAAGAACCATGGAAAAAAAAGGAGGGGAGGGGAGGGGGGGAACAAAAACATAGCACTTAGATTAATAACCTTTACCCATGTGAAAAATACAAATACAACAGTAGCCCTGCATGATACCTAAAAAAGATACCTCACACACACTTAATCAACGTCTCCTATGAGCAATATTATAGGATAACTTATAGATCACATCAATCTTCTATGCTTTTAACGTACAAGGCACCACTCTCCTGAAAAATCCAACGCAAGTTAACTTCAAATAAACTAGGATTTCCTATTAAAATCATGCCCTTAGTCTTATATTTCCTGGGATTTTATATTGCCCCCCATTCGGCAGTTAGATGGCAACAAAATTTTCAGCTACCTAATATCCATACCTTGTTCTGAAGCAGCTCTTATTGCATTGATGTTTGCAGTTCCATTAATCTTATACATGTATGAGTTTGAACCAAAACCACCAACGCAAGAAATCTAGAAAGGTAAATTAATTAGCAAATTAGACCAGTTAATCTTCAAAGGAAAAGAATAAATATATTGTAATAAAATCCTGTGCAGAGAAACTTAATTAGGCAGATGCATGCAAAAACTTGGATTTTCTCAAGGTAGTAAGCTTAAATATTGAAATGGTAAGAAGTGACATACGACGGCAGAAACCCCATTAAAAGCTTCCTTCCATGAATCAGGTGAAAGAAGATCTCCTGGCAAAAGATAATGAATGCCAGAGAAAAGCTTTAGAGGCTTTGGAGGCATCATAACATCTCAAAGATAAGAAAAGCAAAAAAGTACTAGAGAAGAAGAGAGTAAACCTTGATGCCAGGTTACAGCATTAGCCCATGAATCATGTAATGATGACCTACCAGATCTGAAAAGAAGTAGGATAAATTAAACGAAGAAAGAAATATAATATGCATTCAAATAATTCATACCATGAGGTAGAGGCCAACTGCTCAAGTACAACAAAGATCTTTAAAACTGTTAAATTGCCACATTAATTTGAGATAGGAGTAATGTAATCCTTATAAAGCCTTAGACACTCCTTCCACTTTAAGCTAGCTTTTAGGATGAGTTAAACTCGACTTATTTTCTTAAGATGTTATAAGAGCTTCCTTATTCAATATTGCACCTCCTATAAGTGTTTCACGCCCCAAGCATTTGGTCTTGGGCATGACCAGAGTATGTTAAATTCCCAAATCAGTTTGGGATAGAGGTAATGTATAAGGTGGAACATTTCTCAGTTTAAACCAAAAATCGGAACCAAATTGGTTTAGTTCGGTTTGGTTTTCAGTCTAATAGGTACAGTTGAATTTGAAATTTTAAGAAATTTCAGTTTATTGGTTCAATTTGGTTATTTTTGTCAAAAAATAAAGAAAATCCGACCTGATTGAAAATGTTAAGCTGCATATACGTGTGTATATACAAACATCTAAACCTTTCCACTTTCCACAGACTCCAGTTTCCCCGGCCAGCCCTAATTTTCAATCTTTCCTTCCCTTGATCTCCCTTTCTTCTTTTTTTCTTCTCCTTCCTTCTCAATTCGTCGTTTCCAATGCCTTTTTCTTCCATTTTCTTCTTCTTATTCTCCTTCTCCTTCTTCTTCCTCCTCACTATTTCCGGTCCCTTTTCTACCGGCGGTCCCTCAATGACTCATCCCTTGACCTCCCTTTGTAACAATATAACTCGAGTTGTGGCTTTCCTTCCTTTCTGTGACACACCTCGTGGCATCAGTAGCGTCTAGCAATGCTTTGCGTTTCGCCTCTAGCTCTCTTCCCTCGATCTCGATTCTTGTGGAAGAATGTGTTGTTATGACAACAGATTTGGGTTTATGAGATGTGGTTTTTTTAAAAAAAAAATTGAGAAAAGGGATCTGTATTGTTGAGATATGTTTTGTATTGCTGAAGATATTTTGAAATAATGATTTGTATTATGAGTATAATAATAGCGTACACTATTATCTGCTCTATTAGCTTCTTTACATACGTAACAGAATTCAGTTTCAATGGTTATTCTATAATCAGAAATTCAGAATTTTCTCAATCAACAGGCACATTTTTAGACATGAACCCAAATGATTATCAATGATAACGAAAGGCAACTGAAGAACTATAACTGTGGAGAACCGTAATACCTGCTAAGGCTAGCAACAGATAAACCACGATCCAAGGCTTCTCTACAAATATGAGAGCCAACAAATCCATTTCCGCCCAACACAAGCAACTGAATTGAATTGTATATTGGTCAAATGTTCAACAGCAGAGAGAAAATATCTAAAGGACCAAAGCTAGTGTACAATTCTCAGGGCAGCATACCTTCTCCGTTGGTGGTGGAGGGACATCTACTGTTTCGGCTTCCTCTACTTTGAACGGTTCATCAACCTTATTAGAATCAGTTGACAGATGCCTACCATTCCTGGATGCAGCTACTATACTGTTTTCACAGAAAAAAAAAGAGAAGAGTCGGAACTTCGTAACCGCACAATTGGTACCACTACAAACTTGAGTATCTTAAGAACAACATGCGAAAAACAGTAGAAAACCCAATTTCACTTCTATCTCCCTCCTTTTGTCATCGTTAACGCACGCCCAAAATCTAATTTATGTAATATTCACGATAATTGATAATAACACACAAGCAATTTCAATGTAGCTCTACAATGGCATCTCCACTTCGCTACCTATGAATATAATTCAAAATTAAACCGACCAAAAAAAGAAAAGAAAAAAGAAGCATACTATAGTCTGGAGATGGATGATCTTGAACTGAACAGCCGTGACGCGACCGTCGTCATTTGAAATTTCCGATATTAGCCTTCTTAAACTTTTCTGATCAACAACAAGAGATTAGGTTTTTCAAGGATAGCCTTTGCCTTGAGCTCCAGCTCTCGAGTATCTAGCACTAGAAAAGTCAGGCTCGCTCACGCAGAAACCGATCCCCATTCCACAGGGGCAGCACACATGGCGCGTAATGAAGCGGACAGGTCGAGATGCCCATGTGGCTGGATGTGAACCTAGAGAAACTGGAAAGAGGAGGAGTTTGTGAAACTAATCCAAAGGACCTGAAAATGGTGTCCCCTTTACTTTTCATGACGTGGCAGATGAATAATTTTCTTTAATTAGAGAGGGATCTGATCTACGATCCAAAATGAGTGGGAGGAGTAGGCGCAATTATGTATAGTATAGAAGCGGATGTGGATGATTGCCACTTGGATTACGCAAGGAATGTCCACGTTTGAGGATCTTGGGCCAAACTAGTCCATGTTAGCTTGAGGCGAACATAAGATTGGGCTCCCTTCGGCCTTCACAAGAAACTCTCTGCTTTTTGAGGAGCTTGCTAATGAATTGACAAGGGCCAAATGAACGAGTGGTCTCTGCTTGCTTTGTAACTCTGACCCGCATACCAGTTAATTCCATCTTCGCTTAAAATGATTAAAGCCCTTGGATCAAATTTTTCTTGATTTAAAAAACTGTTGATAAATTTTTGCTTGTTGAAATTTCAGAAACCAAATCTCACTTAGATTTCCGTCATATTTGATCAATTTCTCATAGCATCTCAGTACTTGGGCCGACGTATGGCGGAGATCCCATCTGCATGTAGATGAGAGAGAATGTTCAAGTCATGTTAATCTGTTCTGTTTGACTAAACGATGCGTCGTTAGACGACGGATCTTGCGCATGACTGTCATCTTAAGATGGTAGGTCGCTGAAAAGATAAAGTCATGTTTCTATAGACGTTAGGAATAAAGAGTTTCATCTATCCATTTTCTTTTCTTTTCCTTTAATTTTCTGTTTTCGTTAATTCTTAATAAACAATTGCCAAGTATCAAATAATTTCTTTAGCTTAGATGTTATGCTTCTCTTGCAAATAAAACATTGTGGTTGTTTTGCAAAAAAATAATTTATATGTGAAATATATTTTTGTAAAAAGACAGTTTTGAAAAAATAATTTATTTTTTATTATTTAATTTTAATATTAAAAATAAAAAATATAGTTTATTTGTAGAAATTTTTGTGTTGAAAAAGTAATTTTGCTTAATATAATTTTTCCTTTCATTAAAAATATTTTTAAATAACTATTTTTCTATATAAAGGAAAACGCAAAGGAGTATGTGCATTTTTGAAGGTTTTAGAGTTTAGGTATCAAAAAAGAATATTTAGAAATGTGGTGGAGAAAAAATATTTAGCCGTTGTAGTCAAAGCCCCTATTTATTATTTTTTTTATTCTATTTTCTTCTCTAAATATTCTTTTTTGAACGCCTAAAATCTTGAAATTTCTATGTTTTTGTGGCTGTGAATCGTGTGAAATATGATAACAAGTTAAAAAGGGAAGGCAAGGTCAAAGGAAGTTGACGAGGGTTAACAAGAAAAGAGGAAGTAAAAATAACATTAAGTGAATTGATTCAATCACAGAAAATGCAATACAGTTTTAATATCTGAATTGAGAGCCTTAGATCAAATAATAAAATATTTAAGTTTCAATTGAATTTAACTTGAGCTAAAATAAACCTCAATTATTATCTACATGTATCTTAAAGCAGCTGAATCAGAAATATGAATTCAGTAACTCCTAAGAAATTAGAATTATCTTTGCACTGGAAATACTCTTATTGTGATCCAAATGATATACTTTATTTATCTTTAATAAATTACTAAGTGGAATTTCATATGTTAATTGGAGTGGAGGATTGAATGGTCTGCTTTTTCTGTCTCTATAGTTCTATTTCTCTGTATTGAAGCTGTCCCTTTAAAGATACCTGCCATGATTGAAACATTTCATTTTACTTTATCTGAAATGGTTTAAGCAAAATTTGTGCATGAGATGTGACTAGTCTTAGAAGGCCAGCAGTGCACCAACAAAATGGTCAGTGGGCTACACATTTTTGTTAGAATTCCGGAGGTGAATTTAGAATAGGATCCACTTCAACAACAAACTAAGTGGAGGAAGCTTTGTTCTCCATCCCCATTACACACCAACACCAACGTGGGAAATCGCCCATGGGTCAATTTTTCCACAAATCCACATGATGCCTTTTGTCAAATTTTTTTAATAAAAATATAAATGATATTGATTTCTAATAAATTTATCAATATTAAGCTCATTTTTGAAATTGTGAGATATGTAATTATGCTCAATTGTAGTTATTTGTAGTTTAATTTGAATATGTAACTAATTTGATCTAACTGAAATTCATTTAAATCAAAGCATTTTATATACAAACGAATATAAAGATTTGAATTTAAATGTATCAAAATGAATCATATATTTTCAGCAATCCAACCAAGCAATGCTTAGCTACAATGAGTGATATTTAATAAAACTATTTTATATACACGATTACATTATAAAATCTCTAGTATATATGGGTGTGCAAGGCAGGCAGGCAGCCAAATCTCACCTACAAACTACAAGCATATTATGTGGGTGGTGGGTCACCCTTATCTACAAAGAAGAAAACATATAGCAATCAGAAAAGAAAAAAAAAAAAAGTTTACGTCACAGATCCACCCAAGTTGGAGAACTAGTGCTCTCTCAAATTTGTGTTGTGACAGGTGATTCCAACACAATATCTCTGAGACAGTTTTTTTTTTTAAATAAGGGTAAAATATATTTTCGGATCTGATATTTTTAGTAAATGAAATAATTAAATTAATTTAGACAAATAGTGGGGTGGGGTGATTATCCAAGTGGGTCTTCCACAATTAGTGGGTTTCTCAATGTCTATTATCATATGATTACCAACGATTCTGTATGGTGATGGCGTACCATTTTATTCTCTCTTCTTTAATTAGGATATATTCAATCGGCTTAATTATTATAGTTTTGGTTTTTCATAGCTCAAACACAAACAGCCTAGGGTCGCCACACACACTCAACAATATACATTATCTCAATATCTATCCTTACCACCACTTTGCTTGCTTCCAATAGGCCTTTGGTGCATAATTTAACCAACAAAGAATATGCTTTTATCAAAATCAAATTATTATTGTATTAATCTGAATCAATTCAGTAATTAAATACCCATTTCTTCCTAAAAAAGTGCATTTATATATCTTAATTTACATAAATATTGATTTAGAATGATGTGGTCAATTTAGTGTTAAAAAATAATTTGGTGAGTTAAATCCCTCTTTAAGGAAGTTGTTATATTTTTTTCACATTAACTAATAGTTATAGAATAGGGTATTGATTTAGTACATTAAATCAAGCAGGATCTGTTATACAAATAAGATGAATAATTTTCCTTTATTTTGAAATGAAGATAATGCATGCATGATCAAGTACAAAAGTGGAATCTAATTATCTACTGAAGTTTAAAGAAAAGTAAAGTTGTACTAAGTTGAAGAATACAATAATAGGATGCATTTGTAGCTTTAAACCTTTTAAGTGGAAGATGGAGAATATCTATTTGGCAATTAAAAAAATAATATATATTCTAAAAATATACAAAATTTTTTTTTTTAAAAAAAAGAAAGGAATAATAGAAACAGTATATGAATAAAAAACATAAAGGATACGCTCATTACGTAAACCGTACATAATAAGCCAATGTGCTTAATTTGATGCACAGTTTTAATATCAGTGTGCTCAATTTATATCTCCAAATGTCTCAACTCAAACCATTCATTCAACTTAATTAACAAACTAAATAAAGTCAACTCATCAACCAATTATAAAAACCTGCATTATTATTATTATTATTATTATTATTATTATTATTATTATTATTATTATTATTATTATTATTTGATATTTTAATTTAAATTCGACAACTTTTAATTATAAAAAACTTTAAATTATTATCTTCCAACAATATTTAAAAGATTTTTTTACAAAAAGCATATTTTCTTAAAATTTTGATTGTTTTTAGTAACATTAAACTAAAACTATAGGTTAAATTGTTTGGGAGCTCCATTGGTCAGCTTTGTTTGTAGTTGAGATAATGAACTTGGTCCATGCATGTTTGCTTTGCTTAGAGGAAAGGGAAAGGGATACAATAGAGTAGTATGAAGCATTAGTCCTTGCAAGTCTACAATTATGAGATGGTGGAAGGTGATGAAATTGGCACTAAACCACAATAGGCTCATTTTGTGCCAATTAGATTATGTGTTGTGACTTAGAAATCCACCTACGTTAGTGCTTTTTAACTTGAAGACTTGGTTTAGAGATTATCGAACTCAAAGAGGGCCAATAGCCGAGAGCCTAAACACCGAAAGGAAGGGCCGCTGCTGCCTGCTGGGACGGAGCAAATCAAAGTTATAAAAGTGGTGTCTGCTGGGGACAAGCCTAAGTGCTAAAATGCCTCACTTCCCAATAATTTTCCAAACTTCTTGGGCCCCATTCCCACTTATCACCCACCTGAGCTGCCCCAGCTTTCGTCCGTTCCTTTTGCCCTAGGTGAGATCAAGAGTTTTATAAAAATTTAATTTAATTTATTTTTTTTCAATAATTCTTCTATTTAAGATAAAAATTTTAATTTTTTATAACATAATTCTTGCAGAATTTGAATTTTTTCATTCAAAATAAATCATATTAAATGAGAGGTTAATGAAAAATTATTCACTAAAACAATTAGATATTTAACCATTTTTCATTATGAAACTTACATTCAACTCATCAAAATAAAGGGCTCCATCTCCATGCTCATCCTATCTTCTTATCTTTTTCTTTTCTTTTCCTTTAATAGGTTGCTTCTGCCTGATTTTCTTTTCTTTTCTTTTCTTTCCCAAGAAAAAGAAGGAATTTATAAAAGATTACTCAAAAAGTGACAATGAAGGGCCTTGTCACAAGGCTGACTTTAAATCAATCAGTATTCTGTGCAGCTGTACATCTAAAAATATCGGCACAGGAAAACAAATGTAAAGAAGAAATTTGAAAGAAGCATTATGCAGTTGGCTTATTATTCAGCTAGATTTCACGAGTGAACCGACTCCGTCTACTGTTGAACTAACATTTTAAATGCAAAACCAAATCAATCATTATTTTAAATTTTATAATTTCCTACTCCTTATATTTTAAAAATACAACGAGACTAATGGAGTTATTTCTCATTATTATAAATATCTAACAATAATATTTTTTTTTGAAATAGCTCGTCGTTTTTAAAATAAAAATTATTAATAAAAAATAATTAAGTGAATTGAAATAAAAATATTTCAAGATTTTTCATTTAAATTTAAAAATAAAATGAAGTAAATCACTCTAATAAATTCACACACAGTAGATATTTAGGCTAATAAGGTTTTCTTTGAGTACAATTGGATTTGGTTGAAATTTGGGCCCAAAAACGATCTTAGTATTTATCGGATAAAATCTATTATTATGAAAAAAAAAAAAAAAGATAAAATCCATTAATAACTTTTTTTTTTTTCCACAATGCATGTGCATGTTGGGTAATTGCCAATAATCAAATCTATGTCAAAGTGTTGAGGAAATACTAACAGCGTCTTTTCTCCTCATTTTTTTTTTCTAATAAAAAATATCCTATAAAGCTATTAAATTAATTTTTTTATTAGTAAAATATTTTATTTATTTATCTATTTAAACTCTCAAAACATTGAATACCAATTATTATATAATTATTCTTCAATCAACAAAATGATAAAATGCCATCAAAAATTTTTTTGATAAAAATAATATCATAATTTTAAGGAGAGGTCAATCGCAGCTATCAAATGATTATAATAAAAAAATTATCTTCATATTATAAAATCCAAAGTTAATCTTTGCTATTTTTTTTTTCTGAAAAGGATTAATTTCCCTTTTACAGAATGGTGATTTTTCCTTGCAGGTAAAAAAAAAAAAAAAATCAGAAAGGGAATGATGAAACAAAGGAAAATCCATAATGGGTTGCTGCCACTTTACTCACAATGATCATGGTCTCTCTCTCTCTCTCTCTCTCTCTATCTATCTCTTTAGGCGCACATCTCATCACACACAATTCGGTGCGTTTTAACAGTTTCCTCCGAGTCTGATATGGGCCCAACCAATTTAAAAGCTTATTTGGGAAAATATTGCATCACTATCACTCACAAATTAATTAAAACATATATATTGCCTTGCACACTCATTGCTGAGTGGGGTCTTCGAATCATGCCTCATTTTAAATCATTTTATCATCAAAATGAGATGTTGATTGTGATTTGCTTAAACCCTAGCTTTTATTATTTTATATATCTATGGTAAAATAACAAAATGACAACGTTTCATCTCCTTAATTTTTAATAATGGGTAGTGCTTACTTTTCTAAGTTTGTGCATAAATCTTACAATTGCATGCTTATTTAAGAAATTAATTCATTCTACAATATAATTTATTCATAAAACACTATGCATCAAATCTTGTCTAGATCTTGATAAATTAAATTATTAAAGGTTTAAAACTTGTAATTAATATATATTACCATACAAATTGTTTTTTTTTTTAATTTAATATCAAAGTATTTTTTTTATATTTGTGTAGGGTCATTTACTGTTCATATTTAAACAAATACTTCACTTATTTAGAGTATATGATTCATTGCTTTTGGATGCATTCTCATCTTTTTTCTTTTAGAATTCAATTTATTCATTTCGATTTTTTGTAAAAAAAAAAAATAGAGATGATAATACTATTTTATTAGCTGTTATTAGATTTAAAATAAAATTAAAAATTAAAAAAAACAAGTAAAATTAATAAATCACTAAAATAAATTAAATTGAATTGATCCTAACTCTATCCAATTTGATTACTCAATTCAATTTGATTTGTTACAAAATTTTAATTTTTAATTCTTTTTTATAATAAATTGAATATATAAATATATATTTGACATGAATTTAAATATTGCAATATGGTGGTGGAAACTGGAAAGCAACACAACAATATCTCCATGTAAAAGGAAATTATTCCCTCCAATTCTTTCTTTCTGTTTTTTTTTTTTTTTTTTTTTTTTTTTTTTTGCGTTTCATATAAATTAAACATATATATAATTAATATAATTAAAAAGTAATAAATTTTATACTATTCTACATTTCATTTTGTTTCATTAATAATTTATTATCAAAATTAATAAATTTTACTTTTTTTTTCAATATATATTAAATAGGTATACATTAAGAAACTGATTGAACAAATTATTTATTATTTACGACGAATGAAAAAAAAAAAGCCTAATTTTTATAGAGTGAGAGTAATTTTCAATCGGTTGCATTGTAAGTGGGTAAGTTGTAATTCAGAATCCTGTCTCATTCCATCCTGTGATGGAAACTTATGAGGCAGCTTGGAGTATCTAAAATTGATCCCTCATCTCATATGCTGCCCTAATTTTCCATTCATCAATCAAATTTAAATTCCAACATATTGGTATGTTGTTCCGTAAAAAATATTTAATTTTTTTATTTGTTTTTTTTTTCTTTGAAACGGAAAGAGTCTTAATCTAATCATCTATGCTTGCTTTTTTTATATATCCAGCATTTATTTAATTCATCATCACAAGCGTAACTTTTTTTTTTTAAATTCTTCACAACGTCAATTAAATTTTCTGTCAAAAATACCTTCTTTGATACATTAATTAATTAGCTATGTTCAAAATTTATTTAAAATATTTTTTTGGTATATATATTTTTAAAATTTTAAAGTTAAATTAGCACATTTTAATCACAAAAAGTATAAATAATTAAATAATTTTTTAAACCGCATTTACAGTGATATTTTTAAGTCCAAACGGGTTTTAACTTAATTTTTGACAAAAATGAAAAATATGAATGGCAAATTGTTTAGAACTTTCCTATGAAATTAGGAACAGCACACGATGTTGATGATCTTTGCGCTTGACAAATTAAAAGGAAAACAAGATTCACGCAACGCAACTGCAGTGAAAAATAAAATCGTATCAAATAAAATATTTACGTACATCCTTTCTGTACAGGATTTTCGATTAGAGTTTAGAGAAGCTATTGGTATGAGGTTGGAGCAGCTCATAAAATTTTACCCATCAATTTAAATGTAAAAGATCATTTTGTTTCATATATTAATTCACATAAATTGAATTTTGGTAAGAATCGCCGACCATCATAGGATTTCACCATCAGCGCTCACATCTCCCAACGGCAAACATCCTTCCAAAAGCAGTAAGCAGCTACACCTGGACACAGAGGATCCTGTTTCAAGATGTATACATACATAATATACACATACGCATGAAAAACATTAAGGAGGCAGGGCCAAATCCGTGAACCCAAATGAAAAAGCAGAAACTCCACATCTCTCTCTCTCTCTCTCTCTCTCCGCTTATAAATATCGCCTCTTCCCTTTCTCTGTCTCTCAGGTTGTATGCCTTGTTTTCTCTTACCTCTACCAGCCATCTCTCTCCTCAAGATTCAGAAGAGTGAGAAATAGGTTCAGAGAAGCAACAAAATGAGACCTGGTAGAACCCTCACCTCCACCGCAACAAAAATCACCTCATTTCCACCTCCAGCCATCACGCAACAACGCTCGCCATGGCACTCTCCGGTGCCTTACCTCTTTGGAGGTTTGGCTGCGATGCTGGGCTTGATTGCTTTTGCTTTGTTGATCTTAGCTTGCTCTTATTGGAGACTTTCTGGTCGTTTAGATGATAATGAAGGTGGTGATCAGAGAGATCTTGAAAGTGGTAATGAAAAAGAGGGAGATGAAGGCAAGGCAGGGAAGATATATGAGGAGAAGATTTTAGTGATAATGGCTGGTGATCAGAAGCCAACGTTCTTGGCCACTCCTGTCTCTAGCAGAGCTTCCTCTCTCGGTGAGAAAGATGCCAAGATTGAGAACAAAGAGGAAATGAAGACAGAAAATGGTGATAAAACAAAGGAGGACATTGGTAACCATGTTCAGACGACTACAGCTGCAATAGCATCAGAACAACTGCAAGAAGAAGAAGGACATAGAGAGACTCAAGAGACTGGACAAGCTCAGGAACAAAATCATTGAGCTGCTATTTTTTCCCCCTCTCTGGAGAGGATGGATTTTGCTTTCAAGGATCCAGAGAGCTCTCCTCTCAGTTTTCTTTTTAATATTTTTTTTTTTCTGTTGGGTTTTCGTTTTTGTTCCCTTTTTCGCCGGAAAGTGTACATTTTTCTGAGATTAAATAGATTTGAGCATGAGAGAGTTTTCTTTCCAGCCAAATTTCAGAGATACTAATCATAGTTTCTGCTGCTTTCTCCGCAATTTTAAAAATTTCATGCATCAGTGACATACAATTAAAGTTAAATTTGTTGTTCTCTTTCTGAAACCATATATATGCAAAAAGAAAGCACTCAAACAAATGGGTAAGGAACTTGGATCAAGATTATTTAAAAAAAGAAAAGAAAGACGGATGACATTGCACGGAATCATCTTTTGTATCTATTGTTAATTCACTTGAAGCTCTAATGGAGAATAAAGTTTAAAAAAAAAAATGACTTGAACAGATTCTCTTTGTAATAAGTTCTCTAGCTCTATTTTTTTTTTCTGCGGTGAAATTCTTCCGGCGAGCGGTGAAGTCAGGTAGTCGGAGGAGACACCAAAAAGCAGAGAATAGACAGGAGAAAGAAAGATGAGGTCATCCATTTGTTGTGTTTCTCGGGATGCAAAGAGGAGACACGTTCTGGGTTCTAATAGGTTAGTTGTGAGTGGGAAAGGACGTGTAAACTCAAGCAGCAACGGTTGTCTGCGCGGCGAGACGAAGCCGCATGCATTTGTTTTTTATGGAACGGAAAAATACGGCTCCAGCTATTCATTTCAATTTCGTCCTGCTTCCTATGAACAGATTGATTCCTAGTTCTTGTCCTATTTATTTATGTATTTTTTAATTAACGTGACAGGCTTTATATATATGTTAATATTAATTAAATTAGTTTTTTAAAAATTAATATTTTATTTAAAATAATTAAAAATTTATAATATAAATTATTTAACATACATGAATTAAGTATTTTAACCACTAAAAAACTAATAAATAAAAAAATTATTTGCATACGAAAACGACAAAAAAAAAAAAAAAAACTTGAAAGAAACATTAGCAAAGGCCTAAAAGAAAACGGCTTAACAAATGGTCCAACCAATTATTATTGGGCTAGGCTCAGCCTACTTTATTATTCAGAGTGTATGCCCGCTCCAGATTACCTTCTATGGCCTCTATTTTGAAGCTCCTTTCACTGTTAGATTCTAAACGGCGGCGTTTAGTTGTCAAAGCATCTTCAACTGGTTGCAATTTGCAAATTGCCTGCGTGAAGGTGTAGTGTCAGAGGGAGGAGCAAAATTAAAGCTCCAATAACAACAACGTATATGTGAATTCAAGGAAGTGATGCGGAGAGAATTTGCTGTTCAGTGAAAAACAAAATGGGCATTTTATTCAGTCGAATGTTTTCTTCTATTTTCGGCAATAGAGAAGCTCGAATCCTTGTACTAGGCCTCGACAATGCCGGAAAAACAACCATTCTCTGTAACTCTCTCGTTTACTGGCTTCCTCTCTCTGTTTCCCAGGATTTATACTTAGGTGTTCTTCTTTTATGATTCTGTCACTTTTGTTGTTCAGATCGGCTTCAAATGGGCGAGGTAGTCTCCACGATCCCAAGTAGGTCCTTTGATTTCACTTTCTAATCGTTTTTTTAATTGTCGTTTCTTTTTAATTGTATCTTACTTGATGCGGAATTTGATACATTTGTTTTGATGCAGCAATTGGATTCAATGTGGAAACTGTACAGTATAACAACATTAAGTTCCAGGTCTGGGATTTGGGTAAGTGGCTACTATTTTACGCTATACACAATCCATTAATCTCTCTATAATCTATATGCTCTGTTACAATTGATTTAAAATATAATAAAGGAAATTGGCATCCCCTGTATTCAAGTAACAAGTATATATGTAATCGAGGATTCAAAGTGATCTAATTTAGTTCTCCTTTGTAATCCTTGCTGTACATTGACCATTAGCTTTTATGTGGATGTAAGGTCCGCAAATAATGTTCATCATTCTTCTCATGTAGATTGTTTACTGATAAATTTACATTTAATCAATGGGAAGTCCCATTTTAGCTGGCTTTTGGTTTATGAGGTTAGGCATTATCGACTTTTTTCTTTTCGCCCTGTGATCACTCTAAATTAAATCGGTTTTGTTTGCTTTTGAAACAGGTGGGCAGACAAGCATCAGGTAACATTGTTACTTCATTCTGATTCTTTTGGAATAAAGTTTGTAATTGTAACCTATTTTCGAGAAGCAGCAATCTCATTAATGGTGGAGAAAAGATTTTCCATCCATTTGTAGAGATGCTTCTTTGCTTCATCATATCAACATGATATATTCATATGGAAGCTCATAGCTGCTACTGCCATTTTCCTAACACATAACTTGAGCAACTCTTTCTGATCATATATTTTATAACACAATATTTATGCTGAATATATGTGGATTTCATGATATCCATTTGAAGGTTTAATTCTTCATGTAGTTTAGGCTCTTTCATGTAGTATAGTCACTAAATATCAAAATGCTGTTAGTTGTGATAATGAAAGTGCAACTAAAATTATGCTTTAGGGTAAAGTATTATCTAATCATGATGCATGGTGCTGTTTGTGATACTTATTTTATTGCCATTATAAGCAAACTAGAAGTGTATCACTTTATTTCTGAACATTGATACTTACTAACATGTACGAACTACAATTGTTGAACCTGAACTAATGTAGCACTCAGTAATGCTTTTGATGTCTCTCAAGAACAAAATGCCTCAAGGGAAGTAACTAGAGGGATATACATCGTATGTTTCTCTTTATGAAATAAGTATACAAAATGTAAGTGAGTGGTGATTTGAATAAGGTTATGGTTTTTTCAATGATTAAAGCCATTCAGATCATTTACTTTTTTACCACTACAAGGTATTGCAGTCCAGGCTACAAAAATTAGGCTTGTAGAAATGCATAAGGCTTACCTCTGCCTCCCCACTCAATTTTAATAAGCCGGAATTAATAGAAGTGTTCATGCTAACTAGAAAATGGTAGTAAACAGGAGCTATAATAGTGGACCAACTTTAGGTTTAAATCTCAAGATTAGAGGATATACATTAAATCTTTGTTGCTTTTTTTTTTCCTTTTTAATCTTGGATGCATTCTGCATTGATTATACTTCTCAGAGCCTTCAGTCTCTGTGCATAATGGGAATGCCATGTGCTTTTATGTACTAGAATGAGAGAGAGAAAATCCTAATATTTGGTTGTTGCTCCTCTGCTGTTCTGCATATTTTGTAATCATGATCATTATTGATAGTAGTAAATCTTTGTGCATCTAGTATGCCATTATGCATACAGAATTTGTTTTGGTGCTTCTTTTCTGTCTTTTGTTTTACAGTACAATTATAGGGGAGGAATGATTACATTTGATGATTCAAGTTCCTTTTGGGGTGCTCATGTTGGCTGCCCTTAGTGTGTGGTCACCTACCTTGATTGTGTGCTGGAAATTTGGTGTTCTGTTCCTTGTTTAACTCCTTGTTGCTTCCCTTTTTGGGTAAATTTGTGTGTTTCTTTCAGGCCATACTGGAGATGTTATTTCCCAAATACCCAAGCTGTGATTTATGTTGTTGATTCAAGTGATACTGATAGAATTGGAATAGCCAAAGAAGAATTTCATGCAATTTTGGAGGTATTTTATTGGATAGAAATTGTTAAACAACCTATTTTACATCTGTTTATGAAAGGTATGAGGATGACGTTACAACTGTTGCTTTGTGAAAAGCTTGTCATTCTTGTGTTATAATTTTTGTTGAAGGATAGCTTAGCTGGCAATGACTGTTGAATTCTATCCCTTGCTGTCAGAGTTGAGGTATCTCTTTCAAGTGGAAGATAGTAAGATAGTTTTAAACTTACTTTGATTGTATAGTTTGACATTGACTAATGTGATTGTAGAAAAGACAAAAAAATTAACAAGCAGACGAAGAATGTGCAATCCCTTAATTTACCATGTGTACTGATATAGAAAATTTCAACTAATATTTGTCATTGTCAATGTGTCTATTGAGATGCAACTTGAATTATATGCCTAATGCAGTTAAGCTACTTATAAGGTACTTCATTTTAGACTGCATTAGATGGACATGCATTTAGGTTAGACATGTAGTTGATACTGGCTGCTTTGTGGCAAGGGGTGCTCTACTGATGGGAAGCATGGCATACTGTTATAGGACCATAGTTTGCTAAGTTCTTCTCTTTTTTTCTTTTCTTATAGTCTTACTTTAGAAATCAGAAAAAAGAAGATGGAGAAACAATGGCAAAAGGATCCTGTTGGTTTTTTGTCCTCTAATATATTGTACAGCTGTTAAAATAGTCATGCTATCATCTTTACTGGAAATTTTATTTTATTTTTTTTAAAAAAATGTTTTTCAATAAGAATATTGTAATTGTAATTTATGTAATTGAACCTTTTGGCAGGAGGAAGAATTGAAAGGTGCAGTCATACTTGTTTTTGCGAACAAGCAGGTTGAGTTTGCAAACATTTCTTCATCTTCTACAAATGAGAAAAGTAGTTCTTTTCTTCAGTTACATCACAGACTACTATATGTTCATTTATGGGTCAACTTCCACGACAGGCTTTCAATTTTCTGTATTGCATTTACACTATATGACAAAATGCAATTACATTGTACCAATCAAAAACTTTTTATCAATTATTGGAGATTCTTATAACATGTTGAATTTGTTGCTTATATGAGCAGGACCTCCCCGGTGCTCTTGATGATGCTGCTGTGACTGAGGCCTTGGAGTTGCACAAGATTAAAAATCGCCAATGGGCCATCTTCAAGACGTGTGCTGTTAAGGGTGAAGGCCTCTTTGAGGGCTTCGACTGGTAAGCATCCTTAATATTTTCTGGACAGAAGGGTTTTTCTTCAAAAGATTATGGATCAAGTAACTCATCACTTATGGTATGCCTTGATGCATCATAATAATTCTAGTGGCCTTTCTATTTAATATTTATAGATTTTGTGAACCCATCATTAGGAGCTCTATTTTGTTTTGCTATGCCTTCCTTTCTTACCCAATCTTAGTGTGCAATTTAGCCATTATTTTAATTTTATCAATTTCTTCACAACCATTCATATTGATATCAATATTAACAACCTCGCTCAAATTGAAAAGAAATTGTGTAATGTTCACGCCAAATCAAAATAATTATTTTCTTTTCTCATCCTTTCCCTCCCACCACGGCCTCCAACCCTTTCTCTCTCTCTCTCTCTTCCCACCGACCCTACTGGCAAAAAATGCCATTGCCACTTGAATTTATCTTAAATGCCCTACTCCTAAGGAACCACCTACATTTCCAAGCCCTCCAAAATCAATCTTGAAGCAAACAGCAGCAAACAACAGATCTAGGTATTGAACTAAGTTGCACAATAGTTGGGATTTTTTTTCAGTCACTGGCTGCCTCCATTTGTTTTCTTTTTTGCTTTCTGAGTGGCAACGCACCTTTGGCTTAGATTAAAGAGGGTTCCCCGGCCCTAATAAAGCATGGATAAGCATAGTTTTGATATTTGTGGAATTAGACAAATAAATTCAGAATTTTGATTGATTTTGCCAGGAATAGGAAATATTAATCATAATCTACAATTAAAAGGACCTAATGGAACTGGATATCAATTCAGGGTTTTCAGTTCTGATCAATCATGCAATGAAACTCTAGTTCGGTTCTTCCTAGTTCTTTTTAGCTGATCCTGACTGAAAATATGATTAATTGCAGGTTGAGTAACACTCTCAAGTCAGTGGGCAGCTAACTTTTCAGTGAAAGTGCATGGTAGGCAGGAGCGATCTTAATTGCTATGGCCATTGTTTATGCTTGGCATGCATTTCTTTTTTGTCATGTTCTATCTTCTTATTGGCCTCATTTATGGAGGCTATGCTTTTCGTAATAACAGCTCGAAGAGTTATGGTAGTGATTTACACAAAGATTTTGGGAGAAAAAAAATGCATTTAACGTGTTAACAGTTCTAGTTATTGCAATTTCTTTATTCTCTCTGTATATGCATGTTTCTCTAGGTACTTCAACCTTTGCTGTTAGATAAGACATTATCAATTAATCCAAGGTTATTTATTGAGAAAGTAAAACAAACGCATATATATGAGTTGGATGGATGTGAAAGGCAACTCTATTAAAAGTGGGAGGAGGGGAGTCTTCTCTTCTTTCCTTTAGATTATTTAGGCAACACACTACCTAAAACGAGTTTAGCTTGGGATCTTTAGGTTTGGTTTACAAAAGAGAGAACGTTGACTCAGAATTTATAAAAGCTGAAGCTTAAGCATTTATTATAGATCACAGGATTAATGGTTATGGGAGTAGGTGTTTATGACACATTATTGTTATCATCGCTTTATGCATGGACATAGAAAGTAGGAACTCAAACCTTTTAAATTTTTTTATTTTCTGTCATTTATTTTTTTAGTTGTTTCAAAATTATTGTCTATTTTTTTTACACTATATATAAATTAATTATTATAATCTTAATTTATTTTATTTTATTCTCAATAAATCTTTTAAAATATATTTTAGTATTTAATAAAATTTAACATTTTTAAAATGAGTTATTAAAAAGCTGATAAAAAAATTATGGAACGGAGAAAGTAACATATTAAATATGTCCTTGGTATTAATAAGCCTTTTAAATTATAGTAAATCTTTCATAAAATGAACTCTTTATATAACTTATTTTGCAAAAATCTTTCATTAGCTGTAATTCATATTCCATTCAAACATCATAATCAACGTTTCGTTTAATATATCTTGGAGTAAAGTTTTTGCTAATGCTTATTAATGGTTCAAGAATTTGATTGAAAAGTTTAAAAATTTACCTTACTATAGCCAAATGCCCTTGGCCTAAAAGAATTTTGGTTAGCTTTTGGCTTTTGTGTAGGGTGGATTGGTGGGAGAGTGAGTTGTGGCGTGGGGTCAAATATTCAGTAAAGTGAACGGTACATGCTCAAACCATAAGAAGTAGCCAATTGGAGGGGAATCTATGCCTAGGGTTAAAGCTGGACAGTAGGAAGGCAGTTTTCATTGCATGTCCAAATTAATAATTTTCTTTTCAAAGATTAAAAAAGAAAATGCATTGATAAAAATAGGTCTTGAACACAAATACATGATGAACAAAATACAAGCCCACAGAACACTAAAAACAACAACTCAGCAAATGGTGGTCATGGATAGGAAACCCATAATAGAAACACAAACAAAAAAAAAGTATGATTTTGGCGCCATCTAGTTTAAAAAAGGATACCTGAAAGATGTGGCACGGACTTCACTCCGTCTCAGATGAACGTAACTATGCCTTAATAGGCTACCAATGCCTATTGATCATCTTAGATCTCTAAAACTAAAGCATGCCAAGAGAAGGAAGAGGTTTTATGACAAGAGCCTCCCAGTTTGAGTCTTCGGCCTTCAAAACCTAGAAATGGCTAATCAAACCAACTATTAAAAAAAAAAAAACAACTGGAGGCTTAAAAGTAGGCATTTAGGAATGCCTTGCAAATTAGCACTAGTTGCAACAATCAAAAGAAACAAAATATTCACAATTCCGTTCTGCAGTAATAAGAGAAACTCATGGTCAGGTAAGGGAGATAGACCTTTCTTACCCGACAAGGAAGAAGAGGTTGACACGTGACAGGGCAAAAAGTACTGAACTTTAGAGAAGAAGGGATATGAGAGAAAGGGAAGGGAGACACTTTTTCTTTTTCCTCTGTGCAAAATAATACTAGTTCACAAGCTGGCTTTACACTTCAAGACAAGTACCTCCAACACCAAACCATACATATCACTGGTAATGGTACCAACTTAAATTAGAAATATTTCTGGCTTATTCACTGTTGTATTTGATCACATGGCCATTACTTGGAATTTTTTTTGTCCCCTTTGCGCACCTAATCAAATGTTGCAAAGAAATGTAGATATGAGTTTGAACATGAAGATTATTTTTGGGCAGAAATAACAAGACAGCAAATTGGATAGAATCGAGACCAACTGCGCCACTCCCAATCCTATCCCTTGTCCCGCTAATAGAGAAAGATAACTGATCGGACTCTGGTTGAACTTTGCCGGAAGCCCACCTCAAGTTTCTATTTTGAAAATAAAGATAGAACCAAAGCAAAAAAATCTCAAATTTTTTTTTTAATATAATTACTGATATCTCCCATTCATCGTACCGAAACTCATATTTTAAACTTAATAAAATCTAACAAAATAGAAAAATTCATTAAAGGCTAAAGACAAATTTGCTTATAGAGGCTTAAATTCAAACGTGACAGTAGACTATTCAAACAAGTAAATTAAAGCCGAAGCTGTCAAATGGACAGCGTTAGGAGTAGCCAATGGTCCTGCCTATAATTGTCAATTTAAATTCAAATTTTATGACAATAAAATTGGATTATGAAACCTCTAGGTGTTAGTTTATCTTTTTTATTAAATTTAATAATTACCTTTTATTTTCTTAGAAACAAAATATTTAATTTTAATGAAAAATACATTGAATTAATTAATTTCAATTGAAATTGATTTATTTAGTTTAATATAATTTTAATTTTAAATTAAATAGAATCAATTTCAATAATGTACTAATTCAAAGCGAGTGCAAATAATGATAGAAAGGAGGCAATTTACTGCAAAATTGAAGTGGACCCTTGCCTACATCTAGGAAGAGGATGGTAGTTCCCATCTACTTTCTCTTCGGTCTCTATGCAGATCCATCTCGAAGACCAACTGGCCACCAAGTGGGACCCTCTCACATTATCGACCCTTTGCTGCCAATTTGCGGGAAAATTATGCCATGCACGGAAAATATCATGTGGCATAGTGTAAGTTCATAGTGTTTTGGGTATTAAAATGTAATATTTTCAACAATGTCATTTTCTGAAAGCAATGTTAGAAAAAATTAGTATAAATTCATAGCAAGTAAAGGGTCGCATCAGTTTTTTATAATTATTTTTTATTTATCTATTAAGGGGGTCACTTCAAACATATTAATATCTCATCCTATCACAGTTTTGCTTGTTCTTAAAACTCTTTAGAGGGGAGTGACTAGTTGGCCACCAACGAGAGCTGGGCCTAGTTGACCATCGTAAACTTGTTGAGTTATTGGATTGTGCCTTATCTTCTTGCAGGCATTCCCCCTTGTCTTGAAGTTGAGAGAGGATCGTTGCTTTGATTGCATAATGACTGTTTTGCCCCTGAAATAAAATAAGTAGCCCATTCACTAAATTTTTTTGCTTGGTTATTTGTTGATGTGCTTGTATCGCTAGAATTATCTGATCATGATATTTTTGCTTGATAACTGTGACTTTTTTCCATTTTTATGAGAATGGGGCAAGAAGTCCTAACCTTGACGTTCCTTTGTCCAGGTTAATACGTAGAGAGCTTGGCTGACTTGGCTTGAAAAGAATTCAAACCAAGTGCCGTACGGTTTCAGACCAGTGTTAAAATATGAAACTGTGATAATTGGTATCAGAGCGAGAACGATCGAAGAATAGTGTGAAAGTATGACGAAGTCTGCCACATATATTGATTGATAGAAGGGTTGAGAACCTTATTGCCCTATTGAGTGACTATGCCACCCAAGAGGGGATGACATTGGAGATTGATTCTATTTATAAGCGCATTGAGGTGCTAGAGAAAGAAAATGAACGTTTGTTGGCAATGATAGCCAAATCATGTAGAGGTGAGGGTGAGCCAATAGAGATTAAGGCCACCCAAATTCCCTTCCATGAGAAGGACACTCGATGGGGTGATCTTGAGTCTAAGATGATGGAACGAGAGGCAGTGGCCTCTCAAGTGGGAGGCATAATGGAAAGCCTCAAATCTATTACTGATGCTCATACCTCTTTGGTAGGAGTTGTTGAAGATGTTAGAGATAGTGCTAAAGAAACCATCGATGTTGTCAATGATAATGTCAAGCAGACGATGGACACATTCCAAGGTAAACTGGAAGAGTTCAATGCGAAGATGAACACCCTTATGAAGGCTACAGGGAACAGTAGCATGAAAATTTGTGGGGCAGAGTGGACGAAGGTCTCGGAACCGAAAGCCTTCGTCGGAGTAAGGGATGCAAATGAAGTAGACAATTTCCTTTTTGACATGGAGTTGTTCTTTAGGGTTACCAAGCAAGAGTCTGATGAGGACAAGTTGATGATCATAACCTTGTATTTGGTTGATGATGCCAAACTGTGGTGGTGTACCAAAGTTGTGAGAGCAAAGTTAGGGTCAAATCAAGTTACATCGTGGGACATGTTCACCAAGGAGTTAAGAGCACAATTCTATCCTGAGAATATTGCATATGATGTATGGTGCAAGCTAGGAGAGCTACATCAAATAGGTTTTATTCGAGATTACGTGAGGGATTTCTCATGCCTCATGCTAAACATAGCGAACATGGAAGAGGAGGATCGATTTTACAACTTTATGAAAGGGTTGAAACCTTGGGCTAAAAATGAATTAATGAGACGGAAGGTGACATATGTCGATACAACTATAGCTGCAACTGAGAGTCTAGAGGATTATTCCAACTCGTCTGCCAAGAGAAATTTCAATTCTCCTGCGGGGCAGGACACTCGCCTAACAAGTGGGCGAAGGCACAAAGTGGAGGAGCAAACCGATTTAAATACATTGCTGGAGGGGTGGAAAGAAGGAACTGGAGAGGTAATATGAGCTCAAAACCTTATTTCCAAGGAAGGGAACTGAGTTTTACGGGATCACAGGGCAGTCAACCCCAAGGATCAAGTTCGTTCTCAGTACCAAGACTTAAGGTAAAGTGCTTCTTATGTCTTAGACCCCATCAAATGGTAGATTGCCCTCATAAAGGGGCGTTGAATGCCCTATGAACTATACAAGAAGGAGAGAAGGGAAGTGAAGTGGAAGACCAAAGGGAAGTGGATAATGACCAATCTATGGTAGGAGCTCTACGTTTTCTGGGAGCTATGGAAAAGCAAAGAGCCAACACATCCTCTGAGAGATGATTAATGTATGTGAACCTGACTATCAATGGAAAGTTAGCAAGAGCCTTAGTTGATACTGGAGCTACAGACAACTTTATAGCCGATTCGATGGTTCCTTGTTTCAAACTGAAGATCCAAGCGGACAAGGGGAAGATAAAAGCAGTTATTTCCAAGGCATTAAATACGATGGGAGTGGCTCAATCAGTAGCTTATGAAATGAGACCTTGGAAAGGAGAGGTGAACTTCACAATAACACCTTTGGATGACTTTGATGTAGTAATTGGAAGGGAATTTCTTAAGACAGCATGGACAGTGCCGATCCCTTCGGCAGATTATCTCCTCCTTATAGGAGACAGACCGTGCGTAGTACCTACCACTTTCAGTCCGATATGTGAGAAAAAGCTGATTTCAGCTTTACCATTTAAGAAAGGAGTGAGGCGTAAGGAGCCGACATACGTGGTGGTTCCAATTATGAAGAAAGAGGGGGAGGTGTCTACATATCTCCTTGAGATTAGGGACGTGATGCTAAAATACAAGGATGTTATGCCAGAGAAGTTACCGTCTGTTTTGCCACCCCATTGAAATATTGATCACGAAATAGAGTTGTTACCAGGTATAAAGGCTCCAGCAAGAGCGCCTTATCGGATGGCACCCCTAGAATTGGCAGAATAGAGAAAACAGTTGGATGAGTTACTAGAAGCTGGGTTTATACGATTAGCCAAAACGTCCTTTAGGGCTCCTGTGCTTTTTCAAAAGAAATAAGATAGAAGCCTAAGGTTGTGTGTAGATTATCGAGCTCTAAATAAGGTGACAGTGCGTAATAAATATCCTATACCCTTGATAGCAGATTTGTTCGACTAATTGGATCAGGCAAAGTTCTTTACTAAGCTGGATCTTCGATCAGGGTACCATCAGGTTCGAATCAAAGAAGGGGACGAGCCCAAAACAACATGTGTGACACCGTACGGTGCTTTTAAGTTTCTAATTATGCCTTTTGGACTAACAAACGCTCCTGCTACTTTTTACACTTTGATGAACCAAGTTTTTCATGAGTATCTTGACAAGTTTGTGGTGGTCTATCTTGATGATATTGTGGTATATAACTCTTCATTGAAAGAATATAGAGAATACCTTAGTTTGTTATTTGAGAAATTGAGGGAGAACAAGCTCTTCATGAAGAAAGAGAAATGTGCTTTTGCTCAAACCAGAATTAAATTCTTGGGCCATGTGGTTGAGCAAGAAAAAATAAGCATGGATCAGAGTAAGGTAAAAGCCATTCAAGATTGAAAGTTACTTAGGAGTATGGCAGAGTTGAGATCCTTTTTGGGATTGGCAAACTATTACAGGCGGTTTGTGAGGGCATACTCCCAAAAGGTATGTCCCCTCATAGAGCTCTTAAAGAAGGGAAACAAGTGGCAGTAGATAGACGAGTGTCAAGAAGCTTTTGATAATGTGAAAAATGCGATGACGGTTGAACCAATGTTAGCTCTTCCCGACATGAGCAAATCGTTTGAGGTGTAGACAGATGCTTCAAACCTGGCATTAGGGGGAGTACTAATGCAAGAGGGACATCCTATAGCATTTGAGAGTCAAAAGTTGAAGGAGGCAGAAGTTCGATACACAGCCCAAGAGAAAGAGTTATTGGCAGTGATTCATTGTTTACGAAAGTTGAGACATTACTTATTGGGGTCAAAGTTTGTAGTCAAAACAGACAATATGGGCGTTAGCTATTTCTTTTCTCAGTCGAGATTAATGCCTAAGCAAGCAAGGTGGCATGAATGTTTATCTGAGTTTGATTGCTAGTTTGTGTACAACCCGTGAAGTTCTAATAGAATGGTTGATGCTTTAAGTAGAAAGCTTGAGATAGCAACTTTGAAGCACATAGCTCAATTGTCCCATAGCGTAGCAAAGACAATGCTGAAGGGAAGGATTCGGGAAGAGTTACAAAAGGATCCCTAAGCCATGGCATTGAAAAAAATTAGTGAACGACAGGAAAACTAGGCAATTTTGGGTAGAAGCAGACTTGATCATGACAAGAGGGAGCAGAGTCTATGTTTCCAAAGCAGGGGGCCTTAGAAGATTGTTATTGAAGGAGTGTCATGATACTATGTGGGCTAGCTATTCAGGGTGGCAGCATACTTTAGCACTTCTGAAGCAGGATTACTTTTGGCCGAAAATGGCAAAGGATATGCAAGAGTATGCAAAGACTTGTTTGGTTTGTCAACAGGATAAAGCTGACAGACAGAAATCAGCAGGGTTGTTACATACATTACTAGTGCCAAGTAGGCCATGGAAAAGTGTTTCTCTTGACTTTATTACAAGACTCCTACGAGTAGGAAAATTTGATCACATTTTGGTAGTCGTCGACAAATTTTTCAAATATGCCACATTTGTGCCGATGTCAAAATATTATTCAGCAGAGGAAATTGCTAAAGCAATTTTCAAGTATGTCATACAATACTGGGATATCCCAAAGAGCATAGTTAGTGACTGCGATGCAAGATTCACGGGGTCATTTTGGTCAGAGCTGTTTAAACTGTTGGGCACCAACTTGGCGATGTCCTCAAGTTACCATCCTTAGACGGATGGACAAACAGAGAGAGTTAATGGAATGTTGGAGGAGTCTCTTTGATGTAGCTTAATTTTGTTTTAATTCTTTATAGAGCTCTGCTACTAACAAAAGTCATTTTGAGATTGTGACAGGTCAATAACCGTTGTCACCTTATAATATAGATGGGTCTTATTCAGGCTGCAATCCGAAAGCATACCAATTCAGTAAGGAGTGGAGATAAAATGTAGAGTTTGCCCGCGCTCAGTTGGAGAAAACTACTAATCATATGAAGAAATGGGCAGATGAGAATCGGTGCCCACAGGAGTTCACAATTGGTGACTTGGTGATGGTGAAGTTGTTGCCAGAGCAGCTGAGATTCCTCCACAACTGTGACAAGAGATTAGTTTGAAAGTACGAAGGACCAATACCTGTCATTGCCAAAATTGGACCAGTCACCTACAGAATCGAACTTCTAAAGTGGATGACAGTCCATTCAGTATTCCATGTCAGCAAATTGAAGTCATATCATGTCGATGAGTCAGATGTAAGCCGTAACAAGACATCACGACCAGCAATGATCCGAGCACCACCAGTCAATCAAGGAGTCGAAGAGATCTTAGCCGAATGTGTTGTCAAGACCACCAAGGGTCCACCACATAAAGAGTACCTTGTCAAGTAGAACGGTCTTGGTATTGAAGAAACCAGTTGGAAGAAAGAGTCAAGTCTACAGGCATATGTACATAAGATTGCAGATTTCATCAATGCTCAGTCGACGAGGACGTCGACCATTTAAGTGGGAGAGTGTTAAGGTCATAGAGTTTTGGATACTAAAATGTAATTGTCTTAACAATATCATTTCTTGAAAGAAATGTTGGAGAAAATTAGTATAAATTCATAGCAAGTAAAAAGTCGTGTCAATTTCTTATAATTTTTTTTTATTTATTTATTAAGGGATATTACCTCAGACATATTGATATCTTCTCCTACCACAGTTCTATTTGTTCTTAAGGTTCTTTAGGAATAGTGACTAGTTGGCCACAAACGAGAGCTGGGCCCAACTGTTCACTGTAGGCTTTTTGAGTTCCTGAATTTTATCTTCTCTTCTTACAGGCGTTCCCTCTGTCTGGAAGTTGAGAGAGGATCGTTGCTTTAATTGTGTAATAACTGTTTTGTTTATGGAATAAAATAAATAGTCCATTTACTAAATTTCTGTACTTAATTGCTTGTTGATGTGCTTGTATCGCTAGAATTATTTGATCATGATATTTTTGTTTCATAACTGTGGCTTTTTTCCATTTCTATGAGAATAGAGCAGGAGGTTCTAATCTTGACGTTACTTTGTTCAAGTGAATACGTAGAGAGTTTGACTGACTGAACTTGAAAAGAGTTCAAATCAAGTATTGCACGGTTTTAGTCCAGTTTGTCCAAATGAATACGTAGAGAGTTTGATGACTTAATTTGAAAGAGTTCACATCAAGTGCTGGACGATTTCAAGAAAATGCCAAAATCTAAAACCGTGAGATATAGTATATTGAATTGCTATTTTTTATTAATTATATTATAATATATGAATAACAGCAATTTAATATATTAATAATTATTTTATTTATTTAATATATTTTAAAAATAAAATAATAAATATTTTAATTTTTTTTAATGGATAGTATTAATCATTCATATTATCCGTGAGTACCGAAGAACTCCTCGCTTTCAAACCCAACTACAAACCAGAGAGCCAAAAGCACCCTCACCCCTCAACTCTCTCTCAACCCATTCTCACGTGGGCTCCATCTCCAAATTGACATCCTTTTCCTTTTGACAAATCCTCTATTGTTTGGCTAAGCCCTGTCCATGTGTCTCTCTTCTATTTGTTTCTTTCCAGATCTCCCCGACCCCACCAGATAGACCCTTACTCACGTCTCACGCCTCTGTAAACGCAACGCAACAATTTGCCAAACTACACACAAAAGAAAACTGTGACTCTTGTTTATCGCTTCGTCCCCATACAGTCAGAAAGAAAACGGACTTTGCTAACTGTGAGTCGTGAAATGGCTTCCAAGCTCTGTGACTCCTGCAAATCGGCAACGGCAACTCTTTTCTGCCGTGCTGATTCCGCGTTTCTTTGTGTCAACTGTGACTCCAAGGTTCACGCCGCTAACAAGCTTGCCTCGCGCCACGGACGTGTGTGGGTTTGTGAGGTGTGCGAGCAAGCTCCGGCTCATGTCACCTGCAAGGCCGACGCTGCAGCCCTCTGCATCACGTGCGACAGAGATATTCACTCCGCTAATCCATTGGCTCGCCGACACGAGCGAGTTCCTGTCACGCCGTTCTACGAGTCGGTCGGCGTAACTCATGCTGCTAAGACAAACGCTGTAAACTTCCTTGATGACCGTTACTTCTCCGATGTGGATAGGGACGCTGATGTAAGCAGGGAGGAAGCGGAGGCAGCTTCGTGGCTTCTTCCAAATCCTCCCAACCCGAAGGTGATGGAGAGTCCGGATCTGAATACAGGTCAATATGTGTTCTCGGACGTGGACCCATATCTGGATCCAGGTTACGGTCCTGCGGCTGTGGATCCGAAACTCGAAGCGCAGGAGCAGAACAGCTCGGGCACGGATGGTGTAGTGCCCGTGCAAAGCAAGAGTGTTCAAGCTTCATTGGTGAACGACCACTGTTTTGAGCTTGACTTCACCGGATCCAAGCCTTTTGCCTACGGATATAATACACAGAGCCTGAGCAACAGTGTAAGTTTGCTAATCTCAGCTTTCTGTTCAGTTTAAAATCTTGGATTATTAGTTCAACAATTTCTCATCTCTGATCGTGTGGTTGCGACCTCAGTTATCATCCTCATCCCTCGACGTTGGGGTAGTGCCAGATGGGGGGAACATGACGGACATATCAAATCAGTACAGTAGAACAGTGAGCAACGGGATGGAGTCTACAAATCCGACGGTTCAGCCATCAGCAGTGGACAGGGAAGCAAGGGTTTTAAGGTACAGAGAAAAGAGGAAGAACCGAAAGTTCGAGAAGACAATCAGATACGCATCGCGTAAAGCTTATGCCGAGACGAGACCACGAATCAAAGGGAGATTCGCGAAGCGAATAGATATGGAAGTAGAAGCAGATGGAGGTAGTATGTACGGATTCGGCGTCGTTCCGTCCTTTTAATCCATTTGTATTAACAAATGGACGTTGTTTGTTGTTAAAGTATTGTATATATAAGTAGGCGAAGGTGTTTAATCTATTTGTAGAAGCTTTATGCAATAATGAGTTTTGCTCTACTGATCCTTTTGAAAGATGATGATATCATCCACCTTTTTGGGAGGTGCAAGTTGAGAGTATGAGAAGCTGAATGATTAATTTTTTTATTATTATATTTTGAGTTCCAGAATGGAAAAAAGATTAGCAGCTTCTCTTTGAAGGTCTTATGCCTATTTGTCGGAGTATTGTTGCACTGGTCTAAGTCCTTATTATTTCTGGTTGTTGTTGCTGAGCTCTAATTTCACCTAGTGTTTAGCTTTAGGAAGGGAGAGCAAGATGCTTTGGTCTTATTTTGCTTTCTTCCTCAAGTCCTAGCCAAGACAAGTACAGTCGCATCGACTGCTGTTGGAGGTTTCTCATGGCGGCCATGGTGATTAAGATGAACATCAAATTGACGTTGAAGACGCCTCGGGTCTCACCCGCTCCACATTAACACTACTTGCTTGGGCTTGATTGAATTGGAGTGTTCTTTAATAAATCTTTGTAGGCTTAGACTTACTAATATTTTATGTAACGAAATATACGTTGCTGTTGAAATAGTAATAATGATTGTTCAATTTTACTTGTTGTTTAATGGTTTTACATAATGATTAAGAAAATTAAATTATAACAGAATATTTCTTAATTTAATTTAATTATTCTTAACTCAATCAATTACTCTAATTTTAATATTTTCTCCATAAAACGATTAAAAAAATGAATAAAATAAATTTTAGGAAACTGCAAAAATAATCATTTTATGTAGTACATATAAGAATAAATTTGGATTAAATTTAGTTATTGTTTTCTAATTTTTCAAAATATAATTTTAGATAAAACTATCGCTAAAAGGAAATAGCTAGAGATTGATTCTTTTTCCTGTGTGCGTCGCTGGAACTTGGGTTAGAGCCTTCGTCCACTGTACTTTTGTCATGCTTAAAGGCTCAATTTCTTGCTTTAATTTAATTAAAAAACAAAAAAATAAAAGGGCTCATTTAAGCCTTTAAATAAATACAAAAAATTTAAATAAATCTTTAAATAATTTTTAAATTTAATCAGTTCCTCAAATCTATTAAATAAAATAATTTAGCATTAATATAATAAAAATTTAAGTACATTTATATTTTTTTTTTTAAATAGGGGGTTGGGGGAGTCGAACCTTAGACCTCGCAGGTCTATCAGGATGCACTTTCCACTAGGCTAAGTCTCGGAGTGCTACATTTATATTAAAAAGCGAAAATAGCTCACATTTATTAAAGTTAAAAGCATTTTTTAATCGCTTAAATCAAACTTTTAAGTAGAATAAAAATTTTAAATAAATTTTCTAAAAATCTAAACTATCATCTCACACTGCGATTATAAATAGCGTGTTTATTATTTTCAATGAATTGAACCTGTGAAGAGAGACCGTAGAAGTTTATCATTCTATAAGAAAGACTCAAGATACTAGCAATGTAATTTTGAATTCTATAATTTATTATCTTCTTTTTTCATGTGCTCTCTGCCATTGAACATCTCAACCAATCCAGATTTATCGTACAATACTATTATTATGCAATACACTCATTTTGCAAGCTCACATTGCAATTTATTCTTTTCATTCAACAATTCATTTATTACATCAATAATCCAAGTCGGTGCTTCTGAATCGATCTACTCAAAATATTTATATTCTCTGTATTCTGTATTCTACCACAATTAAGCATAATAAATATTCAAACATTAAATATATAATTCTCACTCAAATCAGACTGAAAAATTATAATTTAATAATTACCTAAAAGTTTACACACTAAAAAATCTCATCTTGGGATTCTTTTCCTTCAAAATGGTCCAAATCTTTGCAGGTAATCGGCAATAGCATCTCACAGCTCCTCCTCCTCCATTAAATGTGTTATAAACCCTCTTTCTATTGGACGCACTTGTTGATCGGATTGAACAAGAAGATGAAGAAGAGGATGTCATTCCAATTCGTTAACAGGAATATAAGCAATTTCAAATTTATTTTAGATAAAAACAGTAGACAATAATTAGTTGGAAGATAATATCCGTCCATTGTATTATCAGTCACATGACACTAGTAATAATTAATTTAATTAAATATATGTTATGTTAGTGCTAAATTATTTTATTTAATAAATTTGAGAATTTGATTGGACCTGAAAATTGTTCAAGGACATGTCTAAACTTCTAATATTTTTGTAAAAAAAAAAAACTCTTGCGGAAAATTTAAACATTAAAAAATAATTTGTCCTTGTAAAACTGATGGTCTTTGTGAAATAAATTTATTATTAATTTAAAATTATTTTTAAATTATAATTAATATAATTCAAAAATAAACTTCACTTATTATTTATTTCATAATTGATATTCTGAAATCCAATAGAAGGTTGAATTAGAGTATGTGTATGTGAACTTAATCCGAATAGCTCATGCCTCTCTTTCTTTGTTTTTTTTTTTTTTTGTCCTCTAGTGACATATAACTGTCACCCTACTACAATCAACATATCATTGTCACGCAGGACCATATTATACAGACGTACTGCATCTTCTTCAATTGTTATGCGACCATTTCATTCTCTTAGGCACCTGTGTTGATATGATTCCAAATGTGTAAGAGTCTATTACCCCACTGACCCATTAAGTTAGTTGAGCTGGATCCCTCTCAATTGGGCTTGAATCCTGCTCTATCTGTCCTGCTAGTACGGGGCCTGGACTGCGCTTACATAGCTGGACCGGCATGTTGGGCTTTCACAGGGTTGTAGCCTGGTCTTCCCTCATGGGCGCAACTGTGGCCTGGGTATTCGAGACCCAACTGTTATCAAGTGCTCCTTTACCCACTCATTAATTATTCCATGATTAATGAGAGGGTAAATCCTAAAGCTCCAATTATTACTGTGTAGCTCTAAGAGTGCTTTTGTCAAAACATCTTCTCTTCGCCTTTACCCATTTCAAATTCATACTTTTGATTTTGCTCTCGATTCTTCTTCTTGCGCTGCTTTTGCTAACTTGCTCTCCTTCTCCTCTATAATCTTTGCTTTCTCACTTTGAGGTACGTTTAACTCTTCTCATGGTTTCTGTTAGAATCCTTGATGTCGTGAATTTGGTTTCCTATGTTACCCCTTCTTCCCTCTTTAATTTCTTCTCTAGAGAATACGCTGACACCACTATCTATAGGATTAGGGCCCCCCTTCCCAATTAGAGGATTGTTCTTCTCAATCCACCTCCGGCGGGCCTAATAGACGCCCAGCAAGGACATTCTTTGTTAAGCAACGCGATTTCAGGCTGACATTTCCTTTCACCCCTTTCTTCATTGAGGTCTTTCGTCACTTTGGAGTGACCCCCGTATGTTGTCCTCTAACTCCATCCTCTTCGTGTGCTGCTTTGAGTCTGTCTGTTTGTGTTGGAGTTTTACCCCCCTTTGTCACATTATTTTTCACCTTCTTTCGTCTCGTTAGATCAACTATAAGTTTTATTATTTTAGTCCCGGGGAGAGTTGTCTATTTTCGCCAGGTATAAAAACTCGATAAAGGGTTGGGCTGAAGCCTTTGTGATAGTCGAGCTGAAAGATAGCTCAGGGATTAACTGGGATATTGATCTCTCTTGGGGGGGAGTCCCTCAGGACTGCAATGACTTTCCTAGGCTGACCCTGCTAGACCAAGTCTGTCTTCTTCGATTGACCTCTATACAGAAGAAGTATGACGTCGAGAAGTACATGTTCATGTCCAACTTTCAGGACTGTCGAGAAGCTGGTACTGCTAACTATTTTTTTTTTTCTTCCTTGTTATGCTTTCTTTTGTTATTCTGAGTTCTAATCCAAATTGACATCTCTTTTTCAACTTCTACCATTCCCATGGACAACATTAAGCTCCCGAAGCACTTCTCCCTGTCCTGAGAGAGCATGAACGCCATGCTGGATGCCTTCAAGGGTGGCAAAATGGTTACGAACGTGACCCGAAAGGTCTTTTAGGTTATGGCCTCTGCTGCAGCAAACCATACTACTACCCCTGCCCCAACTTTGGCATTGGTACTTGCAGCAGGGGGTTCTCGATTTGCAGCTTCGAGGGCCTCCATCCCTGCTAAGGCACCGGCTCCAGCCAAATTTCCCACAGCTCCTAAGTCGGCCTCCAAAGAGCCTATTGCCATCAGTGAGTCTACCGAGAGCGATTTAAAAGAGGGCACTAGGGTTTCCCCTTTGGATGTCCCATCTCTTCAAGCTGTGGAGGGCCATTGTGATTGGAGGGGCAACTAGCAAGCTAGCCTGGACCTCAGAGCCTGCTACTGAAGGCAGGGTTGCCAAGCGAGCTCGTGCTACATGGCCTACAAAGACAACCCCTCCCCCCTCCGCTGGCAAAAGGAAGAAAGCAGTGGAGCAATTATCCTCAGCTCCTGACAACGAGCTTTTGAACATTGTCGAAGTGACTCCTGATTCTACACCGGCCTCAGCAACCAAGATGCTTTGTAATAAAATGTTTGGGGGGACTCCGGATGCTTCAGATCCCCATTTCTTAGCTCTCATCAGCCGCCTTGCTTGCTCCACCAAGCAACAGGCAGCATTCAGCACTCGTTCCTTGGACAATCTCGGAGACAGCTTTAGGGAAATGTTCCACATGGTAAGCCATTTGCTCTTCTCAAGGGTATTTCTAAGTTCTTTGACTTTCTTAACTTTATTTTTCTTTTTTTATGGCAAGCCTTCAGGGTGTTCCTTGAGATTGATGCTAGGAACTGGTCTTTTCAGAGCTCAGTGGAGCAGCACATAGCTGAGGAGCGCTGAGATGAAAACATCATTGCCACTAGTGAGGCCCGCAGACAAATCATTGAGTTCAAAGGGGTTATTGAGGACCTCACCAAGCAACTGGGGGAGATGAGGGTAGAGGTTGCCCAGGCCTCCTAACGAGTTTCTGCAGCTGAGTCTCAGCGAGACGAGGCCTTAGCACAGCTGTCCTCTTTAGAGGAATCCTACCGTCAGCATGATGAGACCTTAGCTCGCATTGCTGTCCTCCAGTAGGAGCTTAGCAAGCACATCGAGGATCTGAAAGGCATGGCTTCGAGAGCAGAGGAGTTTCATCTCCAGTAATAATAACTCCGTTAAGAGGTCAATAGTCTGGAGGAGAGGTGTTCTACATTATTAAGGGATGCACGGGTTGTAGAGGATAAGGTCCAGTAGACTTGTGAGGAGCGCTTGCGGGAGTATAAGAACTCTGCCGAGCTGAAAGCCAAGATCCAGCAGGCCTGCGAAGTGCAACTTAAGGAGTACAAGACCTCCGAGGAGATAAAAGAAAGAATATATAGGGAGGCCT
Source organism: Manihot esculenta (assembly GCF_001659605.2). NCBI lineage: Eukaryota > Viridiplantae > Streptophyta > Magnoliopsida > Malpighiales > Euphorbiaceae > Manihot > Manihot esculenta. The sequence goes on along the minus strand of NC_035176.2, from coordinate 33,355,196 downwards.
TCCGCATATTCGCTTCGAGCTACAATTAAGACCTTAAGGCAGCTAGGGATGCCCTTTCCACTCCGTTAGCAAACCTACGAGCTCTTGAAGTGGACTCCAATGGTGAGGAAGTGTACTACGGAGAGGACGACAACCTTTTGCCTAAAAAGACTCCTCGCTTGCCTTCAGAACCTTAAGGGGAAGACACTGTAAATAAGCCTTTAAATGACTTAGTTAGTTCTGGTTCTCCTTCCCCTGTTGCCTCTGTAACTCATTCCAACAATCAATAAAGATTTATATTTCATTATTTTTCCCTCTGTCTATTTTTGTTTTTTATACTTATAGAATTTATTTGTATGTTTGTACTTGAGCTATTAACTTGTGAATGTTACCGAGCTGGCAGTTTGTTAATTTTGATTTGTTTGTGTTTGTATACTTAGACTATTTTTGTATATACAACCTGTGGATTTCACAGGGCTGGTAGCCTGTGAGCTTTGTCGGGCTGTTAGCTTGTTTAACTTAATTTGTTTATATTTATATACTTAGATTGTTTTTATGTATACAGCCTATGAACTCTGTCGGGCTGTCAACTTGTTTAACTTAATTTGTTTATGTTTATATACTTAGGTTATTTTTATGTATACAGCCTGTGAGCTTTGCTCGGTTGTCAGGTCATTAATCTTGCCTTATGCGTATCGAGGTCTTTCCTGTTGTGTTATTTCTCCTTTTTATTGAATGTCCTGGTACTTTTTGCTTTTTGTTTTCTTGAAATCTTTATTTGGACTAAAGTTTGATTTTCTTAAAACTCTTTATTTCAGCTTGTACTGCCCTTTAGCTAGCTGAATTTTTTAATTTTTCCTTTATGTACTTGTTTATGGAGCTTAACAATAAGGCTTATTTTTATCTTAATTTTGCATTGATTTTGTTTGCCTAGGGGATTTAAGGGCACCAAGCTCGTTTTTGAGGTTGGCCTGGCGTTTTGGCTCTATGAGCCTTGAATTAGCTTTTCCATATGCAACACCATTTCGTGAAGTGGGAATTAGAATGCCTCAGGTTAATTTAATTTTTTTTTATGCCAGGCCTTTTTGTGAGATCGGGATCTCATTTTCCAGTAGTCTGAGCCCTTTAACTAGGTCAGAGCTAAGCTTTCTGCTGGTATTGCTGCAATTCGTGCCTGGTGAGGTCGGATTCGAGTTTTTCACTTGTGTTCCTATGGTCTGAACCTTCATGTGAGGTCAGAGCTAGGTTCTTGTTTGTTATTTCTGTGCGAACCAAGCTCTTTTTGTGAGGTCGGAGCCAGGTTTTTATCTGTTTGCTGAGCCTTATTCGTGTCGAGGTCCTTTCTTAGGTCAGCTGCGTATTTTCCAATTTTTCTTCCTTGGACTTATAGCCTTTGTTGATGTTGGGCCTTTATTATTGGCCTTTGTTCCCCTGCCAATTTTGTGGTGCTAGTGGGCATGTTCTAGGATCGATCACCGACCTCACTGGGGTCTTCTCCTCCTCAGTAGTTTTTGTGGTGTCGGCGGTCATGTTCCGAGACCGGTTACCTACCTCACTAAGGGATTTGTCTTCTCAGTCGATTTTGTGGCGCCGACGGTCATGTTCCGAGACCGGTCACCTACCTCATCGGGATCTTAATGTAATACCCGGCTAGACTCCGGTACCGGAATTCCTACCGTCCGGTAGAATTTGGGTGTCGGAAACCTCTAGAAGGGTAAAAGCATGTTTTTATAAAATGTTTTCATGTTTTTAATGTTTTAAGTATGATTTTAAATGAGTTTTTGCATGAAAATTTCTTTAAGGGAAAACCCAGGTTCGGCCGCCGAAACTCACTTTCGGCCGCCGAACATGCATGGACTTTGGGAGGCACGTTAGGCCCCCGAAAGTCTAAGAGAGGGAAGTGCAGGTTCGGCCGCCGAACCTTATGTTCGGCCGCCGAACATTGCATGGATGCGGAGGCACATTCGGCCCCCGAACGTGGCCTGGCCAGCCACTATAAAAGGGTCCCCTAGGTCCGCACGGGCGAGCTTTTTCTCTCCCATTGTCGGCCAAGGTGAGTCTCCACCGCTCCTCCCTCGATCTTGAGTGTTTCCTTTAGATCTTTCATGGTTTTAACGAGTTTATAACTTCGTTTTGAAGATTTGTGAGCTTTGAGCAAGTTTTGAGCAAGTTTTGAGTGCTTGGAGGTTCAAAGAGCTTAATCTCTCCATCTCCAAGCTAGGATCACTTTCCTCTCGTTTCTTCAAGAGGTAAGGGTCGATCTTGAACCCTTTTTATGTTTTAAACAAGTTTTAAGTAAGATCTATGGGTAGAAATGCATGTTTAGGACATATGTTGAGTTTATGGGTTATGTTGAGTTTTTGAGCAATGTAGCTTGATTGTGTGTGTATGAAGTGTTGTAGATGGGGTATATGCATGTTTGAGGCCCCTAGGAACTTGTATGTATGTTTTGGTTGAGAAATATGCATGATCTGTGGCTTTGGGAGGCAGGAGGTTCATTTGAACCAAGTTTCTGCCATTTGGCAGAAACCAGGTTCGGCAGCCGAAGGGAGTTTCGGCCGCCGAACCCCTCTTGTGAAGGCAGCTTTCGGCTGCCGAAGGTGCCCCCGAAAAGAGACTTTCGTCTCTGTCTGGCACTTTCGGCCGCCGAAGGTGCCGCCGAACCTAGCTGAGTTTCGTCTCTGTCCAGGACTTTCGGCCGCCGAAGGTGCCGCCGAAGGTGTCCTGTTCAGCCATTTCATGCATATTTTCTGTGATGTTTTCATGATATTTTAGGGGGTTTTTGGGGGATACATTAGAGTTATGATTATATATATTGGTCCCTCATTGGAGTCCACCTGTGTAGGTTCGGACCCGAGGAACCAAGGACCCCAGCAGTGAGCCAGCTGCTGAGAGTTTGACAGAGTCAGCCAGAGGTGAGTGGAACTATACTTAACCTTTTAAATTAATAAAGTGAATGTTTTATCATGTTTCATGCATCATGACTATAATATAGGTTGTTTGCATTAGAATCACGAATATGCTACATTGCATTATTGTATTGTGGTTGATGAGGAGGGACATTGCACGACTCACTAGTCCTGTGTACGAAGTCCTGTGGTGCCCATAATAGGGCCGGGCAATAGCTCCGATTTACGAAGTCCTGTGGTGCCCATAATAGGGCCGGGCAATACGAAGTCCTGTGGTGCCCATAATAGGGCCGGGCATGGAGCTGAGGGATTTTTGGGTCGGTCCTTCCATGATGTGAAATGTTTGTGCAATGATGCATTCCATTATAGCATGTTTTAAATATCTTTTTTTATATAGTTCTACTCACTGGGCATCTAGCTCACCCCTCTCCCCTAACCCCCAGGTTTGCAGGTACGGGTTTGATAGAGAAGCAAAGAAGAGAAAAGTCATATGTATGTAATAGTTAGAGTTTGTGGACATGACAATGATAAGAATGTAATGTAGAGTTTTGAACAGTTGTGTAATTATGTTATTGAGGATAGAGTTGTGCTTGACTACAATGTATTGCTAATCCCGTTTATTTTAAGTACATGATCTTATGAGATGATGTTTATGCAAAACTAACTCAACACATGATGTATAGCCCTCCGAGGCTTTGATGAGATCCCACAGAGGGACTTCTTTTATGTATATGTTCAGAGTATGCACAGGTTGAGTTGGTGATTGATCACATGTATAAAAGAAAAGTTTTAATTTTTTTTTTTTTGAATGATGGTTGATCATGTATGGGATTGAGCAGGTTTACAGGTATATGTTCGGCTTGCTACGGGTCCCGGCGGCCTTATGCCGATCTGGATCCTAGCGCCGGTAGCGGTCCGGATTTCCGGGGCGTTACAGAGTGGTATCAGAGCCCTAGGTTCACATGGTCGGACCTAGCGTGTCGGGCTCATAGAAGTATTAGAGGGTCAAGCACAATAGGAAAGGTCATGTCCACTAGGATAGGATGTAGAGTCCTGTCTTACTATGATGATGTGATATGCCATGACTATATGCATGCGCATAAATGATATGCTATGTTTGCCATGTATGTGATGTAGGTTCATGTGACTCCACATGAACCATATGATGCTAATGCTTGTGAGTTATGTGCTGTTTTTCAGAAACAGAATGAGAGGAACTCGTCGATCTGCACGATTGACAGGAGTCCCACCAGAGGATGAGGGCACAAGCGCCCGTCCTCCCACATTGCCTAGGGCAATGTCATGCAGAACAAACAGAGAAAGAGTATCAAGGGACCCTAGAAGGTCTTTTGATACTAGCAGAAGGGGAACAGAAAGAGGAGGGAGTTCTTCAGATGTGAGGGAGGTTATGGAAGAAGATCAGAGAAGGGATGGGAATCTGGATGTTGGCATGTCAGAAGAAGGGACAGGGGAGTCACAAGGAGGCACTCAGGCCTCGGGGTATGGTTTTCCACCCTATTACCCACCCTATGCACAGAGTCCCGGGTATCCGATGGGAAGTACGTCGGATTACTCCAGCTTTAATCCCTACCCTACTCACATGCCTTATCCACCTTTCTATCCACCGTACCCACAGTACCCAGCCTATCCACCCTCATCCTTCCATCCTCACCCAGCAAACCCCACCCCGGGGAATGCTGCATCCCCACCTCCACCACCTACAGAACCAGTAGCCCCAGATACTCAACCTCCTAGACCTAGCTCAGCCAGTGGGAGTAAGGTGAAAATGACAGCTTACCTTAAGCTGGATGCTCCTAAATATAAGTCAGGGGATGATCCCTTTGAATACCTGAGAGCAGTAAAGACGATCACTGATGAGCTAGGGGCGGATGATAGAAGAGCCATTGAGATGGCAGGGTTCACCCTGAAGTGCAAAAAGGCAAAGGAATGGTTCAAGTGCTATGTGGACCCGAGACTAGACAGTATGACATGGGAGGAATTCGCCAATGAGTTTGCTGGATGGGCATTTCCAGATAGTTCCAGAGAGTTGAAAATGATTGAGTTTGAACAACTGAGACAGACAGAAGACATGAGCATAGAGGAGTACACAGACAGATTTCTGGAGCTATTACCCTTCTCAGGGCAAGCTCTAGATACAGATGTGAAGAAGGCCAGGAGATATGTCATGAAATTACAGTCCAGGTACTCCTCATTGATTCAATCAGCTGAGAGGGAGAGTTTTCACACAGTGGTAGATATGGCTCGAAGAATGGAGGCCAGTGCCATAGTTGAGGGGTCAGTGAAGCAGTCAGTGACCCAGTCTTCAGGGGTTAAGACCCCAGGCAGAGGAGGGCTAGGACCCTCTACTCAGAGTTCAGGTAGTAAGAGATGGAGTAGCACTAAGAAGCCCAAGAAGAACAAGTTCTGGAACAAGCTGAAATCCGGTCTAGGATTTGGCGGTGGCTCGAGTTCAGGCTCAGATGGTGCAGAATGCCAAAGGTGTGGGAGGCCACACAAGGGAGCGTGTCGATGGGGGACCAATGCATGTTTCAGATGTGGCCAGGAGGGACACATAGCTCGGGATTGTCCTAGAGCACCTTTCATGGGCCAGCCCCAACAGACAGCTTCGGGTAGTGTGGCACAACCAGCAGCTCCAGCCACAACACAGGGCAGTGGCAGAGGTAGAGGGAGAGGGGCAGCCTCTTCTTCTGGTTCCCGAGGTGAAGGTCCATCAGCTCCAGCCAGGATCTTCACAATGACTCAGCAGGAGGCGAACACATCCAACACCGTGGTGTCAGGTAATCTCATCATTGGGTGTTCTGATGTGTATGCATTAATGGACCCGGGTGCATCTCATTCCTTTATTTCTCCGAGGGCAGTTGAGAGGTTAGGGTTGATGGTCTCTGGGTTAGATTGTCCCCTATGGGTCAGTGGACCCAAGTGTGACCCGACGGCGGCAGAGTCAGTCTGCCGGTACTGTCCAGTGTTTGTTGAGGGAAGATGCCTCTCCGCCGACCTTGTGGTTCTAGATTTGACAGATTTTGACGTCATTCTAGGGATGGATTGGCTATCTACCCATGGTGCTACCTTGGACTGCAGGGACAAGGTAGTCAGGTTCAGAGATCAGAACGGGTCAGAGGTTGTCTTCAGAGGAGACAAGAGGGGTACGCCTAGAGGTCTGATATCGGCCCTACAGGCTCGTAGGCTGCTTAGGAAGGGATGTCAGGGGTATGTAGCTCACGTGAAAGAGCTAGATAGTCAGGTCAGGGAGCCAGCCTCAGTGCCAGTTGTCAGAGAATTTCTGGATGTCTTTCCAGAAGAACTTCCAGGACTACCACCTGCTAGGGAGATAGAGTTCGAGATTGAACTGATGCCTGGAACTAGACCGATCTCTATCCCTCCCTACAGGATGGCACCAGCAGAATTGAAGGAACTGAAAGAACAGTTGCAAGATCTGGTAGATAAGGGCTTCATCCGACCGAGTACCTCACCTTGGGGTGCTCCAGTGCTTTTTGTGAGAAAGAAGGATGGATCCCTCAGACTTTGTATTGACTACAGGCAGTTGAACAAGGTCACTACCAAGAACAAGTACCCATTGCCAAGGATCGATGATCTATTCGACCAGCTAGCAGGAGCGGGTTGTTTCTCCAAGATAGATCTAAGATCAGGGTACCATCAGCTGAGGATAAGGGAAGAAGACACACCAAAGACAGCTTTCAGGACCAGATATGGGCACTATGAGTTCCTTGTAATGCCGTTTGGGTTAACTAACGCCCCTGCAGCATTCATGGACCTCATGAACAGAGTATTCAGACCATACCTGGATCACTTCGTTATTGTCTTTATAGATGATATCCTAGTGTATTCCAGGAATGCAGAGGAGCATGCCCAGCATCTGAGGATTGTATTACAGACCTTGAGGGAACATGGCTTGTATGCCAAGTTCTCCAAGTGTGAGTTCTGGTTAAGGAGCATATCATTCTTGGGGCATATAGTGTCAGAGAATGGGATAGAAGTGGACCCCAAGAAGGTTGAAGCTGTGACTAACTGGCCAAGACCCACCTCAGTGACAGAGATCAGAAGCTTCTTGGGTTTGGCTGGCTACTACAGGAGGTTCGTTCAGGACTTCTCTAAGATTGCAGCTCCTTTAACCAGATTAACCAGAAAGAATCAGAGATTCGAGTGGACCGATCAGTGTGAAGAAAGCTTTGAGGAGCTCAAGAAGAGGTTGACTTCAGCACCAGTGTTAGCTCTGCCAAACAGCAATGAGGATTTCACAGTGTTCTGTGATGCATCCAGAGTAGGCCTGGGTTGTGTGTTGATGCAGAATGGTAGGGTGATCGCTTATGCTTCTAGACAGCTGAAGAGGCATGAGTTGAATTACCCCACACACGACCTGGAAATGGCAGCAGTTATCTTTGCCCTCAAGATGTGGAGGCATTACCTCTATGGGGTAAAATGTGAGATCTTCACAGATCATAAGAGCCTGCAACACATCTTGAACCAGAGAGAGCTGAACTTGAGGCAGAGGAGATGGGTAGAACTGTTGAGTGACTATGATTGCAAGATCCAGTACCATCCGGGTAAGGCTAATGTAGTAGCTGATGCCTTAAGCCGGAAATCACTTGGCAGTCTATCCCACATCACGGCAGAGAGGAGACCGGTGGTGAAGGAATTTTATAAACTCATCAATGAGGGTCTACAGATGGAGTTGTCTGGTACAGGTGCTTTGATTGCACAGATGAAAGTAACCCCCGTGTTTCTGGAGCAGGTGGCTCAGAAACAGCACGAGGACCCAGAGTTAGTGAAGATTGCCAGGACTGTTCAGTCAGGCAAAAACAGTGAGTTCAGATTCGATGATAAGGGGATCCTCCGCTATGGGAACAGACTATGTGTACCAGATGACATCGGGCTTAAAGGAGACATTATGAGAGAGGCTCATAATGCAAGGTACAGTGTTCACCCTGGAGCCACCAAGATGTACCAGGATCTGAAGAGGGTGTATTGGTGGCCAGCTATGAAGAGGGAAGTGGCACAGTTCGTGTCAGCCTGCGAAATATGTCAGAGGGTGAAGCTGGAACATCAGAAGCCGGCTGGAATGCTTAACCCACTGCCGATTCCAGAGTGGAAATGGGAGAATATCGCTATGGATTTTGTAGTGGGGTTACCGGCAACATCCAACAGACTAGACTCCATATGGGTGATTGTGGACAGACTCACCAAATCTGCTCACTTCATCCCTGTTAGGAGCAACTACTCTGTGGATAAGTTAGCGCAGGTTTATGTGGATGAAGTTGTCAGGCTGCATGGGGTCCCAGTTTCTATAGTGTCAGATAGAGGGCCCCAGTTCACCTCCAGGTTTTGGCGGAGTCTGCAGAATGCTATGGGTACCAGGTTGGATTTCAGTACTGCCTTCCATCCCCAGACTGATGGACAATCAGAGAGGACCATCCAGACAATAGAGGATATGCTCAGGATGTGTGTGCTAGATTTTGGCGGTTCTTGGAGGCAACATCTACCCTTGGTAGAGTTCGCCTACAATAACAGCTATCATGCTAGCATTGGGATGGCTCCATATGAAGCTTTGTATGGGAGGAAGTGCAGGTCACCCGTTTGCTGGGAAGAGGTTGGAGAGAGGTCCTTAGCAGGGCCCGAGCTTGTAGAGATCACCAGCAGAGTGGTGCCCATGATCAGAGAAAGGATAAAGACTGCCACAAGCAGGCAGAAGAGTTATACAGACATCCGCAGGAGACAGGTAGAGTTTCAGGAGGGGGATCTAGTATTGCTCAAGGTGTCCCCAATGAAAGGGGTGGTTCGGTTCGGAAAGAAAGGTAAGTTAGCTCCACGGTACATCGGGCCCTTTGAGGTCTTGCAAAAAGTTGGGAATGTATCGTACAAGCTGGACTTGCCTGCTTCTATGGAGAGAATCCATCCGGTTTTCCATGTTTCCATGTTGAGGAAGTTCGTGTCAGAACCGGGCAAGGTTCTTAGTGAGCCTGATGTGGAGATCCAAGAGGATCTCACTTATGTTGAACAGCCAGTGCGGATTCTAGACACTCAGATCAGAAAGCTAAGGAACAAGGAAATCCCGATGGTGAAAGTCCTTTGGAACCACCACAATATGGAAGAATGTACCTGGGAGACACGGGAGTCCATGCTCCAGCAATATCCCCATCTCTTTTAAGGTTAGTCTCTATGTGTTATATATGTATGTTATGTTGTTTTGCTATGCATGTGCTAGTTGAGGAACATTCGGGGACGAATGTTCTTAAGGGGGGGAGAATGTAATACCCGGCTAGACTCCGGTACCGGAATTCCTACCGTCCGGTAGAATTTGGGTGTCGGAAACCTCTAGAAGGGTAAAAGCATGTTTTTATAAAATGTTTTCATGTTTTTAATGTTTTAAGTATGATTTTAAATGAGTTTTTGCATGAAAATTTCTTTAAGGGAAAACCCAGGTTCGGCCGCCGAAACTCACTTTCGGCCGCCGAACATGCATGGACTTTGGGAGGCACGTTAGGCCCCCGAAAGTCTAAGAGAGGGAAGTGCAGGTTCGGCCGCCGAACCTTATGTTCGGCCGCCGAACATTGCATGGATGCGGAGGCACATTCGGCCCCCGAACGTGGCCTGGCCAGCCACTATAAAAGGGTCCCCTAGGTCCGCACGGGCGAGCTTTTTCTCTCCCATTGTCGGCCAAGGTGAGTCTCCACCGCTCCTCCCTCGATCTTGAGTGTTTCCTTTAGATCTTTCATGGTTTTAACGAGTTTATAACTTCGTTTTGAAGATTTGTGAGCTTTGAGCAAGTTTTGAGCAAGTTTTGAGTGCTTGGAGGTTCAAAGAGCTTAATCTCTCCATCTCCAAGCTAGGATCACTTTCCTCTCGTTTCTTCAAGAGGTAAGGGTCGATCTTGAACCCTTTTTATGTTTTAAACAAGTTTTAAGTAAGATCTATGGGTAGAAATGCATGTTTAGGACATATGTTGAGTTTATGGGTTATGTTGAGTTTTTGAGCAATGTAGCTTGATTGTGTGTGTATGAAGTGTTGTAGATGGGGTATATGCATGTTTGAGGCCCCTAGGAACTTGTATGTATGTTTTGGTTGAGAAATATGCATGATCTGTGGCTTTGGGAGGCAGGAGGTTCATTTGAACCAAGTTTCTGCCATTTGGCAGAAACCAGGTTCGGCAGCCGAAGGGAGTTTCGGCCGCCGAACCCCTCTTGTGAAGGCAGCTTTCGGCTGCCGAAGGTGCCCCCGAAAAGAGACTTTCGTCTCTGTCTGGCACTTTCGGCCGCCGAAGGTGCCGCCGAACCTAGCTGAGTTTCGTCTCTGTCCAGGACTTTCGGCCGCCGAAGGTGCCGCCGAAGGTGTCCTGTTCAGCCATTTCATGCATATTTTCTGTGATGTTTTCATGATATTTTAGGGGGTTTTTGGGGGATACATTAGAGTTATGATTATATATATTGGTCCCTCATTGGAGTCCACCTGTGTAGGTTCGGACCCGAGGAACCAAGGACCCCAGCAGTGAGCCAGCTGCTGAGAGTTTGACAGAGTCAGCCAGAGGTGAGTGGAACTATACTTAACCTTTTAAATTAATAAAGTGAATGTTTTATCATGTTTCATGCATCATGACTATAATATAGGTTGTTTGCATTAGAATCACGAATATGCTACATTGCATTATTGTATTGTGGTTGATGAGGAGGGACATTGCACGACTCACTAGTCCTGTGTACGAAGTCCTGTGGTGCCCATAATAGGGCCGGGCAATAGCTCCGATTTACGAAGTCCTGTGGTGCCCATAATAGGGCCGGGCAATACGAAGTCCTGTGGTGCCCATAATAGGGCCGGGCATGGAGCTGAGGGATTTTTGGGTCGGTCCTTCCATGATGTGAAATGTTTGTGCAATGATGCATTCCATTATAGCATGTTTTAAATATCTTTTTTTATATAGTTCTACTCACTGGGCATCTAGCTCACCCCTCTCCCCTAACCCCCAGGTTTGCAGGTACGGGTTTGATAGAGAAGCAAAGAAGAGAAAAGTCATATGTATGTAATAGTTAGAGTTTGTGGACATGACAATGATAAGAATGTAATGTAGAGTTTTGAACAGTTGTGTAATTATGTTATTGAGGATAGAGTTGTGCTTGACTACAATGTATTGCTAATCCCGTTTATTTTAAGTACATGATCTTATGAGATGATGTTTATGCAAAACTAACTCAACACATGATGTATAGCCCTCCGAGGCTTTGATGAGATCCCACAGAGGGACTTCTTTTATGTATATGTTCAGAGTATGCACAGGTTGAGTTGGTGATTGATCACATGTATAAAAGAAAAGTTTTAATTTTTTTTTTTTTGAATGATGGTTGATCATGTATGGGATTGAGCAGGTTTACAGGTATATGTTCGGCTTGCTACGGGTCCCGGCGGCCTTATGCCGATCTGGATCCTAGCGCCGGTAGCGGTCCGGATTTCCGGGGCGTTACAGGGATCTTCTTCTCCTTAATTAGTTTTGTGGTGTCGGAGGTCATGTTTCGAGACTGGTCTCCTACCTCACTGGGGCCTTTTTCTCCTCATTCAGTTTTATAGTGCCAGTGGTCATGTTTCGAGACCGATCACCTACCTCACTGAGGGCTTCGTCTCCCCAGTCAGTTTTATGGTGTCGGCGGTCATGTTCCGAGACCGGTCACCTACCTCACTTGCGTCTTCTTCTCCTTAATCAGTTTTATGGTGCCAGTGGTCATATTTCGATACCGATCACCTATCTCACTGAGGGCTTCGTCTCCCCAACCAATTTTGTGGTACCGACGATCATGTTCCAAGACTGGTCATCTACCTTATAGGGGTCCTCTTCTCCTTAGTCAGTTTTGTGGTGCCAACGGTCATATTCCTAGAACGGTCACCTTCCGAGACCGGTCACCTATCTCACTGGGATTTTTACCTCCTCAATCGATTTTGTGGTGTCGGCGGTCATGTTTCGAGACCGGTCACCTACCTCACAGAGGGCTTCGTCTCCCCAACCGATTTTATGGTGCCAACGGTCATGTTCCGAGACTGGTCACCTACCTCACAGGTATCTTCTGTACCTGCTCAGAGATACTAATCGGAAGAGAAAGACGACAATTTTATTCATGCTTTCAAAAAATAGTAGATTACATTGCATGCCTTTATAGGAAATATCTCTTTAGATGTTGGATGTTCTAAGCGTGAGGTTCCAGATTTCCTTGCAGGTCTTCAATTCGGTACACCCCAGTTTTGATTACCTTGGTGATTCTGAAGGGGGCTTTCCAGGTTGGCGCTAGCTTCCCCACAATTGAACTCTTTCCTCTTGCTTTTAATCTCCTTAAAGCCAGGTCTCCGACCTTTAGGTTCCTCTCTCGGACTTTTTGGTTGTAAGATTGGGCTGCCTTCTGTTGATAAGCAACTGTTCTTATTTGGGTATTGTCTCTGATCTCTTCTAAGGCATCCAAATTGCTTCACAACTTCTCCCCATTGGTGCTTTCATCACTGAATTGGACTCAGTGAGTAGGAATCCGTAGCTCTATGGGGACTACAGCTTCTATTGTGAATGCTAATGCAAATGGTGTCTCCCCTGTTGTGTCCGAGGTGCAGTTAATGCCTATAGGATGTTGTGTAGCTCGGCAGCCCAGTTTTTCTTAGCACCATCCAACTGCTTCTTTAGCCCTTAGAGAATAGCCCCATTTGTCACTTCAATTTGGCTATTTGTCTGCGGGTGAGCCACTGAGGAGAACTTGTGTCATATGCCCATGTTCCTCGTGAAGTCTTTGAAAGATCTACAGTCGGACTACTTTCCATTGTCCAATATGAGCATCCAGGGTATCCCAAATCGGCATATAATATTGTCCCAGATGAAGTCTATCACCTTTCGGGCTGTGATAGTAGGCACAGCTTCTGCCTCAAGCCACTTGAAGAAGTACTCTACTGCCACTATCACAAATCTCCTCTGCCCTACAGTCTTAGGGAATGGGCCCAGGATATCCATCTTCCACTGTGAGAATGGCCATGGACTATATATACTTGATTGTGGCGTGGCCAGGCTGTTGATAACATTGGGTAACCTTGGGTAACCTTTGACAAATGTCACATCTTCTAACAAACTCCTCTGCTTCTTTTTTGGCTGTAGGCCAATAGTACCCCTACCGAAAGATTTTGTTTGCCAATGTAGTTATCCCTTCATGAACCCCTCAGACCCCCTGATATCTCTCGGACTACCCTGGCTGCCTCTTTTGGGCCTATAGATATTAGCCATGGGTTGGATTTCCCCCTTTGGTATAAGGTTGCCCTCACTGCTTGGTAATTGGCAGCTTTAGTTGTGATTTTTCGAGCTTCTATTTTATCCTCGGGTAACTTCCCTGCTTTTAGGTATTCCAGGTATGGGGTCATCCAGTTCCATTCTTCTTCGATCTGCATGACGAGGATTGGCCTTTTGAGGGTAGGGATATCTATTTGCTACTCGTATACTTTGTCTAGGAGTTGTTCTAGTTCTTATTATGACAACTTATTGAGCAGGTCTGCTTTTTCATTTTCTTCCTGAGGTATTCTTTGATACTGGACAATGATCTCCTGCTCTCCGAGCTCAACTTCTAGAGTTCGTATCCTGGCTAAGTATTTCTGCATGGTGGGATCCTTCGCCTGGTACACTTATGTTATTTAGTTTTCAATAAGCTGGGAGTCTGATCAGTCCAAATTTAGACTATTTTATTATGATGTTATTAATGTTAATTTACACTTTTTCTGCCTAATTTTGTGGTTTTGATCTTATTTTGCAGAAAATAGTGTAAAAATGTAATTTGGTGAAAATGCTCTTAAAACTGCCTAAAATGGAACAAAGGAGAACAAACATGCCAAGTTGCAACTGAAAAGGAGATAAATAAGGAAAGTACATTCAGCCAAGTAATTTGAAATTCAAATTTCAAATCTTCAAGAGCATTCAAAATTCAAAATTCAAAATTCAGCTTATTCAAGAAACCAAATCTCAAGAAAATGCACTTGCCTCCTAAGCATTCAAAATTCAAAAATCAAAAGAGGACATTCAAAATTTGAAATTCAAAAGAAGACTCCACCTCATAAGGAAACCTAGGGTAACACATGCATCTATAAAAGGACAACATAAGTGGCCGAACCTCTCTTCCCTTCTCTCTAATTCGGTCGAACACCTCTCCAAAGCCAAGCCACCGCTGGCCACTCTCTTCTTCTTCCTTTCTTTTATTTTTGGTTTTGTTTCAGTCATGAGTGGCTAAAACCTTTTTTTCTAGTTGAAGATTAGGTGAAACTTTGGTTGTTTTATGGATTGGGAGATCTGAACATATATTGTTTAACTTTTGTTTTTCAATATTTATGCAATTTCATGCTTAATTACATTGTTGCTTTGTGGTTTAGATCAATAGGGCCAATTGATTCTTGATTGCAAGGTAATAATTTGTTAGTTTGGATAGTTTTAAGTCTGTAATTGCTTGAATTATTCAAACACAAGTAACTCTAGGTGTAAAAACTAAGGAAATTACATGATCTAGCAATATCACCATGCGTTTGGGTAGCTAGAATTAGGTCTTTAATGCAATTGACAGTTGTTAGATGTCAAAGGCTCAAGACGTTCCTTGGCAACTTGTTGATTAGTGATTAGTTAGAGGACGTTCCCTAATTAATTTATGCTTAAGGAGGGATATGGTGGTGAGAAGCGTCTTCCATCTCCATAACTAATTTATTTAATCAAACAAAGGAACCGAAGTATCAATGATTAATCCCAACAACTGAAGTGGATCCAATTCTTTAACTAGAGCTTTTCTCATATTTGAATCTTCTTTACTTTTATTATTTGCTTTACTTTATTGCTTTTAGTATTAGTTTAATTCATCAATCTCAAAACCCCATTTTACTTTTATTGTCTATTTATTTACTTAGTCTTGATAAGAAAAATAGGTAAGTACCAATTCCCTGTGGATTCGATCCTTTTGTCACTATCTGCGGTTGTAAAATTGTTGATAACCAAAAAGATTATTTTTGATCGGTTTCGACAACCACACATTCAGAGTCATTGTTTACCCAGAAGTCGATTGCCCCACTCCCAAATAGGGGTGAGCATTCGGTCGGTTCGGTTCAAAACCGAACCGAACCGAATAAACCGAAAACTGAAATTTTAGTATTTATGAAAACCAAACCGAACCAATTTTGGTCAGAAACTGAATCGAATCGAAACGGCCTGATTCGATTCGATTTGATCGATTTTAATTTTTAATAAATTTTTTAGTTTTTACATTTTATTTTTAGTATTTTAAAATTTAATTAAAATATTTTAATCTTAATACGATTTAATTTCTTTATATTATTGAAAATAACATATTATGATCACTAATCGGTTCGATTCAGTTTTTTCAATTTTTTCTAATCAAAATCTAACCGAATCGAAATAAGTGAAATTTCTGAAATTAAAAACCGAACCGAATTGAATAAAAAATCGAACTGAATTTTTAAATTAATTTGGTTCGGTCGATTTTTTTGGTTTGAACCGAATACTGCTCACTCCTACTCCCAAAGCTATCTGCATCTCATTTATAAGGGCTTCATACTCTGTCATGTTGTTGGATGCGGGGAACCCGAAGCGTAAAACATAATACACTCTGAATCCATCTGGCCCTTTCAACAGTACTCCTGTCCCACTACTTATGTATTTTTCTGCTCTCATCATCAGCTCTACCAAGGTAGTAGGTGGTTTTCTGCACAACGATCCAAAAAACTCTGGGGAGATGGTCCCCTTTTGCATGACTTTTATTGCCCTGGCTTCATCGAGATTGGAGATTTGTAGAGCCTTCGTGTTGAACCTAGCCACCTATTCCCTTAGGGACTCATTCCTCCTCTGTTGGACCATTTTTAAGTAGCTTGTTTTTCTTTTCGTTGGGACTCCGGTGATGAACCTGCTGATAAACACAATGGCTATGTCTATAAAGCTTTTGATGCTTCCTATTTCCAGACTATTGAGCCATGCTCAGGCTGGTCCGGTAAGGGTGGTGGAAAAGACTTTACACGTCAGGGCGTCCGAGTGAGTCTGAAGCTCCATGAACGTCTTGTAGTTCAAGACATGCTCCCGAGGGTTCCCCATACCATCATACGCGGCCATTGTCGGCATTATGAATTTTTTGGGATGGTTTTTTGCTGTACCCATCTCACGAACGAGGATGAGGTTGGTAGTAGGAGGCTGCTATTGTCCCGTGCCCCCAACTCTGTTAGGAATTGCTCCTTCAACCTCTCTAGCTTCTTATCTACATCTGCCCTTTCTCTCCTTGGCCTTTTTTTCCAGCGGTGGTTTCTTTTTAGCTCTTCACATTCTGACCTTTCCAACAACTTAGAAGAATAACTTTCGGCCCTATCATTCTCGATGAGATACCTTACTACTCAGCCTCTTATTCTGGCCATAGGCTCGTTTCTCTTGCTAGCCTCTCTGTCTCTATGACCCGTCCTCCTGCTACTTTGTTGAGGGGTTTGGTGATTCAATATGGGTTGCGACTCGTTAACATTGAATCCTTCAGCTACTAGGGGTATGCTCAATAGGGTATTGAGTCCCCTTTGTTACAACATCTGCCCTAGCCAATGAGCAGTGTTTTAGAGTTGGAGAGCCATATTCTTTAGCTCCTGGTCAAATAGGGTAGTTCGGGACATGGTCCCTGCCGAGCTTGACGAGGGGTTAAACAACACAAGTGGTTGGTTTAGTGGGGCGGTAGGGCTGGAAAATAAAAATTGTGGTCCTTCTTAAGCAGAACTCAGGTCGTTTGGGGTGTTTCTGGTGTGGTTTTTGCCGTGATTGGCCATATGGATCTCAATGGGTATGATGAGGATGAGAACTCCAGTAACGAAAAGATCTCCTTCGTTTCCTACTGATGACTTCAATTGATATTCTGAGATCCAATAGAATGTTGGATTATGGTATGTGTGTGTGAACTTAGCCCGAATGACTTATGCCTCCCTTTCTTTATTTTTTTTTTCTTTTGTCCTCTAGTGACATGTAATTGTCACCCTGCTATAGTACAACCTATCATTGTCACACAGGATCGTATGTACGAACAAATTGTATTTTTTTTCATCATCAGGCAGCCATTTAATTCCCTCCGGCGCCTGTGTTGATATAATCTCAAATGTGTAGGGGTCTGTTGCCCCACTAACCCATCAAGTCAGTTGAGCTGGATCCCTCTCAGTTGGGGCTGAGCCTGCTTTGTCTGTCCTGTTGGCGCAGGGTCTGGACCACGCTTAGATGGATAGATCGACGTATTGGATTTTCACAGAGTTATAATATGATCTTCCCTCATAAACTCAAATGTGGTCTGAATATTCAAGATCCAACAGTTATCAATAATCATGTACAATATACTCATTATTTTGTTAAAAGTTAAATAACTTATATTATTTAACTATTCTTAAAATTACTATATTTTTATTTATTGTAATGTGTATTAAATAGGATATATTAATAAGCTGATAAAAAAATTATCATCTAAAAAAACTAATATATAATAAATTAATATCCTTATGAGAAAGATTACTTTTCTTCTTTTTTTCAAATAAAAAACCCACCTTGCTGAGCACGAGTTCTTTTTCTTATTATTATTATTTTTTTTTGAAAAGTCCCACCTTGTTGAGCAAGGCATAGAATTCCAACGTCGTGAGACATGAGTTTATTTTAAAAATTTATTTTTAATTAAAAAACCAATTACTGAGCAGCCATAGAATTCCAAAGGTTGGCTCTTAGTCCTTATAAATTGTTGCAGAATTTGGGGTTCCCATTGCGCAAAGGCAGGGCCTTGGCTGAAATGTTTTACTTGTGTATGTTTGCTTGCCTTTATCCACCAATGTCTTTATTGCCTGCTTTGTTCTATTAAGAGAGGACCATGATGATAAAATATTGTTCGCTCGTCGTGCGTAATGGCAAAATTTGCCTTGCCGACACTGCTTTCTTCTTCTGAGTTCTCTCTCTAATGCTTCTTTTATGTGTAATTTCATGCAATTTTCTTGCATTTTCTTTTTAAATTTTTTTTAATGTCTTTATTTATTTTGTTAAATTTAATCCCTTTGCACACGGACTGCAGATATTACGAGGAAAGGGAAATATTTATATCTGTTTATTAAATTGTATACTTATTAAATTTCATTTTTTTTGCTTTTTAATTTATAAGGAGATATGAAGAAAACTCGAACCTAGCTTCAGCAAAAATGTGTTTAATAAACAGATACACCATACCAGGTTAGGCTGTTAAATATCATTCTTCTTGCAAGATCATTGCAGAAATTACAAAGGAAAGAAGCTTATGTCTCCTATGAAATATAAAATAGTTGCATAGGCCTGTTTGGATGGAAAAGAATTTTTTTTTTTTTCCCCTCAAGTATTGTTAAAAAATTAGTTAATTATTATTTCCCCTTTCTCGCAGGCCCTGTTGGCTCATGGCCACAGTATCGGGGATTGTGATGAAATATAGGCATTACCCGGAATTGAAGCGGAGACATGGAAGCACAGGACTGAAGCTCTCAAAAACCGGACTCACATTCATATCTTCACAACAGATTCAAAATAGTGACACTGCACGACTGGGCCAATATTGAAGGGAAAGCTTACAAGCTACAATTAAACCAAAGCCATAAATACAAAAGCGTTTTAACAAAAAGCGATAAAAGGAAGTTTAAAACACATTTACAACAGAGACGCAAGTCCTCAAGACTCTTTACAGATAAACAAGTCCACATTTTCCCACTACTTAAAGACACAAAGTACATAAACTAGACCTCATATTCGGTTCTTTTCCTAGAGGCTGAAATGTGTAATGTAATCCTCATTAGCAGCCTTCTGAGTTTGTCCACCTCTTCTATCCTAGCACAGCAGGAAGCCACTGTTGTGTTTCCCTGACTAGCTATACACTTCATAATTTCTATGCCAGTATCTTCCATTAGCTGCAAAACTAAACCCTTAGCACAGCAATACTACAGCATTTTCACACAGAAGCAACACCAACGGTCCCACGAGAAGTAGCACCTTGATTGGCCAAGAAGCGGACGACAACACACGTAATATTGTCTGCACTGCCTCTCTGGTATGCCTCCTGCAACAACTTCTTTGCAGCCTGCTCTGGGTCCTCAATCGGCTTGGTCATTTCAACAGCTTCCTGAGAAAAAAAGATACTGCATCAGGTGGTGCTGGCAACAATAAACAGCATATTCTCTGTCCTAAACTGAGTTTTTTCTGTTCTTTCTTTTTTTTTTGTCAAAGCTCAACAGAGTTTAAATATGCAAAGAAATCTAATCAAATACTATGACTAAATCCACCCTTGATGATACGAGATTGTACTAGGTAATAAAAGTTATCATTGCAAACCTCATTGGTGACAACATCCCATAATCCATCACTTGCAAGGATAAGAAACTCGAGTGAGCTATCAATCTTTTCTTCCTGCAATTTCCAAAAAGATATTCAGAGCTGAAATGCACTCAAATTTCAAGTGGAAGCAAAAGAAGACAAAAGAATATCAGAAGCGTTTTCACATTACTGACCAACTCATCTTATAAGCACCTTTTTTCGTGGTAATTGGAGTAACGCATTAGATAAGATTACTAGAGAAATCTAAAATGAAAGAATAGATGAAGTGATCAACAAAAGCTTTTGAAAGTTTATCAGGCTGATTATTTGTACCTGCATGCTTGCACATGCACACAAACAAAGTCCACAGCACGTGTTGCCATTGGCAACTTCTCTTTCTAAGCTAAATTAGGAGTTAGTCATCTGATACTGCCAGCCTTTTTTTTTAAATCACTTGTTAGCTCCTCAAATATGTTTAGCATATGCTTAAGCACCTTTTTTCGTGGTAATTGGAGTAACGCATTAGATAAGATTACTAGAGAAATCTAAAATGAAAGAATAGATGAAGTGATCAACAAAAGCTTTTGAAAGTTTATCAGGCTGATTATTTGTACCTGCATGCTTGCACATGCACACAAACAAAGTCCACAGCACGTGTTGCCATTGGCAACTTCTCTTTCTAAGCTAAATTAGGAGTTAGTCATCTGATACTGCCAGCCTTTTTTTTTAAATCACTTGTTAGCTCCTCAAATATGTTTAGCATATGCTTACCACATTGACAACAAATTTATATACATAAAACAAAAATGATAGGGGTGTTAACGAACCAGGCTATTCAGGAGTTATTCAAGACTCAGCTCTATAAAAACTCGACCGGACTCAACTCTTTTTCTAAATGAGTCAAGTTCAAGCTTAGCAATATTCACCTCGTTCGGGTTGGTGAGTTTGACTTGTTTCCAAGTTTATGGGCAAATTCGCGAGCTGACTCGTCAAACGAGTCCGTGAGTAATCTGGTTCATAACTTGTAAATAGGTTCAATGATAGGCTTATTTATAAACTCGTGAAAAAGGCTTATGGGTTAGATCATTTGTGATTCATCCATAGTTTTGTATTTTAAAAATTTAGAGTTATATTTATTTTAATTGTGGTTTTTCTATAGCTAATCTACTATTTAAAACCATAGCATAATCGTTATAAAAGTATATATTTATAAATATAATTACTTACAATTTAATTTTAAATTTGTAATAAAAATCAAGTTAATGCTGTAATTCTATGAGGAATAAATTAGTATATTAAATAATAAATATGTTTTAATATAAAATACTGAATATTAAGTAATGTTATAAGTACTCTTTGATTTAAAAAGTTATAAATACTCTAATATTTGAATTAAAACTAAATGATAATGCATTAATAATAAAATGATAATATATTAAAATTTAATAATTATAATTTAGCTTGTTTTCAAATTTAGTTGTTTTATGTTATTTAGTGGAATTATTTGTTTTTATTTGTTTTATGTTGTCATAATTGGTTTCTTATCTTCTTGTAATATGTTATGAACTCCTTTTATTTTTTGTACTATTTGAAACAATAATGATTAATGGCTCATAGAAATGAAAATGTGTGCAAAACAGGTTTGATTTAATTTCTAAATCAAGCTCGAGCTCAGGCTTTGTTTTATCGAGCTCGAGATCGATCTTTGTAACAAGCTCATTTTCAAGCTTAAATGAACTTCTAACAAGCTGAACTCAAGCTCAAGCCTGCATTAAATGTCATAAGCCTAACTTAAACTTTCTATAACTCGGCGTGATTTGCATCCCTACGAAATGGTCTAGACAAGAAGAATCAGACCTGAATTTCTGGATCAGCAACAACATACTGCTTCAAAAGCCTATCACCAAATGCACGTGAGACAGCAAGAACTCCACCGACTCTCCACGTCCCTGTTATTGTATTTTTAGTCATCAAGCATGTAAAGGAAGAAATTAAAGAAGAGCTATTGATAAATTAATAAAATGGAAAGAATGTAGTCCTTGCCTGCCCACATAACAAACCCTCCAGCATCCTCAATCCGTTGCCGCTCGTCAGTTTGGTCCGGCTTGTGATCTCGAGAAACAGCAATAGCTGCATAAGAGGGCAAGAAAATTTAACAACTTAATTTATGAGACAACTAAATAGCACAGTAACCTGCAAATTTTCAACAAGGTTCTCAAAAGGCACAGAGGTGTACCTTTCTGACATATAATTATAAAATCACCAAATAGCAGAAGAATTTTTTTTCTTTAACACTCCATCCCATAGCATTTACTGTTTCTTGTTTAACTATCCTATACTGGTATCCTATTTGAAAATTCTGGGATATTTGCCTGGCGTTTTCCTTTCACATTGGGATGAAAGGAGGAAAAGAATTACCTTTTCTGAAAGTAACATCCAGTGAGCATCGGAAAAAGGTAATGATCATACTAAAGTCCAATTCCCATTTCGAAATTTCATCATATCACAAGTCATCATAATCTGGAGCTATTTCTTACATATCCTGTTAGACTTCTGTCTCCAGAATTATAGGCAAAGAGCAAAGGTTTCTCTTCACACTCTTCCAGCAATTTTACCATTCTATCTCACATGGCTTTATTCTATTTCTTCCCATTTCCTCTTTATGTATTCTTCCTAATTATTAACCAAAATATCCTAGCAATACCATATCTAATTAGTTTGAGACATTAAAACCATAAATCTCCCATGCAAACATATTTAACAGAACTCTATCACCTAACTAGTAATTCTTCTGAATCTTACCATTGCCACCTCGGCATATGACAGCTCTAGAGTCTCCAACATTGGCAACAAGTAAACGATCACCAACAAGAATGGCTGTGGAAGCAGTTGATCCAGCATCTCTGTTCTGAGTATTTTCAGATTTCAGAAATTCAGAGTCTGTATGATTGTATGCATCAGCTGCAATGGAAAGGAAAATTTTAAGACTAGCATGATTCATGAAGTTACGTTTGTCGATTGAAGGATTTAAAAATTGTCAAAACATAGAATATATTGAAGGTTAGGAATTGAAACCTATAGCAGATTTTGTATCAGAAATGAACTTTGGATGGCTGATCAGGTTACTGAAAAGGTTCTGTTTCACATATTCAGCAGCACGTGCACCTCCATGACCTAAAGAACAAAACAGATATTTTCTGCATTATCTATCTACATATTTAAAGGAAACCAGCAAAAATATGGAAATGTGCCATGATGTTAGAACCATACAAGAAGCCAGCACCATATAGTTACATTTTCATATTTCAGTCAAAAAGCCCTAACCAGGAATTGACAAATGGTAGAACAAACTTGTATAGCATCCAGCAAAAAAAATCCATACTGACACTTGAAAGATGGCTTCAATTATTGCAACACATTCGGCCCAAGAAGAAACAAATCATTTCTGCAACTTTCCCCCATTGGAAGCTACAGTAAATATAAACAGCTAATATACTAATATATCAAAAGTTTGATCTCATCTAATGACTAATTGTGGTAAGGGTAAGGCATGTTTATGAAGGAAGATTATCAATTCAAATCCAAAAAGAAACAAAACCCAAGAACTTCCAAAAGGCTCTATGGAGATAACTGCAAGAATTATCAACTCACTACACTTTCACATACAAATTAACACTTGTACTGCACTAAAAAGGAACACTAAATAAGTGACGAGTGAGAGACACAAGGAATTAATAATTAAATGAACACTGTCCATTCTGCATTTG
Organism: Manihot esculenta; assembly: GCF_001659605.2. Taxonomy (NCBI): domain Eukaryota; kingdom Viridiplantae; phylum Streptophyta; class Magnoliopsida; order Malpighiales; family Euphorbiaceae; genus Manihot; species Manihot esculenta. The sequence continues at coordinate 33,332,184 of NC_035176.2, read as the reverse complement.
GTGGATTTTCCATTACCAAATCTGCATTTCATGATCATATATTTTGCAAAAGTAATCTTACAGTTCATAACACTTAAAACACTAAAAAGATAGAGGGAGAGAGAAACCATCAAAAACTCCAAACAGACCAACTATCTCTCCATCAACACCATCAATTCTTGTCTCATAAAAATCTTCCATGGAAGCTCGTTTCCCAGGAGAACTTGCATATCCATAGCTGAATTTTCCATTCTGACTGTTGCAGAAAACACGTAAAATTTATTGTTAGACAAGTCCCATGAACTCCAAATGAGACACTAGAAACATTACATCTTTGTCAGCATAAAAGATTGAAGTACTTATAAAATTAAAATAAAATTTCTTCAAAGCAATGACGAACTAGATGAGGCCTCTACTCCAAGTAGGCAGACAAACATGTTCTACCAAATTCATAAAAAATAATTAAAAAAGCACACCAACAAAGTAAATGAATGTATAAAAGTACACAAAGACAAATAAATAGTTCAGCATGGATACTCCACTGACTTTGAGAAAGCATATAATAGAGAACTTCATAAAAACAACAGGTAACATGTTGATATTAGGGAAAAAAAGTTCAAACTAGACAACGACAAGGACGAGGGATGTTAATCTAAGATGAGCTGTCATCATGCATTGAAGGCTGTGATTAAATTTTGAGAATAGCTTCGTACAACTTTTTATTATTTCAGACAGAATTAGACAAGTATATTCAATTAAAGTTTATATTGAGATTAAACAGGCTGACATGTTAAACTAGGACTATCAACAATTAGATTTCACATCAAGATTGACATAAATGAAGGTTCCATTACTCACCTATGTTTGGCTTTTATTTAGTTGTGAGCCAACCGTTCTAAAGCTACTGTCATATTTGAACAAAGAAGCTGAAGTAGGGGCAAGTACTAAAATAAATAAATTCACTCAAGATAAAAGGTTCTGACAACAGGTAGACATTAAAAAGAAAATACAAAGGAAAATAAGAGAAAGAAAGATGCAGATCTTGTTGTGTACTGCAGTATGCAACAAATCCATCAAACTAGTTTCAATGAACAACGGTGGCTATGAGAACAGCGAATTGAAACATTGATAATCTGATTCCAACCACATCAAAGAGAGATAATAATGCTTTAAACTAATACAATTATTTAATCCCATCTGAATTTTGAAATGATAAAAAGTCGCTGGAAGCCCCTCGAAAATTTTATCAGTCTTTAAAGCAATATGACAAATTGTTAACTTCCAAGTTAACAAAATAACAAGATGCATCTTGCATAAAAGGAAGTATACACCCAAAACACTTAACCTTACAAATATTACTTTTGCGATAGTTACATAAAGACTGCTTAAATATTTCCATCTAAAGCATATAACCTTAAGAAGCTTGAGAATAAAAGTTTATCGTAAAAATAATACATAATTTTTTTTCCAATGCAATAATGTTACTCAAATTCACGGGTTTAAAATGACATTTTAAGACACATGAATCCTCCATCCACGAGTTGGATTTGCAAAGTCAAGTCCAAGGAAAAGAATGAGAAGTCATTCTATAAGAGCAACATTGGCGTGTATCCACACGAAAAATCTAATAAAATCAAATCCGACAAAGAACACAGCAACAACAACTAACAAGTTACCTTGCAAGAGGAAGTTCAACAACCAACAAAAAAAAAAGTGATTTAGAGTCTACTTTCTCTCGTTTTGCACATTGCCAAAGTATAGAAAACGACATCCGAGAGATTTCCAACTGATAATAGAAGCAAAGAATCATAATAACGTAGACCTTTGGAACTTCATACGATAATTAGTAAGCCCCACATGCATATAGATTTCAGTATTTATTTGCAGAAGCACTAACAACAAAATCCGACAGCATACCACCAACCATTCAATTCCTTTTCTCTATTCTTTCCATTAATATCTTATATTTTCCTTCTAAGAAAATATTAGCACCCACAGCCAATCAGATTAAGATTACTGCAAAATTCGATCTTAGTGAAGAAACAAAATAACAAGAATCTTCTCTAAAGCTACCAAAATTAATGATAATCTTAAGCTTTAGATATAACCCATATTAGGATGGCCTCTTTCCAAACAAATACAGTGACTTGATAAAGTTAATAAACCAATTAAGAATGGTGTTGACACAACCAACATAGTACCAATCACAGCAAGTAATCGTCATTATTATTTGACAAATTCACAAAATTGGACACAGCATGAATGGTAATCAACAAGCAAGCTGAAGCAAAAGGAAAAAAAAAAAAAAAGCATACAAATAAATCATGAAAACAGACAACATAATTGACAAATACACATAACAGAACCGTGTAAATTATAAAAGAAACATTTAGAGGATTAAACCAAAGACAATAGTAAACAAAAGGATCAAACAAAAACGTCTATAGATCTAAGCAAGGGTTGATAAAATATTAAAAGGTTTAACCTGAGACCACCACCGCTCACGGGCGCATTATTAGCATAAACCGGGTTTGAAGATGACAGGACTGAATTGAGGTAACCCATACTCTTGCTAAAACTTTCAGCTTGCCCACCTTTTATCTCTTTGATCAAGGCTAGAGAACAAAGTAAACAGCAGTAACAACAGTTTTGATGTTTATTAGCGAATAATTAGCCTACCCTCAACCCCTATGGTGTTGACATTTATGGTATTATTTCTAATTCAGGAATTATCGAGCTTAACCTGCAAATAAACAAAAATTTCAAAGCTTTAGCACATAAAAACACTGAAATCTAATGAACAGATCGATCTTAGAGTTGTAATGACATGCATAGCACATTCAATCCAAGAATAACGTAAAAAGCATCAAAATTTTTGTGTTGATAATAGAATTGAATGAGATTAAACTGGTTAAACGCAATAAAAACGAAATTCAATAACAGATAAATGAAAAGTACCAACAAAAAAGAGAGAATGGATCTTAGGGAGAGAGAGAACCTGAAGGAAAGGGAAATGAAATGCCATGAGAAACAGAAAGCTTAAAAGGCGTTAAAAAGCGAAAGGAAGAGTAAAATGAGAAAGAGAGAAATTTCTAGAGAAAGAAGAGAAGGAGAAAACAAGAAGCGATTTCTGTTTCATTTCAGTTTTGGCTTTGGGTTTTGTTGAAGGAAGAAGAACACAAGCGAAAAAACCAGATCAATTTTTCTGAAAATTAAAAAAAGAAAATTGAAAATATTTTTAGTTTTTCAGTTAGCTTAAAATAAGGGGATTTTGTTATTGTTCTATTTCATGCCAAAAATGGGTGTATTACGCGTCGAGGTTGCGTGAGGCAGGTTTACGGTAGGACCGATTCAAAGCCAAAGTAGCTAATGTGAACAAATCGTCTCCCCTACTGTTTTCTTTGACACGTGTCGTGCATGCAAGATGCTGTTATTGCTTTTCATTTTGTAGTGACTCACAGGGTAAATTTCCTTTTGGGTTAATGAGAGTAGTTATCTCCTATGCTTTGACTTTCTAGGCATCTGCTCTGCTGCACCGAATTCCTCCTCCACCTCTCTTCGCTAGAATTGTCCATATGTATGGAGTAATTAATACTCCAGTTTTATAATCCCATCTATTTAAGATAAAGCCTTAATTATGTTGAAAAATCCAATGGCTTGCATTAGGGAGATTCTTTTATATTTATTAATTTTAATCTAATTTAAATGTTGGTATTTTTCATAGATAATAGTCAAATATGGTGAAAATATTATTATTTTTATATAATTATTGATATAGTTTATTTTAATTATAACTAAATTTAGTATAAATTAATCAAACAAGATTTTGAAGTTTTATACTTATTTTAGTATGATGGTAAAATATTTCCTTTTCCTTTGTAGTTTTAGTTAGTGTTAATTCCGAAATCGATTGAACATCTGAAGAAGGATGGACACATAATTATGGTGATGAGAATTCTCCCTTATATTTTTACTTTGATGACTTCAAGATTGATTGAACGTTTAAAGAGTGAATTTTTCCTTCATACTTTTATTTAATTTATATAATAATAATTTCGAGAAGGATAATTACACGATTGGAGCTTAAACTATATTTTGGAGAGCATAAACTTCCCTTGATATAATGTGATTTAGTAAAAACGTGGTGATCATTCTTCTCTACCTCCCCATCCCTTTATATTTGCTCTTTTGTCCTCTACAATAGTAAGCTATAGTATTTTTTTCTTTTTTTTTTAAAGGTTGGTACACGGTAGCAGTACCAAATTCAGATGGATAGTAATAAGCTCATTAAATGCTTAATCGGCAATGCCAAATTCAATTTACATTATGTGTGTTTTTTTTATTATCGTAATGATAGATAAGTAGTATTTGATTGAAATTGAAAAAATACTTATAAAATTGTGTAATATAAAATTTTGATTTAATTTTTATTTTTTTAATTCAGTTTAATTTTTATTTTTAAATTTTTTTTAATTATTTTTAATTTGATTTTATTAGAAAAAAATAAATAAAATCGAATTAAACTGATTATTAAATAATATTATATTATTTTTATAATATAGAAATATTAAACCATAACTAAAATTAAAATATTTTAATTAAATTTTAAAAAATTAAAAATAAAATATAAAAAATAAAAAATTGATTAAAAATTCCACCACCGAACTAAATCAAATTGATTTAATTTAAATTAATTTTTATTTAAAATTAATTTAATTTTCATAAATACTATTAAAAATTAATAATAGTTGAATTCAATTAAATCCAACACCTAAATACCGAGACAGTAAAATATGACCGTGATATTTTTTTGAGGGCTACTAACACATTACGGTTGGAATTAGCGGGCCTCAATTTTTGGAGATGGTCCACTGTGAGTCCTATGGCCTCGCCTAAGCCCGGTTACCTCAATGAGCTCAAACTTCAATATTTTATAAGACCATCATTTATATTCAGCTGATACTTTATTTTCACGAGTCATCACTTAGTATAATAAAATAAGAATTTTGTTAATTTTATTAATTTGTGCTTCAAACAATCCCTTAAAGTTGGTTCAGCAACATTTGAAATTAGCTTAAATTGACAAAAATAAAAAAAATACTAAAAATAACAGTAAGGTTTAAAATGATAATTACTTGTTATTATTCTTAAATGATACATTCAAAATATGAATTTTTATTCCTTAAATTATAAGTAGTCAAATTATTGAAACTAAGTATGCTTAATTTGAAAACCGAATTTTGTAAAGGGATAGAGAAAGAAGAAAGCGTCAAGTACATTTAACATGAAACTACAATAATCTAAGTTATTAAGAAATTTACAATGTATTTGAGAAACAGAAAAATATTAGAGGCTAGGAGCAAAAGCGGGTCAATGGGTTTTGTCCGTTCACAAATTATACATAAAACAATATAGACGTCTCTATTTAATGCTTCATTGATTAAATTACTAATTTGAGATCAATCCCCATTAATGGAGACAATGATATGATCAAATATTCATGCATTAATGACCTACTCTCCTAAAATTATATCAATCAGTCTAATTATTAAAAATAAAAGTTTTCTTTCATTAGTATTTAATTATATCAAAATATTTTATAATTGTTTATTTTAAACGATTGTTTAAATAGGGACCACATTCTTAAGATATTGACAAGAAATTTGTAATAATGTTCCCTTGCATGGAGGAAAACTCACTGTGAGAATGAAAGAGACACATCGTCTGTCTGATTAGTTCTTATCTTCTCCTTCCACCTCCATTGTCCTTCTAGAGAGGAAAGAAGAAAGCTAAGTTCCTATTTTTGTCATCCGGTGAGATGGTGAAGGATCTCTGGGTCCCGGAGTATGTGCTTCCATAATTAAAGGTCTGTCTTTATTTCCCTGCTAAATAAAAGGACTTAATTTTTTATTTATTTACTTTACACAAACTAGCAATGAATATCAGACCATCTCACCATGTAGAACACATCTAAGCATTTGCTTCGAAGACCAAGCTCCACTTTCAAAACCAACTACCTCTGTTCAATTGTTGAGGCTAACTGTGGCTGCATAACAACGCTGGAAACATCTAGGAAGCAACAGGATACTTTCTGATTCGCCTCCAAAACCAGTGAGCTCTCTTTGCAGCTGGATGTGAAGGACCTGAAGTATATGGTCTGTCAGAAATGCCGAAACATAAAATCATAAAGGAGGTCCTGCATTTCTTTGGTGTGTATCAGATACTATTAATGAAAGATTATTAATCCTATAGGTCATCAAATCCATAGATTCTCACAGCTGCAGGAAGTGCATACATACAAAAACAAAAGTCTGGTCATTAAATCTTTTTTTCTTTTTTTGAGAATATCATCAAATCAAATGTTATACTCAACTGTACAATATCATACTCAATACTATAATCCACCATCAAAACATTAATTATTACTAGTATCAACATCAAGAACAAAACTTATAAGACCTAAGTGATACTTTAATACAAGTAATTTGGCCTGGAGAATCTCTCAAATTTCAGGTACCACCTCAAAAACTGTTGCATACTGATAAGCAAATATTAGACGCTGCATCTCAGTAAGCACAAAATTGATCTCATGCAGATCATGATTTGCAAGCAATGGGGAAAAGTTAATTGCCAAGCACCACTAAAGACATAAGATCAAAACACCCTCCCCCCCAAAACAAGGGGGAAAAGAGAGAGAGAGAGAGAGAGAAAAAAAGCAAAAGGCTATCACGATCATCACAGTATTTGGGAGAAGCTTACCCCTCTTCAAACTTTTTGCTTGGGGTTAAGGATCACCCATATGTTATGGCCCATAAGGGTCCATTTTGTCGCTCTAATTCAAAGAACATACAACATAAAATTAAACCAAAAGTTACCAGTAGCATGAATCAACAAATGCATGTTTATACCTATGAATCTCTGCTTGAAAATAAGATTACCTTATTAAGAAGCAAAATCTTCTGATTAAAGCATGAAGCGGATTGTGTACAAGAGAACTGAATTTTTAAGGACTAGATTGCCCTGCCAGTCAGTCTAACTAAGTCCATCTCACAGATCCATTATTGCAGATGAGAAGTTCCCTCAAAATTCTTCTTATATCAGGATTTGGGTCCACCTAAGGCCTTCCAATGACAAAAGGATACGTACTCTCCACAACTTGCAATTCAGATCCAGAACCTTACCTGTGCCTTCAAGTGATCCCAAAGCCCTTCTCACCACTGTGTCGTCCCAGGAAAGGAGAAGTATATATACATAACATCATATAGCTGGTTCTATTGCCTGAAATAAATCATAGACTCAGCAGAGCCCTTCTCACCATTGTGTTGTCCCAGGGAAACGAGAAGTTAAAAATATACATAACACCATAATGTTGGTGCTATTGCCTGATATAAATCATGAGCTTAGCAGATCCTTGAAAATCCATTGGCCATCATGCCTATTATTCAGATGTTGAGACTCCCCATATTGATTCAATTCAAATTTAACACTTCTACAGTTACCAGTAGTTGGCTTGGAACAACCAAAGGAATTTATGTTGTTGCTTATCAGCCAATGAATAATTAAACCAGGCTCAAGGGGCAGGGACAGGGGTGGTCCACTTGTGACTTAATTGATCTCTAAAGTTACTAAAGCCCAGAAAAGTAGCAAAACTTGCTTGCTATGGAAAAAGCTTTCAATTTCAACAGCCATGTTCCCAGAAGTTCCCCACGTAAATATTTCGTTATGATATTAGTACTTCTAAATTTCTACTCATGTACAACTGAAATGTAGAGTCTTTAACACTCGGGTTTTATTCATAAATGTTTATCTTTTTTTCATAAAACAATTTGAATAATTTAAAAACAGAGGCTGAACAACTTCGACATGTCAATATTGCCTTGCTGACATTATGTCCTTACAAATAAAATTGATCAAACCACTGATCATAAATCCAGCAAGAGATGGAGAAGATAAATAAAACTAACTGTATATGATAAAGAATAATATTGCAAACCTCAAATTCTCAAGATTGTCTAGTCCCATCACCAAAAGATGCTTGCTCGTGTCCTTAACTGATTGGATCAAAACCTCCAGGAATACATCCCAGAGAAAGAAAATCATTTGCCAAACACAAAAGACTCCTGATAAACAAAATGCACAAGCTGAAAGAATAAAAGACTCATCAACAAATACAAAATGTCAACTCTCAAATAAAATGCACTGGAACAGTTTTTGGAATAATCACCATGCAGAAAGAACTTTTAATTTACAGATGGAAGACTTTCGGTAATGTAATAACTTGGAATGGTTGAGGGAAATAGATACAGAGAAATTGACATTGAGATGTGGTAAAATACCTTTTAACACACACAAAAAAAAAGTGCCACGTGCATGCTAAAATACTTCATATGTAGTCGAACAAAATTATACTTACCAAGAGGGAAAAACTGAAGTGGTTCTCTCATCAGATCATCAACCAAACAGCCAGTACCATTTGAATGACCCCGACATTGTAATGGTGATGAATACCTCCCAAGGCTCCTATCATCGTAAAATCAAAATTATGCAAGAAGGCCTGGTTTCCTGGATGAGGACCAGCATGGGAAAATCTAGTAAGTGCATTATAAAACTACTTGGTAATTCATAATAATGATAATGAATTTCAGTACAAACTGAAAATACTGACATGAGCATGGAAAAACACACATGGGTGACAAATGATAGAAGCAGCGGTAATAGGTAAAAATGTTGTTGGGACACAATACTCAGCCCCAGCCTTCAAGGGTGTATTTAGGAAGAAATAGAGACAGCAGAATGTTTCTAGAAGTGGACAGATGGAAGGTAATCAAAGAGGGAATAATTCTGTTAGAAGGAATTAAGGAGATACCATTTCCAGGGACATTTGAGCATAGAGACAGCTATATAGAATGAATCCTCGTAAGGAGGGGGGTATGCCTGATTTTGGGAATTTGTTTGTGGCAATAGTTGGGCTAGCTTGAGCTAATATTTCTATTTCTATTTCTTTTCTGTTGTTCTTATTTGAGAATACTGAGTGTTTAGGAACTATTAATCTCTTTCAGTAAAGAATTCTGCCTTCCTCTCTTCTCTTTCTCCTTAATCTGTGTGTCGTCTACTCCTGCCTCTATCAGCAACCATAGAGGGAAGCAAAGCATCCAGCACTTTTCCCTTCTAGATCCTCTAGGATGTAATCAATTTCATCAAACATGTGCTTACCTGTTCATTCAAGATAGACCTGAATATGACTACAAGAATGTACAATCTCATTAAACAAGCAAAAAAAAAAGAGTAAAGTTAATGTACAGAGCGATCAAATAAAATGAAAATTTAAAGAGATGCATCGCAGTAAGTTAAATTAGAAAGCAAACTGTGTGTGTTCTCGTGACTCATCTGTATTAACTCAGGGAGTAATAAGGACGAATCCACCCCTCAGGAGAGATAAGGATGCTGTGTTTAGGCTTGAGTACGGGAGTGATAAGGTGTAATTTGTAAATAATGTTATTTGGATGAGTCTTTGTGGTTGAGATTCTTTGGGTGATCCGTTCTCTTTCAAGTGAGGTTTTTCATTATTTTTCTCCACTTTTCTAGCAAACTTAGTTATTAATCTTTTATTTAAGCTGAATGTATACTGATATTCTTTGTATTATGAAGTCTTCACATTAATAAAGAATACTTCTTCTTCACTTTGTTATTTTGGTATCAAAGCATAACGATCTGCTCGCCATGGCTTCTACTCTAAATGTAGCTAATTTTGTAACCCTCAAACTCAAGCAATCAAACTATCCCTTGTGGAGAGAACAACTTTTGAGCTTAGCAGAAAGTCAAGAATTGTCAGATCACCTGACTACTGGCTTCCCTGAAGATCAAAAATTCGTTACCCCTCCCAACCCAATCCCAGAAAATTATCAACCACAACACTCAGACGTCTTCAAAGCATGGCAAAAGTCTGATAGATTACTTCGTGGGTGGATTTATGGCACCCTGAGCGAGGAATCACTCGGACTTGTCATCGGGCTAGAAACAGTTCGAGCTGTTTGGAATGCATTGAAGGATGCATATGCCCAAAATTCTCAAGAGAGGGAGTTTACTCTCAGACAGCAATTGACCTATTTTCGCAAAGAGGAAAATCGGTCCATCCCTGATCATCTGCGCTTGTTTAAAGAACTCTGCGATAGTTTAGCCGCAATCGGGAAAAAAGTACCGGACGAAGAAAAAGTCTTTTGTCTCCTCACAAGTCTGGGACCCCAGTACGAGACGTTTACTACGACGATGCTTAAACCACCGCGACCCAGTTTTAATGAACTGGTCTCTCAACTCAAGAACTTAGACCAGCGTCGACAGTGGTTCTCCACACAAAGCGAAACGGGTCTCGAACAAATCTCCCATGTCGCTTTTTATGGAAATCAAAGAAATTCTTCCAGTAAGTCTTCAAATCGGCAACCCAAGTTTAATTCCCAAGGGCGTGGTTTCCAAGCCCAGCAAACACAAAACTCTTTTTCAAACAAGGATTCATATTCTTCCCAACGACGACCTCCCCCGACAGGTCGTAGACGGATGACACAAGCAGAACGAGAGCAATACAAGAACGAAATATGCCAATACTGCAACAGAGAAGGTCATGTCGCGAAGATCTGCTGGTGGATTCCACAAGAAAAACAAAGCACACCTGCCCAGGCACTTTCGGCACTCACATTGGATACAGACGTCATAGATACAGATTGGGTTGCAGACTCAGGGGCGTCAAACCATATGACAGGTAACAAAGGTTTATTACATAAATTAACAGACTATTATGGACCAGATTCCATAACCATCGGCGATGGAACATTCCTCTCCATCGATGGTGTTGGAAAGACGTCTATAGAACAGAAACAAAAATTACCACTTTCAAGTGTACTCTCTGTTCCAGCTCTTCAAAAAAATTTACTTTCTGTAAGTCAATTAACAGACGATTATGATGTGAATTGTGAATTTTCTAACGTTTCGGTTTCTGTTAAGGATCGACAGACGGGACAGGTACTGCTACAAGGGCCACGAAAAAATAACCTTTATATCTTGTCTGGAAACCCAAAAGCATATTTCTCCAAACGGTTTAGGGCTGGAACGGCGGACATATGGCATCAACGATTGGGACATCCACAATCTTCAGCGATTTCAATTTTGTTTAATAAGAACCTTATAGATGTCACAGGTTCCTTGCATTCTAGATTATTATGTGATAGCTGTCAGTTAGGCAAGTTGAGCAAATTTTCTTTTAGTTTGTCTTCCAATAAAAGTACCACTGTGTTTGAGAAAATCCATTGTGATTTATGGGGACCAGCCCCTGTTTTATCTTTTGCTAAGTTTAAATATTATGCTTGCTTGGTTGACGATTACTCTAAATACACTTGGCTAATACCACTAAAGAAAAAATCCGATTTTTTTGTTGCTTATAAAGCCTTTGAACAGTTTGTCCTACGACAATTTGGGAAGACAATCAAAGTATTTCATTCTGATGGTGGAGGTGAGTTTTTAAATAATGCATTGTCATCACATTTTCTTGCACAAGGTATAAAACACCAAGTGTCGTGTCCTCATACACCTGAGCAAACAGGTGCTGTCGAACGACGACACCGGTTTATTCGTGACTTAGGGATGACGATGATGTATCACAGTCATGTACCATTGTCTATGTGGGTAGATGCCTTTCAAACAGCAGTTTTTTTAATGAACAGGTTGCCTACTACTGTGCTAGGAAATGAAACACCATTTTTTAAATTGTTTGGCAATGATTTTGACTATAGCTCCCTACGTGTTTTTGGATCAAAGTGTTTTCCATATATATGGGACACAAGACGACATAAATTCGATCCCAAGTCTTGTTTATGTGTCTTTATAGGATATAGTGAAAAACACAAAGGTTACAAATGTTTCAACCCCAAAACTAAGAAAGTTATAATATCTCGACATGTGAGCTTTGATGAAAATGTGTTTCCTTATAAATCTGCATCTCCAAATAAACTGTTTGTTGATAAACTTATGACTTCTTGGTTACCAGCTACTGGGATTATTGATTCTCCAATTAGTTCTGATGAAAGTGCAGGTTCAGCAGTGTTACCACTGTCAATTCCAGCAACACGTGACAATCGGAGAATAGAACCTGTTGACTCTATGCCAGCAGATCAGCAGGGTACTGCAACTGACACTGCACAACAAACTGTGTCTGCACCAACTACAGAACAAAATACCGAACATGATCCAACAAGTGACGATCCACAAGCAGCTCATCATTCACATTCTGATGCTGGTTCAAATGACGGACTGCCTCCAGAACAAATAGAACAGGAGCAGCAGTCTCCATCTCCGTTGTGTAGGTCCAATAGAGTTGCAGACACAGGCCAAAATACCTTAGCAGCAGAGGAAAACATTGGTGGACACACTGCTGTAACTACATCAGACTCGGCATCTCTGTCACCTTCAGCTACTGCACGAGTTTCTGGTACCTCAGTGAGTAATAGTGTTGACAGCAGTCTACAACCAGTTCAAATGGATCACAGTGAGATGCTTCCTGACGTTCGTTCAGCACCATTGGCTTACGAACCAGCAGAACGGATACAGGCCGAAGCATTGCAGCCTCGTCACCCGATGGTCACCAGATCACAGGCTGGAATAGTGAAGCCAAACCCGAGGTATGCGTTACATGTGTCTATTTCACCCGATATACCTACAGAGCCAAAAACTGTTAAGAGTGCACTTGCACATCCAGGCTGGAAGCAGGCTATGTTAGATGAGTATCAAGCTTTACAGACAAACCACACTTGGGAACTAGTTCCCCGACCATCGCATGTGAATATAATAGGGTGTAAATGGGTTTTTAAAACAAAATTACAATCTGATGGCCATTTGGATAGATTGAAAGCTAGACTAGTGGCCAAGGGGTTTCATCAACTCGATGGAATTGATTACATCGAAACCTACTCCCCTGTTATTAAACCTGGAACTATTCGCTTAGTTATTTCTGTTGCTCTAGTGAAAAATTGGCCAATTCGACAATTAGACGTAAAAAATGCGTTTTTGCATGGGTTTATAACCGAGGATTTATATATGGATCAACCACCTGGACTGAAAGATCCAAAATATCCTGATTATGTCTGCAAGTTAAAACGTGCCTTGTATGGTCTAAAGCAGGCTCCGAGAGCTTGGTTTAATAGGTTGAGCTTGTTTTTAATTGATTATGGTTTTACTTGTAGTTTAGCTGATCCATCCTTGTTTGTTATGCATACAATCTCTGGAATATTGGTATTGTTAATTTACGTGGATGATATGTTGCTAACAGGATCTTCAACACCACTAGTTCAGAATTTTTTGCAGGTCTTAAGCAAAGAGTTTTCAATGAAAGACCTAGGATGTAACAGCCCGGAAACCGGTACCCTTCTGTAACGGCTCCAAACTGTTCGGCACTAGGATCCAGATCGGCTTAAGGCCGCCGGGACCCGTAGTAAGCCTGACATTCCTTCTATACTTCTGGTCTAATCCTATACATGATCAATCTTTTCATAAAACTTTATACTTTTAAACACCCCAGGCTTACCCCGAGGGACTGTAACTGAAACTTTTCTTTCCTTTTTTATTTTTCCAAGCCTAACTCCTGCATGCTCATACTTATTAGGCTTGGCCATAAAAAACATCTGTAAAACATTTCATGCATCATGAAAACATTTCTCTTTAAACTCATTGATCATGTACCATTCCAGGATTAGCCAACCATAGGCAAACCATACCTCTATACATTAGGCAAAGCACATTCTAACCATATCTCTTTAACTTTTCTTAACTTTACTTTATCTTTACAACATTCTTTTTCTATACATTCATATAGCTCATGTCCATACATCATCATGTCCACAACTATACTATACATGCATACATAACATAGCATATTATCACTTGAACTTTACATCATCTTGCTAAACATATACAACTTGACATAACATAAAACTTCTCTAAACATATACATGTTTACACCTCAATCCATACTATGACATAACTTCTCATTATTCTGCTCTTTAGCCTTCTTCTCTTAGCTTACTCTGATCATACTCTGGCCCTGCAATACTGGGATAAGGGAGAGGGATGAGCTTCTAAAGCCCAGTGAGCGGAAACCATGGAAACAGTTCATAAAAACATATGCTCTCATGCTATGCATCACATCACAACAATACACATAAAGGAAGAAGTTGTCACCTATAGCCCTCTTCCTAACTGACTCACTTGTAAAATTTCTTTTGTACTTAACTTTCTGAAAACAGAGTTGTCAGGGCGATTAGGCCTCCTGACTGATTTCTGAAAACGTTTCGTCAGGGCGATTAGGCCTCCTGACTAGCTCATGAACACATTTTGTCAGGGCGATTAGGCCTCCTGACTAACTTCCTGAAAACATTTTGTCAGGGCGATTAGGCCTCCTGACTAACTTCCTGAAAACATTTGTCAGGGCGATTAGGCCTCCTGACTAACTTCCTGAAAACATTTGTCAGGGCGATTAGGCCTCCTGACTGGTTACTGAAATCATTTTATCTTTGTTTTTCCTAAAAACGTTTTGTCAGGGCGATTAGGCCTCCTGACTGGTTACTGAAATCATTTTATCTTTCCTTTTCCTATAACCGTTTTGTCAGGGCGATTAGGCCTCCTGACTGCATTCAGAAAAGAACAGGGGCGATTAGGCCTCCCTGCCCGCATGCGTATCATGTTTGACTCTTTACTTAACTCATATCATGTCATAGCATACCATATTGAGGGCTACAGGATCACTCAACATTCATCCACATACTCATCAAATTATGCAACACATCTTCGTGGGTTCTAATGCAAGCAACCTAACATATCATGGCATTCATGATGCGTGTCTCATGCTCATACTATTATTCTCTTTAAACACTATTTAAACCATGCATAGTTAGTCCCACTCACCTGAAGCCTTTGCTCTACTAACTTGGGCCAACTCTGTATTGGGCTAAACACCTCTTCTCTGATCAAATCCTACATCCAAAGGACTCTCATGAGGTGCCAAACATCTCTAGCATAACTCTAATACATCTTCCCAAAACCCTCTAATGCCTCATAAACATGCATGAAAATTCATGCAAAGGAAGGCAAAACAGAGCACCTTCGGCGGCACTTTCGGCGGCCGAAAGTCTCTTCCAGAGACGAAACTCGCCTACTTTCGGCGGCCGAACCTCTACTTTCGGCGGCCGAAAGTCCTATTATCTCTCCTTCGGGTGCACCTTCGGCATCCGAAAGTCTCGTCCAGAGACGAAACTCAACCTTCGGCGGCACCTTCGGCGGCCGAATGTGCATGACAGATCCGAAAGTCCACCTTCCGGAAGCAGCCTTCGGCAGCCAAAGCCACCTCCACAAGGCATTCGGCGGCCGAAACTCACTTCGGCGGCCGAACCTGAGTTCTTCCAGAACCCAGTTCATGCACCAACACATCTCCTCAAACCCATCCTAACTCACTTCACTTGCATATAACCTCTAAACATACCTAAAGGGTCCTAAAACACCCTTAAACTCTAACAACATCAACACATAAACATATAGTGCACAAAGGGTCCATGAAACCCTCCCATGCACACCCATGCATATCTAACACTTCCAACCCATAAAACCCTTAAAACTTTCCATAAAACATGCTTAAAATACCATAAAACATAGAGATCAACCCTTACCTCTTGAGTTGGTGTGACCTCAACTTCAAAACGTGGAGAAAACACTTCCAAAAGCTTCAAACTCCAAAACTTACTCCTTTTGCTCAAAACCTTCAAAACCAAGTCAAAAGCTTACTAAAACTTTGAAAAAACTTGGAAAGACTAAGAAATCATGCCAAGGAGGACATGAGCTCACCTTGGGTGGGAAGAGGAAGAAAACTTGCCTCTTCCACCGCCCTAAGTGGCTTTTATAGAGGAGCTGGTCAACCACGTTCGGCGGCCAAACATGCAGGCGAAACCATGCAACGTTCGGCGGCCAAACTTTTCTTTCGGAAGCCGAACCTCTAGCATTTTCGGCGGCCGAATGTCACCTTCGGCGGCCGAACCTGTGCTTTTGCCTCTTTAGCCTTTTCTTCAAAACTCAAAATCCTTTTTACTTAAAACCTTTACTTAAACCCTTACTGGCAACTCCGACATCCCGAATTTCTACCGGACGGTGAGAATTCCGATGCCTGAACGAGCCGGGTATTACATTCTACCCCCCTTAAAAAAAACATTCGTCCTCGAATGTTAAAACAACACGTAACATATAATCAAAGCAACATGCAAAGCTAACATGCAAAACGTAAAACTTCAACCTTGTTCTTGACTTTCATAACCTTCCGCTGCGCTACTCTGATCTTTCTATTCTTCTTCCTTCTTAGTTCTCTATTACTTTTCTCTTCTACCTTCCTTCTTTCTACTTTTACTCTTATTCTTCTTTGCTCTCCTCTTCCTCTGTACTAATCTCTTTAACCTTTTACTACCTGAACCTGAATCTCTGATTTATCTTGCTTTTCCCGCACATCACTGGAACGCTCCAGGGTGAGGTACTAGGTCAGATAAACCGTCATCTACTAGCTGCTTCACTGTACTGTACTACTCATACATCTCTCTTATAACTCTTACAACAACTACCAACACATCAGTGTATCCAAAAATGAACATACCTGACCCTGCTATGTCTGATGTGTCAGTCTTCTGCTGAGCCCAGGTGAAGATCCGGATCGGTGCTGATGGATCCTCTCCAGGAAATCCTACCAAAGAAGGGGGTACACCTCTCTCTTCACCTTGACTACTAGCTTGATCCATCGCTGGAACTGTTGGCTGTGCTACTCTTCCTGAAACTATTCGTGGTGACCATGTCCTGTTGAACCGAGTAGGACACTCACGTGCAAAGTGCCCTTCCTGTCCACATCGGTAGCATGCAGTTGTCCCTGCTAGACACACCCCTCCATGTGATCTTCCACATCTTTTACATCTTATAGGGCCTGAGCCTGAACCTGAGGCATCCAGACTAGCCTTCAGCCTCTGCCAGAACCTACTCCTCTTTGACCTTCTCAAACCTCTAGTCTTCTTTTTACCTCTTGTGGCTGCTGTGCTCAGAGTGGAGGGATCAACTTCTCCTGTGCTTGAGTTCTTGGACTCCTCGGTCCAAGCATCATCTTCTGACTTTTCCTTCCTTTCTTCATCTATACTTACTTGCAGACCTACATCCCTCCTCTGTACCATTTCTTCCCTGTTAACCTCATAAGACCTTTCTAGGTCTCTTGCTATCTCCTCTCTACTTGCTCTTGCCTCTGGCAATTCTGGGGAAAAGGTATCCATACCGTCCCATTCAGATGGATCTGACTCCACCGATTGACCATCACCTTGCATCTCAGCTCTTTCTGAAACACGTAGGCCCACATGCAATCAAACATAGCATCACGTAATCTCTTCTATAAACATATGTATTATGAATGCATCTGTCACCAATAATCCTCAACCTAGCATACATGCCATGACCAACTGTGCCAAAAGCCATTTCTGGTCTCTCAACTCATCTCATATCATAACATAGCATATTGAGGAATCAGGGATCAGTTAACATTCATAATACATCTAAAATGCACATGCATCAAACATGGCATTACACATCAACAAGCAGGACAGGACTCCTTATCCTATCCTAGTGGACATGATCTTTCTCTTCATCTTTCTTATTGTGCTTGCCTTACTAAAACAACCTCTTTCCGATGTGAGAGACCTTGCTCAACACACCGTACTTATGAGGCCCTCTGCTCTGATACCAACTGTAACAGCCCGGAAACCGGTACCCTTCTGTAACGGCTCCAAACTGTTCGGCACTAGGATCCAGATCGGCTTAAGGCCGCCGGGACCCGTAGTAAGCCTGACATTCCTTCTATACTTCTGGTCTAATCCTATACATGATCAATCTTTTCATAAAACTTTATACTTTTAAACACCCCAGGCTTACCCCGAGGGACTGTAACTGAAACTTTTCTTTCCTTTTTTATTTTTCCAAGCCTAACTCCTGCATGCTCATACTTATTAGGCTTGGCCATAAAAAACATCTGTAAAACATTTCATGCATCATGAAAACATTTCTCTTTAAACTCATTGATCATGTACCATTCCAGGATTAGCCAACCATAGGCAAACCATACCTCTATACATTAGGCAAAGCACATTCTAACCATATCTCTTTAACTTTTCTTAACTTTACTTTATCTTTACAACATTCTTTTTCTATACATTCATATAGCTCATGTCCATACATCATCATGTCCACAACTATACTATACATGCATACATAACATAGCATATTATCACTTGAACTTTACATCATCTTGCTAAACATATACAACTTGACATAACATAAAACTTCTCTAAACATATACATGTTTACACCTCAATCCATACTATGACATAACTTCTCATTATTCTGCTCTTTAGCCTTCTTCTCTTAGCTTACTCTGATCATACTCTGGCCCTGCAATACTGGGATAAGGGAGAGGGATGAGCTTCTAAAGCCCAGTGAGCGGAAACCATGGAAACAGTTCATAAAAACATATGCTCTCATGCTATGCATCACATCACAACAATACACATAAAGGAAGAAGTTGTCACCTATAGCCCTCTTCCTAACTGACTCACTTGTAAAATTTCTTTTGTACTTAACTTTCTGAAAACAGAGTTGTCAGGGCGATTAGGCCTCCTGACTGATTTCTGAAAACGTTTCGTCAGGGCGATTAGGCCTCCTGACTAGCTCATGAACACATTTTGTCAGGGCGATTAGGCCTCCTGACTAACTTCCTGAAAACATTTTGTCAGGGCGATTAGGCCTCCTGACTAACTTCCTGAAAACATTTGTCAGGGCGATTAGGCCTCCTGACTAACTTCCTGAAAACATTTGTCAGGGCGATTAGGCCTCCTGACTGGTTACTGAAATCATTTTATCTTTGTTTTTCCTAAAAACGTTTTGTCAGGGCGATTAGGCCTCCTGACTGGTTACTGAAATCATTTTATCTTTCCTTTTCCTATAACCGTTTTGTCAGGGCGATTAGGCCTCCTGACTGCATTCAGAAAAGAACAGGGGCGATTAGGCCTCCCTGCCCGCATGCGTATCATGTTTGACTCTTTACTTAACTCATATCATGTCATAGCATACCATATTGAGGGCTACAGGATCACTCAACATTCATCCACATACTCATCAAATTATGCAACACATCTTCGTGGGTTCTAATGCAAGCAACCTAACATATCATGGCATTCATGATGCGTGTCTCATGCTCATACTATTATTCTCTTTAAACACTATTTAAACCATGCATAGTTAGTCCCACTCACCTGAAGCCTTTGCTCTACTAACTTGGGCCAACTCTGTATTGGGCTAAACACCTCTTCTCTGATCAAATCCTACATCCAAAGGACTCTCATGAGGTGCCAAACATCTCTAGCATAACTCTAATACATCTTCCCAAAACCCTCTAATGCCTCATAAACATGCATGAAAATTCATGCAAAGGAAGGCAAAACAGAGCACCTTCGGCGGCACTTTCGGCGGCCGAAAGTCTCTTCCAGAGACGAAACTCGCCTACTTTCGGCGGCCGAACCTCTACTTTCGGCGGCCGAAAGTCCTATTATCTCTCCTTCGGGTGCACCTTCGGCATCCGAAAGTCTCGTCCAGAGACGAAACTCAACCTTCGGCGGCACCTTCGGCGGCCGAATGTGCATGACAGATCCGAAAGTCCACCTTCCGGAAGCAGCCTTCGGCAGCCAAAGCCACCTCCACAAGGCATTCGGCGGCCGAAACTCACTTCGGCGGCCGAACCTGAGTTCTTCCAGAACCCAGTTCATGCACCAACACATCTCCTCAAACCCATCCTAACTCACTTCACTTGCATATAACCTCTAAACATACCTAAAGGGTCCTAAAACACCCTTAAACTCTAACAACATCAACACATAAACATATAGTGCACAAAGGGTCCATGAAACCCTCCCATGCACACCCATGCATATCTAACACTTCCAACCCATAAAACCCTTAAAACTTTCCATAAAACATGCTTAAAATACCATAAAACATAGAGATCAACCCTTACCTCTTGAGTTGGTGTGACCTCAACTTCAAAACGTGGAGAAAACACTTCCAAAAGCTTCAAACTCCAAAACTTACTCCTTTTGCTCAAAACCTTCAAAACCAAGTCAAAAGCTTACTAAAACTTTGAAAAAACTTGGAAAGACTAAGAAATCATGCCAAGGAGGACATGAGCTCACCTTGGGTGGGAAGAGGAAGAAAACTTGCCTCTTCCACCGCCCTAAGTGGCTTTTATAGAGGAGCTGGTCAACCACGTTCGGCGGCCAAACATGCAGGCGAAACCATGCAACGTTCGGCGGCCAAACTTTTCTTTCGGAAGCCGAACCTCTAGCATTTTCGGCGGCCGAATGTCACCTTCGGCGGCCGAACCTGTGCTTTTGCCTCTTTAGCCTTTTCTTCAAAACTCAAAATCCTTTTTACTTAAAACCTTTACTTAAACCCTTACTGGCAACTCCGACATCCCGAATTTCCACCGGACGGTGAGAATTCCGATGCCTGAACGAGCCGGGTATTACATAGGACCATTGCATCATTTTCTAGGCATTCAGATTCAACCAACAGACACCGGGTTACATTTGAATCAAACCCGTTATGCCTATTCGATTTTGGAAAGAGCTCAGATGGTGGATTGCAAACCGCAGCCCACACCACTAGTTTAGCGAAATGATGCTGTTACTGACTCGACACCTGTCCCAGATCCTACCTTCTTTCGTGGGCTTGTGGGTTCGTTACAGTATTTGACACTAACCCGACCGGATTTGTCGTTTAGTGTCAACTATGTCTCTCAATTCATGCACAGTCCCACATTGTCTCACTTAAGAATTGTCCGCCGTATATTACGATATCTCAAAGGCACGATTCATTTTGGCTTATTATTTAAAAAAGATACCTCACTTGTTCTTAGTGCCTTTTCAGATGCAGACTGGGCGGGCTGTCCAACCACACGGCGGTCAACTACAGGCTATTGTACGTTTCTTGGTAGCAATATCCTTTCCTGGTGTGCCAAGAAACAACACACAGTTGCGCGTTCGAGCACTGAGGCCGAGTATCGTTCCATGGCACACACAGCAGCCGAGCTTACATGGCTTGGATATCTTTTACAGGATTTACAAATTTATCCAAGGCAGCCACCAGTCTTATATGGCGATAATATTAGTGCACTACATTTGACAGTCAATCCAGTATTACATTCACGCAGTAAACATGTAGCTCTTGACTATCACTATGTTAGAGAGCGTGTTGCTCAAGGAGTTTTGATCACAAGATATATTCCCTCAGCCTATCAAGTAGCTGATATATTTACAAAGTCAATGACAAAGGCTCGCCTAGCACAATTTCGACGCAAACTATGTCTTCACCCTGGACAAAGTTTGAGGGGGGATATTAACTCAGGGAGTAATAAGGACGAATCCACCCCTCAGGAGAGATAAGGATGCTGTGTTTAGGCTTGAGTACGGGAGTGATAAGGTGTAATTTGTAAATAATGTTATTTGGATGAGTCTTTGTGGTTGAGATTCTTTGGGTGATCCGTTCTCTTTCAAGTGAGGTTTTTCATTATTTTTCTCCACTTTTCTAGCAAACTTAGTTATTAATCTTTTATTTAAGCTGAATGTATACTGATATTCTTTGTATTATGAAGTCTTCACATTAATAAAGAATACTTCTTCTTCACTTTGTTATTTATCTGAACACTTGCGTACATGTCTGCATCTCTTTACGTGAGTTCTTATCTATTTAAATGCAAGTGCGTGAACCTGTGCACACAAGGGTGTAGAAGGCAAAAGACAGGTGATCTTAGTTTTTTCTTCTCTTCAACAGAAAAATAATATCCTCCCATGCTTATTATTAATATACTCTAGAATGGATAAGAAATTAGTAACTTAAATTTTATCCAGGAAAAAAAATCTTCATCTAAATAAACCATTTACGTTGTTGAACAATTCTAAAATCTTACCATGCTACTGAAGACAAAGAAAAGAATCTGCACTATATCCCTAAGCTTAAATACAGCAATTATGAAAATTTTAAACGTTCTATAATGATAATGAATTATTAATGTGCCTACAGGAGACTTGAGTATTTTCAAAAGTTCAGAACAAGGACGCATCAGGCACATATGAGTTACAGCCTTCAGTCCAAAAAGTATGGCAAAAACAAATTCCCTCCTTCTAATTTTAATATCTTCCTGATCTAGCGATGTGCAATTCCTCAGAATCGTCATGACATTACCATCCTGATATAAAGCAGCAAAGACAAAATTAATCACAGTATGATGCATGAACCAACACACTGAGACAGAGTACTCATTAGCCTCACAAGGGTTCGTTGTATTATACACTTTCATGCATTAGCTAAGACGTATGGATATTTGCTTGCCAGCATTTATAATAATGTCTCCTCTTTTTCTTTTTCCTACCTATTTTCCCTTGCTTCCACTTCTCCCATCCTTCTTTCTTTCTTTCTTTCCCTCATTTTTCTCTTTGGGTAGTAATCACTAGTCACTAACATTAGGCTTGATTTACCAAGAAGTAGGCTGATGTGCTTGCAGATTCTAGTGATTTCACCAATGACAAATAGAATTGACCTTTTCGAAATCAATCTTCTCAACGATATACGTACTTGCAAGTAGCAAGACAAGAGTATTGCCCATAGCAAACCAAATAGCAGTTCTCCTAGATTACATGCTCTCGTGTACGAGGTCTAAGAATCACACGAGAAAACTTTCAAACAATACGCCAACTATATTTTACAATAATTTTTTGTATTAAATTTATAATAAATTGAATCTTAATAATTTTTGAATTTTGTATTTTAATCGGATGTTTTTAGGAAAAGCAAAAGTAATATAAATCAATATTTTTTCTAAAAATAGGTTAGTTGCATTAAGAGGCTTAATGTCTAAGTACAAAAAAGCTCATACAATATATAAACTCAGCTAAAACACATTAAATAGTAATAAAAAATTAAACAAAACCATAATAGAATTTTAAAATCCATAACCTTAACTTGAATTCTCACCCGCTTTCCAAACTAACAAAAAAGGTAAGTAGGGTTGCACTCATTTTTATAGTTTTTGGCCATCCTACAATTATGCAAACAATTGTTAAAAAGTTAGACGAAATTATTAAAAAGTACATAGTTATGTTTGATAAATTTAAATTATTTTAATATATATTATTATTATTATTATTGATAAAATGTACTATCTTGATGACTTCAGATAATTTGGTAAATTTATATATCTAAATTTGGTATGATTAATTTTGTAAGAAAATAATTTAAATTATTTTTTATAAAATTATACATAATTTTTATTTTTTTAAAATAAAATATTTTTAAATTAAAAGAATTGAATGTTTTATTTTAAATAAAATAATCATATAAAAAAATAATTAAGTTAAATTAAATTTTTATGAAAATTTTAATTTCAAATAAATTGATATGAAAAATAAAAAATTTTATTAGTTATGGGATTTTGAGTTGCTTTTTAGTCAAAAAGTAAATGAAAAAGACGGCAGTTCCTTTTAAACACAGGGTGGCTAAAGTTTACATTTTGAAGCTCTGTATGAAACCGAAAGTGATAGATTCTTACGACTGAAGAAAATAAAGATATAACGTCAAAAAATATTCCCCTCTTTAATTTTATATTTATCTTAATTTTATTATTATAAATAATCTCAACCTCTTTAATTTTATATGTTACATTTATTTACAATATATAGAATTTAAATTTAATGTTCAGAATCCATTATGTATTAAATTCATCTTAATATATTCAGTTATTAATTAGTGCATTCTTTGAAAAAAAAAAAGGGGATAAAATAATGCAGTACTCGTGGCATGTGACACAATTCCACATGTGGACAGGAAGTCCCAGGGTGATCTGTGCGTATCGAGGTAATAATTGATAAACGTGCATGTATGGTGAATTTTAAAAACTTGCAATTAATTTTTTTTTTTTTTTTTTTTTGAAAAAAAATAGTAATCACTCTCCACATGGTATCATTACTTGAAAAATTATAGTGGTCTAGCCATCCGGTGCGGTGTTGGATTTGTTGTTAGCTGTGGAAGGTTCTCTGGCATGTGGTGTAAAGGGTTTATGGTGACTGATTTGGCTGGTCTGGGTTATGAGTTTTGGGTTAGATTTTTAGTTTGGTTGCAGGTTGTGGGCTGGGTTGCTTTTGGTGGGTTTAGTTTGTAATGGATGTTCTTATGGGTTCTTCTCTTAGATTGCATCTTTTTAAGGTCTTGTTAAATGTAATACTCTTTACATTGTTAAAAATAAAATAAAAAACTTCAAAAAAAATATAGGTAGTTTCCAGTTATCTATTTTTAATTGTTTATAATTTCTTAAATGAAAAAAATCTTTATTTATTAATTTGTTTATTTATTTTTGGAAAATCCCTTGAGTTGCATCTTTTTATTTAACTCTAAAGGTTATAGAAAATCCTCTAGATTCACATCACATCATATACAATTTCTCCACCTTAAGTTCTCTGGCAGCATTGATGTCTTATTGTCATTGTTTTCCACGTGTCGCTATCCTTATCGTCAACATCAGCGATGCCCAATTTCTAATATCTGGTTCAATTCCATAAAACTCCCCCTTCGTTTTCAGAATTACAGGATTGCCATTATGATATGAAGCGTAAAGTTGTTGAAACAGGAAAAAAGAATAAAGAAAATTTAGCAATAACAACTCATCTACAAATTCTCGGTAACGGAATCATATCATATGGGATTGGAAATCATTCGTAATATTCTTACGGCCCGTCTTTTGGTCATTAAGGTGGGTGGTTATACATGGAAGGAAAGACAGACTCAATAGGTAATATGGGATAATATTAAATTAGCTTTAAATTTAAATTTTAGATATATAATATATTTTAAAATTTAAATGAGAGTACTTTAACTTATCTGAAAAAAAGTATTGGGAAAAGTTTTTGAAGATAAATGACTTTAATTCTTTTGGTCATTTCAAATTATAGGTAATAATTTATTGATTTGTTTTTCTAATATATATTTATTGAATAGGTATTAAAAAATTAAAAATTTTATTTCAAGCAATAATTTAATAATAAAGCAATGTGTTGAAGGAGAATGCCAGTTTTCTTTTAATGCAAGATATTTGAAATATTATAATTTTAGAAAATTTATCATCTATATTAGAATTGTAACAGCCCGCTTACCGGACCATCACCGGCACTAGGATCCAGATCGGCTTAAGGCCGCCGGGACCCGTAGTAAGCCACCTGTAAACTCTGTGTACCTGATAAATCCCATACATGATCACACTTAAACTTAAAACTGTTACTTACTCTTCTCTATTATTTTCTTTTTTCTTTCTTTGCTTGACTATCTTTTCTTTTCTTGAAACTTTTCTCATCAACTAAGCCTGGACTATGCATGCTCTGTCTGTATGCACTCGAAGAGTGATACCTGCTATGGTACCATACAGTAACTACAGAGATAGAAATACTACCATGCACCAAGCCTAGCTCATCATACATTATCTCAAACATACAATGATCATGTGCAAAGGGATAAACATACACTAGGGTCAAGCACAATACTCTAATACTCTATATAACTTGCTTTTACATCATTTCTATACATTACATAAACTCTGTACTGTACATCATTATCATGTCCACTATTCTATACTAGTACATATGCGTTTACCCTTGCTTTTTCTTTCTCTTTCTCTTCTCTGAGGCCCTGAAAAATGGGGTTAGGGAGAGGGATGAGCTGCTAAAGCCCAGTGAGCGGAAACCATAAAAACATTTAAAACATGCTATCATATGATGCATCACTGCACAAACATTTCACATCTCGGATTGGACATGATCCCAAAACTCCCTCTGTCAGTGCCCGGCTCCCAAAGGAGCTCACACAGGTCTTTCACTCACTACTCATGGTGCCCGACCCTATAAGGGCTCTCACAGGACTCATCCAAGGTAAATGCCCGGCCCCAAAGGAGCTCACACAGGACATACAATAATGCCAGACTTATGGGCTATTGAGATCGCCTCGGTCCAATCCACATATACAAGTAATAATGCAATGCATCAACTTGATGAATACTAATGCAAAGCATCCTACATAAACATGGCATTCATGATGCATGAATCATGCTAAAACAGTTCTTAACTTTTAAAATAAAGTTCTGTTCCACTCACCTCTGCTCCTCTGGCAGAACTGTACTGACTCTGAAACCTCTAACACTGATGACCTCCTCGATCTCTCGGGTCCAATCCTGAAGCAAATGGACTCGAATGAGGTGTCAAACATACTCAGAATCACTCTTAAACAATCCCCTATAAACCCCTCTGAACCTCTGAAAACCATCACATAAAGCATGCAAAAGAAGGCTGGACAGGACACTTTCGGCGGCAGGTTCAGCGGCCGAATGTCCTGAACAGAGCTGAAACTCACATACTTTCGGCGGCCGAATCTCCTCTTTCGGCGGCCGAACCCTTTCGGGGGCATGGTTCGGGGGCCAAACCACACTCCAGAGACGAAAGTCTCCTTCCTTCGGCGGCACCTTCGGCGGCCGAATCCCCCTAACAGAGCCGAAAGTCTAATCCTTCGGGGGCAGGTAGGCAGCCGAAACCACCTCCTCATCACGTTCGGCGGCCGAACCCTCTTTCGGCGGCCGAAGCTGGGTTCTCCAGTTAGGCAGAACCTCGCTCACCTCATACTCAACTTCCCCCAAAACTCACTCAACATGCATAAACACTTCTACTAACACATAGGGGCTTAGAACAAGCTCAAAACCCCAAAAACAACTCAAACAACATACAAAGGCACAAAGGGTCCCTAAACCCTCACATGCACAACTCATGCAAAAACTCATGCATAACTCCCTTCTCCCTCCATAAAACTTGCTTAACACATCAGAAAACATAAGGATCAACACATACCTCTTGAAGAACAAAGGCTGGTGTGATCCCAAACTTGAAGATATGGAGATCCAAGCTCCAAAAGTCTCCAAGCTCCACCTCCTTGCTCCAAGCTCACAACTCTTGAATTCAAGGAGAAAACTCATGAAAACCTTGAAAGATTTGAAGAGAAACCATGAAATCAACCCAAGGAAAGCATGAACTCACCTTAGCCCAAAAGAGAGAGAAACCTCCTCTTTTTCCAGAGCAAGAAGCCCTTTATAGGTGGTCAACCGCCCCTCCTTCGGCAGCCTAACCTGCATGCGAAACCATGCAACGTTCGGCGGCCTAACTTGGAGTTCGGAAGCCAAACCTAAGGCACTTTCGGCGGCCGAACATTATCTTCGGCGGCCGAACCTGCATTTTGCCTCCTTAGTCTTTTCTCTTCAAAACTCATATCCTTTCTAACATAAAACCATTAAACCACTTAAAAACATCTTAAAAACCTTTGTTTTACCCTTAGGGAAGGCTCCGACAACCTCGAATTCCACCGGACGGTAAGAATTCCGATGTCTGAACGAGCCGGGTATTACAATCTACCCCCCTTACAAAAACATTCGTCCCCGAATGTTCTTGTTCTATCTCAAACATACATAACCATAGCATAACATTAACACATAAAAGAGACATAGGTCTACTTGGAGTAAAAACTCTCGGTCTCCCAAGCACAGTAAACACAACTGAGAACCATCAGAAATTCCCGATCCTTTACTGCTCAAACTGCGCTAAGCAGGTGAGATCTCCGGAGATCTCCCCCTCTCTAGGAGACACCTCCAGTACTACCACAACGTCTCTTACACAGCAACAGCTTTCGCTGCACACTCTGAGCCTTGCCCTTCTCTCTTCATCTGTACTAAACTAGCTGCTCCTCTTCTGACTTCTCACGACTAACTAATACTAACTTGAACTCGCTACAGGTAGTACCCGGATCTCAGATCTATCTAGGAAACACGACCAGCTCCTGCTAGCTGATCCAATAGATCGTCAATCCTGGATGGGAATACCTGTCCCTGGTAGTGACCTTGTCCAACTGCTTTCAGTCGCTACAAGGCGCAAGGATCCATCCTTCGTTTCCCATAACCATTCTGGAACACTCCAGGGTGAGGTACTAGGTCGGATAAAACCCTTATCTACCAAGTCTCACAACGGCTCTCTACTACGCTCTCAACTCTGCAGGTGCCATCCTGTAGGGAAGGAAAGAAATGGGTCTGAATCCAAACACCATTCCTACTCCGTACTCTATCTCCCTGACAGATGATAAACCTGACAGCTCGTCTGGGCAATCGTCGAAGAACTCTCTCCAACAGACACAGAGGCTGGTTCCCTAACCCAACGACTAAACTCTCTCACAGGAGCTAGCACCCTCTAACGACCTCTCCTGAGCAAACTCTGAGCCTGTAGGGCTGACATCAAACCTCTAGGCAATCTACTCTGTCCCTCCTAGGGACTACCTCTAATCCATCCTAAACTGTGAGCCTAACTACCTTGGCTCTACTGACCCGGTAGCACTACGAGTAGCTAGCCACTCCATCACTAGAATGACATCTAACAGTCCAATCTAGAACCAAAAGGTCAGCTGGAAGGCATCCACTCTCTACATGCCCCGCCTCTGATGGATCATACTCGGGTCGGCTAACCCAAAGAGGTAACTCTAACTCTAAGCCTAGAAGTCATCAAACCCATCCTATCTGGCTCTCACAGCAACAGGAGTAGAAAAACAATAGGGTTCACAAAAACATGCCCATCAAAACACTCTAGAGTGAGCATACCTGGCACCACTGTGTTTGATGCGACTGCCTCCTGTTGAGCCTGGGTGAAGATCCTAGCCGAAGCTGACGGACCTTCTCTATGGAAACCTGAGGGATAAGAGGCTGACCCCCTTCCTCTGCCTCGACTACTGGTCTAATCCCAGACCGGACTCTAACCTCTCCTGAACTTACTCTTCTTTTTCTTCTCTTCCTTTCCTGCTCTTACTTTTCTTACTCTTCTTGCTCTTCTCTTACTCTTCCTTTACTCTTACTCTTACTCTTCTCTTCTCTTAGGGGTTGCACTTAGAGATGAGAGATCACTCTCACTATACCTGGGGTTATAAAACCCGAGACCATAGCATCTCCTAGCAACTCTCTCAGTGCCCTCTCTGGCACACTAACCTCTAGCTACTATCTCTTCTCTGAACATCTATCTCTGCTAACCTCGCTCATCAACTGACATCCTCTCGGGTCCAGTCTACCTCTGACTGCATCAAAGACCTCCTAGGTCCTTTGATGTACCCTCTCGGCTGATGCTACACTATTGCACTCTTGGCAGAACAAGGGGAAAGTATCTATACCTTTCCTCTCAAGAGAAACTCCTGTCAATCTCATGGATCAACGAGTACCTCTCATTCTGCCTGCGGAAAAAAGAGCACACACACAGAAACCATAGTAGCACCTGGCCCATGCAGTTACACACGAGTCCACCTCAACCATGGCACCACATAAACATAACATCATATGGGCATATCATCATGATATGATCCATGTGATAACACATGAACCCCATACACATGCAAAGCATCTCATCTCATGGATGAACTGGTCACCAATAGCCCTCTACATATCCATATCATCATTATGTCTAACTATGCCAGGGGCACTATAGTCTCGCCTGAACTGCTCTTACTCTGTGCCAGTGGCGACTGAGCCACACCTGGTCTGCTCTATCTCATACATCTCATCTCATGCATACTGAGGGCTAGAGGATCTACCCATATACATCCACAACATATCATAAAATGCACATGCATATAAACATGGCATACACATCATCAAGACAGGACTCAACATCCTATCCTAGTGGACATGATCTTATCTTATTGTGCTTGCCCTCTACGACAACCTCTTTCCGATGTGAGATCTCTCTAATCCCTGAGCATCTTAGCTCAGCACACCGTACTCTAGAGGCCCTATGCTCTGATACCAATCTGTAACAGCCCGCTTACCGGACCATCACCGGCACTAGGATCCAGATCGGCTTAAGGCCGCCGGGACCCGTAGTAAGCCACCTGTAAACTCTGTGTACCTGATAAATCCCATACATGATCACACTTAAACTTAAAACTGTTACTTACTCTTCTCTATTATTTTCTTTTTTCTTTCTTTGCTTGACTATCTTTTCTTTTCTTGAAACTTTTCTCATCAACTAAGCCTGGACTATGCATGCTCTGTCTGTATGCACTCGAAGAGTGATACCTGCTATGGTACCATACAGTAACTACAGAGATAGAAATACTACCATGCACCAAGCCTAGCTCATCATACATTATCTCAAACATACAATGATCATGTGCAAAGGGATAAACATACACTAGGGTCAAGCACAATACTCTAATACTCTATATAACTTGCTTTTACATCATTTCTATACATTACATAAACTCTGTACTGTACATCATTATCATGTCCACTATTCTATACTAGTACATATGCGTTTACCCTTGCTTTTTCTTTCTCTTTCTCTTCTCTGAGGCCCTGAAAAATGGGGTTAGGGAGAGGGATGAGCTGCTAAAGCCCAGTGAGCGGAAACCATAAAAACATTTAAAACATGCTATCATATGATGCATCACTGCACAAACATTTCACATCTCGGATTGGACATGATCCCAAAACTCCCTCTGTCAGTGCCCGGCTCCCAAAGGAGCTCACACAGGTCTTTCACTCACTACTCATGGTGCCCGACCCTATAAGGGCTCTCACAGGACTCATCCAAGGTAAATGCCCGGCCCCAAAGGAGCTCACACAGGACATACAATAATGCCAGACTTATGGGCTATTGAGATCGCCTCGGTCCAATCCACATATACAAGTAATAATGCAATGCATCAACTTGATGAATACTAATGCAAAGCATCCTACATAAACATGGCATTCATGATGCATGAATCATGCTAAAACAGTTCTTAACTTTTAAAATAAAGTTCTGTTCCACTCACCTCTGCTCCTCTGGCAGAACTGTACTGACTCTGAAACCTCTAACACTGATGACCTCCTCGATCTCTCGGGTCCAATCCTGAAGCAAATGGACTCGAATGAGGTGTCAAACATACTCAGAATCACTCTTAAACAATCCCCTATAAACCCCTCTGAACCTCTGAAAACCATCACATAAAGCATGCAAAAGAAGGCTGGACAGGACACTTTCGGCGGCAGGTTCGGCGGCCGAATGTCCTGAACAGAGCTGAAACTCACATACTTTCGGCGGCCGAATCTCCTCTTTCGGCGGCCGAACCCTTTCGGGGGCATGGTTCGGGGGCCAAACCACACTCCAGAGACGAAAGTCTCCTTCCTTCGGCGGCACCTTCGGCGGCCGAATCCCCCTAACAGAGCCGAAAGTCTAATCCTTCGGGGGCAGGTAGGCAGCCGAAACCACCTCCTCATCACGTTCGGCGGCCGAACCCTCTTTCGGCGGCCGAAGCTGGGTTCTCCAGTTAGGCAGAACCTCGCTCACCTCATACTCAACTTCCCCCAAAACTCACTCAACATGCATAAACACTTCTACTAACACATAGGGGCTTAGAACAAGCTCAAAACCCCAAAAACAACTCAAACAACATACAAAGGCACAAAGGGTCCCTAAACCCTCACATGCACAACTCATGCAAAAACTCATGCATAACTCCCTTCTCCCTCCATAAAACTTGCTTAACACATCAGAAAACATAAGGATCAACACATACCTCTTGAAGAACAAAGGCTGGTGTGATCCCAAACTTGAAGATATGGAGATCCAAGCTCCAAAAGTCTCCAAGCTCCACCTCCTTGCTCCAAGCTCACAACTCTTGAATTCAAGGAGAAAACTCATGAAAACCTTGAAAGATTTGAAGAGAAACCATGAAATCAACCCAAGGAAAGCATGAACTCACCTTAGCTCAAAAGAGAGAGAAACCTCCTCTTTTTCCAGAGCAAGAAGCCCTTTATAGGTGGTCAACCGCCCCTCCTTCGGCAGCCTAACCTGCATGCGAAACCATGCAACGTTCGGCGGCCTAACTTGGAGTTCGGAAGCCAAACCTAAGGCACTTTCGGCGGCCGAACATTATCTTCGGCGGCCGAACCTGCATTTTGCCTCCTTAGTCTTTTCTCTTCAAAACTCATATCCTTTCTAACATAAAACCATTAAACCACTTAAAAACATCTTAAAAACCTTTGTTTTACCCTTAGGGAAGGCTCCGACAACCTCGAATTCCACCGGACGGTAAGAATTCCGATGTCTGAACGAGCCGGGTATTACAATCTACCCCCCTTACAAAAACATTCGTCCCCGAATGTTCTTGTTCTATCTCAAACATACATAACCATAGCATAACATTAACACATAAAAGAGACATAGGTCTACTTGGAGTAAAAACTCTCGGTCTCCCAAGCACAGTAAACACAACTGAGAACCATCAGAAATTCCCGATCCTTTACTGCTCAAACTGCGCTAAGCAGGTGAGATCTCCGGAGATCTCCCCCTCTCTAGGAGACACCTCCAGTACTACCACAACGTCTCTTACACAGCAACAGCTTTCGCTGCACACTCTGAGCCTTGCCCTTCTCTCTTCATCTGTACTAAACTAGCTGCTCCTCTTCTGACTTCTCACGACTAACTAATACTAACTTGAACTCGCTACAGGTAGTACCCGGATCTCAGATCTATCTAGGAAACACGACCAGCTCCTGCTAGCTGATCCAATAGATCGTCAATCCTGGATGGGAATACCTGTCCCTGGTAGTGACCTTGTCCAACTGCTTTCAGTCGCTACAAGGCGCAAGGATCCATCCTTCGTTTCCCATAACCATTCTGGAACACTCCAGGGTGAGGTACTAGGTCGGATAAAACCCTTATCTACCAAGTCTCACAACGGCTCTCTACTACGCTCTCAACTCTGCAGGTGCCATCCTGTAGGGAAGGAAAGAAATGGGTCTGAATCCAAACACCATTCCTACTCCGTACTCTATCTCCCTGACAGATGATAAACCTGACAGCTCGTCTGGGCAATCGTCGAAGAACTCTCTCCAACAGACACAGAGGCTGGTTCCCTAACCCAACGACTAAACTCTCTCACAGGAGCTAGCACCCTCTAACGACCTCTCCTGAGCAAACTCTGAGCCTGTAGGGCTGACATCAAACCTCTAGGCAATCTACTCTGTCCCTCCTAGGGACTACCTCTAATCCATCCTAAACTGTGAGCCTAACTACCTTGGCTCTACTGACCCGGTAGCACTACGAGTAGCTAGCCACTCCATCACTAGAATGACATCTAACAGTCCAATCTAGAACCAAAAGGTCAGCTGGAAGGCATCCACTCTCTACATGCCCCGCCTCTGATGGATCATACTCGGGTCGGCTAACCCAAAGAGGTAACTCTAACTCTAAGCCTAGAAGTCATCAAACCCATCCTATCTGGCTCTCACAGCAACAGGAGTAGAAAAACAATAGGGTTCACAAAAACATGCCCATCAAAACACTCTAGAGTGAGCATACCTGGCACCACTGTGTTTGATGCGACTGCCTCCTGTTGAGCCTGGGTGAAGATCCTAGCCGAAGCTGACGGACCTTCTCTATGGAAACCTGAGGGATAAGAGGCTGACCCCCTTCCTCTGCCTCGACTACTGGTCTAATCCCAGACCGGACTCTAACCTCTCCTGAACTTACTCTTCTTTTTCTTCTCTTCCTTTCCTGCTCTTACTTTTCTTACTCTTCTTGCTCTTCTCTTACTCTTCCTTTACTCTTACTCTTACTCTTCTCTTCTCTTAGGGGTTGCACTTAGAGATGAGAGATCACTCTCACTATACCTGGGGTTATAAAACCCGAGACCATAGCATCTCCTAGCAACTCTCTCAGTGCCCTCTCTGGCACACTAACCTCTAGCTACTATCTCTTCTCTGAACATCTATCTCTGCTAACCTCGCTCATCAACTGACATCCTCTCGGGTCCAGTCTACCTCTGACTGCATCAAAGACCTCCTAGGTCCTTTGATGTACCCTCTCGGCTGATGCTACACTATTGCACTCTTGGCAGAACAAGGGGAAAGTATCTATACCTTTCCTCTCAAGAGAAACTCCTGTCAATCTCATGGATCAACGAGTACCTCTCATTCTGCCTGCGGAAAAAAGAGCACACACACAGAAACCATAGTAGCACCTGGCCCATGCAGTTACACACGAGTCCACCTC
Organism: Manihot esculenta; assembly: GCF_001659605.2. Taxonomy (NCBI): domain Eukaryota; kingdom Viridiplantae; phylum Streptophyta; class Magnoliopsida; order Malpighiales; family Euphorbiaceae; genus Manihot; species Manihot esculenta. The sequence goes on along the minus strand of NC_035176.2, from coordinate 33,297,961 downwards.
AACCATGGCACCACATAAACATAACATCATATGGGCATATCATCATGATATGATCCATGTGATAACACATGAACCCCATACACATGCAAAGCATCTCATCTCATGGATGAACTGGTCACCAATAGCCCTCTACATATCCATATCATCATTATGTCTAACTATGCCAGGGGCACTATAGTCTCGCCTGAACTGCTCTTACTCTGTGCCAGTGGCGACTGAGCCACACCTGGTCTGCTCTATCTCATACATCTCATCTCATGCATACTGAGGGCTAGAGGATCTACCCATATACATCCACAACATATCATAAAATGCACATGCATATAAACATGGCATACACATCATCAAGACAGGACTCAACATCCTATCCTAGTGGACATGATCTTATCTTATTGTGCTTGCCCTCTACGACAACCTCTTTCCGATGTGAGATCTCTCTAATCCCTGAGCATCTTAGCTCAGCACACCGTACTCTAGAGGCCCTATGCTCTGATACCAATCTGTAACAGCCCGCTTACCGGACCATCACCGGCACTAGGATCCAGATCGGCTTAAGGCCGCCGGGACCCGTAGTAAGCCACCTGTAAACTCTGTGTACCTGATAAATCCCATACATGATCACACTTAAACTTAAAACTGTTACTTACTCTTCTCTATTATTTTCTTTTTTCTTTCTTTGCTTGACTATCTTTTCTTTTCTTGAAACTTTTCTCATCAACTAAGCCTGGACTATGCATGCTCTGTCTGTATGCACTCGAAGAGTGATACCTGCTATGGTACCATACAGTAACTACAGAGATAGAAATACTACCATGCACCAAGCCTAGCTCATCATACATTATCTCAAACATACAATGATCATGTGCAAAGGGATAAACATACACTAGGGTCAAGCACAATACTCTAATACTCTATATAACTTGCTTTTACATCATTTCTATACATTACATAAACTCTGTACTGTACATCATTATCATGTCCACTATTCTATACTAGTACATATGCGTTTACCCTTGCTTTTTCTTTCTCTTTCTCTTCTCTGAGGCCCTGAAAAATGGGGTTAGGGAGAGGGATGAGCTGCTAAAGCCCAGTGAGCGGAAACCATAAAAACATTTAAAACATGCTATCATATGATGCATCACTGCACAAACATTTCACATCTCGGATTGGACATGATCCCAAAACTCCCTCTGTCAGTGCCCGGCTCCCAAAGGAGCTCACACAGGTCTTTCACTCACTACTCATGGTGCCCGACCCTATAAGGGCTCTCACAGGACTCATCCAAGGTAAATGCCCGGCCCCAAAGGAGCTCACACAGGACATACAATAATGCCAGACTTATGGGCTATTGAGATCGCCTCGGTCCAATCCACATATACAAGTAATAATGCAATGCATCAACTTGATGAATACTAATGCAAAGCATCCTACATAAACATGGCATTCATGATGCATGAATCATGCTAAAACAGTTCTTAACTTTTAAAATAAAGTTCTGTTCCACTCACCTCTGCTCCTCTGGCAGAACTGTACTGACTCTGAAACCTCTAACACTGATGACCTCCTCGATCTCTCGGGTCCAATCCTGAAGCAAATGGACTCGAATGAGGTGTCAAACATACTCAGAATCACTCTTAAACAATCCCCTATAAACCCCTCTGAACCTCTGAAAACCATCACATAAAGCATGCAAAAGAAGGCTGGACATGACACTTTCGGCGGCAGGTTCGGCGGCCGAATGTCCTGAACAGAGCCGAAACTCACATACTTTCGGCGGCCGAATCTCCTCTTTCGGCGGCCGAACCCTTTCGGGGGCATGGTTCGGGGGCCAAACCACACTCCAGAGACGAAAGTCTCCTTCCTTCGGCGGCACCTTCGGCGGCCGAATCCCCCTAACAGAGCCGAAAGTCTAATCCTTCGGGGGCAGGTAGGCAGCCGAAACCACCTCCTCATCACGTTCGGCGGCCGAACCCTCTTTCGGCGGCCGAAGCTGGGTTCTCCAGTTAGGCAGAACCTCGCTCACCTCATACTCAACTTCCCCCAAAACTCACTCAACATGCATAAACACTTCTACTAACACATAGGGGCTTAGAACAAGCTCAAAACCCCAAAAACAACTCAAACAACATACAAAGGCACAAAGGGTCCCTAAACCCTCACATGCACAACTCATGCAAAAACTCATGCATAACTCCCTTCTCCCTCCATAAAACTTGCTTAACACATCAGAAAACATAAGGATCAACACATACCTCTTGAAGAACAAAGGCTGGTGTGATCCCAAACTTGAAGATATGGAGATCCAAGCTCCAAAAGTCTCCAAGCTCCACCTCCTTGCTCCAAGCTCACAACTCTTGAATTCAAGGAGAAAACTCATGAAAACCTTGAAAGATTTGAAGAGAAACCATGAAATCAACCCAAGGAAAGCATGAACTCACCTTAGCCCAAAAGAGAGAGAAACCTCCTCTTTTTCCAGAGCAAGAAGCCCTTTATAGGTGGTCAACCGCCCCTCCTTCGGCAGCCTAACCTGCATGCGAAACCATGCAACGTTCGGCGGCCTAACTTGGAGTTCGGAAGCCAAACCTAAGGCACTTTCGGCGGCCGAACATTATCTTCGGCGGCCGAACCTGCATTTTGCCTCCTTAGTCTTTTCTCTTCAAAACTCATATCCTTTCTAACATAAAACCATTAAACCACTTAAAAACATCTTAAAAACCTTTGTTTTACCCTTAGGGAAGGCTCCGACAACCTCGAATTCCACCGGACGGTAAGAATTCCGATGTCTGAACGAGCCGGGTATTACAAGAATGTTTGTATATATATAATAAAATTCATTAGTTTAAATTTAAATATGGAGTAGATCACATGTCAAAAATTTTATTGATATAAAATAAATAAATTAAATTAAATTTTTATAAAAATTTTAATTTAAAAAAGAGTAATTGGGAGTATATATTAGTAAATCTTTGGTAACTTTTGCGCCACATCTTTCATATTATGCAATTAAAATGTTTATAATAACACTTTGCATAGTTTTAATTTGATAATTATTATTTTTAAAAATTATTTAATGAATTAAATAATGAAATTATAGATTTTTCTTTTTATTTGATTAAATTTTAATTGAGATTTCAATTTGTACTCTAATAGTGCTTAAAGTAACTTTAACGCATTGATTTAAAAAAAAAAAAAAAAAAAGTAACTTTAACGCTATTAAAGAAAATTTGAAAAATGCCTAGATGATTGTGTATAATTAAATTATATGATATTTATCGCATGATTTTTTAACAATATATAATTATGCACATTTAAAATTTATTTCAAATTTATTAATGATAAAAATCGTTATTCATATTATAGAAGTTAAATAAAAAAATTATTGGAAATATTTTATACTTATCTAATTTTAATTGAAACATAAATTTAAAACTATTCTATTCTAGCATCTCTTAACTGATTAAACTCTCCAAATAATTTTTGTCATTAGGCTAGACGAGAAAAACGCAATAATCATGAACATGTGCAGTCTCAGCAGTCGAAATTGATGAGTCAGACAGTTGACTTCTAATTATATGCGTCGATTATGCTTAACATGGACAAATAATCATAATAATAATAATTATAAAGTAATAAATAAAAGCTGGCGAGATGCTGCAGGGCTCTTTGGTAGTTTCCTAGAAGCACAAGGGCACACTTTCTCTTTTTTCTTCCTCTTATTAGGATAGCCAGAACCCTCACTCTCAACTCACACGGAGATTCCGAAGACTACAGATTCACAAAACTAGATCAACATGTGCCCTACCAAGCAAAAACACCGGACTTCCGCCCCTGAATCTACCACCTCCAGGTCCAATTCCAGCGTCCCTACCACCATCACAACCTCCTCATCCACTGCTTGGATTTCCGAGGCAATCGACGGTGGATCCCTGCGCCGCGTTAACCTCGACGATGGAACCAACGGCTGGGCTTCGCCTCCAGGCGACCTTTTCTATTTGCGAGCTAAAAACTATTTTACTAAACGACAGAAATCCCCCTCCGGCGATTATTTACTCTCCCCTGCCGGCATGGACTGGCTCAAGTCCACCACTAAGCTCGATAACGTACTCGCTCGCCCTGACAACCGTGTGTCCATGGCTCTCAGGAAGGCTCATTCACAAGGAACTTCCTTGAAAAGTTTCATCTTCGCCGTTAACCTCCAAGTTCCCGGTAAGGACCATCACAGTGCTGTGTTTTACTTCGCAACAGAGGATCCTATCCCTCCCGGTTCGCTATTATATCGGTTCATCAACGGAGATGACTCTTTTAGGAACCAGCGGTTCAAGATCGTGAACCGGATCGTGAAAGGACCGTGGATCGTGAAGAAAGCTGTGGGAAATTATAGTGCGTGTTTATTAGGTAAAGCCTTAACCTGTAATTATCATAGAGGAGCCAATTATTTGGAGATTGATGTGGATATAGCGAGCTCGAAGATCGCCACTGCTATTTTGCACCTTGCATTGGGATACGTGACAAGCGTTACTATTGATATGGGGTTTGTGGTGGAGGCGCAAGCGGAGGATGAGTTGCCTGAGAAACTAATCGGTGCTATTAGGGTTTGCCAAATGGAGATGTCATCAGCGACTGTAGTTGAGACGCCAAACGCGGCGGCGGCGCGTGGGATAGGTTTTGCGAAGGTTAAACATCACGAGTCCGGCGAAGACGACGATGATGAACAATAATGGGAACACGTGTTGTTGTTTTGTTAATGATTTTAATTTTAGTTTATGTTGTTAACCTGCTCTGGGAGTTGGAAATTGGAAGCCCTTTTTTACGGGGATTGATGGATGTAGATAATAAATTGGTGACAAATAACGATTCGGATTTTAACTCCATTTTTTGTTTGCTTTTATGTTTCAATGAAAAGAAACTTTCTTCGTGATTGGGCTCTTTGAAATGCGTGCTAGTTTTGTTGGTTTCTACGCTGCGACCCATGGCAACATACGGAGGAGAATATGGCGGAAAGAGTACGGAGTTGCTTTTCTGGCTAGCCGAAAGCTGGGAAACTTATAATACTTGCCCAATTTTTTTAAAAGTAGACTCTCTAATTCTTTATATATATTGAAAGTACTGATTGAAATCAAAATAAATTTGATTCATTATTTTTAATCTAAGTTCCTTTTGATGAATATTGAAAAGGTTGAGTTTGATGGTTTAAATTTATTTGATTTCTTAGTTTTCTTTGAAGTTTAAAATATTTTGACTTAGTAGCTTAGTTATTTTAATACGATTAAGACGAAATGAAAACAGAAACAATCATCAAACTCAAAGTTTGTTCGGCACACACTGCAACTTTGCTATGGTGGCTATTCTTCTTTTGTAACGTTCTGTGGTATTCTTTCTTCTTATTGTGGGGAGTATGTGCAGATTTTGGAATGTGAAATCTGATGGTGACGATGTAGGTGAAATATCGTTATTCACCAACTTCCAGTACTGCCATTTATATAGTCAGTTAAGTGCTATACTTGGGTGAATTGACAAATTTCTCTACCCTCTTATAATTGCAGTTAAAATGAGTTATCATTTGGATTGGTCTCTTGACGTCTACAATGTAAAGGCCCCAAATTCTCCGCAAGAAACAATCTTACGTTGGTAGTAGATGTGGTTTTCAAATGTTGGTGTCGTTGGAGCTATTTGATTTTCTCGGATTATATATGTAGATAGCAATGCATGTGTAATCTCAATAAGCATGGCCACCAATTTTTTTTTTACTATGTACAAGTGAATCATGATGACTAATTTCTCTTTCTTTAAAGGTGAACGTGGTGTTTTGAATTGAATAATGGCAAGGGCACTGAAAGTTATTGATAAATTCAAGAATCGAACATCAGTTGCTTTAAGGCAGCACAGTCACCTCGCTTTTTGATTCTGACTATAATGACCAACCACTTGTTAGGCCTTTTACCACGGCTGCGGCTGCTCTACTAAAATACTACTACTAATACAAAATTTTCCCTTCTGTTTTCTTTTGCTTAATTTTTCTCTTTTATTTTTTTTAAAAAAATTATATATACAATTTTCATCTTTATGCCTCCGTAACCTTGACGGATAAGAAAGTCCTACTTTAACTGTTAATGTAATGCCTGAAAATCAGTAGTTTATAGTATTATTTTGTGATCATTATCTTATTCGCAAATGTGCGCTTTTTCTAGTAGTCCAACACACAAATCACAAAGCTGAGTTGGATTGAAGAAAAGATAAACATTATGCTGAAACCAAGTGCTCTCATTAGTCCAACGGAAGGAAGAACTTTTGGGATCCTTAGAAAGAAGCTAGTGGCCTACACTGCCAATTACCATTTGCTAATTGCCATTAGAGTCTATCTAGCATTAAAATTCAAAGAAAAAAAAATACTTCTGAAATTAATTATCCTTTTAAATGCTATTAAAAAAGCAGATTAGAAATTTTTATTTTATTATTTTCATATTTTTTTATTAAATTATGTCTAAAATAATTCTCAGTATTTTTAAAATTTATTACTTAATTTTTTTTAACAGCAGTTATAAATTGCAAAGCTATAAAGTAGTCAATTTCTTTATTTTCGGAGTTCAACATGGGGTGGCCGTTGACAATTAATGCTATGGCCTATGGCCCAGCTAGCAATCTTTGACCATCCAATACTTGAATGGACACATGGAGATGCAGTCTCCTCGCCCTTTCAATATTATCACAATTGAAAACAAGAGAGGCACACCCACAGGCCACAATGCATTCACTGAACCCTAACAAGTGGAAAGAAGGGTTTTTTTTTTTTTTTTTTTTTTTTTCCCAATTGTTTGACTTTTTAGCTTGTATTTGTGGTCATTGGGTTTGTAAACTTTTACCCAACTTGAATGAAATACTTCTCATCTTCGACCAAAAAAGAAAGTTAAGTAAAAGTGGGGGACAGTAAGCATGATTTGCAATCTCTTAAAATTGAGATATCTCTCTATAGACTGGCTAATGCTCTTCTTAATTGGTATGAAAATTGGAAATGTCGAACCCCAATTGATTATTTTACTATATAAAATATTTAGAAAATGGGGTGGATATATATGTTCGATTAAAGTATTTATGTATGGAAAGAGCTTTGATGAGTTCTATTTTGATATTAAATTATTAATTTTGATTTTGTTCTTATATTGATGTTGTTTTAATTTGATATAATTCTATTTTAATTTACATTTAAAATAATAATTTAACATTTCAATATTTTTATCGATGTCAAGATTCTACATAATTCATTTCATATGATGAAAATTTATTAATTAATTTTATTATTTAAAAATTTTAATCTAGAATATAAATGTAAAAAGTTATTAAGAGGATTAACTTTTTGGATCCAACAGGCAATTTCAGGTCGTGGAGATAGTCAACAAACATGGACCCTGTTCCTTGCCACTCAGCTTGGAGAAATCAAGACCCAATCAACAAATTCTTCTCCAAGCCCAATTTAGAGCTGGGTTCTTCAATACCTTGGAAGTGTTTGATAAATATGAGGAAGGGATTCCATTGCCTCTATCCTCAGGACATTATATCTCTCTAATTTTCCAATTTCCAGTTATTGAACAATAATTTAATTATACATAGCATTAATTTATAGTTAATTCTAAGCTCTCAACGCTCTTGGTGATACTCTTTTGCCATAACTTTATTTAGCTTCTACATGACCCTCTATATATTGGCTAATTCCTTTTTCTTTTTAATAAATCAAAATATTTAATGGGTATTCACCATTATGAGATTTTTATTTTTATTTTGATTTTCTTCTTATTATTCTCTTAGCTACAACCACCAGGGGCAAATCCAATTCTTCCCTTGGCAAGATCATGGACAACCTCATAGCTCTTTTGCTGGGTACTTCCCAATATAGTAAGATCGGTATCATCACCGGTCGATGCAAAAGCAAGGCACACCTGCTCTGGACCCTTTATTGCTACCATAATCCCCATATTATTTACCTCGATCTCAACCCCACCTCTCAAGAAAATGCTAATCTTGGGCACCAAAACCTCGTCATAATTGCTAAAATCATAGCATGTATCCAAAATGGACACCCCATCTGTCAAGGGATAATCTTTCATAAATTCTTGAAACGTGGAGCTCAGTTCAGAGTAAACTGTGGGCTGCAGCCGAGTAATGACCGTACCTGAGTCGATGATAGTATCGGCTTTGCTAAAAACTGAAGCATTCGCGGATAATTTGTGGCCACCGACGCTTATTCCAGTGACATCGATGCCGTAAAAAGGTGTTGAAAGTAATTTTGATGATAACGGAGTGAATTTGACAGACTTCGGGAGTTTGCCACCAAAACTAAGGTGGCCGGTTGAGCTTAAGGACGGTAAACAGTAAGAAAAGAGCTTTTTGTATTTTCTAGCTGTTTGAAACGCTAAAGATAACCTTTTACGTCCGAGTCCAAGCAAACCAGCTGATTTGCCAAAGAGGCCCTTATTTTCTTGGCCGCAGCCGAACAAGAAATTGTTGAACACATCCGATGAAATAGTCAGCTTGTCGATGGCAAAAAATCCAACGGAATAGGAGCCATCACCGTATTGCACTCCATAGAGACAAGTCGAGGAAGAGCAACCCTTTGCGCCTCCTGCATGAAACTTCTCTAAGTTATCATTCAACTCTAAATACTAATAAGACTCTGAAGATAATCCAAAATTGTGCAAACCATCACCTGAGGCGCGAATTAATTGGCAAGAAGCTGAAGAACATGAAACATTTTTATAGGAGGAGGACTTCCTTGGATCAAACTTTGGTTGAGCTTGCCGGTAGCAAGACCTTACGCATGGCTCACATTGGGTCCAAGTAATGTCGCTGCCAGTGTCAAAAACAAGTGTCAAATTCTTTGCAGGGGTTCCAAGAGCCACCATAACAACGTAATTGCCGGTGCCAATGTTGATTCCTGAGTGGATTGGTACCGTCGTCTGCTTCTCCTTAAAAGCACTAGACCATTGTTCTTGGTATCTGGAATACTTAGCATGGATTGAATGAACTCGAGCTTGGTCTTTAATGAGCATTTCTTGAATATTGTAAGAGCCAGATTTTTCTAGCTTCTTGTTCTTATCATCATGGAAGCGTGCAAAGCATGGACCTAGCTTATGCACTAATTCTAAGGATGAGTCTATGTTATGATGAACTGAGACATGAATAAATGAAGTTTGTAAGAGAAAAAACTAATTAAATTTTAAAAATACAGGAATATAACAGAATAAAAGATTCAAGATTAACACATTTAACCTTGAGAAGATTGGTCGCAAACATCTGGTGGTAGAAAAGAAGAGACTTTAGCATTGTGGGTATCAAAAGATTTTTGCAAAGAGCAGCAAGGAAACATAATCATAAGAAGAAAAGCATAAGTTATGAGAGAGATGGAAGAGAAGTGAGTGGTGGGCATGGTGATCTTTCTTTTAGTTTTTACTGTCATCTTTGATACCCTGGCTACCTCATTTATATAAGCTGTGGAGGAGCAATGTATAAATATTTTAATATTAATTATATATGAATTTGTGCAAAGAGTCTTCTATCTCTATTATGTGATATTAGACTACTTTTTTTCTTCTTTTTTTTAAATTAATTTCCACTTAGCTCCATTGGGGTAACCATTAATAGCGTGATGACTACTTTAGCTTCTCCAATTTCTAACTTTAATTTAGGCTAATTTTAACATAATTATTTATTAAAATTACCGTTAAAATCCAAAATAATTTTTTTTTAATAAAAAGTAGTATTTAGAAAACTAATTAAATGACTTTTTAATGTTCAATATTTAAAATATTTTTTTCTATAAAACACTTTTTAAAACAAAGATTTAAACCCTCTAATGCTTCCCAAAGAAAAGAAATAGCATTAGCTCTGGATCATACCCTATAATTATCTATAGTTTACAAACAAAATATTAAAATTGAATATGGTTTCATCAGAAATCAAATTATTAACAAAATAAATATATTATGAAAACTTAGAGTTTTTTAATAGTAAATAATTAAAAAGGAAATAGTTTTTAGTGGAAATAGAGCTGCTGCAGTAAGGGGGTCAACCACTATAGCTGCATATGATTACTCCATGAAAGAGCAAGAGCACATATACAAGTAAGCTTAGTGGAGGTTATGTTTCAACCAACCCAACTCTTCACAAACAAGTGTGGGAATGAAAATCTCACTTTGGCAAAATTACAAAATTAAATTAATTATTTTGAGTTATGATAAAAAGGTTATTTGTGATTCTAATAAAAAAATGTAAATTGGAAATTGAGATATCTCTATTGTCTATGGCTAATGCTCTTTTTAATTGGGATAAAAATTGGAAATATCAACCCCAATTGATTTTTAATGATATAAATTAATCCCAAAATCCTATACATGCTGAATTTTCATATTTTTAGACATGCTTACAATCATAAATTTACTATTATTTTTCTTCACCTTTGCTTTAAATTTAATTATATTTTCATGCATGTTCATTTCTTTGTATTTATGTTTTCTTATTATTTTTGAAATATAATATTAATTATAACTTAAGTTGAGGTGTTATATGTAGCACTGTAAATTTTCTCCTTGAAATGATATAATCACGATCGAATAGAAGAAGAAAAAGTTAAAGAAAATTAAATTATTTAATTTCTTTACTCAAGCTATTAAAGTCTTGATTACCCATAATTTTTAGTAGCTAAAGCCTAAATTAGCATTCCCCAGGAGCAAACCCGACCTTCCCTCCATTCACATCATACACCACCTCAAAATTCTGTTGTTGCGTGTTCCCAAAAATCGCTACATCCCTGGCGTCGCTGTTCCCAGCAAACGCTAAACACACTTGCGCTTGCCCATTTGCAACAAAGATTCCTGCTTGATCGATTTCTACGTCAGCTCCATTAAACGAAAACACAATCTTCGGCACACTAACTGTTTCGTACTTGCTAAAATCATAGCAAGTGTCCAGTATTGACAGTGGCTTAGCCTTTGGATACTTGGACATTGCTTTCTCGAATGCTGAACGGAGAGCAGAGTAAGCAGCCGGCTGCAGCCGTGTGATTACAGTGCCAGAGTCTATGATTGTTCCTGCTCTAGAAAACACCGTTATGGAGATTGGAAGCTTCTGGCCGCCTACGATAATTCCAATGAGTTCGAGGCCATAAAAGTTTGCATTAGAAGATAGAGGGATGAATTTAGCAGATTTTGATTGTGAGGCACCGAAACTCAGAAAGCCGGTTTTGCCATAAGCTGGGAGACAGTAGGAAAAAAGCTTATTGTATTTTGAAGCGGTTTGTGTGACGATGGACAACTTAGCTCGGCCAAGACCAATCAGGCCGCCAACTTTCCCGAACAGTCCTTCATTTCTCTGGCCACAACCGAAGTAGAAATTGTCAAAAACGTCGGTAGATCCAACGCTTAGCCTTTCTTTGGCCAAGAATCCAACAGAGAATGATCCGTCACCGTATTGGAGGCCGTACACACACGTTGAGGAGACACAATCAGGACGCATACCTGTAGCGGAAGTGACATAAGGGCAAATTTCTGAAGTGCAAGAAATGTTGAAATAGGAAGTGGATTTAGTAGGGTCATAGGCATCGACGCCAGGCTTGCATTTTGCCCAAGTGAGGTCACTTCCAGTGTCGAAGATGAGTGGGAGATTCTTTCTAGGAGTGCCAAGTCCCACGGTGACAAAGTAATTGCCTGTGCCAAGGGAGAGACCTTTATTGGCTGGAAGTCTAGTACCATCCGTCTGCTTGACATAGCTGCCTCCGGAGGTTATGGAGAGCTTTGAGTGAATTGAATCCACTCTGGATTGATCTTCAGCAAGGATTTTCTCGAGATCGGGAGCATTTGCATTGCCTTGATTCAGCTGGGAGCATGGCCCGTGCCTGTGAACCACCTTCAAGACTGCCGTGTTTTCTGCAACTCAACAGTGATAGCTAGATTATTAATTTGAGTAGTTGAAGACTTGGACTGTCGTTTTTATAAATTAATAAAGTTGTTGGAAAGTTGGCAAGAAAGAAAGAAACCCATTTTCAGGACAAACTGATCAAAATTTGTGTGGAAATTCTTAATGAAAAAAATGTTTAATTACCTTTGGTAGAGTTCTTGCAGGAAGTTGATTGAAGCAAATCGCTAACTTGAATGGTATGGAAAAGTTGAAGATGTTGGCTTTCTGCTATTTTTCTTGCTTCAAAAGCAAAAGAACCCTTTTCTAAAGAGAAGAAAAGGCATAAATAAAGAATTAGAGAAGAATACATGAAGCAACTGTGGAAGATGGAAGCAAAAGTAGCCATGGCCAATCTTCCTAGTTGCTACGAAACTCTAGCCTCTAGCATGCCAATTTATAAGCTAATGGGGAATGCTTGTCTAATTAAGCTGATGCAGCTCTATGTGAAGATTTTCCAGTAATTAGTACTTGCCGTTCATACATGGTCACTCCGAGAAATTAATACACGGGAAAATGATAGGTACTAGGAAATTTCCTTTGCATGCCAGTACGCTTTTAAGGATAATATTTATCATTATCCCTTCTAGATGGGAAATTCAAATTTTTAAAATTGAATTAAACCATATTTTCTCCTAAAAAAAATGGTAAACTGTATTTTTATAAAGCCAAGTATAATGTGAAGCGAAAATTTTTAAAATTGATTGGATGGATGCATGGGCGAGAATAAGATGTTTGGAAATTTCTTGTTCCTAAACAAAAGCCGTGATCGGTTGCGGGAAAGAATCCATGTGGGACAGGTCAACACAGTCAAACCCAGTGAAATTTTCCACGCTTCTTTAGGTGCCCGTGAACGCAGTGTGCGCATGTTTCGGTGTTGTAATGGACGACTGACTTTGCAAATTCTAACCTCAGACTCAGTTATTCCACAACGCAAACATTTTATGCGTATTAATGCTTCATGGAAAATTGGAAGCCATACGACTTAAGAGTCTATTATAAGAACAATAATGTAATAACATGTAAATTCGTTATTGTATTTTTGGCTTTAGTTATATTGCCTCAACTATATGTCGAAACCGATAAGCCACCCGAGAAAAATTTTGCATCAGTTCAGAATGCCATTAACTTATACTAAAAAATTTAAAAATAAATAACCACCTTCGAAGTCACAGAGATTACAAATATAACTTTCAAAAAATTTTATGGTTGATGATTAAATTCATCGATTCATAAATTCAGAATCAAAACAAACCAAATGGCACAATAACGAATTACCTCCACCCTTAAATCACAGGAACAAGCTAATGATTGTTCATGGCCGATGTGTTGCCATTAGCATTGAGATGATTGTGTATTTTAATATTAATATTAATTTTTAACTAAAAGTCGAAAAAATAAATATACTAGAAAATTTATTTTTTTTAGTATGAAATATTATAGTAAAATTATTTTTATATTATTAATAATTGTACTTTAATTCAAAATTAATTAAAAAAATTCAATAATATTATATATTTATATTGATTAGGCTTGTGTGCTTGCTGATTTTGTAGACTTTAGTGGATCGATGTGTTTGCCATTAGCATAGTTGACGATTGTTATCATTTTCCATTAGCAAAATTTTCTATCACTTTATTTGCTATCATTTTCATTTTCATTTTCCATTAACAAATATAACTTTTCTTTCTTTTTTATAGAGTAACAAAAAAGAAGAAGAAAAAGACAGAGTGTGTTATTAAAGAGGAAAACATTCAAATAATTAAATTTACAATTCTACTAAAATAAAATAGAGAACACTGTTAAAAATCGGTAGACACAAGCTATTATTCACAAATTGCAAACTTCCCTTTCTCCTAATACAGAGCATTATATGCATGACTTGATCCCTAACTTTTAGGTTTACAAATCATTCTTTCTTTATTCATTAATCAATAATATTTCAAATGCACCCCATCTCCCATGCCTCCCTAATGTTTTTTTTTTTATTAAAAAAAAGATAAATTTATCATTTAAAAATACAAATTTTATTGTATCTTGAGTATATAAAAGATGGAATTTAAATAAGAATTTTCCTTATTTTACTTTTTTTTTTTAAAAAAAAAAGGCATGAGAGTATTTAAGTTCGACCATCTAGTTTAAATGTAATTCTAGATTAATCAACTGCAACCTCCTGCAGCAAATCCAACTTTCCCAGCAGCACCATCATAGACAACCTCTAGAGACCTTTGCTGCACATTACCTAAAATGGCCACATCCGATGCATCACTATTTCCGGCGAAGGCCAAGCACACCTGTGATATCTTATTCACATATAGAATTCCAGTTGCATCAATATCCACCTCAATACCACCATTAAAGAACAAGCCAATCTTTGGTATGGTGACTGTTTTATAGTTGGTAAAATCATAGCAAGTATCAAGTATTGATAATGCAGGAGCTGTTGGATACTTGGTCATCAATTGTCTAAAAGCTGATCTCAAAGCAGAGTATGCTGCAGGTGGCAACCTAGTGATAACAGTTCCTGAATCGATGATTGCGCCTGCAGTTGAAAATACTGATTGCGAAATAGACAATTTGCTGCCTCCGACGCTGATTCCGGTAAAGTCAAGACCGTAAAAGGAGGGTCCGGCTGATATTGTGGATAACGGTGTGAATTTAACAGATTTAGAGGAATATCCACCGAAAGTCAGGAAACCAGTTGAGCTAGAGGAGGATGGAAGACAATAAGAAAAGAGTTTGTTATATTTTTGGGAGGTTTGCGAGACCAATGACAAGGGGTCACGGCCTAAACCAAGTAGGCCGGCAGAGCCTCCAAAGAGACCTTGGTTATTTTGGCCACAGCCGAAATAGAAGTTCTCAAAAACATCAGTTGGGGTTAAAGTGAGCCTCTCTTTCCCAAAAAACCCAACAGAAAACGAAGAGTCTCCATATTGGATGCCATACACACATGTTGAGGAAGCACAGTTAAGAGTGTTGCCTGCATCATGTATACAAGTTTACGAAGAGGAATACAAGAATTCTCAAGTAAAAGGATAAAGAGGAGATGTATGGATACCTGTGGCAGAAGCAAGTGAATCGCAGAGCGAGGAGCCGCATGAAATATTGGTGTATGATGTTGATTGAGAGGGATCAAAAATTGGGTCTTTTTGCTTATAGCAAGACCTGGCACATGGCTGACATTGCGTCCAAGTGAGGTCGCTTCCAGTATCAAAAATGAGGGAAAGGTCCTTTTTAGGGGTCCCAAGTCCCACGGTGACGATATAATTGCCTGAGCCAATGCTGCTGCCGTCATGGGCTGGAAGGGTAGCTGCATCTGTGAGCTTTACATCGTTGGTGCCAGACAACTTTGAGTGAATAGATTTGACTCGGGATTCATCTTGCAAGAGGATCTTCGTGTGAGATGGTGCTTTTCCAGCTTTCCCTTGATTTAGTTGCGAGCATGGACCATGCCTGTGGACTACTTTCAATGATACCTTGTTCTCCACTGCTGAAATCAGATGAAATACTAACATTATTAACCACTTATTTATGATATAGATATATAAATAATATTTTAGTATTAAAACATCGTACTGTACCCAATGATATTTTACTGTGCATTTAAGGACAAAACATTTCTTTCTTCTCAATTAATAAAATTCTCTTATTTTAAATAAATATATATATAAAAAAAAAAAAACAATCAAATTCTTATAATACAAACAACGGATTAAGGTGCAACTTGGTTTCCTTACATTTTCAAAATATCTTTCTTTGCTTAATTTTTCTAGTGGTTTCTGCTGAAAATTCATTTCTAAAATTTTCACAAAAAACAAAGCACATAAATATATCCAGACATGGTTTGGATTATTAAAACAGGTTTCAAATTGGTCCACTCAATTCAATCAGAGTTATTTTAAGCGGAAATAGATTAAATTTTAATTTGTGATGGACAGCAAGAGCGGAGCACTTGCAAGCCTGAAAGTAGTTTATATCTATATTGCATAAACACATAAGTTAAAAAGAAGCGGTTGTTGGATCTTTGTCGTACTCAATTGCCCATTTCTTAAGCTTTCATCATTATAATTTCCTTGCATGTATAAATTTAATTTTTTTAAATTAAATATAATTAAATTATTTTATCTTGAATAAAAGAATTAATAAATTAAAATTTTGAGAAATTCACGATTCTAAACAGGAATTAACTTAAAACTCCCAATAATCTATATAAGTAAATTCATGATCAATTTTTTTAAAAAAATTTACATTGTTAAAAGGACAATTATAATTAAAAAAGGATACAGCAAAATCAAACAAAATATTTATAATGTTATAGAGCAGAATTTAATTATATATAGAAATGAATGAATAGACTTACATTAGATAAATTCTCCCCTTTTTAAATATATTTTTCATAATGAAACATTTTCTTTAACCCTACATTCACTTGGGATTATGATATTTTCCACGATTTACTTGAATTATTATTATTATTATTATTCAGTTTGAAATTAGACTACAGGTTGTACTCACCTAAAATTCAGCGATTTGCTCTACAGATTCTAAGGATAAAAGAATTTCGTTTTCTTTATATTCATTTATTTTTTTAATAAATATTTTATAAAATCAAATATACTACTAATAATATTATTAGGCTGTAATTATTGAAAATAAAGATAGTGACATAAATAAATACTTAAAAAATAACAAGGGGATTATTTTTATATTAATCTCGTGATCTCACAGCAAAAATATAAGGCCTGTCCCCTTCATGTCTCTTTTATTTTATTATTATTTTTTTAATCCTAAAAATGATCACGAGTAATCCCTTAATTATTTATTTTGGAAATAATTAAAGAAAATTTTAATTTTATATAATCAATATTAAAGCTAAAATATCAATCATATATTCTCATTTTTTAATGATTCTTTTATTTTAAAATAAATTAAAATTATAGGTAATTCATTTAAATTGTATCTAACAAAAATGAATTATATAGTCTGTGATGATATCTCTTCAAAGAATATATGCTCTTTTCTAAATGGAGGGCCCTCTCACAACCCAACTTCCATTTATCAAAACTTTCTTAGATAGAGATTTTTCCTTTTCCAATAACTTCACTAGCTAGCTGCATAGTCTTCTCCACTAACTTGGATGAAGATATATTTTTCTTTTTTCTCTTTTTCATTTCTTGGAGTATGCTATAAAATTCTAGAAAAAAGAAAAATACTTAAACAAATTTAATCCAGCTAGTGATTTAGAGCAACAGAGATGGAATTTAAAAAAGTAGAGAGTTATAACCTTTAATAGCATAAGGTTTGCAAGAATCAGATGGGAGCAGAGAGCTGAGTTGAAGAGTATGAGAATGGTCCGCAAGTTTCCTTCCTTGGAACAAGGCGTAGCTGGTGGTGAATGAGAAGAAGAGGCATAAAGCAAGAAACAGAGGAAAGCTAAGCCTAAAGGAGAGTGGAGAAACGAAATAGAGAGTGGCCATTGGACCAATTATTTTGTGTGCAATGAGTAGACACTTTCTTCCCTGTATTTATAAGCTTTTGGAGATTCAATCCTTACACGTCACCCACTATAACAAAACCCTCTCTCTTTCATTGAGCTATTGATAATATATTTCTATGGCATTTCCATTTTCCTAAATTAAATAATATATAATTATAGGATTAAAATAAGAATTTGGTATTGTTGGATGATAATCAGTAATGAATATATTAGATGATAAATGAATGACGTAATTCTGTCTTGATTAGCATATGTACATTCAAATGATAAGTGATATATAATTGAATTTTAATTTTGGATCTTATAATTCTATAATGTAATTTTCTTTATTTATTAAATTTATGCGATTCAAAAAAGAGAAGGGTCCACAGTGAAGCAAATTGCAACAACTGAATTGAGTAAAAGCATTAGCAACTTCACTTTATCATTCTTGAAAGAGATTGAAAGCAATGAGTTAATTAAAGGGTTATCTTCAATTTAATCTAGAATTAATGATTAGATTCCCAAGTTAAGAGCGGAGTTAAAAAGGATGAAACTTCCATTATTGATTAATTGCACTTTTTTCTATGATAAAACCCCTAATTACAAAGTCTAAAGAGATAATACATGAAGTAATTGATAAAAAAGAAATTGATTTGAAAGCACATATAATCCCTAGATCAAAACTAGTGAAGGATGTAGCCCCAAAAATCTTAACCATCCGAGTTAATTATGGCTCCACAAATCTAATGATATTAATGAAGATGGTGGAATACACTCTTTGACAATTTAATTACATCTTTCGAACTAAACTTTGTAAGTTATCACCCATTCCTCTTTTATCGGAATAAAGGATAACACGTGTGAAAATTAAATATGTGAGCCTTTTAATATGCATTCAAAATGAAATCACAATAGAAAAACATATCAAAGAAACTCTCTCAAATAATCATAAATTTATTAGAAAAAATAAAAAATAATAAAACCAAAAGAAAATCGTATGAAGACGGAGAGGGGGACCCACTCTTTGAGTGATAGGAACAAGGAAGTTCCTCCTGTCTAGGGATGTCAGGCGGGCGGGTTTTTACGGGTACCCGATCCGCCCAAACCCTATTAGAACGGATTTGAGTTTTTATAAAACGGATTTGGACGGATTCGGATTTAAAAAATTTTACCCGTTTCGGATTCGGATAGGGTTCGGAATTAGGTAATCGGATACCCGTTAACCGAACCCGATTACCTATATTAACAAACTAACCCTAATTTCCTTTTTCATTAACAAACTAACCCGATTACCTCTCTCCGTCGGCGCCTCTCTCCCTTGCGTCCCTTTCCTCTCTTTGTCAACGCCTCTCGCGTTCCTTTCCTGTCGCGCCTCTCTCCCTCCCGTCCCTTTCCTCTCTTCGTCGACGCCTCTCACGTCCCTTTCCTCTCTTCGTCAACGCCTCTTCCCCACTTCACTGACGACTGCCGGCAGCCCAGTCGGCACCGGCTACGTCTCCTTTCTCTCCCCGATAAATCTTCTCATTCCATAGTGCGATATCTCCTTCTCTCTCTCCCGTCAGCGACATCTCCCACTTCCCAGTCAAGGCCTCTCTCCCCCACTTCACTGACGAGTGCCGGCAGTCGGCACCGGCGACGTCTCCTTTCTCTCCCCAGTCGACGATAAATCTTCTCTCTCCCCGGTCAGCGATATCTCTTCTCTCTCTCCAGCGGCGGCATCTCCGACTGTAAGTGGGAGACAACTCTTCCCTCTCCTTCTACTGCTATTTCTTGTCATTGAACATTTCTCCTTCTACTCCTTCTAATGCTGAATTTGCTGTTTCTTGTCATTGAACATTTTTCTTTTTCTTTCTACTATTAGGTAGTTTATTTGGTAATTTTTTGTTATTGAATTGATTATATTTGATTAATGTAATACTGTTGATTTTTAGAATTTATGAACAATTAATGGTTATAAATCATTATTTGCTGGGTTGCTGCTGAGTTGTTGGTTCTTTTTATTGAACATTTGCTAGTTTATTTGCTGGGTTGTGCAAATGTTAAGAAGTTTATTTGCTAGTTTATTGAATTTAAAAATCGTGTTCGGGTATTGTGCGGGTATGCTGGTTCTTGTCATTGAACATTTGCTAGTTTATTTGCTGGATTGTGCAAATGTTAAGAAGTTTATTTGCTAGTTTATTGAATTTAAAAAATCGAGTTCGAGTATTGTGCGGTTATTGTTAAATGGATTTGGGACGGGTTCAGATAATAAAATTAAAATATTAAACGGGTTTGAGACGGGTTTGGGAATTATATATATAATCGGATTCGGGTTCGGATACTTTCAATTTTGCGGTTACCCTACCCGTTTACATCCCTACTCCTATCATATAAAGCAAGAGAGATCAAATAGCAGTATACAAAAAGATCTTAAAGAAAAAAGATTTCTAATAGAAAATTCTCTCTAGAAATTCTAAAGAGAAATAGGGACTATTCAATTTAAGTTATAAACTTTCGACATTCGATCTTTATATATAAAAGTATAACCATTTAATTGTTAAAATTTATAAAATTTATAATGTATTAGACTCTTAGACCTTATAAAAATATAAGAATTTAATCATTAAGAATTTAGAATAAGTAATAGTAATTTAGTAAAAATTAAGCATTAAAAGTTTACAATTAAAAATTATGTATCAAATTAATTTTTTATCTAAAAATGAGGGGTGAAATTATTTTATTTTTTTAATTAATCCATTCAATTTGTATGAGTTAGGTATGTAATATTTATTTAATTGATGTTAGGCATGGAGGCACTTGTTGATTTGCATAAGAAAGAAAGATGTTATTCTTAAAGTGATTTGGTTACACTATTTTAAGTTATCAATACGTTTTTCTTACTTTAAAAATAAAAATATGAGCTAATCTTTCTTGCTTAGTCTTCTGGCTACTGTTGAGTGTTCATCTCATTTTCTCTTCATTACACAATTTTAAAGATATACTTCAAAGATTAATTAAATAAATAATTTTAATTAATAAAGAAATTTAAAATGGATAGATTTGATTAGCTCAAAGGAATTTAAATTAAAAAAAAAAAAAAAAAAAAAAAAACAGTGGGAAGGTCATTTTCCCCACTTTACCATTTTTTATTTTGTCAATCATGTTAAATTGTGCACCTTTTTCTAAGGAAAGTTGCGCACTTGATAGAGCTCTCACACTAGCTTTATTATTTATTTATTTATATAATTTTTTTTAACTTTAATGAAATTGAAATTTTAATTAGAGGTGATTTCAATATTAATGAATTAAAATGAAAAAATTGTTAAAAACTGAAGGATGATAATAGAAAATTACCCGAAATGAAGACTACAAAGATATCAAATCCATAATACAATAAGTTGGAAGGTAAAGTCACAACATTAGATAACAGAAAAATATGAAAATAAGGATAATTGAGCTTAATTATTTCAATAATTCATTCAACTTTCCTTATCATTTACTCCAAAACAAAGTCTACTCCCATATTCTCTCAACAATGTCATTAATAATTAAATTTTTTTTTCACCATAGGAATGGAGTGGGCTTTACCACTATGCCCATCACTTATTAATTCACACAAAAGTTATTTTAATAAATAATTAATATTAATTTTTTTTCTCTTATATCATATTAAAATTAGCTGTTAAGTTGAGTTGCTCAATTCAAAACCTTGAAAGCCACAATTGAAATCAAGCCACAACTTATGAGAAAGTAGTATTATAAGGACAAACCAAAACTCAAAATCCAAAATAAAGCTTGCCATGTAAAGATAAGAACTTAATGGCAACCTTAAGAAAATGGGATTTCCATGAAGGTATTTGGGTCTCTTGTGCTTTTGGATAACAAAACGACGTAGGAGAAGCCATCAGGGGCTCGCATGATGTTTTGGGATATTGTTGAATTGTGGGCCAATTCATACTTGAGTGGGTAAATAGAGCAGATGGAATCTGAGAGAGAGAGAGAGAGAGAGAGAGAATGGAATCTTGGGTTGTAGGCCAGCAGTCACTAGTAGGTAGTGGAGGAAAGCTGGAAGCAGTCCCCAGTTGCAACAGAAAGGGATTGATGGACTAACGGGCCAATCAATCATCATATTAAAACTTCTTTCAACGTTTCACATTTAATTTTTTAAACAAATTAAATTATATATTCAGGACCAAATCCCTTTTTTATATTTCACACTCAGATGGTTTGGCCCTTAACAGAGGAAACAGTAACAGCCATGAATTGGTTAGGCAAGAATTCCAATTATCTACACTTGCTCTTTCTTTATTGCTACTTCTCATACCAACCCACCAATCAATTATTATATTGCCAACTAGGGTTTGTACTTGATTGGGTTTTGGGAGATTGGAGTATAAAACTGAAAAAAGGGTATCAAATGATTGGTTCCTTAAAATTAGATTAAGATGGATAAAATTATTTGCCTCCATCTTTTTAATTACGAGAAGTTCATAATTTGATTTGAAGTGAATAAAAATCATCACTATCTTTTTTTTTTCTTTTTTTTTTTTTTCTAGAAAGGAGTTGGCTCTCTTGTTGTGTACTATAGAAGCGTATGAACACATTGAATATTAAGTTCAATGTGAACTAAACTCTCAGAAACCGATTTTATTTTTTGCCATTACTTTTGGATGATTTGATATTAATCAGCCTGTAGAGCTATATTTTATAATATGAGGTTGCTTATGCAAGTTTGATTAAGATCCCTTTGGAAGCTTTCACCTGACTAGACAAGCATGGCCTACGAATGACAATGAAACCAACACTCCATTTATCAATTTCTGCATTTCTTTATCTCGCAATTCGGCCGTATCATTTGATCCTTGTTCAAACATTATCTTCCCATTCTAACTGGCGGAGTTCAATGGGAATAATTTTCCATTTGTCAGCCACAACTACACCTCATGACTAAATTAAAAGCAAAATTTGTCTAAAATTCTGAGGTAGAGTAGACCTTAACACAATCTTATTCAGACTGAAAACCAAGTCGATCAACACTGAAATCAATATAAATAGAATCATTTTCTTTAATCAAATCTAAAACCTGGCAAATCCAACCAATTTAAAGCCGAACATAGATTTTATTCTTTTCAAAAGAATGTTACAAATTATATAATTAAATAAATTAAAATTACATCGAATGAAAAATAGAATTGGAAATAGAGGAATCTGAAGTTCAGAAAAGGATCCACTAAACCTTGGAACCGAATCAGCCTCCTAGGCTAGCATCAAGAAACGACTCAAGGGGAGCGATCAAATTTCCTCCACCCTTGATTTCTCTTTTACCTATTCCATTACGCCTTGCCTGGGCTTGTATCCTTTTAAAAAGACTTATATCCTTCATCAAGTTTATAAACGAGACACCCTAGCCACCACTAATTAAGATTTCTCCACGCCAACAAAAGATAAACAGAAATAAAGAAAAATCGCATAGATTTCACAGGTTGGAAAACAAGTATTCGCATCAAAGAACAAGAGAAATCTTCATCAGGACTAACAAAATTTAAGAAATTAACAGAAATCCACAGGGATTTTAGATGAAGAAAAACACTCACCATTAAGTCCCTACAAGAAAAATTCAAACACCGAACTATTTATCAAACCCCAAAGCCTTTTTCTTTTTGTCTATCTCCACAACTTCGGCGCTTCTAATTGAATCTAATCTTCAACGGATGATGTACGAGCTCTGCGTATGTTTCTAACAATTGCTTACTCCTGTCCAAATTCAAATGAAAGAACCTCCTCGGAAACATCCAACAACTCCTCTACTTCTATTTCTTTGGCCTCATACTCCTCCTCTTCATCACTGGCTTCTCCATCCCTCAATTTCTGCCTCTCCAATTTTTCTTCCTCGTGCAACCGTTTCCACTCATTGACCCATTTGTCCCATTCATCCTTCAACATTCTCCGCTTCTCACGATCCTGCTCACTCAATTGCAATGAAACATCTTGGTCCTCTGCCTCATACTTCTTACTATACTTCTTCAAATTGTTTGCTATTTCTTCCTCCTTTTCAGGACTCAAGAAGGATGGTGGCCTTGGCCGCCACAAGAACTGTAAAAAATGAAAAAAAAAAAAAAAAAAGCCAATAGTCAAGCAATGGCGGTCACAATCACAACATCAATGATGAATTGATCATAAGCCCGGAAGAAACAAGAAGGCAAGGAAAATAAGAAATGAGACAATAATCTGGCATGAATAAATATGTGAGAGAAGTTCATCCATTCTATGCAAGGCCATTATCAGATGCCACTTTATCTCAAATGATATATTAATGTTACCAAGAAACTTTAAAACAGCACGTACTATGATTTTTCAGTCAGCTGACATTATCCCAAGAATTCAGGAATTGAACTCAACTCATGCTGAAAAGGGTTAATCATCATGGAACCCCGCACAGAACAATAAATGCATATAGTCAAATCCAAAAATGACAAGAGCATAGTGAACACAGTCAGCCAACTAATTTATAGCATTGAAAGCCATCGAATCCACCAATGCACTTAAACTGAACTTTCAGTAGAATAACTAATCTTACCTGGAAGAAGTGATCCTTAAGTATCCGATAAAGTAGCTTGCCATTGAAAGACCAGATATTGAATCCATTTTCCATTTCATGATGAACCGAAGTAACTGAAGTTGCAACATACCTACAGACAAGACATCCATAACAACTGTAATAAAAATCCACGAATGGAGAGCACCATCTGCTTCAAACTATTATGAAGAAATATGCAATTTTTTTAAACCATCAATACTATGGATTCCAATAAATAGAAGTACACAAGGGCACTCCACTCAATTCAAACAAAACCTCAATCATGTTCAAAAACCTCCAAAATAGGCTTTAACAAACTTTCTATAAAAAATTACCTCCCAGTAGGATCCCATTCAATATCTGTTGCCATAAAATGCTCAGTTGTTGCCATGGTCTCAAGCTCATCGACATTATAGAATTCCAACTGTCCGTTAAAACCCTTCAATCCAGCAAGTAATATATAGTGGCCAGAAGGTGACCAGAAAAGCGCATTTGCCTGTTTGCCTTTGAGAGTAGTGAGCTTTGAAACCCGACCAGTATTATGAGAAGTCCTCATCGAGTAAAAACTTACATCAGGCCTTGGGCTATCCCCATGAATAACTGCAAACCTGTGACCCTTAGGCTCCCAAGCAAAGGCAATGATCTTATCATTCTTATTGTCAAGTTCCAATACTTCTATGGGTATGTCCCGCTCCTTTATTCGGAAAAGCTCAAAGCCTGTGTAAGTGGTTCTCTTTGATTTTGTATAACGATCAACCTTTACAGCAAGATAGTCTCCATTGCTTTGCCAGTACATTTTGCAATCACTAACACTGAAAAGATTCTTCTGCCTTAATTCTTCTTTACTAGGAATTTGAACAAGAGACACCTGTGAATTTCATTATCATAGAGAACAGATTAAAACAGGCCTGGAAAATTAGAAGTCCTATTCACTTGGAAGTTGGAACACAGTACTTACCCTTGCTGGTTGATTACCACCAGCAAGTTCAGGAACAAAAAGTGCCAGAATAGGATCAGTTGGTGACCAACTGAAGTCCATGACATTTTCAACCTTAAGAGACTTCTTGTCAACAAGACTGAAGGTCTCAGTTTCATAGACAGAGATCATGTTTTTCCCAATTTTAGCAAAGTACTTGTCATCTTTTCCACCACCCCACCTGGAAAAGGAAAGTAATACTCCATCAGACATAATAAATGATGACAAACATAGTCCACTTCAGCACCAAACAAAGGGGAAATAAACCTGAAAATGGGCCAAGAAACCCCTGCAACACCACCAGTTCCTCCAATTGCAAATTCATCAGCACTGCCCCTGAAATCCCTCATCACTTTCCCAGTTCTGACATCAAAAACATTTATCACGATCCTCTGAACAGAAAGGACATGTTAGTTGCAAAACTAGGCGAGGGGGAAAAAAGGAGAAAAAAAAGAACAAAACAAAGAAAATGGCAAAATAGGAAACTCACATTTGCATCACGAGGATTGCTTGGTTCATGGCTGCTATAGGTCACCAGATATTTCTCACCAGGAGAAAAGTCTATCAGTTTAACCTGAAGTTGATATCATTATAAATAAGTATTGAAGAAAAGATTTGACAAAATCTAGACATAAAAACTGAGGCCAGACCTGGGGATGAGCATAACGCATTAACCTATTAAAGGTGCTTGCACCACCCCAGACAGCAGCACCTTGCCTGTGAACCGTTGCCAAGTACGTCCCAAGAGGAGACCACTGTACAAAACTTTCAGTCCAATACTGCAGAGGAAAAACCTAAAATAAGAATCGGAAAAAATGCCAGATCTATTGTAGAACTTCTAATGATACTCTTGGCAAACAAAGTGGAACAAAAAAATTAACTAAATCCGATGACATAAGATGTGGTATGCCCTGCTAGTCTTTAGCATCTCCTCTTCTGCCCGCACAAAAAAATCTAAGGAGAGAAGAAAGGAAAAGAAAGGAGGAGAAAACAAACACACACACACACAGAGCTAATTGTCTCTAAGAAACAATGATAAGATGGTTTCAACTCACAGCTCGTTTGTAAACAGGATCAGGTTTCAACTGTCTTGCATCATTCCAGAAAACCTCGGTATCTGAGCCAGCACGAATCACAAATTGATCTCGAGCTTTTTCATCAGTAAGCCAATGTTGAAGATTTTCCTGTTAATGTACCAAAGAAACAGAATGTTAATTATGATAAAAAAATGTGCATGTTGAAAACAAAAAAGCAGCTTACAGAATTATACACACAGAGAGCAGAGTTGTTAAAGGTGCCAAAAGGTGAGCCAGCGGCTCCTCACCTTGACCGGGCGAGGCCCCCTTCAATGAGATGCTTGCCTCAGAGCTTAGAGGCACCGGGCACAAGGCAACAGACATGATGCCTCTTGCATGCAGTGTTAAGTTTTTTTTTTTTTTTTCCTTATTTTGTTTTAATGAGCTGAAACGTAAACCATAGCCTCTTCTCCTCTATTCCAAAGAAAAGCAGCAAAGAAAGCTCTGATCTTCCTCTCTGTTGTTCTCCTAGGTCCTAACAGCAGGTATGTCTCTCTTTCTCCTCTCTTCTCCTCCTTCTCTAATCTCTCTTCATCTTCTTCTCTTCTCTCCCTCTGAAGTTGAGGCACCTCCAGAAAATCCTTTTTTTTTTGTTATTTCTTTCCTTTTCTCTTTCTCCTCCTACTCTTCTCTCCTTTTTTTTGTTGATATGAAAGCAGCAGCATTTTTTTTACTGCTTTGCAATTTCAGTAATCATAGATCCATATTTTTTATGTTCATTGAACTTTTTATATGGGTGTCCTTCTATTGCTTTTAATGCTTATTTCTTTATAATTTCAGAAATCATTATTTCTTTTTTTTCTTCATTGTTTTTTTTTAGATGGGTGGTCTTATTGCTTTTTAATTTTACAATTTCTGTTATACTAGCACAAATTATTTTTTAATATGTTTTTAAATATAAAACCAGTTAGAAAGTATGATATTTTATGTTAAATGTGTATGTGTACATAACATTTAATATATAAAAAAAATTGTCCATGGCGCCTCATCTCAAAAAGATCCCCCCCCAGCCTCATCTAAGACCATGGGATACCCTATTGCCTTAGTGTCACCTCTTGCCTTAATAGCATTGACAGAGAGAGTTGAGGAAGGAGGAAATACAGAAGAAATTTAAACTGCATATAATATTCTCAATGTTTTACTCCTTTTTTTCATCAATGAGGATTTCCTTTCCTTCAAACGATTGCAACAATGAAACTAGACATTCCTTAGTTCACCAGTACAACAGAAGAATGAACAGAGCTCTAATGCAAATGAAATAGAAGCAAAACTCCAGGGAGAAGACTCATAACGTCTAACAAGTCCCACAGGAACATGTTTAACAAATGCACAAGCATAGAAACAATGTTGATGGGATGACAAGTGGATCATTTCATGGGATTCAGGATAAGCAAATGAGAGAGATAATAAAGCAGAACAGTGGGAGAATAATTGAAACAATTACCCCTGGAACATATGGCCTGAATTCAGGAGGTGCCCACTCATTTGGAACTCTCATAAATTTGTCAAAGTCATCAAACATGTTGACAGCAAAGATATGTGACCTGTCCAACTTGTATCCATTTGTTTTCTCCTTAGCTAGTTCAGCTTCCTGTAATTTGACTGATATCAGTTACATACTTAAATACAGACCATGAACTCACCAGCAATAAAACAAAAGCATTCCTTTTTTTTCCAATAAAACAAAAGAAATTAATTCAAATTGTAGCCAAGCCATCAAAGGCCAACCACGTTTAGTTTCTCCTGGCACCTCAACTGGTTGTTATCAACCAGATGTTCATTCATGCTCTCTATACATGGCATGCACATATATGCCAAAAAGATAGACCTGGCAGTCACAAAAATGGTAGCCAAACGAGATAATTTATAATAAAAAGAGAGGAAGAAGCAGTCAGCAACCATGCATGTGTCAATAAAGAACACAAATACCTGAGGAGTGTTATACTCAATGAAGCAGTAACCCAAGGTTTTCTGGGTATCGGGATCAACAGGCATCCAAATGCCATCATCCTTAATTACACCAATCTGGCCATAAATTTTGCGAATGACACCTTCAAGCTTCTCAAATTTTTCTCGGGGAACAACTGGCAGATTATCAACAACAATAATGTTACCAAAGCCGGTCTCAAAATCCAGCTGTTCTTCTTGGTAAACATCTTCATCATCACTGCCCAGAAAGCATAGAAAGAAGTCAGAATTTAACATGCTACCCACTGATAGATTAGAGAAAATTGGAATTTATATTAGATAAAGAAAGGAAATAAAAACAGACAGAAAACAGCATTGCACGCCTTTTTTTCATAACCAATTCACTTTTATACTTGGTCAACCTCATACACACATAAGTTGTTCATAAGGTTTACAGATTCGAGAAAGAACTCTTGAAAGTAAAGCAGCTTCTTAACTGCTGGAAAAATGAGGCATCCTTATTGGCATTCTGCTCACTTGCACCGAAAATTTGCCATAACAGATAGGAATCTAGCAATCATAATCTGCCAATCAACTAAAAAAGGTAGCTACAACTAATTTCTGGACCTCCACAATGCAGTGGACAATGCATATTCATAGTCCATAAATTCGGAAACTAATACACAAAACAAGAACGAATTGAGGGAAAAAAAAAAAAAAAGAAGAAGCAAGCTGTACCAGTCGCAAAAGCAAAGTTCAGGATATTATCTAATTTTAATTATCCTAAGCAACCATCTCAGTGCAAATTCAATGCAAAATAGAAAATAAAACCGATCAGACCTCAGTTATGTCACAGTACTATAGTAACCCAAGCAACAGGAGAGCCATGTATTGGATATTTTCTAACAACCAAACATAGCTTGATAGGATTAATGCTCGTAGGAATTTATTTACCTAATGATTCCAAAATTTTCTCCAGGAGGAAGCTGAATGGAGTTGAGATCGACAAGGGAAAGATCGATACCAGCCTCGGCTGCCCGAGACTCTATCTCATTCATTAACATCACGTCCGCCATGATTTCTTTCCTTTACTTTTAGGATCCTCTCTCTCTACCTTAGAGAGAGAAACAGCACAGTTGCCGTCTAAAGACGTAAGAGGATTCGAGCTGTGGAGGAAGACAGAGAAACCAGGGTGATGGTTGTAGGGTTTTGGGCTAAGTTCTGAGATAATGGATGGATTCGGAATGTGAGATTACGAAATAACCATTGCTTAATATAGGACTTCGTTGGGCCTTGTGATGAGACCGTATAGGCCCATTATGGCCCAAAAATCTAAGCAATTTCCCTCCAGAAAGGGGAGGAGGATTTAGCTCTGTTTAAATCCTAGTGTCTTCCCAATCCAAAACTCTCTGCAAATTGGAAGATGAAGATTGCAGTAGTGGCTGTATGTGCATGGAGATCTGGACACCGTTTATCCAACAATTTATCGCTGGGAGAGATTAACGGCGGCAACCAACCTTCTCTCGATTTCCAGTTAAAATTCGATTTTTAATTGTAGTTTTTATCTCTTGCAAAATTCATGAGATTGAACGTTTCCGATTAGGCCGTGAGAAATGGGAAAGACATGGAGAGCTTGAATGTGCCGCTGAAAATATCGCGAGATGGAAGTCATTCTGGAAGTATTATTCGGGCCAAGAGTCGCTCCGATTCCGATCATTTTTCTTTGACCGGAACCATGAATCGTCAATTTATGGGGATTGTATGTAAATTTTCTAGTTTTTTAGAATAAAGCAGGTGCAGAAGGCACTAACATAGAAGTTATCTTTCTAGATATTGTGGAGTATGAGAAGCCCCTAATATATAATTGCTTTGTTTTCTGGGGTGATCAAGTTTGGCAATATGCGTATAGGTGGCATTCCCCGGATTTTTAGTTCACTGGATTATAGTATAGGTTGGTCCTTTTCTCATCCTTGAATACTTGGCTAAATAATAATCTGGAAGCATTATTGTGCCTTTCCATTAGTTGGAGCCTGAATTTGATTTTGTGAATTTGTGTGAACAGAACACCATGAGAGGCCTTTATATGATGACAATACCCATCACATTTGTGATAGTCTCATGCAAGTCAATGAACCCATTGATATTATTCTTTCACATGATTGACCCCTTGGCATCATTGATTGTGAGAACTGGCAGCTTCATGTATCAATGAAGGCATGACTTAGTGAGAGTTTTTATATGTTATGTCATAATATTTCATAGTGATACAAAATGAAAATAGGAAATGAATATTCTGGTTTTTGAGAAACCTGTATTTTGCACAAGGAAAGGGAGGTGGCTAATGGCTTGCCTAAGTACTGTGAATGGTGGAAATAACCATAGAAATTTTGGGTGTGTATAAATATGAAAATACTCTATATGATCAATTATATAGCTACGAATTTGTATTTCTTTAGAGACACAGAGAGACAGAGAGAATTGCCTATTTTTGGCTGCTGATAACTTTGTGTTGGTGGCATACTGCTTGAGATGAATGATCGCTGACAATGGGGTAGGAGCAGGGCAGCAGGCTGCAAGCAAGAATGACTTTGTTGGTAAGGATATTTGCATAGGCTGACAATGCGAAGCTTTTGAATTTGCATAGGCTGTTCCTCCTTTTGATCCTAGCCTACTTTACTCCAACAATGACTTTGTTGGTAAGGATATTTTACTTCTAGTTAGTCGTGCGCTGGCTTGTGTTTCCCGTTTCTTGTTTCTTAAATAGATGAACAACCTCCATCACCTGTGACTTCCTTTAATCCATTGCTCGCGCTCACTGTAATTTTCGGCACACACATCATTTAGTTTAATAAATGAAGATGCAAAATATGTGCGGGTTCTTGATATTGCTAGCTAATTTCTCCTCCTCCTCCTCCTCCACTTCTGCTGATTATCCTAGGAATCCTCAAACAGAATCTCTTTTGCAGGTTTGGGAGACACTTCCTTATCTTGTTGACAGTGTATCAGTTATCAAGAGGACAACTCATGGTCCCGCCCCACTAATTCAGGAATTTTTGCTTTCCTTTGACAAAACTGTTGCCATAATTTTGGTTTTGCATGATTTCGATCTGTCAATACTGAAGCCTCTGATTTCTCAAAATCTTCTAATCTAGTATGTTCTCTGGTTCCTTTCCATCCCAATTAGCTAGTTATGTTTCCCTGAGCAGCAACATCTGAATTTTAGCTGTTCTCTGTTATTGTTGATCCTGTTTGGTTTACCTGAAATAGGAACAATTTTTCTTTATTACTAGAAGAATTTGGGAATACCTGACAAAATTTATTCAGCACGAAAGTAACAGAGAGATGTTTATAACTTGTTTATCATGATTTGAATTGATTACCTAATTTCTTGCTAATTTATGGGTTCCTGAGGTGGTTCTGCATGTATTTACATTGACCAACCCCAAATTTTTCTTCTTCTATATGCAGTTGGTGCAGATATGATTCTGGAGGCATATTGTATAAGGTGTATGCAATGGTGAGATTAATATAGTGTGGCTATTGACTTCGTTTTATATATTCTTAAACTAATTGATGTAACACCATCCAAGGAACAGACATTAATGTTTTGGGCTTTTAATTGAACTAACTTGTTTTGGTGTGAATTACCATTGGAGTTGAGATAAAAGGTGATGTTGTTTTATTCCATGCCACCACTTGAGAGAGTGAGGAGGAATGCAGCCATTAATTTCTTGATGCAAAAGGAGATGGTTCACCAAAAGTAATGGCGGATGGAACTTTCATGGAGGCTGAAGTCGTGTTGGTGTTGTATTTTGTGGCCCTGCGCAGATGATGATTTTGTGATGGCAAGAAGCAGCAACTGAAGACAGTATCCGGGTAGCACTTAGTCTTGTTAGTTGTCCGGTTTTACAATTCTTTATTGATGCCAGCTTTCATCGATTAGAATTGGGAATGACATAAATATGAACATTACGACAGTGCTTACAGTAAAATATCATTTTCAAGCTTTCTCCACCCGCGACCCCTTCTCTTTATATATATATTGATAGATAAACCACTTATTCACAAATTTTCTCGTATGGGTGAATGGTTTTTACTTTTCTATCTCATGAAAAATACAGCGATACAGCGCAAAATTTCGGTATTTCATAAATTATACTTTAATTCTTAAATTTTAACTCTTAAATTTTAGGTAATTGATAAATTAATTTTTATATTTTAAAATTGAATACTTAATTTTCTAATTTTTCAGTTTATAAACTTTAAAGTCCTTACTTCCATAATTCTATCACCTCTCGGTATGCTTTAGACTGATTTTGAGAACCACAATTATGGGAGAGATTAGCTTGAGTAGGAGTAAGAGAGTAAGGAATACAAAAGATTTAAGCAAGATTGCAATCACCATCTCATGACAGAAATCAGAAATTGAGTAAAAAAATTAAAGAAAATGAATATCCAAACTACTTTCTTGCCATGCCCACACATTAAGGAAGCCAATCTACAATCCACAATCCTTTTCTGCAACAACTTACCAGCGGCAAGCCAAAGGAGTGAGGATTTGATTGATTGGTCCAGCAA
Organism: Manihot esculenta; assembly: GCF_001659605.2. Taxonomy (NCBI): domain Eukaryota; kingdom Viridiplantae; phylum Streptophyta; class Magnoliopsida; order Malpighiales; family Euphorbiaceae; genus Manihot; species Manihot esculenta. The sequence goes on along the minus strand of NC_035176.2, from coordinate 33,265,448 downwards.
AAATGTTTCTGCAGACACATGGAAGGGTAAGATTGATAATTTTTGAAATTTGAGGGGTAAAGGAGGACAAGTTGGGCATGGAGAGTTACAAAGATCGAGAGATTGTGATTAAAATTTTTGGCATCAAGGAGGACAAGTTGCTTCACTTCCTTTTCCAGAAGTGAGAGTTTGTGATTAAAAAGTTAAGCTTCCATTTGTTGGCAGTGGGTGAGGCTAGAAGAACAATTATGTAGAGAGAGGAGCTAATAAGAGAGAAAGAGAGGTGAGTGATGGGATTTAGGGTAACTGTGGGAAGAAAAAGTTTGTCTTAGGGATGCAATAAGAATATTGTAGAAAAAAAATAATTTTTAGAGATTTAACTTGCCATTTATCTATGAATTAACAAATAAATTTATGATATAATAAGGATGTCATGGATAGAAAAAATAATTTTTAGAAATTTGATCAATCATTTGATTGATTCATGCATTCATTCGAATGAATTGAAAATATAAGTATTTGAGGGTTAGATTTTAAAAATATAAATATACATTTATTTATTAAGATATAATTTAAAGATTAAAATATAATTAATTAAAAAAAATTAAAATATAATTTAATCTTATTTATTATTGTGCCGACAAATAAAGTGAAAATTTGACTTGCTACGATTTGCTGGCAAATAATAATACCGGTAGCTATGTCTTATCTACACCTCAATTAGAGGTAGAATCTGATATTCAATCCGGCCGGTAGCCTTTTTAACCGTTTGGAACTGCGAGATGTAATGGAGCTTAAGTTTTCACCCAGTAATCGGTTCGCTTACTAGAAAAGTAAACGCCTTGCGGGTTGGGAAGCTACAGCCTGCGAACGGACTTGCGGCAAATGACTGATTTTGAAGATGAACTAGATGAGTCAATTCTAAAATGTGAATCCCAATGCCCAAGTAGTTCCAGAGGAATGTGCATGCACAAGCAGATGAGGAAGTTGAGATGAATGCTGAGCTTCATTTTCTCTGATCCCACAACTGCATGCCATCTACCTTCTGACACGACGTTACCCACATAAATGCAGCTTTAAATGCAGAGATATATGGTGTTCACTCGATTTTCTCTCTTCAAATGCGCGCCTTAAAAACTGAAGCAGTGCTCAAGACAATAGCAAACCACCCAAAATGGTCATGGAGACAAAAACTCTGTTATTTTCTACTCTTCCCCGTTTAAGTTATGTTCTCATTCTTGTTCTCTTCAGTCTCGTTGCTGCTGCTGCTTCTGGTAGCCTATCTTTCAACTTTTATGCAGCTTCATGCCCAACTGTTGAATTCATAGTTGTAAACACTGTGAGATCGGCATCTTCTTCTGATCCAACAATTCCTGGGAAGCTTCTTCGCTTGGTGTTCCATGACTGCTTTGTGGAGGTGAGTGCATTTTTCACCCAAATGGAGAATTTGGATATGCCACTTAAAGAACTTGTTAAAGTAGTTGGCGTATGCTTATATCATCCACCTTTGTAGAAGCAACACGCTCACGCATATGCACAATTCTTATTCATTACTTGCTCAATTCAGAAATGAATAAAACTATGCCCAGGAAGATTACAGGATAAATTGATTGAATCAAAATCTGCATATATGCTTCTCGTTTTTTGTGAGTTTGAGTTCGCTCTTGATACAGAATGGACACTGCACTTCCAAGAATTTAAGGCATGAAATTGCTTGTGAGAAAAAAAAACAAATTTCCCTAGAAATAAATTGTAAGAGAAAATTCAGCTGTTAAGGCATGCCTCTGGCCCAGAAAAGACTCACTAGATTATCCTGTGTACAGATTTACTGGTCTCTCCACTTCACACACTTCAGCCACCCACCGAATCAATAAGCAAATTCTTATCATCTTTGCACTCGAAGCCACCTGATGGGTGATTGTCCAGAGTTGGCTCGACCATTCTTTTTTCCTATCAATCCAAAGAAAATGCATGAATTATCCTTCATAAACAAAGTGACAATATGTGTAACAGCCCGGACTGGCTCCAGCGCTGTTACCACTCACAGCCCGTTACACCTCCTGGGGGCGGCCACTGTGAGCAGCTCTTAACATCCTCTCACCCTCACGGGCTCTTGAGGCAGGATTTGTCCCTCGGGGGAGCCACTACGGCCCACCCTAGCCCAAGGGTTTTGGCTTATGGCACTTTTCCACCATAAGTCGCCTCCCCCACTACTCGAACCCTTGACCTCCCACTTTAAGGGAATAGTCTGGTGAGAGTGAGTACCAATTCTTCTAAGTAGAAGAATTGGTACTCACTCTCACCAGACTATTCCCTTAAAGTGGGAGGTCAAGGGTTCGAGTAGTGGGGGAGGCGACTTATGGTGGAAAAGTGCCATAAGCCAAAACCCTTGGGCTAGGGTGGGCCGTAGTGGCTCCCCCGAGGGACAAATCCTGCCTCAAGAGCCCGTGAGGGTGAGAGGATGTTAAGAGCTGCTCACAGCGCTGGAGCCAGTCCGGGCTGTGAGTGGTAACAGTGCCGGTGGAAAAGGGCCGGGCTGTTACAATATGTTTACCGGCACAGCAGAATGTAATCTGAAATGCTTGCAGGGTTGTGACGCATCTGTGCTGCTGCAAGGAAATGGGACGGAGCAAAGTGATCCAGCAAACAAGTCTCTTGGAGGATTTGCAGTTATCAATTCAGCTAAAAGACTACTTGAAATATTCTGTCCAGAAACTGTTTCTTGCGCTGATATTTTGGCTTTGGCTGCGAGAGATGCTGTTGCAATTGTAATATTCCTGGTGTTTTTGTTATTCCATACTACTGCATTTACATGCTTCTTCTTGTTGATCATTCAATATATGAAAACAGACAGGAGGACCAATGATCCAGATTCCAACAGGTAGGAGAGATGGGAGGGAATCTTTAGTTGCAAATGTGAGACCAAACATTGTAGATACAAGTTTTACAATGGATGATATGATCAAAATCTTCTCCTCTAAAGGATTATCCCTGGAAGACCTTGTTACCCTTTCAGGTAATGCAACTGCAAACTTCTGATTTCTGCTCACATTCAAGAGTAGCTCTGTTTAATGGATTCAAGGCTTTTGCAGGTGCTCATACTATAGGAGCAGCTCATTGCAGCGCATTCAGCGATCGGTTCCAGGAAGATTCTCATGGAAAGCTCAAACTCATTGACTCATTTCTAGACACCAGTTATGCAAGAGAGCTAATGAGCATGTGTCCAGCAGGAGCAAGTCCATCAATAACAGTTAACAATGATCCTGAAACATCCTCTGCCTTTGATAATCAATATTATAGAAATCTGTTAGCCCATAAAGGGCTTTTCCAATCAGATTCTGTTCTTTTAGAGGATGAAAGAACAAGGGAACAAGTAAAGGATTTCGCTAATGATGAAGGCAGGTTTTTTGAGAGCTGGAGACAGTCATTTTTGAAGCTAACTAGCATTGGAGTTAAGACAGGGGAAGATGGTGAAATTCGACGATTTTGTTCAGAGATTAATGGGTGAAGTTTCGAAAGAAAGAAGCAAGGAAATTCAATTCTATTTAATGTCTCAGTGAACTTTGAATAAATCATGTTCTTTGCTGAAAGCTTGTATATGAAAAATATTTCAGTATGAAATTTTATATATATATATAATATTTAATTTAATTTAATAAATTGAAGAGATATTTAAACTCTAACCATTAAATGGCAAATTCTATAATATGTATGTATAGATATCAGATTATTTTTATTTATAAAAAATATAATCTCAATAAATATTGCATAAAAATAATAAATTTAATAATCTGAGCGCATTTAATAATTTTTCATGCAGGTGAGGTATACTATAAACTCATTTATTTATTTGGGTTGAAGATGGAGGGGAGGAAAGAGAAAATAAAAATAGATATGTTTATAAAAAATTTGTCAAAATTTAATTTATTATGATTTTTTTTATCGAAGAGTTTATTATGAATTTAAAACATAAATTGGTTGATTTTTTAATAAACTTATTCTTTTATAGTGTATTAAATTGATGGTCAACCGAGCCTACTAAGAATTTTTCATATATATGTTTGTATGTATTTCAAACTTAAGGCTTGACAAGAGATGAGAGACGTGGGCAAAAAATCGTGTGGCCATAAACGGTGCAAATTTCTTCTAAGCAACACTTTTCTCTGTAAGCTTCCTATATCTTCTGTCTAAAATTTTAGCAGACTCTGCAAACCTTAAATTATGGCGTTACCATTTCTTTCTTACACCACCTCCCTCTCTAAACCCTTCCCTTTTTCTCCCAAACTCACACCATCTTTACCCCTTTACCCTAACACCCACCTTCTCAAACCACTGCCCATAAAACCTCCCCGAACAAAATGCCATGCAATTACTGATCTACGATCCCCCACTGTTCCTGAGAGCAGAGAAGTAGAAGATGATCATGTGGTGCTTGCGGGTCCCTCTACTGAGGAGGAGAGGAGGGAGGAGAGAGTGGTGGCGGATTATGATTGGACGGAGGAGTGGTACCCACTTTACCTTACTAGGGATGTACCAGATGATGCACCTTTGGGACTCACTGTGTTTGATAAGCAGATAGTTTTGTTTAAAGATGGAGAAGGTGAGCTTCGCTGTTATGAAGATAGGTGTTGTCACAGGTAATTCATTGCTTCATGGCTTTGTATCTCAACTCTCAAGTCATTTCCATTTTGTGATGCTTCTCTTATATTTTAGTTTGGATGTTCTTAAAAAAATTTCTTCTTGTAAGTGAAATGTGATTGTGACAGAAAATATGATTGAATTCCCAGAATCCAATGGCAATTTGAAAAGATTCTGAAATAACTCTTCAAAAATTTCATGGTATGAAAATGGGTCGGCTTAATTACTTGGTTCTGGCACTTAGGTAGTTCTCCAGTTGCCTTTCTACTGCCAGTGTCCATGGAGCAACTCCTCTGTCCTACAGAAAAATCAAAGCTTAGTCAGATTTATTATTGAGCAGCATTGCCTTCTTAAGCTATAACAAATCCAGTGATTGGGTACTTGTTCCATGATGCGGCCAGTTCAAAAGTTTAGACCTTTTTTCTTTTTTTACCCAATTGTTCATTTGCCTCGGGCAACCTAATTAACAGTCCATTTGCACCCTTTATTAACAAAACCCTGAATTTTGGCTCTGCTTTGGTTCAGGTTAGCTAAACTATCAGAAGGTCAGTTGATAGATGGAAGACTTGAATGTCTCTATCATGGTTGGCAATTCGAAGGAGAAGGCAAATGTGTGAAGATACCTCAGGTCAGACAACACTTTCCATGTGCGTAGTTTCATTTACATTTCATGTCTTAAATTATTTTTCCATCCAAGCTAGTGATATCATGAATTTCTTCATTACAGCTTCCTGCAAATGCTAAAATTCCTCGATCGGCTTGTGTCAAAACATACGAGGTGAGGGAGTCACAAGGAGTTGTGTGGGTATGGATGTCCCAAAAGAATCCACCAAACCTTAATAAGCTACCTTGGTTTGAGAATTTTGCCAGGCCAGGGTTCCAAGATACTTCAACTGTTCATGAGCTTCCTTATGATCACTCTATACTTCTTGAAAACCTCATGGATCCAGCACATATTCCAATCTCACATGATCGGACAGACTGGACTGCAAAAAGAGAAGATGCCCAGCCACTGTGTTTTGAGGTCACTGAACGCACTGATCGGGGATTTGCAGGATGGTGGGGAAAGGAAAAAGATCAGTCGTCACCAAACTTCTTACGATTTGAAGCACCATGTGTTCTTCAGAATAGTAGAGAATTCGTTGATGAGAATGGAGTGAAGCAGTACTTCACTGGCCTCTTCCTTTGCAGACCAACTGGACAAGGAAAATCCATGCTCATTGTGAGGTTTGGAGGAACAAAAAGATCCCACATTATAAAATGGATTCCCAATTGGTACTTTCATCAGAATGCAAGTAAGGTCTTTGAACAAGATATGGGATTCTTATCATCCCAAAATGAGGTTTTAATGAAAGAAAAAATCCCCACGAAGAATCTGTACCTCAATTTAAGGTCCTCGGATACATGGGTAGCAGAATACAGGAAATGGATGGATAAAGTTGGACATGGAATGCCTTATTATTTTGGGCACAGCACAATCTCTTTACCTGAAGTGCCTGCAGTTGTTGAACATGCACTAGCTGGACTTGTTGCCGGAGTTTCGGCTTCTTCACCAGCCAAGGGTGGGATTGGAACAATGCATGCACCCAATTTGGCAAACAGGTATTTCCGGCATGTTATCCATTGCAGGGAATGCAGTAGTGCTGTCAAAGCTTTTGAATCTTGGAAAAACACCCTTTCGGCTATAGCTCTCGTGTTGAGTGCATTGGCTATTCTAGCATCCGGAAGGCAGTGGAAGACGTTTCTCTTGGTATCAGCAGGCTTGTGCTTGGCAGGAGTTTATGGATGCTCAACTGCTATTGCAATGAACACAACAAATTTCATAAGAACACACAGAAGATTGTGATTAGGCAGGTGGTTTCACAAGTTTCTGTTGTACTCAGGCCTACTATATGAAGGGGCTATTGATTGTGCATGCAGATGTAAAGTCAAAAAACCTAATCAGAATCACAGAATTATATGGTTAAAACATATTCTTAGATAGACCGAGTTTACCCTCATATCATTCATGTTTGCTGGAAATCCTTGTCCCAGGTGAAAGAGCATTATATAAATGGTAGGTTGCTGGTAATTTTGATCGTACAGTTGACTTAGTTTACAGTTGATTTGGTTTCTTAAGCTTAATGAGTGCTTTGCGAATCTAGTTCTGCCAAGTAAGAATTTTTAAACCAATAGGAATTGAGATTTTTCTTAAGTTATTTTTTCTATATAAAACAGTTGCTTAAAATTGAAATTTTACCTTTACTAACATCTCAACCATTGGCAGGGCGAAACTGATCTAAGAATAACATGTCATGAACGTGACAATAGCGTCTATTAGTCCTTAAAACGACAGTACAAAATGTTTAGAAGAATAGTCAGATATATGTTTATATACATAGGGGATCTGGAGATGGGAGTTAATAAGTGGATATTATAAAAATTAAATTTTACAAAAATTGAATAACTTAAGAATTTTAATTTAAATTTTCAAGATATTTTTCCGTACTACTACTAAACTAAAATTTTAATTAAAAATACACTTTATTGCAAAAAATAAAATAATATAAAATAAGAAGGACGAATACTGTTCTTGAACCCTTGTTCATTTTCAGATGATATCTGCAAAATAATAACCTAATCGCTAATCTATTATGCAGCAACTTCTGGACCATCCATCCATACACTAGATATCATAGCATTACACAACAACATTGATATTATCACACCTCAAAACTTGAGCCATTTCTTCTCTTTTTCTTTGCTCAAAACTGCACTTGACGCAGAGGCATGAGCCGCCTCAGCTTCTGCCAAAGCTTTGCGAGTCTCAATCAACTTCCTCATTGCAGCCTCATAGACCACCTTCTCCTTTTTGTTTCTACTTGCCATCTCTTCGAGCTTCTCTATTCGCATTCTCAACTCCTTCACCTCCTCATCATATGCAACCAGAACTCTTCTGTCCACTTTCTTCTCTCCAGAACCTTTATTTTGATGCTTCTTAGCAGACCCTCCATTCAACACCTCACTATGCATAGCCAGTTGAGTATTGATAAGACTGAAAACATCTGGTCTCATTTCCTCTTCATCTTCTGCTGCCCTAGCCATAGCAGCAAACTTCTTCTCGCGTTTTCTCTTTCCACCTCTGCTTCGCTTCTTTGCCTGATCCTCTTTCATCTCTTCTCCATTTTGAGATTGTAAAGCATGATCAAGCGATTGCTTTGGTGGAAGGACCTTCACAGAAATGGGATCCAACATTCCCTGTCCAGATGCACCTAAACCCATTCCATCACGATAACCCATGTTTGCCATCATCTTTGAAGCTATGCCCCGGGTGTGATTTTCCCACTTGGCAAATATGGCAGTTTCTGTTTGTATGCCTCTTTGCAGAGTGCTGCTCTCGAGAAATCCTAAACCTTGTGTACTCTCTTCTTCATAGTCGCTAGAATCTGATTGTTCTGAGCTTGAATCACTTTCTTCTCCATCACTCATTAAAGCATACTCGGACAAAGTTATTGCATCAGTCTCAACCTTGGCAGAGCTTCCATCATCACAAAAAACAACCTTCCCTACTCCGAGTTCATCGTCCCATGATTCAAGTTCAGCTTTCCTCCAAATGCCAGTCTTACTATCTGAAACTGCCCAAATACTGGAACCCACCAGTGACTGATCCCACGTTGTTGGGAGGTACTTCCTTAGAGAAGACAATGACACATCAAACCCTGCAGATATAAGCCCAAGTCAATTCTGAGATCCGGCAACAAACTTTTCTAGCAAAAGATATACATATGAAATGGCAGCATTACATAAATGTGTTGGGAATATGCCACAGCTAAAATGAGAAAAAAGGCAAATTGAGTTCTAACATAGGAGTACTGGCCCAGCAAGAACCTTGATGAGAAAATGATCACTGATTTGCCGAAACAAAACAAAGTGATTACCTAACTTCTCCTACGTTGGGAACAGAGTATTCAAATCAAAGAGCTTCTCAAGCATCAATGCAAAGATTTAGTACCAAAAACCAAAAAGATTGTTTAAAGAACAAAAGTTTTAAAAAAAAATGTCGGCACATTATTATTTTAAAGAAGTTGTTTTCAAAATCCAAGTCTGTGAAAATTGAAATATGAAAACAAAATCTGCAGAAAATGATGAGATCTACCAGTCCACATAGTGGAAGTTATTGCAACATACCATGCGATAAGCGGCAGTTAGTACCAAAACGACATCGTTGTTGCAGAAAAAACTTGCATATCTGCGCTTGGGTGTTCTATCATTAGTACAATAACTACTGAAAGCCAACAGTTCTTTGCTTTTTAACTTAAAACTAGCTCAATATAATTCTAGTACATTAATATTAAGTGTATGAGTAGAATTTCGCAATTTGCTTTTGGCTTTTCAAAAGGCAAATTGCATCCACTCAAAGTCTCCCGCACACAAGAGATGTTAAGGAGAAACACGAATTGAAAAACTGGAGATCAAAAAATCTAAAAAGAGGGGGAAAAAGCCTAGTTAAGCAATGGACTATCTTGTACACCATTCCCTAAAAGAAATAAAGGTGCAACTTTTTTGCTACAAAGAAACATTAAATCATAAGAATAACGCACCATCATATTTTCTGAGGTGGGAGTGAGGAAAGAGATCTTCACAGTATTAGAACCTTCCAACTCAATAACTTTACCATTGTACCATCGTCCATCATTGTAACGGAATCTACATTTTGATCCAACAGAGTAACTTTGCTCCTCCAGTTGTTCTGGTTCAACATCATTTGGATCAAGAGGCTCTACCTTGACATAACCAGTATTATGCTTAGAATCATGAAGCGCGGAATCAACTTCTCGCAATAAGCGAGCACGCTTTAGGTGCAGAAGTCCATCCTCTGCATCTTTAATTGCCTGGACAAGCTCCTCTTGAACCTGAAAGAGATAAGATAACTTCAACATGTGGAAACCACCACAAAACATATGTAGCCAAAGAATTAATACACCAACTCCACCCATCAAGGAAAGTCAAAATGAAAGGAAGAGAGTGTGGGGAGGAGGGGAGGGCATTCCTCTCTACATGTAGCATTCTCTTTTTAACCCAGCATCGATTTAAAGCATCAAAGAAGCTCCACTCATAACTAATTTCTCCATTTTGTAAGAATCCAAGATGAAACAAGATAACGGGGAGCATCATGGTGAGGGTTAACACTTCTTACGTAACTGATCTCCATGATGCTTGCATGCACGTGTGGTAAATCTGTACTCTCATATATACTTAGAAAAAATTGCATACTCTATCTACTCAACCACAAGAAGGCGTTCCTCAAACAGAAACAAGTTGTATAAGCACTAGGAAGAAAACCGTCGAAATTAGCCATTGAAGAACGTTATTTTACTTTTCACTCTTGTTTCAGAAACAAGTATTGCTGTCAGGTAGGAAAGCTCTAACAAATCAATCAACAGTTTTGTGCATGATAGCGCTGTTGGCTCCCAAGTCAAAAACAAGGGACAACTATAGATTTCAATTTGTTAGCTTGCTCATAAGTCGCTTATCAAACAATAAAGAAATTTTGATTGGTTGCTGTCTCGCAACAATATCATAAATTAAGCCTTCGACAGAAAAGTCCACTCCTTAATCAAGTACAAGGAAAATATCAAATAAAAGATGAAGAACTCAACTTTCTAATAATTACGAAGTTTGATACTCATGTTTTTTTTTTTTTCAGCGAATCCCTATCAATATATGCCAAAATAATCAGGCAAACCGAACAAAAGGGAAGTTACCTAAATCAGAATCGTATTGCCCAGACCCATTACAAGCTTCATATCAACGAAAGAACCCTAACCCTCAATTAGAAAAGCAAAATATTAATTTTTTAAAAGGAGATATGAGAAGGTAGGTGTACCGAGAGAAGCTCAGCATTGGAGGGGTCAGAGGCGAGAGCATCGTTCAAGGCAGCGAGTGAATCTTTCTGCTCCTGCAACTGAAGCTCCAGCTGATCCTCTATAGCTCTTTCTTCTTCGCTCGCCATCGCAGTGAGTCCTTCGAGATCAAATGTGGTTGAGGAGGATAAATTTTCGCCAGATAATCAAGGAAATTGGCAGTCCGCAGTAACAGAGCTTCCGTCCTATATTATAAATAGATAAAAGTAAATTCCAAATTATTTTTCAATTATTCTTTGTGTAAAAATTTAACAGAAATTTTATTATATACGTAATTATATTCTAAAAATTTACAAAAATAATTATATTTTAACTATAAGAATAAAATATTAATGAGTTAATAAGGATATTTTGTTAATGAGTTAATAATTATACACATTTTTTTGGGATTTTATTTTGTATATTCATATTTTTTGAGGTTTTATGGAATTTTTTTAAATTATTTTTAATATTTTCTAAACCGCATATCTAAAAAGTTTTCTTTTTAATAACGGTTTTAATAGTAATGTTAAATATATCATATGAATGAGTTTGAAAGCTAATTCGATTTATGCTTTTGGATTTTTATTTATTTATTTTATGATGGTTAAAATAGATTGAGAGAGAAAAAAATTAAATGAAAATTAATTAAATATTCTTCATTTTAATAAGCTTCAAATTAATTGAGATGGAGAGATTAAACGGTGTAGATTTAATTTTAAATATTTTATCTACTAGATAAAGAAAAAATATATATATATATATATAAAAAAAAAAAGAAAGAGAACGGTGATAGAGATTCAATTCTCTCTTATATTTTTTACTCTATGAATCTCACTAAGTGCAATGCTAAAAATAAAGACAAAGGAAAAAATAAATTTTATAAGATTTTTTTAAATAAATCAACAAACAATTTAAAAACCTAATTCTAAAAGCACAAGAAATTGAATTACTTGCTTTGTTTGGAATGAGATTGCTTTGAAGTCATGAGAGATATTTTAAAGTGATCTTTTTATTTCTTTTTAATTTTTCAACCCACTAAAATGAGTGAACTGAAAAAAAAAGCATGAGATAATTTTTTTTTTTTAATCAAATGATAAAAAATCATTAAAAAATTGTCTGATAAAATGTTACTTTGAAAATCTTGAGAGTTCTTACAGTTAAATGAATCCACAAAATTTAACCTACCAATGAAAAGAACAAAGTGTACAATAATTTACTAATTAATTTCGTCTAAATAATAATATTAGCAAATAATTTTGTATAAATTTAAACGCGGGCGCAAAGTTTAAAAGCAAGGGTAAGATCTCTCCCGATAATTAAAAACCGGTTAAAATTCACCCGAAGTTCCACCCACAAATTCCAAAATCAAAAGGCTGATGCTGGGCAGAGCACAGTATTGAGTGCATTGAAACCCTAGAAAGGAGAGAGGAACAAAATGGGGCATAGTACCCACCATCAGCACCACCACCACCAAGCAGCAGATGGTTTAGTGAATCTATTGACAAAGGCAAACCACGATCTCACTCTGGTTCAGCTGAAGCTCGACAAGGAGTTTCAACAAGTCTATCCTGATAGTGTATGCTTCTTTAGCTCTCAAATATTGTTATGCCTTTCTGGTTTTCGTTCATTAATTTTGATGTACTTTGCGAATTGGAAAGTCAAGTTGTAAAGGCTAATTAATTTGGCAATTTTTAACTGCAGGCAAATCCTATGAAGCTATGTAATCGGATAAAGAAGATACAGGAGGATCTTACTACGTTGAAAGAGCAGTGCCGCGAGCTTCTAGCTGCCAAACAGGTGCTCTTTTTCCTTTGTTTGGGTGTATTTTTAATCGAAGGCAATGATTAATATAGGTATAAGTAATGATTAATCGTTGGATTTTTTTTTGGGTTGTTTTAGACGAGAACCCAGTAAATTAATAGTTCTTTTTTATCCTGAACGGAGATTCTTATTGTCTATGGTTTCAAGCGAGTAGTGAAGTTTTATCTCTCCTCAATTCTAGATATAAAGAGAAACAAGGAGAGTTAAGGTGGACTAGGTGGCCCATTGTTCATTTCGTGCAAAAGATAGACAAATTCATTATAGTGATTCTTGAATTAAAGTTCCATTTGCAGGACTTGATTGATAAAGCACGGACAACTCTTGTTGGAAACAGAAGTTTATTACAGAGAATGCAAGCATCCACGGGCATTTCCGTCGCTACCGTCGATGAGGACCCTGCATTTGCTAATTTCAATCAGGTTTGCTTTTCCATTGAACTACTCTTTTTACTATTGTAGGTCCCTGTAGATATATGGAAGAGAAAAACTTGAGCAAAGTGGTGTGTCCTATTGATTTTAATTTTGGAAACCAAGTGGAGCGTGATAGCAAATCATGTTTTAAATTGAATATAGTTTTTGATTTATTTTTCACTGGTCTGGAGGGTTGCAAAATTTTCCAAATGGTGTGCAAGTGTTTGCACCATTTGCCAGCAAGCAACCAAAACTAATTGTGAGGCTTTACACAAGTAAATACCCATCTGGAGATGTGTTGGATAGCTTTTCTTTGGTGATAATAAAGCCTACACAACCTCCATATATTTTTATTTACTTCATTGTTGCCCTTTCCTTTTTTTTTTCCTGATTCTTTTGAAATTTTTGAGGGGGATGGGGACTGCTAGTTTTGAACCCTAACCACCTCCACTACAGGGCAGGCACTCGCACTGGGCTGCTGATCCAATGGCTTATTCTCTTTTATTTACTAACTGATATATGCAATAGCATTTCTGATATAATATAATTTCTCTTTTGTCCCTTTGTTATCATTCAGATTGTTGATGAGTGGACAATTCAAGTCAGATCAAGAGTAGGTATGTATTATAAATGCAATGGCTTTTCACAGGTGGAGTTAATCATTTAATGCATAATAGAAATGATATGCTTGTCACTATGACTGAAAATGTGAAAGTTATAGTGCAAAAATTTGATGTTCTCATCTTTTATATGACTAATAAATCATAGAAAAATTCTGTTTCCGCTATGTAAAACTTCATTTTTCTATTCTGACCGTGAAATGATGCAGGCTTTGGGCGTCAATTTTAGTATTTGATGCAGAATAAATAAAACAAGGGGGATTGGAAACAATTTCTCAAGAGAACAAAATTCTCAAATCAATCGTCAATCATTACAATTTCTAATACAATGCATAAATGACATAGATATTTATAGTAGAATCATTAATCCTACTAGTACCAGGATTTATTATCCCAAACAAGAAATTGCTAAGCAAAATTCAATTAATATAAACATAAAATTTTTAATTGTACATTGAAAAATTAAATCAGAATAGTAATAAATTTGATTTCCTTGGCTGCATTAGTATTGTTCCTTTTAGCTTATATGACAACATTGTTTGGGATCAGTGTTTAGGACCAAGTATCCATTCACTGCCCTAAAGAATACTGTTAAAATAGAATTGCATGTTGGAGCCATTACAAGGCATTCAAAGTTTTTTCCCTTGCAAAATAATTTTTGACATCCAGACTGGAAAAAAATCGAGTTGCTGGAGGTTTGTTAGGACAAGAAAATAGAAGTTTCTCATACTCTGCTGTTTCTTTTTCCTTAAGACTTTCCAAGATAATCGTATATCACTTGCAAACATAGGAATTATAAACAAAATTTCATGCAAATTTGCATTATTGATGCAGGGGATGAGAAGAATTCAGAATCTGAGGACATTAACAAATTACTCTTCTCAGCTATAGTTGAAAGCAATTGAATTGCCTTTGTTGAAAAGTATTATTGGTTGCACGACATGTTCTATGGACCTCCCAAATAATGTTGGATGAGGAATCAGTAGTTAAGTTTTGCTGCAGGGTTGCCATCATATTTTCTTTCACTGGCATTGTGATTCTCTGTTTTGTTTGTACAGACTTGCAAAAACATGTTGTTTGTATCAGAATAGCCTTTTCTATGGTATCTGTGTACTGATCTACTTTTCATACATGCTTGGAAGACCATAAAGTTTCAGAGGTTGTGATGATGACCTTCTGGAGGTGCACCCCAGAGCAGGAATTATCAAAATATCCAGGGATTATCATGGAAAAAACCTGTATCTTTTTATTCAAGTTGGATATATGTATTAAGGTTGCAGGTATTCACAGCTAATATGCTTCCTTTTTGTCGTGGGGCAGTAAGCACTTCAGTCGGTGTTCAAGTTTTTAAGAATGTGCCCCAAGATGAACTTAGTATTAAACTCCAATTCATCGGCTCACTGAATCTGTAGTTATCTATCATCTTGGATGGATACATGAAGGTTCTGATTAGGAGGTTAATAATTACTTAGATAATTGGGTTGGGAAGGATAACCCCTGATTAGAGCATTACGTAGCCTGTGACTGACGCTTCATTTTCATCTGTTTATACTGGCCTCTGAATCCTTAATTCCACTTTGCGCTCTTCCTAGCCGCCAAAATGATGGTTCTTCTACAGAGAATTAGAGATGGAGAATAGGGACATTGAAATAAACCCTTGATTTCCTAAATCCCATGATGACTAAACACCATGTTAGATGGTTTAATCAGGTGCAGTGCATGGTAGAGGCCTGGACAATATGAGGGTGAATATAATCTATAGGTTTAGATTTAGTGGAAGGTGGAGACTTGATGAGTATTTTTTGTGCAAGGTAAAAAGCACCTCACTCTCAACCGCAAGTGATTCAGCTGTCACGAACTGCAAGAGAACGTTGAAAGCCATATCAATTACTCAATGTAAAACTTTTGGTTTGCACCTGACATGAATTGACTTAACAGACTTTAAAAAACCAGCTCTGCTATGAAAGACATGAGGCTACGAAATCTATCACTGTGATCATGAATTCCAAATATTGAGATGTAGAGGAAATCACAAGATGAATAGAATTGTAGACTTGTTTTATGTTTCTCATGCCGTTGATGTTCGTATCTTGTTGACAGGTATTTTAGAATGCGGCTACTTGGAGATTGGAGGCTCCTCCATGCTCCAACCACTTGGCACGAAAGCCTGTTCCTTCACAATCAGTCAGAGCTGCGCATTGACCACTGAACAGCCAACATAAGGAAAGTATTTCTTATACTGTAGCTTTAGCATTGCTTGCTATACGTTTTCGAGAAATTACTATATGCTTTTTTTGTGATTCGGTCTCTCTATTTTGTAAAACACATTATTTGGTTTATGTTTTCAAGCCATTATCCATTTTGTTCTTTCAATAAATTGTAATAATTAAATTGCTGTGATTTTAAATTATAGGAAAAGAATAGTTATAGTTTTGAAATTATAAGAATTAAATGATTGTGGTTTGAAATTACAAGAATTGAATAATTCTATTTTAAAATTGCTTGAACCGATTAAAAACGAATAAATATTTTTATTATTAGAAATAAAACATATAAATAGATTGCAACTATTAAATTTAAATTAAAATCATGAAAATTTTGATATAATTAACCATTTGAAAATATAAGAATCATGATAAAAATTATCTAATGTGATTGGTTTCACTGAACCATATGAAATAAATGTAAACTTCCCTAATAATTAAGAAGAGAATGCTCAAACATTCACTAGTTCTCCAAGTTTTCAAGTATAGCTTCCCAACACAAATAAAACATTGGAAATCAAATCTAAACTGAGGTGTTGAGAAATAAGTGGAAACATTAAACATCAAACTGGAAGACTAGTAAAAAATTAATTTGGTTTTATTTTTTAAATAGACTTAATATTTATCGCATCCAAATTTTGCGCATTAGATAAGAGTCTCAACTTATTTTAGTTAATTATCCATAAAATTATCTCATCTATTGATATTTATACTTAAACTAATAAGCATTTCTCTTAAATCATCTTGTAATCGGGAATAATGTTGTATCTATTTGAAATCAAAGATTTTATAATAATTTAATTTAAATTGATTTTTTTTTCAATGAAGGACTTCAATATTTTAAAATTAAAAAAAAAGTAAAAATTTATTTAAATTATTTTCTAGTGAAATGAATAAAGTTTATAGGAATATTATCACGCACTTTTTTTTACTGCTCTGATCACCAAAACCCAGAAAATACATTAGGAAAATTTGTGATTAGGGTATATGTCTTTTAGTTTCCTGTGAAATTAACTACTTTTATGTTTTCACATATATGTATTTTGAATTCCATTTCATCTCTTTATTTTATTCTAATACAACCTTTTCATTTTAACCATCTAATTGATTCGACATACGAAAGAAATTAAAGAAAAATCCATGAATCGAATATTATAAATATTTTCGTGGTTGCATAAACTTATCTTTGGAGTTTATTATTGTTTTTTGAGTTCGTTTCTGTAAAATGAAATAAGTATGAAAAGGATGTTGGGTTGCTAATTCGTACAATAAACGCTTCCTTAATTATTATTATTATTATTATATAAAATAATAGAGAGTAGTCATCACGGGATAATATTGTAAACCATGTGTAATCAAATCAAATATTATAAGCTATTGTAATTGTTTTCTAAAAATTCATATTTTTAATACAAAAATTGATCATCTTAAGAGCCAAAGCTGAATAGTTTGTTTAAGTGGCAATTGATTAATCTCAAGGATTTTTTTTCATTATTTCTCATACTCAATTTAATTAATATTGGTTATTTATGATTCTTTTAGATTTTTTTTTTATCACTTAAACAAAATGTTTTTGTTTATTAATAAGTTTAACTTGGCACAATTTGAATTGGAGTCAAATAAGTAAAAAATTAAATTTTAAATTCATTTCTCTCAGTTTTTCATTCCAATTTGAGACTTATATACATATTTCATTTCAAACGATTCATTTAATAAATAAAAATTTAAATAAATTTTTATAAAAATTATATATAATTTTAATTTTTTAAATTAAGAATTAAATTCTTTAATTTTAAATAAAATCATTATTAAAAAAAATTATTAGGAACAAACTTAAATAAATTGAATTGAAATTGTTTATTCTAAACAAGGAAAACATTTTTATAAATGTCATTTTATTATTATTATTAACACGAAGCATCTCACTCTCTAAAATTAGTGACATTCTCTTGTAGGTTGCACAAAAATCACCTCAACCCCTGTGTCATAATAGTGGAATCCCTCCTAAAATTTCCATTTAAGTAGGAGCAAACTCGGCGATGCCTAACCCAATTCATTCTAAAGCTTATTAATTAAGCAGAAGCATACCCATATTTTCCTTCTCCAAATTTGCCTGTCCCTCAACTGAGATCCACTCATGAAAATCATCTCCAACCCCTTCACAAACCCAACAGTTTCATATTTCTCTTAGGCCTTTCCTACACTTACTTCAAAATCATTTCTTTTTCCTCTAAAATGGAAACACACATGAACGTAGCTTCTTCGCCAACTTCGCCCACAACCTTTGTTCAAGCAGACGCAAACACTTTTAGAGACCTAGTCCAGAAGCTCACGGGTTTAGTCGATAGCGACTCAGAAAAACTCCCCATCACTCTTCCCGGTAGACTCTCTTCAAAGCTTTCACATCCCGTTGACCCCATGAGCCCTCGTCGCTCACCTTTCAAGCTCCAAGAACGTAGACACGCCATGAGAAAACTCGAAATCAAACTTGGCCTTACCTCTCTCCGAAACTCACCATCTCACTTATCCCCGGGCCAAACTCATCACCGACTCGACTCACTAATCCCTAGTCCAGTGACTCCGTTAGAGTCGGTCTTTTTTCGAAGCCCTAGCACTGACTCGTCGTCATTGTCCCCAGCAGTTTCTGAGGAAGAAAAGGCGATAGCAGAAAAAGGGTTTTATCTGCATCCATCACCGCTGACTACGCCGAGAGGAAATGAGCCACCGGAGCTCTTGACCCTTTTTCCACTGAATTCTCCCAGACAAGATTAGATTTTTTAATTGTTTCTTGAAAAAAAGTTGTTTGAAATACGTAGAATCTTGAGTTTTAAAGGCCGGTGAATATCTTGCACAGGGTTTGGGGTCACAGTCTGAGATGGAGATGTATCTGATCACATCCCATAGGCGAACATATCCTTACTTTTAGATATATAGCAAAGGAGAAATGATTATAGTACTGTTAACAGTTGTTCCTTGATTTTCTGCGCAAGAATGGAAGGGTTTGGTTTCACTTTTTAACAGATTTGAGTTCTTCAGTTCATTAATTATCAATGGAGGCCTGTGGAACAGTTAACGTAATGGCAACCTTTAGCCAAACTGATAATGATTGACATTTCTAATCTATTATAAGTAAGTGGATTTTATATTGAAAAAATATAAAATTTATTTATTTATATTTTAAATTCATAATAAATCGTTTTTGTTTTTTAAATTTTTGAGTTAGACAATAAAGGAATTGGGAGAGTTGAAGCTACAATTATTATCGGGCTAACCCGTGATTATAGTGTTCAATTACTCTTTATAGTATTTTAATTAGATAAAATAATATTTTATGATTTTCATCATTCACTAAGTAATTATTTGAAATTGTTGAGGGACATGGTCAAAATAATAAATTAAAAATTAATTTTCACATTAACAATTATAATTATCTTAAAAAAATGCTGAGTTTTTTTTTTTATAAAGTCTACTTTTTGGTAGTTATTATTTAATAGAACCGTGTTTATATTAAATGCCCACATTTCATTGACTTGTTATTTGCATTGGCATTTAGATTGGCATGTATAATTCGCATAACGTGAGTGTCCTAAGTCCACACTGGAAATGTGGACCCTTAATTTCAATGGTTTGCAGTGGGCACGTCCATGGGCCCCATTGGTGGAAATCGTTTTTGTTCCGACGTTGAAGTCACTGTCAGAAGACCCTAACGTTGTACGGAAAAGAAATAGAAAACCGTTGGATTAATCTGGATAAACGGGTGGGATTAAAAGTTAAAGTTGCCTTGTCAAGACACGGAACCAGTCCGTGGTTGCTTCTTGGGTGTGTTGACCTGCTGTGGAGCTCAGCTCAAAAGAATAGGAAAGTGCCTGAGGTGGTCCCCACTTTATTTATTGGGTGTGGTACACGTGGCTCTCTCAAATTCATTTGTTAAATGAGAAATGTGTTTTTCTGTTTCAGCGTATCAGGATCACTCTCCTACTCCCTAGCGTAAAGCAAGGTTTAAGAGTAAAATGAATGAAAGTTGAATTTTCCTGCTTGGCTTTCCCTGGAAACAGAGGGAAGATTATGGAATTCTGTGTCGACGACTTGAACTCTTGAGTTTGTTGTCAACGTGAAAGCAAGAAAAAGATTAACGGTGAGGTTTTGAAATGTAAACGGATATAGAGGACTCAACTCAAAGAAAACGCGTTAATTATATGAATGTTGAAATTCTTGACACCTCAAGAAATATGGAAAACTAAGTTAATGCTTAAACTTATTATATTATTTATCAAATAAAGTGGCGTAGAATAGATGGCCTGATCAGGAATTCAAATCTTGATGTTGGAAGGGAAGGGAAGGGTTGGGTTTTGTTTGAATATGATTCCGTTGTAGGAGTGGTTTAGTTTCATTAGGCTGTGTTAGCGAATAATATAAATTTGTTTTAAATGGAGAGGAGAGGTTTTCAACTCTTAGTTTGATTTATGTGACCCTATCATTGTCTTCATCAATTTGTGGAGGTCAATGGTGAAGGAGTGGCGTGTCTCTCACCTACCTTGTAAAATTATTATCAATGATGATAATATAAAATCTCTGTAATTATCGTCTGAGTTAAACCGGTGAGAGACTTGATCTTTCTCCATTAACTAGTCAAAATCTATTTCTGGTTAATTACTGGAATTATTAGTCCCTCCAATTCACATGCTTGCCTTTTCACATTCATAATTTTCCCTTGTTTATATTTATTTGTTAATTCAATTCAAATTTTAATAGAACTCTCATAATAATTAAAAATTTATTAAATTAAGTTTATTCTATTAATTTATTATACAATAAATTATGATAATATATACATATTGCATATGAAAGTTAAATTATGTACTACTATTAACTATGTTCTCATTTACTTCAAACTACTCTACTTCAATAATGTATAATGTTTTTTAAGGAAAAAAGTTTTTGAAATATATTATATAAAATGTATTTAAATGCAATAAATTAAATGAAAGTTAGATAACTTATTTTACTTGTACACCATTACATTTGTAAACAATCTAATTACCCAATAATTGCATGTTAAACGATAGAGATTCTTGCACTTTTTTTAAAAAAATTATATACTTAATTTATTTATCCCAATAATTTCTTTTAAATTAGGTTTGGAGCTTTTTTTTAGAGTTATATTGTCCGCTAAAATATTGTTCATACAATATTATATAAAGAAAAAATGTGTATACGTGAATGACGTGCTTACTTCATATATGGGACTAAATCTCTCCCTGATATCTTTTGATTTGGTGTCTTGGCTGAATTCACGGTGGTTTCTTAGATTTGATTGTGAAAGAGTTCCTTCTCTTTCTGTGGCATTGGAGTTTGTCGATGGGATTATTCGATGCTTGCATTCAGTTGCATGCAATAATCAATAATCTTGCCTTTTGATGGCGATGGTGCTCTTTACGTAACCAGACGGTTGTCATTAGGGTGCTTTAACTTCTTCTTCAATTGAAGTTGCAACTTTTTAATAGTTTTCTCCTAAATTTTAATTTGTTTGTAAGGTTTTATAAGTTACTGTTAGTGTTTTTATTAGGTTTGAATGCGGTCTGTTATTTTTTATAACAGATAGCTTAAAAAAGAAAAGAGTTTTGGCACTGTAAAAGATATTTAATCGAGTTTAGATCTTTTCTCCCGATTGCCTTTCGAATATAGAGTTCTTGAGATAAGATATTCAATCGACTTTAGATTCCTTTTTTCGATTGTCTTTTGAGTATAGAGTTCTTGAGGTGCAGATATTTTTATTTTAAACTTTCATATACTTTAGTCTTGAATCTCTTTCTAAGTGAAATTATTTTTTAAAAAGAAGTTAAAACTTATTGAGGTGAAGTAGATAGTCATGAGTTTGATGATTTGGTTTAGGCAATGTAGGTTAGCCATGAATGTCTGTACCCATGTATATTTAATTAGATAATTGATTCCTGATTTCCTTACATAAGATAAGGCATATCCTAAAAGATAATGGATGGTTTCAATTCTCCGTTTGAAATAATTTA
Organism: Manihot esculenta; assembly: GCF_001659605.2. Lineage (NCBI taxonomy): Eukaryota > Viridiplantae > Streptophyta > Magnoliopsida > Malpighiales > Euphorbiaceae > Manihot > Manihot esculenta. The sequence goes on along the minus strand of NC_035176.2, from coordinate 33,243,805 downwards.
TTATTTTACAAAATCATACATAATTTTAATTTTTTTAAATTAAAAAATAAAGTTAAATACTTTTATTTTAGATGAAATAATTAATAAAAAAAATTAATTTAATTAAATTCTTAAAACATTCTTAATTCTTGACGGGATTAATTAATCTTTTGTAGGCAAAGGCTTTATCCTGAAGATAGAGTCAAGCAGCTCTCAAGAACTGATCACACAAGAAGAAACAGCTAAGATTGCCTACTCAACATCAATGGCTGGGGGTTGGGTTTGCAAATATTCCTTGGAAAAAAGACCACTAAGCTAGTGGGCTTCAGCATAATTGGAAGAGAGATGAGAGCAGTTGCTTGAAAACTACTTATCTCTACTTCTACTTTGCCAAAAGCTATCATTATATTTTATCACTTTGCCACATGGTGTCAGAATTCATCATCAACTTCACCCTGCTTTTCAATCAGTTTAAGATTGAAAACGAATCAATGAAATTCAATTACATCACTTCTAATTAAATTTTGAGTCTATCACAGTCTAGAATTGAGTTTAATTTAATTTAATATCGATTCTTCGTCATGTATTTACCATATTATTATTATTTTTATTTTGTCTGGAAATAATTCAAAAAAACAAAAAAAAAAGAGTTTTGATTTTCTCAAAATAAATTATTATTTTTCAGTCTTACCAATCAAAACCAGAATGACCTAATCTTAGAAAAGACCCATGTTATAGAAACTACACGTGTTACCAAAAAAATTTGATTTATGATAAGATGATCTGAAATTTGACTAAGATGTTCATTTTTTATAACTAAAGAATTGAACATATCAATATTATATGATTTTGATGTTAACAGCTATATATTGCTCAATTTTTTTTAAATTATTATTATATTTAATGTCTTAAAGAGTAGGCTTGGAATTCAAGATTGGATTGGCCTAACTTCTGTATTGAATAGATTAGCGGTAGGATTGAGAATGAGATTTTCACTTTTGCAGACCAAAAAATTATTTTGCCTACCACCTTTCTTGTGGAATTCTCCTCTTTCCATTCAATTTGTCAACATCATATATGCACATAGGGATGGCAACGGGTAGGGTACCCGCGAAATTGGGAGTACCCAAATCCGAACCCGATTATATATAAAATTTCCAAATCCGTCCCAAACCCGTTTAGTGTTTTAATTTTACTACCCGTACCCGTTCCAAATCCGTTTAGCAATACCCGCACACTACCCGAACCCGATTTTTATAATTCAATTCAATGATAAAAAATTAAAAATTTACATATTATAACCCAAATAACAAGCTCCCTATTTTTATAATTCAATTCAATGATAAAAATTAAAGATTCACATATTATAACCTAAATAACAAGCTTGAATTAGGAAATTTAAATATACTAAAAGTAAATAAATATATTACAAATTCATCATAACACAACCATTGTGCTTGAAAAGCTTAAAAAAACAAATATAGAAAAATTAGAATACCACAGTTGCAAAATAATACACATTATCATAAAAAATAATGAAATAAAAAAGAAATAAAAATCAAACTTACATATTAAAATTGTGAAATGCATGATTTAATTCACATCATCCTCAGCATCCCATAAACAAGATTTACTCTCATTTGAACAACCAGCTACATAGTAATATAGAAAAAATTATTGACATTTATTAGCTTTACATTAAAATAAAATAAAATAAAAATAAAAATAAGAGTTTATTGTTGTAATTACCTTCAATTTCTGAAGCGGCCGGCAATGAATGAGAGGGATTGATTGGTGTAGATGACTCCAATTGAGAATGGGTGGAACTATTAGCGGGCTGAGTGGTTGAAGAAGGTTGAGAAACAGTAGTAGCTTTACAACTCGCTACATCTTCGGAACTATTAAACGTTGACATTTTAAATATTCTAAATATGAAGAACAATAACATGTATTAGCAAACAATACATAATCATAAGAACAAATATAGTAACTTAATCAACATATAAATTTATTCAAATCAATACATAACCACAAACTAAAATAACCACTAAAGTTCACTTAGTTAACAATCAGATTAACAGTGATCAAATAGCAAATAATCAGATCATCAGATTAATAGTCCATAAATTCTAAAATTCTTTAATAGCAACTTTTAGTCCATAAATCAGATTAATAGTCCATAAATTCTAACAATCAACAGTAACCAAATAGCATATAGTTAGATTTTTTAACAATATCTAAATAATCAGATTAATAGTCTATAAATTTTAAAAATCTTTAATAGTAACTTTTAGTCCATAAATCAGATTAATAGTTCATAAATTCTAACAATCAACAGTAACCAAATAGCAAATAGTTAGATTTTTTAACAATATCTAAATAATCAGATTAATAGTCTATAAATTCTAAAAATCTTTAATAGCAACTTTTAATCCATAAATCAGATTAATAGTCCATAAATTCTAACAATCAACAGTAACCAAATAGCAAATAGTTAGATTTTTTAACAATATCTAAATAATCAGGTTAATAGTCTATAAATTCTAAAAAATCTTTCATAGCAACTTTTAGTCCATAAATCAGATTAATAGTCCATAAATTCTAACAATCAACGGTAGCCAAATAGCAAATAGTTAGATTTTTTAACAATATCTAAATAATCAGGTTAATAGTCTATAAATTCTAAAAAATCTTTAATAGCAACTTTTAGTCCATAAATCAGATTAATAGTCCATAAATTCTAACAATCAACAGTAACCAAATAGCAAATAGTTAGATTTTTTAACAATATCTAAATAATCAGATTAATAGTCTATAAATTCTAAAAAACTATTTTTATGTATCTTTGATGTGTTTATGCAGTATAAAAAAATGAAGTTAACATACCCGAAGAGATTTCAGTAAAAGAAGATGTCGCTGACGCCGATTGGGGAGAGGCACGGGTTGTCTCCGGTCGTCAGTGAAGTGGGGGAGAGAGAAACGAGTAGATGTCACCGACTGTGGAGAGAGAAGGAGATGTCACCGATGCCAACCGGGGAGAGGGAAGAGTTGTCTCCGACTGGGAAGTGGGAGATGTCGCCACACTAGAGAGAGAGAAGGAGATATCGCTGACCGAAAGTGGGGGAGGGAGGCGTTGACTGGGAAGTGGGAGATATCGCCGACTGGAGAGAGAGAAGGAGATGTCGCCGGTGCCGACTGGGCTGCCGGCAGTCGTCAGTGAAGTGGGGGAGAGGTGTCGATTGGAAATTATGGGAAGGGAAGGGGGGAGAGAGGCGCAAAGAGAAGGTCGAGTAAAATAAGAAAATGAATTAGGGATAAGGGAATTTAGGGTTAGTTTTGAAGTATAGCTAATCGGGTTCGGGTAACGGGTATCCGATCACCTAACCTCGAACCCTACCCGAATCCGATACGGGTAAAATTTTTCAAATTCGAATCCGCCCAAATCCGTTTTGTAAATACCCAAATCCGTCCTAATAGGGTTTGGGCGGATCGGGTACCCGCGAAAACCCGCCCGCTTGCCATCCCTATATGCACACGCTTCCCAAATAAAAGAAAATGGACATACACGTTTTAATTTTTTTGAAAGAAAATATTTTATTATTATATTTCACAATAAAATTTATAATTTATTTATACACGAAAGACGGTATGAAAGAAAATTAAACCTATAATTATATGATCCCTAAAATTAAGCAACTGATCTATCTATCAATATTTACTTCCTATATTAACATATTTACTTCTTATAACCTATAATAAATTTTAATCTTACCTTTAATACTAATTTTATTTTGATTTGCCTTTTAAAAGATAATAATTTTTAAAATAATATTTAATATTTTAATTAAATTAAAACACTAATAATGAGAGGCAAAGAAAATAAATTATAAAAAAAATATTTTTTCATTCAACTTTTAGATAGGTCACTGATATTACACAATAATTATTCAAAGTAGGCAATAAACTATAAGTATAGAACAGTTCATGTGGTAAGGATTTAATAAACTAATACGTGGTCACATCCATAGAAAGAAAAACCGGGCGTTTTAGATCAATCTCAGATCAAATAGACTCGCTCTCTTAACGTTAGAACGAAACTTCACAGGGAAGTTACTTTTAACAGTTACAATCTTGTCACATTCCAAAACCTACAGATAGAAATAGAGCAATCATTAGCTTTAAATTGTATCATTCCAAGTTAGAGTAATTAGTTTCAGGGGAGGTGCTAGCTTGACCTCGAGCTAAATAGGGGAGGTGTTAGCTTATCCATAGCCATTTGACACACAATTGGTTTATAGATAGAGCACTATGACTAGTTTTCACAGGGATAATTGCTAATAAACAGGGGAGACTTTTGCGGTTTCTCCATTTAAAATTATTTTGTGAATCAACATGCATTTAAACGAACTAAAAAACAATTTATAATGTCAAAGCTATCTTAAGTCCACATATGTAATTGCATACAGTATAGTATGTGGCATCCTTTACTAAGTTATTTTATAGACGGGTAAGGGGTGTTACAAATCTAGCTTATTCTTTTTATGCCTGTGATCACGAGATTCTCGACCAATTAGCCGATAAAAATTCCTTACTAACGAGCCGATCACATCATTATCGGATTATTAAAAAATGTTATATTTATTCTCACCTTACAAAAAGAATCGCAGGCATGTGTCACTACTCTTATGATCGCTTCCAGAAACCTATAACTTTTTGCGAAAGAGGAAGACCCATTGTAGGCGGAGAGAGACTTTTTGACGATTGACAAAGGCAGGACGAGGTTGCCAAGTGAGCAAATGAAGTTTGCAAGAAGCTCCGCTAGAAAAATGCCCAAAAGTTTCTCAATACTGGAAAATGCCCGAAAGTTTGATAAGGCTAGAAAATGTCAAGGAGTTTGCAAGGATTAGAAAATACTCATCAGACTCATTAGGGCTAAAAAATGAGCGAAAGTTTGTCAGGATTGAAAAAATGCCTAAAACTCAAGTGAAAGGAGCTCATAAGGATTAAAAAATGTTCGAAAGCTCGATAGAGCTGAAAAATGTCCGGAAGCTTGTTAAAACTAGAGAATGCTCGGAAGCTCATCAATGTTGGTTAGGGCTAGAAGCTTCATAATTTCCGGATGATCTCCAAGGCTGTTTGATGCTAGAAAGAACCCGAAAACTCGTTAAGGCATTACTATATTATTCAGATCAAACTTTGCTAGATAAGATCTTGGATCTGATTGGTTGGTAAGGCAAGTAAAAAGAAAACAAGAATATCGTGCTCTTAGTTCGGACAAACAAGCCACATGCCTCAGATCATAAAGACAACCATCACCTTCGAATCTAAAGAATTGAAAACCAGCGGGATAAACTTTAATATTACACAACAATCGTTCAAAGTAGGCAATGAGTTAACATCATAAAACAGAACTACATGGCAAAGATATAATAAATTAATACGCGGTTCCACCCATAGAAAAGAAACTCGGGTGCTTTAAGTCGGCCTCAAATATCTGACATGGCCATTAACTTACTAATAATTTACACTAATTTATCTCAAGCTCTACTGTTAAAAAATTATAGTTTTGATCCCTGAAATTCTAGGACCCTAATACTATGGACACTTACTACGTCACTTTCTCTGTTTTGCACGATTAGCCAATTACAGCACAATTTTGTTCCAGTCATATCATTATTTTAGTTTCAGCAATATCAACTATTACTTAAACTATTGATATCAGCTATTACTTAAACAATTGATATCAATTATTGAAATAATTAATAGTTACCAAAATAAATCAGCATATTTTTTTTAAATAAATCAGTATATTTAAATTTCGATTTTAATTTGAAATCAAATCATTTAATTTTAATATGAATAAACTTTAAGTTTTGATTAATCTAAATTTTATAATTTCAATTTAATTTTAAATTAAATTAATTAAATTTCAGTTATATTTAAACACCAAAAAAAATAATACCTGCCATCTGATTGAAGAATCAATAATTTTGTTTCTTTCAAATGAAAAGTGAGTGTTAGAAAATTATTTATTCAATGAGTTTAACTAGCATTTTTTTTTTTTGCCATGGTAAATTATCATGTATCTAAGTAGCTAAAGGCATTTTACTCTATTTTCATACCTCAATTTCTTATTTTAAAAAAATATATCTTTTCATTTGAAAATAAAAATTTTTTTAAAAATCAATTTAATTAATTTTCTTATTTAAAATAAAAAAATTTAATATTTTTAATTTAAAAAAATTATTTAAAAAAAAATTAAAAATTTGCCATCACAAATCGTCATGGATCTAGTAGCTAAAGGCATTTTAGTCATATGGAAAGACTAAGTTTCAAGTATTCATACCTCCAATCCTCTATTTTAAAAAAAATACGTATATATAATAAAAATTTCAAAAAAAATCAATTTAATTAATTTTTTTAGTAATTTTGTTATTTAAAATAAAAAAATTAATATTTTTTAATTTAAAAAATAAAAAATCTTTTATTATTTTGTAAAAATTAATTTAATTTTTTTTATAAAATAAACTATGCCATGGTTTGATATTCCAAACACATCAGTTATCATACTAAATACTAAAATAAGTGTGGATTATAATAAATTAGGTATAAGTTTATTAAGATTGGGCTGCTCTGACACAGAGGCTCCTGGCCCATGGAACTTCCACCATTAGGCAATGAAAATTTACAAAGTTTTATAACACCAATTTGGAATTATTTTTTTAAAAGAATTTAATTTAATTTTTTTATTAAAAATTAAAATCATATATAAAATTATAAAGAATTTATTTGAATTTCTTTTTACAAAATGAACTATTATAAATGAAATATATATAAAGAGTTAATATTTGTTCAAAATCGTATTTAGGAAAGAAAAAGGAACTAATTATTAAAAAAATATTATTGTAAAGGTTAAAAAAACTAGTTTTTTTTATTTATTCATTCTACTCAAGGGTTGATTCACAAATCTGAATTAATTAATTGTTAATGAAAAATTAAAATCAATTAATTAATATTTGTTTAGAGAGATTCTTTAGTTCCATTTAGTATGCCAAAATTTATATGCATATATAAATTTGAAATATACGTAATTAAATCTAAATTTAATGTATGTAATAATTTATTTTTATCAACATCAATCTAGAAAAACCTTTAAATAATTTAAAATTCTTTTTCTCCCAAATTCAATCAATTTGAATATTTTGCAGCGTTATTAAAATAAAATGAGTATTTAATTGGGTAATATGAAATTTTATTTTTAGAATAATAAAATTTATATTAAAAATAAGGTAATGATGGTACCATGAAGTTAAAAAAACCACATTGGGTGTTTTATTACCATTAATAATAATAATAATAATAATAATAATAATGACGAGAACGACTACGAGGACGGTGTTTGAGTCACGTTAGGATATAAGTATTTTAAAATATAAAAATACATGATATAATTATAAATGTGTAATTTTTTTTTGAAATTATAATTTTATCATAATTTTTATATTTTATTTATCTTCAATAATTTTATTAAAAAAATAATAATAACAGTAATATTATTATTTCTATGTCTTTTATTTTTTATCCAAATAAAAGTAAAACAATATTTATTTTAAAAATACTATTTTAAACCTAATTTTTCATAATTATTTAATTATAGAAAAAGAGTAAATAATATAATTAAAAAAACAGAATATTATTGAATTTAATATACATAAAAATATTTATTTCAAAAATTTTTTTTAATCAAATAAAATTTTAAGAATCATATTGATAATTGCCGGACTCCAGAAGCCCAGTTTTTAGTGGAACCATATTAGAATAACTGGGTCTGAGTTCAATTAGGATTCAAGGTGCGGCTCTATGTCTTACAAAAGTCCGGACTCAGTCTCAGAAATAAAACCGCCGACACTACAAAATTGATTGAGGAGATGAAGATCTCACTGAGGTAAATGACCGGTATTGGAAATAAGATCACCGGCACCACAAAACCGGTTGAGGAGATAAAGATCTCAATGAGGTAGGTGACCGGTCTCGAAAATAAGATCGCCGGCACTACAAAACTAGTTGAGGAGATGAAGACCTCAATGAGATAGATGAAGACCTCAATGAGATAGATGACCGGTCTTGAAAATAAGACCAACGGCACCACAAAATCGATCGAGGAAATGAAGACTTTAATAAGATAAGTGACCGGTCTCAGAAACAAACCCTCGGCACTACAAAACTGGTTGAAGAGATAAAAGCCATGCTAAATGCTCGTACTAGCAAAGATATAGGCCAAAGGAAATGAAATAGAGGCATGGTGCCAACCTCAAAAAGGATCTCGGCACCCCTTAGGGCCCAACTAAAAATAAAACTAAAGTATGGTGCCGACCTCAAAAAAAGACCTCGACACCCTTAAGACCCAAATAAAAATAAATTTAAGGCATAGTGCTGACATCAAAAAAGGACCTCGGCGTCCCTAAGACCCAAATAAAAATAAAGTTAAGGTATGGTGTCGATCTAAAAAAAGGACTGCAACACCTCTAATGCTAAGCCAGAATAAAATTAAGGTAAGGTGCCAACATCAGAAATGGACCTCGATCCTATGAATATTAAATTAGAAATAAGGAAAAAGTATAACTTTGGAACAATATTAGAACTAGAGTCAATAACAGGAAAAGCCAACCTCAAAAAATTAGCCTCTAGCACTAAATCAACTTGGAGAAAGAGCTCCCAACCTGACCAGCTAAATGCTCTAGAAGAGCAAAAAGCATAAAAAACTAAGACATTTAATAAATAAAATATAAAATGCAATAAGTTAGACGTTTTTATGAACAAAATGCCAAATGAGTAGCTAGCTCGGCATAGCTCACAGACAACACACACAAAAAAATAATCTAAGTATCGGAATACAAATGAAATTCGAATGGACATGAAAAATAAAAGCAAACAACTTGAAAATAACAGAAAAGTTCAAAATTTTATTAACTCAATCACTCCTTCCCTATACTATTAGAATGGGTTACAGAAGTAACAGGGGAAAGGGGAGCATAGCTCTTAATAAGAAGGCATACCTCTCCTCCATGGCAGAAACCTCTTGGTGGAGTTGCTATTACTGAAGTCGAAACTCCTCTGCTGCCAAAGTCATGCCCTTTAGGTCCTCGATGTGCTTGTTAAGCTCCTACTGGAGGACAGTAGTACGAGCCAAGGCCTCGTCGCGTTGGGCCCAGGCCTCATCACGTTGACGATGGATCTCCTCCAAAGCAAATAACTGCGCGAGGGCTTCATCTTGTTGAGACTCCATCGTAGAGGCCCGTTGGGAAGTCTTAGCGACCTTCTCCCTCATCTCCCCCAATCGTTTGGTGATGTCTTCGATTTGCCCTCGAAACTCGATAATGTGTCCACGAGCTTCACCAGTTACAACCACATTTATGTCCTGACGTGCCTCAGTAGTATGCTGGTCCATTAAGCTCTAGAGAGACTGGTTCCGGGCATCAATCTCCATAAACATGCCAAAGGCCTGCCATAAAAAAGAAAAAATAAAGTTAAAGAAAGCTAGAAGATAAAAAACACTTTCAAGAAGGATAGATAACTTACCATGAGGAACATCTCCCTCAGACTGTCTCTAAGATCCTCCGAGGAGCGTGAGCTGAAGACCACCAGATGGCTGATAAGGGCCAGAAAGCGAGGATTAGAAGCATCTAGGACCCCCCCAAACATCCTCTCATATAGTATCCCGGCTATAAAGGCCGGCGTAGACTCAGCAGTCACCTCAGCAGTGTTCAGTAGCTCGTTGTCTGGGGCAGACGACAAGTGCTCTACCGCCTTTTTTCCCTTATTAAAGGGAGGGAAAGGGGCTGCCCCTATAGGTTTTTGTAACGACCCGAAAATCGGACCGCTACCGGCGCTAGGATCCAAGTCGGTTTAAGGCTGCCAGGACCCGTAGCAAGCCTAACATGCAACCTGTAAACCTGTTTAATCCCATACATGATCAACAACATACATAAAAATTAAAACTTTTCTTTCATTCATTCCTCATACACCAAACTCAACCTGTGCATGCACTATATATACATAATCATAAACATTGACCCCTCTATGGGATCTCATCAATGTCCCCAAAGGGTGACATAACATGTGTTGAGTTGGTTTACATAAACATCGTAAAACATCTAAGATCATCGTAAAACATCATAAAAAGGCGCCTTTTTATGTAACAGCCCGGACTTGAACCCCGGCACTGTTACCGCTCACAGCCCGTGACCTTCCTCTGGGCCCAGCCACTGTGAGCAGCTCTTAACATCCCTTCACCCTCACGGGTTCCAGGCAGGATTTGTCCCTCGGGGGAGCCATTACGGCCCGCCCTAGCCCGAGTGGATTTGGCCCAATTCCTTCCTCTGGGAATTAGGTCGCCTCCCCCACTGCTCGAACCCTTGACCTCCCACTTTAAGGGAATAGTCTGGTGAGAGTGAGTACCAATTGTTCCATTGGCACAATTGGTACTCACTCTCACCAGACTATTCCCTTAAAGTGGGAGGTCAAGGGTTCGAGCAGTGGGGGAGGCGACCTAATTCCCAGAGGAAGGAATTGGGCCAAATCCACTCGGGCTAGGGCGGGCCGTAATGGCTCCCCCGAGGGACAAATCCTGCCTGGAACCTGTGAGGGTGAAGGGATGTTAAGAGCTGCTCACAGTGGCTGGGCCCAGAGGAAGGTCACGGGCTGTGAGCAGTAACAGGGCCGGTCGTACGGGGCCGGGCTGTTACAATTGACCCCTCTATGGGATCTCATCAATGTCCCCAAAGGGTGACATAACATGTGTTGAGTTGGTTTACATAAACATCGTAAAACATCTAAGATCATGTATTAAAAGGGATAACAACATCCATAGGGTCAAGCACAACTTCTAATCCTCAATATCATTATACATAATATGACTATTCAACTTTACATCATCTTACAATTTATCATGTCCACTTTCTATCTATTACAAACACATGACTTTACTCTTCTTGACTTCTCAGTCTAGCCCGTACCTGCAATCCTGGGGGATTAGGGAAAAGGGGTGAGCTACTAGAGCCCAGTGAGCAGAATAATAGAAAACAACATTTAAAATCTCATGCCATCATGTAATGCAACACATCACAACAAATCACATCTCGGATGGTATTGTCACCAATAGTTCTCTACATTCCAAAGTGCCGGGACGTAGAATGGGTACAACCGGTCTTTCTCTTAACATAACATATCATAACATTCCAATGTGCCAGGGACGTAGAATGGGTACAACCTGGACTTTCTCTTACATAGTGCCAGGGACGTAGAATGGGTACAACCTGGACTTCCATACCATATCATGCCGTAACATCATCATACCATATGAGGACTAAAGGATCATCCAATAACCAATCCACATCAACATCATAAATGCAATGCAACATATTCGTGAATTCTAATGCGAACAACCTAATTCATCACATGGCATTCATGATGCATGAACATGCTAAAAACTTTATAATTTATTTGCTTTAAATCGTAAAGGTTTATTCTACTCACCTCTTGGCTAGCTCCGACAAAGACTGATGCAGCTAACTCACTGCTGGGGTCCTCGGTTCCTCGGGTCCGAACCTACACAGGTGGACTCAAATGAGGGACCAAACAACTAGAACATAACTCTAAAAACATCCCCCAAAAACCCCCTAAAACACCTCAAAACATTTTAAGAAAACATGGTTTTACCCTTCTAGAGGTCTCCGACATCCGAGATTCCACCGGACGGTAGGAATTCCGATACCGGAGTCTAGCCGGGTATTACAGTTTTGAGGTCCGGGCATGTTTAGGCCCTTGATTGTGATAGCACCCACGACTTGAATGAGTGGGACATCGAAAGGAGCAATCCTGTGCCCTCTTGCGAGCTGCTCTCAGCCAACTCGCTAATCGCTACAAGCTCCTTAGGAATTTCCTTTGAAGTAGGAGGACCCTTGTAACACCCCTTACCCTATCAAGTGTAGATAGAGCAAGGTCTGTCACAACCGATACCTTTTTAGACATATCAACACTAAAAAATTTTCTTTATCTGTAAATACCAAGTTTTAGATAACCCAAGTAAATTTTATAAAGCAATTAAGATAAATGTAAGATTTTAAACCAAAATTTTAGCAGAGTCTCATTCGTTTTATCAACATTTCAACCTGTAGCATATATAACAAAACACATGCAACATTATCAACTGTTATTTGACATCTTACTATTCTTTGATTTACATAACCTTTATAACTCACTCTATTTAATATGTACATGCCAACATAAAATGATACTATGACTCAGAGGCTCAAAACAACCAGCTATGATAATGGCCTTGATATCTGATGTAGACCTCTGATGAACTTCGCGTGCCTACTTTATCTACAACCTGCGTGAGGTAAAAACCAACACGCTGAGCTAATGCTCAGTGGGTGGTAGCAAACAAATAACAAAATAGAGCAAACAAGTTCACGTATACAGATAATCAGGTAAATAATTACAAGCTAGTCAAATGTTATTAACATGATACAAAGCATACTTGTCAACTTCTAAGTATAAAATATGAGTGCCATATGTATCCTTGGGCATGACAAGATTTTCCTTCATATTCGAGAAAAACATCTTCTTTTTCCTTTATTGCACATTTTCTATTTATAGCAAATCACCATAGCTTAGAGCATGTAATAGATGCAGACATGTTAACATTCAGTGATAAGTTCTCAAAATTGAGTATCAATCTTAATAAAGTTCTCAGCCCTTATAAACACATAGTAGGGTCGACTAGGTAGATAAGGAGTTATAACGGTAGGCACAAGGTGCCGAACGGTAGGCTCAGAGGCCGAAACTGTGATAGCAGGGCTCTATAGCCGTACTTATGAGGTACCTGATATGTAACCTCAACTATATATATCATGTATCGGTAGCAGTACTGCGAACTCTGTGTGATTATATGGCATGCCATACCCTTAAACTAATCTCGACTCCTATTATGTTTACCAGGGTCAAGTATCATCAATTCAGTGTAAAAGCAAGTCATTTGAAGGTATTTGACTTCATTTTCACAATACATAAATCATGTGTCAAAGTTAACAAGATGAGAAATGCATGGCAAATGGTACAAAACTTTGTCAACAAAGCATTCCAATTTGAGAAAACTGCATTCTGCCATATATTACATAAACTTTTCAAATAGTTTAGAGTTACAATTCGACTTCAGTTTCTCATAACAAATGTACATATATGGCTTATCTTTCCAACAAGGTATAATTCATGCAATTCTGATCACTCTAACTTAAGTTATGAATTTTTCTTTACAAGCTGCTCAATAAGGTCTTAATCAGTCCAGTATTAGTACTTGGTTATAGTATCACAAAACATATCAGATTCATGCATTTTCGTACAAATTCAAGCTTATGTATCTTCTCCAAAGTTTTAGGTATACTTATTAAGATTCATTTGGCACTGGTCTTAAGAAATTTTAATGAGTATATAATTAGTTATGATATAATCAATACACTCTGTCCCGGATACACTACTACTGTGTCCAGTTTAGGTTCACTTGCAATTTTCATCATCTTACCTACAGATTCCGAATTTGATCAATTCATGAAAGTTTTAGCTCTTTGTCTCAGATTTCGTTTGATATATCTTAGGCCTAATTTCAATAAATACATAATAAGTTATGAAGTTGTTAACAGAAGCTGCCCTGTTATAACCTATTCTGCCAGGTTTACACTTTTAGCTCTCATGTTAAATTTCTTTACTCTAAGCCTCTTAAACATCATTTTAACATTCATATAACATATTTATACAATCAAAGCAACATTTCCAGCAAGTAACATCAACTCCTACTTTCACTTATTCATGGCAGAATCAAAGGAAAACAGAAAATCATACAAACACCAAACCTTTCTTGAATTTCTCTTCCTTTTCCACTTCTACTCTCTAGCTATCTCCTTTCCCTTGGATGTTCCTTCACCCAGGTCAATTTATATCTTAGGGAAGGATTGAATAAATTGTAAATTAAAACTTTATAATTCAAATTCATGCATGAAGAAATGAGAAGATGCCATTTCCTACACATTTATAAGCTCACCTTTGATTTTCAAGCTTGATGTATATGGAACCCTAAACTTTTCTTCTTCAATTCTTTCAATATATGGCTGTTCCTTTAGCTCTTGGTCTTAGGGTAAATTTTGGTTAAAGGAAGAAGTTGTTTTGGTGAGGTTTTGGCTTGGCTTTGGTGGGAGAAAGAAAAGCAAAATTTATTCTTTGAAAATGGAGTGACCTACGACAATGAGATGGTGGAGAAGACAACCCACCTTTTTCACTTTGCTTTCTCATTTCATTAATGCATAGCTAGGTGACACATGATGGGTAAACTTAATTTTATCTTTTAACTTTTTATATTCACACTTTAACCTACTAAACTCTTTACCATGTTTCAATTTAGTTTCAAACTTTCACTAATCATAGATTGACCTACTAAATTATGCTTTTAGCCTTTAGAAATCCTTTTCACTTAAGCAAGCATGACGGATTTAAACAAGCACCTCAAGCAAGCACTTCGGGAAATCCTAAGCACCTCCCGAAAGTGACTCGTTCCCGACTTGCTAATCACACTGTCTACTTTATTTCTGGATATGTCCATTTCTTTATTTGAGTTTTCTATGATTCAGTTATTAGCAGCTTCGAGTTATGCTAGCACCTCCCCTAAGTAGCTCGGGGTAAGCTAGCACCTCCCCTAATGCCACTTACTCTAGTAGTGAAATAGCCCAACCCATACATAGTGATGTCACTACTCTAGCTATGGGTTTGAGGATGTTACAACTCTTGGAAGAAGGTGACGCTTTAGGAGGGACTGGCGTCCTAGATGTCGCTGAACGAGAGCTCCCCTACACGGGCACTAATGCTAGAGAAGGTGCAGGGGCAGGAGCAGGAGTAGAAGGACGAGCTAAAGATGCGAGATCTGCGGCATGAAAAACCTCCCTGTTCACATAAGCTACTAACTTATTAGCCTTAAAGGCGGCCAGAATCGCCTTCATACTCTCCCGTGATAGAGTAAAATTCTTAGAAAGCTTGATAGAACCCATTGGCACGACGAAAGCTAAAAGGGAGATATCAATCCACTCAGAGCTCGAAATAATAAAAGAAAGACATAAAAAAGAAAGAAAAGCAAAAAAGAATATCAGCTTTTCGGTAGTCTCACAAGTTAGACATAAACATACACTTCTAGATGTTATATTTTTTCTTTACAGAGGTCAGTCGGAAAAGGCAAATTTGGTCTATTAGGCTTAACCTAGGAAAGTCATTACAACCCTGAGGAACTTCTTCCCAGAAGAGGTCGATATTCCAGTTAACCCCTGAGCTTTTCTTTAGCTCGACAACCACAAAATTTTCTGCCCAACCTTTAATCGAGTCCTTGTATCATGCAAATATAGACAACCTAACCCTGGGACCAAAGTAATAAAGCCTATGGGTAGACCTAACAAGATGAAAAAAAGTACAAAATAACTCAATAGAAGGGGCAAAATCCCAACACAGACAGACGAACTCAAAACAGCACATGAACATAATAGAGTTAGGGGGACAACATTCGAGGAGTCTCCCTAAAATAACAAAAAACCTCAATAAAGAAAGGGGCAAAAGGGAAGGTCAACCCGAAGTCGCGCTGTTTGACAAAAATAAATCAAGTTATACCCTCACTGAGCGTCTATCAGATCTGTCGGTAGTGGGTAGGGGAGAATAATTCATTCATTAGGCAAAGGAGTCCTAATTTTAAAGATGGTGGTGTCAGAATAGTCGCAGAAAAAGTAGTGGAGGAAAGGAGGAAGGTGTAATAGAGGACACTATAATCCTGATAGAAGGCATGAGAGGAGTAAGATATACCTCGGACTGGAAAATCATGGATTACAGAGAAGAAAAAAAACAAGATAGTAGAAGCAGTGCAAGAGGCAGAGAAACGAGTGAAAGCAATAGCGTAAGTTTGAAATAGGTAAAGGCAAAGATGAAACATTTTGACAAAACTCTCATAGAGCTGCATAGTAATAATTGGGTCTCGAAGTTTACTCCCATAAATCATAGAATAATCAATGAGTGGGTAAAGGGGCACTTGATGATAGTCGGACTCTAGAAGCCTGAGTCTTGGTGGAGCTCATGTTAGAATAACTAGGCATGGATTCAATTAGGGCCTAAGGTACAGCTCTATGTCTTATGAAAGGCCGGACTCAGTCCAGATAGGCCAGACTGAGCTAAAATACGTTTGAAAGGACTTTATCCCATATATTCGTCGCCTACATGAAATAACAGACCCCATAACGTCCAAGATCATATCTCAGAGACGCTGTATAGAATTAAATAGTCGACTAACCCCATAACGATCGGGATCAAGTCTCAGAGATAGTACACAGAATTAAATAGCTGACTGATGAAAGAAAATGATACAGTACCTTCGCACGTACGATCAACATAAATATGACAGAAAGGTACTAGCGCCGAACGACGATTACACGTTACTAAAAAATAAAAAAAGAAAAATAAAAAAATACGTGAGAAAAATAGAATCTAAACATACTAAAATATAGATCGACCCTAACCTCTTACAATATCTCAAACATCACATATTATAATTTTTATATATTAACTTCTTAAATTTAATTTATTTTATTGGTGTGACTAACCTTAAAATTTTAACTTTAATAGAAAAAAAATTCATGATATAAATATATGTTTTCATAAATATTTAAATTATTTTATTCAATAATCTTAAATAATATATTTAAAATAAAAATTTATTATTCTTATTTTTATTATTACATTTTTATATTTTTAACAGATTTAATATTTTTTTTATTTTTTATTAATAAAAAATTTAAGTTTTGTATTTTTATAATTATACCCTATATTTTTATATTTAATAATTTATTCTTAAAATTAGTAACTGCAAGATATAAATAAATTGTTTATCAAAATAAAAATTATATTTATTAAAAAAATTAAAATTTAACCATTAAAATTCGAAAAGGTTTTTAAAAATGAATTTTTTTCACCTATATAAAATTTATTCGCTTTTCACGCGAGGACGGTGCCGGCGACTTTCTCACTTCTCCAATTCGTCACATGTGCCGCATGTGCTTTTCTAAGCGGCGTTTGCATGGTTTGTTTTTTTTCTGGTCAAAGGTTTGCATGGATTTCACGTGCTTATTTTTACGATACGTCATTGCACTTCCAAAGTAAGTTGGCTGGTATCCACAAACTTTTGAATTTTTATGCGGAAAAAAACAGGAAACTTTTGATTTTTTTCTTTATTTTGAGAAAATTTACCAACTTTACAAAAATTTTCAAAACTTAATTAAAATTAAATGAATAAAAAATGACTTCCATCTAATTGTATATTTTTTAGCAATAAAATATTATTATAACATGTAAAACACGACTGATTTCTATTCCATTTTTCAAAGTAAATAATAGATTAATTAAACAAATAAATAGTTAATTTATATTATTTTCTATAAATAATATATGATATTAGATTAACTTAGCTTATTAAAATTTAGATCAATAATCTAATAATTAAATACAAAATAATTAATAAAATTTGAGACTCAATAAATGCATTATTTAGTCTTAATTTTTTTAATAAAAAAATTGACTGTAACTTATCCTAGTCTTAATTGAATAATACTGAAATTATTTTTAAAATCATAGAATATTAAATTTAATTGAATTGAAGTCAATATTACTAAATGAAACTTTAACAAATCCACATATTTAAATGATAAAAGACAAAAACTTACAAAATTTATCAAATAGTGTATTTATTATCAATAAATAAATAAATAGTGTATTTATAATTCAATTTGAAATTAAAATAAAATTAATTAGAATTAATTTAATTAAAATTAATTTTTAATTAGATTATAATTGGACAATTGAATTTACATTGAAATTTAGTTTATGTTTCGAAATAAAATAAAATAAAACTGAAAAATCTTAAATTTTTGTTTTTAATTTTAATCTCATAAATTTCAAATCAAAACCGGCCCATAGCCATTTACCCTTGAGGATCCAATCCAAACGGCAATCGCATGTCACGCATTGCGACCGACCAAACGGCCATAGCAAACTCGGACTCGGACTCCGACTCGGACCCAGTTGTGGCTTTCCTCCGTCTCTTTCACCCTCAAATTTCATCGCGCGGTCCTTAAAAAGAGCGTCCCTTTATTTCAATTCACAGAATCTACTCTTCTGCTCTAAATCCTCTCTCTGTGGCCAGGAAACACTTGCACGATTTCCTTTCTCTAAAACCCACAATCTTAAACACTTCATCATCGTTTTCGTTTGTATTATGCTTCTCTCTCTATTTCTCTTTTTGGAAATTAATCCGTATTTGTACTCTCTTATTTTCTCAATATTCTAGCTGCATAGCTAAAATTCACTTGTTTTAGCCTGATAACCATCATAATGGTTTGATTAATGATCTCTAATTAACTTTCTTTATATCAGTCTCACCATGCATCAAACTTCTACAGTAACCCAGGAGTCCGGTCCCGTCTTTGATTTTGCTAGCCAATTGGGTCGTTTTGCCTTTAACACAGCCTTTCAGAGCATAAATTCAAATGGCTACTCTTCATTCAACTCAAATTATTTGTTTTTCGATAGTTCAGTTGCGCAAACAAAGCGCAAAGTAGCTGTTTCTCTGAGTTTGGGTAGTCGGGGCACTTCCAGTGTTAAAAGGATTTGGAGTGAGTTCAATAGGGCAATTAGATTTCACTGTGAGAGAATCCCAATTGGGTTTGCTTCCGTTCGGGTTGGTTCTGGAGATACTAATGGAGACAACAGCAATGGTTTGGGAGACGATGGTTGCAGTGTTTTGGTAGAAGAGGGTTTGCCTTTGAATGGTGCAGAGGCCGAGAGCCCCAAAAAGGTTCTCATTTTGATGAGTGATACCGGGGGTGGCCATCGAGCCTCTGCAGAAGCTATTAAGGCAGCGTTCTATGAAGAATTTGGTGATTATTATCAGGTTAGTTTTGAATTTTGATTGGTTATAATTGCTGTTTCTTCGTTTGATGACTGTTGAAATATGGAAAAGAAAGAAAAGGTGAGTGCTTTTCATCATCACGAACCTGAGGAAATGGAAATTTGCTTTTAAACTATTGAAATGCAACGTTATATTCACTGGCCTTTTCATCTTGGCTTAAGTGGTCAATTGGCAAAACAAAAAGTTATGAATTTCAGCATTTCCTATTCCTCTCTCTCTCTTTTTTTTTTTTTTTTTGGGTCCTTGTGATTTTACCTTTAAGTTGTCTGCCGTTTATTATATTATCGGGGGAGGTTATTTTCAGGGTGTCTATATATGCATTCTGCGTATTAAAGAGTGTGTGTTGCAGGTATTTATTACCGATTTATGGTCAGAGCATACACCTTGGCCATTTAATCAATTGCCCAGGAGCTATAATTTCTTGGTGAAACATGGGCCGTTGTGGAAAATGACTTATTATGGGACTGCACCTCGTGTAATACATCAATCTAATTTTGCTGCGACTTCTACTTTTATAGCTCGGTGAGTCATTCTTGCTCTTTATATATATATATATATATATATATGTATATATATTCTGAATTAGTTGCATCCTCATTCTATCTTCCAAGTCTCATAATATAGTCCATGCACAGTTTAGATCTAATATTTCTAGTCCAAATGTAATAAATTATTTTTAATTTTTATCCTCTTCTCCAAGGGTGACTATTCCATTTTAAGCTTCTATTGTGCCCGCCTATGTTTGAAGTGCTCACCAAGGAGTTAGAGCATAAATCAGCAAGGAGAGATGCTATGGACAGTCACTTTTCAAGAGACCGTCCAACACTCTCCATCTTATTGGTGGAAAGTTTATGATTAATTAAGGATAGAGAAAATATAACAAATACTTTTCAATCAATAGGGTGGAAAGTGTATCACTTGAAAAAGAGACTGTCCTTAGCATTTCTCATCGGCAAGTTGAAAAAATTTCAGCCATGAGGATTTCTGAAATATCTCAATATTCATGATATAAGATGAAAATATTAATTGGAAACTCTCAACAGCAAACTCTGAGAATCAGTTTCCATTGTTAACCCTCATCCCAATTTGAATTCTTGAGGATGGGTTGTGCCGTAGCATGCTCTTCCCAATCCTTATTTTCTTTATTCCTGCAGTGAGGTTGCAAAAGGATTGATGAAATACCAGCCTGATGTTATCATTAGTGTACATCCACTTATGCAACATGTTCCTCTTCGTATATTGAGGGCAAAGGGTCTTTTGCAGAAGATAGCTTTCACTACTGTCATCACAGATTTAAGCACTTGCCATCCTACATGGTTAGTTTTGTGTATGTAATTTAAGTTCTAAAGATATCTTGTTCATGACATAGTTTTGATCTTTTCATATCATGATGCTTAGGTTTCATAAGCTCGTAACAAGATGCTATTGCCCGACAACAGATGTAGCAAAGAGGGCATTGAAAGCTGGTCTTCAGCCTTCCCAAATTAAGGTTTATGGCCTTCCAGTGCGGCCTTCATTTGTTAAGCCTGTGCGACCAAAGGTTTGTGACCATTCTGGCTGATACTTTTGAACTCTGACACGGGATACATCTTTGGTCATGCAACATATAGTTTCTTGAAAGACCATGTGGTCCCTGTGACTGCACATTCAGGGAGTTGTTTTTCACACTCTTGGCAGCAAAATCCCATAGTCCTAAATTAGTAGAGTCTTGGAACAAGATCTTCAATCTATTATCCCTAACTAATAGAGTTTCAACCAGTAATTTCAACTCTTTCATTCTTCCTAATCACTGTCAAACTTTTTCTTGATGTGATTTTGACATAGATGTGTATTTACTTACCTTAGGCTACTGTATTCTAATATTGTAGTGTGAACTAAGGAAAGAACTAGGTATGGATGAAGATCTTCCAGCTGTGTTATTAATGGGAGGAGGGGAGGGGATGGGTCCCATTGAGGCGGTTGCACGTGCACTTGGGGATTCTTTATATGATGAGGATCTCTGTGAGCCAATAGGTCAGGTCCTGGTGATATGTGGCCACAACAAAAAATTGGCCAACAGATTGCGGTCAATTGATTGGAAGATTCCAGTCCAGGTATTGATCTATCCTCTTGTCAGTTCAATCAGAATCTTCTATGACAAACTGCCTATTGAACTTCATGTCCTGCAATTATTTTTGTTGCTAGCAGCAATTGAATATCTTATTCTATTGCTTGTGCTGTCTGTCCCTTGCATATTTAACAAGCGTCTCATCTAAGACATTTGATAGTGGTTAACTCATCTTGACTTTTACAATTTTTCTTTCCAGTATTTTCTACACTATAATTATAATATAGCCAATCCCAACTAGATGGAGATTAATGTTTAGTTGAGTTGTATAATATAAAAAAACAAAACAGTTAAAATGTTAATTCCCAATAAGTTTGGAAGTACAAGTTGTGGTTTGGTGGTTCAATTTTTTACTCATTTCCAGCTTTTGTCATCCTTTTCTCTCTTGTTATTTTCTTTGGGGTAAATTTCCAAAGAATGTCAACTTAGAATTTAGTACCAGCCCACTTGTGAGTCCCCACGTTCATTTGATGGAGCAATAAATGGTGCTACTGATCAAACAAGTCCATCATCTTGGTGCAGTAGTTAGATGATGAGGATGGCAATGGCCTGGGAATAGAATTTTAGCTTTTTCTTTTTTATTTATATATGTTCACTAAAGATTAAGCATATACATATACGCAATTGTAAGTGATCCCACAGAAATAAAGCAGTGAAAAGTTCCATGGTATAGGTGAAGGGGTTCGTTACTAAAATGGAGGAATGCATGGGTGCCTGTGACTGCATTATAACAAAGGCAAGTTCTTTTATGACAATAAGGTAATATTTCCAATCCATTATCCCCAATCAGCTAATGATTTCTCTTATGCAGGCTGGCCCAGGGACTATTGCAGAAGCAATGATACGAGGCCTCCCTATAATCTTGAATGATTACATTGCTGGGCAAGTAAGTTGGTTAACCTCATTCTAGAATTCATCTTGCATAAGACTTTTGCTAAATCTTGCACAAGATTAGAAGATCTACTTATTATTTTGGTTTTAATCACAACCCATAAGAGATCATCTGCATTCTGAAACCTGTGGTAAGTCAATGATCCAGTGTTGGTAGGTACACAGAATATTCTTCCCGATTGTAAGGGAGTGATTTTCCTGCCTATGTTTTCCACTGAAAGCAGCTTTTCATTCATTGCCATCTCCCCAGTCTCTGACAAGTGACAACCATGAATATTTTGATAATGCAGGAAGTAGGAAATGTGCCTTATGTGGTGGAAAATGGATGTGGGAAATTTTCAAAGTCACCGAAACAAATTGCAAACATAGTTGGGCAATGGTTTGGTCCAAAGGCAGATGAGCTTAAGGCCATGTCACAAAATGCACTGAAGCTTGCAAGGCCTGAAGCTGTCTTCAAGATTGTTCATGATCTTGACGAGCTGGTTAGACAGAGAAATGTAGTACCCCAATATTCCTGTGCTCCTTAGTTCTTTATTTTCCTCCCTTTTTTTTTGGTAGCAATCAATTTTGATAGGAGCTCAATTGCAATGTATAGTGGGATATAATTTTTTGTTTTTAAATCAAAGAACAATTCATATATTAGTAGAATCAAACAGCAGTATGGAACAATGGAGGATGAGCACCCTAGTCATTCGAGGCTGTGAAAGAAACAACTGCCTTAGCAAGACCATCAGTTCAGAAAGAGAATGTTGCTCATGATTCGGTCTTATCACATTGTATTTTTGGTCTGATTTATAACCATGGCATGGTGGGCAAAATAAGATAAAACTTTTGTTTCAACTCTTTAAACTCTTCCAATTTTGGGCGGATTAATTGAAATTTACTTGAAACTGTTACATCTATGCTAGCATAATCAACATTTTGTAAATAGTGAATAGAGAATGAGTCTACTTTTTTATTAAAAAAATTTATCTTATTTTATTAATTAAAACTATCTTATTAATGTTGGTAATAATTATAAGGTTAAATTGCTCTTTTTTTTAAAAAAATTTTTTGAAAAAATTGATAATAATGTTCATAAATTTTAGTTTTGTCTTAGGCTCTTACCTTTTTTCAAACTTAAATTTTTATAATATAAAAATAAGTGATTCATCGTATTATAGTTTTTTTTTTAAATGGAATCAGGAATAAAAAGATAAAATTTGAGATTTTTTAAATTTATTTAAATATATTTATAATTAAATTATATCCGTGAATGCTATCAGAATATATTAAAATATTAATATAAAAATATTTAATAATAAAATTTAAAATAAAATTATAATCTATTCAAGATATATTAAATTATTTTTTTATTAACAAAAAGTTAGAAAAAATAAAGAAAATAATAAGAATTTACCACAGAATCAAATTTAAATGAGCTATTTTCTAAACATAAAAATTTAAGTGCTAATAATGGACAAAAAATTTATTATTTGATGTAAAAAATAAAAAAAACATAAAACGTATAGTTCCGAATTCCGATGATGACATGTCAACCTCGTATTGATTTCAGATCCCGACCTCCACGGCTGCCACGTCATCCCAGAGCTGGATGAAAGTCTTGTCAAAACACCACCATTTGTCACGGCCGTTTAACCTGGAGCTGACACCAAGAAAATATCAGCTGAGAAACCCACAACTGTTAAATGCAATATTGTTGTTACTTTACTTTTCAACAAACAAGAACAATTTACATGTCAATGTCTCCCCACTATCTCTCATGGATCTCATATTCTTTCTAGTGCTCAAAGCTTCTCCAAAGAAGAAGATTTTATAGCAAATTCAAGATTACCCAGTTCACTTTTGGGGTTAATTTTCCATCCTGTTGAGTATTTGGTTGTTGGCTTGGCGTTTCTAGGCAAAATGGCCTGGAAATATAAAACTGGCTTGGGATTGATTGGCGCAGTTGTGTTCATATGGGTCGCTTCCGCAGAGATCACTCAGGTAGTTGGCTTTAATCTTGTATTCTCTTTTCGATGTTTGATTCGTCATATTCTGTTTGTTTGGGAAGGAAAAAGAGAGACATTTATTAAAATCATTTTATATCAACTGATAATTGAAATTTCAGCTTCCATTTCTTATTTCCTGCAGAACATCTTTGAAAAGTATAAACAGCCGTTCGCACTTACATATCTTGGGGTGTCTCTCATGGTAGTCTATCTACCTATAGCTTTTATAAAAGACTGGTTCTGTAGTTTATTTCACACTTACTTGTTCAAGGGCGTCTACAGTGGCAGCTCTGTTAGTAGCTCTTCTACGGGACTTGATATCCCGCTTACAATCAATGATGTGTACCAAGGCCCAGAAACTGAAGCCTGTTGCTGCCTAGTAACTGACAGGGAGGAGGGGTGGCCTGTGATTGTGAAGAATGGTGATGAAGAACCCCCCTTGCTTGAACGGAGTTGCAAAATTAGTTCATGGGAAGTTGCCAAGTGCAGTTTATGTCTTGCTCCAATCTGGTTTCTGACAGAGGTAATTTGATTCGTCCATCATCTATTCATTAGGAGACATTGCTCTTGCAAAGCAGCTTGACGGGGTAATCCATGGTATATTGCAATTTTCGCAATTTTTTATGAGATGGTGGTCATCAAGGTTGTTTTGTAAACATTTTGTGTAATTATTTAGTTACTTTGATAATGCAGTATCTATCAAACTCAGCTTTAGCAAATACAAGTGTTGCAAGTACAACTGTCTTAACTTCTACGTCGGCATTCTTTACTCTTTTCTTTGGAGGTATTCTTGGTCAGGACTCCATCAATTTTGCCAAGTTGGTTGCTGTTTTTATCAGCATGGCTGGTGTAGCCATGACCACAGTTGGAAAAACTTCAGCAGCAGATGAAATGCTAAGCGTCTCCGAGTAAGTTACAGTGTCGTATGTGTAGTAGCAGATATGTCATATTTAAGTCTTCATAACTTTTTGTACAAGTCTTGCTTTTTTTTATCATTTTCCCTGTTCATTTTCCAACACTTATCTCCTATTTATGTTCCAAGGGCAAGAAGGCATTCAATCATGGGGGACATATTTGGGCTTTTCTCAGCAATGTCATCTGGCTTATTTACAGGTTAGATAGGCGATATAGGAGTTTGATAGCAACAATGATCCATTTCATATCTTGTTAACTGCCTATTAAAATGCAGTGCTGCTCAAGAGATGTGCTGGATCAGAAGGCGAGAGGGTTGATATGCAAAAATTCTTTGGCTACATTGGTCTTTTCACTCTTTTTGGGCTTTGGTGGCTTTGTAAGTAGTTTATTGACTGTTATAATTATCATCGCTCTATTGCTTCAAAGTTATTATGCCCGTAAATGGCATACGAAAAACACATCAATTGAATTTTTTTCTTGTGCTTTTGTGGGTGCTTTGGTGGTTGTAATCCTATTCTAAGTTCCAATTCTCATTTTCATAGTTTATGCCTGCATTTGCCTCGCCTATAGTTGCACATTTCATAGCAATGTTATTACTTGCAGTGTTTCCACTGAATGCTGTGGGGATTGAACCAGCATTCAAATTACCACATTCGACATTTGTGGATGAAGTTTTGCTGTTAAATGGCTTTGTAGGGAGTGTTCTGTCAGATTACTTGTGGTATGTCTCCAGTTGCCAATTATGGTTTATTGGACAAGATGATGATTTAACATTTTGGTTTTTCATATTGAAGCTCTAATGAGAGCAACCAGGACTTGTGTGTGTTACTTGGTAAAATGACATTCTCTTTCCTCCTTTAAAATTGGAACTGGCAAATAAATCGAGCTGAAGTTTAGTTTGTTCGCTGTCCTAAAAGTGGATATCATCTGTTGTTAAGAACTGGACATTAAAGCTGCCCTAGCCGCTGGATTCTTTTACTAATAAAGCAGAATTGTGCAGGGCACTTTCTGTGATTTGGACAACTCCACTAGTCGCAACATTGGGCATTTCCTTGACAATACCACTTGCAATGTTAGGTGACATGGTTATACATGGCCGTCATTACTCTGCAATCTACGTCGTTGGATGTATTCAGGTATTCTATATATACCCATAAGAGCATCATTACGCTTGAGACATCGCAAATCCTAGGCTGCATCTCATGAAAGCCTGGGAAGTATGTTTTAGTGGAGATTGAACCAGCATTCAAGGGAGAGTTATAGCAGCAGCAGCAGCAGCAGCCGTGAATGCACAAAAATCTTGAAGAATGGACACTTGTTCCTCCTGTTTTATATTGTTAAGATAAGTAGTTGTTTAGTCTGTCAAGAGCTGCCCTGCTGCGTTTGGCTGATGCAGTGTTCTGTAATGGAATTCCATCTGAAAAATACAATAAAATATCAGTTAATCTAATTTCTAAGGTTACATGAGAATTACTTGTAACCACCCACGTCGTTGATTTGTATTCTGTTTCTGTAGGAAATTTCTAATTTGTAATACATTAATTTAAAATTAATTGTGGCATTTTAGCTTTGATTAGATTACTAAATGGGCCGTTTAACATTATTTTAAAGAGTTTATGAATGTAAAATAAATTAATACAATTTAACAATTTCTAAGTATTTAAATGTCATTTCTATTGTTATAATTTGCAATTTTCCTAAAATTTTGGAGAGTAATTAATAATAATAAATACTAAATAAATAAATTGGACGTTTGGTTAAGGGGGAGAGAGAGAGAGAGTAGGCCGAAGCAGACCACAAACACACAAACACAAAGGAAAGGAGAAAGCCGCCTATCCCTTGCCCGACGTCTTCTTGTGCCGCCGCGTGAACTATATACGAGCTTTCGTAACCTCCATCTCCAAACACAGGGGTCCAATCAGGGGAGAAGAGGAATCTTCTACTGTATCTGTCGATCCTTTTCTTCCAACAACATCACAAGACATGGACAAAGGAAAAGCAGTGATGGGTTCGGGCCGTAGATGGGCTGTTGATTTCACTGACAATTCGACCGCTCCTTCTTCTCGGGACTTTCCCGATCCTCCTGGTTTCTCTCGCGCTTCTCAAGATCAGGTTCTCAATCTGTTCTTTCTTCATTTTGGAAAATATTCTTTTATCTACTGCTTTAATTCTCAAATGTTTTTGGTTGTGGATGTGTTACAGGATGATTCCACTGTAACTAAGCAAAAAAAGGATGCTGAAGCTAATTGGAAAGCTCAGGTTAGCTCCCCTCTTGTTTGATCCTGTTTTTCGAGTATTATATTGTTGTAGTCTACTTTATAGATAGAAAGGTACGGAATTGGTATATCTGGAAAAAAGAAAAAAAAGGCTAAGAATTGATTATTGGAATAATTTTCTCTTATGTGGTGATAAGGGAAAAAATTATCATTCCATTTTCGGCATCTTAGACAATAATCCTTCAGACCTACTATCATGGGATGAATTTTTGGTGATTCAAGGATTCAGTTGTCTAATATCTAATGTATATTTTATATAGTCTTCAAGCTGACAGAAGTGGCCTTCCCAACTCTCAATGGTAGATAATTTCATTAATCTCCAATTAAATCTCAAATTGAAGGATATTAGTTTACTGTAATCGTCTCTTTTACATGTTTTTGTGATGACTTCTTCTTATCCAAAAAGTCACATCATCTTAAAACTTGATGATAAATATCCTGAAAAAAGGGGAAAATTCAACAGGTTACTTGAGTTGAGAAATTTGCCTTGAAGGCGGTTTAGTTTTGTACATTCTTCCGTGGACCATGGTGTTTGGTTCCTGAAAGTGATGGCTCAAAGCTGCTAGGGTAAGTGAGTGAGGGGTACGCCAAGGGGCAAAGTTGGGTGAAGAGTGAGTTGGAGAGAAAATTATCAGTCGCCATTGTTATTAGGCTGTTGTGTCGAAAGACTTTTTGTGGAATCTAAAAGCTTAAAGTCTAAAGCAGATAAAAGAAATTTGCAATTTTGTCTGGTCTCCTCAAAGAAGATAGTCATGAAAGAAAGGACAATCTGCTGATTTCATGCACGTTACTAGGGTTCTCTCAGGTCTTTATATTATTCCTTGATCATATATAACCTCAATTTCCATGTTGTGAATATTTCTGTGTAGCTATCAAGTAAAATGTTTAGTGTCAAAGTGATTATTATTGCATTGTTGATTAGCACTGTTGTCTTTATAATATATGAACAGAAAGCTTGGGAAGTGGCACAAGCACCTTTCAAGAATTTGCTGATGATGGGGTTCATGATGTGGATGGCTGGAAATACAGTTCATCTTTTTAGCATTGGTATTACATTTTCAGCTCTTTGGCAGCCCATAAGTGCTCTTCAAGGGGTTGGGAAGGGTAAGCCGACCTTAAGATCTTATTTATTGATACACTCTTATGGAAAAGGTTGGGAGTTTTGCAGGGGATAGCCCACACAATCTATTATGAACTTTTACATATGAGTGGTGCTCTCAGGACCTAAGATACCAGATTGAACGCATCCTTTCTATAGTTCTTTATGGAATGAATGACTTGTATATGCATTGGTTATCATTCACACAAATTGAATCCTCCTCCTGCCTCCCTTCTGCCTCCATCTTTTTCTCCCTGGGGAACTCTGTTCTCTTAAACTTCACGAAACGAGAGCCTCTCAAACCAACCTGCTTGCTTCTAACACTATCTTGCAAAGTATACCAAGGAGAGATTGTAACAACATCCATCAACTGCTGGGTTTTCCTATTATCTTAAAATGTACATTGAATCAAGATAGTTAGCACCTCCATGACTCTTCAACAGCTTTTATTTGTCCCCCCCCCCCCCCCCTCTCTTTCTCCTGTTTGGGTGAATGAAATCTATGCTTCTTTATAATCAGTAGATTTCTTTTTTTTTTTTAATATCTCCTAATTTTTTTTATGTCAGTATTTTTGTACCGTTTTTACTGGTAATCTATAGTATTTTCCTTTTTGTTTCTTAAGCAACATCTTTATTTATTACTTACTTTCCTCATCACAATCACCATATGTGTACTTTGCTCTCATATAGTTAGGTTATTAAGTTTTTCCATAATAATTGATATTTTGTATGTAGCGTGCTCCCAAAAGTTGTTTTATTTGAAGCTAAATCCTTTTTCCTTCATTTGGAATAAAAAATTTTATAAGAAATTATTTTCTAACAATTCTCTTATTTGGAATGGAGAATTCAATTTTTTTTAACTTAAAAATGTTTCATTTTGAAAAAGTTGAAATTTTGCATGACTTTGTAAGAATTCGTTTTTACAAGAATTATGTCAAATGAAGGGTTTTAACTTTCTTTTTTTTCCCAGTTTTTGAGCCATACAAAGACAGTAAAGTAGATCTTCTTGGGCCTAAGTTGCTGTTTATTGCCCTTAATTTGGGGGGTTTAGCACTGGGAATTTGGAAGGTAAGATGCATTTTCCTCGGCTTTTCTAACTAAATTATTCCTTCCTTCAAAAATAAATGGGGAAAAAGATAAGGGTTCATCTCATAATGTTCTGTATCTTTGACTTGGGCAGCTTAACACATTGGGGCTTCTTCCAACTCATGCATCTGACTGGGTCTCATCCTTGCCTCCTGCTCAGGTTTGTTTGATGCTCCTAAGAAGTTCAACTAAGGGAGAACTTTTTTTTTTGGGGGGGAAAAAAAGGAAAATGAAATATGTTGCATGTTCTCTTTTATCTGTGCTGAAATTTAATTGCTCCTATCTATTTGTCATAACCATGATATTTATCTTGTTGGGGTAAGAGATTCTAATGGATAGATACTTAGAACATTTGGCTGAGGTTTGCAGTACTTTGCCAACAAAATATATCCTGCAATTCATTATTTTCCTCTGCATAAAGTTTGACCAAGTTTTTCTGATTATCTGAGCGCCATTGCAAATATTTTATAGTTTCTTTCATAGTCGTGTTTTCTTCCTTATTGTGCATATTTATTCCGTTCTTTTTGGAATTCCATGTTAAAGTTCTCCTAAAATACTTCATTTTATCTTGTTGATTAAAAGTGCATCTTCATTAAGAAGTATATACATTGACCCTTTGTCTAACAATGGGTTATTTTCACTGTTTAAATTTCAGGAGGTTGAATATTCAGGTGGTGGCATTCCCCTGCATTAATGTGGTTCCTTGCAGTTGTTGATCAAAGGAAGGGTTGAAGTGCAAAAAAAAATCCACAAAGAAAGGTGCTATTCTAGGACGATGACCTGTTGTATGCATGGTGGGGTGACGCCATGTATAATTTACCTCGCAGATTGTTTATCTTGGGTAGCATGGGAGACAGCTCTGATTGATTCTACTCCATAAGAGTGTAGTGGACTAGTAATGGATGCCATAGTTCTTTTTTCCTCATTCTATTGAACCATTAATGAACGCTATATTTGTTTTCTTCCAGAAACTCAGGTCTGGAATAGTCCTTGTATTAAGCCAGTGATATAGTAAGTTTGTCTTCATCTTGGAAATTGAATGGCGGTATTCTGATCCTATCCTACAGTTCTATAATGCAATAAAAAGGGTAACTTTGGCTGACACTGAACTTTAGCAAGTGTTTCATTGAAATTTGTACTGAATTCTGATCATAAAAGATGCGGTACTAAAATTCAGTGATCATTGGTAAATATTAGCAAAAAAGAAAAAAAAGAAAGGGAGATGTCATTATAAACTGAACTTAAAACAGGATGGATGTAATAATTGGTAGATTAAATATCTTTATTTCAGATAGTATAATTATTGCATATTTAAATTAATTTTTGATATAGTATTTAATTTAATCATTATAAAATTCTTTCTCCATTATATATAATTAAATAAGCTTTGCTAGATTACGAAAGAGGAATGGCTGAGCTTTGCGAGTGCATCTCCAGTTGCCCAGGAACTGTGCAATAACGACAACAGTTTGCTATATTTTCCCTTTTATATTTAGATAAAGCGATATTTATTTTTCATAAATTAAGTATCTTAAAATTATACCCAAAAAACTCTCTCTCTATATAAATGACAATTAAATTTAATAATAAATTTCCTTTTTTTAAAAAAAAAAAAAATTATGTGCATACAATTGATTTTATTTTATATGGATATAATGGAATACCGGGAGTTCAGCCAGGATATTTGAAGTCACTCTCATCTCCAGGACCGGTGTTCTTCTTCAGTTACTCTGTCTCCAATCCCTAGGCCAGACCAAACTCTCATCTCCATGGAGTTCACAGCCGATCAACTCATCCAATACAGCGGCACAGACCCATCAAAGCCTATCTACGTAGCAATCAAGGGTCGCGTTTTCGATGTGACCACCGGCAAGTCCTTTTATGGGCCAGGCGGCTCATACGCCATGTTCGCTGGCAAGGACGCTAGCAGAGCTCTTGCCAAGATGAGCAAGAACGATGAAGATGTCTCTCCTTCTTTGGATGGCCTTACTGAGAAGGAGATGGGTGTACTCGATGACTGGGAGAAGAAGTTTGAAGCTAAGTACCCCATTGTTGGCCGTGTTATCTCTTGAATTTTCTTGATTTCTATTTTCAGTGTTCTGTTTCTACCGCTAATGTAAAGGATAGACTTCTCTGTTGTGATTTTGTTTGAGTATGACTTTGCAAAGTATGGTGATCTGGATGAACTGTATGAATGCTTTATAATCGGTGTTTGAATAAATTTGGGTTGTGTAAAGTTAGAGCTTTTTTGTTGAAATTTTGTATTTTTGGTTAGTTCCTCCAGCTTTTTGCTTTCCTTGTTTGTTCAATCATTTGTTCCCTGTTCATCTGCACCTTTGCTCATTTGCCACTGGGAAAAATGGGATGAGATGTTTTCATTTTTAGATATTTCTATTATGTGAAGTTGTTTCAATGAAATCCTGCGTTTGCTTTAAATGGGAGAGATTTAACTAGGTGAGCTTTTAAGCTGTTGCCAATGATTTTAGTCATGTTGAACAAGCAAGTACATCCATCGGTTTGCGTCAGGAGGGTTCTATTCTAATGGCCATATTCATCTGATGTGTGATCTTTAAGGGGCATATGCAGGTGGCTGGGTAAAAGGAATAGCCATTGACAAATTATATTGTAGGATTTTGTTGCACATGGAAACAACACAATGCTATGGGAGGAATGAAGGATGTTTGCTATTATTTAAGAACCCACAAAGGTACCATTCATTAGTCACTTGTATAAATTGGGTCTTTTAAAACGGTTATATGGGAGAGTGGAATCTAAGGATGAAGACAATCCTTTTACTCTTGAGAGCTTGTCCAAGGAGATTGGTTCCGTTAATTTTCTTGGATAAGAAATCTGATGCCAATTACCAACTGTCTGCTACTAAGATTCTCAGCTTTCTTTGTGTCTCTCAGTTGCAGTCAAGTCATGCGCTACTTGGTTGGGTCTTGAAAATTTGCTATGGCTATGGCTACTCTGTTTGCTGCTGTTTCCATTGTTTTATTTTGTCTATATGTCATCTATGCTTTTGAATCACATAAATAAATCAATCTGACAGTATTTCAAATGTGCGGTAAAATGGGAAATCAGGGTTTCTCTGCTACCCGGTTAGATAGAAGTAAACTTTCTCAGGTAATAAACCATTTTGTGTTGTCAATGTTTGCGTTTTGGATACAGGAATGTTATATATACACAGAGACTTGAAGGCAGTGCGGGTATGGTTTTTCCATGGTTTCTTGATCATTGATCAAAACTATCTAAGAGAACATATAAATGCAGGGTTTTTTTGTCTTTCCCCTGAACTGCATAATTGCATTGCATGCCCAGTTGGGCGAAGATTGCAATGAACAAATACATAACACAAGACCTTGAGTCCATCAACCAGGCCCAAAGAAACCCCAAATCCATTAGCAAAAACTCTAGAGATCCAGCACTCATAGACACATCCAAAAGCGTCACCAGATCTCCAAGAGCAAGGACTGGAGAAGCCAGTTGGGAGAGGAGAGAAGGTAGCTTCTATGGCCCCAATCGTCTGCATGTTTGCCTTGACATCATCTGGAGCAACGAACCTAGCTACCACCACACTTCAAAAACAACCTCACTCACTGCAAACTGAGGTCTCCTGCTGTAGTGGGTAGAGTTCATCGTGCTCTTAATCTCTTATAGCCTATAGAGGCTGCAACCTTCAAGGAGGCTGACTTATAATCCGGAGTTATCTACCATCTCAATTGCAATTGGCCTTGCACAAAGACGGTAAAGGCCAATTCGCCCAACTAAACGGACTAAATACAAGTCAAGTTTATGAGATGGTATTCACTGATTCATTTGGACTTGCAGAACTAGAAACACTGAAAACTATCTACAACCGACCCGCAATTAGGGAAGAGCTAACCTGCAACCAAGCGAAATTAGCGCTTTTCCTTACCTCAAAGAATAAGGGGGGGGATTATGCTCGGTAGTCCAGAGAAAGCAAAAAGGTAGACTTTTACTGGTGCTTTTTGAGACTAGTTGAACAGCTGAAAAAATAAGCGCCGATTGCTATGGGAAGATCCATACTAATACTCATTGACAGAGGAACTTGTGAGCCAAGATCACATTAAGCATAATTACAAGATTAAAAATGAAATACTTTTGAAAATGAGCAGAAAGATTCGTACTGAGCATGAATAGCATCATCTCTTATACTACCTTAATTCATTAGTTTGGGTATGAATTTAATATTAATCACTTATTGTCAATTTCTGACACTCTAAATGGATTAATTATCTCACATTATCAAATAATACAAAAAACAATCATTTAGTCGAAGGATTACTTCACGTTGAGGCATATGGCGAGAAATTGTTGCCTCTCCAGCTGAAATATTTTGTTTAGGGTCTCTGCTTCTGTGACTCTGGTGCAAGTGCTGGATTGGGCTTGCGTTCATTTTCATTTTTTTGGTAACAATATAATAATTTTCTAAAATTACTAACCAAACCAAATTGCATAACAAAAGAAACCAAATCAGATTGATATTGTTCAATTTCTCTTTTCTTCATTTCAAGTCCTGAATGGGAGTGAACCACACAAAAGCCCATTGTCGGCCCCATTACAAGTCTAAAGGGGCACTTATAGTGTCATCGGCGTGGTGATTCTGAGAAGCTTCTGACATCGTCCATACTTTTCTAACCATTTGGGCTTAATAGTAAACTAAGATTCAATGAGACAGTCCTCACATATGCTACTGCTTCATTAACCCTGACCATCCATCTCATCTGAGCAGCCATCGGAAAACAGTGATTGCTCATATCACGATTGAACTGATCAACGAATTTAACGGTCAGGATTTTTGTGGTAAAATTTCTCTATTGTTTGTGTGGAAGCCAAGAGACAAGAGTCGGTCTATTCGTCCAAAAGGGAAAAGCACCTTCTTCTTCTTCTCTTTTATTGCAAGTCCTTCCAGACTAAGGCCTTTGCTTTTTCCACCTTCTCTCCTTTTCTCATCAATTCAACAAACACAATCAAAATTTAATCCAACTCATTTCGCTACAATTCCAATCTGAGATCCTTTGCTTAGTTTCTCTTCTTACTTCCGTTGAAAGATAGAATCTTTATTTTTCCATCAAAACTTCACGATTAGTTCTTGTTCTTGTTAATATTGCCAATTTGTTCGATTACTGACAAATCGATAACTCCCTTTCAATTTCTTATCAATATGGCCACAAATAATCCCTTATACACAAACCCAAATCTATGCAAGCATCTTGCCGAATACAAGCTCAGACATACCTTGACTGGCTATACTTCCTTCAAAAATTGCCTTAAAACTACTGGAAATGGAAGAACCAGCATTTGTAGGAGTGAAACGAAGATACCCAGATGCTGTTCTTGTAATGGGTATCAAGGTAGATTCTTTATGTGTTTGGTTTGCTCGTCAATCTCATGTTCAAGCCACGCCCTTTTACATGCTCAATCAGAGACTGGTCATGATGTAGCTGTTGACATTGAAAGATCGGAGCTTTATTGTTGTTTGTGCAGTGATCAGGTCTATGATCCTGATTTTGATAAAGTTGTCGTGTCCAAGCACATGATGGACATGCCAAATAATACTCATGTTGATGATGGCATAAGGAGATCAAGCAAGAGGAGGAAATTGAATTCATTGATGGATTTGGATTTAAAAAAGTGTAAACAGTTGTTTTTGATGAGGGATCGAAGGGAAAAATCGTGTTACCCGTTGGGATTGAGAGGATTGAACAATTTGGGCAATACTTGCTTCATGAATTCTGTGTTGCAAGTATTGCTTTATGCACCCCCTTTCAGGAACTACTTCTTGAGTGGCAGGCATGACCGTGAAACTTGTAAGAAAAGATCATCAGATCGGTTATGTTTGGCTTGCAATATTGATGTTATTTTCTCGGCTGTGTATTCTGGGGATCGAACACCTTACAGCCCAGCTCAGTTTCTTTACAGGTCTGCTATTGATACGCATCCTTTAGTTTCAGTGATTGATATAATGATTTTTTAGATTGGTTCATGCCAGAAGATTTTTTGTCTACTTTAGGCCTATTCAGAGGATGTAAGTATGTAAGCTGTCATTTTTCAAAATTCTTTTGTCAATCGTAATCTACATGACCTTGTCTGATTATTGGATTCACCTTTACTCTTCATAAGAACTGCCAATTGGAGATATGTTTGATTAACACTGTCAGTAAGTATTCAGCAGGAAGTAAGAAGTTTACTACTTTTTAGGAATTTTGCATCTTCTTGTGCTAGTGTGCTCGAATCTATAATTATCTCTGTTGGATTTGGTTGGTCGTATTGTTGAATGAAAGCCCTTTTGCAATAGTGGACTTTTCTGGGATTACTATACGAGTGTGCTGCCAGATCTCTCTTGATAGATCTTCCATTTAATTTTCTCACAAGATGTTTGGAGATGAAGTTATGCTTTAGTAATGAAATTTTGTTTCTATATGAAGTTGGTGGCAGCATTCAGCAAATCTAGCTAGTTACGAACAGCAAGATGCTCATGAATTCTTCATTTCAGTGTTAGATGGTATCCATGAGAGAGAAGGAAATGGAAGAACCCCAACTAAAGGTAATGCTGTAGGTTCCGAGATATAGTGTTCTTTCTTCTTGTGATCAAGATTTGTATTCACTGTTGACGGAGTTCATACAGTTTCCTTTTCCATATGTTGAATTTGGAATTGGTATTTTTGTATTTGTCGTTTGTGAGAGATGTGTCTCAATAGCATTAGGCATTATATCCTCAAGAATTTGGGAAAGGGAGGATGTTTATATATATGTTTTAGTAGGGCGTGCAGCAGCAGAATTGTTGCTCCCAGGTTTTATGAAATAACTTGAGAATTGTCGCAGCTCAAAAGCAAATTTCAAACATTTTGCGGTGTCTGGGGTATCCTAGATTCTGCATACTGTGGTGAATTTTACATATTTTCTTTTTTCCTTTTGAAAATGTGGATAATAGTGGACTAAGGGATTGTGGTGATTTGTTAGATAAATCTACTGTACTTATAATATATATCTTTTCTCATGCAGATAATGGAGATTGTCAGTGTATTGCTCATAGGGTTTTCTCAGGGATGTTGAGATCAGATGTTATTTGCATGACTTGTGGGTTTACTTCGACCACTTACGACCCTTGTCTTGACATTTCACTCAACATGAATACAAGTAATTTATCTTCAGTAGATGGGGCTAACAAGTCTGTCAGACCTAATGAGAGTTCAAGCAGATGTACTCTTTCTGCTTGTTTGGATTTGTTTACAAGGCCAGAAAAGTTGGGGTCAGACCAGAAACTTTACTGTCAAAATTGTAAAGAAAAACGGGACTCTTTTAAGCAAATGTCCATTAGAAGGCTCCCATTGGTGCTGTCTTTGCATATCAAACGATTTGAGCACTCTGCACTCAGAAAGATGTCGAAAAAAATTGATTGGCATTTGCAGTTTCCGTTCTCCTTAGATATGACGTCTTATTTGTCATCCTCAATTGTGAGAAACAGATTTGGGAATAGAATTTTTACCTTTGAAAGCAATGAAGCAGATACCTCTGCAGAATTTGAGATTTTTGCTGTGATCACTCATTCAGGGATGCTGGAATCAGGACACTATGTCACTTATCTTCGCCTCAGAAACCAGTGGTATAAATGTGATGATGCATGGATTACTGAGGTTGATGAAGCAGTTGTGAGAGCTTCACAGTGTTATATGATATTCTATGTGCAGAAAATGCTTTACCACAAAGCAAATGAGGATTGGAGCTGCACACCAATGTCCCCTCTAAGTGATCCTTTTTGTCCGATAGCAGGTTGTTGCTAGATGGGAGTTTTTCAACTGTGATTGGCAGAATCATGAATCACTGCTAATTACTTTCAAGTTCAGCTGCATACATACTGAGACAAGAAACAGAAGTTTCCGACAATGGAGCGTGCTTTCGAGATCGAATAACTCTCTCAGCCAAGAAGAACTCACAGTTTGACTGATATAATCGAGGTTGAGTCATGGAAGAAATGAGATTGCTGCAAGCTGAGTTGTGGATTCATGAAGATTATCCATTAAAAAGAGATGAGATGCCAAGTTCAGTTATCTCCAAATAATATCTTAATGGGCAGATGAGAATCAGGTTTGAGAGATATTGACAAAGAAGAGGCTAACTCTCTAAATGAGTTTGTTGTAGCTCTGATTTTGCATGACCTTTTGTTGTTTTTGCTGGGAATTCTTTGAGTGCAGGTCAGTCATGACTCGTGTACCTTGTTAATCTTTATTCATTCAAAACTAATGGATGATCCACACTAATTAGCTCCATGGTATTCTACAATGTTTTTTCAAACTATTATCCACGGATCTAATTTTATTCTAAAAGAGAATTTAAGAGAAAAGATTATTCAAGTCATTATACTTGGTGTTAAATTTGATATTCCAAATCAACAAATCTCCTTTTCATTCAAGCATGAACACGTAGAATGTTTGAGCACGAACACATACAACATTAAATTTACAGACATACGCATTTATATGCTATTGAATGCTAAAGCAGGAGTAGACTCTAATACCATAGTGATAATTTCAAAAGAGAAATATTCAAATGCTTATAATTTTTTTTTATTATTTTAAAATTATTATCTATTTTTTTAGATATATATTATTATAATTTTATTTTATTTCAAGAAGTATTAAATTAATGTGGGACAACGTTGTCCATTACTATATTTATTGTAGAGTATCAAATGCTTAAAATGAGCTAAGTTAGCGGCTAAAAACAAGTGAAAAAGGGTAGTGGATCACGTGAAAAGGAAATAATATTAAAAGTTTTATGATTTTTTTTTTTTATACTAATGTGAATTTCGTTTAAAATTAAAATAAAATTATTATTTCCTACTTTTTAAAAATACTAATATCTTGTTTGAAATAAATCATTTGTTAAGTGAATTGAATTATACTTTTTTTTAATTTCTTTTTAAATATTATCTTTCAAATTAAAGAAAAAGTTAAATGCTTTAACTCCAAATAAATTAACAATTAAAAAAATCAGTTGAAAAGAAGACAACTCATTCTAAGCCGCGCAACTAATTCAACTAATGGCAAAGATCATCATCTCTACAAGTTTGGTAATGATCACTACCAACTCCAAGCTAACATTCAAAGTAAAATACTTTTTCAAAATAACTAAATTTAAAGCGAAATGATTTCAAGTGTAAATTACTAAAAACCTCAAAAAATCTTAAAAAAGAAACAAAACGAATAAGGTTAGGTTAGGGCATGAAGTTGTAATAAAATAAGAGAAGTTGAAAGCTGTCATATAAATGCAAATCTTTCATTTTCCTAAGCAACGAGATTCCAAAACAGGAGTAGCTGTCTTCTACACAACTTGCAAACTCAGTCATCTTTGTTATTATCTATATATAATCAAACATATTACTCCTTGCCCTTTTATCATCCACTTGCATTTCTTTGTGAAAATAATTATCAATCACCATGACAATTCAAGAAATAAACATAATAAATTCATTAAATAATTTCTACTTGGATGGCTTTCATGAAAACTTGCGAGACAGGCTGTGCAAATAACATTGCTCTGTTTTTGTCCTTTCATTAGGTGGTGAAATAACACCGGTTTCAGAGTTCAGACACAAGCTGCAGTGCTGCGGGGCAGTGACTAGATCCATTGTAACGTGTCCCTACTTGCCTGGAACCAATTGCTTTAAGCCACGTTTCATATTATATCCTTTCATTTTGATTCTACACAGAAACCCTTAATTTAGTAATTTAATTAGCCAATAATATAGAAGCTTTAGGTCAAAGTTTACTACTTTCTTTGGGATTTCATCTACTTTTCTTGATTTTTTTCCCCTGCCCCCAGTTAAAACTTAAAACCCTATTTGGTATTGAGAAGATTGAAGCTTGACCCTTTTCTTGCATTGGAACCATACACTTTTATTTGATCTACATTTGAACCGTCTGGTTCCTTGTGTGAAATGAATCTTCAGAAATGTGTCAGAATGATCTCATCGTACTTTAATAGCTGTTTATTTAAGTTTTCTTTCTTGCTCTTTTGAGTCTGAAGAAGCAATAGATCAGAGCAGGAGGGTTTGTGAATTGGGTAGGCGTTTGCCTCACATTTCAATTCCTGATGTGGACTTCCGAAAATCTCAGAGCAGCTGTTCAGCGAAAGGCTGATTTGTAAAGCGAGTTGTTGCATTCAACTTTGGAGATCTTTTTCTTTCTTTTTTTTTTTTAATCTTTTTCAGAAATCTCACTTGATTGTTTGCAGGGCAAACAGTCAAGGAAAGATTTGATTTTGTGAACTGGGTGGTTGTGAGTTATGGTAGAGGATGAAGAGAATATGAAGGCCTCTTGTTGTGAGGAGGCTTTGGAGGAAAATGAGCCCAGAAGAGGAGGGTTCTGTGACTTTTTGTGTACTCCAATTTATTGGTTCAAAATGCTTGCGAAGGAGACGCATTGGAGTTTTGTGTTTGGTGTGTTGGCTGTATATGGAATAAGCCAAGGGCTGGGTGGAGCTTTTAGTCGCGTTGGCACTGAGTATTACATGAAAGATGTTCAAAAGGTGCAGCCTTCTGAGTCACAAATTTATCAAGGAATTATTTCAATTCCTTGGCTGGTCAAGCCTCTATGGGGCATACTTACAGATGTTCTTCCTGTCTTGGGGTACCGCAGGCGGCCATATTTCATTTTAGCTGGTAAAATTATGCATTTTATATAGCTCATCATTGCCTGTATATTTCTGCTAAATTGCTCATCCCTTTCTCACTTTAGTATCCTATTGATCTTATTTTTCGGTGCTACAGATGGACTTCTTTTATTTAGCTGGTAATTGATGGACTATAGATTGTCCTTACCTGAATATGTTCTACTAGATTTCTACTCCACCTTAAGTTTGGTAATTAAGTGATAAAATCTCATTTATATGTTAACACATGCCTTGCAACCCAGAAACTTAGCTCAGTTTCTGCTGAACAGAATTCTGTGGGGTGTGTGTTTGAGTTTCAAAAAGTAAAACATTATATTTAACAATAGAATCCAGCTTTTGATTTGCATGAGATAGACATGTTGATTTCTGTGAATGGTATTGAGCTGCTAGAATTTATCATATTCCATGTCGAACTCATGAGGTTCGTGCGAAACAAATTTGAGATGAAATTGACGATTGGCTTTTTTCACTACATACTTGGAGCATCCTGGCACCAATGGATTGGAATAATTTTAGCTGCATATTTTGAGGCTATGCTTCCAGACATCTAGAGAGGAAACTCTATATGGTGCCGCCTCTGGAAAACCCTTCCCTCTTGAGATGTTCTTGATTTAACTTATTTGCTACTGTGCATAAAAAGAAATTGTTATGTTTTCATCTACTACAAAACAACATTAATGCTAATATTTCTCTTTGGATAATTGGAAAACGTTTCTTCTCCAATGTCTATTTCAGGATTGCTCGGCGTGGTCTCCATGCTCTTGTTGTCATTGCATGAGAATCTGCATCTTGTATTTGCTTTGCTGTCATTGACAGCTGGAAGTGCTGGTGTAGCTATAGCAGATGTGACCATAGATGCCTGTGTGGCACAGAATAGTAATATTCATCCTCTTCTTGCTCCTGACATGCAAAGCTTATGTGCTTTGAGTTCATCAATTGGAGGACTTGTGGGGTTTTCGATCAGTGGTATTTTTGTCCATTTGATTGGCCCTAAGGTTGGCTGCTCTTTAATTTCACTGTCCACATGTACATTTCCATAAAACAATTTCTCTTCTTTAATTATCTTGCTTTCTGCATTATAAATTTCATATATATATATATATTTTTACCTTCTTTCCTGGTAGGGCGTCTTTGGTTTGCTGACAATCCCTGCTGGATTAGTACTTTCAGTTGGACTTTTGCTTGATGAGCCCCTCATGGCAAATTTTAGTTATAGAGAGGTACTCTGTCATCTTTTTGTTTACTCTTCGGTACCTCTGCATGCATATTCTAATATCCTCTCTGTTAATCAGGTAAACCAAAAATTTGTTGACGCTGGTAAGGCTATGTGGACGACATTGAAATTCCCAGATGTGTGGCGACCATGTTTGTATATGTACTTATCCTTTGCATTGAGTGTGAATATCCACGAAGGGATGTTCTATTGGTACACAGATTCAAAAGGGGGACCATCTTTCTCCCAGGTACATATGATTCTGCTATTCTTTTCTCTAGTTCTCACAACACCAAAATGCCTAGGAATCCTCTGTGGAACTCTTTTGGGTTCTTCAGCAGGGAATAATCAGGAAAATTTTCCTCCAGGAGTTACAACTTACAAGCAATGAGTGTGTAGATTTGGCTAGTAAAATTAATAATATGCCAATGCCTTGTGCAGGAGACTATTGGTTTCA
Source organism: Manihot esculenta (assembly GCF_001659605.2). NCBI lineage: Eukaryota > Viridiplantae > Streptophyta > Magnoliopsida > Malpighiales > Euphorbiaceae > Manihot > Manihot esculenta. The sequence continues at coordinate 33,202,052 of NC_035176.2, read as the reverse complement.
TATTTTCAGTTGGTTCAGTTGGATCACTCTTAGGAGCAATACTATACCAAAACGTTCTGAAGGATTATCCTTTCAAGGACCTGCTTTTCTGGAGTCAATTGCTATTTGGGTTGTCAGGCATCCTAGATTTGATAATGGTGCTGCGACTGAACTTGAAATTTGGCATACCAGATTACGTCTTCATTGTGATAGATGAAAGTGTCTCTCGGATGATTGGAAATCTCAAGTGGATGCCTCTGCTTGTGCTCAGTTCCAAGCTCTGTCCCCGAGGTATTGAAGGCACTTTCTTTGCTCTCCTAATGTCGATTGACAATGTGGGACTTCTGTCATCTTCATGGGGAGGAGGCCTTCTACTCCATTTATTGGATGTAACACGTACAAAATTTGATAACCTGTGGCTGGCCATTATACTGAGGAGCATTTTAAGAGTTAGTCCACTGTGTCTGATATTTTTGGTTCCCAGAGGTGATCCCAATGCTTCTGTTCTTCCAAGTGAAATCTTAGGTACAGAAGAGAGAACTGAATCAGCAGAAGATGAGAAAAATATTGAATTGGTGTCCCTCGTAAACAGTGTTGATGGTAAATAGCTTTAACAACATTGTTGACTGTGAAATTTGAATCAATTGCTTTGATTGGTAAATCGATTTAACAAGAACATTGACAGTCTATGGAGGTCAAAGCCAAAGTCTTTCTGAGACAATATTGACAGTAGCTAATCCAAAGAGAGAAGAAACATCCACTTGAGATTTCTATAGATCATTCGCTTGAAGCACTGGAATATAAAAAGAAAGCAAAAATATTCTGGTACTCTTTCAGTGCAGATTACTATTTCAGTTCTACGTGGACCATTCAGAATTTTTTTTTCCCCTTCTTTTTTGAGGAAAGGAGCATTTAGAATTTTCACAGGATACAGTTAGTTTTTTTTTCTTCTTTTTTTTCAATATACTATGGCAGAAACTCAAATTCGAGATTGCTGAGCCATTATACTATTGTTCCTGAATCATATTTTTTTGTGTACTTGAATATTATTAATTTTGAGAATTCAGTCATTTTTGAGAATTTATTTTGAGAAGATTAAATATTATTAATTTTTTTTATTTAATCACTATTTTTACTGAGTATAGTAATTATTTTATTATTTTTAAAATCCATTTTATAATTTATTTATTTTTGTAATTATTGACTTTTTTATTATTGAAATTGAAATAATCAAGTGAAATAAAATATGTTTAATCAAATTGAAGCGTATTTTATTATAATTTTAGTCATTAAAATATTTTTAATTATTATATAAAAATTTTAAACAACAAATAAAATAAAAGAAAGGAGTAATACGAGTATATCCTAATTAGAAATCGTTATATTAAAATAATTTATAATTATATTAAATTTTGAATTAAAAATTTTTGAATCTCTCATCACTCAAATAACTAAAATCAAAATGCAAAAATTATGAATTCTAATTGAAAATCATTGGAATAAAATTAATAAATGAAGTAATTTAATAATATTATTATTATTACTTAGGCTTCTTCCCGATTGGGCTAGCTTTGGAAATTGGAGTCGAAGGCCCAACGGAACCCTAGAAAACGGAAATATAAGAAAACAAAAAAGAAGGGGGAAGTTTTGAGTCTGTAACCAAACAGGAAGAACGCTTCTGGTCCCTTATTCCGGATTAGGGTTAAACTCTTCACCTGTCACCATTCTCTGTTTCTGTTTCTTAGGCGCCAAACTCCTGCAAGCAAAATCCACCCAACTGAAAATAACAGGTACCTTTCTCACCCTTATAAAGCTCTCTTTCTCTCTCCCTCTCTGGAACCGCTCAATCATTCCTCCTTTTTTCCCTGAATTTCATCCTTATTTCTCATGTCGAATCTTTTCCATAATGTGGTTTTCATGGTGCTATAATGATGACAGCAAGCTGTACTTTTGAAACTTCTGTTGGGTTGAATTCATATTTGCTACATTGATTGGTATCAGTCTTAGTGAAGTGGTTCCAAAGCAAAGATCTTAGCTTTTGTTAAATTCTGTTTCATTTTTTCAATTTCTTGTTTATGGGTACACTGGGTATTCTGTGAACGGCACAAGAGTTTGATGGAGTGAAAGGACCTTGATTGTTAATAATTCAGCTATTTCACTTACCTTCTTTTAGCATAATTCTTATTTTGCATTAAAATGAACAGTTTTTAAAGATAGAAAGAATTGAATTCTTGCAAAATTGAGTAATTTAAAAAAAAAAAAAAGTTCTTCTTTACTCGCATTATTTTCTTTTGATGGATTTTTTTAATGGTTACTTATTTTGCTTCAACTAACATTTTGTTCTATGTTTTTTCAGTTGCAGAAAGATACTGACGTTCAATAGGAAAAGGAATTTTTGTTTTGAGTCTCTTTATGTTCATCTTTTTATGCTAGGTATTTCATTTATTTTTTATTGAAATACATGGCTTTGGAATCCCAACTAATGTAGTTATTCAACTTTGGTTCATCTTCTTTGCTGCTTTATTTATTCCTCTTCTTCTTAAACTGAGGATTTTCTAATTTATGCAATAAATGATTTGCAATCTATTAGAGAAGGAAATGAGCAGCCAAATCCCAACAAACACTGATCGTTCAAGGACATATTGGACACCAACAATGGAGCGCTATTTCATTGACCTTATGTTAGAACAGATGAATAGAGGGAACAGGATGGGCCATACCTTCAACAAGCAGGCCTGGACAGATATGCTTCTAGTGTTCAATGCAAAATTTGGATCTCAGTATGACAAAGATGTCTTAAAAAGTCGTTATACCAATTTATGGAAGCAATTCAATGATGTAAAGAATCTTCTTGGTCAGAATGGGTTTTCATGGGATGAAACTCGAGAGATGGTAGTGGCTGATGATTATGTCTGGAATGCTTACCTAAAGGTTAATTGTCTTTTGCCAATGAATATCAATAGAAGTCTCTGTACCGTAATTCCAAATTAACACAAGATCCATGCAGGTCCATCCAGATGCTCGATCCTACAGGACTAAAGCAGTGTTGAATTTCAATGATTTGTGCTTCATATATGGGTACACCGTTGCAGATGGAAGATACAGCAGATCAAGTCATGATTTAGACTTTGACGATGAAGTCCAAGCTGCAAACATTGGTGTGTATTTTCTGCTCTTCATGAGCATTGACACAGATTGCACTTCTTTCTTATCGAGAATGTAATTAATATTCACCTTAATATGTTGCTTTTGCTGTTCTTTTTAATGCTTTCAGTAGCTTTGACACCATGCTTGTTGCTCATAATCTTTAAATTGGACTATCCAATAACAAGATATATAGCTTTCCACTTGATATTTAAAATGGCAAACGGTTCCATTCTCCTTTTTTAAGCCAGATATAGATGCCTAAATTTATGAATATGTGTTTTAACTGTTCTCACTTTTCAGTTATGATTTATTTATTTTTTTATATGATAACATGTCCTCAATGACTATATCTGATATCAGATATATGTATATATATATATTTTTTTTATGTATCTTTTTTGAATTGTAGGTGATACAATAGGAAGCTTTGCCCCATCAAATAATGAACGTCCAAGGACAGAGTGGACTGCAGCTATGGACCAGTATTTTATTGAGCTTATGCTGGACCAAATAGTAAAAGGCAATAAAGCTGGTAATGCATTTAACAAACAAGCTTGGACTGATATGCTTGCCTCCTTCAATGCAAAGTTTGGTCCTCAACATGGCAAAAGAGTTTTAAGACATCGATACAAGAAATTGTTGAAGTATTATAGTGAAATGAAGGTTTTGCATAAGCAAAATGGTTTTACATGGGATGAAACTCAACACATGTTTGTAGCTGATAATGATGTTTGGGATAGTTATATCAAGGTAAAGGGTCTGCAGAACTGTAATTCTTATCTTTCCTTTTTGTTTCTTTCTTTTTCTTCAAGGAACATTTCCCACTTTCTTTGTAGGAACATCCACAAGCACGAGCATATAGAATGAAGACCTTGCCAAATTACAATGATTTGGTCCTTATATTTGGTGATGCAACTGAAGAAGGAGGCGACACTAATTTACATCAACAAAAAGAGCATGAAGTTGAAAATTCTCGAATAAGAACTGGTTAATTGCAACTTTTACATCCTAGGTTGTTTGTGTAGTCAGTTCCCTTGTTAAAACTTAGAGGTTACCTTCCTAGTTGACAATTTCTTGACTCCATCAGGCATGGACATTATTCCCTCTTTTTTTTTTTTTCTGTGATGTGAACATGCTTGGTTTCTGTGATGTGAACATGCTTGGGAAGCTGTAAATTTGTTACCGCTGCAAAACATTATCAGATGTGTAATTATATAGTTGGTAGCATGATTCATGTTACGCCAGAGAGCTTTCGATGAATAAGAATTGCCTTTACAAATAGACTTTTGTTCCTGCAGGAGAAGGAACAGTAAGCCTAGCTCCTGCCAGTACTGATCGTACAAGAACATATTGGACACCACCAATGGATCGTTACCTTATTGACTTGTTATTGGACCAGGTGTATAAAGGAAATAAACTTGGACAGACATTCATAAGCCAGGCTTGGATTGACATGGTTGCTTCATTTAATCTCAAATTCCAATCTCACCATGACAAAGACGTTTTGAAAAACCGGTACAAGCATTTGAGGAGGATGTATAATGACATAAAAAATTTGCTTGAAAATAGTGGGTTTTCATGGGATGAAACGCGAGAAATGATAACAGCTGAAGATCATGTCTGGGATGCCTATACCAAGGTAAAATGCATTATTTTCCTTTCTTATTTAATGAAGTATTATTTTGTTGCTCATATGTTGTGGATGCATTGCAGGCACACTCTGATGCTCGATCATACAGAGTTAAAACCGTGCCAGGCTATCAGAAATTGTGTGTTATATTTGGACAAGAAAGTTCCGATGGAAGATATAGCCGTTTGGCTCAAATTGTGGACCCTAATGGTGAAACACCAGGTTTAGTAATTGGTAAATATCTCCTGATACTTCTTATCATTTTGTATTATATTATATGGTACATGGCACAAAAGTAACTCAGATTGTTTAGGTTCATTAGACCAAAATTCTATTGGCTCTTAGTTGTGGTCCTTGTAGATATATGCAAAGATGGAATTGTCAACTGAAATGGAAAAATTTTGTGAAAGGCAGAAGTCACTGTTCTTTTGTTTTTCTAATTTTCAAAAGAAAGAACTCCAAAATTGTAGCACTATTGCCAGGGAGAGTATTAATTTCTTGTGCTCTGAAAAACATACCAGTCACTGCAAATGTTGCTACTTGATATATATATATATATATATATATTTTCTGTTCTTCCTAACTCCCGTTGATTGACTTGTATATATCTATATTTAATATATTTTGCAGGTTATTGTTGTGTCGATCCTTTGATAATAGATTGGCAACCAACAATGGATCGATATTTTATTGAGCTTATGTTAGAGCAGATGCATGGGGGGAATAAGATTGATCACACATTCAATGAACAAGCATGGACTCACATGGTTGAATCATTCAATGAAAAATTTCAACTCACATGTGACAAATACATTTTGGAAAATCGGTACATAACGTTGATGAAAGAGTGCGAAAACATTAGCAGTCTTCTTAACTGTAGTGGCTTTTCATGGGATGCAACTCAACAAATGGTAATTGCTGATGACGCTGTCTGGGAATCTTATATTCAGGTGAATTCCTCACTCGGTATCATTTTTCGTATTTTGATTGTCATATGCAAAGCTACCCTCCAGTTCTCATCTAGACTTTAGAGTGGTCTGGGTTGTCATGTCAGATAGTGGTGTTACCATCATCCTACTGCTACCCTTTTCTATGTGGGAGAGTGGGATTTACGTTGTACATGTACATGGGCATACGTCCGTCTCTGCATAGTTGCATGTCATGCTTTTTCAAGAAAATGATCACCATATCATTCTGAGTCGGGAGCTTTTTGGCTTGCGTAAATAAGCTTATATTTCATATTAGTCCTTCAATTTCAAGATCTTCCTGCTTAAAAATTTTGCAGGTACAGCCAGATGCCATTGCATACAGGAATAAGGTCTCAGAGAATTATATTGATCTATGCCAAATTCAAAGAAGTGAAACGTCAAATATTCAGAATCTAGAGGTGCAAACTGGAAATGATTCTGAAGAAGTTAGGGTGGATTTGCTTCTTGGAGATGTACAGTTTCCCATGGAGGATATCCCAATATCTGATCAACAGCGAAAGCGACCCACTAAAACACCACCAGACTATGAAAATTCTAGCAAGGTACAGAAAGTTGACAAAGAGATGCAAAGAACCTTTCCTGAGACGGCAGAAGCGGCAACGACATCAGTGAATAAGAAAGAGAGCAAGAACAGGGGAACAATTGAAAATGCAATTGACGCACTTCAAGCAATAGCGGACATAGATGAAGAACTTTTGTTGGATGCTTGTGATCTCCTTGAAGATGACAAAAAGGCCAAGACATTTTTGGCACTGGATGCCACGCTGCGAAAAAAGTGGTTACTAAGAAAACTTCGTCCATAGGAGGGTTAATATTATCTCCCTCCTATGAGTTTATAATTCCTCTTACTTTTCAGTTCTTTAAAAAATGTAAATCTAGATTAGGTTTGTTTGAGCAGGATTAGCAGAAAAGCCATTAACGATCATAAGCAAGATCCTGTGCAAGTTTTGTAGCACGTCATACTGAGTTGTCCTGTGAATAGAATGAAAGATTTTTCAGCATGTTTCTTATAAATTTTCATCAATAGGAGTCTTAAGCTCCCTTTTCTTGTTTCTTTTAATAAGCATTAGCATAAATCAAAAGACTTTATACACGCAGATCATAATTAAATGACCATGAAGATCTTCCTTGACATGGTCTCTTTGCTACCACTCTTTGGTATCACTGGAAATGGAGGAACTTTTTTACTTCTAAGGATGCTTTTGTGCGGCCGAGGGAGTGCTTTCAGATCATTTGTTGCTTGGGCTTCAGATATTTGCCAACCAAGGTTCTGGCATGAGGAGTCCAGGACGTTGGGCGTGTGTTATGAGAATCGTTGGGTTGGCCCGAGGGGTGGTGTAAAATTAATACTGATGGTTCAGTTATTCAAGCAACAGGAGTAAAACCTCTGGCCATGACATGATTCAGTTTGAGTTGAAATCAGATTTGAAATAGCAACTTTGGAAGGAATGAAACCGAACTACCAGTTAAAATTCATTTACAGTTTTTTTAAACAATAATTTTAACCAAATCAATCGGTTTCAAATTATTCAAACATTATTTTGATCAATTTAAATTTGATCAAATCTTTATTCAGTTATTACGAATTTAATCCTGAATCAGGCTCTAACCGAGTCGAACCTCATGGCTCACAATCAAACAATAAACATAGAACTCAAGGACTCCGACCGTGAATCTTCTTACCCCAGCCCCCACAGCCATTTGTTAATTGGATTGTGGGTGTCATGACTCTGGAGAATCAACCCTCATAGTAAAAATTGGAGAAAATTATATTTAGAGAAGACGTCAATTAGTAAGGACTAATCAGAAGCCAAAAAAGAAGAATCATCAGCATCAGAGTGAATTACACACGTCATGGACCAAATCTGTATGCAATTTGCTGCAGAAATACATTGAATCAATCATTGAGCAGTGAACATAACCGTGACGTTGTATTTTGGAAGGCAAAAATCAGAACAATCTAACTACAACAAGAAGCATTTTGCAACCTTGGGTTCTCACCAGGAAGGCAGCATTATCACATCATTTACGGTAACTGGAAAGAAGTTTGATGGAGAGACACTAATAAAACATTCCCCTTCAACACTCAGACCAACTCCGTTCCACAGTATTGCATCCGTTGGCATTTAGAGAGGGCCAACTCAGTCCAGTCAAGAAATTCTATATTGTTGAGCACCATAAACCAAGCAACTTACTTTACCCGTCTCCTCCTATCTCTATCTCTTTCTCTACCTCTCTCTCTATCGTGATCATCCCGCTCTTTACTCCCACTCTTTTCATGGTGATCCCTCTCCCACCTCTCACTTTCCAAATCATGAGGTCTATCTCTATCCCTGTGCCTTTCCCTCTCCCTGTCAGAATCATTTCCCCACTCCTTGTCCCTAGTTGATGTTTTCCGTTGTGGGCTCTGGCTTCTGCTCTGGCTGCGGTGTCGCTTTCTTGAAGATTCACGGCTATCATCCCTTCTATCCTTTCTTTCTGAAGACTTTCTCTCTGTGATAACAAAGTGAAGAAGATGAACTTGCACACTTCCAAAGCATTACAAAACAGGACGCACATGAAACTGTTGCTCATCTTACATGAATTGACAATTAATAATGCTATATTTTGCTATTTCAGTTCTGAACCATAAAAGTTCTAGCACTAAACCAATAATCTAAATATATGAAATTCATGCATGCCCAGTAATAAAATACACAGAAAATAAATTGTAAAACCAAGAAAAACACATTACGCAAAATTTTTCTATTAGTGGAAATCCACATAAAAAGATTCAGGCTTGCAAAATGGGCACTTACTACTGTTCCCAGGAATATCGTGAGGAGAATCAAATAAACCATATTCTGACTGTAGCCATTTCCGATGGATTGCAACTTTTTTCTCAATTTCCTCTGCACTTTTTATCCCACGCTCCTCAAGAGATTCTCGATATTCTATCAAAGCACCCTCCAGACGTCTCAACTTCTGCCTGAAATATCATAAGCAAAGCTAAAGTGAAACTCGAACCTGGACTTACAACTGCACAGATTCTTTGTTATATGGACAATTAGCAGCAAAAGCTCATAAGCAAACACTGATGCGTCCAAAAATATTAAAAATAACAAATAAAGCAAAAACATCTATCACTTTTTAATGCAAACAACAAATTTCATGCCTTTAGCAAGTGCCTCATGAGAAAATACAGTACACATACACTAGTGAAAGTCTGAAAGATAAAAAGGAAAAAAAGACATGCAATCACAATTTAATAATTATACCTCTGCTCTTCATTCATCCCGACATCAGGTTGCATAGAGATACTAGCATCAGTACCAAACTCCATTTCGTCATCAGCCTTACCTGGATCATCACCAGCATTCTCACTTCCAGAGGACGAGTAGCTCAACCCCAAATCTCTAGCACTTTTTTTTTGCTCATCATAGCTGTCATCATCATCTCGAGCCCATTTTGAGACTGGCAGAACTGGATCATTTTTCTCTTTCTTTGTGAAGGCTTTTAATTCAGGTTGTGGAATTGGAAGAGTTGTTGCTAAAGATGCAGAATCCCTGCTTTGAGACTGCATCCCATCCTCCCCATAAAGATCCCGCCCTGACAATCCCTCTGGCTCAGATTCAACATATGTTTCTCCATGCCCACTTGAAAATTTCCTAGTACTGGAATGGCTCTGAGAAAATTTCAAGTCATTATCTAACTCATAGCCCCTCTGCTTTTCTGCCTCTTCAAGACTGAGCAATCGGGCAACCATAATTTCTCTACCACCAATAAGAGATAATCCATTATGTCTGCAACGTCTTTCAAGCTCAGCAATGGGGAGACACATTAGCTCCTTCATAGCTGCTCCTTTGCCCATTGCCAATGCAGCATCTTGGTTCATATTTCCTCCACCTGTATCTTCCGAGTTGATTTTTTTTCCCATTTCTGGTGCATGACCACATATAGAATGGAAAGGGATAACACCAGAAGTATTAGATCGGAGAAAAGAGGCCCGTAATCCATTCACATATGCATCTGAAAAGAGAAACCAGTCCGACCACACTTGCAATACCTTCAAAACTCGTTCCTGTTGGTACCGATTATAATGTTCACTTTAGAAGAGGACGTAAATGAAAGATATGGAGAATTGAAATGAGAACAATAATTACAATTACAGCTTACCTTGAGGGCCTCAGCAGTGATCCTACCAGTGATACTGCGATACAAGTCATTAAAACTCTCCATTATGTCAGGCAATGTGGCCTCAAATTTAGTGCGATATGCAGAAGCATTTTTTACAGGTGCACTGCTATTATGTAGAATGTCAGAGACAAGCATAAGCCTTGCAACTTTAGTTGGTATTGGAGTTTCCTTGAGTGTCAGGCTCTCTGTTAGAACTTCAACTATCTGCACAGAGAATATATACATATATATATATGCAATATAAGTCACCATAACATAGTTTCATTTAATAAAAACGAAAAAAAAAAAAATTCCTCCATTCCATAATTATTTACTTATTATTTCAATCATTTTGCTTCATTATTGATGAAAAAACGGTTCCCGTTTCTGTTTATGGCAATTTGAATACCATCATAAACAACATGTCTTGCAAATGCAGGCCAGTAGGAAGAGTCCATAGGTTAACATCAATCGCAACATAGAAAAGAGACTTATGCCAAGCACTTTTGTCAGTGCAATGTGAAAATAAAATACACAGCACTTGCTTGCAATGCATAAAGCAAGAGTATTGAAAAAAAGTTAAATGCTTTGATTTGAAGCAGCACCTCTCCTGCAGCATCAGCATTATCCAATGCAAAACCCATAGCTTCCTTTATCTGACTTCTTTCCAATGTTAACCCACGTAACATATCCTCAAACTCATCCCTCTCAGGATCAGTCAGGGTCCGCTCCGGGTCAACACGCTGCAAAAAATCCAAAAGATAAGAAAAAAAAAGAGATGCTGAATAGAGTAAGTAACGTCACTGCCAGACATCACCCAATGCTAATATACCCTGCTTTTTCCTGCAGCATATGTGTTACCAGACTCCTTTTCACGCTCTGGGCTCTTCCCTGTGGGCAGAGGCGGTGGCATCCATCTAGGAGAATGAAAAACAAAAACAGTATCAAATAATCATTATTATCCAGTACAACATGGTCATAAATTTGTATGTCCCTTCAAATAACCATGTACCAATGCATAAAAATGTTACGAACCTTCCACTACCAGTTATCATGATAAAAGGTTCTGTTCGCCACCTTTGCAGAGTATCACCCTGCATTCCCAGGAAGATTGAGCATTCTCAAGACTCAACTTGTTCACACATACAGAAAAACAATAAATTCTTCTCAAACTATAGATACTGCTAAGGCAGATGGTCATGGCAAACATAACATCTAAATAGTATATATCTTTTTGAGATGAAACTAATGCTTTTCAGAATGACCAACGTCTTTTATGCCTTCAAAGACACTTGAGCTATACCTGGGCAAAAGAATAGAGCCTCCAAACATAGTATGTATGTTCCTTTGAGCCAAGCTCAAACAAAAAATTGAAAAGAGGATTCCCACGGCCTCTTTCCATGATAGCTTGTTCAAAAGCACATCCTCCGTCCAGAACATACAGAGCCATTGTATCAATTACATGGCAGAGATGATTATCATCGGGTGGAACAACCTTTATATCAGGAACATTTGGAGTAAGAACCTGCACATGAAAATCAAGCCATAAACTAGATAATATGCACTAAACTTAATATCCAAACCTTGATGGATAAAAATAGAAAGCATTAAAACAATCTAGTTAGCATGAATCAATCACTGAAAATAAGAATGGACCAAAATAGATCTTGAGCTCTCTATTCAAATATCTAGTTAGACATTTTTTTCAACAAAATAAATTATCTACTCCCTCCATCCCTCATAATAGGCTAGCTTTCCTTATTTTATCCGTCCCATATTATAGGCCACTTCCCTTTTTGAGAAGATTTTTTTTATTAGCTTCCTAATTTACCCCTATTTAATATATATTGAAAAGTAAGATTTATTAGTTTCAAGAATAATTTAGTAATGGAGAAATTTAATATACAATGAAAAGTAAAATATACTAGTTTCAAGAATAATTTAGCAGTGGAGCAATATGAGTAGAGCATATATTAGGAAAAACAATATAAAATTGATTTCTTTAACCATATTCACTATTTTTTCTAAATCCATGTGAAAAAAGACAAATAGGCTTATCATTGTGGGAATGGAGAGAGTATATCATAGTTGAAGCATATATGTGAATCAACAACCACTGCTTGTGTCCAAACCAGACTAGCATTCCACAATAGTGGCATATCCATATCAGCTCCAACAACTCTCCATTCACAATGCTATTTTTCATTTCTTTTTCATAGGGCACGGAGTTGCAAACTATTATCGCTCTATTATAAAATAAAGTAGGCAAGATAAATTTGTGAACTTACCAGTTCAGAGCTATGACTTGGGACTGAAGTTACTGGTGGACCTGATGGACCAGAGAGAACTACAGTGGCACCCTATTAAACAAAAGTTAAATGTCTCAGAATCACAAAGCATGGAGACAGAAACCTATTTGAACTGCATATTTATGTTCAAGTATTATGAAGTAATAAAACATTGCCCTCTCCCTTTCTCAAGAGGAAACTAGTCTGAAACCATGCACCACAAAATGTAATAATTCAAAAAAACAGTAAGCACATATATCAACCAAATATAAACTTCACATTTTCACAGCACGTGCAACGGACCTCTTTACTCCTGATGGCCATATGTCCAGGTGGTGGAGCAGGAAGTGCTTGAGATGGAAGAGCTACAGATTTACCCCACCCAATCTTCAACTCATATTCATACACAACAATTCCTGTGACATGAAATATTTCTCTACAATCAAATTTGTGTTTCAATATATCACTGAATTTGAAAAGCAGCCCTCATATACTGGTGTTGATAGTAATATATCACATAATGATGCAAAGAAGTATAGGGCTTTTAACATTCAGTAGCCCAGAAAATGAGCAAGCATATATATATATATATATATATATATATATATCACATCAAACCCATAACAAAAAGAGCTCTCTTTCCCCCTTTCTTGGCACTGGCTAAAGGAACTAAGTTCATCAAGCCATAGTTTTTAGTTTCCAAAAATTATTCTGAAAACATTGGACATGAATAATACCCAAAAATTGACAAAACAGATCAATAGTAAACCATGACACCTGATAAGTCAGAACAGCGAACAGAGCAAGTAGCCATTCAATTATGAAAAGGTATTGCCTCTTTCAAAAACCATATTCTCCCAAGTCTCACCACTACTTGTCTTTCAAAGGAAAAAACAACTCTCATCCTTTTCATCACTGAATCTACATTTTGCCCCTTCTTTTTCTTCATTTTTTCAAAAATTTATTCAGGTTAGGCAAACTAAGCCTCAAAGCCAAGTAAATTACAGTGGACCAAGACTCCATAGTCCACACTCACAAATGGCACAGGTACACTGGGGCAAAGTATGAAGTCCATATAACGGAGAGTCAAAGAACCAAAAGTTCAATAAAAAGATTAATAGTATATTTTAAATTTTTTTTAAAGAAAAAATACCTTGCATTTCATCTTTTGCAGCCTGTCCATCAGCCCTATTCATAAATGCAACAAATCCACAATTCCTTTGCCGCCTTCGCTCTTCTTCTGTTCTAGGCCACATTATCTTCACACTCGCAATAGGCCCAAATCTTCCAAAAGTTCGCAGAAGAAAATTCTCATCAACCTAGGTAATAAGAACAAGAACATATTAGCATTTTCTGAAGGCATAAATGACAATGTGTCAATAAGTAGAGCAACAAGAAAGAAGTATCAAAATAACCATCCTCTGCAGGCATAAATGATATAGTGTCAATGAGTAGAGTAACAAGAAAGAAGTGTAAAATAACCATCCCCACCTGAGGAGAGAGATTCCCAACATAAAGATTAGTAGTTTGTGGATCACCATCATCAAATGATCCCTTTCCGCTTGGATCAAAGTCATCAGGCAGTTCATCAAACCTACTAGATGGCTGGGAACAAAACAACCTTGTTAAAAGTTCACCCCTGTTTCTAAAAGAAGAAAGATCCAAAGAGTAATACCGACATAGTATGGTAGGAAGTAGGAAGCATTACCACATATACTAAAAGTTGATTGAGATAATACAAAACAATTTTAAGTCAAATAGAAAAGAATGTTTATATTTATCATAATTTGTGAGTATGATTTAGATGAGAACCATATTCAAAACATCACTCATGTTGAGGGTTGAACTTGAGGGTGAACTTACAGCAGAAATCTCAGTAGCACACCCATCACGCCAACGCTCACGTTCCTGATTTCGCCTCTCCCTCATCTCATGTTCATGCTTCAGCTCCTCCATGAAATGATCTATGTTCCGTGCCTTTCCTTTTTCCTTCTCCCTTGGTCTTTCCTCCTCCTTCTATAGTAAATAAAAATAACATGTACATTACACAAAAACTTCCTAACAACTAATTCAGATGGATGTTACAACCTCTATCAAAATACTGACCTTCTTCTCAGATTCCTTTCCCTTGACTGCCATGGGAGGTGGCAAAAAAGAGGGAACATACCTGCAGAAGTAATGTTAAAGATAAACATCCAGGTCACTGAGACAGACACATAATTTGGCATTACTGCCAAACACAATTAACATTTTTTTGCAAAAGACGTTCATGTGGCTTGTCAACTTCCCATGTGCTCTATTCTTAAACTTTTTAATGTGCATCAGAACACTACTGAAAAGTGTTCTATTTGAGTTAATATTAGTTTCATTCCTGTTCTGGTATACAGGTATAAAAACAGCTAGTAGACATCTCATTCCTGGAAAGATAGCCTTTCTATGCCTTTGATATCACTGTGTGCCACAATATTATTAAACGCAGTTAAGTTTGAGGGAATAGTCAAGCTTTCAGTTCATAAAACTTCCCTCTATCTTCTAACAATCATGAGGTGAAGTAACTATAAAAAAGTGTTGAGATTCTGATTTCTCACAAGTCACTGTAAAATAAATCAGTGTTTATAGCAAACATCTCTGCAAGTAAACACTAAAGAGATTGGAAGTGGACTGCAAGTAAATGGTGTAGTACTCTTCTAATTCCCTAGAGTTGCCAACATAGCAAGAAAAGAGGTTGACTGAATAATAAACTGCAGCCCTTCATTTTGAATTTTAGCCAAAAGATTGTTTCTCAATTCACAAAAATATCATGACATTTGGTAACCCTATAGATAATAGCAATCTCAAAAAAATTCTAAAAAAGTACACTGCAGCATATTGGGCCTGATGGTTCAAACTTGAAATTTTCTTTATATAGTGTTTAGTTTAATTCCATCAACCAAAATTTTGTAGAATTCAATTGAATTTCAAACAGAATCATTTGAAAAGAATTCCACTATTCGGTTTAATACAACTTAAAATGCAGAATTCAATTGAATTCCATATAAGTCATGTTTGGTTTCATTCCATAATTGAAATGTTTACTCTCATTTTGTAAACTACCCTTAAGAGTGAAAGAAATTATAAGTTTCTACTCTATCAAGAAAATCTTATTCATAATAAATTTATAACCACTAACAAACATATAAGCCAATTAAATGATATATTTGTAAATACACCAGTTGCTTTTAATGAAGAATTTATTTACTTCTGTGTAGACAAGAGGCACTAGGTATCTTGTTGGCTTTTAAGTGATTTTTTTTTTCATATGATAGAGTTAAAAGGTGATGGAAAATGCATGTATCCTCCATTTATTTTGTCTCATGTTTTAATAAGCATTTATTTTATTCTATCTTATCTTATTTTGTTTTATTTATTTTTTGACAGCAGAAGCAAATATTTGTCAAAATTACTTAAGCCATAAAGCATTAGATGAAGAAGAAAGGATGGAAAAGACCACACCCAATCAATCAAACAAACAAAGAAACAGCTGCCCTTGATTTGTTGATTTCTTAACAAAAGAAAAACTATAATTAACAAGCTCATATATAAGATCTTTACAATTGTAAATTACATGACCATAATAGGATAAATTGGAGCAACTTGAAAGAAGAGCTTGGTCCAATGAAGTGAATTTGTCTATATACAAATATCAAAACAGGCCCTTCAATAAAGTTGAAAGTTACATGCAAATTTTTTTTCTAAAAAAATAGAAATTTAAAATAAATATTTTTTAATTAATTATTAGTACTTGTTTAGTTATTTAATTAATAAATAAGAAAATGATAAATGAGGAGAAAATTTTTTGATGTGGGCTTTTTAGTTCAAAAAAAAAAATCTGTTATGTAAGTTTTACAGATTCATTTCAAATTCCATTATAAGAATTGGTTTTAGTTATAACCAATTACACATAATTGATTTCATTGAATAGAATTCTGATTTTTATTTGAGCCAAACAGTCAAAACATGAAATTCAATTGAATTTCACAAAATTGATACAAATTTGGTGTCTAATAGAGATGAATGGTGTCAAAGGACCTATATAGCCAACCCCAACTAGTATGGATTAAGGCTCAATTGTAAGTATTGTTGTACATCCACTTCTTCCTTTTATCTCATTGAAAGTCACATTGGGATAATGATTTGTTTATGTCATGTCCACTTCACTAATTACCTCGTAATTTTGAACATTGGAAACTATTTCATTTAATTATTTACTTTTACCATCTATATAGCCAACCCTAACTAGTATGGATTAAGGCTTAATTGTAAGTGTTGTTGTATATCCACTTCTTCCCTTTATCTCATTGAAAGTCACATGGAGATAATGATTTGTTTATGCCATGTCCACTTACCTCAATTACCACGTAATTTTGAACATTGGAAACTATTTCATTTAATTATTTACTTTTAACAGTTGGAATTGATAATGCTATTACACATTCGAAATGAAAATTCATGACCACTAACTTCCCAAAGGAGCAATTCAAAGTTTGATTATCAAGATGAAGAGGAAGCATTGAAGTTCATATTCTTCAATTGTTTAATGCTGATGTTCAGGCAATGTCCATGTATGACCTCAACATAGCAAACCGATGATATCTGTTTTACCACTGCACTGAGATACATCAAGATTGACATCAACAAATCACCAACTTTCTCAAAACTCAAACAAAACTACAGGCATAAATATTGCATAAGAGTGCCCAGACTCCAAACTTTATATTATATTGCAGCATAAAGACATCGCAAACTGAAAATCTCATTGCAAAGGGTAAAAGTTCTTCAAGTTCCAAGATCATTTGCAACTTCTAACACGATGAAACAAAGAATTGGCCAATTCAAATATCAATTTAACCTCTTCAATTTTTTATTATTAAGAATAAATCACAGCAGAACTCCACTTTGGCAAAATAAATGCCTTCAAGCACCACAAACAACTAAACTCATCTCTTTATATCCTTCATTTTTCTCGCCTAATAAACAAAAACTACATCTAAGGATATCAGCAACATAAAATTGTCCCAACTCTATGATGCCTTGTGAAACAGCATTGTAACATGGTTAATCAAGATTATAATCAATCAAAAGTATTTATTTACCTACTTCCCTTTTTTGGACCAGATACCCCATCTTTGGACTTTTCACCTGCCATTTGCGAATGAATAAAAAGGCCCATACTTTTATTAATGTGTTCATAGAAAACTATTAATTTATCCATTGCATGAAGCAAATAAGAATAAAACATAATATGAAAAGGAAACTTTAATACTAAAACCAATAAGATGATAGAAGTTAAACATCCAGACTGACCTTCAGAATCAGCGGTTATTCTCTCATTTGGATTGATGGTTCCACCTCGAACAAAAGTCTTAGACCCAGGTGCATTATCCCCTTGAAATGACTCCACAAACTCAGCATACAACCGAGCTGTTTCATCATCCTCTCTCTTCAGAGAAAGAGGGTTGGACAGGAAAGAAAACGAACTCATTGAGAAAACTAACAGCTTTTTATATACAAGTAGGAATGTATCAACTTTGAAAATAAAGCCCTCCTCTACTCCCCTCCCACCCAAAAAAAATCCGTACCTTTTTCTTTGCTTCTTCCTCCTCTCTATGCTTCTGGAAAGGTGTTTTTTTGCGCGTAATAGAGAAGGAATTCATCTATGCATCAAATTCTCACGGAACAATTCCCTACAGCTCACAAAATTCAAATCATAACAGGCATCTGATTCCGAAAAGAAAAAAACCTAAACCATGTTCAAAAATCGGCAAATTTGTAATCACACTGCACGTAATTAACAAACCAATTCGATTCCAAAACTAACATCAATCTACGGAAGATATCACACGAGCTACGAAAGCAAAGCTAGAAATTCGATAACCTAAAACAATTAGGTGACCAAGATAAGTTTCGAATTTAACTCATCACGGAGCTATAATCGCAAAAGAAAGGAGGGCCGAGAAGCATAAGAGAGAGAGAGATGAAGAACGAACCAAGTAGAACTGTAGAAGCGAATGGATTAGCACTGCTATCTAGGGTTGTTCAGCTGCAAAAATGAAGGTTTTGGAGTCGAGTCTCGATGAGAAGAGAAACACAGGGAGTGAAGTGAAATTTTGGTATTTGGTTATGAAGCTTTTCTTAATATTTTATATTACAAAATAAATTACAATTTAATACCTATAATTTAACAAGCTAATCTATTTTTTTTTAAATAGCTATTTAATTTATTATAATCTGAAAATAATATTATTTTTTTTGAAAACAAAAAATAATATTAATTAAAATTGTTTTTTCATTGGGTATTATATTGAAATATTAAATTATTAGAAAAATAATAAATTTATTTTTTTACCATGCTTAAAAGCCTATTGGCACGGCATGGGAGCCTAAAACACAAATCACAACCAAGCTCAAAGCACAGAAGAGAACAGGAGCGCAACCCAAAATCACTCGACCCAACACTCAAGGCCATCTTGCGACAAGCAACACCATGCAAACTAGAAGACTTGACGACAACTGAATAGCAACAACAGCAACAATAAAACTCCATACATGCTAAGAGAAGAAGAATCATGACAATGGGAATAAAAACAAACAATGCATAGTAGAAGCTGTGCTGCTACCAAGAAGCACTACCAACACATCAAGTAGAAGCGACAGCCTCATTATCGACTGCCACCAAAGAGAAGGGTCGACTTATAGCATTTCTAATTATAACAGACATGGAGCTGTAAGGAAATATCCAAGCTCTAACGTCGAAGTCATCCACCCACACAACTGATCTCAACATAGCGAAGGCTAAACAGAATCCAGAAGAACATAATTCAAAACCAACGCAAACACTCGCATACAAACCCAAAGACCAAGGAAACCCAAAACAATAGCAAAACAGCTATTCATGGAATGAAGAAGACTGGCTACGCCCCATCAGGACATTAAGTAGATTGACCTCTCTCTCAAAAGATAATAAAATTATAAAACTAATTTGTGGAACAAAGAAATCGTGAAAAAAGATTTATCGTGAGTGATATCCTGAGATCCCATAAAGATAGACTCAAGATATGTATTTGTAAACTTAGTTTGTTTAGCCCATTCTTTTCTTCTTTTATCTTTTTTTCTTTTATTCTCTAGTGACGCATAACCGTTGTTCTACACTAATACACTTATTATCATGCGGAATCGTACGTACAGATGTGTTGTGTCATTTTCCATCATCAAGTGATTATTTAATTTTCTCCGACGCTATATGGACATAATTCTGGATGTATAAGGGTCTGTTTCCCACCAACCCATCAAATCAGTTGAGTTGGATCTCCTACGATGCCCGAGTCCTATTCTGTCTGGCCTATTTGCACAAGGTCAGGGTCGCCCGCTAGTGGGTGGACTCGTGTAGCGGGCTTTGATGAGGCTATGGTCCGACCTCCCTATATGAGCTTAGTTGTGGCTTAGGTATCCGATACCCAATAGTTATCAAGTATCTCCTTTACCCGCTCGCTAATTATTCCATGATTAATAAGGGGTAAATCTTGAAGCTCCAATTATAACTGCGCAGCTCTAGGAGTGCTTTTGTTAAAATGTCTTCTTTCTGCCTTTACCCATTTCAAATTTGCATTTTTGCTTTCACTCTCAGTTCTTCCTATTGCGCTGTCTCTGCTATCTTGCTCTCCTTCTTCTCTGTAATTCTTACTTTTCCAGTTTTAGGTATGTCTTACTCTTCTCATGGATTCAGTTAGAATCCTGATGTCGTGGGTCTGGTGTCCTTCATTACTTCTTCTTCCCTTTTCAATTTCTTCTCTAGCGACTACGCTGATACCATGATTTATAGGATTATGGCTCCCCTTCCTAATGAAAGGTTTGTCCTTCCCAATCCACCTCCTATGGGCTTAATAGACACCCAGCAAGGGCGCAGCTTGGTCTTCTTTGTTAAGCAACGCGATTTCAGGCTGACCTTTCCTTTTACCCCTTTCTTTATTAAGGTCTTTCGTTACTTCAGGGTGACTCCTCGTATATTGTCTCCCAATTTCATTTTGTTTATGTGATGCTTTAAGTCTGTTTGTCTATGTTGGAGTTTTCCCCCTCTGTCATTTTATTCTTCACTTTCTTCCATCTCGTTTGGTCTAACTATGGGTTCTACTACTTTGATCCCTAGACAGGGTTATTCATCTTTGCCGGGTATAAGGACTTGATAAAAGGCTGGGCTGAGGCCTTTGTGGTTGTCGAGCTGAAAGAGGGCTCGAGGATTAACTGAGATGTTGTTCTCTCTTGGGGGGAAATCCTTCAGGGCTGCAATGACTTTCTCAGGTTAACCCTGTTGGACCAAGTCTGCCTTCTTTAACTGACCTTTGTAAGGAAGAAGTATGACATCAAGAAGTGTATGTTCATGTCCAACCTTCGGGACTTCCGGGAAGCTGGTATTATTATTTTTCTGTTTTTCTTCCTTGTTGCATTTTCTTTTTGTTATTTTGAGTTCTAACTAGATTGACATTTCTTTTTCAACTTCTGTTGTTCCTATGGATAACATCAAGCTCTCGAAGAACTTTTTCCTGTCTTGGGAGATTATGAGGGCGACCTTGGCAGCTTTTAAGGCTAAAGACATGGCCAACATGACTTAGGAGGTCTTTCAAGCGATGGACCCAACAGCTGCGAACCGTTCAACTCCCCCTGCCCTTACTTTGGCGCTGGTGCCTACAGTAGGTGGTTCTCGGTCTACAGCCTCGAGGACGTCTATTCCTGCCAAAGCGCCAACTCCAGCCAAGACTTTGGCTACTCCTAAACCGGCTTTCAAGGAGCCCATTGCACTCAGTGAGTCTGCCGAGGGTAGTTCGGAGGAGGGCACTGCAGTTGCCCCTTTGGACGTCACACCTCTCCAGGCTCTAGGGGCCATAGTGATTGGAGGGGCAGCCAGCAAGCGGGCCGGTACTTCAAAGCCTGCTATTAAAGGTAGGGCTGCCAAATGGGCTCGCACTATGAAGCCTACGAGGATAGCCCCTCCCCCCTCCGCTAATGAGGGAAAGAAAGTCATGGAGCAGCTATCGTCGACTCTAGACAATGAGCTCTTGAATGCTACCGAGGTGACTCGTGAGTCTTTGCCGGCTTCGGCAGCTAAGATGCTCTATGAGAAGATGTTCGAGGGAACTCCGGATGCGTCGAATCCCCGTTTCCTAGCCCTCATCAGCCACCTTGCCCATTCCACTAAGCAATAGGCGGTGCTCAACATTCGCTCTCTAGATGACCTCAGGGACAGCTTGAGAGAGATGTTCCTGATGGTAAGCCATCTGCCATTCTCAAGGGTATTTCTAACTTCTTTAGCTTTTTAACTTTGTTTTTCTATGGCAGGCCTTTGGGGTATTCCTGAAAATCGATGCCCGAAATCGATTTTTTCAGAGCTCGGTGGAGCAACGCATTGCTGAGGAGCGTCGGGATGAATACATCGTTGCCATTGGTGAGGCCCACGGACGGATCATTGAGTTCCAAGGGTTTATTGAGGACCTAACCAAGCAACTGGGGGAAGGAGGAGGTTGCCTGAGCCTCCCAACGAGTTTCTATAGCTGAGTCTCAGCGAGACGAGGCCTTAGCACAATTGTCCTCTTTAAAGGAGTCCTGCCATCAACGTGATGAGGCTAGGGCCCAACGTGATGAGGCCTTAGCTCGCACTGCTTTCCTCCAGCAGGAGCTCAACAAGCACATCGAGTACCTGAAAGGCATGGCTTCAGCAGTGGAGGAGTCTCGTCTCCAACAACAACAACTCTATCAAGAGGTCACTGCTCTGGAGGAGAGGTATTTTGCGTTATTAAGGGATGCCTAGACTGCAGAGGATAGGGTCCAGCAAGCTTGTGAGGAGCGTTTGCGAGAGTACAAGGACTCTACAGAGCTAAAAGGCAAGATCCAGTAGGCCTATGAAGTGCGATTGGAGGAGTATAAGGCCTCTACAGAGATGAAAGAGACAATGTACAAGGAGGCCTTCCCCATATTCACTTTGGGCTATAATCAGGGCCTTAAGTAGGCTAAGGATGCCCCCTCCACTCTGTTGGCAGACCTACGAGCCCTTGAAGTGGATTCTGACGTCGAGGAGGTGTGTTACGGAGAGGATGACAACTTTTTGCCCAAGAATGCTCCTCGCTTGCCTTCTGGGTCTTAAGGGAAGATAGTATAAATAACCCTGTAAATGATTTAGTTAGTTCTGCTCCCTCTTCCCTGTAGCCTCTGTAACTTACTCCAATAATTAATAAAATTTTGAGTTTTTATTATTTTTCCTCTATTTATTTATTTTTCCTGTTTATTGAATTTATTTGCATTTTACACTTAGGCTGTTTTTATGTATATTGCTTGGGAACTGTGCCGAGTTGACAGCTCGTTAATCTTGCTTTACTTATATTTCCATACTTAGGTTGTTTTTATGTGTAAAGCCTGTGAACTTTCCCAAACTGGCAACTCGTTAATCTTGTTTTACTTGTATGGCGTCTTTTCCGTTGTGTTATTTTTCCTATTTATTGAATAACTTAGCGTTTTTTGGCCTTCTATTTTCTTAAATCCTTTATCCAAGCTGAGTTTAGTTTTTTCACAGCTCCTTATTTTAGGTCGTACTGTCCTTTAGCTAGCTGAGCCATTTAATTTTCATATAGTCCTGTCTTCAGGTTTAGGTGTGTTTCTTTTACGATTTTTCATGTTATTAGCGTGTTTGTTGATGGGGGCTTAGTGATAAGACTTATTTTTGTTTTGATTTTGCCTTGGCTTTGCTTGCCTTTGGGCTTTAAGGGCACTGAGCTCATTTTCGAGGTCGTCATGGTGTTTTGGCTCTGTGAGCCTTAAATTAGCTTTTCAGTGGGTAATACTTTGTCATTAAGTTGAAATTATAATGCCTTCAGTTAATTTTTATGTGACGAGCTCTACTATGAAGTCGGCATATGCCTTAAGCTAGTTTCTCGACACGTCGGGCTCTTTTATGAGATCGGCATCTCGTTTTTCTATGATCTGAGCTCTCTGGTAAGGTCGGAGCCAGGCTTTCTATTCATATTCTTGTGATCCATGCCCTTTGGTGAGGTCGAACTCAGGTTTATTTTTCCTGTGTGATTTGAGCTCTTTTTGTAAGGTTGGAGCCAGGTTCTTATTTGTTTGTTGAGTCTTATGTATGCCGAGGTCTTTTCTTAGGTTGGCAATGTATTTCTCAGTTTGTTTTCTTTGGGCTTATAGTCTTATTGATATTAGGGCTTCGTCATGGGCCTTTATTCCCAAGACCAGTCACCTACCTCATAGGAGTCTTCATCTCCCCAGCCAGTTTTGTGGTGTCGGCGGTCATGTTCCGAGACAGGTCACCTACCTCATTGAGGGCTTCGTCTCTCTAACCAGTTTTGTGATGTCGACAGTCATATTTTGAGACCGATCACCCACCTCACTGGGGTCTTCATCTTCCCAACCGGTTTTGTGGTGCCCGTGGTCATGTTCTGATAGTGATCACTTATCTCATTGAGGGTTTCGTCTCCCCAACCAGTTTTATAGTGTTGACAGTCATGTTCCGAGACCGCTCACCTATCTCATTGAGGGTTTCATCTCCCCAACCGGTTTTGTGATGCCAACAGTCATATTCCGAGACTAGTCACCCCACCTCATTGGGGTTTTTATCTTCCCAACTGGTTTTGTGGTGCCGGTGGTCATGTTCTGAGACCGATTGTAATACCCGGCTCGTTCAGACATCGGAATTCGTACCGTCCGGTGGAATTCGAGGTTGTCGGAGCCTTCCCTAAGGGTAAAACAAAGGTTTTAAGATGGTTTTAAGTGGTTTAAAGGTTTTATGTTAGAAAGGAATATGAGTTTTGAAGAGAAAAGACTAAGGAGGCAAAATGCAGGTTCGGCCGCCGAAGGTAATGTTCGGCCGCCGAAAGTGCCTTAGGTTTGGCTTCCGAACTCCAAGTTAGGCCGCCGAACGTTGCATGGTTTCGCATGCAGGTTAGGCTGCCGAAGGAGGGGCGGTTGACCACCTATAAAGGGCTCCTTGCTCTGGAAAAAGAGGAGGTTTCTCTCTCTTTTTGGGCTAAGGTGAGTTCATGCTTTCCTTGGGTTGATTTCATGGTTTCTCTTCAAATCTTTCAAGGTTTTCATGAGTTTTCTCCTTGAATTCAAGAGTTGTGAGCTTGGAGCAAGGAGGTGGAGCTTGGAGACTTTTGGAGCTTGGATCTCCATATCTTCAAGTTTGGGATCACACCAGCCTTTGTTCTTCAAGAGGTATGTGTTGATCCTTATGTTTTATGATGTTTTAAGCAAGTTTTATGGAGGGAGAAGGGAGTTATGCATGAGTTTTTGCATGAGTTGTGCATGTGAGGGTTTAGGGACCCTTTGTGCCTTTGTATGTTGTTTGAGTTGTTTTTGGGGTTTTGGGCTTGTTCTAAGCCCCTATGTGTTAGTAGAAGTGTTTATGCATGTTGAGTAAGCTTTGGGGGAAGTTGAGTCTGAGGTGAGCGAGGTTCTGCCTAACTGGAGAACCCAGCTTCGGCCGCCGAAAGAGGGTTCGGCCGCCGAACGTGTTGAGGAGGTGGTTTCGGCTGCCTAAACCTGCCCCGAAGGATTGGACTTTCGTCTCTGGAGGGAAGGTTCGGCCGCCGAAGGTGCCGCCGAAGGAAGGAGACTTTCGTCTCTGGAGTGTGGTTTGGCCCCCGAACCATGCCCCCGAAAGGGTTCGGCCGCCGAAAGAGGAGATTCGGCCGCCGAAAGTATGTGAGTTTCGTCTCTGTTCAGGACATTCGGCCGCCGAACCTGCCGCCGAAAGTGTCCTGTCCAACCTTCTTTTGCATGCTTTATGTGATGGTTTTCAGAGGTTCAGAGGGGTTTATAGGGGATTGTTTAAGAGGGATTCTGAGTATGTTTGACACCTCATTCGAGTCCACTTGCTTCAGGATTGGACCCGAGAGATCGAGGAGGTCATCAGAGTTAGAGGTTTCAGAGTCAGTTCAGTTTCTGCTAGAGGAGCAGAGGTGAGTAGAACGAAACTTAATCTTGTTTTTTTAACTACAGACACAGACTGTATGAGCATAGTTCATGCATCATGGATGCTATGATTTATAGTAGGGTGATTTGCATTAGAATCACGAAGTTGTTGCATTGCATATTATGTGATCAGAGATTAGGTGGACCCAGGCGACTCCAATAGCCTAAGCTTCGGCTCCTGTCATTGTGTCAGGTCAGTGTTGACAGAGGGTATTTTTGGGGTCATGTCTACCTTAGTGAGGATTGGACCAAGGCGACTTCAATAGCCCGTCGAGGGAGTTTTGGGGTCATGTCTAATCCAAGATATATTGAGATGTTTGTGTTGTGATGCATTTTCATAGCGTATGAATGAACTGTTTTCAGTGTTTCTACTCACTGGGCTTTAGTAGCTCATCCCTTTCCCCTAACCCCAGTGTTGCAGGTACAGAGTAGCTGGGAAGTGAGAAGCATCAGAGTTGCTAAAGGATTGCCTATGTGTAAGAGTATAGTGTGGACATGATGTATAGTAAAGAGATATTTGTAAAAGATGTACTAGATAGTCAGTTGAGTTGTATATGAGATAGAATGTGCTTTTGCCAATAGTGTATGTTTAATCCTTTGTATATACATGTATCCTGTTTTTAAAGTTTCTTGATGAGAAATGAGTCAGACCAGACTTACTATATGTTGTGTTTCGAAAACCCAGTGACATATAGTAGATGCAGAGGAAAGACCAGGTTTGATTCCTGTGATCCATAGAAAGGCCAATAGAGAAGACCAGGTTTGATTCCTGTGACTCTATGGTAGCCAAGTTAACTTATGATATGCTGATCCTTACAGAGTGGGTTCTATGTTTCAACGCATAGTGCATGGAGGTTACTTGGTAGAGTATCACTGGTTTATTACAGATAGCCCTGAGGGCTAGTTCAGACTAGTATGTCTGAGCTGTTGGTTCATATGATTGGACCTCCAGAGAGTGTTTTACAGGTTAAGTCTGGTTGTGTTACAGACAAGTTGTAACAGTTATAGTCCAGTCGGATCATGTATGGGATTTGAACAGATACACAGAGTTCAAGATAGGCTTACTACGGGTCCCGGCGGCCTTAAGCCGATCTGGATCCTAGTGCCGAGCAGTTTGGGCCGTTACAAAGAGGGTACCGGTTTCCGGGCTGTTACAGATGGTATCAGAGCATAGGGCCTCTAGAGTACGGTGTGCTGAGCTAAGATGCTCAGGGATTAGAGAGATCTCACATCGGAAAGAGGTTGTCGTAGAGGGCAAGCACAATAAGATAAGATCATGTCCACTAGGATAGGATGTTGCGTCCTGTCTATATGATGATGTGTAATGCCATGTGAGATACATGTGCATTTTATGATATGTTGTGGATGTATATGGGTAGATCCTCTAGCCCTCAGTATGCATGAGATGAGATGTATGAGATAGAACAGACCAGGTGTGGCTTAGTCGCCACTGGCACAGAGTAAGAGCAGTTCAGGCGAGACTGTAGTGCCCCTGGCATAGTTAGACATAACGATGAGATGGATATGTAGAGGGCTATTGGTGACCAGTTCATCCATGAGATGAGATGCTTTGCATGTGTATGGGGTTCATGTGTTATCACATGGATCATATCATGATGATATGCCCATATGATGTTATGTTTATGTGGTGCCATGGTTGAGGTGGACTCGTGTGTAACTGCATGGGCCAGGTGCTGCTATGGTTTCTGTGTGTGTGCTCTTTTTCCGCAGGCAGAATGAGAGGTACTCGTTGATCCATGAGATTGACAGGAGTTTCTCTTGAGAGGAAAGGTATAGATACTTTCCCCTTGTTCTGTCAAGAGTGCAATAGTGTAGCATCAGCCGAGAGGGTACATCAAAGGACCTAGGAGGTCTTTGATGCAGTCAGAGGAGGACTGGACCCTAGAGGATGTCAGTTGATGAGCGAGGTTAGCAGAGAGAGATGTTCAGAGAAGAGATAGTAGCTAGAGGTTAGTGTGCCAGAGAGGGTACTGAGAGAGTTGCTAGGAGATGCTATGGTCTCGGGTTTTCATCTCTAAGTGCAACCCCTAAGAGAAGAGAAGAGTAAGAGTAAGAGGAAAGGAAGAGTAAGAGAAGAGCAAGAAGAGTAAGAAAAGTAAGAGCAGGAAAGGAAAAGAAGAAAAAGAAGAGTAAGATCAGGAGAGGTTAGAGTCCGGTCTGGGATTAGACCAGTAGTCGAGGCAGAGGAAGGGGGTCAGCCTCTTATTCCTCAGGTTTCCATAGAGAAGGTCCGTCAGCTTCGGCTAGGATCTTCACCCAGGCTCAACAGGAGGCAGACGCATCAAACACAGTGGTGCCAGGTATGCTCACTCTAGAGTGTTTTGATGGGCATATTTTTGTGAACCCTATTGTTTTTCTACTCCTGTTGCTGTGAGAGCCAGATAGGATGGGTTTGATGACTTCTAGGCGTAGAGTGAGAGTTACCTCTTTGGGTTAGCCGACCCGAGTATGATCCATCAGAGGCGGGGCATGTAGCGAGTGGATGCCTTCCAGCTGACCTTTTGGTTCTAGATTGGACTGTTAGATGTCATTCTAGTGATGGAGTGGCTAGCTACTCGTAGTGCTACCGGGTCAGTAGAGCCAAGGTAGTTAGGCTCACAGTTTAGGATGGATTAGAGGTAGTCCCTAGGAGGGACAGAGTAGATTGCCTAGAGGTTTGATGTCAGCCCTACAGGCTCAGAGTTTGCTCAGGAGAGGTCGTTAGAGGGTTCTAGCTCCTGTGAGAGAGTTTAGTCGTTGGGTTAGGGAACCAGCCTCTGTGTCTGTTGGAGAGAGTTCTTCGACGATTGCCCAGACGAGCTGTCAGGTTTATCATCTGTCAGGGAGATAGAGTACGGAGTAGGAATGGTGTTTGGATTCAGACCCATTTCTTTCCTTCCCTACAGGATGGCACCTGCAGAGTTGAGAGCGTAGTAGAGAGCCGTTGTGAGACTTGGTAGATAAGGGTTTTATCCGACCTAGTACCTCACTCTGGAATGATCCAGAATAGTTGCGGGAAACGAAGGATGGATCCTTGAGCCTTGTAGCGACTGAAAGCCGTTGGACAAGGTCACTACCAGGGACAGGTATTCCCATCCAGGATTGACGATCTATTGGATCAGCTAGCAGGAGCTGGTCGTGTTTCCTAGATAGATCTGAGATCCGGGTACTACCTGTAGTGAGTTCAAGTTAGTATGAGTTAGTCGTGAGAAGTCAGTAGAGGAGCAGCTAGTTTAGTACAGACGAAGAGAGAAGGGCAAGGATCAGAGTGTGCAGCGAAAGCTGTTGCTGTGTAAGAGACGTTGTGGTAGTACTGGAGGTGTCTCCTAGAGAGGGGGAGATCTCCGGAGATCTCACCTGCTTAGCTCAGTTGTGTTTTCTGTGCTAGGAAGACCGAGAGTTTTCACTCCAGTAATACCGAGTCTCTTTTCTGTATGCATGTTTTAGAGCAAGAACATTCGGGGACGAATGTTTTTGTAAGGGGGGTAGATTGTAATACCCGGCTCGTTCAGACATCGGAATTCGTACCGTCCGGTGGAATTCGAGGTTGTCGGAGCCTTCCCTAAGGGTAAAACAAAGGTTTTAAGATGGTTTTAAGTGGTTTAAAGGTTTTATGTTAGAAAGGAATATGAGTTTTGAAGAGAAAAGACTAAGGAGGCAAAATGCAGGTTCGGCCGCCGAAGGTAATGTTCGGCCGCCGAAAGTGCCTTAGGTTTGGCTTCCGAACTCCAAGTTAGGCCGCCGAACGTTGCATGGTTTCGCATGCAGGTTAGGCTGCCGAAGGAGGGGCGGTTGACCACCTATAAAGGGCTCCTTGCTCTGGAAAAAGAGGAGGTTTCTCTCTCTTTTTGGGCTAAGGTGAGTTCATGCTTTCCTTGGGTTGATTTCATGGTTTCTCTTCAAATCTTTCAAGGTTTTCATGAGTTTTCTCCTTGAATTCAAGAGTTGTGAGCTTGGAGCAAGGAGGTGGAGCTTGGAGACTTTTGGAGCTTGGATCTCCATATCTTCAAGTTTGGGATCACACCAGCCTTTGTTCTTCAAGAGGTATGTGTTGATCCTTATGTTTTATGATGTTTTAAGCAAGTTTTATGGAGGGAGAAGGGAGTTATGCATGAGTTTTTGCATGAGTTGTGCATGTGAGGGTTTAGGGACCCTTTGTGCCTTTGTATGTTGTTTGAGTTGTTTTTGGGGTTTTGGGCTTGTTCTAAGCCCCTATGTGTTAGTAGAAGTGTTTATGCATGTTGAGTAAGCTTTGGGGGAAGTTGAGTCTGAGGTGAGCGAGGTTCTGCCTAACTGGAGAACCCAGCTTCGGCCGCCGAAAGAGGGTTCGGCCGCCGAACGTGTTGAGGAGGTGGTTTCGGCTGCCTAAACCTGCCCCGAAGGATTGGACTTTCGTCTCTGGAGGGAAGGTTCGGCCGCCGAAGGTGCCGCCGAAGGAAGGAGACTTTCGTCTCTGGAGTGTGGTTTGGCCCCCGAACCATGCCCCCGAAAGGGTTCGGCCGCCGAAAGAGGAGATTCGGCCGCCGAAAGTATGTGAGTTTCGTCTCTGTTCAGGACATTCGGCCGCCGAACCTGCCGCCGAAAGTGTCCTGTCCAACCTTCTTTTGCATGCTTTATGTGATGGTTTTCAGAGGTTCAGAGGGGTTTATAGGGGATTGTTTAAGAGGGATTCTGAGTATGTTTGACACCTCATTCGAGTCCACTTGCTTCAGGATTGGACCCGAGAGATCGAGGAGGTCATCAGAGTTAGAGGTTTCAGAGTCAGTTCAGTTTCTGCTAGAGGAGCAGAGGTGAGTAGAACGAAACTTAATCTTGTTTTTTTAACTACAGACACAGACTGTATGAGCATAGTTCATGCATCATGGATGCTATGATTTATAGTAGGGTGATTTGCATTAGAATCACGAAGTTGTTGCATTGCATATTATGTGATCAGAGATTAGGTGGACCCAGGCGACTCCAATAGCCTAAGCTTCGGCTCCTGTCATTGTGTCAGGTCAGTGTTGACAGAGGGTATTTTTGGGGTCATGTCTACCTTAGTGAGGATTGGACCAAGGCGACTTCAATAGCCCGTCGAGGGAGTTTTGGGGTCATGTCTAATCCAAGATATATTGAGATGTTTGTGTTGTGATGCATTTTCATAGCGTATGAATGAACTGTTTTCAGTGTTTCTACTCACTGGGCTTTAGTAGCTCATCCCTTTCCCCTAACCCCAGTGTTGCAGGTACAGAGTAGCTGGGAAGTGAGAAGCATCAGAGTTGCTAAAGGATTGCCTATGTGTAAGAGTATAGTGTGGACATGATGTATAGTAAAGAGATATTTGTAAAAGATGTACTAGATAGTCAGTTGAGTTGTATATGAGATAGAATGTGCTTTTGCCAATAGTGTATGTTTAATCCTTTGTATATACATGTATCCTGTTTTTAAAGTTTCTTGATGAGAAATGAGTCAGACCAGACTTACTATATGTTGTGTTTCGAAAACCCAGTGACATATAGTAGATGCAGAGGAAAGACCAGGTTTGATTCCTGTGATCCATAGAAAGGCCAATAGAGAAGACCAGGTTTGATTCCTGTGACTCTATGGTAGCCAAGTTAACTTATGATATGCTGATCCTTACAGAGTGGGTTCTATGTTTCAACGCATAGTGCATGGAGGTTACTTGGTAGAGTATCACTGGTTTATTACAGATAGCCCTGAGGGCTAGTTCAGACTAGTATGTCTGAGCTGTTGGTTCATATGATTGGACCTCCAGAGAGTGTTTTACAGGTTAAGTCTGGTTGTGTTACAGACAAGTTGTAACAGTTATAGTCCAGTCGGATCATGTATGGGATTTGAACAGATACACAGAGTTCAAGATAGGCTTACTACGGGTCCCGGCGGCCTTAAGCCGATCTGGATCCTAGTGCCGAGCAGTTTGGGCCGTTACAAAGAGGGTACCGGTTTCCGGGCTGTTACACCGATCACCTATCTCATTAAGGGCTTCATCTCCCCAGCTGATTTTGTAATGTCGATAGTCATGTTCTGAGACCGGTTACCTACCTCACTAGAGTCTTCAGTATCTGCTCAGGAATACTAGTAGGAGAGGAAAGATGACAATTTTATTCATGTATTCCAAAAAAGAACAGTTATATTATATGCCTTTATGAGAAATACCTCTTTAAATGTTGAATATTCTAGGCGTGAGGCTCCGGATTTCCTTGCAGGACTTCAATTCGGTATACTCCAGGTTTCACTAGCTTGGTGATTCTGAATGGGCCTTTCCAAGTTAGCGCTAGTTTTTCCACAGCTGCTCTCTTTTTTGTTACTTCCAATCTCCTCAAGGCCAGGTCCTCAACCTCCAAGTTCCTTTCACGGACTTTCTGATTGTAATATCGAGCTACTTATTGCTAATAAGCAGCTATTCTTATTTGTGCTTCATCTTTGATCTCTTCGAAGACATCCAGGTTGCTTCTTAATTTATCGCCGTTGGTGCTCTCATCACTGAATTAGACTCGGTGAGTAGGGATTTGTAGCTCTATGGGGACCACAGCCTCTGTCCCAAATGCTAGCACAAATGGTGTCTCCCCTGTGGGTGTTCGAGGTATAGTCCAGAATGCCTATAAGATGCTATGTAGCTCGGCTGCCCAGTTCTTTTTAGCATCGTCTAACTATTTCTTTAGCCCTTGGAGGATAGCCCGGTTTGTCACTTCAGTTTGGCCATTTGTCTGTGGATGAGCCACTGAGGAGAACTTGTGCCATATGCCCATGTTCCTCATGGAGTTCCTGAAAGAGTTGCAGTCGAACTGCTTTCCATTGTCCGATATGAGCATCTTGGATATCCCGGCATATAATGTTTCCCCAAACAAAGTCTATCACTTTCCATGCCATATTAGTGGGTACAACTTCTGCCTCAGGCCACTTGGAGAAATACTCCATGGCCACTATCATGAATCTCTTCTGCCCTACAATCTTAGGGAATGGGTCCAGGATGTCTATCCCCCATTGTGAGAATGGTCAGGGGCTAGATATGCTCGATTGTGGCATGGTCGGGCTATTGATAGCATTGGCATACCTCTGGCAGATATCACATCTCTTGACAAATTTCCTAGCTTCTTTCTTGACTATGGGCCAGTAATATTTCTGCCGAAATATCTAATTCGCCAACGTGTTTGCCCCCTCATGGACTCTGCAAACCCCCTGATGTACCTCTCAGATCACTCTGGCTGCTTCTTCTGGGCCTACACATCTCAGCCACGGACTAGATTTCCCCCTTCAGTACAAGGTTCCCTTTACTACTTGGTAATTGGTAGCTTTAGCAGCAATTTTTCGAGCATCCGCTTTATCCTCGGGCAATTTTCCCACTTCAAGTTATTTCAGGCAAGGGGTCATCCAGCTTCATTCTTCATTGATATACATGTCGGGGGCTGGCCTTTCAAAGGTAGGGGTATCAATTAGCTATAAATATACTTCGTCTGGAAGCTGCTCTAGTTCCTCTACAGACAACTTACTAAACAAGTCTGCCTCTTCATTCTCTTCCCGGGGTATTCTCTAATACTAGACAATGGTCCCTTGCTCACCGAGTTCAGCCTCTAGAGTTCGTACCCTTGCTAGCTATTTCTGCATAATGGGATCTTTCACCTAGTATACTCATGTTATTTGATTTGCAATAAGCTGAGAATCACTGTTTATTTTGAGGTCAATTGCCCCTACTCCTAAGGCTATTTGCATCCCGTTTATAAGAGCTTTGTATTCTGTCATGTTGTTAGATGCTAAGAACCTAAAGCGTAGAGCATAACGCACTCTAAACTCATCTAGCCCTTTCAATAGAATTCCTGCTCTGCTGCCTACGGAACTTGATGCCCCGTCTATGAATAGGTTCCATCTAAATTCATGCGGTTGTTGATCACTCTCCTTCTCTTCTACCGAGCTCGGTGATGCTTCACTCTACTATTCTTTATCCAAGCTGAAAGAGTATTCAGCTATAAAGTCAGCTAAGGTTTAGGCTTTGATGGCTGTCCGAGGTCAGTAAATATGGCAGTACGGGCTGATTTCAATGGACCAAGCTAGCATTTATCCCAAAGTCTCTAGCTGGTGTAAGATTTTCTTTAGGGATTGGTTAGTCATTACTACTCCTTAGTGGCTTTCCAGATACATTTTGAACTTCCTCACCGCCAGCAACAAAGTAAATGCTAGCTTCTGAACTTCCTCACCCTAGCAACAAAGCAAATGCTAGCTTCTCAATATCCATGTACCTTGTAACGATCCAAAAATTGGACCGCTATCGGCGCTAGGATTCAGATCGGCTTAAGGCCGCTGGGACCCGTAGCAAGCCTAACATACATTCTGTATACCTGTTTAATCCCATACATGATCAACATTTACATAAAAACTTTAAACTTTCTTTCTTTCATTCACTAAGCTTAACCTGTGCATGCACAACTCATAATCATAAACATTAAACCCAACGCTGGAGCCCTCATCCAATGCTCCAATGGGGTAACATATCATACATTAAGCTTGGTTTACATAAACATCATTATCACATTACATAGATCATGTATACGCAAAGGGATTAACCATACATGCTAGGGTCAAGCACAACTCTAATCCTCAATATAATTCTTAACATTACATGACTATTCAATACATTACATCACAATGTTCTCATGTCCACAACTAACTATTACATAAAACACTTCTATTCCTGCTGACCTCCTGGTCTATCCCGTACCTGCAAACCTAGGGAATTTAGGGAAAGGGGTGAGCTACTAGAGCCCAGTGAGCAGAATAATAAAAACATTTAAAACATATGCTATCATGGAATGCATCACATCACAGACAAATCACATCAAGGATGGACTTGTCACCATTTAGCCCTCTACACAATCCAATCATGCCAGGGGCGTAGTGCAGGCCACACCTGGTCTTTCTCTTACTCATAACATATCATACATATCCATTCGTGTCGGGGGCGTAATGCAGGCCACACCCGGACTTTCTCTTACATTGTGCCAGGGGCGTAGTGCAGGCCACACCTGGACTTTCATATCATATCATCATTATATCATGTCATAACATACGAGGGCTAATGGATCATTCAATGTTCATCCGCATCAACATCATATTATGCAATGCAACATATTCATGAATTCTAATGCAACAACCTAATATATCTCATGGCATTCATGATGCATGAACATGCTCAAAACTGATTTATTTACTTTGAAATATAAGAGTTATTCTACTCACCTCAGGCTAGCTCTGACAAGACACTGAAGCAGCTATCTCACTGCTGGGGTCCTTGGTTCCTCGGGTCCGAACCCACACAGGTGGACACAAATGAGGGACCAAACATATACTAACATGACTCTAAACTACTCCCCAAAAACCCCCTAAAACATCACAAACATGCATAGAAAATCATGCAAAGGAAAGCTGAACAGGGCATTTTCGGCGGTAGGTTCGGCGGCCGAAAGTCTCTCTAGAGCCGAAACTCAGTCACTTTCGACAGCACCTTCGGCGGCCGAAAGTTCCTTCTAGAGACGAAACTCATGCATGTTTGGCGGCACCTTCGGCGGCCAAAAGTCCCTTCCAGAGCCGAAAGTCCACTTTCGGGGGCAGGGTTTGGTAGCCAAAGGCTTGCCTCCACAGGTAGGTTCGGCGGCCGAAAGTCCCTTCGGCTGCCGAACCTGAGTTCTTCCAAAGGGCAGAACTCAGCCTCCACGATGTACATTTTGCCTCCCAAACCATTCCAACATGCATTTGGCTATTCTACAACATGCAAACTCAAGCCAACAAGCATATAGGGGCCTCAAACTATCCTAAACCCCATCACAACCACACAAGGCAACTTAAACAACATACATTACTAAAAAACTCAACCTTTACCCTAACAACATTCAACATGCATTTCTACCCCAAAAACTTCGTTTAAAACATGAAATGAGCTAAGGATCTACTCTTACCTCTTGAAGATCGAGAGGAGAGGCGATCTAAACTTGGAGGTGGGAGAAATCTAGCTCCTTGGGTCTCCAAGCTCCAAAACTTGATCTTAGCTCCAAAACTCTTCAAAACCAAGTTAGAACTCGTTAAAACTTGAAAGATTTGAGGAAAATCATCAAAACCAACCATGGGTGTAACGACCCGAAAATCGGACCGCTACCGGCGCTAGGATCCGGGTCAACTTAAGGCCGCCGGGACCCGTAGCAAGCCTAACATACATCCTGAGAACCTGATTAATCCCATACATGATCAACCATCATACATAAAAATTAAAACTTTTCTTTTCCTCATACACCAAACTCAACCTGTGCATGCACTATACATAGCATAAACATAAACTTGACCCCTCTGTGGGATCTCATCAATGCCCCAATGGGCGATACATCATAAGTTGAGTTGGTTAAACATAAACATCAAGATCATGTATCAACAAGGGATTACAACAAACTATGGTCAAGCACACTTCTAAACCTCTATATCATCATTACATAACATAACTAATCATAACATTACATCATTACATAATTTGTCATGTCCACTTTCTATCTATTACGAAACCAGGACTTCATTACTCTTGCTGACCTCCTGGACTACCCTGTACTTGCAAGCCTGGGGGTTAAGGGAGAGGGGTGAGCTACAAGAGCCCAGTGAGCAGAATAGTAAAACATTCAAAACATATGATAACATGAAATGCATCACATCACAGCTAATCACATCAAGGATGAATTTGTCACCAATAGTCCCCTACATGGACCAACTGTGCCAGGAGCGTAGAATGGGCCTCACTGGTCTTTCTCTTACATAACATAACATAACATGGTCCAACTGTGCCAGGGGCGTAGAATGGGCCTCACTGGTCTTTCTCTTACATAGTGCCAGGGGCGTAGAATGGGCCTCACTGGTCTTCCGTACCGTATCATCATCATCATAGCATAGGGGGACAAATGGATCATTCAACATCCATCCACATCATCAAACATAATATGCAATGCAACATATTCGTGAGTCTAATGCAACACCCTATTATCTCATGGCATTCATGATGCGTGAATCATGCTAAAACTGATTTATTTATTTAAAAGCATAAGAGTTATTCCACTCACCTCTGGCTGAAGCTCTACTGACTCTGAAGTGACTGACTCACTGCTGGGGTCCTAGGTTCCTCGGGTCCGAACCTACACAGGTGGACTCAAATGAGGGACCAAACATACATGAACATAACTCTAAGACATCCTCCAAAAACCCCCTAAAACACCTCAAAACAATCATGCAAAAACATGCAAAGGAAGGCTGGA
Organism: Manihot esculenta; assembly: GCF_001659605.2. Classification (NCBI taxonomy): domain Eukaryota; kingdom Viridiplantae; phylum Streptophyta; class Magnoliopsida; order Malpighiales; family Euphorbiaceae; genus Manihot; species Manihot esculenta. The sequence goes on along the minus strand of NC_035176.2, from coordinate 33,165,574 downwards.
CAGGGCACTTTCGGCGGTAGGTTCGGCGGCCGAAAGTCCCTTTAGAGCCGAAACCCAGGCAGGTTCGGCGGCACCTTCGGCGGCCGAAAGTCCCAGACAGAGACGAAAGTCTCTTTTCGGGGGGCAACTTCGGCAGTCGAAAGGCCTGCCTCCCAAGCCATGTTCGGCGGCTGAAAGTTCCTTCGGCTGCCGAACCTGGTTTCTGCCAAAGGGCAGAAACTTGGCTCCCTTTGCACAAAATTCTCTCCTATCCAATCCAACATGCATATAACTCACCAAATCATGCAAATATACATACATTGGCTCCTAGGGGTTTCAAACTACCTAAAACCCCAACTACAACACACAACAACAACACAATCCAAGCCACATTGCTCAAAACATAACATTAACTCAAAAACCTAACTATGAGCTAAACATGCATTCTACCCCATAGATCTTGCATAAAACTTACTTTAAACATAAAATGAGCTTAAGATCGGCTCATACCTCTTGAAGATCGAGAGAGAGACGTCCTAAACTCGGAGGTGGGAGATTTTGAGTTCTTGAACCTCAAAGCTCCAAAACTTGCTCAAATCTCTTCAAAACGACAAAAACCTTGTTAAAACATAAAGGATTGAAGGAAAATCATAAAAAACGAACCGTGGAGGAGCAAGAACTCACCGTGGCCGAAAATGGGGAGGAAACACGCCCGTTTCGGCCATGGAGCTCTTATATAGGGGCTGGCCAGTTCATGTTCGGGGGCCGAACGTGCCCCCACATCTCATGCATGTTCGGCGGCCGAACATGAGGTTCGGCGGCCGAACCTGGTTTCTTTCAAACCAAACTTTCGGAGGCCAAAAGTGCTCCCAAAACCTATCCACGTTCGGCGGCCGAACATGACTTTCGGCGGCCGAACCTGGTAAAGGTTCCATGGTCCTTTTCATTTAAAAACTCAAATTCACTCTTACTTAAAAATCATTAAAACATGAAAACATTTGTGAAAACATGATTTTATCCTTCTAGAGGTCTCCGACATCCGAGATTCCACCGGACGGTAGGAATTCTGATACCGGAGTCTAGCCGGGTATTACAATGGGAGAGCATGGACTCACAGTTGGCCGAAAATAGGGGAGAAAGCTCGCCCATTTTCGGCCATGGATCCTTTTATAGGTGGCTGGCCAGGCCACCTTCGGAAGCCTAAAGTGCCTCCAAAACTCATGCAAGTTCGGCGGCCGAAAATGAGGTTCGATGGCCAAACCTGGGCCACTTTCGGAAGCCTAACTTGCCCCCCTAAACTATCCCACGTTCGGTGGCCGAACTTGAGGTTCCGCGGCCGAACCTGGAAATGCCTCCAGGTCTTTTTCATTCAAAACTCAGTTGCTTTCTTAATTAAAATCATAAAATACATTAAAACATTTTATTAAAACATGATTTTACCCTTCTAGAGGTTTCCGACATCCGAGATTCCACCGAACGGTAGGAATTTCGATACCGGAGTCTAGCCGGGTATTACATACCTAACCTTGGTGTCTCTAAGCACCTTGCTAACATAGAAGATAGGCTTCTAGTTCACTGCTTCTTCTCTCACCAACACGACACTCACTGTTTGCTCGGATGCTGCCAAATAAATTAACAGTTTCTCTCCTACTAATGGGCTACTAAGCACATGTAGGGAGTTAAGGTACTCTTCGAGGTTTCTAAAGGCTTTTTGACAATCCTCTGTCCATTCAAAGTTTGGGACCTTCTTCAGCTTTTTGAAGAAAGGTAGGCATCTTTCTACTGATTTGGACATGAACTTGTTGAGTGCTACCACCCTTCTTGTAAGCCTCTGTACATCCCTTACACAAGTTGGCTCAGACATTGTCAATATAGCCTCTACTTTCTTCGAGTTCGGCTCTATGGCCCTTCCACTGACCATGTAGTCCAGAAAATTTTTTCCTCTGATGAAGAAAGCACACTTTGACAGGTTCAACCTCATCTTGTATCGTTGCAATACCCCGAAGACCTCTTCCAAGTAGGTCCGATGTTGCTGGAAGGTATGGCTTTTAACTACCATGTCGTCGACATAGACTTCCACGTTTCTCCCTATTTGATCCTTAAAGATCTTATTCATCAACCTTTGATACGTTGCCCTTGCATTTTTCAACCCAAAAGGCATAGCCCTGTAGTAGTATGTCCCATCTTTAATTATGAAGGAGGTTGTAACAACCCGGAAACCGATACCCCTCTGTAACGGCCTGAACTGCCACCGGCGCTAGGATCCAGATCGGCTTAAGGCCGCCGGGACCCATAGCAAGCCAAACATACCTCCTATCACCTGGTCAAATCCCATACATGATCAAAATTTTAACATAAAAACTGAAACATATGATGTATAAACCGAGCTTGACCTGTATGCAACATAACTGGAAACATAAAGAAACCCCCCTAATAGAGCCCTCATCAAAACTCTAGCTGGGTCAATACAACATACATCAAGCCGGAGTCACATCCAAAGAACCAAACCTAACCTGTGCATGCATCAAACCACAAACATAGGACCTCCACTAGGGTCCTCATCAAGCTCTAGCGTGGTAAACAACACATGCCACCAGTTTAGTTCAAACACAACTCAACATCTAACATAACATACATCATGTATTAAAAAGGGGCTAACCAAGTCTTAGGGCCAAGCACAGTACTAATCCATAAACATAACTCTATTATACTTGTATTACATTATAATTCATTTTCTCAGTTTACAATACATGTCCACACTAAAACACTAATCTAATACTATTACAAGACTTTTACCCTTGACGTCTTTCTGGCCTACCTCTGACCTGTAAAACTGGGGTTAGGGGAGAGGGGTGAGCTAAAAAGCCCAGTGAGTAGAAACAAAGAAAACAATTTATTAATTACATGCTTTCATGAAATGCGTCACAGCCCAAACATTCCACATAACAGACGAACATGACCACCAAAACTCCCTCTGCATAGTGCCTGGCCCATGAAGGGACTTACCCAGGTCTTTCATACATAACATAGTGCCTGGCCCACGAAGGGACTTACCCAGGTCTTTCATACATAACATGGGCTATTGGGGTCGCCTTGGTCCATCCACATCAACAATAAATAATGCAATGCGTCATATTCGTGTAACTAGTGCAATCAACCTATTACATATAAACATGATGCGTGAACATGCTTTAGGCATTTGATTTCATAAAATAAAAGATTAAGTTTAGTTCTACTCACCTCTGGCAGACGCTGGACTGACTCTGCAACTGCTAACACTGATGGCCTCCTCGGTCCCTCGAGTCCGATCCTACACAGGTGGACTCGAATGAGGTGCCAAACACACTCTAAACAACTCATAAGCAACTACCAAAAACCCCCTAAAACATCACTTAAACATGCATAGAAAACAACCATGAAAAGGCTGGACAGGGCACTTTCGGCGGCACCTTCGGCGGCCGAAAGTCCCTCTTCAGAGACGAAAGTCAGGCACTTTCGGCGGCCGAACCTTCCTTCGGCGGCCGAAAGTCTGCTTTCAAGCCAAAACTCAACTTTCGGGGGCAAGGTTAGGCGGCCAATCCATGCATCCAAAAGCAGGTTCGGCGGCCGAAGCTACTTTCGGCGGCCGAACCTGAGTTCTTCCCAGAAGGGCAGAACTCAGCTTCTCATGCATTCAAGCGTCCCAAACCTTCCAAACACCCCAAAACAACACCCAACCTTACCAAAACATGCATAAACCCTTAACCATGCACAAAGGAGGTTAAACAAGCTTAAACTCCAACAAAGAACATCAAAAACATACATAGATAGCTTATGACCCACATAGGCCAAAACCATCAAAACAACCCAAATCCTCACATACTCTCTCCCCATCATGCATACTCACTCCCACAAGTATAAAGGAGCATAAACTAGCATAAACTCCTCAACACAAACATCACATAACATACATTGGGCATAAGAACCCACATAAACCCTAACATGCATATCTACCCATACTTAACCATTAAAACCTCTTAAAACTTACTTAAACTTCATGAAACATAAAGGAAAGCATAGATCCCCACTTACCTCTTGAAGATCGAGGGTTTGTGCGAGCTTTAACTTGGAGATGGGAGGAACCAACTCCTTGGGTCTCCAAGTTCCCAAAACTTGATCTAAGCTTGAAAACTCTTCAAAACAGCCATAAAACTCATGAAAACATGAAGGAGATGAAGAAAAACACATGAAAATGGCCAAGGGAGGACAAAACTCACCTGAGCTCGAGAATGGGGAGAAAACTCGTCCATTTCCGATCTGAGGGCCCTTTATAGGTGGCCTGCTGAACCACCTTCGGCAGCCTAATGTGCCCCCTAAACTCATGCATGTTCGGCAGCCGAACCTTGGCTCGTTCAAACAAGGCTTTCGGAGGCCAAAAGCGCTCCCAAAACCTTTCCATGTTCGGCGGCCGAACTTCACTTTCGGCGGCCGAACCTGGCAAACGCCTCCTTGGTCTTTTCTTTTCAAAACTCAATTTAAAACCATGAAATCAGTAAAAACCCTTTTTGAAAACACATTTTACCCCTCTAGAAGCCTCTGGCATCTTCAAAATTCTAGATTCCAATGGAGATTCCGCCGGAAGGTAGGGATTCCGATGCCGGAATCTAGCCGGGTATTACAGAGGTCTTCTCTTCGTCCGAGCTGTCCATAGGAATCTAGTGATACCCTGACATAGCATCTAGGAACGAAAAATAATCAAACCCAACCATAGAGTCGACCATTTTATTAATATCTGGGAGGGGATAACAATCTTTAGGGCAAGCATAATTTAAATAATTGAAATTTATACACATTTTATATTTTTCATTAGCCTTTTTTACTAACACAAGATTGGCTAACCACTGTGGGTACATTACTTCCCTAATAACCCAGCCTCCTCCAGCTTCTGCACCTCTTCCCTCGTGTGTAACAGCCCGGACGTGATCCCCGGCACTGTTACCGTTCACGGCCCAGGGCTATCCCTCGCTTGGCCTCTTGCCACCTCGGGCTTTCCACTGGCATCGTGAACAGCTCTTAACATCCATTCACCCTCACGGGTTCCTGGCAGGATTTGTCCCCTTGGGTTCTTGCATCGAATGCATCCTTCCCCAAGTGGATTTGGCCCAAATTTCCCTTTGGAAATTAGGTCGCCTCCCCCACTACTCGAACCCTTGACCTCCCACTTTAAGGGATTAGTCTGGTGAGAGTGAGTACCAATTTAAGGGAAGGATGCATTCGATGCAAGAACCCAAGGGGACAAATCCTGCCAGGAACCCGTGAGGGTGAATGGATGTTAAGAGCTGTTCACGATGCCAGTGGAAAGCCCGAGGTGGCAAGAGGCCAGGCGAGGGATAGCCCTGGGCCGTGAACGGTAACAGTGCCGGGGATCACGTCCGGGCTGTTACATCGTGGCTTGTTGCTTCTCCTTCCCAAACACTCTCTTCTTCAGCTTCATCGGCTTGGCCCTAGGGAGAATGTTCAGTTTGTGGGTCATCACCTCAAGATCAATTCCTGGCATATGTGAGGGCTTCCAGGTGAAGCTTGAGGCATGTCCTCTAATTAGAGCCATTGCAACCTCCTTTTGGTCTTTTTCAATATCTAAGTTGATGCTGAAGACTTTGTCGCTTTCTTCCTCGGACAGTGGGAAGGTCTCCAGTTTATCTACTGGTTCAGTCCTAGCCTCTTTCTTTTCATCTTGAACCTCTATAACTTCAGGGTTTACCTCTTCTCGGTGTGTGCTTAGTTCCTCCACCATGGCTAGGTACATGGCTTTGGCCTCCTCTTGTCTTCCTCGGACTACCCCATCCCTGTTTCCATCGGAAACTTCACGATCAAATACTGAATATTGGTTACTGCTTCAAAGTCGTACAGCATAGGCCTTTCCAAGATGGCATTATAGTTCAGGGGTAGCTTCACCACAAGGAACACTGCGTAGTGAGTTCGGGATAGAGGTGATTCCCCTAGGGTGAGGGCCACTTTAGCTATCCCCTCTACTGCCACTGGAGTCCCCCCTATCCCCTTAATTGGAGCCTGGTCCCTGACCAGCTGTTCTTCAGGTATTTTCATCTACTGGAAGACCTGGTAGGGCAATAGATACATCTTGCTATCGTCGTCTACTAAAACCTTTTAGACCCTGAAATGGTGAATGACAGCCTTTATGATCAAAGCATCATCATGAGGCATCTGTATGCCCCTGGCATTCTTCGGAGAAAAAGAGATGGTCATTGGGAAATGCTCCACAATCTGCATTACTTCGGCGTTGCTTCCCTCCCCATTCCTACTTCTCTTCTTCCCTCTTCTACTCATACGGCCTCAAGTCCCTCCTACAATCATATTGATTGTCCCACTAGAGCCATCATTCACTGGTCCCCCTGCCTGTCTCTGGGGCCTTTCCCCTGCTGCATTCTGCTGTGGTCTCTAGCCTTCCATTTTTTTACAAAGTTTCTAAGGTGTCCTCTCTTAGTGAGCCTCTCTATCTGTTTAGCTGGTAACAATTTTTTGTATCATTGCCATAAGTCCGGTGGTACTAGCAGTACTTATCTGGGTCCCTCCTGTTTGCTTTTGCCTTTATCGCTTGGGCCATTATATGAAGTCCTTCATCGCTTGGACCATTGTATGAAGTCCTTGTCAAGTCCTTGTCTTGGACTGCCATGAGCACTTTGGCTCTGGAAGCATTCAAGGGAGTGATTACCTCGAGAATTCAGGGTTGATAGGGTCTCTGCTCCTTCCTCTCCCATCAATGTCTATTCAACGCTTTAGGCTCCCAGTCCTGCCTTTTTTCCTGCCTGTCTGGCTGCTTATCCTCCCCAATTTGTCTTTTGTCTCCTGCTTCCTTGGCAAATCTGCTAGTAGTCAAGGCATCGTCTTGCCTTATATATTTTTCTGCTCTCTTCATCAGCTCTACTAAGGTTGTGGGCAGCTTTCTGCACAGCGATCCAAAAAACTCTAGGGAGGTAGTACCCTTCTGCATGGCTTTTACTGCTCTAGTTTCGTTGAGCTCAGAAATTTGTAGAGCCTCCAAGTTAAACCTAGCCACATATTCTCTCAGAGATTCTTTCCTCCTCTATCGAACTATTTCTAGGTAGCTCATTTTTTCCTTTCGGCTGGGACCACAACAATAAACCTGCTGATAAACACGCTGGCTTTTTTTCTGCTCTTTTCATCAGCTCTGCCAAGGTGGTGGGCAGCTTTCTGCACAATGATCCAAAAAACTCTAGGGAGATAGTACCCTTCTACATAGTTTCTACTACTCTAGGGAGATAGTACCCTTCTGCATAGTTTCTACTGCTCTAGCTTCGTCGAGCTCAGAAATTTTTAGAGCCTCCGAGTTGAACCTAGCCATATATTCCCTCAAAGATTCATTCCTCCTCTACCAAACTGTTTCTAGGTAGCTCATTTTCCTTTCGGTTGGGACCACGATAATAAACCTAATGATAAATACGCTGGCTAGATCCATAAAGCTTTTAATACTCCTTGCCTCTAGGCTGTTGAACCATGCTCGGGCTGGCCCAGTGAGGGTGGTGGGAAAAACTTTGTACATCAAAGCATCTGAATGGTTCTGCAGCTCCATGAATGTCTTATTGTTCAAGACGTGTTCCTGAAGGTTCCCCGTGCCGTCATTCGCAGCCATTGTTGGCATCATGAATTTTTTGGAGATAGTTTCCTGTTATACCCATCTCCCGATTGGGGATGAGGTTGGTAGCAAGGGGCTGCTGTTGTCTCGTGTCCCCAACTCTACTAGCAGTTGCTCCTTCAGCCTCTCTAACTTCTGATCTACATTTGTAATACCCGGCTAGATTCCGGCATCGGAATCCCTACCTTCCGGCGGAATCTCCGTTGGAATCAGGAATTCTGAAGATGCCAGAGGCTTCTAGAGGGGTAAAATGTGTTTCTAAAATGTTTTCACATGATTTTATGGTTTTAAATGGAAAAGAAATGAGTTTTGAAAAGAAAAGGCCAAGGAGGAAGTACCCAGGTTCGGCCGCCGAACATAGGGCTGTTTCGGGAGTGCTTTAGGCCACCGAAAGTCTTGAGGGCAGAAACCAGGTTCGGCCACCGAATCTCAAGTTCGGCCGCCGAACATGCATGAGTTTAGGAGGCACGTTAAGCTGCCGAAGGTGGTTCAGCAGGCCACCTATAAAAGGCTCTCAGACCGAAAATGGGCGAGTTTTCTCCCCATTCTCGAGCTCAGGTGTGTTCATGCCTCCCTTGGTTGATTTCTCGTCTTTTCCTTCATCTCCCAAGGTTTTTACAAGTTTAATGATGTTTTGATGGTTGAGTATGGGTAGATATGCATGTTAGGGTTTATGTGGGTTTTATGCCCAATGTATGTTATATGATGTTTGTGTTGAGGAGTTTATGTTAGTTTATGCTCCTTTATGCATGTGGGAGAGTGTATGCATGATTAGGAGAGAGCAAGTGAGGTTTTGAGTAGTTTTGATGGTTTTGGCTTATGTGGGTCATAAGCTATTTATGTATGCTTTATGATGTTCTTTGTTGGAGTTTAAGCTTGTTTAAGCTCCTTTGTGCATGGTTAAGGGTTTATGCGTGTTTTTAAAAGGTTGGGTGCTTGTTTGGGGTGTTTGGTAAGGTTTGGAGGCTGTGTGTGCATGTTTAGGCTGAGTTCTATCCTTCTGGACGAACTCAGGTTCGGCCGCCGAAGGTAGTTTCGGTCGCCGAACCTGCCTATGGGTGCATGGATTGGCTGCCTAACCTTGCCCCCGAAAGTTGTGTTTCGGATCTGGAGTAGACTTTCGGCCGCCGAAGGTGATGTTCGGCCGCCGAAAGTGCCTGACTTTCGGATCTGGAGAGAGGGTTCGGCCGCCGAAAGTGCCCCCGAACCTGCATGGCTTTCGGCTCTGGAAGGGACCTTCGGCCGCCGAAAGTGCCCTGTCCAGCCCTTTCATGGTTGTTTTCTATGCATGTTTAAGTGATGTTTTAGGGGGTTTTTGGGGAGTTGTTTATGAGTTGTTAGAGTGTATTTGGCACCTCATTCGAGTCCACCTGTGTAGGATTGGACCCGAGGGACCGAGGAGGCCATCAGAGTTAGCTGTTGCAGAGTCAGTCCAGCGTCTGCCTGAGGTGAGTAGAACTAAACTTAATCTTTTATTTTCCGAAATCAAATGCCTAAAGCATGTTCATGCATCATGTTGATATGTAATAGGTTGATTGCACTAGTTACACGAATATGACGCATTGCATTATTTACTGTTGATGTGGATGGACCAAGGCGACCCCAATGGCCCACGATCTGTCATGATAAGAGAAGTCCTGTGGAGCTCCTTTGAGGGCTGGGCACCATGTAGAAAGTCCTGTGTGAGCTCCTTCGGGGGTCGGGCACCATGTTTATGTAATGAAAGTCCTGTGTGAGCTCCTTTAGGGGCCGGGCACCGACAGAGGGAGCTTTGGAGGTCATGTCCAATCTGTGATGTGAATTGTTTGTGCTGTGATGCATTTCATAAAAGCATGTAATTAATAAACTGTTTTTATTGTTTCTACTCACTGGGCTTTTTAGCTCACCCCTCTCCCCTAACCCTAGTGTTGCAGGTCTGAGGAAGATTGAGAAGTCTCGAGAGTTAAGGTTATGCTTTTGTAATAGATTAGTGTTTTAGTGTGGACATGTAATGTAAATTGATATAATGTATTGTAAGATAATGTAATGTAATGTAACGTAAAGTAGAGTTATGTTTGTGGATTAGTATTGTGCTTGGCCCTAAGACTTGGTTAGTCCCTTTTTTTGTACATGATGTATGAAATGTTTTAATGTTGAGTTGTGTGTGAACCAAACTTGTGGCATGTGTTGTTTACCACGCTAGAGTTTTTGTTAAGGACCCTAGTGGAGGTCTTATGTTTATGGTTTGGATGCATGCACAGGTTAGGTTTTGGTTCATTGGATGTGACTCCGGCTTGATGTATGTTATGTTGACCCAGCTAGAGTTTTGATGAGGGCTCTAGTAGGGGGTTCTTTATGTTTCCAGTTATGTCGCATACAGGTCAAGCTCGGTATATGCATCAGATGTTTAAGTGTTTTTATGTTAATGTTTTGATCATGTACGGGATTTGACCAGGTGATAGGAGGTATGTTTGACTTGCTACGGGTCCCGGCGGCCTTAAGCCGATCTGGATCCTAGCGCCAGTAGCGGTTCGGTTTTCGGGCTGTTACAACATCTATCTCTTCTCTCCTTGGCCTTTTCTCCAAGCAGTAGTTTCTTTCCAACTCTTCACTTTCTGACCTTTCTGCTGGCTCAGAAGAATAGCTTTCAGCCCTATCGTTCCCAATAAGCTCCCTTACTACTCAGCCTCTCACTTTAGCCACAGGCTCGTTCCTTCTGTTAGTTTCTCCGTCTCCATTGCCTGTCCTCCTGCTACTTTGTTGAGGGGCTTGGTGGTTTAGTGTTGGTTGGGACTCATTAACGTTGAACCCTTCGGTTATTGGTGATATGCTCAATGAGGTACTGAGTCCCCTTTATTGTAATATCTGCCCGAGTCAATGAGCAGTGTTTTGGAGTTGGAGAGCCTTGTTTTGTAGCTCATGGTTAGATAGAGTGGTTCGAGGCATAGTCCTTGCTGAGTTTGGCGAAGGGTTAAACAATACAAGTGGTTGATTTAATGGGATGATAGGGTTGAAAAATGAGAACTGTGGTCCTTCCTGAGCAAAATTCAAATCGTTTGGGGTGTTTCCGATACGATTTTCATTGTGATTGGCTATGCAGATCTCAGTGGGTATGGTGAGGATGAGAACTCCAATAACGAAAATGTAATACCCGGCTAGACTCCGGTATCGGAATTCCTACCGTCTGGTGGAACCTCGGATGTCGAAAACCTCTAGAAGGGTAAAATCATGTTTTTATAAAATGTTTTAATGTATCTTAAGGTTTTAAGCAAAAAAGAAATTGAGTTTTAAATGAAAAAGACCAATGAGACATTTCGAAGTTCGGCCGCCGAACCCCAAGTTCAGTCGCCGAACATGGGATGGTTTAGGGGGGCAAGTTAGGCTTCCGAAAGTTTCAAAGGTTCGACCGCCGAACCTCATGTTCGGCCGCCGAACTTGCATGAGTTTTGGAGGCACTTTAGGCTGCCGAAAGGTGGTCTGCCAGCCCCTATATAAGAGCTCCATGGCCGAAACGGGCAAGTTTTCTCCCCATTTTCGGCCACGGTGAGTTCTTGCTCTCCCATGGTTCATTTTAGATGTTTTTCCTTCGATCTTTCATGTTTTAACAAGCTTTATGTTGATTTGAATATATTTGAACAAAAGAGCGAGTTTTGGAAGCTTGGAGACCAAAGAGTTGAGATCTCTCCCATCTCCAAGTTGGATCGTCTCTCCTCTCGTTCTTCAAGAGGTAAGAGTAGATCCATAGTTCCTTTAATGTTTTAAGTAAGTTTTATGAAGTTTCTTGGGGTAGAAATGCATGTGTAGGTTTATGTGGAGTTTATGGGTTTATTGTGCGTTTATGAACAATGTATGTTGGATATGCATGCTTGATGTGTTGTAGATGGGGTTTAGGATAGTTTGAAGCCCCTAGGAGCTTGTATGCTTGAGTATGCATGTTGTAGAATAGGGAAATGCATGATTGAATGAGTTGGGAGGCGTTTATGCATGTTGAGCTGAGTTTCTGCCCTTTTGGGAAGAACTCAGGTTCGGCAGCTGAAGGCTCTTTCGGCCGCCGAACCTGCCTTTGGTAGCATGTATCGGCTGTCGAACCCTGCCCCCGAAAGTGGACTTTCGGCTCTGGAAGGGAGTTTCGGCCACCGAAGGTGCCGCCGAACATGCATGAGTTTCGTCTCTGGAGGGAACCTTCGACCGCCGAAAGTGCCGCCGAAGGTGCATGACTTTCGGCTCTGGAGGGCCTTTCGGCCGCCGAACCTGCCGCCGAAAGTGCCATGTTCAGCCCTCCTTTGCATGATTTATGTGATTGTTTCAAGGTGTTTTAGGGGGGTTTTTGGGGAGTATTTTAGAGTCATGTTTATGTATGTTAGGTCCCTCATTTGAGTCCACCTGTGTAGGTTCGGACCCGAGGAACCGAGGACCCCAGCAGTGAGTTCAGCTGCTTCTGAGTCTGTTAGAGCTTCAGCCAGAGGTGAGTGGAATACCTTATTTTGTTTCAAAGTAAATAAATAAATTCTGAGCATGATACACGTATCATGAATGCCATGAGATATACTAGGGCGCTTACATTAGAATTCACGAATATGTTGCATTGCATACTATGTTGTTGATGTGGATGGATGTGGATGATCCTTTAGCCGCACTACGTTATGATATGATGTGATACGGTACGGAAGACCAGTGAGGCCCATTCTACGCCCCTGGCACCATGTAAGAGAAAGACCAGCGAGGCCCATTCTATGCCCCTGGCATTTTGGAATGTTATGTTATGTTATGTTATGTAAGAGAAAGACCAGTGAGGCCCAGTCTACGCCCCTGGCACTATTGGAATGAGTAGTGGGCTATTGGTGACAAGTTCATCCTTGATGTGAATTTTTTGTGATATGTTGCATTTCATGAAAGCATGAAATTTAAATTGAATGTTTAATTATTCTGCTCACTGGGCTTTATAGCTCACCCCTCTCCCTTAACCCCCAGGTTTGCAGGTACAGGGTAGACCAGGAGGTCAGCAGGAGTAGAGTTTTATTTTATGTAATAGCTAGATGTGAACATGGATATGATGTAATGTAAAAGTATGATATAGAAATGTTATGTAATGATGCTTATGAAAGTTTAGAGTTGTGCTTGACCATAGTATTATGTTAATCCCTTTCTAGTACATGATCTTAATATTTAATGATGATTATTGTAAACCAAACTTAATTTATGTTATGTGACCCCATTGGAGTATTGATGAGGACTCCAAGGTGGGGTTAATGTTTATGTTTATGAATAGTGCATGCACAGGTTGAGTTTGGTGATTGAATGGAAAGAAAAGTTCAAAAATTTTATGTATGTGTTGATCATGTATGGGATTAGGTAGGTTTTCAGGATGAATGTTTGGCTTGCTACGGGTCTCGGCGGCCTTAAGCCGATCTGGATCCTAGTGCCGGTAGCGGTCCGATTTTCGGGTCGTTACAGAAAAGATCTCTTTCGTTTCCACAGATGGTGCCAATTGATATCCTGAAATCCAATAGAGGGTAAATTCAAAATATGTATTTGTGAATTTAGTCTGGTTAGCTCATACCTTTCTTCTTTTATCATTTTCCCTTTGTCCTCAGTGATGTATAATCGTCGTCCTGCATTAGTACACCCTCTCATTATCACGCGAAACCGCACGTACGGATATATCGTGTCCTTTTCCATCGTCAGACGGCTATTTAATTTCTTTCGGCGCCATGTGAATACGATCCCGAATACATAGGGGTTTGTTGCTCCACTGATCCATCAAGTTAGTTTAGCTGAATCTCTCTATGATGGGCCAAAGTTTTGTTTTATCCGACCTATTTGTATAGGATCAAGGCCGCGTGCTAGTGGATGGACTCGTGTAACGAGCTTTGATAAGACTATGGTCTAATCTCCTTATATGAGCTTAGCTATGGTCTGAATATTCAAGACACGACAGTTATCGGTGAATAATTTATTATTTATTTTAAATCGATAAGAATATGTATACAGAGTTTTAAAAATAAATAAATAATAATAATGAATTATATATGCTTTAAATTATTTTTTGTCTCGTATTATATTGATAATACAAATAAAGATTATTTCTTTGAACTTAAATGATGTAACAGCGGATAATTTGTGTATTTAATTTAAAAACTAAAACAATGTGCATTATCGTATTTTCAATTAAAACATTGTCTTTTATTTTTCTTGCAATCTCGTCCCATGCTTTAACAACCCAATGCCAAGTGCCTAAACGTTGTTATCGGAACAACGCTCTGGATTCCTACTTCCATTTGTGCCTTATTGAAGCTTTTGTTTTAGAGGGGAAGATATAGGGTTCACGCTTCAAGTTGTTCCTCCTCCTCTGCCTAATTGATTAGGCTATACTCGTGTTTTGCTACTTCTTCCTGGCTTTGATAAGAGGTACCTGCGGCCGCGCAATCAAGTATTGAGATGATCTAGCTGGACTTGTATCCTTGTTCCAACGGTGGCCACCGTCTGGGTCGATTGGGTCTGAATCAAACAAGCACTACTTGTACCTTTCCTTAATCTTATCTGTAGAATGTTTGCATCTACAAGGTGTATAGAGAAAACTGTAACTACTGAAAAAGGAAACGTCAATTCGTCACTAAATTAACTATCAACAATGAATTATCTCATAAGATAAAGAAACTTATTCCGATGAAGGGTGAGCTATTAATTTTTTTCTTGTTTTTTTGTTACCACTTTCAAATATTATAGCAAATAAATGAATTATTAATATATACCACAAATACTGAGTATACAAGAATACGTATTTATTAATAAGCAAAACACTAATACCATGTAATAGGTATTCATTAATTTGAAGAAATATCCTTAATAAAGCAAATTGACAAAAATAGCATCAGACCAAAACCATTAGGTCCAGCTCAGGCCAAACCATTGTTTATTTTCTTAAAAAAAAAAAAGAAAAGAAAAAAAAAAAAGAAGATTCAACAATTAAATTTAATCAAAATCTAACCACCAGACTGGAACCTTCGTGAGATCTTAATTAGCCTTAACCATTGAATTGAAACCATATTCTGGTCTGAAGCCGGCCAGGTCATCGACCAGGGTCGTCGTGTTATGTTAGTAATGCAATCCATATCACCCATACAAAGAGAATAAAATGGTGGCAATCGTTCTACAGGTTCAAATGGCATGAGACTGTTCAAATTTGGCAGATCATATCAGAAGACAAAGGTAAAATTGTATTCAAGAATCACTCTCTCAAGAGTGATACCATAAACAATGTACACTGGGAGTAACTCATAAAGGGGCATCAAATGACAAGTAACCTAAAGTCTACATGCAACAGCACAATGCATTTTACCAGGTCAAGTAAACAATCCAACTTGTCAAAAGGATACACTGACCAAATAAACAATCTCTCGCTTCTCATCAGGAATTTAAGCAGAGAACTGCCACTGTTATTATTTATAATATAGGCACATAAAAGTGAGAAGGAAAGAGAGTGTACAATTTGCCACATTAAATAAGTAGGGATTCAGAACCAAACCCAAACCCACAATGAAAATGACAAATCAAATCTGCACTTCTTAGATATTCCCTTCCAGGTGGATTTAATTCTACATAAAACCTTCGTAGAAATTAGATACTACAATCAGCGTCTCATCTAGTGCGCCAATTTCTTAAGTTGTTGAAATGTCCGCTGTTTTATCCACTGTCTATCATATGGAAGATATGCCTTAACTGAGTGATCATAACTGCAATCCAAAAGTCGCAGTAAATATCAGTAATTCCACCAGGCTGTTATCAAGCGAGAATTCAAGATTACTGGTAAATATATCATCAAACATTAAAAAGATAAAGACTATAGTTTTTTATCCCTCGAATATCAAAATATAGCATCTAACATTAGGACCATTCATGGACAGGCATACTATCAGCACCTTATATTTTTCTTGGAAGATAATAACATCATTAAGTTATTAATTCAGTCATTCTATTTACTAATTAAAAAAAAACTAGTAAAAATATTTTTTAAAATTTTAATTTAAATGAGGAATGATCGATGAATTAAAAAGATATATTTATCAGTGAATTAACATGAGATAGTAAAAAAAATATTTTCTTGTGATTTGAATTGACTAATTGGATTCACAATTACTACTAAATTGGTTTTTATATATTATATAAATATATATTACATATAACTTTCAAAAACTTTTAATTAAAAAATTTGAAGGGGCCAACCCCCCTGTCCTCATGGGAAGCCATTGCAACCTCTATTCCCCATGTATCATGCAATGTAAGGGCAATCACACATATCAATCACCAGGTATAATTGCATAGGCAGTTAATACTCTTAAACCAACTTCGTAGATGTACAAGCAAATACATAGAGTATTGCTTTCATACAGTGATTGTCAGTGCTTCAAATCCGATAGTAGATAGCACTTGTTTGATAAGTAGGTAGAACTTATATTCTTTTTCCTCTTTAATGTAAATAAATCCAAGTGACATCAATATGATCTTCACAGATGCCTGAAGGTGTTTAATTTTTAGACAGAGAGAGGGAGAAGCATACACTAAAGCACACATGTCTGCAAGGCCATCAATAAAATTGTAGAGATCTGCAATGTCATAAGTGATATTTCTGACGGCTGGATTTAGTTCCTTAAGCTTTCTTTCATATAGCCCACATATACCTGTAAATACATTGAGAATTAATAGAAGGAAAGAGTTCCTAATCGTGGATCATTTACAGAAGTATCAAAAAAATAGTAAGACAAATAGTAAGAAGCAAAAACTTTAAACCCACAAGACAGAAAAACTTAAAAAAAGGCAAATAATAAAATTAGAAACTGAACAATCTCAAAACGGGAGTCCAAACCATCCTCTCTCTGATAAAATAGCATACAGCCATACACTGTATCAAAACTAAACAAAAATTAGAAAGGAAATAGGATTCCCTGCACTGAAACTGGATAAAGCTCAGGTAAAGAACAGAGTACTGAAAGATATTGTCATTATCACACAGTACTATAACTTTAGTTTTTTTTCCAAAGCGAATTGTTTCAGATGAAATAAGCATGAAAAATAAAAAGAGTGAAAGACTCCTAAGGTTAAGACAAACCATGAACTCATAATCCATTACAACAATTACCTTGCTTTGCTACATTTAGTTTGAAACAAGTGTTTTAACAAAAATAAATGAAAATAATAACAAAAGAAAATTCCAAGAACAGTATCTCTCATATCAGATCATTATGGAAAAGGGATTTGATTAGTCTCAAGCATAAGCAGCAATAACAACTTATTAATTTTAAAAATGAATGGTGACAGACATTACAATAATGGTGATACCATGATAATAACAAAGGCAACGTGTATACCATCCATAGCTTGACTTATTGAATCATAATCCATAAATGTTCTAGTCGCTCTATTTTGAGAGGTCTGCATCAGAATGATGGTATGCCTATTAGCCTACACATGAAACAAAAGACAAACAAGTCAGGAACCTAGCAAGATAAGAACATTATTATAAATAAAAAAAAATCCATATAACTCAATAGGCGTTAATGATAAAATGATTACATTTATGCATATGCATTATAAGTCTGATGGACAAAAATTCAGAAGGTATGCACTCTCATGTAGCTGAAGTACTGTAAGAAACAAAGTGACTAGGACATGCAAACTAACAAAAAGCAACTAGATAGAAAAATCCCACAGCTGATAATTATGATAAACCTACCAACCACTTCATAGAGTAGATTAGGACCTGGGGGAAAATACATTCATTGTGCTAACTTGATAAAATATAGCTCCCTTGCAAGCTAGTTGCAATCGTTTATTCTTCTGACATGGTGACATGCAAGGTAAGAAGCACTCTTCTCTCTCTCTCTCTCTCTCTCTCTCTCTCTCTCTCTCTCTCTCCTTTTTGCCAGTCCCAAGCATCTATAAAGTCCATGTCTTGGTCACCGAAGTCCAATCCAGTGACCTGGAATCAGGCTTCACAAGGTTCCAGTAACGAGTCTAATGATCTCAAACCCTCAAAACAACCTGGAAATATCCCAACCACTGCAACAATCATCCTAAAGAATTCTAGATAGACAAAGCAAAATATATACCTAAACCTTAGATTTTCACATTAACCAAATAAATCACCATCTCAATTACGAAGCAAAATCCAATAGACCTCACTGATTACAGATACAAAATACAAACTGTTATGCTTGCAGTAAAAAGTATCGTAATAAAACAAAGTCAATTAATGCTTTATTATAAAGCGAAACCAAAAGCATGAATTGTAGTAAATAATTACTGAAAAAGGCAATAAAGTAGAGTATGTGAAGGAACGGACATGAGAAACCCTAAGTTTCCCAGGAAAAGGAAGTTAATAAATAGAAAGACCCAAAGGTCCCAAACTTCAATGAAAGTGTGTAGCTTAGAAAGAGAAGCGCTAAAATTGATGAAAAAGGAAATGGGAAGAAGAAAACAGAAAAGGAGAAGAAATCAAATTACCATGCGCGACGGTTGGCGTGATGACTTCAAAGGCAAGAGCACTAATGGATTCTTTGCTTGAGTTCAACACGCAGAGAAGAGAGTCACAGGGAGAGAGAATTGAGCTTGCGTAAAACACCGGAGGAGTTGTATGCTAGTGTGTATAGTTGAATTCTAACTTAATGACTAAGAAAAAAATTATAATTATTATATTAATGAAAAATTCCCAAGTTAATAGCTCGCTTTTAAAAAATATATTAAAATATATTTATTTTTTAAAATTTTATTAATTAATTTTATTATTAATTTAATTATTAAATATTAAAAAAAATAAAATATTTTTCATTAGAGTACTGATTAATTTATAATTTTATAAAATTAAAAAATTAATTATTAAATTTTTTTTATTATAAAAAATATATAATAAAATACTTATTTGGTGTGAAATTAAAAATTTTATAAAAATTTAATTTAATTGATTTTTTTTCTCTTAAAATTTTTATTTGTAATAAAAAAATTCAAAATTTTTTAATTTAAAATTTTTTTTATGGATATGAAATCAAGAATGATTTTATAAAATTTATTTAATTTTTTTTATAAAATTATTCATACTAAACCGGAAATTAATATTAAAATTTGAAAGATAAATTAACAAATTTTTTTATATCTTGTGTTTTCAAAATCAAAATATTGAGTTTTTTTATATTATTAAAATTAAATAATAAATTATCTAAATAAATAAAAAGAGATACCTTGGAAAGTGATTTTACTAAAAAAAGTAATCAAACTTTAACGAAAAATTTATATTTTAATTTAAATTCTTCAAAGTGAAATATATTTTTGATAATAAATTACAAATTGCATATAGTATTTTACCCAAAATTGACAATAATGTAAAAGAATAAATAAATAAAATATCTTTCGTAAATATTTTTCAAAATCAAAGCTTGTATGTATGTATTGTAAGGTATTTTTTATGAAAATTATTTAATTCATAAAAATAGTGATAATTTTAGTACACGTGAAAAATATTAACGCTTTAACATATAAAAGTAATAACTTATTTTTTTTGTTAAATAGAGAAATGAAATATTATTTTTAAAAAATCAGCAATAAATATAAATATATATATTAATTTTGATATAATTTAATAATGAGAAAAATAATTTACTATTTCAGTTTCTATATGTCTCAAATTACTGGCTACTTAATTTTTCAATAGTAGTTTATCTATTAGTGTGGCTTTATTTAATATAAAATGAAAAAGTAAAATTTATTAACTCTAAAATTAGATTCTTTAAATTTTAATAGAACAATATTAGTTAAGGATATAATTAAGAAAAAATTAAACAAAATTTACTACTTCAAACATAACTATGTTTATAATATTCCAAGTTTTCTTATTCAAAAAAAAAAATTGCCCATTAATGTTTGTGATTTAAAAAAAAAACTTTTATACATTAAAAAATTATATTGACTCGGTATATTTAATTTTTTTAAAAATAAGTAATTACAGATATTCTCCATTCTACGCAAAATTGATTTCAATAAAAAATAAAGTGTTTCTAGTGAGATGTAACCTTCAATCTTAAAAGATAGTGTCGAAACATTTATTCTAATATTTGATAACAGAGCAAGTTTATTTTTGATCTATAATACTCGATTTTAAAAGATATAATTAACTGGTCTTAGACTTCTTCATTATCATTTCTTTCATTTACAGGTACTAGCTGCAAGCCATCATCACCATCGTCATCTACAGAATTTGCAGCCAAATTTATCCCCAAAATATCAGCTGGAATGAAATCATCCATTTGATCAGCCTTAGGGATAAGAAAAATTAAACTCAGAGTCCCAAGCCTCAGAACATTTCTTATAAGGATGACTAACCACAAGTTTCTGAAGTCAGTCCTTGTAACATTTAACAAATGAAGAACAATTCCTCCCCCCCATTTGGAAGACAAGCTTCCAAGGCTGTCAATGCACATTAGCAATGCAAAAAAGGTCCCTTCAATGCCTAGAGGGCATAGCCGAGTGCTTAATACAATCATTGGCATCCATCTCACTCTGCTTACAATTCGAGACACACATTCCTCAGAAATAACAAAGAAGGAATCTGGGATTCCAAGGACTAGATTCCATCTCAGGATGAAGATGATGTCCAGCATTCCAGACAATCCATACAGAAGTTGGGCAGCAAAGATTAGGTTTCTAAATGGGTAGTTTTTTAAAGCCTTCTGATATATTACAACTCCAACTATGGAGGCCATTGCACCAATTGCATAGACTATCCCAACAAACTCCTGAAAACAGCAAAATGAACTTTTATATGGGATTCAGAATCTTGCACCACAGAATTATCAAGTATCCAAAAAGAGGGGAATTCATATTTTTGTATTGGAAACAGTGTGAACCTGTGAGAATGCAGGACCAGCTTTAGGATCTGTGTACCAATAGAACTGGCCTTCATGGGTACTTATACTGAGAGCTAAAGATAGATACATGTACAGAGATGGCCTCCAAACTTGATTGAATTTGATTGTCCTGCACATGCCCTTCACTGCTACTCCTAAATCTTCCACTGCCTATATAATACCAAACGGATTTGGTTCATCTCACTGGACTAAAGCTAAATCTTATTCGCAGTGAGTCAGTGTACTAAGGATAGAGCCATTGCAAACACTTTACCTCAATTAAAAGAGTAGAGTGACAAACCACTTGTCATGGTATCTAATAAAATAATTTAAAGAAAAAAGAACAGGAAAAAGATTCTTACCTTCTTCTTCTCAGATCGGAAGCTGGTAGATCTCACTTCATAAATCACAAAGCCCAGTAATATCAACAAGACAGGTGGGATTGCCAAGAGAACCAATGCCATCTGCAATTAAAGAAAGTGAATAAATAGAAAAAGAAAAAAAAAAGTCAGAAGAGGAAGAGGGATCAAGAAATGAAGAAGAAGAAGAACTAGAAATCAACGAAACATAGTGAAACTCACCTGAGGTCCAAGATGATGAACGAAAAAGCCACTGGACAAGTACCCGACCAGAGCCCCAACAGAGGAGCAAAAACCACAAAGACTTTGCATATCTGGGGCCAATGATCTCATCTCAATGCTATTTCTAGCAATGCAAGCATCAATGGTCACATCTGCTATAGCAACCCCTGCAGTAACACCTATCAAGCAACTCAACGCCACCGCAGCCGGCAACTTCCCCAGGAGAGCCACCATCAATGCCGATATACATCCAAGAACCCCAGCTACTACAAAGTACGGCCTTCTTTTGTAGCCCCAAACAGGAAAAACATCAGTGAAGAGACCCCAAACTGGTTTCATGATCCACGGAATGTAGTATAAGCCTATATATAGTTGCACCACAGATGGCTGGACTTTTTGGACGTCTTTCCAATAATAATCAGTGACCACCTTGAAGAAAGATCCAGAGAAGCCTTGGCTAATGCCATAAACGAGAACTACCCCAAAAATGAAGGTTGGGTTTAGCCGGGAAGAAAGCATTTGTAGCCATTGAAATGGTTCCAGGAAGATCGACAAAAGACTATTACTTTTTGTTTCTGTTTGATCCGATGGGTGATGTCCATTTTGTTTTGAGATGGGTAAAGATTGCAAGGAGGGATCATTGAGAACTGTCTTCTCAGTTAGTTCTTGGGTTTCAAGGGGATCCATGCTTGACCCTTTAGTTTGGAGAGCAAGCATGTATGAGTTTCTGAAAATAGAATTGTGTATGCATCTTGGATTGCTAATGAAGAGGAGTGTGAACTTGAAAGTTTAAGCAAACTAACTACAAGTAAATGGGGTTAGTCTTGCATAGGAAATAAATTTAAGCAAAATAGTTCTTAAAACTTTCATTTTCATTATATTCTAGTTAACTCAATGGTTGACTGGATTAAAATAAGTAGAAGTTCTGGGATTCGGTTAGAATAATGGGATGGTGGCCATGTGCCCTTCACCAAGTATGCACTCCCCAGGATGACATTGGATCTTCCATTCTAAATTATCCAACTCTGCATTTGGACAATAGAAGAGGTTATATAAGACTCTTTAATCTATTATAAATTACTAATTGAGAACCTAATACGTTTAATTAGATATTGTAGTATAAGATATGTAATGATGTTCAACAGGCATTATGCAGGAAATCATCTGTAGCTGCACAAGTTGGGATCATTTCATTTTTCAATCTTGAAATTTTCCGAGTACAATCCATCCTCGCCTTTTTTAGCATCTTTTCTTTGCAAGTTATTGATGAAAGAAATTCGTTTTCCCGTCAATGAAACCATTTCATGTTAAGGAAGAAGAAATTCCAGGAAAAATTATGCAGATCAGCTACAAAGATACGAGAGCCGCCTCATGATGGGCTTGAGAAGTTCTATTCACAAAAATTGAATTTTAGGCTGCTGCATATGGTAAGATGGATTCTTGCCTCTTTAACCTAGCATGCAATAGAGCATTTATTTCATTTATATGTATGCATTATTATCGAGCCTCCAGAAGGAGAAAATATGATAATACAAGCACAAATACTTTCTTACATATATCCTTCATTTCAGGAAAGAGGAAAAAGATGACAGAACTCTATTACAGAAAGACACTTGTATATCTGTGATGCCTGGTGCAAAAAATTTACACATACTAATTTACTTTTCTCCTGCCAAGATTACCGATGATGTAAGTGAGGCTTAACAGCATTCATGCTGCAAGGAGCTTCTGAATGTCCTTCTGCAACAAGAATGAGGCGGATTAGATTAAGCAAATTACTGAATGCTCACTTTCAGAATTAGCATTATGCTGTTTTAAAGCTACTGCTTGGTTACAATGCATAACTCACACCCCATGAGTATGGTTCATGTTATATTTTGTAATGATCTTAAACTAGTTTCTCCATCTTAACCAGATTACATAAATAGAGAAAAAGGAAGATAAGAATTGGCAGGACCACCATAATTTTGTATCAATCTTAAGTCAGGGCTGCAATGAAAATGCATATACTTCTTGATCATGATATATTCCAATCCCACTTCTAGATGGTGCCTATTGAAAACTTCCAACTTTTCAGAATTCATTTCTGAAAAGTATATCACACAAGTACCTTTCAAGTATTCAAATTTATCAAAGAAATGAGCAGAGATTCAAAAAGGTTAAATGCTATATCCATTACAATCCTCAAGTCACTGGGACCTTGGAATCAAACAAAGTAATGCATTTTTAACCCTAGAAAGCCAACATCTTTTATTACAACCTATCAGGACCATATGCCACTAGTTCAGGTAAAATGGATAATATTATTTGAGTGACAGCAATAGTGGATAATATTATTTGTTTCCTTGAAAAATTTGACTGTATTTAAAAATTGCATATAGCTCTCATCTTTTAGAATCATGAAAGAATAAACAAAAGATATCACAACTTCCGCTGTTATAACAGTTAAGAAGAAATCAATTATTCAAGGATATACAACTATTGAAAATAAAAGAAATATACCTCAATTTGGAAAGGTGATGTTGTTGGTGGATATCTCTCCACAACCTTACCATTCTTGTCCACCAGGAACTTCTCAAAATTCCACTTGATCACATCACCTAAAAATCCTCCAGCACTTGACTTCAGGAATTTATAAACTGGAGCTGTATTTGGTCCATTTACATCCACCTGTCATGCAAAATCACACAGGTATTTGATTTTTTTTGCCCCACACATAATATGGCTTGTGTCAGGATTATGGGAATAATGCTGCTTACCTTATCAAATATTGGGAATTCTGCTTTGAACCTGGTACAAGCAAATTGTTTGATCTCGGGATTTGACCCAGGCTCTTGTCCTCCAAATTGATTGCAAGGGAAAGCTAGAATTTCAAATCCTAAGGTGCAAACCACACAATCAAAAAGTAGGAAAAATGGAAAAAAAAAATCATAATGGTTTAAAATGTTGAAGTTGCAGAAATGTTAATAGCTCTTGTGAATTTTGAACATCTCCAGCCTGCAAAATCTCCCTTTTATATTTGTATTAAGTCCATTTGGACTTGACTATTCCTATATATGTTTACTATTTTACAAAGGTTAGACGCCAGCCAAGACTTTGTAGATTTTTTTTATCACTACAGGGTAAAGGTATCATGAGGACAAAATGGTAGAGGAAACTTGAGTGCATAGAAAAACATCATATCACTTTCTAAATAGAAGCAGAAGAAACTGCATGTATACAATATAAATGATGCCAAGCAAAAAAAAAACTACTTTATTTTGAAAGTTTAACATCAAACCGCCACCATACAAACAGAATCCATCATTTGACATCTTCTTGGTAAATCCTTAAGAATGAGAATAACTCAACTGCAAAGGTCTCAGACTGCCAAGTAATAACATAAACATATAACTATCGCCCTTGCTCAGATCATGACACATGTCACTCCGCTTTATTTTAAAGAAAAAGGAAGTAAGTAGACCCAGAACTAGCGGATCAAGGATAGCATGGCCCAAGTAAAGGCCCGACCTGAACGGTAATACTACCACCTCAAGGTACCGTACTACTAATTTGCAACGCAATAAATGCCCTGTCCTTAAGAGCATGGTCACTACCATACCACCATAAACCAAAAAGTAAGTTAAATGACTCCTCATTCGGCTCAAGCATTTATTAGCCAACTGTTTACCATAAAACGCAAATTCCTAAGAATTTCTCTATGTCGCGTGAGAATATCCACAAGACTGCTCAGGCTTTTAGGGCTAAGAAAACTATATTATGAGGTCACCAGAGAGTGACTGGGTGACAGGCCAGTTGTTCAGCCTGCAAAGATTGTATCATCCACATCTGTATTGAGGTATGCCTAGACCGATGCGCTTCCCATAGTCCACTATCCCACTTTGAGCCATCATCTTCGGATGAGACCATTTCCAAAGGTTTGCAAAGAAAAAAATTCCAAAAAGGCTAGTATGGGTTCTGTAATTCTTCCAGGGATTACAATTGGGGAGAACAGAACAACAAAGAATCCAAAAAGGCCTCCTGCTAAGAAAACCAAAGTTGGCAGCTCTAGTTTGAGGGAGAAGAGCGCTACAGGCTATCCTGACAAAAAAAAAAAGAAGTTAATGGATAAAGAAAAAGAGAGTGAACCTGAGGATGTTTCTCTTTTGGCTAGGGTTGGTCACTCCATCATAGGGTAATGTTACTCACAAAAGACCCTATCACTAATTTGTCTAGTGCCTCAAGGATAGTAGGAGGATAAGGGAACAAAATAGGTATAAGGGTCTTATACAAGGTTAACATTTATTCCAACTTTCTCATTGACCATTACTCTTCTTCTTTATTATCTTCTTCCTCAAAGCATTTACTCCGATTATAAACGTAAAACCACTTGTTCGCAAGAAAACCCGCTGGTCTCTGGATCCATATCCTCTCAAGGGAATCTAGTTTAGAAAGCTTATTCCTATCACCCTGATCTACGCGTCAACCATCCAGCCACCCCAGATCTCACTGTTCATCACCAAGTAACCAGATTTCAGATAGAAAGGGACTATTTCCAATAGTAGTCCACTTGCAAAGGTGCCTAGCTTATTGAAAGAAGTTCTTGGACAAAAATCATATCAAGGAGTGGTAACAGATTAAATAAAAAGAACTGGTGCGTTCCTCTCAAAATTTAGCTTACCTTGACTCTTGTACTTCTCATATAGGTGTGAGAGTTCTGTGTAATTTGATGATGTTAAACCACTACAATACAAAACAAACTTCCAATAAGACTCAAGTGCCCCATAATATACATAGAACAAGCATGGGTGAGCCTTTAAGACACATTGTCACATATGATAAATGAAAGGTGGCTACAAGATTGACAAAGTTTCTGAGATGGAGACAGAGCATTTCAAAAAAAGAGTACCATTTTGATGCAACATTGACAATCAATAGAACCTTCCCCTTAAATTTGCTGAGAGAAACCTCCTTCCCATCAATGTCCTGTATTTAGACAACAAACAAAAAAAGTTTATTCATCAAGCGACAATCCGTTGCTGTTATGAATTATGAGTGCATTCGAACTTCAAAACAAAGGCAGAAACAGACAATAACAATTTTGCAAACGGAGAAAACAAGAAAATGAATAAAGAATCAATAATGATTTCTGAATCTTATATTGTTTGTACCAATATCGACGGTTGAAGTCTAATATCAGCAATTTATACACAATTAAGTTGCATATATTGATCTTTCAATCTTTAGTCAGTCGAGAAATGTAAAAGAAAAAAAGAGTTTCTGAATTTAGAAAATTTAAAACGAGACCCAACTTCTGAAACTCCAAAACGTCTAAGAAGTATCAATAGAAATACCTTCACAGTGTAGTCGTGTAAAGTTTTCTCAGTGGCAGCTCTGGCAAAAACACCAAAAGGACGAGTTTTTGAAAGAAACCCAGGAAAATTTGGCGATTGCAGGGAAAATCCATGTTGCAGAAAAGTCGATGTAGAGGACCCAAGTGAGGACTTGACAGATGGAACAAAGAAAGCCATTGAAGGCCACGATGAATAAGAGTTTGCAGCAGTTTTGAACAGGGTTAGAGTCTGTAAAGGCGAGGAGAACGGCAAAGAAGCCATTTGAGTCTTGCTTTTTCTCTTCTGAACTCTCCAGCGGCTTTGCAAGCTGGAAGAGCGCTTTGAAGAAGCTAAATGTGAAAAAACCGAAACTTTGACAAAATGAGATTTCCCTGATGGACGATAACGCTCCACGTCACCTGCTTCCCTTGAGTTTGTCGTTAGTGCTGCTAGCGACAATGGCATTAAAATTAATTAATTTGATCTCGCAAGGTTGGGCTTAAGCCCAAGTACAACGCAACCATCTCTAGCCTAACCAAGAAGGATCGAGGCTTTATCTTCTCTTGTTTCATTTGGCCAAGCGACTAGTCGTCTACTATACTTCCAAAATCCTTTCTTTGTGTTAGTTTTGGGAGATGCAAGCTGCTGGAACATTGATAAGCTCCGTAGCTTTGGTGGTGGCCGGGGAACTCCTGCGCCAGGTTCTCTATCTCCCACTTTGACTCTTTTTCCGGTGTTCAGTCTTTCTGTGCTCACTCTGTTTTCCCTCCCACACTCAAGTTTTCTACTTTCTGCACTAAAAACCGAACCTCGTATTCATACGTAGGCAAAATGAGAATGGTCTAAATAAAAGCATATGTAACTTCTTAATGAAAGATGAGATTTTTTGGATGAAATGTTCGTGATTGGTGTTCCAGTAGCTGTCCTAATTCTTGGCGAGGCACTCAAGTTGGTGTACCTGCTGTAAATACGGACAAACAGCCATCTGTGGGATTTAGGTGGGCTTGCGTTGAGTTTAGCAATGCCCATAAAGAACCCACATCACATGAAATCCTATCAGCAACCAATTCTCATTTACTTCTTTCTGTGGAAATTTTTATAATTTCATTGAAGAATATGTATTCGATGTTTTATTGCTCTAACTGCTACTCTGGATTTGATAGGGAAATTGCGGTTTGAAGGTCGTTATTTTTCTTTTTACATTGGAGAGTAGAGATCTTGGCAAGCAGTTCTTGGAAGTAAAAGAGTTCCTGAATAAATGAGTCAAGGCAGCAGGAGTTAAATATCAACAGACCAATGGGTAAAATCCATTGCTCAAAGAATACTCAATATTTGTTTATTGATGACTATTCAACCTTACTGCTTATATGATTAAGTAAGAAAGTTGTAGTTGACATTGTTGTTCCTATTAAGGATAAGTGGAAAAGTTGAAACAGGATTAAACTTATTGAAGCAAGAAAGGTTGAAATTTATATGGAAGTCAAGATTGCATGATTCTTTCTTTCAATAAGAGAATGCCTTTTGCGATGTTGAAGTGGACCTGAAGTTTGTTCATGTTAATACTTAAGACATGCATTGCTTCTATACTATTTTAGTACGTTGTTCAAAGTTCAAACCAAAAACGCGAATATGTTGTTCAAGATAAAATGATAACAATAGTAACAATAAAGAATCTTGGCCTTAGAGTTTTAAGAGTTATTATTTTCTTTGGTCATATATTCAAATGAAGACCAAAGCAAAAGAAAGAATGGGAAGAGTTAGCAATCTTCTTGTTATTTAATTGTTGAAAGGTGGTTGCTGCTCAGAAGAAGGTAGAGGAGAAGGTTTGTATGAGGTAAATTTCAGTGGTGTCACTGGTGTGGATTGTATGTGTGGTGGTAAAGGATTCAAGGGAGAGATAAGGAGGTATCCTGAGCTGGTATAAGGATGTAGAGCAGGTGGGTTGTGGTTTGCTTGCTCTCAATTGTGCATAGAAGATTTTCAGTATAACAGTTTTAACATTGGCAAGTTTTAAAGGGAAAAAGAGGGTTTTGATATCTCTTGTGTTAACTTCATTATTAGGGCTTTTCTTGCCTTCAAATTTATGATATGGTTTTCCCCCAATGTTTATAGAAGAGAAGTTCATGGTTAATTTTACATGTTTAACTTTGAATTGTAACATGATTGTAAAAAATTGCCAATTGAGGGAATGCTGCGTAAATATGTCAATTTCTTCAACACAATCATAATTAACAAGATGAGAGCCCAAACTCTTAGATTCCATACAGTCTCTGTTTTCGCAAACTAAAGGAACTGACCCCAAACTATCTGATCTGAATCAGCCTTCATGGAATTATATGGTTACTGCTAATATAAACTCTGTTAGGCATGGTCTTGTGTGTTCTTTTAACTGGGATATGAACCTAATATGTTGTGAAGTTCTTCTTGGGCTGTACTCCTTTGTCATTCACAATTGCTAACTGGTGAATTTCTTATTTAATAGACTTCCCTGGATAAGTAATTAGGATTTTGAGATTAGTTTACTGGATTTTTATACCGTACTGATTGTCACTGCGTAAGAATATCTTTTTAACTTTCACATTTTCATTTTCATTCTTTGTGGGATGGGGGATGTGATTTTCTTATTTATACAGAGAAAAAAGGTCTAATGATGCAAGTATCCAAAGAAAATTTTTTAAATTAAAGGGTCCCTAGCCTTCCAGTTGTTCCATTAGATATTTGAAATATTGTGTATGAAAGTTGTACTTTTTGCTATAGGAGCCTAATTTTCTCTGTGGATGATATATTCTTTTCATCTTTTATCTTTAGTTTATGTTCACCTTTATCCCTGAAGAATCTTTGGAAGACTAACTTTGATGTTTCTTTAATTCCAGTGAGTCGTGAGACATCTTTTTCTCCCCCTGGAATTAATGTTTCGCTGCTGGTTTCGAACAGAGATGTGAAAGAGAAGATGACCAGAGACGGCGGGTAGAAGAGGGAGAGGAGTTGAAAACTTTGAAGCGCTGAAATGCCAGTTTTAGCCTGCAACTGCTTCTCCCCATCCCCAGAAGCACGAAAATGGAATGAGCTTATCAAGAAGCACATGCTTGTGGGGGATGCAGAACAAGCTATTCTAACTTACGTGAATATGCAAGTACTTGGCTTGCGTGCTGATAACTATACATTTCCTGTTTTACTCAAAGCTGCCGGGAAGATTTGTCTCTCTCATATTGGCTATGCCCTTCATGGTCAGGCAATAAAAACTGGTTTGTTTGCGCATTCTTTTCTCCAAACTGCTTTGATAAACATGTATGGAACTCTTGATTGCATTGTTGATGCTTGTAAAGTGTTTGCAAAGATGCCTGTGAAAGATTTGATTGCATGGAACTCCATGTTGTATGCACATGCTTCTAATGGCCAGATGGAAGATGCTGTTCATCTGTTCAATTTGATGCCTTTAAAGGACCTCTCATCTTTCAATATCATGATTTCTGGGTACTCAAGCTGTGGGGAAGCATTGTCTGCTAGAAGCATCTTTGATAAAATGGCAGTGAAGGATATTGTTTCTTGGAATTCAATGGTATCAGCATATATCCGAGCTGGATATATGGAGGAGGCTCACATGTTATTCATGGAAATGTCAGTGAAAAATAAGATCACATGGAACACAATGATCACAGGATGTTTACAGAATGAACATTACACTGAGGCTCTTCATTTGTTTGATGAAATGAAGACGACAAATTGCACTCCAGATTATCTAACAATGACTAGTGTTTTATCGGCATGCGCGCATTTGGGATCGCTGGAAACAGGAACCAAAATCCACACATATGCCATTGATAGTGGACTTGCATCAAGTCCCCATGTGACAACAGCTTTGATAGACATGTATGCCAAATGTGGAAGCATAGTACAAGCTCTACAAGTGTTTTATAAATCCCAAGTTAAGGATATATATTGCTGGAATGCAATGATCTATGGGCTTGCCCTTCATGGTCAGGGATATGCTGCTTTAGAACTCTTTGACAAGATGAGAAGGAAGCTTGTAAAGCCTGATGATATTACCTTCATCGGCCTGCTCAATGCCTGTGGCCACTCAGGTCTGGTGCAAGAGGGTTGCCAGTTATTTAATTCCATGCAAGAGGACTTTGGAATATCTCCCAAGTTGGAGCACTACGGATGCACGGTTGATCTTCTGGGTAGAGCTGGGCATCTTGATCAAGCATATGAGGTGCTTGAAACAATGCCATATGAACCAGGAGAAGCCATCCTGGGTGCACTGCTTAGTGCCTGTGTGATTCACCAGGATCTTGAGACTGGTGAGAGAGTGATAAAGGTAATTTCTTCCAGAGCTTGCTACCTTAGCGATGGGGAGCTGATGATGTTTGCTAACTTGTATGCATCATGTGGTAAATGGGAAGAAGCAAACAGATGGAGAGAGATGATGAATGACACTGGCATTGTTAAAATTGCCGGACAAAGTGTGATTGAAGTTAGTGGAGAGTTTCACAAGTTCTTGGCTGGAGAAATTGGGCAACAAATGATAATTACTTGTTAATTTTTTTAATTTAACCTTAAAGTTAATAATTTTCCTTGAAATGCAGTAAAAGTTAGGCAGATAAGATGGATTAATATTTATTATTTAAACATTTCCTTGGAAAACGT
Organism: Manihot esculenta; assembly: GCF_001659605.2. NCBI lineage: Eukaryota > Viridiplantae > Streptophyta > Magnoliopsida > Malpighiales > Euphorbiaceae > Manihot > Manihot esculenta. The sequence continues at coordinate 33,134,532 of NC_035176.2, read as the reverse complement.
GCTTATGAAAATCAACCCACCCACAGCTTTGCTGCTAGTTTTCCTTTTCTTTTCATTTGTTTAATCTAACTTTGTAAAAAAGGTTTTAAATTTGAAGAAAAAAAGAAAAAGAGAGAGAGAGAGAGAGAATTTTGAAATAGAAAAAGATGATTGCCTGACTTTGAGTGATTTAGGTATATTTTAACCAATCACTTTCCCTTACATTTCCAAAAGAAAATTATTGCAGCTTTGATTAACAAAGTAGTCCTTATCATCTTCCTTGGAGGCAAGTTTAGACACAGACCACTCACTCCATGGGAAAAACAATTTATACAATTTCAGTTTACAATTTAAGCTTCATTTTGAATTTAAAGTATACATAATTTATGTTGTATTTTTATATAAAATGTGATGTTTAAAATTAAATTAATGATGTGATCGAAATAAAATTATATTGTAATTGATTAAATTTATAAAAAAATAATATAAATTGATTGGTGTATATAATAATTAATAAATTAAAAAATAAAATAAATGTAAAATTAAAAGTAGTGTGAAAGAATTATATATATTTATTTATATTATTATTAAATTTTATATCATAAAAGAAATAAAATTAAATATAATATTTCATCATTGATATAGTTGATAAAATTTTCTATGAATTTAATAGATGGATAATCAAAAGTGAGACAGGCAGAATAATTGTTTTTTTTTTTCCTAATGTCCAATGGTGAATTATTGAATTAAATGCCAACACGAAAATTTAAGGGAATAATTATTTGCGATGTCATATCAAATTGTGAAAGGGGACTGAACTCTGATTTGACATTGAAATTTAAGTGTATTTTAAGAATCTATTTATTTCAAACAAAAAAATATAATTAATAAAAAATATTATTCTGATTACAAAAATTTGATTACGTTTTGAAAATTTTATTAAAAAATATATATTAATTTATTAATATATTTTTATTTTTTAAATTAAAATGAAATAATGAAAAAAATTATTTTATTATTTCAAATTATTTTTGTAAACAAATAGTCTAAATATCAATTAAAAATATATCCAAATTTGTTTTATTATTTAATGCAATTAATATACAATTTTTCATTTAAAAATTTAACAATAAGATTAAATAGATCAAATTAATTTTTCATTTACAGTATTAAATATATAATTTCGTTATTCTTTTAATTAAATTATATAAATTCAAATTTTCAAAATTTTGCTTAAAGATCTTTGCATTTTAAGCATGAGACTTTTCTTTGTCCTTTTTTTTTTTTTTTAAGAATAATTGGTATGGATAATAGCAATTGTACGAATAAAGGGAAAAAAAAAAATTGCCATACACTCAAAAGGAAGGATAATTGACGGTGGAGGAGATATCATGACTTGTCCTTTTCATTTCTTCAATTTTTCACATATGAAAAAAATCCAAAATTTCCCCATTTTCCTAGGATTTTTTTCTTATTCTTGCATCATATATAAACTAAATTACTTGTCTCGTGAATTTACAGTGAGTTCATTGTATTTTATTATGTATTAGTTTATTTAAAAATAAATAAATTATTTAGATGGTTATAAAATTAAATTGAATTAAAAATAAAGGAAACCATGATAAGTCCAAATACATTTTGTAATATATAATTTTTTAAGGTAATTTTTTTTTTTTTGCAATTTTAAGATTTCTATTATTTAAACTGAAAGAAAGAATTTTAATGAAATAATTAATTTGCATATCGTGAACCACAATTCATATCCAGTGGAGATTAACTAATTAAGGGATTCGATACCCGAATCTGAATAAATTATTGAGATTTAATTGGAAAAAAATCTGGTAGTAGATTAAAACTCAAAAATACCCTTTTTCTAAAATTCTAAAAAAAATCATAAATAATTATTAATTAATAGAACTCAAGAGCAAATCTTGTGGCTAAGGGGGGAAGCAAATCAAGACAGCTAATAGCATAATACAACTTCTTTGTTGCTGACACGACCAGAATATTAAATCCTCATCAAAACCCAACAATACAAACCGTAACAGTTAAAATCAAAGTTCGACAAAAATTTAAAAAAAAAAAAAAAACAGTTAAAATCAAAGCGTTCTATTTTCCAATTTCCATTCTTTACAAGGGGAGAGCAAGAAACTCCGGCTTCAACAACCCGTCTTCTCATCAGTCCACCAAAGCTCAAAAATATCACCATTTCTAGATAAAGTTTCTGTCTTTTTCTGGTTTTATATGCTTAAGTTATCAAAGTAAGTGGCTTTGTCCTTTTCTCTGTTGAATTCTTGCTCTTGATTATAGTGTTTTTTGCCCCCTTTAATCTTCTCTGATGGGTCTGTCTTAGCTTTGACAACATTTCAGTTCCAAATACTGTTCGCTTTCTGTTCCTCTTCCTATTGTTTGCTTCTGATACCAAGCTCCATACGCAGCCTAGTTGGGCAGGTAAAAGTGGGCAGCGAGGTTTATGAATCTATTTGCAAATATTGTCTTATTCATTTTTGAGAATTGTCTTTGCTATTGCTGGTTTAGAAGCCTTCTTTTCATGGAAAGTTAAAGTTTTGTCTTTTATTATTATTATTTTACTGCGGGTTCAAATTAGCATGTGGTGTTTGTATCTTGTATTTCTCTTTTATTTAAGTGTCTTAACATCTTGTTTTCAGTTATTCTCTCTGATTTGAATATTAGATTGTTCCATGATTGCATTTCCTGTGTTTCTTGTAATTACTTTATTCATTTTTTATATTAGATCTTGATCGGTAGTTTTTGTAGTTGGGATGTCGTTTTGTGTTTTTAGGTGTGGATATTTTTTCTTGTAACCATCCGGTCATCCAAATTGATCCTGATTTATTTTTTATTTTTATTCTTGCTTGTTTATGATTACGATTTGATCAGCAAATGACATAACCATCAGTTTTGGTTGGTTGAGGAACCTTTGGAATAGAAACGTCTTTGAGTTTGAAGCTTCAATCTTGATTTTGAAGAACACAGAAAAAAAAATTGCTGTAGTTTGACTTCAGTTTCTCACTAACCAAAGAAAACATCTAGGCTGCAATGGTCATGGGAGCTATTATTTGTTCTGGCAATAAGTAGCGTTTTATGTTTGGGTTTCTGGCTGAAGTTGTTGGACATCGTTCTGTTACTTTGCTGTTTTCGCCCTCATCCTTGTCACTGCATCCTTCCTTTGTATTTCAGATTGAGATGGGTATATACCTCAGCTCTCCTAAAACAGAAAAATTCTCAGAGGAGGGTGAGAATGATAGGCTCAGATATGGCTTGTCATCCATGCAAGGTTGGCGCGCAACGATGGAAGATTCTGTGAGTAATTGATTTAGCATGTTATCTAAATATCATAAGCGTTGAAGTCCTTTTACTATTAGTGGCAACTTTGATCCTACATACATATCTATCTATACATATCTCTCTCTCTCTATATATATAAGGTTGTGATGGTGTTAAGTGGGAATCTAGAATGTATGATGTTATATGGTTACTGCTGCTGATAAACTTTGTTAGGCACAGTCTCATTTGTCTTTGACTGTGATAGGAAACTAATGCATTGTAAAGTTCATTGTAGGCTCTATGAGTTTATCATTTCAATAAAAATAATAGACTGCCCTCCTTAACTAATTAGGATTTTCGAATCAGTTTAGCATATGATTAAGTTGTCTGATTATCACTGTGTGAGATATCTATTTGACTTATTTATCATTGAATTTTTCATTTCAACCCTTTGTGGGCTGGGAAAGGCGGTCTCCTTATCTAGAAAAGATACAAAAATATAGGAATACCTAAATATATATTTGAAGCTTTTGGAAATGGTTGCTCATCATGATACAGCCTTGGGAAACTGTACTTGATTCACAATGCCAAAGGCAGTAGGACACCTTCTGCTAAAACGTCTCATTAATTGATCAGGCATATCTTCTATTTCCCCTTTTTCTTAAAATTATGTTCTATATATATTTAAATCTTTCTTTTAAAGATTGGGTTATTATACATAAATTTGTTATTTTTGAACATTATTTTATGAATGTTTGTTCTATGTTCTGTATTCTGATATAGACAATATAAACGTGTCCTTTTTGGTCGCCGCATTGCATTACATATTATGTTAGTTATTATAATTTTTTTGTTTTTGCTTAGCATGCTGCAATACCTAATTTGGATGCTTCCACTTCGTTCTTCGGTGTTTATGATGGCCATGGAGGTAAGAATTGGGAGGTTCAGGTATTTTTATGTGCTATATAACCTACAATGCAGTTCTTATCTTTATTGTGCACCATTACTGGTTCTATTGTTTTAGTATCTTGAGTTATGTTTTCAAATTTAACAACAAAAATGATGTCTTTGGTGTTTTGTTGTGAACTTTTGATGAATGTTTACTGCCATTTTAACTGTGCTTAAATTTCTGTGACACATCAAAGTATAAAGGGTGATCCAATGCACAAAGCATCCCATACATAGGGAGGGCTGATGTATGCAACCTTAGACATATCAAAGTATGTGATGCTGTAATAGTTAAGTAAATGAATTTGTTTAATGAATATCTAGATGTTTGGCAAATTGACTTAGAATCTTCGAGATCTTAAATTTATTTATTTATTTTTCCAATTAGGTTTTATGGTAACTTTAAAGTCTATCATTCAGATTTCTTCAAATCTTATGCAATTTAGATCTGCATGATTTTCTTTTTCAGCCAGATAAAATACTATTGTTGTTCTGTACACATGGAATGTGGCTGCATCTAGGAAACAATGGTATCATGAGGCTCAGGAAACAAATTATTTTTGTCCTAAGCGTTCCTTCTTTTGTTTTTTGTACTCGATGTTACAAGGATAGCCTCTTAGCTCTGAAGGAATACCAGATATACCTGGACTTGTGCAGAGCTTTTACTCAGAATTGTCTTGTCATTATGCCTAGAAATTCATCGTATTTATGCTGCGTGTTGGTAATAACTGGCTTTTATTTTTACTAACCTTGTTCTGGGAACTTGCAGGTAAAGTAGTTGCAAAATTTTGTGCAAAGTTCCTTCATCAGCAGGTCCTGAGGAGTGAAGCTTATTCAGCTGGAGATATTGGAACTGCTTTGCAGAAAGCATTTTTCAGGTTGCTCCATTTAGTTGCTGGAAGTTCCTTCATATTTTTCTTCCCCTTTGTAGTATTTTAAGCAGACAATAGGATCATTTGTGTGCTTACTTTCCTGAATGACCAAGTGTTTCTAAGTGGCTGTTGTGTATGTGGTTATGCCCATAAATGATGCATTTTTCATATCTTCCTCTGCTGTGATGTCTAGCTGCAGTTTTAACTAGCATTTCTACTGTATTCTCTTGGATGACATTAACAATGGAGTCCCAATATATTATGAATTTTCTTTGTTAATACAAAAAAAATATAAGCTTCCATCCTATTATTTTAATATGGAGTCTCAGTGGTGTTAATTGCTTTTCTTCGTTGTGTTGTATTTTGTATCTTGGAAAGTTTGGCCCTTTTTCATTGATATTATGTCATCTGGGAGCTGATATGTCTGTGACTTATCTTTCCTTATTAATAAGATGCTGTGAGTGTGTCTTCCAGAATGGATGAGATGATGCGTGGACAAAGAGGATGGCGGGAATTAGCTGTATTGGGTGATAAAATAAACAAGTTCACGGGCATGATAGAAGGGTTGATATGGTCTCCAAGGGGTAGTGATAGTAATTGCCAACCTGACAATTGGGCTTTTGAAGAGGTATTTTATAAAATAAAGGATCTAACCTCGTATTATTGTCTTCTAATATAGTGCAACTCTGCGTGATGCAATTGTGGATCCTTTGCAATTCTTTCTAGCATCTAAATGGTTACAAGTCATTTACCCTGAATATGTGATCAGGGACCGCACTCTGATTTTGCTGGACCAACTTCTGGAAGCACAGCTTGTGTTGCAATTATTAGGAACAACCAAATTATTGTTGCTAATGCTGGTGATTCTCGATGTGTAATATCTAGAAAGGGCCAGGTATTTTCAATTAACTAGAAATAATAATTGGGTTTTGTTCTTGAGAAAGTTTCAAAGGGAAGGTTCTTCCCCCATGGAAACTTGCATCCTTGCTTTCTTCACTATGCCTAGTTAGCAAATTCATCCAATTGCAAGATGCGCGAAGGGCTATGGCATTCAGGAGTATGGTGTTAGAATATATATTTTGGCAAATAGCTATTGTAGTGTCTATTTTCCAATTTATTTCTCTCTTGTTTTTAATGTGATTTCTTTGATGCAGGCATATAATCTTTCTAGAGATCACAAACCGGATCTTGAGGCTGAGAGAGACAGGATATTGAAAGCTGGTGGTTTCATACATGCAGGACGGGTCAATGGCAGTTTGAATCTTGCAAGAGCTATCGGTACTTTAGCTGATTTCTCATGAACTTTTACACAAATTTTTGGTTTTCTAATTAGAATTTATGTAATTGCATCCTTGCCCATAGACTGGACCCATGTCCATCCATTGTTATGTGAGTACGGATTGACAAAAAATATCAACTTGCATAGTCTCCTCAACCCTAAAAGCCACTAAATTGTGGTATTATTTCATGAGGAGTTTTTTTTTTTTTTTTTCTTTCTATTTCTTTTGGTTTATGGAAATGGCGGTATCATTTGATGGAACTAAGGCTTAGGTGGGGCCTTTTTCCAAATCAACAAGTTGTCTTGATGTTTTCCTTTCCACCAAATTTTTAGCATGCAAAAATTGCATGTTAATTAGCAGGTGTCCACATCCACATGTGCATGTTCATCAGTATTTTTTTTCCTTGTAATGCAGGTGACATGGAATTCAAGCAGAATAAATTTTTGCCTGCTGAAAAGCAAATTGTAACAGCCAATCCAGATATAAACACCGTATGCACATTTTTCTTTGTGCAATATCAACAATTTATTCAAATCTCCATTTTACATATATAGATCATGTGCCTTCTCTCTGCATGTCCTTGATTACTTTTTTGTTTTTCTATTGTTAACTAGGTTGAGCTATGCGATGATGATGAATTTATTGTGCTAGCATGCGATGGAATATGGTATTCTTCTAAGGCTTTTGTTTCATATTTGTTTAACATAATTGTTCATGATATGGTGATGTTAATCACTTCTATTAGGCTGAGTACATTATGTAATTATTTGGGATTGGCTTTTACAAAGGAATAAAATATCTGTAGATTTTGCAACTGAAATGCAATGCCTACATTGTATCGAATTCAGAGATGAATCCAGTTTCAATAAATGAGGTTTACTGATGTGCATCATTAAATTTTCTACATGATACATCTAGGTTCTCTTTTTGTTTTCCTATTGGGTTCTTCTGGCGCGCTTCTCATTGATTCACCAGCCACATTTCTGTCTTCTGCTTAATTTAGTGAATATTGCATGGTGAGGTTTTCAGTATGGCTAATTGCCATTTACGCTTAGTACAAAGATGAGCTTTTGTTTACCCAGAAGTTTCATAAATTACTCATTTCACAGAGTCGGTGACTGTTTTGATCATATGGATAGGCTCTCAGTGTTGTGCTTTATGATCATAAGTTATATGCTCCCATTGAATCATTCCTAAAGATTACGAGTAGATGATTGTTCACTATTGGGTATTTCAGGGACTGCTTGTCAAGCCAGCAACTAGTAGATTTTGTTCACGAACAACTGAGAACGGTATGTGTTCATTTAGACTGCTGTTAGGATCTTAGTATACCAGTTAGTTTAGTTTTTACTTTCTGCCTTTTTGTACTTTCTCCATTGAAATTCGTTTAGCGTAAAGTGTAAACGTTATAAACAACTGCTTGGACTAGAAAACACATCAAATTATCAAGAATAAAACAGTATTTGCTGGTGAAATAAATGGTGCACTTCTATCTTTGATCAACTGTTAGCTCACATTCAGTATAAAATGAGAGTGTTGATCAGGATGGTTCATTCCTATCCAACGCAAAGTTTCCAATGCACCCATATAAAAATGTGATAAATTAATGGTTGGGGGTTGGGGAGATATAAAATAACATGGAAGAAAGTAATATCAAAAGTTTTTCAATTCTAGTCTCTGATAGAGTTGCATGAAGAAAAATGATCTACATAGCCGATCTCAACTAGTTTGGGAATAAAACTTAGTTGTTATTGTTGTAAAGCGTAATACTATTTCTACACTTGATCAATGCAGGAAAGCAAGCTTTCTGTAGTGTGCGAGAGAGTACTGGATAGGTGTTTGGCGCCATCGACGGCAAGCGGTGAAGGATGTGACAACATGACCATGATCTTGGTGCAGTTTAAGAAACCAATCCAGCGCACTTCTTCCGCAAATGAGCAATCCTCAGGAACTGAATCTGCTGACGATGGATCTAAACAAAATGAAAACGAATTGAAGTAGCTGCTATCTGTTGATATCTATCTTCAGATGCAACCATTGTGCAGCCATGTGGGTTGAAAAATGTACAAGGGTACTTCACTTTCTTGAAAAGTTGGATCCTTTTATATCTTTGTAGATGATTTAACATGAAGTGCTTTATGTTTGAATCACATTATCACATTCAATAAAATGTATAGCTCTTTTGAGAACAGCATTTATCTCCTTAATCTAGAGTGCATTTATAACCTGGTTACTTAATCCATGTTTTCTGGAGAATTTGAAAAGCTTAGTTGATTAGGCCTCATGCTATTAGGGGTGGGCAGAATTTAGTTCTATGGATTGAAAATTTCAAATTGTTTAGTTTGATTTTCTCTCTAGTTTGGTTCTGTTTGATTTAATCTACTAAGAAGTTTCAGTATTTTCTTTTTCAATTCTTTCCAAGTAGGGATTTATAGCATGATTCCAGATTTTGTCACCTGGACTTGATAAGATCATGCCTTTGTAATAAGCATGTTTAATTTCATTTTAAACAATAAGTTTGAATGTACAATATTTTTCTTAACCAAAAGCCAAACTGGTCCTAATAAATTGTAATATTAAACGGCTTAAAATGGAAAAGACATCATTAATAATATATGAATTTAATTTTTTATTTTCTATATATAAAACCAATCTCATGAAGATGTACCAAATTGATAACATTTATTTTTCATCAATGAATTCTACATTTTTTGCCATTTATGATTAAATATCATATGTTATTCACCTTGATAAACATTTGTTAGAAATTACTTGCATTTTATTATAAATCAAATTTAATCGCCATATTTAATAAAATGTTATAACGACTAATGGCAATTAAACCAGTTGTCTGGCTCTTGATTACTGCCCTAATCAAGGGCTGGCTATAAGAAACCCTTTAAACAATTGCAATTTACATTTCCGTCGTTTACTGGCTTTGCAAGAAGCATCACCACCCATCACTCTAAAATGGCATCAAACCTCTACTTGATTCTCTGCATTATTTTCATCCTCTCAGTCCCGGCTGTTGTTGATTCCGTCCGCCACCACCACCACGATGAAGCTCTATCGCATGGTATATATATGTATATATTGTGTTACTGATCTGGATAATGCCCCTGCATATTCTTGATGAAAAACTAAATTCTTCTCTATGTTATAGAGGGGAAATCTAATTCCTGAGAGTTTTTATATATGCAGGGACTACTATTACTGGAGAGGCTGACCAGTGTTCAAAGAATGACATAGCAATTGCACAAGGCCAAGTGGGTATGCAACCAGATGGGACACAAACTTTCTCGGTGGAAATTACTAACACTTGTTCAACTGGATGTTCCATTGCCAATATGCATCTCATTTGTGATTTCAGCTCTGGAATCTTCATCAACACCAAAATATTCAAGAAACTTGCTAGAAATGACCGTGTAGTCAACAATGGAGAACCACTAGCTGCTGGTTCAGCCCTCTCCTTCAGATATGCAGCTGCCTCCCAGTTCCCTCTTTCAGTTTCTTCCACACTTTGTTAGTAATAAACATCAAAGAAAACTGTTAATAAGATCTTGTATTATTTTATACATCCAGGAACTACAGTGAGAAAAAGATCACTTGGAAGGGAATGATAAATCCAAAATCCAAAATCTGCTATGACAAAGAAGGCCCAATCCAAAATCTTCCCATATAGCTACAACAATAACCCAAAACAGAGGAATGATATATAAAGGCACAACTTCACTAGCTTCCCAATTTACCCACAATCTGCTATAATACGTGCATCCCCAAGGAAGCAACTATAAAGGAAGGCAAGATTCAAGAACATAAATGAAGTACAAACTTATTCAAACGCTATATTCTTAATAATAATAATAATAATAAAAATAATAATAAGAGGTGTCAGGAATGCCAGTCAAAATAATCTCACACTGAAAAATACTGCAAACCTAAAACCAAGGATAATAAAGCCAAATTGATTAATGGGTACTTCACTAAAGTCATTTCTATGTATATCAAAGCATTGAAATTTCTCTTTACAGTTTCCACTGCTAAAATGTAAAGAAACCAAGAGAATTTCCAATGCTATTAACAATTCATTCAATTATTCAACTGCGATGCTATTCATTATTGGCTATGCAATTATTTAACTGCGATGCTATTCATTATTGGCTAACGAAATATAAGACATTTAAACCTTCATTACAGTTGACTGATCTTTCCATGAGATTTTCTTCTTAACTCTTTTGCCATTGATTATGCCATTCTTGAGCTTTGTCTCTGTTCTCCACAATTTCCCAACATCCTCAGTTTGCATAGATGAATTTTGTGGTGGAATTGGTTCTTGAGCCTGCTGAAGATTATGCCACTGCATAGCCATTAAATATTTATGCCTCTGCCTTAAAAAGCTAAAATTCAGAGAAAAAGAAAGGGGTTAAGTCCAGGAGTGAAGCATCTTCACATCCAAGTATTTCAAGCGACAACTTGTAAGAATCCAGGCAATGCAGGGAAGCCAAGTACATACCGAACTTCAGCCAATAGAATGTCTCTCTTCTGCTTTGTCATCTGCAATTTTCTCTTCTTTGAAACAAAATCCTGAAGAAAATATCATCAGAAACCAATGATGTACAAAGAAAATCAGAAACAGATTCTTTACTCTGAAATTAAAACGGTGAGTATTAACTTGTGGTGAGTTACCAATCCCAAACTTTGAAACCAAACAATAATACAAATAATTCACCATCAATTTCTTTTCTCTTCAGCATACAAAAGCAACCATAAAAAAATCAGCAAACAAAGCTCACCACGAACCTACTCAGAATAAGAACCATAAGATAACCAACATAGCTACTTGCAATGAAAACAAGGAAACAACAAACAACAGTAAACAGATTACCCAACCAGCACACTACAATGAGATAACAATTAAGCATGCTTAAACAAAACAAACAAACTGGAAGATTCGATAATAGACCCAAAAGACTAACCTTTTGCAATCCCAGGAAATCCTGAAGCAGGTTTTGTTGTTTCAATTTAAAGCTAGCTTCCTTAATGAATTGAGATTGACCCATGTTATTCTTCAGCATTAAACAATTTATTATCCGTAGGGTTTGGGCGGTATAAACAGAGAATTGATCCTCCTCCTCCTTCTCCTCCCTCAATACCCAACAAAAGCAAATTGAGCTTTCTTTTTACATCAATTCCTAGATAAGACTCAAATTCTGATAAAGATTTGAAAGAATTAACAAAAAGAAAAATCAGAAACGATGAACACCAACTGAAAATCTGTAGAGTCAATAAAAGAAAACCGAAACCCAATTCGACTTGAGAAGAACTAAATAGAGAGAAAACATCGGTGCATCTGGTGTTCCCTCACACTGAACTTGGCAGAACGAAAGAACCCAAAAGCAGGGCCATGAAGAAATAGAGAAGGAAGAAGGGATTGAGAGAAGGGCATTTAAGGTAAGAAAATCTTTATGGGTATGTGTTAAGGAGATAGGAAGAGAGGTGTGGTTGGAGGAAAATTGAAGACATATATATATCCAAATTGTATCTTCCTTATATATTTGGTGAATGGTTTTTGGTTTATCTCTTGCTCTACATAAAAATTGGACCAGCTGGGCCATTTTGAGAGACACAGAGGTAATATCTATCTTTAATGGATGTGTAATCCTTTGGTTTACAGATGGTGCAGAAAAGGCAGCAGATAAATTTGCCTGCTGCCTTTGCAGATCTTCCTAAGGAAATCTCACATGGGCTTAAAATGGAGGTACTCTTCCCTCTCCAACCACCTTAATTACTAATTTGCCCCCTATTTCTTTTTTTTTTTTAAGGGAAATCTAAACTTTATTTTTCAAAAATTTTATATCTAAATTCTAAAAAATATTTTCTTTCAAAAAAAATGTGTTAAAATTTTAGGATGAATGTAAATTATTGAATGAAATACACACAAGAAAGAGATACTCGAGAATTAAATATTTTAACAGCTATTATTATTACAACAATATTTTAAAAATGAAAAGGCAAAGAAAGCTGAAGAACTTAAGAAAAAACTACTTTTTCTACTTAAAAATATAATCAATTTAAATATTTATAAATAAAAAAAAATTTACATGACACAGTAAATATCCAAGAGGACTCGTAGAGGATATTTTCCTAAAAATCCTATAAGTAATAAAAGTATACTCAAAACTTTGAAAGCTGATTCGACGATAGAAATCACTGGAAGATGCTACCCTGTATCTGTGTATATTTCGAACCACCAAAAACAGTAATAAGCTTAACTGCCGCCATAAACCTCTCCCAATCCTCCAAAAGCCCTAGCGGCCTGCACACAATAATTCAAAATTTTCTTTTGCTTATAAGAGCAGAGAATCCCAGAAAATCCGTCTAATAAAGATCGAATTTTTCTTTGTCCTAAATAAAATGGATCAAAGGGAAAGCAGCTCACTGGTACCTGAACCAGTCTTGGACTCTGCCAAGACTACCTTGGCTGACCTCGAACAAGTAGAGATCCACTTGCTTCAGTTCCTCTCTCAATATGACCCGGAGGACCTCGCCGAGATGCCCCCTCTTCAACGAGCTCACTCTCTTTTTTTGCTCGCCAAGGCCACTACTATTCTTTTCGCATGTACATATTACTCACTATTCACTCTTTTTATCCTGCAATTTTTATCTAGGTTCGAATCTGACTTTTTTCAATTTAATGGATTTTCAGTGAGATTGAGATGTAGTGGAATTGACCCAGATGAGCATCCAGTGAAGACAGAGCTTGTATGCCTTCTTTTACCCTGTTACTTCCCATAATTCTTAAATCTGGGAGTTTCGTTTTATTGTTTAGATTGTTTCTGGACATTTCTATGGTTATTGTATTATGACGTCCCTGATATTCTTCTCATTGCAACCTGAGTAGGCATATGCTTTTTACTTTTTTATTTAGTCTTTTATATGCTCTTCTTCTTCAATGTGTTGCTTTATGTATAAGAGTAGAAAGAGCTTATGAATTAGATATTATATTTATGTGTTTCACCAAAAATCTGCTCTTTGGGTTTATCATCTGTAGGAGAGGTTGAATTTGTACCAAGAGAAGCTTGAACAGTCCATAGATTTGAGTAAAGGTACTCATTTTCCCTTGGATTTGTGTTGTTATTCATGCAACCTGTATTTTTAACTGCTATCTAGTAGTCTAGGTTAAGAAACTTTTTATCTGCATATTGGAAGGTTATTGTGCTGAGTAAGTCTTAGTCCCTGATGACGAGTTTAGGCTTTTAGTAGTACGTTCTTACTGATCAAACAAGTCTGAATTTGTTCCTGAAGCACCGTTGCGACCTTCCACCACCTTAAATTACCAGGCTGCAACCCGTTTCATTGAACATTCTTTGCCTGACCTTACCCCTGGTATGTAATCTGTCCCTTTCTAAATGTTAATTGCTATTGGCTTGGGTTTAATGCCTATGTTATTTGAAACTAGTTCCACCATGCAGAACAGAAGAAAAGTATGAGAGATATCAGTAAAGGAGAAGGAACCAGGATAAAGTATTTGGAGAGAAAAATACAAAAGAAGAGGAAATATCAATCATGTGAAAAACATTCAGTCCAAACTGCTACTTCAGAATTTCTTGAAAAAGCAGCACGTGAGCTTCTTGGTGATAATACAAGTGGTCTCAAGGGACCTATACAAATCGACGCTCTAGATGATGATGATCTGCATGTGGGCTGATATGCTCATTTCTCTTGGTATTAATTTTAACTCCATATTGCATCTGTTCTCATAAACTTTTTGGTTTTTTCATCACATTATTGTCATTTTAATGCTTTTAAAACATATATGGAAAATGTTCACTTTGTATTTCTGATAGCAAGACTCTTGATTACATAACTCCTGATTTTACTGTGAACCTATATTTATTAGTTTCGACAATGTGATTAACTCTCTTGTTTTTATGTGCAACTCATGAACACATTGCTTTGTGGTTTTGTAAAAGTGTCTAAATTAAGCAGTTGCTAGTTATGCATGTGATGTTGTGAAAGAGAATGTGGAGCAAAAGTTGTTGCTTTATGTGGATGTCTTGTATCAAATTTTACCACTAGTTTTAGATCTAAAAGTGTTTCTATTTTTGTTGGCTTATTGATGCGGTGCATTTGGATTAATGAAACAACACTGCTTTTTGTTTCAGAGAAAAGAAAGAAATGCCGCGCACCGTTTCATTAAGTTTTCATTTGGTAGTTGATAGGCGGGAAAGTTTGTTTTTCTTTTGTCTTCTTTCACGCATGTTTCTCATTTACTCCAGCTGTATATATACCACTCAATGTGATCAATGAAGCCATCTTGCTTCCTGCTTATTTTCTGTTTTGCATAAGCTGTCATTTGCACATGGGATCAAATCAATTAAATTTTCAATCAAGCTGAGAGGTTGTCCACAGTGTGAATCACCCTGGTACCTGAATGAAAACAATAACGTGAAATGTCCTTGTTTAGAAATTTGGTATAGGTTTCTTTTTAGATTGCCTAGTCTGATTGAAATAAATTATCCATATTGGAAATGTAATGGAATGTAGAAAAAATAGTATATATTGAATTAGAATAGATAAACACAACATTTTCTACTATAGTAAAATTAATAAATAGATCCAATATGATCTTTTCAATAAGAAAATACTATGTTAACTGCTTCATTATCATAAAAAATATTAAAAATACCAAAATTTATGGCATAGTAATTGTAATTACTTAAAACATTATTTGATATTTGTATGATTGAGATCGTTTCGTTCTCTACTTATAGAATGCTAATTTAGATTTGTTTAGTTATAGAAAACATTTTCTATTTTCATTTTAATTTTCCTTTCCATAACCTATTTTTCCGATTTTCTTTTTTTTTTTTTTTTTTCCAAATGGAAAACTAGAAAAATACATATTTATGATTAGTTGTCTTCCTTTAAGCTATTTAATATTTTATTAAGATTTTGTATTAAATGAGTACTATTAAATTTAAAAATTAGCTATTTAAAGTTAAATTTTAAACTCAGAGACGATCATGTCCATTATAAAATTTAATTTGATAGAATACTCAAAATTGAAACAAATTATATATTAGTAAGAATCATTATGAAGTGTTAAATTTGGGTCAGACCTAACTCACCCCAAAAACTAGCTCAAGGGGGAGGATTATCTATGGCTCATATAAGGGGCACGTTACTCTTTCCACAATCGATGTAGGATTCAACACACCCCCTCACGCCCAGAATTTTACTGATGCGTAACATATTCATGGGAGGCCCAACATCAGATAAGAGGCTCTGATGCCATGTTAAATTTGGGTTAGACCTAACTCACCCCAAAAGCTAGCTCAAAGGGGAGGATTACCTATGGCTCATATAAGGGGCACATAACCCTTTTCCAAAATCGATGTGGGATTCATCATGAAGAATACAAAGACTAAGAAAGTAAGAATAGCATTTAGAGATGTGTTGTCTAAGCCTTTTATTTGAACAAAAATAATTAATCTAAATTCAAAAACTTATAGTAACATATACAGAATAAGAATGTATGCTGTTTTTGGAACCCCAGCAGCCATTTTTTTTAGGAAATGAAAAAAAACATCCCAAGTTTATTGATACCTAAACTAAATGTGATCATTGCAGCATATACAGAATAAGAATACTTTGTCAAAAAAAATGCCTTGAATGTTGTTGCTGGGATTTGATCCTATTATTATCATTCGGCAAAGGCCCAAAATAGAGCAAAAGTAGAAAACTGTTTTCCGTTTTGAGAAATAGACCATTTTTTTAGTGGAAATCAATGTAAAGTAGTATTCTAGAGTTTAGTTTTAAGTTACATAATTTGTCTAATTCATTTGGAGAATTTCTATTACTAAACCCTAATTTCCATTTTCTAGTTTCCTGGAAAATAAGCCTTGTTTTCCACAACTAAACAAGGCCTTATTATTCCAAATCACTAACTTTCTGGCATATGGAAATTGCAATCCAGAATACAAATTACTAAGGATGCAACTTTTTTTGAAAACATTGGTCAATTCTTTTACCTTTGAGAAGCTATACTAGGTTGTACTAGTTAGACATCTGAAAGACCCTTAAGTATGTTTGTATTTCAGTCTCCTCATCAAGTTTTGTTGCTGAGAATATTTAGTTTTTGACATTTTCATGTGAACTTGAACGTAACTATCCTGTTGTAACATAGCTATGGATTTTATATTTGACGAATTAAATGGAATATAACTTCTTTTTTGACATCTTTTTCATTTTCTGCCACTTTTAAGGACTGCAGATATTGTATCTGATTGTGTCTGGCATCTGCTTGAGTGGTTTTAAGGCCTAGTTGTGACTTGTTTCTGCGGTAAGAAGGCTTCATATGCTGCCAATTATCAGCCATGGTATTTCTTGGTGTTCAACAGCGTGGACAAAGAATGAAAGCTATGTAATTGTTTTGTCTACTACCATTTCGTGAAACTATGCTTAAATTGAAGTTAACAGAATCTTTCTTTTTAATAAGATTGTAAGATCAGAATCTATTAGCAGTCTGTTCAAATAAAAGGTTAGCCATTCAACTTTACATGGGTTGATATTATTGTCCCTGTAAAAGAGAAATGGGAATCATGCAGCTTTAGCGTTTTCAAAATTGCTTGCAAGTTGAAGGGGTTTTTATAAAATGAGTGTAAAAAAGAAATAAATGTGGGGAGGGAACTAAAAGATTTTATGGAATAGGGGCTTTCACTGCCGATAAAGGAGTGAACAAACAAGCATAAGATGCTACCGCACTTGAAAGCGTCGCAACTTCTTTTTTATTTTTTAAAAAAATAAAAATGGTGCATGCGGCCCTTTGTGTGAAAGGCTGGCAGAGCTTTTATTTTTTTTATTCTTCAATTTGATCGATTTTGTGTGTGGTGTCAATAATCTTATTTTTAAAATCGGTCATCTATCTCATTTAGGATTTTATTTTTTCAATCAATTTTATAGTGTCAGTGGTCTTATTTTCGAGATCTGTCACCTACTTTATTCGGGATTTTATCTTCTCAATCGGTTTTGCAGTGGTGCAGTCAATTTTATTTTCGAGATCGGTTACCTATCTAATTAAGGGCTTTGTATTTTCAACCGGTTTTGTGATGTCAACGGTCTTATTTTCAAGACCAGTTACCTACCTCATTAAGGGTTTTGTCTTCTAATCGGTTTTATGGTACCGGCAGTCTTATTTTCAAGATTAGTCACTCACCTTATTGAGGATTTCATCATCTGCTCAGAGGTATTTTGGAAGTAAAAAAAATAATTTTATTTATATTTTCAATACAGCAGTTTACATTGTACATCTTTATGGAAAGTACGTTTTTTAAGTGCCGGATGTTCTAAGCGTAAGATTTGGGTTTCCCTGCAAATCTTCGATTTTGTATACTCCTGGTATGGTGATTTTGGAGATTCTTTCCCGTGGTTTCTCAGATCGGTGTTAATTTTCCAACAACAGCTCTCTTTCTCATGGCTTCTAAGACTCTGAATAGGGTTGGGCTTTGATTACTGTTCGAGGTCAGTAAATGAGGTAATACATGCTGATTTCTACCGACCATGTGAGCATCCGACCTGAAGTTTCAGGCCTATGTAAGATCTTTTTCAAAGGCTAATTACTCCCCGGTGGTCTTCCAGATACATCTTGAACTTCCTCATTGCCAACAACAAAGCAAATGTCAATTTCTCTATATTCATATACCTTACCTCAGCGTCTTTAAGTACTTTGCTGACATAGAAGACGGGTTTCTAGATCCATGTCTCTTCTCTTAGTAGTACTCCTCTTCTCCTGCCAAGGGACTGCTGAGTATGTGTGGAGAGCTGAGATATTCTTTGAGGCTATTGAAGGCCTCCTGACAATTTTTCGTCTATTCAAAGTTCGAGACTTTCCTTAGCTTCTTAAAGAAAGGCAGATGTAACGACCCGGAAATCCGACCCGTTACCGGCGCTAGGATCCAGATCGGCTTAAGGCCGCCGGGACCCGTAGCAAGCCTACATACATCCTGTTTACCTGTTTAATCCCATACATGATCAACAAACATACATAAGAATTAAAACTTTTCTTTTGCTTCATACACCAAACTCAACCTGTGCATGCACTGTATTCATCATATACATAAACATTAATCCCTCTGTGGGATTTCATCAAAGCCTCAAAGGCAAAATATAATCTGTGTTGAGTTGGTTCACATATACATCATAAAATAAGATCATGTACATACCAAGGGATTAACATATACTATGGTCAAGCACAAATCTATCCTCAATAACATAGTTACATAACATAACTGTTCAAACCTTACATTACATTCTTATCATATGTCATGTCCACATACTCTAGCTATTACATACATATGACTTGACTTCACTCTAGCTGACTTCTTGATCTCTCCTGTACCTGCAACTCTGGGGATAATGGGAGTGGGGTGAGCTAAAAGCCCAGTGAGCAGAAACTAAAAACATTTGTTTTAATTCCTCCATTTTTAGGTATATTATTATTCATTTTATTATTATTTAACTTTTTCTTATTCATGCTTTCATGTATGCGTCATAACACAAACATTTCACAACAAGGATGAACTTGTCACCATTTAGCCCCTATCTTTCTTACTTATACATGCCGGGGGCGTAGAGCCGTAGCAGGCACACCCGGACTTCCATCATCAATCATAGTGCCAGGGGCGTAGAGCCGTAGCAGGCACACCTGGACTCACATAGGCTATCATGTCATACGAGGGCTAATGGATCATTCAATGTTCATCCACATCAACAACAAATTATGCAATGCAACATATTCGTGCATTCTAATGCAAGCAACCTAATATTGCATGGCATAATGATGCATGGGCAATGCTTTATGATTCATTCATTTATTCATTTACTTTAAAGCTTAAGGGGTTGTTCCACTCACCTGGTAACTGAAGCTTGACAACGAACTCTGAACAACTATCTCACAACCGGGGGTCTCGGTTCCTCGGGTCCGAACCTACACAGGTGGACTCAAATGAGGCACCAAACATACATGAACGTGACTCTGAAAAGCTCCCCAAAAACCCCCTAAAACATCCTGAAAACATCACATGAAAACATGCAAGAAATGGCTGAACAGGGCACTTTCGGCGGCAGGTTCGGCGGCCGAAAGTCCCTCTGCAGCCGAAAGTCATGCAGGTTCGGCGGCACTTTCGGCGGCCGAACCTCCCAGACAGAGACGAACCTTGAGTTTCGGGGGCAGGCTTCGGCAGCCGAAACTGCCTCCACAAGGGGGTTCGGCGGCCGAAAGTCACTTCGGCGGCCGAACCTGAGTTTCTGCCGAAGGGCAGAAACTTGGCTCCCTTGTGTCCACAGCCTCCAAAACGCCCCAAAACCTGCATAAACTTGATTCTACTCATGCATACACATCATACCAGTTCCTAGTGGCCTCATACAAACATATGCCCCAACTACAACACTTCAAACACACATCAAGCAAGCCACATTGTTCAAAAAAATCACATAAACCTAACATATGCTCAACTAACTCTAACATGCTTCTCTACCCCTTAAAACTTCATGAAACTCATTTAAAACATACATTGAGCTTAAGATCGGCTCTTACCTCTTGAAGATCGAGAAAGAGACGACTCAACTCGGAGATCCAAGTACGAGAGCTCCTGAGTTTCCAAAGCTCCAAAACTTGCCTTTAAAGCTTAAAACTTGCAATGTGGGTTTAAAACTCAAGAAAGATGGAGGAGATCTAGTGAAAGAACACAAGATTTGAGGAGAGGGAGATCGGAAGCTTGTTGTGGCCGAAAATGGGAGAAAACCTCGCCCATTTCGGCTAAGGGTCCCTTTTATAGTGGCTGGCCAGGCCACGTTCGGGGGCCGAAGGTGCCTCCGCATGCATGCAAGGTTCGGCGGCCGAACATGAGGTTCGGCGGCCGAACCTTGACTTCCCTCACTCAAAACTTTCGGGCGCCTAAAGTCCCTCCGAAAGCATGCATGTTCGGCGGCTGAACCTCAAAGTTCGGCGGCCGAACCTGGGTTTTCCTCCAAAGATTTTTCATGCAAAAACTCATTTAATTCTTACTTAAAAACATGAAATACATGAAAACATTTCATAAAATCATGGTTTTACCCTTCTAGAGGTTTCCGACATCCGAGGTCCCACCAGACGGTAGGGATTCCGATACCGGAGTCTAGCCGGGTATTACATTCTCCCCCCCTTAAGAACATTCGTCCCCGAATGTTCCTCAACTAACATACAAAGCATGGCATCAATCATAACATACAACATAGCATACAATATATCATACATGCAACACATAGAACAACTAACACTCACCTCAGAACAGATGGGGGTATTGCTGGAGCATGGACTCCCGTGTCTCCCATGTGCATTCCTCTAAGTTGTGGTGGTTCCAAAGGACCTTTACCATCGGGATTTCCTTGTTCCTCAACTTTCTGATCTGAGTGTCTAGGATCCGCACTGGCTGTTCTACATAGGTGAGATCCTCATGGATCTCCATATCAGGCTCACTAAGAACCTTTCCAGGATCCGACACGTACTTCCTCAACATGGAAACATGGAAAACCGGATGGATTCTCTCCATAGAAGCAGGCAAGTCTAGCTTGTACGACACATTACCGACCCTCTGAAGCACCTCGAAAGGACCGATGTACCGTGGAGCTAACTTACCCTTCTTCCCGAACCGAACCACTCCTTTCATAGGAGACACCTTGAGCAAAACCAAATCCCCCTCCTGAAACTCTAGCTGTCTTCTACGGATATCTGCATAACTCTTCTGCCGACTAGCAGCAGTCTTGATCCTCTCTCTGATTATGGGTACCACCCTACTGGTAAGCTCTACTAACTCCGGACCCGCAAGAGTCCTCTCTCCTACTTCCTCCCAGCAGATAGGTGATCTGCACTTCCTCCCATACAAAGCTTCATATGGAGCCATCCCTATGCTAGCATGATAGCTGTTATTGTAGGCAAACTCCACCAAAGGTAGATGCTGCCTCCAAGAACCGCCAAAATCTAGCACACACATTCTGAGCATATCCTCTATTGTCTGGATGGTCCTCTCTGACTGTCCGTCCGTCTGTGGGTGGAAGGCAGTACTGAAGTCTAATCTGGTACCCATAGCGTTCTGCAGACTCCGCCAAAACCTGGAGGTGAACTGGGGCCCTCTATCTGACACTATAGATACCGGGACCCCATGCAGTCTGACAATCTCATCTACGTACACCTGCGCCAACTTGTCCACAGAGTAACCACTCCTGACAGGGATGAAGTGAGCAGATTTGGTGAGTCTGTCCACAATCACCCATATGGAGTCCAATCTGTTGGACGTCGCCGGTAACCCCACTACGAAGTCCATAGCTATATTCTCCCATTTCCACTCTGGAATAGGTAGCGGGTTCAACATTCCAGCCGGCTTCTGATGCTCTAGTTTCACCCTCTGACACACATCGCAGGCTGACACGAACAGTGCCACGTCCTTCTTCATAGCTGGCCACCAATACACTCTCTTCAGATCCTGATACATCTTGGTGGCTCCAGGGTGAACACTATACCTGGTATTATGGGCTTCCCCCATAATATCTCCCTTCAGACCAATGTCATCTGGCACACATAATCTGTTCCCGTAGCGGAGGATCCCCTTATCATCAAACTTGAACTCATTACTCTGGCCTGACTGAACCGTTCTGGCTATCCTGACCAACTCTGGGTCCTCATGCTGTTTCTGAGCTACCTGCTCCAGAAACACGGGTGTCACTCTCATCTGAGCCACTAAGGCACCTGTGCCAGACAACTCCAACTGTAATCCCTCACTCATAAGTCTGTGGAACTCCTTCACCACCGGCCTCCTCTCTGCTGAAATGTGGGATAGACTGCCGAGTGATTTCCGGCTTAGGGCGTCTGCCACAACATTCGCCTTACCCGGATGGTACTGAATCTTACAATCATAGTCACTCAACAGCTCTACCCATCTCCTCTGCCTCATGTTCAGTTCTCTCTGACTCAAGATGTACTGCAGGCTCTTATGATCTGTGAAGATCTCACACTTTACTCCATAAAGGTAATGCCTCCACATCTTGAGTGCAAAGATCACTGCTGCCATCTCTAGGTCATGTGTGGGGTAATTCAGCTCATGCTTCTTCAGCTGTCTAGAAGCATAAGCGATCACCCTCTCATTTTGCATCAGCACACAACCCAGTCCCACACGGGATGCATCACAATATACTGAGAAGTCATCATCACTTTTTGGCAGAGCTAACACCGGTGCTGAAGTCAACCTCCTCTTAAGCTCCTCAAAGCTTTCCTCACACTGATCGGTCCATATAAACTTCTGATTCTTCTTTGTCAATTTGGTCATAGGAGCAGCAATCTTTGAGAAGTCCTGAACGAACCTCCTGTAGTAACCTGCTAAACCCAGAAAACTTTTGATCTCGGTCACTGTGGTGGGTCTAGGCCAGTTAGCTACAGCCTCTACCTTCTTGGGGTCTACTTCAATACCCTGTTCTGACACAATGTGCCCCAAGAATGAAATGCTCCTAAGCCAAAACTCACACTTGGAGAACTTGGCATACAAGCCATGCTCTCTCAAGGTCTGCAAAACTGTCCTCAGGTGATGGGCATGCTCTTCTGCATTTCTGGAATACACTAGGATATCATCTATGAAGACAATAACGAAGTGATCCAGATACTGACTGAATACTCTGTTCATGAGGTCCATGAATGCTGCAGGGGCGTTGGTCAACCCAAACGGCATCACAAGGAACTCATAGTGCCCATACCTGGTCCTGAAAGCTGTCTTCGGTACATCTTCATTCCTTATCCTCAACTGATGGTACCCTGATCTCAGATCTATTTTGGAGAAACAACCTGCTCCTGCTAGCTGGTCGAATAGATCGTCGATCCTCGGCAAAGGGTACTTGTTCTTGATGGTGACTTTGTTCAACTGTCTGTAGTCGATACAAAGCCTAAGGGATCCATCCTTTTTCTTTACAAAGAGCACTGGAGCACCCCAAGGTGAGGTACTCGGTTGGATGAAACCCTTGTCCACCAGTTCTTGCAACTGTTCCTTTAGCTCTTTCAACTCTGCTGGCGCCATCCTGTAGGGAGGGATAGAGATAGGCCTAGTTCCAGGCATCAGCTCTATTTCAAACTCTATCTCCCTTGCAGGTGGTAGTCCTGGAAGCTCGTCTGGGAAAACATCTAAGAACTCACTCACCACAGGCACTGAGGCGGGCTCTCTGACATGACTATCTAACTCCCTCACATGAGCTAGAAACCCCTGACATCCCCTCCTAAGCAACCTACGAGCCTGAAGAGCTGAGATCAGACCTCTAGGTGTACCCCTCTTGTCTCCTCTGAAGACGACCTCTGACCCATCCTGATCTCTGAATCTGACTACCTTGTCTCTACAGTCCAAGGTAGCACCATGGGTCGATAACCAATCCATCCCTAGAATGACGTCAAAATCTGTCAAATCTAGAACCACAAGGTCGGCGGAAAGGCATCTTCCCTCTATGAAAACTGGACTACATTGGCAGACTGCCTCTGCCACTGACGGGTCACATTTGGGTCCACTGACCCATAGGGGACACTCTAATCCTGAGACCATCAATCCTACCCTCTCCACGACTCTCGGAGCAACAAAAGAATGAGATGCACCCGGGTCCATTAAGGCATACACATCTGAACAACCAATGATGAGATTACCTGCCACCACGGTGTTGGATGTGTTGGCCTCCTGCTGAGTCATAGTGAAGATCCGTGCCGGAGCTGATGGACCTTCACCTCTGTATCCTGCTGATGAAGAGGCTGACCCTCTCCCTCTGCCTCTGCCACTGGCCTGTGTTGCGGCTGGAGCTACTGGCTGCACCACACTGCCGGAGGTTGTCTGCTGAGACGGTGCTGTAAAGGCTCCTCTAGGACAATCTCGAGCCAAATGACCCGCTTGTCCGCACCTGAAACATGTGTTTGTCCCTGCCAGACATACTCCCTTGTGTGGTCTCCCACATCTCATACATGCTGTGACCTCTGCGCCAGAGCTTGAGCCACTGCCTAAACCCAGACCTGACTTGATCTTGTTCCAGAACTTATTCTTCTTAGATTTTCTGTGGCCTCTGTCCCACTTCTTATTGCCTGCAACTGCTGTACTCAGAGAAGAAGAGTCTAACCTTTCCCCACCTGGGGTCTTGGAACCAGAAGACTGTGCCACTGACTGTTTTACCTTCCCCTCAACGATAGCACTAGCCTCCATTCTCCTAGCCATATCTACTATGGCATGGAAACTCTCCCTCTCTGATGACTGTACCAAAGAGGAATACCTGGAGTGCAGCCTCATAATATATCTCCTCGACTTCTTTTGATCCGTGTCCAAATTCAGCCCAGCATATGGCAACAACTCCAGGAACCTGTCTGTGTACTCGTCTACACTCATGTCATCAGTTTGCCTCAACTGTTCGAATTCTATCATCTTCAATTCCCTTGAACTATCAGGGAAAGCCCATCCTGCAAACTCGTTTGAAAACTCTTCCCAATTCATGCTGTCCACTCTCGGGTTCACATAATTCTTGAACCACTCCCGTGCCTTCTTGCACTTAAGCGTGAACCCGGCCATCTGAATGGCTCTACTGTCATCAGCCCCTATCTCATCTGTAATTGCCTTGACCCGCTCCAAATACACGAACGGATCATCACCGGTCTCAAACTGGGGAGCACCCAGCTTCATATAATCGGTCATCTTGACCTTGCTCCCTCCAGATGAGGTAGGTTTGGGTACTTGTGTTTCCGGGACAGTAGATACTGGTGGTGGTGGAGGTACAACATCCCCTGGGGTAGGGTTTGCTGTACTGGTAAAGGGAGGTGGAGGTGGGTACATGGGGTACTGAGAGTATGGTGGGTAGTAAGGTGGGTATGGCATATGTGGAGGATAAGGGCTAAAACTGGGGTAATCCGATGTACCTCCCATCGAATACCCTGGATGGTGTGAATAGGGTGGGTAGTGATGTGGCTGGACATAACTCGAGGCCTGAGTGCCTCCTTCTGATTCTCCCATGCCCTCTTCCGGCATGCTCACACCGAGACTGCCATCCCTCCTCTGGTCTACTTCCATATCCTCAGACATTCCTCCCTGCACTGTTCCCCTTACTGATCTGCTTCTACCCAGATCCAAAGACCTTCTAGGGTCTCTAGCTACTCTGTCTCTGTTGGACCTACTGGACATTGCCCTAGGCAATGCTGGAGGACGGGCATCAGTGCCCTCGTCCTGAGGTGGCACTCCAGTCAATCGTGCAGATCGACGAGTTCCTCTCATTCTATCTTCTGAAAAACAGCACATAGCATAAACAATCATTAGCATCATATGGTTCTTGTGGAAACACATGAACCCTCATCACATACATAGCATCACATCATAGCATTTATGCACATGCATATCATCATGGCATATCATATCATCATATAGACAGGACTCTACATCCTATCCTAGTGGACATGATTTTCCTAGTGTGCTTGACCTTCTAGAACATCTATGAGCCCGACACTCTAGGTCCGATCATATGAACCTAGGGCTCTGATACCACTCTGTAACGACCCGGAAATCCGACCCGTTACCGGCGCTAGGATCCAGATCGGCTTAAGGCCGCCGGGACCCGTAGCAAGCCTACATACATCCTGTTTACCTGTTTAATCCCATACATGATCAACAAACATACATAAGAATTAAAACTTTTCTTTTGCTTCATACACCAAACTCAACCTGTGCATGCACTGTATTCATCATATACATAAACATTAATCCCTCTGTGGGATTTCATCAAAGCCTCAAAGGCAAAATATAATCTGTGTTGAGTTGGTTCACATATACATCATAAAATAAGATCATGTACATACCAAGGGATTAACATATACTATGGTCAAGCACAAATCTATCCTCAATAACATAGTTACATAACATAACTGTTCAAACCTTACATTACATTCTTATCATATGTCATGTCCACATACTCTAGCTATTACATACATATGACTTGACTTCACTCTAGCTGACTTCTTGATCTCTCCTGTACCTGCAACTCTGGGGATAATGGGAGTGGGGTGAGCTAAAAGCCCAGTGAGCAGAAACTAAAAACATTTGTTTTAATTCCTCCATTTTTAGGTATATTATTATTCATTTTATTATTATTTAACTTTTTCTTATTCATGCTTTCATGTATGCGTCATAACACAAACATTTCACAACAAGGATGAACTTGTCACCATTTAGCCCCTATCTTTCTTACTTATACATGCCGGGGGCGTAGAGCCGTAGCAGGCACACCCGGACTTCCATCATCAATCATAGTGCCAGGGGCGTAGAGCCGTAGCAGGCACACCTGGACTCACATAGGCTATCATGTCATACGAGGGCTAATGGATCATTCAATGTTCATCCACATCAACAACAAATTATGCAATGCAACATATTCGTGCATTCTAATGCAAGCAACCTAATATTGCATGGCATAATGATGCATGGGCAATGCTTTATGATTCATTCATTTATTCATTTACTTTAAAGCTTAAGGGGTTGTTCCACTCACCTGGTAACTGAAGCTTGACAACGAACTCTGAACAACTATCTCACAACCGGGGGTCTCGGTTCCTCGGGTCCGAACCTACACAGGTGGACTCAAATGAGGCACCAAACATACATGAACGTGACTCTGAAAAGCTCCCCAAAAACCCCCTAAAACATCCTGAAAACATCACATGAAAACATGCAAGAAATGGCTGAACAGGGCACTTTCGGCGGCAGGTTCGGCGGCCGAAAGTCCCTCTGCAGCCGAAAGTCATGCAGGTTCGGCGGCACTTTCGGCGGCCGAACCTCCCAGACAGAGACGAACCTTGAGTTTCGGGGGCAGGCTTCGGCAGCCGAAACTGCCTCCACAAGGGGGTTCGGCGGCCGAAAGTCACTTCGGCGGCCGAACCTGAGTTTCTGCCGAAGGGCAGAAACTTGGCTCCCTTGTGTCCACAGCCTCCAAAACGCCCCAAAACCTGCATAAACTTGATTCTACTCATGCATACACATCATACCAGTTCCTAGTGGCCTCATACAAACATATGCCCCAACTACAACACTTCAAACACACATCAAGCAAGCCACATTGTTCAAAAAAATCACATAAACCTAACATATGCTCAACTAACTCTAACATGCTTCTCTACCCCTTAAAACTTCATGAAACTCATTTAAAACATACATTGAGCTTAAGATCGGCTCTTACCTCTTGAAGATCGAGAAAGAGACGACTCAACTCGGAGATCCAAGTACGAGAGCTCCTGAGTTTCCAAAGCTCCAAAACTTGCCTTTAAAGCTTAAAACTTGCAATGTGGGTTTAAAACTCAAGAAAGATGGAGGAGATCTAGTGAAAGAACACAAGATTTGAGGAGAGGGAGATCGGAAGCTTGTTGTGGCCGAAAATGGGAGAAAACCTCGCCCATTTCGGCTAAGGGTCCCTTTTATAGTGGCTGGCCAGGCCACGTTCGGGGGCCGAAGGTGCCTCCGCATGCATGCAAGGTTCGGCGGCCGAACATGAGGTTCGGCGGCCGAACCTTGACTTCCCTCACTCAAAACTTTCGGGCGCCTAAAGTCCCTCCGAAAGCATGCATGTTCGGCGGCTGAACCTCAAAGTTCGGCGGCCGAACCTGGGTTTTCCTCCAAAGATTTTTCATGCAAAAACTCATTTAATTCTTACTTAAAAACATGAAATACATGAAAACATTTCATAAAATCATGGTTTTACCCTTCTAGAGGTTTCCGACATCCGAGGTCCCACCAGACGGTAGGGATTCCGATACCGGAGTCTAGCCGGGTATTACAGCAGACATTTTTTTGCTGACCTGGACTTTAATCTGTTAAGCGCTATTACCTTTCCTGTGAGCCTCTGTACATCCCTTATACAAGTCAGCTCAGACATACTCAATATGGCTTCTACTTTTTTTGAATTCGGCTCTATGCCCTTCCCACTGACCATGTAGGCTAAAAATTTTCCTACTTTGATGGAAAAAACGCATTTCACGGGGTTCAACCTCATTCTGTATTGCCACAGTACTCAGAAGACTTCTTCTAAGTCAGTCAGATATTGCTGGAATGTAACGACCCGGAAATCGGACCGCTACCGGCGCTAGGATCCAGATCGACTTAAGGTCGCCGGGACCCGTAGCAAACCTAACATACATCCTGTATACCTGTTTAATCCCATATATGATCAATCATTTACATAAAAATTTTAAACTTTTCCTTTCATTCACCAAGCTTAACCTGTGCATGCACAACTCATAGCCATAAAACCCCACACTGGAGCCCTCATCAAATGCTTAAATGGGGTAACATACCATATATTAAGTTTGGTTTACATAAATATCAATAAAACATCTCATAAAAAGGATCATGTACCAAAGAGGGATTAACAAACATACTAGGGACAAGCACAACTCTAAAACTCGATAAATATCATTACATTACATTATTGTACTATACTTCGCATTACATTATTTTCATGTCCACATCTAGCTATTACATCAAACATGACTCATTTACTCTTGCTGACTTCCTGGTCTATCCCGTACCTGCAAACCTGGGGGTTAAGGGAATTGGGTGAGCTACTAGAGCCCAGTGAGCAGAATAATAAAACATTGTATTTAAAACATATGATCTCATGGAATGCATCACAGTATTCAGCTCGTTTAGGCTCGCGAGTTCGGCTCGTTTTCAAATTCATGAACAAGCACGCAAGCTGACTTATGAACAAGCTCGCGAACAAGCTCGTGAATAGGCTCACGAATAAGCTCGTGAATATGCTCGTTCACCAATACCAATCCCACATCGAAAGTTGAAGGGATATGGAGGACTGTGACTTATCTATAAAAGAACAACCCTTCTACATTTTTTTATTAGTTTTTGGGTTTGAGAGACTTCAATTAAATAAAAAAAATTAATTTAAAAGTCTCTCATGACCTTATAATTTAAATTTTATTTTTAATTTAAATTTATTTATAATTTAAATAAATTTGAATTATATTGAGCTTGTTTATTATATAATCGATCTCAAATTCGAGCCTAAATGAGATTAAATTAGAACTTTTTGAGTGGAGTTTGAGTTGGCTCGTTAATATGATAAATGAGCTTATTTCGAGCTCAAGTTTAATATTTATTTATGAATCAAGCTTGAACTTTTAAATTTATTCTCTAATTGAGCCTGAGCTTATCAAAACTCGGCTCGGCTCGATTCGATTACAGCCCTACTTCTGCTTTCATGGGCTTGGACCATTGTATAAAATCTTTATCCTCGATTGCCACGAGCACTTCGACACTGGTCACTTTCAGGGGAGTAATCTCAGTAGAAGCGAGGGTTGATAAGGTCTCTGCTTCTTTCTCTCCCACCGGTATTTGTTCAATGCATCTAGCCTCTGATCCTGTCTCTTCTCTAGCCTATCTTGTCTTTTGTCCTTCCCAACCCTTCCTCTGTCTCTATCGTCTTTTAAAATTGGCTGGTTGTCAAGGCGTCATCCTGCCTTATGTATTTCTCAGCCCTCTTCATCAACTCTGATAGGGAGGTGGGGGGCTTTCTGCACAACGACCCAAAGAACTCCAGGGAAGTTAAGCCCTTTTGCATGGCTTCTACTGCTCTCCCTTCATCCAGCTCAGGTATCTACAAAGCCTCATAGTTGAACCTGGCGACATACTCCCTCAGGGATTTTTTCCTCAGGGATTTATTCCTCTTCTGCCGAATGATCTATAAGTAGCTCATTTTTCTTTCTACAGAAACTCCAGCAATGAATCTGCTAATGAATACACTAGCTAGGTCTATGAAGCTCTTAATGTTTCTTGCCTCCAAACTGTTAAACCATGCCCTGGATAGTCCTGTTAAGGTGGTGGGAAAAACCTTACACATCAAGGCATCCGAGTGAGTCTACAATTCCATGAATGTTTTATAGTTCAAGACATACTCTCGGGGGTTTTTTGTCCCATCATAGGCTGACGTGGTTGGCATCATGAACTTCTTTGGAATGGTTTCTTATTGAACCCTTGTCACAAATGGTGATGAGGTTAGCAATAGGGGACTGTTATTGTTTCATGCTCCTAACTCTGTTAGTAGTTGCTCTTTTAACTTTTCTAGCTTTTGATCTACATCCACGTCTTCCCTTTTGGTCCTCTTCTCTAAGCGGTAGTTTCTTTCTACCTCTTCACTATCCGACCTTTCTGCTGGCTCGAAGGAATAGCTCTCAGCCCCATCATTCTCAATGAGCTCTCTCACTACCATGTCTCTTGCTCTAGCTATCGGCTCATTTCTCCGACTAGCCTCTCAATCTCCATCATCTATTCTCCTACTGTTCTATTGAAGGGCTTAATAGTTTAACGTGGGTTGGGGCTCATTGACATTGAGCCCCTCGGCTACAGGTGGTATGCTCAACGAAGTGTTGAGTCATCTCTATTGCAACATCTGTCCTAGCCACTGGGCAGTGCTCTATAATTAGAGAACCATACTTTGCAGCTCTTGGTCAGACAAGGTAGTTCAAGGTGGTATGCTCAGCAGAGTGTTGAGTCCTCTCTATTGCAACATCTGGCCTAGCCACTGGGCAGTACTCTATAATTAGAGAGCCATACTTTGCAGCTCTTGGTCAGACAAGGTAGTTCAAGGCATGGTTCCGGCTGAGCTCAGTGACGGGTTAAACAATATAGGTGGCTAGTTTAACGGGGCAGTTGGGCTAGAGAATGAGAACTGTGGTCATTCTTAAGTTGAACACAGGTCATTTGGGGAGTTTCCGGTGTGGTTTTCGCCATGGTTGGCCATGTGAATCTCAATGGATGAAATAAGGATTAGAATTTCGATGATAAAAGACCTCCTTCATTTCCACAAACAGCACCAATTGATGTTCTGAAATCCAGTAAAAGATAAACTCAATGTGTATTTTGGT
Organism: Manihot esculenta; assembly: GCF_001659605.2. NCBI lineage: Eukaryota > Viridiplantae > Streptophyta > Magnoliopsida > Malpighiales > Euphorbiaceae > Manihot > Manihot esculenta. The sequence continues at coordinate 33,103,210 of NC_035176.2, read as the reverse complement.
AAGTTTAGTTTAGTTTGTCTCTCTCTTGCTTCCTTTATTTTTTTTCTCTTTTGTCCTCTAGCAACGTATAACCATGTACTCACCATGTACTCTGTGTTCTTTTCCATTGTCAGACGTAATTCTATTCGCCGTCACACAATCCTGAACGTCATGTGATTTGTTGTTTCACCGATCAGAGGAATAAATATAGTCAGATCTCCCATGCGTAGATTTGAGCCTGGTCCGACTCATCAAAAATTGGACTTGCATATGAAGCAAATCTATGTATTGAGTGTCAGTTGAATTAAGACCTAATCTTTCTTGTACGGGTTGAACCAAAATTAGAGTGTTTAGGGCCAGATTATCATCACTATTTAAAATTATAAAAATGAAGTAATATAAATATTTAAAGTTATAGTAATAAATAATACTTGTAGTTAAAATTACAGAAATTAAAAGTATAGATTTTTAAGCTGCTAATTCTTAAAATCCTTTTATTTTTATCTAATATATAATATAGATAAAAATTTATGAAAAATTGTGACAACGGTCTAAATATGTCATTAATATTATTTAATCTCAATGTTACAAAATTAATACGTTTTTTTTTTTTTTTTGGAACTGGAAAAATTAATACGTTAGAAATAATAAAATATTATTTATTATAAAAAATTATATTATAAATAATATTATTAAATTAATATAATTTAATTCAAATATATTTATATTATAATAATAATAATTTAAAAAATAAGGACAAAATAATTTCTCATTAAATTTTTTATAATAAATTATTTTTTAAATTTAATTTATGTCTAATAAAATATGATCATATAAAAAATAATAATCTATCATGAATTGACCATTTTATTTTTAAAAATAAAAAAAAATTAATAAGAAACTATCTTATAAATTACCCTTTTATTAAAAAAAAAATTTGAAAAAAACAGCCGCGGAGCTGATCTTTTGGTTCTTACTCCCCCCTGTTCCACAAAATCTTTTGGTTCCCCTCCCCGACATTTTTAAAACCCCTTGTTTAGGCTGTTTATGTGCAGAAAGAACTTGCATTTTCCAATTTGGCATTTGAGTTTAGACTTTTAACGTTGCAGGGCAGTAGGTAATTTTTTAACTTTTCTTGGAAATGTTCAGTTTCAGTACGAGGCCTCAACCAATTGTATTTTGAAAAAATAAATGGACAACGGTAGAAATATAAACGAGTCTGAATAATCTCGCTCTCTACATAATCCAGGATCAACTATTAAGAAAATGAATATTTCTCAAAAAAAACAAAGAATAAATTTGGAAAGGAAAACCCCAAATTTCCCTACAACAATTGAAATATAAAGCAGGCAATACCCTCATTACTGTAATAAAATTGGAAACAAATTCTCCAAGCTCACATCAAAACAAACCCCAAAGCAAAACCCCCAGTGACACCACTAAGCTGCCTTTCAAGCTTGTAGCAGCACTTGTAGGGGCAACTGCAGGACCCTCAAACTCTGCTGGAGAAGGAGCTGGAGAAATACCAGTGTACCTATGCCTTTGAGACAGCACTACCACAATCATCTTCTGGCCCTTCACGCAGTGTCCCTCTGCTCCACTGATGAAATAATATGCTCCCGATCGATCAAGCTTCACCTTCGTGTTCCCATCCCCGTACTCTTCAATTGGATTTGAGGTATTGCAGCTAAGGTAAGCCTCCCTGGTCACTTGCAACACCGAGTCCTTTTGACTATCGTACTTCCACACTGACACATCAAGAAGAAAAGGGTAGTAATAATGTTAGAGATACATTGCAGAGTCACATTGAAAGAAACAATATTAAGAAAAGATGATGTACCCAGAAAATCGCCAATGCGAAAGCGAGCACTTTCAGCCCAGTTGTTTAGAGAATCAGATTGAGAAGATGGGATTTTCCAGGCATCTGTTTTCCCACCAACCAGAATTTCTTTAGCTTCTGAGAAGCCTAAGAGCAGAGCGACCGTGAGCAACAGAGAAGAATTTGCAACAACTCTTTGAAAGCGAGCCATGGAGATTGAGATGGGCTTGAAGAGAGAGAGTGTGCAACTTCTTTGAGAGCGGTGAGGGCTCAGACTGAAGTGGTAGAGGGGCATTTGGTTGTATTTATAGAGGAGGGGGAAAGTAGCCGTTAGAGAAAATGAATCTGTGGGTCACATGGGGTTCAGGGTGTGGACCATTTTCCGGTTTTGGCATTTGTGTTACTGACCAAACTGTAACGATCAAAATTGCATGAAAAGGCGGTAAGGAATCTAAACGGCCCAAAAAACCGAAGCTTTTTGTACGGATTTCATGGCCAGGCGTTTATGTTGTCTAAGGAACCACTCTCGTAATCCGCCAAAACTCTTCACTGTTAGGCTCACACTTGCATCGCGTTTTGCCTCTTTGGTAACGGAGTTTCAATAAAGAAACGTCTTTTTTTTTTTCTTGTATGAAATACTTTCAACTCATTTATGTGAAGGAATTTATTTTACTTGTAACGGATAACACTGCAGGCTGATGGCATTGAATTGGGCCAAGATATAATTTGAAGCCCACTGTCAGGTTATCTTTCTAGCACTTTGCATAACCCATTGTCATTTGAAGCCTAGGGGCTTCCACGGGCTGGGCTTGCTATTCTTGTTAAACCCAGAACCTACTCATATTCGAGATTGAAAACTCCAATTCCAATTTCCCACCACTAGACATCTAGAAGTTCATGTACTAGCTTTTCCACTTGTCCTAAGGCCTTGAGTTCGGGGCATGCAACCGCCATGTGTTCATTAACTAAACCATCCCTCCCTAGAGTCAACTTAAACGTGGCAAAATTTTCTAGTCATGGTCTCTACGCAGCAAGGAGCTGCCTAAAACTGCAGGGAACGAGGGGAGGAATGCGGCCGACACACAATATGAATCCCGAAGAAGTTAAAGCTGCAGGCTTTGAGGGATCTAAGAGCACACCAGGCCACAACCCAGGAGGCTTCTTGCACCAGAGGGGCAAACTACCCTTTAGCCCAACCACCATGACAATCACTGGCCTTGTTATCGCGGCTTCCGTAGGATACATGGTCTGGTACGCCAAGAAAAAACCTGAAGCAAGCCCCCGGGATGTAGCCAAGGTGTCTACCAATAGTGCTGATCCTAAGGATACTCATCCTAGGAAGTAGGTTACAGATGGCTGTATCTAATTTGTCCGAGTTTTTGTTCTATGTTGGTTTATAAATATAATATGAATTACAAACTGATTAAAATTCGTAGTTTCTATTTTCTTTGTTTTAGACTTGTAGGTTCGTATGATAAACAGGCATGCATAATGCAGGGGAAAACGTGATCAACATATGTAATTGAAGTGGAAAGGCGTATTAGCTAAAACCAATTGATTACTGTTTGCGTTAATCTAGGAATGGCAGACTTGGGACCTATCATTTGAGGTTCCAGTGGTTAATCTTGCCCAGATATCGTCGGAGCTTCAATTCTTGTCCAAGGGGCAAGGTAAGGCGTCGGAAATGGCAAAACCTGAGTCATCAGATACGTAGGGCGAAACCTTTTTTGCCCATTTTAATGTTAGGCTTCACTTTTAAAATGGCGAAGCGCCTTCGGTTTCAACAAGGTAAAATGTCAAATAGCAATAATCATGGGGAATTTTTGCAGGTTATCACCTAATGTGTATATCCTGAGACATTTTGGTTAGGCATTTGGAGTGGGTGTGCGACTGTTTGTGTGAATCTTAAGTTCTAACAGGAAGTTGTACTAATCTTTCACCAACAACCTATAATAACAGTCAATTGGAAGCATTACAAGCTTCCTGAGAATCTATATATTAAAGATTAAAAAAAACAAACCGAAAAAAAAGGAAAAAGAAAATCAACAGCAAGTAAAATAAAGGACTTTTAACATCAGTATCATCTTTGTCTCCATTCAAAAATGAAAAAAAATGTTTACATCTAAAAAACATAATTATCTACTATCTTCGAATCTTACCCTGTTTCGATGAAGAGAAGGAACAGCCGATATCAATCAATCTTCACTGATGAATATATGAGCCTCGTGAACCAAAAGCATGCATAAAACCCAATGGTGCCCGTCAACACAAAAAATGCATACGATGCGATTAGCATGTACCCGAAGTATAATGCCCCTGATACGAACTTTGTTATCTCGAGCTTTGTGAAGAAGTAGAATGTTGCATAAAGGAAGAGATACAACGCAGAAGACCCAGATGTAAGGTATGACCTCCACCACCACAGGTAGTCCTCACTGCACAACTGGAAGTAGCAAAGTACCACAGTTATTTCAGCACAAGTGACAATGAGGATGATGAACACTAGGAAGAGGAAGCCGAAGATATAGTAAAACTGATTCAGCCAGATTGAGGTGAGGATGAAGAAGAGCTCGATGAAAACAGCTCCAAAAGGAAGTATTCCTCCAATTAGAATTGAGAAGGCTGGGTTCATGTACCAAGCCTGCTCTGGGATCTGTCGAGGAATTTTATTCGTCTTCACAGGATCCTCAATTGCTGGTTTCCTGAACCCAATATAACTTCCCACAAACACAAGGGGAACTGAAATTCCAAACCATAAAAATATCAGAGCAAACATTGTACCAAATGGTACAGCCCCAGATGATTTCTGGCCCCAGATGAGAGCATTTAAGACAAAGAAAATGGCAGAGACAATTCCTGGGAACATCAAAGCAGTCCTGAATGCAGGTCTCCTCCATTCTGTTCCTTTAAACATCTTGTACAAACGAGCAGAGGCATAACCAGCGAAAAGGCCCATGAAAACCCAGAGTAAGAGCATGGCGGTCATAAGACCACCTCGGTTTGATGGAGAAAGGAACCCTAGAATTGCAAAGATCATGGTAACAAGGGTCATTCCAAAAAACTGAACACCTGTTCCAACATAGACACAGAGTAAATCAGAATTTGATGGCGGCCTGAAAACATCTCCATGGACAAGCTTCCATCCAGTCTCTTCCTGGGCTTCTTCCTGGGTCTCCAATTCATTGTACTTGGATATGTCACGGTAAAGCGTGCGTAGCATAATCATTGCCACCATGCCCGATAGAAACAGGACGATCATCAATGAATTAACAATTGAGAACCAATGAATCTGGTCATCGTTCATTAAAAGGTAGGTATCCCATCTAGATGCCCACTTCACATCACTCTCCTGAGAGGCAGACAAGAGTGAGACAGTGAATAGAACAATCACACCTCACATATGAGCAAGTCACTTCAATGTTCCAATGATATTATGCTTGAGAAAGGAATGGGAAAAGAGGGAGAAAAGAGAGGGGGAGAGAGAGAGAGAGAGAGAGAGAGGAGGAGGAGGAAAAGAAAAAGGGAAAATTCCATTGGAGCTATTTTATCAACAGTAAAATCTAATCAAACAATGGAATTATACATCTTTTTGTAGTTCGTATCATCCTTTCCTATTCATAGAACAGATGCTCATAACGTTAAACAGAGACCACTAAGTTGTAGTTATATAAAAGAACTCACCTGGAATTCAACATCATATGTGAAAATAACTTCTTTTTTCTCTTCAACTTCTTGAGGAGAGTTCGAATTAACAACTGTGTGCTTTGCCTGGGGGTCACAGGTAGTCAAATGAGTTTTCTCATCGTTCCATTTTCCTTCATATTCATGCTTAACACTGTATGAATCAAACACACAAATATTACTACAACATAACATGGAAGATACAGCTCAAAGAAAACACTTCATATAAGATGCATGATCCTGAAAATCAAACCTCAATGGTTTAACTTCAAATCCAACAATTCTTGCAGAGTCAGTTTGCAAATCTCTATGAAACTTCACTGTGAATGCCAAATGATTGTGGATAAAATACTTTTGCTCATTACTCTGCATATAATTTCCAGTAAGCAAAAGCAAAAAACAGCCCACCAACAAGAAACAGAGTTCGAAATCCAACAACCTACCCCACTATATTGGCCTTTGAGACCAACATGAAAGCCAAGCTGATATACAGTAGGAGATTCCTGATCCAACCTTTGTCTTGGAACCACAAGAGGAAGGTTATCAAGGATCCTATAGCATGCATATAAAAAAACAATTAGATGATAAAATATGAATGAATTTAGACAGCAATTAGCACATATATCGTCTATAAAATATGTTTCATACATGTTGACCCGATACTCATCATCAATCTTCTCTTTGAACTCCTTCACAGTTTTGGCATCAAGTTTAAGACGACAAACAATATTGCACATCTTTGGCTCCCGCATTTTAAACTACAATAATCACCACAGCAGAAAGAATCAGTGACAACCACATTAAAGAATCGACGAAGATCCAGAAAAGATAATATAACTGACCACAAAGGGGGAATTTTCAATACGGTCACCACGAAGCACTTCCCCAAGATTTTCTGCACTGTCCAAAATCTTGGATGGGCGACAATAAGGGAGAGTATAGTACGAGTAAGGAAGCTGTGTTTTTGTAGAGGTCAATTTGTTCACTTTCACCTTCAACTTATCTCCCTACAGTTTATGGGAAAAAAGCAAGTAGACAAACACATATAGAGTTAGTTGGTTCTTTCTTAATGATTTTCCACCATGGCATAACGTATAAATGTGGCATGCTCCATTCTCCAGTTTGAAGAATGATAGGTATGATATAAAATAATCACAATAACATCAATGACTTAGACACACGTTATTGAGAAGAATAATGCAACTAGAGATTGGTAAAGCAAAGGACTCAATACCATCAATGTTAATTACTTCCATAAGCCATCAGAAATATTGCATTAGATACACTATCACTGGCAGCAAATACAAGGTAAAGGATTCCTCTGCACAAATATGGTCTTTTGAATGAGAATGCAAATGCATCAAGGACAGAGACTAAAATCTAACTTTATGGTAATCATCCAGGAGCAATACCAAGCCCCATCTCAATGCAAATGCCCAACGAAGTAAGGATTAAGTTGCATAGACAGAGATGCTAGGAGTCATTTCCAGAACATTTCTTAAGCATACAATTCAGCAATGCCCAAGTCTCACAAGTGAGCAGAGAAATGCGTTAGAATTAAAGCAAGAGTGTTTGTGGCTTTTCCAACCCAGTACGAACTCCAGGATAATTAACTTGAATTCATCATGCATTTTCAAGTTTCAAACATTCATGAACAGGAAAGAAACCATAATGAGATGTATATAGTAGCTACAGTGGTTAAACAGAAATGGTCCATTCAGGAAGCTACCTCTAATTGCTTGGATCTATATTCACTGCGTAATGTAATGCAGATGATAATGTTGATCCATATTATACATATTCTCAAATCAAATTTTTCATATTCTTTGCATGTCAAATATCACTCCCAGAATCAATCATATCCAGTGACTCAGTCTTTAAACTATAGGAGAGATGCATTACAGAAACGAAATCGAAACAAAGATGCATTTGACCACTACTCTATCAGGTAAATCGATCAGAATAACGCACTAATTATTCAAACTTCATCTCATTTCCTTCATTTTATCAACAGCCAAACATAAATTAAGCAAAACCATAAATGACAAATAAAAGCATAACCAGATCCAAAAACAAAAGTGCAGATCGAGCCAAGTTGTGTTCCGTGTTCAAAATCCAGAAAAATAAAAGGCGCTCACCTTGACAAAATCCTCAGGAGCGACGCCAGGAAGGTAGAAGCAGTGAGCGCCATGGAACAGAAGCACGAGAACTGCACAGATCGTCGCTAATGGAGGTAAAGATCTTCCTCCTCGAGGCTCCATGGCGTTTTATGCAAAACAGGAAAGAAGAGGGAGAGGAAAAGAAGAGAAAGAAGGGAGATCTAGCGTGGTGGTTTTTCTGGTGCGCGGTCGATAGATTAGAGAGGGCGTGTTATAATAAGAGGCGGGTCAACAAGGTAGAGGAAAAATGAAGCTCGGGGGTCGAGTGATTGGACTAGATGCGGTCCTGGTTTTTTCGGTCCGGTTGATTTGGGTACGATAAGCACCAGTTCTCTGTCCACGTGATCACGCGTATATACATTTTTCAGTGCACAACAATGATGAGCCAAAATCTGGATTTCATTTTCCTTTTTTTTTCTAAGAGAATTGAAAACTAGTCTCCTTAATTTATCATTATCAATAATTAAATTTATTTATTTTCAAAAATAAATTAATGTGTATTATTTTTTTGTAATTAATTATTTTATAGTAAAAAAAAATTATCTTCTGCTATACAGACCATTGATTATTAAATATATTAGATTTTTATTGAATAACAAAAATTTATCCAATTGTAATATTATAAATTAAATATTAGCTCACTGTTTAGTAAATTCATAAAAATCGACGCAAATTAGCCGGTCAAACTTTTGTCTTCTAAGGCAAACAACGGCTCCCAAGTTCCAACCTTTCTTTTTCTTTTTTTCCTTTTCTTTAGAAAAAGGATAGTTAAAAATTAAAATAAATTAACTTCTTCTTTCTGTGTCCAACCAAGATGCCGACTCGAAGAATTCTGATGCAAGCATCCTAAATGGGCCAACAGCCATTAAGAAAGACATCCACGTGGAACGTAGAAGGCCCAGAAAGCTTTGTTTGGGCTTCCTATATTGAAGCTGTCTGAAGTGATGGGCTTAGGATTGGTATGTGTAGTTGGCCGGTTGCTTTTCAATTTTGAAGCTGAGAGCTGCGAAAGAACTGTCAAGTGAAAGTGTCGCACTCAAGTGCTCATGCCTCCATTGGTAGTTCACATTTCACGTCTTGTCGGAGGTGCTGTGATTATCAGATACACTTCCGCCCTGTTTGGAAAGTTTTTCAGAGGGATAGAAAAATAAAGATTATTTTTCTTTTTATATTATTATTTAGAAAGAAAGAAAATAAATGAAACATAATTAAAATAAATAAATAATTCAGATGGAAGAAAATAAAGATTATTTTTCTTTTTATATTATTATTTAGAAAGAAAGAAAATAAATGAAACATAATAAAAATAAATAAATAATTCAGATGGAAGAAAATAAAGAAATTAACGAAAATTATGATAATTTTAAAAATTTTATCCATATAAAGTAACTTTATAATTCTCGATTTTCATATATTAAACATATTTCTCTTTTTTAAAATTGTTATCATTCTTTTAATTTGGAGAAAAATAATAAATAAAAAAAATAAAAGCTACTTTTTATCATTTCTTTTTTCTCTATTTGAATGATAAAAATATTAATCCTTTTTTATTTTTCTCAAATTATTTTCTTCAATTAAATTTCATATTAAAATCACCATAAGCAACAGTAATACCGGCACTAAAAACTCCAACATTTTTTTTTTATTTTTAAAATTTTATTACTTTCGATACAATTTTGATATTACTGCAAATGCTCATAATGGAATATTCATAAATTCATAAATTATTTTGCAATAAGTAAGCTACTACCATTATACACCAACACAAAATCATATGGGGATCATGTAGGAGAAACGGAAAAGTGGAAAAAGAAAAAGAGAAGAAAAAGGAAAGAAAGTTAAGGATATAGGAGATGCATTGTTTGACCTTAGTAGAGGATTGCTCCCCATACAAATATTTATTGTATTAAAATCCAAGAAATAGAAAATATATATATATATAAGGGGGCAGAGGGTAGTAATGAGAGTAAGTAGTTAGTACAATCATGTCGAGCTTTAGGAGCATAAAACCTGGAGAGAATCTACAAATGGTAACCCCAAACAGAACCTTATCACTGAAAAATGTGGATTTATTCTAAAATCACAAAAGGAGGGTTGGGCATAAAGGAAACTTGATGGTCCCCCACATTGGCCTTTTTGCTAAAGGCAAAGCCCATGCATAGCAATATATATACCCATTATAAAGATTTTGGGTCCCCCATGGCCTCCCCATCATCATTTCTTTATCATGGTTTATGCTCACGCCTATAATTTTTGGCCTTAAGAGTCACACATGGGGATCATTTAACTTGGTCTTCCTTTTTGACAAACTCTCCACCATGTGCTTCCTGGTTGTTCATACTGTATCTCCCTCTTTTTGCATAGTGCCCCTCCCTTTCTCTTTCCCCTTCCCTTTTTGTTAAACCACATTCATAAACTAATTTCAACTCCATTTTATTTTTTTTCTATAATATTTGTATCCTAATTTAAATTAGATTTTTTTCAATGCAAACCAATATTTACATTACATGACCAGCTATTCGTAACAAATTGGGTAAAATTTGTAAATAATTGATAATAATTAAATGAGTTGTATAAGTGGCCATCCCTATTGATGGCCCACATAATTGGGATGAAAAAAAAGGTACAAGTAGTTTAATTGGACAATTAAGAGGCAGCTGTAAATGATGATGACAATGGGGGGCGTTGGTCCAAATTATTAATTGGGCAATTAAGAGGTATGAATACAACATGCTAAGTCTAAAAAGGTCCCTCTCATCCTCACGTGTAGCTAGGGACCAATCAACCCTTTTTCATATTTTGTAGATTGTAGTTACAAATTTATAATTAGAACTATGGTGAATGCCCTGCTTCTTGCATGAGTTTGAGTTCCTAAAATAATGTAGAAAGGCACTTGATTGTGTTTTAGCCCAAATAGAGTTTAAATACCAACTCCTCTTTTTTCATACTAGTGGCTTGCTTTTTTCATATTTAAAATTGTCCCCTAATCAAAACATAAGGTCACTTTGATATAAATATTCTCCGATACTCAAATTATATTTAAAAAATTTATAATAAAAATTTATTTTATGGAAAAAGTTATAGAGAATAGGGAAGAAGTTAAGAAGAGAATAAAAAATAAAATAAAAGAGAAAACCCTCGAATGTCTGCTAGTTTTCCTTTATTTTTTTTTTTTGTGAGGTGCAATGATATTTTTTTAACATATTTTTAGATGCGATTTATTTTAAAATTTTTTTATATAATTTTATATGTTAATTCGTATTTATGCTTTATTTTTTTTATAGGATTAGTTTCAAAACTCATTAATTAATTTAGTGGTCCTACTTCTTGATTGTTCAATATTTCTGCCTAAGGTTTTGCTATAACTATCAAACACACAAATATATCCATAAGATTATGTTAGATATATAGAAGAGAATATAGTGAAAATAAGTTAAAATCACACTCAATAGCTTTCATAATTAATATAGCCAACTTCTTTAGTAGGTCGGAGCTTAGAAGCACAAATAAAAAATAAATATTTTAAAAAAATATATAGTATATAATTTTATATTAAAATTTATCCCATAACCGAATGATATTTCATGTAGTTTTACGTCTTTGTTTTAATTTAATTTTTATGTTAATAAGTATTTGTATAATATGATTAAGTTTACATGGAACAGTGATTTTATATAGATTGTCAATATAAAATGAGAAACCAATAATAATTAAACATATAAATAAATAAGTGTTTATTTGATAAAAAAAAATGGACCCTCCAAAGATTTTTTAATGACCCATAACAATAATTCTATTATTAATAAACATGTATGTTAATAATTTCACTTTTCTTATATTATGATTATTTTGTAAATTTTGCTCTTACCCACGTTGACAAACTATTCCAATTTCACTTTACCTAGATAAATAATAATAATAATGATCAAAGACAATAAACTTTATGTAAAAAATCACCATAGGATTCCTTAGCTTCCCTCTTCTGCTTTTTAAATGTTGATAATTAATTATTATCTGTATAAGTGTTCAAAGCCAAGTAAAACACTTTGCAATAGATTACACATCCAAATATATATATCAATTATGATTGAATTTTGCTGAAAGTAACTTGAAAATTATTTATTTCGTTTATAAATACACAAAAATTATTTGGAAAACTAAATGAAGCTGATATACAGGTTAAATTAGTACAGAGTTAGTTATTGGCAAAGATCAACGTTGGGTTTGGAGAACTAATCCCATCACTATCATCCATATTGTAGCCATTTTTATAGAAAGAGTCTAAGACAGCTGAGTGAGGCAATGACATGTTTGGATGGAATAAATTAACGAATATTAATAATGTATAATTATAATGGAAAAAAATTATAGGATTTTTTCTAGAATTATGCTTCATGCTAGATTTAGTCAGAATTAAGATTGTATCAAATAAACTCGAATCTCAATTAATTATTTGTAGACAAAATTGACCAATAAGTTTATTGATTTGTTAATTTGATTTGATTTAAAATTAAATTGAACGAAAATTAAAATTTTAATATTAATAAAAATTAAATTGAATTGATTTTATCAGAAATTGAATCAAATTAAATCAGTCTGATTCAATTTGATTTGATTCGTTTTGATCGATTTAAATTTTGAATTTTGAATTTTTATATTTTATTTTAAAATTTAATTGAAATATTTTAACTTTAATTATAATTTAATTTTTTATATTATTAAAAATAATATATTATTATCAGGTTTGATTTAATTTCTTTTATAATTAAAATTAAATTAAACTAAAATAATAATAAATTTTAAAATTAAAAATCAAACTGAATTAAATTGAAATAAATAAAAATTAAATCAAAATTTTAAATTAATTTAATTTAATTAATTTTTTAATTTAAATCAAATGCTACATGGTCTAATTTTAATCCATCGTAACCAAATGAAACACACCATTCAATTTAGAACAATTATTGAGAGCAGAGATTTTTGTAGGCTTCCTATGAAGAGCTTCGACCTGAATATAAACAATATTTAGTTTAAATTAAAATAGTTAATTAAATAAAATTTATTTAAAATTTCAATTCAGTTTTATATTACGGTTAGCTAAGTTTAATTTTAATTTTTAAAAATTTAATTATTTTAATTTGATATTAATTAAAAAAATTAAAAAATTGAATGGAATTAATTAATTATTAATATTATATTATTTTTTATAATATATAAAAATAAACTGTAATTGAATTATAAAATACTTAAAATATAGTATAAAAAATAAGAAACTCATTAAAAAATCTAATCGATTAAATTGAATTAAATCGATTTAATTTAAATTATTTTTTTATAATTCGATTTAATTTTTATAAATATTTAAATTTAAAATTTAAAATTATATAATTTTCAATAAAATGCTTGCTTCTAATTTATGTTAATTTTATATCGCTTAAACTATTTTGTGAGTTTATTGATTTTGGAATAGCGATGTTCGAATTTTGTTATTATAATGATAAAAAAATATAAGCAATTCCTTAAATTAATTATTTTTTATAATGATATTTAAAATAATTCAAAAATAATTGTTTTTTACTAACGCGTGACCTTAACTCCTCCAAACATGGTCTTAACGGTAGACACTTTTGTGGCCGCAATGGACCATAATTGGAGTGGGCCTATCAAAAGAGGTTGGACCATATTTGAGCAAAATGGTTAAACCACGCCGCATAAAATAAATAAGTAAAAATAACAGTTAACAACACGGATAAAACGACGTCGATAGATGGTACGAAGGAAAGCTCGGCTACGCGTCAAAGAGGAAGAAGACAATGGCATAGACGTTAATAGAAAAGAATCAGCAAGGGCAAATTTGGAAAGATGAGGGTGGCGTGCTTTAACGGCATAAAAGGCCAGAGCACCCCCTCTCCCCTCTCTATTCCACCATACGCAGTTACGCACCACAAAGTACACACTCGATTTTTTCCCTCTCTCTTTCTTGAATTTTTTTAATTTTCCTGGAAAATTCAAGTCTGAGGGGGGAGACAAGTGCGTCAGAGGCGATCCCGATCACCATCCATAGCGTACAGATACAGAGATAGAGAGAGAGAGAGAGAAGGGGAGAGAGTGTGTGTAGTGTCATTGAGATTTGCGACGAGATAGAGAAGATCTCAAGCAGATCAGGAGTGATATAAAGCAGAAGCTGGAGAGTGTGTCATTGAGATTTGCGACAAGAGAGAGAAGATTTCGAGCAGATCAGAGTGATTTAAAGCAGAGGCGGCGAGAATTTATTGATATGATATGAGAGCTTTTAAGAGAAGAAATTAACGAGACTGGCAACTTTCTCTCTCTTTCTATGCTTCCTCCTGCTCATTTTTCCCTCTGATGCCATGTTTCCTTAGTCTTGACGCCATTTCTCTTTCCCTCCATACAAGGCTGATTTTTATTTTATTTTTTATTGTTTCTCGCTAACTTTTCCACAAGTACTTGACTTTCTTACTTGATTTCTTTTTTTTACTCTCTTCAACTCTCTTTATCTGGTTTGTGGTGAGGGCTCTCATCATTGTTCTCTTTGGTTGGCTGAGTGAGCGTAATCAGACTTACCAACGTATTATTAAGGGGCGAAATCGATGGGGACAGCGCGAGATTCGAGGTGCTTCTGTAAAGACATATGCTGTCTTAGTCCAATGTATGTTATGGTCTGCTGGTAGTTGTTTCATACGGAGGGACAGATAAAAATCTCCCCAAGAACCCGCCATTTCTGGTCTGGGTTTCGAGATTGTGCCTTGCTGGAGAAACGTCTCCAAATTTGTCGCCTGAGAAACAGAGAGAATAGATGCTTTGGTGTTATGGGCAGTTTCAGGCAATACAGTAGCTTGGTTATTGTACTTTTGTGAAGGTTTTTTCGTGGTTTTAGGCTATTCGTAGGGGCATTTTGGGGATTAAAAAATGAAGTTTATGAAGCTGGGTTCGAAGCCTGATGCACTTCAAGCTGAAGGCAAATCCATCAGGTGAGAGGATTTTGCATTTTCTTACTTCTGTGCCAAAACTGACAAGTTCAATCTTTGTTTTTATTTGCATGCTTTCTTCACGTTTCATTCCATTTTGTTCTATTTTGGTTTAGTTAGTGCTTGTTAATCGTTGATCTTTGTTGTGCTTTTTTGTTGAGTATGATGTATCTTTTCGGTGTTAAACTATAAAAGTTCTCTTTTATTAGCTCGTGCAATTTCGCTAAACACAGCGGATAACTAATTTTAACCTGCAATTAAAAAAAAAAAAACTCTGTATTTTCCAAATTTTGTTCTAATGGCAAAGAAATTCACCGCGTTTCTCATGACTGGTACGATTTCGAGTCGGGGTTGCCTTTGCTGCTATTATTACTTCCAGTACTATTTAAGACGGAGCGAAGGAGGAGGGGAAGGGGGATATCTGAAGGGTGGTCCTGCAATCGAGTTGTCCATTTTTGGGTTGAGTGAATTAGTGGTCCAATAGTGCTCAAGTCATGTAGTGTATGCAAAGGATTTTAATCATCGCAACGAGCTGTTTCTTGCTGTGCCATTTACAGTTCCTTATCTTGGAAGGACGTTCGGACCGCTATCTTTTTCTTCTTCCTTTAACTGTCTGGGATAAAAAAGAGGGTTGGGGGGGGGGGGGTGCAGGGTCGTTGGACAATGTTTTTTTTTTTTTTTTTTTTTTTGGGGGGGGGGGGTGTATCTGCGGTCAGGTTATTATCTGACCGAAATTAAGTCTCCTTTTGAACTATCTGAAGCTGCACTGTCCCGCATCTGGTAATGGGGATAAGTAATTCTATCATCGAATATAAGCTGATTGATATGTAATTAAAAAAAAAAGGGGAATTTCTTTTGTATTAGATTTATCACATTGTATTTAAAAAAAATGCAATCTCAACACGCTACTTTCTGGCTGCATGAGAAAACGCCATGCTGAGACAGAGGTAGGTTGATATTTGCCTGGGTAATATTGAAAGCATGCATGATTTGCACGTGACACCTATTCTGTTGGGTGTGCACATGTATAGGCTGCATAATTCTGCAAAATTAACTTTCCTGAGATTACGGATCTATTCCTCTTCTTGCATATGAACTCCAGGTTTTCTTTTGTGGATGGTTTTGCTACTGGTACAATATTTCTTACTAGCAAACTTGCTGATAGAGATTTACGACTGCTTAAAGAACCAGAAAAATACACTTTCACTATTTTCTTCATCTGCGGCACCATGCCATGATATCTTAGAGTCTACTAGTGCATTTATTGCTTGCCAATTGCAGGCGTGTTGTTTCCATTGTATGAAATCATCCTGATCAGTGTGCTCATGCAGGTATGTGTCATCTGAGCTGGCTACAGATGTCACCATAAATGTTGGCGAGGTCAAGTTTTATCTACACAAGGTATGGTCCTGTGTCATTAGTCTTAACAGTTCATTTTAGTGGTTTATATTCATATGAAGCCAGTAAAGTGTCTATATTCCACTGAAGACCCATAGATAAAACAGTTCATTTATTCTTCTGAAGTCTTGTCTTTATTGCCTAATACAAGCATGAGAATATGGCATTATGCAACTGGTAAATCATGATATTACTGAATTTTAATACTGGTGGATGGACTTTACATGTTTGCTGATTCTTGAAGGCAACAAATGATACTGGAGATGAAGTTGTTGAAATTTTGTATGCAAAAACATATCCAGGCATTTAGAATTTGTTATTGTTGTTTCTTTTAATATATATCAAAGGAAATTGCATGCTGGATTTTAGATTATTAGTAAGAACATAATAGTTGGCTTAAAGGACAGGAGGTTTGTTCATTTTGGACTTTGACCTCCTCTTGTGAACAAGGTCCCATCAGTCTAAATGTACAGTCCTAAAATCAGGTGTGTTATTTAATCAGTGAAATTTGATAATGTGCTTTTTCTTTTTGTGTTACAATCTGATTATGAACTTAAAATTATATGATCACTAAAGTGGTGAGCGTTTTAGTTACATTTGATGTTTGGTTTTAAAAGGTTTTGATGCACCAGCATAATCAAATCCCTTTTACCCTTAATCAAAATAGTATCACTAGCTGCACGTAAGCAGTGGGTCTTGGAATGTCTGGTATGGTGGTAAAGTTGATAGAAGTTAGATTGAGCTTGTCTCAATTGCTCACTTCTTTTATATACATTTTTCATTTTCTATGATGGCTCTGATTTTTGAAATTTTAGTTCTCAAATAAGGGGTCAGTGGATACATCAACCGACTTTAGTTAACTCTTCTTTTTTATTTATTTTCCTAAATGCCATTTTCCATAATATCATCATGATATGTTGATGTAATATGTTTTTGCAGTTTCCTCTCTTGTCGAAAAGCAATCACTTGCAAAAACTAGCGTTGAAAGCCAGTGAGGAGAATGCTGATGAAATTAATATGCTTGATTTTCCTGGTGGGCCGAAGGCCTTTGAAACTTGTGCTAAATTCTGCTATGGTATGACCGTTACTCTCAATGCTTACAATGTAGTAGCTGCTCGTTGTGCAGCTGAGTACCTTGAGATGACCGAGGATATGGATCGAGGGAACCTTATTTTCAAAATTGAGGTATTTCTGAACTCCAGTATCTTCCGAAGCTGGAAGGATTCCATTATTGCTCTTCAAACCACCAAATCCGTTCTGCCTTGGTCTGAAAATCTGAAGATTGTGGGAAGGTGCATAGATTCTATTGCATCTAAAACCTCTGTGGATCCAGCAAACATTACTTGGTCATACACATACAATAGAAAGTTGTCAGTGCCTGATAAAATAGTTGAAGATGGTATGCAGTTTCAAGAGAAAAATGAATCTGTTCCAAGGGATTGGTGGGTTGAAGATATATGTGAACTGAATATTGATCTTTACAAGCGAGTCATTGTTGCTGTTAAATCAAAGGGAAGAATGGACAGTAAAGTTATTGGGGAGGCACTGAAAACTTATGCTGTCAGATGGTTGCCAGATACATTTGAAGATTTTGTTTCTGACAGTCGTGCTTGGAAGTACAAATATGTGGTGGAAACACTGGTTTCTTTATTGCCTTCGGACAAGGGTGTAGGTTGCTCATGTAGTTTTTTGCTGAAATTGTTGAAAATTGCCATGCTTGTTGGAGTGGGTGATTTGCCTAGGGAAGATTTGGTAGAGAGAATCAGTTTAAAGTTGCATGAGGCCTCTGTTAAGGACTTGTTGATCTCAGCACAGTCCCCTCAAACCACATTATATAATGTGGAATTGGTACAATGCCTTGTGACTCGTTATATGACTAATGAAAAGCATAGCGAGTATTTAAGTGTTGAGAAGAATGATGAGACTGATGACTTTGTTTTACGCCATGGGCATGGATACATGTTGAGTGTTGGAAAAATAATTGATGGATATCTTTCAGAAATTGCACGTGACCCAAATCTCACACTGACCAGTTTTATCGACTTGTCACAAACTATTCCAGAGACTGCTAGACCAACCCATGATGCACTGTACGAAGCCATTGACACCTATCTGAAGGTATTTATTCATACTTTTAGCCCCGATTCAATTTATGCTTCTTTTCAACTGTAGAAGCTCTTAGAAAGCATGTTGTTGGTGTGCACTCAGACTCAGCTACTCGCGTCCACACTTTCAGGATGATCTCTAGTTCTCAGTTTCATTCTTATGCTTGGGATTTGCACAAGGTGCACATAGTAGCGTTAGCTTTGGCGACACCAGTTTTTTAGGATGCCAAGGGGCATTTCCAACTGGCATATGTTGTGCCTGGGGATTTAAGATATGAACAGAAAATAGTTCAACTGGTTCACCTATGGTGAGGCTGGACTATGCACGTGGACGGGGGAGGTGGGGTTGGGGGTGGTATCGGGATGAAAGATCTTTAATACTGTATTTCTGATATCTTTTTGCCGTTTGACTTGAAGCAAACAACTGTATACTAATGCTCTGCCCCCACTCCCCCCACCCTCTAATTTGTTGAAGATATTAATTAATAATGATGAACTAACGGTTTAATATGTGGGTTCAGGAGCATCCCAGTTTGACAAAGGCTGAGAGAAAGAAGATATGTTCACTGATGGACGTCAAGAAACTGACAAAAGATGCATCCATGCATGCTGCACAGAATGAGCGGCTCCCACTTCGTGTTGTGGTCCAAGTTTTATTTTTCGAGCAGGTCAGGGCTAGTGCTGGTGTTCAAGCTCTTCGCAACAATACCAATGATGTTCCATATTCAATGACAAACACTGACGAAGAATGTGAGAAGACAGCAGTAGATGATAACAAATCTGTCGAGCGACAGACGAGTCAACTGAAAATACAAGATGAATTCCTGGAAAACGAAAAAATAATGAAGAAAAACAGCAAGAACAGCAAAAGTGGCATGCAGTTGCTGCCATCTCGATCAAGGAGAATATTTGACAAATTATGGGTCATCGGGAAAGGACATGGAGAGAACAAAAGCTCAGAGACATCAGGGAGTTCACAGAGCCCAACATCAATGGTTCCAGGGGACACCAAGTCCTCAGGTTCATCTTCAAGACACAGGAGACACTCTATCTCCTAAGGGAGGAATTCAAACTTCCTCGTAAGTAAACAAGTGAATGAAGGCTATAATCTGTTTCAAGTGTAAAAAGTTGTAGGATTTTGTTTTAGTTGATCATGGTGGGTTTATCTCTTTCATCCTATCTGGAAAATTGTAATAATTTTTTCCTCTCCTTTTTTTGGTTTTCTCGTGGGGCCTGGCTGGTGTCTAACATCTGTTGATTCCAGTATCAAGATTCTGTATTTCTTATATGAATCACGTAGAATGTCTGAAGAAATATTGAATATTGTTCATGTAGTATGAGTTTTGCTCCTTTTACAAACTGTGCTGTGTTCCGATAGACCTCCTACTCGTGTCCGTTGTCGCCATAGCGGTCGGATGTTTGTTGGTTCGGTAATTTACTTTTCTAGTTGGGTTGGTAAAATTTTCTTGTATTTTTGACAGTAATATCTTGTTGGTCTGGTCCCATAGGTCTTCACTTCCAATTTGATGTGAATATTTCAGGGAATCTCCTGAGCTTCACGAATCTAATTGAATCGGTGCATTTGAATCAGCAGGAAGGTGGAAACTCTATTCCTTGAGCTATTCTATTTTTGTTCTATATTTAAAATGTCATCAATTGGTTGACCAACAATGTAAATACCACCACTTGGGATAAATCTTCTACTTGAAAAAATAACAACGCGTTAGCAAAATAAGTACCAAGGTAGGTTCTAATCTAGCCATTATGTACATCAAGAAAAAACATATAGCGTACTTATCCTATACACCTTCAAGAGAAAGAAGGTAACAAGTAAAAAACCTTCAAGAGAATGAAGGAAACATCAATAAGGTTGCGACCAACCCTAAACTAGAGCTTCAGCAATGATCATGAAACGGCTAATTCATTCTATGTGAACCTCGAGGCCTTCCGCGAGAAGAGAAAAGCAACCAGAAAACGATCAAAATATTAAGAGCCCTCTGCAGATATCTGAAGTTCAAAACGTCTAAAGTTGGTATCATCAGAAGATGATTAATCTCAATGTGCACAAGTTATCACCAGTACATGATCAATCTTACCGCACAGGTGTGTGTCATCACGGGCCCTGCCTTCCAATTCCAACACTGTCGTCCTGCTAACTTTTTGCTGTAAAAGACATAACTATCATCAGAAGATGATTGATTACCGCATTGACATAAGAGTACGGACTTTTTTGTCTCTCTCTGCCTTTTTAGCACTAGCAGTCCTCTTCAGTTTTTGCAGTTCCTCCATCACTTCTTTCTCAACTGTGTCAATTGAGTTCAAGAGCTTCTTCTGAGGTGTAAGCAATGAATCTTCAGAGGGTTGCTTTGTAATATCAAGCAGGATTCTTGGAATTTTTCCCACAGTAGGTGGACAGCGCTTTAGTTCAAGATTTGGAATTAGAAACATAATAGTATTACTGTGTTTGAGATGAGCATCTGGTGATTCTTCCGAAGAGTCAAGAACGCCATAAGCGTGGGGCACTGAGCTCTCAATTTCTTGGGCCCTGCTTACTCCCAAACTTTCCCTTCTCCTTTCGATTGCCTGGTCAAACCGTCAGTCCAGAATAAGATAAAAAGGAACTGATTGCTTCCCTTAACGGTAAATTCAATAACATACCTCACTAATAAAAACTATGGATAAAATGAGGGCCAATGAAGTCTCTCACAAAATTGAGAACTTGAAACATGACGCATTGGCACGGACATTTGACAACAAGGTATCGTGGACAAGGCTATTTGACAGCCATTTGGCTTGGGTGCTCAAGTTGAGCACCATGCTTGCTTCATAAAAAGGAGCAAAGTTCCATAGTACTCGAAACACTTAACAGCCATGTGGCTCCAATAGCTATGTGAAAATAGTAGCATGCTACCTTCAATGTCCGTAACAGATTTGACAAAAAGAAAAAAAATCAGCTGATGCTTATTATTTCATACTGAATCAAAGTAATGAATTATTACTGGTTCAGTCTAGTTACTGAATAAAAGTGTTCTTTGCATGATCGGATAAAAATGAATAAAAAATATGATAACAGGATCAAAATGATGGAACAAGTACAGAATAGAGGAGCCTAAACAGAGAGTTTATACATTTGTCATGAAGGATTAATTCTATCTGCCATCGCAGCTTAAAAGTTATACTTTTCCAGTGAGGTTTGTCTCAGAAAACAATTACGGATGACGAAATTTTAATTATTTGATAAATAACTGATTATGCAAGGATCCAAAGTAGGTAGAAACTAAGGCAAAAGTTATCACTTGAAAATTTAAGATCACAGTCTAGCACATTGAACAGATAATAAGTTAAATTCAATAATAAACACAATCAAGATGAACAGATAAAATATTAGTTAGACTCATAATTAATCACAAACTCAAAATCAATCAAAATCCTAAAGCTAGAGAGAGATTTTCCAGAAACCTATGTGACATTCCAATCTAACAGTTTATCTAGACTTTCAAAACAATATCAACATAACTTGATGAAACCCAAAACCAAACCAAGAATGCAAATTAGTAGCACAGATAATTACAGATAACACTAAAAGTCCCAACCATTCAAGATTCATTACCAAAGCTTGTAATTTACATAAAGAATATTTCAACAGAAGCGCCACACTAGCAAATTAAGCCTAAATGGATTCCAGATCAGTGAATGCAAAATAATCAAGGCAGAACTAAAACAACCTAAAAAGACACAGAACATAGCAAATAAGCATTACCCTGATAATAGCAGTGATATCACGAAGAGGGGTTCTCGGGTACCAAGAAGGTAAGATACTGTTCGAGGCACGACCTCTTCCACTGCCATTTCCCCGCATCATACTCCCAACTGGCGTGTTCTCCCTGCCTAAACCCGATGTTCTGTAAATATTCCTGCCACGCCCAGTCTGGCCTCTCGGAGTGCCCCTTCCACGTCCAATAGGACTGGTGCCTAATGCTCCAGTTCGGTTGGCTGCCATCTGTGGACGACACGGAGATACAAACAAGGCCCTTTCAAGGTCTGGCTGGCCTTCATAAATCGCAAGAATCTCCGATCTTCTTCGTGCGAATAAGGTAGCTACGTCAAAGGCCCTCGACAATCTGTCTCTCGACTCCGGCATTTTCAATCGTTTGTTTTAGCTGAGAGAATGATACAACAGTATTAGATAAACCGGTGAAGAATCAGAATCTTGAGAAAATTCAACGTCCATCATTGTAAGGAAAACAAACGAGATTCATACCCAAAAGAAAATTAAGATTGAAGGTTCGAGATAGAAACCATCTGAATCTCTCAGAAAAATAAATGGAATTTTCTACAAACAAAGAAGAAAGGGTGGAATTTTCACCTTTAAAAAATATATTCTTGATTGGCAGCAGAAGGAGAATGGAGCTTTTCCACTGCAAATGATAAAAGGAAGGAGAAGAAGAGAATTTGGGAGCAGCCAACGAAGTGAGCAAAATTTTCAAACTGGAAATTTGGGCGGTCTTATAGGGAAATTTTGAGAGCTTGAATGAAAATCTAGCTTCAAAATTCAAACTTCTCTCTGAAAGCGCTCGATTAGGGAGCCCACCATGAAATTACAACTTTGCCTTTGTCATTGGGCCTCTAATTATGCAGAATTGGGCCTCTACACAACAGCAAGACCCTGTCCAGATCATTTGTGGCCTTGCAACTTGCACTATAGTGACAGAGTGAGTCACAGAGGCGGCTCTCTTCTTCTTCATTCAGTGCTAGGAAAGCATCCATTGAAGAACAAACGCAAAAGGGAGATGCAGAGATTGAAAGAGTTAATAAAAGTAAGGTTTTCATTCAATTCCAGAGCTGGGTTTCTCTCTACACAGAGAGGCTTTTCTGCTCTTCCAGATTACTCCCAACATGAAAATCTCGAGGACCAGGTCAATCTCTCTGTTTCTTTCTCCATTTCCGTGGCTTCATAGAATGTTCTGTGTCTTGTTTTGCATAACTATTTGCACCCAATTGTAAAAAGAGTGAGTTTTGGCGTGGACCTTTAGTCCTTTTTTTCGCTCGTAAATGGAGCTTAATGAGGTTGTAATTTCAGGTTTTGGTTGAAGGAAGAGCGAAATCAAGAGCAGCCGTTCTCAACAGACCATCTTCTCTCAACGCTCTTACTGCCCCCATGGTTTGTTCTCTCTCTCTCTCTCTCTCTCTCCCTGTCCTTCTCCACATTTTGTTTGCTTACAGCTGTTCTTCAGTTAATGTTCAATGTCTCCGGTGAATATGCTAACAGAAAGAAGTTGTAGATAAATTGATTCCCTTTCCCTTGGTAGGTGGCTCGGCTCAAGAGACTGTATGAATCATGGGAAGAAAACCCAGATATTGGATTTGTCCTAATGAAGGTATTGGCTTCTAATGCGTGTTCATGTTATAGAACTACATAAATGGTATAAAAGCAGTTCAAATGGAATTTCAAAACCTGCTCTTCTTTGCTAACTGCATTGTACTGTTTCCGGGAAATGGTTTTGAAAATAAGTTTAACGCTTTATTATGTTCAGACTTGGCAATTGAACTGTTTCTTTTGAAATCTTTTGAAGGGTAGTGGCAGGGCTTTCTGTTCGGGTGGAGATATGATTTGGCTCAATGAATTAGTTAATGAAGGTAGGCCTTCTTTCAAGCTCAATTACTAATGTGTACATCTTTAGCTTTATTGGTAATCTAAACCGCTAAGGGTCAAAATATCAAATTGTTATTTTGTGGTAGCAAAAACTTCAAAGAATTTGCTCATTTCTGCAGCAGGCCATCGTTTTGGTACATGCTTCTAAAATTTTTGAAGAACACCTTTGATCAGCATGAAAATGATAAATTATTCCTGAGAATGATAGAAACATAGGATTCTTGAATAAGATAGCTTAAGAGGAGGTTGGAGTGTGCATTGCAACTCCCTCCCATTTAAGCCTTGATTTGGATTTAACCTATTTCATTTCATTTATTTCATACTTTTGGATCATTGACATTACTGTTACTTTGACACCTTAATTCTCTTTATTTTTCGACTTTCAACTGGTTAAGCCTCACAGTTGTTAATTAGTAATCAGTGATATTGTTGCTAGTATATTTCCCAACTTTCTTGATTATGTACAGGCATGGAATTGTAATTACTGTTATGTTGAAAGCTCAGTTCTCTTTGTTTCAACAATTAACTTTATTAATGTTGCTTGTTGTTCAGATTATGCATTTCTGCCATTATTTACCACATCATGATTTGTCATATTGTAGCTTATATCTCAACTGTTCTTTGTGTACAGGGAGAGTTGAAGAGTGCAAAAGCTTTTTTCAGATGTTATATAAGTTCGTCTACTTGCAGGGAACATATTTGAAGCCACATGTGAGATTAAAACCCTTTACCAGATTTTTGTTTTAGATCTCAGAACAGTCACATATTCATTTATTTTGTTGAGGTTTTGTATAGTTGTATATATGTTTGTGCTTTAAACTTTAGTAGTTCCAATCCATGTTTGGTCTCTGGAATTTATTTATAGAACAAACTGGACATTCTTACAGGTGGCTATCTTGGATGGTATCACAATGGGATGCGGAGCTGGAATTTCACTTCCAGGAATGTTTTCTGTAGTAACTGATAAAACTGTATGTTACTGGTGCCACTCCCTAATAGTGGCAGTTTTACTGAATTGTGTTTATGTCTCATCCTTGTTTTAATAATCAAAATCTGTCTTCTTATAGAATAGCATTTATTAGTCAAATGTTGGTGCTATTTACTTTTTGTTAATCGGAAAATTTTTCAAGTTCTACTTTTTCTGTATTGTATTGGTGAAAACCACAATGCATATTTTTTGTAACAGTGTACTCAACAAAATTTTGCAGATTTTTGCTTACCCTGAGACCCAAATGGGTTTCCATCCTGATGCAGGGGCTTCCTATTATCTCTCTCGCCTGCCTGGTTGCTTGGGTAATTTACATCTTTGACAGTCTTAAAGCTGTGATTTTTCTTACTCTGTCATTTGTATCTCTTATAGAAGTGTTTTGCATGTGAATCATTTGGTGGATGTTGCTAATTTCAGGGGAATACTTAGCCCTAACAGGAGATAAGCTTAATGGTGTGGAAATGATTGCTTGTGGCCTCGCTACCCACTATTCATTAAATGCGGTTTGCTCTCACTACACTATAATTATTTTCCAGTCTCATGTTGCTGTTGCTTATAGTTATGAATTTCCTGGACAGAGACTTGCTTTGATTGAGGAACGCCTTGGTAGATTGATCACAGATGATCGTACTGTCATAGAGACTTCTCTTGCGCAGTATGGTGATATTGTCTTTCCAGACAAGACAAGCGTCCTTCATAAGTATGACTTATTTTGCATTTCTTACTTCTGCCATTTTTTCATGTTGTGCTAGTTTATTGCATCTACATTCATAGTTTCTGTAATTTGTTTTGGAGAATTGGTCTTTTGGTCAGGGATTAGAAATAAGATAGATAGAAATATTGATATTTCTGTCATCTGTTATCAATGTTTATGTTCATCTAATCTGACATTAGAATATTTAGCAGCCTTATGACTACCTTAAACTACAGTTTTGTTTCTCAAGGGTACAAGTAGTTCATCCAATATACATTGGATTTTAGTATCTATCTTCTAATTTTTCTCCCTTTTCTCCTTATCTAGGATTGAGACAATTGATAAATGTTTTGGTCATGATACAGTAGAGGAAATTATTGATGCACTGGTAAGTTTCATATTCTATGCTAATGGTTTCTTCCTTTCTTTTCTCCTGTAAGTCGTTTGCTTATTGTAATCGTTTCTAATTATCGTTTTACTCAGGAAAATGAGGCAGCTAGCTCTTATGAGAACTGGTGTAAAACAGCACTCAGAAAAATAAAAGAAGCCTCCCCACTAAGCTTAAAAATTGCCTTGCGATCTGTAAGTTAATGCCATGTTTCATCTATGTTATTCTTAATTATGATTGTTGGACTATTGTCTGAAGCTACTGTGTTGCAATAGATACGAGAAGGTAGATTTCAATCGCTGGATCAATGTCTAGCTCGTGAATATCGAGTATCCCTCACTGGAATCTCGAAAACAGTCTCTACTGACTTGTTTGAGGTATGGTTTGGATTAGGATTTTGCTTATTTTTCCTTCATCCAGCGAGCATTGAGTGGAGCTAATCTTGCATCATTGGTGAGTTCACCTCCACGCAGGGTACCCGGGCTCGGTTATTGGATAAGGATTTTGCTCCAAAGGTGAATTGATCTAATTCTTTTAAGAAAAATCTCAAAACGTATTGGGTCTCTGTTAGTTCCATGGAAAATAATTTAATATTAGCAAATATTTTCTAAGAAAATAACTTATTTTCTAAGAAAATAACTTATTTTCTATTCTCTAGTTACAATACTAAAAATAAAGGGCAGTACTAGATTTATGCATAAAAAGTTCAGTGGTGTCAATAAAATTCTTTAAGTCTAAATAATGGTTTTATTTTTTGAAAAGAGAAAGTTATTTTCATTAAAAATGGCATTTTTCCTTTTCTATCAGGGGAATGTTTACCAATTTTCCTAAATGTTCCAAACACTATAAAATGAAGAAAATGTTTTCTTGGAAACATTTTCTGTGAAACAAATAGATCCTTAACTGGTATCCAAGGTTTCTTGATGTATAATCGTTTTTGAAATGCAGTGGAACCCTCCAAGTTTAGGAGAAGTAAGTGAAGACATGGTAGATTGCTATTTCTCCCCTCCTGGTGAGGTTGAACCTGAGCTGGAGCTGCCCACAGCAATACGGGAACCTTACATCTGAGTGGATCCCAGTCTAGAGGGGTAATAGCAAATGCTACTCCGCGCTGATGAATTGTTTCCAACATAATTTGTTCTAAAAGGCAATTGTACCATTGTTTCTTATTCTTTGGCATGATTTTTGTTTTTTTGAGAGCTTGCACTTGTCTGAAATTTTGATAGAATGTTGGTATTTCATGCATTTATATTCCAAAGTTCCATAATTTGGGTCAATACACTCTTTATGTCCTGGCAAAAAATTGGAATAACAGGTTCTGGGAAGACGAGAATCTATGAAATATTAACTCTCTCACTGTCTGCAAGTAGCTCACGTATCCCTTTATACTTTTCTAGACGATTTGATCATCTGATCTCTGTAAAAGGCAGAATTGCATAGAAGCCATTTATAATAACCAGTAAACCCGTCTTCTCGTCCCCCAGATTCTCCATGGACGATCCAGAAAGTAAAACTAGTTGATGTGTTGTTCCACGAGGCTGCTATCAGGAATGGAGACGGAGCAGGTTGTCTGAGAATTGTTTTAGTTGTTTGTAGCTCCTCTATCTAATTCAGAGAGGCACACAAATATTGGCAGAGTATTCTTCAATCGTTCTCTTTTTTCTATTGAAACTACTTCAATTTATTATAACTTAATTGATAATGCGAGGTGGTGTAAGTATTGTTAGGTGTATTTTGTTTAGCGATTTTAGCCAAGTTGTTTTGCTTTTCAAACAAATGAAAGTTTTGGGTTTGGACTTCTTTTTTCCCAAAGATCATATTTAATGACAAGAAGGGAAGAAAGAAAAAACAATTCATTGTAATTCCAGGTGGACCAAATAGTTAAAAAAATAAAGATACCGAGACCAATAGTAAATATTGCAAGAGATTGACAACTACAATCCAACTTCAGGGGGCAAGGGGGCAAATTGTAATTTAGCTGGGTATACTTGCATATTTGACCTCTCCAAGCTGAATGTAATGTACTGGTCACAAGAAGGCAGAAAAAAAAAACCTAAAAAGACTGATGATATATTAACAAGGTGCTCCACAGAAAGATGGCGCTTTGCAGAAGCGTCCATAAAGTGCAAGTGATTAAAGAAAAAAATTAAAAAAATTTCATTAATCTCAAATCAAGGAAGCATAATCTGCATGTTTCAGAAAATTTTTGCATCAATCTACACTATTACTTGTTTCTCAACAAGGCCTGAGTTCAAATCCAATACTGAGAAGGGTCTGGGCAGACTCCAGTGCCTTTTCACCTCCAAGCTCTAAAACCTTCTCATCCATCAAATCTCCTTCTCTGTCCACTGAACATTTCGCTGAAATCCTTTCACTGGATAAACTTTTTGTTTTCTGACACTGAGGACCATTCACAGTGGCATTGGAGGAAATCCGACCAAGACTTTCTGAACCTTTTTGTTTCTTAGGTACTGGGACGTCATGGTCGTGTTTCCCTTCGTATGCTAGGGTGGTGGTTGTTGCATCATCTGTGGCTCTCTCGACATGCTTGCGGGCGGGACATCCTGCAGATGTGCATCTGTAGTAACTCCTAACATTTCACCAAAATGACAGATCAAAACAAGAACAAGTAGTTCGGAAGATATTGATCTAGACTTCCAATCATCATTGCTTGCACATGGAAATATGTGTATGCAACTATACAGAAAGGAGTTCAATGGCTAAACACCTGGGCTAATATGTACAACAGAAGAATAGTTGATTAAAAGTTGAAACTTATCCACTAATGAGTGCACGAATTAATATGAAAATTCACCTCAAGTAAGAATTCCCCTTCACCATTTTCTGACCATACTTGCGCCATCGATAGCCATCACTTGAGATGCCCCCATCCGCAGCAGCATGCACAACAATCTTAGTCTCCTTATTTGCTTCCAAAAGAGGAGCTGAATATGCACTCCTGTTTGTTGAACAGTTATATGCATTTGACGTCAATATTAAAACCAAAACCAGGTTTTGGTTATTTCAAGAGAATCAAATTCTACAGAGGACATGCCTTTTTTTCAGCCTCGGTTCCGCACCATGCTTCTCCTGAACCTCAGCATCTGCAATCACACAAGAGCTATTTTTCTGTTGTTCTGCCCCACTTGAAACAGAACTGGAGAAAAGGATAACCAAAATACAATGACTTTAACAAAAAGCTCAAATGGCAACTATTTTAAGAGGATCGTGTTTTCCAAATAACTTACAATTTTTTTGTGTCCAGCTCATTCCCATTCTGCTTCTCAACCTTAATCCTAATATCACCACTAGAACTACTTGAACTCTGTTGTTCAGAATCAGCAATATGCACTGATGACTGCCTGATGTCTTCCCAGCAGATAGACACGTCTGCACCAGCTACAATTTGAATTGAATCAACAATATGATGGCCTGAAGCAATGTTAGCAGATGGCACAGACCCACTTGACACGTTGCATTTACTTTGAGAGATATCGTGATTATGGTGACCTATATAAATGATATCAATGATACGTCTGGAATGATCACAGCGTTGAACCTTCTTTTTCGCATGGCAATTAGAACGTGCACACCTATAGTAGCTTCGGGAACTATTAGAACTCTTCACCTGTTTTTGGCCATACTTTCTCCAGCTATACCCATCACTGGCAGGTGTCTCAGTAACAATATGGGAAAGACTGGCATTATGTTCAGCCTTTTGTTGGTCTAATATTAGCCCAGAAGTTGGGATTGCAGGAGTTGAATGTTGCATAGTTGTAGCAGGTGGAGCAAGCGGTGACACATTGTTAGAATCATTTGCACATTCAGCTTGAAGTTCCAACTTAGCTCCATCCACTATAGGCTTTTTGCTCACCACATTCTCTTGTGGGGATATCTAGTGTTGCCACAGAATAATCATCACATTATTCTAATAAACCAACCTCAAAGATGTTCACAACAGAAGCGCAACTTGCCAAAAATACGCATAGAAAAAGATGAAAAGCATATATATGTTATTCATATAAGTACAAATTTCTCCATTTCTCTAGTGGAATCTCTATACTTCTGAAAGTTATATGGAATACTCATAAAAAAAAGTTATAAATCCCACCTAATTAAAAGTAGGATCTACAATCTAAGCTACTTCCATACATCTTCATGGCTGTGTGGAATGACAATAGGATTTCCGGAAACTAAAAGGAAAGGAAGAGAAAAACAATAATAACCAATACTTATGCCATGTTGGCACACTTCCCAAAAACAATACTAAAATTGTTTCACGTCCAACTGCAGATAAGTGCTTCACCCACATAATGCGATTTGTTAACTTCAGTCAATAGAATATGAATCAATTTCCCATGTCAATGTAATAAAATATTACTGAAAATCACAAAACAAATGAATAAGAGGGACAGAGACTCTGAGCAAAACAATTGAATAGTTATGGACCTTATTTTCGAAAAACTAAGTAATTTAGTCAACAATGCGATAGGTCAGAGCATAAAACAAAGCTAACAGAAAATTCTAAATGCTGTCTTCACTTCCCAACTGTAGGGCACAAAAAAATAAATAAATAAATAACAAACTTCAAGTTAATGGCTAAACCTACCCAGAAATCCCTCTCCTTAGCATTGTGCCGCACAAGTTATATGCAATGAATCGGAACAGCAAAGACCAGCAATTTAAAAGACCAAAACAAGAATCTAAACTAAAGATAGAAACTAATGATAGGTTCTAAGAACTCAAACGATAATCACCGATGTCAAAATCACAACAATAAAGCAACACAGTACCATTCAAATACAAACAAACGAATAAAATCCATATAAGCAGAAGAAGAACCTGAGATCGAAAAGCGGAAGAATTGTTAGACAAAACTCTTTTGAGAAGTTTGGAGAAGGAAGGGGGATCACAGACAGAGGCATTCGAGTACAGGGCACACGATTCCCTCTTGCCTTCAGAGTCGGCCATGGAGAGAGACGAGAAGAGAAAAGAAAAAGAAGTAGTTTTTGATAGATAGATGATAAAAGAAGGAGATGGGTTATTGGAAAGGAGAGTCCTTGAGCAAGTTCCTGTAGAAGAGCATGCTCTGTTCGGTTATGGCGAGATGATGAAGTGAGTAAGGAGGAGAGGTATGGTTTTAGAGACAGCGAAGAAACAGAGAGGGAAGGGGAGCATCTGGGCCTTTTCTCTTTTTGACTAATGTTGACCAGAACGCTGACGTTTATTTATTTATTTTCACTGCTTTATGTTTGACCACAATGCTCTTCTTTATATTTTCAATTCTTTAGGACTCTACTGGTCCAACTTTGCCTTTTTCGGCTATTAGGAATTTAGGGTATAGCTAGGGCATTTCCAGAGTTTCCATACAAATTAAAATAAAATTTCCGATTATAATATAAAAATCTAATAGTGAGATTATGATTTCAGGTTCACATCAAATTCAAGTGGAAGTCAGATAAAAAGAATTTCCTAATCACCAGGCAGATTTGAGGAATTTTAAGCTAAATCCAGTTTAATATCAACTCAAGTGAAAACTTAAAATATTGAAGTGAACCTTTATCTGTGTTATCTGGGTCTTCATTCATAATGAATCGGATACAGAAAATTTCCCCTTTCATTGTCAAATATTTCAAGTCTCAGCTCCTAGATTTAGAATATTGACCAACATTATTATTTTCAAGCCTCGTTTATAATTTGCCCAACCCATCTGCTATTAGGCATGTCAAGTGTCAAGCCTGAACACTGGTAGACGTAAATAATACTCATCATAACACTGTGAAGTACAGTTAACATAAGTCATGAAAATGTACAAAAGAAACCCATTTAGAAGCTCAACATAATTGAGTTTCAAACTTCAGATTAATACCCATGCTGAAGAGCTCTTGGTACAATAACTTGGCTCCGTAAGGTACATTCACCTTTACTATGTCATCAGCAGACTCACAGATTCTGCAGTAGGGACCCCTAATCTTGTGGCCACCACGCACTCCCCGTTGAATCACGTTTGCTACATTTTTGCAACTCTGGCAAACATGCATCTGTGAAGAATCACTGAGAGTGAAAAGGCGCTCATGCAGATTACCAGATGCACCATGAGCTATAAGACAGTCCCTCTCCATCTCACCAAACTTGATACCACCAAAACGTTTACGGTCTGCAACTGGCTGTCTAGTAAGTGGGTGAACAGGCCCAGTGTTACGGAACTTTACCTTGTCTTCAGCCATGTGGATCAACCGCTGATAGAAAGTTGGACCCATAAATATGAGAGAATGAACCATTTCACCGGTTCGACCATCACAAACTTTCTCATTTCCCCATCTTGAAAATCCAGCTCTGTCATGAATATTAATAGAAAAAATTATTCTGGTAACCATTTATAAAAAATAACTGGAGATAATGTAGAAAATGCTGAAATATGGAAAAAAATATCTACAAGCTGTAATCTGAATGAACTTTAAGACCATGAAATCTGACAATGAACTGTTGCAGGATTAGTCTGCTAACAAATTATCCAAGAGGATGGCACTGACGTTTTCATTTCTATCGCTAAAGCAATTCAGACAAGAGAAAAACCTAAAAAATGATATGACTACAAATTTCACATGAAGCATCAGAGTAAACATCATGACATAGAATCAAAGGAATTTTCACCTGTGAAGCTGGTTTGTGATTGCTTCAACTGAGAGTGTGGAGAACGGGGTGGCATATCTCATTGAGCCCCCGCAGGCAATCCCCTTCCCCAAAGCAGCCTCTAAGAGTTGACCAGGAGTTTGTCTTGAAGGAAATGCATGTGGGTTTATAACAATATCAGGAACTATTCCCTGTCTGGTGAAAGGGAAGTTCTCTTGAGACTCCAAAAAGCCTAGAACACCCTTTTGTCCATGCATGCTAGAAAACTTATCTCCAAGAGATGGAGAACGAACCTGCAGCAATTAGTCAGGAGCTTAACTAGTTGGCAAGTAATCAAGGGAATAATTTACGCAAAAGGCCAGGCCATTAGATATAATGTGGACGTATGTACGTATCATGTTTAAAAGATGACCATTCCGTTATTTACAGGTTTTCTAACCTCTCACTATCATGAAACTCATTTATTGAAGGCAAAAAAGATATATTTGTAATGGCTGTTATCAACAGTTAAATAACAATAACAGTCCGTTACGTGACCTTACTTTTTCAAAAATATTTGTGTACTGTTAGGCTGTTGCGATTATAGCCGCTGCAGGCAAGTTTCCATTACCCATGACCACAATTTAAATCCATGATGTCTATGTAGGAAAACATGCATGAATAGATGGTATGTGCATGTGCACATGCATAGGTATATCTATGCTGTTTTTATAAGCAGTATTAGGTGATTTTTCAAACATGAACCTGTCTTAGAGACACCACAGCAAAATTCTTTCCCTCATCATTAGAAGACAATACAACTTTCTGGACCATGCCCCTTTCAGTGTGCTTCAATTTTATACTATGATCAGCTCCAGATTCAGCACACCTTCCAATAACGATATCACCACTCTGTAGATTAGCACCAATGAAAGGAAAACCATCATCATCAAGGCTGTCAACACGTCCAAATTTACTCTGTACCTTCCCAAAATTTATAGTATCATCAAACTTCCGCCACTTGTCTAATAGTTCTTTATTATCAACATCAGCCTTGTAACTTCTGCTATGTTCAGATCGAAACAAGCCTCGCTCTAAAGAAGAGCGATTCATTACCAAGGAGTCCTCTTGATTGTATCCTAGATGAACATTGACTGCCACAATAGCATTCTGACCATTATATAACTCAGGTTTTGGCAGCATTCCATTATAACCTCGTTGGTGTCTAGATTTTCCAAGACAATCAGAAGTCACTGTACGAAAAAGTGGTCTTTGGGGATAGTGCAATTGGTGCGACACGGTGTCCACCCTGATGTTGGGATTTGTTGTGTAAAAACCTATAGCCTGCTGACAATGCTTTTGAGCCTGGTATAGAACTCTCCTTGCATGGTCATGATTGGCAAAGGGAATGATTCCACAACTTAAACCCAATAAGAAGGACATGTCAAGTTCACAGTGTGTGTACTGCACAGGTTGCTTGCCATCAGCTCCTGCTAGAAGAAGTTTTACACTCCATGCTGTGTTGCAATCTTCTTCCTCTTCAGTTCCAACAAACTCAATAATTCCCTTGTCCAAAAGAGATTGGAAGGTGTAATTTCCCCCTTTAAAAGCTTTTATCTTAGTTAAATTCTCAACAACCAAAAGGGGACGTAAAATCCTTCCAGCATCAGAAAATATGCGTATCTCTCTTTGTTGATCATCTCTTTTGATTTCCACCTACAAAAGATGTTAGGGATACCAACAAAATCTTATCACAGAAAACTAAACCAGCATGTGCCGCGATGCCACATAATCAGGCCAGATGTTTAATCCAACTATAGCACAACAAAATGGTAACAGCACTCAGAAGGCCAAAATTACTAAAAATTCAAAAAGAGAAAACCTGTTGAGGCAACCGCTTCCTCCGCCGTAAACGTCTAAGCTCGGTAACAAACAAATGGGAATCTTCACAAACTCCTACCCATTCCCCATTCAGAAATACTATATGTTTCCCATTCAGTTTAGTGTGGGCATCATCAACAATTTTCTCCATTCCACAATCAAACAATATATCAATTAGAGGTTCAGATATGTTTGTGCTAACAAGTCCTGTAGCAGCCAGATTTTTTACAAGTCCACAATTTTCACCATCCGGAGTAGAAAGAAAGCAAACCCTACCCCAGTGAGAAGGGTGCCTGCACCAAAAGAAATTAGGAGAAGCAAAACCATCTCATGTCCATCACTCAATGAACTTAAAAATCACTTTATATCATTAAGCCAAATACTACTGGCACTCAGAAAATGTGGATAAAGAGGAGAGAGAACAAATGAAGGAAGGACTTCTATTTTGACATGCTATACACAATACATGCAGATGCAGGTCACTCCCAAAAATCTATTGATTTCAATATTCCCTTAGGTATTTTAAAAAGATTTTTCAGCTACGAAATTTTGAAGGAAAAGTATTTTGATTGGCAATCATTCATCTACCGATATGGCTCTGACCAGAAATAGATTAGAACTATAACATGAGCACTATCAATTATGCCACAGACACATAGTTAACCAACCAAGCAATTAAGAGTTCTTTTTTAAGAAATAAGTTGTAAGTTTTTAACTTACGGATATCTTGCGCCTCCAACCTTCCCCGTGTACAGAACCTGTTGTCTTGTTTTCCGCAAATCAACCATTGTTTGTAAAGGATTTGTACGCCCCAGATTTGCCACAACACCAGATATCCTCTCCATCCTCTTAAATGGATGTGACCATGCCCCAGATGAGAATGCTCTTGATAGACCATTGGTGACTATAGAAGCATCCAGATAATGTTCAATTGGGCGAACATCACGATCTCCATATAGGTCTTTCTGCAAAACCTTGGACATGCGCCTCCTTGCATGTGCTATGTGTACTTTTAGCTCTCGGTCTAGCAACTCAGCAGCCAACTCAAATCTCTTGTTTCTAAAACTGTCCCTGTTATCACATTTTCTTTTGCCACTATATGCCTGTAAAAGACACTTCACCATATAACCTAGAAACCGGGCCTTTTGCCTAGGGCTATGGAGAGTGGGAAACAGATACAGACTAATGCAATCTTCATCTTCCCCTGGAGGAAATTTGGTTCCTTGTATTTGTTTAACTAGATAATCAAGAGCATTCCTCTCCTTACGAAACCCCTCACATTTGTCATCAGCGTCATGGATAGAGCCAAAAATGATATTCATAATACTGGCATCCTCCATATTATAATCAATCAAATCTATAACTTCTTTGTCTGACTTGATTCCAAGAGCAAAAAACAATATCCATAAAGGGATCTCTGTTGACAAGAAATACACAGTAAGGCCTTTCTTTCCTTCTTTAAGGTTTTCATCTTTAGAAGGCCCCACTGGCTCTAATCTAACAATTAATCTATTCCTTTTAACTTCAGACTTGTATGCAACTGTCCATCCCTGAGTATTTGAGATCCAAAGTCTCTTCAAACAACTTTGCTCTTGTGCAATTAAAACCTGCAACGAAAGATAGATGGATATCATGATATTTGGGCAGAAGAGCTGTTAAAGACAAAGTATATGATCAATAACTTGCTTAGGACATTCATTAAAGGTACAACACTTCACTAAATATTAGAAGCTTAAATAAACAAACTGTAAACGCAATGAACTTAATTAGCAAGCCCAAGCGAAAAGGTTATCTAGTTCAACTCAATATAGAAAAGAAGAATAATACAGCAAATATTGACCAAGGCCTAGCATCCAAATCATCAATTGAACATACGTAGTTCAACTCAATATAGAAAAGAAGAATAATACAGCAAATATTGACCAAGGCCTAGCATCCAAATCATCAATTGAACATACGTAGTTCTTCTTAAGGATATACTATTACCATCTTGATTTACAAGCTCCAGAGTTGGAAATGGAACAAAGAAGATTAGTCTGGTTGTTTTTTTTTTTTTTAAAAATCTGAAATAAAATAGAAGAAATGTGTTGCAAGCCTAACTATACGTTAAAAGGGAAAAGGAAAACAAACCTACTTCAAACTCACCTTCTCTGCCCCCTTGATCAAAAAATAACCTCCATGATCAAAATCACAATCACCTTTTTCAACAGTTTGCATCCAGCATAGGTCAGACTTCACCATTACCGGCATCCTCCCAATTATGATGTCCCTACTATCAGTACTTAGAACCACCTTGTCAACAAAATGATCCTTCCCAGTTCTAAACTCATCACTGCTAACAACTTTCTGGGTGTAGACCTGAAATAGTTGCAGAGAAAAATCAGATATTGCTAACTCTTAGTAAGAGGAAATTTTAATCCATGGCATTCTTCACAGAGTTTACAACTCTGAGCTGTGAAATCCTTCTCCAAAAAATGTTCGCAATGAAAGTGCCATTATTGCACCATTCGAACAGAAAAAGATATTTTAACTGACAAAGAACAGCATCTTTATCTCTCAATCTCTACATCAAAAAAGAAACGTAACAATCAAGATTTGAAACCTGTTAGCGACAAATGGCCAGCATCATTGCTACAAAAGTTCGCTGTGTTCAGTGAGACAGAGTTCAGTGAAACTGAAACACATTTTACTCACCTCTACGGTAACATTCACTTTCATCCTGGCTGAATACGTCATATTCTGAAGCCTCGCATGCCTAGGGAACATATTGTGTTCACCACCATCGGAACCAGCCCAAAAACTTGGTCTATCAACTGTGACCTTTCCGAACCTAACTGAAGCATATCGCCACTCATTTTCTCCCTTCTTAGATGGGTCATATCCAGGTTCAACAACCAAGTCATCAAAGGAATCAAAGGCCATCTGAAGACCATTGTGGATGAAGTCATTGTAGGAGTTGATCTGGTGACTAATGAGACCATACTCATTAAAGAACAAGGTCGCAGCTTTTTTACAAAAATCTTCGAGAAAACCTTCCCCCAAATCGCCCAAGCTAGTTAAGTCCATAAACTCACCATCATCTTCATCATCATCGCCATCAAAATCTATCTCCATATCAAATTCATTTGGAAGCTTCTCACCCTTACTACTCGTGCCCATATCTTCCTCCATGTCATCCATCGACTCCTTCATTTAATTCAAAATCTGAAAAGAATAACAACCGCACATAGAGATGAATGAGAAGCCCATGATCCACGAACCTTGAACAGTAACAAAGCAATAAAGTCTCACCCAAAACAAAGCGTAAAGCAAACCAATCCAGAGTCACAACCAAGCAACCATCATTAAAAATAAATAAAATCTCTCCACAAAACAACAGGCGTTTACATGGTTTAACAAAAACCACCGAAAAGCAAAGAAAATCAGATTAAGAATTTACACAGGAAAGAGAGAAACAAAAGAAACTCAGAATCGGAAACTTACAGTGGCTTTTATGGAATCTAGTTCACGGTGGAGAGAAAGCCAAAAACCCCTAAACCCCTTTCTATTGTGGAAAATTTAGGGGTTTTACAAGCGAAATAAACTCATTAGTATGCAATGTATGTATACTTTCTAGGGTTTTGTTTTTTTATTGTAAGCTCTTCTTAGCTCACAGGGTGTGTGAGGAACTGAGAAATTAGCCTCTGCATGTCACCTGAGCGAGCTAAGCAGAGAAGACGAGGAAATGGCAGAGTGAGTAATTGCGAAATGACAAAAATGTCCTTTACGCGCTGACGTACGAATGACCTCGTCCCAAAGACGGGCACGTATCTATCCCCTTCAAAATGTGATTAATTTTTATTATATTGAAAAATTAAATTAAGCCTATATTTCATAAAAAATTTAAAAATATTTTTTTTATATTTTTAACAAAAAAATATATTTTTCTAAACAAAGTTTTAAAAAAATGACTTGGATTGTTCAAATAAAAAAGTCTTTTAATTTTAATAATATAATTAATATTATTACTACATATAAATTTATCAATTTTTTTACTTTTCAAATTATAATTAAATAATAAAAATAAATTATTTTCTTGAAAACATTTTCTATATATAAATTATTTTTTAAAATAAATAAAGCCTAAAACTACATTTGAATTAGAAAAAGAAAAAGAAAATAAATTCATTTCTTCCATTATTTTATTTGAAATGAAGTAAATTGAAAAGTAAAAAAATGATAAATAATAAATAAAAGTTATTATTTATTTTATCTTTAATTTAAAGAGAAAGTAAATTAAAAAGATGCAACTATTTGTTTACTATTATACTTATTTAATTATAAGTGAAAAGAATTCCTTTGGACCAGACCCCAAGAATAATTAATGTGAATTAGTGACATAGATATATTCTTATTTAGCATTTATACAATATTAAAATTAATTTGAAATTAAATTTGAGATGTTTTAATTAAAAAATTTTAAAATTTAAACAATTTTCTTATATTATTTTTTGAAAACATTTTTTTAAAAAATAATAACCTTTATCTCCTAGCTACAATCATAAACTATAGCGACTGTATCTTCTTTTTCTTTATGGAAGTCTGCTTACCTTGAATTAGCTCAAATATGAGTGAATTTTTAAGAAAAAAAAATCACATAAGAATTTAATTTAATTATTTTTTATTAATTATTTTATTTACAATGAAATAATTAAATTCTTTTTAATTAAAAAATTAAAATTATTTATGATTTTATAATTATTCATTTGCACTCTTCCCTTACAAAAAGGTATCATTCCAAACTAAGTCTTTGGAATAAAGGTTTTAATACTCAGGAGATTTTGCAACATATGTATCTCTATTTATAGTACAACCAGAGAAAGGAAGCCAAGATATCCCTTGAAGGAAAGGTGCAAATTTAATTATGGCCAACCCAGATTAATATTAAATTTGTTGCAAGATCTTCCAATGAACATTGCCTTCTGATAGTGAAAAACTGAATATCATAATAAAGCCAAATGATGGTTTTGTCTCTAAATCTTATATAATCTATCAGACATAACACATGCACTGAAATGCCAATACACATGCCTGTTGGAGCATGCTTCTCTATATCTAAAAGGGGCATTTTGGCTTTTGCATGAGATGGATGTCTGATTCCTTTGTTCTTTCCGAGAATGGAAAGACTCATCAATGGTCAGAATTGATTGCTTATGAGCAAAATAGATTTTCATATTCATAAATGATCACTAATGATTGCAGACGAGCAAAACATGTTTTTTCAGTCTAGTCTGCGGAGGAGATACTCAACTTCAACAAGCTTGGTGAGAGGCATTACCCATTCTGAATAGAGATTAGAAACTATGGAGGGATCAACCTTGTAATTTTCACTGCTATAGTTTCCAACGGTTACTTCCTGTCCAAACACCATTGCCTTCTTTGCAACCCTCTTCTTCACCATCTCTTCTACATTCTTAAACGTCAACAAGCTCATTAGACCATCTCTGTCCTGCAAGAACAAAGGTATTACCCACTAATATGCCAAATAGCAGTTCATTCGCTCCACACACAAAAAAAAAAACTGATTCCTACTATAAATGATTCAACTTCGTGGAATTATTGGACCCAAAAAAACTTCTAAGAAATTACAAATTTATATTTGATTTGTCAAGGAATCAGTGATATGGCTCCCATAGCAGCCATCACTAAAAAGTATACCAGACACAGACAGCAAACTGACTGGATGAGAATGTCTTAAAATGCCTACTGTTGATAAATCTCATATCTTTTCAACCATCTTCCTGACAACCTATGAATTCATCTTTCACTTCCTTCACTCTGGAATTGAATTTAACTGGGAATTTAAAAGAGCGAAAATATTAATTAACTATCAACACTTAATGAATTAAGTCACCATGTTTTTAACCGCTGTTAGTTCTACTCCAAAATCGTACAATTCTTAATAATGATACCTTAGCACGAATTAGAGGTTCATAATCTTGTGGAGCTTCCCTGTATTTAACTTCAGCCACAAATTTTCCATAATGGATTCTTCTAGAAAGGGCCTGCAGGAAGGAGTACATTTTTATAATCAATATAAAAGTGATTTAGCAGAAAGAACATCGACCACTATAAGGGGGAAGCACAAATGTAAGCACATGTTATAGCATAATCATTGCCTGTAAACAGTTAAGATCACTAGCAGCAGTTGATGCATAGTTGCCATCATCACCCTCAGCAACAAACAATGGAAGAAGTTTGTTGAAATACATATCCCATATGTCCTCATTCATGTTAACGGAGGCAGCTGCTAGATGCAAAACCTATAAGAGGATCTTAGATTCTTAACTTCATGGAATCCAGCAAAATAAAAACCAGAGATTAGGGGAAAAGCGATTACCTGAGGGTACTTATGAGTTGGCACCAAAGGGGGGGGTAGATCATTTGGGAAGAAGGGAGTTTCCTCTGGATTCTCATACCTCCCGGCCTGCAATGCAATCAGAATTAAACAAGTCCAAAGCAATTCATTGGCATGAAGATTACACTCGAATCTCGAGTCTTTGGTAAAATGCCAAAATCTGAACTCATCATGTTGCATCTTACTGATGGAGAACATTTTGAAGGCAGAGACCATCCAATGGCCAAAGAAATAACGTTGACCAAACAGCGTTTCCAAAAAAACAAATTAAGAATTTTTTTATTAGAAGAAAGAAAAAGAACACATCCAAACAAGAATTCCTTGAAAACACGCAAAGAATTTTTAATACATCAGTCAGATACTTGCCTTGGCTTGAATAGCCTCCGTTTCCTTAACAATGAATTGAACCAAGGACCCAGAAAACCCAGAAATCAACCCCAAAGTTTGATTGTACAGTCGAGAGTTAACGGGATACCTTGCTCTCTCTATCAGACTAAAAACAATTGTGTCCTCTTGTCTTATCAGAGAGTCCCTCACCGAGCCAAGGTTTAAGTCATTACCAGAATGACACATAGAATTACCATCCGCCATTGTCATATTATATCTAATCAGAAACATTAAAACAAGAATCAATACCGATAGAAAATCCATGGAAGCATAAAAAGTGCCAGAAAGGAGAAAAAATAATT
Organism: Manihot esculenta; assembly: GCF_001659605.2. Taxonomy (NCBI): domain Eukaryota; kingdom Viridiplantae; phylum Streptophyta; class Magnoliopsida; order Malpighiales; family Euphorbiaceae; genus Manihot; species Manihot esculenta. The sequence goes on along the minus strand of NC_035176.2, from coordinate 33,061,778 downwards.
ACTATTTTGGTTCAATAATGGTTATTGGAGAGAATACCAACAAGCAAATGAAGCAATTAGTAGTACAATGGGGACCCAAGAAGAAACATTGATCACAGCCACAAAAAATTCAATGTGAAAATTGGTATATTCACCGAAAGAAAAGAAATCAATGCATTTATATCTTCCTTGTCTGTTTTTAAGATAGAAGAAGAATGGGCTAGAAAATGAAAGCAAAAAACGTCAAAAACAGCAAAGTTTAATTGCAGGAAAATCAACGGTAGCGTGAAAGAGAGAAACTCGGGACCATTTAAAGATGATTTGTTATCTTGGAAAAGAACCAAACCTGAGATGAAGAATCCAACTTTGCAGTTCCAGATATGGCCAATCCCTCTCGCTTTTCTCTGTCTGGTTGAATTTCTGGGTAACCAAACAGAAAGTTAAGAGTGCTCTGAAGTCCGAAAGTGATATCTAAAATTTCTGAGGTGAGGGAGTAGACAGTAGTCAGCGCAGAGCTTCATCGGCATAAGTTAAAAACAAATCCGTTGGCGTAGCGTAATTGCACGAACGTGACGCTTGCGTGGAAGGAAGGTTAGTGGTGGGAATATGGCCGTAAAATGACAATATGGACCCTACCACCTATCACATACTATATATTTTTTACTTTTAATAATGTTTTTAATTTATAAATTAATTTAAAAATTAGTACATTAATTATTTAATATATTTTTTAAATAATTTAAGGTTGTGTTGGATAGTATTAGTAGTTTTTTGTAATTTTATTTTTTTATAATAGTTATTAGCTAAAAAATGAAGAGATAGCTTTCCTTGAATTATTACTTAATTATTATATGTAGTCAAAAATAGAATTAAAGCATTAAATATTACTTTAAAAAATTATTTTGGAATATAATCTTGTGTTTCATTTTAGAAGTAGTTTAAATTGTTAAAAATGATGAAAAAAAAAGATATGTATTTAAGTGCTATTACTTTAATAGGATTATGTTTGATATTTAAAAAAAATAAAAATTTAATATATATTTATACTTCTATTATTTCCTCCCTTCTATAATTTTTTATTAATTTTTTAATTATATCTCTTTAAAAATATTAAATTTTATTAAATATTAAAAAATATTTTAAAAAATTTCTTAAAAATAATATAAAATTAAATAATATTACAATAATCATTTTGTATATCGCTATGGTGTAAAAATAAAAATAAATAATAATTTTGAAAAAAGAAAAAGAAAATGTCGATAAAAGTTATGGAAAAAAAGTGTTTGAAATTAAAATTTATAATCAATTTGTAATATATTGAAATATGAAATTATAAAAATCAAAAAAATTAGTACAAATTATATACATAATGAACGATGACAGCCGAATTCAAGAAGCTCAGGTCTCGATGAAGTTCATGTTAAAAAGATTGGTCAGTATTCAATTAGGGTCTAAGACGCAACTCTATATTTTATGTAAACTTAGGTCTATCTAGGTAAGTCGGATTATGCGAAAATATGTTCATGGGTCCTAATCTCAAATATTCATTAGCCTATGTTAAATAATAAATCTTATAACGCTCGGATCATATTTAAATAATGCCGAATAAAATTAAATATCTGTCTGACGAAAGAAAATGGTGCAATATCTCTGTGTGCACGATCAGTATGAATATGACAGAAAAGCACTAGCACAATGGTTATACGTTACTAAAAGACAAAAAAAAGAAATAAAAGGATACATAAAAAAATACAAACAAAACTTACAAAAAGATACCCTAAGTTTGACCCATTATCGGATCTCAAACATCAATTATAGCCGTCGGTGGAAATGAAGGAGATATTATCGTCACCGAAATTCTCATTCTCATTCACCTACTAAGATTCACATAGCTAATTACGGCGAAAACCATACAAAAGTTACCCAAATAACCTGAACTCGACTCAGAAAGGCCCACTGTTTTTATTCTCTAACTTAAGAGCCCCAACTACTCATATTGCTTAACCCTTCACCAAGTTCAATCGAGACCGTGCCCTGAACTTTCCTGTCTGACTAAAAATTACAAAATATGGCTCTCCAATTACAGAATATTACCCACTGACTAGGTCAGATGTTACAGTAGAGGGGACTCAGTATCTCGTTAGGCAAACTACTTGTAGCCGAAGGGCTCAATATCATTGAGTTCCAACCCACATTGAACTATCTAATCCCCCAATAAAGTAGTAAGAAGACAGAAGATGGAGATGGATAAGCAAGTTGGAGAAACGAGCCAACAGCCCCACGCTAGAGATAGAATAGCGAGGGAGATCATTGAGAATGATGGGACTGAGAGCTACTCTTTCAAATCCGCATAAAGGTCCGAAAATGAAGAGTTAGAAAAAAACTACTGCCTGAAGAAGAGGCCCAAAAGGAAAAACGCAGAAATAGACCAAAAATTAGAAAGATTGAAAGAGAATATAGACAGAGTTAGGAGTATGAGACAACAACAATACTCTATTGCTAACCCCATTGTTGTTTGTGAAACAGATTCAGTAGAAAATAATATTAAAGAAGTTTATTATGCCAATTTGGACGGGACCTCCGAGAATATGTTCCGAATATGTGTAAGGTTTTCCAACCACCTTAGTAGGATCAGCCCGATTTATATTCAACTAATATTATAATATGATTAATCTATATTTAATTATCATGATTTTTACAAATTTGTGTATGGAATATATAATAATTTTAACTCAAAAATTCACTTGGTTAATTTCAATTAATACCAGAGCTAATATCGCATTTTATTTAATTAAAAAGTAATTACAAAATAACTATATAAATCATAAGATACCTTAATTGTGACTTTTTATTTTATTTTTATTTGATAAGTCAATTCAAACGTTAATTACTTTTTTTTCTAGAGATAAGTTCCAAAATACAGTTCAAGTCTCAAACAACATATTCAAAACAAATAAGCTCACTCCGCATGCAAACAAATAGCCAGCTGCACTCCAATCCGGAAACCTTCCACCACTGTAACTGGCAACAACTATGGCAAATGCAATATCTCTCTCTACAGACAATTTAGAAAGGCCTTATTAACACTCATTGAAGACGGAGAATGAAGAAAAACAACTAATAGAGCAAAAGCTTCTAGAGGATGAGTAGAAAACTTTGACATGCAGAAGCATATCTCCTTTCACCCGATAAGAGCAACAGAAGAATCGATTCAGGGGTCTAAAACCTCCAGACAACACCCTGATACCAGAAAGATTTTCAAAGAAATCCAAGACAGAGAAACTACCCAAAAACCAAATTTTTAAGAGGGAAAAGCTTGGGTTTAAATATATGGAACAGGAGAAAAAGCCGTGGAAGATGAAGATCGAAACTACAAACACTAATTACTTATAAGTAAGATTTAAACATTTTATAAGCGAAACAGTCTTATCATTCCAAAAAAAATTGTTATATTTTTATTAAAAAAAAAACTCCAAGCTTTTTCCCGTTTATATAAATATTAACCCAACTTCTTTTTCTTTCTCCTACCCAAATACCCTCTTAATTTATTAAAGTTACAATCAATAAATCAAGTGGTAATATTATATTGTTTTCTGCACTAATCTATGAGGTAAATTTAACTTCATATCTATATGGGCACTTACTAATTAATCTTATCATAAGAGAATATTGGACACACGCTTGAAAGGCAGCCTTTTCTTTTTCTCTTTTCAAAGACAAAGAAACTCAGCTATTAATATAAAGGCAATTGAGTGGCTCATATAAATTTGAATCCATTATCCATACCAAGAAGTCAAGAACATAAAATCAAGACCTGGGAATAAATAATTGTGACCTAGTGGACCAATGATGGGCACTGCAATCCACAGTTCACACAATCATATTCAATTTGATAACCAAGAAATGGGCAATAATTGTATAAGCACAATAAGCACCTAAACAGTGATCAATTAACACCTATTACAGCAGCAGACAAAGTCAGAAAGAAGGTTTTGTACTTCAAATGGCAATCCTGTTTCTCCTTTTTGCTCTCATTTTTTGTATCAACTTTCCACTTCTATCTTGCAGTATGTATCAGATGCTTTGCTATTCACATTTCAAAGGCAAAACGATTCATCTACCATCATCAGAACCCAATTACAGTTATAGACATATGGTGACCTTAGCTGATTAATATCTCAATCTCAAAACTCCCGCACGTTTGATCTTCACCTATCAGTGATAATTTTTGGATCATTGCGTGAAGTGAAAGGGGAAGGTTCCATAGCATTCCTTGAAATAAGCATTGCTGTGTCTTTCCACCAAGAAACCTCCACTTCTTTCTCATAAAGCTTGTGCTTAAGACATTCTATGGCGGCTTCCAGCTCTCTTATCTCTTCTTGCTGTCTTGCTTCCAGTAATTCATGCAACCTTCTTTCCAATTCATCAGGAGGAACTCCACAATCTGTGTCTACATCGTGAGGTTGAAGGTCAATCACTTCTCCAGAAGTCTTGGTCTGACTTTTCGAGCAGGTAGTATCTTCATCAGTCACCTACAATTTCCAATATCTCTGATATTTAGAAGACACAACAAGGAATATGGAACAGGAAGATCAACCTTGCAAACAGCAGAAAGGAATTAAACCCTAATTGCTAGCAAAATCTCAATTCTATGAATCAAAGTGAGGGTGTGGGAAGATCCAATCCAAGACAAACAAATGACATTGTTCACGGTTTTCTTTCTACAAGCAACAAAAGCATGAAGAGAAAATACATCGATATTATAATTTAAGATATTTTCCAGCATTCGTATCTGTTATGAACTCATTCCATATATTTCTATGCGAAGATTTCTACCATCAGAGAAAGTATACTAAGTTCATAGAAACAGTTCCAGGATACCACGCCACAAAGCATACAATTCAGCTTACCTCTACCCTTGATAGCTCTGAGTGTTTCAACTTCTCCCCATCCAAGTGCAGTTGTAAGCGTTCCAACTCAGCTTGGAGTTCTGCCTCGAGCTGATCCATTGCTTCTTCTGAACACTCTTCTTTTTCAGGTGGTTCGCACTTCAAAGACTGATCAACCGCTGAAACTGTTGAGGACTCCGGTATGTATTGAGATTCAAACTGTGGCCCTTGTGGAGAATCAGTGTCAGAGTACGCAAACATATCATTTGGTTTCGACAGCTTAGAGATATTGCTTTTGTTAATCAATTCTTCGCTGGTATTTTGGAGGAGGGGGGAAGGTTCCATAGCATGCCTTGAAATAAGCATTGCTGTGTCTTTCCACCTAGAAACCTCCACTTCTTTCTCATACAGCTTGTGCTTAAGACATTCTATAGCGGCTTTCAGCTCTCTTATCTCTTCTTGCTGTCTTGCTTCCAGTAATTCATGCAACCTTCTTTCCAATTCATCAGGAGGAACTCCACAATCTGTGTCTACATCGTGAGGTTGAAGGTCAATCACTTCTCCAGAAGTCGGGGTCTGACTTTTCGAGCAGGTAGTGTCTTCATCAGTCACCTACAATTTCCAAAATCTCTGATATTTAGAAGACACAACAAGGAATATGGAACAGGAAGATCAACCTTGCAAACAGCAGAAAGGAATTAAACCCTAATTGCTAGCAAAATCTCAATTCTATGAATCATCAACCTTGCAAACAGCAGAAAGGAATTAAACCCTAATTGCTAGCAAAATCTCAATTCTATGAATCAAAGTGAGGGTGTGGGAAGATCCAATCCAAGACAAACAAATGACATTGTTCACGGTTTTCTTTCTACATGCAACAAAAGCATGAAGAGAAAATACATCGATATTATAATTTAAGATATTTTCCAGCATGCGTATCTGTTATGAACTCATTCCATATATTTCTATGCGAAGATTTCTACCATCAGAGAATGTAATGGAATCCATTTGCTGCAAATCCATCAATACTAAGTTCATAGAAACAGTTCCAGGATACCACGCCACAAAGCATACAATTCAGCTTACCTCTACCCTTAATAGCTCTGAGTGTTTCAACTTCTCCCCATCCAAGTGCAGTTGTAAGCGTTCCAACTCAGCTTGGAGTTCTGCCTCGAGCTGATCCATTGCTTCTTCTGAACACTTTTCTTTTTCAGGTGGTTCGCACTTCAAAGACTGATCAACCGCTGAAATTGTTGAGGACTCCGGTATGTATTGAGATTCAAACTGTGGCCCTTGTGGAGAATCAGTGTCAGAGTACGCAAACATATCATTTGGTTTCGACAGCTTAGAGATATTGCTTTTGTTAATCAATTCTTCGCTGGTATTTTGGAGGAGGGTTTCCATTTGCAACCTCATCTGCACTATCTTATTAAGCTCGTTTTTACTTGCTGCAATTAGATACAAAAGGCAACACCCAACTCCCATATTGAAAGAGGTATCTTTCCTGCTCTCTCCTGGAAAAATTGAACATACTAATAACACATTGAATTGATATAGCCTTCAAATTAATAAAACCTACATAAGAAACAAACAGAACTGACTGACCAGTCGTAGACACCGAATTTCCACCGTTGAGTCCATCCATCGAACATCTAGCCTGCACCGCTCGATCACCCAATCCTTTCTCATCTTCATCTATCTTGCTCTCTGTCTCTTTCTCTTTCTTCACATGTTCATCCGGGATTCTCTTCACCCTGGTCCGCCTCAGCCCCGAGATCCACCGAGCCACAATCCGGTGGGGCGATGGACAGCATATGCTCCTAGAACACTCAGACTCGCTCATAATAGAAAGCTCGTCTAAAACGTCGTCGTCGTCGTCGTCGGCAGCAAGTAAGATATCGGAGATGCGTAAGGGGGGCGAGATTTGGTCTCTGGACGTTTAGGGACTTGAAATTTAAGGCTGGCTTCATCGAGGATAGCGAGTTATACATGGAAGGAATTAAATGTGATGATGCAGTGAATCAGTGATAGAGGGGAGAGTTTGGAAGGTGGATGAAATAGGAGGGAAAGTTTTGAACGGTTTCCATTATTGTAGTAAATTTTTTAATTAACTTTCATTAATTATAGTAGTAAACTTTTTTTTTGCCACTAATTGCTATTATTGTAGTAATTACATAATTATTGTATAAGATTTATAAGTTTTATTGTAACATTTTGTATATTGATGTTATTATTTTAATAATTTATTTTATTATAAGTGATTGTTTTAAAAATATAATAAAGTTAAATAGATTATGATAGTTTGTTATAATTAAAAAAAATTAATTAGTAATTTTTTCTTTTTTTTATAATACTTAACTATTAAAATTAATTAGTAAACTTTTAAAATGTCAATGGCGTTTTAATATAATTTTTAAAATCGAGTAACCAATTAGTGAGTTTTTCCATATAATAAGATCTAAGTAGTAATTTTCTCTAATAAAAATTTTATTCTACTTTCCATATTGTCATATTTCTTTCATATATTTTTCACACCTTCTTCATTATTTGTGTCTAACAACTATACTCAAAATTATAAAATTTATATATTAAAAATCAATTTGCAGTAATTGAGAAAGAGATAATCAAGCAGAATAGAGATTGACAGCGATCCGCATCATAAAAGTAATTTATATTGAGTTTTAATTTTTTATTTTTAATAATTTAAATTTTAAATATTTTAATTTTTATTCTATTTATTAAATTCGAATCTATTAAAATTTTTATTTATTTATGGAGATTTTTTTTTAAAATTTTGATAGAATTAAAATTTAAAAACTAATATATTAAATTTAAAAAATAAAAAGATAAATATGTTAATTATATTATATATCAGGAATAAAAAATATATTATTTAAAATTTATTATATTTATTGAATTTAAATTTTAAATTTATTAAAATTTTTATTTATATATGGAGATTGAATTTGAAAATTTCAATTTATTACTTTAATTTTGTAAATAGAATTTTATTGATTTAATTTTTTAAGAGAAATACTTATACAATTATATAAATTAAATTTTATGAATTAAAATTTTAAATTTCAAAAATAGCCATTTGATTATTTTTTCTGTCATTATTAATGATATTTAAAAGATATTTAATTTTAATGAAAAATAAATTTATTAATTATATTATACTTAAAAAAAACAATATTTTCAAAAACAAAATAATCAAATGAAAGCACAAAACAACGTGAAGGCCAAGCACTCATGGGCTTGTGCAGTGTTTTGTAGTGGACCTTTCCTTCTCCCTGACTTTTTATCCATCCGACTCTCGCCTTTCCTTCTGCTCTAAAATCAAATCACTTCTTTCTGAACGATAAGACTTGAAGGCTTGTTATATGCTGAATGATGCGCTTTTAACAATAGAGGGTATGGTGGGCCAACCGCTGTGGATTTCAGATTATGTTTTGTTTGATCTAAAACTAACATTCTCTCTTTTTGTTAGATCCCGCAGCAATCCATCCTTATCCGAAATAAACTTCAACAACATCACCTTTTTTTTAAAAAAATAAAAGTCAAATTAAGTTTTAAAATTATTTTTTAATAATGAAGTATTTATTTTTATAATTTTAAAAATCATTGACTATTTTTAGATTAATTAAAATAATAAATTTTAATATTTTAAATTATAAAAAATAATAATGTTAGGTCATAATTATTTAACTCTTATATTGAAAAGTTTGATTAAGTACCTTTACTTATGATGAATTGAAAATTTAAATTTTATTATATAAAATTTAAATTATTAAATATAACTGTAAAATGATGCAAGTATTTAAAATTTGATCCAATATAATTTTTTAAAATACAAAATATAGTAATTGTTAAGTGTTAAATTTTAAAAAAAAAAAATGCCAAGGAAGCAGCACACGTGATAGGAACTAAGTCGAAGGATGCAGTCTTGTCACCTTTTTGGAAAGACGAAGATAGAAAGAGAAACGAAGACGAAAAAAAAAAAAAAAAATTAAACAACATCGTAATCGTAATCATGCATTAAACAACCTAAACATTAAACTCATTAACCAACAAATACAGACACACACCAAAACAAAAACCTAAACAAAAACAAAAATTCAGACAGAGAGACAAACCCCAGATCCTTGGATGAGGAGGATCCCCTCAACAACCTCCACCACCACCGCCTGCACCAAATCTATGTCCCTCTCTCTTTCATTCTCTTTTCAACAACGACCCAGGAAAATATTCTCTCTCTCTCTCTCTCTCTCTCTCTCTCTCTCTGTCCCTGTGACTATCAACCTTTGTTGATTGAAAGCTAAGTCTCTCTGATACAAACCCACAAACACAAAGTGTGCATGTGAAGACAATCACGATACCCACACAATGGGTATCTTCAACACCCAGCAAAATCCATACCTCTTCTGCCTTTCTTCAACCCCCATCATTTCGGCTTCTTTATGATCTCTGTATATGAGCTGCTTTTGACAAGCTGCGCCTTTGGTGCAATGTGGCTTCAATTGGTGCATTTCTAGGTTTTTTCTTTTGGATCTCCTAGAAATGGCTCTGTTTAGGAAGTTCTTCTACCGCAAACCGCCTGACGGCCTTCTGGAAATATCTGAAAGGGTTTATGGTACGCTTCTCTCTAATCAAATTGTTTGCTTTAGGTCGAAGGTTATCGGCTTCTGTTTTCTTTTTTTTTTTTTTTCCTTCTTTCATTTTAGTTTTAGCTTTTCAAATGCACCCTTTGTTTTTTTTTTTCTTAGTGTTTTTAATAATTTCCCTATTTTGTTTATTTTATTTTGCTGTTTTCAATTTACTTGCACTAGTGGTGATAATTGAGTAGTTAACTTCTTGACATTAAAGATGCTGGCCTGAGTTGATGTTCTGACCTTTATAAGGTAAGAAATATCTTTAAGCTTTGTCAAATGTGGAAAATTTTCATGCCTTTTTATTAAAAGAATGTCTCAATGTGATTAGTTTGAAATAGTTGATATAGCCTTAATGTTGAATTATTGACGCCTGTGAATCACCTTGATGCAGCTGGATATTTTTACAATTATCGAAATGATATTTTTAATTTTCTTGACCATTTGGACCTCGCTTAGCAAACTAAATGTTTTTTTGTTGCTATTGTAGACTCCAATAGTGGATTATTATATATAGTGGTTGAATTTTAAAACCCAGTCAGTTATAATATTCCTGTAGAAATGAGTCCTCTTTGAGTAGTTTTTGCTACTTCTACATTTTATAAGCTCTGAAACGCATAGTTTTCTATTTAGCATGATTATCTAATATCAGGGTTTTGGTTTTGTACATTGTATGCATTTAATTGTAGTCAAACCACTTATTCTTGCTGTTGGAAGTTTGTATGTTCTTGTTCCTTTTTTAAATTGGGTGGCTGGTTGTTCTTTAAACCATAATGCAAATAGTCTTTCTGTCCAACTTTTATGAATTGATATTCATTCCGTCATGCTTATTATTTTCTGCAGTCTTTGATTCCTGCTTTACTACGGACGTTTTGGAAGATGATGAATATAAAGTCTACATAGGAAACGTAGTGAGTCAACTCCGTGACTACTTTCCAGACTCTTCATTCATGGTCTTCAATTTTCGAGAGGGAGAGAAACAAAGCCAAATTGGGAGCTTATTATCCGACTATGATATGACTGTAATGGACTATCCTCATCATTATGAGGGTTGCCCATTGCTCACAATGGAGATGATCCACCACTTTCTCAGATCAAGTGAAAGCTGGCTGTCACTTCTGCAACAAAACGTGCTTTTGATGAATTGCGAACAAGGTGGATGGCCAGTTTTGGCTTTTATGCTTGCTGCACTCTTGATATATAGGAAGCAATTCACTGGCGAGCAGAAAACTCTAGACATGATTTACAAGCAAGCACCTAGAGAGTTTTTGCAGCTGATGTCACCCCTCAATCCATTGCCTTCACAACTGAGGTACCTACAGTATATATCAAGAAGGAATGTGGGCTCACAGTGGCCTCCACTGGATAGGGCACTTACACTGGACTGCGTTATTCTTAGAGTTATTCCCAATATGGATGAAGAGGGGGGTTGCCGTCCAATATTTAGAATTTATGGTCAGGACCCTTTAATGGTTGCTGATCGAACTCCCAAAGTTCTTTTCTCAAGACCAAAAAGGAGCAAACTTGTTCGGCATTACAAGCAGGTAGCTCAAGAGTGTGCATAGGTGTTTGAATATCTATGCAATAGCTTTTTGTTTTGATTCAAAGTCTTGATGGTCTTGCTTGCTGGGTGAAAGGTGGTAATTTTTATTTCTAGATGTTCCTAATTACTTGAAACTATATGTTCTTGCAAGTTTTTTCTCACATAGGAGCAATTATATTTTAACGAATTTATTAGTTCAGGTCATTTGCAATCATTTTTCTTTGTCTCAATGATCTTTTTTTCAGATAGAACTGTTACTTCCTTAGGTATGCATGTTAGCGAAGGGATCTTCTCTTATTTCCAAGGTTATATTGATGTTCAATATTATATTTTTATTGTAATTTGGATGTTGGGTTGTTCACTCATTCCTGAAAAGTGTAGCATTTGCAGTTTGTGAATCTTGCCTTTAAAATTTTGCTGCAATTAAAATGATATTTTGGCTTGTGAGAATTTTGTTTTATAGTGTACCTAGTAATTATATTTAGTACATACTCGTAGGTGGATTTCCCTCTTATTTCTCTCTGCCTTTCATTTTTATGGACAAGGACATGAGCTTATTTAATTTTTTCCTATCCTTTTCTATGGGCAGAATAAATTAGCATTGTTTGACACACCCGCCAAGGAAATGTTATTCGTAGTGGGACAGATTAGAAATATGTGACAAATAGACGTTTAGCTGTTGGTTTACTATTTGATTATATGAATATGATAGTTATGTTATAGGTGTTCTCAAATTCTTATTTATGGCTGCAGGAAGTTTGTGATTTAATTAAAATAGACATTCATTGTCATATTCAAGGGGATATTGTGATGGAGTGTATTAGTGTCGACAGTGATTTGGAAAGGGAACAGATGATGTTCCGTGTCATGTTCAATACAGCCTTTATAAGATCAAATATATTGATGCTGAACCGTGATGAAATTGACACGCCATGGAATCTTAAAGATCAATTCCCGAAGGACTTCAGAGCTGAGGTATCTAGTCAACTTCCCGCATTTTGATCAGGTCAATGCTGTGTTCATTGATATGTTCTCCGGCAATTAATTCATTTTTTCTTTTCCAATTTGTGGATGAAGGTTCTTTTTTCAGAGATGGATTCTGCTTCATCTCGTGCTTCAATTGATTTGCCGGGTTTGGAGGAGAAAGGTGGCCTTCCTGAGGAAGCTTTTGCTAAAGTTCAAGAGATTTTCTGCAATGTGGACTGGCTAGATACAAAACCAGATGTGGCATTAAATGTGCTTCAGCATATAACTACAATCCAAGAAAATTTGGAGGCTGTTTCTCCAAGGAAGGCAGAAAAAGGCAGTATGGTTTTTGAAAAGGTTCAAGATGAAATGAAGTTAAATGAAGAGAAAAAGTGTGGGAGTACCACATCCACTAGTATGTGGGAACTACCTTTAAATTCAAATTCAATTATGGAGAAGATTGAGCCCCAAGAACCAAAGATTGCTCTCCAATGGGCTAAACAATCTAAGATCTTATCCCCACGACTGTCAAAGGCTTCACGATCTTCTCCATATCAAAGCACCCCCTCAACCCTTGGCATTTCAGCTGTGCTGCATGATCATGCTGCATCTAATGATGAGGAGGCCATGCGCTCATTGACATTAACATCCTCAACAATTTCATCTCCTCTCCCAAATGTACAGAAATCTGTGCAGCTCAGCCGTGTTTCTCATATAAGGTTGTCATCACCGCCACCACCATCGTCTTCTACTTCAATGCAATGTTCCATTGAGGGTGCCACATCTCTAGAAAAAATTTCTGCTGCCAAATGTCCACTTCAATCAACTTCAAAAGCAACAAAATCTTCTCCTCAATGTTCATATCCTTCTGCCTATGAGAGTTCATCCTTCACGCCCCCACCCCCTCCCCCTCCTCCTCCATGTTCAGTGGAATCACCATCACCTAGAGAAAGGAAATTGTTCTCAGCTTCAGCTCCCTCTCCCTCTCCCCCTCCCCCTCCACCCCTTTTTTCTTCAGGAACATCATCCTCCACAATTAAGAATTCACATTCAGCTCTCCCTTCTCCTCCACATTCACTAGTTGCTAGCTCAGGACTTCCTCCACCTCCTCCTGCCCCATCTCCTGGGTCTGTAACAGGCCATTCCGGCGTTGCTAAAGTGCCACCACCACCTCCTCCTCCAAGTTCTGCTCAAAACTCATCTAACAATTTGGGCCCTTCTAGTGTTGATAAAGTACCACCACCTCCTCCTCCTCCAAGTTCTGCTCAAAACTCATCTAACAGTTCTGCATGTGCTCCTCCTGTGCCACCACCTCCTGCTCCTTGTGCCAAAGGATTGTCAAGCTCCCCCGCCACTTCATCACCATCTCCTGCTGCGCCTCCAGTTCCTGGACCACCTTCTGGTGCTCGATTTGGATCTCCTGCTGCGCCTCCAGTTCCTGGACCTGCTGCGCCTCCAGTTCCTGGACCTGCTGCACCTCCAGTTCCTGGACCACCTGGCGCAAAGGGGCGAGGCCTATTACGTTCAAGTCAAAGAATTCAGGGTCAACCTAGAAGGGCCAATCTGAAACCATATCATTGGTTAAAATTAACTAGAGCCATGCAAGGAAGTCTATGGGCTGAGACACAAAAATCTGATGAAGCTTCCATGTAATTTGTCCCTCCATTTGTTACAGAAATATTTTTCTGTTAATACAACTCCATATACTTTTCTCCGCTTATTCTGTTTTGTCTATGCTAGGGCTCCAGAAATTGACATGTTAGAACTTGAGAGGCTTTTCTCAGCAGCTGCACCAGCTAGTCAAGGAGGGGGGAAGTCAAATCGCCGCACCTTGGGAGCTAAGCCTGATAAAGTTCAGCTGGTAATCATTGTGTTTTTTTAAGGAAATGAGTTGAATTTGTTTGGTTGTTTTGATGTCACAGAACCTCATTTTGTTCCATTTTTTTTCTGATCGTCAAAAGCACTCTTCTTTGTATGAACTAGAACTTGCTGTTACTTCTATTTTTGCAGTGAGTTGGCATGTTTATTGTTTAATGCATGCTCATGGCTTTTTTTTTTTTTTTTTTGGGGGGGGTGGGGGGGGGGAAGTGTATTTCTTGGTGCAATTTAGTACTTGTCAAAATATCTTGTGTTTATTTCCTTTTTTCACAAGGTATATTCTCATCCTGCAGATTGAGCTTAGACGGGCATATAATTGTGAGATCATGCTTTCGAAGGTTAAAATTCCTCTAGCTGACCTAATGGTACGCTGAATTGTATTTTTTGACATGATGGGCTTAAATGTTTCAGGTTATTCCATGTACCTTTTTCCTTTATGTATGCTTACGGGAAGGAAAAAACAGTGAGTAATTTGTCAATCACCATAACAAAAATGAATTGTGCGCAAAAGGATTACTTTGGTGGAAAAAGTAAATCAGCATTTACTCATTCAATTTGGTTTCAAGGATAAGAATGCTTTAGGATGGTTGTGAAATTCAGAAGCAATTGAATATGAGTTGATGCAAATTTATTTTTTTCCAACCAGAGTATATTTTCTGTGCACTGTTCATTTTCTTTACCATCTGAGGACATCTTGTGACCCTTCGACCAAAAATAAAAAATTGACTAGCTGCTGTCCTGTATTTCCTTCCTCCTTTTTTCTTCTGGAACTAGCTAATGAAGAATTTGAAGTCCTGTAATATCCTTGTGAATCAAGGATTCTGACCAATTAAACAACTATTGGTTGATCCTTGTACATTTTTTCTTCACTATCAATGTCTTGCAGAGTTCACTCCTTGCCCTGGATGATTCAACTCTAGATGTTGATCAAGTTGATAACCTTATCAAGTTCTGTCCAACAAAAGAAGAGATGGAATTGCTCAAGGTATTGCAAAACTGTTTTCATATGAAATATTTCACCTCTTCATTGATATGGTAAGATTTTTAACACATTGTGACCAATTTATTTCATATCTTTCTGGTCATAGAGAACAAACTTCATTAGTTCAAAATGCAAGTGCATCATTCTGTACGTATTGAGCAATAACTATTTTTTTATTATAAATGTTCAGGGTTATAATGGAGATAAAGAAAACTTGGGAAAATGTGAACAGGTGTGGCATAGCCTTTGCCATGTGAAATTTCTCTCTTTACATATATGATAACTCTAGCTTGTATGGTTAATTCCACATTACAAATTGCAGATAAAAAAAATTTGGCATCTCTCATGTGGCTTGATTTCCCTTTAACCCTCTAATAAATTAATTAGGCAACATGAAGTAGGATGATACTAGTGATGTTGGTTGATGCATTTATAAAATATCCCATAATTTAAGCCTGCACTCTGAAGTGAATTTGGGCTGCATCTTGGTTTGGGAGTATACATTCATGTAAATCATCTTCTATCAGCTTTCCTTTTTTTAATTACTATTCAAATTAAATTATGCATTTTTGTGCAGTTCTTCTTAGAGTTGATGAAAGTGCCACGGGTAGAGTCAAAACTAAGAGTTTTTTCATTTAAGCTGCAATTCGATCACCAGGTTAGAGGACAAAACTTATCTAAGTATGGTCCTAATTATGGTGATTTTCTGATGCTTTCCATTGTTATTTTAATTTTGCCCTTTGTTTTGCACTTATTTCAGGTTTCTGATCTCAGACGCAATTTAAATATTGTAAATTCAGCTGCTGAAGAGGCAAGTCCAATATTCTTTTTAATTTTCTGGATCCTTCCAGTTTAGATATTTATCTATATTTTTCATCTCTTGCACCATTTCAATAATGTGTTCCTCAGATCAGGAGCTCAGTCAAGTTGAAAAGGATCTTGCAAACTATTCTTTCCCTGGGTAATGCTTTGAACCAGGGAACTGCAAGGGGTGAGTTGCAACTCCATTGTCTAGAGTTTTGTTGTAACTTCCATAAAAGATATTTGGAGTTTGCATGGTAGTAAATTATGCAAATTAAGAAACTATTAACAAATGAAATTGTGTCTCTAGTTAGAGACAGGGACATTTATCTTAATTCCAGCTTCCAGTAAATATAACTGATTGTTGACAATTTCCTTCTTCTTTTTGGGATTTTCATTACGTGAGTAACATGACTGTTCAAGAGAGAACTTCTGTAGAATCATGAACTTCCTTTTCATATATAATATCAAGCTTTTATTCTAACTCCTAAAACCCTTGTAGAATCTTGAAACCTTTAATCATAAGATCCAAAGATTTGTCTATAAATTATAATCCTAAAATCTTTTTACTGTAAAATGATACTGTTTTGCTATATAAATCCCAATGCCTATTGTTGTCAAATTGTAAATTGTGTTCATCCAGGGTTGTTCATACTCTTTGATGGAGCCTGATGATCTATAGAATTCATACTCTCTGATGCAGCCAAACTCAACATAGAAGGCTGCTCCAGGGGATTTATATTTATTACCTGCACTTTATCATACCTATTGAAAATGTAAATCAAACTGACATGGAGGATTCTTACATCATCATAAGGTTAAACTCAACAAATTAGGTTGATTCTAGTGAGTTTGACCTGGAAAATGATCGATTCTTGTTTTGTAGTTATTATTCCTATAACTAAGGAATATTTCATTAGATTCGTTGACAGAATCCACATTTCATACATGGTTTGGACTAACATTTATTTGTGAGTAAACCTGATTGATTTGCTTATAATTTTCTATCGTTCACTATTATGCTTCAATTATTGTGGCTGCATTCTAACAAGTGGCCATGTTAGAAGATTTTGTTTATTTACTTGATGCAACTACTGTTTGTTTGAACCTGGACTTGCATACTGTATGCCAACTGACTATCCCTCAGATATTCAACCTCCTGAATCCTGATGAAAAACTAGTATGAAATACAGTTTATCTCTACAAAACTGGATATTTTCACATTTGATGAGATTAAATTCAAACTTTTTTTTTTTTTGGGGGGGGGGGGGGTGGTTATTCTCTTCGTCCTGTACTCCCACTGAATCTTTTTGCAGAGTTTTAATGCATTCGTAACAATTTATTATTAAATATTGTTTTAGGTTCTGCTGTTGGATTTCGGCTGGACAGTCTTCTCAAACTCACAGATACTCGAGCTCAGAATAACAAGATGACTCTCATGCATTATCTCTGTAAGGTGGATGTTAAATACTTCTTACTGATGTACCTGGAAGGCATTTAATGATTGAGCATCTTCATTTTGTGCACATAAATACTAGAGGAGCAACAAAATGAATGGGAAAATAATGTAGGGATAGAGACTGTTGTTTGGCTTCACTTTCAATTATTTCTATTGAATGATAGCATAACATAGAACATTGAGTCTCTTCATGCATTGGCTGATATTTATATGGCATTTCATTATTTTTATTGGTTGTTGAGCTATAGGTACTTGCTGACAAGCTTCCAGAACCGCTGGATTTTCCAAAGGACCTCATGAGTTTGGAGGCTGTGACCAAAGTGCTCTTCTTTAACTTCTTCATGTGTATTTTGTAGAATATCCAACACCTGTGTTGTTCATCAATGTTTTTCTAAACGTCCTAATTTATATGCAGATACAATTGAAATATTTGGCAGAGGAAATGCAAGCAGTTAGTAAAGGGCTGGAGAAAGTTGTGCAGGAATTGAGTGCATCAGAGAATGATGGTCATGTGTCGGAACAGTTTTGCAAGGTAAGTCTGGCATATCAACTATTGTCTGTTCATTTGTGCAGATAAAGCTTGCTGGATTCATTTGCTGGAACTTCCTATTGGAATTTATGCTTGAACACAATAATCTTTTACTTTTCCTTTTGTTTGCATTAAATTTTATTGCTAGCAAATTAATGTGCTGGATTCCTAGACTTCTTGTAGAGTATTTGCTTGCTCTTGCATCAAAATCTGGTAACGAAGGAAAAGACTTTGTCAGTTCCAATACCCAATTATTAGAGAGAGGAATTTTTTTGGGAATTCACCTAGGAGTTTTAAGTTTTTAAGTTGAGTGGTTCATTCACGTCAATGCCTTTCTGGACCTAGTCTTCCAGAAATTATGACATATCCATTCTTATAATGAAGTTGCAATAAGAAGTACAACATGTGCATGGTGATACACTTTACCCAATAGGCTTTTGGTTGAAGGTGCATGCTATGTTCTAGTACCTAGCTTCTGTGGTGCTTAATGCTAACAAATACATGTTCAGAACTAACAATTTTACTGTATTTTTATTTCTAAAAATTTCCAGATCCTAAAGTCATTCCTCAGTTCTGCTGAAAGTGAAGTGAGATCTTTGGCTTCACTTTATTCTACTGTGGTATGCATGAACTCCTCCTTCCTCCTTGTCTTATAATTTTTCAAGGAAGCTACCCTTGAATTTATACGGACTTATTTATGGTTTTGAATGTTTTCAGGGTAGAAATGCAGATGCATTGGCCCTTTATTTTGGGGAAGATCCTGCTCGTTGCCCATTTGAGCAAGGTCGTAACAATTTTGAGATCTCCATTGTTGTTAATACAGTAGCAAAGTTAAAATACTAAAAACATCGTGAGAAGTGTTTGGCTTAAGATGTCTCACTCTGTGTCTTCATTCTACAGTTGTATCTACTCTGCTCAATTTTGTTAGGATGTTTAGTCGATCCCATGAGGAAAACATCAAGCAGATCGAAATTGAAAAGAAAAAGGCAGATAAGGAAGCCGAGAGTGAAAGGTTGAAGATGAATGCTTCCAAAAAGGAGTCTGAAAACTTGCCGTCTCCCACCAGGACTGGGAATATCAAATGATCTAGTACTATATACTTAGTCTATTGAACGTAGCAGAAGTGGTTCTCATGTAGATAAGCGTCATTATATGCTGATGGTTGAACACCCATTTCAATGGCCTAGGCACAACTTTAAACAGGCAATGGCATAGGGAAAAAAAAAAAAGAATTTGCAGCAAGAACATGCAGTCAAGGAAAATGAAGGTGTACATTACGACCAACGAATTCTCACCTTAAGCTGTAAGCCGACTGATGCCTCTTCTTTTTTTGTGTTCTCTGCAGATTGTGGTAAATTGGTGCGTAATTTGCTCTACTGTTTAACAAAACTCTATTCCTTTTGGAGCAGAGATGTTGGTGCAATGAAATTTTGTTCAACGAACCACTTGCAAGATATGTCAAGACTTTTATTGTAAAAAATATTTGTATTATCCTTAGTTTTGCATAATTTATATGTAGGAGGGCTATATGTGGTTAAAAGGATGTATTATTTCTTCTGTATATTTTGTGTTTAGTGATGTAAATGTTCAAATCTAGTCGATCAATATTAGCATCTAGAGTGTAATTTCATTATGAAAAAAAAAAAAAAAAAAAAAAAAAAGAGAAAGTTTCACTTCCTTGCATTGTGAATTGCTAATTGTCCAAAAGCTGTGTAAATTTCCTTTACATCTACATTCTGTGAAAGGCTTCTATTTTCTCTTCGCTATTTACTTTATGCATTTGTTCTTCTTCGCACATCGATAAAAAAAAAAACCCATTTTTTTATATCATTCAATTGATGAGCTACACATCGGGGAGCTCTCTTCAAAATGCACTTTTCATTGCTCATCTTTGTGAATACAATGAAACAAAAGAAAAGCAAGCACAGTTAAGCCAATCCTTTTATATATCTTCTTAGGCAGTAACTTTTAGCAATTTTTTGAACTACTAATTCCATTGTGGAGGAATGGATTCATCATTCATGACATATGCAGTAGAAGCATAAGCAAATCTAGGAACTAATAAAAGACTAATCAATTATCAAAATCGCACTACATTTAAAGCGGAGAAGTTCACAGAACTCCTGGTGTAGATAAAGAGCGAGCTACAGCTGCTGCCAGAGCAACAGTGAAACTGGGATCTTTAGTCAGGGATGCCACGTACTCTTCAACCTTAGAGTTACTGTTATGGGAAGGCTTTTCCTTGTCGTCTACGGCACTTGAGAGGGTAAGATCAAGGGCTACACCTGGTTCAAAAGGGTTGCTTATGACTGGACAAGAAATGCTACTTCTAGAGCTTTCTGGTGATGAATACAATATGTGTCCAGGTGAACCATTTGGATCATGGTTGTGTTCTCCTTCATAAGTTGCAACCAGAAATGATTTATCCTCCGCGCATCTTTGAACCTGAAACTCAAGAAATCAACACAGTTACCGTCTTTTTTATTAAGCGATCTTCGAATCATGTGTGTCCATATTCTAGCAAAGTCTCAATCTTTCTTCATTCATTTCTGATGTACTTCACTTTGATGCTTCTATATAATTTAATATTTCATGTGTTTTTCAAACATATATACAAAGATCGCCAATAAATACTGAATACCTTCTTTTTGACGGGGCAACCTGGAGCCATGGAACATCTGAAGTAAGCTCTAGGTGCTGGATTATCTTTAGTAACCTTTTGGCCATACTTTCTCCATTGATATCCATCCTTTACGATCTAAATTTCACAGTTTTTTTTTCCCATAATAAGTAGTAGAATTAACAAAAACAACACACAAACATGAACATCATCAATATACTTACTGGGCTTTTGTCTTTGGGGTCAGTTCTGAAAAAGAATTGCGAAGGCTTAGCCATGGGAATCTCAATCCTTTGCTTCTTGATGGGATCATAGACCTCATTATATGAAGCACCACTACCACTAAACGGTGAGTTTCTACCCATTTCATGAACCTTAAATTTTTTTTCTTGAACTCGAGATTGAAGAACACTGAGCTTACTGCTCATAACTTCAAGCATAACCCTAAGAGCTTCATTCTCTTTTCGGCTACGTTCCAACTTCTCTTGGAGAGCTTCCGCCTGAACAAAAATCATATCAGAAACGAAGAAATGAACATCTCATTAATGGTAGAACCAATCTCAGTTAATCTCCATTAAATTAATTTCAAGCCCTAGCTAATGAGTGTATGCTTATGCAGACCAAGAAAAAGAGGAAAGAGAGAAGGATAAGTTACCTTAACTTCGCAAGAGAAGTGAGCATCCATGATAAAGGGTTTTAAAAGGGTTTTTGAATTATGGGTAGGAGATTAATAGCCAAAGATGTTATCAGAGAAGAAGCGCGTGAGAGAGAAGCACCGGAATATTCTGATGCAAGTAGTTAGAAATTTAAGGTGTGTTTGGTGACGCAGCCACCACCAAATCCAACCCAGCTGTATATATTAGTAGTATATTTTGATTAAAGGGGATGATGGATCATGGATGACCAGAAACTGGTGGCTGCTGCTGCTTGCTTCTCTTGGTCTTGGGTGTTTCTGTGAGTTCAATTTAGGCAGAAAGTCATGAACTTGGTCTTAGTTCTTAACAGGAAACTTTGTTAGAAAGAGAGGATTAGTTCATGATATTTATATATTTAAATTGACATGAAAAAAGAAAATATATGTGACCTAAGCTTCATGACATCAAGCACATGATGCAAGAAAACTTTTATCTATAGTTGTTGTTTGTGTCTTTTATTTATTTATTTTGCTTTCTTTGTCATGGGTCCAACGTACTTCATGGTCTGGACACCAAACATCTTAGCCTCACGAGTCTCCTTTTTCTTCCTTCAAAAAAAAAAATCTAGTCTTTTTTTACCCATAATTAATTAATTAAGTTCTCTCGTTAAGCTTCCTTAATTTTTCAATATATTTATAAATATTCAAGGGGTTGAAAGTTATTATTTTAATTGAAAGTAAGTTTAATATGGATGGATTTTTATATTTAATTCAAAATTCTTTGAGAGTCTTTTTTCGTTAATTCAATAAAGAAAATTAAAAAAAATAAATTAAATTATGTAAATATAAAATTTTTAACATTTTAATTTTCAACAGGGCAATGCTGCATATATGGTCCCTAATGAAGTTTGTTGCGTGTGGATAGCCTATAAGTTCCTACATATATATGCATATTTGGACAATTTCTACCTAACATTTGCTGGCTAATTTTTTATTATTATTATTAAACAAATGAATGTTTAATTTATTATTTTGAAATTAGTTTTTTAGAAAGTAATTTTCATGTGACAAGATTAAACTTATATATAATTAATTAACTGAGAGAACATAAAAAATTATTTTTATTATTAAATAATTAATGAAAAATAATATATGGCAACAACATTATTTTTTATTCACAAACTAATGTATTTAATATTATTCTTTATTCCATAAAAATATCTATAATTATTTTATCATAAATTAAGAAAATATATTTAAATTTCATACTGCATTTCTTAGTACACTCTATAGTCGTATTGAAGAAATTATTTAATTTTTTTCAATATAAATAAATTGTCATTTTAGAATAAAGTTAGAACAAATAAAAAATAATAATAAATCTATCCATGACTGAAAATTCATTAAAACAAATAGACTATGGATTTGCAAATATAAAAATTGAATTACTTAAATTCGATTATTTTTATATATTTATATAAATAAATTTAAATAATAAATGCGCAACATGTAATTTATTTTATATCTTTTAGTATTTATTATATATTTCAAAATAAATTAATATATATTACTGTCTATTTAATATTTTTTATTTTATTTTTTTCTTTTGACGATGTGATTTATAGTTTTGTATTTTAATATATTGAATGTCAAAAAAAATTAAGAAAATATAATTAAATTTTTTTTTTTTTGAAAAAAAATCAGATAGCGATATATGAAAGAGAGGTGGGGTACCGCAGAAGTCAATTTTTAAAAGATGGAGTCAATGGTAATGTTAACATCCCCAATCCGTGCACGGAACCTCCCTATTCTCTTCTTATCTGCCACGTGTCACTTTATTAACATTTTCTTTTTTAATCTCTAAAGGTGACAATAACGCCTTCATTGTTATAAAAAAACTCGGTACTTACATGTATATATTATGCATCATGCAATCTTGACCATTTGGAGAATAATGAATTTTAAAAATTTTAGATATTAATTTAAACTTTACTAAAAATTAATGAAAATTTTAATTAATTAATTTTTTATTTTACACCTTTTTTTTTACCAATGCAAATATAAATTTTATTTAAGCAAGATCTAACGGGTTGGAGCACTGAGTGAAAACAAACAGAAAGCTCCCCCAAAACATAATCCCAGTAGCGCAGCATATGTCGGTCCAAAAAATAAGTCCACCCAGTAATCAGCTGGAAATCGAGTAATATTGCGCACCGCCAACTCTCCACCGTCTGCACCGACAAGACAAAACTGGAACGCAGCAGCAACAAAGAGATGCAGAAACCACGCACCATCAAAAAATGCAAAATCAGAACCCATACAGCATCAAACAAAAGCAAGGGAGGCGCAAACAAAAGCAAACCCAGAAAACTGTCTTTACAGGGAGGACAACTGAGATACAAGACCAAACTAAAAATTAGAGGGGAACATAACCGATGCCATTGTATTTTCAGTCTGCGTTAGCCATGATCTGAGACGCCACAACGCTCCAGCGTCGATATTCATTACTTAAAAATGCTGTTAAAAAGTAGAAAATAAATAATTTTTTATTAACATTGCAAAAAAATAAATGTGATAGTCTATTAAAAATAAATTTATATTCAACATATATCCACTAAAAGTTTAAAATTACAATAGAAGGGGGACTGGTCAACCTGTGTGAAAGGAAAAAAAAAAAAAAAAAAAAAAAAAGCACGAAGCAAAATTATTTGTCAACTGGGTCCTTCACTTGAGTATTATTATCCAATACTTGCCCATGATCCACTAGCTCAATAGTTACATTCAAATTTTATTAGAGTAAAATAAATATATTTAAAAGTATAATTCTTCTAAAAGTAGGTGCTTACAGTCAAGAAATACGGCTACCACGTGTATGGATGATCTACTCTCGCCTACTCCTACCAAATTCCACATTTTTCAAAAAAATTTAAAAATCAATTTATTTGATAATTAATAATTTTTAAAATAAAATTTTTTGTTTTAATACGCCTGAATAGATGTTAATAATAACCACCCATTG
Organism: Manihot esculenta; assembly: GCF_001659605.2. Taxonomy (NCBI): domain Eukaryota; kingdom Viridiplantae; phylum Streptophyta; class Magnoliopsida; order Malpighiales; family Euphorbiaceae; genus Manihot; species Manihot esculenta. The sequence continues at coordinate 33,037,830 of NC_035176.2, read as the reverse complement.
ATAGTTACTTACTAATAATTTTAAAATAATTAAACTAATTTTTCAACGATATTTAAAATATTGCTTTTAAAAAGAATAAATTAAAATCTTTAAGGACCTAATTGCGTTTCTTTCTTCATTGCAAATGAATCAAATAAACATCGTCTACAAACTTTTTTTTTTTTTAAAAAAAACTTCTATATACATCAATCATCTCTAATTAATTTAACACAAAAAGAACAGAATAATCTCGCACTCTTCATGATACTACTTCTAATTTAACCATTTCTCTATCCGGGTCTGGTTGATCAATGATCTTCCTGAGAAAGCAGCTGCAAGTGCTGCTGTAAAATTCGGATCTCTTGTCAAGGAAGAAGCCATTTGTTGGACTAAAATCTGCCCAACATCTTGAGCTTCAGTTTCTTTTACTGCCTTTTTAGCATTCTCCTGCAGCATTCCAGGTTTCATCAGGTCAAGAATTACAGTAGTAGCAGGGCTCGCAGTGGGAACTGGACCTGCTATACTTGAACTGTGTTGGCTCGAGCCTAAAGAAAATTGTGGCTTTGAAAGGTGCAAGTGGTTGTGCTCTCCTTCATAAGTTGCCACCAAAATTGAAGGATCTTCTGCACTTTTTTGGACCTGAATACCAAAAATGAAAATTCCCATTTATAAGAAGCTCAAAATCTTCCTGTCTACTAAGTATTTAAGCAATCGTTTTGCTGTGATGAATTGTTAATTATACCTTCTTCTTGACAGGGCAGCTTGGAGCAAATGAGCACTTGAAGTAAGCTCTAGGAGAAGGGTTATCTCTTGTAACCTTTTGGCCATATTTCCTCCATTGATATCCATCCTTCACAACCTGATGCGTAAGGCAGCCCAAGTTTAATCTTATTAATACTGGCAAATAAGAAGAAAAAGAATTAATGCGAATTGCTGAAAAATGAATCACACATACAAGGCTGGAATCTGATGGATCAGTCCGAAAAAGAACTCTTGAAATCTTTGTTTGGATGCTTTCCTTTGGCTTTGTTGTTGAATCTAATTCATCACTAGAGCTGCTTTCTGTAGTTCCATTATTGATTCCAATCATATTAATATAATCTTGGCTCTCAGCCTTTCTCTTCTTAGATGAAGCGAGCTCTTTCTGAGAGTTGTTGCTCATCAAATCAACCAAATGATTTTGCAAAGCGTTGTAATTTTCGCAGAGAACAGTAAGCATTTCTGTTAGCTTCTTGTTCTCGGTGCTTATCCTCGTCAACTCTTCAACCAAAAAGCTAGTTGTCTGTTCATATAAAACAGCAGTTTCTGATTTAGTTCTTGGTTTTGGGAATTCCAAGGAAGTAAACAAATTCAAAAATGGAAGCTAACCTCTTCCTTAACATTTAGTTTCGTTTCAAACCCATCAACAAATTTTCCTTGTTCCGATTCTTTCTTCTGATTCAAAAGCATATACAAGAAAAAAAACATAACTTGAGCATAAATGAAAATTCATCAAGAAAGACAAGAAACAAAAGAATATCTGAACATCAAAGACGAGCAAAACTCACCGGAATAGATTCTTGGACATTCTTGAAGAAAGGATTGATGTTGAGGTGAAGGGAAGTGTTAACCAAAGTGGAGTCCATTACAAACTGAAAAGATATAGCAAGTGGAATTAAAGAAACAAATTGAGAAATGAATATTAGTGAAGAAGATGTATAATTAGTCTGGAGATGGTCAAGCGAAGGAGAGAAAAAGTTGGATATATAGAAGAGAAATGGATGGGAAGGAAGGAAAAGTTGTGGGGAGGGAAGGAAAGTGAGTGGAAGTAGCGGGGGAGGGAAGGAAAGGAGACATCAACTTGGAATCGTCAGCTTCATATTGGGAAGAATCCAAGATTTGGGCTTGTAAAATACAAAGAATATTGAATTCTTAGAGTACTTTTCAAGGGTCAAGAGGAGAAAGGAAGGATCCCTTCCCACTAATCAACAAATCAAAAATGGATCCACCTTCCACTCTTCTTGACCTTTATGTTATCTGGTAGACTTTTTTGATTTTTTTTATCCACACATTTGTTCATTTAAATATATTCTAAGTATTGACTACTCTCTATATTATATAGAAAAGAGTGGAAAAATAATGATATTGCCACAAAATTACATTATTGAATTTGTGATTATAAATTACCTAGCTATATTTTTTAATTGGTTAAAAGTAATATAAGATTTTAAAATGTTTATATTTAAATTCGAATTTTATTTATCAAATTACACATTAATTTAATGGGTTAAAACTAATATATATAGTAATTATTATTATCTTAAAAGTTTGATGGCTTGGACTGATTTTGTATTTGAATTTAAATTTAAATTTTATTTCAGCAAAACTACTTTTAATTAAAAACTATTTTTTTTAAATAGGAGGAAAGGAAAATATTGTTATTTGAATGTAATGTGGAGTGTTTTAAGACTTTTTATCTATTCTATTATTCGCAAAAATTCACACGTGAAAATGCCCTTTTTTTTAATTAATTGATATTAATTTAGATAAAAATAAAAATAAGATGGAAATATTGGATTAAACAGTAATGCGAATGGAATAATGTGTAAAGCTGCTAAGTAGGGGTGTAATCGAGCCGAACCGAGCCGAGTTTTGTAAAGTTCAAGCTTGTTTATTAAAAAAGTTTGGAAGCTCAAGCTCGACTCGAGCTCTAATATTTGATTCGAGCTCTGCTCGAGAATTAAATATTATAATCGAACTTGATTCGAGCTCGATTCGTGAAAGACTCGTTCGATTTAATAACGAGCCTAATTCGAGTTCGAGCTCGAAAAGCTCGATTAAGAAGCTCGTTAATAAAACTCGAGCTCGAATTCGAAAAACTCGATTAAGAAACTCATTAAAAAAGCTCGAGACCGAACTTAAAATTAAAAAGTTTGGTTTGAGTTCAAGTTCAGGCTCGAACTCGAATTAATAATTACACTTTAATCAGTTTTTAATTATCATTAATTCAAATAATATTAAAAAAAGAGAGTGTACATAAAAAATATTACGTAACACAATTTATAACTAAAATAACACAAATAAATATAAATTCAACAACATAATAAAATTAGATTACACACAAAATTTAATATCAAACGAATAAAGTTGATTCCAACTTCCAAAAATTGAAACAAGCTAATATAATTTAATTATCTTCATAATCATCTTCATGCTTATTCAATTAGTTAACTTGAATTTCAACTTCAACATCCATATAACCTTAATTAATTATTATTAATATACTTTGATAATTATTATCATCTTTTATATTATATGCTTAATTATATACAAAAATTTTTTTATAATTATACTTTAATTTTAAAATGTATATAATTTTTACAACTCAATTTATCATGTAGTACTATAATTTTAAAAAATATTTATTATAATAATTAATATTAATTATTTGTGATTATACATTAATTTTATGGAATCTTATTATAATAATTATATACAAAAAATTTTTATAATTTAATTTTAAAGAATATTAATTATAATAATTAATCTTAATTATTTATAATTTTCAATACTATAATTTTTAAATATTTATAATAGTTTAAATTTTATAACTTTATAGTTATTTTTATTTTTTTAATAATATATAAACTTATTCATAAATTTATTTAACGAATTGGTTCACCAATTTATTTAAACAATATTATTTACGAGCCTATTTAACGAGTCTGCTCGTGAGCCTTCTCAACGAGCCTGCTCGCGAGTTTTTTCAATGAGCCAGCTCGCGAGCTTAAAAACGAGCCAGCTTGCGAGTCTTAACGAGCCGAATACTATGGAGTTCAAGCTCAGCTCGTTTAAGTGACGAGTCTCAAAATTAAGTTTGAGTTTGGCTCGTTTAAAAAACGAGCCAGCTTGCGAGCCTAAAAACGAACCAGCTTGCGAGCCTTAACGAGCCGAATACTATGGAGTTCAAGTTCAGCTCGTTTAAGTGACGAGTCTCAAAATTAAGTTTGAATTTGACTCGTTTAAACTCGATCGAATTTTTATCGAGTCGAATCTCGAATAGCTCATAAATAGCTTGACTCATTTACGGGCTACTCCTAAGTCCTAAGCTGAGGATCAGATAGACCTTCTGTTTTAGTAATTAATTAATTAATTGTGAGTTCAGAAATGATTATGTGATGAAGAAAATGCGAATTGAATAGACGTATCAGAGACCTTGAAAATATAACTAATCCCATTTCACAGTGTGAAATGGTTGCCCACAAAAAGCAAAAGTGTTTGCAAATGGGTCAACATTAACCGCAATTTTGTTTCCATTTATTGTCCAACTGCCTCTAACTTTAATGGCCAAGGATATTATGTTTAATGCTAAATTCATCTCACTACACATCTCTTTGACATCGTTTAGGATATGAGGTCGAGTCTCTCAACTCCTATTTTTTATTTTTCATCATTGTAAAAAAATAAATTATTATATTATATAATATAAATTAAATTAAAACAAATTCCTAAGTTGAAAAACATGAGAATTTCTATTAATTTGTATTTTTAAAAAATAGTTATTAATGGTAGCCGACAAGGGACGTCATGAAGAATACACGAGGAAACTTCTTGAATCGACCTCTTTGATTTGATATATAGGATGTGATTCACGAAAAAGCAGGGGAATCTCATGCCTAATTTTTTAAATATTTCTCAATTCATCCTACTACCTTTTATATATATAATGAAAATTACATGTTATTTATATTTATTTGAAATAAATATAAAAAAAAACATTTTATAATTTTATAAAATTTTTATAAATATTGATATGAATTTGTAAGGAAAAAGTAATTTTTTATAAAATTATATATAATTTCAATTTTTTAAAATAAATTATTTTAATTTAAAGTAATTGAATGATTTCATTTTAAAAATTAATAGATAAAAATAAAAATCAATTAAACTAAATTCGTGCAAATTGTTTTATTTTGAATAAATGTAGAAATGGTCATAATTGTTTTTCTTGAAAAATACATATAGGGATTAAATAATTATTGGAAATTAAGAAAAGGTCATGGGCAAGTAAACTTTAACATATTTACATTCTCAATTATTGAGAATATTATTAGGAAATTCACTTAGAACAAACGTTGCTCTCCAGGAATTATCACTTTTTTTTTTTTTCGAATAAAAAGCCCTAGCCCTAGCCCTAACCCTAACCCTAACAACCGGTGGATGTGGATCGTGCAATACTCGTGTCTTATTAAGTCAATAGCAAAAATATTAAAAATTATATAAAATTTAACTTTTGTGCATATATATACTATACGTAATAAGTAGATATATTTTTTTATCATATTTTGTGTATAAAAATAAAATTTCAAATATTGAATTTCTGATTTCAAAATTTAACTACAAAATTAACAATAAAAATTCGAATTAAACATATAAAATTAATTTATTTTTCTTCAGAAACTCAATACTAGATTAAAGTTTCATATATAACGCCTGGCTTGTCGAATCGGAATTTGACGCTCAATAATTTAAAAAACCAAACGCGTGGAATTAGCAAAGGGATGATGTAAGCATAGTCTTTCTTCATCTTTAATTTCCACCTTTCAAACTTTTCCATAAAAAATAATGGTGGCTTAGTCAGCTTAAGGACATTGTGAGAGCCTGCGTCCACTCCTCCATCTTTCTCGGCTTAAGTTCTTTTTTTATTTTTCTTTAAAGTCATATGTACATCGATATCAAAATTAATGCGATGATAAATAAATTTCAAGTTTTAACTTTATTTTTCCGTGATTTGCCTTAAATTTTTAATATAATTTTTTTTGAAAAAATTAACTAACTATTTATTCTTTTAATTTTTAAAATTATATTAAAATATTTTTAAAATTTTGAAAAAAATATAACACTTAATCTTATTATTTTTAGCGGTCAAATATTTATAAACAAAGTATAAAATACCCTTCAACTAATTAATATTTATAATTATAAATTAAATAATAAATTATTTTAAAATTAAATTAAATAATAAATTTCTCTAGGTCCTTCAATATCCACGCAAGATTTTTAAACTCTTTGGTTCTTTTTTAAGTCAAAAGTCATCACACCTACCATTGGATGTGGTAATCCATGAGATCAGCATTCAACGTGTGGTGCTGACGATCCAATGCATGCAATTTCTACATCAACTTACAATACTTTTCTAAATTGAAATATCTAAAATTTTTCAAGTAAAATCACTCAACCAATCATGATAATTTATTTGCCAACGACCCATAAATTAGATTGGCTTATGATATATAAGAATCATAAGTAAATGATATATAAAGGTTTTGTTTTTTTTTTTTAAAAAAAAAAAAAACATTTTGGTGAAATCTCTGTTTTAAAGGCTCATATTTGGAGGACTTGGAAAATTAGCAAGTGGAAAACATCATCATTTATTTTATTAGTTTGCTTAATTTGTATAGACGATTAAGTTTGTTTATTCTTCAACTTAAAAGTTATCAACAACTTGCACAATCTTTTAGAAACGTCACAAGATAGAATTCAAAGGAAAAGAGGAAGCCAGGCTTCATTTAATCTATTCATTAAAGCTATATAATTATTTAGATTTGAGTCCCCATTTTTTTAAAAAAGAAAAAAAATATATATAGCAGATAGAGAGAGTTGTGGATACATGGTTTCTGAGTATTTCAAAACCATTATTTGATAATATAAACTAAATGTGGCCCATGAGAAAGCAGAAGCTTTTGTTGGAAATATTTGCAGCCCAATTTCTCCTGGAGTTTTTAGCCCATTTTCCAGGGTGATGTTTCCGCTGAATCCATTGAAAATGCTTACTAATTAACCCAGCCTCCTCTCCAAGCTGGGCTAGGCTAGGCTAGGCTAGGTAGGCCTCTTTCACATTTCAGTGAACTTTTATCTTCAGCCTGCAAGGAGCCTCTGTCTTTACTCTATCAATTGGGCTTTTTGCATTTTCATGTTAAAAAAAAAAAATTTCTCAAATTTTGGTCCGAAAAAATTTTTTTCGAAATCAAGGTGAAAATTTTACCGCACTCTTCAAGTGCGATAAGCAAAAATAATTTTTATAAAAAATTACATTACCGTACTTTTAAAGTGCGGTAATATAAAAAAAAATTATTTAAAAAAAAAATTCATTACCGCACTTTAAAGTGCGGTAATGAATTTAAAATTTTAATTTTAATTTTTAGTTAATTAATTATTATATTATATTTTATTAATTTAATTTATTTAATTATATATTAATTTATATAAATATAATTATAAAAATTATATTAATATTAATTATTTTAAATTATTAATTATTTTAATTTATTTATAATATAATATAATTAATTATTATTTTTATTACAATTAATTTATAAATATTTAATTTTTGAAATAATAATAGATTTTAGAATAATTTTTTTATTTTGAAATAGTAAAAAGTCTGAAGTTTTTTTTAGGTGTTGTTAGCGCTATAATTTTTTAAAAATTTTATAAAAATAATAAAATAAAATGATAAATATAAAAAATATAAAAAATATAATGTTATATTATAAATAAATTAAAATAATTAATATTTATAATAATATTAATATAATTTTATAACTATATTTATATAAATTTAATATATAATTAATTAAATTATATAATTTGATAATCGTCGAGTCTCGCACTCCTTAAATCGAGTTGAGGCCCATAAGAGCATATCAGATTTTAAGCTCGGAACGCCTTTCAACAGACCTGTCCGGTAGATTCGAACTAGATTTCAACATGAATGATAGGCTGGATTATCCAGAAGTCTAAGCCCAATAAGCTCTTACTCGACTCAGTGATTTGACAGGAGGAAAAACAATGGGTCCAGTCACTTTGCAGTCCTACCCACTTATGCACCGAAAGAAATTAAATGGTCGTCTGACATGGAGAGGGTCTCTGAAACATCCATACGCATGGATCAGTATGATAGGACTGGTGGTACTGTAGTAAAAAGATCGCTACGCATACTGAAATCATATTTTCTAAATCTCAGAACATTATAATTAATAAAATAAATATAATATTATATTATAAATAATTTAAAATAATTAAAATTAATATTAATATAATTTTTATAATTATATTTATATAAATTTAATAGATAATTAATTAAATTATATAATTAATAAAATAAATATTATATTATATTATAAATAACTTAAAATAATTAATATTAATATAATTTTTATAATTATATTTATATAAATTTAATATATAATTAAATAAATTAAATTAATAAAATATAATATAATAATTAATTAAATTAAAATTAAAATTAAAATTTTAAATCCATTACCGCACTTTTGAAGTGCGGTAATGAATTTTTTTTTTTAAATAATTTTTCTTTATATTACCGCACTTTTAATGTAATTTTTTATAAAAATTATTTTTGCTTACCGCATTTTAAGAGTGCGGTTGTAACAGTCCGGAAACCGATACCCCTCTGTAACGGCTCCAAACTGCTCGGCGCTAGGATCCAGATCGGCTTAAGGCCGCCTAGACCCGTAGCAAGCCTGCTACTGAACTCTGGGTACCTGCTCAATCCCATACATGAGCCAACGAAACACTAGCTTTGAAAACCTTTTCTGTAAAACTACCAGGCTTAACCTTAAAATCACAGCCGTCAAGGCCTACACCAGTGATCTACTACTAAACTGAAAACATAGACCCCATCCTCGTAGGGTCAGCATATTACAGGCTAGCCTTGATTTCTGTTTTGGGTCAAGGGATTTACCCTTTCTTCCCTCTCAAATGGGTCAAGGGGTTTTATACCCTTTCTTCCCTGATCACTGGAGTTTTAGAAACACATCATATGTTAAGCCTAGCTTGACACATTTCTCATCAAGAAACGGAAAACAGGACACATGCATACACTAGGGATTCAGCACACACTGGGCAAAGCACAACTCTAGACATTATCTCATTATACTCTATCTCTTTACCACAAGCTCTTTCCATGCATAACTTGTATACACATCATGTCCATACATCATGTCCACAACTATACTATACCAACATACATAACATAACATAACATCATTTAATCTTTACATATCTTGCATCAACATATACATTAAGCCTCTTTCATACATATACATGCCACTCTATCACAACCTAGCTATGCTATTACAGCCAAACACGGCAACCCATGCTTCAATTCTGCTCTCCCATAGCTCACTCTGCTGAACTCTGGCCCTGCAAAACTAGGGTTAAGGGAATGGGGTGAGCTACAAGAGCCCAGTGAGTAGAAACCATAAAACAGTTCATTCATTACATGCTTTCATGGAATGTGTCACAACACAAACATCTCACATCTCGGATTAGACATGATCCCAGAACTCCCTTTGTCGGTGCCCGGTCCCTACGGACTCTCAGGTCACTACATGTACTAGAGCCCGGCCCCTAACTGCGGAGCTCCCAAAGGTCTTATCTAGACATAACAGGTAGCGGGCTACTGAGATCGCCTTGGTCCATCCCATCAACAATAACAATGCAATGCAGCATATTCGTGATCTCTAATGCAGTACAACCTAGTATCATATGGCATCCATGATGCGTGTCTCATGCTCATACTGTAACTATCTTAACCATTAGCTTTAAAACATGCATAGTTAGTTCTACTCACCTGAAGCCAAGCTGTGGCTACCTCTGGGCCAACTCTCACACGGGAGCTAAACACCTCGCCTCAGGTCCGAGCCTACACAGGTGGACTCACATGAGGTGCCAAACAATGCTAACATAACTCTAAAACATCTCCTAAACAACTCCCCAAAAACCCTCTAAAACACCATAGACAAGCATGGAAAAACATGCAAAGGAAGGCAAAACAGGGCACCTTCGGCGGCACTTTCGGCGGCCGAAAGTCCTCTCCAGAGACGAAAGTCAGGCATGTTCGGCGGCAGGTTCGGCGGCCAAAACTCCACTCCCGAGCCGAAAGTCCAAACCTTCGGGGGCGAGTTTAGGCGGCCTATCCCACCTCCTCAAGGGTTCGGCGGCCGAAACTCCTTTCGGCGGCCGAACCTGAGTTCCTCCAGAACCCAGATCCATGCACCAACAGCCTCCCTACACCTTCCTAACCCTCTTAACATGCATATAACCTCTTAAAACCATGCACAAACCCTTAACCACACCTATAGGAGCTTCAAACAACCTTAAACTCTACCACACAACATCACATAACCACATATAGCAAACAAAGGCATAAAGGAGACATAAACCCCTTCATGCACAACTCATGCAAACCATGCAAACCTACCCTTTATCCCTCCATAAAACTTGCTTAAAACACTATAAAACATAAGGATCAACATTTACCTCGTCAAGAATAAAGGCTGGTGTGATCCTAGCTTCAAAACATGGAGAAACCAAGCTTCAAGAGCTTCAAACTCCAAAACCTTGCTCAAAGCTCACAACTCTTCAAAACAAGGATAAATCTCATTAAAAACCATGCAAGAAGTTGCCAAACCCATGAAATCATCTCAAGGAGGATATGAGCTCACCTTGGGTGGGAAGAGGAAGCAAACTTACCTCTTGAACCGAACTAAGGGGCTTTTATAGGTGGCTTGGTCAACCATCTTCGGCAGCCAAACTTGCACCCGCACCTCAGCCAACTTCGGCGGCCGAACCTAGCTTTCGGGGGCACAAACTCTACCACCTTCGGCGTCCGAACATACCTTTGGCGGCCGAACCTCTGTTTTTCCCTCCTTGACCTTGTCTCTTCAAAATTCCTTTCCCTTTCTTTCAAAACCATAAAACACTTAAAACCATGTTAGAAAACCTTTAGAAAACCTTGTAGAAAACGTCAGTTTACCCTTGCAATACCCCTCAAAACGAATCCGACATCCGAGATTCCACCGGACTGTAGGAATTTCGATGCCTGAACGAGCCGGGTATTACAATCTACCCCCCTTATAAAAACATTCGTCCTCAAATGTTAAAACAATAAACAAACGAAACTTAACGCCTATCTAAAACTGCACAAGCTTCCACTGCGCACTCTGATCCTTGCCCTTCTCTCTTCATCTTTACGAAACTGGTTTCGTCTTTAACTCGCCACAGGCTTCTGCTGCGCTACTCTGATCCTCCTCTTCTTTCTCCTTCTCTGCTCTTACTCTTCTTTGCTCTCCTCTTCCTCTTCTTCCTCTGTCCCATTCTAGGCTCACAGATTCATCCTTCTTTGCTCACATCACACTGGACCATTCATCCTTGTCGATCTAGCACGCCACTACTCCTACGCTCTCTTCATCACTCTCCCAACTCTGCGGATGCCATCTTGTGACGTACCATTTCTATACCACCTCTACCTCCCTGACTGACTGATGGTTAGTCAACTTGACACTAGCCTACGCACACGTCTAACCACTCTCACACTACAAGATGAAGGCGGGTTCCCAGACCTGCCTGCTAACCTCTCTAACCGCTCAAACCTGAACAAGAACTCTCTCGCACAACCACTCCTAAACACCCTACGAGCCTGACAGCTGACATCAAACCTCTAGGCATTCTACTCGGTCCCCCTCTGACACCTATCTCGGATCCATCTTGAACTCCGCTCCTGACTACCTTGCGCTGCAGATACAGGTAACACCAGTAGCATAAGAGCAAACCAAGCCATCCCCCGAATGACATCCAGACACTCAAGTCTCGGACCGTCAAGTCGAGTGGCTAGCATCGACTCTCAAAGTCACTGGACTGAACCGTTGCCAGAGATGAATCCTACCCGGGTCTACCTACCCAAAGAGGACACGCTAAGCCGAGAAGCTATCAACTCAACCGCTCAAAGCTCCTAGAGCGCCTAACGAAAAAGAAACACTAGAGCTCACAAAACAACAGAACAGGAACAAGTGAGCATACCTGACATCACTGTGTCTGCTGTATCTGCTCCTCTCCGTCCTTGGTGACTGGCCTGACCTATATCCCTGGTAGCTAACCGCTAGGAGTGTACCACCCTGGGCGCAGTAGGACACTCACGCGCAAAGTGCCCTTCCTGTCCACACTTGAAACATGCCGTAGTACCAATCCGACAAGGCCCGCGATGTAACCTTCCGCACGTCAAACATCTTGGAGGGCCTGAGCCAGAACCACCAGCACCGAAACTAGTCTTTAGTTTCTACCAAAACTTGCCCTTCTTCGACTGCCGAAGGCCTCTAACCTTCTTTCTCTCTCTTTTCGCAGCTGTGCTCAGAATGGAGTGTTCAACTTCGCCTGAACTTGAGATCTTAGACGCCTTCGTCTGCGCATCATCTTCCGACTTTCCCATACTTTCTTCATCATCCATATTCACTTGCACACCTACATCCCTTTTGGGCACATCCATCCTCACTTCTCTCATGCTACCTCCGGACCCTCTTTCTTGCTCCATTCCTTCTTTGCTTATCTCTAAGGAGTGCCGTGATAGTTTCTTACTGCCAACTTCTCCTGCCTGCACTCCTGGCAGAACGGGGGAAAAAGTGTCTGTACCTTCCCACTCAGATGGATCTGACTCCACAAATTGACTCGCACCTTGCATCCTCACTCTTCTGAAACACAACAGGCACACAAGCACACATCAGCTTCACATCAGGTGAACAAAACACAAAACACATGAAAAGCAGCCTAACATAGGGTCCATGTCGCAACCACATGAACTCTCAAACAGATATCAGGGATGATCCTGTCACCAATAGCCCTCAATCTAGCATAACATGCCATGACCAACTGTGCCAAAGGCCATACCTGGTCTCTCAACTCATCTGATATCATAACATAGCATATCGAGGACTAAGGGATCAGTCAACATCCATAATACCAACAAAAATGCACATGCATCAAACATGGCATTACACATCCTCAAGCAAGACCTGACTCCTCAGCCTATCCTAGTGGACATGATCTTTCTCTCGATCTTTCTTATTGTGCTTGCCCTCCTAAAGACAAAAACCTCTTTCTGATGTGAGATACCTCGACTCCCTGAGCATCTTTGCTCAGGACACCGTACTCAAGAGGCCCTATGCTCTGATACCATCTGTAACAGCCCGAAAACCGATACCCCTCTGTAACGGCTCCAAACTGCTCGGTGCTAGGATCCAGATCGGCTTAAGGCCGCCTAGACCCGTAGCAAGCCTGCTACTGAACTCTGGGTACCTGCTCAATCCCATACATGAGCCAACGAAACACTAGCTTTGAAAACCTTTTCTGTAAAACTACCAGGCTTAACCTTAAAATCACAGCCGTCAAGGCCTACACCAGTGATCTACTACTAAACTGAAAACATAGACCCCATCCTCGTAGGGTCAGCATATTACAGGCTAGCCTTGATTTCTGTTTTGGGTCAAGGGATTTACCCTTTCTTCCCTCTCAAATGGGTCAAGGGGTTTTATACCCTTTCTTCCCTGATCACTGGAGTTTTAGAAACACATCATATGTTAAGCCTAGCTTGACACATTTCTCATCAAGAAACGGAAAACAGGACACATGCATACATTAGGGATTCAGCACACACTGGGCAAAGCACAACTCTAGACATTATCTCATTATACTCTATCTCTTTACCACAAGCTCTTTCCATGCATAACCTGTATACACATCATGTCCATACATCATGTCCACAACTATACTATACCAACATACATAACATAACATAACATCCTTTAATCTTTACATATCTTGCATCAACATATACATTAAGCCTCTTTCATACATATACATGCCACTCTATCACAACCTAGCTATGCTATTACAGCCAAACACGGCAACCCATGCTTCAATTCTGCTCTCCCATAGCTCACTCTGCTGAACTCTGGCCCTGCAAAACTAGGGTTAAGGGAATGGGGTGAGCTACAAGAGCTCAGTGAGTAGAAACCATAAAACAGTTCATTCATTACATGCTTTCATGGAATGTGTCACAACACAAACATCTCACATCTCGGATTAGACATGATCCCAGAACTCCCTCTGTCGGTGCCCGGTCCCTACGGACTCTCAGGTCACTACATGTACTAGAGCCCGGCCCCTAACTGCGGAGCTCCCAAAGGTCTTATCTAGACATAACAGGTAGCGGGCTACTGAGATCGCCTTGGTCCATCCCATCAACAATAACAATGCAATGCAGCATATTCGTGATCTCTAATGCAGTACAACCTAGTATCATATGGCATCCATGATGCGTGTCTCATGCTCATACTGTAACTATCTAAACCATTAGCTTTAAAACATGCATAGTTAGTTCTACTCACCTGAAGCCAAGCTGTGGCTACCTCTGGGCCAACTCTCACATGGGAGCTAAACACCTCGCCTCAGGTCCGAGCCTACACAGGTGGACTCACATGAGGTGCCAAACAATGCTAACATAACTCTAAAACATCTCCTAAACAACTCCCCAAAAACCCTCTAAAACACCATAGACAAGCATGGAAAAACATGCAAAGGAAGGCAAAACAGGGCACCTTCGGCGGCACTTTCGGCGGCCGAAAGTCCTCTCCAGAGACGAAAGTCAGGCATGTTCGGCGGCAGGTTCGGCGGCCAAAACTCCACTCCCGAGCCGAAAGTCCAAACCTTCGAGGGCGAGTTTAGGCGGCCTATCCCACCTCTTCAAGGGTTCGGCAGCCGAAACTCCTTTCGGCGGCCGAACCTGAGTTCTTCCAGAACCCAGATCCATGCACCAACAGCCTCCCTACACCTTCCTAACCCTCTTAACATGCATATAACCTCTTAAAACCATGCACAAACCCTTAACCACACCTATAGGAGCTTCAAACAACCTTAAACTCTACCACACAACATCACATAACCACATATAGCAAACAAAGGCATAAAGGAGACATAAACCCCTTCATGCACAACTCATGCAAACCATGCAAACCTACCCTTTATCCCTCCATAAAACTTGCTTAAAACACTATAAAACATAAGGATCAACACTTACCTCGTCAAGAACAAAGGCTGGTGTGATCCTAGCTTCAAAACATGGAGAAACCAAGCTTCAAGAGCTTCAAACTCCAAAACCTTGCTCAAAGCTCACAACTCTTCAAAACAAGGATAAATCTCATTAAAAACCATGCAAGAAGTTGCCAAACCCATGAAATCATCTCAAGGAGGATATGAGCTCACCTTGGGTGGGAAGAGGAAGCAAACTTACCTCTTGAACCGACCTAAGGGGCTTTTATAGGTGGCTTGGTCAACCATCTTCGGCAGCCAAACTTGCACCCGCACCTCAGCCAACTTCGGCGGCCGAACCTAGCTTTCGGGGGCACAAACTCTACCACCTTCGGCGGCCGAACATACCTTCGGCGGCCGAACCTCTGTTTTTCCCTCCTTGACCTTGTCTCTTCAAAACTCCTTTCCCTTTCTTTCAAAACCATAAAACACTTAAAACCATGTTAGAAAACCTTTAGAAAACCTTGTAGAAAACGTCAGTTTACCCTTGCAATACCCCTCAAAACGAATCCGACATCCGAGATTCCACCGGACTGTAGGAATTCCGATGCCTGAACGAGCCGGGTATTACAGCGGTAAGCTCTACCGTACTTTAAAAGTGTAGTAGAGTCAATTTTCACCCAGATTTCGAAAAAATATTTTTTTCGGATCAAGATTTGAGAAATTTTTTTTTTTAACATGAAAATGCAAAAAGCTCCTATCAATTTAAACAGAACAAATTGTGATGTATTCATATCTTAATTAACGCATCAATTTCAATTATTTAAAATAAATGGATAATTTTTTTTTCATTTTATATTTTATTTTGAAGATAATTATATATATAAAAAAATCTTTATGATTTTACGCATTTTTTATGCTGAGAATTTTCGGTTATTATCATTAAATTTTAATGAAGTGTCATTAATATTTAAAAGAAAAATATAAAAAAAATATGTTGTGGTTTTGCACTTTTTTAAATTAAGATTATATATTGATTTATGATGGAAAAGGTCGTATATTTTTATAATAAAGAGTTGGATATTTAATTTAAAATTTAATAATAGATATAATTTCTATTTAAAAAATTAGAAAAATTAAAATAAAGCCGTCTAATTTAAATCACCCTCAAATCAACTCATATACAGCGCCGTCGCTTACTGGTAAGTTGGTCTAAAATTATAAACATTCTGCCATTTTTTTTATAATTTTTTCTTTTTTTATTTTTAAATTACAAAACACTTTGTTTTGTTCTATGATATAATATGAGAATATTATTTCGATTTATTACAATATTTTTAGCGAATTTAAATAGGCAAAAACAATTTTACAGATTAAAAAAGTTTCATTTTAATTCTATGATTGATCAATATTGTATGTTTAATTTCTGTTAGATTTTTTCTATCCGTTTAAACCAGTTCGAACCGTGAGATTTCAATGGGAAACTCAAAAAAATCTACTAATAAAGGGAAGAAAGAAAAAGAAAAAGAAAAAGAAAAAGAAAAATCAGCTGTGGGAACTGCTTCTATCCAGTTTCAGTGAGTTTATGGTTTTCACATCAAACAGATAAAATCTAACAATGGATTTTGCTGTCTCTGTACTAATTAATCTAATCTTGAAGCTTTTTAACAAATCCTATCTTCTTAAAAATGAATGCCACTTGGATATCCTTCATTAGTTTTCTTAAAAAAAAATCATCCAACCAAAGTTTTATGATTAATCTCTTATCGTTATGTGTTTTGGCAGCTCCTCGGAGTCCGGAGGCGGAGCTGCTTTTATCAGTTAATTTAGGTGTCAAGGCGTCGTCTGATCTAATATATTTCTCGGCTCTCTTTATCAGTTCGATCAGAATAGTGAGCAACTTTCTACACAGTGACCCAAAAAATTCAGAGATATTCCTTTTTGTATTGCCTCCACAACTCGGCTCTCATCTAACTCTGGAATTTGTAACGCCTCCGTATTAAAACGGGCTACATACTCTCTCAACAATTTATTCTTTCTCTATCGAACTATTTCCAAATAACTGGTCTTCTTTTCAGTCGGGACCCCGCTATAAATTGGCTGATAAAAATATTAACGAGGTCCCCAAAGCTCTTAATGCTTCTTGCCTTCAGACAGTCGAATCAAGTTCTCGCTGATCCTGTGTGTTGTGGGGAAGACCTTGTACATCAAGGTATCCGACAGAGTTTGGAGCTCTATGAATGTTTTGTAGTTAAAGATATGCTCCCTTAGATTCCATGCCCCATCCTATGGGGTGATTCACGGTTGTGGAAGCCAGTCAAAAAATAACTTTTTCAGTTATCAACAATTTTACAACTGCAGATAGTGGTGAAAGGATCGAATCCACAGGGAATTGAGAACTTACCTATCTTCCTTTATCAAGACCAAGAAAATAAACTAAAAGCGAATAAATTGAAAGCGAAATAAACTGAAAGCAAAAGTAAAAGGGGGTTTTGAGATTGATTCAGTTAAACTAGTAAAGAAAGCAATAAAGTAAAGCAAAATAATAAAATAAAGAGATTCAATAATGAGAAAGATCTAGTTGAAGACTTGGATCCACTTCAGTTGTTGGGATTGATCATTGAAACTTAGGTTCCTTTGTTTGATTCAATAAATTAGGTATGGAGATGGAAAACGCTTCTCACCACCATATCTCTCTTTAGACATAAATCAATTAGGGAACGTCCTCTAATTAATTACTAATCAACAAGTTGCCAAGGAATGTCCTTGGACCTTAGGCATCAAAACAACTGTCACCTAAACGCATAGCGATATTGCTAGATTATGCAACTTCCTTAGTTCTTACACCAAGTGTTCTTGTGTTTGAACAATCCAAGCACTTACGGACTCAAAATTATTCAAACTAACAATATATTACCTTGCAATCAAGAATCAATTGGCCACATTGATCAAAATAACAAAGCAGTAATGGAATCAAGTATGAAATTGCATAAATATTAAATAAACCAAAGATAAACAATGTATGTTCAGATCTCCCAATCCATAAAACAACTAAAGTTTCAACCAATCTTCAACTAGAATTAAAAGTTTCAGCCACTCATGGCTGAAACAAAACCCAAAAATAAAGAAAGGAAAAAGAAGAGATGGTGCCACTTGCAATCCCGTAGGTGTGTCAAAAGGAGAGTAAAAAAAGCATGGAGAGGCTCCTTATGTGTCTTTTTATAGTTGAAAGTGTTGCCCTAGGTCTTTACTTGCTGTCCAAGTTCTTAAGTTGCTGCCCAAGAGGCTGCCCATGCAAGCCTTGCCGCCCAAGTAGTGTCTGAAAGGGAGAGGCGCACGACTTAGTGCTTCAGAAGGCAAGAGGCGTGCGGTTAGGGCTTCAGAAGGCAAGAGTGTGCTGCCCTAACTTTCCTTTTAAGGTGGAGCCTTTTTTTTTTAATTTCAAATTTTGAATCTTGAATACTTGAGAGGCAAGTGCATCTTCTTGAGATCTCGCTTCCTGAATAGGCAGAACTGACTGTTGAGGTGTCTTCACATTCAGAATAAGGAAAGAAGGATTTGCAATTTGAATTTCAAATGATCTGCTGATAGCGCTTTCCTTATTTGACTCTTTCCTTATTTGGCACTTCCCATATTTGAAAACTTTCCTTATTTGGCACTTTTCTTATTTGGCAGTTTTAAGAGCATTTTCACCAGATTGTCTCTTTACACCTACTTTCTGTAAAACAAGATCAAAACCACAAAATTAGGCAGAAAATGTGTAAATTAACATTAAGAACATCATGATAAAATAGTCTAAATTATGCTCTATCATGGGGCCATCGGCGGCATCATAAACTTCTTAGGGATGGTTTCTTGTTGGATCCATCAAGAAAATGGTGAGGATGTGAGTAGGAGGGTCTGGCTATTGTCTTTTGCTCCCAGCTCAGCTAGGAGCTGCTCCTTCATTCTCTGCAACTTCTGATCTACGTCTACCTCCTCCTGCCTCAGCCTTTTCTCCAAGCGATACCCTTCTCCCCATTCCTCACTCTCGATTCTCTTAGCTATCCCCGCAGAGTAGCTCTCTGCTTCATTATTTTTTATGAATTCTCTCACCCTCCTTCCTCGGATTCTGGCTGTCGGCTCCTCCACTTCCTTCTCCGATCCTTCTACTGCTTTGTTGAGGAATCTGGTAGTTAAAGGTGAGTTGGGGCTCGGTGGTATGGTCCCTTTCAGCTACGGGAGTATGTTTAATAGGTATTAAGACCCTTCTACTGCAGCATCTTGCCTAGCCAGTGGACAGTATTTTGTAGCTAAAGTGCTATGGTTTGAAGTTCTTGGTTGGATATGGTGGTTCTGGGTACATTCCCTGCCGAGCTCGATGAGGGATTGAACAACACTGGTGGTTGGTTGGAGGGGGTTGTAGGACTGGAAAAAGAGAACTTTTACCCCTCTTGAGCAAAGCTCAGGTCATTTGGGGTGTTATTGGTGTGATTTTTGTTGTGATTTGCTATGTGGATCTCAGTGGGTATTACGAGAACGAAACTTCGGTGATGAGAAGATCTCATTCGTTCCCACAAAGGTGCCAATTGATGTTCTAAGATCCAGAAAATAGAATTTACAGTGATTGTGTAAGTTTGGCTGGAGAAAAAGATGTTCCTCCCCTTTTATCCATTTTCTTTTTGTCCGCTAATAATGTCTAACTGTTTCTCTGCTACAGTGCTACCTGTCTCTGTCACTCAGATCCATACGTACGAATGTGTCAGGACATCTCTCCATGCCAAGCGGCCATTTAATTCCCCCGGCGCATATGCGAGTAGGGCTGCAAGGTGACTTGGCCTGCTCTCCTATCTCTTGTCACGTCCATGGGCTAGACTTCCTTTGAATGGGCTCATGCGTGTGGTCTGTCCGGCCCGCTTTGGGTTTTTGGACTGTGATCCACAGTCTAAAGCCGATCCGCTTGAGTGAGATCTGATGGGTATTGAGTCAGCGTTCTTTTTCAGGGTTCGGCCTTATTCCCAGACGTAGAAAGCTCGACGATGATCATATAATTTTATATATTTTTTGTGTTGAGAATTTTCAGTTATTATCATTAAATTTTAATGAAGAGTCATTAATATTTAAAAAAAATATAAAAAAATATGGTGTGGTCTTGCACTTTTTTTAAATTAAGATTATAGATTGATTCATGATGAATGTGTATTTTTATAATAAAGAGTTGAATATTTAATTTAAAATTTAATAATAAATATAATTTTTATTTAAAAGATTAAAAAATCAAATAATTCAAATCAATCTCGAATCAACTCATATGCAAACCTGTCGAATACTAGTAACTTCTGTCCAAAATTATAAATATTAATTATGCCTTTTTTTATAATTTTTTTTTATTTTTAAATTACAAAACACAATATTATTTCCATTTATTATAATATTTTTAGCGAATTTAAATAGGCAAAAACAAATTTACAGATTAAAAAAGTTTCATTTTAATTCTTTGGTTGATCAATATTGTACATGTAATTTCTGTTAGATTTATTCTATCCGTTTAAACTCGAACCGTGAGATTTCAATGGAAAACTCAAAAAAATCTATTAATAAAGGGAAGAAAGAAAAAAAAAATAAAAATCAGCTGTGGAAACTGCTTCTATCCAGTTTCAGTGAGTTTATGGCTTTCACATCAAACCGATAAAATCTAACAATGGATTTTGCTGTCTGTGTACTAATTAATCTAATTCTCTTATAAATGAATGCCACTTGGATATCCTTCATTAGTTTTCTTAAAAAAAAATCATCCAACCAAAGTTTCATGATTAATCTCTTATGGTTATGTGTTTTGGCTGCTCCTCGGAGGCCAGAGGCAGCTGCTTCTATCAGCATTAATCCAGGTGTTAAAAGCCTGCAGGTGTTTTTGCCTTTGATAATGCTTCTTTATCTACATTAATTGACAGCTTAATTTGTTTGAGTCTTCAGTTCCGTCCAGCAAATGGTTATTGTTTACTTAGGCTTCTCAACTTTGTAGATTAGATTGACATGCGTGGACCCATTTATGTAATTTATTATTATTTTCTGTATTTTATATTAAATATTTCTCAACGAATAATATCTTTATAAATATTTAATATCTAAAATATACTTATTCTACCAACTGAATTCATATCAAATAAATTTATTAAAAATATAAAATATTTCCTTTTAAATTTTAAAAATTTGTATATTTAGAATTCAAATTTATATATATATAAAATATTTATTTATTATACTAAATCACTATAAATTGCGGTAATAAGAGGTCCAATACCAATTGGACGCATGGGTAGAGAAAACGCGTTTACTTGTGGTGGGGTGAAGCTTAAAGAAGACGCAGATAAAAGACGCCAAGCGGAGCATTTGAGATTCTAGTTTCTGCGTTTGGCACAGCTTCATTGGTCAGGGATCTCCCGTTTTAAATTCTTTGATTGCTACGTTTTGCCATCATCGAGTTTCAACTTCAATTATTACCCTGTTTCCAAAATAAGAAATAATTTCAATTATTGCCTCGTAGATTTGAGATCTCAAACACCATGTTTAAAGTCGATCCCAGTAATCGCATTCCCAAAGATCAAACTCCATTTATGTAAGGCATTAGATGCAAAGCTCTCAACTTTCTATTTTGAAGCCTTAAGGCCCGCATCCAACAAACAAATAGCGTAAGATTCTAAGAGTAATCATGCACTCAGACCAGCTATCCTCCTCAAGCAGAGGTGGTATTCCGAAAACCAAAAAATTCTAGAGGTGGTAGGAACCCATTATTTAAAAAGAAGAAACCATCTCCTGCTCCATGCAAAGAAAGGCCAATAAAACCAGCTTATTTTTATATATAAAAAAGATAGAAAAGGAATTTCCCTTTTATTTTTCAAATGAGTGACTTTCGTTTAAGAACATAAAAGTTTTTACATAAAAACACATGTTGAGGGTTTGTCATTGGTTGGATATATATGTAAATATGCTGGGATTTGACATGGTAAGGGGCTTCTTTGAATTATTTTTAAAAGTAATAAGAAATCCGATTTTCTTTGTATCCAAATCTCTGCATTAACTTGCTAATCACAGCTTATTTACAGATTACAAATCAAAAACCGAAAACCTATATCCACTCCATGGGCCACAAGGAAAAGGTCAAGCCAAAAAAGAAAAACAAAAACCCTAATTTTAATTATAATAAAGATTAGTAGCCCTTCTATAATATCGTTTGATTTTCAGATTCTCCACCGCCAGCGCTGTTGCTGTTGCAAACGGTGTCGCCTTGCCATGTCCAGACAATGTCTTTCAATGCAGGCCTAACATCTTGTTCACAAAACTTCGCATACTCCAAAGTATCGCCGGCGGACTTGGAGAATTCCACGACTGCGACCTCCGGAGCTACCTCGAACACCTCGGCTGTGACGGACAGCCTCCCTTTCCTCCCCTCCGACAGGCCTTGCAATTTCATTTTGAAATCTTTGACCTTGGATACCTTAAAATTTAACCCTTTTGCAATTCCTTCAATTTTGTTCATGATGGCACTCGCCGAGAATTTGGAGGTGAACATAGACCCTGTTTTCTTCTTATTTTCGAATAGATTCGACAAATCAAACCCAGAAGACATTGAAGAAATAAACTCAAAAGCGTTGAAAAATTTTGGGGAAGAAACTTTAGTCATCACTGTTGATAAAGGTTCATCTTCCTCCTCTCTTTTATCTGGGTTTGATATTTCTCCGACGGAAAAAGCTAGTGGTCTTGTAAATCCCTTGCGAAACCAGGGAACTCGCATTATGGCTGGTATTGTGATTCTTCTTTCTGGATCAGCAACCAGTATTCTGGAAATCAAACGCTTAGCTTCACTGGAAAACCATGGCGGACATTCAAATTCTGCTTTGAAGATCTTTCTATACATCTTCATCATATTCTCATCTTGAAATGGCAAAAACCCAGCAAGGAGAACATAAAGGATTACCCCACATGACCATATATCGGCTTTGAATCCATCGTATCCCTTCTTCCTCAGAACCTCCGGCGCCACATATGACGGAGTCCCACACTGCGTGTGTAGGAGGCCATCGTTGAGTAATTGTTCCGGCAAGGCTGACAGCCCAAAATCAGAGATTTTGAGATCTCCATTTTCATCTAATAACAGATTCTCTGGCTTCAAATCTCGGTGAGAAACGCCTCTGCTATGACAGAAATCGACTGCGCTAATCAACTGTTGAAAGTACTTGCGAGCAACATCTTCTTTGAGCTTCCCTCTAGCGACCTTAGCGAAGAGCTCGCCGCCGCGGACGTATTCCATAATAAAGAAGATCTTGGTTTTTGTAGCCAAGACTTCCTTGAGCTCAACTATATTTGGGTGTCGAACAAGTCGCATAACAGAGATTTCTCTCTTGATTTGCTCCATCATCCCTTCCTTTTTCACTTGATCTTTACTAATTACTTTGATAGCTACGCTTTCTCCGGTTGCCATGTTCTTTCCATAGTAGACCTTAGCAAAAGTCCCCTTCCCCAACAGCCTGCCCATCTCGTACTTGTCAAATAGAACATGCCTCTCTTCCATGACTGAGAAAAAGGAAAAAAAAAATCTACTTTCTTTCTCTTTTCACTTCCAACTCAAAGGGGATTTACAGGAATAGAAGAATAGAAAGATTCTGTGCATCAATTTGGGAGCTGGGTGGATTTGTTTATAGTGGGTGAAGAGAGTAAGGGGATCCAAGAAAGAACAGCTGAGATACAGATGTGAATGGATTCCATTGTATGGGTTGTTAGAGATGTGAGGATTGAACAAAACTGTGAGAAGAAAGTGTTGATTGAAAGATATATAGAGAGGAGAAAAGCAAGTGGACGTAGGAGCACCTAGTATTTAGTTTCCAGGAAAATCTTGAGAGAGCCGCAAGAGGCACACCGCACACTGGAATGAAAAATCTCCCTTTTTCAAAAATTTATAGGACAAGCCTACAAATCTGGAAAATCATCCTCGCATTTATTTATTTTGTTGTTGTTTCTTTTTAACTGTAATCTTTTACACTACGGTCTGCTGAAATTGATTGTGAAGCCTTAACGTAATTTATTGGTAAAAGAGGTTAAGGACAGTTAAAATTGATAAATTAAAAAAAATAAATAAATAAATGTTGAAGCAGTTTACTTATACTGGAAATTTTGTAATTAAACAAATTAAAGTTAAGTTTAAATTTGCTTTATTGGTACTTTTTCAAGCAATATGACAACTCCAACAAGGAATGTGAAATATGCGTGATGGAAGTTGTCATTATATTGGGTGGGTGGTTTGTGGTCAGCATTCTATTACCCAATCTATGGCCAACTCATGTGCTTACATCTTTATAATCAATCAACTTCTATTTATTTTTTTCTTAAATAAATTTCAATAACACAAGTTTTTTTTTTTATTCTTAAAAAACAGAAAATAGGAACTGAAATTAAAATCAAGATTTAATAAAAAGTCAAGAATTATTTGTAGCAGAATGCTATTATGAATTTTCAGTCCCACTTTGTGGAAATCAATAATTGCGGACTTAGGTTTTGAGGTTTCAAATCTTAATTTTTCTTTATAGAGTTTTTCTTGAATTCGTTAAACAATTTTAAAAATAAAAAATATTTTTTTGATAGTTTTCTGATCTTAACGTCACACATGCCTCAAATTTTGGCAATTATGTCCTGACTTTTCCAGAAAAAGGGCGAAATTAATGGTTAGAGATAAATTAAAACGTTATCGCCTTTAATAGAATATGCTGTTTTTTTAAAGAAAATAAATCGTTTTTATTAATTATTAAAGGCTTTGCAAAAATAACCTATAACAGTTGACACAGTCAACGATGCGCTGCTGTGGTGTCTGCGCGCTTCCTTTTTTTTAAATTTTATATTAAATAATATAATATAATATATTACAATTCAGATTTTAGTAAACATTTTACTATTGTTTAAAGCACAAAGTATATAATTTAAGATATTCGATGGGCAACTCACAATTATTATTATTATTATTATTATAAATTTAAGATTAATTTTAAAAACATTGTTAATATTTTTTTCATATAAATGTAATTAAAATTTGAATTCGATATATATTTCTCCATAATAATTCAGTAATTGCTTAGTCCTATTTTTATTTTGAAATTGTCTTTCGTTGATTAAATTAAATTTTATTTTATTAAATTTGAATTTGTATGATTATTGATACGATTAATGTGTCATCTGGAGTTGAGGCTGGGAGATTTTTTTTTTTTTCTATTTTCAGAAAATATTATTTTAATTGTTATGAAATTTTTTCAAATTTTGCTTTAAAGTTTTATTATTAAAACATTACAAATTGATTTTAATAACTCAATTAAGATATTTATAATTTTGTTCCAATCACAAGCAAAGATGACATCATGATACTCTACGTCCTATATTATTAAAAAAATGTAAATTCATATTTTTAATATTCCGAAATAATTAGCTATTAATTTTGGGGTTAGGTGCCCACAGATTTTTGTTAATAATAATAATTATCATTATTAGAGGAGCGGTGTATGTCTGAGCCAATCAATCAAAGGCACCACTCCACTAAAAAAAAAGAGTGTGGGACCCCAAGACCATGAAAATAAAATACAACCTTCTCCATCCATAGAACCATGACACCTTTTTGTAAAAAAAGAAAAATACAATTTTTCTTTTTATTCTGATAATTTATTATATTGTATAATAAAAAAAACAAAAATTAAAAACCCTAACCAACTGATTAATTAAGATATTTAGTTAGTGGCTTTACATGAGTACCAAATTTCTAGCACTACCCATGTCTAAAATAATTTAGGTGTGGGTCCCATAAATATGTTGGTGGAATGCATAATTATTGAAAATTAAAAAATAAATTATCAATATTGAATATATTGCACCATATATTAAGCAATACTTGAAGATTAAGGTGCTTAATGACAAATATATCTTCTTTATTTAAAATGCCCATTATCTTTTGTTGCTTTAGGAATAATTAAAAAAATATATATTTTTTTTGTAATATGATGTGATAAAAATAATCCATATAATATATATTGGCATTGTCCATAGCATAAGTAAGGCATTCAATTAATTAAATTGTTATTGGTGTGTCATTTCTTAATTTATTTAGTGTAATATATAAAAATATTAAACATTTTTAGTTTATACTAAATTATTAAATATTATATAAATGATGATACGTGAATTATGAGCTGTAATTATAAAATATGCCATGATAAATTCTAATAAATTATTATATACTATCGTAAAAATTTTATTTATAAAAAAAATATTCATTCATTCTAACACTCGAATTTTAAAATAACAAGACTTGCCCTGTCCTAAGTTGATGGAGTCATTTATAGTATAAAATTATTGTCAGAGCACATAATCTAGAAAATCTCACAGAATTCTTTATTCATTAACCGATATTAATCTTATTTTTAAAAGATTTGATAATTAATTTTATTTTTGTATAATATAAAAATAAAATATATATACAATTCAAAATATATGTTTTTATATATTCATTTTAAACTCAATATTTCTATTATATTATTTTTAATAATTTATTAATTTAAATATCAAAATAAATATCTATAGAAACTAATCACTTCATATTTCTTTTGGATAGATTTAACTATTACGATTCAACTCATCATGGACTAACTATCATTAAAAAAAAAAATGATGAGTCTCAATAATTCATTACCATAATGCAAACGTTGCTTTTCCCCATAATTGGCGAAGACTATTGAACCTAATCCTGCAAAAGCAAGCATTGGATTAGGGACATTCTCCCACAACTGCTCCGATGTGATGTATTTGCTTTCTATCCACACTCATAATCTTTTGTAATAATAATAATAATAAAAGAACTTTTATCTTAAACAGAACATATCTAATGATAAAAATTAAGACTGCAAAATAAATAAATAAATAAAAATAGAGAAATCGATTAGCCGGCAGCTTGGAATTATTGTATTGGTGGTATCATGTGGCCAGTTGTGGGAAGCCTCCCGTGAAGCCCACGAGGGCTTTTCTCAATTTCTCTAAATTAGACTGCCCATTTTGGCCGCCCATGGGGAGAGCTCCCCACCGTCCGATTTAGATCACGAAACAAACCAAATTTAGCCTCAGCTAAAGTTGAGATTGGATCGGTTAAATCAGTTCCGATCATGAACTGAACTATAGCCGCATAATAGGATGGCCATGTACAATCTCCCATTGAATTAGTATCTGAACTAAATTCGAAATCAGTTCAATTCGAAAAAAAAAAAATTAAGAATTTTATATTAGTTGTGATTTTCTTTATTTTTTCATTATAAAAAAATTTAATAAATAAGTTATATAAATTAAATTTTATAAATTTGTGAATTATAATATATAAAATATTATCATCATAATAGTTTTAAAAAAAATAAATCAAAATAAATTAAAGCAAAAATGAAAGAGAAATGATTTTGAACTTAACTATTTCAAACTATAATTATTTCTAATTCAACACTATTTTAAATTAAAAATGCTTCAATTCTAAAATTGATTCGAATCACAAACTTTACAAATCGATAATTCATACTTATAACGCCCATATTTGATATGCAATTCTTCTAAGTGAAAATTTTGAATTTTGTCAATAAAATTTAATTCATTTATATTCATGATGGAATTCAATCATTTAAAATCAATTCAAATATAATAAAATTCAATTGAAATATTTTATATTAGATAAATTAATATATTTAATTTATTCAATATTTTTATTATTTTTAAACTAAATATATCATGTTGCTGAGATTAAATTGATAACATGGTCGAAATTGAATTATACTATGATTGGGCAGAAATTGCAAGAGGGAAAATTTGATGTGGTGGCGGATGCCCACGACAACCACTTTGATGCACAAGTCAGTATCGTGACGAGTGAAGAGAATGCAATAAATTGCTTAGAGTTTTAGTATTAGAGAATAGTGTACATTTGCATCTCGGATCGTTCCCTTTTATATTGTAAGAAGTTAAAGATGAATATAGTATTTTCTAAAAATCTAATGATGATGTGGCCGACTACTCGATAATGAATATCGTCAGTTAATGGGTTGATGATCCTGCAATCATAAGCAAAGCGAAAAAGTATCCAGTAACAGTAACACCGTGCCAAGACTCGACCTATCAAGGAAAGGCTAGTCTTGACGATAGTCCGGGTGTTAAAATGTCTGAATCTTCTTTTTCGCAGTCAGATCTCTGCTACCTAGTCCATGTCTTGTTGTGACACCTCACAGCTTACTTTAGGCAAAAGACATATTGATGTCTCCTTCTACCACAGCTCAACTTATTCCTAAGGCTCGTTAGGGGGGAGTGACTCACTGGTGGCCACTAGTGAGGATTGGGCCCAACTGGCCACCGTAGGCCTATTGAGTCCCTGTGCTGTGCCTCCACTCCTTATAGGCATTCCCCCTGTCTGCAAGTGGTGTGAGGATCGTTGTGTGGAATTGTATAATGACTATTTTGCCCCTAAAATGAAATGAGTAGCCCTTTTATTAAAATCTCTGTGCCTACATGCGATATTTGGCTTGCTTGTGTCATTATGCTTGTTTGATGCTGATATCTGCTTGATATATATATTGCTTGCTTTAATAACGTTCTAGCCTCTTGGCTAATCGACATGCTTCGTTGTGCAGATCAATGTGTAGATACATCGGCTGACTTGCCTTGATAGTGTTCAAGTCAAGTGCCACACGGTCCCCAGTGAGTGTCAAAGCCTGGGCCCGTGACATTTGATATCAGAGCTTGAACGATCTACAAGCAGTGTGAAAGCATGACGAAGTCAGCAACCCTTATTAATGCCCTTGAGGGGAGGGTTAATGATCTTGCTGCATTGTCTAATACATATACCACCCAAGAGGGGATGGCACTGGAGTTTGATACTGTTTACCAGCGCATGGCACTGCTAGAAGAGAAAAATGAACAACTATTGGTTGTGATAGCCAAGTTGTCCAAAAGCCAAGGGGAACCCACGGTGGTGGAGCCAACCCAAAATTCCCCTGTTGGGAATGACACCCGGTGGGGTGATCTTGGAACAAAAGTGAATGAACTTGGGGCGGTGGCCTCTCAAGTTGATGAAGTGATGGACAATCTAAAATCTCTTGCTGATGCTCACACTTCCCTAGTAGGGGGTTGTTGATGAGATCAAGGACAATGTCAAAGACACCGTGAATGCTATAAGAGAGGGTGTTGAAAATACAATGAAGCCTATAGAAGACGAGATACAGGGGCTTAGGGCACAAATGAATGTGCTAATGAGGACAACTGGTAGTTTGAGTGCTGACTACCATAGTTTAAGGAAGGATAAAATCCCAGAACCTCAGCCTATACGGGGACTAGGGATGCGAAAGAGGTAGACAACTTCCTCTTTGATATGGAATCATTTTTCAACGCCTCCAAATGAAATTCTAATGAGGACAAGCTAATAGTTGCCCCGATGTATTTGAAAGACGAAGCCAAGCTATAGTGGCGATCGAAAGTGGAACAGTCGACAGCAGGACAGGGCCAGATTGAGTCTTGGGAGACTTTCAAGCAAATGTTAAAAGCTCAATTCCATCCCGAGAATGTGGCACTTAACGCGCGATGGAAGTTGAGAGATTTGCAACAAACGAGCTCCATCCGAGATTATGTTAGGGAGTTCACAACCTTGACGCTGAATATAAAAGATATGGGCGAACCTGACAAGTACTTCACGTTCCTGAGTGATTTGAAACCTTGGGCCCTCAATAAGTTGATGAGACGAAAAGTAAAGGATGTCGATGCAGCCATTGCAGCAGCTGAGAGCCTAGATGACTACGCCTCTCCAGCTTTGAAAAAAAAATTTTAATCCCCCTATTCCTCAGGATAGCCGACCTAACAAGTGGAATAAGTCACAAAGTGGGGGAACGACTCGGCCCAATTTTTCAACTAAAGGGGTCAAGAGAAAGAACTGAAGTTCTGGGAATAGTTCAAATTGGCCAGGTTTCTTAGAAAGGGAAAAGTTCAATATGGGGAGATAAGTTAGTCGGGCCCAAGGATCAAATGTTGTTTCAGTGCCGAAGCCCAATTCAGTAAAGTGTTTCCTTTGTGAAGGGTCACATAGGGTGTCTGACTGTCCACATCGAGGAGCTCTAAATGCCCTGCGGGCCTTCCAAAAGGAAGAAAAAGATTTCCAAGTGGGTGAACAAAGCATGGATGAGGATGACCCATAAGTAGTGGGAGCTCTACGCTTCTTAGGAGCTTTGGAGAAGCAAAAGGAAAAACCTACTATGGGAAGAGGGTTGATGTACGTGGATATGGTTATCAATGGGAAATATGCAAGAGCATTAGTAGATACAGGTGCCACCGATAACTTTGTAGCAGATGCTTTAGTCACTCAATTTAAGCTATCTGTGCATGTAGAAAAAGGGAAGATAAAGGTTGTCAATTCCGAGGCATTGAACACCGTTGGTGTAGCTCATGCGGTGTCTTGCGAAATGGGACCTTAGAAAGGGGAGCTAACTTTCACGGTCACACCATTAGATGATTTTGATGTTGTGATTGGGATAGATTTCCTAAAAAAGGCACAAGCTGTAATACCCGGTTAGAGTCCGGCATCGGATTCCTATCGTCCGGTGGCAGTTCTGATGTCGGAATGCCCTAGAAGGGTTCGGGTTATGTTTTGATATGTTTTTGTTAAGAGTTTACATGTTTTAAAGTGTAAAGGAAATGAGATTTTGCAAGAAAAGCACCAAGGCAGAAAAGCCAAGGTTCGGCCGCCGAAGGTGACTTTCAGCCGCCGAACTTGCATGGCTTTCGGGTTTCACGTTTGGCCGCCGAAGGTGGTCTGGCCAGCCACCTATAAAAGGCCCTAGGTCGGTCAAATGGATAAGATTTTCTTTCCATTTGCACGAGCTGAGGTGAGACTTGATCTTCCTTGAGTGATTCATGTGTTTTCTTACATCTTTCATGGTTTTGATGGATTTTCATGTGTTTTTGAAGTTTTTGAGCAAAAGAGCAAAGGTTGGAAGCTTGGAGACTTTGAGAGAGGATTTCTCCATATCTCCACGTTGGGATCCTTTATTCTCTTGTTGTGAAGGGGTAAGTGAAGATCCTGACCTTCCTTTCTTGAGTTTTGAAGGTTTTATGGGAGTTGTATGGGTAGTTATGCATGTTTAGGTTAAGGGAGGTTTTTGATGATTTTTGTGTATAAACATGTTTAAGTGTTGTTTGATCTGTTTGTTTGAGGTTTTAGGATAGTTTTGGACCTCTGTATGCATGTGAGATGGTATATGCTAGTTGGGAGTAGTTGATATGCATGTTGGGTAAGTTTTGAGTAAAGGTTGCATGAAGCAGAGCAGGTTTCTGCCCAACGGGCAAAACCAAGTTCGGCCGCCGAAGGAAGGTTCGGCAGCCGAACCCCTTGTGGAGGCAGTTTCGGCTGCCAAAGCTTGCCTCCGAACATTGGGACTTTCGTCTCTGAAGGGAAGGTTCGGCCGCCGAAGGTTGAGTTTCGTCTCTGGACGAGACTTTCGGCTGCCGAAGGTGCCGCCGAACATGCATGAGTTTCGTCTCTGGAGGGGGGTTTCGGCCACCGAACCTGCCGCCGAAAGTGCCATGTCCAGCTTTCTGTTGCATGTTTTATATGATTGTTTTAGGATCTTTTAGAGGGCTTTTTGGGGAGTTTCTTGAGATGTTCTTGAGTTAGTTTGGTCCCTCATTTGAGTCCACCTGAGTAGGAACGGACCAGAGGAATCAGGGAGTTCAGCAGTGAGCACTGCTTCAGAACCTGCAGAGTCAGTTCAGAGTCAGCCAGAGGTGAGTGGAACTCAACTTAAACTTCTAACTGTGCCAAATGAAATGCTTTTAGCATATTTCATGCATCATGGCTATGGTTTTAGCCTGATTGCATTAGATATCACGAATATGTTGCATTGCATCTATGTTGTTGATGTGGGTAAATGCTGGATGATCCAATAGTCCCTGACAGGAAGTCCAGTGAGCCTTTGACTACGCCCTGGCATAGCTATGAAAGTCTAGTGAGCCTTTGACTACGCCCTGGCATATTAAGGGACGCTAAGACCAGGTGCCTACTAAGGCCCTGGGGCAGTGTAAGTTATGTTATGATGACAGGAAGTCCAGTGAGCCTTTAACTACGCCCTGGCATATGATGCTGGGACTATTTGGTGACAGGTTTACCCTTGATGTGGCTTGTCTGTGATGTGCTGCATTCCATGAGATCATGGTTTAAGATATGTTTTATAGTTCTGCTCACTGAGCTAGTATAGCTCATCCCTCTCCCTTAACCCCAGTTTTGCAGGTTCAGAGTCCAGAAGTGTTAGCAGGGTACAGAGAAAGAGAAAAGCTATGTAATAGTTAGGGTGGATATGTATATGTTACAGAGACAGTGTATATGCTCAGTGTGTAGAGACTGGTGCTTGATTGATAAGAGTTGTAATCCTTTTGTATACATGATCTTTTTATGTAAATGTTTTACTCTAAATGTATGACCACTCAGGCTTAACACAGTATGCGTTAGCCCGCCTAGAGCAAAGGTAAGAGCTCTAGTTGGGGTTGACAGTATAGAGATGATGTATGAACAGGTTGAGCCTTGGTACTGGGAAAGTTTTAAAGTTTTACAGAAATATATGATCATGTATGGGATTTCACAGGTACACAGAGTTCACAATAGGCTTGCTACGGGTCCCGGCGGCCTTAAGCTGATCTGGATCCTAGCGCCGGTAGCAATTCGATTTCCGGGCTGTTACACAAGCTATCCCAGTTCCAGCGGCGAACTGCCTTCTTTTGATGGGGGATAAGCCTTGTGTGGTATCCTATTAGTGAAAAGAAGATGTTATCGACTCTACATTTCAAGAGGGGAGTTAAACGTAGAGAGCCGACATATGTAATAGTCCCATAATGAAGGAGAGTGAAGGGGTGTTGCAATTAGGGATGGCAGGCGGGCGAGTTTTCACGGGTACCCGATCCACCCAAACCCTATTAGGACGGATTTGGGTTTTTACAAAACGGATTTGGGCGGATTCGGGTTTGAAAAATTTTTTCCGTCTCGGATTCGGGTAGGGTTCGGGATTAGGTGATCGAATACCCATTATCCGAACCTGATTAGCTATACTAACAAAACTAACCCTAATCCCTAATTCCTTTTTTCATTTTACTCTGCTTTCCTCTCTCCGTCGACGCCTCTCTCCCTCGCTTCCCTTCCCATAGTTCTCAGTTGACGCCTTTCCCCCACTTCACTGACGACTGCCGGTAGCCCAGTTGGCACCGGCGACGTCTCCTTTCTCTCTCCAGTCGACGATAAATCTTCTCTCTCCCTAGTCAGCGATATCTCCTTCTCTCTCTACAGCGGCAACATCTCCGACTTCCCAGTTGGAGACAACTCTTCCTTCTCCCCGATCGACATCGGCGATATCTCCTTCTCTCTCCCCAGTCGGTGACATCTACTCTTTTCAATTGACGCTTCTCTCCCCCACTTCACTGACTCTAAAGGCAACCCTTCCTCTCCTCAATCGGCGTCTGCGACATCTCCTTTGATTGGAACTCTCTTCAGGTTTGCAATCAAATTTTTTGATAATCAAGATCTTTTATGTGCATGTTCTTAAAGAATTTTTAGTTGCTATTAAAGATTTTTAGAATTTATGGACTATTAATCTGATTATTTGGATACTGTTAAAAAAATCTAATTATTTGCTATTTGATTAATGTAATACTGTTGATTTTTAGAATTTATGGAAAATTAATATGATTATCTGATTATAAATCATTATTTGCTGGGTTGCTGAGTTGCTGGTTCTTGTCATTGAACATTTCTCCTCCTACTGCTGGTTTGTGCAAGTGTTAGGTAGTTTATTTGGTAGTTTTTGTCATTGAATTGAATTTAAAAAATCGGATTCGGGTATTATGCGGGTATTGTTAAACGGGTTTGGGGTGGGTTCGGATAGTAAAATTAAAATATTAAACGGGTTTGGGACGGGTTCGAGAATTGTATATATAATCGGGTTCGGGTTTGGGTACTCTCAATTTTGCGGGTACCCTACCCGTTTACATCCCTAGTCGCAATACCCTAGAGAGATTAGAGATTTGATGTTGAAATATCAAGATTTGATGCTTGAGAAGCTACCGGCCGTACTGCCTCCTCGGCGAAGCATTGATCATGAAATTGAATTGTTACAGGCACAAAGGCCCCCATAAAAGCTCTCTATCGAATGGCACCACCAGAATTGGCAGAGTTGAGGAAACAACTAGATGAATTATTGGAAGCTGGATTCATACGACCAACAAAAGCCCCATTTGGTGCTCCGGTGCTCTTTCAAAAGAAACAAGACAGAAGCTTGAGATTGTGTGTAGATTATCGAGCACTAAACAAAGTGACTGTGCGGAACAAGTACCCTATACCTCTGATTGCAGAGCTGTTTGATCAACTGGGCCAAGAAAGATTCTTCACGAAATTAGATCTCTGGTCAGGGTGTGCGGATTAAGGAAGGAGACGAGCCTAAAACCACCTATGTGACACGGTATGGTGCTTTTGAATATCTTGTTATGCCTTTTGGACTAACCAATACTCTCGTAACATTTTGTACTCTAATGAATCAGTTACTTCATGAGTACCTTGATCAATTTGTAGTGGTCTATCTTGATGATATTGTGGTGTACAACTCCTTTATGGAGGAACACAAGGAACATCTTCGTTTAGTCTTTGAAAAGTTGAGAGAGAATAGACTCTTCTCGAAGAGAGAAAAATGTGCTTTTTCTCAAACCAAAATCAAGTTCTTAGGCCATGTGATTGAACGAGGGCGCGTATATATGGATCAGGGTAAGATAAGAGTCATTCAAGAATGGGGTGTGCCGAAGGGCGTAACGGAGTTGAGATCCTTTTTAGGGTTGGCAAATTATTATAGGCGTTTTGTGAGGGGATACTCCTATAAAGTATGTCCCCTTACATAATTGCTAAAGAAGGGAAACAAGTGGCTATGGATGAGGGAGTGCCAAGCTGCTTTTGATGATTTGAAAGAAGCTATCATAGCAGAACAGAGTATTAGCTCTACCCGACATGAACAAGCCTTTTGAGGTACAGACTGATGCATCAAATTTAGCATTGGGGGGAGTATTAATGCAAGACGGTCATCCAATTGCTTTTGAAAGTCGTAAGCTGAAAGATGCAGAGATTTGTTACACCGCCCAGGAAAAGGAGTTATTAGCAGTTATACATTGTTTGCGTACATGGAGGCATTACTTATTGGGGTCAAAGTTTGTAGTAAAGACAAACAATACCGGTGTCAGCCATTTCTTTTCACAACCAAAATTATCACCAAAACAAGCCAGGTGGCAGGAATGCTTAGCTGAATTCGACTTTCAATTCGAATACAAACCTGGGAGTTTCAATAGAGTTGCAAATACATTGAGTAGAAAGTCAGAAGTGTTCACCCTTAACCGTATAGCTCATATGTCTCGAAGTCAAGTGGAGGAATGAGTGGGCAGTCAGATTCGAGGGAATTTGAAGAAAGATCCCCAAGCAATGGCCTTGTGGAGTTTAGCACAAGAAGGGAAAACTCGTCAATTTTGGATAGATAATTATCTGATTTTGATGAGAGGAAGTCGAGTATATGTGCCACAGGTAGAGAATGTTAGAAGATTGTTGTTAAAGGAGTGTCATTATATGCTATGGGTTAGACATTCGGGTTGGTGGAGCATGCTTGCTTTGCTAAAACATGGCTATTATTGGCCTCGCATGAAAGATGATGTGCAAGAGTACACAAAGACTAGCTTGGTGTGCCAACAGGACAAAGTAGATAGACATAAACCAGCAGGTCTTCTGCAACCTCTACCAATTCCAAGTAGGCCTTGGGAGAGAGTCTCCTTGGATTTCATTGCTGGCTTGCCAAAAGTGGGGGAATATGATCATATCTTAGTGGTTATAGATCAGTTCTCAAAGTACGCCACATTCAAACCGATGTCGAGATATTGATCAGCTGAAGAAACGGCCAAAGCTTTTTTTAGGAATGTTGTGAAGTATTGGGGTGTTCCTAAAAGCATTGTCAGTGACAGAGATGGGCAGTTCATAGGAATCTTTTGGTCTGAGCCTTTTAACATCTTAGGCACAAAACTAAATGTGTCAACAAGCTTTCATCCTTAGACTGACGGATAGACAGTGAGATTCAATGGGTTGTTAGAGGAGTACTTGCGACACTTTGTCAGTACCATCCAAAAGAAATGGGCCATGCTTCTTGATGTTGCACAATTTTGTTTTAATTCCTTAAAGAGCTCTACTAGTAACAAAAGCACTTTTGAGATTGTTACAGGTCAACAACCGCTGGCACCATATACACTTGATGTGCCATACACAAGGAGAAACCCCAAAGCATACCAATTCGTGAAGGAGTGGAAGCGAAATGCGAATATTGCATGAGCTCAATTATAGAAAGCATCCAAAGACATGAAGAAGATGGCTGATGAACCTCGAAGGCCTCAAGAGTTCGCAGTAGGAGAGTTAGTGATGATCAAGCTACTACGAGAACAACTGCGATTCCTTCGCAACCGAGATCGAAGGTTGGTGCGCAAATACGAAGGGCCAATCCTGATAGTTGCCAGAGTTGGGCCAGTAGCATATAAAGTGGAACCACCACAGTGGATGAAGATTCACCTAGTACTTCATGTGAGTAGACTCAAGCCATACTATGCAAATGAGACAGACGACAGCAAAAATAAACCTTCAAGGCTAGCTGTTTCATGAGCAGTACCAGTGCATCAAGTCGTTGAAGAAATCTTAGCGGAATGAGTTGTGAAGATTACCAAGCGTCCTCCTTATAAAGAATACATTGTCAAATGGAAAGGCCTAAGCATCGAAGAAACTAGTTGGGAGAAAGAGTCGAACCTCCAATAACATTTGCAAAAGATTGAAGAGTTCCTACAGGTTCAGTTGATGAGGATGTCGACCATTTAAGTGGGGGATAGTGTTAGGGGTCTAGGATTTTGAGGGGCTAAAATGTAATTTTTTCAACATGAAATTTCTTGAAAATGATATAGGTAGAAATTAATGTAAAATAGTAGTATCAAAAGAGTCGCGTCAGGTTTTTATAATTCATTTTCATGTAATTATTAAGGGGAGGGTGTCACCTCAGGCATATTGATGCCTCATACATATTGATGTCTCCTCTTGCCACAGCTCAACTTGTTCCTAAGGCTCTTTAGGGGGGAGTGATTAGTTGGCCACTATTGAGGACTGGGTCTAGCTAGCCATCGTAGGCCTATTGAGTCCCTGTGTTAAGTTTAGTTCCACTCACCTCTGGCTGACTCTGAAGCAGTACTCACTGCTGCTCTCTGCGGTTCCTCTAGTCCGTTCCTACACAGGTGGACTCAAATGAGGGACCAAACTAGCTCAAGAACAACTCTATCAAACTGCCCAAAACCCCCTTAAAAGGTCCTAAAACAACCACATAAAGCATGCAAAAGAAGGCTGGACAGGGCACTTTCGGCGGCAGGTTCGGCGGCCGAAAGTCCCTTCCAGAGATGAAACTCAAGCACCTTCGGTGGCCGAACTTTTACTTTCGGCAGCCGAACCCTTTCGGGGGCAAGGTTCGGGGGCTGAAAGGCTGTAATACCCGGCTAGATTCAGACATCGGAATTCCTACCATCCGGTGGAATTCGAGGATGTCAGAGGTCTCTGGACGGGTAAGAGAAAGTTTGTCTAAAATGTTTTCAAGTGTTTTAAAGGTTTAGAATGGAAAAGGAGTGCGTTTTGAAGAGGAAAGGCTTTGGGGACAAAGGCCAGGTTCGGCCGCCGAAGGTTAAGTTCGGCCGCCGAAAGTGCCCACTGTTCGGCACCCGAAACTCACGTTCGGCCCCCGAATGTTGCATGGTTTTGCATGCGTTTCGGCAGCCGAAGCTGAGCTGGTCAGCCAGCCCTTGTGCACGCCTCAGTCGGTGAATGGCCAGGTGTTGCTTCCAAATCACAGACAGAGGATTAGGCCACGTCTCCCATGACTCATCTGCAAGCTTTTATCAGCTGATGCAAAGGGTTGGTTGTGTCTAAGTGGTTTGAAAGGTTTTGAGAGAAAAGTAGAGTTTTGGAGGTTTGGTGAAGGTGAAGTCGTGGTGGCCATTGTTCAGTGTTTAGGTTGTCCCAGCTTCTGGTTTCAAGAGGTAAGGAAAGCTTTGAACTTGTTTTCATGGTTTATGAGCAGTGTTTAAGAAGGTTAAAGGTAGAGGTGTTATATAGGTTTTCAAGGTTAGTTTTTGATGTTTTAATGGTGTAAGCATGTTTATGTGTATGTTTGTTGTTTGTGTTGGGGTTGGTAGGTAGTTTGAGACCCCTTTTGACCATATACTGAAGTATATGTGAGTTGAGGGAGGAGTTATGCATGTTTTGCGAGTAAGAAGTGGATGAAGGAGGGAGGTTGCCGTCGGGGCTGAGTTCTGGATGAACTCAGGTTCGGCAGCCGAAGGAGCATTCGGCCGCCGAACCCCTTGCATGGTGGCTTAGGCTGCCACAGCTTGCCCCCGAGTGTTTTTGAGGTTCGGCTCTGTTTAGGGGATTCGGCCGCCGAAGGTTAGAGACTTTCGTCTCTGGAGTGAGTTTTAGCCCCCGAACCTTGCCCCCGAAAGGGTTCGGCAGCCGAAAGTGGAGATTCGGCCGCCGAAGGTACTTGAGTTTCGGCTCTGGAGAGGACATTCGGCCGCCGAACCTGCCGCCGAAAGTGTTCTGTCCAGCCTTCCTTTGCTTGTTTTGCATGCATGTTTTAACGTGTTCTAGAGGGGTTTTGGGGCATTGTTTAAGAGTTATTTATGAGTATGTTTGGTGCCTCATGTACGTCCTCCATTGTAGGATTGGACCCGAGGAACCGCAGAGTTTAGCAGTCGTAGCTGTCTCAGAGTTTGAGGTAGCCCAGAGTTAGCCAAGTAGAGGCTACAGGTGAGTGGAACTAACTGTACTATTTTACATTCAGAAATAACATGAATCTAGCATGATCCATGCATCATAAAATGCCATGTTATGTATTAGATTGTATTGCATTAGAATCCACGAATATGTTGCATTGCATAAGATGATATTTGTGTGGATGAATGTTGGATGATCCTTAGCCCTTGATAGAGCACAGAGACAGAGTTATGGCATGAGATAGCCATACCAGGTCGCCCCTGGATAGTCCAGGTCGCTCCTGGTACTATGAGTGAGACAGCTGGGCTGTCAGATTAGAGCTCAGAGCAGTCCAGGTGAGGCCTAATCGCCCCTGGCACAGTTGGACATGTTATGATATGAGTTACGTCAGAGTAGTCCAGGTGAGGCCTAATCGCCCCTGGCACAGTTGGACATACGATTATGTATGTAGAGGGCTATGGTGACAAGTTCATCCTTGAGATGATATGTTTGTGATATGACGCATTTCATGAGAACATGTAATTAATGAACTGTTTTTCTTGTTCCTCCTCACTGGGCTCTAGAGCTCATCCCACTCCCTTGACCCCAGTTTTGCAGGTTCTGAGATAGCTATGAGAAGTCAAAGTCAGCAAGAGTACAGAGGATAGTTATGCATGAATGTATGGTGTAATAGGATAGTAGACATGATGTAATTGAAAGATTAGTTGTATTGTAATAGATAGACATGTACTGTCATATACTGGGTAGACTTATGCTTTCCCTAGTGTCACTGCTTTAGTGTGATGTATGATTCATCCCTTGTACACAATCCTGTTTTACGTTTCTTGATGAGAAATGTGTGAGTTAGGCTTAATGTATGGCTTCGATGAGATACCAGTGGGATGTGTTACAGATTGTGTTAATCCCTGGACCACAGCAGATAGTAGTCCCTGGTACAGGCCCTGAGGGCCATTTCAGATTGACATATCTGAGTCGCAGTAGTTAAGCCTACAGCGTTTTACAGGATTGGTGAGTATCTTTGTATCATGTATGGGATTTATCAGGTACACAGAGAGTATAGTTGGCTTGCTACGGGTCCCGGCGGCCTTAAGCCGATCTGGATCCTAGTGCCAGTGATGGTTCGGGCCGTTACAGAGGAGGTACCGGTTTCCGGGTCGTTACAGATTGGTATCAGAGCATAGGGCCTCGAGAGTACGATGTGCTGAGTCAGTATACTCAGGGATCAGAGATATCTCACATCGGAAAGAGGTTAAGATGTCAGATTTTTAGATTTTTCGAGTACGGTGTGTTC
Source organism: Manihot esculenta (assembly GCF_001659605.2). Lineage (NCBI taxonomy): Eukaryota > Viridiplantae > Streptophyta > Magnoliopsida > Malpighiales > Euphorbiaceae > Manihot > Manihot esculenta. Next base: position 32,997,811 of record NC_035176.2, on the reverse strand, counting down.
CCACATCGGAAAGAGGTGTTGTCTTGTATAGGAGGGAAAGCACAAGAGGTAAACTCATGTCCACTAGGATAGGATGTGGAGTCCTGTCTTGCATGCTGATGTGAAATACCATGATGAGTTGCATGTGCATTATGGATATGTGTGATATGTATGGAGGATTCTTGTGTTCTCACATGGATCAGTTGATGATATTTTTGTGTGCTGTTGTGCTTTTCAGAGGCAGGATGAGAGGAACTCATCGATCTGCGAGATTGATTGGAGCTCCGCCGGAGAATGAGGACATGGATGTCCATCTCCCTATTCTGCAAAGGGCAACATCCGACAGTTTAAGTAGAGAAGGTACATCAAGGGACCCTAGAAGGTCTGTTGAGGAGAGTAGAAGGGGAGTTGTCCAGAGTGGTATGTCAGGGCTTATGAGAGAAAGAGAGAAGGATGAACAGAGTAGAGAGGGCGGCTTTGGCATGAGCGGATTAGGAGGAGATATGGGTGAGTCCCAAGGAGGCACGCAGGCCTCGAGGTTTGTTCCACCTCAGTATCCACCCTACCAGTGGGGGGCAGAGTACCCGATGAAAGATACAGCAGAGTTTCCTAGGTATCACCCATATCCCACCTTTATGCCCTATCTTCCCTTTTATCCGCCATATCCACCATCATATCCACAGTATACCATGTTTCCACCCTTCTTTTGGTACCCAGGGTCAGTAAACCTTAACCCAGAGCATGTTGCACCTCCTCCAACATCAGTAAAACTAGTAGCCCCAGTTATCCAAACACCCAAGCCTAGTTCACCTGGAGGAAGTACAGTACAGATGACAGACTATATGAGGTTAGACGTTCCCCAATTTGAGACTGATGATGACCCTGTTGAGTATCTTAGAATGGTTAAGATGATAACTGATGAGTTGGGAGTCAGTGAGACTAGAGCCATTCAAATGGCAGGGGTCACATTGCATTGTGAACAAGCAAGGGAATGGTTCAACCAATATGTGGATGCGAGGGTAGAAAGCTTATCCTGGGAGCAGTTTGCTCATGAGTTTGTAGGAGGGGTTTTAGATAGGTCCAGGGAGAGTTTCCATGATATAGTAGATATGGTACAGAAGAGGGAAGCTAGTACCACACTTGCAGGGACAAGTGATGTTGATCTCTCCTCTCTGCATGAGGCTGCTACAAAGAGTAAGAAAGGAGGTAGAGGCCTCAGGAGATCAAAGAAGCATAAGTTCTGGAAGCAGATAGGTGAGGGTTCGAGTTTTGGTTTGAATACCTCAAAATGTCCGAGGTGCGGTAGGCTGCACAAGGGAGTCTGTCTCGTAAGGACAACAACATGTTTCAGGTGCGGACAAGAGGGGCACATAGCACGTGAGTGTTCCACCGCCACTTTGCTAACACAGTCCCAGCAGACAGTCTCAGACAGAGTGGCGCAGCCAGAAGCTCTAGCCATGGCGCAGGGCAGAGGCAGAAGGAGCGAGATCACTCCTTCTTCCACAAGTTCCCCAGGTGAAGGTCCATCAGTGCCAGCACGGATCTTCACTTTGACGCAGCAAGAGACTGACACATCGGACATGGCGGTGACAGGTACTTTTCACTTCCATATGTGTTGATGTGTTTGGTACTAGCGACTCTGATGTTTCGCTTTCCTTAGGGCCGTGAGAGCCGTCGTGAGTATGGGTTTGATAACTTCTGGGATTAAAATGTCCTCTTTGGGTCAATAGACTCAAGTGTGATCCGTCAGTGGCAGAGTTAGTCTGCCAATAGAGTTGAGTGCGAGTTTTTAGTAGGTGCCTTCCAGCTGACCTTGTGGTTCTAGAGTGACTGGTTAATATCATTCTAGGGGTGGAAGGGCTAGCTACTCATCGTACTGCCTTAGATCGCAGAGGCAGAGTAGTCAGGCTTTGAGACTAGGATGGATCACAGGTAATGTGTGAGGGGACAAAGTAGAGATGCCTAGAAGTTTGCTAACAGCCCTAGAGGCTCTTACGCTGTTTAGGAGAGGTTATCAAAGGTTTCTTGCTTGTGTCAGAGAACGTCGTAGTTAGTCAGATTAGAAGGGGAACAGTTTTAGTGCCCACAGCCAGAGAAAAGTTGTAGATAGGACCCAGACAAGTCATCAGGTTTACCACCCGCTAAACAAAGAGAGTGAGAACTAAGAATAGCTAGATAGTGAATCAGGAAAGATATTCGAGAGTGTTGCTATGAGATGCTATTTATCCAGGTATAGGGAGAGTGATCTCTCATCTCCGAGTGTAGCCCTCAAAGATACGAAATAAGTCACAGAACAGAGTAAGATAAGAATAAGAGTAAGAGAAAAGTAAGTGTTATAGATCAGAGTAACAAAACAGAGAAAGAAAAGAGTAAAACTAAGGGTAAGTTCAGGAGGAGCTTTCAATTTACTCTGGGATTCGGTGGTAAATTGAGGCAGAGGAAAGGGTTAGCCTTTTCATTAGTATGTTCCCGAGAGAAGGTTCGTTACCTATAGTTCGGATCTTCACTCTGACTCAGTAGGAAGCTATCACATCGAGCACAGTGACGTCAGGTATGTTCACTTGTGGATGTTCGGATGTGTATGTTGTTTGTTTTGAACCCGCGTGTTTCTACTTCCTTGTGACTTAGTGAGCTGTTAATCGAGTGGGTTGGATGCCTTCTAGGCTTAGAGTGTTTTCTCTGGGTTAGTGGACCCGAGTATGATCCATCTGAGGTAGAGTCAGTCCGTCAGAGCAGTTTAGCGGTTGGAGTGAATAGAGACTATCCAGCTGACCTTATGGTTCTAGAGTTGACTAGTTGATGTCATTCTAAGGCGGATTGGCTACTTACTCAGTGTACTGCCTGTGTCTGTGTCTGTAGAGACAAGGTAAGAAAGTTCATAGGCTAAGATGGATCCGAGATAGTCCTTGGAAGGGACAGAGTATAGGTGCCTAGAGGTTTGATGTCAGCCCAGTAGACTCAACGGTACACAGGGAAGGGTATCAGAGGGTTCTAGCTCTTGTGAGCGAGGGTAGGAGTCAGATCAGGGAATCAGCCTCAACGCCCATTGCTAGTGAGGTCGAGATGGTTGTCCCAGACGAGCTATCAGGTTTTCCATCTGTCAGGGAGTCAGAGTGTGGAATAGAAGTGGTGTCTGGACGCGGAACCATTTCTTTCCTTCTTTCCTTCTACCCTACAGCATGGCACTTGCAAAGAGAGCATAGTCAGCATAGTATAGAGAAGCTTGGTAGAGAAAGGTTATCCGACCTAGTACCTCACCCTGGAATGTTCCAGTGTCAGTGTGAGAAACGAAGGATGAAACCTTGAGATTTTGTAACGACTGTGAGCAGTTACACAAAATCACTACCTAGGACAGGTGTTCCCACACAGGATTAATAGTCTGTGGAGACAGCGAGTAGGAGCTGCTGATCCTCCACGATAGATTTAAGAGTTAGAGAGAGTCAAAAAAAAAACATAAAAGCCAGTATAGTAAAGAAGAAAAAAGGCGGGCAAGGATTAGAGTGCGCAGCAAAAGCGTAGAATCATTCAGAACAGAGAAGCATGCCCAGTAGCTACTCAGTATTGCTCCTCTGATCGGAGTGAGTACAAGGAAACTAAGGGTAAAGATCTAGCGAAGTGAGAAAGCTAAGAAGAGCCAAAGAGAAAAAGAAAGGTAGCAAGCCCTATAGAGTATGGACACAGATGAAGCAGATAAGAATCCACAGAGTCAGAAAATATGGCTAACTCGGGAGTATGTACTCCAGTGGTATCTGTGTCGCTTCTTAGAGGAAGGTGGTAGGCTTTCCTTATTTGCCTGTTTGCATATGTGTTTGTTGTGTGAACCTTCGAGGACGAATGTTCTTTAAGGGGGGAAGAATGTAATACCCGGCTAGATTCAGACATCGGAATTCCTACCATCCGGTGGAATTCGAGGATGTCAGAGGTCTCTGGACGGGTAAGAGAAAGTTTGTCTAAAATGTTTTCAAGTGTTTTAAAGGTTTAGAATGGAAAAGGAGTGCGTTTTGAAGAGGAAAGGCTTTGGGGACAAAGGCCAGGTTCGGCCGCCGAAAGTGCCCACTGTTCGGCACCCGAAACTCACGTTCGGCCCCCGAAACTCACGTTCGGCCCCCGAATGTTGCATGGTTTTGCATGCGTTTCGGCAGCCGAAGCTGAGCTGGTCAGCCAGCCCTTGTGCACGCCTCAGTCGGTGAATGGCCAGGTGTTGCTTCCAAATCACAGACAGAGGATTAGGCCACGTCTCCCATGACTCATCTGCAAGCTTTTATCAGCTGATGCAGAGGGTTGGTTGTGTCTAAGTGGTTTGAAAGGTTTTGAGAGAAAAGAAGAGTTTTGGAGGTTTGGTGAAGGTGAAGTCGTGGTGGCCATTGTTCAGTGTTTAGGTTGTCCCAGCTTCTGGTTTCAAGAGGTAAGGAAAGCTTTGAACTTGTTTTCATGGTTTATGAGCAGTGTTTAAGAAGGTTAAAGGTAGAGGTGTTATATAGGTTTTCAAGGTTAGTTTTTGATGTTTTAATGGTGTAAGCATGTTTATGTGTATGTTTGTTGTTTGTGTTGGGGTTGGTAGGTAGTTTGAGACCCCTTTTGACCATATACTGAAGTATATGTGAGTTGAGGGAGGAGTTATGCATGTTTTGCGAGTAAGAAGTGGATGAAGGAGGGAGGTTGCCGTCGGGGCTGAGTTCTGGATGAACTCAGGTTCGGCAGCCGAAGGAGCATTCGGCCGCCGAACCCCTTGCATGGTGGCTTAGGCTGCCACAGCTTGCCCCCGAGTGTTTTTGAGGTTCGGCTCTGTTTAGGGGATTCGGCCGCCGAAGGTTAGAGACTTTCGTCTCTGGAGTGAGTTTTAGCCCCCGAACCTTGCCCCCGAAAGGGTTCGGCAGCCGAAAGTGGAGATTCGGCCGCCGAAGGTACTTGAGTTTCGGCTCTGGAGAGGACATTCGGCCGCCGAACCTGCCGCCGAAAGTGTTCTGTCCAGCCTTCCTTTGCTTGTTTTGCATGCATGTTTTAACGTGTTCTAGAGGGGTTTTGGGGCATTGTTTAAGAGTTATTTATGAGTATGTTTGGTGCCTCATGTACGTCCTCCATTGTAGGATTGGACCCGAGGAACCGCAGAGTTTAGCAGTTGTAGCTGTCTCAGAGTTTGAGGTAGCCCAGAGTTAGCCAAGTAGAGGCTACAGGTGAGTGGAACTAACTGTACTATTTTACATTCAGAAATAACATGAATCTAGCATGATCCATGCATCATAAAATGCCATGTTATGTATTAGGTTGTATTGCATTAGAATCCACGAATATGCTGCATTGCATAAGATGATATTTGTGTGGATGAATGTTGGATGATCCTTAGCCCTTGATAGAGCACAGAGACAGAGTTATGGCATGAGATAGCCATACCAGGTCGCCCCTGGATAGTCCAGGTCGCTCCTGGTACTATGAGTGAGACAGCTGGGCTGTCAGATTAGAGCTCAGAGCAGTCCAGGTGAGGCCTAATCGCCCCTGGCACAGTTGGACATGTTATGATATGAGTTACGTCAGAGTAGTCCAGGTGAGGCCTAATCGCCCCTGGCACAGTTGGACATACGATTATGTATGTAGAGGGCTATGGTGACAAGTTCATCCTTGAGATGATATGTTTGTGATATGACGCATTTCATGAGAACATGTAATTAATGAACTGTTTTTCTTATTCCTCCTCATTGGGCTCTAGAGCTCATCCCACTCCCTTGACCCCAGTTTTGCAGGTTCTGAGATAGCTATGAGAAGTCAAAGTCAGCAAGAGTACAGAGGACAGTTATGCATGAATGTATGGTGTAATAGGATAGTAGACATGATGTAATTGAAAGATTAGTTGTATTGTAATAGATAGACATGTACTGTCATATACTGGGTAGACTTATGCTTTCCCTAGTGTCACTGCTTTAGTGTGATGTATGATTCATCCCTTGTACACAATCCTGTTTTACGTTTCTTGATGAGAAATGTGTGAGTTAGGCTTAATGTATGGCTTCGATGAGATACCAGTGGGATGTGTTACAGATTGTGTTAATCCCTGGACCACAGCAGATAGTAGTCCCTGGTACAGGCCCTGAGGGCCATTTCAGATTGACATATCTGAGTCGCAGTAGTTAAGCCTACAGCGTTTTACAGGATTGGTGAGTATCTTTGTATCATGTATGGGATTTATCAGGTACACAGAGAGTATAGTTGGCTTGCTATGGGTCCCGGCGGCCTTAAGCCGATCTGGATCCTAGTGCCAGTGATGGTTCGGGCCGTTACAGAGGAGGTACCGGTTTCCGGGTCGTTACAAAGGCACTCCAGAGACGAAAGTCTCTAACCTTCGGCGGCCGAAACCCCGCTCCAGAGCCGAAAGTCCAAACCTTCGTGGGCGAGCTTAGGCAGCCGAAACCACCTCCTTAGCACGTTCGGCGGCCGAACCTTCCTTCGGCGGCCGAAACTGGATTTCTCAGTTAGGCAGAAACGTGTTCTGCTTCATGCACAACTTCCCCCAAACACACTCAAACATGCACCAACCAAACCACAACTAGCATATACTCATGTACATGCACAAAGGGGTCCAAAACTATCCTAAAACCCCAAACAACATCAACAAACACAACACATAACATGCTTGTACACAAAACTCACATAAAACCTACTTCACCTAAACATGCATAGCTACCCAACCAACTTGCATAAAACTTACTTAAAACATCAAAAGATGTGAGGAAACTTCACTTACCTCTGGTAAACGAGAGGATAAAGGGTCCTAACGTAGAGATATGGGGAAAACACTCCTCAAGTCTCCAAACTTCAAGTCTTGGGTTTTATGCTCAAAAAGTTCAAAAATAACAAAAATCTTGTGAAAACCTTGAAAGATTTGAAGAAGATCATGCAAGTCAACTTGGGGAGGGTTTGGACTCACCTCTGGCTGAAGGTGGAAGCAAAATATCATCCTTCCACCGACTTGGGACCTTTTATAGGTGGTTGGCCAGACCACCTTCAGCGGCCAAACGTGAATCCGAAACCATGCAAGGTTCGGCGGCCGAAACTCACTTTCGGCGGCCGAACTTGCCATTTTCTCCCTTGGCTCTTTTCACTTAAAATCTCATTTCCTTTATACTTAAAACATTAAAACAAGGTAAAACACTTGAGAAAAACATACGTACTACCCTTTTAGAGGGTTCCGACACCCGAGACTCCACCGGACTACAGGAATTCCGATGTCGGACTCTAGCCGGGTATTACATCCACCCTTTGTTGGCGTTCCCTCTGTCTGCATGTGAGGATCGTTGTGTCGAATTGTGTAATGACTATTTTGCCCTTAGAATGAAATTAGTAGCCCTTTTATTAAAATCTCTGTGCCTACATGTGATATTTGGGTTGTTTATGCCATTATGCTTGTTTGATACTGATATCCGCTTGATATATATATAGCTCACTTTAATAACATTCTAGCCTCTTGGCTAACCGATATGCTTTGTTGTGCAGATCAACGTGTAGATACATTGACTGACTTGTGTTGATAGTATTCAAGTCAAGTGCCACACAGTCCTGAGTGAGTGCCAAAGCCTGGGCCTGTGACACTTAGGATGTCTATGGAAGTTTCATCTCTTCTTCTGGGTTCCATCTTAGACGCCTCTTCTCGAGTCTTATACTACCCGATAGTAGCCTGCAACCTTTGGATATACTGGAGTATCTGCTCATTGTTTAAATTATTAAGGTATGCTTCATTGACCACTGGAGCATGTTTTCTCTATTGTATGGGACAAAGAAAATGATGACTTCCTTGTTGGTAACAACATTAGCAGCAGTTGTAGGGCTACCAACCATTTTGAGAGTGAGAGAGAAGGAATAGAAAACCGGTCGTAATCCAAATGAATGAAGGGGATTCACTGGATTTTTCGACAATAGAACCAAATGATATTGTTAAGATTAGATTGATGACGTGGTCGAAATGGAACTATGCTATAATTAGCCAGAACCTGTAAGGGAGAAAATGTAAAGTGGTGGTGGGTGCCTACGATAGTCACTCTGATATTCAAGTTAGTATCATGACGAGTAGAGATAATGCAACAAATTGCTTAGAACTTTAGTGTTAGAGAATAACGTACCTATATCTTTGAAATCATTCCCTTTATACTGTGAGAAAATATAGATAAATATAGTGTTTCTTGAAAATCTGGCGATGATGTGGCCGGCTGTTCGGTAATGAATATTGGCAGGTAATGGGTTGATGATCCCGCAATCGTAGGCGAAGTGGGAAAGTATTCAGTAACGTAACCATGTGCCAAGACTTTATCTATCAAGAAAAGACAAGTCTTAATAATAGTCCGAGTGTTAAAGTGTCTAAATCTCTCTTTCTGTAGCAAAATAACATCTCTCATTTGTCAAATCCCTGCCACGTGACTCCTATCTTATAATAACAGCTCATAATTTATTTTTAGCGAATATTATATAACATCAATATAAATATTTATTCTTATAAATAATCATATTTTTTTTGTTTATTAAAAAATTATTATTAATATTTTTTAACATTTAAAGTTTGAACTTTAAGGTAATTTTTTACCATTAAAAGTATAAAAAAATTATTTTTTAAATTAATAAAATAATATGATAAAATTTTTAATATTAATTATAAATGAATTAATTACTAATAGTTACTATTAAATTAAAATAATTTTTTATAAAGTGCAATTATTAATTAAAATTAAAAATAAATTTAAAATTAAAAGTAAAAGAAAAAGAAAATAATAAAATTTTTAATAATTAATTAAATAATTTTAATGTAAATAATATTAAGTAAAATTATTTTTTATAAAATTTTAATAATTTTGACAAAATTTACTTTTAATTTAAAATTAATTATTACAAGAATCAAAAGAAAATTAAATTTTATATTATTGATTTTGTGAATTATAAAATTTTTTTTTAAAAAGTTATTTTTTTTAAATTTTTCAAAATTTGACATTTCAGACGAGAGCAATAAGATCATAACTAGTCGTTTGTGAGGTCTATCGTCAACTTCTATCTATCATACTCTATTAAGCATGATTTAGGAAAAAATTATAATATTTTTAAAAAATATTTAAAATAAAAATAAAAATAAATAATTTTAACCTCCTGAAATTTACGTTTTATGTTTATTTGTTATATCGAAAGTCTAATTAGATTTCGTATTACAACAATCATTAAAAAATTATTTTTGAGAATATATTATTTAAAAATAGATAAGAGAAAATAAATTTAATTAATTTGCAGTAAAAATATTTAAATAACAAGAATAAATTTTCAAGTTTTAACAACATTTTATACTTTTTATTTCAAAAAATATCAATTTTCTCCTAAAATTTAAATTTCAAATTAAGCCTATATACGTATAAACATGTATACATATAGAGAGAGAGTTTTGACTTGAGATAAACTCCTAGCTAGAGGTGGCAATGGTTTAATTCAAAATTAGAAAGTAATTAATCAAACTAAATTCAATTGAAAAATAAATTAATTTTTTGTAGTTCCTTAAAACTTTATAAAAAATTAATTATAAATTGGAATAAATCAAAACTGCGTTCGACTCCACGTAGCATTGGAACTGGACCGTGATCGACTCTACGGGTAGGCCGTGGCAGTATTATTTTGTCTGATCAGGCCCGCATCCAGATGATAAATCATAAATCGGATGTAGGCCCAAAACAATTGGGTTTAAACCCAAATATGAAAGGGCCGGATTGTTATTCTCGACAACAATTTCAAGTTCCAGAAGCGAAGCCCTAAAAGGTATAACGAACTTCGTCGCAGTGGAAGCGAAAGTGAAACTGTGAAGGAGAGGGCATTATAATATCAGTAGAAGAAGGCGACGACGAAGAAGAAGAAGATGGACGAAGAGCAAGTAGTGAAATTTGTGGAGACTTATTTGAAGAAGAAAGGTTTTAAGCAAGCAGAGCTTGCTTTCCAGGATGAAGTTCAGCACAGCTCCAATGTCAACTCCGTCGACATCCATTCCGATCCTGATCTCTCCGTTCTCCTCCTCTCCCTCTCGCAGTAACTCTCTCTCTCTCTCTCTCTCTCTCTCTATATATATATATATATATATATATATATATATATATATATATATCTGATTTGTGTATGTTCATGTCTTAATTTCCTCTACTGGATAGTAGAGAGAATATGCTTCTCTTGAACGTCAAAGCCACAATAAATCATTCTAACCTTCACAAAAAGTACTTTTTAAACGTTTGTGGAAAATTGCAATGGGTGCAAAAAATTGTTTTATGTGTGAAAAAGGTCCTGGTTTTCAATTCATTGAGCTGTTATTGGGAAAAAGGAAATTTGGAGAGTTAACTGAAACGCGGAGTCGGTCGGTGGAAATGCTGAATTAGGAGAATTCTTTTCAGGTTGAGTTTATTCGTGTACTAATGATGCACTTCAACGAATAATTAGGAGTTTTTTTTTTCAGGGTTACTTATTTGAATTTAATCATGGGCTAATTATTCCCTTCAATGGATTTCTCCAGGCCAGAGGATACTCCAGCTCGATACAATGATGAATATAGTAAACTAAGGTCGTGGGCGCATAGTTCACTTGATTTGTACAAGGTACCTGGTTTTGTCAAATTGCTTATTTACTTGGTCATTGCTCATTTTGCCACATAAGTACGTTTGACATTGATTGTCTTTGAATTATGCAGCCTGAATTGCTTCGTGTACTTTATCCAGTATTTGTCCATTGTTATATGGATCTTGTATCAAAAGGGCATATCCAAGAGGGTAATACTGAGATTATAGTCTTTTATCCTACTTGTGTCCTAAAAGTGCATATTTTGAAGTGGCACATCATTATGATAATTATGGCATGTTATCTTATGGTTTTTTTGGTTTATCTTCCCAGCTAGAACTTTTTTCAACACCTTTCGTGAAGATCATGAAATGATGCACTCACGTGACCTTCAAAAGTTGGAAGGAGTTCTTTCTCCCTCTCATTTGGAGGTTGATACAATTCTAAAGTGTTGTATTGCATTCCTTTTCTATTATAAAGAGAGAAACTCATCTTCTTATCTTTCTAGGAAATGGAATTTGCTCATACTCTTAGGCAGAGCAAAGTCAATATAAAGATATGTCAGGTAATATCTTATTTCCTCTTCATTCATTTAGAAATATTTGCAGACATGCTTGGTTTATTATACTTGAATATGTTTGGTTGCATGAAATCATCCGAGGCAAGTCGCCATGTGGCAGTCTCAAGGTGAAAGTAGTTGAGATAAATGCTAATGATGTTTGTGCTTTTAGTTTTTATTCCCTGAAATCTGCAGACATGTTTAATTTATTTTCTGCGAATCATTGCCTTTATTTTACATAGATTATTCAGGTAAATAGATGGTTGTTGATTACTAAATTAGCATGATAGAAATCTATTCATTAATTCGTGCAAATTACTTAAGCTCTGGCTGTCAATCAAATTGCCAGTACTCCAATGAGCTCCTGATGCAGTATCTACGCAATACAAAATCGACTATGATGCTTGGGATTGTTAATGAGCATATCAACTTCCAAGGTATATCTACTTTCCATTTTGTTGAATTTAAATGATTATTCAGAACAGGATTTGCTAAATCTCGCATATGATTCTTGTTCCCATTTGCTGTAGTATCTCCTGGACAGCCTTGCCCGATTTCAGATGATTCTGAGGTTGTGACATTAATTGGAAGCAACCAGGATGCAGCTAATCAGATAAATAAGAAAGAAATACATTGGGGGGTGAGTAGTGAAGCCTTTGAGGTTCATCTAATTCCTTATATCTGCATAAATATTGCATGGAGAATGACAAAATTGGTGCTGTTTGCTCGACATTTTAGAACTTTTCGTTTGTTTTAAAAGCTAACTATCCTTCGATTTTGCTTCTTGGAGAAGTTGAAAACTTAAAAAATTTGAAATAAGTGTCTCTGAGTTTTTTTGTATTACTGAAAATATTTCCCACTTGATGCCTGCTGGGACTTCTCTCAAGAATGTGATGCTTGCTTTAGTTAGGTTTATTATTGTTGCACTTTCTATTGCTGCTTCTCTCTTATTTTTTCCCATAGTTGCTGATTTTGAGCTTTAATCATATAATTGTTGTAGCTGCTTGAAGATTCTTTGGAGGAACGCTTAGAGAAGGCAGGGGGTTTACTCTCAGATTCTGAAAAGACTGAAGGAGAAGCCAAAGAGGGGGACCAGGATGAAACCAAGGTACATATGCTCATAAATCATTATATTATTATTGCACATACCTGTGTTAACAATTTGTTTGTTTTTCAAGAAATATGTAGATTATAGGTTACCATCATGTAGCTGCAGTTTTGACTCTCTTAATGGTTCATTTTCTCCTCTGATTCTTTGTTTCTTCTTCAGAAAAGATCAATAGAAGGTGGAAAACAAGGTGCATCTGTTAAAAAGTTGAAAAAAGACAAAGCTGCTAGTGCAACTGCAAAAGTTGTTCGTCCTGAAGCTAATACTGCACCAATAGCACCTCGTGTCAAATCAGAACTTCCTCTGCCAGTAATGTATTTTCTTGGAATCTTATTTCACTTTCCATTTTAAATATACCATATGGCTGGTAGCTGTAGTTATGGTTCCCTGTGGAGTTAGATGTATGCATTTGGTGTTATGCTTCTGCAAAAAATCCAGCAACGTGACTTTAGTACCAAATGCAAAGAAAATATATTTTGTAGTGATTGGTACAGGAAAAGGAAATTAGCTGTGGCTATTATCTGACAGTTTGCAGCGTACTATATCATAAAAATAGAAAACAGTATATTTGTAGGCTGGAGGCATTCTACTTTCATTCTGAACTCATTGCCCTGAAAACAGAACATTAGCAAATTTATTTTGCCCGCCACAAGTATGAATGCCTTATTAATTTCTGTTTTCTTTTTTCTTGCTTGCTTGATGTATATAGTTTACAAATTGTGCTGTTTCTTGGATCTTGTGGAATAAATTTGAGGCATGTCTACATTTTATATAATCTGAACTTGTCATGCTTCATTTGTAATGTAATTTTTCCAACGTTTTCCAATCAGGTCCTTGTCCAGGTATGACTAGAAAATGAAACTTTAATGCTAAAGCATTCTTTCAATTGATATTTTAATTATTCTTCAGCTCAACAGAGGTGGAACAGTCTATTCTTGAAGACTTGAGAAACCGTGTACAGTTGAGTAGTGCAGCATTGCCGTCTGTTAGCTTTTATACATTTATCAACACTCGCAATGGGTAATATTTATTGTTCAGTGGCATTTTTTTATCAGAAGTTCAGTTATTCTGGATTTATATATATTTTTTCTCAACTGCTTATTTTTTTCTTTTGTGGAATTTCTCCAGTTTGAACTGTTCTTCAATATCCCAGGATGGATCTTTGGTTGCTGGTGGATTCTCAGACTCCTCCTTGAAGGTTTTGTCCTAGCGCATAACTTACCCCAGTATTTATTATGTTAGCCATTCTAGTTGGTAATTTTGAATTGTGCTTCCTCAGATTTGGGATATGGCTAAGCTTGGGCAACAATCTAGCAATTGTAAGTCTATATAAATGGGAGATACTTTTTGTAATATTTTGTTATTCCTTTCATCAGCACATACTGTTTATGAGTACAAATATGCAAGTGGGTACAGTAAAAATTTGTCGTTACTTGATTGCTATGTTATTAATGGAGCATTTGCCTGGATCTAGCAAATGGCATCATTTTGTTTGTATATTCTGTGTTAATTACCAGTTTAAGAGCTTTTTTTTTAAATTTTGATTTAAACCACTCACTACACAGGAGATGCATAAATATGTCCTTTTGAGAACTTAGCAGGCTGTAGTTAAGGGTTTATGGTTATGAAAATTATTACATCTATGTGCTTTTCTTTGTTGCGTATTCTAACACCCTCCATGATCTTGAAATAGCTTTATTGAATGATCTTCATTCTTAGCTCAAAGCTATCATTATAACTTCAAAAATCCTGGGTCTTAAATAATTTGTGGGACGCCTGTGCTTAATGGCAATTAGTACCTCTCTTCCAATATGGTTGTAACTTGTATGTATTTGGACATCCTTGTATGTTAATTTATGTTATCCAACGACATAGACCTCTCAAAGAGGAGATTTGGTGTTAGTGATCTTGTTTTCAGCTGTTTTGCAGGGTGAAAATGATACTGCTCCGAGTGAACATGTCCTAGGGCCAAATGGTGTGAAAAGATCCTACACGTTATTTCAGGGTCATTCAGGGCCTGTTTATTCGGCCACTTTTAGCCCAATTGGGGATTTTATTCTTTCCTCCTCAGCTGACACAACGAGTATGTTATCCTATTCATGTCACCATTCTCTCTAAATTGTGTGCATGTGTGCCTTCATTTTAATTGTAGTTTATTGCAGTCTATTGTCTGCTCTAAAAACTTCTCATTTTCCTTCTGTAGTTCGATTATGGAGCACAAAACTAAATGCAAATCTTGTTTGCTACAAGGGTCATAATTACCCTGTATGGGATGTTCAGGTATGCATTTCATTTTTGTCTTTATTATACTATTTAATCCCTTGTGTTGAGGAACGTATAACTAAGTGGTAAACTCATGTTTCTCATACATTCTACTCTATATACTGGTGCAGTTTAGTCCTGTTGGACATTATTTTGCCAGTGCCTCTCATGATCGAACAGCAAGGATTTGGTCCATGGATAGAATACAGCCTTTAAGAATAATGGCAGGTCACTTGTCCGATGTTGACGTGAGTAATGTTTCTTTTTTATTCTGTGTGATTGCTTATATAAAAATTTTCTTCTGATTCTGAATCTCTAAGCAGAATCAAGGCATTCTTGTTTTTGTTATAATAATTAATAATATTGTTGACAAAAGATAGATTGGATGAACCGGCTGGGGGGGGGGGGGGGAATTGTCTGTCTAAGTTGGATGTTATCATGTTAGCAAGTTTAGGTGATCTAGTTGTAGCAATTTAACCTTTTATTTCCAGCATATGATGCTTCTGTTGAGGACCTTTTCTTCTTGATCTATTACATCTTTTTTTATACTTGATATCCTCCTTTTTCCTCCATCTCACTCATTATTGAATGGATTCAGTCTAATAAAATTGCTTGTTTATCATTTCAATTGTATCTTAGATGGCACGCTATACCAACATAGAAACCAGGCTGTTGTGAAACACTTGGTAATATGGATATAGGATAAGTTTACTCCTTGAAAAAAAAAAAAAAAGGGAAAAACGCTTGTCATTTGTGTAAAGGCTTTGTCTTCTTTTCAGCCCTGTCAACTCTGTTGCCTGATGGTCTGGATGCTGCAGCATATTTTATTTTAGTGCCATTCTAGTAGCAATGGAGAATTCTGGTTTTGTGTTTTCTGCTTTGCTTTATATATGGTATGAGATGAGCAAAGACTTAATACTCTTGCGTGTTTTATAGTTCTGAAAAATCAGTGACCTTAAATTGTGCGATTTATTTTAGTGTGTGCAATGGCATGCCAACTGCAACTACATTGCGACTGGCTCAAGTGACAAGACAGTTAGACTCTGGGATGTACAGAGTGGGGAGTGCGTCAGGATTTTCATTGGTCATAGGAGTATGATTTTATCACTGGCAATGTCACCTGATGGGCGATATATGGCATCTGCTGATGAAGATGGCACAATTATGATGTGGGACCTTTCAAGTGGCCGCTGTGTTTCACCTTTGATGGGCCACAATTCATGCGTGTGGACACTAGCGTTCAGGTGCAAATGCTTTGTTGCTTATGCATCCTTGGAGAACTCTTTCTTTTGCGTGAACACTTCTTTTAATTAATTAGATAGTTGGATTACTATTTGGAATTAAGGCTTAGTTGTTTTATAGTTAGTTGGATTATTGATAATTTCTGGAAACTCTTGCTGCTTCTGTCAGTTGCGAAGGTTCACTGCTTGCATCTGGCTCTGCTGATTGTACCGTAAAATTATGGGATGTAACCACAAGCACAAAAGTAACAAGGGCCGAAGAAGGGTAAGTTTCTCCCGTAGCAAAGTAGCTCACGTCTTATCCTTATTGTGGACTCTCTCTCTTCTTTTTTCTGAGTGGTGCTTGTTGGGGATATTTTACTGAATATATTGCATTCAATCAGCAAAAGTGGAAGTGCTAACAGATTGAGGTCATTGAAAACGCTGCCAACAAAATCAACACCAGTGTATACATTGAGGGTAATTACCCGAATACTCAAATTCTCTTATTTGATATTCTTCCCAGTCCTTTAATATGTTGTTTTGGTAATATATAATGTTTGAGTTGTTATTCTGGTATTAGTTTTCTCGGAGGAATCTTCTTTTCGCTGCTGGAGTTCTTTCAAAAATTGTTTGAGGTGCATACATTATTAAGACATGACACGACTGAAGATGTCAACTAGCTAAAGAAGTGGAAAGCATGGGATTAGATTGTGTTATGGAGAAATGCAGATGCTGCCCTTGTCTATGAGAACTTTTTAATTAATTTATTTTTTTTCATTTAATTGGAATGAAACTCAAATTCGAAATCTTGTAACATTAAAGACAGTTTTAATATCACCGATATATTGACTTAAATTCCATCAATCTTTTAGCATAGAAAATATGTTTCATGGGGTATTAAACTGAAACCGGTTGCCTGCTAATGGGTTTGATTAAAATGAACTGTACCGCATTAAAATGGTTGCCATTCAATGGAATCAGCGAAGAACAGTGTTTTCATAGCAAGATAGCGAAGAACAGGATACTCCAGCTCGCTATCCAAGAACAGTGTTTTTTTATTTCTTCAACCTATCGGCAAATGGCAACTATATGCTATTGGATAGCGATTAGACTGGACAACAACCTGAGTGGAGCCACGTTTCGCACATGGAGCACCAAGCCCACTCTACTCTCAAAAAGTATTTACAAGTCTCTGCGACAGTGAGCAATCAAACTTCACAAACTAATCCAATTTTAATAAAGATAATAATAAATAAAAGTAGAGAATAAGTTGCTTTCTACACAAGTAGGTAACTGTTGCCGTATTTTTTTTTTTTTTTAAGCACACGGATAGCGCCCATATGATAACTGAGAAGAAAGAGTTTGGTATTTATTTGTCTATTTCCCGCCATCGCCAGTTTTGTCCATTCTCCTCTTTCTCAACCCGATTGGAAAATTTTTTCATCACCTCTCCAGCCTACAGATTTGGTAGATTCCGATTCAATAAGCACGGGGTCAGGTGTGGACGAATTTTCTTTTCATATTTTCCCTGCTTTGTCCCTGTGTAGGATCTTTGAAGCTCAGTCGAAGCACTACTCTATGGCTTCTGCACAAATATATAGTGCGTCAGAAATCTATTGCAGCACCAAAGGTAATCAAATTGATGCTCTGTGTGGTTTATGCTGCTACTGTCGTGTGTATAAGACTCACACTTTGTGTTTGATGTTGAAATTTTGTTGATAGAAGAGAATCATTTTTTGGTGCCATATGAACCCTAAACAACTTTTCGAATTAACCATAGGAATCGTGATCATGCATTTACAACTAGGCTTCACTAGTTCTACGCCTTTCACCCCCTGGTTATGAATATCAGTGCAGTTTATGCTTAGCAAAGGATGCATCTCTGATGATTTATCCTCTTGGGCACAAAGAAAATGGGGAAAAAAAAGAGAGAGAGAGGAGGTTTCATATCTGAAATAATTGCCTTGAATTTCTGCTTCACTTGTTATTTGTGTGATTGGAAATGGCTCCTGTTCGAGTAGACACTCACTGCTGCTATATAAAATTGTCTGTCTAGTGTGTTGGACTTAAAACTGTTGCTCGAGATGGTGACATCAAAACCTCACTTCGGATTGAAGACTGGAAACACCTATTTCATCAACAGAAAAAATTCTATTGCTGCCGTAAACATGTGGTAACACTGTTATACCACAAAAAGCAAAATGCCTAGTAAGTGCCTATTTGGTTCTCGTATCTAACTGCTCATACTTCTATGTTCAAACATCAAATACACTCCAGCTATTAAATCAATGTAAACTCCTATTAATTACCTAGTCAAATATTATCTAATACAATTTCTTATTAATGTTCATTTAGCCTTTCACTTTTATTGGCTTAACCCGCCACCACATTCACTCCCTTCTCACTTGATGAAAATCACACACCAACTCTTTTTGTAGAATTTGAAGAAAATCTTAAAATAATTTGTATACCTACAACGCTTTTCAAATCTTAAAAGAAAAATAAAAAGAAAAATTTGATACGCTTGATAGGTTTAATATAACTTTGTCCTTGTGAGTTTAGCAAAGTTAAGTCCCGGCATATCAAAGCTTCAGTTTGTGGTGCAACTTAGGCAAGCGTTATAACATCTTGATGGATAAGTGTGTAAAGAATCGAGTCTAGGAGAGTAGAGTGCACCTAGGTAATCGGAATATAATATCACTAACTGAAAAATCAATGGTGCTTGTGATTTGTGAATACTAGAAAGAGGAGGGTTAACATAGCTTGTCTTCAAAAGTGAACAGGAAAAAAGGCGAGAGATTGGTAACATAACATGTAATACCCGGGTAGACTCCGGTGTCGAAATTTCAATCTTCCGACGAAATCCCCGTTGGAATCCGGAATCTCGGATACCGGAACCTCTTCAAAGGGTAAAATATATTTTTACAAAATGTTTTTCATGATTTTATTATTTGGTTTTGAGTTAAAATTTTAAAATGAAATAAAAATATTTTTGAGGGACAAGCTCAGGTTCGACCGCCGAACCTTAGGTTCGACCGCCGAACATGGTGCTGCCACGGGAGCTCTCCTTTCAGCCCCCGAAGGTGGTCTGGCCAGCCACCTATAAGAGGCCTTCAGTCCGAAAATGGGAGAGTTTCTCTCTCCATTTTCGGGCAAAGGTGAGTTCTTGCCCTTCCTTTGATGATTTTATATTTTTCCTTCAAATTTTCATGAGTTTTCGCTTGTTTTTGAAGTTTTGAGCTTGGATCAAAGACTTTAAAGTTTGGGAGACCGTTTCTCCTCAACTCCACTCCAAGCTTGGGTTGCATCTACCTTAGATCTTCAAGAGATAAATGTAGATCCTTGCCTTTTTATATGTTTTAAGTAAGTTTTAAAAAGGGGTAAGGGTTAAAAATGCATGATATGGCCAGATCTAAGGTTATAGGCTTTGAGTTGGGTTTTGATGAATGTATGCTCTCTCTTGTGTTTTATTGTTGTTTGTTGGGGTTTAAGCTAGTTTTTATACCCCTTATGCATGTTGGAGTGAGTATGCATGTTGTGGGAAGTTGGGTGTGAGGATTTGAGAGTTTTGGAGCTGAAATGCATAGGGCAGAATCGGGTTCTCCAGAATGGCAGAATCCAAGTTCGGCCGCCGAACCTGCATGGGAGGCAGCCTTTTGGCCGCCTAACCTGCCCCCGAAAGCAAGCACTTTTGAATCTGTAAGGGAGTTTCGGCCGCTGAACCCGCCCCCGAAAGTCAAGGACTTTCGGATCTGTGGAGAACCTTTGGCCGCCGAACCTGCCCTCGAAGGACCCCGACTTTCGGATTTGTAGAGGACCTTCGGCCACCGAACCTACCTCCGAAAGTCCTCTACCCAGCCTTCCTTTACTTGTTTTATATGCATGTTTTGTGATGTTTTAGGGGGATTTTGGGGAGTGTTTAGAGTCATGTAATAGTTGTGTTGGTCCCTCATTTGAGTCCACCTGTGTAGGATCGTACCAGGGAGACCGTAGAGGCCTTCAGTGAGCCAGCTGCGTCTTTGTCAGTCGAGCGTCAGCCAGAGGTGAGTAGAACAAAACTATATTTTAAAGTAACTAAATTTTTTAAGCATGTTCATGCATTACGAATGCCATGTTATGTATTAGGTTGTTTTGCTTTAGAATTCACGAATATGATGCATTGCATAAATTATTGTTGATGTGGATGGATGTTGGATGACCCGCTAGCCCTCGAGCAGGTTATGATATGATACGAATACGGAAGACTAGAGCTGCCCATTCTACGCGCCCTGGCACTATGTAAGGGAAAGACTAGGGCTGCCCATTCTACGCCCCTGGCACAATTGGATATATTATGTTATGTTTAAGAGGAAGTCCTGAGGAGCTCCATCGAGGGCCGGGCATTATTTGAATATGTAGAGGGTTACTGGTAACAAGTCCATCCTTGATGTGTATTGTTTGTATTGTAATGCATTTCATGAGAGCATATGTTTATTAAACTATTTTTATGTTCTGCTCACTAGACTCTTGTAGCTTATCCCTTTCCCCTAACCCCAGGTTTGCAGGGTCAAGAATAGCTCGGGAAGTCGGCTAGAGGCTGGTATAAGTTTATGTAATAGAATAGTGGTAGACATGTACTATTTAATGGATTAGATTTGTGTTTTGCCCTAGTTTATGTTTTGTATAACCCTGTTTATCATGGTCTTTATGCAAAAGTTTTAATGATAAGTTATGATGAATCAAGCTTGAGGCATGTGATGTTTACCATACTAGAGCATTTGATGAGGGCTCTAGTGTGGGTTTTATGTATACAGTTTATGATGCATGCACAGGTCGAGCTTGGTATACAAAAAATTTAAATTTTTATGAAAATGTGTGAACATATATGGGATTTTATCAGGTACACAGGAAGCATAGTAGGCTTGCTACGGGTTTCGGCGACCTTAAGTCGATCTAAATCCTAGCGCCGATAGCGGTCCGGCTTCCGGGTCGTTACATAACATCTTGTTGGATGACTGCATCTAAAGAAGCAAGTTTAGGAGAGCATAGTTCACTTAAGTAGTTGGAATATTAGGTTATACTAGTAGTCCTGGGTAGGGACGAGTCAAAATGAGTAAGAATGATTGGAATAATTGAAATGTAAGGTAAAGGAAGTGAAGAAAGCTGGTGATAGGATTATTCATTGAAGTTAGTGTTAAAAAAGATATATCATCAGTGTAAGTTCCTCAAGTAGGTAAGAATGAGGAAGCTAAAAGCAAGTTTGAGAAGATATAATGCATTAGTTCAAGGGATACTCAATGATTTACATGTTGCATTGGTTAATGGAAAAATTTTGGAAGTCTGAGAAATACAAATTGGGAAGGCTCTTTGTAAATCTCTAGCCAATGTACACAAGTTTGGATACTAAGGGAAAGAAAAAGCACAAGCTATAACAACTTATTGAAATGAGGGGAGGGGATATATTTCAAAGTCAAGTGCAATAAGATGATAATCAACAATTTTATTTTTCTTGGGAGATGATGAGATAAAAGATGGATATCGGATAAAAGAGAGGTGTATCCTACTTTGATTAGCTATTCAATTGAGACATGAAAGATGACTATAAATCATGATGAAAGTGCAACGGGGTACTTGCAGTAGCTTGGCTATCGAGAATTAAAAATAAAAAATAAAAATATTCAGTGACATACAACAATTTGAAAAGTTACCATACCGAATGAGTAAAGGAAGAGACTTTAGTTCATTAAAAGAATCATTAAGCATAGAATTAGAAATACCACTAAGGTATTAAAGAACCAATATGGCTTTATATCTAGTAGACCTGTAATAAAGCCTATCATTTTGTTTAGAATATTAAAGAAAATTTATAAGAAGAGGAAGTAGGATCTACATATGGTATTAATGGACCCTCAAAAAAAGAGAGGTCCGTCTTGAAGGTTTATCCTTGAGGATGCAAATGATAGAGTATTTAGGGAAGTTCTTTAACATACACTAGAATATAAGGACATGTATATAACAAATTTCCTATAATAATAGGTTAACATCAAGAATCTACTTTGACTCCATACCTATTTACCTAGTTATTGATGTGGTAGCTAGTATTCAAAATGATGTCCCCATGGTGCATGTTCTTACAGATGATGCTGTCTTTGCGGATGAGATTAGTGGAGTTAACTAAAACTTGGAGTTGTGAAGGACTTTGAGAGTAAAAGGTTTCAAGCTAAATAGAAGTACGAAGAATATGCATTGAACATGTAGCTCTCATAAAAAGAATGGAGAGAATGTTCAACTGAATGGAGTTCTGGTGGCAAGATGCAACTAAATTAAGTATTTAGGTTCTATCATCCAAAAGAATGAAATAACAGAAGAGGATGTAACTCATATGATTAAACCAAGATAGATGAAGGGGAGGAGTGCAATGGATATGCTATATAGGATATAAGATCTTGACAAAGTGAAAAGTAAGTTTCATAGAATTACGCTCAAGCCAACTATGTTGTATAAGAGTGGGTGTTGGCATCTAAAATATGATATACCCACCACACTGGCATTATGATTATAGATAAGATTACCAATGATTCATTTGCTAGAGAGTGTGTAGCACACTTTGAGGATAAAATGAAAGAGGATCAATTAAGATAGTATTGGAAGTAATGTGAAGGAAAAAAGGAAGACTTAAACAATGTGGATGGAAGTAATATCAAAAGATTTAAAATTTTAAGTATTAATGTTGAATTGGTTTCAAATGGTCATTTTCACATACGATCATTGAACTTTAGTCACTGAAGTTTTATTGCAGTCATTGAAGTTTTATTTACTTAAAAAAGTCTTCAACATTTAAATAATTACATAAAATAGTTACTCGAGTGAGTTTCTGGTAGATTTTTCGATAAAACGCACATGTGACTTATCCTACGTCTCTCAAAATTAAAGACTATAAAAATGAAGTAGCAGGTGGTGACTAGTGCTGCAACGACGGCGGAGAAGGAAGCTGGTGATGATGAAGGTGGAACTGCTTAAGATGAAGTGTGCTTCATTACTTTGCTGGGATTGTGGCCTTCTGCATCTAGTTCGATCAATATTTTTATCAGGGAGAAGGAAGAAGAAAAGAGAGGCTAATATATGATTAGAGAGAGATGTCAAGCAAATGTTTACAACCTTTGACTTGATAAAGGAACTTGATTACAAAGTTTTTTGAACTCAACTATTTCATATAAATATTTAAACATTGTTAATTTTTTAAAAATAAATTAAAATTCAGTGACCATGAAAATTATCCTGGTTTCAAATGGAATTTAATGATGGAAAGCGATTCCTATCGTTCATTTTAGTTATTTAGAATTAAGGATTACTTGATATTGAATAAATTGACTTTAATTGATTGGTAAATACATGATGTATAGTGGAAATATTAACTCAAGAAATAAATAAAATTGTTCAATTTCTCATATAATGATGTGTAATAAAGATTTCGTTATTGTAATTTCTCATGGAAATCGCATTTTGGAGGCCTCACAGTACTAGACTACAAATTAAATGTTTGGACAACTACAATACAAATGCAATTTGCAAACAAAAACAAGCATGATTTCAGAGAACAAAAAGTTATAAGTAAAGCTACCACGGAAGCTTCCACAAACAGTCATATCACAACCTAAATTAAATTATAGTAAAGGTAGTTTTTTTTTTCACCTTTTCATCTAGCTAGTACAAATAGTTTATTCTGGTTATCAATCACAAGGTGTACCATATGGCTGCCATATGATTATGTACTTGAGAATAGACTACTCGATTGCTTGCTTCAAAGGTGAGTAACTTGGACTTTACTTTTCATTAGAGAATAACCTACGTGAAACCACCTTCCAAAGTACCATAATGTTGAAAAAAAGGGTTTATATAGTAACCTTCCAAAGTACCATAGTTACAATATATTTATCTGCTATGCTTGATTTTTTTTTTTTTCAAGTTATGCCTTAGAAAAACTGTAGTGACACTCAGAATGTTTTGAACTGTGACACCAACCTATATTTTGTTGGAAAAAAACAATTTCAAACAACTATTTATTTATTTGTTGGAGTTCTTATAACTGAAATAAGTCTTTAATTAATATCCTCAAAACAGTATTTTCTAAGCATCTTAAATAATAATGTTAACTAGACTCTAAATCTACAGAACAAGAGAGTAAAAGAAAAAAGATCTTACTTCACAAAACTATTGCATGAAGTAACATTCAACTAGTGGCTCAACTACCACAAACATACAGTACACTGCCACCTTCAAAGAACAAGAAAACAAAAGCATATTGAAGCCAATTGAATGTATTTACCTTGTCCATGGACACAAACATTTGCTTTCTAAATTTGAACTGCCCGCTCAGATATTCAACATCTGCAATTTAATTATAGCAAAATTGTAGGTTTCTCCTCTGCATAAAATAAATATAGTGTGCTAAGAAATATCAAGTTATATCTTGTTAATGAACCCGAATATGATAAAACATAAGAGCTATCCATGAACTTCTATTGTTATATAAATCAAAATTTTACTGGGAAGAATATGATCAAAGCTGCCTACTAATTGCTCAAACCAACTACAATGACAAACAAGGAACCAACTGAAAAACTACTTGCTTTTATGTGAACTTTTCTTATATTCTTTGCCTCATATACCATCCATATGAAACATTAGTCGGTAAGATCACGAGATTTGACGGGTTATTAAAAGAATTGAAGATTGAATAACGAACAAGGTGTTGATTCCAACAAAAGAAGAGAAAAAAAGGTAAGTGAAGTTCATGAAATAAGTAGAAAAGGGTGTTGTGTATATGTAGATTCAAGACACGTTTCTTGAATATATATTTTCTGTTTCGAAAAAAAAAATCGGCAAAAAAGAATATATATTTTCTGACCTTCTCGATTAGACTTCTTCTAGGGGATTTTTCGCATATGACAAGTGAGTTGACGATTCCTTGATTGATTACCCATCTATCTGCAAAAACTCAGAACATACGAGCAAAGAGAGAAAAAAAAAAGTTGCAGAAAACTTCCCATATGTAGAAAGAAGCATCGTCATTGTACCTAATCTAATGAGTCCCTCACCCCCCCCCCCCCCCCCGATATGTACCCAAAAACATCACATCTGCTCAATCATCCACACAAATATACATAAAAGAGAAACAACTACTTTGAAACAAACAATTCAGAACATCAATAAAAGAAATAAAAACCTTTGTCAGAACCCACTTGAGTACTGTGAAAGTGACCAGATAATGTCGAAAATCAGAGCAAAAAGAAGCCACAAGATATAACTTGTGCACTTTCAACACAAGCAACCCTATCCTAGAATAGGGTTTTTGAACCCATAAAAGGGAAAACCTTTTTTTTTTCTTCTGAAAGTTTTGAAGCTACTAGATTCAGGTGAATAGACTCTCCAATCAGAAGCAAACCTCGAACTTGATACATAAAACCATGAGCACGAATGAAAAAGAAAATTATAAGAGCATGGAGCCAGATTAAAAATGAAAAAAGAGGGTTTTGCAAGTAAGGACCATGCTATAAGACTTAGATAACGTAGATCAACCCCTCCCCATGCTATCAACAGTGTTTTGCCGCTAAATCTGCACAGTAATCACGGGTACTATACACCAACAAAAGCCCCAGTTTTCAAAATTAAATATATACTGTAATGCATAAACTTAAAAACTGAAACAAAGACAAAGACATATCTCCTTTTGGTATTAATCAATGGTATTGGCTCATCTTTTTCTCTGTTTGCTCAACCATCATATCAAATCTTCTTCCTCTTCGAATGAAAGAGGTCTTTGAAAGCAGATAAGGGGAGGAAAAAAGAGAAAATAAGAGAGGATATATATGTATCAACATGGAACAGAAACAGGCCGGGAATTTTAATCACCAGAGAGAGATCAAATTCCGGCGCCGGAAGCTGACAGAAAGAGAAGTGAGCACGCAAAAGAAAGGGTATAGATTTATACAAATGCCTCTGTGTGCTCACTCTCTTCTGTCAAGTTCTATGTCCCAGAAGATGAGAGGAGAGGAGATGAGTATCAAAGTAGAGAAGAGTGCAAAGATGAGAGGAGATGATGAGTAGGGAAGTAAATAATATAAAGACAAAGCTACCCAGAAATCTGATAACACAGTGAGACCCATTTAAGGAAAGTTACCATAAATCTATGATTCCCACTCCTCATGCTCCAGGAATGAAAGGCTTTAATGACGATTTAGGGTTATATTGGGACCAAGAAAGGCTGTAGCCACCACAAAGTCAAGAATCCTCTCTCTCTCTCTCTCATGCAAGACGTGCAGGTGTCGGTAAAAGGTACCAAATGTCCTCTCTTTTATCTGTATCTGAACAAATCTAACAGTGAATTCGCATGACTCTCTCAACTAACATATACGCCAATATGAACGGCTGATACTCATAATGGCTCCAAGCATGTAAAAAGAGAACCATAGCCCACATGTTTAAACACTGCACGGCATGATGGGAGGCGAAAAGAAGAAGAAGAAGAAAGAAGAGAGGAGGAGGAGGAGTCAGTGATCTCTCTCTCTCTCTCTGTGTGTGTGTGCGCGCGCCTGTGTAGAGAGTATGTACTCTGTAGGGATGTGGTTGGTTGGCTGAAATTGTTGTGCGTACGTGTTGCTTTCATGCGCTTGTCACTTCCGATTGACTTGTAGCCGTCCGATTTCTATATTTTTTTACTAGTATTTCCCTGCCGTTGGATTGTGATAATGGTGGGATCTGAGCATTTCGTCCCCAAGTGACTTCTCTCTAGGGAATTGGGTCTGATGCGACTGCGTGTCTCTGGGAAGCAAGTTTTTCTTTTAAATTTTTGTTATTTCCTGCATCCGTTTTCATTTTTATTTCCCGCATCCTCTCACTCGTGGCTCTTCGTCTTCAATCACTACTCTATTAAATTTAGTTGACTGAGTTCACTTTTTTTTTTTTTAATCAATGAAAATTCACTTCAATCAAATACTTTTTTTTATAAATTTATAGATAAGCAATTCAATTTTAATATCAATAAAATGAGTTTAAAATTATATTGATTGTCACGTTATGAGTTTATTATTGAATATAATTGTTTTAGAATTACCAATATAATTTTATTCAATTTTGATTATCAAAGT
Organism: Manihot esculenta; assembly: GCF_001659605.2. Classification (NCBI taxonomy): domain Eukaryota; kingdom Viridiplantae; phylum Streptophyta; class Magnoliopsida; order Malpighiales; family Euphorbiaceae; genus Manihot; species Manihot esculenta. The sequence continues at coordinate 32,971,000 of NC_035176.2, read as the reverse complement.
GTTCAACTTTAATTTCAATAAAATGATTTAAAATTAACAACGTTCTGAAAATAAAAAGGTAAATCTCTTAATTTTAATTTTCTGGCTCGTTTGTCAAATTTTTTGAAAAAAAAAAAAAAGAAGAAAAAAATTGCTCAACTCAAAATATCATTTTATTATAATAATTTTTACATCTAAAACATTCAAATTACTTTACATGTATATTAGGTTTTTTAGATACCTTAAAAAATAAAAACCATAACTTTATATAAACATGAAAATTTTAAAATTACTCTATAAAATGTCTTCCAATATATATAAATATATTTTATCTTTTATATGACAATTTACTTATTAAATTTTTTAATGTTCATCATATATGTTCAAACGCATTATAAAAGTAAAATTGATTAATTATAAAAATAATTTTGTAATAAAGTGTATGTTAATAGATGTATTTATGTGGACATTGTGGAAAAGGTGTAATTGGTGCATTGATGGAAGCAATAACTGATGAATGAATGAGTTAGAGAAAATAGGATAGACACAGAAGCAGAGGAACAGGACCCTCCCTTTTATCTTTAGTGGAGGAGAACAGGTGCATGGCTTTATTATTATACAGTTTCAGTCTAGTGGGCGGGGACCGACCGTACCCTATTCTTCCATCATCTTCCTCTCTTTTCTTTCAATTAATTATAAGTTTAAACAAATTATATATTTTTTTTTAATTTTTATGAATCTAACTTTTTTTTAACCGAAAATTAAAAATTAAAAAAATAAAATTAATTTTTTTTAAAAATTTGTTTAGATAAATTTAAGTTATAACTTTTCCTTTTTTAGTATTGTTAAAATTAAAATTATCAAATTTAAGTTTAAATTACCAAGTTTAAGTTTAATATAATCTTATTTAAAGTAAGTTTTAATAACATACTTTTATAATAATATGTTAAATAATATACTTAAAACATTAAAATAAATAATTATATATATATATATATAGAAAATGGAAAGAAGGAGAGGTCATGGGGAGCAGAGACCACGCCACTAAAGGACCTAAAGACCCACATCTTACCTCTCATTTAATAACTTGATTGAAGGCTTTAGGACATAGCGAAGGGTCCTTCTTTTATATATTTCTCTATTTTATATAATATGTTGGACCACATTCTCTCTTTTTTCTCAATTATCAGTATAAACCCTTTTTTTTATAATTATTTTCATTATATTTAACTACTAATTTAATTAAATTTCTAATTTTACATATTTGAAAATAAAAGATTAACAGAAATGCTAGCAGAGTTATCTCACTGTCTAATACTCTCCAGTTTGATGGCGTTGTCGCAGTTGGAAAGACAAGATTCGTTAGTGGTTATTTTGGCCTATCCCGATACTCCATGTCAGCAACCAGCCTCCATGTGCCTACTCTCTCTTCTATCCATGTTTGCATCTATTCCCATGTCCTCTCCTGTATGTATGTATATATATAATTTTTAAATAAATTTTATTAATTCAACTGTAAAATAATAATAATTAGTAAATAATAAAAATTAATATTTTTACTCGATCTAAATACTAAAGTATGGAATAAAATTTTAGTTTGTAACCGAACAAAATAGTAAATATTGTAAATTGTAAATATTTATTTGAAACAATTTAAAAATGAAAAAGCAAAATAAATTCAAGTAAGCTATAGGCTGAGCCTCAGAATCATTATAGACCACTCACTCCTTGTAGACGAAATTAACCACTTGAAGGATGACGTGGACTATTTTTTTAATAGATAATTAAATATATATATATTTCTTACTAGAAATTAAAATAATCATTAATTTTAATTCTGACAATTTTTGTCTCTGTCTCACATTTGGGACATCACCTTTAATTTGAGTTGACTAATAAATATCGACTTTTGGATGGTGAGACAAATTATCGACTTTTTATAAAAAAAAAAAATTTTATAAATATTTTGATACATGTACTTAAATATAAAATTTTTATTATTCGATATGATTATTCTAAATAATTATGGAATTGATTTTAAATTTTTAGAAAAAAAGTTTTCTTAAATTATATATATTTTTAATCCTTTGTGTTCATATTATAAAAAATAAATAAATATTAAATTCATTTAATATATTTCACAAAAAATATATATATAGAATTTAAAAAGAATTGGAGGTGGGTAAAATTTCCTAAAGGGGCAAAATGAGGTAGGTGTATATATAGCCATACAGTACGTGCTGTTGCTTTCTTTCCTTTCATTTTCGCCAACTTTTTCATGCATTAATTGAACTTTAAAATAAAAATCATATATCAAATTGATCTACAAATTCATGGGTAATTATCCAATAATTACAAATACTTATGTAAAATATTTTGTACAGTATTGTTCTATATAAAAGAAGATTTATTTTCTGTTATTTAAATGTAAAAATTATAAAAATAAAGTGTTAATAAAATTCATATATAAATAATTTTTAAATATTTTTTAAGATATATAACGACTTTATTTTTCCCTTAGAAAAAAAATCATCTATTAATTAATTTATTTTAATGCCCAACTACTAAAAAACATATTTTAATTATTTTTCTTTGAGATAAACCAACCAACATTTTCTCTTATATCACTCATGTACTCTTCCTTTTGTTTGTAATGATTCACTTTTTTAAAAAAAAATAAATAAATAAATTTTTGTAAAATTGTATAATATTTGAATTTTTTTTTTTAAAAAAAATTTAAGTTACTAATAATTAAATTCTTACATTTCAACTTAAAAAACTATTGAAAAAAAAAAACAACTCTAACCTAACTAAACAATATTAACAATATATATATTGTTTAAGTGAGTATTTTATCGATTTAATTTTAAAATTAAATTAAATTTTATAAATTAAAAATTAAATTTTAGTAGTTATAAAAATTAAATAAAATTAATTTTAAATAAAAATTAATTTAAATCGAATCGAATTAATTTAATTTAATTTATTAGACTTTTTAATATTTTTTTTTAATTTTTTATATTTTATTTTTAATATTTTAAAATTTAATTAAAATATTTTAATATTTCAATATAATCTTTTTATATTATTATAAATAATATATTATTATTATTATTATTATTATTAATTAATTTAATTTATTAATTTTTTTATTAAAATTAAATTAAAATCAAATTAAATTAAAATTTTAAATTAATTTGATTCCATCCATCCGCTCCTGTATTGAAACGGAATACGGATGAATCTTGTGGACGTAGGTCATAATTGTATGGCTGAAATAATTTTGGTAAGGACAGCCATAATAACAAAGCAATGATATTGAAATTGATATGAAGGCATTGATGGTAATAGTTAATAACAATTAATGAGATTGTCTCTACTCTATACTCTTTATTGATTTTTTTTTTCAAATTTTATTTTTTTAAATATTTTATTTTATTATACTTATTCAAATAAAATTAAATTTTAATCATAAAAAAATAATCTATTAAATAATAAAATACTCATAATAAATATTTATTTTATTTATAAAAATTAAATAGCGAATATTTATTTTATCTATAAAAATTAAATCATTAATCAAAGAGAAATATTAAACTATTCATCCTTTTGATAATAAAAGATCATATAAATTAGCATAAATTATATAATTAAATTAAATTGTAAAATAAGAATAAAGGGATATATTAATTGTTAATAAAATTACATTTCTAATAGTCAATTGGGATAAATAAAAACAGGAAAAATGATGAGTTGTGGATATTATTTTTGCAATCAGAATTGTGAATTTGAGTGGTGATTCATTCTGTTCCACCATAAGCATAAGCTGCAAAGTTTGAATAGAATCAAATTTCAAGAAAAATGGGTATCATCATCTCATCATTTAAATTTTGAAACACACAACACAACTAGGTCTCATCTTCTCAAGCTAAATTACTTTTTATTAATTAGTAATTATATTTAATTCAGTATATTTTAACTCCCAACATTAGGGTTTAATAAAAGTGGGGAAGAAAATGAAAATCATTGGAAAATATGGGAGTTTGAACAAGTTAAAAGAAAAAAAGAAGCCACTAATGGTGTTGAGGGAGAGGGTACCCAAAAGCGGGGGACAAGATGTGGGGATTGGGTCCAATCCATAATCACACAAGTTGGAACCATCCTATCATTACTAAAACGAAAGGAGAAATGGTGATGTTGGGAGAACAAAAAAATCACTTATTTTATATTTTTATATATATAAATAATAAAAAAATAAATAAAAAGGAAGAAGAGAGTAGTGGACAAGACACAAGTTGACGCACTAATAAAAATAATAGACTGAAATAGGTCAAAAGGAAAGTCATCTCCCATTATTCTATTAAACAAATCCACCACAACTTTCTTCATCAACAATCTCTCTTTCTACACACTAAGTTTTGTGGTTTTTTTTGGTACCAAGTCAATTTGTTTGTGGGTTTTTTTTTTCATTAAAAAAAAAATGTGTGGAGGGTTTAAAGTCAATCCAACAACATAAAATTCAACGAAACAAGACAACCTTACTTGTCAGAATTTTGCTTTGTTGGATTCTTGAAATGAAGACTTCCTTTTCTTTCTTTTTTTAAATTGTGGGTAAGATATTATCTCTATTTGCGCAGTGAAACAATGTAAATTTTATTTATAAGAATAAATTTAATAATACTTATAGTGTTATATATTTATATAAAACAATTATCAGTAAGATTAGAAATTTGAATTCTAGAATTATTATTTTTGAGAGATTTACTTACTCTTGATATTAATTCTTTATAATATCCTTAGTATAATGATATTTTATGGATAAAGGATAGTGGAATCTTGCGTAAACTGCTTTCAATGAATCATCGCCATTGATTAAGCAGTTTAGCTTACAAATATTAATCAACCACCTATTTATAAATTGTTATTTTCATGTGTTGTTAATGATATGAATATAATTTCAAAGGCTAACCTAACAGAGATATTGACCCTTTCACTGAACAGTTTTCTTAAACCTCCATTACAACTGATCATAAATTCTCCTTTTTTTTTTTTTTTTTCAATTTTTTTCTTAAGTATTATTACAATAAAAGAATTAAGTGTTTTCCATAAAATAGATAAAGCCTATGATGACAAAAATTATTAAGTTGTATATTTGGTGCCTCTGAATTTATGCGAGTGAAGGAATTTCTGGCGATGGATATCAAAAAACTTGGCTAAATTTGGTAGAAGGAAACGTTGGGAAAAAGAGATGGGCTTTCATCATAGTTGCGTCTGCTTTGACCTGGGGAAAATCTTGCGTCTAAGCTTATCAGCTGTCCCTTCTTCTTCTGAGCCTATGATCTCCCTCTTTTTAACTCTTCTGTTATATGAATGAAATTATCATTTATGTTCACCAATAGAGCAGTTATCTCATTCTGGTTAACTAATTGACTAATGTTTTGGATCACCGTTAACAACTTGTGCAGCTGTGCTGCGATGTCATCACTGCTAGTGCTACATCCAAAAATCACTGCTAGTGCTAGGACTTTTACCAATTCCATACACGGCCAAAAACATCATCTCCGCTAGTACACCCAATTACGGTCCGTTTCTGAATCGGAATTGGACTGATAATTCCGATTTCAAATCCACAGCCAGACTTAAAAGATTTTAACACAAGTCTTGATTGAATCCGATTTTATTAGTCAACTTTTTGAAGGAACATTAGTTTTAAACCATAACCAAACATTTTGATTCTAAATTTGACCTTTTTAGACCTAATTTGAGTTTCGAACCATATACACATTTACCCCTACAGAAATTTGCAGAAAGATTCATATAGGATATTTTTTTTCATATACACTATTTGTAAAAAAAAAAAAAAAAAAAAAAAAAAAACAGAAAAAGCAAGAACACTAATTTGAAGGCTAGATAAGGGAATTCCTGCAGAAAACACTGCTGACAGCAAGATTACGACGATCTGACGTTATCTATCCATAAAAAGCATCTATTTAACAAAGCTAACCCAATGTATTCTACTGCGACTCCCAAATAACATGAAATTCGATCTAGAAACAATGGTAAAAATGAAAAAACTAACCCTACACCACTATAAACTAAGACTAGAACTGTGTTTCAGACAGCCACGCTTGCTCCAACCTTGCAATTTTATGTCAAAAGATGACACCAATTACACATACAATGGCTTACTGAGTGAATGTCGCGCTCAGACATCAATCAAGCCAAGCTGCAACAGAAGGCCTATGTAGCAGTTTATGATAGACGACTGTAAGAGTTCAAGTTTAGACTCTTCTCCTCTTCTTTCCACTCCTTCCCCCAATTTCCTGTCCTTTGGATGAGCTTAGAGATTTCCCTTTCATGCTTTCTTGTGGTTTTCCAGAATCTGTTGGTTTCTCCTTACCCTCAATTGCTTTCACCTTCGACGAACCAGATTTCAACTTTCCAATACCATTAGCACTAGATTTGCCGCCACTCCTTGGAGATTTGTCCTTGGCGTCTTGCTTGGATTTGCCAGTTTTCACTGTTTCTTGCTTGGACTTGGAGGTTATGGGTGTCGTCTCTTCCTCCTTGGACTTGCCAGTCTTTGATGGTGCGATGTCATCATTTTTTGATTTGCTGGCTGTTTTTAAAGTAACATCAGTAGATTTAGTTCCACTCTTATTGGTATTATCCTTACTTTTGCCAGCAATTTCATCCTCAGCCTTTTTAACTGTTTCTGAATCATCCATAGATTTGCCATCCATTTTACTCACTTTCTTCGATTTTCGTACAGTTTTTGTTGCTGCACTCTTGGATTTGCTGGAGGAACCTCCTCCATCCCTACCAAAAGAGTACAACAGCTGTCAGATATCCAAGTCTAAAAACATTGACAATAGATCATATTAAAAAGTACTCACCTCAATGGAGAAGCATCCACCTTTTCTTGCTTTGCAGACTGATCAGTATTTGGTTTCATTTTCTTCTTTGAGCGCCTGGTTAAAATCATTAAACAAGTAAATGCTAATTGTACTTAAAGATCAAACCAGAGCAGGAAGCCACAAAAGTGCATGGCTCAGCCTTGAGGACACTAATCGAATATGACACAGTATATGAAATTATGAATACCACCGACACAAGAACTACCCTAGACATTCTCTAAACTAAGTGTTTCCTTCCCGTCACATGACCACGTGGTTGGGAAAGCAAAATACCAAATCAAATGATAGCACAACCAAAAAGCTAATATAAACAATGAATACAAACATTTCAGATGGAATATCTGGACTCTTGGGATCAGATGCTTCTCCCTGTCAAAAAAATATACATATATAAGCACACAACCTAAAAAATTCAGTAGTACAATAGTCAGGTAGTTAGCGACTTACCTCATCTGGTGCAGATTCATCCCTAATAATTTCCCACTTCTGCCTCTTAAGATTTAATATTTCTGTATCCCCATCATCATAGGCAACCTACATAAATGAATATATAGTCAGTTGTACATATATACGTACAAGTGTGCACTTAAATCGACTCCATCATGGAGGTGCGTGTCTGTGTATATACACAAATGAAAGTAGTGTTGTTTGTATATACTCAAGTACACATGAAAATTAGATTAGATAAACATGTATGTGCATATCACATGAAACAGAAATCATCCTTTTGAAAGATGACAACCAAAATAAAGCAGGAACAAAATAAAACCCAGTTAAGAACAAAATGGAAACCAGGAATTTGAAATTGATGACTTCACCTCATGTTTCTTTTTAACAGGATCATAAGAACGTATTACACCTTCATAAAATCTGCAAAATCATATAACGAGCATACAAGGATATCAATATACTGCAAAGGATCCACGAGAACATAAACAGAGCAAGAAAAGGACCACGAGCACCAAATATTATAAATGACTGAGAGAGTGGTGGAGAGGACCATTGACTTCGCTTAATACCAGGGTATGGAAAACAATTACTCAAGTAGAGCAAAAAAGTACCATCCACACCAAAATATGGGCATGAAACCAGAGAGTTGGTTGATCTTGAAACCAATATCAAGTCTGAAGAGAATAGGCCAAACTTGATAATAATATCACACTTGCTTACTCATCCATATGAACACATGCATTCACAACAATGCTCAACAGTAGTTCGAGCATCAGGGAAAGAAATTGCTTAGAGAAAAAGGAAAGAGAAAAAGTCAACTCACGCGTGATCTCTTGGCCACCAAACTTTAACCCTCAAGTTAACCAGACTGGCATCATATTCTCTAGTGCCAGATGCCTGACACAGCAAGTGAGGTAAAACAGACATGAGACCAATATAAAGATGTCTCATAATACAATCATGCATCACATTAACAGCAAATGTCAGGTTTCTAAGGCTCGTTCTTTCTTTTCTTTATTTACTTGCTCCCTTTTTTTTTTTTTGGGGGGGGGGAGGGGGAGAACTGTGGGGTTTACACATGATCCTCAACTGTATGCAGGAGGAAAGTTTTGCAAAGAGCAAAATAAGGCCATGGCATCACCATTGATGCTTCTTCCGTGATAGATCGAACATAAGTGATAATCCACAAGTAACAAATGACACAGGTTTTCAAATGCATATACCTTTTCACTGCCTGAGGCACACTTTCTCTTGCTGTTGACCTTGGGTGTCTCCTCCATTTGATGCTCATCTTTTGCTAATTTTGTAACCAACTTCGGTGAAGAGAACTTTTCCTAAAAAAATTGAATAGCAACAATAGTATTAATTAACTTGTATATTGACAAATTCATAGCATTTAACAAAACTGAAAGTCATAATTGAAGGGCGAGGGCAAAAAGAACACCATGTCATCATCTTTAGTTGAACTTTTGGTCACATTCTTTTCTGAAGTAGATTTTCCACGATTGCGATGTTTCTTATCCTGAGAATGGTTTAAAGAGGATTCATCACCATTTTTGCTGCTTGAGTCCACCTTCTTCGAAGACTGCTTCAGTTGTTTTGTCTCTGATTCACTTGTAGTGCCGCTTCCCCTATTGGATGCATCTGTCGCGATTGGTGTCTTTTCCTCACAGGAAACCCTAGCATGGACCTTTCTTGCTGATCGCTTTTTTGGTTTTGCTTCTAAATCACTAGCTCCTTCTCCTTCAAGGACCTTTTTGGGAACATCATCAACAGATGGTTCAGACTCTTTGATCAAGATCTCTTTCTTCTTTGATCGTGCAGCCTTCTTGGAAAGACTTTCATCGAGAAGACTCCCACTTCCAGATGGAGAAGCAGCAGTCATGCACTTGCCCTCTACTGCCTTGGGGAAGGAAGGCCGACTACTACCAGCCTCTTTTTTATTTTCAGAAGACACAGCTGCCTCAGCAAATGGCTCCTTGCGAGGTGAAACTGGAACATCTTTGCTGTGAGCTTCATCATCCAGTAGTTTCTCTGCTCCTTTCTCAGCATCAATACGAGTACTTTCAGATGGTTCTGTCAACTTTGTTGATGAACTGAGTTTCCTCCCTCTCTTTTTTGTTGGGTGTGCCGGCTTGCTTTGCTCTGTAACTGCCTTCTCAGTATCCAAAATATCAGTCTTAGCATTGCTTGACATGTCAATACTTTTTGACTGATCAGCATGATTACCATCATCTTGCTTCTTTAAGCAACATGAATCTACCAGAGTGTCTTCTTCACCAGTCTGGGCAACACCATTACTCACAATTGATTTAGGAGTTTTGTCATTTACAGGATCAGCTTGTTTAGGAGAACCTCCTTCAGCTGCCATATCTTTATCAGCCTGAAAAGATATAAATTAGAAAAATAAATGCAAAAACAAAAAATACAAAATTGACAATGATAAGTGTTATGCTTGGGCAACCTCATCCAATGATTCTCCAGCTGGATTGCTTTCTTCAACCTGCAGAAATTTAACAAAGCTAAGCTAACAGATCTCAACAACATCGGGATTTGAGAAGCAAGATGAACAGCCAGACCAGCACACAAAAGCCTACACAAACAATGAGTACTTTACAAAACAGTTCCAACAACATGCAAGCCTCAAGTAACTGTAATAGATGCCTTCCATGAACTGCTTAAATATCAAATACAATGACAAATAAGAAAACTTCCTTGTCTAATTCTCATCAAAGTACTGTGGCCAAAGATTTGGGATGAGTTGCATGCTAGAGAAACAAGCCACTAGACTACAAGCTAGGAGTACAAATCAATATATGAGACGGAACTCCATTCCAAGGACAAGAAGCATATGCCAACATTTGATATAGGCAAAAAATCGAAAAGCAGATTGGATGTTTATTCAAACATTGAAGTCTCTGTAGAAGGTTACTTTAAAATAGATTATTATCCACTAAGAGTTCATCGTCCCATAATCAACATGTCAAATAAAATATCCTATCAGTGAATTCATAAAAAAGAATAAAAGATGTTCTAGACCTCCATCAATCAACTCGTGTCAAGAAAATAGAATTATGCAGCTGGATGTATATTTACTAAAACCATTACAATACAAGACAACACAGTGTTATCTTCAAAAGTATCAGAAGCTTACTTTATTTTCATCAGCAGCATGAGCATCATTTTGTTCAACAGTGCCGGATTGGCATATAGAGGCAACTATTTCACTGTAATCATCTAAAGAAATATCCAAAGATTTAACAGCATGTTGCAAGTAAGGCTTAACTTTGTTAGCACAACTTTCAAGTACTTTTTCTCCTAATTTACGAGCAACAGGTAGAACTTCCTAAAAAATAGAGAAGGCAATTAGCAACTAACAGAAAGAAAATAAAAAAGAGAACATAAAAAATAAAGAAGACAAAATAATTATAGAAATTATGCTGACCTCATTGCCCCTTTTCACACTGGCTAGAAGAGGAGAAAGAAGTTCTGGAGAGATTTCTTCACTTTCTTCTAAGACAAGGATCATAATGGTCTCCATGGATGAAAAAACATTCTCTGGGTGATCATCCCTTTTTTTTTTGTTGGGGATGGGGGGGTGGGGAGGTAAGAGTCAGTGCATAATATTTTATCACACCCACAGTGCAATGAATAGTCATTCAAACCTAGTATCAAAGGACGAGATAGTATAAATGTGCTGATGAAACTACTCTGTATGGGTGTTTACCTCCCAGGTATTGCAATCATGGTACCATGTTGAGTAAAATTTTTCTACAGTAATATAGTATGACACACAAACTAACATGCATTTTAGAAATCTGAGTTTTACATCATAGAATGAATTCCAGGGTCCAAACCTTCTACCTCATTGACATTTCTATATGCATAATACAAAAACAAACATTTCAACATGTGCATGAATAATTATACCAAATGTTAAAACCACCTATGTTTAAGACAAGGAAAGAAGAAACTAGTATAGCCGCCTTTGTGGAAAACATAATCTCAGGATGAACTTCAAAGTCCGCAATGATAAAACCAATGTGACAGTCTGACAGACTCACTAAAGATATTTAGTTCATACCTTATAGCATTAAGGAAATGCTGGAACATTTCAATTATCAGAGCGTCACACTCCAAATCCAACATCACCACACATGACCGAACTTTTGCAACAGTTTCAAGAATCGAAGTCCTTTTAACATATGATTGACTAGACATGTCATCCAGATTTTGAAATGATGATACAATTAACTGAAAGACATCCTGCATACTCATAAATGAAGACAGTAAGAAAAAGAAATCGGATGGTCGAAACAAGTGCAAAAGCAAATGGCCCTTTAATCTGTAAAAGTTCTAAGATATGAAGACCACAAACTCCCAGTTACCTTCATCTGATAATCCTCATAAGGAGCATCTGGAGCAGTTATTCTGGTTATTTCACTAATGCAAGAGGCAACTGCTACTTTCACATCAACATCTGAATGCCTAAAAAGTTGCCGCGCAACCAATGAATTCAGAGATGGGGCCAGTGCAATTTGCATTGACTTTGAAGGGGACTGTTCCACTTTTGATAAACAATTCTCGACTTGCTACAATCATACAGGATCCGGCGTGAAAGAAGTCACAGGGTTAAACAAATATATTATCTACTTAAAGCAGATACGTTTAGATTTTAGACACACCAGCATGTTCAATAAATTCTACCCTTCCTAGACACTAAATTTAACCATGATGAATGGGAACCTATTATACAAAAATCTCAATAGAAACTGATATGGAGTGCACGGGCTTTTTATCATTATCCAAATTTTGAAACTCGAGTGTTGGTCTATCACAAAGTACTGATATCAATTAGTCCATTGTTTAACCTTACCTAATAAAAAAATTAGAAGCACAAGAAACTAATAGAAAATAACAGGCAACATTGATGTTGTAATCAACTTCAGTGAATCAAGAAAACATTGCAAAACAAACTTTGGCATCAACAAACCTAAAACGGATAATTGCAGTGGACAAAAACAGTGCTTTTAATGCTTTTAATGACAATTCCTAGTTAACCGGAATGTGATACTCTCATATCATGGCATGAGTACGCCTACTTCGATACGCCGATGAAATATAAAGTAGGGTGTAGGTTTAGTTAATACGCCGATTTAATTTGCAGTGCCTCAATTATATTTGTTTGATATATGAGTTTTATTTATATGGTATACTTTTTTTTAATATGGTATATTTGCAAAAATTAAAATTTAATTTATATGGTACTTCTTTTAGTATAATATAAATATTATTTAAGATTCAATAAAATTAATACAACTTGAAATCGTTAAAAATTAATAAAAAAAATACTAAACCTGCTCTATGGAAGGGGAGATTGAGACACACTTACAGGATGATTTATAAATGAATCGATGCTAATGTATCAGATTAGATGGGTATGGAAAGGAAAAATGCTTGATCAATATAATCACCCTTTTCGAAAAGAGACAAAATAATAGAAACCGGCTTAATTTTTCTCTCTCCAAAATATCCACCTGGACCAACATAGAGGATACGGTCTTAGAATGTTTCATTTCTCCGTCTGTGGCTGTCGTTTACCATGTAGAGTAATAAATGAAGTTCAAGATATTAGCCAACACTCACATTTTCAATGATCCTGTGTTTCCCATTTATAATGAATGACAGGAAAGTGTCATTTGTGCTTCAATTAAATCCTCGAAAAAAAGGAATGACTTTAATCACATGACTCCCAAAGATCTGCAGAAACTTAATTGCTAATATGGGCTTGTTTTTAATGCCAAAACCAATTTATTGCTCCATTAAGTGCAGAAAAAACCGGCGCACATTTTTATTTAAAATTGAGCGCGAACACACATATGCAAGCTATATGGTATATACTTGTATGCATGCTACATGAACTATCTAGCTTCATTACTTCCCATCAAGAACACTATAAGCAACCATATAGTTTCACAGGTTCCCCATTTTTCATTACTGCACACACATACTATTCCCATCAAAAAATTAAAAACGCTAATCTGTGAGCAGTATACTACTAGTGAATTATTCAGTTCCACCACCTCTAACTCACACCAATTCAGGCTCCATTTATACCAGCACTTCATTTTTATACGGCTCTAGTAGTATTCTATAAGAGTAGCATAGCTTGATAACACCAGCAGTATAAATACACGAACATCAAAGAAGTATACTACTAGTGAATTATTCAGTTCCACAACCTATAACTCACACCAATTCAGGCTACATTTATACCAGCACTTCATTTTTATACAGCTCTAGTAGTATTCTATGCGTGTAACATAGCTTGATAACACCAACAGTATAAATACACGAACATCAAAGAAACAACTGGAAGAAAAAAAGAAAAGAAAAAAGAAGACGAAAATCTCAAATAAAAAAAAAATGCATACAGAATGCAAAAGCAGGAACTCATCAAATTACGTTAAAAAAAGCAAAATAAAGTGCATAAACAAACACGTTTATTAATAAAAAGAACAAAATTTAGGGCTTACGTCTAGAAGAGGTAGAAGTTCATCAACCGAAGAAGGGGGATTAACAAGCTTAATCCCAGCTTCCATAAGCTGTTGTTCGAGCTCTTTATCCGACGACGCCATTGTCTATGGTTTTTGTGTCCAAATATATAAAGATAGAATAACTTATATCTACAGATCCTTGGAAATCTGAGACTCAGGCTTGAATCTCACAACATTGAAGCCCTCCAAATCCACCTAAAAAGGACGAATCAAGAAGATATAAACAAGATTTGGATATAGAGATTTGGGGATTTAAGAGTCCTTAGGGTTTTATTTGAGAGAAAGAGGAGAGGAGAGTTTTGAGCGTCCGTTTTTTTATGCAAATTTTGAAGAGAAAATTTAAAAACAATACTTAAATCAGCAAAAGCAATTATTTATATATGGAAAATAATTTTTCTACTTTTTCGCAGGTAATTTATTTTGCGAGCTTTAAAGGACAATCCAGTGAGGCCTTGTCTCGGATTCCGTCGGCTCGTCAATTCGGGTTTAATTTTGGGTTCATGTCCGACTTTGGATTTTCAGGCTTCTCTCGGGACCACCTGGGCTCTTTTCTTTGGACCGCTTCCTTTTTCAATCCTCCTCCCTGCCCTCTTGCTCTGCTCCATCCTTTCTTTTTTAATTACGATTAAAAAAGAATTTTATTTTATAATTTAAAATTTTACTTTCTTATTATAAAACTATAATTACATTAAAAGATACTGTTGACAAAGAGAGAACAAAATACAAACTTAAAATTTAAACCTAACGTACTCAATCAATTTAAACCGATATTGAACCTAGGTGTCATGCAAAAGAAACGGTCGAAAAGCCAAGTCATGGATAACCGCTATCACCGTTTATCACATCAACCAATATAATAATAGGTCGATCAACAGACAGTGGGCAAACCACTAAGCCATAAAATTCACAGAGCCTCCCATCTAAAGCATATAAAATAGGCATGTAAAACATCCTAAACATAACTCGAAACAAAATCAACAGAAGAAATTAAGGCTATAAACTCATAGAATATCTAAAAAAATTTAAATTTTTGAATGTCATTTCAATTTATATCAGAAATATCCAATTCATTTTTAATTTGATTAAAAATTAATTTAAATTATTTAAATTTATTTCAAATTTAATTATTATTATTTAAACAAAACTCAAATTTATGTAATTTTATATATTTTAATTAATAATTTATATAAAAAATATTTTTCATTAATAATTTTTAGTTTAAAAAATTTAATATTTATAAAAATATTTAAATTTTATTTAAAAATATATATATAAAAAAATTATAAATATTATTATAAAATATATATATTAAATTAATTATTTATATAAATAAATTCGGATAATCAGTACACTATAAATAAAAATTAAATTTCATTCGAATTATAACATATATTATTTTTAAATTTAAACTTATTCAAAATATGATTATAACTACTAAATTTATTCTATTAATTTAGTCAGATTGATATCGAAAATACTTCATCTATTCTCAAGTAATTATCTAAAAAACCCAAAACATCAATTAAATGTTAAATTTCTTAACAGATAGGTCACCACCCAAAAAAAAAACAACAACAAAACTCATTATGATTATTAGCCCCTCAACTTAGTAACACGATTTCAAACGACGGAAATACCCGAAGACCAAAACATCCCGCCGGCCACCAAACAAAGAGGACCCATTTGAAAATTTACTTATTTTTCTCCTTTGTCATCTCTTTAAAATACCAACCATGGAAGATTTTTTTTAAATATTTAATTTTGTCAAATTACATCAGGATAGTTGAAATTAATAAATACAAATATGAGATTATTCAGACTTAAAAAGCAATGAATTTCAAAATTTTATACGGTAATATTTGCTATTTGAATATATTTAATAAATAAATAGCTAAATTTGCATAAAATTTTAAGCTATATTTTAAATAAAAATATTTTAACTATTGGATTTATATATTTTTTTTTGAAATTTTATTAAAATATTTAATTGTATAAAGAATTTAAAAAAAATAAAAGATAAGAAGTAACTATTTCTTAATACAAATGAGATATAAAAAGATGTGTTTAGAAAAAATAAGAGCCTTTAAATATTTTAATATAAATAACACTCATTTATTATTTTAATATAAATACCACTCACTTATTATTTTAATATAAATAACACTTATTTATTTGTTATCTATCATTTTAGAGATTTAGCTTAAATATGAAAAAAAAATCTGAGAAATATAATTTTCATATTTTCTTATCTTTTTTTTTCTTTTATTCAATATTCAAACCAAGTGCAACTAAGGAAATTAATATTTTTCATTTATTTTTCTTTTTTAAATTTAAAATAAAGAATAAATATTATATTTTTTTCTTTTTACATCGCTTGATATCCAAGTAAGGGCAATTAAGGAAATCAATTTTTTTCCTTTCCATAAATTTTTCCATCCAATAAAGGATAAATCTTTTATAAAGTTAATAAATCATATACATTATTAATTATAATATATAAAATTATTTAAAATTAAAATCACAAAAAAAAATACAATTTTGGACGCAAGTTTCTCGCCTTTTCCTTTTTCTCTTCTTTAAAACTAACTTCTTTTTTCCATTTCCATAAAAAATGATCTTCGTCAATTGAATATCAATAAAGAAAAAAATGTTGTTATCCTGAATTCCAGGAATATTCCGATCGTCACTTATAATTTCTGTATAGTAGGGATGTTTCTCATATAAAATCTAATCAATTTTCAAACTATATAGACCTTTTTGATAGATTTATGACATTTTTTAGAGGAGTATCTATTATGGAATTAGAAGCAAAAAGATATTTACTTTGGTTTTTAATAATGTTGATTTTGAAGATATAAGGAATGGGGGCCCTTAATTGTACAATGAATTTCTACTTGTTTGCAAGGAGATACTTGCTATATCGCCGGACCTTAAGATAATTAAAGTTTATTTGGATATTTGACAATCTTTAAAACGATGGAAGAAATTTATTGGAGATGATGGTACTGTGTTTACTGTGAAGTTTCAATACAAAAATTTGACTATTTTTTACTATTTATGTGGAAAACTGGGTCATGTAGGTTGAAAAAAGAAAATATCAAGTTTGGTTGGAGTGATTTCCTCAGTGCACCTTTTCGTCGAAACCAGAGACCGACAAGTTTGTGGTTGCGTGATTTTAGCAATTCTGCTCCGCCGGGATTTGTATCAAGTTTGGACAATTTCAGTTAGTTTTGTCAAGTTGATGGGGTTTTGTTTCAAGTTCAAGATTTTCTTAGCTATGATTTTGTTGTGAAAAATTCTGAGAATATATTTCAACGTGTTGTTTCTGGTTTCTCGAAAGGTAATGGTACACCGGTAATTGTTGAAATTTTAGCTCTCCATCAGTGTTTGCTATTTGCGACAGAACTTTTGTCTTTTAATGACTGCATTTTTATGGACTGTTTGCGTGTGATTCAAATTTTTCGGTCTCCATATTTAGACATTTCTGAATTGGATTTAATTTTGAATGATTGTAAATCTTTGTTGGACTCTATAACTGATATTTGTGTTAGATGTGTTCGTCGTCATACCACTCTAATTGCCCATATTTTGCTCATAATTTTACTATAAAATTTATTAGACATGATCGTCTCTCTGTTTGAGATGATATCCCTCTTTATTTGATAAAATTTTATTAATACAACTAATAGTTTTGTTTTAAAAAAAATTATTTAAAATTAAATAATATTTGAATTATAAAACTAAATATAAATTATATATTAATAATTTGTGATGAATTTAAATATTTAAATGTTAAAATTATTAGTTAACTTAAATTAGTAGGATAATTTTCACATTTATAATTCTTACGTACGTTTTTGGAAAAATATATATTTTTACTACATTATTATAAATTAAATATTTATTTATTTTAACACGTTAACATTATTCTGGCGTCAAATAAATTAAAGTAAAATTTTGTTTTCTTTCTTACTTGCTTGATACAATGCAATGTTTTTATTTAATTGAAATATTTTTCAAAACTCAAACCGGACAGAATTTTATCTCAATATATTAATAAAATAATTAAATCTTATAGAATTATAATTAAAATTATTTAAATTTATTTAAATCTATACAATTAATTTGTGAAGTTAACTAATTACTATATATTAGATTTTAAAATAATACTATAATATATATACGTACGTACATAAAGTACATTTTTTTATTAGCTAGATTTCCAATATTTTTATGATGGAATAAGAGGAGACAAGTAATTATTTTATTCTTATCATATAACTTAATAATATATTTATTGTCCGTATAATTATGAGATTTTTATTTTAAATTTAAATATTAAATTAAATTTAAAATTATTTTACATTCATAACTGAAACAGTGTGCACGTGTGTGTCTGTACACACACTAATGAAGTAATATTCCTTTTTCGACTGCTTATGTAAAGACATTTATTTCTTTTACATTTTAGTTTTTTTATTTATGTATTTTTCATAAGCCTCGTGCGAAAGAGGCTTCTTGGGACTTTTTTATTAAAAAAAAAAAAAGAAAAAACAAAAGATTCTTATGGTGGGCATTGACAGTGGACTGACTGATGATAAAGAAAATCTGTACTTTATTATTTTAAAATTTTCTAATTACGACCCATAAATAAATTTACATTTCACTCATCTTAAATTATAAAATATTTTAAAATAATAATCTATGTTTAACTTATATTATATTTACTATGTATTTGAAAAATTAAAAATAATTTAGTATGGATTATTGCAATATAAATATAAATGAAGAACAATTTCAAAAAAAAAAAATATATATATATATATATATATGAAGAAAAAAGAAAACAAACAAATTTATTATTTTAATTATAATTATATTTTCTTAATTTATGGAAAAATGCAACAGGGAAAGAGAAAGAGGAGGGAACCCAAGAGAAAGAGAGGGAGACAGGGAAACCGAAGAGTCGAAGGTCGGACGATAGGAGGGCCTAAGGTTTTGTCTGATTACTGATTTGATTTTGCTTTCATCTTTGGTAGGATTGGCTTCGTTTTTGTGTCTCTTTTTGTTTTGGGTGTCTCGTCCTTCTCGATCTCCTCCCTCATTGAGATGGTATCGTTTTCTTCTGCCCTTTGTTTTGTTGTTTTCAGTTCCCTAGCTTCATTGGGAGAGAGTTGCATGTTGGACCTACGTTGAGGGTTACGTTTCCCGCGACTGGGAAGGGATTATGTTGAAGTAATGTAGTCGTCTCGGAATCACACCGATGCATCCGGTCCCGTGAGTATCGCTCCTGTTGGCTCTGGCTAGGCTCTGCGGCGTCTTCCGTCTCTGGTCGTTACTGTCGGTGGTCTTTCTGGTCGCGCTAAGGGCTTCTTTCCTTGCTTGCTACATGCTTGTTTTTTATTTGTCTTTGGTCACTGCTCGCTCTGTTTGTCCTACTCTGGTTATGCCGTTGTTTATTCTGTAGAGCTTTTCCGACTATTGTTTGCTGCCTGAGCTGTTGATCGGTGCAGTGCTGGAGTAAGGAGGCAGTGGCTACTGGTTTATTTGGTTTGATTTGTTTGAGTTGGGGTTGAGTTGGTTGATTACTTTTGTTTGGTTTCTGTGTTTGGGTTGGGTTGGGTTGAGTTGAGTGATTGACATGTTTAATAATAATTATTATTTTTAAATGGGAAAAATAGTTTTTTTTTTTCTAAATTATTTATTTTTTTTCAGCGGTATCTTCTCACTAAAACTGCAATCAAGATACAAGTGAAACACGAAAGCTCCCTCTCAGCTCTTTGATTAGACAAGCCAGCTAAAAGATGCAGCGTGTATATAACTTATTTTGGCCCAAAGGCTAACCAAACCAGCACTCTGAAATGGATAGATACATAATTAAACTCCAATACACAATCTTATTTAGCTACAAATGCATATAAACCCCTGGGACAAACTTATCTAGCGCCAGTCCCTAATGGACTCGGAATACTAACAAGTGATGGGACTCACACATGAAAGTAAAGAGGATTCATTTATTTATGTTCTTAATCTATCATAGATCAAATCTAGATAAGGATTGCTCATCAACCCATAGTGTAAGAAGGGGTGGGTAAGTTGATCACAGTAGTCTTGACCTTTGTCATCATGTTGATGCTATTAGTTATCCCCTGAGAGCCGATTCCGCTGTCTTTGATACCCTGCACAAATGCAATGGAATTTTGTAATGAACAATAATAATACATTGAACTGATTTCCTGTTCTGCAGATTTTCTTCAAATGAGGTTCAGGGGGTGATAAATGGAATGAACGTTAAAAGGCCTAGGGGGTTAGTTCCAAGCTGAATAGACGTGTTTTAGTTATGCAGTTTAGGGGGAAGAGAAGTGGGAGTGAACTGCAAGGTCTCCTGGACCTTAGTCCTGGTTCAATTCAATTTGATCAATTCTGTCACGGTCCAAACCCAATTCAAATCAGGCCAGTATTAGATTCAAATCACACCGTGGCCAGGCGTACTCGTGGTTGCTTGTGAAGATTGGCTAAAGTATATGCAATATCAATATGCCAAACTATGCACAGTTGTATGCCATATCAATCTGCCAAGCTATGTACAGTTGTTTACCAACTCGAAAATTTAACATCTTGCACTGAAAAGATAAGATTGACATCCAGATCCAGTTGCTCTATGAAATTTAAAGCAATGTAATTATTTCATTGTGATTGCTATATCTAACCTGGAAAGAGTGAACAATAAAGATCCATCTGTAAAAATTCAACACCACAGAAAAATTCACCTGGAATGGAAAATGATCGGGTCCACGAGCTGGCGCTGAATTGATCTGAACTGTTCCTGTCTCCATAGCATCACTGATCAACATTGCTTTGTTTATATCTCTTGTAAAGACACATCCCTGTGACAATGCAACAGCTTCGTTACCAATTTCTTATTGCCTAGCAAATAAGCTTAAAACAAATGTAAAGTGAAATAAACCATTAGAATTAAAAAGAGTTCTTAACTCCAAATGGCCAAAAAAATGGAAAGAGGTGTGAGTATCCATTTGAAATTAGAGACACTATGGTTGAACAATGTGATACCTGAAGACCAAAATTGCTAGCATTACAATGGTGGATTCCCTCTTCGACAGAGTTTATTCTTATAACCGGTAAAACTGGACCAAAGGGCTCTTCCCATGCTATTCTCATATCAGGTCGAACATTATCTAACAATAATGGCCATATTAGATTGCCCTCTCTCCTGTACTCTTGACAGAAAGTTGCTCCTTTTTGCTTGGCATCCATTATTAACCCTTCAATAAAATTTGCTGACGACTCTGTAACAACTGGAGTAATGTCGCAGTCGTCCTCAGGTGGTCCAACTGTCAGTTTCGAGACTTTGGATTTAACTTTCTCGACAAGGATATCAGCAACGGATTCCATAACTAGAACAACCTTGACGGCTGTGCACCTTTGACCACTGATGTTTATCATGGTTTGAAACTGTTAGGATACATACAATAACGGAAAACTTTGCCATGCAAGAATAACAATTTTGGCGGGCAAGATTAGAGACTTTTTGTACAGGTTTCTTGGTCAGGAATTTAACTGGTGAAATTTCAAAGAGTAATCTACTTGACAAAAAATCCTTTATTTCAACCTGTATGAGAAGCCTCCTTTGACGATATTTGCTGCAGCTAAATCCAAATCAGCATCTTCTAAAATGATACAAGCATCTTTACCACCCAATTCCATCTGAAGAGGGATCATGCCTGCCTTCTTTGAGATTGCTATTCCAGTGTCTCCACCTGTGAAGCTGAACAAGAGTGCTCATCTGTTAGGACTTGAGAGAAGTTGCTCTTTGACTCCTAAAAAGCGATGATATAATTTTCAACTTTAGAAATGTCTCTTCTTATGTCTTATGATATACAACCACGTGTACTGAGGCAGAGCAGAACCAGATTCAGAATCAAATAAATCATACAATAAGGACAAATAAGAGAAAGGGAAAATTTACGAGAACAATACGTTTTCAAGAGGCCGAAGTATCACCTTATGCAGTTGACCCCAGGATGCATTGTGAGGAAGTCACCAATCTCTGAACCCTTTCCAGTAACACAACTAATGAGGCCCTTGGGAAAACCAGCCAAGTGAAAGCAATGGATCATGTGAATTGCAGCTACAGCACCCTACAGGGAAGCGGAACAGAAGCTTATGCTATAATTTGACACCAGATTTTAATTTAATGTACTTGAAGGTCCCTTGGAGACTAGGAAATAATAATAAGAAAAGTAATATATCTATGGTTATCAATGGAATAAACTGACACATACCTGGGTTGGTGGCTTAAGGACCAAGGAGTTTCCAGCAATTAATGCAGGAGCAATTTTTGACACGGCAAGATTCACGGGATAGTTGAAGGGGGGGATTGCTAGAACCACCCCTAGTGGAATCTGCAATCAAAAGCCAGTCCAAGTAACACACATTACATATATGAGAGTTGCATAATGATACAAACTAAGAGAAAGTTTTCTAGTCCCAAAGAGGGGGAACAAGGCATATTACTAGCTCTAGTTAAAGCCATCAAAGCAGGGATCTAAATCGTGGTTGCGATCACAGGTAATGGAAACAGGCCTATAACAGCAGTAATGGTAATGGCCCATCGCTACACAAATGTAAAAAAAAATAAAAATAGCAGAACTCATGAAATGAAAAGATATTTAAAGTTATGAATATAACTAAAATGCCTAATCAAATAATAAGTATTAATACATCAAATAAAGATATTCAACCATTGTTAGACAAAGTTAATAATAATTATTTATAGCTAAAATAACACTATAGATACCAAAGATGGTAAAGAATAATTCTTCATACTCTAAACTTAACAAAAAGAACTTGGCATCCAATATTATTTTCTTTAACAAATAAGTTAAAAAAAATGACAAAAAAAAGATAACCTAAATTTATAAAGTAAAGATGAGTAGAATTAAGAGGTAGTAGATGATCTTAACTTGAGAGAAAAGAAATGAGACACCTGTAGATAGTTAAATTTTGATAAAAATTTGAGAAAAGTGAGATACACCGGAATAAATCTTTCCAATCTAAAAAAATAAGAAAAAAGAAAATGAGTTGTTGCCCCATATGGTTTTAAAAGAAAAAAAAGGTGATAGACCTTTACTATTACTTAAGGGTAAATAACAGCCCTTACAAATTTTTCTTGCCTTTTCAATAATGAGTGTAACGGTAACGGGAGGGTTAAAAATGAAAAACCTATAAATAACGACAATTACGTTACTTTATTTAAAACCATGCATCAAAGAACAAAGAACTTCAATGAAACATGGGCATCTGCTTTCTCAATTGGCCAGCGGTAATGGAAATTACTGAAAAGACGATACTTGAATGTAACATATTTATGCAAACCACCATGTGCTACCCTTTTAGCCCCATAATCCAGTACTCCACCCAAAAATCATAGCAAGACAAAATAACTATAACAACTAGACAGACCAACAGACCAAAATTTATACATATGTATATGTGTTGTTTGGATTTGCTACCTCCACCCGCCTCCCCCAAAGCAAAGAGTTGAAGGCCAACTACATTCACATAGTTGGCCCGCTAATCTAAATAAATCAGAAGGGACACAGACGTGAGGAAGCATTTCACAAAATCTAAAATGAACATATTAGATATTAACCAATAAATAGTAAAGAAAAAGGCCACAATTTCCTGCTAAACTAAAAAGTTTCTCCTGAAACTTATTTGCTTTAAATTTTTTATTTCGCATTCATACGAATCTGTCTTACAATGTTGCAATTGAAGGACTAATTGCTAAACAAATTTAAATGCTATAGTTCAACCTAACTAGGACCTAGAGAGGAATGTTATTAAGGCAGGATATGTAATATTTATGAGAATTGAGGCAAAGATTAGGATATGAAACCGAAAATTAATTGACTGAAAAGCAAGGGACTATAAAAATGATAAACCAGCACGCAGATTTATTCATGTGGAATATCCTCATAGAAAATGTCCCTTCCCAACAAGGGAGAAGAACAGGGACATCATGTGAGCCTGTCCATGGAAATACATCATTTCACCAGATACAATCACAGCCTGTCCATGTGGATATTCCTTGCATGTTTTAATATTCCTTAGAAAATTTGTAAAGAGCTTGATTTTTACGTTTGTGATGAGTGATGACAGAGACAACTGAGGGGAAAAAAAAAGTTCTTGTATCGGTGGGCGGAAGCTAATCCACTTGAACAAAACAAATTTAAATGAAATTTAGGCAGCTGCAACCCCACTTGTCCGGACGACAGAGTAACCAAGTTTCCACTTTCCAAAAAACAAAGGAAGGAGTGAAATTACCTTTGAAGTTAGGCAGTACTTGGTTCTTTCATTTCCAGGAAAACTATCAGACACCAGAAACTTCCCTTCTCCAAGAATCCTAACCCCTTCTTCAGCACAATACGACACCAAATCCCCAGATCTCACCACCTATGTGCAAAGCAAATTTAGTACTTAAGATATCATTAAGAATTTATTGGCTCTTTCAAGCAATAACAAAACTTCTAAAAATGTTGAAAGGTATTAAGTTGTGAGTTAAAGCAAGAAAGAAAAAAATTCTAAAAAGAAGTGAAAGTCTTTGTCCTACATACTTCAGTCACTGCATCTTTAGCTGGTTTTGCAATCTCTTTGACTAGGCACTCTGCAATGGGGGCTTTGTGCTCTTTCAAGATTGCTGCTGCTTTGTGAAGCAATTCTGCCCTTTTCCACAGTGGAGTCTTTGCCCATGATTTCTGAGCTGTTTTTGCTGTTTCTATGATCTTATTCACCTCTTCTTGAGTACAAGCTGCTCCAAATTTAGTTCAAGTTGGAAAATATGACACCAACACAAGTCAGTGAAATCAACCCATCGATCTGATTAACAGTAGAAAACCACACAACCAAATCAACTCATCCCAGGGAGAAATTATAAAATTATCATCGTCGGCAAGGACTTCACAGAGTTGAACAAGAATTAGATAAAGGGTATTTACCTTGGACCTTAAACTGGGTCTTTCTGGTGGTGGGATTGATGATGGGAACTGATTTTCCAGAAGAAGACTTCTTCCACTCGGCATCTGCGTACAATTTATAGACATCATCTCCATCAACTATGTCACTAAAAACTCCACTTCCAGCCATTTCTTGCTAGTAAACTCTTTTGCTGGTTCCTGTCAAGGAAGGGACAAGACAAGATAATGGTCGCTGCTGGGTGGAGCTTGGACTAGTGTAAAAGAGCCACACTTGTCGGCTTTGATCATTTATTGGTACTGGTCAATAAAAATTTGAGGACTTCCACCGGAACTTATAGAATAAAACGGTTATAATATATGGGAGAAAGGGTATGCGTGTAAAAATAGTTTTTTTTTTTTTTTTTTTTATAAATATTTTTTAATTATTATATATATTTATTTATTAATTAATTCTTAATAATTCATCGTACATGTGTGATTATCTACCTGTTACAACTGCTGTATTATTATATAATTGCTTGTCTTTCACCGCTTCTGTAAACATGCATGGCTAATAACGTGCCGTTTGGCTTATTTTCTCTTTTCTTTTTCTTTTCGTTTTTCAAAAATTCAATCTTAAATTTTATTTTTTTATAAAGCCATTATAGATTGTATTTTTGCAAATTCTATGTAGGCAGAGAGTACAACAAATGATTGAATGCACGACCCAATAACACATTTACTCGATCCTAAAATTAAACTAAAATAACTCAATCCACAAATAAGTTAATTTATTCGGACTCTAAAACTCAATCAATGATAGTATCATCAGCAACTCAAAAAGGTCCAATCCACAAACTGCCCCTCATAAAAAAAAAATTGAAATGTTCGAAATTGTCTCTCTGCTGCTAAATAATTTAAAAATAGCGATCATCCAACCACCATAAAAAAAAATAACTTTGCATTATCGTTTAAAAATTACATGCTACCATTAATTGAAAAAAATAAGTAATAAAAATAAAATGACACCTAATATTAACTGATGCACCTCCACGAGTGTAACAACTTCAACCTCACAATCATAAATACTCTATTTATCAAAAAAAATCAGAGATTAATCTATATGCGTCATTATCAACTATATAAAGAAAAACTCTTGATCAAAACGAATAACATTCTAGGATTTCAGTAATAGAAAAATAAGACTGATTGATAAAAGAAAACCTTAATCATAATATGGATCATAAAGAAAAAGAGAGAAACAATCCAAAAATGAAAAGAGGTAGAGGAAAACAATCTATGATTCCTCCACCACTAAGCATAAGAGAACCACCACAAAGAATCCAGAAAACAACCCTTACTACCTTAGCTAGTTCTCTCTTTCCTTCTTTCTATTTCTTTCTTGAGGGAAAGTTCCTCTCGGTATCTTCTCAATAACAATTATTTTCTCCTATTATTCCATTGCACCCAAACACGACCTCTCAAAGTCAAGGCCGAGTCATCTCAAATAAAAATTTCCACGTCGCACAAAGCCCATCTGTAACCTTCCTATTGGTCATAACAGTGTCAGGGAACGTGTTCGATGTTGAATGTCGAAGCGAAACCCTCCATTGAGCTCTCATCTGCTTCTCTGATCAGAGCTAAAAGTCTTTGACAAAAAAGAAAAAAGATCAGAACTAAAATTCACAGATCAACAGTAACAGTAGAACCCTAACCGTGGCTCCTTCAGCTCCACAACCCCCTTCTCGAAGGAAGCTCTCTTCGTCATCGCACTCCTCCTCGCCTCCAAGGGCTACTCCCACGAGAATCGTTTATAGAGAACCGATACCTTTCTGGCAGCAGAATTGGTTCATTGGGTTGCTTTTCGCTATGGCTCTCGCCTTCTTTGGTCTCTCAATCTTCCTCTTCCTCAATCTTGATTTTGAACAGGGCCCCTTTTCCTCCGCCTCCGCCTCTTCCTCCCCCTCTGAAGGCGTCAAGGTTCCTTTCTTATTTCACTATCACCTAATACCCTAATTGTTTTAATAAAATCAATTAAGAAAATGTAACCTTTAGATTTCAAGTGCTGTAGTTTTTTTATTTTTGTTCAGATCACATATGGAACAGTTCTCAAGCTGATGCATGAGAGGACAAAATTTCGGCTTCATTCCCACGAAGTGCCATATGGCTCTGGTAGTGGGCAGCAATCTGTTACAGGATTCCCTGGTGTTGATGATTCCAATAGCTATTGGGTAACTCTCTTCTATTTTATTAACATTGTAGCTGGAATTAGGTTGAATTACTAGGAAGTTAACGGTTGTTCAAATTGAGTTAGTGGTTATCTATTTCGCTTCTACAGTGTTCTAAACATTCATTTGGTTCCTTATAGTAGTTAGCTAGTTTTGAGGATGTGGTTGATTGGCACACAAAATTTTTCCGTAAATTTTTGAATGCATGCTCTAGAAACGTGGAGTTGCTAAATTTAATTGAACTTATAATTTCTTCCTAAAAAGACTGGTTATCGTTAGCAAGTTGCTGTAGATCTGAAAAGGCATTTCTTTTCATAGATTGTTAGGCCTCAACTAGGCACAGATGCCAAACAAGGTGATGCCATCAAAACTGGGACAATCATACGCCTGCAACACATGAGAACTAGGAAATGGCTGCATAGCCATTTGCATTTATCACCAATATCAGGCAACATGGAGGTTAGTACCAGTCTTACTTTTCTGCTCCTAATTCTCCGCGCTTCATAATATGTTAAATCTAAAATATATCCTTTGAGTGTAAGTTGACAAAGAATACTACTTGCCTTGGTGTATGCGTATAACATAGTTGAAAGCTTCCCCAATATTATATATGCTCAATGACCTCGAAGAAATCATGACATGATTATTCCGCAAAGACTATTGTACCCATAAACGGAATGGATGTCATATTTCATTTTGAGTATTGATATCAAGACATGTTTCAATGATCTTTAGGTAGAGTTTTCTTTTCCCCTGAACTTAGCATTTTCCTTTTGGAATTTGCTTTTATTGTGGTGCATCTATCCTTTCAGACCAATCATTAGCTTGACTTGAAACTGTACTATGTTGTATTGAGAAGTCTGTGGTGAAAGGTGAGTTGGCTTTATAAACAAGGGAGCTGGTTTTATACATGCTGTTGCTATTGATAATCCATGGACTGTGCAATAAAAATCTTACTTCAGTGTTGAAAAGCTGTCTTTTGTGGGCTTACAGCTTTGGAAGCTGTTGATTGTACTGACAATACAAGCCAAACACTTGTCTGGGTGTAGGTTAGCTGCTTTGGAGGAGAAAATGAATCTGACACTGGGGATTACTGGAGGTATGACTTAAAAAATCCTTCACTTGTCTCACTATCTTCAATCCTGTTATGGTGTGGCAGTTCATGTTGGGCTCTTTTTTCAGGGTTCTGATTGAAGGAAGTGGGAAGATTTGGAAGCAAGATCAAAGGATTCGGCTGCAACATGTTGACACTGATGGCTACCTGCACAGTCATGACAAGAAATACCAACGGATAGCTGGAGGGCAGCAAGAGGTGAGGAAGCACACTGCTTACTATTAGTCATATTAAGAAAGTTTGAAGGAGGATAAAAAATGGCCTTGGAGCCAATATTTTGTATCTTTTGTGTGTTTCTCTGTGTATGCGTCTTGTTGGTGTTACACATGTTCAGTATACTTTTCTTACTTAAAACCTCTACTCTAGCTAACCTGGGGTGGCTAGGTTTCAGTTTGCGGTAAAATTGATTATGGCAACTCCCAGTATTCTCTCACAAGGCGGTGAATGGTTGTCATGGAAACAGTTGCAGTACCAACATTATGCTGCTGCTTAGTTTTTGATCTCATTGGTAGCGCTTCTTTATGTTTGCTAATATCTATGCTCATTTAGGTTTGCGGTGTCCGCGAAAAGCGTGCTGATAACATTTGGCTGGCAGCAGAAGGCACGTACCTCCCTGTTACCCAGAGCTAGTAGAACATGGTTATCCTATTGGGGTTTTAGTCTGCAAAAAAAGGGGTGCATGGGTTTTGAATTTTAGTGCTGGCTGGTACCTGTTATTAGTTTTTGTAGTAGCTGTAGATGCTCTATTGATTGAAGAAATATTTATGAGAGACTCGGAGATCAGCACTGGTACTTGTTTCCTTTTATGCATTGTATGCAAATCTCATTTACCTGAAGAAATTAACACTTTCAATTAACAGTGAGCAGCAATGCAACATTTACAACTTTATGCTCATGCTGAGGTTTTGGCTAATAAAATAAGAATCTTGGCCATCATTTTAGGAATGTGTTTGTAATAAAGTTGAACCAGGGAGGTTTGGTTTAACTCTCCCAATCCCCTAATTAAGGTTAAAATATATATATACGACTTTATACCAGCAAAAAAGAAAAATGTATAGCTACTCTTCCTCTCTCTTTTTATTTATTTATTTTTTCAAAATAGCTCCTCTTCCTCGATCATGATCTTCAAATTCTCATATCCTATTGCTGTTGCTAGCGCCTCCATATGCATGAACGCTAGACTTTGTTTGTGCGGCATTTTGCTACTCGATTCATTTTCTTTCGGTTTTGGGTCTGTTTGGCATTGGAATTTGGAACTGTTGTTAAAAAAAATCGCTTCTTAAATCATATCAATTATAGAATAATTGAATAAAAATTAAACAAAATTAATGTTTTCCAAAACAATCGATTTTGTTTATTTGATATTAAGGTTTAAATTTATAAAAAAAAAAATCCAAAAGAAATCTTTTAAAACATCTTTTATCTTTTTTAATTGGAACAATTAGAATATATTATATTTAATTTTAAATAATTTTCAAATCTTTTAATTAATAAAGTCATGGGCTTGAACTTACCCACCGTTGCCTGAAATCCAATACCTCTTGATTTCAGCGGCCCAGCTGTCAACATTAATGTTGGATTTTGAAGAAGATTTTGGTCGGCAAAATTCAATGACCCCAGTCCGGTTCAGGCAAACATAATATAGAATCTTTTAGATATCCATTCTGATCTGATTTTAATTTAATTTTAAAAAGATGGAAATTGTTTTAATTCTTTTCTTAAAAATAAAAGTCCCAATTTAGACAGCTGTGGATTTTCTTTCCCCATTTGTAATCCTCAGTGAAAGTATTGCCCTATTTAACGCAGATTTGCCACCAACTGTTATTCCCTTTTTTTTTTTTTCATTTTTTAAATTTTAATTATTACTATTACTATCATCACGTCTCACCGCTCTTAGATATTCTAATTCGATTTTTGATCCGGTGGCCATAAATTCACAAAATAATTTAAAAAGAAAAAAGAGCAGTTTCTTTCTCTGTCTCTCATATCTCAATGTAGAGAAGAAGAGAAGTCCCATGTCTCTTAATGAGAATTGCATAGGATTTCAACTAATATTCTTTAAAATAAAATATTTAATATCAAAATTTATATAATATTTATTTTAATTAATTTATATTCCATAAAAAAAATTAATTTTTCATTTTATAATTTTTATTTTCACTTTCTCTTTTAATTGTTTTAAAATTATTAATTTTTTTTAATTATAACAATATATAAACAACCATCATAATCTATTTAACTTTATCATATTTTTGAAACAATCACTTATTACTATATTATTTTATGATAAAATAAATTATTAAAATAATAACATCAATATACAAAATGTTAAAATAAAACTTATAAATCTTATACAATAATTATGTAATTACTACAATAATAGCAATTAGTGGCAAAAAAAAAGTTTACTACTATAATTAATGAAAGTTAATTAAAAAATTTACTACAATAATGGAAACCGTTCAAAACTTTCCCTCCTATTTCATCCACCTTCCAAACTCTCCCCTCTATCACTGATTCACTGCATCATCACATTTAATTCCTTCCATGTATAACTCGCTATCCTCGATGAAGCCAGCCTTAAATTTCAAGTCCCTAAACGTCCAGAGACCAAATCTCGCCCCCCTTACGCATCTCCGATATCTTACTCGCTGCCGACGACGACGACGACGTTTTAGACGAGCTTTCTATTATGAGCGAGTCTGAGTGTTCTAGGAGCATATGCTGTCCATCGCCCCACCGGATTGTGGCTCGGTGGATCTCGGGGCTGAGGCGAACCAGGGTGAAGAGAATCCCGGCTGAACATGTGAAGAAAGAGAAAGAGACAGAGAGCAAGATGGATGAAGATGAGAAAGGATTGGGTGATCGAGCGGTGCAGGCTAGATGTTCGATGAATGGACTCAACGGTGGAAATTCGGTGTCGACGACTGGTCAGTCAGTTCTGTTTGTTTCTTATGTAAGTTTTATTAATTTGAAGGCTATATCAATTCAATGTGGTATTAGTATGTTCAATTTTTCCAGGAGAGAGCAGGAAAGATACCTCTTTCAATATGGGAGTTGGGTGTTGCCTTTTGTATCTAATTGCAGCAAGTAAAAACGAGCTTAATAAGATAGTGCAGATGAGGTTGCAAATGGAAACCCTCCTCCAAAATACCAGCGAAGAATTGATTAACAAAAGCAATATCTCTAAGCTGTCGAAACCAAATGATATGTTTGCGTACTCTGACACTGATTCTCCACAAGGGCCACAGTTTGAATCTCAATACATACCGGAGTCCTCAACAGTTTCAGCGGTTGATCAGTCTTTGAAGTGCGAACCACCTGAAAAAGAAGAGTGTTCAGAAGAAGGAATGGATCAGCTCGAGGCAGAACTACAAGCTGAGTTGGAACGCTTACAACTGCACTTGGATGGGGAGAAGTTGAAACACTCAGAGCTATTAAGGGTAGAGGTAAGCTGAATTGTATGCTTTGTGGCGTGGTATCCTGGAACTGTTTCTATGAACTTAGTATTGATGGATTTGCAGCAAATGGATTCCATTACATTCTCTGATGGTAGAAATCTTCTTATAGAAATATATGGAATGAGTTCATAACAGATACGCATGCTGGAAAATATCTTAAATTATAATATCGACGTATTTTCTCTTCATGCTTTTGTTGCTTGTAGAAAGAAAACCGTGAATAATGTCATTTGTTTGTCTTGGATTGGATCTTCCCACACCCTCACTTTGATTCATAGAATTGAGATTTTGCTAGCAATTAGGGTTTAATTCCTTTCTGCTGTTTGCAAGGTTGATCTTCCTGTTCCATATTCCTTGTTGTGTCTTCTAAATATCAGAGATTTTGGAAATTGTAGGTGACTGATGAAGACACTACCTGCTCGAAAAGTCAGACCACGACTTCTGGAGAGGTGATTGACCTTCAACCTCACGATGTAGACACAGATTGTGGAGTTCCTCCTGATGAATTGGAAATGGAAACCCTCCTCCAAAATACCAGCGAAGAATTGATTAATAAAAGCAATATCTCTAAGCTGTCGAAACCAAATGATATGTTTGCGTACTGTGACACTGATTCTCCACATGGGCCACAGTTTGAATCTCAATACATATCGGAGTCCTCAACAGTTTCAGCGGTTGATCAGTCTTTGAAGTGCGAACCACCTGAAAAAGAAGAGTGTTCAGAAGAAGCAATGGATCAGCCCGAGGCAGAACTCCAAGCTGAGTTGGAACGCTTACAACTGCACTTGGATGGGGAGAAGTTGAAACACTCAGAGCTATTAAGGGTAGAGGTAAGCTGAATTGTATGCTTTGTGGCGTGGTATCCTGGAACTGTTTCTATGAACTTAGTATTGATGGATTTGCAGCAAATGGATTCCATTACATTCTCTGATGGTAGAAATCTTCGCATAGAAATATATGGAATGAGTTCATAACAGATACGCATGCTGGAAAATATCTTAAATTATAATATCGACGTATTTTCTCTTCATGCTTTTGTTGCTTGTAGAAAGAAAACCGTGAACAATGTCATTTGTTTGTCTTGGATTGGATCTTCCCACACCCTCACTTTGATTCATAGAATTGAGATTTTGCTAGCAATTAGGGTTTAATTCCTTTCTGCTGTTTGCAAGGTTGATCTTCCTGTTCCATATTCCTTGTTGTGTCTTCTAAATATCAGAGATTTTGGAAATTGTAGGTGACTGATGAAGACACTACCTGCTCGAAAAGTCAGACCACGACTTCTGGAGAAGTGATTGACCTTCAACCTCACGATGTAGACACAGACTGTGGAGTTCCTCCTAATGAATTGGAAATGGAAACCCTCCTCCAAAATACCAGCGAAGAATTGATTAACAAAAGCAATATCTCTAAGCTGTCGAAACCAAATGATATGTTTGCGTACTGTGACACTGATTCTCCACATGGGCCACAGTTTGAATCTCAATACATACCGGAGTCCTCAACAGTTTCAGCGGTTGATCAGTCTTTGAAGTGCGAACCACCTGAAAAAGAAGAGTGTTCAGAAGAAGCAATGGATCAGCTCGAGGCAGAACTCCAAGCTGAGTTGGAACACTTACAACTGCACTTGGATGGGGAGAAGTTGAAACACTCAGAGCTATTAAGGGTAGAGGTAAGCTGAATTGTATGCTTTGTGGCGTGGTATCCTGGAACTGTTTCTATGAACTTAGTATTGATGGATTTGCAGCAAATGGATTCCATTACATTCTCTGATGGTAGAAATCTTCGCATAGAAATATATGGAATGAGTTCATAACAGATACGCATGCTGGAAAATATCTTAAATTATAATATCGATGTATTTTATCTTCATGCTTTTGTTGCTTGTAGAAAGAAAACCGTGAACAATGTCATTTGTTTGTCTTGGATTGGATCTTCCCACACCCTCACTTTGATTCATAGAATTGAGATTTTGCTAGCAATTAGGGTTTAATTCCTTTCTGCTGTTTGCAAGGTTGATCTTCCTGTTCCATATTCCTTGTTGTGTCTTCTAAATATCAGAGCTTTTGGAAATTGTAGGTGACTGATGAAGACACTACCTGCTTGAAAAGTCAGACCACGACTTCTGGAGAAGTGATTGACCTTCAACCTCACGATGTAGACACAGATTGTGGAGTTCCTCCTGATGAATTGGAAAGAAGGTTGCATGAATTACTGGAAGCAAGACAGCAAGAAGAGATAAGAGAGCTGGAAGCCGCTATAGAATGTCTTAAGCACAAGCTGTATGAGAAAGAAGTGGAGGTTTCTAGGTGGAAAGACACAGCAATGAGGTTGCATGAATTACTGGAAGCAAGACAGCAAGAAGAGATAAGAGAGCTGGAAGCCGCTATAGAATGTCTTAAGCACAAGCTGTATGAGAAAGAAGTGGAGGTTTCTAGGTGGAAAGACACAGCAATGCTTATTTCAAGGCATGCTATGGAACCTTCCCCTTTCACTTCACGCAATGATCCA
This sequence comes from Manihot esculenta, assembly GCF_001659605.2. Taxonomy (NCBI): domain Eukaryota; kingdom Viridiplantae; phylum Streptophyta; class Magnoliopsida; order Malpighiales; family Euphorbiaceae; genus Manihot; species Manihot esculenta. The sequence goes on along the minus strand of NC_035176.2, from coordinate 32,936,807 downwards.
AAAATTATCACTCATAGGTGAAGATCAAACGTGCGGGAGTTTTGAGATTGAGATATTAATCAGCTAAGATCACCATATGTCTATAACTGTAATTGGGTTCTGATGATGGTTGATGAATCGTTTTGCCTTTGAAATGTGAATAGCAAAGCGTCTGATACATACTGCAAGATAGAAGTGGAAAGTTGATACAAAAAATGAGAGCAAAAAGGAGAAACAGGATTGCCATTTGAAGTACAAAACCTTCTTTCTGACTTTGTCTGCTGCTGTAATAGGTGTTAATTGATCACTGTTTAGGTGCTTATTGTGCATATACAATTACTGCCCATTTCTTGGTTATCAAATTGAATATGATTGTGTGAACTGTGGATTGCAGTGCCCATCATTGGTCCACTAGGTCACAATTATTTATTCCCAGGTCTTGATTTTATGTTCTTGACTTCTTGGTATGGATAATGGATTCGAATTTATATGAGCCACCCAATTGCCTTTATATTAATAGCTGAGTTTCTTTGTCTTTGAAAAGAGAACAAGAAAAGGCTGCCTTTCAAGCGTGTGTCCAATATTCTCTTATGATAAGATTAATTAGTAAGTGCCCATATAGATATGAAGTTAAATTTACCTCATAGATTAGTGCAGAAAACAATATAATATTACCACTTGATTTTTTGATTGTAACTTTAATAAATTAAGAGGGTATTTGGGTAGGAGAAAGAAAAAGAAGTCGGGTTAATATTTATATAGACGGGAAAAAGCTTGGAGTCTTTTTTTAAAATAAAAATATAACAAATTTTTTTGGAATGATAAAGACTGTTTCGCTTATAAAATGTTTAAATCTTACTTATAAGTAATTAGTGTTTGTAGTTTGGATCTTCATCTTACGGCTTTTTCTCTTGTTCCATGTATTTAAACCCAAGCTTTTCCCTCTTTAAAATTTGGTTTATGGGTAGTTTCTCTGTCTTAGATTTCTTTGAAAATCTTTATGGTATCAGGGTGTTGCCTGGAGGTTTTAGACCCCTGGATCGATTCTTCTGTTGCTCTTACCGGGTGAAAGGAGATATGTTTCTGCATGTCAAAGTTTTCTGCTCATCCTCTCGATCTAGAAGCTTTTGCTCTATTGGTTGTTTTTCTTCATTCGCCGTCTTCAATGAGTGTTAATAAGGCCTTTCTAAATTGTCTGTAGAGGGAGATATTGCATTTGCCATAGTGGTGGAAGGTTTCCGGAATGGAGTGCAGCTGGCTATTTGTTTGCATGCGGAGTGAGCTTATTTGTTTTGAATATGTTGTTTGAGACTTGAACTGTATTTTGAGATTTATGTTTAAGTCTTTGTACATTTCATAATGAACTTATCTCTAGAAAAAGAAGTAATTAACGTTTGAATTGACTTATCAAATAAAAAATAAATAAATAAATAATCATAATTGGTATTTGTTTGAAAGACCTTACACATTAGCTTATCCGAATGACTCCGCAACTCCATAAACATTTTGTAGTTTGAAACATATTCTTGGGGTCCCGTCCCATTATAGATTGTCAAAATTGATATCACGAACTTCTTTGATATTGTTTCCTACTGAATTTGTTTTACAAACAACAACGAGATTGACAATAGAGGACTGTTGTTGTCTTGTACTCCTAGCTCGATCTTCAAGAGGATCGGACCTGAGAGACCGAGGATTTATCTCTTTATTTTTTAAATCTAATATATTAGTTTTTAAATTTTAATTCTATCAAAATTCAAAAAAGAAAATCTCCATATATAAATAAAAATTTTAATAGATTCAAATTCAATAAATACAATAAAAATTAAAATATATAAAATTTAAATTATTAAAAATTAAAAATTAAAACTCAATATAAATTATTTTTATGATGCGGATGGCTGTCAATCTCTACTCTGCTTGATTATCTCTTTCTCAATTACTGCAAATTGATTTTTAATATATAAATTTTATAATTTTGAGTATAGTTGTTAGACACAAATAATGAAGAAGGTGTGAAAAATATATGAAAGAAATATGAGAATATGGAAAGTAGAATAAAATTTTTATTAGAGAAAATTACTACTTAGATCTTATGATATGGAAAAACTCACTAGTTGGTTACTCGATTTTAAAAATTATATTAAAACGCTATTGACATTTTAAAAATTTACTAATTAATTTTAATAGTTAAGTATTATAAAAAAAATCTAAAATACTTTTGATATAAAAGAACAAATTATTAAATTTTTTAATAATTTGATTGACCAACTAATAAATTTTTTAAAATTAGTAAAATACTTAACGATAAATGAACGAAGTAACTAATCAGTAGATTTTTTAAAATATTAAAGACTTTTAATATATTTTTTAAAATCGAGAGATTAACTAGCGAGTTTATCCATACTATATGGTTCTATTTTATTATTGATAATAGTAGTTTTGATATTATATTTAATATTTTTTCTTTGATTATATATAAATCATTAATTTAACATTAATTTTTTACAAAGAAATGTTTAATTTTAATATAATTAAATCTCATGAATATAAGTATTGACTATTAAAAATAAATAAATAAATTCATCAATTATATTATATTCAGAGAGTAAAAAGATAATTTTTTTCTTTTAATTTTGATTTTGTGTTGTAGTCTCTATTTTTTCTTTGAGTAAAATATATTTTATATCTTTCTTGCCTCTTTGTGACAGAAGTACGGTGTGAGTTCTTTATTTTATTTTTTTAGTTTATTTTTATTTATTTTTTATATTCACGACAGAAGTACGGTGTGAGTTCTTTATTTTATTTTTTTAGTTTATTTTTATTTATTTTTTATATTCACGATACGCTTGCTAATGAAGGTTTTCCTTTTTTTTTTTTCAAGGATTAGTGATTCCACTTTTAAAATGAATAAGATTTTATTTAGTTTGACATTGATGATTTGAGATCCCATAAATGCGTCAAGTGACTCGTGCTCTTTTAGACCGATATTCGTCTAGAATTGCAGCATGGCTTCCTTGTTTGTTTCATTTCCAGTTATGTAACTTTTGAGAGTTCTTCCGTGAATTTCCTTGTTTTGTTTAGTATGCATGATTGTTATGATATTCTTATCGCCCTCTAGTTGATTGCTTGTTGGTTTGATAGACATTGGTCATGGATGCTCTATTGCTCATCGAATATAGCGATGAGAGGTATTTTGACAGAATCGTGTGGTTGGGTTGGTTGCCTCTTTGCCTGTGGACTGCTGCGGATTATGAACCTGCTTTTGCATTTTTCCAATGGTGGGCCTCTAAATCGTTTGAGGCTGTATTTGTTGGTCATTTTATATAATAACCTATTATTGTATTTTAGTTTATTGGGTTAGACTCACTCTCTTAATACTGTAATTAACTAATTTCTACCATAAAAAATAAAATTATTATATTGTTAAAAAAAAACCTTAGCATTATAGCACATTAAAAAAAAATTGATTTTTTTATATTATTATTATCGCTATTATAATTTTATTTTGATTTTTTTATTTAAAGGTGTACATTACTAAAATAATATAATTACTAATATAATAATCAAGTTATAATTTATAAATATATTATCATTTGACTAGTTATTAAATACTATTTTAAAATTAAATTATTTTTTTAAAGCAATGATACTCAGAAAAAAAAATCAAAATTTATCTTTAAATTCACTCCATATCAAATAAATTCATCATCTTATAATTTTCCCACTTCTATTTAATTTAATTATTTCATAATTTATAAAATCATGAAAGTCAGTTATTATCATAAAGTATTATTAGAACTCAATTATATATATATATTGGTATAACATTTTTTTAAAGATTTTAAGTAGGACGAAAAAATCAGAAATTATCACAAAACATAAAAAAGCATTATAATAATTGAAAAAACAATAAGCATGATTAATATGATTTTAATTGTGTAATATTTTTTTTATTGTTGCATAAATATGTAATTGTGTAATATAAATAAAAATAAATTCAATTAAAAAAAAAAATATTAGTAGCAGAATCGCGAATGAGGATTAAAGATGGGCTTAGGGCTCTAAACGGTGCGTAGTAAGGGGATGAAATTGCGAAGCTTCCAGACGTATGATTCCCTATTAAAAGTTGAAAAAAATTAATAATAATCATATTATGATGCAATAAAAAATTATAATGTACTCTTAATTACCTTGCATAATAATTTATTATTTTAAAATATAAAGAGTTATATAATTAAATAATAATGATATATTTTTACCATTAAAATTTGTTATATTTATGAGAATTATTTATTTACATTATTTTTATATTTAATTGATGTTGTTGAGATATAATGCAAAATTCAAATTTATGCGCACTGATGTCATCAGGCGCGGCCTTGAATTAATAATGGCCGCCCCTCATCATCATCGTTCAGTCCCCCACCGTTCTCACATAAACAAGTCTTTGTTTTTTTTCATTTTTTTTTTTTAAAATCTAGGAATTCAAATATCCAATATTAAATTATTGTAACGTAAACTAAATTTATTCTATTCGAAAATTAAGATAATTTAATATAATTTATAATTTATTTAATAAATTGTTTTACAAAATAATCTTTTTTTTATAAATTATAAATGACTATCGTGTATAAGTTCTACTCTTGAATTAGGATAAAACTAATTTTTTCATAATTTTTTTTGACAAATTTTGTTTTGTGGATCCACAAATCTATTTGACGAGGTACCAAATCAAATGATGATGATATATATTATTATTTATTTTATTTGTTTCTTGTTTGATTTGTATCCCATTAAGAATGTAAACGGATCGGGTATTTTTGGGTATCCGATCTGACCGAACTCTAATAGGACGGATTTGGATAATTATAATCGGATTTGGGATGAATTCGAATTTTAAAAATAATAACCATTGCGGATTCGGATCGGATTCAGATTTTATATATAAGGTACCCACTATCCGAACCCGTTTATATAAATAATTAATTTAATATAAAAAATATATTTTACAATAATATTTATAAATTTTTTTTATATATTTTTATTTAAAAATTTAAATTTAAATATTCTTTAAAAATATTATATTTTTTAAATAAAAATTATTAATGAAAAATATTTTTTATATAAATTATTAATTAAAATATATAAAATTAAACGGTTTCAGATTTTATTCGGATAATAATAATCGGGTTTGGGATGGATTCGGATAATTTAAATTAATTTTTAATCGGATTCAGAACGGATTCAGATATTACTAATATAAATCAGATTCGAGTTTGAGTAGTTTAATTTTCGCGGGTACCCTACCCGTTTAGATCCGAAAGAGATCCACACTTTATATATTAGTTTGAGTGAAATAAATAGGTATGGTACAAGTGTTGGTATAATAAATAGAATTGAAATGATATAATATCCATAAAAATATAAATAAAATAAATTTAAATTATTGTATTTATAACCATTTTTAAATGAGTACGAACTCTTTATAATGATACCATATAATAATAAATACTTGAGCAAAGTAGGAAGAAATGAGGATTATGAATGCCGACTGCACTCAACACCCATCTTCAAAAATAGATTTGGGATTCCCAACTCACATCTAAGTGTCTCTTTGTACACATGAGTTTTTCTTTCAAATTTTTTTTAATGAATGAGATAAATTATATAACGGAAAGTAATTTTTATTTTTTTATTATAAATATAAATATCTTAAATTAAATAAATAAGAATATTCGAATTCAATATTTTATTTATTTTCTCTAATTTAGAGAAATAAAAAAAGACATGATAAAAACATATGCATTTATTGAAGTTCAATTTCTGTTTACTACTAAATTTGAATGGAGTTTTCTTATTAAACATAATAAATAAAATTTCAATTCATAACTCTTCAAAAAAAAAAAAAATCAGATTTTGATAAATGATTAAAAATAAAAAATGCATATTATAGATTCATATTCATATTTAAGTGTATACTTATGGGGCTATTCCATTGAAGAAACTATTTAATGGATTTAAAGTACATATAGATAATAAAATTCATCATAATACTCAAATATAACGAGATTCCTATAAATTTTAATTAAATTAAGTGATATAAATTTTAATTTAATAATAATGAAACAGCCACAAAAATAATAAGATCAATACAAGTTTATAAAGAATAATGCTGAATTTTCATATTGACTTAATGGTTAATTTCATATCTAAACTTACTGGAAATATTTAGTTCAATTTAGTGAATTTTTAAATTTTTATTTAAATTAACCTAAAAGTTCCAATTTTTCAAAGTCAGTATAGCTCAAAGTTAACAAAATAAAGAAATTATTTTTTTATTTAATATCGAAATCTTAATTTTTGGACTAATTTAAGTTAATTTTAATAGAAGTTAAAAATAAATAAAATTAAATATTTTTTTTAAAAAAAGAAAGTGAAATTAGACATTTACTCTTTTAATTTCCTAGAGCATGTCGGTGGCGGGTACGTCGTGGTGGGGTGTTGATAGATGCGGCCACAGCCATACAGTCAGTACACATGGTCTAGCAACGGTTAAATTTCGGAGAAAAACGACTCGAAAGCTTCTCGATATAAAGGCAAGGATGGGCCCATAAAATCGACGGTTAGATCAGCGAATTGACATTTCATGGGGACCAATACACAAACGGAGTGGGGCCTGGTTAGGTGTGTGATTTATTTTAGGGGACATGATTGATTCTTTTATGATTTCTTGCTAGGTAGAGACAATAGTTGGGCACGGTTGAACCTCGACTATGCCCTTATGGCTTCAATTTTGGGTCGTATTTTTTAATCTACGTTTTATTGTTGTTCAGTAAATTATAAATACACTAATGTGAGATTCACTTTTCACAATTAAAAAATTTATATTTATATAAATGAAAAAAAATTCAAATTTTCTTTTGATTGAAATTAAAAAATAAATGTATGGAGAGTTAAACTAAAAACCTCTTGCTACAACTTCACTATCAGCTTAAATCTATGACAGCCCACACTGGATTATTCCCCCTTATTGAGCTTTGCATTATTGAGGAGTTTAAAATCCAATGCCCATGACTGCTTCCAAATAGCTTTCATACTTCAAGCACAGTTTCCTGTATATATTAATATTTTAGTTTGACTATGTTAATTTTTATTACATTCAATTTGATTACTTATTTTTTTTATGTTTATTAAATTTTGATTAACTGAATACTTATTTCATGCACAATTTGATCCTATCGAGTAAGAAATAACAATAGCAATAGTGAATAATATGAAACAAATTGTATATCTTATTTAGGATTTATTTGAAATTATAATGCATTAAGCGAGTAAATTATAAAAAATTATCTTTATAATTTTTAATTGATTATTATAATAATTATCAACTATTAAAATAGTATTACCGAGTAGAGTTAAAGTGTTACATATTTTTTAATAAAATACTTAAATTCTCAAAAAGAATAAAGTCTAATTATATATATGAAAAAATTTTACATATGCATTCTGTCAATATAATATAATTAAATATAAATTTTACTATAACTTAATTAATTTATTTATTTAACGAGTGTAGTGTGTCGAGTTCACATAATAATTTTTTTTATTCTCTTTTTTAACTCCTTTTCATTTGGATGTCAAATCATTGTCCACAAATCATTATTGGACGATACAGGAAATGGAAAGTGAAGACAACAGCTAGACCCACACCCACTCACTCTTTACTCTGTGCTTGTAGGTTGTAACTCGATGTGAAAGCATAATTTTTATAAAATTTCCCCTTCGATCTACTTTGCAATAAGAACAATTACTTATTTTTAACTTGCACCAGCAATGTTAACATAGGCAGCTGCTGTTCTCTGTATCACAAGGCAAAGCCACCCACGTGAAAGATTAAGGTCATAAATACGAGACTGCAACTGGAATTAAGCACTTACCTGTAAATCTGATATCATAATCCCAATAATCATCTCTCTCTTCACATCATGCTTCTTCAGTGGTAAATGATCCTTATTACGTGCCTCAATATTAGGTGGAAGCACAAATTCCTATTACTCCTGTAAGATGCAGAACTACGTTAACAATATTTCATTTAAAAAAAAAAACAACTTTGGCTACAGTAGCATTGGTTTTTATTGTCGAACCTTCCTCCAAGCAAGGTACAAGAAAGTTTCACATGATCCAAAAACATAAACTCACCACGCTACTATTTGAAGTTATTTATAAATTACAACCATCTCTGTGTCGGAGCTGTGAAGATTCTGTCAAATGTTTCAGTTCAAATTGGACGTAGGAAACACAAGCTGAACTAAATAAACCAAAGTTATATCTGGAAAAACTCAAATCGCATCTTTACTAAATTATTTAGTATTAGTAATGGATCTTTGAGTTTTTTCTTTGTTCGCAACAGAAGTCCTTTACTATAGAAAGAAATTCAGTATGAGAATTATATTACAACGTAATAATTACATCAGGGCATACAAAATATATAACAGAGAAAGAAACAAGAGGTAATACGGAAATGATAAGAAGATTACAAAATGACCATACCCCACCACGTAACATCACTTGAAAATATATACCTCGTGGGGGGAAAAGATGCATAAATTTCACAAGCAGACAGCTCACCTCAGATTCTTCTTCTTCCTCTCTCCACTCTTGTAAATAATAAAAGAAGAAAATACATCAGTGAACCAGGTCAATACACATGTTTTACAGAAAGTAACCAGAAGTTTCATGCTAATCAAATAAACTGTGGAAGGGGGTTAAGCTTAAGCTTAATTGTCCACGTTCCTACTAATAAATATCAAAATAAGTAAAACTCAACTGCTTAAATCTAGAGATTCTGGATGAAACCTGCAGACTTTATTAGAAAATTAACATAGTGAAAGATTCCCTGTATGTCATAGGGATTCTGGCCCCCATTTTTATATTGGAACAATGACTTTCATAAACAAAAGTACATGGTAGGAATTTAAAAATTGCGGAGCAAGGGTGAGAGTAAACAAGAATGTACTAGCCGGTTGACAACGGCCAATAAATTAGGAGAATACATAGCTATACGACACACACAAAAAGGCCCTCGGATTTTTCCAAATTTGCAGAGCACACCACTGACAGTCTGACAGAGAAGCATCCCAATTTACGGAAGTTTTCAACTATAGCCCTGTCACACTGCAAGCATTCGGTAAATGCATCCAGATTTAAACCAAAATAACATCAATGATATTATGTTAATGCTCACAAATCTTTACTATAAAATTCTGAAATTATACAAAATCTAACACAAGATGACTATTTCACATGCTAATAATGCTGCTACAAACACCAAGATGGCAATTAGAACAACGATAAGAAGGCTAACTTCAAAATGCACCCCTGCAATCTCCACACCTACCTAGCTCCATCAGTCTCCTCAGAACGGTAAACTTTTTGAGGTTGAACTAGATGTGAGGGACTTAAAATGCTCCGATGGAACAAAATCTTGTGGCAAATTGGCCCTCTTGACAATTCTCCTCATATTATTCTGCAAACTCTGTTGCACTAATTGTTTCACTGCTTTCTTTTCCTCGCTCATCATATCCTCTGCCTCCTCCAGAGACTCCTTTGAAGCCCCATTTGGGTTTCTTGAAGATGATGAAGACATACAAAGAGGAGCAGACACTGCTGCACCCAAATTCCCACCATAATTCTCTGAAACTTGCTTCCCCTTGTCCACTCTCAAAAGTTCCAGGATTCTTGAAGCCCTTTTCTGTGCTAATGTGCTCCCCAAAAGTGTTAACTCGAGCAATGATGATACAATTCCTGCCTCAATCATCGCCTGTCTATCCCCATAGGCTTTGTGTGCCATCACCATCAATATATAAGATGCTTTCTCTTGGCATCCCGGCGAGTCGGTCCAATTCAAAACATCTATTAAAATTGGAAAAGCATCTGGTACAACACTAATGGCCTTTCTACCCTCTGCCGTCGATGCAACATTGCTCAAAATCAACAGAATTCTTTCACTTACTTCCATGTCTCCCAGCATATTCATAAGAAATGGGATCAAATTCGTTTCTATAATAAATGAAACATTGGATGAGAATATTGAAAGGTTGTACAGAGCTCTAAGAGCATCTTGTTTTGCTTGGTCGCTACTTTTATGGTCCAAATCCTTGAGGACATTTACCAAGAAGGGGATTGCACCTGAAGAACCTATAATGGGTTTATTTGAGTCCAATGCGCTCAAGCCTAGAAAATTTGCCACTATTGCTTCAGATACAGAAGGGTTAGGAGGACTTGGAGATTCTATGATCTTCAGCATTTTGTGAACAGCCCCTGCTTTAACAATTGCCGCTTTATTCCTGCAAAAGGTTAACAAAAGAATTTAATTCCACTCCCTTTAACTGAACCATATTTGAGAAGCAAACAACATGTATACCACGACAAGGAATGCAAATGGAGTAGCCAAAGAAGATTAAATGCAATGAAACTGTTTCCAGAAAACGGAAACATGGAAAGTGACTTGGTGCGCGTATGTTATATTTACATATATATGAACATTGAAAATAAAATATTATTGCAGATAATAATTGGGAACCAACAAAAGCAAGAAAATGATTCTACATCCTCGATCTAAAGGCAAATCAATACTCAAAACATAATCATGCATTATTGAAGGAAACAACACCTTCCAAATTATACTCCAACACAAGCAGGACGCAGAAAACGACTTCTCCTTGGCTCATAATACAAGCTACAGCTAAACACAAAGACGGAATTTCCAAATCCCGAAATTAAGGGAAAAGAGAACGCCATTACTAACATCTGAAACTGATTGTTTAGCAATTCTAAGAATTAAAAATAAAATGGAAAAAAAAGGAGAAAAACTCACGCATCATTTCCGATCCCAAGATTGAGCAAGGCATAGAGAGAAGCGATCTGAGACTCCACTTCTTCCACATCGAGCATTCCAACTAGAGGAGGAATTGCACCTAACATTGCGAGAGTGACTCTCACTACCGAGTCTTCCTTAGAAAGCAACCTTACACAGCAGGCAGCCTCTTTTCTCTTCGTTTCGCTCTCAACCTGCAATTCCTTCACTACTCGTTTCAGCTCTTCCAACGCCTCAACTTTCTTCTTCGTCTCGATTTCAGTCTCCGCCTCTGCAATGCACAACAGATCCGATAACTTCTCCGACTTTCTATTTCTCGCTCTCCCTGCCTTTTTCTCGCATACATTATTGTTATCGGACTTCTCCGTGGTACTCGCGGTGGTGGTCGTTGATGTTGTTGTGGTTGTAGCGGATGTGGCAGTTGTAGTGTTGGAGGAAAAGTCGTCATCATGGTGGCGATGGTGGTAACGGGAGCTGCCACCACAGCTAACGGCATCAAAGATTTTACGGCGGAATGCAGAGGCGGAGAAGGAGGTGGAAAATCTGAAATGGCCGCCAACAGAGGAATTAGTGGAGGAGGAGTGAGGAAGGATTAAGGATCCGATGTTATTCCGGTGACATTTGGCCATTTCGCAACAGATTTTTGTGAGGGAGCTACATTGCAGAAGGAAAAAGCAATCAGAGTTCTAGTCTTCTAGATACTAGAGAAAGCGTTTGTGCGTTAGCGTTACTCTGGTGATTTCTTCTTCCTCTTTTTGTGTGGGAGACCGGAGAGTGTTAAGAGTATTCTATATTTTCGGTTTTCTCGTTTATTTATAAACGATCAGAGTTTTTCTGAGACGCTCGGAGAGAGAGAGAGACCGTATTCGGGTCTGTTTGCCAAGGGATTATACAATATGATATTTTCAAAAAATATATATAATATTTAATTTATATAATATTAAAATATTTATTAATTTATCTCTTTATTTTAAAAATATATTCAAACCTCTTCAAAATTTTAAAAAAAATATTATTTAATAATGAAATTAGTGATTAAATTAATATATTAATTTTATAAATTTTCTATTTAATAGCTTAAATTAATAAATTAATTAATTAATAGACTTTTATAATATATTTTTAAAATTAATAAATTAATTAATATTTTTTATATTATAAAAATTAAATAATAATTTTTCGTTTTCTTCTCAAATAAGAGCAATAGCACATGAAAATACAATTTTTTTTGTTGTATTGATATCTTATTAGTAAATTTTGACTAATTCAATATCATATTTATTAAAATAATGAAATTATATTAATATCCGTTTTTTTAATAAGTGTAATATTTTAATAATTAAATATGATTATTTATTATGTTATTGATATCAAATAATTTTATTTGATAAATTTTAATAAAAATAATAGTATATTCATTAAAAAAATTGTATTAATTTTTTGATTACATATTTTTTTAATTATTTATTTAAATGGAATAAAAATAATGGAGAAAATAAAATAAGAGAGAAAAATAAATTCTCTCTCGTTTAATTGAAAAGAAAAAATAAAACCAATAAAAATACTCCTTTTTGTCCCTTTCAGTGATATCTCTAATTTAAAACTGAAAATAATAGAATAAAAAGGAAAAGTTACTATTAATTCAAAATTACAATTATAACCTTATCCATTTATTGAAACTTGAGAAAACTTATAAATGGCAAATCCTTGAGAAAACTTATAAATGGCAAATTCTGATTTTGTTATAATTACACATTATATTTTTTTATTAATTAAAATTTAATTTTTTAAATTTTACTCTGCTTATCTCTTATAATTATATATATCATTTAAAAATTAATAAAATTATCATATCACATTAATAAAATATATTTTATTTTTATTAAATCTTACTTTATATTTTTATTTTTTATTAATTAAATTTTATCTTTTTAATATCTTATTAAATGAATAGTTAAAAATTTATAAAATTATCAAATTATTTTTTTTATTATTAAATATATTTAAAAATTACTATTTATATTATTATTATTATTTTTATTTTGCATTCACAAATTTAAATTCATTTAAATAAATCTGAGAAATTTTAAATTTTATTTCTTCAATTTTTAATTTCTATTTAAAAAAATAATATTATTTATTCTTTTAATTTTTATCAATAATTTTATGATAATAATTTATTTTAATTTTATTTTAATTAAATTTTTTCAATTAATTTTTTTAAAATTTATCTAATATATTTATTATTTAACATTACTTTTAAAACTATCGTTAAAAAATAATTTTATTAAATACATTAGTTATAAATTATTAAAAAATTATTTAAAATAATATTTAATATAATTCAATTTGAAAATATTAAAAATAATAAAATAATATTTTGAAATATATTTTTTAAATTATCCTTTTAACTTTCAAATATAATATTAATCTATCACTTTTTTTTTCAAATTATATTAATATTTAAAATAAATTTTAAAAAATTTTAAATATTTAATTGTCTAAACATATTCGATTAAATGGTTAAAAAATATATAATTTATTTGAAATTATAAATTTAATTTTAATTTTTTTATTTTTTAAAAAAATATTAAAAAAATAATATATTTTTAATTTTATTCAATTTTACTCTAAATTTATTATTATTAATTTTATTTTAAAATTTACTATATACACGTGATAAGTGATATGGTAATTTTATTAATAGTTAACTGTATAAATAAAGCCATGGTATAATTAAAGTAATTTAATGAGTTAAATTTCAATTTGCAAAAATAAAAATAAAGAATATAATTATAATATAATTAAAAATACATATTTTTTTACAATTAACTTAATTATAAAATTATATTTATTTTTTTCTATTTTTTAAAAAAAGGTAAAATATTTTTACTTTATTTTATTTCTTTATTTTGCTCTTGTATAAATGTACAAAGAAAAAGAATAATAAAAAAATTATAATTTTATTTTATCTTATCAATTTATTTCCTCCATCATATGTTAAGCAAATAGAGTGTAAATAGGTGACTACGATTCTTAGCCTCCATTTAATTATATCTGAATTAATGTTAATAATTTATGAGAACTTTCATTGGTTTTACTTTGCACAAAAGGTCAATTTAGCCTTATAATTGGCCCTAAATAATAATATATATTTAATTTTTAAAATTGCTTTATACTAAATGTAATAATTATTTAATTAATTTTTAAATTCAAGGCACATAATACAATAAAAGCATATAAAGGCTGCCAATGGAATTGGTAGCTTATATTTTTTATTTTTAATTTTCCATGAGAATAATATTTATTTATATAATAGAAATGAAAAAAGTAATTAAGAATAATTTTTAGAACCAAATTAATTCCTTATTATGAGGCCAGTAAATTGAAATAATAGTTAAGTTCTTATTTTTATAAATATTTAAAAATACATATTTTGAAAAAATTACTGTTGAGTATTTATTAAATGCATTGAACTTAACTAAGGACATGCATGAAAATTGATTATAAGATTTTTGTCATGTTTATAATATTTCAAGAGGAAATGCATGAAACACTCATGAGATTTAGATCAGTTATAATTACATTTAATTGAATTTGGCATAGGTTGAATACTTCAATCTCGAATTCTTTTTAGCTTTATAAAAAAAAAGTTATACATGAAAAATTAATGGATGAGACAAAAAATAATTGAGAGATTAAAAGAAATTATGTATAAAAAAATTGATTTTTATTTACTTTTGTTTCACCAAACGAGGCTTAATAATTCGAAGGAAGCTAAACTGGCAAAGGCTCGTTAAACAAGCGATACACTATAGGAGTTTGGCATAGGGAAATGTGTAACTACAGTGCATTGCATAAAATACTGACCCCTCAACGCCGTCCTTTCTTCCGTGCCGTCCAGCTAATGGATCTGAATCATAGAAACTTCGCGTGGGGCCTAACAAAAATGGCCGATACTGTGGGCCCACTCAATTGTGATTGGATGGAGTGTGTTCATACCGTAAGGCAGAGTTGTATGGTGCGTGTCAAAGGATGTATGTGCGTGCCTCTCCGACTTAAACGAAGATGGATGGATGCCCGAGCTCACCATCTGACTATGTGCCCTTTATTTTCATAATAATTACTCTATTGCCACCGACATCCATAACATCATCATTTTGAGTTGTATAATAGCTTTGACAATTTTTAAAGCATTTTCCTTCTTGCTTTTCCTATGGTTGTGAATGTTTTGGCTCTTAAATAAATTGTTTATAAAAGATGTGTTGAATTCATTCTGAAAAGGGATACGTGTCTTTTATATAAATTATAAATAATTTTATTTTAAATTAATTTTTAAAATAAATTTAATTTAATTTAAATTTAATAAAATTTAATGAAAATTGAAAATTAAGACCAACAATTATTATTTTTTTTGGACCACATAAAAGGATAGTGATGGACCTTAATACTCTTAAATTGCATAAGTTATTAGGTACAGTGAGATTTGTCCTACGTGATGCAATTATTGTATTTATAAAATATTCTACATCAATAATAACTTTGTTTCAAATAGCTCTAGGTCTTATTGTGATTATATTTCATATATATCAATTAAAAGAATATTATAACAACGTCTTTTTCATCAGCTATTTTTAAAAAATTTATATTTGATATTTTAATATCTCTGTTATGTTTACTTTAGAATAAACTTTATGGTGAGTTATTAATAAATGCATAAATAATAATTTTTAATTTTATAGAATTATTATTGGATGTTGATTGAAAAATGGAGACACAAAAAATTGACAAAACTGCTTGCTTTGATTGAGGAGGAAATGCCCAATACACAAAACAAACCAAATTATATTTAGACAAAGAAATCCATCAAATTGCTGGTATGAAAAATGGTTGACAGACAGGAAAATTGTGTTGACATTTTTCTCAAAAAGTGCATTAATCTATTAAAGGCTGCTTCTTATTAACTTCATTTTCCTCCCTAATCATTACTAATCCATCCATCCTATTCTGAAACACTGGGTCCATGAAATTTCTTGTGGGGTTTTAGCTTTATATTCTTTCTTAGTGGTTGTGATTTGACTAAAGTCTTTCTCTAATCCTTGGCTCCCAAGTCCCTTCATTATAGAAAGAAAATTAAAAACAAAAAAAAATTAAATATATTTTACATTTTTATTTTAATTGGAATTGATTTATTCAACACCTAAACTAAAATTGAAACATATTCACCTAACTTTAGAAAATTTATCACATGATCTTGTGCTCCAAAGTTTTATAAATTGATAATTAGAAAATTTGCTATTGAATTTTTCAATTTTTTTAAAATATTTTTTAACTTTTGAAATAATTAGAAAATTTTATCAAAGAAAAAATTATCAAAAATGAAAAATACCCTTTTATTTTCAAAAAAGTAGTCATTTCCTTCCTTTGAAAAAATCATTAATATTGCTATATATAAATTTATTAATATCTCTTATTCTTTAAATTAAAACTAAACCATAGAAAATAAGTAATTTTATTGAAAAATATTTTTTCAAGTTATGAAAAAAAGAAGCTTAAGTGTTACTTGAGTGGGTTGATTAGGATAATTGGATAATGGGGACAATTTGCTATTGAATCCAAAGTACCTAACCACCTGTTTTCAACCATCTCCACTGCATCATTATGCTAATGAAAAAGTAGCACTTCCCCTCATTAGTATATTTCTAAGTCAGGGCAATTGAAGAAATAATTGATGTGTTCACGAGAAAGATTTTTATTATAAAAAATGGAAAAGACTGCAAAAAAGCACAAAGTTAAAGGTGAAGGGAATCAACTGACCATACTTTGTTTTCCTGAAAAAATACACAAATGGCTAAATCTCTTTGCATAATTTGCATTAGTTAACAAAGATACTGATTTGTTCATTCTGTTCCTTTCAAAAAAGGACAAGGAAAATGAAAAAAGAAGTGCCTCAACAAACACTTTGCAAAAGCTTCCTAATAGAAAAGCTACAACTCAGTTCACTTATTTTTATATTCTGATGGATCATGTCAGGAGCTACTTGAAAATTTGCTTGAAGAAAGAACAGCCTAATCATTGTCAGTGCACAATCATATTCACAAAGGCCAAAGCAAACTTTTAATTCTTGAACTCAGAAAGCTTTTGTTGCATATATTTGCAA
The DNA here is from genome assembly GCF_001659605.2 of Manihot esculenta. Classification (NCBI taxonomy): domain Eukaryota; kingdom Viridiplantae; phylum Streptophyta; class Magnoliopsida; order Malpighiales; family Euphorbiaceae; genus Manihot; species Manihot esculenta. The sequence goes on along the minus strand of NC_035176.2, from coordinate 32,919,789 downwards.
CAGCAAAAAGATACACAACGGCAATCATGCCTTCCATTGATGGGCTGCTCTGGTAGGTTTGAAGGGTGCATCAGCATCAAAGATAATTGAATCTTCATCCCTGAATTTTTCTGTTAAGCTCCCATTGCAATTCCAGACTCAACCAACTGCAGTTTCACCCGCTTAACTGGCTTTGCTCCAAGGTGGGTCAAATCCTAACATCCCCAAAATTCACTTATTGCCAACACTAGCAGGCCCCATGAACATGAAGCTAGCCATTGGTCAATTTTTTTAGTCTGACGAGCCACTGATTAATTTCACTGCAATTTCTTGAATAACTTCCTGAAGTCGGCTAGATTTTTCTCAACATTTGTGGCATGTCGTTGGAGGTACATCAAAGTTACATTTCTCAGCTTCAGGACACACTCACGTTCAACTCCAAATTGCAAATAAATTCACAAAAAACCATTGTAGGGCTGCACTCTAGTCCAATATAATTGAATCTTCATCCTTTACCCCTCGCTGTCAAAATTCCCATTGCAATTTTGATCCGAAAGACGGGTCCAATTCTAACATTCCCAAAAGTTGAATGCCTTCCTTTTTGAAATGAAGATTGAAGTTCTTTCGTCTCAGTCAGTTTTTCAAACAGTTCATGTACCAAAGGACAATGACATGTTAAATTCAGCAGCTTTGAGGCATAAAGAGGTTCATCTTCTGCCAAATACCACATCAAGACAGATTACATAACTAAAAGTAATCGTATCAAAACAGTAGCTGAATGCAAAGCCTACAGAATATGGTCTTCGAACAGCCCCTTCAAAACAGGGCACCCAATTCTTCTTCATCAATGGAATTGACATGCCATTGATTGATAGTAAGCCATGACAAGTAAGAGTAGCAATGGGCTCGGGCTTTGGCCTTGCTCATTATGAGTAGGCACTGTTTGTTCAATTATTTTGTTGTATTCATATTGTCATGTTAGTAAAACTATTGACATTAAAATATTTAGCTTTGAAGTGTTAATTAAAATAAAATTTAGGGTTTTTTCTTTAGTATTAAATTGAAACTGAAAAATCAGACATAATCAAATTACCCAAAAATAGCATATATTTTATATTAGTAGTTAATTATTATTAAAAATATATTTATAGTATTGTCTTAATAAAATAATAAATAAGAACAGATTAAACATTATTAATAAAATTACATAGATAATAATTCAAATAACATTATTAATAAAATTTATTTTTTTATTAACCAATTAAAATGAGAAAAAAAGAAACTTGTCGCACCCGTACCCAAGTCTCAATAAGGCCGGGATATAGAGGGGCCCTTGCCACTTAATTTAGTCAAATTTGCACTTAACTTATTAAAAATATATAATTTTAAAATTAATGATGTAATTTTAAGAAAAAAATCAATATGAAATTAATTTTTATAGATATTCAAACAAACATAAGTAGATTGATTTATTGCAATTTTAATAATTTTAAGTTTAAAATACTAAGCTTAAAACTAAATAAAAATGGATATGTTGACAAGTGAGCTCATAAGCTTATTAAAAAAAAATTAATTTGTGAGTCTTAAGGATTTAGGTATTAATAATTTTAATTTTTTATTATTTATTAAATATTTCTCCGTTCTAAATTTTTATTTATATTTCCTTATTTAATTATTTTTAAATTATTATATACTTTTCTTTTTAAATTATAATAATATATAAATTTATTATTATAATTCAATTTAATTTTAATAAATTTTTAAAATATTTTTTACTATTTAATAAATTTTAATATATTTAAAAGAGATATAATTAAAAAGTTAATAAAAAAATTATATTTTTTAATGTATTAAAAATAAAATTTATAAAATTTATGGAACGGAGAGATAATATTTAAATTATTTTTTTCTCAATATAAATCATTCCGCATTTAAATTCACTCATTTGATTTAAATTCATTCATTTAATTAATTTGAATATACACTAAATAGATCCATTAAAAGATAAAATGTTACTCTTAAACTTTTAAAAATATTATGTATTTTGAATTCAAATTCAAAATTTCTAAATAGAAAAAAAGAAATCGTCCAGTTTCGTTGTTTTAATGTAAGTTATTTGAAAATTAATAAATTAAACTAATTTTTTTTAACAGGAATATGATCCATTTGCCGTTTATACCGCCAAATGTTTTAGATAAGAAAAATTAGAAATAAGTTAACATACTTTAATTATATGTATACTAAAAATAAATTTAATTATTAATAATAGATAGGAGAATATTTAAAAAAATAAATAATTTTTTAATTAAATACTTCAATGGCAAATAAATTATAGCCGGCCATAAAAATTGGATAATTTTTACATATGGTTATTGAAATTAGGTTATCTATTCAAAGGGTCACTGAATTTCAATTTATTTTAAAAAAATTATCTAATTATTTGAAATTATCACTTAAATAAGTTTTTGATGAAGCGTACGCATCACATGTTTACATGACTTTAAAAAATTAAAAATCAAATTATTTTGCCACAGTTATTAAAGACTTTAAATTTCTCATTACATTATATTCATAAATCCCAAGTTTCTATTTGTAACTCAACTTTTTCCCCTTTTTCCATATTTGTTTTCTTCATTATTTTGTTTTTTTTTCTTCATATGTTCATTGCCAAACTAAGGTCAAAGAAAAGCATGTGTATAGCTCACTCATTTCACTCACACATCTCAAATGAAAGAAAAGAGTTATCTATAATGTCTAAAAGAAGTGAAAGAAGTATGCGACTAATATGCAACTGTAACTGTTATGTAGATTTGAAATCTTCGTAGACGGAAGACAATCCAGTTGTAACTATATAAGAGTGTAACATGAATTCATGTTGTACATAATTGAAGTGTAGTGTGTGAGAGTTGAACCCATAATCAACGAATAGGAAATGTAAGGAAAGTTTGATTGAAAGCCAAATCTGAATTCAGATTTTCTGAAAAAAGTTATGATAGTGTAATCTGAATTTAGAAAAAAATTATGATAATGTAATGTGAATTCAAGTAGATTAATAAAAATTAAAAAAATAAAAATAAAAATAAAATGTAGTGTGTGAAAGAGGTCCATGATGTACAAAGTTCTCACACACACTGTACTTTATATTTTTTTAATTTTGTTAATCTACTTGTGAATTCAACATCTTTTAAAAAATATCTTAATTCGTTTCAATCAAAATTTCCCTACATTTCTTATATGTTGTCCACGAGATTCAACTCTCATACACTATACTTCATATTTTTTCAATTTTTAAATTTTTGTTAACCTATTTGTATTATAATCCGAATTCAAGTTACACTATTGTACATTTTTTCAAATAAACTTTAATTCATATTTCACTTTCAATCAAAATTTCTCTATATTTCTTATATGTTCGCCATGGGTTCAACTCTCACACACTACGCTTCATATTTTTTCAATTTTATACAACGTGAATTCAGGTTATATTCTCGTAAGTTAGGTTGCTTTTGGTATATGAAGTTTTCAAATCTGTATTAGAGTTACAGTTGCGTATTGGTCGTATATTTCCTTCATTTCTTTCAGACATTGTAGATGATCAATTTTTTTCGTCTGATATGTGTGAGTGAAATGGGTTAACTACACAAATACTTCTATTTGACCTTAGATTCGATAACGCACAGATGAAAAAAGAAGAAGAAAGAAATGAAGAAAGCAAATGTGGAAAAAGAAAAAAAGTTAGAGTTATAAATTGGAGATTTGAAATTTGTGAATCTCATGCAAATAGATGTTTAAAACCTCTCATGATGTCCCAAAATATTTTAATTTTCAAATTTTTTAAGTCACGAGAATATATATGTGTATATTTTTTTAAAAATTTAATTGAAAATTTATTTATGCGACTGTTTTAGATAATTATTTAAATTGATATATTTTAAAATAAATTAAAATTTAGTAACCACGGTGAAATATTAATTTAAGTTGAATAACCATAAGTGAAAATTACCTATAAAAATTATGAAAAGAAATGATTGTATAGATTTAATTCTCTATAAACAGGTGAAATTCACCATGCCTATTTTGTATCTTCAATATACATTGACATGGTCAAAATAAGAAAAATCAATCCTGACTCAATTCCAGGTCAACTTATGTCTATTTTCAAGACAAGCCATAGGAAAAATTTTAGATTCTTTTATTATTATTTTTTTTGTTTTCTATTTTTGTTTTGTACTTTACTTGTGTTATCAAATTGGTGATTGTAAATAAACTTGTGTTGTCAAATTGGTGATTGCAATTATTTGCTAACGCCTAAAGTTTTGGGAGCCACCCATTATTATTCAACTTATGTCCCCATCACTTGTTGCTTGTTTATTCAACTAACATCAATTTGGCACGCTTATTGATATATGCTACCACATATATTTATTTATTTTTAAATAATTTATTTAAGAGCTCAATTAAATAAAAATTTAAATTATAATTTCATGATTTTTTTTAATTTTATTGTATATTTTTATTTTCAATTCTATTTGTACATGAATTGTAAAAAAATTAAGTTAAAATTTTTGTTTATTAATTTTTTATGCTTATTGATTATTATACGGCATAATTATCCAGGAAATGATGATTTTTTTTTAATTTTAATTTATTTTATTATTTTATCTTTCTTTTTATTATGACATGTCGGTCATAATTCATTAATCTGCGCAACCCATGTCGAAATTCAAAAGTGGAGACTGAAAGCAAAATGCGAAACGCCGTCGTTCTAGTCCTTCTGGAAACACCGTGTAAACGCCCTCGTTTTTGACTCAGTTCTTTCATTGGACATCACTTTCCCTTTTTATTGCGCTGTCCTGTCCCTTCAGTTGTGTAGGAAGTCACCCAGAAGTGAAGGGCTTGAGCCTCTGCCTCTTTTCTGTCTTTCTGGTCTCTGGCCATCTCTTGTTGACGCCTAAATCTTTGTTCAAAGAAGCGTATTTACTGATCCTCACTTCTAGATCTATTCACTACAAGCCCTGATTTCACAAATCCAAGGTTAGATCTCTTTCTATTTTGCACTTCTCTGGTTGTTCACTTTATCTTTCTAGGGTTTTGACTAGATATTTCTTTCCGCAGTCTCTAACCCTTGTTTTGCTTCCTGCTCCTGCAGATCTATTTAAAATAAAAACTACTTGTCGGAAATTAAATTTACGATAGGTCTCGCTTCAGGTTTTGAGTGATTATGCTTATTTTTCTTCAGATCTGGGGTTTATAGTATTAGCTGCTGCGTTGCTTTCTGAATCCGTGTGTTGGAAATGTCAATTATACCTAAGGGCGACTCTATTCAAATCCGGGAGGTGTGGAATGATAACCTTGAGGAGGAATTCGCTTTGATTCGTGAAATTGTTGATCAATTCAATTATGTAGCTATGGATACTGAGTTCCCAGGTGTGGTTTTGCGCCCCGTGGGGAATTTTAAGAACATCAACGATTATAACTATCAGACTTTGAAAGATAACGTTGATATGTTGAAGTTGATCCAACTGGGTCTCACGTTCTCTGACGAGAAGGGGAATTTGCCCTCTTGTGGGACGGACAAGTCTTGCATTTGGCAGTTCAATTTCCGTGAGTTCAATATCAGTGAGGACATCTTTGCTAGTGATTCTATTGAGCTGTTGCGCCAATGTGGAATTGATTTTAAGAAGAATAATGAGAAGGGTATTGATGTAAACCGGTTTGGCGAGCTTCTGATGTCGTCCGGGATTGTTTTGAATGACGGCGTGCATTGGGTTACATTTCATAGCGGGTATGATTTTGGGTACTTGCTTAAGCTTTTGACTTGCAGGAGTTTGCCTGATACACAAGCAGGATTCTTTGACTTGATCAATATGTACTTCCCCATGGTGTATGATATCAAGCATTTAATGAAGTTTTGCAATAGCCTTCACGGTGGGTTGAACAAGCTTGCAGAGTTGTTGGAGGTGGAAAGAGTTGGTGTCTGCCATCAAGCAGGCTCTGATAGCTTGCTCACGTCTTGCACATTCAGGAAATTGAGAGATAACTTCTTCAGCGGCTCCACAGAGAAGTACGCAGGTGTTCTGTACGGTCTTGGTGTCGAGAATGGACAAAATACTAATTGAAAAGAAATAATTGGGAAAATGATTGATGAATATTTGTAGACTACCTGAGTGTGAGGCTTTCAATTCTCTTGTATACTTTGCCAAAAATATTGTTGTTCTAGTGGTGACTTTCATTTGCTTATTTGTGACTGAAACCTTGACTGGTTTTGTAGCTTGTTATCCTTGTACATTGTTGAAGTTAGTGTTTCAATAATAATTTTAGCTCTTGGCAATTTATTCTGCTGATGTTCTATGCAATTGTTTGGATTTTTTTATATCTTAACTTGCCTTGATATGATATGAACATAATTGCTTACCTTACTTAATACATGGATCTCCCTCTCCCTTTCTCCCAGATGATATGAAAATCTAAGCCCAGTTACTCTGTCTTAGTCTACCACTAAATGGCTTAACCGTTTTTTTTGCTTCATATGTGAGACTAGTTGATTGTGTCAATGGAACTCTCTGATATGATCAGGGTGACTTGTGTGCTTGCGAAGACAAGTTATTAGTCTTTGCAGAGAACAGAAGAGAAGTGCTGTAGAGCAACATTTAAATAAATTATGTAATCTTCCACCGGTCAATCTGGTTTTGTCATTTTTTCAGCTGCATGGCTTCGAGAGAATGTGGAATGGAATGAGAGAAAGCCAAAGGGAATGCAAGCAGTGCTGGACATGCAAGTTCAGAATAGGTATGTACAATATGACGATTACCTTGTTTGAGGAATCTACTTCAAGGATAAAGGTATCCAAACAAGACTTTCATTTTTATAGAACTAAATTTATGTTGAGAATCATTCATGATCATATAGATGATCCGATTAATCTTTATCTAGAATCCAAATCGTTGCAAGTAAATGCTGAGATATCATGAAAATGTTGCCCTTGACTGTGTATTTCAATACCTTATAATGTTTCATATGTTTGAAGCTTTTTTTCTCTTAGGCTTTGTTTGATCATTGGAGAATAGGACTAATCAAGAGACCCACAATCTAAATGATCTGTCCTGGGTTTTTATACATTCTTCTCTTTCTTCGCAAGTGCATGTAGCAGTTCTCATAATAGTGATAATTGATCAATTATTATCTTAACCTTTCATTAAACATAAATTCCAAGGCTAGCTATCAATTCCTCGTTAATGAGCTTTAAGTGCTAACATTGCTGATTTATCTTAGCCCCTTATGATTACGGATTACCAAGTTTCATATGGCTTATTTGAGCCTCATGCAATGAAGCAGGACTCCACCACCAAAAGTTCCTCAAATGCAATTGAATATTGTTCAAATGGACAAGCTTGAATCTGCACTTTTAGTTTTCTGATTGTATGTTAATAGTTTGTGTTGGACCTAATTTATGCTTTTGAAACTATAATTGCGGTTCCTAGCGTTTTTTACCTTTTGATTAGTGGGACCATTTCTTTGATTGCTGCAGGTTTTCTGCTGATTCAGTTTCCTTTATTTGAGGTTTCCAGTAATTGCATGACCCAAAAGCCACCTCATAGTTCAGCCTGGCAATGGAGTTCTTGATGCAGAGGCTGACGTAAAATGTTGTTTGAAGACGTTGCTTTGAATTTTCTAATTAAAGTGCAAAAACTCTACTATTTCCTTTTGCTTTTATCTCTTTCAGTTACTTATGGCTAAGTGCAAATTTGTTATCTTTTAGTCCCTTGGGAGTAAAATGCCAATTGGCATGGGTGCCTGGCTTCTTCTTTAAGCTTTGACCTGAGATTTTTTTTTTCTTTTGATGTCAGTGATGATGCATGCATGATTACCAGTGCATGCGCTTTTGTTGAAGAAATGCTCATCTCCAGTGCATTTGATAGATGTTGATCTGGTAGTTCGACATACCTGCATGTTGTCATGGCTAATCACCATCAATTGATCTATTCGTGCTATGGAAGATTTGTCACATCAGCACTGGTGGACAGATGGCAAAGAAGCAATGCAATGCCTATGTATAGATCTCAGTGTGCTTAACCTTTGTGTGGAGCTTAGATTTATTTTTGCAAAGACATGGGCAATTGGCAACAATGAGAGGAGGGATTTTTTATGTGAGATGAGCTTGCAACTTGGTGATTATTTCTATTTTCCAAATCAGAACAGATGCAAAAAAAATTCTGGAACGTTGTGGAGCAAAATCTTGGAGGATGACTTTCTTGCAGCAAAAACCAGAGCAGAGATGTTTGGTAGGGGCACCAGCCTTCACGGTTCCTACGTAGTATGAGATGCCCATTTTATGTGAGAGGGTCGTGACATTGGTCGGTCTTCGGCTTCCTTGTCAATAATTCCTTGGCGGGCAGGCGGATTCCTTTTCAGAATGGTCCTTACTGGCATCCAGATTTTGCCCATGAAATGGCAAATGGCCAAATATAAATAAGACCCACCAAAGTTTGGCACTTGGCAAACCTCTTTCTTCATGGTCAGCACGCTCTGTCAATAATAATAATAATAATAATAATAATAATAAAGAACTAAAACGTGAAGAAAATGGGAAGCTCTTAAAACGTTGAAGGTGCCAAAACCCGTCAGAAATTTGACTTCCGAATTGCTTGATTGAAGTGGGATGCATTTGCTGGATATATCTTAGTGGTAGGAGGTTGAAGTTATTGGATGGAAAATTGATTCTATTTATTTGTTTATGTTTGACAGGTAGCTTCACCAATCATAGGGATATTAAGCAATCATATTCAGTAAATTCGTTACATCATTGCCATTATGAAAAGCATATTCCAAAGTAAATATGATTTCTTTCTTTCTTTCTTTCTTTCTTTTGGAAGGCCAAAGCAAATATGATTTGCAATCAGCATACAGATTATTATTGTTTTTTTCTTGCGGGCAAATAAATAAATAAAATATTATTATTATTTTTTTATTAGCATTTTACTATTTTATCAATTTAAACTCACTCATGTGTATTCATTTAACTACTTGATCATATAAAAATGTTAACAAAAGTTTCAAACATATCAATGTGAGTAAAAGATTATTATTTAAAAACGTGATAAATATGAAATTTATAGTGAGTCAAAAAGTATAACAAATGAAAGTGATATATAAATTAAAAATTTATTCAAAACAATAATATATTAGTTCTGAAAACAAAACTATAAATATTCAATATGTCATTAAAATTTGTTTTATTTACAAATATATTTAATTAAGAATAACTTTAATTATAATTATATACAATTGTGGTGCGATTTCTTAAAAATAAATAAACATAACAACATAAAAAAAATAATTAAAATACTAATTAATCATTTTCCAGAGATTTTTCCTTTTTAAAAGGAAAAACATTGCAAGGATTTTCTACAGGAAGCCGAGTCCCCGGTTTATCAAAATATTTTGGACAGAAATGCCACTCTGACGAAATCCAATTTTATCTTCCCCATCCACCAAAACGGGAAAATCAAGCGTTTCACGAGGGCGCGACTCGCTTCAGCCACCGAGTCACCTCGCTTCACCTCTTCTTTTTTCGTACCTCTCCATCGCCAACTCACTTTCAGGTCAGGTGATCTCTTCCTTTTGTTCTCCATTTCTTATCTAATTAAACTACGAACTCCGATCCTACAATTTGTGATCCCATACGGATCGGATCTCTCTTCCTTCATGTACAACAACAAGCGTCTCGTTGTCTCGTTAGGGTTTCTCTTCAATTCATTCCTTTACTTTTCCTATGCGGATCCCGGTCAGTCCTGTTCAAACACGAGCTCCTATGTCGGTTTCCAATCCGATTTCACCATGGTTCAACACCAGCTTCGTGGAGTCCTCACCATAATCGACGATTGCTCCTTTAGGGTTTCCGAATTTGACATGCTTTCTGGGGCCGACGTGCGCTGGTGGGGCGCGCTCTACCCTGATTTTGGTAATTTCACTAATGGGTTTGTCATATCCAATCACAAGCTTCACGATACATACAAGAATGCGTCTTTTGTTGTTCGTTTGTTCGAAAACGTGACGTGGGATCGGATCCAAGTCCTCTCTGTCTGGGACCTGCCCACGGCTTCCGATTTCGGTCACATTATTTTCTCAAATAAGTCCGCCTTAAGCCCTGGCCTGGCACCTTCGCCGTCTAATAACGATACTGCTCTCGAGGAAGGGAAAAAGGGGATTCTCCCTGCGCCGACGATGTTTGATAATTGCAAGAAATTGTCTAAGAATTATCGGATTAGATGGAGCTTGAGTGTGAAAAATGATTTCATTGAGATAGGATTAGAGGCCGCTACTGGAGTCCAGAATTACATGGCATTCGGGTGGGCGAGACGGCATTATGGGGATGAGCTAATGAAGGGTGCTGACGTTGCGGTGACTGGGTTCACAGAGGAAGGATTGCCGTTTGCTGATGACTTTTTTATCACCAAATACAGTGAGTGTATGATAGACAAGGATGGTACAGCCTCCGGTGTCTGCCCTGATACCGTATATGAAGGGAATGACACTGTTGGATTGGTGAACAATACAATACTGATATATGGGCATAGAATGGACGGGGTGTCCTTTGTAAGGTACAGAAGGCCGTTGGTTTCAGTTGACAAAAAATATGATTTGCCTGTGGATCGTGCTGCTAATATGTCAGTGATTTGGGCATTGGGTTTGATGAGGCCACCTGACGCTCTTAGGCCTTTCTATCTGCCCCAGTATCATGGAGGCCTGAGATACGTTTCATATGGCCATTTGGTGCTTAATGTATCTGAGCAGGTGAATGATTGTTTGGGGCCTTTGGATGCTGAAGACAAGGAGGATCAGGATTTGATTATTGCAGATGCAAATGTGCCTCTTATTGTTTCTGCTGGTCCTGCAATCCATTACCCTAATCCACCTAATCCTTCAAAGGTTTTGTACATTAATAAGAAGGAGGCTCCAGTTTTGAGAGTTGAAAGAGGGGTGCCTGTGAAATTTTCAGTGCAAGCTGGACATGATGTTGCATTGTACATTACTTCGGATTTAATGGGTGGGAATGCAACATTGAGGAATGAGACAGAGACTATTTATGCTGGCGGGCCTGAAGCTGAGGGTGTTTTGGCTAGTCCTAAGGAATTGGTTTGGGAACCAGATAGAAATACTCCAGATCAAGTGTACTATCAATCCTTGTATCAGGAGAAGATGGGCTGGAAAATTCAGGTTGTTGATGGTGGTATATCTGATATGTATAATAATAGTGTCGTTTTGGACGATCAGCAAGTGACTTTCTTTTGGACATTGGGAAAGGATTCTATATCTATTGCTGCTCGAGCAGAGAAAAAGAGTGGTTATATTGCAATAGGATTTGGTAGTGGAATGAAGCATAGCTTTGCTTATGTCGGCTGGGTGGATGAGATCAGCAAAGGGCATGTAAACTCATACTGGATTGATGGAAAGGATGCCTCTAGCGTTCATCCAACAAATGAGAATTTGACTAATGTAAGGTTCAAATCAGAAAATGGCATCATTACCTTTGAGTTTACACGGCCCTTGAGACCAAAATGTATTCACGAAGGTTGGCCAGAGTGTAATAATATCATTGATCCCACAAGTCCTCTTCAGGTCATATGGGCAATCGGTAGTCAATGGTCAGATAATTATCTAAGTGAAAAGAATATGCATTCTGATACTAGTAATAGGCCTGTCCGAGTGTTGCTTATGCGCGGTTCTGCAGAGGCTGAGCAAGATTTACGTCCTGTATTAGCTGTACATGGATTCATGATGCTCCTTGCTTGGGGTATTTTGCTCCCTTGTGGAATTTTGGCAGCTAGATATTTGAAGCATGTGAAGGGGGATGGCTGGTACCTGATTCATGTTTATTTACAGTACTCTGGTTTAGCAATAGTCCTACTGGGCCTAATATTCGCAGTGGCTGAGCTTCGGGGCTTTTATGTCAGCTCATTACATGTTAAATTCGGGCTTACTGCTATATTTTTGGCTTGTGCGCAACCGGTAAATGCTTCCATGAGGCCTAAAAGACCTGCTAACGGGGAGGAGGTATCCTCAAAGAGGCTGATTTGGGAGTATCTTCACATAATTGTTGGCAGAGGTGCTCTCATTGTGGGAATTGCAGCACTTTTCAGCGGATTGAAGCAGTTAAGAGAGAGATATGGAAGTGAAGATTTTAGCGGGTATAGTGGAGCATTACTAGTTTGGTTCTTGATTGGTCTACTGGTTGTCATGTATCTGGAACATCGAGAAAGGCATCGGAGAAGGGACAGAGCATTTGGGAGAAGCAATTGGGTGTTGGGTAACATTGCAGAAGAGGATTCTGTTGATCTTTTAACACCAACTAGAGCCGCTCAAAAAGCTTTGCAACAATCTGGAAGAATGGAAGTTCAATTAGAACCTTTAAACAGATCATAGATGTTTTCGATAATTAACTATGGGATAGGCAATTATGAAAGCTTTCCTACTCATACGGCAATTATGACAGGCTTGTTTATTTGCTTGAAAGTATATTTTCAGGCAAAGGGGTCTATTCACTCATCACCATAACCACCTTCAGCCACTCGTTTTGAAGAGTAATTACCATAAACATTGTATTTTGTATACTTGATACTTATTTAACACACTGGACGATTTTATCAGTTTTTCTGTATCTCGTCTTCAGCTAAATCAGATTTTTGTCCGCCACTTGTGTAGCTCGGGTGAACATTTAGCTGGTTTGCAGAAGTTTATTTCTTTAGCAGTGCTGTTGTTGCTATGGATTACCAGATGCTGATCAAACATACATGGCTTTTGATCTACTTTTTTTGAGTGTCGCGTGCAATTTAAGCGACAGACTTCTAATAGGTGCATGCATATTTTCTGAGACTTTGCAGTAAAAGTAGCTAATTCTTGGGCTGTTTATAGCAATGGTTGTTTCAAGTTCACGATATTGTCTTTTATTAACAGTAGGTGAAATGACTTAAGAAACTAGTGACTCAATTCTTTACTAGTGAGGAATAAAAGCTCAAACACTTAGGATATAGAAGAAAGGGAAAGATATAAATACTGAGAATATATATGAATCATATGATACTTGCATGGTAAAAATTTTCTTCATTTTTCTACAGCAACAATTGTAGTTTTTGGAGGTAAGATGTGAAGCTTTAAATGAATAGGCATATAAGTCAGCATGTTTGTGGGCAATGTTCTTTTCAAGTTTCAAAATCTCTAAAATCCTTAATCCATAGAATTGATGATTTGGAGAATTCGGTCCACTGGTTTAATTTGATTTGTATGGAGTTTTAAAAATTAAGTGTTATGGTCACATTAAATTGGTTCAATTGGATATTTTCAGATTAATAGTAAGGTTTTGATTCACAATTTCCTATGGGATTAGGAATTGTGTTTCAGTTTGATTCACAATACATGAGGGTATTTCATGAATTTCACAATTATCTTCTTAGTTTTTGGCCAACTGAAATTTAAGAACCACTATGTAAACATTCACAAATTCATGAAGTATAATATTTTTAAAAAATATAGAGATATGACAATAATTCTTTACATATATTGTCTACGTCAAAATGACCATGATAACCCTAGAATGTTTACTACTCCTTATGTACATGATGGTATTTCATGAAATTTCATAATCATATACTCTTTTTTGTTTTAACCAGTTGAAATTCAACAACGAATAAATAAACAATCACAATTTCATGAACCAGAATTTTTTTCGATATAAAGATATGATAGTAATTTTCTGCATATTTTCATGTAAAGGTGAAAATATTAAGCTCAAAATTATGGAGGACAACAAATAGAGATAGAGTAGTGCACAAATAAACAGTTGAGTGTGGTGGTAAGTGTTGAGTAAAATTTGAGAGTTTACTCTTTTAATTTTTATTTAAAAAAAAAAACTAAATAGAGTATTTTTATATACTCATTTAATCAAAGTTTATTATAATAAATTTGAGCCGTTATAATAGGATTTATAACGGTTACCATATTGACATTAATATTTATGGCAGATTCGGATCGATTTTAATTTTATATATGGTATACACATTATTTAAATTTATTTATATAAATAATTAATTTAATATAAAATATATATTTTATAATAATATTTATATATTTTTATGTTTTCATTTAAAATTAAATATAAATATTTTTTTAAGATATTAATTTTTAAATAAAAATTATTAATGAAGGTATTTTTATATAAATTATTAAATAAAATATATAAATTAAATGAATTCAAATTTTATTTTAAGACCTTTTAATAGTTAAAAATAATTTTTAATTGGATTTATGTGAGATTCAACTTTAACAATATTAATTTAATTCAGTTCGGATAGGATAAATAATCGCAATTTCATAAATTATATATATTTTTTTTACAATAATATATAAATCTGATATTATTTCTTTCCATATAAAGGCATATCAAAATGACAATATTAACCCCAGAATGTCTACTACACCTTTATATGCGAGTGTGTTTCATGAAATTTCACGATTATATTTTTCCTTTTTCTGCCAATTGAAATTCATGAAATGCTATATAAACAGTCACAATTACATTCTGCCATGTTATTTCATTAACTGCTAGAAAAAAAAAATCCGAAGGCTTGGTGAGGTTTGTTTTAAGACCGCCTCTTTTGTTTTCTCTGTCTAGCCCCACCTTTAAAGCCTCAGCTCCCATTTCGGTTTCGGGTCCAGGCAGAATTTCTACAAAAATCGGTGGCCCTGATACGGTTTTCTCCGGTAATTCTCTCTATACTATCTCTCCCTCAGTAGGATGGTCAATAATCATCGCCAAAAATTGTAGTAACGGCCATTTCCATAGCTCTCACACACTTCACTTCACCAGCCACTGGCAACAACTCTTGTGGTCATCCATTAATTCTATGTGAATACGCTTTGAAAATGGTGACTAGGATTTTTCTACGTAATTATTGTGAAGATGAGATTTTTCTTATTACCCTTTTGGTTTTAGCATGTATTGGCAACTGCTGCTAGTTGCTACTATATACGTATATTTTATAAGCGGGTTTTTTCCCTCCCTTTTTGAATGCATTGTTCTAGCTTGAGTTTGAGCTAACATGGGCTTCTTCTTCTTCCTCTTCTTTTGGTTTTGTTTTGTTTTATTTTTTATTTTTTAAACTCTGGATGATTAAAACGTGGACAGATTGCTCTGGAACATGTTAATTGTGATAATATCAGCGCACTTTAAATTCAGAATCCTTCAGTTAGAGCCTCGTGTGTATTTGTTGGAATGGCTTTTGATTCCTTCGGGTTTGTCTCCTATGGTTGTTCTGAAAATGGACAGCAGAAACGGGAGTTTATTGGAGATCAATTCTGATGTAATTCAAATTGACTGTTATCAAAATTGGGCTAATAAAGAGAGAAGTTGCAAAATCTACGATACCATTCTCTAATATGTTTGTTTGTTTTTCTTTTCTTTTTGGATTAGGTATTCTGGCATTTAGGTTTTGATATGAAATATGTTGAAAGCCAAATGTAATCCATTTATTGCTTTTGGGAATTAAATTTACTGCAGATGCTTTTCCAATGGTTTCCATCCCCACATATTGATCAGATTATGCTTTAGTTGTTGTTTGGCATCTGGCTAGAGATTCCTTTCCTTCTGTTACTCTCTTTCTTAGTGTGAGAGCTAGTAGAGAGTGCCTATGTAATAATATATCAGGATCCATTGGACTTGTTAATTTAAGCTGGGGATTAAGTTGGTTTCTAATATTATGAGATACTTCGTGTTATTAGATAATAAAACATTAATTATACGAGCTCTTATTACTGTAAAATGTTTGCAAGTAAAGGTTGAAGAGTAAAAATGGAAAAACCAGTAGTTTACTAATTGGCTTTGTTCTTTGATCATATTTAATATATACTTTAACGCAATCGTATTTAATGTGTTTGATGGGCCAGAATAGGGAAAATTGCGAAGATTGGAATATACAAATTCCATCAGTTTTCTTTTTTAGCATTTAAACTCTATCTGTCCTTTCCTCTATTTTTGGCAATCTATAGGTTGTTGCTAATTGAGGTATTTAGTGGAATATTGTGTCTTGCAGAATATGAGTAGCTTGGTTGAGAGGCTTCGGGTGAGATCAGAGCGAAAGCCACTTTATAACTTAGATGAGTCAGATGATGATGCTGAATTTGTGTCAGGCAAACCTGGGAAATCTCAGGAAAAAATTGAAAGGATAGTGAGGCCTGATGCGGTTTGTTTTTTCTTCTTTATCTCCTTTTTGCTTTCCCAATATTTGAATTGATTAATGTTTTTTTTTTATGTCTTCTATCATGTTCATCTCACATATTATCTTGTAATTTTGGTCTTATTTGTCATGATATTGGCTCAGTAATTTCAAAGACTAATGTTGCATTAATGTTGTCATCTCACTTTTTTGTTCTTAATTTTACAGAATTGATATGCTAGATTCTTGTTGCAATTGGTCTATGTTGATGTTTTTGCTTTTCTTTTCTCTTACTATCCTCTCTTTTTAGAAAGATGAATGCTGTCAATCTTGTGGAGGAAGTGGGGATCTTCTGAGCTGTGAAACTTGCACTTATGCTTACCATGGCAAGTGTCTACTTCCACCACTAAAAGCTACTCCTCCTAGCAACTGGAGATGTCCTGAATGTGTATGATTCCTTTGTCCATACTCAATAATGATTACACAATTACAATGTAATCATGACATCATTATTATTATGTTTTCCCATTACCAACAACCACACTATATGCAGGTTAGCCCGTTGAATGATATTGATAAGATATTGGACTGTGAAATGCGTCCTACTGTAGCTGGTGATAATGATGCCTCTAAGTTAGGCTCGAAGCAAATTTTTGTGAAACAATATCTTGTGAAGTGGAAGGGATTGTCTTATTTGCACTGCACTTGGTAACTTCAATACATTTATTATTTTACTAACCTTTGTTTATATGATCACTAATTCTCTCTTAAGAATAAAAGTTTGTTCTATACAGGCTAATTTTGTGAAACCATTTGTAAAATCTTTGAAGTTGTCCATGTTCTAACCGCTAACTTACAGTGTTGTTGCAGCACAAATGAGCTTGATTCTTTCTCTCTTTTTCTTTTGTATATTATTTTCTGCTATCTATTTTATAATGTTAATTTACTTGCTGCCAAAAAAAAAAAACAGGGTACCTGAGAAAGAGTTCTTAAAAGCATTCAAGTCTAATTCTCATTTGAGGACTAAAGTCAACAACTTTCATCGTCAAACGGCATCGAACAATAACTCTGATGATGACTTTGTTGCTATTCGGCCCGAGTGGACAACTGTTGATCGGATTCTTGCTTGCAGGTTGAGCCAGCTGAAACTTCTGTTCTAGTGCATATATACATATATATATATATATATATACCCTGAGGAGTTTGGGGTCAAGACTTAGTTAACTGTGCATACATTTGTGCTTTTTTTTATATACATACATGTATATATAATATATATAGATATATTTATATATATTATCATTATGTATGCTTATATTTGCTTTTATTTTGATGATTATGCTTTCAAGCTAGCATTTGAGTTGGTGTGGATGTACATATATATATCTGGAATTTATCCAGTCAAAGTTTACTTTTGGCTAGTCAAAACCAAAACCAGTTCTATCTGTTGGTTTTTTCTCAAAAGGTTCAGCAAGTTTAAAGAAGATTTCTTGATCTGGAAATCATGGTCTGTATTTGTTAAGTTTTTATTGTAAGAAAAAGAAAGAAGGGAAGGGAAAAAATAACTAAAAGGGCTACATATTTACTCAATTTCCATCACTCTTATATAATATATAGTGCACATCTATAATAAGAAATTACTAAAATATAGAACCTTAAATTTAGGAAGATATATCCCTTAAATAAAGGAGATAATTAATCCATAAATTAAGGAGTAATTTTCTTCTTAATTTAAAAAGAATCTCGTCAATTCTAACATTTTCCCTTGATGAGATTCTTATTGAACCCAAAGACTAACTCCTAAGTAACACAAACAAGTAAAACCAGCAGCATAAAAGTGAACTAAAAATTATGTTTCAAGCATTGCAACAGGTCCAGCAACAAAGTAGGATTACCAACACCTTCAAGAGGCAGCAACGAACTTGGCCAGGCTCCTTTGTTCTCATTGAAAGTTGGGTTAAAAGAACAGGTTTTTAGAATTGAGATTTAGGGATAAGGAGAGTTTAGGACTCAAAACTATGAGCGAGGACTTCGACCCTTACTCCAATGAAGGATAAGAAATTAAGAAGAGAGTAAGTACTTCAACCATGGTTTTAAATAACGGCCGTTATGTTACGTAACGACCGTTATTTATAGGTTTTTGAGCTTGCCGTGGCCGTTAAGGCCTGTAAATAACGGCAGGAAAATTTTGTTGCTGTAACGGCCATTATGGCTGTTACGCAAAGGTAATGGCCGTCATTGGCCGTGATGTAACGGCCATAACGGCCGCTACTTTCCTTACCAGTAGTCCAGCACCAGCCTTTGTATGCATTATTGAAGGGGGAAAAAGACTGATTTCTCTACTTCTTCTCTTTAGCCTTTTGTCTTTCATTACTCTTTACTACTTTGTGTCTTCGCCACAACCAGCAAGCCAAGCAGTCCTCCATCCAGCACTCTTTCCGCTTCTCCAGAGTCCAGACTCCAGCTCTAGGCTCTAGCGTTCTTCCATACTTCTTCCATACTTATTTCCGGCCTCCATTTCAACTTTTCAAGTTAAAAATTGTCATATTTCTCTTAAATTTTTTGATAGCAGCTTATATACTTAAATTTCTACTCAAAAACCTACCCTAAACGATCATTCTAATAGTATTAATTGAGGTAAGTTACTATATATAATGTTTAAAATTTATGTATTTTATATTTATTTGATATATTTGTACTTATTATTAAGTTGTATAACTTAATTTTCATTATATCTTTCAATATATTTTAATTTCATGAACTTTACAAATTTTTCCAAAAAATTTGCGCCGCAACAAGCCGTTATCGTTATGTTATGACCGTTACAGGCCTGTTTCCTTACATGCGGTCGTGACCGTGAACAAGGCCGCGACCGCGATTTGAAACCATGACTTCAACCCTTGGCTCTCAAATCATGCAGAAGAGAGAAGAATAGTAAGAAGAAACCCAAAATTTTTAAGGAAGATTAAGCAAGAGAAACCCCTAGAATTTTTTGAAGGAGATGAATGTCTGTAACTTTGAGGAGAAGAAAAGGAGAAAGTGAGCTAGGACTCCAAACCCAAATCTAAACTGTGAAGAAGAAGAAAATAAAAAGAGACCCAAAAGTTTAAATGGCTCAGATAACATGTTCAAGTTTTTATTATGAGAAAAAGAAAGAAGGGAAGGGAAAGAATGGAAGAGAAGGAAAATAACTAAAAGGGCTACATTTTTACTCAATTTCCATCACTCTTATAAGATACATAGTGCATATTTATAATGAGAAATTATAAAAATATAGATCCTTAAATTTAGGAAGATATATCCATTAAATTAAGGAGATAATTAATCCATAAATTAAGGAGTAATTTTCGTCTTTATTTAAGGAGAATTTCATCAATTCTAATAGTATTTTCAAAGTATTAGTATCCTATTATGGTTTTAAATAAAGGACGTAGCAACTGCTAGTACAGATTTTTTATCCTTTTGGGTATCGTTACACCTGTTATTTAAAGGGTGAAGAAAAATTTGTTCCTGTAACGGCTGTTATGGCCGTTGTATAATGATGGCAACTGTTATTTACCGTTTAGTATCGGTGACAATCTGTTACCTAATTTTTTTTTGGGCCATATGGGGTAACAACTCATTTTGTTTTTCCTAGATTGGAATGTTTTATACTATCGTATCTCACTTTTCTCATATTTCCATCAAAAGTTAACTATCTATCTATAAATGTCTCACTTCTTTTTTCTTAAGCTAAGATCATCAACTATCTTTGTAATTCCACATATTTATACCTTATAATAAAATTTGAGTTATTTATCTTTGTGTTAAACAAAATGATGTCGGATGCCATTTTTTTTTTTGTCAAATTTAGAGTATGAAGAATTATTCTTTATTATCTATATTATCTACATTGTTATTTTAGCTATAAATTAATTATAGTTGAAGATATCTAGCAATGATGGATTGGATGCCTTTATTTGATGTATTAATGCTAATTATTGATTGGATATCTTAGTTATACTGCTATCTTTAAATATCTCTTCATTTCATGAGTTTTGCAAATTTGTTTTAAAAATTTATTTAGCGATAGGCTGTTATTGTTGCATTATTGCATTAGAGGCTTGTTCAAATTACTTGTGACCATAGTTGTCAAATCGAGATTCGAATCAAGAATCGAAATCTTTATTTTATAGATTGAGAACCTAGAATCCAATTGAATATTCGAATCATAAGATTTGGTAAAAGTTTTACAAATTAATTAAAAAATATATGTTCTAAAAATAAGTTAAAAAAAATCCTATAATGACATGTTTTGATAAATATATAATTGTTATTTATATAATTAGAAATATTATTTATAATAGGATGACATGTGTTTTCTATTTTATATAGTTTTATGTTATAAATTTCAACAATTGTCATTATATATATGCTGAAACTCTCATTTAAATTTGATCAAATAATTAAGTAATAAAAAAAGTAACATATTTTAAAATTATTAATATAAATTGTCATAACTTGACAACTATAGTTAGTTAAGTAAATTAACTAAAAAGAAAAAAGAAAGAAGAGGGAGAGGGAAAAGAATGGGTGGTGAGAGAAAAATAGTTAGGAAAAGGTTTTATGTACACTTTTCATGGCAAAAATGAATGAGATTTTAAATTTTAAAAATATAAGGTCTGACTAACCTTTTATAAATAATTGATTGAATCAGGTGAAAACTCGGTCGATTCATATTAATTCACTTGATTTGCTATTGATTCTTTCAATTTATTCACAATTTAGGTTGCATTTACAATTTATCCTATATAGTTGAATTGCTAGGATGTAGAATCGAATTGAGAATTGTAAGCGAATCAAGAATCATAAGATTTAGGTGTATCTAAGATTCACTCTATACTCTACAGATTCAATTGATTTGTTGGGAAATTGATTCCAATTGTAAGATTCTGATAACAGTGCCTGTGATCGCAACTGCATATGCAGCCGCTGCTATGTACAGGGCTGTGACTGTGTATGCAGCTGCGACTGCGACTGCGATTTAAATCCAATTCCTACATATCTGGAATTCAAGATTGGATGATATGGTGTAGGTCGCTTCCTTTTTATACCAATTGATCGAGCAAAATAGTTCGAGTTTTGAAGGGATAGGCAAGTTTTTATGGCTCTCTGGTGCTACATAGTCTTCTCATCTTTCTGTTGTGGACGTCATATTTTATTGTTTGATTTGTAGTATCGTCCTATAAAGAATTGTCAAGGACAGTGTCTTGACTTCAGAAGGTGTTCCTCTCATCATTACTTTCTTTGCATACTGAGGAATAGCACAAAAGTATCAGTATGAAAATTATTTGCTGTTTGTATTTAAAAATTGTCTGTTTGGTTCTTGCTAACTTGATGTAGTCATATTTTTGTAATGTTTTTCAATAATTTTATTGCTGTAAGATATCTGAATGTAAAACCCCTGTCAAATGCTGCAGAGGAGATGAAGATGAAAAAGAATATCTTGTGAAGTATAAAGAACTTTCCTATGATGAATGCTATTGGGAATTTGAATCAGATATATCTGCATTTCAGCCTGAAATGAAAAGATTTAACAGAATTCAGTCTAGATCTCGCAAACTGAGGAAGCAGAAGAACAGCCTTCGAGATGCTACTGATTCCAAGAAACCAAAAGAATTTCAACAGTATGAACATAGTCCTGAATTTCTAACTGGAGGTATATTATTCTGTCTTCTCTTGCGATCTGGTACCAGTTGCAATATGTTCTGTTACTTTGTTTGATTGTCATGAATCCCTGAGCCTTTACTTCTATTCTACTCAAAGGCTCCTTGCATCCGTATCAGCTAGAAGGGTTGAATTTCTTACGCTTCTCATGGTCCAAACAGACACATGTGATACTTGCTGATGAGATGGGTCTTGGTGAGTTTTGTTGTGTTTTGATTTCTTTTTCTCTTTCAGTGGAGCCTCTGCATGTTGATATTTACTATTTGCATTATCACTGCACTTCTGTTCCCTATTTGTTTTGATTTCAGGGAAAACTATACAGAGTATTGCATTTTTAGCATCTCTTTTTGAAGAAAATATCTCACCGCATTTGGTAGTAGCTCCACTTTCAACGTTGCGAAACTGGGAGCGCGAATTTGCAACATGGGCACCTCAAATGAATGTTGTATGTAAACATACTTTTGATTCATCCTTGTTATTAAAAATTGACTCTTGACTGCAATTTTCTTTCTGCAGGTTATGTACGTTGGCTCTGCACAGGCTCGTGCTATTATTAGGGAATATGAATTTTATTATCCCAAGAACAAGAAGATCAAGAAAAAAAAGAAATCTGGTCAAGTTGTTGGTGAAAGCAAACAAGACAGGATAAAATTTGATGTGCTCTTAACATCTTATGAAATGATTAACTTGGACACAGCATCACTGAAACCCATAAAATGGGAGAGCATGGTAACACCCTACAGCTTAAAGAGTGCTTTGGTGTTGTCCAAATGTATGATTACTGACTGACATCTGCATGCAGATTGTTGATGAGGGTCATCGTCTCAAAAATAAAGATTCAAAGTTGTTCCTTTCATTGAAGCGGTATTCTAGTAACCATCGGGTGCTTTTGACTGGAACTCCTCTTCAGGTTTGTAATCAGATTTTGATAATCCTGTTAAAATGGTCAAGATTTTTTAGTTGCTGGTAAAGAGTAATTGTCATATATTATAATAAAATTAAAAAGTAAACATGCTCAGTTACAAATACAGTTAGTGATACCGCATTGTGAATTTATTGACTTCAGCAACAGTTGGAAATTGCAAACGTTATTATCTCTATTTTTTTTTTGTATGAAATAGTCCATTTATCAACTTTTAAGTGCATGCTTTTAGGTTATTTACTTAGATTCTTACGGCTGAATGCTCAGCTTGAAAATTTTTGATGTCCTTCCTCGTGGTTTAGTTCATATTTATTAGTTCTCTGATAAAGCTTTCATCCTTTTCTATTAATGCTGGTTGAATTATAATTTTAGCATGGTTTAGAATTAACTTGGTGAACTGGTGTGGTGTGGTTAAAATATTATTGAAGAAAGTGAAAATGGGGTATATGAGAGTGTTAGAATAGGAATGTATATATTATGGCTGTAAAGTAAGATTGAATCCTCTAATTTAAGAGATGCTTTGATTAGGGTTATTTTGTATCCAAAAAGAAGGTAATGTGAAGAGAAGACCAAAAGAAGGAAGTAAAAGAAGAAAAAGAGGAAGAAGAAAAAAAGTAATGCTTACATTTGTAAGTTACAGAGCAGCCAGTCTTTGTTTATCAAAGAGAAAACTTGCTACCTGATGAGTTAGAAGAGAAATGAGAAAATTTGTGGAATAATTGATTGATTATTCCCTCACGCTATGTGGGTGCATATATACACAATTTCGGTAGCCCTATAAAGGATTGGGGCATTGAACTTGGGACCTCCCAATGTTCAACTATATGCACTTACCACTGGCCCTGAGTGCCTCTTCACCTTACCTTAAGGTTTGGATAAGATACATATTTTATGTAATTCTCTACGTCATTTGATCCCCCATTTTTTTTGCAAGGTGTGGTTGCTAATGGTTTCATGTGAACTTGTAGTAGTTAGTTTAATATTGTCTGTTCTGTGGTTATTGTGATTAATTAAATTAGTTCAAAATTTTTTTATATATTATTCATTTAAACATACTGTTCCCTGTATATGTTTATGTTAAATTGCAAACTTACTGGCATTTGTCTGACGCTTTCTCAGAATAATCTGGATGAACTTTTCATGCTTATGCACTTCCTTGATGCTGGGAAGGTTAGTATTATGGAAATAATGGAAGTGTCATCAAAGATTGTAGTCAGAGGAAGACTTCTTTTATAGGAATCAGTTAGTATATCAAACATAACTTTGCTTTGTGTTTGATGTATAAATACTTGCAGTTTTCTAGTTTGGAGGAGTTCCAGGAGGAGTTTAAGGATATAAATCAAGAGGAGCAAATTTCAAGACTACATAAAATGTTGGCTCCCCATCTCCTCAGAAGTAAAAATCTCAAACTATTCTGTCTAATACAGTCATACTTCATTGAATTGCTAGGATTGCCAGTGCTACTGAGAATATAGTTTACTTCTGGTGTATTTTTTGAATTATTGATTGAATCATAATCTTCACTATATTTTCTATTATTTTCTTCATTGTCATGACTATATCCCAATTTTTTTTTGGAATATTTCTTGATATTCAATGAACTTTGTGAATCTCTGTGTTTTGAGTCGTAAAAAAATTATAAAATTTGACCTTTTTTACCTTCTCTGGAGAAGATGTCAGATTCTACTAATACAATCCTTACCTCTCTATTGCTGTATTCCTCTGATCCCTTATATTTTTTCCTGCTTTATTTTGGGTCTCACTTCCTTGCCCCTTTTGGCCTTTCCCATGATTCCTAAAGCCCATTTTGGTTTTAATGGTAACGTACATGATGTAGACCTTAATCACAGTGAGATTCCTACCGTAGTACTTCAGATCTATCCTTGTTCAAATCCCAAGCCTTAACTTCTAGGGTGTTCCCTTGGTGGTCATGTCAAAAATATTCTTCGTTGACATGTATAGATATTGGCTTATGTTTTGCATGGAGGACTATATTAACAAATCTCATTCCACTGTATAATTATTCCTGTTGTTAGCAGTACATGTACTGTTTTCTAGATGAATTCAATTTATATTTTTTTTCCTCACCGAAACTACAGATAATTAAAGTGTTATTAGCTTCCATTTTCCTTGTTTAAATTTGTTGGCTGGATTATTTGGAGTTGGTACTTATGCCTTGAAATTAATTTATTGATTTAGTTTGCCCTCATATGCTGATTGTTACTTCATCCATATATTTGACATTTCGTTTTATTCAGTTATGACAATGAGATGTAGCTGAAAATTTTTTATTCTTATTTAGGGGTGAAGAAGGATGTCATGACAGAGCTACCTCCTAAAAAGGAACTCATTCTACGTGTTGAACTAAGCAGCAAGCAAAAAGAATATTACAAGGCCATTCTGACTCGTAATTATCAAATATTAACTAGACGTGGTGGTCCACAGGTGTGCTTTCTTATTTATGTGAACTGATGCTCTTTACTGTATTCTAACCTAACATTATGGTTGGATGTGTCTGGAACAGATTTCTCTTATCAATGTGGTTATGGAATTGCGCAAGCTTTGCTGTCATGCTTATATGCTAGAAGGAGTGGAACCAATTATTGCTGATGGCGATGAATCTTTCAAGTACTTGGTTTTACTCTTACATTAGTATTTGGTGTATGAGAGAGAGTGACAGTGTATACCTGTGCATTTACTTTAAGATATACTCCTTTATCTTTTACATTTATGTCTGTCTATATTAGGTTGCATAGGCTATTTAATCAACAAATTTTTTCGTTAGATTTCCTTGTAGAGCTTGAAAGTAATCTCTCTATTTGATGATATATGTTATGTGAATCATCCTTTTTGAGGGGCTAGACTTTTGTCACATATTTCATTCATATGTTAGTTTATTTATTTATTTATAACGTTTTTCATCTGTTTACCTATTTGAAAGATAGATACTGGAATCTCCTGGAAAACACAGCTATAGAAAAAAAATTGTATTAGAAAATGCTTCCAAGTGGGTAAATTACATTTTGAATTATTATTCATCTGTTTGTACTTCTTTTGACAGGCAGCTTGTAGAGTCTTCTGGGAAACTGCAACTGTTGGACAAATTGATGGTGAAGCTTAAAGAGCAGGGACATAGAGTTCTTATTTATTCTCAATTTCAGCATATGCTAGACTTACTAGAAGATTACTTAACTTATAAGGTATGCATACCGAAGAATTTTAGAGAATTCTTGTATTTTACTAATAAATCTTTATAAGTGATTTGCATGACTATTTATATACAAAGAATTACAACTAAACAGGAAACAAATAATTAAAATAATTGTAGAGATAATTAAGGATCCTAATTTATATCTAGAATTCGTAATCAAATCAAATCATATCACTAGAAATCAATACATAAGTGAACACTCCATCTCAAGTTGATGCATAGATGTTGCACATATCCAACTTGCAAACAAATTATCGTAGGTTCTATTGTTTAGCCTTTTAGTAAACACATCTGCAAGTTGTTCGGTAGAAGTTACATGAACGAAGCTCAAGTCACCATCTGTTAATTTTTCTTTAATGAAGTGTCGATAAATCTCAACGTGTTTTGTTCGGTCGTGTTGAACTGGATTTTGTGTTATACTGATGGCAATTTTGTTGTCACAATAGAAAGTTATCTTGTTTCTCTCGGATAACCTCAGCTCCTCCAATAACTTCTGCAACCATAAAAGTTCACACATGCCTTGGGCCATTGCTCTTTATTTTGCTTCAGCACTTGACCGAGCAACAAGACTTTGTTTTTTGCTCCTCTAGGTGACAAGATTCCCTTCCGCAACTGTGCAGTAGCCAGAGTTAGATTTCCTGTCGTCAAGAGATCCTACTAATCAGCATATGTAAAAGTTTCAACTCTTGGAGGTGACCATGTTTGGAGTAAAGAAGCCTTTTCCTGGTGCAGATTTTAGGTATTTCAAGATGTGAAGGATAGTCTGTATATGAGTCTCGCGAGGGTCATGCATGAGTTGGCTGATTAAGCTAACAACATAGACTATATCTGGTCGATTGTGTGAGAGATAAATCAATCTCTCTACTAATCTTTAGTATCTTCCAATATCCACGAACTCACTAGTTTCTGCTTGTATCTTGTGGTTACTTTCAATGAGAGATTTTGTTGGTTTAGACCTCAACATATCAGTTTCTTCAAAAAGATCTAGAATATACTTTTTTTTGGAAATAAAGATCCTTTTTTTGATTTGGCCACCTCAATATCTAGAAAATATTGAAACTTACCTATATCTTTGATATTAAATTCTTGAACCTACAACCTTTTTAATTGAATCATTTTCTCTTCGTCATCACCTATCACCACTATATCATCATCACTTGTGATGTTTAATAAACAAATTGTGATTAACATTGCTCTATTGGTAACTAAAGGAAATCATGGCTCTGCTAAACCTGTCAAACCAAGCTCTGGGAGATTGTTTTAGTCTGTTAAATTTGGGTCAGGCCTAACTCACCCCAAAAGCTAGCTCAAAGGGGAGGAGTGCCTATGGACTATATAAGGGGCACATTATCTTTTTCCACAATCGATGTGGGATTCAACACACCCTCTCATGTCCAGAATTAATTTTACTGGTACGTGACATATTTATAGGAGGCCCAACATCGGATGAGGAGGCTCTGATATCATGTTAAATTTGAGTCGGGACTAACTCACCCCAAAAGTTAGCTCAAAGGGGGAGGAGTGCCTATAGACCATATAAGGGGCACATTACCCTTTTCCACAACCGATGTGGTATTCAACACAGTCCATACAAAACCTTCTTTAATTTGCACACCTTTCCTTGTATCTTCTTATCAGCAAACCCAGGAGGGATCTCCATAAACACCTCTTCCTTTAAATTTCCATGGAAGAAATGCATTCTTCACATCAAACTGCTTAAGTCCCAATCCAAGTTGGCTACACAAGATAACAGGATTTTGATTGAGTTCATTTTTGCAACTGGGGCAAATGTCTCTTGATAATCCACTCCATAGGTTTGGGTGAAACTTTTAGCAATCAATTTGGCCATAAACTGTTCAATTGTGCCATTAGCTTTGTGTTCCACTGTGAATACCCACTTACAGCCAACAAGTTTCTTCCCAGGTGGAAGAGAGACAAGCTCCCATATCTCATTTTTGATTAGTGCTTTCATCTCTTTAATCATTACTCCCTTCCATTTAAGATTGTAAGAGTTTCCTTCCTGTAGAATAGATACAAAAGAAATAGACAAGGCAAAGGCTCATTAGGATGGAGATAGATTCATAAGAAACAAAGTTATAAATAGGGTGTTTAGTACAAGATCTGACACCTTTTTTTTGCAATAGGTTTATCTAAATTATTGGAGCATTCAAAAGTTGAAGGTAACTCATCAGAAAAAGATTATTGACTCTGAGTAGGTTGCATAATGGCTTTTTCTGCCTTGTCTCCTTGTCTCTCTTTGAATACCTCCTTAAATATAACTTGTCCAAATGTTCAATTCTCTCCCCCTGATTAGATGTCTTCCTCTGTCTACTAGAACTCTCCCTCTGAACTATATCATTCAGAATCACAAAATTTGGGATCATCGCTTCTTGCTCATTATTCTCCCTTGAAGAGGTGAGTGGATGGTACTGAAGTAGTAAGATTCAGTTTCTCTGAAGGAGACATCCATACTGACAATATTTCCTAGATGGAGAGCGATAACACTTGTATCCCTTTGGTGTCAGAGAATACCCTATAAATACACATTTAAGAGCTTTGGAGTTCAATTTTTCTGCCGTCCTAGTATGGACAAAGCAAACACACCCAAATACTTTTGATGAAATAATATATGAATTCCTTCCTTGTAGAGCCTCCAAAGGACTTATAAAGTAAAGGGTCTTGAGAGGTTATCGATTGATAAGATAAGCAGATACAAGGACTGTATCTCCCCAATATGCTTTGAGTAAGTTCATGGTAAACATAAAAGATCGAGCTACTTCCAATAGATGCATGTTTTTCCTTTTAGCAATGCCATTTTGTGCACTAGTATAAAGACAACTTGTTTAGTGTACTATCCCATTGGACTCCAAATAAGCAGAAAACCTACTATTCATATATTCTTTTCCATTGTTAGTTTTCAAAATTTTTACCTTAATATCAAATTGAGTACAAATCATTTTGTGAAAGAATTGAAAACAAAAAAAGATATCACTTTTAGCTTTAATCAAATATACCTAAGTCATTCAAGTGCAACAATCAATAAAAGTGACAAACTATCGACTACCAAATAAGGAGACAGTTTGTGTAGACCCCCAAATATCAGAATGAATAGTCACAAAGTGATTTGAGTTTTATTATGACTCAAAGGATAGGTTGCTCTAGTGTGCTTAGCATACTCACAAACATTATAAAATAAAGAACCAAACTGAGTTCTAGCAAACAAATTAGGATAAAGTTTTTCTAAGACAAAAAATGATGGATGCCCTAACTGTCTGTGCCACTGTATTATTTCCTTATTAACATCCTTATTTTCTCCAAAATAGGCTTGAGATATTAGAGAACTTGGATCACCTTCCAACATGTATAAGCCATCATGCAGTCTATCATTACCAATCCTCTTTCTTGTGAGAAGATCCTGAATAATACAATGATCAAGAAAGAATTCAATTTTATAGTCAAGAGTATTAGTGATAGCACTAATAGATAAAAGGTTGACAAGAAAACGGAAAACATAAATGACAAATGGTAATTTAATATTGGGTGCACAAGTAATAGAATCTGTTCCGGATATGGAAGTAAAATGGTCATTAGTAATTCTGACACTACTTTTGGTTAGAGAAGGAAAATAATTGAGAAAGTCTTTAGAAGAGCTTGTCATGTGTTTATTCGCACCAGAATCAATAATCCATGGAACAGCATCAAAAGAAGATGCATTACTTGACTTTACAAAGTTAGATGTGGCACTAGAGGAGGAAGAGGTGTCCATATGAGATGCCACAGGAGGAAGAGGTGTCAATATGAGATAGGAGGCATTTGAAACTCTGAATTTCATTAGAGGAAAGAAACTCAGCAGCTGTTATCTCCTTAAAAGGCTCCTCCACTGTTTCTGCTAAATTAGTTTAAGCTTTCTAGATACCTCGTTTTCCCTACGGCCTCTAGTGAGACGACCATATAACTTCTGGCAAATCTCTTTGGTATGTCTCGGTTTTCCACAATTGTCACAATGCAGGTGATCTCTCTCAAGATTAGGAGGCTGCAGTGTGCTCAAAACTAGTAGCCAATTCAGCCTTTTCAACTGGTGAAGCATGGAGTGTAGAATGTCGGCGACTTTCCCCTTGTTGAGCATGGACATGGGCCTTTTCTAGTGAAGGAAAATGGTTTTTCCTCGACACTTAGATCCGAATTGAATCATATTCGTTATTCAACCTTGCAAGAAAATAATAGACCTGCTTCTTTTCAATCAATTTTCAAAATTTGACTGCATCTCCAGTACAGTCTGCTTGGAAGTACTGATAGTAATCAAGTTCCTGCCATAAGTCACATAGTTCAGAATAAAATTTAGAGATAGTCGTTTCTCTTTGCTTAGTATCATTTCAATCTTGAAATAAGTCAAGGACAAAGCTTTCCATATCTTTACAGCAATATCAATAATATCAAGTAACAAATAGGACTTAGAGATATGAGGTTGCATAGAGCTAAGTAACCATGTCATAACAAGACAATTATTCGAGTCCCATTGAGGAAAATCTAGATTACTCTCATCCGGTTGCTTCTTATTACCTACATATCGCTGTTGTCCTCTACTCTTGATAAACAACAAACAAGACCTTGATCAAATAAGATAATTGGTTTCATCAAGTTTTATGGGACTAATTTGTAAGGAAGGTTATCAGAGTTAGGAATCGAGACCTTTTTATTTTCAGCCATGATAGAATCAAATAAATCGTGAAAAAATAGGAGGTACCCAAGGTTGTACACACAAGAGAGTCCAACTAAAATGGTAGATCTAGAGTTTTAGAAATTCTAAAGAGGAAAAATTGAATTTAAACCATAAAATTAGGAAAAAGATATGATACTATAAAAAATTTTGGAGAATTTTAGAGTATTTTTGTATTTCACTTTTAATGTTTACAAGTGATTTATATGACTATTTATATATAAAGAGTTACAACTAAACAAGAAGCAAGTAATCAAAATAATTACAGAGATAATTAAGGATTCTAATTTATACCTAGAATCCGTATTCAAATCAAATTATATCACTAGAAATCAGCAAATAAGTCAACACATACGTTGTTCTTTTAGTTCCTTCAGTTTTGGTCCATTATTTATTAGCTATTTGATATTTAACTCTAAATGGACTTTATATAATTTCATATGGATATGTTTGCATTTTTCTATCAGAAATGGCAGTATGAACGGATAGATGGAAGGGTTGGTGGAGCTGAGAGACAAATACGCATAGATCGATTTAATGCCAAAAATTCTTCAAGATTTTGTTTCCTGCTTTCTACTAGAGCTGGAGGATTGGGAATAAACCTTGCCACTGCTGACACAGTCATTATATATGATAGGTGGAATTGACTGACATTATCTTTTTCTGTTCTTTTATTGTTCCTTTTTATCATTCTGAAACGTGTGAAAATGGATTGCAGTTGTAATTTCATGGTTGAAGAGTAGTGTAACTGGAATAAAAATACAAGCAGTTTGTAGGATTATCTATAAATCAGTAAGCATCTAATAAATCCAGATATAGGAGCATCATTAAATTGGGAGCAAATATGGAGCCATATGCAATTATGAATCATTGAGAGTTGAGACCCTATTTTGGTATCAGGAATAAGGGGATGGTCTCCCATTTCTAATACCTGAACCCCATGTGAGAGTGAAAATTAAGTAATGAAGGTTTTTTTCATTCTTTCCTTGTGCTTCTTCCCTCAATACTGGGTACTAAAATGGTTATATTCCATTTCTGGTAAACAAATTGAGATTATGGTGAGAGTTCTCATGGTGTGGATGCTTGATGGTTGTGTTGACATGCTTTTTTTGGCATTAATGTGATTTGGACTCAAGGGAGCTTAACTATTTAACTTCTCAGTAAAATTCTGATGAACAAGTGGCTTATGGTATTGGGGTCGCTTTTGCATATAGTAAAATAGGTGTTTAGGTTAATTTTTCTTATAAATAGTGTAATATTGCCTAGACAATTGAGTGCACATAATTATGTTTAATCCATTATGTCAATAATTCTTGGGTTTTATTATACAAAGGTTAACCTTATAATTCACAATAATCGTTTTTTTTTATTATAACATGCTCATATGTGAGCACCAAGCAATGACTATCATCATTTTTCTTCTAATCTGCTGACATATCTAATGGCTTCATTTTAGTTTGTAAATATACTTGTGTGGATATGGATTGGAATTTTGAAGTTGCGAGTTTCTAAATCTTCATTGCATTCTCCTGGTTTATTGTGATTTTCTACCCATATACTGAATGTGTTATTGGCTTGTTTAGTGATTGGAATCCTCATGCTGATCTTCAAGCAATGGCTAGAGCTCATCGGCTTGGCCAAACCAATAAGGTTGAAATTTAATCTTCAAGGATAGCATAAATGTTCCTTATTGTTGGTTGTTTAAAGGACTCATATTGTTTGGTGCTGCAGGTAATGATTTATAGACTCGTTGCGCGAGGAACTATTGAGGAGCGGATGATGCAGTTGACTAAGAAGAAAATGGTTTTAGAACATCTTGTTGTTGGGAGGTTGAAGGCGCAAAATATTAATCAGGTAAATAATTCTTCTATTGATTTAAGGTTTTTCAGGATAGATGTGGCAGTAAAGCCTGCCTTGTTTGGTTGCTGTTTTGTGATATTATTATTGATAGATTTGATGTTTGAAGTTGTTTGTGACTAATATCTAAATGTAGTTGCAATTAAGTGTTTGTTTTTTTTCCTTTTTTTTTTTTTTGAGGGGGGGGGGGGGGGGGCGGTTGGGGGGTGGGAATTTGCTTGGTGCAATTCTTTGGCCTTGCAAATTGCAATTATAGGGTGCTAGACTGAGCCTCAAGAGCAGTAGCTTAATGTAAACATGTGAAGGATATACCTAAACTCCCACAAACGGAGTTGTGACCAGGTGATGAATCTTTTCAGTGTCGAAACATAATAGGAATAGGATCAAACCATTTGGAAATTGGAATATTATCTTGGGCCCACCACAAAGAAGGTATGTAACATACTCATTTTTGTAGCATAAATTGGCCAGTTCTTTTCTGGATGCTCATCCTTGTGGTTGTTATGCGTCCCATCTTCTTTAATGAATTTATATGATAAATATTTTGTTTGTGACTTGGTGTTTATTATGAGTGTTAATGCGTGAGTGCATGCTATTGAAAGGAAAATTATTCAGTGACCATTAAGTTAACAATACAAAGAAATTACTAAAAGATCCTAATTTCACTGTAGGAAGAGTTAGATGACATCATTAGGTACGGTTCAAAGGAGCTATTTGCTGATGAGAATGATGAGGCAGGAAAATCACGTCAAATTCATTATGATGATGCTGCTATAGACCGGTAAATGCTTTTAACTGCATTATTTTCATGGTTCATAGGATTAAACACTTTCTCAGTGATCTTCTTTGGGTTGTTCTCTCAATAGATTACTTGACCGGGAACAAGTGGGAGATGAAGAGGCTTCCTTGGATGATGAGGAAGATGGATTTTTGAAGGCTTTTAAGGTTTTCTTTTGTTTCTTTATTATACTTACATGCAGATCTTTTGGTGATTTATTTTTGACTTAGCCTGATCTCCTTGCCCCAACTAAAAAAGAAAGAAATATGGATGCCTTTAATCCAATGAGGAATTTCCCTTCTAAAAGAAACAGAAAACGGAGGAGATGGGGAAAGAAATTTGGGAGAGATGAGAAGTGAATAGAGAGAGGAGCGAGAGAGAAAGAGGTGAGGGAGAAAGAGAGGTTTATTGATCTTACTTGAATCCTGTACAGGTATGAAAATCTCCCATTTATATCTGTATAACTACCTCTCAACTAACCAATCTGTTATACCCTCCAAAAACAGTTATCAATTATTTCCCTCCAATTCTACTCTACTCACTACTCTTCCTTCTTTTCCTATAATACATAACATAAAATAATTTTAATCTCCTCTATAACTCATTTGGTTACGTCCATGAATCATCCAGCACATAGCTGTCATTTAACAAACTATTGATAGTCCTAATTAATCACTTGCTAAAGTGCGAGGATAATTGAAATCGTAGTAATTAAAATTTTAGGCCTACATTTTGTATAAGATTTGTGATCTATTATTATATATGTTAAAGAATCATGTTTAGATTTTTTTTGTTAACTTATTTGCTAATTTTAGTGATATGATTTGATTTTATTACGGATTCTAAACATAAATTAGGATCCTTAATTATCTCTCTAATTATTCTTTGATTATTTGCTTCCTGTTTAGTTGTAATTCTTTATGTATAAATAGTCATGTAAATCATTTGTAAAGATCAAGAGTGAAATATAAGAATACTCTAAAATTCTTCATGATACGTATTAGAGTTTCTGATTTTAGGGTTTAAATTCAATTTTTCCTCTTTAGGGTTTTAAAACCCTAGATCTACCTTTTTGGTACTACCCTATCTAGAGACTTTTTCACCTCCCACTACTGGCACTAGTAGTATCACCGGACCATCATCGGCCAGATCGCTCAGCTCGGAGCTCCGATGCTGGAGAGTCACGCGCGTGAGGCTCACGCGCCCTCCCTTCCCAGCGCATGAGATGAGACGCCGTTCAGTGTTGCTTCGCCGCTCCAATCACTCCGCGCCGATTCCGACCCTCTTTCTGGCCTTCCCGTGCCGCTACTTGGTCCTTTGGTGATTCGGTTGGGTTCTCTTATGTGTACAACCTTGGATACCTCCTATTCTTTCACGGTTCATTTGTTTTTACCATGGCAGAAGATAAAAAGGTCTCAATTCCTAATTTTGATAATTATTTCTTGCAAATTAATCCCGTAAAACTGATGAAACTAATTATCTTGCTTGGTCAAGGTCTTATTTGTTGTTTATCAAGGCTAGAGGACTGTAGGGCTATGTCACTGGTAATAAGAAGTAATCGGATGAGATCTCAATGGGGCTCAGATAATTGTCTTGTTATGACATGGTTACTTAACTCTATGCAATCTCATATCTCTAAGTCCTATTTGTTAATTAACTCTGCTGCAAAGATATGGAAGGCTTCGTCCTTAACTTATTCTAAGATTGGAAATGATGTCGAAATTTGTAATATTCGAAATAAGATCCATGGTACTGAGTAAGGAGGAATGACTATTTTCCAATTTTATTTTGAGTTGTGTGGCTTATGGCAGGAGTTTGATTACTATCAGGACTTTGATTACTATCAGGACTTCCAGGCAAATGATGCTGGAGATACAATTAAATTTCGGAAAATGATTGAAAAGGGGCGGGTATATGATTTTCTTGCAGGGTTGAATAACGAATATAATCCAATTCGGGTCCAAGTGTTGGGGAAAAATCTCTAGAAGCGGCTCATACCCATATTCAATAAGAGGAAAGTCGTCGATATGCTATGCTCTATATTGCACCAGTTGAAAAGGCTGGGTTGGTTACTAGTTTGAGCACACCGCAGTCTCCTAATTCTGAAAAAGATCACCTGCATTGTGACTATTATAGAAAACCGAGGTATACCAAGGAGACTTGCTGGAAGTTATGTTGTCATCCCACTAGAGGCTGTAGAGGGAAACAACAAGGTACCTTTAGAGCTCAAGCTAATTTAGTAGAAACTGTGGAGGAGCCCTTTAAGGAGACAACAACTGCTGAGTTTCTTTCCCCTAATGAAATTCAGAGTCTCAAGCGCCTTCTATCTCATATTGACATCTCTTCCTCCTTTGGTGCTACATCTAACTCTGTAAAGTCAGATAATGCTTCCTTTCTTGATATTATTCCATGGATTATTGATTCTAGCGCGAATAGACATATGACAGGCTCTTCTAAAGGCTTTCTTAATTATTTTTGTTCTCTAACCAAAGACAGTGTGAGAATTGCTGATGGCTCTTTTACTTCCATATCCGAAACAGGTTCTGTTATTTATGCACCCAATATTAAATTATTATATGTCCATGTTCTTCATTTTCCTGTCAGCCTTTTATCTATCAGTACTATCACCAATACTCTTAACTGTAAAATTAAGTTCTTTCCTGATCATCATGTTATTCAGGTTCTTTTTACATGAAAGAGGATTGGCAATGGTAGACTGTATGATGACTTATATATGTTGGAAGGTGATCCAGGTTTTCTGATATCTCAAGTCTTTTCTAGAGAAAATAAGGATGTCAATCAGGAAATAATATAGTGGCATAGGCGGTTAGGGTATCCATCATTTTTTGTCTTAGAAAAACTTTATCCTAGTTTGTATGTTAGAACTTAGTTTGGTTCTTTATTTTGTGATGCTTGTGAGTATGCTAAGCACACTAGAACCTCCTATCCTTTGAGTCATAATAAAAGCCAAATTCCATTAGGGGCCTACTCAAACTGTCTCCTTATCTGGTAATAGATGGTTTGTCATTTTTATTGATTGTTGCACTCGAATGACTTGAGTCTATTTGATTAAAGCTAAAAGTGATGTACTTTTTTGTTTTCAATCCTTTCACAAGATGATTTGTATTCAATTTGATATTAAGGTGAAAGATGATTTGTACTCAATTTGATATTAAGGTGAAAATTTTGAGAACTGACAATGGAAAAGAATATATAGATAGTAGGTTTTTTGCTTATTTGGAGATCAATGGGATAGTATACCAGACAAGTTGTCCTTGTACTAGTGTACAAAATGGCGTTGTTGAAAGGGAAAACAAACATCTATTGGAGGTAGCTCGTTCTCTAATGTTCTCCATGAACCTACCTAAAGCATATTGGGGAGATGTTGTCCTTGTATCTGCTTATCTTATCAATAGAATGCCCCTCAAGACTCTTGACTTTATGAGTCATTTGGAGGTTCTGCAAGGAAGGAATTCATACATTGTTCCCCCAAAAGTACTTGGGTGTGCTTGCTTTGTCCATACTAGGATGGCAGGAAAGTTGGACCTCAAGACCCTTAAATGTGTATTTGTTGGGTTTCTCCAATATAAAAGGGATACAGGTGTTACCATCCTCCGTCTAGGAAATACTTTGTCAGTGTGGATGTTACCTTTCGAAAAAATGAATCCTACTTTAATACCACTCACTCACCTCTTCAGGAGGAGAATAATGAGCAAGAAGAGTGACCCTGAATTTTGTGATTCTGAATGATATGGTTTAGCGAGAGAGTTCTAATAGGCAGAGGGAGATGTCCAATCAAGAGGAGAGAATTGGATGTTTGGACAAGCCAGATTTGAAGAGGTATTTGAGGAGAGACAAGGCAGAAAAAGCCATTATGCAGTTTACTCAGAGTCAATAATCTTCTTCTGGTAAGTTATTCACAGCTCTTGAATACTCCAATGATTTAGATAAACCCATTGCACAAAGAAAGGTGTCAGATTTTGTACTAAACACCCTATTTCTAACTCTATTTTTTATGAATCCTTGTCTCCCTCCTATAGAGCCTTTGCTTTGTCTATTTCCTGTGTCTATTCAATTGCATTGGAAGGAAACTCTTGCAGATCCTAAATGGAAGGAAGCAATGATTGAAGAGATGAAAACATCGGCAAAAAAATGAGATTTGGGAGCTTGTCACTCTCCCACCTGGAAAGAAGCTTGTTGGCTGTAAGTGGGTATTCACAGTGAAACACAAAGTTGATGGCACAATTGAACGATTTAAGGCTAGATTGGTTGTTAAGGGATTCACCCAAACTTATGGAGTGGATTATCAAGAAACATTTGCCCCAGTTGCAAAAATGAACTCAATTAGAGTCCTATTATCTTGTGTAGCCAACTTGGATTGGGACCTGCATCAGTTTTATGTGAAGAATGCTTTCCTTCATGGAGATTTAGAGGAAGAAGTGTTCATGGAGATCCCTTTTAGGTTCACTGATGAGAAGACACAAGGAAAGATGTATAGGTTAGAAAAGGCTTTGTATGGGCTAAAACAATCTTCTAGAGCTTGGTTTGACAAATTTAGCAGAGTCATGATGTCCTTTGGTTACCAACAGAGCAATACTGATCACACTGTTTATTAAATATAACATGGATAAGATCACCCTTCTTATTGTGTATGTTGATGATGTAGTGGTGACAGGTGATGACAAAGAGGAAATGTCTCAAGTAAAAAGGTTGTTGGCTCAAGAATTTGAAATTAAAGATTTAGAAAAGTTTCAATATTTTCTAGGTATTGAGTTGGTTAGATCAGAAAAAAAAATTTTATCTTCTAAAGAAAGTACATTCTGGACCTTTTAGAAGAAAGTCTATGTTAGGGTGAAAACCAACATAATCTCCCATTGAAAATAATCACAAGATGCAAGCAGAAATTGGTGAGTCCGTGGATATTGGAAGATACCAGAGATTGGTAGGAGGCTAATTTATCTCTCACACACTTGACCGGATATAGCCTATACTGTTAGCTTAGTCAGTCAATTCATGTATGACTCTCACGAAACTCATATGCAGGCTGTCCTTCGCATCTTGAGATACCATGAGTCTTCGCCAGGGAAAGGCCTTCTTTATTCTAAACATGGTCACCTCTGAGTTGAAGTTTTTACGAATGTAGATTGAGTAGGATCTCTTGATGACAGGAGATCCACCTCTGGTTACTCCACAACTGTGGGGAGGAACCTTGTCATTTGGAGGAGTAAAAAACAAAATGTTGTTGCTTGTTCAAGTGCTGAAGCAGAATACAGAGCAATGATCTAAGGTTCGTGTGTAAATTTTTATAGTTGCAAAAGTTATTGGAAGAGCTGAGATTATCTGAGAGAGACAAGATAATTTTGTATTATGACAATAAAGCTGCCATCAGTATAGCACAAAATCCAGTTCAACATGACTGAACGAAGCACGTTCAGATTGATCAGTACTTCATTAAAGAAAAATTAACAGACGGTGTCTTGAGCTTAGTTCATGTAATTTCTACTGGGCAATTTGTGGATATGTTCACTAGAGGGCTCAATAATAGCATTTACCATAATTTAATTTGCAAGTTGGGCATGTACGACATCTATGTACCAACTTGAGGGGAGTGTTGACTTATTTATTGCTTCTAGTGATATGATTTGATTATGGATTCTAGGCATAAATTAAGATCCTTCATTATCTAAATAATTATTATTTGATTATTTGCTTCCTGTTTAGTTATAATTTTTTGTGTATAAATAGTTAAGTAAATCAGCTGTAAAGATCAAGAGTGAAATATAAAAGTACTCTAAAATTCTTCAAAATTCTTATTTTTTAACCTTCTCTTACGAAACTTTTTCTTTTGCATCTAAAGCTGTAATTAGTTGTGGTCTTGATTTTAGTTTGTTTTCTATGTGTTAGCTACAATAAAGACGGGTCAAGTACTTTAACTCCTTTGAAATTATTAAGTGTCTTAGAGGAACACAATTTGAATCATAAGGTAAAACTATTGATTTTACAAATTCCTTTGATGGGTTTAGTCTTGTGAGGCGGATTTTTTTTTCAAAATTTGATCCCTTTTTGATGCATCCATTAGAAATTAAATATTGGGAGCACAATAAAAAATATAATGAAAAGGCAATTTTAGATAACCAAGAAGCATAGGGCCTAAGCAATGTGTTAATAGTTCTTTTCTTTAGACATATATGGCATATATAATTAAGAAATATGCTACTTAAATAGCATGCTAATGTCTTTTTTGGAAAAAAAAAAACAAAGAGAGAAGAAATATCACAATACTATAATAAATTACTCATGTAGCATTGCAATGGTGTTTAAAAAGGATAATTTCAAATAAACTTGAAATAAAGGAGTACAAAAAGCAGTTAAGATGAGAAAGATAATAAGAGAATAGTGAAAATAATGTACGAGGAGAGAGACTAAAAGCGACTAGTTGTCAGTATTTACTAGTGATACTAAGTTTGAAAACTTCTTAGTCATCTATATCAGTTTCTGGTAGATTGGCAAATTTCAAGTCAAGGTCTTTTTGCTAT
The DNA here is from genome assembly GCF_001659605.2 of Manihot esculenta. Lineage (NCBI taxonomy): Eukaryota > Viridiplantae > Streptophyta > Magnoliopsida > Malpighiales > Euphorbiaceae > Manihot > Manihot esculenta. The sequence goes on along the minus strand of NC_035176.2, from coordinate 32,879,875 downwards.
TGGAAGAACTTGCTGAAGGTGGAAATAAAGGTGTGCCTTCCTAAACCCTTGAGCCTAGAACAAGGTGCACACTTGGGCACTTAAGGCGTTAGCGTTGGAGCTTGGTGAACCTTGAGCCTAAGGCGAGCAAGTCCAAGGCACATCTTTAATAACTATGATTGGAAGTTGTGAGGAGTTTTGAAATTAACTTGTTTGTGTGGAGTTGTGGTTTCTCCATAACCAAGCCTTTTGTTATGCACTGAAGCATATCAAAATTTTTGATGTTGCACGCTTGTAGTTGTCACAAACTCACAATTTCTTTTATTTGCATATGATCTCTGCATTTTGATGGTTTGTGGATTTTTCTTCTTCAATTTCAATTTCTCATAGGGAAGGGATGTGTTATGTGTTTTAGGTTGCGAACTTTGAGTATATTGATAAAGCAGAGGCTGCAGCAGAGGAGGTCGAAGCTCAAAAGGCAGCTGCAGAAGAAAGGTCCAGCATGAGCAATTCTGAAAGAATGACTTACTGGGAAGAGTTGTTAAAAGACCGGTATGAAGTGCATAAAGTTGAGGAGTTTAATGCCTTGGGCAAGGGAAAAAGAAGCCGTAAACAGGTATTGCTTTATGTCATCCTTGCATATTTAATGTTAGCGCACTTATTAATATCAAGAATTCTGGTTCACTTTGGATGAGAGAGGGATATTATTTCATTGTCCTTGTTTCGAGATGAAAACTGTTGTGGAAATGTTATGCTTTAGGATTTAACATCTTCATACTTATCTTGCTTTATGCTTTGGCAACATGCACCATGAAGCCCTTCAACTTCTGAACTTTTGCTATCTAGCTTTGTGATGAAAGTGTATTCTGTTGAAACCTTAAATTGTTTATTTTGATGATATTGAGTGTTAATTTAGCTGCAACAAATAAATATTGGCTGATCACAGAAAATCTTTTGAGCTCATGAGCCCTCAAAATACCTATTCTTTATACTTGCATTAAAATAGATGAAGACATTTTGTCTAACTGAATGTGTGTGTGTGTGTGTATGACTGACACTCTCTCTCTGTGTGTGTGTATGTATGTTCGTTAATTTGGGAACATATTCTAGGGCCAAGCATATCTAACTCACAGATTCCTGCATCAGTTACACTAAAATTTAATTTAAAAAGGGATTAACTGTTGTATTTGCAATTCATTTAGATGGTATCTGTTGAAGATGATGATCTTGCTGGTTTGGAAGATGTAAGCACTGAAGCCGAGGATGATAACTATGAAGCTGATTTGACTGATGGTGAAACAACTTCTTCTGGAACTCAGACTGGGAGAAAGCCTTACAGAAAGAAATCTCGTGGTACCTTTTGCCTTAATCTGTTGTTTGTTTAGTAGCTACAAAATTGAAGTTATGGTATTAGTTCTGAGACAAGGTTTTGCAGTGGATAATATGGAACCAGTTCCTCTGATGGAAGGTGAGGGAAGATCATTCAGGGTGTTGGGTTTCAATCAAAATCAAAGGGCTGCTTTTGTACAAATTTTGATGAGGTCAGATCTTCTATAATTCATCACAATTTATAACCTCTATGTATGGGCATATGTCTGTGGCAGCCACTACCCAATTCAGACATGTTAATTTTTTATCTATTTATTTATTGGATTGGTTTTGAAAAAAATTATGAGGTTTGCACTAAAATATATTTTGGTCCTTGCAATTTCAAAATTAACAGTTTTAGCTTGTGAGATTTGCTTGGGAGTTTGACACAACCCTTTTGTCCTGTTAGTCCCTTTAGGGTTTGGTATAATGAGGTCCGGCATCCTTATATTTTTATGGACAATGTTGCCCCTCTGTATCAGTGACAAAACTCTCTTCTTTCTTGTCAAAAATTTTGATGTTAGAAGTTCTCCTAGCCAGAATCCTTTCTCATCAATGACATAGCCAATAACCACAAAAGCATTAAATAAAAAATTTCAGATATGGGTTTTTCATTGTCAATCCATGCTTCTCAAGCCAACTTTCTCAATGCATAAAGGCCACCAGAAGAGTTGCACCATCATTTAGACCATCTTGCGGCAGTGGCCTAAAGAAAGTTAAGGTCGGTGATAGGCAGTGGCTATTCTATTATTATTAATAGAGAAAATGATGCATGTGGGGGGAAGGAAAATAGCTTATTTAGGAAGGGGAGAGTGCAGAGGAAAGAGAGGGCGGGATGTGCGTGTGACCGTGTGTGTTTGAGAGAGGGAGCTAGGATTGATTTCAATGGATTGTGTGTATTAGAGAGACAGAGAGAACTAGTATTTTTTTAACTTGTCTCTTTGATGTGGGTAGTTGTGTCATTTTGGTCGTGTATAACTGATTTATTAACAGTCCCTGATAGGCTAAAATGGCTAATGTTCGAACAATAAGGACCAAAGTATAAATTAAGGTCAACGAAATCTTGTTGCTGAAATTTGAAGTTTCTTTGAATGTGATGATGTTCAATATTATTGTATTTTGTTTATCTGTTATCAGAGTTTGTCTTACTCAAGAATGTATTTACAGGTTTGGGGTAGGGGAGTATGACTGGAAGGAGTTTACATATCGAATGAAACAGAAGACATATGAAGAAATAAGAGAGTATTGAAATGACCTTTGCTTTTTATTTTTGCAATCTGTTTTATTTTTATTTTTTATTTTTATAAATTATGGCATTTTAGAATTCAAATATTTCTTTTCAATCAGCTTAGACACTTAATTGGATCGGAATATAAATTTAAGAACCCCCACCCTTCTGAGGAAAGAAGGAAGAGAAACTGTTTATAGCAAAAGCAATATCACCACAATAAAGATTCCAAAAAGGGTATGCAACAACTGTAGTTACCCTTAACTGACAATAGTTCCAGACTCCAGAGTTTGAAAGAACTGAGTTGTGAAGGGAATGGCTTCTCAGATTTCTATACGTCTGACTCTACAAAAAGATGTCTTCAAGCATTAAGCTCCACCCTGTCCTTCGCAGGCGTAATTGATGGACAGAAGTAACATATGCCCAACAAATAGTTCATATGAGCTTTTTTTTTAGTAGTCTGTTCTGGAAGATGATGGAATGATTTCTTATCCATTCGGTTGTTTATTTTCTAAAATACCAAATGGCCAATAAATGATGCAAATAGAACATAAGATTCTACATTTCCTCTTCTTTTTATATCGAATTATCATCCATGTCAAGTCTTGCATTGATGTTTTCATTTTATGTCTTTGTTGGTTGGGACATGCATGTGGCTGTAATTGCTAGAAATGCATTTGCTTAGTTTTCACGCAATTATGGTTTCTTCTATAGCAAACTAATTGAAGTGTATATTTTAACATATTTTTGCGAATTTAGGAAGTCCATCTGTAAAGTATACAACTATGACATCTACCTAAGTGCCTAAATTTTGTGAAGAATTGTAAATACCATTTCTGATAAGATTCTTCAAGACATAATGTTGAGCTTGAGATGTATCTATAATCTTCTCATTCATTGAGAATGTAATATCCATAAGTCCAGCTGCATTAATAGCATCTGTGACTGTAATAGTCTTGGCATTGTTTACAAGAGCTTAATAATCTAATTTTCATTTCTTATCTGTCACTCTTTCAAAGAACTGCTCATTTCTCAAAGAGTGCTCGCACTTTTTTTCCCCTGCCAAGTTTATTATGTATGACTGTTTGTTCCTTGTTTTCGAACTGCATGCTGCAACTATTTCTCTACTGATCTATGCTATCTTTTCCACCTCAATCTCAGTTATGGGGTTCTTTTCTTGTCTCACATTACCGAAGATATAGCTGACTCACCAAACTTTGCAGGTGATTGATCATCTCATCATAAATATAGGTTATGAATTCTTTGCTGCTCTGCTTGATGTATTGCTAATATATTGTTACCATCTGATTGTAGATGGTGTTCCTAAAGAAGGACTTAGAGTACAAGATGTACTTGTTAGGATTGCTGTCCTGCTTCTGATCAGGGATAAAGTGAGTATCAAAATGGAACTTCTGTTAAGGTTTCTTCCTTATTTAATTTCTAAGTGCTTTAATACCTGTATACATAATTGTTGATTTGTCAGCGGGAAACTATTAAACAAGAGGGAGACATAACCATATCCTAAAAACAGAAACCATTGAATTGTTGCACTTAAATATACAAGAGGGAGACATAACCATCTCCTAAAAACAGGAAACCATTAAACAATATGGAGGATCACCCTCTTACCACTAAGGAAAAGCAAAATCTAACTTGCACTATCTACATCATGGGTTAACCACTAAGAACATGGCTTAACCACCAAGAATATGACTAAACCACTAACTACATGGCTCTTGAAAACATGACAACTGATTTGCAAAAAAGCTAACTTGCATTATTTGCTAACAGTAACACCGTGCCAATATTGTTTTAATTAGTTAACTAAAATGTTACATCATAATAATATAAATCAGCCCCAATTTTTGTTAAAGTTAACAGCTTAAAATTCAAAGATGATCCTGATACACGTTAAGTTTATCTCACTGTGTTGTGTGATATTCTATCAATTAAATTTTTTTTTTGTGGTCCTTGGAATGATAGGTGAAATTTGCATTAGAGAAGCCAGGCACTCCACTTTTCACAGATGACATTTTACTGCGATATTCGGGACTGAAGTGTGGAAAATGTTGGAAAGAAGAACATGATTTGTTATTGCTGCGTGCAGTATTGAAGTATGTTTTGCTTTGTACTTTCTGTGTTGACATATATTTGCCATTATATTATTCTTATTATGTTGCTCATATGTGTTACAATAACTGTTGATTTACTCTAACATGCCGCCAGCAAGTTGGGTTAGTACTCGTGAAAAATAGCATCAAAGGTATGTGTTCAGGACCTGGAACTTGGTACTTCATAGGAAGGGAAAATTTGAGATGTGACTTGTGAAGTTTCTCTATTCCTGGAGAACTTGAGATTCCTCCCTTCTTTTTTTCTTTTTCTTAGTGAGACTAATTTATTGTTATTGCTTTTCTTTTTCTTGTATTTGTGGGGGCAGGGGTTGCATTCATGCATCTCTGCGTTTATACTTGAATACTCTTAAAACACATATAAGTTCTGAGAAGGGCGCCCGTTCTACGCTAGTGTTATCTAGCTTTTTTAACCTTGTTTGTGAATTCTAGAAGCTTCTATATAGACTGAAGTCTTCAGATCAGACATTCTGCTATAGAGTTAAGAACTTAAAAACAGAAAAGATGAACAATGATAACCACTAACAGCTAGGAAGGAGCTGCTATCCTCTATATTGATAATCAACGGCACAAACAACCCAGCAAAAATACTATTCTCAGGTCTCAGCCTTAAGCCAAAAATACAGAAATAAGCAAAAACACACCCTTCTCTCTACAAACCCCTCTAATATATTCCTTCTAATCATCGCCTAACTAATCCTGCCAGCTGTCCCCATAATCCTTGCTCCAGAATCTTCTCCTTTCACGCACATTGTGACAATTCCCTCACTTGTTTTCTCCTTGAATAAACTCTCAGCTTCCTTGGCCCATTCGACTCTTGGCCCAGCTGCTTCACTCCTAGACTCGTATCAATGCCACTCGGAGGAGCTTCAGCCTTGTCCCCAAGTCTTGTTTGGATTCCTTTGTTGAATCCAATGAAACCAATGTAAAACGGAGCCCTCCATACTTACAAAGGCAAGTTGCACCTTCATGTGGACTGGCATTCTGTGAATTGAAAAATATTGTTCAGCCCGAGCCAACCACCCTCCCATGTCTTCTCCAATGAACGATGGTAGTTTAATCTGCTTCGCTGATAACTGTTGTTCCATGGTCACCGTTGCTGCCTCTCTTGCCCAAGGAACCATGGTTTCCCCAATAGTATTGCTACTATCCGGGAATTGTGATGTGTTTTCGGTGGTTCCCTCATGTCTTTCACCATTCAACAACGTTGCGAGCATCCCTTCTAGCACGTCCAGTTTTTCCGGCTTCTTCCGTGTCTGAATATTTTCTTCCTTCATAACAGCCCACTTTGAGTGCCATTAAGTTCTTTTCTATATTTTCGATTTTTGACTCCATTCTTGTTGTTGGCATGGACCCTTCAAAACGGAACTGGTAGGTTGGACCAATTTGTTATAGAGTTAAAGAACTTAAAAATAGAAAATATGAACAATGATAACCAATAACAGCTAGGAAGGAGCTGCTAACCTCTATATTGATAATCAACAGCACAAACAACTCAGAAAAAAAATACTGTTCTCAGGTCCCAGTCAAAAATACAGAAATAAGCAAAAATGCACCCTTCTCTCTACAAACCCCTCAATATATTCCTTCTAATCATTGCCCAACTAACCCTGCTAGCTGCCCCTGTAATCCCTGCTTCAGAATCTTCTCCTCTCATGCGCATTGTGACGATTCCCTCATTTGTTTTCTCCTTGAATAAACTCTCAGCTTCCTTGGCCCATTCGACACTTGAGCTGCTTCACTCCTGGACTCGTATCACATTGTCATGTCTAAGCCTACAAAAAATTAAATAGCACTGACACAGTGCCTTAAATGGGAGAAGCAATGTAATTGCATGGTGTTTGTTTGTGTAGAAAGGTAATATTTATTATCTATTACAATATAGATTACAACATATTTATACATGAGAGACCATATTTAGAAAGGAAAGGAAATCAAGTCTATGATCATGCAATCCTTAGATTAAGCAACTAACACATATATCAATATTTACTTCCTATATTAGCATATTTACTTCCTATAACCTATGACACTTCCCCTCAAGTTGGAGTATAGATGTTAATCATGCCTAACTTGTTATATATATAATCAACTTGAGTCTCATTTAGAGCCTTAGTGAAGATATCTCCTAGTTGTTCTCAATTTGGATATGTCCTGTTGAGATTATCTTTTGTTGGACCTCACAAACAAAGTGACAGTCAATCTCGATGTGTTTAGTCCTTTTATGAAATACTGGATTGGAGGCAATGTGGATAGCTGCTTCATTATCACACCACAACTTAGCAAGCAGCGAATTTGTGAACCCAACCTCTTCCAACAATTGAAGCACCCACAAGACTTCACATACGGTTTGTGCCATAGCTCGATATTCAGATTCAGCACTAGAACGAGAGACCACATTTTGCTTTTTACTTTTCCACGAGACCAGGTTACCTCCCACAAAAATACAATATCCAATGATTGACCTCATATCAACTTTTGAGTCTGCCCAATCAGTATCAGAAAAGCATTCAATATTTGAGTGCCCATAGTTATCATAGAAGAGACCTCATCTTGGAGCCCCTTTCAAGTAGCAAAGAATTTGTCCAGAGCATTCCACTGAGCAACAGTAGGAGAGGACATAAACTGACTTACCACTCACTGAATATGCAATATCAGGACGAGTCACCGTCAAATAATTCAGTTTGCCAACTAATCTTTTATACATTTCAGGATCTGCAAATGGCTCACTGTCTTCTGTGGTAAGTTGAAGATTAGGGGTCATTGGTGCACTACAAGGCTTAACACCCAATTTTTTTTGTTTCTACCAACAAATCAAGAACATATTTTGTTTGAGATAAGAAAATGCCTTTCTTACACCGCATAACTTCGATGCCAAAAAATATTTCAAGGAGCCCAAATCTTTTGTATAAAACTATGTTTTGAGAAATTGTTTTAGGGATGTAATGCCAGCAACGTCACTTCCTATGATAACAATATCATCCACATATACTACAAGCAGAATTACTCCACTATTAGAATTTTTATAAAACATTGAGTATTCACACTTACTCATCTTCATTCCAAACTGTTGGACGACCCCACTAAACCTGCCAAACCATGTCTGAGGACTTTGTTTTAAGCCATAGAGGGATTTTCGAAGTCTACAAACCTTGCCTAATTTCCCCTGAGTAACAAAACCAGGTGGTTGCTCAATATAAACTTCCTTCTGAAGGTCATTATGGAGAAAAGCATTTTTAATATCCAGTTGATGCAAAGGCTAATCATGTGTAGCTGCCAAGGAAATAAACAATCGAACAGATGCGAGCTTAGCAACTGGAGAGAATGTATTAGAATAGTCAACGCCATAAGTTTGAACATAATCTTTGGCCGCTAAACGGGTCTTGAGGCAAGTAACAAATCCATCAGGGTTTACTTTCACTGCAAACATTCATTTACACCCAATAGCTCGCTTTCTTGGGGGCAAGGACATCAACTCCCATGTACCATTAGTGTCTAGGGCCATCATTTCCTCTTGCATTGCAGCATGCCAATCAGGATAGGATAAAACCTCAATAACAGTTTTGGAGACTGAAATAGAATCTAAAGCCGTGGAAAAACATCGAGAAGAAGAGGATAATTGACCATAAGAGACAAAAAACGAAATGGGATGAGTGCAAGTATGTTTACCTTTGCGAAGAGCAATGGACAAATCCAAATCAGACGGTGAAGGATCGGTGGGAGCAAAATCTATCGACGAAGAAGCCGGTAACGGAGCTGAGTCAGAGTTCTCTAGGCGTTTAGAATAAATATGATAAATGGGAGGGCGACTTGGCATCTGAGCGGAAGGTACAGGAAGAGTCTGAGGAGACAGAGAGTGAACAGTGTATAGGGGATCATCTTCCTCCCCCTAGGTGTCATAAACAGATGATGGCAGAAAGAACGAAGTGGACTCAAGGAATGTTACATCAATGACATAAGGTACCGATTAAGATCAGGAGAAAAACAACGATACCCTTTTTGAAGTCGAGAGTAGCCAAAAAATACACATTTGAGTGATTTGGGATCCAATTTAGTAACCTATGGACGAACATTATGAACAAAACAAGTACAATCAAAGATACGTGGCTCAATAGGAAATAAAGATTTATTGGGAAATAAAATGTTATAAGGGATATCACCATGAAAGACGGAGGAGGGCATGCGATTGATAAAAAAACAAGCAGTAGATACAGTATCAGCCCAAAAACATTTAGGTACTTTCATTCGAAATAAGAGAGCTCTTGCTACTTCAAGAAGATGTCGATTTTTTCTTTCGGCAACTCCATTCTGTGAAGGTGTCAACACAGAAAGACTGATGAAGAATCCTTTTTTGTAACAAATAAGATTGAAATTCCCCAGAAAGATACTCTTTAGTATTATCGCTTTGCAAAATTCGAATAGAAATATTGAATTGAGTTTGGATTTCAGCGTAAAAAGCACAAAAGATAGAGAATAATTATGAATGACTCTTCATTAAAAATAATCAAGTAGTGTGAGAGAAATTATCAACAAAAGTAACAAAGTACTTAAAGCCAAACTTAGACATGATAGGACAAGGACTCCAAACATCTAAATGGACTAACGCAAAGGGGGACAAAACTCGTTTATTGACTCGAGACACTGTAGGTAAACGGTGATGTTTAGCAAATTGACAAGACTCACAATCTAGAATAGACAAAGAGTTAAACTGTGGACATAACTTCTTTAAAACCGAGAGAGAATGATGCCCCAAACAACAATGAACATCAAAAGGCGTTAACCTCGTGGAACATGTAAGGGATTTAGGTAGTTGTTGATCCAAGATGTAAAGACCCTCTGACTCACGCCCTCTACCAATAATCTGCTCTGTCGAAAGATCCTGAAAAACATAATGATCAGGAAAGAATGAGACACAACAATTCAGTGCACGAGTGAGTTTACTAACGGAAAGCAAATTAAAGGAGAACTTAGGAAGACATAATACAGAGGATATAGAAAAAGAAGGGGTTAAGTTGACATGTCCAGAATCCATGAAAGAAGATTTAGTGCCATCAGCAAGAGTAACATAAGAAGACGATGCATGAGACTTAAGATTGGACAAAAGGGTAGAATTACCTTACATATGATCAGTAGCACCAGAATCAATAACCCATTTGGAGGATAAAGACATAAGACATGCAGTAGAGTTACCTGACTCGGCAATTGCAGTGATAGAGGAGTCAGAAGATTTCAGATATGCCTGGTATTTGGTGAATTGTGCATACTCATCTGTAGATATCAAAATTCCCTGATCAGAAGAGACCTCAACTGCCATATGCGCCATTTGTAAGCGCTGATTCTTATTCTGAAGTTTCAGGCATGCCTTCTTTGTATGTCCAGGTTTACGGCAGTAATAACAAATGATTCCACCGGAATCAGAGATAGGAATTGCTTCCCCAAGACGTTGAGATCCTCTACCACCATTAAAACCTCCCCTGTGCTCACCTCTGTTATTCTGTCTGCCACTATCATTGCGACTAACAAAAGCACTAGTGGTGTGAAGGAATTGGAGACTCTGTACACAACATCCTAGTGAAAACATCATGTGATGATGATATTTCAGAGTCGGAAAAAATATGAGATTTAGTTGTCTCAAACTTTGGAGGGAGACCTGCAAGGAAGCTCATAATAACCATTTGCTCTCATTGAGCTTTTTGAGTTTTCACATCTGTACTAAAAGGGATCAAGACATTAAGTTCCTTGTGCACTCTTTTAAAGTCCATAAAATAGGAGGTCAGAGTTCTATCATTTTTCTCAGCTCGATAAAATGCCTTACACACATCATAAATATGAGAAATATTCCCTTTGCCAGAATATAAAAACTCCAAATAATCCATTAATTCTTTAACAAATTCACTGTGATTAATAAGGTTGATTACCTCACTATGAATAGAATTTCATATCTACAAAAATAATCGAGTATCATCCTTTATCCATTCTCTCCTAGTTTTATCAATTGGAGGATTCTTAGTAAGATGATCATCCATTCCGATACTTCGTAAATAAATAAATGCGGATAGTCTTACTCCAATCCAGAAAATTAGGTCCATTCAATTTGTGTTTCGTGATTTTAGTTATCACAGGAATCACCTCAGTTACAGTGTTTTTAACTTCAGCCATGAGAACAACCAACCCAAAACAATAGCAACAAAAGAAACACAGAATTAGAAAATAGTACCGGATGTGATCAGCACGCGGACATGAATAGTACCAAAAACGCCTCTATCCAACACCCAAACGGCAAATAAACCACAGATCTGACTAGGGGGTCGCGAGGCGACTCCGGCAAGGGTGACTAGAGCAACGACGAACAGGCAACGTGCCTCCACGCGCCGGCGAGTGGGACGGCATCAGAACCTTGTCGCAGCGCGTGAAGAGCACTCGCCGGCCGAATACCCGTCGGTTTTTCAGGGCAATTTCGCCGGCGCTCCGGCATCCTCTTTAGGTGGGCGGTGAGAGACAAATGTTACCCTAGACGGGTAACCCAAAAGAACAGGAACCCTAAGTCTCCAAAAAAATTTAAGACTCTACGGGAGAGAGAAAAAAATTTAAATCTCTATGAGAATAGCTCTGATACCGTGTAGAAAGATAATATTTGTTATCTATTACAATTGAGATTACAACATATTTATACATGAGAAACCCTATCTAGAAAGGAAAAGAAATCAAACCTATAATCATGCAATCCCGAAGATTAAGCAACTAACGCATCTATCAATATTTACTTCCTATATTAACATATTTATTTTCTATAACCTATAACATCTTGCAAGATTTCTCTTCATTGAAATGTTCCAGACTTCCAGCTGATTGATGTAGTCTCCAGCACCTGGAGTACAGGTTTTTGTTATATTTTGTTGATCGATATGAGTTTGTGAATATAGTGGTTGATAGGATAGGGTTTTCAGTAAGGTAGACAAGGTCTTGCAACCAGGTCTTGATTAGTCCTTTTTGTAGTTTATTCCTGGAAGAGGAATTCACTCTGCTGTATGTTTCGTGTCAACAATTTGACCAGATTTGCATGCTGATCCTCAATTGAGTTGGTTTATTGAAGTGCTTTATATTGTTACTTAAATATTGTTATTCAACTGAAGGCACGGATATGGAAAATGGCAAGCTATGGTTGATGACAAGGACTTGAGGCTTCAGGAGATCATTTGTCAAGAGTTGAATCTTCCTCTTATAAATGCACCTGTCCCAGGACAAGCTAGTTCTCAAGCACAAAATGGTGCTAACAAGGTTACAGTGGAAGCTCCTAGCACCCAGGTGAAGGGAAGTGGAAATGGTACTAGCAATGGTTTGGCTGCTGATGTTGCACAGGGGATGACAGATGTTGCTAACCAACCACAGATATATCAAGACTCCTCTGTACTACATCATTTTAGAGATATGCAGAGACGACAGGTTGAGTTCATTAAGAAGAGAGTGCTGCTTTTGGAGAAAGGACTCAATGCCGAGTACCAGAAAGAATACTTTCGCGTAAGTTGTTATTGTTTGTTCAAGTACCAGTTTAGTGGCACTAGTTTGTGCTCACTGTTAATTATTATGTGCATTAAGCCTTTTGCTGTAATTCTATGGGGGAAATTTAAGAAAATTCAATGCATATTGGAATATTTATCAAGGTATTGCTAACCTTGGAAGGATTTCCAAAAGAAAAATAAAATTCAAATTAAAGGCCTGAAGATGCATCTTAATTTGTGATTAGGGTTGAACCAGTGAATATGGAATATACTACAATTCAGAGAACAGAATACAGAGAGGGAAGGCCAATAGGGAGAGGAAGAGAAGGGAGAGAGAGAGAGAGAGAGAGAGAGAGAGAGAGTATGGTTGGATATATCTGATCTAAAGAATCTATTCAGTTTAGACATCAAATATATCAAATGAATCTGTTAGATATAGAAATATTTGTTAATGACACATGTTATTTATTATTATATGAATCATGTGGCATTTTATGAATTTATTTTTTTGCCACTACATGGGAGTGTTGATACTTCTTTTATAGTCAAACGCTGACTTGCTTCAGGATGCAAGATCGTTCATGATGGAGAAATTTATAATTTTGGTTCCTTGAGGATGCTGCCTTAATTCTTAACCGTTATACTTTGTGTGCTTACTGTTTGTTGGAGGAGGGCTGAGGGGGTGACCTGGTTAGATACTTGCTATCAATGATAACTTGCTTATAGACTGATGATTTCCTTTCAAAATTGCTTATGATGTTAGGATGATCCAAAATCAACCGATGTTACGGGTGAAGAGCCTGAAGGGGACATAAATGCTGCAGATGGATCAAGTTTAAGGTCCATGAAGATTGATGCTCAAATGATTGATCAGTTGCCTCAGATAGAACCAATTAGTAAGTTTATCAATACTTAATTAAGCTTAGAGTTTGACGCATATCTACAGTGGGGTTTTTTTTTTCTTTCTTATTTCTTTTATTTTTATTTATTTATTTTGTTTGAGACTTTTTTTTTTTTTTTGCATATTGATTCATATAATGTATTGCATATCTTAATAATCTAGAAATGCTATTTTAGGTGTTCTGGCTAATTCCATTAGTTAATGTTCTTTAATCAAGAGAGATTTAGTTGATAACGAGTATTCTCCCTTTGCAGCATCTGAAGAAATTTCTACAGCTGCTTGTGATGATGATCCAGATAGATTAGAATTACCACAATTGTACAACAAGGTAATTGTTTTGTTAATGCATTGATTTTCAAGCCCATGGAATGAATACATTTTTTATTGAGCAGAATTAATAAAACAAAATAATTGAGAAATGTGGGCCGGAATACAAGGATTGATGTTTCCTTCTCTAATTCTCTTGATAGATGTGCACTTTATTGGATCAAAACATTCATGAATCAATTCAGACATCCCTGACTAACCAAGCAGACAATCCTAAGTTGGGGCTGGACCTTCTTCCATTGGAGACCATTTGTGAACAGATAAATCAAATTCTCTCTCTGGAAGAGGTGTCTGCGTCTGAAGTGGATGTACTAGATTCAAATAAAGAACAAGCTGCGGTAAAGAACAATTTGCTAGAATCACAATCACCTTCTATCCAGCTCAATAATGGCAATCCTAGTACTTTACAAGATACTGAGATGAAGGATACAGCGACAGAGTCTGAATTGCAAAAAGGAGGCAGTGTGTTGATAGGCCAAGAGCTGAACGTACCTCCATATGATAATATTATGGCTGCTGCAGAGGCATGTACATCTCCGAAGAGATCTGTACATTCACCAGAAACAACCAAGAATGAAATCAAAACTGGAGCCATTCCAAGTGAAAATGAGACCGCAAGTAAATCCAAATCGGAAGTGGTCATTTTGGACGATTGATATCGTACAAATGAAAATCTTGCACAATTCTTTTGATGTATATTGTAGTTTACAGGCTTCATTGAAAAGTGAGTGTTGCTCTGCTGCAAATCTTCAATATTTACAAATATCATTTTTACCTGTTCAAAAATGCATAGATCATGCGTTGGATGTTTGATGTGGAATTGCATTCTTGATTTTGCCAGCTTGAGACATTTCTGGTGAAGCCATAATTAGTCTGATAGACAAGCTGCAAATTGGTAATATTCTGAAAGCTTGAACACAGATTAGGCCTTTCATTGTTGGAGATTGAGTGGTGCTGCATTGATTCTGGAGCACCGGGGAGGATAGATTCTCAAATTGGGAATTGTTTCTCTTCGTTTCAGGCGGATTGCTTCTAATCATTGCAAACTTTTGTATGATTTTGATGTAATAGTTGTACTCGATTTCTCTCTCAATGATGGGCTTATTTGTATTTTTATATAGATTTTAAAATATAAGACTGTATATTTTATATGGATCAAAACTATAGTAATTTTTATTTTTATTGCGCATATATTACTCTATTAAAGATTAGATAAATAATGTATTTATTGAGAAATGCATTGAGAACACCAAGAATGTATTAACAAAAGAATTAAAGAAGTCATTTTTTTATTTTTGAAAAAGAGTAAATAATCCTTGTATGTATTTATTGAAAAATGCATTGAGAATATCATAGACAAAAGTAAAGTTAGAAAAAAAAAAAAAAAAAAAAAGAAAAGTAATGGTTGCTTAATTTTCCAAAATGACAATTGAAGACAATTTTTTTTTTCTATTATATTACTTGAAATGGGAGAGAAAAGCTAAATTATTCTTGGAGTTGATTAATTTATTTTTTTCAATATATATCAAGTAGAGGTGTAGTAAACTAAAGAATAAATTCTTTTTTTAAGAAAAAAAAAGTTCTGCAATTTGAGACGAATGAAAAAAAAGGTCTATCAAGAATTTAATTGAATAAATGTTTTTTTTTCATACTTAAAAATATGTCAAGTGAAAGAATAAACTCTCTGTTGGTTGCTAGCGTTGGTGTTGGTTTGGGATCACGCATTTCATCTCAAAGGCCTGTGTTTCTTTTAAGCTTTGCATTCTGTATAGATTAAACTTTTAATCTCATCCATATTATTTTATTTTTTTGAAAGGTGTACAAATTATGTCACAATTGTTTGTAAATAATGATATTTTTCTACTGGGTTAATTGGCTAAAACAGTTTGCTTTATTATATTTGGTTTTCAATTATATATATTTTTTTAATTATACTATATATTTATTGAAAAAGCTAAAAAAAAAAAAAACTTTTTGAGGATGCTAATACTACAAAAATTTATTAAACTTAGAATGAAAAATAAATATAAAAAAGAATGAGCGGCTAAAGGCTCTCCTAGCCCTTCCTTCCGCCTGGCCCCGACCACATACATAGAAAACAACTAACTTTCTCCTATGTATTGACTTATTGTTCGACTCAGTTGTGTATATATATTATAGTGTAAATAAAGGTAGCATTAACATGTAGAGAAATGTTACCCACAAAATATAAACAAGTTGTGGAATTGGATGCCAACAAAAGGACATGAAGAATACATGGACTCTCAAGGATATCTTCAACAACAAGAAATTAAAGCATATTAGATTTTATCTATGTATGCATGCATGGCATACATAGAAGCTTACAATGGGAGTCACGTCTTAAAATTAATAATGTGTTTGGTTCTCTGGAAAGAATCCACAGAGGAAGGAAATAATAGCTAGTGAGACAAGAGAATTACATAACTAGTAGCTAGGAAGAAGCTATTCGTTAACCACCAACCACATAAACGAAGAAAAAATAAATTATGTTTAGATTCTCATTTAGCTTCTCTTACAATTATTACTACACATATCTATGTATGAGTGCATGTGTATACATGTCATATTTATATATAAGTCTTAAAATTAATAGATTCAAACTTGAGATTTTTCAAAAATGGGAATAACTCCAGTAGCAATTGACGTAACCTTAATACCACTGATTTAGCCATAACAGTTAGAAAATAGTGATCATTGTAAAGTTTTTCTTACAATCAAATCCCACGTAAATTGTACTATAATTAGTAGGTGTTATGAATACATTGTATGCATGCCCATTTCACTGATAATATTTCATATGAGAGCAAAGCTTTTATTACGAGGTAGGGGTCCCATCCTATATTGTGCGAGCATGAAAAATTTGACATGCAAAGTTGACATATATTATAGTTGAGAAATTTATATAAAGATGAGAGCACTAAGTAGCTAGGAAAAGAAAACATATTCGTTTGAGAATGAATGAATAAAATAGGAGATAGAGATAAGGAGGATGTCTAAATAAAAGAAAGAAAAATGATGGAGGAGAGAAGGTAAAAGAAAGAGAGCTGGAAATAGGCAAATTGCTGCGAAAGTGGAGACATGAAGAGACAAGTCTGCGCTTCAAATGCACGCATGCTTTACTAAACACAACAACTTCTCAATCCCTTTGGGATTATTGAGACATGCCAACCTGTTTTTTTCAACAAGCCTTTGCCCCACATCTCTTTCTTTCTTTCTTTCTTTCTTCCTTTGATTAACTCTGCTTTTGGATTTAAGAAAACACCAAAGCATGGATAGCTTTTTTCCCCTTTGGTTACCTTTTGCTTTCTTTTCGTCACGGCTTTCTTCTAGTTTTTGGTTTTTACTTAATTAATAGAGAATGATAGTTTAATTTTCAACCACAATTAAGCAAATCTCTAACATTCACCATGAAACATTTGTTTATCCTCTCTTAATTCTGCAAAGCTATATACATATATAGACCCAGTCACTTCAAAATCATACTTAGTACAATCATACATTATTTTTTTATCATATTAATGTTGGTATCAGGGCAATAAATTTGAAAATAATATTTAGTATTTTGATAGAGTTAAAACATTTGAGAAAACTTTATTCTTATAACGTTTGATGAATAACTATCTTTAATGTTAAAGATAAACGTTAGTCTTTAATGTTAAAAGGAGCTAGTAACCAATAATTGCAGATTAAAGTCATGTGTCATAGAAACTAAATTTATAGACAAGATTACAAGTACTATATCATGGAATTTCATGCCCTAACAGGGCATCCTTCCTTGTCTGTAATGGTTAAAGACATTAAAACCCTAAGATTTTTAGAACTCAAGAAAAAGTTTACATGACAGATCACTAGGGACAAAATATATGAATGGCTAACCGGAAACCCTGGGCTTGCAGATTACATGTTCACGATGGTCCTACAAAACATACGTGTGGGTCCATTGGATAGATGTTCATCTTATTATTAGGGTTCTCATACGACGATAGAGAGACAGAGTCATTGTCACTCTTCCAATGCGAGCCAGACGATACAGTCATCGAGTTACCCATAATTCTTTACATATGAGCAGTGCCATCCAAAGCATTAAGATTAAGTAATGGAAGAAAATTAACGAAATCAGATATTATACTAATGTAGTTGTAGAAATCGAAAGACTAAATATTAGTGACAAAACTCAAGGACCAATTGATATTCATATAATAATAATAATAATAATAATAAATCATGCTATCTCTAACCATAAACATCATAGAATAAATTCACAGAGACTTGTAATAGGTTGGCTAGCTCCTAGGAATCTAATTTCCTTCTCTCTATAACTCCACATTCTCTCTGTCTTTAACTCACACAAGCCCTGAAACAAGAAGCTAACGCTCAGCCACCTCCATCTAAATTTTCATGGCCACTCCACATGAAAATTATGCATCAACAGTCACTATTACAAAGAGGGTATCCGTATATCCGAAGGCCTCTCACCCTCACAGAATTCTCAACCTCTCCAACTTAGACAGGCAGTGTCCTTTGCTTGTGTATTTGGTTTTCTTTTATAAGCCATCTCATGCTTACGCCAACTTGTCGCTCAACTCAGTTTTTAGTGGCTTGAAATCTGGCTTGGAAGAGACCTTGTCCATCTGGTACCCTGCCGCGGGTAGATTGAACTTGAATCCAAATGATGGAAAGCTCAATCTTTGGTGCAACAACGAAGGTGCAGTTCTAGTTGAGGCAGTGACACAAATAAAGATCTCAGAGCTTGGAGATCTCTCGCAGTACAATGAATTCTTTGAAAATCTAGTCTATAAACCTGTTTTCAATGGAAATTTCTCCGCGATGCCCTTGGTTGTTGCCCAGGTGAGAATATATCTATATATATATACACAAATATGTGTGGTGGTGAGATCTTAACTTATAGTTTATTAGGTGTCTTCACTAGGGTTGCATACAAGTTACGCATATCATTTAGGTCATCTCCTAGAACGTCCAACTCAAGTCTTGTCCTGAAGGTGCTAGATCTTTAATTCGTTTTATCAACTAACAATCATTTGCCTTGTACAGGTGACAAAGTTTGGCTGTGGAGGCTACTCAGTGGGCATAGGCGCAAGCCACTCCTTGTTTGATGGACCAGCCACCTTCGATTTTCTGTGTGCATGGGCTTGTAATTCTGCAATTATGAAAGAAAAGGGTAGCCATGAGCTTCAGAAACCAGTTCATGATAGAGGACTACTAGTACAGGTGGGTAATTGCAATGCCCAAAAATCAAGCATAACAAGAGCTGCAGCAATAGATCATCTCTATCAGTTGATACAACAAACGCTAGCTGATCATCATCAGAATCTTGCTATAGATCATGGGTGGTTTGGAGATCGAAACCCTAGTTATCTTCTAAAGACTTTTCATGTGAGTGGTACGATGATCGAAAACCTGAAGAGAAAAGTACTGGGCGAGAAGAGAAGCAGTAGCTTCTCATCATGTTCATCTTTTGAGTTACTCTCAGCTCATCTATGGAAGGTAATTAATCATGTTCTTTTCCCAGATAAGCAAATCTTTCTTCTTTTTCTCTATGATAATGATTTAACCCTGATCATAATTTCCAAAATGAAAATAATTTACATAACCTGATCTGAAAGGAGAAGAAAAGAAGACATTTTAAGAATTTTATATACAGAAGAATGAACACGATGATCTTTAACTTGCATTATAAGACAAAAGCTAGCCTTGCATGTGAGCGGGGGACAAGACAAGATACAAACAAGTGCCAGAAAACAAGAAAGGGAAAAGAAACGAAAGATTATGCCTTTATAATTATATGCAAAGGTCTCCGAGGACACTTGAGGTTGGTAATTGAATTCAGATATGCCAATTGATAGAATCTAAGATCATATATAAGATGATTATCATTCTCTCAGTGAGCTGTAATTAAAAGGAGAAAAAGGAAAGATTTCCTTTGCTATATATCCGATTTTTGTTTGCTAGACAGCTTTTATTAATTTATTTCGTCCTAAATCTAACTATTCCTATCAAATCTAGGTGACCATTCATGAAAATTTAGAAATCATTGGAAATATAATTGAGGAATTTAGTTTTTAAAGTCATATTTATATACATGAATGATTATTGTTTGAATTCATTGCAGGAAGACAAGTGGGTTTGATAAAATAAAATAAATTAAAATTCAGCTGAAATTGAAAGCATTAGAAATCAATCAAACAATATATTAGATGAATAGGAAAAATATGTTCTATATTTTTCTTATGGATCTTCTAATTTTAATGTGGTTGATCTATCTTGTAAGTGTAATAATTAAAAGATTTGATAGTCATATATTGGATACTTAGACCTATGCTATCTTTTTCATTACTTTGAAGTTTAGTTTCTTCAATTATTTTTCTTTTTAAAAAATAACTAATTAGGATTGTGCTCATATATTGGATAGTTAGAACTATGTTTTTTTTTTCATTACTTTGAAGATTAGTTTCTTCAATTTTTTTTTCAAAAAATAACTAATTAGATCGGTTGATAAATGAGTTTTTAGTTTAATATATAGTTATCTCTAGACATGTGAGATCATGAATTTAAATTGAAAACAAGTATAATAAATATATAAATAGAAAATTAATTGATTAGTTGAAGTTAGGTTAGAAAAGTGGGGAAAAAAATTTATAAAAAAAACCAAAACGAAAAAACTCAAACTCATATATATGAGTGTGGATTTTAATACAATGTTTGATTATTTGAAAACCACTTCAAATGTGTTTCTAAGTCGATTTTTGTGAAGAATTCAAATGAAAATTAAATCCAAATCATTGAAAACATGAACTTCTCGATAAATAAGGAAATTATTAATTCTGTTGAATCTTAATATTTGGGTTATCAAAAAAATCTAGCAATAATGTTGTACCTATAAGAATCGTACTTGTTGATCATCTAACTCAGGTGAGGACCAAGGCTTTAGGAGTGCGAAAGGAGAGAATGGTGTGCCTGCAATTTGCAGTGGACACAAGGAACAAGATGGTGCCCTCACTACCTAAAGGCTTTAGTGGCAATGCCTATGTTCTGGCTTCAGTCTTAATAAGAGCCGGTGAACTGGAAGTAGCAAGCCATGAAGCAATAATAGAGAAGATAAAACAAGCTAAGAACTCTGTAAACGGTGACTATGTGAGAGCATACATGGAGGCACTTAATGGACCCCAAGCTAATCTCCCTCCTCTGAGTGAACTCACTTTGGTTTCTGACTGGACAAGGATGCCATTCCACAAGGTTGATTTTCTACAGGGATACGCAGCCTATGCATGTCCTCTGGTCTCTCCAATCCCTCAGGTTGCATATTTCATGCAGAATCCAATTGACGTCAGAGGCATTGATGTGAGGATTGGCTTGCCTCCACAGGCCTTGGATGCTTTCTCCCACTATTTCCTCATGAATCTTTTATGAACCTGAAGCTTCCTCCTTGTATCTGTCTAATAATTTACTCTCTTTTCGTCTGAGATGGGGGGATGGACTTTAGGAAGAAGTGAACATTATAAGAAATGATTACTGGTTTTAATAATGATGCTGTCATACTCGGTTGCTGAGTTGAAGAGCTAGTTTTTAGATAAATAAGGAAATTTTATTTCTCAAGAGGTAGTCCAGAACCCATTTCCCATGATAATAGTGAGGTATTTTCATCACCAAATACAGCTTTTTCTCTTTGCAACATGTTTGGAAACTAAATTTTTCACAATTCTCATTCAATAATTGAAAGAACGCAATCTGGAAAAAGCTCTTAAGTAATATATGATTATATGTGTTGCAAATGACCTTAATTGAGTCCTTGTGATGATCTCAATCTAAGGGAGAAGCACGAAGGACAAGAAAAATAATGCACTCTGGGCCCATGAGCAAGAATATGCATTTCCTACAGTTCAAAAACAAAGTGTCCTTGGCAATTTTCACAATTTGAAACTGTTCAAACAGCTAGAAAAATTTGCTCTGCTGAAAATAGAAACAACTGCTAGCAACAGAGTTGTATAGAGAAAAGGTGGAAGTGGAAATCACAGATAAATGAGGTATAAATTCAAGGAAGGTGGGGCACGATTCTATGGCAGATCTTCTCTCTTGGGTATTTGGGCAGCTAATATCTGCATTACATGCATTTCCTAATAGAATAAGAGCCAAATCCAAGTTCTCCTTCTGTTATTGTCACCTTATCTTGCTCCTGCATCACCAAATTCATGTTATTGGATTCCCAAGTCAAGCTAATGAAGACATCAAAGCCACATGATGATTATCAGAAACAAAGGTGATTTGAGACATTCTTCAATGATAAGTGGAAAAAGAGAAACGTATACTGTACACATGGATAATGTCTATATATTTTCAATGTAGCATACAGCTGGCAAGAGGGCCAAATTATATTTAGATGGCCCATGCCAAAGTCATAAGTGAAGAGAAGTGGCATTGAGCGTAATTTCACCCTTGCTAACTGTACATATACCCCAAAAGGATGTAAATCATTGCAAGCAGGGGGAAAAAAAGGCATGAAGACCAAAGCAACTAAAGACTTGCAATAACCACTAATAACATTATATGCAACGAAAATTGCTAAAATTATTCGAGAATCAATGTAAATCATTCTATTCTTGGGTGCGCGCGTGCATGTTTGTGTGTGGGGTGGGGGGGGATGTTATAAATCATGGTAATTGGAGAGAAAACAAATAATTGCTTCCAGCCTCTCAGGAGTACTCGGCAAAATTAACATGGTTAACAGCAGACAGACAGCACACACAATGCTGAAAGCGGGGAAGAACTAAATTAAAAAGTACGTTTAGCTACCCAACTCAGCCTCAACCTCTATCTAGTTAGGATCAGTAAAAAGGATGCATTTCCTCCATTATGTTTGTGTTAAGTTCCCAGTGATAATAATAGCTTAATTTCTGTCGAGTCCATTTTGCTGGAATTGCCGGGAGTCGCATCAGTCCTTCAGTTCTCCCGGCGCTGGTAATGTTTTCCAACAAACAGTTTGGTTTAGGGTTACATTTTTCAAAAGACCAAGTTAGCTACTGGCAAAAATCAAAAATCATATGACGCACAGTAATTTCACTACATTGAAAGACAAGCCTTACAAGGGCAATTCCTTCTCCCTCTCTCTCTCTCTCTCTCTCTCTCTCTATTGATTACCAGGTGACAATGCTGCTGACAGCTAGGAATCTATTTTAAGTAGGCTGTGGTTGCAACAGCTGTACATTTGGCAAGCTTCCTAGAAATTATAGTGGTACCTGATATCGCCAATTACGTAGGCCATGGTGTCTAAAGGTACATTTGGGAGGCCTTAAAGAAATTGAAAGGGCACCTGTATACCCAATATATTTCAAATAGACTCACTGTAACAACAATAGTATGATACCATGATAGCTCTATTTTTGGCTTATTTACTGAAATTTCAGTAACAGCCAAGCAAATTGCGTGTTCATGAAAGAATAGGATAAGTCCCTACAAAGGTGAAACAATGTTCAAAGAATATGGACCCTCTATATTCTCTGGATTAGATATACTCCTCTTGAAGAATAATGCTAAACAAGATAAATGCACAATCCATTGGTAACTCAGAATGGCCAAGCCAAATTTAACCTATGAAAGACAAGCAAGCCTCGAAAATTCCACCATAACTTCAGAATATGACAAGAAATTAAACTCCTAAACCAAATTAAAAATTCTCATGAAATTTGCATAATGCAAGTTTTGTCAGGGGACAGCATGTCAAACCAAACCGAAATACAATTTAATGGAGACTGAACCAAACTGTACTACGAGACTAACTGAGCCAAACCAAACTGATATAAATCAGTTCTGTTCAGTTCAGTCACTCGGCTCTTGAATCAAACAACATCAGAGGCTGATGCAGTTCTTCTCTGCCTCCCCCAAACAAATCTCAAAAGTCATGAACAATCAGAGTAATCAAACAAACTACTGCAATCTCAAAGCTTCTAAATAACAATCAAAAGAAACTTCTAATTTCAACTAAATAAACTCCAATCCCTAAATCCTCAAATAAACTCAACAGTCAATATCTTAGTAGAATAAACCCATAGATTCAAGTAGTACTCGACATGAAATCAACAATCCTAGGGAAGAAGTATACCAAGCATAGGACAGCTAGCTCAAACCCATCTGCAGCAGTAATTCAAGAAGCAGCAGGGGGTTTTTTGAATTTTTATCTTCCATTATTTCTATCAGTAGGATTATTATTAAGTATGATTTATTTTTTATTAGAATAATTGTTCTATTAGGACTCTTGAGTCAAGTAGGACTTGTTATTATTAATAGTTCCACTAGGACTCTTAAAGCTACCATGTAACTCTATAAATATGGAGCCAGACATCAATAAAATTCAAGCAATTATTATTTTCTTCAAATAGGGATTTAAGATCCAACGAGCTCCATGACGCAATCCTTAGCTCGGAAACTTGACAGATTCAATACCTAGATAGTATAATCTAATTCCAACCCCTAATCAATCAACGGAATAGATTAACTCCACTCCCTAATCAATTGCCTGCTACTACTATGGCTTGAGAACTCCTTCAATTGATGAACTGCTATCTCCAATTTCTAATCAATCGATCACCTGCCATAGCGCTAATCCCTAATCCTTCAAAATAACTCAACAACTTTTTCAATTGATGGAACCGTGGATCATTGGAGCCTTGGAGTGTATTGCAGAGATGGAATCAATCCACATACAGAACACTTCTTCAATGGGTCAGTGACCCACCATGCGCAACACTACCTTGATTTGTGGAAGAAAAGAGGTCGAAATTGATTATGGAAGAAGAATAAGAGAAAATATGGCTTGGGAAGTCGGCTTGCGCATCTTTGCATTCTTTTGATTTCTGAAAAAGAAATGAAAGGGCAAGCTAAAATGGATGGTTGGAAAAATTATACTTTGAAAGTCTGTTCAGTTTTCTACCAATAAAACCAACTGAACCAAAAACCAAAATTTTTATAAATGCATAACCGAACCGACGCAGTTAAGCCAAAAAACTGAACCAATTGAATTGAATCAGTTCAGTTTTTCAGTTCACCCCAAAGCTGCTCAGCCCCTGTTTTAATTGTGTTCGATACAGAAATTATAAAACCACATTACAATGTTCAAAATAGAACTGGAAAAATTATGCAGCTTATGGCTAAAAAGTTACTGAGCAGGCTTTTAATGCAAAATGGCAGAAATCATAGATGACCATCCACAGCTTTCACTTGGTTAGTGGAACAATCCCACAAGGAAGGATGCTCAAGTTAATTGACAACTAACAGAAAAAGAAACAGATACTATGCAGTCAAAAAGTCTGAAAAGAAAAAGAATCTGAGGCTCTGTGGGATTAGAATAATTCAGTATTAATGCCTAAGGAATTGCTTAGAAAACAAAGAAATTGCATTAGCATTCATAGCAATAACAGTTGCAAAAGCACTTAAATGTAATAACATCAGCTACAGGTTACAGATAGATATTGCAGACATCCGTAAGTTAAATGAAAAATAGCACAAACTCATATATAAATTTCTTTGAAGTAGTCACAAGTGAAGATTTATCCATAAGCTTTATCAACTTGTCATTACACAAATTGAAGCCAGTTCCAACTTCAGTTGATTATGTTAGCATCTGGAATGATTCACTGTTAATGCTTAAATAAATCAAGAAGTAAAATGCACTTGCTCGGGTACCTAGAATTTTTCCGAGTCTTTCACCTTCAGCACTGGCATAAAGCAGTTTCTTCCATTAGTGGAAGCTAGGGAACATTATGCATTTATAGGCAAGATATGACTCAGGAAATTAAGTCTCAACAAGAATTCACAGTTGTATATGGATACGGTAAATTACCTGTTTCACCATTACACTCTCTAAATCTTCCAAGGAGCCAAAATTATTAGAAAAATAACTGCCCTGTGGCTTCTGTTGGCCTATCACATATCCTTCATCTGATCTCATTAGGGACTCCATGGCCAAATTATCAACCTCACTGTGCTTCAACAGAAATGGATCTACAAGATCTGATTGTCTTGCTGAATTGAAGCTCTTGGTTCTATGGAAAATTGCACTATTTGGGTCCAAACTCCGGCCCATTGGATTCCCAGTACCATGATTAGGAATTGCAGAGTTTATTGAGCTACATACAGCATTTGAGGGGTAAGGGGCATCTTGCCTCTGGTCATCCCAACCTTGTGGGGCATTAGCAATTATTTGTCCGGCATTACTTCTAATTGAAGCTACTTGGCACTGTAAATCTGCCTTAGAGTCCTGCAAGTGAGTCAGCACTGTAGAAATAGAAGAGACGTGAGACAGATTATTCCCACTTTGCAAAGCCATTGTTGACATGCTATCTCTAATGTTGCTAGGATGCAGAGTAGCTTGTTTAAAACAGTCATTAAGGCCAAAAGAATTTGATTGGACTCCTGTTGACTGAACAGCACTTGACCAGCTGTCATTACATCTACTCTGATCCAAAAAATTTGAAGAATATCCTGAATCAAAAGCGGTCACAGCAAGAGATGATTGTTTTCCAAACTTTTGGCCATCTTGAGCCTCTTGAGCACTCCCTTCTAACATTAAGGGTTTGTTGGGAACACCAAGGAAACCACCATTTGAGCTGCCAGCCATTATATTTGCATCTGGGAAACCATTGGAAACAGAGAAAGTGGTAGTATCATTAACTTCAGTAGGAAGTTCTCTGATATAGGTAACACCATTACTAGGTGGTATTTGATCAACTTCTAGTGACATTGGCATCCCTTGAAGTACATTGCCATCATTTCCAGAATGCACAATTGACTGGAATTGGCTCTGATTATTAGTCAAATGGCTCGCGGTTTGCAAAGGACCTAACTGAATTACTCCAGTAGTAGCCAGACTACGCATACCAAGAGCAGCAGGAGAATTCAACCTACCAAGCATACCACTTGGTGGGAGAGATCTGAAGGCTGCAGCATGGAACTGCCCAGTTCCAGCCAAGTTGGGGAACCCAATGCCATTCACAGAACCCATTTGTAAATATGGAGAATCTGTACTGCCTAAAGCTGCCACCATATTAGCTTGCTGATTTGCAACAGTGCTGATCCTTTTAAGGTAAAGCCTGTATTTCTGAAATCACAAAACAATGTAATTAGCTACCAGGAGCAAACTATTATTTATATTTAATTGAGGAGGGGTGTAAGTATATGCCTGTAGATGGCTCGCAACATTTTCTCTCGTAAGCTTTTCAACATTCATCAAATCGAGAATCTTTTTAGGCACAGCCTCTGCATGAAAACAAGAAAATTGAAAATGTACAACTATAACAATAATAACAAGACAAACAGATTCATCCATAAATATATTTACTATGACAAAAATTATAGCTCTAAGAATTAGTTGTTGACTGGTAAGGTTGCTTCAGTTGGTTGAATTGATAGATGAAAACCAAACAAATACAAATGGAATAAAAATATCAGAGACGACAACTTATCCCCCAAGATGATGGAGAGGAGAGCATATGCTCACATACTTGCAAATACACACATGCAAGCATGCACAACACAGCGGAATATCATGTGCTTAATAATATCATGTGCTTAATGAGATAAGTTTAACACCTCAAACACTAATTTTCAGATGAAGAGTCGAAGACATACTGTCAATGCCTAACTGATTAACAGCTGCAACAAACTTGCGATGCAGCTCTACTGACCAAACAACCCGAGGTTTCTTTTGGGTTGTCGGATCCTCATTTTCATGTTCATTATCATCACGATCCTCATCCTCCTCTTCATTCTGATCCTTCCTTTTTTTATTAAGCTTCTGGTCTGCTCCGGCTTCACCACTTCCATGATGCTTATCTTGGTTGGCAAAGTTATTCTGATCCTTGTTATTGAATTTTCTTCTCCTAATTACATGTTGCCATATGTTCTTTAACTCCTCCATTCGAACAGGCTTCAGCAAATAATCACAAGCACCATGAGTAATACCCTTCATCACAAGCTTTGGATCACTATTTGCTGACAACACTGCAGACATTTCAACATTTGAATTAGGATCATGACCTAGTTGAGCAACCTCTTGCTACAAAGATGCTTGTTTAATCAAATACGTTTACACAAAGTACAAAACTTAACAGAACACAATTCCAATATTCAGCTATGGAATCAACTCACAAAATGGGTTTACTCAAACTAATAGAGAAATCACTAAAATTGTGAACAATATTGCAAATTTTGAAACGGAAAAAACTGAAAAATTTTTCAATTGTTTGCTGAAAGTTTAATGATAACTTGTAGAATCTGTAACACATCTTCAATCAACAAAACCAAGAAAAGACCATGTGCAGTGTTTTTGGCTCACTTATGACAGGTAGGTCCATCTCAAGCCCCACGAGCTCCAGCAATTTAAAACCATCCATGTCTGGCATATGCACATCACTGATAACCAGGTCAAAGTTGTTCTTGTTTTCTCTCAACATCTTCAATGCTGCAATTGCCTGGCTTGTCGTGGTAACTGCAAAGTCCATAATCCATTTTCAACAAAACCAATTTTTCAAAGTCCACAAGCACCATAATCAATTAACATATAAGGACATTGATAAATACATGATTATTAAGAAAAAGACATATGAGTGACTCCCCAAAAATCAGGAGATATTGGAAACTTAAGCGGAGATGAATCTATCAAAATTTCTACTTTAAAACGAGGACCAGGAACAGAAAAAATAAAAATCTAACTCCAGAGAACCAATAAACCAACGGTCCATGTGCAATCAACTTAGTAGATCCTACAGTTTCAATAATTGTAGAACACGTAAACTGAAATCACAGAAAGCTAGTGAGAGACAGTAAAGATTCGAAAGCACGAATTGTAAACTTTACTACAATAATGAAGAATAAAATCTTTTAAAGAAGATGCATATCTAAGGGCCCATATGGCAAAAGAAAGAAACAGAACAGGACACACTTTTAGAGGAAAAAATGCAAGTAAAAATATAAGAGAAGTTCAGTTAGGCCAATAGTTGGCACAGATTTCATAGTTTACACAGACTACAGATAAAATGCGAGATGAAGAACAAAACCACCAAATGAACATCCAAAACTAGATTTAGCCAATCAGCAAACAACATCTAATCATAAACGCGACAACCCAAATCCAACGAGTGAATAAAACAAAACTAAAACGAGAATAAAGAAAAGAAGAAAAAAAAAATTAAACCGTGATATTGGCATCGACGAAGCAGAGTCTCTAGCAGCAAGAGACAAGTAGGGTCATCGTCAACTGCCAAAACCCGCATGCCAATGGGAAACTGGTCTCTGGGTTCTCCAATTCCTTGCTCCACAGTCATTTTCTCTTCTCTCTTTACTCTTTAGTCGAATGAAATTTGACAGAGGGTAGTATCTGCTGTATTTGGTCTTGAAGCTCAGATTTGAACAAAACCCAGAAGCTAAAACAAAAGCAGAGATTAAAAAATAGAGAAATTTGAGAGAGAAAGTGATTAAAGATTGGGAATTTGCAATGGGGAGAAGGTGGAATATGAACCAGAGAGAAAAAGAGGATTAAGTGTAGTTCTTCTATTGCCTTAACCATGAAAAGAGAGAGAATATGGAAACTAAATTTGGACGGTGATTCTGATTGAACAAATTTCACTGTAAAGATTTCTTTTACCAATTCTGGTATACTTGCGCGTACTTCCCACGCGATTTCGTTTGCTTCTTTTCCTCCTTAACCAGCTTTAAGCTTTTGCCTACTGCACGAGAGAAATTATTACATAATACCGGTAGCACTGTAATAGGAAATAAAAAGTTAATAAAATAGGAAATCGTTTTTTTAAATAAAATAATTAAAATTTAATAAATATAACTGTTAATTTCAGAATTTTTAAAAGTTAAAAAAAAAAATTATAAATGCACATAGTGTTATTTCATTGGTCATGTGTATCGGAACATGGGAAAAGAAAATCTGAATGCAAGGGGGAGACATAAAGGATAGTTTGGCAAAGTAATGTGAAATCCATGTGGCATAGAGTGTGACACACAACTGTTGAGTTAGAATTACAGACAAAGGAAGAAAAACTAAAAATAGAAGCTAATTAAAATAATAAATTTTACATGATATTTTTAAATATATTTTAAGTGGATATTGTTTCATTTATGAAATTATTTTTATATAACAGTTTACCTTTTTTAATGCCTTTAAATAGGGAACAAAACAGTAGAATTTTAATAAATAAATTACCATAAAAAATTGGTCTATAATTAAGTATGAATGAAAAGGAAAAATAAGTTAATAATTATAATTAAAAAATTTGTAAAACTTAAAAAATTTATATAAAATGTATATTATAATTCTAGAAATTAAGAAGTGTAGAAGGAGAGAGTAGGCAGAATCCAAGTGGCCCAAAAAAACCAAAAGGCAACTGCGACTGCAAGAGCTTGACTGGGTCGCGTGCTCTAACTTTTTTGTTTTTTATATTATTTTAAAAATAATTATTAATCTTTTAAAGCTTAAAAAGGCCTCTTAATTTTAGGGCTTCAAGACAAACCCATTATTTTAAGAGTTTTACTCGGTAAATTAAACCACCCAATTTAAATAATTCATAATATTCGCACATGTAAATTTTAATCTTTATATTAAAATGAGTTTGATTTTTTCTTTAAAAAAAAAAAAATACAGTAACTATTAGGTAACCATATGCATATGAGGAGTGAAGTGGAGAAGAATGTGAGGAGTCCCATATTATTAGATGATGTGATGTTTGTTTTCTACATTAAGAGGTTGTGATTACTTGGCAGCCTCTAAGTGCCTTTTTTATTATATATCTTTTCTTCTTAATCCACATTTTAATCATTCATTCACTCATTATCTCTCATTACTGCTCCATGACTTGGCATCTCTCTGTCTCTATGTTGGACCTCTTAGCTAGCTCCACATACACACAATGCATATACATGCATGCAAGATCCCAATAAAAAAAAGTTTTTAATTTTATTTTTATGATTATCCAACGCAGCATCCTTTTTGACTCTCCAATAATATTCAAATGTTTGCATGACTCTCTATTATCAACTTACTTAATTATAATATGCTATTTAATATTAGATATCTTGAAGATTCATGTTGGGTGCAAAATCTTGAGATTCCTTTGCTTTAATTTCTTCAAAGTAGCATGAGGTCTCTTTTGGCATGACATGATTTCAGGTGGCATGAGAGAGAAAATAAGACACAATTCTGTATGCGTCTATTTGAAGAACACGACATTATTATTATTATGACTATTGAGATATTATACATATACATCTCCAAGTGGGCGATCCATGTCTAGGTGTTTTCTTCCACTTAGATCGAATATGAATTTAATATTAAAATATATCCTTATTTTAATATTAAATCACTCATGAATATATATATTTATAAATTTTATATTTAAATGTGAGGAATTTGAATTAAAAGTGAATTTTTTGTGGTGATTATACTTTTAAAAATTTTTCAAATCCAATTAAAACTCTCAACTTTTAATTTTGACTTAATTAATCCATCATATAATAATTTTAAACTAATTAAGCTTAAATCAGAATAGTAAACAATAAATCTATTAAATATTTACCATTTAAAATATTTTTAAAATTTTTAAAATTGAAACAAATCTTGAACATACCATCTTCTCCATTATGTAAAATTGAAGACCAAGCTGCTTATGGTAATCAAACACCAACAGAAATTTGTTCTAGCATTGTTAAAATAAGCTTAATAGGCCCAACCGAGCCGGCCTTAACGGGTACCGACATGTCTTACATTTTATTTTTTAAATAAAATTTGAATTGAAACTAAAAAAAATAATTAAATTTACGATATTAACTAAAATAAAAAAACTTTATATTATACCAACCATAATTATAAATGAAAAAAAAATTTATCTCTTGAGATTCATTTTGGCAGCTTCCATAATTTTATTTCTGTAATTCTTGAGGAGATATTATAGGTTTTTGTATAGGATTGGGTTTGAAAAATATAGACATTGAGCATTCAGTTTTTTTAGAAAAAAAAATAATTTATTTTAATTATTTAATATATAAAATTAATACTTTAATCATTGAAAAGGTTAGTTTACTAATTTTTTTGACTCTGTTAATTAATACTATTAAATTTAAAATTATTAGATTAAAATTGAAAATTAAAAGATTTGATTAGATTTTATAAAAAAATTAAAAATATAATTAATTATTAAATAATAATTAAGTTGCTAAAATGGTTTCAAAACTACAAACAATAAGATCCAAATGAAATAATGTCCTCTTTTAAGATTTGTTTCAGAAGCTAAATTTGATTAGTGACATAAACTAGTTGGCAATCACACTTGTTGTTTAAATCACTGATTTGGAATTAAAAATTAAAATGCGAGTCCAAGGATTCAAGCATATATATATATATTAAAATGCCAGGCCGGCCTACATTATTGTCGAATCCTACCACAACTCCAACGTTCATTACTTCAAATTTGTTATTTTTTAATCCAGCCAAGCTGAGTGGAATATTCCTGTTGCTGGGCTAAAAATGTCGAGGATGGAATCTAGAGGCTGGCCAAGCCTAGGTTAATACTTCAATCAGCTATTCATGCTAATTTGGAAAGAAAACTTGAAAGTTGAAATTAATAATAATAAAAAATTACAAATAATTATAACATGTAAAAAATTATTAAATCATATGGTAAAATATTTTCTCCTTCAAATCTCTTCCATTCCCTTTATTTGTAATCCCATGAATTGGACGCTGTAAAATAAATAAATAAATAAATAAATAGTTAGCCATTCATAATCAAAAAGACAATATCACAAAATAAAACTATAAAAATTAAAAATATATATATAAAAAATATAAACCTTTTAAAAACAATACCTAGTCTAGACATAGTCCAGTCATTGTCCTGGCCAATAGCCCAGAAGAAGTATCCACCCAGGCCCTGTGATCTCGCAAACCGGATCTTCCAGTAAACGGACATGGTATCATCGTACCCGACCCAAGAATCTCCGACAACAGAATAATAAGACACACTTTCTCCATCAAAATAAACTGTTCCCTTATTCTCACTGTTAAATTCCACAATTTCGCTATAACTCAAAACCCCATCTCCAGGTCCCACTCCTACAGCTTCTGCTCCAATCCCACTAACATTCGGATCCTTCAGTTTCCATGTCCGCCCGTATAAAGGTAGCCCCATTACAATCTTTTCGGGCGGTACACCCGCTTCGATCCACGACCCGACACCATGGGTAGTACTTAGATTAGAATAAGGATCAAATAGAGCAGCGTTTGGGCCAGTGAAGTTCTGCCATGATCCATGGTAATCATAGCACATTGGATTGATCCAATCAAGAAAATTATTCATAGCCTTTACTGGGTATGATCTTGGAACACCATAAGTGGTGAACATGGAAGAGTAGTAGACTGCAGAAGTTAGCAGAAGATGTGGTTTCCCAGAAGTTGCAGCTTCGTCAACTAAAGCTTGTTGCCATTCTTCAAGCAACAAAGCAAAGTTGATCATTTCTTGATCGTTAGCAGGAAATTCCCAGTCTAAATCAAGACCATCAAATCCATATTTCCTGCCAACTTCAATGGTAGAGTTGATGAAAACTGCACGTGTTTGATTGGTCGTCGACATTATGGAGAAGTAGTAGGTTTGGTTTGGATCAGCACCTCCTATGGATAACAGAACTTTGGCAGGAGGGTTTCGAGAACGGAGGGTGGCTATGAACTCCGGTATCATTTCTTGATGAAATGGTGTAACGTTAAGCTTGAAGGAGACAGGGTCGAGTGGAAGAAAAGCGTAGTAAATATGAGTAAAATATGATGTATCAATGGAGGAAGGGTCAAGTCCATTGAATGATGGCCAGTAAGCTGCTTTGATTCCTTGAGAAATATCAACTGGTGGGTATGAAGGTGAAGGAGCAGGAGCATTGTTTTCATCTTCAGCCATGGGAGGATAAGCAGGAGACGTAGGAGAAATCAAAAGAGGTCTTGGTGATGGAGATGGAGATGCGACAGGAGACATAGAGATGGAGTCACCATTGGCGATTACAGTGTAAAGCATTAAAAAAAATAGAGGTGACATGACTTTTGGAATAGACACAGTGAGGCATGGAATGATTGCATTTTGGAAAGTAATGCAGATATATATATATGCATAAAGGGACGATGATAAAGACAAAATTTTGCTTAGTTATTTGCATTTGCTGTTCGGCTTTGGAGGCTTGTGGTTATATTTTCATAGAAGATTTCATTCAAAGTTAGACTCGAAAGACATTTATTACAGGTAGAGAATGAGACGCAACAGATGGATCCAATGAAGAGAGACCAAAATGCCAACAGAAAAAAAAAACGGCTTTGATACTTTCAATGTTGATGTGTTTAGGTCCATAAAACCAAGCACATCTTGCTGTCCATGAAAGCATCATCTTGAATATGAAAGAGAAATGGAATAAATTGACATTTTCAAGAGGCCTGAGGCTTGGATATGAGAGGAAAAATGGGCTACAACTTCAATTAACCCACCCAGGAAAACATGGATTTAGACTCTCATTTATGGGCAGACTACAACCAAATCAGACTTTTATGTCCATTTTATTCTAAGGAAGTTTTTTTCTTTATTTTTGGTGAAAGATATATTGCATAGATAAAAGGAAGAGTTGCATGGATTGGCCCAAGAAAAACAGGCAACACTTAGCTAAGTCCTATGAAAATGGACTACAAAACCAAGCCCAACAACCATAACCCTACAATGGAAAATCCTAGAGAATCGGCCCATCCAAACTAGAGAATAGAAAATCGGACCCTTAGCTGTCTATGAATGTCGATCTTGGAAATATAGTGGGAAGCTTCTTCAACTATAGATATACCGCCTATAAAGCATAAGAATACTCCAGCAAAGAAAAAAGCTAACAGATTAGGAGGAGTTCGTAATACAACCATAAATATAGGAGGAATCTAGTCCAATTATGCATATATATCTAAACATGGAAATCTCTTAATTTCTAACGGTTTGAGTAATTAAGCTTCTGCATAGAGATTTTTTTTTTTTTTTTTTTTGGGGGGACATGTAAATCTCATTGACCCAACACATATATCTAAACAAGAAATGACTAATAAACAAATAAAATAAATTGCAAACCCAAGAAAAGTGCAAATCCATTGATGAAGTGTAAAGGTAATTACAGTCTTCATGAACTCAACACTGCTATTTCATATCCGACACGCCATGATGGGAGAGAGAGAGAGATGTAATGAAAACCAATGTATGTATCATGGGTTTGAGGAGCAAAAGAGGGATTTTGTTGTCCTCTTTCAAGCTTATGATGTCTTTTGCAGATACTTCTTTTGGGTTCTCAAGTGCGAACTTGTTTTGGCTAGACAAACAAATCTCATAAAGAGATTTGGTTCAAATTGATTAGACAACTAAAAATTGTTCATTGGGATCATATGGTGTGTTTCTAATTCCAAACCCAATTAAAAAACAATAATAATAAAGCAATTAAAGTGCCAAAATCCATCCACCATCGTCTTTTCCTTGTGTTTCAAGCCCCTTCCAAGTGGGGTTAGGGATTGGCTAGAAGAAGTTTGTTAAATAAAAAGACAAAAGCTTTAGCCTTTAGATAACATAATTATAAAAAGTAAAACTTCAAGATTATGCAAATCCTAGGGTTTAATAAGAGATTTGCTCAAATGAAACTAATAATACACAATGCTTATCACTAATCTAAGTCTATTATTGCATATATAGGGCTCACATCAGCTTCACCATTCATCTGTCGGCCATTTGTCACTGTACCCACCATTCATACCACATAGGACAAACCACAAAAGATGATGCCTTGCCACTTCATTTTAGTAGAGGAGGAGCCTTCCAACATGGCAAATTTTTAGTACTAAAACCTCAAATGTGTTGGGCTCCACATAGGACTAAACTAGTCATGTTCATGATGGCCAGCTAAATAATTGGACAGAAGACCACAAAGACATCAACTCAATGCAGAGCCTGAACTGGTGTCTGCAATGGCAATGCACAAAACCAATACTAGAACTAGAAATATCCATATGAAAAAGGGAAGAGATGGATGGCCCACAAAAAGTAGTAGAGAGAAGAAAACTACACATGAACAAACCAGTAACATAGTACTCTGGATGATGGAATTAGAAGTACACACGAAGAGGTGGAGTAAGGGATTGTGTGGTCTCTAAAACAAGCCCAGTTTGTCTCCCCATGATTGAAGCAAGGCACTTGCAAATAATAGTGCGACTGCAAGGCTCTGAATTGTTTGTTTCTCTCTTAATCTTTTGCCTTTCATGAGCAGGCAGATTGATATGTAGGGACACATTGCATTTAGCCTCCTATAATGAAATGAATATGGGAACATAGCTAGTGGAGTTCCAATGAATGGGCAAGTGTGTGAGTATAAGTAAAAACCACCAATCTCTAATTTTAAATATCTAAAAATCAATGTAGGCACTAGGCAGCATTATATTCTTCCCTATTTGCTTCCTATCAATAAAGATTTTATTTTTTTTGTTGTTCCCTTTTGGAAATCAACAAACTTTTTCTTAGTTTTATTAGCAAGAAGCTCAAAAAGGTCATATTTCATATTTCCCATGGATTCACAAAGGAAAGAACAAAGTCTATCTAAGGCTTCTCCACGTGCAGATACTCAGAACGAACAAGAACTACTTGTTGAAGAAGAAGAAGAAGAAGAGGCTGATCCTTCTCTCCAGTTGGATCTCAAGCTGACTAGAAGCAATGAGTTCCATAGAGAGCTCAACCTTATCGACTGCTTCAACATGGATTCAATCAATACTTCATCAGAAACTCCTCAAACTACAGATGTTGAGCAAAGAGTCTTCTCATGCAATTACTGTCAAAGGAAATTCTACAGCTCACAGGCACTTGGAGGACACCAAAATGCCCATAAAAGAGAGAGGACGCTTGCCAAACGAGGAAGGATAGGGGCTTTTGGACACCCTTACTTGCACCGCCATTATTATCCAGACATGGCTTCTCTTCCTCTCTATGGTGCATATGGTAGATCTCTTGGAATTCAAGCTCACTCCATGATCCATAAGCCTTGTCATCTATCTTTCGCTAATGGGTTCGCAAATCTTTATGGACATGGCAATTGGTCTAGGCCTCCTATTGACCAACACCCAGCCATAGGAAAGCTGTCAATGAATCATTATCATGTAAATGCAACAACGGCAACATCATCGCCGGGGACTTCATGTTCCGGCGTCGGTAGGTTCAACTTAGAGAAGAGTACTATAGCGGGTTCTCCTGCCGACGAGGGAATTGCTAGTTGTTGGCTGGGTAATAATCAGGATGAATTGCAGAAGCTTGACTTGTCCCTCAAGCTCTAAGTACATCCTTTTTTGCCTTATAATTTAATTTCATATTTAGTATTTTGGTACGTTTCTCTTGGAAATCATATGTAAGTCTGGTTCCAAATTGCTTAAAGCTTTGTTTTTTTTTTCTTTTTAGGTATTCTTGAATCATCTTGTAACAACTTATGCAATATAAAATAAGTGAAAAGAAAATCATATTCTTTTTAAATTTATCCATAAATTTGTAGAACTGAATATTGTCCAGTAGAATAATTCACCCTGAAGTAATAGTTATGATTCTCCATTTCTCGCCTTGTCTTTTTTCCTGTGTAAGGGGTAAAAAGAAGATGCCTTTTAAATCACCCACAGTGGCAGTAGCTGAAGATCAAGAGAATCAAGAAGAAAATTATAGTAATGGATGATCATCTAATAAATTGATTTACCATCATCACATGGCTGTAGTTGCATCATGGGTTCACCTGTATCTGAATATGAAGTGAAAGAAAATATAGCATATCATACATTGAAGAATGGAGAATTAGGGAGATAGATACGAGATACATCAAAGTAGCTTAAGGCTTTCTTCGAGAATATTAACTGTTTTAGTAACAGTTAGCTATTCTAGTAGTGGATAGTTGTTCTAGTAATAATTAGCTAAATATTATAAAAAATTGATACCGAGCAGAGCCTAATTATGGATAAAGTGAAGCTGTCAACTAAAGTAACAGTAAGGATTTCAAAGCAAACATGTTAGTGGGATATAAACTTCATCAATCAAGCTACAATTTTTCTAATGGTAGAAACTGTTGCTTCATCTTCACAAGTCATATGCAATTTTGGATTAAGACTTTCTTTAACTCGGCCTAACAGAGTGTTTTGTTTGTCCATTTTCAAGTGGCGTGTAAGATGTCTCTTTCGCCAAGTGATGGGTAAAATCTAAAGAAGATTTTATTGTATTTAATATTAAGTACCATAGTCCGATTGCATTACATCACATTCAACACAGTTTTCTCATGCAAAGTGTTTAGGGCATTTACAAGTTGGACTTGCCGGGAGCCCTCTTTTTCTCCTTTATCAAAAGTTGAAAATTTTCCAGAAAACTATACTAAAATCAATAACAAAAGATAGGTCTTGCCTGGCTACCACCAAGTGCCACTTTTCCTTAATAGATTAATAAAGCAGAGCACATTATGGCATCACTTTTCCTTCACTGTCCTGCCAAAATCTAACAAAAGATTAGCCAGAAAACAAGAAACCGACATATCAAACCCCACAACAGCTCCCATTTGTAAAACCGAAAGAACTCAAGCTCACCTGTCATCATAAAAAAAATCATACAAATGTGTTAAAAATATCTGCAAAATAATGATATGATGATGAGATATAGCAATTTAGCTGGTCTTGCACCCACTACACAATCGTGCTAAATTTGCTTAAAGCTGAAGAAGAAAATATGCAAATCATCAAGCTTAGTTGGTGGATCATCACTCATGCATAGTCCTCTATATTATAAAATTTTGAGCCTAAATCTATAGGCTAAACAAGTGGTTATCAGGCAAAACAAGGCAAGCGCCTAAGACAAGATTATGTCAAATCCAATAAAAGCCAGTTCAAGAAAGACACATCATGGTTAACCCTTTAAGACAAGATTAGGTGGTTGCAATTATTTGGCACAATCT
The DNA here is from genome assembly GCF_001659605.2 of Manihot esculenta. Classification (NCBI taxonomy): domain Eukaryota; kingdom Viridiplantae; phylum Streptophyta; class Magnoliopsida; order Malpighiales; family Euphorbiaceae; genus Manihot; species Manihot esculenta. The sequence goes on along the minus strand of NC_035176.2, from coordinate 32,841,397 downwards.
ATCATTTGAGATAACAATAATAATAATAACAACAGCAAAAGCATATAATAGTGAAACACTGGGGCTTAAAGTATTGGAAGACCACTGGATTTGGGGCCCTGGTGGACATTTACTACCCAGCTATCCCTAAGGAAGGTAAAGTATTAGAAAGTTTTTTAAAGTAAGAGTATACCTTTTCTCGTTTAAGAAGTAGGAAAAGTTTTTCTAGAAGTATTTTAAGATTCTAAAGAAAAAGAATTCTTAACCCACCAATTTAGTATATTAAAAACTTAAAATGTTTTAGAGGTTTTCAATAACTTCCAAAAATATTTTAAAAAACTACAGCTTTCTCTTGAATACAAATTCAAAGTTCTGACATTCTGAAAAACCTCTTAAAACTTCCTCTCAAACACAGGTAAATGGGAAGAAAAAAATAGTGTCCATTTTAATCCACTCAACTGCAGACTATTTAGGACTCAATAAGACAATCAGCTGACAACCACCTCAACCCCCTAATAGAACAAAAACAAAAGGTAGGGACGCCACCTCCACAAAACTGAGCTCCACATGACCTTGCTCTGGATTCTTATGGACTAATTTTCAAAGATGTCTATTCAAGAAAGTTTAGTTTAATATGATAAGGATATTGAGTATATAAAAATGCATATTCAGCAAGACTGGACAAAAAAAATGATAATAACAAAAGGCACATTGGAGCATATTACTGACGGAACTTCAAAAAAGCTCATAATACTGGGCGATCACCCACAATGGTTGAACTTGACCTTGCAAAGTTCCAATTAAGATCACATCAACTTAAGCCCTTAATAAAAGCAGATATGCCCCTACCAATGCAATTACCATCTCAATATTGCCTATGTTTTCAGCTTTATCACAATCAAATTCATTCAATCTGATTCCCCATAGAAAGACACCAAGAAAGCTACTAGAAATTTATGTTTTCTGAAAAACTAACAGCAGATTCCATTTTTGAAATTTAACCACAATTAAAACACTTTTATCACATCAAAGATTTTAAAGTAAGAAAAAAGATGGTCATCTGATGTTTCAGATGCTAGCTCCTAGATATACCATACTTAGCATGAGGAAATAAAGGTTAACAAAGTTCTACCAGTCATCTAAATTTTGAATCCAGAACAATAACTCAGCCACATCCAGAACCCAACAACCACATAAACATACATCTGTGTGATTGCTTTAATGTTCAAGCATCCAGCTGGAAAAGTTACACTGAATGATGTCAAGAAACCAAGATAGGATATACTTTTATGGTATGCAACTTCAGAATTCAAAGTGCTAGCAACCATAACGTGGGTGGCCCAATTTTGGATATATTTCTATCCCGCTAGAGGTCAGACTTTATTGCAAAATTAAAGTGAAATTAGTCCATTGAGTGCTTTAATAATTAAGACCAGTATTTCAGCATGTTCTCAATACAAGATACTAAATCATTTAAATCAGCTTGAGCTATCCAGCAAAATGACATCATTTGGGCAAGTCTGCAGTCACATTCTGCTCATCAAAGTGATTGAATGAAGCAGTATCAACGTAAGCCATTTGAAGATCCTAGATGAGCAGTTCTAAGACATTGCACCCATGAGACACATGAACCTTTGTGGATGCATAAGACACATGATCGAAGATGTGTCATGTTTAACCACCAAATCTTACAATTATGCATTTATCTTTGAACACTGAAGGACAGAAACTATTCCTTAAGACCAAGCAAGGATAAGAGATGAAAAGAAAAGGTGCTCACATGAAACGATGACAGGGATTAAAGGACAAAACAAGAGACATGCAGGAAAGGATAGCAAGCCATTTGAGAATTGAGCTAAGCTAATTATGCTACCAAGCAAGCTACATATTGCATTTAAAATAGCATTTCAATGGACCACACATTACAAAATGTCAAAGAACAACTGCTAGTAACCCAGCCAACCATACTGACACAACTTCCAAAAGCATGTTAGAATACAAGAGCTCAACATGATGTCACAGGCAAATTGCAAATTTTCACTCCAGTAAGCATCTAAGACGAAGAACAGTATACAAGAGAAGTAATGTTCACGGAATTGACTTCTTATCTCTGTCTTCTACCTTTTCATCTCTGCTTTCATCATTCTAAGAGCCTCTTTGGATCAGCATGAAGGCAAAAAAGTGCAAGCATTCTCCCAAAAATATCTCTTTGAGATATCGAGTTCTAGTTCCTTGATCTCTACGCCCTTGAATGTCAAAATCAACAAGTTAAAAATTGGCGGAGTGCAGTGAAAGGACAATTTATTTGGTCCAATTGCAAGGAAGAGAATTTCACTAAGACATCATCCATCACGATGATGCTAACCTGATGTCTTAGAATTTGCCCATAATGGTGGTCTTCTCACATTTCAATGTGTCAATTTATATGATGCTACCTTGTGTATAAGAATCTGCATGATAATTCTGGTCTTCATATCATTCAACTTGGTCTATTAACCGGTCAATTATTCAAGCAATATATCAGCCTTTATGAAATGGTCAAGTTAATCTCCCATGTTAAAGAAAGAACATCAAACAGTGGCAGTTCCACAGAACTAAGATCTTGGGAATGAAAATTTTGGAGAGAATCTTTCCCTGCCATATTTTTTTTGCATAAAGTAGCAGCCCTCAAGCTTTAACTTTGACATTCTTTCTTCCAAGTTGAAGACTTCCATTGCACCAAAGATGGTCCATTACATATTCAATCACAGCTACCTAGAATTGTGTTATGCACCTTTCCATTTACAGTTTCCTGCATCATTAATGTTTGTGGTTCTACACTTCTCATTGTTATTACTTGAGTTTCCTGATCATATAAATACTAGTCCAGTTTTTAAAGTGGAGGATTTATCTCCTTATTAAGAAACTTTGGGCCTCCCAGTATGCCTGCTGATGTTTTGCCGGTCAAATTTTGCTTTAATCACCACATCTTCCACAATAAAAAGGTGAAATTGAAGTTGCCTTGAACAATAAGTTTGTTGCTTACTCTCTACAATGTTTTCAAGGATTTCTTGCCCAGTGGTGTGGTCATCCTGATTGCTATGCTGTATGGATTTCTAAAGAGGAATTTCAAATCTTGGATTCCACTCTTTTGGATTCTTATTATAGAAACGAGTTTAGACTTTAGAAAATAGTTTGTTCATGTTATTTTAATTATCTAAGAAATTGTGGTTTTGTATTTTGGATAATTAAAACTTGAAATCTAATTCATAGATTTGCATTCTTTTCCCCATGTGTTTTCAATTGTTTTTTTGTGGTTCTACATCACAGACTTTCCATTCTAAAACAGAATGTTGTTTTCAACAAGGCATTCACAAAGATAAAAGTATTTCCAATATTGGTTATAGGGATCCTACAAAAACTATAACTACTGATTAATCCTATTTGAGCGTGTAAGGAATTGCAACATGAGAAAATTAAAGAGCAATAGCTTTAAGTCCTGCACCTCCTCTCAGATAATTTATTCTAATCGATAGCAATTTGATGCAAGGGAAGTGGCCATGCAATTAGCAGTCTAATTATGATTAAGTACAAGATAGCAAGCGGAATAAAATTATATTACCCATGCTGCCATAGTGTTGTGTAATTGTTAGTTGGATTCCAATCAGTAAACTTCAAGCTATCATGTTCCCCTAATTCTAATTGCAGGGAGGCACGTTAAGTGGTTCATAGGCATGGGCAACACTTTGCAAAATTGATAATCACATCATAGTTTGTAGATAAGTTTAGTAAGAACTTCAAACCAGCAATGGCTCTTTCTTCAAAGTAATTACATTTTCAATAGTTAATTATTTTCAAATAAATAATTTCAAACAAACAAAATATAACAAGTTAAAGGCAAAACTTCTAAATTAATAACAACACACTGCAAACTTATTAAACGGCAAACATCAATATGTCAAAAAGGATAGCACTGGGCTAAGTGATCATAATTAAATTTTGCTCTTCTCTGAATAACTTTCTAAAAGCTTATCAAATTTATCATGTTTATGTTGAACCCAATACGCATGATCCAAACTCCAAAATGGATTACTGCCTACCAGTATCTTGTTACACCCCTGAAAACATGGACTGTCTAGCCTTAAAACGTGTCTACTTTCCCCTGCTTTTTGGTTGTAAGAACCGACAGCAAGTGGGAAAACACACTCGAAGATTCAACAGAAGACACTGTAAAATAAATAAACAAATAAAAACAAATAAAAATCCTTTTCATTTTCCACGAAAGACTTTACATTTCCAAACCACTGGATAAGTTCGATTCTATGCTTGTTCATCATATATTCATGCAAAGAGTGCAGAAATTTTATCATTTACCCCCCTTGCCTCCAAAAAATTATACTACACACGGTGATTGCCTCCAAGAACTCCCGAAGTCTCTGCTGAAGTTCAGGATTCAAATTCCTGAAATAATACAAGCCAATAACCATATCAGTAAATTACCAACCGAAACCAAATTCGCAAAACAATCAAACAAGGGAAATAGGAAACATGAGCCACACCTAAATCAAGTCCCAATCCATGTAAGGCCTAGACAACATACTGTCACGAGTAAGTAAGTAAATAACCTTTCTCAATTTCTAAACAATCAGGCCATGCCGAGCACGCAAACTCCAAAGCGTCGCCACCGCCCATCTTAGAGATACCGACGATCATGCTAATGGGAACGCACACATCTTCCCCTGAGCTATCTTCTCCGGATTTTGGAATGGATTCATACCCACAAAACACTGTAGCTTCAAGTTTACAGTCTCCATAGTCATTAATATCTTTCTCATTGTCATCCACAGCTCTCCTAGTCGATCTTAAACCACAAAATGAATTGAAATTCGTTGCGTGCTATAAAGTTTCAACATTGGGGGAGGGGAAGTTAGACATGAATTTCTAAGCATCCAAACAGGCGAAAAGGCGAAAAATTGGAAGAATGACAGCTTCGAAGGGCGATTGAATAAATATTGTCAGTTGCGAAGGGTCTGGATTGGAGGAGGGATGAGAAAGCATTTGCCATTTTAGAAGGGAACTATGGTGATAACGGGAGTGGATTCATGAACCAGGAACGAAGAAGGAACGAGCGTTATCCGACCAGTTCGAATTAAGCGAGACTTAGGGATGGCATACCCGCCAAAATCAAAATCCACTCCGACCCGGTTTTTATCTATTTGGGCTTCTGTTAATTGAAAGTGAGTTATGATTTTTTCTTTTTTTTCCTACATAATTATAATTTCGTATAATATAAATATATAATGCATATTTTATTCTCTTCTAATTGTACTTTACTGCCATTCAAACTCGGTTACTATTATTTCAATAAAGTTTAAATTTATTTAATTTTAGATTTTTTAATTAATAATGTGGATGAATTATTTTCATTTATATTTTTATTTCAAATTTTAACATTTCTATTTTCTATTAACATATTTAGAAAAAAATATAATACTTTCAGAATATATTTTTATATTTAATTAATTGTTTATATAAATGTGTACCTAAAATAATTTTGCTACGAGTTGCGGCCATATAATACAATTATCATTTTGGTAAAAAAAATTTTTTAATGGATTACAATTACTTTGTTTTGATGTTTTTGCTAAAGATATAATTTCTTTTTTCATAAAAGTTATTTTATTTTATTAATTTTATATTCATCCTATACACTTCAATTTTAAAATTATGAATAATTTAATTTCTGTAATATAATAATAGAAATATATTATGGAATTTAACTTTTAATTATAAAATAATTTAATTCATATAATATGATAACGAGTAAATATCATATGCAAATTATAGTGATTAAATTATTTTATAATTTAAAAGTTATAAGAATAAAGAATATAAAGATAAAGAATTAAATGAGTTTTTTATATAAAAGCGATATATTTTTTTTCAAACCCTTAACTTTTTATGTCATATATTTAAAACTTTAATTTTAACTATTAGGCATTAATTGGTATTATGATAACTAACATCAAATTTTCATCATATTTATAATTACAATGGTTGATTTTTTTTTTTTTTTAAATATCCACCTCCTAATGTATTATGGGTTTCCCAATTCCTTTTGTGTGGATAACAAAACCTGAAAAAAAATTGAAGATGGTTACATTAATGCAAACCCTTTGATGCTTAAATTAAAAAGTGTTATTCAGAGAGCAAGGATCTCAAAAAAGATCAAATTATTTTGCTATTGAATGTTTACCTATTAGTCTTGAAAGTCACTCTTCATATGACTTGTCTGGAAAGAGTTATTGTAATTATAGCAATAAATCTACCATATAGATATGGGGATTGTATTTATAAAACTTTGTAAAATTATCGTTGCAAATAATAGATCAAACTGAATTAGATCAAGTTATTCACTAAGTTATAGTATATGCTACTCTTATTTTAACTGTTCGATATAAAATATTAATTTATGTTATTATATATGCAGATATAATGATATTTTGTATAATTTAGTAAATAAAATATTAATTTATGTTATCATATATGCAGATATAATGATTTTGTGTATAATTTAATAAACAAATTACGATAATTTATGAGATTTACATTTTGATATTTGTTTAGATAATTTTATGGCTATAGAGTCAAGGTTGATAGAAAAACTGTATATAACAAATAAGTTATTAATATTTTGTAAGTTTATTATGATTTTAAAATTAATTATGTGATTTTTTTTTTTTTTTTGTCGCGTAAATAATTACATTAAGTTGATTTTTGTAAATAATTACATTAAGTTGATTTAAAACCAGGCTCATTATACAAGAGAAACCCCACAATAGAAATCAAGCTCTTAACTCAAAGTTAACAGGAAATCAAACCTGAAAAATCCTAAACAAAACAAAGCAACCCATCTCGAGCAACCCAACATAGTGATGAACTGACACCGCACTAAAATTAAGCTCTCTACACTGCATTGACATACTGGCATACCACTTCTCGATACACACTACCACACCATTGTCACCGTAACAGTAAGAGTCAGCCACAATCAATCCACACAAATTCAAAAATCCCCGGATAAAACCAAAAAAAGACTAATACAGAAGCCAATACATGCACAAGCCTATGGGACTCACAAAGATCAATCAAACACGCAAAACAATCAATGCCATCTGCATCTGGCCGGAACCACCATCTCCGCAAACATGCAATCAGAGACTTCCTCCAAAACCATAAATGATGACCATAGGAAAGGAGATCGGCCCATAGCATTTTCATTCTAACATAGTTATGGAGCCACCTTCTAGATTTAACATAAAGCTCATTCTAACATAGTTATGGACCACCTTCTAGATTTATAATAGAAGGAAAGGCTTTTATTATAAAGGGTAAACTATAATTTAGTCCCTCTAATTTAGTGAAATACAACTTTTCGTTCCTCTGTTTTAAAAAACCTTTAATTTAGTCACTGTGATTTTTAAAAATTATGCCATTGGTCCCTCCCGTTAGATTTTCAGTTAAATCACCGTTAATTTTAATTAAAAGACTAAAATACCCTTTCTCTCTCCTTCCTCTTCCTCTTCCTCTTCTTCTTCTTCTTCTTCTCCTTCCCGATCTCCTTCTTCTTCTTCTTCTTCTTCTTCTCTTTTCCTCCTCCTCCTCCTCCTCCTCCTCCTCCTCCTCTGTTTTAAAAAACCTTTCGTCCCTCCTCTTCTGTAATACCCGTCTAGCGTCCGGCAGCGGAATTCTACTTTCCGGTGGAGTCCGGGATGTCGGAAGTCTCTAGAAGGGTTAGAGTTATGTTTTTCTATAATGTTTTGGTATGTTTCATAGTTTTAAAGCATAAGGAAATGAGTTTTTGAGTGAAATGAACCAAGGCAGAAAAGCCAGGTTCGACCGCCGAAGTTGAAGTTCGGCCGCCGAACATGCATGGCTTTCGGTTTCACGTGTGGCCGCCGAAGGTGGTCTGGTCAGCCACCTATAAATGGCCCTCAGTCGGTTGAAGCGGTAAGAGCATCGTTTCTTTCACTTGCTGAGGTGAAACTCTGTCCTTTGTGAGTCTTTCTTCATGTTTTCATTAAATCATGCAAAGATTTGATTAGTTTTCATGATTATTTGAAGGTTTTAAGTTAAAAACTCAAAGTTGTGAAGTTTGGAGAGTTTGAAGGCAAGTTGCTCCAAAACTCCACGTTAGGATCGTTCATCTTCTTGATTTCAAGAGGTAAGTGAAGATCCTGAGCTTGTTTTTATGTTTTTTGAAGGTTTTATGGGGTTTATGGGGTTTTATGTGTTATTTGTGTTGTGTGTTTGGGGTTTTTAGGTAGTTTTTGACCCCTTTGAGCATATACATGAGTGTATGCAAGTTGAGGAAGTGTGGTGTAAAGTGGGAGAAGAGTTTGGTGCATTTGGCGAGAGGCAGGGCAAGTTTCTGCCCTGCTGATGAACTCAGGTTCGGCCGCCAAAGGTACCTTCGGCCGCCGAACCCCTGAAGAGGTGTGAGGAGGTGGCTTCGGCTGCCCAAGCGTGCCCCCGAGCTTTTGGACTTTCGGCTCTGGAGGAAAGTTCGGCCGCCGAAGGTGTTGCCGAAGGTTAGAGACTTTCGTCTCTGGAGTGCCTTTTGGCCCCCGAAACTTGCCCCCGAAAGGGTTCGGCAGCCGAAAGTGGAAGTTCGGCCGCCGAAGGTGCTTAAGTCTCTGGAGAGGACTTTCGGCCGCCGAACCTGCCGCCGAAAGTGTTCTGTCCAGCTTTCCTTTGCATACTTTGTATGGATAGTTGAGTGCGTGTAAGGGGATTCTTGGGGAATTTAATAAAGTTGGTCATAAGCTAGTTTGGTCCCTCATTTCAGTCTATCTGTATAGGTACAGACCAGAGGAACCAGAGAGAGCAGCAGTGAGTTCTGCTCCAGAGCCTGCAGAGTCAGTCCAGTTAGCCAGAGGTGAGTGGAACTAAACTTAATCTTGTACTAATGGAATGTTTTAGCATATCTCATGCATCACGAGTATGCCATAGGTTGATTGCATTAGTATCCACGAATATGTTGCATTGCATTGTTATTTGATGATGTGGGTAAATGCTGAATGATCCCATAGTCGCAGACAGGAAGTCCAGGAGCCTTTGACTACGCCCTGGCAGGTATAGAGAAGTCCAGGAGCCTTTGACTAGGCCCTGGCAGGTATATAGTAAAGTCCAGGAGCCTTTGACTACGCCCTGGCAATGGTAAGTACAGAGGTGTTATATACACATATACATATATGACAGGAAGACCAGGTGCTCGATTCTACGCCCTGGCACAGAGTTACTGGGACTATGTGGTGACAGGTTTACTCTTGATGTGGCTTGTCTGTGATATGGTGCATTCCATGAGATCATATTTTACTGAGATGTTTTACTGTTCTACTCACTGGGCTATAGAGCTCATCCCACTCCCTTAATCCCAGTTTTGCAGGTTCAGTATTCAGTGTACAGGGACAGTCCAGCAGAGTACAGAAAGAGTAAAGAGATTTGTAATAGCTTAGAGTGGACATGTAATATTAAAGAGATGTAATAGATGTGTATAAAGTTAGAAATGTGCTTGACTTAGTGATGTGTGTTTTGTACATGATCTGGCTATGTATATATGTTTTACTGTATGTGAAAAACCAGGCTTAACAGGTATGAGATAACCCACCTAGAGCAAGCTCTAGTCAGGGGTACAGAGTACAGAGTACTGAGTACAGAGTACAGAGTACTGAGTACAGAGTACAGAGTACAGAGTACTGAGTACAGAGTACAGAGTACAGAGTACAGAGATAGTGCATGCATAGGTTAAGCCTTGGTACAGAGAAAAGAGTTTTTATTTTCACAGAAAAATGTATGATCATGTATGAGTTTTACAGGTACACAGAGAGTATAGCAGGCTTGCTACGGGTCTGGCGGCCTTAAGCCGACCTGAATCCTAGCGCCGGTGACGGTCCATTTTGGGGTCGTTACATCTTCCCAATCATACAATCTTCCACAAAGTCTCCCTCCTCTTCCCAATCATACAATCTTCCACAAAGTCTCTGATTGTTCACAATCCTCTCACTGTTGATACTTCGAGTTTTACCAAAGGTCACATCCTTGATAGGGTGGTGGTCAAAGATGCTATCGCTTACAGTGGTAGTGGAGACATTGACAGTGAATCACAGAAAAAGAGTGGAGACACAGACAGCGATTTTACATCTGAGGATGAAGACCTGAACAATCCTTTTGAGCTTGCAGTGGATAATGAAGGAGATAATGATGATTTTGTAGAAGAGGGTTTGAACAATCCTATTGGGCTTCTTGTGGATAGAAATGCGAATGATTTCCCATCTGGGAACGGGATGCACAACAATGGGACTTCTTCGCTGGAAAGCATTGAAAATCAAGAAAGTGATTCTATAATGGAATTTACCAGTGAAAGCAAGCATGAATTTCCTCTTGATCAAAATGGGAAACTAAATGATGAAATTTCAATAGACAATAATCTGCCACTGAAAGATTTGCAGCGCATAAAAGTTGCTGTTAAATCCTATCCACTAGAATCAAAGGTGGTAACTTCATAAAAAAACGTCAGTTATTCGAGATCAAATGAAAATTCCTCTATTGGTTCTGTTATCCTGAAAGATGACTTTGCAACTTCAAAAAATGATTCTACAAAGATGGTTAAACCTGCAAGGAAAAAGATGAGATGTGAGATGCCTCCAAATTCAGTGACATCAATAGATGAGATGAACCGAATAAGCTAATGAAAGCAACAACCTAACGGAAGGAGAAGAAGAAGATCGGGAAGGAGAAGAAGAAGGAGAAGAAGAGGAAGAGGAAGGAGAGAGAATGGGTATTTTAGTCTTTTAATTAAAATTAACGGTGATTTAACTGAAAATCTAACGGGAGGAACCAATGACATAATTTTTAAAAATCACAGTAACTAAATTAAAGATTTTTTAAAACAGAGGGACGAAATGTTGCATTTCACTAAATTAGAGAGACTAAATTACAGTTTATCCTATTATAAATGTATCTTTACATTTTTTATATTTTTTAATATTTAGGTTAAAATTGTAGTTTACTATTTAAAAACCAACTTTTTCTCTAATATTTATTTTACCCTCATATCATTTTTTTTTCTCTCTTTATTTTCTTTCTTTCTATTTAAATTTACTATTAAAGAAAAAAAAACTTTTCTTTCCTCCCTTTTCCAAAAAAAATCTTTTTTTATTTTTATCCATTATTTTTCTTCTCCTCCAGTTTCCTCCAGCCAAACAGAGGCTGAGATGGTTTTGCCATTTGTGCGGCGGCTACGTTCGATTCGTTGGACTTTAAAGACGCACGTGTTTAGCGCTGGGCCTTAGATATGCGACCTCGTCGCGAGCGTGGATCTTTATGCAGTAGATAATTATTTTGACTGTGTGTGGGCCCCTACTTATCCGACATCCACTCCCTATAATTATTTATCATGTCTCCCCCCTTCTCCCCAGGGCTTCGTGAGAAATTATTAACATACTGAATTACAGGAAATTATTATATTTCCTCGCCACCATAAAAAACTAATAATTATTTTTTACATAAAATTAAAAATATAATTAGTTAAAATTATTTAATAATTACATTATTTTTAAAATTAATATATTTAATTTTAATGAAAAATAATAAACAATAATTTTACTACTTCTTTGTTAAAAAGTAGTAAAATTATCTGATATTTATTTTTATACATGCGACCACTCTTCTCTTCATATTATCTCTTTAGTTTTAAAGACTTTATAAATAATTTTTTATTAAATGTATAAAAAATAAATATTATAAAAAAACAGAAAATTTTTTTTATCGTTTTATGTTCAGTTCAAAAGAAAATAAAAAAACTGGAGAGATAAATAAATTTTAGAGTTCAGTTTCAATTATTATAAACATATATAAGTTTTATATTCAGTTTCAAAAGAAAAATATTATCGTTTTATAAGTATATTCATAAAAAAATATTCCCTCCACACAGTTATACTAAAATTATTGTTTATTTTTTTAATTTTATAATAATATACAAATTGATTATTTTATTTTATTTTAAAAAATCAACATTTTTATTAATATTTAATGAAATTTAATATTTTTAAAATAGATATAATTAAAAAATTAATAAAAAAATATTTTTTTAATATATATAAAAAAATAAAATAAATAAAAATTATAAAATAGAGAGAGTAATTAATGTAATTAAAGACTAAATTTTATTTATTTTTATATTGTATCATCTATATTCATATTATTGTATTACTGAATTATTATTAAAATTAATTAAATCGTTATAAATTATTAAAATTAAAATAATAAAAAATAAACTCAAATAATTAAATCGTTATAATTTAATTATGAATTTTAATATAAAACATATTTTGTTACCAAAATGAAATTTAAGAATTAAATTAGTTTTTATTAAAATAATGAAAAGTAACTTGTGAACTTTATTAAATACTAGAAACTATGTTATAAAGTACCTAATTTTTTTATGATTTAAAAAACAAACTCAATTTTTTATATTTTCAAACATTTACGCATTTAAAAAAGTAATACCCATTATCATAGAAACAATGGCCAACATCATAAGGATAAACTATAATTTAGTCTCTTTAATTTAGTAAAATATAACATTTCGTCTCTCTCTTTTAAAAAATTGTCAATTTAATAACTGTGATTTTTAAAAACTATACTATTGATCCCTTCCGTTAGATTTTCAGTTAAGTCATTGTTGGTCTTCAATTTATAAATTGATCAATAGAAAGTTAAATAAAAAATTTCTAGATTGCCCTTTAACTAGCGTTGATGGCGCTTGCAGGTTTGCCCACATTTTCCATGTTTGATTCCTCATTTTCGAGGGAGTTGCAGTCTCCCACTTCAAGGAGATAGGGGGTTGTTGAATGGCCTACTACTCAGGTATCTGCAATTCTTCAAATGTGGCGGGAGTTGGAGGATGAGCATTTATTGAATAGGGTACGAGACAGAGTGAGGGAGAGAATGAGACAGCAAAAGAGTATGGAGTAGTCCAATACAAATATGTCAAGTACAAACATGTTAGAGAGTCGGGGTAGTGAGAATCCGGGAAGCTTGGTGGATGCAAGTGAGAGTAAGAATGAATTTATACCTGAGTGACATGAGCAGCTGGGCACACAGAATGGGAATGGGGATACTAATGGATCTAGTAAGGAGAAATCTCCTGATCTTAGTGAAGTTGAGAAGGAGAGGGTGAGGCCGATTCTTAGAGGATGGATGAAGAGTGGTATTAGTGGTTGTACATCTAACGTGTCCCAAAAGAATGACAGTCCTAGAGGGCAATTTAGAAATTTTCTATTCAACTTTTTATTGACTAATTTATAAACTGAAAACTAACGGTAACTTAATTGAAGATCTAAGAAAGAGACTAATGGCATAGTTTTTAAAAATCACAACGATTAAATTGACGATTTTTTAAAATAGATAGATGAAAGGTTATGTTTTACTAAACTAGAGGGACTAAATTGCATTTTATCCTAAAAATAATGTTGCTGCAGCTACTATGACACTCAAATTAGTAATCGAATGAGAAGAAAGTATAATGAAATGTTTAGAGTTGTAGGGTTTAAAAATAACTTACATGATTTTTTTTCCTTTTATATTGTAGGATATTAAAATGAGTATGGTATTTCTCTGATAATTGGGCGTTAATTCAACAGTCTATTTGATACGGGATATTGCTGATTATTTAGATGAAAATATCGTGATCATAAATATAATGAGGATATATTAGACTATATTTGATAACAATAATTTTACATCGAGACTATTATTAGGAGAAAAATGAATATAATTCGAGTGTTAAAGTGTCTGAATCTTTTTTATTTTAGATGAACCGCATCTTTGATTTTACCCAACTATTACTATGATGAATCTATCTTGTGATAATAGATTCATGGATCATTTTTAATGGTCGGTATTAGTATCAAAGAAAATATTTTATAAGCTTAAAATTAAAATTAAATTATTATTATTATTAGCAAAACTAGAATAAAAAATCTGTTTATACATAAATTTATTAAAATAATAAGAAAATGTTACGTTTAATTTATTTTAAAAAATAGAATTTACATAAAAATATTTTAAAAATAAATAAATAAAGTATTATCTCAAAAAGTCATTTATAATCTTAAACAAATGAAGATAAAAAATAAAATGAAGGGAGAATAATTTAAAAATTAAATTTCCTGTGATAATGGATTATGTAGATTCATAATAGTAATGGTGTTATAATTGGATAGGCTAAAAAGGGGAAAGAAAGAATAGCTAAATAGTATCTGCGTTAATTAATCACTCCCACTCCTTTTTATTTTCTTTTCCAAATTAAAATCTTATTAATTAATAATTTCTTAATTGCACATCAGATAACATCTATCCTCTCCCCTCCGCATAAGAAACGAAAATGGAGGGCCAAGCGAGAATGCGGACGCTTTTCCCCGCCGGTGGAACCTAAGCGGAAGATTCTTCTTCTCCTCCTCCATTGAATTTACACGAATTCCTCAAAGGAAGAAAAAAATTAATAATAAATTAAGAGAATCTCGATTCCCAATCTGACCCCTGAAATTCCTCGAAATTTCTTGATTCCCTCTAAAGTTGTCGGTCCGGTGGCGTTTCGCGGAAGCGAAGTTTCTCCGGATCAAATTCCAACTATCATGTCAAAAAGAAATTAATATTTTATATTTTCTCATCTCTGTTTTATCATTTTTGGAACCTTTTCCCCAGATTTAGAAGCAGCAGAGCTCCAAAACAAAAGACATGTTATGTAAGATGGTACCGCTGCCCCGGAAGAAGAAGACCGGTACGGTGCCGGTTTACTTGAATGTCTATGATTTGACTACGATTAATGGTTATGCTTACTGGGTTGGCCTCGGGATCTACCATTCTGGTGTGCAAGGTTTGAATTATTTTTCTTTCATTTTTTTGTGGTTTCTTCAATTAGGTGCTTCAATTTCTGTTCCGATTTCATTGTTGTTGTGTTTTTCTTTTGTTTTTTTTTTTTAATGATAATTCTTATCTCAGATCTGCGTCCGGAGCAAGCTTGTTCCAGTGTTTGGATTGAGGGAAACTGAAAGGAAATTCAATTTTCATTTTGAGGATTATTAATTGTTGTTTCCCTCTTTGTCCTGTATATCTGTTATTTTATGGCTTAGGGCAGAAAATTTTTAGACTAGTGGGAACGTAATCATTCCCACATCACATTTTTTGAAAAAATAAAAATGAAGGAAAAATTCTATGGTCAAACCATAGTTTCCTAATTAATAGTTCTGTATTTTCTGCTTAGCTTTGTTCGTTGAGATTTGGTGTCAAAGGAATTGAAATTAGGCCAGCGAGTGTTGTTATTTGTATTATTTTAAACAAATTTGTTTGGTACCTGTAAAATATGAAGAAATTTGTTTGCTACCTGTAAAATATCATGTGACCACCGAGCTCAAATAAATTAGTGGGTTTTTAAAATTGTTAAGCTGGTTCTGGAAACTTAACATTGTTTGTTTTGCTTGGCTTTCTCTTCTGCTATTCCCCTGTTAGCTTCTTTTAAATTAATTAAAAGTTGGGGTCTTTTGGTTGAGATGATTTCTATGTTTTTACGCTTCTGTAGTTCACGGAGTGGAATATGGTTTTGGAGCACATGATCACGCAAGCACAGGGATCTTTGAGGTCGAACCAAGGCAATGCCCTGGTTTCAGTTTCAGAAAATCAATGTTGATTGGAAGAACAGATCTTGGTCCTAAAGAAGTTCGTTCATTTATGGAGAAGCTATCTCAAGACTATCCTGGTAATAGCTATCATCTCATCACCAAGAACTGCAACCATTTCTGTAATGATGTGTGTACCAAGTTGACTGGAAAAGCAATCCCTCGTTGGGTTAATCGTCTTGCTCGTTTAGGTAGGATATTATTATATTTTACTTTGATCCTTGAAAACTCATTATTTTGTCTTAACTTTGTTTTACATGTCCGTAAACTGATTACCATTAGTTCTCAAAAATTGAGGTCTTAAGCATGTGCCCTGTAAAAAAATTAAGAAAATGTTGCATTTTGCAACTTTTACTTCATTCCGGCTGCCGGTTTCTCATATTCATGGCATAAATTCATTATGACGGTGCCCTAAAATGTTCATGTAGTCACCAAGATGGCCAAGTGCTCCTGTAATGTTCCCTCTGAAAATGGCTTCAAACAATGTTTATGTCTTGTCGTCTTGCACCCTTGAAGCGGTTTTTTCCCCCGGTGTCACAATTTAGTAGAGGTTTCTAGTTTGCCAGCCCCACAATTTGTTTTCTTCTTCTTTCTGCCTCCTCCATTTCATTTTCGTTTAATTTTTCAATTCTTCTGTTGTAAGGGTGTTTGCTATATGTTTGTTGGATAAACTGAAGTATGCAAATTAGGAATAGAAAATGAAAGGCAATTGTTGGATTGGGTTACCAGTAGAGTGCATAATATGGCTCATCACATTGATTTGCATAATTTTAAGTCATTTTATTACATTGAGGTATGGCTGTGTGCCCTCTGAAGTGTTCCCAAAAGTTATGGGTCATCTTCAACAATTAGGGAGGAGTTTTAAGTCTTCAACGTTGCTTCAAGCATTTATTTGTTTACTTTTCCCTTATAAACCTGTTGTTGAAGTCCCCTTTTTTTCCTCACTAGTGAACTCATATTGTTGTTATATTTTGTGCTTGATGAACTTATAGGTCTTCTTTGCAACTGTGTCCTGCCGGCTGAATTGAACGAATCTAGGGTTCGCCAAGTTAAATCACAAACTAACGGGCAAGACGGAGATAAGAAGAAACTGAGAAGCCGTTCTAGTAGGATAGTATCTACTACTCCTAATGCGGTACCTACACCTGCATTGACGCCTTGTACCTCAGGTTCTGATAGACAAAGATATTGCCTTCCCCAGACATTAGTTCATGATCCTCCTACCACATAATCATTGACCTTGAAGTTTTAATGGGTTCCAGTTTTCCAATTTTCTTTAGGATTATAGATTTTTTTTTATATATATATAAAAAATCAACTATCGATAGGGCAAAATTGCAAATTTCATTTTTACCCTGTCATGCTATCTTGTTTTTTTTTTTAATCCCTTTTTTCTTTTTTGCTTTTTTTCCGGGTTGCCTAAACAGCTGACGATATGCATCGTTCTACATGTAAATATAACTGTTATTTCCAAGGAATGGAAAATGGTTCCTTTATCACATGTATTCTGCTTCTCAAGTGGATAATTTTTGAGAGTCGAGATAAAAGAAGACAATACTAATGTAAATAATTTTTTAGATTTTGAGAATTTTTTTGTTAAGTGTAATTTTATTAATTAAATTCAGAAAAAAATTTAATATAATAGATCTATTTTAATCAATATTAGTATGTCTCTCCAAAACCATCTAAAATATTAAGTGAAAAATACTAGAATAGCATCAGAAATCAAAACATTATTCAATATCTATAAGACTCCTATTAAAATTAGAAAGTCATAGAAGAGATTCGCAGAAATCATAGATCTTGACATTTTAGACCAAATATTATTCCAAGAATGACCTAAAAAAGCCGCAATAAAAGATCAGAGACATCAAGGAGAATAACCACAAAACTAACAGTTTTCAGAATAATTAAAAACTCCTGTATTCACATTATATTTAAATCTCCATATACCAAACATATACTATTGAGTGATAGATGAAAGATCAGACACACACTTCACTATTTTGTATTGTAATTGAACACTTTCTAGAATAACAAGAGATATTCTATTAGTCAAATAACTTGTAAAGATGAAAATTTTTTCCATTTCTTGAACTCTAAAGAGTTGCACATTTCTTATTGTGTAAAAAAATATTTAAAAAATTTAGAATAAATAGATTCAAATTAAAAGTATTAAAAATGGATTATAAAGAAATATAAAAATCTAAAATATTCCAACACTCAAAGCCACAGAAAAGAAAATCAAAATATGTAAATCATCCTCCATTAGATCACATACCTTATAACCAGAATTAACGTTTAAATTTCTCTCCAATAAATTTATATTAGAAATTGAATTTTGAGAATTTTATTCATATTATTATATATAAATTTATCAATATTTTTACTTTTTAACATTATAACTGCACAATAAAAAAAATTTTCTACGAAAATCATTTTGCTCGTACAAAAATACTCTTCTTTTCCTTCTCTCCTTTTGACTTGCACCCTTCTTCTTCTCTCAATCTCCCCTTTTCTCATCCCATCCCAATAGCCTAAGAACTCTCCCCATATCCAGTTGGACGACTTTAACCCTCATCATTTCCACAATAATCACCATATCCATAACCTCCCATAGCTAGTAGTCTCTCTTGTTCCATGTCAAATTTTCATTTTGCTCACTCTTCTCTTACCTCTAAACTCCCTTTTCTCATTCACACCAATCACCTAAGAACCCATCAGCCATCTTATTCTTTCTTCTTTGCTTTTACATTAGGGTAAAATCCTCAAAACTCCTAAATAAACACATATTTCTATTGTGGTATCAACCGCTTCAAAGTTTATTTATACTTACACTTTGAAAATATTGTGTTTCATTAATTTATTTATAATATATATTTTTTAAAATACATTTGGTTTCGCTCTAAATTTACCGTTGCAGCAGTTTACATGGCTTCTCTGGTCCCCGATTTCTCCTGTTATAAAATTAAAATTAAAATTAAAATGGTCCCATAGAGGGAATCTTCTTCACTGTGGGGTTGGGATGATGTGGATTAAGCTTACATGCTCCCATCACTGGACCACCTTAATAACTACTCGAAATGCCCCCCCCCCCCACTTGGTTTAAGGTTTATCATTACTTTAAGTATAATTATAATTAATTTCTCTTTACCTTTGATTTTTTTTTTCTAAAAAAAAAAAAATTTATTTATTTATTTATCATCATTTACCTGGCCCACCGAATTTCCATCTAAACTGAAAAACAAAAAACAAAAAGTTAATATATGATGCAGAGGCTGCCAGCTTGGGCTTTGTCTGTGGTTTTTGGGTTTTCCAATAGAGCAACATGGTGGGCTCTCTATTTATATATATTTATTGTTATTTACAGAAAATGTTGTTATTCTGATGATATTTTGAAAATAATTATTACTATGAACAGACTTTTAAAAAAGAAAATAGTTGATTAGCAAACACGTAGCCAAGCAAATGGGATTATCGTAAAGAGATTAATTAGGGAAATAATTGGGAGTTTAATTAGTTTAATGTTGCTGTGGACGAGAAATGGAAGTTTGTTTAAGCAGTTAAACTTAAAGTCGTGTTTGTCGGCTGTAATTATTAATAATCAAAAACCGACAACGAACGACCCACCCCCCAAACATATCTTATGTGCACATGCAATTACTTCTTAACACCTGCATTGCACGACCCCCTTCCTTTCGGCTTTTTACTCGTTCAAAGTCTCTGCCGATGGGCAACCTTTTTTTTTTTTTCTTTAAATTCAATTTTTATGAAATTTTACAATTTTAAAAAATCCATATTGATGGATCGATTTTTTTCCTTTTTTTCAATTTAAAGAGTAAACTATTCTTTCTGTATGAGTAAACTATAAAATTAAGGAGTATTTTTTTTAATTAAAATAAAATATAAAATATAAAATCAATCGAATTTATAAATTAATTTAAGTTGATAAATTATTTGAACGGAATATGGTTTGGTCCTAGCATTGAGCGATATTTTTGGAAGGACAAGAGTTTAATTAAATTGTTTTCCTATTGGGTGAGAAAATGGACAAGAAGGTAATGCCTTCATTGTCCTAACAGTTGTTGCAACTAACAGGCAAATTAACTAATGGTCCATATTATTTCCAAAAAAAAAAAAAAAAAAAAAGATGGGGCGATATATTTTTCGGTTTTTTTAATAATACAATATTATACTTGTTAACAATTATTTTTATGTATGATTATTTGTTATTAATTTTGCATTGATAACATTTAGAAATTATATAATGTCACATTAAAAATATTTATAACTGCACAATACGTATGAAATTTTATTTTAAATCATGCTTTATAATTTAATATTTCTGAAAAAGAAAAGTGATTTTTTTAAAAAAGAAAAAGCCGCAGCATTTGATATTTTAAAGCAGTGAAAACTTGATTAGAATAAGGAAGAGCAAGCACACAACTATAGTTTTGAAAGTGTAAGATGGTGAGGTGGTTGGAATGAGCAATTAAGTAGAGAAGATACTTAATTATTACTTGCATCCTTATAAATTAATGTTGGTTGTTGTGGAATTTGTAGCAAATTCACCTTAACATGATTCCATTTCCAATCATTCATGCTGATCCTTTCTTGCAGGTTTGGTGGTTCATGTCGTTTCATTAATTTAATTTGTTCGGTTGATGGGTTAGGAATCCTCGCTTAGGATGAGTTTCGTGTTTTTTTTTCCAAATGAGCCGCACATCTTCTGTCCAATATATAACCAAGAAAAAAGACAAAGGCAATAACCTCGTGTTATGAATTGATGATAAATTGGCACATTTTTTTTACGATTATTAAATTTCCATCCATTTATACATGAAAAATGTATTTAGCATTAATCTTTTACACTAATTTTTATTTAAATATTAATGAAAAGAGGAAGTAAATGTCCGTCTGGATAGACTGGAGATTGAGAACGTCCTTGAAGGGAAACAAGGAAGAAGAAAAAAGTAACAATGGTAATAATTGACAATATTCTTTGGATTCACGAGAGACTGAAACTTATCAGAACAAGACAGAGTCATGTGGTCAAATGAAATGGCTCTACGCCTACTGTCCAAATATATATAAAACTATTTCTCAGCTCTTTCGGTGCCGTTTCCCATCAGGTACCATAATGTTGTGTTGTTCAGACGATGTCCAAAGTCTAAGCTTCTTAACTAAACCTACTTTTTTTCTTTTGGGTGTGTGTGATCCAATACTTTGTTCAGCTGAATTTACGGTTCATAACTGCTTCAATATTGGATTCTATAATCGTACGATAATTGGTATTCCACCAACAGACCCACATCTCACATGCTTTTTGTCTTTTATTATTTGCCCCATTACTCCGAAACTTCATTACAACAACTCTACACGCACGCACACAACACAACTCACATCGTAAAAGAATACTCCGTATTTTCATTCATCAATCTCACATTACATCATACGTCTAACAATGTAATAATAATCAGTTATGTTGCTCTAATGATTCATTAATCTGTAATTACTATGTTCATTAACAAATGGGTTAGTCACATCTCACCAACAACAACCAAAAAAAAATTGAAACTTTAATTATCGTTACCGGAAAATTAGAGAAGACCACAAATCGTTCATTTTCTCCAGGCGTAAACAAGCAGAGAGAAGCCAATAGGGGCACTCAGCTCATTCTCCTCGGTGCTTGCCCATTCCATTATGGACGAAGAGCCGCCCCCTGAAGATGCAGATGACATCGAAATCGACGACGAAGATGAGCTCCTTGTCGTCTTCATCAAATTCCTTCTCCTCTTCCTCCATTCTATTCCACTCATTCCGAAACTATTAAATGGATTTTGTTGCCATGGAACCATACTGTTTTTCCCATCTTGCCCACTGCATATTTCTGTGCTTTCAGTTTGTCTTTCGTGTTCCTCTTCTTCTTCGTCTTCATTGTCTGGAGTCTCAAATCGGAACATGAACACTGCATGGCTGTTGTTTATATCCTCAAATAGCCAGTTGTAGACGTCCCATGAGACCTGTATAGGCACCCCATCTACTTCAATTTTCTCATTCCCTCGAAATTTCCACTTCAATCGTTTTATCTGCAAAACCCTCTTGTTATCAACGCTAAAACACAATCTTGCATCGTTATTCACGGTGCAATCAATTGAAATATCTCTGTTTTTGCCTCCAAATCTGGCCTTTGTGGAGTAGACCCTGTTGCCGTAGACATGCTCTCTCCTCAGAACAAGAGCTTGGCATCTCTCTGGCCTTTTAGCTCTAGTCTTCGCACAAGCTTGTTTGGTCAAATCGCCAACGAGAAGGATGATTTCTCGGTCAACAACAACGGCGACGTAGAATCCCGATTGGGGTTCGGGTCCGGATCCGAACTTTGCCCTGGACAGATCCCAATAGATTTGGATTTTCGGAGCAGTGGAGGTGTTGGCTTCTTGGTTGACAATATGGAGTTTCTTGGATCCATGTCTTTTCCAAAAAATGAAGGGCTTGATATGGAGATTGAAAGAGAGGGTAGAGAGAGAAGGTGGGTTGGAGAGATATAACGGAGAGCAGTTTGTGCTATCAGCCGGGAGGAGGTTGAGGTGGAGAGAATGGCCGAGGAAGGTGCGGGACCATGTAAGAGAGAAGACGCCAAGCTCTGTTTGGTAGAGGCAAGTGACGAGATTGGAGTTGCCAGAAGTTGTAGGGGGCGGTGGTGAAGGTGGAGGATGGTGGTTGTCGGAAGAAGAGGTGGTGGGGGAGGGGCGAAAGCAAGAGGGAAAGGGGGAGGAGTGGTGGGACATTTGTGTTGTTTAGAGGGGGTTAAAGGTAGACCGATGGGTGAGAAGATATGAGGTTTTGAAGGGTTTAGAGAGGATAGATGGATATATATATATATATGTGAAGTTGTAAAGAGGATATGCAAGGAGAGGAGACTTTAACCACTTAGATACATTGAAGACTTCCTTTCAAACCAAATCACCTAGGTAGTTATTTACATATATTTCCATATACTCCACTTAATTACCTGCAATTTTTTTTTTATAAAAATAAAGAACAATTTTATTTACATTGGATCATAAACGAATTCTTAATAAAATGATAATTATTAATATTGAAGGTTGGAGATCAGTGTGATTTAGGCATCGTTGAAAAAGGTAGGTTAGACTTTGGAAGAGTTTGGTTGTCCTTACAAAGGGGCAAAATTTTCCCATCTGTCTTGGGGAGTGTCCTTCACGTTGTTACCATCCACCTAATTACTCGTGCATGCATCTACTTGAGCATGGTTACGGCCCGATTCAACTTGAAATCGGTTGTTTTATTATAATAATTAATTTACCATTAAAATGATAAAAAAAATAATAAAAATAGTTATTTTATTTAAAAGAAATTATTTTAACACGAAATCTAGAAATTAAATAACTTTTATCTATTTTATGAAAATATAAAATAAAAATTAATTAATTAATTAATTGACTACAGGTCCAGTGGGGTTATTTTTTTTTAAAAAAAAAAATTATAAGGAACATTTGCACGTCAAACGAGTTATACACAAGTCATCTCCTAAATAAGGAAGCTACAAACAGCGCATCCAATCAATCACTTCTTATCTTATCGTATCATAAAAAGATTATTTGCTAATTAAGGTGCTAAACACCATAATAAATATTAATTTCCATTTATGCTAATATTATTAATTATTCAATTGATTTTTTTTCTTTTTTTTTTTTTGAAAGCAGATTTTTTTTCTTTATTAATTGCGTTTTAAAATTATCAATTATAACATTTCAGTTCTAATTTCATACTTCGCATATACTATAGTATTTAAAAATGATAAGAATATTTGATTAATTCAAAAATCAATATACAATAAAGTTGATTAATTCAAAAATCACATAATTGTTAAGGCCACTAATTATTCCTTTTTCATACAGATATATTAACAATTATGAAAATTTAAATTTAAATCAAATTTTAAGAATAAAACTTTAAAAATTTTCTAAAATATTTTTATAATTAGAGATTTAATTCCTTAATTAGTTTTCTAGGTATTTAATTTATTTTTTTGTTGGTAAAATTAGCGATGGAGAAAGGAAGAGTCTGACAGCTAATTTAATTTGTGATTAATTAACTATATAGAGACGTGTCCCCTAAATTAGTGGGCAATTTGTGTCTGTACTCTTTTTCATCAAATCAAATGTTTAAAATTTACCCATAATTTTTTTAACTTAATAAAACATGATTTTAAGATTTTATACTCTTAAAGCCTCTCATGCAATTAAATTACAGCATCGTTTGACTTTCTCCCCTTCAAATTTTGACAGCCTTGATTTTTGCTCAAATAAAATGGATAATTTGAATGAAATAAAACTGTAATGTAATTGTTCAATTTGTAAAAAAAAAATAAGTTAGTGGCACTTATGCCCAAACCAATAAATTAAAAAATAAGACGAATATAAAGAATTACTTAAAATTTAAGAGTAGTTGTATAAGAACTGTACACATTAGTCTATGTAATTATTAGATTTTATACTATAAGAAAATTAATTATTACATCTCCTGAAAATTCGGTGGGATCACCGGCTAATTGATAAGAGATTCCACC
Source organism: Manihot esculenta (assembly GCF_001659605.2). NCBI lineage: Eukaryota > Viridiplantae > Streptophyta > Magnoliopsida > Malpighiales > Euphorbiaceae > Manihot > Manihot esculenta. Next base: position 32,817,109 of record NC_035176.2, on the reverse strand, counting down.
GACTAATTGATTAGAGATCCCGTGATTACATGTGTAATGGATATCTGTTGGATTTATTTCCTGCTAATAATAATTTTATTGAACACTCGACTTATTCATGAAAGGGTGAGTCTGTATGAAAAACCGGGTACTATGGTGTCAGGTCTTCCTTTCCACGGTGGGACCGAGTGTCGGTTTATCAGATTTTTGTCACGTGACTCTGTCTTATAGTGATCGCTCATAGCTTATTTTGGATGATTGTTGTGTAACATCAGATGTCCCTCCACTGGTCTTCAATTCTCCATATTCGAAGGTGACAATTGTCTTTACAATTTGGCGTACGTGACCTGTTTAGATTGGTTTTCTGTACTCGCGTCGTTTTGTCTGCTCCTGCCTATAGATGACGATTGCCTTATGTTTAATGAAGAATCTTTTCTTTTATACTTTATGTTATTATTTTCGTTAAGTGCTTACATGCTCGATACTCGACCATAACTCTCGTCCAACCATAACTAAATAATAATTTCTAAAAAATTGCTAAGGAGTTAACACTCGGGTAAAAGAGAACTTGGTAATTATTACCTTTGCTAGAAAATGATTAATTTCTAGAAGATTTTCGCCTTATGGCCTTGGCATGAAATGCCTTAATTTATGGGATTAACACCCGATCATGAGCTTGGTGGAAACCTGCCTTGTGGCTTTGGCATGAAATGCCTTAGTTCGTCGAAACTGACACCCGGTCGTGTGCCTGGAAGATACCCATCTTATAATCTTTGTTCTTGTCTTCACGCTTTCATCCACCCAACATTTTTTATTTTCATATTAAAAAAAGATTTGAAGAATACATCATAGTTTTATTTATAATATAAACATTCTTTCAAGAATAAATAAAAGACTCGGTCATCTAATTTGACCAATCTCAAAACTCGGAGTTTGACTTAGGAGCTAAATATCTGTGACATTTTGCTTCTATAGATCCTTATTACCACTCGGTACTCCTGCAATTACATGAGTGACCTCTACGGGTTTATTTTCATCAGGATTGACTGGTGTTCTTACCTCAAGTTCTGACCTCTTTTCTTCTCTATTCTTTCTAGTAAACTTTTGAAGTGTGCGATCCCTCATTAACCTCTCAATCTCGTCTTTCAGCTGTCGGCTTCTTCGTTGTATGTCCAGGGTCTTTGTGAAAACGACAATACTTGGTCTTATCTCGCCTTCCAGCTTTCTCAAGGTTAAGCTGGGGAGGTCATCTAACTTCCTTGTCAATTTTCCTAATCCACCTTAAAATATGTGTTCATGAGTCATTCAGTGGAGTGTAATTCTTATACTTACCTCGATCGCTTCTTCCTTGGGACACTAGGTAGCTCCAACGATTTTTTTCTTCATATATTTGCCTTTTTGGATTTTGAGTTGCTTTTTACTTGTCCTCTTGTCATTTCGTAACGCCTGGACTTCATCATCTAGTCTTATGTACTTCTGAAATTTGTCCATTAACTGTTGGTAAATAGCGGATGAGTTCTTGATTAAAGAATCTATGAACTTCATGTTGCACGTTCCTTTTTTTCATGCTTCACATGCTATCTCATATTTTAATTCTTTTACCTATGTTGCTTTAGCATTGAATCGTGAGATAAATCTCTTCAAAGTCTCGCTCTCTCCTTAGCGAACCTTCCGTAAGTCAGAGGAATTTTTTTAGAAGGTATGCAAGTAATAAACCTGGATCTAAACAACATAGGAAATTATGTAAAGTTTTGAATTGAACCTGAGCTCAGATGTTAGTACCATTTCTGAGCCATACCTGTGAGTGTGGAAGGGAACACTCGGCACGACACAAAATCGTTGATATCCTAAAACTGCATTGTTGTTCTAAAGATCGCTAGGTGACTCCTAGAATATGTTGCTCCGTCATATTTATCCAAATTTGGGAGTTTGAACTTGGCAAAAAAAGTCTCTGTTAGGATCTCTTTTGACAAGGGCGAGGTATCGTCTAGGCTAAAGTCCTCTTCCTGCTCCTTTGGGTGCCTTTGAACAGCTCGTACCAGCTTCAAGTCGACATCCTTCGGAGCCTCATCTGATGATTCCTCTTCTTCGAGCTTGGTCTTCCCTTTGGACTGCATATGGATTGCTTCTGTCCGAGTCCTTGGAATTTCAACGGAGGCTTCCTCCTTTATCCTGGGATTTGTGAATGAGGCCTCCTCCCGAGCTTTATATTACTCGAGAGTAGCCTGCGACCTTCTGATGTATTAGAGTATTTGTTCATTATTCAAATTGTTGAGATCTGTTTCGTTGACCATAGAGGGTGTGTTTTGTCTACTTCCAGAAGTGGAAGAAATGATAGCACTCTCATTAGTAGCAACCTTAGCAGTAGCTCGCAAATTGCCGACCACTTTAGAAAAGAGAAAACAGAGATTTCTTTTTAAGAGAAAGGGGATAAAAGATTGATTTTAATCAAAATAAATCAGAGGGATTTCAATGGATTTTCTGGCAATGGAATTAAATGATGTTGTTGAAACAAAGCTGATGATGTGGCTGACACAGAGCTGTTCCGCGATTGGTCAATCTGCAAGAAAGAGAATGCGAGGTGGTTGACACCTACGACAGCCACTCCAACGCTTAAGTCAGTAAATTAAATAATAGGGAGAGTATAAGAGATTGCTCAGAACTCAATAGTAGTTGTGTAAGAATTGTGTACCTTATCTCTGCGATTATTAGCTTTTATACCATAAGGAAATGAAGTTAATTATTGCTTCTCCTGAAAATTCGGTGGGATCACCAGCTAATCGGTAGGAGATCCCACCGGCTAATTGATCGGAAATTCCATAATTACAGGTGTAATTGGTATCTGCTAGATTGTTTTTGCTAATAGTAATTTTATGTGAAAACTTAACTTATTCAGGAGAGAACGAATCTTTATAAAGAATCGAATAATACTGTGTCCATATCTTTTTTTCATGAGTGAAACTGAATATCAACTCATCATACACTTACCACATAGTCATATTTTATAGCGAGAGTTCATGGCCTATTTTAAACGATTATTATATAATATCAATAAGTAATTATGGAGTAATTAAATAACACAAAGTTTTTTAATTGTAAGTTAATATTTCTTTTAATTATCTTTTCTTAAGGTAATATTGGATTGAATTAGCATAATTTGGCTTACTAATTAAGTTAAAGAAAATTATTGAGCTAAAATTATTAGACATTGATACTCAGTGATGGAGCTCAAAATTGAGTAGAAAGAAGATTAATCAACAATGGGTTGGGAATTATTGAAATTAAAATTGAATTACAAATCAACAACAGGGATTTTAAAATTTAAAATATATACTTTTATTATTAAAGTACGCTTGAAAATCGGGTTGGTCCACATTAAAACATAACATGTGATATGTGGAGATGTTATATGAAATTGGACAACCAAATGTTATATCAACATTCCACATAAAAATAATACAAAAAAAAAAAATAAAATATAGTAACACATGAATTTTGAGATGAAAAGGGTAAGGATAAAGTCTATTTATAAATTGAAATTTTTAAAAGGTCTAGAAATGAGAGAAAAAATTTTAAGTGGGGACAATAGAGATTGATTTGGATAAAGAAACAAAGAAATGAAGGTGACCCAATTCCTATAGAGCCAACATGAAACAAGAAATGAACTGGCAGAAGGGACTATGTCTTTTAATGTCTCAATGTGTTTGGTTTTCCTTAAATTTTTCCAGCTGTGGTTATGGACATGCTTAGTTAGGTAGCCCTACTTTACTAGTACATGACTTGAATGTACTTGTTTTTTTTTCTTTATTTGGCTATTTTCATTTTTAATTATAACCTATTCTTTTGTATTAAGAAAATAATAAATCTCTTGAATTAGTATGAATCACTTATGCTCCATTTTCATTTATATATATAAAAGACATATGTTTGATAGTTTCATCTCCTAATCTTGAGGGAAACCCAGAAAGCAAGTAGGGAAAAGGAGACCATGGAAGTAAGCACTAGAATAGCAAGATCAAAGTCAAAAAGTCTAACAAATTGGCCAAGTGGGAGAAGGAGCAGAAAAAGAAAGTATGACCAGAAAATGAAAAGGGACTGGGTCATATTGTAATTTGGTTGAAACAGGATCTGAATGTTGTTGTAGGGAAACCATTCCAATAAGGCAGTTGTGGTTAGATATGGAGAATTGCTTAGCATAGCATAGGAAACCAAACCTTGTCGTTTAATGTAAGGTGGGGATTCAATGTATGACCATGAACTGGGTCAGAATCAGATTGCTGATTCATAATTTGATCAAAATATTCTAGCTTTTGTAATTTAGCTTTTAATTGAATAATTGTGATGTTGAACTTCATCATTATCTTTACAACCAAGTGTGAAGTTATTTGACCATATTTCTAATAAATTAAAATTTTATTTAATAGAATTTTATTATTCTAATAAATTTTTTAATGGGAGAAGTCTTCCCACGTGTATAGCCATCCAATTCAAATGTTGAATGGTATTTTTTGCTATTTTCTAAAAAAAAAAAAGAGAGAGAAAATAAGAAGGTAAAATATTAAAAGTCTTTATAGTTTGTATACCCTAAGATTAAGAAGACGAAGAATCAAAGTAAATGCAAATTTCCACCAACAACAAAACACGGGTTGACTTTGGTTTCTATGACTCAAAGACTCACTTCAACTCTACACATTATTTATTTTTAATCTATTAATTTCCCCTCAAAATTATTTTTAAGATTTAAAAAAAAAAAAAAAGAGGTCCCCACCATGTGCAAAAAATTGATACAAAAATCCATACCCACAACCTCAATCTAATATTAAATTTTATTAATACCTTATTCAAATTTTGGAGTAGTTAACCTCTCCTTTTCATCCTTTCTCTGCAATTTTTCATTTTAAAAAATACAAATCATATACAGATTTAATTGATTTTTTTTTTCAAATGATGCATTTGGAGCAAATAGTTAAGAAAATACAACAATGGGTTGAGATCACCTTTCATCCAATCTCACAAGTATGCATGGCCAATTGTGGATCTGATCCGATTCGATTTTAGGTTCAAACCTTTGAAAAATTAATATTAGAGAAACAAAGAGTTAGTTTCTTCAATTAGTAACTTTTCTTCGATTTAAAACAAAAGGGGAAAAAAATCTGATTTTAATTCAAATCAGATTTTGAGTTGGGTATAAATCACCTCCTTGGTTTGGGTTAATTTTGTTGGACTTTCTACTTGGGCCCCCAGGTGCTCAAATATGGGCCAGCCTAGCCCATCGATCGCTGCCCGTATTCAACCCAAAATAATAATAATAATAATAATAATAATAATAATAATAATAATAATAATAATAATTTTTAAATTAATATCTTATTTTTTGAATGAATATTAATATCTGATTAATAAGTTGGATCAAATAAAGCCCTTACTTAACATGAATTTGAAGCTATGTTCAGTTTAGATGAAGAGTTTAAATCGAGTTTAGCCAAAATTAATTGGATAAATTATTTTTTAAGAGAAATAAGATTTTCCTAAATTAAGATATGAGTGGATTAATTTGGTTCACTTTCCATTCTTGCCTTATTTTAAGGAAATATGTGATTTTCTTTATTAAGATGAAGGTGTTGGGCCCTTGGCCAAATCCACTTGGAGCATGTGCACATGTGGTCCATGTGAAGAGAAGGGGCCATGCATATGCTTCCCAAAACAAATCATATGGTTTCTTACCTTATTGCTAATTAAAGGAGTTTCCCTTAAATGAGCATATCCAAGATTAAATCTCTCTGCTTTTTATATTTTAAAGGTAAAATGAAATAATACATTTAAAATTATTTTTTTTAAAATCATTTACCCTCCTTTTGATTTCAAAAATTTTATAAAAATTTAATTCAATTTCTTTTTTTTTTTTGATAATTCTTTTATTTGATATAAAAAATTTTAATTATTTTTTTCATAAAATAAATAATATCAAATAAAAAGTTAAGAATACAAATTAGGCATATATACATATATATGAAATGATTGGTTGATAATATATCTTTAGCTCAATAACCATAAACTCCAAATTCTAAAACCAATTGTAATATTATCATAAAGTTAACTTTTAATTAAAATTAAATAAAAAGAAAACTGTCTTTTCAACATGAAGTTTTGAATTGAAGATCATGATACATTAAATATGGGAATTTAACCGAATTAAATGAAAAAAAAAAAAGGAAAAAGAAGAAAAGATTCAGTTACTTCCAGTGCAGATCAAAAAGAAGGTTACGGTTGAAAGTATTTAGGCTTTTCAGGGAGTAGGTGATAGAGCAAGGAGAAACACACAAGAAATAGTTAGCACAGAATTTAATCAATGAAACCAAAACAACCCCTAATTGTATTGATTCACAAAGAAATATTCATAGCAAGAAAAGAAACTCCAACCAGAGTTCTTAACCCAAATTTTACAAGAAAAGAAAAGAAAAGAAAAGAAAAGAAAAGAAAAGAAAAATAAAGACAGATACGTTGCAGACAAAGAACAAGAAAATGATGGATCCAAGAATAATTAAATGTTTCTGACAAATAGTTGCTAAAACTCTTAATTTCACTTAAAATAAAAAGAGTGTTTGAATCGGTTATCTCCACACTCATAGATTACTATATATTTTATGTAATATGTCATAAAATAGAAATTAGCTTGTGATTGTCTCCTTCCCAACATTCCCACATGAGATTCTATAGGCTATGATTGGTTTTGACTACTTTTCTTCTTAGGAGCAACATCTCACCTTTGACCCCCTCTTTTGCTCTATTAGGTAAGATGTGCCTTAGCAGCAGTGCCCTGCAAGCCCAAAGTTGTACAAAAAGAATCAAACAAAAGCAAGCAAAAACAATCTTAAACCTTGTGCTAGGTTTCACCTTCTACATCGATCACTGTGGCAAACTCTATCATCCTCATTTTCTAACAATTGATTTATGAATCTAAATAAGAAAATGGGTATTTGAGATAATGTAACCCTTTTCATTGATCTCAAAGATACTTCAAAACCTTGGTGATCTTAAAAATTAACTTTTTTTTTCCTCATAATTAGGCCAGAAGAACAAGAAAAGAAAGGATTTGAAAAAAAAATGTTTAAAACATGATAAATATGAAAGTTGATGAGTTAAATAAGGCAGTAGAAAACAATTTTCTTTCGATTATTGTCAAGTCATTACCAAAACTTTCATTTGATTAACATTGTCTGAATTGTATATGTAATGATAACGATAAGTGGAGAGCCGAAACATGTCAAGTCCATTGTCTGTCATCTTCTCAGTTCATTCATCTGTAAAGTTTTATTTTATTTTTCAAGCTTGAAAGTCTTAATAATCTATAAAGCACTCAAATTATCCAGAAGATCACAGTAAATAACTAATCTCAATATTGGAGTTTGTAGTTTAATAAGTGAAGTTGCAAATAAATAAGAATAAATAAAGAATTTCTTGATATAAGAAAAAAGTGGTTGGTCAGGTGAAGTATCAAGTGACCCAAGGCCACAAAGTTCAAACTTTTAATGATGATAAACTCACTAACATGCCATGATTTAATCACTTTGCTGAATCAAAAGTTGAAATATATATATATATATATATATAATGAGAATAAACAACTTTAAATTGTTTGATGGTTGTGGGGAACAAAATCAATTTCCAAACAGGTGAAAAATGATGAAATTCAACTGATAAGGACTGGACACCAACACCCATAAAGCAGACAAATTGTTTTTGAACCATTTAATTCTTTAAAAGTTAATTTGCATGATTTAATCAAGATTAAGAACCCAATTTGATCTATTACTTTACAAAGTGGAGCTATTGCTCTCACTGGCTTTCCTGGGTTGCATAATTAGTATATGTCCAAGAGATGCAGACTCAGAAATGAAAAATGACACAAGTGAAAATAAGCAGCAGATGATAAAAATGGCAAAGACAAGCTGAAACTTCACTATCTTGTCTCTTTAATTATTGCATAATTACCACATTATGCAAATTAAGGAGGCAATTTGCTTTTCAAGTTTATGTGATTTTGACTAATTACATGGGTTTCTAATCATCCATTGTTTTTCTTTGTACACATCTAGCACTAAATTTAGTTTCTCATCATGCTTTCCTTTTCCATTTCTGGTTTAAACCAGCAACGCAGGCAAAACTAGACAAATATACATAAATGTCATAATAATAAGCTTGATTTGTACTATATTCACTTGTCTTGTGTTCATTTCTGATTGCTATAACCTTGTTCACAGAAAAAAAATGCAGCTAGCTGCTGATGCTACGGTGGATTTGATTTTAAATCAAATCAAATAAATTGAAAATCGAACTAAATGAAATTAAGAAAGAAATTTATTCGAATTAAATCAGTTTAATTAAGTTCAATTCAATTCAATCAGTTGAATTTTTTAATTGATTTTCATAAAACATATTTTCTTACTGTTAAGATTCAATTGAAATATTTCAACCTTGATTAGGGTTTCATTTCCTCTTATTATAAAAAATTTAATATTATTAATTAATTAGTTTGATTAATTATTTCAATTTAAACCCAATATTTCTCACCCCAATCAATTTGGTACTAATTTTTAGATTGTTGCTGTTTTGTTTATATTCAGTTATGGACCCACTTGGATATTTATGTAATTTTCATTAATTGAAGGAAAATTATCATTCAATCCCTAGATTTTTAAAAAGATTTATTAATTTATCCTATTTGAAAATTATTCAATTCAAATATTTTTATATTTTATAAAATAAATTTTTTGATCTTTATAAATTCATTAACATGTCTTGAATATTTATATTATTTAGTTCATGTAATTTTAATTATATGTATTATTTAGTACCTATATATTTAAATATTTATACTATTTATTTTCTTTTGACCAAAAGTAAAATAAATTGATTAACAGTTATTTTAACAAATAGACTAAATAATTTAATTTTATTAAATATATAAACTTTTTAATTGAATGATTTTTCAAATAATTTGATTTCATTAAATATATTAACTTTTTAATTGAATGATTTTTATGAAAATGAAAATTAGTAAAATTTCTAAAAATTCAGGAATTTAATAATAATTTTTTAATAAATAAAGTCTCAAATACCAATGCAATTTTAACGTAGTTATTCTAATTTATATTTCTTTTCTTATCTATTTTATTTTTGATTTAAAAAATTTACATTTAATTTTTGAGATTTTAACTTCATTATTAATTTTTTTATTTTTAAAATATTTATAAAATAAATTATCCACTAATTATTTAATTTATTGACTTAATATATATGTAGATTCCGTAATAATTGAAATTAGTCTATTGAACACTTAAAATTATAAAAATTATGATAATTAAATATAAATTAACTATTTATTAAAAAATTAACTATTTATTAAAAAATATTAAATTATCACATATATTATTAATTGTGCTCTAAAATTTAAAAAATTCTAAATATAGATCAAAACTTCAAAATCAAATATATTAAAAGTTCAGACAACTAATATTAAAAAATTTTAAAAACTCATATTTAATATTTAATTTGAATAAATTAATTTAATTTTTAAAATTTTATACATGTATTTTTTTTCTTTATTTAAAATTAAATTTTATCTTAATAATTTTATGCATATAAATAAATATTGTGTATGAATTAAGTGAAATTGATATTGTTATCCAAAAATTGAAATTGTACCCTTACTTAAATTTCCTTGTATCGAGAAAAAGATGTAAGAGTATTAAGAGATAATAAATAGAAGTTAGTTCCTGTAAGGATGGAAACAAGCAATTGAAAGAGAGATTAATTTGACATAACTATCATTATGTACAGTTTAAAAACTAATCTATCTTTTTTTTTTTTCCTTTGCAAATAAAAATCAAGAGAGAGAGAGAGAGAGAGAGGAGGAGGGACCTGTATAATAATTAAAACAACCACTCAATCACATTCAGTGTCACTTTTCTTTAAGAGCAGCAATCCCAACCAGAAGCCTGTCTCAGTTGAAATGGGTCTAAAGGACCTTTCAAACCCAGCAATTCAGAAAAAAGATTTCGATTTTTTCAAACACCATTGAAAATTGGCCTTCTGACAGCTAAAGAAAATGCTAGTATTTCCATTTTCTATGAGAACAACATTGTCCACTGTTTACTCTGTCTTTAGTTTTATACATGCTATTGTACGATTATTAGCTTCACAAGTTCGCAGTAATTTTCAAGATTTTTATCAAACAAAAGTGACCAGAAATCATAATTCTGTTCCCTAAATTCTCCCAGCCCTGCAGAAAATGTAAAACCTTTCTAGTTCTTTTGCCTTAACTTTAACACAAAAGTGGCTTCAAGTTCAAGTCCTTTTCTTTCCACTAAAATTTTGTTCTTTTCGTGATCAACTTTCCGAAACTAGTTGCTTTCCGAACTACAGTGTTCATATCAAACACCTTATGGGTTTTAGTAGAATGTCTCAGCAAATAAACAAGAGAACTGTCACCTGTTCTTCCTCGTTGAATATTACAAATTTCCCATCTCGAGATAATTCCACTTTTATATTTCCTTAATTAAAAAAAGGATGTTTACCGGTTTAAGATTTTAGATTGAACAGTTCTTTAATGCAGTTAGCTTTCAAAAGATCAGCAAGATTCTGCATATGTTTCAACTGAATTGTTTCGGAACTCTGACAGATAATGCATGAGACAACATGATATATATTTATGAAATACTCTACTGTACATTAATCATCATCAAATGAGTCACTTAGGGGGAATACTTCTAAGGACCAGAGCTAGAACACTTGAAGAACAATAAGGCTGATAAAAATTGGGGTTAAATTAGCAAATCAAATGAGTTCCATTGACGGTGGCAGAGGCAGATGACTACTAGATTAAAGGAGGGGTCTTGTGAATTGCACATTACAGAGGCTGAGGTGGTGCACTAGAGCATAGCTCAAGAGACCCATAATCAAGCAACTCCTCGATCATTTGCTCTATTTGATGCTCTTCAAGAGGCTTAAACTGCTGCTGGATGCTGTCGACCTGAACTTTCTTTACAGCCCAATTTGCCTCTGTCTCTTGAAATGGATATTTCTCTGGCAAATGGGAACCCAGTTCCTCTCTTTTTATAGCAATGCCATTGGTGGCGGCGGCGGCGATAGTGGTAGTGGCGGAGGTAGTGGTGGTGTTAGCGTGTGAAATTGGCGGTTTTTGTTGTTTTTCATGAAGTGATGTTTGCTTGGTCATTTGCAGCGAAGCCATATAGCACCTATGCAACTTGGCTGTCAAAGTGGCCGAGAGAAGTTTTGATGATGATGATTGTGATGCGTTTGGATTATAAGGGAAGTTGGTTCTAGCCCTTGGTCCACACATGAGCCTTGCAGCTTCATCATAGGCTCGTGCAGCGTCCTCGGCCGTTTCAAATGTTCCTAGCCAAATTCTAGTCTTCCTGCAAAAACGAAACGTTTCGTTCAGCACTCATAGATACAATACTCAAACACGTGCAATAGTTTCATGATTCCCAAGTTAAGGTAATCTTACAATAAAGGGTGGCGAATCTCAGATACCCAAGAGCCCCAATGCCTTTGTCGGACGCCTCGATAGCGCTGTTGTGGTCTGGCCATGTTAGTGAAGGTAGAAATGTTTCTTTTAGGAAAATGTTTGTGAAAATGCCTGAAAGAAGAGAGAACAAAGCAAGAGGGCGATAGATGCTAGTGAAAGGGTGGGGGAGACGTGGGTTTTTGTAGTTGGGTTTGTTCACAGACATAGGAGCAACTAGTCTCTTTTTCTTGGCCTGTTCTGTAAGCAAGTGGGTCCCTCTTAGGGCTTTCTAATCTTTTTCTCTATCTTATTAGTTATCACCAGTTGGCTGGCTTGTTGCAAGTTATGATTATTGAAAAAATATTGGTGAACTGAATTTTCAAACTAACAAATTCAATTCACATGACCAAGATAATATGTTTTGTTTTTTTTTTTAAAAGAAAAACAAAATCACAGCAATATTCAACTGCTGCTTTTATTAAGCTTTCTTTCTTCAAGAAAATCTAAGGTCGTTGTCTCATAGATTCTTCACGTGAGTGTTTTATAAGAGAAGATTATGACTCCTCTAAAGTCTATAACTACAATATAATCTCCATCTTTCTCCAAACACTAACTTTTTTTTTTAAAAAAAAAAAAAGAAATCTTTAAGCATTGATATTTTCTAATAACAACTTTCTGGGATTCCTGGAGTTACACTTGGAGATTAATTATGGTAAATGAATGGTAAGAAGTACAGTTCTTGAAATTGTAATAATATGGAGTTGGTTCACATGAAAAAGGCTTCAGCCTCTACTTGATACAAAGCATAAGTATATATATAATATTGAGTAAATCCTAAGTTGGGAGACAAAGATTAAAGATTCCTAGACCATAATGATCATCCCAATTAACAATCAAAATCTTGTTCACTATACAACAAATCAATGTTATATTTGCCAGTGGGAATAACACTAGGATGATTGGAAATCAAGGTACATTGAGGGCTATATGCAAGTGGGTATCTATTGGTTATAGATGATGGATAAGCTCATGGGTTCATGGCTACTCATTGATATTTAATTTATGGGACACATGATGGCTGCTAGAATTGGAAACATATGCATATGCCACACAACAGGAGATCAGACAAACATTGTACATGGGTTTGGATATATTGGCATGGGCTTGCTCATGTTCATTGTTGCTCCACGTGCCTAGAATAGATCCCCCATGCTGGAGGAAAGAGAGGGAGAAAGGGCTACCTTCTCATCTTTCATTTTTACTAAAAATCATTCAGGCCAGAGCTCCGATGTTTCTAAAACGACTTTAATACCAATGAGTTAAATCATTAACATATATAAATTAGTTATACCACTTTTCTCTATATCATTATAAATCTTTCTCTATTTTTTCTCATTCATTACAATACTAATCAACTGATGGTATTTCTAGATTATCTGACACACGTCAGCATAAGACCATTTTTTAAACCTAAATGTAACCAGAATGAGCAGTACATGTGTGTATGCATGTTAGCTGCAGCACAAAAAGATGGAGAAAAGGATGCGATTTGTGGAGTGTGATTTACGGAATGAAGGTCAGAATTTGTAAAATTTCCAAAATCTGCAGTTGCTATTTCTGACTCTGTTTTTAATTTCATGACATGAGTTGTCCACATGAGATGGAGACTTGCCATTTTGATCACAAACCTTTGTTTTCTCCATTCCTTGAATGGTCCTTGTCCTCTCTCACATGCCACAGTTTTATGGTTAACTTACTGGGATTTTTCCTCTTAGTTTTCTTTTATTTGGAAAAAATATTTTTCTTCTATTTTTTAGTATTTAGAATATTAAAAAAATTAATAATTAAATTTTTTTTTAGTTAAAAAGAATATTAAATTATTTGTATAATTCAGAATTTTACGAATACCATTGAACTTATAAAGAGAAAATCAACATTTACTCATTAGTTAACTTTTACCCATCAAAAGTTAATATTTGACACAATATATAGAAGATTAACATATATCAGTTGAAAGTGAGATTTATCTTTTCTTTATTTTTGAAAGTATTTACAGGAATAGTGGAATATAAATCAATTAACATTTTTAATTTGTAATGCAAATTAAATTTAAATATTTTACCGTTAGAACCTACAAGTTTAGGTTTTTTTAGAAAGGGGAAAAAAGAAATGGAGGAGAGGACAAGAAGCACAAAGAGACGAGATTAGATTGGAAGAATTTTGGAAAGGATTGTCTGAGTCTTGGATTACAGCTATAAACATGAGACTGATAAATCAACCAGAGGTGAATAAAGAAAGAAAAAAATGGGCTAACAAGGGATGGACCCACAAAAATGAACGCGTGAGATGGGACCCATGGGCTAACATGGCTACGTACATAGATCGCCAAAAAACCTTGTTAGTATGGTGCTTGAAACAGTGAAATGTAAGCCAACCCCGCAGTCTCCCACAGTTTCAAGAAGCAAGAAGAGGGTCCAGCCTTATGTCGTTTTCGGCTTTTATTTCTTTCCCCCCGAACTCTCTCCTACGCAAGTCTCACATGCACACTCTCTCAATTCATTGAACTTGCTATATAAATTCAACAAGGACGTTGAGATGAGATTATGTATATAATACTATCAATCACTAACATTTTCTAGGTCATCTCATTTTCTTTGCTGGTTCTCAGCTTGCATCTACACATGTTACACATATTTTCTTCCCTTTTTATTTGGTTTTATCAAATTTCTTCCTACCTACTCGTAATCCAACCCTCAATTTTTTTTATATTATTTTATTATCAAGGGATTTAATGAAGAAGGTATTAATAAATAAAGATATAATTAAGGAATAGTAATGACGCGGTTTCACTGGAAAGCAAGAAATTAGGAAGATGGAGAAGGTTGATGTGATAGAAATGTGAAGTTCTCCCGCAGTCTGTGGGATATGCAAAGCCACAGCCACAGCCACAGGCTGTTCCTTTGAATTTGGTTGGCAGACCATTAACTCAACCTTCCATCATTACCTTTCCCATGAAAATGACTTTTTCCATCTCCCATCCATGTGCCTCTCCCTATTTTCTTTTACGTATACCTTCCAATACATCTACCCTTTTTATAATTTTATTATTTACAAATAATTTATATTTCGAAATAAATCATCGTTGTAAATTATGGTAAATTTATTTTTCTATTTAAAATAATAATTTGTTTTATTAATTTTCTAATATATCCATATTTAATTAGTATTACTAATAAATTAATCAAACTTGAATTGAATCTAAATCCAAATGACATGTTTGGCTACCAATTTTATTAGGAAAGAAGAATTGTCATTTTCAGGCCATGTGCTGATTGCTGGGAGATAGACCTTATTATTCTTTGTCTCTTTTTCTTTTATTTCCTCAAATCAAATCCGCGTTTGTTTGTTCTATTCTTTCTAGTAGATGTTAGGCATTTCTCTACTCTCTACCATTGTGTTTGGATAAAATTTTTAGAGATCCTTTAATACATTAATGCTACTAACATCATATTCAAATTTATAAATTTTAAGATTCAATCAAAATTATTATTAAAAAAAGTGGCATATCTGTCTGATGGACAAATAGTTTTTGAAAAATCAGATAATATTAATTTTAAAATAATTACGCAGAAGAAGACTGAATCCAAAAATGCCTAACAAGCTCAAGATCCTAGGATTCCACCTCGTTTGTCCGATTCAATATCTTCGGTTCTAATTCAGGAAGCAGGCCGGGTCGCTCACAAACCCAAAACCGATAAGAGGAGTCCAGCCCAATGACGTGACGTGAGGAAAGACAGCTGACTCAGTCACTTCGCAACTCTACCCGCATGCGTGCCGGAAGAATTAAATGACCGTCTGACGTGGAAGGAGCTCTGACGCTTCCGTACATACATATCTGAATGACAATAACATATGACACTATAGTAGAGAGGCCGTTAGACGTCATTAGCAGACAAATGAAAATGAATAAAATGAGATAAATTTATTTATCTCCATCTAAACTTACAATCGCAGTATAAACTTTATTTCTTGAATTTCAGAACATCAATCATGAAATTCATAATTATACTATTCTATAATTTCTATGTATAGCCAACACTTTTGAAGCGAACTCTCGGATACAAGACATATCTCGCATTACTTTCGGTTAGAAATTGGGCCAAAAGTATATTATTTTGAGGCCCATGAACTTCTCTCACGGGGTATTTTAGTATTTTTATTTTTTCTAGTCATAATTTGGTATAAAAGCCAAAATCCATTATGGTAAAAGCTCAAGCCCAAAATTTATGACAACGTAGCCCATGGGCTCTCAGTCTTTGCAGCAATGTATCCAACTTAATTTCATTTACAGGTCTATTCAATATTTCATTAGATTAAATTATATTATTTTAAGTATTTAATTTTAAAAATATAAGAATTGATCGGTTAATTAAATTAAAATTTAAAAATTAAAATATAATTTATTATTTTTATTATTTTTATTATTTTTATTCTTCTACCTGGTTTATTTTTTTAAATAATAAAATGAAAAATTATTGTAATAATTCATATATTGGAGCTCAAGACTTTCATGCATAGTTTTCATTTTCATTAATTTAAGCAATAAACTTAATTTACATGTGAAAATCAAAAAATATATTTTAAATATATTATAAATCTGTATAGATTTTCATTTTTTACAACTACTTATTTTATATAATCCAAATTATATAATTTTATTTTTTGAAATGTTAGTTTATTTATATATCTATATTTAATATGTATTAAAAAATAAATTTTATTAGCTTCAATAACAATTTAGTAGTTGAGCAATAGTAAACACACTTTATGAAATAAACACACTTTATATCCTTATCAAAAAGGTAAAAAATTAATTTAGAAAATTAAAAAAGAGTGCAATCGCATAGAAAATATAAAAAAGCAGGGGCCAAATGGAATAGTCATGCGGAGTCGTTTAACTTGAATTTATGGTTGTTTGAAAATAAAACTTCCGCTTTGGTCCGCTCCAGCGAATACTCTCACAAAGCTTACCACATGTGGCTGCATTATGGGAAAACATTTCTACTTTATATATATATATAAATTAAAACAAGGGCGAAAATAAAAGTATTAAAATTTAAAATATAAATTAGTAGTGAAAAACATTTTTATATAAATTATTAGTTAAAATAAATTTCTAGATATATTCAGACACCAATAGATTCAGAAATTTTATTCAGTGGGTGGTCTAATTTTAATAAATGGTCAATAAAAATAAAACACATAAAATAAATATATATTTAAAAATTTATAAAAAAATTAATAAAATATTATAATTAAATTTTTATTTATTTATTTATTAAAATATATTAATAACAACTTTATTTTTAATATTTATAAATATATTTTTCAATATAAATCAACCATGCCTTCTCTCTCATTTTATTATAAAATTTACTTTTAATAATATTTATTATATAAAAAATAATATTATTAAAGTAATATATCAATTTAATATAATATTTACTATAAAATTTATTTATTTTTAAATTAAATTATCTAATCCATTAGCTATAAAAACAATATTTTCATTTCATCTTTTCTAAATTTAAATAATCTAATCTATTATCTATAAAAATAATACTTATTTATATTTAAATATTTTTAAATTTAAATGATCTAATCTATTATCTATTAAATTTATATTTTTTAAAATTAAATTATGTTTTAAATTTAAATAGTTTATGAAACTCATTAATTAATGCACTTTTATTTATAAAAATTTAAAATTTAGATAGTATAACAAATAATTTTAATTACATAAATAGATTAGAAATTAATTATATGAGATAATTACTTTTTAATAATAAAAATAGCCTATAAAATTAAATTACATAATAAATAAATAATTTTAAAAAAATTACGTATTGAAATTAAAATTTTAAAGATAAAAAATAAATTTTTTATTAAAAAAATAAAAAATAAAAAAGATAAAATAAAATGAATAATTAAAATTAAATAAACTAAATAGTATTTCAGGCAGATAAAGATTTATTTATAAAAATATTAAAAAAATTAATTTTATAAAATATAAAATATTTTAATTGTATAATTTTAAAATAAGGATTAATTAATAAATTTTTTAAATATACACGAAACCAATGATAATTTATTTTGCTATAGGTCCTTACACAATTTGAAAATTTTCAGAGATCATGGCCTGATTTTATAGCTGCATATTAAATTTTAAAGATGAAAAGTAATTTTTGTAGGTTAAAAAAATAAAGATCGAGAGATAAAATAAAATAAAATAATTAAAATAAAATAAATTAAATAGTATTAAAAATGGATAAAAATTTATTTAATAAAAAAATTTAATTTTATAAAGCATAAAATATTTTAATTCAATAATTTTGAAATAAAAAATTAATTTTTTTTAAATATATAAAGATTTAATGATAATTTAAAATTAACTAAATACCCTTGTACAATTTAAAATTTTGCAGGAGCTGTGGTCCCCCAGCTTCATCAAAGTTGAAATTTTAAATATAAAAAATAAAATTTTTAAATAAAAAAATGAAAAGAATAAAATTAAATGAATTAAATAATATTAAAAACGGGTAAAAAATTATTTAAAAAAAGATTAAAAATTTTAATTTTATAAAATATAAATATTTTAATTAAGTAATTTTCAAATAATAATTAACTAATAAATTTTTTAAATTATAAAAATTTAATGATAATGTTGTCTGCTATAGGTAAAATTAATTAAATACCTCTACACAATTTGAAATTTTTAAGCGAACATGGACCCCTCGACTCTATCGCTGCGTATTGGAAAAATAAATTTTTTAAATTAAAAAAATAAATATTGAGATATAAAATAAAATTAATAATTAAAATTAAATGAATTAAATAATATTGAAAACGAACAAAAATTTATTTATTAAAAAAATTAAAAAATTAAAAATAGAAAAATTAAAAATAAAAATTAATTAATTAGTTTTTTAAGTATATAGAAATTTAATAATAATTTTTTTGTTATATATAAAATAACTTAAATATCCTTATATAATTTAAAATTTTTTAAGTTCTCCATGATCTCTTGGACAGTGTAACTACTAATAATTAAACTATGGATGAATTTAAATAGCTTACAATAAAAAATTTTTAATATTAAAAATACTAATGAAATTCGCGTGGAGTGATTTTTAAGATTATAAACTCTAATAAAATTAATATAATTTTTTAATAATAATTAATATATAATATAAAATAATTTGATTCGCCTGCCCAACAATACATATTCGCAAGCATTGTGGTGCTATTGATCCCACTGCCGCCCATCACACACACGTTCTACTAGCACGTGCGTAATGAGTTGAGCAAAGAAATCACTGGCTTTTCTCTTATAAATTGCGCATATTCACTGCTACTGCAAGCTTAAATTCCAAATTCTAATTCTTCCGATTGCAGATTGGTCGAGATCGAGAGAGAGAATAACACTATGCTTCAGACTTACCCGCATCCATGCCCCGGACTCAGACTCGGACACGGACTCGGACTCGGACTCAGACTCAGACGCAGACTTGGTCCTCCTCCAATCTGTGACCTCCTTGAACGAGGTATCTCTGTTATTCCTCTTAATGATGCTTTGATCAATCTCAGATTTCAAATAGCACTTAGCAAAACTTTTATGTTCTTTCTCCCTTTTCTTTAATCTAACAATTTGCTGTTTTCCCTTCTTTTCAGTGTTTAACTTATCAATATTTTATATATTTTCTTTACTTTAAATAAAGAAGGAATATCGTTCTTTTTATTAATTTACTTTTTGTTGTCCAATTTATGTATGATTCTTTGTTCTCATTATCAATGTCTTTTTGATTTGTTCTCTTCTCCTATGGCCAATGGCATTGGAATATTAATGGTAAAACAGATTGATTTTAGCATTTAGTACTTCTCTCACATGTTAAGTATTGAATTTTTTAAAGTATTGTTTATATTACAAATATCCTTGGGAGGCATGCATTTTTTGTTATTATTCATGCTCTATTTTAATAATCAGAATTGAATTAGAATATCTTGTGGCTGTTTCAGATTTGGCTCCACTCAATATGGTTTTCAATTCTTTATATTCGGTTGAATTCAATTCTAAATTTTGAAAGTAATTTTATATAAATTTTAATTAAAAACAATATTCATATTACCATTTAAGTTTTAAAATTGATAATTAATTTATATCATATATAGACTATTTACACAGTTTAATGTCTCTCTGTATATATATATATATATATATATAATATTAAATTATTTTGTTAAGTATTTAAGTCTTGAAGTCTTGAATGATTATATAATATAATTTAATAATTAAATTTTATAATAATTAATTCTCTTTTATGTTAAGTATTTAATTTTTTAAGTATTATTTCTATAGTAACGACTGCCTATAAGGTATGCGTTTTCAGTTTTAGTTTAAAATCTATCTAAAAATGGAAACCAAATTAAAGAATATGATGCATTTATGATTTAATTTTTTATTATTTTAATTTTGATTTAATTTGATATAGTTCTCGCTTATTCAATTTTAATATGATTTTCTATTTTTAAAACAATTTTATATAATTTTTTTATTAGAAGTTATATTTATATTACTCTTAAAATTTTAAAATTAGTTATTAATTATATAATATATATTTAAACTATTTATGCTATTTATTCTCTCCATATAAATAATAATTAAAATTATTATAAATATAAGAAGAGACTTAAAATGAAAAATAATAAAGTGCTTTATATATTTATAATTAGATTATTAAAAAAATGGATGAATAAAAAATAACAATAGTTTGTAAATCATTTGTTATATAATATTGGCGCATATAAATATATATAAAATGATATATTAAAGCATATAATATATCTAAAAATTATAATCACATATATATAATTGGTTTTCGATTTGTATCGTATAAATCTGAATGGTTTTAATTTTATTTTTACTTAAAAATCATAATTAATTATAATTAAATAATCCAATTCAATACAATTTTTAATAATGAATATATTTATTAATTTAGTTCAAATTATTAATTTACTGTACAATTCTTTATTAATTCTTTATTTTTTCAAAATGAGAATTCAGATTACCTTTTAATATTTAATTGAAATTATGTACTATTAATAATAATTTTATTTTTTAATAAAACTTAATATTTTTAGGAATATAGTTAAAAAATTAATAAAAACTAATTTTTTAGATAAAATAATTATTATTTTTTAATATATAAAAAAAATACAAAGTAAATAAAAATTATAGAATAGATGATATACTCCCATTTCAAAAAAAAAGAATAGATGATATACTTTTGATATTTGATACAAAATAATTTATATGAAATAATAAATTAATATTAATTGGATAAGTATGCATAACATAAGTGGATCCTAATGAATAAAAATTTACTTGTGTTTTATTACTAATTTTTGAAGTTTGTAGCCGCTTAACACATCCAAAGCTTGTCCATAGTAATAATTATTTTTATTATCATAATTTTTATTTATTTTATTTTTCATATTTATTAAAAAATAATTTTTTTTATTAATTTTTTAATTATATCCGACTTAAATATATTAAATTTTATTAAAGACTAAAAAATATTTTAACGATTTTAAAAATGACATAAAATTAAATAATATTATAATAATCAATTTATATTTAACTCTATATAAAAAAAATGAAAATCAACAATAATTTTGAAATAAAAAAAGTTAAAAATTATGGGACTTATTTGCATGTAATAGACATTTTATAAATCTAAGATATGTGAATATGGATTTATATAATTTTTTATAAAAATATTCACATTTATATATATTGAATCCATGTAGATTAGATCTATCTTAAGTCATTTTATAAATCTAAGACATGTGAATATGGATTTATATAATTTTTTTATAAAAATATTCACATTTATGTATGTATATTGAATCCATGTAGACTGGATTTAGTTTAAGTCATTTTATAAATTTAAGACATGTGAATATGGATCTATATAATTTTTCATAAAAATATTTATATTTATGCATATTGAATCCACGTAGACTGGATCTAGCTTTAACTCATTTTCCCTCCTATGACACAAGAAAACTAAAACAAACATTTGAATATTTTTCAGGACAGGCGACAACAACTAGTAGTACAGTGGTAAAGAAACAAGTAAATTACATTATCAAAGGAACCCAATGCAAGAATCCCATCATCTGTTCCTTCAGATCATCATCTTGGCCCAAAGAAAGCACCAACAAGCATTATGTTTTTAGAAAAATACGTAAACTACTCAGAAAGAATGCTGTTCCTGCCATTTCTGTACAGGATAATGAGAGTTTGTCGTCAACTTCTTCTAACTGGACTTCAATCATCAAAGACCACTTAAATTCCTTGTATCAATTCTCACGTCCTCACACTGTGATTGGCACTGTGAGTACTTCTGTATTTCAACTCTTCTATTAATGTTGCGTCTGTCACTGACTGAACTCGCTTGTGTTCTTAACTATCATCAGATTATTGGAATAACATCTGTTTCCCTTCTTCCGGTAGAAGCTTTTGTTGATTTGTCTCCCAGATTTTTTCTGGGAGTACTCCAAGTAAGTCTTAAATTGGTTGATTGAATATATTAAAGGGTTATACTTATTTGTCTTAATTACCTTTTTAATTGGAATTAATTACTTGTTAGGCATTGGTGCCATCAGTGTTAATGAACATTTACGTGGTGGGATTGAATCAATTGTTTGATGTTGAAATAGACAAGGTTAATAAACCATATCTCCCACTTGCTTCTGGCAAATTCTCAATGGCAACTGGTATCATAATTGTCTCTGCATCTTTACTCCTGGTGAGTATAGTTTTTGTTCTTTAACTAATTTCTTCATGAAGTTGTTCATATTTACTGAGAATCCTATACATTTTATCAGAGTCTTGCTATGGGAATTATGTCTGAATCTCCACCACTTCTTGCAGCACTCCTCATTAGTTGTGCTCTTGGAAGTGTATATTCCATTGAGGTAATCTCCTAATTCTCCATGCTTACGTGTTGTGCTAAAGGAAATAACAGAGGCAAACTCATAGTTTACAAAGTGTTTGCGTAAATGTGCAAGTATAGCTTCCCTTTCTGAGATGGAAGAAGCATGCTTTTCTTGCTGCAAGTTGTATACTGATCGTAAGAGCAATGGTTGTTCAACTTGCTTTCTTTGTACACATCCAGGTAATTCTCAGATTCTTCATTTCACACTCATTTTCTTTTACTGCTGATAATTTGTTAACGAGGGGTCTAAAAATGCAGAAATTTGTTCTTGGAAAACCCATATTCATTCCCAGATCGTTGGTGTTTGCAACTGCTTTCATGTGCTTCTTCTCTGCTGTTATTGCACTTTTCAAAGTAACCCCTCAAACCAAAGTTGCAGCAAAAGCTTAACTCGTAAAGGAAGTGAACTTTAATGTGTTTTTCTGGTATCTGAATAGGACATCCCTGATGTGGAAGGGGACAGAGACTATGGGATTCAATCATTCAGTGTCAGTCTTGGCCAAGAAAAAGTAAGTAAACAAAGTAACTATCTGTTATATCCAATTGAATTTGCTTATATCATAAAGAAGAAAAGACAAGAAAATTAAGAAATCTATTGAATGCTCTTATTTGCAAGGTCTTTTGGCTTTGCGTTACCTTGCTGTTTTTCGCCTATGGCGCTGCTGCGGGAGTAGGAACTTTTTCTCCTTCGCTCCTACCCATCAAGCTTGTCACAGTAAGTATTACACGTTTGATTGTCATGTTAGATTTGGATCCTTTTATGGTCGAGATTATGGTAGTGGAATAGTCCCCAGGGCCCAGAGCATTATAAAGATTAATTTGTTGACTGCAGATAGTAGGACATAGCATCATTGCTGGGAATTTGTTGATCCAGGCCCTATCGGTTGATCTCACCAGCAAAATTTCTATCACTTCTTTTTACATGTTCATATGGAAGGCAAGTGATACCACCCTCTTACCGCCTTCTTTGTTTACCGTCTATTAATGGAAATTTTTAAGTGAATCCGATTTACCGTGAACTAAAAAATATTGAGGTAGATATCATTTTTCTTTTTATAAAAACTTATTTGACTGCGTTTTGGTTCAAGATGGACCAAATTCACACAATTATTTTTCATTTATGATATGATAAGAGACTTAGGTAAAAAAATTCTAACCAGGATTCATCTCCTTTACAGTTATTCTATGCTGAATATTTCCTTATCCCTTTTGTGCGTTGAGATTGACAAGGATTAAAGGCTCTGATCTTCAAGAGGATAACATTGCTGTGGAGGAACCACTGTTAAAAGGACGGAAGATTTTTTATTTGGGGTCGGCTTTCTCTTTTCCTTTCTGTATCATAGATTATTTTAATTTAAATTTTAATATATTAACCCCAAATTATAAAAAATGCAAGTGTCTATATATATATATATATATATATAAAGGGCATTTGGGTCATTTATGCTTCACAATTTATTTGACTACTTTTATTTCCTTCGTAATTTTGAGAAAAAAAAAATCTTGCTAAGAATCAATTCCATTTGAAATAGTACAACTTCATTTTAGATTGACAAAATGTGCAAAATAATTAAATAAATAATAAACTTTACTTATTTGTGTTTGATCATCTAAATATTAGAAGAACAAGTTGGCTTTGCTTGCTAATCCACCAGCTTCTGCTTGAAGGAGCACTATTGAGAGTAGAAGACTTTACTAGCTCTCAAATGCCTTCATCGTTTTCTTTCTTGCTGTATCAATTCATTGCGTGTATACACGTTTAATTAATAAAAAATAAATAATTCATTACATTGAAAAAATATTATTTTATTTTTCTAAAAATAGGAAACAACTTTTTTTTTTTAAAACAATGATACTCATCCTTAAAGAACACATTAATATGGTAACTTTTTTATTGTAGAAATGTACACCAAGTTATGGGTAAGTTTTTTTTTTTTTTTCAAGAGTTATTCTATTTTAAATAGAAATGAATGAAATTCACCAAGATAATGTGTAGTAAATCAGAATAGCAAATCCAAATAATTCGTGGTTTTATTTAATTGTATCACTTGATTAATAAAAGACGGGAAAAAATCTATGGCCTTCATACTCTCTCAGGAAGAAAATATGTGAATACACTTCACGAATGAAAGATTTTCAAAATATTTTTTATTAAAAAAATATCATTGACATAATAGATTTAATTTTTTATATTAAATAAGAGAAATATTTTTAATTTTTACACATTTTAAATTATCTTAATCTTAAAAACAAAAAGAAAAAAAATGGCCCAAGTAATAAAGTTTAGAATCAATAGGCGCAACACTTGGGATTTATATTTTTTTTTATTATTTAAAAGAATGATTTTTTTTTAAGTTTTGAAAATAAAATTTTATTAAGTTATCAATTAAATGAATGGAAATAGATTTTTAACATTTAAAATTCTAAAACCATATATTATAGAAATATGGATTTTTCAAATATAAATATATAGTTTTCAAATTTTTAAACAATCTGTCATTACCTTTTAAAACTTCCCTTTTTTTTCAGTAGGTTGTAAAACTTCCTTTTAAACAAAGTTTTAAATGGTGTGTGCCAATAATTCCACTCCTTAAATAGATTATGAATTTATTGAAATTGTTGTTTAAATATATCTTTTAAAAAATATCTTCTTTCATATATAACATCTGTGATTTAAAATTTATACATTCAAATCAAGAAGATTAATTAGTAATCTTAAATTTTTTTAAAAAAAAATTGTAATAACTTCAAAATTAGTAAAAATATATAAAAAATAATAATTAATATTATCTTAAAAAAATAAATAATTTACAATAAAAAATATTTTTCAAAACGACAGAGTTATTATACACTAGAGGTATTACGTAAATTAAAAGGTACTAAAAATTTTATTTAAAGTTAAACTTATCACGTCTTAATAGTAAAAATTCAAAAACAATTAGATAATGATGAAAATTCTAAAGTATTTAAATAAATATATATGAAATTACTTGTTCAACAAAAATTTAATATAATGTTTTTTTCAAAAAACCACTGTTAAAACTTACAACTTCACCCGGGTTTCTATTGGTTCGATTTTTTTGAGTCGGAACCTCATGGTTGGGCCTGTTGGTCAACGACCCAAAGTAAGGCCCATTATCCTCTAATTAACGGAACCCCACAGTCGGCCGTTGTGAAGTTAACCACCACTAACGCAAAGCCCTCAACTTGTTTCAGCCAGTAAAATGTTTAATTTGCCCTTGAAGGTTTCAGAAACCCACCGGCATCAGCAGCCCAAAAAAGGGGCCTAAAACCACTCGCTATAACGAACTTCACCCATTGGGGCCATCGTCCATCGTGAAAGCTTCTAATTTCCTCCGTCCATCTCATCTCAAATTCAACAGTTTTCAGGTTGAATCAATTCACCCACGAGAATCATTCTCCATTTCTTTACATCTCCAATCCTAGTCACCAGTTTTCACTGATCACTCTCTCTGATCTTTTTGCAGTGAGCTCAGCTTTGTCATTTTTTATTCAGATATGGCTTCAATGCTTTCTTTAGCTTCCGCTTCTCCTTCAGCTTCGCTTTCTATTCATGATACTCTTAAGGTACAGATAGTTACTTTCAATTCGATTTCTTTGACCAATTTTTGAAGATTAGTTCCTGGTTGGATTTTCCCGCTTTTGATTCCTTATTGTAAATTAAAGTTGATACTAGTCACCAAGTTTCTTCGTTTTGGAAACCAAATGGGTGTTTATGGTGTCGATCACAGCTACTTATTCTACTTCCTTTACAGGGAAAGGTGAGGCTTGGAAGTGGCAATGTGACTTCATGGTCTCCCAAGGAGAAATCCAGACCCTTTATGAACACTAAGGTATATGGTGATCTTAGGGCTTTTATTTTGATCTATGCAGATTATGTTGTCAGCTACAAGTGTATTTTATAGATTAATGATGATTGAATTCTTATGAAGCATTAGCTATAATCTTTAGGACTTTTGTTTTGTTGATATGTTTGATGTTTTCATTGCATACAATGTCATGTGTTCCAAATGAACTCCTTTTGGTGCCTGTTATTTAACAGGCTATAGCTTCCATTCTTGCTTGGCTCTAGTCTAGTGGAGGATTGTATGTAGCTTGGATCAGTAGGATTTGAGAAACTTGATCTGTTTTATTTTGGGGTCTGAATTTGTAATTTCAAATTTGCAGTCTTCAGGCAGGATATCTATGGCTGTTGCAGTCAATGTATCTCGTTTTGAGGGTATAACAATGGCTCCCCCTGATCCAATTCTAGGAGTTTCTGAAGCTTTTAAAGCAGACACTGATGAAAAGAAGCTCAATCTTGGAGTTGGGGCCTACCGAACTGAAGAGCTACAGCCTTATGTTCTTAATGTCGTTAAGAAGGTAAGCTTCTCTTGCCTGTTCCATTTAGTAAATAATAATGTTTCTTGAATGACAGCCTGGTTTTTCCATTGCTACAGACAGAAATGAGTATTGATTTCTTTGATGACTAAATTAAGTGTTATTAATTTTATGGAAACTGTCTCTCTTTCTTCAGGCTGAGAATCTTATGCTTGAGAGGGGTGAATATAAAGAGGTATCTCAAATATATGGATGATCTGATTTGCGTCCCTTACTTGATTTAATTTGCTCTATATTACTTGTCCCTTACTTGATCTATATTGATTGTTTTATCTAGTATCTACCCATAGAAGGTTTGGCTGCATTCAATAAGGTGACTGCAGAGTTATTATTTGGAGCAGACAACCCAGTGATAAAGCAACAAAAAGTATGTAAAATATAATGGAATTTGCCTCTTTTAAAATAAAATTCACTTGTGCTGATAAGTCCATTCCCAATGTTTTATAAAAAATAAATCCAGATTGCAACAGTCCAAGGTCTTTCTGGCACTGGTTCTCTTCGTTTAGCTGCAGCTCTCATTGAGCGGTACTTTCCTGGGGCAAAAGTCCTGATATCATCTCCAACTTGGGGTGTGTAATGTTACTCCCTTGTATATTTTTGTGCTACTTTCCTCAGGAATACCAGCCAACATAATTATTTGCAGGTAATCACAAGAACATTTTCAATGATGCTAGAGTCCCATGGTCTGAGTACAGATACTATGATCCCAAAACCGTTGGGTTGGACTTTGAGGGCATGATAGCAGACATAAAGGTTAGAGCTCAACTGCTTATGTCAAAATTGAATACTTCTAACTGGTACTATGTTGATATGTTGGAATTTCCTCGCCAATGCTAAATGAACATAATCTACCTTTCAGCACTTTTTCATTTGTTCATTACTTTTAAGAAATATTTGTTAGTTTCTGTGCCACTCACATTGGGGGAAGGGGATATTGAAGGAGCCATGTAAAGAATACATGCTACTGGAACTCATAGATGTGAAAGAAGAAAAGGAAGGATAAGGAATGATAAAAGAATTCTAGATGGCAAACCAAAATTCTGCAAAGTTTTTACAGTTATTAGGCAATTAATGATATGCAGCTTTTCTGTTTTTGGATTTTCTCTTAGTTGTTTGTTAGATTATTAAATAATCTCATAGATGGCTTTTCTCTTAGTTGTTTGTTAATAATCTCTCTTTTTCATTTGGCTTTTCTCTAATATATGCATTGATTTTTCATTCAGGCAGCCCCTGAAGGATCATTTATTTTGCTTCATGGCTGTGCTCACAACCCAACTGGTATAGATCCAACCCCTGAACAGTGGGAAAAAATTGCTGATGTCATTCAAGAGAAGAACCACATTCCATTTTTTGATGTTGCCTACCAGGTATAAATTATTAATTTCAGCTAGCACATTGGTTTTGTCGCAATCAACTGGGAATGTGTGATGTGCATGCATGTGTAGTGCTTTGAGTTTATAACATTACTTTTTTGAAAATTATTTGGGATCGGTTTTTAAATTCAAAGCTTTAATACTCTTTAGGGATTTGCTAGTGGAAGCCTTGATGCAGATGCAGCATCAGTGAGGTTGTTTGCTGCACGTGGAATGGAGCTTCTGGTAGCTCAGTCATACAGTAAAAATTTGGGTCTATATGCAGAAAGAATTGGGGCGATCAATGTCATATGCTCATCAGCAGATGCCGCAGCAAGGTCCATAGGCCGATTTGCTATATTATGCTTGTTAATTTCTAGGTTAAGTTTCAGACATCATTCTCTTACTTCAAAGCACCTGCTTAAATTCTTTTTTTTTTTGATAACTTTTCAGGGTTAAGAGCCAGCTGAAAAAGCTTGCACGACCAATGTACTCAAATCCCCCTGTACATGGGGCTAGGATTGTTGCCAATGTTGTTGGAGATCCATCTCTCTTCAATGAATGGAAAGCAGAGATGGAGATGATGGCTGGAAGGATAAAAGGTGTTAGACAGAAATTATTTGACAGTCTTTCTGCGAAAGACAAGAGTGGGAAGGATTGGTCCTTTATACTAAAGCAGATTGGCATGTTCTCCTTCACTGGCTTGAACAAAGCTCAGGTGAGCATGGATTCCACACTATATGCTCATAGAGGAGTTTTGATTTATTGTTTTCCAGTCCTTTGTCCTTGCTGTAGGGATGTTTGTGATGGTAAATAGTAACTGTTTTCTCTTTCCAGCTGATGCAATTACTTATTTTCCAATGCTGTGGTTTCAAAACTTTAGAAAAGCTTCCTTCTCTTTTTTCATGCAATATTATCACTGTGTTTAGCTGAGAGTAAGAAAGTAGGAAGGAAACCAACCAGTAGAAGGAAAGTAATAAGAAGAAAGAAAGTGTTGTTTGTTGTTTTTCTCTTGAGTGAGGAAAAAATGTTGGTCCCTCTGTTTGAGTTCGAATTTTCAATTTGTGTTGCTGGAATTGGTTCCAAATAAAGGCAAACATATGGTGAGAGAAGTTTCTCTATGTCTTCCTCCCAATTCAGGCAGAACAAATGGTGGGCCCAAATGGCCAATGTGAAAGAATATAACATTTGCAACCTCCATGAGTTGTGTTTCTCTCTACCAAGGAGATGTCACAAGGATCTTTACTTGACATAATCCTTTCCTTTTCTCCCAATTTGCTACTGGAGCAAAAGTAGTATACTACTATACTATTTCAATCATATATTCATCAATGAATTAGTTATATCTAGGATGACCTTTATTCCCATATTGTGTTTGCATATGAACTTCTATGATTATCTTATTCCCATATTATGTTTGCATATGAACTTCCATGATTATTTGAGGTCATAAGTTCTGCACTATCTGTTTATGAAACAGTTAACAGTGTCTTCCTAAACACCTGATTTTTTGTATGTTTTTTTTTTTTCCTGATCAGAGCGAGAACATGACCAATAAGTGGCATGTTTACATGACAAAGGATGGAAGGATTTCCCTTGCCGGACTGAATTTGGCCAAATGTGAATACCTTGCAGATGCAATTGTTGATTCATATCACAATGTCAGTTGAATGATAGAAGTATGAGTTACGCATATTAGAAGCAATCCTGAGATATTTTTTTGTTAGTTCAATGTTTTACTGAGCTAATATGACTTTAAATTTCTAATAAGTGTTAGTCTGCATCCGAAAACCCTATGATGGGAAGAATTTTATCTGTTAAGTTATTTAACGTACATTGATGATTGAGTTGGCTTTCCATGCTTGGGCAAATAGGCTTATTTTTGCGAATGAGAAGTTCAAACAGTTGATATCATGGATGAATATTTGCATTGTTTATATTCCTCAAAAGATTTGTTTATTAAATTAGTATTGTCATCCAATGATGTTAATGTTTTAACTTTGCTTAGAATATGTATCATCTAGCCTTCTTTACGAGTTTGCTACATAAATTGGGAAGAAAAGGATTTACAGAGTCCTTGCTATGCAATTAAGGTATTGCATGGGAGTTGGGTTGCAGAAAATTAAAAGAATGAGATGCAAGTGGAGGAACCTCTTTTGAGTTATTTTAAAAAGGAAACTGAATCTAAAGTGTGCAATGTAAAGATTTTACCTTCATTAGCCTCTTATTTTTAAAACAACTTTCAACCAAAGTGATCAATCGATCTCTTTTTCTTCATTTCATTTTACACTATTTATTACTTAATTTTTCATTACATCCTTTTAGGAAAGGAGAAGAGTAGGGGAGTGCATTTTTCGGTTTTAATAGAAAAATAAATTAAATTAAATTAAAATTTTTATTTGATTCGATTATTTAATTAATTTATTAATTTCGTTATTAATTTAAAAATATTTTAATTTTTAATTTAATTCAATTAATTAACCGAAATCAATACAAAAAATTAAACCGCTCATATATATATATATATATATAGAGAGAGAGAGAGAGAGATAAAACTCTAGCCTCATTCTACTTCAAGCTACTGCGGCCCACACTTCCTCGCCCTCTCTCTTCTCCTTCAACTCCACTTTCTCTTTGAATCCTTGTCTGCCCCACCCTTTCAATTTCTCCTTCATCTTCTACTTTTTCTCCTTGCTGCAAGGTCAAACGGCTACTCTTCTTACAATGGAAAATGCTCCTCACAATTAATGAGAAGACACCTGCTCGCAATGAAGGAGGACTCTTGGAGATGAAGGACGCCCACACCCACTTGCAAATCCTATTTTTCCTTTCATCGAGCCTTTATCGTTGAGTTGCAGGGCCATCGAGCCTCTATTGTCGAGTTGCACACGCATCAACTCGATGGCCTCTATCCTCGACTCGAAATCACTTACTCGTACGACTCAATTCCACGCAAGCATGCGACTCTTATTCGTAGCGTCATCAAGCCTTTCTATTCTCCACTTTATTGATTCTGAGTTTGTTGTTTGTGGAGATTTGATATTCAATTTAGATTTCTGTTTTATTTATTATTTATAATTTTTAATTTATTTACTTGTATTTTCTATAGATATTTAATTTAAATTTTTTTTCTGTTAATCGCCATTGTTTCTTAGTTGATTAGCTTGGAATATAAAAATATATTGATTGAGAAATTTGCTAGTCTATCATTTATTTATTTTTTTCAATCAAAAAATTATCATAGAAATTTACAAAAATAAAGATTTCTTGATTGAAAATTTTGCAAGTTCTCGTTAGAATATAAAATTTATTGTTTATTGGTTAAGAAATTTGATCGAATATCTTCATCTTTTACTATATATTTAGAAATTTATTTAGCTTTTTGGATTGAAATTGATTGAAATTTATTATGAATTGAATAATCAATTTTTGAGTGTTTGAACTAAACTAAATTGATTTATTTAAATTTAATTCAATTTAATTAATTTTTATTTTCAATTTAATTCGATTTTCTAAAATATCACTCCCCAAAAGAAGACAAAGTATCAACTTTTGGCAAAAGGCCGCACAAATTATGCAGAGATCCTGAAACCCAAAAGAATCTTTGAGGCACAAATCTTCTTATTTTTCCCTTTTTTGGGAGGAAAAGGAAACAAATGATCTCTGAGAATTCTATATTAACCCACTACAAATTGCTTCATTTTACAAATGTGGACAAATACCAATGCACAAAAGCAAGTTTATTGGTAGTGAATTATGGATTTATCTAACAAAACTTTGAGAAAGAAAAGCGGGTGCATAACATCAGAAACGTTTCTCCTTGTTTAGCCACTCCGGTGTGCGCCCAGGTGGTGCAGCCTGTGTTGCAACTTTTAGCGTCCCTCCAAGCTCAACAGGAACCAGTGGAACCAGAGAGTGCACAACGTCTGTTATGAGTGGCCGATATGTTGGTTCTGGTTGCACACATAGCACTGCTACTGCAGCAACCTGCACACAAATACAACCCAAAATAGTTTATTGCTAATAAAAGCAAATTCCAACTTTGTTTATTAACAATAAGATGTGGTTAACAAACCTGGAATAAGTACTTTTCATTCACAGTATCTTTTATCACAGGATCCACGATGTTTGGAAGTAAGGCTCTGTTAGTGAGCTGAGGCATGGCCTGCATTTATAATAAGCTAAAGCATTAAATATTGGATCCCTCCCAATCACAAAGAGAGTCATAGTGGATCAGAAGACATACCCATGTTACAATAGATTGACAGTGATCTGGTGTTAGTTTTTCCACAGGCCGCCTTCTCAGTAGAAGCTCCAAAAGCACAACCCCAAATGCATATACATCACTCTTCTCAGTTAGCTCACCTAAAATATTTGAAAAAATATGACTTTTTTTACCCCCAATAAAGAGTAACATTGAACTCCAACCATTTTAGGGACATTTTTGGGCATATAAGGTTGCTAGGATTAAGTAAAATAATTAGTTGCCGATGCTAGGCAATGAGTACATGTGGACTGAGGACAGCTTTGTCTGGGAGAATGCTAATTATATAATTATCAATAGCATCACATCATATAAAATATTGCTAAGTCATCAACTTGTGTTACATCCAGTTCGGTAAGAGAAATATTTTCTCTCTGATAGTTAAGTAGTAACGTATTAATACCACTGTCTAACAAATCAAGAATGGCTAATAAAAACCTCCTCCTAAAGTCAGAATTAAGCATATAATAAGTTTAGTTAGGTTAGTATATACCATCCAACATATACTCTGGGGCTAGGTAACCAACGGTACCGGAAAGCTTGAGCTTGTTCCTGTTCTGGGAGCTATCAGCTACTGCGAGACCAAAATCCGATAGCTGAAAACCAGACAAAAAAGAGAGAAGAAGAGGTAAAATGAACTTTTTCCTTGGCATGAGAATGGGGTAGGAATAGTTCCCATTCTTATGTTATCTGCTTAGTTAAACCAGATCCAGATAAATTTAAATAAATAGTAGCAATGCTTTAATCACATGAGAGTACTGTAGGTAGAGAAGCATAGAAGACAACTAGACAAAATAATTATGTACTCTCTTACCTTGGCATTGAAGTTGGAATCTAGAAGTATATTAGATGATTTCAGATCTCTATGGATCACTAGTGGCTTGCAGAATTCATGCAGATATTCTAATCCTCTGGTGAACAAATGGACATAAAGAAATGTTTTAAGCAACAATAATAGCAATCAGAAGGTGTTAATATATTGGCAAAACAAGCTCACCTTGCTGTGTCAAGAGCAATTTTCAACCGCATATGCCAACTTAATGAAGATCCACGAGGTCCTATAGCATCAACAGAAGTCAAACAAGCAAATATGGGTTAGAACTATTTTCTATTTCAGTACAATATACTCCATCATCCGAGACACAATTTCCAATAAAAGAAAAAGAAAAGAAAAATAAATATGAGAATAAAGTATTACCATGTAGTAGATCTTCAAGGGACCCATTTTGCATCAATTCGTAAACAATAAAACCCATGTCCTCATGAACACTATAACCCACAAGAGAAATGATATTTGGGTGGCGAATTTTGCTTAAAAAATCCAACTCATTCTGCAATTTCAAGCCATAAACAAAAAAGTTATAGGAGGAGGTAAAAACAATGGGCGAGCAAACCTCCATATATTAATAGCGTACCTCAAATTCTTTCCTCGCATCTTCAGCTTCACAGTCTAGTTTCTTGACGGCAACGTGCTTGTTATCTTCCAATAACGCTTTATAAACACGACCAAATCCTCCCTTTCCCAATAAATTGTCATCTCCAAAGCTTTTTGTGCTTTTCTCTAGTATCTTATAGTCAATCAACGGAACAGATCCTCTGTTACTAACCATCCTCAATGAATTAAATTTACCCAAGAATGGCGTTACTGATACCCCTTTCTCAACATCTTCGCATTCAGAACCCATAGAACAGAAAGAAACAGAGTAAAGAACAGCAGGCTATAGCACTAGAACAGACCAAAAATTTGAAGTAAAAAACAGAAATGGGTGAAAGTGAAAAAGGAGGGCACCTGAAAACTGGGCATTTTTCTTTCTACTGTAGATCTTCCAACAATAAATGCAACAAGCAAACAAAGAGACAAGGACGATTATAGCCAGAATGCCACAAGCAACCATGAGTAATAGGGGTATTTTCTTGTCTAACTTCATCTTGTGGTGATCCTCTTCCGTTCCCTGTTGGGATTGAATTCCTGATAACGAGTTGCAAATAAAAGCAAGCTTGAGCTTGAGCTTAATCTTTAAGAAAATCTAAAGAAGCGCAAAAATAAAATCTTGAGATTCTGTCAAAACCGAGTAAAGAGATAAGAAATGTAACATTTGGATGATAACACACCGAGGATTATCAATCATTTCAAGCAATAACTTAGTTACCATAAACAACTAAATTTTCTGTACATGCAGCGTTAATTGGCTGGATTTGTTGATTAATTTGAAGTTTGAATTTTCAAATAACTGTTAACCAGAGGGAGAATGGGGGAGATTTTGTTAAGAGAACTGAAATAAGCAAAAACAAGAAGGAAGCAAATGGAGTACCTGGAGAGAAAGGAGCCATGGAAGCAGGAACTGTAGACGAAGGAGAGGAAGCTGAAGAGGAAACGTATTGCTCATGTAGAGGTACAGCACGAACAGGACAGAA
Source organism: Manihot esculenta (assembly GCF_001659605.2). NCBI lineage: Eukaryota > Viridiplantae > Streptophyta > Magnoliopsida > Malpighiales > Euphorbiaceae > Manihot > Manihot esculenta. The sequence goes on along the minus strand of NC_035176.2, from coordinate 32,782,105 downwards.
GTGAGAAATCCAAGAGGGTATATAAAGGAAAAGGAGAAGAAGAATCACAAGCTTCATTCTTTGTTTGTTTCTGAGTTCAAAAAACACATGAAAGAAAGAAATATCAAATACGTTAGGCCCTGGCCTGGCTGGCTGGCTTGTGGTGTTTGTGGGTTCAAAAAGGACAGAAAAGAGAGATCACAAACTTGAAATAGCAACAACCCAAGAAGGGTAAAAGATTGCTGATCCTTAAACAAGTTTTTTGGATCTTCTAATTCTTGGACTCGTCTATGCTTTTCTCCAAATAGATTGTATGCATAAAAAAGAGAACTTTGCTTTCGACAGACTTCCCAAGCCTGCAAAATGCCAAAAAATGAAAGGGGGAAGAAATAGTAAGAGGCAGAGGAAAGCAGCTTATTTGCACTGAGTGCACACCGCTCATGTCCTCTAGCTTTGAATTTTACATAAGAAACTCTGCTTCTCTCTGCTCTCTTTTATCCTGTGAAAGCTATGAATTGTGAAGGCCAGCTGGTTCTCCCTCTCTCAAGTCAAAGTCACCCTTATTTATTTATTTGAACAGTTTGTTTTAGGGAATATATTTTTCAAATAAAAAACTTTTTAATATTTAAGATATTTAAAAAATAATTTAATCAATAAAGAATATTTTTAAAAAATTAAGTTATTTAAATCATTTTAAATATTTTATTAAAATTTTAATATATAAATTTGTTAATATATTTACTTTTTAAATTAAAATTAAACAATAAAAATAAATTGTTTAGTTGTAAAATATTTTTTATAAAAATATATTTTTTAAAATATAAATTATTTTTATAAATAGAATTTTAAAATTATTTTAATTTACTTATCTAAATTATTAAATTTATATCGAATATAGCATTATTCAGTAAGTTTTCAATTAATTGATTAAATAAATTTGTCAACACGAATTTAAATAATAATAATAACATGAAAATTAAAAAGAAAACCAGATGGATATATAATTAAAACAAAATAATGTTATTAGCTTATTAAATTATGTCATATTAAAAAAACATTTTTTTAATAAAAAATTATTCAGAAATTCAAAAATTAACCCGCTCTGTATTAGAATGGAATGGAATCTATTTCTATCACTCGCATCAAGAATACTTCTCTGTATTAGACGGCCATTTAATTTTTCTGCGTGCTGTTAAAGCTGTAAACTGATTGGAACAATTATTTTTTCTCACATCATATGACCGGACTGGATTATCTCCCATTGGATCTGCACTCATAAGCCATCAGGCCTATCCCATATATTCAAATTAGGACTTACAATAATAGATCGATCTGCGAATGATCTGATCGACTTTAAAGTTTAGATTTATATTATTTTTTAGAATTTAATTTTACACCAAAGCTAAGAAATCTGACGTTTATTATTATTATTTTTTTAATTCTTAACTCTAATAAGAACAAACAAAAAGCATTCACCATTCTATATTTTTGTTTTAATTATTTTTTTTTTTAAATCATGTGTCGCAAAAATAAATTTTGTTAATGAATAAATGAAATTTAAAATTTTTTGGGCACTTGGAAAAAAAATTAAAGATTTGAATTATTTAGAAATTTGGTAAAACTTTAAATATCTAATACATGAAATTTTTTATTTATTAAAAAATATTTTATTTTTTGGGTTTTTTGAAAGAAAATGCAGAAACATTCTAACTTAAAATCTTAAAAGAGTTGTTATATTTTTTAAGAAAAATAAAATGTATTCTGAATATTAATCCTCTCATCTCATCAATGTCGTATTCATCAACTGAATAAAACAGCTTTTATTTGGGCAAATACCCATTATTAAATTAATTCAATTTACTTTTAATTTCATTATTCTAATATTCCTTTTCTATTATTTCACTTGCATATATAAATAAATTTAATTTCTTTTAAATTGAAAGTGATATTTAAATAAATGAAAAAAATTGATTTAAAGATTAACTCCACAATTAAATTATTTATTAGTTAAATTATGGTAATATTACTTAAGTATGAAAGTTTAGTTTTATAGATAATAATAACAATTTCTACTAAATTAAACTAAAGTCAAATATTAAAAAAAAAAATTATAAAATTTTACTCGTAATCTTCAAATGAATATCAACATCCACCAACACACATTTGCATTCCTAACAACCTTAAACAGACATTTAAATCAGCTATACCATTAATAACTAATAATAATGATATTAACAGAGCACTCACAAGTTTAATCTGGTGGTAAGTATATCCGAACAAATCTGAGAGATTTTAGGATCAATCCCACACTCCTCATTTCAAAAAAAAAATAATAATAATGATACTAATAGAAACATTAAAGGCAGAAAAGTGTCCATTTCATATCAGTTTTAAGTTAAATTAACGATTTTGGTTAAATTTAAACTATAATTTCTCTAATTTTAATAAGAATTAGAGTATAAAACATAGATTTAAAAATTTAAATCAAACTAAATTAAAATATCAAATTAAATTTATAATTCAAAATTCAACTAAATCCATAGAAAACAGGAGATGAAACGACAACGATCAAGAATTAGAATTTTCACTAAGACAATTATCGCCAAAATTAGTAGCCACGCTGTTAGTACCGCCATTCTCTCAAAATCTAACACAGGTGGACGAAAATAAAATCTAAATAAACAATAGCAATTTGCACATCACTAAAAGAGACGATAACAGAATTTTTGATAATTTTGCATTTAAAAATAATGAATTATCGATTATAATAATGGTAACTCCGAGCTGTATTCACGAGCACATGCAAAACTTTTAAAGAATAAAAACATAAATTTATTAATATAAAAAATAGATAAAAAAAGTCTTTCTCAATAACAAAGTGCTGATAATCTATAAAAAAAAACACAATTAAAAGAAATAAAACGAGATGGATGAGTAAGAGAGGAACTCCCACGGAAAAGGGTAAAAAAAAAACAAATAAAAATCAGAAAGTGAAAGACCACTACTATCTAAAAAAAAACACAACAACGAAGTTACCAAACACAACAATGAGCGAACCGCATATCTAGTTGCGCTTTCCTTTTCTCTCTGTATCCTCTAATATTCATTTTGTCATTTCAGTAATTACATTATGAAAATGATGAAAATAATTCCAACTTAATTTTTAAAATTAAAAAATATATATATATCACGTGTTAGGTATATAGTGGTTTAGAAAATAGACAATCAGTACAAAACAGGTGACAGCAGCCACTAGACCATTGTCCCACTGCAATTTGGGGCCCATTTCCTATCTACATTTTGATTGGTTGTATATTCCTCCACATCATTATCATCAAAGGAGAATTCAGTTGGGCCCTATGGATCCAAGTAACCTAAGAAGAGAGACTGAAGATTTGCAGCCCTTTTGCGTTGGTTTCAGTGCTTTGCCCTTTTCATATCCTACTACAATAAAAAAGGAAGTGATAATTATTATTCTACTGTGCTCTAACTAATTAAATATCTCTGTAATTTTAAAATTACATTAAAATTTTTTTATTTTTTTATTTTATTAATTAAAATGACACTTATTAATTTTTTAAATAATTAAATAATTAAAAATGGCAATTGGCATCATTATTCTCCTTGAAAAAAAATATTTTACTTATTTTTCTCATTCCTTCTATTTTCTTTCTTTCTTTCTTTTAAGAATATGTTTTTCTCATCTTCTTTTTTAAAGAAGGGCCACAATCGTGAAACTGAACCTGGGCCTAACTTTGGTCAAAGAAAGGCCTTAAACCAAAGCTAGCGGCCCAATGGATTGGTTCTAGAAATTATAAATGCGATGTCCAATTGCAAAGGCGGTAACTTGAGTTGACCCAGTCTTTTTTGACGTCTAAATCGTACCGCTCGATGGATGACACTTGCCTTCTAGATTCTTGCCTTGCTCCAGCTGTCATCGGAAACCACGGACCCATATTCTTTTTCCTTTGTTACTAAATGCCCCTCTGTTTTTTCTCGTATTTACCAACTCATGTGCTCTTTATTTTCATTTCTTCTCGTTGCCATTTCTTTGACTATTTCCTCTTCAATACGTCTTTTCCTATTACTATACCATTTTCCTTTTACCTATTATTATATTTATTTTTTAATAATTAGCTGTTATTAATTTTAAATTTTATAATAAAAAACTATATATTATTGTATATTTAATTTGAACTGATTAATCTAATCCATATTTTCAGAAAAAAAATTTAATCAATTAAATTAAAATTATTTTTATATTTTTATGAAATTAATCAGATCAATTGATATTATTTTGCTTTTTTATAAGAAAAAACAAAAAAATAGTAAAAACGAGTTTTTTAGAACAAAATGAAATATAATTGAAAAAGAGCAAAAAAGAAACGGTTGGCTACCTTATGGCATTTTTGTAATTGTGATGATAAAAGAGGTGGAATAGTTAAGATGGAGGATAATCATGGCAAAGATGGTGTCGCACCCACGTGGCCACGTCAGATGCACGGTCTTCACAACCGAGGGTAATGGTGGGCTCCACTCTACCAACCACACCCCTTCACGCGCCTTAATTTCCGTGTTTAACTCTATAAAGGACAAAATTACAATCAACTATCAAATTATAAAAGAATGCCTTTAAAAAAGCAAAAAATAAAATATAAAAAAATCCAATTAGTGAAAAATAAATGTTCCTTAATTTTCAAAAGTGTTTTTTTGTTAAAGAACAGTAAAAATTATAAAAACAGTTCAAAACAATATAAAGACTATGACCTTCATTGCTGCTATGACTGGTTTTTCAAATATAATTTTATCATGTATCAATCTATTTATTTATTTATCAAAAAATAAATTTATAAAAAAATGTGTTGAAAATCAAAGTCAATCTTAATAATAAATGCTAAAAAAATAAAAAATTTTCTATAATATAATTAATTAAACAATATTGATTTAGAGGTAATTTCACACTCTATAAATAAAAAATCACTGAAAAAAAGCTAATTTAATTTCACCAACTATAACAAAAAAATAATATCACACTTACCTTTTAATACTATGAATAATAGAGTAATTGCTGTTCCATTTAAAAAAAAATGTAATTGCTGTTAGTGAATATAATAACTTATTATTTTTTTTTTACCAAATCAATTAAGTTCTGGTTCACTCAATCATTTTACTAAAAAAAACCTCATTGCTTAAAACCATTTTTTTAAAAAATAGCAACATAATATTGATCGATCAAAGAATGTAATTATGGAAAGTTACATTATTATGTTTTTTTTTTTAAGGAGATGGGAGATTGGGGATTGGGGAAAGGGATCGGAGATTGGGGATTGAGGAGTAAACATGAGATTTCTTGAATTTATTAAGATATATTAAGTCTGTGAGTGTTTATTTTATTTAAAATTAAAATAAAAATAATTAAAAGGAAATTTATTATTTAGTTTTAAAGTTTATTATTAATAATAATTGATTTTTATACTTTTTTTACCATCCATATTGTAAATAAATTACTATCTAATCATGTACAATAGTTATTTTCGGTTTCAATTTTTTTATAGTTTTATAATTGTATTATCTAATTTTTTCTTTTTTTTAAAAAATATAAAGTGAAAAATAAAAAAATAAAATTATATTTGATTTTAAATTTAAGGAATAAAATTATAAATAATTACGATATTTAATGACTAATGGTAATAACCTTTCAAATAGTAGCATAAAAAAATGAAAATGTAGATAAAAGTAAAATTCATTATTTAAATTATTTATTTTTTTAATTAAGCTTCTGTTTATTTGATAGAAAATATTTTTTAAAAAATATTTTTTAATATTTGAATTACTTAAAAAATTTAATCAATGAAAATATTTTTTAATTAAAAAAATAATATCTTTATTAAGGTTTTAATATGTTAAATTTTTAATAAAATTTATTTTAAAATTAAAATTAAAGAATAAAAAATAAGAGATTTTATTAAAAAATATTGTTATGAAAATATTTTTTTAAAAATATATTTTAAATATAAATTATTTTTTAATAATAAATAGAGATTAAAATAAAAAATTATTGTTCAGGTCCTAATTTGTCCTAATTTATTAGGTTTTTAGAATTAAATATTTATAATATAATTTATTTTAAAAATAAATTTAAAAGTTAAATTGTATTTTATTGAGCATAAGAATGAATAAAATAAAATATATTTAACTAAAGCAAATTTTAACTGTGATATTGCATTTTTAATTCATTTTAAAATCAAGATTTCATTTTATAAAATTATAGAAAAATAAATAAGTAAATTTTCTCAAAGTTAAATTAAATATATTTTAACTGTAATTTTTAAATATTAAATAAAAATCACTAATTTCCTTCCAAACCTTATCTCTTCTCTTTCTTTTTAATTTTATTTTTTCAAAAAAATAAAACCTCATCAAGAGTTGAGGCTCCATTTTCTGTTATCTTCCAAAGCTTCAGAACACAAGACCAAGTTCAGCTACGTGTGCATCACGCGTTGCTTATGAGAGTTGTTACAACGTTCCAACATTCATTTACTCATTTCAAAATCAAAATCGGTCTCTCTGCCCTATAAAGGAACCCTTTCTCCTCGCTCATTTCATTCAGCATTTTCTCTCTCTCCTCCATTATTTAGCCTTCCTATGCAACTTTCCTCTTTCTTCCAAAATTACCAAGCTTTGCCCTAAATCTCTGTAAACTTGATATTTTTCGTCTTTCCATTCAAGAAATGGGCGTTGCTGTTCTCAATCCTCAGGATTGTCTTCAGAATCCTTTATCTTCCAGACAAGATTTGATATCACCCCCTCCGCAAATGAAAACCCCTAGAAACGCTAATTCAAACCGGCCGAATCGGGCTCAACCCAGCCGCAGGAAACGGAGCCCCAACACCTCACCTTCCTCACGCGCCGCCGTTGCCCCCCAGGTAACTGCAAAAAACCTCGTTATGGGCCAGGTCAAAATTCTTAAGCGCGGCGAACAACTAGCTAAACCGACTCCAGAGAAGGTGTCTCAACCTGCTAAAGTTGAAAAAATGGAAGATCTGGATCTCGGATCTACTCATCGGCTTGGCCCTGATCCTGAGCTAGTACCGACTCAGATCCGACTCACAGAAACCAACAAAGTTAATGGCTTTTATGCTGGATCGGCTTTTATTACTTCACCGCCGCCCAGCTCTCTTCCTTTACCGGCGTTTTTCATGAAAAAGTGTGCCGTGGGTGTGAAAAACACCGATGCAACTACTGATTTACGACGCATTTTAGGTCTCAATTTATAGTGATTAGGTGGTGTATGATAAGTGGTGGGTAGACGTGACATGAAGTTCTCTTCTCTGTTTGTTTCCTTTCCTTCTCTCTTCTGTGTTTGAGTTTGCAATCGACCGTCCCTTATTTTTTCAAGGGGAAGAAAAGGTCGAGTTGGCTTGACTCAGTTACGGAACTATGCATTAAATTAAAGTAGTGCTGTTAATATAATAGCTTTGATTAGGGTTAGCTAAGTTAGATCAGAATAGAAGATCTACATGGATGGGTATTGTGGATGTTAGCTTATGATGGGTGTTTTTTAATTCTCTTTTATTTTTATAGCTCTGTTATTTATCCAGTTTGGGAATATGGTTTGTATCTTGTCTTTGTATGCAGCTGTAGTTGTCTGAAATGAAATGAATTTCCTTACTTGACTTCTTGTAGATGGGTCTGTTTCGTTTCTCAAACCTATTGCCCATAAAACCATAAAACTCTCTTCTTGTTATGCTTCAACAATTTAAGCATCTGTTTTAAGTTTGTAAGTGCAAGTGAAAAAATTGGAAGAGGAATTCTCTCGTGCTGTTGATGATTGGATTGAACAGTTCTTGGGTTTCAAGCTGTGTTTAATTTGTTTCTTGTTTCATGGGGGAAGGTTTCCTTTGCAGAGAGGATACCCTTCAAATTTTAGACTCCATTCTCTGTTCCATCTTTCCATCATCAATTATACATGCAATCCAATTAACGACGCTGTTAATTGAGGAGCCCTGGGTGGTTGAATAGGTCGATGTAGGAGCTGCTGGGAATCTGTTTCAAACATCACTTGGGACTTGAGAGTAACATTGCGTTCTCTGAGGGGCATTCCCTGAGGCCACTAGCGGAGATACAAGATTGATTAATAGCTTGTAAATTTTTTTAATATTCATTCATTAATAGATTATATAAAATGGAAAAAAAAAGAACATATGTCTGAATAATTTATTGCTAATATCTAATATCAAAGATTAAAAATTCAACAAAAAACATAACACACATGCTTAACATTATGGAAATTGATAATTTAATCTTTTAATTTCAGAAACTTCCGTCCAAACTTGACGTTTGCAGAGATGTTTTTGTACATGACAAAAATAAATAAATAAATAATATAGTTTTGATGTTAATCTCGGTTTCTCATAAAAAAGCAGAGCACCTTTGACGCATTTTCCCATGCAGACCGCCATTGAGACGGAGAGACAGAGGATTTTGTCTCTGGTGGAGCCGTTGGGAAGAAAATAGGTTTGTCATTAGTTGAAGAACTCTGCTGATGGATTCAATTGTAAAATAGAAGTCTTTGTATCAATCCAGAGCATAAGATTTATTTAATCCCCTAATAATAAAATTTTAAATTTCATAAATCTAAAATGTAAATTTAATACGAAATTAGCTAGAGTCATCAATGCTTATGAATGTATAAACAAATAATAGGTGAAATTGGTATATCAATTTCAAGGAAGGAGCTCACGGTGTAGGTAGTCTAGATAAGAAGCTTACGGGTAACTTCACCTATACTTTGTGAAGGCAGGTAGGACTTTCTCCAATCCTTAATGTCAAACAACATATGATACTTTGTCCTTGCCTCGCAATGAATTTATGCTTGTCAGCCCAATATTACATAGTTTCCAGGAAATGTCGAAACAAAATCGTTTCGATTTCCGCCAATGTTGTCAATATCTTGCCAGCTTGAAACCAAAGGAACACCAACCCAAATAAATGCTTGCTTGCCCAATTAAAATTTAATTTACGTTTAATCCATGGAGGCTACGAATCTAACCAAAGCCCAAAACTAAAAACTATGGCTCAAAAACTGTCGAAACCCATGAGCCCATGAACCTAACACACACAAGAAAAATAAAAATATGGGTCTGCCATGGAAATTCAGAAAGGCGAGGCTTGATCACGAACCTGTGCTTGAAATCATTTTCCTTCACCCTTTAGCCTTAACCCCAAATAGAGTGCAAGACAAAGTTCAGTTGCTCCCCGCAACAAAATTGCATAAAAACAATACTGTTATCCACTGATAGCTGCTCGCTGCTGCTTCTTCTTCTACTTCATTATTGGGTGGATCAGAACTGTAATTTGCGGTTCACCCAACTTCATATGGATAGCAGCTCTGTTTCCAAGTGAAACAAATTTTAACAATATTCTCATTAAATTGATGCCCATAGGGCAGAGAGTATGGACAATTACCAATTATGAGTCCCTGAATTTCATAGGTGGTCTCAATTATTGCCCAACAAGTGTTCGGATTAATGTGCCACTGTCAAACTATAATTTCTTTCACCTGCTACTTTTGTTTCAACAGAGATCTAGTGGGTATGCGCTTCAAAGTACTGAGAGAGTGAAACATCTCTAAACCTAAGCTCTATTTAAAACCCTTGCTATTCATTATATAATTACTCAGTTTAATAATGAGAATGGCCCTGTAGTCATTAATTATATAAATAAAAATATTTTTTCATTAATAATTTTATTTATAAGTTTAATATTCATGTTATTTTATTTTTAATTTTATTTTTTCATTAATAATTGGGAATTTGCCTAACAGTAGAAAAATATACGGAACATGAAATTACTTATATATAGGGTTTTAATTGGGAATTTGCAATATCAAAATTATAGAATTGCCCTTTAAAGTCATTTTAATATTATATTTTTTTAAATAATGTACAAGTGTAAATGAACTATCATTTTCTTTTTTTTTTTTTTTTCTACTTTTCAGACAAGGTAAAATAATTTCATTTTCATTTTCCCCTTATTTATTTACCTTCTATTTAAACAATAGCAAAACAAACAATAAAGAAAAAACACTTTTCATTTTTTACTATTTATTTCCCTTTCTCCCTAAAATTTTTACAGAACATGGTGCAAACGGACAGTAGCAATTATACACTATTACAGTAATTTTAAATGGCTAATCTTATATGAAATGACAATTAATGGTAAGTAAATATATAAACAAATATGTCTTATAATATAATAAAATTTTTTATCATACAATAAAATTATATTAAAAATTGAAAAAAAAGCAGCTGATTATATATAGAGACCAATCCAAATTCATAAAAAAATATGCCATCCTGTTTAGAGCTGAAAACTATCCATAATTCAAGTTTAACCCACAATTGAGGGCACCTAAAGATCGATTAGAAAATTTCTAGAAACAACCCACCGCTTCAACAAGCCAACAGTATCAACAAGTAATAGGAGAGCAAAAATAGTTAGTGTCGACATGCAAGCTTATCAAAAAAATAAAACTCAGAAATCCAAACAGAAAAATTGCAAAATCGATATTCAATGGAGTACATGGGAGAGAAACATAAGCAAATGCGTAGAAAACAAACTCCACCCACCAAATTTAAAACCCACAACTCTAGCACTAACAATTGAAAATTAAAGGTGAAAAAAATAAAATCATGGTAATTTCAGTCAATTGTAGCCATGGAACAACCTTAAAGAAGTATTTTACACTTTAGTGCTGAATTTTTTTATTATTTTTCATTCTCTTACCACAATAAATAAAAAATATCAAAATACATCTATGTAAATTAAAATAGAATGTTATTTATTTATCATAAAATCTTTAATGAAGTAAATATAAGAAAACCCTTCTATAAATTATTTAAAAAGCAAAATAAATTTAAAAAAATACCATAAAAATTACCATTACCACCAGCAAGGGCAATTGCTTCTTCTCTTGCACTATTTTTTTTTTTCTTATCTAAAAAGTTGCTTTAATTAAACTTTGTGATGATTATAATACAATGGATAAGTGAATTAAAAAAATATAAGGAATTAATATTAAAAAAAAAAACTAATTTTGAACAAAATATATTCATCACCACACCAACTTATTATAGCAATTGGTGTCGGTTTCTCCGCGGAAAGACAGTCTTGTAATGCACTCTATGTTGCTTGCTGCTTTTCTTTTTTTCGTTTGTTTGGCCTCAAACCAAATCCCCACGTGGGTCCCACACTTTGAATTCAGCTTACTACCTCACCACCATCCTTATCTTTATTTATTTATTTATTTTAATGAGAGACAGAAAATAAAGTTTTCATATAAAAAATAAATTTAATAATTATTAATTTATATTAAAATGTATATCAATTAATTAACATGCAAATTATTTGATAAAATAATTGTTTAATTAATTTATATCAACTCAAATTTTATTTTTTTTTTATTTTTATTTTTATTGACATAACAATTGTTCATGGTACAATAGTTCCACGTGATAATTTCTCCACACCCACAACCCCATTTATTCTCATTCCTTGAATTCTGCCACCCAATAGCTCGATTCTCCGTTTTATGAGATGCACTTCTCAGTCCTCAACTCGTGAGATCAACCGGCTTCTCTTCAGCACCTCACCATCTTGTCATTAGCTCTTCCTCTCCGAATGCCTGCGTAGGTCATCCTATTCAAATACAAATTATTCACGAGATGAGCATTTTCCACTCTCGGTCGACTCGGCAACTTCTTCTTATTCTTCTTCTTCATGCGATGCATTGATTTCACCTAAATTACCATCGACAGATAACTGCATGTTTTGATTTGTGAAAAATTGTGATGTTGCTTTTTTTGATTTGGTTTTTCCACTGTGTATTGAATTGTTAGAATGTGCTAAATTCATTTTTTGGATCTGTAATTCATTCATGAGTAGCTCGATTGGGAATGGATTGAACGGTTTCATGGCATGGATTTTGTAATTGATCAACCAGTTTAGGGAGGAAACATAAGTTTTGGTGAATTTGGGAAGGATTCTTTAATTGTGTTGCTATATATTTTGGACTAGAGATGGATTTGCTACCAAATTAAACTGATTTACATTTTAATTTTTACTTATTATTTCAGTTTGATTTATATGACTTAATAAAAAATTTATAATTTAATTTATAACATTTTAATTTAATTTAATTTGAAATTAAATTAATCGATTGTAATATGATAAGGTTACAATTATAATTATTTTTTATTGGATTTCTTATTAACATTATAAGTTTAAGTATTATGAGTAAATTAGGCTTTTTTTTTTTTCCCTTATGCAATTATGGAAATCAAAGTTACCATATCAAAAAACCAAAAAAGGCAAAAAGTTACTGAAAAATAGTGGTCAATTTTGAAAAAGGCTTCCGTTTTAAGGAGGGTAAATTACTTTTTAAGTATCAGATTCGATTCAATAAGTTTACTTCTACAAAGTCGGATTCTTATTGAATTTAAATCTCATATATCTAATATTCTAGTTGATTTATATTACATTAATAATCTTTATAATTTCCATACAATAATATAAAATATGTTTTTATATGGATTATTAAAACATTGAATAAATGCAAATTTAAAATTATGACGAATAGTTATATTTTAATTAATTTTAAATTAAAATTAAAAATATTTATGTAAACAAAATATTCATACAATTTCTCATACTGCAACGATGAGAGGCGTGATGTGATTGGAAAGTAAAAAAAGATAAATATATATTACGCTCTTGTAATATTTAAAATTAATCTATTAAATAATTAAATTGAAATTATAATATATTTAGCACTTGAAATTATTAATATGATTAATAATTATAAAAATAGAAATAATTATAATTAACAGTAACAGAATTTTAAATTTTATTAATCGTGGTTTAAATTTTTATAAATAATAAAATGATTTTCATGTAAATTTGCTAATTTATAAAAATTTAAATGATAATTAGTAATATCGTCCATTCATATTTAATTATTATTGCTTTTATAAGTTCAGTTAAAAGAATTTTAGGATTATAGCCGAACACAAGCAAAGTGCCTAAGTCCAGCTTTGGGGACAAAAACAAAAAAACAGAAGAAGAGTAAAAGAAGCCAAGTCCAGAAAATAGAGTCTGAGGTTGAAGCTGGGGGTGATGCGCTTCTGCCGAATACACGTGTTACAGACGCAGACGCAAGCGAAAGCACAGAAGCAGTGGATCGGTGTTCTGTGATCGGTTTACACAACCCTAGAAACAACAGAATGAATGAATTTTTCTTTTCTAATTTTCAAAAATATGAAATTGGGCAGTGCCACATGTCATCATGGGCCCCATATCCCACACAAGATTTAAAGAGAGAAAAAGGTCAGAAATTTGCACTAATATTTTCTTTTTTCAAATTAAATAAATAAACAGAACAGAACAGAACACCACACCACACCACGCCACCACCCCTCATATATATACTCTCCGCTCTCCCCTCTTCAATCCCCTCCCCCCGTCTCTCTCTCTCTCTCTCTATCTATATATATATATATATATATATATATATATATATAAGTCACTGTGTCTGGACCTAGATACGTGTGGCGTGTGTCTCTTCGGGAACGATAGCTCGGGTGCCGATGGTGAAGGACGAGTGGATAAGGGCTGCGATGACGGATGACAGAGTGGTCGTGGAGCTGCTGGTGCGGCTGAAGCAAGAAGCGGCGCAGGTGAAACCTCAGGCGGTGATTCCACTTAGGTGGGGGTTACGACTTCCGAGGTCCAAACCAGCTACAGCTGCATCCATGCGATATGAGGTGGTTTGTAGGAGGAAAGAAGGAGATTCTTCTGCTAGATGTAGTCCAACCACGCCGCTTTCATGGAGCGGTGGTGGCGGCGCTTCCCCCTCAGCCACCGCTGACGGCTTCGAAGAGACTAGTCCTCATGTCATCTGTTCTACTCCTGGCGCTAGATCCAAGGTTTTTTTCTCGGTGCTTTTCTCTCTCCCCTCCTTTTGTTTTCTTCTTTTTATGGTGGTGGCAGATTTGGCATGAGCTGATATATACGGTGTCGTCTTTTCGTTGGTTGATTGAAATACTTTTAAAAGGCTGTAATTGCGTTCGATGAGTGTTGGAGTTGAGGGGTGGGATGGATGGAGCTTATGCGCCTAATTAAGAGACATTCCTGTCTAGTTCTCCCTTTTTTTTCTTCATGACCAATTTGCCCTTCATTTATTATCCTATTTGCTTTCTCTACTTCTGGTTTAACCGATTTTCCCATTTCTCTATTGGCTGTTATCGGTGGAGAAATTCCTATCGTTTTTTTTTTTTTGGGTTCATAAGCTGCCTCTTGTCAGCAGCGGCTGATGAGGACAAATCTGGCAGTTTAATGGGTTTTAGCTTTGGTTTGAGGGTCGATCTTCCCAATAAAGGGCGAATAAGATGACTACACTCTATTGAAAAATTCGTATGGACCAAAATGCCCCCTTGCACTTTAAGATTTTACTTTCACATGAGGTCAGCAACTTCAAAGTGTCTGACGGTTTTGGTTTTCTTCTCGCCTTTTTTCCGGTCATCTGCCATTCTTGTTCTCACCAGTTAATAGACCAAGTCGCCCTTCGATGCATCCTCTAGATTTTAAAGACACTACGAATCCTAGAGAGGACAGTTTTGTCATATATATAAGATATCCATTAGCCATTCATGACCAACTTACCCAGGCTAAGAACCCACGAAGTTTCTCACGCAGGAACACTATCTTTAATTCATTCCATTTTCTTCCCCTTTTTAACAAAAAAACCCATAGCTAAGGGTCAAATATCGGTACGCTTTCTGCCTCGGACGTGGGAAGATTTTGGTCTTACAGATAGTGGCCAATGGGGTTGGGCCCCGTAAAGACGCAGAGAGAGAGAGAGAGAGAGAGAGAGAGAGGTGTTTTGCTAGCGATGGGTCTTCCGTTTGCTGCAGCTTTGTTGTGTTGCGTTTTGAGTGGGGGACGGCCATTTGATTGTTGTCATTTGTTTAACTTGAGAAATTATACAGTGCGCACTGCCCCATCACTGTCACCCTGTCTATTAGTCATCACTTATCAGTTTCTAATTTCTTGTATTTATCAGCTTTTAAAAAAGCACTTTTAAAGATTTATTTTATTTTTATTATTTAATTAAACTATTTAAAGAAAGTTAATTTTTTTCAACTGGGCCTTCGTTAGAATGCCTAACGATGATCTTGGGTGCGGTTGCGTGCACCTATTATCTGATGTATAGAGTTACACGCTACGTTCAAATAACATGAACCATGCGATTATGAGATTTGATCTTATTTTTTATTGAGAAAATGGTAGAGTGGATGGAAGTTGAAGCTTTGGGCATTTAAAGCTACGAAGGGATGCCGGCCATGTCAGGAAAGTCACGTGAGCAATTAAAAAGCAAAAAATACGCGAGTTTTTTGAGACGTGGCCTGCGGTCACTGGTTGGTGCCCACTTGAAAATCACCGTCTGATTCGAATAAAAAATTATATTGTAGATCACTAAATTTCAAATTTGTAAGAATTCAGAATGTAAATGAAATCTAACTATTTAGAAAAAATTATTTAGTGATTTTTTTACAATGATTTTTTTCTTTGTAGGATTTTTTTTTCTCATTGAATTTTTATTGACTTACTGGACTATGTATAATTGCTAAGTAGTTGTCTTTTTCTAATAATAAAAAGAAGTTAAAAAAAAAACAGTAGCAGGACGTGAGTTCTGCTGATGGTAAAGTGCGGTGCATTAGTGAAGGGATGAAAATTGATGGAGAGTGGAGATAATATCACAGCCGAAAATCTCGAATAGATCCTACAACCTTGCTGACAGTTGTAAGATCGCCCTCGCCCTATACTACGGATCAGCTTGCTGACTCTTGCGGGGCCTCGAAATAGTGACGCGTGTTTTTTTATTTTTTGAAAATTTAGATGGGCATACTGGTGCTGAATAGCTAATCTTGTAAACGGTTTTCTGCTATTTTATGCATGAATTGCCTTTAGTATTAGTTTTTTTACATCAGATATTGATTGCTTGCTTCATGGTGTATGACTATAGGTTACTGCTACTGGTGAAACAGCTAGCACCACCACCAAGAAGTCGAGAAGAAAGAAGGTATTGTCATTTAGTTCCCATTTTAAAACCTCTTGACTTGCCCTGGCTAATTTGAAGCCTTTTTTGTTTTGTGGTGTATTGCTTCTTCCTTTTACAATTGGGGTCTATTTAATTGGCACTTCACAATGATGTTTGATGTGTTGTAGTCCTAAGAATTACAAAATAATTAAATAACTCTGTTTTCAAATCCTTTTTTTTCTCTCTCTAGAAGCAGATTTCTTCCTTCTTTTGGCTCTGTAGTTGTAGTGCGTGGTTCATATAAGTTCAATGGAAATCATTTTATGAGTTTAACACCTTGCGATCTCCTAACTCAATTGACATTTTCCAGACGTTTGCTGAACTTAAAGAAGAGGAGAGTGTTCTGTTGAAAGAAAGGATGCATCTCAAAAAGGTTTGATCATTAAAATCTAAATTATTGCCTTTCCCACTTTGCTTCGGCTTATTTTTCGTCGCTGACTTCTTTTGTGCCAATTGAACAGGAATTAGCAACCATAAATGCCACATTTAAGGAACAGATAGAAAGAAATGAGAATTTAAAGCGATTGAAGGTATAATTTCTTGCTTTCCTCCGTGTCTTATTTTCTTCTCTCACAATGTATTTATGTTAGTGCTGTAAAACTGAAATTCTTTTCTGTTTTTTAGATTGATTTGAGTTTGCAATTTGCAAAGACCTCAAGTTCACTCTCTGATTTACTGGACAAAGCAATTTGCAACCAGCCCTGTAAGAGAGAACCCTCTTCTCCCAACCACATTAGTTCAATGTCGAATATGCATGCTCAAGATGATGACAACACTGAGTCGGATTCTTGTGAAAGACAAGAGACAGTTTCAAACCATGATAGATCCTTCTTGTTACCTGATTTAAATATGATGCCATCTGAGGATCCTCACTCTGAAACTCTTCCTGTACTGAGATGACAAAAATGTGTAAGCAGTCCTCCGCACCTACTGAGGATGTGAAATATCAGATCAGCGATGTGGTAGTTACTTTGTGCTTGGACAAGGAGCTATTTGCTGTATGCACATTCAAGATTGGCATCCCAGAACAGCAAACTTGGTCAAAGCCTCAGAAGTGATAGCTTGGCCTTGATCTATAAACAGTTTGCCCAAGCCAAAAGATGTTAAATCAGTCACGAAGAAGCTTTTAAGGATATTGTGGAGACCATGGCTAGTCGTAGATGTAGAGATATTCTTGATTTCTTGGAGACGTCTACATTCCTCTGGAATTTTATGGGGGTAAACCCTTATTGGTTCTATTTTGGAATTATGTAGAAATAATTTTTCATTTTCTTTTCTTGTGTAGGTGAATGGCTGCTGGACTCCATTGTTAAATGGCTTTTTGCTACTAATTTTACAATTTTGTTTTAGGTTCTAGTTTCCATTTCCACATTCTTTTATTGGGGAAAAATTATGGTGAATAGAAGTGACTAATGTTCATGTACTGCCATTGCCATTGGAAGAACAGACTTCTCTGCAGGAAATTTCAGGTCATATGCAGCCCAATCGTGTAAATTGGCTTGCAGACTTTGTTTTGCTTTGAAAAGTATCATCTCGCAAACAAAAATAATTATCAGATCCCGGGGTATGTTAGAACGAAAGATAGAAGAAAGGACACAGCATGAGGAAAAGCTACCTTGGATGACAAAGCTGCCAAATCTAGTATTTGAATTACTCGGATATCAGTATGGCAAAGATCATTTCTCGTGCCAAAGGTGAGAGATGAACTTTTCCAATATGGGTTCATCTTATAGTTTTCCGCATTTCTTGTTTCGTTTCACTGCTTTCCGTATGGACCTGGGAAAAAAAAGAGTAGTCAATCAAACATAGATATGTATGAAGGGGTATAGAATTATAATCTACATGATTTCAGAAGCCGAATTGGTATCAGGCTTCACATATCGTCCAAGCCTCCAAAGTGCAGCAAATTCTGCAAAACTTGTGGGGGAAAAGTTTAGAGAGAGGGAACTGATGTGGGCTTGGAGGGGATTTGAGAGAAAGGCCAGTGTCGACCGGGAATTGGAGGAGGAAAGGAAAAAGAGGATGATATTCGAGGAGAAAGCTTCAGATGTCAAGGCTGATTGAGTTTGCAAGGGAAACTATCCAAAATTATCTTTCATTAATCATACTATTAGTTGAGGGCCCAACTCATCTCCAAACTATAATATAATGTTAAAAAAGCTAAATTATTTTTTTTTTAAAGATTAGAGCCTAAAATTTTATTAATAATAATAATAATAATAATTGAAAAGATACCACGTGGACATGCTATGAAAAGATGGAGGTCCGCCCTTTTGTACGTGAGTACTCTCAAAATATTTGGAATATTCTCGTATTAATTTTTTTTTTTCATAATTCTCGTATTAGTAAGAGTTGAAGAACACATGTTTCATGATGAGATAGAAATACAAAAACATGTATTTTGAGATCAAGGCCAGTATAAAATTATTCATAAATTTAGAACTCTAAAAAAATAATTTTCATATGTTAACAAAAATATTTTTGAATTCTAAAGAAAGAATGTCAATCTCCTGTATGCACCGGAAAGCTGGAATTTCTGGTTGATTTTGAAATCTTAACCCCAAAAAAAAGAAGCCAAGGAGCTTTACTTCGTCCCTTCCCTTGGCAATGGTTTTTTTTTTTTTTTTTTTTTTTTTTCTGTTATGGGCTTCTGGAGAGTCCTTCAATCGAACAATAAAGTAATTTCTGTTTCAACTTCTTCGTGTTTTTTGTGGTTTTCTCGTTGGTGGGCCTGCAATAGGCATCAGTGATTGTGCACTTTGCTCTGGCAAGGTGGAACCCGGCGGCATAACTTTTTCACGGTCCCTCATTCAAAGCGCAGCTCTAGGGTTTCTTCAGTTGTGGGCCTTGTGCTTCTTACGAATTTAAGTTTTCTTGCGGCTCTCTCTGCTTCGAGCTTTTACAGCTGGGCCTGAGAAACATTTTCTTAGAAGATCTTGAGCCTCTGATTTAATTTGTTCAGCCTTAGCCCTATTAATCAATGAAGCATTTATATCTTGTGAAAATAAAAGGAATAAAATAAAAAAGCTATCCCCTTCACTATATCGCAAATCCGACCAGAGAGTATCCGTTGCCTTCTCTCCCTTGCACAATCGCGATGACGGACCGAAGACCAGTCTTAAAACGACATCGCTTTACTATCCCCTCTTTCCTTCCTTTATCTAGCGCTCTTTCGCGGTTTCACTGAACCTGCTTCTCCACTTTCTCACCGTCACCGTCTGCTACCGAAATGGAGCCAGACGTAAGCATCGAGACATCCTGCATGATCCGCGTCGCAGTCCTCCCTATCGGTCCTGTCCCGCCCAACATCCTGCGCGACTATTACTCCATGTTCCTGCGTTACCACACGATTTCTCTCTCCTCCATCAGTTCCTTCTACACTGAGCACCAGAAATCCCCCTTTGCCAATCAGCCATGGGACAACGGCTCTCTTCGATTCAAGTTCATACTCGGAGGCTCCCCTCCCAGTCCATGGGAGGATTTCCAGTCAAATCGCAAGATCCTCGCCATTATCGGCGTCTGCCACTGCCCCTCCTCGCCTGATCTTGACTCTGTCGTCGATCAATTTACCGCTGCGTGTAAAAGTTATGCCTCTGCGCTTGTGACGCGGTGTTTCTTTTGCCCCTGCGATTCTCAGGTTGGCTTTTGAATGTTTCTCATGGTTTAATTATAAGCTTTATTACCTAATATTTGTTTTCTATAATTTCCCGCTTTTATTTCTATTGAAGCTGGAGGATGGTGCAAAAAAGGGAGAGAAACTAAAATTGTTTCCTCCGGCAGACCGCCAAACGCTGGATATCCACTTGCAAACTATGATGCAAGAAATTGCCGCTTCATTGTTAATGGACTTCGAGAAGTGGGTTCTACAGGCTGAATCTGCTGGAACTATTCTCAAGACGCCTTTAGATTCTCAAGCCAGTCTATGCTCAGAGGAGGTATATGTCTAGGTGTCCTAAAGATTTGAATTTGAATCTACACTTTTTCCACAGGCCATGCATTGCGTGGAAAAGCTTTAGTAAGTTTATTTTGGTAAAACTGCAGGTGATCAAAGCCAAAAAGAGAAGACTGGCTCGTGCGCAGAAGACAATGGGGGATTACTGTTTGATGGCGGGGTCACCTGTTGATGCGAATGCCCACTATTCCACTGCCTTAGAATTAGCTAGATTGACTGCGGATTTCTTCTGGTATGCTGGGGCTTTGGAGGGTAGCGTTTGTGCATTGCTGGTATGCTCAATTTTTCAGCTAATAGCAAATGTATCATATGTGGATATTGTATCGTTTAGGATGTGTTCTTTTCTTGAGGTTTTATGAATTTGTCAAGGAACCAATTAATTCAATTAATATAGTCATTTGTCTTGACTACATGTAGGGTAATAAAGACGAATATGGTAGTTGTAAAATGTGATGCTGTGAACCCTGTTTCAGTGTGATGTTAGATGCTCAGAATATGGTTCCATAGTTATCTTGATAAATAACTCATCAACTGTATTTAGTATCTACTTTTGTGAATAATGTAATTATGATAATTACACAAAGTGCTGAAATCTGGCTGCTTGCAGAGTGATTGAATATACTATCTGTTCATACACATGGACTTGTGCAATTACTTACCTTTTCATTTTACCTTCTATCAGATAGATCAAATGGGCCAAAAGGATGCAGTTTTTGAGGATGAGGTCAGGTGTCGCTACAGTAGTGTGATATCACATTACAAAAAGTCGTTTACACCAGACAATGCGCAAAGGTGGTTATTGTTCTCTCATTTTGGTTAATGCTGCAATACTTATTTTCTGAGGTGGTTTAATGGATAACAATGATCATAGGCAAGGTGGGTTTTGTTTGGAAATTGCAAGTTTGAATCTATTATCTTTCCCCTATTATCATGTTAGACGAACGTAGACCTCTTCTTTGTTAAATTTTTAATCCATTCTTCTAATCAAATTACTGAATATTAACTATGCCTATCAATTTTATGTATGTTTTAGTTCTAGTATATAATGCCCATGGGACTCATAGTTTTTAGGTCTTTTTTATATTTGGTTATGTTGACTGCAATGTTTTATGATATTTTTCTTGCAGAGTTTCACCTTTAAGCTTTGGACTTGAAGCTACTCTGAAATTGGCAAGATTCCTTTGTAGGTAAATGTGTCTCTTTATGTATGTGGGTATTGTTTATTTCCACAATTGAAGTAGTTACTTCCAATTTTAAAGCTGGGGTGAGATTATGTTTTCCTTATGTTTGCATATTGACCTGATCATATCCTCCTTTTGCATGCCTTTCTCTTGTCATGCCTTTCTCTCGTCCTTTTACACTCATTGAACTTTTTATTGGATTTTCTCCCATCTGAGATTAATTGTTCTGCTTTTGCCTTCCCTGGTTACTCCTCTCGTTTTTCTTATTTCTTTAATTTAAAAGATTTTCTGATTCCAACGTAGAGAACCAACTAATCTTGTATGGAAATGTAAATAAGTTAGTGGTAGAATGCATGAGCAGGAAAATGATGTGGACGAAAGTAGTATAAGAAGACTTGCAACTTTTTTTAATATTGCAATAAAAAAGAGATCCATATAGCCACACCCAACTTGTTTGAGGTTGAGGCGTAGTTGTTGTTCTACAAGATTTTCTGATTGATTGGAAGTTGGATTGTTGTATGATTGTTTTTGAGTTTGATGCTGTTAGTATTGAGTCATGGTAGGATAGCTTCATTTTTTAGCATAGTAGGATAGCTTCATCATGGACACTTGTGAAAGCTGAAATAACTGGAGTAGCTTGAGTCTGTGAATATTTCTTTAGATAGCTTCAATTAAAATAGGACCTTTGAGTCTATGCTAATATCTTGTTTTGGATTTTGAGATCAACTGGTCGGGTTGTGTTCTTCTATGCGTTCCAATTATAGACCATATGGAATTTCTCTAGTGCCTTTTGTTGGAAAAGCTTGAAGTTTGCAATGGAATGGAAGGACCCCTAGTTTCTTATAGAACAATGTCGTGGAAACAATATTTTGTTGTTTGTTGTATTTTTTTTTCTAGAAGAGGAATCACTAAGGATGTGGTGGAGTTGCTAACCTGTGCTGCGAATGGTGCGAAATCCTTGATTGATGCCAGCGATAGACTCATATTGTATGTTGACATAGCTCGCTTATTTGGGTCTCTCGGTTATCAGAGGAAAGCTGCCTTTTTCTCAAGGCAAGTGGCACAGTTGTATATACAACAAGAAAATAGCTTGGCAGCTATCAGTGCTATGCAAGTTTTGGCAATGACTACAAAAGCCTATCATGTTCAGAGTAGAGCGTCCTTCAATCATCCTCGTTCAAGTGTAAGTGCAACTAATGTGGGGAAAAATAATAATGATTGAAAGAACTATTGTATCTGTTTGGTAGTTGGAAAATCAGTTTCCATAACTTACCGTTGCTTTAACTGCATGTTCTGGAATCATACACAATGCCCTCAAATGATCTCTGGAGATTTTTTTTTTCTTGAGCTTCAGTTGTTCTTATATTTATTGTTCTAGACTTTTTTGTAATTTTCTTTTCTTTGCAGGAGGAGATTGGATCAAGCTGTGCTGATAATTGGAAAATGCATCACCCATCAGTAGTCTCTTTATTCGAATCTCAGTGGAGCACTCTGCAGATGGTTGTACTGAGGGAGATACTTCTGTCTGCCATTCGTGCAGGAGATCCCCTTGCTGCATGGAGTGCTGCTGCACGGTTACTAAGATCATATTACCCTCTAATCACGCCAGCTGGACAGTATGGCCTTGCTAGTGCACTTAATAATTCAGCTCAGAGGTTGCCTTCCGGAGCTCGCTGTGCTGACCCCGCCTTGCCTTTTGTAAGGTATTTTCTCCTGTGCATGCATCTTGTCTAACTACCTTCATCTTGTTAAATATAATTTAGGTCCTTGTATAAACGGTTCTTTTATTATTATTATTATTATTTTTTTTTTTTTGGGGGGGGGGTTGTTCAGGACATAAATTTTCTTAGCAGTTTGTCCGGCATTTACAGATCTATCAACAATGAGCAGACTTTGGAGTCATTAAGCATTTCACTTGGGTTTCCAAGTTGGTAATCTTTTTTCATTGATGTTGTCTTTCTTTCAGGTTATATTCCTTTCCATTCCATCCCTGTCAAATGGACATTATAAAACGCAATCCAGGAAGAGAAGACTGGTGGGCCGCATCTGCACCTTCAGGGCCTTTTATTTACACCCCATTCAGCAAAGGGGAGCCAAATGACAGCAGCAAGCTGGAGCTGACATGGATTGTTGGAGAACCAGTCCATGTCTTGGTGGAGTTGGCAAACCCCTGTGGCTTTGATTTAAGGGTTGATAGTGTATGCCTATCTGTTCATTCAGGAAATTTTGATGCTTTTCCTGTTGCTGTAGATCTTCCACCTAATTCATCAAAGGTGATCATCTTATCTGGAATCCCCACGTCTGTGGGGTCGGTGACAATTCCAGGATGTATTGTTCACTGTTTTGGTGTTATAACTGAACACCTTTTCAGGGATGTTGATAATCTGCTTCTTGGTGCAGCACAAGGACTTGTGCTTTCTGACCCTTTCAGATGTTGTGGATCTCCAAAGTTGAGAAATGTGTTGGTTCCAAATATTTCTGTTGTACCTCCACTGCCATTATTAGTTTCTCATGTTATAGGTGGTGATGGTTCAATAGTTTTATATGAAGGTGAAATACGTGATGTCTGGATTAGTCTGGCTAATGCTGGCATGGCTCCAGTTGAAGAAGCACATATCTCACTCTCTGGTAAAAACCAGGATTCTGTTGTTTCAATAGCATATGAAACCTTAAAATCTGCACTTCCTTTGAAGCCTGGTACAGAAGTGATCCTACCTGTGACATTGAAAGCCTGGCAGCTTGGACCGATAGACCCTGATATTACTGGGAGTAAACTTGCCTCTGGAAGTATCAGGAGGAAGGACGGTAGCAGCCCCACATTGTTGATTCATTATGCTGGTATTTCTTCCAACTTAGATTACAATAAGGCTCTCACTTATTATTTGGTTATGTTTATGCAGAAGAACATGCCCTAGTAGATTTTATAATAAGTCTTTGTTTGTCTGCAATTGTGAAATGTCAGCCATATTATCTTCTTTTTTAAGATCAAATAAATGCCATGTTACTTCTTGTAAGAGTAGTTGCACTAAAGATTATAATCTCAGTTGATCTCTTTTAACTGGACTATTCACAACTCGGTGTCACTGTCAGGTTTCAGAATCCTTTGCCTGCTGTTTGCCAGATTATTAAAACAAATAAATAGTTGAAAAGTCAATTGAGTGTTGGTTGTCTGAGACCTGGAATTTGACTTCTAAATCAGTTTCTTGTTTGTGGATGTATTCCATGGAGCACAAATCAGCTTATAGTTGTTTATTCTTAATTTTGAGCCTCTTTGTATCATCTTGTTCATCGGAGGATTGACTTCTCTGAATGTTACTATAGTCAGCTATTAAATCATTTGTGACCCTATTCTGTTTGGTTGTCAGGGCCATCGATCGACTCTGGAGATCCTCCAAAAAAAGAATCTGTTTTTCCTCCTGGTAGACGCCTGGTAGTTCCCTTGCACATTTGTGTTCTGCAAGGTTTGTCTTTTGTAAAAGCTTGCTTACTTTCAATGGAAATTCCTGCACATGTTGGCCTAAATCTTCCAAAACCAGTTTGTGTTGGGAATAATGGTAGTAAAGAAGCTATTGGTTCAAAAAGCAAGATGGATGGATTGGTAAAAATTGATCCATTCAGAGGAAGTTGGGGGCTACGTTTTCTTGAATTAGAATTGGCTAATCCAACTGATGTTGTGTTTGAAATTTGCGTTTCTGTTCAGCTTGCCAACTGTGAGGATAAGTTGGATAACCTTTCTGCTATTGAAGATGCTGCTGAATCCAGTTATCCAAAAACAAGAATTGATAGGGATTACTCTGCAAGGGTATTAATACCACTGGAGCATTTCAAGTTACCCATTCTTGAAGGTTCCTTTTCCATTAAGGATCTTCAGCCTGATGGTGCTTGCAGAAGTTCAAGCTTCTCAGAAAAGAATGCTAAGGATGAATTAAATGCTTCAATTAAGAATCTCATTTCCAGGATAAAGTTGAGGTGGTATTCAGGACAGAACAGCTTTGGAGAACTGAATGTGAAGGATGCCATACATGCAGCGCTTCAGACATCTGTTTTGGATGTATTGTTGCCGGACCCATTGACATTTGGCTTCAGGCTTATTAGAAATAATGTCCCAGAAGAATCTGCCATGCACCATGACTCCAGGTCTGAAGATTCTGTAAATGTTCATGACATGACACCGATGGAGGTCATAGTTCGCAACAACACTAGGGAAATCATTAGGATGAGTCTTAGCGTTACGTGCAGGGATGTGGCTGGAGAGAATTGCATCGAGGGTACGAAGGCCACTCTCCTATGGGCTGGTAAGATTTCATTTTGATTCCTTTCTCCAGATACAAGTCACAAGGCTGGAAAATGACTTGCTTTTGAATATTTATACGATTGAAATTTTTGATGTGCAATGCTGGCTTGCTCTAATTTATTGTAGGTGTTCTGAATGGGATTGCCATGGAGGTTCCCCCACTTAAAGAATCTAAGCATTCTTTCTCGTTGCATTTTCTCATCCCTGGGGAGTACACTCTAGTAGCTGCTGCTGTGATTGAAGAGGTGAATGATATCCTCAGAACCCGTGCAAAAACTGATTCAGTTGATGAGCCGATATTCTGTCGAGGTCCCCCATTCCATGTACGTGTTATTGGAACTGGTTGACTGTTGTACCCAGAATGGTCAAATCCTCTTACTGTAGATTATATCAGTTCCGAAGAGTGCTCCACGAAATTGGCAGATGTTTTCATAGCCTTTCAGCATCGTTATTGATCCACATTGAATGCATTCCAGAAGCGATTCCCTTCTGGTTGATCTGCAGATGGATTTAATTTATGTATATTTAGGATTTTGATGCGCTTGTAAATTTGTTTTCTGCCACATACCATTTCAGCTTTTCCAGTGGGGGAATCAATTGATTCCAGACCTCGAAGGAGTAGAAAACTGGAGGGAGATTTTATTGATATTATTGTAATTTTGTATGATCATTGACATGGGCGAGTACATGTGGGTATGGTTGCGTGATCAATTTATTATTCAGAAAAACAGCATTTGGGAGAAGAATTTATCTTGTAATTCTATGGTTGCGTCAAAATTAAAATGTTACATCATCATTTTAGGCCATTTCTGCTTCAAATTTACGATCCTTTTGCATTAGATCTTGGAACTCTGGATGGATGGTACACCATTTGAAGGTTGGGTGGAAAGAGACTGGACCGCAAGAAATCTCCAGCTGTTTTGCTCAAACATCCAATGGAACCAATGCCTGCTAATGTAGTTTGCAGCTATTGTATTGTGTTGTGTCCTCCCTCTTCAGCCATTGGAGCACTTGAAATATATGCATTCTTATTTATAATTCCATAAATTTAATCTCATTTTTAATAAAGAATTTACTTTTTTTTATGGATTGGTAAGCATTGCACATTTCTATTCTAGAAGTAAATGATGGCGATTCCACAGTGTGTGCTCAAGTATTAATGGGTTGTTTGTCTTGAAAGTGACTGAACGCAACAAGCTTTACTAGGGACTTAAAAAGTCTTGAGACATAATTAACTAGAATTAGAATAATATGGATTTCCGTAAGCGACAACATATCAGATTATTGCATTCAATTTTTCTTTTCAACTCTTTTTTCAAGTGGGATTCATCAGAATGTCAAATTTACCCATTAATTTGGGAAGGAGAATATGCAATTGCACAAGTAACTGAAGTGCTTTTTATTGGTGGGTTCCTCATTAGATTGGGTTAATATTAGAAGGCCAAAATGCTACTGAAATGTGAAGACATAAGGTTAGGAGCAGGCGTAAACCTCCATGATGAATTTGGTTGTTAGGAGGCGACTGCTTCTAAATTAGCACTTTTCTTTTTTTATTTGTCAGAAACCACAGTTTAATTTCTGTTGGTTCTGTATGTGAATATACTTAGGACCTCAGCAAATGTCAATGACAGTGGCTGATTTGATTGATTGGGTGCTTGGTCTTCTTCTTTCTTAATCTTAAATCTATGGTTATAATTGATAATTGATAAGCAATGCTTGGTAAAGAGCACAATTTCTTCAATTAGGAGAAAAAGAAAGGAGAAAAGGGTAGGCAAAAAGCAAAGCTCAAGGTAGAGAGAAGTAGAAATTTCCCCTTATAATTAGTGCAGCCTATGTGTGCAATGTGTCTGTTAATTTTCCTGATATACTAATTTCCATATTCTGAGTTTGCTTCTTCATGTTTCCACCTTCCCAACTGTTAACCATATTCCAACTACCAATCTCCCCAGCTCCCTACTCACCATCAAGATCCTTCCATTGCTTCTATCCAAAGAATGAGCAGACAAAAATTCTTGAACAAATTAACTAAAAATGTAAATTTATTGGAAAATGAAAAAATTATGTATGTTAGATGAAATGGCGGTTGCTACTATTTGCTTCCATAATGAATTATTAGTTTAAATGATAACTAAATTTAACATATAGATCATTCTCTTCGTCTCGAGAGTCAAGATTTTTTTTGAAATTAATCTTAAATTTTATTTGGTTAATTTGGACTTAATCAGCTCCAGTAACCCAGATTATTGCTCCATTGTCCACATGTTTCCACTATAAATCAATCCTGCTATGTCCCAATTGAGCCATGTGGTTTCTGTCCCATTCTGGCAGTGGCAGTCAACATTTGGTTAAAAATTCCCAACCAAATAATTATCATCAAGATGTTTACATGTCCTCACTGTACCAATTGATACCCTCATGCAAATTTATGAAAAGAAATTTCCTCACAAGTCATCAATCCTCTTATAGCTTTACTCTATCCTTCCCTATTGAGCAAATGCTGGCTTTGATTTACTATTGTCAATGTTCAACTTCTCCCTATCAGACAAAATTGTCCCAAAATTTCTCAGCCTTGAGCCTTCCACACCAATTTTTTAGCATCCTTCAATGTCTCTGTTGACAATGAATTTTCACCCATAATGCATCTAAAATACCTTATCTCTTCCTCTCTTTCTTTCCAATTGTGTGTGTTTGAAAATCCCATCAACATCAAATGAACAGGAAATGTTCTCTTATCCAAAGTACGTGTCTGTGAAACTTCTCACTTTCTTCAAGCAAGCAAAACGGTATCACATCACATGACATGAGAGACTGAAAAAAAAAAAAAAAGGAAAAAAAAACACAACAGATCATTAAAACCATGCCTGAATTATATGTCCTTTGATGCCTTTTTCCTCATCTATCATATCACCTACATTAACTGGTGGGGTAGTTGCTATCCTTTACCAATTTTTTGTATTTTCTTTGTTTCACTTCTCTTACAGTTGAAGCTGCACACTGCTTCTCCATAGATTCATACAAGCAATGAAAAAGACCCTCTAACTATTTGAGCCTTAGCCATTAGTTTCAAAGCTTTCAACTTTGTTTTGAATGTCATTTTGTCCCTCCCATTATATCAAATTTAGGAGATTTTATATATTTTTTTTCTTACATAGGACTTCATTTTATGCTTTACCCATGTGGAATTATCTGGTACTTATATATAAGTATTAGAAAAATTAATTAAATTTATTCATAATTCGATTGAATGAAACTGAAATATTTAAATTTTAAATTAGATAACTTAAATGAATAGATTATTGTTGATTTAAATTAAAATATTAAATTAAAATTAAAATCGACTGATATAATTTATTAGTCTAAATTAGAATGAGCTGGTAACGGATCTAGTGTTAACTATTGGCAGAAAGGGATAAAGGGGAGGGGGGCAAGTGGGTGTGTGGTCCAGGGAGGAGAGGGTGTGTCTACACTGGCTTGCTTTGAAGTGCTTGAGTGGTCCATGGAGAGAGAGGAAAGCCTAATTTGAGGGTAGATGAACATGGAAGTGGGAAAAATGCCAAGGAGTGGGCTACCATTGTATAGGGATAAAAACTCTTCAAAATTTTAGCACATTCTCATCCTTTCGAAAAAGCCATCAAAAGCTCTAAAAGTTGAATACGTAATCAATCCGTATGACATTATGCATTTACTAATTACTCCCAATATCTTTTGGGTTGTTTTTGTCATTCATACTCAAAATTAAGCATTTATTTAAAATTATGAGAAATATGCTTTTTTTTTAGTCAGAAGCTGAATTAAAATTTTATTATTAGAGAGATTTTAAAAAAAAATAAATATATAATATACTTTTTCATATTTTTTTCACCGAAAGTCAATTTATTTTCTCCACTTTATACATATTTTATTAATCTCTTCTAACAGAGTTTCCATCTCTAGAATTGGAGCATGACATTCACGTGTTCCAAGTTACAATGATCAGTTAAAAATAAAAAAAAAATAGTATTTTTGTGAAAAAGATGTTGGGAAATTATAAAAGTTGATGAGTTGTACTACTCTTTGTCTAATCTTTACACTGTGTTTAAAGGTGTGATAAGGCCATTGCCTAACTTGTGTTGTCCCCTCTCATCAACATGCAATAAATTAAATAAATGCTTTCAAACTATCTCTTACTTGTATTTCATTCTAAAAATTTTGTGTTTTTGGAATTTGGGACTATTTTTAGATGCCCTAATTTTCTTTCATAATTAAATATATAGAGATCAAAATTTATATTATAAGGTTTTCACTAGTTCTCATTCATTTAAATTTCACAGTTGATTTTTTTTTTATTATTTTTATCAATATAAAATTAATTTTAAATAAAATAAAATTAACCTAATTTTTTTTTTTTTTGCTTTTGGATTCCAACTACATAGGTACTTTCATTTTCAAACACAGTAGTCAAATTGGAATCCTACAAATGTTTCATCTCTTTGTCCATGGAAGACTTTTATTTTTCCCTTATTCTATAAAATATTTTAATTATAATAATTCGATTCAAATTTATTTAAATAACTTTTATATTTATTTCTTATTTAATTAAAATAATTAATTTAAATTATTTAATAATTATTAAATTGGTTTTTGCCCTCGTCTTGCATTAGGTCTGTAACATCCTCTGGGCCCACAACAGTAGATATTGTCCGCTTCGGGTTCGAGGGCCTTGGCCCAGCCTTCCCCTCACGGTTTTGTTTCTAAGGGTTCACGCCCAGGGTTCACGCCCAGCGTCCTTCCCCCGCATCCTTCCCCTTACAACGCGTCTACTGTGATCTATTGGGGCTTGCCCTTATAAGGCTTCCCCCCTCCTTACCTCTTTCCGATGTGGGATACTTTCAATCCACCTGCTTAGGGCTTCTACCCCCCTTACAGGCCTGAGCGTCCTCGCTCAGCACACCGTACTCGTGAGGCCCAGGCTCTGATACCAATTGTAACATCCTCTGGGCCCACAACAGTAGATATTGTCCGCTTCGGGTTCGAGGGCCTTGGCCCAGCCTTCCCCTCACGGTTTTGTTTCTAAGGGTTCACGCCCAGGGTTCACGCCCAGCGTCCTTCCCCCGCATCCTTCCCCTTAAAACGCGTCTACTGTGATCTATTGGGGCTTGCCCTTATAAGGCTTCCCCCCTCCTTACCTCTTTCCGATGTGGGATACTTTCAATCCACCTGCTTAGGGCTTTGAAGGCTGGGCCAAGGCCCTCGAACCCGAAGCGGACAATATCTACTGTTGTGGGCCCAGAGGATGTTACAATTGGTATCAGAGCCTGGGCCTCACGAGTACGGTGTGCTGAGCGAGGACGCTCAGGCCTGTAAGGGGGGTAGAAGCCCTAAGCAGGTGGATTGAAAGTATCCCACATCGGAAAGAGGTAAGGAGGGGGGAAGCCTTATAAGGGCAAGCCCCAATAGATCACAGTAGACGCGTTTTAAGGGGAAGGATGCGGGGGAAGGACGCTGGGCGTGAACCCTGGGCGTGAACCCTTAGAAACAAAACCGTGAGGGGAAGGCTGGGCCAAGGCCCTCGAACCCGAAGCGGACAATATCTACTGTTGTGGGCCCAGAGGATGTTACAAGGTCATTTTTTTATAGTTAAATTACAATTTAATTTCTTTATTTCAGAAAAAAGAAAAAAAAATGTTTTTGAAAGTGACATTGTTGATTAACAAGTATGTGGAGATATACATTTGTGAGGAAATATAATTAAGACCCAAGATAGAGGTCTCTTTCAATTACTTTATTTTATTTTTTTTATAACATTATTGATAAATTTATTTTATTTTTTTCACAATGTAAAATTTTAATTTTCTTTTATGTGTAGAGCTAAATTTATTATACATAAGCTTTCTTTTTTTTGTTTTTTTTTTAAAAAAAAAAACATTAGAAAGAAATTAAGGAAAGAAGCATTAAGAAATAAGTAAGAATAAGATATGAACATCATTGCTTCCAAAAAGCACTACAACTTTCTTACCTTATTACCAACATATATCTCACCTCATTTCCTATATATTAAATATTCAATTTATATTTTAAACTTTAAATAATAATACTAATGTTCAATATTATATTTAAATTTTTCTAATTAAGAATAAAATAAGTTGGTTATTTATTTATTTATTTTAAATAAAAAATTAAAGGGTTTAAAAAATAGGAAGAAAAATCTAGAAATAATTTGTCCTAAATTATAATATACATAGAAAATCATGCTAAGTTAATTAAACATATAAAATAAAATATACTCTATAAAATTTAATAAAAATAGTAAATATTTTTATTCTATTAATTTATCATATGACATTATAATTTTAGTTTTATTATATAATATCTGGTTCTTTCCCCCTCTTAAATATGAATTTTACTTGCACTTGAGCTGTAGCTAGGGGAGCTATGTCTTCTACAACTCCTTGGAAATCCTGTGTCTGAGTCACTTTCCACTCTCTACTACTATCCTTCCCAAATTCAACTGATTTGCCACCCTAATAGCTAGCCTCTATGCACACTAAACTTTCCAAAGACGTGATCATTGGATTAAATTTTTAAATTTTTTTATTTCAAATAAAAAATTAATATGGTTGCCAAAGACATGATCGATCATTGCAGAGTTATTCAGATGAATCCAAGTATCCTCCATCAATCAGCTAGCAACCACTCTTGGCCAAGCAAAGGAAAAATGATGCGTAAGTGTTTATGGTTCTTCTCCATAAAATTTGCACTGGATGACATGTATCTGGGTATAGGAACATTGTTTATTTAGTATTTAATAATCTATCTTCATGAATGATGTCAGGGGTTAGATAATTTATAGTATTAAATTTTTATTACTTTTTTAAGCCAAAGATTAGTCCACGCAACCAATTTGGTTATTACAATAACAAAATCTAGCAACCTAATTTTTTTATTAGTTATTAAAAAATAATAATAAAAAAAAGGAACACCGTGGGCGTTGTCTTGTTGGATCGTGTAAAAGTAAAAGGAGTGGGTCCCAAACGGACCGCCACAAAAAACAGCAGGCGTGTGGTGAGTTTTAATTGGTCAGTGAATGGTGACAATCCCACGAATTGCAAGCTGGGGTAACAAAGGTAGCGGATACCCTACGAAACTCTTAAGACACCCGTCTCATTTGATTCTTTTATTTTATGGCTTTACAGCTGGACACGTGTCGTTTAGCGAACCATTCACTAACTGTTCTCGGATATTTTTAATTTTCATGGGAGTTACTTCACGGCCTTCATCGTCGCGTGACACCACCCTACTCCGGCTCCTAATTATTATTGTTTTAATTAAATTACATTTGGTATTTGATGGATGAAATATCAACTTAAATTAATAGCGTTTCTAGCTGAATTGATTAAACAAAAAAGAAGAAGAAGAAGAGATTAAATTAAAAAGTGCATTGCCGGAAATCGAAAGAGCAGTAATAAATGAGTGGAAAGAAGAGAGAAATTGAAAAAGAAAAAGAGGGTGGCACGTGAATGGCATTTCTCTTTTGTTGTGTTTAATGAAACAGGGGAAAAACATTATATGTGAGATCACACGCGTGGCTATAAAAAGCTAGGCTACTTGCATGATTATTTTGCATTGCAAGTCCAGTGGTCACCGCCGGCCGATCATTTCACTTCAAAGTCTACAAGAGTTCAATTAAAACTATATGATTTTTATTTTCAAAATCTAAAATTTCATTTTAATTATTTTTTCTAAAAACGTGGGAAGTATTCTATGTTTTTGGAACTTCTTAATTGTCATTGTCGAAAGAGAAGAATAACTGC
The DNA here is from genome assembly GCF_001659605.2 of Manihot esculenta. Taxonomy (NCBI): domain Eukaryota; kingdom Viridiplantae; phylum Streptophyta; class Magnoliopsida; order Malpighiales; family Euphorbiaceae; genus Manihot; species Manihot esculenta. The sequence goes on along the minus strand of NC_035176.2, from coordinate 32,748,750 downwards.
AGGACTAGAATATACCTCTCCTATGTTTCTTTTGTTACGTGAGAACATCTAATAGATCCAATTAATCTATAAATATATATTTATTCCAATACTATATAGTATAATTATGATCGGTAATCCTGTAGGGTAGGTGCTCATTAATTTAAATTAAAGTTCATTTATATCTGATGATTCTAAGTTCAACACAGCATTTAAAAAATAATAGTAAAACGCAGGTTCATGGTAGTTGGAACATCTGGAGAATTTCTTGGCAAGTGTAAGAAGAGACAAGAGCCCAACCCACGCTCCTCCGCATGCCGTTACCCCGACGCCAGGTTCTCACCATCGGAAACGGAGAACAAGTTAGAGAGAAAGAAAGAGAGTACTGTAGCTAGTGAGGGGACCATTCTCATCTCTAATTTTATAGGTGGACAGTTTGCCATAAATACAATACAGTACCCTCTCTCTCTATATGTCTGGTCCCACGCCAATTTTCCCTCATTCGGGACCACACAACAGTCTCCATTAATTAAGCCGGCGGCTGTCAGAGAAGTCAAAATTCTAAGTGGTCCCTACCCATCCGATCCCTACACGTGTACGGAAGTGATACGCTTATCCTCAGCGCGTGCTTCTAGCTGGGGACCACTTGTGGTCCGGTCGACCTATGGCTGACGCGTGTCAGAGGTCCTTTTCCCGCGAGTGGCGGAGAGAGAGGCGACGTAATTCATGGTCCCCTCCTCTCGGTCTCCGCCCCTTTTCTCCATCGACATTTTCCCCTATCTTCTCCCCTCTTCTATCACCGGTTATTACCGGTCGTCACCACCGGACTTACCTGACCAAACCCGTGGGGAGCTGGATCATTTTGTTGTTATTTGATTTTTTTAAAAGTAACAGTAAAAAACAAACTGATAATTGCCACGCAAAGTAAAGTGATGTGGAAAGCACGCTCCAAGTTTAAGGGATGATGATGTACTGATTGACGACTACGCTTTCTGGATACAATCATATAGTACCTTTTCTTTTTTAACGTTGTGGCTAAGTTGTGGTACTATTTTACGTGTGCATGTTACCAGGCAGTTATTGCTGCCCTTCCTGTATTTCACAGCACGTGTAACCCATAAAAATTAATATTTTATATTATTATTAAAAAAAATCTCTGGAAAGTTAAAAAAAACAAACGAATTTGTATTTAATCTTTAATTTCTTTCTTCTGCTGCTATGAAATTCACATTACTCACCACTGGCACAAAATAGTTTCGCCGTAACATGATGGTTCATAAAAAAAACTAATTTGAAATAGCGCCTGTGCTGTGAGTAAAAATAAAAGCCATTCTAGTTCGAAATGAAAAAGGAAGTAGGAAAAAAAAACGTTTTAAATACTATTGAAAAGTCTAGAATAGCATTTAATTATTTTATAATTAAATAATAAAAATTTTAACAAAAATACAAAATAAATATAATACATACCAATGACGAAGAAAATATTTAAATATAAAACCCTGTAGGGAAATATTCAAGTGTTGGCAATTTCCGCAGATTTAAGATAGGAGCCGCTGTTCCTCTCGTACGGCAACCTGGATCCTTGCCACCCACCTACTGATACACTTGGACCGACGTGTAGGCAGAGCGTGGTGGTCACGCGCATATCTTCCCAACTGAGGCGTCACGGCCTGATTGGCAGCCCCAATCAACTGTAAAGAGGTCGACGCATATAAACAAAGCTTTTTTTTCCTAAAAAAAAAAAAGGAAAAAGGAAAAACATGATTAGAATTGGTACTATTAATAATATAAATAAATTATTATGTATTGTGGAAAAATGAAATGATTATAATCCGATTTGGGAATGCTCCGATCCATATGCAACTAAAACGACCATGCCATTTTGTAATTAATATTTTAAATCAAGCCACGTAGGCTCTAAACTTTACCCATTTATCTCTTTCTTTGACAAATGGAGCATTACTGATAATTAATTATAAATATAGATAATCTAATTTAAACTGCTATTAGTTTTGTAACCATTATGTCAAATACTACTTCTCATTTTGTAAAAAAAAAAAATATTCATTTTAAATTTATAAAATTGGATCAATGATTAGATTAATTATAAAGTGAATGACAAAAAAAAAAAATGAAATTTGAAATTTTAAAAATTCACTTCAAACAAAAAAGATAGGCCACCTTATTGCTTTTCTTGAAAATTCGAAAAATTATAGAATAATATCAGGTCACTGTAGATTCATATTCCCTTAAATTTGGAAGTAAATTAGATATAATTGTTAAAGAAAATATAATAATATATTTTTCTAAAAAGTTATTAGTAATTTTTTATTAACTAATAACAGATATTATATTTACCCTTTTTTTTTTCTTAAAATAAAAAAGGGATGATTACATGCTAATAATGGGATGCCAAAATGATAATTTGAAAGGCTAGATGGAAGGTTAGGTTAAATGTTTTGGCAGCTCAACGTCTCATATAAAAACCCATCCTTCTGAAACAAAGCTGTTTACTTCGCCTGAAAACCACTCTTCCAAAACCACTCTTCGCTCTCCAGCTCTCTTCCTAGGTCCCCGTCTTCTCTTTCTAAGAACCCTTCTTCCTCCTGATACGTTTTATTGCCAATCCATATATCATCATCATCATTATCATCTTCTCCCTCTTCCTTGTATCTGTACATACACGGAAGCTGTGATAAAAAAACGACCATGATCTCTGCGTTTCTTTGACTCCCTATAGTCTATGCTTCCACTGTCTCTGCTGCTTCAAGTACATAGCATCAGTCTTCTATTTCTCTTTCTATCTGTGTCCATGTGTTTATAATCAGCTTTTCTTTCTTTGCTTGGTTTTTTTCAGATACTGATACAAAACAAGCAACAATTCAAACATGGCGTTTCATCACAATCTTTCTCAAGACCTTCCTCTTCACCATTTCTCTTCTGAACAAACCCAACAGCAACAGCAACAAAATATACCCGAAAGCAACGCCGCACCTAATTGGCTCAACACTGCTCTCCTCCGTACCCAACAACCACAACCACCATCTCACTCTCACTTCACCGATACTAATTTTTTAAACCTTCATACCACTTCTACTACCAACTCCGATTCTACTGCTTCTCAGAATCCTACCCAATGGCTCTCCCGCTCTTCCTCTATACTCAACCGTAACCACAGCGATGTTATCGATGATGTCACCGCTGCAACCGCCGCTGACTCCATCATCGTGGGTACTATTTCCCATGAATCACCTGATTTGAAAACCAACACAAATAACAACAGTGGGACCATGAACAACAAGAGCGAAGGAGGGGTGGTTGAGAGTGGTGGAGGAGGGGAGGGTGTCGTTAACTGGCAGAATGCGAGGTACAAGGCAGAGATACTGTCTCACCCGTTGTATGACCAGTTGTTGTCGGCACACGTGGCTTGTTTGCGAATCGCCACTCCGGTGGATCAGTTGCCAAGGATTGACGCCCAGCTTGCCCAGTCACAGCACGTAGTGGCTAAATACTCCGCCCTCGGTGGCGGGACTCAGGGCTTGGCCGGTGATGAAAAGGAGCTTGATCAGTTCATGGTATGTTGTTAAGTACCCTGTTTTCTCTCTTTATTTATATTTGAACCTTCTTCATCCGCATCATGAGCTTAAAAGCTCAAACTCTTTCTTATCAATATATTGCTACTCTTTCCAAAGCCTATCAATTTACTGCCTGGTTCCATTTCATGACATGGGTAGTCAATTGAAGTGGATGGAGCTTAACGGGTTCATGAATTTGGATTTCCTTAATTACTTGAAATGGGTTTTGGCTTTCAATAAGTTAGCAATTGGAAAACCTATTGTGTAGCTTTCTGAGTGGAGATGAAAGCACCGACAGAGGATTTTGGGGAAATTTAAGAGTTTTCATGGTGGCTTTGTGGGTGGCTCTTAGGCACTATGTGGGTCTATATCAATGCTTTGAGAAGGTTTGTGACTAAAAAGGTCGCATCTTTGGTCTCTCAAATTCCAGCCCCTATCATAACTGGAAGTGGTTTCTGTTTCAGAGCTCGAATTTGAATTTTGGATATAATGATGCAAATACATTTGAGCTCATGCAAAAGATGTCAAATTTGATGGGTTTTTATTATTGGGAAATTGAAAATTTTTGTATTTTGGAGCTGAGAATGGAGATATATCTATATATATGGACTAGGGCCACCATTGACACGGCTTTAATATTCATTTCTTGACTCTTTATGGCAATCCTGAAGAGAGGGTTTCTTTTACTGAAAGGATATAAGTTACAAGATCAAAGTTTGAAGTTTGTTCTGAATTTTGAGCAAATGGGAAATTGTCACCTGTGATTATATGCGAGAGCTGGGAAATATCTGGTACCAACAGAGTTCAGAATTCTCCAAATCGAAGTTAGGCGTTGCTTAAGCTAACAAGCGAAGGATTAACTTATTGATTAAGTATTACTAATAATCATCCTGCCTCATTACGAAGGTTACTGATTTTCCAAGTCAATGGAATTATTGGATAGGCAGAAAGATTATTCAAAGAGATGGGAAAATAAAAAAGAAAAAGAAAAAAATTCCCTGATGTCCAACACCATGATTTCTCCAGTATTTCTCTGTTTCCAGCTTGGGATGAAATTATGGTTGACATGAAATGGAGATTAATAGATAATTAGCTAGGTCTAGGAGTAAGAAAATAATCTGATTTTCTATACTTCAGAATTTTCCATTTAGAGTAAATGCTGCTAGATTCATCAGTGACCAATACCAATACATTAATAAAAGTCTCAAGGACGAACAATATTTTTGGAGATAGGAGGCGCTGGGCTAATCATGGCCCTTTCTGAAAAATTACTGGATATATTTGGAGTAATACTTCTTACTCATATAAATATGAAAAAAAATTTCAAATTTATTTTTTATAAATTTTGTTATGGATTAGAAATATTTATATAGTAGTATTTTGTTTTATTTAAAATTAAATTACTGTTAGCTTCTTAATTTTTAGTATCAATAAGTCTAGTTATTTTATTATATTTAAAATATTTTATATAGAGTTTATTATTATGATTAGGATTAAAATTAATAAAGATAGAAATTTTATTTTTTTTAAAATTTATAAATTTGTTTTTCTTCCTCTCTTATCATTATTATTATTATTATTTGGTTTCTTCTTGTCCTCCATCAAGAGGATTATTGAATTTTGATTAATGTAATAGAAATTGTTCTCCACCATCACAATCCTAACTATCTAAGAATATTGAGTTTAATTTGTTTTGGCTCTAGGAATCATGAGTTTGTTCTATTGTTGTAAGCTTGATTATTTTCTCACATGATTGTTGCCCATTTATTTAGTCTTTTTTACTCTCTCAAAGTCGCAAATCAAGCTCACAAGGCATCAAGCTTTCACCTTTACATTCCCCATACCGTTGTAATAAATCAACTCTGTTACTTCACAACCCACAGAGTACATTATAATTTAAAAGAGTGAAAGTATTGATATTTCTTTCTTGCTATTGTAGACACATTACTTTCTGTTGCTTTGTTCTTTTAAAGAACAATTGCAGCAACATGTTCGAGTCCATGCAATGGAAGCAGTAATGGCCTGCTGGGAGATAGAGCAGTCTCTGCAAAGCTTAACTGGTAATGTTTCCTTACATTATCTACTTCATTTACTTGTTTAATAAAGTACTTAACTGCTTCATCTTATGAGAGTTATCACTGTTGGAGCAGCTATATTTTGTTTAAAATTCTAGCCATCCCCAGATATTAAGTCCTGATGTTGATTCCTATTTTGCATGACCAGGGGTTTCTCCTGGTGAAGGAACAGGTGCAACAATGTCTGATGATGATGAAGACCAAGTTGATAGTGATGCAAATTTGTTTGATCCAAGTTTGGACGGTTCAGATGCCATGGGATTTGGTCCCCTTATCCCAACAGAGAGTGAGAGATCTTTAATGGAGAGGGTGAGGCAAGAACTGAAGCATGAATTAAAGCAGGTAAAAGCTGGAACTCTATATTGGATTTCACTGAGAAGTATGTATATATCTTGGAACATTTTCAAATATGCTCTATTCTTCCTTTGTTTTGCAGGGTTACAAAGAGAAAATTGCTGACATTAGAGAGGAAATTTTGCGCAAGAGAAGAGCAGGAAAGTTACCTGGTGACACAACCTCTGTTTTGAAATCTTGGTGGCAATCACATTCCAAGTGGCCATATCCTACTGTAAGTATTTGGAGAAGTTCTTTTGGCTTGAATTGGATTGCTTGGGAGCTGCTCTTTGCCTTTGTGGCATGTCTAACAGCTAAGCATCAGCTTTAATCATTGAATCCCCACCATGGTTGTGATGTGTATGGAGACAACTGAAAAGGAAATTACATGTGCCTAGAATTTAGTACAAGCAATTCCCAATATTAGTGCCAAAAAGTCATGAAATTTCCTCCATTAAATTATCAGAAAGATCACTGTAGCTAGATGTGCACATGAGAGGGCAGACAAACAAACAAACAGAGAGTTTGTGAAAACTGATCCTGACAAGACATTAGTGGGTGAGTTGCTGAGGGAGTGGTAGTTAAGCCAAAATCTAGGCTCTCTAACTAAGTCGTACACTTTTATCTTAGAAAAAAACTTGGTAAATGGCATCTTTTGATTATATAATGATGCCTTTTCAGGAGGAAGATAAGGCAAGATTGGTACAAGAAACAGGCTTGCAACTAAAGCAGATAAATAATTGGTTCATCAACCAGCGGAAGAGAAACTGGCACAGCAATCCTTCAACTTCAACAGTCTTGAAAAGCAAACGCAAAAGGTATATTTTGGTTAAAGCACAATGAATTTGTCATCTTTATCATTGATTTTTATGAGCTCTGGCACCAACCTTAATTTGAAAAGAAGTAATGCAGGTGATAGCAGTGGTGATCGTTTCATGTAAATCAAAGAACAACATCTCCTGTGATCGATCAATCTTTGATCATTCTTCTCTGCTCCAGCAATCAATAAAGACATCCAACATTATATATATATAGATAGAATCTGTGGCTGTAGCTGCAGTATGAATTCGAGCGAAGGAACCAAATATTTTGCTTCTAGATAAGAAGGCTAACATAGGGAGACGGTAAGGGAAGCTCAAAACAAGAGCATATATGCAGATGGTAGAAGCAGATGTGATCATGAGAAAATGTTATTAGGAACTTGAAAATTTTCAGAGATTTTATTACTGTAGCTGAGTTAGATAAAGCACCTTGTGGATCTTGATACCTTGCAGGTTTATGATTTTTGTTTATATCTGTGAATAATAAAAAAAATAGCTAGAGGAGGTTATGGGGTGTACAGTGTAATAATCTTTGCATGCTTGATTGTTAAGGCCATTATAAATATTAGATTATTGCTCTTTTCTTGGCAATGTAGATGCATTTGGGATATCTATGAATTTTGTTTTTTCATGGATAACGCGATTTTTTCTATTTCTATATCTAGGATTCGACTAATATCAGCTATACTAATTGGAAGTTAAATTTTATAATAAGGAAAAGTTTGATTAATGGAATCTCGAGCATAATTTACATAAGAACAATTCCTTTCGATTTGGATTTCGACTTAAGACCTCGTAACCTTGAAAACGATTCGTCATTTGAAGTTCCATTATAATGATTCATTAGGTTATTTGAAATATTAACAAACAGAAGATAGCAAATATGCATGTTCAGAGTGAAGAGAAGTTTATAAGTTAATAATTAAATGGAATAAATAAATAAACCCAGGAAACAACAAAATTTTAATCAGCAAAAAATAGATCTAAAAACCAGCTGAATCAAACTCCATTAGCTTTTGGAGTAGCAAATCTAGCTGAAAAATCAGGACATGAATCTTCAACTTCTTTATCAATCCCATTATCAAAATTAAGTGCATAGCTTTGAGGATCATATTGACATTTTATCCTTCTTTTCTTGTTGAATCCATGCACTGTAGTAAACCTGCGAATAAAATTCTTCCACCTGGGACCAGCCAAAATCTCTGAAATTTCCTTTAGTTTCTTTGCTTTTTCAACAAACCAACCATCATTTATCTCCTCTTGTTTGGACAAGAGATATCTATGTGATCCGTCGTTGTTTGTTTTCCAGCAAAATCTGTGGAAACAGCAACAGCCAGAGGAGATAACAGCCTCATAATCCTCACTGAAATGGGTTTCTGCTAATGGTGAACTTTCGCTAATGGGTGCTGCTAGTTTTTCTTGCGGATTGGCCATAAACAAAGTTGCAACATATATGAAGAAGAAAGCTAGCTAGATACACCTCAGAGAAGCAGAAAGGAGCACTGGAAAAGGCTAGAGGAATCAAAATATAAGAAATGAGATTTGTAAAGGAGATTGTGGGGGACAATTTCAATGTTTCCAACCTGTGTTTGACAGCTTAGAAGCTTGATGATAAGTTAGTTGTTTGCTCGTTAGGTATTTGATTAGGCTGCGTTTGCCGGCCAATGGCAAGTGCAGCTGTGGCTTAGCTATATATGATATTGATACATAAATAATAAATAGAAAAAATTATTTTTTATTGCTAAGAAGAAAAATTATTATACAATCAATAAAACAATAAAATCAAAGAAGACTATCCAACTCATCCTAACAGTAGAGGTCCCAAAACTTCAGCCATATGACACCTCCATCTCCTGAGGCATCCATGCTAAACCCATCTCCTTCTGTGATACTAGCTCAAGCCAATCCCGAAAATAAAAGAGTGCATCAATATGCGGAGACCATCACCACACACTACACCATATAACAGCAAATTAAATCCAACAGTAAGCCACCACCCAAAAGATACAGACATTCATATGGCTCTGCTGGATATATAAGAACAAGCAAGAATTCATAAAATTACAATAAAATAAACCATCCAATGGCTTGACAAGAAAATGCCTTCCAACCAGTACCCACCCAAACCAGAGAGCCTAGAGAAAGAGTTGCTCCATTGCATTTTCCTCAGCACAAGCCCTGCAGAAAATTTATATCCATTCGTTCCAGTTTATACCCCCCATATTTGGAGTTTAATTCTGAACCATCAATTTAAATTTGACAGCAGCAACAACTCTTTATACAATCTGATTCACATCAGGCACCGCCTGCTGGAAGATCATTTTGTTCCTCTCCATCCAAATATAATAGACAGCCGCACAGAAAGCTACTTTCCTCACTGAAGCGAGCAACGACTTCCCTGTTGTTTTCTTGGTGAACCAATTCACCTCTCTTCTCCAACTTAGCTTCTGTCTTTTGATAGCACATTTTTCCAAAATAGCAGCCCACACCCTTACCTAGAAAGGAACCAGCTCACCTCTCTTCTCCAACTTCTATCTTTTGATAGCATATTTTTGCAAAATAGCAGTCCACACTCTTGCCGAGAAAGGGCATCATTCAGTACTCTCCATCTTACCAATCTAGTTTTCACAGCTAGTCTGAGCATCAAGGCCAACCAAACAATGAACCTATGCTTAGGAATGTGACTTCTCCCCCACACCAGTTTCCACCATGTTACCCTACTGTGGGGAGTCCTTAACTCCTTCCAAGCACTTGCAATTGAGTAGGTCCCATTTGAAGTAAGGGTCCATATGGTCCCTGTATTTTTTTAACATCCTCCCAAGCTGCATCCGTGGTTTCATCTATAGGGTCAGATAGCCTCCACGTTCCTTCCCTCCAAAGATCCAGCACTTTTGCTTGCCTTGGGATATCTGCATCATGGATATTCAGAGATGGGTATTTATCCACTATACTTTTACCGTCCACCCATGGGTCAAACCAAAAGGATGGATTTCCCTTCCCCAACCTATATATGAAACATTTTTTGAATACATCCCCCAGGTTGCACAAATGTCTCCAGGCCAACTGGCATCCAAAGGTTTTGTGATCCCCCAGAAACTCAATTGCTTGAGCTTAGTATTGGTGACCCAAGTCGCCTATTGCTTGAGCTTAGTATTGGTGACCCAAGTCGCCTACAAAGAAGGCTTACAACTTAGCAAATCCCGCATTTGTTTGCCTACAGCAGCTTTATTCCAAGGAATGATCTACTTTATGCCAAGCCCACCTTCAGTTTTTGGTCTGCATACTCTATCCCATGCCACAACACCTCTCTTTCCACCTGCGGCGGATCCTTTCCAAAGAAAATTTCTGCAGTTTTTATCGATCTCTTACACCACTTCTTTTGGGAGAATAAAGACACTACACCAATAAGTATGCATACTTCTAAGCACCGCATTAATGAGTTGTACTCTCACTGCATATGACAAATGTTTAGTTACCCACGTATTAATCCTGGCAGTGATTTTCTCTACCAACTTTTGACAATGCACTTTTGAGACATAAATAGATACCAATGGCAAACCAAGATATTTGACAGAGAGACTTCCTTCTCTGAATTTTAGAAGTTGTAAAAATTTGAGTCTTGATCCTACTGTCCACCCTGGCAAGATATATAGAGCTCTTATCCTCATTTACACTCAATCCAGACACTTCTTCTAAGTGTTCCAAAGCATCCACAAGAGCTTTAATAGACCCTAGATCTCCATTGCAGAACAAAAATAAGTCATCAGCAAAACGAAGATATTTAGTTTCGAGCGCTCCATTTTTGTAAAAGGCGAATCACATAATAAACTTTATTTAATGATATTGGAATAATTTCTAAGAATATAAGGTCTTAAAGTTGAATTTCAATCAAGTCAATTATATTAAAAAAGAAAAAATCACAATTATGAAATTATATATGTGAGTGTTAGTGAAATGATAAAATCTAAGTTTTGATTTTTTTTAATAATAAAAGTACATGACACTAATTTATTTCAAAATATTTTTTTAAATAAATGCATTCTCGTACTATTTAAGAAAAGTTATTAAATAACTAAAGTAAAATAGTAATTTATTGAATATTTTACTATATAAATAATAATAATAATGGATTAGTCATGCTATCAACTATTTGTAAAAAATAAAAAATAATTTTAAAATATTATATATTTTAACGATTGTGATATAAAATTTCATAAAAACAAAGTTGCCCTTAATAAAATAATTAAGGGTAATTTTATTTTTTTTAATGAAAATTTAACATATAGTAAATAAATTTAAATTATAATTAGCAAAATATAATTATTTCAAAACTTTTTTTTACAATAGGAATTATTATGATTTATATAAGTTTAAATATTAAATAGATTTTAATAGTATAATTCCAATGTTCATTGCATAATTAATTCCAAAAATACATGATTGTAATCTGACACTTGAGGGCATAGTCAGCAATAAATTAAATAATTTTGAAAAATCATTGATAATATGATTAATTTGCTAAATTATTAGAATTTTTATAGTTAGTTCACACGTTTAATAGATTTAGTTAAAGCTTCCTTATACTTTTCTTGTTCTTTTTTCTTATACTCAAACTTATGCACTTTCCTGCAATATGCTGATCTATTTATTAATTTCTAATTTGAAGAAGAAACTTTCAAGTAAAGAAGTTGAGAAATGGAGAAAATTTTTAGATAAATTATTATCAAATTTTTGAATTTTTTTAAAATTAATTAGTTGGTCCATATTTTAAAATCACTTTTCTATATTTTATAAAATTTAACTCTTTAATTTTTCTATTAAGAAAATTGTTAGTTACTTTAATTATTTATATTTATACTATTTAATTCATCTTACTAAAATTAAAATAAATTCACTAATAATTTTTTTTAATAAAAAAATTAAAAAGTATAATTTTATAAAATAGAGGATGTTTTAATTTAAACATTTTAAAATAGAAATAAACTAGTAAATTTTCTGAAAATCTAAAGAGTTGTGGTAATGCTTCGAACTTTTTCTATGCAACAAAAACTAGTAAAATAGTAGGTTGATAAAACTATTGATTGGACAGGCCTTCCTGAGGGTATTCTCCAAAAAATTGTAGAATACATGACTCTCAATGATTAGCAAGGTATGCAAGCCAAGTAACTCGGTTGTAGCAGAGGTATGATCTCTTGTAAACAATCATGTGGGTCACCGTGGTTTGTCGTGGCAGGCGAGCGTACAAGCAAAATAAAGAACTTGCTTCAGCTTACCAGAGAAAAAGTCCTGTACTTGGAGATGCTCAAGTCATCTGATGTTTCCTCCACTGGTTTAATCATGTTTAAGGCCAACAAAGCTTATTATTCTTCAAAGCAGTAGCAGTTTCTTTGGTCTAAGAAAATTCCATTTAAATTACTTGGTAGAGTCCTGTGTTCAGGTTCTACTAGTCTTTGGAATTCTGAATGAGCCTCTGAGAACTACTGCCTTCAAGGTGTATGACTGGACTTGTGCCAGATAGCAGGGGTGAAAGTTGAGATTTGGGGAATGGGGTGTTGTCTGAAAATGATGATTGGGGCATTCTTAGACTAAAGAGTGGATGGGGAAATTTTACTTGTAGAGCAAAAGAGCCCTAGGCAGAACCTCATTGGATTTTTGCACCCATGCAATGGTACTATCCTTTCAAATTTCCTAATTAGTACGAAATTCTTACATACATCTAACTACATGTACTCGGCCAACAAATAAATAATAAATAAGTAAAATCATTGTATATTCCAATAGATAAATAATAAAAAGGCAAAAATCATAGTATGTGTTATATTTAATCACATCATAATGGTGGAATGCACATGCGTAGAATTTGTTTAAAAATTTACTTAATTAATTCTCATCACATACTCAGTTTCATAGTAAAGATCAGACTTTTAGTTATCAGAATTAAGAAATGCAAATTTTGTTTTATAATTTAATTACTTCCTTCTAATTCTCTCGTAGCATCATATTATGGCGCCCACTTCATTTGAATATTTGGCTGGCTTCTGAAAGGCTGAATTATTTATTCATGTAGTTTAACCAATAATGACTAATGTATTAATTTGTTTAGCCAATATTATAGCATTTGCTTGTTTATTGATTTAGGTCTAATGGGTTTGAATATGGAACAATTCCAACCAAGATAGAATTGAAAAGAGAAAAGGTAATTCACAGTAATAGAACAAGTGAGGACTCGAAATGGAAATTTATAGTTCTCTTTACTGCAATATACAGATACACAGCATTAGGTTTTTTCCCCTTGTTTTTCAATTCAGCGATTAGATTCTTGTACATTCAATACAAGCACAGTATTAGAAATCTCAATCTGGATATATATATATGCATATAACACCAAAATCAGATACCATTCTTAATCGTGTCCAGGCAATTAGCTCACCCATCGACGCTGCTACCGCTGACAACTTATCGGGGTGGCAGGCAGTCTGGCCATGAAATTATTGAGGGGCAAATCATCCTCTTGGTTAATATCATCCTGAAAATTAAGCGAGTAACTCGTAGGATCGTACTTAAAATCAGAGGAACAATAGCGCCTCCGGTTCTTGCCTCTTCTACCAATCAGGCCCCAACACTTGTCTCTGATCTCGAGATCCTGTGCCGTGGATTTGAACCAGGCGTAGGGAGATCTAGGAGTGTGAGTCTGTGACCTCCGTCCATCGCCGGAGGCAAGGGTGTAGGAGTCGGAGTGAGCAGCGAAGCAGCTAATGGAGGACTTGAGCCTGTCCTTGAGGGATGGAGAATGGCAATCGTTAATCATTAGGATCTGCATTTTTGTAGTAATGGTTGAATGTTTTAGAGAGAAAACTAAGGAAAGAGATGAGACGAGAGAGAGAGAGCGATGAGTTGGGGAATCAGAGAAGAGTGTGTATATATGAAGGTGTGGATAAGTATGTGGAGAAGAGGAGAAGAGAAACCGTGGGGCGTGCGTGGGAGCGGTTTGCCGTTAAAATACCCGTGTGAACGTGTCATTTCTGGCTTTAATTAGTTAATTTTTTTTTATGAGAATTAAGAAAAGAAAATAGAGTACTGATTTTATTTTCCTCTTAAACAAACAGCACAATTCATGGATGGAAACTGTCAATATGCGAGGAATCCACACCACGTGTTCTTAACTTGATGGTGCTTAAACTCGTAAGTCGGGCTATTCAACTTTATTATAAGACATGCACTGTGACTCCCGTGATTTGAAAACCTGATCCGAATCGATGGTGGCATAACATTAGAAATTTAAGGTTTTTTTTTAAAGATAAATTACAGAAATAATTATTAATATACTAAAATTATATATATAAGATAATGAAATTAAAAAATAATTTAAAATATTACAAATGAATTATTGAATTAATGATTATTTAACTGCAGTGATTAAAGTTATTGTTATTATAATTTTGGTTGATAATAGTTCTAAGTCATTATTTATACTAATATAATAAAGTAAAAGAGTTTCTTTCATATAATAATTTGGATTGATTACTCTTAACAACATTATCAAATGTTGACGAAGCTCACATGGTTGGTCTTGTAGACATAATATCCAAAGGCGTCAATATCAAGTACTAGCAAATTTTTTAAATTTTTTTAAAGAGAGAACCGGTTTGATTTGAAATACCCATTCCAAACTAATCACTTCTCATTGATAAATATTGAACGGATGAATTTCAAAGTTTATCAGTTGAATTTAATTAAGCTCTATTTATTTGAAAAAATAACTCATCCCATAAAATACTACGATTTCTGTAAGCTTATAAAAGTTAGGATTTGCACAAGCGAAAACTAAATTACACTATTTTACTGATAAGATTTGCGCAAGTAAAAACAAAATCATATTATTTTTAATGTTAAGAGGAATGTTAGGGATGTGAGGAAAGTGAGTAAACAAAGTCAGGCTAAGGAACTCAATTTGTTCAAAGAGAATCAGCTGATGCTTCACTCGTCGTGAAGCTTTGTTCAATTTAGTCCCTACTGGTGCTTCATGATAAATAATTCAGAATTTCCTCACTTTCTCGATACACACCACCAATCAAGCAACTGTGTTTACATTTGTAATATACAGTATTCAGCTTAGAGCTCTGGTACTACTTGCATTTACCCGTAATGGAACACAAGGAAAATGAACAAACTTACAGATATACTGGTGTGGATGATGACTTCACTTGCAACTATACATGCACATGTACAATCAGCTGGGTCGACAGAGTATTCCTTCTAGCATTCCGGCCTTCTCTAGTCTGATTAACAAATCAATACTAATTAAAATTGTTTCTATTTCTTGTAGTTGTTCACCAATATATGCAATCGCTACAAGATCCTGGCTAATTAACAAAACTCAATGCCAGCACCAAAATTGTATGAGCGACAAGGGTTCAATCCTTTAGAAATCATCTCATTGTAAAGGTGATGAGCCCTGGCCTTATCACCCTTCTCAAAGTGACCAGTAATCAGTGCATCGTAGATCTCCTCACTTGGATCTAGGCAACGGCCTTTCATAATTCTCAAGTACTTTTCCGCTTGCTCTGGCTTTCCACAATGACACAGAATTCTAATCAAGGAAGTGAAAGCAAGCAACCCAGGATTTAGTGCTCGATACTCCATTTCATAGTAGAGTTTGAGAACTTCCTGAATCTGGTTGTCTCTTGCATAACCAGCAATAAGATGAGAGTATGTGATCTCGTTCGGTAAGAAACCATTATCTAATAAACGAGTTAGCATTGCATTCACTTTCTTCACTTCACCAGTTTCACATAGCTTTGCTACCATCTTATTAAAAGCCATGAGGCTAGGAACGAGTCCTCTCTCAATCATCTTCTCACAGTAACTAAAACTTTCTTCTGCTCTTCCCAACTTAGCAAAACCCTCGATCACAAAGTTGTAGGTCTCATCATATGGCTTCAAACCCATGTTTTCCATTTCCTCAAACAACTGATTTGCTTCTTCAAATTTTCCTCCATTACAATAAGCACCTATGAATGAAGTATACACAAATGAATTTGCACTGAAACCCCGTTTAAGCATTTCCTCATACACCTCCATTGCTGAGTCCAAATTCCCAAGCCTCACTCTAGCATAAACAATCAAAGAGAAAGCAATGGCATCAAGAATCATGTTCTTTTGCAGCATCAACTTCAATAAAGCCATAGCAACTTCAATTTTTCCTTCCTCAAGGATCCTAAGGACAAGACAAACATTAACAATCACTAAAGGGGAGCATCTCTTTCTGTGGATCTTATCCAATATTTCCACATATATTTGTAACTTCCCTTCCTTGCATAAAGCATTGGTCATGATTCTGATTGTTGCTTCATTTGGATAAATTCTTCTTTGAACCATATGCTCATAAATCTTCCATACCAGAGGGCTTTTATCAGATTTTTGAACCACATGAATCAAAATGTTAAAACTTGTCAGGCTCACAGAGAAACCTTGCTCTGCCAAGTAGCAGCAAACTTCAAAGCCAATCTCAAACAGTCTTCGTTTAGCATAAGCCTGAACCAACAAGTTAAATACCAGTGGACTTGAGACAGTAATCTTATAACTATTAAGCAAGGACTCCACAATTAAAAATTTTGAAGAATCTCCTACTCTTCTCTTCAAAACAGATTCAAGCAATGCTTGAGCATCCATAAGCAGTTGTGCTCGAACTAATATATTGACCATCAGACAATAAGTCTGAACCTCATGAACGAAGTTCTTTCTCTGAGCTGACCAATGGAAGAAACCCAGTGCCCTTTTTGCATCAGTTGGTTCCTTCAATTCCAGCAATACATTTTCAACAAGCAAATAATTAAGCTCAACATAATCAAAATTTCTACTCAGAATGTCCCAGCTGTTGCCTCTCCTTAATGAATCACATATGGCATTTACAACTGTATTTGCATCACTAGTAAGGAACCGATTTACCAATAACCGAGGGCTATATAGGCATGAATTGCCAGAATTCTTAACTGACCTCGAGAGCAAATATGGAATAATTTTATGCACTAGAGTCATGACCATTGAAAATGTTTTACCTATTGAATCAGGACAGAAGTTAGGATAAACATGCGCTTAAAAACTAGACAAAGATTAGTAATTCATATGCTTAAAAATTTCAAGGTACTAACTAGTAGCACTACCTTGACAAAAAATTGCAAAAGAGCTACACCATTTCTGTTACTGACTATCGGGTAAACAGAAACATAATAGTTCAGCATCCACAAAGATAAACTGCAACAGTAAGATCAAATACATCAACACAACATGAAAGATTAAATTGCACCGACTTAAACACATTTTTATCTAAACAAACATCAAATTTACAATTTACATTTCACAATTCTACAAATCTACAAATATAGTCACAAATCTTCTATTCAAGATGCAGCGCAGATGCGAGTAAACTTTTACAGATCTGCAAAGCTTGTGGAGCCTTTGAATCTTCAAACCAGGGGACTGTGGCTGGAAGGTTGGGACCCGGGAAGCCTTCTGAAAGCTCACAAATCTTAGTCCTTTAGTCTGCATCACATCAGTCCCTTGCGTGATCACTGATAGGAGTCGGACTCGAGAGAAAAACTGAGGAAGAAGAAAAGGAAGAAGGGAAGGAGACTGGAAATGCAGAGAGAGTGAAGAAACAACAGAAGAAAAGAAATACAGGGACTAATGGTCAATAGTCACCGCTACCTTGGAAAGAAAATAACCAATGAGAGTAGAAAAGTGGCATCTCTCACCTAGGAAAATATATATATCATCTACAACCAAATTCCTCCCCCTCCACCACTGCAGAATCAGAATCAAGCTTTCCCCTCTAGGATGGAGTGCTTTTGTTGGGTTGTTCCTTCACCAGAAAAGGGTAGACATGAAGAGGAAAAGGCTAGCAACTAGTGGTGATTTGCTTTGATCTCTTCTCTAATCCTAAGTATTGATTATTTTTATCTCCTTAATTTTGATTCTACAATGGTTTTTGGGTTTTAATGGGTTGGTCTCATATATAAACCGGAGATTTCCCATTTTTAACACACTCAACCTGCAGAAAACATGCCATCCTGGCCTACACAGACATTTAAAAAATATCTTCCCTTCCCCATTATCATCTTCATTTATTCAAGTCAAGAGAAGAAAAACTTTAACAAAGCCTACTTCAAGTCTGAACCTAGAAACACATTCTATTATTTTAAAATAATTCAATAAAATGACCAAAAATTTAAAATGATTCTGCTTTGAATACGATCAAGCCAGATAAAGTGAAGACATGCTAAATGAACCCAATGAATCAAAATTTACAGTAAAACAGTGGCATTACCATATCTAGCGCATAATCACAAAAGCATAACTAGCCCATTCAAACAGAGACAGTAAGCCAACACTGGTGAAATGCTAATCCTGCAGCAAACTCGGGAGCTGAAATTACGGCACAGAAGGAAAACTTAAAAGACAACAAAAACCTCATTTCGCAATAACTATATCACAACACTACCATATAGATCAGCAACGCAAATTCAATGACATGTAACTAAACAATCTCAAAAAGGAGCATTATAAAACAGTAAATTAAAAGGACAAACTCAGATTTGCAGAACCACAGTCCATGGGAACCAAATGCAAGGATTTGAAATATACCCAGAGCCAAATGTGTGGCTTGAACAGGTACCAAGCTGAGTTGGAGAAGCAGCTGATCTGGAGCGCAGAGAAGGGGTAGCATTCGAGGGAAGCTGGGGCTGTTGCGTCGATGGAGATGGCACCCGGGTCTCCTGGTCACTTCAATCGAGAGATGGGGAGGCGCTGACGTCGCTGGATCAAACTCTGTGGAGGCTACGGAAACTCGAAATTGAAAATGGAACCGGCGTTGAGTGCGTGGGGAATACTGAAATTTGTTTGTTGGGGGGGAAGAGATGAGCGTGGGTTTTGGGTGGACATGGGGCTGAGAGGATGGTTTTAGGATTATTTTGTTTGGATATAAGTCCAATTAAACTATAACTTAATTATCTGCTCAAAAAAAAATTATAACTTAATTAAAATTTAATTGATGTTAAATAAAAGAGTTAATTAGATTTATTTTTATTTATTTTTGAATAAATTATATTTTAATTTTTAAATTTTAATTTAATTAATAGATTAATTTAAAGTCTCTCTGTTTGGGAATATCGGTCTTACCTCTCTGGTAAGTTTTCTAGGTTTTTTAAGGCTTCTCTATGGCATCTGAAGAAGACACGGTTTCTGTGGAGATGGCGGGTCTTTCGGTCGACGGTGATGCGGAGGGTGAAGACGGCTTGGTCTTCGGAATCGACGATGGTGTACTCGACCAGGATGACCTGTCATTGTGTCTAGTGGGGCGGTTCTTAACAAGTCGACCTATCAACTTCAATGCGATGGAGCACACCTTGGCGGCGCTTTGGCAGTCATTTGAGCAAGTCTCTGTCCGTCGGGAGGAGGGTGATCGGTATGTATTTCAGTTCTATCATTCAGTCGATGTGCAGAGAGTTCTGGATATGGGACCCGATCACAAGAAGGTCATTGGGGAGAGGTCCTCTGCGGTACACGGTTCAAGCAGTGCAGGTAGTAATCAGTCAAAAAACGGAGTAGCGGCGGGTCCTGGGGTTCAGGCCCGCCGATCACAATGAGTTGTATTAGTTGGAACTGTCGTGGGCTTGGCAACCCACGAGTAGTTCAGGCCCTGAAAGAGATGATCAGGGTTAAGAGGCCAAACTTTCTTTTCTTGATTGAAACTTTATGTGGTTCTGCTAAGGTGAATGAGATAAAAGGTTTGTTGGGCTTTGATGATTTTTTCAGTGTGGATAGTTTGGGTCATAGCGGAGGGTTGGCTTTATTGTGGAGGTCAGTCTCTTCTATCTCTCTCTTAAGTTCATCGCAACATCATATTGATACAGAAATCTGCATGGATGGTGTTGGTTCTTGGCGCTTGACAGGGTATTATGGTGAAGCTGATCGTGGCTCTCGCCACTTGTCTTGGCAGAGACTGCGTATGCTGGCATCTCATCTTGAAGCTCCCTAGGTGTGTTTGGGTGACTTCAATGATATTCTTTCTCCATCTGAGAAGCGAGGTGGTCGACCCCAACCTCCACGCTTGATCAATGGGTTTCGAAAGGCTCTTTGTGATTCTGGTCTTATGGAATTTCCTATGACAGGATACCCGTTCACGTGGGAGCATAGCAGAAACAGTGGTAGTTGGGTGGAATCTAAGTTGGATCGTGTTCTTACTAATGCTCAATGGCGTGCCAGGTTCTCTAATTCTTCAGCTGAAGTGATGGGTTTCTCTACATCTGACCATCTGCCTATCCTACTTGTAGTTAAATGTTTTGTGGAACAACGTCATGCTCACCGGTTTCGTTTTGAGAATACGTGGCTACGTGAGACCGGTTGCCGGAATCTTATTTTTGATATTTGGCAGTTTTCTTCTAACATGGATGCTGCGGGTAAGCTTGAGGCTTGTCGTTCTGCTCTCAAATCTTGGGGTATAAATCTTCGTCTTAAGCACAAAGTGGAGATGGATGAGTGCCTTGCTATCATGTCCCGTTTACGTGGCTCTCGCCTACAGGAACATATAATTGAGTTTTTACGAGCTAAAGCCCGCTTCTTTCACCTCCTAAATCTCCGTGAGATCTTCTGGAAGCAGCGGGCCAAGCAATTTTGGCTTAAGGAGGGTGATGCTAATACTCGTTTTTTTCCACCAGTATACCAGTGCTCGAAAAAGGAAAAACACGATTGTCAAACTGCTGGATGATTCAAATGTATGGCGGGACAGGAATTCGGGGTTGGAGGGTGTGATGACTGATTACTTTATGACTCTTTTTACTTCCCACAGTTGTAATTCTGAACATGTTTTGCAGTGTGTCCCGACGTTGGTATCACAGGATCATAATGCTTCTCTCTTAGCGCCATACAGTTGTGATGAGGTAAGGTCTGCAGCCTTTTCCATGAAAATTGACAAATCCCCTGGGCTAGATGGTTTCAATCCTGGTTTTTTCCAGCAGTATTGGGATATTATAGGAGATGATGTATCTAGTTTTTGCATTGAGTGTCTGCATTCTGGGTCTATTCCTCTGAAGTTGAATGAGACGGCTTTAGTTTTGATTCCAAAGAAGTTTGTGCCTGAGCGAATGAGCGACTTGCGTCCTATAGCCCTCTGCAATGTGGTCTATAAGATCATCACTAAGATGATAGTTAATCGGCTTAAGTCCCTTCTGCCCACCATCATCTCGGAGAGTCAGAGTGCTTTTATTGCTGGTCGAAGTATTCAAGATAATATAATCTTAGCTTTTGAGGCCTTGCATGGTTTTAAAGTGCATCAAAGGAAAAAAGAGTTTTCTGGGGCCCTCAAAATGGATATCAGCAAGGCCTATGATAGACTTGAGTGGGGTTTCATTCGGGATATGCTTCTTCGGCTGGGTTTTGCGCAACAATGGGTTGCTTTGCTGTTCTCTTGTATCTCCACTGTTCGTTATTGGATCCTGCATGATAGCAAGGAGTTAGGCCCTATTGTTCCTACAAGGGGATTGAGGCAAGGAGACCCCTTATCGCCGTACTTATTTATTCTTTGTGCTGAGGGGCTTTCCCGTCTCCTGCAAAATTGTATAAGCAGTGGAAGCCTTCATGGGTATAGGGTTTCTCGGGGTGGCCCGCATATTTCTCACCTTTTTTTCGCAGATGATAGCTTGATCTTCTTCCGAGCAAGTGTTCAGAAGGCTTTGGAACTCAAGCGTATCCTTCGCATGTATGAAAATGCGTCTGGACAGGTGATAAACCTTCAGAAATCATCTATCTCCTTTAGTAGGTACACTCCTGTGGCTCTTCGGGACTCTGTATGCTCAGTACTTCAGGTTGAGGAGAAACCAGATTTTGAAAATTATTTAGGACTTCTGTGATACCCGGCTAGACTCCGGTATCGGAATTCCTACCGTCCGGTGGAATTACAAATGTCGGAAACCTCTAGAAGGGTAAAACCAGGTTTTTATGAAATGTTTTCATGTTTTTAATGATTTTAAGTATGAAATTTAATGAGTTTTTACATGAAAAATCTTTGGAGGAAAACCCAGGTTCGGCCGCCGAAAGGCAAGTTCGGCCGCCGAACATGCATGCGTTTTGGAGGCACGTTAGGCCCCCGAAAGCATGAGTGAGGGAAGTCCAGGTTCGGCCGCCGAACCTCATGTTCGGCCGCCGAACATGGCATGCATGCGGAGGCACATTCGGCCCCCGAACGTGGTTTGGCCAGCCACTATAAAAGGGTCCCTTAGCCGAAAACGGGCGAGCTTTTCCCCATTTTCGGCCAAGGTGAGCTTTCCGCCGCCCCTCACCCATTTTTGATGTTCTTCCTCTAAATCTTTCAAGGTTTTCACTTGTTTTCACTTGGTTTTGAAGATTTAAGCTTTTGAAACAAGTTTTGGAGCTTTGGGAACTCAGGAGCTCATTTTCGTGGATCTCCAAGTTTAGGTCGTCTCCCTCTCGATCTTCAAGAGGTAAGAGCCGATCTTAAGCTCCTTATGTGTTTTAACTAAGTTTTATGCAAGATCTATGGGTAGAAATGCATGTTAGGGTATATGTTGAGTTTATGGGTTTTGATGCTTTGATGAACAATGTAGCTTGTTTATGTGTTGTTGGAAGTGTTGTAGATGGGGTATAGGATAGTTTGAGACCCCTAGGTGTAATGTATGTGAGGTATGCATGTTTTAGAACAAGTTTATGCATGATTTGAGCTTGGGAGGCAAAATGTGCATAGAGGAGCTGAGTTTCTGCCCTTCGGGAGAAGCTCAGGTTCGGCCGCCGAAGTGACTTTCGGCCGCCGAACCCTCTTTTGTGGAGGCAGCATTCGGCTGCCGAAGTTGCCCCCGAAAAGAGACTTTCGTCTCTGTCTGGGACTTTCGGCCACCGAAGGTGCCGCCGAAAGTGCCTGACTTTCGGATCTGTCCAGGACTTTCGGCCGCCGAAGGTGCCGCCGAAAGTGCCCTGTTCAGCCATTTCATGCATATTTCTATGTGATGTTTTCCTGATGTTTTAGGGGGTTTTTGGGGAGTTTATTAGAGTTATGTTTATGTATGATTGGTCCCTCATTGGAGTCCACCTGTGTAGGTTCGGACCCGAGGAACCGAGGACCTCAGCAGTGAGACAGCTGCTTCAGAGTCTGTAGAGCTTCAGCCAGAGGTGAGTGGAATGAACCTTAAGTTTTTAAATAAATGAAATATAACTTTTGGAGCATGTTCATGCATCATATATGCCATGTGATATCTTAGGTTGTTTGCATTAGTATTCACGAATATGTTGCATTGCATAATATGATGTGGATGCGGATTGGCTATTGGATGATCCTTTAGTCCTCCTATGGTATGATATGATGATGATGATACGGTATGGATTGCCAGTGAGGCCCATTCTACGCCCCTGGACTATGTTAAAAGAAAGACCAGTGAGGCCCATTCTACGCCCCTGGCATATCGGAATGTTATGTTATGTTATGTATGTAAGAGAAAGACCAGTGAGGCCCATTCTACGCCCCTGGCACGATTGGACTATGTTGAGGACTATAGGTGACAATACCATCCTTATGTGATATGTTTGTGATGTGTTGCATTTCATGGAAGCATGAACTATTTAATATATGTTTTTCTCTATTCTGCTCACTGGGCTTTATAGCTCACCCCTCTCCCCTAACCCCAGATGTGCAGGTACAGGGTAGACCAGGAGGTTAGCCAGAGTATGAAGTGATGTTATGTAATAGTTAGATTGTGGACATGAAAATTGTATTATGATGTAATGTAAAAGAGTTTTAAGTTATGTTATGTAATTTGAATGTTGAGGATAGAGTTGTGCTTGACCAATACAGATTGTTAATCCCACTTGTATGTACATGGTCCTTATGTTATGAGATATGAGGTTATGCTTCAACCAAGCTTATGTATGATGAGATACCCCATTGGAGCATTTGATGAGGGCTCCAGTGGAGGTTTATGTTATGTTTATGTTTATGTACAGGTTGAGCTTGGTTGTTATATGAAAATGTTTACAGGTTTATGAGTATTGTTGATCATGTATGGGATTAAGCAGGATTACAGGTTATGTTAGGCTTGCTACGGGTCCCGGCGGCCTTACGCCGATCTGGATCCTAGCGCCGGTAGCGGTCTGGATTTCCGGGCTGTTACAACTTCCTTCTCATGTTGGGAATAATAAGAGGGAAGTGTTCAGTTTTGTTAAGGATAGATTGTGGAAAAGGCTGAATTCTTGGAAGCATCGGGCACTGTCTCAAGCAGGTAAGGAGGTTCTCTTGAAAACAGTCCTCCAAGCTTTGCCAAACTATGTGATGAGCTTATTTTTACTTCCTCGGACTCTTTGTGATGAACTGCAACGCATGATGACTAGATATTGGTGGAGTAAGGGGGCGGATCAAAATCGGGGTATTCATTGGCTGGGTTGGCACAGAATGGCAAAGCACAAATCTGATGGCGGGCTAGGTTTCAAAATTCTTCATAAGTTTAACTTGGCCATGCTTGGGAAGCAGGGCTGGCACATTATCAACAGGCCTCAGTCCTTAGTGGCTCGTGTCCTTAAGGCCCGCTATTTTTCGACACAATCTTTCTTTGAAGCTCTTTTGGGAAGTAACCCTAGTTTTTTGTGGCGCAGCATATGGGAAACTCGGGGTCTGATTCGAACTGGGGCTTACTGGAGGATTGGGAATGGTCAATCAGTTTCAGTCTGGGGGCAACCCTGGTTGAGAGAGCTGCCTGAGTCTCTGGTTTCCACAACCCCTCCTTTGAACTGTGCTAGAGTTGTTGTTTCAGATCTCATAATTAACCACAGATGGAACGAGAGTTTAATTGCACAGATGTTCAACAAAAGAGATAGAAGTTGTATTTTGAACATCCCTCTTAGTCTTTCATCGTGTTCTGATACATGGTGCTGGAAATTCGAGCTCAAAGGTCACTATTCGGTTAAGAGTGCATATAGGTTCCTGGTTGATGGCTTTCGACATAGGGAAGGGAGCGAGATATGGAAACGGTTCTGGAAAGCTAAAGTTCCCCCAAAAGTGCTCAATTTCTGCTGGCGGGCTCTAGTTAATGTTGTCCCTTGCCTCTCGTCACTTCAGTCCAAGAGAGTCCCAGTTGATCCTTCATGCCCGCTGTGTCATGTAGCCCCTGAGAATGTCTTGCATATTCTGATTCAGTGCCCTTTTGCCCGCAGCTGCTGGTTAAGCTCGCCGTTGGGTTGGCCTGCGCCTTCTGCATCTTCTTTAAATGAGTGGTTTTCTTTAGCCTTCTCTTCTGCTTCTGTGGAAAATGCCTCCCTTATGCTAATGATCTTATGGGCTTTGTGGCAAAATAGGAACAATGTTGTATGGAAGGGTCAGGGTCAGACTGCGAGTGGTGTGTTCTTCATGGCTCTGAATTTTTTGCAGCAATGGAAAGCAGCCCGGGTCGTGTCCTCAGTAAGCACCATTGTCGACCCGACTCGCCCGATCTGGTCTCCTCCGTCGCACGGTTGGATCAAGGCAAACATTGACGCCTCTTTAAGTTTGCAACGAGGTTCGGTAGGTTTCAGTTGTGTAATCTGAAAGGATGATGGGAGTTTTGTGGCTGCTAGAGCAGGCTCTTTTTATAGCCAGATGGATGCAAAGTGTGCTGAAACTATAGCATTCCGGGAAGCATTGAGCTGGATTAAAGAGTGTGGATGGGATCGAGTTCTTTTCGAATTGGATGCTCAGGTACTTGTGATGTCAGTTAATTATGTTTTGTTAGATGATTTATCGTCTTTTGGCCTTTTGGTTCAAGATTGTAAACTGGTTCTATCTAGTTATGAGGAAGCAAAGTGTGTTTTTGTTCATAGATCTGCGAATGATATCGCTCATATTCTAGCAACATCGGCTCATTCTGAGTCAGGTCAAGGAGTTTGGATTGATATCTCTCCTCCTCACATTGTTTCTTTGTTCTCTTTGAATTAATGAAGTTTTCTTGTTATTTCAAAAAAAAAAATAGATTAATTTTTATATTTTTAAAATTAAATATTTAAATTTATTTATAATTAATTATTTTAAATCTAATTCATATTTATAATTATGTTAGTTAACGGTGAAAATAGAAATAAATATTTTAAATATTTAAAATGTATTCATAAATACTTAAATTTTACTAACTCAATTTTTTTTTTTATTCAATTCAACCAACCGTTTAAATTTAAATTTATTAAATTTATAAACTTTGATTTTCATATAATTGAATCAAACTCAATTGATTTTTATTAATTTAGTTCAGTTATATTTTAATAATCGATTTAATTTAATTTTTAATATTTTTTAAATTTAATTTTTAATTTGATTTTAATTTTGCATGATTTGCTGAAATAATTTAAAATTATAATTTTTTTTATTTATTATAAACATTAATTTAAAATTTAAACTTTTAAAAGTATAATATTTTTAAAAAATTTATAATATATTTAAAAGTTATTTAATATCATTTAAAAATAAATAAAATTAAATATTTTTAAAAAAATTTAAAATTTTTAAATACTAAAATATTTTAATGAATAAAAATTATTTAATAAAAGTGTTGAAATTTAATTGAATATAATAATTTAAATAAAAGTTAATGATAATATAAATGTTCAAAAAAATTAAAATATTTAAATTTTAATAAACAAAAAAAATAAATGAAATCTAATTCTTAATATTTTTAATTTTAGAAATAGAGAATAAAGATATTTTTATATTTTTAAATTTTAAGAAATAAATAAATAAAATTAGAATTTAAACTAACTGTGTATAAAAAACTTTAAATATTTAATTTTAAAAATATAATAATTCATTTATTAATTATATTAAAAATTAAACATTAACGTATAATTTATTCATTTAAAAAATAATAAATATATTTTTATATTTTTAATAATAAAATAACTTTTCATTTAAATATATTAATGTTAGGTTCCGGTCAAAACTTGTAAAGAAAGGAATTAAATTGAGAATAATTTGAGTAATTTTCATTGATGATTCTAGCTGCTATATAAGCTTTTTTAAATAACAGTAAGACTTTAACAACTCAATCCTATATACAGGCCACTAATAGAGATTATTCCTCAAAAATAGTTAAAAATATGCAAGTCAGTTAAGATATCAACTATGACTTGTTCTTACAAAGAATTATTCAAAAAAATAGAAAAAACCAGCAAAAATATTCAGCAGCAGCAATATTCAACTCAAAATAAAATAATTAATCCAAATACTTCCTATTTGGAACAACCATTCGATTAGTCCTCCGAAACTTATCATTACTTCCCCCATTTTCACAAACCTTGTCCTCAAGGTTCGAAGGAGAAAATCTTGCAAACAGAACTTTTGTGTTTTCCCATGTAGCATCGTCAGTGGGCAAGCCCTTCCACTGAACAAGCCTCTCCTCCTCCAAACGCGATCCCTGTTTAACCCATCTGGTATCCAGTAACGCTTGAGGCTCCAAGACAACATTACCATCATCATTGAATTGAGGCAAATCTGTTGATACTGGGGTAGTTGTACCAACATGTTTTTAAAGCAAAGAAATATGAAAAACAGGATGAACTTTGGAGCCTTCAGGTAACTGTAATTGATAAGCAACTTTTCCAAACTTAGCCAAAATCCTGTAAGGCCCATAGTAACGGCACGCCAGCTTCTGGTAAGCTCTCTTGGCAACTGATTGTTGACGATAAGGCTGTAATTTTAGATAAACCCAATCACCAACTTGGAATTCGACATCCTTGCGTTTTGCATCTGTCGTTTGCTTCATTTGGTGAATAGAACGGGAAAGGGTAGTTTTAAGTTGCTGAAGAATTTCATCACGACTTGTTAAAATATGATTTGCCTCATGAACAGGGGATAAACCCGCATCATATCGTGGAATGGATGGTGGAGGCCTGCCATATAATGCTAAGAAAGGGGTCATGCCAATAGAAACATGATATGAAGTGTTATACCAAAATTCAGTCCAAGGGAGAAAAAGCTCCATTTTCGTGGCTGTTGGGAAGCAAAACAGCGCAAATATTGTTCAAGACACCTGTTCACAACCTCCGATTGGCCGTCCGTCTCTGGGTGATAAGAAGAACTCATGGTCAGCTTGGTGCCAGACAATTTAAAGAATTCACGCCAAAAATGACTGACAAAAATAGGATCACGATCACTTATAATGAATTTCAACATCCCATAGAGCTTGACAACACCTTCAACAAATTTCTTAGCAATTGATTTAGCAGTAAAAGGATGCGTTAAGGCTAAAAAATGAGCATATTTGCTTAAACGATCCACAACAACTAGGATTGCATTTTTTTTCACTAGATAATGGTAGACCTTCAATGAAGTCCATTGTTATATCATCCCAAACCTGATGAGGAATTGATAGAGGCTGTAATAAACCGGCCGGTGAAGATGTTGATGATTTGTTCTTTTGACAAATTGAACAAGCAGCAACATAGTTACGAACTGATTTGTTTAAAGAAGGCCAATAAAACTCGGCAGCAATCCGCTTACAAGTCCTCAAAACTTCAGAATGTCCACCGCTTGGGGAGTCATGAAATTCCTGTAAAATCTGAGTAATTAAGTCAGAATCAGGGGGAATGACAACCCGATTCTTGTAAAGAATTAACTCAGCTCTCCACAAATATGGTTTTCCCGGATTACTGGTAGCCAATTTCCCAATTTGAATCATGTAGGGATGTGTAGTAACAGCTGCCCTTAAAGAATCCCATAAAGAGGTCTGTGGACTGAAGAGTGCATTAAGGCTAGGACTCCCTGCAATTCTTGATAGTGCATCGGCGGCAACATTTTCTTTGCCCGGTTTATACCTGATTTCATAATCATAACCAAGCAGCCTAGAGACCCACTTTTGTTGTTCTGGAGTCACAATCTGTTGTTCCAAAAGGTATTTAAGGCTTCTTTGATCAATTTGAATCAAGAACCGCCGGCCGAGTAAGTAAGGTCGCCATGTTCGAATTGCGTGAACAATGGCAAACATTTCTTTAGCATAGGTGGACCAGGTTTGTTTAGAAACTCCTAAGGATTTGCTCATAAAAGCAATGGGTTTATCCTGCTGAGAAAGGACAGCCCCAATGCCTTCATTCGAAGCATCTGTTGTTATGATAAATTCCTCATTAAAGTTGGGCATAGCCAAAGTTGGTGTGGAGGACATTGCTTGCTTTAAATCTGTAAAGGATTGCTCTACTTGTTCTGTCCAAGCAAACCTTCCCTTCTTTAGCAAATCTGTCAAGGGTCGTGCAATCATGCCATAATTTCGAACAAATTTTCTATAGTAACCTGTAAGGCCTAAAAAACCACGTAAATCAAAGACATTAGTAGGTTTTGGCCAATCAATCATTGTTCTAATTTTTCCTTGATCCACTATTACTCCTTCATGAGACACAATATGACCCAAATATTCAATTTGTTGCTGCCCAAATGCACATTTACTGAACTTAATAAAAAATTGGTGTTGTCGCAATATTTCAAAAGCCAATTTGACATGTTCAAGATGCATGGTCCAATTGGGGCTATAAATCAACACATCATCAAAAAATACTAGCACGAATTTGCGTAAATATGGACGGAATATTGAATTCATAAGGGCTTGAAAGGTGGAGGGGGCATTACATAACCCGAAGGGCATGACTAAATACTCATAGTGACCATTATGGGTACGAAAAGCTGTTTTATGAATGTCATCTGGATGAACTCTTACTTGATGAAACCCCGCCCTAAGGTCAAGTTTAGTGAAGTAGGCTGCCCAATTTAATTCATCTATCATATCGTCAACAGTGGGAATCAGAAATCTATCCCTAATAGTTACAGCATTTAGGGCTCTATAATCTGTACAGAATCGCCAAGGCCCATCTTTTTTCTTAACAAGTAAAACAGGAGAAGAAAAAGGACTTGTGCTAGTTCGAATAAGCCCCAATTTTAACATGTCATGAACTTGCTTTTCAATTTCGGCTTTTTGAAAATATGCGTACCTGTAGGGACGAACGTTAACAGGATCTGTCCCTTCCTTTAATAGGATGCGATGATTAATTTCCCTATCCGGAGGCAACTCAGTCGGATGTTGATAAATATCAGAATACTGATGGAGTAATTGTTGCATATCTAGATGAATTCCGTTTGGAAGTACTTCTTGTTGCATTTGGAAGCAGATTGCAAATATAGATCCCCCATGTCTTAACACTTTCTCTACCTTCTTGGTGGAATATGGTTGAATGAGTTGGCTGTTAATTCCTTTAAGAAATTGGAGATGTCCATTCCAATGGAATTTCATAGTTAGGTTTTTCCAATTGCAATTCACATCCCCCAATTGTTGGAGCCACTGGATTCCTAGCACCATATCCAAACCCATTATAGGTAAAGAATATAATGTAATAGTAAAGGGTATACCTTAAACCAGGAGATTCACATCCTCAAACTTTCCACTGCACTGGACCATTGGCGACTTTCACCTTATTTGGCTTAACCGCCGTTGCCAGTAATTTGAGGGATTCTACCATCTTGCCATTGATGAAGTTGTGAGTTGAGCCACTATCAATGAGGACAATCATCTCTGTGGATCCGATTTTGACCAGAACTCTTATGGTTTGTGAGTTAGACCACCCGGTAAGAGCATGGAGGGGTATTTTTGGCTCATCTTCATCCTCATCCTCAGTGCCGCCATCTAACAAAAGCAATTGAGGTTTGGCACACCTATGCCCAGGAGTGAATTTTGCATCACAGTTGAAACAAAGCCCAGCAGCCCTGCGTTTTTGCATCTCTTCCCATGAAAGGCGTTTTACCGGAGTTGCAGTCTTTTCCTTTGTTGGCGATAGCGAGTTGAGTGGGGTAAATGTTCGAATGGCTTTCTTCTGCCTCTGGAGTTGTTCATCTCGCATTAGAGCATAATTAATGGCTTCCTTGAGCGTCTTGGGTGTGAACATTCTAATTCTATCTGATATCTCTGTTTTAAGGCCGCCCATAAAGGTTCCCACTAGGGCTTTCTGGGTCCACCCCTTCACTTTATTCCCCAGCTGTTCAAATTCCCGTTGATAGTCTCGTAGAGGGCCCGTTTGTCGAATTTTGGAAAGGGACTCATCAAAGTCTTCGCATTCGGTTGGTCCAAAATGGGACCATAATTCTTCGTCAAATGTGTCCCAAGATACTTCCTTGCCTTCTTCTTCGTATGAACGCTTGAGCCATCTCCACCATTGATTTGCTTCACCCTGGAGGTGGTAAGAAGCCAAATACACCTTTTCAGAGGTATCTGTTTTTTGGTAATCAAAGAACTGCTCCATTCTAGTCATCTACTCAGTTGGGTCATCGCCTGAAAATTTAGGGAATTCAATCTTTACGAGTTTGGAAGTAAAAATAGGCTTTCCTCCCTCTCTTGAATCCTCTCGGCCAGATTGATTTTGACTTTGATCTCCGACGCTGCTGGATCCGTCTTTGTTAGAGAAAGACATCTCAGAGAACTTTGAAATAGCTGCCTCAATCTATTGTAACTTACTATTAATCCCATGATCTATTTGGCTAACAGAACCTTGTAACTATCCAACAGTGTTTTGAAGCTGTCCAACTGCAGCTTCGAGATTTTCAATACGTTCTTTGTTGGTTGCCATAAGAAAAGAGAAAAGAAAGGAAATAGAGAAGGTTAGTAAGCTCTGATACCACTGTTAGGTCCCAGTCAAAACTTGTAAAGAAAGGAATTAAATTGAGAATAATTTGAGTAATTTTCATTAATGATTCTAGCTGCTATACAAGCTTTCTTAAATAACAGTAGAACTTTAACAACTCAGTCCTATACACAGGCCACTAACAGAGATTATTCCCCAAAAATAGCTAAAAATATGCAAGTGTGTTAAGATATCAACTATGACTTGTTTTTATAAAGAATTATTTAAAAAAATAGAAAAAATCAGTAAAAATATTCAGCCGTAGTAATAGTCAACGCAAAACAAAATAATTAATCCAAATACTTCCTATTTGAAACAACCATTCGATCAGTTCTTCGAAATTTATTAATTAATTATAAAAATATTTAAATATTTAATTTTAAAAATATAAAAATTAATCTATAAATTATATTAAAATTTAAAAATGAAAATGAAATTTATCCATTATTTTTTTAACGACATTGATAAGCTCATTGAAGCTGACTATTTTGTCCATAAACAACTACATTGATAAGCTCATTGAAGTAGTTGACTATTTTGTCCATAAACACCAACAAGTAACTCCAAATAGAAGAGACCGAGGTTGTACGCGTTAATGTTGTTGGCGGTAGCTTCAATTTCTCTTTCGCAGCTTGGAATTTTAGGGCATGGACTAAAATAAAATAACATGGGATCTTATTATTCTCTTTCAATAATAAAAACAAAAATTAATCATTGCAATATTTCAACTCTAATTATTTTTTTCCATCTACCAAAATGTCTTGCACCTTCAATATAAATTCTCGTATTTATGTCAAAATATTTATTTTAATTAAAATCACATTTCTTTAAAAAAATAATTTTTTAAAATTTAATAAAATTTAGTAATTAATTTAATTAAAATATTTTTAAAATATTAAAAAATTTATTAATATTTTTTAATATCATAAAAATATTTTAATATATTTTTTAAAATCTTATATTTCGAGAAATTAAATACTAAATATCTCATTAAACATCCCACTTTATCTTATATATCTTGCACACCAAGAGCTAGTTCATCTTAACTTTTATTTTTCTCCTCTCCTGTCTCTGCTTCTGTAGGAATTAACATGTATAGAGTTGCAAGCCCATCAGAGTTTCTGGTGATCACCGGCGTCGGTATCTCAGATTTAAAGCTAGCAAAGAAAGCATGGGTCCTCCCAGGCCAGTCGTGTACCGTCTTTGATGTCTCGCCTGTCAATTACACTTTTGAAGTCCAAGCCATGAGCGCAGAGAAGCTCCCTTTCGTCCTCCCTGCTGTCTTCACCATTGGTCCTCGTGTAGACGACGAACTCAGCCTTCTAAGATATGCAAAGCTCATCTCTCCACATGACAAGCTTTCTCACCATGTCAAGGAGCTCGTCCAGGGAATCATCGAAGGAGAAACTAGAGTTCTTGCTGCTTCCATGACCATGGAAGAGATCTTCAGAGGAACCAAAGAGTTTAAACAAGAAGTTTTTGAGAAAGTTCAGCTTGAACTTAACCAGTTTGGCTTGTTAATCTACAACGCTAACGTTAAACAGCTTGTTGACGTCCCTGGCCACGAGTACTTCTCCTATCTGGGTCAGAAGACTCAAATGGAAGCTGCAAATCAAGCTAAAGTTGATGTAGCAGAAGCAAAAATGAAAGGAGAGATAGGATCAAAAGAGAGTGAGGGACAAACACTGCAAAACGCAGCAAAAATCGACGCAGAGACGAAGATAATATCAACGCAGAGGCAAGGAGAAGGGAAGAAGGAGGAGATAAAGGTGAAGACTCAGGTTAAGATATATGAGAATCAAAGAGAGGCGGAGGTGGCGGAGGCCAACGCAGAGTTGGCGAAGAAGAGGGCAGTATGGACTATGGAGGCAAAGGTGGCGGAAGTGGAAGCAACAAAAGCAGTTTCACTGAGGGAGGCTGAGCTGCAGAGGGAGGTGGAGCAAATGAATGCTTTGACCATAACTGAGAAGCTAAAAGCAGAGTTCTTGAGCAAGGCTAGTGTGGAGTACGAGACCAAGGTAATTAACTAATTATTAATTAAATCATTATCATAAACAATATGATTAAAAGCAATGAAAAGTGTCTGATACCATATCTGTTTTATGATATAAAAGGTGCAAGAAGCGAACTGGGAGCTCTACAAGAAACAGAAAGCAGCAGAAGCAATCCTTTATGAAAAGGAGAAAGAGGCAGATGCACAAAAGGCAATTGCAGATGCTGCATTTTACGCTCGTCAGCAAGTTGCCGATGGAGAGTTATATGCTAAGCAGAAAGAAGCTGAAGGAATGATGGCTCTAGCCAAAGCACAAGGAGTGTATCTACGAACTCTTCTGGATGCATTGGGGGGCAACTATGCTGCCTTGAGGGATTTCTTGATGATTAATGGTGGAATGTTTCAAGAAATTGCTAAGCTTAATGCTGAGGCTATTCGGGGACTGCAGCCAAAGATCAGCGTTTGGAGTAATGGGAGTGGTGTAGAGATCAATGAAGGAGCTATGAAGGAGGTTGCTGGGGTTTATAGGATGTTGCCTCCTTTGTTTAAGACTGTTCAGGAGCAGACTGGAATGCTACCACCTCCATGGATGGGCACGTTAACCGACTCTAGCCATCCCACTGTCGACTGAATGATGTTTTTTGCATTCGGATATGCTTCTTCTGCTGTTGTAAAAATTATGCTGAACGATTTTGAAAAAATAAATTAATATTGGAATATATCATAAGATTTAATTTTTTATGTTTTTTTTTTCTATATATATTCTCATCGTGTTTTAGTGAATAAAATGATAAAAGAGCGTATTATCTCCTAATAACTTAATTTTCTTTTCTCTAGTAGTGATTACCTCAATAATACTAAAGTTAATTCCATATACTTAGCCCAAATACACTTTTGTACTCATAAATTTTGGCATGCCATCATAAACTTTAAAAGCATAATAAAATACATCTAAACTATTTAAAATACAATTAAGATAAATATATACAATCCTAAGGTAAACTCCTAATATTTTTAGTGAAACATAAATTTTAATTCTCATATTTTTTTTAATTTCTTTATTGAATTTTTAACATTTTTTATCCAATAAAAAATGCCCTTTAGTATATATTTTTTATCTAAAATATTATAGCCTTTGATTTTTTCATTAAATTTTCAGTCTAGTTCTTAATTTAAATTTACTAGAATATTGATTTTGCTATTGAAATATTTATTCACTATCAACTACATTTAACAGTTAAACTAAAGTGGAAACGAATCAGCATCAAAACCATAAAAAATAATAAAAATATTCCTTTTGGTTTGGAAAATTGTATCACACCACTATCAGATCAGATGCTTATGAAGTTATTCCGGATGAAGCACATATGCTATGCCACTCGAGTCTTCCAATGAAGATATGGATTAACATTGAATCATTGCCATTGGTATATATTCTAACCCCTTCAGGAGATTTTACTCTTCTATTTAGTAGAAGCTTATTCTTTTACATACATATATATATATAACTCGTCGAGGAAATGGCAAAAAACATAGCCTTTCATATGATTAGCTATTGAGCAAGCTAATACAATATAATAAATTAAACATGAACTCTTAATTTTTTTATAAGTATTTTAAATGTATTATTACTGGCTTAAAACACCATGATTATTCAACAGACAAACAATCAAACAAACAACCAACAACAAAAATTGACAGTCTGGCTTAGTCCAATAGTAACTACATCAAAATTGAACTAAGAGATCCGAGCTCAATTCTCCCAATCCCCCTACCCAACTCCTTAAAAAAAAAAAAATTTAAATAGAAATAAGATTAGAGATTTTATTACAAGCTAATAAGTTTCCTAGTCAATCGAATTTGTTTATTTATATGAGTGTTACTTGAAAGACAAGTACATCCTGACTATACTTGAATACGGGTTTGATTTAAATCAAAATCAACAATAAACTATTGCTTGTAAAATTAAACCACAAAGTAGAGTTGTAAATCTTGTTCTTCTCGTGTATATGCTACAGAATAGTTTTCTTGCAAAAACAACTATGTATTTCTTGTAAACACAAATACAGGTGGCATAGTTCTATTACTTACTGGGGCTTGCGTGTAATCCAAACTGATAAAAGCATACATTTAGATTGTAAAAATGTTGAGCAAATGTCGCACCTTCATGCATACACAGTGCACAAGTAAATACAAAGTGATGCCTTGAAATCACCCACCCAAAATTCTTCTATGATCCCCAATTAGGAATGTTTGCTGTGGCTTCATTCACCATTTTCACCAAAGTCACCTGCCAAGGTAATATTTACTTGTAAAGCTCAATTGAGCAAACACCACAATTTCACATTCTCTCTTTCTTGTTTTCTTAAACTTAAAAGCAATGACAAGAAACTTCAAACCGGCACCAAAGCAAAATCATTATACCTTCTAGCGGTCTTTAGATCACAGATCAAGGGAAGTGTTCTACTTTTAACAATCAAAGCAAGCACTCGTGTTCGCCGTGAATATGCAACAATGGAACATGTTTGGTCCACTAAGCCTTAACGAGTAAATTGGAGTAGGAGTGTGCAGTATTCAATTCAAATAAAAAAAATCAACCAAACCAAATTAATTTAAAAATTCAATTCGATTTGGTTTTTATTTTCAAAAATTTATGTTATTTTGGTTCAGTTCAATTTTGGTCAGAAAAAATCGGTAAAACCGAACTGATTAGTGAGCAATAATTTATTATTTTTTTATAATATAGAGAAATTAAACTATAACTAAAGTTGAAATACTTCAATTTAATTTTAGAATATTAAAAATAAGGAGTAAAAAATAAAAAGGCCATTACAAAGTCCAACCGACCAAACCGAATCGAATCAAACTAGTTCAATTTAAATCAGTTTATGTCCAAATCAGTTCAGTTCGGCTTTCACAAATACTAGAACCTCGATTTTCAGTTTATTCGGTGACCGAATGCTCATCTTGGAGGCTGGAGGGGTCATGCCTAAACCACATGCAAGGCTTTCTTCCCACCAAAAATTCCATCTTTAAAGCTGCTATCACATTGAGCCTGTTTTTTTTTCCTACCATTAAAATGGAACTAACTACTGCAATCGAGAATGCTTCTAAGGATTACATGTCTAAGTCTTGTTGTTACATTCAACATAATGGAAAAGGACTAGTTTCATATATTGTCCAAAGCCTAGTCAGAATTTGTGCCACTTAATTAGCATGCCTAAAAGTTAGTTTACACATACTGCTTTTTTAATCCACCACTAATAGCAAAGCCCTGATGAGAATTGAATTTGACTTTGTATGGAAATGCTCTCAGATAGCAGACCTATATGCCAATTGCACACATTGTTTCATAGTAAACAGTAGCAAAATCCAGCATTGTGGGAATTGAAAGGATCTAAATGTGAAAAACTTAAAAAAAAAAAAAAAGAAAAAAGCATGGGCCTTATTTAAAACATATGATGTATCATCAAGGAGGATGAAACATACCACACTTTCTGGAACACCAGGTGGAGGCAATGAAAGGTTCCTAGGGGGTGCAACACTGTCAAAGGATCTTTTGTCAAACCTCCATTCTCCAATCTTTCCATAGGTTAGTTTACCCTGAATAAGACCAGGAAAAGCCAAAACTATCGGTCAACCTAGAAAAAGGCAAACAAATGTGATACAATAAATCCAAAGATTGGAAGCAATTTGCTTCTATTTTTTCCTTTACCAGGAAAATAGACTCTAACAACTCCATCATTTTACTGACAATACCTTCATATCATAGTCACATCCATAAGTGTAATGAATTATGAACTTCTTGCCAATTTCTGTATCCCAAGGAGGCTGAAAATTAAAAGGCAGGGAAAACTACCGGTTAAGATGATATAAAATTTTGAATTCTAGCAAAACAATAGCATCACTATGTTAAGTTGCAAAATAAAAAATTCAGCATGAATTTCAAGGAAATATCCTATGTTCTGCCAGACTTAAAGTAGAGCAACCACAGGAGTTGGTCTAATTAAAACCTGAATCATGAAGTCCTTATATAATATGTTGCTAACACCATGAAGAGCAGATGCAACAGCATAAGCATACCTATATTAAAGAAAGAAAGTGAAAGGGGAAAAAAAAAGGTTAATAACCCGCCATATGGTCAACAAAGTTAAAAAAAGTTAATTGCAAATATCTCACATTTCAAGCACCCAACCGAAAGCTTTATCCGTTTCAGGATCCTTCTTCATTGCCAAGGAAACATTCATCCAAGTGGGGGCAATCTTCTTAAGAGGTTCCTAACAGTTTTTAACAGAAAGCAATATAAGGCTAAGAACCAGAAGGCAAATACACCATTGTTAAGGGTATATTAAAACACAGACCTTCCCAATGATGACAGGAGAATTTCCTATAGGATCAATGCTTGTTATAGGTCCCTTGTCCTCAGGGAAGTACTTTCGGAGGACTGGTTCATACTTCTTAGGCTCAATATAAAAGAAAGGAAATGCAGCTCCCAGACCATCTTTAGATAAGTTTGGTATTGGCTTAACAATTATATGATCCGGTTCTGCCATTAATATGTAACTGGGTACATGGTAAGAATAGCATATGTAAGTCAAATCTACTAAAACACAGATTGCACCATCACAGAAGCTTAAAAGTTTAGTGCTTCGTACTCTTCTTTTATGTCTGCTTGTTGAAGCCATTGCACAAATGCCCAGGGTCTGTTCAGGACTATATAACCCTGTCATCAGGAGATAGTAGTAGATCGTTTATAGTTAACAGCAAAAACCCCTGCCTCATTAAGCATTTAAAAAAAGATCTCGCACTTGCGTCTCCAAAACTGCCGAAATTTATATTTGCAAAATCCAGTTACCAACCAAATAGGGTTTTTCCCATCCTAATTCAATCGAGAAATTTTCCATAATTAAATTCTTATACAACCCCTTTTTCAACATTTTATTAACAAATTACATATACGATTCAATTTGTTATAGAGGTAAGAATGCCAGACAATTTGAGCTTGGAAAACACTTTAAAATATCTTCCCAGCAAATTTCATCCCTCAACTCGCAAACCTAATCAAAACTTCCACAACAACCATCAAACTCTCAATTTAGGTAAGAAACACTGATGTTAACCGTCCAAAGCACGTATAGAGAAAGAGAAAGAAACCCGGAGATGAATACCTGATCCATGCCAGACGGAAGAGGCTGGGCTATGAAGGTCGGGATCTCATCCATGAATTTATCTGGTTTTCCAGAGTGCAAGATCCTGGTGAAGCCACCCATCTCAGAATTAGGTCCATCCTTGAACTTCTTGAACCAGTAGTACATTACCCTACACTGCCACGTGTTATACACTGAATCGGAGGCTGTGACAGCGGCGTGAAACAGCCTCTTCTTGGCAGAACCGTATCGCCTGGACCTCTCCAGCGGCATCTTGATTATGGGGTCAACAGAAAGAAACGACGAAGATGTAGTAGATGGACCTGGAAGGTCTTGCTTGAGAGGTGCATTGGCAGAGATGAGAATATTGTATGTAATCAGAGCTACCGATAAGGTTACTAGGACGGCGAAGAAGAGATTTCCCCAACCCATTTTTCTGATCAAACTGTCTCTGAAGCACTTTGTTTGTCCCTACATAACACACACTCTTCAACTGTTTACAGGAGCAGAAATGAAAAAATCGGCGAAGGAAGATGGCGGCTTCGTAAAAGTCGTCGCGGAGTGGTTGAATAAAAGGTAGCTGAGCTGGTAGATTCCTGTTTGGATATATGTACATAGACAGGATCTCTTCCTTCCGAATGACCTGTCGTTTGAGTTCGTCATAGCTATTAAAATATGTGCAATGTACTTAATACGACATGTCGTTGGCATACCCTGCATAACAACGGTTGATTCCCATTCCTCCGCCCAACTTCACTTAGATCACTTGTCAACTCCAACTCTAGGCTGATTTCACTTCTCAGACAGCCTTAGAAGAATTTCAAAATTTCGCAAAGTCTACAACTTTTCAATCCTTGGGTGTTTAGAGGAAGAAAAACCACCCAGCTCCTCATCCCATGAAGGGAAGTTTCTAAAAAGTTGGATTCTAGCGAAGTTAAAAGATCTCCAGCAGAACAAAATTGGTCATTTTTTGTCCATACAAAAAATAAAATTTCATCCAGACCACAGAATTACTTAATCAATAAGAAGCAAATCAATATAATGTGGTTACAAGACAATCTAAGAGTGGTGTCAAGCTTCAATCACCACCTATACTACAAAGAAAAGAAAAGGAAATAAAAATTGTTAAGATGCAAAATTTTTTTACAAATGGGCATATGCTTTTATCAATCTTCAAAGTAAATGAAACAAGTGAAACAACGAAACTATGTTCCTCTAATTTTTTGTGTCCTAATTTGATACGGCTGTTAAGAGTTTGTGCACGCCGGTGTTCCTTTCTTATGCAGGACTCCCATGACAAATCAATCCCTCTGCATTCACAGATTTATTTAAAAAAAGAAAATCAATTATGAAAAACAGTAATACCCTTCAAAAATTATATCCAACAAAAGAAAGCATTACCCACCTTTTGACGCTTACTTGGACCATCAAATGAAGTGTCACCTCGTGGCCTGGAGGAACTCCCAACATCTGAGTCTGAAGCCTGCACTTTGTAATACCATGGTTACTTCAAATGCAAGATGCCAGCAGTGGATGATAAAAAACGTCAAAGATTTTAACTTAGTTGTAGAAGAACAGTTGTCTATATTCTAGTAGAAAGCATACGTAATTCAATCCTTAGCTTTCCCCCTACGCTCCCATATCCATGTCGCAGAAAAAAGAAATCATATGATATTAGGATTAAAGAAAAACTGAGAATTGAGGAATAAAGCATGCTTACCTGTGTCGAAGCTTCTGTATTAGGAGCATCTCTCCCTGAAGATGCAACTTCTGATCCCAATGCTACATTTTGAGTTATAAAGGGCATCATTTGACGAAGCACATTAGAGAAGAAAGCTCCTTCGCTACCCACTGTTGGTGTTGCCTCTTGTGAGTTGGCAGCAGCCTCATGTGTGGTAGAAATTGTGGCGAGCGTCTGAAAGTCACCATTACCACTAGCATTGCTTGGCACACAAGGGTTCTGGTCACTAGACAACTGAGAATTACTTGTGTTATCCAGAATTTCAGAATTAACATTTTGAGCTCCATCTAAGACTGGATGGAATAAGCCCATTGAACTATGAGATGAATCAGAAAATGTTTGCCTAACTGAAGCAGGAATTGCAGTGACCACAGTCCTAATAGGCATTACCCGCACTTCAGACACCCTGATGGAAGGAGGATTTCCCAACGATGCAGCAGTTGCTTGAGAAACAGAATCTGCGACACCAGAAACTGCTGGGTTGGTTTCTCTGGTGGATGGCTGTAGAATGTTTGAATCCCTTTCATTGGGCATAAATGAACCTACAGTGTTTGCATACGCGAACTTAGATCACTTAATGGATAAAATTACATAAAGTGAAGAGGGTGATAAAGATGGGCACACATGTGTACACAGAAAAGCATAATGCCAAAGATCACACACACACAAAAAAAAAAGCAGCATGGTCTTTATCTTGACACCAAGATGAGATTGGCATCTCATTAGAAAAGACTGAACACAACAATAAACTCACATATCACAGAACAATAGAAGTACCAACTGCCAAGGTGAAACTTTAAATACAAACAGGCACTTTTATTACAACAGACTGAATTGAGTTGATGACATCCCATCATATTGTTCAAAGCTAGTTAAGCTAAAAGGTTCAGAATGGATGGTCACCTGTTCGTATCCTTACGTTGATATTCCTTGTAACTTCAGCAGTTCCAACAGGGGTTGTCCCAAGACTTGTTCCAGATTGGAAGGGGAATGGCTGTTCATGGTTTGTTTGGGGAAAATCAATTAAAATAGAAACAAAACTGGAACTGATTAGAGATCGTCTGAATGCATAAAAAAATAACCAAAAAAGTTTGAGGATATTACCTGAACCATCATAGGATTTGGGCCAAAAGTTGATATAAATACAGGAGGTCCAGCATTCACCATAGCATCAGCCTGAAAAGGAACAAGTCAGCCCATTATTAATGTTTAAGAAGATATCTCAACAACACTCCTCCAGCACGATAACAGAACAATTAACAAAC
This sequence comes from Manihot esculenta, assembly GCF_001659605.2. Taxonomy (NCBI): domain Eukaryota; kingdom Viridiplantae; phylum Streptophyta; class Magnoliopsida; order Malpighiales; family Euphorbiaceae; genus Manihot; species Manihot esculenta. The sequence goes on along the minus strand of NC_035176.2, from coordinate 32,707,146 downwards.
CGGTGTTTGGCCCACTCGTAATGTCATTGTTGTACGACCAAGTTCGAGTATCAAGGCACCCAAATTCTGCAAAAGAGCTCCATATCTAAGACAGTTTGTCTGAAAACTCATCCGAACTGTTGGATCTGTAACATTTGCTTGACCCTCTAGTTGTTGTGCAAGATGCTGCGAGTAAAATAGAGGCCATTCAATGTGTTAACACATAATTCACATTTTGGCACACGTTAATGGTACAACTTTTAACTCATCTACAGCTTTCCCCGTGCTCCCCAGTCCCCACATCATTCCTTGCTTTTAGAAGCAAGATCCAGATATTCTATTTTCATTTTCTAGGACTTCAGGAACTACATTGCACTTCATCTAGAGGAAGGTACGAGTCTTAGAAAGATTTTAACCAGGTCAGGTCAGCTGCAGCTCAATAATCAACCACTTAAGCTAAGTTCATGTATTGACCAAAATCCAAATAATGCTGGACCCTTTACTGTCAAACCTTAAGCTACAAATGAATCCCATTTGGATATGTGAAATGGGTATCACTTAGCTTACTTAAATCAGACAGTTCTATAAATGAGGAAACTCTCTGAAACAGAAGCACATACAGATAGGCAATCAGCAACTTGTTCTATCAATAATTGCCTGGTTGACAACAGCACTTCTGCCAAGGATGCTGGCCTAGAAAGCCCTCTTTGTCCAGCTGTTGAAGGGAGGGCAGAGTCAGCGGTTTGTAGATTGATCCCATGAGTTGCAGCAATGTGGGAATTGTTTCTACTGCCCCCTAAAAACAATTTAAAATTTCAAGAACATGAGTGCCAGAAATTTTTGTGTGCAATATTGAGAAGGAATATATAATATAAGTTGACTAACCACTAGTCCCAAATTCATCTCTCAACTGACTAAGATACTGGGACAATGTTGCCAAAGAATCAGGAACCACCTGCAGAAATAAAAAGTTATGTTATATTCTTCAATAGTGCAAAAGTATTTCATGCGCCAAAGAAAAATGTGCTCCTACCCAACTAAACCACAATAGAACCACCTACGCAAAAGGAAGTATTTTCTGTGCATAACAAAATATATTCCCACCCAACTAAACAACAATCAGAAGTAGTTGATGCAGTCTACACAAGTCCTTAGCCAAACCATTTCATTTAAGAAAAATCTTGTAAGATTCAATTTTCGTACTCATTTTTTTAATCATTCTAGTGCGTGTCATCTATCTACCTCTTCTATACTTGTACTACTATAATTTCACTCACACACTGGTACATTGCACATAGGAAAACATTTAAACAACTCCTTGCCAAATAATTAATTGAGTTAACCACCTCATGCCAACAGATATGGTTAATTTCTCAGTCCTCTTATAGTCATATCTTCTTTCTTCAAAATTCATACATCTATCTTAGCCTTGTCAATAAAAATGCACTTGTTTTATGGGAATACTGATTTTTCACTGCCTAAACTATAATGGTCTAATTTTGGATTCAACCCTAACTCAAATCCAACATAACTGGTCCATGCTTGCATATGAAAGAAGCAGCTGTACAGAGAAAACAGAGTTGAAACATACAGGTGGCTGCAGAGTTGCTTGGTGCTGTTGTTGTCCGCTAAAATCTCCCAATCCACTATTAGAGGGCTCCTGCCAAACAACATCTAGCAGTAAAAATGTATGGACACTCAACTTGAAGTCCTCAAATAGCATGTGGAGGCTTTAAGGATTATGAGCTCAAGGAATGATATCATGTCATCAGCTCTAATATATACACACATTAACTCTAAACACATATCAAGTAGACACTCAATTTCATGTCCTCTAAGAAGCATTTTGAGTTTTGAGGATGATGTCTTATCATTGGTCTCAATAGATAATGGCAACAAAAACACACGCGCACAGACAGACAGGGAGAGAGAGATGATCACTTCATAACTCAACATGAGTTAAAATGATCAACAGATCATCAATTTTCCAAGCTGATTCTAAACTGCAATGAATGATTTCAAAAATCTTGAACTTGCAGGAAATGATACATGTTTTTTGTTAAATTTGGGTCAGGCCTAACTCACCCCAAAAGCTAGCTCAAGGGGGAGGATTGCCTATGGCTCATATAAGGGGCACATTGCCCCTTTCCACAACCGATGTGGGATTCAATACACCCTCTCACGCCCAGATTTTTTAACTGGTGCGTGGCACATTTATGGGGCGCCCAACATCGGATAGGGAGGCTCTGATACCATATTAAATTTGGGCCAGGCCTAACTCACTCCAAAAAACTAGCTCAAGGGGGAGGATTGCCTATGGCTCATATAAGGGGCACATTGCCCCTTTCCACAACAGATGTGGTATTCAACACACCCCTCATGCCCATAATTTTTACTGTCCCCATCCAATGTTGGGCGCCCCATAAATGTGCCACGCACCAATTAAAAAACCTGAGCGTGAAGGGGTGAGTTGAATCCCACATCGGTTGTGGAAAGGGGCAATGTGCCCCTTACATGGGTCATAGGCAATCCTCCTCCTCAAGCTAGCTTTTGGGGTGAGTTAGGCCTGACCCAAATTTAATATTTTTCACCAAAAAAAAAAAAAAAGAAAAGAAAAGAAAAGGCATTTGCATATTAAAATTGTAGTTAAATGAAAACTGTATGCCACAGAACTTGCACTACTACAATGGCTCAACAGCAAAGTCATCCAGCCATTATAGAATAGTCACTTTGTTCAGTATAGTATCAGTTATTTACCCAAGGAGTAACCACTTGGCTGCCACTTCCAACACCAATAGAATTGAGAAAGGCTGAGAGAATCTGTTTGCAAAAATAAGAAAGTCAAGACAAAAGCACAAGACTCATATCGACATGTTCTTCAACTTATATGCATGGAACTAAAGGCTAATTAAATGTGTAACTACAACAGTCACCTGATTAAATGCTGGAAATGCCCCATCTCCATTTTCAGAAATATTGAAGGCTCCAACTAATACACTTGGCTCTCCTCCAATACCTTGACTGTGGAAAGCATTTGAGAGATGATCGGTTTCTGCAAATGACACCATTTACTTTAATTTTTCCTGTAAAATGATGATCAGCCTCGTATGCATAAAAAAGAATAATTAAATCAATTTATCAACGGTGTAATAAATGATAAATATGAGAGCAATCAATAATTTTCTTATGTTTGCTTAATCTATTTCGCTATTTTCTGCATGGATGACATATATTTCTCACAAATCACAAACATGTAAATAAAATCTAATATGTGTACATGCATATTTCAACAAAATTTCATGTGAGATGATCAATGGTTTAATCTATATAACTGAGGTTGAAATCTCCATAATTAATAGGCATCCTTAAAGAACAACCAACCTGGATCGATATTTGGTAAGCTATCTGATGATGGGGGAATTGGTTGTCTAACAACCAAATGCAATGTGTGACCATCTTCCACATCTAAACCAAATGTAGCAAGAAACTTTTCCAAACAGACAAAGCAATATGTAGATAAAATATTAGCATGCAGAACATAAAGTTATTTTTCAGAGATCAAACCTTCTATTTGCTATACACAACTTCAAGCATTACTTGAATTATCTATAAGAAAAGAAAAATATATGGGCTAAATACTTTTGAGAATAAAACTTCCAACATTCGTTTCATAGAAAGATCAAAATTCAAAAGACATGCAAGGGCTGTGATGATAGAGTGAAAAATTATGGCCACAAAAGGCAGTTTGATGGACACATTTAAGGAAATCCATTGGTAGCAGGAAAAATTACAAGAACACAGAGGAATTAAAGAGTAAATTGTTTCAAATGTGCACATGAAAATATTCTTACTTGACCAATTAACAATCAGCCATAGCAGAGAGGAATAAGCTTAAAACAGAAAATATGGAAATTAACAAACATAAAAAGGATGCGGTATGCTGAGAGGAGCTGATCGTCCTTCAAAACTCTTCCACGGCATATGAGGCGTTGTTGTTCAGACAACACACCAGTAACAGTAGCAATTCGTTCCTTAAGCTCAGGTACTGGGACCTGCACAACAAAGAGAGCCTTAGAATAAAAAGCAAATGCACAACATATTTACACACATTCCTAAGATAGTATACAGGTACAGCAAGCAAGCACATAAGATGAACAAATCACAGAGAAAAAGCAGACAATACTTACACATTTATCCACACGCAGAGTATATGTTTGTGAATCTAAAGTTTTTATCTTTATCTCAACAGTTGCCTCAGAGTAATTAGTCCTCTGATTCCCAGAAGCCATAACTTGATCACCACCACAATCTCCCTTTTCTTCAAAACCTGAACAATAACCGATAATAACCTCAACACAACTATTAATATAAGTGAACAAAATTGAATTTCTATAGCTTAAAAAGAAATGCCCTCAAACTTCAAACACAAGAAGTAAATGTGTAATGATGAGAAGAAGGATAAAAGAGTTACATGTAATTAATTCAAAATGCATTTCCAAACCAAGAATATATAATGGCGAGAATAAATAAAATCCGTCTCCCCAGTTGCACCCGTCTCTACTTCTCGAGAAGTAATCCATACACTCAGAAAGTCAGGTAATATATGATTACATGTAGTTGTTGTATTTGATAAGCAGAGAAAAGTAAAATACAATAAAATCAGAATTTTAAAAGAGCGACCTTTATCCATTTACCAAGTAAAAAAATATAGCACCTAATACAGAAACAAACCAGGAAAATTTTAAATATAAAATGAAATCTCGAGTCCATTCCCTCCCCCCCCCCCCCTCCCAGTATTCTCAACAGCAGATCAGTCATTAAGCATACAGCCTTGCTAAAACAGTTTTGCGCAGGGTTCTTACTGTAGCGTAGGAATAAGAAATGAAATAAAACCCGTTAAACTCAAATGAATAAACATTCGCAAACTGAGAAAATATCTTTCAAATTCAACTCCATTAATTCTAATGCATGCACCTACGGTACAAGTTCACAAAAAAGAAAGACTTCCAAATACAATTGCATTTGTCAGTGGCTAAATTCGACAAATACTCATAGAATTAGTCCTAGCATTGAATAACAAGAAATCGATTAGCCCATCAATTACTAGGGTTCAATGAGTCATAAATGACAAATATAAGACTAAAAAACAAAATTGCTTCAACAAAAAAAAAAAGAAAGAAAGAAAGAAAAGTGCCTATGCCAGAAATGAAATGATAAATAGACACCGATTATATATGACCGATTTGATGAGGAGGAAGAGAAAGAGAGGGTAGAGCATCGGACTGAGGTATTTACCTGAAAAGGCCTGAAGTAGAAATGGATTGTGGTGATGGAGAATTTTGCGAGCGAGGGGTTTAAGGAAAATTCTGTATAAAAAATGGTAAGCTGCCTGCTGATTTGTCTCTGTTGTGTCAGTCAGTCTGTAGATGCTATTTAAACGTTTCAGTCGTGTTCTGTTTGACCGTTGGATGAGATTACTTTCTCTCTACTTTCTTCAAACCGTTGGATGAAATTCACACTTCAAATATCGTAGTTTATAAACTTCCAAAACGCCGCCATGCCGTTCATAGATATACTCAAAGTTCTCCTAATTGTTTTTTAATTTTTATTATCCTTATTATTAAAGATTAATTAGAAATAAAATTCTAATACTATTATCTTAAAATCATTGAAAAAACTATAATTTAAATTAAAATGAGATTTTTTAAAAAATAAAATATTTATATCATTTAGGCAAATTCAATTGGAGAAAAAAAAAAAGCAATTGCTTTGATTTTAATATGTTTCATCTTTTTTGTATACTTTATTAACTTTTAATAATTTATTAGATGTATTAAAAAATGTTGTATTTAACAAAAAAATATTTTTATTTTTTAGTAAATATTTTATTATAAAACCCTAAATTTATAATAATTAAATTATTGAAGTTACATTAGTATAAATTTTTAGAATATAATGTTGATATTTAGGGTGAGTAGTATTTGATTTAAACTGATAAAATTGATCGAATTAAATTAATTTAAAATTTTGATTTAATTTAATTTTTTATTTTAAAAATTTTAAATTATTTTAATTCGATTTGATTTTAATTAAAAAAAATTAAAAAAAATTAAATTAAATCGATTAGTGATAATAATATATTATTTTTAATAATATGGAGATTAAATAATATTAAAGTTAAAATATTTTAATTAAATTTTAAAATATTAAAAATAAATTATAAAAATAAAAAATTTATTAAAATTTAAATTAAATTGATGGATTCAATTTAATTTAACTTTTAATTAAAATTAATTTATTCAATTTAATTTAAAATCGAATCCACCCAATACTAAGTAAATAATTTTATCTTAATTAAGTTAAATAGATAAACAACTTAAATGGGCCTTGATGTTTTTCTTATGGGGCTTTTATATTTAAATAGAGATGTACAACTGTTGTTCAACATTTTAGGTACTAAGCTTTCTCATTCCTCCAGCTGCAGGAGAAGCCCACAAATGTATCCTATTATATGAAAACGTTTTTTAAACATATTAATTAGAAAATATAAAAAATAACAATTAAATAGCTTTTTAAATATAGCTTCTTAACTGTATTTCTTACTTTCTAGTTGTCTTTAAAATAATATTTACTAAAAAAATGAAAATACATATATAAAAAGAAAAAGAAAAAGAATGTTTTTTTTTCTCCCAATTTGCAGCTCCATGCCCAAGAAAAAATCATATAATTTATCTAACATCAATTGTCGTTGGCCGTCTCACTGTTTTCTGGGCCGAGCCAAAGTTTATGAGAATAAATCAGGTTCAAAATTCAGAATGATTTTAGATAGGTCTATCCGTCAGCTTCAATTTAGACCATCAAATGCTCAGCGGACCGGATCGCATTTGAACCAGATATAATGGTAAATAAATCGATTCAGTCCTTCCATAACCTTTTTCTGCATGTGCACTGAAAAAAATTAAATGACCTGTCTGACATAAATATAAAAACTGACACTTCTGCACATATGAATCTAGACGGGTGTCAGACGTCACTAACAAACAAGGAAAATGACATAAAAGAGAGAAACTTTTTTTGATCAAGTTTACTTAATTATTATAAACCCTATTTTTTCTATATCTCAAATCCCGTTGAATGTATTACAAATTACATTTAAAATTGTTAACATTAACATAAATTTATCCCTATTTAGATAATTTTTTAAATAGAAAGGAAAAATAATAAGTGTAAAACGGATAACATTTCTATTTGTTTTTTTCCCTTCTTTCTCAAATAAGACAAAAGTCACTCTCTCTCTCCATACTTTTCCCAATTTATTTTTCATTACTTTTCATTTATAACCAGAGAGTTCAGTGTGTATGCCTGACTAAACGGTGATGGAATGGCCGACACACTACACTACTATTTTACAGTGACTTTATTTGACTTTTGAGACTAATCATCCCCTTTCTTTTACACATTCAATAAGAATCACTGCAATTTTATAATCGTCAATGTCGATTAGTGGGATCAAAAAAAAAAATTTATACATTCTGAGTGTATAAAATACTTAGCTAAATTAAAAGGCGGGAAATGGAATCATTGACCGAAAGCCAAGAAAATAGCCGGAAATTATGGGAAACAGGAAAACTCCATTGGTTTGATTTCCAGTATGAAGAAAAACGAAGCATACAACAGTGGTTTGTTTCATCGGGGAGCGCGCTCTTTTTTTCGGGGGCCTATCCAGTTGTTTTCCACTTTGCTGCAGACTTCCATTTCAGCCGACCCCATGGGCTTCGATGTAAGAGTTTTCGCAGCAAATATAAGAGAAGAGAATCATTCTATACACTTTCATAATTTCCCCACAATCATTTCGCCTCTGTCCTTTGCTTTCTTTCAATTTCAGGGTTTCTTTTTTCCCCACATAGTATCAGTACTTAAATTAATAAACTACAGTCAGCAGCAGTTTAGATTGAATCAATTTCATTTCATTGATTAAGATGAATCAAATCGTATTTATGTCTCTGTCTGTCTAACTTTTTTGTCAATAATTGTTTATGCTCACACAATGCTTGATATAATGTTTAATGCAAGATCTGACAAAAAAATTGGGAATGCAACGTGATTTGGGTGGAAAAGATGAACTTGCTACCTCTGTTTTGAAATTGTACCCAGTTGAAATTTGCACCACATAATCAGATGTGAGTACAATTTTGACATGCTTGTGCAAAAGTTTAAGTGGGAGAGACTTTATTGTAGATAATTAAGAGGAAATTACGTTATTTTGTATGCATTTATGTGAAATTTATTTTATATATTTTATAGTGTTTCATGTATTTATGAGTGTAAAGATTAAGAACAGTGTCTACTGTTTAGGGTGAAATGAATTTATGGTTTGCACTTTGCAGGCCACTGGTAAAAATGTCCAACGGTCCTCTTTTTCTTTGTTCTTTCACTTGCTACATACAGTTATCGTACAAGTCTCTTTCCCTTCTCTCTCTCTCTCTCTCTCTCTCTCCCTCGAAACTAAAGAAAACTCAGTGAAGAAACAAACATAGCTCGCTTTCTTTTTTTACATTATCTGTGTTATGATGCTCTGTTACAGGTTGCTCTCACTTCCTCTTCTTCTCACCTTTCTTTTCTTTTCTTCTTCAACATTCCTTCCCTTCTCTCATGGTGCTACTCATTTCTACTCCTTCCATGCTCTACCCCCTGCAGGTAATCACCCCCCCCCCTTTTCCCTGTTGATTTTAATGCTCGCTTAACCTGTGTTTGGTTTCCAAGAAAATGTAAGGGAAAAAGAAAGTCCTTTTTTCCGTAAAGGAATTACATTTCCAGTGTCTACATTTTCTTTCGTGGGTCCGCACTCCAATGTACCTGCTGGAACTTGTTGCCTTAATATAGATGCTAGTTTTATGTTTCTTGAAATGCTAAACAACGCAAATGGTTGGTGTTTTACAAGGAAATTGCATAGCATATGATTGTTCACTTTCTTGTTGATCTTCCAACCAACAGGTAGGGAAAATGAGGCAAAATATGAACTGCAGTTCTCATGGGGAACTAGGAGGTCTTTTGTGGAGGCACCTCTTAGTGAACCCGTTGAAAGCTCAACACTTGTGTTAGCTCCAAGGAGGACTTACAGAAAGGACCCTTTAGATGGGTTCAAAAGGTACACTGGAGGATGGAATATCAGTAGTCGCCATTACTGGGCTGTAAGTTCATCAATCCCATAAAAAAACTATACTTTTTCTCTTTTGGGTACTACATTTTGTAATAGATTATGATAAATGTATAGTGTTTCTGCCTTAAATTTCCACTCAGCATTTAGGATCTCACACATAGATGGAAAGCAAGTTGATCAATAATGTGGTTATGATGATGCTTTAGAAATTAGGAAGTGAAGGTCGCATTAGTTAGTAGACTTAGTTAAAGTGGTTAAGCTCAAAGATCATCTCTCTCGCTCGCTCGCTCGTTCATGGAAATAGTAAATTTGTTTTTTTCCAAAAGTTCAGATTAGTTTAGGCCTTACATCATAGTTAAGTACATGTTAGTTATGAATTTCAGATTAAGACGTCTTTTATCACTATCCAAATGTTTGTTATTATGTGCTGCCCAGTAATGGCTAGAAGAAGAAAGAGGTCATCTTTTTTGGTTATACGATGCAAGTTAATCCGAATATAATCATCATAAACTGACTAGTTATTTACAGAAAAATGAATGATAAATCTTCATGAATTTTCTTGGTAACTCCTGAATTCTGTTTGAATGCAGTCTGTAGGATTTACTGCAATTCCACTGTTTGCCATAGCCTCAGTCTGGTTCCTGGGCTTTGGGCTGTGCTTACTTCTTCTCTGCATCTGTTATTTCTGCTGTGGAAAGAAGTCTTATGGCTACTCTCGAATAGCTTATGCTCTCTCTCTTATTTTCCTCATTCTCTTCAGCCTTGGTGCTATGTAAATAGTCTCTCTCTCTCTCTCTCTCTCTCTCTCCTCCACGAACACTTTCATGTCCACAAAGGAATACTAATGTCTAATTCTGTTGTTACAGCATTGGATGTGTGATTTTATATACTGGCCAAGGAAGTTTTCACAGAAGTACAACTGAAACTTTGGAGTATGTGATGAATCAGGCAGATACTACCGTTCAGAAACTAAAGGATGTGTCAAACTTTCTTGCTTCAGCCAAGCTAACTGCAGTTGATAAAGTGTTTTTACCTTCCAATGTCCAAACTGATATCGATCAGATTGAAATCAGAATTAATTCTTCCACTAGCATCCTTTCTGATCGAACAGTGGAGAATTCGGGTGACATACGTGATCTCTTGGATTCTGTGTAAGTTTGGGATACTAAGACTTAGTCCATGTGCTTCAGTAGTTAAATGCTTTGCAAAGATACTTCAGTCATAAGATGAACGTGTTAGTATTCATGCAGGAGACTGGCACTCATTGTCGTTGCTGCTATTATGCTTCTCTTGACATTTCTTGGATTCTGTAAGCCCCTTTCGATTTGCTTGATGAACTTTCGTTTGTGTGTAGCACTCGTTTATTAATGTTTGAATTTTTGTTCTTCAGTATTTTCAATTTTCGGCATCCAACTGCTAGTTTACATGTAAGTTAGATAAGTGATTTTCAGACTTCAATCTTTGTGATCTCTAGTTTACAATTCTCATTTTTCTGCATTTGATTGTTATTATTTATTCTTTTTTTTTTTCTTCTAAATGCATTGTTTTTCCGATAAATTATTACAGCTTAGTCATTGTTGGATGGATACTTGTTGCTGGAACATTTATATTATGTGGTACATTCCTTCTTCTCCATAAGTAAGTCTTCTGCTGCATAATTATTCATAATAATCCAGATTTATATGTCTTGTTCTTTTGCAAGACTACTGCCTAAGAATGTCAATGTCTTGTGATTCTACTGAGCTAAAACTCTTTCCAAGTTCTTTGTGGAATTGATTTTACTTCGAAAAACTGCAGTTTAAAAACTTTGTTTTGTTACTTTGTGTGCTTATCAGTAAAACATGCATATTAATATTTCATACCCTCTACTAATATATTTAAGAACATAATTTTAACAACAATGGCAAATATTTTTATTCTACATGAGATAATTTAAAATACTTGAATAGTTGAATTCATCTCTTTGTTTACAGTCACCTCCACCAAATTAAAGCAATTGCTTTATTGGCCAGTTTCCTGTTCCTGTTGATGTCAGATACTCAAGGCTGCAATTTCCTTATAAACAAATGGAATGTTACTTAGGCTAACGTCATGATTCTGTAAATAGTAGCCATTACGAATTATGAGAAAAAGGAAAGTTTGAAGTTGGAAATTGTCGTATTGCATTGATTCATCTTTTAAGAGGATCTCCCCTTGATATACTATGATTATTTTCGCCATTTTCTTCTTCTGCCCTTCTCCTCTGTGTTTAGTAAATAATGCTAGTTTAACTTAGTTTGTCTATTTTGTTATTGTTTATAATTTTATTACTGAACTTCTCTAAATTGTTCTTTCTTCTGTTCTCCGTCCCAGTGTGGCCGGCGACACTTGTGTTGCAATGAATCATTGGGTACAAAATCCCACTGCTCATACAGCATTAGATGACATACTGCCCTGTGTGGATAGTGCAACTGCCCAAGATACCTTACTACGAAGCAAAGAAATCACTCTCCAATACGTTGATTTGATTAATTCAGTTATCACCAATGTCTCTAATATTAATTTCTCCCCCAACTTTCCATCAATGTACTTTAATCAATCTGGTCCATTGGTGCCAATCCTCTGCAACCCATTTTACCATGACTTCACAGATCGACCTTGCAGCCCTGGTGAAGTAAACCTGAACAATGCAACACAGGTAATCTTTTGAGCCCATTTCAATAGTATTGAGTTTGAGCCGAGCTCTTACCTCCAATGGAAGAGATGTTTAACATTGTTGGTTCATCTTCTACAGGCATGGCAGAGCTATGTCTGTCAAGTTTCATCAACTGGTATATGCATCACAACAGGACGTTTGACCCCCACCATATATGATCAAATGAATGCTGCAGTGAATTTATGCAATGGACTGGAGAATTATGGACCTTTCTTGATTGATTTAGAAGACTGCACATTTGTAAGGGAAACATTCAGCGAAATATATAGGAATCACTGTCCTAAACTGCAGAGATACAGCAGATGGATCTACGTTGGACTGGTGATGGTCTCTACTGCAGTTATGCTCTCAATTATCTTCTGGGTTATATATGGGAGAGAAAGGCGTCATCGTCTATACACAAAGCAACTCCAAGCTGAATCAACCCAGGGACATGAAGAAGACAAGCAGTCCCAATCCTAAGAGAAAACTCAATGCCTCATCAGCCGGCCTGAGTTGGAGACTTTCTTCACGTTAGGCTTGGTTTGCGTTTCTGAATTTGTAAATCTTAGTTTTCCCTGTATGTAACGATGATTCTAGCTTTCCAAGAGGAGTGAAGGTAAAGACATATTTTTTTATTAAACTTATGCCTTTGTTTGGTTGGTTGGGATCAAGTTAACTAATGAATTTCAAATTCTCATGAAATTGATATATTCGACTTTTGTACTGGTATTTTCTCGAAGTTAAAGAAGCTACTTCACTTTCAGGGATGTAACTTAATGAAGTGGAACTAGCCACGGGCCGGAGCTGCGCTTCATCTGACTTCAGAATTCAAATTGGTTTGATTCGAAGCTGTTCTATTTCAAAAAGAATTTCAGTTTAAAATTGATACGATTTGAAATAGTTATGAATTAAAATAATTAATTTTAATTTGATTCGGTTTTGCTTCGATTAGAGTATAATTTAAAAAGTTTTACACTTTATATATTCATTTTTAAAATTTTAATTTATAATATATTATTTATTTAGTTTCTATAATAAAAAATAAATTAAATTAATCAATAATTAACTATATATATTTTTTGGAATTGGATGATTTTTTATTGTGAACTACGAATTAGAACTGCTAATTCTGGTCCTAATTCAATGGAAAAGGCGTATAACCAATCCACTACAGGTCCTAATTCTTTATTATTTCATTTTGATTTAATAGGATTCAAGACTCTTCGATTCAAATATGGTTCTATTTTCCATTTTTGGACAATTTTTTCATTAAAAAATCAGTCATACTTAAAATTATTATTTAAGTTTTAAAATTGGTTATTACTGTATATTATATTATATACAAATTTCTATTTCCAAAAACATAAAAATATTATCATAAACATATAATTTAATATGTACTTTATTTACTTATTGATTTTATAATATTTAATTATAGAGTATATAATATTAAAAAATTTATAATTTAATCCTTAGATATTACCATTATTAACAAGTCAATTCTTACATTTTCAGAAATATGTTAAAATATTCTTATCTTTCATCTCAGCCAACAAAATAATCATTTCGTCTATTTTTATCGTTAAAAATAAAGTTAAAATATCAAATTACCCTTTTTTTTTCCTCCTCCTCATTCTTCTTATTCTTCTTCTTGATCGATTCTTCCTTCTAGTCTTCTTCTTCTTTTTTGCTTCTTCTTTTTTTTTATTTTTTTTTATTCTTCTTTTTTAAAGAGGAAAAGAAGGTGATTCTTCTCTTATTTTTTTATCATTATCTTCTTTTTCTTTTTTCTTTTTATTTTTTTTTTCTCCTTCATCATTATTATTTCTTTTTAAGGGGGATGAGAGACTATTTCGTTGACAAAAATAAACGATAATAATATTTTAATCTATATGAGAAAAATATAAATACGTTTTAATAGATTTTTGAAAATATAAGAACTGATTTGTTAATAATAGTAATATTTAATAATTAAATAGAAAATTTTATTTGAGAGTAAAATTAAACCTTAAAATTTTTTCTCTCACCCTTTATTTATTTTTAATAGAAAAGATAATGGAAATATTATTTCGTTAACGGAAATAAAATATAAAAATATTTTAATAAATTTATAAAAATATAAAGACTTACTTATTCATAATGACAATATTTAAAAATTAAATAATAAATTTTTTAATAATAAATAATTATATATAAATATATATAATATAATAACTAACTTATATTTAAAAATAATAAAGTGATTTAATATATTATAAATAAATTTATAATGAGAAATAAATGAATAAAAGATAATAATATTTTATAAATTGTTTATATATATTTTATAAATTGTTTATATATATATATATATATATATTTCTGGATATAATTTTTTTTATCTGTTTTTAGACACAAAAATCGTATATATACTTAGTTGATATTAATAATAATATTAGTCATATCTATAACTAATTCTAAATTGGAATTAGTGTCAAAATCAAATAAAAGTCATAATATTTATAAAATTAATAACATTGTTAAGCCATGTTTTAAATTTAATTAAAATAAAAATAATTACGCGCCCAAAAAGGATCACATTCATAAATCGGGGACGCTGGCCTTTGATGGAATCAGGGGACGGACTTCCAATCTTCCAGATGTGTTGAACCAAATCTTGTTGACTTTTTCTAACCACAAAAATGAAGGTAATATAGTTGACTAAATCAATTATTAATTTTCTTAATATTCCTTTAAAAAAATAAATCCACTTGCTTTTTTTTATTATTTATTTAAAATATTCAATATTTATTAAAATTTCAAGTAAACTCCAAGTGATTCCTCTTTTGACTGTTTTTTTAACTTACGATTATACTTCTCTTTCATAACGTAATTTTATAAATAAATTTAATGAAATTATTATTGTTTTATGTTAATTTAATTAGTGAGATCACTTAATATATATATATATATAAATATTTTAATAATTAAAAATATATATATATTAATATATATATGAATATATAATAGTAAGCACGTATCAATAAATTTAAGAAATTTTAGATTTTATTTTTTTAATTTTTAATTTTTAATTTTATTTAAAAATTAATTTATTAAGAAAATAATTTTAAAGTTATTAATTAAATAAATTAATATTTTTTAATATATTTTTTAAAATGAATTAATTAATTTTTCAATAAAAATTAAATTATAATTTTTTAAAATAAAAATTGAATTTATTGTTCATTGGTGAGTTAGATGGACGAATTTTGACCCCATGCCATCTATTATGTTTAATTGGGGGAGGGGGTGGGGTCCATTTGATAGGCTACCTATGTGACTAAATTTAATAAGTTTGGGCCCACAGCTTTAGGCCATACAGGCTTTCATATCTTTCAAGAATATCAAGCACTCGAGAAATTGCTAACGTGCCCATCCATTCATCATTTCTTTGTTATTCAAATTGGAAACACACATCTCCCACTTCATTAATTCCAAGTAAATATTTTTTCTTTTTTTTTTTTTTAAATTAGAACATCCTAAGCGTTTTTTCTTTTCAACAAATTATAACGTGTTAAGCTATGTTAGATTACTCATAACATATAAACTCAAATTACGAGATAAAATAGTAATCTTGATAAAATAACATACGTAAAACAGATTCTGTAATTTTTTTTATGATTTGCAATTTATTTTATTATAAAATATTACGATTACATTAATAATTATTTATCGTATTAAAGGAATACAGTTTTGGTCATATTTAATGAAAAGTGAGTTTACCCTAGTGAAGATGCAATTGGGAGCTTTAGAAAAAGTCCCAAATGTGATGAGAATAACTTGATCTATAAGCATATTGGAATTGCCATATAGAAAATCTTCCAAGAAAAGGTAAGATGGGAATACACTTTTCCTACATTAGCTTTAATTTGGTTTGGTGGCCAAAATGATGGGTCCCATTGAGTTAAGTGTTGCAATCTTTTTTTTTTTTAATTAATATTTTGTTAGCTGAATCCAAATCAAAATCACTTCAATTTTACCAAAACAATCCAACCACATTGATAATCCATGTTTCCCTCTTAACCAACCACTCTTTATTCTCCCAACTGCTACCCATGTCCATGTGAGTGTCGCACTCCCTCTTCCCCAACTCACTTACAATTTTTCCTTTATCCTGCATATCACCCAATTCATGACATTAACTCCTCACTAATAATAAGATTTTTATAATAAGATATTTATTTAGCGAATAAAGAAATATATTGAGGTAAAATAACTATATTGAGCGAATAAAGAAAATAATAATGCTTAGAATCAAATTGCTACCTAATTTCCTTTTGTTTTATCTTTTTTTTTTTAAAGTTCGGTATTAATTTCTTAAAACACAAGTTTAAAATGATATTGTAATTAGTCTTAATTAATTAAAATCATTTTCAATTATTATATATATAAAAGAAAAACCTGCTATAGGTGCCATTAAAGAATTATGGTCAGCATCATTATCACAGCTGTCATGCTCCTAATCTACCTTGAATTCTCCACAGTTTATGCCTCAATTATGGATCAGTTCATTTTTCAATACAAAAAAAAATTGATTAATTTTTCTATAAATTTCAATTTATTAGTTTTTCAAAATAAAACTGAAATATTTTAACCCCTTAATGATGAGTTTTATTATTCTTTTAAATTATATTATAAATAGAGGCACATTCAATATAAATTTAATTAATTTTTATATAAAAATAAATAAAATTATAAAATACTCGGAACAGGAAGTATTATTGGAGTTCGTAGTTTTAAAAACTAATGTTTAAATTTGAGGAGACAGGTAATCCAATAGGCCTATACAAAGTTACAAGCTGCTGCCTGTTAGGGCTTATCACACACCCTTAGTCTGGTTTCATTGGAATTTACCATATTACCCCTCAGCTTATCACCTTAGCTTGTTAGGGTTTATCACACACCCTTAGCCTCTTAGGTTTTTTTTTTTTAAATTGATTGAAAATCAAACAAGACAATTATTTGAGAAATTTTATTTAAGGTACTGTGGCTGACCAAATACTATTCCATAATCAAAATTTAACAGAATAGTTGAAAAAAAAAAAAACAAAAGACAGAGAGAGGAAATCTGGTCCGTTGACTTAATGGCAAAACCAGTGTGCTATGGCCTGTGTGATTGAACATTTGAATCAGTCTAACCCCTCAGCCGGCAAACTCATTTTATTTGCGGCACCTTAGCTTCATTAAAACGATTTTGTACTCAATATTAATTTGTCAAATTGCCTTTTATAATTATTTTCTTTTATTAATCCGTTGATTATTGTTGAATTTATTTTTGCATAAATAAAATATTTTTGTAGGATCTCAAACTCAACTAAAAAATCATATCAAATTTAAATAAAAAATAAATAAATTTAATTTAATTTTAATATTTTTAATTGAAAAAAAAAATAAACTGAAACTTAAATTATTAATATTTAATAATGATGACGATGATATTAGGTACTGTTCTGAATACGACATAGCATTGCGTTTCATTTTAATTATAAAAAACGTGAAATCACTTTTATGATTTATTAATTATAAGCCTATTTATATTATATAACATATTTATTTCTTTTTATTTTGAAAAAAAAAATGTAAACGTATATCTTATAATAATTAAAATATACATCTTTATGATATTTCTTATATTAATATATAATTTTTTTTTGAAGTCATTAATATATAATTTTAAAACTCAAATAACAGTTCATACAGTTAATACGTGATTTGAATTTTAATTATGGACTTGCAATGTCCTTCACGCTCATTAGAAAAAAAAAAAAAAAGCTTTGATATTAACACACTGTTTGTTTTACATATAATATTTTTTAAAAAAACTATAAATATTTTTTAATATTTTGAAATATTTAAAAAAATTAGTTAATAAAAAATCAATTATTTAAAAAAATATTTTGTGCAATTTAATAATCTCATTAATACTGCACTCCAAGACTTAGCCTGGTGGAAAGTGTATCATGTAGCCTTGAAAGGTCTAAGGTTCAACTCTCCCAACCCCTATTTCAAAAAAAAAATAATCTCATTAATACTATTATATATAAATTTATTAATCTATTTATTTTTTAAAATTTAAAACAATAAAAAATAAATTACATTGTTGGATATTTTTTTATAATAAATAGAAATTATTTTCCGAACTCACACCAAAATTACATTCACGTTTTTTGGGCAAAGGATGAATGTTGCAGGTTGTGCCAATTCGATGGTCAAATGAAAATTTTGATTCGGACTTAAAGGTCTCAAGCTAGTTTCAACCAAGTGTATACTTGGAGTAATGAAGTATATACTTCTTATTATTAAAAGAAATTTACAAAACTAGTATAAAGTATTTTTAATGCGTCAATGTTTGAAAAATAATCATTTAAAGCATTTTTAAAAAAATTTCCTCAATACCCTATTCTATGTATATATAGACGTATTCTATTTAAAAAATATTTTTTATATAAAATACTTTTTAATAAGACAATTTATTTAATTTTTCTCAGAATAACTTAATTTTTTAACTATATCGATTAAATTTTTTAAAAATTTTAAACGTGAAAAATATTTTTTATAAAATAATTAAAATTTAAAATACAAAAATAATATTTTTATTCCTTATTTAAAACCAAGAATTCACAATTTTATAAAAATTGTGTTGAATTCTTTTAATATACATTGATTATATTTACTTAAGTCATATGTTGTTTTAATCATATATGATTTATAGATTTACTCGTTTAACAAATACATTATAAAATGTAGAGTTGGTCACCATTTAATTTTGTTTAGATATAAAAACCAAAATTTATTTTTTAAAAACAATTTTTTTACCAATGCAGTTTTGCATCGGCTCCGCGGTCCAAGATCAAGAGACGAGAGTCAAAATCAAATCCACAAACTACAAGCATATGGCTCAAACCCAACTCATCGGCGAAGCAACCATCGATTTTCAACTGTCCCACTGCCTCCAGATGTATCAGCATCACATCGGCAACACTGCCGCTGCTGCCATCAGCTGGAGAAGAAAAGGAAGAACGAAACATCTAGAAGCAACCTGCAATCCAATACATGGACATGCAAGCCAAAAGAAGAACATGCACTCTAACACAAGGACTAGCAGCAAAGAGAAACCCAGAAAATACAGGGAAAAAGCCAGAAAACAACTAAGTTCAACCCTCGCCAAACCAAATGCATACCACTAATCCCCAAATCAAGCCTCGAATCCAGATAAGGCTGAGGACTCCATTACCTCACAAAAGAGAGCGACGTGGCGGAGTTCACAGCTACGATAGCCTTTGGGAGCGAAGATCGCCGGACGCAGCGGCATAGTCCCCAGTTGCCGGTATCAACAACAACAGTAACTCCTCTCTGGATAAAGACAAAATCCCTAAAAACGAAGGTCTAAACTTTCGCTCCATTGAAAAAAATAGATGGACGCTGACGACGCTCACACTTTCTCTCTGTTTTTTTTTCTTCTCAAAAGTTTTTTAAAAAAAAAAACTTTAAGTTTAAAATATGTTAACTAATTTTAATTTTATAATATATCTTTAATATTGTTATTGTGATTCACCTTTTTCTCACCATCTCCCTCAAAGTTAGGTTGCTTCACACAATACGGCAGTCCAGAAAGGAAAGTTGCATTCTGATTTCAATTACGCTATTTAAAATACTTTAAAACTGCAAAGCCTTTATTCTAATTTCTAAATTTATAGATTTATCATTTATTACTTTAAAATATTCCCAATCATTATAAAAAAATAAATTGCACAAATATTTAATATTATATAAAAAAATTATATAAAAAATAATGAAAAATACTAATAAGAATTGGTCCAATACTTCTCCGATTTAAAGATATTTATTATATTAATAATTATTATTTTTTTATTAATTGATCATTAATTATTATATATTTTAATTAATAAAATAAAAAAGATTAAATAATCACTTTAAGCTGTCATTAGCGTTTTTCAAAAATAATTTACAAAATTGTATTGGCTGAAATTATTATTATTATTATTATTATTATACAATTAATTTCAATTTAGACTTAAACTAAAGATTACATTTTTGAAAATGATTCACAAATAAATGCGCTAAATCTAATTAGTTGAACATAATGTTATTAATTTCCGGCAAAGAAAGCTTAATGTTATTAATTAAAATAATAATGACCCCTTAAACATCAAATAGTTAAAAGGATAAATGTATCATATTGTAAAAATATTATGATTATTTCGTAATAAGTGAATTTTATGAATTTTTTTTTAAATTTTTTAATGACAATAATAATAATAATAATAAAGTAAGTTTTTTCCTCTCCTTTTTCCGGAACATTTTAGGCAATAGAAAAGCAGAACGGAATGGCATTTCGTAATTACAAACATTCAAATGCTATATTTTGGTACTTCTCATTGCGACCGTTTCCAAGGAACTTTACACGTGGTAGCTGTCCAGTCTTCCTAGATGGCCATAACAGCTGTCAGACAAACGGCCCCTTCTTTCGTCGTCTTGTGCAGTCCGCTTCACATCAGCCGTTGGATCAGAATCCCCAGGCCTTAACTACATCCTGTAGTCAAACCGACCCTATACTAACCATGGTTAACTTGACCAACAACAGCACCACAACATGATAACCCATCCGAATCCCGTTATTTACCACCATACCCTTGTGTTTCTAATCTATAAATTTAGCCCTCGAGACTCGTTAGGTTTGCCAAACCAACAAGCCTACGGGCCTTATAGAAGAAATTCCCAAAAAGCCCCTCTTCTTCTTCTCTCCCTTCATCCCCTTTTCTTCCTTCTCAGAAATGGCTACAAGCTCGGAGTCTAGAAGATCTAGCGGACCAGTCCTCCGTTCTCTCTCACCTTGTGGAAGATTTCCAACTCTTCATACGAATTCTTATTTAACATCGTCTTCATCATCCTCTGCCTTTGCTTCTTCAACTAGCTCCAGTTTCTATTCCCCACCTACTGCATTTTTTAATGCTACCCACCATAGATCAGCCTCCCCAACCCGCGTTAATCTCTACACGACGTCGTCTCCCCAGTCTCATTCCTTTCGTTTTTCTATTGGCAGATCTAGTTCTCCTAACAGGTCGATAACGGTTACCAAGCAGAATAATCCGATCTCTCTTCCGAAGAAGACTTGTATGTGTTCTCCAACTACGCATCGGGGATCGTTTCGGTGCAGTCTGCACAAGAATACTGGTCACAGTCATGGAAGCGGCTCTGCACATTATACGCCCAACGGGCTGAATATGAGGCGATCGGCGATGACTAATTCGCTCGTTAGGATCGGTGGCGTTGAGGGTGAGTGGGTGAAGAGAGCGTTGACAGCGTTGATTCGCCCGTCTTCACATCAGCAAAGGCGTCGTGCAGATTTCCGGCCCAGGCCAAGTCGGCTGTCGGTTATGTTGAGAGCTGATGATATCTGATTATGGTTGGAGCCACAGGTTGGTTATTGTTTTGGTTTTATTTCAACAGATTCCGGCAACATATGCTAGGATTCGGCAAAGGTGTGCATGGATGAGTCAGAAACAGAATCGACTCAGACGAGTTTCGGTTTCTGGTAGAGGTGCCGTGTTGAATCGGACGAATGGAGTTTGATCCGAGGTGGGACTGAGTCAACGCGACGAGTTTGTAAACGGAGACTCAAAAGGCTAGAGATTTTTGTGGGAGACAGAAATTTGGAAATCCTTTGTACATATCAATTGCTATGGAAGGAGATTTTTGGGACATTAAAAATATAATCTAATATCACCTTAATCAAAATTAAAATTAAAATTAAAATTGATTTAATCCTGTATACTTAAATTCAAACAGAACTTGCAAATCATCGTCTGGTTTGACTTCCGATGCGTTTGTTGTGTTGGCAGCGTAATGGGTATGGGAGAGCCGTTATATGTGACGTTAACAGACCCGCTAGGGTTGGGCCGATTAGTTCACCGTTACCGTTATTCGTCATCCGTGGCTCGTGCCGTCACCGAGCGTGCTAGGTATATTCTTTTCATTGCGTTTATTTTTTTTATTTTTAAGAATTTATGATTTTTCTGTTCTTTGTTTCAGGTCTGACGCCTTGGCCCCGTTGGACAGTGGAAATTGGGGAAAAAAAAATACATAATTTAAATTGATGAGAAAATAGAATGGAAAGGCTGGACAGTGGAAATAGAAAAAATCATTTAAATAATCGAAAATTTTAAAATAAATAAAGGCAAGGGGATTGCTTGTTTGCCGGAGAAGGAAAGCATTTCAAAATGGTTAGACAGCTGGCACACAATATGTCTTACATCAGGGGAGAATAATCCCGAAAAGAAAAAGAAAAAGGAGTCCTCTGTAATTGTTTGCGTAACCCTATAACTGATGATGCGGGTTTAGCGATGATGAGAACTGAAGAGATTGAAAAGGGATTTTGTTGGAAGAAGTGAGAAGTTTATTGTCGCTAACGTGACTTTTTACGGAAGGAGGCCTAAATTTTGAGACATAAATTTTACAATCCTCGGTTATAATCCGATATTTATAATAAAATTTATACTGGAAGAAGGGACATCTTTAAGGTAAATTATTGAGTATTAATGCATTATATAAACAAAGATCGGAAAATATATCATAAAAAGAAAAAGTTTAGAGGAAATTCCCGAAGTGCACACACAAGCGGCTGCGGGAAATTGGTAACATTTTGCAAAAATTGCGTGTGGACGTGCTACATGTAATTGGAGACTTGGAAGCATTTGCGAGATTGGTTGTCACGGGACGCGTGTAGCATCATGAGAGGTTGACATGGATATCGGATCACAGACCGGTTGGAAGACAAATAAACAATTCCAGAGGGTGAATTTTTAAAGCCACTCATGACTTGGGGAATCATTCTTGTACATGTGACTGGAAACTCATAGAGGAATCATCCCATTGATAGAGATCGCGGGTTCCCTTTCAGTTGAGACCATCCTTTTAGAAGCACAAAGATAAGATGACCTGCATTAACTGATATTGTTTGGCAAAACTCGAAGCAGGTTCTCAGGCACACAATTACTTGTTTGGATTGATGGATATCATGTGACTAGTGTTCTTCACAGATTGGGCGAGTTTAAAAACTTGGCCAGATTATCAAACTAGATAAACCAACTCCTTTACTTTGTTAGGAGCTAGTTTAGCTTGAGAATAAAAACGGCATTGAAAATCCAACTTTTTTAGTTGGAGTGTAAGGACAAATTTCAAGCCCGTGAACACATGTCCATCTACACGTAATTAATGGAGGAAAGGGATGGACCACACACTTAATTTCTCGCCAGATTGATCCACAGTTGAGATAAGAGGTGAGCTTCAGCCGCAGATCCTGGATAAAATCGACAAAGGAATGGACACATTTTTTTTTTCATTACTATTTTTTTTATGAATAAAATCAGACTTCAGCCTATCAAAACTCAAATGCTACACTTCGAAAGTAACAGATAAGGCTGCAGGTTTGGTTAGATTCCAAATTAGCGCCAGCCAGTCTCGGCTCGGTTGATAAATGACACTGAGTTATCCTAGATGACTCAGGTTCAACTCTTATTTTCCTGCTGGTAAAACTAATGTACTATGAATTGCAGACGGGTAATGCAATGTGCTTATAATTTCATAAATTCAAACAGATCAAAATTGTACTGCAGATTTGTTTTGTCTTAATTTTAATATTTTTTACATTGCAAAATTTGATTAAATTTCCTAAAACAGAAAACTCAATTTTAACTTGATACTGATTTGAATTAACTTCAATATGTTGTAAAAGTGAAAATGTTTCAAAAGCTTTCTACCTTATAATTCTTGCATATAGAATTGGACTGAAAAATAAATTGCAATTCAAATTAATCTCTCTATGTGTGTTAATAAATTGAAGTCTAAAATTTTTATTTTTCATATGTTTGAATTTTAAAATTTATCCGTAAACAATTATTGTTTGAGTTATTCAAATTATTTTAAATCAAATACAATTTTATTTTCAATTTTTTTGGCTGTTAAAAATTTTTAGCAGTTGAATATTTTGCGTTGGGGATTTTTAGCTGATGTCGGAATTTTTCTTTTCCCTAATTTTACTACAGTCTCAACAGTTATATTTTTTCAACTATAAAAGACTTTCACTTCTACAAAATTTTGTACTTCTCTTTTCTGCTCCTTTTGCATCTTCATTATTGGGTTTCTTTGTTTTATTTCTCATGTTTTTATGTTTGGAGAATTTAAATTCAGAAGAATTTATTTAATCAGGAGTTGTGAAATAATCTTTAAAGACAATAAATATACAATCTATTTTCTCTTAATTTAATTACTATTTCTCAACATAATATAATTTTTGATTAATTTAATTTAAATAAGTTTCAATTAAATTAAATAAATAGATTATGAAAAAAATAAGTAACAACCTATTCGATGAGAGATCACTTTCGGAAAATAAAATTAGAAGATTCAGATTCAAAACATTCAAGAAAACCAATCAAATTATTCTATAAAATATGATTTAAATATAAAATTAAGATATGATTTTTCGTTTTTTAATAGGACACGACAATGAGAAAGTCCATTTTGACATAAACATGTCACTCCCAAAATACATGTAATATCATTCCTAAATTATGCTTTCGTATTTTCAATTGGGCTAGTGTGAAGGCCCCCACTTTACGAATTACCCGACCCATGTCCAATGGCTGTCGGGTTGGCCCAATCCACACATGCTGAAACGACGTTATATCAGTGAATATCGCAAATCGAATAAGGAACCATATTCCCCTTCTCACTTCTTCGCTTTTCTGTTGATCTGTTACCGAAGGATTCGCCATGCCTGCCTTGCCATCTCTCAAAAGATCTCGACCGTCTATTCATCAACTTTACTTAATCCAACGGCTCCAAGCTCGCCAATACTCTACTACAGAACCATCCTCTGCTACTTCATTGTCTCTGATCTACTCCTCCACACGCAATGAAAACGAAAATCACGCTCATGGATCATCCTTCAGGAGATGGTTTTCGGGGATCGCAGTGGGCTCCGCCTTAGGCTTATTTCACTGGCTATCCAATTCTGCTTGTGATTCTCAATCCTCATTCTTCAAGAGATCGTTGTTGAGTTTTGCCGACTGGCCGACTGGATCGACGGTGGAGAAACCGTGCTCTGCTTCAACATTTGGCAAACTTTCGTTGCCGGACTATAGCTCAAAATTTATATTTGGAGGTGGATGTAGCTTATCACTTTAGATTCTCCATTAATTGATCAAGTTTTTAAGTTTGAATTCCTGAAACTGGTCATTGCAGATGCCTATAGGAGAAAGGTTTTCTTTAAATACGAGAAGAGGATAAGGCTGCGGAGTCCTCCTGAGAAGGTTTTAATTTTTGGTTTTTTTGGTCTAAAATGATTGTTTTAGGCATTAAACCTCTGGATTGGCCATGTGAATTCTCAAGATTTTGACGGATGTATTTCATATTTTCCTTGGAAGGTTTTTGAGTACTTTGCATCTTTCCGAGCACAAGATGGTGAGTTACGAATGAAACCAGCAGATTTGATGCGGGCGGTTGTTCCTGTTTTTCCTCCTTCTGAATCCCACCTTGTTAGAGAAGGATATTTGAGTGGGGAGAGGAGGCCTGGCGATCTAAGATGTCCTCCATCCGAATTGTTTAAGCTATTTGATCTGGACAGTGATGGGCTTATATCATTTAAGGAGTGAGTTGTCTATATATCACTGTTGTGCGTTGCATTCATTTTCTTGTTTTGGGAAAAAACTTTTTGGTTCTGTTTCAAGTATCTGGCTTTCACTTATATTTAAATTGTGCTTTTAATGCTTTTTGGGTAACGCATTTCCTCTCTACTTGTAACAGGTATATATTTTTTGTAACATTACTTAGCATTCCAGAATCAAGCTTTTCTGTGGCATTCAAAATGTTTGACGTTAACAACGACGGGTGAGTATATATGGAAACCTTGGACACAGAGAGATGATAGTATCTGCTAAACACGCACGCACTCACTGTACCCTTTCCTATTATATGTCTACAGATTGTTTGAGTTGATAGATGTGGCTTAGCAGTCTGGGTAACTTTTGCTGCATGTCAAACTTGGACTTTAGGCTTGTCCTCTTTTGCCTTTTATTGATTATTTGTGTTTGTCTCTGTATCTAGAGAGATCAGTAAGGAAGAGTTTAAGAAAGTTATGGCCTTGATGCGAGCTCACAACAGACAAGGGGCTGTCCATAAGAATGGACGTCGAACAGTGTTGAAAGTTAGTTCTTCTGTGGAAAATGGAGGTTTGGTGGAGTACTTCTTTGACAAAGATGGAAATGGTCGCCTCCATCATGATAAGTTTGTCCTGTTTTTGAGGGATTTGCATGATGAGGTAAACCTTTACCTCCCCTTTATCTCCTAAATACCATATAAACATGGTGCGCATTCAATGTGATCTTATTGTTGCAATATTTTAGGTGCCATAACAAAGAACGGTTGTTGCATGTTGCATTTTTAAGTTTCGGTAAACGTGTGGCCAATGGATAAAATTGAGCAAGAAATAGGAATTCAAAAGCCATAAAGGCCCTGCCTCTACGTGAGTTGACTTTAATGCGACATTAGATAGCTTAGTGTATTGTTTAGAAGTAGAACTTGAATGTTGTCAGTGTCACCTGACACCTCCAGGATTGTGTTTCCAAACCTAGGGCAATATCCCATAACTGATCGACTGCGGAAGAGTAAAATGTCATAAAGATATATAAAATCAGTTCTTCGGTCAGCTGCAATTATCCCTTAGATGTTTAAATTAAGTCTGATTGTCACTTGTAATGATGTACACAGATGGAGACTGATGGTCAGTCTCAAGGAATTTAGATTATTTTAGAAAAAGACAACCTTGCAGCTTTGCACCTAATTTCTTGCGAGTTCCTTTATTTGTACTGTACTAGGTATGTTTTTGCATTGAACAGTGGTCAAATAGTTGCAATAAATATGATAATGTTTTTGAAACAGTGAATGGACAGGGTGGATTTAGATGGATGTAAGATATGTTAAATGGTTAACAAGCAAAATACATTTGCATTTTCTTTTCTCTTCTTATTCTTCCTCTCTCTCCTGCTGAATGCTTTGTTCTTTGGGAATTTCATATCATATGGAAAGTATATTGCGTGAAATTCATGTAACCTGGTTCATGTGTCTGGTTTGACTAGGTCAGCAGGAAAGTAGCCTTCTCTCCCAACCCATAGGTGCACACAACTCGTGCAGGGCAGGGAAAGGCTTATGACAGTTTGATATCATGTTCAATCAAGTTGAAATGATTGTTTTCACTTATGGTATGGTTGGGCAAGTGATCCATGCATTTGAATTGCCCGGAAGTGCTATTTGTGATGCGCAGCAGTTTAAAATCTCATTTTGGGCAATGTTAGTGGTAATATTCTTATATGATTACTACTGTCTTTTTTGCAGATATTGAGATTGGAATTTTCACATTATGACTATAAATTACAAAAGACCATATCAGCTAAGGATTTTGCATTGTCAATAGTTGCTTCTGCTGACTTGAGTCACGTAGATAAGTTGCTTAATCGGGTT
The DNA here is from genome assembly GCF_001659605.2 of Manihot esculenta. Lineage (NCBI taxonomy): Eukaryota > Viridiplantae > Streptophyta > Magnoliopsida > Malpighiales > Euphorbiaceae > Manihot > Manihot esculenta. The sequence goes on along the minus strand of NC_035176.2, from coordinate 32,679,751 downwards.
GATGAAGTGAATAATGAGGCACACCTCAAGGACATTCGAGTAACATTTGAAGAATTCAAAAGTTTTGCTGAATTGCGGAAAAAGTTGCGTCCACTTTCTTTGGCCCTCTTTAGTTATGGGGAAGTAAACGGCCTGTTAACAAGGGAGGACTTCCAAAGAGCTGCATCCAAAGTAAGATACTTGGCCTTGCTTTATGCCTGTAGCAATTTGTTCTGTGTTTATATGTGTGCCCGTATGTTGAGATCTGCTATGGATATGTGGAATATTATTAAAATGGGCTTAATCAGGTTCCACTATTTGTGGATCTCATATTGGTTCATTTAATTAATCTACTTCAATGGGAAATAATCAGGTGGAGCTTTTCTGTCTTTGGATGGGATAACAGTTTTGTTCACCATGCTACTTTTTGGCTCCATTCAGAGTTAAGTAGCTTAAAAAAAATGTTCTCACAAATCCTAGGTAGGTTGAAGCTGATGTACAATTGATAACAATGTAAAGGATACAATTGTTCTTATAATTGTTGTGAAATCTTCTGAAGAATAAAGTAGATATTTATGTTTTTGAACGATTTTCTAAATCTTCTGATGTTTTATTTGGTAAAAATCAGGTTTGTGGCATCACACTCACGGACAATGTGATTGATATCGTTTTCCATGTCTTCGACTCAAATCGTGATGGGCATTTAAGCACAGATGAGTTCATAAGGGTTTTACACAAACGGGAAAGAGACATTGCTCAACCTGTAGAATCTGGATTCTTGGAAGTTCTGTCCTGCTGCTTTAACTACGGAAATGACCTGACTTTAAGATGGCTGTTTGGGTAATCCACTTGGTTTGCAGGCCCTGAAGCTTACAGCTCGAGTGCTTCGCTTGTTGCAGAGACTCAAACTTGCAGAATGGACCTGCTAACTTCGGAGCGAGTTTTTCACCGGAAGTATATCTAAGAAGTTGAAGCTTTTTACAGTTGTGGCAATTTTGCAAAGGGAAAAGAGCTACTGCCTAACAGGTTATCTTAGATGGTGTCTCCCTTTGATTTCCTCGCAAACCTGGCTGGCTATGATATGGAGGCGATGCCTGTTGCCATCAATTTGTATATATGTATGTACCCTTTTGGAAAATCTTCTTAATATGTGAAGAAAGTACACTTGAAAGGTTTATTTCCTGTCATGGCGACTCACTCTCGCCCAAAATAACGCCTAGCTAGTACTCGTACAAGGAGGTGGTGAACATTTGAACATTTATTATTATTATTATTATTATTACTTAATATAAATAACTATTGGATTCATTCCGAGTAGGATTGTTAATTGTTATATATATAATAAATATATTACCAATAAATGTATTTATTATTATTAATAAATTCGACTTATATTTCATCTCTGGTACCTTGAAACACGATGGTAAGGTATATTTTTATCTTTGGATGTTGGCTTGAATTGTACTTCACCTATGAACATGTGACGTGGCACTCTTTTTGTTCTTAATTTATTAGTATTTAATGCAAACGTGGGGACCTGGTTTTGTGACCTTGTCGGATAATTTAATAAAGGAATAATACAGTTAGGAATAGAACGTCTACAGCTTCTCTTGCCGGCTTAGCGTAGTACTGGGTCAGTTATTCTGGTCCCGTCCCGTCCCGTCCCGTCCCGCATCACTTAAAGCGCGTGGCTTTTTATTTCTATTTTCTCTCGTACTTTCTCTAATGAATTACTCCGGTCAACCTAATAGAAGTAAAAGATTATTCCAAATTAAGAAAAACATTTGGCGCATGGCTATTACTTAGTATCATAGCATGTTTTTGGCATGCCACTACTCCATCCGATATTACGTTTTATCTTATCTAACTATAATTTCTTTCCTATAAAAAAAATGATTCCTTTAATTGCAATATTTTTTTAAATCTTCCACTACAAATAGAATAATTAAAAATACAAAATATTATAAAAATTAATTATATTTACCTAATTTTTTAAAATAACAAATAATTTTAGACAACAAAATTTGTAAAAATTGATAGATAAAAATTAAATTGATAAAAAAACTTAATATTCTTATTTATAGAATTACAAGAACTTTAAAATATTAGTTTGATGAAAATAAATGTAAATTATGATCACGAAATTCCATTCCTCGTACTGTGAAAAATTTTGTTGATTATTTTATTTGTATTAAATAAAAGAAATCATGAAAATTGAAATTTAACTGATAAATTCTTTTTCCCAATAATCGGGCTCTTGTGCTTTTGTTGTCCCCAGTGAATGCACGAAATGATTAAAATCCATTTGCGATACAGATTAGAAAGCAAATTGTTGCCAGCCCACGACTCATGGCATGTCGGCACTAGGCACCAGGTACCCACAGCGTGCATACACGCGCTCCTATATGAATGGAGTTTTGGCATTTCTTCTGCCTCGGAACGTTGACCTTGTTCTTCTTTCTTGGGAGGATTGAATTTGAAACCCTAGCCAAGAAGAAAGCCGCTGTAATGTTTGTCTGTCTTCCCATTTCTCTCTGCAACCAAATCCTCCATTCCTACCTTCTATAATCCTTGCTTTACCTGATAAAAAACGTTTCTTTTTTCTTCCCTTTTTAGATAAAACACATAAGAGATTGGAGATTGAACGCTAATCTCTCTCTGCGTCACTTCTGTCGTATTCTGGTTATAGAGAGACAAAAAAAAAACAGATTTTTCTTTTGTTTTCGTATTGTGGTTTGTTTGGGCTCTTGTTTTCAATTATTATAGCTATATGATTTTTTATTGTATTGTTTTCCCCCTCCCGCTTTCATGGTCGTTTGATGGTTATAAAGAGTGTTTTGATTGATATTTAATCAGAGTTTGCACTTAAAGAGCTTTGATTTTTAAAGGGTTTCTTTTATCTATTCATTTATCTTAGAATCTATCAAATGGGAAAGCCAATTGGGAAAAAGAAGAACCCGGATTCACCCAGAACCGGTGACGCAAATAGTAAGCAGAGCAAACTCATGACGGATCGGACATCGAAGGCTTTCGATGAAGACACAGCAATTTTTATCAACATGGCGCAAGACCTCAAAGAAGAAGGGAACAAACTCTTTCAGAAGCGCGACCACGAAGGTGCCATGTTAAAGTACGAAAAAGCCGTCAAGTTACTTCCCAAAAACCACATCGATGTCGCTTATCTTCGAAGCAACATGGCCGCTTGCTATATGCAAATGGGTCTAGGTGAGTATCCCCGAGCTATCAACGAGTGTAATTTAGCTTTAGATGTTTCTCCCAAGTATAGTAAAGCTTTGTTGAAAAGAGCTAAGTGTTATGAGGCTTTGAATAGACTGGATCTGGCTTTGAGGGATGTTAATAATGTTTTGAGTATGGAACCCAATAATTTGACGGCGTTGGAAATAATGGAAAGCATTAAAAAGGCTATGACTGAGAAAGGTGTAAATTTTGACGAGAAATTAATTGGTTTGGCTAATGTCGAGCAGACTGGCGCCGCCCGTTTGCGTAAGGTGGTGGAGAAGGTAAAGAAGAAGAAGAAGAAGAATGATAAATTGGTGAAGGGGAAAGCAGATGATGAGGATAAGATAGTTGTGGAGGACAAGAAGGTGAATGCTGTTATTAAGGACAAAGAGGTAGTAACTAAGACTATTGAAGAAGATAAAGTGCTTGCAAAGGATGTCAAAGAGGAGAAAGTGCTTGCAAAGGATGTCCAGGAGGAGAAAGTGCTTACAAAGGATGTCAAAGAGGAGAAAGTGCGTATGAAGGATGTCAAAGACGAGAAGGTGATTACCAAGACAGTGAAGTTGGTCTTTGGGGAGGATATCAGGTGGGCTCAGTTGCCTGTCAATTGTAGTGTTGGACTGCTGAGGGATATAGTCAGAGATAGGTATCCCGGCTTGAAGGGTGTCCTTATGAAATATAGGGATGCAGAAGGAGATTTGATTACAATAACTACTACAGAAGAGCTAAGGCTGGCAGAATCATCAAGTGATTCTCAAGGGTCGCTTAGGTTCTATGTTGTCGAAGTCGATCGTGATCTAGAACCAGTTTATGAGGGGATGAGAATTGAACAGGAGGTGCACAAGATTGATAACAAAATGAGTGATGCTGTTGAGAATGGCAATGTCGGGAAAGGTGTAGATGTTGAAAAGAGACCAATTACCATAGACGATTGGATTGTCCAGTTTGCAAGGTTGTTCAAGAACCATGTTGGCTTTGATTCTGATTCATACTTGGATCTTCATGAACTTGGTATGAAATTATATTCAGAGGCAATGGAGGACACTGTGACAAGTGAAGAAGCACAGGAAATTTTTGATATTGCTGCGGATAAGTTCCAAGAGATGGCAGCTTTGGCTTTGTTTAATTGGGGAAATGTTCATATGTCCAAGGCAAGGAAGCGGGTATTCTTTTCTGAAGATGGTTCAAGGGAGTCTATGCTTGCACAGGTTAAGAATGGATACGAGTGGGCAAAGAAAGAATATGACAAGGCAGGAAGAAGGTACCAAGAAGCTTTAAATATTAAACCAGACTTCTATGAAGGCTTTCTTGCACTTGGGCAACAGCAGTTTGATGAAGCCAAGCTTTGTTGGTATCATGCTATTGGAAGCAAGCTGGAACTAGAAAAAGGGCCGTCTGAGGAGGTCCTTGTTCTTTATAACAAGGCTGAGGACTGCATGGAGAAAGGTATGCAGATGTGGGAAGAGATGCAGGAGCAGCATCTGAACGGGCTTTCCAAATTTGACAAATACAAAGACCAGCTGCAGAAATTTGGGTTGGATGGGCTATTGAAAGATGTATCTGCTGAAGAAGCAGCAGAGCAGGCAGCAAATATGGCTTCTCAAATATACCTCTTATGGGGTACCATGCTCTATGAGCGCTCTGTTGTGGAATATAAGCTAGAGCTACCAACTTGGGAAGAATGTTTGGAGGTTGCAGTTGAGAAGTTTGAACTTGCCGGTGCTTCTCCGACAGATATAGCTGTCATGATAAAGAACCATTGTTCCAATGAAACTGCTCTTGAAGGTACATAGAGTATAAATTACCAGCATCTATGCTATTTGTGTTATTTTATACAATTTACTATTAAGATGATAATTGCTACCGCTTTGCAATTGCTGCAGGATTGGGATTCAAAATTTATGAGATTGTACAGGCATGGAATGAGATGTATGACGTTAAAAGGTGGGAGACTGGTATTCCATCTTTCAGGCTGGAGCCATTGTTTCGTCGGCGGGTTCCAAAACTTCATTATATGTTGGAGAACGTTTGATTTTTTGTTGCTGATGATTGAGCATTCTTTAGGAGTTTTGGCAATGCTTCCGCATTCAGTAGTTCTTCTTTCCAAATGCTATGTTTCTACCAAGTAAGATAGGTAAGTCAATATTACTCTGTCTATTGAATTAAGGGGTTCCAATTTTATCCTATCTTCTAACTATTTTATGCTGGGTGCATTGATGCAGCATAATTTAGTTATACTATCCCCAAATTAAAATGTACTAGACTGAGCTACAATTGGTTGAAAGAATGACAAATCTGTTATTCAAACTTCAAGTTCTGTAAGAATTTACATCCAGAATTGGAAACAAAAATTTTAGGAAGCTTATTCTTTACCAGGATATGATTTATTTAACATCCACTGCTTTACAACATATGGGACAGTGACATGTTGGAGTAAAAGAGAAGTACTTCAACATCACCAGGGGTAACCCAAAGAACAACATGACTGGCATTATGTATTATATTTTAACTTGCCCTCTTACTATAAGGAGCTACTTTTTTATCCAAACCTGTTGTTTATTATTCTCATTTCAACATGATGTATTTAATCTTCGATGAAGAGTTTGATTTGGTAATTTTTCATTGGATGAGTGTAATATTGGCTTCAAATGTCATTTTGACTAAGGGCAGATTAGAAATGATAATGATTTCTCTAACTTTGGGTTCAGGATCATTTGATTAATGCTACATTGCTTTGTAGGAGTTCCTTTCAGATTCGAGGAAACCAGACATTATTTTTGGAAAATCATTAAGCTAACTGGGTATTGAATTGTTGGAATTGATCATATAATACTGATTTTATCCTATTTTGATAGCTATCCTTGCATACAAAAAGTGTCAAACCGACTGTGTTGTATTACGTTTGTTATTGAGTTCTGCAAGTTTCTATTTGAGATTCTTTGCAGCCCTCAAAGCTGGGGGGTAATTTTTCTTCTTTGTTGAAGGAATTCTTCCTGGAAATTTTATTTACTACTTGTGTATATTTTACTTGCTAAGCTGCATTTAGTCTTTGTTAAAGTCTGTGATGCCTACTATTGTACTATAAATATGACCAACACTGAAATAGTAACACCACTTGCATTGACTCTTGATTTCTTCTGGTTGCAGGTTAATTTTTCTTATGAATTGTTTTGCGTCCTGAGTTTGTTGTTTGCTTTGGAGGTGAAGAACAGAAGTTCCTCTCGTGTCTGTTTTGGGATGAGACCGAGTTAGTGATTGGATTTTCAAGGTTTATGCAAAAAGGAGTCGTCGAGCTGGTTGTATTATACTCATGATATTAATAGTTTTTTTTTCCCCTCTTCCATATTATAGTTGCTGTAATTCACAAGTTGATATAGTGGTATATGATTGATTTGTTCATACCAGAGAATAAGTGGTAAAACAGAAGGTTTGTTATTCATGCTGGCTTGTCGCCTGTTACAGATTTAGGTTGTCATTTTGTAACAATTTGTTGGATTTGTACGAAATAAAGGAGTGTTTTTCCAGTTTCTCATGATCTTGAATTTTTGGTGCCTATTCTGATATTGTAACATCTACCTTGATTTGTTTTTTTTCGGACGGAAATGCACTATAACTGCCTGAGCTTGACGAAATCCCATTGCAGTAGCAGAAGCTCTTACCTGTTTCGAGTAAAAGCTGAACACTCTTGCTATCCCATTGCCTAGATGAAACAGATTTGCATGCTCTTTTCCTATGTCACATTGGTTTTTATCTCTGTTCTCTAATGAACTTGCTGGAAGGTCAGAGTACAAAGCAGATATACTAACAAATGGCAAAAAATTTGCAAGCGTTCTGGGATGATGATGATGATGTGCTGCTTATGGTCCCTACTCAATAGAAAACGTGGAAAGCAAGTGGAAAAATACTGGGATGCTGGTTGCATCCTCTTATAAGCTATCAAATAACAACGATACCTTAATCTTAAATCTGCATTGATACTCACTTGTAAATCCTTTAATACTAATCCTGAAGCAAAGAAAGCGCATGTCATAATCCAAACAGCTAGAAGATTATGGTGACTTGGATGCTGGTAACCAAGCGCTGAACAACAAGGTAGTTTGAGTGTAGTGGCTATGGCCCATGAACAATCTTAGAGATACTAATGGAAATAGCAGGTTATGCTAACCAGGTCATGGCGGCCACGGAAACAAAGCGAAAGAAAAATTAGGATTTATTTGGTTGAAATGGGTTATTTTTGAAAAATTAAATTTATAATTAATAATTTAATTGAGTTAGAGAAAACTAAGAAAAATGCGAGGATAAAATTTTAATATTTCATCATGGGCTAAATAATATTAAGGACTAAATAATTAAGAAATATTGGGACTGGTTAACATACTAAATGTTATTATTCCCAAGTGGGAATTTATCCCAGGAAACGTGGCAGCTGGTCAGGTCTCAGTCTCTCTCCTCTTTTCTTCCTTCCTACTTCAGTTCTTCTTTCCAATCAAGAAGTTTCTTTTATCAGAATTAGGTCATTTTACGGCATTTAGAATCCTTGAAAGCTCACCAAGAAATCAAAAATGGAGCAAGTCAGAAGAGCATCGCATGCTGGCTCCTGGTACACCGATAATCGTAAGTCTCGCAAGACTCACATCTGGAAAATATATACTCAAAGTGAGAAAAAACTAAACTTAGAGTTCAATATTACTTGATCAAATGATTTTTTTAAGTGCAATTTTTTTTTCTTGGATTTGATAGCTTTATTTAGGGTTTATATAAGATGTGATTCTTCTCCAAGTCAATTAAATAGCGCCTAATTATAACTAGATATGTGACGAGACGGTGAAGTTTAGGTAATTTTACATCTGAAGCAAATTCTTAAAAGCTTAGGTAATTTTGTATCTGAAGCAAATTCTTACTTGACGAGTAGCTAAACGAGTGGGAAGGAGCAAAAAGAAGTTTCCATGTAATATTACCAGTCCTAAGAGATGATTTCATTTTATTGTTTCAGTACATTTACTAGGTTTGGTGTTGTTGGGATGTAATAGTGTTGCTTAGCCCATTTTCAGCTAAAAAACTGGACGAAGAACTTGATCGATGGATCAAGGCTGCTGCTCTGCCTAAATGTCCTGATGTTCGAGGCGTAATTGCTCCGTAGGCTATTCTTAATTCTCTATGCTCTCTCTCTCTCTCTCTTTCTCTCTTCTTTGAGTATCATTGTATTTCGATGTTTTAATATTCTTTTCTTTGTTCATTTTCTTGTTGGCTCTGGTACTGCAGGCATGCAGGTTATTCGTATTCAGGTCGCGCTGCTGCTTATGCATTTGGAAATATAGACCCAACAAACATGTAAGTTTCATGTATTCTATTTTGCATCTGTTGAACGATTGGTCTCATTTTATGTACTAATTTGATCTTAAGCAAATGCTTGATCAGCATTTGTGGTGATTATGTTCCAGTAAACATGCGTTGTCACATACCTGCTTTTTGAAATTTAATTTTCAGCTGGCTAAAGTTTGCTGATATGTGATAAGTTTACATTTCAGTTCTCGGATTTTCTTGCTTGGTCCATCACACCATTATTATACTCCCAAATGTGCTCTTTCAAAAGCGACAGTTTACAAGACTCCAATAGGAGACTTGCCTATTGATTTGGAAGGTACCATTTCTACGCATGAGAGTGAACTTCATTGATGGATGCACAGCCGCTTCTGTTTATACTTTCCTTTTTTTGTTTATCTTCTATTGATTTTATTCATTTTTGTTTTGGGTCTAGCTATTTATTCTCTACTTTATTTCCTTAAGGAGAACATCGCTAGGTTATTCTTATGAGTGATGAATGTGGTATGTTTATGTAACATGCATAGCTCCATGGATCACAAAAATAAGGGTACAAGCATACTTGTTAAATACACATATGCTTATTCATATGTATATCCATTTGTTTATCTAGGTGGGAAGATATGAATGCCTGAATGGTGAAAAAGGAATTCACAAGTTCCTTGAAGTGGTTGGATTTAATATGAATTGAATTGAGTTGATACATAAACATTAGATGATTTCTGAAATCGTTAGTTGTTTAAAGTGTAAGTACTCTAGTAATTAATGGGTAGTGTTTTTGTGCTTATTTCCGTGATTGATCAATTTTCCATTCTCCGTCTTTCAGTCATTGAGGAACTTAAAGCTACAGGGAAATTTGAATTGATGGATCTTCGTGTTGATGAAGCTGAACACAGCATGGAAATGCACTTGCCATATCTTGCAAAAGTTTTTGAAGGGTAATATCTGTTGTATGGTGAACTTGTATTTATTTTTCTTGTGGCTGACTTGGTAATATTTATTCAGGCATCAGGTAAAAGTTGTGCCCATATTGGTTGGTGCTCTTAATGCTGATAATGAAGCTATGTACGGACAGTTGTTAGCAAAATATGTAGATGATCCATCTAATTTCTTTTCTGTCTCCTCAGATTTTTGTCATTGGGGTTCTCGGTACGTTTCACATGCAGACTTATGCAGAGTTCAATTTTTGTTGGTTTCTTAGCTGTGTTTTCTCCTAAATAAATATCTCTTTTATGTTTATGCTCCAATTCGGGGATTCATACAGCTCTTTTACTGTCTTCCTTCACAACCCAACATACATTTATTGATACATGCATGTGATTATGCAACATTCTTTTAGGTCTATCATCTAGTTTAATTTTGGATTCATGAGATCACTTGGAAGAGTTTTATGGGACATCTCATACAACTGAGCTGGATTATGAACTGACTTTAGGATCCTTGAGATTGTGCTTTGTACCACCTGTATCCTGTTTGGACGTGACCTTACTCCAGTCCTTGCAAAGTAGTGAGCCTCATGAGCTGTGCCTTTTTTTTTGGAGACATGCTTATAACATGGATATGTTCTTTTTGTATATGTACTTTGTAAATTATCATTCAGGAGTTTCTGTAATAATACCTCTCCATCAGAATATCTTAGCTTTGCATGTCAATGTAACTACTTACTATATTAACCATCTTAAACATCTTTTCATGATTTTCTTGCGTTTAGGTTTAATTTCATGCACTATGACAAGAAATATGGAGCTATACACAAATCTATAGAGGCGTTGGACAAGATGGGTATGGATGTAATAGAAACTGGGGATCCTGATGCATTTAAACAGTATTTACAGGAGTATGACAATACAATTTGTGGGCGTCATCCAATTAGTGTTTTCCTACATGTAAGTTCCTCAAGCTTCTCAGGTAGCCAATTAGCACATGCCCTGTTCTACTGCAGGATCAAGTAGGGTAGTGTTTTTCTCTAGCTCTTTCTCCCGTTGATTTGTGCTTTTAATCCTTGTTGATGGTTGCTGTTTATGATTTATTTAGGCAACTGCGTTAAACTGGATTACTGACAACACCCCCCCACCCCAATATTATTCTGAATTACTTTCAGATGTTAAGGAATTGCTCAACAAAGATAAAGATTAAGTTTCTACGGTACGAGCAATCAAGCCAGTGCAAAACAACGAGGGATAGCAGTGTCAGTTATGCATCTGCAGCAGCAAAGGTGGATGCTTGAAGCTATATTAATTTGCATTTCAAATGTGCTACTGTTGGAAACAATTAACGATCTAAACTTTTTTCAATTGAATGTATCATCTAATTTGATCACTCGGCACTTGCAAAAATCTATCATGCTGTCAATTTCCTGTTTACGGATGGAAGACCAGTAATGAAACTCGTTGCCCAACTGTTTACTGCTGTGGACTTCTTTAATATTATGCTTCTGTGGCACACCTGAATATGTGCTCATGGCAGCTGAATGGTTGGTGGAGTCTTGGAGTAGCATTGTTGCCATGTGCCTTGAAGCATAGTTTTTGTCTGAAACAAGGACATGATAATAAAAATCTGATCCAAAAACCGTGGTTGTAGGGTAAGATTTCAGCAAAGGTGCTAAATAGGTCCTACATGTCACATATCAAAGCCAGAAGTAAACGGAGGTAAAAGGCTAATGCAATAAACTTTTAGTTATCAGAATTCATTATATCCAAGTTTGTCACTTGAGGACATGTATTGATTTGATGCTGAACCTTCTGCCTCGACTCTTGATATTATTTGTCAGCAACTGAGGGCGCTATGCCTGAAAACAGCTCGTATTATCTCTGACAAAAGTAGTAGTAAAATTGTGAAAATTTGTAATACTTATGGCTGCTGCCCCCTGATAATGAAAGCTAAGCACGGTCGCTAAAGCATCTGAATGGGTTCTTTGCAATATCCGGCTCAGTAAAATTTCCTTTCAAGTAACAGCTGTTGCCCTGATTATGTTCATATTAACCATGAAGAGTATAAGTCTGGACGGGTAGCGCGTTACATCAATTCTATATATCAATTTCATTATTATTATCATCGTCGTTATTATACTTGCGACTCCCCGAGCTGCTGCTGCTACTTGTTCTATCTGCTTAGAGGGAATCCCAACCAGGATTTGGCTATCTGAACTATCAAACATGGCGGACAAGGCAGTAACGATTTGCACAAGGAAGTTCATGACTAACTGATAGGCGGTTGTCGAAGCCGTCAAAAATAAATCTATTAAACAATCAACAAGAAATTTGTAGATAGTGGCAATAGGGTCGAACCACAGGGAATTGACACTAAAGATCTTCCTAATAATAACCAAGATAAGTAAATAACAAATAAGTAAAAGAGGGGGGTTTTTGAATTGATGATTAAAACTAAATAGCAAAGGAGAACAATAATTTAATTGAAAAGGAATTCCAACGAGAAAGAGATTCTAGCTGAAGTGTGAGTCTAATTCAGTTTGTTCAGAATTGATCATTGATTATTAAAGACTCCTATTTGATTTCAATAAATTAGTTTTGGTTGTGGAAGACGCTTCTCACAATCCAAATTCCTCCTTAGTTCTAGTTTGATTAGGAAACGTTCGCTAATCAAACACTAATCAACAAGTTGCCAAGGAACGTCCTTGGGGCATTGTAGCATCGAACAACTGTTGATTGCATTAAGACTTAGAGAAACCCAATTCTATCATTGCCAACCGCGTGGTCAAGTTTAGATTATGCAACCTGATTAAATGTGAATTTGAACAATCAAAGCAATTACGGACCTAAACCATTCAAACAATATTACTAAGCAATTTAAAAGCAATGGGCCCTTATTGATTCTAAAAGCAAAGTAATATTTATAGAAAAGATCAGATTGCATAAATATTGAAACAAACAAGAGTTCAACAATGGAGTATTAAACCTCCCAATTCATCACAAATCTGAATATTCTCAACTTCAACTAGAAAAGAATGAGTTTAGCCACTCATGGTGACTAAAATACACAAAAGATGAAAAGAAAGAAAAAGAAAGAACAGCTGAAGAGTTTCTGGCGAGGGAGAAGGTGCTGAGTTCCTGATCAGAAGATGATGTCTTGTTGGTTTGGAGGTTGCCCCTTTTATAGCTGAAGAAATCTCTCCTTCTAGGGTTTTGAAATCCCTTTTTAATTTGGCTTGTGATTCCTCTTTTGATGTTGAATTTAATTGCAACTGGAATTCCTTAAGTGAGAAACTCTTTCGTGGCTCTTGGAATTGATTTGGTAGTGATTGAGTTGGATTTGGACTTCTGAAAACTCAAAATTCAGTTTCCAGTTGTTTTCCCGCCTCTGCTGTCAAGTTCTGCTGTCAAGGTGATTTGCCCAGTTTTTCTGAGAGTGATTTGGGCAAATCACTGGGCAAATCGCTCTCTGGGATTCAGTCCAGTTTCTGTCTCTGTAGTTCTACTGTCAAGGTGATTTGCCCAGTTTTTCTGAGAGTGAGTTGGGCTAATCACTGGGCAAATCACTTTTGCTGTCATTTTCTGCACTTTTTCTCCAACTCTTCAATTTCTTCCTTTTCTATAAAAACATAACAAAAACACAATTTAAGCTAGAAAAATATGTAAATAAACAGTAAATAATATATTAAAAACATGGCTAAATTATGCTTGGTCAAATACCCCCACACCTAGCTTTTTGCTTGTCCTCAAGCAACAAATAACTTAGCCAATCAAGCCCTCCTTTTCTTTTGAGCCTAAGCACCACTTAATCAGCCCTCCCTAGACTCCTAAATTGAAGTATCACAGTATAGAGTACATGCACCAAGGTCATCCTCTCCTTTCCTTGTTTCCCTTCACCTACCATGGTCAAGAGAAAGGTTTTTGACTCAATCATGCTTATTCTTTTATGTTAGGTTTAATGCAACCCCTAGGAGTGACTTGCCACCTTCTCTCTTTCTCCTTTTTATTTTATTTTTATTTTTATTTTCAGCAGCACTTATTCTTATCCTTGCCTGAAAAAGTCACTAACCTTTTTACGCGATTGTGTACATGGGTGATACACCCCCGGTTACTCAGTTAGTCACTTGTTCAAGTGGCTATTAGCTCTGTTCATAGTCTAGACCATCGAAACTTTATTTGCTTGAAAAAGTTACTGACCTTTTTACGCGATTGTGTACATGGGTGATACACCCCCGGTTACTCAGTCAGTCACTTCTCCAAGTGGCTATTAGGCTCAATTCATAGTTTTAGACCATTGGAACAGGTTTATGATTTGTGCTTTGTGCTGGTTTTCCATGATAGTTTGGGCAAATCAACTCATAGGGGATTACACTAGCTTTTAGTTTACATGTATTTGTATTTTTATTCCCCTTGACCTTAGCAAATTTAAGGATTCAATTCAAGAGAAAAACTCCCTAAGTGAAGGTAACATACTGTGAATGATTCAATTTAGGCTTAAAGGGGTGGCAAATCAATGGGGTCATGAGATAAGGAAGCTCTTTTAACCTTGTTATCTATGTTGAGTAGAGAAAAAAGCTAAGACAAAATTCTGTGTGTGTGCAAAAAGGGGTAAGAATAATGCAAAAAGAAACAAAAAGAAACAAAAAGAAACAAATAGATGATGGAATCAATGCAAAAGTAACCTAACAATACCCCCACACCTATGACAAACATTGTCCTCAATGTGTAAGCATGTATATAAAAAAATTAAGAAGAAAAGGGAAAAGGACTTCCTGGCCTGTGGGTGATTTGGCTAGTGATTTGGGCAAATCACTGGTCAAATCACTGTCTGTCACCGTGGTGGGGCAGAAAAATGTTGAACCAGCAGTTGCAACATGCTTTCCATGTGCTGCATCCTGTCTTGAGCCTCCACCGAATGGTCTTGAGGTGCCTTTTATGTCCTCCAAGGTCCACCCAATTTCTTTTTTGTGCTTCCTTAACACATCAAGGATCTTTTCTTCTTCTTTTTGGCTGAGCTGGTTGGAAATATTTACTGGAAGTGTATTTCCAGCTCCCAAGTAGGCATATTTGAGGTGGCTAGGCAAGGGTTTCAGATCTGGTGTATCTGCTGTCTGCTGGTTTCCTGTCTGCTTGATGTCTGATTTGCCCAGTGATTTGGGCAAATTTCTGGGCAAATCACCTTCTGTTAAGTCTGTCTGCTCACTGATTTGGGCAGATTGTCTGGGTGATTTGGGCAAATTGCTGGGCAAATCATCTGTAACCAGCTGTGAACAGTACTCCATCTGGTCTGTCTTGGTGTTGCTGTTCACTTCTTCTCTCCTGCAAAGACCTTCATAAAGTAAGTTTTCTTGATCAAAATAAAAAATTTCTTGACTTAAATCATCAATTATATCAAGGCCATAAACAGGAGAAACATCATTGGGGAATTTCATGGCATCATAAACATTAAATTTTATAATTTCCCCTTCAAACTCCATGGTCAATGTGCCATCATGCACATCAATTTTTGTTCTTGCTGTGCTCAAGAATGGTCTCCCAAGTAAGATATCAGAGGTGATGTTGCCCTTATCCTCCTCCATGTCAATCACATAAAAATCAGCTGGGAAGACTAGTTGGTCCACTTGCACCAACACATCTTCAAGCACTCCCTTGGGGTGGACAATGGATCGGTCAGCCAGTTGGATCACAATGCTGGTGCCCTTGAGTGTACCTGCATTTAACAAGTTAAAAATAGAAAGGGGCATAACATTAATTGAAGCTCCAAGGTCACACATGGCTTTCTTTATCCCCACATTGCCTATCTTGCATGAAATGGCAAACATTCCTCTATCCTTGCATTTGGTGGGAAGTTTCCTTTGAATGACAGCTGAGACACACTCCCCCACACTTACCTTTTTATGTTCAGCAAGTTTCCTCCTATTGGTGCATAGCTCTTTGAGAAATTTAGCATACCTTGGTATTTGCTTTACAGCATCAAGTAGGGGTATGTTGATTTCCACTTTGCGAAGTGTCTCTAATATCTCTTTCTCCTCTTTCTCCTTTTGGGACCTTGCAAATCTCTTTGGGAAGGGAGGAGGTACCTTGAATTTCTCCATAGGTTGTTGTTTCTGCCTTTGACTGGATTCTGCCTGGTCTGCTGATTTGGGCAGATTATTTGGTAATCTGGGCAAATCACTGGGCAAATCACTTTCTGGCAGATTCTCATCAGCGACCTGTTTCTGCAATTTTTCAGACTTTCTGTCTTCCAGCTCTTTTCCACTCCTCAATGTGATGGCACTAGCATTTTGTCTTGGATTTATCTCAGGTTGGGAAGGTAGCTTTCCTTGTGATTCAATTTTGTTCAAGGATAAAGCCATTTGCCCCATTTGTTTCTCAAGATTCTGCACAGTACTTGCCAAATTTTTCACAATCTCTTCAAGAGATGCATTAGAATTCTGAGGTGCAGCTTGAGCTTGGTTTCTTTGCTGGTAGCTTGGATATTGCTGTCCCCTTGCATAACTGAAATTTGGATGGTCCCTCCAACCTGGATTATAAGTATTTGCATAGGGATCATACCTTCTTTGCCCATTAAAGCCTCCAATAGCCTTGACTTGCTGGTCCTCCTCTTGAAGGGAAGGACATAGGTCAGTAGGGTGGTTACTGGCACATATTCCACATGTATTGGGCTGCTGAATCTGCTGGACTTGTTGGGTTTGACTCACAACAAGGCTTCGGACAACATTGGTGAGTTCAGAAAGTTGGGATGATAAAGTGGAATTACTCACCTCATTTACATTCCTTGTTGGCAGCTCTTGGTCTCCAAATTGTTGAGAAGCTACAGCCATGGAGGAAATTAAGTCCCTCATCTCTCGAGGTGATTTTTTTTCAATTGTTCCTCCACAGGCTGCGTCAATAAATTTTCTCTCCGAGGGTAGCAAACCTCCATAGAAGTACTCGATGAGAGATTGGTCAGAAATATCATGCCGAGGGCAGCTTGTGCACAACTTTTTGAACCTCTCCCAGTACTCATACAAGCCTTCAGAGTGCTTTTGCTTTATGCCACTTATTTCTCGACGGATGCCTATGGCTTTTGAGGTTGGAAAGAATTTTCTCAAGAATGCTCTTACCATATCAGCCCATGATGTGATGGATCCGGGTGGCAAGTAGAATAGCCATTCTTTGGCATAGTCTTCAAGGGAAAAAGGGAAGGCTCTAAGCTTGATATCATCTTCTGGAATGCCTTGAGGTCTCATGGTTGAGCACACAACGTGGAATGCCTTCAAATGCTTGTGAGGATCTTCATTTTCTAGGCCTCTGAATTTAGGAAGGAGATGAATCAGACCTGTCCTTAGCTCGAATGGTGCTGTCAATAGGGGATATTCAATGCATAAGGGTGCTTGATCTCCTGCTGGTTCAGCCAACTCTCCGAGAGTTCTCTCCCGTGGCTGTGGTTCTTGGATGGGCACGTTTCTTGCTTGATTTTCAGCTTCTACATGTGCAGCAGGTGGTGCTGCCATTGCTGGATTTTCTGCCATGTCCAGAAATTCAGTTTCGGGTAGAAATTCTGCTGTAGCAGGTGCGGTGATGGAAGTTTCTGCTGGTGCAGAAATTTCTTCAGCAGGGGCAGTAGGTGGTCTGTGAGATGGTGTTGTTGATGAAGATGGTCTTGAGGCTTGGTTCCTCAAATTTGCTTGCTTCCTTAAGCTTTTGGCAGTTTTTTCAATCTCCGGATCGTAAAGAAGAGTGTCTTTACGGCCAGATCTGGTCATAAAGGGAAAATACGTTAGTTTAAATCAATTCCCCGGCAACGGCGCCAATTTTTGATAGGCGGTTGTCGAAGCCGTCAAAAATAAACCTATTAAACAATCAACAAGAAACTTGTAGATAGTGGCAATAGGGTCGAACCACAGGGAATTGACACTAAAGATCTTCCTAATAATAACCAAGATAAGTAAATAACAAATAAGTAAAAGAGGGGGGTTTTTGAATTGATGATTAAAACTAAATAGCAAAGGAGAACAATAATTTAATTGAAAAGGAATTCCAACGAGAAAGAGATTCTAGCTGAAGTGTGAGTCTAATTCAGTTTGTTCAGAATTGATCATTGATTATTAAAGACTCCTATTTGATTTCAATAAATTAGTTTTGGTTGGGGAAGACGCTTCTCACAATCCAAATTCCTCCTTAGTTCTAGTTTGATTAGGAAACGTTCGCTAATCAAACACTAATCAACAAGTTGCCAAGGAACGTCCTTGGGGCATTGTAGCATCGAACAACTGTTGATTGCATTAAGACTTAGAGAAACCCAATTCTATCATTGCCAACCGTGTGGTCAAGTTTAGATTATGCAACCTGATTAAATGTGAATTTGAACAATCAAAGCAATTACGGACCTAAACCATTCAAACAATATTACTAAGCAATTTAAAAGCAATGGGCCCTTATTGATTCTAAAAGCAAAGTAATATTTATAGAAAAGATCAGATTGCATAAATATTGAAACAAACAAGAGTTCAACAATGGAGTATTAAACCTCCCAATTCATCACAAATCTGAATATTCTCAACTTCAACTAGAAAAGAATGAGTTTAGCCACTCATGGTGACTAAAATACACAAAAGATGAAAAGAAAGAAAAAGAAAGAACAGCTGAAGAGTTTCTGGCGAGGGAGAAGGTGCTGAGTTCCTGATCAGAAGATGATGTCTTGTTGGTTTGGAGGTTGCCCCTTTTATAGCTGAAGAAATCTCTCCTTCTAGGGTTTTGAAATCCCTTTTTAATTTGGCTTGTGATTCCTCTTTTGATGTTGAATTTAATTGCAACTGGAATTCCTTAAGTGAGAAACTCTTTCGTGGCTCTTGGAATTGATTTGGTAGTGATTGAGTTGGATTTGGACTTCTGAAAACTCAAAATTCAGTTTCCAGCTGTTTTCCCGCCTCTGCTGTCAAGTTCTGCTGTCAAGGTGATTTGCCCAGTTTTTCTGAGAGTGATTTGGGCAAATCACTGGGCAAATCGCTCTCTGGGATTCAGTCCAGTTTCTGTCTCTGTAGTTCTGCTGTCAAGGTGATTTGCCCAGTTTTTCTGAGAGTGAGTTGGGCTAATCACTGGGCAAATCACTTTTGCTGTCATTTTCTGCACTTTTTCTCCAACTCTTCAATTTCTTCCTTTTCTATAAAAACATAACAAAAACACAATTTAAGCTAGAAAAATATGTAAATAAACAGTAAATAATATATTAAAAACATGGCTAAATTATGCTTGGTCACTAACCGTCTGTTATTCCAGGAAGCAATTCACAATTGATGGTCTTCATCCTGGAAGACCCAATGTTTCCGAGGCAGAGCTGAAGGAGAAGCTAGCAAGCCTGTGTGAGGTGAAAGATCCCAATACCATTTTCGTGTTTAAGTTCAGGACTCACTATGGAGGTGGGAAATCCACTGGCTTTGGGTTGGTTTATGAATCAGTTGAGAATGCAAAGAAGTACGAGCCCAAGTACAGACTTATCAGGAATGGAGTTGATACTAAAGTAGAGAAGTCAAGGAAGCAATTGAAAGAGAGAAAGAACAGGGCCAAGAAGATTCGCAGAGTAAAGAAGACAAAGGCTGGTGAGGCTGCCAAGGGAGGAAAGAAAAGGTGATTTTTCAGGATTTTATTATCTACATATTGCCCATATCCACATATTGGGTTTTCTTTCTCTAGCATTTAGGGTGAATTTTGAGCACTTTGCTAAAGACGAGTTTTGAAGTAATGAACAGTGACAAATTTTCAGTTATATTCGGTCAAAAAAAAATAAAAAAACACTTGCGACTCCCAATGGGTGGCTGGGAAGCACCAAAGACAAATGGGTTGGTTCTTCTATAGAACTCCCAAGCTTGCATGGCCTAGTTGGCTGCTACTAAAGAACGAAACAGATTGAGAAGAAGAGACGTGTACAAGAGTTAAAATCTCTAGTCATGGCGGCATGAGAATGGCCCTTCTAATGAAATCCATTGGAAGTTCTAACAGAAAACTGTGGAATAGAGTATGATTCTCAAAGTTGATGATATCGAATCACTTTCAGCTTTCAACCTTTAGTTTACAATTTCAACTAGAGTTGACGTAACATGAGCTTTTCATAACAGCAAAACAGCCAAATATTAGATCAGCCAGAACAAGAGGAAATTACGATTTCCTCTAACAACGACGCGGCTCTTATTAGCAACCGAGTAAGGTCTATGCCACCAAAAAGCATAGGAAGCACAAGCACATAAATATTTTTTATTTATAAGTAGGCATATACATTTCAGCCAAGGAAGTATTGTCCAATTCGTCCTTCCTGTGTAAAATGTTTAGTTTGATCGAACTCTGAAATCATTGAAATCAGGCTGTGAGGAACCGCAATCATCATTATCAGATTCGACAGACATGGCACCTGCTGACCCATCTTCAAAAGGCGGGAACGTACTCCACTTGCCAGTAGGATTTAGAGGCTCGAATACAATCACCCCACCATTTGATAGCCCCACTGTAAATTGATTTGGTTTCTGTGGATGTGCAGCAATAACTAGTGGATAAGCATCATCACTGCAGCAAAGAAAGAAACTATGAGATCATATCATTTGCCAATAGAAAATTAACATGAGCATGGGAAAAATGAAGAGACTCTAAAGATTAACTAGAGCATTGCAAACAAAACCCAGAAGAATAAGAATGAAAATTCAGGAGGATGAAGAAGGAAAACATGTTTCAATGTTCAGGAACTACTCGAGATGACAACAATAGATATTGTAAAAATACTAGGTCTCAGAAAGCAATGAATAAAAAAGAGTAATGAATGACAACAAACACATGCTTTTCTGAGCATGGACAATGTCACTAAAGCTGTTTTATGGCATGAAGCAAGTGGCATACCGTGAACCAACAGGAAGGTAGGCAGTGGAAGTAATTCGACAAAGTAATTGAAGATGCGAAGCACCAAATATCGACACACTTCCATCCATAAAGCTGGCATATACCATTTGGCTATCACATGAGAAGGTTGCTTGGGAGATTGGTGCAAGATCTCCTCGTCCCCACTGGAAGCATAAGATAAACAAGGTTTTCAATTATATACACAACAGAAAGACAAATAGAGAAAACCTGCTTAAAAAACACAATTACCTCCTTTAAACATTCTAAATTTCTGGCTTCATAAATTGTGAGATGCCTCTCATTTACAGCAAGGAATTGTGTTTGATCCTGATGAAACTGGATGTGGGTGTCCAATAGTGCCACAGGCTTTTTCTTGTCAGGAATCTCTAAGAATCTGCTTCTGTGTTTTTCCCACCCTTCAATGTTCCACACTAAAATCTGCAGAAGTACAGGAAACACAAGAACATGATTAGAGAACAAAAGTCCACGTATCTATATGAAATCACTTGCAATAGCTGTGCTGAACATGAATACATTCATTGCTTAAGCAAACATTAGAAAAGCAAAGCCCCAAGCTTCCATATATGTTTGTTTATTGGAACACTTGTGCACTGCAGGAATTTACACTTGACATTGCATAGAGAATTAACTGCTACACAGCAAGCTGTGCACTAAGATATGTGATGCCAGATATCCGTTCTATATCATTTAAATACTAACCTGGGAATCTGCTCCAGAAGAAACAAGCACATTCAAGGCTTCAGAAAAGGCAACGCTAGATACTCTCTTGGAATGACCCTCAAGCTTATGAATAACCTGCACGAATTAAGTACGTAAAAGGACTTGCTTGGATTTCTTTAAACACACCATTGGTACAAATTAGGAGCAGAACATACCTTAGCTAGACGAACATTATATATTAAAATTGTCGAGTCATCCCTCCCTATAGCAACTATATTGTTATCTTGAGGGAGAAAAGCAAGGCTAGTTGTGGCAGGTGGTGGAGGCATGATGCACAGCATTTTCTGTTCTTATCCAACAAAATTCAAGAGCAGTTGGTTAGATCTTATCATGATTGAGAACAACAAACACATTGATTTGCTATGAAAATTACAATGTTACATGCCAACGGATTTAGTTCAACAAAAAAGCAAAGATCCTACCAACAAAGAACATTAGGGATTTCAAGAATAAAAATTTAGCTGCATGTAGAATATGAATGAGTCAAATTTGCAAACATTTTCCATACTAAATAAATTCAGGAGAATACAGTAGTGTTATATATATTAGATAGTGCCAAACTAAATCAACCATGAATAATTAAAGGATGCATGATGTAGAACCATTAAATTTGAAGAAATTGCTACAGCGGACAACCTACTGCAGGTTACCTTGAACGACATTAAGTTGAACAGGGATATTTTTCCTCCTGATGCTGACATGAGATAGGAATCATTCTTGGACAAAGCAAAACAAGGAAGAGTTTCTTCATACTTGGTGCCTGTAAGGTCATTTATCATCAGTCTTGAGCCACATTTTGGTTGCCATTGTTGAGGGAGAACTTCTGTAGTTGCCTGCAATTAATGTCTCGTTACAGTGGCATCTTATCAATTACCATTACAAGAATTTTTACAGAATAAATTCAAATGGAAAAAATATATATGTTAGGTATGCCCCTGGTTTGCTCACCTTGCCACTTGCATTAAGGTCAGTAAGTTGCCATTTCCAGAATAGATGAATACCATTTGATACCAATGCCAAAATGGCATCGCCTGCATTGTTGTAAACCAATTTTGATATCTGCATTTTCAGAGGGAGTTATCAGTACTCCAATTTTTTTGGACCAATGATCTACAAGTGTGCAAAGTCTTAAAAGTCTCAAACTTTTGCTATTCAAGCAAGTCTACATCTTTCGCAAACAAAAATATTATATTGCTTGCTAGTTACTAATATAACCACCTTAAAAATATCACAGGTATACAGAGGATAAAACTGACGGGGCAGCAGCCTTATGAACTTCTACACATGTATTGGAAGATCTATTTTTCATAGAATTCAACACAAAAAATGGTACTCATACAATTGGCACATATGAAAAAACAAACAAGAAGCTTAAACTACCCATAGCATAAAAGGAACTAAAATTTCCATATTTTGCAATATAGTAATAGTCATTTACCTATTCCCCAGTGCAACAATATGATAGTAATTGATTTTTTTTTTCATAACAGAGAATGTAAAACATGTAAAACAAAAGGAAAGAGGAGTGAACAACAAAAGAAGAAAACAACATAACTTTATGTATAGGAAGATCTAACCTTGTTTGCTTTTACATACGAGGAAGGGAGCCACAAGGTCCGACACTGAGAAGGCTTGTTTATTTCAAAGAGTTTCCTATCAGCTTTCCCAGTAAATTCACATTTCACAGCCTCCAAGCCCTTTGATTCCCAATTCTACAAGAAAATAGTTTATGTATGATGGTATCTCAGATGCAATTTTTTAAAGTATTTACCATGGCAATAAGGCCTACATTGAATCAACAAGTAAACAGAAATCCAACTGAGCTCATAGATTTTGCCATTGCGAGATAAGATAATAAATTATACTAGACAAATCAACCCAGAAGCACCCACCGTCAGTGCTTCATCAGCAATTCCAGCACAAGAAACAGTTGAAGGTGTGTGAATGGCAAGCTACATAAAAATAAAAGTATCAAACAGGATAGATTTTTCTGTGCAAGTATAATAGAGCACATTAAATATACTGACCTTCATAAAAGTATCAGAGAGAACTCTAGAGGCATCAACTGAGCAGTTTTCAGATATGGGTTGCAGCTGAAGACCCCTATCAGTAGCCAAAATCTTGATTCTGTTTTCATTTGCAAAAACAGCCAACAATGTGCCATCTTTGTTGAACCGAATACATGGATTTTCCTTCATATAATAAGAGAAGAGAACTCAATGATTAGTTCTACCACCCTTCTTTTCGTTGGAATACTTAATTGAAATTAATAAAAAAATCCTCCCTTGAATTGTTATGGGTGGAATATTTAATTGAAGTTCAATAAGAACTAATAAACAGAAATATAAAGGCCATCGAGCTTGTCCATTTACTAATCGTCAGAGTCAAACTGAAGCATAAAAACCAACACTGAGGAACTTACCGGTAATCCTCCATCTGCATCAATAGTTGAGAAAAGATCAACCTTGTCCATATCCCAAATCTTAATTACATGCTCATCACCAGCAGCCAAGAATTGATTCTTCATTATATCAAACTGCACTACAGCCAAAGAATTCTTCTGCAATCCACTGTAGACCCTCTTTATTGTACCTTCACTTTCATTCCATTCAACAAGAAATGACTCTCCACATTTATTGGTCCCACAAGAGAAAAGCCTGCAAAGTTATTCATTGCAAAATTGACATTTTTATTCATCATTAGATATAACTGGAACCCAAAATGTTTGAACTTTTCAAACCAAGTAAATGAGACCTTCTATCATCAGCATTATATGCCAGTGATGTACACCCCAGACCAGGAGCATCAATATCAACTCTGGCTCCACAATTATCATATAGCCATGCTTTTATATGGCCATCCACTGATGTTGAAAAGATAAACTGATTCAGAAAAGCAAATATTGAGTACAGAGTGTCAAGCAAGAAAAACATCAAAAGCTCCAAACTAGCACTAAAATCAGCCACAAGTAGGATCAAGACTTATTCTTACATGGATGTTTTCCTTGCTATGAGGGCAGATAGAATAAACAGCAGAATCATGACCTTCAAAGCTATACATTCTGACACCAGTAGTCACATCCCATACCTAATCATCAGAAATATATCATCGAACTCTCCATAATTTAAGACAACTGGTTATATAACATAAAAGAAAGCCAACCTTGATCATCTTATCATCACCACATGTTATGACCAAAAGTTTGTTGGCGACGGCAGAGAATGCTAGATCATTTACACCACCAACATGAGCATCAATCTAGAATGAGAAATGTATAAACAAAAAAAAAAGAGATAAAAATGATTTCTAGAGACAAACCAAAAAAAGAAAAAAGAAATATATATTAGTAAGAGAAAAGATGTTATAAAGGTACCTCCATTTGCTGCTGAACATCATACAGACCAGCATAAGAATATAATTGAACTATGTGTTTTGAATATGCAGCACCTGGTTTAGGGAGGGTAACCAAGTTATGTTTATATGAAAATCCAGAATAACTGGCTATTGTTTCCACTTGAGTTTTTAATATCTTTCAACTTACCGAACAAAGAACCTTCAGGGCTCCAAGCAATACAATTAACAGAAACACATGGATCCTTAAGAAAAGCTGTCTGCTTATTTGTGAGATTGATTCAGATTTTACTCACATAATTGTTTTCCCAGCTAGTATAAAATATAATATAGGGGACAAACCTTGAATTTCATTGAGCATGCTCCAATATCCCAAACCTTAAAATTCCTCGAAAGCAACTTCTCCCCAGAACTAACTTTCCACAGTCCTATATCTCCCATATTAGTTCCAACTGAGGCATCAAGCCATCAAATTCCACAAGTAAACATCAGCTTCAAATAAGCTATTTATCCTAAAATGCATAGAAGAACATTGAAGTAATCCTTGTGTGTAAACCTAGAAGAATAGTCTGTTTAACAGGATGAAAGTCCATGCTCATTGGAGATGACGCCTCGGTCAATATTCTTGCAACATTCTTGGGCAAGTCAGTGTTGCTTATCTGTCTGTGACTTTCAAATGAATTGTTTTTCTGAGGACTCTCGGGCAAGTCATCAAGAATTCTGAGAATACTTTGATCAGGATGAATGGTAGATGAGAAATCATTGGCATTGTCAAGAAAGCTTTCACCAGGATGTGAGACAGCTGATGTTTCCTATACAGAAGAATGGAAACAATAGTCGAAAAGAAAAAAGACTCGATTTCAGCAAGTTAGGTTGCAATAAAATTTCATCTAGCTTACCTCATTAGAGGTCTCAGAAGGAAAATATTCAGATACACCATTAGTCTTCAAACCATCTGTATTTGTGGAAAACAATTAGTAGCACATTGATGAGACAATGGCTCATTTTTTCACATGATTACATATTTACAATAATAGGACTATACATAAGGTCAAAAGAAATACCAACAGTAACTTAACATCAATACCTAGGTTTGTTGAACCACCAAGACAGATGGTTCCACTCCAAATTTCAGAATGAGAGACAGTTGATGGGGTAGATATTGAACTGGCTGGGGATTTTGGAGCTGTCATTGATGTGGTCTGAGAAGTGGACATGTGAAAGTTGAAGCACTTTGAAAAGGATATTTAATATAAATAATATTAGATGGACAATCAAGCTGGCTTGATTAGGATTAGAAAACATACTAAGCCAATTTTCTGGAATAAGAAAAAGAAAAAATACCAGCTTTCATTTCATATCATACCACTAGATTGTTATCACTTGATGTTGAAAGTAACTGATCCTCTGGTGGTAGACAAACATGATCCACAAAAAGAGTACTTATATTAGGATTTGGCTGAGGATGTGTACAATGTATATGCTGCCAGTTCAGGCTGTCAGATCAAATACTGAAATAAGTTAACTACAAAAACTACTTAAATCTTCTAGAAGATGTGGAGTATCCAAGATGCTAAAGCAACAACAACAAATTTAAAATTCATTTAAATTTAATGAACCGTTAATCAAATTCACTTGGTAGTTAACGATATTTACACATATATTTAATTAACGGTATGATACTCAACTATGGATCCATCATCTCTCTCTAGGTGTATGCATGTACTATTTAAAGTTGCAAATGAAAGAAAGGAGAAAAAGTTTTTTTTCAAAAAAAAATACCCTTGATTTATGAGACGGCGTAATCTCTGACTTCTAATGCTGGGAAATTTCAACTTGTCATGTAAAAGAGGGTTCGCCTCTATAACTTTCTTAACCTCAAGTGTCAAGATTTTCCTTGCAGATTCTGTATCTCCATACAAGGAGAGTGAGTCATTTTCCCTGTTTAACTCACAGAATTTAAATTAAGAATTAAGCTCCTCTTTAAATCCTAATGTGACCAAAATTAGGTACTGGGGCAAAAACTAGTAACAAATTGTACCTTATATCATTTAATGTCAAAAGTTGAGTCATTTCCTTGAAGAGGACCTCATTATCCGGGGCAAAGACTTTCAAATCCTTCATAAGGATGTCTAAAGCCTTGGCGCGTTCATTCCTGTAAACAACCAATCAATAGATTCAATGCTTGTTCAGTCGTGCTTAAGGCAATAATATTTACATAAGGCAAACCATGGAAAATTTGAAAGGCAATCTCACTTGTCCAATTGCTCAAGGAACTTCTGCTTCCGGATCTCAAAAAAGATCTTGGTTGAGTATCTATTGTCATCTAACTTGGTGAACCCGGCGAGATACTTCTCAGCCTCATCCCAATGACCATTAAGTAACATCTCCTCAAAAAATTCCATGTTGAAGTAAAGCCCAGTTTCATTCTCAAGCCTATATACATCCAATGGGATTGAAAAGTTACACACAAGCAACATATGAGATTAAAGGATGGGCGTTGGGCAACCACAGTGTTTGCGATCAGGAAAGAGGGGAAAAGAACATTACATGTGAGCAGCTCCTTTTAAACCTTCCTCATCGAGGAACTGCAAAATTAAGAAGACAAGCTCTTTATTGAGAGTAGACATCTATCCACCGCAACCAGAACCTTCAAAGCAACAGCAAAATCAGAGATTTAATATGTTAGAATTGACGAAATTAAGCATATAGGCTGTGGTCAGAATTAAAAAAGGAAAAAAAAAAGACTCCGATGATCAAATTCCTGACAAATAAAGGAACAAACTTGAGGTCTGATAAACAGAATTCAATTAATCAATCGAGAAATTCAGGTTTTCATCCAATCACAAGATCAAACTTACCTTAAAATTAATGAAAATAAGCAGAAAAAACCTGGAAGAAAAGGAAAACAAATTCACAAGGTTGAACAATTATTAAAAAAAAAAAAGCCCACCTGACAACTGATAAGCCAGGAATCAAGACGATTCAGCGAAAGAGACCTATCTTTATAAACACAGAACTGAGCTGCAAAGGAGATTGTCAGTCTCTCTATCTCAGTCTCCGAATGGTTACCGTCAGAGAAATTAGAGCTAGTGGGGGGAGACAGGAGAGGGCGTTCGCATATAACAGTGGCGATATATTCGAGATGATAGGCACTAGCGCTTATCGCAATAAGCAATTCAAAATAGGGGTAAGCACTGTTCAGTAGAATAGAAATAACAAAAAAAAACGATTTGATTTAATAATTAGTTCGGTTTTAAAATAAAATCAATTCGATTTGATTTTAATTTTTGAAAATTTCGAGTTGATCAGTTCGATTTAATTTTGAAGATAAAATAATTTAATTGAACTAAACCGACTGAATTTAACCCTAAACGCTGGTGATTCGACACTTCCTATCCCGCATACAGCCATCTACTTCCCTCTTTCTCAAACCTCAGTCTCAATTGTAGCACCCTAACAGTCGTGAGACGACTCCTCACCAATCATTAGCTGTCGTTCTCTCTTTTCCTTTCTCGTCCTTCAGTTCAGTCCCGCACTCACGGCCACCCACCCTCCCAGTCGTCAGTCCCGCAGCCACCCACCCACCCAATTGGTAAAGCCAGAGTCTCTTTTCTCTATCCTTCGCGTCTTCACCCACCCACCCAGTCACAGTCCCGCAACCACCCATCCACCCACTTGCCAAAGCCAGAATCTCTTCTCTCCATCCTTCGCGTCTTCAGTCCCGCAGCCACGGCCACCTACCCACCCAGTTGCTAGTCCCGCAGCCACCCACCCACCCACTCGCCAAAGTCAGAGTCTATTCTCTCCATCTTTTGCGTCTCTCACTCTCGGCCATCGCTTGCAGCTCGCGTCTCTCTCTCACATCCGTCACTCGCTGCTCGCATCTCTCATCTCTCTCTGACGGCCGGCGCTCGCATCTCTCCCTTACGATCGTGGTAAATTATAATTAGTTTAAACTTAATTTTCTTTATATTTTTGAAACTATCTAATACTAGTTTTGGATGTCCAGATTTTAAACACATGGTGTAGCACGCTGATTCTGTATTAAATTTTATAATTAATTAAATATATTAGGTTCAAATCAATTCTTATTAGGCCCATTCTGGATTGAATTTTATGATTAATTAAATATATTAAGTTTAAATCAATTCTATAGTATAATTCAATGAAATTAGAGAAAAGTTCAAAAATCGATTTCGAACCGAATCGAATTGAATTCGGTTCAATTTAGTTCAATTTTCTATCTTATTTAATTCGATTTGATCTACAATTTAAAAAAATTCTATTAAATCAGTTTTAATCGGTTCGATTCGATATCAAACCGAACCGAGCGATGCACGCCCCTACTCCAAAATGAAAAGATTTAACTATATAAGCGCGTGACAGTGGGTCCACTGCTACTCCACATAAAGTTGGTCCACAGGAGCGTCTGGATACGTTCATAATATATGTGTATATATATATATATACTTAAATACACTTATTATATATGCTAATTAAATAAATATATGTGGAAAAGTAATTGTTTACAAAAATTAAAGAATTTTTAATCTAGGGATTAAAAACATATAACAAATAAAAATACATATTATCTTAAACAAAAATGGTAAAGATCATACTCTTTATTTTATATATATATGAGATTAACATCCTACAATTAAATTTCTTTATAATTTTTTCAATATTCAGTTAAGTTTATTTATTTAGAATAAAGATATAATATAATATATATGTTTAGATTCTTTTATATATAATAAAATAAATTAGTACATTTTGTTGGCTTGTTTACGCAGAAAAATAAATATTTTTTTCTTTTAATTTAAATAATTCTTTAAAAAAAATACATATAACGAATCTCGAATATATTCAGATACATTTATTACTAGATTAAATTTATAAATGCAGCATTCATATACATTTATTTGTGTTTTTATCAAGTTAAGTGAATAAAAAAAATATAATAATTTATTTATATTATGACAATATTTTGGATACATTATATAATTAAATATATTACCTTTAGTTAAATAATTCATAAATAAATTAAAACATTGTTTCTCTATATTTTTATTGAAAAAGAAAAACATGAATTAAAATTGTCCATTATCCTAAAATTTAGGCCTTCCATTGTTTCTATCCGGTAAAGATTTTCTGAATCTTATAGGGCTATATTTTTTATTAATCTACTTTCTAATTACATTCAAAATTTCTTAATATAATTATCTCCAATAATGGAATATAATTTTAATTTAAATGTGTAATATCATGATTATAAGAAAATCAAGAGATTTAGCAAAATCTTAAGAGTAATGTATGATGATTTGTTGATAACATTTTTATATATAATTCCCTTATTGGAATCAATAATTTCACAGAAACTTATTTCAATTCAATATTTTTTTATTAATTTTCTTATTCAAAATGAAAGATTTATTTTTCTTTCGACTTGTAAATTTTTTATTTATAAAAAAATAAAATTATATATAATTTTATAACAATTTATTTCAATTATTTTCTTATAAAATAGATATGCCAATATATTATGTATCTACTATTATAAATAAAATATGAAATTTTATATATTATGATAAATATAAATTATATTTGAAATAAAAAATTTCACAATAATTTATTTATTTATTGTCATTCTTTTTTTTAATTTATAAAGTTTTTATTTTAAAATAAATTCAAGTATAATTTTATAAGAATTTATTCAAATTAATACTATATATGACTCGCCCAAAGTAAGCAGTGAGCTATCACCATAAGATAGAGTCACGTTACAAATATCTGATAAATCTATACGTGTCCCATTTGTAGAAAAGGAGTCTGAGCGTTTCAAGACAGGTCGATCTCAGATTGGATAGACTCGTCCTCTCAACTTCAGGATAAGGCTCCATAAGAAAGTTGTCGTTAACAGTTACAATCCAGTAGATCCCCTTTACGCCTGCAATCACGGAATTTCTAATCAATTAGCTGGTGAAGGTTCCTTACCAACGAGTCAGCCACATCATCGCCGGATTATTAGAAAATATCATATTTATCTCCATCTCCTTACAATGTAAAAAGAGAACGATCACATAGGCAAATGTACGCTATTCTCAAACACAAATACTCTCGAGTTCTATATTCGTCTTATTTTCTATATTATTGACTTGAGTATCTCTGTTTTGCATATTAGTCAATCACAGTACAGTCTCATCCGGCCACATCATCAATTTATTCTCTGCAACATAATTTGATTCTGTTGCTGAAAAATACATTGAGTTCTCTCTGTTCATTTGGATTAAAACTGGTCTCTTATCCCTTTTCTCTTAAAAAAAATCTCTCTTTTATCTTTAGAAATGACCGACAATTCACGAGCTGCTACTAAGGTTGCTACCGATGAGTATGCTATCATTCCTTCCACTCCTAGTAGTGGACAAAATACACCCTTTATGGTCAACAAGGAAAATTTCAACAATCTGAGCATCGAGCAAATACTACAGTACATCAGAAGGTTGCAGTTTATCTTTGAGCAATACAAAACTCGGGAAGAGGTATCATTTATGGCTCCTAGTGGGAGGGAGGAAGTTTCCGTAGAGACCTCAAGGAATCAGACAGAGGAAATCCAGACTCAGTCCAAAGGGAAGGACAAATCCGAGAAAGAGGAGCCATCAGATGATGTTCCCAAGGACGTTGGCTAGAAGCTGGTATGAGCTGCCCAAAGGTGCCAAGAAGGATAGAAAGAGGACAAAAGGATCAGTCATAAGCAAAGCTAAAAGTCGGAGAAGCAAGGGTATGGGAGAGACCATAGAAGTTACTCGGTCTCTTGAGGAAGGAATGGTCGAAGTAAGTATAAGAAATATACCCCATTGGACGACTCACGAATACATATTCTAATGCAGATTAGGAAAAATGATAAGAAGATCAGGTGGCCCCTCAAACTCAATCCTAAGAAAGCCGAAAAATGAGACAGGACTAGGTACTGCCATTTTCTTAAAGACCACAAACATATAATAGAGGAGTGCCAACAATTAAAAGACCAGATCAAAAGATTAGTAGGGAACGATATACTTTGAAAGTTCATCAGAAACAGTAGAAAAGATAGGAGGCTCGATCTCGAGGTAACAATTTCCGAAATCACCTTGACAATGAACTTGTGGGGGGTTATTCATGTGATTGCATGAGGACCGAGTGTTAATAGGGGTGACAATAAGGAGAATATCACAGATGTCTAGTTCTTGAGTCAAACTCCGAGTTTTGAAAGTGATCAAGTCAGACGATCTAGTCTTTTATTTTATCTTTAGAGAAATATTAGTGATTTATGAAAATATTATAAAACTAGAATGCATTCTTCAAATTTCTTTTTTTATAGGAAAATCAGAATCGTAGGATGGATGAAAGTGTGGAGATAAGAACAATGGCCATAAGGCAATCGTCAGGCCATCCGAGCATGGGTTCTACATATAATCAGAGCGTTGATCCGCATAAATAAATTCATAAAAAACCACAAGACCATCCGGATATTCGTCCTGCATATAATCCGGGCATTAGTCTACGGAAATAAACATTCATAAAAGGCCACAAGGCCATCCGGATATGGGTCTCACATATAATCTAGGCACAGGTTCCTCATATAATTCGAGCGTTGGTCCTCGGAAATAAACATTCACAAAAGGTTACAAAGCCATCCGGGCATGGGTCCCGCATACAATTCGGGTGTTGGTCCGTGATCAAGCATAATTTAGCCACATTTTTATTATATTTATCACTGATTAATTACACATTTTTCTAACTTAATTTATGTTTTTGTTATGTTTTTGTAGAAAAAAAAAAAGAAAATGGAAAGTTTGAGAAAAAGTGCAGAAAAAGCTGAAAAAGTAATTAGGTCAAAGTGATTTGGCCAAATCACCCGCAGAAATCAAAAGCAGAAAGCTAAGGCAGAAATATGGAGGCAACACACAGAAACGATTTGGGCAAGTGATCTGCCCAAATCACCCGCCCAAATCACATTGACGCAGAGAGACAGCAGAAGCGGAAAAAGTGCAGAAAACTGAAATTCAAAAGCAAAGAAGTCCAAATCCATTTCAAACACCACTAGACCAGTCCCAAGAGCCACGGGAATATCTTTCACCAAAGGAATTCCATCCACAATAAAATTCAAAGACAAAAGAGGAATTAAAGACCACAAAGACCAAGTCAAAATTGGGATCTCCTAACCCTAATTGAATTTGGACTCTCCACCTATAAAGAGGACAACATCTAGACCAGCAGATCATCTCATCTTCGGCAATTCTGCAGAAACATAGCAGGAAATCTGCAGCAGCTCCTCTTCTTTTCTTTCTTATTTTCTTTTGTGATTTTGTCCACCATGAGTGGCTAAATTTCATCTTTTCTAGTTGAAATTGGGGAAATTTAGATTTGTGATGAATTGGGAGATTTAAAACCCCATTATTAAACTCTTATTTGCTTTCAATATTTATGCAACTTGATCTTTCTATAATTATTAGTTTGCTTTTAGAATCAATTAAGGCCTGTTGCTTTTAATTGCTTGAGTAATATATTGTTTGAATAATTTAGGTCCGTAATTGCTTAGATTGTTTAAACACAAGTATTGTAATACCCGGCTCGAGTCCGGTATTGGAATTCCTGTCATCCGGTGGAATCCAGGATGTCGGAATTCTCTAGACGGGTAGGCTTTATGTTTTTCTAAAGTCATGAAGTATGTTTTTATGTTTTTAAGTTAAATGGAACTCAGTGGTTGAAAGAAAAGAACCAAGGCAGAAAAGCCAGGTTCGGCCGCCGAAGGTGATATTCGGCCGCCGAACATGCATGACTTTCGGTTTCACGTGTGGCCGCCGAAGGTGGTCTGGCCAGCCACCTATGAAAGGCCCTCAATCGGTTGAAAGGATAAGCTTTGCCGCTTCCTTTCATTTTCTGAGGTGAGACCCTGTCCTTCTTAAGGTTTTTTCATGTTTTCATCAACTCATGCAAAGGTTTGATTGATTTTTATGGTATTTTGAAGGTTTTGAGCTAAACACTTGAGATTTTGAAGTTTGGAGAGTTTGAAGGAGAGTTGCTTCAAAACTCCACGTTGGGATCGTTCATCTTCTTGGTTTCAAGAGGTAAGTGAAGATCCTGAACTTGTTTTTCTGCTTTATGAAGGTTTTGTGAGGTTTTGGGAGAGAGTTGCATGAATAGGGTAAAAAGAGAGCGTGTGATGATTGTGTGAGGAACAACTTGTTTATGTGTTATGCTTTGTTGTTTGTTGGGGTTTTTAGGTAGTTTTTGACCCCTTTGAGCATATACTTGGGTGTATGCATGTTGAGGAATTGAGGTGGTTGAGTTTGAGAAGTTTTGGTGCTTTTTAGTGAGAGGCAGAGCAAGTTTCTGCCTTGCTGATGAACCCAGCTTCGGCCGCCGAAGAATGGTTCGGCCGCCGAAGAATGGTTCGGCCGCCGAAGAATGGTTCGGCCACCGAATGTGCTGAGGAGGTGGCTTCGGTTGCCTAAGCTTGCCCCCGAGCCTTTGGACTTTCGGCTCTGGAGGGGAGTTTCGGCCGCCGAAGGTTAGAGACTTTCGTCTCTGGAGTGCCTTTCAGCCCCCGAAACTTGCCCCCAAAAGGGTTCAGCTGCCGAAAGTAGAGATTCGGCCGCTGAAGGTGCATGCGTTTCGGCTCTGGAAAGGACTTTCGGCCGCCGAACCTGCCGCCGAAAGTGTCCTGTCCAGCCTTCCTTTGTATGCTTTGCATGGATGTTTGAGTGAGTTTAAGGGGATTCTTGGGGAGTTTAATAGAGTTGTTCTTAAATTGGTTTGGTCCCTCATGTGGGTTTATCTGTGCCTACACAGACCAGAGGAACCAGAGAGAGCAGCAGTGAGTCCTGCTCCAGAGTTTACAGAGCCTGCAGAGTCAGTCCAGATTGCCAGAGGTGAGTGGAACTAAACTTAATTCTTTAATTAAGAAATGGGATGTTTTTAGCATATGTCATGCATCATGGTTATGCAGTAGGTTGCTTGCATTAGAATCCACGAATATGTGGCATTGCATAGTTATGTGTTGATGTGGGTGAATGCTGAATGATCCAATAGTTCCAGACAGGAAGTCCAGGACCCCATTCTACGGCCTGGCAAGTATAGGAAAGTCCAGGACCCCATTCTACGGCCTGGCAGGTATAGGAAAGACCAGGTGCCCAGTCTACGCCCTGGCAAATGGTAAGCATAGGTGTTATATACACATATACATATACAGTACAGGAAGACCAGGACCACAGTCTACGGCCTGGCACGGAACAGTTACTGGAACTATGTGGTGACAGATTTACCCTTGATGTGGATTGTCTGTGTTATGATGCATTCCATAAGATCATGTTTTAATGACCTGTTTTACTGTTCTACTCACTAGGTGATCAAGCATAATTTAGCCACATTTTTATCATAATTATTATTGCTTATTTACACATTTTTTAGTTTAATTTATGGTTTTTATCTTGTTTTTACAGAAAAGGAAGAAATTGGAAAATTGGAGAAAAAGTGCAGAAAATTTACAAAAAGGTGATCTGCCCAGTGATTTGCCCAAAAATCTGCTCCAATCACTGCTCTGATCAAGCTAAGGCAGAAACCCGGAGGCAACAGATAGCAGTGATATGGGCAGTGATTTGCCCAAGAAACTCGAAGATCACTGGTCAAATCACTCGCAGAGACACAGAGGACTGACTCACAGAGAAGCGATCTGGTCAGTGATTTGCCCAATCACTTGAAGAAACTGGTCAAAGCACCGGGCAAATCACTTTGACAGCAGAAAATTGCAGCAGAGCGGGAAAATTGGCAGCAAACAGAAATCCGAATTTTCAGAAGTCCAAATCCAATCCAATCACTTCCAACACAAATCCAAGAGCCACGAAAGAGCTTCTCATCCAAGGAAATCCAATTGCAATTAAATTCAACATCAAAAGAGGAGTCCAACACCAAATCAAAAAGGGATTTCAAAACCCTAGATGATAGAATTCTTCAGCTATAAAAGGAGGACTTCCAAACCAGAAAATCATCTTCTGATCAGCAACTCAACTCGCCAGAAACTCTCCAGCATCTTCCTTTTTCTTTTCTTTTCATCTTTTTGTGTATTTAGTCCACCATGAGTGGCTAAACACTTTCCTTTCTAGTTGAAGTTGGTGAATTTCAGATTTTGTGGTGAATTGGGAGATTTAAATCTCCATTGTTAAACTTCTATTTATTTCAATATTTATGCAATTTGAGCTTTCCATAATTATTACTTTGCTTTTAGAATCAATAAGGGCCCATTGCTTTTAAATTGCTTAAAGTGATAATTGTTTGAATGATTTAGGTCCGTAATTGCTTAAGTTGTTCAAATACACATTTAATCAAATTGCATGATCTAAACTTGACCACGCGGTTGGCAAGGATAGAATTAGGTTTCTCTAAGTCTTAATGCAGTCAACAGTTGTTCGATGCTACAATGCCCCAAGGACGTTCCTTGGCAACTTGTTAATTAGTGTTTGATTAGCGAACGTTTCCTAATCAAACTAGAACTAAGGAGGAATTTGGATTGTGAGAAGCGTCTTCCACATCCAAAACTAATTTATTGGAATAAATAGGAGTGTTAAAGAATCAATGATCAATTCTAAACAATCTGAAATAAGATCCATATTTCAACTAGAAGCTTTTCTCTTATTGATTTACTCATTTTTAAATTATTGCTTTCTTTTGCTATTTAGTGTTAATCATCAAACTCAAACCCCCCTCTTTTAATTATTTGTTATTTACTCATCTTGGTTATTATTAGGAAGATCTTTAGTGTCAATTCCCTGTGGTTCGACCCTATTGCCACTATCTACAAGTTTATTGTTGATTGTTTAATAGGTTTATTTTTGACGGCTTCGACAACCGCCTATCAAAAATTGGCGCCGTTGCCAGGGAATTGATCTAACTAACGTATTTTCCTTTTGTGACCAGGGCTGATCGTAAAGAAGCTCTTCTTTACGATCCATAAATTGAACGCACTGCCAAGACCTTACAAGCATGGCTACGGTAAGTATGTCTTTTCTCTCTTCTCAAATTTCTGAACTAACCTCTATGGTGAGAAATTATGGTATAGGTCAAGCCCAACAACTTCAACAAGCACATACAGGATTCTATGGACAGCCAAGACATAATCCCTACCTTGACACATACAATACAAGTTGGGGAGACAATATGAGCTATGGCTATTCAAGGACAGACCACTACCATGACTACCAAAGAGATCTGCAATACAATCCATGTTGGGGGGACAATCCGAACTATGGCTATGCCAGGGCTGACTACTACCAAAACTATCAAGCCCAAGCAACACCTCAAAACTCCCATATGGAACTTGAAGAGATGGTGAGCAAATTGGAAATTTCTGGGAAGATTCTCCAACAGCAAGTGGATCAAGCGGTCAACTCAGTGGACGCATACATATTAAGAAGAGAGGAAGAGCTTCAAGATCTATGGGACGATGACGAAGAAACAGACCGAGCTGTAGAGTCTGCTGCACAAATCACCACTACACTTGTTGCTGAACCAGCTGAATCAGAAATATACACTGCAGAAACAGCACCTGCTGTCCAAAAATTAGCAACCTCAGAAATTGCCCCAACTGAACCAGCAGATTTTTCTGCACCTGCAGATTTTGTTGCTGCACCAGCAAATTCATCCACTGCCACGCCTGCCACTGCTGAAGCTTCCACAATTACACCAGCAATTGTTGAACCGGCTGTCCAAAAATCAACAAGTATTGAATCAGCCACTGTTATATCCCCTGCTGCTGTCCATAAACCAGCAACTGCTGGAAGTGCCCCAACTGAACCAAAATCTGCTGAAATTTCTGAAACAAACCAGCCCCCTGGAGAATCCAGCACAACCAGATTGCTAGCACAGGTAAGTTGTTGTTTGCCCTCCCAAACTGAGATAAATCCAAGACAAAATGCTAGTGCCATCACATTAAGGAGTGGAAAGGAGTTGCAAGACAATAGGGCTGAAAAATTGCAAAAACAGGGCATGGAAGAAATTCTGCCAGAAAGTGATCAGGGCAGTGATTTGCCCAGTTCACTAGTAGAAACTGACCCGATCGCTGGTCAAACTAAGTTGTCCAGTAGTGATCTGCCCAAACCACCAGAGAAGGCAGAAAGTGATTTGCCCAAATCACCAGAGAAGGCAGAATCCATTCAAAGGCAGAAACAGCAACTTATGGAGAAATTCAAGGTACCTCCTCCCTTCCCAAAGAGATTTGCAAGATCCCAAAAGGAGAAAGAGGAGAAAGAGATATTGGAGACACTTCGCAAAGTGGAAATCAACATACCCCTACTTGATGCTATCAAACAAATACCAAGGTATGCTAAATTTCTCAAAGAGCTATGCACCAATAGGAGGAAACTTGCTGAACATAAAAAGGTAAGTGTGGGGGAGTGTGTCTCAGCTGTCATTCAAAGGAAACTTCCCACCAAATGCAAGGATAGAGGAATGTTTGCCATTTCATGCAAGATAGGCAATGTGGGGATAAAGAAAGCCATGTGTGACCTTGGAGCTTCAATTAATGTTATGCCCCTTTCTATTTTTAACTTGTTAAATGCAGGTACACTCAAGGGCACCAGCATTGTGATCCAATTGGCTGACCGATCCATTGTCTACCCCAAGGGAGTGCTAGAAGATGTGTTGGTGCAAGGGAACCAATTAGTCTTTCCAGCAGATTTCTATGTTATTGACATGGAGGAGGATAAGGGCAACATCACCTCTGATATCTTACTTGGGAGACCATTCTTGAGCACAGCAAGAACAAAAATTGATGTGCATGATGGCACATTGACCATGGAGTTTGAAGGGGAAATTATAAAATTTAATGTTTATGATGCCATGAAATTCCCCAATGATGTTTCTCCTGTTTATGGCCTTGATATAATTGATGATTTAAGTCAAGAAGTTTTTGATTTTGATCAAGAAAACTTACTTTATGAAGGTCTTTGCAGGAGAGAAGAAGTGGACAGCAACATCATTGAAACAGAAAAAATAGCAGACTGTTGTAACTTGCTGGATGTGGGCGATTTGCCCAGTGATTTGCCCAGAACACCAGAAAATCTGCTCAAATCACAGCCCAAATCAGACAGCAAACAGCAGAAATCAGCACAGACAGCAACTACACCAGAACTGAAACCATTGCCCAGCCACCTCAAAAATGCCTACTTGGGAGCTGGAAATTCACTTCTAGTAATTATTTCTAACCAGCTCAGCCAAGAAGAAGAGGAAAAGCTCCTTGATGTATTGAGGAAACACAAAAAGGCAATTGGGTGGACCTTGGAGGACATAAAAGGCACCTCAAGACCATTCGGTGGAGGCTCAAGACAGGATGCAACACATGGAAAGCATGTTGCAGCTGCTGGTTCAACACTTTCTTCCCCAGCACCGTGACAGATAGCGATTTGCCCAGTGATTTGCCCAGTGCTTGCCCAAGTCACTGGTCAAATCACCCCCAGGCCAGGAAGTCCCTTTCCCTTTCATTCTTAAATTTTTCCTTTATATGTTTTACATTGAGGACAATGTTTGGACTAGGTGTGGGGGTACTGTTAGGTTATTTTTGCATCGATTCCATCATCTTTTTGTTTCTTTTTATTTGTTTCTTTTTGTTTCTTTTTGCATTGTTCTTACCCCTTTTTGCACACACTAGAATTTTTTTTCACTTTTTGCACACACACACAGAATTTTGTCTTAGCTAATTGCTCTACTCAACATAGATAACAAGGTTGAAAGAGTTTCCTTATCTCATGACCCCATTGATTTGCCACCCCTTTAAGCCTAAATTGAATCATTCACAGTATGTTACCTTCACTTAGGGAGTTTTTCTCTTGAATTGAATCCTTAAATGTGCTAAGGTCAAGAGAAATAAAAATACAAATACATGCAAACACAAAGCTAGTGTAACTCCCTATGAGCTGATTTGCCCAAATTATCATGAAAAACCAGCACAAAGCACAAATCACAAACTTGTTCCAATGGTCTAAGACTATGAACTGAGCCTAATAGCCACTTGGAGAAGTAACTGACTGAGTAACCGGGGGTGTATCACCCATGTACACAATCGCGTAAAAAGGTCAGTAACTTTTTCAAGCAAATAAGTTTCGATGGTCTAGACTATGAACAGAGCTAGTAGCCACTTGAACAAGTGACTAACTGAGTAACCGGGGGTGTATCACCCATGTACACAATCGCGTAAAAAGGTTAGTGACTTTTTCAGGCAAGGATAAGAATAAGTGCTGCTGAAAATAAAAATAAAAATAAAAAAAAAAAGAGAAGAGAAAAGGGGCAAGTCACTCCTAGGGGTTGCATTAAAACTAACATAAAAGATTAAGCATAATTGATTCAAAAACCTTTCTCTTGACCATGGTAGGTGAAAGGAAACAAGAAAAGGAGAGGATGACCTTAGTGCATGTACTCTATACTGTGATAATTCAAATTAGGAGTCTAGGGGGGGTTGATTAAGTGGTACTTAGGCTCTAAGGAAAAAGGGGGCTTGATTGGCTAAGTTATTTGTTGCTTGAGGACAAGCAAAAAGCTAGGTGTGGGGGTATTTGATCAAGCATAATTTAGCCACATTTTTATCATAATTATTATTGCTTATTTACACATTTTTTAGTTTAATTTATGGTTTTTATCTTGTTTTTACAGAAAAGGAAGAAATTGGAAAATTGGAGAAAAAGTGCAGAAAATTTACAAAAAGGTGATCTGCCCAGTGATTTGCCCAAAAATCTGCTCCAATCACTGCTCTGATCAAGCTAAGGCAGAAACCCGGAGGCAACAGATAGCAGTGATATGGGCAGTGATTTGCCCAAGAAACTCGAAGATCACTGGTCAAATCACTCGCAGAGACACAGAGGACTGACTCACAGAGAAGCGATCTGGTCAGTGATTTGCCCAATCACTTGAAGAAACTGGTCAAAGCACCGGGCAAATCACTTTGACAGCAGAAAATTGTAGCAGAGTGGGAAAATTGGCAGCAAACAGAAATCCGAATTTTCAAAAGTCCAAATCCAATCCAATCACTTCCAACACAAATCCAAGAGCCACGAAAGAGCTTCTCATCCAAGGAAATCCAATTGCAATTAAATTCAACATCAAAAGAGGAGTCCAACACCAAATCAAAAAGGGATTTCAAAACCCTAGATGAGAGAATTCTTCAGCTATAAAAGGAGGACTTCCAAACCAGAAAATCATCTTCTGATCAGCAACTCAACTCGCCAGAAACTCTCCAGCATCTTCCTTTTTCTTTTCTTTTCATCTTTTTGTGTATTTAGTCCACCATGAGTGGCTAAACACTTTCCTTTCTAGTTGAAGTTGGTGAATTTCAGATTTTGTGATGAATTGGGAGATTTAATATTCCATTGTTGAACTCTTGTTTATTTCAATATTTATGCAATCTGATCTTTTCCATAATTATTACTTTGCTTTTAGAATCAATAAGGGCCCATTGCTTTTAAATTGCTAAAGTGATAAATTGTTTGAATGATTTAGGTCCGTAATTGCTTAAATTGTTTAAACTCACATTTAATCAAGTTGCATGATCTAAACTTGACCACGCGGTTGGCAAGGTTAGAATTAGGTTTCTCTAAGTCTTAATGCAGTTAACAGTTGTTCGATGCTATAATGCCCCAAGGACGTTCCTTGGCAACTTGTTAACTAGTGTTTGATTAGCGAACGTTTCCTAATCAAACTAGAACTAAGGAGGAATTTGGATTGTGAGAAGCGTCTTCCACATCCAAAACTAATTTATTGGAATAAATAGGAGTGTTAAAGAATCAATGATCAATTCTAAACAATCTGAAATAAGATCCATATTTCAACTAGAAGCTTTTCTCTTATTGATTTACTCATTTTTAAATTATTGCTTTCTTTTGCTATTTAGTGTTAATCATCAAACTCAAACCCCCCTCTTTTAATTATTTGTTATTTACTCATCTTGGTTATTATTAGGAAGATCTTTAGTGTCAATTCCCTGTGGTTCGACCCTATTGCCACTATCTACAAGTTTATTGTTGATTGTTTAATAGGTTTATTTTTGACGGCTTCGACAACCGCCTATCACTAGGCTATAGAGCTCATCCCACTCCCTTAACCCCAGTCTTGCAGGTTCAGTGTACAGTGTACAGGGGAAGTCCAGCAGAGTACAGGAAGAGAGAAGCGTTTTGTAATAGAATATGGTGGACATGTAATATTAAAGAGATGTAATAGTTGTGTATACAGTTAGACTTGTGCTTGACTTAGTTATTTTGTGTTGTAAATCTGTTGTTATGTACATGATCTGTATCTGTATATGTTTTACAGAGTATGTGAAAAAACTAGGCTTAACAGGTATGAGTTCACCCATCTAGAGCAAGCTCTAGTCAGGGGTACAGAGTACAGAATACAGAGATAGTGCATGCACAGGTTAAGCCTTGGTACAGAAAAGAGTTTTTATTTTCACAAAACATATTTGATCATGTATGAGATTTACAGGTATACAGAGAGTATAGCAGGCTTGCTACGGGTTCTGGCGGCCTTAAGCCGACCTGAATCCTAGCGCCGGTGACGGTCCATTTTGGGGTCGTTACAAGTATAATCAGTTGCATAATCTAAACTTGACCACGCGGTTGGCAAGGTTAGAGTTGGGTTTCTCTAAGTCCTAATGCAGTTAACAGTTGTTCGATACTAAAAGCCCCAAGGACGTTCCTTGGCAACTTGTTAACTAGAATTTGATTAGCGAACGTTTCCTAATCAAACTAAAACTAAGGAGGAATTTGGATTGTGAGAAGCGTCTTCCACGTCCTAAACTAACTTATTGAAATAAATAAGAGTATCAAAAAGATCAATGATCAATTCTAAACAAACTGAAATAGATCCATGCTTCCATGCTTCAACTAGAATTCTTCTCCTATTGAAATTCTTGTCTATTTAAATTATTGCTTTCTCTTGCTATTTAATATTAATTCATCAAATCAAACCCCCCTCTTTTAATTTCTTGTTATTTACTTGTCCAAGTCATTATTAGGAAAATCCGTAGTGTCAAATCCCTGTGGTTCGACCCTATTGCCACAATCTATAAGTTAATTGTTGATTGTTTAATATGTTTATTTTTTTACGGTTTCGACAACCGCTATCAGTCCGCAGAAATAAACATTCATAAAAGGCCACAAGGCCATCCGAGCATGGGTCTTGCATACAATTTGGGCGTTGGTCCGCGTAAACAAGCATTCATAAAATGCTACAAGGCCATCCTGACATAGATCCCCCATAACAAGACATTTCATGCCACGCCGCAAGGCAGGACCGACTGACCGGCTGTTAATCTCACTTCATAAGAAATTTCTAAGGCATTTGATGCCAAACCTCAAGGCGGATATATGCCAGGCTGACTGATCGGGTATTAGTCCCGTTTCATAAAAAAATTCTAAGGTATTTCATACCAAGTCTCAAGGTGGGTATATGCCAGATTGACCTTCCGGGTGTTAGTCCCGGGAAGTTTCTAAGGTATATAATGCTAGGCCTCAGGTGGGTATATGTCAAGCCAGAAGACCGGATATTAGTCCTGCTTCATAAAAAGATTCCAAGGC
This sequence comes from Manihot esculenta, assembly GCF_001659605.2. NCBI lineage: Eukaryota > Viridiplantae > Streptophyta > Magnoliopsida > Malpighiales > Euphorbiaceae > Manihot > Manihot esculenta. The sequence continues at coordinate 32,636,724 of NC_035176.2, read as the reverse complement.
ATTTCATGCCAAGTTGCAAAATGGGTATACGTAAGGCCGACCTACCAGGTGTTAGTTGCGCTTTATAAAAAGTTTATAAGGCATTTTATACCAGGCCGTAAGGCGGGTGACCATAAGGTAGGAATCCATTAGGTTGACTAATCGGGTGTTAGTTCCACTTTACAAAAAGATTCTAAGACATTTGATGCCAAGCCTCATGGCAAGTGTATGTTAGGCCAACCTTCCAGGTGTTAGTCCCGAGAAGTTTCTAAGGCATTTAATGCCAGGTCTCAAAGTAGAAATATGTCAGGCCAACCAACTGGGTGTTGGCCCCGCTTCACAGGAATTTTTTAAGATATTTGATGTCAAGCCGCAGGATGGGTATAAGCTAGGCCGACTAACCGGGAGTTATTCTCAATTCACGAGAAGCTTCTAAGGCATTTAATGCTCAGACTATAAGGTGGGTATGAGTTAGGCCACGCGACCGACAATATTAATTCTATCTCACAGGGAATCACAAGCATGTGTCGCTGCTCTTACAAATCACTTTCAAAAATTTAAAACTTTTTGCTAAAAAGGAAGGCCCATTGCAGGCGGATGAAACTTTTTAAAAATCAACAAAGGTAGGACAAACTGCCAAGTGAGCAAATGAAGTTTGCAAGAAGCTTGTCAAGGCTGGAAATTATCCGAAAGCTCGATAGGGCTGAAAAAAAGCCAAAGAGCTCGTTAAGGCTAGAAAGATTTCTAGAAACTTGTCAGGGTTGGAAAATGCTCGAAAAGGCCAAGAAGTTTGTCAAGGCTAAAAAATGCTTAGAAGTTGTAAAAAGCCAAGGAGCTCGCCAGGGCTGAAAAAATGCTTGAAAGCTAGCTAGGAATAGAAAAAATGTAAGGAAGCCCGTAAGGGCTGTAAAAAGCCAAGGAACTCGTCAGGACTGAGAAAATGCTCGGGAGCTTGTCTTGTCAGGGCTGGAAAAATACGTGGAAGCCTTTTAGGGCCGTAAAAAGTCAGGGAGCTCGCATAAGGCTAGAAAATGCCCGAAAGCTTGAATGAAGTCCTCAAGGAGGAAAATGACCAGAAGCTCGTCAATGCTTGTGACGGTCAGCTGCTTCCAGCTGCCTGCTTGCGGAGTTGCGGCGCAAATTCGTCCCACATCGGAAGATTGAAAGAAAATAGATTTGTATGTAATAGCTAGCACATAACTACTAAATAACTTGGGTTAACCATTTTGGGCCAAGTGGAAAGTGAGTCCAAAAGTTATTTGGGCCAGTTCGGGCCCGGCTGTTTCAATTGGTATCAGAGCCTCCCTAGGTCAGACAAATTGTGCGGAGCTAGTGGGCCTGCGAGGAAAGGGCTACCCGTGAAAGGACGAGGTGGAGCCGCCCGAGGTACTAGCGAACCACAATACCTAAGGGTCCGGTCCTAGTTAGCAATTGGGTTGCGACGAGGACGTCGCAAAAATTTAGTGGGTCCGAGTGTGACGGTCAGCTGCTTCCAGCTGCCTGCTTGCGGAGTTGCGGCGCAAATTCGTCCCACATCGGAAGATTGAAAGAAAATAGATTTGTATGTAATAGCTAGCACAGAACTACTAAATAACTTGGGTTAACCATTTTGGGCCAAGTGGAAAGTGAGTCCAAAAGTTATTTGGGCCAGTTCGGGCCCGACTGTTTCAATGCTGGTCAAGACAAGAAAATGTCTGGAAGCACGGTCAAGGCTGAAAAATGTCCGAAAGTCTGATAAGACTGAAAAAGGCTAATGAGCTCCTAAGGACTAGAAGATGTCCGGATGATCCCCAGGGCTAGTTGGTACTAGAGAGAGCCCAGAAACTCGTCAAGGCATTAATATATCACTCATATCAATTTTTGTCAAACAAGATATTGGACCTGACTGGTTGGCAGGGTAAGTAAAAAGAAAGCAAGGACATCTTGCGCTCAACATGGACAAACAAGCCACATGATCTAGATTATGAAGACAATTGTCACATTCGAATCTAAAGAATCGAAGACCAGCAGAGGGACATCTGATACTACATAAGACTCGCCCAAAGTAGGCAATGAGCTGTCACCATAAGATAAAGCTACGTGGAAAGGATCTACTAAACCTACACACGGTCCCACCCGTAGAAAAGAAGACCTAGGCGCTTCAGGATAGATTGGCCTCAGGTCAGATAGACTCGTCCTTTTAACTTCAGGACTCCACAAGAAAGTTACTGTTAACAGGTACAATTCAGCAGATCCCTTTTACGCCTCCGATCACAGAATTTCCGACTAATTAATCGGTGAAAATCCCTTACCACTAAACTAGCCACATCATCGCTGGATTACCAAAAAATATCATATTTATCTCCATCTTCTTACAGTATAAAAGGGACTATTTTCGAATACAAATACTCTCAAATTATATATTCGCCTCATTCTCCAGATTACTGACTTGAGTGTCGGAGTGGTTGTCGTGAGTACCTACCACTCCACTTTTTCTGTCTTGTAGAATTAACCAATTACAACATTGCTTTATTCTGACCATATTATCAATTTAATCTCTATAACATCAAAGAGTAATTTGTAGCTTTCAACATCTTTCCTCCCTTCCTTACACTTATTTTTTTTTCGAGAAAATTTAATTCCATTGTTTTGCATGAATGATTTTAAAAAGAAAATTCAAATAAATTTTTGTAAGATCTTTTATGATTTTCATTTTAATATATAATAAAAATCTTTCAAATTAAGAAATTTTAAATTCTTTTATCTTAAATAAGAATTTTATAAAAAAAATTCAATTGAATTAAAATTTTAATTTTAAACAAAGGAAACACGATGATATCATGGTCTCTCAAACTAAAAAAGTGAGTTCTAATTGAATATCTTATTTTTTGATTTCACTTTTTTTTTCCTTCAAATTTAGATCTTAATTTGTCGTAGGAATTTTAAAGTGAATATTTTATCATCTAATATTATTAAAATATTGTTCGAAACTTTTTAACAAGATACACATGTACAATTCTAATACAAATATGTAAACGTGGAAGGTGTGCTAAAAGGAGATACTTTAGAAACATAGGATGAAAATAATCTTTTTAATTTAAAAAAAATACTTAATAATATAGAATTTTAATTGAATTAAAAAAAATTTACAACATTATATTCCTTATTATAATAAAAGTTGAATTTTAATATGAAATAATTTATAATAAATTAATTATAATAATAAATTTTTATATTATGTTTAATCAATTAGAAAAAAAGATAATTGTCGCTATTAAGTTTAATTATATATAGAGAGAGACACGTGAAAGAGAAGAATTTTGCACAGGTAAAAAATATATAAATTTTTTTTATTAAAATAAATAGTCTTAAAATAAAATAATAAAAAAATAAATTATTTAATTGAAAAATATTTTTTATATAAAATATTGTTTATAAACAAATGAATTTTTTATTTTTTATTTAAAAAATTAATGTCGAAATCAAATTAAAAAATTATTATTCAGTTTAGGAATCTAACAAAACCGGATGGGTCTGCCGGCCAGGTCTAGGCCCAGTTCTCATGTTGTTTAAGTATAGATAAGTTAGATGGCTTATACACAGTGATTCTGAGTCGCAAAAGTCAGGTCACTGTCCAAATGAGACCTCAGTGTTCTTGTGAGTTTCATGCCGGAGCTAAGAAAATTGACAGCCAATCATCACTTAAAAATAACCCTCAATCGCACTCTACGCGTTTGATCTACACTTTTGAAGCTGTATTTATTTTTTTAAGAGAAAAACTATATAATATAAATATCTCCCGGGCAATGGCTTCTTCTAATTATTCTATATATATATATATATATATATATAATATGTATAAATTAGTGAATATCACCGGCTTAATGCAGGGAAAGTGTATAAAAATAAATTTAAAAAGTATTTAAGTAATTATATTACTATATAAATGTATACAGTTGAATTAATTCTGATGACGGCCGGATTTCTTTTGCCCTGAGCGAGACCGGATCCAAGAGGAGAATAATAGTTCAAAACCTATCGAGTCCTCTTTAAGCAAGATCGACCCAGCGTTTCAAGTCTCAACCCGAATACGCGGGGTGGGCCAGATCCACTATGAGTCCGGATCCAATAAGAAGAAGTCCAACCCAGTGAAGTGAAGCGGGAGAGAATAGTAGGTCCAAACACCTTGCCGCCCTACCCGTATGCGCACTAGAGAGAATCAAATGGCCGCCTGGTGTGGAGATGGAGTCTGACACATCCATATGTACGAGTCTGAATGATATAGACAGGTAGCATAATAGCAGGAATGGGGGCAGGTAAAAAGAGGGGGTTTTCTCTTTCCGAGGATCAGCTTTTTTTCTCCTTACTGGACTTCATTTTTATTTTCTCTCGACAACTCTTGTCTAAGGGCATTACTCTTATTCATAAAATCTGACTTAAACGTCGGAGGGTCTCCACCGGAGCATCCCGGTAGATCCCTGACCGTTTTTTCTTATTTTGCAGGTTCTTTTATCAAACAGAATATTGAGAGATCCATTTAATGGATTTATATGATGGATCAGGAAGAAAATTAGATCTATTATGATCGATTATGGAGCAGGACAAAAAGATTTATCAAATTCTATTTTTAAAAGTGAGATGCAAAATTTTTCTTTAGGCAAAAAAATTTAAAAAAATTTATGTAAATCGCAAGAAATTCAAAATGCTATTTGTGTAACCTATTCGCGGTCTTCATGGCGCGTGGGGGAACCACACCACTAAAGTATGCAATTGACAACTTGCGCTACACTGGTACTCTATGTGGGGACAACACTACTTTAACGCTCAGCTGGTGCATCTGGCATACTTTTGTATTTTTTAATATTTAATTAATGTAAAAAAATAATTTTATAATTTTTAAACTGAGTAAATATATGAAAATTAATGCAATTAAACACGTTACAATTGTAAACTCAGTTTCATAAAAGTTAAGTTTAATACTTTTTGTACTAAATATTTGTATTTATATTTAATTAATTTTACATAAATATTTAATTTAATAAATGATTGAATTTATATTATTTGCACATTATAATTAAAATATTAATTTTAATGTGAACATTTATGCAATGTCATAGAGTGTATTTATAATTTTATATATAATTAAATGTATAATAACTGTATTTTTTAATAAATATTAATTATCTTATCTGTATTTATTTATAAATTAATGAAATAATTAAGTCATCTTATTTAAAAAAATATAATATTGTGTCAATAATTATCATACTCGGTGTATTGTTAAAAAAAAAGACAAGTATTGATAAATTGTTGTACTATTGATTTACAGTAAGGATGAACCGGTTTGATTTTTATAACATTGTTTTTTAAGATAAAATAATTTAATTTTAATTTTTAAAAGCTTTAAAAATAATTGAAATTTTAAGAAAATAATTTTTAAAATAACAAAAAAAGGTGGGGGCGTATATTAATAACATTATAAAAATACCTTAATCTGACAGAATTTTGGTACCAAATGTAATAATATATAACAACTGAATTTGAGGTTAATGTCGGCAGAATCTGACCCAACTCCCTCTCCTTTGTCCTAATTCGTATAGTACAGGGACATGATACGTACACATTCCCTTCTTTTTTCAAGGAAGGCAAAGGAAACCGAATATTTAGTCCGAAAATATTTCTAAATTAGGGAAATGCCGTGCAAAAGTACGTGATTAATAATAATTTTAATTTAAATTTATAAAAAATAAATAATATTTAAAATTTGTTATTAAATATTTTATATTTTAATTTATTATTTATTATGTTAATTAAATATTTTATCATCTCATATTAAATATAATTAAAATACAATAATAATGATAGATATAATAATTTGAATATGTTTTAAAATATAATCTATTGGAATTGTTTTACAAAATAATATCAATAATTTTAAAAAAGTAAGTAAACTTAAAAAATAAATAGAGAAAAATAAACCTATCTTACCTGTAATTCACACAGATTCAATAAATACCTCAATTATTGATACATAAACAATAGATAAATAATCACATGAAGAAATAATATCCTAACTTAATTATGTAAGTGTACGGATATAAATGAATAGAATATTTATGAAAATTAAATTATTTTAATTTTAATTTAATTTATATTAATAATTTTTGAATTCATATTAAAAATTAATATAAATTATTGAATCCATTTCAAATTTTATTATTATTTAAATAAAGTTTGAACGGTTTAATTTTATATATTTTAATTAATAATTTATATAAAATATATTTTTTATTTAAAAATTTTAAATTTTATAAATATTATTATAAAATATTTCAAATTGTTATTATTGTATAAACTTAAAATTTTTAATATATATATATATTGATTTACTATTTTTAAATATCAATCATAATCAATTACTATAAAAAGTAATATTTTATAATATAAATATATTAAATTTGTATTTATAATGGCAATTTATTAATAATTTTAAAATATCTATTATATATAAATAAATATTAGTGATATTAATTCAAATTATATATTTTTATTTTTAATTAAAAGAAATTAATTATATGTAATTAAATTAATAAAATAATAATAAATACAATTTAATCTAATTTGAAAAAAACTCCACAATGGTACATGTCAATTATTTAATTAAAATAATTATGACAATTCCCAGCACAGATAGTAGTTCATTGTCGATATTTTATTGATATTTTATTGAGGAGCTTACACGTGGGTTCTTTGATTAAGGAGGCGAGAGAGTTCTATGCATCTGGTCGTGGAAGAAGCAAAAACTCACGTACGGACAAATTTGTCATGCATCAAGCGACAGTTTAGGACCACCGAAGAAGACTTTGGTCATTTTACTTTTGTCGTTGCTTCAGATAGAGTCATCAGTCATGCATGCACTTACGCAGGTGGATCCCCAGCTAGATAGTAATGATCCCACTGTATCATGTCGGTGCCTGTAGTGCACGCGTTGTAGAGTTTTTATCTTTATATGTTAAAAATGATAATGCTGCTTTTTCTAGGCACACACGAATATAATTGACCTAAATTAGTAGTACTTCACTTTCACTGGTTGAATAATTTTAGAACAGATCATGATGAGATGAAGGGCAATGATGGTGATTATATTAATGTTGTAATTTAAGTTAGCCTGAATATATAATTTACTTCTTAATTTTTATAAAAAAAAACAGTGAATATCTAAAATATTTTTATTATTTAATTTTTTTATAATAATGTAATTATTTAATTTTTATATATGGATGTGATTTGAATTTTCATAAATTGAAAATTTAACTATAAATATTCAATTTAATAATTATTGATATTAGTTTTTCAGGAAATTCCATTTCATAAAAATATTTTTTTTTACTTTTTATTTATATTAAATTATAAGCAAATTTTCTTTTTAGATAGTAATTTATTAATATAGTACTATTTAATATGTATTAAAAAGAAATTTATTAATTTAAATTTACGGAATAAATTAGTAATAGAAATAAAAATAAAAGGTATATAGGAAACACAATGAAAAATTTATTATTTTTAGTTATATTAATGATATTTTCTTAATTTATTTGAAAAATAAATAGACCTAATTGTTTAGGATAGACGAAGTTTCACTTCCTTTAATTTAGGGTGATGTGCATTATTTAGTTATAATTAAATAACATAATCAAACTGATGAAATTTTAGTTATTTTATTAATTAATATTTTAAAAAAGTTTGATTTAGGTTATTGATTTAGTTACTTTTGATTTGATAATTAAAATAATCGTTTTTATAATTAATATATTTTATTATAATTTTATTAATAAAATATTATTAATAATGATTATTTTAATTTATAATTTTATTTTATATTTATCATTTTTATAAATAAAAATATTGTTATTTATTTTACATCTATATAATTAATCAATTATTTAATAATATAATATGTAATTTTATTTTAGTTTAATTATAATTAAATTTAATTTTATTTTAATTTCAATCCAATTCGATTAACCTTTTAAAAATGCATAAAATTGTAGTTAATTAAAATTTTAATTCACTTGAATTTGATTTTGCGAATGCTCACTCCTCAAATCAAATAGTTGTGTTAATATTATTGCTGATTCCGAATCTCATTCGAGCCACAAGAGAGAGTGTTTGGCACTCGCTTAACGAGAGCGTCATGACACAACTCAACCGTCCCTCCTCCTTTTAGCAAAGCGAAGACACCTGTCACATAATCTTTCACCGGGGGACCATAATTAGCATTTATAACTCCTCGCGCTTATCGTTAATGTCATAGGAGCTATATGATAAGCAGGCTGACTTATACCTCAAGAACGCCGCCTCCATTATATAAATTTCGTTTCGCTCTAAAGCGCCTTAAAAACTGAAGCGGAAGCATCTTCCAGGAAAGAGCGAGAGTTTTCAGAGAGATTAGCACAGAGAGAGAGTGAAAATTGAAGGATTGCTCTGTTTCTGCAACTCTGTTTGTAGAGGTGAGCTCTGTTTCGTTCACCTATGAAGTCTTGCCAAATGGTTTACTTTTATTTCATTTTTTAAGAAAACTCTTATCTGTGCTCTACTTTAGAGCATCTTCAGTTTTAATGGGTTAAAGCTACTTTACTGTTTCTGATCTGTGAAGAACCCTAATCTTATGTTGCTTTCTTATCTGAAATTTATTTTAAGAGATTGGTGTTTTTGTATTCTTTTTTTAGCTTGATCAATCAAACGGTCTTCTCTTGTGCAAACATCGAATTATTTTTTTCTTTTTCTTGATATTGATTTTCACTTCCATGCAGAGTTCAACCTTTCTCAATAGAAAATGCGTGAGATTTTTCATTTATTAAGAAAGAGAAACTCTCTCTGTCTCCATCTCTCTTTTTCTCAAATTAAGCGAAAGCTCTTTGCTGTTTCTTTGTCTGTTTCTGCTTGCAAATTGTCTTTTTTCAATATGTGTGTGTGTGTTACCCTATTTGTTATTGATGTTTGTTTTATTTTGGAGGTTTCGTAGATAAGGACAGGCAGCTGCAATGACATCTTCTCTCAGTAGAGACCTCATCTTCCTAATTTTACAGTTTCTTGATGAAGAAAAGTTGAAGGAAACTGTGCACAAGTAAATTCTATTGCTATATTTTAATTAGGCACATAATATTGGTTTCTGAATTTTTTTTTTGGAGTTAATATTTTTCGTTACTTGGATAGGCTTGAGCAAGAATCAGGATTGTTTTTCAATGTAAAGTACTTTGAGGAGCTTGTCTTGAATGGCAACTGGGATGAGGTTGAGAAGTATCTGTCTGGGTTTACCAGAGTGGATGACAATCGCTACTCCATGAAGATTTTTTTCGAAATCCGCAAGCAAAAGTATCTCGAGGCACTGGATAAGTAAGTTTGTCAATTTAATATACATATGTTTTTGGGTTCATCTTTGATTTTATGCTTGCTTATAATCTCATAATTGACCAGGCTTGACCGGGCCAAGGCTGTAGATATTCTGGCAAAGGATTTAAAGGTGTTCTCATCTTTCAATGAGAACTTGTTTAAGGAAATTACTCAGCTCCTCACATTGGACAATTTCCGGTATGAATGTATGTGGATTATGTGCAAGTTTATTTTTGCTTTAAGCTGGCGATTGTTAGGTGCTTAGATCACATTGCAGGGAAAATGATCAACTCTCCAGTTATAGGGACACAAAGACAGCAAGAGCAATTATGTTGATTGAGATCAAGAAGCTTGTCGAGGCCAATCCCCTTTTCCGTGATAAATTGCAACTTCCTTACATAAAAGGCTCAAGGCTGCGGATGCTTATCAACCAAAGGCAAGTAGGCTCTTACAAGAATGAGACATGAATTTTCCTTTATTTTCAAATGCATGCTGCAGTCCTATGCTTCTGTTCAGTTCAATATAGGGCTTGGACAATATAGCTTTGAAGTTGTTTGATTTATCATTTTATCCCAATACTATATTTTTGAAGTGCAGTCTTTGGTATAGGAATTCTAATTACTCATGAAGGATGTACTGACCTTGGTATGTAATATGACAGCTTGAATTGGCAGCATTCCCTTTGTGGAAATTCAAGGCAAAATCCTGATATAAGAACTCTCTTTGTGGACCACAATTGTAAAAATTCCAATGATGCATATGCCCATTTTGCTGCAAGCAATCAATTCATAGGTTCTGCTCCAAAAACTGAAGGTTTTCTTCCAATGGTTGCAAATGGGGTACGAGACTGAATTCACCTCTTTGTCGATCATATTCTCTCTGTGAACAAATTCTCAGGCTTTTTGACTGTCGTGTTTACTTTTCTGCATCAGCCATTCCAACCTACACCAGCACCATTACCAGTGCAAACTCCTCTGACCACATGGATGTCTAATCCCTCAACTGTAACTCATCCAATAGTTTCTAGAGGTGGCTTGAGTTTTGGCGGCCTGAACACAGGTATTAAGTTTTCTTTGTTACACACACATATAAATTGAATCATCTGCTTCATAGTTATTAATGTTTACATAATTAAATTGTTAGGTATAGCTGCAATGCCAAAGGGTATTGGAGATTCTAATGCTTCTAGACCAAGGATATCTGGAGTTCAAGACAAGGTTAGTTTAACTCTTACCTGCAAAAGAACATGATTCCATTATTAGGCTTTGCTGTCTGTTAGATCTTCTGTACCTGTTATATTTTCTGCAGTTAATGTTACCAGGAAATAATCCTGGTCAAAATCCTCATGGCTTGGCTCTTAATATAATTGATGAATTGCCCAAGACTGTGGCTTTTCTGCAGTTAATGTTACCAGGAAATAATCCTGGTCAAAATCCTCATGGCTTGGCTCTTAATATAATTGATGAATTGCCCAAGACTGTGGCGCGAATACTAAATCAGGGTTCTGCTCCCACAAGCATGGACTTTCATCCTATTCAACAAACTCTACTTCTCGGTTAGTTCTTCACTTGGTGCCCCAATCTAAGGTACCGTCTTTTTGGTAAAGCTGTAAACTGAACTGATTTTTTTTTTTAATGAATTTTAGTTGGAACTGGCATTGGAGATATTAGCTTGTGGGAAGTTAGTTCTAGGGAGAAGTTGGTCTCCAAAAATTTTCAGGTATGGGATATTGGAGCAAGTTCAATGATACTGAAGGTATAAACCTTTGTGAGAGATAAGTTAAGATTTTGAGCAACGTAATTATTCTTTCATTAAAATAATCTGAAGTTAATATTGATCCTGGTCAAATTCAGGCATCTATAATCAAAGATCCTTGTGTTGCTGTTAAACGCATACTATGGAGTCCTGATGGTTCTTTATTTGGTAAGATTCGAAAAATAAACTAAAGACACGTTCATTTTTGCTCATGATTACAATTTCAGCAATTATATATTCATGTTATATATTGAAAGGAGTTGCATATTCCAAGCATATGCTGCAGTTATACACCTATTACGGTGGACAAGATATTAGGCATCATTTGGAGGTAATTTTGTCGCATTGTATCTGATATATTCATAACATTTTCAGTTTGTTTCTAAAATCTTGATCATCTTTAATTTCTAGATTGATGCTCATATTGGAAGTGTAAATGATCTCGCATTCTGCAACCCCAACAAGCAACTCTCTGTTATTACTTGTGGTGATGACAAGACCATCAAGGTTAAATTATTATATGAGATTGTTAGTAATATTGTTAGACATAGAAGAATTATGTTTATGAGATATTATTAATTTTTAAAATTTTAGGTCTGGGATGTGGTTACTGGTGCAAAACTACATACATTTGAAGGTCATGATGCTCCTGTACATTCTATATGCCCTCATACTAGGGACAATGTTCATGTGAGGACTCTTGACTACTTCAGTTTTCTGCCGATTGCTCTGGCTGTTTTACACTTGATGAACTAAAGTTTTGTGCTGCTATGCCTCAGTTTATCTTTTCAACATCAGTGGATGGAAAAATAAAGGCGTGGTTATATGATTCATTGGGATCCAGGGTTGATTATGATGCTCCTGGTCACTCATGCACCACAATGGCCTACAGTTCTGATGGGAAAAGGTTTGTAATACTCTGGAATAATATTATACCATTACTTCCTGCAGTAATTTTATATTTCAAGAAATAACTGATTCAATGTCTCTACTACATGCATTTTTAGGCTATTTTCCTGTGGGACAAGTAAAGAGGGAGAGTCACACATGGTGGAATGGAATGAAAATGAAGGTTCCATAAGGAGAACATATCAAGGGTTTCACAAACGTTCTTTGACAGTTGTTCAATTTGACACTAGCAAGAACAGGTTCATGGCTGTTGGTGATGATTGCTCAATCAAATTTTGGGATATGGATAATCCCAATATCTTGATAGCCATTGATGCTGAGGGAGGACTACCGGTAAGCTCTTTTATCTTCAAACCATAGTGGAGATGCTTCATGCAAAAGGAAAAGAAAAAGGTTAACTTGTGCATTTTTGTGTTCTTCACTTGAAGGCTAGTCCGCGAATCAGATTCAACAAGGAAGGAACATTGCTGGCAGTTTCTGCAAATGATAATAGAATCAAGATCTTGGCAACTATCGATGGGCTACATTTGATGCGCACATTTGAAGGTCATTCTCTCATTGCTTCTAGAATTGGAGTAGCATCTGAGATTTTAATAAAGGTCAGCATCCTTTTTCCCAATCTTTTTGTTTTTAGATATCAAAATGTTCTAATGGGGTACTGTTATTCATCAACGTAACAGAAGGGCCTCTGGGTTTTCACGAGTATGAATGATATCATTCCCCCTCCCCCCTCCCCCTTCTTTTACAACGATTTTTCTTCTTAATATTGGCCTTTATGTTCTTGTGCATGTGAAGTTTTGAAATAATACCATTTCTTCATATGCTAGAATGGTGATACTAGAAACTTGGATGATGTAAAACCAAGGTCGCTTGAAGAACCAAACCCGGCAAAGACATGGAAGCTTGTTGAGATCAATGATCCTTCCCGGCTTCGGATGTTGAGGCTTTCTGCTCGTGTTAAACCAGACAAGGTATGAAAGAGTAAAACTCTAACTCTAAATGTATGGCCACATATATTGGTTGATGCTTAGCTTTTTGTGCTAACATTAAGATGAAATAAATTTCTGTCTTCTTCTTAATGGTTGCAGATTGCAAGGTTGATCTACACAAATTCAGGCTCTGCCATCTTGGCTCTAGCACTGAATGGAATTCACCTACATTGGAAGTGGATTCAAACAGATAATTCAGTTGGGAAGGTATAAATTTTCCTTCTTGTGCTATTTTGTTAACGTCTAAAGCGATTCAATTTTCTATAGTAGAGTTGCTTTATTGGAAAATTGAATTAATGATCTAGGTGACAACCAAGGTTGCCCCTCAATTGTTTCAACCATCTTCGGGCATGTTAATGGCCAATGATATAAAATATGCTAAACCTGAAGAGGCTGTGCCCTGCTTTGCTTTGTCTAAGAATGATTCCTACATTATGTCAGCATCTGGAGGGAAAATTTCCTTGTTCAACACTATGACATTTAAGGTGATCCAGAATTTTCATATAGCCAAAAGGGTTTAAGAATCTTGCTACTGCCAAATTTGAAAAAGATGCATACACGTTCATTTTTCCTAACCATTTATTGCTTCATCTGGAAAAAAAACTGCAGACAATGACAACATTTATGTCTCCGCCGCCAGCAGCAACATATCTTGCTTTCCACCCTCAAGATAACAACATAATTGCAGTAGGCATGGATGATTCCACTGTACACATATATAATGTTCGCGTGGATGAGGTACAAACAATTGAATGATGATCATTGCAATTTCTGAATACATAAAAGCCCTAAGGATTTCATCATTTTCTTCTTGATGTAGGTTAAGAGCAAGCTTAAGGGCCACTCTAAGAGAATTACTGGCCTTGCCTTCTCTCATGTGTTGAATATGCTTGTTTCATCTGGGGCAGATGCTCAGGTTAACATCTAATTTTTTCCAGCATAAAAATTGGGAACGTGAATTCTTGCCTAGAACGTTCTATTATTGCTTGAAATTATAACTGCATACCATGTTTATGCTTTATTATATTTGTTTGGTTATTGCAAGACTGCAAGAGAGATTTGAACAAGATGGCCAACAAAGTAAATTTTTATTTTGTCCCTCAGATTATTGTGTGGAACTCTGACAACTGGGAAAGACAAAAGAGTATTTCATTGCAAATTCCAGCTGGGAAGACACCTGCAGCAATGTCAAATACCCAAGTTCAATTTCAGCAGGACCAGATCCACTTCCTTGTAGTACATGAGACTCAGCTTGCCATATATGAAACGACAAAGCTTCAATGCATAAAGCAGGTATCCTAATATGAATATATGTTTCATTAAGCACTCCAATTTTGCATTCCTGTGAATTAAAGTTCTTCAAAAATGTTTTAGCTAAAATCCTAGTAGATAGTACCTTAAATTTAGTAATTGATAACTTCATACGGAGGCCTAGGAGGATAGGATCTGCTACTGTTATTGTCTTTACACATACATTTGAATGAAAACTCATTATTTTTGGTGGGCCTTGTTAACTTGGCTGCACTCCCATACTCGCAAAAACACTTTCTACTTTGTTTAAATATTTGACCTTTTTGTTTCATTTATTTCCAGTGGACTGTTGGAGAATTTTCAGCACCGATCTCTCATGCAACATTCTCATGTGATAGCCAGCTAGTATATTGTAGCTTCTTGGATGGAATTCTGCGCATATATAATGCATCCAACCTCGAAGTTCAGTGTCAAATTAACCCTTGCTCCTATTTTCAATCAGATGTTGTCAGGTACTTGATTATTATGTTCTATTGGCAATGTGTGTTTGAAGAAGCTAGGTGTCTTTATGTCACAGTTGAATGATCCATCTATGTTCATTTTTCACAGTTCTACAGTATACCCACTTGTGATAGCTGCACATCCCCAAGAACCTCACCAGTTTGCTATAGGGCTAACAGATGGCAGTGTCATAGTCTTTGAGCCTCTTGAATCTGAGGGTAAATGGGGTTTGCACCCGAATGTTGAGACTAGGCCAGCATCTGCTATCGGCATTCCTCCTCCTAACCCTCCCATCATTGCGCTAGATCAACCGCGGAGCTTGGAATAAACTAACCATTTTCTCTGTCTGCTTGTTTAAATATCAAGTTCTGTGTGTATATAAGTTAGGATTAGTATTTAAACTTAATTAGCTGAAAATATGCGGTAATACTAGCTGTTTTAGTAGTTCAATGGTATCAGATAGTGACTACATGGAGTTTGAGAACTTCTTTAAATGGCTTAATTTTACCCAGTAATCTTAGCTTTCTCCATTCCAGGATTTCTTGGAGAAAGATTTTGTTTTGTTAGCTACTTTTTGTTTCTTTTGGAATTATGTTGAGAATTTAAGGATTAAAGTATTTAGCAGTGGCTGCCTGAAACATTTGTAGATGCAATTCTAAGGGGTCTGGACATGTTTTTTGTTTTTCCTGCCTGATCTGCAACAGTCAGTAACCACAAGGTTCTGAGGTTCTCTTGCATGGTTCCATGTGAATGCCCAGTTAAAGTGGATCTTTTTTCCTTGTATTTTTCAAGGTTGTATGGAGAAATTGAAAGATTTCAGATTGGTATAGTGGGTGGAAATCAACGATTTTGATTCAATGGTTTAAGGACACTGAATCAAACCATAGGGTCATTGGTCTTGGTTTTGATTCAGTTTGATTTTGGTTAAATTTAAATCACTGAAATTGTTTAACCAGAATCTAAGTTTTAATATTTGAATTTAAAAAAAATTTAGAGATTTTCTTATTTGATATGAATTTAAAATGTTTTATAAAATGATATTATTTGAAATTCACTACTATAAACAATTTATATTAAAATATATAGCCCGACTTAAATTTATTGTGGAGATGTTTTTTATTTGTATTCATGCCTTTTGAAAAGGGCTGCTAATTCTTGTTTAAGTGAAGAAAATATGACTAAATATAGAATATCTTCTTTTAAAAAAGAGGAATTCAGTTTACTCTAATTAAAACTGAATTCGATGTCAGTAGGCAGGCTTAGCTGTTACTATAATTCAACCTATTAACGCATTGTGGTGCATGAACGAAACGTTGAATTGTGTGTCAGTGGACAACCTTTTCCAAAACAAACTAACTATAATTGGGCATTTCCTCAATTTGCAATTTTAACCCTTTATAGGATGTCGGTTGACAAACCATGCGTTTAACCCATAAACAAATTCTTAATACTAATAAAAAATAATTTCATTAATCTTTTAATATATAAACAACAAAAAGGATTTAATTATTTTGAGAATAATTATACAATAACATTATCCTAAGTATTCTCAATTTTACTCTGATCAACCATCATTAATACCCTTTTATAAGAATATGCTCATAATTATACTAATGACTTATGACATAAACTAAAATTAATAACAAATACATTAATATAAACACATGTATATATATATATATTTTTTATAAACATCGAGAAGAGAAAGAAAGAGAATTAAATTTTAATCGTTAAAATTTTTAAATATATTTTACTGATTCATTTAGTAAGCGATAAATAAATTAATAGATATGTTCGAAATAAAAACTATATAATGAAATAAAGCCACTTTAAGGTTCATAAGCCATGGAAGGAAGTTGGAAACTCCGAACTCATATTTGTCAAATCATAAAAAAACAAGAGGTTACCATTGTGCTCACTACAAAGAGATGTATTTCCAGAAGACTAAAATGATACCAAATTAGCTTAACAACTCCCACTGTATCATTGATCAAATACAACACAAACTTAACAAACACAAACTCACACACACATATATAACAGTCCTGGGGCATGAAGCCTTAAACAAGTATATTTTATATAATTAAGAACATGCAATTTCAGAGTAGATTGGGTGGAATGGGTAGATAGAATCCCAAGCGTAAGTGAAATTGAAGGTGTGAAATCCACGGAGTGGCTGCTCATGGTTGATGTGGCAGACACTGTCATCTGCTTTGGCCAGCATAGAGGGGTCGATTTTCTCTGCACTGTGAAACCCATTGCACCCCAATTTGATACCCATTTGGCTACATATACAATCGTTCAAGATTGTCACTTTCCACTGCGGCTTGTTCTGCACTCGATCTCCTGTTTCTGTTTGGAAAACTTTCAGATCAGTTACTGGGTAGCACTGCCCAGAGCCTGCAATGGAGAAATGTTTTTGTCTTTTTAATTTGTGTTTTTTTGAACTATAAATGAAGTAATTAAGAGTAGCCATTTCTATAAAGCACATACCTTGGCCCATGAGAGAAAGGAAGAAAATTGCAGAGAGAAAATTGAGAAGGGTGGCCATTGCTGATGCTGAGAGTAATACCAAATATGGTTTTGCTTCTTTCTAAGAAGTAACTGCCATGAACCTCTGAGTGTTGAATTTATGTTGGTGGTGGAAGTTTCTGGTAGCTAGAAGACAAGAGAATGTGGTATAGTTTAATATTGGACCAGTCCACCTGTCCAACTGTCAACAATGCCCTGGTCTTCTCTTGTCACTTTTCACTACTTTTTTGGTTTTGGGCTGAAATTTTTTGAGATAAAGGTATGAATTTTTTATTTAACTTGTTCAAGCAAACAAAAGAAATATATAATTTCATGTTTATATGTATAAGTCTCATTTTTCAATTAAGGAAATAATGTTTTTCCTTTAATAGGCGAAATTGAATGGCAAAAGAATGGTTAATTTAATGACATTCCTAATTTTTCCAGCTCTCATCACAGCAGATTTTCAATCTAAACTTGCAAAGGCTGCTTCTTCCACGTTTGGTGGAACTCATGTCGTTGATAGCTCCCCCTCTGAGCTACCCCGGAGACTGCTTCATGACTCACCAGGTGTAGGAATGACCCATGAATGTGTCTGTACATCAGACCAATAAGCTTCGACCTCTTGTTAAAAAAATATGTAGTAAATACATCCATCTATCAATAATAAAAGATAATTCATAATTCAATAATAAAATATATTCACAACTTTCATAATTAAAAAATTGAAAAACTAATTTCTAGTTCTCGCTTTAGAAACATGACATATGTAAATATGAAATTCTATTTTACAGTTCTTTTACAACACTTTTCTAGAATTTTTCTACAAGGAAACAGGCCATGAGGTTCCACTATCACTATTGGTAGTTGCAATGCAAGGGCCATAACAGTAGGCCACCCCACGTCAGACTGCCATTTAATGCTAACCAGTAATCACAATAATTAGGAGGCTTAATACCCCAATAATTTGGGGAAGCAATTCCAGCTGGCACAAAACTCAGTATTCACAACTATGTTTGGGCTATTTACCATAATCAGCAGCTTGGAATAAGCATATACAGGAAAACATGATTGACCACTCCTCTGCTAATCACACAACATGTAAGTGATCAAACATAATTTAATCACATTTTTAGTATATTTATTACTGTTTAATTACACATTTATTAAACACATTTTTCTAGCGTAATTTATGTTTTTGTTATATTTTTATAGAAAAAGAAGAAAATGGAAAGTTGAAGAAAAAGTGAAGAAAAAGATGGAAAAGTGATTGGGTCAAATTTGGCCAAATCACTGCCCAGATCAAACTGAAGCAGAAACCTGGCGGCAACAGTCAGAAGTGATTTGGGCAAGCGATCTGTCCAAATCACTCGCAGAAACTGGCCAAATCACTCACAAAGGCAGAAAGCTAAAAACTGGACTGATTCACAGAAAGCGATTGGGGCAAATCGGATAAATGATCTGCCCAAATCACCCGCCCCAATCACATTGACAGCAGAAATTGACAGTAGAGCGAGAAATTGTACAGAAAACAGAATTTCGAATTTTGAGAAGTCCAAATCCAACTCAATCACTACCATCACAGTCCCAAGAGCCACGAAAGAGTTTCTCACCTAAGGAATTCCATTTGCAATTAAATTCAACATCAAAAGGGGAATGAAAGGAATCAAAGACCAAATCAAAAAGGGATTTTAAAACCCTAATTGAACTTGGACTCTTCACCTATAAAAGGAAGCAACCTCTTGATCATCTTCTCTCTACTGCAGAATCACAGCAGCAAGTCTGCAGCAGCCTTCGATCCTATTGCCACCATCTACAAGTTAATTGTTGATTGTTTAATAGATTTATTTTTGACGACTTCGACAACCGCTATCAGTAAGCATCTCAACAAGCTTATCACCGCAGTTGTATGCCAAAAGTTGGCACACTCCGAGTTTTACAATGTTGTTAGCATGTTTCCTAGAAGAACTGTGGCCAATCGCCACATCTAAAAAGAACTATCTACTCAATGCTCCCGGCCATCCTATGAGCGAATGCAGCAAACAGATCCAAGCCATCCATAGAGCAATGTAGACTGTGAATTTTGATGAAAGATTAGTCCCTCTTATGCTCCGATCATGCTAGAGAACACACTTTATCTGCAAGTAAAATAGTTGGCTTTCAAATGAGAAGAAAATATCCAACTAATAAAGGGTCAATTAATTAAACAACATTAACAGCACACGAGCAAGTTCACCTTGTCTAATGCTACTGCAACAAAAACGATTATCGTCAATGTAAGTTGCTTGAAGACCCATCATACAAGATCCCACGGATATATCATCATGAGCATAAGTCTTTAGAGATGCACTGCATATAATAAAGAATTAAAACAAATATTAAGATTCATAAGCACAACGTGATGAAAGTTTGAAGCGGCTCAACGTGAAAATGCTAAACATCAGGTATTCAAAACAAGAAATAAGCATCCCATCTCAAAATTCAGGACTCTTGTGTGTCGTGACCACAGAAGAACAACGAGGAGAATTTATGGACTACTGTTTATTCCTGAGCTTTGCACATATATTAGCTTCTAATTAAGCTGTAAATATAATAATGGTTATAGGGATTCTCATTGATCCAATTATCAATGAGTCGCTCCTCCAATCATAAACCTAAATTTTCCTGATTTCCACTCAACGTGCCCCGTAACATCATCTATAATGACCTGTTTACGTTAATATACTGAGCCAAAATTTTGGAGAGTATTATAAGTGTACCAGCAGCATGTCGGAAGTACCTGAAACAACAAAACTTGAGAATTCCAATATTGCTTCATGAGAATTCCAACGTTGAAAAATTACCCTTTTGGTTCCTAAAAACTCTATTGCCCTGACACAAAGATTCAGGACCAACAAAAAGCAAAGAACAATAGACCCTTAAACATTTCCGAGAATAAAAGAAAAACAAATCAAAACAAATAAGGACATTTGAAGTAAACTCATAAGAAGCGTATTTAGGATCAGCAAGAAGTTACAAATACCACATAAAACAGAAAAAACAGAGTGAACACATGGTTCAAGCATAAACTTGACAAAACTACACCAGTGTTAGGAAAATCCAAATGCCACATGCGTTGGGAAGAAAAATCTAACAAGTTCAGTTAAAATTCTAATTAGTATAAAAATTTTATTAGAACAATTTTAAATGTGTGTATTGTATAATATAATATAAAAGACATGCCATTGCAATTAGGCTGAAGTAACATATTATAGAGCTCGTACTCTTCAGTAGCAAATCTGGGCTGAGTTCATCTTAAGAAGATTAGAAAGCAATATTCTGTTCTCCGCATCTTGCCACAATCTGGTGATTTCCAAAAAAAAAAAAAAGGCGTGAATTATTATTTACAACTTTATCGGCCGTCTTGTATCCAAAGGAAAAAAAAAAATCAGACTCTAATAGTTAGCTTAGCTAAGGAGATAAAACAATGTGTGTAAAATCGAACTATTTTATTCACTGTTTGGTTGCAGAAAATTGTAACTATTTGAATCGTCATTCAGAGCAATTCCAAAAAGAACCGTCATTCAGAGGATCCACTGGAAATGAGACCAAATTCCGTTTTCCTCAAATACACAAAATCGACGTGACGAATTCAATTATTTATAATAGCAAGCATTCAGAATTTTTTTGAAAAAAAAGTTACGAAATTAAGTAGATTCTTCTCCGCCAAACACATCCTACTGCAGCAATTATATCGTCAATACCGATACTACATTATTTGGGGATGCAAAACGGGATTGAAGGAAAGTGGGAAATGATCCAAGTAAAGAAAAAGGGAATAACGAACCGTCCAGCAACGTAAAGCAAAGCGAGGCAGAAGAAGGCGAAGACTAGAGAGTGATTTGGAGCTTTGCAGAGGATTCGACCTCCATCGCCTCTCTGATTTTGTCGTCGTTGGTAAGCTCTCCATCGCAGCCTAGTACAGTAGACGTATAAGTTGCGTATGTATACGCGTCCTATGCATAGGAGTAGGTTAACTGAAATATCCGCCGGAGAAATATAAGAGAAACGGAGGATGAAGTTAGGATTCAAAACTTAGCAAGTGACGAAAGAAAATCAGTAACAGACCCGGCTTTGAATGTGTTTCCATAAATACGGAGCTTTGGAAAGAGCTGAGCGGTTAAGCCAACCAGCCAACGACCTCCTAATGGGCCTATGAGTTTTGGGCCATCAATCCGGGTTCCCCTCTCAAAGTATTTCACACCTTTTATTTGCACACGATTCAATTCTCTTTTCAAAGGCTTCTGAAAATGAAGCTAGGCTGGTTAGAAACATCCTAGACAAATATTCAGGAATCAGTGGATAAGACCATCAATTTTGGAAAATCTTCTATCTTTTTTAGCCCAAACACCCCAGCCTCTCTTAGAGAGACTATTACCTCTTCCTTGAATATTACTACCATTGATATCCAAGATAGATTCCTTGGTCTCCCAGATTCAATTCCAAAATCCAAATGCCAAGCCTTTTAGTCCATCAAGGATCGAATTGCTAAAAAATGTGCAGAATGGAAGAAAAGACTGCTTTCTAAAAGGGGTAAGGAGGTCCTCATCAAGACAGTGATATCTGCAATCCCCATATATACCATGTCTTGCTTCAAAATGCCCTCTTCTTTATGCAAACAAATTAACAGCCTGCTTTCAAGGTTTTGATGGGGCCAAATGGTGAAGGAAGGAAGATCCATTGGGTATCTTGGGCAAAAATGAGTGAAGCAAAAGATCTTGGAGGCCTTGGTTTTAAAGACATGGAATGCCTCAACAAGGTATTGGTGGAAAAACAAGGATGGCATATTCTCACTCAGTCTGAATCCTTGCTAGCTAGAGTGCTAAGTATTTTCCACATAGCTCCTTCTTCCAAGCCAAGCAAAGTTGTCGAGCTTTTTGGGGTTGGCAAAACATCTTTCGGAGTAGGGAACGGATTGAAAGAGGTTACAGATGACATGTTGGGAGTGGAACTTCTATTCTGTGTAAGGACGACAGATGGATTCCTGAGATTTTTCCAAGCTCTCCTCAGCCCAAGACGAACCATGATAATAGTATCCTATGGGTTGCTCAACTGCTACACCTACAGAGAGGGACTTAGAATATCCAAGTGCTACAATATAATTTTGATCAAAATTTGATCAAACACATCCTGCAGATACCAGTAAGTGTTTTTTTCACATCCTGATAGGCTGGTTTGGTATTTTGAGCGTCATGGCCTTTACATAGTTAAATCAGGATATAAGTTGGCCCGCCACATGGAATCCTTTTAAGCTCCATCCCGAAATGGCAATCCGGGACCTCAATCCACAGCGAGTCAATATGCCTTGTGGAGTAATTTCTAGAGGCTATCTCTCCCACGCAAATTAAGAGTGTTCCTATGGTTACTACTGTTAGAAAAGTTACCAGTTGGTACCTTGCTGCTTTCAAGATGCCCAACAATTGATCACCGATGCTTCCATTATGGTGAACCTAAGACTTTCAAACACCTTTTCTTCACATGCCCCTAAGCGATGGCTACCTGGCTCCATTCCCCCTTGAGATTACGTTCCTCTACGCTGCAACCAGGCTCAATGATGGATGCTTGGCGAGAATTGTGCAGTTCTTTACAAAACCACTTTGAGAGCAATGTTCTTATTCAATTGGTTAGTTTCTTTTTGTGTCACCTTTGGAAGAGCAGAAATGCACGAATCTTCAAAGGTATACATGTCTCATACGGAGATCCTGCAAATGGCATTGAGACACCAAGAAGATTTTGCTGCAGCTACTATGAATGCAGAGAGAGTTTCTACTCCTTTACAATACCAGCAGAATCATTGGTATCTTCCACAGAGACATGTCATAAAGCTAAATTTCAATGCAACAGTTGATAAACAGGGTAACTGAGGCACTGCTGCTGTGATTAGTAGAGATGCCAATGGGACTATCTTAGATTGGTGTTACTGTCACTGGCTTAGAATTTAAGACCTTTTGATCCTGGAGAGAGCTTAGCATGCAGAGAAGCTCTCCCTTTTGCCCAGAGTGGAAGATACCCAAGAATGGTTGTAGAAGACGACTCATCTACAGTCTTAGACACTTGCAAGGGAAATTCATCTCCCTTAGTCATAAAAAGCTTAGTTGTTGATTGCCTTGTACTTGTTGATCAGTTTTTTTATGTTGATTTTAATTTTGTTAGGGGACATTGTAATTAAGCCTCACATGCCAAAGAATTCTTGTATGATGTCTCCTTCAAGACATCAGACATAATCCAACCCTTCATATGGATTTTGTTTGTAATTTGGCGCTTTAGAGGCTTTTAATGAATATCCGTATCTTTCAGATAAAAAAAAAAAGACATAATGGGTAAAATCTCCTTGCAAATTAAACATGAACATTATTAACAATACAATCTTCCAGTCTGTCTGAATAAACAAATTGTCATCTATGATGGAGAGAATTGATAATTGTGTGCATATATGATCCATTGAAACATCAATGACAACTTTCGATGACAATGCTACAGAATTTTTCAGCATGAGCTCAAATTTGAACAAATTTATCTCTGTGCTCCTGGCAATAAGCTCGCTAGCGAGGGAACCCCTTGTTGCCTCATTTCTTCTTGTGCTCGCCTCATTTCCTCCGGATCTGTTACAGTACACAACATAGTATGATCAGTGAAGAGATAAGCAATGTCGCAACAAGTTGTCATCTACTAAAAACTAATTCACCCAGCGCAGAACTCATAAGTCGTCACGGGACTTAAAGATCAATGACACTGAAAATCTTGAATGATGATAAATTACGACACAATTATTCATGATGTTCTAAGAATAATTGCTCCAAACTTTTGATTATTGAATGCAGGTAAGCAAAAATCATGTTGATTTGCCAGGTCCAAGTGACGCATCATTAAGAAATAATTTATAAAAATCTAAAGCCAAATCAGCTACTCAGTCATTGGGCCACGTAAATTTCCTCAAGGCCACGTCTGAATCATATTAATTATGAATCAAATAGAGTACTTACCCATGTTCTCCATTAATTTGGGCATTAGGAACATAACCACCAGCATAAATCCCACCATAAGACCCATTGGGCTTTTGACAACAGACATTATGGAGAAGGGTTCCCTAGTCTGTAACAAAACATGATATGAGAAAAGAGATAATAATTGGCAAGCTAATAAGCTAGTAAGCAGATATATGAAGGAAGACAACCTCATAATACTGTTCATCACTCAATGGCTCTAACACCAACTCACTCAGTCCCCTTCTGTTCTCTGTCAACGCCGCCTGAACCTTGCCAGGGAATCTCGCACTAACATCAACTCGGACCTAGACATTTAAAAGAAAATTATATAAAGGGAAACCTCTACATGATCATTCAATTTTAACATCGTTTTGAAGAACAAAAATCCTACTGGAGAAAAGAAATAGCCTATTGCAGCCACTTCAATTAAATGAGTCCCTGCCGGCACGTTATAGCTTTTAGCATAAAAGTCAAGGAATCAAGATGTTTCCAAGAAAAGATTTCCTTTTGATAACATAATAATAAAGTCTATATTTAAATCTAGTTACTAAACAGCCGGATAAGAACAACCACGGATGATGATTCACTTCGGAAGTAAAAACATAAAAAAAAGAAAAGAAAAAAAATAGTAGTAGTAGGATACAATGAAAAATATCCATCAGGCCTCAGAAAAGTGATGTTTTGTCCACCATTAAGTATAACTTTGACATTGGATAGTTTCCCAGGAAGACCAAAACCTTTTGCACCCACACCTGCCAAATAAATTCATCAATAATCTAACTGAACTAGGAAGAAAGCAAATCAAAGAAACAGAAAGCAAGCATGGTGCAGCGTAACAATAATTGTTCATGCCATTGCGAGGCAAGGTAAGTCACAAATCAAAATTTAGAATCAGGCTTCAAAATAATTGTCTAATCACTGTATCCCTGACAAAATTTCAACATCTGTGATGGAAAGACGGTGAAAAGACTGCACCAGATACCACTTGAGAATTGAGATAGGAATAAGCATTTGGTTTTACCAGAACTAAATTTCAGTAAATCAAAATTTTAAACAATCTCTAATACAATAAAGAACAGAAAATCAAAAGAATCAAACACAACCAAAAGGTCTAGAACTGAAACTATTTGGTTGGTTATCAGTTATAACCAAACAGCATCGTGCATGCACAAACACACATAATGTATTGATAAAATAAAAGTATGCATTCAAAATTATTTAGAAAAATAATCTACCAAAACTAATTGTAAATAAGATATTATTAACATAGTCATAGAAGTAACATTTATATAGTTTATTATTAATAAAATTAATGATTTCTATATTAGTGATGATCTGATATCCGGTGGACTCAATCGAGCATGGACAAGGGTTTGATCTCACGGGGAAATTGGATGGGTGGTTGGAAGTTAATAAAGCTGATTGCTGATTCAGGTAGGTTAAAGTTTGAGGAGTCTCAGTGAGAGGTATTCAAGGAAATTTAAGTGATGTCGAAACATGGTTGGTTCAGGGGTATATATACTCTGATTGTCCTGTCATTATTTGACTTATGCAATGCCTGACTTATGCCCATCAAATTGGATGAGGACATCCGGTGGCAAGTGTGTCAAGCGGTTCATTAATAGCGGGTAGTCGATTATAAATGCGAAGCCAGTTAACCCATATCTTGTCCTTTCATTCGCATCACATTAGCCGGATGTACAACACGCGCATTTAAGACTTCGAAGGGGGCTAAAGGGGGCCGACCATCGTACTAGCGTCTTGCGCCTATTCTCTGATTGTACCAAGTCGTGCTCAGCCTTTGACGAACTCGATTTTCTTTATTGGCTTAAAGTATGGTCGGACCGTAAACACATGTCCTAAACATAGCGAGTCTGATATTGTTTTTGTTACTAAATGCTCTTTCACTTCTCCGAGGGTTATTTATGACTGTTGGAGGAGTGAATTCATTTTCGGCGGCTTGCTATTGTCTGCAAGTGCATTTATGTCCTACGAGTTACGATAAAGTATCATAATTGTATATAATTAGTGAGGACAGTATTCTCGGTATACGCTTGACGTCTGCTGTCATTTAGAACATTGATACGCGATGTTTTAAATGCTCATAAATGCTTGATTTTTGTATAAATTAGGGGCCTCATCTTCGCTTTCTTACTTTCGTTCTTTCCAATGCGTTTAATTGTGCTATTCTAGAGTTATCTTCATTTTTTTTCTCCTCCTTCCCAAGCTTCCAAGGTTCAGGTACACTTTTCTTCCTCAATGGCTCCTCTGCCATATTCCCGAGTCGAGAAAATAATTTCGGAGTCACTTCTTCTTCCCTCTCGGAGGCCTCTCCTTGAGCTTTCCTTTCTATGGAGACCCATTATATTCGGACTCCGCATTCTCATGAGCAAATTGCCCTGTTCTCCTTTCCTTCCCCTCCTAATCTAGTGGATGCTAAATCTGAGAGGAGGTTTGTCTTCTATTTAAAACAAGTAGACTACGACCTTCCTTTCAGTCAAAATTATGGCAAAGTTCTCTACCCAATATTTTATGGAGTTTTATGACCGGTGAAAATGGTCAGACCATTCTTACTGCAGAAACTCAGAAAACTATTATTTGCTTTTAAAATTTTAAAGAAGGTTCGAAACAGACCTAAAGAGGGAGCGAAGCCCCATCCTCGGCATATTGCTTCAAAGGCGCTCATAAACAAAATGGAATTCGGGATCAACATTCAGGGTGTGATCTGAAAAAATTTAAAAATAGAATGGACAAACTCAGAAAAAGGAAAAGAAAGGCTATAGTCTACTTGTTTTAAATAAAAGACAAGCCTCCTCTCAAACTGAGCATCCACTCGATCAGGAAGAGGAAGGAAGTAGAACAGGACAGAAGTAGAACAGGACGATTCGCTCGTGAGAATGTGGAGTCCGAATATAGTGGGTCTTCGTAGAAAGGAAAGCTCGAGGAAAGGCCTCCGAGAGGTAAGAAGGAGTGATCCTAGAAACTATTTTCTCGAGCTGGGGATATGGCAGAGGAGCCATTAAGGAATAAAAGCGTACCTTTAACGTCAGAAGCTTGGGAAGGAGGAGGAAAAAAAAACTCTAGAATAGCAACTAAACACGATGGAAACAGTGAAAGTAAGAAAGTGAAGGTGAGGTCCCTAATTTATATCCAAAATCAAGCATTCATGAGCATTTAAAATATTGCGTACCCGTATTCCAAACAACAGCAACCATCAAGCGACCGAGAATGTTGTCCTCACTAATTATACACAATCATGATACTTTATCATAACTCGTAGAACATAAATGCACTAGTTGACAATAGCAAGCAGCCGAAAATGAATTCACTCTTCCAACAGTCATAAATAACCCTTGGAGAAGCGAAATGACATCTGATAACCTATAAAATATCAGACTCGCTATGATCAGGACACGTGTCTACGGTCCGATCATATTTTAAGCTAATGAAGAAAACCGATTTCGCCAAAGGCCGAGCATGACCTTATACGATCAGGAGATAGGTGCAAGACGCCAGAACGATGGTCGGCTCCCCTTCAACCCTCTTTGAAGTCTTAAATGCGTGTATTGTACATCCAACTGATATGATGTGAATGAAAGGACAAAATATGAGCTAATCGGCTTTGCATTTATTAGTCGATTGTCCGCCATTAATGAGCCACCTAACACACCTACCACTGGATATTTCCATCCAATCTAACGGGATGTAAGTCAGATAATTCCAGGACAACCAAGATATATATCCTTGAACCAACCATACTTCTACATCATTTAACTTCTCCTGAATACCTCTCGCGCTCAAACTCCTTCTCAAACCTTAACCTACCTAGATCAGCAACCAGCTCATTTAACTTCCAACCACCCAAATCCATTGATTTCTCCATGAGATTGAATTCTTGTCCACGCTCGATTGAGTCGAGCCGGATCTCATATTATAATCATTGTCTTTGAATTTGCCAAGGCTCTAAATACAGGTCACTGGATTCCATTACAAAGTTAGATGAAATTCAAGAGGAACTTAGAAATGAAATTAAAAGGGCAGCATAAGCTATTTGAACTAGTTCTATCTTTGATTTGAAAATGCATGAAATATCACCAGTAGTTTGGAACTTGCTAGAAGCTAGCAGTAATCCTCATATGGGTAATAATATGTAGCGTCTGGAAAGGGTATTTCTAAATCTTTAAACACTAACAGAAATAAAAAAGGGTGAGGGTAAGGAAAGCAAGTTCTCATTCAAATGCTATAAAGCTAAGTTCTCAGCATGCTTCCTTAGAAACCATCTCAAGCTCATGACTGCGCTAAAATGAAAAAAATAAATAAACAAATAAAATATCCCTAACAAAAACATTTACAACTCTAAATCAAAAGGTACCTGCAATCTTCACTCGACCGTTGATGGTGTTACCATCTGTCGACCTGGAAAAATAACAATTAACTTCATTAGCACACAAACAAATAGTAAAAAATCGAAACACTGAAGCTCATTCTGTGCAGACAGGACAAATATACAGTCATCAACTCAAAGAAATTCAGATTTCGATTTTCCTTTCCTTTTGTTGATTTCAGTACATATCACTCATAAAAACGCACCCGGTCGAAATCGCAAGAGCTGGAGTTATGACAGACAGACATAATTGAATTAAAAGAATGAGAATAACCGATTTCGATCCAAGTATGGATGCCATAACAGCAGAAGTCTAGCAGAGAGTTTGAGAGATCCCACAGGCGATGAGAACTATTTTCACTGATAAGAGAAGGCGCTCTTTTGAGCCTCAGATGCCCAATGAAAGTATTTTGGGCCTCAATGAGCTCAACTTGAAAGCCCAATTAAAAAGTTTTGGGTTAAGACCACCTTAATAGCCCAATAAGGGGATTTTGAGCCTCAACGGTTCAGATTGAAAGTGGGCTTCATTTGAGCCTCGAAAGCCTAGATTTAATTTTAAAATAATTACAGTTCAAAACTATTACCAATTTCAATTCAGTTTTAGTTTTGATTTGGCTCCGGTTTTAAAACTTCATAATTTTACTACTAATTATAAAAACCAATATAGCAAGGTGAATTAGTCCAGTATTTCTTTCCAATTTAACATTATAACAATTTTTGAGAAAGTGATTTTAAATTATTAAAAATAGACTTAATCTCCATAGATGAGTCCGAAGACATCCCTTGCTTTAAATAATTTTTTTTCAAAATAAAACACTTCATTTTTGCTATTCCTATGGGTCACAACTCTTAAGATCCAAATCAAATAATCAAATTGTAATAATTTATGAGAAGTTCTTTTTCCCCTTTTCCTTTAACCAAAAGTATTAATTACAGTTGTATTCATTACAACAATTAGGGCTCCACACACAACCCTGACGCACCCACACCAGAATGCAAAAACCTCTACCATTCATTTACACGTTTCAATTACAGTCCATCATCAATTCTTCCGGAGATGACAACCCATTTCCAGGAAGTAACATCAAGTCAAGCTCGTGAAGATAGGCCCCATAAGAATTGAATTTAATCCCAGGAATTCACTAAATGCTACAATCCCAATTTTCTTGAGAACCAACCTGAAAGATTAGCTATTACAAATCCTGCAAACACCTGCAGCAGCACCAAAAGCCATCAGATTGGTGAAATGGACTGTAACCCCAAAGGCAACACTGAAAAGCTTTAGTTCTTGGGAAAATGCAATGCCATGCAATGCAGTCAGTCCATTCCATTGGAAATTACAAAATGCCCTTGTTCACCTGTGAGACTGAGAAACATGATTGCTGTATATTCAAGGGAATAGCAGTTGCGGAATTAATTGTTCTCATCATATAAGATCTTGGAGAAAGAAAAGGGTACTAATGCATTTTCATATTCATATTCATGACAGATATGATAGGTGCTTTTTCCCCCTTAATTTCAAGGAGATTCTTAAGTCAGATGCTGGTTTAAAATAATACATCACCTGAACAGAGCCAAGAATGTAAATTGCTGAATAATGACGACCATGAATCACCATATCAGCCACCATAGCAAGAGGGATTGTGAGTGACATACCCAAGGTGGCTACCAATGGAGTTGTCCATACAACACATAGTGCCCTGAGGAGAAACAATGAAATTTTAAATTAGCTGAACATGATAACGCTAAGGAATGAAGCAATGATAAAAAAGGGAATTCTTAAATATACCAAAAATAGTCTGAAAGGACACTTCCAATAAAGCCATTTGCAAGAACTACTTCATCCATTTTAGCAGAGTGAGGAATTGTAAACTTCGGTTCTATTCCCAAGGCAGTCAACGGCCAAACTGAGAGAAAATATAAAATGAAGATTCAGTCCTTAGTCAAGGCAGCCTTGGGCACAAATATTTCAGTTTAGGACTTCTAAGAACTTGGAAGACAAATAGTTCCCAGCCAGCAATATGACCAGGTCGCAAAATTTAAATTGGAAGATGAGAAAATATGGTTAATTATAATGCTATTTATTTTTAATTCAGTATATTTTGCAAATCAAAGTAACCCAAGGTAAGCTCACACATTTATAGGAAGATGAGAAAATATGGTTAATTATAATGCAAATTATTTTTAATTCAGTATATTTCGCAAATCAGAGCAACCCAAGATAAGCCCTCACATTTGTAGCAAGAAAAATATCTTTAAAAGCATTCATTTCTTAGCTTGAAACCGAAATTCAAAGCAAAATAAATTTCATGATCTGACTAACAAGTTCCACCAGTAGTGGAACAATGATCCCGTAAGGAGTGAATTATTATCAAGTCCTTGAGTTTTTAAAATATTCACTAGTTCACTCCTATTTCAAAACCACTCAATTAAAACGTCCCTATATTTTGTAAACTCCAACTCTAGTCCGGTTAAAAGAACCATTAACCTCCTTGAAAATTTATATTGTTTAAAATCTCTATAATTTTAATTATATATATTATTTAGTCCCTAAAATTTTAAATATTCATACTATTTGATCCCTCTAATCAAAACTGAAACAAGTTGACTGACGGATTTTTTTGACAAAACGACTAAAGAGTTCTATTTTAGAAAATATAGGGATGTTTTAATTGAGTAATTCTGAAATAGGGATGAAGTAGTTAAATTTTTTAAAAAAATAGGGACCTGAAATTCTCCCGTCCGTAAAAGAGTATCAAAGTTCCAAAAACATAAACTTCATCCTACAGAGATACAGATCAAGCTTCCATTCATCCAGACATCACCCAATCAACAGAACATTGAACAAATAACATCTCTCACCAAGCCACCATAGAGCTACAAGTGTGAAAAGTCCTATGAATCCAAACAACTTCTGCACGTCAACCCTTTCTCCTTCTTCACCAGCAAAC
This sequence comes from Manihot esculenta, assembly GCF_001659605.2. Taxonomy (NCBI): domain Eukaryota; kingdom Viridiplantae; phylum Streptophyta; class Magnoliopsida; order Malpighiales; family Euphorbiaceae; genus Manihot; species Manihot esculenta. The sequence goes on along the minus strand of NC_035176.2, from coordinate 32,605,097 downwards.
TTTTTGAGGAGCACTGCAGCAATAATTGTAAAAATGAAACACAACACTCCGCAATAATAATATTACAGCAATGACTAACTATGAAAAGCAAGTAATAATCCCTGGATCAAAAGATAAAAAGAACCTAGAGACACTATGATCAACCTGTAAATAGTCCATATGACACTGCTGAAAGAAGGCCAAAAAGATCCCCAGCAAGAGAGCGTTTCCCATTGCTGAATACAGAGTATCAACTGTCAATTCTCAAAAACACAGTAACGAAAGAAAGCTGACCAGATAATAACAGCTCAAACAATAAACAAGGTAAAACTTGAAAGGGAAATTCTGCATAAAGAGGTTACAATATCAGGGACATTTTCTATCTCAGTTTACTAAATGGATTATTAACAGCTTTAGGGCAGAGCCATAATGCTTCTCACAATTTTCAGCATAAACAAGGAATAGAGGACAGATTTTAACTATCAGTTTTGCAAAATTACATATTAACAAAACAGTTTATCAAAATGAAAACACTTGCCCAAGACATGGAGCATAAGATGAGAGTTCCCTTGTTAGGGCACATCAAACAGCAACAATAATGTTCTATATTTAGACTAAATACTAAAGAAATGAAGTCAGAAGCCAAACATTTAATATGATGTAACCACAAAATTGAGTACTTACATTGAAGCACTTAGTTGAGACTCATCCGCAGCCCAAGTTTTTCCCAAAGTAGTCATGACAACACCCGCCATGCTTACAAGGACAGCTACTACTTTTGCTGCATTTAAAGTATCTTGGCCCAAAAATACACCAATGAAAAGAGTAAAAAGTCCTGATGTCGATGATAAAACTGTTGTACTTGCAACACTTGTACGTGCAAGTGCAGCATTTGATAAATACTGTCCAAAATGGAAAAGAATAATCAAGAACCAGCTTTGGTTTCTTAAATCTGACGTTGTTAACCAAAAATCCTTGGGATGTCTAAAAACAATTCCCAGCTTTTTAGCAACAAAGTAGTCATGCAACAATAAAATAAATTTGTGCCTTAATCATTTTAAACATGTAAAATTATGAGTAAACTCAATGACAAACTACACTAAATGAAAAAAAAAAAAAAAAAAAAGATGCCTAGATACCTGAAAGATTGCTAATTACCAAGGGGATCCAATTAGTCAGCCAATAATGCACTACACCCCACAAGATTCACATGGGAATCTTGTGAGACAGCCTTAGCTGATCAAACAAAAACTTGAAATATCCCAGGTCTAGTTGACCCAGAAATCTACGTGAAGCCAGACCACGTCAATTTATGCACAGAAAACCCACAAACATCAACTGCATCATAGATCTGTGACATGGTGCCAGGCTGTCACACGAGAGTAGTTGTGCTGGTACATAAGTTTTAGGAACCTATCCTAACATGTGCAATGACACAAACACAAGGCTTACTAGAGAACTTGTATCAACAAAACCCAAAAAGAAATTTATCTTGACATGTATATACAACATCTAGCACTGGGTAAGGAGCACATAATAACTAATAGTTCAGAAGGCTGACAGGTTGGAGGACATTTGCACTTATTCTTGGGGGGGGGGGGGGGATTATTCACTTTTTACATGCATCTCTACAAAAAAAGAATTTCCTAAACTGAATGGACTTATGCACAAAATTGATTACATGTAACAGAACTGAACATAGGAAATCTAGTCCTGAATAAACATACCTCTGTAACAAACCAGATTGGAGCAATATAAAAACCATAAGTGGCAATTTCTCTACTTGTAAGCCCTTTTTCATGTTTCAATAAGTGTAAATCATTTTTATGTCTACGGATCAAAGGCTTTCCCTCTGCTTGAAGTGAAAGGTCTGCTTCACTGTCTTTTCTAGTTAAAGATCCCTGAAGTTCAATTTCAAAAATTTTCTGGCTTAGAGGAGAGTTAAATCCATCAGAAGGCTCATTTATGCTTCCTTCAGCTTTAGCACTACTAGAAGAACGATGCTTTAGTATCTTACATATCCAGTCTTTAAGAAATGCTATCGGGAGGTAAACTACCATCAATGAAGCTCCAAGATATGTCACTGCAAATGGCTGCTTGTAGTCTGTGAAGATACCCTGCATAATTTAGATGAATCAAATTGTAAGTATGTAAAAAATATCTCTTTATATAACTCAACTGGCCAAAATTATAATTGCATTTTCACAAATAAAACTGTAATATTCCTCAGGGCTTCCAAGGGGAAAAAACGCAATCATGAGACAACAGAAGTAAACTGCTTATATAAGCAACTGGGCACATACAAATTGCAGCAAATAGGTAATAACTATATAACTAAAATCAATACTACGTCTTCGATCGAATTACAACATGACCACAAGCATATATACAAATGTAATTCACTGCAAATATATCCACATATACGATTCAATTTGACAAAGTACAAATCTGAAAAGCTTACCTGGGTAACTTCTGCAGAGGTGACCCATATAATAACAACAGCAGCTATTAAGAATAAACCAGCTTTATATCTCCAACTCATATCAAATTACAAAAGGGAAACACCCAAGTAGAGAAATAGACAGAAATTGGAGAGATCTGCGAATTTTCCCAGATTTTTGAGCCGATGTTCTGATATGTTAGTGGTCAGCGGCGGCAGGAAGCTATCTTGGGATCTCAGAGCTACAGGTGACGTAGGCTTCAATGCGCAAATAAAGAGATGGAAATAGATGAAAGTGTAAATGGTGTGAGTAACTAGAATTAAAGTAGAGAAGACTTCTAGCGAAAGAGAGAATCGAAAAGAAAGTGGCCGAGAACTGAGAAGGAGAATTGAAGGGAGGGAAGGTGGAGACGAAAGGCGTTTCTAGTGTTGGGAGTTAAATTTTGGTAGTTATTAGTTGATTAGAAATTTTTATTACACGCTTCCTCATTCAGTCTTCAATGTTCCAGAGAATTTTCTGAAAAAAAAAAAAAAAAAAAATCCAAAGTTTCAGAAATCGACTCAACATAAAAAAAAAAATCCATGTTCTTAATTAATTATTTAATAGACTAATAAGAGAGGTGAATGTATTAAGAAAATATTGGATAATATTTAAAATTAGGAATAATAACTTTATTTTTATTGGAGGAATAAATTATAAGATATTTTAAGTGAATTAATATGTAGTTGTTTCAATTCATATTCTCTTGGGGACTAGGCATCGTCGGTTCCACAATATTCCTGCGTAATAGAATGATATGGTTATTGTGGTAGCAAATGATTAAAAAAAAAAGCAAATAATATCGAGACTTAATTTAATTAAAAAATATATATATATATTTTTTTTATACTTCGAATAAACAAGAAAGTCACTCGAGATAATTAAAAAAAAAAAATGGCAAATAGATGAATCTATTCATAGAATATTTGATAATGGCAAATAGATGAATCCAGCATACATTTGGTAAAAAAATATATACACTCATTTCTTACTACACATGAGCTTGAGTAATGAATTTAATATATAACGGTGAGTCATTCTATAATAAAACTTGTGATTGTGACAGTCAAGCTTGGTTGTAAATTCTTGAAAATGAATTGCTATGAGCTTCGATTGAATTTCCCCAAAATTTCACAAATTTGAACTCTGAAATTATAAGATTTTGAATTCAACTAAGTCAAAATTAAGTCAAGGAATAAAAAAAAAAAATCTAAATCCATTAACGATCATGCTTTGCTACAATATATATCTATATATATATATATGGTTTAGGTATATATAATTTTTCATGGAGAAGATCCCCACAGTACCTCTGCAACAACAGAGGCAGCCTCTGCTTCAGAAGCAGAGGCCTCTCTGACTCTTCTCAAGATTTCCCTTTTAAACTCTTTTCTTTCTCTCTGATTCAACCCTTCTCCCACTTCAATTGGCACTGCAAATCTCGCTACACAACTTGCAAATGGCCGATCCCGTGAAATTTGTCCCTCTTCACATCCCCTTTTCGCACCCAATTCAACACTTCCTTCGCAAATTACTCCACTTCCGTTTTCATTCCAATTTTCTTGATCAGACATGACAAAGTTGTCTCCATGTATCGATCTCTGCAACTCCACTAACTTCTCAATCAGCCCTTGATCTATCATAGCTTCGATCACTTCTTTTCTCCCAGAGAAGGCGATTTCGCATATGCAATCCAGGGCTGCAGCTTGAATTGACAAATCTTCGGAGCTAAGTAGGCTTAAAATTCTTGGGATTTCTCCGTCCAGTTCGATTTCATCTATCAATGGAGTCTTGATCAATCTGATAAGTGAACAAAGGACTTGTAGTAAACAAGCGGAAGCTGTTGATATTAAGGATTGAACTATTGGACTCATAAGAACCAATCCCACAAACACATTCCTGTTGAATCTAACTAGAGCAACTATACAAAGACCTGTTTGTTCTCGAATTCTCTTCGAGCAAGTTGAGTCACAGAGTAACGATTCGAGAATTGAGAATCCTTTAGCTTTCAGAACCAATTCTTGAAAATCACTATCGAAACCCTGTGACAAACGCTTCTCAAACTCCTTTAAAACCCTTAATTTCTCTTCTTCAGAGTCTATTTCTCGACTCACTCTGACAAGATTTTGAACACAGTCTCGATCAATACAGGCCTGAACTTCAGCCTCGATTGCAACTGCCAATTGGTAGATTCTGTAGTTAGTGATTTGGCGGCGAAGGAGAGATTTAAGGCTGTAGTCTTGGCATGTTCTGTGGTTTTGGAGTAGGGTTTTGAGGCTGCATAACAACTGAGAGAGCTTGGAAAGGTTTGGGTAAGTAGAGAATATGTTGCCTGCTTGAGCATGAAGCTCCAAGAGAGCTTCAATGGCAGGTTGGGGATTCTGGGTGATGAAGAAGGAGTTGTTTTGAAGAGATTTACAAGCATTTTTCAGAGCTTCTAACGGTGATAACAGAGAGTGCTTGTTTTTAACCTCTGCTTGTTCCATGACTACTGAGATTCAAAGCTTAGGAGTTTGGGCTATGCGAAAGCAGAGCTTTGAAGGTTGAGATTAGCGAGTGGAACTCAACTAAGAAACAGACCTACCGGTCAAGGCTACTCACGGCCCACGCCCACAACCCAACTGAAATTCCTCAAAATTTAAATTCAATTTTTTATTATTAATTCAAAATTTTATTATTATTTATATATTGTATAATTTATTTTTATGGTAAATTATAATTTTCTAATATTTCTTATGTTATAATTTTTTTTTCAGATTAAAGTCTATGCATTTGCAAGATGATCCTATTCCTCCATCATGATATTCCAATTTATATTCAATATTAGAGTCATAATCGGAAGGTTTAATCTTTTATTTAAAATTAAGAATTTAATTTAATTAATTTTTATTTTTATTTGAAATAAAAAAAATTAATTTTTTTAATTTAAAAATATTTTATTTTAAAAGAAATTAAAATCATGTATCATTTTTGAATTATTCTATAAATATGACAGATAAATCTCATATTTATATAGTGAAAATAATATGAAGTATATCTAGTAATTTTCTATAATTAAAACGCATAGTAGGGATTATCATTCTATTTTTATGAGAATAATAATGGAAGAAATATATGAAAGAGCTGGAGATTTGAGCCTTGAAATACTTAAAAAAGAATTAATGAAATTTTTTTAATTAACAATGAAAATAAAAATTAGGTTATTTCTTTATTTTTAAAAATAAATTATTTTCTAAATTTTGAGAATCATAACGGTATCATTAAACTTTTTATGCATAATTTATTTACGACTTTATTTTTAACATTGACATTTAAATAATAAAAAATAAATTTATTTTTTTAAGAAAATATTTTCATGTAAAATATTTTTTATAATAAGTAAACGAGCATAGCCTAAGTGGTATCGTAATTTTTTTTTGTGATATATTTATATTAAAATGCTTAATTCTTCCGAAGGTTTATCATATTGATTTGATTTGTTTATTTTTCTGGAAATGTTGCTCGAATTCTTACACGCTTGTAAGAATCATAGTAGCTGCTTATTCATCGTATTGATTCCGGAATTTTTACCTTTTCAAGTTGAAAAAAAAAAAAAATCTCAAACTCTGATCTGAAAAAATTATTTTTCTGGATCAAAGTGAAAACTTATTCTACCGCAAAGATTTTACTGTACTCTTAAAGTGCGGTGAGAAGAAATAATTTAAAAGATAATTTAAAAGAAATTACAGTACCGCACGTCTAAAGTGCAGTAATGTATGACCCGCAATTTGAAATGCGTAACTATTTCGTATTTCAAAATTTAATTTTTATTTAAGTAATTATTATATTATATTTTATTGGTTTAATTTATTTAATTATAAATTAAATTTATATAAATATAATTATAAAAATTATATTAATATTAATATTAATTATTTTAAATTATATTAATAAAATGATAAATATGAAAAATATATAATTATATAAATGATAAATATAAAAATTATATTAATATTAATTATTTTAAATTATTTTAAATTATATTAATTATTTTAAATATGAAAAATTATTTTAATATTTATAATTTATTTATATTATAAAATAAAATAATAAATATGAAAAATATAATGGTATATTATAAATAAATTAAAATAATTAATATTTATAATAATATTAATATAATTTTATAATTATATTTATATAAATTTAATTTATAATTAATTAAATTATATAATTAATAATATAATTTAAAATATGAAAAATATATAATTATATAAATGATAAATATAAAAATTATATTAATATTAATTATTTTAATTTATTTTAAATTATATTAATTATTTTAAATATGAAAAATTATTTTAATATTTATAATTTATTTATATTATAAAATAAAATAATAAATATGAAAAATATAATGTTATATTATAAATAAATTAAAATAATTAATATTTATAATAATATTAATATAATTTTATAATTATATTTATATAAATTTAATTTATAATTAAATAAATTAAATTAATAAAATATAATATAATAATTAATTAAATAAAATTTAAATTTTGAAATGCGGAATAGTTACGCATTTCAAATTGTGGGCCATACATTACCGCAAGTGCGGTAATCGAGTGCGGTAATCGAGTGCGGTAAGGTCTACCGCACTTTAAAAGTGCGGTAGAGTAAGTTTTGAGGAAAATAATTTTTTTGAACTAGGTTTTGAGAAATTTTTCTTTTTTTTAACTTGAAAAGGTAAAAGGCCCATTGATTCCCTTTCTATGGCAAGATTGGTTCTTTAGACTTTCTGAGGCTTCATGGTGGCTGAGAATAACATACTCTCTCTCTCATAATCTAAGTTCACCTTATTCTGTGCCCACATTTCTACCAACTGAACTATCAAAGGAATTCCCTATGGAATATCGCCAACTTGCCAGAACAAAAGAAAGTAAAGCATGGAGAAAGAACTAAGTTTTAGCTCACGATTACTTTAGTCGTATTTCAGAATTGTGAGATTTTGAGTACGAGTTTGAGATTTTGATTGCAAGTTCGAGCTGATAAAATAAATAAAAAGATCAAAAGGAAAACATATTGCAGGAACTAGTATTTTATGCTGCTCTCTTCTTATACTTTTCAAACCTTTCCATTCAATCTACTACAGTATAATGTTCATATATTGCACCACATGAAAGAATTTGAATTTTCTTTTAATTCCTTAAGCTTTGCTCCTAGATTTAATTGTATAAGCTCTAAATAGCACAAAATAAAGTAAAAAACTATAACTTATACAGGAGATATCAAAAACTTGAGCTCCTTTTTAATTTTTTTTATTCATATTTAATTTTTACTGATTCACATGTGTTGAGATCTTATTGTATGACCTTCTTGTATGCAGAGAGAAGAACAAGCTGGGATAATTTGTATGGAACAAGCTTCTTTAATCTAATCTGATTTGTCAAGTAGTATCCCGGAATTTTAGCTGTGGTGTCCACTTGATATGCAAAATAAGCTTCCCTGATTTAGCACCATCTAGTGGAAAACTTTCTTGAACTTCCCCTTCTAATAGAACCCTGGTGAGTGTCATGATGCATCTTCCAATTTTATCCTGAAACATTTTTCAGGTCCATTGATAGTACTCCAACTATAGTTTACAAGGAAAATTATTACATACAACTGTTGTATGTAATAGCATGAAACATTACCTTCCCAAAAGTGTCATGGTCCCAAACTTCCAAAATTAGCATATCATGTAATGCATCCTCTACAACAAAGTCAAATGTTTGATTCCAAACTGGATTGAGGCTCTCATTTACAACCTGATAAAGCAGAAGCCATTAATGAAGAAGAAGAAGAAGAAGGGTTGATCACTAATGTAAAATGGCAAATTTTAATCTTACCCTGGTCTTGACTTTTGTGTCAGATTTTTTCATCTGAAGGACAACATAAGGATCAGCCTTTCCCATCAAGTCTACTGCTGGCAAGTTTTCTGCAGCAACTACATTAACTGATAGTACTCCTCGAACGATAACATTTTTCTTCTGAGAGGTTGGCATTTTTAGAGCAGCATCATCTGTTTCATTAGCTCCAGCCTTAATAGCTTTCTCTAAGGTGGTCAGCTGGAAATCAGGATTAAAAGGATTTTTAAGGCTGCTGTCTGTGCCATATGGACAGTACAAGAGTTCCAACTGCACCTAAAGCCAATAAGAGTGCACAAACTAGGTAAAAAGTTCGCAAGACGATAAGGTGTTTGATTATTGGAATATAAGAGTCTCACCTGACCCCTATATTTATTATCTCTCTGGATCTCCAAATCCTTGACTAGTTTCAACCATACATCCTTAACTTTTCCAGGTTCGAGATCCCTTAGTGCTACTTGAGCACAACCAATGAGTTCGGAGGCCTGAACTCCTTCATCATCAAACACCCTTACAGTCAAGCGCTGGGTCAAGGGATCTTCAACTGTGAACTCGAAGTGTTCGTTCCAGATAGGATTCAATTGGTTATTCTGAAGATATCATACTGAGTTATGAGTTATTACTAATACAATAAGAAAGACAAACCTTGCAGAGAGTAAGGGTAAGTTTTCTTACAATTGTCTTGCTGGTTTTTGTTCTGTCACGTAGAGGACGAATGAACAAAGTCGCGAAAGGATCTGATTTCCCAATAATATCTTTATTGGTCAACTCTTTGCCTTGCACTAGCTTCACCTCTAATATACCAACAGGCTTCACCTCCAAGTCACTAATAAACCAGACACAATGATTGATGATCTCAAATTGCGTCAGAAAATAAAAAAAATTTTGCTTTTTTCAGTATAAATCACCAAAGACTTGAAAGAAAATGAAGTAATCTATCATGTTCTCAAAGTTCCATCAAAATATCCAATTTGATGTCGTGTTTTAAGCACCTTGATCATAACTGAGCCTTTGGCTGGAATTACTGAATATTTTGACATATTAAGAGAATCAAGACAAGAAAATTGATCTTTTCGTTCTAGTTAGGGTTGAATTAGATGATCCTCGTAAAATTAGCATACCTATAATCCCCGGGCAATATTGCTGCAATTTTCCTAACCGGCCATGTAATAGAATCTTCAACAGCATCCCTTATTGTTTCCTGAACAAAATAACAAGAAAATATCATTAGGCCTTTTTGTCTTTGGTGATTTTGGGAAAGAAGTGCTTGCACTGCCAAGAATGTATTGTTTAAGATACACCAACTAAAGATTAGCGTGGAGGATTATTTAAGCTTGATGAAATCTCTCTGTCAAATTATGTAAACAAGGAAATAATTACTTTTAAATGCCATTTGGGTCCGAAAGTGGAAGATAACATGATGTTTGTATAAGTTTTCTGACAATAACTTTTGCAGAAATTCAAGAATCTGGAATTGAGAAAAATGAATCTTCACAAAATATGCACATCAGGAAATAAAGATTTGTGCTCCCACCTCAATAGCATCAGAAATCCCAGGGATTGCTGATAACTCACCACCAATAACTTTAAGTGTAAAATCCAGCTTTTTCTGCAACAAGAAGCATAAGAAAATTCATAACTTAAATCTAATAGATTATACTCTATATGCAATAGCAAATGAAAAGAGAGCCCAGGTATGCAACTGTTATTACCTTCGAGATATTTTCTTTTTCAACCAGAAGACAAGCTTTTTAAGAAGACAAGAGCAACAAGATAACAACTCACCTTTTCTCTCAACGAATAAGAAACAGCTCCAAAACCAGGAAACTCTTCAACTAGTGGCTTGAAGATTAACCTGAAAACCCCAGCGAATCCAATATTTTTTACCTAGATGAAGTTGAAACGGCAGGAGAAACTGATAAGTAAGATCCTTTACATCTGCATTAACTTAAAGAGCCTTGACTTTCAATCATTCTGATATTAGTATCCATCTTAGCAGACACTACCCAGAATTCTTCATGCTAGAAATGTCTTTGAACAGGAAAATCCGCAGACAGAATTACTCAAAATGTGAATTTTATTTTTCCCAGGAAAGGAAAAAATTAAAAAAGAAAAGTATCAGACAATGCACCCACTTAAAGCTAAGATTTGGAAATTATTCTTTCTTCAGATAGAAGCAATCAATGCCGCAAATTGAATAAGCATCTCTGAAGTAGAGTCGGTTAAGAAAGAACATAAGATTAAAGATTGCATTACCTGTATGGGAAGTGCTACACCAACTCTTGTATTGATATCAAGTACAATGTTTGGATTGCCATCCCATTGCATCTCCAACTCCATTGTGACACTCCCAGGTTCTCCACCTTGCTCGAGAACGGAAATTCCTAGAGAACATTAAAACTTGCTTCTGTCATTATATCATCTGCAATGTCCATGCTTATTGTTGATCAATTAGACTAACCTGTAAACTGTGGAGCCACAGTACCAAGGGTCAATTTCGAAAACTTGAGAGATGATAATATAGCCGGTCTATATTGTTCAAGAATTGGCTCAACATTACTTCTTATCAACTCTGATGCTGCCTGGCCATGAAACTCAGAAATTAATGCTCATCATGATCATAGTAGAAAACAGAGAAAGGAAAGAATTAAAATTAAATTGTACCTCGTCAACATAAGGCCAAATCTTGTCAAGTTGTAGATTCAGCCAAGTTAACTGCAATATTTCACAAATGAAGCAAATGTTAGATCCTGGACTGGATCTTTGAGAAACAGAGAAGCATTGCCTTTGTGGTCTGCGCTTTTAACTCAACTTTTGCCTCTGTGAAAAGACGACCCAGGATGGATAGAAGTCATCTGGCAGAAGTTTTCTCGAATCTTGCACTGTCATCCTGGCAAATGCAGCCACTGTCTTGGCCTAATAAAATCCAAAATCACAAAATAAGAAGATGAATTTTGAAAACAGAGCATCTGAACAAATCTCAACAAAAATGGATAGAGTTACCAATTGAGAGCGACGAGAGGATCGGATATTTGTGTAACGAGCATATGCTACCATCAATCCAATCCCGATGGACATTCCGATGATAACACCGGCAACGAAAGACATTTTCTGATGCTATAATGAAGATTTTCTTCTTCTTCCTTTTCTCTTGGCAGCAAGAACGAGAAATTCAAGGTTCCATGAGAAGATAACTAAAAACTTTCGAATGCGTTAACAGAGAGAGATGGCGGGATTGGAAGTACGTAGGGGTGAGTATGAAGGAATTTGGAGGTTTGCGGGTCTTAATTTAAATCCTTGTAATTAGCTAAAGTGTTCATTCACATCTGCAAAAGAGAAAGAAGAAAGGTAATTTGTCTCCTCTTCCTTTGCTTTCTATCTTTTTGATTTGCAAAATTGCCCCCTACTTTGGCTTTTGCACTCATCCTGGCCCCTTTAGGTGAATTGGTTTTCAAGAATTGAAGAGAATTGGAAGGGATACAGATGAACAAAAACCACAAGAGGTGGATAATAAATGGCAATTTTGAAAGATGAGAGCTGTAATGTGAGAACCAAAAGCTCTAGAGGCACCGATGGAAGAATAAAAAATCAGGTTGGTTCCGTTGGGATCTGATTCTTGTGGCTGCTTCTTGTGTAATCAATCTTTTTGAGCCAACTGTAATACCTGTCAGCCTGTCAAAGGATATTATACGGCACCGTATACTCAGCCAGTGATAGACTTGCCTGCATTTGACCGTTGATGGTAAGCATCAAGCGTGGTCGTTTTAGATCTAGCCTTCTTATTAATAATCATTGCTATTGTCCAACTTAAAATTAAAAATCAAGATATTAAATTAATATAATCAAATAGAACAAGAGAAAGAGCGCGGTAAAGATTATCGGTTTGTATTCAAACGACACCGACTGTGGTGGAATGGGTTGTTGTTGTAGAATGGGTGGATTGTTATGGGCTTTGCTTATGGGTTGGATCCTCTGCTAAGTTGCTGGATTGTGATTTTTGAACTTATTTGCTAGGCTTTTAAATGTAAAATAGCTGCTTGTTTCTCTTAAATGTTTTTTTGGCCCATTGAATTTTTAAATGCAAAATAGTATAGTAAAAAAAACAAAATTATTAAATTTAAATAAATAAATATTTAATTTAAAATAGATTATTTATCATTCAACTTAATCTGATTTCTAAAAAAATTAATATCCTTACATAACTAAAACTAAATCTATTTTAATCATTGAACTAAAATAGGCATTTCAGTTCAGAATTAGCACATGGAGTAATTAGAATGAGTTTGAAACCATGGAAATTTATATTTGGAAAATCTGTATCCACTAATAAACAATGTAAGGATAAAAACAAATTAATCTCAATATGATACTTTCAAATGGGTGAAAGATGTAACGTTTTCAATTCAATATATATGTACACCGTTCTCAGAAAAGAAAGGGATTATTCTACTAGTTCTTAATTTTAAATCAACATGAAAAAATCCCAATTGGAATTTTTATTACTCGGAGATTCACATCAACGTGGCATTTGAAGTGTGGACACTGCGAGCTGTAACTGGAAAAATTTGCTCAAGTAGTGAAGTTATCTTAATTGGTACAAAACAAGAGAGACATACGGACGCAGGACACAACCTTGATCGAGTAAGACTGCTTTGTAATGGAGATTGTGTTTTCCCTTGTTTATTATACGATTAGTCGTCTTCTTTCAAACTACCAGTCGTTTATAATAAAAGCGACTTCAATCCAAAGCAATTATCAATAATAATAAAAGTAATATACCTAGACTAGGTTTGGACGTAAAGTGCAAATATGTCTTGAGTATATATACAGTATATAATTTCAAAATATTTAAAATAAATTAAAGGTATATATGATTTTTTAAAAATTTATTTAATTTTTTTTTATGATATAAATATGTTTCAAACGAAGAGTTGAAAAGTTTGCAAGATGTTACTTTTTAATATTTTAAATTTATCTTTTAGATTGTTTTAAAAAATATTTTTTTATATTTTTAGGGTTTGGGATGAATAAAACTATAATAAAAAAATATTTAACATGACACGGGGAGAATATTTTTTTTAATCTCCATATTTCTAACTCATTAAATGAATAAAATAATAAATTTATTTAAATTTCATCATTGTCTTAATTTAAAAAGGCCTATTACGCTCCGTATTTTCCTTTTAGCAGTAAAAAATAGAGCTAAATTCAAAAGAAACAAAGCTTTCACAATACGGGAATAAGCTAAACTTATTATTATTAAGGATTACACAGGTAAAGACCCACTTGTGCTGCTGTGCAGTACTTCTAATTTTGAAATTCCCACGATAAGATTGTAATCTTACAGGGGATTTGGCGAGCTACCATTGGTTGATCAAAAAATTAAAATTTTAATCCAATAAAAGTCGGAGCATATAATTAAATTAATTCAAGCATAAGCATCCCACCTGTTTTTGGCACCCACCTCTTTACGTCAGTGATAAGGGTGTGATCTGGCTTTCTCTACAATATTGTGCTGCATTTATTCTTTTTCAATCTTTTATGTCAACTCAATTTAAATTAATTTTATTTTAAGAGGTACCAAATAAATTGAAGTAAATTAAAATCGGAACCAGCCAGCTGGAGACCGTTCACAACCGATTTGGTTTTGATTCATTTCTTGATCAGGCACTAAACTGCCGGGTTCCGGCCCTAGGCAAGTATAAACGGTGCGATACTAAATGTCATTTAACGATGTCAACGTGTACAACATTGGCTGGCTGGCGCCGAACCAGTTTCCAAATAGGTAGAAAGCGCAGTAATGCCACATGTCGGAGAAGACTTTCTCCAGAGAAATCGCATAGTTGGAAACTGTGACGCTACCTTGGCTCCAAAACGCAATGCCTCTCTCTCTCTCTCTCCCTCCCTCCATTTATATGTGCAAAGCCTCTGTGTCTCAATCCCATCGCTAGCCCCCAGTATTAGCAGACGCTGCATGCTCCTCTGATCGCTTTACTTGCTTGTAGTTGGAGTTTTACAGCAAAATGTCTGGAAACGACTGGATAAACAGTTACCTTGAAGCGATCCTCGACGTTGATCCAGGACTAGATTATAAGAAATCGTCGCTGTTGCTAAGGGAGAGAGGCCGCTTTAGTCCTACTCGTTACTTCGTCGAAGAGGTTATCACCGGCTTCGATGAGACTGATCTCCACCGTTCTTGGATTCGAGTATGGCATCAACCTATTCAATTTTGTGTTTTTGGATTTTGAGAAGTTGAATGGCTGTGGATTTTTTTGATGGTTTTAATGTAGGCTGCAGCCATGAGAAGCACGCAGGAGAGGAATACCAGATTGGAAAATATGTGTTGGAGGATTTGGAATTTGGCTCGCAAGAAGAAACGGGTTGCTCTTTCTATTCTCTTCTCGCTTTAATTATCTTTTCTTTTCCTGTTACTCCTCTGTCTTCACGTTGATTAAGAAGACGTAGCCAATATGGTAAGGAGCAAAAAAATTTATATTATACTTTTTAATTTATACTCCACTCATGGTCCTTCATTTAGCTAATAAATTTTATTTTTCACTAATGCATATTAAATAAGAATTTAATTCCATCTTAAAAATCTCTCTCCAAAAATAAACTGGTTTATGATTGGAGACAGCTGAAAAAGTAAATTTTTTTTATTGACAATAATGGAGTGTTAATTATATGAACACTGCATGAACATGTTGATGACACTAGACTTCTACTTGGTTATTACTTCTTAGTCATAACATTTGAGAGGTAATGATTATTGAAGCAGATCAATTAATGGCCCTGTTTCGTTGATTTTTATTTTTGGAGGTCATGCTTTGTTCCCTATCCGCTTCCCCGGGGGTGGGGAGGTGGTTAGTTTATAAATATGGACAGTTGATAGTCTCTGTGAACTTATTTTGCACCATTCAGCCGTTAGCAACACCCTTCTTAAAAAACAAAAAATAAAAATAAAAAATAGTGCTGGAATGGGGTGGATGCATTGACATTATAACATGGAAAGCTGATAGCCTTTGTGTTCTATTTTTGGACCTTTTTTTTAAGTGTTTTGAGTTCGGGGGGGGGGGGGGGGGGGGGTGGGGGCGATGAGTGAATGGATTGGCACTTTTGACTAGAACAGAGAAGGATAAACTTTTTCGAAAGAAATGCAGATAATAATTTTCAATAGCTTCTTTGTCACTCTTAGCATTTCTTAATGATTGCAATGCTGTTAGTTATAATTGAGCAGATTTTTATCTCTGGTTTTTCATTTTCTCAATTTTGAGTGATGCTTTCTTGCATAGAGCACGTATCTGTGGTGGATAGAATGTCAAAAATATCTATGCTTGCAACCTGTGATTTTCTATGCTTTTGGTTTTTTGAAAAAAATGGTAAGCATTTTGTGTTGGCCATTTCTTCTCTCATGTGGATTTGGTTTCTCAATCAGCTTGAAGGAGAGGAAGTTCAGCGTAAAGCTAAACGCCACATTGAACGTGAAAGAGGTCGCAAAGAGGCAACTGCTGATATGTCTGAAGACTTATCAGAAGGAGAGCGAGGAGATGTGCATGGTGAAATATTGTCTCATGGTGGGAGTGTTAGAGGAAGAATGCCTAGAATAAGTTCTGTTGACGTCATGGAGAATTGGGCTAAACAACACAAGGAGAAGAAACTATATATCGTGCTGATAAGGCATGAACTGCAATTTATTAAGATCTGACATTTTAATGAGGTTATTCAGATGCTTATTTTAGAATTGGACTTCATTACATTTTAGCCAAGGAGCTGATTCCAAAATATGAAACCTAAAACCTTGCAGAAATTCATGGTCATTTTTTTTTTATCTTTCATACTTTTTTCCTTCTCTAACAAGTAGTTATGTGCAGCCTTCATGGCTTGATACGTGGTGAAAACATGGAGCTTGGGCGAGATTCTGATACTGGTGGCCAGGTAATAAGTGATATCTTTATTCAGTCTTTTCTTTTCTATGTGATTTTTATGATTATGTGGCTTTTTTTTTTGAGATCCACCCCAGGAGTCTTGAATCACCCCGTGCATGTGGTGAAGCATTGAATGTTTTGTTTTAAACAGGTTAAGTATGTAGTAGAACTTGCAAGGGCCTTAGGCACAACGCCAGGGGTTTATCGGGTCGATTTGCTGACAAGACAAGTCTCAGCTCCAGATGTGGATTGGAGTTACGCTGAACCTACAGAGATGCTGAATCTGATAAATTCTGAGAATTCTATGCAGGAGCATGGGGAAAGCAGTGGTGCCTATATAATTCGTATACCATTTGGCCCAAAGGATAAATATATCCAAAAAGAACTCCTTTGGCCTTACATTCCAGAATTTGTGGATGGTGCACTTAACCATATTATCCAGATGTCTAGAGTTTTAGGGGAGCAAATTGGCAGTGGAAATCCAGTCTGGCCTGTTGCAATTCATGGTCATTATGCTGATGCAGGGGACTCTGCTGCTCTGCTCTCTGGAGCTCTAAATGTTCCTATGGTTTTTACTGGGCATTCACTTGGACGCGATAAGCTTGAACAACTTTTGAAACAAGGAAGGCAATCAAGAGAAGAAATAAATGCAACCTATAAAATAATGCGAAGAATAGAGGCAGAAGAGTTAACTCTTGATGCTTCTGAGATTATTATAACTAGCACTAGACAGGAGATAGAAGAACAATGGCGCCTGTATGATGGTTTTGATCCTGTACTAGAGCGCAAACTCAGAGCAAGGATCAAGAGGGGAGTAAGCTGTCATGGCAGGTTTATGCCTCGCATGATTGTAAGTATCAGGATGTTGTTCTTGCTTGAGGCTTCCTTCTTCATCTGAAGTTTGTTGGTTCTTTCTATATGTTACTTGGATGGTATTTCCCGTACCCTATTTTATCTGAATCCTAATTATGACAATCACGTCTAGGTGATACCTCCTGGAATGGAATTTCATCATATTATTCCACATGATGCGGATATGGATGGGGAAGATGAAGAAAAATTTGAAGACTCCCCTGCTGCTCCTGATCCACCAATTTGGTCGGAGGTGTTAATCTTACTTCTTCATGTATTCCTTTTAACAACTTGTTTTACTGATTCACTCTTCCAATTTGCCTGCTGCAAGTGTCTTTGTTTTGGGAGATGCACTTCAAATGATACATTTAGCAATTTGATTTCTCTGTTATCCATTATTAATGGACATTGTAATCATGATTGATTATTGATTCTACCTTTCTGATTTGGGTAGATAATGCGTTTCTTTTCCAATCCTCGGAAACCCATGATACTTGCCCTTGCCAGGCCTGACCCCAAAAAGAATATAACCACTTTAGTCAAAGCATTTGGAGAATGCCGCCCTCTAAGGGAGCTTGCTAACCTTGTAAGTTTTCTTGGAACTTCACCTGCCCAATGTATATCCACATCTTTTTAGAGAACTATTAAGATGTTTTATTACTCTTGCAGACATTAATAATGGGAAACCGCGATGATATCGATGAAATGTCAAGCACAAATGCTAGTTATCTCCTTTCCATTATTAAGCTCATTGATAAATATGATCTGTATGGCCACGTAGCATATCCTAAACACCACAAGCAGTCTGATGTTCCTAACATTTATCGCCTTGCAGCAAAAACAAAGGTAGAATTATTTGATTGCATTTCCATAAACAGAAATGATGCTGGCCTTTTTATTTCTATAAATTAATTTTCTTTACTTTGTTTTTTCATTTTCAGGGGGTTTTCATCAATCCTGCTTTTATCGAGCCCTTTGGGCTTACGTTGATTGAGGTGCTTGTCCTCTTTTCTATTGTTTTCAGCACTTCACTAATTCAGATTTTAATTCTCGGAACTCTAAGATAATCTTATTGCTTAACAGGCTGCGGCTCATGGTTTGCCTATTGTTGCTACAAAAAATGGGGGTCCTGTTGACATTCATCGGGTGCGTGAAGCTAGGGAACCCTCTTATTACTTGGAAAGCTTTTCTTGTGCATGACACCAGCTGCTATGTGGTTGCGTGCTATTAACTAGTGATGATTGAATGATTGCAGGTACTTGACAATGGATTACTAGTTGATCCCCACGACCAGCAGTCTATTGCTGATGCTCTTCTCAAGCTTGTTTCAGATAAACAACTTTGGGCAAGATGCAGGCAGAACGGATTGAAAAATATTCACCTTTTCTCATGGCCAGAGCATTGTAAGACATACTTGGCTCGAATAGCCAGTTGCAGGCCTAGGCAGCCCCAGTGGCAGAGAAGTGAAGATGGGTTGAGAAATGAAGAGTCCGATTCACCTGGTGATTCTTTAAGAGACATTAAAGATTTATCTTTGAAGCTTTCATTGGATGGAGACAAAAATGAAAGTGGAAATCTTGATAATTCTCTTGATACAGAAGAAAATGCTTCAGATAGGAAGAATGTGTTAGGCAATAATGCTTTGACATTGTCAAAAGATGCTATAAGAGGTGCACAAAATGAATCAATAGAGAAGGCAGACAATAATATTTGCAGCAGCAAATTTCCATCACCGAGGAAGAGGAAATATATCTTTGTTATTGCAGTAGATGGTGATACGACTTCAGATTCTCTTGAAGCTATTAAGATAGTTGTTGAGGTAGGAATGAAGGAAACCTCTATAGGTTTCATTTTATCGACTTCCATGACCATATCTGAGGTGTACTCTCTTCTGGCCTCAGGAGGCTTGAGCCCATTGGATTTTGATGCATTTATATGTAATAGTGGTAGTGAAGTCTATTATCCATCTTCAAGCAATGGGGATACTACTGGCCTTCCTTTTGTATTAGACCTGGATTATCATTCACACATTGAATACCATTGGGGTGGAGAAGGTTTGAGGAGGACTCTGGTTCGTTGGGCTGCTTCTATCAATGATAAGCATGGACAGGAACAAATTGTTGTGGAGGATGAATCAGGATCAACAGCTCATTGCTGTGCATTTAAAGTGAAAGAACCATCAATGGTAAAGTTTCTCCAGCTCCCTCCTGAACCATCATTGACTCTGCTTTTTTCAAAACATCCATTTCCTTTACTTCTTATCAAGTCTCATATGTTTTAATTATTTGTCTTTAAAGATCCCTTCATTTAGAGAACTTCGGAAACTGATGAGAATTCAGGGCCTCCGCGGCCATGTTATTTATTGTCAGAATGGTTCCAAGATAAATGTGATCCCTGTGTTGGCTTCTCGATCCCAAGCTCTAAGGTAACTAACTTGTTCTTGTAAAATCATTGAAGGCAGAAAATATAATATACTGACTGGTAACTTCTTCAGGTATCTGTATATTCGGTGGGGTGCAGACTTGTCAAAATTTGTGATTTTTGTGGGGGAATGTGGTGATACAGATTACGAAGGCTTACTTGGTGGAATTCACAAGTCAGTTATATTGAAGGGAGTTGGCAGCAATGCTCGTAAGCTTCATGCCGACAGAAGCTATCCTCTGGAAGATGTTACACCATTTGATAGTCCCAATGTTGTCCAGAGTGAGGGATGCAACGTTAATGACATAAAGCAATCACTTGAGAAACTGGGGGTTCTCAAGGTCTAGAATATTACATCATCTTCGCATTTTATTTGATAACTCTTTTCAATCTCTTCCTCAATTTGGGGCTGAAGTCTGCCTGGAAAGGTCGTAGTCACCCTTTTCCCTTTCCCTCAACCTCAAACTTGGCTAATTTATGCAAATGAATAATTTCTTGGCTCATTATAGATAGTTGTAATCAGTTAAATCCCATTTCACTTCAAGAGTGACCTTCTCTTTTGGTTCTTGACCTGCTTAACCAATTTGGAAAACTTGGATGTTATTAAAGCACAAAATATGAGAATGAGATACATTCGATGTTGTTATTTTCAAAATATTAGTTCTGAATAGAGTCACTAAATAAATTTAAAAACTCCATTAAATTTTTTATTTTTCATAATGCGATTCAATTCAATTTTAATTTTTAAAAATTTTCATTCCGCTGAACTTTCGTTAAAAAAAATTATTAAAAGCAAATCGAATGGTTAACAATATTATATTATTTAAATAATATAAAGAGATTATAATATAATTAATGTTAAAATATTTTGGTTGAATTTTAAAATTAAAAATAAAGTAAAAAAATAATAAATTTATTAAAAATTTAAATTAATTTAATTAAATCAAATTAAATCATTTAAATTTATTTTTATTTAAAATTAATTTAAATTTATTTTAAAAAACATTAAAATTTTAATTTTCAGTTTAATATAATTTAAAATTGAAATAACGAAATGGTCGCTCTTGCTTTCTATATTATTCGTCTTTTATGTTATTTGAATCATTTGAGGTGAAATTAATGTTCATTTGTTCGCAGGAAATAATATTTTTATATAGGTTATAATGTATAAAATATTTTAAAAAATAATTAATAAAAAATAATTTCTCTTTTAAAAAAAATATTTTTTACATTTATATATAAATTTATTAATATATTATGCTCTCAAATTAAAATTATCAATAAAAAATAAATTATTTATTAAAAAAATATTTTTAAATATAAATTATTTCTACATTAAGTGGAACATAAGAAGGATAAATGAAATATATAAAAAATGAATTTATTTTTTATTTTTTTGAATACCTTACTATATTACAGAAAGAAATATAATTTCTTTCCTAATTGAATTTACTTAATTGACATGAGTTATGATTTTTTTTTATATGATATCAATAATACATAACTAAATTTGATATAATTAGTACTTCCTTTATAATTTTTGTCTTTTTTTTCTTTTTAATTATTTTAAAATTATTTTTTTTACACTGTAGTAATATAAAAATATATTATTATAATCCTATTTTATTTTATTTTATAATTAATTTTTTTAATATTTAATAAAATTTAATATTTTTAACATAAATATAATTAAAAAAATAGTAAAAAAAATATTTTTCTTCTAAAAAATAAAATGAATAAAAATTTTAAAACGGATGGATTATATAATAATAATCATTCCTCCTTTTTCTCCCTAATTAAAGAGAAATGTTTTGTATTTATGAAGGGTGCTTGTAAAATTAAATTTCTCTTCCATTCTCCCATTTAATTTGTTGTAAGTAAATAGCAGTAATTTAATTTATTTTTTTTTATTCTCTGTATTTCCCTAATACAAACAAAGAGTTAGATTTTGTTTAGATGAATTTTTACTTTCTCTAACAGAGACACTCAGGTGCACACCGAATTTAATAAGCTAAAATTAATTTTGACAATGCTCTAATAGATGGGAAGTTGCAAAGTCCTAGAGTCAGAATGGGTAAAGTCAATGTATGTAGGTTGTTGTGTTGCTGTGATTTAGGGATGGAATAGGGTATTTGTGAAAATCGTTATACTTCAATATGAACCCTAGTAACGTTCCAACACGTTAGGAATTTCGTTTGGCAGCTCGACAGCAGGGCCCGCAGAAGAGTGCGCGAAGGTTGAGCGCGCTGTCACAACTCTTCCCAATCCTCCCACAAATCCAAAAATTTTCTGCGAAGGAAGACTTGCCGAGCACGGGCCGCCTGCTGGATTCGGACGAGGTTTCTGGATTGGCGGAACGATTTACTGAACAAGAATTGAAAAGGAGTGACGATGAACCGACTCATCTCAAATCCAATTAATACTATTCAAAAAATAATTAAATTCATTAATTTTATATATTTTAGTTAGTAATTTATATAAAGGTATAGTATTTAATTGAATTTATATCCTTAATAAAAATATATTTAATTAAATTTAAGACATAAGATAGTATAAATTTTGAATTTAATGGAATCTGAATTAATCGGATAACTGAAGATCCAATATCCAATCATTTTAAAAATTCATAATAATTTTTACACAATTTTTTTTTTTTTTTAAAAATCATGTCTCCTGCCGTCAAGCCAATTGGTGTGTCAAATTCGTAATTTTCCATATCACGCTTTTCTTCCCGCTATAGAATGAGAGGACAAAAATCTCCTTGCGTGCGTGCGTGCGCCCGCCTTTTTAAACTTCTGTTTTTTCCCTCACATCTCACACACCCCATTTCCCTGAGAAAACAAAATCGCACCAGCCAAACACCTTCTCCATTTCTACTGTCTTTACATTAATTAAACACAGAAGAAATAATAAGTTTCATATGGATATGAAACTATATGGATATTCCTTCCTGCATTGTTTTTTAATTCTTCTCTTCATCTTCTTCATCTTGATCCTCTCTGGTTTTTTTAATTCTACTTCTTTTTCAATCTTCTCTCGTTCCAATTTTCAGTCATCAATCTCAGTACCTGCCGTCCAGTTGCAGACCCTGGTTAGCCACTCCGATCAAATCCACGACGTTCATTCTGCGAATTCCAGCTATACTTCTCCAGTCAACCAATTCAGGAACAGTACTGCCATTGTAAGTTTTGGTCGTTGTGGTATTTGCACTGTAAATTATAGCAGAGGATGATCAGTTTCTCTCTCTAGAACCAATTGGAATTTCAATTTCTTTATGCTTTATTAAGAAACAACTCAGAAACCGCAATCGCGTAGCCATTTCATTTAGAATTATGCCTTATTGATTCATCAATTTGAATGCGATATGTTATTACAGAGGAAAATCTCAAAACTAATAAGCAGAGAAGAAGAGCTCCTGGAACAAGGACTAGCTCGAGCTCGAGCTTCAATACGCAAGGCAGGTACATCATCTGTAATAGTCTCGTCCATTGCCGGCGTCAACAGAAGCGATGTGGACAGAGTTGTTGTTTATCGCAACCGCGCCGCTTTTTACCGGTAAGTCATTTTCTAATCATTTGTTCAAAGCCAAAAGTCCAAATATTAATTAAGATTTAAATTTAAATTTTTTTTAACTCTTTATGTAATACTTTGCTTAGAAGGTACCGTACCGACAGGACTCTAACTATCTATATTGCAACACCTTTTTCTCTTCTTTTCTTTTTAATGTAAAGCGGGGAAGAATTCTTCTAGCTGACGCATGGATTTTTTTTTTTTTTTTTGATGATGTGTGCACTCAAAACTCACTCATTTCTTTTGTCACTAGACAATTCACACTCGTATATCATCATAGCTACTGAAAATAAAGACACCCATTTGCTGTCTATTGTAACGACAGACTAGAGCACTCTTCCATCGTGGTGAATGGATTACTCTTTAGTGATCAGGCTTTTTGGTTCTTAGATCAAAAGGGATACAAAAGATTATAGAAAAGAATACCTGCCTGCTTTGGTAGTGCAATGACTATAATTATTCAGTTCCTATTGCTTTCGGACCACCAAACAGAAGTGGTGTAAATGGAGATATATGACGTTTTTGTCATCATGAAGCTTATTCGATTTGGTACCTCTTAATTAACCAGGCTGCAGTTACCTCGGTTTGCTTAACTTTTCCTAAACTTGTTTAGGCTTTTCAGTTGTTCTTTATATGTTTTTATATAACATTCGTTTACTAGGCCTGGGCAACAACATATGCATGTCTTACCTATAAGATTGAGAATTAGCATTTCTATTCACTGAAAGATCACGAGAAAATTGAGGTCACGTCAAAAATTCAAATTAAGTAAATTGTATCATTATATATTGTTGGCCATGTGATTTTATGATAGCCAGCAAAGTATCCTTATCATTAGCTTATTTTGTGATATCAGTCACATTACACTGTTGTACCATCATTATGATTTTGGAGTTTAAGACTACACTAATACTAATATAATAAACTGATAAAATAATAGGCTATTAAATGCTTACTTCAGTTTTTTGCTGTTTGCAAGTGGCAAACTTGCTTCTTTTTTGTTTTTTTGGTTAAAGGCAAATTTGCTTTTTATTCGCGAACAAGATCACATGACCCGCCGCACCTACACTTCTAAATACTTAATGACATGGATACCCATAAATTCTACAAAACAATTTCAGGAGTTATCTGGAGATGGAGAGGAGATTCAAGGTCTACGTGTATTCGGAAGGGGACCTACCAATCGTCCATGATGGGCCATGCAAGGACATATACACGATTGAGGGGAGGTTTATACAGGAGATGGAGCACGGAGCCAGGAGGTTTAGAACAACGGATCCTCGACGTGCCCACGTTTATTTCATGCCCTTCAGCGTGACCTGGATGGTCAAGTATCTCTACAAACCTCTTACATACGATCTTACACCGCTGAGGCAGTTCGTATCAGATTATGTAAGAGTGGTATCCACCAAATACCCTTTTTGGAATAGAACTTGTGGGGCGGACCACTTCATGCTTGCTTGTCATGATTGGGTGAGTTCTTTTTATCCCAAGCTTTCCATTCTTTGCTTCTTTTCTTTTTTTCTCAATAAATCATTCTTTGTATTTTCTTTTCTTCTTCCTCTTTTCTTTCTTTTTAGTATATTTGCCTTTTATTATAGTTCTAACTCGATTATCACATTCATAAAAAGTGGGACTTGATTAGTTTTTCAGAATCCTTCTGCGCAAGGGAAGCTGGTAACATGGCGTACTGTTCTCCTAATGAGCTTATCATGTTAATCTGAAGTATGGTAACCTAGTACAATTCTGAGTATATATATATATATATATA
The DNA here is from genome assembly GCF_001659605.2 of Manihot esculenta. Classification (NCBI taxonomy): domain Eukaryota; kingdom Viridiplantae; phylum Streptophyta; class Magnoliopsida; order Malpighiales; family Euphorbiaceae; genus Manihot; species Manihot esculenta. The sequence continues at coordinate 32,580,208 of NC_035176.2, read as the reverse complement.
TATATATATATAAAAGAACTACCTTTGCTGATGTTGTTTTACATTGAATGAAACTCTGAATAATCCTGAACAGTAAATTCACTTATTCGTTACTTTGACATAATTCTATTCAATATTATATAAACAACTTCAACTCGGAACTCTCAAATGTCCAGGTAATAACGATGCCTAGGTTTAGCATTCACGACTTCGCTACATGGGCAAATGACTGAAAAACAAAAGTAAAGGCTTATGCTCTCTTTCTTTTGTAGGGCCCCCATGCATCCCGGGCTAACCCGTTCCTTTACAACACATCAATCCGGGTCCTGTGCAATGCCAACACTTCCGAAGGTTTCAATCCCCGAAAGGATGTAAGCCTCCCAGAAATCCACCTCTACAATGGCAACTTTCCACCCCAACTACTATCTCCACCACCAGCTAATACCTCACGTCCCTACCTTGCATTCTTTGCCGGTGGGCTGCATGGCCCAATCCGTCCCCTCCTCGTCAACCAGTGGAAAGACCGTGACTCTGATCTTCGTGTCTTCGAGTACCTTCCTAAAGACTTGGATTATTATTCATTCATGCTCCAATCCAAGTTTTGTCTATGTCCAAGTGGGCATGAAGTAGCAAGCCCTAGAATCGTTGAGGCCATTTATGCTGAATGCGTCCCTGTGATTTTGTCGAATTATTATGTGCTGCCATTTAGCGATGTTTTAAGGTGGGATGCCTTTTCAGTACAGGTGAATGTATCAGAGATTCCAAGGCTAAAAGAGGTGTTGAGCTCAGTTCCCGAAGACAAATACAAGAATCTCAAGGAGGGCTTAAGAGCTGTTAGGAGGCATTTTGTGTTGAACCAGCCAGCCAAGAGATTTGATGTGTTTTATATGATATTGCACTCCATATGGCTTCGGAGAATAAATTTGAGACTTGCATAGACTAATACATGAAACTGAGACTATACCATCATATAGTTAAAGGAGAAGGTGACTTATATAATCAAATATACGTATATAGTAACACAAATTTATAGTAATTTTTAATTTTTCATGTTTATGTTAGGTTTTAATTAGTTGATTATTTATTTTGATAAAGAAGATTACAACGCCAAACCATATAAATATTTAATTTTTTAAATATTGATCGCACTATTTAATATTATTAATTAATTAATTCTCCCTATTTCCAGTTTATCACTCCATGATGAAAATGATATAATCAATACATAACAGCTGCATCAATTAGTGTGGCATTATTGGACATATATACATGTAGATAATTATCTACAAGATGGAAAATAATTTAATTGATTACTGCTCACTTGTTCCCAGCATATATAAATACTATATATATATATACATATATGTACATTCTTGGAGCTGTCTTAAAAAAAACTTATTTAATTTTTATTTACAATCTAAACTGAATTAAAGAATTCAAATATGGGAGGTGTGCTTATTGAGAAATTACTAGACACATCTAATAATCTCCAATTATTGTTCCTGCACAACCTCAACCTCTTGCAAAGAAAATGACAGCTCCCTTTACAATTGTAAGGAATTATTTACAACCTAAACATCAAAGCAACCTATATACAGTTTTATTTTTGTACAAATCCAATTGCATGGAAACTATAAATCTAGAGAGAAATCATCACTTGATTGGAATAAAATTTTGAGAAATGCGTTCAAGATGAGATTTAAGCATACCCCCAATAGACAAATGGGCCCTTTCTCTTGAGCTTGGTCTCATCATATAATCATTCTTCACTTCAAGATCTATTGGACCCATTTCTTTCTTCATACACTCAACAAAATCCAAATCTACTTCATTTCCTGAAATGTCTTTCACATAAAAAGCATTCACTGCTTTCTCTCCTTGTGTTGCTATGTCTGCTCTAACAACTGTTAGACCATTCTCTCGTAGAATCCGGGTTATATCAGACAACAGTCCCACTCTATTCTCTGCACGTAACTGTAACTTCACTCCCTGTAATGAACATAACAATCAAAATTAAGAAGATGTCAGTCTTCGAATCTTATTCATGGTAAATGGTTGCTAATTCAAATATAATTTGTTGTAGTGTATTTACCTCACAAACCCTGCGTTCTATAGCTGCTTCTAAGCATTTTATTATCCTTTCCTTCTCGCTTTCTGTATTCAAGGCATATCCATCGACATGTCGGATAAAATATTCCTGTAAAATGCACCAAGATGATGTGAAGAGTGCCCTTTTGAGATCTCCTTGTGAAGAAGAAATGGTTTATCTTGTGATTACCTGAAATGCATAACCATCGTCGCCGGAGCCTATGGATGCATGGAAAATCACGTACTGCATATCAGTAAGCGTACACACTGTATCAAACATGAGCCTTGGTCTATCTTTGCATTCTATGCTCACAATTGAATAACCCTTCTCGTCGCAGTTCTCGATCAAAACCACCGTCTTCCTTTCTCCTTCTTCACTGTCTGATACTGACCCTGATTCTGATCTCATTGTCGGTGATCCGGTGGGCTCATCAAAGTCCCTGACTGAAAGCAAGAGTTGGTGTAGTCTCCTTTCTACATTAGTCACGGCCGTGCCTTCCCCTCCAACAAATCCACCACCTGTCTTCACTTCTTGGTTGTTGGGCAACTGGGGGCCGGTGGAACGGATCACCGTAGTGAGATGGTCCTCTATGTTGGCCAGACGTAGAGGGTCCTCTATTGGGGTGTGAGTAGATTGATCGGAAATATATGCGACGCAAGCAAGTCGAGCATTATGGCTCCATGCATGAGCTTCCACAATGTTGCAGTGAAGGTCCACTAGAGCTGCTGATATCTCAGAGAAGAGTCCAGGCCGATCGGTTCCGCTTAATTCAATGGCGGTATGCTCGTTTATATGGTCGTCAAAAAAATCGTTGACGTATGCTTTTGCTTTGGCAGGGCTTGGTGTCTCCCTCGTTGTATTTAAGGCCTGCATGCATTTAAGTAAAATCTCAATTTCGAGTCTTGCAATAACAGATTTAAAAGAAAATTTCTGAAAGCTTTGATCACCTGGCGAATATAGTCAATAACTTTCTGGTCTGTGAGTTTTTTGCCATGTTCATCTTTAACATGAAAAACTGTCAAAGAAAATGCAAAAAAAAAAAGAAAAATCATTCAGTAAAAGGAATTGTAAAATTCTCTGTTGAGAATATCAGAAACTGAGCAGGAAAAATAGATAAATACCATCCATGAACCATCCAGCATCCGAGGAAATGTAACTCTTTGAGATGATAAGGTTCAAATCTGTTAAGACTTGCACCACTTCCAGGAGGAGGCCTTGCTTGTTTACGCTATCCACCATCACTAATGTGTAATCTTCCATGCTTTCATTATCAATACACACTCTGCATCTGCAGTTTTAATTACAAAGGGCAACCCATGAGATTTGGATTTTAGGGTTGATAGGGATACATATTCAAAGTGTAACATCATAAAACCCTATAAAATTGTAAGAAATTTATTTAATACAACCGTTATATGTTATAAATTAATTATATATCGAGCATCGATCAGATTAAACCTACCATAATTTTTAGGTACAACAGTTATATTATAAAACTTTTTATATTTATATGTTGGATATATCCTAATGATTTATTTTCACCCAAAATTAATTAATTACTATATGCAATATTGTATATACTTACGTGGGGCCATATATCCTCTCTGGGAAATTCTCAAAATCAGGATCAAAGTAAGGCCAACAAACTTTCTTCATCCTGCAAATTAAACAGAGTTAAAAATCCATCATAATATTTTGTTGAACTTATTATTTTGTGTAGATTTTAAGTTTCAATTATAATTATGCAAAGGTAGCTACTGTATAATGCATTGAGAGGAGGAGGAGGAGGAGCATGCATGAAAAGAAGAAACGAAAACTTACATGGAGATTGTAGAATGAGAAATTAAACCAGCTGATATCTTAAATCAAAAAACCTTCAACGAATTCCCAAAAAGAGAGAATAATCAAGAAGATAACAGTCTCTCTCTTGAAGAAGAAAAAAGAATGTTATCCAGAAACAATGGCAGGTTTTTCATGAAATATTTCAGAGATGGGTGTTGCTATTTTGGGTTTGTGAATGAATATAGCTATATATATATACAAGCTTAAATAGATTGTTAAAAAAAAAAAAAAAAAAAAAACTAGTGGAAGAAAATGAATTGAAGAGAAACAGCAGAGAAGGGTGTCGAAGAAGAAAGAACTGGTAAAAAAAGTCAAATAATATTTATCGGCCACGTTTATATTGATTTTTTGGTCTGTTTTTCTCATGTAATAAACCCTCGTACCCACATGTTTTCCTAGGTTTTTGGCCTCCTTAATTCTAAATAAACAAGTAACTGGTGAGGGCAGGGAATTCTTTTATGCATCTGGGTTTTTACACTAATCAAATATAAAATCCACACATTAGACAAAATTTTATCCAAAACACTGTAGAAATTACATATTGAATGATATTCTAATTTTTATTTAAACTTTGCTTACAAAAATTTTTGAATTTTTCCATTCAAGCCATCTCTCTAACTAGTTATTAAATAACTACACATTTTAAAATTTATACAACAATATTATAAAAATTATTATAAAATTATTGTTTTAATTTATTAAAATAACAGTTTAGTCATAGTTTTAAATTATTATAAAAAAATTAATTTTTTCCTTATATATTTTAATAAATAATTTATTTTATATTTAATAAAATTATAATTTTATTAATATATTTTATTTATTACAAAAAATAAATAAATTATTATCTTTATATTATTACAACAAAAATAAATATAACAAATTTTAAATCATTATAATTTACTTACAGGTATAATTTAAATATATAAAACAACAAGTTTTCGCTGTAACGAATTATAGTAATAATTATATTCTAATATATTTTCATTTTAATTTTAATTTTTAACTAATATTTAAAAATAGTATTTTTAATAGTAATTTATTTAAATAGAAATTTCAAATAATTATACAAAATTCTAAAATTAATAGTAAAAACTTTTAAAAGGTTTGCTATTATAAATTTATGATAATAATATATAAATTATTGTATATTATTATTATAAATTTTGGTTATAAATATTTAGTAATAAGATTATAGTTGTTATTAAAAAATAGTTATTATTAATAATAAATATTACTAATAAAAACATTTTATTTCTACTATATCATTTTATATATATATTCGTATTATCATGTATGTTAGTTTTTATGACAACAAAATTAATATTGCTGTATAAAAAATTAATATTGCTATATAAAAAATTCAGATTACAAACTTAATGTAAATAAATGTTTTTACTCCCACTAAATAAGGAAAATTATAATTTTATTGGTTAGGTATATAATTTAAAAAAATTTCAAAACACCTAATTATTAATTTAAATTTAAATGTAAAAATCATCTTGATTTTAGATGGTGTAATAGTTATGTATAAGATTTTTCTATTACAAAAATTTTTTATGTATATGTTAAATTATTAAATTTAATTCATTCTAAAAATTAATTTAAGAAAAATAGTGTTTAAAACCCGACACAATACTCTATTTCAAATCCACGTGAGATTTAACAACCTTTTCAATCAGAATAATACTAGAGTATGAAATATTTATAAAGATCTAATATCGATAGAAAGACTTGATACTATATTAAATTTGAATAAGATCTTACTTACTTTAAAAATTAACTTAATAAAAATATCTAAAACTCTTACAATGATACATTATTTTTATTTCAAATTAATGTAGAATTTAATAATATAAACCAGAATGTGTTTAAATTTTATTCGTACCGAATTAATTTAATAAAAAAATATAGTAATTCAAAAATTATTTATTTTATATATAAAAAATGAAATTATTAATCTTATTTAAAAAAATAAAATATTAAATCAGTGAAATTGAGTCTACCAATTTTTAGCGTTGAGATAATAAGCAGATTTCATTGAAGGTAGACATTCAGCAAGCACTAAATTCTGCGCACATGCATGCACAATGAATTAATCAACTTGTAAATAGCCATTGTATGTGGTTTCGTGACCAATTGAAATAATTTTAAGTTTCTAAAATTTGAAGTATGAGATAAGTTGAGTTGAAAAATGCAATTTGAATTTAAAGAACACTGCAGGATTTGAGGAAGGAGATAGAAATGGGTTCATTTCCAACCGAGTTTGCATATGCCATCACGTTACGTTTAGAGATGATCATTATCTTTCTCACATTACTTGAATCAAATGATTACTTTTTTTTTTTTCTTCTCCTTTGGTAAAATGGAGGGTCAATTTCCATTTGTACGTTCATCGTGGGTCATAATAGAGCCGGAGCCCATGGTCTTGCACGATGGGCCTGCTTCTCCTAATACAACTGAAGCCCGTAATTTGAACTGAAAAATATTCCCGCCCAATCCCCTGCTTTTCTTAATCGCACTCACTCTTCTAATAAAAATAGACTTTCTGTATTTTCAGGTGTATTAAAAAAAATTAAAACAATAACATTTATATAATGTTTTAATTTATACTAAATATGGATACATTAAATTAAAATATTAATAAATAAATTGAAATTAGAAAAAAAAACTATAATTTAATACAAATGAAAAAAGAAAATGAATTTATTTATAAAATGGAAGGAGTATGACTTTTATTTTTCTATTAGTAGGTGGAAAGGTAAACCTAAAACTCTTACATGTAATGTAAACCTAAAACTAGGCATGGCAAATGACTCGGTGTTATTTCGGAATTGATAGTTTGATTTATTTTTTTAACAGTTTTGATTTGAATTCGGTATAGTTTTAAAGCGGTAACAATTTTTTTGGAATTTAATTTATATTTTAATTAAATTTAAATTATAAACTATTAATTCAATTTTGATTTTTTGAAAAATAAAGGTAAAATATTTAAATAAAATATAAAAAAATAAATATAAATTTTAAATATTATTAAATATATATTTTATTAAATAAATAAATTGTAAAATATATTCATTTACATAATATAAAAAATAAAATAATAAACATATAATATAAAAATAAAATAATATTATATAAATAATATTTTTTATAACTTAAAAAATAAATTTAAATTTAATTATTTAATAATTTAATTTATATAATTTTTTAAAATAATTTATTTAAAAATAAAAAATTAAATTGAATCAAATCGAATCAAATCACAATTCAAACCGATCAATTTCAATTCGATTTTAATTCTGTTTCACAGGAGGGAAACCGTAACCAACCCTCTAATCCCAAATTTAACCGATCCAAATAAAACTATTAATTGCAATAATAATATGTGAGCCACTTGCTTAAACCCAAAAGTATTTAATATTTATTTACTTAATACTATTATTAAAAAAAATTATATGTAAATATCTTAATTAAGTATATTGAAATCAATTTAAAATTAAAATTAATATATTTTAATCCGAATAATTTTTTAACTCAAAAAAAAAATTGTCTTCCACGATATCTATGTTTGTCACTAAAAAAAGGTATTGGAATATCCAATATGTAAGACCAAATACAATTTAAAAAACACTTTCAATAGAACATTTTGTCTTTAATTATTTAGAGAAATAAATTTTTCTTATTAATTCTAGATTATTCAGACTTTCAGACTCGGTTTCACTTTGATTTCACTAACAATAGTGTTCTTCTCAATTCATTTGGACGGGGAAGAATCCTCCCCAACCGGCGTTTGCGTTGTGCGCTACACCCCATTGGTTGAGTACTATACACTGATTTTGTTAATATTTTAACTGAAATTAGATCTTTAATAAGGATATGATGAAAAATTTGAATTGTTTTTCTTGCTTCTTTATATTGTTTGTGTATGCAAATGAGCGTTGAGTAATAAAATTTCCTTTATATAGGCTCTTTTAAGCTCTAAGATAAGATTGCTTTTGTTGTTTCTACTATGTTCCACTGAGTTTATGCTTTGCTCTCTTCCAAATTTCCATATAGAGCATCAGAATTTGATGGTGTTGAAGCTCGTCGAGACCTTCATTCTCTAGGGTGCCCACGGAGGAATGCCTCCTAAGCATCGGTCCCTAGAGTCCCTTTGACGACGTCTATTAGCCACCTGACTTCTAAATTCAAATCAGCTATTTGCGCTCTGCTTATTCGCTTTTTCGTTGGTTTCACCAAGTGATGGTTTCTTCTGTCAAAACCCAGCATTTTGATTGGAATCTAACTTTGGGTGTAAGCTGTCAATTGCTATCTCCTTTATGTTACCAAGAAATATCCTTCAGGCAATAAACATAAGGGGCTATATCATTTCTTCGCTCTAAGGTTTTTCGAATGTGGGCCTGTTTAGCTATGAGGATAAAGCTAGTTGCTGAACTTTTTTTTCTCTATAACTTGGAGATTGTATTTGGGTCGCCTTTCCAAGCCATTTGCCGTATCCATCATTTCCGGCATGAGTGAAATTTTACTCGGGGAAGAGAAGACCCCTTAAAAAAAAAAAGCCGAAGAAGAATGCAACACCAAGTACCACTAGTTTCTGGCCGTGACCGACCGTTGGGTTAAATTAAGGAAAAAGGAAGACAAAGGACTCCAAATGAGAAGCAAATGAAACACAGCATAATCGGGGAAAAAAGAAAAGCTCTTCATGAAGCCTATAATCAACCTTATGAAAAGAAGTAAATAAGTATGACATTCGCAACTGTTAGTTCTATTGGACTCACCACTCCAGCGTTCATTTCCTCAACTACTTCTTTCACTTGATATTTGTATTTTTTTTTCCCTTTTTTTTCAGTGTTTCCAATAGTCCTACCAGTCAAAATGCCAACAAATAACTCATAAGAGAACATCCCAATCACAGTGAGATGTCCCCTAAACCCCCCTAATTTTCCTTTTTTTTTTTTTAACAAAAAAAGAAAGAAACCCGAATTAGGCAAACAAATACCCATACAGGCATTTAGCAACCTGCAATAATGACATCCTAAGTATGACTGAACCATGGTCCTACTGCGCCATTCACATGTCCATTACTGTGGATTCCAACACCATTTGGGATGAGTGAAGAAGGTAGTCCAACAGCCATTGGAGGTGGTGCAGCAGGGTACAACCCATGATTGTGTGGTAGAGTGTGGGGGCTCACAAGAGGACTCGCAGCAGGACTTCCCTTGCGTTGTTGGAGGGCATGGATCTGCCTTAGTCCTTCCTCGTGAATTCGTGATATCGTCTCCAATTCCTTCATTGATAGAGCTTCCAATCCAGCACCATAAAGGGGAGCATGCCGTGACATTTCTTCTTGAAGTGAAGCCTCAAGTGTGTGAATGTATTGCTGAAAAAGCATGGGAATTTACATAAAACCATTTCTCACTGTTCACTTACACAGGACAAATAATGGATGCAAAGAGAGAGAGGAGGGAAAAGAAAGGAGAGAGACAGTTACTGATCTTTAAAAAAAATTGCTCACAAAATAATAATCATCTTAGCTACGAGGAATAATAATTGTTCCCGAAATTCTAAATAAAAAAGCTTTAATTATAAGATAATTCATAATTATCTTTCTTTGACATGGGATCATAAGCTTCCACTGAAACCTTGTTATTTCCTCTTAATCTCAATTTCTCATCCTCGTAGGGCACCCTCCCCTGTCACATTTGCTCCTATTCCCATTCTGATAATTGAAAAGTTTTAACACAGGGACTATCCCTCTGGACACACCTAGACAAATTTGGATCAATTACCTAAAACAAATTTGGATCAATTACCTAAAACAAATTAAAGGTTATACGAGAAGATAAAAAATTAGCATCTTAAGAGAAGCCAATTGACAGGAATTCTTTTTTCCTAACCCTCGCTCCTCCCCCAATGCTCCAACAGAAAAAAAGGGAAAAAACTAGAAAAAAGAAAAAGAAAACAAAAGAATGAACTGGCAGTTTAATCAAGGGTATACTCATATCTAAAGCAGCTTTTGATGATTAGATAATGAAAAAAAACAACATTAAAACCTTGAATCAGAAAGAGAGACAGAGAAATAAACTTAGATAAAAGTGAATACCTGGCAGGCCTGCAATTTTGATTCCATCCCATCAATATACGCTTCACACCGAGCAACCTGTTCTTCTTTCTCCCTCTTTTCTCCTTCTGTTTGCCCAACTGTTTGAGTCAATCTCCGAACTTCATCCTCCAATGACTGGCGGATTTCCTCCCGAGTCACATTCTCTGTGGCATACCGTTTCAACTCTTCATCAAATCTTTTCCTTGCAGATTCAGCACTCTTTAACCTTTCAGCAAGAGCATTTTTCTCCTTTACCACTCTCTGTCACATTCATATATACTCGTCACAAAAGGAAGCAAAAAGCAGCCGAAACTAAAGGCAGAAGAACACAAGTAAACAGCTAAACCATTTCCATTGCATGAACCCCTATTGTTTTCCTATACTGATCAAAGCTTTTCAGAGTTGGCAAGAGAAGACTTAGAAATGTGATTTTGATCAATTATATACTCTTCATCAGCAAAGTAACATAACCAAAATGCGTAATGGGGATCAACAGCCAAAACAGATGGGAAAGATGAAAACAGAACGAGCATGTTGTTACATATAAGTGACACGTGTGAAACAGATTGGATTTCACCAAGTGCATTAAGCAAAACAGAGCAGGAGTGATTTTACTCCATGTCTGTGTGTGTGTGTGTGTGGAAGGATGTATCTATGATTGTGTGCTACCTTCAATTCATCTCGTTTTCTCGATTTCAACTGAGAGAGCTGTGTTTCAGCATCATGAAGACGATCCTGAAGAACTTTCTTCTCAGCCTTAAGTTTGGCAATTTCTTCATCTCGCTCTGAGCGTATCCACTCAAGCTGACCTTCAACTTCTTGTATTTGTTCAGAAAGTTCCTTCTTTTCGCGAGTAAAGCGATCCATCTCAGCCCTCATTTCAGACTGCCATCATTAGAGGTGTTAATTCTAACAAACACCAAAAGCTCATAAGATGCAATATCATTTCCCTAGACCATATCATCAATTGAAATATGTCAGGTACCTTGAGTCGATTGTTAGTGGCCTCTGATTCACTCAATTTTTGTGATAGAATAGCTTTTCCTCGAACCATATTAGAAATTTCTGTCTTCATCTCTTCACGCATGCGAATAATTTCATCCTCACTAGCGCATAACTGATGCCAAAGAGCTGCCCGATCAACATTTGCAAGTTCAGCAACCTCCCGCATCATGGTTAGAACAGGTTTAACAATTTCTTGCTCCTCACAAACTAGAATAACCAATATATCCAAGTCTAAATCCACATCACGACTATTATCTGTCGTACTGATGGCATGATCGACAAGTCTCTTTAGCATCCTCCCTCTGTATGACTCATCAGCATACCATTTAAATAATAATGTGTAAAGCATCTTCACGAACCCCTTCACACAGGGGTCTCTTGAAAGGGCCATTGTCTCAGCAAGGCTAAGAACAACATTAAAATCATCTCTTTGGATTCTAAGCTGTTCACCTGCTTCTCCCTCTATTACACCATCAGTATGCTGAAAATTTTCAGCAACAAATCTGGCATTGAAATTCAATCTCTGAGTGAGGCGCCTTTCCAAAACCATTGCAACAGATTGAGCTACAATTGCCCCTCGAGCTACAGCTCTCTCAAATGTTTGAGAAGCTTCAACAGCAAGACAGGGTATAGATAACATCTCAATCAAGATATAAATATCAGAAAAATGACAACCAGCACGGAAAGCCTGCCCATCCATCACATGCAACCTTTCAGGAGTCGGTCCATTTTCACCAAACAAGAAAAGACCACAAGGCAATGCTGAGCTGTCATATCCAAAGTCATCATCACATTCAATATCTCTAAGTATAGTTTCAGCAACATCACCCCAACTATTTACAGTTTTACTCAAAAAATCCAGGACACAAGGTGAAATCTCAGGGCCCAAATTTTTTAGCCTAACACGAACAGACCTGACCTACAAAAGAAAATAAAGAATTTTCACAAATGAATATAGGAAATCGTGTTAGATTATAGAATTAGAAGTTTGAGAAGAAAGGAGTAGATACTGCTTCAGGAAGGTGTTGGCATTGTGATGCAGCTTTAAATATAAAATCCATTGTCGCAGCAAGAGGTTCATCATTTGTGTCGGCCAAAAGCTCAAAAGATTGAAAGAGAACACGTTCCCACACATCACTGCCACATTCCAGTTGACTAAGAGCATTAAAAACCTGCGACAAGAAAACAATCTTGCATTGAAATTTGTTGTGATAGACAACAAGAGAAAAAAAAAAAGTTCAAATTATCATCAGAATTGAAATGGATGCTCTAAAATGTGCTCTATTTAGTTGTTACCCTTTCTCATGTGGCCCAAACAACACACCCCGCACCACATTGAAGCAAATACAAAAAAAGAAATAAGGGACAGAACACTTTTGGAAGAATATCTTACAGGTATCCGCAATGCAGGTTCTGCGTCAGGCTTTTGAAGTCTCTCAAGAAGTGCATAAGCTGCCAGTGGATGTTCTGAATGCTCAACCAACTTGGGAACTAAAGCGACAAGGTCTAGCTGCAGATGTTTTGGAGCTTTATCCAATACAAGAGCAATCTTTTGTGCAGATTGAGGCCTCCGTCTTGGTTCAGGACAGCCTTGTGGAACAGCTCCATCGAGGGCTCTCAGTGAGTTTACAATCAATCCTAAGAGCTCCTCAGATTGTTCTGGCCACTTGGTCTGTAAATTTCAACTTCATAACTAGTTAATAATATCAAATACTTGAGTTAGGAAGGTTACTATTATGCAGCAAAAATAAGAAACATGCCTTAGAGCGAAGGGAAGCATTTTCCAAAGATGCTCCAGCTGTTGTTACTGGGGGATAAATAGGCAGTCCAGGAAGAGCTTTTCCTGGCATATCAACCCCATTTGCATCAGAGCTTTGTACAGCAGATGCGCTGGTAGTATCATCTACACCAGAATCCAGTCTCTCATATACAGGAAATTGAGCAGATTCTGTTGCTCCATTTTCCCTGTCAGATTCCAATGGACTGTCAGCACCACTGCCATCAACAGAAGGCTTTGAGTTCACATCAGATAAATCGTCATTGGAACTTCCTTCTGAAGGCTGACAACATTCAACCATTATGTCCAAAAGTAAATCTATAATTGCTTGCTGCAAAACTTTAACTCCCATTAACAGATTCATCAAGCTTGGGGAAGATTCATCAGCTTTTGCTGCCTTCTTTCCATCATTGCTACTAGAAAGCTTAGTTGGAAGAAGCAAACGCTTTACTTTTGCAGGATCATCTAGATAGACACGCAATCCAGTCAAAAAACCAGCAATTGCACCAGCATCCATTAGAAGCTTTTCCCTTAAGGTAACCTGTGGCTGTGAAGGATTGTCTCCATATGTCAAGTGAAAGCCAGCCCTAGAAAGAAGGTTTCTAAAGATATCTTCTTCATCTCCGCTTACTCCTTCACTGTCTTCAGAATCAATGAGTTCATCAGGATCAGTCGTTAATGCATCCTGATCATCCTCAGAAGCCAACACCTAACAAAAGAAAACAATGGTCAGCAGCCAAGTCCTAAGGAGATAGTTATGATCGACGTTAAATACATTAAAAAATATTATCCCATTTCCAGGAGAAGTAGATGGATGGACTAACATGGCCCGCAGAGGCCACTATTTAAAGATAAATAAGAGAGTTCTTCCTCACATGATATTTATTTATAGTAGAAATCATATTAATGGTAATCACTCTGCTTTAGATAAAAAAATGTTATGATTGACAGGGCAAGAATACATGATTGAATAATAAAAAAGAAAGGCAAAAGGAAAAAGGAAAAAGGAAAGAACAAATGCAAGTATAACAGTTAGCAAGGAAACTAAAAAACAATCTCAAGGATATCATGACATTTTGTCAAATTGGTGCACTTAATGATTCCTTAACAGATATACACTCCGTAATGGTATTGTGAGTCATGAGTCAGCATATATATACCTCATGCTAAGAACTAGCATATCTTGACATATCTAAAGTAACTTCTAATATTAGTCATATATACAACCTGCATATCCATTTGAATATTGGGTTTTCCAATGTTGCCTAAACATTAAAAGAAGAAAAACATAGACTATAAAGTAGAGAATAAACATATATTACTGGGTGCAAACATTCAAGGATTAAGATAAGTGAAATGGACTAATAATGCATACTTAAACACTGATGGCATACGAGTGCACATGGAACATCATTATATTGGAATTTCCACACAGCCTATCCAAATGCAAATCAGGCATGTAACAAAATGTCAAAAGTTGCACATAAGAACCGTCAAAATCTACAGTCTTCTCCAGAGTAGCCTTTATCTTACATCTGGGTTGTTTTGGCCCTCCACAATCAACTTATTTCAAAATCACTAAAGTATCCCTTAAATAACATATTTATGATATTAAGTATATCCCATTTACATAAATAGCAGGAAACTGGTAGATGAATGACCATAAGTACTAACCTCTAGATCTGAAAACTCGAACCAAGGACAGCAATCCAATATTTCGCAAACAAAAACAACAGTGTCACGCACAAGGAACCCTGCATCTGCTTCCAACATATCAGACACCTTCATAAATTGCAGAACAGAATTATTCCATGTCTTTGTACAAATAGAAGACTCCTTCCACACAGTCTTTGCTGGATTCTTTTGATTCACCACAGCCATCCTATATCTGACCCAAAAATTTTTATCTGGATCACTAACAACTGACTGATCACTCTCCAAATATATGCATATGGTGTCGAAGGATTCATAGACGCCTGCATCAAGAAAAACATGGACCATCAGTTGAATAGAAAAAAGGAGACAAATAAAAGCACAATATCAGCAGAGAAGGACTACATATTAGAACTGACCAATTCGAAGTTCACATCCACCAGCTTGAAAGAACTTGCTGAAGATTTTTCGGGTTTCCATTATTTCCTTGAAAGACAAAAAGTTTTCCACCTTCCATGTGAAGGAACTTCTTTTCCCAACCTTTTCAACCTGGGAACCAGGACCATTTGCCTCAATGTCCTGATCGGTAAAATCCTGCATTATTGATGTCTCTTTCAAAATGAGAACCTCTGCAGAGAATACAACAGTATCCTGAACAAGAAACCCAGAATCTTGATCAAATAGGCTAGTAAGTGTCACAAATTCACGCCAACCCCAATCTTTTGCAGCTTTAGAATAGCGATTCTGAGATTCCTTTGTCACAGATTTCTCCTCCATCCTCTGGTTCAAAACTGACAACCGATGGCTCACAAAACAACTCCAATCACTGGAAGTATTCCGTGAATCTGTAACTTCAAGAAACACCGAAAGGTGGCATGGTGGCTGAGACTGCCCTGGTACCACCAAGGATACAAATTCTTGTCAGTTTACTCTGATACAAGTGAGTATACAGGAAATATACGTCAGTTTACTCTCCTACAATATATAAGACTGTCAGTTTAGCTCACATAACGGCCTACCCAAATATTGAGTGCACGCAGACAAAAACTACATGCACTTCCCTAATGCAGCATGAGCAGTGATCTTAAAGAACTCCAATGATAAGGTCAGCAATAGAGCTTAAAGAATTGACGATGATGAATGGCCCAAGTAGCATAATGTAAGGGGTCCATCTTTAAAAAAATAATAATAAAAAAATAAAATAAAGAAAAAAGTATATAGTGTTAAGGTTAGGGATAATATACTACCAAATGTCATTTAAGTTCACACAAATTTAGGCATACGAATTAAAGCATTAATTGTAAGCAACAAATACATGGTGCCACAACTTTGATCCAATTAAGCAAATGAACCAACACAATAAGCAACCTTAATTCTACTTAAATTAAGGACAAAGGGTCAGCATTGAAGATAAAATATATGTAAACTAGTAGACTAAAAGTTCTCATTTATCCACACAGGAAAAACATCCTGCATTATTCCAAAATTTATTGGTCATCGCAAGAAGTTAGTTAATAAAGTCAGGAAATTGTATTAATCGTAATGATATGTGTACTACGAATCAACATTAGCTATCAAAGATCACGCATTACCTCGAGGATAAACAATGAGCCGACAGTCTCGGTTCCCAATCTGAAACCTCCTGCTCTTGATGCAAAGACCTGTAATCTTCCTCTTCTTTAACAGATCCTTCAACCTGGTAAAATTTTCAATCCTCCAAGTAAATTTCCCCATGTGCCCATCAGACTTCCTTGCCCCACTCCCACTCCTCCCTCCAATTAAACCCCCATTCTTTGAGAAGCTACTGAACTCCTTGATCACATGAAACGAAGTACTGAAAACTGCAGTATCCTCCACCAGAAATCCTGAGTCTGGCCCAACAAAATCAGACATTTTCATATAATCATTCCAGCCCAAACTTGTATTATCACCAGTCTTATTGTCCGCAGCAAAACGCCCGTACGAGTCCCTATGCATGTGATTGGACCCTGGCTTTTGGTTCAACGCCGACATTCTAAACAAACACCAACAGCTCCTATCAGAAACAATTGTCTTCTCCGTATCCTTACTCTCCAAACACATAGATAAATAATCTTGCCCATTTACTGAGCTCTGGTACACACTGATTCTCAGATTACACTCACCGGCTGGAAATACCGGGCTCATTATCTTCTGTGTCTTAATCATTTCCCTAAACAAACTAAAATTATGCACTTTCCAAGTAAATTTCCCGCTTAACACATCGGATACTGGACCCGAGACCACCGACGATGATATTATTGAGGAAGACGCTGATTGTAGGTCATTATTATCCCGCATAAAACCAACGGATTCATTAAGGATTAAAATGTCGGCGGTGATAAGAACGGAATCATTATTGAACAAGTAACCTAATTTAGAATCGAATACAGTAGACGAAGGGGTGAAATCACACCAACCGTGAGATTTTTTCTTGCTGGAGAATCGGTGCCACGAATCCCGATGAATGGTTTTGGAATCGTCGGTTAGGTTGACGATAGCTAAACGGTAGCTGGCGAAGCAGTCCCATTTGGAAGAGGCAGTGCCGCGAGGGTCCATGATTTGGAGATAGATAGAGATGTACCCTGGCAAAGCCTGTGAGTCTCCTTTAGGGTAAATTAAGAGGCGACAATCATAGCCGCCAACCTCAAAGTACTTGCTCCAGATTGCCCTAGCTTTAATACGAGGGAAGTTGTGGACCGTCCATCGACAGACGGCAGAGTACTCTCCTCGACGATCGATGGTCACGGTTTCCTGCGCCCCGCCGCTACCATCCCTCGTGGACCCCACGGCCAAGTCCTCGGTCGGGATTGAAGACGACGACGATGAAGTGGCAGGCGGCGACTGGTCGGTAACAGCAGATGCAACTGCAGCTGCAGAGACGGCGGAGGAGGCGGAGAAGGAAGCCGGTGATGGTGAGGATGGGACCGCTTCAGGTGAAGTGTGCTTCATTGCTTCGCTGGGGTTTGTGACCCTCTGCTTCAGGTTCGATCAATATTTTTATCAGGGAGAAGGAAGAAGAAGAGAGAGGTTGATATGTGGTTAGAGAGGGTAAAGGACTAGAGGAGGAGGCTTTGGACAATCACCGGCGCATTCTAGTTAACCTGCGCTTCTTTTTGTTTTAAAAAAAAAATCCCCTCCTTCCCTCATCCCTTGTACTGAGTTGAAGGGTGATGCAGCTGATGCTGTGCGGTTGGGTACAAGTTTTGTTACGTGGGACAGGTGCTTGCAAGCCGTTGGTATGATAGACTGATATTATCTGATAATCTTAGCAGTTTATTGCTTCGAAGTGCACGTTCGCCCGGACCCACAAAACGGAAGAAAGACCTGGTTATAGCCTTTGATGAATCCACGTCTCAAGTGGGTAGGAACACGTCAGCAAAAAATGAAATAGTTTGGGACCCACGACAGAAGAGGTTCCCTTGATTTTGTGATAGGCTTGTTTGATTGGAGGATTCTAGATTTTTCGTTGTCCTGCAGCTGCAGCGCCTTCTCGTCTCGGTGCATTTCAGTGATAATGATTCTGGGCGGTGGTGCGCATATGTTAGTGATTAGACTCGCTGATTATGTTCATAATTCAACCCCTAATCTAGCTTAATTTTAAGAATGATTCTTAATGTTTTGTTGTTAAAAAATTAATTTATTGAAAGCAATGATAACTTAATTTTTTAATTTCTGTATTACACCCATAAATAATATTTAAATTTTGAAAAATATCACTTATTCTAATTTCTCCTCAATATTTATTATTAATCTAAAACAACTATGATTCTAACAGTAAATACTTTTCAAAATTGTATTTAATTTTTTTATTTAATTAAAATATTAATATTTAATAGTTGAAATAATGAATAATAAAAAATTATTTTATTATTATTTAATTAATTACTATTAAAACAGTTATTTACTATTATTATCATAATTAATATTATCGAATTTAAAATTATTTTTATTCAATATCACAAATACAGCTTTTCATTCTCACTCATTTAATTACCACTTATAACCCTCGTATTAAAATCTTTGACATCTAAATTAAACATGTCGACTTATTTTATTTGAAAATTTAGTTTTATTTCTAAATTATGCTGCACATTGTATCATAATTTAATACTCATCAAATAATTTATTTTTTTATTTTTTTATAATTTTCATTCATAAATATTTTTTAACAGAATTTCATTCATAAATGTTTACTATTCTTAATACATTTAATCCTCATTAATTATCTTTTTCATTTGCGAACCTATAACTTGATAAACACTAACTGATAAGTACGAAATTAAAATGTACAGAGTATTTTAATTATTTTTTAAATATGAAATTTAAATATTAATGAAAATATGATAGGGAAAATAAGAAAATAATTTATCCTAAAGTGAATCCTTACTTTCTAATAAATCGAGCTATAAACCCGGTGGAAGGGAAATAAAAGGGTTTAATTTTCCAATCAAAAGCAATTTCGTTGGGCTACATCGGAATGTGAGGAGGGCCCATTTTATGAAGGGGACCAGTCGTTATATTCTTAATGCTAGTGCCACATCAGCAGAGATAACCAATAATAAACTGCCATCTTGGTAGGCGTACAATATGAGAACATTCAGACCACTCCGTATTAAAATTAAAATGAAATACAAAAATAAATCATAACACGTGTTACGTTGTGGTTGCTCCAAATTGAATTAGTAGGTTGATTTATTAGTACGAGCATTCACACGCAATCCTGTAGGTAGAAATCTAGAATTAAGTAAATTATAATTATAAATTAAAACACCTTGACATCGTCTACGAACAAGAGTTCAATTTCATTGGATGTACGATTTAGTTTATTTTAGCATGCAAGCGGTATGCATTAAAGTGGCACACTTACAATCAGATAATGGTGAGATCCGTGAAGTGTCCAGACGAGAACACTTATGCAGAGATCAAATTTATTGGGTTAATTGTGGTTTTGTAATCTATCTGTTAAATCTTTTTATACTTAATTTTAAAGAATGAGATTTGTAAGATGAGCAAAACAGTCAGGGAAAATCAGGAAAGTTTCCAATGAAGACCCTTCAACACCCAAATCAGATATGAAAATTTCATGAAGTTAAGGGAAATAAAAAAGAGTAGAGAAAAGGAGAAAATGGTAGTTCTGGATTCTCCCTATGTGACCGCCAGAGAGAGATAGGTCCCTATTCCGAGAAGGAGAGATTCCCTCTTTTTAGGGTTAGTCCATTGCATTAATACTTTTGAATAAAGTTGAGACCCTTGGTACCAAGTCTCCTTCTGATGGGACGCTTTTGTGTAAGTGTATCAAACAGTATATTAATGATGGGTTATAGGACAATAAATGCGGAGCTGACCGGTTCGTATCATCTACATGCGCGCTTATAATCCCCGTGCTGAACCAAGGAGGCGACCAGCTCATAAGAGGTCGGTCTGTTCTTTCTGGGCTTAGGTAGATTCAGGAATATTGTTGGTCTGATTTTTTGTACTCAATAAGTCAGACATCTTACTGCCCGGTCCAACCAGATGGAAAGACTTTTAATTCAAGTGTACATGTGTCATGATCTTGGGGGTCCTATTTTTTATACATTATTAGTTGCCCTTTCGCTTCTTTGATGGTTATTTATGACCGTTGGAGAAAGGAACCCATCCTACTAATTCGACACTACCTATTCATTTGGTTGACACTTATGAATTTTGAAGAGAGGTGCAATCACTGGAATTGGTCAGCTTAACATAGACTGAACCGAGAGAGTAAATTTTATAACTTGATAATCATCCCTTCGAGAGATCTTGTAATACCCGGCTAGACTCCGGTATCGGAATTCCGACCGTTCGGTGGAATCTCGGATGTCGGAGACCTCTAGAAGGGTAGAACCATGTTTTCACAAATGTTTTCATGTTTTAATGATTTTTAAGTAAAAATGAATTTGAGTTTTTAAATGAAAAAGACCATGGAACCTTTACCAGGTTCGGCCGCCGAAAGTCATGTTCGGCCGCCGAACGTGGATAGGTTTTGGGAGCACTTTTGGCCTCCGAAAGTTGTAATTGAAAGAAACCAGGTTCGGCCGCCGAACATGTATGAGATGTGGGGGCACGTTCGGCCCCCGAACGTGAACTGGCCAGCCCCTATATAAGAGCTCCATGGCCGAAACGGGTGAGTTTTCTCCCCATTTTCGACCACGGTGAGTTCTTGCTCCTCCATGGTTCGTTTTTGATGATTTTCCTTCAATCCTTCATGTTTTAACAAGGTTTATGTCGTTTTGAAGAGATTTGAGCAAGTTTTGGAGTTTTGAGGTTCAAGAACTCAAAATCTCCCACCTCCGAGTTTAGGACGTCTCTCTCTCGATCTTCAAGAGGTAAGAGCCGATCTTAAGTTCATTTTATGTTTAAAGTAAGTTTTATGCAAGATCTATGGGGTAGAATGCATGTTTAGCTCATAGTTAGGTTTTTGAGTTAATGTTATGTTTTGAGCAATGTGGCTTGGATTGTGTTGTTGTTATGTGTTGTAGTTGGGGTTTTAGGTAGTTTGAAACCCCTAGGAGCCAATGTGTGTATTTTTGCATGATTTGGTGAGTTATATGCATGTTGGATTGGATGGGAAAAATTTTGTGCAAAGGGAGCCAAGTTTCTGCCCTTTGGCAGAAACCAGGTTCGGCAGCCGAAGGAACTTTCGGCCGCCGAACATGGCTTGGGAGGCAAGCCTTTCGGCTGCCGAAGTTGCCCCCGAAAAGAGACTTTCGTCTCTGTCTGGGACTTTCGGCCGCCGAAGGTGCCGCCGAACCTGCCTGGGTTTCGGCTCTGGAGGGACTTTCGGCCGCCGAAGGTGCCGCCGAACCTGCCCTGTCCAGCCTTCCTTTGCATGTTTTTGCATGATTGTTTTGAGGTATTTTAGGGAGTTTTTGGGGGATGTTTTAGAGTTATGTTCATGTATGTTTGGTCCCTCATTTGAGTCCACCTGTGTAGGTTCGGACCCGAGGAACCGAGGACCCCAGCAGTGAGTCAGTCACTTCAGAGTCAGTAGAGCTTCAGCCAGAGGTGAGTGGAATAACTCTTATGCTTTTAAATAAATAAATCAGTTTTAGCATGATTCACGCATCATGAATGCCATGAGATAATAGGGTGTTGCATTAGACTCACGAATATGTTGCATTGCATATTATGTTTGATGATGTGGATGGATGTTGAATGATCCATTAGTCCCCCCTATGCTATGATGATGATGATATGGTAAGGAAGACCAGTGAGGCCCATTCTACGCCCCTGGCACTATGTAAGAGAAAGACCAATGAGGCCCATTCTACGCCCCTGGCACAGTTGGTCCATGTAGGGGACTATTGGTGACAAATTCATCCTTGATGTGATTAGCTGTGATATGCATTTCATGTTATCATATGTTTTGAATGTTTTACTATTCTGCTCACTGGGCTCTTGTAGCTCACCCCTCTCCCTTAACCCCCAGGCTTGCAGGTACAGGGTAGTCCAGGAGGTCAACAAGAGTAATGAAGTCCTTGTGTTGTAATAGATAGATAGTGGACATGGTAAATTGTATAATGATATAAAGTTAAATAGTTATGTTATGTATAATGATATTGAGGTTTAGAAGTGTGCTTGACTATAGTTCATTGAAATCCCTTGTTGATACATGATCTTAATGTCTATTGATGTTTATGTTTAACCAACTCAACTTATGATGTATCGCCCATTGGGGCATTGATGAGATCCCACAGAGGGGTCAAGTTTATGTTTATGCTATGTATAGTGCATGCACAGGTTGAGTATGGTGTATGAGGAAAAGAAAAGTTTTAATTTTTATGTATGATGGTTGATCATGTATGGGATTGAACAGGTTTCATGTCAGGCTTGCTACGGGTCCCAGCGGCCTTAAGCCGATCTGGATCTTAGCGCCGGTAGCGGTCCGATTTTCGGGTCGTTACAGAGTGGTATCAGAGCCCTAGGTTCATATGGTCGGACCTAGAGTGTCGGGCTCATAGATGTTATAGAAGGTCAAGCACAATAGGAAGATCATGTCCACTAGGATAGGATGTGGAGTCCTGTCTTGCATGATGATATGAAATGCCATGACTTTATGCATGTGCATTAATGATATGCTATGCTATGTGATGTATGTGATGAGGGTTCATGTGTGCCCACATGAACCATATGATGCTAATGCTTGCTTGATGTGTGCTGTTTTTCAGAAACAGGATGAGAGGAACTCGTCGATCTGCACGATTGACTGGAGTGCCACCTGAGGATGAGGGCATGAGCGCCCGTCCTCCTGCATTGCCTAGGGCAATGTCTAGTAGATCTAACAAAGAAAGAGCAGTAAGAGACCCTAGAAGGTCTCTGGATATGGGTAGAAGCAGATCAGTGAGGGGAACAGTTCAGGGAGAATTGTCAGAGGACATGGGGGATGATATGGATGTAGAGCAGAGAAGGGATGGCAGTTTGGGAGTCAGCTTGTCAGAAGAGGGAATGGGAGAGTCCCAAGGAGGCACTCAGGCCTCGGGATTCGTTCAGCCACCCCACTACCCACATTTCTCACAAAATCTCGGGTATTCGATGGGCGGCACATCGGATTACCATAGCTTCAGCCCTTATCCCACACAGATGCCATACCCACCTTACTACCCACCATATTCACAATACCCAATGTATCCACCCCCACCTTACTATCCAAACCCTACCTCAGAAAATGTTGCCCCACCTCCACCACCTACAGAACCAGCAACCCCAGTTACTCAACCTTCTAGACCCAGCTCAGCCAGTGGGAGCAAGGTCAAAATGACCGACTACATGAAGTTGGGTGCTCCTCAGTATGAAAAAGGAGATGACCCGTTTGTGTACCTTGAGAGGGTGAAAGTGATCACAGATGAGATTGGGGCAGATGATAGTAGAGCCATTCAGATGGCTGGGTTCACACTCAAATGCAAGAAGGCCCGTGAGTGGTTTAAGAATTATGTGAACCCGAGAGTGGACAGCATGTCTTGGGAGGAGTTTGCAAACGAGTTTGCGGGATGGGCTTTCCCCGATAGCTCGAGGGAGCTAAAGATGATTGAGTTTGAACAGTTGAGGCAAACCGATGAGATGAGTGTAGAAGAGTTCACAGACAGATTCTTGGAGCTGTTGCCATTTGCAGGGCAAAACCTTGACACAGATCAGAAGAAGTCAAGGAGGTATATCATGAAACTCCACTCCAGATATTCCTCCTTGATCCAGTCAGCAGATAGGGAGAGCTTCCATGCCATAGTGGATATGGCCCAGAAAATGGAGGCCAGTGCCATCGTTCAGGGAACAGTTAAACAGTCAGTGGCACAACCTTCTGGTTCTAAGACCCCAGGCTTTTCTTCTTTTAGTACAGCAGCTTCAGGCAGCAAGAGGTGGAGCAGTACCGCCAAGAAGTAGAAGAAGAATAAGTTTTGGAACAAGGTTAAGTCCAGTCTGGGATTAGGGGGCGGCTCAAGCTCTGGTACTGATAATGCAGTTTGTGCAAAGTGTGGTAGGCTACACAGGGGAGTTTGTCGGGCTGGGACAGCAGCCTGCTTCAGATGCGGGCAAGAGGGACACATGGCTCGAGAGTGTCCTAGGGCAGCTTTTGGAGCACAGTCTCAGCAGACAGCTTCTGGTAGTGTGGCTCAGCCAGCAGCTCCAGCCATGACTCAGGCCAGTGGCAGAGGCAGAGGGAGAGGGGCAGCCTCTTCTTCAGCAGGTTTCAGAGGTGAAGGTCCATCAGCTCCAGCACGGATCTTCACGATGACTCAGCAGGAGGCAGATGCATCTAACACCGTGGTGGCAGGTAACTTAGTCATTGGTTGTTCAGATGTTTATGCCTTAATGGACCCTGGTGCATCTCATTCTTTTATTGCTCCGAGAGCCATCCAGAGGTTGGGGTTGATGATCTCTGAGTTAGAGTGTCCTCTCTGGGTCAGTGGACCCAAGTGTGATCCATCAGTGGCAGAGTCAGTCTGCCAGTGCAGTCCAGTCTTTGTTGAGGGAAGATGCCTTTCCGCCGACCTTGTGGTTCTAGATTTGACAGATTTTGACGTCATTCTAGGGATGGACTGGTTATCTACCCATGGTGCTACCTTGGACTGCAGGGACAAGGTAGTCAGGTTCAGAGGTCAGGATGGGTCAGAGGTTGTCTTCAGGGGAGACAGGAGAGGTACACCTAGAGGTCTGATATCAGCTCTTCAGGCTCGTAGGTTGCTTAGGAAGGGATGTCAGGGGTATTTAGCTCATGTGAGAGAGCTTAGCAGTCAGGTTAGAGAGCCCGCCTCGGTGCCAGTGGTTAGAGAGTTTCTAGATGTCTTCCCAGACGAGCTGCCAGGTTTACCACCTGCTAGGGAGATAGAGTTCGAGATAGAATTGATGCCTGGAACCCGACCGATCTCTATCCCTCCCTACAGGATGGCTCCAACCGAGTTGAAGGAATTGAAAGAACAGTTGCAAGAGCTGGTAGACAAGGGCTTCATCCGACCGAGTACCTCACCTTGGGGTGCTCCAGTCTTGTTTGTGAGAAAGAAGGATGGATCCCTTAGACTTTGTATCGACTACAGGCAGTTGAACAAAGTCACTACCAAGAATAAGTACCCATTGCCAAGGATCGATGATCTATTCGACCAGCTAGCGGGAGCGGGCTGTTTCTCCAAAATAGATCTGAGATCGGGGTACCATCAGCTGAGGATCAGAGAGGAAGATGTGCCAAAGACAGCTTTCAGGACCAGATATGGGCATTTTGAGTTCCTTGTAATGTCGTTTGGGTTAACCAACGCCCCTGCAGCATTCATGGATCTCATGAACAGAGTGTTTAGCCAATACCTGGATCACTTTGTTATTGTCTTCATAGATGATATCTTAGTGTATTCCAGGAATGCAGAGGAGCATGCCCATCATCTGAGGTTGGTTCTGCAGACCTTGAGGGAACATGGCTTGTATGCCAAGTTCTCCAAGTGTGAGTTCTGGCTGAGGAGCATTTCATTCTTGGGGCATGTAGTGTCAGAAAATGGAATAGAAGTGGACCCCAAGAAGATAGAAGCAGTGGCTAACTGGCCTAGACCCACTTCAGTGACAGAGATCAGGAGCTTTTTGGGTTTGGCAGGTTACTACAGGAGGTTCGTTCAGGACTTCTCGAAGATTGCAGCTCCTCTGACCAGACTAACCAGGAAGAATCAGAAGTTTCTGTGGACCAACCAATGCGAAGAGAGTTTTGAAGAGCTTAAGAAGAGGTTGACTTCAGCACCAGTTTTAGCCCTGCCATCTAGTGATGAGGACTTTACAGTCTTTTGTGATGCGTCCCGTGTGGGACTGGGTTGTGTACTGATGCAGAATGAGAGGGTGATTGCTTATGCTTCTAGACAGCTAAAGAAGCATGAGTTGAATTACCCCACACATGACCTAGAGATGGCAGCAGTAATCTTTGTACTCAAGATGTGGAGGCACTACCTCTATGGGGTAAAATGTGAGATCTTCACAGATCATAAAAGCCTGCAGTACATCCTGAGTCAAAGAGATTTGAACTTGAGACAGAGGAGATGGGTAGAGCTGCTGAGTGACTATGATTGCAAGATTCAGTATCATCCGGGTAAGGCGAATGTCGTGGCAAATGCCCTAAGCCGGAAGTCACTAGGCAGTCTATCCCACATCACGGCAGAGAGGAGACCAGTGGTGAAGGAGTTTTACAAGCTCATTGAGGAAGGTCTACAGTTGGAGTTGTCTGGTACAGGTGCTTTAGTGGCCCAGATGAAAGTGACACCTGTGTTTCTGGAACAAGTGGTTCAGAAACAGCATGAGGATCCAGAGTTAGTGAAGATTGCCAGGACTGTTCAGTCAGGCAAGGATAGTGAATTCAGATTTGACAGCAAGGGGATTCTCCGCTATGGGAGTCGATTGTGTGTACCAGATGACATAGGGCTAAAAGGAGACATTATGAGGGAAGCTCATAATGCAAGATACAGCGTTCACCCCGGAGCCACCAAGATGTATCAAGATTTGAAGAAAGCTTATTGGTGGCCAGCAATGAAGAAAGAAGTGGCACAGTTTGTGTCAGCCTGCGAAGTGTGTCAGAGGGTGAAGCTGGAACATCAGAAGCCGGCTGGAATGCTTAACCCGCTACCTATTCTAGAGTGGAAATGGGAGAACATAGCTATGGACTTCGTAGTGGGGTTACCGGCGACGTCCAACAGATTGGACTCCATATGGGTGATTGTGGACAGACTCACCAAATCTGCTCACTTTATCCCTGTCAGGAGTGGCTATTCTGTGGACAAGTTGGCGCAGGTGTATGTAGACGAGATTGTCAGGCTGCATGGGGTTCCTGTTTCGATAGTGTCAGATAGAGGACCCCAGTTCACCTCCAGGTTTTGGCGAAGTCTGCAGGATGCCATGGGTACCAGATTAGATTTTAGCACTGCTTTCCATCCCCAGACGGACGGACAGTCGGAGAGGACCATCCAGACAATAGAGGATATGCTTAGAATGTGTGTGCTGGACTTTGGCGGTTCTTGGAGGCAGCATCTACCTTTGGTGGAGTTTGCCTATAATAACAGCCATCATGCTAGCATCGGGATGGCTCCATATGAAGCTTTGTATGGAAGGAAGTGCAGATCACCTGTTTGCTGGGAGGAAGTTGGAGAGAAGGCCTTGGCAGGGCCTGAGTTAGTAGAGATTACCAGTAGGGTGGTACCCATAATCAGAGAAAGAATCAAGACTGCTGCAAGCAGACAGAAGAGTTATGCAGACATCCGCAGACGGCAAGTAGAGTTCCAGGAGGGGGATCTGGTATTGCTCAGGGTGTCTCCAATGAAAGGAGTGGTTCGGTTCGGGAAGAAAGGTAAACTGGCCCCACGGTATATCGGACCCTTCGAAGTCTTGCAAAGGATTGGGAATGTATCGTACAAGCTGGATTTACCTGCTTCAATGGCAAAAATCCATCCGATTTTCCATGTTTCTATGTTGAGGAAGTTCGTGTCAGATCCGGGCAAGGTTCTTAGTGAGCCAGATGTGGAGATTCAAGAGAATCTCACTTATGTTGAACAGCCAGTACGGATCCTAGACACCCAGATCAGGAAATTGAGGAACAAGGAAATCCTGATGGTGAAAGTCCTTTGGAACCACCACAATTTGGAGGAATGCACTTGGGAGACACGGGAGTCCATGCTCCTGCAATACCCTTATCTTTTCTGAGGTTAGTCCCTTGTGAGTTTTATGTGTTTTGTATGTATGATATGTGTATGCCGTGCTAGGTGCTAGTTGAGGAACATTCGGGGACGAATGTTCTTAAGGGGGGGAGAATGTAATACCCGGCTAGACTCCGGTATCGAAATTCCGACCGTTCGGTGGAATCTCGGATGTCGGAGACCTCTAGAAGGGTAGAACCATGTTTTCACAAATGTTTTCATGTTTTAATGATTTTTAAGTAAAAATGAATTTGAGTTTTTAAATGAAAAAGACCATGGAACCTTTACCAGGTTCGGCCGCCGAAAGTCATGTTCGGCCGCCGAACGTGGATAGGTTTTGGGAGCACTTTTGGCCTCCGAAAGTTGTAATTGAAAGAAACCAGGTTCGGCCGCCGAACCTTATGTTCGGCCGCCGAACATGCATGAGATGTGGGGGCACGTTCGGCCCCCGAACGTGAACTGGCCAGCCCCTATATAAGAGCTCCATGGCCGAAACGGGTGAGTTTTCTCCCCATTTCGACCACGGTGAGTTCTTGCTCCTCCATGGTTCGTTTTTGATGATTTTCCTTCAATCCTTCATGTTTTAACAAGGTTTATGTCGTTTTGAAGAGATTTGAGCAAGTTTTGGAGCTTTGAGGTTCAAGAACTCAAAATCTCCCACCTCCGAGTTTAGGACGTCTCTCTCTCGATCTTCAAGAGGTAAGAGCCGATCTTAAGTTCATTTTATGTTTAAAGTAAGTTTTATGCAAGATCTATGGGGTAGAATGCATGTTTAGCTCATAGTTAGGTTTTTGAGTTAATGTTATGTTTTGAGCAATGTGGCTTGGATTGTGTTGTTGTTGTGTGTTGTAGTTGGGGTTTTAGGTAGTTTGAAACCCCTATGAGCCAATGTGTGTATTTTTGCATGATTTGGTGAGTTATATGCATGTTGGATTGGATGGGAGAAATTTTGTGCAAAGGGAGCCAAGTTTCTGCCCTTTGGCAGAAACCAGGTTCGGCAGCCGAAGGAACTTTCGGCCGCCGAACATAGCTTGGGAGGCAGGCCTTTCGGCTGTCGAAGTTGCCCCCGAAAAGAGACTTTCGTCTCTGTCTGGGACTTTCGGCCGCCGAAGGTGCCGCCGAACCTGCCTGGGTTTCGGCTCTAGAGGGACTTTCGGCCGCCGAAGGTGCCGCCGAACCTGCCCTGTCCAGCCTTCCTTTGCATGTTTTTGCATGATTGTTTTGAGGTATTTTAGGGGGTTTTTGGGGGATGTTTTAGAGTTATGTTCATGTATGTTTGGTCCCTCATTTGAGTCCACCTGTGTAGGTTCGGACCCGAGGAACCGAGGACCCCAGCAGTGAGTCAGTCACTTCAGAGTCAGTAGAGCTTCAGCCAGAGGTGAGTGGAATAACTCTTATGCTTTTAAATAAATAAATCAGTTTTAGCATGATTCACGCATCATGAATGCCATGAGATAATAGGGTGTTGCATTAGACTCACGAATATGTTGCATTGCATATTATGTTTGATGATGTGGATGGATGTTGAATGATCCATTAGTCCCCCCTATGCTATGATGATGATGATACGGTACGGAAGACCAGTGAGGCCCATTCTACGCCCCTGGCACAGTTGGTCCATGTAGGGGACTATTGGTGACAAATTCATCCTTGATGTGATTAGCTGTGATATGCATTTCATGTTATCATATGTTTTGAATGTTTTACTATTCTGCTCACTGGGCTCTTGTAGCTCACCCCTCTCCCTTAACCCCCAGGCTTGCAGGTACAGGGTAGTCCAGGAGGTCAGCAAGAGTAATGAAGTCCTTGTGTTGTAATAGATAGATAGTGGACATGGTAAATTGTATAATGATGTAAAGTTAAATAGTTATGTTATGTATAATGATATTGAGGTTTAGAAGTGTGCTTGAGCATAGTTCATTGAAATCCCTTGTTGATACATGATCTTAATGTCTATTGATGTTTATGTTTAACCAACTCAACTTATGATGTATCGCCCATTGGGGCATTGATGAGATCCCACAGAGGGGTCAAGTTTATGTTTATGCTATGTATAGTGCATGCACAGGTTGAGTTTGGTGTATGAGGAAAAGAAAAGTTTTAATTTTTATGTATGATGGTTGATCATGTATGGGATTGAACAGGTTTCATGTCAGGCTTGCTACGGGTCCCGGCGGCCTTAAGCCGATCTGGATCCTAGCGCCGGTAGCGGTCCGCTTTTCGGGTCGTTACAGATCTGATCTTGGTGGTCTTTTTTATGAAAAGTCTAACCTTGGTAGTTTTTTCTTTTGGAAGGTCTACTTGGATGCTCTGCTCTTTTAGCCTTGCATTTTCGACCTAATCTTAATGGTTTACTCTTTTAGGTCTCCTTTCGATAGGGCTGTAATCGAACCGAACTGAGCCGAGCTTTTGTAACGACCCGGAAACCGGTACCCCTCTGTAACGGCCCGAACCATTACTGGCACTAGGATCCAGATCGGCTTAAGGCCGCCGGGACCCGTAGCAAGCCGACTATACTCTCTGTGTACCTGATACATCCCATACATGATACAACGATACTCAACAATCCTGTAAAACTTTGTAGGCTTAACTACTGCTACTCAGATATATCAATCTGAAATGGCCCTCAGGGCCTATACCAGGGACTACTATCTGCTGTGGATCAAGGGAGTGAAACCCTTTTACTCTGTAACACAATCCACTGGTATCACATCAAAGCCATACATTAAGCCTAACTTACACATTTCTCAACAAGAAACGTAAAACAGGATTCATGTACAAGGGATTAATCATACATCACACTATAGCAATAATACTAGGAAAAGCACAAGTCTATCCAGTATACGATAGTACATATCTATACATTACATTACAACTAATCTTTTAATTACATCATGTCCACTATGCTCTTACAAACATACATTCATGCATAACTTTCCTCTGTACTCTTGCTGACTTTAACTTCCCATAGCTATCTCAGAACCTGCAAAACTGGGGTTAAGGGAGTGGGATGAGCTACTACAGCCCAGTGAGGAGGAACAGTAAAAAACAGTTCATTCATTACATGCTCTCATGAAATGCATCACATCACAAACATATCATCTCAAGGATGAATTTGTCACCAATAACCCTCAACTACATGTTATAATAATGCCAACTGTGCCAAGGAGACTATGTCATCACCTGGTCTACACTTATCTCTCTGATATCATAACATGACCAACTGTGCCAAGGAGACGAGGTCTCACCTGGTCTACACTTAACTCTGATTTGACAGCCCAGCTGTCTCA
The DNA here is from genome assembly GCF_001659605.2 of Manihot esculenta. Classification (NCBI taxonomy): domain Eukaryota; kingdom Viridiplantae; phylum Streptophyta; class Magnoliopsida; order Malpighiales; family Euphorbiaceae; genus Manihot; species Manihot esculenta. Next base: position 32,549,280 of record NC_035176.2, on the reverse strand, counting down.
CTCATAGTACCAGGAGCGACCTGGACTATCCAGGGGCGACCTGGTATGGCTATCTCATGCCATAACTCTGTATCTGCTCTCTGTCAAGGGCTAAGGATCATCCAACATTCATCCACAGGAACAACAACATATGCAATGCATCATATTCGTGAATTCTAATGCAACACAACCTAATACATAACATGACAGTTTATGATGCATGGATCATGCTAGAATCGTGTCATTTCTCAAAATAAAATATTCAGTTTAGTTCCACTCACCTCTAGCCAATGCTGGCTAACTCTGGGCCAACTCTAACTCTGGAGCCTCCTCGGTTCCTCGGTCCAATCCTACACAGATGGACGTAAATGAGGTACCCAACATACTCTAACATACCTATGAACATCTCTCCAAAAACCCTCTAAAACATCACAAAACATGCATGCAAAACAAGCAAAGGAAGGCTGGACAGGGCACCTTCGGCAGCACCTTCGGCGGCCGAATGTCTCCTCCAGAGACGAAAGTCAAGCATGTTCGGCGGCCTAACTTGGACTTTCGGGGGCCGAACCTGAGTTTAGCCAGAACTCAGTTTCGTGCACAAGGACGCCTGCCAGTCCCTCCATCACCTGTTCAGACCTCAACACATGCATTTAACCCTTCTAAAACATGCATAAACACTTCAACAAGCCTAAGGGAGCTTCAAATAACTTTAAACTCCAACAAACAAGCTCACAAGACACACATCAAACATAAAGGATTCATAAACCCTATGATGCACATCTCATGCAAACTCATGCCTAGCTCCCTTTTCCCTTTACAAAACTCATAAAAACATCATAAGAACCATGGATCAACACTTACCTCTTGAAGAACAAAGGCTGAGATGATCCAAACTCAAAGATATGGAGAAACCAAGCTTCAAAAGCTTCAAACTCCAAAACCTTGTTTCAAGCTCACAACTCTTCAAAACAAGGGTAAAACTCATTAAAACCGTGAAAGATGTGAAGAAAAACCATGAAAATACTTTAAGGAGATCAAGACCTCACCTAGGTCAGAAGGAGAGAAGAAACCTCCTCCTTTTTCTGCCACTCGGTGCCCTTATAGATGAGCAACCGCCTCAGGTTCGGCTGCCGAATCGCATGCAAAACTATGCAACCTTCGGCGGCCGAACTTCACCTTCGGGGCCGAAACTAGGGAACTTTAGGCGGCCGAACTTAACCTTAGGGGGCCGAACATGGCAAAATGCCTCCTTGGCCATATCTCTTCAAAACTCAATCCTTTTCTACGCTAAACCTTTAAAACACTTGAACATATTTTAGAAAACTTTCTCTTACCCTTCCAGAGACCTCTGACATCCTCGAACTCCCCCGGACGGTAGGAATTCCGATGTCTGAATCTAGCCGGGTATTACAGCTTTGATAAGCTCAGGCTTGATTAGAAAATAAATTTAAAAGCTCTAGTTCGAGCTCGAGCTCTATTTATAAGCTCAAGCTCGATTCATAAAATAAATATTAAACTCAAGCTCGATTCGAGCTCGATTCGTAATAAGCTCGTTTATCACATTAACGAGCCAACTCAAACTCCATTCAAAAAACTCGAATTTGAGCTCATTTAGGTTCGATTTTTAGCTCGATTATATTATAAATAAACTCAATATAATTCAAATTTATTTAAATTATAAATAAATTTAAATTATAAGATTATTAAGAGACTTCTAAATTAAATTTTTTTATTTAATTGAAATATCTCAAACCCAAAACTAATGAAAAAGAATGTAAAAGGATTGTCATTTTATAGAGAAGTCACGATTCTCCATATCCTTTCAACTTTCGATGTGGGATTAGTGTTAGAAAATAAGTTTGTTCGCGAGCCTGCTCACGAGCCTGTTCACGAGTCAGCTCGTGAGCCTAAACGAGCCGAATATTACTAAGCTCAAGTTCGGTTTGTTTATTAAATGAGCCTAAAAAGTGAGCTCAAGTTTTTATCAAGCCAAGTCTCAAATAGCTCACGAACAGTTTGATTCGTTTACACCCCTACCTTTCGAGTATTTTACTCTGAGGTGTCTTATAAGCTTTGAGTTATGGATCTTTTAATAAGCATTTCAGTTGATTGATTTCACGAATGGTTTGGATCTTTGCTATGCTCTCTAGCCTGAACATTTGTCCGAGCTCTTTGATTTTTTATATCATTCCGAACTCTTTAGCCTGACTATTTTTACAAGCATTTTAGCTATTTTTTGAGCTTTTTAGCCTTGATTTTTCGCCCAACTCTAGGTTTTTTAGCACTAATACTTTCTTTTGAACTCTTTGGCTCTTTGTAACTTCGGAACATTTTTGTTCTCAAGTGCTTTATGGGTTATTTTTGCCTTTTTTCGCTTTCCGGATTATTTGCTCTCGAGTTTCTTCCGAGCGTTTTTGCTCCTCCGGGCTATCTGCCCTTAAGCATTTTTGTGGCTCAAAGCCTTGATTCTTCATTCTGAGATCCTTGGTTTTTGTGTTCTTTATCTGAACCTTTTTTGCTCTTTCGGGCTCTTAACCCTAACTCCTTTCTTTGAGCCTTTTGCTTTTTTGCGTTTTTTGGATACTTAGCCCTGAGTACGCTTTCGAGCTTTTTTGCCTATAGTCCGCTTGTGAACATTTCTGCTTTTTTGCATATTTCATGCGCTTATTCTTGATTTTTCTGTTTGAGCTCTTCTTGCTTTTATTGCATTCCAGGCTCTTCTGGCCATGGACATAGTCCGAGCACTTTTGCTCTATGTTCTCTTATGGGCTTTCAGCATGAGTCTTCGTCCAAGCTATTTAGCTTTTTGTCCTTCCGATTTCTTTAATCCTGACTCGTTATATGAGCGCTTTTACTTTGCCATCTTCTAGGATCTTTGCCCTTAAACACTTTTTGGACCATTTTCCCTTAAGCGTCTTTTGAGTATTTTGGCTCTTTGGTGGGCTCTTTAACCCTAATTAGTTATCCAAACTCTTTTGTGAGGTCGGAATCAGGCTTTAGCCTTGTTTCCTTATGAACCACGCTCTTTTGTGAGGTCAGAACCGGGCTTTCTTTATTTCTTTTTAGGCTTTAGGGGTGTCGAACTCTTTTATGAGGTCGGACCCAAGCTTTTAGCCTTGTTTTTCTGCGGACCGAGCTCTCTGTTTTTTTTTTATGTTGGAGCTAGGCTTTAATCTTTTTCTTGTGAGTCTTGTGTATGCCAAGGTCCTCTCTTAAAATCGGCATCGTGTCTCTTGGTTCATTTTCTTTTGGCTCATAGCCTTACTGGGGTGGACCTTCATTATTGTTCTTTATCCCCTCAATCGATTTTGTGGCACTGACGGTCTTATTTCCAAGACCAGTCACCTACTTCATTAAAGGCTTCATCTTCACAATCAGTTTTGTGGTGCCGACAGACTTATTTTTGAGACCGATCACCCACCTCATTGGGATCTTCATCTCCTCAACCGGTTTTATAGCACCGGCAGTCAAATTTCCTAGACGGGTCACCTACCTCATTGAGGGCTTAGTCTTCCCAACCGGTTTTATGGTGCTGACAGTCTATTTCCGAGACCGATCACCCACCTCATTTGTAACGACCTGAAAACAGAACCGCTACCGGCGCTAGGGTTCAGATCGACTTAAGGTCGCCAGAGCCCGTAGTAAGTCTACTATACATCCTGTGTACTTGATAAAATCCCATATATGATCACACGATATGACAAAAATATAAATATTCTATGAACCAAGGCTTGACCTGTGCATGTATCAAACTGAAAACATAAACCCATACTAGAGCCCTCATCAAATGCTCTAGTATGGTAGACATCACATGCCTCAAGCTTAGTTCAAACATAACTCATAACTAAAACTTTTACATAAGGATCATGTAAACAGAGATTATAAGGACAAAACTAGGGCAAAGCACAATTCTACAACCATAAAATAACACATGTCCACATCTATACTATTACAAAAGACTATACCAGCAACTCAGTCGACTTCCCCAAGCTAACTCTGATCCTGCAAACCTGGGGTTAGGGAAAAGGGATAAGCTACAAGAGCCTAGTGAGCAGAACATAAAAATAATTTAATAAATATATGATTGAATAAAATGCGTCACAACACAAACAATTCACATCAAGATGGATTTGTCACCAGTAACCCTCTACAAATTTCAATAGTGCCCGGCCCACGACGAATGCTCCTCAGGACTTCCTCTTAAACATATCATAATATATCTATAATGCCAGGGATACAGAATGGGCAACCCTGGTCTTTCCCTTACATAGTACCAGGAGCGTAGAATGGGCAAGCCCTAGTCTTTCCCTTACATAGTACCAGGGGCGTAGAATGGGCAAGCCCTGGTCTTTCCATATTCGTCATAACATATCACACTCGAGGGCTAGTGGGTCATCCAACATCCATCCACAATAACAATAAACTATGCAATGCATCATATTCGTGAATTCTAATGCAAACAACCTAATACATAAACATGGCATTCGTGATGCATGAGTATGCTTAAAAAGTTTGATTCCTTTAAAGTAATAGATCAGTTCAGTTCTACTCACCTCTAGCTGACGCTCGCCTAACACTGACGCAGTTATCTCACTACAGGCCTCTACGATCTCCCAGGTCCAATCCTACACAGATGGACTCAAATGAGAGACCAAACATAACCTTTATAAGACTCTAAATAACTCCCCAAGAACCTCCTAAAACATACAAAAACATGCATATAAAGCAAGCAAGGGAAGGCTGTGCAGGGGACTTTCGCCGGCAGATTCGGCGGCCGAAGGTCCCTCATAGATCCGAAAGTCAGCAACTTTCGGGGGTAGGTTCGACGGCCTAAACCCTTTCACAAATCCGAAAGTCCATACTTTTAGGGACAGTTTAGGCGGCCAAAAGGCTACCTCTACCTACAGGTTCAGCGGGCGAACCTTGCTTTGGCGGACGAACCTGAGTTCTCCAGCAAGACAGAACTCGATTCTGCCTTATACACACAGCCACCAAAAGCTTCGTTTCTCACACACACAACTAAAAAAACAACCATATATACTCAACACTTATAAGGGGCATCTAAGGCTTGCCTAATCCCCATCATGTATCAACAACAACACAAGAGGAAACATTCATTATCAACCCTAACCCAAACCCTAAAACTTTAGATTTAACAATTTGCATGCATCAATAACCCTTAACCCCTTTAAAACTTGTTGAAACTTCTAGAAAATAGAAGAAAAGCAGAGATTTAAACATACCTCTTGGAGACACAAAGGTGATAGCAACCCAAACTTGGGGATGAGGGAAATCGATCTCTAAAGGTCTCCAAGGTTTAAAACTTTAGATTCAAACTCAAATCTTCAAAAACAAAGGAAAACTCATGAATTCTCTGAAAGATTTGAAGGAATTTCAGCAAGAACATCAAAGGAAGGGCATTGACTTACCTCTGCTCGAAAATGGAGAGAAAGCTCTCTCATTTTCGAGCTGAAGACCTCTTATAGGCGGTTGGAGGAATCACCTTCGACAACCGAACCTGAAGGTTCGGCGGCTGAACCTAGGGATTCCTCTAAAACTCTTTTCTCTTTTATTTCCTTAACACAAAACCAAACAATAAAACCAATTAAAAGTTCATTTTATGAAAATCTTATTTTACCCTTCTAAAGATTCCAGCTTCAAGATTCCGGATTCCGATGGAGATTTCGTCGAAAAGTTAGAATTCCGACGCTGGAGTTTAGCCGAGTATTACATCATTGGGGTCTTCATCTCCTCAACCGGTTTTATGGTGCCAGCAGTTTAATTTTTGAGACTGGTCACCTACCTCATTGAGGGCTTCATCTTTCCAACCGGATTTGTGGTGCCAGCGGTCTATTTTGGAGATCGGTTATCCACCTCATTAGGGTCTTCATCTCCTTAACCGGTTTTGTAGTGTCAGCAGTCTATTTTCGAGACCGGTCACCCACCTCATTAGGGTCTTCATCTCCTCAACCGGTTTTGTGGTGTCGATGGTCTATTTCTGAGACCGGTCACCCACCTCATTAGGGTCTTCATCTCCGCAACCGGTTTTGTGGTGCCGGTGGTCTTTTTTTGAGACTAGTCACCTACCTTATTGAGGGCTTTGTCTTTCCAACCGATTTTATGGTGCCGATGGTCTATTTCCGAGATCAGTCACCCACCTCATTGGGGTCTTCATCTTCTTAACCAGTTTTGTGGAGCTAGTGATCTTATTTTTGAGACCGGTCACCTACCTCATTGAGCGCTTCATCTTCCCAATCGGTTTTGTGGTGCTTGTAGTCTATTTCGGAGACTGGTCACCCACCTCATTAGAGTCTTCATACCAATCTGTAACAGCCCGGAAACCGAACTGCTACCGGCACTAGGATCCAGATCGACTTAAGGTCGCCGGGACTCGTAGTAAGCCTGCTATACTGTCTGTGTACCTGTGAACTCCCATACATGATCATTCATTTTCTATCAAACCATTAAAAACTTTGCTTTCCTCCAGGGCTTAACCTGTGCATGCACTCTTTCTGGTTTATCAACTCATAATGTTAAGCCTGGTTTTCTCATATTCATTAACAATAAAAGAAACATACATAAACTGATCATGTGACTACAACAAGGGATTACAACTCTTATAAGTCAAGCACAAAGCTACACACTTTACATTATCTCTTTACATGTACATGTCCACACTAGCTATTACATAACTCTTCTTCTTGCAAACTCTGCTGGACTCCCTCTGGACTCTGAACCTGCACAACTGGGGTTAGGGGAGAGGGATGAGCTATACAAGCCCAATGAGCAGAACTAGAAACCATAATGTGAAAACATGATCTCATGGAATGCACTACATCACATCATCTCAGGGATAGACATGACCACCAATAATCCCACTCCAAGGATGCCTGGCCTAGCTAGGTCTTACAACCTCAATCTGCCTGGCCCGGCCAGGTCTTACCACTCTGCCTACCTGGCCCAGCCAGGTCTTACTATCTCTGCTGCCTGATCTAGTCAGGTCTTACCTACAGATGGCTGCCTGGCCCGGCCAGGTCTTATAACAGAGTTTGGGCTATTAGAGTCGCCTTGGTCTATCCACAGCCTCATACACATCGTATTATGCAATGCGTCATCTTCGTGAAACTAATGCAAGCATCCTACTATAATCTGATGATGCATGACATATGCTCAAAGCAATTTAGTTCTGAAAAGAGAAGTTCCACTCACCTCTAATCGACTCTGAACTAACTCTGCAGGTTCAGAAATAGTGCTCACTGCTGCTCTCTAGGGTTCCTCTGATCCGTTCCTACATAGGTGGACTCAAATGAGGGACCAAACTAACTCAAGAACATCTCTAAGAAACTCCCCAAAAACCCTCTACAAGATCCCCAAACAATCACATAAAACATGCAAAAGAAAGCTGGACAGGGCACTTTCGGCTGTAGGTTCGGCGGCCGAAACCCCTCTCCAGAGACGAAACTCATGCATGTTCGGCGGCACCTTCGGCGGCCGAAGGTCTCGTCCAGAGACGAAACTCACATACTTTCGGCTGCCGAACTCCCTCTTTCGGCGGTCGAAAGTCCCTTTCTAAATCGAACGCCTAGCTTTCGGGGGCAAGCTTTGGCAGCCGAAACTGCCTCCACAAAGGGTTCGGCGGCCGAACCTTCCTTCGGCGGCCGAACCTGGTTTTGCCCGCTGGGCAGAACCCTGCTCTATTTCATGCAAACTCAACACAAAACTTACCCAACATGCATATCAACTACTCCCAACTAGCACATACCATAAAATAGGCCTAAAAAGGCCTAAAACTCACTTATAATCTCAAGAAACATAGCAAACAACACTTAAACATGCTGAAACACAAAATCCTGCAAAACCTCAACCAAAACCCTATTCATGCATACTATCCATACAACTCCCATAAAACCTTCAAAAATCAGTAAAAGAGGTAAGTCGAGATCCAGAACCTCTTTTACTGATTTTTGAAGGTTTTATGGGAGTTGTATGGATAGTATGCATGAATAGGGTTTTGGTTGAGGTTTTGCAGGATTTTGTGTTTCAGCATGTTTAAGTGTTGTTTGCTATGTTTCTTGAGATTATAAGTGAGTTTTAGGCCTTTTTAGGCCTATTTTATGGTATGTGCTAGTTGGGAGTAGTTGATATGCATGTTGGGTAAGTTTTGTGTTGAGTTTGCATGAAACAGAGCAGGGTTCTGCCCAGCGGGCAAAACCAGGTTCGGCCGTCGAAGGAAGGTTCGGCCGCCGAACCCCTTGTGGAGGCAGTTTCGGCTGCCAAAGCTTGCCCCCGAAAGCTAGGCATTCGGTTTAGAAAGGGACTTTCGACCGTCGAAAGAGGGAGTTCGGCCGCCGAAAGTATGTGAGTTTCGTCTCTGGACGAGACCTTCGGCCGCCGAAGGTGCTGCCGAACATGCATGAGTTTCGTCTCTGGAGAGGGGTTTCGGCCGCCGAACCTGCAGCCGAAAGTGCCCTGTCCAGCTTTCTTTTGCATGTTTTATGTGATTGTTTGGGGATCTTGTAGAGGGTTTTTGGGGAGTTTCTTAGAGATGTTCTTGAGTTAGTTTGGTCCCTCATTTGAGTCCACCTATGTAGGAACGGACCAGAGGAACCCCAGAGAGCAGCAGTGAGCACTGTTTCCAAACCTGCAGAGTTAGTTCAGAGTCGATCAGAGGTGAGTGGAACTTCTCTTTTCAGAACTTCTCTTTTCAGAACTAAACTGCTTTGAGCATATGTCATGCATCATCAGATTATAGTAGGATGCTTGCATTAGTTTCACGAAGATGACGCATTGCATAATACGATGTGTATGAGGCTGTGGATAGACCAAGGCGACTCCAATAGCCCAAACTCTGTTATAAGACTTGGTCGGGCCAGGCAGCCATCTGTAGGTAAGACCTGACTAGATCAGGCAGCAGAGATAGTAAGACCTGGCTGGGCTAGGCAGGCAGAGTGGTAAGACCTGGCCGGGCCAGGCAGATTGAGGTTGTAAGACCTGGCTAGGCCAGGCATCCTTGGAGTGGGATTGTTGGTGGTTATGTCTATCCCTGAGATGATGTGATGTAGTGCATTCCATGAGATCATGTTTTCACATTATGGTTTCTAGTTCTGCTCATTGGGCTTGTATAGCTCATCCCTCTCCCCTAACCCCAGTTGTGCAGGTTCAGAGTCCAGAGGGAGTCCAGCAGGGTTTGCAAGAAGAAGAGTTATGTAATAGCTAGTGTGGACATGTACATGTAAAGAGATAATGTAAAGTGTGTAGCTTTGTGCTTGACTTATAAGAGTTGTAATCCCTTGTTGTAGTCACATGATCAGTTTATGTATGTTTCTTTTATTGTTAATGAATATGAGAAAACCAGGCTTAACATTATGAGTTGATAGACCAGAAAGAGTGCATGCACAGGTTAAGCCCTGGAGGAAAGCAAAGTTTTTAATGGTTTGATAGAAAATGTATGATCATGTATGGGAGTTCACAGGTACACAGATAGTATAGCAGGCTTACTACGGGTCCCGGCGACCTTAAGTCGATCTGGATCCTAGTGCCGGTAGCAGTTCGGTTTTCGGGCTGTTACAATCTCCTCAACCATTTTTGTGGTGCCGGTGGTCTTATTTTCGAGATCGGTCACTTATTTCATTGAGAGCTTCGTCTCCTCAGCCAGTTTTGTGGTGCCAGCAATCTTATTTTCGAAACCGGTCACCTACCTCATTGAGAGCTTCATCTTCTCAACCGATTTTGTGGTGCCGACGGTCTATTTTCGAACTCGGTCACTCATCTCATTGAGGTCTTCATCTCCTCAATCGATTTTGTGGTACCAGTGGTCTTATTTTCGATATCAGTCACGTACCTCATTGAGGACTTCATCTTTCCAATTTTGTGGTGCCAGTGGTATATTTTCGATACTGGTCACCCACCTCATTGGGGTATGCATCTCCTCAACCGATTTTATAGTGCCGACGGTCTTATTTTCGAGACCGGTCACCCACCTCATTGGGGTCTTTATCTTTTTAACCAGTTTTGTGGAGCCAGCAATCTTATTTTTGAGACCAGTCACCTACCTCATTGAGGACTTCATCTTTCCAATCAGTTTTGTGGTGCTGACAGTCTATTTTCGAGACTGGTCACCCACCTCATTGGATTCTTCATCTCCTCAATTGACTTTGTGGTGCCGGTGGCCTTATTTCCAAGACCTGTTACTTATTTCATTGAGGGTTTCATCTCTTCAGCCAGTTTTGTGGTGCTGACGATCTTATTTTCTAGACCGGTCACCTACATCATTGAGGGCTTCATCTTCCCAATCGATTTTGTGGTGCTGACGATCTATTTCCGAGACCAGTCACTTACCTCATTGGTGTCTTCATCTCCTCAACCAATTTTAGAATACCAGAGGTCTTATTTCTGAGATTGTTCACCTACCTCATTGAGGACTTCATCTTTCCAACCGGTTTTGTGGTGCCAATGGTTTATTTTCGATACCGGTCACCCACTTCATTGGGGTCTTCATCTCCTCAACAAGTTTTATGGTGCCGACGGTCTTATTTTCGAAACCGGTTACCTACCTCATTAACGGCTTCATCTTCTTAACCGGTTTTGTGGTGTCGACAGTCTTATTTCTAAGACCGGTCATCTATCTCATTGAGGGCTTCGTCTTTCCAACCAGTTTTGTAGCCAACGGTCTATTTTCAATACTGGTCACCTAACTCATTAGGGCTTTCATCTTCTCAACCAGTTTTGTGGTGCCGGCAGTCTTATTTCTGAGACTAGTCACTTACCTCATTGAGGACTTCATCTTTCCAACCAGTTTTGTGATGTCGACGATCTATTTCCGAGATCGTTCACTCACCTCATTGGAGTCTTTTGGTTTTATGGTCGAGGCTTCGAGGTTTATTAGCCTTATTCTTTCTTTTAAAATTTATATGTAAAATAAAAGGTTGTACAGAGTATATGTAATAAGAATGCTCTTTGTTAATTTGAACAACAAGATATTTAGCTTCATATTTCAACTGAATGCGAAATATTATTTTTGTCCAACTACATCACCTCATATAATTCCAAATAATTTAATAAATAATATTTTTCATGTATAAATCATTCTATAACTTTTTTTTGATGTCGGAGCAAGGCTTTAACCTTTTTCTTGTGGGTCTTATGTATGCTAAGGTCCTCTCTTGAAGTCGGCATCGTGTCTCTTGGTTCATTTTCTTTTAGTTCATAGCCTTATTGGTATAGACCTTCGTTATTGGCCTTTATCCCCTCAACCAATTTTATGGCACCGGCGGTCTTATTTTTGAGACCAGTCACCTAACTCATTAAAGGCTTTATTTTTTAACCGATTTTGTGTTGTCGACAGACTTATTTTCGAGACTGGCCACCCACCTCATTAGGGTCTTCATCTCCTTAACCGATTTTGTGGTGCCGACAATCTGATTTTTTAGACCGGTCACCTACCTCATTGAGAGCTTCGTCTTTCCAATCGGTTTTGTGGTGCCAACGGTCTATTTTCGAGATTGGTCACTCACCTTATTGGGGTCTTCATCTCCTCAACCGGTTTTGTAGTACTGACGGTCATTTTTGAGACCGATCATATATCTCATTGAGGGTTTTGTCTTTCCAATCGATTTTGTGGTGCCGGCGGTCTTATTTCTGAGACTGGTCACTTATATCATTAAGATTTCGTCTTCTCAATCGGTTTTATGGTGCCGGCGGCCTATTTCTGAGACCGATCACCCACCTCATTGGGGTTTTCATCTCGTCAACCGATTTGTGGTGCCGGTGGTCATATTTATGAGACCAGTCACCTACCTCATTGAAGGCTTCATCTTTCCAACCGGTTTTGTGGTACCGACGGTCTATTTTTGAGACTGGTTACCTATCTTATTGGGGTCTTCATCTCCTCAACTGATTTTGTGGTGCCGGCAGTCTTATTTCCGAGACCGGTCACCTACTTCATTAAAGGTTTCATCTTCCCAATCGGTTTTGTGGTGCTAGCAGTTTATTTCTAAGACCAGTCACCCACCTTATTGGGGTCTTCTAGTTTAATGGTCGGGGTTTCGAGGTTTATTAGCCTTGTTCTTTCTTTTAAAATTTATCTGTAAAATAAAAGTTTGCACATAATATATGTAACAAGAATATTCTTTGTTAATTTGAACAACAAGATATTTAGCTTCATATTACAACTGAATGTAAAATATTAATTTTATCTAATTATATCACCTCGTATAATTCCAAATAATCTAATAAATAATGTTTCTCATGCATAAATCATTTTATAACTTTTAATTTTTGTAGCAGCATGCTTTAAACAAATAATTCCTTTCTCAATGAGTTTATATTAATCACAGATGAGGGCTTTTTTAAGCTACTTCAGTATACTACCACGTTTCGGGCTCATGTATATAAGGCTTTGTAAATTTTGTGAATAGTTCATGATAGCGAGAATGTTTTGAGTTAAAGAAAGTGACCGTATAGCTGGGGTGACTCGTGTGCGTCACCTTTCTTCCATGCCGAGAGGATTGGCCTTGTGTCGCATTCCCTTTTCATATCGGCATTTGCCTTTTTCTGACTTTCACCGTGTGGTTTTTAGATGCCGTTAGCAATTTTTAGGTCTTCTCTCTCTCTCTTTCGATTGCTATTAGCTTTTCTCATTTACACATGGATCTCAATAGATTTTGTTTGAAAACTCCGACGACAGTATGGTCTCCTTCGTTCCCACAGACGATGCCACTTGATAATGGTGAATTTCGACGAGGCGTCCAAATGAGGACACCTAGACAGAGATTTGATTCGTTTGGTTGATCATCGTTCTGTGATTGGTTTGTTAGATCCCTCTATGCTTGGCTTTAAGGTATGAGATCTGTAAGATGAAGAAAACGGTCAGGGGGCCATCAGAGAAGTTACTGGTGGAGACCCTCCGACGTCAAAGTTAGATCTAAAAATTTCATGGAGTTAAGAGAAGTAAAACAGAGCAGAGAAGAGAAGAAGTTGGTGGCTTTAGATTCTCCCTGTATAACCGCCAGAGAGAGAGATAAGTTGCTCTTCTGAGAAAGAGAGATCCCCTCTTTTTAGAGTTAGTCTAGTACATAAATATCTTTGAATAAAGTAGATGCCCTTGCTACCATTTCCCCTTCTGATGGGATAGGGATGCTTTTGCGCATGTATGTCAGGCAATACATTTATGATGGGCTATAGGATAATAAATGCGGAGCTGACCAGTTCGTACCCTCTACATGCGCGCTTATGATCTCATGCTGAACCGAGGAGGTGACCAGCTCATAGGAGGTCGGCATCTTTACTCTGACTTCATCAGATCATGACAGACTCATCCGACCTATATAGAAATGAGCTCATTAGGTTACTGAGGTCGGCCATGTCAATGTTCAAAATCTTGTTGTAGTACGCGCTTTTAAGAAGATCAGTTTGTCCGTCCCCTCCAGGTTTTTAGAAGGTCGGTCTATCCATTTTGGATTTGAGTAAATTTAGGAGTATTACTGATTTGATTCTTTATACTCAATATGTCGAATATTTTATTATTTGGTCCGATCAGATGAAAAAATTTTCAATTCACGTGTACATATGTCACGATTTTTAGAGTCATATTTTTTATAGGTTATCACAATCTAATAAACTAAACACCTAAGTCTAAGCCTAAAATTCATGCGAACTCAATCTTAGGGAAAAAAAAAAAAAAAAAAGCTCAATCCACGCATAGAATCCATCGCTTGAACTGCCCGGATGCATCAACTAGTAAATGCATTGTTTAGATACTATTCTTGGAGTGATAGCACACCGATCATTCAACCATATAAATGTAATAACGAAGCCAACAAAAATTTTAAAAAATAAATTCACATGCTCAAAACTAAAATAGAATTAAAAGAAGCGAACAAAACTTACCTAATCAAAATACCGCCCTTCATGCCAGCCACATCATCTTGAGTGTCAGTAATGCATTCAGAAATTTCAATGAATTTGTACAATAACAGTGGAAAGAAGTTGATCCATGGTATTTTCCATGGATAATATAGATATGAAACCATTTTTTAGGAACTCACTCATAGTTTCAACTTCGATATTCACCAACCCTCACACACTATCCGTAATAGTAATACGGACGGAACTCAAATCTAAAAAACAAAATCAACATAAAACCAAAACAAACACCATGAATTGAAAAAAAAAAAAAAAAACCAAAACAGAAACAAATAATAAAAGAAAAAAACACAAGAAAAACTTGATCCGACAACACTCGCTTATAAACAAAGAGCCTGGTACCAATAGTCATCAATGCCCTCTTTAACTTGCTGTCCCAATTGCTTTCTCTCTTTCTCTCACTGTACTTACTGCTAAGCAAATTGATAAAATTATATTCAAAATAAGACAATCAAATATAAGAATGTATTTATCTAAGTAGAACTTTAAGATGAGATTTAATATGATTTTATTAGTAAAAATTTTATTTTAAAGTCTTATAATATTTGTAAGAGATGATAAAATTTTATATGAACATATTAATTATTTATTAATTTTCGTATCGAAAAGGTTTAGCATTATATGCTTGATTTGTGTGGATGCCTTTTAAGAGCATTCTCTGCATGAAACCTTCACTTTGATAGGGATATACAAATTCCAATTTTGTGTTCATAAATGAACTAAAACTTGATCATGGACAATGCAGAAGCTTTGAATTAGCCAAGCAAAGATTTTGCAACAAAGTGCCAAATAATTCTATGTTGAACACATGAACTAAATGGTAGGATTGCTAAGATTTTTTTTTTATAGCGCATTCTGAACTGGAATTTTGCTTTGTAGCATATACCATTTACCACTGAAGAAGAAAAGCTCCCTTCGCATTAATTCATCAATGTTGGATATTTTACCATTGTTTTTATTAGAAAATTCAATGTTACTTATATTTATTTTTTTTTCAATTTAATTTAGAAATTTTAATTTAAGTTTAATTTAATCACAAAATTAAGAAAATGAAGAAATTACATTTCTTAATTTTTTTTTAAAGTAAATCAAGAAATAAAAAGTTTTAGCATAAAATTGAGTTTCTTAATTTTAATCTAAAATTTATTTAAAAAAATTAAAGAAGCTTTTTTAGATAAAATTAAATTAAAACTAAACTTTTTAGTTAATTTGATTAAAAAGTTAAAAATAATCTAAATTGATAATTTCTAATAAGTAAATTAGAAATTGGATCCTTAGGTTCTTGATCAAAATGAACAGCCGTTTTCAATTATGCTGGCCCGTTTATACTGTCGTTTTAAAGCGAGGGTTACTTTTTCATAAAACACCCCGCACCCAGGGATCAATTACAGATGATCACATCTTCAAGGACCAAATAGCAAAAAACTTATAATTACAAGTGAAAAGCCAGTCCTATGATATTATAGCCCCCACGTGTCAGCTCACCGAGTCGAAAGATCTGTGAAACCTCCGTAAGCCCCAGTGTGACTCGCACTTTCCTTCAGCGCCAACTCGGATGAACTGACTCAGCTACTTTTAATCTCACCGCCGATTCTCACCTTATCGAGTCTAGCCGAATTAATCAATGTAAGATCATCTAAATTTCCCTCTCTAACATCGCGAATTTCGAGGATTAACCTAATTTTTGAAAAGTTTTATCCGTTTGAGCTAGGGTTTCGATTGATATCTGTTTAATTGCAGAAAAAGTGAAATATTGAAAATCTAAGAGCATAGAATGGTGGAACTCACTGATCATAGGACTAGTTATTGGATCCAGTATGTGAGCATAGCTCACCAGAATTTTTTGCTTTTTATGAAGAAGCAGCAGAGAAATGATCTTAGTTATCGATTTGTTTCTAATATTGTTTAAAATTTTAAGTATTTTTAGAAGCATATTGTTTCTATATGATATGAATTAAAGAAATGATAAATGCTTCATGGGTAGGTCACTCTGTCTCTGCTTATGAACATTGATTGGAGGTTACTCTATTCATGCACAGAGAGGATGCTGTAAGCTTGCTCATGAGCTTAAACTATCACAACCTGTGGGGTTTGTCTCTAATCTGATATTCCACGAGCTTCTTATAGAACATTGAAGTGTTTTAGTTGAATTATAATTTGATGGGGAAGTCAATAAGGTGAACCGATCAACCGAGATACAGTTTTCTGTGAAGATTGAAGGTACCATATTTGGTGGCTTTATACATTTTCTGGTTTAGGAGCACGGAAGTGTTACTTATATCTATGTGCATGGATTTATAGTTGTTATTTTGGTCATGGATCACAAAAATAATGTCTTACGTTGAAGAAGTAGCCTACTATAATACCCTGGCATTACCTGACAAAATTGGAGAGCAGCAGCAATTATCAACTTATTGTCTTTCATTAGTACTTATTGACGAATACTAATGTTTGCATATCATTACCTGCTATTAATGTTTGTCTAATTTTAACATATTTTTACATGAGCTTTCCTTCCAAACTACGATTGGTAAATAATATACTGAAGGATGCTAATGATAGTGATAAATTATGGGTACTTATTATCATAATCTTGGATTAAATTGCTCATCAGAAAAAGTACCTCACCACATATGAAAAATCACTTAAAAATTTTGTATTTTATGGTAGTTGTAGATGAAAGTCTATGTCATAGGCATACGTTTTGCGTAGCCTTTGTCCTGTATTATTTTGGTTTTAGTGATTTTAATTTGCATATATAGTTAGACTTAATTTCATCGTTAAACAGATTTTATTTTCACTTTTCTTTTTATTGGAGTCATGTTGTGCCCTATGGTTCTTCGGCACTCTCAAGTAGGTTTACCTGTCCCATCATATAAGAATTTGAACTCTCTTTGACAACAGTCAGGGCTGTTAGAAAAAACCAGTTTGATTACTCTGTCTGATTCCGAATGGAAGCTGATATAGAAAGTTGGCCTTGTCAACATTATATATTTTTTGCCCATAATACTTCGTTTAGAAAATAATTTATTTAGTGTTCCTTCCAAATTTTAACTCAGATGGAAGAAGTTTGTCTCAACAGTGAGCCAGTTTTTGATGAAGGCGATGACTATGAGGTTGAGGAAGATTGTAGTGCAGAGGAACATGAGAATGAAACTGGTGAAAGATATTTAAAGAAAGAACCCCTACCACCTACTGTGGGTTTGGAGTTTGATTCTTTTGATGAAGCTTATGATTTTTATAATGTCTATGCCAAGGAACAAGGGTTTGGCATCAGAGTGAGCAATTCATGGTTTAGATCTAAGAGAAAGGAACGGTACAGAGCAAAACTTAGTTGCAGCAGTGCAGGTTTTAAGAAAAAGAGTGAAGCAAATAATCCACGACCAGAAACAAGAACTGGCTGTCCTGCAATGATAGTTATTAGGCTTGTGGACTCAAAAAGGTGGAGAATAGTTGAAGTTGAGCTTCAACACAACCATCCAGTGAACCCCCAAATTAAACGGTTTTATAAGTCACATAAAAAAATGATTATTGCAGCTCAGAAAGCCCAACCACCTCCAGAGCCTGTCACAGAAGTACACACCATCAAGTTGTATCGAACAGCTCTCCCAGATGCTGGTGGTGATGGATACTCAAATTTTGATAAAAGAGACGGTGCTAATCTTGTTGATCATTCTAAACACTTGAAACTTAAGGAAGGAGATGCACATGCAGTATATAACTACTTTTGTCGCATGAAGTTGACAAGTCCAAACTTCTTTTACTTGATGGATCTGGATGATGATGGGTGCTTGAGGAATGTGTTCTGGGCTGATGCTAGATCCAGGGCTGCATATGGATATTTTCATGATACAGTTGCAATTGATACAACATGCTTAGCAAACAAATATGAGATCCCTCTGATTTCATTTGTTGGTGTGAACCACCATGGGCAGCCATCATTATTGGGCTGTGGCTTTCTTGGACATGAATCAGTAGAATATTTTGTTTGGATTTTCAAGGCATGGCTAAAATGCATGCAAGGGCGTCCTCCACAGGTGATCATTACTGACCAGTGTAAACCCTTGCAAAGCGCAGTGTCTGAGGTCTTCCCTGAAGCCCGCCATTGTTATTGTCTCTTGTATATTATGCAGAAGGTTCCAGAGAGGTTGGGAGGGTTGAAGGGATTTGAAGCCATCAAAAGACAATTGAACAAAGCTGTCTATAATTCTTTGAAGATAGCCGAGTTTGAAACTTCTTGGGCTGACATGATCAGGCAGCATGGACTGGCCAATAATAAATGGCTACAAACATTATATGAAGAGAGGCAACGGTGGGTTCCAGTTTATTTAAAGGACATATTTTTTGCAGGAATGATTCGTTTACAAGAAAATGAGGGGTCAAATGCTTTTTTTGATGGTTATGTACATAAACATACATCTTTTAAGGAATTTGTTGATAAGTATGATCTAGCACTACACAGGAAACACCTTAAAGAAGCCATTGCAGATCTGGAGTCGAGAAACTCAAACTTTGAATTGAAAACAAAATGCAATTTTGAGGCACAGCTTTCTAAAGTGTATACAAAAGAAATTTTTAAGAAGTTTCAGTCTGAGGTTGAAGGAGTGTACTCTTGCTTCAACACAAGGCAGGTTAGTGTTAATGGTCCAATAGTTACCTACATAGTTAAAGAACGAGTAGAAATGGAGGGAAGTGAGAAGGAGGTTAGGCATTTTGAGGTTCTATATGAGACAAGCCAAGTGGATATTCGATGCATATGCAGCTTGTTCAATTACAAAGGTTATTTATGCAGGCATGCTTTAAATGTTCTTAATTATAATGGGGTGGAAGAAATCCCTGCTCGCTACGTCTTGCCACGTTGGAGTAAGGATTTCAAGCTCAAGTGTTCGCCAGATCATGTTTCCAGTAATATTGATGTGTATAACCCAATTTACTGGCAGATTCATCCTTATAAAGCGGCCATTCCGATTGTGGAAGGAGGAGCACAATCACCGGAACATTATAAGATTGCATTGCAAGAATTGGATGACTTGTTGAATAAATTAAATCTTGTAGACAACTAGTGTAAATTAGATGCCTAGTCGTGTGTAGAAACTAGAAGGAAATTCAATGTGCTTTTTCACAATAATGGATTCCTTTTTCTTCTTTTCATTTTCTTTTTTCGCCCATCCATTTTATCAAAGGATAGGAAGATTCTCTTTCCCCCCTCCCCCCCCCCCCCCTCTCTCTTTCTCCAAGTCTTAGAATGTAAAAATAGTTGGAAAATGTTAGCTGGAGCCTCTCATAGTCTGATCCCTTTATTCTTTGTTGATACTTGTGCTATTCTCAATCACTTTTTTACATGACATAGATGAGAAGATTTTTCTAGAATTGCTAATATTCTTCATCAACCCCTTTATATGAATGTCTCTGTATGTGGTGCAAAAGTTGTTATTCATTGTTGTTATAAGCGAATTAAATATCCTTTCAACGTACAAATTTGATGTTGGAAATTTCCTTAAAAGAAGGTCCAGCAAGGAAATTTCTTGGAAGTGGGTCGATGCTGTCTCCATAGTTTTTATTCATTTCTTTTGTACAGTTGTTTGTTTCCTTTATTACATCTTTCAATTTGTTTGGACCTTCGTTAATATAACATCAGATGCTTCCCTGGTCCGCCGCTGGTTTTGTAATGAGAGATGGAAATCTACACCCATTTTACATAATGCAAGTTTCTACCTTGTTAGTGCCAGTTGCAATCTTTTTATGGCTTTATTCTCGAAATGTTCTTCTTCAAAGGACACCAGCCTTCCTTTCTAAATTCCAACCATATAACCAGTAATGGTCCTAAATTCAAATGGGTGAAACTCAAACATTTGGGATAAGCTCTATAAATTGTCTTCGGACAGTTCGTTCAATTCTTGTCTAGCTTAGGACCTAATTGCCTACCCAGATTTAACCATATCTCCTTTTTATCAGCCATCAACACCATGACCATCATAGCAAATTTAAGAAGTCCCAATAATTGTTGCAAATCACTGACGTTCAAGCATTAACTGCTTGGTTAAAAGCAAGTTTCAGGAAATGAGAAATGCTTAGTGATTGATCAATACTTTTCATCTATTGAATAAAAAATATTTATTATATAAATTATTATTTTTTCTTTAGTTAATTATTATACTCTTCAAAGTGTTAGTCAATCAATTGAAACCAGTGACTACTAGCATTTTTCTTTAGGAAATTAAACGTTTAGCAGTTCTGGATCAATAACTCATCTCTAGTTTATTAACATAATATCTCTCATCTTTAAGAATATTACATCATTTATCTTGCAAACTTAGTATCAAAATTTAAAAATAAGAAATTAAAAACTAAAAAACAATGTCACATAAAATATTAATAGTATTTCTCTTCTTACACACTTTTACTTTTTTTATTTTATAATATTGCTATATATAATTCTACCAGATAAATGAATAAAAAATAAAATGAAATATTTTCATACAACCTTTTCAAAGATTAGTACATTTTTATATAATACTTTTAAAGATTAGTGACAACAAATTGATGATGATGATGAATTAAAGCGTAACAATCTTTAAAACTAAGAGACAATTGATATAAATTACCCCATAATTCTAGTTCAATTTGATAAATTTCAGCAATTAAAATTTTTTTTTAAAAAAAAAATCTTCTAAAAAGACTAAAAAATCAATTAAATTAATTATTTTATTCAATTTAAAAATAATTTGATTCTGACCAATTGCAGTATGATTTGATTTCAAATGTTCAGCAGTCCTAATTAATGACTAATCCAGTCCGATTTTCATTTTGAATCGGCCTGCATGTAGTTATAAGTTGTTTTTGGGAGGCAATGAGACCCTAGGCAAGTATCATTCTAACGAGCCCTTTCCATTCCAATTTCCTTTCCGCTGAGAATTAACTCTTTAATTGGCATAATTAATTTTGCAAATATTTATAAAATCATGTAACATTTTAACTTATTTTAAAATATAATTTTTTTAAGTTAAAAAAATCAAATTCTTTCATATCAAATAAGAAAATTATTATAAAAAAATTAATTAAATTAAATGTTTACAAAATTATTAATTTCAAAGAGAAGATATAAAATCTGGGTTTCAGTAAGCATAACACATGTAAAAGCTAAAAAAAGACAACGCCTTACGGATTTTACACCAAAAAATTATCCCACAATAAGTATCAAGTCAAGCTAATGCTTTAGTAGGCATTCAATCTCAAGCCATTTGTCTCAACAAGAGGCACTGTTACAATCGGAAGCTGTAACTATGCCTATACAGACAATCAAGCACGTCATATTGCACAAGCAAAAAATCTAATAGAACTTACAGCAAAGGAAGCTTAAATAGAAATATCATATTCCAACAAAAAGAAGGGCACAGAGCACGCCAGAATCTCACTCAATGCTTGCTGTCACTACAGACAGGTGGGTAGTGTAAGTCCATGGCACACAAAGGCCAGTACAACGTAGACAATCACTAAGAGGAGGACTATCAAGGCAACCCTGCAAGAACCGACCAATCAGTCAATGAGCAACAGAAATATATCTTAACTGTCTTCTTGGTTACATACTGGTATGCTACTGTGTATCTAAAAAAACTGTTTCAGGCAACATACGTGAGCTTGACGTTTCTCCACCATACTGTGTTTCTGAAACGACGAGCTTGCTTTCTGAAACGGAAGGTGTTCCCTTGCATATTAGCAGTTTTATCAACCAGCAATTCCAAACGATCTCCTCTTTCTAAAACTTTGTCAATATTCTCAATCATGACATTTCTCACCTACAAGGAAATTGCAGGAGATTTAAGTTTACCAAAAATGGAAAACCCAGAAAAGACTCGGTCAACTGTAAACTTATTAACATCAAATATAGTGGAAGGGCATATGTTTGTATTCTAAACTCTGAAGGCAAAGTGGATAGATATGTAATAAATCAAGAGTAAATCCTTTTTATGAAAATATGCATCCCAAACTTATTATTCAATGCCAGAGAGAGATTTACTCAATGAATCCTTACATTTACTGATCAAAATCATTTGACAAAGCATTGAAAGGGCAAAATGGACTGGGACCACATGTTAATGCGCCTAATGCCACTCGTGGATGAAAACACATGATATACGGTGTTTGTGCAAAGAATCCTATCTTACCTGAGTCATTTCACCTTTTAGTCTATTTATCCTGTCTGCATTTGGATCATTTGAGTAATACTCTATTTGTTGGCTCAAAACCCTTGAAAATTCATCATTCATGGCATACGCCTGGGCTGAATGGACAGCACGGCCATAAGTTCTCACAAATCTCTGATGAATGTCTTCAAGAAACGCAAAAGGTATTCTTCCTGCACGAAGCATTAATTTGTTGTAAATTGGATGGATCAGCAAGATATTATGCAAGGTGTTCTCACACAAAACTAATTTGTGATCCTTATTGCCAAGCATCCTACAACTTAGAGCTTTGAAGACAAATGTGATAATCACAACATTTGGTCCCCCGCGCAAATAAAAATCAAATACATCACGGATACTTGGAAGCCAAAACTACCTAAAAATACACATGAGAACCTCTAGTTTATTTAGTTCAGTATCCAGAATGCTTATAAAGAAGGGAAAGAAAAGTACACGGGAAGCAGCAAATTCAAATTCTGCCTGGCCAGGTGAAATTTACAATAATGCAACCTCAAAAACAGGGGAAAGAGCCATGTAGATATAATGCAACTCAACTGATGAGCTGCAGAGAATTGGCAATCCGAGATGGTGCAGCGATAAGGAATCAAAACTAATCGACATTACTTGAAATGTGGATATATTCATGATTCATAATTTAGTATTGCCAAGATCTCCCAGCAAAAGTGTGTAACAGGTTATTTGGCAATCTAAAAAAACGCACCACAGGGCAAATGCTCAAATGGACAGCTACAAATGCAAGCACACAAACGGCAAGAAGAGATATGACAAACAAAAGTAAATAAATAATTGAATCGATTTGGATCTTAATAAAAAGCATGCTGCAACTACTCCTAAGCTACCAGTTCTCATTCTCAACATCATACGCAAAATTAGCAAGAAAACAAAAGCTAAACAGGAATTGAAGAACCGAAAGCTTTACTTCCAGCGGTGTCGTCGGCCATACAGAGGACAGTGAGGCCATCGGTACGTTTGACGTGAAATATATAACGATCTTGAGAATAAGAGACATGGCTGTCATTATCGCCTGGTATCTTCTCCAGTATCTGCCTGGCTATGGCGCTGGCGTTAGTCGCCGTCGCAGTAAACTCCGCCAGAACCACCGATCCCCTGGCCACAAGCGCGAAAAGGATCGCCATATCCTCTCAAAATTAGGGATCTACGGATCAACTGAAAGGACTAGATCGATCACAGTTCAATTGCTTTTTCTCGCTCTAAACGCTAATTAGGAGGATAAAACCTAATTAAAAAGGAAAATAAAATCTCTCAATTGGCGGAAAAGCGAATTAAATCGCGCGAATTGGCTGATTTTGACTTGAGGAGATTAAAAAGGATTGGACTGCTCTTCCGTTAGCCGTTAAATAACAAACAGATACATTTGGACTACCTAATTTTTTAGTATTTGAAATTTTTTATAGGAAAGATAATATTAAAAATAAAAATCTCAATTTATATTGCTGTCTTGTGACATCACAGCTCACACCTTCCCTCCAAAAGTTAAGCGGAAACAACCGACATGATGGCTGATCAATTATTTTTTAAAAGTACAAATATAAAATAGTATGATTTCGAGTTTTTTTCAGTAATTTTATGTTTAGCATTATTTATTTTATAAAAAAATTTTAAATAAATTCTATATAATATTTTAAATTAAAAAATAATTTTTAAAAATAAATCAATTAAATTAAATTTTCGTAAAATTATTAATCTCAAATAAAATATAAATAATTAAAAAATTAGGGATTTAAATATGAATCTATTTAGTAAATTTTATGTTATTAATCTGGTTTAAATTTTAGATTATATCAATTCTTAATTTAATTCTGAAACATCATGATTAAATTTAAAAATAAAATAGTAAATATGAAGCTTTTTTTTTGTTTTAGAAACCATGAAGCCTCTTTTATATATTAATATTCAATTTTTATTTAAATTATTCTTAAAATAATAATTTTAAAGACATAAATAGTACTCTAGCATCGTTGAATTTTAAAATTTTAGTTTGAATACTCGTAAGGAAAATCCATAGATAAGCCCAGTATACATCAAGGACAAAGCCCTATATAAATTATATTGAGTCCAAATAAAAAGACTCAAAATTCAAACACTAGCAAGAGAAGCCCATGCAATAAAAGAGACTCTCCAAGACACCTTAGCATCCAAGAAAATTGGGTAGGATCCAACCCATCACCAGACAACCTGCATTACAAGCCTGCAATAGTCCTAATGAAGCCAAAATTTTTGGGAGAATATGTCGATGGATGAAGGTCAAAGAACACAAGTGTTTCTCAGCTAAAAACAACGACAAAAAGACAATCATATGAGGGAGAGCCAAAAAAATAAGCACCATGCATAAATCAAAGGATCAGAGTTGATGGAATTACAGACACTGTTTCTTTGACTTTATCAATTTTTGAGAGACTAGGTGGTTAAAAAACAAAAAAAAGCAAAACTAGAAACATCTCAAGCTTTCTGTAACAGGATTGATAAATGGCAGCACATGGAGAGACGTGAGCTCGAACAGAAGAAACGAATAGAAACTGAGAGAATCATTCTCTAGAAGAAAACTCACCTACCCACTATAGAGGTAGGGTCTCAAGCTTGAAATTATTGGGTTTGACGAAATTTTAATGGATAATAATAGTAGCCATAAGCCCAAAACTGATTCCCATCAACACACATCGACAATAAAAATGATTTGGATTGGTGGGTATGGGAATTAGGATAGCCCTCTTGTCCAATTACAACATTGTCCACATACCTCAATTCAAGAGATTAATAGAAATGGCCAACCGCATTTTCAGGAGATTAACAAAAGAGGCAAGGCCACCCCAGTTTTTGTTGTATGCCAATTATGAAAGTTTTTAGGTGAAATTTGGCAATGGATTAATGGGTTTTTTTACTCTTATTATTTTTCCCCTGAGAATCCTGTAAAAGAAAAGAAAAATGATAATATATCTTTTAAAACTACACAGATTTTAATATTTATGTAATTTAATGTTATAATATAAAAATATTATGAAAAAACTTGGGATATTTTTTTTGTAGCTTTCTGTAACAGAAACTCCTAATCAAATTAAAGGGAAGGCAAGCTCAAATTTTGCAATAAGATGGGCAAGATTCTAACACTAAAAAGAGTAAAATGGACAAAAACACTTGATATTGCATGAGGTTTAGGGAAGTTTCCTTTAATCAACCATGTCTCAGCTGTTTGAGGAAGTAGACAAATCCAACTAAACACTTGCTAAAACCAACACCCTTCATGGATTTATTTTAAAAGAGCTTTAGATCATTATAATTCAAATTAACATCCTTGAATAATATTACTAAACATTTTTTTCTTTAATTTCTAGTTAGCTTTATAGTATTAGAGGTGTTCCAGTAGTATTTATTAAAAAATAAATATTAGAAATTTTTTATAAACTTTTAAATTTTAATTTAACATATTTTAATATAAAATTATTAAACGGTAAAATATAATTTTTCATTAACATTTAATTCTCATTAAGTTTGAAATTAAAAAGAAATTATTATTTTAATATTTTTATGATTGAAGTATGTTAAATTTAATTTTCACTTAAATTTTAGTGTTTCACAATATTTATTTTATCAATAATATAATAATATTAAGACTGCTTTTGCAAAAAATAATTTTAAATATTTTCTAATTTTGATAGCATTCAGAAAAAATTATCATTGAATTTTTTTTTTGTCAAAGAAAATTAAGCCTTTATTAAAGAAATGGTTTTTCCTTAAAAAAAAAACTTCAAAAATTTCATTAACATGATTGTATATTTTCATACATAAACTTTTTGAATACCCTTCTTTTTTTTTTCTCATTGGAAACAATAAATAATTTTCTCAGAAAAATATTGTTTGCATTAAATTTTTTAAAAATAATAGGAGGATAAATATATGTTTGAAAAATATTCCAAAAATAAAAAAAATCCAAACCAACTCACCACTATCCAATCTCCGACAATGAAAATGGGAGCCATGTGAGCAAAACGCGTTCACTATCTAAGCATCTCTGAGTTTTCAATTATTGATAAATATGGCTCAATAGCAAAGTGACAAAAACCACTGCTTTATGTTTGTCCCAATTCACAACCTGGAATCCATTTCTCTTCTTCACCATATATGATCAGTCTTCTCAAACACCGCCAATAAAATCTCTTCTCAACTTGCCCTAATCTGTCCTTGTTAATGCCAGATACCCTAGGGCATGCCCTTGTGAATGCCAAATTATAAAGAGTTAAAAACAGAGCAAAGTTCATGTACTTGCCTCTCTTGGTATCCTGTAGCCCAGTACTTTCCTGGAATGCATAAGCTTCCTCAGGCCTTTTTTAACCCCTATTCATTAAAGCTTCGTCAGTTGGGCCCATGGATTGTATATATCTGGAAATTTGGTGAATAATTGGCCCAGAGCATTGGCTAGTTGCTTTTTTACTTGTCCTTTGCCTCCATGCGGCAATAATTTGGAAAGTAGCATTTAATAAATTTAAATTAAATTTAACTCACCTTAAAAATTAATTTAAAAAATATTTAAAACTCTTATAATCTTTATAAGTGTATTTTATTTCTATAACAAATGGAATTCAATAATATTAGTGTTTTGATCAAGTAAAAAATATAAATAGTTGAGTAAATTATGAAAAATAATTTTTTATAATATTTAATTAATCATTACTAGAACAATTATTTACTGCAAAAATAGTTAAAATTAACCCGCATGACCGTTGTAGGGAATCAGTTCCTTTCCTACACCACACAGAATGCCTGAAACACAAATATAATATCTAGCAAAGAAGCAAAAGTTCTTTCTCATGTGGATACAAATTTACAACCAGTACATTATCATCCTTTTGTGCTCTCTTCCACTCAATCAATCTCACAATGTCCACCTCACAATTCCTCTTTAAAACAGCTACTACTCTCCCCAAAACAACCCACCAAGCTTCTGCTACTGCGAGCTAGTCTACAGCTACAGCTATGGCTTCCAAGAAACTTTCCGCCTGCATTTTGATCCTTTCTCTCCTTTCCTTCTCAGCATTCTCTAATGCTAATTGCGATCCTTGCAAGCACAAGCCGACGCCTTCTCCTGCACCAGCAACTTGCCCCAGAGATACACTAAAGCTTGGGGTTTGCGTAGACCTGCTTGGGCTTGTTCACGTTGTCGTTGGAAGTCCACCTTCTGGGGACAAGTGCTGTGCTGTGCTTGAAGGCTTGGCTGACTTAGAAGCTGCTCTTTGTCTATGCACTGCCATTAAAGCTAGTGTGCTTGGTATCAACTTGAATGTGCCTGTTGCACTTAGCTTGCTTCTCAGTGCATGTGGCAAATCTATTCCTCCTGGCTTCCAATGTGCATGAAAATAATTCATGAGTGAGATCTGGCTGTTAATTAATTAATTTCATGCTTTGTGTGTAAAGCTCTTATTAGTTGTTGCTAATTTAGATCAATTGGTGGGTTAATTAATCTGTGAGAGCTTTCTTTTTCAATTGCTTCAAAGAAAAAGGTCTGTAATTTTTAGTTTTTTGTCTTTTTCTAAGAATTGATGTGTAATTTGTCCAAATAAACTGAGCAAGCCTGTTTGCTTAGTGTGATGTGTCTGTTGTATTTTCTGTGATTAATGTAAGTTATCACTCCATTTCTTCTTTTCTTCATTATTATTATTATTATTATTATTATTATTATTATTATTATTATTATTATTATTATTAAGTCAACTTTATCTCAAGTATATAGAAAGTGATTTATTTCGAATTTGAATTTCTACATGATTTATTTATTATTAAAATAAAAAAAATATTATATCAATTTTAAAAATAAAATAAATAGTGCACCCTATAATCTTATTAATCGTTTTATATATAATATGTAACTATAAATAATTTTATCTAATATCCATGATATATCAACTGTAATTAATTATTAGCAATTAATTACTAGAAATGCATTTCATAGTTAAATTAATTTTTATTAGCAGTTTTCCGTAACAAAACTAAATCATTTTTCAATTTTTGATGATCACCAACTTCTTACACCTAGAGCAAGACTGGATTATAGTTAAAAACACAGACTTAAAGTTTATCAAATTATTTTCAAGTACACCAATCCAATATTGTATATTTCGATCCGGTGACATGAAGCAGATCGAGCTGACCTGACACATAGATCCACTCAATGATAGCTTAACTGGTGATATGACAAGTGGTAAGAGAGTATACCAAGTCATCTCGTACCTCTAACAGCATTCGCATCGGAGGAAATTAAATAGTCGCTTGACAGAAAGAAATATATTAACATGTCTGTACGTATGGAACTTAGTAATAATAACAGACGGCACGCTAGTATGAAGCGGTTATATATCATTAATAAATAAAACGAAGAGGGATAAAAGGAAAAAGATGTGATATTTTTAAAAGTAGTTCACTCTACTACTGTAAACCCTATTTTTTAGATTTTAAAATATTAAATTTAAAAAAACTGTTTCACAATGGCTTGATATATTTAAAATAAATAAATATAAAATATAAATAAAAAATAAAACATAATCTAAAAATTTATTAGAAAATGAAATACTATTTATTGAATTGACGTAATAAATATGCAGATTTTTTTCATACTCCCATGATGGTTTTCAAATTTATTTGATGGGCACAAAAAATTTTTGGGCCACCATTTTTCGTGGTGGAATGTTTCCTATTGTACAAGACAAATTGCACCATTAATGCTACTTTGGTTTTTTGTTTTCACCACATGCGGTGGATTTTTTTTCTTTTTAATATATGTAATGAATTTTGATTCTAATTTTTGTCTTATTATGATTGGTTCATGGTTGAGGTATTTAACAGTTAAAAGATTTTTATTTTTTTCAATTGACCAAAATAAATTAAATCATAAAAATTAAATTGCCAATACTAATAAAATTCTATGCAAACATAAAATTATATCACAGAATTTAAAATATTAAAGGAAATTAACTAAAACACTCGAAAATAACTCATAGAGCCAAATTTTTATTTTTGTCACTTGTAAAAGGTGAGTTTTAGAGAATTCGATGTAATTTGGCAATAGAAAATTTTTCAATCTTTTAAATCTAGTTTGACTGTGACGTCATTTAAAAAAAAAATTCTAATTTCAGCCGATTTTAATTTAATTCTAGATTGACCATCGGCTGCAGCTAGGCCCTAGGTTTACCATGGGCCATGTGAAAATCATAGCAAGGGCCTGGTCTAAGCCTTGACTCATATTGAGAAAGGGCCGAATTAGCCTTCTCAATATCCTCGCCGTGAAGCTCAAAGCAAATGCAAGACAACAGTTGAGATTGATTTCGAACTTGATCCTTCCATGCGACCCCCTTGTTCTCGTCTCTTTGTTGCAGAGGAAGAAAGACTAAACAAATGCAGAATCCAGGCAGCTGCTGACACATTACGCTCGTCTCTCTCTCTCTCTCTCTCTCTCTAGCCACGTTCGCCTCTTCCTCTGTCATTGTGCGGTGTCGTTTTCCTTCGAAAGTATCCGACGTCTACTACAACAATAATGATATTGTAAGGATTCTATTGGTATTTCTTTGACTCGTAGCTCCGATCCGATCATCAAACACCTAGCACTCCATATTCAACGACCTCCTTCCAGAGAGTCACTTTTTCTATCAGATTCTCGAATTTAGTATCTGACGCCTGAATAAAAGACGGATATAGAGGGAGCATTGTTAGGTTGAGAGTGATCATTTTTCTATATGATCACTCTCATTTGAAGACAGACGCAGAGAGAATATGATGCAGAGACGAAGTCCACCTAAACACAGGCATGATGGGACTTCTCCTCTGCCTTTGGGGATGGATTGGAGTCCTCCACCTCGAAAATGGGTAAGTTCGATCCAATTCAATACCCCTTGATTTTGAACTTAATTGCCTCTCTTGGATTCGTAATTTCATTTCTATCCCTCGTACAGTGCTGAATTGTTTCAACTCTGGATTTATTTATATATATATTTTTTTACATGTAATTTAAAATAGGATAAAGTATAAAAAAAAAGTACGATTTGTTTTATTTATTTTTTATTTTGTGATTCAATTTATGTAATTCGTAGTATTTATTTTTTACTTGGTGATTCAATTTATGCAATCCGTAGTATATGTAATATTGTGTTATTGGTTATTGACATGAAAATTATGTCAAATACTAATTTAATATAAATAAAACTATAGAATATTTTTTATATATATTTTGTTTATTATTAATTATATTTTAATTGCAATTTCTTTAATTTTTTTACGATTATAATGCTAACGGTAATATATTATAAATATTATTTTTACATAAATTGAATTATAGATTAAAATGAAAATGACTAAAACTATTAAATGTTTTTTCCCTAGTTTTTTCCTGTTAGTCGCTTGATCAGTACCATCAAAAGTAAGCTCATTGGTATTTACAGGTTCAGAGGTTTTGGGCTATTCAAGAGCTAGGATAAGAGAGTATAATCATATGCGCAGAAAGATGCAATTACAATTAATTGGCTATTTTTGCCCAATATGTTGGACGTTTAAAGTGCCACTTTCTTATAAATGTTAAAAGTTAATTCTCTTTTCGGTGAACTCGCGCTGCATGCTTCTTATGTGCAACTTGTTTCATCGTGTATCACATTGAAAGCACCTTATGTATTTTAGCATGGAGAACTCAACCTCCAAGTCTAAAATTGTTGAATTACAATTTGCTGCTTTTTCTTTTTAGTTTTCTTCCTGTTGTCTGAGAAACTAAAATCACACACATCTCTCACAAAATTCTAGCAATCCAAGCAGATTGATTTTGAAATATTAATGTGGCTTGTACTTTTATTGCCTATATGTTAAACCGGCCAGAGTTGAGATAGAAGTTGCATTATCATTTTCCTTCTTATTTGTAAACATCGGTTCTGATGAAAGAGTGATCTTAGCTTTTTTTCTTCTTTGGAGTTTGGATGTTAGTGCTGGATCAAAACTATGCACCATGGCTTAAAAACTCAACAAGATGCGTGGAAATGTCTTCAGAATGATTGTTGGAAACTATTTAAAGATGAAAGCTATGGTTTGAAAAGGCTGCATAATTTAGCAAAAACTTGGTTCTAATCTGCATTCGTTTATTTCTCATTTGCAAACCCTTCGGCCTTCTGATGCTCTCAAATTTCTTTTTTTTTTTCCTGAGGATTTCTGCTTGATTATGCTTTTGCTATTTTGTAATTTCAATATAGTCCTCGTTGTAAACATAATTCTATATTATATTCTAATAAATGTAATTCAGTATATAAAACAATGAAGAAATTTTCTTGTGCAGAATGGGCGGGATACCATTTGGCCACATGATCCTAGATCAGGATGGAGTTATTGTGTCACCTTACTGGGTTGTTCTCCACACAATCAAGAGATTCAGATCCTCTAGTGGTACTCAAATTGAATGAACCTCCAGTGTTTATCTATACCACGGGTTAGATGTTGTTATATACCGTATTTAGATATTTTACTTGACAAAATATTGGATTCGCTTGCAAGATATAAATATCTGCATATCACCATTTATTGCTTCATATATTATGATCTTTACTTGAAAAACACCTCAAAGTTTGCACAAATGCTGTGCATTCAATAACCATTGGATGTTGCATAACTTATTACACAATCTCGAAAATATGCAAATATGGTGAAAAAAGTGCAGAAATTCTATTGGGTTTCTGTTCTCTTTTCATTCCAGCAGACAAGAATCACTCGAAGAAAGGGGGGAAAATCCTTGCCTTCTTAACTTATTTTCATCAGGTTCCTTTGCAGTTGGATTTGCGAAGTTATCAGCGACAAATAAACTTCACACACTACACAATTTATTAGCTGTCATTACTATTCGTTTTTGTCTGTTGGTTGGGCTACACAACGGGAAATAGGTTTTCCCTTTCTTAATACACCTTGCACCCTCTTGGGGCTATGACTTTAGATCTAACTTGAAATCACAAGTTGTAACCATCGGGGTATTAGGAGTTTACAGTATTGTGGCTTCCTTTTCTATTCAATCTCATAATTGCTGCCAGCTTTATAATCCCAAATGTCCTTGGGAGAATTAACCAAGATTTTTAATTCATTGTAAGGCAGTTTCCCCATTCATTGGATATTCACACGTGTATAAGTATGTTTTTGGGCATTCATGATTAATGACTTACACAATCATTGTTACACACGTTCAGTGTTAACATTCTCAAGGGGCAGTTTTACAGGGTACAGATTGGTGTGCAATCACCGGAAGGGATTACAACTATACGTGGAGTGTTGAGAAGGTTTAATGATTTTCTGAAGTTATTTACTAATGTAAGTACTATACTTTGCAGTTTGTTACCTTAGCAAGCTAACTCCTTTGGATTGGAGGTGCACTTGAATTACTTCATATGTATTAGACAATATTTTGTAGGAACTGAGCTTGGTTTTTTTATTCAAAATTTAAGACTTTGATTAACAACTCTTGTTATATCATCAATCGCTTCATCTGCAGCTTAAAAAATCATTTCCCAAGAAAAATCTTCCACCAACTCCACCCAAGGCACTACTTCAAATTAAAAGCTGGGCACTTTTGGAAGAGGTAGCAAATGGACTTCATGGTTGCATGTGCTTTTCGGTCTGGTAGACCAGCAAGTGGCTTCTGCATTGGATTTTTAAAATTTTCCTTTGGGGACATGATAAGTTTTATGATTGGTTTGTCGTCTCTTTTTACTGGCATTCTGTTTCCCTTTAGTTGCAGTTCATAGTGCCTCATTTTACATGGGCAACTCTCAAACTCAACATTTAATTTTAAAGTTGGTCCTTGGTAGACTCTTCTCCATGATGGAAGATTTACAAAATTAATGAGAATGATGTGCATATTTATGAAATAAGTTTATTTAATTTATTTTGAATTGAATAGAGAGTTTTATTTTTCATTCGCTACAAGTGACTAATATTCTTAAAAGACTTGATTTTGTTGCAGAGAAGGTGCTCTTTGGAGTAGTGGATGACAAAGCTGCTATCCGACATTGATTCATCACGTAGCATGGCAGTAGCATTTTTTCTTCAGCTAGGAGCTGCTGTGAGGTCTTGTATGTACTACTGTATTGCATCAAGTTTCTTTTTATATTTAAGTAGAAGTGGACACCTATTTCTTCTTCTTCTTCTCTTTCCCAAAATAGCACTACATGTTTGCCTCCTTTGGGTTTCTCATATTATTTTTCTTTTATATATAATAATTTACATTTTTATACTTTGCCCAGCATTCCAGGATGTAAATCAGCAGCCATCGGAAGCGAGTCCTGCTATTGACAGCACAACTTCTTCATCTCACGTACCGCCACATTCAACTTCTTCCATGATTATCGGTGGCTTGTCAGTGAAATCGGATTATGGTAGTGATACTGCTCATGAGACATCGGAGCTTGGAACACCAAGGTTAATAAGGGATGAACAGTTAGAAATTGGAACAGAGGATCTAACGTTGGATGAAGATTTGACAAACCCAATAGAAAATCTTGTTAAGTATGGCATGTCCAACATTGATGAGGGACTGTTTATGGGACAGACTATTCTGGAGCAGCTTGAAGGTTTTCCAAGGCACAAACCAAATGACACACATTTGAATAATATCATAGGGAAGGATACATGTAATGGAAATGCTTCTAAAGCCTCATTTCTTGCTGGCAATGGGATGAAACTTTTTTCTGAGCCAGAGAGTGGCAAGATTTTTAGTCATGCTCTAAAGTTATCTAGCGAGAGTGTTGGAAGTGATGGAAGTTCTCTAAGAGGCAGCGAAGTATCGAACTCTGGCGTACCAAATTCGTCTGGTGATGGATCTTTTGATGAGGTTTTGAATACGGCAGGACTTCTTGGCAGAACAGAGTTGCAATTTACTGATGATGAACAAATAGTCCTCCCACTGGATCAACCTCATAAAATGAACAGAGTTCTAACAACCATGCAGCGGAGGTAAGCCACAGCAAAAACAGATATGGAGGACCTTATAGCAAAGATTAAATCAACAGATAGCTGTAAAAAGTTATCTTAAAACAAAGGTATGTCAACTTATAACCAAATGTGCTTTCCAGATGCCACTCTGTGTTATCTTTTAACTGTGAGGTTTTTCTGTAGACATTGTTCCTATTTGCTTGAATCATGGTAACAGACTTCCGCTTCAACACGTATGCAAGATCATTTTGAACATCTAATGTCCAAATGTGGGCAGATCCATTACAGTTTCAATATCTTGCCTAAGGCTCCATTTTTATTGTAAATGTAGTATCATGTAAAAGCGCTGAAGCCAATTTTTTCTCTCCAGGTCAAGGATTTGGAGGCAGAACTTGAAACTACCGAACAGAAAAATAAAGAAAACCTGCAGCAAGCTATTTTAATTGAGAGGGAAAGGCTTACACAAATGCTGTGGGATATTGAGGAATTGAGGAATTGAGGCATAAGTCATTAGAAATGGAGTTGAGATTGAGGTCTAGAGAGGTTATGTATCAGCCATTATTTTTGCCGCAAGTTTTTTTTTAATTGCCTTCTGTAGTTTTATTTTCAATTTGTTCTTTCTTTTACAATATATTGAATTTATATTTTGTAATTATTACAGGATGAAAATTCAGGTGCAGGGTCCAACTATCTGGAGAAAGACTCAGCATTGGAGGAGTTGGATGCTACTAGAAAACAGCTTGAGATTTTGTCAAAACAGTATGAGGAGCTACAAGCAAAATCAAAAGAAGATATTAGATTTCTGGCCAAAGAGTTTAAATCCCTCCAAAAATCCCAGGCAGAACTGAAGGATAAACTTGGTCAATCATTGAAAGAGAAATCTGAAGTTGAGGTAGTTTATGGCATTACTAATCATGCATTAAACATCAAGTTTATGTGGAAAATATGTTATTCTCTTGGCATGAACTACATTACTTAATTTAGAGACACCGTCAATATAGTAAAAATATTGTTTACTGCTCTCAGTTGCAGCTTTTTAAATTGTGATATTTTTTACTTCATTCATTTTAACAAATTTGTTGTTAATTTTGGACTTCCTACATTTAAGTATTGTTGTATATTTTACTTTTCAGAAACTGCTTCAAGAGGAAAGAGAAATGAGTATGCATAAGAATAATGCTCAAAAGAAGCTGCTACATTATTGCTGGACTCTTCGCAACCAGCTTACATAGTGCAACCTCTGTCTGGCAAGGAGGATAAATTTATTATGTATTCCTCAGAGGCAGATGCTTTAGATTTGTTGTCTACATCTGCTGATCAGATTGGCCTTCTGCTTGCAGAGGTGCTCCCCCTCTTTTCTCCCCTCCCCCCCCCCCCCACCCCACATTGCTTGTCATCATTAAACTATTGTTTGTGGTGTTTGGTTTTTTTATTGAAAATGTGGCATTTTGTGTTCTTGACCAAGAGAGCATGGCTGTAATTCCCGTTGCCCTTGTTTGCCCCCAAAAATTAATAGCATCATGTCTCATCAGCCAAACAGTTATCTTATTTAACTTCCATTGGGAATTATTGTTGCATTTGCTTGTTTGGGAAATGCATCTTAAATATGAAAATATACAATTATGTTTCCTTTCTTTCCCCTGCCTCGAAAGTTGTGGATACTCTCTTCATGACACGTATATATGTTTTTTTCCCTTTCTAATTTAGGTTCAAGCATTGCTCGAAGATTGTAAAACTGCTATTTCTGAGGATGACAATATGGAGGCAACAGATCCAGAGTTGAGAAATATGCTAGCAACTATATCAACTGATAGTGCTAAACTACGGAAACTGGTAAACTACTTCATGCGTATTAGAGTTCATACTGGCAACAACACATCTGAGAATAGGGACAAGGCTTATTCAACAGAAGTTGATCCTGTAGAAAGATAACTGTTTTATTTTTTATGTATAATTCTCAAAAAAGGTTTTTACAGTATGATCACTACAGCAATTAATCTCCTGATTTGAATGGTTGATGTCACCAACCGTATTAGTATTGTAATTTTGTAGTTCCACGTGTACAAGTCATGACAGGGAGATACCGTCCTTTTCAATTTTATTATCATCATTGACTGGAATAGCGAGGCACATGAAACAGGCATTTTGTACTAGCTTACGTATGCCAAATTTGATTTTTTTTTTTTTCCTCATAAGATCACAATTACTTTGTACTGGTTTAAATGAAATTCTAATTATTTAACCCGCAATTTAAGACAATATTCGATGATCACTTTATAACTTTCTTGTAGAAACCGATATCAGACGGAAGAATTTGAAGCTCGTCAAGGGGATGTGCAAAGAAAACATGGCCAAGAACGAAGACAATTTGGTTTTATATCTTGGAAAAAAACGTAAGAACAGCTTCCAGCTATAGGAGCAAACGACCTTTCTACATCACGTGACGAGGACAAAGGCCCAAATCTAGACATATTTGATTTTTGAAAAACAGGATAACCAATGATAGAAACATATAATGACCTATGCTCAAGCATCATCTCTTTCTGCAAGTCAGCCCAAGCATATTCACACTCACACATCTGCAACCAAGTCGGTTAAATTTTGTTTAAATCCTCTTAATCTCACACTGCGTCTTAAAACCAAGCTAGTTGGAATCATTTGCATAGAATTTTTGGCCATACATTGACTCTATCATAAAATCATACCTTGATAACAATCTATGTCTCGCGGCTCCACAAGGATATATAGTGGCTTTCCATTGAGCCTGCGCTGTCCCTGAGAAACAACATTGTCAGACAGCCACAGGAATTATCTGTCAGTGCTAAATAAATGACAAGCAAGCAAAAACAACAGTAGGTCTCACATTTAATCACAATCTATTGGTTGCGTACATTACACCTAGTACATATAAGAAAAGCATGAATAGCTGAAGTATTATGATGAAAATGAGATCAACTGTATAACATCGTTGGCGTAAGTAATACATTTGACGCAACTAGTCTGCAAAGAACTTGAGCCATAGTAAAGAACCATGTCAGGACAGTAGCTTTGAGACTCCACCATAATCAGTGGAAATCTTGGGGAGATTTCCAGTCTCACTTGACCAAACTTTTACGTTATATTAAACTAAGGATTTAAGATAAATTCCTCCCTTATATCATTTCTCATTGAAGGTTTCTACATGTAAAACACAAGTACAAGATTGAGAGATAATAAAACAAGCAAATTGGTACGTTCTCAAATCATTACCTTGACCTCAGGCAACCCAATAACACATGCGCATTCAACTACTTCAGCTCCCATTCGTTCTAATAAAACATCAAAGTGAAACACATTATTTTGTGAGAATAAGCCAAAGGAGCAGACAGCGAATAAAGGCAATGGGGTCAAGAAGAGGCCAAGTTTACCCAGAAGTCTTATTGCTGCCGACAAGGTCCCGCCCGTAGCTATCAAATCATCAATTACCAATGCACGTTCCCCAGGCTGAACAGCACCAACATGCATTTCTAGACAGTCGGTTCCATATTCCAGGACGTACTGTTCAGAGATCACTGAACCTGGGAACCAAGCACTTTCAAACTCAGGTTTAAGAGATTCCCAGGGCAAAATTTACATAATGAACAAAGAAAATTACCAAGCAATACTCAACAAATTATACTGGTTACTAAGGCACTGAGATTTCAAAACCAAGTGACAAAAAATTGATAGTCTATAACCCAGTTGATCAGTAAACACGTAGATCACAGCTCTAAATTCTGCATCCAAGTACCTGGCAACTTTCCGGGTTTTCTTAAAGGAACAAACTTTGCACCAATGGCTAAGGCAATTGATGGGCCAAACATGAATCCTCTAGCTTCAACACCTACATATTAAAAATAGGAAAAAAAATCAATTGCTTGACTAAGGAAGTACAGAACAAATCTAATGGAATTAGATGATAAATCATTAAGACACCATCTTTAGCTAATCATCAAATCCTAAAAGGTAAAATAGAATCTTTACACTAATTCTTAAGCACCCTCCAACATATCTACCAAAACACTTATGGAACTGGCATATGTGCCAGATGACCAGTTTTGCTCACAATTTATATAAACACTGGAATTGAAGGTCTCAATCAGTTTTAGCAAACCATTGCTATAAGCCTATAACAATATCAAGGCATGGAATTCAGGCTTGAGACTCAAAAGAGTACTAGGCAGCAGATTAACCAATATGCCTTGGAAGCAATATGATCATTCTCAGCATTGAATAAAATGAATGCTTGGCTCAGAAATAAAATAACAGAATGTGTATGCAATACATAAATACGAGTCTTAATATGGAATCTAAGAATGCAGCTAAATAAACCCAAATAATTTCCCTTTTTTATTGAGAATTATACCAATTTCAGTGCTTTTCAGGAAAATAAACAGAGAGGATATTGTAGAATAAAAGTGCAGGTTTAAATAGCACTGTGTCTGTGTTTATAGAAACTCCCCAGTTTACCCTATTCTTTTTCCTTTTCTCCTGCTGTCACAGCTCACATGGAATTCATAATACTTTTACTTTTCAAAGAAACAGGCATAAATTTGTCAAAGCACTGCAGCAAATGCATCATCTTTCCATATGTGGACAATCAATCTTGAAGGAGCACAAGCTACAATTAGCAAAATTCTGAATTTTAAAAGGCGATTTGAAAAAATATCGTAAAATTCAAAACCAAAATAAAAAAATAATTAATAATAATAGGCTTCCTTTGTTCAGGTAGTTTACCAATTACTAGTAAATGTAATGAGAGAAGAAACATAGAGAGGGAAAGAGAAGAAGCTTTAATACAATACCAGCAACAACAGAAATGTCCATATCTCTGTAACGATCAACAAATATATCAACTGTATCCTTAAAAACCTTGTGATCCAGAAACAACGTTGTTATGTCTTGAAACATTATCCCTGTCAAGAAACAACTCTCAGCTAATATATTCGACGAAATTCCACAAAGGAAAAAAATCCACTGAGCAATAACAAAGTCTCTTTTTTGTTCTCATGCATACAATAAGAAGATACAGAAAAAGAAAACCTGGCTTGGGAAAGCCAGGCACCACCCGAATAGCTTCGGAGATGCCCTGTAGCCTGGGGTCTCCCTTGAGTCCGTTCTCTGCTGCAAACATTTCCCCTTTTTCCTGACTCGAATGGGCTTTAGGCTGCTGAAAAGAAAATCAAAGGAAAGAAATAAAGATGGTAGCTTTCCTCGGTTTGGGTTAGCTTAGAGTGTTGCTTTGGTGGAATGGGATTTGGAAAAAGTTTCAAGTAAAAAATTTTTTCCCTCCTAAGCAGTGTGTGTGATAAAGAAGAGGAAATCTCTCAGTTCTCAATGTAATCTAAAGAGACGATAAGCGCATTAAATAACAGTATTTTGTCTATTTATGTTTGGCCAAATCCAATGCACTGTTCCTTTGAACCTTTGTTTTCTACCACGCGATTTTAAACCACGTGCATTTACGTCTTCTCTTCTATTAACTAAAATTCTCTTTTAAACAAGTTAATTATTCATTTTGCATTCAAATTCCCTAGCCCAACTAACATTAGTCAAAGGCAACTGAGGCCGACATCAGAATTGGAACTATTACCTTGACTTAGGCCAAGCCCGGTTTCGATTTGGAATCCACGGTTCAATTTAATTTGCAGATCAAATTGAAATTGATTCAATTTTAAATGGATTTAAAAATTTTGTTTTTCTATTTATTTTTATAAAAATAATTAATTAAAATTAATTATATATAATTTAAGTAAAAAAACAAAAAAAGTATTTTATAAAACGCATCATGCATTATATTTTAAATTGAAAAATTATTCAATATGCTGGTATTTTACATGAAAATACTACTACTTTATATCAAGATAGAAACTTATTTTATTTCTCCAATTTTACTCGTGATTCTGAAATTATTTCTTTTAAATTCGTGCATTATTTTCAAATTTGGATAATTTTAGTTAATTTTATCAAGTTGATGGGATTTTGTTTCAAGTTTAAAATTTTATTGGCTACATTTTTATTATGAAAAACTCAGGGTATATTTCAATAAGATGTTTAAGAGTTTTTGAAAGGTAGTGGTACGCTCATAATTGTTAAAACTGCAGCTCTTCGTCACTGTTTACTCTTTACGATAAAATTTTTATTTTTTAAT
This sequence comes from Manihot esculenta, assembly GCF_001659605.2. Taxonomy (NCBI): domain Eukaryota; kingdom Viridiplantae; phylum Streptophyta; class Magnoliopsida; order Malpighiales; family Euphorbiaceae; genus Manihot; species Manihot esculenta. Next base: position 32,509,053 of record NC_035176.2, on the reverse strand, counting down.
ATTTATATTTTTAAAATAATTTAAAATTTTTAATTTACACATTTAAATATTTTTAAATTAAATTTAATTTTGAATGATCTTAAACTTTTATTAAACTCTAAAATTAATATTTTTATTAGATGGATTCGTCATTATGTCACTCAAATTATTCATATTTTAATTAAAAATTTTATTAGATATAATCATCTGATATTATTTTTTATTTAATAAAATTTTATTAATATAATCTTAAATTTTATTTAAAAAAAAAACTCTAATTTTATGAAGTAAGAATTAATTAAAATTTACTAAATAAAAGAGATAATCTCAAAGTAGGTGAGTCTATTAAGTTTAACTAATTTTAGTAATTTGGATGGATAAGAATGAGAGTACAGTTGGGTAATCGAACGTGGGAGTGGGACAAAAAATGTCAACGAGGAGACAACACGCGCAACAGAAAGTGAGTGGGAAAAGCCAGACACATCCAGAAGAGCAATATCTGCCTTGTCGATACATATACTGTTGGCTCTTTCTCAGCTTTCTAAAAACCTACGATTTCCCCGTTCTTTAAAAAACATCATTCTATATTCTTACCACCCTCTTTTTTTTTTTTTTTTGTCCCGTCTAATTCCCTCGTATATCCCACCCCTACTAATTTTTTCTGCTTATTTAAACATTAAAATATTTAAAAAATTAATATATAAAATTTGTGACGTAGCCGTAAAAGCAACATGGCACTGGAGGCTTGAATGGTTTTGAGGTGAGGTTATATACGTCATTTGGAAGGAAATTGACGGCTATTGATTGGCAGCGTATCTGCAGCAGCAGATTTTCTAGATTTGGAGGCTCTCCCAATGCGCTTGTCGTGTGCTCTCTTCCTTTTTACACTTTGTGACGTGGCGGTGAGTGAAACTCACCGCTTTCAATTTCCCACCACTTTTTCTTTCTTTCTTCTACGCATCTCCCACCCTTGTTCATTCATCCCGCTTCCTATCGACACTTTTCTTTACTTTCCTTGTTTTTTTTTATACAAAATATAATTTAATACCTATAATTTAGTAAATTTATACATTTTTTTCTTGAAAATTTAAAAAATTAATCATAAATATATATATATATATTTTAATATTTAACTAATTAAATATGTAATAATTATTAGCCATTAAAATAATTAATTTTTTTATTAAAAAAAATATATAGTTAGAAACGCAAACGCGCATCTTGAGAAGGTAGAGCCGCTCAATTGAAGGGTGGTCCCACAAAATAAAATCTGAGTACAGAAAAACTGTTCACGCGCACGCGAGCGTACTACGGGAAAACATAATAACATGATCATTAACGCCCTCAGATTACACACCCACCTCTCACATCACTTAGATTACCAAATCCAAAGGCTTCCATCTCTTTTTTCACGACCTCAATGGACGGTCCTCATCTGCCACCCCATTACCAAACTTCTCAGATCAACCGTCCATATTGTTGCTTACACAAGATTATCCCATACCTTTATTCTACACGCAAAGTCAATGACCGTATGTGAAGAGTTGCTATCACGTGTGCCAAGCCCTATCATTCTCGTGCTACGTGTCCACGGACGACAAGTTTATTTCTTGTGCATGTAAAACGGGATTTTTTTTTCTTTTTCCATTTTGGAATTCACGGGAGAGATTACTCTATAAAGGAAATTTTGTTTTAAATTTCATTTTAAAAATAATATAAATTAAAATTTTACCCTTTGAAACCGTCTTTCAATAGAAAAACAATAAAAAATGAAATATTTTTTTATAAATCATTCTACATCTACTCATAATTTGAATTAAAATTTTTTATTAAAAAAAATATTCACACCATCGAATTATATTAAATTTATGGATAAAATTAACAAACTCCTTAATTTTATATAAGTTATATTCATATATACTATGCAACCGATATAAAATTTTAAATGATCGGTCTATATAATAAATTATATAGATTACAATAATTATATTATAGTTATGATTCTTTTTAGTTAAAATATATATTATATGATGTTCTGAAATTTAAAAAAATAGAATTTATTGTGATTGTGTCAGTTCTCCAATAGAGGAAAACGCTTTTTTCCTTTTATTCCTTTCCTTTTTGCCTGTTAGTATGACTAACTATTTTTCTATTACAGTGCCACATGTCTCTATCACTTAAATCTGTATATACGGATATGTCAGAGCTCCTTTTTACCATAAACGGCCATTTAATTTTCTCGACACGTATGCGAGTAGAATTGTGAGGTGACATAGCCTGCTCTTTTTTTTATCACATCATCATATTGAGCTTTTTTCAGAAAAGTCCATATGTGAGGTCTGTCTAGTTTAATTCTCTTCCGACTGGACTTAAATGCGCAATGTGGATTGTTTATTTTGAGGAGAGTCTGATGAATTTTGGACCTGCCTTCCTTATTAAAATTTAATTTTGTCTCGAACATAGAAAGTCCAGTGGTCATTTTCTTATATATGGAATTTTTTTTTTTACTTAAAAAGTGCGGATGGAAAACGGTGAGAGGACGGTGAGAGGATGATAAAGGAATAAAATTATTATTATTATTAGGGAAATTTACTTTTTAGTCCCTGAGGTTTAACGTAATTAACACTTCTGTCCCTCTATTTTGGCGACCCAACACTTAAGTCCCTCACTTTCTCTTCCGTCCAAATTCGTAGTCCTTCCGTCCATTTAAACCGTTTGGTCAAAGAGTCAAAAGTGAGAGGTGATAATTTTTTTCAAAAATACCCTTCTCTTAATGTGAAATTCCTTTTTTTTTTTTTCTCTTTCATGCTTTCTCTCTCCAGTTGCAGAAGAAGAAGAAGAAGAAGAAGAAGAAGAAGAAGAAGAAGAAGAAGAAGAAGAAGAAGAAAGAAGAAGAAGAAGAAGAAAGAAGAAGAAGAAGCTGCTGCAGAAAGAGTAGGAAGAAGAAGAAGAAGAAGAAGAAGAAGAAAGAAGAAGAAGAAGAAGAAGAAGAAGAAGTTGCTGTAGAAAGAGTAGGAAGAAGAAGAAGAAGAAGAAGAAGAAGAAGAAAGAAGAAGAAGAAGAAGGAAGAAGAAAGAAGAAGAAGAAGAAGAAAGAAGAAGAAGAAGAAGAAGAAAGAAGAAGAAGAAGAAGAAGAAGTTGCAGAAAAAGGAGGAAGAAGAAGAAGAAGAAGGTTAATTTTGTCAATTCACGTGTCCCAAACTGCTATTTTGGACGGAAGGACTACGAAGTTGGACAGAAAAGAAAGTGAGGGACTTAAGTGTTGGGTCGCCAAAATAGAGGGACAGAAGTGTTAATTACGTTAAACCTCAGGGACTACAAAGTAATTTTCCCTTATTATTATTTTGTTGTGTTTGAATAAGGAAAATAAAATATTGAAAAGAAAGTATTATAATTTTGGCATTTTTAACTTTATTTAAAGAGATTAGTTTGCAAAAAGTAGAAGAGAACAACATCAATTATTTTGAATTGTGAATGAGATGAAAATAAATAAATTCTAGATATGGGACCCAGTTAGAAAATGGCAGGAAAAATTAATTTATTATTATTATTATAGTAAATTATTTTTAAATATGTTAAAATTAATATATATGTTTTCATTTTTAAATATCAATTTATTAAAAGGATTAAAATACTGTTGAATATATAATACATTTTAATTTTTAAATTATGTTGAAATTAAACTTATATTTCTTGATTTTTAGAAAATAAATAGTCCATTACTTATATTTTAATTTTATCAAATTATAAAAGAAAATATTCTCATGAAAAGTCGTTTAATTAATGAAGTTAAAATATATGATCTAAAATGTTAAATTTTAAAACTTATAATAATTTAGTCCTGGCTCATTTAATTTATAATTGATTAATAATAAATTAAATAAAAAGATTATATAATTAGAAAATTTAATTACTAGATTATCTATTATTGAAAAAAAATACTAAATTATGAATTTTATTAAATTATAAAAATTATTATTGTAATGGGTTTATAAGCAAGTAAAACAGATTGGGCAAGGACCTGGTACCTTGAAGTTATGATGAGAGTTTTCTGTAGAAGGTCACATCTTACTCAAAGCTAAGCTCACCCATGGATCTTTGTCTCAACTTTACAGCTTATGATCATAAGATAAGTGCCTTTGCCTGTTATTTTCAATTAATTTTTGCCTTTAATCCACCCCCTGTATTTTTAATAGATTTGTCGTGATTATGTGCAATCAATAAATTTTAATTTAAAAATTAAAGTTTTTTTTTTTATTATAATGCCTCCATATTCAAAAGCTGGCTGCTTTTTGGATATAATTAGTTTTTTTATATATATATAAACCTATGGGGAGCACTGACATGACTTCCATGGAAATAACATGCTAAATTGGATATTATTGTAGGGTCTACTCATGAATCTTTTGCCCTTTTTCATTAATTTACACCTTGATTTTACTGTCGAAATTTTGAACCCTAACCCTAATTAGTGAGCAGTATTTAATTTAAATAAAAAAATTAATTCAATTGAATTAATTTAAAATTTAATTTAATTTTTTATTTATTTTAATTTAGTTTAATTTTTAATTTTAAAAATTTTGATTATTTTAATTTGAATTTAATAAAAAAATAAAAAAATAAATTAAATTAATTAATGATAATAATATATTATTTTTAATAATATAGAGAAATTATATTATATTAAAGTTAAAATATTTCAATTAAATTTTAAAATAATAAAAAATTAAATTTTTATTAATAGAATAGAAATAAATTGAGTTTTTGTTTATATTTTTTTCATACATATTTTTTTAATTTTTTAATTATATTCATATTGAAGACATTAAATTTTATAAAATATTAAAAAAATATTTTAAAGTTTTTTTTAAAAAATAAGATAAAATAAAATTATAATAATTAATTTATATATTATTATAATAATAATTTTAAAATACAATTAAAAAATTGGATAAAATTATGAGATAAAAAATATTATGCTGTAAATATTATTTTGTTAACATTGTTTTTTTTTAAAATAAAATTATCGATTGTATTAAATAAAAGGAAATATTTTAAATAGAAATGATTATATTTAATAAATTCTTTAACTAAAATAAAAACAGTTAAATTTATTATAAAAAATAAAAAATTTATTAAAATTTTAAATTGTTTAAATCAAATCGATTCAATATGATTTAATTTTTAATTAAAATTAATTTAATTTAATTTTTATAAATATTAAAATTTTAATTTTTAATTTATTACATTCCGTTCAATTTTAAATCCAACGGATCGATAAGTCATCGTGTTCACCATGTTGCTAGGGGTGAGCATTCGGTCGGTTCGGTTTAAAATCGAACCGAACCGAATAAACCGAAAACCGAAATTTGAGTGTTTATAAAAACTGAATCGAATCGATTTTGGTTAAAAATCGAATCAAATCGAATCGATCTGATTCAGTTCGGTTTGATTAGTTTTGATTTTTAATAATTTTTTTATTTTTTACACTTTATTTTTAATATTTTAAAATTTAATTAAAATATTTTAATTTTAATATGATTTAATTTCTATATATTATTGAAAAAACATATTATTATTACTAATCGGTTCACTTCGGTTTTTTCGGTTTTTTCTGATCAAAACCGAACCAAACCGAAATAACAGAAATTTTTGAAATTAAAAACCAAATCGAATCGAAATATATAAAAAACCGAACCAAAATTTTAAATCGATTCAGTTCGATCGGTTTTTTCGGTATGAACCGAATACTACTCACCGTACATGTTGCTAATTCTTAAACTGGAGATTTGGGTGTGTGGTGGGTTTCAGTGTTTGAGGCCCATTAGGATAATTTTAAGGACTTGTTGGAAACCACAATTGAAATTATCATCGAAAAATAATTAGTTTAAATTAAAAATTAATTAAAATTGAAATTAGTATAATTAAGACTTATTATTTATAATGAGAATTTTTTTACACCATCATAATTTTATATTTATTTAAATTATACCATAATTAATAATAAATATTTAAGTATTATATTAAATATTTTTTTAAATATAACACTCTATATGCTTATGTACTTATTTTTTTATCGGTAAAATACACATATAAAATAAATATCAAATAAAAAGTAAGCACAATAATATTATTTTTTTAAAAATTATATAAATTTTTTAAAAATAAATTTTAATATTTAATATTTTCTTCTAATATGCATAGATTATGGTAAATTTTTTCAATGTAAAATAAAATTTTAAATTTTAAATTTAATTTTTTTTCTCTCATAATTTTTATCTACATTATTATATATATATATATTTGAACAAATATAATTTTCTTCAATAGTATAAGAATTTGATTTTCTTAAATTTTTATAAAAATTAATTTTAAATTAACAATAAATCATGCCAAAATTATTAAAATTTTGCTAGAAATAATTTCATTAAAATTATTTAATACTAATATTCAGAAATTCATTATATTATTTTGTTAGTTAAAAATTTAATTTTTATATTTTTAATGATAAAAAATATGTAATATTTAAAATTTAAATATTATAAAAATATTAATAATGTGATAAAAATAATTATTATTTATAAGAATAAATATTTATATTTAGTTTAAAATGATAATGATGATGAATAAATTAAATCAATTTAAATATTATTATCAATTTATTTAATATAAAAGAGATTAATTAAATTTTATCATATTTAAATTTATTTCAAATAAATAAATTATTTAATAAATAAAAATAAATTAAATTTTATTAATAGAATAGAAATAAATTGAATTCTTATTTATATTTTTTCATACATATTTTTTTAATTTTTCAATTATATTCATATTAAAGACATTAAATTTTATTAAATATTAAAAAATATTTTAATATTTTTTTAAAAATAAAATAAAATAATAATAATTAAATTATAGATTATTATAATAATAAAATAATAATAATTTTAAAATAATTAAAAAAATAGATAAAATTAGGAGATAAAAAAATATTATGCCGTTAATATTGTTTTGTTAACAATGTTTTTTAATATAGAAAAAAAGGATTGAATAATAAAAATATAATTAAATTACATTAAAAGTATACAGTTATTTTTTTTTATTAAAACTAGTAATTGAAGGTATTATATAATTAAATATTAACAATTTTTTTAAAAAACAAAGTTTTAAAATAATATATATATATATATATATATATTGTCTTATGCTGTTGCCTTATTTAGTGGACGTTGTTTCGTCTAAAATCAAATCATGCTCAATGGCTTTTAAAAAGCTGCGGCACCGAGTATTGCTTTACGATGTGGCGAAGAAGCGAACCACGTGTGGGGCATGCTGAGTTGAACAAACGGACCTTGCGTGCCATGGCAGCCATTTGCGTTTTCTTCCAGAGTCGCGTTCAGTCTTGAGTACGCTCTCTGTCTTCTCCTTTCTGCGCCGACTGAGCTCCAACTGAAATTTTCTGATCAGGATGGTTGAGGAGGTTCTGTTTTTGAAAAGCCAAGTGAAGCGACGGCCGCCACCAGGCGTTTTCTAGATACAGTTTCTGCGTATAGGAGCATGTGGCTTTGGTAATAGCTCTGCCACATGGGGTTTTCTTCTGCTATTCTTTCCAATCTTCCAGCGGACACCTACCCGAAGGTCTGTCTCTCTCTCTCTCTCTCTCTTCCCACATGGGTCGGGGGTATCGTCCTAAATGATTAGAGAAGCTAGGGTTTGAGAAATTGTTAGGGTCAATATGGATTTTTATTTGTTAATTGACTTTTTTTCTAATCAAGTAATTAGTTATTCTCTATTTAGTGATGGCAAAATTTTCCTACTTTTCTGGGTTGTAGGATGCTGGTGCTTTCTTGGTATGATAATGCATGGACAATAGGAAATTTTCACTTTTCTTATGGTTAAAACTCGTTGTTTGGGATTAAGGATTAGTTGCTGTTGTTGTAGGTGGACTCTCATTTTAATTAAAATTTAATGGGTTTTATAAAAATTTGAGAAGTATAAATTGGATTCCAGCCAAAAACATTGTCAAAATTGTGCCTAGGCTTCAAGTTTAGTAGGTTTATATTGAAATAATATAAATGTTTTGGTGCAGTTGTTCCGGCTGAGGTTCAATGTGAAGCAGAATAGAGTGAATTTTATAACAACTGGAAAAATAATAAGACCTTCAAAGTGGATTGTCAAATCAGTCTTAAATTGCAGCAAGTCGAGCATTAATGACAATGGGGCAACTGAACCTGCAAGGATTCTTCTTGAGAGATTGTTTGCACAGACAAAGAAACTTGAAGAAGAAATGACCAGTGACTCTCAGCTTCCCAGGGATGTTCAACCAGGGTTTAACCTCGAAATCCTTGAGTCTGATCTTCTGGCTGTTTTGGATGCCTTGAGGAAGAAGGAAGAAGATCTTCAACATGCAGAGAAACAGGTTTTGTCAGAGCACAATGATTTAAACTTTGCAAAGCAGGAGTTGCAGCAACGTGAAAAAGAAATTGCTGTTGCACATTCCAAGCATGAAAAACTAGAAGGGGAGCTGAGAGAGGCCAATCTCAACCTAGCTTCTCAAGCCAGGCAGATTGAAGATATAAAGCTTCAACTTAAGGAGAGGGAGGAGGAGGTGGCTGCTGGACAATCTGCACTACTTATAAAGCAACATGAAATTGAAAAAAAGATAAGTGAATTGACAAAGAAGAGCGAGGAGGTTGCTAAAATGGACTCTGAACTGCAATACAAGGCTCAACTCTTGGATGAGGCCAATGAAGTTGTAAAGAAACAAGAAATTGAGATTCAAAGACTCAAAAAAGGTCTCCAAGAGAAAGAAAAAGAATTGGAAGTTTCTGTGGCTCTTAGAAAAGTTGAAGAGGAGAAGTTAAAAGTTGTACAGACCAATTTGGAGAAGCAGGCAATGGAATGGTTAATAGCACAAGAGGGTCTGAAGAGGTTGGCAAATGAAACATCTAAACGTATGGTAGAAACTAATGAAACTATGAAGGATTTCAAAAGGGTGAAAAAGCTTCTAGTTGATGTGAGAAGTGAGCTGGTTTCTTCGCAGAAATCTCTGGCATTCTCTAGAAAGCGAATGGAAGAACAGGACCTGCTATTAAAAAAGCAGCTATTGGAACTTGAAGAAGAGAGGGAGAGTGTAATGTCTTACATGACTAGTTTAAAAGATGCCCAAATGGAAGTTGAGAGTGAGAAAGGAAAACTTAGGGCTGCAGAGGCTCGAAACAAGGAGCTTGAACAAAAGTTATCCTTGGAGAAGGAGATCATGGAAGAGATACGTGAGGAGTTGAATAAAGAGAAATCTTCTTTGGAGCAGATGGTGCAGGAGATGTCTTATTTGCAGCAGGAACTAGCGGCAAAAAATACTGAATTTGGTGAAATGCATGATATTCTTCAGTTTAAAGAGTCAGAATTGGTGGAGGCTAAGCTAGAAATTCAGCATTTGAAATCTGTGCAGTGTTCTCTTCAGCTTCTCTCTGAGGAGAAAGATTTGCAACTCTTGGATGCAAAGAAGAAGTTGGAGGAATTAGACCAGGAGGTTGCTGAGCTAAAGATGCTCCTGAGCAGTAAAGAAGACCAACTAATTCAAGCCACAAATATGCTGATGGAGAAAGAGGAGCGTGTTCAGATGATGCAAGATGAGCTGAATGATGCAAGGCTGAAAATATCTGAAGCTGAAACTGTAGTGGAACGCATTGTAGATCTCACAAACAAACTGGTTATCACTGTTAAGGATGAAGATTATAATGCAGTTAGGCCATCTGGGAGCATGGACTTGGAACTAATTCGACAGCCATTGGACAAGACAAGTGATGATTTTAGTTTGCAGAAGAAACAGCTTGAAGGTGAGCTCAAGCTGACCAGAGAGAGCTTAAGAATGAAAGAAATGGAAGTCTTAGCTGCACAGAGGTCTCTGACAATCAAAGATGAGGAGCTTAAAGTCGTTTTGGGGAGATTAGATTCCAAGGAAAAGGAACTAAAAAGAATCAAGGATGAAATGCTTGAAGATGCTAATGATCTGAATAAGCTCTATTCTTTGGCACAAGAGAGAATTGGTGAGAAAAGTATTGGGGACTGGGCTATCGAGAAGCTTCAACTAGAGGCAGCTCAACTGGAAGTAGAAGCTGCAACCTGTGCTCTACAAAAGCTTGCTGGGATGAGTCGAGAACTTCTGAATAAAGCTAATCTAAGCGTTGAGGCTGATGACAATGTTGATATGTTCACACAAAGTAGCTCTGATTCTAAGATAAGCATTTTTGAGAACAATGAATGTTTGAAGGAGGTTAAAACAGGAGTTGCTCGATTATCAGCTTTGACTGAGCAGCTGGTGAAAGAAGCTGGTGTTGTTGTTGGTGAAGCCTAATGGGATAGTGAAGCTAGTCACCTGATTCTGTGTATAGGCATATAGATGTTAACTATTTTCTTCAGAATGTGATCATAACCTTGTTGGGTGTCAACTATCAAGTCAATTCTAGTAGTGCCGATTCTTGCTGTATGATGAATGTAAACTGAGACTTGTTTTTTCTACACAAGCTTTTAATCCAATTAATTCTTTCCAATTCTGTTACATGTCACTATTGGCGATCTGATAACAAAGATGCACAAGAAGAGAAGCAAGATGAGGAGGAAGAGGAAGGGGCTTCTTTAATAAATTCATTAAGGTCATTAATGACTGGAGTTTCCGGTTATCAGGTACGAAATAAATTCATCCCTTTCAGGCATAACTTAGTTCTCTTTTCTATTTGTTTAAGGTGTCAGCATAAGAATGTAGCTCAGACCATGTTACTTGTATGGCTCTAAAAATGGGTTCTGGAGTCTTAATCATGGTGGTGTCAACTATACAACTTGCTAAGGCATCAAACTAATAATTACCGAGTTATGGTGTATACTGAAGCAGAGCTCATAGTGAGTTGTACATAAAACTTGAAAAAAGATGGCTGCAATTTTAGTTTCCATTGAAGTTTGTGTTTGGTCAGTGGATTATTTCTGCAGTGTAAAAGTGGTCACAATCTAGCTCCATCTAGTCTGATGTTTGTTTTTCATGGATAGATAATAGATGGATTCTTTGACATCCATGGTATGCAATTCAACCGACCATACTTGGGTGATGGATGCTTATTTTAACAAGATCTATTTATTCATTATGTAACAATTATGCTCTCCCAATATAATCTAATTGCTTCTCTCTGTTTTTAAAGTATTTTATATATAAAAAAGATTTAGAAGTAAAAGAAATGCTTACCAAGTACTTCTAAATCCAATACATTTGATTTGAATTTCTAAAAATTTTATTATAATTAAGATATCAATTTAAATTTTGCTGGTCAACGTTGTCTAGCTTTAGTTGTATAGGTTGAATTTGGGGGAGATTATGGTTCCCTCCTCCCTCTCTTACGCTTCCAATAAACAAAAATTTAGATGTTACCTAAAATTTCAAATTAGTCATTCAAAATCAATTGAGTTAATTAAGTGATTTTAATTTAAAGAAAATGAATTTTAATTATTCAATGATTTGAATCTTATAAATCTACATATGAGAACCAAGTCTTTTGTTGGAAGTACTGGGAAGTTCCTTTAAAATAATGAGAGGTTTTCAAAATTTGAAATTCTTTTTAAAGAAAAATATTTTTGCTATCTCTAAAAATGAATTTTTGCATACCATTAATTACAATGTATTAAATTTCTAGGTTTTTTTTTTCCAACTCAAGTTATTGTGGAACCATTTCTTCTTGTATCTTGAATAGAAAGAGAAGAGGCGGTGTTTCTTTCGCCCGAGGTTTAGTTTGATTTTAGGTCCTATTTGATTAAACGTATTAATTTTTTAGAAATGACTTTTTAAGAAATAACTTTAACTAAGTTGTGATAAATAAGTTATTCAGCAAAACTATTGATTTTTTTGTGAAAAGTTAAGAAAAAATGTTAATTAAATAAAAATAATTTTCATATTTTTTGAGAATTTTAAATTCTTCACTTGAGTTATCTCCAACCAAACAGGGCCTTAGTTTAAAATTTGGAGGGATTCAAATTAGATTATAGAATCTCTTTAACTTTAATTAAATTTAATGATTAAATTTTTTTAAAAAGAAAATAAATTTTGAATCAGATTCATCCATTGATTTTAATTTAATATAAAATCAATTTTGATAAAAAATAAATCTGAATTAAATCAATTTAATTTCAAACCCTTTGTCCTTTTCATGTTGGTATAAACTTAAATCGGAACAAGAGGTGATATCCATACTATAATTAGATATGTTTGAATGAAATTTTTGTGCCTTGATGTGATTTTAGCTTCAAGCTCCCAAATCTCATTGGCTTGGCTTTTAGTGCAAAGAAGCCAAGACCAAAGAAAGTCATCCTGGACCCAGCTTTCCAAAAATAAATAAATAAAACAGAATGCAGAATGTGAATGGCTAATTCATGTGCAGCTATAATTAGCTATCTATAGATATCTGCAAACTTAAGAAGCTTAACTACCGAGCACCAGCAGTGTCAACACCAAGGATTTTTGCCACAGGTGCCGGAAAACCATGCTGGGCTTGCACTATCGCCACTACACCGGCCATCCACGTTTTCACCATCCATTAGTAGCATACTGTTCTGTAGCTTCTTCCCTTTGGAAACCACCATTTTCTTCCCCGCAAAAAGTCCTACTTTCATAGCAGTGAAGAGCCCCAATGCTATCACAAGTGGTCTCACTGCCCAATGAAAATCCTCAAGATGTTGATATTTTTTAACCACGCCAGGGCAAGTTCTAAAAGAAACAGCTTCAACTTCAGCTGGGTCAGCTAAAAATGAGCTACATTCCTCTCCAAAAGTTAATCTCCCAGGGAACTTGATAATGAGGCATCCATTTGGAAGGATCTGCCAAATCTTCCCTGTAGCCCAGGCTTCTCCTCTTTTACGAGGCCATTCGAATCGAGGGCTGAGAACATTAGCTTTCAACGTAACAAACTGACCCACACAGTAGGATTCTGATATTTGAAGCTCTGAAGAATTGCCTTTCCAAAACGTTTCAACTCCTATAAATCCTACAGCTACACTTCCATCACGATTGATGGAATGAAGTATACCTATTGGTGAGTGCTTTTGTTCTTCCTCCTTCAACAGTACCCAGTCCCCAGCTGCAAATCCAAAAGTGATCCGCTCCAGGGCTGAAATTGGAACTATTAATGGATCATCGATGCCATGGATTCTCACCGAAGCAGAACCATCCTGATCTGCATCATGTTCTAAGCTCACTACTACTGCTTCTGGAACATCCATATTTTCAGACTTGCGTGCATTTGGTGGCTTTCTGGAGCGTACAGTGTCTCCCACTAGCAGATGATCCTTCAAAAGAAACCACTTTGAGTATCCACTGCCACTTGATTTGTTTGAGGTTGTTCCACTTCCAAGTCCTGTACAGCCTCCATCACCATAAATTGCATTATGCGAGCTGCAAGTTGTGGCTCAAACAGATGGAAATGATAAGGCAACCATTTCATATCAGAGTTGAGAAAAAAAGATGCATGACATACTACCTTTTAAAAACACGTAATATGTCAATCATTAAGGGTCTATTCCTGAAATCATAGTCAAAGCAACAACGAAGGACATTTTCAACTGGAGGAGGAAGGCCATCTGGAAGGTGTGGTTTCTCTTGCTTGATAACCACTGAGTCATAAATTTCTTCAATTGTCCTCCCACACCAAGGCCTAACACCAGTCAACATCTCCCCAATGCTGCATGCAAACCCCCACGAGTCAACCTCCAATGATAGAGGACCTCTTACTTCTGGCTGCCACTGTTCTGGAGCCATGTAGTTTGGGGTTCCAAGCCTGCGAGACACATCTGAGCTTGGCAAAGGAATTCCAAGCAGTAAGTAAGGAATACCAACTTCTCCAAGAATTACTTGATCATTTTCGTCTAGAAGGAAATTTGAAGGTTTAAGGTTAAAAACTAGGACTTCCTTTGCATGCAATTCTAAAATTCCCTGAGCCAACTGAATCCCATGCCTGTAAGGCACAAATATCAGCAAAAATTGAGGATTTCAATCTTAAGCCGTAAGAGGAAGAGAAAAGATGTGATGCACAGCACCTCAAAACATCAGCTAATGATAGCTTGCCTCCTTTGAGGAGGGCCATCTTGTCATCAATTGATCCCTCATAGAACTTCATAACAATGCATAACTGCAATGGGTTATGAAGTTAAATTGTTATAAGCCAAGCTAACAATGAGAAGGAAAATGCATATCAACTATGGTGACTCACCTTGCTGGTTATAATTGAAATTCCATAAAGCAAACACACACCTTCAATCCCTCTACACTTCAAAAATAAATCATCAAATTTATCCAACAGAACCTTCTCATGGTCCATCTTCACTGGATATAATATCTTCACAGCCACTTCATGATACTCATCATAATCTTCAGTTGATTGATGATAAGTGGCTAACCAGACATCACCAAAAGGACCCCTTCCTATTCTCTGCCTGAATTTCAGATTTGCAGGGTCAATCCAGGGAGTTGAGTGGCGTGATGAGGCTTCAATAGTTCTATGGTTTTCTAGATCACCTCCAAAAAGATTAAACTCAAAAGTAGGAGGTTGAGCAGGAACAAATTTTCCAGCCATTATGTCTGGGAAAGAAAAATAAAGTTGATTAAATTTCAACTAGGGAGAGAAGAATAGACTTAGCGACTGCCATATACATAAAGATAAAGATAAATCAATATCTTCCTAAAATCATACCCAATGCCATTTTAAGCAGTAGTCGAACGAGCTATATTGCTATCTGATATATAAAGAAAGGACCTTTTTCTTTTCGAGAATTATAAAGAAAAAAAATTATATGTTAATACTTTGGACACAAAATTGAATACAATCAATGGCACAGATTTAAATGTGAGATTACTCGGGCTATTCACGTATTCACTGGTAGAAGCAAGACATTGAACAGAAAAGATCAAGGCAAACAAATCTCAATTGTGCAACAAGCAGAAATTACATCGGAATCATTAAGTTCCTGTGTTAGCTGGCAACCCTAGATTACCGGGAAGCAAAGGCCAACACTCACTAAACTGTAGCTTAATACAACAGTCATCATAATGAGATAAAATTCTTAAAAACCAAACGATCAGTAATCGAGAAAATGAGAAGGAAAAATGTGAAATATTTATTATTCAAAGAATCCATAAGCCAGTATAACGTAAAAGAATAAACATAGCCATAAAGAAAATGAAATTAAATATGTTCCTTGATTCCGGGAAAGCGAAGAAGAAGGGAAAAAATGTAAGTGTTAAGAATTCAATTTTCTTCTTGTGAAGAAACAGAGATAGATTTTCCCTCTTAACTGTATATTTAGTTAAAAAAAAATGAAATAATACTTACAAAAAAACAGTGGAATGGACGAGCAATACAGAGCAAGAGAGTTTTTAGGCTTAAAAAGCCTTGCAAATATCGACGAATGATATAAATGAAAGCTGAAAAGGGAGCAAGATCGTTAAGTTGAAAATCAAAGAACAGAGAGAGAGAACTCTGCAACGACAGAAGAAGAAGAAGAAGACGACGACGAAGACAGTGTTTGTTTGTATGGAATTTGAAGGAAGATCCAACCCAGAAACAGAGAGGAATCGACAGAGGGAGAGAAATACCATACTATCATGAGAAGAGACGGGTTTCTCGTCAGGGTGGGCCCTTAATTCAGCGAACAATTAAAAGAAAAAACAAACATAATATAATTACTTAATTATAATTAAGATATAATTAATGTAAATACAGAATTATAAAATATCAAATTTAAATATCCAATTATATCAGAAGAATTTGTAAATATTATTCATTAATTTAATGAATCCCACTTAAAATCAATTTATACATTTGAATAATGTTGGTAAAAATTTTATATATTATAATTTATTTTTTAAATTTGAAATTAAATACAAATAAAAATTAATTTTAGTTTTTATTTTATTATTTTTATGTAAAAAATTTTAAATCTGCCATTATTGGCGAGTGATTGGTTGAAAAGGAAAATGATTTGAGACGGAGAAAATGATTAGTACGAAAAATTCAATGTAATTAGTGAGAGTAACGTAGAAGAAGAAATAGCCTTTTATTGTTTGTTTGATCGTTGCCAAAAATGGAAATCAACGTCCCTTTAACGTCTCCGTTTCTCTCGCTCAGCTTTCAATAATTTGTGGAAAATTCCTCCCTAAGCCAACTGAAAAATTCTCCTATACTATCCAAATTCACTCATATTCCAATCAATTAAAAATTTATATATATGTTATATGTTATTTAAATTCATTTAAATAAATAATTAATATATAAATTGATTATTATTAACCTCTCATCAATTATCAAATTAATAAAATTTAATATAATTGAAAAGTTAATATAAACTTTGTTTATGAAGTAAATTATTTCTTAATTTAACTTACTAATATTAATTTATATAGTTTTACATTAATAATAAAAATTTCTTAAAATTAAACTAAATAAAAATTCCTAGTTCAATTCCCATTTAATATTAAAACTCTTTAATTTCTGTCTTTATCAATTTTCAAACTCAATTGAATCTGAAAATCTTAATATATACAAAACATGACATATAAACTACATAATCAATTAAAATTAAACAATAACAAATAAATAATAATTAAAAGAAAAGAAAAGAAATTCTTTCAATAGGATGATTACATTAACTGTCAATGCTTATATATTAAAAAAATATAAGTAATTTAAGGTTTCGGAGATAAAGAGAAAGATGGATTTATTGAGCAGGAAGGACCTTCTTCACAATTTCGTCACTGAGAGCAGAAATCTGGGAATCCAGTGATTTGATAGTTTCCTCCCTCTGCTTCTCCAAATTGCCCAATGCCTCTTGCAATTCTGCCTCTATTTTCTTCTTTTCAGCAGCCAGCTTTTCCTCCAACTCAGCCTGCGTCTCATTTTTCATTTTGTTAAGCGCTGCTGATATCTCCGCCCTTGCAGCCCGCATAACCGCCGCTGCCTGCTCCTCCAGCTGCTTCACCTCTGTTGATGTGTCCTTCACGCTCCCCAGCTTCTCCTTGATCGCCGCGTCTCTCTCGTCCATGAATTTACCAAGAGGAGAGAAGTAGAGCTTGTCGAGTGTTACCATGAGGATCAAGAACTGGACCATCATGATTGGGAGAGTCAAGTCGAAGTCAAAGAGAGCAGCTTTCTCTATTTCTTCGGCGAGAGAGGGCGGTGCGAAGGTGAAGGAGGTGGCTGCAAGGAGGGAGAGGGATTTGAGGGTGGAAGAGGAGAGGCGTGCGAGTTGGGTTTTAGTGATTTTAGGGAGGATTTTAATAGGGAGGGAGAGTTGGGGGATTTGAAGTCTGGGTCTTGTGGTGGTGGGGAGAGAAGAAGAGAGTGGAATGATGGGTTTGGAGGAAGCCATGATCACGGCGGCCATGGCTGGTGGATTGCAATTTGGGGCTTGAGCTTTTCTTGAATCAGAGACGATGATACTGAAATCGAGTGAAAGCTTGAAGGGAAGATTTTGTGTGGAAGCGAAAAGAAAGGCTATCTCATTTGTCATTTCTTCGCCACACAAAACGCTGAGATTTGCAATGGACAAGATCCTTAGGAAGGTGTGTTTGCACGTGCAAACGTGCGTGATTACCCACCGGTGGATACGGGTTATTGACCCGTCTACATTAGACCCGCTAGGAAGCATTCTTTAATTTGAAAAAATAATTAAAAGATTAATCCTTTGATGATGATTGTCACATAATTTATAGTATAACTAATCATTAATTTAGATTTAATTTTGATTCAAATTAATTAAAATTCAAGAATTATATTTTGATCTAATTTTATTTCGCCTTATATCAATGTAATTGTGGTTTATTAAGTACTAATTTTATAGTTAATGTAATTAAGAAAAATGAAATTTTAATTTGAGTTCGAAGTGGTTCAAAGTAAAATGAATAAGCTGGAAATGTAATACTCGCTTGGCTTAAGCCTGGTTCTAAGCCTCTGCCGACATCCTTCAAGCTCCGGCAACTCTCAACGGCGGCTGCAACCGTTTGTGTTTTTCAGGAATGAAGGTGATTCAAAAAATCTTATAATTGCATCAAAGTCATCGGCAAATAAGATTTATCTTTGAATTTATTTGTTCTCTTATATTACTGTTGCTGATTCTGGGTGAAAACGTATCACTAGGTATTGGAATGGAATTGAGTTGGTCGAGTATAATCAGAATTTAGAAGCTTCTCGAGTTACAGAACTGTTTTCTTCTCAATTTAAGAACACTGGAACTCTTGTAGTATTCTTTTAGGTGAATGTTACTTCAGAACTTCTCACCAAAACAGCTTGCTCTCTGTTGGTGTTTTGTTCTTAGTGCTGGTGTAAGTTCTATTGTAATTCGTTACTCGAAATATATATAATGGTTCAGTTATCTCTTACTAATTGAAGATATTACTTGGGAACATGATCGTAAATGGCCTTCTGAAGAAATTGACATGCCCCGTATTATAGTCTGTAACAGCAACGCCAATGCCAAAAGTTTCTTTGTTATAATTGATACGTCTCCCGGCTACTAGCCTCTCTCACATTCCCCTGCTAAGTCATCAATTCCGTTATTTCCTTTGAGCTTCTAAAATAAATTATAAATGGTTTTAGGTCCTTTTATATTGTTGCCTTTCTAACATCACATCCCCTGAAGAAAAAGCCCTGTCCACAAGGCTAAATAAAGGAAATTGACCCTTGAAATTCGCTGTGTCAATCCAAGTAGCATTCTCAATTAATTAGTCCACCCAGTGAACTAAGAGTTGTTGGACCGGTATAAATGATACTTGTATTCAAAATAGCCACCGTGTAACGACCCGAAAATCGGACCGCTACCGGCGCTAGGATCCGGGTCGACTTAAGGCCGCCGGGACCCGTAGCAAGCCTAACATATAACCTGTACAATCCCATACATGATCAACAACATACATAAAAAAAAACTAAAACTTTTCTTTCCATACATTCTATCATACACCATACTCAACCTGTGCATGCACTGTACATATACATAATCATAAACTTGACCCCTCTGTGGGGTCTCATTAATGCCCCCAATGGGTGGCATAACATGTGTTGAGTTGGCTAAACATAGACATCCATAACATTAAGATCATGTTTCAAAAGGGATTACATCATACTATGGTCAAGCACACTTCTAACCTCAATATCATTACATCACGTATCTATACATCATTATACAAACTGTCATGTCCACATTCTAACTATTACATACATATGACTTCCTTACTCTTCTTGACTTCTCTGTCTAACCCGTACCTGCAAACCTGGGGAATTTGGGAGAGGGGTGAGCTACTAGAGCCCAGTGAGCAGAATCATAAAGCATTTAAAACGCATGCTATCATGGAATGCATCACATCACAACTAATCATATCAAGGATGAACTTGTCACCATTTAGCCCTCTACATAATCCAATCATGCCAGGGGCGTAGTGCAGGCCACACCTGGTCTTTCTTTTATACATAACATAACATAACATACATATTCCATAGTGCCGGGGGCGTAGTCCAGGCCACTTCCGGTCTTTCTCTTACATAGTGCCAGGGGCGTAGTGCAGGCCACATCTGGACTTCCATATCATATCATCATGTCATAACATAGGAGGGCTAATGGATCATTCAACATTCATCCACATCAACAACATTTTATGCAATGCAACATATTCGTGATTTCTAATGCAAGCAACCTAAGATATCACATGGCATCCGTGATGCATGAACATGCTCAAAACTGATTTATTTATTTAAAAACATAAGAGTCATTCCACTCACCTCTGGCTAGCTCTGACACTGACAGAAACAGCTGACTCACTGCTGGGGTCCTCGGTTCCTCGGGTCCAAACCTACACAGGTGGACTCAAATGAGGGACCAACATACTAGAACGTAACTCTAAAAACATCCCCCAAAAACCCCCTAAAACATCTCAAAACATCCATGCAAGAACATGTAAAGAAAGGCTGGACAAGGCACTTTCGGCGGCAGGTTCGGCGGCCGAAAGTCCCTCCAGAGCCGAAAGTCAGGCAGGTTCGGCGGCACCTTCGGCGGCCGAAAGTGCCAGACAGAGACGAAAGTCTCTTTTCGGGGGCAACTTCGGCAGCCGAAAGGCCTGCCTTCCCAGCCATGTTCGGCGGCCGAAAGTTCCTTCGGCTGCCGAACCTGGTTTCTGCCAAAGGGCAGAAACTTGGCTCCTTTATGCACATTTGCCTCCCAAAACTTTCAACATGCATATAACTCAATCAAATCATGCAAATATACATACATTGGCTCCTAGGGGCTTCAAACTAACTTAAACCTCAACTACAACACACAACAACAATACAAATCCAACATACATGCTCAAAACATAACATTAACTCAAAAACCTAACTATGAGCTAAACATGCATTCTACCCTATAGATCTTGCATAAAACTTTCTTTAAACATGAAATGAGCTTAAGATCGGCTCTTACCTCTTGAAGATCGAGAGAGAGACGTCCTAAACTCGGAGGTGGGAGATTTTGAGTTCTTGAACCTCAAAGCTCCAAAACTTGCTCAAATCTCTTCAAAACGACATAAACCTTGTTAAAACATGAAGGATTGAAGGAAAATCATCAAAAACGAACCATGGAGGAGCAAGAACTCACCGTGGCCGAAAATGGGGAGAAAACTCGCCCGTTTCGGCCATGGAGCTCTTATATAGGGGGCTGGCCAGTTCACGTTCGGGGGCCGAACGTGCCCCCACATCTCATGCATGTTCGGCGGCCGAACATGAGGTTCGGCGGCCGAACCTGGTTTCTTTCAAACCAAACTTTCGGAGGCCAAAAGTGCTCCCAAAACCTATCCACGTTCGGCGGCCGAACATGACTTTCGGCTGCCGAACCTGGTAAAGGTTCCATGGTCTTTTTCATTAAAAACTCAAATTCATTCTTACTTAAAAATCGTTAGAACACGAAAACATTTGTGAAAACATGATTCTACCCTACTAGAGGCTTCCGACATCCGAGATTCCACCGGACGGTAGGAATTCCGATACCGGAGTCTAGCCGGGTATTACATTCTCCCCCCCTTAAGAACATTCGTCCCCGAATGTTCCTCAACTAACACATAGCATGGCATACACACATCATACACATAAAACACATAAAACAATTCCGAAACTAACCTTAGAAAAGATAAGGGTATTGCTGGAGCATGGACTCCCGTGTCTCCCAAGTGCATTCTTCCAAATTGTGGTGGTTCCATAGGACTTTCACCATCGGGATTTCCTTGTTTCTTAGCTTTCTGATCTGGGTGTCTATGATCCGCACTGGCCGCTCAACATAAGTGAGATCCTCTTGGATCTCCACACCAGGCTCACTAAGAACCTTGCCCGGATCTGACACAAATTTCCTCAACATTGAAACATGGAAAACCGGATGGATTCTTGCCATTGAAGCAGGCAAATCTAGCTTGTACGATACATTCCCAATCTTCTGCAAGATTTTAAAGGGTCCGATGTATCGCGGAGCTAGTTTACCTTTCTTCCCAAAGCGAACCACTCCTTTCATTGGAGACACCTTGAGCAATACCAGATCTCCCTCCTGAAACTCTACCTGTCTTCTGCGGATGTCTGCATAACTCTTCTGTCTGCTTGCAGCAGTCTTGATTCTCTCTCTGATTATGGGTACCATCTTGCTGGTGATCTCTACTAGCTCAGGCCCTGCCAAGGCCTTTTCTCCAACTTCCTCCCAGCAAATAGGTGACCTGCACTTCCTCCCATATAAAGCTTCATATGGAGCCATCCCGATGCTAGCATGATGGCTGTTATTGTAGGCAAACTCCACCAAAGGTAGATGCTGCCTCCAAGAACCGCCAAAGTCCAGCACACACATTCTAAGCTTATCCTCGATAGTCTGGATGGTCCTTTCGGACTGTCCGTCCGTCTGGGGGTGGAAGACAGTACTGAAATCCAATCTAGTACCCATGGCATTCTGCAGACTCCGCCAAAACCTGGAGGTGAACTGGGGCCCTCTATCCGACACTATCGAAACCGGAACCCCATGCAGCCTGATGATCTCATCCACATATACCTGCGCCAACTTGTCCACAGAGTAGCCACTCCTGACAGGGATGAAGTGAGCAGATTTGGTGAGTCTGTCCACAATTACCCATATGGAGTCCACTCTGTTGGACGCTGCCGGTAACCCCACTACGAAGTCCATAGCTATATTCTCCCATTTCCACTCTGGAATAGGTAGCGGGTTAAGCATTCCAGCCGGCTTCTGATGTTCCAACTTCACCCTCTGACACACTTCGCAGGCTGACACAAACTGTGCCACTTCTTTCTTCATAGCCGGCCACCAATAAACCTTCTTTAGATCTTGATACATCTTGGTGGCCCCGGGGTGAATACTGTATCTTGCATTATGAGCCTCTCTCATAATGTCTCCTTTTAGCCCTATGTCATCTGGTACACACAGTCGACTCCCATAGCGGAGGATCCCCTTACTGTCAAATCTGAACTCGCTGTCCTTGCCTGACTGAACAGTCCTGGCAATCTTCACTAACTCTGGGTCCTCATGCTGTTTCTGGGCCACCTGCTCCAGAAACACGGGTGTCACTTTCATCTGAGCAATTAAGGCACCTATACCAGACAACTCCAACCGTAGACCTTCATCAATGAGCTTGTAAAACTCCTTCACCACTGGTCTCCTCTCTGCCGTGATGTGGGATAGACTGCCTAGTGACTTCCGGCTTAGGGCGTCTGCCACGACATTCGCCTTACCCGGATGATACTGAATCTTGCAATCGTAGTCACTCAGCAGCTCTACCCATCTCCTCTGTCTCAAGTTCAAATCTCTTTGACTCAGGATGTATTGCAGGCTCTTATGATCTGTGAGGATCTCACATTTTACCCCATAGAGGTAGTGCCTCCACATCTTGAGTGCAAAGATTACTGCTGCCATCTCAAGGTCATGTGTGGGGTAATTCAACTCATGCTTCTTTAGCTGCCTAGAAGCATAAGCAATCACCCTCTCATTCTGCATCAGTACACAACCCAGTCCCACACGGGACGCATCACAAAAGACTGTAAAGTCCTCATCTCTGATCCTCAGCTGATGGTACCCAGACCTCAGATCTATTTTGGAGAAACATCCCGCTCCTGCTAGCTGGTCGAATAGATCGTCGATCCTTGGCAAAGGGTACTTGTTCTTGGTAGTGACTTTGTTCAACTGTCTATAGTCGATACAAAGTCTAAGGGATCCATCCTTCTTTCTGACAAACAAAACTGGAGCACCCCAGGGTGAGGTACTCGGTCGGATGAAGCCCTTGTCTACCAGCTCTTGCAACTGTTCTTTCAATTCCTTCAACTCGGCTGGAGCCATCCTGTAGGGAGGGGTAGAGATCGGTCGGGTTCCAGGCATCAATTCTATCTCGAACTCTATCTCCCTGGCAGGTGGTAAACCTGGCAACTCGTCTGGGAAGACGTCTAGAAACTCTCTAACCACTGGCACCGAGGCGGGCTTTTTAACCTGACTGCTAAGCTCTCTCACATGAGCCAAATACCCCTGACATCCCCTCCTAAGCAACCTACGAGCCTGAAGAGCTGATATCAGACCTCTAGGTGTACCCCTCCTGTCTCCTCTGAAGACTACCTCTGACCCATCCTGTCCTCTGAACCTGACTACCTTGTCCCTGCAGTCCAAGGTAGCACCATGGGTAGATAACCAGTCCATCCCTAGAATGACGTCAAAATCTGTCAAGTCTAGAACCACAAGGTCGGCGGACAAGCATCTTCCCTCAACAAACGCAGGACTACACTGGCAGATTGACTCTGCCACTGATGGATCACACTTGGGTCCACTGACCCAGAGAGGACACTCTAACTCAGAGATCATCAACCCTAACCTCTGGACGGCTCTCGGTGTAACAAAAGAATGAGATGCACCGGGGTCCATCAAGGCATACACATCTGAACAACCAATGACTAAGTTACCTGCCACCACGGTGGTAGATGCATCTGCCTCCTGTTGAGTCATCGTGAAGATCCGTGCTGGAGCTGATGGACCTTCACCTCTAAAACCCGCTGAAGAAGAGGCTGCCCCTCTCCTTCTGCCTCTGCCACTGGCCTGCGTCATGGCTGGAGCTGCTGGCTGCGCTACACTGCCTGAAGCTGTCTGCTGGGACTGAGCCATCGGGGCTGCTCTTGGACATTCTCGAGACATATGCCCCTCCTGACCACATCTGTAGCAGGCCGTCGTCCCAAACCGACATACTCCTCTGTGTGGCTTACCACACATTGCACAAACTGCATTATCCGCACCAGAGCTTGAGCCACTCCCTAGTCCCAGACTGGACTTAACCTTGTTCCAGAACTTGTTCTTCTTAGACTTCCGGGGACCTCTGTCCCACTTCTTGCTACCTGAAGTTGCTGCACTCATTGAAGAAGAGCCTGGGGTCTTAGAACCAGAAGGCTGTGCCACTGACTGTTTAACTGTCCCCTGAACGATGGCACTAGCCTCCATTTTCCGAGCCATATCCACTATGGCATGGAAGCTCTCCCTATCTGCTGACTGGATCAAGGAGGAATATCTGGAGTGGAGTTTCATGATATACCTCCTTGACCTTTTCTGGTTTGAGTCAAGGCTTTGCCCTGCAAAAGGCAACAGCTCCAAAAATCTGTCTGTGAACTCCTCCACACCCATCTCATCAGTCTGCCTTAACTGCTCAAACTCTATCATCTTCAGCTCCCTTGAACTATCTGGGAAAGCCCATCCTGCAAACTCGTTTGCAAACTCTTCCCAAGACATGCTATCCACTTTCGGGTTCACATAATTCTTGAACCACTCTCGTGCCTTTTTGCACTTAAGTGTGAACCCAGCCATCTGAATGGCTCTACTATCATCAGCCCCAATCTCGTCTGTGATCACCTTGACCCTCTCCAGATACACAAACGGGTCGTCCCCTTTTTCATACTGGGGAGCACCCAACTTCATGTAGTCGGTCATCTTGACCTTGCTCCCACTGGCTGAGCTAGGTCTAGGAGGTTGGGTAACTGGGGCTGCTGTTTCTGCTGGAGGAGGAGGAGGTGCAGCATCCCCTGGGGTAGGGTTTGCTGGATTTGGATAGTAAGGTGGAGGCGGATACATTGGGTACTGTGAATATGGTGGGTAGTAGGGTGGGTATGGCATCTGTGTGGGATAAGGGTTAAAGCTGTGGTAGTCCGATGTGCCTCCCATCGAATACCCAGGGTTTTGTGAGAAGGGTGGGTAGTAAGGTGGCTGAACAAATCCCGAGGCCTGAGTGCCTCCTTGGGATTCTCCCATTCCTTCTTCTGACATACTGACTCCCAAACTGCCATCCCTCCTCTGCTCTACATCCATATCATCTCCCATGTCCTCTGACGCTCCTCCCTGAACTGTTCCTCTGACTGATCTGCTTCTACCCAGATCCAAAGACCTTCTAGGGTCTCTTACTGCTCTTTCTCTGCCAGACCTACTAGACATTGCCCTAGGCAATGCCGGAGGACGGGCACTCGTGCCCTCATCCTCAGGTGGTACTCCAGTCAATCTTGCTGATCGACGAGTTCCTCTCATCCTGTTTTCTGAAAAACAGTACACATCACATAAACATTAGCATCATATGGTTCATGTGGGCACACATGAACCCGCATCACACATCATGGCATATCATTCATATCATAGCATTTCACATCATCATGTAAGACAGGACTCCACATCCTATCCTAGTGGACATGACCTTTACTACTGTGCTTGACCTTCTATAACATCTATGAGCCCGACACTCTAGGTCCGACCATATGAACCTAGGGCTCTGATACCATTCTGTAACGACCCGAAAATCGGACCGCTACCGGCGCTAGGATCCGGGTGGACTTAAGGCCGCCGGGACCCGTAGCAAGCCTAACATATAACCTGTACAATCCCATACATGATCAACAACATACATAAAAAAAAACTAAAACTTTTCTTTCCATACATTCTATCATACACCATACTCAACCTGTGCATGCACTGTACATATACATAATCATAAACTTGACCCCTCTGTGGGGTCTCATTAATGCCCCCAATGGGGGCATAACATGTGTTGAGTTGGCTAAACATAGACATCCATAACATTAAGATCATGTTTCAAAAGGGATTACATCATACTATGGTCAAGCACACTTCTAACCTCAATATCATTACATCACGTATCTATACATCATTATACAAACTGTCATGTCCACATTCTAACTATTACATACATATGACTTCCTTACTCTTCTTGACTTCTCTGTCTAACCCGTACCTGCAAACCTGGGGAATTTGGGAGAGGGGTGAGCTACTAGAGCCCAGTGAGCAGAATCATAAAGCATTTAAAACACATGCTATCATGGAATGCATCACATCACAACTAATCATATCAAGGATGAATTTGTCACCATTTAGCCCTCTACATAATCCAATCATGCCAGGGGCGTAGTGCAGGCCACACCTGGTCTTTCTCTTATACATAACATAACATAACATACATATTCCATAGTGCCGGGGGCGTAGTCCAGGCCACTTCCGGTCTTTCTCTTACATAGTGCCAGGGGCGTAGTGCAGGCCACATCTGCACTTCCATATCATATCATCATGTCATAACATAGGAGGGCTAATGGATCATTCAACATTCATCCACATCAACAACATTTTATGCAATGCAACATATTCGTGATTTCTAATGCAAGCAACCTAAGATATCACATGGCATCCGTGATGCATGAACATGCTCAAAACTGATTTATTTATTTAAAAACATAAGAGTCATTCCACTCACCTCTGGCTAGCTCTGACACTGACAGAAACAGCTGACTCACTGCTGGGGTCCTCGGTTCCTCGGGTCCAAACCTACACAGGTGGACTCAAATG
Organism: Manihot esculenta; assembly: GCF_001659605.2. Taxonomy (NCBI): domain Eukaryota; kingdom Viridiplantae; phylum Streptophyta; class Magnoliopsida; order Malpighiales; family Euphorbiaceae; genus Manihot; species Manihot esculenta. Next base: position 32,482,164 of record NC_035176.2, on the reverse strand, counting down.
AGGGACTAACATACTAGAACGTAACTCTAAAAACATCCCCCAAAAACCCCCTAAAACATCTCAAAACATCCATGCAAGAACATGTAAAGAAAGGCTGGACAGGGCACTTTCGGCGGCAGGTTCGACGGCCGAAAGTCCATCCAGAGCCGAAAGTCAGGCAGGTTCGGCGGCACCTTCGGCGGCCGAAACTCCCAGACAGAGGCGAAACTCATGCATGTTCGGCGGCACCTTCGGCGGCCGAAAGTGCCAGACAGAGACGAAAGTCTCTTTTCGGGGGCAACTTCGGCAGCCGAAAGGCCTGCCTTCCCAGCCATGTTCAGCGGCCGAAAGTTCCTTCGGCTGCCGAACCTGGTTTCTGCCAAAGGGCAGAAACTTGGCTCCTTTATGCACATTTGCCTCCCAAAACTTCCAACATGCATATAACTCAATCAAATCATGCAAATATACATACATTGGCTCCTAGGGGCTTCAAACTAACTTAAACCCCAACTACAACACACAACAACAACACAAATCCAACATACATGCTCAAAACATAACATTAACTCAAAAACCTAACTATGAGCTAAACATGCATTCTACCCCATAGATCTTGCATAAAACTTTCTTTAAACATGAAATGAGCTTAAGATCGGCTCTTACCTCTTGAAGATCGAGAGAGAGACGTCCTAAACTCGGAGGTGGGAGATTTTGAGTTCTTGTACCTCAAAGCTCCAAAACTTGCTCAAATCTCTTCAAAACGACATAAACCTTGTTAAAACATGAAGGATTGAAGGAAAATCATCAAAAACGAACCATGGAGGAGCAAGAACTCACCGTGGCCAAAAATGGGGAGAAAACTCGCCCGTTTCGGCCATGGAGCTCTTATATAGGGGGCTGGCCAGTTCACGTTCGGGGGCCGAACGTGCCCCCACATCTCATGCATGTTCGGCGGCCGAACATGAGGTTCGGCGGCCGAACCTGGTTTCTTTCAAACCAAACTTTCGGAGGCCAAAAGTGCTCCCAAAACCTATCCACGTTCGGCGGCCGAACATGACTTTCGGCGGCCGAACCTGGTAAAGGTTCCATGGTCTTTTTCATTAAAAACTCAAATTCATTCTTACTTAAAAATCGTTAGAACACGAAAACATTTGTGAAAACATGATTCTACCCTACTAGAGGCTTCCGACATCCGAGATTCCACCGGACGGTAGGAATGCCGATACCGGAGTCTAGCCGGGTATTACACACCGGTTCAACCATTGGTAACTCATCAGTAACTAAGTCTGCAGGTAAGATGGAAACAAGAGTATAATTTTCAATGACACATTTCTATTGAGGCACATGGAAAACTGGGTGAATTCGAGAAGAGACCGACAATACTAACTTGTATGCAACAGTTCCCACCTTAGCCAATATTTAAAAAGGACTATAGAACTGGGCGACTAATTTTTTTATTAACTCTTGCAAAAACAGATTGTTATCAATGAGGACGAAGCTTGAGGAAAATATAGTCACCCACATGAAATTTTAGATCTTGACGTTTTTTGTTTGTTGTGTTTTTTATTCGTTATTGGACCTTATGTAAGTTAAACTTCAATTGCCTCAATATTTAACCTCGATCAGCTAAGGAATGAGCAACTAAATCAACTCATGTTTCACTAGGAAGAAACTGAGTGAGGGAGGGAAGGGAACGACCATACACAATCTCAAAAGGTGTCTTGCCTGTATTATATCAGCATTCTACCTAGCTTAACCATTTGGCCCAAGTTTTCGGTTGTTCACTGAAAAAAAAAGCGCAGATTTGTTTCAATGGTCCTATTAAGAACCTTTGTTTGTCCATCCGTTTGTGGATGGTATGCAGAACTAAAACGAAGTTGAGTTCTCTGTAAGCGAAAAATTTCGGTCCAAAAGGAGCTAAGGAAGATGGGATCTTTGTGCTTACCATGATTCGAGGAATACCATGCAAGCGAATAATCTCCTTTGTGAAAATTTCAGCTATGCTCTTGGCTGTAAATGGATGCTTTAGGGGAATGAAATGACCATATTTTGATAGTCTATCAATAATAACTAGGATGCAATCAGTACCGTTGGAATGAGGCAAGTCGGTAATGAAGTCAAGAGCAATGTTCTCCTAGATATTTTGTGGAATAGGCAGCGACAGTAGAAAACCAGCAAGAGATTGAGTGTCATACTTAACACGTTGACAAATCAAACCAGCGGCCACAAATTGAGTTACCGTTTTCATCATCCCTCACTAATAAAAAGAGGTAGTTATCCGCCTATAGGTATAATAGGCACCTGAATGACCTCTCAATAATGTAGAATGAAATTCTGAAATAAGTTTGGAATCCATGATAAGGTAGCAGGAAGTACTAAATGATCCTTGAAATACAGGCGATTCATAAGAGTATAATGAGGATGAAGGGAAGGGTCTCTACCCAAGTAAAAGATGATTTGTTGGAGGAAAGAATCCTTGGATATCTCATCTGCTTGTGAGTTCCAATCCAACACAATCCAACCAAGTAGGAAAAGAAAAAATAGATAGAGTTAACAACTCCTCTTCCTTTTGAGAAAGGGCATCAACTGCGTGATTAGAATTTTAAGGCTTGTATTCAATAGTGAAATGGTGTCCCAAAAGCTTAGGGAGCCATCGTTGTTGAGCCAGAGTTATAATAGGTTGTTCCAATAAGTAACAAAGGTTCCATTTATCTATTCTAACCACAAAAACTTGTCCTATTAAGTAAGGATGCCAATGATTCAGCTCTCATTCATAGGCCAAAGTGGCCAATGTATGGGAAGAAAGGGCTTTGTTGAGAAAAGCAATTGAACGTGCCTTTTGCATTATGGCGCCAATACTAGAATTGGAAGCATCACATTCCAAGACAAATTGCTTTGTGAAATCAAGCATATGCAATACTAATAAAGAGATAATGGCTAACTTCAACTGACATAATTCCATAGGAAGATAGGGTTTTTCTATAATAAGGCTATCAATGGTCAAGCAATCAACCCATAATTGCGAATAAAACGATGGTAATAATCTGTTAAGCCCAAAAAAACCCTGACGGCAGTGATAGTTTTTTGCTATGGCCACCGCAAGGCACTCAAAAATCTTGGAGGGATCCATGACAATACCGTGGGCAGAAATTATATGATTCGTGTACTCAATTGAAGTCTTACCCAAACTATATTTCTTCTAGTTGGTAAAAAATTGATGAAAGGCAAGAAAAAAACTGTAAGGCTATCCGAAGGTGCTCCAAATGAGATTCCTAACTAGGACTATAAACTATAATATCATCGAAATAAAATAGCACAAAGCGGCAAAGATATGGGCGAAACACATCATTCATACTTGATTAAAAATTAGTTGGAGCATTCCTAAGACTGAAGTGCATTACAAGGAATTAGTAATGACCCGATGCTTTCAGAAAGCCGTCTTATAAGCATTCTCCAAAGCTAACTAAATCTGTAATACCCGGCTAGAGTCCGGCATCGGAATTCTATTTTCCGGTGAAATCCAGGATGTCGGAACCCTCTAGAAGGGTAATAGATATGTTTTCTAAATTGTTTTAGCATGTTTGAATGGTTTTAAGTGTAAAGGAAATAAGTTTTTTTGAAAGAAAAGAGCCAAGGAAGAAATGCAAGGTTCGGCCGCCGAAGGTGAAAGTTCAGCCGCCGAACATGCATGAGTTTGGATTCACGTTAGGCCGCCGAATATGGTCTGGCCAGCTACCTATAAAAGGCCCTAGGTCGGTGAAATGGATAAGTTTCTTCCATTTTCACAGGCAGAGGTGAGACCATGCTCTTCCTTGGGTGATCTTCATGACTTTTACAAATCTTTCAAAGTTTTGATGAGTTTGTATGTTGTTTTGAAGGTTTTGAGCTAAAAACCAAGATTTTGAAGCTTGGAGACTTTGAGAGAGAATTACTCCATATCTCCACGTTAGGATCACATATCCTCTAGATTTTCAAAAGGTAAGTGTAGATCCTTAGCTTCTTTGATGTTGTATGAAAGTTTTATGGAGGTTTATGGGTAGAGATGCATGATTAGGGTAAGTTGAGTTTTTGGTTGATTTGTGGTCAAAGCATGTATATGTGTTTGGTTGTGTTGTTTGTTGGGGTTTTAAGTTAGTTTTGGACCCCTTTGTGCCTATACTTGAGTATATGCAGGTTGTAGAATGTTGGGTTACATGTTTGAGTGAAGATTGGGTACGTTTGCATGAAGCAGAACAAGTTTCTGCCTTACTGGCAAATCCAGTTTCGGCCGCCGAACATGCTAAGGAGGTGGTTTCGGCTGCCTAAGCTCGCCCAAGCTTGCCCCCGAAAGTTTGGACTTTCGGCTCTGGAGGGGAGTTTCAGCTGCCGAAAGTGCCGCCGAACATGCATGAGTTTCGTCTCTGGGGAGGACTTTCGGCAACCGAAGTGCCGCCGAAAGTGCTTGAGTTTCGGTTCTGGAAGGGACTTTCGGCTGCCGAACCTGCCGCCGAAAGTGCCCTGTCCAGCCTTCTTTTGCTTGTTTTTCTTGATGCTTTGAGGATGTATTAAGGGGGTTTTGGGGAGTTTTATAGAGTTGTTCTTGAGCTAGTTTGGTCCCTCATTTGAGTCCACCTGTGTAGGAACGGACCAGAGGCACCAAAGAGAGCAGCAGTGAGCACTGCTTCAGAGTTAGGTCAGAGTCAGCCAGAGGCGAGTGGAACTCAACTTAATGTTTGAAATGAAGAAATTAAATGTTTTGAGCATGTCTCATGCACCATGAATATGCAATAGGTTGATTGCATTAGACATCACGAATCTGTTGCATTGCATTTGATATTGTTGATGTGGGTGATAGTGGATGATCCATTAGTCCCTGAGAAAGTCCAAGACCCCATTCTACGGCCTGGCACGGTAGATAAGGAAGTCTAGGACCCCATTCTACGGCCTGGCACAGTATATGGTAAGTTATTATGATATGTACAGGAAAACCAGGACCCCATTCTACGGCCTGGCACGAGTTTAGGATGTCGGGACTATTTGGGGACATGTTCACCCGAGATGATGTGAATTGTCTGTGATGTGATGCATTTCATGAGAACATGTTTATAACATGTTTTATCTGTTCTACTCACTGGGCTAGTATAGCTCACCCCTCTCCCTTAACCCCAGTCTTGCAGGATCAAAGTACAGGGGAAGTCAGAAGAGTACAGAAAGAGTAACGAGTTTTGTAATAGTATAGTGTGGACATGTAATATGTACAGATTAGTATTGTGCGAGACCTAGATGTGTTGTAAATCCTTTTGGTATACATGATCTGTTTATTATATGTAAATGTTTTTATGAGTATGGAAACCAGGCTTACCATTGAGTTTAACCCGTCTAGAGCAAGCTCTAGTAAGGAGTTCTGTAAGTACAGAGATAGTGCATGTACAGGTAGAGCCGTGTTTAGAGCAGAGTTTTATACTTTTACAGAAAATGTATAATCATGTATGAGATTGTACATATACACAGACAGTATAGCAGACTTGCTACGAGTCCCGGCGACCTTAAGTCGACCTGGATCCTAGCGTCGGTAGCGGTCCGGTTTCCGGATCGTTACAAAATCTGGTGATATCCTGTCTTCAAATCCAATTTTGAAAAATATTGATATCCTGACCCAAATCATCCAAAGCCACAGACTTACCCAAATGAAGGAAGTTACGAGAGATTCCAATTTGGTGAAACGTTGGTCTTGTTTGGAACAATAAGCAGCTTGTTCCAGCCGAAATGATTCAAAAGCATCTTCCAGGCTGTCGTGTGCCTCTCCACCTGATCGACTCACGCGACTCCATTCTGGTCCTCGGCATGGACTAACGCCGGCAAGTCGGACCACTTTGGTAGAGTAAGAAACAGTTTATAGACAAAAACAAACTGAGAGAGATGAATGGGTGTTTCTTTGTTGATATTAATAGCCAAATAGCCAAAGAAAGAATCTGATTACAGCAAATACCTCCCCTGCTACTAGCCTCTCTAACGTGCCCTGCTGAGTCATCAATTCTGTTATTCCCTTTGAGCCTTCTAGCATACACCATAAATGTATTGTTGCCTTTGAAACAGAGGCAAGGCATTATCTTAACATTAGAAAGTACAACTCAATGTATAGTGCATTGAGTACCTTTCAATTTGGGAAATCATGCTTTCTGCCTTACGTTTTATTGGAATGAATCAGAGTCTTTCGAGGTAACGCCAGCTTTTGAGATCCAACTTGCAAGGCACTGTACTAATTTTGCTATGGTATCATTCAGTAACTTACATGAGAGGTTTGGTTATGGCAACTATTGATAGACCGAATTTCAGAAGCTCAAGATTGATGATTAATCTGGAACGTGCAAGAGATTGTACAGATAGGAGAAGACAGCTTGTTATTACGAGTTTTAAGGTGGCAGTATAATGGATTCCAAGTTGGAGAAATCCAAGGAATCATGCCCGAAAGTTCTTCATTTTCAGCTCTTGGGTGAAACATCTCAAATAACTTCTTTCTCCTTTAGTTAATGTTATTTCACCTAAAGATGCCATTGCAATTAAGGCAAAATTAACATAGGCCAGGCAGTTTATGTCCATTTCCTCCATCAGCTCTTCACAATCATAAATAGTTACTGTTTATCTTTCAAAAGATATTTTACTGTTATTTTCCTTGTTCCTGCACCTTAATAATATTCTTTTCTGTGCAGTGAAGAACTGCCCAACAATTTGTTCCCATTGACAAGATTTTGAAACTGATTCTTGAAATTTTGGTTATTTTCAGGGGAAGCATTAAGCAACTGCATTAAGTTCATATGGAATTTTGGTTGAGGCATCCAAAGGGTGAGTTTGACAGTTGGGTAAATAGTTTATAGATTTTTAAAGTTTGGGGGTCCAAAACATGTACATACATCATCAGTGCATATAGTGAATTGGCATTGTTCCAGAAGGACGTGGATAGGGACAAGGAAGATAAGGATCAACACAAAACATAGAAAGAATTATCACCTTAGAAAAATTTACCCAGTGCGATTGCTACTTAACCCAATCATGCATAAAAACAAAGAAAAATCATTATGTTTTACTATGGTGTCCTACCCCCAATCCTAATTGAGAAGAAACTTTGAGGCTAGTAGCAAAGAATTAAACGAGCTAATGATGGAATTGAGACTATATGTCTAGAGCAATGATGCATCAAACTTAAATCTAAAATTTCTAATTACACATGAATCACAGTAAACTCCCTATATGCATGAAATTGGCAGGTCTCACTTGGATCTATTTGGTTGGGAAGCATACGGGTATTTTAGAATTAGTTTCTCTTAAGAGTTTGAACTCAGAGATCTCGATTGCCAGGTGAAAGATGCTGCAATTGTCTTAACAAGGTTAGCATGAAATAGACCCACTGATGGGGCAGTACTGATGCTATTATCAAAGAAACCGTCCTTCTGGTGATGCTCACTCCACCACGTGTGACTGAGAGGTATAAAAACTTTGGTAGGGAAATTTGAGGACATGTTCAAATGCTAGAGATGGTTCAATCGTGAGGTGAGTGTGAGTGTGATAAGTGATTGAAATGTGATGTGAAACTACCAAGTACTTTGAATAGAAATATGACAGTCTCAATCAATCAAAGAGTTTCTTATCCTCCAAGCCAGGGAAGGAGAGAAGCCTTTTCTTTGATGAGCTTTTACTGCTTTAGCAATGCTTTTTGATTTCTTCCAAGGAGACCTTATCTTGAGGTGATACAACATTGAATGCTTTTGGAGTACAAAGAGCAAGCCCACTTGCGTTTCAAAGCATGTGGGTCCTTCCATTTGTCTATGGACCAGGGTAAAGTTTTTTATATACTTCAAAATCTAAATTATCCAAATCCAAATCGAAATTGAATTAAAACTTGATCTAATAAAGATAATCCTTCTGATTTCAACTCTAATAATTTTAAAATAAAATCATTAATTTGGACACGGAATCAGCCCGTGACAACCTAGTTTCACTTGCTTATCTTTATTACGCAAATGAATGGGACAGGTTAATTACACAACTATAATGTTTCTGTGAAGCTTATCAAACATAATAATGTCTTCAGAAAAAAAAAAAAAAAAAGATATAAATTCTTTCAAGAAGAATATAATTGTACAAATGACAATAACCACTCAACCTAAACCGTGGTTTCCTAATTAGTGGAAGCTTCCTCATTACACAATTTTACTTGTTCAGAAAGCTTTTCTATGGTTAATATGTCAAATTTAACTCTGAAATATATTAGATTTCAACTTTCTTCCTCTGGTCAAGCAAACTCAAATAAAGTTGATACTAATTTGCAGAGACAGATTTGACCTTCTTATCAATTTTATATCTAGATGAACTATTGAATTCCCGGACACGAACTCCAACCAGACAGCCAAGTCCCAGAGCTTGTACAATATTAGGTTTGAATTTATGAGTGCCAGCTATAGGCAACAGTAAAACTACATGCAAAAATTTACAATGTTCACAGATCACTCTCTTCCTTGCTGGGTTCCACCACAAACAAGAAACCAGATTGATTGACTTATCAAAAAGAATTCCTCCTAAACTGGTTTAAACCTGTCTCCAGTCTCCACCCACGCCTGTCCTTGCAGGGTCTCCGGAGCCAGCACCCCATCCCCACGGCGGCCGTCACGTGAACTTCACAAGCCTACACTCCATGGCTTCAAACGTGAGCTGCTTCATTATGATAATATATTGGAACCCTACCACAAAACACACACACACATAGAGACACTTGTAGATTATTATTAGGTTCTGTTGTCCAAGTTCATTCCTCTCTGAAATTATTGAGCTGAGACTGTTGAAGAGTTGTAGAAGTAAACCCCGACAGAGGGAATCGTTATTATGATAATAGAAGAAGTTTGAGTCAGTTTAGAATATGATTATGATGGAGAAGATGATCAGAGAATGTTCTCTGGGTCAGCCATTATTTTTGGATCTAGGTTGAATCATAGAGTTCATGCATCATGATACGTTTGACGGAAGTTTGCCGACATCTTCAACTTGTTTACAAACTGAATCATGTGCTCAATCTTTATCTCTATGTCGTCCAACTGATCTCTCATTAATCTACACACATTGCCTTTGTTCATTTAACATAAGCTAAATACACCATTATCAGGGCTTGAAATTAAAATAATGTCTTAATTTTAACATAAGGTAGCATGAATATAAATCCTTTGATAAAATAGATAATTTAAATGTGTGTTCTAAAATATTCATTAAAATTCAGAATGTGGTCTTTAATAAAAAAAGACGTAAGATATTTTTTCCAAGGTTGAAAACTTACCTAATCAATTTTGATTTCAAAGGAAAACATGGAAACAACATTTATCTTACGTATGGAACTATATTGGAGTTAATTAACTTTCTCATTGATTAAGACAGAGAGGCAAGCTGTGGTCGTTGAAGTTGAAGTGGGGACGCAGAGACAAAGGGCTAAAGACTGGGAAGAGTAGCAGATGACTCATAGAGCCCGGGCTCAGCGGTCTTACTACGCTGGTGCATCCTTTTCTTACCTGTCTGAATCAATGCCAGGCTTTTTCCCGACCCAACTTCCATGCTGTCCCTAACTTCCTCCCTTCCTCAGGACAAGCCCCAATCTCGTCTGTCTCCCTTTCATTTCTCCCACTTCGATATATATATATATGTGTGTGTTTCACAGTTTGAAACAACGAACTCCATTGGTTTAACCTTTAGCTTTTAACCAACCATCTCTCTACTGCTTTTGCTCTTCATATGTTCATTACTTTGAGCTCTGTGTTTGTGTTTTTATATGCTTGAGTTATGGAGCTTCAACTTGATCTTTCCCTCTCAACGACCCACAATCCTATTGATGGCTCTAACCTAAACAACAAAGGGTTCGACCCACATGATCAAATTCTGGGTTTGAAGCCATGGAGCCATGATGGTTGTTTGTTGGACAAGAAGCGTAGCTTTGAAGATGCATTTGGAAAGTTTAAAGATTCACCACAAGCTTTGTCTTTGCTTCTATGGAGTGGACATCCTAATGACGAAGATGATGAAAAGAGAGAAAAGAAGAGGCTCTCTTGCCGTCTTAGCAAGTGAGTAGTGTGATAATCATTATTACTTGCAGATTTTTTTTTTCTCTGTTTATAGAATTTGACGGTTTGATTTAATTCGTATACGTAGAATGAATGAAGAGGTGATGGAGGGAGATGATCTTGTGGTAGGCTGGCCGCCCATTAAATCATGGAGGAAGAAGGTGCTTCGCCAGCAACCAAGTGGCGGCCGGATTGTCAATAATCGGGTGGCTGGTGGTGGTGGATCAGACTTAATTAATTCCAAGTACGTAAAGGTGAAGATGGAAGGAGTGGCAATTGCAAGGAAGATTGACCTTAAGCTTTTCCATTCTTATCAGACACTTACAAGATCCTTGATCACCATGTTTGGCAAATGTGAGTGATTATGCCTTAAAATTCAAGTGCAGTCATGAACATTTTGCAGAGTACACAAACAAGGTCTTAATTAATTGGTTGCTTTTTCTTTTTCTGTGTTTTCCTCTCCATATACAGGCCAACAACTTGAGAAAGATAATGCAAATTACAGATTGGCATACCAAGACAAAGATGGTGATTGGCTACTTGCAGGAGATATTCCATGGCAGTAAGTATTGTTAAATTTTCTCAATGGAAATCAGTCAAATTTTGCTTGATAGTTCTCGATTTCAAAATCAGTCATTAAAAAAGTTAAATTCAATTTAATTGATTTGAAATGAAATCGTAGTGATTTGAAAATGATGGTTTTGCAGGAGTTTCATAGAATCAGTGCATCGTCTGGAGTTGCTGAGGAATGGAGGTTGAAGTTATAGAGAGTTGCAATCTTTGATAAATTACATTATGCCTTGTTTTGTAATGTAATATATATTTGCTTGATGAATAAATTAATTAAATAGTTATAGAAAATGAGTGAATGTGGGGAAGAAGTGCTTAACCTAGCCCTAGAATTTGTGGGGAAAAGCAGAATAATTTGCTTAATTAATTAATTATTAAAGCTTTTCTTAAGTATTTTGTATTGAATGTAAATTGAGCAATGTAGCTACATATATATTTTTGTAACATTTCTTATCCAAATGCCTATCAATTCCGTAAATTAATAAAATTATTTAAAATGGTAAGGCAACATAACGTTAATTATTTTATTATAAAATGAAAAAATTTAAAATTTTAATTATTTTACAATTTATTTTAAAATTTATAAATTAATTTCATCGATTTATAAATTAAGACGACCACCGTATTCTTTCTAACGGATAGTTGAATCCAGGTTTCCAGAATTTATGTTTACTGGGCCGTAATATGGATATGAGCTTATAGTTATAGAACATCTGTAACCCTTAGGCTCTGTTGCGAGTACTTGGACTTTTAAAAGCCCATTATTTTAATAAACTATTTTATTTTTAGAAAAAAAAAAAAAAAAGAAAGAAAGATTCATTGCCGGCTGAAGTCATTCACGTGTAGCTTGACTAGTCGAGATTTGTTTTTTTTTTCCCTTTATTTTCTTTTCCACGGGACAAGCCCCCAATACTAACAGAGTTGCCATTGCCAATTCCAACTTCTTAATTCAATGAAATTTGCGCCCTTTTTCGTCATGCTGATTCTAGATTTAGACGAGTCAAAAGAGGTCATGTGTTCGAGAGAGACTCAGAGAGAAGGGACAAAAAGCATCTTTTTCTGCTGATATAATAGATTAGCCATTACAGAAGTAGAATGCTACACCTCAACCTTTTGGTACCCAATATGAAAACGTCAAAGGCTTAAGAGTAAAAGTCCACCCCATTTTGGTGATTTTTTGTTCAGCCTTCACTTTCATGCACACGACACACCGCTTTTGTCAAGATAATACTTCTCATGAAATTGAATAACTATATAAAACTGGAAATTTTGACCTCACTGGCTTTTTGTTGTTGTCTGGTATTGCACTGGATACGAATCTTCAATAAATCACAATCTAAATTTCTCCACTTGGGTTTGTCTTTTCATCTATAAGTTTGATGCTGGCCTTCTCCCTCTGTGTATGTGTGTGATTTGTTGCTGCTCAGTGATGAGGATCTTGAACTTCTCTTTCATTGTCGTTTGGGTGTTTCAGGTTGTTACTGCACAGCCCACCACTGATCCTAATGAAGGTCTTGCTTAATTTCTATTTCTGAAACAGTTTAAATTCCTTTTAGTTAAATGGGATTTCTTAATTATTTCTGTATTTGCCTTGCTGTTCAGTGGCTGCCCTCAGTAAGATGATAGATTACTGGAACTTGAGAGGCAAATTAAATATTACTACTGATCCTTGTGCTCAAAATGCAACATGGGCTAATGAAAATGCTAATCCTCGAGTTGCTTGTGACTGCCTTGGCAACACCTGCCACATCACTCACCTGTCAGTTTATAATCACCATTCCTTTCTGTATTGGTTCTTAGCTAGAATAGTTAATTTATGCTTAGGGTACTGTTTCCATTTGCACATAATTCAGGAAGATTTATGCTTTGGACATTGCTGGTGAGATCCCCAGTGACTTGTTTGTGCTTAAGGAGCTGATGGACTTGTAAGACGCTATTTTTCTTAACATCCTTTCTTCCACTTTCTAAAATTCTAATATTGATTCATAAATGCTGGCTTATGATGCAGGAATCTGGGTCAAAATGTATTAAACGGGTCCATCCCTCCTGGGATTGGACATTTATCAAAGATGCAATACCTGTAATTATGCTTCACATGATTGTAATTTGTAGAGCTTCTAAGTTTTTCACTAAATGCGAAGAATTTCCTTTTACTGTTTGGTATTCACAACTGTCTTCCACATGTTATGATAATGAAACAGTAGTCTAGGCATCAACAATCTCTCAGGTCCTGTACCTCCAGAGCTTGGAAATCTAACCAAGTTGCTTTCTCTGTTAAGTGCTATACACATCCCACAGTCTTTTAAGTGTTTGATACTAATCTTCCGATTCATTTATTTGAATTAATACTAATTTTCTTGTGACAGAAGTTTTAGCTCAAACAATTTCTTTGGACGGCTACCCATTACCCTTGGAAATTTGACTTCCTTAGAGCAATTGTAAGTTGTATAGTATGAAAGCTAAATTATAGATCTTTTAACAGATCAATATTTTCTCTGCTGCACCTTTGACTACAGTAGTCACAAGTCAGAGGTGTAGCATTTGTTTCCCTAGCTGCAAGTTTAAAGCATGATTCTTCTTTTTGGATGTGCAATCTGATTACTAATTGACTGTATTTTCCTTTTAGGTATATTGATAGCAGTGGAGTAAGTGGACAGATTCCCCAAGAATTTGCAAACTTGAAATCTCTTCAGATTCTGTACTTCTCTGTAGATCATTGAACACTGTTTTTGACAATTGGACTTTATTAATGAGCTCACAAGCTTATTTTTGTAACTGTTGTTCATTTTAGATGGGCATCTGATAATCTCTTTAATGGAAAGCTTCCAGACTTTTTTGGGACTCTTACAAAGCTCAGGGTCCTGTATGCATGATTTTCCTTAAAAACTCCACTACTATACTTCAAGAAACAGATCATTTATGTTTGCTAATTTTGCTGCATATGTGAACTTTTGCATTTTGTTACTCATAGGCGACTTCAAGGTACATCGCTTCAAGGTCCAATACCGAGCAGTTTTAGTGCTCTAAACAACCTGGAGGACCTGTAAGGCTTTAAATTATGAGTTGCATCTTTTGCATCACATTTTCTGTATTTTTTGCCCTGAAATAACAAGCGATACATTGTAATGTGACTATTGAGTTTGCTAGATATTCTCTGGCTTTTTCTTTCGCACAAATTGTGCATTTCTCATTGGAGATGATGTACAAAATAAGAAAATTTGACATCTGTTTGCCCTTTATAGGAGAATTGGTGATCTTAGTGGTGAAGATTCTTCTCTTGAGTTCCTGAAAAACCAAACAAATTTATCCATATTGTAAGATTCTTGTACATATTAAATTCCTAAGATCCTTTCTTTCCCTTTACCACACCCACTGCATGCTATTATCCATTTTGGTTGTAGGATCTTGAGAAACTGCCTACTTTCAGGACAAATTCCAGAACAACTTGGCACATTTTCTAAGTTGAAACTGTTGTAAGTCACTTTCAAATCGAAGTGAAATATTGATATGGTTGATTCTTTTCTTGTCAATTTAAGGTTTCAGTATGTTAATTTCTTGACAGTAAACAATTTTTAGTATTTCCTTTCATTCATCTATGAAGTTTCTCAATTTCTTCCTGCTACTGCGTAACTGGGGGAATTTGTTGTGGCAGGGACTTGAGTTTCAACAAGTTGACTGGCCATATTCCCACCTCATTCCAAGATTTGGCTTCTTTACAATACATGTAATTTTTTACTTTTACTGCTCCACTATCACTTCTATTATTTTCTTTTATGAAGCTAATATTTAGTCATTAACTTATTGTACTATTTGGAAATAATGCTTCATATTGAATTACACATGAAATGTGGGAATGCAAAAGCAGTGCCTTCTTTTCCACTGATAAGGCCTTATTATACTTGTTGGAGAACTTATGTTCTATTAACTTATTTGATATCATATCTCAGGTATCTTGGGAATAACAACTTGAGTGGGGGGCTACCTGCAAATATCATAGGTCCTCAGCTCAACGCAATGTGAGTCCGACTTTGAGTCAGTTTCTCCTTTTTGGTTTACATTTATCCAATTTCAGGAGTGAATGCATGAACTTGTAAACAGAAAACTGCAAATCCATTATAATTGAAGTTGAAATTAATCAAGGAAATAGCATCATGGATAGATGTTGTTGCCAACTCTGATTTAAGTTAGATCAATCAGGCAAAGCCACTTGATATCAAATGAAAGTTGCCATGGAAATTAATATGATGATTTCATTGTTTCTTTGATGTGAATGCAACAAGTTAACTATGTTTCTTAATTCTGGCCATATCTATTTATTTATTATTTCATGGCAGAGATGTCTCATTCAATCCTCTTTCTGGAAATTTGCCACAAAATTTTGCAAAAGTTGGCTCATCCATGTAAGTTAACATTTATAATCTCCTCTTCTAAAGCTTTTCTATGCTATGCCTCCAATCCAGTGATGGTAGGCAATATTTTTATCAAAATGCTTGCGCAGCAACTCATCTAGCAACAAATTTGTTTAATTTTCAGGATTATCGTTGGAACTTCCATAAATGCTAATGGCTTACAGGACAGGTAAGACTATTTTGGAGACTCAAGTGATGCGATTTCTATGTCCTGTTGGGATTTTCAGGCTCCTTTGTTTACTTTCACTTTTAATGGATTGATAGTATAATGCTTATAATGAGAAAATGATAAGTTTGGTTCATGATTTGATTGTTTTGTCTACTTCTAATGGTCCTTTTTAGAATTGAGAATCTTAAATAATTTATGTAATTGTTTTAGACTGTTTATCAATATTTGTGGGTTCTTACAACAAAACTTGTCAGCTTGCTTTTGGATTTTTTTTTTGAGTCCACTTATTTCTAACACCAATTTCTTAACCTGACATAGTTAGTCTTTTTCTTTATTTCTTAGGATGCCACTCTTTTTCTTTTAATCTAATCAAATGAATAATGATGGAAACAGCAAGGTTTCTGGGATGTTGCAATGCCTTAAAGCCGATCTAAAATGCAGCAACAAATTTCCATCCTGTAAGTAAAATCTTTGGAACTTCAACATATCTATAACATTGGGATTTAACACAGTTCCGAGATAATGGAGTAAGTACACTGGTACTTCTATTGCAGCTTCATTCTCTATCAAGTGTGGAGGCACAGGCCAAACATCTGCATCTGGTATTGAATATGACGATGATTCTGAAACACTGGGAGCTGCCTCACAACGAGCAAGTTCCGACAATCTTTGGGCTGTAAGCAATGTTGGGAATTTCATCTCAAACCCTGCACCGGAGTTTATAGCACAGACTGATTCTCAAATCACTGAAACCTTGGAGTCTGAGCTGTACAAGACAGCAAGGATTTCACCAAGTTCGCTAAGGTACTATGGTCTTGGCTTAGAGAATGGGAGATACAGCGTTGAGCTTCACTTTGCGGAGATAGTAATGGATGATGTCTCTCAATCTTGGAAAGGCCTTGGGAGGCGTTTATTTGATGTTTACATTCAGGCATGTTGATAGCTTGAACCTCCTTGTAATTTAAAGGGAATAGTTTCCTTAATAATAACTCATGATTGGTTACAGGGAAAGAGAGTTCTGCAGGACTTCAACATTCAAAAGGAAGCTGGTGGATCGAAAAGAGCCATGATTAAGACCTTTGAGGCAAACGTGACAAACACCATCATGGACATTCACTTCTTTTGGGCTGGGAAAGGCACTTGCTGCATACCATTTCAAAGCACATTTGGACCTTTAGTGTCAGCAATTCATGTCTCTCAAGGTTCCTCTCTCACTCATGCAAATTTCCTTTCCAGTTTCTGCTTTTGGATTGCAATTTTTTTTTTCATTCCTAACTAGCTAGCTCCACCTTTTTCAGTCTCTGATGGTACAGAATCCTCCAAGCGAGACAAGAAGCAAGCAGGGAAACTTGTTGGGATAGCAGTAGGATGTGCAGCTGGGCTAGTGATAATCTCTTCTCTGTTCTATCTATGGTGGACAAAAGATTCACCCAAACACATCCTAATTCAAAGAGAATCACCTGGGAAATGATGAAGCCAGAAGCAAAATACACCCATGAGTAGCCAATGAACTTTCATCATCTTGTAATATATATATATATATATAATTGTTCAATTGTGGTTTTGGATTTCAAGTTCAATGTTCAGTCTCAGTTATGGTTGATTTGCTGTGGGAATATTATCTAATGCTTCCTAACGTGATGTGAAGATTGGGGTTATTGGCAATGTGTTAGGTGTAAAGAAGACCTAACAGGTTTGTATAGAAAAATAAAAGTGGCTCCAATGGCCCTTTGCTTGATTGTTTATTTTTGCTTATTGGTTAGAATTTTGTTATATTTTGATTTTGGAGATTTTCATTAGGTTTTTGAATTTTAGTTATATTTTTCTAGGGATTATTCAGTACTATTGGAGTATATATTCTCGCTTTCACAAATACAAGTTCCACTCCTTTTTTATTTATTTTTTTAATAAAATATATATATAAATATTTTTTTTTAACTTGATAATAAAATATATTTAAACTCTATAAAAAAAACATGTCTGATACAAGTTTCATCTAAAACGAGATTAATAATCATTAAATTAAATATTTTTTTTGAAATTGTACATAATTAATTAAATATTAATGAGTTAAATATTAATGAATACATGAATTTAAACGGAATTGTTTAATTTAATGATTGTTAAGTTTATTTTTATTTGAGTTAAAGCTTTTTATAATTTTACATTTTATTTGAAAATAAAATTATTAATTATATTAATAAAATTTTATTAAATAAAAAGAGATTATTTTAAGTATGTAACTATTATATCTAATAAATTTTTTGATTAAAATATAAACGGATAAAGTATAATAAAACTTTAAAATTACTTAAAATTAAATTAAATTTAAAAATATTTAAATGCGGAGACATTTGAAAATTTAATTGATTGCGGCTGTAATCGATTGACCATGTTTCTAGAGATGCAATTATTGGTATTTGCATATTTGACCTCTAAAAGTTGTGTAATCTCAGTCTCAACCTCAATTAGAAGCTTCTACTACTCGCAATTAATTTTTCCAAGACTCTGTGGGACCAAGCGACTGGATCAACCCATAACCCGAACTGGAAATCACAGAGTCATTATCAACGTAGACCGTACGCGTAGTATGGTAATTAAAATAATCCCACACGCATCGTAACAAAACCAACCATTTTCCTCCATCTTCACCCCCTTAAATCCATAGAGAGAAAATGCTTTCCTTTCAGACAACCATACGCCCCCCGACAGTTCCGGTGATATAGCTGTCTCTTTCCTCATTCCAGATCTCTTTTTAATCGACGGTTCTTATTTATCCACGTGTCATTCGGATCTCAACCCGCTATTAAATCTTCCTTTTTCTCTTTCTCTGCCATTTCTTCTCCATTCTCATACACACACACACACAGGGAATCTAGAGAGAGAGTGAAACGGCTCGCCGTTTTCTTCTTTCAATCTGACGACTTCGTCCGTAGTCCATTTTTGTCGGCGTAGTTAGCAGATCCGGCGACGTTAAAAGTCAACGGTAAGGTTTAATCTCCATTAAATTACTTCACTAATCATACTTACAACTAACTTTCCTTGATTGCAACTGAATTGTATTTGTTCGTTTATTTACGCTCAAGATTACAGTGGTGAGGTGTTAGATCGGTTTACAATAAGGGCTTACGGTTCAATCTAACGGTCGAGATGGCGCCGAGCACGATCCGGAAAGCGATTGGGACCGTTAAGGATCAAACCAGCATTGGCATAGCCAAGGTAGCGAGTAACATGGCACCGGAGCTGGAGGTGGCGATAGTTAAGGCGACGAGCCACGACGATGACCCAGCGAACGATAAATACACAAGGGAGATCTTGAACTTGACATCTTATTCTCGTGGTTACGTGCACGCTTGCGTGGCGGCAGTGTCGAAGCGGCTCGGGAAGACAAGGGACTGGATTGTGGCGCTCAAGGCTCTGATGCTGATCCATAGGCTCTTAAACGAGGGAGATCCGCTGTTTCAAGAAGAGATTTTGTATGCTACGAGGAGAGGAACGAGACTTTTGAACATGTCCGATTTTAGAGATGAGGCGCACTCCAGTTCCTGGGATCAATCTGCGTTTGTCAGGACCTATGCTATGTATTTAGATCAGCGACTTGAATTGATGCTATTTGAACGGAAAGGCGGCAGTGCCGGCGGCAGTTCTCATGGTGATATTGAGAGATATGGAGCCAGAGGTGATTTCAGATCACCGCCACCGAGACCATACGAGTATAATGACTATGGGGACTATAGGGGTGAAAGTGGGCATGGAGGTTATGGAATGACTAGGAGGACGAGGTCTTTTGGAGACATGAGTGAAGCCGTGGGGAGAGATGGGCGAGAAGAGAGAAAAGCGGTGACTCCATTGAGGGAAATGAAGCCTGAGAGAATTTTTGGCAAGATGGCTCATTTGCAAAGGTTGTTGGACAGGTTCTTGTCGTGTCGGCCCACAGGATTAGCCAAGAACAGCAGGATGATACTGATTGCGGTGTACCCAATTGTGAGAGAGAGTTTTCAGTTGTATGCGGACATGTGTGAGGTTTTGGCCGTCTTGCTGGACAAATTCTTTGACATGGAGTACCCCGATTGTGTTAAGGCTTTTGAAGCTTATGCTAGCTCCGCTAAGCAGATTGACGAGCTGATTGCTTTTTACAATTGGTGCAAGGATACTGGCGTGGCTCGATCGTCAGAGTATCCAGATGTGCAGAAGATCACAAGCAAGTTATTGGAAACGTTGGAGGAGTTTGTGAGGGATAGGGCGAAACGGCCCAAGAGTCCTGAGAGAAAAGAGGAGGCTCCTCCTCAGCCTCAGGAGGAAGAGCCTGTACCCGATATGAATGAAATTAAGGCACTGCCTCCTCCGGAGAATTACACTCCTCCTCCCCCTCCTCAGCCAGAGCCTAAGCCTCAGCAACCACAGGTCACTGAAGATTTGGTGAATTTAAGGGATGATGGTGTTACTGCAGATGATCAAGGGAATAGATTGGCTTTGGCTTTGTTTGCCGGACCACCTGCTAATAATGGAAATGGATCATGGGAAGCATTCCCATCTAATGGAGAGACTCAGGTAACCTCAGCTTGGCAGAACCCAGCTGCTGAACCGGACAAAGCAGATTGGGAATTGGCTTTGGTTGAATCGGCTAGCAATTTGTCAAAGCAAAAGGCGACGTTGGGTGGTGGGTTTGATCCATTGTTGTTAAACGGCATGTATGATCAAGGAATGGTGAGGCAATATACTAACACTGCACAATTGAGCGGAGGTAGTTCCAGCAGTGTGGCATTGCCAGGGCCAGGGAAGAGTGCAACACCTGTTCTGGCTCTTCCAGCTCCAGATGGAACAGTTCATACGGTTAATCAGGATCCTTTTGCTGCTTCTTTGAGCGTTCCACCTCCCTCATATGTGCAAATGGCTGATATGGAGAAGAAACAACATTTGCTTGTCCAGGAGCAGCTAGTGTGGCAGCAATATTCGAAGGATGGGATGCGAGGTGAATCTAGCTTGACCAAGATCAACGGCACTGGATATTACACTGCAGCACCAGGGCCTATGCCAATGATGCCTTATGGAATGCCACCAGTGAACGGAATGGGCCCTCCGGCTGGGTATTACTACACTCCTCACTGATTCTTTATTCTGTTTATCCATAGACGAATTCTCGTTGTTCATGTTATGTTTTATCTTTCTAGTTTTTCCTTTTTAACCCTTTTAAAAGGTTTTGATGTTATTCCTGCTATTTGTGCAAAGATGGGCTTGGGAGGGAGGAGAGACTGAATTCGATACACTAGTGATTGTGGGGAATTTGATGTTTGGGGAACCTGTAATTGGAATCTTGGCATCTCTTTGTGCTTTTGTAATATTAGCACTTTCTTTGACACCTCTTGATGGTCTGAGCTACTCTCTGTTTAAGAACATAAAGCTCAACTAGCATTAACGAAATTTTTGTTATTGGGATTAATTATGGAGAACACTTGCTCTTTATTGGTTAGGTCTTTTTTATGAAGCCTTTGTGATAGTCTTAGGGGGGAATCTTGCCTAGAATAGAGAAGTTATGTGTTAACCTTCACAAAATGCTAATTCATGTCCTTTCTTGGCTTGGAAGCTGTTACGGGAAGAGGAAAATAATCCTCCAAATTTGGGAAGCCGAGATATTCATATCCCCCACCGTAAGGGATGATGGTTATTTCAACCCAAATATCTCTCTTCTTCTTCTTCTTTTTATTTAACATGGTGTGGGATGGACTTGCTTGGCTTCCCTTCGTGATAAGGAACTAAGTTCCTGTTGGAAGTACTTTGTTATTATCATACAGCTGTATCAGAAAACAGTTTTATATATCTGTAGTTTTAGTTGCAACTTTCTTGATTCCAGCTCTGTCTTGGAGGTTTAACCATGTAAGTGACCATTTGCAACATGCAGTTGCTAATTAAATATTTATGTCTTGATTATCTGAACCGCAATTTGGATATATACAGTCACCAATCTTCAACCAGAACGTAGTTGGGCGATGTTGACGAAAGATGATGTGTTACTATAAATTGACATCTGAATTTCTTATTTCGAAACAACCAAGGGAGACAAGGTTTAGGAAAAGGACATACAAAAGTACCTTGGATCGCTTAAAAACAATTGGGATTGAATTTATGAGTGTGCTTGAAGTAAATTGTTTATCAGAAATAGAAGAAGCTAATGTCGATAACGATGAAGTATAAAACAATGCAGATTGAAGCGTACAGAGTATGCTAGAGGAGGGCTAATTGAAAACGACCTCATGTCTGTAATGATACGACATCATAGGATACGTGTCTGTTGCATTTGCAATTTTGTGTTTCCTTTTCTAGTGGAAACACAGTAATCCAACTCAAACGGCATGCTTTATCTAAGTAGTGTGTAAGATAAGAACCAAAGAGGATCAATCCATAATGATGAAGTGACTGCTTTTTGTTATTCAAAGGAATGGCATTGGATTCCATGCATTTTTAAAGCTTCATTATGGCTCTTTGTTAATTCCTTGACCTGTAATTCCTTATTTCTTTATTATCATTAAGCACCCTGGAGTTGGGTGTCGGTGGTGGTGGGTTACCAAAATTGTAGGTGGCCACATGTACCAGTGTAATTAATTAGGACGATATTTCCTTCTTAAGGCTGGGACCCAAAAGAAGCACAAGTTCATAAACCGGGTGTGGATCCATCACTTGGGAGAAAATGGATGGTCCTGGTAAACTCTAGCAGTATGATGATACTAAAACATTATTAGGCATGGATCGTAGTGACAAGACTTATTTCATTGTCTTCTTTTGTGGGTGGCTAATGTTTTATTTTGAAAACAACTATCCGTGGAACTTTGTCCGCAACCCATTAGGAGCCGTAGTACCAATGACCCCACACCCTCTTCTTTTATGTTGTTATTTCCCGTGGAGAATGCTGCACCATTTGCTAGCACATTGGCAACTTTTTCTCTTTTCCTTGCTAGTCACAAACATGAGCCTTTTAGAAGGTGTGTTTTGTTGGACAAGCAAATGAAAATTAAGAGTAAGAGCGGCAGCAGGAGACTGGAACCTAAATCTGGATCATAATTGTCCTAATACCTAATTGGTACATGAGTGGTTTATGTGGATTTAATGCTTAGCCAAAACCTACATTTTCCATTTTTGTTGTGCAGCTTCTCGAATTGGCTAAGGAATTGAATAGGTAATTAGTCAAAATAATAAACATGTCATTGATTACCTAACACTTCCAATCCCATCAAACTCGGAATTGAGATGTCAACTGCTTGGCCTTAGCTGTATGTGTGCGCAAGATAAAGCAAAAGAAATACCATATGTACATGAAAGGCTACTGGATATTTGGGCTCCAGTGGGACCAAAGCAGGTCGACTGTCCCACCGCTCCACCTGTTTCTTTTTTTTTTTACAAAAGCCTGTGGTTGTTGGGTCTCATTTTCAATACAACTGTATAATTGTTATTATAATATCTTTTTCAACGGGCAATCATATATCACAAGTGATAGATTGGGCCTTGGATTAAGGTGATTGGGCTGAAAGTTGATTGAGACAATTTCACCACCCTTTCTCCCAGTGAAGCATTAAATTGTCCCAAAGCCTTCAAATATGTACTTGGAACTTGGAAATTGGAATTGGATCACATGAATGCAAAGATAGGCCGGCCAGAGAGCACTTCCACTTATTGACATTTGCAGACAGACATTCAACTTTCCTGGCTGGGCTACGAGGCCCATAACTATAAAAGTCTATTATATAATACCAAACTGGAACTTAATTTAAAGCCTAAAAACAAAGCCCAAAAAGAAAAAGAAAGTTTATTCTCATTTGCTCAACCAAACAAAAAAAAGCCAATAAATCCTCTACCTCCCAGTTAAGCTTTGATGCTTTATTGCTACTTGTGTTTGTTCGTTTATTGATGCACACTCATATTCCCTTCCCATTTCTTTTACTTTTTAATTTCCTGATGACCTATCCGAAATTTTTGTTTTAATTAAATTATTTATTTGTTCAAAATATTTTTAGATATTTTAATAATTAAAAGTGTATGTATTTGAACCCATCTTTTCTCACAGTTCCCGTTTTCTATACACAAGCCATATAAGCTCTTCCAATTTACTATAGGAGTCTCTTAAGAAAATGGTGATAGAAATTTAAAATTTAAGTCTTGTTTATTATTTTCTGAAAAGTCACGAATATTTTAATTAAATTGAAGTAAATTATTTTTTTATATAAAAAAAGACTATTGATTTTTCGAAAAATTAAAAAGAAATTTCTAGATGCACCCCATTTAGATGTTTTTTTTTTTTTTTACTGACTAAATGATGATGCAGTTTTTTACTATTATTATTATTATTAAATTTATTGTAAAAAATACATTTCTTTGATTTATAAAATTTGATTTTATAGACCATTAATATATATCTAGTTAGTGTAAATTATCATTTAATATTTAAATATTTTCATTCGTTTTATAAATTATATTCAATAGTCGTTGAAATTTGGTTTCGTTAACTAACTAAATAATTCTTTCTGTCTTTCTTTCTTTTTTTCTTAATTACATGTCACTGGAATTCTAATAGTCACATATTAATTAATATTATAGTATCTTATCACACACACAATTTACTAAAAATATATTTATAAATTTAAGTATTTATTTTTAAAAATCATTAGTTATATTTAAATTTTAAGATTTTAATTATGATATTTCCAAAATTGCTACATCATGTATGTGTGTTTCTCTATCTTTTTTTTTTGGAAATTGTGCATAAAAATAACTAAAATAGTTCCTTAAATGCTATATTATTTATATCTTTTTATTAAATATAAATAAAAATTCATATATTAACACTTAAATGAAATTATAATTAATTATAATTTTACAACTAAGAAATTTATAATATGGTTTTGAAAATAAAAAATAAAGTAATATTGGATACAACTTAGTACAAGTAATATATCTGTTCTCAAATTAAGAATAACAAAACATACATGTGTTTTTTTTTTTTAAAAAAAAAAAAAAATTGTGATTTATTATTATGCAAAATGCCATTAATCTAAATCAAGAGTGAGAAAAAAACAAATTGGATTACAAGTACTTTAGATTTTGGCAGCAACTTTTACAGAAAACCAATTATGCAGGTTCACATAAAGAAGAAGAACCAAAGAGTACTGTCACTAGCAGCAGGCCACCCACCCAGAGCCAAATCATCATGTACAAGTGGCTATGGCTTATTGCTACTGTACTATTTTCCTTTTCTTTTCAAGAAATGACCTCCTGCCTCCTATGTCTTTTTCTTCCCCCAAAAAAACACTTTGTCTTTTTTCCATCTTTACATCGGTAAATCAAGATTTCCATTACAAGAGATTAACATTCGAGGGTCTTGTATTAATGAAGTTTAACTAACATATTTACTTCAAATCCATTGTTATTAATGCCCAGATTCACTTGCTGGCATTGCTTGAAAAAAGATGAGTTGCTGCAGAGGCAGAAATTCCACTCACGGATGAGAGCAGAGGGTACTTATTGAAACATCTCATTGATGGCTGCGTGTGTGAGGCCATCTCTCCAAAAGGTTGATGGAAAAGAAGAAACGTAATAATGGCATAAATGTTCAAGAAGATTCTCAGCCTCAGGGCTCAACAAAAGCTTGGTTTCTTAGGTGGATTGCTGTTTCTTTTCTTTTCTTTGTTTCAATAAATTTTGTTTTGTGATGCAGTACTATCAGAGCTTTAGCTTTGGATGGTCATGGGTTCTAAATGGAGATGTGTCATTTACCCCACATGTCTGCAAGCTCAGAATGCCTCAAAAAGTGGTGACTGTGACAAATGCTTGGCTTGGCCTCCCTCAGTCAATGCAAACAAAGAAGGATTCGTTTCTTTATTTTTTCTGTTTTTTTTTTTTAATTACCAGATTTGAAGTCATTATTGGGACAAGTCATCTACTCAAATTAGGAGGAGGTTGATATTATTGCTTGCTGTTGGGTCAAGGTGAGAACACCAAACCAAACCCAAAAAGCTCATTTTAACATTCTGTTTCTGTGCAGCTTTAGTTCAATTTCACCACCAAAACCCATCAAAGCTGGAAGCTTTTAGGACAATTTGGAGTGTTAAACTAAAAAGAAAGAATTTGATTAGTGTAAATCAAAGTTGGTAGATTAAGAAAAAGCAAATTTCCAATTTCCATGTGGTTAAATAGATGAGCCCCACCAAAATCACTGCATTCCCTGATCTCTATATTCACCATTCATGGTGTGGCAGGAGAAGAGAGCTGAAAATATGGTCGCTGTCGGTGGTATCTAAGCAAACCCCAACCTCTACTCGCTGTAAGGTTTCACAAGGAAATGGCAGCAAAAAAAAATTATGTTGTAAGAGAGAGTGTGTAAAAAAGAAAATGAAAGGTGGAGAGGCCAAAACCTTAATAATGAAAGAGAAAATATATAGAGAGGGACTCCTGGGGCTAGGGGAAGCAGGCATGTGGATGATTGGGGGACACACCAAACTCATCGATTAAACCCGTTCTGAATAATTGAGTTCATTGCAGAAAAGAGAGAGAAAAAGAAAAAGAAATCAAACCAAAAAACTCCCCTCTCCCCTCACTGTCTCTCTCTCCACTTCCCATTCATTATATTTTTGGTACTACTGGCTTCTGTAGAGTAGTGTGGGACTTGGGTGAGAGTCACAAGCCAAGCAAAGGGCAAAAGGAAACCAAAAGCAGAAGCTACCTCCACTTCCACAGTGCTTGGACCTTGTTTTTCTTTTTTCAGGAAACAGAAGACTCTGTTTTATTTTTCTCTCCAAGCGTTGGTGAAGATGCCCAGATCAGGCCCCAGACCTTATGAATGTGTTAGGAGAGCTTGGCACAGTGATAGACACCAGCCCATTAGAGGTTCTCTCATTCAAGAAATTTTCAGGTTTCCCCTCATCTCTCTCTCTCTCTCTCTCTCTCTCTCTCTCGGGTTTGTAAGTATGGGCATGTGGTTTAGTATCTTTTTTTCTGTCACCATTTTTTTTTTTTTTGCTCTGTATTTTGGTTAGAGTTGTCAATGAGGTCCATGGCTCTGCAACTAAGAAGAACAAGGAATGGCAAGAGAAGCTACCTGTTGTTGTCTTGAAAGCAGAAGAAATTATGTATTCCAAAGCCAATTCCGAGGTAACTCTCTCTCTCTCTCTCTCTCCATACAATCCTCTCAGTTAGTCAGTCTCTCTAGACTGAAGTTTCTTGCCCCCATCTGGTTCTTGTCTATTGCTCATTATAAAATCAATAAAATTTTAGCAACCCATGAAGTCAAGTTTTTTGTCTTTGAAGCTTAATCTGAAGTTCTGTGCTTTGGGTCTGAACAATTTATGCATTTATATGTTTCTGGGACAATAAGCTTTCCATGGTTTAGTGGATTTAGTTACTGTGTTTGTCTGAATCTTATGCATTGGCTTCTGATTCTCACATAGGCTGAATATATGGACCTAAAAACACTTTGGGACCGAGCAAATGATGCTATTAATACAATCATTCGACGCGATGAGAGTACTGAAACTGGAGAGCTTCTTCAACCTTGCATTGAAGGTACTCACCCCGATTTTACTATCTGCAATGGAGATGTTTGCTGCTTTGAAATAATCTTGGCTCAGATTTCAGTGCTTGTTATTGATTTCAACATGTGGTACTTTGAATGTAGATTAGTTAGACAAGTGAACTGTCTTTGAAGAAAGATAGGAGGGAGATATGATAAATTTGATGAAATCATGCAATTATTTCTCTAAGAATAACACTTTTAAGATAACTCACTTTTTGTGTAATGCTACACTTTTTACTGCCAGCTGCTCTTATTTTGGGATGCACTCCAAGAAGAGCCTCCAGGAGCCAACGAAATTGTAATCCCAGATGTTACCTTATTCCTGGCACTCAAGAGCCCAACACTTTCTCTTCCGGCATAGTAAATAGCACCACACGAGCAAATCATACCACAAGCCCTCCATGCATACCTAATTATGCAAACTTCATAACACCCACAATTATTAATTCAACCCTCTTGGGCCCTGAGTTGCAAAACCTTGTTTACAAGAATGTCGCCGTCACTCCTAACAAATTTCTCTTTGCAACTGATAACAGTCATCTAGCTAACTATAACCAATGTTTACCAGCGGAGAATCGTCCTGTGTCAAGTATGTGCTCAGTTTATCCCTTGTACTACGGAAGTTGCCTAAAGCCCCAGCAAGACTTGGGAATTCTTTCTAAAGCTGCTGAACCTGTCAGGGTGAGTGGTATTGAGCAAAACCTCTTCTCCTATAATGAGGATCCTGCTGTTAAAATCAATCAATCAGATCCCAGTGATAGTCTATTGGAGCAGCATGAAGTTGGGTGTGATTTGTCTCTACGGCTGGGCTCTCTTTCAGCTTCTTTGCCAAGTGTTCAAAAGCGTCAACTCCAGGATGTTGAAGCTGTTGGTTCTGGTTATTCACAAGAGAGGAGTGAATTCAGCCATCGGATGCCGCAGACTGATAAAGAATTCTCTTTGTTTACTACAGTCAATGTGGATAACTCATTAGATTCATGTCCAAGCAAATTGAGAGAAGATGTAAATGTAGATGCGCAGATGAAAAAGCGCAAGGCAGTTTTTGTTTACCCTGTGGAGGATCAGGCATATTGTTGGCAGCCAAAGCTTCCATGCAACGATTTGACTAGCCGAATGAAAAGTGCAGGTTCATAAACTGATGAGAATCTTAACCAGCAGAATGAAAATTGTAGGTTTGTAGACCCACAGGCTCTTGCTTCTGTTTGTTTCTTCAATTATTGGCATTCCTTAGTGAGGATATGCCTTACTAAAGCATTTTTGGTAATCCAGCTGTACTTTGTAGTTTGCTTGGGTAGTGCTAAGCTGCTAGCTATGTTGCCGCAAGAATGTTAGTTGTAAATAACCAAATGTAAATTAGAAGAAATGATCCTGGAGGAATTAACAGAAGAGGCTTGTGGTTTTACAATGTGCTAAGAACTGTGTTGTGCAACATAGTCCTGAAATTGGAACTAGGCTATTATCATGCTTTATTTTGTTTTATCTATATAAAAAGAAGCTAATTGGGTAGCCAAAGTCATTGTATGTTCAAACCCAGTTCCTTGTTGCACATGGGATGTAATGATAGAGTAAGATATATCTATATGGGAAGGATGGGGCAAAGTAGTGTCTCTTCAGTAAACCTTAAACTTAACTATTATGAGAAATGATCTGGGGTGACTGGCCCCCAGTCTAAGTGGTCTGCTTAAGAAGTGGGAAAGAGACGATTAATGAATAACTGGATAGGGTTTTGGTTAGTGTTAGTGGGGGACAAGAAAGTGTTTCATGCCAATTCTTCCAATTAACCTTGGATATGTGCTTTGGGGCTATGTTGTGGACCCTTTGCTATTTGATCTAATTAGGTAGGTATAAGACTTTTTGTTTGTACGGTTGGTGATTAACATTTGTGGGCATTAGGTGCTTATCAGCCGTTTATAGGGTCAGATTCTCATTCATTCTAGGTCATAGCTCTCTCTATGTGCCTTTGTGGGCTATTTGGTCTTTGCAAGTTTTTCTTTAATAATTAGGTAGGCCAAGGAAAATGGATGGAGGAGGTTCACTCTCCTGTACTTGAGCAACTATAATTGCTTAAACTACATGATAGTGCTTGGGGAACCAGCAGCATCTTCAAATGTGGGTGAAAAAGGTGATGGAATTCTGAAAATTCCTTAAACACACAGGAAAGGTTGCTAATAAGATAGAAAGAGAGAGAGAATCAAATTTTCTTTGTGTATTGTACTTGAAGAATGTCAAAAAAAAAAAAAAAAACTAGAGACTTTACATGTATTTCATTATTTTGATTGCAGAAACCAGAGGCCTTAATCTATCTGATTAAAACAATATTGAAGCTTTTTGATATAATCAGGAACTTCTGCAGGAGCCCCTTTATTACTGTGTGCAGAAGGCCATTTATGAGAAGCATTTGTAGTCTCTTCAAGTAAAACAAAATTAGATTCTGTACACAATAGAGTTGCACTAGTTACTGCACTCATCACTTGAGTATTGGGAGGAAGTAGGAGATGCAAATGAAGATGAAGAGGAGGTTGAAGAAGAGCAATAGTGGAAATCAATCTGCAGTCTCTTTAAGGAGAGAATGTAGTCACTTTTCCCATTTTCTCTTCCTCTTCAAGTTCCTTAAGTGTTATGGCAGCCAGGAATCTTTTAATGAACTCCCTACCACAGTCTTTCCCTTTGCAAACTATGTCTGCACTTTCTTCGTTGACATCTTTAGGCTTTTCTCTTGCCGCTGCTGCTACTGTTTCATTGGAGTCGGCCTCTTCTTTCACCACCTTCCAATACATCACCGATGACTCGTCGAACTTTAAGATGTATGCCTGGTTGCAGCCCTCAAAGAGCCTCTCTCCTAAGGAATCAATGATGTAGAAAGCATCAGCATCTGCTTTCAACACAAAGAAATGATCATTACAAGTCTCAATATAGATCCTCTGGTCATAGGCTTCAGTACTGCTGCTCAACTCTTTCCATATATCATCAAAAGACTTGGCTCCCTTTAAGTTTTCAAACTTTTCTGGGCTAAAAATCCCAGTAAAGATTTATTGCGCAATATGATTAAAGGCCTAAGATCAGCCTTCAAAACCGTCTCAAGATTGAAGTGGTTATCCGGGAAGGAGTTCATATAGGACTGATCATTACAGAGTTTGCACCACTCAGAGGATCCTTCTGCTATAAGGCTATCAAATTGTGATGCCGTTGGCATGAAGTTTTGGTTTGATTGAAGCCAGTGGACAATGACTGTAGCCAATGCTGCAGGTGCTGTGTCCATCAGCCTTTTCACTTCTTTGATCAAAGGACGCGAAGAACACGCTGGCTTTGAGTTTTGCTTGCCCATCTCTGCTGACTAATTCCTTCAACTCCCAGCAGTCACTTCTGATGCGGCTCTTATCTTTCTGCAAATGGGTATCCCAGAATTGCATTAGGCATCTCTGCCTCATATATTATCAAGATTCACTTCTGCTTCTAAGAAAATATCATAGATTAAAGGAAAATACTTGTTGGGCATCATCAGAATTATCGAAGTTAGGCAACTTTTATTTTCAACCACATCATTTTCTGCATTAACCTTCTCGATTAATGGTTCTTTTTTCCACCCACTCTGCATTAACCTTCTCGATCAATGGTTCTTTTTTCCACCCACTCTGAGACGAGAGTTGCATGGAGTCTCTTAACTCGGGATGATCCCAACACTTTTCCTGTATTGCCAATCAAAGGCACTGAGTCATTAAGTTAGATTGTAGTGTATTGAAGTGTAGAGCAGATAAAACTATCAGATGTATTGCAATATTAAAATAAAGTCTCGATTCTCAAATCCAGTTTACTAATTTTAGTTAACTATATTTTTTAGCTATTATATTATTTAATTTCAATATCGTCTAAATTTAAATAATTAATTTTATTTTTTGTTTTTTGGCGTAGAATATTAGATTTAACTCATGGCATCAAACGGCAACGTTGTGAATATACTCACAACCAAAATTTTCTTTTTTCAAAAGTAAAAATTTTGAATTTGGAGAATTAAGATGAGAACGTTGTGAGTAACTCTTGAGAAAAAGTATATTGAACCAGATGAAGAGACCAAGTTAAAGGAAAATAAGAAGGATTCTAAAGTATTATTCTTCATTCAGTAAATTGTGCACGAGTTAGTTTTTTCAAAAATTGCAGCGCAACTATGATGTACCAAGCCAATTTTAAGGTAATCACGATTAACTTCAATCCCTTCATTGTGATTTCAAAACCTTGCAAATGAAGAGTGGAGATGCAGTGCAAGATTTTCTCTCAGTAGCTACAATTGTTAATTAAATGAGGTATTATAGAGAAGAAATATTAGATCAAATTATTGTTGCAAAGGTGTTAAATAGTTTAAATCCAAAGTTTGATCATATTGTGACAGCCATTGAAGAGTTTAAAGACTTAGCTACATACTCATTTGATGAACTGATGATCCTTGCAATCTCATGAAGCGAGATTATACAGATGAGATGAAAAGAATGAGAAGAAAGACTTTCATGTAAAAGTTGAAGTAGCTAGCAGAAGATGTAGAAAATAAAGATACAGAAACAGAGGTCATAGCAAAAACAATCATAATAGAGGCGATGGAAAAAGAAAAGAGCAGCATGAACAAAGAACAGAGAATCAGATAACTAGCAGAAGCAGTATTCAATACTATTACTACGAAAAATATGGGTATGTAAAAGCATATTGCTGGAAACAAAATTAGTAAGTCAATTATGCAGAAAAGAAAGAGGAGACCAAGCTGTTTATGGTTTACGAAGATGGGCTTTTTGCACTTTTGAGGTTAAAAAAACTTATTTTAACATCAATCATATTAGTTCTCATTTAATAGCCATTAATCTATTAAATGAAATTCCAAATTTTATTTGCTAATTTCATTTCACCTTGCGCAAGGATTTAATTTAGAGTGATAAATTATATCTTAATCGTATAAATACCTTCATATAGTTCCTAATATATTTAATTCATTCTCATTTGTTACTCATGAACTAAACAACGTGTAAGATGAATCAAAATATAAAAATTCATATATAAGACTATTTATTGATTTCAAGTTAAAATATCATTTACAAAATTATTATTTGAATAATCCATAAACACATATTATTTTCATATGAATTTCTCAAATGGATCAATTCAATGCATTTATTCATAAAATAAGTACATACATATTAGTTTTAAATATCAATTTTAGATATCTCACATATTTCAATTTATGAAATTAATTACTATTTAAAAAAAAATATAATATGTATTAATCGCGATGGATCTAATCATTATCCAATCATAATAAAAATATCAACAATAAAAAATATTTGAAAACGTTACTTAAATCTAATCATTATCCAATTATAATAAAAATATCAACTAAAAATATTTAAAAACATTACTTAAATATAATAAAAATTTCACAATTATAACTGTATTATAATTTTTTTATAAAATAATAAAATTTTATAAATTTTATTTTTTTTAATTTAATTAAATAAATACTAAAAATAAATAATTTTTTTTATAAAATTATATTAAATATTTAAAATATGTAAATAATAATATCCGATTATAACTAATTTATTTACCTTGCTATAATTTCTTTGGCTCTTCAAACATGGAACAAATCTACTTCAGGGTCCTTTCCATTTCATCTAATAACAACTATTCCTTCTTTTCCATCTTCGTCATCTCTCCCGCAAGACGACTTCGAGCTTCAATGGCTTCACCTTCACGTGAAGCTTCTTTGTTGGAGTCGGCAGCTATGACGACTACTTCTTCATCTTCTCTCTTTCGAAACTCAAATGATTTTATGTGCTAAAAGTACTGATTGGGATTTGAAGTATAAAGAGATTTGCTTAAAAGAGGAAATAACAATTAAGAGCAGATTGTGTGTTAGTTAGTTTGTTTGATGGTTTTGTAACGAACGTTCCATGTCCAAACGAGGAAATTGTTAGCCGCGTGTGAGCGTCTTCAGTCACGTGATTTTTATATTTTTGCTTGTCTGGCAGTTTGTTATTGCTGGAATTACTTCGTCTATCTAGAAACGCCCTACACCTGATTCATCCTCGGATTGGGAGTTGGGGAGGTGACACGTCAACTGGAACAGACAACGATTTGACACGTTGGATACGCGCTGGAGTTGAAGGGAGGAGTGAGTTGTCCGAACTGAACAGCCGAGCCTGGTCTTCGAAGAAAAGAAACTACTTGGTCGTATTGTTGCCACGTGTTGTAATTATCGTTCTCCACACGTGCGGAAACTGATTTTGCCAATCCTTAGGCTGCTGTGTATTTCTTCGTCATTTTATTTTTAGGGAAGAAATACTTTAAATATTATTAAAAAAAATTATTATCATTTAATAAGAAAAAATCGCTTTATAATTTTTTTTTCATATTAACTCTTTTTTGTGTATAGTTTATTGTAGATTATCATCATTTTTCAAAAAGTATAATTTCAAAAATTTTACATAATTAATAATATAATGTACATGACATGAAATTTAAAACGCTTAATATATGATATATATCAATAAAAATAATTAAAATATATCCATTGGTTTTTAAAAATCAATACTACATTATATTTTAGCTTTATTAAATGAATATATCTTTGTCTGATTTTTCTTAAAAAATTTTGTTTAATAAATTTTTAAAAATAAATTAACTTTCACCCCTTAAATCATGAATATAATTCCAAAATCAAAGGTATAATTTGTATATTTTAACTTTATCAAATTAAAAATAAATATATATATTTTTTAAATAGGGGTTGAGAGAATTTCATTTGATGATAAATTTTAAAGCATTGAGTTTTCTAAAATCAAGAAAGATTTATAAAAAATAAAAAATAAACATGTGTATTGCTCCATATTGTTTAGATAAATGGTGTCTTTGGTAGTTATTTTGATGGTAATTTATTTTATTTAAATTTTTATATATTTTATCATTAAATGATATTTTTTATGCAATAATAACTATTAATTAATATTTACTTTTATTTAAAAAAAATAAATTTACTGAAAGTTCCTATATAAATTGTGAAATTTTTTTTTTTTTTTTTGCAATACAATAAAACTTGCATTTTCAAGATCTAGTGGGCTAAACTATATACAAAAAGAGGGATAAACAAATCCAAGAACCCAAGAAAAAGAGCAACCAACTACAGCTTAAGTCCAAGCCCAAACAGCCCAAAACCCATGAAGAACAACCCGAAACCCAAGCCAAGGTCACCAATCGGACCAACACACTCAGCATGCAGAACCATCCATCCACAGCCAGAGAATCGCAACACCAAACAGATAAGACAACTGACAAGCAGAGAAATTCAAATCCGTCTCCAGTATCTCTAACGAAAAACAACAGAAATTAAAGTCAGAGGCATGCATGCAACACTGGAATCTTGGATAGATCAACTGGACAAAGATGGCATTAAGAACAACCACTGCGAGGGAGGAGGCGCAGCAAGCTCAATCAGTCATCGGCCTATAGAAACATTATCCATCGGACGTAGCGTGCGATCTCGAGCAACGAAAACCAAATAGTAGAGGTCCTCCCGCAAGAAATGAAAACAGAGCTATTACTCTCAAGACAAACAAGACTAACAGGTTATCACTCACAACCGCTACTCTTGCAAAACCCCGCTGACCTTCAATATCGACGACCGCTTTCTCACTTACTCTGACTTTTCGCTTTCCCTGCGATTTCTCTCACCGGCCGCCGTAGATATTGAATGCACACACTATAAATTGGGGTTCATAATTCTCATTAGCAATTGCTTTATTAATTATTACGATATTCTTCTGCAAGTTATTAAGTAAACTATGGGCCCAAATCATAACCCAACACGGCCCAATATATAACAGCGTTAATTAATTAATTTAACTCGCTTTTATCTTGTTAAAATAAAAGGCAATTCACAGTATAGTTTCTAAATTATTATAAATTATTAAAACTAAAAAGATTCACTCACGAAAAATTAAATTGTTATAATTTAATATTAAATTTAATAAAATTATTATTTTATTAATATAATAAAAATTTAATAATTAAATTATTTATTATTAAAATGATAAAAACTAAATTATAAATTTTGTTAAATCTTTAATACTGTGTTATAAATTAACAATTAAATTTAAAAGTCAAATTATATTATCAAAGGAAAATAAAAAAATAAATATTTTATTTTTTAAGTGCCTTAGGACAATGTATCAAATGTGACCTAAAAAAAGAAAATAAAATTTGCACCTTTTAGTTGAAACTTGAAAGTTATTTGGATTACCTAACTCATTTTTTATTTTTTAAAGTCGTCTTAGGGCGGCTAAAGAGTTAGTTTTTTTAATTCAAAATTCAAGAAAATTAAGTGTTATATAGCAAATTTTTTGACAATTTTAGTTTTCATATATGATATTTTAATTAAATTCAACATTGATTTTGTTTAGAAAATTATTTAAAAAAAAAAAAGAAATATTTTCTCTTACTTTCTAATAGAGATCTCTCAACCTTCTATGTGTTGAAAGGGCTCTACCAACTAAAGAAAAAAAATCTATCGAAAATACATCTGAAGAAAACTCTTTAATATTCAAGTTAAATTTAAAAATTTTAAAATAAAATTTTAATAATAAGAAAAATATAGAAAAATAACGAATAAGATAAAGAAAAACAAGAAGCTAAGATATATATATATATAAAAAATATAAATATATTTTTTGATACATTTTTTATAAACTTATATTTTAATTAAAATAATATTTATAATTTTATATGTTATCAGCTTTCCAATAAAAAAAGGCAATCAACTGTCCTTTCATTGAGTATAACTAAATTTATTTTGTTGAGCAAAGGTAGGTCATTCAGGGATGGATTTATTTGATTTGATTGAATTTTAAATGAAGGCAATTTTCAAACTGAAGTGACACTTAGAATTAATTAAGTTGCAAAAAATGTTACCAAATAGTCAAGTATTGTCCAATAATATATGCTTTACTGCGATAAAAATAAAAATAAAAATTTAATGAAGGTGATAATGTTAAAAATGAGCTTAAGGTGATGATACAGGTTTGACAGAATCATGACGCATCCATGCTTTTGCTTTGCTCAAGTCAAAAGCTCTCATAAATTAATACCAAATCCAATAACCTTCTGCTCTACTTTCAATATATGTGTATGTATATAATTACATAATTCCTAATTTTCATCAAATCCAAATCCTAATTCTAAGACTTTTTAAGCCAGATCAAAATTTAATTTATAAAAATATATACTCAAAATAATCATAATTTTAATTGATATATTATTTATTTATTTATTAAATATATATATAAAAGACTTAAAATGAATATTTATAAATTTAGTCTGATGATAATTCAATATATTTAAGAGTTTTTAAATTTTACTCTTTTAATTATTATTTAAAAAAATATTTAAGGTGGAGTTTTTTCCTCGGACACTCTGGCATGTGAGTTAGTGGACACATAAAAAATATTAATATATCATATAAAAATTAATGGGATGCATGTGAGATCATGAAGTGCTGTCATATTGTCACGTGGAAATTTTTTTTTTTGAAAAAAATACAACGGATGTTTCATAGTAGCAAGTAAATTTCGTATTGGGTGTAGGGTATAGCTTTGGTGTATTTTGGTTGGCACATTGAATATTCATGCGGCTGTCACTCAGCCTACGTATTAATTGGTTACCCATTTTGCTGTTTGCAACGATGAGATCCATCTCAGAAAATATACATGAGATAAAATATATTGAAGAGAGGATCAAAGGTGGCTGGAATGATGAGATCAGTCATGGATATTTTGAATCAAATGGGTTATAGGAAATTGGAAAATATAACACAAAATGAGGATCTTGTCCAACCTTACTCCACCTATCAATGTCTCATGTTGATTACACCTGTAAATTTCTTCATTAATTATCTTTTAAGGTTGTTTTTTCGATACTAATTAATCTATTAATTAACCAATTCTTACAGCTTTTTAAGGTTCCTGCGACTCATGGCTGCAATGCCAGTATAGAATCATCTCTTTGTCCATTTGTCTCACTGCTTGCTCCTAGACATATTCGCTTCCATTTGTACATTACTCTTCGATTTTCTTCCAGCTAAAATTTTGGGAAAGTGAAAAAAAAAAAAAAAACTTTTTAACTTCATCTGTCATTAATTTTAAATTTTATAATTTAATTTATATTAAAATAATATAATTATAATAAAAAAACAAAAAAAATTATTCTGAATCAGCCAATAATAACTTAATAAGGCCTACGCATAGCTGATGCATGTTAGCTGATGCATGTCACGTGGCTAGAAGGGTCGGTTTCAATTTCATTGACCTAAAGAGAAGAAGGGTAAAAATGGAAATGAAAGATTTGGGAAGCGGACCCACATACCAAGTTGCTACAGAACCGCGGACCCAGATCCGATGGGTATGAGTTGGAGGTGGTTCACGACAAGCTTTTGACTCATTCCCTCACTTTCGTCCTACTTTGCATTAAAGTAATCCCAACTGGAAATTAATTTTTGATAAATTAGTCTCCCATAAATTATTTAATAATTCCACTATAAATAATACATTAATTTTTCACCAATTTCTCTCCACTCGCCACTCAAAAGTCATGCCCTTCTCTACTTAATTCACATTTAATTATATTTATAATCAATGATTTTTCTTTTTCATAAAAAAATATTTTATTTTATTTTAAATAATAATCATATAATAACATTATGCTACGTACACAATTTAATTGATAAAATAGTGGTGAGAATCAGAATTATTCAATGTATGTGACTTTATAATATTTATTTATTAATTAAATATTTCAAGTTATGATCCCATAATAATTAGGCATACTGCTAATATATTTTAATAATCCACATTAGATTATTTAAAAAAAATAATAAAGCAATCCACATGCTAGCTTTTGAATTTATAGTTTTAATATTAAAAATTTTAATTTAGGGTTTATGTCGTAAAATAATTTGTAAAAGAATATATACACTCACTAAAAATTATTTGATTAAGTAATGAATAGTACATAAAATAAAAAAATAATAATGGAAAAAATACTTTTGTGAAAAGTTTGTTAGATAAATAATGTATTCAACTAAAATAAATTCTTAAAAAATATTTTTTTTTGAAATAATGGGAATTTAAAAAAAAAAAATCATAGCATACTTTCAAGAAAAAAAAAAAGAAAATGTTAATTTTCTGTTAGAAAAAAAAAGGTCAACCCTCTGTCATAGGGAAGGGATGAAGGGAACGTTAAGAATTCAAAAAACGTGGTCAGAAAAATGGTAAACCTTTATTTACCCACCCCTTCTTGGACCCATATGAGGTCTGAATTGGACTTTTCTGATATGGATAAGGTTTTAATTTAAATTTATTAACCCATTCAAATTGATCTAGACTTAAATCTGTTAGATAATAATAATAATAATAATAATAATAATAATAATAATAATAATTAAATTTTAGATATTTTTTTAAACTGCATAGAAATGCATAACTACACAGTGCAACAATTTTAATACATCAAATTTGCTAAACAGAATGTGATCTAACTTTAGATAAAAACTTAATTTGAAAAAAAAAAATTCATAAACCTATTTTATGGTGAAATTTATCAAAATATTAACAGATCTACTAATTAAATTAATAAATAAATATATATTTTCAAATTATAATCACAATACTAATATAATAATCATATAGCCACAAACATTCTACAAAATCTAACTATAAGGATAAGAAAAAAGGTTGAATGTATTATGGTAAAATCTATCTTATAAATAATATTATGATAATTATATCTAAGGCTAAACTAAAGTTACGCTATTGTCTTATCAAATTAATCTTATTGTTTCTCGGTCTTAAATTCTAGATAATTTCCTTTCGTTAGATATTAATTTACCTTTTTAATATATTTTTTGGAAAAATTATTAAAATAGTAAAAAATAAATTTACTAATTTTAATAATCATTTAGTAATAGAATAATATGAATAAAGAAGATGTAAGTAAAGATAATATAAAATTCATTAATTTTAATTATAATAATTGTATTTGTGAGATGAATATGATTAAATGTCGGATTTATTTTTATTCTCAGATTGTGAATATGATTGACTTAAACCCATGTAAAAAAAAATAAAAAAAATCAATAATTAAATTTACCAATTTAATCAAATCAAAACCGTAAAAATCAGATCGATCATTCATTCTGCGACCTGAAATCACTAATTTCAACCCGAACCCGAACCCGAACCGGCTCTGGTGGCGGGGAGTTCCTCCATTTCCCAGAGAGTCAAACGTCTGCACAACATTTAAAAAATTAAGAAATTGATGAATCTGTCAATCCACAGCTTACCCAAAATTTTGATTCTTGATGAACAACCTTGAAAGATAAAACCCACCTCAGATCTCTCCAGAAAGAGGCTATGGACCTCTGCCTGTAATTCCACTATTGTTCCTACAACCTCACCCATGAAATAAGGTGAGATTTTCCTGACTCTTGCATTTACTCATTCTCTATTTCTCTCTCTAATTTAATTGCTACAGGAGAATTCAGTTCCTTTGAATCTGGCTCTTCTCACACGTCTTGCTCTCTATCTTGTTCTCATGCTATGGGCCAATTAAGGAGTTCTTATCACTTGGTTCTCTTCTTCTTCTTCTAGCAGCTATCTCTTGGACCACTGAAGGCTACCCATCACTTCTTTTTGTTGATTCTGTTCTCTGTAGTCTTGATACAATTTGAATCCTTGTTTCCTAGTAGTTTGAGGTCTGAATTTGTCTGTAAATTCTATTACTGAGTGAATCATGTCTGCTTCTTTTACTAGCCAATTGGTGTTTGAAATGAAGGGGCGCACGGGTTTAAATGCCAAATAGAAGTCCGTGATTGGGAAGCATCGGTGTGCTTTCGTTTTCGTCCATTCATACTACTAAATCTTCTTTTCCTTGCATTTCTATCCTCTCCATTCCATAGCTTGTTATTCTTTTTTTCTTCAGTTCCTCAAAATTTCTTTAAATTTAGGAATTGTTTTCTTTGGATGTCTTCCAATCTGCATCTTTCATACAGCTAATTTTGGTGTTTAAAGGCTGATGTCTGTGTCCTCTGTTTAGCAGCAAATTTTCCTTTCTTTCCATCAGTTGTTTTCGCACTTCTCTTCTAGAGTGGATTTTCTTTGTCTCTTCTGGTGCAGCCATGGATTGTGGGGGTTTGATTTGTTTTGTGGGCTTGGTTATTCTCATTCTATCTGAATCATGTATAGCTGGTATACAAAGCATTGGCAAGATTTATCCTGGGTTTCAAGGGTCTCAGATGAATTGGATTGATAAGAGTGGGCTCTTTCTTTTATCTAATAATTCAAATTTTGCTTTGGGCTTCAACCCTACTCCAGATGTCACATTATATCTATTAGTTATCATCCACACCACAAGTTTAGATGTCATATGGACTGCAAATAGAGGCTCCCCTGTTGCAAATTCTGATCTATTCTCCTTTGGTGAAGACGGTACTGTGTCTTTAAAGAAGGGGGACCGTCCAGTCTGGGCACCTGATACTGGTGGTAAAAGAGTTTCTGCTATAGAATTGCAAGATTCAGGAAATTTGGTTTTGCTTGGGAATGACAGTCGAGTAATTTGGCAGAGCTTTAGCCATCCAACAAACACACTAATATCAGATCAGGAGTTTCGAGAGGGAATGAAACTGGTTAGTGATCCTAGCGCCAATAACTTGACCTATGTACTTGAGATCAAATCCGGTGACATGATTCTCTCTGCTGGATTCCGAACTCCCCAGCCTTATTGGTCCATGCAAAATGACAATGATAAGACCATCAATAAAGATGGTGGGGAAGTCACTTTGGCGTCTCTCAGTGCAAATTCATGGAGGTTTTATGACAGCAATAAAGTTCTGTTGTGGCAATTCAAGTTTGCAGATGAGAAAGATGCCAATGCTACCTGGATTGCAGTTGTTGGAAACGATGGCTTTATTTCTTTCTACAACCTTGATGATAGAGGCAGTGCTTCACAGACAAAAATACCAAGTGATCCGTGCAGCGTACCAGAACCTTGTGATGCATATTATGTTTGTTCTGGTAACAAGGTATGCCAATGCCCTTCAGCTCTTAGTACCTTCCCAAATTGCAAACCGGGTATTGTCTCTTCCTGTAACAGCTCAACAGGTTCTTCTGCTCTCGTAAGTGCTGGCAATGGGCTCAACTATTTTGCACTTGGGTTTGTTCCACCCTCTTCCAAAACTAGTTTGGAAGGCTGCAAATCCTCTTGCAGTAGTAACTGCTCCTGTCTTGCTTTGTTCTTCCAGAACAGTACAGGGAATTGCTACCTGTTTGACCAAATAGGAAGTTTCCAAGACTCTGGCACCAGCTCCAATTTTGCTACATACATTAAAGTCTTGAGTGACTCAAACAATGGGGGCAGTGGAAGCAGCAAAATGGGTTTTCCTTATGTTGTGATAATTGTTGCTGCAACAGTGCTTATCATTTTTGGTCTACTTTATGTGGCATTTCGGTATTACAGGAACAAGAAAAGATTGCTAGAAAATCCCCAAGAGTCTTCAGAAGATGATAATTTCTTGGAGAATTTATCTGGGATGCCGATCCGTTATAGTTACAGGGATCTTCAAACTGCAACTAACAACTTCTCAGTGAAGCTTGGACATGGAGGATTCGGTTCAGTTTATCAAGGGGTTCTTCAGGATGGAACACGGCTGGCTGTGAAGAAGCTGGAAGGCATTGGCCAGGGAAAGAAAGAATTTCGAGCAGAAGTTAGCATCATTGGTAGTATTCATCATCACCACTTGGTTAGGCTGAAAGGCTTCTGCGCTGAAGGATCTCACCGCATGCTTGCTTACGAGTTCATGGCAAATGGGTCTTTGGATAAATGGATCTTCAAGAGAAACAAAGAAGATTTCCTGTTGGATTGGGATACAAGATTCAATATTGCATTGGGAACAGCAAAAGGACTGGCTTATCTCCATGAAGACTGCGATGTAAAGATTATTCATTGCGACATAAAACCTGAAAACGTGCTTCTTGATGATCATTTCAATTCCAAAGTCTCAGATTTTGGTTTGGCCAAGTTAATGAATAGAGAGCAAAGCCATGTTTTCACGACCCTAAGGGGAACCAGGGGCTACCTTGCGCCAGAATGGATCACAAATTATGCCATATCAGAGAAAAGTGATGTCTACAGCTATGGGATGTTGTTGCTT
This sequence comes from Manihot esculenta, assembly GCF_001659605.2. Classification (NCBI taxonomy): domain Eukaryota; kingdom Viridiplantae; phylum Streptophyta; class Magnoliopsida; order Malpighiales; family Euphorbiaceae; genus Manihot; species Manihot esculenta. The sequence continues at coordinate 32,440,172 of NC_035176.2, read as the reverse complement.
GAGATTATTGGTGGAAGGAAAAACTATGATCCATCATATTCTTCCGAGAAATCCCATTTTCCATCCTATGCTTTTAGGATGATGGAAGAAGGGAAAGTGAGAGAAATCCTTGATTCAGAGTTGAATTTAGATATGAACGACAAGAGGGTCTCCGCTGCTATTAAAGTTGCATTATGGTGTGTGCAGGATGATATGCATCTAAGGCCACCAATGCCTAAAGTTGTTCAAATGCTTGAAGGTCTCTGCCCTGTTCCTCAGCCACCAATTTCTTCCCCATTGGGCTATCGCCTTTATTCAGGTTTGTTTAAATCAATAAGCGAAGAGGGCACTTCCTCAGGACCTTCAGACTGCAATAGTGATGCCTACCTTTCTTCTGTGCAGCTTTCTGGCCCAAGATAGCAGTTGTTCACAATTTGGGGGGATTGTTCTTTAGATTTATAGTGTTGAAATACTCATGTATACATCTCCTAATATTAATTAGACTAAAAAATTTTTGTAATACTCTAGCAATTAGCTTGTCACTTGTTCTTGCTCTGTAAATGAAGGTTGTTTATGACAAACAAGTGACGCAAAATGAACATATTTCTGCATCAAAACCTCATCTTGAGTGAACTTCTCTAGAATTCTGTGAAAGTTACCATAAACACAGCCAGCTTATGATCTTAATAGGTATTAACAGTAGAAACTCGCAAGTCCTGTCATCATTCATATCGACTCTTGAGAAGTGTACAGAAGCAGCAGAACGAGCTTTTGCAGAACAAAAGTTGGAAATTTCCAGTGGGTTGTGACCACATTTGACCTTGGAAATTATTAATGGGCCTCAGGACTGTCCCCAGCAATCGCAGTGGACCAATAGGATGTGGCCTTTTGGTTCTTTGACTTGCGCTGAACCCAATCGCACTTGACACCTTCTCTCCAACTTCAAACCTCTCTTGCACAAAGCAAGCTTTAGGCTTTCTGAACCGTCCGTTAAAGATGGCATCTTTAACCATTCTCCCCGCCAAAGCTCCTCTTGTTAGCTCCATTCCATCCTCCTCTTCCCATCTCGAATTCAAATTTCCCGTCAAATTACAACATTCCTCTCTCTCAACTGTCAAATTTAGACTCAAACCTCTCCAGGCTCGCTTTATTCCGGCCACTGGCGATGAAGATTCTGGTAAACTGTACCGTCTCTTTATCATGGTGTGTTTGATTGCTGAGAAAACGAAGCAAATAATAATAATAATAATAAAGAGAAGAAGATAAGAGTAGTTTTTCTAATATGTTAATAAAGAGAAGAAGATAAGAATAGTTTTTCTAATATGTTTTTGGGGTCTACAGGCGAGAATCTTGACTGGGTTTCTAAGAGGAGGAGAAACCTCATTTGTGTTTCCACACTGCCTTTTCTATTTCATTTTCGAGAATCCTTCGAGGGCTTTAGTGCTGAGGCAGCTGAGTGAGTTAATCAAATCCCTCGCTTTTTTTCTTTGGTTCAGCTGCTTCAATTTTGAATCCCTTTTCTTTTACTTGTAAACGTTTGATTCAAGTAGACAATACACGACTATGATTTTGTTCCGCAACTATAGGAGGATTGTTGACATATACTTCTACTGTCTTCATGTTTCCTTTTTTTCTAGTGGAGGTTTATCTTGAAAGATGATCCTCGAATTTTTTATGTCACAGACATGTGAGTGCTCAGCTACTTACAGCCTCAATGTTTGTGACTTAGATGCTTTAGTGTAATCTTAAGTGTGTCCACGGTAGATATATGTGTTTCTGCTTGTAGTGCCTCACTAGATGCTAGTTATTCAATGTTCTTATTTTTATGATTTTCTTTTCTCTGTTGATCCTGAAGATTGGATGCCACATATATGCTCATGAAGGAAGAAGTAAGGAAGGTAGTGTCCAAAGGCAAGGCTCCTGGCGTACTTCGACTTGTTTTTCATGATGCAGGAACCTTTGAAACGGATGGTAATTCAGGTATTTATCATGGGAAAATCATATGATTTTAAAGTGATTATAGTTATCATTTGTATTAGGAATTCCCATCAAATGGTTTGATAAGATGTTTTATTGGACCTTTGTAATATAATGAAAACTTTTAAGTAAAACTTTATGTAACTAGGTTGTTATGATGTGAACTTTTATTGTCTGGGGTATGCACACTTAAAATTAATTCATGGAGGATTACTGCCAAAGCTACTTCCTGCTAAGACAATTTATGCCAATCAATAAGCTCATTCATTAGTAATTCTGTAGAATCATTTGAATAGCTTGAGATGGTTGATGCCTTTGGTGTTCAAGGTGCTGTGGAAATTATTATTTTAACTTTGGTTCTGTTGAAATGGTATGTGAACACGGGTGAAGCCATTCAGTTACTGTGAATTATTTTTTTATGCTGCAGTTTGTTCTTTTTCTTGTTTGCTTATTCCTTTACATTCAAACTTACTAGGTATAGTGCTGTTCTCTTTTGCTTTAGACTTACTCTACACTATGATTATATCTGCAGGGGGTATGAATGGTTCTATAGTTTTTGAACTTGATAGACCTGAAAATGCAGGTTTAAAGAAATCTTTGAAGGTATTTCTCTCTCGCTTTCTCTTCTATAAACACCAACATGTAACCTGCTCGCTTGTATATGAATGCATATTTGAAGTTTGAGTGTGTGGTTTTAGCAGTTTTAATAAATATGTTTACTCTAAATTATAAAATTAATATAAATTTGTAGTGGTGAATCATAATATATACTACTTATGTCAAATAACATACTTTTAGTGACCAAGTAGTTTCACTCAAACTTTTTGTAATTAAAAAAAATCAAGTTAAAGAAAAATTAACTCAGAGTAGTCTTTTCAGAATTTGACAATAACCATTTATGGTGGTTGTGAGCTGTAGAAGGATAATATTTATTGTATATCACAATAGAGATTACAACCTATTTATACATGAGAGACAGTAACTAAACAGAAAGGAAATGACAATCAATCTCGATGTGTTTAGTCCTCTCGTGAAATACTGGATTGGAGGCAATGTGGATAGCTGCTTGATTATCACATTACAACTTAGCAGGCACCGAATTTGTGAACCCAACTTCTTCCAACAGTTGACGTACCCACAAGATTTCACAAACGGCTTGTGCCATAGCTCGATATTCAGATTCAGCACTAGAACGGGAGACCACATTTTGCTTCTTACTTTTCCATGAGACCAAGTTACCTCCCACAAAAACACAATACCCAGTAATTGACCTCCTATCAACTTTCGAGCCTGCCCAATCAGCATCACAAAAGCATTCAATATTTGAGTGCCCATGGTTACCATAGAATAGGCCTCTCCCTGGGGCCCCTTTAAGGTAACAAAGAATCTGTCCTAGAGCATCCCAATGGGCAACAGTAGGAGAAGACATAAACTGACTTACCACACTCACTGAATATGCAATATCAGGACGAGTCACCGTCAAATAATTCAGCTTGCCAACTAATCTTCTATACCTTCCAGGATCTGCAAATGGCTCACTGTCTTCTGTGGTAAGTTGAAGGTTAGGGGTCATTGGGGCACTACAAGGCTTAGCACCCAATTTTCCTGTTTCTGCCAACAAATCAAGAACATATTTTCTTTGAGACAAGAAGATGCCTTTCTTACACCGCATAACTTCGATTCCCAAGAAATATTTCAAGGAACCCAAATCCTTTGTATGAAACTGTGTTTTAAGAAATTCTTTTAAGGATGTGATGCCAGCAATGTCACTTCCTGTGATAACGATATCATCCACATATACTACAAGCAGAATTACTCCACTATCAGAATTTCTATAAAACACTGAGTGATCACACTTACTCATCTTCATTCCAAACTGTTGGACCACCTCACTAAACCTGCCAAACCATGCCTGAGGACTCTGTTTCAAGCCATAAAGCGATTTTCGAAGTCTACAAACTTTACCTGACTCCCCCTGAGCAACAAAACCAGGTGGTTGCTCAATATAAACCTCCTCCTGAAGATCACCATGAAGAAAAGCATTTTTAATATCCAGTTGATGCAAAGGCCAATCATGAGTAGCCGCCAAGGAAATAAACAATCGGACAGATGCGAGCTTGGCAACTGGGAGAATGTATCAGAATAGTCAATTCCATAAGTTTGTGCATAACCTTTGGCCACTAAACGGGCCTTGAGGCGAGCAATAGATCCATCAGGATTTACTTTCACTGCAAACACCCATTTGCACCCAATAGCCCACTTTCCTGGGGGCAAGGACATCAACTCCCAAGTACCATTAGTGTCGAGGGCCATCATTTCCTCTTCCATTGCAGCACGCCAACCAGGATGGGACAAAGCCTCAATAACAGTTTTGGGAATTAAAATAGAATCTAAAGCAGTGATAAAACAACGAGAAGAGGAGGATAATTGATCATAAGAGACACAAGATGAAATAAGATAAGTGCAAGTACGTTTACCTTTGCGAAGAGCAATGGGCAAATCCAAATCAGACAATGAAGGATCAGTAGGAGTAGGATCGGTCGACGAAGAAGCGAGTAGCGGAACGGAGTCAGAGTCCTCTAAGCGTCTGGAATACACATGAAAGATGGGAGGGCGACCTGGCACATGAGCGAAATGTGTAGGAGTAGTCTGAGGAGAAGAAGAGCGAACAGTGTATAACAAGAGGTCATCTTCCTCCTCCTGGGTGTTATAAACAGATGATGGCGGAAAAAACGGAGTGGACTCAAAGAATGTTACATCCGCAGACACAAGATACCGATTCAGATCAGGAGAAAAACAACGATACCCTTTCTGACGTCGAGAGTAGCCAAGGAAGACACATTTGAGTGATTTGGGATCCAATTTAGTAACTTGTGGACGAACATCACGAACAAAACAAGTACAACCAAAGAGACGTGGCTCAATAGGAAATAAAGATTTAGTGGAAAATAAAATGTTATAAGGGATATCACCATGAAGGACGGAGGAAGGCATGCGATTGATCAAAAAACAAGCAGTGGATACAACATCAGCCCAAAAACATTTAGGTACCTTCATTTGAAATAAGAGGGCTCTGGCTACTTCAAGAAGATGTCGATTTTTTCTTTCAGCAACTCCATTTTGTGAAGGAGTGGCAACACAAGAGGACTGATGAAGAATCCCTTTTTGTAACAAATAAGATTGAAATTCCCCAGAGAGATACTCTTTAGCATTATCACACTGCAATATACGGATGGAAGTATTGAATTGGGTTTGGATTTCAGCATAAAATGCACAAAAAATAGAAAATAATTTTGAATGACTCTTCATTAAAAATAACCAAGTAGTACGAGAGAAATCATCAACAAAGGTAACAAAATGCTTAAAGCCAGACTTAGACACAACAGGACAAGGACCCCAAACATCTGAATGGACTAACTCAAAGGGAGACGAAGCCCGTTTATTGACTCGAGACAAAGTAGGTAAACGATGATGTTTGGCAAATTGACAAGACTCACAATCTAGAATAGACAAAGAATGAAACTGTGGATATAACTTCTTCAAAACCGAGAGAGAAGGATGCCCTAAACGACAATGAACATCAAAAGGTGTTAAACGCGTGGAGCATACCAGAGATCGAGGAGATCGAGGTAGTTGCTGATCCAAGACGTAAAGACCCTCTGACTCACTTCCTCTACCAATAATCTGCTTCGTCGAAAGATCCTGAAAAACACAGTGATCAGAAAAGAATGAGACACAATAATTCAATGCATGAGTGAGTTTACTCACGGAAAGCAAATTAAATGCGAACTTAGGGAGACATAACACAGAGGATACAGAAAGAGAAGGGGTTAAGTTGACATGACCAGAACCCATGACAGACGATTTAGTGCCATCAGCAAGAGTAACATAAGAAGGCAATGTATGAGACTCAAGATTGGACAAAAGGGTAGAATTACCTGACATATGATCGGTAGCACCAGAATCAATAACCCATTTGGAGGATGAAGACACAAGACATGCAGTAGAGTTACCTGACTCGGCAATTGCAGTGATAGAAGAGGAATTAGAAGATTTTATAGATGCCTGGTATTGGATGAATTGTGCATACTCATATGCAGATATCAAAATTCCCTGATCGGAAGATCCATTCAATTTGTGTTCCGTGATTTTAGTCATCATAGGAATCACATCAGTTACGGTGGTGGTTTTAACTTCAGCCATAAGGACAACAAACCCAAAAACGATAGCAACAAAAGAAACACAGAATCAGAAAACAGTACCCGGCGTGAACGGTACCGATGAACAGTACCGGTGAACAGTACCCGTGAACAGTGCCGATGAACAGTACTAAATAAAACACCTCCACCCAACACCCGAACGTTAAACAAACCTCAAATCTGACAAGGAGTCGGTGTGGTGACTCCAGCGATGGTTAGATCCAAATGTTACCCTTTATGGATAACCCAAATGAACGGAGCCCTAAGTCTCCAAAAAAAATTTTAAAACTTTACGAGAGAGAAAAGAGAAAAAAAATCTCTATGAGAAAGGCTCTGATACTATGTAGAAGGATAATATTTATTGTATATCACAATAGAGATTACAACCTATTTATACATGAGAGACGGTATCAAAATCAAGCCTATGATTATACAATCCCTAAAATTAAGCAACTGACCCATCTATCAATATTTACTTCCTATATTAACATATTTACTTTCTATAACTTATAACATGAGCAATACCACCTCTATGACTAGTGGCATTGGCCATCACCTTGTTCACGTGGCTAAAAAATCCTGATTTGGAAAATTTTTCAATTTCACAGATTTCCATATGTATATATATATACTCTTTGAACTCAGTTTTGGTGAAATGCTCTCAAATTGTGCATGATCTCCTGCCAGCTAACACGAAACTGGGTGCATTGTTGTTTAGATTCTTCAGAAAGCAAAGAGCGAAGTGGATTCAAAACAATCAGGTGGTTATTATGGTGCTGTATGAAAGGGGTCAATAATGGTAGATGTATGTTTCCTTGCTGATGCAACAATTTCTTTTCCGTTGTTAGTATCGTGGGCAGACATGATTGCTGTAGCTGGAGCTGAAGCCGTTTCAATCTGTGGAGGTCCAACAATTCCAGTTATATTAGGAAGACGAGATTCAGTGTAAGACAGTTTAAAATGGAATAAGACTTGGTATTAGATATATGAACTGAGTTACTAAGGTTGAGTTATCCACAAGCCTTTCAAATGAGCTTGTGAAAAACTTGCCAAATATTGTTAAGCTTGATTGAAAATCATGTCTTGATTTATGCAGCTTTAGTGTAAAATTATGAGGAAAGTAGGAATTTTCAACAGTACCTCCTTAAATTCTCGGCTTTAATAGCTGCAATATCTCTTTACAGGGAGCCTGATGCTGAAGGCAGACTTCCTGAAGAGTCTCTGGGTGCTTCCGCTTTGAAGCAATGTTTTAAAAGAAAAGGCTTATCGTGAGTTTACGTCCGTGTTTTCATTGGCATTTTGCATATGTAATTGTAAAAAACTGTTTAAACATGTCAATTCTCCATTTGCTATGTGAATTTGAGCTTTTAAAACCAATTTCTTTGGCCTTCAAAATTGACTTTGTTGTTTCAACATTCTCATTTGGTATTACTGATTGCATGTGAGATTACCTTAAAAAGTCTTTCATTGCCCTATACTTGGTTTTGTTGCAATTACCAAAGAAAATATAAAATTTAACAATCTTTCGATTTTTTGTCATGATTATGTTAAGATATGGAGTGCAATGATATATTATGGACTGTACACTGTTCCACAGTCTGATGGAAACCATTCCTGCATCACAGAACACAAGTACTAGTTGCCCTGTCTGGAGCTCATACTCTTGGGAGTAAAGGCTTTGGAAATCCATTTGTTTTTGACAATTCATACTATAAAATTCTCTTGGAAAAGCCATGGAACTCTTCAGGTAAAGATTATTCAACAACTTGTTCTGGCTGTATTAGTATTAGATAGTTCTTTTTATAATCTCAAATTGTTCATCTTTAAGGTATCTGAGAACCCTGTTACACTGCTGGCATAGTATGCATCACAACAAATGACCATTTGTCCACAGCCATGGAAGAAGACTTCTCCTGCCATTTCATTTCACTAGTCAAAACTCCCAAGTTCTTTACATTAGTCCTTTTGACTAAACCAAGCATTTATTTAAAGTATTTACCACATTTTTGGTCCCTTTTCTTTGAAATTTTTTCGGCATGATCTGATATCACTATTGCTTCTGTTCTTTAATTGCAGATAAAATGGCAAGCATGATTGGACTTCCTTCAGATCATGCACTTGTTGAGGACGATGAATGCTTAAGGTTGGTCATCTTCTGAAACCTCCCATTTCTGTGTTAAACACTCATGAACTGCACCATAATGAATCAGTCAAGCAAATGTGAAATTGTTAGACTTAGTTTTTGCTTCCTCTATATGCTTGTCTGAAAAAGAAACTCATGACATTATAGCATAAACATGGGCTCACAACACTGAAAGAAAACTCATGTTTGGTTCAGATGGATCAAAAAGTATGCTGATGACCAGGATATTTTCTTCGAAGATTTCAAGAATGCGTATATCAAACTTGTGAATTCTGGTGCAAGATGGAAAAGCTTGTGATACCTTTTAAAAAGTTTTCTTTTCTTTTCTTTTCATTGGATTTTGGTTGTATATAGTGGAAAAGAATCCCCATTTATTAAAGTTGTAATTTCAACTGCATTCATTTTGAATGAAAAGATCTGGGAGCCTCATTTTTTGGAACAAGATTACCCAGATGTTCATTGAACACACCTTTACAACTTTGTATGTCATCACTATATATATTTCTATTCAGGTAAGAATCAGTAAGGGTTGATATTCTGTGCTGTCTACAACTAGCACGTGATATTCGTCTGCTGCCGCCATTACAGAGGTTAAGTTATTCTATAATCGAAAGTTGAAGGAAATGATATTACTTAACATTTAAGGAGTAAAAGGAATAAAATAATTATTTGGAAGAAGTTAAAAGAGTACAAATTATGGATTTGGAAAAAGAAAAAACAAAGTATGAGAAGGATAGATGAGAGAATTAGAGTGTATTATTATTGTGTGAAGACAGAAGGTGGTCATTCAGCTCATCATGTCCCAAACAATAGTGACTACTCCAAGTTCTACAGTGGTTCAATGCATATCCTTTTGGACATTTTCCAACTCCTGACGTGACATGTTTTTTTTATTTTTAAGCTTTTATATATATAATGTCCAGATATTTTCATTTTGTCTGAAAAAGAGAAAAGAATGTATTTTTGTTTTTAAGAAATTTTCTACTAGTATTAAATATTTTTCAAAAATATTAAACAGCTCGAATAATATTAAGCAGAAGTTTAATTTAGAAAATGAATAATTTGGACACCATCTCCATTATTTGAAAGTTATTCCTCCATTGTTGGCAAAAGCTTTCCATTTGTATTTAAAATAGAGATGCTTTTCTATCAAATTATATATCTAATTTTTCAATTATTTTTCATTTGTATTCTATAAGTAATTTTTTCTTTTGAAAGTTAAATTTGATAGTCAACAAAAAGTTTGCAATTCTAATTAAAAAAAAAAATTCAAATTTAATTTAATTAATTTATGACATATATAATTAAAATTTAAAAAATAATTATATAAAAGAAAATTATAAAGATATTTTTTGTTATAATTTTATTAAATTAGAATACCACTTCAATGATAGAGAAGGAGAAGGAGAAGAGACAAGGCAAAACCAAAATGATAATGGGTGTTGGTGACTCCAACAGGCATCGCTTACTTGGGTTTGACCACCATTCCTCTTCCCACATGCCACGTGTTGGGACCCACTCGATTCAACCACATCCCCCACACTACACGTGCAATTGCCACGCAATTTTGTGCCATTTAAAATCCAATCCATTCTGCCTCTGTTTCGGCCCCAAACCATTGGTTTGGCTCGCTTCACCATTCCGATCGATTCGGATTTGAGATAATTTCAGTTCGAACCGGTTTGACATAAATTTTGTCCGTTTTTAGAAGAGTTTTTACATATTTTATATAACTATTTAGTTTTTAATTTATAAAAAACAATAAAAAAATTTGCAAAAAGCACAATTGTGAAAATAAAACTAAAAATATTGTTAAAATATACAATAAACTTAAAGTTTTTTGGGGGAAAAAATAATTTTAAATATATAAATTTTTTGGTGAATATCTGTATATATAATTTCTTTGAGTTTGATGTATGATAATGTATTAATTCTTGAAAAATTGAGTAATGTAATAAAAAAAAAATTTGTATCTGTTTTTATGACCGGTTGGAGAATGAAGGGTGGGTGGTGTTCCGCGAAACGCGTTGGTTTGTTCAGGCAGAGCCGCAGCCCCGACAACATGGCTAAGGGGTTCGGTGTATTAGAATCTCTGCCCCGTGGCCATGAGCGTCCCCTGTGGGCTGTGAAGCTATTCATAATGTATGCTAAATTTTTAAAATTTTCGTTTGAGAATCCAATCTAAATAATATTAAAAAATTTTTAATATCTTTTAGTATCTAGGATATTTAAAAAATTTATTTAATTAACAGGAAATATTTTTTTTTAAAAAATTACTTCTTTAAAAAAAATTATTTTTCACATATTAACATATTTATTAAAATCTTTATAAATAAATTGTTTAATAAATTTTACTTTTTAAATTAAAAATAAGTAATAAAAAATAAATTATTTCATTAAGAATATTTTTTAAGAAAATATTTTTTAAATATAAATTATTTTATGCAATTTTTTTTATAATTTTAACATTATTAAATTAAAAAAATATTATTTAGCTCATATAATTTTTAGTGAAATTAACTATTTATTTTCTCAAATGCAAAAAATAATTTTTTTTCAAACTATTAACTATTTACAACCGTTGGAATGAATAGTTAAAATTTAAAATTATAAAAATAAAATAATTATATTTTTAAATTAATAGTTTTAATTAGAAATAATTACATTTTAATTATTTTATACAAATTAATTAAATATAAAAACAAAATAAAATAGTTAACAGTTTAAAAATATAACAACTCTTAATATTTTTTAAAAAATAAAAAAAATAAATAAATGATATTACGTAATAATCATTTAAAATATATCATGATTTGTGGTCATGATAGAATCAGACGCGATTCCATCTGTAGAAAAAAAAAATCAAATACCGTAATATTCGGTTCTTCATCAAGGCTCGTCTTCCATTTAAAAGGTCGGATCTTCGCATAAAGTTACCGTTAGTAAGGACAATCCAATAAATTCTCATTACGTTTGTAATCGTAGGATCATCGACCAATTAGTCAATGAGATCTCTTATCAATTAGCTGACCACATCACATCATTGTCAGATGCTATAATTGACTCCCTCCTCTTACAGTATAAAAACTAGTGAATACAGAGATAAAGGTACACAATTCTTTTACAACTATACTTGAGTTCTAAGCAATTTTTTATACTCGTCATATTCTCCTGAGCGTTGGAATAGCTGCCGTAGGCGCTAATCACCTCACATTCTCTTTCTTGCAGGTTTAATCAAATCACAGCACAACTATATTTTTCAGTTACATCATTTGATTACATTTATGGGATTCTATTGAATTCTTTCTATTCATTTGAATTAAAAATGGTCTATTATCCACTTTCTCATAAAAAAGATATCTTTCTTTTATCTCTCTCGAAATGGCCGGTAATTCATAAGTTGCTGCTAAGGTTACTACCAATGAGGGCAACTGCGAATTTCACCAGGTGACTAGAGATGATAAAGAAGAGGTCGATTTTCTAGCCAAAATGGTGGTGATAGAAGAAGAAGAATTATGGATGACATCCGTGTACAAGTTTTTGACACAGGATAATCTATCAATTGATGAATGATTGACTAAATAGGTAATTAAAAAATCCTCCAAATAAAGCACTAATTAATGGTCGATTGTACAGGAGATCCTCAACACAACCATGACTACGATGCATAATGGAAGAGGAGGGCCGAGAAATCCTTTAAAATATTCATGAATGTAATAATGGGAATCACGTAGGAGCTCGAACGATCACCCAAAAATCATTCAGATAAGAATACTATTGACTAATAATAATGCAAGATGCAAAATAACTCGTGCAGAGGTGTCATCAATGTCAAGCGCATGTAGGCACCCTGAGATTTCAGGAAGTTCTAAAGAAATGCAATTAGAGTGGCGGTTTACAAAAGTAAAATATCCAGAATAGTGAATAATAGAGTCAAGTCATGTGCTTTTAATGTGGAGGACTTAGTCCTTAAAATATATGTAACAAGCGGCAATGTAGGGTCTGGTAAGCTAAGCGAAAACTGGAAATGGCCATTTAGAGTCTCGAAGGTTAGTTGTCTAGGGTCTTATAAGCTGGCCGAGTTATTCCCCACTCTTGGAATATTTGAGAAAATTTTATCCATAATAATTAACGATGTATTTTTCATGCATTATTCAATAACAAGGAATGATGGGGTTGCCTTCTTCAAAAGGATTAAAGAGTATTCATTAAAGGTCACAAGACAGTAATTCATCAGGCCATCCGGGTATTAGCTCCACTAAGCAACAGATCTCATGCCAGGCCACAAGGTGGGAATCTGTCAAGCCATCATAGTGTTAGTCCCACTAAACAAGGCATTTCATGTCAGGCTATAAGGCATGAATCTGTCAGGCTATCCAGATGTTAGTCCCACTAAAAAACACATTCGATGCCAGGCCACAATGTGAGAATCCGTCAGGCCATTCGGGTATTAGTTCCGCAAGACAAAGGCATATCATGCCAGGCCATCCGGATGTCAGTCCCACTAAGCAAGCCATTCAATACTAGGTCACAAGACAGAAATCCGTCAGACCATCCAGATGTTAGTCTCACAAGATAAAGGTATTTCATGCTAAGGCACAAGGCAAAAATCTGTCAGCCATTCGGTTGTTAGTCCTGTAAGACAAAGGTATCTCATAGTAGGCCACAATGCAGGAATCCGTTAGGCCATCCGGGTGTTAGTCTTGCTAAACAAGACATCTCATGCAAAGCCACAAGGCGGAAATCTGTCAGGTCATTTAGGTGTTAATCTCGCCAGATAAAGGCATCTCATATCAGGCTACAAGGCGGGTATCCGTCAAGCCATCCAGATGTTAGTCCCGCTAAACAAGGTATCTCATACTAGGCCACAAGACGAGAATCCATCAGGCCATATGGGTGTTAGTTTCTCTAAACAAAATTATCTCATGCCAGGCCACAAAACGGAAATCTGTCAGATCATCCGGGTGCTAGTTTCCCTAAGTAAGGCATTCGATGCCAAGCCCCAAAGCGTTAGGCCATCCGAGTGTTAGTCCAGCAAGATAAAGGCATCTCATGCATGCCATAAGGCGGGAATCCATCATGCTATAGGCGGGAATCTATCATGCCATCTAGGTAGTAGTCCCACTAACAAGACATTCAATGCCATACCACAAGGTGAGAATCTGTCAAGCCATTTGGGTGTTAATCCCGCAAGACAAAGGTATCTCATGCTAGGCCATATGGGTGTTAGTTTCTCAAAACAAAGTTATCTCATGCCAAGCCACAAAACGGGAATCTGTTAGACCATCCGGGTGTTAGTTTCCCTAAGTAAGGCATTCGATGCCAAGCCACAAGGCGAGAATCCGTCAGGCCATCCGGGTGTTAGTCCAGCAAGATAAAGGCATCTCATACCATGCCATAAGGCGAGAATCCATCATGCCATAAGGCGGGAATCTATCATGCCATAAGGCGGGAATCTATCATGCCGGATAGTAGTCCCACTAAACAAGACATTCAATGCCAGACCACAAGGCGAGAATCTGTCAGGCCATCTAGGTGTTAGTCCCGCAAGACAAAGGTATCTCATGTTAGGCCACAAAGATGGAATCAGTCAGGTCATCCGGGTGTTAGTCCCGCAAGACAAAGGCATCTCATGTCAAGTCACAAACCAAAAATCTGTCAGGCTATCCTGGTGTTAGTCCCGCAAGATAAAACATCTCATATTAGGCCATAAGGTGAGAATTCGTCAAGCCATCCGGACTAGGACAGTTGGTGTGATTTACATTCAAGGACCGTGACACATGTCACGACCAGGTACTAGAAGAATACACGCTAAGCTAACGATCGGGTATCAGTCCTGATTAATAAAATTCTCAAGTCATGATCGGATGTTAAGTTCAGTTTATTATTTATAACCAAAGCGATGTAGGCTAAATAGAAGTAAACCATTTGCTTTATTTCACTTCGGATATTTTGTTTTCTTTATATTTTTCACTTTAATTTCTCTTTCAAGTCCATTTTTTTTAATTTTTAATTCTTTATTCTCATATACTCTTTAGAAATTCATTTCTTTTTTATATTTTTCATCACGTTAAATTCCCTTGTTTATTTTTAAATTGCAAACCACATTCTTACGTTAATCTCGGAAGAATAACCAACTACTAAGAAAACATAAATTTCTACCCATAATTCGGAGATTCTAAAACTCCCAAATTTGAGCAGGAGACTATTTCTTAGATTTAAAAAAAAAAAAAATTAATTTCATATACTATAACAATATTGGCTCAGTTCATTGTACCTAATATAAATAAGAAAAGGCAAATTCTTTATATGGTAACAATTAATACCCTAATTGTTAATATCATAAAGTATTTTTCCTTGGAGATAAAATTGGAATTTTTTAATTAAACATCAAAAAAAAAAATACTGGACGCCAAAGATAGAGCAATGTATTGATAAATATTAAGGCAAAAAAATACTATCAACTTGTAATAAATAAAAATAATCAATTTTTTTTTTATAAAAAAGTCTAATTTACAAGGATAAACTTTGTTCTTCCTTACTCATTAGGGGGTTCGACTTCATTGAAGAGTATTTTTAAAATATTTATCTACATATTTAATTAATAATATAAAAATATTTTAATTTAATTTAATTTAATTATAATTATAATTAATAATTTATAAAATATTTTAGTTTTGATTAAATTTAATTATTTTTTTAAAAAATCAGTGAATATTTCAATTCGGCTCTCTCTTAAAAAAATTACATTCAGTAACTAAGTAGTTACCGCGTTAGTTAAAAGTAACCGTAGAGGAAAACTTGCCTAATCTGGTGTATGCCATATGCCTTTATGTGGTCTGCTTGTACAAACAGTAACACACACTACCCTTCCTTCTCTCCCTACTATATACAACCAGACAGTGGCCCTTCTCATGGATTTCAAACCCGCTCTTTTAAAACGCTTCTCAGCTTCCTAAACGCTTAACTCCATTTCAATTCACACTATTCGGTAGATCCTCTTCTTTCCGGTTCGGATCCTCCGATTTCCGGACCCTCTCTCTGTTTCTGCTCTACTCTCGCCCTCTCAGATCCTTTGCACGCATCTACGAATCTCCTCCTCTATCTGCTCGAATCTGTTTTCATGGCGCTCTGATTCTCGCAGTTATGGAGGTATATTTTCGAAAATGTTTGTTTTCTTTGCTTTGGTTGCTGAGAAAGTGAGGGGAAACTAAATCGTAAGTCGTTTGCGCTGTTACTTCAATAACGGAAGTGTCATTGTGACTTAGATTCAGATAATTAGTACTTTCTGTTTCACCAATCACTAACCAACTAATTGTTGATTCATATTCCAAGTTTTGTTTGCATGTTTCTGCTATGCGCAGATCAGTGTTCAAATGACGGATTTGCCCCTTAAATGCGTTTATTCTCATTTTCTTTTTCAGTTGATTTGTTGATTCTTAATTTTGTCCAATCTTAATGTTTTTTTGCTGTGTTTTTTTATGCTGACTGGAGTCTCCTGATTTGGTTATATTTTTTCTGAAGTCGAAATTTAGTTTGCTGGAACTGATTGCTGTCCCCAAGAGCTTCTTTCTTTTTTGTTTAAATGTCTGGTTGCTTGCTAACCGGAGGAAACGTAGTATAAAATAAAGATTGAAGTGGATTTCTTGTATGGTCAGAATGGCCTCTAGGCTCCTATTGGCTGGGACTCTACTAAGTTGGACAACTAGCTTTAATTTTTTTTTTTTTTTTTTTTTTTAATCTGCCTAATTCAGGTTATTCCTGTAACTATTTGCAGAATATTGCATTAGCCCTCTAACAAGTTGCCTATTTGTTAGTCTCACATGTTTCTTACGGATATTATGTGCCCTAATTTCTTTACTCTATGTGGAAATTCTGTTTCTAAAACAATATACATTTGAGCAATGATTTAGTAATTGAATTTAATGGGTGTGGGCGTAGAAGTTTGACTTTCAATATAAGTTGATCATTTTTTCACTAAGAGTAGCACTATGGAATTTCCCTTCTCAATGTGCTTTCCTTTGTTTTTCAAAAATAATTTGCCCCCGTGAGTTATGTGTTATTTGTTTATTTATTTTATTGTGCAGTATCCAATGGATTTCGATAATATTGTTCCGATAGATGGGACTGAAACGGCCCATCAAAATGGTGTTCATGAGCAAATTCCTGCCCCTGCTGATGGTGTTGGTACAAATAATATAAATGGGACTAAGTTAGAAGACTGTGCTACTGATAATTTATCTGCTGGTGAGTTAAGGGAAGGTTCAAATGTGCATGTGGGAAGCAATGGATTCACTGATTCTAAGGTAAATAGCATTCCAAGATGTTTGTTTGGATAATTGATAAAATTAGGGCTGCTTAGAAGCTGGTTAATCTGTTATACAGGAAGGGGAAATAAAAGATGCTGAACATTCAGAACAAGTCAAATCATTGAAGGGTTCTGGAAAGGGGAAGAATGAAAAGCCATCAAACCGGGAACAAGTTTCAGCCGCTCAGATGAAGAAGGGCAAAGATGGAAAAGTCGCTGGGGCACCTCCAACCGTTTCAAATGGTGCACTTTCATCAAATTCACAGTCAAAGCAGCCCTTGACAAGCAAATCATTCAATGAGAAGCAGGTTCAGGCATCAAAGATATGCATTTATTGTTAAAGTTAATGTCTAACTCTAACTTATGGTGTTAAAGTTGCTTATGTTGTATTTGATTTTGTCTATTCCTAACAGCATTCTGGGAAGTCTGATGTGACATCCTCTGAAGGCCTCATGTATGTATTGATTGCACATGTTCACGTTCCTATATTAATTCCAAGAGGAGAGAAGAGGGATAAAGAGTGGCTAATTGGATCTGAATTATTTGATTATTTTTCAGCATCTGTAAATAATTATAAATGCATTTATTGATAACTGCTCTTCTTCCAGCTCTTTGTGAACTGTGATTTCCTGGATACAGGGAGAGGGCGAAATTGAAGGCTTTGAAGAAAGGACATATTAAAGCTGAAGGGGAGCCACAAACTCCTTTGTATCCTTTTTATTTTAACATTTTAGAATTATTCTCTTGGATTGACTGTGTATGATCTTTATTTATGTCTTTATACTATCATTTGCCATTTGATCTTTCTACGTTTAGTTCATCCTTAATTACTCCTGTAGAAGTCCCACTTCAGAAGAGGCCAAAAATCGAAGGGTGGGTGCACTTCCAAATTATGGTTTTAGCTTTAAGTGTGATGAACGAGCTGAGAAAAGGAAAGAGGTTTGTTTTATTCTTGAACCTTCTAGAGTCAATTTGTTGGCTTCTCCAGCAACTTAATGTATCCACATTATCTTTTGACTATCATTGGGCAGTTTTACTCTAAACTTGAGGAAAAGATTCATGCCAAGGAAGTAGAAAAGAGTACCTTACAAGCAAAATCCAAGGTATAGAATACTAGAATTAATTATGATTTCAGTGGACTCACTGTGATTTCTGTGTGAACTTTTTCCATCATGGCAAAATCCTCCTACAGGAAACCCAAGAAGCTGAGATCAAGTTGCTCAGAAAGAGTTTGAACTTTAAAGCAACACCAATGCCTAGCTTCTACCAGGAGCCTCCACCACCTAAGGTGGAGCTAAAAAAGGCAAGTATATTGTTCATTTTTAAATGTTAGTGAATTTACTCAAAAGGTCTATGTTGTTGTAGCTGAGGCAATTCAATGGGGACCCTCAACTGCTTCTTAAGGTTTTGAAATTTGGTGTATTGGACTTGTAGACTACTTGTACATTATGTAGTTTGGAGTCCTAGTCTATCTAAATATTTTTGTGGTAGTGAATGAAAATTCTGAACATAGCATTCCTTTTCTGTAGTTGGTAATTCCTGAATGTATAGGAGCACCCAAGTGGGAATTACATTATTTCGCTTTTTCTTCCTACCCCTTCCCCTTTTTCTCTTGATTTTACCACTTCATCTATGTCTAATTCCTTCAGTTGAGCTTGAGAAATTTGATCATCAGTATTGAAAGTTTAAGCTGCTGTATGGCATGATGTTTTTGTTACAATATGCATGTTTATGCTGTTTTTTTATTACCTCAGATTTTTTCCATCTTACTCTTTAGTATCATTTTAACCCTAAATTTCTGGGTGACTACCAATCATTTACACTGTTGGGGCACCAGAGATCCAAGGCAAAGGAAAAGGAAGGAGAAAAGATTAACTAAAACAGAAGAATTGAAGTTAAAACTTACCTCATATTGTTTGAATGTCTTACTAAAGATTGGAGGAAGTTAAGCTTCTTTTAAAAGGTACATTTGGGAAAGTTATCGGGGTAAACCTCCTGAAGTTACCAAGATTTTTGGACTCCTATGTGCGCATTTCAACTTAATTAATTAATCTTGCAAGAGATATTGCTGTGTTTAGGATATCTCCAAGGTTGTGCACTTGTGTTGGCATTTTGATGATCCATGTGGTTAATCCTGTCTCTATGTCGTAGCAATAATGTTTTAGTTAAAATGTTCCTTGATTGTAGGAGACTGGTCGGTGCTGACAATTCTTTAGTTAAAATGTTCTTTGATTGTAGAAAAGTAGCTAGTGGGGCTATTAAAATTTTTGTTGACATTAGTTTCTTTTACTTGCATTGGTATGCAGATACCCCCAACAAGACCAAAATCTCCTAAGTTAGGTCGAAGAAAGAGTTCTCCTGTAGATTCTGAAGGAAACCATAGCCAAAGTAGTCGACCTGGTCGATTAAGTTTAGATGAGGGAGTGTCTCGTAGCAACTCTGCCAAAGGACCTTCTCCTGTTCATTCAAAGAAGCCACAGCGGAAGTCCCTCCCTAAACTGCCTTCTGAGAAGAGCAGTTTATCAAATGGAACAAATGATGAAAAAACCGCACCATCTAAAGTAACAAATGAGGAAAATACTACCTCGTCCGATCAAATAAATGAAGATGAATCTCTGACACACAAAGACGAGAAGCCAGTGGTTGGAGAGCAGCAAGCTCAGCCGACTTTAGTACGAGAACCTATAGCATCCTGAGTGTTGATCAGAGCAGCACTAGAATCAGATGCTCTACAAAGGCCTTGAATCCATTTCCGTAAATAAGAGGTTATGACTTGAATCATCTCACGATGAAGCAATGAAGAATGTATTGCAGTATGGATAGTGATGTCATGTTTGTCAGTAGTCAGCAGCATAGGTTGATTTGTGTGACTGCCTGCATGGTTGCTGATCTTCTCATTAGGATTCTTCATTCTGCTTGCAGCATTGTATGTTAACATTTGCTTAAAATTACCCTAATTACGTCGTTAAGCATCTTTTTGCCGTTTGCATTGAAAATATTTTTGGAAAAATGTCAAGAGAAGTCTGATGCTAGATAACTTGAGATCGGAAAGTGCTGTCCGTTTGAACCCGTTCTATTGAACAATTGAATGTTGATGATGAAGACTGGTTTGTTCTGTTGTATTATGGGAATCCTTGTGTCTTTTTATTCCTCTTGCATTTACAATAAAATAGAATTCTATAATAAATTATAATCTACATTAGGTATTCGGGTAAAAGCTTATTTCATGTTCCCGATTTCAAGTTTCTTAGTTAAATGTACTTGATGTTCAACGTAGATAAATAAATACGTTGAAATTGGGTCCTAAACTTTCAAGTTGTATGATCCCATCAACGTTATGTCAATTTTTATTAAAAAAAATCAGTTAGGGTCAATAAATTTGAATCCGTGAAAGATGACAACATAGAGGGCTGATGCCCTTATTGCTTTAAAGTCTACTTAGTGGGTCACATCTAATTAATCATCCCGTAATTACTATTAATTTATTTTATCAACTCACTGATCACTTTATAAATATACTATAAGTAAAATAACTGCACTGGTATTCCTTGTTTTGTAATAATAAAAAATGTGATTCTAAAAGTTTTATTTTTCAATTTTAAAAAACTAATTAAATTAGTGAAATTAGTTTTTATTTTTGTTAACTATAATTCAACTCTGAAACTAATAATTGTTCTTTTTTTTAATTTTGTGGTATTATAACATTAATTAATTTCATTACACCTTTCCACACGTCTACATTTTTTTTTTCTCTTTTTCCCCAATACAAATGTGCATGAAAAACACAATCTACAGTAATTATTTGGTTAATTATGAGAGGATCAAGCTGAGGTATTAAATAGGGGAGAAATAAGCTAGAACCACCAAGTGAACGCCTCTATACATTCCATTAATCATGTTGCCTCCTTTATCCGTTTTAATATGAAGTCACATTAAAATTTAAAATATTTATATTAAAATAATTAAATAATCAATTATGCTAATGAATTGAAAATTTACTCCGCATTATTATTGGAGTTGCTATAAAAAATGATAATTAAAAAATAAAAAAATTATTTTCAATTATTAACTTTGAAAAGTTCATTTAATTGATAGAGAAACATAAAATCAATAAACAGGCTACAATTATTTGTTCCATCCAGAAGGGTATATAAATGGATGATGCAAACTTCAGGCGATACTTTTGAGGAAGGAGAAAGCACTTGTAAAATTTCCAGCTTTTTATTATTAGTCATAGAAACCCTCCTGTTCCCAAACGTCCACAAGAAAATCCACCATTTCCTGCCATTGATATCCCACAACACCATCAGAAGAGGAACGAGCTTTGCATATCATAATAAACAATGCCTTGAAGAACAAAATCAGCTAACTTACACGCAGAGGAATGGGACGGTGGAAGGGCTTGTTTATTCCAAGTAAACTCTCGTAAGTGGCATTCCAACTGCAAAAACTCCAGCATTTAACAAAATTGTTGTCAAGAACAGCCAAATTGCAAATAACAAAAATCCCATTTAGCAGAAAAGGAAGCAGCTTCAGCAAACACAATTTGTCCGCTAAACAAATTACCAAGTGGGTAGCATTTTGTGTTCTGAAATGACTACATGCCAAGTTAGCAGTTAATGCTTCATAGGATTTGTAGTGTCATAATGGGAAGGGGATATTTAACCTTATTGCTGGTTCTCGAGCTTGATTCCTGTTTGGAGACCTCTTATTTGCAAGCCATTGCTGCCTTGTTTGCTTCCAAAGAATAAGGCCTGCATCCAACAAGCTTCCATTGTTAAAAGTCATTCTGCAGATGCAAACAAATCAAGTAGTATTTTTCCAGAAAACTCACGTAGAGCAACTAGCTACACGACTCTAACAAGTATAAGGAAGAGATATATTAAAAGAGATAAGCTAAAAGTGTGTTGAAAATTGAGGAATTCAACAGCAAGGGGAACGTGGATACTTCAGGGATTGTAACATATTGAAGAAGCTAATGGATGAGAACTTGCCATGATTTACAAATTCAGAAGGATTGCCTGTGCTGCCAGCATTACTACAGGGATCAAAGGGCTGATTCAAGGTGCTGATTGACGAAATACTTCTTTGGGATTGTACTCCACTGCAGTCCATTTCACCTGCACTGGTGCTCCAAAAATCATCTGAAATCCTGTCTTGCTTTGATGTTCGGTCTTCAATTTTCAGACCATTATCAACAGAAAGACTTGTAGAAGGTTTAGCACAGCATCCAAAACAACCTCTGCTCTGTTACAAATCAGGATTCACCTTAAAAGTGATTAGCACCAGATGTTAACAAACTCAATCACACTACTTTAGCATCTTGAATTAAAACGATGATGAGGCAACAAAGAGTTTTCAGCAAGAAGAATAAAATTAAGCTTCCTGGTAGACACATATACTTTTCCAAAAGGACTCCACCCATTGCTGGGTTCCTCCACCAAAAGAGAGATGGGAAGAGGGGGAGGGGGCTCAAGTTTCCATATGCGTCAACATGCAGTGAAATATAAATCCATAACTAAAATAACATCAAAGTATCATTTGATAAATAAAATTCACTCGATCACAATAGAAAACAGTTGCAAGGTAAAAAAGTTTAATTATACACTTTCCACAAGTTGATAAGTGGCTGGAAAAATCCATGAATTATAGAATCTCATCATTTTGCCCAAGCATAAATCTCTATTCGGAAACTTCTGAAGAAGATATTTAGAGAAAATTAAATCATAGTATAATCATTGTGATTAAAGAAAAAGATCAGAAAAGAAGAAGAAGAAGAAGAAGAAGAAGAAGAGACATGATAGTGTGATACATATCCTTTATCAATCAAAGGCAGAAAAATTTTTCACCAAAATTATCTTCACACCTATATCCACTAAAATGAACAATACGATTGCATTCATCACTAGAGATGCAGAATTTTCCACCAATTTTTTTTGTTAAAAAAACTATCTATTAGGTCTATGAAGACACAGCCAATTAAATTGTAATACAACAGTTTGAGCCTGCAATAGGCAAATGTGTCTGTCAAGCTTAAGGTTGATGGACACAATCTACATATAACATCTGATAGAATAATTGCTACAAATTCACACACGTGGAATAAAATCCAGTCAAGGCAGGCTAATTTGCTATTGCTGAACAAAGTATCAACTCAACCCCCCCAAAAAAAATCCTCTACTATTTAAATTCAGACTGAAAACAAAGAAAACAGATAAAAAGATTTCCTCACACTGAAAAGAGCCTTGAATTTCTTCTTCAATGATTCCATAGTTACAAACAAGAGAGCCCAGAAACAAGCACCAGAAAACAATACAAATGAACAGCAAGCTTTCTGCTCAAAGCTACAGAAACCTATGCTAAAGAATAATCCTATCTGTAGGGTATAAGATTGACATTACTTCAAGGAAAGAATGAATGATAAAGAATAAACGCCAGAGCACGTTTCTTTGTTCACTCCACTCAACCTAGCTTACAGATTAAGCAAAAAGAAAAACACAAAAGATTCCAAACCAAACAAAAAGTAAACTCAACCTACACAATCAATCCTTCTGTTTTAGTGATCCAGAACCAAAAAGCTCCGGCGAGCAAAGTAGAACAAAAAAGAATTATAGGCTTTCAATCTTCTGTTGATAAAGGCAAAATCAAGACTTCCTTCTCCAGAATCAAACAGAATGCACTAACATAGTGAAAGGAACCGAAAAGCTTACCCCATGCATGCAATAATATGACTGATCCAAGGAGGAAGCAATCTGCAGAGATGCATTTACAAGCGCTGCAACAAAGATATTAGCTGTGAAACCCTAAATCCAGGAAGGAGAGTCCTAACAATCCTGCACAGCATTCAACAAATTCGATTAAATCTATTAAAAAAACAACTTTTTTAGGTAAAACAAGAACTCCCATGCAACCTTTCATTGCGAAATAGAAAAACAAAGAATGATGCAGTGGAAAAGGAAAAGAAAAATCAAGTTCAACAAAACCAGCCAAGAAGGGTCCTGTTTGTTTTCCAAGAAAAATCAAAACTTTGTATTTTGTCGTGGTTGTTAAAACAAACCCAAAAAAAAAAAAAAAGCTTTGGCGAGACCTCAACAATGGCATGATTGGAGACAGATAATTAAGGGTTGTTCTTTCCTTTCTGAAACAATATTTCCAACCCTCTGGCTGCGGTTACAGATTCAACCAAAGGGCTCTATTTCTTCCTTCCTTCCAGTATCTCCTTTTCCTTTGCACAACAACTATAGCCTTGGGGTTTCCTTTTTATTTGTTGCTGTCAAGAAACCCCATGGCCATAACAGAAGAGAAGTTAAGCATTTATCTGTATATGTGTAAAACATCCCATCTTTTAGTGCATCTCGTTCGTACTTTACAACGACCTTTCCGTTTTGTTTACAGCAACATGTGAGGCCCACAATTAGATGCTGATCGTTGATGTGTCTTATGATTTTAGGGAATTTATTGTCTGTGATTGAACCTATGTTCTCCTCTTGTCCCAACGAATAATTTTTCATGCTTGCTCATTCAACTGATTTATAAAGTTTTTTTTATGAACACAAATTCCAAACTCATTACTTCTACTAAATTAAATTTACGCTGAATAAATTTATTAAAAGAGGCAAAGACTTACTCTAAATTACTGATTATATCTCACCACTTAAATTCCACTTATGGAATAAAAAAGGGAATTTCCACTTATAATGTTGAGGGATAATCCATTCAATAATGTAGGAATTAATACATATTATTACAATTTGTGATATTGATAAAACTAGGTGGTGAGGATTGGAGGAAGGTATTCAGACTTGGTGCCTAGGATTGGAGCCTTGGTGTCAGGGAAATGCTCTGTTCCTGGCATGGTGGTAACAGCTCCATCTCTGGTCACTTCAATGGGATAGCGAAGCAAGTGGCCTATGAAATCCTGGTCAAAAGCTTCACTTGCATAAATTTCCCAGAGTTCATCAGCAGTCTTGTTCACTAATTGGATACACTCAACACTTTCAGGATGTACGAAGGATGGATCAATGAATCCAAGGTGTTCATACCACAGTGCCAATCTGAAACTATATATCTGACCCCTGGCTGGCTGTGTGGTTGCCAAATGGTGTGGTTGGTATGCTCCCATTGCTATTTCAGAGTCCCTAGCACCATCCATTGACCTCTGGTTGATGTTCGCGGATCCAATGATTATGTACTCATCATCAACTGAAAAAACAACCAAGTTTCAGGACTTAATGATTCAGAATTCATTATGCAAGGTAAGATGATTAATCACTCACCTATCATCATCTTTGCATGAACATAGATCATGAAGCGACGGGCCTGCTGAGCTCTACTGTAATCCGAATCAGGGTCTGGTGCTTCTGGATGCGAATATTCACCTAACTTCATTGTCTCCCTGTTCCCAAGGCAGAAAAAAGACAAATACTCTCTTGGGTGATGTTTAAGTCCATTCCTTTTAAGAGCCTCAGCAATATCAGAATACATCATCTCCATTGTTCTTCTTTGCCAATCTAGTATCGCCTGAACAGAATCAGTCTCAGGTATACCTTCTGGCCACATTGGGATCACAATGTAGACAGTAAATCTTTCTCCTGCGTCTATCTTGCTAGCTATCTTCAGCGAGAGTTCCTTTGGGATGAGATGCAAGGCATTGATATCCTCGACCTTGATATCTTTTGATTTCCAACCAAATGAGCTTCCCAGGAAATACTGATTTTCGATGTAGATAAAATTCTTTGCCCGCCGAATGGCGTTGATATAAGCATCTTGAATGCTTCTGTCAATGATGTTGTCCTTCCCACTAACAAGGCCAGCTGCAGCTACGTCCTCAGGTTTCTCAGGGAAGCCGACAACAGCTCCACCATCAATGGAACGGAACAACTGGACATTCCATGCATCTGGGTCAGATGATTGCAGCACTGGCAATGGACGGATTGTATAAACTTCCAGCTGTTGCTGTGGAATTAAGAAACGTTCCCCAACTTGCTTCTTCCATCTCTGCTCGAAATTATAGAGGACATCCCATGCGACAGGTCCTTCAAGCTTGCAATGAATATCATGCCAAGGCTCTCTTGGACCTCCTTTCTTGATGGAGGAGCCTGGAAAGTTGGGTTGATGAAAATCATCATGATGAATTGTGTCCAAGGTCTTGAATAGAGGATGATCTTGCGTATCGTACCTCCCATCGCAAAGATCAATGCCTCCAACGAAACTCACAATTCTCCTTTTCTGTGATGTACCATCAGGCATTTCACAATCAACAACCACTGTCTTCTGGTGGTGAGTAAACATGGTGGAGATCTCAAATCCCTGAATTATGCTTCTTCCATTGTCAGGATTCCGAGGGCACAAAAAGCAATGAACTTTCGTGTTCCTGAAATATTTTTCAGTTTCTTCATCATGGGTTGCCATTAAGCCATCCTTCTTCAGTTCCTGAACGGAAGTTCTGTCATCCCAAATCAGCACAAGAACTTTCACACCTTCATCAGCTTTCTTCTTGAGCAGCTCCCCAAGTTTAATGTCACCTCCAGGTTTTGGCCTCTGGGGATCTCTAACCAAAGTTATCTCAGTGTACACAGACCACCCAGTTATGTAAATCAGGTGCTTGGCATTAGTAATGGCATCAAATATGTCTTCCCAACATCTGTGAGCTTCATAGGTCTTACCTTCAATAGGAATTTTAACATTAAAATTGTTAGGAACATGAGCATCCTGATATAGAGTAACCCGACAACCCTGTCGTTGATTGAAGAATGTGTAAGGAACTCCATCAAAGCGTGGATTTTGGATTCCCTTGGACCAATTACTGTCATGGGTACAACTCACGAAATGCAGCTTAACATGGATCTTAGAACCAATGGGATTGTGATCTTCATCTAGTATATCTACCCATCTGTCAACAATGTATCCTTTGATGACATCTTCAACAGGAATGTAAGCTCTTCCAATCAGAGTTGCCCCGACAACTTGGTCATCTTTTACTGTGAAGATTACGTTTGAGATCAAATGGGCACAGTATATGTTGAAGGACTCGTACCACTGGGGATTATAAGGTTGATTGTCAATCATTCTAGTTCTTCCAGACCTTGCCTTGTCTAGATCAACTGTTGCATAGAGTCTAGAACCAACAATCTGCATAACATTAAATCCGACAATATTAATTATTACATGGGGAAAATTTTAATTATATATCAGATTTAGTGGAGAAAGAGATGAGTACCTCTGGCCTGCAGAGCACCATTCTCTTGACTTTGGACAGAAATTTTTTCCCACAATTTTGTTGTCCAGCACCCTCCAGATTTTAAAAAAACAAATATATAATTCATAATAAATAAAATCTATGTAATATAATATAGCATATAATATAATTCATAATTTAAAATTTGATCAAATCATTTGATTTTATTACTTTATTTTTAATGAAATCCTTATGTTAGTCTAAAATTGAGGATAGAAGAAAAGCTAAAAAAAGAATTTAATCATAACTCAAATAATGAAGCTTTAAAACTTCAAATGATCATACCTTTACCTTGGTGAAGAAACTGAAACCACAGCCATTTTGTAAATTGTCAACTTCAAATATTGTGACATAAAGGGTTCCATGGAGCAAAAGTGGCATCCTTTGCTCCCTTTGAGATCACCCACTTAAGCAATGAAAACCAAAGGATTGATCCAAAACACCAACCAACCCACTTGAAGAAATTAAGTGTAGAGTTGAAACAGTGGAAAGATTCAATACTTGGAAGGTGATCAAAAGCCTTGTAGATAAATATGGAGGCACTGTTGACAGATTCTAGGCAGGTTTCTTTCTCATAGATATAGAGAGAGAAGAAGAAGAAGAGATTCTCATGCATTCTTTTAGTATGAAGGAAGAGATTGATTTCTCAATAGAATTCAGGTTAGAATCAATTCCCACCTTTGCTTTCTTTCGTTGTCTCAAGGCATTCTATGCAAGACTATTATTAAGTTTTCTTGATGATTAAGGTTTGAATCAATTACCTCTTAACAATTAATAGTTCCCAATCAAATGTTGATTCTTATCAAATTGTTTATTTAAAAATAAAAAGTTTTTTCTACTTTTATTTTATTATCATGAACATTTTTTTTAATATTCGCAGACAATTAATTGAAACTACTTGGCTTTTAAATGTCATGGCCAAGTGGGCTATTTAGCTAAAAATCCAAAGCAAAATTAGGTCCAAAATGATAAATTGGGCTCAAACTCGAATGGGTTTAAAGTTTAAACCATTTGACAATGTCAGTCCAATTGGAAGGAAACAGAGAAATAATAATAATAATGTTGAAAATGAAGCCTCCTTATAAATTTGCTTAACCAGAAAGTTGACATCCCCATGCAAATCCAAAACTTTCAGCTGCACCAATAAATAATTACATATATGAAGAGGGAAGACGACTTGGTCCTCTTCCACAACTCAAGTCCATCAACTTCCACCAAGATTACAAGCAGTAGACTTTCTTCTTTTTTATTTAAAAAAAAATGTTAGAAAAATCCCAAATTAAAAGTCTTGCCGACTTTGAATAAGTAAACCATTTCAGGAGTTGCATGCAAACCACGATGAGGTCAATCTTTATAGAATTTTTAAGTAATGTTAATGGCTACAACAAAATTATTATTTAATTTTTGTGGAACATACACATGTTTATATTATAAAAAATTTTAAAAAATAATAATGAAAAAATTGAAATTATTTAATTATAGTCTCTAATATAGGTTTAATCTAATAGTAAGTGTATTGAGTGAATTTGAGAAATCTTATATTTTACTCTTTTGATTTTAATTTTCAGTTAAAAGAAAATAAAAATATGGATGAAAAAAGAAAAGAAAAGAAAGGAAAAGAAAGGAAAGGAAAGTTGAGGAGGGGACCAGACGTTTGCTTCTCAAATGCGAATTAATGCTATTTATATTGTACATAAAAGAAGACAGATTTCAAAAATTCATGTGGGTGACGCTTCTTCTGTTATTTCACACCTCAGTATATTGGAAAAAAAAAAACTGAAATTTTCTTTTTAATTTTTATGTCATTTCACATTTTAATTTAAATATTTAAATATTAAATAAATTAATTAAATATTTATATTTAAATTTTAGTTATTTTTTTTGAAATGGAATTTTAGTTAATTTTTAAAATTTAAATTAAAAATAATTAATTCAATTATTAAATAAATTTTATTTTACAATAATAATTATAAATATTTTATAATAAATATATTATTTAATATAAAATAATAATATATATAAAATAATTAACAACAATATATTTATTATAAAATTTTTATAATTATTAGTTCAAAACAAATCTATCTATTATTAAATTTATCTACCATATATTTAACAGTTATATTATTATTATTTTTAAAATTAAATATATCATAATTAATTATAAATTAATATTATTTTCATATCTAAAATTAATTTATATTTAAAATAATAATAATATATTATATTTAACATTCTATTTGAATTTTTATATTTTAATTTTTAAAAATTAATTAAAATTACACACAAATATAAATATTGAGATTTATTCAAAATTTAAACATTTAAATTAACATATAAAATGGACTTTTTTTATTATTTGGACGAGTATATTCAAATTTTATTTGTATTTAGATTTAAGTATAAAATAAAAAAAATTTAAAACAGAAACTTCTTTTGGGTTTTTTTCTTCTCATAACAGGGTGGTTGATTTTATATATTTACTTGTTAAATATATATATATATATATATATATATATATATATATATATATATATATATATATATATATATATATATATATTTGATCTGTATTCACTTTAAAATTGCGGATTCAATTTGTATTGAAATAGTATTTTGTAATATTAATTAATCGACACCGATTGAATTTTTAAAAAATGCTATAATTAACTTAATTTTCTTATAATAGAAAAGTTAATAATCGCAAAAAATAAGATATGCAATTCTTACAAAACTGTTCTTAAATTTTAACCAATTCCTTATCTTTGCCATTTTTTTCAATTATTGATTTGAGTGTCGGAGTGGCTCCTCTAGGTGTTAACCACCTTATATTCTCTTTTTTGCATGATTGACCAATCGTAGCACAGCTCTATTTCAGTTACATCATTTGATTCCATGGCCAGAAAATCCATTGAAGTATCTCTGATTCATTTGGATTAAAACCGGTCTCTTATCCCTTTTCTCTTAACAAGAAACCTTTTTTTTTCTCTCTTAAAATGACCGACAATTCACGAGCTGTTGCTAAGGTTATTATCAATGAGAGCGTTATCACATCTTTTACTCCTGATAGTGGACAAAATATACCCTCTCTGGTTAATGAAGCAGTCTAGGTGTTAACCACCTTATATTCTCTTTTTTGCATGATTGACCAATCGTAGCACAGCTCTATTTCAGTTACATCATTTGATTCCATGGCCAGAAAATCCATTGAAGTATCTCTGATTCATTTGGATTAAAACCGGTCTCTTATCCCTTTTCTCTTAACAAGAAACCTTTTTTTTTCTCTCTTAAAATGACCGACAATTCACGAGCTGTTGCTAAGGTTATTATCAATGAGAGCGTTATCACATCTTTTACTCGTGATAGTGGACAAAATATACCCTCTCTGGTTAATGAAGCAGATATCAATAATCTGAACAATGAGCAAATGCTTCAATATATCAGAAGGTTGCAGGCTACTCACAAAACTCAGGGGGAGGCATCATTCATTGCTTCCAGGGGAAGGGAGGATGCCTCCGTTGATACTCCAAAAACTCGGACAGAGGCAATCCAGATGCGATCCAAAGGGAAGACCGAGTTCGAGAAAGAAGAGTCATCAGACGAGGCTCCAAAGGATGTTGACTGGAAGTTGATACGGGCTATTCAAAGGTATCAGAAGGAGCAGGAAGAGGACTTTGGCCTGGATGATACCTCGTCCTTTTTGGAAGAGATTTTGGTAGAGACCTTCCCCGCTAAGTTCAAACTCTCAAGTTTAGACAAATATGATGGGAGAGCAGATCCCAAGAGTCACCTGGTGATCTTTAGAACGACAATGCAGTTTCAGGATGCCAACGACTCCGTGTTGGTGCCGAGTGTTTCCGTCAACACTCATAGGTTTGGTTTAGAAATGGTACCAATATTTGAGCGCAGGTTTAATTCAGAACTTCACACAATTTGCTATGTTATTTAAGTATGGATTTATTACTTGTATACTACCTAAAAAGCTCTCTTCTGACTTGCAAAAGATCTGCCAAGGAGAGGGTGAGTCTTTAAGAAGTTTTATCTCACAGTTTAATATAGAAGCAATACAAGTGGAGGAATTAAATCATGAAACAACATGTGAAGCATTAAAAAAAAAAAAGAACACACAATGTCAAGTTTATGGATTCCCTAATCAGGAACTCAACCGCTATGTACTAATAGCTAATGGACAAAGTCCAGAAGTACATCAGACTGGATGATGAAGTCCAAGCGTCGAGAGATGATAAAAGGATAAGCCAAAAGTAAAATCAAAAGACAGAGAGGCGAGAATATGAAAGAAACCAGAGAGGTTATCTAGTTTTCCGAAGAAGGGACGAACAAAGTAAGTATAAAAATTATACTCTATTGAATAACTCACGAATAGGTATTCTAATGTGGATCAAGAAAAAAGATAGGGAGATCAGGTGGCCTCCCAAACTCAATTCTAATAGAGCTGAAAGGCGAGATATGACCAAGTACTGTCATTTTCATAAGGACCACGTATATACAATGGAGCAATGCCGACAGTTGAAAGACGAAATCGAGAGGTTAATAAAGGACGACACACTTCGAAAGTTTGTCAGAAAGAATAGAGAATAGAGAAAAGAGGAGAGGAGGTCCGAACCCGAAGTAATAACTCCTGAAACAACCCTTGACCATGAACCTATAGAGGTTATACATGTAATTGTAGGAGGAACCATCGATGGTAAAGGAAAAAATAAATAAATCACAAAAGATGTCCTGAATATTCAATAATAGAGTCAAGCCACATGCTTTTAATGTGGAAGACTTAATCCTTAAAAAAACACATATAACAAATGACAATGCCAAATCTAGTAAGTTGGGCGAAAATTGCAAAGGACCATTTAGGATACCAGATATTTGCTTTTCAAAGTGCAAATTAATGCCATTTATATTGTACATAAAAGAAGAGAGATTTCAAAAATTCATCTAGGTGAGTCGGTCTCGCTTCTTATCTTATTTCGTAACTAAGTATATTGGCTAAATAATTAAAAAAAAAAACTTAATGTTTATATCATTTTGCGTTTTAATTCAAACATTTAACTTATAAATAAATAAATAAATTTTTA
Organism: Manihot esculenta; assembly: GCF_001659605.2. Lineage (NCBI taxonomy): Eukaryota > Viridiplantae > Streptophyta > Magnoliopsida > Malpighiales > Euphorbiaceae > Manihot > Manihot esculenta. The sequence continues at coordinate 32,408,239 of NC_035176.2, read as the reverse complement.
AAATTTAAATTACCAATTCAATTATAAAATATGCAATTAATACCTTTAACAATGATGATGAATTTTATTTTATAGTAATAATTATAAATATTTTATAATAAATATATTATTTAATATAAAATAATAGTGTATATAAAATAATTAAGAAAAATATATTTGTTATAAAATTTTTATAATTATTAATAAAAATAAAATTTATTTATTAACTGCATATTTAAACGTTATATTATTATTTTTTAAAATAAAATATATCATTTAACTATAGTTGATTATGAGTTAATGTTATTTTCATATCTAGTATTAGTTTATATTTAAAAAATAATAATATATTATATTTGATATTCTATTTGAATTTTTAGATTTTAATTTTTAAAAATTGATTAAAATTATGATCAAATATAAATGATTTAAATATTTGAATTAAAATATATGATGACGTAAATGTTGAGCCTTTTTAATTATTTAGATGAATATATTCAAACTTTATTAGTATTTGGATTTTAAGTATAAAATAAAAAAAGATTAAAACAAAAACTTTTTTGGGTTTTTTTTCTTCTCATAACAGGATGGTTAATTTTATATATTTACTTGTTATAATTAAAAAAAATTAAATCTTTAACTTATTAAAATAAAAGAAAATTTTAAAGAAATAACATATGATTTCAATATTTTTACTTTAAAATTTATGGTTTAATTTATATCAAAATAATATCTCGAGATATCATACTATTACCAAACAATGATATTTTTCAGACATTGTTAAGAAATATATATATGTGTCAATTAAAATATATTTATTAATTTAAGGATAAAAAAAAAATATTATGTAGTTGTACTCATTTTTATTTCAAAGTTTATGGTTTAATGACTTGAGATTCGGTGGGTTAATCAGATGAACACACATGGATAAGGATTCGATCTCACGAGGAAATCAATGGATCAGAATTGGTGTTTGAAGAGTTAATAGAGCTGAGTGCTTTGGTTCGGGTAGTTTAAGATTCCTGGAGTAGTGAAAATGTAAAGTTCTCTGGAGGGGTTAAGTGTCTAATTAGGGTTGGTTTAGAGGTATATATACCCTGATCACCCTCGTACCTCCTGCACCATATCCCATCAAATTGGATGGGATATCCTTTGACAGGTATGTCAAGTGGCTCATTAATAGTGGGCAATCAGCTGATAAATGTGGAGCTGGTTAACTTATACCTCGTCCTTTCACCCGCATCACATCAGTCTGATCTACAGCACGCATATTTATGACATCGACAAAGATTAGTGGAGCTGACCATCACATTGACGGTTTGTATTTATACTCTAATCGTATCAGGTTATGCTCGGCCTGCTTAGCGTTTACCAAGGTCAGTTTTCTTTGATCGTCAAGGGCCGGCCGGACTGTAGACACGTATCTTGATCGTAGAGGGTCTTATATTGTTGACCAATATAAAAAGTTCCTAATTAGAAAGATTTAGATCTTTGGAATCCTAATTAGACTTGATTATAGAGATTTTATTCTTATTGTAAATATTCCTATTTTAGGTTGATTCTTTGTATATATATACTCAAACCTTATAAAAATCAATTCAATTTGAAATAGAATAAAAAATTCCTCCCAAAATTCTTCATGTTATTAGAGTTTTACCAACATTATTTAGTATAAGGATTCATGATATTGTTCACAGAGTTAGAATTTTTATAGGTTAAGCTTTTAGGGGACTCTATAAAGGGAGTTAACTGACATTGCCCATACCAAGAGAATACCGATTGGTTTTCCGGCCTTTCTCTGGCGTTGCGTTGGCCACGTGCATGAGCTCACGCGCCACCACAGTCTCGGCGTCATTTTCATGCTTCGACACGCAGGTCCTTCTCCAATACCCTTTTTGACAGCACTCCTTTCCAGCGACCTCCCCTTCACGCGGCGCCTCTAACCAGCCCAATTCCATTCCTTATCACTTCTGCTTCTCTGATGAACAGTAGCTCTTTACCTAGGTTAAAAGAAAAGATAGTTTTTTCTTCTCCTTGAAATGGTAGACAAGAAAGTGACTAGTGTGAAAAATATAAGGGCCTTTGATAATGCTTTCATTTTATCTATTGATTTTGCTTTATAAATTATTGATTCTAGTGCAAATAGACACGTAATAGGCTCCTCTAAATATTTTCTTAATTATCTTCCATGTCTACAAAAGGATATTGTTAGAATAGTCGATGGTTCTTTCACTCCTATCTCTGGAACCGGTTCTATTGTTTGTACTTCAAATATCAAGCTATCCTCTGTTTTTCATGTTTCTTATTTTTCTATTAATCTTTTATTTGTTAATACTTTCACCAAAGCGCTTGACTGTAAAATTGAATTTTTTTCTGTCCATTGTGTTATTCAGAACCTTCAAACTAGGAAGAGGATTGACAACAGTAGACTGTACAATGACTTATATATGTTGAAAAAAAATCTGAGTTTGAATTCACCTCAGCCTCTTTTTGGAAGAAATCAAGATGCAACTAGGAAATTATACAATGGCATCGACGGTTAGGACACCCATCCTTCTTTGTTTTAGATAAACTTTATCTTGATTTATTTTCCAAGGCTTAATGTGGTTCTTCAGTTTGTGATGCTTGTGAGTATACTAAGTATACAATAACCTCTTATCCCTCCAGTAATAATAGGAGTATGATCCCTTTTGTGACTGATCAGTCCAAATTTAGACCATTTTATCATGTTGTTATTAATGTTAATTTACACTTTTTCTGCCTAATTCTGTGATTTTGATCTTATTTTGCAGAAAATGGTGTAAAGAGGTAATTTGGTGAAAATGTTCTTAAAACTGCCTAAAAGAGGATAAAGGAGAACAAACATGTTTGCACAAGTCAAGCTGCAGCTGAAGTGGAGATAAATAAGGAAAGTACATTCAGCAGAATAATTTGAAATTCAAATTTTAAATTTTCAAGAAGTCTCTCCCTTGTTGAGGAAGCCAAATCTCAAGAAGATGCACTTGTCTCCTAAGAATTCAAAATTCAAAATTCAAAATTCAAAAGAAAACATTTAAAATTCAAAATTCAAAATTCAAAAGAAGGCTCCACCTCATCAAGGAGACCCAGGACAACGCTTGCAACTATAAAAGGACCACATAAGGAGTCGCCCCACTCTTCCTCATCTCCCCATTCGGACTGCACCTCCCTTCACTCCAAGTCGCCGGCCACACTTCTCTTCTTCTTCTCTTTCTTTTATTTTGTGTTTTGTTTCAGCCATGAGTGGCTGAAACCTCTTTTTCTAATTGAAAATTAGGTGAAACTTTAGTTGTTTTATGGATTGGGAGATCTAAACATATATTGTTTATCTTTTGTTTATCAATATTTATGCAATTTCATGCTTAATTCCATTGTTGCTTTGTAGTTTAGATCAATAGGGCCAATTGATTATTGATTGCAAGGTAATAATTTGTTAGTTTGGATAGTTTTAAGTCCGTAATTGCTTGAATCATTCAAACACAAGTAACTCCTGGTGTAAAAACTAAGGAAATTGCATGATCTAGCAATATCACCATACGTTTGGATAGTTAGAATTAGGTCTCTCTATTTCTTAATGTAATTGACAGTTGTTAGATGCCAAAGGCCCAAGGACATTCCTTGTCAACTTGTTGATTAGTAATTAATTAGAGGGCGTTCCCTAATTGATTTATGCTTAAGGAGGGATATGGTGGTGAGAAACGTCTTCCACCTCCATAACTAATTTATTGAATCAAATAAAGGAACCTAAGTGTCAATGATCAATCCCAACAATTGAAATGGATCCAATTCTTCAACTAGAGCCCTTCTCACTATTGAATTTCTTTACTTTAATTATTTGCTTTATTTTGTTACTTTTAATTCTAGTTCAATTCATCAATCTCAAAACCCCCATTTTATTTTACTTTCAGTTTATTTACTTGGTCTTGATAAGGAAAATAGGTAAGTATTAATTCCCTGTGGATTCGATCCTTTTACCACTATCTACAGTTGTAAAATTGTGGATAATCAAAAAGGTTATTTTTGACCGGCTTCGACAACCGCACAGTCAGTGACCATCCATTCTGACATTTGAGGACTTACTCAAATGGTCTCACTATCTGGTAATTGTTGGTTTGTTACTTTTATTGATTGTTGCACTCATATAACTTGGGTTTATTTGATAAAGGCAAATAGTGACATGGTTTCTTGCTTTCAATCTTTTCACAAGATAATTTGTACTCAATTTGATACTAGAATAAAAATTTTGAAAATTGATGATGGTACAAATTATATGGATGACCATTTTTCTACTTATCTAGAGTCTAATGAGATACTGTATCAAATTAGTTGTCTTTACACTAGTGCCCAAAATGGTGTTACTGAAAGAAAAATAGGCACTTGTTGGAAGTAGCTCGATCTCTCTTTTTTGCCATAAACCTTCCAAAATAATATTGTGGAGATGCAGTCTTAGCTGCAACTTATCTCATTAATAGAATGTCTCTCAAAACTCTTGCCTTTAAAAACCCTTTAGAGGTGCTATAAAGGAAAAATATTTATATTGTTCTAACAAAGGTGTTTGGATGCACGTGTTTTGTTCATACTAGGACAGGTGGGAAGCTCGATCCGAGGGCTCTTAAATATGTATTTGTTGGGTATTCTCCCATACAGAAAGGTTACAAGTGTTACCACCCTCAATCTAGAAAATATTTTATCAGTATGGATATTACATTGAGAGAGGCTGAATCTTACTTCAGTACTATCCCATCACCTTTTCAAGGGGAGAACAATGAGAGAGAAGAGATGATTCCTAGTCCTATAATTCTAGAGCATTTTATTCTAGATGAGACTACTATACAGAGGAAGATTATTGGTGATCAGGAAAAGATAATTGGGCGTTTAGATAAACCAGATTTAAGGAGATACTTAAGAAGAGACACAACAGAAGTAAAAAAATATCATTATGCAGCCTACTCAGTGTCATGACTCTTCTTCTTCTTCATGTGATGAATCATCCCTAAACCTTGAGCCTATTGATGATCTAAATAAACTAATTGCTCAAAGAAAAAGAGTTAGATCTTGCGCAAAGCACTCTATTTCTAACTTTCTCTCTTATGATTCTTTGCTCAAATAAAAAGAGTTAGATCTTGCACAAAGCACTCTATTTATAACTTTCTCTCTTATAATTCTTTGTCTCCATCTTATAGAGCTTTTGCCTTATCTATTTTTTCTGTATCTATCCCATTGGAATGAAGCTCTCAAAGATTTTAATTGGAAGGGAACGATGATTGAAGAAATGAAAGCCTTGGTAAAAAATGAGACTTGAGAGTTGATGTCTCTTTCACCTGGAAAAAAAAAGTCAATTGACTACAAATGGGTGTTCATTGTGAAACACAAAATAGTAGGATCAATTGAAAGATTCAAGACTAGACTAATTGCTAAGGGCTACACTTAAACCTATGGAGTGGATTACCAGGAGACATTTGCCCCTGTTGCCAAAATGAACTAAATCAGAGTATGCTATCTTGTGTTGCCCATCTTGATTAAGAACTACAATAATTTGATGTAAAAAATACATTTCTCCATAGAGACTTGGAGGAAGAAGTATATATGAAAATACCTCCTGGATTTGATGATGAAAAAACACAAGAAAATGTGTGTAAGCTAAAGAAAGTTTTGTATAGGTTAAAGCAGTCACCTAGAGCTTGGTTTGATCGATTCAGTAAAGTTATGATTTTCTTTGGCTATCAACAGAGCAATGCTGACCATACCTTATTTATCAAACATCACAAGGGTAAAATTACTTTTTTTATAATCTATGTTGATAACATAATAATGACAGGGAACGACACTGAAGAAATGACTCGACTGAAAAAACTTTTGACTAAGGAGTTTGAAATTAAAGATCTAGGAAAACTGTAATATTTTCTGGAAATTGAGGTTGCCAGATTAAAGAAGAAAATCTTTATTTCTTAGAGAAAATACATTTTGGATCTTTTGGAAGAAACTTGTATGTTAGGTTGTAAACCAGCAAAAACTCTCATTGAGAGCAATCACAAGCTACAAGCAAGGTTTGGTGAGTCAGTGGATATTGGCAGATATCAGAGGTTGGTAGGCAGATTGATTTATCTTTCACATACTCGACCAAATATAACATATGCAGTCAGCTTAGTCAGTCAATTTATGCATGATTCTCGTGAGTCTCACATACAAGCTGTTTTCATATTTTGCGATACTTGAAGTCTGCTCCTAGAAAAGGTCTCCTATTCTCTAAACACGGTCATCTCAGTATACACGCATTCACAAATGCATATTGGACTGGATTCCTTGATGATAGGAGGTCGACTGGTGGTTATTGCACACTTGTGGGAGGAAACCTTATCACTTGGAAAAATAAAAAAGCAAAGTGTTGTTGCTCGATCAAGTGCTGAGGCGAAATATAAAGTGATAGCACAAGGTATTTGTGAACTCCTTATTGTAGAGATTGTTGGAGGAATTGACACTGTTGGAGAGTGATAAACTCCTCTTGTACTGTGACAATAAAGTTATCATCAGTCTAGCTCATAATCTGATTCAATATGACCGAACGAAACATATAGAGATTGATCGATACTTCATTAAAGAGAAGTTAATAAATGGTGTCTTGAGATTAGATCATGTGACTTCCAATGAACAGTTAGCTGAAGTATTTACCAAAAAGCCAAACAACAAGATCTATCATACCTTGGTTTGCAAGTTGGACATGTGTGATATCTATGCACTAACTTGAGAGAAAATATTGACCAACATAGAAAGTTCCTAATTAAGAGGATTCAGATCTTTAGAATCCTAATTAGACTTGATTTTTTTTTTTTTTTTGAAATGGGGATTGAGGATCGGGAGAGTAGAATCTGAAACCTCTCAGATTTACTTAGATGCACTTATCATCAGACTATACCTGTGAGTGCTAATTAGACTTGATTATAGGGCTTAATTATAGAGATTCTATTTTTATTATAAATATTCTTAATTTAGGTTAATTTCTTTTATATAAATATTCAAATTTTATGAAAATCAATTCAATTTGAAAAAAAAAATTCCTCCTAAATTCTTTATATATCTTATATGTTATCAGTATCAAATTAGTATATTATGATATGATTTCTACGTTAATATTCTTGACGATATTTAAAAATTATCATTATTTATTAATAGTGTGATATCATACATATGACTTTAACATAAATTAAACTACACATAAATTAAACTACAAATCATAAAGTTAAATTCGATAAAATCATTTTCTTTTACTTTCTCCTTAAAATAATTAATATTGTTGTATTACTATTTATTTGGATAGAATATAATATTAAAAATGCAACAAATTCAAATATTTAAATTTAAATAATTGTGAAGAAACAGAATAATAAATGAGGGTGCAAGGTGATGTAATTAGTTGTGAATAAGGCAAAGGTTGTTCTTACGTATATAGAGTTTGTGTAGGTGAAATCTTTAATGCAAACTTAGACTTTTTCTATCCAATTCACCGACACAACACACACAATCTGTCTTACATATTTAGTACGCTATCATCTTTTTCATGTCCCAAGCTCCCTCTCTATTAAAACACTTAAACCACCTCATCATCATCTCTCAATCATCCATCTCATCTCATCTCCCACTTTATTATTATCATCAACTCTCTGCAAATTTCGCACTCTCACTCTCTCATCTCCATTAAAAAGGATATGGTACAATCAAAGAAATTCAGAGGCGTCAGGCAACGACAGTGGGGCTCCTGGGTATCCGAAATTCGCCACCCTTTACTGTAAGCTCACCCACTCACATTATTACACTCTCTTTAGTATGAGCTTGTACTTTTTGCTCATTAAATACCCATTTAGCTTCAGGCTATATATACCTCGTATCACACTGCCAGAGCTTTGATTGTTATTGTATGGAAGGAGTTTGTGATATTCCTCTGTGATGTGTTTTTTGTTGGGTGTGTGTAGGAAGAGGAGGATATGGCTAGGCACGTTTGAGACAGCTGAGGCAGCAGCAAGAGCTTATGACCAAGCAGCTATACTCATGAATGGCCAAAATGCCAAGACCAATTTCCCTAGAAGTGACCTGGAAGAAACAGGAAATGATCATAATCAATGCAATACTGATCAGTATCCATTGCCTCCCAAGGCTCTCTCTGAGCTGCTCAACACCAAGCTTCGCAAGTGTTGCAAAGACCCTTCTCCTGCTTCTCTCACTTGTTTAAGGCTTGACAACGACAATTCTCACATTGGAGTGTGGCAAAAGGGAGCTGGTTCTCATTCCAGATCGAATTGGGTCATGAAGGTGGAGCTTGGAAACAAGAAAACACAAGTGGTGGATGATGGATTTTCACTGTCATCATCATCGTCATCGGCAGTTCATGAGATGGAGCCTGCACATGGTCTTGATGATGAACAGGATATAATTGCAACACAAATGATAGAAGAACTACTTAATTGGAATTGACCGCCTGTAAGTCTCTATCTAAACTCATCTTCAGGTGGGCAATTAGCTAGAGCTGCAGGTGCTGCAGCGAAACTGATTGTAAAACTACCTTCAGATTAACGAATGAATCCATTACCTTAGACATCTTCAGGAACTTAATATAGCAGGAAATCGATCCATATATATATCTATAGATATATAGTTTACCTGATATTAGTGTCAGCTAGATGTATATTTTTCCTGATGGGCATCATATTGTAGAAGAGCCATCAGGAATTATATTTACAGACATGGTGTGCTCTGTATGTTGAAACTTTTGTAATAGAAATTAATGTTTTTAATTATTGATAATAGGTGTTTTGAGTTAATGATGAGTGATGGATGGCATCTCTCCTTTGTGTTTGATACTGAAAATGAGACTTTCCAAGAAGTGGCCATCAGCTTGGAAACTTGTGGAATGTATAGTATATACTTACTGCTACGGCCTACGGGAACTGTTGTATGCTTGAAAACCTGAATTAGAGACAATATTAACTAGACAAAGATATAATATAGAGAAAGATTGAGACAAAAACACATGGATTTTCTATTTTTTGAAAGAGAAATCCAACTAATTGCTCATACAAAGCACACATGAGCTTACTCTTCCATATATTAATATAGATGTAATCCCTTTAAAAATCATGGCTAATTTTGGTAAGAAAGTGAAGGCATAGAAGGACAATGACACATGAGATGATGTAGAAACTAAAGCGAGAAAGAGACTTATACAGCTTAGAAGCTAATAGGAATATCCAAACAAATGGGGTTTGATTAAATTGGCAAAAAATTTGTGGTCATGGGTAGAAGATCCATCATCCATGTGTTTGTAGTAAACTTTTTATACATACTCAAAATGGAAGTTATTCATGGGCTGACAGCTTTGGATGCATGCATGTATGTGGTCTGAAATTCAGAAGGATGGATCAATGGAAGATTCCCCAAAGTCCTAACAAAAAGAAAAAAAGAGTTTGAAAAAGAAAAGGCAGAGGCACAGCTCTAAGTGGTTGGATAACGATTAATGAATGTTTCACCTTTATCAATCAAAAAATGCCCAGAGTTGATTGGCCATCAACAAGGTAGTGACACGCTTGCTATGCCTTTCAACATAATTATGGGGTGGGTGAATTGCAATTATAAGAGCAATAACCATTCCCATGGTTGATTGGTTTCCACTTTTCAATATTGTTCATTTCTTGAAGTGACACTCTTTTGACTTCCAAGTGCATTATTTGGCATCATCACGTGATGAGAAGGGTAAACTGTCTTCAACCAGAAATAATTATCTATATCATACGATATATGAACATTTAGAAAAACCAAGTTTCACCATAACACAACAGTTCAATCATGATGCCTGAATACCACCATGAGATACAGCATAGTAAACAAAACATTAAGATTGTTAATAATGGCAGAGTGGACTTGCGGCCAAGAAGCCTAACATTGCCCCAAAAGGCTTCAGATGCTGATCAGATCCTATCAGCCAGGTACTTCACCAGCGAGTTGACAGGTTTACTAGTGTCGACACCTTCAATTCCCCTGCATTTAATCTTAATTCGAGCAAGGTAATCGGCTGCAATCCAAGCGAAGCTCAACATTGCTGCACTGTCATCAGCTTCTGGCCCTTGCAATTCCAGTGACTTTTTTATCCAAGTGGGATGATATGCAACCTGGTACCACGCTGATGCCTTTCGCTCATACAGCAAGTTTTTCTCATCATCTGAGAGTTGTTCAAAATCCAAATCCATCTTCTCAAAGACTTGCCTAAATTCTTTCTTGAGACCACTGTAAGATTGCTTAAGCCTCTCTTTCAATTCCCCATTCTTCCTGCTGTTGTACTTTGGCATGGACCAAATATGACCAGTTACAACCTCTTCTTCTCTTTTCACTTTATACTGGCCCATAAGACCTTTCAGCTGTCCATCATATGAGCACTTTTGATCCCAGGCCTCCAGAATGTAATCAGATGACCCGGAAACCTCCAGATCCCTATCATAAGGAATGTCACCAGGAACGATGTTGAGCTCTGAAGACGCAGCTACAACATTATCATCACAAGCGTCTTTAACCTGGCGATAAAGTCTTCCCAAAATTTTGGTCGACTTGTAGGACTGATAGTCCTCCTTCCCCATAAAATCTGGATACATTTTTGGTCTCAGATAAGGTGGCATAGTTACAAGCATCCCAGTCTTAGGAAAGTCAACAGCTGTGGCTGCTAATTCTGCCAGTTTTATGCAATTATCATCCAGAGCCCCATACTCGCTCAAGTCTGCACGAACAACATGCGCGTTACAAATTGCTCCCAAATTCTCGTTTACCATATGCCTTGCAAAAAAATCTATAATATCCTGCACATAGAACACAGAAATAATCAGATCTTTTCTTGTGGCAAAATTGGAATTATAAACAGTATATATCCTCAATTAAAGGCTAATGAAATGACCTAGGATCTGAATCTTCAGTAAGAATACACTAAGTATGCTTCTTTGTGATACTGTAATCTATCTAATATCATTTTCTAGGCACAAGTAACAACACAATAATATTGCCATTACCAGCAAGAGAATATGCCTTGGTGGGGTGGAGACGTGGAACTTCATGATGTTATTCATAGATTCCAAAATTATGCCAACACATAATTTACATGGTTCATGGCTTCATGCATTGTCAAATAATAAACAAACAATATATCAATACTATAGTGCCGCGAAAATAATAGATTTTGTTGGTTCAAGAAGATTAGCATTGGTATCATATAATCCTCCCTACCAATAGTTTTTCAACTATCACTGTATACTAGACTTGGGCATCATTTAATCCAGTATTTGCATGGGGAGAAAAAGAATAAGAGAAAAGTGAATGTTCAATGAAGATGGTAGGGACAAAGAATTGCCCACTACACATTATAGTACCACTTAAACAAAATTGTCAAATAGGCTTCAAAAATACTCCCTCCGTCTCATAATGTTTGTCCATTTTTCCTTTTTTTATTATTCCAAAATTATTGTTCACTTTCTTTTTTTTTAAACTATAGTAACATATAAATTGACTATTATAACACTATTTAATTTTGTTTTATTTCTAAGAAACCTTTCAAAATATTTCTTAGTATTCAATAAAATTAAATGTACTTAATATGAGTATAATTGAAAAGTTAATAAAAAATGCATTTATTAATGTGTGAAAAAGCAAAGAGGACAAAATTATGGAACAGAAGGAGTAATATTCAAATTGAGCAAATAACTACCTGAGAACGGACAGGGCGATTTAGGACCTTGGCTTCTGCAGCATTATACTGCATCGGTGTCCAACTCCTCTTACTTGGTGGAATAAGGTTTTCATCCCACGTAACGAAGTATAAATCTCCATCAAGGTCACTTCCAGAAGCTTCATTTGTATGCGGCCTGTCACCCTTCTGTGGGAAGATAAGGCAATCATGTAAATGGTGCAGTTCAGGAGCATCAACTGCTTCTAGGATCCTTACATCTCCAGGATGAAGGCAAGGATTTTTAGCTATCACCACAGTACCTTTAATTACTTCAAGGTTTTTCTTGATCTCACTAAATCTTGAGCCATGCTTCAAGAAACAGTTTTCCAAAGACGGGTTAGATACTTGGATAAAGCACTGACCTTGTTCAAGCACCCCTAGCTCATCCAAGCAGCCCATCAACCATCTCCCTGAAGAAACAAAGATCCTAGCCTTTTCCCTGAGGCCCCAAAGCTGTGCAGCTCTTATACAAGTTAGCATGCCTTGTAAGTGAGGTTCCTTTTGGGGCTTGAAACCTGCACTCAACATTATTGCTGCAGTATTACCTTGCTCAGCACATGATGCAGTGATAACATCGAATGCTACGTCAGCATCCATGAGCATCTGATCGAGTTTGGAGACCATATCAAACTGCATTTCCCAAAATATTTCATCTGGAACTTGCAAAACGGAAAGCAAAGTAATAATCTGCCTATTCAAGAAACCAGGCTGAAACCTGGTCCATGAACAGATTTCCAAAGTGGTGTGATTTGATTGGAACTTGTTCATACTGGGCCTCAAGGACAAACGGATCCCATCACCTTGTGCTGGCCAGCAAGCCACAACCCCTTTACATCCTGCATACCTGATCTGGTAAGCGCATGGTGGATTAGCATCTAATTTCAACTTTTCTGCAACTTCCTTCGCAAGATCTGGAGTTATAGTTCCAATACCATCAGAGAATATATAACCATTCCTCTCAATATCAGGAAGGGAAAGATTAACCTCTCCTGAAGGAACTTCTACAGTTGCATATGTAGAGGAGAAACACTGTCCCATCCTTGCAGCACATTTTGCAATGTTCCTATTGGTGAACCTCCCCATCCAGCTTCGGATCTGATGAACACTAATTTCCGCATTTTCTGCAAAAAACCATGCAGAACGATCCCTCAGTTGATTGGATGAGAAGGCCAAAAATGAGTACCTTCGACCACATAAGTAAAATCCATCAGTCAGAATACCCTTCACCCTTTTGAAGACTCTTGTTTTTTGAGAGAAAGAGTTAGAAGTGATCTCTCTTACTATAGGAGCAACGTAATAAGTGAGAGTGTTTGCGTTGATTGTCTGCAAGCCTTCATCCATGAAGGTGACTCTTAAAAATCTATCAGCAATATCTTTATATTTTCTTAAAACTCTATTGGAGAGTTCTACTTCAGGTGGAAGGCAGTATGCCCTGGTAGGAGTAATAGCCAGCCGCCTAATTTCTACAATATCATCCAACTGTTTAGGGCTCTTGAAAAGTTTGGGGTTATTCAGCAACCATTGCTGGACAGCTTTGAGACAGCAATAAGCATCAAAAACAGGGCGCTTATAAGAACAAATGTGCTTCAATGCAGACAAATTTACATCCAGAGGTTGGCTTCTCAGTAAATCAAAAAAACTGTCAGACAGTTGGTGTTGATTGAATATTCCTTTATGCATGACAGCATTCACCAGGAACATTACCTCAAAAGCAATCCCTTCCTTGTGATGAATACAAAAGAAAGCATCTGACATCGGCATCCCATACTCTGGTTCATTTGAATTCTTAAGGGGCATTTTTAGGAATTCCAGCTGCACCCTTCGTTCTTTAAGATAGTTCAAGGCCCTATTCAACTTTGCACCATGACGAGGGGGGATGGAAACTCGATATGAATTACAACGACCAATTGCCCCACTAGGGGTAAAATCAGTGGTCCGGATCCAAGGATCATCATCATCCAGCAAATTAAAGGGAGCTAACACTTCGATGTCATCGTCAGCAGTTCTATACCAGACAAAAGGTGCTGACACCAGCTGCAACAGGATAACCAGTGATGAAGTGTTCCAATCAGTATATTGTTTCACCTCATTGATGTCTCTCACTAGGAACTCCAATTTAAAGTCACATCTAATGACTGCATGCTCAGTTGTGTCTTTCACGGAGAAGGCAGTATCCCTAGTGAAACAAAACTTGCATGTCCCATCAAAAGGATCCACAAGAAAATCAACTCCAGAAGAAGGTCCACTCCAACCAACCAAGAATTCATTACGGCTAAGCGTTCCAATCTCAACATGCACGTCAGATAATTTAAAGGGAGTTGTTGTTCTCCTTCTCTGATTCATGTGATATGGATTTTCAGGACCCAGACTAACTTTCAGTGGCCTGTCATTCAAGAAAAGTTCACAGCGCCCTGCAGCATTCTTAGCCCAAGTGGCTGATTGAGGTGAGGCAAAATGGACAAACGCATGTGGCTCTATCTTGTTATGCCCGTCTGTTCTTTGGACACCTGCAGTGTTAGTTATGTCAAAATTTGGATAGGACTCTGGCGGGGTCCATGATGTCTTCAATCTGCACCTCCAAACAAGTCCAATCTCACTTTCCAAATATGCCACAAGATCTTTTGCCTTGACACGACTATTAAATCCACCAATACTGACTTGAGTTACCACTGTATCCTTCTCATTCTTTTCTATCTCCATTAATTTGCCGGTGCTCTGCCAAGTTCAACAGCTAAAGGTTACAACAACAACTAAGCCTTAGTTCTAAGCTAGTTGTGGTTTAGCAATATAGATCCTTTTTAGCCATTCCCCTTTATCAAGCACTGATGATTATTAGATCAAAAATATATTTTCATAGCAAACTCTTCTGGTAGAAACTTGATAAAGAGCCAAACAAGCAGGAAGAAATAATTCATTTAAAGAGATTGTGACTTCCTATTATAACAGAAAATAGGGGGAGCAAAAAAAGGGAAAAGAACAAATCCCTAAGGTAACTGTTAAAAATAAAATTGATAAGATCTCTCTAATGTTGTTGGGTGCATATTCAAGATACTTCTTTGTAAATAATTAAATATGCAACCTAAGAGCAAAACAAATTGTGTTTCAGTTTGACCCCAATCCCAATGCACATTTTAATAAATAATGAAAAAACCAGACCCAAAAAAATTATTTTAAGAACTATAATAGCACGTGTTTTCAATTCTATTTTGTTAACTAAGGTAAGTGTTCCAGTTGATCCCAGAATTTCAAAATGAAACCTCATCCCTTCTTTTCCCCACGCTGTATTGGCCGAGAATTGTTTCCCGAAAATGCCATGGCTTAGAAACTAACAAATTTTCAAAAATTTTGTGAAGAAATCATGCCATAGCCATACTCATTAATCGATTACAATGCACAATTCCAAAAGAGACAGAAAAAATAAAGTTAACCCCAATAACCCAGGACAAGAACTCAACATCGCCCAAAAAGATAGAGTCTAACCCTTTGTTTGGATTGGGAGAAATGGAGAGAAGAGAAAAGAAACTTTAAAATAATATAAAAAAACTGGACACAAATTCACCCATTAAAAAAAAAAACAAAAGAATGGTCTCTAATGTTAAGGCATTGATCAAAGAAAAAGAATAACAATAGTGAATTGCATTTTCTCGATCACCAAACAGACAATCCCAACAGCCAATTTTGAACATGATATCAAATACATAACAAATATCAATCAAAGAATTAAGAAAGACTAACCTTTCTTGCGTTTGATGAAGCTAGAACCGAGATAGAGAGAGTAACGAGAGACTGGGCAACTGAACCATAAAATAGGAATGGTTGGGCCACCTTCTGAGAGAAGTTGCTTTTGGTTGCCTTCCTAGTGAAGTAGTTACCCCTCACTCTCGAGGCTTCACTCACTGTCGTTACCTTTTAGGAGAAGGCTATGATTGAGCCGATGGCATCACACAGTAGAAGGCCCATTTGCGCCAAGCCTGTGATCATCTCTCGCTAAGGTTGGACCTGGCACAAGCCGGTTTCAAACCGAGCGGCATCATAGTAAAGAAATAATCAATTCAAGTCAAAACAAGACAACAAATCCAATCAATTTAAAATTTTAATTTAATTTTATATTTTTTATTTAAATTAATTTTATATTATTAAAATTTTAATTAATTTAATTTAATTTTAATTAAAAAACAATAAAATCAAATTAAATTAAAATATTTTAAATAAATAATAAAAATATTTTAATAATTAATTAAACTGAATTAAATTAAATTAAATTTATTTTTCTATTAATTTTTATAAATATTTAAATTTTAATTTATTCAATTCAATCGATTCTAAATTGATGAATACACCCCTCTAATAATTTTCAGTTTAAAATATGATTAAAAACGGTTACAGTGTTAATTTAGGGAATTTTTATAGTCTAAAGTTAATTTACTTCATTACAAAAATAAATTTAACATTATAAAAATTCTATATTTTTATTCTAAATTTATGTAAATTGGTTTTTATTTTTAAAAGTAATTATTTTGCAGAAAATATATTAAATTAAAAAAATTATTATTAATTAAAATAATATTTTGTTTTGCTATTTACAAAAATATGTTATTGTCTTTGTATGTTAAAGTATTTATTTTTTATATTATTTGAAAATGTCACTTCTTTATAAATTTAAATAATTTTTCATCAAAATAATTAATTTTACAAAAATATATTATTTTTATACATTTAAAAAATAAAAAGATAAATGTTTATATTTTTTGAATTATTATTATTTTTTCCTTTAATATTACACATTTTATATAATTTATTAAAAAAAACAGGTTTCCTTTAAAAAAAATTAAAGAAAAATACAAATGTTTCATAGATTTGATTAATTTTTATAAGAAAGAAATTGCTACATTATTTCAAATAAAATAACCATAATAGTAACATTTTATAGATTAAACTGCATAAATTTTTATAATTTATATTTATAATACAATCTTTGTTTGTTTTTTATAATTAAAAAAAAGCAGCCAATTAACTCAATGTAAATTTAATTTAGAAAATTAATAAAATTTGAATTTAGCTAGTTTTGATTTGGAATAGACAATTCAAATTAATTATAATCATGGTTCAAAGGAAAAAGAAAAAAAAAAAAACTCATACTTAACTCACTAATGAAAAAACTTTTTAGCCAATTCATAAATGACTAATTTCAATCTATTTTTACCAGTTTCAATTTTTTGAATTTGATTTAGTTGAGACTTGAAATTAAATGGATAAATATTTGAGTCCGACTATAAATTATATTTTATATGATAATATACTTTGTATTTAATTTATAAACTTATTATATGCAATATATTTCAGTTAATTTTGTATGATGCATATATATAATAATTATTAATATACATACTATATATTTTATATTAGATGCATTAATAAGTTTAAGTCATAAATATATATATTTTTTTAAAATATCTCTTCCTACTTCAGCGGCAGAGAGAAAATTTCTTCTCAGTTTCTTTTTTTTTTTATGATTTCAAATCTTTTTTTTTTTATGATTTCAAATCTTTTTTGTCTTTCTAATGTTCGGTCTTTTTCTATCCTATTTGATGATCTGATATCCAGAAAATATGATTTTACAAGAGTTTTGTAAACTTATAAAAAAAACTTAATTCTTTTATTCTCTCTCTTCTCCCTCATGCGAGATGGCCTTTCCGCTATAGGACCACCTACTCCTTGGTGTAGGTCCGTACGTACGGATGACTCCAGGACCCTCCCTCTGTCAGGCAAGCATTTAATTCCCTTCGGCGTGCGAGTGGACAGGACTGCGAAATGACTGGACCCGCAGCCTTTTTTTCTTGTGACCGGTTTTGAGGGAAAAGGATCGGAACCTAGGAAAGGGCTGGTTTTAAGGCTGAAATGGGCCGGGTCGGTCCGATTGAGTGACTTAAATAGGAGTCCGATCAGGAGGATGAACAGGTTGGGCCTGACTTATTTGGAGGTTTAGGAGCTTCCTGATTGTGGGCTGCTACTATCGGTTCGGCCTCGTAATAGGACGGAGAAATCCAACGGTCATCACTATTAAGTAAGGAAAAGAGAACTCAGCAATGAGATCCTCTCTTACTATCATCAATTTGGTCTTATTTAGTATCGTTTTTTTTAATTTTTTTAATTTTTTTAGTGTTACATGTTACTTTATAAGGTGATTTTAATTTATTTGATGATTATGGGTTAGTTATTTTGAGAACGCTTACAATGTTCTAATTGAATTGTTTTGATTTTTCATCGACTATATAAAAGGTAGTGTTATATCATTTTATTTTCTCTCGTCGAAATTATGACAAAAAGTTGAAACTATTTCATTTTCTCTCGTCGAAACTATGAAAAAAAGTTGAAATTATTACAAATCGTGAACATCTTTATGATGGATATGATATTTTCGTGATGGATATGCTCTCTTTCTTGTGCGTTGCTATTGTTATTATTGTTATTGCTAAATTTAAACACTTATCTCTATGTTGGTGGTTGGTTTTGATTTGCATGTTCCTTTTCTACTCCACCATGGGTTTTGATGTCTTATAAATGTCGAGTTCTTTTCTTCAACAGCAATGGTTAGATTCAATGGCTCTATTACTCCAAGTGATGATTTAAGGCGCATAATTCTTCATTTTACCCGAGTTTGTTGGTTTCGGATCTTTGCCCGTTTATAGCTAGGGTTTATTCATTTGGGCTTTGGTTACATTGGGTTGATTTATTATCTTTTGGCACAGTGTGATTTGTTGCTAGGGTCTTTTTATTATGGCCCTTTGAATTTTTAGGCTCGACCACCTTTATACTGAGTCTAGACATCTTCTAATGAATTTACTTATTTTTAATAAAAAAATATTATATATATTAAGATTTTAGTTATTTAATAAATGCTTAAGTACAATCAAATTAAAATTTATATGCAATTAAAGTGAATTTATAATTATAAAAATAAAAATATATAATAATTATGATAAATTATTATAAAAAATAAATCAATAATATAAAATATAAATAAATATATCACTAACCATTAAAAAAATAATTAAATGTAAATTTATTTTTTTAAATCTGTAATGGAAATTAAGTCTGAAAATTTTAATTTTTATTATATATATATATATATATTTTACCGAAATCAATGCGGCCATCTGCACTCCGTCTCCGCCTCGGACTAAGTGCATTGAGTAATGATTATGTTTTTTAAGTAATCTCGTTTTTTAGAAAAACTTTTTATTGCAAATTTGTATTTTGCCGATTTAAATATATTAATTTATAATATTATCTATTTGACTCAATCATAATATATTTCAAGATTTCGTTTATTTGAAGAAAAATAATTTATAATAAAAAATATAAAAATATTTTATATGCAAAATAATTTATTTTATATTATTTAATTTAAATTTAAAAAATAAATTATATTAATAACTTTCAAAATTATTTAATTTATTTGAAATACTTTGATTTTTTATTTAATTAAAAAAATCTTTTTGATTTAATTAATTTTTTAAGTATTATAAATATTAAAAATTATATATTTTTTTAAAAATATTTTCCACAAAACAATGAAAACTGAATGAATGAATAAAGAGGTTATCATTATTGGTGAGAGTCAAATTCTACATAGATAGAGATTATCAAACCTTTCAAAATTTGATAGGCAAAGATAATACTATTGATAAGGATATGGATTAACTAAGATTAATCAAATAATTAATGTTAATTGTGAACTTTAAGCAAGGAAATGCCAGCATAAATTCAAGCATCCAATTATGTTTTGTGGAATTTTAAGCATCAACTTTTATCAAAATTGGCTTTTTTTTTTTCACTCAACGAGATTTAAAAAATATTTGTACTATAACTTTTTTGTTATAAAAAATATCAAATTATATTATTAAAATAAAATAATAAATATATATATATAATATATATTTATTTATATTTATAGACTTAATTAAATAATTAAATAAATTTAAAAAATTTCATATTTTACTTTTCGATCCTAATCCTCAAGTTTTAGTTAAAAAAAAATATATACCTTTGCTCATGCAACACAATTGTTAAAATATTTTTCTGAAATAAAAAAAATTTAATTCCATTAATCGAAAAGAGTCAAGCTGCCGAGAACAAGAAGCCGAGTGGACAGCGAGGGATTATCCCTTGGACAAAAACAGCACGAGTATATTCTATCCCGCGAATATTCTCCAACATTTTTCTCGTATTTATCTTTTTATTATTATTATTTTAATTTTTTTTATTCTCTCGCTCCTTTTTTTTGTCAATATCACAGCTCGCACAATATGTTGTTTTTTACTATTTTACCATTTGAAGAATTCAGTCGCCGGAACAATATTGATAATCCATATACGGGGGTCTTGATCAGCTGTTGAGGTATGAAGTTCTGGAAGAGCCTGAGCATATTGATAGAGGATACCTTACCGGAATGGAGAGACAAGTTTTTATCCTACAAAGATTTGAAGAAACAACTCAAGCTAATTTACCCCAAGGACGGCGATAAGCCGCCGAATAAGCGGCCGAGATTGGAGGCGGTGATGGTGGCATCGACTGATAGGAAAGACGGTGAGTATCGCAGGGAGGAGAGTGGCGGTGAGGTGATGAAGGAGGTGATTGATTTCGTTAGGCTGCTGGAGGACGAGATGGAGAAATTTAATTCCTTTATTGTTGAAAAAGAAGAGGATTTTGTTATCCAATGGAAGGTATTATTGAAGTGATACTGATTTTTAATTAATTATCCCGATGCTGTGGTTGTGATGGAATTTTTTTGTTTGGAATATGAAGAATTCAATTTTTGGAATAAAAAGTATTCAATTTAATGTTAAGTGACAATATAAGAAATTTAAATTTTTTGATATTATGTGAGAATTTTATGTTCGATAGAAAATAATGCACATAATTATATATTAGAAGACGAGAACACCTATATTTACCCAATTAGTTTTCAATTTTGGTTAACAGTTCCCAGTTTGAAGAAGGAAAGGGATTTTTTCCCCTTCTTGTCTTCTATAGTTTTGCAAAGTGATTTGAAATCTGTGCTGTAGCTGATATTAGGCTTAATCTGATAAGGGTGGAGTTAACTCTTTAGTAAATTTATTTTCTCATGTAATATGCTTTTACAATTTGAACTGGATCTAAATGGCATATACGTCAGTCAATTGGCACCGCAGCTGAATAAACAGAGGTTATTCCCTCCGCCCAAGACATGTCTGCTATATTTCTACATTCTTTGTTACTATAATGTTCTGTGTACATGAAACTCATGCCATGTTAAGCTTTTCATGCTTTATTCTGACGTATTCCCATAATTCAATTCATTGGGTTGGCATTTGTGTTTCTCTTGATGGGTTAAATTGTTTCTTGGTGGTTTTGTTCCCTTTCATTTGCTGTAGTATGCAAAATGGAAATTGGCATTCATGAACATACAATCGTTTATAATTTTTCTTTTTGTGATTGTGGTCTGAATGCAGGAGCTGCAAGACAGAGTTAAAAAGGCCAAAGATTCAAATGAAAAACTGATGGAAGTGGGAAGGGAGATTGTGAATTTCCATGGCGAGATGGTTTTGTTGGAGAATTACAGTGCTCTCAATTACACAGGTGAGTTGACAAAAAATGGGGCTTTGAAATTTGGTTTTCCTCTTCTATCATCAATTGAATTCCAGTAGTTTGTACAATGCACCAGATTCACCAAATATGCCATCATCATATCCTTATTTAGAACCAAGTTTTAGGCGACTTGTTAAGGTTGTGCTAAATATGTCCTGTTGTTATAAGAAGTGCTTGCATAATTTTTGTGATATTTGGTGGAGGACTTGATTATCGCTCGGACAAATCCTGAAACCAGAGCAGCTGTTCTGGTTGAATTTTGCACCATGGAGACCATGATGATCTTATTTAGTTATCTGGAAGGAGAGTTAAAAAAGAAAAGAAAGAAAGAAAAGTTTTGCTAAATTGCTTATTTCAAGGTTAAGCTGCTGATTTGCTTGCCATGTTGGTATTCTCATTCTAGAGCTTTGAGTTGATTTTGTTTCTGGACTTGATTTTACAGGACTTGTGAAGATATTGAAGAAATATGACAAGCGAAGTGGTGCTCTGGTTCGTTTGCCCTTCATCCAAAAGGTTATGCAGCAGCCATTTTTCACAACTCATGTGCTTAACAAGCTTGTGAAGGAGTGTGAGACCATGCTTGACCGGCTCTTCTCAAGAAATGAACTGTCAATATCACCTGATGAAACTGAAGAAGTGGAAGGTTGTGACTCCAAAACTTCAGCTGAAAGTAGGGGGCAGTCGATTGAAGTTCCCAAAGAGCTTGCTGAGATTGAGAACATGGAGAACATGTACCTGAAGCTAACTCTATCAGCGTTGCGTGTCCTTAAGGAGGTTCGGAGTGGAAGCTCAACTGTGAACATGTTTTCATTGCCCCCTTTGCAAAGCAGAGCCTTAGAGGAGGACTGGAAGAAAGTTCCTATCTTAGAACAAGCTGCCAAGTAGAGTTTTATTTTCAGAATCTTACCCCCTTTCTTTGTATAAATTTTTTAAATATTGGAAGGGTACTCTGTTTTTTTTTTTTGGATCGTCCATGTGGTTTTATTTTGTTTTATTTTATTTTATTTCTTTTTGTGTTTTTTTGGGTTGGGGGGGGGGGTGTTGATATGGTAAACTTGATGTATTCTTGTTGTCCTATACTTAACAAGTGTTTGATGTATCCCATGGATTTCTATCATTCAAATTAGCCCGTTAACTAGCATAGTTTTTAACTTTTATTTATTTATATTTTACAGTGAATACAGAGTTCATGTGAGATGACCCACCTAACATGGAGTTCCTCCAGGCTCCAGTTAAAATAATGAAAATATTTAATATAAATATTTCAATCCAAGCCAACAACAGCAAGGATTTTCCTTCCTTATCATCTGTAAGTCGACTTCCATTCCAGTTATGTTTTATTTTCGTGGTGGAGGCTTTTGCATTAGCTCAACTTTATGGCTTGGCTACACTTTGAGATTTCTCAGTCACGTTTCAATGCATTGTCCTCTCTATTGACTACCGTTTAGCACACGAGAATCGCCTTCCAACAGCTTATGATGACTGCTACAGTTTTTACTTGAATTGAATGGCTGAATCACCTCACGAGTGTTGAACCTTGGCTCAAACTTGGCGGATCTTTCTCGTGTATTTCTTTGTGTAAACTATGCTGGAGGGAACATTCTTTACCATGTTTCTATCAGAGCAATGAGGAATGGAGTTTCTCATATCGAAATCAAAGAATTGTTGATGATGCATCCTTATTTGAACTGAGAAAAGGACTAGGAAAGAGATGGCTATGGAGCAGATGTCGAGATGAATGATATGTTCTGGAGACTAAGCATAGCAGGAGGGTCAAATCTCAACTGCGCAATTTGAGATACAAGTCTGCTGCTGAATGGAGTGTTGTGTCCAGCAGCAGTAATTGATGTTGCTGGCCTAGACTTCTTGAATGAAATCGGAGTATTCTATGCAGAGATTTTAGCTAAGCATGGGTTGAAAGAGGTGGAGCTAGTGGAGGCTGGGGGAGTACTGAGGCAACTCGCTCCAAAAACAGATGAGTAAGTTTATGAACAGCCATTAGCATCTCAATCAAATGGCTGCCTGCCATAGAAACTATGTGCAGGAAGAATACCACAGAAATCTGATGAAATTATGGTAATGGTGGTACGTGGTAACCATATGAGAAGGCAATGAAATTTGAAAAGGCTGCTGCAATTACAGTAGATGATCCCAATCAATTTGTAAAAGAATAAAGGATTTCGATCCAACAAGTGCCCAAAAAGGTTCAGCAACTTCCTTCTGAAAGGTTAAAGGTGACAGGAGTGACAGCAGAATGAATTTTTGAACCATCTTTCTCATTACAATGGAATCCTCCAGCTCCTACAATAACTAAACGATCTACTTGATTTCATAATTTAATTGTGACTTTCATTCAAGTACAATGAAAGCAAATAAACTCAACAATTGTATCAGTAATCTCAAGAAACCTTGAAAAATCTGAAGCAAACAAATTGAGAGTATAGATCTCAGTATAGAATGATATATGTTAAAATTTATCTCATTATACATATGCACATTTCAATGCATGAAAGTTGAAACTTAATTGCTCACATTCAGTGATCAACAACTTCTAGCCAGGTATGCTTCATCACATAATCATTTCTACTCATCAAATGTGCTCATAAAACCACCAATAAAGCCAGCTCCATTGCAATTCCCACATAGGATGTCCTTCTTTCCTCTGCAAGATGACCCATAAACAAGACATGATTTGTGGGAGACATTCTATCATTGAATCCAAACCATGGAGGGAAATGACTGGTAATTTAGTTGCATATCATGTTCTATTTGCAACTTTGGTAAAATATTGACCACGTACAAGAGGATTGAAAAAATTTCTCAACCCAAATGCTATATTACTTTTAACTGTGATGACGATAGGGATGATAGAGATTACCCACAAAGCCAACAGGAGTCTCCAGCTTTAAACTGCCCATTAAAGAGATCAACGGAGTTCACTCCACTACCTTTACACTGTGAGCATAGAACTGCACCTGGTAATTGACAGCAAAAGAAGAAAATTTATCTTTCATCCGTTTATTTTCACAATTGTAAGAAAGAGAATGCCATAAGTTCTCAGTAACATTTTAGCTTTGTTTAACTCATGAAGTCATCAAGAAACAAGCTTTTAATTCAACCCAGAAAAGAAGTAGATGAATATAACGGTTATGGAATAATGCCATGGGAGGTGGACAACAAGAACATCATATAGTTTGCAACCCAAATCACTTGCATTTTCAGACAAGCAGCAATACTTAACTCTGGTTATTGGCTTAATTACCATTTCCATCACAGTCAGCACAGATGACGCTTTTTGGTTTTGGGTTTTGATTACTTGGTGCAGCCTATT
This sequence comes from Manihot esculenta, assembly GCF_001659605.2. NCBI lineage: Eukaryota > Viridiplantae > Streptophyta > Magnoliopsida > Malpighiales > Euphorbiaceae > Manihot > Manihot esculenta. The sequence continues at coordinate 32,383,526 of NC_035176.2, read as the reverse complement.
ATCAACATGAAAAATTAGAAAGAGAAAAAAAAATACAGCAACCAATCAACATAAAGAAATAGACTTAGCTGACAATAAGGGAGTAAAAATCTGACTCTAGTTTTCAAATGGTGATGTCTAGCAGTAGAAAGAGGGTGGAAAAAGTCATGTATCCCAAGAATCTCCTGCTTGACAGAACTGGTTCCAGTTCCATATATCCCTAAGCGTCAAGAAACCAATATCATGTAGTAGCAGACAAAAAAGAAAAGAAAAAGAAAGTGTGCATAATGAACTTTTCTGTTTGTGAAGTTAAAGAGAGAGGCACCTGAATCTTGCGTGGCTCTAACAGGAAGCGGCAGCCTCAAGCACGAAGTCACAGCCATTGAAAGAATTCAACTTTTTCAGTTGGTGGCTTTGCAATATTGCAATGGATAGCAATCACAGGTTCCCAACGATTAGATTGCAACTGGGCTGTGAACAATGTTGTAGGCCTCGGACGGCTCGCTCACGATATAAATAAACAGCAAGCCCATACCCATAACAAAGAGAAGGGGCATTTAGGGCAACTCCGTAGAAATGTGGGTTGGTTTATATATAATTTGCTTTCAGCGGCTGAGCCTCCTTTCTATATTTAGTCGAGGTCTTCGCTCGGGTCTTCTTTCTCTCAAAATCTTTTCCCAATTTCTTTAAGCTCGCTAACCATTTTCTTTGCAGACTTTCCAAACCCTAATCCTAAAACCCAAATCCACGTTTTTCTTTCAGAGCCTAGCAGGTATATTTATCTCTCCTTCCTTTTTGATTTTTTTAATAAAACCCTGAATAATTTGTTTTCGAAGCCCTAATTTTTTTGCCCGTCAATTGATATATTTCCCTAACTTATTCCAATAGATCTGAATCAATACTTGTTGTTTTCTATAGTAACCATGACGCAATTTGTATATCTGAAACATTAATTCGAGATCTATTTGTTTGTTTACAGAACATGGGTGAAACAAGAGACAACGATGCTTATGAGGAGGAGCTTCTCGACTACGAGGAAGAAGAAGAGAAAGTCCCTGACTCTGTTGCTAAAGTCAATGGCGAATCCGCCAAGAAGTAAGCAATCTTCTTGAAGTGTTGTCTTTGTTTTGTATGTGTTTTAAATCCTGGGAATTAAGAAGTTTGGGAAAATATAAGTTATGGCTGTTGAATCCTTAATATTACTATGTTGGGGAATGGATCTGCTGAATTCATTTGGCTTTTGAAGATGAAAGTTAATTGTCATGGTTTTCAGACAGGGTCGTTGACTTCTTAAGTGGTTATATTCGTGTTTTTTTTTTTTAATTTTTTGCTTCCACATGTTTCTTAAGTGGTTTTGAACTTGTGATTTATTTATTTATTTAGTCATATGGACAGTTAGACTATGGAAAGTTTCGGTTGATTTTAGCTTTCTTTTTTTTTTAAATATGTATTTATATGTCTACCTTTTTGTTTGCAGGGGCTATGTTGGAATACACAGTTCCGGATTCAGAGACTTCCTTTTGAAGCCAGAGCTTCTACGTGCCATTGTGGACTCGGGATTTGAGCATCCTTCTGAAGGCAAACCATTGACCCTATTTTCTCACTTTATATTGTTGAAAAAATCATGTCTTGTATGGTTTTACTTTTTCATGGTTTCCTTTTTTGCTGAAACACATATGGAATTTGGGTGGCATGCTTAGCTTGTGAGCTATTTCATTTTATGTTTGAGATCTATAATATTTTGGACCATGTGATTGCATGCATCTATGTAAGTTTTAGTTTTGATAATCTTTTGGACTTAATTTCGCCTGAAAATGCATACTTAATATAACTATTTTGTTATTATGGTTGTCTAATCAGTCATTGTTTAACACTTTATGCACTCCTAAATCGGTTTGTCAATTTACTTTCCAGGTAATATACCACTATCACACTCTTGATTTTGGAGCAGTATTCTGGTTTGGTAAACCTTTCAATTAAAGGATCAGGGAGGTTTTATTTTACTTACCAAGGGTTCCTTGGATACAATTTTGTTTGGTTCTTCATCAGTTCAACATGAGTGTATCCCTCAAGCAATCTTGGGCATGGATGTCATCTGTCAAGCTAAATCTGGAATGGGGAAGACTGCTGTATTCGTTTTGTCCACTCTCCAGCAAATTGAGCCTACATCTGGCCAAGTTATTGCTCTTGTTCTGTGTCATACTAGGGAATTGGCATATCAGGTATCTTCTAATTCTTGCTGATGCGTCAATTGTTTCAATTTTTTTCTAATTATATAATTTGTTGGGTGATCCGTCCTCTGATTTTTTTCCCCTTCTTTTGATAGATATGTCATGAGTTTGAGAGGTTCAGTACGTACTTGCCTGATATCAAGGTTGCCGTCTTTTATGGTGGTGTTCATATCAAAACTCACAAGGATTTATTGAAAAATGAATGCCCACATATTGTTGTTGGCACACCTGGAAGAATACTGGCACTGGCTAGAGATAAGGAACTTTCATTGAAGAATGTGAGGCATTTTATTCTTGATGAATGTGACAAGATGCTTGAATCACTTGGTAAGTGTTCTCTTTCCTCTCTCTTTACCTGTTGCAATGCCCCAGCTTGTGTTCCTAATCTCCTTATGTTTTGTTGGTTTGTTAATATTTTTGAGATTTCTACATTTCTCATCATAATTCTCATGTGATCTGCAGACATGAGGAGAGATGTGCAGGAGATCTTCAAGATGACTCCTCATGATAAACAAGTTATGATGTTTTCTGCAACACTCAGCAAAGAAATCCGCCCAGTCTGCAAGAAATTTATGCAAGATGTAATGTCCTAAGGCCAGTTCTACTTGAATTTAGAAGTCTATCTTTTTAATAATGCCAGATTTCTGCAAGAGTCCTGTAGATGTTAGGATGCAGTTCTGTCAAAAGCGTTCTGTCCTCCTGCCATTTTAAGAAAAAAATTGCAGTTTGATTGGATGGGGAATCATTAAGAAACTGAATATCGAGTATTTTGAAGTCATCAAGATCGAGTTGGTGAATATTTCATCTTTTTTTCCTTTTATGTTTCAAGTGTTTCATTTTTTAGGCTTGGGTATCTTGTGGGTGTTGAGTTGGGTAATTGGGTATGGTAGAGAGGAGAGAAATTGATAATGAGAAGAATGGAAAGAGTTACGGGGTTGGGGCTGCAATAAAGATAAGAGAGGTGTTAAGCAGCAGTGGCAGTTTTTGTCGTAACAAATGTATCTGCAAGGAGACGATTCAGATGGACCAGAATCTTGATTCAAGGGCTGTGAATCCATCATTCATTTCCTTCTGGATTGCATTAGCTTGAGGAAGGCTTTTAATATGATTTACTGTGACATTTGTTCCTTTCAGCCCATGGAAATTTACGTTGATGATGAAGCCAAGTTGACCCTACACGGTCTCGTACAGGTGCATTTTTAGATGTTGATACTGTTGTAACTATACTGCTTTTGTTCTCTACTTATTTCAATATTTGAAATGGCAGCACTACATCAAATTGACTGAGCTGGAGAAAAACCGGAAGTTGAATGATCTCCTTGATGCACTGGACTTCAATCAAGTTGTTATTTTTGTCAAAAGTGTGAACAGAGCTGCCGAGCTTAACAAGTTACTTGTGGAGTGCAACTTTCCCTCAATTTGTATCCATTCTGGAATGTCCCAAGAAGAAAGGTTCATATATTTTAGACATGCTTCAACTGATTATGTAAAACACTTGGTTGTTTGTCACTAAAATCTTGGTGCACTGCTATATTGGTCATTTCTTTTCTTGTTTCTCATACCTTCTTTATCTTGGTCTATTGGCACAGTTAAATTGGGGTGATAGTTGTTTCAAATGATATCATCTGTACTTGGTTATGTCATGTGTTTGTCTAGATTATCAACTCTGAATGATATTTAATTGCTATAAATTGTTTGCAGTCTTGTCTACTACTTTATTCTGATAGTGCATACGGAAAGTAACTAGCAATTGAAATCTCTGTTAATGATTTGGGTATTTCTAGTTTTAATTGCTCCTCAAGTTGTACAAGCTAGAAAATTATGACAAACATCATATCATCTTTGTAACCCACGTTATTTCTTGTGGATGTGGAATACTATCAAGTCTAGGCCATGTGAATGATTAACAACTATGAACAGCAAAGCTCTGTTCCATGATTTACTTTTAAATGTTCATAGACAAGCATAAGACAATACAATCAAATTATTTTAATTAATTTATTTATTTATTTTGAAGATAATGGCAGCCTCTGATTTTAGATTTATGATTTGTTTCATCAATCTTTTTTTTAACTAGTTGCATTGTCAAAGTGAGGTTTTACTATGTTAACTTCTGTTTAGCTTTGATGACGTTTTCATCTATGAATTTTTTAAGATGCATCCCTCCCTTCCCTGCTTTTGGAAGTGATATTTGCATTTCTTCACTATTCCTTTTTTCCCCCTCCTCTTGCTTTTATATGCTCATTTATTTTTTGTTTCTTGGAGCTGGGTGGACTTAAGTTTGAGTTATATTTGGCATGGTGATTCTGATTTCTTTCGTAGTCATTCCCCTAGCTATTCTATCAAGTGATTGGTTCTGAGGTAGTATTTTGAGTATTTGTTCTTGATGTTAAGGGCTGTTTATTGTGGTTGGACCTGTTCAAGTGATTAATTTGTATTGTTTGTTCTTTGTGCTAAATGATTTGCTTGTCTGTTAACTGAGGTTTACTATCTGTTATCAGCTTGAAATACTCGTCTTTTGTTTCTTTAATTGCAGTTACTTCTTTTGTAATTTGTCTATGAGGTTTTGTTTTATAGCAAGCTTTCTATGAGCTAACTGAGAATGCAGTTTTCCTAGGTCTTGTGATATGTCATGCCATTATCTTTCTAGCAGTGGAAATTTTTACAAAGTTATTTTGCTAAGTAGATGCACTCAAGTATGTTATATATCAAGCTGAATGGTTCAATTTTTGTAGGTTGACACGCTACAAGGGATTCAAGGAGGGGCATAAAAGGATTCTTGTGGCCACTGATTTGGTTGGGCGAGGGATTGATATCGAACGTGTGAACATTGTTATCAACTATGACATGCCAGACTCTGCCGACACTTATCTACACAGAGTAAGTTCTATAGGATTTTTAAGTATATTTTATTGCTTCTTTTCTTTCCATTGTTTGGTTATTGATGATCTGTCCAACTGTTGCCTTCTATTTCCTGAATTGGCAGGTTGGTAGAGCTGGTAGGTTTGGCACTAAAGGGCTTGCAATTACATTTGTATCATCTGCTTCAGACTCTGATGTTCTAAATCAGGTCAAATTTATGTTCTTTGATCTGTCTTGCATAACTAAGTTGCTTAGCTTCATTCTTAATGTATTTTGTCTGATTTCAGGTTCAGGAGAGGTTTGAGGTGGACATAAAAGAGCTTCCTGAGCAGATTGATACTTCTACATATAGTAAGTTATTTTCAATACCCTTTTTGGATAAGAACTTTTAGTTTCTTTTTTCGCTGACGTAACAAGCAGTTGAAATATTATGATTCGGAAGTTAACAGCTTCTCTGCACCTCTGTACATGTTAGATAAGCTTTTGATCCAAGTGAAAATCAATGGCAGAAATTCTTGCCTTTGTTTTCTGTGTTGGGGTTAATCTGTGAGGGGTGACTCTTGCCATTTTTTGTTACTAGAATAAAGGTAAAGGAAAGGCCATCATTTCCATTCTTGGTGCCTGATACCTTGCTCCATAGGTCCAGCGGTAGTCTGGTTTGGGACCGAACTGGTCCAACCCAGAACCAGAACCAGTCAAAACTGGATTGACTAAGACCGATCTTGAATATTGGTCTATTCTGATCCTGCTCTGTGCCAAACCTCCATGTTTTCCCTTTAAAAAAAAAAAGAAGAAAAGAAAATACATATCAAAATTGGATTTGTCCTGAACTGGAACCTTTGGGGACCCTGCTGTATGGTCTTGGTTCCAATGAATCTTGAACTGGAACTGCTGGCTCTAGCCTGGAGCTGTGGCCACCCTTACTTGCCCCCAAGTAAAGCATCTTCATTTCTGATTTTACCAATCGCTTCATGTGATTTGTCAAACTTCCAAATAATGGTCTTGAAGATTCTGATTCTTGATCTACCATTCCATATAATCAAATGGGTTTTTATGGTTAATTATATCTGTTTTGTGAAATTGCCTTCGTTTTATTTACTTGTGCGTACTTTTCAATCTTCTCATTTGTCCTAGTGAGGAGGTGGAATTTTTTTATTGCTTTATCTAGGGGTGGTTTGGTTCTCCCATTGGAATGCTCTGATGGAAGGGGCTCATTTTGTAGTTTTTTTTTTCAAGCTTTTTCTTTTTCTTTTGGGCATTAATGTGGTCTTTAATTGTAATACTTGGATTACGAAGTGTTTTGTGCTGAATGTTTGTAAAATAATTTGTTTTGCAGTGCCTTCTTAGAGGAGGTTCACTTGGCGGCATGAATGTTTAAAAGCTGAAAGCTGAAACCATATATTATGGTGCCAGAAGATTTGATGTTATCATGTTCTCCGACCTACTGTGTAGTACTTACAATATTGGACCGTAGAAGGCAGATTTCTTTGCTTTTGAATGTCGGTAGTTTTAAGTTTATTGTAGACCGACTCTTTGGGCCATTCACATGGGGAATAGGTTTAGACTTTACTAGGGTTTCTCATGAAATGCAAGCCGCTATTTACTAATTCATATATGCAGGTGATGTGGCCATATAGCTGAGTTGTGCGGACTTTAATTAGCGGAATTTGGAAATATTTTTTATGCCTCATCATTTGGTGCTTTTGAATTATACTGCCCGGTGATTTTCTTTTTTACTTGCTTCTGTTACTGTTTGTTGGGCCTGCTTGTCGAGGGAAGAACTAAACAAGCAAATCCGTATAAAGTGAAACCAGAGGTTGCTGAAAATTTTTTCGATATCATCAGTCTGGCTAATTTGTTAAGTTTTCCAACAGGGAATGGTAGTCTCTAGGCCTTTGGGGCTCGGCGCAGACTGTCTAAAAGTCTCTTAATTTACGAATAGTGATCGATATTGCAAATTGTATGCGTTTTGTGATGCAAACTATTAATGAATGCCAATGATATGGTATGGTATGAGCTAATATGAGTGCTTGCCTTGCTCTAGTCTCGTGGCCAGATTCTCCTTGATAATGGCAATTGGCAAGACAGATTGCAGGGAAAATGTATCATCTAGGTCCCTTGGATGCTGTCGGTAGAGAAGAATCTGAGATTTTGGAATTAGGGTTTTTTTTAATGGGTATTTATTTCCTCTTCATTTGTACCATTAATGGATAGATGATATATGGCAATTGCTAGAGTAATTTCCATGTTTATTCATTAAGTTTTAATTTGTGTGAGAATGAGAGAACCTATACTAAATTATAGAGTAAAAAATAAAAAATTCTCGCTACAATTTTAAATAAATATATCTTTTTCAATGGATGTACTAAACCAAAAGTTATGAGATAATTGATTTTCCGTTTAAGTTAGCGGTCGAGAGCCTTTGGGGCCTCAAGATGATAAAACATCTGCAGCAAGATTTATTACTGTGGCTTCTACCGCTCTTCTTCTGGAGTGAAGTTTCATCTACTTGAGCCTCTAAAGCTGCTAAATATACCCTGAATGTTGTCGACTTTGGTGCCTCATGGGTCTGTCAACTTAATGGGCTAACTAACAAGAGGCTGCATGCAGGTTTCAGGGAAAATTGTAGCACCACGAAGTATCGATGCATGGAAAATTACAGTGCATCAGAAAGCTGGTTATGCTTCTCAAATGTAGCTCAATCAACAGATGTCAAAATTCATCACTCTTACATTGGAACTGGTAATTCAATTGGGGTGCAAATGCATAATTATCCATTCTCGGACAGAACTCGAGTGTCTATTGCAAAAACGTCCATGAAACTTCTCGAAATGTTTCACCTGATGTCCCTTGTCTGTCAGGATAATAATTCTTTTTTTTTTTTAAACCCTTCATGAATCTAGCTATGTACGTATGGTTCTTTGTTATTGCAATAAACTCTTTTCTTTTCAAATACAAGTATTCATTCGCCACTTGCCAACTAGATGTTTGGATAGTGAGAAAGAGTGGGAAAGTGAGAAAGAAGAACACTAGCCTTTAATATAATGAAATCCAGTACTCTAGCAATCAAGATTTTACATATTATTTATTAAATGATCTATCCAAAAATAAATAATCAAAGGCTACTTAATCTGTTGGGGATGTATGCAAATTAATTTAAATATGCATCTCTATATCAAGAAATTTTGATTATTTAATTTTATTAAAATTTTAATATTTGAGTTGTGTGATTAATATTGAGATACAATTAAAAGAAATCTCCAACTCCTAAATTTCCTTTATTTGGAAAAGCTATATACAAACTCTAATTGAATCCAATCAACAAAAAGTATATATGATAACTAAACAGTTTAATTCAACCGAAAGTAAATAAAACAACAATTTAAATTAATCATCCGTTTATTTACAAAAAATAATAATTTATATTTAAAAAATATTTTTTATATATTATATTTTTTACAGAATATATTTTCTACTTTCAATAAAATAATTTATTTTTATTATTTAATTTTAATTTAAAAAATAAAATATATTATTTACTCTTTTTTTTAACCATCTATATTAATTTTGATGTATCCATATTATTTTTATTTGAAAGATTTTTATTAGGAATCAAAATCTAAATGACGCTTTCATTACTCATATAATTACTATTTATTAACTAAAATCTATATTTAAATATTCTTATAACAAAAGAAATCTATCTTCATATTATTAAATTAATAATTTTAAATTATAAAACCTTTTTATATGTAAAATTTATTCATTAAAAAATGATTAAAACAGAAACTGATATAGATATAGTGGTCACAGCAATTTATAGACAATGCTTTAGGTCCGTTATGCAGCAGTAAATTATTATTTTAATAAAAATCATGGTAAGTTTTAATAACAAAACAAAAATGATATATATATATATTTTTTAAAATATTATTTTAAATTATAAAAATAATAAATAAATAACAAGATTTATCCGTTCGTTTTGGGAGTATTCACGCATAAGAACATATGAATAGAACGTGTCTTGCATGCATGCAAAGCATATCAACCCACGAAAGAATAAAGTCAAACTCACAAGGTCAATTGCATGGCCATATATATCCTAATTGTTCAGACATACCTGTGTATGGAACTTAGGAAGATTGTTTCTTACATAAATGGCGAATTATTTCTTTTTTAATTATGGTTTATGCCCGTTCTTGCTAATGTTGTCTTACATGTTTTGTGATTCAATTTAGATTTCACCCAGCATAGGTATACCTGCTACGCATCGTCTGAATTTTGGATGAGTTTAATATAAACTCCAACAGCTAAAACAACGGTTAAAATTAAATAATTATATTAAAATTTATGCAAAATTAATGTTCAAGTTTATTTTTTAATATATTAAATTTAAAATATGTTATACGTAACATAGATTTCATTTATGGTAATATATTAGATTCAAAATGAGTTATAAATAATGTGAATTTCATACAATATGTTACATATAATTGTGATTAAATAATAATATTTTTATTTATATTATAAAATCAATAAAAAGGTTAAATTAATAGTTTAATACATTTTACAGTATCACAATTATTTTAAAATAAGAGAAATCATTATGAGCTTGAACAGTTTTGCTTGCTTTAACGGTTAAAATAGAAGTTTTAAAGAACAGAATCCAATGCCTTCCTCTCACTGGCCAAATCCTGAGAGAAACAATATATAGAAAGACACAAAACCAAACAGAAAAGGAAGGAAAATTAAAAAATGACCAGATTAATCAAAGCAAGTTCATCCTGCCAAAAAGAGATGAATCTTAATTATTGTAAACCAGAAATCGGGGTCAGGTGACATTGAGAGATTATGGCAGTAAAGTAATGGCAAGAGAGACTACACAAGGCAAGTCCACGACAGACCAACTGTATTACTTGTCATTTAGCAGGTCTGAGCAGAAAGAATAAGAAACTCTTGATTATGAGATTTTCCCTAACGTGGCATAAAGCTTCTGCCACCTTATACACCAATTGGCCAGACTAATAATCGTGATCTGTGTGCCTTAACTTGCTATGTTTGATTTATAAATGATTTAAAAATTGAAACATTTTCAATAAGCTTAGCCTATATATGCAGCTGATTCATGTCAATTTCTTCATTCCATTTGTTTTTCCACACACACACACGCACACTTGTAATACTTATCTCTACCACAATGGCTTCCATCACTCTTGAGGAGCTTCACACCTACCATGCCATCGATAGAGAGATTTTCAATCGATTGGTAATAAACTTGTTGAGAGATCCAGCTGAATCTCTACTAGTCATGGCCACATGGCTTTGGCTAGAAGAGAAGGGTTATCCCAACGTGGTTGTGAAGATGGTGGATTTATCAGATGCTTTGGTGAATGCTGTAGCTGATGAAGCTGTTTTATGCCTGAAATGTCTAGAATCTAACTCCCTTCCTCTGTTGCTTAATGGTGGAATCCCTCTTACTGCTAGAATTATGGAAAAGAACATCTCTTTGGAAATGTTTCACCATAACAAATTCTCTGCAATAAGTGGGATAAAGAATTTTCTCACCACTGTTTGTGCTCGTATTTTTACGGATATCTTGCAGCGTGTTTTAGCAACGACATCGTCAGCACAATCAGTCCCTAATCAGCCTCTCATCATTCCTGGTTTCCCTCATCCATTATTTGGTGGTCTTGCTATTGTGCCGAGGTCTATGGATTCTGATTTTCTGATAGGAGGGTTGTGGGGTTGGGGTCCTAACAACAATGTTTCAGAGGATGAGAGGACGATGTTCCTTACTTTCTCGAGGGGTTTTCCAGTGACAAAAGACGAAGTTACGCAACTTTTTACAAGGTTGCATGGTGATTGTGTTGTTAGTGTTCAGATGCAGGAGAATGTATCTTCCAATGAGCAGCCTTTGTTTGCGAGAATGGTCTTGGATTCTATTGCAGCTGTTGATAGAATCCTCAATGGGAGACGCATAGCCAAGTTTCGGATCAATGGTAAACACATTTGGGCTCGCAAGTATGAACGTAGAGATTAGATGACAGAACGTGTAAGACTGAATAGTTGATATGTAATTCCAATTTATATGTTTTGTATACTTTGATTTGTCGCCTAATCATGGAACTCAACCTTCCCTTTTATACGAAGTAAGTAAATCATGGCATGTATGAATTAAGTAACCAAATTAGAGGCGAATCCTTATAAGTAAATCAAATAAAATTTATTATTATGGTATAAATTTTTTTTTACAGAATAGAGGTTGATGTAATAAAAAATAAAACGATATTCAAAATTAAACTGAGATCACCTGAAAAAATTTAACCATTCGAATATTTTAATCCAAAAAAATTTAACCATTCGAATATTCTAATCAATAACTTTAATAACAGAGATCGAAAAAGATCTAAAGTACTCTAAAATATTTATAAAACAAGATTGGTTAATCAATAAATCAATTTATTAGCTTCTAACAATATCTCATCTCAACTCGCGAACACCGAAAAATTATCTTAAAACATGAGAAATCAAATTTAAAACGTATACTTTAATGTTTTTAGTTGTAGAATATAATAAATTCAGAACTATTGTTGAATTTGTCTCAATTTGCATTTACCGATTATCATGTACCAAAATCATATGCAATTCATACAATACAACAGTTCAGCTTGCAATGAATTATAAAATTATTATTTTAATATTATTAAATTAATAATTATTAACAATAATTTAAAATTATAAATTTTTTTATATATAATTTTAGCATTCAATTTATTCATTAAAAAAATAATTAAAATAGAAATTGAAATAGATATAGTGGCACTTTATAGAAACCGTTTTAGGTCCGTTATTTTAATAAAAATCATGGTAAGTTTTATTAACATAAATTACATGATGATATTTTTTTTATTTTTTTAAAACAAGAGATGTTATATTAAATTATAAAAATAATAAATAAATAACAAGATTTATCCATCGTTGGGGGTATTCATGCATAAGAACAGATGAATAGAACGTGTCTTGCATGCATGTAAAGCATATCATCTCACGAGTGAATAAAGTCAAACTCACAAGGTCAATCACATGGCCATATGTATCTTAAGTGTCCAGACATACCTGTGCATGGGACCCTAGGAAGATTGTTTCTTGCACAAATGGCCAATTATTTCTTTTTTAATTATGGTTTATGCCTGTTCTTGCTAATGTTGTCTTAACATGCTTTGTGATTGAATCTAGCATGGGGTTGGGTAGACTCTGTTAATATATTTTACAGGATCACAATTGTTTTAAAATAAGAGAAAGTATTATAAGCTAGAACAGCTTGGCTTACTTTAACGGTTAAGATAGAAGTTTTAAATAGCAGAATCCAATGACTTCCCCTGACTTGGCAAAATCCTGATAGAAACAATATACAAAAAGACACAAAGCCAAACGGAAAAGGAAGGAAAATTAAAAAAATGAGGAGATTAATCAAAGCAAATTCATCCTGCCAAAAAGAGATGATTCTTATAGTAAACCAGAAATCGGAGTCAGGTGATCTTGGCAAGAGAGACTACACAAGGCAAATCCACTACAGACCAATTGTATTACTTGTCATTTTGCAGGTCTGCGAAAAAAGAATATGAGACCCTTGATCATGACATTTTCCCTAATGTGGCATAAGGCTTCTGCCACCTTCTATGAACAGATACACCAAACTTGCCATGTTTGATTTATAAACGTTTTAAAAAATTAAATATTTTCAATAAACTTAGCCTATATATGCAGCTGATTCATGTGAATTTCTTCATTCCATTTGTTTTCACACACACACACACGCACACTTGTAATACTCATCTCTACCACAATGGCTTTCATCACTCTTGAGGAGCTTCACACCTACCATGCCATCGATAGAGAGATTTTCACTGGATTTGGTAATAAACTTGTTGAGAGATCCAGCTGAATCTCTACTAGTCATGGCCACATGGCTTTGGCTAGAAGAGAAGGGTTATCCCAACGTGGTTGTGAAGATGGTGGATTTATCATATGCTTTGGTGAATGCTGTAGCTGATGAGGCTGTTTTATGCCTGAAATGTCTAGAATCCAACTCCCTTCCTCTGTTGCTTAATGGTGGAATCCCTCTTAATGCTAGAATTATGGAAAAGAACATTTGTTTGGAAGTGTTTCACCATAACAAATTCTCTGCAATAAGTGGGATAAAGAATTTTCTCACCACTGTTTGTGCTCGTATTTTTACGGATATCTTGCAGCGTGTTTTAGCAACAACATCATCAGCACAAACAGCCCCTAATCAGCCTCTCATCATTCCTGGTTTCCCGCATCCATTATTTCCAATTTACATGTTTTTGTATATTTTTGGCTTGTCCACCCTTTCATCTTTTCTAATAAAATTTCCTTCTTTCTACTGTATTTCTTGTATTTTTTTTTTTACATATGTCTCTATATGTTTTATTTATTTAGCTTTAACTGAAATATAAATTCAAGATTTTATATTTTCCAAAGTTATGTGCCGATCTCTCCAATAATATAATCATTATATATAAAATAGTCTTATAATAGCCGTTAATTATAATGAATTTCATATAAGTTTCACTATCATCAATGATTAATATACAACTATTGTATATATAATAATCATATTAAATTAAATATATTTTCCCTTCAATACCAATTTATCTTCATCAATCAACAAACGCCAAATGAAACTGTGGACAGAAATCAATAAATTCAAGGTTAAATTTTTAAAAAAAATCTAAGTGAAGTCATTAGCATAATTAAAAGAGGAGGAAGAAGAAGAGATAGCAAACTGTAGTAGGGAGTGGCTGGCCGAATCAAACGTTTTTCTTAGGAAGACACTTTCCTCCAAGAATTGAAGTTATCATAACAGCCCAAATTCAATTGGTCCAAATAATCTGAGTGCCAAACTATTAGGCCCAAAATGCAAATTTCTTTTGTAGCTTAACCCTATAAATTCTGCCCATCTCATACCAGCTGGTGTGGGACAGGCCGAGATGTCGCCACTGGATCAGGAAACAGAACTTGAGGATCATTGGTCATGGTAGAAGTGAGTTCCAGTCTCTGATCACCACCTATATAGATTATAATGCTGTTGGAGGACTTCTGTAAGCTTTCTTTCTTCTCTATGCAACTGAGATGAGATGAGAGGAAATGATGAAGTAGGTGAGCCGATGTGTGCATGGAACTCACACAGATGAGTTGGATAATGTTTAACTCAAGTTAATTTTTTATTGTCCTAAATGGAACCCACTTCTATAAACCGAACATATACTAAGAATTTTCTCAACCATTCTATTGCTGTTCAAAACTCTGTTAATGTGGGGTTCACAGCATCAACAAGGCCTTACCCTGAGAGCCATCAGGTCCTGAGCTGGGTCGTGAGATGAAGAATGGGTCCGGGAAGATATAAACCAAAAACCATTCTGTTCCAGGCAGAGCTCCAGAAGAAGGCTACACGACTCCGGAAAAGCTATTTCTGCATATTTTCTCTTTATCAGTGCTGAAAGAAAACAGTTTAGTACATTATGTATGGAGCTTACATGATAAGGATCCTTGCTTCAAGGAACTGACAAAAGCCTTCAAGACAGGTGAATAAAGCACTGACTGCTTCGTCCAAAGATAAGAAAGAACAGATTTTATTATTCAAACGCTGAACAAAAAAATAAAAAGCTGCTCCAAAGATAAGAAAGAAAGAACAGATTTTATTATTCAAACGCTGAACAAAAAATAAAAAAGCTGCGTTTGCCGGGAGTCGAACCCGGGTCTATTGCTTGGAAGGCAATTATCCTAACCGTTGGACTACAAACGCTTGTTGGGGTGGAAGTGTTGATGATTAAAACAATAATAATGAAATAATACTAAGCTATAGCCGCTATTATTTTTGTAATATCTAAATCCATACTCAAGTACCCACTTTTATTTAAATTATTATTTAATCGGATATTTATTTTTATCCATATTTGAATACAGATATTAATAATGGCTTTATGACACGTTACAAGCAACCTTACAAAAACAAAATGGGATCATAACGCGAATATGCTTTTTTAAAAAAAGGGCAAAATAGGACATCGTCAGAAAAAGACAAAATGGAAGTCTTTATGAGCCAAAACAAGACTTTACAATATAAGGGTAGGGATGGTCATCCGACCGATTTGGGCCGATTTCAAATCAAAAGTTTTTTTTTGTTAATCTATTCTTTGGGATTTGTTTGTTTTTAAAATTATGAGCTCTTTCTTTTTTAAATTGTTAATCTATTGTTTGGGATTTCTATTCTTTGTTGAATGTTAATGCTCTTATTTTTATATTTCTTTTTCCCATGTTCTTTAAAGACTTATCCTTTTTTTTTTTTTTGTCAAATCACAACCTAAAGAAATGGATTATTAAAATTGTAAACTCATATAAAAACTAGTTCTTTCAATAATAGCTTTGCTATTTAAATAAAGACAAGTTGCCATCACCAGTTGTTTTGAATATCAGATATTCAGACAGAGTAAGAATTATAAAGAAAAGGGAGAGTTGTTAAGTAAGAGTTGGCAAGAGTATTATAAAGAAATGGTCTTATGTGAATCCATGAAGTCTCCATCTCTTAACTAATACATCCATTCACTAATTCCATAAGCTTAGTGGAAGCTTTTATACATTTTCTACTTATTTATAAAAAAATATTATTTATTTTTTATAATATAAAAAAATTAAAATTAAAATTTTAATAACTATAGTCTTTTATTTATTTTTTTCTTTTTTATTTCGGTAGGTGTTGTTTATTTATTTAAAAAAAATCAAATAATATTGAAACTTTTTTTATACTTTGAGATTCTAAATGTTAATTATAATTAAATTTAAATGAATTAAAAATTAAAAGTAAGTTTAATTTAATGAAATTTTAAAAAAAAAAGGCATTTTCAAAGAATTAAGAAGCACGTCTGTCTCTTCCTTGGGTAAAATGGATAATAAAAGGCTATATATTTATTATTTAGATTTTGCAGAGAAACAAGCAAAGTGAGGAGGGGTGAGATGGTCAATAACATGAAAAGTAAGCTAAACCCACGTGCGAAATCTCGTTTTAAGTCATAAAATTTAGAGCTGGAATAATAATTTAACAAATTAATTAATGTATCAATAATAATTAAATATAAATTAAAATTTGATTATAACAATGTAAATTTTTTTTTTTCCTCCATACCCATTTGGGCCTCTCTGGCCTTAATGGGCTCTCTTTTTGAGACTTACATTACTGCAGTGTAGGACAAAGGCAACCAAAACTAAGTACTACATAACTAAAGACAAAGCCTACACTATGGTTATTAATTTTTTTTAAATAAATTATTGTATTAATTTTTTTTAAAATAAATTATTGTAAAATTGGTCATTTTATTTTTTTTTAAATAAATAATTAATGATATTTGTATAAATTAAAAAAAAATCCAAAAGCCCAAGAAACCAAGAGATAAAAGGGAGGGGAAGACAAGTCACAATTCTACTCAAACAAAGCCACCGGACCTTCCCTACATTTAACCAGTCTTTCTGTTTTGTTCCACTTCCAACACCAAACCCTTCTCTTCTTTGTTCTTATTTCTCACACCCAAGAGCTAAGAACTCATCTTTCTCTCCTCAAATCTCAACCCTTTTCTCTTGATCCACCACCTAAGCCTCTCCTCCCTTCCCTTCGCCTCTCAATCAACCACAATGGGCAAGGGTGGATCTCTCAGCGATAGTGTCTTGAAGAAGATCCTTCTCTCCTACACCTATGTCGCCATCTGGATCTTCCTCTCCTTCAGTGTCATTGTTTACAACAAGTACATCCTCGACAAGAAGATGTATAATTGGCCGTTTCCCATCTCCCTTACCATGATCCACATGTCCTTCTGTGCCACTCTCGCTTTCCTTGTCATCAAGGTCTTCAAACTTGTTGAACCCGTTTCCATGTCCCGGGATCTCTTCTTCTCCTCCGTCCTACCCATTGGTGCTTTGTATTCTCTAAGCCTTTGGCTTTCTAATTCTGCTTACATCTACTTGTCGGTTTCCTTTATTCAGATGCTCAAAGCTCTCATGCCGGTCGCCGTCTATTCGATCGGGGTTTTGTTCAAAAGAGAGAGCTTTCAGACCGATACTATGGTCAACATGTTGTCGATCTCTCTCGGTGTCGCTGTTGCAGCGTATGGGGAAGCAAGATTTGATACCTGGGGTGTTGTCCTCCAACTGGGTGCTGTTGCTTTTGAGGCCACTAGACTGGTATTGATTCAAATATTGCTTGCATCTAAGGGGATAACACTCAATCCTATTACTTCCCTTTACTACGTCGCGCCTTGCTGTTTAGTTTTCTTGTTTGTGCCTTGGATTTTTGTGGAATACCCTGTGTTGAGGGAGACTTCGAGCTTTCATTTTGATTTTGTCATCTTTGGAACCAATTCTTTCTGTGCTTTCGCCTTGAACCTTGCCGTGTTTTTGCTTGTGGGGAAGACTTCTGCTTTGACGATGAATGTAGCTGGTGTGGTGAAGGATTGGTTGTTGATCGCCTTCTCCTGGTCTGTCATCAAGGATACAGTGACCCCAATCAACTTGTTTGGATATGGGCTTGCATTTTTGGGTGTTGCTTATTACAATCATGCCAAATTGCAGGCATTGAAGTCTAAGGAGTCTCAAAAGAAGGCTCAACAAACCGATGAAGAAGCTGGAAGGTTGTTGGAGGAGAGGGACGGAGAAGGAACTGGGAGGAAAAGTGAATCACAAAACTAATCTGTTATTTAAGAGAGATAATTTTAGATATAAAATTGGATGGAGAGTATTGGAAATAAGAGCAAAATGGAGGCAAGATAGCACCGGGATTTGGTATTGGGGGCAAAAGAAATGGAGGGTGTCTCAGATTTCTTTTGCTCATTCGGTACTGTTTTTTTTAGGTTCATGTTGGTTATGCTAGTTATGTTAGGGATCTGGGATTCCCTTCTCAGATGCCCTGTATTTTGTTTTTGTCTTTTTTCTTTTGCCTTTTTTTTTTCCGTTTATATTACCCGTGTTTATTTAGGAACATCTTTATTCATGGAGTTTTAGTGCTTCTTTATTCATATATTTTCTTCTTTTCCATATAGATTTCTCACATTGTTATTGTCAATTTCTCCTGTAATGCTTTATATTTCTATATCCTCTATGTGATGTGAATTTGCTTGTGCAACCTTTAGAAGTTCATGTGGTAATGTTTGAGGAAGAAATAAGGCGTGTTCTGAATCAGAATAGAAGAAATTTGCGATTTATAACAATGTTTTTGTTGCAGACTATAGACTTGATTAATGGTGAGGGCTTACAGAGATACTTGATACCCTTTATTTTCTGGCATCTACATTGTCTTTAAAACTAAAGATTTGTGCTTTGTTTCTGCTAAGCATGGGAAAAGAACTGTGTTGACTACTATACAGATGGCTGCCAAATTTTACTGTATGCAACTTTGGGGTTGCATGGCTTGGGCATTTTGCCATAGATTCCATACATTTCTACCTGATTAGGATTGCAGTTTGACCTTTTCTAGTTAATAGGCATTACATATTTTGTTGTAACACAGCTCAAACTCATACCAATGTGATGTCCAGTATCCAACCAGATTACCAGGGTACTAAGCCTCTAGTTTTTGTAGAGGATTCCTTTCAGGTTCATCCTTGAAATCTATTAACCCAGGTATCCGACATGCATTGCAGTCTACTGTTCCACAGTCATGAAGGAGAGGGGACAGTGAATCTATTTTTCTTGTTCTTGTATGTCTAGGCTCTGATTGAGCTGGTTCTAAAGGCGGTGTTATTGATTCCTGAATGGGGCGTAGGCTCTCTTGCAATGTGAACTTTCAGAGTCGGTCTGTTTTGCGTTTTGTTTCTGGCGTAGTTAGTTCTAAGAGGACTAACGAGGTATTTTTTTTCAAAATGGTTGATCCGTCACTTTTTATACAGTCGTTTCTCTCCCTTTTTGGAAAAAGTATGGAAACATGGTGTTTGATTTCGTACCTCAAAAGCTAAGTGGAGGGATAGAGTGGGCATCAAGGGCTTTCCATGACTGTTCAACGTGACCCTGATGATGTGTTTGTTCACTTTTGTCCGGCAATGAGATTACGTTACAAACCAATAAGTCTCATTTGCGTTTTGAGTTTTGACTTCTTCCAACTATCCCCTCCTACCCAAACTTAACTTTTCTCCCAAACAAGATTAGGAGGGCATACTTTCTCTTCTTACATTTTATAACTTAATTATTGTAATTATACAGTTTTTTTTGTTAATGGAGTTAGTTGAATAGATTAATGATAACCCAGTTAATTGTTTGGACCATGATCACCCCAACCAATCCCGTTCCATATATAGCAAAAGATTTAAGGGGGGAGTTGAGGTCTATTTATTACTGTCACTGATTCTCCCTTGTTGAGCTCACCAGCGGTTGCTTAAAATGGAGTAGGCCAACATCGACATAATATTATTTGGACATCCATGTTACCACAAGGGTAGAAGGAGCAAGAAGACGCGTTTTTACTATTACCCTTTTCTTTACTAGGAAACCAGAGAGGTTTCTCTGTTCTGTTCATATACAGCATTTGCTCTTGTTGGTAAATATCCCCTTTCTTATATAGAGACAAAATTGTCAATCATTTGTTACAAACAATGCCCCTTATAGGAGAATATCGCTATTTGCTAGACCAAGGTTACCGGCTTGAAACGGACCTATCCCTGTACGCTTAGAAGACTTTGACAATTGCGCTTGAACAGTTGCAGCCAAATCTAATCTCTAAAGGAAAATAAACTACTAACTTAACATGGGGCAGGATAAACTCATGACTAAGTGCTCTGTAATTTTCCCAAGATTCCACCTCTTCATCAGCATCATGTAACCGTGCCTAGTTTGTCACCTGAAATCTCAGCATGAGCACAACTCGTGCTTAAAATTGTGAAAACGGTTCCATCTCATTAATATTTCTCAATTCTTCACAATTCTTCATGAAGTGATGGTTCCCTTTCCATGTTCCTAAAGGAGTTGATAGCTTCATCAACATTACCACAAATTGGGAAAATGTCAATCAGAGCATTACAAAGCTCAACTGTCTTTTGAGATCTTTCTCGGTATAGGACTCTACCCACCGTAAAACTGTACATGCAGACAGATCAGAGACCATAGTACAAACAACCGCAATCTGCATCTCCCCAGCTCCCTAATTTATAGTAGATTCGGCCAATGTCCGGAGCAGCATTATTGTGGGTTACAGAGAGATCCAATTCCCTGTAAACTGAACTACTCTTTAACGGTAAAACGGAACTGGCCGGTTACGGGGTTAACTGTCGGATGCTTTCAGTAAAACGGCAGCGTTTATGTTAATGAAGAATTGATTGACTGAAAAAAAAAAGCTCCATTGTCAGTATTTTTCTGATAAGACGTTTCAAGGAACGTCCCACCCTCGTCCACCGTATAAATTCTCGTCATGTCATCTACATCGTCTCACAACAGAGAAATCCAGACTCGTCCACGTGGCTGATCTTCCTAGAGCCACGTCACCATATTTTGACCTCCACATCGTCTTCTTCGTTTGTCGCCGTTACTATGGTTGGTCAGTTCCAGTTGCAGAAAGTCAGAAGAAATCAGGTATCCTCAACTCTTATCTTCTATCTCTAGGGTTTGTTCGACGAAGATAAATCTGTAATATGTCTAAGTCAATGTCCTTCGCTTCTACTCCTTTGATCCTTCCCATCTTTCCTCCCCAAAGCCTCCAGGTCCCCTCTCTTTCTCTTTATATATTAGCTGATTATGTATGTATGTGTACTTGGAAATGGCTGCTTCACTGCTTCGCTATTTCATTTCTTTTCTATAACCTCTTTTAGCAGCTGAGGTCGATTTTTTTACTGTTTGCATTTGCTTTTATGGCATGGTACACAGCTGAAATTGTTTTATCCGCTAAACTGATTTTCTTGAATTCTGAGATGGACAATCTTCCTTCAGAGCCACTGGCACGCTTCAAGAATTTGATTGATTAAGAGAAGCTGCAACATGATCCTTACCAGGAAACGGTTGCGCTTGAATTAGAAAAATTGCTTTATCACCATCATAGGTGACAGATTCAAATTACATTGCTGCCTGTTTTGTCTGCAGCGTCTTCTATTGATCACCTATTTCAAGGAACTGAAGAGGGTACATTGTTTGATCTGGGAAGGTAGTTCTGTCTGTGTTTATGCTGGCCGTGATTGTTATAGTTACGACAGGTTATGCCTCAAGATAATTGATTTTCATATTCTACGTGTATATTTGAATCTGCTAGTTCTGTATTTCAATATTTGGCTTTCCAATCTAAGCATATTTGGTATATCTTCCAGTAGTCTCACTATGCTTTTGTTCCTTCTTTGCATAAGGTTTTCTTATAATTTTATGAAAATTTCTGGGGGTTGTTTGTTATTATGATCAAGGGTGGATCAAATATGAGAGACACAGTAGCCGGCATAAAGGAAAACAAAGGAGAATAGGCTAGATAGATGATTGATATTCAAACAGATTATGTTAGGAATACATGCATAAAATCATATGAGATGTAGAGAATCAATTAACAAAGAATTCCATTCTCTATCTACAATTCTCCTCTTCTTTGCTCCTCTTTCCTTCTTTCTCTCCTTTCTTTCTCATTTTCCCTCCACTATGCCCAAACACCTTAGTTAAGCTATCAGTATTCTGAGGCCTAGCAGTTGGTATCAGAGCAGGTGGGATTGACAGGAATTCTGCTCCTTGCTCTCCCTCTCTCCCTTATCTGTATCTCTCTTCTTCAAATTTCCTTTCTCCTTTCTCTTTCTCTTCTCATTTCTATTCTTCCTTCCTCTCCAATTATATTCTATCAGCAAAAAATGGAAGATGAAAGAAGAATCTGAGGCTCTTGAGGATTGATTCCAAGGTTTGCAGCAGAATTACAAATCTCTTGAGAAAAGATCCACTAAGGTTTTGAAGAAAATGAAAAGTTCCAACAGATGGTAGCAAATCAAATAAAATTTCAATAAAGAATGAAGATTAAAAAAAAAATTTGATGAAATTCATCGTCAACTGTGTGAAGCTGTTTGGAGCTCAAACCAAATACTTGGTACCGCCAATATCCCATGGACGGAAATCCTCCAAATTGCTCCATGCAACAAGGTTGAATAAATAACACCAATTGAAGATGTGAAGCTCATTGATGCTCAAGAGAGAAGCAAAACAATTTGGAACTGAAATTGAGGATTAGTGAGTAATTTGATATTACTGGAAAAATTGTAGACTCCATAATCAATTGAAACCCTTTAAATCAAGATGACAATGGTATTATTCTTGTCCCTGAAATAGTTGAAGTTTCTGAGAAGATCTTTTGGATGCCATTGATGAATTCTGGCTTTGTATACGTCATTCCTAAACTTGATTATTTCTTCGTTAAGATTCTGGGGGACATTTAATTTTTCATAAAGGAAAAAAAAAAGAGGGAGTTAGAGAAGTTGTCCGAGTCGTAAGACAGTTGCAGTATTTTGGAAGCATGATTGTGAGTTCAATTCTTGTGATTTTCTAGCTTTCATGGAGATAAATGGGAGGTATCAAGAAGCTTGAGGAACAAAATTAGTTCCCTGTTATGCAGAAGTTTGTGCATTGAAAATTTTTATGAAAATGAATATAGCTTGAGAACTATTCATATGTGACTAAACAATGATCTGCCCTTTTAAGCAAATGATAACAACGGATGTCTTCCATATCTGCCTGCTCAAAAATAAATTGGGGTCAGATCAAGTTTCTCAAGCCAGTTTACATACGGTTACTGAAAAAGGGAAAATCCAAGGCAAGCCTATAGCCATAGTGGGAGCCTGATTACAAAAAAAGAAAAACAAAGGAGAATAGCCTAGGTAGACGGTTGATTTGCAACAGATTCTGTTAGGAAAGTTAAAATCATATGAGATATAGGGATCACCATCGAACCAATTAATCAAGAATTTCATTCTCTCTCTACAATCCTTTCTCATTTCTTTTTATTCCAGCCGCCTAAACACCTCATTTAGGCTATCAGATCATATTCCTGATGTTGAACATTTTTCTTATTGAAATATGTTATCGATAAGCAAATATATGTTATGATTTTCTCTCCATAGGTTTCATGCTTGATCGAAGTACAGACACATTTATTCCTGGAAGGAATTAGAGTGCTAAGTCCTTATTTCGAAACACAACGCCTAGGGTTTGGAAGTAATTGAACCATTTTACAAACTCAAGCACTGCTATAAATGGTAAATCATTGTAGTTATAGCTAGATTAAGCCCTCCCAAGTTCCAATATGTGTGAATATGATATTTAACCTCATCTCCAATTGGACCAATTTATTGATTCTTTTGTTGAGTTGAACTTTTGCTTTTTCCTAACTTACTAAACAATAAGCAGTAAAAGGCACCTCTCGTAACATTAAGGTAATGTAACTCAAATTGGAGCTGTCACTGTCTCTCATATATTATTGGATAGTTATGTTCTTTGAATTTATTCATAAGAATATTACAGGAAAACAAGAGGAGTCTCCTACCTCGAGTACTTTTATTTCATTAAGCTATACAAGGCGATGCAGATGATCATTTGGCCAGTGACCTCCGCGTCCTATACTATTTTCAATGAGCTACTGCAAGTGTGTGAGGCGCACGGGGAATATCCCATCAAATCCTAGAAACAGAAAATAGCTTGGTCATTCATGGATCAGATATGTATGTGTGTGTTTCTGAAGTCTGTTGGATGAGCAGTGTAGTTTAAAGAT
Organism: Manihot esculenta; assembly: GCF_001659605.2. NCBI lineage: Eukaryota > Viridiplantae > Streptophyta > Magnoliopsida > Malpighiales > Euphorbiaceae > Manihot > Manihot esculenta. The sequence continues at coordinate 32,359,679 of NC_035176.2, read as the reverse complement.
GATTACTGTATATATTCAACATTGATTTTGGCAGTGGGGATTCTTGAGACAGCGTCAAAGGCTTTGTTGGAGAGCATCAATGTGGCAGAGCATGGACTATCACGACAAAAATCCACCACCTGCACAACTATGGATCCACCATTACACGCTCTCCTGGGGCCGCTGATGCACCGCATGCGGTATTTCCGACCACAAGCAGCTCCATTGTCCCATAAGCCATCACTGGCTGCAGCAAAATATCCGCCCTCGGGGAACTGATCTTGGTCGTAACCATTGCATTTCGTTGCTTCATTAGTACAGTAAAACAAACAAGAAACTGAATCAGACAAGTTTAGTTTGTAGTCTTATACTGGAAGATGAATGATGAACGATTAGAAAGCAAAAACTTGCTCGTAAATATGGTACTCGGAGGAACATCAAGCTATAGCTCATTGGTAATCAACAAGCAAATTAACAAAGTATATACTTTTGTTTTTTGAGATATAATAAGATATAGTTAAGATGCAAGGGAAGCTACATACGCAGGTAGGGAGGATCATAAGACTTGGCCGTCCCGACATCTCCTAAAGTTGCTGGAAACTGAAAGCACAAGAATAACAGGAAGAGGCTTAAGGTTAAGCCTGTGGTGTATGACCTCATTTTGGTAAGCCGAGCTTGGACCACTTCTATTCTATTCCTGAGCATCACCTCGATTTGCAGTCATATATTTATACTGGTTCTGAATCGAAGCATGCACAAGTCAGGGTGCATTATTATTATCAACTTGAATTTTAGATATATCTTTTTATGGATTTAATTTAATTTAATTTGCTTTGTCTTTGAATATATGTGTGTGGGAGCTTGAAAACGATAATGATAGTATGAAGCATGCGTAGTATCTCTGATTATCACTTAACCACTTGATTTATTAGTGGAAGTACTTTGATTTTAATTAGTTAAATCATTTTTTTCCTTAATTAAGCAAGTTTTTGTATTCAGTTTCCCTTCTCCTAATGTAGTGCTATATATTCTGTGGCTGATTTTGTGCTTAAATGAATACCTCATGATGACGTTGAGTCATCTTGGTTCTGGGTCCACATCAGTAAATATTGTTCGCTTTGACTTAAGGCCGCACGGTTTTGCTTAAAACGCGTCCACTGGGGTTTCAAGAGCAGAGACTTATAAGGCTTTCTCCCTTTCAACCTCTTTCCGATGTGGGATACCTATGGTCCACCTGCGTAGGGTTCTTTCTCCCCCATGCAGGCCTGAGCGTGCTCGCTCAGCGCATCGTACTCATGTGGACCAGGTTATTTTTGTCCCACAGACGGCGCCATTTGATGATCTGGGATCCAGAAAAATAGGATTTTACTAGGGTTCTGTAAGCTTGGAAAAAAACTTAGACCTAGAGGGGAGTATCTCCCCTTTTATCTGTTTCCTCCGCTAATGACGTATAACGGACTGGCTATCACTGAGCCACCTGTCCCTGCCACATTGATACGGACGACGAGGAAATCAGATCTCTGCCCCATGCGTAACGGCCCCTGATTCTCCCCGGGCACGCATGCGGAGGGACAAATTGGCTGAATTCCTTCCTAGTTCCGAGTTGGGCTGGAAGATAAAGCTAAGACTAGGTCCAGAGGGAATCTGTTCATTGGGCCGAAAGAGCTAGGCCGGTCTGATTAAAGAATCTGACTGGAGCCCGGTTTTTAAACTGAGCGGGCTGGATCTGGCTCTTGGAGGAGACTTAGAAACTTTCAGAGTATGGGTTATCCTAATGGGCCAGATCGGGGTGGAGAAATCCAGCGGTCATCACTTGATATGGTTGATTTTGGTGAGTTTTGGTGAGTAATTGGAAGTAATTAATGAGCATGATGAAGAACATATTAAACAAATGGATATAAATGACTGTGACTAATCATCAGCCAAATTCCATTTTCATAATGGGTTTTGCATGCTTTGTTTTTATTTTGAGATAAGTACATAAGACTCTGAGCCACTAAGGCATGCACTAACCCAAGTGCTAAGATGACACCCAAATCTTAAAATCATTTATGTAGCCAACCCATATAGAAATAGTGCCTGTCGCTTACAGCCAAAGGTTGGGCGGCTGTATAGAATGAGTGTGGCGGTGTCATTCTCCCAAAAAACAATGTACAGCACATATTTATATAAATTTTAACAAGTAAATGATATAATTATTCTTTTAAAAAAAAGTACTTGATAGTTTTTTATGGTTTATTTTCTTCTTATTTTTAGGGTATACTTTTCTATTCATTAAATTATTGTCTACATGGAATTGTCTTTGTACTGTATTATAGTTGAGAACAGAACAAATTAAAGAAATCTCTCTTCTCATGTATGTATATGTATATGTATATGTGTATATATATATATACAGTATTACTTCTAGATTCTTGGTTTAGCTACAGTTTACTTTGGGCTGTGCAGTGGGACTACTTGTCATCCCATAAATAATATGAGTGCTACACATGTCATCTGAAAATCCAAAGGTTGGTGAAAGAGTGGTCGTAAATTACATGTGTATTGCCTGGACCTGCAAAAAGCATTGAGGTCCCGAAATTGATTCTCTTATTTGTTGTTTATAGAACTTTAAATGCAGTTTACATGTTAAAAGAAAAATTAAAATCGTGTATTTAATTAGTGAAAGAAGATAAGGCTGTTCTCTAATTGGTGGGAGGGAGTAGTCTGAACTCTGAGCAAGTGAAATGTGTAGCCCATTTCGTTCATTATATTATATGCTTCTGTTTTGGACTACAGGCCCATGGGGTGTGTTGGTTCATTTCAGCTTAAAAAATTGATTACTTCTTACGAGTGATGTACATGCTCCATAATTTGAGCCCCAAATTGCAACTTTTTTAAAAAAATTGCAATTTCGGCCTTCCAGTTGGAGCTTTTTCTGTACTGACGGTTAATAAGCTCAAAGCATATTGAAATTGGTTAATCAATTTTATTTTAATGCTATTAAAATCCTCTCTAAAATTATAAAATTTTGATCCATTAATATATCATCTTTGCTTCTCTATAAGTGAAAAAAACCTTCAAATAACATAATTTGCTTTCTCATGCAACAAACTAAAACTTGGTTAGAGAAGATGGGAATCTTTTCCCCATTAATCAGATTCAATTATCTATAATAAAAGAGAAGGGGAATGATGAATTATCTTGTATTATACTAAAAAATAAACCATTTAATTGATTATTGAAAATTCAAAATAATTGTCTTCTGATTTCTTTACACACCTTCTCAATTTTTATTTTCTTCTAAAAGTTATTTTTAAATTTTTATTGTATAATTATTTAGTATGTGTTGTAAAGGCTTTGTTAACGGAGTCATGCATCCCAGGATTCTGATATTGGGCTTGGGCTTGGGCATGGGTTTAGCCAGGTTCCTTCTTAAAGAAATCAGGATTCCTTCTCATCGGAAGTCAAAATTGAAGCCCTCTAAACCAAATCAGTAGCAAATTCCTTCTTAAAGCCAACACAAAAACTATGAAAAAGAACACAAACTAACAACGGATGAAAAAGAGAGAAAAGATAAAAAGAAAATGGCTACACACCCATCTCCGGCGAAGGAGAATCAAGAGGGACTACAGTTCAGAAAAATAAAAACTTTAGACAAAGGAAACACCAGAAAACTGAAAACACAAGTAAGACAAAGCGGAAAGCGAAAGTAAGAATCAAAACAAGAAAGAAGATGACAAACCCTATCCCTGCTTCTTTCTCCCCTTCCCTTTCCCTTTCCTTTTTCTTTTTCCCTACTTCTATAGTTCATTATATTTCTAATTTTTCATTAGATTACAAATTTTTCAAATTTACCAAATGATATATAATTTTACTATTAATATTTGTTATTCTTACAAAAAAAATTAGTAATTCCGTGCAATATAAATAATGAGTTATAATTTAATTTAATTTATATTAATAAATAAATATTAAAAATTAAAATATATAAACCAAATTTAATTAAGAAAATAGCTGATGATAAATTTATATTATGATCATAAATAATTAAAGTTTAATAGATTGAGAATCATTATATTACATTAATAAATCATATAAAAATTTAACAGAACAGAAGTTATTTAAAAAAATTTAAAATATAAACACATCCAATATAAAAAAAAAAGTTTATTTAAATAAATTAAATTAAATTAAATTAAATAATTTTGCGCCTTTTTTAAAAAATTATTAAGGGGGGAAATTCTATTTGATATCATACCAAATGAAAATGACCCATCTCCCAACTTCATTTATTAAAATTCAACAAATTGAAAGATTTTTCTCTTTTAAATTATTAATTATATATTATTTAACATGTCAAGTTGTTTAAATCGAATTTATATAATATAAATATATAATTAATAATTTTTATATTGATTTAATAATAATTTTATACCTTAAAAAGCTTTATGTAGATCAGATTTAACCGATTTTTTTCCATTATTCATAAATTTCTTTTATAGTGACCGAGGGGATTGGTTAATAATCTATTATGGAAAATGCACTCATTTGACAATTTTTTTCAAAATTAATTGGTAAGAAATTAATAATTTTTATTTAGAATATGTAGAATAAAGTAAAAAAATTATGATTTTAAGATTTCATAGTTTTTTATTATTTAAAATGAAGAAAAATTTTCTAAATATTAACATAAATTTTTTTAAAAAAATTCTTAGCAATTGATTGATGTGCTTATAAACTAAAAATTTCAAAAGTTTTCTATTAAAAAATCATAAATTCCTTCAAACAAAAATAAAATAATTAAATATAACAGTGGTCAAAATTGGTAGCTGTATCTGGGGCTGCTTGAAATACTATTTGTTTATTTTTCAAGATTCCAAATAATTAGACCACAAATCGGACCAAATCCCAATATTAACTCACTGGAAAAACATTGGAAAATTATTTATTTTCGAGAATATTTAACACATAAAATTAAAAATTTTCTTCCATGTAGTAAATAAAGAAAACCATTGAAACATTTAAAGTTGGCTTTTTTAAAAAATTACAAATGGAAAAAAATGGTTCTAAAATATTATGGCCAAGAAATATAATAAATATTGAATCTGTGATAATGGAAAAAAAAAGAAGCAAATTCAATAGAGTGAAGAGTCATATTCCCAAGGGGTCTTCTGAAGTAGAAAGCAAAACCTAACTCCAGCAGCCCATCAACTGAACTCTCAGACTATTTAAATACTCAGAATAATTTTTTTTGTAACCTGAGAAGGAGAGGGAGAGAGAGATATTGAGATTCACCTAACCCCCCTTTCTCTCTCTTGCTATCTAGGTTTCTCAATTTGCATTCCCTTTCTTTTCCCTTGGTTTCATCGTCTTTGCTTATTGGATTTTTCAGCCACGCCCCCCTTTCTTCCATTTCCTCAATTATCTTTCTTTCCTTTTGTTTTTTAATCAAAAAATGGATTTTTCGGATACCCATTTCACCAAAAGCTGATATTTGACTGTCAAACACTCCAATATTTCTACTTGTATGAGAAAAATAGGTTGGGGTACTCACTAAATCCCAAAAAGGATTTCATTTACAGGATTTTGATTGATGGGTAAGCGAGCAATCGAGGTATTTGATGACAAAAAGGATGGATTTTTCTCAGTTTCTTATTTGGGGTCTCAATGGAGCTTTCAAGATGGGCAATATCTTCCTGGTGGAGGCCTTTTTGCCAGCGTTAATCAGATGGGGATGGGCTTCCCGAATCCCAGTGATAATAGCAGCATAAAATCTCTGTACGCTGATTTGTGTGAAAAGTATTTGTCATTTGTAGGGGTCCAGGAGGAGGAAGGGACTCTTAAGAAGAAGAAGAAGGGTGGGCTTAAGTTGAAGCTTAAGGTTAAAAATCCAATGGTGAGACGGTTAATTAGTGGTGGAATAGCTGGGGCTGTCTCAAGGACCGCCGTTGCTCCACTGGAGACCATAAGGACTCATCTGATGGTGGGGAGCAGTGGGCATACCACAACTGAGGTGTTTCATAATATAATGAAGACTGATGGATGGAAGGGATTGTTTAGAGGCAATTTGGTTAATGTGATTCGGGTAGCACCAAGCAAGGCCATAGAGGTAACAAATTCTTTCAAAATTTTAATTTCCATCTTCATGGAGACGCTTACCAGTGTGGATTGCTTGCTTGCTTGCTACGAGTTATGTTTGTTTTATCATTGTTTATAGATTTATTGTCTTTTTATTCAATGCTTAGTAATGCTTATAAATCCGTTCTGCAATTATGTGTACTCTGTAATATATTCTTTGCGACTTTGTTGTTCAGGGTCGAGGTAAGTTACATTCTTATTATAACCATTTGGAGCCTCGTTTCTTTGTTGCCATCCTCTTCTTATGTTTGTTTCAATTTCCTTGTTGATTCACTTGTATGGCCGAGTTTCCACACGGAGAGCTGATAAATAATAATGGAACTAAATAAGTTGTTTGTTTCTGACCTGGTTAGCTTTTTGTTACATTACATTTTTATCTTTTTGTTTACTTTTTTTTTTTTTTTAAATGTTCATTGTATGAATGACTGTTCTCTAGTGATTGTACTTGCTGGCTTCATTATTTGATTCTCAGCTAAAAGCATCACAATTATGGTATTAAAAATTTAGTGAAAATTAGTTTTAAATTCATGGTGAACTTGTCATGAACACAGGTTTGAACATCAGTGAAGCGACAGTTAGAGTGCATCCATGTGCTAAGATGAGGTGCTGTGACCTCTCCTAAGTGCAGCTCTAGATTTATCCATTTCAAAATTAGTGTGATATAAGCATGTGTTTCTTGAGATAGGGTTAATGTTTTTCATGTTTTTACTCCCTCCCACAGATATGTTGATTGGTTTCTTTAACATGGATTAAGAAAATATAGTAATATAGTTAAAAGTAAAATTGATTAATTTCTATAGTAACTCGGCAACGGAGTATACGGAGCAATATATTAGAGGATATATTAGGAAAAATTCATTACTTCTCAATGCATATCAAATATAAGTATATTAGGAAGTTAACAAGTAAATAAACATCTCAAAAATGAAAGTGGCATACAATTTGGGATGGATGAAAAAGGAAAGCAAGTCTATATTTATGGGGCGAAGCGAGTATTGTTTGTCAATATTACTTTTATTTTCTCCTCATTTGGCGGAATGGATTTTTGTGATCACCTTATAAACATTGATGTTTCCATATTTGTGATCATATAAATAGTGATGTTTGTCCTATGAGCTCATCTCTTCCAGACTTTGTTAGCATTTATTCGCACTAATTCAATTTCTACTCTATGTCAAAAGGAGTTGTGATTGTCATATAAAGCAATTGTTGTTCATTTCATCATGTAATTAGTGATGATAGTCATATAAACACACCCATTAAAATCTCTTATTGTTTCAGTTTAGCTTTTATTAGTTTTCCTTTATGTTCTTTTTTTCCCCTTGCCAGAAGCAGTTATTTCTCACATTATTATATAAATAGTGAAGATGGTCATACAGAGACATACTTTCCAAAATAAGTTCCTTTCTAGTTCTTGTTTGCCGTATATTGAATTCTAGATTGCTTCACTCTCCGCTTGAGTTCTCTAGTAGTCTCAATTTCTTTGACCGGCATCAACATATGTCTGTAAACCCCCCACCCCACACAAAAAAAAAAAGACAACTTTGTTTTTTGGTGTTTTGCAAGCTAGCACATTTAGGCTTTATGAATAGTCTCATCATACAAGCTCATGAACACTGTCTCATCTATTAGCTCTTTAGTTTAGCACACGGTATTGGAGTTTGGATCATTTATGTTAATTATTGTTATTTATAGTGTTGTAAATGAAATAAATGTACTTTTGACTATTCTAAGAAATATTAACTATTATTTAAAATTATGACTATTCTGTGGCATTAGTATTAGATCTCATTAAATAAATTTTAGGTAATATAAAAATTATAATTCTTTTTAGTAATTTGACTAATTACAGCCAAGCTTAACAATTTCAGTTGCAATCAAGCTCGATAAACAAGCTAAATGCAAGCCAAGCTTGAGCTCGATAAATCAAGAGAAGCCTCAAGTATGAGCTCAAGCTAACTGAAAATAACAAGCCAAGCTTGAACTTTTCAAAATTTGGCTCATCTCAATTTGTGCATATCATGTCCCTAATCGTATGCTAAACGGTACATGGCAGTGTATTCTGCAGTAGTTTTGTTGGATGAGAAGAAAAATAAGCCATGTTACTTTATTTCACGTATTCAAAGTAATCATCTAATTTCAGATGTTAGCTTACACATAATTTGCTCTCATCACAGCTGTTTGCATATGATACTGTGAATAAGAACTTGTCACCCAAACCGGGGGAGCAACCTAAACTTCCCATTCCTGCGTCATTAATTGCTGGTGCCTGTGCTGGAGTTAGCTCAACTTTGGTGACATATCCACTTGAGTTGGTCAAAACTCGATTAACCATACAGGTACTTACAAAACTCACCCTTGGAGATTTAAATCATGAATATGTTGTGTTCTTCTCAAGGGGATTTGTTATTTTATTTGCAGAGAGGAGTTTATAATGGAATATTAGATGCATTCTTAAAAATACTGCACGAAGAGGGCCCTGCAGAGCTCTATAGAGGCCTTGCCCCTAGCCTCATTGGAGTTATTCCATATGCTGCCGCAAATTACTTTGCTTATGACACATTACGGAAAGCATATCGAAAAGTTTTCAAGCAAGAGAAGATTGGCAACATTGAAACCCTTTTAATTGGATCAGCTGCTGGAGCTATATCCAGTAGTGCAACTTTTCCGCTTGAAGTTGCACGCAAGCATATGCAGGTTGGAGCTCTCAGTGGAAGAAAAGTATACAAGAATGTACTTCATGCACTTGCAAGCATACTTGAGCAGGAGGGGATCCAGGGTTTATATAAAGGTCTGGGTCCCAGCTGCATGAAGTTGGTACCTGCAGCGGGGATAGCTTTCATGTGTTATGAAGCAAGCAAGAGGATATTGGTAGAGGATGATGAAGAACAGTAGAAGAGCCGAAGAACCATTATATCTTTCGAAACAAAGGACAGTGAGATACTTCTGATTGATACTAGAGCTAAATTCGTTTTACAAATTTCTCCATTCTGAGGTTTTTTGTTAGGATTTGGTCAATAACCTTCCTTGCTTAGAAGGTTAGAGATACATCTAATGGTTTTTGTTTTCTTTCCTTCTGGGTAAAAGAATCGATTAGACAATTAAATTTTGAAGAGAGTTGGCTTATCATACCAAATTTCAGTTTGGACTGTCTTATGTCAGTCTGGAGAACGTTCCCAGATTCACCGTTGGTATATGCAAGATTGTAATATGAATGCAATATTCTGATTTATTGAGAATTATTTTGTTATTTTATAAAAAGCAACAAATCGAACCATCTCAAACATTATGATTTACAGATTACAAGGTTGCATATACGTGGCCAATTGCAATAATACCATGAGAGAGTAAGCGCTTCATTGTGTTGCTCTCGCCAAATGTTCTCGGCAAGAGAAACTAGTTCATTAACTCAAAGGAGGGATTGGTTATAAAGTGTGGAGGTCAGTTACCGAATGGCCGATTACCAGTAAATTAACTTGAATAGAGCCTGGAAACGATTTGGAATTGAATAGCAAAGTGCACTGTTTTTACAAAACCTCCTATAATAACAGCTAACAAACTTGATAAAATCCAATCTCAAACAGTTTGCTACAGATGTTCACAATGAACTTATGATGTTCACAGATTTCAGCCGTAACTCGAGAGACAAACTGAATTTGTTCTTTAAAGCTCAGCTCTGCTCATCATTATCTATCACTTCCTCTGTAGCAGCAGCCATCAACTCATCAAACTTTTCTGTCTTTCCTAGCAATATTTCAATCTAACAAGAAAGGAAATCACATTATCAGCCATAAACTCTTCAAGCAGAAATACAGGGGAAAGAAAAAAGATTACGTTAACAACAATCATAACATTAGATTAGTTGGACATAATTCGAGGCACAAGACACAAAATCACGCAAGATCTGCACGCTAGAGAACTAGCAGTTCAACTTGTAAGCAAACGTCTACTGATTATAGAAATTGTCCACTTCCAAGATCAACGTTTTTGTAACTACTCCATGCAAATACCGAAATGCTGACTAGAATTTTGGAATAATTGCTCATTCACAAAGAATACAAGCCATGCAGGCCATGCATCAATAGTTCCCTATTGGTTCCATTGTTTATCACATAAACCAAGCTTGCCCTGTAAGATAACCAATGGAAATGCTCCAAGTGCAGAGGTTTACAGTTCACCAATAATAAAAAATTCTCATGTGCCCTTCTTGGAACCCCAAGGAAATTATCCACATGTATCATCTCTGGTTTTTAATACCCAATTCACACACGTGCTCAAACTGCTGACAAGAACTTTGGACTATAATGCATCAGAAAATAACACAATCCAAGCATGCCATGCATTCATGGTATATTATTATTGTTTCATCTTAAAAAGTGCATGTGTATCATATATTCATTATTAGCACTTCTCTTATTGAGATTTAGATGCTCAAGTTGCGTAGTCAACCTCAAATCTGGAATTATACTTTGGATTTACCTTTGCTTTTGGCACAGGTCGGCCTCCTGTTTCCTCCCTCATGTCAACAGTGGAAGTCATGATCCCTGTTTATGCGCAAAAGAAAGTTACTGAGCTCTCAAAATAAGCTTGAAATAATAATTAAAAACAAAGGGAATGGGAAGGAATAAAAGTCGCACTCTTCTCAACAGCCAGCCCATTATTCTTCAAGATCTCAGCAATGGTTACAACTGTTGCTATAGCTGTAGATACAATAGAAGAGTCAATGCTATATGAACTATAACAATAAGACTGAACATAACATACTATTTTCATGGTTCACATACAATGAACATATTATAAATATATATTGCAGCGGTTCCCTTTCACTTTTGTGGTTTTACAAGTATCGAAAAGGAAATAACTAATAAGGATATGGAAATACATAAGGAAGAATATAGAGAAACAAGATACCCATTCCAAGAGCAGAGAGTTCGACTTCATTGTGTTGCTGCATGTATCTCTGCAAAAGAGAACCATGAAACCCTCAATGGCTATTTAACAAAACAAATGTGAGTATACACTTATTACAATGACTTTATAACTGAAAAATCCATTCCATTTTCCCTTTCCATTAGCTGGAAAATGGGAGTACAAACCTGTACCGATAAAGACCCAAAAACGACAAAAACATTGATTGAGCCATGAAATAAAAAACTTCTACTTACTAAATATTTCTCTTAACTGATCTGATAAATAGAGAGAGAAAACCGTATAAAATTAGAAAATACCTAACTAAGTCAATGAACTGATAATTAAAGATAAAAATCCACCAATTTTGATTCATAGATTCTACGGTATAGGCGGGCTGAGGAAGAAAGCAAAGAAAGAAAGAAAACCCTAAAACAACAATTAACTTGCATATTACGTCCACAAACACACACATCTAATTCGCAGAAGACAAAACAAATCACAGAACTAAAAGAAAAGCAGAGTAAGAGAAAGAGGAAAACTAGGGTACCTTGGCTAGATTAACGTAGAAAAAGAGGGGTTTTTTGGTGTTAGAGACTTGAATACGATTTTTCTTGTTGGCTGAAGCCGAATCTGTGATGTTCAAGTTGTTCACGCCCTCTGTTACGCCCTCCATTGTGATTACGGTTTAGCTACTAGTTTCAGAGAGATACCAATAAACCCTAAATCTCCTTTCAAACAAACGAGAACCTTCCTCGCCTTGCTTGGGGTCTCTAGAAGCTGCACCTGCTCCGCGCGAGAGGGATATTAGACGGCTGCCGTCAATTTATAAATGGCTCAAAACCCTTCGCTTTAAGTAATTTACAATCAAGTCCCTACAGTATAGAAAAACTTACATATTAACCCCTAAATTAAGTTTGCAAAGCAATTTCATCCTCACAGTTTACTTTCCTGAACACATTAATTCTTCTAATAAAATCATACCAATTCACAATAACATATTTTACAGTAGACTCTATTCAGAATATTATAATAGTGATTAAACATGAAAAACAATACATGAAAAACAATCTCATATAGCTATTTAAAAATATATTGTTGTTATTATTTATTTATTTGTTATTGTATTTAATTTACATGAAGATAATTAATGAGAGAAAAATTTGTTTTATATGAGCATCATAATTTACATCTCTAAATTAATTAATTATAAAAGGGTTTACTACACATGTGAAATTATATGATGTGATTAATTATATTGCTTTATTATGATTTATCAAACAATAATTTTTTTTTTTTTAACCAAGTAATGTCTCCATTATTTGCCAAACTTTTTAACTTTTTCCTCAATGAAAGATCATATGCTTGCTTCAACTGCATATATCACTATAATTTAAAACCAAAGTATTTACCATGAATCTCTACTCTGATGAACCTTAGTTCTCTGTGTATGATTAGCATGAAATCTTCAAAACTTAGGTAGCTTACCCCTAAAAGATTGCAATTTAGAACCCAAGACACAAGCATAGTTTATACCACATGAGAAAATTTATAAACTGGTGATGCTCTAATTTCCAATAAGAAAGGCAAAGCAGAGTAAATAATGAATAAAATGGCTCCATAACACTTTCAAAGAATAACATTAAATTTTCTTCTTTCCTTCGTGAAGAGTATCAAGACAATAATATAAATATAAATTCCTATATGCTTTTACCAAAGGACAACATAACTGCACAACAATGAAGGAAAACAACTTGACATCCACTCCCATGTGGGAGTGACAAGATTATAAAATGACTTGCGCAAGAGTTCATGGTCCTGCTCCAACTGTCCTCAACCATCTAATTCCCTTCCATATGAAGATAGCAGTAAATAAATTAGCTTATACCACTTCAGTGCCTTAATTTCTTGTTTATCTACACCAGGGTGGTCTTCTAAGGACAAAATGTCTCCGAAACAAACTAGCAATTGATGCCACATTGACCATTTGAGGCAGATTTCGAAGAATCTGTTGTAAAGGGGTCAATCCGAACCCATAGCAAGGAGAAAATGGAAGCAAGGAGTATGGACCAGACAATGACGATGGTTGGTGTACGATTTTGCCGACCTACTAAACCCTTCAAGAAAGGGTACAGATGAGCAATAACCCATATTGCAAAGAATAGCTTGCCAAAGAGTGGACCCCATGATTGGTAGCCGCTATTTATGGCATATGAAACACCAGCTACAATGCCCACTAAGTTCACTATCAGGACTGTTGTTGGTGGGATGAGAAGAGATGTCCACTTGAACACATAGAGCTCTGCAAACTCCCCATCATCATCTGAAGCTTTTGAAGTGACAGTAAAGTTGGTATCAATCCCGGCAAGAACTTTCAGAAGCCCTTGGAACACTGCAAAGAGATGGGCTGATGTACCACCAATGACCCAAAATTGTTCATTCCTCCACCAATCTTCAATGCCGACTCCGCTCCACCGCAGCTCAAGTATTCCAGTAGCGAAAATGGAGATGAAGAGTAGAATGAACCACATACTAGCAAAGTTGCTTATCTGGATAATATTGAAATAAATTCATAAGTTTCACTTTCTATGGTCAACATATCTCCACATATATATCAGTTGGTAAGGAGATAATGAATATGTTGCTCACCTCAGGAATAATAAACTTTCCAGTTAGAAGACAAAAAGCTGGAAGCATACAGTATGCAAGCAGTGGGATAGAGGTGATCGGGTACACAATGGTATTAATGTACGCCAGCCTCTCCAGGAGCTTCAATTTTCCATTATAGCCATACCATATGGGGCAATGCCTGCTCAGCAAAATCTCAACTGATCCCAAGGCCCACCGAAGAACCTGGTTCAACCGATCAGAAAGATTGATAGGAGCAGACCCCTTGAATGCTGGGCGTGGAGGCATACAATAGATAGATATCCAACCCCGTGCATGCATCTTAAACCCAGTTAAAATATCTTCAGTCACAGAACCATATATCCATCCAATCTGCAGCAAACAAAAAAGGATCAGCTAACATGTAATTGCAGCCACACACACACATTGGAGAATAGTTGGCGAGAAAAGTAGCTATTGAAGATGTATTGCTAAACACCCAGTACATCAGTTAGACTTGCCTCTTTTCCCCATTCTGTCTTGTCTTCATATCCGCAGCTAATGACATGGATGGCTTCCTTTAACAGAGTTGCAGGATTGGTTGATGGTGGAATACCTCCCTGCTCCATGAAGGTGGCTGCAATAAAAACTGGTGACTGACCAAAACGCTTCTCTAGACTCTTCTGAGACATAAGAAGTGACCTCTCGTCATCATATCCTGAAGACATAAAGTAAGAAGTTAAGAAAACATGCTATAATCACAAGCTCTTCTATCACCATTGATTTCAGTCAAATCATGATAAATCTCAAACTGATTTCTTTATTGGGTGGAAATACAAAACAAGGTTGAAGTTGGAGAATGCCTGAATGTAATAAAAAGGAACTTTTTAAATAATGGTTCAGTACTAGAAAGATAGTAAAACATACTGCCCAAGCACATGGAAAATGAATCATGTTCATGAACAAGTCCAGTTACTGAAACTCAATCTTTATAGAGAATATGGTTATTTTAATGAAAGGAAAGAAAAAACTGAAAGTGAAACTAAATAGTATGGAAATTAAACCTTCAAAGCCCTCCTCAATCTCTTCCATATTGAAAATGGGAACAGTGGATTCTGTTCTTTTCAATGCCCTCTTCTTGTCAGTATACTTCTTACTCCCACTTCTTCCTTTCTTTCTTGATCCACAACAACTCTTCACAATGATGTTTGGCTCCAAATCTTCCTCAGTCAAAACTGGATCATAACCATATAGAGCTTGCCTGTTGAAGCAACAACCAGTTCCCACATAGACAGGGCCCTGGATGCCATCTAACCCTTTCAAGTTGATCTGAAAAATATGACAACACAAATTGGACCCATCAGAACGTTATCACAATAAAAAAGACAAATATTTTGCGGAATGATAATAAATGGACTTTCACATACATCAAAGAAAACAATATTGCGATTGGCATATCGATCATGCAAGTCAATGCCATCAAAACGCTGAGGGAATTGTACATAACATGTTTTCTTGCCAAAAGCAGGATCCATCATGAAACACATTGCTTCTTTCAGAGCTTTGCTGTTATTGAAATAGTGATCACAATCGACATTCAAAAGATAGGCACCATTTGTCAGGACGGCTGAAACTCGAATCTACAATATTGCAAATATAAACCAAATCAGAAGAAAAATCAGGTTTTGCAGAAATAATATTTCGGTATGGGACTGACCAGAGACCAATCTAGTGATCAATTATCTTAAACTAAATCACAGTGCATACAAGCAACAGTTTTTCCTCTTGTTGAAGTAAAGAAGGGAAATTTACTGAACCATTGTTAATCAGCATACATATATAAATAAGCACCCCTAACACCATTATCTATGAAAATACTCAAGAGACCAAATTGCAAAGAGAGAAGATAAGAGGCATTAAGATGACAAACCAATGCATTCATTGCTCCAGCTTTCTTATGATGTTGGAAGCCAGGCCTCTTCTCACGAGAAACATAAACAAGTCGAGGTAGCTCATTTCCATCTGTATCAAGGCCCCCACTGTGCCCTAAGAAAACCTGTTCTTCCCATTGGGAAAAAGGTAAATCATTTTTGTAAGATGTGAAGAAAGAGTCGGGACACCAATACATGTAGGAAGGATAATAATACCTGAATCATTCCTGGATGATCCCTAGGATTATTTCCAGGCCAAGGAGTACCATCCTGCATTGTCCAACCTTCCTCTGGCATCTTCTGTGCTTTGGCAACAAGGGCATTAATCCGCACCTTGAATTCTTCATATTCTCTCTGCAATGCACAATTATCTTCATTTTTATGAATAATGTTGAAAACATGTGCAATATGCTAGAAATCATTTCAGCCAAACAAATTCAGAGACATAAGATAAAACCTAAAGTATCTATCTTCATGACTTACCTTCATTGCTCGACGCTCTTTCACAAAAGAAGGTTGTATCTTATCCTTCAAATAATCAATCTTTTGTGCAAAATAAAACTCAGGTGCCCTAGGCTCAATATTGTGCTTCTTGCAAAAGGGCACCCATTTCCTTGCAAATTCTGCAGTTTCAGAAAGGGCTTCAAATGTCAACATTGCTGAACCATCATCTGAAACATAGCAAGATACTTTGTCGACCGGATAATCAACAGCAAGTATGGACAAGACTGTGTTTGCTGTAACAAGAGGAGGTTCTTTGAGGGGATCCACTGTACTGACAAAGACATCAACAGGTGCTAATTGTGATGGTTCTCCTTCACGATCATATCTGCAGCACATTAAATCCAATTAAAGCAATAACACCATTTATTCCCTCTTCACCAGTTGTACTCTTCTTTCATTCAAAAAGTATTATCATTAAGATGGATTTAACAAACCTCAAAGAAAGCCTGTCAAGGTAGGTCTCACGATTGATCGGAGACCATTTTGGAAACTGATCCAAAAGCCAAGACAAGGCAAACCAAATCTCACAAATAACTGATGTTAGCCACAATGGGTATGCATCTTTCACTGGATGAGTTACACGATATTGCAAGAAAAAGCCCAAAATAATAAGCCGGAGAATGATAACAACACGATATGGGGTCAGGTGAGAGGAAGAAATAGGCACCACACGACTCAAAGGTTGTCGAGCATCATCAGCCCTGTGAAATATATGAATACAAACAAAAAAAAATTGCTTAGTGGAGAAATTATTCAACCCTTCTCAAACATTTGGGCATTAGGGCATAGAAATTAATACGCTTCTCAAACATAAAATGATAACATGTCAAAATGTACATATAACACAAAATGGCTGAAGTGTGTTCTTATGAGTCAACTATCACTATGACTTTAAAGAAACCAAATTAAATCTTAAGAAAAGATGCTCACATTTGGAGTTCTTCCCCATTTGAACCAGTGCCTTCCATGTCTCCCTTTCCTTCAGTGTATCTACTGGTCATCTGCATCATATTTTTCTCCTGCTTGAGTTTCCAACCTTCAACCCTCTCCTTCCAGTCAACATTACCGAGGCCGTAAGTATTCAAGTCCTTGGAAGGGTCCACGATTCTAACAGGAACTGCAATGGCTCAAAACCCAATAGTTATTTAGAAAACTTCACGAGAAACATTAGGAATTCAAATTCTGTTTCTTTGGTTACCTGGTTGCCTTGGATCAATATAAGGAGATGAGTTAACATTCTTTTCAGGTGGGCCCAAAGGTCCAGATGTAGTTCGCACAGATTGTGTGTCAGGCGTAGCACAGGGAATTTCACCTGAAACCTGGTGATAATAGGCATATCAGTCAGCAGATTATTGCAAAACCCAAGCATCACAGCTTACATAACATGCCTCAGATAAAATAATTGTTCAGCCCCTGCCAGCTAGATATCAAACAGGAGAACATCTCTGGAAAATTCCCATGTAAGTAACAAGCAGATAAACTTATTAAATCAGAACATAGACAATTCAAGGTTCAGTTTAAATTGTAAGTGAGAAACTGGTTACAAGATCATATCAGCAAGACAATAGTGACTGTCAGAAGAACATGCAGGACAAAGAAGGGTCAATAAAATTCAAGGGACATGCAGCTAAGCCCATAATTAATTTACAATCTACTTGATCCGATACAAACTCATCTATTTTTACACCAGAAGGTCATACGAACAGAGTGAATCTAGAAACATCAGTTGCAAAGCGGGCTCATGATGCACAATTATGCATGTTATTGGACCAATCTGCTTACCGACTGCCCATTTGTCAGAAGGGGAATTGGCCGTTGTGATTCATGCCTGGCTGATGATGAAAGATCTACATCTTCACCCTGCCATTGGCGTATAGTCTTGCTATTGCCTTGGGCATAATTGAATTCATTCTCTAGATCATCAACATCATCTTCATCCTCGTCTCCCTCCACCCGAGGACTCCCTGAAAATATACAGGCAGAAATATCTGATATTTGACCAAAACTGCAACACGTAGCAGCATATTAAAAGACAATCATAAAGAACCTAACCTTTGTGCCTCTTGTACCTAGTCTTGCATTGGGGACAGGACTGAGTCCCATCTTTCCGCTCATACTCGTAACAAGGACGGCAAACTGGGAAGGCACACTCATTGCAAGCAACAAATGTGTCACCACTGGCAGTCAGTCCAACATTGTCACCACAGATCTGACAGGTTTGGCCATTCAAATTTTTGAGAGGTTTTGGCTGCAATAGTCCACAAACAATGCAACAATTAGCACTCCGAAAGCAAATATTCAGCTGTACTTGCCATTTGAACAAAATCGCCATTACATTCCAATTTTGCTCAGAGAAAATTAAGCAATTTTAAATAATGAATATATTACAAGGTTGGAATTCAAAAGCCCACTAGAAAGAAATAAACAAGTACAAAAGTGAGACAACATAAGAAACTAGAATTCTCCAAGTACAAAAGTGAGACAAGTCAGGAAACAAGAATTCCAGAAGGAAAATTTATTTTAAGGAGATAGGACCATTTCAAAGCTTTTCTCACACAAGGAAGAAAAAAGGACAAGAAGCACAACACGAGTTTTTCCTGCTATTCAACTTTTCCTTCTAGTGTTTTGGTAGGTCAAAATCTGCCAAATCACCGTCTCTTCCTCAACAAAGAGATTCCGTTGACCCTATGCTAGATAATGAGTTTGTTACTTCCTCTCCTGGTGGTTTTTGAGGATCTCTTGTCAAGTTGTATGGTCATCCTGATTCCAAGCTTCTTGGATTATCGAAGAGGAGTTTCTAACTTTGGATCGCCTCTCTCCTAGATTACTACTTGCAGTTCAACTCTCCAAAATCAAGTTCTTGTCCACCATAGGAGAATGATGTTAGAAATTCTAGGGATCTTAGGATTACTTATTTCATTGAGAAATATATGGGGTCTTGTTTTATTTATAATTTTGCGCAATTTGTGATTTTTTATTCCTAATTAGTTCCTACATATTTAGAGATTTTTGCTATGATTGACAATTGTTTTGAGCTAATAAATTGAGAATGTGTTTCTCATGTCTCTAGTCTCTAGTCTCTACCCTCTAAGAATTTTGTTTCTTCCCCTTTGTTCTATTGGCTCTACATTAACGCCAAAACATCTTCCTTGTCCCTTGGAGCCTAATCTAGCTTGGACACTTTGCAATGTATGGTCTTAATCTTAGAAGGAAAACCTCATATAGTAAGGAGATATTATCTACAGATACAGCACATACCAACAAATCCAGCTAAGAGGGAGAAAGGGAAACGTAATCTCAGAACCAACAACTTTGTTCAGTTAAAGTAGATATCAGATGGCTAGTACCAGACAGAACTGAGTGAAGTGAACTATCATAATCTCAGGTTAACAACATGGTGACCTATTAGTTTTACAAATAAAGTCAACCAAACAGATATTTCCTCAAAAAGGTCCTGCAATCAAAATCAGAACTATGGTACTGACATCTAGACTACTGACGGAAGAAACCATTCAATTTTCAGAGTAAAACGACGAGAAGATAATCAGAAGATAATTTTAAATTCCAACTCGAATTCCAAAATCTGACAAACGAGGCATAAAGACCAAAACTTTGAGTCCACACTCACTCTCACACAACTCTCAGATCAAATGATCACAATGCGTTCCAAAAAAAAGAAGGAATAACTAGTTCAGAAACAATTGTTAAAACGGATATCAAACACAAATATTCAGAACAATATATGATCACGGATCCAACTAAAGAATTCAACATCCAACTGAAGACTTCTCTTTCACTGTTAACAAATAGATCTAAACATAAAAATGCTCGGTAAATAAAAATCAATAGCAATCAATTAAATATATACTCGAACCAAAAGACTAAGGCTTAGGTGTTACTGTCGTATCAATCAGTTATCGATCAGAGCTGAATTGCGAAAAATAACAGAGACCCAATACCCAATTCCCAAGTATATGAAAAAGACCACAGAATTTGAGCTAAAAAGTCACTCCCGCAGAGTTAACACTCAGATCCACACACAATATAGCAAGCAAAGTTACAGTCAAACAGATTATTTAAAAAGAAATAAAAAAAAAATGGAAAGCCAAAAGGTAAGCTAAGAGCACAAACCCCACTATCCGAATCATGGCGAATCCGAACCAACTCGTTCCTCCGGTAGGAACCAGCCACCATGCCCGCATTTGCTTCCATGACAGTGTGGATTGTCCAGGATTCTCAAAACAGAAGCAGATCAGATCTCGATGGAAATGCAATAGAAATCTGTTTACTCT
Organism: Manihot esculenta; assembly: GCF_001659605.2. NCBI lineage: Eukaryota > Viridiplantae > Streptophyta > Magnoliopsida > Malpighiales > Euphorbiaceae > Manihot > Manihot esculenta. The sequence continues at coordinate 32,339,338 of NC_035176.2, read as the reverse complement.
GGAGCCTTGGCTATGGAAAACAAAGGGTAGCGATGGTCTGTGAACTCTTCTTCGCCCACTCAATACGCCATCCCCTTCTGCTTCCAGCTATCACTCTTAGCTATCAATGCTTGTCCTTTTATTTCTTCCTTTCACGTTATTTTATTGTCTTTGTTTGTATTTACCGGTTCAACCGGTTCCTTATCTCTCACCTCGGCTCAGCCGGCTTCCCCACTGCAGCCACGATAATAATAATAAATAATACTAGTAAATAATAATAATAATAATAATTGAATTTTCCTTATTATTATATTGTCTATTTTTTAAAAGAAATTATATTGCTATTTTCTTATTTTAGCATGAGATTTTAATTTTTTTTTATTTTTTCTTAATTTTATTTTTTTAGAATAGTCATTATCAAAATCTTAAACTTATTTAACATTATTATTCAAAATACTATTGAACAAAATAGAAAATAATTGATTAAATAAAACATTTCACGTACATAGAATTTTTTTAAAAAATCAATCCACGATTTTTATCTCTATATACTATTTTAAATATTATTTGAAATTTTTAATTCTTAATTTAAATAATTTTAAAAACTTATCAAAGTACTTTTTAGTGAAAATTTGAGGGTTTATTGGGAATTATAATTTGAAATTATTTTTTTTAAACAGTATTATTAATAATCTAAAAATTAAGGGTATTATTCAGACTTTTACTAATTAATTTTTTAAAATTATATAAATGTAACATTTTTTTTATCCATTAAATTAAAAATTGAAAGGCAGTCTGACGAGCAATTTGAGCTAGAGCTGACAGGAGGAGCCATCAGTCTTGCGCCGCATGAACAGGTAGAAGGTCGCTTTCCCGTTTTAACAAACCCACAGTACTGTTATGTGAGCTCGATGACGTGTGACTACGAGATTGTTTCCTGGGAAGTAAATATTCCTGCTTCCCACAAAATATCCAATCGTATTATGCCACGTACAATATTTGCCATTTATCATTTTTTGTCTAGACAGGGACAGCGGTTGAATATTTTTCCCCGCTGTTTACACCCTGTACCTATGAGAAATGAGTTACCGGTAATTGTCGGTAGCTTCACTTCGCTTATTCCAGTGGCTGTCGGTGGACTCAACTTTTGTGAGGCACGCGCTTGGTTTTCCTTTAATTTACATTCCTACCCTCCACACCTTAAGGCCCCACCTTTTATCAGTATTAAGAAAACATTAAATAGTAACTATTTTTTTATGTAATGAAATCAATTTCATTAAAAAAAAAAAAGATTTATTTTCTCTATTACTCTCTCCCTCTGAGGGGGCATTAACTTAATTTCTTTTTTATTTATTTCAAATAATAATTTTCTTTTATAGATGTAATTTATTTATTAACATTTTAATATATTTTATTTAATACATATTTGAAAATAAAAATGTATTAATTTTAAAAATAATTTAATAAAAAAGTAATATAACTAGGGATAACAATATGAAATTTATTATTCTAGAAAAAATTTTTTTGTGGACGGGGAGTAAACTTTATTCTTTTTTTTTCACAAAAATATATTATTAATTTCATTTTAGATAATCTAAAATATATTTAATATAATTACGCTAATCAAATTTATTTACCCAATATGTTTTCACGTTTTTATTCAAATAAAATAAATTATGTTTTTAAATTATCTTTCAGTAGATATTAAAAAATACATAGCGGTTAATTAATAAATAAATTATTAATATTTTTTAAAAATATAAAAGGTATAATACATTAAAACTAAACAAATTCATTTCGAGTATAAGAAAATCATCGCTAACCACCGGATTGATTCTTAAGTTTCAACAACCCGTAGGGGTTGTGAGGTCTACGCCAATAATTTGAAAGAAAGAAGAGGAAGATTTCTCCTTTGATGCAATTTCTAGGCCACTCCAACTATTCTTCATCTAGCACGGAGCTAGACGTCTCAACAACTTGTGGCAAAATACAACTCTTCTTAACTTAATTTGAAAACCATGGTAAAAATGAATGAAATTGCCATGAAATCCACTTCTTTCACTATCCCTTGTAAATTCCTCACTCATAAACAAGCATCTCCATTGCCATTGCTGCTGCCTCCTCTCCTGCTTGCTGTTGTATTTTTCAATATCTGCAACAAAAATAATGAAATATCACAAGTTTTACCAAGATAATCAAATATCTTGCTTCCAAACTTCGTATCTATAAAGTTTTACTGAAGTGTATGGTGGACCCAAATATGAAACTTTCTGATGGATCTAGAAAACAGGCCTATTCACAAAAATAAAAGATGATTTTCCTGAGGTGGAATTTTGAGTTGTGCCCAGTTATCCGGAAGAGGCATATCTAAAAGAGATGATTCTACTGCCAAGTAACTAATGGCATGCTGCACCAGCCACGTCCATAAACCCACCACCCCAACCTACCTCCAATGGCCAATTCAAGTTATTATACCTATTTATAATAAAAGAATTTAAATAATTTTTTATAAAATCATGCAAAATTTCATTTTCTTTTAAAATAAAAAAAATTGAATTCTTTCTATTCAAACAAAAACATTATTAAAAAAAAAATACAATTCAATTGAATTTTTACAAAATTCTTAATTCCAAGCTATACGAAAATCTCAGAAATCCATGACTGATTTCTCAAATGTTTTGGTCGGTAGCAATAGAATGATAGGAAGAAAAGAAAGTACGGCTCTAGAAATCTCTGAGTTTATATGAAAATGAATTTCATGATTCATATATTTATTATATATATTTTAATTAATTATGTATAAATTCGATATAAATATTTAATTTTATGGTTGTAGAGAAAATCAGAACATTTTTAATGCCATTTTGGCATGCCACATAAATTGATAGCATAAGAGGAATTGGACATTTGGCGTTGTAAATTGAATTCTAACCTCCACAAACCTATTCAAGCAGAACTAATATCAGCTAGTGTGATCTTATGATTTTTGAATAGCTACAGAAACAAATAGTATCAAACAAAACATCAGTCATGAAGGATGTGGGCTCACCCACATACCCCATCAATGATAAGCCCATGACCTTTCTTTTTCCCTTTATTGCTTATACTTTCCCCCTTCCCCTTTGCTAACTTTGAAAAGCAAACGTTGATTATGCACATAATTCCTAACAAAGATAGCTGGGCTGGTAGTTGTAAAACGAATAAGCATGTGACATGCATGATTAATTGAACAACCATGAGAAAATACGGCTAAATACATCGATTAACCTTTGATCTTTACACAAAAATTCAGTAGGCACTTGATATAGTTATTTAATTTATATTTATTAGAAATGTTAAGGACAATCATATTGGACATCCAACGCTCTCTGCTCTATTGGTTTGGTTAAAAGTATTTATTACAGTTTTGCTATTCAAGTAATAATTATTATACTTGTATTCCCATAGGATTGAGAGTATTGGACAAACAGTGAAAATCTATAGCATTTCTCTTATATCTACTAATGTGGGATACTCGCCCTCTGAATTTTTACGACTAAAAGTATAATTATTTAACCCATAAATGTATGCAGCCAAAAAATACTGAATGTGAAAATGACGTACTTGTCTAAGCATCTGATTTTCATTCTGCAACGTGGAAAGCCTCTCTTCAAGCTCAGAGTTTTTCTTTTCCAAGTCTTTGACTCTTGTTTCCAATTCATTCAAGTATGCCTTCTTCCTCTCCCTTGCTTGTTGGGCTGAAACTCTGTTCCTCAGCAACCTAATGTTCATTTTTTTTTCCTCTTTGTAAGAATAGTGCATGACACCTAAAATCCTTCATCTCTTAGGTTGGCTTGGCCCCACATGGGAACGGCTACAATGGTGGGGCAAAACGGTAAAATCAAATGCCTTACCTCTTTAGCCGCTTGTTCTCTTTGTCAGCTGGGCTCCTTCCTCTCTTTCTCTGACTCTGACCTTCCCCTGGAGCCTGTGCTCGTTCTGCACCCGCAACTGAACCGCCGTCTCTACCGGAGGCTGAAGCTCCAGCTGGTTCACCGCTGATCTCCGGCACTCTCCTAATTTCCTCGTCGCTCTCCATCCCTTGAATCACATGTTTAATCAGCAATATTTTTTAATAGAAAACAATGCAACAGTAGAGAAGTAAAGAAAACGCATAGCTCTCCGGAACCCAGATGGATAAATTGCGACATACCATGTGATGAGAATGAGATCATGAATGCAAAGTATATAAAATCTTAGGTTAATTCAAAACTCAGAAAGAAAATTCGAGAACTCATGGGAGTAAGAAACTAAAACAGATTACTAATCCGCAAAGGTAAGATGAGTATTTTTCATAAAAGCAGCACCAAAGAGAGATCGTACCTTCTTTGACTTCAAGTTGAAGAGCAGAACTCGAAGATCTATCACTGCTGGACGGCAGAGAACTGGCTGCAATCGAACTCGTCGCTTGTTCTTGCATTTCTCCGATGGAGGAAGAAAAATTTTTGTGGCCTTTGGACAGAGAAAAAGAGCGGGATATTAATGTCAAGCGGAAGGATTGCAGAGAGAAGTGTGCAGTGCAGAGAGATTTTCAGCCGTTAGATTACATTTGGATCGAACGGGGAAGAGAGGGTAATCGTGGAGATATATGAGCCATGAGGAATTGAGTGAATCAAAGGAAGATGTACTAGAAGCGTGGAGAAATGTGTCCCGTTAGATGAGGGCTTGATCGAACGGATGCAATTGCAATCGGAAGATAAATACAATGAACTGACACCATAATATGTGCTGGCTGCTGTTCCTACCTTTGTATTCTCGGATTTTGAGAAAAGTGTATTTATTCGAATTTTAAAAAAATATATTTAAATAAAAATTTGAATTTATAACGAAAAAATAACTACCTTTTATAATGGTTTTTTAAAAAAAATCTCACGATCACAATAGAAATGGGACGCATCAGGTGGATAACGTTTTTTCCGTTCCCGTCCTGTGGAAAATCAAGGGGACTTTCCCGCTGGAAAGTAGAGGAGGATAAGTTTTCAATGGGAATTTATTTTATTTATCATTATATAATATATTTTTATTAAAAAATATATAATATGTTTTAAAAAAATTTCATTAAAAAGTAGAAATGTTAAAAGTATACCACTCTAAATATATAAATTTAATACTGAAACAATATGAGTATATTGATTTGTAAATTGTGGAATAAAAAAATTATAATATTATTAAAAAAAAATCAATACTGAAACAATAACTTTAATTAAATCATGAGTATATTGATTTGTAAACTGTGGAATAAAAAAATTATAATATTATTAAAAAAATAAAAAATAAAAATATTTTTTTACCATACTATTTAAGTAAGTATTATCATAAATGAATGAGAAAATAAATTATATTACTATTAATGTATCATATTTCAGAAAAACTATTCAATTATTTAAATTCGATAAAATAATGGTGGATCGAGAAATATGTAAATATTGTTGTGCTAAGCTTCATTCCTTATAATAAGTAACAGTCAAAAAATTAATTTATTATGTATTATATGTTTTTAAATTTTATACCAAATTATTTCTAGAGACAAAATTATAAATTTTTTTTAGAAGAACGACACATACCTATATAATAGTCTAAATGAATAAAAATAATATAAAATTTTATATAGACTTGATTTACTATGGATTCAATACAAAAAAAAAGATGTCATTAATTTATTAAAATATTTTTTAAAAACTAAAATTCATATTATTCACTTATTTTAATTTTATTATTAATTTTAGAGGAGCCTATGTAAAATAATTAAAAATTATATATATAAGAATATATATAAAAATATTTTTGGGCAGTTTGGAGGCCAAGGCTCCCCTTGTTCCTCCCTAGTTCCACACAAGTATTATTGAGCTATATTATTTATAAACTATTTGATTCTTATTAAATAAAAAGTTTATAGCTCTAAACTCTTCGAAATAAGTCAAATTTAAACTCAATTTTTAAATTTATTTAATAAAAAAATTGAGTTTGAATTATATAATATTTAGTTTATTAAAATTCATGAGCTTGATTATTTTTAAATTCTTGAATAGATTCATAAACGGACTCGTTGAGCATACTTATCAACAAATTCATTAAAGAGATTGAGCTTAATGTAAGAGAATTGAATTTAATTTGAGCATGCTTGACTCTTTCAAAGTTTAATTTCGTTGGATTCTATTATATTTTTAGAGTTTAAATTTATTTTTTTAAAATTATAGGAGCTGATTTGTATATATATTTATTTAATTAAAATTATTTAATTTAAATTAAAATTTATTATAATCATAATAAAATTAAATCGATTGTGAATCGTTTGATATTAGATTCGATAAAATTCAACTCTTTTGCTAAATAAAATAAGTCTTTTAAATTCAAAATAAGTAAAATTTAAATAATTTTGAATAATCAAACTTAATTTTTTCAAAACTCAAGCCGGTTTCCGTTTCAAAGCTTGAGGTATGCCGTCTATAAAGAATACCAATAATTGAATGATAGTAGCAAAGAGAGAAATGCCATTTCAATAGCTAATGAGTGATGATGTTTCAGGAAAATTACTTATTACTGAAAATTTTGCACTTTTGGACGGCTAAACCCTTCTCAAAACCTTTACAAAAAGTATGTTTCATTATTCCTGGAGGAGAGAGGCAGCGAGGGCAAGAAGTTGCTGCTGCTGCACTTGAGCTGCTACGATGCGTACTTCTAATGTTTGAGGCACTTTGGCATGGCCTTTGTAATACCTGGCTAGACTCCGACATCGGAATTCCCACCGTCCGGTGGAATCTCGGATGTCGGAACTCTCTAGAAGGGGTAAAATACGTTTTTCTAAAATGTTTTCATATGTTTTAAGGTTTTAAGTAAGAAATAAATCAAGTTTTGGAAAAGAAATGGGAATGGAGGAAAACCCAGGTTCGGCCGCCGAACCTCATGTTCGGCCGCCGAACATGGGGTGCATGCGGAGACACGTTAGGCCCCCGAAAGTGGTCTGGCCAGCCACCTATAAAGGGGTCCCTTGTCCGAAATGGGCGAGTTTCCTCTCCCCATTTCCGGCCAATGTGAGTTTCCGCCGCCCCCTTGTCGATCCTGTGTTCTTCCTCCAAGTTTTCATGATTTTTACAAGTTTCCATCTTGTTTTTAAGGTTTTTGAGCTAAAGATCAAGTTTTGGAGCTTGGAGACCCCGGAGCTCATTTTCTCCACATCTCCGAGTTGGATCGCTTCTCCTCTTGTTTTTCAAGAGGTAAGAGTAGATCCCACCCTTCTTCCATGTTTTTAATAAGTTTTGAGGGGTTTATGGGGTAGAAATGCATGTGTAAGTTAGTTGTTTGTTGTTAGGGTAAATGTTGAGTTTTTGGGTAATGTATGATGTTTGAGTTGCTTTATGTGTTTGTGTTGGGGTTTAGGATAGTTTGAGACCCCTAAATGCTTATTTGCTTGTGTATGCATGTTATAGAATAGCTAAATGCATGTTTGAATGGTTTGGGAGGCAAATGGTGCATGTAGAGGCTGAGTTCTACAATTTGGAAGAACTCAGGTTAGGCAGCCGAAGGACTTTCAACCGCCGAACCTGCCTGTGGAGGCAAGCTTTTAGCTGCCGAACCCTGCCCCCGAAAGTGGACTTTCGGCTCTGGAGGGAAGATTCGGCCGCCGAAGGTGCCGCCAAACCTGCCTGTGAAGGCAAGCTTTTGGCTGCCGAACCCTGCCCCCGAAAGTGGACTTTCGGCTCTGGAGGGAAGATTCGGCCGCCGAAGGTGCCGCCGAACATGCATGAGTTTTAGCTCTGGAACCACTTTCGGCCGCCGAAGGTGCCGCCGAAAGTGGCTGAGTTTCTGCTCTGGAGGGACTTTCGGCCGCCGAACCTGCCGCCGAAAGTGCCCTGTTCAGCCTTCCTTTGCATGTTTTCTATGATCGTTTTAAGGTGTTTTAGGGGGTTTTTGGGGAGTAGTTTAGAGTCATGTTCATGTATGTTTGGTCCCTCATTTGAGTTCACCTGTGTAGGTTTGGACCCGAGGAACCGAGGACCCCAGCAGTGAGATAGCTGCTTCAGTGTCTTGTCAGAGCTAGCCTGAGGTGAGTAGAATGACTCTTTATGTTTGAAAGCAAATAATGAAAGTTTTAGCATGAATCACGCATCATGAATGCCATGAGATATATTAGGTTGTTTGCATTAGAATTCACGAATATGTTGCATTGCATATTATGTTGTTGATGTGGATGAACATTGAGTGATCCATTAGCCCTCGTATGGTATGATATGATGATGATACAGTATGGAAGTCCAGAAAGACCCATTCTACGTCCCTGGCACATTGGAATGTTATGATATGTTATGTAAGAGAAAGACCAGGACCCATTCTACGTTCTGGCACTAATGGAAATGTAGAGGGCTATTGATGACAAGTTCATCCTTAAGGTGATTTGTCTGTGATGTGATGCATTTCATGAAATCATGAACTTTAAATATAATGTTTTTACTATTCTGCTCACTGGGCTTTAGTAGCTCACCCCATTCCCTTAATCCCCCAGGTTTGCAGGTACGGGATAAATCAGGAAGTCAACAAGAATAAAGTTATGTTTTATGTAATAGCTAGTTGTGGACATGAGAAAGACAATGTAATATAAAGTATAGTATAATAATGTAATATAATGATGTTTATTGAGGTTTAGAGTTGTGCTTGACCCTAGCATGTTGGTTAATCCTTTTTTGGGTACATGATCTTTTAAGGAAATGATTTATTGATGTTTATGTAAACCAAGCTTAATGTATGATATGTTGCCCCATTGGAGCATTTGATGAGAGCTCCAGTGTGGGGTTTTATGTTTATAAGTTTGTGCATGCACAGGTTAAGCTTGGTAAATGAATGAAAAAATTTAATGTTTTATGTAGATGTTTGATCATGTATGGGATTTAACAGGTATAATGTATGTTAAGCTTGCTACGGGTCCCGGCGGCCTTATGTCGATCTGGATCCTAGCGCCGGTAGCGGTCCAGTTTTCGGATCGTTACAGCCTTAGCTCCCTGTACTATACCCTGTCTTCTACCAACAAGAAATTCTCATCCCATACTGATCCTGATGAACCTTGCCTCCTAAAAACTTTAGCCCTTTGCAGAGTTTCCATGCCTCTTGAATTCTTTGTGGCTTGTGGTACAAATGGCTGTTTTAATAGAAATGTATAGGATGAAAAAACAGAAAAATGGGAGAAGACTTGAGGAAATAGGTCATGGGATGGAATATTAGGAAGATAAAGGAGCCTCCTTTTTTGACCTTTCTTGTGAATGTCCTCATGCTAATGGCTGTTTTTAGTGAAGGGAGGTACTCAGGCGGTCAGACCCAGCAGATTTTTCACCACTTTCCTCAATCTATGTAGACTGAAAATGCAAACAATTTAGCCGACTATTTCTTGCTGAAATAAACAGACTTTTCTACATAGAATGAATGATAATATGCTCTACTAAGGCAAAAGTTTGGCATTCAGTATGACTTTTTATAAGTTAGTTTGAGCTAATTTATGCTTGGAATATGATATTCAAGTCTTAAAGGTTTGAGGCCAGAACTTAAAGGTTTGAGGCTGGAACTTCCAATCTCTGAATGGTAAATTGTCTTACAGTAAGACAAGTGCTCCCATTTAGATTTGCCTCTAGACACACCAATAATATCATCTCATCCTGCCTATTTAATATATTTAAATCTAATTTAATTTCCATGTAAGTATAGCTTATGAGTTTAATGGATAATTTTAAAATTTTTAGTAATTTATTATATTATTATTGATTTTATGTATCAACTCCTAGTAAGAATACTCTTTAAACACACCTAGTTTTTTTATATATTTTAACTAAAAATTTATGTTATATTTTTACTAATGATTAATATTTTAAAATTTAGTAATCCGGTTTTGGGTTTGATCCGGACCGGTTTCGGCCGGGTCTGCTTTTATTATTCTTATTTGCGGTTGGTGAGTATTCTTTTTCTCCAAAAAATTAATCCATTCATTCTTAAGACTATTCATTAGCATCCGCTTGAAATTAGAGGACCAAACACAGAGGACACCGTTGACTGCACGCCTTCAAGTTTATGCTCCCGAGGTTTTTCCTTTGCCATCTCATTTTCACGTTATTAGCCAAATTCAATCACAGCACCAATTGGATGGAAATCCAAAGAGAAAGAAGCAGCAGCTGTGCCTCAGTTAACATTGAACATCCTCAAGGCAGTAGCCTGTTGGTAACTTCTATGAAGAACAGGTTGAGAAGTTTAGCCCCTGTATCCTCAGAGAGATGTATTTATAGAGTACCCAAGAGACTCCGAGATGTTAATGAGAAAGCCTACACGCCTCGATTAGTTTCAATTGGTCCTCTTCACCATGGCAGGCCTGGCTTAGGTGCCATGGAAGAGCACAAATGGAGACATTTACAGAATTTTCTGCAGCAGACAAAGGTAAAGTTGGATGATCTTGTGAAGTTTATAAAAGACAGGGAGAAAAGAGCAAGAAACTGCTATGCTGAAACTATTGAGCTTACCAGTGATGAATTTGTGCAAATAATCACTGTTGATGCAGCATTCACTATTGATATTTTGTTGGGAAGAGTTTTTCCTCACTTAACTTGTGAAATCGAATGCGTCATTGATAGATCAGGCCTTGTGTTTGATATATATCGTGACATGTTGTTGATTGAAAATCAGCTTCCATACTTCATTCTTGGGGATGTCTTGGATCTTGCCAAGAGCAGAGCAGCTTCTGGTTCAAGTCAGTGGCCTTCCCTTCTTAATATAATCCATGCTTATTTCAATTCCTTTGCACAACTAGATCATGACTTCAACACCATGAAAAGCTCTGAAGTTAGGCATTTTGTTGATTTCCTAAGGCTTTGTCACCGGCCATTCAGGCAAAAACAACCACTAAGGCGGAGACTAGTGTTCGACGGGACAAAAAGCTTAACTGAGCTTCATGAAGCTGGAGTTAAATTCAAGGTAGCATCAACAAAACACTTGCTGGACTTGCAATTTATTGATGGAATTCTGGAAATACCGCATATAAGGGTGAGTGAGATGACAGAAGCATTTTTTCGGAATCTTATTGCATTCGAGCAGTGCCACTGCAAAGTTTCAGATATCAGTGATTATATTGTCATCATGGACATCCTTATAAACACTGCCCATGATGTAGAATTACTTGTCAAATGTGGGATTATGAAAAACATGCTGGCTAACAATCTAGAAGCTGCAATGCTTTTCAACAACCTTGCCAAAGAAGTTTTGTTTGATTCTAATGTGTTCAGTTATTCACTTCTCTGCGAAGATTTGAATGATTACTGCAAAGTCCGTTGGCATAAGTGGCAGGCAATATTGAAACACAATTACTTCAACAATCCATGGGCTGTCATTTCTGTCACTGCCGCAGTTATTCTTCTTCTGCTCACTTTCGTACAGACTCTTTGTTCTGTGATACAGATCTCATAGTGTATTATTTCAGTTGCTTTCACATTTGACTTCAAATTGTGCAACTGTCTTCTCTTTTTTTTTTTTTCATGTCGATGCTTCTCACCGAAGTTATGAATGATTGTTCCATTTCTTCTGTTGCAAGCTTAATCTTTTAATGCTTTCTTATTTTACTCTTCCCAATCTGTTGATGAAATGCAGAATCTACGAAGCAACAAGCAACAAGCAGGAAAAGGCTGCTTATTATGGGAAGCTCAAGCTAAGATTCTAGAAGATTAGCAATATTTATTCTACAACCTAGTGGAAGCTAGTTAGTTATTCTGTTGTAACCAACTCTACCAGCTGAGCCTCTATATAAGGTATCAATAAGAAGCATCTTGAATGCACCTCTTCTTCCAGTTTTCTTGTTACTGCTTAGTAAGTATAGGTATTCTGTGGTGCTCACCCAACACAAAAATCAGCATTACAGTCCACAAATGAATAATTAAATGAAGAAAACTGCAAAGAACAAAAATAATAAACTTGACCAATATAGACAAAAGAGCATCAAATTCTCCTGTAAGTAATGCTTATAGTTTCAGCAGATGACATAATAGATATACAAGGTTACACAGATTTGACATATACAAAGAGATCAGAATTCCTACATCCAATGAGCAGGCTTTTCATTCTAAGCAGTAAGCAAAGCATAAAGAGTTCTGGAAAGTATAAAGATTGCTGTATATGAATTTTGTAAACCAAAACAATAGATAGGATAGCAGAACTGTCTAGAAGGCAGTAAATCAAATATGGAAGTTACAACTCATTTGATCCGTTTATTTCAATTTTGTCAATGATACCATGTACAAAGAACAAGGTTCCCCTATAGGTGAATGTCCTATCCTTGGCCCCAACACACCAGAGATGGCCTTGCAGTTCTAAGACTCCTTGCATCCTTGCTGTTTCCCATATAAACTTGAATAGCCCAAGAGCCCTGTCCAACTGCTTTACCCCACTCCTAACCATCTTCTCTTCATCTGAAGTCAAAATCCTCCCCATGCACAAGCAAAACCTAGCGCCACCTTCACCACCATAAACTCCTCCACATAAATCAACTTCAATGTCTCTAACATGTCCATAGAGGTAATACAATAAAAGTGTGGACAGGCAGCGTGAAGAGTAACCCAGTGTCTTGGAGAGCTTCTTCTGCACTAGGCTTTCCTGATGCCGAACCTCTTTGTATCCAATAGCCTTGTCAATCAACACATCCTTGATCTGAGACAATCCTTCTTTCATTACCTCAAGTTTTGCCACATGATAAACTAATCCCTTCTCACTTTCCAAATACCTAATTAGATCATTGAACATCTCAAGCACATCTTCCCATGTACCAGAACAATGAGGATTGACGCTTTTATGGGACCCAAGTTGCATCCATGAAGTGCTCTCATGATCTGAGATGTCAGTATGAGCCAGGAAGTTTAAACAGCTAGAGATTATCTGTTGCCCCATATTACACCCTTTGCCCGAACAGTCATAATGCAGAAAATCCATCTCTGACTTTAATCCATTGAGTATCTCCTCAAGGGCACCTGTAAATATCCGATGCTGTGTCACCTGTGGACATATTGTGGAACGCACCAACTTCCTTTGTTGAGCAGATACGCCAAGGAAATTGCTTATTTTGGTTAGGGAATTCACGGTCATGGGCTCTCTTTCGCTCAGCTTGCTAAATGAAACGACTGGCTTGAATTTTGTAGTAGCTGAAGCAGCCTCTACATTTTCTTTCAGATTTTGCTGAACCCAAGGCGAACCAATAAAGACCCTGACAAGTGACTTCAAAGTATTCATCTTCTCCGCAATACGATCATCAATAATGATTGAATCATCGTTGATATTCACCAACTTTCCATCAATCAAATCCACATTTTTCAACTGTTGGGTCAATTTTGTTATACTTGGGAATGCTTTATTATACCACCTAGAAGGCAAAACTTCATCCTGGGATTTCCTTGAGCAGTGATACATCATCAAATGCAAGTTGACAGTATAATTTCTCTTGGATGTCAAATACTTTGCAGCATTAAGAAAATTTCGCACATGCATATAGATCATTATGGATATCCAAATCCTCAATATTGCAAATTTACAACCAACATGTAATTCTATTACATCAACGAACTTCATTGCGACATTTTATCGAACATGTAATCAGCATACGATCCAGCATAAGCCCCACAATCAACCACACCAATAATAGGAGAACATGTGACTGATAGCTCATATAAACAGCATCAACATAAAAACAACATTCAAAATCAAGTATGAAAAAGAAGATTCAGGAAAAAAGACCTGACTTGATTACAGTTTTGCCAGTACGCGAAGTGCAAAAGCTGATCTGCAATAGTTGGGCAATTTCGATTTGGGCTCGATTTCTTGTATGAAAGCGAAACAATCAAACATGGGCCTCCGTCTGGACTTTCGACAATTTTAAGATATGGATCTTTTCTTTATTTAATAAAATTGAATTATTAATTATTATTATTATAATACTAATAATTCCCAAATTTTTTTGTGATATTCAATAGAAAAATTAATAGAATCAGAGGACATTAATTACGTAAATTTAAATTTAATTACGTATTATTTAAAATATATTTAGCATGCTACATTATCAAATAATTAGAGCATAATAAGGAACGTTTTGGTAATAATTAATCAAAGAAGGTGTATAAAAAAGACCAGAACGTGTTTGGTTGATAGAAGAGAAAGAAAGAAAGAAAAAGTGGGAAAAAAGAAAGTTTGATAGGTTAGAGCATGCTTGATTTATAAAGTTGGAAAAAGGAAAAAACTTTTAAAAAAGATTTTTTAAGTAAAAAATTGATTTTTGTTAGCTTGAATTGGATAAAAAGCTACCTTATTTTGATAGCATTGACTATCACAGTGTTAATTAAAATTGAGCAAACTTTGTACTTAATAAATTCCAATTCTTTTTGTTTTTTGATAGCTTTTTTGGGCCCAACTGCCATTTAAAAACCATGATTAAAGATGTTGTTGTTCTTCTTTTATCAGCAACATCCTCCATCAAATGTCCTTTCCTTGTTATATTGAAATTAATGCATTATTTATTGGTTTTGGAAAAAAATATGAAAATTTTATCATTCTTCAAGTTTCAAGGAATCTTCCTAGCTAATTCATTGTCCTTGAGTTGAGTACTCAATTTAATTATGATGACCTTATTATTATATCTCAAAATCTCCATTATTGGCCTGAATTTCAATTTTAGCATGTAGGTCTTTATGAAAATTAAAGAATATGTTGTTCTCAATTCAATTTATATTCCATATAACTCAAACCAAATTAATAATAAAGATATATATATAGTATGAAAAACACTTTTAAATAAGCATTTTATCTCTTTAAAGTTTATTATAACAAAATTGAAAATACCGAACATATATACTAAATTACCTCTATAGTAATCGGCTAATTTTGTGCATTCGGCTAATTTTGTGCATTATCATTAGGAGTGAGCAATATTCGATTCAATCTGAAAAAATCGATCGAACTGAATTAATTTAAAAATTCAGTTTGATTTTTTATTTATTTCGGTTTAATTTTTAATTTTAAAAATTTTAATTATTTCGATTCATTTTGGTTTTAATAAAAACAAATTGAAAAAACTGAATCGAACCGATTAGTGATAATAATATATTATTTTTGATAATATAGAGATTAAATTATATTAAAATCAAAGTATTTTAATTAAATTTTAAAATATTAAAAATAAAGTGTAAAAAATAAAAATTTTATTAAAAATTAAAACCGATCAAATCGAATCGAATCGAATCAAATCAATTTGATTTGATTTAATTTATGATCAAAATCAATTCAATTTGATTTTTATAAATACCAAATTTTCTACTTTTAATTTAATTAATTTGATTTTAAACCGAACCGAATGAATATTTACCCAACATATCATATAACATTTATGAAAATTTTTGTACTATAAATTAAATATACAAAATAATTATTATTCCCTCATTTCACAGCTAAATAATTAGTCAATATGACAACCAACTATTTCTTAGTTTTCAATGCTTCTTACACTTCTTTCTTGACAACCTCTTCATCTATTTCAATTTCTTGACATGTTACGAATTTACCGGGTCGTGGCCAACAGGTAGAGGACGTGGTCATTCCAACTCATATTTTTTTGGACAGATTTTCCCCAGAATATAATTAATTATTAAATAATAAAATAAAGATGGGAATGCAGTGAATATGGAGAGAAAAACTTGTAAAGAAAAA
The DNA here is from genome assembly GCF_001659605.2 of Manihot esculenta. Lineage (NCBI taxonomy): Eukaryota > Viridiplantae > Streptophyta > Magnoliopsida > Malpighiales > Euphorbiaceae > Manihot > Manihot esculenta. The sequence goes on along the minus strand of NC_035176.2, from coordinate 32,323,615 downwards.
GGATGGGAAGTAGTAGTAGTACTTGACTTGGCTAACATCAACAAAGAAGCAAATGAAGTAACATAAAGCTATGCTTAAAGTGAAACAAAGAATCTTGCTAAAAGCTATATAATGGAGTGTAGTAGCAGACACTAATGAATGTGTGCTTACTTTTTGACCATTACAAATTATTCCTTTTTTATTTTTCAATCTTATATACCCAAGAGGTCAATGAGGGAACCCATGAAAGCTGTTTTTAAAAGCTTTGGAATCCTATGTGACTCCTTTCTCTCTCTCTCTTTTTTTTTTAAATATATAAATCTTCTCGTTTTGGAAGTTCATTAGATTATATTTATTATTTTCAATATATTTGTCTCTTAGAAAATTGGACAAAAATCTGTCTGAATAAAGTAGTCAATTATTATTATTATTATTTTAATTAAAATTAGATTATCCTAATATTATCTTAATTTTTATAAAAAAACTTAGAGGAATTTGAATAGGACGGAAGTAGTATTTACAATACATGGTAATGATCGCTGGGCACTCGAGCTGAGACTGAACTCTAAAGAAAGAACAAGTCTAAAATTCAATAGAACTACTAAGCGGGTCGACCCATCAACACGTCATTCAACCCGTAGCTAAAGTAGGCCGGATTGGCCCAAGGCCTGGACCCATCAGAAGATGGTCTAGCGTGTGATGTAACGGGAAGTAGGAGAGTATGTCCAGATACACCATAGCTTTATCAACACGCACACGCTGGAAGAGAATTAAATGGCGGTATAATGAAAATGAATAGATAGGTACGTCCGTACGTATGAATCTGCGTGACAAAAACATGTGGTACTGTAATAGAATGACGATTATATGTGTCATTAAAGAACAGAGAAAAAAAGGAATATAGGGAAATACATGACTTTTCATACGAAATTTACACACTTTATAAACTTTATTTTCTCTTAATTTCAAAATATCACATACCATAATTTATTGATTTGTAATTATATATTTTGAACTTAGAGTCTACATGATCCATATATATATATATTATATATAGCACCCATCAATCTGAATGCATGGAATCACCATGATCCTTCCTGCAAGCAACACATGCACGATAGCTTCAGATCCAAACGACGTAGGGTTATATATAGTCGTTTTGCTAGATAATTAAGCTTAGGGTTTTGATATATCAGACCAGTTATATCTAATGCATAGCTCGGTTTCTTGATTGCTTCTAATTATCTAATTATGTTTAGAGAGCATGCTCATGCATGGATATCATATATGTGTGTGTGTGTGGTCCATCAGCAATGATCCTTTTGCCTTTAATTGCTTTGCAGAAAAAGAACATTATATTGGTTATTTGTAATTTTAAGTCAAATATTCCTTGGACCACTGCTGGACAAAGCTGCCTCTTGAAACCTTATATAGAACATTGTGTACTGATGATTTGTAAAGGGAGATATGGTAATTAAATAAATAACAAGCCATACTTTCAACTGGATAACCAAAAGATCACTAGATATTGTCTCAAACACAAACTGATCCTCCATACTAGAGAGATATATAACTTAATTATATAATTAAGAAGGCTCACAATTGCTAAATGATCCTTGTAGCTCTCTTTCTCAGCCCTCATACTTCAAATTTTTTTTTTTTAATTAAGTCTCCAACCATGATCCTTCTAAAGCTCTCCCAAGAGAAAATATCCGAAATAAATAACCAAAATAGAGGTAGGCAAAAATTAAAGAGCGATCTGGGGTGTACTTAGCAGCAACATAACTTTCTTGATTTTCTTCTTGGAATAGTATAATACTGCAGTGCCTGTGCAAAAAAAAAATGTTAATAAACAGTTACTGTTTAGAAGCTATTGATATATAATTTGCAGATAATGATCAATTCTCACCCAGAAATTGAAATTAATTTATGATTAATATGAAGACTTGCTAGCAGATAAATCCCTTGGTGCACTGCATCTGTAGCATTCAGTCCTACTAGCAAAGTTGTGCTCGTTGCAGCCAGGCCTGTGAATTAAAACATGTAAACATACATGTTTTGGAGTTTGAATTCAAGAATTCTGAAAACGACTCGGTAACTTAAGTAAGAAATAATACACAGAATAAGTTACTTTATTCTAAACATAAGAATTAGTATATACGGATATGTGCATGCATGGCCAGTTGGTCACTGTACTATACAAGCATGAAAGGAATTAATTATATAACCTGGTGCAAATCCAGTCTCCAGATTTCCATCCCGAGCGACTAGTGCTGCCGCCGCCGCCAAATCCATAACCTCTCATCCGCGACATGTCACCGTCAAATCCAGCAGAAGATTCGTCCTTGGATGCACCACACTTGAAGCAGCTGGAACGGCTAGCAAAGTTATGAGCTCCACAGTTGCCAAACGTGCAATACCAGTCACCAGGCCTAACATCAGGCCCCGTAAATCCAAAAGACGAGCCACCCCGCCCTCCAAAACTTCCATAATGCTCACCCCTATCCCCAGGCCTCGGCTCCCCGCAACGCTGGCATGAGTCTCTCCTCTGGAAGTTGAGGTGCTGGCATGACCTGCAATTCCAGTCTCCTGGTCTGCTCATCTTCTTCTCTAAATATCCTTGTGAGGTAAGAGAAACCTAGTAATTATATATCAGTTAAGTTGCATATCAAAGTTAATTATAACAAAACCCTGAACCAACATTGCCCTGCAGATAGAGCTAAGCCCTTACCTTGAGATAGCTAGCAAGCTCAGAAATGAAAGAAAAGAGTGAGGATGAGTACGTGGGTGAGAGATGGTTTCGTTGTGATTTAGGTTTTGGGTTAAGGTGGTTTAAATACTTGGATAGACCTCGATAATGGGGTGGAGATTGAGGCAGCCAGCAGAGAGGGTTTTAGCCGTTTAGGCTTTCTTTTTCATATTCTTCACTTTGGGTCTCCTTGAACAATGGGATTGCAAGTGACTATAATTAGAAAAAGAAGTAAAGAAAATTTGAAAATCAGATTCCAAAGACAAAAGAAATTCAATAATTGATAAAGCTCTAGCTACTGCCTCTTTTTAGGGTTTCTGAAGGTTGGCGAGAGTGCATGAGCACGTCACCTATGAATTTCGCGTTTAACTTCCATAACTGCCCTTATTAGTTTCTCCTCGTAAATAATCTTGTCATTACCTCCATAATCCAGTAATTGTAATCACGATTCATAATCCTAAACAACATTGTAAAAAATTATTTGTGCTCTTTAGTATCATTATAAGTAACTTTCCTTTTTGAATTTTGATTTTTCTAATTAACATTAGAGTTGTATTTATTAAAAATATTAGCGTCGATCGATTGCTGCCGGGTTTCCTACATTTCGGGCAAAAACGAATCCATCATGAGCACAGGTCGAATAAAAAGTAATTCAGTCCGATGATGTGATGTGAGGGAGAATAGCTTGTCCAGTGACTTCGCAGCTCTATTCTATACGTGCCGGGAGAATTAAATGGTCGTCTAGCGTGAAGAGAGATCTTACACTTTCGTATGTATCCTATGCATGTTAGAAAAAATTAAATGGCCGTCTTGTGTGGAGAGGGATCTTACACCTCTATACGTACAGATTTGAATAACAGAAATAGGTTATATTGTAATAGAAAAGCGAAAGCGGTTATACGTCACTAATAGATAAAAAGAAAATGAATAAAAGGAAAGGAATCACTCCTTTCCTAATTTAAGTTTTGCACGCCCATTGTAACCCTATTTCCTATATCTCAGAAGATTATAAGTGATTTTTCAATACTCTTTATTTTATTTTATTAATTGAAATATATTTATTATATTAATTATTATTTTTTCCTCTCAATTAATAATATACCCTTTAATTAATTAAAATAAAGAGTATAAAACAGTCACCTGCACATAATCAATTAAATATTAAAATATTATTTATATATGGGTCTTAACATGTTTTTAGATTTTCATGATTTAAATGAAATTTCATATTGAATGAATATATAAAATTGATATATATATAAATTTCTCATATACATGATAATAACTCTCACTATATTAATAATGAAAAATCTCACTTGTCAACTTATTTTCTTATAATATTAATTCATGAAACTTCTAATAATTAATAATTTTTTTCCAATTAAATATAATTTAATTATTTTTTAATTTTTAAATATAAAAAATGTGTTCGAGACTCTCATCAACTTATTGATACAACGGAATTTGTGTTTTTTTAATAAAAAATAATTTTTTAATGTGAAAAATATGAAAACGATGGCAAATTAGTAAAGCAAGAGGATGTTGTAATGTAAGCGGAGAGTGGATGCCAAGTGTCCCACGTAAAGTATGAATTGTAACCTCTAAACACAGCATAAACCACTTACCAATCTTTTTTCCTTGAGTGTAAAATGAGCCAAAGATAAAGCTTTTGACTATGGCATTCAATTCATTTAGGTTTCTGTCTTATTCTCTGCTGTCATGGCAAATAGAATTAAGGTCCACGCAAGATAGCTACCAAAGCAGAATCACCTATTTTCAACACATGAAATACTTTATATGAACTGATAATTCAATTAAAGTACGTGAAAAAAGAATATTAAAATTTAATCATATATATGATCCTTTTGTTTTTTGAACAACTGTAATGATTTAAGTTCTTTAAATTTTTAAGTTTTAAAAAATAATTTTTCTTTTTATAGTCAAGACTGGATAAGGAGGAACAAAATTCTCTAATTATTACCAGACAAATTGAATATTCCAAATCCCATATATGTAAAGATAGAACACAAGAGAGCCATCGAGGCCCATGTCTCCTTTAATTTTTTACACTTTGCTAACCCATTAGCATTCTCTATTTCCACAACAAAATGTTGCTTACTTTTCATTTTTTTGAATATTCCTTTTATTCTTACCATCAATTTGCAACGGCTCGAAATAATTTTTTAAATTTATTTTTCACTTAAATTAAAATAATTAATCTAAATTATTTAATAATTTATTATTTAAACTGATATATATTTAATTTTAATTTCATTTGCAAACTAGGTAAGAGTCCCTCCAAGTGGACTCCACAGAACTTAATTCTTAGGACAAGTCAAATAAGATTTTAAGACAAAACCCTTTTTTTTTAAATTATGTTCTTAAAATATTTTTCATTTTCAATTTAAGATCAATTGTATGTTAATTGGGTAGGAAATTTGTCATGGATTATTCCTGTTGCTGCCATCTTTATCAAAATCAGTAAAAGGAGGAGTAATATTTTTATAATTTTATATATAATGTGGATAATATATTTTATTGGGTCACTCGTGCATGTCAGTTTTGGTAATTTAGAGGAACGTATGGGAAGGAAACTAAAGTAAAAGTTTGTCTATAACTTGAAGGAAACTATTCCCTCTCTTTTTCAGCTTATTTTATTGCATTGTTTGGCTTTGATTTCTTGAATATGGTGATAGAGAGAAAGAGAGAGGGTTCTTTTTCTCTCCTCTATTGTGTTTAATTTGAAGTGGAATCATGAAGAGTTAATTAAGGATATAAGGTTCAAAATTAAAGGAAGGAAAATGATAGAGTTTCGATAAAGATAGTCGAAGTTGATGATGGAAGAGAAGTCTTCGAGGTTCAAATTTTGACCATCTTTTTCTTTTCTTTTCTTCTTCACTTTTACTCTCATTTTTTTCCCTCTCTCTCCCATTCTCTCAAAGAGAAGAACAAAATGAAAAAAAAAAAAAGAGATTAATCAATAAAAATTTTGAAAGAAAAAAAAGGAGAAAAACCCAATAAATCATCACCCACCATTTTATTGGGGAATGGTAAAGAAGGCTGTAGCAAACTGTGAAAAAGCAAAAGGAAAGGGGACTGATTCGATTCTCTCTTTGGGAAATGCTTCCATGCATGACCATCACTATACCCATTACCCTCCAACGTATACATTCTTTCTACTTTCTCTTTTCATTCTCTCCAATTACTAGATGCCAACTTCTACGTACACATTTACATTTTTCTGCTTTTATATGCATAGCTTTCATTATCCATATTTTTTATTTATTAAAAGAATAGGGTAATCAATTCTTTCAACCATAAATAATTTCACATGCACATGCACGTTTTTTTATTGAACGTTCGATGCATGTGATGATCCTCTGCCCTTCTCGAAGTTTTCCATTTTATTTGAATAATTTTAGAAAATACTTAGATATATTCAGAAAATATAAAAGTATATCTTTTAATTACAAATTAAGGAGGATAAGTTTACTGTTTTGAAGTGTGAAGTTATTTTTGATATTAGTTAAAATTAAATATATATATATATATATATATAGGATTTGGAAGTGTTAGGTATAAAATAAAGATAATAAAAGCAGGAAATTGATAAAATGTACGTTGTTTGAGTTGCATGCACGTGAGCTGGTAGAGAGGTGAATATTGACATCAACACTGCGATAAAAGGAGTCACTTTTCTCTTACTTTTTTACTTTGTAGTCCTCCAATATCTTTTTATTTTATTACAATTTTTTTATAAAAAAAAACTCCTACAGTGAGTTCAGTAATGGGTCTTTGTTGCCTTCTTGGGCTGTTGGGCTGATTAGAGTTTGTTTATATTTCCATTAGCGATAAGGGAAGAAGAGGACGGCCCATGGACTCGAGTGGGCCAACGGCTGTGTATGGTTTGTCCTCCGGGGTCCTCGCCAACCAGCTTAACATACTTGGACTAGACTCGGGCCACAATAGCCCATTCTGTAACAGTACGGGCCTATTATGAAAAAGGCCAATGGGCCATCTCGTGACAGTAAGCAGAAATGTTCCCGCTCGGAATTCACGTTTTCAAAACCCGCCTTCTTAGGCTGTGCGACTTCTGTTTTTATCTTTCTTCGAAAGAAAATCCTGATATTAAAATCAGTAAAAAAAAAGGCTAAATTTCTAGATGCATTTTCTCAACAATCACGCTCAGGCGAGCTTCACTGAACACACACAGAGGTAGAATAATTTTGGTTTCACTCCATGGATTCATCACCTCAATCTGCTAGTAATACCACCACAACCACCGCCGCCGCCACCACTGCCATTGTTGCCGCTGCTACTTTTTCCGATTCCTCTCCTGTTCAAGTAATCTCACTTCCAACTATTGTTTGATTTTAATTTATGCTCTCTCTCTTTTTCTTCTCTGTGGTTGAACTTGAATTGTTTATTGTTTTTTCATTGTTTTCAGGATAATTTTGTTTATCATTATCGTTTGTTGTTAGATCTCCTCGGAGTTTTTGTTAATTCTCTGCTGAGGCTAAGCTTTTGGTGCCTTGTATTTAGGACTAGTTTGTGGACATTTTTCTTGTAATTCTCAGCTTGATTAGGGTTTGGTGCTGCACTGGTAATGTTGAGATTTCAAGTACGTCACGATGATTTTGGTGGGCTTGTACAAATGTTTAGCTAAGCAAAAACTTGCGTTTATTAAGCAGTTGCTAGTCGGGGTTAAAAGTTTACTGAAGGTGTATCTAATGTTTGTCCAACCATGTTGAGATGGAATCTGAAGTGGAGATTGGGGAGTCTATATTTAGTATAATGCTGTCTGATGTGTGTCCAACTTTGATGATGGGATGGTGTCTGAATGGAATTTGGTGAGTCATTCGTATATGTATCAGTCTTGGAGGTCTTCAAATAGGTGAATCTGCAAGTAGGCTCTTATATATATCAACGATTGCATAAACCTTTTTCAAGTTCATAGCAGCTCTAGGTTCTGAATAATGTGTTTGGAGCTACCTAAAACCAAAAGAAAAGGATATGCATATGAAGGCTTTTTGCTTATGAAAATTAACATCCTAGCGTTGAGATCTTGTAAGTAGGTAATTAGAAATAAGGATTCTTTTATCAGATTCTAAAAAATAGAGCTTTTTGTGGGTTATTGAAGGCACCAGGCAAGATGCCACCCCTTGCCTCATTTGACTGGGGAGAGCACCTCTAATTGGTGAGGCACCAGGTGAGAGACTCCAAAGGAGTCACCTCAATGAAATAACAGCAAATTTTTTTTGGTTTTTCAATTCTTTTAAACCAAACCACAAAAGTCCTAAGCCTCTCCCAAATTGTTTCAAACAGCAGCTAACAGCACCAAGTACATTTTCTTGCTCTCCTAACAACAGCCAGCTGGTATGTCTCTCTTTTCTCCCTCTTTCTCTCTGTTTCTCACCTCTTCTTCTGCCTCCTTTCTCTTTCTCTTCCTCTCTTTCCCCCTGCTAGACCTGGTGCAGCAGCAGCTTCCTTTTTTTTCTTCACCTTCTATCTCCTCTCCTCTCCCCCTCCTCTTCTCTCCTCTTCTTTTCTTCTTGCATTCTCTTCTTCCCTTCCCAAAATGGCACTATGGCAGCACATTTTTATTTTAACTATGTGTCAATGTATATTTATGTATATGTATGCATATGTGTGTGTGTGTGTATATATATATAGGCTGTGGCGCCTCACTTCAAAAAGGCCCTTTCCTCACCTGTCTCCCATGGCCATAGGATACCCTGTCGCCTCTCGTCTTAATAATGCTCTGGGTACACCATAAACAATGGCTGCTATGTGTTCATCTCTTTTCCTTTGGTTTCAGGAATCTCCTTTTTCCAATTACATAAGCAATCTATCTCCTATAAAACCTGTGAAAGCCGCACATGTGGCTCAAGGATTCTTAGGAGTCAGTTCTCCTCCTCTTGTATTCACATCGCCACGTATCATACCGCACCGTGAAACAAGTTTCTTTCAGAGGTTTGAGATATTTAGAATGTTGTTTTATCTTTCAAGGACATTAGTTGGGGCTTGAATTCTGCTCACATGAAAATTTATTATCCTTCTCAGGTCGCAACTAGCACAAGTACCCAGTGCAGAAACACCTGAGAATGATGGTGGAAGAAATAACTTAGCTGGTCTTTCAGATGACATAGGGAAGTCAGTTAACTATTCCACCAAGTCGATCACCGACTCCCATCAAGAAAATGCTGGTGAAAATTCTGCACGAGACCAACCTGGCAGTTCCTCAGGGTGTGTCGACGAATACCTATATGATCCAGTGGATGTGGACTGTGCAAGCTCTGTAAATTTGGTCAACCCAAATGCTAAACAATCTAATGATGTGCTTCAATCATCAGTAAGCAGTTTAACAGACTCAAACTAAGATGTATTAAAATCTGATGGCAAAAATCTTATGAGGACAGAAGTGGATATGTCACAGGCCTTATCTGAGCACGCTGAACAGGATCAAGGGCATTCCATGTTTGAAATAAAGCCAGCACAAGTGGAAAAGGAGCAAAGCAGTAACAAACAGTCACCTATAAAATGTCCGAAGGATGAGTCTGGCATGACCATGGGCCATTTTCCAGAGAAAAAGCAATGTGATGTTTTAGAGTCTCAGGTACTTAAATTTTTTCATTACCTATGGTTAGTTAAAATACTTAGAAGGCTTGTGAATACTAAATGTAAATGTTATAGTATTGGTCTTTATTTAAGCTGTTAATTGTTGTCAAACATCTGCAGGTTGTTCGGGCACAAGAAGACTACAATGAGAATGTGGGAGCTTCCTTACAGGGAGCACTAGACAACATAGTACAGCGGGAACCAGAGGTAGAAACTATTCTGTCTTCAATTTTATGTTTCAAATTGGTTTTTATAAAATTGAAGCACTGCATTATAAGTTCCTGCCATCTTAAACAGATGGAATCAGGCTAAGTTATAAAAGGCCTATAGATGTGAATGATACAATGGTTTCTGTTTTATCAGTTTGTAGATAGAAAGAAGGATACGGATTACAGAGCCTTTAGTTTTTCCCGTGTTTGCCTTATTCAGCTTACAGCCATAGTTTTGTGTATTTACTTGAACACCTTATATGATATAGTGTGGGCCTGCTAGGTGTTTGCTTTCACTGGCTTTTGGAGTTTACTTTTTAGGTTAATCAATGTGTGTCTGGTATGCATTCATTCATTCAATGGATAGGGAAAAAAAGGAAAAAGAAGTGGGCTTTTAAACAAAAGTGTTATGAGATCATGCATGGATTTGCCTTTTGCAATAGATAACTGTGACAACTTATGCAGGCCAGTCACCTCCAACGTGGCTTGAGCAGGCGCTGTCTTCAATTTGGAGAAACTCGATGGAAAACTGTTGTCAACAGCACCTGCTCTCCAAATCTAATGAACAATGTAACTAGTTCAAGATCACCTGCTTCTGCTATGGAATTGGAGAGCCTAGATGGATCTCTCGTGGACTTAAGCGACTCTTCTAGCAAGAAGCAAACAGTTAATCTCTCCCGATCAGCAACTTCCATGTTTCCTCCTCGCGGTAATGAAAAGTTGCCCATAACTGTGTCCAAGCCATCAGGTATTGGCTTGCATCTAAATAGCATTGTCAACACCTCAGCAGTGGGTCACACTACAGCTACAAACATAGAATCCAGTAATTGCTCAGAATCATCAAACTTAGTTGAGAAGATTGCAATCACTCCTAAAGACAGGATGCTTGAAACTAAGGCTTCACTACCCGCTAGTGCTGCCACAGCCGATTCACTTCACAATGCAGAACCTTCAAATATGTTACAGCCAGTTGGGCATCAAACAACTCCATTAAATAAGAGAAAGTTTAATCCAGAGCATGGTTACAATGTTGAGGAGTTTGGCCAAGTGAGCCCAGCCAAAAAGAAAAGGTCAGTTATGCTTTTTAATTTCTCTGTTTTATATTTAAGGACTGGTGATATGTTTGTGATATTTTAGGAAGAAATCGTCAAGCCTTGATGGTGATGGTTGCAAACGTTGCAACTGTAAGAGGACTAAATGCCTGAAACTGTGAGTGCATTTAAGTTCTCCTTGGTAGAGTTTGATTGTTATCACTATGTTCACTAGTTACTGCACCTCCTGCCCCTTTCTTTTTTCCTCCCCAGATATTGTGATTGTTTTGCTGCTGGAATCTATTGTGCTGAATCATGTGCTTGCCAAGGCTGCTTCAACAGACCTGAATATGAAGATACAGTCATTGAGACACGACAACAAATTGAGTCACGTAACCCAAATGCTTTTGCTCCCAAGATTGTCCAGCATGTTGCTGAGTTTGCAGCAGTCAGTGCCGTAATCAACCCTGTATTCTTTTTGTACTAATCATTTAAGTTGGAGACATTGTAACAAAATTGAAATTTCACAGGAAGATGGAAACCAGTTGATGCCATCCTTAGCAAGGCATAAGAGAGGTTGCCATTGCAAAAGGTCCATGTGCTTGAAAAAGTATTGTGAATGCTATCAGGTTTGGGATTATGCTAATCAGAATTATGCTGTGATGCCATCGTTTGTGTTTCCAATATTTCCTAACCGGATTTCTCTTTCTGATCAATGTTTGAAAGGCAAATGTTGGATGCTCCAGTGATTGCCGATGTGAGGGGTGCAAAAATGTCTATGGCCGGAAAGAGGGTGAACCATTACTCTAAAAATTTTTTCTCACGGTTCTTTATAGCTTCATCAATGATCATAAGTTAGAATAAATTGGAAAAATTAGTGGTGTTTGATGAATAAAAGAAGAATATTCTATTCTGCCTCTATGAACTTTTGTTTAAGCTGACAAGGTAGGGTGTAAAGGTTTACAAGGTTATGTCCATTTCTGGGTGCACTTAAGGAGTTTGGGTGCATTTAGAAAATGCTTATAATATGGGAATCCTAAATATTCATTTGGTGCTTTGGTGAGGGATTGGGGGAACCCTAGAGTATATAATTCTTAGACGTAGTTTTCATGCAAAATAAGAGTGGGATATTATACAAGTGAATAATGAATATTGGAATGCTGTTTTTTTTTTATTAGAATATGGTTCAACTGGAGAAATAGCAAGCAACATAGTAAGAAAGCAAATATTGGATGGTCGAATTGATGATAAGCTGGAAATGGCAGCAACCAATTCAGATTTTTTACATGCCGAGTTGTATGATCTGCGCCACCTTACTCCCTCAACGCCATCAATCCAGCACTCAGAGTAAGATTTCTTTTATTATTAAACTTATTGTGTTCATTCTAAAGACGTATCTTTTATATCAATTCTTTTAGTTGCTTATTTCTCCTGCTTTTTGTTTGTTTCATAGCCATGGAAAGGATGCACAAGTGCAATTCAACTCTAGTAGATATGTCCCATCACCTGAGTCAGACTTTTCCATCTTACCATCATATGCGAAATCCATAAGCTCTCCAAGTAATTCACACAGCAATAACATGATTCCAGAAAAGGGTGAAGAGATTCTGGACATTGATACCTGTGGTCAAGGGATGGATTATAATGTTGCCATGATGGACCAATTCTCACCAAGACACGATGCGCTTGTGGACATATGTGAGCTTACTCCATTGCAAAATCCCTCAATGACACAGACGACTTCAGCTTCATCTAAAACAAGAGATTGGACAGGTGGTTCACGACTCCAATTGTGCCCTGGAAGTGGTTGCTTTTCATCTGGTCGTTCCTTTCGCTGGCGTAGTTCGCCAATTACACCATTGACTCGATTACATGAGAGCAAAAATCAAGGGCATGACACTGATAGTGGACTTTATGATATTCTGGAAGATGACACGCCTGAAATATTGAAGGAAGCTTCCACTCCCATTACATCTGTGAAGGCAAGTTCCCCTAATAAAAAGCGAGTCTCTCCTCCTCACAAACATATTCAGGGCCTCTGGTCAAGCTCTTCGGGAGGCTTGAGAAGTGGTCGCAAGTTCATATTGAAAGCTGTGCCATCCTTTCCACCTCTAACCCCTTGCATTGATTCTAAAGACAGCAGGACTGAGAAAAAAGATAGCAACAAATAGACACGCTTTAGGTGAGCCCTAGTCATGGTGCTTGTCATCAATAAATATGTTAAGTCTGAATTATTTATTTTGATACTAACCCTTAAGCAATTCTGACTTGAACATGCTCCTATAGGCTGCAATGGTGTTGGGCATACTCGTTGCAGGAAAGAATCAATTCAGTCAATTTCTGAGGATTGTGCCAGGTTTTGATATGGACCTTCCTTGCCTAAGGACATGCTCCTATAGGCTGCAATGGCGTCGGGCATACTCGTTGCAGGAAAGAATCAATTCAGTCAAGATCTGAGGATTGTGCCAGGTTTTGATATGGACCTTCCTTGCCTAAAAATAATTTACATAAGTGTCAGAGCCTTCATTGTCGGGGCAGGCGGGTACCTGAATGGTCAAATGTTCAAAATAGATTGCTTGAAATTTGAAAGATGTTGCTAAAGTATTATCTTCTACAGTCTCAGCCTTTAATTTCTTTTTCTTTCCTGTTTTCCATATCCAATTGTTATCATCTCTTGTTGTTCCATCGGATGTTCCTTCAATTGGATTTCATTCCTGAGAGTTGGACAGAAATACACTGAAGTTTTGCTTTATCATGTGAAAAATAAAACTGTCAATTCTCTTAATGCTATTTGAAAGAAGTTTTGCATTGTCAGGTGAAAATAGAACTGTTAATTCTCTTAATGCTATTCGAATGAGTTGATTATTGATGAATGGTTTATGCAAATGAAGAAAATCAAAATTGAGCACTCATGTTATAACCAAATAGAATATGATCCATCAACCACTCTTGCTTGCACCAGTTATGTAATGCCTCTAAACCTTGTAAAGAAATCATCCGAAAATGAAAGGCACCTTGGAAAAGCAGAGGTAGAATAAGGAAGTGATAAACAAATATACATATAAAGAAGCAGCAATCGTTTATGAGCAGCCAAATAAAAGCATTAATATAGAAAAACAAGCAGCTTCTCTCCCATTATGTCCTTCCCTCCCAAGAAAACAAAAGATAAGATTCATAGCCAGGTGAGGAGAAGAACCCATCTTGTCCATACATTTTTCAAATGGTTGACTGAACTCCGGAAGTCGAAAGGGTCAAGAGAAGAGCAAGGGAGGAAGCATCAATTTCTACAGTATAGAATAGATCTGAATAAAACTATAAATAATGTGGAGTAGGGTTTAACCTTTAAAGCTTTAAGCTCTTATGGCAGTTTGATATTTATAAGTAGATATACTGGGTGATTGAACTTCCTCTAATTGCAGTTTCATATTTATAAATAGACTGAAGTAGTGATTATGTAAAAAAAAAAAAAAAAATAGTTTATACATTCACGTACTAGTTAACAAATAAACCTAAAGAAAGAATTTAGAGAATTTTTTTTATATAAATATAATTTTCTTACAAAAATGTTTAGTGCAACAATTTAATATATTTATTATATACAGTTTAATTAATTTCATATAAAATTTGACATAAAAATTTAATTTAACTATTATTAAATTTATTTTTATACAAAATTGAATTTAAATTAGATCACGCTGTGCATTGCATTGCCTTCAGAATAATCATATCTAAAATGTTAATCATGGCTTTCTCCGTCCACTTCTAATTAGATTTTTTTTATAACATTAATTATTAGAGTAATTATTAATTAAGAATTTTATCATAATCATCTGATTTGAAATCTTGTGGTTTATTGGGATCTTCTCTAGTACCATTGGAGAAACATTGAATTTCCGTCAATAGAAGTATCCAAGCTAGCCCCCGTCATCTTCTTCATCAGCTGTGCAGCCTTTTCTCGAGCCTTCAACGATCCTCTCACTGAGAGATCCGCTAGCACTGTTGAGAACTCCGGCAACCTCAGAGCATCTTTCACACACCCTTCACTTTCATCAAATATACGAACAAGAATTTCAGCTGCTCCTTCCTTACTCAACATGCATCTCCGTTTCAACACTTCAACCATGCAACTCACTACCTGTTCTCTTCTGATTATGGCATTCAATCCTTCCTCGAACCTAGCAAGAAGTCCCAAAACAGCCAGCGAAGTTCCTGATAAATCCTCTCCGTCGCTGCTCTCCACTATTCCGATGAGAACCTCCACTGCTCCTGAACGTACAGCTACAGTGCAGTTCCCATGGAACTGCACAAGCTCAGCTAATGAGCTGAGGAGATGGTGGGAAGCAGGAGTACGAGGTCCTGAAATACCACTCACCAGAACCTGGATAGTACCTGCCACCCCAAATTTAGCCTTGTTCTTGTCCAGCATTGCCAAGCTGCAGATTAAAGAGCAAGCTAATCTGTTTGAATGTGGGGATTTTGGGGAGAGGATTATTGAATTCAGGCGGAAAATGGTGTTCATATCTGCAAGAGACTGCTTTAGATCAGGATTTAGCGAGAGGTTGAAGAGGATAGCCAATGCGAGAGTTTCGATGATGGGAGATGAAGAATTGGTGAGCATAATAAAATATGAAATGGCACCATCTGTCTGAGCAAGCAAGCTCCGGTTCTGGGGACTGACCTTGGTCATGGAAGCTAAGGTATGCAGAGCTTTTTGCTGAACCTCAAGAGAGTGGGATCGTGCATCAGAAAGACATTCAAGAATGGTTTCTCGAAGAGGAGCTATAGGCATGGTTAGATAATATGGTAGCAATTTCAGAAGGGAGATGGCTGAGCTGATGATAATGCATAAACCCTTACTCTGAATATTGTAACCAAGAGATAAATAATGGTAGAAAGCATTGGAAAATCCTCCATTTCTTGAAATGTCAGATCTTGCGTTTAACGACCATATTCTTCCGACAATCTCAAAGTTTTCAAAATATTTAATTTATACCAGTTAAATCAATTTACTGTCGGACGGGTAAGGAAGTGAAAGAGGAAACAGCCCAATAGGTCCAGCCTGCTAAAGACGAAGGGGGAACAATGGGCAAAAAACAGACAGAAAGTATACAAATTTCTCCTTTGTTTTATCGAAATTATCCTGCCAGCATATTACAAGCTGGATCAGCGGTGATCATCTTCTCCTTGGACATAGGGAGGGTGAGGGACCCCACGGCCAACCACTACTTCTAACAGTAGAATTTAGTTGATGAAAAATTTACTTAGTCCGGATCACATCAATATAAAACATAAATTATAAAATTTCATATATTCATACATATATAGACATGATACCCTCAACCCAGAACAAGCAGCGCCCAACACCATGAAAAACTACAAGCAGACAGGGAAAGCCAGTAGCAGGGAGAAAGACACGATCCCAGTAAAAGAAACAGGCCAGATAAAAATTTATTTATCGAGACAAATACAAATACACAAATAATGAAAACAAAAATTTTGCACGCAATAACATGGGAATTTAATGTTAAAACCCGCATTTTAGCTGAAAAGCTAAACTCATCCATTTACTGAAAGAGTTTGGAAAGAATTCCTGCTACCTAATAAGACCAACAAACCTATTCTGATTAAGGCTATATTAAACTTTTAATAGCAAGCTTAATCAGATAAACTAAGTTCTTATGAAGTCGAGTTTTCAGTCGTAACACGTAATAAAGAATTATGGAAACTAAACTTTTGTAGCATCTTCAGTTAAACAAATTCTACATTATTATAAGATTGAAATCAATCATTTTTAAATTATAATATAACCTCTCGATTGAATGACAACCTAAACATTCTCTTGCAATAATCAACACCAAAAACCGAAGGAGCTTATATATTAAAGGCAATTGGACGCTTGAAGGACAAAAGATTATATTGTTAACACCGATTTTTTCAATTTTTCATAAATAAAACACAATATATTTAACTTTATATCAAATTTTAATACTCATTTGACTAATATCACTGATACATTTGAAGCATATATTTTCCACCAACTCGTCAAACAGACTCGAACCATCTTTCTGGAGGACACAAGCTGTCACTGATGTAACCTACAGTATCCAAACATCAAACATTCTAACTCCTAATATCTAGTCATGCAATATTTATTACTAAAAAAACCCGGGTAACAAACCAAAGATCAACCTAATCCATACTTAAAAGAATCAGAAAACAACTACATAGCCTCTTAGAAAAACGACCAACACAGCAGTTTATGTCCAACAGACAATACACCGATGGCCCTTGCTCATCAGAAAACTCGAGCTTGTGAATAACCCAATCAGAAGTTCACATTTTGATCACATCAACAACATACATTCTTGTTCACCTTTCACCTGAATCAGGAGAACCATCTTCATAGGACACCAGGCCGCGCTTTCCACTAGGACTTCCTGATGATGACCTTGATCTATCTTTGCTCACTCGTTTGGGAGACTGGGAGTCCAGTGATGACCGTGATACTGATAGGCTCCGGCTGCGAGAAGGAGACCTCCGACGATCAGCACGAGGAGAGGCTCGAGACCTAGGTGCATCAACTGGGGAGCGACTACGAACTGGGCTACGACTAGGGGTGTAGCGACGGTTACGGTAGCGAGGGCTTGGTGATGCAGATGGGCTTCTTGTTCTGCTTCTCCTGCCTCTATATCTGCTTGGAGCATCAAGGGGAAAAAATAAATAAATAAATAAATAACTTGCAATGATGGAAAAATAGAAGTCCCAAAGAGCATCAGTTAAAAAGCACTTCCAGTGTTGATCGCTAGCTATCAAGAATTCATAAGAAAGAAGAAATTCCCAAAGCCATCCATGCAAAGAAAGCATTTCTGAAGTCACCATGTAGTTACAAATAAACAATAGTACACGAACCTAGGAGGAGTCCTTCCTCTTGGTGGACTTCTATACCGCCTGGGTGAATATCTCCTGTAACTTGAATATCTAGAAAGGATGATTAACAGTTTGTGAGCAAAGGTGGTCGTCAGTGAATAACTAGTACAGAAATGAACATCATGGTTAAACATGTTATCATCAGACTAGCGATTTCATTAGATATGGAGAGAGAAGAATTGTCAAACCGAACAGGGGTAAAAGAATCAATTAAAAAAAAAACCAAGAGATACCTGTCACGGTCGATTCTGCCAAAGCGGTATGATCTAACAGGAGAGCGATCAACAGAAGGAGTTCTGTACCGCCTAGCATAAGAGTATCGTTGACTAAAACCACGGCCCCTTCTAATGCGTTTGGGAGATCCATCAGGGGAAACACTTCTGGACAGACTTCTTCGTGCAGGAGACCTTGCCCTACGTATAGGACTAGGGCTTCTTGAATAGCTACGACGATTGTTCCTACTTGGAGCCCTAACCGGACTTCTACTAGCACTTCTCTTAGGAGCTCTACCAGAGCTTCTGCTAATGCTTCTACGAGATGATCTAACTGGGCTTCTGCTAATGCTTTTCCGAAAAGACCTAATCGGGCTTCTGCTGGCACTTCGTCGATAAGATCTAACAGGGCTTCTGCTGGCACTTCGCCGATTAGACCTAACTGGGCTTCTGCTAGCACTTCGCCGATGAGACCTGACAGGGCTTCTGCTCAATTCTCTTCTAGAAGACCTGACAGGACTTCTGCTAATTGATTTTCTTGATGACACTCTAGGTGTGCTCCTGCTCTTGCTTCTTTGAGGAGGGGATCGAACAGGACTCCTGCTTTCACTTCTTCGAGATCGAGATCTCACAGGGCTCTTACTAATGCTTCTAGCCTTTTTGCCCCTTAGTGGGCTTCTGCTGACACTTCTAGCTGGGCTTCTGCTGATGCTTCTAGCAGGACTTCTGCTGCTACCACTTCTAGCAGGACTTCTGCTGAAACTCCTCCTCTGTGAAATATGTGGACTCCTGCTCATGCTTCTTCTCTTTGGACTAACACTTGGGCTCTTGCTCATACTCCTCCTGGGACTAATACTCATACTCTTACTCATGGTCCTCTTGGGACTCATGCTTCGGCTCCTGCTCATTAACTTTTAATAAAATACCGGATCTGGATGAATCGGTAACAATAAAGAATAACTGAGGTGTGAGAAGAATGGAAAGTAGACCTAGATTTGCCTGGATGATCATCTACAACATCAGGTGGTCTATCTTCACTTCTGTCAGATGTAGCATCTGCCTTAATGCCATTGCTCCGCCGCCCTCCATTTTCCTTGGGGGACTCACGCTTTTCCTTTTCAAGCATATCACGTTCTTCCCTCATTTTATGGGAAAGGGAAGGATCATCTTCCTCCAAAACCATAGGAGACTGATCCCCTGCCAACCATTGCATAAAACAAATGAGAATAGAAAGTTAAGATTCGCTATGGTAGTCATAGCACATAACAATCTCCAAAGAATGATGACTAAGAGTGTAAATAAAGAATAAAGTTAACTGGATGTTTGTACAGTGGCATAAATAATAAACTGCAATCAGATAACAAGTAGAATCAACAACTATTAACAATGCTCCAACTCTATATAGAGAAAGAAAATTATGCAAGTAACACAGATAAGAAGACTTAAGAGCAATACCATTTTTCACGGAAGGATCTTTATGCCTTCGGTCCTTTGCCTGGACTTCAAGACCATCATCAGAGCTGCTTCCACTTTTACTCTCACTCTCATCATCAGTAAGGCTATCTGATGCCCTGTGATTTAGATAAAGAACATTAATAATGCCAAGCCAAAAAGACATCACCAACAAATTACAAACCAGAGTGCACGGCTACGGGAAAGAAATTGAAGTTAACTGACTCCAAAACTACTAAAACATGCTGATAACATTCATGCATCTAATGTAAGTACCCTGAATAGACAATGCAAGATGAACAGAACCATATATAACATATATAATTACATGCATGAAAAGAAATTGATTTGCAGGAAAATGATTGTGGTTGCAATGAGAAACAAATCCCATGGATCTAAATGCAGACAGCAATGACTAATAATATCTTCCCAGAGGGGGAAAATAGATAGAAAATTAATTTTACAAGAATTATGCAATGGTACAGGTACGAGATTCCATGTTCGTTTTTGGGCATACAAAGTCCACGGTAATTCCTCCCCCTCTTTGTGGTAATGAAATGGCACTTTAAAGGATCATGTCATATTTAATATGTCACAGAACAAGATAATTTTCCTCACTTCTTTGCATATGAATAATTCAAAGAGGTTTTGGGGCAGTGTCATATTAAGTATGATTGAAGGCAACCACTATCAATTGTTACTGTCTTAACACATTGCTCATTTCAGGAGGAAACCTCCTCCAAATTGTAATTTAAATTCCTTTTCATTACTAATGTTAGTGTCTTACGCATGTGTATCCAAAAAAGCATCAATTCTGCACCCTGGAAGTATTCTAAGGACACAAAGAAGCTGTACCAAAAAATAGTACCCAAAAGCACATGCAAATATAAAACAAACAATTCTACCAAATTATCAATGGAAGAGAATTATTCATTTGATCCAGAATAATCTATTAGCAAATTATCAAAGACCAACTTCTTTTTCTATAACATCTGAACTGCTGAAAAAACTCTTGTAAAATAACATTAATATAAGTTGTGGCAAATACCTTCTTGATCTACGTTTGGATCTCTTGTCACGTCTCT
This sequence comes from Manihot esculenta, assembly GCF_001659605.2. Lineage (NCBI taxonomy): Eukaryota > Viridiplantae > Streptophyta > Magnoliopsida > Malpighiales > Euphorbiaceae > Manihot > Manihot esculenta. The sequence continues at coordinate 32,303,353 of NC_035176.2, read as the reverse complement.
TTAGCCTCTTTTCACGCCGCTTATCTCTTCTTTTCCCACGTCTATACTTGTCTCTTTTAGAAGATCTCTTTCTCTTCTTATGCCTTTCATCACTTGACGAACTAATATCAGAGGAGGACACATATGAGTCAGAATCACTATCTGACTCGGACGATCCCGTATCGGAATCAGATGAACTATCTGACTCAGATGAATAGTATCTTCTTCTCTTCTTCTTTCTGTCCCTTGAAGATTTCTTGTGCTTTCCTTTCTTTCGTGCTTCATGGCTGTCAGAATCAGATAAAGCATCTCTTCCCATTTTCAGTTTATGTACTTTCTTCTTGTCTGCACCTAAAAGCAACATCAGCAACAATTTTACACACAAATTAATGCCACCTCACATAAATTCACACACAAATAAAAAGAGAAAGGAAAACAAGAAGGAAACTATTCTGCAGTCGCACTTACTGACATATTAAATTAAAATTAAAAGAAAGTAAAAGATGTGCATGCCTCCAGGATTCTTACCCTCCTTAAGTTCACCACAGTTGATTATTTTCACTGTTACCAATGGTCTCCCTTCTTCATCTCCTACACTTTCAATTTTTTTCAGCACTTCATCTCCTTGCACCATCTTCCCAAAGACTACATACTTCCTATCATATGATATGAATGAAGAGTGAATACTGTGAATTAAATCACATCAAACAATTGAAATTTATGATCATTAATAAAAAAAAACCACTTCCATATAAAACAAGGTCTTAATTAGCATCTATCAAAGCAGTGGAAATTCATGGAATGAAGAACCAACCTATCAAGATGATGATTAGCTTTAAATGTAATGATAAATTGAGAACCTAGAGTGTCACGGTCAGCAATTGACATTGACAGAAGACCAGGACCATCATGCTTAAGCCTTGGAGCCTCATCTGAAAGTGTAACAATCACCACATGTCACTGAATTGAAATAGGGGCAGAAATATCTGCCTCAGGAAAAAAGACCAAGGTACTATTCCGATGTTTGATCATTCAGACACCAATACTGATAGGTACCAACCCAGGCAAAACATTTCCCATAAAAACTATTATGAAAATTTTTGTAACAATGCAAAAGCATCACTTGGACCCAGACCCATAACCCTTACATTAATAATAGGCACCTTAACAAACAAGAAAGCTTAAGAATTCTCACCAGGAAATTTTCCCCCATAAATGCTCTCTCCACTAGACCCTGTGAAACGGAAAAAGAAAAACAAAAAAATAATTACAAACTTTAGAGGAAATGAAAACACGTCACAATCAACCACAATTTTTATAATTCCTAGATAACACATTACAACATCCAAAATTTTAAACTGTGAATCTTATGCAAATATAACCTTCAGTCATTTAGTAATGCATAACTAGTGTATTACAGTTTAGATCAAATTCTTAACCCGAGAACAAAATGGCAACATATTCTTAATAAATGGAAATTACTTGAAATGGAGAGCTAATATTTAATATGCTCCCCATCTCAACAAAACAGAAATTTAGAGCCAAAAGCTACAAAATATTTTAAAATTTCTAAAAGCAATTAGGAACTATCCAACAAAAGGAATGAATAAAATGAAAATCATCCAAAACAAAGCATTACTGGTGCACAAAATGACAGTCATGGAAAACATACCATCCCGTTTAACAAAATCACCACCCTGCAAGAAAAGCACAATTTATTAGTCCACTTATAAGCAGAAACATGTATCTGATGAAAATTCAGGCAGACGCTATATAAGCATAGTAAATTTTGAGGATGGACAACTCAGTAAGTACAACCTTAAAACTACATCACAAGAAAAGCAGTTGTGACCATCAGCCCTGTTTCCTACAGCATAAACAAGGGTAACTGACTAAAAGACAGACCACTTCTAAGCCACGATCAACAAGGAAACTATTCATATAAGCAAATTTAGAACCAACCTATATAAGAAACATCTAAATGGATACAAGGTTTAAAAACAAACCTGAGCCATGGAACCCTTAATAATGCAATGAAAAAAGGACCCCTTGTAGTGCAATGGCCTTCCAGTTTTAGGACCAATTCCCTTCTCCCCTGAAGATATGGAACAACAATCAGAAAACTGCTAATTCGCCAGAACTATTACTTTCTAAAGTCAATATCCACCTCCACCATTAAAATACCACTCAAATTAGAATTTCGCCCGAACAGAAAGAATTGCATCCATAAAATTATATTATACTATAATCGGTAAACACTACACATAAAAGAGAGCCACTGTAAGAAAACCATCATCAAACTAATTTAGCACTTATTTATCACCTGTACAAAGGGCCCGGAAATTTTCTGCAGTCTTGGGAGCAATATCAGAGAAAAGCTGCAGAATTATAGACAGCCAAAAAAAAATTAACTGCAATTGAAACCGAAACTGAGTAAAAAAACCTACAGATGCAATAACAATACTCAACGCTCAAATATACACTTGAGTAATATAATTTTACCTCAAAAACCATCCTTTCAAAAGGATCTCCATCAATAGAAACATCCATAAAAACCAATGGATTCTTCTTTTTGGCCATCTTCTATGTTCCCCACTATCACAGCTCAAGCCAGCATAATCAATAAGCAACTAATGCATTTATGAATACAGAAAACCAAGTTAAGTTTGTAGCTAGAAAGGAGAAATATACAACTCTTCAAATACTCAATCTGGAAGACCCAGAAGTAACAATGTAAATTTACTTCAAATTCTCCAATTCAACTTATTATACAATGGCAATTGTTTGTCTGAAGATGCTATAATGATAAATTCACATTTAAATCAATTGCCAAACTCAACCAGTAAAAGGAAGAAATACAACAGAAATGCAGCACATAATGATGCATACACCCAGTCCAATGAAAAAAGAATATTTTAAAACGAGCAAAGCGGCACTAACGAATAACAACTCGTGCACAACTAGCATGGCTTTGTTTTGAACAATTCATTTTGCAAATCATGCAAGATTTCGATTTCATTTAAAATAAAAATTTTCAAGTTAAAAAAGAAACAAGGGAAAAGAAAAGAGACTAGATGAAATTAAGCTCCATGAAGCAATATAAAACAAAGAGGTTAGTATTGATCATAATAGATCTAAACCTCACAGGAAAAGAAGCTATAAAAAAATCAACACAGCATAATCGTTTTCTTAATCATGCCAACAGCTGATATTGCTTCATTCCGTACAATCACCGTCTCTTAACAGATATCTAATGCCCATTAACCTAGATAACGTAACTGCCAGACAAATTACCCAAAATCCTTAAACCCTAGCTAGATTCCTGCAAACCCTAAAGCATAAATCCCAAAAATCAGACAATCAGATCGAGTATTAAAAACTAAAAAGACAAATATAAGTGGAAATTAAAGAAAAAGGGAGGGGGAAAAACTATACATAGCTTCACATAATAAGTTTCATTACGTCAGGGATCGAAAACATGATAAGAAGAATGATTGGAAAGCATGAAGAAGAAGATAAATGAGAAATGAGAAAGAGGCAAAGAGAAACCCTAGGGTTCACCTGTCAATATACGCAGAGCCACAAAAATAAAATAACACGATATGAGAAGAAAAACCTAGCTCTTAGCTCCTTCAAGTTTCTAGCTTCTACTGATATTAGTAATATCCATGATTGCCCTTACTGACTTGTCTGAATTGCACCTTGCCCTCCTGGTGACGTGTCCCATCGTCTAGTAGTTCACCCAACCCAATTAATGAGTGGGCTTTGGCCCAATAGTACCTCAAATAGCCTTGTACTTGAATGAATGACAATTTATAATCGTATAAATCATATTTTATTTTATTTTATATTTAAATTTTGAGTTTATACGAAATGCTTTATTTTCTTTATATATTGTAAGATTATTAAATAAATACCTTTAATTTATTATCTCTAATATTATATTAGTGATAAGTAAATTAGCCTTAATTTAATAATATTATATTCATTTCCATAATTATAAATGAATTTAAAGAGGTTAAAAAAAAAGTACATTCTTAATTTTCTAGCCATACATTACATATAGAGGATGGGTGAATATATTTTTTTATTTTAAATTCACTCGTCTCCATTATTCATGAATAATTAGTGATGGGAAAGTTAATGCTCATATAAAAGAAAATATTTACTAGGCATTATAATACATGATATAACTAAAAAGTATAATTGTACTGTGATTGACTAGATCTGTAAGAAAGAGAATGTGAGGTGGTGGTGGGTGTCCACAGCAGCCACTCTGACACTCAAATCAGTATACTAAAAAATATGGTGAATGCAAGAAAGTGCTTAGACTTTGAGTAGTATAAGAGAATAACGTATCTTTATCTTTGTTATCGTTCTTCTTTTATACTGTAAGAATATGGAGATAAATATAGCATTTTCTGATAATTCAGCGATTATGTGGCCAGCTGCTTGATAAGGGATATCGGCAGTTAATAGGTCGATAATCTCGTGATTACAGGTATAATTAGGATATACTGGACTGTGTCTAATAACAGTAACTTTATGCCAAGACTTAATCTATTAAGAGGAGGGCGAGTCTTAGTGATAAATCGGGTGTTTAAGGTCTGGGTCTTCATTTTCTCGGGTAGGACCGCATTACCCATCTATCGAATTCTTTTCATGTGGACATATCCTGTGGTGACAGCACATAACTTATTTTTGGGCGATTCTTATGTAGTATCAGAGGTTCCCCGCTGGTCTTCGATTTTTTAAATTTGAATGTGATGATTTATCTTTTCAGTTTAGGACAAGTGGCACGATTTGGCTGGTCTTTTACTGTTTGCATCATTTTGCCTACCTTTAGTAACGACGGTTGCCTTATTTTACGAGCCATATTTAAGACTTTGCTAGCTATGTCACTTTATAAGAATCTCCTTTCTTTTCTTTTATTTACGACTATCATCTATGGAATAAATGAATGAAGGTACTTTATTTTCTTTTTCTTGAGAATAACTAGATTTGTGCAGAGGATAACATCATGGTCTATGAATAGTAGCTGAAGGCGAGTCTTCATGAAAGTACAAACACACTGCTCAGCTTTGTGTATTGGCTAAGGACTGCAACCGGTCTGACTACAATGGATTTTCAGCGCCACGACCCCTTAGGGGTTGGATTGTGCAAGATTGACTCTGAGGGCCAAGTTAGGAAAACAGTTGGAGAAACGGTCCCCTTCATGCGGTTTTTCTTGGACAAACGATATCTTCTCGGAGGATGAGGTCAAGTGAGAGGCTGAGGAAAATCCCGCCAACCAGGTCTCTGGTAATGGCGTAATAGATGTTTGGAAAATTATGATGTAATAGATACTTGCGAGGGATATTGAAGCTCTCCTTCTCCCTTGTGATCTTTTGTAATAAAAATACATATTCTGCATATCTATTCTCCAGTATTTGTTCGTTCTGTGTGTGCCCTCATGGCTACCAACAATCTAAATAATTATTCAAGAGGCTACATTCCAACCAAACTATACATCTAGTGACCACTGTTTTTTGCCAAATAAGGGAGTTGAAGCACATTCACTTTGTAGGGCTTAACGCTCAGTTAACAATCATAAAATAATTTTGAGAGTTTTTGCAAAACAGAATTAATACTTGGGCATGTGGCCTGGCAAACTCCCTCCTTCCAATCATAAAACGCCTTAGGGAAATTTTGCCATAAGGGACTTTTACCCGGCCACTCGTCATGAGACTCGATCATAAGACTCGCCTCATTGACATTAATTTTTTATTGACACCTTCATTTTTTTGAGGATTGGTCTACCTACCTAGTGGCCTAGCATAAATGACTTGATTAATAGAACCAATGCCTGGATTATATCCTGACGGAACCTGTCTTATGACCTGACCTGACAAAACCCGCCTTAATGGCATAATCTCATAAAGCATTCCTAAAGGCAGAAGCATCAACAAAACATTGACCAATCTCAAATTGGATCTCACCTTCACCATTATATATAAATGGATTATTGTAAAATCCATGCAAATGATCCTTCTGGTCTAGTGCATTGTCACCATTATCTGACGATGATGAATCTATTGAAGCTTTTGACTCTAAGCTGCTCAACCCATCACTATCCTTAGCAATATCCATTTCATCTAACTCACCTTCTGAATCTACATGACTATCACTACTAGTCTCATCTAATTCATCAATTCCAACAGTTTTTGTACAATCACTGCCATTAGAGGACTCAAATTGATATTTATTTTCACTCTCAATCATTTCTGATTCTGAGATTTGCCCTTGCCATTCTTAGTACCTCTAGTTATTCTACTGCCACTAACATTAGCAAACTCCAAATAGTTGCCACTACCCTTACCCCTGCCCTTATTTAATTCCCTCCCTCTGCCTCTTACACTAAAACTGTTTCTCCCATTACTCTTGCCCCTAGCTAATTCCCTTCCTCTGCCTTTTACACTTACACTGACTCTACCCTTATCCCTGCCCCTGTTTTCATTTCTACCACTGCCCATGTTACAATCAGTGCCTCCATCTCCATCAACTAGTATTTCAGATTGAGTCGTCAAGGGTACATCAATAAAGTCACTTGCAAGTGATTCAGATGTATTATTTTTATGAACAGTTTGATCTCCAACATTTATATTAGTTTCAACTCCTAAATTACTTATCTCCTCATATATTTCAAATTCATTTATTTTCTCCTTAAATATTATATTACCCGGCTAAATTCTGGCTTCAGAATTCCAAATCTTCCAACGGAATACCCGTTGGAATCCGGAATCTCAATGCTGAAATCTCTTAAAAGGGTAAAATTAAGATTTTCATAAAATGAATTTGAATTTTTAATTTTAATCTTGAGAAAAGAAAAATGAATTTTTTTAAGCAAACCCCAAGTTCGGCCGCCGAACTTTCAAGTTCGGCCGTTGAAGGTGGTTCCTTCATGCCGCCGCGGGAACTTCCTGTTCGACCGCCGAAGGTGGTTTATGCAGCCACTTATAAGAGGCCTTTAGCCTGAAAATGTGAGAGTTTTCTCTCCATTTTCGAGCAGAGGTGACTCCTAGCCCTCCCTTGTTTACTCCTGTTGTTTTTCCTTCAAATCTCTTAGAAAATTCACCAGTTTTCCCTCGTTTTTGAAGATTTGAGCTTGAATATAGGTTTTTAAACCTTGAAGACCTCCAAAGACCATTGTACCTCATCTTCAAGTTGGGGTTGCTGTCACCTTTAGATCTCCAAGAGGTAAGTTTAGATCTTTGCTTTTCCTATGTTTTAAATAAGTTTTAAGAAGGGGTTAAGGGTTGATAATGCATGAAATGATTAAATCTAAAGTTTTAAGGGTTGGGTTAGGTTGATAATGAATGTTTGCTCTTGTGTTGTTTTTGTTGTTGCTTGTTGGGGATTATGCTAGTTTTTATGTCCCTTATGCATATTGAGTGAGTATGAATGTTTATGAGTAGTTGGGTGTGAGGATTGGAGTGTTTTGGTAGCTTTATGCATAGGGCAGAATCGGGTTCTGCCTTACTAGAGAATCCAGGTTCAACCGCTGAACCTGCTTGTGGAGACAGCCTTTTGGCCGTCTAACCCGCCTCTGAAAGTTTCAACTTTCCGATCTGTGTGGGGTTTAGGCAGCCGAACTTGCCCCCAAAAGTCCTTGACTTTCGCATCTGTGTGGAGTTTAGGCCGCCAAACCTGCCCCCGAAAGTTGTTGACTTTCGGATCTATGAGGGACCTTCAGTCGCTGAACCTACCGCCGAAAGTCCTCTACCCAGCCTTCTTCTGCTTGTTTTGTATGCATGCTTTGGTATGTTTTAAGGGGTTTTCAGGGAGTTGTTTAGAGTCTTGTAAAGGTTATGTTTGGTCCCTCATTGAAAGTCCATCTATGTAGGATCGGACCTGGAAGACCGTAGAGGCCTACAGTGAAATAATTGCGTCAGTGTTAGGTGAGCTCCAGCCAAATGTGAGTAGAACTAAACTGAATCATTATTTTAAGAAATTAAACCTTTTAAGCATGCTCATGCATCACGAATATCATGTATATCTATTAGGTTGTTTTGCATTAGAATTCACGAATATTATGCAATTTACTGTTGATGTGGATGGATATTGGATGACCCACTAGCCCTCGAGTATGATATGATATGATATAATACGGAAGTCCAGGTCGAGACCCATTCTACACCCCTGGTATTATGGATATGTTATGCTATGTTTAAGAGGAAGTACTGAGGAGCTCCTGTTGAGGGCCGAGCATTTTTGGAATATGTAGAGGGTTACTGGTGACAGGTCCATCTTGATGTGTATTATTTGTGTTGTGACGCATTTCATTTGATCATATGTTGATGTGTATTGTTTGTGTTGTGTTTTTAAAGATAGCTCGGGGAAGTCGACATAGTTGTTGGTATAGTCTAATGTAATAGTATAGTGTAGACATGTATTATTTAATGGATTATAATTGTGCTTTGCCCTAGTTTTTGACCTTGTAATTCCTGTTTTCATGATTCTTATATAAAAGTTTTAAATTAAGAGTTATGTTTGAACTAAGCTTGAGACATGTGATGTTCATCATACTGGAGCATTTGATGAGGGCTCTAGTATGGGTTTATGTTTTCAGTTTTGATGCATGCACAGGTCGAGTCTTAGTTCATGGGATATTTATGTTTTTGTTATATCTCGCAATCATGTATGAGATTTTATCAGGTATAACAGGATGTACAGTAGACTTACTACGGGTTCTGGCGACCTTAAGTCGATCTAAACCCTAGCGCCGGTAGCGGTCCGATTTTCGGGTCGTTACAAATATAAACTCATCATAAACAGTCTCATTTATTAATTCATTTGCATCATTTTTAAAATTCCCCTCACTATCCTCAACTTTCAAAATAATCTTTTCTTTTCCCTAACTACTTTCACATTTTTTACTATTACACTTTTCTTTTATCTCATATTGCTTTAATCAAAAGGGCTTAAAAGATGGAGGTTCACTTTTCCTACCAGATTTAGTGTCAAAAGCAAATTTCAAGGGCCCATCAGTAATGACAGATAATGCATAATGTTTCTTATAGCAATTCATTTTTATCAGACGATTATCAGCATACTTTTCAAACAATTTATTTACATTATCATCCCCTTGAACATGTATTCCACAACTAGAAATAATATCCATAAAGTGAGACTTAATCCCAAATGCCTTATAGCAATATGATAAAAGAGTCAAGTATGAGTACATGTATGGGTTAACATTTCGCACATTGACGACCTCCTTCTCAAAGTGCAGAACTAATTTATATAAAGAGGCCACCATTTCTGTCAAATAATAAAAAATAACATTAATAACAAAACATAAATTGTAAAACCCTAATCCCTAAATCATAAAAATACCCAACACCCTAAATCATAAAAAAAAATTCAATATCTTAATATTTACTATATTCGACTAAGTAATTCATATGTACATTACCTAAAATTGATTTTTATAAAATGAGCGCCACAGCTTTGCCGAATGGAGATGGGGTTTGACAGATTCAGATGGGTGAGAGAAATGGAGCTCCATCTTCTGCTTCTCCTATACTTCGAGAAATCAAATGGGAGAGCAGGTTAGAGCTAGTTAGAGAATAATATTAATAATGAGTATTTTAGTCTTTTAACTAATACTAACAGTGACTTAATTGAAAATCTAACGGGAGAGACCAATAGAATAGTTTTTAAAAATTACAGTGACTAAATTGATGATTTTTTAAAACAGATGGATGAAAGGTTATATTTCACTAAACTAGAGAGACTAAATTACAGTTTTTCCTTTATACTTTTCTGTCCTTCTCTGCTGAAAAATCATTAAGTTTTGTTATCATCAAAAGGGAGAGATTGTTGACCCTATAAGCCTTGGAAGAGCTTGATTTTGATGATACCAAAACTTAATGAATTATGTTTACCTAACCATTTTTAATATTAAAAGTAGAATATTTGGAAAGTATTGAAGACATAAGGAAAGATTATACATCGAAAAGAATGAAGACTCTTACAACAACACAAAATTTAATCAAAGGAAGAAGAAGTATAGAAAGGTATCTCTAGGATTTATTGTAAAAGAGTGAGTAAGTTAATATGACAATGTTGAATCTATTCATCTCATTCTGTTTCTTACAACTTCCAGACTCCGAAAGCAATTGGTTTCAGTCTGCACGGTTTTTAAACGGTTTAACGGCTAGTCTTTCAAACTTATTACTGTAAAACTATCTCTACAGCTAAGAAAGAAAATATTTTCAGACATATTTAAGAGAATAAAACTCTTCATTAAAGACATGATGAAAGCATAGAATTCTTCAGAGCATTTTGATATCTTTACATTAAAAGCCTTTTATGTTTGCATTAAAAGCTTTTCATTCTCATATCTAATTTTCATTGGCAAAATTATTCTCTCTCATTTTAATAATATTTCTGCTTTATTTGATAAAAGTTGTTGAGAGTATCTTTATTCTAAATCAAAACCTATATAAGGTTGTTCAAGTGTGTGGTCACTTGATAGAGGTCTTAAGCACCTATTAAAATTTAAGTGAAAGTTTGAGAATAAGTCAAACGTATAAAGGTCTACAAGCACCTGGAAAGTTTACTAGTAGTATGAAAGGTTGTTCTCTTACCTGTTAAAAAGAGATTTAGTAGAGGGAAAACTCAAGAAAAGACCTTGTGAGAGTAGATGCATGCTAAGTTTGCCAAATCACTATAAAATCTCTGTGTTTGATTTTATTCTCCATTATCTCTTTACTTTTAAGCTTTCCTTATTAATATGAGATATCTGTCTGTGAGTTATAATTATTGTGGATGAGAATTTGATAAAATTAGCTTGCTATTTTAATATCCGCTTTCTTTAATTTGCTTATATTATTTATTGGTGTACTTATTGTTAAGTATATTTTAAAATTTTTCAAGAAAATACTTGATAAGTTTATTTAAATTTATCACCTTTTATCCTCAGAATTAGCGATCGCAATTTTTTATTAAATCACAATTTTTTATTAAAACTCTGAGTAAGAACTAAAAAATTGGCAAAATGATTCCTTCACCCTTATTGATCATTTATCTTTGGACAACAACAATTTTATAAAAAAAAATTGAATATCTCAAATAATTTACAAAAAACATGTGATTAACATATTTAAGTTTTTATAAAAATCATTTTCTCTATGATTTAAAATGATTTTTATAAAAATTTAAATACTAAAATATGCAATATTTTATTTTATTTAATATTATTAATATAAAATATAATTTTTTATATGTTAAAAATATGTAAATAATTTATGATAGTGAGTATAAACTTTCAATGAAATATTTTAATATATAATATTTTATATAAAAAATTATTTGTAATAAATATTTATTTAATATTATATATGATGAAAATAAAATAAATATACTTTTAATATAAAATTTAAATTAAAGGACTATATATTTATTCATATAAAATTATATAAACTATATTATAATTTGTCATTTAACTTTTTCAAATTTAATTTAATTTTATTGGTTATAATCGTGATAAATTGAAAAAAGTTTAATTTTATTATTTAAATTTAAAATTTTAGATATAAATATAAATTAATGTAAAGTTGTAGATTTTTTTCATTTATAGATCTTTTAAAAAATAATTCTATTTGGCATGACACGAAAATTATAAATATTTTTTATTAAAATTAATTAAGGCAAATGGTTAAAATTATATCAAATATGAAAATATTAATTTTATTATCCAAAATTTTAATATTAAAATATAAATGTGTTGAAAATTTTTTGTTCAATAGACCTAAATAATACAAAAAGAGTTATACTCTATCTAAACTACAGTTTTATTGATTAAATTAAATTCAATTTGTTATTTAAAAATTTTTAAATTTAATCCATAACATTTTATTTTTATAAAAAATAATTATTTATTATTAAATTTTTAAAAAATAATAATTATTTAAAAATATAATTATCTCTCATTGATAATTATCTTAATTATTCCTCATCATTTATTGAAATTTTGTTAACTAACTAAACTTAATTTAGAGAATAAAATTATTATCTATTTTAAAAATTAAATTTTATAAAATAAAATATAAACAACTTAAACAATTAAATATTATTATAAATAATGTAAAAATTTAAACTAGAAAAGTTTTATTTTTATATATAGTATAGATAAATTAAATATTTTAATTTTTAAAAAATATTTAAATAATATTAAAATTGATAATATTTAAAATTATCTCTTCTGAGTAATATACAATTATTTTATTGTTAGATATTTATTTAAACATATCATTTGATTGAACTAAACTACCACTTAAATTATATAAATCTTATTGAGTTTTGTCCTATATATAATTATCAAATAAAAATTATTATTTTTTAGTAATTTAAATTTACATACAATTTTAAATAAAATCATCTATTTTAATTAAAATTAATTATTTATCTAATAATTATATATATATATTAAATATATATACCCAATATATAATAACATAATAAATTTTATAAAAATAAGTGAAATTCATTTATTTATATATAAAAGCTATTTAAAATCTATATTTATTTTTCAAAATTTGAAAATTATAAATTACTTTTAAAAATTATTTTTTTAAATTTATGTTAATTATTTTAATAGGGTAGAATAAATATTTTAAATATAAGAGATAAAATTTAAAATATTTATTTTATTCTATAAAAATAATATATTATAAATAATTTAAATACAAATAGAATTAATAACTTTAAAGTGAATTCTACAATTATTTTATAAATAAAATTTAAATTAAATTAAATTAATTATTACAAAAAATTTAAATAAATTTAAAATGTCTTTCCTTTTCATACATTTATAAATACTATATAAAAAAAACATCTATCGCAATTCAATTTTCGAAGCATTCTCAACATCGATGGAAAACAAGAAGGAGCCTAGAAATGATTAGGGTTATTTTCACTTCAATGAATCTACATTTGTTAACTTATTTCCTTGGAGAAAAAACAAAAACAAAAAAAACATAGAAAATAAACAAATCTAAAATGATTCGAACAAGAGACAACAATTTCCAGGCAAACATTTCATCTTGTTAAAAACAGAGACAGAAACATAGATCTCATCTCATGTCATCTCAACTTGGCCAGTTGCTGCCTTTCTTTTCGTCGCTGGCAATTCATCCCCCAAGTAGCTCTCGTGCCTGTAACCATCCCCCCAAATAGCATAAGCTTCTTCCCCATGAGCAGCTTCATCGCCAATCTCCATATCCTCATCAGACATTCTCAGAGGCACAACAAGTTGAATTACGACACATATTAAGCTTGTGACAATAACATTTATGGTCATAACATACAGAATTCCCAGAAGCTGAATTCCTACTTGTCGTAACCCTGTACCGACTTGTCGCATTTGAAAACCATAAAATAAGCCAACAAACTGGCCATATGACCCAGCGAACAAATTGCATAGATGGGGTTCAGCGAATAGGCCTGTGAGAATTCCACCGAGGCTTCCTGCAATGGCATGCGTGTGAAAAACAGCCATTGTATCGTCAACCTTTTGGAGGAGCTTGGACTTCTTGTGTACAACCATCATTGTAAACCAAGGAATTGAACCTGAACACAGCCCCATAATTACTGCTGCCCATCCTTGCACAACCCCTGAATCAAATTGCATGTCAAAATCATTAACTTAGAGACTTCTAATAGAAGTGTTTGTGTGTGTAATGCTCATGGGCTTACCAGCTGCAGGAGTGATGCAGACTAAACCAGTGATCATGCCTTGAACAGCACCAATAACGGAAGCTTTGCCTAAATATAAGATGTCAAGTGCAAGCCAAGTAAGCAAGCTTGTGGCTGTACACAAATGGGTATTCAAGACTGCCAAAGAAGCATCAGTGCTTGCTGCATAAGGGTCTCCTCCATTAAATCCTGTCCACCCCATCCATAGAAATCCTGCACCAGCTAACATAAGAATGATGTTGTTTGGAGGGAATCTCTCTCTGTCCTTGGTTAGGCGAGGACCAACCTAAACGTGCAGCAAGATTAGCAAATCCAAACAACGTTTATTCAGTTAAAAGAACATTGAAAGAATCAGTTCTTTGTTTAGAGTGGAAGAACAAGTTACCCAGTAGGCTGCTGTGAAACCTGCAACTCCAGCCGATAGATGAATCACAAAGCCACCAGAATAATCTATTAACCCTTTTTTGAAAAGAAAACCTTCAGGACACCAAATGCTAAACGCTACGAAAGTGTATGAAAAGGTTAGCCACAGCGGAACAAACATCATCCAGGCATAAAAATTCATCCGCCCCAGCAAGGCACCAGCAATCAGAATCAACGTAATCGATGCAAAAACAGATTGGAAAAACACCATAGTTGCACTGGGAAACTTGCCAATGAACGCTGGACCAAGGAGGAATTTTTGTTCAAGTGCAATATTGGCCTTCCCCCAGAAAGGCACAAGCTCTTCTCCAAAAGACATCCTGTAACCCCAAGAAACCCAACAGAAAAGCACACAAGCGAAGGCATAAATCACCATGAAAGCAGAGTTCACAGCCCATTTCTTCTTCACACCTCCACCATATAGAATAACAAGCCCTGGAATGCTTTGTAAACCAACAAGTGTTGCTGCTGTTAGTTGCCATGCATTATCTGCCTTGCTCATCCATGGTGGGGTAGATTCATCAAAACCTAAACCAGAAGGAAGATTAAGCAAAGGGGCTGGAGCTGGAGATGGTACAGGTGCCGGGATATAACTCATCTTTCACTTTAATTAAACAACAATGGAGTTTGAGCTTTGAAGGCAGAGCAAGCTCTACAACTGGTGGGTTATATCTAGGAATCACAATGATGTTTTGAATCGATTATGTCGACAAGCTGTCACTACTATGTTGGTATCATTTTGATCACTTAATGATGTTTTTTCTTGTGTTCTTAGGTCACATCTGCTAGCTTCAGAATTTTCCTTTTCTACTCTGGGCGAGTAATCCAACTACTGATAATGGCAATTCCAAAGATTCTTATTTTGACATCTTGTGCTTTTCAATACCAGCCCAAAGGAGTTCCCTTGAAAAATGATACTATATTAATATACGAATGATTTATAGATAAATTAAGAAATGACGTAAATAAATGAGATATTAGCACTCTAAGGCTTAGTCTGGTGGAAAGTGCATCCCTTAATCTTGAAAGGTTTAAAGTTCGACTCCCCTAACCCTTATTTTTTAAAAAAAATAAATGAGATATTAATTTAATATTTTTATTTAAATAATTAGTTGAATAAAATATAAATATATATAATTAAATAATCTCAATTTCAGGATAAATATATAAAACACTCTTAACTTAACAGTCAATACTATTTGGAATTACTAATTCAAAAAAAAAAATACTTATTTTGAATTAATACAGAGAACTGTTTTAGGGCTTTTTGCAAAATTGAGGGTGGGAGAAAACTTATTTGTGGATTTAGGGTTGGAGATAAATTATTTGCGGATTTAGGGTTGGACTGCCACGTGACAGTCAAAAAGAAAACTTACCGCTTGTTTATCAGGCGCCAGGGCCTGGCGCCATTTAAAATGGCCAGTGCATTATTTTTTTTTTAAGAATGGCCTGGCGCCACTTAGAGTGGCGCCAGGCCATTCTTTTCTTTTTTTTTATTTTTTTTTTATAAAATTATAAAATAATATTATTATATAATTAAAATTACTCATATTATTTAATAATATTATTATATATTATTTAAAATATTATAATTATATTAATTAATTAATATATGAGTGTATAAATATTTAAAATTATAAAAATTAAATTTATTTTTATTAGACTGCTATTATGCCGTCGTACAGAATAATATTAATATCCTAATATTTTAGAGAATTATGAAATATATCATTCTAAGTGGTGCCAGACCATTATTTATTTTATTTATTTTTTATTTATTAAAATATTATAATTATATTAATTAATTAATATATGAGTGTATAAATATTTAAAATTATAAAAATTAAATTTATTTTTATTGAATTGCTATTATCCAGTCGTGCATAATAATATTAATGTCCTAATATTTTAGAGAGTTATGAAATATATTATTATATAATTTGATAACTGCCGGACTTTTCTCACTCTAAGGGAAATTAAATCCGAAAAAGTGAAATAGGTCTAAGGTCTCAGAAACCCACTTTATTTAGCCGGTCCAGCATATTCGGTCCTGATCCAGACACGGGACAGATCGGGTTGCCTGCGAGTCTGGATCCAGCACGAGGAGTCCAGCCTTGTGATGTGACTTGAAGAAGGACAGTAAACCCAGTCAATTCGCAACTCTGCTCGCATGCGCGCTGAAGAAATTAAATAACCGTCTGACGTGAAAAGAGTCTTGACATTTCCGTACTAACGATCTAAGTAGTTTCGGTTGTAATTAAATAATATTAGATATTTTTATAATAATAATTTTTTTTATAATTTTAATATATTAATATTGAATAAATTTTATTATTAATTTTTAAATAAAAAATTACTGTAATTTATAATTTCATAATTATAAAATTAATATTACACTACAATTCGATATAAAATTATAAAATTAATATTATACTGCGATTTGATATATAAAAACAATTCGATTGTAATTAGATATATAAAAATAATTTAATAATATTATATATATTTATTTAATGATAAATTTTTTTATTATTTTAATAAATTAATACAATAATATTATTATTAAATAATATCAGTAATTTTTTAATTATATAATAATATTATTTTATAATTTTATAAAAAAATAAAAAAAAAAAAAAAATAAAGAATGGCCTGGTGCCAGCCAAGCCATTCTTAAAAAAAAAAAATAATGCCTGGCGCCGATTAAACAAGCGGCAGATTTTCTTTTCGGCCAACTCCAAATCCGCAAATAATTTATCTTCAACCCTAAATCCATAAATAAATTTTCTCCCACCCCTAATTTTGTAAAAAGCCCACTGTTTTAAATTATATATATATATATTTTTTTTACACTTTTGTTTAGAAACAGGTTACTTTATTCTGTAATATTCTTGTTTTCTGAAACCCTTACCTTCTTCTTTTGCAATTGTACATGTTCTTTCGGCTTGGTTTTAATAGGGCCAATAAGCCACGAGATGAAAATATAAAAAGTGGGTCTAACAGGTTTGAACCAACCCATCTGGGCTGACTCAGGATGGGTCCAATGTCAGGTTTCACGTATGCACTGTTGGGAGTTGATGGGTGTCCAAATTCAAAACTTCACTAAACAACATAACTTCAAAAATTCATGCTTAATAAATAAAATAATATATAAAATTACTACTTCACTAGGATGCGATTCAAATTCAACCCCGAAATATATTATCAATACTCAGGATCATTTCAAATTTATTAAAAATACTTTAAACTATTTAAATTCGATCATTATTATTCAAATAAAATTTAAATTTAATATTAAAATTAATAATTTATATACTAGATTTAATTTCGTGATAGGTGTATCTAGATTTTAAATTTTATTTTCTTAATTTCTAATTTTTATTTAAAAAAAATAATTTATATAAAAATATTTTTTATTAATAACTTTTATTTAAAAAATATTTTAATTTATATTTTAATTTTAATTTTTAAATAAAAATATATAAATATTAAAAATTATTATTTAATCTTATATTATATTATAGAAAAACTTATGAATTAGTTTTCAGTTTTAAAAAATATATTAAAATATTTTTTATATTTTAAAAAATTTACTATTTAATCTTCCTATTAATTTTAATCATAAGTATATTATTATTTAATTTTTATAATTTTAAAAAATTCATTAATGAATTTCTCAAATTTACTGAAAAATTTATCGATTAGTCTTTATATATAAATATTACAAAATTATTATTTAATTTTATAATATAAAAAACTTATTAATTAATTTTTTAATTTTAAAAAATATAATAAAGTGTTCGTTATATTTTAAAAAATTTACTATTTAGTATTTCTATTAATTTTAATCGTTAAATATATTACTATCTAGTCCTTACAATTTTAAAAAATTCATTAATTAATTTCTCACGTTACTGAAAAGTCTATCAATTAGTTTCTTCATATAAGGGTTATATAAACGATAAATAAGTTCAGATAACAACTACTTTATATATAAAATTCAAATTCAACCTAAATTTGTTATAAGTATTAATTTTAAACATAAATTTATTTTAAATCTTATTATAACATTCGATTTAGATCGATATATCAATTTAATATGATGAATACTCTATATATAATTTTTTTTTCCGAAAAATCAATTCCTGACGAAGCCCCAACAGCCAGAAAGGAAGATACAACATGGTTTTGGATGGTTGGGTTATATAAAAAATGTCCATCCGGCAAAGATTTTGCTGCTAATAAAGATTTTGTTATTGGTAATCTCATCCATTGTCAATTTTGTTCTTGTATAGTTGAGACATCAAGTTGATAAATCATATAGATTTAATAACAATGGTTTGATGTAGGTTAATTCTAAATTAAAATGATGGTTTCAACATGAAGATCCTAATCATACTGCAATGTTTGATTTGTCCTCAATTCAATGAGGATTGGGTCAATTCAATAATTGAATTTTTCTCAAATATGAAAAGAAAATATCATTCCGTTTCAAGAAAAAGGCATAAAACAGCTTTATCCGAGTCTAGGCTTGTGGGTTTTGAATCAAACACCTTATTGCATGCCTATGGGCATATTATAAGAGAAAGCCGCAAATCAACCAAAGTCGAGACTATTGGCTTCACATTGTCTTGTATTGCTTGTAAATCGACGAGGTCGTCTCCAGGCGGACCAAGTCCTCGTACGCGTTTTCCGTCGTCCGTAAATCTAGCAAGACCACATTTTGGTTGAACCTGGAGAGAAATTCTATCCTATTGTTGTGGAGAAAATTGAATTTGTTTAATTGCATTGACATTAAAATGGAAACAATTGTACACGTCAGCATGAACATTAATAAATAATCCGAAATGCGTAATACTTGGCAAATAAAATCCACGAACCAAATTAAGCATCATTCATAAGTGGCCAATTCCACAGCAAAAGCACAAGTTGCAGTTTAAGAAATGTCATTTCACATATCAAAAAGTCTATAGACTTTGAATACCCAGTTAATAACTCAATACAATTGCAACATTCAATTCAATATTGTACTGAGTTTATGCATAAAAGTTTTCTTTTTTCTAAAGTCAAATACAAAAAAAAATTCCAGAATTTGTGCAATTTTTTTATTTAATCTAATTATTTTACTCTAAAATTTTAATATTCTTATTAAAAATCGAATAATTACATAATTCAAAAAAACAAATATAAAAAGAAAACAACACACAATTTTAATGCATTCACCAATTAAACATAATTTCGTGTATGGTTGACCTTCGTATTATATTCACCGAAATACAAAGAAAAAAAAAAAACTCATGATATGGAGCAAAGTCAGTTTTAATGTATGCGCGGCGGCGGAGCTTGAAAATTTATTTCTCCAAAGAAGAAACATGTCTTATTTTACGCTAACTTCCTCGCATGGTATTTCTTATCAATTGCATGCCGGCCACCCAGTTTAATTATTTCAACTAATCTCATCCAATTCATTAGAAAATAGTCGACATATATAAAGAAAATTGATTTAAACGTTTTTAGAATAAATAAAATTTCAATCTAATAATATTAAAATTATTTTCAGAATTAATTATGAAACTTTGTCTTATTAAGAATAAACAAATATAAAAAAAAGTCAATAAGAATTCAAACACTTATCTCCCAACCATTTTCCTCTCTCTTCCTCTAGCTCAAATAATATAAATAAATATTATGTCTTAAAGTTGAATTTATTTTAAATTTTCATTATATTCTAAAATATTTTAATTATTTGTTTCCAACTAATATATATATACATGTCCACACAAACTTAACGCATAAAAATTATAAGAATTATTTTTTTTTTAAATAATTGGTTTCAAGTTGAATTTAAATTTGAAACTTTTTCGCTCAATAAATAATTTCAGTGTTAATAAACTAAATTTTACTCGTAATGTAAAAAATTATTGAATTTTATGTATTTATATTTTTGAGATAATGCAAATCTAATTTAGATCATAATTATATGATACTATTGATATTATCTAAGAATCGTTCAAAATAAATTATGAGATCTCACCACAAATAAAACTATATAATAAAATCTTATAAGTAGCATGGTCAAAAAAGAAACACCCAAAAATATTAACACTCGATTTATCATCAAGACTTGCCCTTTGATAGGATGAGTCTTATTATAGAGTTGAAGTTAACAAACACAATTGACTAGTACCATTGCACCTGTAATCACGAAATACCTAGCGGAATCTTTTACCAAGTTAACCGAACACATCATCGTTGGATCATAATAAAATATTATAATTATTTAAAATTTTTATCGTATAAAAGGGAAATGATCACAAAAATAAAAATATGTAATTCTTATATTACTCAAATTATAATCGATTCATTATATTCGCTTTATTCTCCAATATACTAAATTGAACGTTCGGATCTATCACCTTACATTATCTTTATAATAAATCTAATCAATCACAACACATATGTTTTCTGGCCTCATCAATTATTATAAATATACACTTTAAAAACATGATATTACTACTATGATTACAAAATGCTGTTAAACAAAAATCGTTGAAAATCTGCTGTAGTGTGAAATCTTAAGCAAAAGAAATCTACTTGTCCAATGTAATAAAGATGTTTTTTTTATCCATAGTGAAACAAAGTTGTTGGATTTCTATTGTTTACTTTTTCTCATCTAAAATCTGACATTGTCCATCCAACTTGTCCAATTTGTGAAAGATTAAAAAAAAAAAGACATTAATTAGGAGGACCCAGTCGCAAACTCTTGTCTTAATCGTGTATAAATATCTCAACTCTTTCAAGCAAGTGAATCATCTCTCATCATTCACGTAAACACAATATTACATAGAAAAATACAGAATCCAAAATTTAATGGAGAAGATTGAGCACATCACAGTAGCCACAAATGGCATTAACATGCACGTAGCAACAATCGGGACAGGCCCAGCAATTCTCTTCTTGCATGGCTTCCCTGAACTCTGGTACTCTTGGAGACACCAACTCCTCTGTCTCTCTTCCCTTGGTTATCGTTGCATAGCCCCTGATCTTCGTGGTTTTGGAGACACTGACGCTCCTCCATCCGTAAATGACTACACGGCGCTCCATGTCGTCGGAGACCTCGTCGGCCTCCTTGATGCCTTGAAAATCGAGCAAGTGTTTTTGGTGGGCCATGACTGGGGGACCCTGATAGCTTGGTATTTCTGTTTGTTTAGACCTGAAAGAATCAAGGCCTTGGTCAACATGAATGTCGTATTCACGCCCAGGAATCCACAAGTGAAGCCTCTGGACGGGCTCAGGGCTGTATATGGCGATGAATACTACATCTGCAGGTTTCAGGTATTTCATTTTCTTAATTTTCCTGGAAAGTTAAATTTTGTTTTCTGGGTGTTCTATAGTTCTCAAATATCTTGTTAAACCTCGTCCTTTAGGAACCAATAGAGGAGGAGTTTGCTGGAGTCGATGCTGCAAAATTGTTAAGAACTATTTTTACAATTCGCAGTCCTAATCCACCTCTTATACCTAAAGGAATAGACTACAAAACATTCCCATTTCTTCTCCAGAGCTTGCCTTCTTGGCTAACTGAAGAAGATATCAATTACTACGCTGCCAAATTTAACCAGAAAGGCTTCACTGGCGGATTGAATTATTACAGATGCGTAGACCTGTAAGTTCTGAAAAAATCATTAGAGATTTACAGTTTATGATGACATCAATTTCTTTCTGTTAACCCAATTGGCTGATTTAATGCAGAGACTGGGAGCTGATGGCTCCATGGACAGGAGTTGGAATCAAAGTACCTGTGAAGTTCCTTGTCGGGAACCTGGATCCATCCTTCTATCTTCCAGGCGTACAGGATTACATAGCAAGTGGTGGGTTTAAGAAAGATGTGCCACTTTTGGAAGAAGTGGTGATAATGGAAGGAGTGGGCCATTTTATCAACCAAGAAAAAGCTGAGGAAGTCGCCCAGCATATTTATGACTTCATAAAAAAGTTCTGACCAGGAATCCCAATTCATCCATGGCTTCTACTTGATTTTCAAATTTAAATTTCCCCTTGCTCAACGCTCCATCTTATCATTAATGGAAATAAAGTGTTATTCTTTTTTATTTCATGTTAAATCTTTCATTGAAGTGTATTAATAGTGTATATTGATTTTCTTTTAAGCTAACTAAAATAAATATAATGGGTTTCCTTTTGTTTATATTTCTTCTTTCTTAAGGGAATGAAATTAATAAACATATTATATTTGGCATTTGACGCAGAGGGTGAAGTTTAAAAATGAAAAAAATTATTATTTAGTTACTAACTCATTAATTAATTTTTTGATTTAAAAAAGAATATTAGAACGTGATTTACATTTTAAAATATTCACTAGTCTGCTCTTTATTAGTTTTATCTATTAAATATCATAAAAAAATCTAAAATATTTTTAATACGAATAAATTAATTAATAAATTTTTTAAAAATATAAAAAATCAACTAATAAATTTTTTAAAATTATAAAAATTAAATAATAAAATATTTAACAATAAAATTAATAAAATGATGAACGAGTAGACTCTTAACACGTTAAAAATACTTTAATGTATTTTATAAAATTAAAATACTAATCAATGAGTTTTTATTTACGCGTAGAGACTAAATAATATTTTTTTAAAAAAAATTATTCTTTCAATATTAAATATTATATAGAACATTAATTTGAAAAAAACTATATTTATTATTTATATAGCTGATCAAGAGATGAATATGATATATTTAAAAAATGCTAATAATATATAGTTAAGCATAGTTGTGAATTGGGGTGGAGAGAATAGCACAAGGGCCCCAATCCACCTAAAAATCCTTATCTAATTCATCGGGTATACAACATGAAATCCGAATCGGAGATTTCTCTCACTTTTTTACAATTTAAAAATCGTAGGAAATTCAACCATACTACTTTAGATTGGCATTAATATATTAATTTTAAAAAACTAATAGTTAAATTATTTTAACATTTATTTTTATATAAAAATTATTATAAAATTTAAAAAAGGTTGGATGATGATCTATGATATCCACCAACCACTGTCTAGTCAATAGGTTGGATGTCCACGTCGGAGTATAAATTACGGCCAGCATCTCATATAGTAAAATTCAAATGAAAATTTTAATAAAATCAAAACTTTAGATTTGTGATACAAAATTAAACTACTATAGTAGACCTTTGAAAAGAGAATAAAGAAAACGAAATATTACGTACTTATTTTATTTTTTATTTTAATATTATTTATTTTCTCCATTCTCCCCCTTCAAATTTTTTTAATACTCGCATCAAATTTTAGAGGCTTCAACAATTTTTTTTTTCAAAATATCAGTACATAAAAATTTGATTTATTTGATTTATTTTTAATATTTAATTCAAACTGAAAAAATCAATCGAACTGAATTACTGAAAAAATCAATCGAACTGAATTAATTTGAAAATTCAGTTTGATTTTTTTATTAATTTCGATTTGATTCGATTTTTAATTTTAAAAATTTTAGTTATTTCAATTCGATTTGATTTTAATCAGAAAAAATTAAAAAAAATAAAAACAACCGATGAGTAATAATAATATATTATTTTTAATAATATAGAAAAATTAAATAATATTAAGATTAAAATATTAATTAAATTTTAAAATTAAGAAGTATAAAATTTATTAAAAATTAAAATTGATTAAACTAAACTGAATCAGATCGATTCAATTCAATTTCTAATTAAAATCGATTCGATTCGATTTTTATAAATATTAAAATTTTAATTTTTAATTTATTCGATTCGATTTAATTTTGAACCTGACAATAATACCCTATAAAAACGTACGTAGCATGCCTTTTCACTTCAAACCTATTGATGCATTCATAATTGAGTATTTAATTGCACAAGAATGATGTGGTTAAATCTGAAATTGCTATCCATTGTTGCTAATTGTCAATGGAAGGACTTAACAGAAACCTTACTATTTACAATATAAATTATATTTAAATTTAAAACCTAATAAAAATATAAAAATTTTATTTATTTATAAAAGATAATTTATATTTATAAAATATTTCTTAATTTTAATTTAAAAATAAAATATATTAATAAATTTATATATAAAGATCTTATTAAAATTTTTAAATTCTAAATATTAATATTTTAATTAAATTAAAAAACAAACATTATCTGTGAAATGAAATCTAACACATTACTTGGAAAAAAATGAGGAAGAGAGCGGCTAGTTGAATATGACCATAAATAATTAATCCAAAAGCAGAAAGTACAATATTCTTTTTATTCTACTTGCAAATGCTAGCTTGAATAGTTCAAACTCAAATTAAATTAACGTGCTTCAGTAATACTTCTCCATCCTGTAATGTTGTCTCTATAACTTTTTTTAATTATTTTAAAATTATTATTTATTATTTAATTTTTTTTATATTGTCTCATATTCTACAGTTTTTATATTATAATAATATATAAATTAATTATAATAATTTTTTATTATTAATATTAAAATTAAAAAATATTAAATTTAAACTCTAATCGAAATTTAAACTATTTTATTATGAAAATTATTTTTATAAATAATGAGGTTAGATTACGCAGTGAATGCATATACATGTGGTGTCTGACTTTACAAAGCTTATTGACAGTGGTGCACTTGGGGAAGAAATTAGGAAGAGAGCGACTTGGTTGAATCTGACCATTAACAATTAATGCGGAAGCAGAGATTGTCTCCATACGACTAGATGAACGGCCATGATTTGCGATATGATTGAACAGTTCAAAGTGAAACTCACTCTGCATGCTTCAATAATTCTATGCTTGCTCACGTATATACAGCAAGTTGATTACACTTTAATATTAAGTGGAAAATGACTATGGATGGCAGCAATTTTAATTTGTTATAATTTTATTATAATCACTGTTAGCCAAATTTATATTAATGAAAGTTCATGTTTTGGTAAAAAAAATTCAGAATTAATTATTAAAAGGATAGTCAAGAGCTTTAAAATAATAATTTTATATATGTTGAATCATATTTATTAAAGATAACAAAATTAATTTTAAAAATAATAACATAATATTATTTGATTAATTCAATTATCAACACAAAACTCAAATTAGAATTGAAATTAGTCCATCTGATTTTATCATGAGACATGGTTTAGCATAAATATAGGATTAATTAATAAATAATATATTAATTAAAATTATAATTAATTTTTGAGAGCAAGTCTCTCTAAACTGTCACCTAAAGTTGGCTTCCTCCTGCTTTATGTGGGTGGGGAGGCCTCCGTCCCAATTCCTCTGTATGAATAGTGAATTTTTCAACTCATTTTCTTGTAAATTTCTTTTTTATTGACAGTTTGGGTGATTTTTAATTTAATGTGTTTCTCTTTTAAATATGTCAAAATTACTGTATTTTTTACGTGTCTTATTTATTATTTATATGTAGTGAAAGTGTTTCAAATTTTATTTTAAATGAATTTTTCTCTATTTTTATTGATTTTTATAAATAACGGCTCGACACATGACTCATGGTCATAATTTTTATTTTTTATGAGATGGTTTCAATAGAGTTTTTTTCAACTTTTAACAAGTTCATCTTATATGGAGGCAACAATCTCTTAACCCCTCTCTATATGTTTTAGTCTTTTTGCCTTTGCTGTTCCAGGCCATCCAGATTCAGGTGCCAGAGATTTGCACCGGATCCAAGATCGGGTCAAGTCTTATTCATTCGAGTCATTTTATGTTGGGTCCTAGAAGCCTGGGCTGAATTGGGCCTAAATGTATTGGTCTTGGACTCTATGTGTCGAAGGCTTTCAGCTTTTGTTTTCTTGTAGGCCATATTTGATGTTAAAGAAACTTATCTTTCGTTATAAAAAAAAAAATGCTCAAGCCCAACTTGGCGAACGGCAACTTCCAATTGAGTTCAACGTTTCGAGGCGGATCGCCGTTTTCTCTTTACAAACCGTGTCCGGATTTGGTCACCCCTTTCATTCCCCAATTATCAGCCAACGGTGGTGCGGGTGCGAGATACCCACTACCAGTAGCGGGGCTAACTGCTGTGCTCACTAGAAATTTCAACATCTCTTGTGGGACATATCAATGGAAGAGGGGTTCATCAAACACGAAGGCGAGCCATGGCGGGTCCTTGAATTCTACAGCGGTATTGGCGGCTTGGTAATGTGACTAATCTTCTCTATGTTCCTCGCTTTACCAACAGATAGAGGCAGGTATCTAAGTATGCGTAGATTAATGACCTTTTTTTTAAAAAAAATCTAATTACTTTATTAGAGATATTCGCTAATGAAGAGCGGTGTGAAGGCTGAAGTAGTGGAAGCTTTTGACATAAATAACGTTGCTAATGATGTTTATGAGCACAATTTTGGTCACCGTCCTTATCAGGTTTGTTTCTGTTTTCATTTTTACTTCTTTTAATTCATTCTGAACCATTTTCTTTCACTCTTTGTGGTTATCATTGGAAGTCATTAGCGAGACAGGCTCAGTGCCAGTTTGGCATTGAGGTTAAAATGTGTAAATGGTTTTGAATAAAACATTGAAAATGGTCTTGAATGGTCTTGAATAAAACATTGAAAAACATTGAAAACATTGAAAATCGCTGTTTTATTATATTATCTTAATTTTTTTTGTGATTAAAATGTGTAAATGTAATTTTAGATCAATTTTTAATATATTTAACTTAAAAATTAAACCATAGTGATGACTCTATGCAAAGCATGGTAAGGCTATGTGCAATGGGATGTTGAACTTCTTTTACCTTTAACTAGTATTTTGCGAAGGTGGGTTTCAACAGTTCAAACAACATTGTTAAATTGAACCTTATTTATATTATTGGCATTTTTGCCAGTATGCTTCTTGGCATTGGAATTGAGTTTTCTTCAGGATTTGTTTTGTTACTTTAACTGTTTTGGTAGTTGGTGGCTTATTTGTTTGTAGAGTGCAAAGATTTTCTAGGTAGTAGGAGCTCTAGTTGTTTTAATTCCATGAAAGGTGTTATTTCAAAGTACATCTTTTTGAACACTTGCCATGTTGGTCTGAGTTTTATGAGAGTTGGAGGTTACTTCGCATTAAGTTTCTTTTATTTTCAAACTTGTAGTCATTATTTTGGAATAGGATTTATAAATTTCATAGTTTGATTGTATCTCATTTATTTGGAGCATCATAGGGCAATATTCAGAGTTTGACTGCTGCTGATCTCGACAGTTATGGAGCAGATGCATGGCTTCTTTCACCTCCTTGTCAACCCTATACTCGACAAGGTCAATATTGCAAGTTCATTTTTTTCTTGTTTCATAGATTGTATTTTGGGTTTGGTTACAAGTTCATTGCAAATCTGTGATTAGGTCTTCAGAAGCAATCCGGTGATGCTCGGGCATCTTCTTTTCTGAAGATTCTTGAACTCATACCACAGACTAAACAGCCACCCAAAATGCTGTTTGTGGAAAATGTTGTTGGATTTGAGGTATCTTTTAGTTAGTTTCAACAGATGATCCAAGGTCAAGAATTTTTTGATATCCTTTGTCTTTTTGTCTTTGCACTGCAGACATCTGATACACGCACAAAAATGGTAGAGATTTTAGCAAACTCAGAATTTTTTACACAGGAGTTTATTTTGAGTCCGTTACAGTTTGCTGTGCCCTACTCCAGGCCACGCTATTTTTGCATGGTAACATCTCTCTCTCTCTCTCTCTCGCTCTCGCTCTCTCCTGTAATATAACTTGAAGTTTTATCAGTTCTTCCTCCACTTATCATTATGCTATATTTCCACATTTTAATATTACAAAATTACATTTAAAGTCTGAAAGAATTATTGCATGTACAGCAGAGTTTTTGGAAGTCATTGGAAACTTAGCTCTAGAACCTAGACTTTTTGGTGTTTAGGATGTATATAACATTTTGGAGGAGAAACTAATTGCACATATATAAAATTTTGAAGTATTCATATTAGATTTCAACAGTCCAAACTAGAAGGCATTTCTGGTACACGAATGCTTTGTTGGAAAAAAAAAATGATAAACTGAATCTATATGATATGTAATGATGTAGAACTACAGCTTTTTTTATTAATTAATCATGTGCCTCTTTTTTGGAGAAAAAAGGTAAAAATGTTTGTTTCAAAATAATATCCTAAGCAGGTGGGGAAGACTTGAGAAATATAGTTTGTAATGCTGCAACACAATTTGACTGCCCTCAAAGAAAGGATTCTATTGCTTTTTGCCCAAAATTGATTGCTCTAGTAATAATGACAAGGTTGGACTCTGTCAAATTTGATTGCTTTATAAATGCTAAATCTTAATCTGTAATTCCTACTCTTATTCATTTATGTGCAGGCAAAAAGAAAACCTTTATCTTTTCAGTTCAAAGTCTTCAATAATCAACTTCTTTATTCTTTAGGCCCATTACTTGGGCAAAATGAGAACACACTCATAGATGGATTTGATCAAGCACCAGAGAACTGGGATAAGTTGCTCCAATCATGTGAACCAGTGGAGAGTTTTCTTGAATTCAAAAATTCTAGTGACCAAGCAGATGAAGAAAACCTGGAAAACATTGCTGAAGGAAATCTTATCAAAATGGAAAAGTTTTTTGTCCCTTCATGCTTGATAGATAGATGGGGAAGTGCTATGGGTATCCTTTATTTTTGCTTTTTTTTAAAAAAAAAAAAAAATAGAATTGACATTTCAAATTCACTCACCTCTTCATCTGGAAAATTCCTGATAGAGTTCAGATATTATCTATCCGGATTCAAAACGATGCTGTTGTTTCACTAAGAGTTATTATAGATATGTGAAAGGGACTGGATCCTTGTTAGCAACTGTCCAGGTATGATCTCATTTCAAATTTTCAAAACTTTTATGGGCTTGGAATGTGATCGTTAGTACTTTTATTGTCTATGAAAAGTGGTGGTTAATCAGTGGTCTATATATTTGTCATAGAAGCAGATGCTTAATTTATTTTTATTACCTCAAACACTCCAATCAACACATTTCGATTGACACTGCAATGAGATAGTGCCTTATTCATGCCATTTATGATATCCCTTATCATGTTTTGATCTTTCACGATAATTTTTGCTGCTATCCTGTTCCTCCTTACAAATTGGTCTTGTAAGGAACAATAGTCCATTTATATGGTATTATTGCCCTAGTCATATGCGTCCAGCCAAATTGGTTTGATATTATATAGGTCCAAAAGTTTTAAATTTGATGGTCTGCATTTAGGTCAATATCTACACAATTGGTTTAGTATGAGATGTCCTTCTCCTGTTTCCTAATATATATGTAATTATGTTCATCAATTCATCCCTTTAAACTCGAAATGACATTTACAAGATGATCATGCAGCCAAAGGACAAAGGGAAAACATCTTCATTGAAGGAGCAAGGTCTAAGATATTTTACCCCCCGGGAGGTATGTATAATTTGCTGACAATTTTTTGTAGATATTTTTGTCATGTTGACAATTTTTTTGCCTGTATTTTTTATGATGACTAGGTTGCTAATTTGCATTCTTTCCCTGAGGATTTTCATTTTCCTCAGCATATTAGCCTCAGACAACGGTATGTATTATTTTCTCAGTTAACAATATAGTTATATCTGGAAATATAAGGTTGATAATTACCATTATCAGTATCACTAGTCCCTGGTAGTCTACTAGTTTATAACTTGCTAACTGAGGCTTAATCAGATCATGCAAGTTGGGCATCAAACATAATCTTTATTTTTGCAATATGCCTGGTTAATCGAGATGACAATATGCTTAATGAGAATGAAAGCATTCCCAACAAAAATCAAAGAAAAAGAAAGACTATTGAAATTGATTTGATAGCAAAGCACTATAGCATCACATTATGCACGTATGAAGTATTTATAGACTAGAAGTTGAAGCACTCAATGAAAAATAATTTGCTTCTTAATTAACTATTATACCTTATTAAAAAAAACTATTATTACCCAAAAAGAAAAAAACTGCTGCTCAAATTTTGTCTACTATTTTGTGTTCTATGTTTTCCCTTTTCCTGAATTTAAATTAGAACAGGGCAACAGAATGTCAGTGCCTTGCCTGGCTCACAGTTTTATCATAGAAGTGTGTTATATCTGACAATGTCATATGTCATTTGCTTCTTGTAGTTATGCTTTGCTGGGGAACAGTTTAAGTATAGCTGTGGTTGCTCCCTTGCTCTGCTACCTATTTACGCAACCATTGTGACATCTGATTGTAAAATATCTATGGTATATTCCATGCCCCAATTTCCTTGGGGGATGTGTCGTGGTTTTCTCCCAAATATTTGGTCAGCAGTTGCAATTTAGCCCCTACACGATATCAACCATTATGTAGAGGAGAAGCTTTATCTAGAGGAGAGATATGGACAAAGATGTAATTTGCGTCCAATGTATTCCTACGAGGATTATTGGTAATCAGGGACTAAACAGACTGCTAATTGTTGTGTCAAGTTTGCAATACAGTTACTTTCAAGAGACAGATAAGAGGAGGGTGGTGTTCAGTGAACTTCGGTAAAATGTATTATATCGTCTCGTTCCAGTGAATTTTAGGAAATTGTGTAATGAATTTTATTTACTTTTTTTTTGAGAATAGAAAAAGGAAAATCATTCTGGTGGGTTTTTATACTGCCTTTCGCGTCTTGCATTCCAATTTTGTCTTTTATCAGACCTTATGGATGTGTGAACAATGTCCAAGACTCTTTTAAAGTAATGCAGCTTAATTGGTCAAGGTAAAATGGAATGCCGAATAACTCTCAGTTAAGAGGAGCAAATAATTTTTTTATCTTTGCTTGATCAAATTCAGCGAGTTCCACCTATACTTGGTGGGATCAAATCCAACTCTGAATGTTACGATCCTATGGGGGTCTTCATTGGTCTCTATCACCACGGCAAACCAGAGTTCCATGAGATGTAGAGGCTTAAGGTCACCATGGCCCACCATTTTGTTCAACCCATGGAAGATATTAAAGCATATGGCCACCGATACAAAGAAATGCTACTCGGACTCAACTGCCGGATTGCTTTTCATATTCTCTCACTCGGATAGGAGTAGAAAGGATAAAAGTACAGCTCGATAGACCTTTCCTATATCGAAACGCATACTCCATTGTGGTGAGCTATGAACCAATGAAAGGAAGAAAAGAACTTGAAAGAGAGGTTAAATAATTAAGAGGTAGTACTCAGCAGGCTTTAATGAAAAGCACCAAAGGCGAGAGAACCTCAAACCCGTACTTAGTTATGTGAAGCGGGCTTTAAAATTTCTCATCTATCTCATAAAGGCGTTAACATGCTGCTCTGAAGGTCTACGGGCACTTTTCCTTTATTATTCCCTCAGTCATATTACTATCAATGCTAAAACATTATATATTATATTTACCCTAATTGCTTTTTCTTGGGTTGTTTTGAAATATAATGCCTCGCATCATTGGCTAAAATTCCTACACAAATTAACATTGGCACCAAGAAAACTTTATAATCCTCACAAGTCATTAATAATCCTCACAATCAATGCAAGATCAAAGATAAATATATAGGGCAACACCAAAATCCTACAGACTTCAAGGATCAACTTTGAAAACTTTTGGTGCGATAAAGAAAGAATAAACACAGCAAAAACCCCGCACAAAATGAACAAATAGAGAACTTGTGAGAAACGGGTAACACTGTAACGCACAAGGCAGAAATAATTCCGGTCCATATTCATGTTGGAGATGAAACTACATCATCATGACCAAATATTAGAACTTCTTCCTCCAAATGCTATCCGCCATTGCAGATTACTCAAATGTGTCATCATCGTCATCTGGAAGAGGTTGACTAGCTGCAGCAGCAAGCTCAGCCTCATGCCTGTCAAAATATCACAGGTGGTAAGGCAAAGTTATATTCAAAACATTCATTGGAAAAAAAAAAGGATTCAGCAGAAGAAGAAAAAAGTAAAGAAAGCTGAATATTTTCATTCTGCACAGGGACAGAATTTCGCCAAAATCTAAATATTCAATTTTCTGAATCTTACTACCTGTGCATGCTTTCAAGTAACAAGCGAATGAGATAGTGCTAAATAACATAAAACTTACTGTTGTTGAGCTGCCAGGTCAATTTGCACCTCCGGAGGTGCCAGGGCTGGAGACTCAACAAAATGCAAATTAGGATCCCTGCAGTAAAACATTAGCAACATTATTAACTATTATCCCTACCAATGGCTCAGAAAATTAATATGATGAAGGCTCTTCAACTAGACAATAGTTGCCCTTACCCAGCAAGTTTTCTTGCGAGATAAAGAAAAGGCTTCTCAAAATTGTAATTGCTCTTTGCTGAAATCTCATAGTATTGCAAGTTCTTTTTCCTGTGGAATGTGACCTGCTTTGCCTTAACCTGCCTGTTTTTCACATCAACCTTGTTTCCACAAAGAACAATAGGGATATTTTCACAGACCCTGAAAATTTGTGAACATAGGAACACTGTCACTATACTATGCCAAAAGTAAGTAAACGAATAGCGTCATAATATAAAACAAGACCTACCTGCAAAGATCCCGATGCCATGTGGGCACATTCTTATACGTCAATCGGGCAGTTACATCAAACATGATTATAGCACATTGGCCATGGATGCTGCCAAAAATAAAAACATGGTACATCAATTCAAGAAACCATGAAAAAAAAAAAGATAAAAAGAAGAAAAATGAATCAAATAAACCATTTGATAAAGCGTGCTAAAAAAAGAGAGGCCATCTAAAAAGAAAATCAAGAATATAAGTTCTATATAAAATCTCTTCACAAGTGACCATTCACATCCTGTAGAAACCTCGATCTACATTGGACAAACAACCTACACCAACAATAAATTCTCATAACCTTCATGATGCATGAGTTGGGTGGAAAATTTCATTATAAAGTCCAATTAAAGAATCAAAATTTGATTTAGTGATATAACAACAGACTATAAAAATTAACAAGTTATATAATGATGAGGAAGACAAAAGCAGGACCCCCCTTACAGTAACTAATACAAAATTAAGCTAACAAACTGTATGCGGTTCATAACACATTAAATGGTTACTATACGCACAAAACTTTCAAGCAATGAGCATGGAGGGGAGAAGGAATTAATAACTCACTAATATCCATCCCTAAGCCCGCCAAACTTCTCTTGTCCAGCTGTGTCCCAGCAGTAGAATCGGATTTTCCCACAGTTTGTAAAGAAGTCCAAGGGATGAACTTCCACACCAATGGTTGCTGCGTTTAAAAAGGACGAATTAATGTCACAAAAGGCAGCAAATGCAAACAGTCTTTCATCCCAACTTCTACTTTAAATAGATCAGCACTATAACATTGATTTAAAAATGACCAAAGTACGAGATTGAACTGATATAATGAAGGAAGTTCTTACGCTCATATTTCTTCTCAAACTCGCCTGTAAGATGTCTTTTAACAAAGGTAGTTTTCCCTGCATTGTGAAATCGAAAGGCACATAATCTGAGGTTAAGAAATGAATCATACCCAAAAGTTAATAATGTCAATTGCTACTTAAAATAACCAGGTGAAGTACAAAATCGAAAGCTTCAAAAAAATAGAAAGCTTATAAGACAAAGTACAGGTTAACCTAGCAGCTCAAGAAATCATTAAAACAAAATAGAAAAACAATATACCTGTACCACCATCGCCAACAATCACAAGCTTGAAGCTAGGATAATCAACAGTCTGCTGATTTGGTAGAGCCTACAGCCCAGAAGAAGAAATCGATCATTACAAAAGCTCAAAATATCAGTTCCTATGGAAACTGATACATAGGGAAAAAACATCTTTATTAAAACGATTTCCCATCTAAAAATTCGACACTGTTCTAGATCGAAGAAATCAATATGAGCAAAAGTAGCGCAAATCTGAAAATTGCAGTACATTTCCAGATCTATACAAGAAGAATAAATCGCAGAGATCAAAAACGAAAAAAGAATTTACCATTCGTCCCTAAGCTTCTTGTTGCAGGTTTGAACTGCTACGCTACGAGAATGTGCGCAAGGAATAAGGCTAGACAGTGAGAGAAAAATTGAAACTTGTAGCTGGGGTTTATAAAGGGGGGGTTTAAGAAGACCCTAATTTGTTTTGACGGTAAATTAATATTAGATCCCTGTATTTTATTAAGATTAACAACCTAATCCCTATTTCAAAATTTATCAAAAAACGTCTGTTTTATCAAATCAAGTCTTTTAATCTCACTTATTTTTAAATGTTTATATTATCTAGCTTTTACAATTTTAATAATATAGTTTACTTTTTTTATAAATTTAAATATTTATATTATTTAATTTCTTTCATCATTATTAAAATAAATTAATTAAAAATTAATTTTATAAAATATATATAAATATTTTAATTAAATAATTTTGAAAAAGTGATTAAATAGTTAATTTTAAAATATATAGAGATTAAATAGTAATTTAACCATGTTTTGAAATTGAATCGCCTGTGAAGTGGTGCACAGAATGCGGTGGATCTACACTTTGAGTCGAATGATATTTGCGGTAATGATTTGTTCGTGTTTGTGTTGCGCTGCAGGGTATGTAGTTCTCCATGTTTTTCAAACTTCTTATGAGGCTTAAAGGTGACGCGACTCTCTGGACCGTCGATTTTTCTGAGTCAGAGTGATCTCCCTCCGGTTCTTTTTCTCTTTTTTTTTTTTTTTTTTTTTGTTTCTGCATCTCCCTCCAGTTCTGCTAGGGTCTGGTCAACTTCTCCATTTTGATATTTTATTTTTGAGTTTAGGTACATGGTTTCGGGTTTTATATCGAACCGGATTTTGGGCTAGATTCGATGGGCTGGATTCGGACTCTCCCTGGTGGAGTACTTATTCGTGGATCTAATGAAGATTATTTCCTTTGGAGAGGCCACACTCATACTCTATTGAAACCTTCACATGCTCTTTTTTTTTTTTTTTTTTTTTTTTTTTTTTAACTGATGAAGAAATTGCGTCAATACATTTTAAAATATATTACGAATTAGAATTTTTAGCATTTTCCAGCACCACCTAGAAAGGGAAAGTTTGACTTGATAGATGTAAATGACTAAATTTGTGAATTGTTTGAGATTTATTTTAACATTAACTCAATTAAATTAATCTTTTCTTAATAAATTTTTCTAATTAAATTTGAATTGAGTTTAAATTTATAAAAAAATTGATGAATTTAAAAGTCAGTTAAAAAATTTTAATTTAATTATAGTCTAATGAGTATGTTAACAGTCTAGTTGATTTTTTTAACAAAATATTATTGTACTTTTAACTTTTATAAAACTATTAATATTTTAATCCATCTCTTTTGTAAAATAGATATAGTTAAAATTTTTTGTTCCATTTTTAAAATGGTCCTTTGGTCTATATGATGATTTTATTCCTCTATTTCCCTTTTCTTGTTTATATATGATTCTATTTCTCTCATTTTTTTCCTCTTTCAATTTTTTGTAATGTCTGTCATCATCTCCCTCCCTTTTTTTCTTTTTTCTTCTAGTTTGTGTTTTTCTCAACCATTGATAAATTTTATTTCACCGCCCTTTAAACCGAAATCAATGTAATTTTTGTTCATTTATTTGTAATTGGTTCAACTTAACTCATCCATCAAAATTAAGATTGTAATTTTATATTAGGTTGGGTGGCATTATTTAAAACCAACTATATATTTGGGTCCTACACCTTGTATTTTATCTGCCAGTTTAATGAAATCAACGATTTTACCTTCGATAAACTAAATATCTCAAATAATCGAATGACATCCCAAAATCATCACCTTTTACAAGGGAAAGCCCAAACCTTTGAAGGACTCCATTCTCAAAAACAAGGAGGGGTGTTAAAATTTAACTCCAAGAGGTGATATATTCATTTAATTTTAATTTTAATTTAAAATCAAATTTTATCCACTTACTTTTTTACATATATTAAAAATAAATAATTTTTAATATAACCTTTGATTAACTTTCCTATTAAACTAATTTTCAAGATGTTAAATTTTATTAAATATTAAAAAAAAATAAAAGTTCTTTGAAAATAAACTTAAATTAAATAGAGTTAAATAGTCAATTTACAGCGTAAGGAAGGAATTTTAACAATAATTTTGAAACTAATAAAAAGAATGAAAAAAAAAATATAAAACTGAGAAAGAATAACTAAATAAGCTAAAACTCCCATAATATATATATATATATATCCTAATATTCTTTTGAAAGGCACCTACCATTATATTTTTTGGTTAATCACAAACTTAACTATATCAAAATTTGAAATGTGAACAACTTTCAATTTTATTCCCTTGGGTTGTTTTTGAAATGTAAAGCCTCGCATCATTGGTTAAAACTACGACACAAAGTAACATGCGGACCAAGTTGAGCAACTGAATTATCAATCCGAACAATCAATGCAGGATAATTATAAGTATATAGCGCAACACTAAAGACCTACAAATATAAACTTTGAGCTTTTGGCGCGATAAAAAAGAATAAACACAGCAAAAACCCCGCACAGCATGATAAAAAAGAAAACTCGAGACGAAAGGGTAAAAATTGTAACCCAGAAGAAAGAAACAAGTCGGTCCAAATTCATTTTGGACATGAGACACATCATGGCCACTAAATATTAAAAACTTCTTCTAAAAGCAATCCTTATCAAAGCTTTACTCAAATGTGTCATCATCGTCGTCTGGAAGAGGTTGACTAGCAGCAGCGGCAAGCTCAGCCTCATGCCTGTCAATATCACAACATCAGAGGCGGCAAGATAAAGTCATAACCAATATGGTTTTTTTTTTTCAAAAAAAAAAAAAAATCAGCAAACGAAATAATAGTATAGACAGCTGAATCTTTTTCATAATGCGCAAACCCAGAATTTCCACTAAAATCTAAATATTCGATTTTATGAATCTTACCAACTCTGCATGCTTTGAAGCAATAAAGTGTGACTGAGATAAAATGCTAAATAACATAATACTTACTGTTGCTGTGCTGCCAGGTCAATTTGCACTTCTGGAGGTGCAAGGGCTGGAGACTCGACAAAATGCAAGTTAGGATCCCTGCAGTCAACATTATATTATTAGCCCTACCAGTGGCTCACAAATTAATATGATAAAGGCTTCCCAACTAGCCAATATCCCTTACCCAGCAAGTTTTCTAGCAAGATACAGAAAAGGCTTCTCAAAATTGTAATTGCTCTTTGCTGAAATCTCATAGTATTGCAAGTTCTTTTTCCTGTGGAAGGTAACCTGCTTTGCCTTCACCTGCCTGTTTTTCACATCAACCTTGTTTCCACAAAGAACAATGGGGATGTTTTCACAAACCCTGAAAATTTGTGAACACAGGAACAATGTCACTATACCATGCCAGAAGTATGTAAATGTATCATGCCATAACATAAAAGAAAACATACCTGCAGAGATCACGATGCCATGTTGGCACATTCTTATAAGTCAACCGGGCAGTGACATCAAACATTATGATAGCGCATTGGCCATGGATGCTGTGAAATACAAAAATTCATGGTAAATCAATTCAATAAACTACAGAGTAAGATTAGAGGAAAAATGAGTAAAAATTAATCAAAGGGAATAGGAATAAGGAACGTTACATATTATAGAGAACACGTAAAAACAAATTTCAAGAGATTATGTTCCATAAGAAAGCTCTTTACTAGTGACTATTTAAACCATGTAGAAACCCTGCTGGACAAACAATCTTCCACAAACCAAAAGAAAAATTGAAACCACCCTACCATGGAAGTGAATGATATTTTTCATAACTTTCAATATGCATGGCTTGGGTGGAGATATTCATTTGAATTCCTAATAAAAAAATTAAAACTTGATACTCGAGCTACAACTACAGGCTCTAAAAATTAACAAATTGCATCATGATGAGGAAGACTTGAGCTGGAAGGACTCACGGTAACTAACACAGAATTAAGCTAAAATATACTAAACAACATGAAATGATTATCATCTGCACAAAAATTATTCAAGTAATGAGCACAGGGGAGAGAAGGAACCAATAACTCACTAATATCCATCTCTAAGACCACCAAACTTCTCTTGTCCAGCTGTGTCCCAGCAGTAGAATCGGATTTTCCCACAGTTTGTGAAGAAGTCCAAGGGATGAACTTCCACACCAATGGTTGCTGCGTTTAAAAAGGAACAATTAATCTCACAAAAGACAGCAAATGCAAATAATCTTTCATCCCAACTTCTACTTCAAATATATCAGCACTATATCACTGGTTAAAAAAGACCAAAACACAAGATTAATTTGATATGTTGACGGAAATTCTTACGCTCATATTTCTTCTCAAACTCGCCTGTAAGATGTCTTTTTACAAAAGTAGTTTTCCCTGCAATGTGCAATCGAAAGGCATATAATCTAAAGTTAATAAACAAATCATACACAAACGTTTAATAATAGAACAACTGACCAGCCCCACAACAAATGAAAAAAGCTCACATAAAATACAGATTATCCTAGCAGAGCTGCGCATAACTTCAAAGCAAATACAAGAGAATATACCTGTACCGCCATCGCCAACAATCACAAGCTTGAAGCTTGGATAATCAACAGTCTGCTGATTCGGTAGAGCCTATACAGCAGAAGAAACCGATATCATTATTTATATAAAAAAAAAACAGCAAAAATTACAATCGCAGCTCCACAAAAACTAATATATATGAAAAAAAATGTATTCTAATAAAGAAAACAATCCCCCCGTCTAAAATACCGACATAGTAGTAGATCAACAGGAACACTAATGAGCAAAAGAATCGCAAATCTGAAAGTTGCAGTAGATTTCGGGATCGAGATATAAACAACGAATTGCAGAGAGATCGAAAGCTAAATCAGAATTTACCATTCTTCCCTAAGCTGGTTGATGGAGGTTTGAACTGCTACGCTTCGAGAAAATGTGCAAGGAATAACGCGAGACACGGAGAGAGAGAAACAGAAATGTATAGCTGGGGTTTATAAAGAGGAGGTTTAAGAAGACCCTAATTTCTTTTGAAATTGAATCGCCTGTGATATGGTGCACCGAATGATGCGGATGTAGATTTTGAGTCGAATGATTTTTGACGGTAACGATTGATTCGTTTTTGTGTTGCGCAGCACAGTATATAATTCTCGGTGTTTTTCAAACTTCTCATGTCGCTTAAAGATGACGCGACTCTCTGGACCGTCCGATTTTACTTAGTCACAGTGATCTCCCTCCAGTGCAGCTAGCTTTCTCCATTTTTATTTTTGAATTGGTTTATGGTTCCGGGTTTTATATTGAACCGGCTTTGTGGGTATATTTGATGGGCTGAGTGCGGGCTGTCCCTGATGGGCTACTTGTTCGTAGAGATGATGAGATTATTCAGCAATTGTTTCCGTTGAGAGAAAGCAGTCATACCCATTATCTTTCCAATTTAATTTTGATATGTAAAAGTAAATTGAATTTTATTTTATTAAAAACACACAAGGTCATCATTTAAAATTTTTCAATTAATATAAATGGAGCTGCAAGACAGTAACTTATTCAACCGTAAACAATTGGAATTAAACAGGGATAACTTGGCAACAAGGGTTTCCATAAATTGAAGAAAAATTAGTAAAATTTATTCCACTAAAACACATTGCCACTTCATGAAATCACAATTTATAGTTATAATCTATCCTGACATTAATATTAATCCTTATTTTTGGGCTTATATATATAATATATCCTTGGTAAAAGCTCACACAGAAACCATACCCCTTACTGGGATCTCTTAATATAGCAGAAGTATAAATTCTTAGTATAACTGCAAACTGTGGCTCTCATCACTCTCTGATCACATCATTCGTCGTGGATTACGAGCGCTTAACAGCTTCACATCGTCGATAACAGGTCCACAAAGAGAGGAGAAGTCATCACTCCTCATGGTGTAAAATGTGCTATAGAACATTAGCCGAGTTCTATTTGAAGCAGCAACAAATCTAAGCACAGCACGTTTGAATCCACCTTTGCCCTTTGATTCGTAAGGAACTTTGAGAGTTTCCTTGCCGGCAAAAGCCTCCACTATCATTGACCCTTCGCAGGAGTTACTGGCATCGCCAACTGCGAAAGAGAGAGTGTAAGTTTTGCCAGTGATTGTTCTGGCTACTTGGGTGATGGCGCTTTCTTTCCCTGCAACGAGTTCTATAGCTCGTCTCCCTTGTGGGACAGAGAAATGGTCCGAGTCTATGTATTTTACTGCTTTGAGAGATTCCACCATCCACCCTGGAAGAGGAGAGTGATCATCTTCAATGTTTGGTGGGACTAAAACACCCCAGGATGTGTTGGGAAGCACGTATGGACCTTCTTCAAAGCCTCCATTTTTCAGGATGTTCTCTGCTCAACAGATACAAGAAATTTATCATTATTAATAAGATACAAAATGATTTTATTCAACTTTAGTATTGATAGAAAACTTACTATTAGTTGGTCTGGGAGGAAACAGAGCTCTAATGGCGACTGAATCAATTAGAGGACCACAAGCAGGATCTTCTTCCACTCCTGGATTATGGATGACAAGATCCACCTCTGGGTACTCGGCTTGAAAAGCCCAGGCATATGAGTCCCATCCATTGCTGCTGTACATAGTTTGCATTGGCAGAACACCCCAATCAGGGGAAACAGAGACGTTCAATTTCTCCTCCTGTGCACAAGTTCTTGCAGCACTAAACGTGATTGAATAGTACATGCCCTTTATAACTCTTAATCTCTGTTTAATCGATGCTTCGTTTCCAAGCCTAACTGCATAGGCTCCCTCTGGAACTACCAGCAACATGTCCCCTTGCTTTTGCCCTGATTTTATGTACTCTACGAACCCAGAAAGCTGCCACTCTGGTATGGCGTTAGGATTTATCACCTGTGTGCCATTCATGTCCGATGACTTGGGGCCGAGCTCGAAGTTGCCATTTTTAACTAATCCTGCAGTAAAAGTAACAACCCAATTGAACGAACAGTCCAAAAGCAGAAAAGGAAACTTCTTTTTTTTTTTTTTCCTTTCATATGGTTCCACATGCTAATTTTGACCATCGTGAACAGAATTGAAAATTCTGCGCTATCTATAGTAATCAGGTAAATGATAACTTTGGTGCTATTCTTTCTCTTTAATGCCAAGACAGATTTAAATATCATGTGCATCTCTGCTGGCTCGACCTGCAACTGCAAAGAGCCAGCAGTGAAGTGGTCCAATCTGCTCGTACAGCAGATGGAGACATGCCAGAAACCAATACACCTTTTCCAAATTTTACGTCCTTGTCATAGATGGGTGAAAGCCTCTAAACATGGGAGAAAACTGTGCAGCTCTGTCAACTAGTTAAGGAGAAGAAGATGGATAAAAGGTTGACTAGGAAGACCTCTCCATCAATGAAAGAATCAACACCATTAAAAAATATAATCTGGACCATCTAATCTTAAATACAGCAAACAAGACTAGTTGCCACATCCATTTTGTTCTTGATACTAGATGTAAGAAACAGAGCAAAAAATGGAAGCCAACAGGCATATCTGATCTGGGTTTTCTCAGAAATATGCATAAAGTGTTTTGCATGTATGGACAATATAAGCATATATTCCAGGTTCAAGAGCTTACCGTCTCTGATGGATAAGGAAAATTGGCAGGTGGCAATCAGTAGCACCGACAGAAAGATAGCCCCTCTCATTTTTTCAGTCTGTTGCAAAAGAATGAGAGAAAGA
Source organism: Manihot esculenta (assembly GCF_001659605.2). Classification (NCBI taxonomy): domain Eukaryota; kingdom Viridiplantae; phylum Streptophyta; class Magnoliopsida; order Malpighiales; family Euphorbiaceae; genus Manihot; species Manihot esculenta. The sequence continues at coordinate 32,261,456 of NC_035176.2, read as the reverse complement.
TAATGGAAGAAGAGAAGGTATTTGAAATATGCATAGTGGAAAGTTGAGAGATCAGCTGAGCCTTATATGCATGTTTTCCTAATAGAGAGTCCTTGGAGTTTGAAGAAATTGCGAAATTGGCACTGAAGGCGGTGTCGTCAACGGACATGCTAGTTAATGACGAAATAGTCCTTGGATTTATTATATTATTGAAGATAATATGATGTAGGGAAATTATCTTTAGATGAAATTTGTTCTGGGGTTGAAGTTTGAAGACATAGTTGTTGGGTTTCACATGGCTTCCCTCTCCTTTAAGCTGTTGCAGGAGCATACATGGGATGGCCACGATACTCGCACTTCATTTGCTGGACTTTTGCCTGCTGCTGTTACAGGGTATATTCGGTATTTCATTTATTAAGCCTAATTTTTTTGTTTCGCATTCAATGTACAATTTTCTGTTCTGCTGTTTTGGCAGACTGTGCTGCATATATTATCCTCTTATTTAGAATAAAAAATTACTCAAAAATTCAATTTATTTAACTTATTTTTTATCATATAAAAAATTAATTTATATTTTAATTTAAAAAAATATATTTAAAAAATAAAATCATATATAATTTTATTAAAATTCATTAATTTTTTTTACAGAATAAATTATATTAAATAGAGAATATGTAAATTTTAATTTTTTATATATATGAATTAAAATTGAATTTAATCACCTTTATAATGAAATATTTTCATGAATTAGTGATATGAATTTAAGGGATATTTATTATTTAATTTTTATATTATAAGTCAATTTTTACATTTTTAAAATTTTATTAAAACGTGATTTTTTTTATTAATAAAATAATTTTTCTCTCATTTTTTCTGTTAAAAATAAATAAAAAATAAGAGAGAGGTAAAATTTTTAAAATTTAATTTTACACTCAAATTAAACTTTTTATTTAATTCTTAAATATTGCCATTATTAATAAAATAATTCTTATATTTAAATAAATATATTAAAATGTTCTTATTTTTTTTTATTTTTATTTTTCTTTTTATCAATAAAATAATTCTCCTTCTCCTCCTCTTAAAAAAACAAAGATAAAGAAGTTGATGATGATGGAGTAGAAGAAGAAAAAAAAAAAAAAGGAAAAGAAGAAGATGATGAAAGAGAATAAGAAGAATTGCCTCCTCCTCCTCCTTTTTATCTTTCTCCTCTTTAAAGAGAACAATAAAAAAAATTAAAAAAAGAAAAGAGAAGGAAGAATCGATAAGGAGGAGAAAAAAAGAGATAATTTGATATTTTGATATATTTTTAATTGTAAAAATAAATAAAAATATTATTTTATTGATGAAAAAATAAATAAATACGTATTAATAGATTTTAGACTTGTTAATAATGATAATATTTAATGATTAAATTATAAATTTTTCTAAATGTAATATAGTTAAATAAATTATTGAATTGTATAAGTTGCAGCTAAAATGGTTCCAGTATTGGAAAGGCCAACCATCTAGGTGGAGCCTCTAAGTTCATTAGTTATATGGTTTCTATCTAAATACTGGAAAGAAGTTCACTTCATATTCCAGAAAAATAGTACTATAGTGGACTATAATCTCCTAATTTTCTCATATGTGAATATCTAACCCCTATATGGTTAACCTTTTTCATATAATCTATTTTATTTTCTTACTCTTCTAACTTTTTAAAATCATTATTTATTTAAATTTAATGATAAATTTATATATAAATATTATATAATTTTAAATTCAATATAAACGTTGGTGTTTTTATTTATATCTGTCAAAATACTTCATTTTAGTTGCTATGAAGTTGTTTATAAATTAATGTGAATTAAAAAAAATATATTTATGAAATATATAATAATTAATAATATTTAAAATAAAAAATTTTATTTATATTTATTTGAGGTAAGGATACATGCATGTTAGTTTAACAACCTTAGATTAAAATCATTGCAAGAATTTTTTTTTTGGTTATATGCATGAATATTTAATCTAAAATTCATTGAACTTGTTTTTTTTTATGAGATCAAATTTTTATAGATGTGCTATTTTTTTTCTAGTATTCTGTTTATTAATATTAATTTATAATATTATTAAAATTAATAAAATTTATTTTGTCAGTTAGAAATATATTTTGTTTAAGAATTATTTGATTTAACACAGCAGAATTTATATATTGGACTGGGGAGGCCGAGACGTTTGACAAAAAAAAACAGATCACGAGGAATGTTGGCCCAATGAATAGGGGAGTAAGCGGGGCCCACAATAGAAGGCAGGAAATCCAGAGGTGAGCTAATCGGAAGATTGAAGCGAGGGGGAAGAAGGACATTGGGGCCCACTTGAATCGAATGCATGTGGAAGGCAGAGCAGCTGAGGCTGTAGTCGGAGTCTGAGCTCAGCTCAGCTCAACCTCCTTTCATCTTTTTGGACGTTTCTCTACTTTCACCCCTTGATTTCTGCAGAATTCACTGATTCGCCCCCCCCCCATTTCCCTCTTAGATTTGGTTGTTCAATCTTTATATTCTTGTCTGCTGGTGAGAGGACGCAACAAAATAACCAAATCAAAATTTTAAATGATTTTTGAATGGCATTCATAGAATAATAATAAAGAAAAAGAAATGGGCAAGTGATGAAAATTGAGTAAAATGGGTCCAAATTTCAAAAGAGTGAATCTGATAATTCAGTTGCATTCTCCGGACAAGACAAACATCGGAACTTCCACCAAAGTGAAGTAATAAGTAGCCGCATTCCACCACCGCATGCACATGCACTTACCTAAGCACCGCCCCGCCCCTTCCCTCCGCCGTAACCTTTTCTTCGGCTCGCTCCTGCTATTTGTAGAAAAAATATAGACTAATTTTCACCGAAATTTCTAAACTTCAAAACAACTTTAAAAATAAATAAATTAAACTATCATACAACCGTGTTATTTTTTTTACATTTATTTTAAATACTTTTAGGTTAAAAGTTATAATTTTCACATCATGTTACCTCCATATAATTTATTAATTATAATTTTTTAAAATAAAAAATTTCACATCATTAAATTATCTAAAATTACTTATATAATACATAAATTAAAAAATATTTTAAATAATAATTAAATTAATTATAATATTTATTATTATATAATAAAAAGTGCAAAGATCACAGAATCAATAGGTTATACAGTAAAAGATAACTTTCTCCCTTCTCACTATAAAAATATAAATATTTGATGTAGATGGAAGGAATATTTTTATATTTATTTTATTAATATAATAAATTATTCTATACTTTGATTACTTATTTATTATTCTAATAATTATAATTTAATATATTTTTATCAAATATTTAATATATATCAATTTAGAATTAGTTATCATCTATTATAATAAAGTATTCATTATATTACTGACATCTATCAGTCATATCCAATAATCACAACAAACAAACTCTAAAAATCAAGTGAAGACGAATCAGAGAGTAACTAGATAGTCCATGTTACTTGTATTAAATAAGGTTGTTTATTGATAAGAAGGTGACCACCTCCGACTACATGTAGCTTATTAGGGTTGGCTTTCTCAAAGTCTCTTTCAAATTAATCAATTAATGAAATGTTATCAATATAAAACCTTTTTGAAATGGCTAAAATCTTAATATTTACATATATAAAAAAAAATCAGTTGCTAGATTTATGTTTTTCTTTTGTTAAAATTTAATATTTATAAATAAAAATATAATTATTTAATCCATTAATCTCATAAAGTGTAACTACATATATAAAATCTATTTCCCATGTGGGTGTCTGTAATGGAAATGAAGAAAAAGGGATTGAAGAGGACAGAAATCAACTTTCCACATGAAATGAATCTTTGATGAGTGGATTTCAGATATTGATATTTCATATGTCGCTATTCAATGATGAAGAGCCTAATTTCATCCCAATTCATGAAGTTGGACAAGGAGGACGATGGTGTATAATTGCGAGGGGAGTCTTTAATTTCATTTAAGAATGGGCTCATCTTCTCACATGGAATTGTCCATTTTAAGATAGAATTGGAAAAAGATTATCCTCAATTCAACATGATATGAGACAAAACTCATGGACCTTCACCTTCAATATGGGGCAACCTTGTTCTCCACTTGGCAACTTCCCGTCCAATTGGGCTCACATCTTTGGTCCCTTTCAAATTTCCTCCTCTTATTTTTCAGAGTGCTTTTCTTTTAATATATATAAATATATATAATATGGTTGGCATTGGCTTCGGAGGACTCCTGAATCCTGATGATCATGCGGTAAAAAATTGCTGGGACAATTTTTATTTACATAGATAGATAATATTTATAAATGTACTGTGATGATGGGTACAGTAGGGCAGTGGCAGTGTACAACTTTTCTTGGCAACCATTCATTTCTGTGAACTGCTCACAAGGACAGCAGATAGGTTGTTAATACACCCATGCAAATGGTCACCCTCACGGTACGTTCAAGAAAGCAAATGAACATGAAGGTATTTGGCCATGGAGACATGGTGCGTGAACAATGAAATGGAAGTTTGTGGACAAGAATTTGGCTACCACTTCATCAAATGCGGTCTGAAACCAGTCGTTGTAGAGGCTGCCAGGGGAAAAATTATTCATTATGGACACATGCATTATCTTCTGTCTCTTCATCTTCGATCCATCTAATTTGAATTCGCTCGGTTAGGACCCTCCTTCCTCCTAAGAAAAATTATTCATTATTGTACATCATTTTATTCAGTATATGATTTTCTTTTCATATTCTAAAGAAAAATTAATTTTGGACCAGTACAAAGTGCATCATTTCTTAGTACACTGAAATCATTTTATAAATTATCTAGCTGCCTGCGGAGCCAAAGATTTCCACTGGAAGCCAACGCGTTTCTCGACATTTTGTCATAAAAGGGAATGCTTATCCTTTCGTTGACCGACTAAAACAGAAATATTTAATCAACAATACAACATAAGCCATTGGAGTTGAAGGAAAAATTTACAAATCCAGTGTTCAATGTTTTTGGCGGAGCGCTAAGGTTTCAAATGAACAGGTAAATTCACACCCTCAATGATTGGCTAATGTTCCATGCCAAGACTTCTGCTGGCTGTAAACGCACCAAACTTTATGCAAAATGATGAAAAAACCAAATGTTAAGTTTCAATGCACGCATAAGGGAAAAAGGTCAAGCAAGTGGCAACTTATTGGTAGAAGGCAAAAGCTCCCATCAACTATCTGCTATGAACGACTATGGCTCTCCAATCCTATATAAGGCCACATCGGCATCCAGCAGGCTCCGACATTTCTAGGAGCCATATCCCCATGAGCTAGGCGACCATACAACAGATTCTTTATTCACTTTACAGCCTAAACCGAAAGCAACACTACTACTACACATCATTGACAATCCTGCAACTGTTCTCTATCTAAGCATGACTCCTAATGCACAAAGAACCCATCCCCTGCAAAGATGCACTCATTACCTCCTTTCCAGGCAAACCTGCATGTTCATGTATTATTAAGAGAGAACAATCTGCTAAGAAATGTCTAGCATTATTGACACTGTCATTGTTGTTGAGCATGAAATGAAACTTCAAATTTGGTTCTGCTAGATTATTAGAAAACTGCCAGTACACGATAAACATGTACCACCACAAATCCAAACTCTGGCACAAATGATTGGCAAAACAAATTTATAAAGCAGAGATATAATCTATCGCCCTCCAAACTATGGTAACATTATACCACATATGCGCAACCTTTCAACAAGAAATTAACTCCCATAGGCAAAGCTATAAGGTAACTCTATGAAGCTCTCATGGAATGGTGCGCTGATAGAGAGGCAAAGCTCCCAAAGCCTCGCGTTCAGCTCTTTCCTTCTTCACCTGCAAAAACACAAGAAACAAAACATTTTACAGGTTTTGTACTTGCAGGTACCTTTACCACTAAATTGAAATTCAATCTTCAGAAATACACAACTACAAGATAAGCCTTTCCCCTAAACAAGATTAATAAATTAATTAAAAGAAAAAAATTATGAATATTTTTTCTCAGGCTAAGCTCATTTTATTTCTGTAAGTTGGTATGCATTTCTTACAAACAACTTCAATACTGTCTTCTGTACTTGGATACGTCACCTTTCTTGGCATTTCTTCTAATGAACTTATCACTCAATAAAGGAAGAAGAAATCCTAGCAAATGGTTAGGTGAGCAACAGAGCTATTACACTGCCCAGTTCATTCTTTTAGACAACTAACATAAAATTCTGGATCAGATGATTATCCTGTGATGATGTGGAATGCTTGAAAAAAACATGATCAAACAACTTTCATCTTAAACTGGATTTGATGAATTCTAGTTATGAAGGGAAGTAATGCAAAACATGACAACAACTTTATTGTTATTATATTATATACCATGACTAAATTTTTGGGAGTTGCCAATTGTCGCAGTTGACAACTTTCATGCATGATGAGACAAAAGACCCTTATCTTTGTCATGGAAAAAGCTGTGATCATGAAGGCTTCAATAGATGCACGAGGTATTTTCTTTGTTCCAAGGCCATTATATAGAACTAATACAAAATATAGTAAGACATAAACATCCTGCTCAGGAATATTATAGGAAATAGTGTGAAACACCAAAACCGCTTGCTTTGATTGTGTCATGGAAAATATTATCCTAGAAAATAGTTTCCATATTTTCTGAAGTTTTGGCCACTCAAAAAAATTAGTCAATAGAAAATGTTTCCCTAGACAGAGAAAACTGCCATTTTCAAGAAATATGACTTTATTTTTTGAATGAAAAAACCATTTTCCACATTTTGACAAACTTATTAAAATGCCAAAAAACTTGTGATGCATCAAATAAAAATAACTTGTTAGTTTAGCAATCACCACAAATCCTAATAGCTGCCACAATGATCATTTTTACTTTTTTTTCCCTCTTATTTAATAATAAATAGTAAAAAAAAAGAAATACATTTTATATTATGAATGTTTTATAATGGATAAGAAACTTATTTCATCAACTTAAATTATATTCCCTTACAATATGTATCAAACATGTACTAAAGGCTACATTTGATATGACATAATGTAGTGTAACGTAATCAATTATGTAATGTAATTATCATCATATTCCTGTATTTGCATGCCAAATAAAAATGCAAGCGAGATAACATAATGGTTTATTTCAATAATTAGATTATTTATGGTTGTGATAACAAACAATAATGATTATGGCGTTTGGTAGTAGTAACAGCCGTGGCTGGGTGGTTGAGGTGGCTATATAAGGATGGTAGTTGTGGTGGTAGTGGCAATAGCTGAATGGTAGTAGTGGCAGTAATGTGCAATGTAATCAATATTACATTACAACTTCGATTACATCTTTCCAAACACAACCTAACTTCACTATTCATATCACCATGCACCAACCACAAAATACATAACAGCATTCTTTACATATTATCTACAAGAACTGCTAGTTATATTGATTCAAAGCATTCATAATAAATTATATGCAATACAGGGAAGAATCATATATTAAAGCAGTTGACAGTAAACTATCTGAAGCAGGCAAATTATTTAGAAGGCAAAGTAGATGTTTTCTTAAAAATGACTTACAAGAGCCAGCATATCTTGCAGGTAGCTCCTGAAGGGGGTTTGCATTGCCTGCAAAAGTGCAAAGAAGGAAATTTTAAGCTTGTGAGATCTCCACGTATAGTTAAATAACATATTTTAAAACAGAGCATATACAATTAGCCCACAACAGCAGCGAACAGTCGATTCTCCATACTGTGATCATGCCTTTAAAAAAGACATTTGTTATTTAAATAATAAATCCATACAAATCCACAATCATACAATTTAAGCAACTCCACGTCTCTAATTCCTAGTCTTTTGTCAATTCACAATTATATAGATTTTTATGCTGCAAAGTTCAAGGATTTCACAATCTAAGAAATGTTAATATTTTCCCAAATATAAAGTTTGACCACCAACACATATGGGAGATATGTAAATATACATACATAGAATCAATAAAATCCCTAACCATATAGAGATTTAAATAGCAAAATAATGAGCACCTGTAGGTCCTCTGGAAGGTACTCGTGCTTCATGGAGAGGTCCATGGCGCGCTTGAGGCGCTGATGACGAGCGTCCACAATCTCTCTTGGGAGCCGATTAAGCGCCTCCTTGATGTCCAGATCGTAGTAAGGATCATAGAGATCATCGTATCGGAGGCCTATTACGATTCAAGTAATTACATAAAAATCAACATTCACATATGAGCTTGCACGTCTTGAATCAGGAAAAATTTTAGGGTTTCAAAAATGCTAACCATATTTGCGGAGGCGTTTGGAAAGAGCTTTCATATGCATTTTGGCGAACCAGTTCTTCCTTGGATCAATAAATGATTGCAAAAACGACGACATTTCCACACTCGGATCTCTTCTTCTCAAAGCACGAATTTGAAGCTTTTACCTTCTGGCTGCTGCCTTTCTCTATTTTCTGGAAGAATCGTCAGGGACCCTGCAAATTTCTAGGCATGCGAAAGGACGTATTCAAAGGATAGTGTTTGTCAATAAAACGGCGTCGTAATGCGCTAACCTTGGGCCTCAAGGCCTTCAACCACTAACCCTGAAGCTAATATTGGCGTGTATAGCTGAAAAGCCACGCCGAGGCTCTTTGTTTTTAACAAGCCCAACCATTGCTTAGGCGTTGACCTTTTTTTATTCCCACTCTTAGGCCTTGACTCCAGTTAGCTGACAATGATAAATCACATAATCAATAATAAAAAAAAATCAAAATTGTGATAATTGAATGCGAGACTGAATTCTTCGCTTTGATATGATGCTCTTATTAACTATAACTATTTTTCACTTTGAAATATTAGTTCTATCGTAAAGATTATATTTTTCTATCGAGTATTTTTTTAACGTTTGCTTTTTTATGAATTTCGAAATCGATCAATCATTTTAATTATTTAACTGTTAAATTGTTTTCACGTGATATGTTATCACCAGGATGATTGTATTATAGTTTTTCAGACTTGTCAAAATTCTTCTAACTTAATCCGCTGCGATTGTAGTTTTATAATGTATTTTTACATAACAAAAAAAAAATTTAATCTACTAATTCGATATGATCAGGTTAGTTCAATACAGTGAGTGAATATATTATTAAAATAAAAAGAAACTTAAATGGTGTGCAAAGTATAATTAAATTATTCATAATTAATTATCTTTCAATTTGTATGTATATATATATTTTTTATAAGAATTAAAATTAAATTTTGTTGATACCAATCAGTGCTTGTAATGAATAATTGTTCTATCGATAAAGATAAAATCCTCTATCACATCTACTATTTATTTGAATGGATGGTGAAAAGTTTTTAAAAGTAAAGTGGGGAAAAGTATTTCCAATCCACCAATTTGATAAATTGAAAAATTGAAGTTTGAAATCTCCAAAATCATACTCTCGTTAAGTAACCTTTCACCAAATAAAGAAATTATTTTAAAATTTTTTTAAAATATAGTGTCAAGGGAGAAGAGCATTTTCACTTATTTTAATGCGCATTCAATTTTATACTAAGCAGATTATATCATCACCGGTTTTTATGAAAAATTTTAAAAGAAATTAGTAGTACATGGGAAGAAATCAATAGTAAATTTAAAGTTGGAATCTTGAAGACAATGGGTTTCAATTGCTCATAAGAGGCATTAAAGAGTATTTGGTTTAATTTTAAATCTATTTAATAAGACAAAAGTAATAAAAATCATTAAGGGGGTACTGATTCTGAAAACTTCAATCTGTTTTTGAAGGAAACTACTTAATAGAAAGTCTTTAACACAATTGGGTGAAGCAGCATCAACTGGAATAATGAAGCTACCTACACAACAAACCAAAACAAGGCAAGAACAGGAAGATTCAGTGCTGGCGACTGCACATGTAAGAATCTTCAACAACTAAAATCAACCATAAAGCTCACATGCAAAATATTTCACTTTGCAGGTGATTTGGTTCCCACAGCTCTGGGACAAACTCATTTCAACACTCTCATTTTATTCCTCAATGCTTATATCCATTCTTTTTTCCCTTTCTTTCTTTTGCCCCAAGGGCCCATCCCCACAGAGCAAAAGCAATATTATCACCCAACAGGTTACTCCAATTAAGGATACCAGTCCATTTTTTCTTCCTTAACTGCAGAATGAACAAATGCAAAAAAATCGACCCCATAATATACTTCTGGTAAAAGGATTGTTTCAGAACCCAATAGTGCTTCCAGGATTGGCAAGCTTGGAAGCATTAAATGCGGGGCGCGTAATTCAGCACAATCATTAGCACTTGCTTAAGGAGATATAATACTACCACTTTTCTTTGGCAATTAATCAAATACTATGAATACAATCAATGAATAACAAAATCTTACCTTTAATAATTATCATCAAATGCATTGCAGGTGAGGGGCAATACACTAGTCACTTTCTGCTCATGTCCGCGACATGCATGGTGGATATTTAATCTTTGATCTTGTCCTGAGCAGTAGCACTTAGTGATTTGATTTTGAGCATCACTTTAAGAAATCTTGATGGCCCATGAAAGATTTACAAGGATCTTAGACCAACTTTGAGAACGAAAACAATGGGTAGAATTCTACATTGCTTCACGTCGAAAAATGGTAAATCTTAGCACTTCCTAAAAGAGAGATGATTTGATTAAAGGAAGGAAGCGGCGACGACGACGACAACGCTGGCCTTTGATGTATTGTTTGCTTTTTGTTTTCATATTCGACATGCCAATGAAGCTTGCCTTTGATTTGACCCACATGAGACATTTCGAATCTTCCCAAGTGTGGATATGTTTGAAGAAGCTGTTTGCAGTAGATTGAGTTCATAATTGAAGACTAAGGTTGAAATTGGAATCTTGATTAATCAAAACATGGAAACATATGTCTATGTTTATGTTGTCCTATTTCATTGCGAAGCAAACAAACCATACGCGTATTGCCGGTGAAGAATTATGATTGCAGAAGACGACGTTAAGTTTGAAACAATCCCTAGAGGTTTTCTGACTCAACTGCGTAAACCATGTCGTTTCGAGTTATCTTGTCATTATTTATTCAATTTTATATTTTAAAAATTATATTATTATTGATAGTAATTGAGAGCGATTAGAAAATTTGATTATTGATAGTAATTATTAATTCAAGACCATTCAACTTTAGAAATTAAATTTTGAAGACATAATGATATAATTTAAAAAAAAATATAAATTTAAAAATTAAATTATAATATTTTTTATTATATTTTATTCAGTCACTTTTTGTATTTTAGTTTATTAAATTTTATAAGTTAAACTTTATTTAAATATTCATTTATTAATTTTTCATGACCATTATATTGCAATAAGCATTTGATATTATAATAACTGAAAATGAATTTTTATTGGCTAACCTGAAATAATTAAATTTAATTTTAATAATATATATATATATAAAAAAGAAGTCAAAGCAGTAGCTAGTTTGTGAAGCGGATAGCGCCACCTGGTGGAATAAAGAGAGGGGGCAAAAGAGTAATTTGGCGAGTTATTTTTTGGAGGGACAGGAATTATAAGTGCAACTGGACATGAGCAACTGGGCGGATGCGAATCACGTAACTACCGTAACTGCAGCAGAGCACAGGCACGCAAAGCCAAAAACAGAGAAACACACATACAAAGGACTCGGAGAATAGAAATAGATTCAGAAACTGAAACAAATCTGTGATACAAGTAGCAAATAGCAATGTTTATGAAGAGATCAAGGCATTGGCTTTATTTTGGACAAGGACTGACGGAAGAAGAAGAAGAAAGAGGAATGGGAGGTCACGACGACGATAAGATTGAGAAATTTTCAGTTGACGATAGAAGCTATTTTAGCCTCACCGATTATATTCTTCCTTCTCTAGGGAAGAATGCCGTCTCTAATCGTCGCATGGAGCTCCGTCGCTTCATCATCTCTCCTTTCGATCCCCGTTACAGGTTTCTTTATCGGTTTCCAATTTCCTCGATATCAATGTCATTGCTTTTCATGTTAATGGTTGAATTCTCTTATATATTTAACCAATTGGGTTTTATTTTCTGTATGATTCTGAGTAAACAACCAGATGTTTTTACCATTATCTGAGTCCAAATCTTTATTTTTTGTTTGGCAGAACATGGGACACTTTCCTGGTTTTTCTAGTTTTCTACACGTCATGGGCGTCTCCTTTTGAATTCGGATTCCTTGAGTGGCCGGTTGGTGCACTTGCTATAGTTGATAATGTTGTTAATGCATTTTTTGCCGTCGACATTGTTTTGACCTTCTTTGTGGCATACCTCGATAAATATACTTTTCTTCTCGTTGACAACCGAAAGAAGATTGCTTTCAGGTACGCCAAGACCTGGCTGGTGTTTGATGTTGTCTCCACCTTTCCTTCTGAACTTCTCAGGTCTATATTTCCTGATAGACTTCAATCTTATGGATACTTGAGTATGCTTCGCCTATGGCGTCTTAGGAGAGTCAGTCGCTTTTTTGCAAGGTAAAACGAAAATTTCCTTATTCAGCGAACATTGCATTCTTTTCAAGTATTTTTCACTCCGCTTCTCTCTCTCTCTCTCTCTCTCTCTCTCCTCCCTTGTTATGCACTTCTATTGGTATTGAAACTGTTCTCACTGTTCTCACTGTCCTCATTTCTTTATTGTATCAGATTGGAAAAAGATAGAAACTTTAGCTATTTCTGGGTTCGTTGCACGAAGCTCATATTTGTGAGTATATTTGTCAGATATGTTTGATGGTAGGTCTCTCAGAATGATTATGTCCTAGTCTTACGAGGAATTTAATGTTCTTGTAGGTTACCCTCTTTGTAATTAACATGGCTGGCTGCTTTTTCTATCGTCTTGCTATAACTTATTATGACCCAACAAAGACATGGATCGGATCCGTATGGAATGATTTTGAGCAGCACAGCTTGTCTACCCGTTATGTGACATCACTTTACTGGTCAATAACCACACTCACTACCACTGGCTATGGTGATCTCCATGCAGTAAATGAAAGAGAGATGATTTTTACAATGTTCTACATGATGTTTGATCTGGGGCTCACATCATATTTAATTGGAAATATGACCAACTTGGTTGTCCATGCAACGAGTCGAACAAGGAAATTTGTGAGTAAAATGTTCTTTTATTTTGCACACTTTTTGAATCCTGTAGTAATTTTTTTATATTGCTTACATGGTATTTGGGAGAATTTCTGAATGGCAATTGGAACTGACTATCTGAATAACAGTTGCTAGAAAGTTTTCTTCTAATTTTGAGCTCGGACAAGCTTGTCTTCCTAGGATACTTGATTTTCTTTTATACTTTTTTTCCCTTGTCCTGAAGGGGTGTTTATGGTATTTCAGAGAGACACTATCCAAGCTGCATCAAGTTTTGCACAGAGGAACCAACTGCCTGTTCGCCTGCAAGATCAGATGCTTGCTCATTTGAGTTTGAAGTACAGAACTGATTCAGAGGGTCTGCATCAGCAAGAGACTATTGATTCCCTTCCAAAGGCCATTCGATCAAGCATTGCCAACTATCTTTTCTATAACTTTGTGAATGAGGTTTACTTGTTTAAAGGGGTATCAAATGACTTACTTTTCCAACTGGTAATTCCAACACATTTTTAATCTTCTTTAATGGTTTTGGGTAAGGCTTGTTCCTGGCATAGAAGTTAACAACTTTTCCGTTTTCTTTATCTGGGAATTGCAATTTCTAAATTTAGAATCATGAGGAAAATAATTTGAACCAATATCTCTATCCTTATACTCAAAAATATGTTTTCTCGCCTATAATTGGCTTTGAGAAGGAAAATCCTTTGCAAGCTTACATTTAACATGGGGGAAATATAAGCTCAGTATGCCAATTAATTTTATTTGTTTGTTTGACCATTTAATTTATCTCTACGTCTTGAAAATAATATTGAAGGTTGCAGAGATGAAGGCTGAGTACTTTCCTCCTAAAGAAGATGTGATTTTACAGAATGAAGCACCCACAGACATGTACATATTGATCACTGGCGCTGTGGTAAGTACAAGACTACCATACCTTGGCCACCTTCTTCTTGTATCATGGGCTTAGGTTGAAATTTTAGGTTTGAGGATGGAAAAAAAATAGTTTGTTCCTTCAATATAGATGAATTGGAATCTAGTCTCCTCTCTAGAGTCAACAAATTGCTGATCATTGAATAGGAAAAATAATGGACCTGAAGGGTCTGAATGAACTAACATGATCCTAATGACTGAACACAATGAGGAAACTTGAACTCATTGGTCATTCTGATACAAACAAAAACGAAGCCCCAGGGGAACTAAGGATTAAATAAAGTTGCATAACATGTTATCAAGTTTGAATGATGCATCAAATATTCCTATTGAGATTCCTATTTGTGTCAGCAATAAACAACAAATTTTCCTGTTTATACTTGGAAACAGATTTTTAATATTATAGTTTCTTATGAACTTTTTCTACAATGCAGGAACTTATTGTGCCAAGGGGGCCAACAGAGCAGGCAAGTATTTGATTTCAATGCTTTTGATATTTTCTTCTCCATTTCTTTCAGTCAGATTAGCAAGTAGGAGGAGAGGATTTCTTACCATGATAAGTAATATGATGGTTCCAATGTAATAACTCAGGTTGTTGGAGAGGCAAAGACAGGAGATGTTGTTGGTGAGATTGGTCTGCTGTGTTACAGGCCACAAATGTTCACAGTTCGGACCAAACGATTGAGTCAGCTACTGCGTCTGAACCGTACTGCATTTTTAAATATTGTTCAGGCAAGTGTTGGAGATGGGACGATAATCATGAACAATCTTCTTCAGGTCAGCAGAAAATTTTCAATCATTATTACTATGATAATCACCATTAGCTTTGTTTTTGCTATTGACTTAAAACTCTGTTTCTTGTACTGCTCTTTACCATTTTTTTTTACAAAAAAAGAAAAACAAATCAAATACTCCACTCCAGTGCTTCTGCAGTCTTAACACAACTTGAATCATGACATTACATTGCCTTGTTAATAGTAGCCTTATTTGACAATTAAATCTATTTTAACAAGATTCATTGAAGAAAACAAACTATTTTTTTTAGGAAAAAGATATGCTTTCTTAGCCATACGCCTACTGTTTATCTGTTGATGTAGCATTTGAAAGAGTTGAACGATCCAATGATGGAAGGAATTTTGGCAGAAACTGAGCGCATGCTGGCTCATGGGAGAATGGACCTGCCTCTTAATTTATGCTTTGCAGCTATGAGAGGTGATGATCTATTGTTGCATCAGTTGCTTAAAAGGGGTTTAGATCCGAATGATTTGGATGAGAATGGACGGACAGCATTGGTGAGCTTAATATTTCTATACATGCAATGATATTGTGTTAAAACAATCTCTTTGATGCATAAATTTGAAGTTTACTTTAATCTTCTATACAATAGCACATTGCAGCTTCAAATGGGAGTGAACATTGTGTAGTCCTCCTTCTAGAGTATGGAGCTGATCCTAATAAGAAAGGTATCTTCTATATGTTTAACATTTGCTGAAGTTGTACATCAATTCTGTAAAATGTGAATGCTGCTCATGTTCATAGTAAAATAAAAAGATTTAACAGTTATCTGATGCTGCTTATGCAGATTCAGAAGGAAATGTTCCCCTTTGGGAAGCATTACTGGGGAAACATGAATCTGTTGTTAAACTTCTTGTAGACAATGGTGCAACCATATCTTCTGGAGATGTGGGTCAATTCACATTGGCAGCCATTGAGCAAAATAACTTGGATTTGCTCAAGGAAATTGTCAATTATGGCGGAGATGTGACATTGCTCACAAGCAGTGGAAATATACCATTTCATTCAGCAATATCTGGAGGAAACACTGAAATAGTTCAGTTCCTTTTAGACCAAGGAGCTGATGTCGATAGGCCAGATGTTCATGGATTGACAGCAAGGGGCTTGGCAGATCATCAGGGTCAAGAAGAAATTCAAGCTTTGATCAGAACAAGGCAAGAGACGGAAAAAAAACAAGTTCCCACAATGCCACTGCAGCAGCAGCAGGGGAAGCTGCATCTTTGGAAGACTATTGCAAAATGTGGCAATGAACCTTCAACACCTCGACCTTCAACACCTCTACCTTCAAACAAGGATGTTATGCCAGCGTCCCCCGGAGTGATATTGACTGATAATCGTCAGAGGAGAAAGGTTAGCCCTTTCCACAATTCGCTTCTTGGGATCATGTCAGCTGCGAATGCTGGTGAGGTTGCACACCCTTTTTCTAATATAACTGTGTACTCAAAAAGAAAGTTTATAACTTCAGTGTGGGCAGGTGACCATGAAATGATATCATCTCCAAGTGGGGCTGCTGCTGCCGGTGCTGGTTTTACAAGTTTGAGCTATCCAGCTAGAGTGACTATTAGTTGCCCAGAAAAAGGTGAAGTTGAAGGAAAGCTTATTCTGTTGCCAAAGTCAATTCAAGAACTACTCGACATTGGTGCCAAAAAATTTGGATTCTTCCCCACCAGAATTCTAACCAAAGAAGGTGCCGAAATTGAGGATTTGGAGCTCATTAGAGACGGTGATCATCTTGTTCTTGCGAGCAATGGCTGAAGGACTTAGAGATTGGGATTTGGGATGATCACTAAAATGTCATATCTGCTCCTGAAGTTTTATGAAGTATTGCCATATGATCACCTGTTGAATTTGGAGAATACATTGAAGTTCTTACTCCTTATGTTACTGTTCTTTTCTCTCTTTCTCATTTTTCATTTTTTTTTTTTCTCGAGTTTGATGTATAAAGTTGATGAAAGGGTATGGACTGGGAGCTATACGATTTGATTATCCGCAAATATTGTAGAAAAGTTCAAGAGGCCTTGGGAAATACAAGTGATGGAGATATGATATGGTGATTTGAAGAAGAAGGTTTGCATAGTTTCTTTTGAGAGTCTTTTTGTTGGTGGAGAAAATGGCAACTGCAAGATTGTAACATGATCATTACAATAACTCATTTTCCTTTTTACTTCAATGTGAGAGCTTCATAGCCAAATAATAATCAATGGGTTATACATGGAAAGAGTTATTTTTTATTTTCCAAAATGAACATGCGGATTCATACATAACTGAAAACATAAATCCATATTAAAACGCTCATCAAATACTTCAATATAATCATCATTACATGTTTCAATTTATTCAAACATAATTTAAACTTAAAACTTTTATACAGTAAGATTATAAACAAGGGATTTTTAAGAAAAATTGAGCAAAACACAATTCTAATTCACAATATATTACATGTTCACAACTGTACTATTATATAAAAACTATACCATAGGACTATTAATTCTTGAACTAACTCTGGTCCTGCAAATTTAAGGTTAAGGGAAAGGGATAAACTATTAGAGTATAGTGAGTAGAAACATAATTATAAAACAGTTTAATAAAATATATAATCGTGTGAATGTGTCATAATACAAATAATTTATGTCAAGATGTACATGTCACCAGTAACCTTCCATAATTTAATAATGCCCCGTCCACAATGGTACTCCTCAGAACTTTCTCTTAAATCTAACATAATATATCCAAAGTACCAGGAGCGTAAAATAAACAATTTGGTCTTTCTCTTATATAATGCTAAGGGTGTAAAATGAGTCTCGATCTGAACTTCCATATCCATCATACATAATGTACATGCTCGAGAACTATCCATAACAATAATTAATTATACAATGCATCATATTCATGAATTCTAATACAAAATAATCTAATCATATATATATGACATTCATGATGTACGAGTATGCTTAAAATGTTTAATTTCTTTAAAATAATAGTTTAGTTTAGTTCTACTCACTTCTGACTGACGCAAGTTTAGCTTTGAAGTAGTTGTTTTACTGCTAACCTCTATGGATTTTTAAGTCCGATCCTATATAGATAGACTTAAATGAGAGATCAAACATATCTTTTACAACTGTTGAAACTATCCTAAGAAATTTCTAAAAACATATAAGAAAATACATAGAAAATGAGTTAAAAACAACTTGATAGGGAACTTGTAACGGCAGGTTCAGCAGCCTAAAGTTCCGTTATAGATCCGAAAGTCAAACTTTCGAGACACTTTTTATGGCTAAAGATAGCTATGCAGGTTTGGCGGCCAAAGGGAACTTCAACAACCAAACTTGGATTTTGGCTTCATATCAAACCCAATTATACTTCTGCAATTCAGCCCCTAAATGCAACCAAAGCGACAATTAAATCTATAAAACTACCCAAAAACTCAAATAAAATCTCAAAACGTCTTAAAAATAAGGAAAGGAACTACATACATTCATCAAAACAGAAATTCATCCACTATCTATAATTTTGAAAACTTTAATTTCGAAGTTTGCATGCAATAAAATCATTTTAAAATAGCTTTTAAATTTATTTAGAATTCAAAACTGATTCTAAAAAGTAAGAGTTTCAACTTATATCTTCAAAGAAAACACAATCACAGTAAGAGAGAGTTTAGAGATGATGAAGAGATGAGTTCCGATTGTAAAAAAAATCTCAAACTCAGACTTGATCTTCAAAACCCAAAGACCATTTGAGAAAAAGAGAGGATTGACAGAAGAAATGCATAGAAAGAAAGGTTGAGAAGAGCGAGACTTACCTCTTCCTTTGTATAAAGAGAAAAACTTTTCTCACAATCGAGTTAAACACTTTATTTTATAAAAAAAAAAAAAAAAATCATTTTAGCTCTCTAAAATTTCTAGTTTTGAGATTTTGAATTTCAATAAATATTTTATTTGAAAAATTGAAATTTCGATACTAAAATTTAGTCGGATATTATATATATGATGTTGAATCTTATATATATATATTAGTTTGGCTTTGACAATTGAATTCTACATCGTATGCAGGAAAACGACTCCAGCAATATTTTTAACTTATTTATCAATTTTTTTATTTGTATTTCCTCATTTCTACCCTAATCAGTAGATTCAATATATCTACATTCAAGGAAAATGTAGATAAGATTAATTTTTTAATCCAAACCTAACTAATTGAGATTTTTTTCCAATGTAAAATTATTATCAAATTTCATGTAGTTTATCTTGAAAAATCTAACTAAAAATTTATATATTTTGTAGAATCAAACTCTTAATTTTTTTTTCTTTTGAAAACTCTTTAAATTTTTTTATTAAAATGTCCTAAAATAATTAGTTAGTTTTTATTAGTTTGAATTAAAATGGGTAAATAGTAATTAAAATGGGTAAATAGTATGAACCTTTGAAATTTTATCACTAAATTATATAAATTGTTAAAATTATATTGACAACATAAACATATTCGAGGCTTGAAACTAAATTTTCCTAAAATATAAAAATTGGATAGTGATTTATTTTTTACTTCATTAAAAAATATTTAAATTAAAAGTATGATTAAAAAGAAAGGATGAAAGAAGTAAGAGAAGATAAACTTATCTCAAAATGGTTTACAATTTTTTTTAAGATGGTAATTCGTTGTATTAAGGAAATGGGTTCAGCCCAGTAAATCAAATACACTGCAATTTTAGATACAACAGAAACAACATGAAAATAATAATAATAATAATAATAATAATAATAATAATAATAATAATAATAATAATAATAATAATAATAATTTAATTTAATTTTAAATTAATTAGAGTAAGTTATATGAATAATTTACCTTCATATAATTCCATTAGACATTAGACATGCATTAATATTAAGACCTGTAAACAAAGGATTAGAATGGGGATGTTTTCATTATGATATACTTAAGAAAATTTATGTATTTCATTTTTAAAATATATATATTTACCTGCAAATTAAATATGCATTTCAATAATTATTTTCTTACTTAATGTGATCCTTAAAAAACAATATTAAAATTATGGATATACCAAAGTTAAATTATAATAATTTAGAGTTTAGTGAAGAGCTATGATTTTTTTTTTTTTTTTATTTTTGAAAAGGAAAAATTATGGAATTAGATAATGCATATATTAGAATTATGAAATTAGATTGAAGATAAAAGAGTAAGGAAAATTTAGTGAATGTAGATTTCTAACATTTCATAGCAAAAAATTTTAAATGAGTAATCAAATACTTTTTTGAATTAATATTCTTTTTAAAAAGTATAATATCATAAATAACAAATCGTTTTTATTGAAATAAATTACATTAAAATCAAATCAAAACATCTTTTGTACACACAAGCATATGCTAAATGCACATATAAAAAACTATAAATATTTTTTTAATCGAAGAAATAAGAAATTCCTATTGACCGTAATTCTGCTCAAACCATAGACAGAATCAATTAAATTTGAGACCAGAATTGAAATTTTTAACTGTGGTAAAATCAGAATTTAACCAGCGGTTACATTAAAAATTGAGCGGTGGGCAGGACTAATTGAAAGTATACCAACAAACGCAATAAATGAAAAGAAATTATTTCTTTTTTCTCTCCCAAGTATGAATCTTGTTTCTCATCTCTATTAATTTCTCATGTCCTCTTCCTCGTCCCCACCTGATTCTTTCTTCCAAATGTTAGGGAAAATTTTGAGCAAAGGATTGAAATTACAGTAATCTGTCAATCACCTAATGCTCTTTTACCTACTTAAAAAGCTTGACAAAATTTTAGGAGTTCTTCCATGTCTCCCCTTGTCTTTAGAAATTAATGGCTGCTTGCTTTTGCCTTATTTTCCCAGCTCTCTTCCATATGATCTCCTCCAGTACTGTATGAAAGTATATGTTGTGACTATATGCTTCAGTGTTTCCTTGTAGCTAGGATCTTCTTATTTCACTCCCAATTTGCCTCTGCTCATGCAGAGGATTATGTGACCATCTTCAATTCAATGAGCTGTTTCCATATCCTAATTGTTGTCGCCTCATTGTCTTCGTCCATTATCAGCCTGTGGATGGACCTGTCCACAAGCCACATTCTGTCATTGACCTTTTTTTTAATTACATACAACATAAAATGGGATATAATATCTTGCCTGGTATAATTTATCTTCCTTGACGTTTACAGTTCTATGCCTCAGCTCGCCTCTGTGGGTAGTCATTTCGTCCAGTACATCAAAGAAATCATCTTCTTCAGTTGGTTCATTCCTCATATTGGCCGGATCTCTCTCCTGCACCATGTTATGACGTGCATGAATATAGAAAAGCATCTAGATGGAACGAAATCCGAAAAATAACAGTTGATGTTTCCAACAATGCTCTGAAACCAAGTAAATTTAATCCTTAAATCGTATTTTTTATCCATTTCACAATAGCCGAAAAGGGTATTTCCTGGAGCTCATTCCTAATAAAAGAACTTTTTTCTTCTTAACTACCATCGGCTTCACAGTGAATGGAAACATATTTAACATTATTCATCAGTAAGGAGGAAAAAGAATTTGTCCTCTTTAACTGTAACTGAATCCACTTATCACTAATAATCATTATCAATTATACGATAATCCTTTTTTTCCCCTTGTTATTATTTTGTGTCTAGATTGGGAAAAAAGACTTACCCTGAACATAAGATTACGACTTCCTTTTGGAGTACCAGCAACTTCTTCATACTCAGCTGCATCCAGTTCTTGAAGATAACTAGGATGGAACAGCTTAGGAAAGATCAAGTGCCTTATGCCAACGAGAAGGAAGAATGGTAGTGGGAACAACACTCCGCCTATGGGTATCCATGTCACCCCAAAACAAATAAAAAAGTATGCAAATTGGAAAAGTGTAAATATAGCAATGTTCTTGAATGGCACCAACTCAACGAATGAAGCATGAACACCTTCCAAAACTCTGTCCAACACAATTCCACAAAAAGAATTAGAAAATAAAATTAGATTTGGAAATCTTTTACCCCTGCAAAAGACATGATTGATCATGCATACTATATCATAGGTTGATAGTTAACTGCTACTTTGAATTTCACTAAACATAACTTTTCTATTATTTTAAGTTGTTGCTTACTTGTAACGTCGATTTGGGGGAACGAACAGCAGTAAAATCCTTCCCCAAAACTGATTTCCTGGGAGACTATCAATGGCCATGTAGGCAAAGTAACCCCAAAGAACTGATGTAGGTATTTTCTTTATTATAGGCAGAGCACATGTTGATATTCCAACTAGCAATGATTGTAAAAGGTTGCTCATTCTCTGCTCATTAACTCTTACGGGCAAGTAAGCATCAATGTGTTTATCAGGATCAAATTTTTCTTTTTCAACACCTCCATCATCAGATTGCATTACAGCCACTTTCAAGTCCTCCAACTCTTTATCTACTGAAGCAGTCTGCAAGAAATCCATGTTAAGCAATAAGAATAACACGCGATGCCAAAAATACTTACAAGAAAGCTTTGAAAACTTAAGATACTTACAGGTGGAGCTGTGTCCATTTCTATAAACACAGCCTGCATCCTTCCATAAATTTCAGAGTTGCTTGCTTTCCGCTCAATGCATTCTTTGGCACTTTTTACCATCTTCTTTCGAATCAACTGCAAATCATGCTTGTGCCGTTTAATAATTGAAAATAATATTTATCTGTTTTTTTTTTGAGAGACAGGTCCTTAAAAAACTTCAGCATACCTGCTTCTTTAGAACTGCAAGGTTCTTAGTGTGCATGGGTGATTGGGGAAGAACACCATTTGAAGGAGGGAGTCCAAGCAAGCCACAAATTAAAGTCTAAAATCATGTAAAACAAGCAAAATGTAAGTATAAAATATTGACGAGCTATAAATGTTACAAGGAAAAGACAATGATCAAAGAATTGGTCAGCGACCATGAATCCGAGCAACAATATATCATAATGGTAAGCTGACGGATTCTTGAGATTGAACTCCTTTTGTTGTGCCATCTGCGAAGCTACACTGTGGTCGAAAAAGTATAGACCTGCGATCATAATGGCAGGCACAATTGCAGCAAAGATGTAAACCATTGGAACCTTCCCCATATCCTGCATTTAGATTTTAGGAAAAGTTAGTATTTAGTTCCTCATTAGTTAGCTTTTAGGTTTTGAAGAATGAAGTTTTAAAAATTTTACTAATTAGACATTTCATTAATTTTAACGGTCTCAAAATTACTTTACAAGATATTTTAAATTTTTTATTCAATAATTAACGGATAAAATTAATAAAAAGACTAATTAATATATTTTTAAAATTTCAGAAGTATTTTAATATATTTTTCTAATTCCATACCAAAAGAATTAAATAGTAAAATTTTTCTCATTTTAAGATATAGTTGAGATAAATAACATCATTTCAATTACATACCTCATGAACAGAGAAGCTAAAAACCCCGTCTAAACAAACATAAATTGAGACATGCAATCCTCAGAAAAGGGATTTCTATATATAAAAGAGTATCATCTAACTTACCTTGATTACAGTCCAATGATAAACTGATACAGAATCCCAAAGAAGTGGACAATCTAGTCTCCTGGGAACTCCAGCAGGAACTTTGTTGGGTACACTATAAGACATCAGAGTCCATAACAAGACCATTAGGGGAACCCCATAGTCTGCAATAAAACTTCGGAGCCACCCTGCAAAAGGTTATGTAAAAGATGAAGAAATCCCAAAGTAAAAATTTCTTTTCTTCTTTCGCCAAGAAGAAAAAAAAAAACTACTAATATAATTATTAAGGTATCAATATACTCAATTTCAGTTCTTTTTACCAGTGCCGTACCGCCATGACCTTGCCTTTCTAGTTTTAAGGGCAGTGACGAGTAAACCAAAAGAGAAAATGATTGCAAGCAACCCATTTACATACAGCCAGTGGAATTGGTATTTCTCTAACTGGGAATTCTCATGTTTGGGAACATAAAATTCAGTAACAAGTCCCTGTATTTCAAAAGAAAAGACTGTGAATCAATAGTATTCAACTGGATGCAACTAGTCAAGCAAAAAGTAAGCCAAAATCATGTTGAAAAACCAGTACTTTGATAGCCTCTTGAAGGAAAAGAACTGTAATCAACATGCCGAAAAGCTCCCCTGCAATTCTTGTAAATTTAGCGATGATGTTGGCGGCATTAAAAATTGCAAGCAGAAAAAGCATGAGTGCAGTCCAAACACAAACCCTGTGGAGAACGTAAATAACAATATATGAGTCAATGAAAGCACCTATGCTTGTCCAGAAGAAAGAATCTTAAATATGCCATGTACAAAGAATTCTCTTACCAACCAGCCCAGGCCAAGTACAATTTGTGGCCCAACTCAGCCCTTCCTTTGCTGAACTTGTATAAATATGTATACATTATAATAGTGGGTTCAGCAACTCCTACTATCAACAGTGGCTGGCCGCCAATAATTGAGTGGATTATTCCGCAAATAGCTGTAGAAACTAACGCTTCTACTGTACTCAGACTTCCATCTGAAAGTAGGCCAACATAGTCTTCAGGCTATGAGTTCAGAAGATTGCACTAGTGTAACTTTCACCTCTTTAATCAATCCAAATTTTAACGTGAAACTACCTGTACTCCTACTCAGTTGCTCTCCAAAGGCAATAACGGGAAGTGCAGAAGCAAAGAAGATATAGGTAGTTGGAGCCAATATGCTGACATATACAGAAAAAAAAATGAATAAAATATCAAGCGGGGACCTTGCAAAGACAAATTAGAAATATGGTGCTATACCTGATGCCTGAACGAAATGCACTGATCCAATCTTCCTTGTAGCACGCAGTTCTTCCTCTCAAATCCTTGATTATACCCTTGAATGGAGACCTTAAACTCTCCATTCCTGGTGCAAAGAAATTGTGTTAGTTAGGTTCCTCAACTTCTCTCCTTTATGTCGAGCTGAGAAACCAAGTCAGCTTGTAGATTCCTGTCGCTTAATATATGTATATTTTTTCTTTTAGGATACTCATTTTCAATATCCTCAATTTTCTCAGCAACCAAACAGAACAATGACCAAGAAAGAAGCATCTATCTCCATGCACGTAGAACATCCCCGTCCATTTTCATATTAATATGAATGTAACTCGCAATGATCAAACAAACACAATTATCAAATCGCATTCAGAATCACACTGAAACAAACAAATGAAAAAAGAACATATTCATAGAAGCACATTGTATGATAATGCTGCGGAGGAATATTTTCAATCTCACCTACAAGTGCTAGCCTGAAGAAAAGAAGAAAAATGTGAGAAACTCCCGGCGCGAAATGGGAGGGTGGCCGGAGATGTCAGAATAGTCCGGTGGGCCGCTCTGATCAATGCCTTATTTTGGTATTGTTTCTCCAAAACCAAAACATATCTCTCTCAGTGTTTCCCTCCCCCCAAAAAAACGAGAGAGAGATACGCGTAGCCAAGCCACGCCGAGACTAGAGCAGAGGGAAGGGTTTTGGCAACCATACAAAGTAGAACTAGGCGGGTTTAACGCTTAAGGAGTGGAGGCCCAATTGAATAAATCGCGGACCATATGGAATCCAAAGATTCGCTTACGTGGTGACATGTAATTGAATGCATTGATCGCCGAGTTCCTCCCGATCCCGTGTCGTCTTGGGTCTCTTTTAATAAATAGAAATCATGAGGAATGAATGTTGGGATGACGCCGTGATGGAATTCCGTAATTACAGGGGGGTGTGTGATAGCCTACGTGATCACCCGTGGAGTTTGATGGGGTTGAGCTAATCTTGACCGTACAAATTTGCCAAATTGAAAATAGACGGTGTTCTCCACCCTTGGATCTATTAGATCCCAGTGATTTGGATTTTGTAAGTAAATATTTTGATATGTTTTAATAATGTAAATTACTATTCATTCTTTTGCCTTATTTTAAATATATTATTTAACAATTTACTTTTTTTTACAATAAGCTTTTTCCTTTATTTTTAAAATAAAAGTCTGCTATTACTAATTTTTCAAAAAAAAATAAAATAAAATAAATTGAATAAATTTATGTTCTTTTTTTTAAGTGCAATTGTTTACAATAGAAATGTTTTATGTAATATATTTCTATATGATGATCTAAGATCCAATAGAATAGGGTTTTACCAGGGTTTTTCTATTACAGAATAAGGCTTAAACTTTCTGAGGAGGGGACTCCTCTTTTATACATTGTCTTGCTTGCTGGTGACGTGTAAAGATCTCTCCAGGATTGGACCACGCGTCTCTGCCATGCGGATTCGGAAGTACTGGGGTATCAGCCGCCTGCTCCATGCGTAACGGCCTTTGATTCTCCCCGTGCGTACGCCCGAGCGGATCTGCCAGGTTGTCTGGTGAATATTTTTCTGGATCCTGGGCTGGACCGAGAGTTGGGCCGGATGCTAAGCCTGAGTGGAGAGGGCCTGCTCCATGCGGACCGAGCCGGCTTGAGTGAGGAAGATGGGTCGAGCCCGGCCTTGAAGGTTGGATGAGCCAGGCTTGTTATGTATATTAGGTGTGTGGGCCTCTACGTCATGGGCCTTGGGCTGTGGTCAAGCCCCTGGTCCGGGGTGAAGGAATCCAGCAGTCATCAATTGCCCCTTCACCTTCTCGGCAGTTATTGCTCCAACTGTCGAGGGGGTGAATACCAAGAACTATTATGATCGCGTCTGTTCGGGTTCAGGTGCCTTAATAACATCCTTTCATCTTTCAGTCGTTGCGCAGTTTCTGAATTCTATCTGCTCTTTCCTCTTTCTGTCTTTTCTCTATTCTTCTTGTCCTCTGCCGCCTTTACTTTCTTGTCATCATTATCTGGACATTTTCTTTCTTTCCTTTTATGTGAATATCTTTTAGAAATCTGACATCATTAGCTTAGAGTCTAGTGTAGCTCTGCCCCGTGCTAAGTCCTCAGGCTCCGAGTATATATCGGTGCCAGCTTTTCTTCATTCGTGAGCCTTCTGTTGAAGCGAGAAATTCTTGTTTTATCTATGACGGGTCTATCTGACGCCTTCTTCAAACAGATTGCCTTGTGCCCCAGAGGTTTGCCGTGATTGTGCTCTTATCATCTTAAGGGAGAACTGTTTCTGACTTGTCCCTGTTTTGAAACTTTTTGCAGTTCCTGAAATAAAAATGGGTCAGTTCACAATTCTTGAAAATTTGATGTTACCTCTAAGGCGTTTGGATGGTGCATTGAAGATCCTTCGGGTATGGCAGTCGAAGGGTGGGACCATTCGGCAAGCTGCTGAAACTGTTTTACCCAGGTCGTCTGGCCGGCCTCCTCCTCTGCTTGTTGTCCGGGCTCCAGAGAAGTTCTGGGCTGTTGAGGGGTTCGCTCTAACTTCGCCTTTTTCCGCAGAGAAACAGGGAATTTCCTCGATGCCCATGTTGTCCTCTTTTGATATAAATGGGAGTGGCGCCGGCGCTCAGCTTGTTGTTCTTTTTGATGTGAAGTACCAGTATTATTATTCCCTTTGGTGTGAAGTACCAGTATTACGTGAGACTGGGATCTGCTGCACTCAGTCAGGTCTCCAGCGGTTTCTTCGAATGTGTACTTCGCGACCTCTTCGGGGCCGTAGCCTCGAAGACTTATGTTTTTCATGTGTGGTGCATGGTCGGCATACAATATCTGAGCTTGTTCGAATGTACCGTGCATCACACTCGGGTAACCGAACGTTTGCCCAGGGGAACAGTGAGAAATGCTTATGGGAATCAACTTGTTCAGTTCCCCTATAATAGCGGGACAGATCTTGGCCTTTTCTGCCAAACTCACATTCCGAGCTGTGAGAATTCCTCCGGGCTGAAGACCAGAGTAGTAGGATAGGTGATAACGATGTAATCGTAGATGATGATGTATGTGGTTATGTAAATCCTTTAAGGATAGTCTTTCATCCCGTAGTGTAAGCCTTTGTAACGTACTGTAATGTACTTTTCTTTTAATGAAGTTCTTGTTCTGCTCTCATGCTTAAGCTGTTCTCCTTTTATCATGCGTGAAATACTTTAGATTGCTCGCCTTATAATTTTAACCAATTGAGCTCTATCCTGCTTTTTCCCGGGCTGATCTAACCTATCTGCGAGCTCTGATGAGTTGAACTCCGGATCCACTTAGCCAACTGGGCTTTCAAGTTTCCGAACTGGACTGTCTGACCGACCTGTGAGATCGGTCTTTACTCCGATGAATTGAGCTTTGAGTCTCCTTCGTCCAGCCGGGCTCTCAGGTCATGTTGTCCGAGCTGGACTGACCGACCCGAGAGTTCTATCTTTGCTTAGTGAAATGAGCTCTGAGTTTCCTTTAGCTGGCCGAGCTCCCAAGTCATGCTGTCCGAGCTGGACTAATCCGACCTCTGAGCTCGGCTCCTGATGAGTTAAACTCTAAACTCTAAGCTCTCAGCTCAGTATGGATCCGAGGTATCCTTGTCGTCTCTTTCCGATCTCGTAACCCTTGTTTTAACAACAAGTCAAATCTTATATGTATTCTACGTGATGAGTAGGTCTAACCTTTTTCATGCTTTCATCTGCTTGCATCTTTGAGTTTTTCCTTCTATTTCCTTGATACTTACCACGGATGTGGTGAAGTGGTGGATCTTGTGGGTTAAGTTGT
Organism: Manihot esculenta; assembly: GCF_001659605.2. Taxonomy (NCBI): domain Eukaryota; kingdom Viridiplantae; phylum Streptophyta; class Magnoliopsida; order Malpighiales; family Euphorbiaceae; genus Manihot; species Manihot esculenta. Next base: position 32,232,934 of record NC_035176.2, on the reverse strand, counting down.
CTTGGCTGGAAATCAGGTCCGAACAAGTTGGACTTGCCTGGGCTTTTAAGTGATGGGCTATCATTGTGGACCTGGCCCTTGATAGATGTAGACAAGCCCAGCGATCATCCTTTTGCCCCTTTACCTTCTCTCCGGTTATTACTTAACCGTTGAGAGGGTAAACTTTGAGAGCAATTAATGGTCGCGTCGCTCCAAAACAAAACTGTTCAGATCAACGTTCCGTCTCATCATTGCCTTTCATTTTGAATTCTTTCTGTCTTCCGAAGAAATTAGCTCTCTTCTGCTCTCTGTCTCCCTGCAACTCCTTCTGCTTTTCTCACCTTATTGCATTTTCAGGTACGCTTCCTTGTTCTTCCATGGCAAGTTTAAAGCTTCCTGATGTTTTTGACCTTGAGTCGCATATTACACCTTCCAACATAACTAATCACATTTCCCGGAGGCTTTTAGATACTCCGTTGTATCTTATTCGAGCACCTCTTCCGAATGAGAGGATAGTTCTTCCTTACCCTCGCCCTCCTGGTTTGGTGGATCCCCAAGAGGTTCGTAGCATAGTGTTTTTCCTGAAGCAGAGAGAATTTGGTCTACCGTTACCTTTTACCCCTTTCTTTGTTGAGGTCTTTGAATACTTTGGGGTAACTCCTCGAATGTTATCCCCAAATTCCATTTTATTCATGTCCTGTTTCGAGTCTATCTGTCTAGGTTGGGATTTCGCACCTACGGCCTGTCTGTTTGTCACTTTTTTCCGTTTGGTTAGGGCGAAGCAAAACTTCTATTACTTTTCCCCTCGTAATGGGCTGTCTCTTCTTACGGGCTACAAGGATTCTATAAAGGGATGGGTAGAGAATTTCCTTGTGGCCGAGTTAAAACTAGGGTCCTGCCGATCGTGGGATGTGGACCTAAGGTGGGGGGAGGTCTATCCGGGCTGCAACGATCTGCCCGAATTGAGTCTTATTGAGCAGGTCGGGCTGCTTCGGCTGACTTCCGTTGAGAGGAAGTATGATGTCGAGAAGTGTATGTTTGCGTCCAACCTTAGGGATATCCGGGACACGGGTATAGTGCTTTGTCCGACTATTTTGTTTTTTTCTTTGCTCATAACATCATGAAGTATGCTAACTCTTTATAACTTCGTGTTTCTTGTAGCTTCTGAGGTTAAAATGGATGGCATCAAATTCCCCAAGAATTTTGACCTGTCTCGGGAGAACATGCATGCAATTTTTGATGCCTTTGGGGATGGGCGTTCTGTAACTGAGATTGCTGCAGAGCTGGCTCAGACCGCTTCCTCGAAGAAGGTCAGCCGACCTCCCATCAAAGCTTCTTCTCGAACTTCCAAGCCGAGCTCTCGCAGCATCAAATCAGCTCGGCCGTCTAGCCATGGTGGGTCGAGCTCAACCTCGGCGCCTGCTGAAGGATCTGGATCCATTCCAGCCTCCTCAGAGGTCGCGGGGGGAACTTCCCTAGCTATTGTGGAGCAGACCCAAGCTACTGAACGAGTGGGGCAGGGTGCCGTCCATTCTACTGAGGGGGTGTTAGGGGAGGAATTTAAGTCCCCTGTTGAAGACAAGGAGACCTCTGGAACAGGGATGGAGATCATCCTCCTAGAGGATCAAAGCCCAGAGGTTTCTGGTGAAGGTGCCCCTGCCCCTGTGAGGACTGAGCCTGAGGGATCTGAGGGTGTCCCCTCAAAGACCGGGGGCAAGCGTCCGACCCCTTCTGGGACGCCTGTCCCATCTCCTGCTCGTAAGAAATCCAAGACTGCTGCGGGTCCTTCCCCACCTCTTTCTACCATTGGGAAGGGGAAGGGTGTTTCTTCTGTTCCTTCGTTGTCCCCTACTGACAGCATTCTGGACCTGTCAAGCATTTCCTCTGAGTCTCCGGCCTCTGCTGTTGCCGCACTTCTCCGGGAGCGGATGTTCGGCGGGATAACAGAGGCTTCGGATCCTCGTCTTCTGGCCCTGACTGGTTACTTGGCCAGTTCTACCAAGGAGCAGGTGTCCTTCCAATCTCGCTCTCGGGAGGAGCTCGGATCTACGATTGGAGAAATGCTTCTGATGGTAAGTTATTATTTCTTTTTCTTTTCACTTCTCCTTGAGTTTGCTTTGTTTCTGTTCTTGACAATTGTTCTTCCGTACTAGATGTTAGGCCTGGTTATGGAGGTGGATGCCCGTGACCTCTCTCTCCGGGAGTCCGTGGACCGCCGGATCGAAGAAGCGCGTCGTGATGAAAACCTGACTGCCACCAGCGACGCGAGGGGCCACCTGGCAGCCGCTCGGGAGCAGATCCAGTCTCTCCAGGTGGAGTTACATTCTGCGCTGGAGGCCTCTAAAAAAGCTGAGGACAGAGCGGTTGAGGCGGCAGAGCATAGCAAATCCCTGGAATCAGAGCTGTCTCGTACTCGCAGGGTTCTCCAGGAGTCTGATGAGAGGGCAGCTGAAGTGGAAGCTCGTTGTGTAGAGGTTGTAAAACAGCTGTCCTCTATGACAACGGCCCTTCAGGAGAGGGATGAGGCTGTTGGCCAAAAAGCCGAGGTCCAGCGCCAACATGAGGCCTTAAAGGCTGATTTTGAGGGGCTTCAAGCTCACCTGAATGAGGTGAAGGCTCAGAGGGAAAGTGCCCTAGCCCGGGTGGATGTCCTTGAGCAGGAATTGGGCACAAGTTCTGAACGTATCAAAGATCTGTCTTTATCGGCTGAAGAGTTCAACCTTCGCCAACAACAGCTGAAAAATGAAGTCAGGGCTTTGGAACGTAAATGTTTAGCCCTGCTTGAGGTGGTGAAGTATGTCGAAGGGAAAGCTCAGCTGAAGCGTGAACAGTACATAGTGGAGTATCAGGAGTCTGATGAGCTGAAGGTTAAAATTGATCAGGCCTGTGAAGCTCATCTTCAGGACTACAAAGACTCTTCTGAGTTTGAGAAATTTGTAGCCAAGGCTTGTGAAGAACATCTTGATGAGTATAAAGCTTCTAGTGAAATGAAACAGGCTATCTTTGATAAGGCCTACCGCATGTATGTAACTGGCTACAATCGCGGTTTAAGAGAAGCTAGACAGGCTCCTGATATTCCTTTAGCCAAGCTTCGTAGGCGCGAAGTGGATTCAGATGGCGAGTCAGTGCTATACGGGGAGGATGATTTCCCTTTGCCCCGAGGAGATTCTCGGAGGAACATAGACCGGCCAGCTGAGTCTTCATCAGGGGAAATCGAGATAGGGTCAGAGGAGGATGATCCTGATTCTGAAAAAGACGGCCTCCACCTTGGGTCAGAAGTTGCCCCTACTATTAATGTTGAGAGCTCTGGCCCAAGGGACACCGAGCTTCCTTCGGAGGTGGCTGTAAATAGAGATAATGCAGGCGAGGGTGTTCTTACTGATGTAAGTCCTTTAAGGACTATTTATCCGCCTGCCTCAACGGAGGGATAAATTGTAATAGCTATTAATGAAATATTAGTTTCCTTCTTGTTTTTCATATTTCTTGACATTTATCTCTACTTTTCGTATTCGTGATGTAAACTACATATTTTCATTCATAAGCTCTGAATTAATCTTAAGTTGTGAGCTTAGCTCTCAGCTGATAGTCTGAGAGATCAAATCTTATACCATTATAATCAAAGCAACTATCATGTCAGTTTTTGGTTTTTAGTTCTTCGTTCTTGGTTGTGACTTCGTATATTTGGTCCGGATAAACTGACTTAGGCGTTGACTATAGCCTTTTTATCCTCCTAAGGATTTTACGAATCTTTCTATGGAGGGAGCTCGGCCTTTCTCTTTAGCCTTCGTATCTTGATCCTTTAAGGATATGAGTCTATCCGAGCTGAGAGCTCGGTCTTGGGCCTTCGTGAATATTGGTCTGGGCTGAGAGCTCAACCTTGAGTTTTGTAAGAATATAAGTCTATCCGAGCTGGGAGCTCGACCCCCTTTTTTTTTTTTTTTTTTTTTTTTTTTTTTTTTTACAGCTCTGGGCTCTTCTCTTTCCGAGGTCGGAATTGGATTTTATAAGTTGTTCCTGTGGAGAAATTTTTCCTTTCGGGAGGCTCTTAAGTCCTTCACCGACCTAGGAGATCTTACGGGATCCTGTTTTTCTTTGGATTTCCGGGACGACCTCGGGACCTCGCCGGTTGTTTTTGACTTCAGGAGATCTTACGAGATCCTGTTTTTCTTTTGAATTTTCGGGACGACCTCGGGGCCTCGCCGGTTGTTTTTGACTTCAGGAGATCTTACGGGATCCTGTTTTTCTTTTGAATTTCCGGGACGACCTCGGGGCCTCGCCGGTTGTTTTTGACTTCAGGAGATCTTACGGGATCCTGTTTTTCTTTGAATTTCCGGGACGACCTCGGGGCCTCGCCGGTTGTTTTTGACTTCAGGAGATCTTACGGGATCCTGTTTTTCTTTGAATTTCCGGGACGACCTCGGGGCCTCGCCGGTTGTTTTTGACTTCAGGAGATCTTACGGGATCCTGTTTTTCTTTGAATTTCCGGGACGACCTCGGGGCCTCGCCGGTTGTTTTTGACTTCAGGAGATCTTACGGGATCCTATTTTTCTTTGAATTTCCGGGACGACCTCGGGGCCTCGCCGGTTGTTTTTGACTTCAGGAGATCTTACGGGATCCTGTTTTTCTTTGAATTTTCGGGACGACCTCGGGGCCTCGCCGATTGTTTTTGACTTCAGGAGATCTTACGGGATCCTGTTTTTCTTTTGAATTTCCGGGACGACCTCGGGGCCTCGCCGGTTGTTTTTGACTTCAGGAGATCTTACGGAATCCTGTTTTTCTTTGAATTTCCGGGACGACCTCGGGGCCTCGCCGGTTATTTTTTACTTCAGGAGATCTTACGGGATCCTGTTTTTCTTTGAATTTCCGGGACGACCTCGGGGCCTCGCCGGTTGTTTTTGACTTCAGGAGATCTTACGGGATCCTGTTTTTCTTTGAATTTCCGGGACGACCTCGGGGCCTCGCCGGTTGTTTGTACAAAATTCAGGCTTATTGGCCTTACTGTCGCTTCGTCATCTCAGCTGGTTTTGTGCCTGGCTGAGGCCTTGTTTTATGTAGAACGTTATTCATAAAGATAATCACATTGTATAAACGATCTTTATTTTCTCATGTCTGTCAAAATACAACGTTTTTCTTTACGAATATTTCAAGGAAAATACCTTTTTAGGTGCTGGATGTTCCAAGCGTGGGGCTCGGGGTTTCCTTGCATATCTTCGATTCGGTATACCCCGGGCTTAACTACTTTTGTCACCTTGAATGGACCTTCCCAGGTCGGTGCTAGCTTGCCTGCGGCTGCTCTTTTTCCTGTAGCTTCCAGGTTTCTTAAAGTCAGGTCTCCCACCTTCAAGCTTCTTTCTCTGACCTTTTGATTGTAATATCTTGCCGCTCGTTGTTGATAAGCAGCAGTTCGGACTTGGGCTTCTTCCCTAACTTCCTCAAGAGCATCTAGGTTGCTTCTTAATTTGTCCCCATTAGCGTTCTCACTAACGAATTGAACTCGATGAGTGGGGATCTGCAGCTCAACTGGGACTACAGCCTCTGTGCCATAAGCAAGTGCAAACGGGGTTTCTTGAGTGGGCGCTCTGGGAGTGGTTCGGAGTGCCCATAGAGTGCTATTGAGTTCTTCTGCCCAATTCTCCTTTGCGCCATCCAGCCGTTTCTTTAATCCTTGAAGGATAGCTCTATTAGTGACTTCCGTTTGGCCATTAGTCTGAGGGTGAGCCACGGAGGAGAACTTATGCCATATGCCCATGTTCGTCGTAAAGGCCCTGAAAGTGCTGCAGTCAAATTGTCTGCCGTTGTCTGAGATAAGTACTCTTGGTACGCCAAATCTGCAGATGATATGTCCCCATACGAAATCTATCATCTTGCGAGCTGTGATTGTGGCTATTGCTTCTGCCTCTGGCCATTTCGAGAAATATTCCACAGCCACCACTACGAATTTCCTTTGCCCTGTAGTCTTGGGGAAAGGTCCCAGGATGTCAATTCCCCATTGTGAGAAAGGCCATGGACTGGATATGCTTGCTTGAGGAGTGGCAGGGGTCCTGATAGCATTAGCAAATCTTTGACATACGTCACACCTCCGGACAAACTCCTCTGCTTCTTTTTTAACAGTGGGCCAGTAGTATCCTTGCCTGAATATTTTGTTAGCTAATGTCCCTGCTCCCTCGTGAGCCCCACACAGGCCTCTATGTATTTCCTCCATTACTTTTGCAGCTTCTTCCGGATTCACACACCGGAGCCATGGGCTGGACTTCCCTTTTCTGTATAAAGTTCCCCTTATTACTTGGTAATTGGCAGCTCGAGCTGCTATCTTTTTGGCTTCAACTGTATCCTCGGGGAGTTCGCCCTTTTCCAAGTATCTCAGGTATGGAGTCATCCAAGTTGGGCCCTGCTCCACCTGCAGTACTGTGTTTGTCTTCTTGAAAGCAGGTGTGCTGATATGCTGTATGTATACTTCATCAGGGAGCTGCTCTAACTCTTCTTTGGTTAGTCGACTAAGCAGGTCTGCCTCCTCATTTTCATCTCGAGGTATCTTCTGAAATCTCATAGTAACTCCTCGGCTTGTGAGGTCGGCTTCCACAGTTTTTACTTTATCAAGATAACTCTGCATGATGGGATCTCTGGCCTGATATACTCCCGTCACCTGGTTGATTACCAGCTGAGAGTCACTATTTACTTCGAGGTCGGTTACCCCTATTTCCAAAGCTACCAACATTCCGTTCACCAAGGCTTCATATTCGGCCACATTATTAGAAGCTTTGAATTCTAGCCGTAAGGCATAACATACTTTAAAGCCTTCCGGCCCCTTAAGTATTATCCCAGCGCCACTGCCCTCAGAGCCTGATGCTCCGTCTACATATAGCTTCCAGCTGGACTCTTGGGAAAGCTCTCCCTCTCCTTCTTTTCTTGGTATCCCCGAGGATGATCCTTCCTTCTCCTCGTTGAATGAGCATTCTGCTATGAAGTCAGCCAGCGCTTGAGATTTTATAGCTGTCCGAGGTCGGTACTCCAGACAGTAAGGGCTGATTTCCACGGACCATGCTAACATCCGTCCTGAAGTTTCCGGCCTACGTATGATCTTCTTTAAAGGTTGGTCCGTCATCACAACTCCTTGGTGGCCTTCCAGATAAACTTTGAATTTCCGGACTGCTAACAACAAGGCATACGCCAATTTTTCGATGTTTGAGTATCTGACCTCAGTGTCTCTGAGTACCTTGCTGACGTAGAAAACAGGTTTCTGCTCCCCTTCTTCCACTCTTACTAGTACTGCGCTGACTGCTTGCTCTGAGGCTGCCAAGTATATCAGGAGTTCTTCCCCTTTTATGGGGCTGCTGAGCACGTGAGGCGAGCTGAGGTATTCCTTAAGCTCTGTGAAGGCTTTTTGGCAGTCTTCTGTCCATTCAAAATTCGGGACCTTCCTCAATTTTTTGAAGAATGGCAAACACTTTTCTGCCGACCTTGACATAAATCGGTGAAGCGCCACCACTCTCCCGGTTAATCTCTGAACGTCCCTTACACAGGTCGGCTCTGGCATATTTAATATGGCTTCCACCTTCTCCGGATTGGGCTCAATGCCTTTTCCACTCACCATGTATCCCAAGAACTTTCCTCCCCGGATGAAGAAAGCACACTTTGCTGGATTCAACTTCATCCTGTGTTGATCTAATACCCCAAATATCTCCTTTAAATCCGTTATGTGTTGTTGGAAAGTTGAACTTTTAACCACCATGTCATCCACATACACTTCTACATTCCTACCGATCTGATTCTTAAAGATTTTATTCATTAATCGTTGGTAAGTTGCCCAGGCATTTCTTAATCCGAAGGGCATAGCTCTGTAGCAGTAAGTCCCGTCTTCAGTTATAAATGAGGTCTTCTCCTCATCCGTCTTTTCCATTGGGATTTGGTGGTAACCGGACATAGCATTCAAAGAAGACATATAATCAAAACCGGCTGTCGAGTCGACCATCTTATTAATATCGGGGAGGGGGTAACAATCTTTAGGGCAGGCCTTATTCAGGTCGGTAAAATCTATACACATCCTGTATTTGCCATTGGCTTTTTTGACTAACACAGGATTGGCCAACCACTGTGGGTACATAACTTCCCTAATAAAACCTGCCTCTTCTAGCTTCTGCACTTCCTCCCGGGTGGCTTGCTGCTTTTCTCTTCCCACTACTCTCTTCTTCTGCTTTACAGGCTTGGCCTCGGGGAGGACATTCAATCGGTGTGTCATCACTTTGGGGTCAATTCCCGGCATGTCTGAGGGCTTCCATGCGAAGGTCGGCGAGTGACTTCGGATCAGGGCCATGGCTTCACCTTTTTGTTCTTTGGTGAGGCCGGCATTGAGACTGAAGACCTTACTCGCTTCTTCTTCTGATAGAGAGAAGGTCTCCAGCTCTCCTACGGGTTCTGTCCGGGCTTCCTTTGTCTCATCCCTGACCTCCAAAACTTCCGAATCAAGCGCTTCTCTGGTTGAGTTCGGTTCCGTCACTGTGGCCAAGTATACTGCCCTTGCTTCTTCCTGGCTGCCCCGGACCATTCCCACTCCTCCTTCCGTTGGGAACTTGAGTGCCAGATACCTGATGCTAGTGACAGCTTCGAAGTTGAACAACGCCGGCCTCCCCAAAATCGCATTGTAGCTTAGTGGGAGTTTGACCACCAAAAACACCTCATGATGGGTGCGAGCCCTGGGTGCTTCTCCCAAGGTAAGGGCCAACTTCACCTTCCCTTCCACAAGTACCGGTGCTCCTCCTATCCCTTTGATGGGTGACTGGTCCCGAACCAGCTGTTCCTCTGGGATTCCCATCTGCTGGAAAACCCGATATGACAATAAATTGACCTTACTCCCATCATCCACCAGAACCTTCTTCACCCGAAAATTATGAATGACTGCTTCAACGACAAGCGCGTCATCATGGGGCATCTGAATGCCCTGTGCATCCTCCGAAGAGAAAGCGATGGTCATGGGAGAGTGTTCAACGATCTGCATAACCTCGCCATTGCTGGTCTCCCCTTCCCGGTTTCTCTTCTTCCCTCGACGGTTCATCCGTCCTCCAGTTCCTCCAACAATCATATTAATAGTCCCACTGGACCCATCATTCACTGGTCCAGCTCCAGTTCTCCTGGGCATCTGGGCTGCCGGACCGGGTTGAGGCCTCTGCCCCTCTGGTTTCTTCACAAAATTTTTGAGATGCCCCCTTTTTATCAATCTTTCAATCTCCGCGATTAACTGAAAACAGTTATTTGTATCGTGGCCATGCGTCCGGTGGTATTGACAATACTTGTCAGGATTCCTCTGATCTGCTTCCGACTTCAAAGGTGTGGGCCACTGGAGAAACTCCTTATCCTGGACAGCCATGAGCACTTCGGCTCTGGACGCATTTAATGGAGTCGGTTTCTCCGGGACCCAAGGAGGGAGCACTCTTGGTTCGAGAACCCGAGGAGGAGGAGGCCTTTGATCCCTTCTTTCCCAGGTCTGCTTGTACGGCTCAGGCCTCTTTCCACGCTTCTTCTCGTGTTTCTCCGACCTCCCTTCCTCTGGGGCTTTCTCTTTTCCTTCCACCCCTTTGGCAAATCTACTCGTTACTAAGGCGTCATCCTGCCTTATATACTTTTCCGCCCTCATCATCAACTCGGCCAGTGAGGTCGGAGGTTTCCTGCTCAGAGAGCCAAAGAACTCGGCAGAGGTTGTTCCCTTTTGCATGGCCTCTACCGCCCTTCCTTCGTCAAGCTCGGGAATCTGCAGGGCCTCCGTATTGAAACGGGCAACATACTCTCTGAGGGATTCACCAGCTTTTTGTCTCACTGTTTCTAGATAGCTCGTCTTCCTATCTGCTGGCACCCCGGCTACAAACCGGCTAATGAAGCGAGTGGCCAGATCTCCGAAACTTTGAATGCTTCCGGCCTCCAGGCTGTTGAACCATGCCCTCGCTGGTCCCGCGAGCGTTGTTGGGAACACCTTGCACATCAGAGCATCTGACAGAGTTTGCAACTCCATGAAGGTCTTATAGTTCATGACATGCTCTCTCGGGTTACCAGCTCCATTATAGGCCGCCATCGGCGGCATCATAAACTTTTTGGGAACGGTCTCCTGCTGCATTAACTTTGAGAAGGGAGAAGAAGTAGGCAAGGAGGTTTGACTCTGATCTTTCTTACCCAGCTCGGCTAGGAGCTGCTCCTTCAACCTTTTCAGCTTTTGGTTCATTTTCTCGTCTTCCGGGCTGGATCTTTTGCCCAAACTACATTCTTCCTCCTCTGTTTCAGTTCCCGTTTCCCTGGTTGTTTCAGCAGAATAGTCATTCACCTCTTCATTTTCTATCCACTCTCTTGCCCTTCTCCCATGGATTCGGGCCTCCGATTCTTCCTCTTCTCTGGCATTGTGGTTGTTAGTTTGGAGGCGGGCAGAGGTAGGTTGGGGTTCATCGGTTCTGGGTTCCTCCACTACTGGGAGTGCGTTTACTGGGGTGCTAAGTCCCGTTTGTTGCATTATCTGCCCCAACCAGTGGGCAGTGGTTTGTAGCTGGAGAGCCATGGTTTGAATGTCTTGGTTAGACAGGGTCATGGTGGGAGTATTCCCTGCCAGGCTTGGCGAGGGATTAAGAGAGATAGGTGTTTGGTTATTCAACGTTGTAGGGCTAGAAAAGGAGAACTGCTGCCCATCTTGGGCAGAGCTCAGGTCATTTGGAATATTAAGGTTACTGTCTTGGTGGTTTGCCATCGTGGATCTCAGTGGGTTGTGAAAGTGAAAACTCCAGTGATGAAAAGATCTCATTCGTTTCCCACAGACGGCGCCAATTGATGATCTGAGATCCAATAGAATAGGGTTTTACCAGGGTTTTTCTATTACAGAATAAGGCTTAAACTTTCTGAGGAGGGGACTCCTCTTTTATACATTGTCTTGCTTGCTGGTGACGTGTAAAGATCTCTCCAGGATTGGACCACGCGTCTCTGCCATGCGGATTCGGAAGTACTGGGGTATCAGCCGCCTGCTCCATGCGTAACAGCCTCTGATTCTCCCCGTGCGTACGCCCGAGCGGATCTGCCAGGTTGTCTGGTGAATATTTTTCTGGATCTTGGGCTGGACCGAGAGTTGGGCCGGATGCTAAGCCTGAGTGGAGAGGGCCTGCTCCATGCGGACCGGGCCGGCTTGAGTGAGGAAGATGGGTCGAGTCCGGCCTTGAAGGTTGGATGAGCCAGGCTTGTTATGTATATTAGGTGTGTGGGCCTCTACGTCATGGGTCTTGGGCTGTGGTCAAGCCCCTGGTCCGGGGTGAAGGAATCCAGCAGTCATCACTATATATATAAATTTATTTATTTTATAAGTAAATTACTTTATTCAATTTATTTTTAAATTCATAAATTGAATTTGAAAAAAAATTTCGGCATAAATGAAGGAAATCAAACTAATGGCCATAATTTGGTAACTCTTTCGTCAAAAATTCAAAGTATAGCAAGGAAATCAAACTCTTTAATGAGTATTTTGCACTCTTGAAGTCACCTCCAGTCGACCAAGGACAAAATTGAACAAACCAAATATTAAGAAATTTAAGAAATTTCATCCCAAAGAATTGAGTTATAATAGTATGGATTTTTTACCACGCATTTGTTGGATTCAATTTAAAATCAAATCGAAATGAATAAATTTAAAACTGAAATTTTAGTATTTATAAAAATCAAATCGAACTGATTTTAATTAGAAATCGAATCGAATTGAATTGGTCTGATTCAATTTGATCAATTTAAAATTTTAATAATTTTTTGTTATTTTTATCTTTTATTTTTAATATTTTAAAATTTAATTGAAATATTTTAATTTTAATATGTTATAACCTCTCTATATTATTGAAAATAATATATTATTATCATTAATCAGTTTGATTTAATTTTTTTATCAAAACCGAATCAAATCACAATAATTAAAATTTTTAAAATTAAAAATCGAACTGAATCAAAATGAATAAAAAATCGAAATAAATTTTTAAATTAATTCTATTTGGTAGATTTTTTCGATTTGAATTAAATACGGCTTATTCCTGCCTCTAACCTAATCTTTTAAATTTAAAAATTGAGTATATAACACTGTACTTTAACCGCTTCTTAATAAGTTTGCTCAATCTAAATTTAGATAATTAGGATTAATGAAATTCAAATATTAAATAATTTAAGATGAAAAAGAAATTCAAAAAATTTTAATTAAAGGTATTTAATAGCCAATTGAACATATTAAGGCTCTATATTTTTCACATCTTCTAATGTTTAGGTATTTAAAAAATTTAATTAATAGACAATATTTTACTATTTAAAGTAAAAATTAAATCATTTTTAAAAAAAAATGAATTTTTTTTATTAAAAAGGAATTCATTTTTCACTTATATAAATCTGTTAATATATTTATTGCCAAGATTCAGAATGTTAATCTCACTTTACTATTTGACCAATTCACATGGTGCCAATCACTTGAACCGAAATCAGAAAGATTCGTTAAGCTCCTAAAAGTGATGAGAACCCATTCCCAATGCTCTTTTTGCATTATCTAGATGTCGTAGGATCTGAATTGAGTCTATGTATCATTTATTTATGTTAAATTTAGACAAAACCTAACTTATTTCAAATGCTAACTCAAAGGGAGGAATGTCTATGGTCCATATAAGGGGCACATTACCCCTTTCTACAATCGATATGGGATTCAACACACACTCTCACATCCAGAATTTTTACTGGTGCGTGACATATTTAATGGGAAGGTTCTGATATCATATTAAATTTGGGTCAGGTCTAACTCATCCCAAAAGCTAGTTCAAAGGGAAGGAGTGTCTATGACCCATATAAAGGTCACATTACCCTGTTCCACAACCGATGTGGAATTCAACAATTTAAAAGTTACCTAAATCTCAATAGTATAAAGAGAAACGACAGTGCGAAAATGATAACCAAATACCAAAGCACATGCAAAGAAGGAAAGAAAAAAGAATTCCACCAATTTCATTTGTGTTTTTAGGACATCATGAGGTGGCAATATCTAGATTCCCCACATTCTAGTATTTGTCATTTCCTTCACACACTATAAAATAATAAGAAAACCATTACCACTTTCATTTTAATTTTAATTCCAGTCAAATGCATGCCATGCAAGATGAAAATCATTGGGCAACACTACACTTTTATCCAAATAGATAATGATAATAATAACCTACTGGGTATCTAGTTACCTACTACTAATTCTGCACTCACTTGACCAAAATCTCTTGTAAGGATTCTTGTCGTTTTAGTGCTACGACAGGCTAATGTTCCTTGTACAAGTGAACAGAACAAGATGATATTCATAAATGACTACATGATTCTACGTTTACATTCATCAAGCTCTTAATATTGATAAATGGCAACAAATTTGCCTAAAAATTGTTTTGTCAGAAATGTTTTCAGTCCTATACAATCATCACAAGCCTGATATAATTACTAGGAATTAAAAACTGGGGAAAAAATCAGCGAAACGACTTTAACCTCAACAATATCTTAAGCTTCCATCTATCTTTGGCTCTGTTCTCTGAGGTACATGCAATCAGTGAGCCTTGTAACAGAGAATGTATACATATCTAAGACATTAAAAGGAGAGCTTCGCGGGTGCGGCCAAGTAGTCTCAGGACTGTTGCAGCAATGTGGTGTCCAGTCAGCCCTGCCAGAGTTAGCTGTTCCTTTGGCAATGCGTGTTCGATATAGCTGTCTGGTAAAACAATAGGCCTCCACTGGAGAAATGGATTGGATTAAAAGATCAGAATTGAGATACAATAATCTGACTGTAGAATCATAAACTGCTTGTACTCATACGGTTCCATGATATAGTTGTATAAAATCTAGCCTATTAGTTCCATTTGTTATATATATCTAGGAAAATAAGCTAATTAATAAGTCATGTAGAAGTAAAAGTATTACCTTAACTCTGCCATCAAGCTGTCCATCAAGTGCCATGAACTGTGCAACATGGGATCCAAATCCTCCAACAGACCCTTCCTCAACTGTGACCAGAAATGCATGGTTTTCACATAGTTGTCTGAGAAGCTTCATGTCAAGTGGCTTGCAGAATCTTGCATCAGCAACAGTTACCTCAATGCCCAGCTTTGAAAGAAGGTGCCGAGCTTTGAGGCAGTTTTGAACCATTGCCCCATACCCAAGCAAAGCAACATCTTTACCCTCTATAAGAACTTTCCCTTTTCCAACCTGCTTAAAAGAAAACAACAGTCAAAATGAATTGAACAAGTGCAATGTTCAAATTCTTAATTTCATAATATGCATCAAGAAGTAGCTGTAAAAAGAAAGAGAAAGAAAGGGAAGATAAGAGAATCAGCAATTACACGAAAAAGAAGGAATAAAAAATTTGAAGGAATAAAAACACAAGAACATAGGAGGATATAAAAAAAGCTATGCCAAGTAAGATTATATGAACACCTTTTCAGACTGATACGCTGCACATTCATTTCTGCACAACACAGCATTTGTTATTCACAATAACACATAACAGAGTGCGTGTTGGCTAGCATATTAGCATGTGGAAAGAGGAAATTAGAAAGCAAAATGATTAAGAACAAGAATGATAATGATTTTAAGCATTAGAAATTGACATAGATAACAAGTTGTACCCTTTTTGCTTAAGCAACAAAACTAAGGGTTCCAGTATAGTCAATATCAGCTGAAAGGAAGAGTGTTATAAAAAAGACGTTAAAAGGATGACCTCAATTGGAATTCCACTGCGCACATAGTGGTCTGTCCCAATAATGGCACCCCTTGGATAACGGAAGCAGACTGGACGATCATCAATGTGAACAGCAGTAGCCACCATGTCCACAAGCTCATCCTCATCAGATGGTGCCATAACAATCATGTTTGGTAAGCATGACATGTATGTTATATCAAATGCCCCACACTGCATTGGACCATCAGACCCTACCAATCCTGCACTTGAAATGACAAAACGAACTGGAATCTTCTGTTGATCTACATCATGGATCACCTGTATAAGCCACAAAGGAAACAATTCTAGTAAATTTAATAGTTATTCCACGATTGATGTCAACAAATATATTTACTAGTATTATAATTGATGTTACTACCACAGTTACAGAAAAGTTTCTAGAAAGGGAGAGAGAACCTGGTCATATGCTCTCTGTAGAAAGGCAGAAGGAATTATGCAAAATGGCTTCAACCCTCCACATGATAACCCAGCAGAAAAAGTAACTGCATGTTGCTCGGCCATTCCCACATCAAAAAACCTGTCAGGAAATCTTTCCTGAATTACTTGAAAAGCTGTTTCCATTTCCATTCCTGCATGAACAGTCACAATATCTTTGTCCTTCTCTGCTTCCATAATCAAAGTCTCCACAAAGCAATCACTATAAGTTCGAGTGTGAATATTACAGAGAGAAGAATCAGACATAAATGAACCTGCAAAAGTTATGAGAGAAAGATAATACATGATTCTATAAGACAATGAAAATGGCTTCAACCACTATCTATTACATGTGGGGTCATGGTTGTGAAATAGCTGATATGTTTTGGGGTTGCTACAGGTTGAAAAAGTTCTCCCAATGATATGCTTCTTATACATGTGAGTGTAGTTTAGACTGAAAGATGTATGTTGAAGATGGAAATGGTTACAAGTGTTTCAGGCTTGCTACAAGATTTGGAAGCCTTAAGGTAAGGCAAGTCGAGGCACTGGTCACAACTCCTAAGGCTTAAGTCATGACAGTAAAGGAGAATCAAATAACCAAATGCGTTGATTTCTACAACAATATCCCCATAGCAATGGTACTTTCAGCACTGCACATGCTTAAGTTAGTGATTAATGAAACAAGCACAAGTGCTTTGAAGCATTAGAAGTGAAATACCTTCCTGCAGGTTTTCCAATTTGCCATCCTTTTGCTTATCTTCCCGTTCTCTATTTTCTTCTGTTATTACATGTACCAAGACAGGACCCATAGAATCCAGGGATGCCACTTCTTGTAGAACACAAACTAGGTCTTCAATGTTGTGTCCATCAACAGGACCTATGTAATACAAACCAAGTTCTTCAAAAAGGGTTGCTCCTGGAGGACCCATCAAACCACGTGCAAACTCATCAACTTTGGCTGCTATTTCATGCATACTCCCACCGATTCTTTTGGTAACACCCTTGACAAAAAGGAGGAGAGGGAGAGAGATGAATAAAAAAACTCAGAATTCACTCTCAAGATGATATAAAAATTTAAAGAATGAGTTACAGCAGCATAAAGCACAGAATCTGATAGTTCTATAGTTTTCATAGAAATTAATAACATGAATAAAATTGCATTGCTCATGTTCCACACTTATCCACTACCTCATTGAAACATAGTTGGGTAATGGTCCTTTAGAGCTTAGTCAAGTAAGTATAAAGTAAAATGTAGAAAATACCTTTGCAACTTCTCTAAGCTTCCGAAATGATTTATTTGACTGGAGCTTGCTTAGGGTACTAGATAGAGCATTGATGGTAGTCTTGGGACCCTCTTCAATCTTTCGATGCAAAGAGTGATGGCTGTCATTTAAAATGACTATCATATTTGAATCCAGATAGCCTGCATTGCTCATTGCTTCATAGACCTGACCAGCCATAGTTGTCCCATTGCTGATGACTGTAACAACACGTTCTCGTTTCCCTTTCATATCACGTGCAATTGCCATCCCTGAATAGAAAGCAGTTTTTCACTCTTAAAGTTTAACCATAATCATAAAAACAAGCAAACATATTAGAAATTTTCAATTTAAGGAACTTGAGAAGTTTATTTCATAGGCTAATAGCACAGCAGACTGTTTAAGACCTGAAATCATAGGCCTACCTCTAGCGTTTGGCAGCAGGATAAGAAGAGTTTTGGGAAATGACATACAGATAGCGAGAAACAAGAGATAAAGGTCCAAGAAAGAACATATCCATATTAACAAAAACATACAAGACAACTAGAACTGTTATTTATACTTCCTAGCTAGATTTCTGGGACATATTTAACTAATCAACCAAATGGAAAATTCAGAACTTTTGGTCAATTAGCCAGTAACAACTGTATAATGGATTCATGAAAATCAACCAAGCTACAACTTGTTTCATCTGCTATCTCTCAGTTCCTAATACAGATATAATATAAGTCGCTAACAAGTCCATAACAGTAAGAACCAAAAAAGAATAATTTCGAGGCAGAGACCTTGCCATCAGGAAAGTGCAAAATAGAACGTCAATACTCATATAAGCACAAGGACTACATCAGGAAATATTACCGAGCCCAGCAGAAATGCTATTGCATCCATGCCCTGCCCCAAATGGATCATATTCGCTCTCAGACCGAGATGTAAAGCCAGAGAGACCATTCTTTTGTCTCAGTGTATGCATAAGGGATCGCCTTCCTGTGAGAATTTTATGTGCATATGCCTGCCAAATAATGGATAGAAAATTGGCAAATGATACTAAGTTCCAATAAGGAAGTCCAATTGCTTGATATTTCACTTTGCTTAGAAGTAACAGTTACTGATGCTATCCTATCTCATTACCGAAACACCCCCCCCCCCCCCCCACAAAAGAAAAAAATAAAAAAAGAGGAGAGTAAATAAATAGATAAACAGAGAAATAAGTAGGCCATGATTTAGTCAGTCTCTTTTTCCTGACTAAGCATTCCTGCACTGAGAATGCTACGGCTGCTGATTACCTGTTCCCCAACATCCCATAGTATCTTGTCCACAGGTGCATGAAAAACATAATGAAGGGCTACAGTCAGTTCCACCACTGCTAAACTGGCCTTGATAGATTTGTGAGTCCTTGACACTATAGACGACAATTCTGCACGGATTTCATCAGCTAGTTGTTTTAGTTCCTGCACCAACCGATCTCCAGTAATTACAGAATTTGAAAACTTAAGACCGTAAACCATGTTAGGAAAAATACATAAAAAAGCTCATGACTAACCTTAGACGTCAAATTCTTCAAGTGGATAGGTTTTTCAACCACATCAAGTATGGGTGTTGGGACTTTCTCCCAGAAGATATCATCAAGATCAGGTACTGAATATATTCGACGAACAAATCCCTATCAGAAAAACACAAAAAAAAAAAAGAAAGAAAAAAAATCAGATGCACCTGCATATTAAAGCAGCAAATAATACGAACTTTATTCAAAGGTATTTTCAGTTTCTAAAATGGAGATGATCTAGATTTTCTTTCAAATGTGCCAATTGATTAATTTGCAGCACCATCCTGAGCATGTGCAATAAACTTGTCAATGACATTTTAGGTAAGAACTTAAAATTCTCTACTGACTAACGAATAGTTTACTTGAATACAAGAACTTGGGAATTTTTTTTTTTTTTCAGAAAAAGAGTAGATTGATAGGAAAATAATACAAGGATAGAAGCCCAAAATACAACTCGTTTGCAAAACTAAAAGATTATTAGTAGTTTCTTAGGATTATTAGTAGTTTCTTAGGTAGCTTCATAAGAAAAATGTGGATTAATCACATGATGGACTTCCCTCCATTCGAAAAAATTGAAACTCCAGTGCCTTAGCATCATGGTGTAGTAAGACCCTAAAAGCCACAGCCACAGATCTAAACACCCACATGCACGCATCAAGCATTGGACCAATTCTGAATTCTATCCTCCATTTGGGTGTATGATGCAGTAATTCACAAGAGTATAGGGTCACAAGCACAAAAATTAGAGAAACTCAAGACGTAAAGGAAAACTCTGTTCATAAACAAATGAAGCTTAGAGGACTAAGGACTATCATATCCATCTTTAATAGCATTTGTTGCCCGTAAACTGAGGTGACTGAAATTGGAAGCCTTGACTGTGGTATTTAATAAAAAATTATCAACTAAACGAAGTAGAAGACCTGCAAAAGTCAACAAACATAAACTTCAAATAGTTCCACTTCATTTTTTTCTGCAAGAAAAATAGACCAATACCAACTGTGCATGTAATTAAAAGAATAAAAAAAGTAGAAAACTTTTTTACATACCTTGGAATTGGTGATGGAAGCAGAACTTTCGTACAAGTTAGTTCTTGAAAATCCCACTTTATAAGGAAACTTGGAGCTTGAAGTATCCAACAACTTCTGACCAAATTTTCCACGGGAATGTGCAGTGATTCCATATGGGTACTCAATAGCAGCAGTACCCATTAGGAAAAACAGAGACCCAGCTACCCAAAATTTAGTATGACGCAAAATATATGACTTTGGAGTTCATCAGCATGAGAAAACTTCAATATTGAAGGTTTCGATATGGAATACTTCGCCCAGAAGAAGAAAACGAGGAAATCACAAAAATTGTGAAGATATATAATTACACAATTTGCAGATAAGACAAGAAAACTAAAATTAAAGAATATATGACAGATATAGCTGACAGGCACCCAAAACGGCGGAAGGGGAAAACATTCACTAAGATTGAGGCAGGATGCGAGAGGAGAATCGGACAAAGGAAGCACAATTTTGAGAGATAGGACTGGTTTCTATAATCAGAAAAATATGAGAACTAGAAAGCCTTTTTTTTTTTAGAGTAGGATTGGGCCCCAGTTCTGTAAAACTCAGTAATTTACACTCACCATATCCCTGGTCAACTAGAAATTAAATTTTTATGTATATTTATTTTTATGAAACAAGAAATCTGTAAATAAAATAATAAATAATGCAGCTTGGATAAAAAGGTTCTGTCATCTAAATTTGAAATTTATTGTTTTTAATTATTCCCAGTAATTATTATTATTATTATTATGTTTTAATTGATTGAGTTATGGATTGTGTTCGCATAAACACTTCCCATTTAACCTTGTTGAAATCCCATTTTTAATTAGGCTGTTTTCTTGAGCAGAAAACAAAGGCCCCAAATGAAGCCTATAACTAAGGAAACCGATTTGATTTTTTTTTTTTTTTTTTTTTTATAATTAAATTTGGTTTCATTTTTATTTCTATATGATTTCATTTGAATATCATTAAACTCACTCACTATAATAAGTTTTAAATTAATACAATAAAATATTATTTCTCTCTTTATCTTTCTCATAATTTCATATTTTCTAAGCAAAATTATTATTAAATTTAAATTTTTATTACTTCTCCTATCTATCTATTTTTATAAAATTAAATATTAAAAATAAATAAACTAAATATTCAAAATTAACTAAATTATAGTTCATAACTTTTTAAATATTATTATAAATATTATTAATTTTAATCTTAATTTTGCTTAATATTGTGATTATAGTAATTTATCTAGTTAAAATATTATTTAATATTGATATTTTAAAATAAAAATAAATAGGTAATAAAAAAAATATAAATAAACAAAATAAAAAAAACTAAATTAAGTGCTTTGACAAGTGTTGGTGATCAGTTTGATTAAAGAAGTTTTCTCATATTGAAATGCGTTTAATGAAACTAACAATATGGTGAGAAAACAACTAAAATAGTTGAAAATTACAGAAGAGAAACGTTAAGTTCTTAAACTAGATTAGATTTTAATAAAATATAATAATAGTAATTTATTTAAAATTATGATAAAAATAATAAAAGTATTTAATAACTACTCTTAGAATTTAGCAACATATGCCCAACAAAGGATAGATAAATGCACTAGCGAAAAGTTTCTGTTACTAATCCGCATCATCTGTAGAAAATCACATGCAAGCATCTCCCAACAAAATTCAAATGCTAAACAAATTAAAATTTCAGCTAAGAATCAATGCATACAGAGAATTGTACAAAAGCAATAGACGCTTAAAACTGCAATGGCGAAATCAAGGCTAATTGGCTTGTAATTTACAAGCTGCTTCTGATTGCAAAGTGATAAGTGGACTTCCAAGTTATTATTCATTGTTTTTGGTGAATGCCAACTCAGAAGCTAAGGCAATATGATCGCTTCCCCATTTCTGCAAAATACAATCACATAACTTTAGATGACTGACCAGTGCCTTGCATAAAAATTTTGCTTCAAGGCATTCACTTGAGGTTAAAAAAATAAATAAATAAATAAAAGAAATTCACTTTACTATCAGCAAAACAGTTCCATGTTTGTAAGTATGCTTCAATGGAATTCCAAGCACGGTCAATCTATATCTGGCCAAGACCTCTACTCAATGTAAGCCCAAACTCATTAGGCTCACTAACTGGAAAATTTTAGTTTGCGTCTTAATAGATGGGATAATTTTACTTACTGTCACTTAAGTTTGGAACTTGTTTCTTTTCGAATTAGCTTTAATTTGTTTCAATAAGATCACTCAATCAATTTACCCCTTCATACACCAAATGCAAAGAATCACTAAGCTTCCTAACTAATCATGAACACAACGGGTGTTGCTGAGTCAATTCCTTGAGTTACCACATATTTGAGGAAGCCCCCTGAAAGAACTTACATTGATTAAAGCCTTATGATATTTTGATTTCAACATTTCTCGTGAGGCATTTCAAAGAGCAAAAACAAGTACATGACCGAACTTTTTACCTTTGTTGGAAAGCCAGGTGTCCATTGCATAGCGTGTTTAGGTATTGGAGCAAGCACCCGGATAGTCTGGAGACCTTCTGAATACCTGGATGTTTAATCAAATTGAAAATGTCTAAATAATTTTCAGAGTGATCCAAATACAAAAATGAAGATTTTTTTTCCCTCTTCTTGTTTTAGTCAAGCGGCAAAATAGAGCTACAGTATTTGGGGTAGCCCATTCAAATAAAAATCCCTGGAAGCACTTCCCACTAGAACAGTTTCAACCTTGGCCTTCTCCGAGCACAATTTTATTCAAATATTCATTCTGAAATTTCCTATCCCCACTTGCAAACTAGGAGTGCTCACTACCCAGCAGCATGAATTCATAATAAAAATATTTTACATATAAGGAGTTGAAAAGAACTAAAAAAAAAGCATAAATAAGTAGAAGCCCAAGACTGCATTAAGAAGAGTAATATCATTAGATATCTTACCATATGTAGTCAACTGTGCCTAAGAAACACCTGTTGTAGCTGGTCACCAAGGGTTCTCCATTTGAGTCTCTTGTCCCCGAACAGTCCTGCAAAGAGCATAAATGTGAAACTCTTCTACACTTATTTGTTTGGAAGAAGAGTGGGGGAAGAAATGGGAGAAGGGAACGGTAGTAGTTGTTTGGACCCACAAATCTAATCCATTCAAAAGCTGAGAGATTTGGACCCACACTAAAATCCTTCTATTAACTTTTGCATTCTGCCCTTCTCTACTTCCCCTCCATCCATGCTAAATTTCCACCTTTTTATTATCTCTCTCTATATCAAAAGTTAAGTCATCAATATCTTCATTAGATTAATATCACATACAAAGTTCTTGTTTCCTTGAAACATTACTGATTCAAGGGAGAACAGAAGTGTAATATGCACCAAGCATGCATCAATTGTGCTATCAGAGTATTTGAATGTTTGATGCATTTTCCTAAACTTATGCGTCTTTTCAAATACAACTAATTTTGTAGAAAAGACATACTCAATGTAAAATCTTGCAACACAGTCTCATAGACACACTTATCCTTCCCTCTTATTCCTTTCCCCAGTTCCCTCCTCAACCACACACTATTGAAGACGAAATATATGTATATATATAAAAACAAAACCACATGATCTCTAAAATCTGCAAAGGAAGAGGATGAGGTGAAGAAGAAGAGGATGGCGGGCATAAATCAATAAAGATACAAATCCTTTTCCCTCTAACTCGTGATCATTCACCAATCTGTTCTTACTCCAAAAGCGGCAGAGAAGAAGAGAAGTTACAATACCAAGATATCTACCTCAACTTCTGCATATGTGCTTTTGAGCTTTAAAGGATGTTCCAAACTTGTGCTGTCTGGATTGCCAGTCGCAGTTGCTATTTCCATTGGAGTCCACAATGATGGATCATATGCAGTTCTGTCCACATTGACAGCCTCGGAATCCAGGTCCAGAGAAAAGTCATCAAGACCTTCATTACTAGGTGAAGGCGACTGAGAGTCATTTGGATCAGAAGAAAATTCATTCTGGGAATGAGCAAAATCTGATTGTCCAATTTGACAAAAATCTGGGGAATCTTCCGACTTATGCAGTGCAGACAAAAATGCACTCTGACTTTCACGTAGCATCCTGCTTTCCCCTTGGATGTTGTTTCTATTCTGCGGATATGCATCATCCAGTTTCTTATCTGGATGGTAAATGCTTGTAGAGACGCTTGAGATATTGGTTTGACAGGTGTCTGAAGGGTTACAATTCTCATCATTAATAATAAGCTGGGATGGCAGATTTCCAGAGCTCTCCAGAAGAGAGACTTTAAGAGATTGTGAAAGATTATTGGATTCTGCGCCTTTATTTTCTTCATAAATATTAGAATGGGAATGCTCACATGACAATCCTTGACTAGAAAGAGAACCAGACTTCATCTGCTCCATCTCATTCTTATCAGGATAGGCGTCTTGAGCATTGGAAGCTAATGTGGGAGTCAAGTTATAAATCTGCACATTCATTTGATCAACAGCAAACTGACTTTCACTGTGAGATATAGTTAGATTTTCCTTAATGTTATCAATCAAAACTGACATAGTTGACTCAGAACCTTCCTTACAGTTGTTTGTAACATCCTGCTGAGTTCCTTTTGTCTCTTCAACAGATATTGCATTTTCCTTAGTCCCAGACTGCATAGTTTTGAATGACATGTCAGACCCATCAAGCATGGTTCTAGCATGTAGAGGCTCAGAGTGATAATTACTAGAAGAAATATTCTCCTCAATTTTGTCTGGGTTATTCTGTATCTGTGTATCAGAAAGAGAATCACCCAGCTGGTTATCTGCCATCAGAGTAGCTGGAATTGAGTTATTGGAAGAATGAGTCCTACAAAATTTGGCAAACTTTTTAGCTTCAAGGATCAGAGGCACAAGTAAAAACCACCAGAGATTAGCATAAATCACTTTTATCTGTACCAACCTACCTGGGATTGGGATTAGTATTATGACTTGGGTTATATGGCCTTGGAGGACGTATTTCAGCAGAAGCTTGTCCTGATACTTTATCTCGATCTACTCCAGACAAATCTAACTGCAACACATCAATGAGATTTTACATTCATAGTACAGTACATCAAACATGCCTTAAAAAAAAAAGGAAAGAAAAGAAGTATTACCTTCTGTTCTGAGATAAAGTTGTACAACGGACTCTATGCAAAAACATGAATGTCAGCATCATAATAAACTATTCTAGAAAGTTTCAAAAGAAGTCATAAAGACCAACACAGAATAGTTTTATGCCATTTAAGAAATACAAAACTAGAAGTTGTAACCTTTGGAGTACAGTTAAAATCTCCACAAAGAACAACCGGCGCATTCCACGTTTTCGAAACAGCATGTGCTTTATCTAGAAGTGTTCTAACCTGATCAAAAAAGCAGGTTAGTTGATGTTACTTATGCACACGCTTCATATATTAAGATATGCACTCTAATAAACAGGAGCTCATAATTATTAAGCAAACAAATAGAGTTTATTTTTCAAATTAAACTAACATGAGAATAAAGCTTTTCCTTTCCTTGTTGCAATCTGATAACTAGTCCAGTAAAAAAATGATTCTTCTAATGAGGAAGATACTTCTCAATCTAACAATATTTTTAATTACCAGTGTTTACGAAAGTTTATACAGTAATAAATTCAATCAATATAAACACCATAGAGGAATGAACTAAAAAAATGCTTTTAATGACAACAATATTCAGTAAAGGATTATTGCTAGAGAAAAGCCCATACATCATATATATTAGTACATCGAAAATAAATACCTGACCAAGCTTAATTTCTCCTCTTCTAGGATTGTAAAGTACATGAATATTACATATGACAACTTTATCAGAACCTTCTGAACTGCAAATGCAAAATGCTAGCATTCAGTTGACGATGAAATGAAGAGGTAAAAATTCATCTTGCATTTGAATAAACTTTAAGATATTAACTTTTGCGTGAGATACTTATGGACATGAACTAAATACAGATCAACAAGTGAAGACAATGCTAAACCTTTTTTTCTTTTAATGAAAACAGGCAAACAACTAAAAATTCCTGAATTATACCTCGTAGGCAGTGCCGATGAATCTGCATTACAATGTTTACTTGTTAACTGCTGATAAACAAAAAAATAAAAAATAAATATCATTGTAATCAAGCCACATGAACCAATTCATTAAGATTTTTTTTTATTTTAAAAAAAGCATAATAAGGCTGATGACTCTTTAATTTTCTAAAACGAGAAGACCATGTACCTCTAGCACACATATCTGACAGACATTATCCCGAAGTCCAAGCTTATTGAACTCAACAGATTCTTCATGCAGCAACTTGAATCTAATATGGAGGTAGTCAATGGAAGTTTTAGACTATATTTGCTTGATTGTCTATCTTATAAGATCAAGATGAATAATCAAACATCTTTTTTTACCCAAAAATTAAAAAAAAAAAAAAAAAAGACAGAAAGTTAGAGAGCAAATTAAAGCAGCAGAAAGGGATTGACAGATAACACACACCTCCTGCAACATAGGATCCAAAAACCAAATTCAAACTGAACTACCACAAAGAAATCAAGTGGGAAAGGTCCATCAATATATTGGCCACTTTAACCGAGATACAAAACTAGACATAAGACTAATCAATATTCATGAGGTAATAAAATTTCTTCAAGCTGTTTCTCTCATTCAAGTATATGCTGCAATTAGCAGCCCACGGACTATCATTCAAGGGCCATAAAATGAAGAGAGAAAGTGTGTGTGTGTGCGCATGAGAAAAAAATGACAGGGAACTGCGGGTCTGTTGTAGGGAGAATTTTGAGGAGAGTGCTAAAATCTGTGGAGCTTTCACAGCATAAAAATTGTGAGGGCATAAGGGCATGACTATATATGCATTGGTGTGAAAATAGATGCAATATGTATGTGGAAAGAAAGGAGTTCAAGGAAACTAGTGTAGAGATGGTTGAACTACTTATTTAGGAAGAACACATTAGTGCAGCAAACGCAACAACTGTAATTAGGACAGTGGCCAACTGCCTTTTTGAACAATAAGCATGCTAAGGTAATAAAAGTAACTATTAATCCCCATACAGCACCATAGATGAGACCCAAATCAAGGGACGTAAAAATATGCAGGATTTCTTTTACCTTGATGTTCTCCAAAAGATTGCACAACCATCGACTGCATTGCCAGTTCGCATCTATACAAAAAAAGAATTCAATAACAGTTTGACCAACCTCTAATTCAATTTCCCACTTCCCAGGTCATGGAATTTTTCTTTTTACAAAAAGGAAATTTATCGTGTTGCACATTAGTGCAGAGTGTACAAACCAGAAAGTAACTGTACACACTCATTTACATGCATGCTCTCCCAAACACATATATTGTAACAAAAAATACGACACTTTGGCCAGCTTGGATGGCATTATCACAGGGACTGGAAAATTATGAAGCATTATTGCTTGAGAACTACAGGACTGACAAAATACAAGCATGTGCATCCACACAGAATTCTAGTATATTAAAATGATTTAAATGTAATCGTCAATTTTTAGACAGCTAATGAGCAAGACTTTTTCTCCTTAGCTTTAGATAGAGAATGGAAATCTCAAATCTCAATGATACCTTAGGGCATCAGTTAAGTTAGATAATCAAGGTCCTTCAATTTCAATGCTTAGATCCACACCAAGTTGTAGACTTATCAATTTTAGAATGGGAAAGTGCTAAAATAGAGAGTTTACACCAAATGCAAATGTAGAGAGAAGAACCAATGGCTTTTCAAAACAGACCTTCCAAATGCCATTATATCCCCATATCTTCAACTGTTCTTCTAAATCCTGAAATCTATCAACCTCCTGAAAATGTTATGTCCAGTCAAAAAGCATTCAAGAGCAATGAAGAGTTGATTTTATGCAGGCAAAATGCGACCTTTGCTTAGGCAAGATATGAAGCTAAAACAAAGAGAAGAGTAAAAGACCTGAAAGCACATTATATCAGCTGACCATAAGCCAAGCTCAAAAAGTATATTTCTCTTTCTCCAATCCCAGTCTAACATATAGCGTGGTATGTGAAAGTAAAGTTTGCTCCGATGGCTAATAGCAAGATAATCAGCCAGTATATTATAGGAAAGAACAATAAACTTATCTGCAAACCAAACCAACAAACCAATAATTAAACCAACAGTCCCTCCAGGAAGCTTAATATTAGAAGAAAAGGCCCCTTGTAAGCAAAATCCCATAGTAAATTGATTAGGTTAGTCAAGAAGTGAAATACTTGTTCAAGATACATATACATTTTCGACATAAATCAAAATATTTCCATCACTAACATCTCCATCAGAACACATACTTCCACATAAAAGTCAAAATGGTAATATTACCAGAATTAGGAGGAGGCACCTTTTTTGCATACTCCCACTCCCGATAATCCAAGGGCTTCGGAGGTCGCGGTCGGAACTGCTGAGGCGGTCGAAAAGCTGGATTCTGATCAAAATGCGAAGCTTGACGAAACTGATGGTTTTGACTCTGAACGAATGGTGGAGGTTGTCGAAAATGTTGATTTGGATTGTAACGCGGAGGTCGATGAAGATGCTGGCTTTGATTGTAAGGTCGCGGTCTACTGAAACCTCCACCTGCTGCTTGACGGATACCTAAATTGGCTTCCCGAACTGACTGGATGTGCGATTCTCCAGTCACAACTTCCTGGTCTCTTCCGCCGGTACAAGGCATGTCGGAAAAGCATCTTCCCCATTGCTTTCTGCCACCTCGATACTGCACAAGAAGCCGTCAAACTTACTACATCAGCACACATAGCTACTCTTATACGTAAACAAATAATTGTAGGGAGAGAAAGAGAGGGAGAATACAGAAGAGCGAGAAGACATAGCAGGAGTGTCTGCGGCCGCAGCGGCGATGAATCGAATAGGAGCAGCAGAGCGCTTCATCTACAGTGAGTTCGGCTTCGTAAGAGCGGTGTCAACGCGCTTTGCAACACGCTCGGTCAGAGTTGGTTCTATTCAGTTGAACGACGTGCCGTTTATGTTATTAATCAGTCGTTTGAAGAAATGATGCATCTAAAGCGTAGGTTTTCCCCATTTGTTGACCGCTTGATGTCCATAAAATGTCATCGAACGGTTCACAACAAACAAGATACTCCTATCTCTAACCTCTTCCAGTCTTCCTTGGACTTTCCAGATTAGTCGCATACATAAACAGGCAACTCCTGCACAGTGTAGGAAGAGTGTGTTGAGGTAGGAAACGATGTCGTTCCATTCCTCGCTATCAACTCTACAGTTCCCATCTCTCTTATCCAAAACCAGGAACATCAGGGGAGACAAAAAACAGGCGGCCGTCTCTGTCAGCTCTCGGTTCAGAGCGTCTACCGATATACCTGATTATCTCTCGGCTGATTGGTATGCTAATCGGCTATCAGATTTTCTTTCGAAATTCTTATACTTGATTTCTAATAGCTCGATCAGAGGATCACGTCTGTTTTACCTCCTCAGTTACTTTAAAATTCAAATTTGTGTTTAACTGTATGATCGATTTATATGCATCTATCGTCAATATTATGAAATTACTCATATCTCGGGTTGCTTGAGATGCAGCAAGCAACTTTGTATCAGGTAATAATTTTGACAGAATTTTTTGGTGGAAAATATGATCTTTTTGCGTTGTTTGTTGTCAAATAGGAGAAAATTATTTGGGAAAAGAAAAACAGAGGAGTTGGTTTGAAGGAATTTGTTTATGAAATGCAACTCCTTGTTTGATGTTGTACAAGTGACTTTGCATTTTACTATTTGGATTGCAGGCTTGAATCTCGTAGGAAGAGACCTTTTGGCCCAAGGCTAAATGTAACTTTCTGACCCTGCAAATTAGCAGTTGAAGTCCTTTTATTAATAATAATAATAGTAATAATAATAATAATAACTAAGCATGATAGGATATGATCATCTTTGTTAAATTTTCTTTGTAGTTTAGTGCAGAAGAAGCCGTGCAGCACCAGCTTGATGCATTGAAATATAATGATCAACCACGTCCAGATTATGGAATTGAAGTTATGTACAGGGTAAATCTTAATCTCAGTCCATGATGCTCTTATTATTTTTTGCCTCTTTTGTTTTTGAGTTACCAATGATGTCAAAAATTGGCCTCCATTGATTCCCGTAGTTGGGGAAACCAGGATTGTACCACCTGGTTCCTGGTGGTGAGGTCCCCCAATGCCTGATTGAATGACTAGTCAGCAATGTAAAATGGTAGATGGAGAGAGTTAAGAGAGAAGAGATGACAGAGTGCTTAGACCCTCTCTCCCACCTTCCATGAAATTTTAAAGAGACCAAAAAAAAAACTCTTCCATTTGTCTTTACTGTTGCTTTACATGAATGAGAGAGCAGGAGAGAGAGAGAGAGAGAGAGAGAGAGAGAGAGAAAACAGAGAAGTGTGAGGAATATTATTATATGTGTGTGTGTGTGTGTGTGTGTGGAACATTGATGCTATTGTCCGTTTCCATGGCAGTTTGCTGGATTTGACCCATTTGAGAGATCAACCTATTTTGGACCCTTCTTTGATTTGGGGCAGGTGAGTGATTTTCGATGTTTTTACCTCTTATTTTTCTTTGTATGCTATATTTCTTACTTAGAGTTGTCATTATTATTGCAGTTTGAAAGATTTAGACGTATTTTTCACCATTCAACCTACCGTGTTTTGCTTGGGCACAGAGAGAGAAAAATCCTAAGTAGTTTGTTGGTGAAAGAGGTTTATTTTTTTTCTTTTCCAATTGTTTAGTTATTAAATGAGCGATAACTCCTCTCATGTGGAACAAGATGTCCTTCTCTTCAAATTACTGGGTGTGACCTTTATATTATTATGGAACAGAATAAATTCAAGCAGCGAGTTTGGATACGAGGAACTCGCCCAGAGGAGGAAGAAATATTTCAATTTACCATGGTTCAGGTAACTGCAGCCTTTGTTTGAGATTATCTCACGTCTAGATAAATGAGAGCAGCATTTATTTTGATCAAATCTCCACCTAGACTAATTGACTGAAAGATAGCTTTAAACATCCATGAAGTATTTCATATTGTAATGGTTCTAATTCTGTAAACTGTATTGCTCTTTTTCAAGGTTGGTCATTAGTTATGATTGCTAAGCTAGTAACCTCTATAATATTTATGCAAAAGTTTGAGGGGATCATATTTATTGAACTAGATCAACTTTGTTTAAATCTAGCTAGCTATTCACTTGAATATTGGATGGATTTCTTAACATTATGGTTTTTTTAGGGAAAATTACTTTTTTCGTGTTAAAGGTATAGTATAATTAACGAATTCGTCCCTCTATTTTTAATATCCAACATTTCAGTCTTTGAAATTTGATTCCGTCAAAATTAGAGATTTCTCTATAAAAATGTCATTAGTGATAGTAGAACTATTATTTTTAGAACCCAACACTTTAATTTCTGAAATTTAATTCATGCAAATTTATAGGTCCCTCATTCAAAAAATCAAATCAACAAAACCTCATTTAAAAATCAAAGCAACAAACTGGAAATCTCAAATTCAATCTCCATAAACAAATAAAAATTTTAATAAATTCAATATTCAAACTCAATAAATATAATAAAAATCAAGGGAAAAATACTTTTTCGTCCATGAGATATAATATAATTAGATTTATCTCTCTATTTTTTGAACCTAATGTTTTAGTTTTTGAGGTTTAATTCAGTTAAAATCCACGGAAGAAAATTTCAAACTCAATCTCTACAAACAAATAAAAATTTTAATAAATTCAAGATTCAAACTCAATAAATATAATAAAAATCAAAATATATAAAATTTGAATTATTAAAAATAAAAAAATTAAAACCCAATAGAAGTTGTTTTTGTGATACTGCTCGCTATCGATCATAATTTGCCGTCCGTTACTCTAGTTGCCCGTTGCTCGAGTTGCTAGTTGTTCTTGTTACTTGCCGCTCACTCTTTGCATCTTTGGCTATTCGCACTGCTCGTTGATCGCATATCCAACAACTCATCACTCATTGCTCATGTCTTCAGCCACTTGCATCGCTCGTTGATCACATCTCCAACTACTCACATCGCTCGCTTCTTGCATCTCCAGCCACTCGCGTTGCTTGTTGCTCTTATCTCCAGCCATCCTCCATCTCCTTCCAAAATGAGTTTGTAACATACAAATTTTGTAGTTTTGAATATGGGTTAGACGAATAATGAAGAGGGTGGGAAAAGTAGACGAAAGAAACCTGAGAATCTAAAGGGTAGAAGGAATTTTTATTAGGGAAAATTACTACTTAAATTTTATGATACGAAGAAATTTATTAGTTGGTTTATTGATTTTGAATAATGTATTAAAATATACTTAGACATTTTAAAAAATCTACTAATAGTTCTTCCGTTAATTTTAGTTATTAAGTATTTAAAAAAATCTAAATAACTTCTGATATGGAGAGAATAATTAATAAATTTTTTAATAATTAAAGAAACTAACTAATAAGTTTTTCAAAATTATAAGGACTAAATAGTAAAATGCTTAATGACAAAATTAACTGAGAAAATTACTAGTAGACTTTTTAAAACATTATAGACGTTTTAATGTATTGTTCAAAATCGAATTACTAACTAACAAGTTTTTCCAAACTATAGGCATTAAATAGTAATTTTTTAGAATTATATTTAATCATTTTTCTTTAATCACGTGTAAATTATTAATTTAATAGAAATTTTTTAAGGAGGGATTTTGAATTTTAACGGAATTAAACATTTTCGTTGGAATTAAACATTTTCGTTAGGATGAAAGCGTTGGATTCTAAAAATAGATATATAAATTCCAGTGTTGGATTCTAAAACAGAGATGGATTCTAAAACAGAGAGATAAATTCTTTAATTATGCTATATCTCAAAGATTAAAAAATAATTTTTTTTTGCTTTTATAATATTTGTACCAACAATAGCATGTGGAAAGCCTATTTCACATTTACATTACAGACTCAAAACTCATTACAATTGCCATATGGATTTGATGTGTGGCTCGTGATTGCAGAGAGTTGGTGGTTCATGGGATGGTTATTGGCTGACAGAGTCTCTTTTAAATGATGGAGATGCTTTTGCCGGTGGATTAGCCTACTAACCTGTAAATGAAGATGGGACTAAGATGATGAGCTCATTTTAGTCATGTTGAAGAATTTCACTGTCTTCCTACTCAGCCTCAGAATTGTGTACATATTATAATAAACTAAGGTCATGTTGAGCCCAACTGATTCTGTAAATTAAAGCTGTATATATTATTCTACAGGGTAAGTTACTAGTGCTTGCTTCTCTTCATTGGCATCACCTAGTTGGCTTCTCTTGCACCGCAGAATCTGGTTTTTACATTTCTTAGTCAATATTATTATGCATTCATATGAAGCAAGACAACTCGCCTTCTCCATAGAAAAGCTCTGAAATTTTGAAGTGTTAGCCTGTAGTACGATTATTGAAGGGCACTGCTCCATCTTCCAGAGTAAGCTCAGTTGATGCAATGCTGAGGCTATCAACCAAGGATTATCGAGAAGCTTTCACTGTCTAGCCATAAGAAAATAAGAGGGAAAAAGTAATTTCAAATGCCCAAAATTTTATCAGCCAGCAACGTCCTCCTTCCAACATCAATATAACACCAATTGTCTACAAACTATATAATGTTCTATAAAAGGTCATTGGTCCCACAGACCAGTTCAGGAACTGTTGAAGTCGCTTCACAATCAGATTTGATGTTCCCAGTATATAGCATGAAACAAAAAGGGTTACCAACTTCAATGTCAACTTTGCAACATCATTTCTTTGTCTGAGTGATGTATTTCGTGAGGACGTAGCAGTCTGGCGGCGTAATGTTTGTGTAATAGTTCTGGATGGTATCTGTGATTTCAAATCCAAATTTCTTATAGAAGTTGATGGCATCCTCATTGTTTGTTTGCACATGCAAGTAAATCTCAGAAATATTTTGCTTAGAGCAGAGATCAAGAACATGATTCAGCAGTTTTGTACCTGCATAATCCAGGCATTCTATCAATATTCTCATTTTGCCAAAACTTTCTTTCACAAATTATCACTCTGTTCAGCGGGATGATTTCATAAACTAGAATATTTTTCAGCAATGGGATTCGGATTTGTTCTCATGTATGGTTCTATGAATATAGAGTTCATGACAACTTTGTAGATCTGGCTAAAAATAGGGGCCTTTTATCAAAGTGGGCGGAATGAAAATAAAAATGGTCGAAGTGGGGTGGGAGCACATTTTGCCAAACCGGGGTGAACATGGCAAAATTCAGCCCCTTGGCAAAGCCTGCAGCTCGTTATACCAGCGGCAAGATGCTAAAATTTTTTTTTTAAAAAAAAAATTATTTTGCATATCTGGTGGAGAGTTTCTGCCAAACAACAGTGTCGCTTGTCATACATCCTGCCGCAAGCAAAATTTTACCTACACGGCAAATTCACCCTGGTTTGGCAAAATGTTTTTTTTCCCACCCAACTCTGACAAAAAAATTTTCATTCCCCCAACTTTGATGAACAGCCCTGAAAACCATAGCTCTACTGCTAACAAATTCAAAAACCTATAAGGCATATGGCAATTAGAAACAAAAGACTTGGAATCAGTTTATGAGAGAAAAAGAGGGGGAAAAAAAGATTTAGAATTCTGGAAATGTCCGATTCTTATTCAAGGAGCAGTTTCTCTGAATGATTTGTGCAACAGTATAAGTGTTTCAACTTTACTTACCAATGCCTAACCCTCGGTATGGTGCTAAAACACCTAATGTCATGATGTAAACACGAACAGCCCCCCCTTCCTTCTTCTCCAGCCGGCATGCAATTGCACCAACACAGATGTCACTGTAATATGCTGAATAAAAGTAAATCGAAACTGTTGTCAGATAACTCATTAACTGATTCTTAATGGAATGTTTCTCCCTAAAATATATATTTTGGTGCTGGAGACAATAAAACCTCCGCACACGGTAAACACGGCCTCATTATAAGCTATGTATACTGTGTTTATCTACATGGAATTCCATGTCTACACAATATGGAGGCATCACATATTATAAGCACCATAATACTTAATTCTGCGCTTCAATCCATGGTAATATCAACAGGGGATATTAAAGATATGTGCATGCTAAAAATGAATTACCAACAATAATGAGCTTGAGATGAAGAGCAGCAATTGAAGACAAAATGTGATGGGGATTTAAAAAGAAAAAAGAAAGAAAGAAAGAAAATTGATCATCAATAAAACAAAAACGAAGAATGTGCAATAATGTGAGGAGACCATGCAGTCATTCATGAAGAGCAACACAATTAGCCAATATGAAACCAAGAAGGATAGGAAGCTAACATATAATAGAGACAGTGTCGTGAAAATTATTCTGGATGATCAGATGAGCTACATTGAGAAAATGGCTCTTGATAGAAATGAAATGTGAAAGAAAAACACATAATTGACCAATTGGGTTCTTTAATCTTTGCTTAAATCACATTCCAAAACAGACTCAAAGGAATAAAATAAACAAGCAAGTAAGATGATAGTAGAATTGGAACAAATAAATATTCACGGGTTGGATTAATTGGAACACTTGTGGCAGAAGAAAAATTGAAGCGCACTGATACCCACCACTCTAATCTAAGAACAAACTTTAAAATAATCATAACAATTACTTTAGCTTCTTGTTCCATAATCAATTTCAAGCACTTGTGCCAGACCCAGTTTACTAATGGAGCCTTTAAGCATTCCCAAAACCAATGTCATGTCAGGATATCCAACCCAACAAACATATAAAATAATATGAACCAAAAAACCCACAAAAGCGGATCTTCATGGACGACAAAAGCAAGAACAGAAAAAAAATAGAGAAGTAAAAGAAACCTAGTTTAGTGAAATCCCCGGAAGCGAGGGCATCAGCGTAATACTTGTCGTTGTAGCGTACGGGGAAGAGCGCAGTATTGAGTTTCTTGAGCTGCATCACATTCTTATCCCTCACTCCGTCCAACGATATCGACACCTCACGACCTGCCCCCATTATCTTCTTCTCTTTACTGAACCTCTGCAAATGAGCTACCAGGCGTGTAAAAGCTACGAAGTTCGGGAGTTGCCGAATTGGGGTTTCTCCCCCACAGTTGATTTGCTAATAAGTCTTGTTTGGCAGGAGAGGAAACTGAAAACCAGTAAACCACAAGACACTCCGGTGTCTAGAATTGTGGACCCAATATGGTAACGGGCCTTCGAACCCTCTGCCCTGTGGTTTTAACATTTGGGTTTGGGCCTATGTAACTACCGATCTTAACCGCCGACAATGAACATCAAACTGGGCAGAACCCATCTGATCAAGCACATTTTCTGTTGTCGTTTAGCCATGAGCCTGGGAGCTCCATTACAGCCACACCCCACAGAGTGACCGCCGACCAAAGCTAGAGAGAGTGGGAAGCTGAGAGAAAGATGAGTGAGCAGAAGAATAAGAAGCCAAAGGCTGTAATACTAGGAGGAAGCATAGCGGGGATTTCATGTGCACACGCACTCATTTTAGCAGGATGGGATATTGTGGTGCTTGAGAAATCGAACTCACCTCCTAAGGGCAGCCTAACTGGTGCTGGAATCGGAATCGACCCTCTGGGTCAGCAAATCATCCAGTCGTGGCTTCCTCGACCTGAGCTTCTGCAAGAGGCCACCTTGCCCCTCAAAATTGATCAGGTATATATATGCTTCCATCGCAAATTTGCTTGCTGTAATTAAATATCAGCTCTTAACTGGGATTGTATAGCTCCAGCTTTCAGAAATATATACCAATTCAATAAACTTATGAATGAACTTGATTTGCGCTTTGGCTATGTTTCTGTTAATTGCTTTTTAGTTAAAAGCAGGCGTCTTTAGATATATGATGCTATGAATTTTACCAGAAGAAGTACATTCATTGAGTTCAAAATCAAATTTCAAATTCCATCCAAGTTTCTTTGGAAAAATAGGATAGAAAATAAAATTTGAGTCTTGTTGGACACTAAAGGATTTATTTTGCAATCTCTACAATGGATCAGAACAATAAAAATTTATTTCTAATTTATAATTTAATTTATTTTTAATTTATAATTTAAATTAAATCTGAACATTATAATTTTATTATATTATCTCAATAATTTTATAGCAGTTTACTATAATTATTTTTTTCAACAATTTAAATTGAAATTGAAATTTATTTTACAACAGTTTCCATGTTGAGATTTCTCTTTCTTTACAGAATATAGTCACTGGTGGAGACAAAACCACTAGGGTATTGACAAGAGATGAGAACTTCAACTTTAGAGCTGCACATTGGGCTGATCTCCATAGCCTTCTATATGATGGTTTACCACCAGAAATATTTTTGTGGGGTCATTTATACCTCTCTTTCTGCATTTCTGAAGACCAAACCTCTGTTAACGTTGAAGCTAAATCTCTTCAAACAAATGAGATCATAGAGATAAATGGGGATTTGCTCATTGCAGCAGATGGGTGCCTCTCTTCAGTTCGCAGGACTTTTCTTCCCCGCGTCAAGTTGAGGTTTGTGATTGTGTATAAATGAGATTTAGTGTTTTTATTTCTCAATAATATGATCCTGATTAGATTGTAGCATATAATGATTGTATTATTCTGTAGATACTCGGGTTACTGTGCTTGGAGAGGAGTTCTTGATTTTTCAGGAAAGGAGAATTCGGAAGCTATTATTGGTATAAAAAGGGAGTATCCGGAGCTTGGGAACTGCTTATACTTTCACCTTGGTAGTGGAACTCACAGTGTCTTATATGAACTTCCCAAGAAAAAGCTCAACTGGATTTGGTATGTTCATCAACCTGAGCCTGAAGTGAAGGTGCATCCCCATTCTCATCCCATTTTCAAATTTTCATACCAGGCTTTTATTGTTAAGCAGTAGGAAACATTGCAAACCTTTTACTTCGGAAAAATAATATGTTAAGTATTTGTTATTGGTCGAAAGAGATAGATCTGTGACGTAGGACTTGCATCTTGTGTATTTAAACTTAGAACATAGAACTAATTCTTTTTTTTTTCTTCCAAGAAATAAATTGTGAACCTCTATTGCCTTTAGTCCTCTACTTCTTGACAGAAGTACTTTGATGCTTCTTCATACTTTAGGATGCTGCAGTTATTGTTGTTCTTTAGGGTCCATTTGACCTCAAATTGCAACTACATGCTAGGATTACTTGCATTTCAATTATAAGATAACTATAATATTGCAATATTGCTTATTCTCTCTATGTGAAGCTCTGCAGCATCAAAACCAGCTAAAGCTAATTATTGTTACTTTAAAACATGTGCAGGGAAATTCAGTTACCATGAAAGTGAGCAGTGATATGATAAATAATATGTACCAAGAAGCAGAGAAGGTTTGGCTTCCTCAGCTTGTTCAAGTTATGAAAGAGACAAAGGAACCTTTCCTAAATATTATATATGATTGTGATCCTCTAGAACAAATCTGTTGGGACAAAGTGGTACTAGTAGGAGATGCTGCACATCCTACAACTCCTCATGGTCTGAGAAGCACAAATATGTCAATTGCAGATGCTGCAGTTTTAGGCAAATGCCTTCAGAAGTGGGGAGTGGAGAATTTACCTTATGCTCTTGAAGAATACCTGCGCGTTCGAGTACCAGTCATCACAAAGCAAGTCCTACACTCTCGAAAAATGGGTCGAATCAAACAGGGGTTACCTCTTCCTGATTGTGAGCCTTTTGATCTGCACACCGCAAGTCCAGAGGATTGCGAAGAACTTCAACAGAAAAATATGCCTTTCTTTTCCGGTGTTCCATTCTGGGCTGAATGATTATATATGCTCTCATACTTGGCTGATTGATTATATGCTCCCCTGGATCACGTTCACTCCCCAGTCCTTTTAGCTCTGAAGCCCAAAGCAATAAACGGTCGTTACATTCTTGCCATTATTTGAACCGATGAATCGCTATCTTATTCTAGTGATGTAATTCTGTATATTCACAAATTGATGACTCGAAAGTCTGTAGAAGGAACGCCATAAGAAAGAAAATGATCCTCACAGAGCATGATGCATGAATAAAATCCTTTTCCCTGAATATGTTTTTGGTCGAGACCTAGAAAACGAATTATCCAACATTAGCAGTTTTTAAGACGGGTAGAAATGTATCTCGTAACCAGATTAAAATAGAACAAAACAGAGAATACACATCACAAGATATTTTTTAGGCTGAAAAATGATCAGTGCCTTTTATTACTGATAACTGGTAAAGCTAAACATCCTCCTTTCCAACTCTACAGGGCCAAAATATACAATCAGGAGGCGTCTAGCCATCCACAACTCGAAACAGCTCATTCAAACGACTACAAAAGTTAAGCAAATAGTATGGAAACACCCATCCTTCAAATTGCAACGGTACTTCTTTGCTCAAGTTCTTATCTTTCAGCTGGAAAAATGCGGCGAAGTCTAGAATAAAGAAAAGCATCATTCACATCAGTTTTTACATGCCTAACACAAAGCATTAAAAGAATAAAAGTACACAGTTCATTTGGCATTACATAAAAAATATATTGCACTCTGTCATAATTGATTTTTCATGTTCTGATAAGAACCGCAATTACACTGCTTTTGCAGGCCATGTCGCTTGAGCTGACATAATTATTCCCACAATCACACCAAACAACCCGAGTGCACTCCCGAAGATCTCAATCACAAGAATTTTCACGAAAAGTGAGGAGTTTTGAGCATCAGATAGTGCACAGCTGCTTCCAATTATTCCTACACATAAACTGTTCCCAAAATACAAGTCATGACAAGCTACTTATATATCATAAATTTAAAAAAAAAAATTACCTTTCTATATCAAATACTGAGGATCGGGATACGTACCCACATACAAGGTTAGCAAAGCCCACAATGATCCCAGAGGCAAATATTGCATATCCAGCTCTAAGGGACTCAGGGGCATATATTTGTGCAGTAGGGACACTCTCTAATTTTGTTTGTAGAATAATCGCCACAATAACACCATATATAGCAACAGCCTCACAAAAGATTACACTGAGAAAAGTATGCTATTGAGTCAGATTACAATTTAACATCACTTGTACTCCAAAATCTAAAACATATTAAATGCTAAAAAGGAGGTGAATCGTGAAACTAAAGTCACCACTAAGCCAGTTACAAAACATCATAATCAGAATATATGCTAACTTTGAGGATGCAATGGTGAATATAAGCATGAATTTAAAACTTTATAATTACCAGAAAACTTAAAATTACAGCATAAGATTATGATGATGTAGCTTCTGAATAACTAAGCAAGAGGTTAAATGGTAAGCATGTAAAACTATCAATAAACATACAACATAAGAGATCCATGCATAAGAGAAGGAGACCGAGATTTAACTCTCCCAAATCCTTCCCACTCCCAGGTAAGTTTGTCGATTCCTTATTCATTCTTAGAGTTCTGAATTGGTTAAGCTATGTAGGTTCTGAAAAATCATATTTACTAGATTGAGAATTTTGCCTCCTAGTCCCTCCACAATGACAATATCGCGAGTTTAATAAACAATGACCAATTCACGTTATTTCTTCTGGATTATCCTCTATTTCCACAGACAAAAGATCATCATCTTCAATAGACTGTGCATTGCATATGAATGTTTAAAATGAAATTATAAATATCAGTTGACGAGAATGGATTATAAAATAAATCATCAAAATTGCTCCATGACAAAAGGGCAGAAAAAAAATGAAGAACCAGACTTTTAATCGATTGAACTGAAAATCCGAAATCTTAACACCTCGGTTTACTGGGAGTCAAAAATTAAAAAGAAGAAGAAGACATCATCGACAGACCCTACATGGTATTATACAAGGATTAAGATAACCCAAAGATCGTTACCTGATGAGATTTTTAGAAGTAATCCGAGGAGCCTTGATCGCAGCACCAATCAAACTACTTCCAGTTATATAAATCCCCCTATCAATGCCAATCATATAAACCCACCAATTAGAGAGCATAAAGTTTTACAAGTATATATACATAGGCATATGTGAATGAGTTAAAGAGGATACCAGGCGGCGCCGAGGACTGAGACGCCGATGGCGATGGCGATGCCAACGGCGGAGAATGTGTAAGGAGAGATCTTCACCAGCGCGCGCGACCAGGAGCTTGAATCACCCACCATGGCGGACCCTGGCATTGTTTCTTCGTCTCCTCTATGACGCAAAAGTGAGATGGTGAATCGGATTTAAGATTTCAGGTTTCTCCGATCTGGTTTCGCGATTATGCGAAGGAGGAAAACTGATGGTGCACGGACTATAACACGAGCCATTCGCCCGTACGATTGTGAGGCACGTGTTAAGAGAAATAAAAAAAATTTACTATTTATCAGTCTCTACCCAATTAATAATCTCTTAATTTTAAAAAATATATTAAAATATTTTTTTATTAATTTTAATTATTAAATATTATAAAAATAATTTAAAATATCATAAATAATTAATTAATAAATTTTTTAAAAATTTAAAATATTAATTAATAAATTTTTAAAAATTATAAAAATTAAAAAATAAATATTTATTAATCAAAATTAATAGTGTGACTGAATAATAAATTTTTTAAAATATTAAAATATTTTAATATATTTTTAACACTTTTCTCAATAAAATTTTTTATATTATAAAAATTAAATAATAATTCTAAAAATTTAATTTGATAAAGTTTATTGCATTAAAATAATGTAAATTTTATAGTAAAAGATATTATAAATCAATAGTTTTTTTAGTGGAAGATCAGGAAAAGAAAGACTCAAACATAGACTTCTCCCTATTTAATTTAAGAAGATTGAATTTCATATATTACTTGTTAAAATATTAAATGTAACATTTTATTTACAATTTTTTTCATAAATATATTTACAAATAAAATTTATTTCTCATTTTAATTTCAATCTGCATAGGAATCACTGTCCTATAAATTTAAAACATGTTATTAATAAATGGATTTTCAATAATGTAGGTGAATTAAGTTAAGTAAAAGAAAAAACTGATGATGGCGGATTTACTGTAAACGACGCCGAAATCAAGAAAATAATATAAAACAGGTCTAAATCTCAATAAATTCTTTAGCGGATTGATTCAGTATCTTAAGTCTTGATTCAACACGTGAAGCAGGTCGACCGCAAGTTCAGGTCTAGCGAAAAGTAATCCAGTCCGGTAATGTGACGGGAGAAAGAATAGTAAATTCAGTACTTTACAATCCTATCCACATACGCATTAAAAAAAGTTTAAATAATTGTAAAACGGAAGTCTGACGCTCCTGTACATATAAATTTAAATAACAGAAATAAATAACATTGTAATAGAATAGCTGGCAAATAAAAAAAATAATAAAAAAAGAGAAACATTTTTCTCCCCATCTAAATTTACACTCATATCATAAATCCTATTCTCTCAGTTTTATAACATAAAAAAATATTATAGAATAATTCCCATAAGCTATTAGAATTAGTAATTGAATTTTTATATTATAAAATTAAAGAATTAGTTTTTTAAATTATATTTTATTAATTTAAAATAAATTTATTTGACGTCGTGAATCTAAAAATAATTTTTTAATTTATATAAATTTTTTTCTTTTCTTGTATGTTCATCACCGGAGTGTCATCTGCCTCAAGTGTTGACACTGCTACAACCAAACAAAGCATTAGACCGGCTACAATCTTGTAAACAATCCGCTGTCCTTGGCTGTTCATCACCGGCGTGTCATCTGCCTCAAGTGTTGTCAGTGCTACAAGAGATCACCAACAAAAAAAATTATCTTGCATAAAAGAACTCGATTAATCCACTATAAAAAATGAAAATAATTTTACCTTTTTTTTTTGTTTGAAACAGACATATTCTGTTCTTGATTGAAGCCATGTCAGAATAAATAAATTGCAGAATATGAGAGAATTAAGAGAACTTGATCCTGCCAAATTCAGTTCAGCTTTTCCTGGAACACCTCTCATCTTCTTTTCTCACAATCACCACTCCTGTCTTGTTGGCCCTCTCTCTCTTCCCCTGTCTGAAACACTGGAAGAAATGAAAATGGAAAGAGAGAGTGAGCCATCTGAGACAGAAGTGATAAAGTTTCATGGATAAGAAGATCCGAGGAGTTGAGTCATAACTGCACAGATTTTGACAGAATTGAGCTCTCTCATCCTCCCTGAATCAATTCTTGGCTTTGCATTGGCTCCGTTAAGACTGTTTATACTGAAAATTTATAGTGGAAAATGGCTTCTGTCGTTATTGAGGCTTAAGGCTTCGATGGCATATTAGGTTGTATAGAAGTATCTATACTGTTTCTTCATAATTGGATTATGACATAATGAGTTTCTTTTCATTATTACTTTAAATGCTTTCTGAGGTTGTCTTAGGGAGGTGCATTCGTCACACAGAACTCTCTGCAAATTGCAGAGATGATTATGTAATATTAATAATAACATGTAGTTGTCTATTTCCAATTGAATTATTGCTCTTAGAATATTAATTTCTTGCCGGCTTCGTCTCATGTAACTTTCTTTACGAGCCTTTCATGAGGAACTGAGAATAATAGAAATTTCTTGTCGTGCATTCAATTTGTAACTCAACCAACAAAAATTTAGAATTTAAATAACTTTTTTTAATTTTAAATTATATATCAAAATTATATTGGATGGTATACACAACTGAATACTTTAAAGAATTTTTCAAGAATAATATACATCAAGACAGAACAGGAGAGAGAATTAAGTAATTCCTTATTATTACGCATATACTGCCATGCAAGCATAATTCAGGAAAGACAAAACACGAAGCTCTAGTCTGGACAGGACGAGTCTGTCGTACCCTTGCTCCAAGGCTTAAATCCCCTTTATTTCAAGGACTACAAATCATCTGACTTATTATTTATTTATTTTTATCATTATTAACACGGGGATACCCGTGGTTATTTAGCTCTAACTGGGGTTCCAAGTTGAAGAAAAAAAAAAAAAAACAGAGGTGGTCTGATGATTAGCCTCTAAACTCATATTATATCGACGTTGGACCTCCAACAGCACTCCAGTCCAGGAATCAAGCCACTGCCACACCACCTGATTTAACAAATAAGTCAAGAGACAAAAGCCATCATCAAATATCAAATGTGTGAGAGAGATTTCGGACAGAAAGGAAGAGAGGTTAAAAAAAAAAAAACACAACCTTGGTCGGCAGAAATCTGTAAGAGTATTTTTGATGCCTCGAAGATGCATGAGGCCAACTTCACTTCTGTCCCAGATGACTTTGTTATAACCAAGCAAGTGGCGTGGTAACAGTGAGACGCCAGTGTAGACGCCTTCCACAAACACTAGAATCATCACAGCCCTTTCTGGATTAGTATCCAAATCACAGAAACACTTGACTAGTACTTGTTTCTTTTCCCCTGGTTTGATTCGAATGATTTTTCGAAAGTGATCTGGTCGGTCCGGGGGTACAAAAACCCTCACTTCCATCTCCAAACTAGACCTATTTTCAAAGGTGGTGGTCAGCCTTGCACCCATGGATGTTGCTTATCTTTAAAACTACTATATCCTCACTTCAGGAGCTACATTTTTTATATTGATTGGATTGGCAATACCACATATAGGCGCAAGGGGAAGCAGAAGAAGAGCATAATGGATCGAGGAGAGCAATGATAAAAAAGAAAAAGAGTAGTGGAGTTGATAACAAGGCGGTAAGTTCCGTCGATGTAACTTCTATGAAATTGCTTACCTTGTTAACTTCATTGGATTTCCTGACATATAGCATGTGGTTAAATTCATTGACTGATATTAAAAAGAAATTGTATTTAACATTGTCACTGAAGCTAAAGAAACTCCATTAAAACCGATGCTTATGTACATTGCAATGCTTAATTTAAGTTCTTGGGCGTAAAAGTTTCTGCTCTAAACTTTAGAGCAGAAGAATCACAAGATACTGCAATTATTTCTTTTCAGGAAACCGCATAGTTTCTCCGGAATTTTCTGGAAAGAAAAGGAAAAAAGGTCCACTTTATAAAGTTAGCTCAATGCATACAAATATATATTTATAGAATTGTATGGAGAGAAATTACTGAATCCCAGCTTATAACTAGCATGTTTACCATTTTCTTGAATTTCTTCTTACTTGAATCATGTGATTATGATGAAATTGTGAACTCGTTTGTTTCCAGAAATTGGCAAAACGAGTAATAGATGATGATCGTGAGAAAACAAGAGAACTTGATCCTTCCAAACTCAGTCTAGTTTCACCCAAAACACCTCTCTTCTTCTTATCTGCATCGTTCATCTGTCAAAATGGCGTCCAGATCCACTAGCTGTTACATTCATAGAATGGTTTCTCACATATTAATCTTGCATGTAATCACTGAGACAGAGGATAAGGAATTCTGGAAGC
This sequence comes from Manihot esculenta, assembly GCF_001659605.2. Lineage (NCBI taxonomy): Eukaryota > Viridiplantae > Streptophyta > Magnoliopsida > Malpighiales > Euphorbiaceae > Manihot > Manihot esculenta. The sequence continues at coordinate 32,188,482 of NC_035176.2, read as the reverse complement.
CATTTGTGACAGAGGACCCTTGGCAGGTGAGAAGATCAGAGGAGCTGGGTTAAAACTGCACATTAATTCTGAAAGGTCCAAGGTCTCCATCACTCACCCAGAAACGCCTCCTGCTCAACGACCAACACCCACAATGCTCCTGGTTCCTGTTACTATGTGCAGTTTAGCAAGGATGATGCATGCTTTTTATTTATTCTAGTATCCATTGGGCGGCCTTGACACCTTTTGCTGTCTTCATTGCCTTTCTCTATATCATTTTTTCTTATTACTCTCTTTTATTAATAATATACAAATCATTTCAATTTAAGACAGGCTGCCATTTGTAAGGGGATTCTAAATGCCTAATACCATCAAAATATGATGATTGATTTCTAAACGTCTTCTTCCTTTTGGAGCTGCAGTAATTGTTTAGTCTTATAGGTTTAAAAGTTGCACTGTTACAATCAAGTATAATAAGATTCCATCATTTATATGGTTTGAGTTTTAGATATATTTTGCATGCGAATTTAAAAAGTTTGATACTGCAATCTAAAATAATATTTCATGAGTTTATATTGGTATCAAGGAATTAGGTCAATATGCTTTTGTGGTATATTAATCATGGCAATATTACGAGATTTCCATAAAATACGAATTTTTAAGAATAATATTTCATGAGTTTATATTGGTATCAAAGAATTAGGTCAATATGCTTTTGTGGTATATTAATCATGGCAATATTATGAGATTTCCATAAAATATGGATTTAAAGACTTAAAAAGATTGCGTCTCGCATTTTTATATTATAATTGAACTTTATATATATATATTTTACTCATAGACATTCACGTAAAATATTTGTTTCCATTCTTCTTTTTCTCTTTTGTATTGTACTTTTGTGATTGCATAGGTACTTTTATTTTCTCATGAATCACATGGAGGTCTTAGTAATTGACATAAAAATAATTAAAATAACAAAGATCAAGAACTTCGTTTAAGATATTGCATGATCAATACATGAGGGAAACTACTCCTTTGGTAGTGATAAGGATACGTGTCAAAGAGATTGAGTTTGTTTACAATATTATCTCTACAGCTGTATTTCGTGAGCTACAAGTGTCCTACTATGTATACATCACTTACCATTGTAAACACTATAAATATGTAAACAATACAGAGCAATAAACAAGTTAAAAATTCACACAATTATTTTAGCCTTCATATGGTATCAGAGCCTTTCGGCTCCAAAGCTAAATCTGATTTCTCTTCCTTTTTCCTTTAATTAAACATGTCGACTGAAGGTTCTCTTATTTCTAGTTCTAGCAGCTCTGACACTGCTGGAGATCTTTCTTCTCAATCTGCTGGTGCGATTATTTCCTCATCTTCTTCTACTATGCAAACACCCAATGTTACTCAATTTCTGTCCATCAAATTAACCTCAAATAACTATCTTTTGTGGCATGCTCAGATTATGCCATTACTGCATGGGTATCGATTGGCTTCATATGTTGATGGTACTGGTGCTGCGCCACCAGAATTGCTTCAAAATGGATCTCCTAATCCGGCGTTTACAGATTGGTTTTGCCAGGATCAAGTGGTTCGTAGTTGGATTAATTGCTCTGTGTCTGAGTCTATTCTTCATCAAATAACTCGATGTAAGACTGCTAGAGAAGCATGGGATAAATTAGCTGTCATTTATTCCACTGGGGCTAAAACGCAAGTCCAACAGTTGCGTAAACAATTGAAATATTTAACCAGAGGCTCAGATTCTATTGATGAATATATGCGAAAAGCAAAGTCTTACTTTGATCAATTGTGTGCAGTTGAAGAAGGTTCCATTACTGAAGATAATTTAGTTTGTGATGTTCTTCAAGGGTTGGGACCCGAATATCGTCCTTTTACTCGAGCAATTGAAGCTCGCAATCAGAAGATTGGTTTTGACGAATTATATGCGTTATTGTTGAGTGAAGAAACGCAATTGAAGGTTGATTCTTTAATCACAAATGTTGCTGCAAATGTACCTCCTACTGCTCATTTTGCAAATTCAGGGAGAGGTAGTAGGGGCAGAGGCAGGTACTCTAGAGGACGTGGCAGAAGCAACTACTGGCACAATAATTCCTCCACTGGTCGTCACTCCTCCTCAGCATCTCTTACTTGTTTCAACTGTAATGGGACTGGTCATGTATCTAGGCAGTGTCCTTCACCGAAAAACACTCCTCATGCACATGCGGCAACAACTGATGCTGATTTATCTAATGCTTGGATGGTGGATTCAGGGGCAAATTATCATTTAACCTCTACTCCGGAAACAATTGCTCGTCCGACTCCTGTCACTGATGGAACAACTCTCACAATAGCTGATGGTAACACTCTCTCACTTTCTAGTCGTGGGTCTTCTGTGTCTTCTATTAATGGTCGTAATTTTCATTTCAAAGACATTCTTTATTCACCTTCGCTTACTAATAATCTATTGTCAGTCTCAGCTTTCACTGCTCATAATAATGCATCTATTGAGTTTTTTCCTGACAAATATTTTGTGAAGGATATCCTCACGAAACAGGTCCTGTACCAAGGCCCGAGTAGGAATGGTCTCTATCTTTTTCCAATGGCGCAAGTTCGATCATTTCAACCCAAAGCCTTTCCAGCAACCATTTCACTGTGGCATGAGAGATTGGGGCATGCTAATGTTCGGCTTGTTTATGATGTTCTTAGGAAAAATAATATCTCTTTTGATTCCAATAAGAAGTTTCAATTTTGTCATGCTTGTAATGTGAGCAAATCACATAAACTTCCATTTTCTGAATCCAATTATTGTGCTAAACAACCTCTTGAATTGGTTTGTTCGGATGTCTGGGGACCTGCACCTTTTCTTTCAAATGACGGGTATCGTTATTATGTGCTTTTTTATGACCATTTTAGCAAGTATAGTTGGCTATATTTCTTGAAACAAAAGTCTGAGGTTTTGTAAGTTTTTATACAATTTCGTACACATGTGGAGAAATACTTTGGGGTACCCATTAAAAATTTCCAATCTGATTGGGGGGGAGAATATAGGTCCTTAACCACTTACTTAAAGCAACATGGAATCACACAGAGAGTTTCTTGCCCGCATACCCCAGAACAAAATGGTTGTGCGGAAAGGAAACATAGACACTTAGTCGAACTTGGGAGATCTTTGTTAAACCATGCTTCTGTTCCCTACAAATACTGGCCTTATGCTTTTAGTACTGCTGTGTATACAATTAATAGACTACCATCTTCTTTGTTGCAAGGGAAAACACCTTTTGAATGTTTGTTTCATGAATCTCCAAACTATGATGAATTACGGGTTTTTGGGTCATTGTGTTATCCCTGGTTAAAACCTTACTCTCCTCATAAATTAGCACCAAAATCATCTTCTTGTGTTTTCCTGGGGTATAGCAAACTTCACAAAGGATATACTTGTCTTGAGGTTTCTTCTGGTCGTATATTCATCTCACGACATGTTTTATTTTTCGAGCAGGTGTTTCCGTTCAAGACGTTAAATGATAATTTGTCTCTCACAAAAGCAGCAGACAGTCCAACCTCCATTCCTCTGCCTCCAGTACCGAATATGTTACACTCCCAAGCTGGAATTCTTGGAAAATCTCCAATAGACGGGACTGTTTTTTGTCCTAATCTGAATTATTCCACTTTACAGCAGCATTTTGATCAAGAAAGGAGTAATACAGCTACTGGTTTTGAGCTTTTGTCCAATTCAGCTCCCCACACTCCAATCCGCAGCGTTTCATTAAACGCAGATCAGACCGAAGTTGGCTCCACTCCAATTGACTCAAGCCCAGTTGTTCCTCTAAACACAAATCAAGCTGAGTTGATTAGTTTTCGCCGAACCGACTCGCTTCCATCTCCCACAACAACACGCACCGTTTCATTAAATCCTTCTCCCAATCCTTTATCACAACCAGCTTCTGTTCTTGAATTACAGTCTCATGAACCAGCTCCATTACCAATCAAGACACATACCATGGTCACTCGGAAGCAAACAGGAAACCTTAAACCGCAGCAACCATGGTCTCCACAATCTCATCACGCTTGTGTCCCTGATTTTGTTCCTACATCTTACACTCAAGCTATTAAACAATCAAAGTGGAGAGAAGCTATGATTCAAGAACTTAATGCTCTTATTCAAACGGGTACTTGGGAATTGGTGCCGCGGCAGCAAGCTCAAAACGTTGTAGGATGCAAGTGGGTTTTCAGAATAAAGCAGAGATCAGATGGAAGCATTGAACGCTACAAAGCACGGCTTGTAGCCAAGGGATATCATCAACGGCCCGGAATCGATTATTTTGAAACTTTCTCTCCTGTGGTGAAACCTACTACAATTCGGATTGTTTTATCTCTAGCTGTTTCTAATGATTGGTTGATAAAACAGTTGGATGTATCGAATGCATTTCTTCATGGCGATTTGGATAGTGAAGTCTACATGGAACAGCCTCCAGGATTTTGTGATCAAAATAAACCAGATTATGTTTGTCGTCTTAGACGTTCACTTTATGGGCTTCGCCAAGCTCCTCGGCAATGGTACAAACGGCTGAATCAAGCTTTAATCAATCATGGGTTTCGGGTTTCCCCTGCTGATTCTTCGCTGTTTCATTATGTCAAAAATAATGTTACTCTTTTTGCATTAGTTTACGTTGATGACATCATTTTGACAGGCACATGTTCTCACACTTTGAATAACATCATTTTGTCTCTCCAATCTGAGTTTATGTTAAAGGATTTGGGGTCATTAGAGTATTTTCTGGGAATGGAGGCTACCAAGACCACAGATGGGTTGTTGTTAACACAACAAAAATACATTACAGATTTGCTTCAAAAAGCTAACATGTCTGAGTGTCGGGGAATTTCTACACCTGCTGCAACAAAAGGAACTGTCACTTCTTTAGCTAATCAATCATTTTCTGATCCTACCTTATATCGGAGCATAGTTGGGGGACTCCAATATTTGAGCCTAACAAGACCAGAAGTTTGTTACTCAGTTCATAAGGTTTCACAATTTTTACATTCCCCAACCGAAGATAATTGGAGTTCTGTGAAACGTATTTTGCGGTATCTCAAAGAAACGTCTACTCATGGTTTATTGATCACAAAATCCAAATCCACAAATCTAAATATTTATTCTGATGCTGATTGGGCTACTGACACTACAGATAGGAAATCCATCACTGGATATGCTATTTTCATGGGCAACAATCTTGTTTCTTGGAATTCAAAGAAACAACAGACAGTTGCGCGATCCTCCACTGAAGCGGAATATAGAGCTGTTGGTCTTGCAATAACTGAAATGGTTTGGATTCAAGCACTATTACGAGACATCAATTATCACTCACCAACCATTCCAAACTTATGGTGTGATAATATAGGTGCGACTTATCTTTCGGTCAATCCGATGTTTCATGCAAGAACGAAACACTTGGAAGTGGATTTCCATTTTGTTCGTGATAAAGTTCATAACAAAGAAGTTAAAGTCCAGTTCATATGTTCAAAGGATCAATTAGCGGATATTTTAACTAAACCACTTCCCAGAATTCGTCATCAAATGCTCATGCATTCTTTAACAATTCGATCACTCCCACGACTGCTCGAATTGAGGGGGCCTGATAAGGATACGTGTCAAAGAGATTGAGTTTGTTTACAATATTATCTCTACAGCTGTATTTCGTGAGCTACAAGTGTCCTACTATGTATACATCACTTACCATTGTAAACACTATAAATATGTAAACAATACAGAGCAATAAACAAGTTAAAAATTCACACAATTATTTTAGCCTTCATAGGTAGTAGCACAATGGAGCTCTTGTTTCTTAAGCAGAAGAAAAAGAATCGCCAGACCATTATGTGTTGTAGTTTATTTAGAGCTTCAGAACTTTATTGGGGAAGGAACAACTGTTTTATCAGCTTTTATTTGAGCATAGAGCTGGCCAATCCCCTGCACAAAAATTGACAAGTATATCAGCTCCAATCTAGTTGGCATTTTTGCATACCAAACCCAAACTATTTAATTAGAATAATATCATTAATACTCTGATTAACATATGCATTCACAGTCAAGAAAAATGAGAAGAAATACCGTAGTAGCCAGACTTAAATTAACTGCTGAAGGCCACCACAACAGTTCATCCCAAGGAAGAGATGATACAGAAACATGGGCTTGCAAGTGCTAAATAATGTGGGTTTGATCCCTTGAAGATGCACAAGTCCATCCTCACCTCTGTCACAAATGACTTCCGAGCAAGCAGCCAAGTAGGCAGGAAGCAAAGACACACCACTGTACACTCCATCCACGTAAACCATAACTATCACAAGCCTTCCAGAGCCCGTAGTATCTTCACAGATGGAAACATTCACCTTTCCTCCTGGTTTGATTCTTACAATCCGACGAAAGTGGTCTGGTCGTGCAGGTGGTGCAAAAACCCTCAGCTCCACGTCTGCACTGGACTTGTTCTTGATGGTGGTTAAGCGTCGCATGGTGTAAATTACATGTTATTATTTGATAGATCAACGTTGTTTTATAGTTAATTGGATAAGAAAGAACAGATTGTGGACAAGAGCTTTGGAAATTAAGCCCATAAATTGAAATATTCCTAGTATGGAATATATGAATCAAGATTCTGTATTGGTGATGAAGTCGATGTTCTTTGGAACAAAATGAGCGGAACTTCCTGGGATAGATTCCTGGGTAACCTCGAAGTTTTACATATAATTGTGGAGTATGGCTTAAATTGGTTGCATGTGATTTGAGCGACAAATGAAAGTAGAAATGAAGTAGACTGGCAGTGATGTTGAAATCTTTTATCTTTGTTTATTTAGGATAGTAATGACTAATGATGTTGATCCAATTGCAATTTTGATGAGGAAAATACTTAGTTGCTCATTAAGAGGGCTTTTCAATTGTATTAAAGGAAAAAACAAAATTGAAAACACGGAGATGCGAAAAATTAGCAAATGCGTCTGCCGGGAGTCGAACCCGGGTCCATTGCTTGGAAGGCAATTATCCTAACCGTTGGACTACAGACGCTATTCGTTGTACCATGACGATACATTTATATGAAAACATAGAATTAGCTTGGATTTCAATAAAATAAAAATATGTTACGATAGTATCTAGATTTAGGAATCAGCGGTTTCAATTTAAAATTAAATTGAATACATAAGTGGAAAATTAAAATTTATTATTTATAAAAATTAAATTAAATTAATTTTAATTAAAAATTAAATCGAATTGGTTTGATTCGATTTGATTAATTTAAATTTTTAATAAATTTTTTATTTTTTACACTTTATTTTTAATATTTTAAAATTTAATTAAAATATTTTAATTTTAATATAATCTAATTTATTTATATTATTAAAAATAATATATTATTTTTTTATTAAAACTGAATCGAATCAAAATAATTAAAATTTTTAAAATTAAAAATCAAATTAAATTAAAATAAATAAAAAATTAAATTAAAATTTTAAAGTAATTTAATTCAATCAATTTTCTCAATTTACCTCCTAATAATATTATTTTTTCCATCGACACCATCTGCTTCCAGAAATTCAAAGAAAGGGTCAAGGCGAATGCGATTGCCTTGGCCGGGTGTGTAAGGCTACGCCACAGGAAGCCTTTTCCTACACGCGTCTCCAACTTCAAAATTAGTGGAAGAAATCTCGCCTCAATAGTAAAATTCCAACGCACCCGCACTTGTCAGCCTCCCTCAGGCCTCAACCGACCAACCCCTGAAATAATGAAATTTATGCTTCGGAAAAAAACAATGCTTATATATGAAAAAAAAATCAGCTAGTATTTTTTCAGAAAAAAAAAAAAAAACACTGTCTTCTGGTTAGATTGCAATTAATCTATAAAGCTACGAATTTAGATGAATTTTAAATTATTTATCTTAATTTCTTATATATTAGTAAAAAATTAAATGAATTTAAATTTTTAAATATGTAAAATTTTAATATACTTATTCATTAGCGTGCAGTGTGCCTAGCTCCTGGCTTGTATATTCTCTATAACGTATTATGTTTACACTTTATCTGGACAACAAATTCGAAAGCCTCTTCGAGTCTCTGACTCACCCTTTTGCCTTCCTATATCTTATACTTTGAACCTTGAAATAGGGAGAGGACACGCCCTTCAACGAAAGCTTACAGCAACATATCATGGCTATTACAAGCAGTTGCTGCCTCAGTCTCCCCCCTCCAATTCCAACCTCTCGTCCTTCAACCCTTCAGGCTTCTTCCAATTCAAAGAATTCTCAAGGTTCATGGTAAGTCTCAAGATCATCCCTTGACCCAACTCTGTTTTCATAGTATTAATATAATTTTATTAATTGTAACGTTTAAAAGGTTGAAGAACGACAAGTGGAGAAGCCAATGTTTACTGGGCATGGCATGCATCATAATTGGGCTTGAGATGGATTTGGCCAGCCATGAAAATCTTGCGGCGGCCGAAGATTTGCAATTTTCACTTGGGGAATCTAAGGAGAAAACCAAGAGATACAGATGGAGTGACAAAAGAATGTGTCCTCCATGGCGTCTTAATGCACTAGAGACCATTGTGCCTGAGAACCTACCAAGGCCATCAGCTCGACGGAGATGGGAGGCGATTGATTATTCAAAGATTGTTCCAGCTCCGGCTCCGGCAATTAAAGTGATAATCAGAAGCAGCAAGAATTGCTTTACTATGTAAAAACATAGAGTTGCTTGCAAATCATGTCGATAATCAATAAAAATAAAAGAAAAAGCATCAGTTATTGTTACCCATCTCTTGAAATTCATGGTTGATGTCGTTTTTGGAATCTTGAAATGGGATTTTTCATTTCTGCTTTGATGTGGTAGTATTAGTTTGGGAGTACCAAATTGGTTCCATCTGAGTTTGGAGTATATAGTACACGTAGTACAATTTGGAAGATGGCAAAATACAAACTAGTACAACTTGCGAGATGACCCAAGCGACCCATTGGGCTTGGACTTTTTAATTAACATGGACGTAAACTTTCTAGAAAATTGTCCTTCTTTATTATCAAATTATTATTATTATTATAAAAATATAAATTTTATTATAATTATATAATATGACGGAATTACGAGCGAGTTTTAATAAGTTCAAGAGTTTAAATTTAAATTCGTTACGATTGTAACTTCGTCCCTAAATTTAAATTTAATTTATAAAATAAATATTAAATTTAAATTCGATTCAAGCAGTTCAGTAATCCCTCAAATTCTATTCAATAAATTTAATTTTAATTTTATTTAAATTCGATTATATTATAAATAAATTTAATATAATTTAAATTTATTTAAATTATAAATAAAATTTAAATTATAAAATAATAAAAAATTTTTAAATTAAATTTTTTATTTAATTAAAATCTCTTAAATTTAAAACTAATAAAAAAAATTATAGAAGAATTTTTAAAAAAAAAACAAATCACAATTTTTCATATTCCTTCAACTTTCGATATAAAATTCAAAAATAAAATTCAATATTTATATTATAAATATTAAATTTGAGTTCGCTTCAAATAAAATTTATAATAAATTCATTTATCAGGAGCCAACTCAAACTTTATTCAAAAAATTCTAATTTCAACTCTTTTAAATTCGATTATATTATAAATAAGCTCTAATAATTTAAATTCATTTAAATTATAAATAAATTTAAATTAAAAATAAAATTTAAATTATAAGGTAATTAAAAAATTTTTAAATTAAAAATTTTTATTTAATTAAAATTTCTCAAATTTAAAATTAATAAAAAAAATATAAAAAGACTTTTTTTATAGACAAATCACAATTTGTCATATTCCTTCAACTTTCAATATAGGATTGGTGTTGACTCAACAGTCTATTCACGAGTTTATTTGCGAGTTTGTTCGCGAGTCTGCTTACGAGTCAACTCGCGAGTTTGTTCATAAACTTAAAAATGAATCGATCTCACGAGTCTGAACGAGTCGCATACTGCTAAATTTAAACTCGATTCGTTTATTAAATAAATTTAAAAAGTGAATTCGAGTTCAGCTCGTTTAGAAAATGAGCCAAACCCAATCAAACTTTTATCGAATCGAATTTTGAATAATTCAATAACAGTTTAATTGGTTCACACATTAAAACCAAAACTTTTAAATATGAAAATACCAAAAAAAAAGTTCATATGCCAAATTAAAAAAAAGTACAGAGCACTCCGAGTAAATATTTATTACTTATATGGGAATTGAATCCTTAACTTTATTTATAGAAAAGAATGTCAAATCTTCAAAAAAAAAATCTCTGAAATTAATAGAAACTACAGTAGTTGGAACTGGAAAGCATAATTGCAGAGAAAGCCGGAACAGAAGCACTATAGTGTATTTGCTCTTGGTATCCTTAATATCATTTTCTTTGACATCTCTAATGTTAGATTTGATTAATGAAAATTATCATTGACATTTTGGTCTTTTTTTTTCAGAACAAAACTCAGGCAAATAATAAACAAAAAGAAAACTAATTAAAAATACGTGTAAGCCAAGCAAATATTCAAATTAAGAGTACTTGTCCCACCTTATGAAGTTGAAGGAAAAAGTGGAATAATAAGAAGATCGTCATGTGCTAGCTGTTGTTAATCATGGACAGTAGAATCATCCATTGCAGTTGTGATTTGGCTTTGTAGAGTATAATTCACATCTAATAAATTCAGCCCGTACTGATATTGAACAAGTCTCCATTTAGGGATTTGTGAAAATATTTCTAACTAGAAGAACCTGAAAGAAATCAAAAGAACTTAACAACTTGCGTCAAGCAAAAAGCAAAGAGAAAGGAGTGATCTTGAAATAAACATAATATGGCTTCTTGTTTTGTATATAATTTCTTTCTTCCACCTTCAAACAGAAAGCAAAAATTTTCCTCACAACCTTCAGTGTACCATTTTCAAAAAAGGGCAGACAGACTCTACTAAATATCAATACGAGTTGAATTTATTGGATGCGGAAATTATACGTCTGATGGGAAATAAACAAAAGTTGAAGGTTCTGGAGTGGTTCTTGAACTTCTCCTCCTCTAAATATCCAAGCAAAGAGAGGGTTTATATACACAGCACGAATGCAATTTCCAGGCAGTTGCAATAAGATTTTACGCAGAAAAGCATTTGGCTATGTTGGTGCAACTTCCTTGAAGCTTTCTTGCTGCAAAAAATGCCAAAGGTGATGGGCATGAGACTATTTCCTAGCAACTACCCAACAATTGCAGTAGACCAGGTCCACGATTTTCTTTTTCCCTTCTGGGCTTCTCATTTCAATGGAAATTACTAGTAGGATACTTGCATGATAAAAATCAAACAACCAAACGTACAGCAGTTTCAGGAGCCGTCTCTCAGACTGTGATGTTTCGACCAGATTGATGGATTATTTGGTTGAAGATGTAGCATACACTTTATAAAGTCTCTTTCTCATTCATTTCAGGAGTAATCACTCTTTTTTTAAAAAAAAAAATTTTGAAATTGGTATTTTTCACTTCTATTTCGTTAGTTCTGTGATTCGAACAACAGGTTATGGTTATTGTGGTCCCTTCCTGTAGAAAGCCTCAAGCACATGTAACAGCATTTTTAATCCAATAAAACGTAGACTTTGTATTATTTTTGATACACATGAGCGCATGATACATAAGATCTAAGATCTGCTTATTCACACAAGTACTAGGAGAGTCGTGGAGGGAGGTCAGATATGGAAGAAAGAACTCAGCCGTCCACAGCTCCATCGACATCAATTGCAGGGGAGAGTCGACGAGGAACGCAAGATGACGAAGGTGAACACAATCAAAGAAAAAGTTGTCAGGTACATAAAAGCATACCTCTGGTAAACCTTAACCTTGTCGGGCGTCAAAACCCGCTGTTGTTGTTCCAAGTTGGAAAGAGCATTCACCTTTGGTTGGCCATGTTTAAGCAAGTACATCTCATAATTTATCATTTCCAGGTCCAATAAATTCAACTCGTATTGATACTGTGTTCGTGCCCACTTGGAGATGCTACTGGTGAATGTCATCCCAAAAATGGAACCCACAGAGAAAGCAAGGCAAAATGGGTACCACCAATTGTTGCAGGAGATGCTGGAGGGACGAGAAATAGACAAGAAAACGATGCCCTGGGAGACGATGTACGAGGTGACTATCCACATCAACTTTGTTTCCAGATGTCGAACTCTTTTCTCTTGCTTCTCGTTGATGGAGCTCATTTCTCTGTAGCTGTTGCTAAGTTCATCTAGCTTTGAATCCATATCTCTCATCTTTTATATCCCTGATCTTCCCAAGCCCATACATCCAAGTTGAGTCACAGGTATTGAGCTGGTGATTTCTTCACGGAAGAAACTTAAAATTTTCTGATAACAGGGAGTTTGAAGGCCGTTTTAAACTTGGAAGAGTTTTCGCACTTGTGAACTCGTTTAGGTGAATTCGAAGTTCTATATTTGTCTTCACAGATGTGGCTGTCAAATGGCATATAGCATATTTTTCATGCCCTTGTTATTTTCGTGTGTATTCGGTGGTAGAGTCCTAATTTCAATGAAAACCAACGAGAACGCTCTGTGATTAACGAGACATGATCAGTAGATCTAGAAATTTAATTTTAACACTGGTTTACCTTTAGGAATTTGTAGGAGTTTATCCACAATCCATCATGTATACATTCTTTTTTTCGATTGGATTCAAATGAACTACGACTCAAAAAGTATGAAATTGAAATAATTTCAGAAGATGATATTAGTAATTAAAATATTTCACAATCATCTGCTCATGCTCATATTACTTCATAAACTAGTTTAAAAATAGTGAACATGAAGTTGATAACTAGGAGCAACATTAGGAAAATTAATAAATGAAAGAGATTATTCAGATAGATACAGTCTTTATGAAGGTGATAAAGGAACATAAAGTTGCAAGCAGTCGGCAATAGCAGATTCCTACTTTCCTGTCCATGGATTCTGCCACCAAATCCATCTCTACTGCCCACCCTCAACGCCTCCCCCACCAATACCACCACCTCCTCCGCCAAAGCCTCCTCCCCCACCTCCACCACCAATACCTCCTCCGCCTCCGAATCCGCCACCACCTCCACCGCCCACACCTCCACCGGCTCCCTTGCCAATGCCGCCTCCAAATCCTCCGCCTGCACCGCCTCCAAATCCTCCGCCAACTCCTTTTCCAATACCTCCCCCAAAGCCACCACCTCCACCGGCTCCACCGCCCATTCCTCCACCAGCTCCCTTGCCAACTCCACCGCCCACACCTCCACCGGCTCCCTTGCCAATGCCGCCTCCAAATCCTCCGCCTGCACCGCCTCCAAATCCTCCGCCATCTCCTTTTCCAATACCTCCCCCAAAGCCACCACCTCCACCGGCTCCACCGCCCATTCCTCCACCAGCTCCCTTGCCAATACCTCCTCCAAATCCTCCACCTGCACCGCCACCTACTCCACCTCCAACTCCTTTCCCAATACCTCCCCCGAAGCCGCCACCACCACCTATTCCTCCTCCAGCACCACCACCAACACCTCCTCCACTCCCTCCACCAGCACCACCTCCAAATCCACCGCCACCTCCTTTGCCAATGCCTCCTCCTCCACCAATACCACCACCGCCTCCAAATCCTCCACCGCCATGATTATGCCTTTTCTTCTTCTCATGGTGCTTGCCACCACCTCCAATCCCTCCACCAATTCCACCACCCCCACCACCGCCACCAGCACCTCCTCCACCTTTTCCAACACAATCAGGCTTAGCAATACCAATGTCAGGGCTTCCAGTACCCAAACTGAAACCCTCTCCCTTCCCAAAACCAAAAGAATGACCAGAGCTCAACCCTTTTCCACCAGCAAAACCTCCAAAACCACCGCCAACCAACCCTGGGTTCCCCACACCATCGAGAAACCACTGAGGTTTCTTGTCTTCCCCACCCTTATTCTCCTCTAGTAATTTTCTGCTCTCGACAGACTCACAGCATAATAGCAAAGCAACGAACACAGCCAACCAAATAAATCTGAGGGACTCCATTACCGCTAAAAACCTTGATCGTGAACGCAGAACGGGAGTCTTCCATGGGTGAATATATATAGAGGAGCTTATCGACGACTAGGCTTTTCTCCGGTAAAGTGGGATTCAGAATGGTTGGAAGTTGAGATAGTTTAATTATCAAGCTGATAGCTTTACAACACCGTTCCAGCTAGATTACATACCCATCAACGTGATTTGACCATCCTTCATTCATAGCCACCGTTAAGCCATGCCTGAGCAGTAACACTCTTTCTTGGAGACAGGTTTCATTTAATAAACCTCGCATTTGCCCACATTCTGTATGCATGAAAGTGTAACTCTTTTTCACGTTCTCCAGGCAGAAAAGCTGAACCCAATTGAACTTTTATCATCTTCTTCTTCTTTCTTTGTTGGAAGGTATCTGTGGAGAATATTTCCATAATTCTGAATTTCTAATCCCATTTTTATTTGTATAATCAAGACAATATAAGGTTTTCTTGTGTTATTAAGGGGAAAAAAAAAGAAAGACTTTTGCTTTTGTTCCAATTTACTTGAACTTTTTAAACTGAAATTTCTTCATACTACGAGAGTTCCAATTTAATAATGCTAAATAGAACAATTTCTTTTTATTACCACGTTAATAAAAAAAAAATTTGCAAACCTTTGGGGCAAATTTTGTCATTTTTAGTAATAAATTAATAACGAAAAATTAATAATAGAAACAATATGAGTAAGGGAATATAATATAAAATTTATTGTTTTTAACTATATTTATTATATATTTTTAAAATTTAATATAAAAATTAGATAAATTTGATTTTTTAGACGAAAGGAAGACCGTCTCATTTTTAATTGAAAATTATATTCAATAGCAAATGACAAAAAGGATGAAATTTCATAACTTTATAAATATAAAAGAAAATCAATATTATTAATTTTTATAGTGTTTGAGATACTGAAATTTATTACATTGAAAGTAGTTAATAGTTTTTTAATTAATATTATTCTTATAACTTATTTTTCATTTATATAGATATTTATTAATTTATCAATGAATATAAAGTGAAAAATTATAAATAATTTTGAGATTTCATGCTTTAACATTTGGAAGTGTATAAATTTTGTTCCGCTGGAAAATATAAACCCATTTTTCACTGTAACTATTTTACTAAAATTAAATCATGTCCCTAATATAAACTTTTTTAAAAATATTTTTATATAAAAATATTAATTAATTTTAAATTTGATTTACATGTTAATAATGTAATAAAATAGGCCTCAGAATGCTTTACTAGAGGTCTTAAACAACTTATTCATCAAGGGAAAATATTGCCTTATAAGCTTGGCAGGAATTGTCCAATTGTGTCTCAGCTATCTTTTGCTGATGATCTTCTTATCTTTATAAATGGAGATGTCAAAAGCATTCGTAATTTCAGGAACTTTTTGCTTGATTATCAGACAGCTTCGGGCCAATTAATTAATTTTGAAAAGTGTTCCTTTTATTGTACCAAAAAGGCGACTCCAGCCACTGTTTCAAAATTTGAACAATTGTTGGGTATCAAGAGAAAATCGTTACCTTTTATCTACCTTGGGGCTCCTATTTACCAAGGGATAAATCGGGCAATTTATTGCAAGGAGCTGCTTCAAAAAGTTGATGCTAAATTGATGGGGTGGACAAAAAAATTTCTTTCTCCTGGGGGTCAATTAATTTTAATCAAGCATGTTTTAAACTCTATCCCTATACACACCATGGGATCTATGCTCTTGCCGAAATCTATTATGAACTCTCTGGAGGGCAAATTTGCAGATTTTTTCTGGAACTCAACATCGGTGCAACCAAAGCATCATTGGGTAAGGTACTCGGAATTCTGCCTGCCTAAGGAGGAGGGGGTCTTGGATTACGCTCCTTACTCTCTCTACAAGAAGCTTATTCTCTGAAAATGTGGTGGTTGTACCTTTCGAAAAATTCTCTTTGATTTGCTTATATGCACAGTAAGTATCATCGGCAAGGAGAGATAATATATAAATCACCGAATTCTTGTTCTTGGAAGCGCATCTGCCATGCAAGTTCAATTGGTGCTGAGTTAATTGAAATTGAAAATGGAACGGTGAGATGGAAAAATAGTCATATGGGTAATTTCACGTTAGCTGCAGCATATAGCGAAGTTCGACAGCGTCGAGGAGCTTCTTTATCTCATCGAATGATTTGGGACAATAGTATACCACTGACGTTCTCAATCCTGGTTTGGAAAATATTGAGAAATGCCATTCCTTTGCCATCTCAACTGCAAAAACTTGGTATACAGACCGCATCAGCTTGCCCCTTTTGTCAATCGGCAGAAGCTTCGGTCAACCATGTTTTTTATCTCTGTAACCCTATTCAGCAGATTTGGAAAGTGTTTGGTTCTTATGTGCTGTCTGATATATCGACTAAAGGTACCTTGAGCCAGGGGCTCATGACTTGGTGGCTATCTTTTTCACAAAATTCTTTTGCAGGCCGAATTTGTAGATTGGTACCAGTGGTAATTTTGTTCTATATTTGGCAAGCTTACTGCGACATAACCTGGGGAGATACTGCTATTTTCTTTCCAGCAATTAAGCATCAGATTGCCACTTTTATACTTAATTGGGGAATAGCTAATTCAACGAAGAAGTTTGCTTGACCATTTCCACAATTGTCAGATATTCTTCCTGATGGATTCGGTTTGCAGAATTTGAAGCCCATGCTGGTTTATTAGAAAAAACTAGCAACTGGTTTTTTGAAACTTAATATCGATGCTTCCTTCACTCCATCTTTCTCGTCAGGAGGTGCAATTATAAGAGATGAATTTGGTTCCTTTGTTGCAGCTATCTCCTTTCCTTTAGAGGCAACTAACGCTCTTGCTGCAGAGATGTGTGCTTTGAAAGTTAGTTTGGAATGGTGTCATAGCCAACAATTATTTAATTTGCAAGTGGAAACGGACTCAATGGCCTTAATATCAGCTCTGAACTGCTCATCCTCAACAACTAGCAAGACGATTGAAGATATTAAACTGTTTATTAATTCTTCTTCGGTCCATCATAATTTCAGAAAGGGCAACAAGGCGGCTCATTATTTGGCTCTTTTGAGCAGATTATCCAGGAGATCTATTTTTTTTTTTCTTTAAATCTCTGTCTCAGTTGTTGAAAGGTATTGTACTTTCTGACTGTATGGGTTCGCCCTACATTCGTTTCAAATAACTAAAAAATAATGGTCTGTCTGCCCACCTTCACAAAAAAACAAAAAACAAAAAATAATAAAAAGCCAATGGTAGAAGCTGGCCTTAGCGCGCGCACCCACTTACTCGCAGGTGCAGCGTAGCTTCTTCCCCTGTCGACACTTGAAACTCTCGCACCGCTCCTAAAAACCCTAGAAATCGCGGTTTCTTCAACCCACAAATTTTGTACCTTTCCCTCTAATTTCCCACAAATCTTAATTCGAATTCTCGAATTCACCAACAAAATCATTTTTATTTTTCAATTAGAAGGCAAAACGTTATCAACTGATTTTGTACATTACTCGATTGCTGTTTGATCAAGCAATATACCCAAAAATGGATGATATTGAAGACGACGCAGGGTTTCCACCAAAAGCCCATTCTTTCAATCGCTCAAGAAAATTGCCTGCATATTCTCTCTATGATCAAGATTACGTCGTCGACGATGATGACGACGACGAATTTGATGAAGATCAAGATTCCGACGACAGCTATAGCTCTAGAAGGTATTCTCACAATCTCGATAAACAAAATAATGATTTCGATAGATACCCAAAGAGGCAAAAGCTCAAAAGCTCCGTTTCCAATTACGAATTGGTTCCACGAAGTGGGAGATTGTTGTCGTACGAGGAAGGCAATTTCTCTCCGGATTGGAGTGAGCACGAGAAATTCGTCCTTTTGGAGGTTTGGGGAGATAGGTTCTTGCAATTGGGCAGGAATAGCCTAAGATCCGAGGACTGGGTCGAGGTAGCAGAGAAAGTGTCGGAGTCATCAAAAATCAAGAGAACAGAAACTCAGTGTAAACTAATGATGGATGCTTTGAAGAGAAAATATAAAAAAGAGAAGGCAAAAGGTGTCAATAATAGCAAATGGGCGTACTTTAGAAAAATGGATATGCTAATGAACCAAGAACTTGGAGGTGGTAGTGGGTTTAGTTTAGCTTGTGGTGTTGATTCAGGAGAATTTGTTTTTATGGACACGCATGTGTATTTAGACCGTGCAAATGGGAATGATGAGATGCGAGATAGTCCATGTGAATCAGAGAATGAAGAGGAAGAAGAGGAGGGGGCAGGGAATGGCGGAAGTGATGGGGTGAAGGGGTTGAAAGTGTTGGCAGATTCAGTGCAGAAGTTTGGGGAGATATATGAGAAGATAGAGAGTAGTAAGAGGGAACAGATGATGGAATTGGAGAGGATGAGAGTGGAATTTCAGAGAGAGTTGGAGTTGCAGAAGAAGCAAATTTTAGAGAGGGCGCAAGCAGAGATTGCGAAAATAAGGGAAGGAGATGATGATGTAGATGAGGAAGAGGATACTGATGATGAAGATGATTCTGGAGAGGATGTCAGTGAATAATGTAGGTATCCAGGTAGATCTGTGCTTTCTATGCAATCTATATTTTATGATTATGTATTTATTTGATTTTTGTTTACTTGGAAAATTGATTAAACAATATGGTCTTTTGACGTCTTTCCTTTTGTTGGTTGGCATTCAGTTATCATTGTCAGCTTTTTGGTAATGTCATCTGAAATAAGTAGTGGAACCGTGGCTTGAATATTTACATAGGTTAAGGACGGGTTTTGTTACCATAATTTAGTTTTTACAAAGTAAAGCTTACTTTGTCTATGATGAAATAAATATGGTAGAGACGAAGTAAGAAATAAAGTAATCAAGAATAGACAACTGAAAAGATTTCTTTGACGAACATCAATAGTTCTTCAAAATTTTGTCACACCTCGAATGTATTGTGTGTGATGTAGATGCATGTTTCCAATGGCTCTCATCACTGAATAATACAATTAATTTGACTTTTATATTCATTGTCATACCTCTCTCTCTCTCTCTCTCTCTCTCTCTCTCTCTCTCTCTCTCTCTCTCTCTCTCTCTCTCTCTCTCTCCGCTACATGGTGCTAGCACTCTTTGGGCATAGATAAGAAATCCCAACTGCTTTATTTCCTAATTTTTACATACAATTCAGATGCATTTTTGTGCATATCAAAATGATACTTAGTAAGAGTAACACAGGAATGTTCATTTGAGTAATTCTTTTTCAGAGCGTTACTTCAGTAAAAATTTTATGAAGTCATGTGAATATATATTTTCTTCCTTTTACATAATCTCTGAATGAATTTCAAAGTCTGAATGTATGGGTTTTTCTTCAAAGAAAGATGTAACTTTTAATTCAAAGAAGTCTTCAAAAATTTCAGAAACATGTGATCATAATATGACTTATTTGTTGTTTGATGGTAAGCCATAACTGTTACCTTGTTGCCTGATGATCCTTTTTCATATCTAGACTTAATTGCATCACTCTCAATGTCGTGACTATGATGCATTTTATAAAATGTTTTATATGTTGAGTTTCTTCAATTAATTGCATATAGACTATAGAGGGAGATTTGATTATTTAGGTTGTCATCAAATATTGATAAAGATCCCCTATCAATTTTATTAACAAATTGAATGTTAGCTTATTATTTTGATGTTTCTGGACTGATCTTCTGTAGAACTCCTTAAAAGCCATGCCAATCAGTAAACATGGCCGTCTAGGCTCCATTCATAGGGCATGGGAAGCAAACATGGTTTCCAAGTTCTAAGTTTAGGATTGTTTTCATTTATCCTCCAGAACCAAACATGCCAATCAGTTACCGTTTGATCTCTTTGTTATAGCTGGGATCCTTTCATTTGTCATGAAGAAAAAAGATATTGTATTGCAGGTCTACCTTTTGTTTCAATTTCCTTTTAGTTGATCTATAATATTAATGTATATATTACTTCCAATACTAAGAGCAAGACCAACATTGGCGTATAGATTTCTAAATCCTGTTTTCTTCTGATTTGAATAACTTCTTGTCAAGTTTTGTCATTGTCACTTGGTTTTGTCATATTACAAGCATTAGAACTTATAGTCATAATTTTTTGCATAAAAGAGAAAAGGCTGTAAAATTTGTTAATTTCATTTTTTTTTCAAATCTGAAAAATAGCCATCTATTTCAGCAGGTAAACATGTTCTCCATATTTTTCTTTGGAGTGATAAATTGAAAATTAGACTATGTTAGCATATTTTTGAAACAAGGATGATGTGTAATTTCCCCTTAAGTTTGCAATAGCAAGGGGCAATGCAGAATTGGTTTTGAATTGGGTTGAATGGTGAAAAAGGATCTGTGTAGTCAACTCCAATTAGTTTGAGATTAGAACTTAGTTTTTATTGTTGCTATGTCTACAGTGCAAGGGGCAGGTAATTGGTGAATCCACTTTTGTCTTCAGTGGTATGTAGGATGCATCAAGTCTTAATGTCTCAATCATCTACAAATATGTTATTTATTGGCTGAATGCACATTTTGCCTTTGACCTTTTCACAAAAAGTCATTCTATCCTCTCAACTTAATAGTTCTATTTACTCCTTGAACTTATAAACTGAAGAATAACTTAGCCCCTGTGATTTGTGCAGCAAAGTAGGTTATATGCGTGCACAGTTCGAATTAATTTGCTAGTCATTACCATACGTATTTAAATCTCTAAGAGAGAAAAATGGAGAAAGAGAGATAAGAAAAATTTTTTGCAATTAAATTCTTCTTCTTTTCCCAAGTCAATATATTTAATGAGCATCATTCACCTAGCAGATGCATTGAATCACCTGCATAGCTATCTTGGATTTAGGGTTGAAGTTATCCCATGGTTTTAGGGGGTTAAATAGGATGATTATAAAGTTGAGGGTAAAATGAATTTTCATAAAAAAAAAAAAAAATCAGGAGGCATTTGGCTGTTATTTATTTATTGAGAAGGCCTATGAATGTGTCCTCGATGGTGTAGTGCTAGTGGTTTGGATTATAAACTGTCAGATCGTACCTGGCAGTAAGGTTTGAGCACCTTCCTATGTGGTACACTCTGATACACTGTACTTGCATACTGAGGTGATCAGAAAACTTGATTACCCAGTGTCTGAACTACTGAGATATACGCCTATACCTTATGGTAATACTCTTAGATTGATATGTTCTCTAACTTTTCTTTTTCGTTTCCGTGCATCTTCCTGATTATGTTTTAATTCCAGGGAATCGTTTGTGTCAGGTTTTTTGAAGTGGAACTCTTGGGATTCCAATGCTTGAAAAAAAAAAGGCAAAAATAACTGAGTATCACGAGTGTTATATGGAGAAAGGAATTTCTCCAGCTCTTTTTATACTTGGAGAGTGCCAAAAGGTGCTTATATCCTTGGAATCCCAAGGATTTAGTAATTCGAGGGCATGATGGTTTTCTATTGGCTACCTACGTTTTCTTTTGATTGGGAATCTAGTAACAGTCTTTCTCAATCTGATGTACTCTTTTGTATTGTATTTGTGTTGAAATCATATCTTGGACAATTAAGGTGTTATGATTATGTAGCTTGTACATTTATCCTCTCGTCAACAACTGAAGTAGTAGTCTGAATCTTGAAAATAAATTTGCTTTCTAGCGTTCAGCACTGGATTTGTGATCTAAAAACACCATGGCTCCTTGGAAGAGCTGGGTGCACAAAACATCTTTTATCTTCCAATGTTGTGCGGAGAATGGCAGTGATTTGATTGGAAAGCATTTACCCTAATTGACTCTTTCTGCAAATGGGCTGCGCTCGGAAACTGATTTCTCAAATTTGAGCTTTTAGAATCAGCGTTCTCCCACAAACCCTGTTATGAAAATATTTGCGAAACAATTATTTTCAACTTTCAAAAAGAAAGAAAATGAGGTGCTTGAAATAGCCATAACCCCCTAAGGAGGCCTTAATATGGTGGTCTCAGTTTATTCTTTTTTAACTGTTTCAACAAAGACGGAACGGATGCTTGTATCTATTTATACAGAATTTCCAATTTAAAAGATTTTTTTAAAAAAAAAATTATGGTCAATGGAATCACTGTACTTATAATGAATATACTTTTATTATTATGATATGGTCCCAGTTAAAATAAAATTGTAATATGTATATATATTTAAAATTAAAGGTTTCGAAAACGTGAAATATATTCTGAACTACCAATAACACAAATTTTGCAAGGAAAAGGATCAATTCCACAAAGTTTTTGCCATCAGTTTCATGTTATTGTTGTTCTAAACTTGTAACTCAGGGAACAGCCCCTCCTTTAAAGGAGCTATCCACTGGATCCGAATGTGGTTAACATCCCCACAGATCATCTTCTTCTTTTGTGCTAAAACATTTGGCTTTTCTTTTTTCCTTGAAGGAGTAATTGGAAATCCTTTTTCTAGGCAAGGGATCGGTTACGCTGAGATGGAAATGTTTCCCTCCAAGTTGTGCATCAAACTAGGGACGAGGCTGCCGAACTCTGCTAAAACTGATTGATCATATATGTATGACTTGAATTTTGGGATTATGATTCGCGACTTGGAGGATATCATTTCCATCTCAGCAGAATTCACGTCTAATGGCCCCTTCGTGGAAAAAGTTTTTCAATTACCCTTTTAGATTTAGAGATATAAACCCATAATATCTTCTTCTTCTTCTTCCTTCATTTAAGCTGCAAATCAGGTATAAGTTCTTGCAATTTTCTCCACGAAACCCATGACTCATTGTTATTGTCTTCAGGAATTGCAATTTCACATTTCTCAGGAGCTCCATTGCAAGATCCTCATGGACGGAACTGAAGGCCATGAATTATGGAATCTATTCATGTTGACCAAAAAAATGGCAACAATCAAATCCCTGCAAAACTCTACTCTCTTAGTCTTCTTCTCTGAATGCTGAAATTTTTGGCCCACCATATATGCTATATATTCCTTGTTCAATATAACGTTCATGAAATAACAAGTCAAATAATAACATACAGACATACGTACTGAATTTTATATATATATATATATACACGTGGTAAATAAGTTACTACTAATATTTAAAATAATAAAAATTAAATAATATATATAGCTAAAATCATATGAATAAATAATATAAATATTAAGAAAGATAATAATTAAAAAATATTAAATAATTTAATTATACAAAACGTCTTGATGTTTTACTTTAAGACAGGCGATACAGAAGGCTCGGCTGGAGAAGAAAATGAGCCAATCGGAGCTTGCTAAGTTGATAAACGAGCAACCTAAGGTGGTACAGGAGTATGAAAATGGCAAGGCGGTTCCTAACCAGGCAGTTCTGGCGAAGATGGAGAAAGTGCTGGGCGTGAAGCTCAGGGGGAAGATCGGAAAGTAACCCTTTTTCTACCAGCTTGTATTTGGGAGTGCTTCATGATCTGAATATATCTGTTGGCTCTGTTGTTTATTCCATTTGATCTTATTCTTAAACGAAATGATCATTCCAAAGAAAGAACAGAAACTTGGACTTGATTTTATCTAGATTTTCATATGATATATGAGAAGAAAATTTTATTTGGTGCAATGTAGAAACACAATGCATATCATAATCAGGGAGGAGGTGTTCCTTCATTGTGGAGCCAGAGGCTTGTTGGTCATAGCCATGGAGAATTGTAAATGGGAGTTACAACAGATTTAACTTGGAGATACTTGTGGAGGGCTTCCATTCCATAACCTCTTCCAAATCCACTCATCTTGTATCCTCCATAAGGGCAGTCCCTGTCAAAGGCAAAATAACAGTTGATCCAAATGATGCCTGCGCGGATTGATCTTGATATAGTATTGGCCACATTCAAGTCCTTGGTCACAATGCCTGCTGCTAAACCATATCTTGTGTTGTTAGCGCTCTCGATTGCCTCTTCTACTGTTTTGAACTTCATTAGCGACATTACAGGTCCAAAAATCTCATCCTTTGCTATTAACATGTCCTCCTGAACAAGTTCAGAAAATCAAATTGAAAAGATCAGTTATGAAGCAAATTAAGCTTAATATTCCCGAGTGTTTGTCTTGAAAGTTGAAACTGTACCTTAACATCTGTGAAAATTGTTGGTTCTATAAAATATCCTTTCTCGAACAAAGGCTTGCCTCCTGTTAATAATGTTGCTCCTTCTCTTTTGCCATGCTCAATGTAAGAAAGAATTTTTTCGTGCTGCTGTTTATCCACCTGCCATCAGCAAAATAATGCACTCATCAATCAACAGTTAACAAGAAATCGTTTACTCAGAAGTCAGAACAACAAAAGTAGGAGCACTACCAACTTTTTTTTGTGAAAACAGTTAGCCAGGAATTTACAACATTTGAAAAGATAGAAGAATTTTTCTTTACTAGTTTAGTTCGGTCAGTTAGCTCTCAGTCAATTTCAGTTCTCCTGCCAGATTCAGTTGCTTGATTAACTACACAGTTTTTACCTGTGGTCCTTGTCGAACATTAGGATCAAAAGGATCTCCAACAACCCAAGCTTTTGCCTTCTCGACCAATTTCTGAACTAATTCATCATAAATTCCTTCCTGAACATAAACACGTGAACTTGCAGCACAAATTTCGCCCTGAAGAAATTAAGAACATATCATTAGCTATATGGAAAGAATGTTTGGTAACATGAAAGGGAGAGGGAAAAAAAAATCAGTTTACCTTGTTATACAGTATACCAAGTAGAGCGAGATCAGCAGCTGTATTTATATCAGCATCATCAAAGATTAGGAGCGGGGACTTGCCTCCTAGTTCAAGTGAAACCTGTTTCAAATTGCTTGTCGCTGCAGCCTTCATCACTGAACGCCCCACTTCAGTAGACCCTGTAAAACTTACCTGCAGCCAAAAAACCACATTTAGACGTCAACTTGCAAGTGAACTACTCTTATTTCAAATGAGCCTTACCTTGTCAATGTCCATGTGAGACGCAATGGCGGCACCAGCTGTTGGTCCATACCCAGTCACAACATTGATCACTCCATCAGGAATACCAGCCTAGTAAATTAGGATTTAAATAAACAAGGGAAGAACAAGGGCATCAAAGAATTTAACAATTGAGCTTTGAAGGAAGTTTGAGAAAGGCAAGCTTACTAGCTTAGCAAGATGAGCATAAAATAGAGCTGAAAGAGGGGTTTGCTCAGCTGGCTTGACAACCATGGTGCATCCTGCAGCTAAGGCTGGGCTAACCTTGGAAAAGAACAAAGAGCTAGGGAAGTTCCAGGGAATTATGTGTCCTACAACACCAATGGGTTCACGCAGAGTATATCCCTGTAACTCTCGAGACATTTTTAGCACTTCTCCATGAATTTTATCTGCTGCACCTGCATAGTAACGAAGGTGATTTGCAGCTGAAGGAATGTCTACTGCTTTGCCCCAACCATATAATTTTCCAGCATCAATAGTATCCAGTGCAGCTAATTCTTCTATATTTTGATCAATCAAATCCGCATATTTCATCATAATCCTGGCCCTTGCCTGTCGCCATTCAAGAACAAGCAAATTTGATCAAAGAAATTTATTTTAAAAAATTAAAAACAAATGAAAATGCGTAGAGAAAGGCAAAGCACATACAGCACCGGACATTCGAGGCCACGGGCCATGATCAAACGCCTCACGGGCAGCTTTCACAGCTAGATCAACATCCTCCTTATCTCCTTCAGCAATTCTGGCTATCACATCTCCAGTTCTCGGGTCTATGGTCTCAAATGTTTTCCCTGTTCATATTGTTTGGATAGCCAAGAGGGGTTTAGCAGAAAGTTTACTGATTGACTTCTGCTTGAAGTTGAAAATGAAGAACTATTTTCTTACTATTGAGGAAAATAAATCTCCAATCCATCAAATGGGATCTTAAACTACTCAACTAAATCCAAATCTAATAAGCAAATCCTAGCTTTTGAACATGAAAACTTAATCAAAGTGATACAGTAAATCTGAAGTTTGAAGAAAAGAAAAAAGAGCAGCAGGAAACTCATGTTCTTGAGAATAAAAGAAAGGGTGAAAAGCACCTGAGACAGAATCTAAAAATTCGCCATTGATGAAGAGTTTGGTGAACTTTATAGTTGGAATGTTGATATGAAAGTGAGAGCTTCCGTTGGTAAGGCCTGCCATCTCTCTATCCTTTATCTTTGAATGTTGATTTATCATCGCAAGTACCTATTACTTTTTATAGGCACAGAAGTTGGCTCTTCAATACACGCAGCATAAGCTTGCCTCACAATGTGGAGCTCAATTCGGAGAGAAAAAAAATTAAATACAATACAAGGATTGGTTTCAAAGTATAAATTGAAAGTTAAGTATTTATAAAAAATTTAAATCAAATTAAATTAGTTCAATTTGGTTGGATTGGTTGGAACTCTTTGGTGGACTTTATACTTTTTATGACTTGTTTTAATTTTATAAAATTGAATTGAAATATTTTGACATTGGTCATCTCCTTAAATTATTAAAATAATATAATATTATTAATTAATTAATTAATTTTAATTTCATGGAATTTTTTAAATTATAATAAAAAATTGAAATAAAATTATTATATTTTTTTAAAATTAAAATCAAATCAAATTAAAAAAAATAAAATATCAAACTAAAATTTTAAATTAGTTTAATTTTATTGATTATTTTTATTTGAACCGAACTTATTACTTCTAGTTAAAACATGTGTCGGTGGTTACAAAACAAAATCGAGATTTCAACCTAATAAGTAAATATATCTAGTAATTACTTTGGTTTGATCCAGTAATTAGACATATTATTCACATGAGACCTCATATTCGAATACGTATATAGGAGTATGTAATATTCGATTCAAATTGAAATAATCAATCGAATTAAATTAATTTAAAAATTCAATTTAATTTTATATTTTTTTATTTAATTTTAATTTTTAAAAATTTAATTATTTCAATTTAATTCAATTTTATTAGAAAAATCAAAAAAATCAAATCAATCAGCTACTAATATTATATCATTTTGATAATATAAAAATATTAGACCAAAACAAAACTAAAATATTTTAATTAAATCATGAAATATTTATATAAAAAGTAAAAAATCTATTAAAATGTTCAACAAATTTAACTAAATCAATTGAAATTAATTCTTAATTTGATTTAATTTTTATAAATTTTTAATTTTTAATTTTTAATTTGTTTAAATTTAAATTAATTTAAAACTGAATCAATTAAATACTTATTAAATCCATACACCACTCATTCTTATTAAAATAATACATATCTACCATCAAATGAAGCAAATAATTAAAATTAACAAAAAGAAAAGTGATTTCTCTAACTGCTGCAGTATTATTCATTAAATATAATATTTATTATTATTATATTTAAAGTTCGTAAAATATGTAATATTAGGTAAAAAGTATATTAATGATAAATAATTTATTTAGTAAAATTTTAAAACAGGTCATCACTGAAGTATTGGAATGAGACAGTGACAAGCAGAATAGATTGCAAATTATTTTATAATAACCATTAATTTTTCTATTTCTTTATTCTAACTTACCTATGTTGCGAAATATATGTCAAATTAATTTTAAAAAAAATTAGATGTTAAATTTAACATAAAAATTTTGCTTATATTTATTAATTTTATTTATAAGTGTACATAAAAATAGAATGAATTGTATATTATAAACTATGTAATGAGAAATAATTTTTTTATGATAATAAAAACTCTCATTATATTACTTATTAGAATAATTTAAATTTGAGTCTTTCTTTTTCTCACTATAATGTGTATACTCTTGTATGGATTTTAAATACAATCCGCTATGATATAAAAAAAAAATGAATCGGATATAACAAACTATAATAAAACTGATAATTAAAATAAATGTGAAATGTGTTTAAAAAAAATGTCTGCAAGGTTGTCACCTCACTGACTGGCTTTATTTTGTCTCTTCTTATGACTTTGCATTTGTTGATGGGATGTGTGTACGACAGTGATTGGTTGTGCCAAGATACAATGGGATAAGCATTATCTCTTTTCTAATCTACCCATTGATAATTAAATAAGACAGTAAGCGACCAATCAGTTTTTTTATCAGAAAAAAAATATGGGGGGGGGGGGGCCGCTATCAATCACTTTCAGAGCCGATGGCTTTTTAGCATACCACATGATTGATTCTCACAAATTGTTGCACTGCTCCCGCTGGGTAGAGACTAAAATATCCATTAATTCAAGTTGAGATCCATGGACAAATGTTGTTAATCTCTTAAGGGACAAAAATATCATATTCCATCTCAAACTTATCAACCACATGAAATCGCTGACTATTGTTCAAACAGGAAAGCCATGGCCTTTTATTAAAATCCTCAAATACAAGACTATATTGTTCGTAATTTCATTCCAAATCACCAAGGGTTATTAGACCAGTAATTCTCCAAAACGACACCGTCTTCGTTCATAGCCAAGGAGAATTGTAAATAGGGGTTACAACAGATTTGACTTGAAGAAACTTATGAAGAGCCTCTATTCCAAAATCTCTTCCAAATCCACTCATCTTATATCCTCCATAAGGACAATCGTTATCAAATGCAAAGTAACAATTGATCCAAATAATTCCAGCTCGGATTGATCTTGAAACTGTGTTAGCCACATCCAAGTTCTTTGTTACAATCCCAGCTGCCAACCCATACCTTGTATTGTTTGCACATTTAATTGCCTCATCGATAGTCCTGCAATCACACAGCAGAAACAGAAATTGTCTTAAAATAATAGGAACATAGGCTTGATCGAACGTAATGAAATGAAGGATGTCGATTCCATACTTGAACTTCATTAGTGACATTACAGGTCCAAAGATTTCATCCTTTGCTATGAGCATATCCTCCTGAACAAGTTGTCAGGAACAACAATTGACTAAGACGAAGTCTTCAACTAGTTTTGTTATAATTGAGATTCCAAGTTGTAAGGAGCAGCTGAATTGAACTGTTGGAAAAGTGTTACCTTAACATCACTGAAAATGGTGGGCTGGAGGAAATATCCTTTGTTTCTTGATGGCTTACCACCTGTTAACAATGTGGCTCCTTCTCTTTTCCCATGCTCAATGTAAGACAGAATTTTTTCAAATTGCTGCTTATCAACCTGAAAATAGGATTAAATACCAATTTTATTTGATGGGTTGATAAAATTATATTAGAAAAATAATGAACTAATAATGATAATTACCTGTGGACCTAGCTGAGTTTTGGAATCAAAAGGATCTCCAATTACACAATTCTTTGCCTTTTCTATCAACTTCTTTACAAGTTCATCATAAATCCCTTCTTGAACAAAAACCCGTGAACTTGCAACACAAATTTCTCCCTGAAAATGTGAACAAAAGAAAAAGTTAATCGTCTCTTCGCATAAACAAAACTCACTTGAAATGTAAATACGAGGACAGGAAAAGAAATTAATTTGCCTTATTATACAGGACGCCGAGGAGGGCAAGCTCAGCAGCTTTATCTACATCAGCATCGTCAAAAATCAGAAGAGGTGATTTGCCTCCTAATTCAAGTGAAACCTGTTTCAAATTGCTTTCTGCTGCAGCCTTCATTACCTTATGTCCAACTTCTGTAGACCCAGTAAAGCTGACCTGAAATACCAAGAAAATGAAGTTAAATAGGATTTTCAGTGCTCTAATTACCCTTTTCTATCCAAATGAATATGCACATATTACCTTATCAACGTCCATATGACAGGAAAGGGCAGCCCCAGCTGTTGGTCCAAAACCAGTCACAACATTGATCACTCCATCAGGAATCCCAGCCTGATTAACACAAAAGAGCCAAAAGTTCAAAGAAAAAGAAAAGACCAAGCTAGGACTGCAAAGAGTTTCAGTGTCCAGGCTTACCAGCTTGGAGAGATGAGCATAATAGAGAGCAGAAAGAGGTGTTTGCTCTGCTGGCTTGACAATCATTGTACAGCCAGCGGCTAAGGCAGGGGCGACTTTCATGAAAAAAATGGTGCTAGGGAAGTTCCAGGGGATGATATGACCCACAACACCAATGGGTTCAAGCAGGGTATACCCTTGGAGCTCCCTTGACATTTTCAACACTTCTCCATGGATTTTGTCTGCTGCACCTGCATAATACCGAAGGAGGCTTGCCACGTGAGGAATGTCCAGAGCTTTGCCTGCACTGAACAACTTTCCAGCATCAACAGTATCCAGTGCTGCTAATTCCTCTACGTTTTCTTCAATTAGATCTGCAAATTTATGCATAATCCTTGCTCTCGCCTGATCATCACCATTCAAGAAATGACAAATTAAATATACTGCGTGGATCTTGAATCTATTATCTCAACATGGTTGATCAAGTATGGCTAAAGATTATTGTGTTCCGGTGTTCGAAAAAAATTTAAAAAAATTAAAATACATTAATCACAGGTTTCCCCAATATAAATAAATTATTTGCTGTGAAAAAAAAAATCTAATTGACATTTAAAAAAGAAAACGGTGTAAAAGTTACTATTTGAATAGCAGATGACTAAACTTATTGATACGATTGCGTGTGGTGGGCGAAGATTTTGTTTCAATGCATGTATCATCTCAATATCACCAAATTTTAAAACTAAAAAAAAAAAAAAAAAAAAAAAAAAAAAAACTTTAGGCTTTTTACAAAAAAAAATTTTCACAAAAATATTTTCTATATTTTCTAATATTTAAAACACTTAAAAAATTAATGAAAAAAGTACTTTAAAATTCAAAGAAAAAATTAAGTCATGTTTAATGAAAGAGGCTTTCTTTTTTTTTTTTTAATTAAAAAAAGTCATTCTCAACTTTTAATAATCTTATTAATAACATATAAATTTATTAATATATTTGATTTTTTAAAATTAAAACTGTAAAAAGATAAAAAGTTATTTTACTAGTAAATATTTTTACAGAAAATATTTGACATAAAATATTTTTTATGAAAAGTAGTTTAAGTATAAATTATTTTTCATAAATAAATAGAGGCATAAATTTATTCTATAATTTTTTTTTTTATTATTTTTTTATATTCCAGCTTATTATTTATTTTTTTTAAAAAGGTACATTGTTCAATTTATAATTTTAAAATTAATAAGAAAATATATATTTTAACTTAAGGTGCGGCCTAAAATTGAATTTACACAGTAATATGAATAGTAAATCATCATCAATGATGTTGACCCTCGTAATTAATATCAAACTTTGTGTATATATACTTTCTTTCATAAATTCTATCTCGATTTCTACACATAATGAAGAAGAAGATGATGACGATGAAGATGATGGTGAAAGAAAACTTACAACACCAGGCAAGCGGGGCCATGGGCCATGGTCAAATGCATGACGAGCAGCCTTTACAGCCACATCTATGTCTTCCTTATCTCCCTCTGCAATTCTTGCTATCACCTCTCCATTTCTTGGGTCTATCGTCTCAAACGTTTTTCCTATTCATTTTCGCAATCACAAGTCAATGACAACTGACAATGAGAGCCTTTACACCCAAATCTCTGTCAATTAAGCGATTCAAGCCATCCCATTTGACTAGTTCTCATTCACATTTTAAAATTAAATACTCTGTTTTCAACAATAAGTCACTTTCAAAAAAAAAATAAAAAAAGAAATCGCTAATGCAACCTTGATTAAAGATTAATGTATGACCTAGATCTAGATTGTTATTGCTTAACTCCACTGTAAATCAGCTGTTATTGCTTAACTCCACTGTAAATCAGCTCCCATTCCAAAATGAAATAGTCTATTTGAACACAAGGAATCACAAGCAGAGGGTGAGTTTCAGGTGTATTTTTATAGTTTTGTAGAAGAAGGGAAAATGAAGATTTCAAAAGCAGTGAACAGAGTATTCAAGAAGAAGAAAGGCAACACGAACTGAAACAAAGAAAGAAATCTATGCCTTACACAGAGTCGTGCGATGAATATAATTTGCAGTGAAATATGTTATAAACGAAGAAGAAACAGACGTATATGCAAGAATGAGAGAGAGAGAGAGAGAGAGAGAGAGAGGAACAGAACCTGAGACTGAATCAACAAATTCTCCATTAATGAACAGCTTTGTAAACTTAATGGTAGGAGTCTTGAAGATAGACTCATCAGAGCTTCCATTGCCTTGACTTGCCATCGATATTAATTCAGCCGGTTGCGATTTCTTCTTCTTCGTCGTCTTCTTCCTTCATTTTTATCATCGACCAAAGCAAGTATTTATAGACAAGCGGCGTCAGGAGGATCCAACAAATTTCTGCCTCAGTTATCCTATTTCTTTTAGAAATAGAACTTTTTTATTTGGATTTAGAGGGTCTATGATAATTTAAATTTATATTTAATATTTAAATCTTAAATATTCAAATCAAATCTTTATAATTTGACATAAATGTAAATTATTATAAATGTTTGAATTATTTTATAAAATAACTCTTAAATTTAATATAAAATTTTAGATTTTTCTTTTCAAAGTATTTTCTATTCATTGTTGTATAATTGATTTATTTATTTTAATAATATGTATTTTTCTTTTTATATATAAATAAATATTATCTCGATTATTTTAAATTGATTTATTAAAAATAAAATATTTTTAAAAAATATTTATTTTATTGGTAAAAATCACCGTCAACTAAAATAAATGTGAAATTATTCTTCCCAAATGCTTTTAAATTTATTAGTGTGCATATTCAATATAAAAAAATTTACAATTTAATCTCTAATTGTTATTATTATTATTAACAAGTCGGTCTCTATATTTTCAAAAATATATTAAAACTTCTTTATCTTTTTTCTCTGTCAATAAAATAATCTTTCTATCTATTTCTTCCGTTAAAAATATATGAAAAGACTAAATTACTCTTTTTCTTTTCCTCATCCTCTTTCTTTTTCTTTTTTATTGATTTTTTCTTTTCTTTTTAAGAAAGAGCAGAGGAGAAGGAGAGACTATTTCATTAATGGAAAAAAATAATAAGAACGTTTTAATAAATATGAGTAAAGATAAAGATATTTTAATAGATTTTTGAAAATGTAGGAACTGACTTGTTAATAATAACAATATTCAAGTACTAAATAAAAAATTTTATTTGAGAGCAAAATTAAATTTTAAAAAATTTTTCTCTCATCCTTTTATCTATTTTTAACGAAAAAAAATGATAGAAGAATTATTTTATTGACGAAAAGAAAAGTTAAATACGCTTTAATAAATTTTTAAAAATGTAAGGACTAACTTGTTAATAATGACAATATCTAAATACTAAAATATAAATCTCTCGTAAATATTAAAAATTATGAATAATTTAATTAATTTTATTTCTCTTAGAAATTGAAAACGTGTAAAAAGGAAATTTACAAACTAAAAGATAAGAGGAATAAGAAATAATGTATATATATTATTTTTCTTTTTTATGCCACTTAAATTTATTTTTTTTATACTTAGGTTTATTGTTTCCAAAATTTTTTCAATTGTCAAACATTGAGCTTAGCTTCGATCTCTTTTGAAAAATAAATTTTAAAAAGAAGAAGAAGACGAAAATGAGTTTACGTTTGGGGGAAAATAATAATAATAATAATAATGAAATTGCGATGATTGGAGGTAAAAGTCCTGTTTGGGTATGACAACCTGTTACAATGGATACCGAATAAAAAATAAATTAAATAAAAATTATTATTTAATTCCTTAATTTTTAAAATTAAAAAATTAATTAATTGAGTGTAAAGATATATTATTTAGCGTCAGCAATGAGCACATTCCGTCGACTTATAAAGTGTTTTAACTTTGCAAAAGTGCAGCTTTCTTGGAACCATCGATTTAGAATTTAACACGACTTGTAACCCATTCATTTACACGGATTTGACTTCCTTTATTGAAATTTAACTTTAACCCTGTTAATATAAAATTAATAATTATATTTAATAAATTTAATAATTATATATGCTACCCTTACTAAATAATAAAATTATAATTTACATACATTCTTCAATTATAACGTCTATCAAACTATTTTATATTAATATTTATTTAATAATAAAATGGATGATGAAAATTTAAGGAGTACAACTTACAAATTATATAAGTGACTTTTCTCTGTAGTATCTGTGTAATTCGATATTCTTGTCTTTTTATTTTTCTTAAATTTAATTTCTTTTTTTTTCTTCCTCCAAAGAAGATAATCTCCATCAAAAGTCGAGATAGTCGAAAATAATGATCGTCTTATGTTGAAACTGTAGAGAACTCTGTAATTTTCGGACAATTAATACATTAAAAAATTTGGTTACTAATTATAAGCCGCATATTTTATTTTTTATGAAAACAAAAACTCTTAGTTCTCGTATAAAATTTTTTCATAATTTTTTATATTTTAATGGTTGATTCTCGGTCAATAGATAATAATTGAGAGGAAACTTTTTGTTAATGTGAACGAGTATGTGTCGGTTTTTATGGTTAGTTTTTTTTCAAATTTTATTAATTCGGTTGTTTCGAAAAGTAATGTTCAATTGAGGTTTACTGGTTATTATGGTTTCTGGAATCGCAACGACGACGTCAGTCTTAGAACTTTATTCGAGCGTTATCTCGTAAAAGTTTTCTTTCGTGATTTTGTTCTTGAAATTTTAATTATTTATATTCGAGAGATGAGAAAGAAGGAGGAGCAATTTTGTCAAAATTATCTTATGCAGAAGTTTAAATAAGCACTTGAGGAAAGTAAACTTGTTCAAATATCCACTGTTGGCTCTTTCTTCACATGGGAAAAGGGCATAGAGTCGAATAATATGGTTAGAGAGAAACTTGATAGAGTTCTTGCTATTGAAAACTGAGATAGTAAATTCACTAATACTGTCTATTCGATTGTTCATGTTCCTAGATTGGATCACAAACCGTTAATGATTAATACAGCTCTTAAGAATAGTAGAAAAGATAGAAAGAGATTTCGATTTGATAATACATGGTTATATGATGAAGGTTTGACTAAGGTTATTAAAGGAATTTGAGTTAATTCTATTAGGCATAATCGTCTCTCTATTTTGACTGATCTTCCTCTTTGATGAAATTTTATTAATAAAATCGGTAGTTTTGCTTTAAAAAAATGATGAAGATTTAATATTTTAAATAATATAAAAATTAATAGAAATAGTAAATAAAATTTTAAATTATAAAAATTAAATTGTTATATAAAATCATATTTTTATTATTAAATATTATATTATATTATATTATATTATATTAAAATTTATTTACCTCTTGAATAAAATTATATAATTTTAATTGATAAAAAATAAAATTAACTTATTTGATATTTAAATATAAATATAAAAATTTAATTAGATTTATATACCAAGTCACGGTCCAAATTCCTTGAGGCTCCGCATTTCTTTATTTGTGAAGGATGTTGAGCTATCAAATCCCTACATTTATTAAACCATCAAATCCCTTAATTTGTCAAATTTAATATCATGAGTTTTTTTCTTTCTTTCCTTTTTAAATCATAACGAGTGAAATTTAAGAAGGGGGAACTAATTTTTCTTATTGTTTAATAAAAAAACTCTCCAAATTAATTAAAATGAACATTGCTAAGTTAAGCTATCGTTTATAGTGTAGATTCACTTCATGGTTAGGCTGATTAAATCAACAATGCAAAGCCTCTTCTATTTTCATTCTCTCACTCTTCTATAAAAATATCTTCACATAAAAGAGTATAGAAAGCTCCATGAGTGATCTGATTGTCCTGTCCACCAGCAAGGTAGATCTGAAACTTTCTAAGTTTTGGCCGCTAGTGAGAGACGATCTCAATCTCTTTGAAAATAAGAGTAGCCCTTACTTCGCATACTTATTTTCAGCTTGTCGGAATTTAGTGTTATATATATAAAAACCAAAAGATAAAAATTAGGTAAGGTCTCAAATTCAAATTTAACTATCTATTTCACTCTAACAGTATCTCTTGAAAAATAAGAGAAAAGATTCAGTCTCATGAATTAAGAGCTTGATTTTGTAAAAATTAATTAATAAAAAAAATATAATTAAACTTTATTTTTGAATTTAGTGTACACTCAAAACTTAATAAATGAGAAATTTTATAATATATTTATAATTCTTATATTATCATTTCTAATTAAAACGAATCCAGTATATATTCACCTCGACACGCAACACACAACCATTAATAATTTTTCCTAGTACACAACACCCCTCACACTCTATGCAACACACGTTAGTATTTCTCTCATAACTCTAATTTTCTTACCTGCACGCCATAACCACTTTGCTATTATAGTACTAAGAAATTTTCACAGGCATGTGGACATGTTGACGTCCATCTAAGAGTATAATTAACCAGATTTATTATGGTTTTGATTTAATATTTTATTTATTTATTAGCTGAATGCATACATAATTAATAATTTGAGATATATATAAAAATTTCTCAATGTGGAGCAAGAGGGTCGGTGTTGATTTTTTAATATGAATAATACAGCAAATATTACTGATATCATTTATATGAATACATATTTTTATACATAAAAATTTAATTAAATAAAATATTGTTTTTAATAATAAAATATTTTGGAGCTAATTTTATTTTTTTTTCTCAATGAGATATATTGCGAAACTGTTCTTTATATATTTTCTATTATTTTAAGGGTTTATAGATCTATTTTTACAGTGCAATTAAATACTTGAGGTCTATCAGGCGAAAATAAATCGAAGTTTAATGTATTTTATTCACTAGATGCCAAGCACATAAAGAACAAAAAGAAGGGGCCAACAATTATTATTTTTAAAAAAAAAAAAAAATTGATTAATGCTGATATGTATAAATTAAATTGTCGTTTGTATATTATTTGGTTGGGCTGGATTATTATTATTATTATTATAATTATTATATTATTATTAATTTTAAAATCACATCTCTCCATGTCAAAATTAACATTCTTCAAGCTCTAGCCACGTGAAAACGACAAAATACGAAGAAGTGAGAAGACAAAACGACAATAATAGAAAGGCTGTTTTGATGGAGGATTTTATTGGCAAATGGAAAGGTATACTTGTGGTTGTAGTTTAAGCCATGAAGGATAGGGCCATGCCCTACGTCATTCTATATATCTTTAAAAGGATATAGTAATTTGGATTTAATTTATTATAAATTGAGATATTTATAAAATACAAATAAGTAGATTTTTTTTATGAAAAATATAAATAAAATTCAATTAATTTTTTTTTAATTTTTTAGATTTATAGTTAATGGAGAAAGAAAAAAAGGAGAAGGGAGAAATGTTGAAAAATCCCATAAAAATAATATAATAATTTGATTGGTTAAATTAATTCATGAATTTAGTATTTATAATTCAAAATTAAAAGTGATCACTTTTAAATTATTCTTTTTCCAACTGTGATATAAGTTAAATTTGTTTGCACGTTTTTTATATACTAATTTAAAGCTGTCTCAAATTCCATTTGAAATTCTCCTATATTTATGGTCGCTTATGTTGTCAGGATATTATGAAAAAAATCAAATTTTAATATTTTCTTCACTGCACGTAATGATCAAAAAGAAAGAGGTAATTACCAATTCTTTTTTTCTAGGTTTTTTTTCCTTTGTCTAGGAGTACCGTCTTCTTTCTTTTGCCTGTCTGTTCGGTTCCTCCTCATTGTTTACCTGGAATGTACGTAGGTTAATTCTCCTCTCAGTGAATGGGCTTGTATATAGAATTTTTGAATTTTGTCTTATTCAGTCGAAACTTATGGGGGAAGGAGGCACGATAGATGTTGGAATTTGCCTACCCAAATCGACAATGTTTTGTAGAATTGTTGTTGGATTTGGATGATTTGTGTTCTTCAATTTGTTCTTTTTTTTCTAACTTTAAATTTGAGTTCTCTTGCAAGTTTGAAGGTGATGATATTGATGGTTTGTTTGAGAGAAGAGATGCTCAATGTCTGTAAGCAGCGGACCGAACCTAAGGCCATGCCAAAAGTTCCAACCACTCCTCTGAATTTTTTTTTTTTTCCTTTGAACCACCTACATTCTAGAGGTTGTTGGATTCATGATAGTTCTGCTTGTTAAGAGTGGTGGTGCTCTTGTGTGTTTAAGTTTTCTTTTGTGTGCTTGATTTTCTTTTGATTTTCAGAGGAAGTTAAAAAGCCTTCTATTCTTAGTTTCGGGTTTTACAGCCTCTAGTCTAGAATTTTTTTTGTCTCAAAACTTCTGTAAAATAGATAAGTTTTTTAAAATTTAAGTGTTTGTTATAGCAGGATTAATATTGAAATATTTAATAAATAAAAATATTAGAATATAGATGAGTAAATATGCCTTTAATTTTTTATAATTTTAAAATTTAAATTTTTTATAGAAAAATTATTTTTTAGTCTCTTAGATATAACATAATTAATGAATTCATCCATTTATTTTTAAAATCCAACACTTTCGTTTTTAGATTTAATTTCGATAAAATTAAAAATCTCTTTGTAAAAAATACCATATGACCAAACTATCTAACACTTTAGTTCTTAAAATTTAATTTTTATAAATTTATAGATTTTTCTTTGCAAAAATACTTTTTCATTCTTAAGATATTACATAATTAATAGATTAGTCTCTCTATTTTTTGAATTCAACACTTTAATCTCTAAAGTTTAATTTCATCAAAATTCAAGAAAAAAAAAATCTCAAACTCAATCTCCATAAACAAATAAAAATTTCAATAAATTTAAGATTCGAATTCAGCAAAGATAATAAAAATCAAAATACATAAAATTTAAATTATTAAAAATAAAAAATTAAAACTCATAAAAATTGCTTTTGTTATGTTGTTCGCAATCGATTACGACTCGCCATTTGAAAAATTCATTAAAGCATTTATATTAATTTTAGCCGTTAAATATTATAAAAAAAATCTAAAACACTCTGATATAGAATGACTAATTAGTAAACTTTTTAATAATTTGTAAGATTAACTAATAAATTTTTTTTAAATTATAGAAATTAAATACTAAAATATTTAGTGATAAAATTAATAAATGAACTAAATAGTATACTTTTTAAAATGTCAATGACATTTTAATATATCTTTTAAAATTAAGGAATTAAATAGTGAATTTTTTTATATTATAACAGCTAAATAATAATTTTTTATTTTATTATTAATAAAATATCTTTAAAATTATATTTATTCTCTTTCTTTAATAAAGTGAAAATCATTAATTTAGCAAAAAATTTTAACTGATGAACTTAAATTTTGATAAAATTAAATCTTAAAAATAAAAGTGTTAAATTTTAAAAATAAAAAAACAAATCGGTTAATTACGATGAATCAGAAAGTAATTTTTTCATTTTTTATGAATGAATCTACATGTTTTAGGAAAAAAAAATATTAATATATTAATGCTGAAATATATATATATTAAATTCGTCCGTATGCTTCTTGGGCTGGATTTTTTTTTCCTTTATTAGCAAACTTCATTAACGAACTAACAGAAGTAGGATGTGGAGGAAAGCAAGATCAGCAGCTCTATCTACATCAGCATCATAAAAAAATTCGGTTGGCGTGAAACATGTTCTCAAAACTTACCAGAAATCAGAGAAAAAAAAGAGAATTTATTCAAGTGATTTATCTACATCAGCCACAAGTGTAACCTTGGAAAATGTTCAACTTTGGTGCTCCTCTCCTTGCTTGGTCTACCCTTGGCAAATGGTTAAGGGCAATTACGTGGACAATATATATAATTCATTTTTTTTTTATAAATTAAATTTCACCCATCAACTCCCCTTAAGAAAATATCTGCAAGATTCGTGAGGATCAACTCTTTTGGACATGTGAATTTGAAGCATCCATTGCAATTTGGTGATCCATTTTTGGCTAGTTAAAACAACTTTTTCTTATTCTCATTTGATAGGCTTCTTTATCAAGTTCCCTTTTTTTTTTTCCTCTTCTAAAAACTCAAACTACAAGTAAATTATTTTAAAACCTCCATAATAATAATAGTGCCTTAATCAGAATAGCATGCTCCTGCTGCATCTCGTTTAAGATACAAAAAACCTCAACTCTTCGCTATATGATTGCTTCCTGTGATGATCAAATCACTCACCTTTCCTTAGTGGATGTCTGCAAGGATCAGCAAACCGCACAGAGAAAGATCGAGAGAGATTTTCAGGTTCAAGCTGCCCAGACCCTTGATCAAAATTCTGCCGGTAACTGTGTTCGTCATAATATGGTGGTACCTGCTGCAACAGACCTGATGAAGACTCAAACAGCTTCATCTTTTCTTTCTTTAACTTCATCCACAGTACTTTCCATCTGAGCTTGTTCAATCCGGCCAGTGATTGTGAGCTTGTAGAACCAATTTCATCATGGTACTGGCCCAACCGGAAAGCTCTGCTGCGAGAATTGCACCAGTCACCTACGCCCATTGGAGGGAAACAGCTAGAAATTAAATGTAAATTCTTTTGGTTGCAGAAGCTCCCTAGCTAGCTCTAGCTGAATTTATGAGCGAGTCTAGAGAAGGTGGTTGGCTCTTAGGAAGCTGAAGATATGCTCCAAGTTCAAGCGTCCGACTTGGATGAAAACTGCAAAACTTAAAAGCGTGACAAAGACTACCCACTTTGATCTTTCTCCAGAGGATATATCCTTACTTCACATCTTTAATTGTGCAGATGACAAGGCATATATACTCAGCACTTTCTTTTCATCAATCATATTATTTTTATAAATAATCTTTTTTTCATAAGTTCTTGCTTAATAAATATCTGTGAATCTTTTCATAATCCTTTCAATGGGAATTCAACAATTATCAAGATACCCTCTAAATTTTGAAAAGAATGAAGCCCTAACTTACGATATCTTCTTCAAACAATTTGCTTCCTTCTCATACTCTTTTAATCTCATAATTTTTATTAATTATTTCAAAATTATTGTACTATTATAATCATATATAATTCTATCTTATTTCATTTTTTTAAAAAATAAAACATCTATTAATATTTAGAATATTTAATAAAGTTTAATGTTTTAAGATGGTATAATTGAAAAATTAATAAAAATATGTGTGAAAAAGTATATGGGCCAGAAGAAGTACTTATGAATCAAAGGTCATTTGAGGCCCCATTTTATTTCCAGGTTGATGAGTGTCCTGAAGTTTCAAAGAATCAAGGCAGGCTTCAGAGTTACAGTTTCTGACCCTTCCATCCAATGATTCTATTTGCATGCAAAGGGGACTCGCCCAATGTTTATCATTTTTCACAGCTGCACTTCCCAACATTTTCTTAAAAGCTAGGAGTCAAAATCAACACAATGAATATCCAAGCGATGCTCAGTTGAGCAAGAAAAAAAAATTAAATGTAATGATAGCTGAGCCATCCATTTC
The DNA here is from genome assembly GCF_001659605.2 of Manihot esculenta. NCBI lineage: Eukaryota > Viridiplantae > Streptophyta > Magnoliopsida > Malpighiales > Euphorbiaceae > Manihot > Manihot esculenta. The sequence goes on along the minus strand of NC_035176.2, from coordinate 32,147,097 downwards.
ATTGGCCATGTCAGCGACATAACATTAAATTGGGGTGATAAACCTTTCCTCGCAACCCCTTAAATATTGTCATCCAACAACTGTTTTAAGCTTCAACTGTGTAAGAGGCTTTGTTTGCTTTAAACTGGGAAACAAAATCCTCAGAGTTCAATACCAATTACAAAAGATTATATAGAGATTCCTCTGTATTTGGTAACTGTACAAATTCTCTGGTTCTCAACAGCCAAAGTGAACCATGATATAAAAGGTCATGCTGGCTCATCACAAGGCTGCCAATATTGGAGAAGTTCTCCGACAAGGTTGCAAAGCAACTCATCTTTGCATACTCCCAACACTTTGGAATTCTTTAAAAAGCCCAGTCAAAGGTGATGCCATGCAAACCACCAACCTATATTTATCAAAAAGATAACAATATTAGTCGAATTCTAATTGCTTTGCATGATCACACTTAAACTTTCACTAAATAACTCCGATATGCTTCACAATAGGATATTTAGTTTGATAGCAATCATATAGAGCTCAGCAATCCGTAAGCATACAATTTGAAGATCCAATTAATTATTATTACCCACAGACACGGCAGAAAAATAAAGGAAATTAATACGGCCAGTCAAGCAGGAAACTGTTACAGTTCTTCCTAACAGTTGCCGGACTCGAGAGAATTCGAGTAGAAATTAGAAGTAGAGAGGAAGAGTGTTGGGAAAAGAGAGAAGAAAAGAATAGGAGAGAGATGGAGAGAAGTTCGCGAGAAGAATTTGTGATTGATTATTCTTAAATGGATCTCCAGATGGAACTCTAGCTGGTATTTATACATCTCTAACTACTTCAGCAACAAGTAGTTACTGGTAGTTACAACTGCTTACAACAGAATTATTCCTTCTATTCCCGCCAACACCACTCTTCTAGAGCTGAGGATCTCTGTTCTTCTTTCTGCCAAAGTATGTGATAATACCCCCCCCCCCCCCCCCATTGGGCACTTTCTTGACCCTAAGAAAGTGAAATATCAGGAAACTGAGCTGTAATGAAACTTCTATCTTCCAATGTCGCATCCTCCTCAGGAAAGTTAGCCCATTTAATAAGCCCTTGCACTACTTGTTGCCCATTTCTAGTAATCACCGTTATATGCAGCACTTTTTCAGGGGCTACAACAACTTATCTTCCATATGGATAGGTAAATTCTGCAGGGGAGTGTTATCAGCACCAATTTTCTTCTTCAACATGGACACATGAAATACAGGGTGGATATAGGAAGTGACTGGCTTCCCCAATTTATAAGCTACCTGTCCCACCCTTGTTAGTACTTTATAAGGCCCATAGTACTTGGCTGAAAACTTCAAAGCCTGTTTGACGGCTACTAAAGTCTGTCTATACAGCTGGAGCTTCATGTAAACCCATTCTCCCACTGAAAATTCTCTTTTTGATCTGCCCTTATCAGCTTGTTGTTTCATTCTATTCTGAGCTTTTAATAAATTCCTTGAGAAGTTGACTCAACAGTTGTCTCTCATTTATAAATTCCCCTACTGCTGCCACATTTATCCCTTGAACTGAGAGCATTGGCAAGAATGGAGGTGCATAACCATACAAGGCCTCAAATGTGAACATTCTGAGGGAGAAATGATAGGAAGAGTTATACCACCACTCTGCTAAGGGTAACCATTGTGTCCAATCTGAAGGCTTCAAGTGCACCATGCATCTCAGGTAAGCATCTACACATTGGTCGACTCTTTCAGTCTGATGCCAGACTGAGGGTGATAAGAGGAGTTGAAGGTAACTCCTATGGTTTTAAACAACTCTTGCCAAAATAAGCTGGTGAAAGCCTTATCTATATATGAGACAATCACCTGTGGAACACCATGCAGCTTAAACACTTTATCCATAAAGAAATGGGCTACAGTTGGGGATGAGAATAGATGTGCTAGAGGCAAAAAATGAGTTGTCTTTGTTAACCTACAAACTACTACTAGAATCACATCCTTGCCTTTAGACTTTGGGAGACCTTCTATAAAGTCCATAGAGATTTCTTGCTAGGCTTGGGAAGGCACAAGAAGGGGTTGCAGTAGTCTTGGATAAGAGCAGTGTTCTCCCTTGCACCTAGCACACACTTCACAACTTTGCACCCATTGCATGACATCCTTGAGCAGGCCTGGCCAATAAAAATACCTCCCGAGTTTGATGTGAGTAACATTTATCCCAAAATCACATTTATAAACTTTCTGACTCCTGTAGTAGCCTGTCAACCCTAGGAAACTTCTCAATTCTTTAACAGAAGTTGGTACAAGCCAATTTAGCATAACAACTTTCTTAGAGTCAGTGGCTACCCCTTGAGTTGAGATGATATGCTCCAAATAATCAATCTCAGTTTTGCCAAGAAACATTTTGAGAGCTTGGCAAATACTTGTTCTCTCTCAGAGTACTTGAAACACCTCCTCTAGGTGCTGCAGGTGGCTCTCCATATCCTTACTGTAAATCAATATATCATCAAAGAAGGCCAAGACAAATTTTCTAAGGTGCTGAAATACATGATTCATTGGTGCTTGGAATATGGCAGGAGCATTTGTGAGCCCAAATGACATTACTTTAAACTCAAAGTGTCCATGATGAGTCCTGAATGCAGTTTTTGGTATATCCTCATCTTGCATTCTGATTTGGTGGTATCCGGCTCGGAGCTCTATCTTTGAGAAGACTTTGGCCCCATTTAGTTCATCCAATAAGTCATCTGTAATGGGAATTGGAAACTTATCTTTCACTGTCATCTCATTCAGCCCTCTATAGTCAATGCAGAACCTCCAAGTGCCATCCTTCTTTTTGACTAGAAGGACAGGTGATGAATAAGGACTACAGTTGGGTTGGATGATGGAGGAGGATAGCATGTCATCAACCAATTTCTCAATCTCAGCCTTCTGATAATGGGGATATCTGTATGGCCTAATGTTCTCAAGCCTGAAGGAATCCTCACTAACTCCTTGTAATATTACAGGTTTGCCTTCCATCGTAAGTGTAATAGCTGGGGTTTCAAAGTCAAACAACACATGGTTGTAGATTTTAGGCCAATCTACCCCTAAAATCACGTCAAATCCTCCCGACTCCAAAATTTTGATGCTGGAAACAAATTCAAGACCCTACATCTTCCATTTGAATTTCTCACAATGATAACAACTCAGTTTTAAGCCACCAGCTACCGTGACTAGAGACCAAGGAATTGAAATCATTTATATTCCCACTTCCATTGCTACCTTCTCATCTAGGAAGCTAGCAATGCTTCCGCTGTCAATTAGTATTACTAATTTTCTAAGGGCATAGTATGCTAAATAATTCAATTTATTAATGTAGAGCTTTGTCAATTTAAACTCACATAGCATGAATGTGTAAGCATTTTTAAGTTTTAACCAAAAAGTTGGCCAAACTAACACGGCCACTATGCTTTCATTTATCAAAGATTATAAAATATTGTCCCAATTGTGGCCCATTTAACCAGGCAATAAAAATTCAACACAGTTATTTTTCAGCACAACCTGATGGAATTGACAAAAAGCAACGAGGGCAACTCCTTTGCCATTCCATAAACAAATGCTTGTAATAGGTAGTGAATAATTAATACAGCGTGGGAAAGGCTGTGACTCACTGCCTCTTACCTGCTTCTTGTTTGCATGTGTGGTTTCTCTCCCAAGGTTCCAAGTTCAAGATACTGTTCTCCCATAGCAGATGGCTGCAATATACAGATTCTTTGACCATTTATCCTGCCATTTAGATGAAAGGAAAATCATTACTTGTTTTTCTTTAATTATTCCAAACATTTACATGTATAATTAACTTACCAGAACATTTCAAGGCCTATCAAAAAATAAACGTGCATAAATAAGAATTTGGTGTTCAACCACTGTAATAATGTGTGAAAGCTCTCTCTGTCGGTTGATTCTTAGACAAAACTGATCAATTAGGATAATTCTGGAAAATACTTAACCATAATGAATTAGAGCTAAAACTATTTTCATTATTTTTTAGTCCCTAAACATACACTGTTCAATTAATGCCCAAAGTGATAAGCTTATAAATTTGCAATGCAGCTTCTTTCCAAGACTAGGCTCAAACAAAGCTAAAACGGATCTTTCAAACCTCAACAATGAAATCCTTTTTTCCAGAAAGAAAATTCATTAGGAACTAAGAAGATATGGAAGACAGAATATACTGAATTGAAGCAATTCTTCCAGTGAAAAATAAAATTTTCACCACTAGGTTTCTCATTTCCTGTATTCCTAGCTCCAATGTGCTAGAAGCTTATCATCTCACTGAAAATACTCACCATAAAACAAGTGCTAGGACATGCCATACTTCACCCTAACTATTAACTAATTATACTGTAAATGGTATTCCTACAGAACCAAATGAAATCTCCTCAATTAGAAAAATGAATGAAATATCTGGAATGAGAAATGGACAGAGAATAAAGCAGAAAGCAAGTCTCCAAGACCCAAGTAATTTGGTGGTACACATTTAAGCATGGAAGGAGGGTGGCAGGGGAGGGGGGTTGTAATTAAATTTACGTTTACCTTGACATGAGTACTAGGAAATGCAGAAGTCCGCAAGGTTTCCTGTGCCACATCTTGTGATTTCCGCTTGGGAGTGCTAAGTATGAATGCAGCTTGATCTGCAGTAGCAGCAGTTGCTGTAATTCGATACCCATTCTCCCACCTTCTATGGATCCCCTCACTGGGATAGAGGAAATCAAGCTCAACGACCTAGAAATAGAATTTGAACAAATGTAAGTTCTTTCTGCACTCTTCTGTCTGATGTAGAATGTGACAGTTGGAAAATGGAGAACCTGATTAGGATAACCAGCATTCCTGGACATTACAATGCCCCACTTGCTACCTGCAGTGGTCATAGAGGTAACAGAGAAGCCTTCTTTCCACTTCTTATTGATCCATTTGAAAGGAAATACATCACTAACTTTGTAGGATTGTTGTGTATAAGGAGTCCCTTTAATAACAAGAGTAAAAGGGCCAATTTTAGACAAATCATTGAATTGCTCAACAGTACTTTCTGGACAAAGTTTATCAAAAACAAAATATAAATTTCAAGACCACACCAAGACAAATGAGAGAAAAAAAGGGTTTTTATTAAGGACTCTTTACCCTTTGACATAACAACCAAGGCACTACCATTAGCTGTGCCAGCAACAGAAGTGATATAGTAATTCTTGTCCCACTGTTCCATTATCCACTCCTGATGAAACATTCAGAAAGGGCAAGCTTACTGAGAAAATGCATGCCTAAGTTGATGAATAGCAAAGTCGAAAGTTTAAAAAGAAAAAATCTAAATAGTCTTACCTTGTGTAAGAAAATGGGAGACAATTCATAAACCTGGGATGTAAACCCTGTTCCTGCATCCATAATTATAGCCCACAAATTTGAAGATGAGGCCACACAACTAATGTATAAACCATCTTCCTTTCCTTTCACCACATGCTGGTCAATTCTTGAATCCATAACATTGTAGTGATACCTGCAGTAAAGATTGCCAATTATTTGATGACAAGAAAAGCGAAACCAACTAGTTAAAGAAAAATGGCTATAACTAGATTGTCATCCAACAGATAATCAAAATCACCCAAGCATGTTTTCTTTCTATAATAAGACTATTACATACCAAAAATATTAAAAATTAAAAAGAATCCAACATTGAAAAATAAAGAAAAATTTACTATTTAGTCCCTATGTTACAGGAAAACTCATTAATGCGTCCCTCTGTTTTGAGAAATTCATTTCTCAAAACATCCTTGCATTTTAAAAAGCCTACTAATCAGTAACTCACTTAATTTTAGCCGTTAAATATTGTAAAAAAGTCTAAAATGCCTCGATACGAAGGGACTAATTAGCTGACTTTTTAGAAAACTAAAGAACCAACTAATGAGTTTTTTAAAACTGTAAGGACTAAATAGTGAAATACTTAACAGCTAAAATTAACAGATAGACTAACTAGTAGACTTTTTAAAATGCCAAGGATATTTTAATGCATTTTTCAAAACCAAAAAAACTAACTAATGAATTTCCCCATATCGTAGGGACTACATAGTAGATTCTCCAAAAAATAAATAAGCAGAAAGAGAAGTAACAATAACAGGTGAAACTGGTTTCCCATAATGACTGAGAATCAATGCAGTTTGATGTAGAACAAGCTCTTATACCAAACTGATGTAGATCTAGGGATGAGAAAAAAGAAAGTCCTCAATACGAAAAGGAAGAGAGACAAAATTCTCAAATTTTATTAATTGTTTTGACAATAATACAATCATAACAATAGTCTCTCTTATAAAATACCAAGACATAGGCATTTACAATTAGGGGTGAGCATTCGGTCGGTTCGGTTCAAAACCGAACCGAACCGAATAAACCGAAAACCGAAATTTTAGTTTTTATGAAAACCGAACCGAACCGATTTTGGTCAGAAACCGAATCGAATCGAACCGGTCTGATTCGGTTCGATTCGGTTCGGTTTGATCGGTTTCGATTTTTAATATTTTTTTAATTTTTTACACATTATTTTTAGTATTTTAAAATTTAATTAAAATATTTTAATTTTAATATAATTTAATTTCTCTATATTATTGAAAAAACATATTATTATCCCTAATCGGTTCGGTTCGGTTTTTTCGGTTTTTTTCTGATCAAAACCGAACCGAACCGAAATAACCAAAATTTCTGAAATTTAAAACCGAACCGAACCGAAATGTATAAAAAACCGAACCAAATTTTCAAATCGATTCGGTTCGGTCGGTTTTTTCGATTTGAACCGGATTCTGCTCACCCCTATTTACAATGTAACAACTACTCCTATTAGTAACCAATTATGAATACAAACACCAAAACAAGTTATGCTTATGCATAGTAAAGAAAACCCAAAACTTCCTAAATGAAACCAAATACCACTTCCTAGTTCAATTTTCTAATAATAGAGATACAAATCCCTAACTTCTTGATGAAAAATTAAATAAACATAATATTGCTAAATTGAATGTTCTTGGACAGCATCATAGTCCTAATTATATTTTTAGTTTATATACATACATAGAATAACAAGATCATGGAAAACCATGTCAATCCAGTCTTCAAGCTGCATGCAATTGTTAGAAAGGGCATCCCCATTTGTGCTGAGAAGATCTGGAATTCAAATATGCATCTCGTATGCTTAATCACATTACTAACCTCTGCTTCATTGACGATCTGAAATTATAGACTGAGATCCACTGTGTAGCTGGAGTACCAAGCCGTACTTTCTTTTTGAGCTGCCCACCATCCTCCAAATCAACAAATGACCTTCCCCTCTTCTGGCCCACCTACAATACTTACAAGGATCATCAATAAATAATAGAGCTTTTTTTATTTAAAAATAAAATAAAAATAGACATTTTAAGATTAATAAGTCTATGTAACCACCAAGAAATAACCTTAATAGCTCCATCAGTTAGAATAGGTCGCAACATGATATTGGCGCCTATGCTGTTGTCAAAAAGGGAAATGAGTTTTGAATAATTGGGTTCTTCATCAAATCTCATGTTGGTCACCATGTCATGAAATTGTTGAAAAGGAGGAGGACATAAGAAACAAAGCATTTCAGGAGAAGTTGCCATCTTCTTTTTACAAACCAGAAATCCTTTGTTTTCTCCCTGAAGCTCAAAGACATACCACATCACAATATATAGTGAAACAAAAGGAAAATCAACAGGAAAATGTTGCTAAATTAAGTTAACCATAGGGCAAAAACTTACAACATAACCTTGCCAAGGAAGCTTTCCTTTGAGGAGGAATACGAGGGTATATGCTAGGGACTCAAGATCATCCCTTCGGCTACCCGTCCTACCCAAATGAGCATGAACACTAGCATACCGAACAGTTCCCCTGCAAAAAAATAATAAAAGCATATGATGATTTCAAGATAAATATATGCATCAGGCCTAAAGGAAATATATTTATATATATAAGGGAACAACGTGGAATTTTTTCATTAGAGTATAATAAGATATGCAAGTGCAACCAGGTCAAATTGGTTGCTCCTGGCAAGATACAGATTACAGAATGCACATATAACCAGTAGCCTAATATAATCTTCAGATACTTACAAATGGCATTCTTCAAACAAGATTTAGAGCTAATAGTTTCAATGGTCCAAAACCACATATAGTGAGAGAAACATTACCTGAAAACATCAGGTTTTTGGTCATAATCAACATGACGACCAGAAGTTGCATCCCGCCATCTCGAAGCTGAAGGCAACAATAGCAGAGTTACAATTCTTTCTACCACTAATTATGAAATAACATCTAAGCATCCTCAGATGTCAAGAACTGGAAGTTGATAAAGTTAGTCCACATGAAGTCATACCCAGACCAAGATCAATTAGATACAACTTCTTCTCACTGGGTGTCCCAGGCTGGCCAAGCAAAAAGTTCTCTGGCTTAACGTCCCCATGAACAAAACTGAAGGAGAAATAGAAAAGAATATTGAGCATAACAACAGTAAAAGGAGGAAGGAGACACCCGTACACACGAAATATATATATATATATATATATATTACGGACCCTCTTAAGTGGAGCTGTTCTAGAATTGATATTGCCTCTACTGCTATACAAGCAACCATCTGCTCAGACAACCTGGACCAAAAGCAAAGTTTTAAACAAAGGGTTAGATTGAAAGTCAGGATTGAATGTTTAGAAAAATTTGAAGACCTTTCTTTTGTGACAATGGTTGAAGAAGGGATGTTAACTTGTTATAGAAATAATTTTAGTTACATACGTTTGATTATTAGAGTTCCAAACATCCCAGAGGCTAGGTCCAAGCATGTCCATGACCTGAATTCACATTCCAAATAAAAGGTGAGATAAGATAGCAGGAGTTACAAATCGACGAATCAAAATGGATAATCATCCATCTCTATGGATCAATTAGTCGATGGAAAGGAAGCCTTACTTGAAGAGTGTCTAAATACAAATAACTACTGATGAAATCCAGGCAAATCAAAGAGAAAGACCATTATGAAGACATAGTAGAGAAATATAGAGTGCGAACTCACTAGTATATAATAGTCGCCTTGTTGACCTTTATAATGAACCAATGGTAACCCATAACAACCATTGAGAGTGCTTTTAAAAGAGGGGGAAAACATTCAATTAGGAATACTAGTTAGGTCACAAGAATTGGAACAGGTAAAACTGCAACAATGAAATCATGCCCTACCTATACACTTGCCACTCATAAGGAGGGCCATAACTGCATCCTTTGCTATTCATGTGCTCAAGTTTCAAAGCAACCTATAGAATCAAACAGGAAGCTACCATTAATAAGGTCATCAACCTCTCTCCTAGGATTTTTTTTTTTTTTTTTTTAAAATCCAAGGAACTTCTAAACAGGTTTAACAAAGTAGAAGACTGGCACAAACCTCAACGGCATCAGGCCCAGTACGACCTGCACCACCAGAAACCCTTCTTCCAACATAAACTTGACCAAAACCCCCTTTCCCTAGCTTTCTCTCCAACTTGTACACAGGGGAGTTGCCAAGTTGTACCTAATAAGGAGAGAAAATAACAAATTTCATAAAATATTCCCTATAATGATGAATTTCATGCAATTAAGAGTTGTAAGTATCATGCAATTTGCAACGTAAGCATACTATATAATACACTTCCTATAAGATCTTCATTACATTTTACAGTATCTGATGTTATACAATCTACACACGTTATGACCATATTTTAAATACAAATTTTCCAGCCTTATTTTTTTAAAAAAGTGAACTGGGTTAGGTAAGTTTTCAATAGATATCCAAACAAAGCCAGCAAGCTTAGAAGAGAAGGGCAACCACATAATTAGAAACTACCATCTTGATTTAACTGTTGTACGCCTTCCAAATATCTAAATAAAAATAGGTAAAGTGTGTCAATTTTCATGCCATCTCATTTACCTACACCTCTTAGTATCTCGCTACATTTAAATGTAACAAGCTTCCCCAAATGCACAAAGTCATAGACAGAGGTAAAGGGTCAAGGGACAATTATACTGGAGAGACACAACACAAAGTCCCAAGAATGTCATATGAATATAAGTACCCTCTCAGGAAGCGGACTTATTCTTCCTTCCTCTTCTCCAGCAGCCAATTTTTCTGCACTTCTCTCAACTGCCTGTCTCGCTGGCATGTCCAAAACTGCACGGCCCCGACCACGTACTCCACCACCTAAAAGCTTTGCATTTTCATCTTGGTTCATTGCTCTAGAGCCTCTACCTCGACCAGCTAGCAAAGGATGACAAATAAACACCAAGTCAACATTACGCCAGAGGACAGTTGAATAAAGAAGATTGGGGAACCATTACCTCTTCCAGCACCACGCCGAGCAGTTGGAACTACACCAGAAGGATTCTGGTTTTGTTTGACCCTCTGTGATCGCCGAACTCCAACTTGCAAATCTGGCATTCTTTTCCCATGCAAAAGTCACTTATTTGTATCTAACAGGTAAGAGAAATACGGATAATCATCCCCTAAAAGAAAAAATAATAGAACGAACCAATGAGAAATATTTTCACATAAAACTTGAAAAAGAAGAAGAGAACAGATTAATGGTAGCTTGATCTAAATACTAAAGGTGCACCCAGATTACACTCCTAAAGGAAGCTTTGAATATAAAAATGAATGAGCAAGAACTTAGAAACTGGAACCAAATATGAAAACAGTGAAAACTAAGCCTTACAGAAGCACTTTAAATCAGGGGGGAAAAACCAGCAACAAAAACAAAGGAAACAATTAATCAGAAAATCAAAAGAGAAATTTCAATCAAAGATATTATTCTATTGTAATAACATATATGATAAAGCCTCTTGAACTAAATCATAATTGTTATCATCAGCATTCCAGACGAAGCATGAATTTCAAATTTCACTACCTAGAAATTCATCGTCATACAGTTGCAATTAGCATGAGAACCCTTCACACAAGACTTGTAAAATGTGTCTTCATACATTCTGCCATGCTAAATTAGCTAAAGCGAAATAATAACACAACGGGTTTATATAGCATCACTCAATCAAAATTTCAAATTGAATGCAACCTAAAACTCTGGAATTTGGTGACTAATCACTGCAGAAAGCAAAATTGATTCATAAGATAACTTACATCCGTCAAATATCCAAAAATCTAAAAATACCCAAAATCAAGCAAATGCTGGCACTATCACGATCATAAGCTTGACCGACAGCTATGCTTAGTTACCCAGATATCAAAATTAACAAAATAAAACAGGAACAAAAAAAAAAAGGCACACCTTCCATCAACAGTTTGTTATAAATGATCTACTTCAAAAGCAGAATCAAATGCCCAGAATTAAAAATTTTCAAACACATAACAACCTCTATCAAAGAGGTGAAACTGATAAAAATTGAACCTAACGCACTAGATGATCATCAAAACAGCCATGCAAACTCGTCCAACATTATCGTCTAATAAAACATCCAAAAGGATCGATACCCACATACAGATCCATACTTATGAATGCACCATCGGAACAAAAAACAACAAAGGACACGATATCAGGGGCACATGATAATTTGTTTTAGACATGATTACTAGTGTTAATACAACCCATTACACCATGATTAGAAGACAAACGATAAAGCACATACCTTTTTCTGAAATCAATTAGAAATTTGAAACAACAATCGTCTAAGCTAAAGGATTTGAAGATAATGAACTATTGAGCTCAAACGAATTTAGATTGTTTTTATGGAAGGGAAAATAAAGAGAGAATCGATGGTGGTGGGTGACTTCTTGGTGTATGTAATGTGTGTGGGGGAGAGACGGTGCACGGGTACCCAAGTGCGCACGTTAGAATAGCGAGTTACGTGGATTTCGTTGCGTGAGGGAGTTGGTTCTTATGGTGCACATCACTAGTGTCATATCTATACCCCAATTTAAAGATTAGGCTTCGTATTCGGGTTGGCTGTGACTCACCCACTCATGGCATTGCCAGTGTCATATATCAAAAGAAGAAATCTAATAATGATAGAATTTCTTATTCCATTAAATTCTTTTTTCAATTTTTACTAATAAAAAATTACTAAATATAGGAAAAATAAATTAATTTAGAATACTTTCGTTAAATTAAATTATTATTTAATATTTGAATATCATAAATATTTCCAATTTTATTTTTATTTTATAATTAATTATAATTTCATCTTCAGAATTAACCGTTGAATAATGATAATTATAAAACTATTAAATAAAATTATAAAAATTACAGTATCTAAAAATATAATAATTTATATTAAAACACCAATAATTGATTGAATGAGTTAATTGTGCAATAAAAATGGGGATGAAAATTAAATAGCATATTTTTTAAAATAAAAATAATCTAAATTATTATTAATAATAAAATGTGCCAACTATTAAAAAATATAATTAATTTTTTACCAGATTCTTTGAAGAAATGGTGGTAGTTCAAATCCGAGATTGCGAGATTCAACACTATATTTCTTAGCAAACTAAGGGTGTGTTTAGTAAAATTGTAGATCTCAGTTTTTAATTTTTTTTAACACTTAAAAACAGTTTTTTTTATTTTTATTATTTATATTTTAAAAAAATTACTATTTAATTTCTATATTATAAAAATTTTATTAATTAACCACTCAATTTTAAAAAATATATTAAAATATTGATTACGTTTAAAAAAATTTATTTACAATCTTAAAAAATATTGAGAAATTTATTTAAAATTTTCACTATAATACAGTACTTTGTAATTTTTTATAAGAGTAAAATATAAATTTTAATATATTTAAATTATAATTTAATTTATTAGTAATTATTTATTATCATAATAAATTTAATTTTTTATTTAAATATTTTTAAATTTAAATTATCAAATATTTTATAAAAAAAAATATTTAAAATTTTTAATATATTTATTAAAAATTTAAAAATATACAATATTAGTATCCTATTGAGTTTATCCTACTTCAGTATATATTAGTATGTTATCAAGAACATAATTTGAAAAAAATAAGAAAATAAAATTATTCTTTTGAGTTTTTAAATAATAATAAAATTATTAATATTTAAAATTAAGATAATCAATTTACTATTTACTTGATTATAATTATTTTATATATCTTATAATTTTTATTTTTTAAATTCAAATTTATTATCTAAAATTTTAATATTGTAATAATTATTTTTGATATTTTTAAATAATATTTAAAAAGGGGGGAAGAAGTCTAGTGCTAGTTCTTACTGACACTTCTTTATCTAACTTTCATATATATATATATATAAATTAAAACTTATAAATTTAATGGTAGATATATCAAAAAATATTAAAATTTTTAAAGTATAAAATACATTAAAATTAAAATTTTAAGATAATAATTATTAAAATAGATTTAAATATTGATAATTGTTGAATTTCATTATCCCGATTTGAGGCCTGACTCATGATGACAGCCCTTTATCTGAAGGCTTTTACACCCCTGCATGAATCAGGTCTAGCTTATTCGGTCTTAAGACCGGACCCCTTCTTAAACCTCTCAAATTGGTTTGGCCCAGTCTTTTTGGCCCGCAGCTCAGACCTCCCCTAGACTTCAGTTCTAATCTCGCCTTCCAGTTCGGTCCGAAGAATAAAAGGTGGACAGCCCATTCACCTTGTGGATTCATCCACATGCGTACCACGGAGAATTAAATGGTATACGCATGAAGCAGAGATCTGATATTCTCGTACGTCCGTATCCGTATGGCAGAGACAGGTGGTCCAATGACAGTAAAACCGTTACACATCACTGACAGATAAAGAAAAAGAATGAAAGGGGAGAAGCATTCTTCTCTCAGACTAAGCTTACACAACCCTTATAAAACCTTATATTTTGGATATCAAATAATCAAATATTAATTAATTATCAAATACAATTAATTAAATTAAAAATTAACAATTTAAATCTAATAATATAAATTATAATAATTATTTTACTTTTTCCTACTCATCATTTTTATCCATTTTTATTTTTTACATATTAAAAAAATAATTTTTTATTAACTTTTTGATTATATTTATTTTAAAAATATTAAATTTTATTAAATATTCAGATATATTTTTAAAAATTTCAAAATAAAATAAAATTAAATAGACTTTAGACAATAAATTTAATACAATTAAAAAAATGAATAAAAATTATGAGGAAATAATATTTTAATTAATATTTAAATTTATTATTTTAATAATTTTTATTTAAAAAATTAATTTAAATATTATCAAAATTATTAATTTTAATAATTATTCTACATAATTATCAAATAAAATTAATTAAATTCATAAATAAAAAATTAAATATGTATTAATTTTAAATGATAAATATTTAAAACTATTTTAAGTAATATACTAATAATTTATTAGTTTAAGAATATTTAAATAATAAAACAATTATTTATTTTAAAATTAATCATAAATAGTTAAATAATATAAAAGTAAAATATTAATTAATGATCAATTTAAAAATTTAAGAGTGGATATGCAAGCAATTATTATTTATTGTTTTGATTAGCTAATTTTATTAATTATGAATTTAAATTATGAAAAGAATAATAATAAAAAATAAATTGCTTTCCTTCCATTTTTTTCTCCTGATTTTAATTATTTTTATTTTTTTAATCTAAGTTTAAAATGTTACTTTAGCTCAAAAATCAGAATTTTTTATTAACTTATTTTATTTATTAGTTTAATTTCAAAGTAAAGGTGCTCCTTTTATATTTTTTGGATCAAAGTCTATCGATTTAATATAAAAATTTAGTAGTTTAATTTTCATATTATTAATTTATTTTTTATTAAATTAAACCTTTAATTTAATTTAAATAAGTAATTAATAATTAGCTAAAATAAATCCGTAAACCAACGAAATTGCATAGATGCAGAGAAGAAACGTTCTCCGTCAGCCCAGGAAAAAAAATTGATATATATAATCATTATATTTTTACAAATTACAAGGATCTAGCAGATACAAAATAGCTGCAATTTCTCCAAATAAATGATGAATTTCAAGAGAAAAAAATCGAATAAATGGATGAAAGAATCAGTGAAAGAGGTAGGTAATTGCAAGAGCAACTAGAAGAAGGATGTAAGCGATTCCTTGATCAATACTTTTGCCTGCAACAACAACAAGATCAACCCGAAAATCAATATTAGGAAGAAGAAACTATCAAATTTCGAGTTTGAATCTTTAAATCAAATGCAAATAAACGCACCATCGCTGGTTGGGCCTTGTGGTGCAGGAGAAGGAGCCAGGCCTTGTCCATAGCCGAGCTGCAAGAGTGCAAACAACATAAACCCAGCAAATTCAGCAGCATACAACTTCATCGGACTCATCTTCAAAAATCAATAGCAACAGATATCGAGTTCAGGAGGATTCAGCGAAACCAAGAATCAGATAGCGAGTGCGAGAGAGAAAGAGAGTTGCGGAATGGATGAATGAAGGAGATGGTGAGGGGAAAAAGATTTGATGGTATTTATATGGATATTTAGGAGCACGTTTTTGAATGGGACAGAAACAGCTCACTTGCACATGAATTTTCCAGGAAAACGAGGGGAAAACGGAGAGTGGGTGTGAAGGGTACGCGTCAGCGATGCGAGATTTTTGACTCGGTTGGCGGCTCATGGACTCGGACCAAATGATGGCCACTAAAACGCTGCTTCGTGGCACATATATATGGTAAATCCTTTGAACAAAATATTCTAGAAGTACTTAGCTGTCCAATCAGTGGAAAACTTTTGAAATTTCTTTGTTTTATTCAGATTTGTCATTAAGATTAAGAATTGAACTACTGAATTGCATTTAATTCAAGAACAGGAGAATTGTTTAAGGAAAATTTATGATATGGATAATTCAGAAAGCATAACAAAGGGAACGAAATGTAAAACATTAAATTTAAATAATTGATTATTAAAAAAATACAATTGTACTTTTAAATATTATGAAGTAAATAGTAGATTAAAAAAATTAACCAGTCATTTAAAATAAAAAATTTTAATTTTTGTTTTAATAATTCTCTTATTTTTTTAATTCAAAATATTTCCATTTTTAAAAGAATATAAAATTTTATAAGAATTTATTTATTTTTTTATTGCAAAATAAATAAAACGAATGATGAATGAAATGGTGATAGAGAAACAAGTCGAGAGAGGCGAAATTGAGAGTTTGTTTAATGTAATTGTTGTGTTAAATATATTTTATTTTGTATTATAAGAGTGGAAATAGTCAAATGTTAGAAAAGATTTTCTATAACAGAAGCCATGCTCATGTTGTAAAGAAAAGTAAATATGAAAAGTCCAAGTCTTCATACTTGAAAATTATTGTTCCAAAATCTGCATGTACACAGCTTTGAATTTGGTTGGTAGACCAGGAAAATCAAATGCTCATTTTATGAAAAACAATATTTATTGCGCAGGTTTTATTATTTTATTTAAATAATATATTCTAATATTTAAGTTGTTTGATTTAAATGATTTATTTTTTAGAAAAAATTTTAGTAGCATATTGAACTTTGAAAGTGTTTCTTGATACGCCTAAATTATTTGAAGTAAAATTAAGATTACTTGTGTTTCTTGATACGCCTAAATTATTTGAAGTAAAATTAAGATTACTTGTGTTTCTTGATACGCCTAAATTATTTGAAGTAAAATTAAGATTACTTCATGATCCCAATTAAATGTTAGTGTAATATTTTAATTTCATTTTCAGATAATTTAGGTGTGTTATGAAATATTTTCAAAATTCAGAATTTTAACAGTTCAGAAGTGGAAACTATATATGCTGCCATAACATTGCTTGGTTTGCATGAGGTGGCTTATTGTCCCTTTCCCAGTGTGGATGTGTAAAAAGTGCAGATGCCGGCCCTTTCATAACACTTAACGAAACCTAACCAATGCAGAAAGGCAAACTTTTATGTGGGAAAATCTTAATTTCTAAAAGCACTTTATGCCATTTAACTTTGCTTGCTCGTCTCTCTTTAGTCCTTCCTTTCTTTGCTTATATAACCCCATAGTCCACAGATTCCTTTCTTTTGCTTCTCCGTTTCCAGCTTCTCATCAAAACATTTAACAACCTACGGCAGGAGTTTGGACTTCGGAGAAAAATGTGTAATCCAGCTGTGCGTTTCATCAGCCATAGGGCCTTCGTGGAGGAGCGTAGATGGCTGGTTTTCCAGGCAGTTGATACTGTGACTGAACAACCAAGAACAGAAACAGCCGCTGTTGGTGGTGCTACTGGTGGCTCCATAGGGAGGTGCATATGTTCTCCGACGAGGCACCCAGGATCCTTCAGGTGTAGGCACCACCGTGCTGATTATGCATGGGGTCGTCGAATAACAAAGTGAATTCGTTTGTAATTATAAATCAAACATCTAATGTATAAACTACCAAGATCGGTATGGGTGTTCATTTTTTTTTTTCTTTCTCCAATTTCTCATTCTTCCTGCTCTCTCGCGCAATGTATATAAACTACAACGACTTACGTTTTTAAAGAACGGTGTTGCGCAGAGAATACCTACTCTACTTTGAACATATAATTTTCAATAATTTTTTCAATTGGGCCATACGAAAGAACTCAAATCACATACAAGAAGAAAATAGAAAATAGTACATGATGAAGAAAACGATTTCATATTGGCTGAAATTTGAAAATATAAATTAAAAAACGACGTTTTCTATTGATTTGTCTTTCATCATCTCTTGGTGTAGACAAGTACTTATAGAAAAATACACCTGCACAGTTATCTTCTAAATTTTCAATATGTATTTAAGTGGTGATTTAAAGCATATCAGGTCATTCTAATACGCATTCCGTAGCTTTTAATGTCCACCCCTTAAAATAGAATCTCCGTTGCCGGAGTCTATGCCAATTTCAGAAGTTCTTGATCTAATTACTGTAATGTTATGAAATACTACATGTATATATTTATCACTGATTTACTCATAAAGGCCCAATCAGCATTTACAGCAGCAACAAACTTCCAAGTGAATATAAATCAGTAAGTTTGGTGAAAGTTGTGTTAAAACACAAATATTCTGTACTACCTTGGTAAATTAACCATTTGCACTGATACGCCAACCAATTAACAGAGAGAATGACTAGTAATCTAGTATAGTTACTCAAAGGGCTACTGGAAAAGTCAAAATATGTACCTCCGGCACCCAGCTCTGTGCCCTTCCACTTCAAGACAATCTGCCAGAGTCCAACAATAATGATGATAGCCTCCCCGTATCACTGAAAAGAATCAGATTCCAATTTGAGGATTAATTCTTCAAAACCACTCAAAACCAGAACATGACATTATTTAGTACTATATTACAGACCTAGTACATCATAAAGCCGGCTACCTACATAAAATCCAAGCTCATCTGCAGTAATGCAGAGATAGTGTTCTATTGCAGTGCGAAGAAAGAGAGGAAACCCAACTAGTGTTCTTTTGATTTATGAAAGACTTTCCATTTTATAGGCATTCAACTAGAGTATCAAAATAATGAGCATTAGTTCAATGGCACTGAAGTCATCTCCAGAATTGTGAGTTTTTGAGTTTGAGACTATTTGAAACCCAATGAAAAAATCAACGACCATGAAGAAAGTCAAAGTCAATAAATTAACACTTAAGGGGAATACTTCTGGTAATGAGGGGACCATCTATGTGCATGCAACTTATGGAGCAATCGCATGAATAATCCACATTAGTATTTCAGATTATTTGTTATGAAGAAAAAGAGTTCCTCACCTCAGGATAACAGTCTTGCTGGACAATTGTTTGGTTGTTAATATTCACAAGCACTTCGCATGACACTATTGCCTGAAATATTTAAATAACATAAATTAGTTAATGAAACAGATGTGAGACAGCAATGAAAATAATCAAATGAGGCGATGGCACAGGTCTACTACTTGCAACTAAATACTATAACAAAAAGGTGCATCCAGGCATTTGACAGAAAAAGATGAAATGCAAAAAGTGCACTCTTACTGCAGCCAAGGATTGTCCTACTATAGGAAAACCACACAGACTGATGCAAATATTTGCTCAAACATGTGAACGCTTCTCTAGTTTCCACATCTACTAATCTTCCATCACCCAGATCAAATTAACCACATTTATGAGAGATAATATATTAGCCTACTGATCTGAGGCTTTTTTTCCCTTTTTGCTCTATGTAATAATCTTCAATGTATATACACGTGTAACTAAGCAGGCATGTCTAAGAATTAGAGCACAAAATGACAGAGAGTTCTCTAAATTGTAAGATATTGGATGGCCAAAAGACTATATAAGCACTGAATCATATTTCTGAGTACCAGAGTGGTTAAAGGTGCACAACAGACCAGACACAAGGTGCACCAAGTAATTCAGAGAAGAAAAGAAAGACTGGTTTGTGATTGCAGTCAGCCACTTATGGTATCTGATTCATCATTTATGTCAATCCCTTGCTGAAATGTGTTTCGTCATGTTCAACAAATGACAATATTTGAAAAGTAGGATCTTTTAGTTGAACTTTTTTTTATTGCATATAGAATTTTCTTTCAGAGATATTGGATTTTGAAAATTCGAGGTTTTCCTTTTGGTTCATGGTTACTTTGATTGGTTTTAATTTTTAATCCAACTTGGATGGTTGAATTTGCTGGAAAATGATTAAATTGCACTTTTAGCAAATTTCTATTGTTGATTTGTAATAGAGTCGAACCTTTTGGTTTGTGATTGTCGAGTGATTTGTGTTCTTGAGAACTTTGGGGACAATAAGCAACTGAGCTTTGAGCATGAATTTCTTCAGAATGATTGTTGTTTTCTCAATTCGATGAATCCAATCAAATCAAATTCGATTTCCTCTTTGATTTTCATAATTTTAAATTTAAATATCTCAATTAATTCAGTTCGACCGAATTGATTATACATTCCTGTAGACTAAATTATACCTAAAACAAATGAAATTTCACCAAATTCATATATTCACCATTAAACTACAGTTCTAGCGTACGATTAAATAAAACAAATCCACATTTAAGACAAAGAAGCAAACCTGCTGAAATGAAAGAAAACGGACAGAGAAGAAAGAACTAACCTCGATAGGAATTTTGAAGAAAAAGAGTCCAAGCTCTCCATTGACATTGGTATCGGTATCAAAGGGAATAACACCTCTAGCCAAATCCTCAATCAAGAAAAACACATCGTTAATAATCTCAAGACCATCCAAATCAAGCGAGGCATTCACGTACGACGATCCTCTCGCCCTAAGTTTACCTCCATGAGAACTCACAAGCCCCAGCTCTCTCCCTCTGTACCCAACCGAAACATCGAGAGAATTATAGTCCAAAGAGAAGAAGTCCCTGTTTCGAACCCTGAGGATAAGAGAGAACGAGAGGTCGATAGTGAGTGTCGGGGACGAGTTAACACGGACGTGATTGAGTCGAATTCGAGTGATTTGGAGCGTAGGGTCGGAAGGGTAGAAAAAGAAAACGGCGGCAGAGAGAAGAAGGATAGCGAAAGTGAAGAAGATACAGCGGCGGAGGAAGAGGAGGGAGGGGTTGGGAGGTGGGTGGTAGTGGGTGAGAACGATGACGTTTTGGGGAACAGGGTCAGGGTGGGAAGGTACAGAAGCATAGGGAACGGAGGAGGTTTTTGAGTATGACGTCATGGTTTTCGGTTTGGGTGTTACGTCGAGCTTGTCATGCTCCGCTTCCGCTCCTTCTCCTTCTCCTTCTTGGCTTAATGATGAGAAACCAAACACTCCCTTGTTTACGCGGCAAATTGTAGAATTCAGGTTTCACTCTATGAATGTGAAAAATATTGCTCATAATTCAATAAAAAATTAGAGTAATGCCATTTTTTTATTATTATTTCCTTTTAATTATTTACAGCTTTTTCTAGTAAATTATTTCTAGTTTCACAAAAATAATAAGTATTTTTATTCAATTAAAAATTTTATATATTAAATAAGTAAAATTATTTTTTACAGGATAAAACAACATCCAACTGTTTTGGGTTTGGTATTTGCGATCGAGTCTGCCGGGATAAAACAACATCCAAGTGTTGCGTCCAGAATTTAACAGGATCCCAGTCAAGGGTCACCATCTTTATCAATTTTAACATAAATTAAAAAATTATAATAAGCTTATTCTAGTCCATTCAAAGCATATCAGCTCCACCCAAAATAGAGATATATATATATATATATATATTTGTTAGAGATAAAAGATGGAGAAGGTTGTGGTTTAATTTGGTAAGCAATGAGTGGCACGAATTAATCCCAAATCCCAAAAAAAGAAATTGTGGATAATGATCTAGTAGTAAATCGAATGGATTAGGATGAATTATTCTTCTTATATATAGTGTATGTGTTTTTACCTTTTATTAATGCTAAAAAGTTAAGAAAAAAAAACTGAAAATTAAAATTTTTATACATTATTTTCTAAAAAATTATAGTTTTTTTTTCTAAAAAATTATAGTTATAAATATAAATGTATAGAAAATATACATTATTTTCTACATTATTTATTAATATAAAGTTTGTCAAATTATTACCAACAAAATTATGAAATTCAATTTGGATTTTGGTTATTACTCTCTCTATTATTTATATTTAAATAGCTGGAATGAGTAGGGTGAATATTTGGTCGGTTTGATTTAAAATCAAACTAAATTGAATAAATCGAAAATTAAAATTTTAATATTTATAAAAATCAAACCGAATTAATTTTGATTAGAAATTGAATCGAATCGAATCGTTCTGATTCGATTCGATTTGATTTGATTGATTTCGATTTTTAATAATTTTTTTATTTTATCTACTTTATTTTTAGTATTTTAAAATTTAATTAAAACTTAATATGATTTAATTTCTATACATTATTGAAAATAAAATAATATTATTACTAATCAATTCGGTTCGATTTTTTTGATTTTATTCTGATCAAAATCAAATCGAATCAAAATAATTAAAATTTTTAAAATTAAAAATCAAATCGAATCGAATTGAATAAAAAATCGAATTAAATTTTTAAATTAATTTAATTCGATTGATTTTTTCAATTTAAATCGAATACTACTCACCTACGAATGAGTCCGACACTTTTAATCCATACGCAGTGCGCTTTAGTTAGAAGAATTCATTAGAACCATAATAAAAACTGAATTTTTATAAGATAATTATGGTTTCTTATGAATGATGATGTATTTATAAGCGAACCTCCTTACGTTGAAAGACCAGTTTGATAACATATAAATAATATAGTCTATTAGAAATACGACACGTGGACATGAGATAGATTTAAAAGTATTACATGTAAATCTCACTAGTTAAATATGTTCTTCCGTTTCAAGTATCATTTGAATGGGTCAAAAAATGGGTTCTAGAATTCCAAAGACAAGGTAACTGACTCAAATGTACAAAGCACTTAGCTTTCTGCTTGCCTTGAGAATTAAAAAAGCATTGTGGTGTGCCATTATGCCTGTGATTTAATATTAAATATTCTTGAGCTGACCTAGAAGACAAAAAGAAACTAAAAAATTTTAACATCCACCGTATACAGCCTGCATGGAAGAGGCATCTTGTAATGGTGATTCTCCAGAATGTTACAGGAAGGTGAGCAATATGATGAAGACATTGGAGTGATTTTTCTAGTGGCATCAGCAAAAACTGTACACAATGTGAATGAGCTCTTTTATGAAATAGATAATCACCGTCACTCATTTACTTACTTGGATGAAACATTCAAAAACCATTGAATCTATTGCAATTTGAAAGGACAGTATGTTGTTGTCTTCATTTCTGTTGCCAATTGGTGTTCACCTGCCTAGATGGATCCAATGTTGGTTAGGCCCTTAAATTTTACTTGGTAAGGGACCTTCCTTGCTAGACAAAGACAACTTGGAATTACATATCAACAGTTGTTTAGAGCCGTAAGAAGTCCAAATCACTAGTCCACCTCACTCCATAAGCAAGTTATTAAAAACAGTACTGTGCAGAGCAGAAACTGAAGGTTCTTGTTTGATGGGGCTCATGGAAAATAACAAGATTAGTCATAATCTAAAATGGACAAATGCCTCGCAGTTGACAGTTTGTTTTTCACTTTCAGTGCATCGAAATCGGCACTCGAGGTCCCTCAAATACAGAGAGACTTTCCCTTCTTTTAAATTTCATTTTTTTTTTTTTTTCATTCCTCTTGTCCTCTTCGCAACAGCTCACATGCATCCTCACAATCCCTAAACAGTAAAAAAAAAAAAAAAAAAAAAAGATTGTTTGCTATCTACCAATACCAGAGAAAATAAGTGCAAACTACTTTCCAAAAACTCCATACAAGTAAATGAAAACAAAAGAGCAGCTCCGCAAAGCAAATACATTAGAAACAGAGAACTAAATTCACTTGGCATGAGCGTCGCCCTGGGCAAGCGAGCCATGGCCACGCCTGGCTAAGTTGTGAGTTGTAACTCCACTCATTATCTTCCCCTATATTCACAAGACACCCGTCTCGAAAGGGTTCATGAAAAAACCCCACCAAAAACAACAACTTTGCTTCAACCTCTACTTTTACATTGCACTTAAGCAATTACCACGAAGGAGATGTGCACGGAGACACTGATGATGATGAAGATGAGAGGCCATTGTTACTCACAATATCACTCCCTGAAGTGCCTAAAGACCTTGCATCTCTCAAGGAAACTGAACATGCCTTTGCTGGGAGCTTCTTCATTGGAGTTAAGGGAGGGGTAGCTGGTGGTGAGTGTGGACTGGATGTAGATGGATGTGCTATCTCCTCGTCACTTGAAGAGCCACCTGTTTCTAATCGAGATGGTGATGAACCAGGAGTCTCAAATGGAGTCTCTACCTTGCTTTCCCTGCTTGCTTCATTGTCGTAGATGGGATTGGATATACAAACAAAAGGCTCTCCACTACCACCACAGGCTTTTTCATTAACATCGCTGCTGCTAATTCGAATTGGGATTTCTCGAATTTGATGGGGTGAAGTTACTAACTTAGTAGATGAAGTGTTTATAAGACCAAGTTGTTGGGAACTTGAGTTGGATTCTTGGGTATGGACATCAAGAATGTAATGAATTTGGGAGAGTTGGTCCTTCATTTCAGTTGCCTTGTTTCGTTTGCAAGAAACTGCAGGGAAGAAGAGGCTTCTTGGAGCATGAAGAACCCCTGGGGCATAGTATGTAGTGTGAGGAGCATCTCTACGGTTCTGGGGCTGTGGAGAGGAAGCATTGAAAGTTGGTGAAGTGGTGGTACCCGCGGCGGTGGTGGTAGCATTGGAGGAGGTGATGCCTAGTAGGCGGCGCCGCCGAAGTAAGAGAGAACAATAAAGCTCAGCTAGCAGCACCAAAATCAGGGCTAACACTATGGCAAGGCTCACAATCATCACCAACGTAGCCCCCATAATCACCTTGGATGCGCCCTTCATTTTTCTCTCTATCTCGCTCTGCGATGCGTAGAGGCAGTTAAAAAGAGGCACTGTAATGGAAAAGAGGGTAAGAAGCTGTCTTGGCGGGAAAAGAGTCCTTTACCTATGACAAGGATAAGAGATGAGGAATGCAATGGAGTACATCTGACATCCAAGGTTATTTCTGTCATTTTAAGACAATTAAGAAAATGTACAGCCATTATCGCCATCTTTGTGAACAACTAAGATTAAATTATTGCCATTTTTTTGAAAAATGCTGCAAATCTATAGTCACCGTTTACAGCTCTGGAACTTGAATTAATATTTGAAGTACAGACTACAAGTGCTGTGGTCCATCGACTGCAATGGTGTAAGGCCAATAATGCTACAACTGCTTCAGCCACCGGGGGTCAATGCATAACCTGATAACTTGTCTGTTTTTTTTTTTTTTTTCTTGATGCCAAACATCACTTTACATGCTAATTTTTTTCAGAAAAGGAACTTCATTTTGTCTAGGATTTTTATTTTTATATTTAATATAAACTTTAGAAAGATTAGAGTTGTTAAACTATGAAATATGAGATCTTGGAAGTACAAAAGGGAAATTGAAATAATAAATATGGGGACAGATCAAATGCATCAGAATCATGTTGAAGAAGATGGTATCTGCATCTACCAGAAGCATCTCAAGAAGTTAACAACGAAATGAAACAGATGATTTTCATTATCAAGCAACTCATGTCGAACTAATCTTTCCAAAATAATATTCTGAGGCAGAAGTTCACTGTAAAATAGTATAGTGGAGATAGAAGCCGCAGGCTCACTTATTAGGGATGTCAACAGCCTCACCACTGACCGGAACATCACCGGAGTCAGACCCTGCTTGAATAAAAAGAAAGAAGAAAACTTAGTTTGCATTATCTTGAAGAAACAATTATAAAAAGGAAATAAGAAATCAATGGAACTGAAAATGGCTTTGGCCCTGCTCTGGGAGCTGAAGAATGATCAGCAGAAAGATGCATACCATGGCTTTTGAGAGGGAGGCGGCCAAGAAACGTTGTGGGAATGGAGTCCTGAATAGATAGGGAGAGAAAACTATTGGGTTTTAGGCTGTGGGTTCTCTAGCTGCCAGTCTTCATCTGATATTCAGACCTAACTGTCCATAATCCTGAGTGAATTTGGAGGATTCATTCTTTGGCTTTAGGACATAATCAAAAGAACGTACACATTTAAGCCTCTCCAATTCTTTCTTTCTTTCTATCTTCATGATCTCTTTTTTAAACAAATATGGAATTTTAGCAGCCAGGATTTACTATAATTAATTAGTTGGCCACTTGCAACATGGATTCAACATTTCAACACCTTTATTTTATATGATCAGATTTTTTATTGAAGTATTTGCCATGACCTGTGCTGCTATGCCATTGGTAAGTGGTGATTTACTCTTGGGGAGGATGATAATTCATCATGTGCACAACAGAGAGGAAATATGCCTAAAAATATCAACTGGGGATGTCAGGTGGGAATATCACTCCAGGCCAACAGCTTAGAGAGGTTTCTTCAAATTAGGTATCATTAGTCCTTCGTACTTAACATTATTACTTCAGGACTAGGGTACACCAATTAAACTATCACAGTTAAATAGGTGTTAAAAATTTAGGAGTGATTACCAATTAAACTATTAAACTATCACAGTTAAATAGGGTACACCAATTAAACTATCACATTATTACTTCAAATTTTTCCTTATACAGCAAGGGTCCCATTGCAAAGCAGCACTTTTTCACAGCTAGAAGTGATTACTAGCAGGAAAATGTGTAAAGCAGCTGGTTTTGGTTGGGGCATGCTACTGATGCTGTGCTATTTTTCATTTCAGACATCCACATAAAGAGGATATCAAAATGGAATTTACTAATCAAATATGTCAATACAATATTCATATTCCAACCAAAAAAGAAATGAAAACTCCTACTTATAACCCTGCAGCCTTTAAAAATTCCAAGAAGGGGAGTGGGGGTGTTTGCAAGACCCTTTCAGCACAAACTGGGACACACCACCATGACAAAACTCTTACTGGATGATGATTATTGCATTTTCATCCACTTGCTATCAGCATCACTAAAAGCTAAAATACAACTATCAAGAGCTATGTGGTTACACAAAGGACACCAGAAATTGAAGGTCCCTCGCTGCGACAAAACGCTACTGCTTCTCTGGCTGACCTGGTTCTTCTTCCTTTTCAGGATCTTCCTCCTCTTCCTCTTTCTTTTTCTCTTCTTCTTCTTCATCTTCTTCAGGAGGATCATATGGCAATGGGGGTGGTATTGGTGTTTTCATAGGGCTAAACTGGGGAAATATGTCAGGTCTGCGTCCAGGCTTGGGCCTTTCCCACTCCTGCCATGTGAATCACAAAAAATAATTCATGTTCACCATACGAACATCAAACAGAAAGCATTAAACAACAGATCCACTACAGCAATTCTCAAAAACATGATATCTCTAAGAAGTTTACATTATACCTAAGCGACAGGCAAATCTAAGTTCCAACTTCCAGACCAACCAACAAGTCAACTAGAAACCATATGCTTTCTTTACAGATAGGATAGGCCAAGCATTATAAGGACCACAGGAACAACGAGGTAGACATTTTTCTAGTAGGAATATGTGGATCTAAGGGCTATCAAATTAAAGAAGGGAGAAACAGCCCTTTCTTCAAAATGGGAAACATTCAACCAGTACGCTAGCAGATACATCCTTTCAGAAAAGTTTAAGTAAGCGTTCAAGACTAAAGGCTGAAGCTATTTCAAGTACAAACATGACTTAATTACTAGTCAATTCTCCTAAAAGGACAGCATCAAAATGCATTTAAATGGAAACTCTGCATGATTAATTTCTTTTTTTTGTCACAACATAACAGCATGATTGTAACTGTAGCAAAATAATATGGCTTCATGCATGATTAGAAATGGAAACAATCTACACAGCCATCCAATAAACTACAACTCCAGAAATCTGTTTGCCTCTGTGATTTTGGCCAGATTCCAAACACATATATAGAGTTTGATAGCCATTCAGTAGTAAATACTAAACTATTGTGAGCCATTATTTATTCACCATTCATAATACATATACATGTAGAATGTCTTAGCGTTGGTTCTAGAAAATAAAATTTTTACAGTTCCTTTATGTGGAGATCATTTCAATCACGGTTATTGAACTCATCACTAAATTTTGGCAGAGTCAAAAAATTTAAACTTGTAATGTCAAACATCATCATTCATTCAAGTTGGTTCCATTGTCATTTTACAATTTAGTTTCACAATGGCTAGGACAGAAATTCTAAGACTTCAAGTTTTCTTCACTTTTTAACTGGTGCTCGGAAGACGAGACTAAATAGTAGACCATCAGGATGACCTTTTTCTTCGTCAATTTTTTTACATTAGTATTAAGTAGTTTCTCAAAATATGGACAGTCTCAGAAAAGAAAAATAAGTTCTCAAACAGATTAAGGTTTCAACTAGCTTTGGCCATACAAATCCTTTTAGCTGATTGATTCTGTAGATATTGGGTACCATGCAACATATATCTATATCTCATTTCTGATTCATCAAGAGCTAAATTCTCAACCAAAAAAAAAAAAAAAAATCATTTCTTACATTGCCATTTTCCTGTATCTAATTATAAATTCACATCCCTCCTATCAAAAGCGAACTAAAACAACACAAACACAACATAATCAGAAGGAAATCAGTAAGCCAATTAGAAAAATACGTAATTGCAAAAACATGTAATCCAAAAAGTACAATTGAAGAGGATAAAGGAGACACGTACGATAGGGAAATCCAGAGGATTTCGACGGGTCAATTTTTCTTCATCAGGAGCCATACAAACCATTCCCCTTCGTCTCCGGCTCCGATTAGTATTAGCAGTGGAAGATATCAAGCATCCAGAGCCAAACATCGGTGTGGAGAAAAATGGAGAGCTCCGGCAACCACTGCGGCTCGATGAAGAAGAAGAAGAAGAAGAAGAAGAAGAAGAAGCAACGGCGGCTGCAGAGGCATGAGGCACTACTAAGGGTTTCGAGGTCGAGCATATGGAGAGGCAAAGAGATGCCATAGCCTCCTCCTAGGCGCTGTTCTCAAGACGTCTTCTTCGTCTCGTCCTGTTCTCCGCAGGATCGAAAGTAGTAATAACACCAACCGCCTACCTCTACGCCCCCCACCACCGCATTTCTATCCGCTTCTGGTTGTTCTGGTGGTTCTATGTGTATGATCCTTTAACTGGGCTGGGCTTTGCCCATTCATTGAATCAAGACTCAACCGGGATTAGGTGTTTTTTTTCTTGTTTGAGATTAACAGTTAAAAAGTAAAATTTACTTTTAAGAGATAAAAACATCAAATTATATTTTTCGATTTAAATTTATTTTTAAATTTATCATTAAAATTACAAATAAGATCAAAAGATTTAAAAGTTTAATTTATATTCTTTTTAATCAATTTGAACTTATTTAATTTTTTTAATGGTAGTCAGGATAAATTTGAAAAAAAAAAAAATTGACAGTTTTAATTTTTACTAATTTTAAATTACTAAGATTAATAGTATAAAAAAACTTTGTAAGGGGATACTCATGGGGTCAAAGAAGGCAACCAGCACGTGCTGAATTCTTCAACAAAATATTAACTACCACCAGGCAGTCAAAGGCTGGTAGCAATTTGCACTAGCAGCCATAAACATGTGCAATTGTTTATTAATCCAACAAAAAAATGTAACACTATTACTATTAGGACCGATACAATGATACAGGTACAACAGAGCGCATAACTTTATGCAGCCCTGTTACATTCTAATGTTTTTAGTTCCTTGCACCAAGGACCTGACTAGGCGCAGCAATCAAGCTTGAGCTTTTCTCTTTCCTAAGCACTTGCGCGAGAGTGAGAGTTTAGACCTTACTGTGCCATTGCTTTCCTCCTCACTGTCTTCGCTATCCAGCACTATTATTGTTTCAGCTACTTGTGTTTCTTCTCCCCATTGTTTAGTCTCGCCATCCAGTTTTTCATTCTCATGCTGGTCAGATTGCTGCTTCTGAGATTCATCTGTAGGAATTTCCCCCGAGTGCAAGAGCAACCGGCTGTTATTGCTACCCTGCAATTGAGTCAGAGGAGCCAGAGGCAGTCTCTGGCCAATTCCAGCCCTGCATTGAGTTTTGGGACTTGATGATACCTTGTGAATCAGCAATACATTCTCCTTGCCATCCTTTTCTGGTCCCCCTGGCGAACCTTTATAGCCCAGGGAAAGCTTCTTACGTACTGAACACGCCTTCTTAAATTTGGTATCAGCAGAGCCATTTCCCAAATTTTCCACTGAAACCTGACAAGTCTGTTGTGCATCATTGTTAATATAAGAGTTAATAGTCGAGGCCCCACGTGATGAATTAGAATGGGAGTGAGAAGGTGATATTGCAGGAGTCACAAGCATTTTCTCATTAGTACCATCATTTGTTTGGCAAGCATCCAAAGATCTCGATGGTATTTTCTGGCTAACCTTAAAAGCCTTATTTGAACTTATGATTTTGCTGTCAAATGTGGAAATGCTGTCATGGTGCCGATGGACTTGCAGTTCTTGAAGGCTTCCACCCTGCAGCAATGGTGACTCTGAATGAGCCATAGCAAGTGCCCGTGCATTACACGGTGAATGTGAATGGACTGGGTCTCCATCCATATCATGACCATCTCTTCCACAACATTGAACTGAGGATTCGAGGGACAACTTCCTCCCAACCCTACACTGTTTCTCATCCCTCAGAGCGTACTTGTCAGGTATATCCCTTAACTCTTTTCTATCTCTTTTTGTTGCCAAATTTCTCGAGTCAAATTTTAGGGGATTTGGCACGACAGTGTCCTCTGCTTCACTACCCCTTTTGTGAGATGAGCTTGAAGCTTCTAATGACAACTTCTGACTGATCCCGTATGATTTATTATGACTAGAAATAGAATCACTGACTTCATATTTTGACTCTTTCTCTGATTGATTAACTTCCACCTAGAGAAAGAATACAAATTAGGGAGTATAAAGTTTGGGAAAATTTTAAAGAAAAAACCAACTAATACTACCACTGTGCTTAGATCTGTATTGACTTGAATGCCCTGATTCCTGCAATTGTGCCCACTAGCTCCAGCCGTGGCATAATTTTCAGTCATAGCTCGTGCTTTTTGGTCAAAAGCCTTTCTATTGTATTTGAACTCTTTGCTCTGCTCATTCAGCCATACATATCAGAAAATAATAACTTCTTTATTCACTAATGCAAGGTCATCTAGTAACATATCCGCTCACCGCTTCAGGCATTAGACCATCATCAGGATTGGGTTCACTCAATAGCAATCCTATACTTGTTAGCACAGTTGAAATATTCAATGATGGTTGCCATGCACCCTGCTTAAGTAAGAGCATGAGCCTTGTTATAAATAACATCTTTGAAAGAAACAGAAGTTGCAATTTGAAAAATGGCACAAAGATTTTAAGTCAGGGTGATTCATTCTACAATAGCAAGTGAAAGTAGTTAACTCTAAAGAACTAAAAGCCATCTGATGGTTCAACCATTGAGCAGTTATTACATTTTAGGAAATATTCCGGACACCATCTTCCAGATTAAAGATTTAACACATGAGAAGCTTATTCTTTTGCGAGTTTCACGGGTCAAAACAGAATAGTGCATAACGTTGTTGCATTAAGGGGGAAACAAAGCAAGCAAACGAATGTTAAATCCAAAATAGAACCTGACTTCAGAAATTAACTACTTTTTGATTGTGCGACAATGTAAATCCATGGCAATACCTAAATGAACATAAATGCCAGCAGTTTTAACCAAGGCACGATTAACTTAGTTGAAAGACAAACTATAGAACGATTATATTAACAAAATTGAAATTTGTGCACTAGAACCATGAGAAATTTAGGAATTAGGACTATGCTCAGGCTCAAATTCAGCTACCTAAAAGTGAGTATGCTCTATTGAGAACCCAATCTCAGCTAAAACCATCAAATATGTATACACCATTTCTAGGTTTTCCATCTTACTAAACTAGAAACATGAGACTTATTTAGTTTCAGTTTCCAAAACTTCCTTCAAATTAAGCAATCACTTGTTCCCATGGTATAAAACATTCCAATTAATATCATCAATTCGTAAAAAAATCTAAACTTGAACAAAATAAGAAGTTTAACAAGGGTCTGACCTTGGGGGGGAGATTGAGAATATCAAGGCAAATTCGGCCTCCGTTGTCGATGTTAGGGTGGTAGATCGGCGTAGCAAATGTCACACTTGGAGGCTGAAACGGATACCTAAAACGACCCCACGGTGATAATAATAATAAATAATAATTGAACGGAAAAAAAAAAATCCATAACTACAATCAAACAGCTAGGAAATGCCCAATTGAACATTATCGACAAACCAAATTCAGCAATACCTTTCCGGTATTTGAATATTAATGTTAAAGATCCCTTTAGCATATACAGTCCCCTCCGGCCCTTCAATCTCTGCATACAAATTTTCAAACGAACAGGTTAAATTAGATGATATGCTTCAATCGCAACGCTCTTACCTGGTGACCTAGTCTAGTGGATAGGAACTTACGGGCGTCAATGGTCGACAAGGAGGACAAGTCGGAGTCGGCAGAGAGAAATGGAAACGACGAACCAGGAGGTGGATCAGTGAGCAGGAGCTTGAGCTCCTTTTGCATTCGAAGATTGAGCCTCGCTGCTTGTGCCATTCCTTGTTTTTGCTTATGGAGGTCTGATTTTGAAGTTGGGAGGGAAAATGGGTTTTTGTTGTTAGCCTTGAAAGCGGGCTCAGCGTGGGCGCGGAAAATGTTGAATCACGATTATGAAGCTCAAAAGCGCGCCTCAGACGTGCGATCTGATTTTTATTATTATTATTTAGGAGATTTAAGATTTAAGAAAGGAAAAAAGAAAAATTCTGTTGAGAGTGGGATTTGAACCCACGCCCTTTCGGACCAGAACCTTAATCTGGCGCCTTAGACCAACTCGGCCATCTCAACCTGATGACAGATTTGGTATCACAAATTTATTTATTTGATTGCTAGAGATTTGATTCAATTTCATCGATTTGATTTAGTTTTAAGTCAAATTAAAATTTTTTTTTTATAAAAATAAATTTCAATCATTTAGTTTTTGGTTTTTCATAAAATAAATGAAGTTTAATCTAATTAAAATAAATTAGACAGAAAACTAAAATTCCATTTAAGTTTTATTAAGACAGTGACGACTCAAATGGACAGACATGTTGTGTACTAAATTGACAGCATTTGCCTATGTCGCACACAATAACCACAGGATGGATTGGATCGTCCACTTGGCTTAGGCCTGTGTAATATTAAAAAGAGAAGTTGTTGTTGTCGTCGTTCAAGTGAGAAACGACAGGCACAGGCTGAGGCTGAGATTGTTAAATTTGGACCACTGATAAGTCGTAGCAATTGGACACAGAGGCATGCACTTAGCCAAACCCAACAAATAATTTCAATGCAAAATGAGTGAGTGAAAAAGATGGCAAAGCGACCTTTCTTTTCAAAAGCTTGATGGGCGTGTCGCATTTTGGACTTTATCGATGCGGTGGAAAGTACCACTCAATTCCTCTTCACCATTTATTATCCCCTCGCCAGGTTTCAATTTCGCCAAACAGTTTTTATTTAGAAAAAAAAATATTATTTAACTTTTTAATATAATGAAATTCATTAATTAATTTATAAAATTTTTTAAAAGGGTAAACTATAATTTAGTCCCTCTAATTTAGTGAAATATAACATTTCGTCCCTCTATTTTAAAAAATCGTTAATTTAGCCATTGTGATTTTTAAAAATTATACCATTTGTCCCTCCTGTTTAATCCCATACATGACCAACAACATACATAAAAATTTAAAAATTTAAAACTTTTTTTTCATATATTCTATCATACAACAAACTCAACCTGTGCATGCACTGGACATATACATAATTATAAACTTGACCCCTCTGTGGGATCTCATCAATGCCCCTCAATGGGTGACAATACATGTGTTGAGTTTGCTAAACATAGTCATCAATAAACATTAAGATTATGTATCCAAAGGGATTACAATATACTATGGTCAAGCACACTTCTAAACCTCAATATCATTATACATAACATAACTATTCAATTTTTACATCATCTTACAATTTATCATGTCCACTTTCTATCTATTACAAACATAAGACTTTACTCTTCTTGACTTCTCTGTCTAGCCCGTACCTGCAATCCTGGGGGATTAGGGAAAAGGGGTGAGCTACTAGAGCCCAGTGAGTAGAATAATAGAAAACAACATTTAAAATCTCATGCCATCATGTAATGCAACACATCACAACAAATCACATCTCGGATGGTATTGTCACCAATAGTCCTCTACATTCCAAAGTGCTGGGACGTAGAATAGGTACAACCGGTCTTTCTCTTAACATACATATCATAACATACCAAAGTGCCAGGGACGTAGAATGGGTACAACCTGGACTTTCTCTTACATAGTGCCAGGGACGTAGAATGGGTACAACCTGGACTTCCATACCATATCATGCCGTAACATCATCATACCATATCATGCCGTAACATCATCATACCATATGAGGACTAGAGGATCATCCAATAACCAATCCACATCAACATCATAAATGCAATGCAACATATTCGTGAATTCTAATGCAAGCAACCTAATTCATCACATGGCATTCATGATGCATGAACATGCTAAAAACTTTATAATTTATTTGCTTTAAATCGTAAAGGTTTATTCTACTCACCTCTTGGCTAGCTCTGACAAATACTGATGCAGCTAAATCACTGCTGGGGTCCTCGGTTCCTCGGGTCCGAACCTACACAGGTGGACTCAAATGAGGGACCAAACAACTAGAACATAACTCTAAAAACATCCCCCAAAAACCCCCTATAACACCTCAAAACATCCATGCAAAACATGCAAAGGAAGGCTGGACAGGGCACTTTCGGCGGCAGGTTCGGCGGCCGAAAGTCCCTCCAGAGCCGAAAGTCAGGCAGGTTCGGCGGCCGAAACTCCCAGACAGAGGCGAAACTCATGCATGTTCGGCGGCACTTTCGGCGGCCGAAACTCCCAGACAGAGACGAAAGTCTCCTTTCGGGGGCAAGCTTCGGCAGCCGAAGGCTGCTTCCACAAGAGAGTTCGGCGGCCGAAAGTCCTTTCGGCTGCCGAACCTGGTTTCTCCCAAAGGGCAGAAACTTGGTTCAAACATGCACAAATGCCTCTAACTCATACCATCATGCATTTAGTTCAACCAAAACATGCATACAAGCTCCTAGGGGTCTCAAACTACCTTAAACCCCAACTACAACACATCAAACAACACAAATCCAACATACATTGTCCATAAACCAACTGTAATACCCAGCTAGACTCCGGTATCGGAATTCCTACCGTCCGGTGGAATTTCGGATGTCGGAGACCTCTAGAAGGGTAGAATCATATTTTATGAAATGTTTTCATGTTTTTAATGGTTTTAAGTATTAAATAAAATGAGTTTTTGCATGAAAATAGCATTGGAGGAAAACTCAGGTTCGGCCGCCGAAAGTCAAGTTCGGCCGCCGAACATGCATGCGTTTTGGAGGCACGTTAGGCCCCCGAAAGCATGAGTGAGGGAAGTTCAGGTTCGGCCGCCGAACCTCATGTTCGGCCGCCGAACATGGCATGCATGCGGAGGCACATTCGGCCCCCGAACGTGGCCTGGCCAGCCACTATAAAAGGGTCCCCTTGGTCCGCACGGGCGAGCTTTTTCTCTCCCATTGTCGGCCAAGGTGAGTCTCCGCCGCTCCTCCCTCGATCTTGAGTGTTTCCTTTAGATCTTTCATGGTTTTAACAAGTTTATAACTTTGTTTTGAAGATTTGTGAGCTTTGAGCCAGTTTTGAGTGCTTGGAGGTTCAAAGAGCTTAATCTCTCCATCTCCAAGCTAGGATCGCTTTCCTCTCGTTTCTTCAAGAGGTAAGGGTCGATCTTGAACCCTTTTTATGTTTTAAACAAGTTTTAAGTAAGATCTATGGGTAGAAATGCATGTTAGGACATATGTTGGGTTTATGGGTTTTGATGATGTTTGAGCAATGTAGCTTGTTTGTGTGTGTATGAAGTGTTGTAGATGGGGTATATGCATGTTTGAGACCCCTAGGAACTTGTATGTGTGTTTTGGTTGAGAAATATGCATGATCTATGGTTTTGGGAGGCAGGAGGTTCATTTGAACCAAGTTTCTGCCGTTTGGCAGAAACCAGGTTCGGCAGCCGAAGGGAGTTTCGGCCGCCGAACCCCTCTTGTGAAGGCAGCTTTCGGCTGCCGAAGGTGCCCCCGAAAAGAGACTTTCGTCTCTGTCTGGCACTTTCGGCCGCCGAAGGTGCCGCCGAACCTAGCTGAGTTTCGTCTCTGTCCAGGACTTTCGGCCGCCGAAGGTGCCCTGTTCAGCCATTTCATGCATATTTTCTGTGATGTTTTCATGATGTTTTAGGGGGTTTTTGGGGGATATATTAGAGATATGTTTATATGTGTTTGGTCCCTCATTGGAGTCTACCTGTGTAGGTTCGGACCCGAGGAACCAAGGACCCCAGCAGTGAGCCAGCTGCTGAGAGTTTGACAGAGTCAGCCAGAAGTGAGTGGAACTATACTTAATCTTTTAAATTAAGAAAGTGAATATTTTATCATGTTTCATGCATCATGACTATAATATAGGATGTTTGCATTAGAATCACGAATATGTTACATTGCATTACTATATTGTGGTTGATGAGGAGGGACATTGCACGACTCACTAGTCCTGTGTACGAAGTCCTGTGGTGCCCATAATAGGGCCGGGCAATAGCTCCGACATACGAAGTCCTGTGGTGCCCATAATAGGGCCGGGCAATACGAAGTCCTGTGGTGCCCATAATAGGGCCGGGCAATACGAAGTCCTGTGGTGCCCATAATAGGGCCGGGCATGGAGCTGAGGGATTTTTGGGTCGGTCCGTCCATGATGTGAAATGTTTGTGCAATGATGCATTCCATTATAGCATGTTTTAAATATTTTTTTTTTATATAGTTCTACTCACTGGGCATCTAGCTCACCCCTCTCCCCTAACCCCAGGTTTGCAGGTACGGATTTGATAGAGAAGAAAAGAAGAGAAAAGTCATATGTATGTAATAGCTAGAGTATGTGGACATGACAAATGATAAGAATGTAATGTAAAGTTTGAACAGTTATGTTTATGTATTATGTTATTGAGGATAGAGTTGTGCTTGACCATAGTATATGTTAATCCCTTGGTATGTACATGATCTTATTTTATGATGTGTATGTGAACCAACTCAACACTGAATGTATACTGCCATAGAGGCTTTGATGAAATCCCACAGAGGGATTAATGTTTATGTATATGATGATTACAGTGCATGCACAGGTTGAGTTTGGTATATGAAGAAAAAGAAAAGTTTTTAATTTTTATGTAGGATGGTTGATCATGTATGGGATTAAACAGGTTTACAGGTACATGTTAGGCTTGCTACGGGTCCCGGCGGCCTTATGCCGATCTGGATCCTAGCGCCGGTAGCGGTCCGGATTTCCGGGGCGTTACAGAGTGGTATCAGAGCCCTAGGTTCATATGGTCGGACCTAGCGTGTCGGGCTCATAGAAGTATTAGAGGGTCAAGCACAATAGGAAAGGTCATGTCCACTAGGATAGGATGTAGAGTCCTGTCTTGCTATGATTATGTGATATGCCATGTATGTGATGTAGGTTCATGTGACTCCACATGAACCATATGATGCTAATGCTTGTGAGTTATGTGCTGTTTTTCAGAAACAGAATGAGAGGAACTCGTCGATCTGCACGATTGACAGGAGTCCCACCAGAGGATGAGGGCACAAGCGCCCGTCCTCCCACATTGCCTAGGGCAATGTCATGCAGAACAAACAGAGAAAGAGTATCAAGGGACCCTAGAAGGTCTTTTGATACTAGCAGAAGGGGGACAGAAAGAGGAGGAAGTTCTTCAGATGTGAGGGAGGTTATGGAAGAAGATCAGAGAAGGGATGGGAATCTGGATGTTGGCATGACAGAAGAAGGGACAGGGGAGTCACAAGGAGGCACTCAGGCCTCGGGGTATGGTTTTCCACCCTATTACCCACCCTATGCACAGAGTCCCGGGTATCCGATGGGAAGTACGTCGGATTACTCCAGCTTTAATCCCTACCCTACTCACATGCCTTATCCACCTTTCTATCCACCGTACCCACAGTACCCAGCCTATCCACCCTCATCCTTCCATCCTCACCCAGCAAACCCCACCTCGGGGAATGCTGCATCCCCACCTCCACCTCCTACAGAACCAGTAGCCCCAGTTACTCAACCTCCTAGACCTAGCTCAGCCAGTGGGAGTAAGGTGAAAATGACAGCTTACCTTAAGCTGGATGCTCCTAAATATAAGTCAGGGGATGATCCCTTTGAATACCTGAGAGCAGTGAAGACAATCACTGATGAGCTAGGGGCAGATGATAGAAGAGCCATTGAGATGGCAGGATTCACCCTGAAGTGCAAAAAGGCAAAGGAATGGTTCAAGTGCTATGTAGACCCGAGACTAGACAGTATGACATGGGAGGAATTTGCTAATGAGTTTGCTGGATGGGCATTTCCAGATAGCTCTAGAGAGCTAAAGATGATTGAGTTTGAGCAACTGAGACAGACAGAAGACATGAGCATAGAGGAGTACACAGATAAATTTCTGGAGCTATTACCCTTCTCAGGGCAAGCTCTAGATACAGATGTGAAGAAGGCCAGGAGATATGTCATGAAATTACAGTCCAGGTACTCCTCATTGATTCAATCAGCTGAGAGGGAGAGTTTTCACACGGTGGTAGATATGGCTCGAAGAATGGAGGCCAGTGCCATAGTTGAGGGGTCAGTGAAGCAATCAGTGACCCAGTCTTCAGGGGTTAAGACCCCAGGCAGAGGAGGGCCAGGACCCTCTACTCAGAGTTCAGGTAGTAAGAGATGGAATAGCACTAAGAAGCCCAAGAAGAATAAGTTCTGGAATAAGCTGAAATCCGGTTTGGGTTTTGGCGGTGGCTCGAGTTCAGGCTCAGATGGTGCAGAATGCCAAAGGTGTGGGAGGCCACACAAGGGAGCGTGTCGATGGGGGACCAATGCATGTTTCAGATGTGGCCAGGAGGGACACATAGCTCGGGATTGTCCTAGAGCACCTTTCATGGGCCAGCCCCAACAGACAGCTTCGGGTAGTGTGGCACAACCAGCAGCTCCAGCCACAACACAGGGCAGTGGCAGAGGTAGAGGGAGAGGGGCAGCCTCTTCTTCTGGTTCCCGAGGTGAAGGTCCATCAGCTCCAGCCAGGATCTTCACAATGACTCAGCAGGAGGCGAACACATCCAACACCGTGGTGTCAGGTAATCTCATCATTGGGTGTTTTGATGTGTATGCATTAATGGATCCGGGTGCATCCCATTCTTTCATCGCTCCGAGGGCAGTTGAGAGGTTAGGGTTGATGGTCTCTGGATTAGAGTGTCCCCTATGGGTCAGTGGACCCAAGTGTGACCCGACAGTGGCAGAGTCAGTCTGCCGGTATTGTCCAGTGTTTGTTGAGGGAAGATGCCTTTCCGCCGACCTTGTGGTTCTAGACTTGACAGATTTTGACGTCATTCTAGGGATGGATTGGCTATCTACCCATGGTGCTACCTTGGACTGCAGGGACAAGGTAGTCAGGCTCAGAGATCAGAACGGGTCAGAGGTTGTCTTCAGAGGAGACAAGAGGGGTACGCCTAGAGGTCTGATATCGGCCCTACAGGCTCGTAGACTGCTTAGGAAAGGATGTCAGGGGTATGTAGCTCACGTGAGAGAGCTAGATAGTCAGGTCAGGGAGCCAGCCTCAGTGCCAGTTGTCAGAGAATTTCTGGATGTCTTTCCAGAAGAGCTTCCAGGACTACCACCTGCTAGGGAGATAGAGTTCGAGATTGAACTGATGCCTGGAACTAGACCGATCTCTATCCCTCCCTACAGGATGGCACCAGCAGAATTGAAGGAACTGAAAGAACAGTTGCAAGATCTGGTAGATAAGGGCTTCATCCGACCGAGTACCTCACCTTGGGGTGCTCCAGTGCTTTTTGTGAGAAAGAAGGATGGATCCCTCAGACTTTGTATCGACTACAGGCAGTTGAACAAGGTCACTACCAAGAACAAGTACCCATTGCCAAGGATCGATGATCTATTCGACCAGCTAGCAGGAGCGGGTTGTTTCTCCAAGATAGATCTGAGATCAGGGTACCATCAGCTGAGGATAAGGGAAGAGGACATACCGAAGACAGCTTTCAGGACCAGATATGGGCACTATGAGTTCCTTGTAATGCCGTTCGGGTTGACCAACGCCCCTGCAGCATTCATGGACCTCATGAATAGAGTATTCAGACCATACCTGGATCACTTCGTTATTGTCTTCATTGACGATATCCTAGTGTATTCCAGAAATGCAGAGGAGCATGCCCATCATCTGAGGATAATATTACAGACCTTGAGGGAACATGGCTTGTATGCCAAGTTCTCCAAGTGTGAGTTCTGGTTAAGGAGCATATCATTCTTGGGGCATATAGTGTCAGAGAATGGGATAGAAGTGGACCCCAAGAAGGTTGAAGCTGTGACTAACTGGCCAAGACCCACCTCAGTGACAGAGATCAGAAGCTTCTTGGGTTTGGCTGGCTACTACAGGAGGTTCGTTCAGGACTTCTCTAAGATTGCAGCTCCTTTAACCAGATTAACCAGAAAGAATCAGAGATTCGAGTGGACCGATCAGTGTGAAGAAAGCTTTGAGGAGCTCAAGAAGAGGTTGACTTCAGCACCAGTGTTAGCTCTGCCAAACAGCAATGAGGATTTCACAGTGTTCTGTGATGCATCCAGAGTAGGCCTGGGTTGTGTGTTGATGCAGAATGGTAGGGTGATCGCTTATGCTTCTAGACAGCTGAAGAGGCATGAGTTGAATTACCCCACACACGACCTGGAAATGGCAGCAGTTATCTTTGCCCTCAAGATGTGGAGGCATTACCTCTATGGGGTAAAATGTGAGATCTTCACAGATCATAAGAGCCTGCAGCACATCTTGAACCAGAGAGAGCTGAATTTGAGGCAGAGGAGATGGGTAGAACTGTTGAGTGACTATGATTGCAAGATCCAGTACCATCCGGGTAAGGCTAATGTAGTAGCTGATGCCTTAAGCCGGAAATCACTTGGCAGTCTATCCCACATCACGGCAGAGAGGAGACCGGTGGTGAAGGAATTTTATAAGCTCATTGAGGAGGGTCTACAGATGGAGTTGTCTGGTACAGGTGCTTTGATTGCACAGATGAAAGTAACCCCCGTGTTTCTGGAGCAGGTGGCTCAGAAACAGCACGAGGACCCAGAGTTAGTGAAGATTGCCAGGACTGTTCAGTCAGGCAAAGATAGTGAGTTCAGATTCGATGATAAGGGGATCCTCCGCTATGGGAACAGACTATGTGTACCAGATGACATCGGGCTTAAAGGAGACATTATGAGAGAGGCTCATAATGCAAGATACAGTGTTCACCCTGGAGCCACCAAGATGTATCAAGATCTGAAGAGGGTGTATTGGTGGCCAGCTATGAAGAGGGAAGTGGCACAGTTCGTGTCAGCCTGCGAAATATGTCAGAGGGTGAAGCTGGAACATCAGAAGCCGGCTGGAATGCTTAACCCACTGCCGATTCCAGAGTGGAAATGGGAGAACATAGCTATGGATTTTGTAGTGGGGTTACCGGCAACATCCAACAGACTAGACTCCATATGGGTGATTGTGGACAGACTCACCAAATCTGCTCACTTCATCCCTGTTAGGAGCAACTACTCTGTGGATAAGTTAGCGCAGGTTTATGTGGATGAAGTTGTCAGGCTGCATGGGGTCCCAGTTTCTATAGTGTCAGATAGAGGACCCCAGTTCACCTCCAGGTTTTGGCGGAGTCTGCAGAATGCTATGGGTACCAGGTTGGATTTCAGTACTGCCTTCCATCCCCAGACTGATGGACAATCAGAGAGGACCATCCAGACAATAGAGGATATGCTCAGGATGTGTGTGCTAGATTTTGGCGGTTCTTGGAGGCAACATCTACCCTTGGTAGAGTTCGCCTACAATAACAGCTATCATGCTAGCATTGGGATGGCTCCATATGAAGCTTTGTATGGGAGGAAGTGCAGGTCACCTGTTTGCTGGGAAGAGGTTGGAGAGAGGTCCTTAGCAGGGCCTGAGCTTGTAGAGATCACCAGCAGAGTGGTACCCATGATCAGAGAAAGAATTAAGACTGCTGCAAGCAGACAGAAGAGTTATGCAGACATCCGCAGAAGACAAGTAGAGTTCCAGGAGGGGGATCTGGTATTGCTCAAGGTGTCTCCAATGAAAGGAGTGGTTCGGTTCGGGAAGAAGGGTAAACTGGCTCCGCGGTACATCGGACCCTTCGAAGTCTTGCAAAAGATTGGGAATGTATCGTACAAGCTGGACTTACCTGCTTCTATGGCAAGAATCCACCCGGTTTTCCATGTTTCTATGTTGAGAAAGTTCGTGTCAGATCCGGGCAAGGTTCTTAGTGAGCCTGATGTGGAGATCCAAGAGGATCTCACTTATGTTGAACAACCAGTGCGGATTCTAGACACTCAGATCAAAAAGCTAAGGAACAAGGAAATCCCGATGGTGAAAGTCCTTTGGAACCACCACAATATGGAAGAATGTACCTGGGAGACACGGGAGTCCATGCTCCAGCAATATCCCCATCTCTTTTAAGGTTAGTCCCTATGTATTTTATGTGTAGGTTGTGTTGTATGCCTTGCATGTGTTAGTTGAGGAACATTCGGGGACGAATGTTCTTAAGGGGGGGAGAATGTAATACCCAGCTAGACTCCGGTATCGGAATTCCTACCGTCCGGTGGAATTTCGGATGTCGGAGACCTCTAGAAGGGTAGAATCATATTTTATGAAATGTTTTCATGTTTTTAATGGTTTTAAGTATTAAATAAAATGAGTTTTTGCATGAAAATAGCATTGGAGGAAAACTCAGGTTCGGCCGCCGAAAGTCAAGTTCGGCCGCCGAACATGCATGCGTTTTGGAGGCACGTTAGGCCCCCGAAAGCATGAGTGAGGGAAGTTCAGGTTCGGCCGCCGAACCTCATGTTCGGCCGCCGAACATGGCATGCATGCGGAGGCACATTCGGCCCCCGAACGTGGCCTGGCCAGCCACTATAAAAGGGTCCCCTTGGTCCGCACGGGCGAGCTTTTTCTCTCCCATTGTCGGCCAAGGTGAGTCTCCGCCGCTCCTCCCTCGATCTTGAGTGTTTCCTTTAGATCTTTCATGGTTTTAACAAGTTTATAACTTTGTTTTGAAGATTTGTGAGCTTTGAGCCAGTTTTGAGTGCTTGGAGGTTCAAAGAGCTTAATCTCTCCATCTCCAAGCTAGGATCGCTTTCCTCTCGTTTCTTCAAGAGGTAAGGGTCGATCTTGAACCCTTTTTATGTTTTAAACAAGTTTTAAGTAAGATCTATGGGTAGAAATGCATGTTAGGACATATGTTGGGTTTATGGGTTTTGATGATGTTTGAGCAATGTAGCTTGTTTGTGTGTGTATGAAGTGTTGTAGATGGGGTATATGCATGTTTGAGACCCCTAGGAACTTGTATGTGTGTTTTGGTTGAGAAATATGCATGATCTATGGTTTTGGGAGGCAGGAGGTTCATTTGAACCAAGTTTCTGCCGTTTGGCAGAAACCAGGTTCGGCAGCCGAAGGGAGTTTCGGCCGCCGAACCCCTCTTGTGAAGGCAGCTTTCGGCTGCCGAAGGTGCCCCCGAAAAGAGACTTTCGTCTCTGTCTGGCACTTTCGGCCGCCGAAGGTGCCGCCGAACCTAGCTGAGTTTCGTCTCTGTCCAGGACTTTCGGCCGCCGAAGGTGCCGCCGAAGGTGCCCTGTTCAGCCATTTCATGCATATTTTCTGTGATGTTTTCATGATGTTTTAGGGGGTTTTTGGGGGATATATTAGAGATATGTTTATATGTGTTTGGTCCCTCATTGGAGTCTACCTGTGTAGGTTCGGACCCGAGGAACCAAGGACCCCAGCAGTGAGCCAGCTGCTGAGAGTTTGACAGAGTCAGCCAGAAGTGAGTGGAACTATACTTAATCTTTTAAATTAAGAAAGTGAATATTTTATCATGTTTCATGCATCATGACTATAATATAGGATGTTTGCATTAGAATCACGAATATGTTACATTGCATTACTATATTGTGGTTGATGAGGAGGGACATTGCACGACTCACTAGTCCTGTGTACGAAGTCCTGTGGTGCCCATAATAGGGCCGGGCAATAGCTCCGACATACGAAGTCCTGTGGTGCCCATAATAGGGCCGGGCAATACGAAGTCCTGTGGTGCCCATAATAGGGCCGGGCAATACGAAGTCCTGTGGTGCCCATAATAGGGCCGGGCATGGAGCTGAGGGATTTTTGGGTCGGTCCGTCCATGATGTGAAATGTTTGTGCAATGATGCATTCCATTATAGCATGTTTTAAATATTTTTTTTTTATATAGTTCTACTCACTGGGCATCTAGCTCACCCCTCTCCCCTAACCCCAGGTTTGCAGGTACGGATTTGATAGAGAAGAAAAGAAGAGAAAAGTCATATGTATGTAATAGCTAGAGTATGTGGACATGACAAATGATAAGAATGTAATGTAAAGTTTGAACAGTTATGTTTATGTATTATGTTATTGAGGATAGAGTTGTGCTTGACCATAGTATATGTTAATCCCTTGGTATGTACATGATCTTATTTTATGATGTGTATGTGAACCAACTCAACACTGAATGTATACTGCCATAGAGGCTTTGATGAAATCCCACAGAGGGATTAATGTTTATGTATATGATGATTACAGTGCATGCACAGGTTGAGTTTGGTATAT
This sequence comes from Manihot esculenta, assembly GCF_001659605.2. NCBI lineage: Eukaryota > Viridiplantae > Streptophyta > Magnoliopsida > Malpighiales > Euphorbiaceae > Manihot > Manihot esculenta. The sequence goes on along the minus strand of NC_035176.2, from coordinate 32,102,620 downwards.
GAAGAAAAAGAAAAGTTTTTAATTTTTATGTAGGATGGTTGATCATGTATGGGATTAAACAGGTTTACAGGTACATGTTAGGCTTGCTACGGGTCCCGGCGGCCTTATGCCGATCTGGATCCTAGCGCCGGTAGCGGTCCGGATTTCCGGGGCGTTACACCAACATAAACCCAAAAACTCATAAAACCCTACACATGCATTTCTACTTCAAGAATCAACTTAAAACTTGTTAAAAAACATGTAGTGAGCTCAAGATCGGCCCTTACCTCTTGTAGATCGAGAGGGAAACGACCCTAGCTCGGAGATGGGAGAGATTTGAGTTCTTGAACCTCAAATCTCCAAAACTCACTTAAAACTTGAAAATCTTCAAAACAAGATGAAAACTTGTGAAAATCGTGAAAGATTTGAAGGGAAGAACTTAAGGATGGTGAGGGGAGGCGGAGAGCTCACCTTGGCCGAAAATGGGGAAAAAGCTCACCCGTTTTCGGCTAAGGGACCCTTTTATAGTGGCTGGCCAGGCCACGTTCGGGGGCCGAACGTGCCTCCGCATGCATGCCATGTTCGGCGGCCGAACCTGGTCTTCCCTCACTTATGCCTTCGGGGGCCTAAGGCACACCCGAAATGCCTGCATGTTCGGCGGCCGAACTTTGAGTTTCGGCGGCCGAACCTGAGTTTTCCTCCAAGGTTATTTTCATGCAAAAACTCATTTCCTCTTTACTTAAAATCATCAAAAACATTAAAACATTTCATGAAAACATGGTTCTACCCTACTAGAGGCTTCCGACATCCGCGATCTCACCGGGCGGTAGGAATTCCGATACCGGAGTCTAGCCGGGTATTACAATCTCCCCCCCTTAAGAACATTCATCCCCGAATGTTCCTCAACTAGCACATAGCATGGCATACACATAACATACATACAAAGCACATAAACTCACAAAGGACTAACCTCAGAAAAGGTAAGGGTATTGCTGGAGCATGGACTCCCGTGTCTCCCAGGTGCACTCTTCCATATTGTGGTGGTTCCACAGAACTTTTACCATCTGGATTTCCTTGTTTCTCAGCTTTCTGATCTGGGTGTCTATGATCTGTACTGGCTGTTCAACATAGGTGAGATCCTCTTGGATCTCCATATCAAGCTCACTAAGAACCTTGGTCGGATCTGACACAAACTTCCTCAACATTGAAACATGGAAAAACGGATGGATTCTTTCCATTGAACCAGGCAAATCTAGCTTGTACGACACATTCCCAATCTTTTGCAAGATTTCAAAGGGTCCGATGTATCGTGGGGCTAGTTTACCTTTCTTTCCAAAGCGAACCACTCCTTTCATTGGAGACACCTTGAGCAATACCAGATCCCCCTCCTGAAACTCTACTTGCCGTCTGCGGATGTCTGCATAACTCTTCTGTCTGCTTGCAGCAGTCTTGATTCTTTCTCTGATTATGGGTACCACTCTGCTGGTAATCTCTACTAGCTCAGGCCCTGCCAAGGCCTTCTCTCCAACTTCTTCCCAGCAAACAGGTGATCTGCACTTCCTCCCATACAAAGCTTCATATGGAGCCATCCCGATGCTAGCATGATGGCTGTTATTGTAGGCAAACTCCACCAAGGTAGATGCTGCCTCCAAGAACCGCCAAAGTCCAGCACGCACATTCTAAGCATATCCTCGATAGTTTGGATGGTCCTTTCTGACTGTCCATCAGTCTGGGGGTGGAAGGCAGTACTGAAATCCAACCTAGTACCCATGGCATTCTGCAGACTCCGCCAAAACCTGGAGGTGAACTGGGGCCCTCTATCAGACACTATTGAAACAGGAACCCCATGCAGCCTGACGATCTCATCCACATATACCTGCGCCAACTTGTCCACAGAGTAGCCACTCCTGACAGGGATGAAGTGAGCAGATTTGGTGAGTCTGTCCACAATCACCCATATGGAGTCCAATCTGTTGGACGCTGCCGGTAACCCCACTACGAAGTCCATAGCTATATTCTCTCATTTCCACTCTGGAATAGGTAGCGGGTTAAGCATTCCAGCCTGCTTCTGATGTTCCAGCTTCACCCTCTGACATACTTCGCAGGCTGACACAAACTGTGCCACTTCTTTCTTCATCGCTGGCCACCAATAAACTTTCTTCAGATCTTGATACATCTTGGTGGCTCCGGGGTGAACGTTGTATCTTGCATTATGAGCGTCTCTCATAATGTCTCCTTTTAGCCCTATGTCATCTGGTACACATAGTCGACTCCCATAGCGGAGGATCCCCTTGTTGTCAAATCTAAACTCACTATCTTTGCCTGACTGAACAGTCTTGGCAATTTTTACTAACTCTAGGTCCTCATGCTGTTTCTAAGCCACTTGCTCCAGAAACACAGGTGTCACCCTCATCTGGGCCACTAAAACTCCTGTACCAGACAACTCCAACTGTAGACCTTCCTCAACGAGCTTGTAAAACTCCTTCACCACTGGCCTCCTCTCTGCTGATATGTGGGATAAACTGCCTAGTGACTTCCGGCTTAGGGCGTCTGCCACGACGTTCGCCTTACCCGGATGATACTGAATCTTGCAATCATAGTCACTCAGCAGCTCTACCCATCTCCTCTGTCTCAAATTCAAATCTCTTTGACTCAGGATGTATTGCAGGCTCTTATGATCTGTAAAGATCTCACATTTTACCCCATAGAGGTAGTGCCTCCACATCTTGAGTGCAAAGATTACTGCTGCCATCTCAAGGTCATGTGTGGGGTAATTCAACTCATGCTTCTTCAGCTGTCTAGAAGCATAAGCAATCACCCTCTCATTCTGCATTAGTACACAACCCAGTCCCACACGGGACGCATCACAAAAGACTGTAAAGTCTTCATCACTAGATGGCAGAGCTAACACTGGTGCTGAAGTCAACCTCTTCTTAAGCTCTTCAAAACTCTCTTCGCACTGGTCGGTCCACACAAACTTCTGATTCTTCCTGGTCAACCTGGTCAGAGGAGCTGCTATTTTCGAGAAGTCCTGAACGAACCTCCTGTAGTAACCTGCCAAACCCAAGAAACTCCTAATCTCTATCACTGAAGTGGGTCTAGGCCAGTTAGCCACAGTTTCTGTCTTCTTGGGGTCCACCTCTATTCCATTTTCTGACACTACATGCCCCAAGAATGAAATGCTCCTCAGCCAGAACTCACACTTAGAGAACTTGGCATACAAGCCATGTTCCCTCAAGGTCTGCAGAACCAACCTCAGATGATGGGCATGCTCCTCTGCATTCCTAGAATACACTAAGATATCATCTATGAAGACAATAACAAAGTGATCCAGGTATTGACTAAACACTCTGTTCATGAGATCCATGAATGCTGCAGGGGCGTTAGTTAACCCGAACGGCATTACCAGGAACTCAAAATGCCCATATCTGGTCCTGAAAGCTGTCTTTGGCACATCCTCATCTCTGATCCTCAGCTGATGGTACCCAGATCTCAGATCTATTTTGGAGAAACAACCCGCTCCTGCTAGCTAGTCGAATAGGTCGTCGATCTTTGGCAAAGGGTACTTGTTCTTGGTAGTGACTTTGTTCAACTGCCTGTAGTCGATACAAAGCCTAAGGGATCCATCCTTCTTTCTGACAAACAAGACTGGTGCACCCCCAAGGTGAGGTGCTCGGTCGGATGAAGCCCTTCTCTACCAGCTCTTGCAACTGTTCTTTCAATTCTTTTAACTAGGCTGGAGCCATCCTGTAGGGAGGGATAGAGATCGGTCGGGTTCCAGGCATCAGTTCTATCTCGAACTCTATCTCCCTAGCAGGTGGTAAACCTGGCAGCTCGTCTGGGAAGACGTCTAGAAACTCTCTAACCACTGGCACCGAGGCGGGCTCTCTAACCTGACTGCTAAGCTCTCTCACATGAGCCAAATACCCCTGACATCCCTTCCTAAGCAACCTACGAGCCTGAAGAGCTGATATCAGACCTCTAGGTGTACCCCTCCTGTCTCCCCTGAAGACAACCTCTGACCCATCCTGACCTCTGAACCTGACTACCTTGTCCCTGCAGTCCAAGGTAGCACCATGGGTAGATAACCAGTCCATCCCTAGAATGACGTCAAAATCTGTCAAGTCTAGAACTACAAGGTCGGCGGAAAGGCATCTCCCCTCAACAAAGACTGGACTGCACTGGCAGACTGACTCTGCCACTGATGGATCACACTTGGGTCCACTGACCCAGAGAGGACACTCTAACTCAGAGATCATCAACCCTAACCTCTGGACGGCTCTCGGAGCAATAAAAGAATGAGATGCACCAGGGTCCATCAAGGCATACACATCTGAACAACCAATGACTAAGTTACCTGCCACCACGGTGTTAGATGCATCTGCCTCCTGCTGAGTCATTGTGAAGATCCGTGCTGGAGCTGATGGACCTTCACCTCTGAAACCCGCTGAAGAAGAGGCTGCCCCTCTCCCTCTGCCTCTGCCACTGGCCTGAGTTACGGCTGGAGCTGCTGGCTGAGCCACACTACCATAAGCTGTCTGCTGAGACTGTGCTCCAAAAGTTGCCCTAGGACACTCCCGAGCCATGTGTCCCTCTTGCCCGCATCTGAAGCAGGCTGCTGTCCCAGCTCGGCAAACTCCCTTGTGTGGCCTACTACACTTTGCACAAACTACATTATCCGCACCAGAGCTCGAGCCACTCCCTAGTCCTAGACTGGACTTGACCTTGTTCCAAAACTTGTTCTTCTTGGGCTTCCTAGTGGTGTTACTCCACTTTTTGCTACCTGAAGCTGCTGCACTCAGAGAAGAAGAGCCTGGAGTCTTAGAACCAGAAGGTTGTGCCACTGACTGCTTAACTGCTCCTTGAACGATGGCACTGGCCTCCATTTTCCGGGCCATATCCACAATGGCGTGGAAGCTCTCCCTATCTGCTGACTGGATCAAGGAGGAATATCTAGAGTGGAGTTTCATGATATACCTCCTTGACCTTTTCTGATCCGTGTCAAGGTTTTGCCCTGCAAATGGCAACAGCTCCAAGAATATGTCCGTGAACTCCTCTACACCCATCTCATCGGTCTGCCTCAACTGCTCAAACTCTATCATCTTCAGCTCCCTTGAACTATCTGGGAAAGCCCATCCTGCAAACTCGTTTGCAAACTCCTCCCAAGACATGCTGTCTACTCTGGGGTTCACATAATTCTTGAACCACTCCCGTGCCTTCTTGCACTTAAGCATGAACCCGGCCATCTGAATGGCTCTACTGTCATCAGCCCCAATCTCATCTGTGATCACCTTAACCCTTTCAAGATACACAAATGGGTCATCCCCCTTTTCATACTAAGGAGCACCCAATTTCATGTAGTCGGTCATCTTGACCTTGCTCCCATTGGCTGAGCTAGGTCTAGGAGGTTGAGTAACTGGGGCTGCTGGTTCTGTAGGTGGCGGAGGTGGTGCAACATTTTCTGAGGTAGGGTTTGCTGGATTTGGATAGTAAGGTGGAGGTGGATACATTGGATACTGTGGGTATGGTGGATAGTAAGGTGGGTATGGCATCTGGGTGGGATAAGGGCTAAAGCTATGGTAATCCGATGTGCCTCCCATCGAATACCCAGGGTTTTGTGAGAAGTGTGGGTAGTAGGGTGGCTGAACAAATCCCGAGGCCTGAGTGCCTCCTTGGGACTCTCCCATTCCCTCTTCTGACATGCTAACTCCCAAACTGCCATCCCTCCTCTGCTCTACATCCATATCATCCCCCATGTCTTCTGACATTCCTCCCTGAACTGTTCCCCTCACTGATCTGCTCCTACCCAGATCCAGAGACCTTCTAGGATCTCTTACAGCTCTTTCTCTGTTAGACCTACTAGACATTGCCCTAGGCAATGTAGGAGGACGGGCGCTCGTGCCCTCATCCTCAGGTGGTACTCCAGTCAATCTTGCTAATCGACGAGTTCCCCTCATCCTGTTTTCTGAAAGGCAGCACATAATAAGCAAACATTAGCATCATATGGTTCATGTGGGCACACATGAACCCTCATCACATACATCACATATCATTAATGCACATGCATATAATCATGGCATTTCACATCATCATGCAAGACAGGACTCCACATCCTATCATAGTGGACATGATCTTCCTATTGTGCTTGACCTTCTATAATATCTATGAGCCCAACACTCTAGGTCCGACGATATGAACCTAGGGCTCTGATACCATTCTGTAACGACCCGAAAATCGGACCGCTACCGGCGCTAGGATCCAGGTCAGCATAAGGCCGCCGGGACCCTAGCAAGCCTAACATACATCCTGTGAACCTGTTTAATCCCATACATGACCAACAACATACATAAAAATTTAAAACTTTTCTTTCATACATTCTATCATACAACAAACTCAACCTGTGCATGCACTGGACATATACATAATCATAAACTTGACCCCTCTGTGGGATCTCATCAATGCCCCTCAATGGGTGGCAATACATGTGTTGAGTTTGCTAAACATAGTCATCAATAAACATTAAGATTATGTATCCAAAGGGATTACAATATACTATGGTCAAGCACACTTCTAAACCTCAATATCATTATACATAACATAACAATTCAATTTTTACATCATCTTACAATTTATCATGTCCACTTTCTATCTATTACAAACATAAGACTTTACTCTTCTTGACTTCTCTGTCTAGCCCGTACCTGCAATCCTGGAGGATTAGGGAAAAGGGGTGAGCTACTAGAGCCCAGTGAGCAGAATAATAGAAAACAACATTTAAAATCTCATGCCATCATGTAATGCAACACATCACAACAAATCACATCTCGGATGGTATTGTCACCAATAGTCCTCTACATTCCAAAGTGTCGGGACGTAGAATAGGTACAACCGGTCTTTCTCTTAACATACATATCATAACATACCAAAGTGCCAGGGACGTAGAATGGGTACAACCTGGACTTTCTCTTACATAGTGCCAGGGACGTAGAATGGGTACAACCTGGACTTCCATACCATATCATGCCGTAACATCATCATACCATATGAGGACTAGAGGATCATCCAATAACCAATCCACATCAACATCATAAATGCAATGCAACATATTCGTGAATTCTAATGCAAGCAACCTAATTCATCACATGGCATTCATGATGCATGAACATGCTAAAAACTTTATAATTTATTTGCTTTAAATCGTAAAGGTTTATTCTACTCACCTCTTGGCTAGCTCTGACAAATACTGATGCAGCTAACTCACTGCTGGGGTCCTCGGTTCCTCGGGTCCGAACCTACACAGGTGGACTCAAATGAGGGACCAAACAACTAGAACATAACTCTAAAAACATCCCCCAAAAACCCCCTAGAACACCTCAAAACATCCATGCAAAACATGCAAAGGAAGGCTGGACAGGGCACTTTCGGCGGCAGGTTCGGCGGCCGAAAGTCCCTCCAGAGCCGAAAGTCAGGCAGGTTCGGCAGCACCTTCGGCGGCCGAAACTCCCAAACAGAGGCGAAACTCATGCATGTTCGGCGGCACTTTCGGCGGCCGAAACTACCAGACAGAGACGAAAGTCTCCTTTCTGGGGCAAGCTTCGACAGCCGAAGGCTGCTTCCACAAGAGGGTTCGGCGGCCGAAAGTCCTTTCGGCTGCCGAACCTGGTTTCTCCCAAAGGGCAGAAACTTGGTTCAAACATGCACAAATGCCTCTAACTCATACCATCATGCATTTAGCTCAACCAAAACATGCATACAAGCTCCTAGGGGTCTCAAACTACCTTAAACCCCAACTACAACACATCAAACAACACAAATCCAACATACATTGTCCATAAACCAACATAAACCCAAAAACTCATAAAACCCTACACATGCATTTCTACTTCAAGAATCAACTTAAAACTTGTTAAAAAACATGTAGTGAGCTCAAGATCGACCCTTACCTCTTGTAGATCGAGAGGAAAACGACCCTAGCTCGGAGATGGGAGAGATTTGAGTTCTTGAACCTCAAAGCTCCAAAACTCGCTTAAAACTTGAAAATTTTCAAAACAAGATGAAAACTTGTGAAAATCGTGAAAGATTTGAAGGGAAGAACTCAAGGATGGCGAGGGGCGGCGGAGAGCTCACCTTGGCCGAAAATGGGAAAAAAGCTCGCCCGTTTTCGGCTAAGGGACCCTTTTATAGTGGCTGGCCAGGCCACGTTCGGGGGCCGAACGTGCCTCCGCATGCATGCCATGTTCGGCGGCCGAACTTGAGGTTCGACGGCCGAACCTGGTCTTCCCTCACTTATGCCTTCGGGGGCCTAAGGCACACCCGAAATGCCTGCATGTTCGGCGGCCGAACTTTGAGTTTCGGCGGCCGAACCTGAGTTTTCCTCCAAGGTTATTTTCATGCAAAAACTCATTTCCTCTTTACTTAAAATCATCAAAAACATTAAAATATTTCATAAAAACATTAAAACATTTCATGAAAACATGGTTCTACCCTACTAGAGGCTTCCGACATCCGCGATCCCACCGGGCGGTAGGAATTTCGATACCGGAGTCTAGCCGGGTATTACACCAAGGAACCGAGGAGTCCAGCAGTGTTAGCTGTTTCAGAGTTAGCCAGAGGTGAGTAGAACAGAACTACTTTTATTTTAAAAGTAATTAAACTTCTAAGCTTGTTCATGCATCACGATTGCCATGTTTATAGGTTGTTGCATTAGAATTCACGAATATGATGCATTGCATAATTTGTTGTTGATGTGGATGGATGTTAGATGATCTATTAGCCCTCGATATGATATGCTATGTTATGATGTGGAAGACCAGGTGTGGCCTGCACTATGCCCTTGGCATTATGTAAGAGAAAGTCCGGGTGTGGCCTGCACTACGCCCCCGACACGATTGGATATGTTATGATATGTATATGTAAGAGAAAGACCAGGTGTGGCCTACACTATGCCTGTAATACCCGGCTAGCGTCCGACATCGGAATTCTACTTTCCGGTGGAGTTCAAGATGTCGGAAGTCTCTAGAAGGGTTAGATTTATGTTTTTCTTAAATGTGTTGCTATGTTCATGAAGTTTTAAGCATAAGGAAATGAGTTTTTGAGTGAAATGAATCAAGGCAGAAAAGCCAGGTTCGGCCGCCGAAGTTGAGGTTCGGCCGCTGAACATGCATGGCTTTCGGTTTCACGATAGGCCGCCGAAGGTGGTCTGGCCAGCCACCTATAAATGGCCCTCAGTCGGTTGAAGTGGTAGAACACCGTTTCTTTCACTTGCTGAGGTGAAACTCTGCCCTTTGTGAGTATTTCTTCATGTTTTCATTAAATCATGCAAAGATTTGATTAGTTTTTATGATCTTTTGAAGGTTTTAAGCTAAAAACTCAAAGTTGTGAAGTTTGGAGAGTTTGAAGGAGAGTTGCTCTAAAACTCCACGTGAGGATCGTTCATCTACTTGTTTTCACAAGGTAAGTGAAGATCCTGAGCTTGTTTGTATGTTTTCTGAAGGTTTTATGGGGTTTATAGAAAGAGATGCATGAATAGGGTTAGGTGTGAGGTTTTGATGATTTTGTGCATAGAGCTTGTTTCTGTGTTGTTTGAGTTGTGTTTTTGGGGTTTTCAGGTAGTTTTTGACCCCTTTGAGCATATACATAAGTGTGTGCAAGTTGAGGAAGTGTGGTGTGAAGTTGGAGAGGAGTTTGGTGCATTTGGCGAGAGGCAGGGCAAGTTTCTGCCCTGCTGATGAACTCAGGTTCGGCAGCCGAAGGTACATTCGGCCGCCGAACCCCTGAGGAGGTGTGAGGAGGTGGCTTCGGCTGCCTAAGCTTGCCCCCGAGCTTTTAGACTTTCGGCTCTGGAGGGAAGTTCGGCCGCCGAAGGTGCCGCCGAAGGTTAGAGACTTTCGTCTCTGGAGTGCCTTTTGGCCTCCGAAACTTGCCCCCGAAAGGGTTCGGCTGTCGAAAGTGGAAGTTCGACCGCCGAAGGTGCTTGAGTTTCGTCTCTGGAGAGGACTTTCGGCCGCCAAACCTGCCGCCGAAAGTGTTCTGTCCAACTTTCTTTTGCATGCTTTGCATGGATGTTAGAGTGAGTGTAAGGGGATTTTTGGGGAGTTTAATAGAGTTGGTCATAAGCTCGTTTGGTCCCTCATTTCAGTCTATCTGTATAGGTACAGACCAGAGGAACCAGAGAGAGCAGCAGTGAGTTCTGCTCCAGAGCCTGCAGAGTCAGTCCAGTTAGCCCGAGGTGAGTGGAACTAAACTTAACTCTTTTACTTGCACAATAGAATGTTTTAGCATATCTCATGCATCATGATTATGCCATAGGTTGATTGCATTAGTATCCACGAATATGTTGCATTGCATCGTTCTTTGGTGATGTGAGTGAATGCTGAATGATCCAATAGTCTCAGACAGGAAGTCCAGGAGCCTTTGACTACGCCCTGGCAGGTATAGCAAAGTCCAGGAGCCTTTGACTACGCCCTGGCAATGGTAAGTACAGAGGTGTTATATACACATATACATATATGACAGGAAGACCAGGTGCTCGATTCTACGCCCTGGCACAGAGTTACTGGGACTATGTGGTGACAGGTTTACTCTTGATATGGCTTGTTTGTGCTATGGTGCATTCCATGAGATCATATTTTACTGAGATGTTTTACTGTTCTACTCACTGGGCTATAGAGCTCATCCCACTCTCTTAACCCCAGTTTTGCAGGTTTAGTGTACAGTGTACAGGGACAGTTCAGCAGAGGACAGGAAGAGTAACGAGATTTGTAATAGCTTAGAGTGGACATGTAATATTAAAGAGATGTAATAGTTGTGTATACAGTTAGAAATGTGCTTGACCTCGTGATGTATGTTTTGTACATGATCTGTATATGTATATATTTTCCTGTATGTGAAAACTAGGCTTGCACAGGTTAAGCCTTGGTTCGGAAAAGAATTTTTATTTTTCACAGAAAATGTATGATCATGTATGAGTTTTACAAGTACACAGAGAGTATAGCAGGCTTGCTACGGGTTCTGGCGGCCTTAAGCCGACCTGAATTCTAGCGCCGGTGACGGTCCATTTTGGGGTCGTTACAACGCCCCTGGCACAATTGGACTATGTAGAGGGTTATTGGTGACAAATCCATCCGTGATGTGAATTGTTTGTGATGTGATGCATTTCATGATGGCATATGTTTATAAACTGTTTTATTGTTCTGCTCACTGGGCTCTTGTAGCTCACCCTTTTCCCCTAACCCCCAGGTTTGCAGGTTCATGATAGATCGGAAAGTCGTCAAGGGTAAAAGCTATGTATATGTAATAGATTAGTAGTGGACATTATATGTAAAATGGTGTAATGTAATGTAAGGTATTGTCCAGTGATGTAATGAGGATTAGTATTGTGCTTGGCCCTAATATATGGTAAATCCCTTTTTGTATATGATCTTATGAAATGTTTTAATGATGAGTTATGTTGAATCAGACTTGACATATGATATGTTACCCCGCTAGAGCATTTGATGAGGGCTCTAGTGTGGGGTTTTATGTTTATAGTTATGGTGCATGCACAGGTGAAGCTTGGTATATAAAAAGTTTAAAGTTTTTTATAAATGTTGATCATGTATGGGATTTTATCAGGTGTACAGGATATTTAGTAGGCTTGCTACGGGTCCCGACAACCTTAAGTCGATCTGGATTTTAGCACCGGTAGCGGTCCGGTTTCCGAGTCATTACAAAAAGAATTTTCCGAAAAGTGAATCGTCAGACTTTGAGATTAAAAGCTACATCGCTTGGCAGTAATTTTCATGGAAAGAGGGTTGTTCTTCAAGACAATCAAGGTAAACCCAAGAGAGGAATTTATCTTCAAAGGTCAATTAAGGCTCAGGTTGGTCGAGATCTGTTTTGAATTTATTCATATATTTTTATTAATGTTCTTTTTTTCCTAAAATTGAATGATGTTTATTATTTTTCTTATTTTTATTTGGAGTTCGAATTTATAGTTCTCCCCTGTTGGTTAGGGATATTGCTAAGCAATCTCAAAATTTGGTTTTGACAGAAAAATTTTTTTTATAGGTTTTTTTTTCAATTTTTATTTATTTGCAGTATTATTTTTTCTGTAAAATTCATGGCTTTTAATTCATAAGAAAAAAAATTATGTGATTTTTCTTATATGAGTATTTCCAATTATTTGATGATTTCCCTTTTTTATGATATTAGCATACTAGCCTTAGACTCAAGAATGCTTTAAAATGGTGGAAAAAGGAATTGCAACCCAATATGAGTATTTTAGTATTTTAACTCAAATTAACGGTAACTTAACTGAAAATTTAATAGGAGGGACTAATGGCATAATTTTTAAAAATCACAATGATTAAATTGACGATTTTTTAAAACAGATGGATGAAATGTTATATTTTACTAAACTAAATAGACTAAATTGCAGTTTATCCTTTTTAAAAATATATTTAAACATTTTTAAAATTTATTAATTAGTATTTTTGTTAATTTTATTTATTAAATATTTTAAAAAATATAAAATATTATCAATATAAAGATATCTTTAAAAAAAATAATTAATTAATTTTATAATATCATAAAATATTTAACTGTTAAAATTAATTTAATAAATAATTAATAAATTAAAAATTTTTAAAATTAAAAAGGTAACTATAAAAAATAAATAATATTTTTTATCAATACATATAATTGAATTCAAATAATTTTTATTTATAAAAAAAAATTCTTTCTTTCTTTTATATAATCATTGCTTGTAGGGATGGTAACGGATTGGGTATTTTCGGGTACCCGATCCGACCGAACCCTAATAGAACGGATTTGGATAGTTATAATCGGGTTTGGAACGGATTCGGATTTTAAAAATAATACCCGTTGCGGGTTCGGATCAGATTCGAATTTTATGTACAGGTACTCACTACCCGAACCCGTTTATATAAATAATTAATTTAATATAAAAAAATATATTTTACAATAATATTTATAAACTTTTTATATATTTTTATTTAAAAATTTAAATTTAAATATTCTTTAGAAATATTAGATTTTTTAAATGAAAATTATTAATGAAAAATATTTTTTATATAAATTATTAATTAAAATATATAAGATTAAACGGGTTCGGGTTTTATTCGGATAATAATAATCGGGTTTGGGACGGATTCAGATAATTTAAATTAATTTTTAATCGGGTTCGGGTTCGAGTAGTTTAATTTTCGCGGGTACCCTACCCGTTTACATCCCTAATTGTTTGGTATATATTCTTTCTGAAAAAATAATTGAATTGAATTTATTTATTTGTAATTGATTTAAATATAATAAAATTCAATTAATTTTTTTTTGTATTAGATAAATTAATGATAAATTTAAATTAATTTAATTTATTCATTAACCTTATTATTTTTAAAATAAATATAAATATTTATTTTTATAAATAACAACCATTTTTATCATATTCATTGAAAAATTATTATTATTATTATTATTATTATTATAATATTTAAAATCTGAACTTTACATAATTTTTTTAATATTGAAAATATAAAAATTAATTTTAAATTAATAAAATAAAATAATAAATTTCTTAATATTAATTATTCAATAGTAAATTAAAAAGTAATTATTAATTAAAAAATAGAACTAAATTTAAAATTAAAATAAATAAATAAATAGAGTTTTCAAGAAATAATTAAATAATTTTAATGTATCATTTCTTGTAAAATGTTTTTTAAAATTGAATCGTATATAAATTTATGAGTATGATTTATTTGTTAAAATTAGAATGAAAAATAAGTTATATTTTTTGAGTTTATATAAAAAAAAAAAAAGTAGAATCTTAAGATAGAAGACAGTAATTGAGTGAATCTTAACTATTAAGGCAGGCTGTAAAGTCTCAACTGCTAGTCGGTTTTATTACCAAATCCAATTGATAAGACATAATAAATATAATGTAATCTTTCTGATTGAGATTACAAATCCCAAATCACTCTTATTTCATCACCTATTGACCTTTCCTTGCCATTTTCCCCCCTCTTCTCTTCTCTTCTCTTCTCTTTTCTTTTATTGAAGCTTTTTTTTTATTTTATTTTTTTTAATTTTGAAGTGCATATGATGGAGTTGTTTATCCAACTTAGACGTTGAGAAATTAAGACTTTGAGATTACAAAAACCAACCAATGAGAGATTTTGTTGGTGAATTAATATGAAGTCAACAAAAGAAAGAAGAATCTGGTTCACACTTAACAGAGAGAAATATAGAGCAAAATGAAGAATGAGGATTAATTAATTTATAAGGTCAAATGTGTGTGTCATGTTTGAAGGGTGCATGATAATGACACTAAAGAATAAGGACAAATGGTGTGCCACACCATGCAATTGCTTATCATCACAATAATAAATATTGCAAATATATATTTTTTAAATATATATAAAGAATTTGCCTTTTTTTCACAAATATTCCAAAATTAAACATCTTAAAATACTCCATTAATAGTATATATAAAACCCATTTAAAAAAATAATTAAATTAAATATCTAAAAATATTTTCATCATTTTAAAAATATATGAGTGATGCTACTTAAAAATATATGAATGATGCTATTTAATATAAACCTCTCAGATTTACTCAAATATAATTTACCTCTAAATTAAATCTGTGAGCAGTGGCGGAGGGAAGTTACGGTAAGGGACACGTCCCGTACCGGCGATTGGAAAATGTTTTGAAAGAGGATGAAGGTGCCGCAGCGGCGCAGCCGGTGGTGCCGCAGCGACGCAGCCGGTGTCATATCAAAGGGAAGCTCCTCACTCCGCCACTGTTTGTGAGTGCATATTATTTTATTATAATATTATTAGATTTTCATATTGTGATATTATTAGGTAGTTTGTCAAATCCAAATTAATTTAAATGTTTAGAATTTCAAATCTCACTAATAATTAATAAATTAATATTCATAACTTCCTCCACCTAAACTTGAAAAAATAAAAAAACTTAATTGGAAAAGTAATGGATGTTGATATGCTAATAGAGGAAAATTATATAAAAATAAATGGACTTCTTCTTGTTTTGTTTAATATGGAAATTTGTGTTGCATAATAGGCCATAAAAGCAGGTGGAAATAATAAAAAAACTAAATTATAAAATATAAACTCACTTACAATGAAGTGTTTTTTTTTTAATTATTGAACATTTGATATATAAAATTAATGAAAAATTATCATTGTTAATAATTTCACTTTGTAGAAATTTTCCTATAGAAAAATCATATTTTTAACATTAAACATTTTAATGCAGATATAATATTATAAATTTTTATTAATGGTGAGCCATTTTTTAAAAAATAAAAAGATGCAGTTAATAAATAATTATTAATTATTTAATATGAAATTAAAGATAAGAGAGTAAGAAAATCTAAAGGAGATAAATATTAAAAGTTTAAATTACTATTTTTCAGTTTTATAACCTGAAAATTTGTTATAATCTGTGAGTTATTAAACAAAACTTTAACCAAAAAATTACCCAGCAAACCAAGCCCCCCTCCCCTTAACATACATCCAAACAAGGATTAAAAAATTGGAGATAGTACTACAGGTGGCTTATTTTAATTTGGACACCTAGGGCTAATGACTTTATGCGCCAGCACATCTGGCCTAGCCAAAAAAGTAAAGCCAAAACCAAATCGGATTCGTAGCTACCGAATCTAAGCCACTGTTTGGCCACTCTTATTTTACACACTCTCCTCTCCTTCCCTCTATTATTTGTATTTTTATTCCAAGCTCTCTCCCACGCTCTCCCCAAGGCGTGTTCCCCATTTTTCTATTTTTTAAAACAAATATTTTATCCTAATTAATTAAACTCTCTAATTAATTGAAGTCAAACAATAATTATATTTTATTTGAATTGTATTCAATAAAATTCAAGCAATACTCCATCTAAAAATTACTTTTCTTAAAAATAACCCTAATAATGATTTCATTTCATAAAAATTGATTTATTTTCCTTTACATTTTGTTGAAAGAATTTGAAAAAAAAAATTATTATCTTAGTATTTTTATTATTGAATATATAAAAAATAATTTTAAATTAAATTTTAATAAAATATATGTTCATCCTTTTTAACAATAATAATAAATTTACATTTAGGTAATTTGGAAGTATCTCCCAAATAGTGAGTTTTGTCGCGACGCCACAACTTGTTGCCTAAAAGAGGGACCACGTCAGAAACTGCCGGTAAACGCACATCACGCGCATAACGAGCGAGTGAGAAAGGAGTCTCCGTTGAAAATATCTAACTACAGGGGACCATGACTTGAAGCAAAAGATGATAAAAGCGGAGGCAACTGGGTCCCATCTCGTGATTCAAGAAATATCACAAACCATAAGGGTTTCTGCCACGGTAGCTCCACGTTACAGTGGGCACGTCCACTTACCAGTTACCACTTATATATTACGGTGCTCCCTCAACCATGAGCAAAAAAGAAAAAAAAGAAGCGAATGCGACCAATCGCAGCTCCTCCTCCATATTTGCTGGGGAGAAGGACGCCTTGCTTCTTCCTCTAGACGCAAGTAGAGAGAAAAAAGAAATTATTCAACTGTGTAGAGTTTATGGGATGGAGCCTAATACCATCGTAGCTCCTTTCGTCATGAAGACATATCAGATTGTCAATGATCCAGCCACTGACACACTTATCACCTGGGGCAAAGCCAACAACAGCTTCATCGTCATCGACCCTTTAGATTTCTCCCAGAGAATCTTGCCTGTTTACTTCAAACACAACAACTTCTCTAGCTTCGTTCGCCAGCTAAACACTTATGTGAGTCTTCAGTCTAATGGAATATGATAATATCCAATCTTTATTCTGTTCTCTCTGTATATACATGGGGTTTCATTTGTTTTCGTAATCCTCACAACTGTTGTTTCAATTATCAGGGTTTTAGAAAAGTTGATCCAGATAGATGGGAATTCGCAAACGAGTGGTTTCTTCGTGGGCAAAAACAGTTGTTGAAGAATATAGTTCGTAGAAAGCATAGCAAGGGCTCGTGTATGCAATCTAAAATCGAGGATTTTGACAATGAAGAGCTAGTTATGGAGATAGCGAGGTTAAAGCAAGAACAGAGAGTTCTGGAGAAAGAGCTTGAGGGTATGAACAAACGGTTGGAGGCCACTGAGAGACGCCCTCAACAAATGATGTCTTTTCTTTACAAAGTCGTCCAGGACCCTGATCTTCTCCCTCGCATGATACTTCAGAAAGAAAGAACTAGACAGTTAAATGACAAGAAGCGGCGGTTAATGATTTCTCCTTCGTCTTCGTCCTCTGGTGGGGCGGCCGTTTCCAGTTCAGTGAAGTCGGAAGAAGAAGACGGTGGAAACGTAGGGGTAATATCGTCTCCAGAAACAGGGTTTTGCCAATCTTCTCCTTCACCGGAGACAAATATCATAAGGTGGTTGGGAGAAGGGAACTATGGTTGTGAGTCGGCGCCTAATCCATTAACGTCGATTGCGATGGGTGAAGGGATTGGGAATACTGTAACGGTGGCAATGTCTCAGCCAGAAAATAGCTCGATAGGTTGTGGCGGTGACAAGGTTGGGCAAATAAGCTATTTTGGAGAACTGGCGGCGGGCGTGGAGGCTAGACCACCACCGCCTTATCCATTTTCGCTTTTAGGTGGTGGCTTTTAGCTTTTTGTATTCACAAGATTTATCTTGGATTCTATCTTTGTATTAATTTTTGCTTTTTGGGTTATATTGCTTTATTTTTCTTCTTTCTCCTAATAATTATTGTATAAACAAGTGATTCAATAACGTTGTTAATTATACAGTTTATGCTGCTGTTTTAATCATTAAGAAATTAAAAAATTCTCAAAGCACTTGATTTTTGAGATTACTTTCTTGGGTTTTTCAGAATTTTATATAAGAACGAAACGAAGCAGGGAGTTGTAAATTTCAGAACGTCAGGCAGTTACAAAAGAAGGCGGTTAAAGCCACCGAGGCGACACGCACGGGACCCTGACGCACCAGTTCGCTTGAGCTTCGTTTGCACCAATAACCATTTGCCACGTGGTTTGTCACTGACAACCATATGTACTATAAATCCCTATAAAGTGAAAAAAAAAAAGAGAAAGTACTGTACTACGCCCTTCCTCTATTGGCAAAAGTTGAGCCACTCCTTATCTGGCGGTGAAAGTCAGAAACGCACGCATGTGAGCTTGACTTTTGGATCTGCAGAGGGTCGATCTGATCATCAAAAACTTTTTCACGGTGAGATGGCCAGTAGACCCCTCTCCTCTTCCTGGACTGCTGCTGCTTCTGTCTCTCACAATAACCTCACGTGCCACTTACGTGACTGTATGGGCTGTCTCAGATATCACGTGAAGCCGCAAAGTTTGCTTTTTTATTTTTGGTAAATAAATAAAAGCCAACTCTATTTTAAGTTAATTTCAGATTGGATTACAGGATTAAAGTCAAATGAGAGTTAGCAATCTGGCAGTAAACAAAGGGTCCGTTGTCCTGAGGGTGACGAGAGATGAACGTGAGGAGTTGATCACGTGGGACCCAAAAAAGCGACTAAAATCCCGTTTTTGGAAGGGGTTATTTTAAAATGGCGGACGCGTGTCGAGTAAAGAGAGTGTAACCACAGGAGAAAGGTGGGTCCAGATTTAGTGATAATAATAGAGAGTGAGGATGGGCCCACATGTGTTGTTTGTAGTGAGGCATCTTGGCTTGTAAAATTAAGGTGGGGACCGGTCCTCGTCTATTGCGTCCACGTGGGGAGTGTAAGAGGTGGGATGGCACGTGTTAGCATTCCAATGCTATCGCTTTTGAGTGTTCACATGGAGATGGAGACGAGGAGGCCCACCAACCATCGAGCCCAGGCCCTATTGTAGTGCACCTCTGGCACACACAATCATGGTGGAGATGGACGTTCAACCCATCACTCGTGTAGGTCCCACCACGTGTCAAGCAACTCTTTTTATTATTATTATTATGTTCCAAGTTTTCCAACTTCAAAAGGGACCATGCGAGCCCAGAGAGACTACAATTTACTCTGCTAATTTTTTCCATATATATATATATATATCGCTATTTAACATTTCGCAAAGAGAAATTATTACAATTTTTTAACATTTTAAGCATTAATTTAATTTAAAAAGTATATAATCGTTGTTTAAATCACTTAAAAATATTTACTTATAAAAACTAAAAAGATTAATAAATTTTTAAAATATCAAAAAATTGAAAAAATAATAGCGTATAAAAAGATAAGAGAGTTGAATAAGGGATGTCTGTGGTTCAAACAAATGGAGTTCACCTGTGAGCGCAAATAGAAATGTTGTATAAAATTAATTTGGATAAGGGCATATACTACCTGGCAATCCATGATACGAGGAAGGTTATATTCTCTGTTTTCTCTTTTTTTTTTTTTTTGGTAATTTTTGAAATAAGGTTATGGTGAGAGATGGAAAAATGAGGACCAAGCGTTTAGGTTAATTGGAAGACTTTGCAAAATGTAAGTTGTGGTTACACATTGTCCACGTATAATCAGGTACATGTGATGTCTGATGCATCATTTTAAACACGCAGGAATTATTTAAAAACATTAGCTTAAAGATGAGTCATACAAGTGGATAATCTTTTTTTTTTTTTTTTTCTTCATTTCTGCTTAGGCCTAATACTTCCATTAACGTGTGTCAGTAAGCTGAATTTTTTTTTATTTTTCTTTTAAATAATTTCCCATAGATTCTTTTAAACATAGTCTTTTCTTTGCGGCTTATCTTCTTTTGTTTTTTTTTTAAAACTCATTTTTCTCGGTATTGCTATTTATTAATTTTTTTTATCTGAAAAAATGTCTAAAGAATGAATTTTTTTCTCCACTTCTAAATGATGTTTTGAATTCTTTTGTTTTGTCCGCTTTTCTTATTTTTTTATTTAGTTTTTATATATTTGAGGTGAAGCGAGAGGGAATTTATAATCTGCTTATTGTGTTTTTACCTTTTTCTTTATTTGCTATGTTAATTGCATGTAGCTTGGTGATACTAGATCTAATTTTTCATCTTGCCTTAATAGTTTATGAAGGATGGCATAATGGTGGATCGTTGAGCATAACTCAGAAGGCGTGAATGAAATGCGAAAGATCGCATCCCCTTCACCTTGATAGACTTTTATTCGATTTTGGTCGACTACCCTTAATCCAATAATGGTAGTTCCGTTAGATCTAGTATGTGAAGGCTCTCTATTATAATCTTATATTCTTTTTTGCTATGATAGTTATGGTTTAGTTGGTGCTTGAATTCTCTTTATTGGAAAATCTAGCAGATATAGTTGGTTAGTTAAAAGTAGTTAGTTATAGTCATTAATTATTTATACTGTAGTTGTATATCTCAACTTCAGTTGAGGCTTACTTTTTGTATGTAAGTACACTTCTATCAATGAGAAAAAATCAATTTTTTACTTCCCAAATCATTTATGCACTATGGTATCATAGTAAGGTTTATCAAAAAACAACTATTTTTTATCTCTTAATTTTTTTTTTCTTCAGTTTTCTTTCTCAATAGTCTTTCCATGGCTACTAACCAAAATTCAGATCTTCCAAAACCCTTTAAATCCTTATTTTCTATATCCAAATGAAAATTTGGTATTGATTCTTGTTTCTCCCATTTTTTCTAGCCCCAATTACCATTCTTGGAAAGAGCAATGCGTATGACTTTAACCTCTAAGAATAAAATTAAGTTCATTGATGGTACTTTATCATAGCTTACTAAAACATATTCAATGTTTCCTATATGGGAAAAATGTAATACAATGGTGTTATCTTGAATCACCAAATATTTATCTCCTCAATAGCACAAAGTGTTCTTTGGGTGCACAAAGTGTTCTTTGGGTTGACAAAGCAGTAGATGTTTGGAAATACTTACAAGATATATTTTCCTGAAGAGATATAATTCACATATTTGAACTTCAAGAAATAATATATGCTTTTAAACAAAATGATCTTTTTGTTAATGACTATTTTACTTGTTTAAAGATTCTTTGGGATGAACAAATCAATTTCAAGCCTTATCCTTTATGTTCTTGTGAGGAACCTTATGAATGTGGTGCTGTCAATATAGCTCATAATTACATGAAATATGACTATGTCATAAGATTTCTAAGAGGTTTGAATGAGCAATTTGCTAATGTTAAATCTCAGATAATGATGATAGAACCCTTACCATCCATCAATAAAGTTTTCTCATTAGTTTTACAATAAGAAAGACATATACTATTTGAGGTGAAGATTGAATTGAAGGCTCTTGGATATAAATCCAATAGACTTGATACGACTAGTAATAACTATAATCGAAACTATGGGGGAGGCAGTGCCGGTTCATATGGTTCATATAGCAGAGGAGGATCAAGCAATTATAATCCAACTATTGGCAAGGGTGGCTCTGTCAAATTTTATACTTATTATGGGAAACAAAGACACGCTTTTGACGCTTGTTATAAGAAACATGATTTTTCACCAGGTTTTAAAACCAAAATCCCAAATCTTGTTGCAAATAATGTGATCATTGAATCTTCAACATCCGTCAATTCTTCAAAAGCCAAAGATATCGTTGTAATGAGTTTTACTCATGATCAATACCAGAAACTATTATCTCTGATTCAAGATCAATCAATCACTACCACTACTACTCCTGTTCACTCAATTAATCAAGTAATGACAACTTTATCTTCGATTTCTAATTCTACTCAAATAAATCCTTCCACATGTACTCACACTATTAATTCAGTAAAGTCTCAAATTTATGGATATTGGACATGAGAGCAACTAATCATATCTACTTCTCTTTGACAACATTCTCTATTTTTAAACATATTAGACCTGTGTCTATCAAAATGCCTAATGATTCTTAAGTTATTACTTCTGTTTTATGGACAATTCATTTTTCATCTATCTTGTATTTGATAGATGTACTTTATATTCCTACCTTTAACTTCAATAAGATCTCTATGACAAAATTGAGCTCCAGTTTAAACTTTTGTCTTATATTCAAGAGTTCAGTATGTTTAATTCAGGACTGACTACTTGGAGGATGATTGGTTCAACTAAAGCAACTGAAGGCCTTTTATATGCTACAAAAATCTCTCTCACCAAGTTTTGATTCAACATTTCTCCTTACTGTACACAATTTCTTTTTTGAAAATAAACTGTGGCACCATAGACTTGGCCATCCATCTAATTCTAGACTTGTTATGATAAATAAAAGTTACTCTTCAATCCCTTTTAGTTCTATATCACACCCATGTGATGTTTTTCATCATGCTAAACAAAGAAGGCTCCCTTTTCCCTTAAGCACTTCTTGCACTTTTGTTACAATTGATACTTTTCAGTTAATTTATGTTGATATTTTAGGTGCAATCTTCACACCCTCCATCCATGGTCATAAGTACTTTGTCACAGTAGTGGATAACTATTCTAGACACACTTGGAGGTTCTTAATGAAGCCAAAATCAGAAACAAGGCAACTTTTGTAGAATTTCATTATTCTAGTTGAAAATCAGTTTCACAAAACAGTCAAAACCATAAGGTCTGATAATGGACCTGAGTTTTTTTATGACTGATTTATTGAAATCTAAAGGCATTCTTCATTGAACATCTTGTGTAGAAACTCCACAGTAAAATGGCATTATTATAAGAAAGTATCAACATATTCTAAATATAGCTAGAGCCTTACTTTTTCAGTCTCAATTGTTAAAATCTCTTTGGTCATATACCATTATGCATTCAGTTTTTCTAATAAATAGACTTTCGATTCCTTTTCTTAGAAACAAAACACCTTATGAAATATTGTTTCACAATATGCTTAAGTTGATCCCTGTAATACCCGGCTAGACTCCGACATCGGAATTCCTACCGTCCGGTGGAATCTCGAATGTCGGAAACATCTAGAAGGGTAAAACCATGTTTTCATAAAATGTTTTAATGTATTTTGTGGTTTTAAGCAAGAAAGAAATTAAGTTTTGAATGAAAATGGTCTTGAGAGGAAGACTCAGGTTCGGCCGCCGAACCTCAGGTTCGGCCGCCGAACCTCAAGTTCGGCCGCCGAACATGCATGCACTTTGGGAGTGCTTTAGGCCCCCGAAGGCATAAGTGAGGGAAGTCCAGGTTCGGCCGAACCTTATGTTCGGCCGCCGAACATGGCATGCATGCGGAGGCACGTTAGGCCCCCGAAAGTGGCCTGGCCAGCCACCTATAAAAGGGTCTCCTCGTCCGAATGGGCGAACTTTTCTCCCCATTTTCGGCCAAGGTGAGTTCTCCGCCGTCCCTTGCCGATTTTGAGTCTCTTCCTTCAAATCTTTCATGATTTTCATGAGTTTTCACTTTGTTTTGAAGACTTTTGAGCATTAAAGCAAGTTTGAGGCTTAGAAGACTCAGGAGCTCTTTTCCTTGGTTCTCCAAGTTTAGGTCGTCTCTCTCTCGATCTTCAAGAGGTAAGAGCCGATCTTGAGCTTATAGTATGTTTTAAAAAAGTTTAAGTTGATTCATGGGGTAGAAATGCATGTTTAGGTTAGTTGAGCTTTGTTAGGTTTTATGTGATTATATGGACAATGTGGGTTGGATATGCATGTTTGATGTGTTGTAGTTGGGGTTTAGGATAGTTTGAGACCCCTAGGTGTTGATGTATGTGTGTATGCATGCTTTGAGAGAGTTGGATGCTTGTTTGGAAGGTTGGGAGGAAAGTGTGCATTGAAGAATTGAGTTTCTGCCCTTTGGGGAGAAACTAGGTTCGGCAGCCGAAAGGATTTTCGGCTGCCGAACCTGTCTGTGAGGCAAGCCTTTTGGCTGCCGAAGCTTGCCCCCGAAAATGGACTGTCGTTTCTGGAGGGCACTTTCGGCCGCCGAAGGTGCTGCCGAACCTGCATGACTTTCGTCTCTGGAGGGACTTTCGGCCGTCGAACCTGCCGCCGAAAGTGCCCTGTTCAGCTTTCCTTTGCATGTTTTCTATGGATGTTTTGAGGTATTTTAGGGCGTTTTTGGGGAGTATTTTAGAGTCATTGATCATAGATGTTTGGTCCCTTATTTGAGTCCACCTGTGTAGGTTCGGACCCGAGGAACCGAGGACCCCAGCAGTGAGTCAGCTGCTTCAGAGTCTTGTCAGAGCTAGCCAGAGGTGAGTAGAATAAACCTTATGTTTTAAATTAATACACGTTTCAGCATGATTCATGCATCATGAATGCCATGTGATATTTTAGGTTGTTTGCATTAGAATCCACGAATATGTTGCATTGCATATCTTAATGTTAATGTGGATGGATGTTGGATGACCCATTGGTCCTCAGTATGATGAGATATGATATGATATGGAAGTCCAGGTGTGGCTTGCACTACGCCCCTGGCACTATGTAAGGGAAAGTCTGGGTGTGGCCTGCACTACGCCTCCGGCATTATTGGATATGTATGACATGTTATGTTTAAGGGAAAGACCAGGTGTGGCTTGCATTACGCCCCTGGCATGATTGGATTATGATGAGGGCCATTGGTGACAAGTCCATCCTTGATGTGATTTGTTTGTGCTGTGACGCATTCCATGATATCATATGTTTTAAATACAATGTTTTATTATTCTGCTCACTGGGCTCTAGTAGCTCACCCCTCTCCCTTAACCCCCAAGTTTGCAGGTACAGGGTAGACCAGGAGGTCAGTAAGAGTAATGAAGTAATGGTCATGTAATAGCTAGTGTGGACATGATAAATATTGATATGTTATGTTGAGTACAGTCATGTAAAAGTATAGCATATAAATGTAATGTAATGATGTCTATTGAGGTTATAGTTGTACTTGACCCTAGTATGTTGTTAATCCCGTTGAATACATGATTTTAATAATGCTTATGTAACCAAACTCAATACATGTTATGTTACCCCATTGGGGTATTGATGAGACTCCAAAGAGGGGTTATGGTTTATGATGATGCTTATGTATAGTGCATGTACAGGTTGAGTTTGGTGAATGAATGAAAGAATGAATGAATGTAAGGAAAAGTTCGAAATTGTTATGTTGTTGATCATGTATGGGATTAAACAGGTTCACAGGATGAATGTTAGGCTTGCTACGGGTCCCGGCGGCCTTATGCCGATCTGGATCCTAGCGCCGGTAGCGGTCCGAATTTTCTGGTCGTTACAATCCCAGAGCAAGGAAGTGTGTTTTTCTGGGATATAAAGCAGGTACCAAGGGTTATGTTATGATGGATTTACATTCCAGAGAAAATTTTTTATCAAGAAATGTCTTTTTCTATAAATCATGTTTTCCATTTATATTTATTTCATCCTCTTGTAACCATCTACAAATCTAGGATATTTCTTGCACAAATTATATTGAGCCTGTTCTTCTATAGTCTTCACAACCTCAATAATCTTATTCACAACCTTCTACTAGGACTTCAACTAGAGTTCGAAAATCTCCTACATATTTACAAGATTTTCATTGCAACTCTATTGTTGTTGATCATTCCCAAACCACTGTGAAATATCCTTTATCTTCAGTCATCTCCTATCAACATTTATCTCCAAGATATTCTCATTTCCTCATGTCTATCTCTACTTACACTAAACCTAAGTCATATTCAGTAGCTGTCAAACATCAAGAATGGAGAAGTGTTATGGATATTGAAATCTTTGCTTTAGAACAGAACAATACATGGAATTTACTTGACCTCCTTAAAAGATAAATTCCTATTGGATATAAATGGGTATACAAAAGTAAATACAAATCAGATAGCAGCATAGAAAGACATGAAGCAAGATTAGTGGAAAAGGGGTACACATAAACTAAAAGGGTGGATTATTTGATACTTTATCCCCAGTTGCAAAAATGACCTCTATTAGACTTATTTTAGCTCTAGCTTCAATCCATAAATGACATTTATAATAATTAGATGTGAACAATGTCTTCTTACATGGTGATCTTGAAGAGGAAGTGTACATGTTGCTGCCACTAGAATTTTTGTCTTCTAAAACCAATTAAGTATGCAAGTTACAAAAATCCTTATATGGTCTTCAGCAAGTCAGCAGAAGGTGGTTCTCAAAGTTATTCCAACCACTTCTCAAATGTGATTATAGTCGATCTAAATCAGATTATTTCTTCTTTGTGAGATACGTTGATCATTCTTTCATAATTATCTTAGTGTACGCTGATGATGTTATTTTGATAGGGAATGATCTTCTTGAAATCATCGGAATCAAAAGGTTCTTGGCAATTGAGGCTTACTTTCTATATATAAGCACATCTCTATTAATGAGAAGAAATCAATCTTTTACTTCCCAAATCATCTGTGTAATACTCTTTTTTTTGTTGCATGTGGTTATCAATGTGTTATTGTGATTCTTGGAACTTCAATATGTTGATTACGACTAGAAATGCTATTGTTATAAGAGATACTTGGCCGTTGGGCCTTTTTTCATTGGTGGCCGGAGTTGTTCAGAGAAGGAGCAGGGTCGCTAGGATCTTCTCCATTTGTTTCTTTTTTCGAGTAAAACTTTACTGAATTGGCCTCATAGCTTTTAGGTTTTTTTTTTTTCCCTTAGATCTAGAGGCATATTTTATGTATTTGGACTATGGTTTACTATGTATCTACGATATATTTTTATTATAAAACTTAATTCTTTATAAATTGGTTAACAATATAAGTAATTATTTTTTATCATTTAAATTGATGACATAATAGTTATTTATATAATTATAAAATTATTTTTTACTTAAACATTAAAAAATAAAAATAAAAATTTATATTTATATTTTAACATTTTATACTTTGAAAACGATATAAAATAAAGATAAATTATATATAATTTAGTAAAATGACATTATATTTTAATTTATTTAATTTGTTTGCAAATTATAATTATAATATATAATAAATAATATTGCATATTCTATCGTTAATCCTATTATTTAGCAATTTTTATCTGATGGTTATAGGATTTGTTAAAGTTTGATATATAAATATTTTTTCTAATTTTGATTTTGAAAAAAAGCATCACATTTATTACTATAGTTCGAATTTGAGAAAATTTATATATCAATACAATTTAAAATTAAAATAAAATAAAAAATTGTTAATTTTGAAATGATTAGAAAAAAAAAAAAACTTCAAAGAGAGATTTTGTTGTTATTATTATTAATAGGAGATAGGAGATGGGAAAGGCCAATGGAGTAGAAATGCCTAATCAAATGCATAAAGATTTGGCCAGTTGGGCTTCCGGGATTTGGGCCAAGATAAAATGGCCTGTTCTTTGATGTCTTAGGACTTTTACCAAGCCCACAGCACGTCCTAGAAGACTTTTTTTTTTTTGAAAGCAAGAAGACCTTTTGTTTATATAATCTGGCCCAAATCTTATCACCAACCCACATTCTTTGGAGGATTATAAGAAATACTTGATTAGAATAGAACATTCTACAGAAACACGTCAATGATGACGAACGATCCCATGCCTTTTTTAAAGTTTTCCTTTGTAATTAACCTACAGAAATAGTCCAAACTGTAGATCGAATATCAAATAATAAATTAATATGCTTTTATATAAAAAAATAATTTGCAAAGTGATATTCCTACCTTCTTCGAATTAAATTTTGGAATATGCAAAGTAGTTTTGCACTCCGCTCCATCCCCCAACTAGGAAAACAAAAAGAAGAATTCTGGCACCCACGTAGATTCTGTTGTCTTATTTGATGTTCAGGTAGGATCAGATACCGGAAACTTCAAATACAAACTAATGAAAAAGGTTTTGAAATGAAAGGTTGATGTGTCTCAATATACCTTCCCTCAATTTGCTCATAAAAGTAAAATTCATAATTTATTTTTATGAAGAATTAAATTAATAACCTACCTATAATTAGCTGCTACACTCCTATTCACAGTTCAAAACTAAAAATAAAATTAAATCAAATTGATTTTTTAATTTTAATTAATTTTCAGTTTGATTAATATTTTAAAAAATGCTCAACCGTAAAAATATATACTAATTAAGTGAACAAATTTTATCTTAATAGTGACTCTTTTATACTATTCACATCCAATTGGCATGCTTAGTTTGAAATTCAAAATTAGCATAGATGATAGATATGACATACGACTGATTAGATTCTATTATCAGTTTTAATTAATAAAGTTTAGTTAAAATGAAATAATAAATATTTTTATTAGAATTTTAATATCTTTTAATTTTTTATTTTATATTCAATTTAGTTTAAAACTAAATCTTAAAATGAGTGGTTTTGCACTTTTTTCCCTTAAATGAGACTGAGAGTTTATCTTTATAAATAAAATAAATAATTATTAAAAATATTTATATTTTAATGAATCGAGTCACGAGATATTATTTTAATTATAAAAAAAATTAAGAAATTGAAAATCAATGATATTTTATTAGGAATGAGTATATTAGTTGGTTAACACAAGTAAAAAGGTTGAGAGAGTTGACTTGGTAGAATAAGTTAATGAAGAAAAAAAATTGACGGCTGAGAATAGTCGTGAATAGGTTTAAGAATATAAATTGACTTTATTAAAAGTTTTATTATAGGCATGCACGCACTTGAATAATTAAAGACACAAAATGGTATATGATCCTCCCAACAAGAATTACTTGTTCAAATTAATGGGAAAGGGAATGAATTTTAATTAATTAATTTTTGTTAGTCTATTAATAAAATCATTAGTTAAAAGAGAGAGTATTAAGAAATGAGTAAAATTTATTTACTAAAAACTTTAACCTCTCCCCCTATTTTCTCCTCCTTTCCTACTTCTTTGTCGCTCTCTCTTCAACCTCACCTACCTCCTCAGTTATAGGCCTCCACCATGCCATCCGCCTCCTTCAATTCTAACAAATTATTCATGTTTTATCTTACCTTCAAACTCCTCGACCAGTTTATCATCTCCTTGCCCATGCTTTCCACCATTGATGTGCCATCTCTCTCTTCTGTGCTCTATGTATCGTCTCTTCCCTTATTATTCTGGATTTATTCTCACTTCAATAATGTATTGATATTTTATTTTAGTAATGTATTAGGCTACTAACCATGTCACAAACTAAAATCCAAGTATATATTTACACAAATTTTATTAAAATTTTTTTGTCACATTTTAAAATTTTAAAATATTTTATGATATATTTTATTAAATTATTAAAAGTAAAATTAAAGTAACCTTACAAAATTAATCAGTAAAATGTAATCTAATAATATTAATCAGTACGTAGCTGGTGTGAATATATTTTTAGATCAATTTAAAATCAATAATAAATTAAATTCTTTGAGTGTAATTTCAAAATTTATATATTGTTTATGATTATAGATTTTGGTTATTAATTGTTGTACAATAATTTAAATTTATTTTTTTAAAATATGAATTGGGGATTAAAAAAGTAAAATCTGAAATTTCTAAGATTTACTCAGATGTACTTATGTTACATCTTTAAAATTTTGATATTATATTTTTTTAATAAGATTCAGTCAGCCGACCTGATCTACGAATCTATTCTAACTATTAAAAAATTCCTAGAATTTTGGGCGGGATGGGCATTGTAATTCTTTCTACTTCTCGGGGTATAATGACAGACCGAGAAGCTCGATTCGAAAGAATAGGCGGAGAAATCTTGTGTTATATATGGTAATCTTTCTGATATCCGAATTGTATCCAGATTTCCTATTTGTGAAAAAAAAAGAGAAAGAACAGGTTTCTTTCTGCGAAAAATACAAACCAAAATAAACTCCAAGATGATCATTACAATAAGCTAAGCACTATTAGATCATATTCTAATCCAGTGGGAACTGAAGGATTGGTAATTATAAATGATGGTATGAGCAAACCATGCATTTTTCCAAGATGGGTTTGTTCAGAGTCACAGCAAAGTGGAATTCATTATATATGTACTTGGAAAGAAGACACTTGCCCCAATCAGATTCATATAATTTGCACAGTTGCCTCATGATCTGGACGTGGATTCTGAATAGCTCTTGAGTGCCCCATTTTCTTTCTTTCTTTCTTTCTTTTCATAATGTCCATGAATCATGCATGCCCTAAAATTAATTCAGTAAAGGGCCACAACATAGTTGCATACATTTTCAAATAATAATATATTTTTCTGAAGATAGAGTACAGTACAAGTATCTGCGACTGAATCTTCTGCTGCATATAAAATAATAAAAAAGAAAAAGAAATTCTGACAGAGATAATTAACTTTAGTAAAACAGAGAACTTGGGTAGAAAAATAAATGGAATAGACGTGAAGAGGATGAACAAAGGCATTTGTTTGTATAGGAAATGCCAAATGGAATAGGAAACCAAAAAGGAAAGAGCAACAGTGGTTAAAGAGCACGCCTCCAACCAAATTGCACCTCTGAAAAAAGAATCTTTGGAAACAACAAATACTCTGCTGTGTTTATAGATTTTGTGCATATTTATACACAACATGCAATGCAAAAGATTTTGTTGTTGTTATATCTTCTATTTATTTTTAGAATGATGGTTCCATGTCTCATCTACCCTGAATAAGACCATACCCAAAAAAGTAGAGATGGCCCAAAACCCGCGAAACCCTTCAGACCTACCTATCCAACATTTCAAGTTTTGATTCAGATGTATGAGGCAGACCGAGTCACCCGCGAGCCCAAGTTCAGCGGGAGGAATCCAACTCTTCCCTCAGGCTCAGTCACCTCGCAGCCCCACCCGCATGTGTGCTAAGAAAATTAAATGGCCGTTTGGATTGAAGAGGAGTTTGATACATCCGTATATACGAATTGAGTGATAGAGACAGGTGACACTGTTTCATGGATGGAGGCCGTTAGACCTCACTAGCTGATAAAAGGAAAGAAAAGGAAGGGGAGGAGGGTCTTTCTCTCTAAGTCCATACTGATATTGAAAAACTCTATTATCTAGATATGAGAACATCAAGCAGTATAAATTCAGTATAGTTAAGAATTTTCCATTAAACAAAGGAAGAGCTCTAATCCCAGCTTTCTTTCAAATTCTTCGTGACAATAATAAATATGAAAATTATATATAACTTTGATAAAATTATAGTACATGAATTAGTTAATGAATATGTAGGTTTATATGGTTTAAAACATATTACATTATTATGAGCTAATGAGCTGTTTCCGGAGTAGTTAAGAGATTTCCTATTCGAATTTCTCAACCAATTATAAAAAAAAAAAAAAAATCTCACTTTAACATTGGCACATCATATTCTAATTATTGTAAAAATTAAGTAATAGGACCAGTGAGTGGTTGATTGTGTCCTTGTGAGTAGAATGTCTGTTTTGTTTGTTTTCTCTTCTTCCCGTCCAGCTTTCCTCCAAGAGATGAGGTTGGTTAATGGTAGTTGGTGATTTACTAATAGAGCTAGAGAAGTCTCGTCATGCTATCAGACAAAACTAAAAAGAAAAAAGAAAAGAAAAAGCAAAAGAATTTCTACTCTATATATAAATAGATGCAGTCCTATTTGAATCTCAATTCAATAGTGTGAAGAATCACAGCCAGAAAGTGTTAGTTTTTGGGTCCGTAGCTCTCGCCGGATTTCAGAAAGAAGGTAAGACCTTCTCAAAATCCATATTTCCACAAATCCAGGATTCCCAATTCTATATATCTCTCTCTCAAATATCTTTTTTAGATAAGATAATACTCTGTCTCAAATTTCATCATAATCTCTATATATAGAGCGAGAGTTCATGACTAATGAGTCATATTTTGTGTCGAAAAGGGATTCTCTCACTCGTGGGTTTTCTTTAGTTTCCTCTTTTTCATCAACTTCCTTATCCTTTTGAGAGAAAATTTAGTTAGCTAGCTGTTTTTCAATGGTTATTTTAGCTCCCGTGCTCATGGACTACTTGAAAGAAGTGGAAGGCAAAAGGGTTCATGACCATTTCACCAATAACATGGCTATATCACGGAGCAGGTGTATATGGGTGCCTGGACCTGTCATAGTTGGCGCTGGCCCTTCAGGTCTGGCCACAGCTGCCTGCCTTAAAGAAAGAGGCGTCCCAAGCTTGATTCTTGAGAGGTCTAATTGTATAGCTTCCCTGTGGCAGCTCAAAACTTATGATCGTCTCCGCCTACATCTTCCAAAGCAGTTCTGCGAGCTCCCTCTCATGCCATTCCCATCAAATTTCCCAACATATCCGACGAAACAACAGTTTCTGGCCTACTTGGAGGCTTACGCAAAGCATTTTGGTCTAGCACCAGTCTTTAATAACACAGTGGTGAGTGCAGAATTTGATCCACGATGTGGGTTCTGGCGGATCAAGACCTTGGGGCTGAAGCAGGAGGAGACGGAGTATGTATGCCAATGGCTAATTGTTGCCACCGGCGAAAATGCTGAGGAGGTTGTGCCAGATATTGAAGGAATGAATCAATTTGAGGGTCCGATTCTTCACACAAGTTCATACAAGACCGGGGAGTTGTTTCGTGGGAAGAGCGTTTTGGTGGTTGGATGTGGGAATTCAGGCATGGAGGTTTGCTTGGATCTTTGCAACTATAATGCTCGCCCATCCATGGTCGTTAGAGACTCGGTGAGCATCCCTAACCTCTCTCTCACACCTTTATTATAAGTGCGAGTGCCATGCTAAGTTTTTTCTTGATTTGGTAATAAATCTTTCTCATCACAAAAAACACCTCCTTCAAATTCTTGTGTGCCATTCTTAGGATTCCTTAACGTAACACTCTCTCCATCTTTCCCCTTTCCCTTCAAAGCAATGAATTAATTTGATGAAAAATGAATAAAGCTTTCAAATTTTCTTTTCATGAAATTATTTGATATATTGCACCAAGTTGTTGTAAAATATCTTCATTTTCGAATTGGGAATATTGGGTTTTTTTTACTTTGCCAATAATAATAATAATAATATAAGCTTAGAAAATAGAAAAATATTATACTTGTTGGGAATATGTTCTGCCACAACAGAAACAAAGCAACGATGAGACTCTTTAATTTGTGCCACTTTCACCCACTTGGTGAAGGAGTTGGAAATTACTTGTTCTGAAACTCAACTATTCTTGTGAACTTTATTTTGTTTTGTGTTGTTGACTTTAGCTTTAGTGCTATGAAATGTATTTTCTTACATATTTTCTTTGCTTGTATATTATGTATTTTTCTTACTTTCTTGGAATATGTTTGCATGCGTAACCACAGTCAGCATTCCAAAAACTCTTAAATCTTACAGCCTGTTTCTTCTCTTTAATAAAAAAACTTTCTCTGGAAAGTGTTGCAGATTCTAAAGTATGGAAAATAACATTGCAATGAAAGAAGCAAATTCACACTGCACACGCTTGGGGGGCTCATTTGCAATCTTATCTATGACTCCCTTTTTTAAAAGCTTTTTAAGCAACTTTTCTTTTGGGTTTTTGTTATTGCAGGTGCACGTCCTGCCTCAAGAGATGCTTGGAAGATCAACTTTTGGATTGTCCATGTGGCTGCTCAAGTGGTTTCCCATGCGCCTTGTCGATCAAATTTTATTGCTTGTGTCTCGTTTCACGCTTGGTGATACTTCTCAGTTCGGCCTCAATCGTCCTAAACTTGGTCCTATCCAGCTCAAAAATGTCACCGGAAAAACACCAGTCTTGGATGTCGGAACTCTTGCTAAGATCAGAAGCGGGGATATTAAGGTCATTTACATTTCTGGACATCATTTAAGATTACTTGATTGTCTGTACTATGGAAGCATCCAAGCACAGATTGATCTGTAACCTAATCATTTGATTTTTTCACTAATTCATAGGTTTGTCGGGGAATACATAGACTAATGCATCACTGTGTGGAGTTTGTTGATGGAAGCATAGGAAATTTCGACGCCATAATCCTTGCCACAGGTTACAAAAGCAACGTACCATCCTGGTTGAAGGTTTGTTTATTTAATGTTGAGCTAATGCTAATTGTTGTTAATATTCTAAAAGATAGATGAGGAATATGGGATTTTCTGATCATGATTTTTCGTGCTCGATCAGGGAAACGAAATGTTTTCAGAGAAAGAGGGACTGCCCCACAAGCCATTCCCAAATGGATGGAAAGGTGAAAATGGGTTGTATGCAGTAGGCTTTACAAAGCGTGGCCTGCTCGGTGCGTCTATTGATGCAAGAAGAATTGCACAAGACATGGAGCTTCGCTGGAAAGCCGAGGCCACAGGTTTCATGGCCTTTGCTCGTGCATCACCACAACAATCATGAGTCCAAAATGATTACATCGAAGAAAGAAAGAAAGAAAGAAATCTAATGAAACTTTCATGATTTCGTGAACTTCTAATGAAGTTTCTCCTCTCATTTCAGCAAGTACTGAAGCAGGAAATATAGAAAGGCAAGGACATATTATAATTAGGGTAAAAAGCTGAGGGTGATAGTGTCTGTTTCTTGGAAAAAGAAGAAGAAGATTCTCAATGTGTATAGCTTGTGCGTCTTTCTAGTTTTCTATTATTAGCTTGGTAAAAATTTTAAGTAAAAGGGTGAAGTAGTTTGATTTTGCAATTTCATAACATGTTCCAAAAGGGTAGATATGGTGAAAGTAATTCCTATAATTAACTATATTTCCATTGGATTTTGGGGTTGATGTACAGCAAAAAAGCAAAAAAAAAAATAAAAAAAGAAAAAAAGAAAAAAAAAGATGGTTTCCATCTATTGTTGCTTCTTTATTAGATATAAGTACAACTTTGAATTTTATGGGTTCTCATAATTTGATATAAAAATGAATGGAAAGAAAACAGATATCAATACCTGTCAAGAATTTATAGAACATTCAACTAATTATTATCTAAGGACCATTTTCTTAAAAATTATTTGCATATATTCTTTTCTATAAAACAAAAAGCAAAAGTGATTATAAAAGAAAAGAGAAAAAGAGAAAAATAAAAGAAGAAAAATCATTCAGGTCATGTAAAGGTCTCATGTAGAAGCAAGTGGCCCTTTAGGTTCAAATTCTGTATCTGGTGTGAAGATCAACTTTTCATAATATATATTTAATTTTAAAATTTTTTAAGGATATTTAGATTGGACTAACACTTATCCTCGTTTCTCTTATTGCTTGGACTTTCTATCCTCATCAATGAAATTTGGACCACCATTATAATTTTGTATGTAGTCCAGACAATGATTTCCATCATAGCTTGATCCCTGTCAATGCAAAATGGGGTATGAAAGTGTTTATGATCATTTGTGAATCAAGATTTAGGTCACATTCTAATATGGTGCAGGGAAAAGAGATGATGATCATTCAGAGTTTCTAGAAAATGACCACATGACCTGTCCTCCTTTTACTTCAAATTTTTTATACCAAAGTATCCCTTAAATTAATTTTGTCGTTGCATATATAATTGCTTATACAAGCAAAATTGCAAATGCTAATATATTTCAGAAGGGACAATTCATGCTATGGACTGCTTTCTTTCCTCAAATTTGTTCCGTCAGTCAGTGAATCTGAAGGATGTTCTCTCTTAAATTTAAGGACAACATAAGTAATTTTTCAAAAATTCACATATACTTAGGTAATGTAAGAAATTTCATTGTATATTCAAATTTTTGGTATCGTACTTAATCTTTGATGGGTTTGGAAGTTGTTTACATGATATGATAATGCTTGGACAAAGATTATACTATTTCTTTTTTATTGATTTGAATGAACATGCGTGGTCGTAATTGAGAAAACATTTTTTTAAACAAATCAAAACTCGTTAAATAGATTGTATTAGATCATATGATGGATGAAAGGATGTGGACAATGACACACCCCATGTAATAGCAATGGAGGATATATAGAAATTAAGGGTTTAATGAAATGTTGTTGGTGGGTTATATTCCGACCGACTGGAGTTTATGAGCACACACAAATCGAATCTTGTTGGTTTCAAAATAAAGACAGTACTATCACAGAAAGAGAGCTAAAAGAGTATCAACGTCAAAGGCTAGTAAAATCTTGAATCCTGTTTAGGACCAGAAGGGAAGGAGGTGACCTACTAATAATTTGGGGTGGCCCATTAGATCCCATTATTCCATTCTTAGACCCCTCAAATGCTTGCCGACTTTCTTTCTTTTTCTATCCTTTACCTGTGCAGTCTCATAATCTTTAGCTAATAATACTATTATTATTATAAGCTTCTTGTTGATAATACAATTATTTTCCTTTCTTTAATTTGTCTTGATGCAAATTGCACCTTCTCCCACAAACATCATCATATTCAGGTTCCCTTTTTAGATTTCCCTTTTTCTTTTATGTGATTCCAAATAGCTTCTTCATTATTTGAGTGTTGGAGGAGGCGAGTGCAGTTAAAATAGTATTATTGAGTTCAGATTAAATTCTGTGTAGTGAATATTTATGTCATTTATGAGAATCGAACTCTTAATTTTACTTTTAAAAAAATTATCGCACCATTTTTTTATAAAAATAAATTTTATTAATAAAATTTAGCATAATCATCAATTCTAGTCTATATATATTCTTTTACATTCATTTTAGATAATAGTATGCTAAAAGAAAAAAAATAGATACATATAATCAAAACATTATAGCAATGATTGCATCTTCAAAGCAAACACAAAAGAAAACTCACCTAAGTTACCACCAACAACTAATATATAGTTGACTGCTTCCAACTCGGTGCAAGAATAATAAAAGATAATATTCAATCGATTATTATACTATTCAATCGACTATTACAGGCTTGAATTATAAAGAAATCTTAAAATATGCTTAAAAAATATTTAACTATGATGGACGTCAAATTCTATATAGAAAAAAAATTACAGCAAAAATTCATGGAGAGGAAACTGCACAATTTCCTTAGGCTATTGCATTTTTGAAACCGATTCAGGGTAGTTGTGCAGTGCCTAAGAAATCCTCTAATTGCATTAGGATCTAGTTTGCCTACCAAAAAAAAAGAAATTCTCCAAGCAACTTAAACAATTGAAAGATTTAACCAGGATTAAATTGTAGCATATGGGTTTAGAAATTCAGAGACCGAGTTAGAAAATTCTCACATAAAGCTCTCATCCATGTAGGTAAACGATGCAAAATAGTACACTGAATATTGAAAATTATATATAACACATGGAAAATGCAATTTATTTCATTGCTTAACGATCAGAAGCTTCGAGCTATATTTCCATTTAAACAATCACGTTCAACTGCTTCTGAACTTATTCCAGACACTAATTACATGGGATTCAATCTTTTATTAATTAATATAGTTGATGTTCCTTAGATATAACTAAAATTATTTGCTTATGAAAAGTGTTCATTGGAATAGACTTAATTAATTAATAATTACCTATGTATTTTCATTTTGCATATCATTGGAAATCCTAGGGCATGTGGAAAAGTGAAAAGGTTTTATTTAATTGACTCTAATACAACTAAATTAAAAGAAATGGGTAAAAAATGAAAAGAATGAAGTGTCAGAAGCCAAGAAAGTCCACGGGAGGACATGGTGCTTATCTGGCTATGGCTGGCTATTAACCACTAGGAGTTGATATTCTTGAGCCGACAGCAACTGGTTGCTAATTCTTTAACGCAACGAAAAGTTGTAGGTTTGAGGGATCTGAATATATATTTTCTTGGAGAGTATAAAGTTTAAACTAAACATGGAGATGGAAGTTGCCCTACAAAGTTATATGCATGGTCCAGAGGCACGTGATTGCCATGCAGACATTACAAGTCACACCACCTTTCCATGGCTGCACATGTTTTCAGAGTACTCGTGGATTTCGACCATCCATTTGGTTTGATGAATTTACTGCTTTTATTGTGAGTGGTCCAAAATTTTTATGGTAGTAAAACGTCTTCATCTCTCTCTCCCTCTCTGTATATATTATCTTGCATTTTTAATAACTGATATTCAATACTCAAAAAGAAATAGTTTTTTCACTAAAATCAAAACCCTGAATATTATTTTAAAAGTTGTTGCAGGAAGAGTAACAAAATGCAAGATAATAAATGTAATCTCTGATTTTGGTGGACTCTCTTTTACAACCCTTCTCTTCTCTCATGTTGTTAAGGGAGAAGGAAATATGGTTTAGTGATTAAAGGGGTAAGGCATTTGAAAAGGGAGTAAAATTGCTTTGAGAGTAAGTTAGCTTTTTATTTTGTAGATGAAAAGGGCAAGACATGCAGGTGCGTTGTGAATAAGAGAAGACGATGAGAAGTCAGAAGCAATAGGGAAAGAAGATTATAATATATAGTAATGAGAGAAGAGAAATGTGAAATGGATACTCCACTCTTTTCTTTGCTCTTTCTTGAACATGGTATGCTACATTAGGACCACCATTTGCAACTTGCCCCTTCTTCAATCATTAGACCATCCCTCCTCCACTACTCATGGCTTTCTTTCCCTTTTTCTTTTTCTTTTTTCCATTTCTTTTGATGATTTTTTCGAAAAGAAATTTTATTTGCATGTAGATTTTATCATTTTAGTTTACAGTTTTATATGGGTTTTTGCTATATCTTTCAAAATCTTTTTGCCAACGAATTTGGAAATACGGTTTTGATGGAAAATTCCATTGCCTTAAAATTGTTTCATTATAAAAATAAATAAATATTATTGCTTATGCTGAGTGCTTATATTTACGGTTTAGCTTGGTGCTCATACTGGGTGGGAAATGAAAAAGTAACTCTCATGCCCTAAATTAGAAAATAAAAAAGTAAGGTCAAAAAATAGGGAAACCCAAGAAAAAGTTAATTAAAAAAAGCAAGAAACAGCACAATCATAGCTGAAATTTTTGAGATTATATATAATTAATATAACTAAATTATTATTATTATTATTTTCCAATGAAACAATTTCATTGAGAACCTAACTGGATTAGAATAAACATAACAGAGTTAAATTGTATTAGAGAATCATAGAGAAAAGAATCATTGAGCAAAATTTTTCTAATGAAATTATGTGCTGCACTGTTTCCCATCCTCTTATATTGAACAAAAACAGAAGAAAAACTCCTAACTAAAGAACTTCACATCCTCCACAATACCCATTAACGGATAACAAATTGAGAGAAGCATTATAGACATTAACTAAATTCATTATACTTTTATGGAATGGATTTCTCATATGGCTTGTTTGGATTATGGAACCGTGGAATTCCAAATGGAGACAATATAATGCTTTTCTCTTTATGGGGTTAAAGGACGGAGAGGAAGAGGAATAAGGGTTCCAACTTCCATGGGTTGAGGATTAGATAATACATAAGAAGGGCAGAGATGATCGGCTGAGCAAAAAAGACCCTTTTTCATGCAATTTAAAAGACAAGGCTTCTACAACTCCCACATGCTGGCTTTTCCTCTTGGAATCGCAACGGATATTGGAAAGAATCTTCCCATTGCTTCAAAAGAAACCCTATTCCATATATGCACTAAAAACAAAACCCTCCATACAAATTTTCTCATATCCGACCTCAGTGGTTGTCAAATGGCACAATGGGGAGCTGCGAAATGTTAATGGGATCCACAACAAGTTGAGTGGAGACTGCCCTAGAGATTCTTTCTTTTATTAGAGCACCATTTTCACATTTCCTTTGAGCAATATTTTTTTTCCTTGTCATTGGCTCCATAGGCCTATAGCTAGGTCATGATCACTATGAACATGAATTATTAAGAGTTTTCATCTCCCTTCTAGACTCGAAAGAAGACAGAGCAAGTCACTTCTGACGGTCCACAAGAATCAGCCTAGGCGTGGAACCTAGTTTTTGGTTTGATATTGCAGTTCTTTAAGTAGGCTATTTGAATTTATCACACACTTCAATAGAAAATGGCAATCAATGTTAAAATATGATACCCAAGACGTCGACGGAAATAAAAAAACTGAAAAGTTTAAAAACTGATGAACTATTAAAGCTATAATTATTAGTACATTAACTTTTTTTTGTCAGATTATGTGAACTTTTCCATGAATAATAAAATAACATTTAATATAATCAATGTTTTTTAAGATGTCTGAACAAAAAAATTTCCCATTTATTTTATAAAAAATAATTTTTAAACATATTTTTCACATTTTTAAGGAAACGGAAAGAGGAAATCGTTTTTTATTTAAAAATTTATTACTACTGTTATATAAATTTATTAATATTTTTTATTTTTTAAATTATAATAAAATAATAAAAAATAAATTATTTTCTTAAATATTTTCATTTCTTAAAAAAAATTTAAATATAAATTATTTTTTAACAAACAAACGGAATATTCAATATTACAAAATCATATTTGACCCTTTTGCATTTTTTGTATTTAATAATTTGCATAAAATTATAAATCTCACTTCAAATTTTAATCAAAATAAAATATATATAAAAAGAAAAGAACCTGAAAAGTGCGGGCTTGGCCTGTCAAAAATACAACTCAACATCGCCATCTGCAAAGCCTGCAACCTCTTGTACTGGGGAGGCTAGCCTCATGGCCCATCAAATCAAAACTCTTGCACATTCATTCAATATTTTCAGAGATCATTCCCTTTTTTTTTTGCAAGATTCTAAATTTCTAATATGAGATTTTAAAAAATAATTACTCTGAATTCTAAGTACGTAACCATAAATTTTCAAGGCCTAATATCATAATCTAGTCCCAGATGATAAATCCAAAGAAAGAAAAGAAAACACAATTGAACATCTTAATTCAAGAAAACTACTGCAAGATGCTAGATTTGATGCTTCGAGATTCATGTTTAACACTGTCCTTTTTGTTCCTCATCTCAAACTCGTTAATATCACAAAACTCGGACAATTGAGGATTATGCATCCGAGAAGAAACATTTGGTAACCCAGCTGACAGCTGCCTGCTTAGACCACTGTAGCTTATTGGGCAACCCCTAGGACGATAATTCATCATCAGATTTGCAGCAGATGGATAATAAGAGCCTAAAAAGCCTTTATCCACACCATTGGCCATCATCAACATAGGACTATTGAGAGAATTAAGATTAAAAGGAAGCATCTGTGGCAAAGTTTGATCAGATGGATTCACAAAAGCTAACTGCCCTTGCTCATGAAACTCTAACTCCATATTCTTTTGATGACAAGCGTTAGCCAAAGTTGAAGCGTTTAGACTTGATTTAAAATTGTTACTGCTGGAGACTTCTTCATCAATGAACTTTGATGTGGAACCAAACATCAAATAATGGTCAGCTTTAATCTATAAAACCCTATTAGTTGCACCTTGATAGCGGTTGTCGAAACCGTAAAAAATAAACCTATTAGACAATTAACAATTAACTTGCAGATAGTGGCAATAGGGTCGAACCACATGGATTTGACACTAAGAATCTTCCTAATAATGACTAAGGCAAATAAATAACAAATAAGTAAAGGAGGGGGGTTTGTTTTGATGATTTAAATCTAAAAAGCAAAAGAGAGCAATAATTTAAATAGATGAGAATTTCAATGGGAAAGAGATTCTAATTGAAGTATGAGTCTATTTCAGCTTGTTCAGAATTGATCATTGATTATCTAAAACTCCTATTTTATTTCAATAAATTAGTTTTGGTTGTGGAAGAAACTTTTCACAACCAAATTCTTCCTTAGTTCTAGTTTGATTAGGAAACGTTCGCTAATCAAACACTAATCAACAAGTTGCCAAGGAACGTTCTTGGGGCATTTGGTATCGAACAACTGTTGACTGCATTAAGACTTAGAGAAATCCAATTCTATACTTGTCAACCGCGTGGTCAAGTCTAGATTATGCAACTGATTATATTTGTGTTCAAATAATCTAAGCAATTACGGACCTAAATCATTCAAACAATTTATTACTCAAGCAATTTAAAAGCAATGGGCCCTTATTGATTCTAAAAGCAAAGTAATAATTATAGAAAAGATCAAGTTGTATAAATATTGAAAGCAAATAAGAGTTTAACAATGGAGTTTTAAATCTCACAATTCATCATAAATATGAATTTCCTCAACTTCAACTAGAAAAAAATGAATTTAGCCACTCATGGTGGACAAAAATACACAAAGGAAAGAAGAAAGGAAGAGAAGAAGAGTGCTGTAATTCTGCAGAATTTCCGAGGAGGAGAAGATGCCTTTACTGGTTTAGAAGCTGCTCTTTTATAGCTTGAGAATCCCATCCATTTAGGGTTTTGAAATCCTATTTTGGCTTGATCTTTGATTTCTTTTTTGATCTTGTATTTAATTATAAATGGAATTTCTTAGGTGAGAGACTTTCTTGTGCCTCTTGGAACTGTGATGGCAGTGTTTGAAGTAGATTTGGACTTCTTCAAATTTGAATTTTGGTTTGCTGCACTTTTTCTCGCTTCTGCTGTTTTTCTGTGTCAAAGTGATTTGGGCGGGTGATTTGGGCAGATCGCTTGCCCAAATCACTTCTGAGAATTCATTTCTGAGAATTCACTTTCAGGTTTTTCTGCCTCAGCTTGATTTCTCTGCTTCCTCTGTTTGATTTGGCCAAATTGCTCTGACCCAATCACTTTCCTGTGAGATAGTTCTAGGTTTCTGCTTCAGCTCGATTTGGGCAGTGATTTGGCCAAATCACTTTGACTCAATCACTTTTCCAGCTTTTTTTGCACTTTTTCTCCAATTTTCCATTTTCTTCTTTTTCTGTAAAAACAAGACAAAAACCATAAATTAAGCTGAAAATGTGTAATTAAACAATAATAAAGATAATAAAAATGTGGCTAAATTATGTTTAATCACAACTTGAAGCTTAGAATCCAGAGCCCCATCAAGTAAAGTAAGTTCATGATAGTTCCACAGCCTCATCAAGTAAAGTAAGTTCATGATAGTTCCACAGGTTTAGACGATTATCCCACGCCGGAAACTTTGCTTTCAAGCATGCCTTTCGAAGTCTAGCAACCTCATCATCCAGTTTCTTCCGGCGAGCAACAAAAAAACTAGACAAATCTTGGTCTTTCCTGCGCTCACTGCCCTGAGCTCGGAATCTATTAATTAATAATGCACTTCATCTCATAGCCATCACTAGGGCAGGTCTCAACGCCGATGGGAAGATCATTGAAATTTGACCCTAGGATGATCACGCAGGCATCTACATCACAGAGAATTCGGAACTTCTGCATTTTCTTGATCAAACCCTTTTTTCTTTTGTGATATGTTACCATGCGACACTTCTCATTAGTTATGAGCTCCATGTTTAGCTTTCCACGACCCATTTCTCTCTTTCGGAACAGCTATTTAGAAGAAAAAAATAGAGATTTTCATTGACTAGTAATTAATTAGCTAATTACAGGATTTTAAGATCATGACACAAACATAAAGCAATTGCAAAACAATAATGTCATAAACAATGAACAAAATTTATAATATAATAAAGAGAGAAGAGAGCACAGTAAGAGAAGAACCTTAGGCCTTGTAAGATTATGTGATGTAATTACAGCAACGCAACATTGAGTTGTTCAAGATCTTTATAAAGGGTTTTTGATTATTGCAGTATATTAATTAATTATGGAAACAAATCATATATAATGGCTAATTTTTCGCACCAACAAATTAAGAAATTATTGCCTTTAATTTTTCGCACCAACAAATTGAGAATTGACTAGTTGGCCCGGTGGAGAAAAGTTATTGGATGTGAATTGGGCACAATTGATGTGTTTGCATCCATGGATCTTCAGGCCCATCTAGCCCACTCCAATTCATTTCCTCAGGAGTGAGGACTCCATCTCGTCTTAAATTTGTAAAACTAATATTAAGCAGGAACTTAAGCAAAGCCATAATGGTTTTGCACTGCAAAGTCAAAGTAAAGTTCTGCTTCGGCAATCTTCAATGAACCTCTTAATTAAGATAATTAATTATAAGAAATTTTCATGATTAAGTTTCTGTATTCTTCCTCTTCACCAAAATTGATAGAGACAGCATTTGTGATGTGACCCGTTTCTCTGTCAAGATGACCTTTGTATAGAAGTGAAGAATAATTAACAAAGGTTTAAGGGTTTTGCTTACCTAAGCTCAATTCATGTAAACGCAAGATACAGTAGAAATTTCCTAACATTTTGTCCTGTTTTTGTTTAGAAATAATTTTGCATTCAATATTTTTGTGGGAATTGTAATGCACATCAAAATGCATTAAGAGGAAAGAAATTAGAAAAAGTAAATTGATTGCATAAAACAATTGCCAAACCAGAGGAGCAATCTATGAACAGAGAATATGACAATCACCTGATGCTTAAACAAAAAAGAGAAAAAGCAAGGGAAAATATTGCAAAATAGAAGGCCGAAGTATTGACAACCTGAAATATTGTCAGAAATTCGAAGCTGCTCTTCATTGATATAGAAGTATAAAAGTCTATGATCTCATTGAAGGCAGCCTAATTTTCCTGGAATTCACACTGCGTGGGGTTCCAGGTGGTCCGAAGAATTCTGTATACATGTCCATGAAGAACTTCTCTACGATGTCCAGATAGGCAGGGCATGTCAGGCGAGAATAATAATGGCGAACTTCTTCTATGTCCAGGACATGATCCACATTGCAAACATCCATCATCTCTAGCTCTTTTAGCTTCTGCGCCAGCAACCAACTCCTTCCCTGATCTCTTGTATCCTTATAATTTGAACTATTCTCCAGCTGCCATTTTTTTCCTCCCTGAAAACCCTTCAGTTTGTTTTTAGGATTGTAGTTGTAGTCATCTCTTTTTTGTATCTGATAATCCTTGACAGGAATCGCCTTGGAGAACTTCATGAAACTTCCATTTAGCTCGTCTTGTTCTTGTTTGGCTGCTGATGATGGTGGTATTCTTTTCTTCTTGTTTCTCTTCCTTGCTTTC
Organism: Manihot esculenta; assembly: GCF_001659605.2. Lineage (NCBI taxonomy): Eukaryota > Viridiplantae > Streptophyta > Magnoliopsida > Malpighiales > Euphorbiaceae > Manihot > Manihot esculenta. Next base: position 32,057,914 of record NC_035176.2, on the reverse strand, counting down.
CCTTCATCGTTTTCCCACCGGTCGTTGAAATCATCGTAGAACGTGTCCAAATCCTTGGCCTTGAACCTATTTTGGACATTGATATCGGTGGCGAGATGATTGTAAGTACGTGGATTATCGTAAGGAGAGGTTTTGGGCATCCTCTGGTAAGAATTACCGGAAAAGAAAGACTTGAAGCTTTCTAAGGATTTCTGAAAGAACTTTTTGGTACTCGACATGGAATTTCTAAGCAGCATTGGTACGTGGTGGTATACAACTTTATAATTCTTTGTGGGGGTAAGTAAGCAATAGAACTAAGATATCTCTCTGTATCCTTTCTTGGCGTCTTTTGTTGGTGATGATCTCATTGAAGATTTCTTTATAGAGATAGGAGAGATAGAGGAGCCATGGAAGGTTTCTTGACGTTACTAAAGAGAAAAGAAAAGAAAAGAAAAATTTCTTGGCCAGCTCTCTTTTTCTTGACACGCTCCTTTTGCTATCTTAATGTTTTGTTCTTGTACCCTAATGGAGTCCCACTCTCTTTCTCTCTCTCTCTCTCAGAGACGAAGGTAACAAAGAAATTAAATGGGTAAGGCTTGGAGGGTTTCTTGGTTAATTATTATAAGAGGGTTTTCGTCACTTTTACTTTTGGTGGTGGAGTTGGTGTGTTGGCTCTTTAGGAGAAAGGAAGGAGCGGGTGTGGTTGTTGAACCGAGGCTTTCCATCTATTTTCTTCCTCTAACCGGCTTGCTGGTGTGCAGCCTATTGGTTTGTGCCCTTACAAACCCTACTATATATATATATAAATTAATTACTTAATTATTATGCATAAACGTATAATAAATTTATATTTTGAGGATATACTAAATCGAATTAAAAATTTTTTTGAGCACTCATATATTTAATATAATAGTAAGTGTATTTGAGTAAATTCGAGAAATTTTAAGTTATACTCCTTCGATTCTCAATCCAATTTAAAAAAAAAAAAAATTTGTTTGAGTGCAAGATCAATGGAGTTTTTTTTTGCTCCTCACTGTAGACAACCTAGGTAAGAGAGGTCGGTCTTACTTGAGGGGGTGGGGGTTGGCAGTTCAATCATTTGGGGTTGTTTTGTTAATTAATGTGCTTTTTTCCTAATATATTGTCTGTTACTAAAATTTCTGCTTGGGAAATTATAAGATAATGGACCATTCCATAAGAAGACAAATGCCCGTGAATCACGGAATGGCTGGACTTTCACTGTTGCACTCGTTTTGATTAAGTCAAATCCGTCACTAATTATCCAACAAATTCTAAAAACAAATCACAATATTAAGATAAGTATCAATGTATACACCCACCTGCCATCCACTTTTTATGTCTTCTCTCTCTTTTTTTTTTCAATTCTTTGCAATTAAGAAGTTTATAATTTAGATTCTCTTTGAATAAAGGCAAAAATGCTACAAAATAATATTACCAACAACAATTCATTTTGCTTTTGGTGGATAGAATAGAAAAAGAATGTAATAAAAGCTGAAAATTATTATTATCGTGTCTGCTTTGTGCTAAAAGCGTTGGGATCATTGAAAGCCTCGCTCTTTTAATTGACTTATTTATTCTTTAGTTTAGAAGGAAAAATCTTTAGCACTGCTGTTAAAAATCAAATCTTTAAACCATCCACTAACTTTATATTGATTATTTTTTGTCTTGCAACCAGGAAGAAACTCAGTCTTACACTCAAGATTTGAGATGTCGGTTGTCACCTGTCACTGCCTAACTAATGCATATGTCAAAGCTGAAAATGGTTTCAAGCCCATTAACACCCAGAACCAGAAACTATCTACAGAAAGGAAAAACGAGAGAGAGAGAGAGAGAGAGAGAGAGATTCTAGTAGTGAATGATTGGTTACTTGATTTATCAGAAACCTAATAAAGGCCTTAGTTATTATTATTGCTGGAAAGTTTACAACAATGCATGCATTGGTTGACAATAGGTCTTCTTCAAGATAACCATTCTTTCACCTTACCATTACAAACAGTCGCGTCAGGAAATTATCTTGCAGCTTTCATAATCTTCACTGGTAAAGCTTTAAGAATTTGGCACGCTGGGATTGCTGCAAAAGAGTTTTATATTTCCACAAAACTAGCTTCTTCGTATCGGAGGTCACCGTATATTACCGTTAAGCACCCAAATTATACTAGTTTTTAAAGTAAAAAAGAAAAGTAAAATATGGAGGTTTAATGGATGACAAGCGAAAGGGGTTGATGATGATGACTTGGGAGCGGTTAAGGTCTAAGAGATAGGGACAGCTCTAAGGCTTTCATAATGGTTGACCAATGGAAACTGCCCACGTGGTTTAGGGTTTGGAACTAGTCTCCATCTCAAATAACCAGACCCTCTAACCTAATCCATTGGAACCGGCCGCCTTACGGCTCCTTCCTCCTTTATTTCGTCATGTATTATCCCACCTGCTCCTTTATTACTTCTTAATTCGTATTTTCATTTTGACCCACAGTAGTTAACTAGTTTATAGCTTATAGCTAATACATATTCACTCTCAATTATATTCCCACGTGAATCCAATAATAAAATTATTTTAAATTAAATGAAAAAATTTAAAAATTATTTGAATAGATTTGAATTATAAAGTTAAAATTATTTTTTTAAAAAATTTTATATGAAAGTAAATTTATAATTGTTGCATCATTCAGAAAATTTGTTGCAGTACGTATCCAAGGCCCAAGGTTTTGTTTATTAAATGAAGCCCAAGAGAGGTGGATCACGAGTACGTGAAAAAGCTGTATTATGTGTGTACGTAAGAGGGAGAGGCTCAAGAACCCAAAAAATGCGAGCATTAATGGAGAATTGCCAAACCCAGCCCAGTGGACAGGCGACCAGCCAACCATTGCATAATCCCATTTGAGCAGTAACCTTTGGCTTGTCAATTTTGTCATAAATTGGAAAGTGACGTCCTAGATTATTACAAAAGGAACCTCATTAGCTTATCATACAATAGAGAAAAACAACAAACTTCCGATCAAAACCTTCCCCCTTCATATGTGAACGAAACATAGCCATCGAGGCCAGACACTCGCAGTAAAAGCACGCAGCTCAGCTCAGCTCACGCAGCTATCTACTTAATTAATTAGCTAGCGCAGTGTCCAAGATGTTGCAAGTTTTGGGCTCACATTCTCTCTGCACCATTATTCTTAACACCTCTTCAGTCTCCCACCTATTTTCTTTCTCATTCCATTATGTCTTCTCTCAGAATTTCAACTTTTAAGCAATACCCATTTGCTTGAAATTGACATATGACTGTTTTAAGAAACTTATTAGATATGATACATCAGTTTCATTAGGCCCTTTTTCTATATTGGAAAGAAACTGTCTCAGTCTCTCTCCCCCTCTCTTACCCTAATTTGGCATTTCATTTGCCCCCACATGCTTCAAAACTATTCTCCAATCACAACAAGACACGTACACAACTTCTCTTCAAGTTTGAAATATATAGATATATTGGAAAGACACTATACTACAAAAGTAAAACTCTGTCCAATGCTAGGGTGGTGGGGTGGCTTGTGCTGTGTATCGCTTTTGTCTTGCCTGTTTTCCATGTAATGGGAACAAATTATTTACAATTATTAATTTGATTTGGTTAATAATACAACAAAATAGATGAACCTAACACGTAATGATAATTTTTTTGGTCTCTTCTATACATGTATTTAGCAAATGAAAATTGTCCCTTTTGTATAAATACCAACAAGTTAGAAAATTTTAAATAGTTGGGTCTTTGTCCATAGGCTTCGTGCCAATCATATTCCTATATTATACAATAATTTTTCAAATAGTGTTATGTTTCTTCTTTGTTTTTCAATTTCTATTGCATGATAAGACGAATCATCAAAGATCCTGTAGTCTCTTTCAACCAACAACCATGTTTATTAATTATTCTGTATTGTCTAAATTAAGGAATAAGCGTCTTGTGTTTGTGTTTTGAAGAACATCAAACACATTATTAGCTAAATTTTAATTTCAAATAATTTGAGATTTAATTATTACATAAATAGGAAATAATATTTCCTAAGGTACTTTGTGGATGTCAAGAGATCTATAGTGTTGCACTCCGAGACCTAACCTGGTGGAAAGTGCATCCTGATGGACCTGAGAGGTCTAAGGTTCGACTCCCCATCCCCTGTTTCAAAAAAAAAAAAAAGAGAGATCTATAGTGTTTCCTTGTACGTTTTAATGATTTGGTGATATCAATGAAAATATTATTTTATGGAGATTCTACCTATATACAGTAAATTTAAAGAAAAAAAAATCAACATTCTTATTCTTATTTCTTGGTTAGGTCAAGACTTTCCTTATAAATCCTCTAGTAAGTAGAGTATATTCGCTGTTTTTTTAATTATTTTTTTAAATTACTCATTGAAATGGAAAGAAAAATAAAATTATAATTAATTAAATCAGATGAGGCCACAAAAGAAACTGGGACAACATTTTTCTTTATGTGCAATCTGTATTCAAATCAGAAAAGCTTCATCTTTTAAATTTTTCTCAAGCTAAAAAGTCTAAAAGGTTAAGGGAACAAACAACAATCCTCTCTGACCTTTTTAAATTTCCATCAGCAACCTTTTCTTTTCCTTCTCCTTTTGATAAGACTCAACAATCTTTTTAAAAAGATGCACAGAAACTCCCACAAGCTTCTGATATCAAAATCAAAAGATCACAGTAAAAAAAATGAAAACCAGAAATAATAGCATGGAGACAGGATCTGCGTGTGAGATCTAATAGAGAAGATAATCGTGGAGAAAGAAAAGAGGATTCTTTTCCAGCCTTTTGTGGCTATATCTTGTTGAAAAAGAAATGCTGAACGTACAGAGATATTGGAAAGATGATCCATTAACACACTGTTAAACATAGTTAATTAGAACTCTAAACTACAAGATAACAGAAGACAAACTAAGGTTTTCTTCATTAAGACCAGTTAGAGAACAAGGCCTCCCAAATCTCTGTGAAGACCTCAATAATAATCCTATGATGATGTGATGAGTTCAAGGACAGGAAACACTGCAATAGCTGTTCGAGATCCTTAGCAGCAAATATCTGCTTTTCAACGATCATCTCTAACATTGATGTCCTGAAATCATCGTATGGATCACTAGAACTCTTCACCACTGCAAAGCTATCCTTCACTTTTCCATGCAAGGGGAAAACACCCATTTGAAAAGTTTTAGAGGCAACCCTTTTCCGGCGAGAACTGTGGTGCTTCTTGCGGCGAGAACGGTGGCAGTGAGAACCTGATGAAACTGAGGAGAGACTTCTTGAAGAAAAAAGAGTGTCTGACTCTCCTTCTCTCTCGTCTTCGTCTTCATCACTGCTAAACCAATAGCTACCTTCAAAATATTCACTATCATGAGAAGATGAGCTAAACAGATTGACATCCCTCCGACTGCTCTTCAAATGGGTATTGTTTTTTTTCTTTTTCCTGTTCTTCACTGATCTCGAACTCTTCTTTTTCTCTTTGAAACCAAATTCTTTGTGGAATGGATTCAAAGGAGAAGCAGGCGACGCAGGTGGACAAGTGTTTTCATTAGCATTGTTTGCGGATACAAAAGGAGGATATCGTCCGGATATTTTTTGCCTGGGGAAGATGGAGTTGGTGATGACTTTGGCTGTTGTTTCGGGGCTTTTGGGTCTACAAAGGGAAGGATAAGGTCGAGGCCTAGGAGGCAAAGACTCCATCACATGGAAATGGAAGTAATCCTTGTGGCTTTGAGGGGAAAAGACAGCTTTTTCGACCACGTCCGATATGTTTCTGGTCCGACAAGAGCCAAAGGAACCCCGAAACATGCGAGAGATTCGCATCTTGAATCGATTTTCCATTAGAGAGAGAGAGAGAGAAATGAAGAGAACTTGTCTGTGACAGGTTTTTGAAGAGGGAGGTGGCGGTATTTAAGGAGAGAATGGAATAAAGGAATTTGTTTTTATTTTTAATAATGATGAATTAATAAGGAGGTTTATTGCAACGTGGTTAACGATGGTTCAATTATTGAAAAATTCGAAATAATTTATATTAAAATATATGTATTTTCCTTTTCTTTTTCTTCTAAACCAAATAATTTATTGATTAAATTATTAATATATCCATTTTTAACGAAAGTAAAATTTATTAATTTCAACAATATTTAAGTTCCAATCGGCCTGATTTCAACTGTTAAAATAATTTTTAAATTAATTATATTTTGGGTCAAATGACTTAAAAATAATTTGTACAGTTGCATCTATGACACCTTTTACTGTTCTTTAATTAATTCGTACATATTCTGCTTTGTCTGAATATAGAGGTCCATTGCATTACTCAATCATTATTTAATTATGACAATCTTTTATTTTGAATACATAGAATGTTTGTTATTTTTTTATATTCTCTAATTTTTTATATATTATTTTAAGTAGAAAATGAAATAGAGAGCTCAAAATTTGAATTTAAATGTACAGGGGAAATGGGTTTTTCAAATAATTGTAGAAACAATAAGCCTGAGATTGAAAATGACATATAAATTATGTGCATGAAGAATTAATGGAAGTGGAAGGATTGTTGGACAGCAACTAGGTTTGTTTTGTTCTACCTATATACATATATGTGTCTGTCGACTGATCTTTTCAGACAAGTTTCATTAATCTTATAACATCCACTATATTATTTTGAGGTAACCCTTGAACCCAGTTAGTTTAAACTTGGCCTACTTTGTTTTGCCAATAATGATATATATATCACATCTTGCAGCTCATTTCTGTTTAAATTTCTCTGTTGTTTTCTCTTTTTAGGGTTCTGGCTTGGTTTCATTGACAGATGAACCACCTTCCCAATTGTTTACTTCAACTAAAGCTAATTAATGTTCTCACCAAGTCTATCAGTACTCGTTTAATATTGCACATGAGCACTACTGAATTTTAATTTAATGTATCGGAATTAAAGTCAATAGTTAATATAAATCGAGTAAATAGGTACGTTATAAAATAATATACAATTTTTTTATTATTATTATGAATATGAATATTTTAATAGTTGAAAGACTCAAATTCGAGATTTCACTCATTTTTTATAAGTTAAAAATAAAAAATAATTATTTTATCTTTTAATAATTTTGATTTGGGGAAGAAAAAAGAATTGAAAAAGATGGATGAAGGGGCCCAAAAGGCTTCATGGAGGGGAGAGGGAGGGAGGGAGAGAGTTTTGAAATGTGAGATTTTTCAGAGTGGAAGACAAAGGTAAAATTGTTAGCTTTTCCCTTGTTTCTTGCTGATAAAATGTAGTCAACTTTTCAATGTTCAAATCTATATAGATTTTATATAAACTTGTCAATATGCTTTTGTCTGGCATGAACCTTTTTACCCTACATAAAAAGACATGTGAAAATGTCTAAGTCTTTGGCTGCACCCTAGAGACTACTCTCACCTCATCTCTCTTCCCAACAAATAAATAAATAAAAAAGTAAACATCTTTGTTTAAAAAAACCTAAATATCAAGGCCTTATGGTCTCTGCGTCCTTTATATGAAGAGGAGCATCTGAGGATGTAAGAAGCTTGCAAGGAGACAAAAACACACGAAAGAGTGAAAGTCTTAGCCTTCAAATGCGCCACCAAGAGCTAACAGACAGTTTTGGGTAAGTTGGATTCAGCTTTTTGAAGTATGAGATTTGTTCTATGACAAGAAGAAGCTATTGCATTTGACATATATTTTCTGTGCCACTTTTGCTATCTGGTTATGATCAATATTTTAAAAACTATAAGGGCTCTGAAAATTTCAAAACCCAGTTCGGCTTTTTCCAATTGGCTTTTGTGTGTTGACAAATGCACTATGACTTTTGCCTAATTGTGGTTTTATATTAATTAATCTATCCTTCCTTTCAAGTTTCATTAACAAGCGGTTACATCAATTTTGTGGGTTTTGATTATCACATTGGCACGAGACATTTCCTGATGCATTACATACTACTCTAATCAATAAAATTAAACTATATCATTATATTATTTTTTATAAACTAAAATTAAAAGTTTATTAGATAAATAGTTTGGTTGAATGAAAAATCAATTAACTGATATCAATTTAATGAGAATGAATGTAGAAAATAAATAAGAATTAATCGATCGAATTCTAAATTTTGAAAGGTTAAGACTTTTGAAAAGAAAATAAGTATGATAAATTTCATCCTTATTAGGAATCAGATCAATAATATATATACTTCTTGTTATTCTGACATTTTACGTTTCGTATATTTTCTTGCAGAGTGTCAGATGATTCATTAATAGTAAACATTTGACTAATAAATATTGAACAGACTAGTCCATACTCCATTTGTTAGTATTATATCAATTTAACTTAATCTACACGCATTTATGATTTCAAAGATTTTTTGAGATGTTTGGTTTGTGGGAAATTAATTTCGTGTCTCAATTTTTTGAGATTGTGCTCGACCCACTTGATTTATTTTGAGATAGATTCTGCTCAATTAATAAAACCAATCAGATTGTGAATACGTGTCTAGGAGTTTTTCATCAATTTTTTAAATTATTTTTTAAATTATTATTTTTAATTTCATATTGAATGAGTAAAAAAATATTATTTTATAACTACAGAATCACTCAAAATAAAATTTTCAACTAACATTAGTTATAAATGTATATTTAATTAATCGAAACTTAATTTGGAAAACTAATCACCTTCCAAATTTTATCAATATTGAGGTAGATGGAATTTTACTCAATTCATTATTATAATTAAATGATGAATGCTGTTAATATTTTATTTTTATTTCAATGCTACACTTGTTTTTTTTTTTTTAACATTAAATCTTGTTGGTGCCAAAATTATCCATTATTTTAACTATATAACATACATTCGTTACTATTATTCTATGATGTGACATATAGCTGTTAATAAATTTTAATTATTAAGTTGGTAGAATCTTCAAAAACTCAATTGCTAGAAATATTGATGGACTTCAGTGCAAAACATAATATAAATGATGTAGGTATGCTTAATTTGCTTTTTCATTTAAATGAAATTTATATTTTATTAATCAATATTAACAATATATAAAAATGAAAAATCTTATTCAATACATGCATCTTATTTTCAATTCAAATAATGAAATCAAAAATTTCCATTGATTTCCATGAATTTTTTCCAAACATTACATGGATTAAGGTTCTGACATAGGAAAGTTGAACATGAAAGCATGGACATGCAAAACTAAGTCAAGGTGGGATGGAAAAGCAATATTTTCAGCTTCAGACCAGAGAAGCTGTGTGCTGAATTTATTGGAAAATAAGAACCCTCTCAGCACATGTATTTATCCAAACCAGGTGTTTTGCTCTTCCAAGTTCCCGGTTCCAGCTTATACAGGAATTCCAACATGAGACTCCACAAAGCAACAATAATCCCTGGCTTCACAGCTTCATCACACCCCAATCTATATGTGTAACCAAAGCCTCCTTTGCTTCCAAATTTGAAAGGCGTCGGGAATTGAAACTGCATATGTTTTTGAGTTAAGCAACGAAGTGTCTTTGATCATCAGGAATTTTATCTTCAAAGAGAACACCAATCTCTTCCAAGGTCTTGCCTTTAGTTTCAGGCAAAAATAAATAAAAGAAAACAGTACCCACTACCATAATTCCTGCTAGTGCAAAAAATGTTCCTCCAAATGAGATCAGCTTGGAAGTGCTTAGAAATGTCATGGCCACAATCCCACTTACCAATCTGTTAACTGATATTGCCAAGCTTGAACCTTGGGCCCTTAACCTCATTGGAAATATCTCTGAAGAGTACACCCATGTGACTGGCCCAAGCCCAATTGAAAAGAATGATACAACAGCACATACAGCCGCTATGCACAATACAATTGCCCACAAAGGCTTGCTATCTGACTGCTCTAGATACTTTGAGCCCACCCCAAGGGAAGCCAGTGATACAGCCATCCCAGTCGAGCCTAACAACAAGAGGGGTCGCCTCCCAAATCGGTCCAGAAAAAGGGCTGAAACAAAAACAAAGGATGTTTTGGCTAATCCCATGATCACTGTAACACCTACAATTTGTTGCCTGCTTTGGATTCCAGCGTCCTTGAACACTTCAGGGCTGTAATACACAACAGCATCGTTGCCTGAAGCCTGCATGAAGAAGTTGACTCCAATTGCAGCAATCAGAATACGGCGAATGGGCCGAGATGGTCTACACAATAACTCTTTCCAAGCACCCTTCCCACTCCAATTGCTTGAAGCAGCACTTTCGGTCAAGTCCTTAGCAGACTTTATCATTTCAGCTAATCTCAATGCTGCTTCATCCTTTGATTCTGATGTTTTTATCAAAACCTGCTTTGCGTCACCAAACCGGCCTTTCATTACAAGCCAATGAGGGGATTCAGGCATCGCCAGGACACCTAAAGCAACAATTATAGCTGGCAAAGCTGCAAGTCCGAGCATCAGTCTCCAGTTCATATTATCAGGAAGACTCGATAGAGCATAGTTGGAGACATAACCGAGTAGAATTCCTATATTAATGAAGACTTCAGGAAGGGAAGATAGGAAGCCTCGAGTCATGGCTGGGGAGAGCTCTGCGGTATAGACTGGAGCAATCATTAAGGAATAGCCAACGCCAATGCCAGCTACTACCCTTCCAGCCATGAGAAATATGAACGATGGTGCAAATCCCATCAGAAGTGCACCAATAAGGAATGTGACTGCAGCCAAAATAATGGTATAACGTCTGCCAATGTAATCAGATGTTCTGCCGGAAGCAAGTGATCCAATCAATGAACAGACATTAAGGCAACCCACCAAGATCTCCACTTGTGTTGATGAGATCTTGAGGTTGTCCTTGATGTAGAGCACTGCACCACTCATCACCCCGATATCTGCAGATAGTAATTTCAACATATTAAATATTTTCTATTCCTCTTCTGGTGAGACCTAATGATTTCTAATTTCCCTCCCTCTTGATTGGGTATCTTTAGCTGGAAAATCACAACATAAAGAGGGAAAAATCTCAAGAAAGGAGGAGGATGAAACTAACCGTAGCCCAAGAGAACAGAGTTTGTGGAGGCCAGAATCGCACCACCAAAAGCGTACTTGTTAATGAGTCTCTTTCTATGAGCTGAAACACCCTGTAGTGCGATGTGTTCTTGGGATCCACCTTCAGCAGCTTCCTTGCAACCTACTTTGTTTCTTCTCTCGTTTTTTGGATAAGCTTCTGAAGGTGAAGAAGATTCTGAATCAGGAAGTGGATGGTAGCATCCACCTTTATCTGAACCGACTTGCATCACTGGAAGATCGAATGCCGGAAGAACTGACAATTTAGACTATAAATCCCAAGTGGCTCAATTCAACAGAATCTGTTCATTAAGTTCTCCTCCAAATATACTTAATCAAAAGGAAAAAAAGGGAACATTTGCACATTTTTATATGACTCTCAAAAGGGTGGAAAGTGGAGTAAGAGAAAGAAGCTTCCCTTTTTACCTTTTCAAAGCCACTTTCTAAGAAGAACGCATGCCAGGCACGCTTCTTCACAAGCTACTGGAAAAAGGGAGCTGAAATGGACCTACACACTCAACTTCTTCACAGGTTCAAAGCATAGCCCTGAAGCAATGATTTTTTATACTGAAAAACGTGTTTTGAGGAGGCTGTGGGCACATAGCCAGGTCAATGACTACATAGGCATTACTTAATTGCAATTATGGTCCAATGGTACCTGTCTAATCTCACATCCAACAATCCTAAGCAAGATTTGGAACACCTTTAGGGACAACATATCTTTGCGCATATACAGGCAAGTGTTAGAGGATTTCTATTTGACTACAGGTGGATTTCCACAATCAGAAGCCAAAGAACCCCACCGCACAAAGCTGTTAAAACTTGAAGCCAAGTAACCATATTTGACAATTTGACATCTCAATGTTGTCTCCACATATGACAAACAACTGCTACAGAATCAATGTGAACACAACTCAGAGAATATGCCACTTTTTGAGTTCCCAAATGTTATACACATGGCCTTTTTCCTTGTCTTTAAATTGCAGTTTGAGGGATAAGCAAGCTGATTTGTGAGCAAGCCAACTTTATTGAGAAAAAGAAAGATAAGTTGAATTAGTCTCAAGTGAGAGGCCATAGGATCCTTGTTTGAAATCTAAAAGCAAGATAACTTGCACTAACTGCTCCAGTGGAGCTGAAGTATTGAGAAAAAGAAGGTATAAGTTATAATTTTTAAAGAAGCCCACAGCCAGCAGACTACCTAGGTCCAGCAAAAGCAAACAAACAAAATTGAAATAATTCTCCAGAACCAGTTCATATTACAATCATTCATCTCAAGAAAAATTATCATCTGAGGCACTGGAAAAAAGAATCAACGACATACCTAATTTGCTTACATATAATAAAGATGCCATCATCCTGATCCTAAGGTTTAATTTCATAGTTGTTTATTTATATGGATTGGCATTGGATATAAAAGAAAAGCCACAAGCTTCTCTAGAAAAATATGAAAACCCCAAATCCCTGCCACTTGTTTCCATCTGAGACTAAAGACCAGTTCACACTTCCTTCACCAAGATGAAGGCTCAAGGCTCAGGTCCCACAATGTAGAAGCGTGTACATAAAAACCTAGAGAGAAGAGTTTCCTATACATTAGTTGGAGTTTTCTAGTCTTTTTTAAGTCCAACCTCCATCATTGTTTTTGGACTATTATCATTAATGACCTTTTGTTTTTAAATACTTTATAGCATTTAGGCCCAATGCAAATCATGTGCTTGACAATTGAAAACACAAGTATATAAATTGCTAGGTAACACGTACTTCCAGCCACATGAACCTGAATTAATATCCACCTAATGGCTCCTGGATTTCTGAATTTTCAGCATAAACCCTGGATATAGCACTTGTATTTCAAGGGGAATGCTTAACAAGAAATTTCTAACAGCAACAGGAATTGAAGGCGCAAGTCATGAAAATATGACTTGACAAAAGATAAGATGTCAATATGATAAAAGGAAATGATCTAGCAAACTGAAACTTAGCCAAGATTCATCAGCAGAACATTACAGGCTTGGATAAGTTAGGAAAAAAGAAAGTGCAATTTGAGAACATAAATTGATGAAAGGCACAGTATCACAGTCACATTAAGAAAACATACCTGCAGTTGAATCAGAATTCAGGAGACCACATTATGAAAGAATTAGGAGTAGACCATAGACTTTAGAATCTGCATTTCTTCTCAAACTTCTGAATCATTGATATGAAGTTTCAAATATTTTTTGCACTTGCAGAGATCTCGAGACAAAAATAAAAACATAATAAATCTCAATAAGCCAAAAGGGGAATGTATATGTATATATATATACTACAACTCAAATGCTTACTGGTCCCCATTACCAATGGCAATTGCCTTATAAATCTCGTGCAAAAATACACGTAGTCATACACACCCAAAAAGAGAAGTTGCAAACTGCAAATTTGTGGGCACCAACCAGTGCCAACAAATTCATCATTGGCCATTTTTTAGAACAAACGGTGATCAAATTGGCCTGTGGTGGCATCGTAGGAAGAACAATCAACAAGAAAGAGAAAAGCTTCATGTGGGAAGGAAGGGAAAAGGACCTTTCAAATATAGAAATAAAGAATGCTCATAAGATAAACATGGCCCAGAAGCGACCAATTTAACGCTAGTTTAAGCCTTTTAGGAAATTTTCATTAAAAAAAACTACCTTTTTCTATTGATTAAGCATATTACTAAATTACGAGACCTTCCATCAGAAAAGCTCAAGATGATAAACCAAAGAAACAAGAGATTCTGAATATTATCATTCCTCACCTCGTGTACTCCTAATTTTGAAGAACTTCCCACACCAGCATCCATCCAAGTAAAATTTTTTATTGCCAACTCTTGAGCTTGTTTTTATCATATTCAATTTTTGATAATTTTCAGTTTCAAATCCCAACAAGGATTAAAAACCTGAAAGGGCATAGCAATGCGTTATAAGAAATCTTAAATGGAAAAAAAAATAGTTGAAATTCAAGAAAACGTAGAAATAATGATGCAAATGCGCAAACCAGGCTTCCATCATCACACACTGAACAGAATCCCAACAGGAAACATCCTTACAACAAGCTTTCCCTTGTACCAAAAGGCTATGGAAGAGCGTAAAATTTATTAAAAATTTGAAGAATGGAAAGAACAAAGGGATTAACCTTCGTTTTTGTTCGTTCTGGTAGTTGAAGAACCCCTCCCATTTTTTAACCTCTTTAAAATTGCAGAAGTCTCACTCCTAGTTATTGGATTTTGAAAATGGCGGCACGTTGTGTCCCTATCTTTGCACCCAGAAAGCAACGTCGTCTGTTTTGGCGGTTGCTTATTGCTTCCACGACATGTGTCCCGGCTACTGAAAGTTTAGAGCTTTCCATTCTGGATTATGAAGCACCGAAAGAGCAAAGCACTCAATAAAATCACCGTTCCCCCCTTCTGAAAACGCTCTGCGTAGTGTCCAGGTTTTTCTGCGTGCAATTCCCAGGAAAATGGTGTTTCCTGCAACTAAATCTGATAATATTTGTTATTGGGGATAAGGAGACAAAACAGGATGCTTCGGGAGAGAAGGAACAAGACGCATATGTTGGTGGGGGCAGCAGCTTCCATCTGCAGAAGAGTCGCTGAGGTTCTTGCGGGTACCCCGCCTCTCGTCTGAGAATGTGTAGGCTTTTCTTTCTTCATTCTGTTGTGCTCAATGTGTTTGTGAAATTGTTAGATAACTGGAGAAGGGGATCCGAAGGAAGATTATGGGAAGGGGAAGGATGAGGCATCTGAAATATGTCGATGTTACAATCAAGACCAACTTCAGTAAAGGTAATAACCTGGAACTTGGAGTTCTTTGCATTCATGGGTTTCTGTAATTGGTGCTTCACCATCTTCCTGAAATCAGGTGTAACAGCTTGGAAAGAATCTCTGTTTCTATGCCTTATATCTAATAATCAAATCTCAGCAGAATTAAGAACCATCAAATGCTCTTCGACCAAAAAAAAAAAAGAGCATCAAATGCTTAACGTTGGTTTTCATGCTTGATGATGACTAGTCCCTTTCGTCTTAACAGTATTAATCCATCAACTAACCATGATTTTCTTCGCCTTCCGATTTTCAAATAAAGGGATGAGAGGAGTTGTTAAACCACCGGAAAATGAATTCATTTTTTTTTATTGTTGATTTGTTAAAATTTTTATTCATATTTTTCATTCTATTATTTTACATCTTTTAAATTTGAAGAACTCATCAAATTACGAAAAATGGAAGAGAATATTAAAAATATAACACAAACAATGCAAACTTAATCAGCTTTAGTAATTATTTTCCAAAAAAAATCAGCTTTAATAATTATATTCTAAAATTTTTTTAATAATTATTACTCTAATCATCAACCACGACAGTTAAATTTAACTGCAATAATTACAGAATTAATAATGGAGTGCAATTGTTATAAAAATAAAAATTAAGGATGTAATTATTAATTTTTTCTTTATTAATACTTGTACTTTCTTATTTACAGAGTAATTAACCACTATTGCTTTATCAAATTAGGACAAAAGTAAAACACGACTAGAAAATACTGCACCCATTACTTTTCTAAAATGCCAAAGTTATAATAAACTTGCTGTGGCAAAGCCACAGTTTACAAGAAATATATGTTGTTGCTATCCACAATTAAACAAGTGAAATATTAAAAATACAGGGGAAGTTTGTATAAAGTAAAGGGCATCCATCCCCTTTTCAACTAGCAGGAAGCCGTATATACAAACACAAATACAAAAAAATCGAGCAATAACTCTCTCAAAATGGGAATACTAATCCAATTGCAGTCATACAAGAGAAAAACCTCTTGAAACAATGAAATACAACAGCCCATTACCCAAATTATTATCACAACTTAATCTTCTCATTGATTTCCTTGTTCCTCAAGGTTGTGATAACAGCCGAAGGCCGGCTTCTAAATCCTCCAAGGTGATGGTACGCAGCTCATCAGTATCTATACAATCAAAATCCAACCTCAAGTCCAAATTCTCTCTAGCATTTACTAGCATTGTATCTACTAGACCTCCATTCATCTCCATACGTTGCTTTTCTGTTGTTTCTTTCTCTATCACTGTCGCAATCGCATCTATATTGCATTTAGAATGTAAATTAAATCCATATAACAAACCTTCCTCTGGTTGATTATTCATCTTGATATGGACGATCTTGGCTAAATCTTCAGAAGTGAAGTCATCAAAACGGAAAAATTTTGTTACCCTTCTACAAAACCCTTCATTAGAAGCTATCACACGCTTCATCGGTTCACTGTACCCTGCAAATATGACAACAACTTTTCCACTGTCCATAATAGACATGATCTCTTCCAAAGCTTCCAATCCATAGTCTTTATCATCTGCTTTCTGCATGGGTATTAGCCGATATGCTTCATCCACAAAAAGAATTCCTCCCTCTGCTTCTTTAATCTGCAAACAGAGCTCGAATTAATCTGCATGGAAAGTAGTCATATTTCCCTATAAATAAAATAAGTATTCAGCAACCACAGTGCCATACCTTCCTCCTAGTCTTTGGTCCAGTATGACCAACAAATTCACCAACTAAATCAGTACGTTGAACCTCTGTTACCCTATCACTAGGTAGGATTCCCACGAGATGAAGTAATCTCCCAAGTATTCGAGCTACCATAGTCTTACCTGAAAGATATAAATATATGACATACATCCATCTACAACTTAATCAATGAGGTATTTTGAAAAAAATAATAATAAAAATAAAGTGTTACAATTGTGTCTCCTCAGATCATGTTTGAATAACAAACAATCCAATGGATTCTTTTTTCTAGTACTTCACTTCCACTCCTCAACAAAAGTCTAAATCCACCATTGAAAAATAAACTACTCAAGTTTTAGAAAAGAAAGAAAGAATCCACATATTTATGTACTAAATGGAACCATAAAAGTGTTGTTTCAACATGACAAGAATGTGATTGAATAGGAACTGTCTACCTTGTTGCATCACATACAGAAATCTATCTTGCAACAGACCATTAGAAGGTACAAATTGGCCTGACTGAAGAAATGATGAGAAGTCACAATCAATGGAGGTGCAACAAGGAGTATTGATAAATACGATTTGCATTGAAACAATGAAAAACATGTTAGAACCAAAAGGGATTTATCTGGAAAAAAAGGTTTGGACTATGGTTAACGAAAAATACAGCCCCAAAAACCAAGAAAGTTCACAAATGGAAGCCATTTGTCAATTCACAATTTCACATGGGATGGAAGGTTGTGATTCTAGAGTACCAACTGATAAAATACTTGTATACTTGTTTCTTAATAACCATCTATAATGAAGGAAAAGAATCCATGCAAATAGATTGAAGCTAAGCTACTTGAGTTGATTTTAAAAGGAAAAAAAAAATACTAGAATGACACAAGAACATCCCACAATAAATACTTGAGCAAATGGCAAGGAGAAAGTAAGGAGAATTTTGTGCTCTTTTTTAAAAAAAAAAATAAAAATTGAACTGAAGACGGCATTAATAACCCATAAGAATGTGATCCAATCTGGCCACTAACCTGTTCCAGGATTTCCCAAGAAAGCCATATGAGGAGGTCGTCTCACACCCACTTTTAGTCCAAGGGCCCTCCGCCTCTCATCCAAAAGCATCCCCTTTGCCCATTTTCTTAGTTGAATCTTCATCTCATTTAAACCCACTATGTTAGATAGCTCTTTTTCGAGTTCCTCCATCTTAGCTTTTGTTTCACCACATGCTTCAAGTGCTCTTTTCTTTCTCTGCTCTTCAAGATGCCATTGCAATAGTTCACGTAACTTTGCACTTCCTGGACCTTGTGAGACATGATTCATAGGAGTCATGCCCTCCTGCAAAAATAAGGTTACACAAACCATCACCATTCCATAGTACATGAAAGCAAAACAAATGGAATAAGTTAAACAATGCCAATCTAGTATACATTGTCCTTAGCACTGCAATCGGCATTAAACTCAAGCAATGTCTGCACAGTTGAGCAGTCTTCTGATCTGATTGAGTGCCAAACAGCTAGGTGTAATGGTGTCATTCCATTCTGCATGAATAAGACAAAAGATACAAGTAAGTTTAATTAGAAGAACACTTCCACACTTCCTGTCCTCAATTTTAAACCAAACACAGTATGTGAAATTGAGAAAGGGCAAGAAAAGAAACACACGTTAGCTTTGGCTTCAATAAAAGCACCATGGGCAAGAAGTAATCGTGCAGCGTCATTGCACCCATTCTTTGCAGCCATGTGTAATGGAGTTTCTCCATACTGTGGTTCACCATATTAGCAATCAGATTTAAATCAAATTAGTCTATAAAATGAAGCTTATATAATCAAATCTAAAACAATTGATGCACAATTTGCTCAAGACTCAAGAGAAGTGAAATAAAATCTGCATATTCCCATTACCATGTTCTTGGCTTCCAATTCAACTTTCTCCACCCCTCCCCAATCAAGTAGAAATTTTACTATCTCAGCCCTGTTGTTACCAGAAGAGACATGAAGTGGAGTCTGTGCCATCTGCAGTTAAAGCAAAAGACATTTAACATAAAATGGAAAAGGAACAATTAAACAGGAAGGCGCATGCTCTCTCTCTCTCTCTCTCTCTCTCTCTCTCTCTCTCTATCTCAACTATGATTAGACATTCTCAACTTTTATAATGCTTCAATCCTGCAAAAGATGGCAGAAAGCATAGAAAACCAAGTAATGTTTATGACAAAATAAATAATAGTTGAGACTCAATATTGAACAGCGGAAGCTTCAATAACAACAATGTCTACATTCTCATGGTCCAGCCAATATTTTCCTATTGCCTTAGCTTCCTTGTCCTTGTTCAAAGCCAAGGTGAGCCAATGAGTATAGGAAGTGCATTTGCCATTCCTTCCCTGCACTCATAGTTATACTGATATGACAAATTTGCAGACTATCCAACTTGTTTGACTAAAGCTCATATATATCTGGATTTCTACAATGCATTCACGCTTTCAACATCTTATTAAACTAGCCTTATTGCAATCCATCTACCGCTAAATGACATAAGCTTATCCAAATATAACAAAATCCAGATTTTCCAAAAGCTAAGTGAAAAGAAATGAATGCCGGATCAAAGGAAATTGAAGTGTCTAAACCTCAAGATGCCCTAATATGATTAACAAATCACCCAATTTCTATACAATTGTTTCCTTAATAGATCTAGCATTCCTCCGCCATCACGCCAAACCCTCTGCTTGATAACATTAATCTCTGCTTTGAATTCTTAATCCAAGAAATAAACATACCCCATGCGTTGTAAGGCAGCTGCACTTTCAATGCCATAAGAGAACTTGGGGGGAAAAACGCAGACCAAGGGCAAAAAATTGTTCAGCAAGCACAATTAAACAATGAAGAGGACAACAAGTAAAGAAATGGATCCAAATTCGTTACAAAATGATAACAAAGCAAATGAATAAGGACAACAGAAAGTTTGCAAATGAGTAGTGCTGAAAAACAATGGGATCTTACAACAGGATTTGTTTCATTGAGAAGAGCAGGATTGGCCCGCAGCAGCTTCTGAAAGGCAAGGAGATCTCCAGAGTGAGCGCAGGCATGAATGGTTCGAGGTCTGGAAGATCTGGAACGTTGATCCTGATGAGGCGCCTCCATGATTGTACCAGGTCGCACTTCTCTCCCACACAAGTCGAGAAAGGGAGAGGGAGGGAAGAAGAGAGAGAGAATGTGGAGGGACCTTTGGCTTTGCGCGCTCACATTTCCTATTTGTAGTTGAAACTCAAAATCTTACACGGTTTTCCTCTGTTCAATTAAAAAAAAATGTTTCCTTTAATGGAAATGATTTTTTTTTTTAATGAAGGTAATTGATGGAGTTTTAAATTATTATTTTAGGGGGTAATTATTCAGTTTAAAATTGAAATTTTAATATTTATAAAAATCAAATTGAATTGATTTTCGTTCGAAATTAAATTAAATTAAATCGATTTAATTTGATCGGCTTAAATTTTTAATAAATTTTTTATTTTTTATATTTTAAAATTTAATTAAAATATTTTAACTTTAATATGATTTAATTTTTTTATATTATTAAAAATAATATATTATTATAACTTATTAGTTCGATTAAATTTTTTCTGATTAAAATTGTAATTAGAATTGAGCTGAACAGAAATAATTGAAATTTTTAAAATTGAAAATTAAATTAAATTGAAATAAATAAAAAATCAAACTGAAATAAAAAATTAAACTAAAATTTTAAATTAATTTAATTCTATCAATTTTTTCAATTTAAACTAAATACTATTCATATATGATATAAAAATAATTTTATTAACGTTCATAAAAATAATTTTGTTAACGTGAATGAAATAATATTATATAATTGAAATTTTAATAATTAAGTGATATATAATTTCGGACAAAAAAAATGGAAAGCAAGCAGGAGTAATTAAATTTCTTAATTTATATATTAAATTTAGTTTTACTTAATAAATATATTTTATTCACATATATAATTATAATAAACAATTATTGTAATTTCCCATGCTCACAAATTTCCAAAGTTTATGTAATGGATAAAATAAAAATATTACTGATAGCCTTTTTTTTTAAAAAAAAAAAATTATGTTTTTTTTTTTTTAAATTGAGCTTAATATCAACATTTTGGTTAGGTTTTTGATTGGCTTGTGGATGCCTATAGGAAATGAGCTGTTCTCCAATGATTATCGTCAAATGAGAGTAAATTAACAGCTGAGTTTTATGACAAAAAAAAAAAACAGCTGAGTTGCTCATATTTATTAAATAACTTATATAATTAATAAATTTTAATTTTTCAATTCATATTAAATAAATTAAATGGGCCAAAACTATATAACATAAAAGCCCATAATGCCAAATTTTGGACTGCTTGTGCCTAAGTTTTCAAAAATTATTATTATTTTATTTAAAAAATGCATATATCACTTAACTTTTCAAAAATTGTTAATTTAATTTTACATTTTAAATTTACTAAATTCAAAATAAAAATTAGTTTATGTATATTAATTTTTCATAAGCGTACAACTGAAGAACTGAGAAGAGACGAGAACACAGACCCACAAAGCCACGTGTCCACAACAACACAAAAGATGAGGTTGCTTTAACGTGTGGCCATCACGGTACTCCCCAACCAGCTCACGCACGCAGATATTTTATTCATTTTTCTCAAGGCATCGTTGTATTTGTAGTTTTTGGCTAACTGGATAAACAAACCAACGTGGTTTCAAGCAAAACATAAACATACGATTTTCTCCCAAAATATTGGAAACACTGTACTGTACATAACTGCCCATTTAGTTTCAATCATGGCTGCAATAACTAAGCTTCACATATACCCACAAGGCATAGAGCACTTTTCTTTTGGGGAACAATCGAGAAATGGATTGCTTAGACAGGGTTTTCTATGGTCTGGTGGGGTACATAGAGGACGTCATGGATTGTGTGTCCAGAGGTGCAGGTCTTTTAAGTCTGACGATGGAGGAGAAGTGGAACAGAAACAGCACAAAAGTGAGAAAAGTTGTGGGACGGTGATGGAAAACGAGAATAATTTGAACAAGAGAGATGGGTTCTTGAGTACTTCGAAAGATGCTGTTTCTGGGTATGGAAGATCGGATTCAGAGTCAAGTGACAAGTATACGAAAGCAGTAGCTAAATTGGAGGAGGTTCTTTCATCGGTGAGTTGTAAAAACAGGTTAATTTTGTTTATATTCTGAAATTTTATGAATATGCTGGTAATTTATGTTTTCTGTTTTTTAGCAATCTTTGAGCTTACATGTGTCCAATGGAAGTATAATATATGCAGTTGATTGGATTTAAGGCCAAACTTTTAATTTTGATATTTTCCTGTAACTTTGTTGAGTCTAATTAAGTAGAATTATTTGTCTTTTAATTCTTCTTCATTCCATTTTAATAATTATAGCAAATGCACTGGATTTTTTTTTTTATTTTATTGGCAAACTAATTAAAGCTTAGCATAACTAACAAAACTGAGCAAGACAGTAAGATTTACATTTTAGTATTTTTCTTCATATGCAGCAAAATTCATAAAAATTTTCTTTATTCAAAGTTTTATGGTTACATAATATGTTCATCAAAGTAAAACCTGTCTTCATGATGCAGATTGCTATTCAAATAGGAAGATATATAGTCACCATGATGAGCACTGGTGTAGTACTTGCAGTTGGTTTTCAGTTGTCAGGTAAGAAACTGTGTGTGCTTTTAGAATGAGGATGATGTGCATTACTCTGCATTTATTTGTTAGATTGATGTGAAATTCAATTGTGCTGTAAATTTTGGTGAAGGTGGAGACAGTCAAATGAATACATTGATTTGGTATAGCTGGCTTGGAGGAATTATTATTGGAACTATGATAGGTGCTAACATGGTTTTAGATGAACATTGTCGTGCTGGTCCACGTAACGTGGTCATAACCGGAAGGTACTCTCCCCCTCTGTTTGCAGGCTTCATGCAGTAATTAGTTTTGCCTTATCAAACTACATGTAAATCCACAATTTTTGTAGCTTAAAAGGTTATGAGGACTACTGTAAGAAGGCAGCATTTTTTTGATGCATAAACCAAATACAAAATACATCTCAGTGTTCCTTTATGTGATTTGTTATTTTTGGCAACCTAGACATATTAATACTTGCTTGAAATTACATTGTTTGAGATATAATTAAACCTTTGGCATGCAAACGTGGATTGGGAGAATTTATACGTGTTTATTCTTGTGCATATTTTACTGTCTTGTTTAGCACAAGGGGTCTTGGAAAAGCACTTGCTCGAGAATTTCTTCTGTCTGGCGATCGTGTGGTTATTGCTTCACGCAGGTTGTATACAAAATCATGATATTTGTTGTTGATTATATATATGCTATCTTTAACATATCTGTACTCACAACTTCTCATTCTTGATTGGATTGGATCTTTGTGAAGGCAGCCCTGAGTCTGTAAATATGACAGTCAGAGAGCTTGAAGAGAATCTCAGGGAGGGAATGATCACCACCAGTGGCTCATCTAGGAAAAATCTGGCACGTGCAAAAGTTGTTGGCATATCTTGTGATGTTTGCGAACCTTCTGATGTGCAGAAATTGGCAAATTTTGCTGTCAATGAATTTGGATCCATTGACATATGGGTGAGCAATTCAGCTTTGTTAGTTGAAGTTTCTAACTTGCAGTTTAGGAATTATTTTAGTTACACTCACTGCACAGTCATAAAGTCATGATTTACACCTGAGCCAATGATATTATGATGCACTGCATGCCTATATGATTACTATGATTTTGGTTTTGCCTCTATTAACTAGAGCTTGTCCTGGTTTCTTAATTCCCTGATAGGAGGACTCCCATATGTTCCTGGTTATTATGAAAAACTGAAAGCATGTGAGATACTGTAGTTTTCTAACATCCTAATTGTTGTTTCTCCGTGTGGAACAGATAAATAATGCTGGCACAAATAAAGGCTTTAGACCCTTGCTGCAGTTTACAGATGAAGATATTAAGCAGGTACCTGAGATATGAACCTAATTTGATATTTGACAAGGTCAGTTTCAAAGTGAAACATCACTCCAGATTATGTGGGCCTAACATAAATGATTGCCGGTTTGATGGTAGATTGTTTCAACAAATTTGGTTGGATCTATTCTCTGCACTCGTGAAGCAATGCGTGTGATGGTAAACCAACCTAAGGGCGGGCACATTTTTAACATGGATGGTGCTGGTTCGGGGGGATCTAGCACCCCTCTTACAGCCGTGTAAGTTGTAATTTCTTATTATAGTGGAACAGACTGTTTTAACCAGACATACTAAATTGCTCTTCCATAACCCATTGCATTTGAGGTGTTCAGAATTCCTGGTTGCTGTTAATAAAGATGCTTACCTTTCTTTTTTGGATCTTTTCAATATTGTAGGTATGGTTCAACAAAGTGCGGTCTTAGGCAACTCCAATCATCACTTCTGAAAGAATGTAAGCGATCTAAAGTTGGCGTGCATACAGCATCTCCTGGCATGGTCCTCACGGATTTGCTTTTGAGGTACAGTTGGTTGCATCTCTTATTTATCCAATGCAGTAGTTTATCATTCTAGAAACACACTGCCTTAGAAGGTTGTGACGCCCTTTTATGGCGCCTGGTGCATGATTCTTTTAAGATCAATTTTGGCTAATGCTATAATTTCTTCTTCCTCCAAATAGTTTGAACCTGTCCTGAAGCTCATAATGAATTCAGAACCTTTCCTCTGTGATGTTTTAAAAGCATCAGTGTGCATCAAATGAAATTCCATTTCTAATCATTTTGTTTGTTAAATTATAATGTTTTCTGTGGCTGCTGCTTCTTTTTCTTTTGCAGTGGATCAACTCTAAAAAATAAACAAATGTTTAACATCATCTGTGAGCTTCCAGAAACAGTTGCTAGAACCTTAGTTCCACGGATGCGCGTAGTAAAAGGTACAGGGAAGGCCATCAATTACTTGACCCCACCTAGGATATTACTTGCTTTGGTGACCGCATGGTTGCGGCAAGGTCGCTGGTTCGATGACCAGGTAATCTTGATATCCTGCAGGAATTTACAGATAACTGCGAAGGTTATTCCCTGTAAATGAATGGACAACATGACTCTTGGATAATTTCTGTCTATCAAAACCGGTGAAGTAAACAGTTCTTCTAAATCTTTTAAAGGAAACTTTTTTATCAGTACTGACCAAAATTAACCTACTGAAATCTGATTTGATCAACTTGTTTATGTTTCTTGCTGAACTTGACTTAAAAGTATGATTTCCAATTCAAAACCATCATACTTGTAGAGATTCTTCATGATACAATGAGACTTTTCTTTGCAGGGAAGGGCGTTATACGCAGCTGAGGCAGACCGACTTCGTAACTGGGCCGAAAACCGTGCTCGGTTTTCCTTCACAGACGCAATGGAAATGTACACTGAAAATACATGGGTGTCTGTTTTTTCACTTTCTGTTGTTTGTGCCTTCATAATCCTTTCAAGCACAGGCAGCACTTTTCCAGGCACCTAACTTC
This sequence comes from Manihot esculenta, assembly GCF_001659605.2. Classification (NCBI taxonomy): domain Eukaryota; kingdom Viridiplantae; phylum Streptophyta; class Magnoliopsida; order Malpighiales; family Euphorbiaceae; genus Manihot; species Manihot esculenta. Next base: position 32,032,798 of record NC_035176.2, on the reverse strand, counting down.
TCAACAACTGCAGCACATGAAGCATTCATTCAGAAGGTATCATTACAGCCTAAACACACAGTTGAAGGATCCTACTAAAGCATATGCAATCCAAGCTGAGCTGTTTTAGATGATGAGCCCAGCCCCAGGTGACCAATGAAATATTTCTACATTTATTTGGGCCTGAGCCTGTCCATTTTTTAAGGTGGGGCTAACCCATGATGACTCTATTTGTAACATAAAACATCAACTGAAGCATCAGCCATAGCAATGAATGATTAAGATTATTTGGAATGATTAAGATTATTTGGATCATCTCTCTCTCTCTCTCTCTCTCTCTCTCTCTCTCTCTCTCGTTTTCACACTTCAAAATCCCGCACAATACGCCCGTCTCTGTATCCAAAGGTGGCTGCTTTAGCTTCTGGTAAACTGCCATCTGTCAACAGATCCGTTGTGAAAATGGATTGTTTGTTCGATGAAGGAGAAAGCATCATCAGCGCAATAAATCTGTAATTGCCGTTGACTAATCTATTGCCCTCATTTTTCTAAAATTTACTTCTTCATGACCCTGCGTCACTTTCATTAATTAATTTTAACTCAATAAAATTTATTTTCTTTTATATAAAAATGAAATTTGCTAGAGAAAGAAAATTTCTCGTATCACCCTAGAATTAAGTAAAAAAAAATACATTTCATTGGATGAGTTTAATAATTATTAAATTAAATATGTATCACAAGATTAACAATAATAAATAATAATAATAACAATCCACATTACTAAACCATAAATTTTAAAGGTATAATGTAAATATAATAGTATTTTTTTCCAAAAAAATTAGAATAAAAATTTCAGTTTTATAAGAATTAAAACATTAATATTTAAAAAATAAAATCCTTGATTTTTTATAAGAAAAAAGTTGATTTGCTTTTTTAAATTGACCATACTCAATTGAAGAAAAAAGAAAAGAAAAAGCAGGTAAAGAATGCAAATTATAATAAAGGGAGGGGTTGGATTAGATTGAATATTTAGTAATAGTCTGAGATGAGCGAATGTCATGCCACTAATTATGAGATTGAATATAATAATGGCAACTCCATGTGATGTCACTGTCCCCTTCAACAATCCCTATTTTCAATTCAACCCCTCTCCGTATCATAATTCTAACCCAATTCTCATGCCAATCTTGACAAGTTTTGCCAATTCTGCTTTCCTGTCCCACCCCTAGACCTACTGCTGCCCTGCTCCTCTAATTCCACCTCTGCAATCTACTTGTCCCAATGGGATTTGTGGGTGTGTTTGGCCTAAAATGAGGAAGACAATAGGTTGCCAGTGCTTGTTGTCAAGTTTGTATTCAAACCCCTCAGCTCATATTCCTATGACATAGATAAAAAAGTTCTTGTATCGTCTAGTTTCGCTAATTTCCATTTTAGAATATAATATTTAATTTATTTTAAAATATTATATTATTATAAATAATTTTTATTACTATACATTATAAAAAAATATTAAAATGTAATTAATATTTAATCTTTATTTTAATATTTTAATATTTTTTTACTGCCGCTATACATATTATTATAAAGCTCCGGCTCGGTGTTAAGTAATTAGCAGCTAGCAGGCAGGTTGGCATTGTTTGAAAGGTCAAAAGTCAAAATGTCATACATTTGAAACTCTTGCTGCTGCTGCAGCTGCAGCTGCTCCTTGGGTGCTGCCTCCCACATTTGAACACGCCTCTGCACCTGCCCCGCTACGCTTCTTTTAAGTTTCTAGATTCCTTCGCCGGTTTCGTATTTGTCCTCCGACTTTTCTTCCCCGGAGAAAGACTTCGTATTCTCTTGAAATTGCTATTAAATTAAAATATTGAAAATTAAATTCAATGTATTTTAATTATTAAAACATTCAAATTTTAATTTGAAAATATTTGTAAAAAGGGTTTTTCAATATTTGAATCATAAAGTTAAATGATTACTTAGTATAAACGTAAAACTAATTGAAGATGTGATCAAATATAAGAATTTTTAATTTAAAGTTATTATCTTTTTTTTTTATTAATCGATTGTCGAACAGAAAATAAAAATAAAATTAAAGCAGGAATGCGTGTGGGCCCACAGAATGAGCCCATTCTAATGTTATGAAATATAATAATTAATAGAAAAACAAAAATTAGTTAGGATGAATCTGCCACCACCGAACACCGTGACAGAGCATAACCACCGGTCTTGTCTTCTCTCCATCTTTGGGAAAATTTAATAATTTATTTTATATTTTAAAATATATAATTTAATTTCACTAATTATTTCCATTTATTTTTACTAATCATTAATTAATAGTTTTAGCTTTTTGAATAAGAGTTTTTCTTTTTAAGGAATATTTAGAAATCTTAAATTTGTATTTTAACTTCATAAGGTATGATTTTTTTGAAATGTTCAAAAATATACTTTTTAACTTACTAAATTATTTCAAATATTTAAATAAATTGCAATTTTTTTATTTTCTTTAAAATAATTTCATTTATAATAATTCATTTCACTAAAAAATTTTATTTAAATAAAAAATAAACGTTTAAAACCAATAAAAACCATTATTTTAAGAAAACACTATTTTACTTCACCTATTTCAAAAAATTGTGTAAAAGGTGATAATGAGATAAAAAAAATAATAAAAAATAAATAGTGACTGACGTAATTATTTGGCAGAAAATATTTATTATTAATTGTAAAAAAAAGATAAAAAAACAGAAAGACAAAAGCTGTGAGTACCTCAAAATTTGTAAATTAATTAGTATATTTTAATTAACAAATAGTTAATATTATTAGACACGAAATTAATTTTTATTAGAAGCGAGCATTCATCATTGATTTAATTTAAAATTAAATTAAATAAATTAAAAATTAAAATTTTAATATTTATAAAAATTAAATCAAATTAATTTTAATTAAAAATCGAATTGATTTGATTCGATTCAATTAGATTCAGTTTGATTAATTTTAATTTTTAATAATTTTTTTATTTTTTACATATTTTAAATTTTAATTAAAATATTTTAATTTTTAATATGATTTAATTTATCTATATTATTAAAAATAATATATTATTATTACTAATTGATTCAATTTGATTTTTTATTTCTAATCAAAATTAAACCAAATTGAAATAATAAAAATTTTTAAAATTAAAAAACAAATTAAACCGAAATAAATAAAAAATTAATTTAAAATTTTAAATTAATTTGATTCAATTAATTTTTTTAATTTAAATCGAATAATCTTACCCTTCAATTTTACAAAAAAGAAAAAAAGTGATAGTGATATCCACTTGACGTCATCAACGATTTAATTTAGATCATAAGAATTACATTATTAATTCTAAACACATTAAAAAATTAATATAATAAGCAGTCTTTATTTAATAGCAGAAAAAAATGTTTGATAATCATTTAAAAAATGAGTTTCAGTAAATTTTTTTAAAATAAAAAATAATTTTAAAATTAAATTGAAATAATTTTCTATTTTTAGTATTGGATAGCATGATAAATGTTTGAAGAAGATAAGAGGCTTCACCGACCGTCCAATTCAATTCCGTTTAACAATAGGAAAAAATAATTGAATAATACAGTATAAAGTTAACGACTTTTCAAATAATTTAAATGTTATATATACACCGAATTTAGGTATATTTTTATATCAACTTGGCTTTTTTTTATTTTATTTTTTTAAATTTTTCTTAAGAGAAAATAAAATAAAATTAGGAAGGACGTCAAAGTCTTAAAGTGTGGTTGATTGCCCGTTGGTATCCAGCTGTTTTTTTCCTTTTCCTTTGCTTAGAGTAACAGCCATACCATTTTGCTAAAAAAAATACTTCAATTTTTTAATAATGTGGATATTGTTACCTAATACTTTTTTCCACTAATTATTATTACTAATATTGCAATTTATAATTATAATTTTTTACCCCAAAAGTGAAATAAAATTATAAAAAATTAATTATAAACCATAAATAATTGGATTTGATTCAGATATTGGGGTTTGCATTTCCATAAATATATTCAAAAAATTACTACTGCTGACATGGCAAGGCACAAGTGGTGAGTATTATAACTGTAAAAACAATTACCACTCATTAGCGGCAGTAAAAGGTTAGCGGCGCGTGGCTCTTAAGACAGCCAATGAGAATCCGGCAATGTTTAACTGTTCAAACATGTGAGGAAATGTCTAAACTGGCCTTCATATGTAACCAAACAGAAAAGACACGAAATGTATCCTAAATACTTAATTTAAAATGAAAAAGCCGGAGGAGAATAACGCGGGCCACACGCGTGGGTCCCACCGACAGAGGGATGCGCTTTGTAGTGCATAATTCTACTCAATCTCTTTCCTCTCATGTGAAAAGGATTTCAAATGATGAATTCCCAAAAAGCCCTTTCAACTTCCGAAACTGAGGAAACGCGCTCTCTCTCTCTCTCTCTCTCTCTCTCGGGCCCACGCCTACTTCTTCCCCTCTCCTTCTTTACTTAACACCGAACACTCTTCCTATCTAAATTATCTATTGTTAAAATTCGCAGAATTCAGGGAATTCTGACGTTTCTTCAACATGTCAGCTCCCTCTCCCACGTCTCCGCCGTCCACTAACACCACCGCACCTCCTCCGTCTACCAATACCACTGCTCCTCCGCCAGCCACTCCTGCTGCCCCTCCACCCACCACTCCTGCTGCTCCACCTCCATCCACTCCTGCATCTCCCCCACCAGCTACTCCATCAGCTCCACCACCTGCCACTCCTTCCCCTCCTGCTACTTCACCACCCCCTACCTCATCTTCCTCGCCTTCGCCTCCTTCACTCTCTCCACCAGCACCTTCACCACCCACTTCTACATCCCCTCCTTCCTCATCAACTCCTTCTCCTCCCTCGCCTCCTTCTACCACGCCGTCTCCTCCTTCGAGGTCTGGGACCCCGTCAACGCCTGCGACCAGGAGTCCTCCCCCACCATCTTCTGCTAATGCGCCGCCTACGGGTTCCTCGGGGATATCGACGGGAGTGGTAGTGGGGATAGCTATTGGAGGCGTAGCAATTCTGCTAGTTTTGAGTTTGCTCTGTCTTTGTTGCAGGAAGAAGAGGAGGAGAAGTGATCATGAGGCTGCTTACTATGTTCCTCCGCCTCCTCCTGGTCCTAAAGGTGGAATTTTTATTTCCTTGGAGATTGTGGGTTCATGAGATTTATGATTTTTTTTAGACTACACGTTTTTTTTTAACTCAGCAAACTCTTGGTAAAATATAAAAAATTTTAAGACCTTCACGTCTCTTGCAAATCTCATGCATTTCGCATATTACTAGAAACTAGATAAACGGATGATTTGGTTTAGTTTTGTGTTTTGAGTTCAGACAATCATTTTAATGGCCAACTTGGAGTTGAATGTCTCATAAAGATTCCATTTTTTGTTGTTTGTCAGATGGTCCTTACGGTGGGCAACAGCAGCATTGGCAACAAAATGTTCCCCCACCACCGGATCGAGTTTTCACATCAATGCCAAAACCTAATCCTCCACCACCAGTTGCATCAAGGCCCCCACATCCTCCGGAACGTGTTTCCATGACTTCACCACCTCCTCCACCGCCTTTCATGAGCAGCAGCGGTGGCTCTGGCTCTAACTATTCTGGGTCTGAAAATCCGCTCCCACCACCTTCTCCAGGCCTTGCTTTGGGTTTCTCAAAGAGCACATTTAGTTACGAGGAATTAGCAAGGGCAACAGATGGCTTCTCAAATGCTAATCTCCTTGGTCAAGGTGGTTTTGGGTATGTGCACAGAGGAGTCCTTCCTAATGGGAAAGAAGTGGCTGTTAAGCAGCTAAAAGCTGGAAGTGGGCAAGGAGAGCGTGAATTTCAGGCAGAAATAGAAATTATTAGTCGAGTGCATCACAAACATCTTGTCTCATTGGTTGGATATTGCATTACTGGATCTCAGAGACTGCTTGTTTATGAGTTCGTTCCAAACAACACTTTGGAGTTTCACTTGCATGGTAATTTTGAATCTGCAGAGCTAAAACATTTTTTTTCCTGTTTGCTTTTCTCTTTTTCTTTTAGTATATTGTTTTATGCTTTCCTTATTTTGGTTGTTTTTAGTGCCTCCCTTCCTTTTCCTTTTTGATTGGTTTCAAATTGCATTCTTGATTTCTGCATAATCTCATCATACTATGTAGCTAATTGAACAAATACGAGAATTTAATTTTAAATGGAGGTTCCATACTTGGCAACTTGTATCTGATAGAGAATACAAATTTGCAGGAAAGGGTCGACCGACCATGGATTGGCCTACCAGACTCAAGATTGCATTGGGGTCTGCTAAAGGACTTGCATATCTTCACGAAGATTGTAAGTTCTACTCCTCCCCCCCCCTCCCCCCCCCCCCCCCCCCACCAAAAGGGAAAAAAAGAAGCAATTGTCCTGTATTGTAATATTGTTGTAGCATTTACACTGATTATCCAAATTCTTTACCTTTTTTTTTTTATCCCAGGTCATCCTAAGATCATTCATCGTGATATCAAGGCAGCTAATATACTTTTGGAGTTCAAATTTGAGGCAAAGGTAAAACTAAAACATTGAATTTATTGATCTTTAAATAGGCATGAATGAAGTTTAAAAAGAGTTTGTATATTGGATTCTTTTTTTTTTATATTAATTTTAACTAAAAGTGTTGCTGAATTTACTTTTTGCCTCATTTCAAATGGCTTTTTTTTTTTCAACTTCTACTTACGGTTCATAATTGCTATTGGGATCACAAATCTGTTTTCTCCTTTGCACCTCCCTTTGTTCAGGTTGCAGATTTTGGGCTAGCAAAGTTCTCTTCTGATGCTAATACACATGTCTCCACCCGGGTGATGGGAACCTTTGGGTAAGGCTGCTCAAACTGATTTGAGAGGAAAATATATTTTCTTATCGATTTGTCCTGAAATATACAGAGGATGTTCTTCATATACATAGATCTTTGGAGGGAAACATAGCAATTTCTGTAGCAGAAATCTAACACTTGTAGCTCTAACTCTTAAAAGCGTGTAGTATAAATTACTGTATTCTAATAAAGACCAACCCCTTTCATATACTCGAAATCTGACTGCTTATTATTTTAGGGTTAATTATTGATCTTTGTCTGGATGAGGTGAACCTGAGGATTATTTGGTCTTTCATTTGCTTGCTTTTCCAAAAGTTTCAAATGAGAATACTCTGTTTTTCACATGTTGCTTTCATTGATACCTGTTTAAAGATATTGATTTATGAACCAATGTAATAGTCTATTCAGCTCTATACTTCTATTGAGTTTGTCTGCAGTTCAAAGACTTAAAACTTGGCTTCTTTATTCTGTAGTTGATATGTTAGGGTAGACAGTTTTCAATTAATTTCTTTGTTTCTGGTTTTCATGATTATTGGGAGCATTAAATTTATTAATATGATAAATTCCATTCTAGCTCGTCTTGTTCCATTGTTTGGATGTGTGAGCTTTGTGTACCTTTTCAGGGTATATCCTTTGTTGTAGTAAGATTTGTAGTTCTTATTGTTCATGACTTTTGTGTTTACCATTCAGGTATCTGGCTCCTGAATATGCATCAAGTGGGAAACTAACGGATAAATCTGATGTGTTCTCCTTTGGAGTCATGCTTCTGGAATTGATTACGGGACGTAGACCTGTTGACTCAACTCAGTCTTTCATGGAGGACAGTTTGGTAGACTGGGTGAGTTATACCTTTTTCTATATGTGAATACAGATATAAACATGACGACAACACAGAAATGCATGCATACATTGGCAAGTGCATGCATGCAAAGGCTAATGCTAATGCAAATGCAAAGTTATTGATGGGTTAAAATCACGAGCATACCTGAAATCATTTTTATATTTTTACTGCAGGCGAGGCCTTTACTCACACGAGCTCTAGAAGATGGAAACTTTGATACTCTGGCGGACCCAAAACTGGGAACTAGTTATGATCACAATGAGATGGCTCGCATGGTTGCTTGTGGTGCTGCTTGTGTTCGTCATTCAGCACGGCGTCGACCACGCATGAGTCAGGTAATAATACTGGAATTCAAAATTAAATATCAACTTTCAGGTGTGAATTGAAAACTTGCAAGCGGAGTTTTTAACCTGGTACTTGAAAAGTGTATAGATGTGCTAAAGTAACTGTTTTTTGTTTGTCAGCGATAGAAATATTTCAAATCTTTATTTGCATGTTTATTGCTCTTCTAAACGGGAAGTAGGTTACTAGATCTATGTGACTTGTGAATTAGAAAGATGTTTTGGTTAGATGTGACAATTTGATCTCAGTTACTATTTGCTGGTAAAAGTTTTACAATTACGTGTTCAAGAGTGTGTTTGATGAAGCAAGTTTGAACGAGCATGTCTTGTTTATCTTTGACGTTGAACTAAGCAGGTGGTCCGAGCTCTGGAAGGAGATGTGGCTCTCTCTGATCTTAATGAAGGAATTAGACCTGGACACAGCAGTGTCTACAGCTATGGTAGTTCAGACTACGACACCAGCCAATACAATGAGGACATGAAAAAGTTCAGAAAGATGGCACTGGGAAGCCAAGAGTACGGTGCCAGTAGCGAATACAGTGGACCAACCAGTGACTATGGTTTATATCCTTCTGGCTCAAGCAGTGAAGGCCATAATACCCGAGAAATGGAAATGGGAAAGATGAAGAAAAACAGCCAAGGTTTTAGTGGAAGTTCATGACAAGTCAAGCTTCAATTCTTCTGTAAAGAACCGGCCTCCCTCTTCTCATTCTCTTAGATGTCGAAATGATTGCAAGAATGGCATATTTTCGGATGTGATTAACATATACGATTTTTTTTTTCTTTTTCTTTTTTTCCCCGAGATTTTATTTTGTATTTAGTAGTTATTATATACTAGAAAATAATGAAACATTATGGTTGATTCTTTTATTCGATGCTTAAATGCCTACCAATTTGTTTGTTCCAATTTGTTGAAAAAAAATGAGTTGGCTTTTTTTGCTTGCATTAGTTTGATTGAACTGTGGTTTAGCAGTTAGGTTGCCATCTGTGGAAGCATGAATTATAGCTGAACTAATTTATGAGTAAGGGTTTCTTTTGCAAGCATCCAGACAAGTATATGCAAGAAAACACTGATCCATCATCTCTGGGCCTGTGTAAAACCGTTTTCAAGTCCTTTTTGCTTTTGGTTCAAGGTAAGCTATGCACCTTCTGCTGTTATTTCAGACCACAACCCACCAACTTACTTCGTTTAAGACACCGATAAGATTGCTGTATTGGTTTATTTTGACTGATTAACGCTAGAATTTGAGATTCTACAGCCTTGATAGTCCGTGCCTGAAACAAACAATCTATCCCATATTTTGAAATGTGGAAATGTAGATGTGGTGTCAAAATCTGCATGCGCCATCGACTTGAAAAAGAAGAAAAAAATGGAATGCGTTCCCAAGTCGAGCAAGACAGCTGCTATTTGGCAAGTGCGCATGAAATCATTGAAAGGGCCAAAATGGCCGCCCTGTATTTGCTGGAGGAGAAAATGGCCAGCTTATGCTACTTTTTTTGGCTCTTCTTGTGTAAGACTTTCTTCTGGCGATTTTTATATAAAGGTGAGAAAGCAAGTTGGCTGTGGACCTGGCCAACTTCCAGTCAAGATTTTCTATCCTACTAGGCTCCAGCCTAGTAAATAGAGGCGTGCACGTGGTCAGTAGACCAAATCATTGCTCGTTAGCTACATTTAGTTTTAAGATATTCTTGGGTTGTCGTAGGCCTACTGCGAAGCTCACAAGTGTCTGTTCGGCGTTAAGTCTCAGATAGATACAATTGCCATCGGTGAAGCTCTGGTGAGATCAAAGCACCAATCTGATGATGAGGAAGAAAAGGATGGTTGTAATGATGCTGTTATTCTTAGAGGAAATCAGAAGACGAAAGAGAATCCAAGAAAATGGCGACGACTGTGGCGGAAGCGTTTTGCATTTGCTGTGGTAGATTGTGGCGAATGGCAATTGACAATTGATCTTTTGATGTGACAATTTCATATCTTTCCTTAACGTATAAAGTGGAAAAACTAAAATATTTAACAAACTAAAATGTGATTGCTATTTTAATAATTTTCCACTCGACTAGATTACACAGATGTCTAATTAAATTAATAGGAACATTTTAACTGAAATTATTCTTCTTGTAAATGAATTCTGAAACGTTCAGGTTTACTAATCTTTATTGCATGAATTATTTATTTGCTTGTTTATCTGGATTCTAGTGATCCTTGACAGGGTTGGGAAGATGAGTATCCTGAATGTGGGAAAGCATTTTTTATATTTGTTTAGTAATAGCTGATATTTGGAGAAGGTTTCCCTGAAGGATTAGCTTAAGCAGAGAAAGGAGAATTGAAAATCTCTCCCTCTTCTTAGTAGCGAAGAAAAACCTTAGTAAAGGCTGACAACACCTTACTGTGAAAGCCTTAGAATGTTATCAAGAAGCCATCTGAAATAACACTTGAAATCTATGCATGAAGGGGAACAATGACATAAGCGAGTTCCGTTTATGTTTCACGTACATGAGAGGCCGGTTAACAAGTAACATCATTCCTTGCTCTTCACTAAAAAAAGATTCCTTTACTCTTCATCAAAAAAAAAAAAAGAAAGAAAGAAAAAGAAATGTTAGGTTACAAGAAAGTATACCTCAAAAATTTGTGCCATCACAAGCATCTGGAAAGAGCAATGTACAACTCTACTCAATACAGAGCTAAATCTTATCATGATGCCTGCAACACCACTCCCAAATATGTAATATTCAAGGAAAATTACATTCACATTCTATAACAACATTGCATGATCGGAACTGATTAAAAGATCGTTCCTAAAATTATAGGTTGCCTAATCGACCTGAGCCAGACCCTCTCCTCCTTGGACGACGCTTTTGTCGAATTCGCCAAATGCTCAAAAATAATAGAACGCCTAATAAAAAGTCAGTAGGTCAGTAAAATATGAAGAGGAAAATAGCAAATTTGGGAAGTAAAAGATGATTTTCACTGACCAGTAACTGCTACTGCTGCAGGCACAAGCCAATGACTGGCAACCAGCACAGGAACATCAAGCTGCAAATGAAAAGGATGGAGAAGAAGTCATTAAACAGAACAGTTATATAAGAGAGACAGAATGGGCTATTTAACAAAAGGAATGCATTTCAATAGAAATTATATTTCATACCTCATCTCCATAGAGCATACCCCAGTAACCATTTCCCAGTGAGTCACCCTTACTTTTCTCAGTAATTCTTGGACGCCTCAATCTGGAAATGTCAGCAGTTGAATTCAGACCTCTCCCCAAATCTATAACAGAATAGCCAGGAAGTCTCCTGTTCCTTCCCCTGACATGTAGATTGTATCCTTTAGTTCCCCATACTTCAAATCTGGAGTCACTCCTGCATATCAGATCCTTTCTCACAACAGCAGAATACAAAGAAAAATTCACATCAGTTCTTCGAGAAGGTAATTGTTTGTCATCTATGTAAAGGGCTGCTTTTTGCTTAGCAGAATCCAAAAAGAGCAATGGGTCTCTAATGTTCCCACTGGTGAAGTCTAATACTTTCTTCAAAAGCCAGTAACAATTGGTAACCATATGGCTACTATCCAGACAATTGGAGTCTCCATAAACAGCAATTCGACCTTCACCCACCTCTACAAGGCCAAGAATTGGAGAGTCAGCCTGCAAAATGTTGATAAAACTGTAAAATATTACTTGGAATATATAGATTCTTTGAACACAAGTACTTAACTTCTCAATTGAACCATGTGAGCATGTAAATATTTATCTAAGACACACACACAGAGAGAAAGAATTGTCATGTTGAAGGAAGAGATGCAGAATAACCAACATTTAATTACTTGACTATGCAGAAAGATTGTCCAACACTACAAAATTATCATATTAAAAAACTACGCAAATATGCAGCTTCAAATCTGTCAAGATATTTCAGTGACGAGAAACACATCAGAAGCTATGAATGCAAAATTTTTGGATTTTCACCTTGGTCATGCCAGAAGTCAGCAGTACACTCTGAGTGGCTCCACTCTCTGAGCTATCCAGGAAAGGGAAACTGTGCACATACCCATCTCTTGGAAACCTCACAATGTCAGTTCCAGATGCATATCGACTTTGCTCTCCATCAATGGAAAAATCACCATTCAGGATCTTATCTCCAAAAGCAATCCCAAAAGGAGCCAAAAGGTCATTTAGTGCTGGAATATTTGCACCTCCAGTAACAGGAGTCCACCAGCTCCGAGTATTGTCATCAAAGAATCTCATTTTCACCATTGTATCCACGTTATACCATTCAGCAAACACAGCCAACCCCAATCCAGTACTAATAACGTCATCTCTCAGTTTTTCAATCTCTTCTGGGAAGAACTCATCTTCAAGATCCACTAGCAGAAGTGTCCCATATTGACGAGCATCAAAACATGTGAAAGGAGAACCCAGAGTTTCCACATAGTAGCCAGCATCTCGTAACATGTTGAACATGATATGAAAATTTGTATGTAGGTGATCTCCATGCCAATCAAGAATATCATTACGGACATCCAAAGAGTCTCTTGGGATATATCCAGGAGGATATTTGATGCTGTGAAATTGATCCCACAAAACCCGTTTTGACCTTGCTGGAGTGGGAACTACCTTCAATTTCAGTTGCAGCACACAAGTGCTACTTCGAGGACCCTTCTCACCTAGAGCAGGAGGACTAAATATTGTAACACTTACATTACCCTCAATCTCTCCAGAAAACTGTGCACCTTCTTCCTTAATTTGCATGTGTAGTGCTAAATAACCAGTCCAAGGCCAAATGACTTCTGAGTAAGTGAAGTGAATGCTTAGAAGATTTCCTTCTTCATCCAAGGGATGCCATGTTGGTGGACCTTTAACATAGCCAATGACACCCATTCCATTCAAAATTGTAGCATTAAACATTACTGGCATGGCACCTGCATATAGTGGTTGACGACAAAAGGGCCAGGAATAAGGGCAATCAGTAAAATCAAGAACACTAGGGAAGATGCTTGCCCGAGGTTGATAGCTTTTCAGGATCTCATATGACTCTAACCTGAAAATGGAATTAGATTTGAAAGTAATGATACTGAATTCAAAGAATTAGATAACAACAATATGCAACAACAAATGAAAAGCTGACAGCAAGTAAACATGATGTTCTAATGAACTACTCTTCTTAGGTTGTGCTTAATCTCAGAAACCAGAAAATCCTTTTAAAAGCTAAATTATCAACTAACAATGTCCAGACAGCAGTAAATTCTTAAAGAAGTGGGGGAACATACAGATCAACTCTTCCTGCACCTTGCTCATACATATTTGGACCAGCAAGCTTAGCAGCCCCTTCAACAAGTGCTTGTTTCATACTTGCTGGATTCAGAATATCCTTACGACTGCTTTCAGGTATAACACTGACGAGAAGGCACACCACACCAGCAACCACAGGACTTGCTACACTAGTCCCAGATAAGCTCTTACAACCAGTGCTAATCTTTGATCCCATGATTTCCCGCCCATATGCAACAACATCTGGTTTCACACGGCCATAGCTGTACCAGAATTACATAGTTAAGTCTGCTCATCCCTAACGAATGCCAAAATATCCCATAAAGAGGAAAATACAAAAACAGATAACAAGGAAAGAAATAAATTTTACTTGTCACAATCATAGATATAAAATAAAGAACGTGCTAGAAATAGTAAATGCTGTATTCTGCAATTAGCTTTGGATAAATTTATAGGACATGCCTGATGAGTTAGATATGAGTATTTTCTTCTGCTATTTGTCAAAAATGCTTAATTAGTGCATCCATCTTAAGCAATAACCCACATGATATTATCAGAAAATTTATGAAGGTATGAATCTTTATAACACAAAGAACAATGGATTACCCATGTGGAATCTCCCAGGTGCTCATGCCACGGGATGAGAATGGGGCCATGTGATCACTGTAGTCTATGCCACCAACACCAATAACATCACTTTGGTCTGCTGGATTGTTTAAAGTGCCGTAAAGTGGTCCATCATTTCCAATAGCCGAAACCATAATGATATTGTTGGATGTTATTTCCCAGACCTGAAGTTCTTAGTATTAGAAACACAAACACTTAAAAGTTCTTCCAAGAGCTTCCACATGAAGTTTCACTCTAAATAATACTGAATTCAGTGAAGAAAAATATTTTAATCTTCTTGAAAATATTTAAGGGAAATACCATGAATGAATTTGAAAACCATAGTCCATTATTTGGGGAGCAATAAAAAATCAGTGTACCAGTCATGTCAAGGTGTTGAATGTTGACTAACAATAACCAAGGAAAATGGGTCTTACTTTCTCAACAAAAGGGAGATCCAAGTAATCAGGTCCACCTATACTTAAATTTAGCACATCCATATTGGTGGCAATGGCATAGTTAAATGCATCAAGGAACCATGACGTGTAGGATACCTGCAATAGGCTGAAAACAAATTTCTCATAATCTTGCAAATTTTATAGACTAAATACAATATTAAAAGGAAAACAAATTCAAAATGACGCAAAAATATTTAGACTGAATAAAGCTCCTCAAACATTCCCTGCTCACAGTCTCTTCCATCAGTTTTAAGATGATAACTATGATAATGTTTAAAATTTAAATTTTCTTTTTCATGACTGTAAACTTCAGTACTGCAGCTTTTTTTTTAAAAAAAGGATAAAGTTCAAAAGTATGAATCAAACACTGAAAATATCCTGCACTTCACATGTGTTTAAACTGTATTGAGATGCAATTCAGTAAATGAAATGCAAATACAATGTAATAAGTAATAAATATATTTGTGACTTCTAACATTCATTACCTGTGCATCTGTAAACACACGAAATGCATAAATCTCTGTATCTGGTGCAAAACCAAGACACTCTGCATCTTGACCAGCAATAACACCAGCAACAAAAGTTCCATGTCCAAGATTGTCATTCAAAGTATTCTCATTAGTCCAGTTTGTGCGCTCCTGAATATTTTATAAGGAGTCAATATCAAAGTCAACATCTCTGCTACAAGCAGAGTATAAATTTCTCCACAGGATATCAGATTAAGTTGTCCAATTTTCTCAAATAAATCTGAAAGATCAATAGTGTAATAAATAATACATCTCCATCAACAAGTAATACCTTAATATTACGGAAATGTGGGTGATCAGATCGAATTCCAGTGTCAAAAATAGCCATCCTAACTTTGGCACCGGTGTATCCTTTTGCCCAAAGGACATCTGCCCCAAACAAAGAAGTCACTTGTGACTTCTGCAACATAATAAGAAAACCTGTAAGTGAACCAACCAAATAGAAGAAACAAATTTGATAGACTTTGGATCACCTTTGGCCCCTTCAAAATTTCAGTTAAGATACTCCATTTTCCATTACAATCACAAAAAAGAACTCACAAGATAATGTGCAAATGCACATGCATAGATCTGAAATTTGTTAACAAAAACTGCTTTAACAAGTTTATTATAATGCCATTTCTCTACACACACAAAAAGAAAAGTAAAGTTTACAGTTGAATTTTGCATTTCTATAGCGATGGACTACGTATGTAAAGTATAATCACTAGTGGTACAAACTTCCCACCCACCATAGAAAACCATAACTGTATAAATTTCCAAGTGAACAAGTAAATCCCTCCAACATCTCATCATCCAACTTTGTTTCTCATCAAGCAAACAGAATAAAAAATGAAAGCAAAATAAAAATAGCAGTTAATAAAATAGAATCCTCATACCTGCATCAGAAGACGACGTCCCCAATTAATCGTAGAATTACTAGTTGACGCCATTGCATAGTGCTCTCCCTCGCTAAACGACATCGAAGTGAATATCTTCCCAGGTCGTTTCTTCCCATCAACAAAAGCACCACCACCGTTACTGGCAAGTAAATCCCTTTTATAGCTCAAATCCAAATTCACATCCTTAACCATCGCCAGTTTCGCAATCTCCCCAATCAATCTTTCCCTCTGGGATTCCTCCATCGCCACCAGCCCAAAATCCGTCGCGTATTTCATGGCCGGATTTCGCCTCTCGATCCATTCCCAGCCGCCAGATTTAACTTTTGACTCCAAATACTGACGTAGATGCTCCGCCCTTCTGTACTCCGTGAAACGGACTATGTAGTTGGCGGTGCTCTGGGTTTTGTTCGGCGTGGCGTTATGGGGGGATAGGGTTAGGGTTTTTTGCGAGGGAGTGAGAAAATGGATGAGATACAGAGAGATTAAAGAAATAAAAAGAGCGGATTTGAATGTAAATATTGTTGAGGTTTGGTGAAGCGCGGCCATGGCTGTTCGGTTAGTGAGGTGGTCGTTAATGGTTGTTTGATTTGGCGGGAAAGTTCCCGCATCTCAGAGAAAATAAAGGAGGAGGTTGAATCTGAAATTCTGTGTCTTTTAATGTGAAGTTCAGTTTCGTGTCCTCGTTTTCTCCATAGTTTCTGGGCGGAGTACCAGGCGGACCCTCCTGTGTAATTATACAGTGAAACCGCTTTGCCACGTCAGATGCTGAGTTGGAACAGAAATCCAATACGATTTTGAAATGTGGACGGGAGCAGAAACCGTTGACATTCCAAAAAAAAAATTTTTTTTTTTTAAATAAAACTACTTCTTATATTAAGAAAATTTACTCCAATAGAACTAATATCATCCTAAATGGAAATATAATTATATTTAATAAATTTTCTAACTAGAATATGAGCGATTAGAGTAGTATTGTGATAAAATCATCTAATAAAAATATCAATTCTAGAGTCTAATAAAAATTTATAATTATTTAAAATTAAATCCCTAGATAATTTGATAAAAATATTATTCAAATGTCTGTCTAAACTCTTATATAAGATAATTTAGTAAAAATATTTCTCTTTTTTCTAATCTCTCGAGTATAAATCATTAAAATCTCCCGAGCAAAACCACGGAAGAGAGGTTTTACAAAATAAAGTTTGAATAAAATTCTAAAACTGACGTCGTTGTTGCAATTCCGGAAATCCATAATAACCAGTAAACCTCTATTGAACATTATCTTTCGAAACAATCGAATTAATAAAATTTGAAGAAGAGTCAACCCCAGAAACAGACACACGACTCTTCCATGTTAACGAAATGCCTCATCCCAATTTTTGTCTATTGACCGATAAGCAATCATCAAAATGTAAAAAATTATGAAAAAATTTCATATAAGAACTAAGAGTTTTTATTTCCATCAAAAATAAAATGATCGGCTTGTAACTAGTAACCAGATCCTTTAATGTATTAACTGTCCGAGGATTGCCGAGTTCTCAACAGTTCCAATAGAGGACGATCATTGCTTTCGACTATCCTGACCTTTGACGGGATGAGACGCTTCACTATTGTCTGTTAAATTAACAATCGCATGGGTGTTGTTTGAGACATTCTGTTGAGAGAAAGGAAAACATATAACAACGTTATGTTTAGTGTTTTTTGGCCTTTTTTTAACATTATTATTTATTCGGACTGCACTCTTTTCATCAAGTTTAAAATCTCCTATCAATTTAACTAAAGTCTCGTTATAATAATCAGAAGGGAGGTTATCAAAATCAAAAGACTTTTATTTATAATTGGAGTGATAACGCAATTAAAAATATCAAAATGAATTTTACAAAATCAAGATTATCAAAGTAGTTTTTTTTTTAATTTTAATAAGCATAATTATTTACATTATTATTTTTTATTAAATTTAAGAATTTTTTTTGTATAATTTAAACCGGACAACAAATTTTTAACCTCAATATCTTTTTAGTTATAAAATGATTTTTTAAGGATTAGTAAATTAAAACTATTAATAAAAAGGTTATTTGCATCAAAAATTTAAAATTATTATTTTGTAATTTAAGTTAAAAGTGATAAAATTGATTAAAATTATAAATTTTGTTATAATCATATTCAAGTTTAAAAATTGAATTAGAGAGTGTGTATAATACTAATATAGAAAGATAATATGAATTATTTTATTATACAGCTATGTCATGGAAATAAATATTATTAATATAAAAATTTAAAATTTTTAGCTATTTTATAATTTAATTTAAAATTTTAAAAATTAATATAATTTAACTAAAAATTTTCAAAATTCTATTATTATACTTCATTTATATTTATTTGGCGTAAAAATCTATAATAAATTTTTTTTCTTTTTTCAGTTTTAATTCTTTTAATTCTTTTAATTCTTTTAAATTTTAATTATATTTACACTTAATATAATACCTCTGCTTATACCTCTAAATACTAGTTTGTGCTTTTAAATATTGACTTGTGCCTCTAACGGTTGGTTTATATTATTAAACTATAATAAAAAATTAATAAAATAGTAAGACTACACTTTTTATTTTTTATTACATTGACATGATCTTTTATAATAAATATAGTAAAATTTATTATGATAAATATTAAAAAAAAATATTTAAAAAATAAAAAATCAATAAATATGAGATCTATTATGATTTTTGTTAAAATTAGGGGGCAAATAGAAAAAAGTTGAAGTTATTATTTTCTATATCAGACCAGATAAGAATTTAGACAAATAAATTTAAAAATTTTGAATTGAATTATATTAATTTTTAAATTTTGGATTAAATTATAAAATAGCTAAAAATTTTGAATTTTTTTTATTATAGTATTTATCTACGTGACATATGAATATAATAAAATATCAATATTATCTTATGACCTAGCAAAACACACTCTTTTAAATTTGGATATAATTATAATAAAGTTTATAATGTTAAATAAATTTATCAATTTTTAAAATTTTATATTAAATTATAAAATAGTGAAAAATTTTAAATTTTTCATTTAAATAGACTTTAATAAAATTATTTTTAATATACTGAAAAAAAAGTCGAGGGAAAAACATAGCAAAAATCCCAGTTTTATTGTCGGCGAGATTGGACTATCCACCTTTAAATAAGGTTACATACAATGTTGTTGGCCTTGTAGAGTCTTCTCAGATTTTGATTTTCTTATTTATTTTTATTTGAGTTAGATGTGTGATCACTTTTACGGTTTGGAGTGTTGAAGATTGATAGATTATCGATAACAGAATCGTGTTTGATTTCTTGGATTGCTCCGTGAGTATACAAGTTGCAATTCTCACGAGCAAATGTCCTTCCTTCTAATGGCTGTAAGCAGTGGCCAAACCTACATGTGGCGATAATTGTTATGCTTCCCAATATTGATGATTGTGTTTACATACTTTGGATATATTGAAATAAACTGCCTAATTAAGAGTAGATTACGTAATTATATTGTGTTTACATACTTTGGATATATTGAAATAAACTGCCTAATTAAGAGTAGATTACGTAATTATAGGGATTTGCACAACTAACAGATCTGATATATATTGTTTCCTGTATAGGCTTATCTTGTTTTTTTAGAATAAGGTTACTTCCTTTTTCTCTCCTGATTTTGTGTTGTAAATGTATTTATATATAACCTTATTTCCACAGAAGAATACACAACAACTGAATCATTCACAGATTTCATCGTCCAACATAGTATCAGAGTAAATCTGATTCTAGAATAATTGCTTCCCAAATTTCATATATTGAAACCACCACCATAACTTACCATCTGCAACATCGTATTTTATATTCCCCAACACCATTATTGCTCAGCCACCATCCGCGTTCCCATTTTTTCTTTCCACCAAATCATTGCCCAAACACTATTATGGACCTAAATGGCTCAGACCAACCTTTGTCCCAGCTCTACAAAACAACCAAACACCACCGATTATCATCAACCAAAACAGTTCTGCATTCCCCACTAGTGTTATACTTAATGAAACCAACTACCCATTATAGTCACAAATTATAGAGATGTACATTGGCACTCGTAATAAGGTTGGATATCTCATTGGAGAAGCGAAGAAGCCACCACACGAAGATCTTAGTTATGCAATATGGGTCACCGAAAATCACAAAGTGAAAAGTTGGCTTATTGACTCAATGGATCCATTGCTGATGCAGCGGTTCATTCATCTTTCCACGGCCAAAGAAATTTGGGAAGCTATAGCAAAGACCTTCTATGACGGATCGAATGAGACTTGTCTCTTTGAATTGAATCAGAAATCCTTCTCCACCACAAAGAATGATAGATCATTATCCACATATTCTAATAAACTTGTTGCTATTTTCTAGGAAATAAATCACAGGATGACCTCTCAGGAAGAAACCGTCGAAGGGATGGTCCAATTGCATTCCGCGATGGCTAGGCTTCGAGTTCATTTTTTTTAAGTGGGCTTGATCCTGAGTTTAATCACATTCGTGGAGAAATCATTCGGAAGGACTCCAAACTTAATCTAGAAAGCACTTATGCATATATACAAAGAGAATACCAGCTAAGACAGACGATGGAAGGTTCTCGACCTATCCCTGAAAGCTCTGTTATGGTAGTCAAACAAACTCAGCAAGGACAATCATCTGGCTCAACAAAAACTCAAAGTGCCAAGTCTAATAATTTTGTCTGTAGTTATTGTGGCGAGACAGGACATTCAAATCAAAGATGCTATGAAATCATAGGCTATCCTGAATGATGGGACTTCACAAAAAAACCAATGAAGAAGATTGCAGGAACACCTATAATGGCAGCCACAATAGAGGTCCAACAAAATACGGAGGACAAATCACAACCTACAACTAACGTTACCCACTCAGGTATTGTTGGTAAGGATATTCTGACCCGGAAGATTATTGGTTATGGTGTTAAAAGGGACAAACTCTATTACTTGGATCTGACAGAGAATGGAAAACAGAAAAATAATCTTGTATGTGAAACGAGTAGTAGAGACAAAACTCAAGCAACTGTTTGGTTATGGCATCAGCGATTAGGACATATTTCATTTGGATATCTTAAGAGATTGTAACCACATCTTTTTCAAATTTGAATATTTCAGACCTTCATTGTGATATTTGCGAACTGGCTAAAAGTTACCGTATTTCTTATTTACTATGTTTAAATAAATGTTCTGAACTATTTACAATTATACATTATGATGTTTGGGCCCTGCAAAGATTCTTTCTATTTCTAAAGCACGATATTTTGTTATATTCATTGATGAGTGCACACGAATGACTAGGGTGTCTCTGCTTCACAAAAAAAGTGATGTTCTTATAGCATTTCAAGAATTCTACAATATGGTGGGTACTCAATATCAAAGGCAGATTCGTGTTTGGCGAACTGACAACGCACTTGAGTTCCTAGATACAAACTGTGGTAAGTTCCTAAGTGAATGAGGGATTCGACATCATACTTCTAACACCTTTACTCCACAATAAAATGGCTTGGCATAAAGGACAAATAGGCAAATCATGGAAGTTATTCGTGCTTCCCTTTTTGGCATGAATATGCCTCAGTTCTACTGGAGAGAAGCAGTGAAGTATGCTGTTTATCTAATTAATCGGGTTTCCTCTCGCGTACTTGATTTCCGAACTCCTCAACAAAAGATGCAAGCTCTCTTCTCACTGTCACATGTCCCAAATATTGAATCAAGGGTTTTTGGTTGCACAATATATGTTCATATTCCAAAAATTTTGCGGAATAAACTTGATTCTTGTGCTAAACGATGTGTATTTGTTGGCTACTCCGATTTCTAGAAGGGATACCGATGTTATGATCCACACTCAAAAATGTTACATGTGACCTTGGATGTGTCCTTTCGTGAATCAGAACCATACTATTCAAGGGGAGTCACACCTCCTTCTCTTCAGGGGGAGAGTTTTAGTGAAGAGAATGTGCTACAAGAAAACGTGACAGATTTCTTATAATTAGAGGAAGTAAGTGAAAGTTTTCAGCATAATTGTAATACCCGGCTAGACTCTGGTATCGGAATTCCTACCGTCCGGTGGAATCTCGGATGTCGGAAGCCTCTAGTAGGGTAGAAACATGTTTTCATAAAATGTTTTAAAGCATTTCATGGTTTTAAGTATGAAAATTTAATGAGTTTTTGCATGAAAAGTCTTTGGAGGAAAACCCAGGTTCGGCCGCCGAAAGTCAAGTTCGGCCGCCGAACATGCATGCGTTTTGGAGGAATGTTAGGCCCCCGAAAGCATGAGTGAGGGAAGTTCAGGTTCGGCCGCCGAAAGTCAAGTTCGGCCGCCGAACATGGTATGCGTGCGGAGGCAAGTTCGGCCCCCGAACGTGGTCTGGCCAGCCACTATAAAAGGGGCACTTAGCCGAAATGGGCGAGCTTTCTCCCATTTTCGGCCACAGCTAGCTTCCGACCTCCCTCTTCCCAATCTAGTGTTCTTCCTTCAAATCCCCACCATTTTTCTTGAGTTTTAAGCTTGCATTGAAGGTTTTGAACTTTTGAAACAAGTTTTGGAGCTTTGGGAACCCAGGAGCTCATTTTCGTGGATCTCCAAGTTTAGGTCGTCTCCCTCTCGATCTTCAAGAGGTAAGAGCCGATCTTAAGCTCCTTATGTGTTTTAAGTAAGTTTTAAGTTGTTTTATGGGTAGAGATGCATGTTTAGGCTTGTTGATGAGTTTATGGGTTTTGATGTTTTGATGAACAATGTATGTTGTTTGTGTGTGTTTGAAGTGTTGTAGTTGGGGTATTTGATAGTTTGAGACCCCTAGGTGTGATGTATGGTGTTTATGCATGTTTTAGAACAAGTTTATGCATGATTGGTGAGTTTGGAGGCAAAAATGCTTAAGGGAGCCAAGTTTCTGCCCTTTGGCAGAAACCAGGTTCGGCAGCCGAAGGGAGTTTCGGCCGCCGAACATGGCTTGGGAGGCAGCTTTAGGCTGCCGAAGCTTGCCCCCGAAAGTTGGAGTTTCGGCTCTGTCCGAGACTTTCGGCCGCCGAAGGTGCCGCTGAACATGCATGAGTTTCGTCTCTGTCTGGGAGTTTCGGCCGCCGAAGGTGCCGCCGAACCTGCCTGACTTTCGGCTCTGGAGGGACTTCCGGCCGCCGAAGGTGCCGCCGAAAGTGCCCTGTCCAGCCTTTTCTTGCATGTTTTCTAGGAGTGCCTTGAGGTGTTTTTAGGAGGTTTTTGGGGGTATGTTTAGAGTCTTGTTTATGTTTGTTTGGTACCTCATCTAAGTCCACCTGTGTAGGTGCGGACCCGAGGAACCGAGATCCCCGGCAGTGAGATAGCTGCCTTTGAGTTGTTAAAGCTTCAGTCGTCAGGTGAGTGGAACAAACCCTTAAGTTTTAAAGTAAAGTAAATGAATAAAATGAATGAATCATAAAGCATTACCCATGCATCACTAATGCCATGCAATATTTCAGGATGTTTGCATTAGAATTCACGAATATGCTGCATTGCATAAATTGATGTTGATATGGATGGTTGATTGGATGATCCATAGTCCTCGATATGTTATGATGAGATATGGCATGTTATGTATGAAAGTCCAGGTTGTACCCATTCTACGTCCCTGACACAAAGAAAGAGAAAGACCGGTTGACCCATTCTACGTCCCGGCATATTGGAATGTTATGTTATGATGTGTTATGTAAGAGAAAGACCGGTTGACCCATTCTACGTCCCGACACTTTGGAAAGGAAGAGGACTAATGGTGACAATACCATCCTTTATGTGATTAGCTGTGATGTGTTGCATTTCATGAAAGCATGAAAAAGAAAAAGAAAAAAAAAAGAAAAAGAAAAAAAAAAGAAAAAGAAAAAGAAAAAAAAGTTAAATAATATGTGGAAATAAAATAAATAATAATAATAATAATAAAAATGAATAATAAATAATAATAATAATCAAGGAAATAATAAAATCAATGTTTTTAGTTTCTGCTCACTGGGCTTTATAGCTCACCCCCTCTCCCCTAACCCCAGTCTTGTAGGTACAGAGTAGATAGAGAAGTCAGCAAGAGTAAGAGAAGTTTATGTAATAGCCTAGTGGTGGACATGGTTTGTTTGTAATGTAAAAGTATGATATGTAATGTAATGAAAGTTTAATAGTGTGCTTGACTAGAGTCTGTTGTTTTCCCTGTACACATGGTCTTGTATGAGATATAATGTTTTTATGATGCCTATGTAACCCAAGCCTATGTTATGTTATGTTACCCCATTGGAGTATTTGATGAGGACTCCAATGAGAGGTTTATGTTATGTTTGTGCATGCACAGGATAGGCTTGGCAAAGAAATGTTTAAATGAAAGAAAAGTTTTAAATTTTTTTTGTATGTTGTTGACCATGTATGGGATTAAACAGGTTTACAGGATGTATGTTTGGCTTGCTACGGGTCCCGGCGGCCTTAAGCCGATCTGGATCCTAGCGCCGGTAGCGGTCCGGTTTCCGGGTCGTTACAGAGTGGTATCAGAGCCCTAGGTTCATATGGTCGGACCTAGAGTGTCGGGCTCATAGATGTTATAGAAAGTCAAGCACAATAGGAAATCATGTCCACTAGGATAGGATGTAGAATCCTGTCTAGAATGAAAGTATGTATGCCATGAGATATGCTATGAATATGATGTGTATATGATGTGGGTTCATGTGTTTCCACATGAACCATTTGATGCTAATGTTTTGTTATCTGTGCTGTTTTTCAGTAAACAGAATGCGAGGAACTCGTCGATCGGCTAGATTGACTAGAGTACCACCGGAGGATGAGGGCACGAGCGCCCGTCCTCCAGCATTGCCAAGGGCAATGTCAAGTAGGTCCAACAGGGACAGAGCAGTGGGAGACCCTAGAAGGTCTCTGGATCTGGGTAGAAACAGATCAGTAAGAGGAACGGTTCAAGGAGGCAGGTCAGTGGATGTGGGAGAAGAGATGGATGTGGACCAGAGGAGGGATGGTAATCTTGGTGTGAGCATGCCAGAAGAGGGCATGGGTGAGTCTCAGGGAGGCACTCAGGCCTCGGGGTTTGTTGCACCACCCCAGTACCCACCTTTTTCACCATACCCCGGGTATTCGATGGGAAGTACATCGGATTACCCCAGTTTTAATCCTTACCCTTCTCACATGCCATACCCACCTTTCCACCCACAGTATCCACAATACCCTATGTACCCACCTCAACCCTCCTATCCAGGCACAGCAAACCCTATCCCAGGGGATGTTGCACCACCACCACCAGCAGAACCCACAGTTCCAGAAACCCTAAGACCTCAGCCTAGCTCATCTGGAGGGAGCAAAGTCAAGATGACTGACTACATAAAGTTGGGTGCTCCCCAGTTTGATACAGGTGATGATCCGTTTGTGTACCTGGAGAAGGTCAAAACAATTACAGATGAGATAGGGGCGGATGACAGTAGAGCCATTCAGATGGCTGGTTTCACTCTGAAATGCAAGAAGGCACGAGAGTGGTTCAAGAACTATGTGAAACCAAGGGTGGACAGTCTGTCATGGGAGGAGTTTGCGAATGAGTTCGCAGGATGGGCTTTCCCTGACAGTTCCAGGGAGCTGAAGATGATTGAGTTTGAACAGCTGAAGCAGACAGATGAGATGGGTGTCGATGAATACACCGATAGATTCTTAGAGTTGTTGCCGTTTGCTGGGCAACATCTGGACACGGATCCGAAGAAGTCGAGGAGGTATATCATGAGGCTCAATTCCAGGTATTCCTCTTTGATTCAGTCAGCTGATAGAGAAAGTTTCCATGCCATTATAGACATGGCCAGAAGAATGGAGGCTAGTGCCATAATAGAGGGAAAAGTCAAGCCGTCAGTGGCACAACCTTCTGGTTCCAAGACCCCAGGTGGGGGAAGGATTGACCCTTCATCCTTGAGTTCAGGCAGTAAGAGGTGGAATAATACCACCAGGAAGACAAAGAAGAATAAGTTCTGGAGCAAGATCAAATCAGGTCTGGGATTAGGAGGTGGCTCAAGCTCTGGTGCTGATAACGCAGTTTGTGCGAGGTGTGGTAAGCTACACCGGGGGGTATGCCGGTTTGGGACGACAGCCTGCTACAGGTGTGGGCAAGAGGGACACATGTCTTGGGAGTGTCCGAGAGCAGTTCCTACGGCACAACCCCAGCAGACAGCTTCGGGTAGTGTGGCACAGCCAGCAGCTTCAGTCGCGACACAGGCTAGTGGCAGAGGCCGAGGGAGAGGGTCAGCCTCTTCTTCAACAGGTTACAGAGGGGAAGGTCCGTCAGCTCCAGCACGGATCTTCACGATGACGCAGCAAGAGGCGAATGCATCCAACACCGTGGTGTCAAGTAATATCATCATTGGTTGTTCAGATGTTTATGCCTTAATGGACCCGGGTGCATCCCATTCTTTTGTTTCTCCGAGAGCGGTCGAAAGGTTGGGTTTGATGGTCTCTGGGTTAGAGTGTCCCCTATGGGTCAGTGGACCCAAGTATGACCCGTCAGTGGCAGAGTCAGTCTGCCAGTACAGTCCAGTTTTCATAGAGGGAAGATGCCTATCCGCCGACCTAGTGGTTCTAGACTTGACAGATTTTGACGTCATTCTAGGGATGGATTGGCTATCTACCCATGGTGCTACCTTGGATTGCAGAGACAAGGTAGTTAAGTTCAGATGTCAGGATGGGTCAGAGGTTGTCTTTAGAGGAGACAGGGGGAGTACACCTAGAGGTTTGATATCAGCCCTACAGGCTCGTAGGCTGCTCAGGAGGGGTTGTCAGGGTTATCTAGCTCATGTGAGAGAGCTAGACAGAGATGTCAGAGAGCCCGCCTCGGTGCCTGTGGTTAGAGAGTTCTTAGATGTTTTCCCAGACGAGCTGCCAGGTTTACCGCCTCCTAGGGAGATAGAGTTCGAGATAGAATTGATGCCAGAAACCAGACCGATCTCTATCCCTCCCTATAGGATGGCGCCAGCAGAGCTGAAGGAGCTTAAGGAACAATTGCAAGAGCTGGTAGACAAGGGTTTCATCCGACCGAGTGCCTCACCTTGGGGTGCTCCAGTGTTGTTCGTGAAAAAGAAGGATGGATCCCTCAGACTTTGTATCGACTACAGACAGTTGAACAAGGTCACTACCAAGAACAAGTACCCGTTGCCTAGGATCGATGATCTATTCGACCAGCTAGCAGGAGCAGGTTGTTTCTCCAAGATAGATCTGAGATCTGGGTATCATCAGCTGAGGATCAGAGATGAAGACGTGCCAAAGACAGCTTTCAGGACCAGATATGGGCACTATGAGTTCCTAGTGATGCCGTTCGGGTTAACAAACGCCCCTGCAGCATTCATGGATCTCATGAACAGAGTATTTAGCCAATACCTGGATCACTTCGTTATTGTCTTCATAGATGATATCTTAGTGTATTCCAGGAATGCAGAAAGAGCATGCCCATCATCTGCGGTTGGTCTTGCAGACTTTGAGGGAACATGACTTGTACGCCAAGTTCTCTAAATGTGAATTCTGGCTGAGGAGCATTTCGTTCTTGGGGCATGTAGTGTCAGAGAATGGGATTGAGGTGGACCCCAAGAAGACAGAAACTGTGGCTAACTGGCCTAGACCCACTTCAGTGACAGAGATTAGAAGTTTCTTGGGTTTGGCAGGTTACTACAGGAGGTTCGTTCAGGACTTCTCAAAGATAGCAGCTCCTCTGACCAGGTTAACCAGGAAGAATCAGAAGTTTCTGTGGACCGACCAGTGCGAAGAGAGTTTTGAAGAGCTTAAGAAGAGGTTGACTTCAGCACCAGTTTTAGCTCTGCCATCTAGTGATGAGGACTTTACAGTCTTTTGTGATGCGTCCCGTGTGGGACTGGGTTGTGTACTAATGCAGAATGAGAGGGTGATTGCTTATGCTTCGAGGCAGCTAAAGAAGCATGAGTTGAATTACCCCACACATGACCTTGAGATGGCAGCAGTAATCTTTGCACTCAAGATGTGGAGGCACTACCTCTATGGGGTAAAATGTGAGATCTTTACAGATCATAAGAGCCTGCAGTACATCCTGAGTCAGAGAGATTTGAATTTGAGACAGAGAAGATGGGTAGAACTGCTCAGTGACTACGATTGCAAAATCCAGTATCATCCGGGTAAGGCTAATGTTGTAGCTGATGCCTTAAGCCGGAAATCACTTGGCAGTCTATCCCACATCACAGCAGAACGAAGACCAGTAGTAAAGGAGTTCTACAAGCTCATCGAAGAAGGGCTACAGTTAGAGTTGTCTGGTACAGGTGCCCTGTTGGCTCAGATGAAAGTATCACCCGTGTTTCTGGAGCAGGTGGCTCAGAAACAGCATGAGGACCCGGAGTTAGTGAAGATTGCCAGGACTGTTCAGTCAGGCAGTGGTAGTGAGTTCAGATTCGACAGTAAGGGGATCCTCCGCTATGGGAGTCGATTATGTGTACCAGATGACATAAGGCTAAAAGGAGACATTATGAGAGAGGCTCATAATGCAAGATAC
Organism: Manihot esculenta; assembly: GCF_001659605.2. Lineage (NCBI taxonomy): Eukaryota > Viridiplantae > Streptophyta > Magnoliopsida > Malpighiales > Euphorbiaceae > Manihot > Manihot esculenta. Next base: position 32,004,459 of record NC_035176.2, on the reverse strand, counting down.
AGCATTCACCCCGGAGCCACCAAGATGTATCAAGATTTGAAGAAAGTTTATTGGTGGCCAGCGATGAAGAAAGAAGTGGCACAGTTTGTGTCAGCCTGCGAAGTGTGTCAGAGGGTGAAGCTGGAACATCAGAAGCCAGCTGGAATGCTTAACCCGCTACCGATTCCAGAATGGAAATGGGAAAATATAGCTATGGACTTCGTAGTAGGGTTACCGGCGGCGTCCAACAGAGTGGACTCCATATGGGTGATTGTGGACAGACTCACCAAATCTGCTCACTTCATTCCTGTCAGGAGTGGCTATTCTGTGGACAAGTTGGCGCAGGTGTATGTGGATGAGATCGTCAGGCTGCATGGGGTTCCTGTTTCTATAGTGTCAGATAGAGGGCCCCAGTTCACCTCCAGGTTTTGGCGGAGTCTGCAGAATGCCATGGGTACTAGGTTGGATTTCAGTACTGCCTTCCACCCCCAGACTGATGGACAGTCAGAAAGGACCATCCAGACTATCGAGGATATGCTTAGAATGTGTGTGCTGGACTTTGGCGGTTCTTGGAGGCAGCATCTACCTTTGGTGGAGTTTGCCTACAACAACAGCCATCATGCTAGCATCGGGATGGCTCCATATGAAGCTTTGTACGGAAGGAAGTGCAGATCACATGTTTGCTGGGAGGAAGTTGGAGAGAAGGCCTTGGCAGGGCCTGAGCTAGTAGAGATTACCAGCAGGGTGGTACCCATAATCAGAGAGAGAATCAAGACTGCTGCAAGCAGACAGAAGAGTTATGCAGACGTCCGCAGGAGACAGTTAGAGTTTCAGGAGGGGGATCTGGTATTGCTCAAGGTGTCTCCAATGAAGGGAGTGGTTCGCTTCGGGAAGAAAGGTAAACTAGCCCCACGATACATCGGACCCTTTGAAATCTTGCAAAAGATTGGGAATGTGTCGTACAAGCTGGATTTACCTGCTTCAATGGCAAGAATCCATCCAGTTTTCCATGTTTCGATGTTGAGGAAGTTTGTGTCAGATCCGAGCAAGGTTCTTAGTGAGCCTGATGTGGAGGTCCAAGAGGATCTCACCTATGTTGAACAGCCAGTACGGATCATAGACACCCAGATTAGAGAGTTAAGAAACAAGGAAATCCCGATGGTGAAAGTCCTGTGGAACCACCACAACTTGGAAGAGTGCACTTGGGAGACACGGGAGTCTATGCTCCAGCAGTACCCTCATCTCTTTTAAGGTTGGATCCCTATGTGTTGATGTGCTATATATGTATGTTATATGTTTGCCATGTTATGTGTTGTTTGGTGAACATTCGGGGACGAATGTTCTTAAGGGGGGAAGAATGTAATACCCGGCTAGACTCTGGTATCGGAATTCCTACCGTCCGGTGGAATCTCGGATGTCGGAAGCCTCTAGTAGGGTAGAAACATGTTTTCATAAAATGTTTTAAAGCATTTCATGGTTTTAAGTATGAAAATTTAATGAGTTTTTGCATGAAAAGTCTTTGGAGGAAAACCCAGGTTCGGCCGCCGAAAGTCAAGTTCGGCCGCCGAACATGCATGCGTTTTGGAGGCACGTTAGGCCCCCGAAAGCATGAGTGAGGGAAGTTCAGGTTCGGCCGCCGAAAGTCAAGTTCGGCCGCCGAACATGGTATGCGTGCGGAGGCAAGTTCGGCCCCCGAACGTGGTCTGGCCAGCCACTATAAAAGGGGCACTTAGCCGAAATGGGCGAGCTTTCTCCCATTTTCGGCCACAGCTAGCTTCCGACCTCCCTCTTCCCAATCTAGTGTTCTTCCTTCAAATCCCCACCATTTTTCTTGAGTTTTAAGCTTGCATTGAAGGTTTTGAACTTTTGAAACAAGTTTTGGAGCTTTGGGAACCCAGGAGCTCATTTTCGTGGATCTCCAAGTTTAGGTCGTCTCCCTCTCGATCTTCAAGAGGTAAGAGCCGATCTTAAGCTCCTTATGTGTTTTAAGTAGGTTTTAAGTTGTTTTATGGGTAGAGATGCATGTTTAGGCTTGTTGATGAGTTTATGGGTTTTGATGTTTTGATGAACAATGTATGTTGTTTGTGTGTGTTTGAAGTGTTGTAGTTGGGGTATTTGATAGTTTGAGACCCCTAGGTGTGATGTATGGTGTTTATGCATGTTTTAGAACAAGTTTATGCATGATTGGTGAGTTTGGAGGCAAAAATGCTTAAGGGAGCCAAGTTTCTGCCCTTTGGCAGAAACCAGGTTCGGCAGCCGAAGGGAGTTTCGGCCGCCGAACATGGCTTGGGAGGCAGCTTTAGGCTGCCGAAGCTTGCCCCCGAAAGTTGGAGTTTCGGCTCTGTCCGAGACTTTCGGCCGCCGAAGGTGCCGCCGAACATGCATGAGTTTCGTCTCTGTCTGGGAGTTTCGGCCGCCGAAGGTGCCGCCGAACCTGCCTGACTTTCGGCTCTGGAGGGACTTCCGGCCGCCGAAGGTGCCGCCGAAAGTGCCCTGTCCAGCCTTTTCTTGCATGTTTTCTAGGAGTGCCTTGAGGTGTTTTTAGGAGGTTTTTGGGGGTATGTTTAGAGTCTTGTTTATGTTTGTTTGGTACCTCATCTGTAACAGCCCGGAAACCGATACCCCTCTGTAACGGCCCGAACCGCCACTGGCGCTAGGATCCAGATCGGCTTAAGGCCGCCGGGACCCGTAGCAAGCCAAACATACCTCCTATCACCTGGTCAACTCCCATACATGATCGAAACTTAAACATAAAAACTGAAACATCTGACGTACATACCGAGCCTGACCTGTATGCGACATAACTGAAAACATAAAGAACCCCCCCTACTAGAGCCCTCATCACAACTCTAGCTGGGTCAACATAACATACATCAAGCTGGTATTACATCCAAAGAACTAGAACCTAACCTGTGCATGCATCAAACCACAAACATAAGACCTCTACTAGGGTCCTCATCCATAACATAACGTGGTAAACAACACATGCCACAAGATTAGTTCAAACTCCACTCACATCTAGCATAACATACATCATGTATTGAACATGGACTAACCAAGTCTTAGGGCCAAGCACAGTACTAATCCATAAACATAACTCTACTATACTTTACATTACATAACATTACATTATCTTAAAATACAATACATGTCCACACTAACAGTACTAAGCTAATGCTATTACAAAAGCAAAACCTTTACTCTTGAGACTTCCCGATCGACTTCAAACCTGCAACACTGGGGTTAGGGGAGAGGGGTGAGCTAAAAAGCCCAGTGAGTAGAAACAAGGAAAAACAGTTCATTAATTACATGCTCTCATGAAATGCGTCATAACACAAAGAAATCACATAACTGCATCTTATCCGTCTTGGGGTTCATGCAAATAAATATTCCCCACGGATTGTTTTTGAGAGTTCCTTTTTGCTAGCATCCTTTACTCTCAAGGATCGGACATGACCTCAAAATTCCCTCTGTCGGTGCCCGGCTCCCCCAAAGGAGCTCACACAGGACTTTCACATACATGACGGGGTACCTAGTCCACAGAGAGCTCACAGGGACTTTCCTATATGTACTTGTTCGGCTCTCAAAGGACTTACCCAAGACTCAATGACAGAAATGGGCTATTGAAGTCGCCTTGGTCCAAACCTCCTGAATCAACATCAAATAATGCAATGTGCCATATTCGTGAAACTAGTGCAAACAACCTATTACATATAAACATGATGCATGAGCATGCTTTAGGCATTTGATTTCGTTAAAATAAAAGATTAAGTTTAGTTCTACTCACCTCTGGCAGACGCCGAACCGACTCTGCAACTGCTAACACTGATGGCCTCCTCGATCCCTCGGGTCCGATCCTACACAGGTGGACTCGAATGAGGTGCCAACACACTCTAAACAACTCATAAACAACTCCCCAAAAACCCTCTAAAACATCACTTAAACATGCATAGAAAACAACCAAGAAATGGCTGGACAGGGCACTTTCGGCGGCACCTTCGGCGGCCGAACCCTCCCTCCAGAGACGAAACTCGGGCACCTTCGGCGGCACCTTCGGCGGCCGAAAGTCCCACTCCAGAGACGAAAGTCAGGCACCTTCGGCGGCCGAATCCTTCCTTCGGCGGCCGAAAGTCTGCTTTCAAGCCAAACTCAACTTTCGGGGGCAAGGTTAGGCGGCCTATCCATGCGTCCAAAGGCAGGTTCGGCGGCCGAAGCCACTTTCGGCGGCCGAACCTGAGTTCTTCCCAGAAGGGCAGAACTCAGCTTCTCATGCATTTAAGCCTCCCAAACCTTCCAACACCCCAAAACAAACACCCAACTTTACCAAAACATGCATAAACCCTTAACCATGCACAAAGGAGCTTAATAGCTTGATTAAACTCCAAAAACAACAACAAAAACATACATAGATAGCTTATGACCCATATAGGCCAAAACCATCAAAACAACCAAATCCTCACATACTCTTTCCCAATCATGTATACACTCTCCCACATGCATAACTTAGCCTAAACATTCAACATAACATCATATAAACATACATGAGCATCACATAACATACATTGGGCATAAAACCCACATAAAGCCTAACATGCATATCTACCCATACTCTACCATTAAAACCTTCATAAAACTTTATAAAAACACTAGGGAAGCAAAGATCTACACTTACCTCTTGAAGATCGAGGGTTGCGTGATCTCTAACTCGGAGGTGTGGAGAATCCAAGCTCCAAAAGCTCCAAGCTCCCAAAACTTTGATCTAAGCTTGAAAACTCTTCAAAACCAAGAATAAAACTCATGAAAACGTGAAGGATTGAAGAAAAAGCATGAAAATGACTTAAGGAGGGCATGAACACACCTGAGCACGAGAATGGGGAGAAAACTCGCCCATTTTCGGTCTGAGAGCCTTTTATAGGCGGCCAGCTAAACCTCCTTCGGCGGCCTAACGTGCCCCCTAAACTCATGCAAGTTCGGCGGCCGAACTTGACTTTCGGCGGCCGAACTTGGGCTCGTTCAAACAAGACTTTCGGAGGCCCAAAAGCACTCCCAAAGCCTTTCCATGTTCGGCGGTCGAACTTCACTTTCGGCGGCCGAACCTGGCAAACGCCTCCTTGGTCTTTTCTTTTCAAAACTCAATTCCTTTTCATTTAAAACCATGAAATCAGTAAAAACCTTTTAGAAAACACATTTTACCCCTCTAGACGCCTCTGGCATCTTCAGAAATTCCAGATTCCAACGGAGATTCCGCCGGAAGGTAGGGATTCTGATGCCGGAATCTAGCCGAGTATTACATCATCTAAGTCCACCTGTGTAGGTGCGGACCCGAGGAACCGAGATCCCCGGCAGTGAGATAGCTGCCTTTGAGTTGTTAAAGCTTCAGTCGTCAGGTGAGTGGAACAAACCCTTAAGTTTTAAAGTAAAGTAAATGAATAAAATGAATGAATCATAAAGCATTACCCATGCATCACTAATGCCATGCAATATTTCAGGATGTTTGCATTAGAATTCACGAATATGCTGCATTGCATAAATTGATGTTGATGTGGATGGTTGATTGGATGATCCATAGTCCTCGATATGTTATGATGAGATATGGCATGTTATGTATGAAAGTCCAGGTTGTACCCATTCTACGTCCCTGGCACAAAGAAAGAGAAAGACCGGTTGACCCATTCTACGTCCCGGCATATTGGAATGTTATGTTATGATGTGTTATGTAAGAGAAAGACCGGTTGACCCATTCTACGTCCCGGCACTTTGGAAAGGAAGAGGACTAATGGTGACAATACCATCCTTTATGTGATTAGCTGTGATGTGTTGCATTTCATGAAAGCATGAAAAAGAAAAAGAAAAAAAAAAGAAAAAGAAAAAAAAAGTTAAATAATATGTGGAAATAAAATAAATAATAATAATAATAATAATAATAAAAAATGAATAATAAATAATAATAATAATCAAGGAAATAATAAAATCAATGTTTTTAGTTTCTGCTTACTGGGCTTTATAGCTCACCCCCTCTCCCCTAACCCCAGTCTTGCAGGTACAGAGTAGATAGAGAAGTCAGCAAGAGTAAGAGAAGTTTATGTAATAGCCTAGTGGTGGACATGGTTTGTTTGTAATGTAAAAGTATGATATGTAATGTAATGAAAGTTTAATAGTGTGCTTGACTAGAGTCTGTTGTTTTCCCTGTACACATGGTCTTGTATGAGATATAATGTTTTTATGATGCCTATGTAACCCAAGCCTATGTTATGTTATGTTACCCCATTGGAGTATTTGATGAGGACTCCAATGAGAGGTTTATGTTATGTTTGTGCATGCACCGGATAGGCTTGGCAAAGAAATGTTTGAATGAAAGAAAAGTTTTAAATTTTTTTTGTATGTTGTTGACCATGTATGGGATTAAACAGGTTTACAGGATGTATGTTTGGCTTGCTACGTGTAATACCCGGCTAGACTCCGGTATCGGAATCCCTACCGTCCGGTGGGACCTCGGATGTCGGAAAACCTCTAGAAGGGTAAAAACTATGATTTTATGAAATGTTTTCATGTATTTCATGTTTTTAAGTAAGAAATTAAATGAATTTTTTACATGAAAAACCTTTGGAGAAAAACCCAGGTTCGGCCGCCGAAAGTCAAGTTCGGCCGCCGAACATGCATGTGTTTTGGAGGCATGTTAGGCCCCCGAAAGCTTGAGTGAGGGAAGTCCAAGTTCGGCCGCCGAACCTCATGTTCGGCCGCCGAACCTTGCATGCATGCGGAGGCACATTCGGCCCCCGAACGTGGTCTGGCCAGCCACTATAAAAGGGTCCCTTAGCCGAAAACGGGCGAGTTTTTCCCCATTTTCGGCCAAGGTGAGCTTTCCGCCGCCCCTCACCCATTTTTGATGTTCTTCCTCTAAATCTTTCAAGATTTTCACTTGTTTTCCCTTGGTTTTGAAGATTTAAGCTTTTGAAACAAGTTTTTGGAGCTTGGAAGTCTTGGAGCTAAATCCCTCCATTTTTCCGAGCTAGGGTCGTTCTTCCTCTCGATCTTCAAGAGGTAAGCTTCGATCTATGCTTCTTTTATGTTTTATGAAAGTTTTATGCAAGTTGATGGGGTAGAATGCATGTTTAGGCTTGTTGTTAGGTTTATGGGTTTATGTTGCGATTTGAACAATGTATGTTGGAAATGTGTTGTTTGAAGTGTTGTAGTTGGGGTATATTATAGTTTGAGACCCCTAGGTGTGATTTATGATGTGTATGCATGTGTAGAAACTAGTTTATGCATGTTTTGAGGCGTTTTGGAGGCTGTGGACACAAGGGAACCAAGTTTCTGCCCTTCGGCAGAAACTCAGGTTCGGCCGCCGAAGTGACTTTCGGCCGCCGAACCCCCTTGTGGAGGCAGTTTCGGCTGCCGAAGCCTGCCCCCGAAACTCAAGTTTCGTCTCTGTCTGGGAGGTTCGGCCGCCGAAAGTGCCGCCGAACCTGCATGACTTTCGGCCGCCGAACCTGCCGCCGAAAGTGCCCTGTTCAGCCATTTCTTGCATGTTTTCATGTGATGTTTTCAGGATGTTTTAGGGGTTTTTGGGGAGTATTTTAGAGTCATATTCAGGTATGTTTGGTCCCTCATTTGAGTCCACCTGTGTAGGTTCGGACCTGAGGAACCGAGACCCCCAGCAGTGAGCCAGCTGCTTCAGAGTCTCTTCAGAGCTAACCAGAGGTGAGTGGAATAAACTTTAAGTTTTAAAGCAAATTAATGAAATGTTTTAGCATGATTCACGCATCATGAATGCCATGAGATATATCAGGTTGATTGCATTAGAATTCACGAATATGTTGCATTGCATACTTTGTTGTTGATGTGGATGAATGTTGAATGATCCATTAGCCCTTTTATGTCATGATAGCTTATGTGAGTCCAGGTGTGCCTGCTACGGCTCTACGCCCCTGGCACTATGACTGATTATGGTAGTCCGGGTGTGCCTGCTACGGCTCTACGCCCCCGGCATGTATAAGTAAGGAAGATAGGGGCTAAATGGTGACAAGTTCATCCTTGTTGTGAAATGTTTGTGTTATGGCGCATACATGAAAGCATGATTTAAATTGATGTTTTATTATTCTGCTCACTGGGCTCTAGTAGCTCACCCCACTCCCTTTATCCCCAGAGTTGCAGGTACAGGATAGATCGGGAAGTCGGCTAGAGTGAAGTTAAGTCATGTATGTTGTAATAGATAGTCGTGGACATGAACATGATGTAATGAGTAATTATGACCATGTAATGTAATGAATGATTTGATGATGTATTGAGGATTATAGTAGTGCTTGACCTAGAGGTGTGTGAATCCCCATTATGTACAGAATGTTTATTGAGTAATGATGTTAATGACCATGATTATCCAAGCTGATATGTATAATGATGATACCCCATTGGAGTATTTTGATGAGGACTCCAGTGTGGGGTTTATGTATGATTTTGTGCATGCACAGGTTTTGCTTGGATAAGAGAAAAGAAAAATTTTTACAGATCTTGTATTTGTTGTTATGTATGGGATTCCACAGGTTTACAGGAGGTATGTAGGCTTGCTACGGGTCCCGGCGGCCTTAAGCCGATCTGGATCCTAGCGCCGGTAACGGGTCGGATTTCCGGGTCGTTACACTACGGGTCCCGGCGGCCTTAAGCCGATCTGGATCCTAGCGCCGGTAGCGGTCCGGTTTCCGGGTCGTTACAATAATAGTCAGCAAGGTCTCCCTGAAAGATGTGATGAAGATTTATTAGTTCCTTCTGAAAAATTACAAATACTAACGTCTGCTGAAGAATCACCAACATCTGAAGAATCACCAACATCTGAAGAATCACCAACATCTGAAGAATCACCAACATCTGAAGAGTTGCCCATGATAACACCGTTGACCAAAGAATCAACTCAGAATGTCCTAGACATCAACATTTCTACTCAAGTAAACCTGAGTCCTATACTTGATGAGTGTAATGAAACAAGTAACTCTTGTGACAATTTGGCTCATAGATATCCACAAAAATCAAATAAGGGTGTACCAAGAAAATAGTATGAGCATGATCTTAGAGCCAATATTAAGTATCCAATTAGTAATTATTTTTCTACTCATAGATTGCCCAAGTCGTATGCACTTACTATTAATCAATTATCCAAAGTATATATTCCTAGTAGGGTGCAATATGCCTTAGCAGATAAAAAATAAACAAAGGTTGCAATTGAGATTGCACAGAATCCCGTACAACACGATCGCACCAAACATGTTAAAGTTGATCGGCATTTCATCAAGAAAAAGCTAGACCAGAAGATTATACAGTTCCCGTTTATCAAGTCAGAAGATCAGTTAGCTAATAAACTCACAAAAGCAGTGTCTGGAAAGATATTCTATGATATGTTTGGCAAGTTGGAGTATAGATATCCATACTCCAACTTGAGGAGGAGTGTTGGAATGAACTGCCTAATTAAGAGTAGATTACCTAATCATAGGGATTTGCACAATTAACAGATCTGATATATATCATTTCCTGTATAGACTTATCTTATTTATTTAGAATAGAATTATTTTTTTTTCTCTTCTGATTTTGTATTATAACTGTATCTATATATAACCTCATTTTCGGAGAGAAATACACGACAACTGAATCATTCACAAATTTTATCGTCCAACAAAATATTTTTTTTGTCTAAATTTTGTTTATAATCGGTCCTTTGTGTTTTGGTTTAGCTTTGCTTCTTTACATGCATAGGATTCACGATTGTTTCCCATATTTGATTATTCTCGAAGTTACATAGTGTTGTCGGCGGCAGCTATGGCTTATTTTGTGGTGTGTAGCATCAGTGGAGATATTTACTTGGGAATGATTTTGTTGGTTTCGGTGGAGTGAGCTTTTATCTCTGTGAACTTCTTTTAGAATTGGGTCATTTACTTTTAGTTTTGCTTGCCCGTACTTCCAACGTTAGTCCGTTGGACTTGTTTAAAATGCAATTTAATATATATTTGGCAAAAAATAAAATTATTATTATTTTTTATTTATAAAAATTTATTATTTAACTTCTCATCTTAATAAATCAGTGTTTATATCTTTAAAAATTTATTAAAATATTTTTATATTTTATTATTAATAAATAATTTTTTTTATTAAAAATAAATAAAAAATAAAAATAAAATTTTTAAAATTCAATTATGTTCTCAATAAACTTCATATTCAATTTTATATATCATTATTATTAATAAATTAATTTTATATTTAAAAAATTTATTAAAATATTTTTATTTTTTCTCCAAATAATAATTCTTCTCTTTCTCTTTTTATATTTTTAAGAGTAAAAGTAAATAAAATCGAATGAAAAAATAAATAAAATTAAATAAAAAATTATTTCGTGTAGAAATAAAAATATTTTAATAAATTTTTTAAAATTAAAAAATTAATAATAAATCCCTTTTATTTACACCTTGTTCTTTGTGAATCGGTCGGACTGGTTGAACTACGAACCAGTAAGGGTCTGATTCAGTTTTCGGTCCGGTTTTAAAACTGATTCAAAGCCTTGAACCAGCGTGCTCTACTTCTGCAAATGTGCCATTCCTATTCAGCATCCGACGGGTTGAAGCTTTGTCGCCTAGAATCAGTAGGACCTGAATGAGAGAGGTGACTGTGCTTGTGGATGGGCAGCTGCGAGGATTTTGATATAGAGTGTCCAGTAAGACATGGCGCGAGGGTTCATTCTCTCATCGCAAAGCAGAATCACCACCGTCTCCTTCATAACGAGGGTTCGATTTTCGCCGCCAAAATCCCAAAAGCTAATATTCATGTCTACTCCTCCCCATTTCTGTCTCCGCTTACCTCCTAATGTGACCCCAACTCGCTCATTTTGCTGCAAATATTCTCTTGTCCAAGACCAAGTTGACATGGTCAAGTACAAGGAAGCTTTTTCGAAGCAGATGGCTCTGGCTGGTCTCAAACGCCACCACCGTATTGGTTTGTTCACCACGCTTCCACTTTTTCTTTTGGTGCAAATATCCTTCTTTTTTTACCTTTGCATGTGCTGTAAATGGCCCGAATTGAGCGTAACTTGGCTTATTCTTTGGTTTGAGTTTCTGCATATGTCCGTAAATTTTCTTATCTACATGTTATATGTTTGGGTTTTGGGAAATTTTGGTCTCGGAAATAGCTATTATTTAGTCTTCAAAATAAAAGCAGGGAAAATTCTGTTTTTTTTTTTCTCTGCTTGTCAACAAAAGCGGTGCTTAAGTGCAGAAATTAACTGAGATATCGGCGCTCGCTTCCTTTCTCAGCTATAGGAGTATCTGGCGGCCCTGATAGCGTGGCGCTTTGTTTCCTAACTGCTGCTTGGAAAACTGAGCGTCCTAGGGGTGTTGGCCAAAGTGGAGGCTTTATTGATGGGCTTTTAGCAATAGTTGTTGATCATGGACTGCGTGCAGAGAGCAAAGAGGAGGCACACATTGTTTCTCGTCGAGTTTCTGAAATGGGTATATTTCGTTTTGAATGTACACCACTCCATAAATTGTGTTGGTGCCTTGGTGGTAATTGGATTAACCGATTAAGGATCGCATGAGTTGTGTGTAGGAATCAGATGCGAGATTGCCTGTTGTAGTTGGTCAGATGGCAGGCCCAAACAAGGTCATTTGCAAGAAAAGGCAAGAGACATGAGGTAACTATTTCCTCCTGAAGTTAGGGATTAGAACCTTTATCTCTGGACTCCATTCACCCACTCTCTCTTCATGTGGTGGGAAGTGGGGCTTATTTTGATAAGGAGTACTCAAATAATTAGGATCTTTATCTGCACACCAGGTACCAAAAATTACAGAATATTTGCATGCAGCACCAGATTAGTGTTCTACTAATTGCGCATCATGCAGATGACCAGGTTAGGACCAGCATGAGTTTTAACTTTTCTTGGCCTGCCTTCAACTGTTGCAGCATTTCTGTGCATGTGTAGCAGTCCATAGTGAAATCAAACGCAATAGCATAGTGTTTATGTTACTGGTTGTTTATAGCTTGGAAAGCTTTCTAAGGACACTATAATTATGGTGATTTCTGAGCAATGCAGGCGGAGTTGTTCATTCTCCGATTATCTCGAAATAGTGGTGTGCTTGGACTTGCTGGCATGGCATTTACTTATCAAACTTTCTCCTCAAGCATGCATTTCTATGATGAAGATTCAAAGAATGATGGCATACTTCTAGTGCGGCCACTTTTGCATTTTTCTAAGGAAGATATGTACAAGGTATAGATGAAAAAGATGTGGAAAAATTTATTTCTTTGGTTTAAGAAAAGGAGCATTACTGATATTGTTGACAGTATAATTTGTTGTTTTTACAAATGAAATGATATTAGCTTCTGTTAGTAATCTTTTTCAGGTATGTAAGGTGGGTGGCCAAGACTGGGTTGAAGATCCAACTAATCAAAGCCTATTATATGCTCGCAATAGGATTCGGATGTCACTAAGAAGTTTGTCATCATGTTGGTATAAGTGATACTTACTATAATTAGGATTTAATTTCATTGTATAAATATGCGGCATTAGGGTATCAGATAACTAGCTCTTATTTCCAGATACCTTCAAGTCTGAACTGCAAGCTGTAATCTCTGCCTGTCGAAAAACGCGTGCCTTTGTTGATCAATTTTGTACTAAATTGATGAATCAGGCTGTGACCATTGTGCATGTAAGAATACTTGACCATTGGATATCAATTGTCTTTAGTGCCCACTTTTTTATTTAAACTTCAAGTGGATTACTGTGGTTATCATATTATTAACTATTTCTGTTCCTGATGTGGTTGGTACAGCAGCATGGATATGCCATTATTGATTTAGAGATTCTTAATCCATCAAAAATGGCAGATTTATGCCTGACAAAGTTCATGACCTTGGTCTTGCAGGTAGTAATTAAATAGGCCTTCTAATCCGTTTGATTACTTCAATGAATTGCATTCTAATAATTTGGAAGCACTCTTTGATATTGTTTGTTCTAAATCTGTCAGTTTATCTCTCAAAGGCAGAGGCCTGTTAGAGGTAGTACTTCAAAATTGTTGTTGGAGTACATTCGCACTTTCCCATGCAAGGTACACTAGTTTCACCAGTATTTTGCTTATACTTCTATGCAATATATGCTGGCTTCTTCTTTGTTGCAAACTTGCAATTGCCGAAGTTTTTAAACAGTTCAGACACATTCATTCCTTGCTCTTAACTAGCAAATTCTGTGCTGTATATCATTGTTTAAGATCTCAATCATGAATCCTTGGAAAGGATCTTGCATGAGTGTGTCAAGTTTAATATGGATTAGGACTAATATGGCAACTTCACTAAAGATTGTAGAGGACCATGGCTTGTGCTCTATCCCTATCACCCTGATTGACTAAATACACTGAGAATTAACTGCTAAACAAATGAAAAATTGGGCTTTTGTTTTGGAGTCATCTTCTTCCTTGCTGCTTTTTGTTTAGCGAGCATAGTTAACTTTGGAAAGTCCCCTAAAGGAAGCAGATAACTAAAGTTGTGATCAGGAAGGCTGAAATCCAGATCATGCATTGTGATTCCTTTTGGTGGAATTTTTCCTAGAAAAGATGATACAAAAAAGAAAAAAGTTGAACTTCTTACTCTATATATATTTTTTAAAATCTAAGGCTCTATTTGTTTAAAATATGTGGAAAATATTTTCTAAGAAAATAGCTTATTTACCATTGTATGGTTGCAATTTTAAAAGTAAGGGATAATAAATTTGTATAGGAAGTTTAGTGGTCTTAATAAGATAATCAAAGTGTAGAAGATGACTTCCTAATTCCTATCTTGAAAAGGAGTCATTTTCCTCAAGAAAATTGCTTAATTTTCCTTTTTTTTGAGAAAAAATATTTTTTATTGATCAATTTTCCCAAGTGTCTCAAACGTTAGAAAATGCGGAAAATGTTTACTATAAAACAAATGGAGCCTAAATCTTCCATGATTTGGACTGGAGCCACATGCATAAATGTTCTACTTGTGTATATATATATATATATACTCTTCAAAGTTTGTTGTTTAATTAATTTGTGTTGGTAACTACTCTTCCTCCTCCATTTGACGTTCTACAGACCTCTCTTACAGCAGCTGGGTGTTACCTTTGTCCAGCTACTAGGTCAAAGGGAACCAAAATCCTAGTTTGCTGCTCTGTTGATTGTCCCTTTCCTTCGAAAATGGAATCAACTTTCATTCATTCTGATGCAGAAAAGACGAGGTCTATGCCATGTGAGTTGGAGCAAATTATAACTGATGGAAAATTGTATTCAGACCACTTTGTTCCAGATGCATCAGATGTGTATTTTTTGGACTCTACATCTGAATCAGTCCTAACTGAAGCCAAAAGGCTTAATATTATCAGCGATTCAACCTATAGGAATATTCTTCTGTTGCAGAAGGATGAAATCGAATATTTTAAGGCCAGAATAGAAGATGATGTTGAATGTGAGTCAAAGGATGAGGTTGAAAATATAACTACATGTTCAAATGAACCACTTAGACCTGGGCAAATATGCTATTTCATGAGCAGATTCATAGTCAGGTGGAGCCTGAGCAAGAATATTCCTGTTATTCCTATTCCTGAGAAAAGTTACTGTGATTGGGTTTTGGAAGGGGAAGGTTGGCATCATCATCCTTGGTCTTGCACACTCAGCCATGACATGGTTGTTGAGGTGCGACACATGATTGAGTCTGACTGGCTTTATCTTGCCAAGTTGTTGAACCATGCGAGTTTGGATAATGTACACCAGCAAAGAATTTGTACAGCCTGTGAAAGTGAGCAATCCTCAGTTAACAGAAATCTCTACTTAGTTTATCTAAGATTCTCAGCAGAAAGAGCTCTCAAGTTGTTGAAATCTATTCCAGTTGCTGCTAGAAGAAGTCTACCTGTCCTAGTCAATCATCAAGGACTGTTACTAAGCATCCCAGTAAGTTGACCTATTTTCTATCTATCATTTCTAATGGGAGCAGTTCTTAACACTGGCTTTCCATTCATATTGACAACCATTTAACATCTAACTACGACTTTTTTAAACTTCCCTGTTGCCTGCTGGCTGTTTTTGTTTTTACCCAACTCATCTCTAAATTCTAATATTGTTCTTACATCTTTCAACGTTTACTAGCTGTTCCGAAACTTAATAATCCTGTTTTTTCAGAGCATTGGCTTCAAGAATTGTCCTTGTTTGACAGTCTCATGTATATTCAAACCAAGAGTACCACTCGGTGGAGGACATAGTTCATTTATGCAATTTTTGTGAAGTAGATGTATTCTGTGGAGCCATTGAGAGTACGTGATTTTCCCCCAACTTGTATCGAGTCATCTTCAAAGTGTAAATTCTCAGCATCACTGCTTTTAGCTGCTTGTACGTCTCCATAATCCTGTGTATTTCTTGAAGCTCACGTCCTTTGAATAAAGGAAAGGGGGCCAAACACTCCACGTATTCTATTTTTGCACTCCGTATTTGTTAGTTTTTAGATTGAATTAACAAAATTATTATTACATGATGTACTGAATCATAACCTTATCTAAATTTTGTAAAATTATTTAACAGGCTTGAATTCAGTTGAGGCTCGAAGAATACTTTTCCGAGTATCATTTTAGTTGCACTTGAAAAAGGTAATTTAAAAAAAAACATTGAGAACTTTTATAGCCAAGTCATGTTAACTTCAATTTTAAATATATTAAAAAAAGTTTTTTTTTTTTTCTTGATTCCGGTTTCAAAACGTATTGGCAAGCAAAGGTGTTCTTGTGGTACTCTAGGGGTAAGAAGGATTTGTCAAGTCGAATGATACAAATCGCGCAGATGATGAAACGGCAGTTGAAAATCAATGGATCAAGTAGTTGAAAATCAATGGGAGAAAACTAAATTTATTTGATTTTTTAAAATTATTTTATTTAGAATGAAACGGTTTAATTATTATTTTTTTCACCTTAATACAAATCATGCATTTGCTTGTAATTTTGTTTCAAATGAAACCAATGTGATGACGCTAATCTGCAGCCTAGCCCTCCAAGTGATATTAACCTCAGAAGGGGCAACTGCATATGGAAATGATTTGGATAGAAGCTAACATGGGTAGGCAGCATAGTCATGGTTAATTAGAATTTAGAATGCATGAGTTCAAAATTCATTTATTCACAATTTCACGCATAAAAACAAAAGCCATTGTAAACCTATCCCATAAGCTCCACTTTCATAACCTATATTGGCAATGTGACGAGCTTGGATATATAGTTTTAAAGGTGCAACAAAATGCCCTGACAAATAAAGGGCTTGATTGTGTTTTTTCCATTTCATTAGGGGACTTGTGGGGCTAAATTTAGCCCAAAATTTTACAATCGGAAAGCAATTAATTCATTCCCCAAATCCCAATTTCTAGAACTGATGTTATGTACTTCAGGTTGTTTGTAATTCTTGTGGTGTTGCACAAATAGTTATTTGGAACTTGTCAATCCAACCTCAGCAGAAAAGACACAATGAGCTGAGGGGGTAACCATTATAATCATAATCTGCCCTGACCTCCCCTTTCCTTCAAAGGCTGAAATGACGTGAACCACTGCTTCCAAGGGGCATCATTTTGTTGTTCAATCCATGACAAGAAACCACTGTCTAACAAGCAGAACATATTGACATAGAGGAGTTGGTACCTCACTGGCACATAACGAAAATTCGCAATCTGAACTATTGGCCATACACCACCCTCCAAAATCAAGGCTGGGAGAAAGTCCCTCTTCACATCTTCCTTCACTTGAGTTGCATTCTTGCCGGTGGAAAACCCCATATAAGTGAAGAACACAAACAAATCAAATGGGCCAAAGATTATGCCATCAGCTGCCACTTTAGCAGCAACAAATCGCACGGACTTTGGTTGCAGTTGAAGCCTCGTTCTTATAAGCCTGTCCAAGCCTTGATACCTGAGAAAAAATAAAGGTTCATATACTGAGATAAATGACATGATCCTCTAGTGCTTGCTTGTGCATGAATTCTTAATGATTCAAAGGTTAGCATCTCAATTCTGACGTTCAGCATTTTACCATGCATAAGATGTATAATTCTAATTACATTTTAAACTGTTTGTCAGGTTTATAGAATGACAATAGCAACTTTAAGATGGATTGCTAAATGCAACTTTTGGTTCAGTTCTTTGATTACATTTAAGTCACTGGCCCTCTAGGAGAATTCAATCTAACTCTTGTACTTCACCTAATATATAAGGCATACCACATACATACAATCAAATTAACAAGGGTCTACACATTTAGCGCATGCAATATATGGTGTACCATATACATGCAACCCAAAATCCTTATGTCAGAAAATAGGGAAACATTGCCATCTCATTCACTGCATAAAAAATAAATGGCAAAGAAAAACAAATGTTGTTTGCAGTTTATCTGGCATTATTTTTGAAAAAAAGCTTTCTTAAATATAATAGAGAGTATTATACATTTGATTGAAAATTAAATTTGATATGTTTTAGCTATAAAAAACTAAAATAACAAAATAACATTTTTTAAACTGTTTTTTTCAACAAGTAAAATGGTGTCTATTCTGAAACCTTTTCCCTTTAAAAGCACTTTTCGACCTTGAAATTCAACATTGAACGAGTCCTTAGATGTTAGAAATCACTGGTGAATATTCATACACACACAGCAACACAAACATATACATGTATTTATAGGTGCTGATAATTGCTTATTCTAAGACTTAAAGGGACTCACTTAACTGCTAGGGTCAAAGGAATAGAATCAGAAATGTATACTCTCTCCTTGGAATAAGGTGACAACAGCTTCATAATCAGAACTCAAAATCCCATTTCCAAGTAATAAATTTATTCAATAGCATTTCCATGCACATGCCCCCAACCTAGTTGAAGTGTCAAATCATATACTACTGTAAACATTATCCCCAAAGGAAGATCCTTCGGTAGCAGAATATGCAGTAGCACACAAGATCAGATGAAATGACATAAAGAAAGGATAACGAGGAAAACACAAACCAAAAGTGACCAACTGGACCAACGAAGCCAAAGCCAAACAGACTAGTGATAGCTACACGTTTCCAGTTGACTTTGAATTCTGGTTGTACATCTTGCTGCATGAAAAAGAGATTATCAAATTGCTATGCGGAGAAATTGGTCAATACACCAAAATAACTAGGTTCAGTTCAAAGCATGGCAACCAAAAGGTGAGTTCTATAACAGCATCCATTAAGAAAAAGATGGTGTTAAACATAAGAGGAGAAAAATACAGTAAAATGAAATAAATAAAATATTATTAGTTTTCCATAAAATAACTTCTTAATTTATTCTACTGAAATTATAAAATTTTGATATGAAATGTTATGATGAGATTGAACATGATGTGTTTAGATCATGTTACTAGATTGTTAAGGTAGAAACCCTAACAGAGATGAAATACAGAAGTAGATAGAAGAGAAAGAGAGATCAAGAGAGAAGAGATAGGAGAAGAGAGAGAGATATTGAGACTGAGAAGAGATTGAGAGGGAGAGTATTATTGATTATTCTGGAATGCCTCTCAAGGTACACAGATCAGTCTATATATAACAAAGATAACTGCTTGTAACTAACTCAACAGCTCTAACTATTTCTCCCGCCACTTTACACTTCAATAACTACTTCCAACTACTTCTTATTCTTCTACTTATTTCTATATCTTTTCCTGTAATATGCGACATAGATCTGTAGTTCAGAAGATCAGAATTTTGCTATTGATATGGACAAGGAAGTATTCCTTGAATAATTGCAAAGAAAACAAGCACAGAAAGGGGATGCTAAATGGAATAGGGCCAAGAATAGTCAATCTCTTTTCAGAAATCCCTTTGCTACAAGATATAGGAATTCAGTTTTATAGGACTTCACAGGCCGTTTAAGGCTAGATTACCTTATATGCCTCTTTCCATTAATATTATGCAGTGCAATGCATTTTTCATTCCGAGAATCAACCGACTACAAATAAGACATAAATCCCTTTCTAACACTTTAAAATTTAGTCTGAAGGTTTGCTTGAAGATAACCCATGTCTTCAGCTTTTTGTCCAAAATCAAGGAGCAAAGGCATAAGAACTGTGTTTAGCATATTAGGAGTAAGAGAAGCATAACAAAATTAAGTATAGAAAGCAACATAGAATTGGAGGCACAAGCTTGCAACAAAAATTGCACTGCTACAGCAGATTATACAGCCTAATTAAGTCTCTCGACACAAATCCCAAGAAGTAGGCTACAAGGAGATGCACACTCTTGGGCAAGAGTAACTGTGCCAGTTCAAATCATGACAAATCTTCAAAAGGATAAACTCAAATCTATTTCCTACAGACAATAGAAATAAGCCCCGTAAGTATCAAGTAAACTACATAAATGCTCATAAACACCACTGTCTTCGCTGCAACCACCAAACTATGGATTTCTGATATTGGTAAAGAGATGCACAATTAACATGTAGAGTTCGACCTAATTGCAGAAACAATAAAAACCAACACAGTAACAAAGGAAGACCAATATAAAATATTACCGGTTTCCTTTTTCTCATTTATTGAACTACTGGTGCAAAGTTGTATGTATTATGGAATTGGGTTGCCCCATTAACATGGTACCACACCCTCAAATTACCATATCATCAAAAGGGGTCACTGTTGCTAAATACAGTAAGTTGAAAAACATCATTTCTTCACAGCATTAGTTCCCATAGTTTCAGTGATGAAGGGGGAACTGTTGAAATTAGGGAAATGTATAATGCGTCCATTACAGAAACAGGAAGCATCGTTAGGGGCAGCAGGAATCAATCAACAGGAAGCATCATCTGGAATACGCAATGACGTTCCATTCGCAATTCACAAGTGATAGCGCAAGTGAATGGAAAAGTTAGTAGCCAAATGCACCCAAAACCAAGAGAATCTAAAGAAGGAATCAGTAGAATAATCCCAAAACATTCCAGGCAATTGAAACAGCAAATTAACTAAAACGATTTAGCCAAATAGTAGCACTTAAAAAGATATAAATAGATAGAAAGCACATCTAAATGAACAACGGAAATTAAAAAACAATAAAATTGGTCCAAACTCTCACAGGAATATCTTCAAACTACCTGGTTTCAATTTTCAAGCAGCCCATTGAAAAAGATAGGAGGAAAAATACATAACGCAAAGAGTTTCAATTAAATCGAGAAAATCAAGGATACCCAATACACAAAACAATGTACAGAAGGTACTTATAGCAGAAGGTGGTGAGCTTACAGAATTGTTAAGGCGTCTGAGTGCTGTTGAGTGAGTTATGTATTGAGCACCAATATCACCAATGCCCCAGAGAATTCCAGAGCTGATGATCTGAGTCTTGACTGGATGAGAAGATAGGCAGTGCTGGTACCATTTCCATAGCTTCAGCATCTTATCAGGCAGCGGGGGAGGGAGAGCGAGAGAGAGAAAAGGAGAGAGCTTTAGGATCCCATGTCCTGCTGAGTATTGATGACCGATTTGGCAGAAGGTCTGACTTGGGCATCTCATTGATTTTATAAAAAGATGAATTTCTGCTGTTCTTTTCTTTACTTTTAAAAAAAAAAAAAACTAAAAATAAATTTCTTTTGTGCCTCCCAAAAGGATAAAATCCAATTTAGCCCTAACAAATAATAATTTAGATATTTAAATTTTAAAATTGATAAATTAAATATACATACAGTTATAAATCAAATTATACTTTTTAAATAAATTACAATTTAGTTTCGAAAGTTTATAATAATAAAACTAGTATTATATTTGCAAGGATTTTATTTTTTAAAAAATATTTTTATATTAAAATATTTGAATAGTTATCAGATTTTTATGTTAATTTTTATTTTTATTTTAAATTGAGCTAAAAAGACAAATAAATAAATAAATTGATGGTATTTTAATTAAACTTTATTATTATTATAGTTTTTTAAATAAAAAAATAAGAAAAAATAGAAATTTTTTATTTTTCATGCAACCAATGGTATTGCATTAAAAGGTTTAATGGACTACAACATAAAAGAGTGCAAAGCCACTCTAAAATCCAACCCAAGCCAAAATGAGGAGTGCATAATAGAAGCCCTCGCCATTGCCAAACCGACAATAACGCCGGAAAAAGATAGACATCAACAAAATTCAAAACGATGCAAAATAAGAAATAACCATGACCAGAAACACAACATCAAAGGGAAATCAGCAACAACAGAAGTCGAAACACCATTTTCGTGCTAAGAAAATAAAATCATAACAAGACCAAAAGCATGCAAAGCATCCCAGCAATTATCGTCAACACCAAACCCATTACCCATTCTGATCCGGCCAAACTTCGCACTCATTGCTATCAATCAGCAGTTTTCAGTCTAATAATTAAGGAGCCAATTTAAGAAATTGTACAAGATTTTCATGCCAAAATCCGTCCATAGAAGTAGCTCAAAAACAAAACGAACCAAATATTAAAACAAAAAAGAAAAAAGAAAAAGCAAAAACCATCGTGGATATTTGCCAAGAAACGAGCCTTCCTTCTACCTTCCCTTTCTCTCCTCCTTTTTCTTTCACTGCCCTCTTCTCTTCCCTTTCACTCTTATTTTAAGAAATCTAGATTTATATTGTGTTATTTTATTTATTGAATAAAATTATTGAAAGAAGTGCAGATTGGTTCTACAAAAATAGACATAATACTCAAGTTCATCTATTTTTTGATCTACAAAGAGACAATATATAATGAAATGTTTTAAAAATTCTAGCATACTCCATCAACATGAATAATAAAATTAATCTATATTCAGTATTTTTCTTTTAATTTTAATTAATATGATTGATGTAAAAATATAATAATATATCAATATATACTTTATTATTGTACTTATTTATAATAAATGAATTATTGTTGTTATTTAAAATGTGCAAAGTGCAACTTTCATTTCTTTTTCTTGCACTTGGTCGAGCTGGCAATTGGATTCCATGACTGCTTACACAGTCAACATTTAGTTAAAATTACTTTTCTTTTTTTGAAGAAGGTTAAAATAATTTTAATATGAAAGTCTCTTTATTTCTAAACTTAATAATTTCAATTGGATTCCATGTCTTTTGTCTTTGTTTGCATTATAACTCTGAAAAATTAAAGGAGTCTTTCCATCTATATTTAAAAATAAGGTATATTTTAAGCTTGATAAAATACAAAAAAATACAGAAATTAAAATATTTATATTAAAAAAGTAGTATATTTTTAAAGGCATTTTAATAATTTATCATATAATTAATTAATAAAAAACTAAAATTCAATAACATTTAAATTGATAGACAAAATTATAAAATTAAACAGTTGAATTTTAAAAATATTAAGAAATATCTATTAATTTTAATATAATTTAAAAATTAAAATATAATTTTTTCAAATCGAACTAATTGGCTATTTTTTACTTTTAAATTCTTAATCAACACAATCTAAATTTTAATATGTTAAAATCAATTGTAATTTACAAATTTTGTTATGTCAATTTAGTAATTTTCATAAAATACTATGATAATAATTATATATTACTAATAAAATTACTAAACATAATATATTATTGTAAAAAAATATAAACTATAGTATTGTATCTTTATTTAAAAAGTCTCAAATTGTTTTTATTATTATTTTGAAGTAAATGAATTAAACTTTAGGAAAAAAAAAAATGAATGCAGCTTCAACTGAAATATTTAATTATAATTGAAGTGGCTACAAAACTGTAATTAGAAAATTACGTGATATTAATTAAAATTTTTTATAAAACCTCAAATATTATTAAAATGGTGTATAATTAATACAGGCTATAAAATGTTACTATACTATTAATAATAAAATATTTCAAATTTTATATGTTATTAAACTATTTTTGATGTTACTTCTAAAATAATTTTGATTATTTCCTAAAATTAAAATTATCAAAATTTGTGAAAAGAAAAATAAAATTCTGATAAAATTACTACATCAAAAACAAAATTAATTTAATTATTTAATTATAATTAAATAATTATTTTTATCTCATTAGTTCAAAATTTTAACAAACGCATAGGAAATATCAATTGTCAAATAATAGCACAAGTTGAAGCACAATGGGCCATACCACCACTAGCAATAATATTCCAATTTCGAAATGCTGAGGGGTTTTGATTTAAATCTGATAATTGCAATTCACATAAATTTTATCTTTCAATAAAAAAATAGAAAGTTTATTTTAAATAGATATTAAATATTTTTAAAATTTTTTTATTTAATCTTTAAATATTTTAATATTTAATCACTTAAATTTTTAAAAAATTTAATAATTAATTTTTTTATATCAAAAATATTTTAAATTTTTTTATAATATTTAAAAATTAAAATTAGTAAAAAAATTAATTAATAAAATTTTTAAGAAGTTTAAAATATATTTTTTAAAATTAAAAAATTAATTAAATTTTTTTTATTAAAATTAATTAATAAATTTCTGAATACTTTAAAAAGTAAATAATAATTTTTTTAAAAAATTACATATTTTTTTAAGAAAAAATTTATATAAATTATTTACCGTACAAAGGTAACCTACTACACAAGAATAATGCAAAATCATATAAATACTAATATCTAAATCGGAAAATACACCAAAAATAGATTCTTACCATTTTATTCAATTTACTTATTATCATTTATTATTAAAAATCCAACTAAAAGATCCCTTAATTTATAAAATTTTTTAATTATTCTTAATAATTATATTATTTAATCCTGAATTTCTAATTTTAACATTTATGACTAAAATTCTAATAAATCAATTGATGTTCATTAATAAAAATTAAGAAATTTATTTCCCAAACTACAAAATACATTTTTATTAGATTTTAAAATATTGTGGATAAGAATTGCCAATGCATAACCCACTATCAACAAACATCAGAACGTTCGACCTCATCTGATTCCAGAGCTGAAGGGTACAAATCTGAGATCAGCACCAGGCAAACATACAGTCAACTTGCCATTTTCAAGGGCTGGCAGCAAGCCCAGGAGAGAGGATAAGCGCCTGTTTGAAATAATTCATACAAATTTGATAATTGAAGGCCACCGAAATCTCAAACAAGCTAGTTTTATTCCCGTTTCCCTCAACAATCAACCACCAAGAAAAGAGAAAGGCAAGTAAGCCAGGAAAAACAAATGTCTAGGTCATTCAAAACCCCACTTAGTTCGTATAATTGAAACACCCAAATTGAGATCCTGAATGTGGCAACAAGAAAATTTATTTCACATAAATGGATCATCAGATAGGAGCGAAAGACAAAAGTTTCTTAATCACAAAGATTATCAGTTGAACTATGCTTACGATCATCATATGACCCATTTTCTACAATTTAATAATGAGGTAATTTAAAAAAAAACAAACAAATAAGAAATAAAAAGCAAGAGATTAATAAGCCTCAGAAGGAAGGCAGTAGTGGTATGCAAGTAATCACAGATTTATCATATGTGACAAAATATACCATTTCTTTCATCACTGGAGAAGCAAAGAAGAAACACGACTACTTTTCAGTACTAAGCTTAAAAAAAATATAGGCCTCAGAAAGAAGATTAGATTGATCAACATTGATAATTTCAGACATATGCTTGTCTTTAAATGTTGTTCGATCATCGGCCGATTCTCAATCATATTAAGAAAAAAGAAAAAAAAAATTGAGATTGAAGAAGGGGGACTCGGAATATGGGTGGTGATATAGCAGGATGGTCGTCAAGGCCTGTTGGCCAATTACGACGAACGAGACCTTTCATGCTGAAATCGTCACCGTCCCCCATTCATCTTCTAAGCGAAACAAAGCAGAAAAACAAACTTCAAAACAAAGAATTTACATCTACAAAGACGAGAACAATAGAAAAAGAGAGTGAATCGATTTTTGGAAGTGATTTCCAGCACTAGCGCGGCTGCTTATAAAGAGAGGCGAGTCGGCTTGCTAGGGTTTTGGTTGTTTTTCGCGAGGGTTAAACTTCGGATTCTACGGTAGTACGTGTGAGTGCATATTACACACGTGAGAACTACTTCCGCATCATGATGATCGTGGCTC
This sequence comes from Manihot esculenta, assembly GCF_001659605.2. NCBI lineage: Eukaryota > Viridiplantae > Streptophyta > Magnoliopsida > Malpighiales > Euphorbiaceae > Manihot > Manihot esculenta. The sequence continues at coordinate 31,979,402 of NC_035176.2, read as the reverse complement.
GGTAGTCAAATGGAAGGTCCAGACTGGACGTCCAGTGACCCAGGGCCATTCGAGGTAAAATTAAAGGTCCAGACTTCAGTATTAAAGTCATCGTATAATCCCTTTAGTTTTTTTTAATCGTTCAATTTTGATGCAGTTAAGTCTACAATTTTTGTCTCAATTTTTTTTTTAAATAAGTGATATTTATAATTTAATATCTTATTAAATATTTTCTCTCATAAAATGTTTTTAAGACATTAATTAAGTTTTTATATATAGATATTTTAATTAAAAATAACACCTTTTATGTTTACTTTTATTACAATTTAATATATTTATTATTCTCTTTAATTTGTATAAAAAAAAAATTCATCGATGGATTAAAAAACAAAGAGAGCATATATAAATTAACTTGCAAGGCTCCAACTCACATTTCTATAAATATGGAATATCTTTCACTCGGATTCTTTTGACAATGTTTTACTTAAACATGTTTTAATGCCACATTTCACACTTGAAAATTTAGACAAATATCATAATGAGAAGAAGGGGACATTGAACATGAATATGAAATCTTATCTACAAAGGCAAACTTTGACTATTGGAGTGGCTCATGAAGTACAAATTCAGTGCCAACTTCTAACTGGGAAAATAGGGACCCAAAGCCAACAAGCCTATCTGCACGTATTATCCACCAGGCTATATTTCCATCCAAACTCTAAACCTACATTCTAAACAATAACCAATGTTACATAAGCCACCAGAATTTGATCCTATCGACCATCAAAATCTTGATCAGAACTCCGATCCAGAACTACGCACACCATCTCCTTGCAGCCATTTCAATGATTGTATTGTGGGTGTTCTGATGACTTAATCTGAAACCAATTCAAGCTATCGTCTTCAACTCAGCTTCTGTCAGATATACTTCTATCCAATGGAATGCTTGAATCCAATGTTGAAAGGACCTGAGGCATTGACATCCCCCCAGACACTACAATTTCTGTAATAAAAGAACAAATTAGACACCTTGAATTTGACTGTAAAATAGGCATTAATGGGAAAAATGATTTAGATCTCTCTCTCTCTTCAATACTTCGGCACAGAGAAATAAACAGATATACACTAATTATCCTCCAAGGACCACAACTTCAAGAGGTTGTTTCATGCCACAAACAACAGAACGGTTTCTGATACCTTAATGAAGGCAAAGTTTTGAGAACAGTCCTAGTCACAGGTGCAAGGCTGAGAATAACAATTTTATAAAACAAAAAGATAAAGAAGTTGAAGCCTTACCAATGCCTTCCCGAACTGAGAGACTGGGCCTAATAACATCTTTGGCGTTCACTAGGAATATATCACCAATATACAGATGATTTGTAGGAACATAGACACAGCATAGCTCCTCTTCCCCTGAATAGTTCTGCACTCAAAGGTTGAAGAAAGCCAAAAAACATGAATAGACATTCAAGCATAATGCTACATTCAGATGAGCAAACATCACCCTGTCACACAATATTACCTCCTAAATTAAGTTTCAGTGCAATGAATGACACCCTCATTCTGAAAGTATGATCACACGGCAAGCAAAGGCCAAAAATTTATATTTATACATACATATTCAGGAACCTTTTAGAGATTCAATGTCTTCCAACATGAATAATCAATGGAAGAATAACTGCACTGACCAGGCCATACAATGAAAATATGGTACTTGGCCAGACAGAAATGATAAAAGATAAATGAACATCGCAAATGTTACCCTTTCAGAGACTTGCCGACTCATTGCATAAATTCTTCCTCTTCTCTCTTCACCCAAATAAAGCAAAGGTGAGACAAAGCTATTCAGCTTTCAGAATTTTTTTTTTTTTAAAAAAAAAAAAATTAATATTCCAAAGTGCTCCAAAGACAGGCACATAAATATTTTCAGAAAATGATAGAAATTAGGATTGATCATTAGTCACCATTCAGGGTAGCATTGACCTAAGACAGTCAGCACTAGAAGCAGAGATTCGGGATGACCTAAAAGCAGCTTCCAATTGTAATTCACAGGACTTGTACATGATAATCAACATGGAAGACTTCATGGCATCTTTGGCCACAATCTCATGTGGCAGCATGTTGGCAATCCTATACAGATTTACAAGAGATGTAGTTGAGGAAAACGAGCACCATATGCCCATAATGTCCTACTTGCTAGTAATGTTGTCTCCTATGTACTAATAATGTTGTTAGTGTTAATAGTGCTATTAGTGGTGTTGTTGGTGTTTTGCTTTCTTTTCTTCCACTTGCCTTAATTGTAGGAGGGTGATCCTCCATGTTCTGATCATGCTAATAACTTTCCTTATTTATAGGAAGAGGTTACCCCTTCCCTCTTTGTATTTAAGTTCAGTTGAGTTAATAAAAGAGACATGATTAATTTGCCAAAAGTTGTTGAGTACTTTAACTCAAGAAATTTCCTTCCCTCTTTGTATTTAAGTTTAGTTGAGTTAATAAAGGAGACATGATTAATTTGCCAAAAGTTGTCAAGTACTTTAACTGAAGAAATTTTCAAGTTCTCTCTTAATGAGCTTGTGTTATAGTCACCATAGGTCGAAAGAAGAAAAACATTCCCTCTCCATCATCCATTAATCCCTCAACTCCACCCACTCGCCCATAACTAGATCCATTTCCCAAAACCCTAACACAACACCTATGGCCTCTATAAGAAGACCACAAACACATCAAATTAGCATATGTTATCAAGGGAGCAACAAGCAGAGTCCCAAACCTTGAAGAAAATTGAATTCACCTCTAATTAAGCCTTAATCAAATTAGCTAGTGTAACCTTTGTGAATATTTTGCTATAATCCATCCAATTTTGGGCATATTTCTTGTAAAGTTCTCAAAAGAAAAGACCCCTTACCGCCATGCTAGTTTGGAACAAGCCTTTTTTCTGCCTATCCCTAGCTTGAAAGCAACACCCTAACCACATTTAAAGGTCCATGTTGCACATGAACAGACAAATACGAGCATGATGACAAATTTTAAGGATGCATGAGTTCAGAAAAAGAATTCTCCAAAACTATCCAATAAGTAGAACACAAGTAACCCATGAAGGTGCAACTAATATGCTTGAATAAGTATCAAGTGTGTGCAACAGGTAAATTTTATTTTTAATACACCAATGACATGTCTTAGAATGTAAAGGGTTTACAAGGATACATTTGGACACCTGGAAAATGTAAACATCATCATCACTACCATAATACAGAATGCATTACACTATCTGTTAAAAATCCATATCTAGAATTAGGCAGAATATGAGATTCTCCACTTATTTCTATAACACTGACACTTGATTATTTTAAAAAGAAGTAAAGAACAAGAAATTGGATGGAGAATTCACTCTTATTCTGTCTACACTCTAATATCAAAATATATCTCTCTCTCAAAATCCTTTAGACACTAATACAAAGAGTTAACAATATCTAAGTAAAGAACCATGGCCTGAAATGATATGTGAAATAAAGAATAAATGTTATTGTAGAGATTTGCAATTCTGATGTCAAAGGATGTTTGAAAGAGAAATTTCTTTTGCATTTCCTTCCAGTCTTTCAAGGCAAAGACAAATAGAATGCATATGCATGTGCGCAGGAACTTCCTGGAACATCCAAATTTCTCTTTACATATACCAGCCACATAGTGTCATAATCTTTTAACAATCTGACACATTGATACCCAATCCTAACATATCATTTTATTTCCAAATTTCCTAGTTAATTATTCCCCAAGACTGCTGCAAAATCTGCATGAAATAGGTGCAGTGTCATGGTGATATTACACTACAGAAAAACCATTTTCACACCTGGAGGATGACAGTTGAAGTTATGAACCCAAATGCATATTCACCAATACGTGGATGTCTAATGATGGCCACTTCCTTGAATGCCTGTGTGTTTTGATCTGAGTGAGAAAGAGATGAAATGTGAGTTGCAGTTATCCATCGATGTTCAATGTAACAACAAGGAACTAGCAAATAATGCACCTGGTGATATGGCAGCACTAATCTGCTTCGAAGCATTATAGATATGACGAACAAACGGCATCCGTTTGATAAACCACTCCCCAAGACCCAAGACAGATGCTCCCAACCAGGATGACATGAATACCCCAACCAAGAAAATGAATGTTATGGAAGTTATGAATCCAAGACCTAATCAATAAACACATAGAAACAAGCCAAATAGTCAATATGATGATATACTAACCAACTTTATTCATCATTCTAGGCCACAACACAACACAAAAACTGAGAAAAACCTAAGATTATATTACATCTTAATAGAGACTTAACTTATACCACATATGATAAGTTTAGTTATCCAAATAAGAAAATCACGGAGTTGTTACTTGTTCATAAATTCATGCATCATGCATTTAGAATTTATCTCATAGACAGAATCACAATATTCACAGTGGTTTAGAATTTGAATTTGAATATAAAGCATTATACATAAATCATAGCATTGAAAAAAAAATGTGTTCCACAAATACTGAAGAAGCTAAAGTGGTCAATAATCACGAAAACAAAATCTCATTCTAACATAAAGAAAAATGACTTTACCTGTGGACTTTGCACTCTACAAGACTAGTGAACCTAAAATGTTGCCTCAGAGTCTATAAAAGATTTCTTTTATTCATAAATATCCATTTACCAACAAGGAGAGCAAGCTTTGAGTTCCTAAGGGAAAAGAATGCTTACCAAATATATTGATTCCAAGTTGGGCATAGATTGGGGAGAAAAATCCATCAACAAAATGAATAAACCACCATGTTACATAGAAAGTGACAGCAATGGGAAATAGAATTACACTGCAAAAAATAAAATACATAAGTAAGCAGCATTAATAACAGCATTGAGCACAATAAGCACAACTGTATACAAATTTCAACTATCGGCATTACACATTTTAGAGGAAAGAAAGGATATGCAAGTAAATATGCCCAAGGATCTAAGAGTCCAAAGCCCATCACTAAAAATGAAAGCCATAAAGACATCCTGGTTGATCTACATGAGTTCTATAAACCCCTTACATTAGGGTTTCCTTCCTCAGTGGAGATATGGATGACCCTTAAAATGTAGGAAGGTTAAGAAAAAAGCAACATGACCAAGAGATAATTAAGAAGTGTTTTGGGTGGGGCATGGGGAAAGAACATAAATTAATAATCAGTAAAGTCCTTTATCCATGCAATTTATCATGATGGCATTCAATGGAAAGAAAATTTTTCCAGGAAAACAATTAAGCAGTGTGTGTATGCAACCACCTCTTTGAAAGGAGATATTACATCAACTATTTGATACTTGACTTAATCTGTAAATACATTTAAACCTTTAAGTGTATAAAAGATCACAAGGAAGATACAGAATATGCGTGTGTGCATGTGTAAGCAGAGGTAAGAATGAAATCCGCACCATCCAGTCATGAACTTTTTTGAAGCCCAGCTCCTAACAACTTTGCAAAATGTCTACACAGAAAAAATGGCACGCAGCAAATGTCAGATAACAAGAGACAGAACAGGGAATCAAAGAAGACATACACATGAAAGCTACTTCTTTCCAATTTCACAAAATAATAAATCTTCTGCTCAAGGAGTTTCAAACTTTCAGCAAAAAAACAATACATAATGTAATTTATCGAAACTCAGTGGAATACAGTTTCAGTAGCCACCACAAACATTTTTTATTCAAAGGATTTAAGAATTCATATAATATCTCAAATTGCATTCAACTTTAAACAGCTTAGAAGCCAAATAATTAAGGTCATTTTCTAAATCAATTTCAGTGCAAGCAGTTGAAAATGGAACGTCAATTCCTCAAAAAGCTACTCAGTTGAATCAAATCTTATACAGAATACAAACAACTCATCAATTTTAAACCGTATCAAGCTCTAATCTGCAGTCAGAACGGCGCGATCAATCAGAAATTACTGAAGAAAGGTACCAGAAATGCAAAAGCCCACAAAACAAGGCAAAAAGAGAGCGAATATACTTATTTACCTCACGTCCCGAATGATGCGACGAGGAGGAAGACGAAGAAGGTTTAGGGGCGACATCATCGTGTACGGAGTCGGCGACTGGGATGAGAAGCTCTCGATCCCTCTCCCGGTCCCTAGTGGCCATCACGATCGCGGATTTCTCATCGCCCATCGGCTATGAAAAGGAAAACGACAACGTGTTAACGAAATTCGAAAAGCCTCAGGTAGCTGTAATGACTCAGTCTCCGGCTGGGCCGCCCTCTATGACTGTGTATGTTCCAGGAGAGCAAGGCTCGGCAAGCTGCTTTGAAATGTTAGGGATACAAATTTTTTTCCTGTATTTTTAAAAAAAAAAAAAACAGTTAAATATAATAAAGGAAATAAAACAAATAATGGCACGGAGATGATTAATGAGCGTAAGGTATATACATAATACATGTGAAGTTTTCAAGGAAACGCCGTCTCTCTTGAAAAACCATAATGAAGGGTTTTGGATAATTACTAGAGTATTATATAATACATAATTTTATTTAAAATTAGGTGTTTCGGTTTGTAAGTGGAATTGGAAAATGATTCCAGTAATAAAACTAATTGAAATTATTATACTATATATTTTTATTGTTAATTATTAATTCTAGTACTATGGAGTGGTTGACGTTGACAAGCTGCCACTGGATGCCAGCGTGTCGGTACAACTGGGCGCATCTGTCATACCAGAATGAAATTAAATAAGCCGGACTTTTTTTTTCCTGACCTTAGCCGCTTTGTCCGTGTATTAAATTTTAAAAATATATTTCATCTTTTATAAATAAAATAAAATAAAATAAATTATAATAATCTATATATATTATTATAATTTTAAAATAATAAAACAATTATAAAAATATTGAATGATAGAAATATATATTTTTTAATTATATATATATATATATATATATATATATATATATATATATATATATTTTTAACAAGAGTAGCAACTTTCATTCAAGAAACAGAATTATGAAACAAATAACACGGACAAGGAAAACTGTCTAGATTTTCTAGGAAAGGTTGTTTGCTTGGCTAACAGAAGTGATTTCGCTGTTTTGACTTTGAGAGACTCGGATTCATCAACTGAATTTGCCATAATACCACAATTGAACCTCCATGGAACTAACATCAGTAATCTTGACAATAACCAGACAGCAACCATAAAATGCGCAACATCGTCCCTAACAAGAAACCCATACTCATAGCATGCTTGATCCACACACAATGCATCATCTATATCGCATTTCAAATGTCTACTTTGGGGACAATCTCATTGAATATTACTATTAAAGTTTTAATTGTGGGCCTTATGTTTAGAGCTGATTCCAGTTGGGTTCAATTTGTTTTCCTTGACGCAGTGGGCCTTTTAGTTTCAATGTAATTGGACTCAACATTGTATTCTGTTTATGGAATGAATTGATATTAGGAAGAAGAAAAGAAGGGGAGGGCGGCGGATGGAGACAAAAACATGTACAGAAAGGTTGAGCTACGTGCCAATCTAAAACTACTCATACGAAAATGAAACCACCCATTTATGATTCATATTTCATTATTTACAGAACCTTCTGGTTAGTCATCAGATGCTGTCTCTCTGCTACAAAAATCCCAGTGCCATACGATACAACGGGAAGAAAACACCACCTTTTGTGATTCAAGAGAGATACAAGGCGAGATGCGGGAAGGAAAAGCCATGGTGAAGGAAACAGACATGCCGGTGAAGATGCAGCTCCAAGCTATGGCATGTGCTTCTCAAGCCCTTGATCTCTATGATGTTTCTGATTGTGTCTCAATCGCCGCCCACATCAAGAGGGTATTTTACAAGCATTTTTTTTTCTTCCCCATGATGTTACTTTAATTCAATTGATTATGCTTTTTGAGGATTTTATTTGCATTTTTGCTCACTCTGGATTTCCGGGATTTTGCATTTGCAGGAATTTGATAAGATGTACGGTGGTGGATGGCAGTGCGTGGTGGGTTCAAATTTTGGTTGTTTCTTTACTCACACACAGGGCACTTTCATTTATTTTGCGGTGGAATCCCTCAATTTCCTTATTTTCAAGGGAGCTTCTTCTTGAGCCTTCCATCTCGAGCATGTGATGATACTTGTTTCTCATGGTGATGCTAGATTAGTATGTATAGGAAGCTATTAGCTAGGTAGCTGTTTCTGTTTAGAAGTGCAGAGGTAGACTACTCACTAGAACTTCTACCTGTTAGCTTTTCTCTACGATCAATGGAGCATCATCGATGATGTGCAAAGAAACTGCATGGCTGCATCCTCTTATTTTTTGATTTGGTTGCATTTGCCTTCTGGAAATATTAAAGGGTTTTGAAAGTTAAGTAGCTGTTGTTACCGAGAAGTTTCAATTTGCAGCAAGTAGGCGGAGCTTCGATGACCTTCTTGAACTTTGATTAATCCCTGGGAGACAAATTATGCAGGTTCTATGGCTGAGTTGGCCAAAAAAAGGCTGGTTAGGAATTTTGATTAGATGCTTGATGTAGGGGTGAGATGCAGAGAACCACAAAGAACTTCTGGACAAGAACACCACTATAACAGATGATTTAATTGGTGCAAACTGCAATAATTGAAACTCATTTTCATTACGACACTCTGAAAACTGAATTTCTTCTATGGCCTTCTTTGCTAATGCTACCTGCAAGGTCAATAAGCTCATCATGGCAGATATAGATCACTTTCTTATTTTTTACAGTTGTTCAAATGATCAGAGAATTAGCATTGGAGTCATCATTTGAGTACGAGATTCGAGAAAGTGACCAAGAAATTCAATAGTCCTGTGGTCCTCTTGTCTTTGCTTAAATGAATATAAAGTTTTAAAACCAAATAAAGGGTGTAACAACAGCGAGGCTATAGCCATAAAGCTCAGCTTTTTCGTCTTGTATATTTAACTGAAATCACTTATTTACAGAAAGACTGGTTTTGCCTAATTCTCAACCTTTATATAAATACAATCATAAAGTGTAAAATGCTAAGAAATCATGAAAAGACCTCCTCTATCAACTCACTCACAAGCGACTTCTCCAGGTCATTTAAAGCTTGCTCAATTTCCTCCATAGAGAATCCATTTCGCCAACCCAAATCCCATATTCCACTCACCACGTCTTTGCACCTCATATCTTTCTCAAATGTTGCATACAGATTATCAGTAAGAAGGTAGTCGCCTGCAAACTTTTGGTAGCTCCTAAGAGTTTCAATTCCTCTACAAATTTCCTCTGCCAAATGATCTAGAGAAAGATGAATTCTTGAATCTCCTGTATAATAATATAATGGAGAACGCCATGTTTGTGCATTAGGAAGGCTTCTACGTTCAATGAATTCATGTGCATAATCTAGAGACAGTTTAACATCAGTTACTTCGGAATCGTGTATGCCAAATGTTGGTAGGATCTTAGGATAACTCATATTTAGATGAAAAAGATCCTTTGCAAGGTTTATGAATGATGAACTGCACGAAAGCATATATTTCACTTGGTATGCACTTTTGAAGCCCGTGTCATCTGTTCTAATGCGAGTCATTTGATCATCCACTTGTTCGGCAGGTTTAGCATTTTCCCCATTTTCAGAGGTTGGCACAGTGACAGTACAAAGGGAACTCTGGTCACCACCATCATATCCTACAAGGAAAAAGGGCTTGTATTAGGACTAAACCAGGTAGGCAAAAACAAAAATTATAAATTTACATAACAATTATGTAACAAGCTGTTTCTTTCCCTCTAATTGTAGAGGTAGTATAACCTAATTGTTGTCAGATATATGGACTCTTCGTTGACATTTGGACTCTAAATCTGCGTTAATGATCAGTATATGAAAAGAAAAAGGAAATACATGGAAAGAAAAAGAAAAAGAAGGACAATCTTCTTGAATAAGCATGCTTATAATTCACACGATTCACAAAACAATTTGTATGTCCAGCTAACGAAAAGGTTGTTGGTAGACTGTAGGGAAATTTACCTTCAGATTGAAGTTGGGAATCATTTGCTTCTTCCTCTGTAGATAGTTGATCAGCACGTGTCATGGGGGATCCTTCCTTTTCTGAGTGATCACTGTATATGAGATCATTCCTCTCATCATCTTCTCTGCCTTTTAAATTATCAGTCTGCATGAAAGATACACAGCATTAAATCTCAGATAAAGAAAGTTGGTCTATTTCTCAGCTTAATTCATGTTTAAATTCAAATTTGTAGCTTATATAAAAGACAAGTAAAAAGAGTTAATTTCATGAAGACTGATTGCAAGAAAAACTCACATTTGGTTTAGCTGCTGTATGCTCACTTGCTTGTTTTTCCTTTTGCTTCTGATCGTTAGAATTATGATTGTTAGTGTGGGTTGTGAGCTTTGAGATTGATTTTCTAGTGGTAACACGGTGCTCTGGAATATGATGATTTGTCGTAACAGATCCATTTTCAGGTTTCCTCAGCTTGGTAGAGGTTATCCTGGGTTGATCTTGAGATGTAGACACAATTTTAGCCTTCACAATTTCCCTCTCTACTGGTTTTCTGCTATTGGCCACCAAATTCCGACTCTTATCTACTTTCTTATCTGTGGTCTCTTTTCTTTGTCGTTGATGATGTGCAGGATTATAGCCTTTTATCAGAGAAGAATCCTTCAAATTTTCCTTGACTTCTTTCTCCTCTGCACCTGTGACTGCCCTTTTTTGGTCTTTAGCTCTTTCTTCATTGCTAAATCTTTTCATTGGAGCCTTTTCTGCTTCCAGTTTCTTGTGCACCTTCTTTACTTTCACAGCCACTTCTTTCTGTTCAATTGTTCTGATTTCTCTCTCTTCTGGTAACCCAACTACCTCAATGTGATCCTTTGCTTCTTCCTTGATTACCTTTTTAATTCGAGCCTCATCTGCCTCTGTTCTGCGGTGCATTTTGCTGTCTTTATTATCTATTGAGCTTGAAGAAAAAGGTCCTTTTATTTTCATTTTTCTCAGCATCATTCTTGTGTTCATGGATCCCTCTTCCCAAACCATTGGTGCAGGTGCCTCTTCTGATTCAAAGCAGGGAACACGCAGAGGTTTTATAAGTACAATTGGTGCAATGCCATGGATTGACGTTTGCTTAGAATGGAAATCACTGGATTGATGAGACTGGGATTTGAGCTCTTTGACAGAAGTGCTTTTCAAGAGTCCCTGAAATTGCACGGTTTCAAGTAATTCCTTCAGCGTCCTTCCCTCTGAATCTACCTTCTGTACCATGGGTTGAGGCTTTTTTAGCTTTGGCATTTCAATGTCGAAGACTGGCCTCTGCTGACTCAAATTCTTCTCCATATCCAACTGTCTCTCTGGAGGCTGCGTCAATTTCTTTGAGGGCATGTCTTCCAAACCCATTAGCTTGGCAATCAAGCTTGGGCCTTTTCCTTTCTTCTCTAAGGCTATTTGTGATGCAGTGGACTCAGAAGAAGGAATATAGTTTGACTGAACCACTGACAATTGGCTTGAGCTTGTGGAGGGGACATGTGAAATTGAGTCCAGCTTTCTCGTATCGAACTTTGTCCTCTCTTGGCTAGATGTGTTTGGAAGCAAATTTTGCCTAGCAAAGCTGTCTCTGATTGCATTCCTGAGCTCCTCAATGCAATCTTTTGATGACCCATCAGTAGAATGTCTTGGTTTTTGAAATCCTAGTTGATGATTGTGATCTACAGATAGATGTGAACTTGTTCTCTCGCTACCCACTTCTTCAAATTTTCTTCTTTCTGGTTTCTCCTTCTGCTTTTTCTTCAACTGAGCCATATACTGTGAGGCTTCTTGCAACTTACCAAGCATGGTTAGAGAATCTTGCAGATCAAGAGCTCCTTTCAACAACTCCTTTGCAATATCTTTGGACTGTCCATCACAGCTCAACCCTTTTGACAACGAGTCAATCAACTGGTTCAGCTTCTGAGCTCCTCTAGAGACCTCCCGGAGCTGAAACGAAGAGGGACTATGATGCTCTTCTATAATCTCTTTAGGGACCATCTCTTCTCTCTTTTCCTTGTATGCCAAAGATGTATTTGATTTCTTCTGTGTTCTATGATTGTTGACCTTATCCTCCATTTTCTGAGAAGCACTCTTGGATCTTCTAATTGTTCCACATTCTACAACTCCTTTGGGATCATCACAGGTGACAAATGATCTGTACATATTCTATAACAGAGTTTCACATTGACGAGGTCAGATGCTGCAAATGCTTGTAAGAACAAAAAACAAAGAATCCCAAATAATACTCACATAATTTTGGATATTCTACTCAAATTTGTCAATAACTGCCTGCAATCAAGTCAGCTTTCCATCAGATCAAACACAAACAGAAATAAAGAATCAGTTGCCGCCATGATAAACAATAATTATGTTAATAAACAAGGCTAAAAAGCTTGTTCTTCCAATGAAATGTTCAAACACAGGAGGATAAGTCCAAAAAGGTAAGTCCTAGAATCTCTAAACTTCTCATGGAAAATGACCCATGAAATTCCTGAAGACAATCATAGAAATGAAATCAACTGGGATTGATTTGGTCATCAATATATGAAAATTTTTAACTTTTTATGCTAAACATTATTAAAATGCTGGCATAAACATCAAGTGAAGCATTTTACCTAAAATCTTACTTTGTCCTTTCTCAGCATTCCTCAACAGAATTCTCCTTCCTGTAACATCCACAACAAAACAAGAGAAATGGGAAGAAAAAAAAAACAGGTGAGAGAAAAGCATTGCATCGTGAAGAATCTGAAAGCAACAAAGATGAAAAAGATTGAAGACCCAAGAACAGAGAGCTACCAAAGACTCAGATCCACAAAACAGTCGGTGCATTGACTTTGAGAATTGTGTTTTGGTTTGGAATTTTGGATTGCTTGTGAAAGCAAAGAGAGAGAGAGAGAGAGAGAGAGAGGTTCTTAGTTAGTTTAATGGGGACAATGAGATCAGTGAAAGATTATTATGGGCGCAGTTTGGTTTGTTTGTCGTAGGCGTAATGCACTATGGCGGAGAATCTTACTCTAAAAACAAAACATGACGATACGATAGGAAGCTGACATTGCATTATGGGATAAAGCAATCGTTCTTCCATCTTGATTTGGAAACTACCATTACTCTTTTACTCATGCTACTTGTTTATTTAATGATTAAAGTAATACGCAAACTACTCTGATTATTTTATGGAGATTTACTACTCAATCCCTATAAGTTTGTAAAACTAACTATTTAATCCTTTTTTTTGTAGGGCTCACATTTTACTCCTGGATTCTCTTTTTGAATTTAACCTTAATTATTGCCATTAAATTAGGTGCAATTGTACTGAAAAAGGAAGTTGTGATTTGAAATTATCAGCTGTAAAATTGTGAGCATTACCTTGTACTATACACACTCTCATGGCAAGCTTCTTGTCTCCCTAGATTTCAACCAGATTTAAATTATTGACAGACCTCTACACCCAATTTTTTCAGAATATTTATTGTAAAAGTCCATATTCATAACAACAATTTGAATTTTCAAATCTTCCATTACCCAAATTTTATCTCTAAATAATACTATAGCTAAAAGCTAAATTTACCTTTCACTGGTAAAAAAACATTAAATTTAATTTTTTTTATTTAAATTTATCTCTAAATTTAGTCTTTTTTCTATAATACTGTTGACCCATAAATCTAGCCAATTGCAAAGGCTACCCAATTAGGCTTGGGCAGGTATAATAAATTAGATGATGATAATTAATAAAAAAAGAAATCCCAAATTTGTCTCTGGGTTAACAGAAGGCATTGAAGTTGAGATGAGCAAGTACTTTTGTTTTGGTAATCTTTGTATTGTCAATTCAAAATTTAGCTTTCCACCCTAAAGTGAGAGATTGAGTAGCAAGAAATTTGCCAAGCTAAAGGTTTTGACAAAATTTAAATGCTGTCACAGGAGTCTTGCACTTTTGTTTCATAAACATAAATGCATTCAAGATTCAACTCCCCACCATTTATTTACATTTCTTGTTTTGGGTCTTGAATGTAAATAAATGCATAGCTTCAAGTAGCTGTTTAAATTTCAAATTTACAAATTATTCAAGTTTTTATTTCACTCCTTACTCATTCATCATCAAACACCGTTCTAATCTGTATTTACAGCCTTAACCTGATTATAACTATATTAGAGTAAAATTTTAAATCAAACACTATTCTAACGAGTTTTGAGTTTGCAGGACTTGATTTCAGTCCGGTGTCAAAAACCAGCTGTGATCAATATTCTATTTTGGCAAAAAAGTAAAAAACACAGTTTTAATTTGTATTGCACTTGCTGTGAATTCAACTTTATGATTTTGATGCATAAGTAATAGCTTCTCAATTAATAACATTTTTAAATTTATTTCACTGTACTTCTGATTTGAATAAAAGGTTTGTAAAAAAAGTCAAATTAACTAATTGATTTTATGTTAACTCTTCATGTTTGTAATGAATTTTGTTTTTTTTTTTATTTTAAAAAATAAAAATCAGTATTAATTTTTGCTAAGAGTTTAAATGGGGCTTATTAATATTACAGAAATAAGAATCACCCACAAATGCTATGGACTGGAAATTTTCTTAGAAATGAGCATACAATATGTAAAAAATAAAAAAATTATTAAAAATTTAATTTAATTTAATTTTAAATTAAATCAACAGAATACTCAATTTAATAATAGAGACCTTACATCTGTCACATTAATGTGCAACAAAATGTAGGAAAATTCCATAATTAAAGTATGAGAGGGAAAATTCCTTTATTTAATAATACAGATTCTATGGGCTTCCAATCAGAGTGGTGAGATACGTCCAAGAAAAATAAAAAAATAAAACAAAATAGTATGAATGCTTCATGCTTGCATAAGCCATTATTGAAGAAATTAAAACAAATACCTAATTTATTTTAATCAAAGAAATATGTGTATATAATAATTTTGTCTAGTTTTATTTTATTATTATTAAGATGGTGGGTGGGAAATTAATTAAATATTATAAAATATAAATAGTGGAGAAACAATATGATCATATTGACTTCTTTATTTTAGTATGATAATTAAATGCACTCTTAATTTTTTTTATTTACAATTAATTACATCATTGGCTATTTAAGTTAAGAATTATTTTTTTTATTATTGTAAATAAAAATAAATATCACTTTTTTTTATTCCATCTTTCTCTTTATTGATTAAGTAGTAGTCACCTTTCCCTCATTCCTTCCCTTTCTAACTAAAAATCCACACATCTTTATCTAACAATTAACTATTAGAAAAAAAAAAAAATCTTAGCTCCTTTAGTATTGCATTTATTATTACTTTTCCTTACAGAAAAATGCAGATTTTTTTTTTCATTCATTTCGTCAATCTTTGCACTACGATCAATGCCTCATTTTTTAAAATCATTACTAATAAATTAAAATTCATTAACATTAATTAAAATATTCAGTCAAATTTGATTACAATTTCATTCTACTTGCATTGAATAGAAATAGTTTAAACTATAATATTATAAAATTTAATAATCTTAAAATAAGATCAATCCACATATTTAAATTTTAACAATTACGATTAATGTTGTGAAATTTAGAAAATCATAAAAAATTTTAAAAATAAAATTTTACAATTAAAGGTGTGTAGTATTCGGTTCAAATTAAAAAAAATCGATCGAATAGAATTAATTTTAAAATTCAGTTCGATTCGGTTTGATTTTTAATTTTAAAAATTTTGGTTATTTCATTTCGGTTCGATTTTGATTAGAAAAAAATTAAAAAAACTGAACCGAATTGATTAGTGGTAATAATATGTTATTTTCAATAATATAGAGAAATTAAATTATATTAAGATTAAAATATTTTAATTAAATTTTAAAATATTAAAAATAAAGCGTAAAAAATAAAAAAATTTATTAAAAATCGAAACCGATCAAACCGAATTGAATCAAATCGAATCAGATCGGTTTGGTTTGATTTAATTTCTGATCAAAATCAGTTCGGTTCGGTTTCATAAATACTAAAATTTTGATTTTTGGTTTATTCAGTTCGATTTTAAACCGAACCGACCGAATACTCACCTCTATTTACAATATGTGTGTAAAATTGTTCCAGAAAAATCATATCTCTCCCCTTTTATCTATTTTCCTTTTATCCTCTAATGACGTATAACTGTCTTTCTGCTGCATCGCCACTTATTTCTGTCTTCCTTTTATCCTTTAATGACGTATAACTGTCTTTCTGCTGCAGCGCCATCTATTTCTGTCACTCAGACCATACGTATGGGCGAGTCAAAGCACCTCTCCACGTTAGGCGGTCATTTAATTTCTTTCAGCCCACGTGCTAACAGACCCCGAAGTGACTGAACTTGTTTCTTTTGCTTCCCGTCACATCACCAGACTAGGCCTTCTTTTGATAGGTTCGTGTGTGTGATCAATTCGGTCTGCTTTTGATCACAGCCTATGCTGGACCGACCTACTTGCATACGGTTTGATGGGTTTTAGGCTCGTATTATGCGCCAGGGCCAGGTTCCATCCAAAAAAAGGAAAGTCGTAAAAATATAAAATGAAATTATATAAAAGAGATCAAACAATGAATATCAATCATATAAACTAAGGTTTAACAATAACAAATAATAGAAATAATATCACTAACCAAACTGCTAAAGCTTACAAAATTTTTAGTGCTAAAGAAGAGGAACGCTACACAACTACCAAACTAATTCCCATCAAGCAAAGTGATTGTCTTCATTACATCATTAAATCAGACAAGGTATCTAAAAACTGTCTATAAATGTAAGATCTTTCCCATATTGGATTGAGACTGCTATATCCTCTGTTGGAGATACACAAAAGTTAGTTATTTTTGGTTGTCTTTCCCGGGCTTATTTGCTTCCATTGACCTCTTCAACCCTTCATTTCTTCAACTAACTTAAAACAATATTACTTGGCTTAGTTTCTAGTTAGCCGTTTTGTTTTATAGTTGTTTACGTCCTTTCTCTATGAAGTTTTTATTTATTGAACATGCAGCCCACCGTCTTCTTCAACTACAACAATCAACAAAAACTAGCTTTCTTCCTCTCACAACACAACCCAGAAAGATTCAAGATAAAGAAAGAACAAGATGGTTGGAGAATTACAACGCCAACAAAACATTAAGAAAGCCAAATCATTTCATTTGAAAAGGATGTTTGAAAACCCAGGAAAAAGAAATGCTCACAGCTGGATCCTTGACAATAGAAGTGGAGGGAATACTGTTGATGACAAGGTGCAATCAAGAAATCATATACCTAAGCATGTGGGTGAATCTCTTCGTCATAGTCATAGTCAATACATAGGAAGTCCTCTTAATCTTTCTGACACTGCCGGAGCTAAAATACCAAATGCTCGAGCAAGGCGTCCCTCGGGTAAAAATATTAGACTCTTCTACTAGTCTTTCACAAAGTTGATTTAATCTCTCTCTTCTGATGTGTGCATTTGTTCTGTGTCTTTCTTGCAGATGTGGATATGATGAAGGAAAGGTTTGCTAAGTTGCTTCTGGGTGAAGACATGTCTGGTGGTGGAAAAGGTGTTTCCTCAGCCTTGGCTTTGTCCAATGCAATCACAAACCTAGCTGGTAACATTTACATTCATATAAGTAGTTAGTGTTAGTTTTTGTTTGACAATAGGGTTCTTGATATTTTTGATTTCTCTGTGATGCAGCATTTATTTTTGGAGAACAAAAGAGATTAGAACCTATGAACCCAGAGAGGAAAACAAGGTGGAAAAAAGAAATTGATTGGCTTCTAGCAGTGACAGATCACATTGTTGAATTTGTTCCTTCACAACAATCCAAGGATGGAATCAATATGGAGGTAAACAAGTCTAAGCATATTTGATCATCTTTGATACTGATCAAACACAATTAGTCATCAGATTCATAAAAGGTACTTATATCCTGCTTTGATAGATCATGGTTACACGGCAAAGAAGTGATCTGCTAATGAACATCCCTGCTCTGCGCAAGCTTGACAGCATTCTCATTGTAAGTTCCCTCTGTGTATGCGTGTGTTTGTGTTGTTGGAGAGGAACGTTGTTCACATGAACAATATTCTGATCATACGGTAATGAACAGGACCAACTAGAACAGTTTGAAAACCAGACAGAGTTCTGGTACGTGTCCAGAGATGGAGAAGATTCAGAGCAAGGAACCATGCCAAGAAATGGTGACAAATGGTGGATTCCCACTGTTAAGGTTCCTCCAGAAGGGCTATCGGAAGTAACACGAAGATGGCTGAAATTCCAGAAGGATTCTGTGAATCAAGTACTTAAAGCAGCCATGGCAATAAATGCACAGGTGCTATCAGAAATGGAGGTCCCCGAGAACTACATCGAGTCCCTTCCCAAGGTATTCATGAAGAAAGAAACATTCTGTTGTTTGCTCTAAGATACTACCTTTTTATCAACTTCTCTCCTCATGATGTCTACAGAATGGAAGAGAAAGCCTTGGAGATTCAATTTACAAGAGTATAACAGTCGAGTTCTTTGATCCCGAGCAATTCCTGTCAACCATGGACCTGTCAACCGAGCACAAAGTACTTGATCTCAAGAACAGGATTGAGGCTTCTATTGAGATTTGGAAGAGAAAAATGCACCAAAAGGATGGAAGGTCTTCCTGGAGCTCAGGGGTGAGCTTAGAGAAAAGGGAAATCTTCGAAGAGAGAGCAGAAATCATATTAATCATCCTCAAACAAAGATTCCCAGGACTTCCACAATCTGCCTTAGATATAAGCAAGATTCAGTACAGCAAGGTAACAACAACAACAGTATAACCAATCTCTTTTTAATTTTTCCTCTTCTATAATTGAAAGAGCTTGCATATCTTGCACAGGACGTAGGACAGGCCATTCTAGAAAGTTACTCAAGAACAATAGAAAGCTTAGCATTCACAATCCTGTCTAGGATTGAGGATATTTTCTATTCAGACTCTATGACAAGAACTCTAAAGTCAGTATCTGATGAAAGTTCAGAGAACGAGAAACCAGAGGAAGAAACAGACAAGTTGAGCTCTGCAGAGACAACACCATTGACACTCTCAGATTTCATGGGATGGAATGTAGGTACCAAGAAAAATTACTTCCACAATACAGAGAGCCACTTCAAGGGCGAACATGATAAGAAGCTCAAACTCATTGGGAGCAAGAGATTTTCCTACTTGGAGAAGCTTGAAAGTTTGAGTGTAATGAGAAGTCCAGCTTCTCGGCATTAAACATCATCAACGAATGTAGAAAAAAAAAAGGAGAAAAAGAAGAAAGATGAAAAGAAAAAAGAGAGGAACAGATATAAAATGACAAACATACAGAAATGTAGTTAGAGAACTTCATTTATCAAATGTATATAACAAACAACCTGGTAGGAGTCTGTTGGGTCAGTAATTGTTCTATTGTTCTTCCTCGAAAGACAGGATAGAGAAATCTCCATAAAAAACTACTGAGTTTGATGCATTTGAAACATACTTTCTGGTCTTCTTTCAATCCTTTCTATTCATCGAACATAAAATCATCCCAATAACTCAAATATTAAAGCTGCAAAGAGATTGTTACAACAAAATCATACAAGAGAGAAATCCCAAAATTAATTTTTAGTGGACTTTCAGGCCAACCAAATGCACTCTTATCTCCTCTTCTTCCTACAACCACGCAGCATTCGAGGAGACAACCAAACTTCCCTCTTTCAGATAGGGGGAGCCATCTGGACTGCCAAAAAATCCAACAGACAGCAAAAAAGAAAGGACTGCCCCGCAATTGTAAAAGCACCCGTCTTCAGCTTTTTCTCTCCGAGGATTTCAATAAAAGGGCACCTTGTTTCTGGCCTTCTCTGATATACTTTTTTTTAAATGAATGGTATGTTTTCCTCAGTATGACCGCATCCAGACTACTAAAAAATCCAACAGACAGCAAAAGAGCAAGAAAGGACTGCCACGCAGCTGTAAAAGCACCCATCTTTTTGTTGAAAAAATAGAACAGAATAATAAAATCTGAGTCGTGTTAGATACTGTAATTAAAAATTTATTTTGCAGTCTCTGAATTTAATTTTCAAAATCAAAATAATAAGAATTTATTTCTACTAATTTATAATCCAGAGAAGGAAAAAAAATAAAGTAGAAAATGAGAGTAATTTAAAAAAAGAAATAAAGTAGAAAATAAGAGTAATTTTCTTTGCGAAAATGCAAGTTATTTACGGTGAAAAAATAATTATCGTAAGTTGTTATAAAAATCTTGAAATAATATAATTAAATCTGCATAAAATCATAACGATTAAATTTAATATTAAATTTAAATTAAACTTGTAATATGCAAAATATCTCACAAATAAAATTTGCAAGGGTCATAAAATCTTATAAAATGAGATAATTATATTTGATATCTAAAAATATTTGAAAGGTCAAAAATAAATATTTATTGGTAAGTTAAAATCTTTTGAAATATAAATTCATTTTTACAACATCTTTAGCTTTTTCTCTTTTACAATTTCAATAAAAAAGCACCTTGCTTCTGGCCCTTTGTGATATGTTTGATTAAAATGAATACCATGTAGTCCTCATTACGACAGTATCCATGCTACATCAAAAAAAAAAGAAAAAAAAGAAGGTAAATATTTCATATTGAGAGGTAAATTTTAAAGTTTACGAAGTAAATAGATTAGACAGCCCTTCATGTCCTTGATATGCAAGCTAATTGTTGGGAAGAGCTAATGATGCAGCATCACAATAAATAGCCCTAACCACCAGATCCAAATTGGGATTGTGGACAAGTATCAATCATTACATTCTCTTGAAAAATTTGAGAAAAAACTGCAAAAATGACACTCATAACCAGGAATTCTTACTAAATTTATGATCCTAACCAAAGCAAGTAACTGCAGCATGTATACCATCTGCAAGATGAGGAATCATCCTAGGACTAAGAACTGCCATGCTTATACTCCAGCAGAGAAAGAAAAATGATAAATCATTTGCTTTATCATTCATCTTACTGTTATTACAGCTACAGGTACAAAACTATCGGTTGAAAAAATCTGCATGTGAAAGAGGATAAGAGAAACCATTGTTCTTTGCTACACAAATAATGTGCTGAACAAACTGTGTGGGAAAAAAGTACACTCTAATTTGTAGAATAACAGGGATCAAAAGAACTAGAGTTTCCATAAAAGCAAGTAAATAATAGAGAAAAAGGATTTATCAATCACAGAGAAACGCAGAAGAAAATGTTTTATCTTGTCAACCTCAATGAGGTGGGGTGGCAAAAACTTGACTACGAGCAGGTGGTAGACGAAAGCCTCAATGAGGTGAGGGCAGCAAAAACTAGATCAGAAGTGGGTGGCAGAGGACAGGAATTCATCAGTTTGGACCGACATGTTTACCATGGAGAATCTTGTACTTTCAACTCCATTTTCCACTAAAAGCTAGAAAGCCCACAAAATTTTAAGATGGTCAAAACAATGCAATCTACATTCTGAGGAAGTGAAAATGATTTTCACAGTGTATAGCAATGCACAGAATGTGGAAAAGTTTAAAGATGAACTATCTTAAACGCTTCCAATTTCTAAAGGAATAGAATCTTATTATTACCCATCACATGTCATGTAAATGTTATAATCTCTTGTCATGAATGCGACTTGTTCAGAGTTCAAACCAGTGTAAGTAAACATTCCAATCTACTTGATATTGTGACTCCAGCCACCTGGAGTGCCTGCCTAGAACGAAAAGAGAGTTAGGCACAAATCTCATCAAGTACATAAACTAGAACATACATCCAGTAGTACAAATGTAGGCCAAAGATAAAAAAGATTGTTAGTTAAAAACAAAGTAATGATAGAGAATAATGGTGGAAATGCATATTCTGTTGTAGAAATGTTATCGGATATAAGTCCAATTAAGCCCTATACTTTTAGACAATGATCAAATAAGTTCAATGAAATTTTTTGGCCAATTAAGCCCCCAAGGTCAAATAAGTCATGATCTAATATAATATTATTTTTTTAATAATAAAATATTATTTTTAATAATCATAAACATTTCATTTCTATAGTTTTAAAAATTATTTACTATTTTTATGTATTTTTTTAAATGTTAATTGAAATACTAAATTCTTTATGTTTCAAATTAAAAATAATATTTTATTATTAAAAAATAATATCATATTAGGTTAGGATTTGGTTCTTGAGAAAAAATACATGAGCTTAATTGGAAAAAAATTAGGCTAATTTAATCCTTAAATAAATGTATAGGGGGTTTAATTGGACTTATTTCCAAATGTTATTTGAGGCATAATTGACGCAGTCACAGTTGCACATGATTTATCTTCAAGTGTTTTTCTAAGTAAAAGGCGTTTGTGAATGTTATTAGCACTTTGGAAACCAATGGTCTTATATTATGGGCGAATATATCTAGCTATATAAAGGAAAAGAAATTGAAATTATACAGAATGGTTATAGAATGACTTTATATGAATAATTTCTTGAGTTTTAGAGTTTTCAAGGCATACTTCCAGTTTGACATACAATACCAGTGACAGAAGAATGCAAACCAGAAAAAGTAAGAAAGCATAAAATGCAATTTTAGAAGCAATACCTCTAGCAGATAAAGCATCAAATAGTTGCTGGCCCTTGCTGATAATCCAATCAGCCATTGCTTTCAGCTCCATAGTCCATTCATTATACATCCCTGGAAAAGGAATATCAAATTTCTTAATGAAAGGACCATTAGTTCAAAATAATTGGATAAACCATTGCACTTTTGAACACATCATAGCTGCACATTTTTCTTATTAGATTTTGGCAAGTGTATTGCAGTCAACCGTGTCCACAGTATTTCTTGAATCCCTCATCTGATTAATTCATTAGCAGATATGCTTTCACTTGCTCATCTCCCATATGGTGGAATTTGATCAACATGTTCCTCTATAATATATTAACCTCTAATGTTAATTTGGCTCAGTCACACGGCTTGTAGTAATCTGTAACCTTATCAGGGACGATACCTGTCAATAGTGAGCCTTGGAATAAAAGAGTGACATTATTATAGAGCCAAATCAGTTTTGGTTCAACATAAAAAGCTTGGAATTCTTAACTTGAGTGCCAGCTTGCTATCTACTAAGAGAATTCCGTTACCTTCGTGAATCAGAAGTGTTTCAATTACTTAATTTATTAATTCACGTTAAGCTTATTCAAAAAACAAAAAAAAAATCATATCACAGTGTCTTACAGAGCTGAGAGCCGTGACACGCTCCCCATAGATTGCCATAATTTTTGCATAGCTCTTCGCTATAAGACATTCACCACAATCTACAACAAACATGCGAACAGACTGCATCTGCAATCTGCACCTTAAGGGTTGAGGTTTAAGAGTTTGGCAGATATGATAAAATCTACCAGCATTTTCACAACTCCATTGTTCATCACAAGTTGATTGTTATTCAATATGAAAAACATACTCACAAGTAGAAGTTATAAGCATTTAAGCATTTAATGATGTCTCCAAAATCAGCGATGCCATGATTTGAACAGCTAAGAGACAAACGAGAACAGAACTCCAAATAAATCACAATTGCAAGATCAGATAACACATAAAGCAAGATAAATACAAAAACAAAGAAGAGCATACTGGAGGGACTCGAACAACGTTTCCAAAGAAAGAATCGGAATCAGAATCAATCGATTACTGACTTGATTTGACTAGAAGATAATAAGCATTTAGTGTGATGGAAGAAAGATCAATTGGCTGACTCGCTGACTCGCTCCCTCGCTCTCTCTCTCAAAGAGCAAAAGACGCCAGTTCTTTTATATAAATAGCTGCAAAACTTTAAATTTTTTTATGATTTATTTACTTTGACTGCCTTTGACAAGTGTCACGATCCTATGGAAACGACCCAAGAAGCCTCGTCGGCTGTCAGCTACGATTAGCGCTCTGTGGGCCGGGCTTAGGAACGGTTATGGTCCACGGATAATATTATGAGCTCCACAATCATTAAAAATCAACCAATAGAAAAAGCAACAATAAACTAATTCCACATCCAAATGGTATCATCGTAATTGCTCTTGGGGACCCTATTGATCCTTGAACGCAAACAACTACAGTGTTAAAGCTTTTATCATCTTTTCAATAAAAAGCAAGAGAAATACATGGAATTTTCCAAATAATTCATGTTGTTCGTTTAATTCGTCGAATTAGCGAGGAGATTTCGCCGCTACTGTTTGCTGATTGTCTGAACAATCTATAACGTCCATGCTTCTGAGAAATTTCCTGCACCAAAGCATGCGCTTGAAGAGTTAAAATTTTGCTAAAACTGAGATTATAACAAGTTTTTATTTTATAAATAGATAACATATTATGACAACTTACCTGAAAATGAAAAGTGGGAATTGGACCTTTAGACAGTACTGAGAGGCCATCACGAACAGGCAGTGCGCATTTGTACAAGTGAAGTGGCAAGTCCTCTGCTTTAAATCCATGTTTATCTTTGGTAATTGGAGAATCTGGACAATTAATGAGGTTCCTGCAGAGGATACAATGGCTTCATTAACATCTAGTTTCAGTTTGTCTGATAATGTCAATTTCAGAACATTAAGCTCATGAAATATTTAGTGTCAGGTTGATAGTGCTATACCTTTCATCTCCATTTGACTTGTCAATCTCAACATTTGTGATTGCTGGTAAAGAGAGAAATTCTGAACCTTGTCAAGCAGATATTGTGGAAAATAAATTACAGAAGATCAGAAATTGTGATTTAGAGTGTTTACGAGTTGATAAGTAGCGGCGGTGAAATTTTGGCCAGTTTGACTTCCATCTTACTCTTGTTAGAGCAAGCTTGTGAGCATATTGTTCACACGAAAGAAGTCTCTGCAAGAAAATTAGCTAATCTCACATGTTATTGAAGCACAAAGATGATAGAAAACCTTGTGAAGTTGGCGATTAAGATGGGTGATACTGACTTGCTTTAAGGTATTAATTCTAAGTTCAGCCTCAGAAAATTCATTGTTCTTAGAAATGATGTGATTGAGATTAGCAGAGATGCATCCCAGATGATCAACAACAGAAACCACAGCTCTGCGTATGTACTCTTTTGTGTTCTCCACAGTCCTGCAATATATAGTTATTGATGAAGGAGACGCAGCTTTTACGTTACTGTCCAATAAGACTCGCAAAGAGGACTTACAGTTTCTTCTCTTCAACATTCAAGAATGTTGATTCGCAGTAATCTGCTGCATAATGCAGCTGTGAACGCAGGTCTCTGAGTTCCTATCAACCCAGAAACGACATTTAGATGAAATGATTGAATCCAAGAAAAGATGTAGATAACGTTCAAAGAAAGAAGAAAATAAAAAGCAAGGGACAAAGATAAGAACTTGAAGGGACTTGTCGAAACTCATAATGTTTTCGGATTCACTATCTGGTTTTCTACAAGCAGATGTTGTGGAGAGCTGTGTATAGAAAGCGAAGATGAAGAAGCAATTTGCTCTCCTTATCTTTTGATTTTTTTTTTCTTGTTCACTCTTGAAAACTGTGGATAGATTGAGTGTTGTCTTGTCTGTGTATAGAAACAGAGAGACAGAAAGAAGAGTAGAGCCTCGTGATACAACAAAATGAAGAAGCGAGGGAACGAAACATCCAAAAACCATTAAGTAGAGATTCTTTGAAGCTCGTACACAAAAAGCCAAAGATTATAAAGAAACCTTTACGGTCACGTGATATAATGTCCTTTCTTTTCTTTTGTCATTTCCCACAAACACTGGCACGATGATCCACGTTCTCACATTTCATAATCAATCATCAAAAATCTAATCAACCGTATCATCTTTTTTTTTTGTCGAACAACTGTATCATCTTAGAGGATTATGGAATGAGAATGGAAGAAGCTTGTTTAAACATATTAGGAATAGTTAATCTTAATTTTGATACAGAAACAACGTTGGTGTTTTTTTATTTTTATTTTTATTTTTTCGTTAGTGAGATGATTTCAAGATTCACTCCTTTTTTACCCTTTCAATTGTTTATCAAATGAATAGCTGGCCTTGCCATGAATAGAATTCTATGCAACAAAAGCAACGTTTCCAAGGGAGGAAAAACAACAGGGCTCTTGAACCACAGGGGTAATATTCCATCTTTTTCCTGAGTATCCCGGAAGAGGGACCTTGAAAATCTAACTATGCAGTTAAGCTAATCAAGGGATGTGACGAAACACAAATCAAAATTCATAAGCTTTTACTTCTCACTTAGATGATTTAAACCCGCTTCTTGTCCAAAACCTTAATTTGCTTTTAGTGAGCCAATGTGTTGCAGGACTGAAATTTGTTCATTTGGAGGTTTTTCGGCAATGTCAATTTGAAAAGTTCAGTTCAATGAGCATGTGCAAGGATTTCTCCTATCATGAGCAGGTCTAGCATGCCAAAATCCATCAATGAGCAGCAATACAAAACTGAGCAGATCCTCTTGCAGGCTCTCCATTGCTCTATCTCTGATAGGAATTTGTCTTGATCAGTGAATTCAGATGTCCATAGCACGTTCCTCAGATTCTTGTATGCTTCTAAAGGCAAGTTCTGCAATTCTAGGGTTACAGTTAGCATAGACAACTCCAGGAACTCAGAATATCTGTTGACGCATTTTTAAGCAAGAGGATTTTACATTGGCTCTTATGGCATTGAACTCGTATACTTGCAATTGCAAACCGGAGAAACTTTATGCATCCTGAGAAGCTGGAATGGATATAATGATAGTAAGATCTGGGAATCTTTCTTCTCAGTTCCTTTGTTTTCCTGATGGATCCTTTTCCACCTCTTCCAATCGTTTATCATATAAAGAGTAGGTCTTCGCCGGATTGCTGGCACATAGATCAACTGGTTGTTTGTTTGTTGAGAACTTTGGGCCGGACCAAACTATTTGACAAATGTATATTTGAACCCAACTCTGTCAAAAAAGTGTAGGGTCACCTTTAATTAAAAAAAAATAAGTCTAATTTAAATCGAATTAAATAATATTTTTTTAATTAAATCTTATATTTTTAGTCAATAGTTAAATAAATTTTAAATTAATAATATTATGTTGATTCAAAATTTTATTTATTTTTAGTAAAAATACAAAATAAAATTGATATATATATTTTTTAAAAAATATATAAATTTAATTAAAATTATTTTATTTTAATAACTTCTCACATTTATACAGCTTAAATATGTTTTATGATATTTTTTAAAAAAAATTATTACCTAATTGCTGTAATATAAAAAAATTTATTAATTAATTTCTTACATTTTTAAAAAATATATTAATTAATTTATTCATATTAAAAATATTTTATATATTATATAATATTTAATAATTAAAATTAATAAAAAAATTAATTAATAACTTTTTAAAAATATTTAATATATTTTTAAGATAAATTAATTAATTAATGAGTTTTTTAAGCTTAAATAGTATTTTTTTCTTAAAAAAATTTTAATAAAGAATTTGAGTTGCACACATATACGTATATTTTGTCTTTTGGTGGACTGATTAGAAAGAAATTGAGTTGCTTTATCAAGTTCAATGTGATTCGCGTGTTGGAGTCATTTTCCTCACAAACGCTGGTGCATCGGTCTAAACTAAAGTATGGTTGGTAAGGAAAGAAAGACGCCGCCGGCTTTAGCCATTAATAATAGCTAAATTTCACCAGCAATTATGAGGCTATATAGCTCTGCCTTTGCTTTAGTCTATTATTACATACCTCCCAACATTTTATTATTAAAAATATATAAATTTAATTGAATAAAATTAATTAATAGCATTAATTTTAAAAATATTTATAATAATTTATCTAAAATATTTATAAGAATTTATCTAACATATTCAAATCATAAACTTTATAAAAATTCAATTTAATTGAATTTTTTTCTTATAATTTTTTCATTTAAAATAAAAAATACAAAATTTTTTAGTTTGAAAATTTCAGATTTTATTTTTTTTACATATTAGTATTAAATGATTTAAGACTAATAACAATATGTATATAAAATAAATTTTAATATTTTTTAAAAAATTTTAACATAACATATAATTTAAAATTATTTTTTTAAAATAATAATTATTGTGAGACAGAAGAGTTTTTGTGATATTTTGTTGAGGAAGTTGCACACATTTATTGGCTTGATTTTTTTTTTTTGGCAAACTTATTGGCCTGAATTGATCAACAAAAGTGGGGTTTTTATCGATGCAAACTTATAGTTTATCAAATTATGGTTAGCCTCTTTTATCAACGCAAGCTTATATATTTTTTTTGGAAAAAAACAAGAGCATAAAATTCACCTAATCAAATTCTTACAGTTTATCAGTTGTGGTTCATCGTCCGAGTACTATTTACCCCACACCTACGTCTCCCCAACCATCACAGTCCACGCGACTACGAAGAAGTGGACCATTCACACTGAGTGTTGGTCAATTTCACACTAGTACCGAAGAAAGTGTCGTGTTTCTCATTTTTTTGACCTTTTTTTATATATGTATATAAAAGAAAGACCAATGAACTTCTGCTGAAAGTGTATAATAATTTCCCTTCGTCTTCCTCTCCCTCTTCCTCTTCCTCTTACAAGCAGTGATTGGAAAACCAATATCCTCTGACGCTGTGCTATTAGCTTTCTCAAGGAGTCATGGCAAAGCCTCATGTCACCTTGGAGGTCGGAAACGACGGCGTTGCTGTCATCTCCATGTGCAATCCTCCCGTTAATGCCTTGGCCATTCCAAGTAAATAGCTGATTTCTTAATTTCTTTTTTTTTTTTGCCTTTTTTAATCATAGGATTCGAATTTTTCCGAGGTAAACTCTTCTTGTGATTCATTTTATCGAATTTGGCGGCGCAGTTATTGCCGGACTGAAGGAGAAATTCGATGAGGCCACAAGGAGAAACGACGTTCAAGCTATCGTATTGACTGGTGAGTATCTACTTATCAAAAATTATATATAGTTAATGAAGTTTTGGCGACATTTTGTTCACCGTAATATATCTCTTTTTTAACCGGTGAAGGCAAGTATGGGAAATTTTCCGGTGGTTTTGATATCAATGTCATGCAGAAGGTCCACCAAACTGGTACGGATTGATTTATTTATGTACTTCAGAGACTTGGATTACACTAAGTTACTTACAATTATAGTCTGTGCTGTGGCAGGCGATGTGTCACTTGTCCCTGATGTATCTGTTGACCTTGTGGTCAACACAATTGAAGGTACTTGTCCTACTTTAACCTGTTTTTTGTTTTAATTCTGACATTTTGAGATGAATTTGGAGTTTTTCTTTTTTAGCAGTGATCAGTATGCTTTAATTATGTTCTTTTACTAGTACAGATTGCAAGAAGCCTGTTGTTGCGGCTGTGGAAGGACTAGCACTGGGAGGTGGCTTAGAACTAGCAATGGTTTGTTTGGCTTCGTTTCATTGTCATAATCGTTTCTGTTTGTGCGGTTGCTCATCGGAGTTATCTTTTGTGCAGGGATGTCATGCACGTGTAGTTGCACCTAAAACTCAACTTGGCTTGCCGGAGTTGACACTTGGAATAATTCCTGGGTTTGGAGGTACGAAATGTTTTTTATGGAAATACTTGTTTGCATGAAGAAAAGAGCGCATGTGCACTCCCACACTTGTGTTCAAGTGCTGTTAATTTTTTGCATTTGAGTTTGCAACTGCAGACTAAATTATTTTGTGGGTATTCTTTTAAGGTACACAACGTCTTCCAAGGCTTGTAGGACTGTCAAAAGCCATTGAAATGATGCTGGTAAATCTTCTATCTATTAAATTTAGGAGAGACAACTTGTGAAGGAACCATTCCAGATGTAAAAAAAAAACTTGGAGAATCTTTGAAGATTCATTAACAGCAGCTTAATTCCTCTCTCCATATAGGTTCATACTGTTAGTTGAACTTAATAACCTTGTACTTTTGAAGGTTGTCATTAATGTTGGAGAAAAATTTAGGTGAAATTACATGTTATTTATCTTATGGACCTAATTTGGAAACTTGCTCTTTATAATATAAGTCTGCAAATCTAATCAATTATATTGCTTTTACTCGTCCACTTGTCAGGACTGTTCATGTTTTTAATCTTTTGCAGTCATCCAAACCAATCACATCTGAAGAAGGGAAGAAGCTTGGTCTTGTTGATATTATTGTGTCTTCTCAAGAACTGCTGAAAGTATCTCGGCAATGGGCTTTAGACATCAAAGAGAGGCACAAACCATGGATGCGTTCTCTTTACAGGACAGACAAGATTTGCTCCCTGTCTGAAGCACGCCAGATATTGAAAGCTGCCAGACAACAGGCCAAGAAGACTGCCCCAAATATGCCTCAGCATCAGGCATGCCTTGATGTGATTGAGGAAGGTGTTGTTCATGGAGGATATAATGGAGTCCTAAAGGTATTTATGGGCTTGGATACAATTTGATAAACTTGGATGGAATTTTCCAAATAAAATATCTGTGCCATTTTCCATTTCCAGTGATTTGTGTCAATCTTTCCTCTAAACGAGATGCTTACTTTTGTTTTAAGATGTTACTGTGTGCAGTAATTGACTTTCATCGAGTCCTATGCTTGGTTACAGAAAAGCACGCAGTAATTGACTTGCACAACAGTACTATCTGGTCTAAGGTATCCTGGTATACATGCTAATGGATGAATTATTGCAGGAAGCAAAAGTATTCAAGGAGTTAGTCATATCAGATACATCTAAAGGTCTTATTCATGTCTTTTTTGCTCAGCGTGCAACATCAAAGGTACAGGATATGAAGCAAGATTTATAATTTTGGCTCTGTTATTCATTTGTGAAATGTTCGCTAGTGGCTGATAATCCTAAGGTTATAAAGTTTTGTGATTTCACCTATTTTTTTGGATATATTGTTGAATTTTAAGTGTTAAGTTTGAAAATTTTCTGGTTGGCTTTCCCAACTTTGATTGTTTACTTGGATAAGTTATTTTGGCGTATAAGTCATTATACTGTCTTCCTGTCTATGAAATATAGTTTGTTTATTGTCATTTTCTCTTTTGAGATGAAGTTTGTAGCCAGGAATGAGTTTGTTACACCAAGTTGAATTTGTAACCATGAAATCGTTATGGATGCATGCTATAGCTTTCTGAGCTCTATTCTTGCATAGGTTAGAAGATATTGCATAGCATATTTTTGCAGATGTTGATTTTGATAATTTTTTCATGGCAGTTGACATCTGAGTTTTTGTACTTGACATTCCTCTCTTGTTTTTACTTGGCATATGTTTTATCATATAATTATGTTGTTATCACTTGATTTTTATACGTAATTTATTAAAAATTTTGTGCCGATATTATTTAACTTCCTCTTTTGATCTCATCCATTTCCTTTTTTAAAAAAAATGGCAGGTACCTAATGTTACTGATATTGGGCTCAAAACCAGGCAAATAAAGAAGGTTGCTGTCATTGGTGGAGGTCTGATGGGTTCTGGCATCGCTACTGCTCTTATTGTGAGCAACATATATGTTGTACTGAAAGAAATAAACTCTGAATATCTTCTGAAAGGAATAAAGATGATAGAAGGTACTTACTACTTATGGGATTGACAATTAAATTACTGATATTATCATCAACTCTATCTTAGTGGTTCTGTTGATAAATTTCCTAGAAATCCCTCTTCCTTCTCTTTTCTTGTTAGCAATGCTGTCTTCCCATCTCTTTTATGCTTCTTTTCTTCCTGATTCTCTTCTCTATCTTTTTTTCTTCTATTTCTCTATTCTGCTCTGCATAAATAGAAGCCTGGTTTATGCATATGTCCAGCTGGAGAATGTGAATTTGAACTCTTTAAAATAGGAAGTAGGAACTAGACCCAACAACTCAAATTATTCAAATTATTCAAATTATTTTCTTCTCTATCTTCTTTGTTTCCATGTTCAAGAAATCATGATATATTGTTTCACTTGACAGCAAATGTTCGAGGCCTAGTTACAAGAGGTAAGTTAACACAGGATAAGAGAGACAAAGCACTTTCAATGCTCAAAGGTGTATTGGACTACTCAGAGTTTAGAGATGTTGATATGGTCATAGAGGTAGGTAAATCTTGGGTATCACTTAATGAAATTTTGAAATTATTTTGTGTTTCTATACCATTAATGAGTGAATGGCAATACATAATTTATATTCTGTCAACAGTGAATTCTTGGTGATTGTATTTACTCGTAATTATTATTCTCAAGGTTTTCTTCTCTGATGTGAACATAAACTGCAACACTTGTGGTCTCTGTAAAAATTTTTCTAATAGTTACTTCCACTTACAGGCTGTTATTGAAAGTATTCCTCTGAAGCAAAAAATTTTTAGTGAAATTGAGAAGGCCTGTCCTACTCACTGCATCTTGGCAACAAATACATCTACTATTGACCTCAATATAATTGGAGAAAAGACCAGCGCTCGAGATCGTATTATAGGTGCACACTTTTTCAGGTTAGGCTTAATAATCTTCATTTCTTCTCAGGTCACACTTTATCGTCACTCCAAATTTTCCGACATAAGCTTTAGATTTCTGAATCAAGAAAGCTATTTAAAATCTTTTCCTTTGAGAAGCTTTCTATTGATGGTCTGATTATTGAAGTTGTCCTGTGATGATATATATCTCATCATTGTTATTATGTAGTAAGAATTCTATAATTTACTTAATATTATCTCTAATTAAATACAAATTCCTGAATATTTTTTCCTTTCATAATGGAACCTTTTATCATTCATATAGAGATGGTATTGATCTGCAGCTGTATAGACAGGAAATATATAGAAATTACTATTCTTTTTGGGATATTAGAGAGCTAGCTCTAAACTGTCACCAATCTGGCCTTCTTCTATGCAAGATATTGTATGCTTTGCTGCATATAGGAATTAAACTTTAACTCTTTTTTACGGGAATTAACTGGGTGATTGAAATTATCCAACTGGTGAGGCCATGAGGTTTATCTATCTTATTTTGTTGTCCTCACCTCTGCACTAGAGAGAAGATTGTATTATTGGCTGCAGTTTTACCTTCAAGCCTTTTAAATTTGACAAGAAAAGAACAAAGGGGATTTATAAAGATTATTTGGTACAATAATATGATATGTAGGAACAATATGAACACTTGAGAAAAGTAAAATCAGTAGTAATGCCTTGTAATGCTATTTTCCCTATTTAGTCCATGTAATTCTTTGGTTAGCTATTTCTTTTGATAATAAAGCCCAGTTTTTATACTCCAAAGCCTTTTATTGTATCTTGTTTAATGTAGCTTATTTTTGGACAGTCCTGCTCATATAATGCCTCTTCTGGAGATTGTACGCACAGAGAAGACTTCTGCACAAGTAATTCTTGATCTCTTGACGGTTGGAAAATCTATAAAGAAAGTTCCTGTTGTGGTGGGTAACTGCACTGGCTTTGCAGTCAACCGCACTTTCTTTCCCTATTCGCAAGGTGCACATATTCTGGTCAATTTAGGTGTTGATGTGTTCAGAATTGACAGGTTGATCAGCACTTTTGGCCTACCTATGGGTCCTTTCCAGTAATTCTCTTTTTCTAATGCTATAATCTATTTTTGCATGGTTTTAAGTGCATATATGATATTGCTGCAACATGTGTAACAGAATTTGAGATGAATTTTCAGTCAATTTCATGTAATAACTTCCAAAAAAAAAAGTTGTCTGGCACAACTTTTAAGATCATGAAAAGGTGGGGATATTAATTCTCCTATCGCCAGGAAATTTCCTGTAAAACCAAACTTTTGATAATGAATAATAGGATTTAGATTCGCTGCCAGCATATTGCCGATAGAAAAGCAACAATGACTACCTTGGTTAAGCTTATCCTCATCTCACAGCTTCAAAGAAATTCTCAAATTTTGTTGTAATTGCAGTCTACTGTAAGATGAATGATATATTATGCATCTCTATGCTCATATTTGCAGGCTTCAGGATTTAACTGGATATGGAGTTGCTGTAGCAGTGGGTAAAGAATTTGCTAATGCATTCCCTGATCGTACATTCTTGTCTCCATTAGTTAGACTTTTAGTTGAAAGTGGACGAAATGGTATAAAGATTGTTATTTGCATCAAAGTGATATTTCCTTCTTTTCTTGATATAAGAACTCATTCACTTTTGTCATTTCAGGTAAAAACAATGGGAAAGGATATTACATTTATGAGAAGGGAAGCAAACCAAAACCTGATCCTTCAGTGATACCAATCATTGAGGAGTCTAGGCGGGTTACCAATATTATGCCTAACGGAAAGGTACCTTGTTTCAGAATTACAAAAAGCAGATGCAATGATATTATATTGCTTTAGGATTATATTGAGAACACTGGTTTTGCCTAAAGGAAAGGTAGCTTGCTTATAATTGCAAAGAGCAAATGCTTTAAGATCATATTGAGTGCACTGGTGTTTTGAAATATAGACGCATCATAGCTGTGTTTCTGCATCTTCAATGCAATATTTCCTAATTCATGTTCGATGGAATACGACAGCCTATAAATGTCACCGACCAAGAGATAGTGGAGATGATACTCTTTCCAGTAGTAAATGAAGCATGTCGTGTTCTGGATGAGGGCGTGGTAGTTCGAGCATCAGATCTTGACATTGCATCTGTGCTAGGCATGAGCTTCCCATCCTATCGGTAAATAAATTTTTATGGATAACCTGTTACCTAGTTGAGCTCTTTTAAAACCACACTGTAAACCTTTCCTCTTGCTTTGTTCTAAATATTGAGTCCACGCATTTGTGGATTATGTAGATACTGCATAGATGGATTGTAGGCTACATGAGTTGCAAGTCCTTACATACATGTTACTATAAGTGCAATTTGGTCTGTTTTGTGCTGATGGCTGTATTTCTCTTGAATGCATAATATCAGTGCAAATATATAGAATTAGACCGCAACTTTATCAATGGATGGTGAATTTGTATCGCTTATGACATATTATCAGATATGAAAACTGTAGCTCTGTTCAAACAGATTTATCCTAGTTCTTTCTGGAACTTGGATATCAAGATAGTCAAGTAGTCAGCTAATTTAACATTTTCATATGATGACCACAATCTTCCGTGCATATGCTGGTAAAAAACTCAATCTGCTGTGATACACCACCTATTATATAAAAGTTCGAGGGCACGTCTTCTTAGGGCAATTATATCTCATGATAATCATTCTTTCGCTGCAGTGGTGGCATTGTTTTTTGGGCAGACACAGTTGGACCTAAACACATATATACGAGTCTGAAGAAATGGTCCCAATTATACGGTAACTTCTACAAACCATCAAGATATTTGGAAGAAAGGGCATCAAAAGGCATGCTGTTGGTAAGAATCATACACCTTCATATTAATTCTCTCCCTCAAAACACCTGCAATTCTTGCGATTATTTTCCGTAAAATGACTCTATGAGGCTGCATACATTTACTAGTTTTTTTTTTCCCGTGAAGTAATAGCTCTGTAACGTTACTGGAAGCATACTGACGTATACATGTGAAGTTTGACATTCTTTCTTTCGTGCAGAGTGCCCCTGCTTCATCGTCCAGATCTCGCATGTAGGTTCAGAAAATAAAGAGATTGCTCAAGCGTATCAGCAAAATAAAGTTAACAATTATTTGTTTCCTTATTCTTGCATTAATCTAAAAGCAATAATAGCGTGGTCATCAGAAGTTATGCTCATTGTTTCACTTGCCATGTTCTTGGAACTCTTTTCCATACTTTTGTAAGAATCAGGACGGCTTTGCAGACAAAACAGTCTGTGCGATAGTTGGAACTTTTTGGTCCACATATCCAAGCCTAGCTATTTACTCTGCTTGCAAACTTCTTCCCCTTTTAAAATAATTGATAATCGGTTCACATTCTGGCAGCTACAAATATTATGGAAACAATGTATTTTCATAGTATCATTAGTTGGAGTTATATATATAATATATATTGCATTAATTTTTCGTTATTGTGACATTAAATATTATTCTTCCATTCTTTAAAGATAGACTTTTTTAAAAATAAAAATAAATTTAATGCATTTAAAAACAATAATCTTATTTTTCTTTTACTAATGTACCCATATTATGTGCATCGAAGATAATATTATTTTAGAAGACAAAATTAATTATTTTTAACATTAATTTTGTAATAAAGCAATAAAAAAACAGAGAATATACCAAAATGTTAATTAATAAATAACCATCTAAAAATAAAGTTGTTTATAATTTAAATTCAATAAAAATAGAAAATAATGAGTATGTGTTTTTTTTATAAATCTGCAAATAGCGTCACTAAAAAAAAAGTTGAAAACAAAATAAAATAAAAAAGAATTTCCAAACCCACAAATAATTTGAATTCCTGGAATCAATTCAGTTCCAAGCATTCAACTGAGATGCATTAAAGAGGGGAGTTTTTGCATCAAAATTAGGTGTGATTAAATTCGGTACAATTTATTGGATTGAGGCGGCGACGCTGATTGGATTTTTTTTTTTAAGGCGGATTGGATTTTTAATTTAACTGTATGTATGAGTCGCCTCCTCAAAAATTGACCGAGTATATTTTTTTTTTATGACCAAGGCAAGTAGTAGTCTTTCTTTCTAATCTTTCCTCTGCCCCCTCTATGGACGGGAAGATCACTCTTCTTCGTCCATATCATGAGTTCTCTCTCCCTACTAGAATCGAGATGTAAATAATTTTTGGTTCATTGAACAGCAATTAAGGTCACGGATTGAAGATTTACTTGGAGCAGTTTTTGTTTGCTTTGATTTTTAGCTTTCCGGCGAATGGGTGAATGGTCCTCGTAAGGACACTGCTAGTCCCTCAAAGACTAATCTGTATCTGATAGAACCAAAACTCTGCCAAACCTCCTTGCTCATTTAGCATTTCGTGGTCCCACTCTTCAATTGGCTGCTTTCTGGTCCCTTCTATAGCAAAAGTGTGGCTCCATGTGATTATTGTGTTCCTTTATCTTCCCTTGTACTGGACCCATGGTCCCCCTCCCTCGTTTGTCCCCAACATTGTTAGGCAGTGCTTTTCGATCAAATTCATTTAGTTCTAAATCAAACTTAGTGATTGCAATGCCTCAGATAAACTATATCACCTTGATGTTCGTCGTCTCACACCAAATTGGTCCCTTTCTGCTTATGCCTCGTCTTACTAGAAAATTTTTTTCCTTGCCCTCCATCTTTTACTATTGTTTGGGATAAAAAGATTACACTAGCTTGATTTGTACTCCATCCTCAACGAAGAGCTTGTTTGTTTTGTTTGATTGTTTGAATTATCGGTTTTATTTTGTTGTTATCATTGGATTTTGTAGTATTTGATTGTTGAAAGTGATGGGAGATTTCTTGAACAAATAATTTTCATGAAAATCATATGTTCAAAATTAAAAGTTCATTACAATCGATAATAAAATTACAAATGAAATAAGCTGGAGGTTTGAACCCTGTTTTGGCAGATTTTGGTCCTCTTACTTCTGCAATTCCCATTTCATGGATAGTTAAAACCTCAATGCATCATCTTCAATGCAAAATGCTAACGCTAGATTAAAATATAAAATTTCATGCAAGGATTATTTTATAAAATTTCAGTGAGCTCTTACATTTCATTCTCCACAGCATCCAACAGTCAGCTGAAATAGCACTGAAATTCAAATTTTCAAACAGGATATACCTGCAGCCATAAAATGTTCTCCCACTAGGAGCATAAAAATTCTCCCTTCTACAAGTATATACATTTAAAAACAGAGCAATGTGCAGCTCTTCTCAGGAGAATTCTGCTAGAAAAGCCCAAGCAGTGCATGTGGTATCAGGTCTGCAGAGGAGAGTATTCTGGGGATGTAATGAGTAGCTTCTGGGGATGTCATGAGGAACATGGATCAACTCTTGGGTTTGCATTCGATGAAAAATCACAAATTTGCTCTTTGTTTTTAACAGTGGAAGTAGAACAACAAAAATTCCTAGTATCTAAAGATACAATCTATGATGGTCATTGCCAACGCCATGTTATAACATTAATGATATTCTGTGCTGTTGTAAGGCTCTGCAATTCACCAGTAGGGTCTCAAATTGTGGCTGAAGCAGAAAGACTGACATGCAGATATTCTCACGACATGTGGGTCAGTTCCACAATGGGGCTCAATGCCACCCTTAAGATTGCATCAAGGATAAACATTGATCTAGTTCGACCAAATGCAGAAGCATCCCTTGAACCGGCTTTTAGAGCTAAAATCTCTTTTACAATCTCAAGTTATTGGTTTGTTATCCCCATGTTGTGGAAGGGCTGAAACTCTTGGAAGATCATTACTGGAGGTGGCAACCATAGAAGTTACCATCTGTGATGTCCTGGATGTAGGTAGAATGATATGATTTGTAATACCATTGCTGTAATGTCCCTGTTGATTTGCCAATTCAGCTCTGGCATTCATTGTGCCATTGCTTGATTGATCTTTTTGATTCCCCAGTTCAGTCCTCGCCAATAATGAACACTTTGTTTCTGTTAGAACAGAAAATAACATTACTTCATAATACTTGAGGCAAGAGAACAGTAACTGATTAGAACAAAGGATACTAGAAAAGAAAAAAAAAGGGTCATTCATGTGAGCTCACAATGCATAGACTAATCAAAAGTGTGCCAGCCACATAGCAAGTGTCACGTGAAAATTACAGATGGCTGATTGTACTTGATGCACGCTGTCTCATTGCTATATATATATATATATATATGTTCATCATGCACACATCGAAGAAAAAATTTATAAAGATCATGGTGGTAATCCATTTCAAATTCAAAAGGACCAGGTTTCCTAACTTGAACTACTGATATCCCATTTATTCCCCAGTCGAGGGGCGAGAACAAAAAGTGAAGGCAGTTAGCCTATTTATTCACCTTAAAATCAAAATCAGAAGGCAATGCAGGCTTCTTAGTGATTCAGCCATACTACAACATGTGTTTGGTTGTCTCCTGTGGCAACTCCAACAGAGTGCAAGTGATGACCTGGCATTCTATTATGGTACAACTATGAACACACAATGGTTCAAAGAAATGGAGATGGAAAGCTTGCCTTTGATTTCTCCATATGTTATGAGCCTATTAAGGCAATCCCGGAACTTTGTCAAGACAATTCTTTCCTGCTCTGCATAAATCTCAGTCATGCCCTGTCCACAGGGCAACTGTGAGGTACCACTGCATCCATGGCCCGTTAACACATTGGGAGAAGCAGCTGCCATAAACATTGTATCTTGCTCATCACACATCAATGCCAGAGTTCCGGGAGACATTGGCCGTCCTTTTGGCATGTCAGCACCATCTGAGCTAGAATCCTCAGGTCCAACTTTATCAACCTGGTTAGCACTGCAACAATCATAGGCAATAATTTTATCTACATTAGCCTCCTGGCTCTGCAAACTTTTTTGAGTTGATGAGGCAAGGGAAGCTTCTGTCTGATCCTCTACCCGCTTTTCTGTTGCATTTCTTTGGTCTGCGTGTACAAAGAATTCAACCAAAATCTAAAGTCAAATAATGGTGACAATTCACACCAATATTTAAATTCATCCTTTTTCTTAATTTTAAAGGCTAGAAAAATGCTAATTTATGCACAATGTAAACAAGTAGAAGCAATTTTCAACCGCTAATTAATAAAAATCTAATGATGTGCTTTAATTTACCATGAATATCTTCCTCAAGAATTTCTTGTTCTGCATAAAAGAGTATGATTTCTTCAAAAAAAAAAAGGAAACTGGGTTGCGTTCCATATTGAAGACAAGATTATCATAAGCAGCCATACTAATGCACAAATAGAGACATGCATGATAAGCCATAAAGACATATTAGCCTTAATTATTCTAAACTTGCTGCTAAAGTTGGAATCCCCTATACCTGCAAGTGTCTTTCCAGCTTCACTTGACACAACCACCAACACTGAGCAAAGTTCTTTTAAATCCTGTGGTTGGATAATGTCTGCTAAGAGTGACCTTCAGTTGTACCACATATATTAGTTTTCTGAATCAGCATACTGGTAAAATTTCATAAACAAAGACATTGTACCTGTACGTGAATTTTGAAGGGCCCAAAGTTGCGGTACTAGTGGCACGAGCAACTGGATTGGTGCCCAAGGAACAGGAAGGTGCAGAAGGCCTGGTATTAACTGCCTGATGAAGATAAAAATGACATGCCAACTGTCATATTCGGTTATAAAGCATTACACAAAGATAATGATTCGGTAGTATATCACGAAGTAAATAACAGCAATTAAAACAATAATAATAGTAAGGACCTAGACATTTTTAAAATAATACCAAGTAGACAGTATAATGTGCAAGGCCAAGAGTTATGCAATTTTTTTTCCTTTTCTGACATTCATAACCTACTTGAAGCCAAGTAAAACCTTACTGAATAGCATCTGAATTACCTAAGATAGTCTTGATACAAAAAAGTTTATGTTTCCTATAATCATATTTGCTATAATATGATTCCACCATCTATGCTAGAGGGGATTAATCAAATAATGTTAGAGGGGCATTTACCTGATGAAAATGTCCAAGCCTGTGAAAGGATGGATCCTTGGCTGTTGGCCCAAATAAAAGTTCCTGAACTTTTCGCTTCTTGGATATTGGAGGTGATGCATAGCCAGAAGATCCAATAGCCCCAGTTATTGCAGCATTAGCAGCCTGTTGAATGTATGCTATATTGTTGGTGTGGTCTCCATGAAAGAGAGCTTGCCTCTCTTCACTTCCTTCAAAATTCTTACAGTCCATGCATTTGCAATTTTCAGAACAAAGAATGTTGGCTTGGAAACATTCACAGTACTTCTTAAGGCATCCAGATTTCTTGCAGTGACATCCCTTATTGTGCTTTCCCAACAGTAATCCTTCCAAATTCTCCTCCTGGATTTATTTGAAATCATTTCACACACTTCATCAAAAACAATAAAAATGAGCAATATCATTAATACAGAGCTACTTCAATTCATTATAAGCGGCAATATGAGATCTCTTTTACTGTGACCTTTATTTCAATTTTCTGGACACTGTTACCCACCATGACCCTAGGAAGCATAATATGAGGATATTCCTCAATTTGACTTTTTATAAAGTTACTGTTCTAGACACTCAATATTACAACCTTATGGCTGCAACTCTTAAGACTTCTTTACATTGGATCAAGCAAATGACCCTTGTAGTATGGCATTTTCTTAATAAAACAAAATTCACATAGAAAATGAAAATGACAATTAAAAAAAAAAATCCATCCTCAATAGCAGTTCCCTAGCACCTAAAAAGATATTGT
This sequence comes from Manihot esculenta, assembly GCF_001659605.2. Classification (NCBI taxonomy): domain Eukaryota; kingdom Viridiplantae; phylum Streptophyta; class Magnoliopsida; order Malpighiales; family Euphorbiaceae; genus Manihot; species Manihot esculenta. The sequence continues at coordinate 31,938,137 of NC_035176.2, read as the reverse complement.
ACTTGGGTATGCTCCTCCAAATGGAAGGAAAAATTATGAAAAAGATACCCATATTGGGCATAGACATGTATCTAACACTTGTGTCCAAATCCAAGATATATATAGCAAATTATTGTGCAAAGACAGGTGTCAAACACTTGTTCCTGAATCCAACAAGCATAGAAAAGAACAGATGTCTAGTTTGTTGAACCAATTTGAACCAAAAGGACAGCAAAATGACTCAATTTTAGTTAATGACACATTAGAAATATGCTTTTTTCTGAAAAGTAGTACATTTAATTGATATACCCGACTATCTCGTGCTCCATGAGGACTGCTAGCAATTTTCGGCCTGAATGCATTTGGATTGCGCTCCAAAGTGGCCTCAACAGCTTCTCGCCTAGCACCTTCATTTTCAACATTGTTATAGCAATTTGCACAATTGCACCCATCACAATATGTTCCAGATGCAAAGCATTCACAGTACCTTGTCGAGACAGAAATTGGCTTTATATCAGTAAATATCTTCGACTAGGTGTGTAAGAATTGGCATAAAATGTTACCAAGACAACTAAGAAAGTTAAAAATGACAGAGAAATTTAAGTAATAAGAAATGATAGGAGTAAAACACAACTGATACAAGATATAAAGCCCCGAATACTAAAACTCCAATATTATGGCAGTAACAACAGCATACAGTAAGTCCCATTATCACTTGTATTACCTTAACCATTGCAGGTAAATATGCACCCTAGGTTTAAGAAGAAGAGAAAAGCACATAAAAGCTTCTTTAACTTTATGTTCAAACAAAACTGGAACAAACTAACATCATTGACCCCATCCTTAAAAATTAATGAACAAAACAACTAGCAACAAATTCCAGCATCAATTAAGCAGTAATAAGAGCTGTCCATGACAATTTCATTGGAACGAATAGCAACAAGTTAATTATTAAGCAAAGCCAAATATCATTTCATTGATTAAATCAAGATGCACTTACAGCTTCAAGCACCGTGAGTGTTTACAGTTGCACTGTTTTTGTCTCTTTGGAGTACTGTCTTTCAATTCAGCGTTTGGTCTTGGTTTTGATTTTGGGGATTCTGGCTTCCTGGCAAAGAAAATGTAAAGTTAAAATTGAAATTGAAAACTGCCATACTGGCATAGAAGTTGCATGATTCTTGGTCAATCTTAGGTTCCAATTAATGCCATTGTGGTGAAGTGGTCACGTGCATTTCTCCAAAGAGTGTCTGAGATTTTAGGAGAACAGAACTCACCAATGCAAAAATTAATTACCACTAATACAAAAAACGAGAAATAATCATTACCATGAAAACGAACGGTCACATTAAACAAAGTCTGAGTTCATTGTGCTTTTTTCCTTGTAGACAACCAAAAAAAAATGTAGTTGGATTGCTAATTGTTTTATTTGTATCCCAAACAAAAATATTTTTTATGCCTCGCATTGTAAGGAGTTGATCAAGAAATATTAAGCATGGACACCTGTCACAGTTCTCATACTAAAATCAACATGACCTCAATAAAACTCCTCCATATTTATGCGCCAGACATGCATTTTGAAAATGCAGTTCATTAAACTACAATCAGAAAGAGTCATTTTTTTTTTCAGAAGAAATCACAACTCCACATATTTGAAAAATAGGAAAAACCGGTAGCAGAAAACAAAAGGCAATTCTTGAATTAGAGAGAAGGAGCGAAAGCAGCAAAATGAATTGAAACTTGAAAGAACAGCAACCAGAACTCTAAAAAATTTCCAAACACAGTAACACGATGCCTCAAACCTAACGTTTCAAACAAAAACAGGACTTTCTCAAAAAATTTGCCCAACATTGCATAAATTTACATTCACCAAAATGAAAATTGCAAATTTGAACAGTAAATGCGTAGGATGAATTTCACAAACTGACACTCGTATCCAAAAATAAAAATTTGCAAAAAGAAAAATAAAACAAACTTACACAATCTTGGCAGGCGGATGCTGCTGTGGCGGCGGCGCTGCTGGCATCGCTACCACCTGCGGCTGCTGCTGCAGTTGGCTCTGCGGAGTGACGATAACCGGCTTCTGTGACAGTGGCAGCGTAGCAGGCTGCTGCTGCTGCTGCTGCGATTGAGGGTGGTCTGGGAGGACAACATTCCCCTGCGTGAAATCCAGCTGCCTCGCTAGCTTCTTCGCAGGGAAATCCGAGCTCCCCTGCTTGTCCGATTGCGCCGCCTTTTTTGGAGGGAATTCGTTTCCCTCACCTTCACCCATCAAATTCAGATTCCCAAATATCTAAAACTTCCACCAAATTTCCAATTTCTTCGTTGAACAGAAAAAACCAGAAGCAAAATTAATCCACTGAACACCCCCCGCAAACAAAGAATCCTACAAATTTGAAAAATCCACTGAAATTCTCCAACTTTCAGATCCAAAACCTCAATATAAAATCCCAAACACGTAATTACACAAAAGAAAATGCAAGACTAATCAGCTGAAAACTGCACACCTAAGTTAAGCCAAGAGTCATTTCCCACAAAAAGAATTAAAAAGATCCATTCTTTTCTCAGACCACTTTAATCCCTAAACAGAAAGAAATAATAGAGAAGGAAACAGCGGCTTAACTGGGAAAGAAAGGGAAGAGGGACTATGGCGTAAAGGAGGTGATGAGGGGTGGGAGGTGACTCCGCTTTGGTTTCGTTCTTCTTCGTCTCTCCTCCCTCTCTCAAGACATTTTGAAATTCAATTTCGAGTATATTCAATGGTGGGATTTAAGTTTCGACATTATCGTACGGTTAGTCTTGAAAGGTACAATTGGACGATTGGAATTCATAGAAAAGAGAATATGGTTAGCCTTTTCACCGTTGGATTATTAAAGACCTACAAGTTTTAAGAAAACGGTGTGAGTGGAGATATCCAATGGGATGGTATCTGTTGTGGGACATTAGAGAGTTGACACATACGGGGTACGAAATGTGGCAAGTTATTATTCGGTGAGGGAGCAAGTGAAAAGGGAGGGAATTTGTTTTGAGGGTTCCGCTCTATCAAAAGTAAAAGTAGAACAAAAATTTACGCTAAAAAAGTGAATGAGAAGCTCATTGACTTGAAACTAACTCCTTATTTGGATCTGGGAAAATTGAGGGGGAATCAAATAAATTATTAATTTGAAGGACATAATTTTTAGTTATTTATCAAATAAATAATAATTTGAAAGACTTAATTTTAATTATAATTAATTTCATGGAATTCAAATTTTTTTTGAAACGAATGAAATTCAATTTTTAAAATTGAATTTTAATTATGCTTTAAAAAAATTAAATTTTAATTTTTCTTTAAATTAAATACATAATTTAAATTTAATTTTATAAACACTTATAAATTTAGTCTGATAGTAAATATGTCTGAGTAAATCTAAGAGATTTCAGTTTTACTCCCTCAAATTTTAATTTCAATTTCAAAAAATAAAAATTTAATTTTACAAAATTTTAAGAATTAAAATTAAAGTAAATATAATATGGTGTAAGAAGAGAAAATAACTAGAGAAACGAAAATAACTTTTATTATCTCTCTCATCAATTCCTCTCATTTGGAGAGAAAATAACGTAATTAGAGGAAAAAGTTACCGTTAACCATTAAATTACAATTCTAACATCATTAAATTATTGAAACTTGTGAGAATTAAAAGAGTAAAATTAAAAAATTAAATGTCATTTACTTTCCTCTCTTTGGAAAGTTAAATATTTTTATTTTATTTTTTATTTTTATTTTACTCTCATTCAAATAAAAAAAAAGAAATAATAGAGATGATTATAAGTTTATTTCACCTTTGTATTTTCCTTCCTTATGATTATTTTATTTAAATTAATGTAAAAATAATTTAACTTATTTTATGAAAAATTAAAACTTTGCACATTTTATTTTATAAATTGGATTGTTGTATAAATAAATACAAACGATAATTTATATTTATATTTCACACTTTAAATATTGAATAATAAAATTAAATTTTTTAAATTTACTATAATTATAAATAAGAGAATTAAATTAAATTTATATAAATTAATAATAAATTATAATATAGTTCATAAAATTTTATTTAAATAATAAAATAACTATTAAATATATATTTTTATTATGATAATATTATTTTTTATTAATTTCATTATTTATTCTTTATTTTCACTTTTATATAATATTATAAATATTTATAAAACTTAAAATATAAAAAAAATTCACAATTTAAAACATATAATATTTAATGTTAATTAAAATATTATTAAGAATAAATTATACTTTAATTTTTATACTCTAAGCGTAATTAATGAATTAATCTTTAAATTTTTTAAATTAATCACTTAAATCTTTTCATAATCAATCAATTTAAATAATATAATTCATTTATATTTATCTTATTTATCTAAATTAATAAATTAAAAAGATAATAAATATTTTAAATATCTAAAATATCTATATAAATATTTAAATTGAGTGAAATATTTTATATTATATAAATTATATTTTAATTTTTAAATTTTAACGTAATTAATATATTAATTTTTATATTTTTAAAATTAAATTATTAATTCTCTATTTCCAATCCATATAAAATTATAATTATTTCATTCACTAAAAATATTAATTTAAAACTGACAGGTGATCAAATTTTTGATAGTATAATTTTTATCTAAAATTTTTTTAACAATTTATAATTTATTTGAAGTTTTAAAATTATCAAATATTAAAGTATTTTAATAAATAAAATTTAAATAATAAAAAGCGTTAAAATGTAATTGAATATGATAATTTGTATATAAATTAATTAAAATTTAAATGTATTTTAAATGAAAAATAAAGGATTAAGATATTTAATTTTTAATAAATAATAAAAATTAGATAAAATTCTAGCTACTTAATATTTTTAATTTAAAAATGAGATAATAAAAATATTTTTATATTTTTAATTGTAAAAATTAAATAAAAAGATGGGAATCTAAATAAATGAATTATAAAAGATTTAAATATTTAATTTTAAAAATATAAAACGGTTAATTATACATATAATTTATTTATTTAAAATAATAAGAAAAATATTTTTATACAAAAAAATTTAATAAAATCACACATTATTTAAACGGATTAATTATATAAATATTTAAATATTCAATTTAAAAATATTTATTAAATATATTAAAATTTAAAAATAAAATATAATTTATTTTTATTATTAAAATAATAAATAAAAATAATTTTATATTATAAAATAATTTTAACCATGAGCGATTATTAAAAAAACATAAAATCTTTAGTCAATAATTAATTAATAGTAATTTATACTTTTTATTAACAGAATAATTATTTTATTAGATAAAAAATAAATTTAAAAATTAATTCATTATAAAAAATTTAATGAAAAATTATTCTATTGGTTTTGTTAAATCTAAAATGGTGCTAATAAATTACTAAAATAAAATTCAGGTAATATAATTATTTAATATATGATTAATCTATTAATTTAAAAAAATTATTAAAATATTTTTAAAATATTAAAAAATCTATTACTCAGTCTTCCACCAACTTTAAATATTAAGGATTTTATTATTTAAATAAAATTTATTAATAAATTCATTAATTTTATAAAAATTACATTAATTAATTTTTTAAAAAATAAAATAATAAAAAATTAATTAATAGGTTTTTTAATACCTAAAAATGTAAACATATGTTTCAAAATAAAAAATTAACTAGTAATTATCACTAAACCTTAAAAACTAGAGAGTAATTCTCCTAAGATGTATGAGTAGAGGTCCCACATCAAGTGATGCCCAGATGCACTAGATAATTTGCCCTCGCTGCCCTTAATTTGTCCTTTTTATCCCTTGGCCTCAAAGGAAGAAGTCCAGTGTTTTTCTCCGTAGAAATACGCTTCACTGTGATGCTGTTGCTGTGTTCTCTTCTTCGTACATTAGGAAGCTTTCCTCCCTCACGACTCGACCACCGTCCTGGCCCACGATAGCTCCCCTAGTTACTTTATTAACTCCTGCTTATATTTAAGCTCGCATCAAAATTTTTCTCGGGCTGTCAAAGTATTTTGATATCGTTTTTCATCTTTCAGATCCTTTGTAGATAACTGGATATTCGAAACGTTATCGAGGTATTGATTTTGTAATTTGGATAAGTTCCGCAAATGAAGTAATGCTTCTTTTTGTATCGTTTTGCTTTTGATCTCATGAGGACCCATTTGATTTCTATTTTTTTGAAGGTTATTATAGTTTTTTTTTTTTTTTATCGTAAAAAACTGGAAGTTTTTCTTTTGTTGTTTAATTTTTCACAGGTTTGTCAATTCTGCTTCCTTGTAGCTTTGCAGCAACAATTGATCGGATGCTGCAGCCTCTTCGCACGGTTTGTTTTGGATCCTCTGGTGCATTTAACAATCTGGTTGTTATTGAAAGATTGCATTAATATACGTGGAGTTCGCTTTAATTATGAATTAGCTTATAGATTTCTTTCTGTTGTGTGTTGCTAATAAGTAAATAGAAATAGAAATTTTCATGTAGATCCTTCTCTTGTATGTGCTTTTATAGCTACCAGGTGGTGCTAATATCTGATTGCAGGGAAAGCAAGGGATGGGAAGCAGAAAAAAAGAGAGGAAAATAGTCATATCTTAAAAATAAAAACTTCTAACAAGACTGATCTGGACGGCATGCTTTCAAAGATTTGTAATATTTAAGAATTAAGACAGAGTAATGAGATACCATGGAAAATGCAGACCACAATGATGCAAAATAAAGTTGACGTTAACTGGTAATGAGGTGGAATGAATACTGTGATGTTACCTAAAATCTTAAAATTGGGTGATTTGGAGTGTAGGCTTGCTGCATTTTCGGCATGTGGGGAAATTCAACATACAAACGGACCTCATCAAGAGATTATACAAATGTAGTGGATGTAGAAGATAATTCAGGTAAAATCCATCTACTAAAGCATTCAGCGTCAATGGTTTAGTTCACTTTATCATTAATTTTTCTATAGCTTCCCTTGTGGTTACCTGACCACTTTTCACTAGCGGATTGTGTGGTTTTTAGTTATCAATCTGAAATAGAACCTAAAGCTATGGCAAATCTCAAGTTTGATGCATAGTTTTCTTGTTTTTGGCACTATCAGTTTTGGGTTTCTGTTCTTTCTTTGTTGTGCTTGTGTAAAATATTTACAGTTGTTTAGGTGGTTTTTCTTTGATTTTTCAAATTTTAATGAATCATCTAAGATATCTGAATTTGATCTCATTGTTTGTTGGTTTAGCTCTTGTACAAAACAATGAGGATCCAGAAGCTTCGAATCCTTCATGGAGGCTTTCTCTTCCACATATACTGGTGGCAACCATATCATCCTTCTTATTTGGCTACCACATAGGGTGTGTGCACTTTTTGGGCTCATGTTTTGCAGTTTTTCTTTTTACATCACTGGTGCCATTTTTGGTAGATGGTGATGTGATGACTTGGATATTTGCCTTTTGTAGTGTGGTGAATGAACCACTTGAAAGCATCTCATCGGATCTTGGATTCAATGGAAATACCTTGGCAGAAGGTGACATATAATGTTGCTTTCCATTTTGGCTTTTGGTATAATCTATTCTGATGTCCTTCATTTGAATGAAATCTCCAACTAATAATTAATTTCTACTGAAGGCCTGGTGGTTAGCACATGTTTGGGTGGTGCCTTGATTGGATCCTTGTTTAGCGGATGGATTGCTGATGGGTTTGGGCGCCGTAGGGCTTTTCAGTTGTGTGCTTTGCCCATGGTTATTGGTGCTTCTATAAGGTAATATTCCTTCTGCAGGAAGCAAATCTCATATTTCCTTTTTGCTTTATTAGTCAATTTCTAACTTAGGTTCTTAAGTTAATATTTTACTCGAGAATGTTTCTCTTGGATAAATGCAAAGAACTTTGTTGAGAAAAACTATAATTAGGCTCAGAGACATGGGTGTTTTGCCCCATTTAGACAATTCCTAACTCAGGTTCTTAAGTTAATATTTTACTCGAGAATGTTTTTCTTGGATAAATCAAAAGAACTTTGTTGAGAAAAACTATAATTAGGCTCACAGGCATGGGTGTTTTGCAACTGTACATAAACTACTCCATGCATATATAAACACAACCAAGTTCACACTCTCAAGCACACAAATGAAAAATAGAAGGTGTGAAGGAAAAATTTAGTGTAATGCAATTATCTGTTCATACCCATAGCTGTAACTTGATCAAACTATATTGGACTGCTTTTACTTGTTTGGAGGTAACAATGGGTAGTATGCTGTAAATTGTTCCTTTTACAGCCTTTTTTAATCTGCATAATATTTCGTTTCTTCTCTTTCTTCATTATAACATGCAGATTAGTCCTCACTATGCACCTCGTCTTTTTTACTTTTCTGATTTAAAATCTGAGTTAATTTTGACATCTGGAATGATGCGCATTCTCAGTGCAACAGCAACAAATTTAGCTGCTATGCTTTTTGGAAGATTACTAGTAGGGATGGGAATTGGTGTTGGGCCCCCTGTAGCATCTCTTTATGTGACAGAGGTATCTAATTGATTTACTTGCACTTCAATGAGTACTATTTGATCTTTCTTTGCATAAGTGTAGGAAGTGTTTCCACAATCCCCCTTTTTATTTTGGTTAACCTTGTTGGTGTAATCAGGTTTCTCCTGCTTTTATAAGGGGCACTTATGGAAGCTTCATCCAGATTGGAAACTGTATTGGACTTATGGGGGCTCTGTTCATTGGAATCCCTGTCAGAGAAATTGCAGGCTGGTAAGATATGTTACTTTAGAACCCACTGTTAGTGCTCCATATTCAGAATTTCAACTTTCAAGCACCCAATTTGAAATATGCTCAGGTGGCGCATCTGTTTTTGGGTATCTGCAATTCCTGCTGGAATACTTGCACTTGCCATGGGGTTCTGTGCAGAGAGTCCACATTGGTTATACAAGGTTTGGTTCCATTAAAATTTTCACTTTCTATTAATCTACTTTGATTATGTCAGTTATAAAAACAGAATTTGTCTTATCAATCTCGTATTAAGAAAAATCATCTGAATTGCTTACTGGGGCTGTGCACTTCCTCATCCCTTTGTTTCCATGAAATTTTGTTCTCATTTGCTATACTTTTTTTTAACCTCTCTCCCCCCTCCCCTCCCTCCCTGATCATGCGTTGATGCTCAATATTTAACTTTTAGATTTTTAAACAATCTTTGCATTTATATATTCTGATAACTTCCTGGCCTTAACACTAATAAAAGAACTTTTTCTCCCAAAAATTCATTGCAAAGTATAATATATGTTACAGCATGATCTGAAATCCTCATGAGTGCAAGATCTGCTGTTTTACTAGTGCTTATGTTGAAGATGGATGCTTATAGCTTCTTATTTGTTGAGACAGCAAGGAAGAAGCGCTGAAGCTGAAATTGAATTTGAGAAGCTTTTAGGTAAAGGACTCGTCAAATTTGCAATGCACGAGTTATCCAAATTAGACAGAGGGGATGACACCGACACTGTGAAGCTCTCCGAATTGTTTTATGGTCGCCATTTTAGAGGTACATGATTTTCTTCTTTGTGGGTGTATTCCTACTATAGGAGTGAGCTGCTTTGAACGAACTTTCAAATTGATTTTCTTGAGAAATTGAGTTCAGTTTATTTTGTAGTTCAATTCTATATGAAAGTATAAAAGTTTGGTATATTTAGTTTGGTTTGGTTATTAAATCAAAATTTTCAGAATAACCAGGACACTGGGTTTTGTAATTTAGACATTAGGATTATTGTATCTCTCCTAATTTGTGAAACGAATCTGAAAATAAGTAACAAAAAAGGAAAAGAGAGTCCTAAATCAGTCCAAAACTGATGAATTAGACTAGTTTTCATTTTGATTTTACTCGCTTATTCAGTTCGGTTTAAACCAGGGTATAGGAGGGGCGCTAGGGGAGCCATGGCCCCTATCCCTCTAAAATGTTCTTTTATATACCTACATATATACTTCTTGGAATTTTTTTTAATTATTTGGTCCCTTCAAAAATAATTTATGTTATTTTATTGTGGCATAGTTAATGTGAAAAATCAAACAATTTATTTCTTATTATATATTTCAATAAATTTTCATAGCATTGATAGTCTCAAACAAATGTAGCTTAACGATATTATGTTATATTATCTTTTGACTTTATAATATTAACTCCTCAAAATATAAGTAATGAGTGAACTATTTTTTGAATTAATTTTATATACACTATTGACCCCCTCAAAAAAATATTTCTCTGTTTCTACACTGGTTCATCATTATCCCTTAATATTCAGTTGCTCGGTTTTGAGATTTTTTTTCAAAGCTGTTCGAACAGAGAGCACAGATGCTAACCCTACCTGCGGGCATTGTGATTGTGTGTAGCTTTCTGATGGCAGTCATTTCCTCTTTTTCTCCTTTTTTTTTTCGCTTTTTTTGCCTGTTTCCGTTAGGCTTTGTTATTCACATGTTCCTTTTGCAGTTGTTTTTATTGGATCAACCCTATTTGCTTTACAACAGCTCTCTGGTATAAATGCTGTGTTTTATTTCTCTTCAACTGTATTTAAAAGTGCGGGAGTACCGTCAGACCTGGCAAATGTCTTTGTCGGAATTGCAAATCTATCAGGTATAATAACATCACAGCTACTTTCATGTGCATGGTCATTGTTGCAAATTGTCTTGAACCATAATCTTAATTGCCTCCAGGATCTATTGGTGCAATGGTGTTGATGGATAAACTAGGAAGAAAGGTGTTGCTTCTGGGGAGCTTTTTTGGAATGGTATGTTCCATTTTTTTTCCATGGGAAGTTTCGTGTGTAAGGAGTGTTGCATTTATGAATCTAAGCTACTTGTGAAACGGAAAATATCTGGAGAAGGGCAGAAGGAAAAACCTACTTTCCTTTTGAATCAAACAGTAGGTAGGAACAAGACAACTTTTCTGTTCTTAGTTTGTGGGAGGTCATTAATACCAGGGAAAGTGTTAGTGAGATGATCTAATATATCCCTCTAAAGTCTGAACTCCTGTTTTCAGGGAAAATACGAAAAACAGATTTTATTCAAACAGCTGTTTAATCTTCCAGAATAAAGGAAAATAACCGTCTAGTGGAGCAATTTTTTGAATGGGCTAGGTGATTTATAGCCCTTCTATTCTTTTACCCTTTGTTTGGATTGAAGGAATGGAAGAGAGAAGAGAGAAGAAGAAATTTGATTTCCATAAATTCTCTTATTTGGATACCAAATAGAGGAGATTAAAGAAGAGAAAAGAGGAAAAATTACATTTCCCAATTCCTTGTATTTAACCCAAAATACTTCTCCCAAAGTAGTGGGAAAATGGAGAGATATTGGTATTATTTGTATTAAAATACTTAAATGCCCTCTTTTCTTTAAGCATCTATTTCTTAGCTTGTGAGAGTATAATAGTCATTTCTCACCTTTTTTTCAGAAGAAAAATTATATTTCTCCTATATTCTAATAATCTATCCAAACAATATTAATTAAATCAAATTTCTTTTCTCTTTATTCACAGCTAAGAAACATGGGCGCTTTTTTTATCCCTTTCCTGTTTACGTCAAAGACTCATGCAGCTTGTCTGTTGCGTTACTTTTGCTGTCTTCTTTTTTTCTAAAAGCATCTATGTCTTAGCTTGTGAGAGTATAATGGTTATTTTTGACCTTTTTTTTTTCAAAAGAAAAATTATATTTCTCCTATACTCTAATAATCTATCCAAACTATATTAATTAAATCAAATTTTTAGTCTTTACTTTTCTCTTTTATTTGTCCTTTTTAGTTTCTCTTCAATTTCCTTACAGAAATTAAGCATCCAAAGAAAGGGTTAATTAAGCTTTATCCACAGCTAAGAAACACATGTTTTTATCTTTTTATTTTTGTTTACGTAAAAGAATCGTGTAGTTTGTCTGTTGCGTTTTCCTGCTACTCTTCTTGCCCAGCACCATGCTTTCCTGCAGCATTTTTTCCCACTCTGCTGTTTCCTGCGGCCTTTTCCACATTTGCCAGCATCCTTGCCTCATTATGTGTTCTAATATAATCTATGCATTTTCTTCTGGTCTAATTATATTAAAAAACTAAACCTTTACGCGAATATGCATTTTAATCTAGATTTTTTAATTTTGGCATTTTAGGCCCAATTGCTATAATTGGTTGCAGTTTTATACAACTGACTTGAAATTAGAAAAAAAAAATAATCATTAACTTTTTTGTCTTCTCTCTTGTTCTCTAACATGTTCATTAGTTTTTTTCTTTATATCTTTAGTGTATAAAATATTATGATTTTTGAAAACGATGATGAAAAGAAAAGGAAAGAAGTTTTGAGAGAAAAATGCTTGATAATTCCCCTCAAGCCAATTGAGGTATATATACTATTTACAAAAATACATATTAGGTAAGAAAATAAATTAATTCCTTAATTATAGTCTAATTTATCTCAATCATAAGTTTTTTTCTTTAATGTATAAAATATTATGGTTTTTGAAAACGATGATGAAAAGAAGAGAAAAGCAGAAACTTTAAGAGAAAATTGTTTGATAATTCCCCTCAAGCCAATTGGGGTATATATATTATTTACAAAAATACATATTAGGTGAGAAAATAAATTAATTCCTTAATTATAGTCTAATTTATCCCAATCATATCACATAATCATGTCTCTAATTATGTATATAATCACTATAAATCTAGACTATTTACAAAAAGTATCTCAACACTCTCCCTTCAAGCTGGAGCGTATATGTCATATGCTCCAAGCTAGTTACAAATATATTCGATTCGTGAACCCCCAAAGAGATTTTGTGAAAACATTAGCTAGTTTGATCCTTTGAGTTGACAAAACTAGTAGAAATGCATGCCGACTCAATCTTTTGCATAATAAAATGGCAATTCACCTGTATGTGCTTCGTCCTCTCATGAAAAACTGGATTTGATGCAATATGGAGGGCAGCTTGATTATCACATATTAGTTTCATTTGGCTAGTATCGTTATATTTCAAATACTAAAGGAGTTGCTTCAACTAAATGAGTTTGCATGTTGCCAAAGCCATAGCTCAATATTATGCTTCTGCACTTAATCTTGCAACCACACCTTGTTTTTTACTTTTTCAGGATATAAGATTCCCTCCAATCATAATACAATATCCTGAAGTAGATCGTCTATCTGAAAGGGAATCTATTCAATTTGCATCAGAATAACCAACAATTTGTGAGTGATCCTTGTCCTCATAGAGTAGACTCTGTCCTGGAGTTCCTTTGATATATTTAAGAATACGAATGACTGCATTCCAATGACTACTGTATAGGGTTTGAAGAAATTGACTAACCACACTTACAACAAAGGAAATATCTGGTTGTGTGATAGTGAGATAATTGAGTTTGCCAACTAATCTGTATTTAGTAGGATCTTTAAGTGGCTCCCCCCTATTCAGAAACAAGTTTGACATTTGGATCTATAGGAGTGTCCACATGTCTACAGTCTAACATGTCGGTTTCTTCCAATATATTCAAAGCATATTTCCGTTGGAAAATCGCAATACCTGTTTTAGACTGTGCCACTTTAATCCCCAAGAAATACTTCAATTTCTCCAGGTCTTTAGTTTGGAAATGACTGAACAAATGTTGCTTAAGCTGAGAGATTCCGTCATGATTATTTCATGTAATGACAATATCATCAACATAGACCACTAAGTAGATGCATCTATCGCTATTATGACAAAAAAATACGAAATGATCAGAATTACTTCGAGACATTCCAAACTGTTGAATTACAGGACTGAATCGTTCAAATCATGCTTTTGGAGACTGTTTTAGACTATACAAGGAGCGTCGAAGACGACATACTAAGCTGGACTCCCCTTGAGCAACAAATCCTGGAGGTTGTTCCATATAGACTTCTTCGGCGAGCTCACCATGAAGAAATGCATTTTTAATGTCCAGTTGATGAAGAGTCCAGTGATTAATTGCAGCCAATGGATAAGGAGGCGGACAGAAGCTATTTTGGCTGCTGGAGAGCAAGTATCACTGTAATCAAGCCAAAAAATATGTGTGTAACCTTTAGCTACAAGGCGAGCTTTAAGGCGATCAATTTTGTCATCAGGTCCCACCTTAACTGTGTAAATCCATCGACAACCAACAGTAGACTTGCCAAGTGGTAAAGATATCAGTTCCCAAGTTCTATTATTATGAAGAGCAGTCATCTCCTCAATCATAACATTACACCAACCAGGATGATCCAGTACTTCTCTAACTGTCTTGAGTATAGAAACAGCAGACATGGTGGAAACAAAAGTATAATAGAAAGGAGACAAACGATGGCAACTTACAAAATTATAAATGGAATGAGGATTTCAAGATGAGCAAATACCTTTTCGAAGAATAAGAGGAGTAGCTATTGCTACCGAAGGCATGACTGAAGTAGGTGATGATAGAACTGGAGGTGAGTCATTAGAAATACCTGCATCAGGGAGAGAAGTATTGTTATTAGCAGATGGATGAGGCCTACATGTGTAGACCTGAAGAGGTGGTGTAGGAGTGGGAGATGGACTGACTTGAGGCCAAGGAGAGATAAGAATTGAAGGTATAGGTAAAGCTCTAGTAATAAAGGTTTTGTGCGTTGGACTAGAAGAAAAGTAAGGGAAGGTTTAAAAAAAGGTGACATCTGCAGAGACAAAATATCTGTTAGTAGTGGAATCATAACATTTATAATCTTTTTTAAGTTGAGAATGGCCAAGAAAGACACATTTAACTGATTTTGGCTAGAGTTTGTCTTTACTAAGGGTATGATCATGAACAAAACAAATATATCCAGAAACTCGCAGAGACAACTGGTTGGAGGTTTGGCTGAGAAAGAGAACCAAATGAGGACTTTGATGCTGCAAAATAGAGAAAGACATACGGTTTATCAAGTAGCAGGCGGTAAGGACTGTCTCGCCCCAAAAATGTAGCGAAACATTATGATGTATGTGTAAGGTACGGGTTGCTTCAATCTGAAGAATTTTGAGAGGAATTTTTTATTCTATTCCAATTGAATTGATCTTTACAAGGTTTGAGTATTTATACACAAAGAATCAACCTAAATTAGGAATAGTTACAATAAGAATAAAATCTTTTAAATCAAGCCTAATTAGGATCCCAAAAATTTGAATCCTCGTAATTAAGAACCTTCTATGTTGGTTAACATTCTCTCTCAAGTCGGTGCACAGATATCACACGTGTTCAACTTGCAAATCAAGGTATGATAGGTCTTGTTGCTGACTCTTTTGGTAAACACATCAGTTAGCTGTTCATTAGAAGTCACATAATCTATCCTTAAGACACCATTTATTAACTTCTCTTTCATAAAGCATCGATTAATCTTTACGTGTTTCGTTCGGTCATGTTGAACCGGATTGTGAGCTATACTAATGACAGCATTGTTGTCACAGTACAAGAGGAGTTTGTCTCTCTCTAATAGTTTCAATTCATCCAACAATCTCTGCAACCATAGGAGTTCACAAACACCTTGTGCCATTAGTCTATATTCTGCCTCAGCACTTGATTGAGCAACAATACTTTGCTTTTTGTTTCTCCAAGTGACAAGGTTTCCTCCCACAAGTTTACAGTACCCACTAGTCGACCTTCTATCATTAAGGAATCCAGCCCAATCTGCATCTGTGAATGAATGTATGCGAAAATGATCGTGTTTAGAAAATAGGAGACCTTTTCTAGGAGCAGATTTCAAGTATCGCAAAATGCGAAAAACAGCTTGCATGTGAGACTCACGAGAATCATGCATAAATTGACTGACTAAACTGACTACATATGCGATGTCTGGTCGAGTATGTGAAAGATAAATCAGTATGCCTACCAACCTCTGATATCTGCCCATATTCACTGATTCACCAATTCCTGCTTGTAGCTTGTGATTACTCTCAATGAGAGTTTCTGCTGGTTTGCAACCTAACATACTAGTTTAGATCTAGAATGTATTTTCTCTGAGAAATAAAGATTCCCTTCTTTGACCTGGGAATCTATATTGCAGTTTTCGTAAATTTTTAATTTCAAACTCTTGAGTCAAAAACTTTTTCAGTCGAGTCATCTCTGCAGTGTCATCTCATGTCATTACTATGTCATCAACATAGACTATAAGAAGAGTAATTTTACTCTTGTGATGTCTGATAAATAGGGTATAGTCAGCATTGCTCTGTTGATAGCTAAAGGAAATCATAGCTCTACTGAATCGATCAAACTGGTGACTGTTTCAACCCATACAAAGCCTTCTTTAGCCTGCACACCTTTCCTTGTGTTTTTTCATCAGCAAATCCAGAAGGGATTTTCATATACACTTCCTCCTCCAAGTCTCCGCAGAGGAATGCATTTTTCACATTAAATTGTTGTAGATCCCAATCAAAGTTGACAGCGCAAGATAGCAATACTCTGATTGAGTTCATTTTGGTAACAGGAGCAAATGTCTCCTGGTAATCTGCTCTATAGGTTTGAGTGTGTCCCTTGGCCAGTAGTCTAACTTTGAATCTTTCAATTGATCCATCTGCTTTGTGTTTCACAGTGAACACCCATTTGCAGCCAACAAGTTTCTTCCCAGGTGGAAGAGTGACAAGCTCCCAGGTCTCATTTTTTGCCGGTACTTTCATCTCTTCAATCATTGCTTCTTTCTATTTAGGATCTGCAAGAGCTTCCTTTCAATCCTGTGGAATAGACAAGGCAAAGACTCTATAGGATGGAGACAAAAAATCATAAGAGAGAGTTAGAAATAGAGTGTTTTGTGCAAGATCTAACTCATTTTCTTTGAGCAATTGGTTTATTTAGATCATCAAAGGGTTTAAGGTTTAGGGACGACTCATCAGATGGAGAAGAGAAAGATTCATGACATTGAGTAGGCTGCACAATGGTTTTTTTGCTTCTGTTTTGTCTCTTCTTGAGTATCTCCTTAAATTTGACTTATCTAAACGCCCAATTTGGTCACCAATAGTCTTCTCTTGCATAATAGTCTCCTGATTACCAATAGTCTCCCCCTATATAGTAGTCTCCTCTAGAGTAAACCATTCTAGAGTTATAGAAATCATTTTTTCTCTCTCATTGTCCTCCCCCTGAAGAGGTGATAGGGTAGTACTGAAATAAGGTTCAGGCTCTCTAAATGTAACATTCATACTGACAAAATATTTTCTAGATGGAGGGTGATAGCACTTGTAACCCTTCTGTGTGGGAAAGTATCCAACAAACACACATTTAATAGCTCTCGGATTGAGCTTTCCACTTGCTCTAGTATGAACAAAACACGCGCATCTAAACATTTTTTATGGAATAATATAAGCATTTTTCCCTTGTAATAAACACGTGCATCTAAACATTTTTTATGGAATAATATAAGCATTTTTCCCTTGTAATATCTCTAAAGTGCTTTTAAAGGCAAGAGCTTTAAGAGGCATTCTATTAATGAGATAAGCTACGACTAAGACTGCATCTCCCCAATAGGTTTTTGGAAGGTTCATTGTGAAAATGAGAGATCGGGCTATTTTCAACAAGTGTTTATTTTTTCTTTCAGCAACACTATTTTGGGCACTAGTGTAAAGACAACTAGTTTGATGCAGTATCTTATTAGATTCTAGATAAGCAGAAAATCGGCCATCCATGTACTATGTACCATTATCAATTCTCAAAACTTTTATCTTAACATCAAATTGAGTACAAATCTTCATGTGAAAATATTGAAAGTAAGAAATCATATCACTTTTTGCCTTTTATCAAATAAACCCAAGTCATGCGAGTGCAACAATTAATAAAAGTAGCAAACCAACGATTACCAGATAATGGGACTGTTTGAGTAGGTCCCCATACATCAGAATGGATGGTCACAAAAGGGATTGTACTCCTATTGTTACTGAAGGGATAAAAGGTTCTTATATGCTTAGCATACTCACAAGCATCACAAACTAAAGAATCACATTGAGCCTTGGAAAATAAATCAGGATAAAGTTTCTCTAAAACAAAGAATGATGGGTGTCCGAACCGTTGATGCTACTTTATGATTTCCTAGTTGACATTTTGATTTCTTCCAAGAAGAGCTCGAGGTGAATTCAAACTCAGATTCCCTTCCAACATATATAAGCCATTGTATAGTCTACCATTTCCAATCCTCTTCCCAGTTTAAAGGTCCTGAATATCACAATGGTCAGGAAAAAATTTAATTTTACAGTTAAGTATTTTGGTGAGAGCACTAACAGATAAAAGATTAACAATAAAACAAGGAACATGAAGAACATATGATAGTTTGATATTTAGAGTATAAATAATAGAAACGGTTCCAGATATAGGAGTGGAAGAACCATCTGCGATTCTCACAGTGTCTTTTTTTAGATATAGAAGATAATCAAGGAAGCGTGCAGAAGAGTCCGTCATATGTCTATTTGTACCAGAATCAATAATCCATGGAGCAGAATCAAGAGACAAAACAAAAGCATTATCAGAAGTCCTTACATTATCCACACGAGTCACTACCATTTCAAGAAAAAATCATCCTTTCTGTCAAAATTAGTAGAAAATTATTGTTACTGAAGAAAGAATTACTGTTCACCGGCGAAAAAGGAGAGTCCAGCAGATCATAAGCGCAGCTTGAAGACGAGTCTATCGGAAAAGATCACTGTCGGAAAAACGATCAAAAAACGTCTCCCACGCCGGAAAAAAGTGAACCAAGTCACAGGTCTACACAAGTCAGAAGCGCGACTTGAAGGCGAGTTTGCCAAAAAGGATTGCCATCGAAAAAAGACCACCGGAAAATGTCACACACGTTGGTGCGTGGAAAAGACTCAGAATCCTCATGAGTGTGGCTTTCCGGCGTCGGAGCTAGACGGCTGGCCGGCGACGGTCCGGTGACCCGGCTGGTGGCGGCGGTGAGATGAAAAAAAAATGTTCCTAAATAGAGTAGTACCAAAAAGATAGATCTAGGGTTTTAGAAATCCTAAGAGAAAAATTGAATTTAAACCCTAAAATTAGGAAAAGTGCTCTGACACCATGATGAATTCTGGGAGGAATTTTTTGTTCTTTTCCAATTGAATTGATCTTTACAAAGTTTGAGTATTTATACACAAAGAATCAACCTAAATTAGGAATATTTACAATAAGAATAAAATCTCTTAAATCAAGCCTAATTAGGATTCCAAAGATTTGAATCCTCCTAATTAGGGACATTCTATATTGGTCAACACAATAAAATGCCGATTTTTTCGCTCGATAACACCATTTTATTGAGGAGTATGGGCATAAGAAGTCGGGTGAGTAACACCCTGAGTAGACAAGAAATGAGAAAAAGAAGAGGAAAGATATTCTCGTGCATTATCACTATGCAAAACCTTAATGTGAACCCCAAATTGATTATGAATTTTAGCACAAAATTTTTGAAAAATGGAGAATAACTCAAAGCAATTCTTCATTAAAAAAAAGCCAAGTGCAACGAGAATAATTATCAACAAAAGTAACAAAATATTGAAATCTCAAAGTTGTACTGACACGACTTGGATCCCAAATGTCTGAATGAACAATGTCAAATATCGAGGTGGCCCTGTTATTGACTTGTTTGGGAAATGAAGCCTGAGTTTGTTTTCTAAGTTGACATGACTCACATGCTAAAGAAGACAAAGAAGAAAGACTAGGGACAATTTTCTGCAATTTGAGAAGACTAGGATGTCCCAAACGGTTATAAATAAGCTTAGCGGAAGTGGTAGAAACAAAAGCAAGTGGAGAGGTGGAGAGATGGTACAATCCTTGTGACTCAAATCCTGTTTCAATCATTCTCCCAATACTCCGGTCCTACACCACAACGGAATCAACAGTAAAGATTACCGAACAATTAAAATTTTGATCAATTTGCTAATGGAGATTAAATTATATGGACACTCAGGAGTGAACAAAACAGTAATTAAGGAAATAGAAGGAAAGAGTTGTACTTTTCCTATTCCTTTAACTTGAGTTTGTGAATCATTAACTAAGGTGACTTTAGATGGTGTGGAAGGTGAAACAAGAATAGAGAAAAGACTGTGATTAATAGAGATGTGATCAGAAGCACTAGAGTTTAGGATCCATGGACCAACAGGTGAAGACTTAGTTAGACAAGTAAAGGAATTACCAGAGTGAGCAATGTTGGAAGATGAAGGATGTTGCTTAGTTGTTTGGAACTGCAAGTATTTTTTTTATAGTTTTCTCCAGTTAAAGTGATTGAATCTTGTTCCTGAGATTCTATCGGTAGATTGTGGAAGCGGGCCTTCTTCATTAAATTGGGCAAGATGAACTGCTGACTTGCCAATACTATTGAATTGATTAGGCCATGGTGGTCGGCCATGCAATGCTCAACATACATCCCGTGTGTGACCAATCTTATCATAATAGGAGCAATGGAACTTCTTCCCTTTACCTTTGCGATTTTCTTCTTGTCCTTGATTTTCTTGCTGCACAGCCAAAACTGAGGATTCCATATCAGTAGCTTCACTCTTACTAAGGAAAATACGTAAGAACCTAGTTGACACATCTTCTAAAGTTGGAATAGTTGAACCAGTCAAAATTTGATCTTTCACAGAACAAAGGTCAGATCGCAACCCAATTAATGCTAAAACCATAAAAAATTTATCTCATTGTTTTTCTTGCGCATCAACATCATCGGTAAAAGGCATAAGAGAATTAAATTCATCTTTCAGAGTTTTTACCTGACCCAAGTAACTAGTCATATCCTAATGATTCTGTTGTAAATGAACTATATCCGACACAACCTTATAAATGCGTGGTATGTCATTAGTGTATAATGTTTTGGCCTTAGTCCAAACCTTACAATAAGTTTTGCAAGACTGAAACAAAGCAAACAATTTTGGGTCTAATGAATGCCATAAAAGACTACATAGTTGAGCATCAATCTTAACCCAGTTGGTTCCATCAGTGGCAGTGATATTAGTGACATTTTTTGTTAAATGATCATCATACCCCGTCCTAAAAACCATAATTCTACTGATGCAACCCAAGACACATAATTATTACTTCCTTGCAACTTCACAGTAGCAATTGAAAAGAAAGGTTTAAGGAACTTGTATTGAGGGTGTTCTGCTTCTCAGACATGTCGAGGATTGAATAGGGACTGAATCTGCCAAAAAAGGAGGATTTGTGCCTGTGAACAGTAAATCCGAAGCTATTGTTCACAACGGACGTGTAAAGACGAGCTGGACAGGTGACCAAACCTAGTGGGCTGGAGTTGCTAGCGTCAGGCAATGCTGGAGGAAGGGTCGCCGGCGTGAAAAGGTCGCTGGAGAACGGTTCACGCACTGGCGCGTGTACTGGAGACAGACAACTTGAGCAGCCCACGGAGCCGGTTTGGTGGCGGTGCTTTGGTCACTCATTCTGGAAATTGATAAGCCACTGTTTTGGTGGATAAAATCAGCCCAAAGTGAGGAGTTGATTTTTAAGAAAGAGAAACCGTGGCATGTGCAACTTTGACATCACATGCAAAACAATAATATTTTAAATAAATAGGTGTAATGACAAAATTTTTGTATGGGTAGGTGTTAACAAATTATTTGCCTGGGCAACCTTAACAATTGTTGCTGCTATTGTAAATGGCTGTTCCTCTATAATTTTATCTTTCATGTGAGATAAACGGAGCCTATGTATCTGTTGTCATCTTAGAAGCCTGATCTTCTATATGGTGCGATTTCTCCATTCAGGCAATATCCATGGGCTTTCAAGTTGCTGGAGCAAGTTCTTATGTGTTAGGATCTGGAGCTTTGTACCTGTCTGTTGGTGGCATGCTTATGTGAGTATTGGTTTTCCTCGTAACTGTTAAATTATATTATGTTCCTTGTTATAATGCATATCATGTTAACAATGGGCCCCTTTTGCTTAACAATGACCCTAGGATCAGAGCGTGACGACACTCATTTTCTTGCATAGAAGTCTTCCATTTTACTGTAGTTTATTCATATTGCCTTTCATCCTAAATGAACAATCCTTGCCCAAAAAGGTAAAAACATAAACTAGATAGATGCAGGATCAACACTTGTAATGATGATCACTTGCTAATTGCCTCATCTCTGGCCATCATCACATCCAAGTGGTAGGTCTGTAAATCTAGTAGTAAGGGGATCAATGAAATGGGTAGGTCTTTGAGAAAGTCTTGTACTTGATTCCTTTTGGCAGCCACTTAGAAAAACTCATAATTAATCTAAGATGTTGGCAGTGGCAACAGATGACAAAAATGTAAATTTCTGAATTGACAATGTCAGGACATGTGCCCATATCTGAGAACTTCTCTGTACAGGTATGTCTTCACATTTGCTTTAGGAGCTGGTCCAGTTCCAGGTCTACTCCTACCAGAGATTTTCCCCAATCGAATCAGGGCAAAAGCTAT
This sequence comes from Manihot esculenta, assembly GCF_001659605.2. Lineage (NCBI taxonomy): Eukaryota > Viridiplantae > Streptophyta > Magnoliopsida > Malpighiales > Euphorbiaceae > Manihot > Manihot esculenta. The sequence continues at coordinate 31,915,737 of NC_035176.2, read as the reverse complement.
GGCAGTCTGTATGTCAGTGCACTGGGTAAACTCTGTTACCATTTCGATCCTAGTATTCCTTCATTTGTCCATCTCTTGTAAATCACAAGTCAAAATCAACTTCAGGTGATCAATTTCTTTGTGGGCTTGCTATTTTTGCCATTGCTGAAGCAACTTGGACCACAGCTATTGTACACCATATTTGCCACATTTTGCATGATTGCAGTAGTTTTTGTGAAGAGGAATGTTATGGAAACAAAGGGAAAATCACTACAAGAAATCGAGATAGCTCTCCTCCCCCCAGAATAGAGATTTCATCTCTTTTAAATATGTCCCTCAGTGGACTATACACCGGTAGAGTGAAGTTTAGCTGATGTAGCTTAAGCATCAGTCGTCTCATATTGCGAAAAGTATTCATATGCTGCATCCCAAGGGAAGAAACATGCTCTAGAGTAGCTTTAAGCATAAATCTGAATTGCAGAACATGTTCATGAGCTGGGGAATCTGAAGGTAGAGTAAGAATGATATGCTTGAGCAGTGGCTTGTTTGTGACCAACTCTGTTGAGCAGGCGAGTGCCTTTTATGGAGTTCTACGGGACAGGCTTTCACTTTAGTAGGCAAATATCTAGAACTTGGGTTTTGTACCCTCGACTGTGTACCTTCCTGAAAATTATTAGTGTATTATGGAAGTTGTTAATTTTCCTTTTTATTCCCAATGGGACATGCAAATCTCAGAATTTGCAGTACCATGACGAGCGAGATAAGAATTGCAATAATTTCTTCCATTTCATTAAAATTTTCAACTAGTGAATTGAGATGGGGGCATGCAGTGTACAACTCTTCTGGAAATGTTCACTGGCAAAATGGCATCTTCCATCAAACTGGATTAACAAATTTACCATTGCATTCGTTTAAAATCATTTTGAAACAGATTTACCATTTCATTGTTTTAACATGAAAACGCAAAGGATTTTGGGACAAAAAAATATGTTGCATAATTAAATTATGAGATTCCAGAGCTACAGAAAACAGACCTCATTGTCTTTGAGCACAGAACAACTGCAGGGAAAAACCAGTACAGGTGGTTGTGATGTTCATTTTAGAGGCAAACTCATTAAAATCAGAATCAGATTCTCTGACGTTGTAGTCATACCATCCACCGGGAGAATCTTCATCTTGTCCACCATTTGTCAAAGGCACATGAAGCTCTGACATGGGAACTGGAAGAGGCTCTTTGCTGAGCACTCGTGATGGAGCAGTTCCATTGCTGTAGACTAGCGAGACTTCATCATGGGACAAATTAGGGAGGCAGGCTTCTTAATCAATAGGCTTTCCGATATTGGCAAAAGAAATTGTTCCATAATCAGGCAGTTTTCAATGTCCTCACCACATTTCCGCTGTTAAATTGCCCAAAACGTTGAAAATTCTGGTGAGTTGACTTGATCCATATCGGATGTCCCTGGGAAAAGGGGCTTATGGGATAAAAGCTCAGCCAGAATGCAGCCCAGTGGTCAACCTCCAGCCCGTGGTCTGTGGATCCACGTTCAGGTTCAGGAGCCCTGAACCGTCAAATTCAAAAACGTGAATTGAGTAAACCGTGCCAATGACCCCCACCTTTAAGAATAAAAACTCTCCAAAATATCGTCTCCTATGTCGCTTACTGTGCCTTTTGCAAGAGAAGAGGCATCCCATCTCAAATATCTGTTTCCTCCAAGTAATCATGAGCCTTGAATTCACTCATCTCTTGAACACTCCGTTTGAATCAATAATTTCGCAATTAATTTTAAAAAAAATTATTTAAAAAAAAATAAAGTCTCACATAATTTCATAATAATTTAATTAAACACTTTTTAAAATGATCATGCTAAACGGAGAGAAGTGTGATCCATCTCTCCTAATGATCCATTTCTCAGTATCCTTGTGCTTCTTGGGAAGAATTCTCCATCACAAAAGCAACTACCAATTACAAAGAAAACATTTTAAATAATTAATTTCAACTACCAAATACTCAACCTCATGTAAAACACGAATAAAGCTAAGAAAAACATTCTAGTTGTTGAATTAAGGTATTTCTATTTTATGTTCTGGAGAAGTTCTCAAGGGAGGAAATCTCAACTGGCACAGCATTAAGATTTAGCTCTCATTGAGGGCGTGGGTCCTTTGAACATCATATTGCATGGGCACATAGCACATGATATACTCTGCTGAAACCAAAATGTAGGCCCAAATGCTATGAAGCCAGTCCTGAGAACATTGCTTTGCTCCACAGCAGCTGACAGTGTCCAGTGTAAATTTGCAGTGTCACCAGTCTTCACTTCTGTCCTCATTTTGCAAAATAATAATCACATTGAATTGTTGCAGTCAGCTGCCTGCCACTCTTCTGGCTCCTACCACTTTGATGAACAGAAAAAAAAAGTGCTTAAATAATAAAATTGCCAATTTGGCATCCTGTCATTGTCATAAACGTTTTTGCCATTTCTCATATAAATCGTTTTTAAATAGACAGTTCCATCTTGTCATGTTTCACATGCACAAGGCAGTTCAAGATGGCATCTGCCCTTAATTTTTTTTTTTTTTTTTTGTCAGAGATAAAACACAAACTAAGCTCAGAGTCATTGCCAAAAATCATGGCAATTGCATATGCCCTTAATTGGGTCTTACCTGATTAAGGATGCTAGAGAGTTAAAAGCAATTAGGAATTTTTATGTTCCAGGCTTTAATTCAATGAAATTCTTAGTATCAGATGAGCTTTTATATTATAATTGGTATAAGAACCGCTTAGGGTTTACTAAATCTCACATTGGCAAGCTACGAGATAATTAAAGAATATATATATCCTAAATTGAAACTACTAAATAACTTCTATTAATAGTTTAGGCTAACATATTTTGAATTCACAAAATGGAGGACCTTCTTATTCATTGCTTGCTTGTGGGAGCAACTGCCTGGGAAAGTATCATGTCATGAACAAATTTTGAAGAACTGAAATATTTTGCATAACAGGACTTTGGAGCATTGTTTGTATCAAAAAGATGGATTTGTCTGAAAAAAAAACCATCAGTATATGGTTGCCAGACCTGCAATGAGAAAATAAGATGATCCGACTCGAAAAGGCAGTTAAGGAATTCACAATATTGTATTAGCAACTAGCAGCAAACAAGTTATTATACTTTACCAAATACAACAATAGAACTCGATTTACTTTTTGAACAAGTACAGGAGAAGAGAGAATGAACAATTCCCTCTGAGCTTTCAATCAGTCTGTAAGTTGACAAACACTTTCCCATAGTTCAGACCTGGTTACTGAGGCTACAACGCGAACAAAAGCATACATGTCACTGGCTGTCATGAATCAACACTTGACCAATATCCCAAGTCTTTTGCACAACATTGTTTGATGCAGTCAAAAGTAGGATTAGGCTAACCATCTGCTGTCACTGAGCCCCTAAGCAACACAACCTCCACACATGATGCTCCTGCAATTCATAGAGGCTCTTATCAAAACATGCATCATAAGGGAAATATGCAGATTATGCTATGATGGGTTCAACTCTTGGTTGGCTCTAATGAGCCGGGGGGAAAGCGAAAACATCTCCTCTATTACTGGGGCGTGAAATAATTATTGAGACTCTCGATACCATATTAAATTTGGATCAATCCTAACTCACCAAGGAGTGCGACATGTTATCCTATCCCAAACCAATATGAGATTCAACATTCTCTCTTTATCCCATTCTCAATCTTCAGGAGAGTGGTATGTGATAACCACTTCAAATGCAAATATGGCACTGTTAAGCCAATGCTCAGCTAGTGGCTGATTCTACATTAACAGACAACAGCCTTTGTGCTTGACTGGTGTGAAAAATATCAACATAGAGGTAAAAGAATGAAGTTACTAACGCAATTGCGCGACCAGAACTGCGGCGCCTTTTCTTCTTTTCCATCTCTTTCCTCCTTGGAGGTTGAAGAACAACCTTGATAGCAGTATCAAAAATAGCTTTGACATTCTTAACAAACAGAAAATTACTGGTGTTATTCATCAATTCATTCAGAGAAAGGAAAACAAACATGGACCTTGAAGAAGATAAACAAAAGATGCTCAAAATTTTTTCTTCCAAGCAATCTACCTGTTGAGTCTTAGAGCTACATTCAATATATGCTGCTGCACCAATCTGCTTCCTCAGCTCCTCTCCCTATTCATTATAAGCTTGCATTTAGCTACTTCTATACCATAAGCCCAAATTTTCTCCCAAAAAAAGAAAATTCATAATGGAAGCCAAAGACCAATGATACATCCTTGAGCAGATGTAATGACATTAGAACTCGTATGATCAGCTAGATATCCCCTGTCTTCACGAAGATCTATTAATATCAAAGAATACAAGTCGTTTAGTTTACAGCATTGTCAATGAAAACTAACACACTTCTAGTTTGCCAAATACATTACCTAATTTTGTACCAACAAGAATAATTGGAACATTTGGTGCAAACCGACGAAGTTCAGGCATCCACTGAGAAAAATCAGAATGAAAAAGGAATAAGTTGCTGATGTATGAACTATCTAATATGTAAATTCAGAAATCAAAGCTTTGTTCTTGTGTCAAATAACCCAAATTTTGAAATTTTCATAAATTCAAGACAAGAAAAGGAAATAGAAAATATGAAATGCCTTGTTACAAATATGATCTGAAAAATAAGCATTACCCAAGGAAAGTGAAAGTAGATAAAAGGAAAAAGTGGTGCAGCGCAGGAAATTTAAAAGTGAGAAAAGATTTCAGCATTAAAATGTGTACCTTCTTGAGAACATTTTCATAACTTGCTCTGCTAATTAATGAGAAAGCCAAAACAAATATATCTGCACCTCTGTAACTCAGTGGCCTCAGTCTGCTATAATCTTCCTGACCTTTAATTATGGAGAAGTCCTTATTAGTAATAAATTACGTACCAAACAAAACCTAATATCACTGACCAAACTTTGAAAATCATCACAAGCAGCATTTGAACTTAAAATGAGATTTTTTTTTTTTTCCTTGGATGAAATAATCCAGGTACCTGCAGTATCCCACAATCCCAAATTGACAATGTTCCCATCCACAGCCACATTAGCACTGAAATTGTCAAAAACGGTGGGTATATAATCCTGGCACATGAAAATAACAAGGTCAACTTGAAGTACATTGTAAGAGATCCATAGCTTAATGCTGTTCAATGAACAGCTTGAATGTCTTTCAATGGAAGCCTTCCACAGATAGATAGAGATAGAGAGAGCGAGAACTACAAAGCCAACTAAAGATTTTATCTTTTTCACAGTCCATTTGTTGGGTGGGAAAATCCAGATGGAGAAACCCAGAAAATTTTGTTAATGCAAAGAAAAAGGGAGAGAAATGGGGTTCTTGAAGGACTTACAGTTGGGAACTTGTTGCTGGTGTAACAAATAAGCATACAAGTCTTGCCAACAGCTCCATCTCCAACTGTAACACATTTAATGAACTTTGAAGCACTCATCCTCTTAATTAAAAAACCCACAAAACTTCAACAGTGGAATGATTGTTTAGGTAAAGCAAGACAAGGAGGAGTGTATTACAACTCTCCAGAAAAGTTCAGTAATAGGTAAAAGAAGATGCTTGGCAGGAAAAAGGTTCAAGCTTTAAAGATAACAAGTTAAAGAAGAACAAGGAGAAGCATGAGGTCAAGGTCTGCATATGTGGTACAAGGATGGGTGGGGACTGAGTCACCGAGTCATACAACACTGCAGGCACAAGCCCCCTTAACAAATAAATAAATAAAAATATAATATTTAGAGAGAGGGAGTCCTTTGTCTGTAGTCAAAGGGGCCACTGCACTTTATCGTCCCTCTCAATAAATTTCAAATCCAACCGAAAAATTTTTTGAAATGCAGAAAATGGGCCCCACTTTCAAACGGCACCTATAGCTAAATGTTCAAACACACACATATCCTCGATATCTCTTGAACGTATATAACATATCAAATTCAAATATTTACTCTTTATTAATAAAAATTTAAAAGAAAAATAATTATTTATTGTATTCTCTCTCTACATAAGTATTCTAAACTTTTTTTGTAAAAATATTTTAATTTTTATAAAATAATTTATTTTTTATTATTTAATTTTAATTTAAAAAATAAAATATGTCAATCAATATATATATAAATTTAATGATAGAGAGTATTCAATTTAAATTAAAAAAAATTGATTGTATTTAATTAATTTAAAATTTTAATTTAATTTTTAATTTAAAAAATTTTAATTACTTTAATTCAGTTTAGATCAGAAAAAAAATAAAAAAAATTAAATCAAATTGATCAAATGTTTATCTGTGGTCGTGACTTAAAAGATTGTTTGAAAAAGATTGTTGGAAAACAACAGATAGGGAAACAAGAAGAGAGGATTTCTCTATCACATATTGAAACGTGACCGTTTTAGACATGATTTTTTATTAAAGTAATATGTTGTAGGCTCTACCATTATCCCTGTCGTTGCACACTTGGGATCGAATATACATGGATCCATCTGCAAAATTATATGTTATCATTTCGAATGAGTCTATTAAGTAAGAATTTTAGGTATTAGATCACGTGAGACGAGACACGTCAATATATTTAAATTTAATTAGCAAAATGATATACATAAAGAAAAACTAAGACAAAGAGATTCCATTTTCATGTTTAGTTATTACATCATAAGTTTGGGTTTATCTTATCCTCAGCTTGTAATTAGTTTGTCCATATACTAATTAGCAAAGTGTTTGACACCATGAAATTTATGTATATAAATTTGTTTTAACCTTAGTTTCCTTTAATTATTTAAATTATCTCCATTATAAAGTTTATATTTTCATGAATTTATTTCCACTCCATTTCTTCTCTTTTCCAAAAAAATTATGATTTCAAATATTATTAAAAATTAAAAAGCAGTGATTGTCATTTTATTTTATCCAGGTTAAAAATATTTTTATATTAATTTTAATATTTTTATAATAAATATATTTATAAAAAAATTATTATATAATTTTATAAACCCATTAATTAATATTTTAATTTTAAAAAATACTTTTAACCATTAATTATTTTATCATTTACTCTCTATAATTTTAAAAAATTTATTAATTAATTCATATGTATCAGTAATATTTTAGATTTTTTTTATAATATTTAATAAATAAAATTAATGAAAAAATTAATTAATAAATTTTTTAAAATATTAATAATATTTTAATATATTTTTTAAAATCAATTGATAAATTAATAAATTTTTTATATTATAAATATTAAATATTGTTTTAAAAAAATCACGTGGTCATATGATCAGTAGCTTTTTAATTATTAATTATGAATGAAATGTCTAAATTTTAAATAAAAAAAAAAACTTTATCCATCCCATATGTAAGAAATTAGTATTTATATAAAGTGTAAAAAAATATTAACAGTAATTTCAATATAAATGCCAAACAGATCCGCAGTTTAAAAAAAAAAAAAATGTTGACGCAGTTCACAAGATTCATGGTCTCTATGCAGAGACCATTTACAGCATCCATGCTTTTTGCAATTCCATGAAAAATGGGTCCTACTTAATTTTTCTTGTGGGTCTTAGTACATTGGAAGAAAACATTTTTCAGTATGAATTATATTATAATTCAAATCTTAAATGATAAATTTCACCCAGTTAACTCAACTAAAAGGCATAATTTAGAATTTGGACGGTTTTTTTATTTTTAAAAAGGAAGGATATGTTTTAATAATTTGAGCTTTTTGGTATAAGATCTTGGGTAATGTCCCATTCAATTTGTAAAAACAAAACCCATCACACAGCGAATTAATCTCTTTCAGAGGAGAATGGGTGTCAGGAAATTATCTAATTCATAATAAAATTCTATTGATTAAATTTAAAATTAAAATATTACGAAGTTGATCAATACAACCTTAAATAAGATTGGAAACGATAAACTAATTGAATTTAAAATTACTCTCTATGAATGTTTTTCAAACAAACTAATATATTTTCACAACAATATTTATATTTTTTTAAAATTTTTTTTAAACATATTATATTTTTTCATCATCTTAAATAATGCATTATTTTACTTTCAAATAATAGTTTATTTATTTCAAGAATTCTACAAGAAGAATATTTTTTTTCCCTTAATTCTCCCATCTGGATGATGAATCCATTTCTTATTTAATATGGCATTAGAAAAGGAAAAGTTCATTAGTTGGCAAAATAGTTTAGTGACACGAATTATATAACAATGTTTTAGTGCAATTAGTTCGGATGAGGTTTGAACACACAGATTTCACAGGTATGTACTACTAATGAGCTAAAATTTGTTGATTGGATTGTTTAATTTTTAATAATAGTATGAATTAAAAATATGAAATCAAATTCATTACTTTTAATTACATTAGTTATATTTTTTAATATATGGAAAAATATAACTAAAATGAATTTTATATAATTTATAGAATAATCATGCAAAGGAAACAGTCTCCAAAGCAATGCCCATAATTCCCACTTTCGGGGATTTACCAAATTTTCTTGCACAGTCCCATGGCATGACATCCAACATTGGCCTACGTTCTTCCAAAATCACGTTGACCAAGTTCTCAAGTTCACAAGCAAACATAGATTTAATGTTCGTGCTTTAACCATAGGTGGTTCATTAACTCCCAGTAAACTACAATGCTTCCTTCTCCAATGATATAAATAAGAAAGCAACTCCTTTATTTCCTTAATCATCATATGGTATCTCAAACAAAGACATTGGATCCACACAAAAAGAAACACCAACTCCATGGATCCATTACAATAATATAGCATCGGGAGTAAAAGTTTTAGACACACAAGCAACTGGACTGAGAGGGCTACTAGGGGGAATTTAAAGTCCCTTTAGGATTTCATCAACACTGGAAACGGTGAATTCTCCACCTTGTTCAAGATTTGCAGCCTTCACCTTGAGATCATCAACCAAAAGGGCAAACCTCCTGGATCGGGTGCCAAGTCCTTTGTCGCTCAGATCAAGCTCAAGGCCAAGGGCATGTGTATATGTTGCAGAACCATCAGCTAGGAATTTGACGTGCTTGTTTTCAGGGTACGATTTGGCCCAAGCCTTCATTACAAAGGGGTCGTTAACTGCAAAATAAGATCCAAAACCAGTACTTAAATGTTGAAACACAACATTACAATCAGTTATACAAAAACGTTGCTTTGAGCAAGCATTAGAGTTCAACAAAATCCAAATTTGAGTTTTAGATCCTACAACAATGATCTGTTAACCACAACAGCAACCAAGAAATTCATTACAAAATATGTTCAAACAACAAAAGAAAAAACTCAGTTAGAGCTCGGTTGGCATTGTGCTTGAAGACGAGAAAAGTGCTGTTTAGAGAGGGCCTGAAACCAGCAGTTTCAAAAAAGAAGGCTTTTTTTTCTGTTATCTTGGTGTTCTCATGCCTAAATATATCAAATATAATTCCAAATTCGTTTCTAATACTTTTTACCAATGTATTTAAGAAAATATTTTTCCGCGAAGAAATTTAAAGCAACAAGTGCATTTGGCGAGGCGTAGAAAATGGAGAAAGAATTCAAGCATAATGGTAATTTTATCAATAATGTTCCGCATAAACTTCTTACACTAGAGAACCATGATGACCATCCAAAAACGGAGAAATCAAAGGTCGGAATTTTCATTAAATGAATCCGTTATTCACCAAATACTTGGAATTGCCAATACAAAGTCAATAAGCGGCGGAAAGGTAAATTGTTTACCAGGAAAATCGTAAAGATGTCAACTAAAAGCAGAATCCAAGTCAAAATGTTTGAAGCTAAAAGAAAAGTAGTAAATCGTTTTAGAAGATATGTACCGCTAATGCACAGAATTTCTGCGACTCCCTTCGATTTCAGCTCCTCTGCCTTCTCGATAAAGCCCGGCACATGCTTCAAGCTAACGTACACGCCCAAAAAAAAAAAAAACTCCTCAACTAAACATTCTTAATTACAAAATTAAAAAAGATCACCAACAGCAACCAGCAATAACAGAGAAAACGAAGAATTTTACCTGCAAGTGGGGGTGAATGCACCAGGAACACCGACGATTACGACTTTTTTACCGGCGGCGAGTGAGTGGATGGACACCTGCTGGAGCTGATCCTGCTCATCGAAATGAGCAAGAGTTCCGTCTGGTAGAGTATCCCCAACGGCGATCGGAGCCATAGGTTAAGCAACAGTATCTGATTTTTTTAAAGAAAGGGTAGATCGGAGGGTCAGCTGTAGCGAGATGCGTCTGTGACTGAGACTGCTTGGATAGCTCCTCTATTTATACAGAATGGCAATCTATTAATTGCATTTGAACAAATTTTGGGATCCGGCTACTCTCTTATCATTTGATTTAGTTCCAAAAAATCGTAAAGTTTGGTTTAACACATTATCATCAATGGGATTCTAAAATATATATATTTTTAAACTTAAAAATTATAGATATTGTTATAATTTTAAATTACATTATTATTTTCTTTTATAATTTTAGTTTCATCTATTTTCTGAAAAATATTTATTTACATTTATTTCAAAAATAATAATATTTTTGAAATTACATGGTTGTTATTTTCTTTTCTAAAATATGAAAAAAAATTATATAATTTTATTAAATTTGAAGTGTCTGTCTGGTGGAGGCGGTGTGGAATTTGTGCAATTATATTGCGCCACATGGCGAGGCATCTTCTGTGAAGAGATTCTTTTCATATTTGAGCAAGGAAACCTTCGTAATTTCCTCCCCAATTTGGTCAGCTGTTCAAAGTCTTCCTCTTCTATGTATATATTGGATTATTTATTTTACTATTTTATTGGATTGTGACGTCATCTGTCTTAATTTATTATTGGTTGGAGAGGTGAGAGACTCGGTCTTACCATCAATAAAATTTGATTTGTTCTATTATTAACAAAAATATGTTATTATATTTAAAGTAATTTTTTATATTTCTTAAAATTATCAATATTTTTCGTAAAAAATATTAATTTTTGAAAATATAAATAGTTTATTTATAAATTTATAAAATAAAAAAACAAATATTATTTTGTTTTGAATTATTATGTAATTAATTTTTTATAACATGATTAATTATGAAATAATACATTTTATAAAAAATGAAGTAGAATATAATTTTTTTTATAAAATTTAATCAGTTTTTATAATAAAATAATATTATTATTTAAATAAAATAAAAGTAAAAACTACATTTTTCTATTTATGCCAATAAATATGTGATTAAGTTTTATATTATAATATAAATAAATAAGTTTTTCAATTCAAATAAAATCTTCCTTTAACTAAAATACCTTAATTAACGAGAAAATAATAAATATATAAAATAGGTAATTATATTTTACTATAGTTAGTTTTAAATTTTAAAATAGATAATTATTTTATTATTTAAATAATTTTAAATTAATAAATTATTTATATATCTTTAGATATTTATTATTTAAAATTAATGTGTGTTTAAATTTCTTATTTATGAGTATAATTAATTTTATTTGATAATTATGTAGGATAATTATTAAAAATTAATAATTTTGGTAATATTTAAATTAAAATTTCGAGATAAGATAATTAAAGTAATAAATTTAAATATTAATTAAAAATATTAAAATATTTATCATGATATCATATTATTATATTTAAATTGTTATTTTTTGAGTTTAATTAATTTTATTTGACAATTAATTAATATTTTAAATATATTTTAATAATTAATATCTTAAATTTTTAACCTTATATATTTTGTGCATTTAAAATTTTGAAATTTTTTAACATATTTATCATTAAATTTATAAGTTTTAATTCATATATATATATATATATATATATATATATATATATATATATATATATATATGAAGCAAAAAATTAAAATTTTTAAATATGATTATTAAAATAATAAGTTTAAATATTATTTAAAAATATCAAAAATAATTATCACAATATTAAAATATTAGATAATAATTTTAAATTTAAAAGATAAAAACTATAAAATATATGAAACGATTATCACAAATTAATGATTTAAAAAAAAGAGAAGATAGAAAAGTGATTATCTTAAAAAAATAAAATACTTAATTATTATATTATGTTACTTAAATATTTTATAGTTTTATTAAAAAGGTTGTTTTAATATATAATTTTAGTTAAAATTCTATGTAGATTATATTTAATTACTATATTATGTTATTTAATTATTTTTATAATTTTATTAATAAGATTATTTTAATAGATAATTTTAGTTAAAATTAGATATTATTAGATACACAATTTAAAAAGTTTTAAAAAAATTAAATTAATTTAATTTTAAATTTCATTAATTATATTAAATGTAGATTTATGTAAATTTTAAAAAAAAATTTCTAACCGATTAATCATAATGCTTTCTTAAAAAAATCTTATGTTTCTTTTAATTAATAGGATTTTGTATAAAAGTATTAAAATATTTATAATAATATTAATAAAAAGTAATATACTAAGAAAAAGTAAAATTTTATAATATATTATATTTAGAAATAAAATAAAATTTATTTAACAAATATTAATTTAATTGAATTATTTTTATAATAAATTTATATAATTTTTTATTATTTTTAATTTATGTATAATTTATATTATATATTAAAGTTAAAGGAGTAATAAATGATAAGATCGTCTAAAATACTTATATTTATATTTATTATAAATTATTTTTTTATTTTAATTGATTAAAAATAATAAATAATTTTATTATTATTTAAAATTAATTGAAAAATATAATAAAATTAATAAATTATAATTTTTTAATTTTATATTAAATTATAATATTCTAATATTTAATAGAAGATAGCATCAATATGTATTTTAGTAAGTTTAATTTTGGTAAGTTTAATCAAGTTATTCATCCTTCCTTCTTTATTTTTTTATTTATCATTCAATGATATATAATTTCCGTTAACATTCATTGTTGATGTTCTGAAATTCAGAGAGTAGAATTTTTAGTACGTGTGTGTAACGCTTGATATTTCTTTCTTCTTATTTGTTAGCGATACTTAACAGCCTTTCAACTACAGTGACACCTATTTTTGTCAGACAGGATCATATGTACAGTAGTGTCAGTCTCCTTATCTATGACAGACGACCATTTAATGCTTTTCAGTATGCATACAGAAAGGGCTGCGGAAAAACTGGGTCGGTTTACTTCTCATCCCATCCTATCATTGGGCTGATTTCCTTTTTTTTGAGCTTGGACTCATGTACGACCCAGCCTGCCATGCATTCTGGGCCCGAGTCAAAGCGGCAAAGCAGGCCTGTCCGGGGTCGTTTCGAGCTCTGGACCTAATCTACTTTTCTGAGTCCTGACTCAGCTCAAAGAAGGTGTGAGGACCGGCGATTATCAATTTTCATATAAATGGTATGTACGGATATATTGTTTTATATAAAAAAATAATATCATATGATTATATTAAAAATGTTGTTATTTTATATAAGATATTTTTATATTTTTCACATATTTTAATGATTGTGGATAATTAAAAATAGATCAATAAAAAATATTTTTCAATTAAATATTTATTTAAAAATAATTTTTTAAGCCATTTAATAATCTTATCAACATCATTAAACTTGTAATTTTCGACATACAAATTATTTTCAAGAAATCACAATTGTTCCACTGTACAATGAATCTTCTACAAGTAAATGCTAAATGTGAAAAACATTTAATTTTTTAATTATTATTTATTATATACTTCAAGTAATAGAATAAAGATATTTTAAAAAATAAATGTGATTAGCATTATCAGCCATCATCACAACTAAACATTTCCATATTCGCCTTTTCAAATCACCAAAGGAGTAATAGGGACGAGTCATCATAGAAATCATTATGCTGACCATTTTTAAAGATAGCAAAGATGGCACGAGACCACTTATTGACCCACGTCTTCGTCTTCCATTTACCTTTGACCAATTTATATATATATATATATATAAATTTAAATTCAAAATCTTTGATTAAAAGAGGAAAAAATTTCATTTTCCTATGATGGATGGATTGTGCTTCTTTAATTAAAAGCTGAAATTAAATCTGGAAAATTGCTTTAAGAAATCATTAAGCCAGAAAAAATTTACAGCATATGGTATCAATTATGTAACAGATGTTTGAGAGTTTCCGGCTTATCATGAGCTTTCATACAAGAGATGTGGGATTATCCCGTAATTATCTATTTTACATGCATAAAATAATTTCTCACAATAATTTCATGTCTTGTTTCTTTAACAGAATTTCAGGAAATAGGGCAAAACCATTGCTTCTTCTATTTCCTAACTAATTTGGAAGAAGAAATTTATTTGGAGTATACCCATTTATGATCTCTTTCTGTGTTTGATGTATATATGTGAATCACATACATCAACCAGTAGCATGTTTGATTGGAGATCCCACTGGTTTATTTTCATTTTCTTCCTCTTCAATGGTCTCTGCATCCCAAATCCTGTTGCTCTCACTCCCATAGGCTCGGCAGCAAATCAGATAGTAGAAGAAATTCAGCACACTAAGAGAAGCAAGAAACCAATAGTAATAATCTAAGTGACCTCTATTGAGATTATCTGATACCCAACTCACTTTCTCATCATTTCTAGTGGCACGAGTCAAAATCGTCACTATAAGACTCCCTATCAAGTTCCCAAATGCCATGCCAAGTGAGAAAAGAGCCACTCCTATGCTGGACATTGTCTTGGGAAACTGAGAATAATAGAATTCTATTTGCCCAATTGCATTAAAAGCCTCTGCTAGTCCAGTAAGGCAATGCTGTGGCACTAGCCACATTGCAGACATGTTAACTAAATCCCTCGGTTTATCTGCCAATCCTTCTCTAATTGCCCTTGCTCGCCTCTGGTGCTCTACTACTCCAGCCACTGCAGCGGATACACAAGAGAGTAACAGTCCAATCCCCATCCTTTGTTTATTAGAAAGTCCTCGGGGTCTTTTGGTGAACTTAGCTATTCTTGGAACCAAAACTCGATCGTAGATGGCTACCCATATTGTTAAAGTGAGAATTGTAAACACACCAAATGAAGCTGGCGGGATTTTGGCCTTCCCCACGAAGTGCCTGTCCATGGTTATTGCTTGAAGGACAGGAAATGTGTGTTGGCTTAAGGTCACTGCGATCATTATACCAGTGGACCAAATGGGCATCACTTTGATCAATGATTTTAGCTCTTCAACCTGTTTAACTGTGCAAAGGTTCCATTTATCTATAGCCAATCCATCACTATCCACGTCCTTATCAGGTTCTATAATCACGCAAGCTTTGTTTAGAAAGCTGAGGAAAAAAAAAACAAGAAGAACAAATTGTATATGAGCATACGCTGTAAAGTTTTGATTTTGATTTGAGAATATATAAGATACCTGAGTTTATCTGTAGGAATTACTAGACTTGAATCCTTGTGATGATACCATCTATCAGAATCGTTGGGAGGCAAAGAAATGTGTTTGTTCTTCCATGCTGCAGCTATAACTTGAGCAAAGCTAGAAAGCAAGCTGGTGTTGGCCTTCACTTTAATATAGCGAGAAGAACCCATGATGAACAGAAAAGTTGATGCGAACATAAACCCTACTGGGACTGCAAAGCCCACAACCCAACCAGCTGAATCTTGGATAGCGACGATGAAAGTAACTGCAATCATGACCGAAAATCCAACTGAAGCATAGTACCAATTGAAGAAACTCTGTAAAGTCTTGTCGTTTTTTGGGTCTCCAGGCTGGTCGAACTGGTCTGCACCAAATGCTAAAGAACAAGGCCTAATGCCACCGGCTCCTATGGACATCAAAGCAAACGAGGAGAGAAGAAACACCATCTGTGCTGCAGTTGGGACTGCACAGCCAGTTGAATTCCCATGTTTTTTGTCGCAATGTGGAGGCCTTGCGCTTGGAATAATGGCTGTTAGCCATAGCACAATCATTCCCTGCAAGAAGAAATAATACACAGTGCTTAATTTCTGATTATATTTATAAACTCAAAGTTAAAATGATCAGATTGATGATTTGCTTACGAGCAAGCTGACGATTGTTCCGAGCACTATGACACGAAACCGACCCAAGTAAGAATCAGAGACGAAAGCTCCGATGATAGGAGTAAAAAATGAAGCGGCTGACCAGAGAAACAATATAGTAGTTCCAGTGGCGCCACTGAGATTATATTCATTTTGCAAGTAGACGATCATATTTGCTAGAAGCCCAACTCCGGCAACCCTCTCAAAAGTCTCATTTGCTGCAAAAACAAAATGAAAATTTACAAAAGAATCTTCAATCAGCAACAAAAAATTTGAACTTGGTTTATGTTCTAGTTACCTATAATGAAAGGCATGGTCCTGAGACCACCCTTTTTCCTTTTAAACTTCTGGGTTGTGTTCTTTTCATCTGTAGTAGAGGGAGCCTCCATCCTTTGTGTCTCTGCAATGAATTTTTCTAATTTTGCAGATAATATATATAGAAATATATACTCAAAGGACAAGAACAAGGAGATGGATTTTTAGAGTTAACGAAGTGGAGATTACGAGGAAGACTTGATTATATCCTTTTGGTTTAGCATCAAATACGTCCTTGTAATATGTAAGAATTTGTATTCCATTTCTATTTCAATGACTTATCTTTTTAAGGTAAGAGTTTTGTACATGATCTTTTCTTTTTCTTCTTTTTGTTTTTTTGCAAAATGAGCCGAACCCCAAAAATAAACGAAGGATGATTTATGTTTTCCATCAGTATAAATTAAAATTTTTTTAATGAAGTTTTTAAATTTGAAAATAGAAGAAAAATAACTAATTCTTCATATGAATTTCAGGCCCAAAATTGAAGGCGATTGCTAATTCATCTGAATTTCAACGCTGCACTCTAATTTTGACCCCCCAAAAAAATTTCAACTCTCAAGATTGATTATATAACTATTTTTTTTTCAACGGCATAAATTTTAAAAAAATAAGGAATAATGGAACAACCAGAGGGTCCTGGAGTTGCAAACCAAGTAGGCAATAATCGACTGAAAGTAAAAGATACTTCTCTTTCCCTTCATTTTCCTGGCCTTTTATATTCCTGGGAACTACGGTTGCTTCATTTTCTAGCAGACAACAGACAAAAATGGTCTGGACTAGTGTGGAATACAAACAAATAGAAGGAATATCCTTGAAAAATTGGTCGGAAAATCGAAGTTCCTGCATCGGAAACGACAGAAAATTTTCGATGGAAATAATGCTGGTTGTCAAAAGAAATGAGGAGATTAACACGTACCCAGCCGCTTCAACCTCAGCAATGAAGTCTCTCTGCTGTCTTTCGTGGGGTGCAGACGCCTAAGTCTATGGAACTATGTATGATAAAAGAAGAGGCTTTAAAAAAAAATTTTGACTTTAAGCAAAGAGTTGTAAATTCATCTATACTCCTTAGATTTAAAGAAAAAAAAAAAATTATAAGCAATCGTGAAATGTGCATTGATAATGTGTAGCCCATCAGTATAGAAAGAGTAACGTATGTTAGATGCTCATTGTATATCATGTGTTTATAATGAGGTCAGTGGCAGTTACAACTGATTTTAAGTGCTTTTGAGGTTGGCCTCTCGCAATGTACTTCTTGTGACCCAAAATTCTTATTCCTATAACTATTCAATTAACATAAATTTTTTTTATAAAAAAAATAAAATACAAGACTGTGATAAAAAAATTGATTAATTAGACGAGCGAGAAGTTTTAACAAATAGCGTTTTGTTAAGACGATATAACAGATATTAAAAATTAAAAAATCTTATTACAATTTTTAAAAAATTGAAAAGTAAGTTTTAAATATTCAATGATTATTTATAATAAAAAAATTTTTAATATGCAAAATTATAAAATATTTAAAAATAATTTAAATGTAAAATTAATTTCTAAATAGTAGAATTTTCATCCCGAACTTTGCGATTAAGCCTGCAATTTTTGTTATATTTTATAAAATCGTGCGTCTCGAAATTTTTTTTTAAAAAAGTTATCTTATATTTCCATCAAATATTAGTAACAAAAATTAAGTTCGATTCAAATTTGTTCGTAAAATTTAAATTTATTGTATCAAGAGTATTCCAAATCTTACATTTTGTATGTTTTAAAGATAAAAAAAAATTGATAATTATTAATATATTTTTATAAGTGAAGTATACTATAATGTTAAAATACAGAGTATTGTTTTAATTAATTAGTTATTTATATACAAATACATGATATAATTTTCCTATTATTACATCCCAATAATTGACATACTAGTATTAATACCACATAATATTTTTTCTATTTTATATAAAAAATTATAATGTAAAGGTTGATTAATTATGTATTTATTAATTTTTTAGTATGCTTTTTTATATATTCTAAAATTATTTTCCTATATTTCATAAAATATAATATTACAATATCTTTTAGTATTAATACCACATAATATTTTTTAGTATTCTTTTACAAATTTACATTATTTTAATACAACATTTATTTATATATATAAATTATTGAAAGATGATAGATTTAATAGTAGATTTGTCTTATTTTATTCCTATTTATCATATTTGATCCATCAATTATTTGGTTTCTTTCAATTTAACCCTTAATTAAAGAACCAAAAGGTGATTGATGAGGGACAAAAATATTAATAATAATAAAAATGTTTATAATAGTAAAAGTATTTATTAATCATGGCAGAAGTTGAAGAATAGACGGAGTAATGAAAATGTATAATGAAATCAGAAATAAGAGATTAATTAGGCGTTTTTACAAAATATGAGATCAAATTCATTAATTTATTATAATATAAGGACTAAATAGTAAGTTTCCATTTACAAGAATTCCATGAGGTGGTACAAGGAAGAAAAAAAAATAAATATTATTTTTATTTTAAGTTTGAGCTATATACAATTTCAAGAATAAATCTGAAAGGAAGGTGTTTATTTGAAGGGTGCAAAATGAATTTCAATTCAAATAATTAAGCTCTCATATGTGTAAAGAAATTATGTAAATAAAATATTTACAGCATCCTCCATTTCTAGCTCAGTCCCCATGCCTGCAAGACAGAAAAACCCACAGAAATTTTCAGATCACTATGCAAATTTCTCAAAGAATTGCTTGGTAGATTGGAAGAAACATTCAACAAAACCTGGAGACTGGAGTTTTTTTTTTTTTACCTGAATCCGGCCGTCTGAAGTTCCAATTACTAACAAATCTTCATTACCATCAAGAGCAATGCATAGAACTCTACCATCAGAGCTGGTTTGAAGTGTTTCGATTTTATTTTGCTTTTTCTGATCCCAAATTTCCACAGTTCCTCCTTTGGATCCTAAATAAATGAGCTCTGAGCTTATTGCCATAGCCCTTACTTCCAATGTTGTTGGAACTGATCCTACCAGACCATAACTTGAAGCACTCCAAACCTTTACCAGACAAAACAAAATTACACATTGTTAGTTGAAATCTCCAACAAGAGATGGCATTTGAGTTGGTCTCTTCAGATATAATACCTTCACAGCAGCTCCATCTAAGGCTGAGCTTGCTGAATATATCAGTCCATTGTGAACTTGCAGTGCATGTATGGGATTTGCTTTTCCAAGTAATTTTCTTGATCCATTTTGAATGGTAACAGATGCTCCTGTTGCCAAATCAATTTCCTGTAAAAAATAAAAGAACTTTATACTCAGAACTTCAGTGGCAAGCAAAGTAGAAGAGCTAGTCTGCAGCAGCTGAGATCAGTTAAATATATTGCTGCAAGGAAACATGGTACCTGAATACTACTATCATGGCATCCACAGTATAGTTTTCCTTGCACCAGAGATAAGCACCTGACATATTTATTGCCATTCAACAATTTTGATCCTCCACTCCATGAGTGAACCTGAGAGGAGATAGAACCCAGGCTTCAGTTAAACATGTATGCAAATCCTTTTAGATGCAGAGTCTTTTTTTGGTGTTTTTAAATATATGCAACTAAAAAAACCAGCAAAAGTAAAGATGGATAAGCTAATATGATACCTTGACTCCAGCTCCTTGAGGAATGAAGCACGATATGCTATTGGTTACCACTAGATTATGAACTTGGTCCTTCATATCATGTACTTGTACACAATGAATTTCTTCATTGCCAATGGACCAAACCTATATCACAATTGAAAAACCCTTTGAATGCATAATAAATCTGGAACAGATTGAATCAGCATTAGAGACTTGATGATCACTGCTAAGAAGGGGACTGGAAATCTATATGATGAGCTAATTTGGGAAGCAACTCCAATAACATAACTATGTTGAAATATCTGTTGATGACTTGTAGAAAATGTAGGGAAAACACTAAAAATAGTGATTTGGGTAATGAATATTGCAGAGGTTTGTGGTAAACAAGATTGATTTTTGTAGCCTCTATTCTGTAGTTATCTTCTTTGAAAGCTGGCAGTTTTACAAGGTATTTGAGATGCTATACTTTCTGCATTGATTTTTTATAAACTTTATTCAATCATCCAGAATTTAAATAGTTATAAGAGCATACCCTTGCAGTTCTATCAAGCGAACCACTATATAATCTATCTCCTGAATGTAAAACTACCAAGCTGGTGACTGCCTTGCTATGTTCTCGAATTTCTTGGATGAGATGAAGAATGCTGCCTCTGCCAGTCCAAACCTTCAGAAATGGTTCAAAGAAAGTTAATAAACTCAAATTTCAGTGAAGTATACTCGATGCAGTTTAATGACATTTTCTGCTTAGAATTAACGTTATGAATGCTGACTGTGGTTAACCACAGCAGACCAAAAGATTTTCTTCTAAGAAGTAAGAAACACTATTTTTATAGACATTCGTAACCAGGAAAAACTGAATTTGGAGACAAATAAAGAATGCTAAAAATCTTGTTGATGCCTGCGTAGTACTAACTATTTAATGTACACATAATTAACATAAATACTAGCAGTTGCCAATTTGCAGGCAACTGCTAGAGCAGTTGTGCAACAGAGCAGCATAAACACTCTCCATAACATAAACACTAGCAGTTGTGCAATAGAGCAGCATTTCAGGGACTCTTTACAGTATAGAACTTTATATTTTTGTAATACAATGGCTCATATCTTATGCATGGACTGGAAAGAAAATGAGGCTGGATGGTAGAAATTACCTTTATAGTTCCATCAGAATGGCCAGAAAATATCCTGTCTTTGAAGCAAGTTATAGAGAGTACTTCGCCATTCTCGCTGCAATCTGCTTGAGTTAGTTCTTCATGATTCCATAATTCCTGCTGTCCAAGAAGCACATGATTTTTCTTGACGGATGAATATATGTACTGAAAAACTGATAGGTGCATTAACTTTCAGGTGTAACCAACTTACAGCGCTGGAGTCATGCCCCTCAGAAAGAACTTTCAGAACTTCAAGTGCCAAGGTAGAGGATTTCTTAAGCTCTCTGAGACCTTTCTTGATATCCTTCATGTGGGAACTGAGGTCTCGCAGCCCCTCTAGAATTCATAATATCAACCAGTAAGCTTTTAAGGTAAATCAAAGGGTTCAATTTTCTAAAACAGTCTCTTAATTCAAATTATGTTTATTGCATAGATTGCCAGCTACCAGGATCATTCATGAAGCTTTTCAGTGCAAGCAATGAAAGGACTTGGTCTTCAGTTTCTTTTGCAGACTTAAAAATTGTGATAAACCGCTTGAGCAGGCAAACTCGGGCTGCTCCTCGTATCCCTGTGTCAGGAAGAACACTAAGCATATGTACTAGCCATGTTGCTGACACAAAGCATGCCGAAAATAACTCTGCATATCTGCTCTTCAATCCTTCTGCTAAAGCCTCAAAAATTAAACCAAACTCATGGCTTACTAGAGCAAAAGCCATCTTTCTTTCCCACTCTTCAGCTGCTTTCTCTTCTTCCTGTTGATGTCAATGGAAGCAGTAATAATTATCATGTGGAGACGAAAATGTAAGAAACAAAATCATAACTCAGCAGAGAAGCAAGCACAACAATATCAATGACTAGTTCATAACTTTAAAGGTGTTATTCAGTAATTTCAAAGATTCTGACCAATTTTTCTTCAATTTCTCCAGACAATTTGCCAAGCTGCTCCATGCGCATAAGATTTCTGTAACTTTTGCCAAGTCCAGCACATTTCAGAAGAAAAGCTCGACCAAGGGACTTTCCTGAGGCAGTGAACCTTCCTTGCAAAGACATAATTGTATCTGCCGCAGCAATTTGAGCAGCAGGAAATTCAGATTTCCTAAGGCATGAAATAAGAATATCTATTGCCTCTTCTCGGTATATGCTCATCTTTCTTGGCTCAACCTAACAACCAATACATAACTAATATAATTATCTAATGCAAGCATCAGACACTCAATCTTCTTTGATCATAGTTCTGTGAAAAGAGAGAGAGAGATACACATACCAGAAGATCAAGTTGGAGTAAGAGACCAGCCACAACAGGAGATTGTTCTTGAAGAGCTGTCTGTAAATAACTAAGAAAGCTATGCATTGTGCTAAAAGCACCTTCATCCTTAATAATATGGAGAACTTGCTCATTAGATGTCCTCCTAAAAAAAATCAGACACCAAAATTTTCTCTAGCTATTATAAATCCAAGATTCATCAAGCAATTGAAAAATTACACATATCATACTTGAACTAGAGACAAAGTACCTGTTTAATTTGACTAATTCAGAGAAGAAGCGAACTATCTCAAACCTTTCTCCATCACTTGCACTCATGAAGGTCTCCAAAACTGGACCCAACTTAGATTTATCAGCGATCACGTTTCTACATTTCCCATCTTCCTGCATACACCTTAATAAGATCCCTACTGCTGCAATCCTCTCCTCTGCCCACTCTGCTTCCAAGCTGCCAGCAATGCTTTCAAGCACTTTGGTTGAAACAATGGCATTGACAATTGAAGAAACAATACTGTCCTCACTGCCACAGATGATTTGTCCCAGTAGAAGCACAGAAGCTGTTTTTGGCTTCAAACACATTTTGATCATGTCCTCTTTCTTCTTAATGACCGTTAAGAGAGATTCCACCATGTCCATCTCTAGTAAGCTCATTGTAGAAGGTCTTAACAGATATATCAACACAACAGCTTCTAATAAACCCTTCTTGAAAAGAGCCACAATGCATTCTACATCAGATTCAACTCGTGTGAGTGTCTGGATCACACCTTTGTCTCTTGACCCCAATTCAGACAGGAGAAAAACAGTTGCTCTCAGTACTTGTGGATCCATTGAATTGAAAAGGATCTCCACAAATCCATTAACAACTGGAGGTTTTGAAAGCATGCTTTGAACATCAGGGTCCACATTGGCCTCCTGCCAGAATTGCTCTATTCGAAGGACAGCCATTTCAGACTCGTTCAAAATCTCTGATGTACAAAGAATGGTAATGGCATGTCGTAGCTCACTCATTGGACTATCAATAGTGGCTTGGCTAATGACACTATTAGGAGAAGTAACTGGAGCCATTGTTGTTGACTTGAAGCTTGGTTCAGTCTTCTGGTTTGTGGTTTCAGATTGGTTTGAGACGAAATCTGGATTCTGTTCTTGCCAACTAGCAACAAGCCTTTTGAGCACATAGTTTGTTTTAGGCAGTTGGGTGCTAAGCAACTTCTGGCGAGTAATGGGGCATGTTGAGTTTCCTCTATCAAGCCATTCTTGAATTGCCCTTCGTTCATATGTCTGCCCTGTCTCAAGAGTTACAGGATCATCAAACAGATGGCTTGTTATGGGACAGACAAAGTCCTTTGGAGGTGTATGTTTTCCAGCACCTGGAGGATTATCTGTGTCTCCCATTACATGATCTGGAGAACTAAAGGTGACAGAAAGAATTCAAAGATGAGAAAGTTGCAACCAACAATGTAATGACGATAGTGTTACTTTCAATAAAACATACCTACTGGAATCTGATATAATAGGCTGTTTTTGTTTTTGGGTTTGGCTTTGTCTAGGCTCAAACAATGCCAATTTTGTGTTTTTTCCCTACAAGACAGTGGCTCAACATTTATAACTAAAATAACTGCATAGTTAAATCCGTACAAAGTTGATAACTATTTTCTTGTTAGCAACGATTACCTCAAGTTCGGCTTCAGATTCTGAAGAGGAACAATTAATCATATCGTCGTCCAAAGAAGAATCAATTTCAGAATCAGAATAAGTCGGCAATGTTGTCAATGTCCTAGAGTTAGAATTTTTGAGGGCTTTTACAGAGACTCTTTGAGGAAATGATGGTGGAGGAGACTTGGATTTGCTGCTGCCACTGAAACTACAGAATTCAATAGATCTTTCTCCTTCAGCCCATATTGGCTGCAAGGAAAAAAACAAAAGTTAATCCTACAGACTCTAAGAAAACAAAAATGAGCTTAGAATTAGCAAATAAACCAAAAGCTTCCGTTGGACTTTCTGACAAACAAGTTTCAGAAGATCAAAAACACCAATCATCCAATCATTTTCTGCAAGTCCTCTAATGATTCAAACTTCAAAGAATCCAATGAACGAGCACTAGCAAAGGAAAATGTTCAGAAAGTGAAGAACAGATGTAATTCTTGCTTGAGATTTATACAGATAGTGAAGGAAAAGCCAGAAAGAAAAAATTGAGGAAATGAATGTTCATGTATACTATGGTAATTGCATTGGTTTAACGATAATTACAAAGTTTGCCTACTTAATTCAATCAAGCCAGCTTCCTCATATCATTATATTTTTTTACTATTGGCTTCGAGACCTTTAAGCCTTGGAGACGACTCAGTATATATGTGGGTGGGAAGGTAATGAATTGATTATTCATAGCTGTATGCACAGCTGCATATTTTTTAGCACTAAAATACAAGCAAGTGTCACCACGTCAAAGTAGGCCAAAAGGGATTTAGGAAGACCAAGTCAGAGAGGCCAAAGGGGTTTTTGTTTCTTGTTTCTGTGTCTATTGTTGAGAGTTGATTGTTGACACATTCAAAACAAATCCACTTGAATTGGATAACAATGACAATTACTCAATTACATAAAAATTGCAGAATGCGAATGAAATCTGAAGAAGTTGAATTGCTCTTGAGGGAATCTCAGTAACGACAAGAAGAATAGCACAAAAGTCGTGACAAATCTTGAAAAAAGAGGGTTCAGGAAAAGCAAAAAGGAGAAATGAATGAAGTTACATGAACTATGCAATATGAAGAAGAAAATCTACAAGTCCACTTCCAAGTAGAAGTAGCATTACTATTACCAGATTTGAAAGCTAAAGCAGTTGCAGCTTTCAAATTGTGAATTCCTATCAGGTCCTTCTGTTTTGTAAAAATTATCTATTTAGTCTTTATGTATAAGTTATAAACATCCCATTATCTTGTAAAATCAAAATCTTTAGTCCTCTCTCTATATATATTCTTTTAGTAACTTATTTTAGCATGAAATATTTATAATCCTTGTAAGGATAAATATGCATATTATTTGGTTTCTCTGGTAAGGATACGACAAATTTACCAACGTTGTATTTGATTAGAACTATAGAACTTCACTTTACAAAATATGCAAACGTTTTAATTGAGTTATTAAAAAATAAGGACTAAGTAATCAATTTTGACAAAATGCAGGGACCTAATAATAATTTAGCCTTCAAATTCTGTATTTTTCTTTCGAAATTTTCGGGAGATGGAAAAAGAAGAAGCAATTAATAAAGGGGAAACAAATAGAAGGAAATTTTAGCATTACATTATACCGTCCATTCAGGAATCCCAGTTCCTCTGTTTTGATCCTTACATCTTCGCTGCTTCCATCCAATTTATCAACTTTTCCAACCTCCTTGATGATTACCGATGGTGGTGTAATTAATCTATTTTCATCTTTATTCTCTAAAACCTGCTTAAAGAATTTAGCAAAAACCCTGCAATTCTCATCAAGAACCTCTTCATAACTTCTTTCTAGCTCCTTAAACTCCAAAGCTTGTCCTCCACTCATTTTCGACAACAGCTTGGAGCTGGGAAGAACCACTGACACATCACCCATCAAATTTTCGTCGCTATCATAGCCTATGTTCATTGAGGAAGAAGAAGAAGAAGAAGAAATACTTGATCTTTGATCATTAAACCATTGAAGAACTGGTAAAAGATGGACCAAGAACAGCTCCTCAAAAAGGACCGGAGCAATCTCTGATCGTGATAATGAAGGGTCTAAATAGAAGATGTTAAGTAGACTAATGGCGGCATTGGTGGGTTGCTGGGTTAGGGTGTAAATCAGAGAGAGAAGAAAGGAAGAGAAGGGGGTTTCAGGATAGGAGAGGAGGAGCCTTTCGGCGAGGCGGAGAGAGGAGGATCGGCTGAATAGGTTTGTGGAAGAAATGGCTTTTTCAAGAGTTTCTGAGGCTAGATTAAGGGGTTTGAGAGTGGTAGGTTGGTTGGAGGATGAAGCTCTTCTGCGAAGAGTGGAGAAAATATAGTGGCGGAGGTCAGGTTGGGAGAGGGATTCAGAGAGGAAGGCGGAGGTGTGATGGAGAAGTTGGGATGCCGTGGTGGTGGCTGCGGCGGTCGACATGGCGGTTGTTTTAGTGGAGGAGGAGGAAGAGGAAGAGGTTTTGAGTATGAGTTTATGGGGCGGGGGCATGGAACTGTAGAAGAAAAAGAAAGTGGAAAATTTGGGTCCGTTAGTATTTGGAGCTGAAAATAACGGACTTTGTGATTTTATTTTTAATTTTCTCTTGCTCGCGCGAAACACGGGACGGCCTTTGTGGATTGAAATGACTAATTCAACCTTTGGAAGTAACAAAGCCAACCCAGGATATATTAAATTCCATCAACAGCCCAAAGAAGGGCATAAACGGTAGTTCAAATCAGCTTTGAATTTTGGCGGCAGAAGTGGACGGAAGTTTAGGAAGAAAGCCAAAAACTGGGCCCTCGTTGCCGCCCTCGCCGGCCTTGACTCCATCCGGCTTGCTTATTCCATTTGTCATTGAATTGTCCATCACATCAAACTTTTCACACACAGCAATTAATATTATTAATTTAACTTTTTTTTTTCTCATTCTTCTCTTATTGAAATCTTAATTTATTTGCAAAAGTATCAAATTAGCAGTTGAGTATAATAGTACACAATTAAGCGGACAACAAGGAAATGAATCTAATCAAAGCATTGACAGCATTTTGAGCAGCCAAGGAGGAGAAGATGGCAGCTTCATTGGAAAGAGCAGAGCCCCCACCTGCTAAATCCGACAGAGCTCTGATAGCAATAAAAGGCTTCAGCTGCTGGCTACAGACCAAGGCTACTGCTGCACTCTCCATGTCAATTGGCGTTGCATTGAATTTGGAGTTGAGGAACTCTCTATAGGCACTGTTGTCCACGAAAACATTAGCACTAATGCCCCTTTTAACTCTCACCACCATTGGTGTTCTTGGTAAGCAAGTCGAATTCACGCATCCTCCTAACTTCAAATCCTACAGATTGCAGAACCAAAGTTTTCAGAGATAGAATCGGAATCGAAATCAGTGGAAGAAAGTAATGTAGTAGAAGCTCAAGTACCTGAACTTTCTTTGCAACTTTGAAGTAATGCTTGTCTACAGGAACCCAGAAGGAGTGCTGCCTAAGTTCAGGAGTTCCATTTACCGGAAAAGTCTCCTCTGGTTGGAACCAGACTCTGTTTAAAAGGTTGCCGACTGGTTTCCCATTTTCTGCATCAGTTTTGTTGTTGTAATCAGAAAATTGAAGAAACCCAATTTTCCTGGTGTAGTCTCCATTAGATTCTAATGGAAGCTCGTCATTAGGCTCGTCTCCATACCTCTGCTCATGATTGAAGCAAGAAACAACGTCAGGTGTCCATTTCTGAGCAATTAAGCATAATTTTTTTTGTTTGGGTAAATTACAGTCTAATCCTTAAATGTTAGTATAATTAATAGATTTTTGGCAAAATATCCTTTATTGCATTCATTAAAATACTTTAGTTCTTAAATTAATGTGCAGGAGGCTGGCACAATTGACCAATAATTCTCTCCTCACGGGTGAGGAGAGAAAAATTAATTTGAATATTTCGTTTGATTTTTTATTTATTTTGATTCGATTCGATTTTTAATTTAAAAAATTTTAGTTATTTTGACTCATCCGATTTTGATGAGACAGAATCGATTAATAATAATAATATATTATTTTTAATAATATAGAAAGATTAAATCATATTAAAATATTTCAATTAAATTTTAAAATATTAAAATTAAAGTTTTAAATCCATCAAATCAATCAAATCGAATTGAATCAAACTAATTCGATTCAATTTTTGATTAAAATATTTTTATAAATACTAAAATTTTGATTTTTGATTTATTATCTTTACCGACCTTGATTCCGTGACCTTGACTCCGACACCAATTTTAAGAGTATTTTGAAAAAAAAAAAATTATCTTTTTATGGAAAGTGGACCAACAGAAAATAAAAGAGGTTAAGTAAAATACAGAAACATTCATAATCACTTCAAAATTTGACCCTTTTTGTTTTTTACCTGCCAACTCCAGAGGCCAGTGTGAGCCCAGTATTGAGGGATGGTTACATCTCCGATTTGCAGTGAAGGATTTGCGTTTCCTGCAATTCCATAGTGGACAACACCACTCACCTTGAACAGACTTAGCAGTAATTGTGTGGTTACGCCAGCATTTAGCTATTTGAATAAAATTTAAAATAAGAAAAAAGAGAAATCTTGACCTGTAATTAATTTAAATTATAAATATAAAATTGGAAAAGTAAAATTGAGAAGAAGAGAAGACGGAAATGCTCACACCATGCTTAATCCAGTCATCACAATTATAACCTTCACATTTTCCACCTTCCCTATCCTAAATCTTTTCCCTGTCCACAAATTTATATACCTACTATGAAACTTATAGTTGAGAAAGAAAACGAATAAGAAAAGTTATTATTGACCCACAAATTCATTATTCATGTAGAAAATATAAATTTGATGCAATTAAATATAAAAAAAAAATTCTACCAATATATAAATAAATATTAAGTGTCTTATAGTCGAACTACAAAGATTTTTATAAATGTTTTAGATTTATTAGTGTGTTATGTACACGTAGTTTAAGAAAGAATTAACACAAATTCTTTATTCATTTAGACAAACACAAATCTATTGAAATCAAAAACGTAAAAATTCTAAAATTTACCAGAGAAGTCCAAGTAAGGAAGCTTAGGATTGGGTACAAAACTTGGAGATTGAAGAAGAGGGTTCATCTCAAATGCATTAGCCACAACAATACCTAAGTACGGACCCTCTTCATTGACTCTACCAATCTTTTTAATGCTAAATTCAGAAACTGCTCCACAAGCTCTATCAATGCAACAACCAAATCCCACCATCCAAACCACAAGAAACACCATCAACACCTTTCTAATCATTGTCTCTCTCTCTCGACCTTCAACCCAAAAAATAAATAACAATAATAATAAGAAGAAGAAGTATACGCTGAGGTGGTGGCGTTAGGCAGTGGAGATTTATAAGATGCGTAATGAAGAATGCTGGTGAGGTTGAAGATTCAATACAATAGGTAGTGGTTTGCAATTTGCACACTGTCAAGGAAGAATACAAAATTCAAAACATGGAATTCTGTGAGTA
This sequence comes from Manihot esculenta, assembly GCF_001659605.2. NCBI lineage: Eukaryota > Viridiplantae > Streptophyta > Magnoliopsida > Malpighiales > Euphorbiaceae > Manihot > Manihot esculenta. Next base: position 31,886,117 of record NC_035176.2, on the reverse strand, counting down.
TGCCGATTTTGGTGGAGGTCAAATCCTGGGATAAGCCGCCTGGAATCTAGCCAATGGATCCTATTGGTTATCAAAACTGGGATAAGCTGCCTGGAATCTAGCCAATGGATCCTATTGGTTATCAAAACCAAGGGAAATGAATTTAAAAAAATTAAAATTAAAATTAAGTTCTTTAATTTCAAATAAATTATTTAAATTTAATTCTTAAGTAATTGTTGATTTCAAATACCATTATAAATGGAAGTTAATATCAGCATCTTAAGGGATGGATATGTTCAAATAGCATATAGCTGAGTTGGCTGGATTGATCCAAGAGGACCAAAACCATGCATTGGGAAAATAATCTCTTCCTTTTTTTTTTCTTTTACTTGGTTTGAAAGTTTCCAAGTTGTGTAATTTAAAAAAAAAAATTCCAAGTTGTAATAGTATTTAATTGAACTTTTTTATATTAGATAAATTAATATAAATTTAATTTGATTTAATTTTCAATCATTCTTATTATTTTTAAACTAAATATAAATATTTATTTTTATAAATAACAATTATTTTTATTACATTCATTGAAAAATATTATTAATATTTTTATAATATTTACTTTTAATTTAAAATCAATTCTCATAAAAATATAATAAAATTGAATTTTTATATTATTAATTTAATTAAAATACAAAAATTTTAAAAAAATTAATCTAAAATTTAAAACTAGGGCATTTCAAATAAGGCCAATGTTTACGCTTTGCAATTTTTATGGGCTCCTTCCCGTATGATGTCCTGGAAGGTCCAAATTATATTGGGCCAAAGCAAACACCAACCCATTTGATTATCGCTTGGTCACCCCGTGATGGATCCAAAAATAGGCAGCAGACCCGATCTTTTCGCAGCCATTCTTACACGTGTTCTGGAGAAATTAAATGGCCGTCTGACATAAATAAGGAAAATTGATACCACCATATATACAGAACTGAATGATAGAAACAGATATCACTGTATTAAAAAAACCGTGAGACGTCACTGGCAAATCAAGAGAAAATGGATAAAAGGGAGGAGAGATTCCCTCAAAGTTTAAATTTTGTCCTATTATTAAAAATCTTATTTTTCTCTCAATTTCAAGACATCATCATTCAAAACTCAACCAATTATTTTTTTTATTTATAATATTTTAAAAATAATAAAATAATTATACTAAAATTTATATATTTATATATTAAATTTCGCTTAATTAATCCATGCATAATCTAATCGTCAATGCTATACTAGTAATTCATGTCCTTTCATTTTGCTATCAATTAATAATACAACTTACGAAATGCATTAACTTTTTTTACATACATTTAAAATCTATAATATTTTTTAAATTAAATAATTTATATATACATTAAAATTAAATTTCATTACACATTATGACTATATTTTATAATAATTTTAAAAATAGAATTTAATACTTTGATTAAATTAAAATATTAAATAGTTAATAATTAGAAAATTATGAAAAAATATTTTTTATAAAATTGATGATGATACTAGGTAATAATAAAAATAAAACAAACATTGAAATGGACAGGAGATGTTTAGGCCAATAGAAATTGGACAACAAATAGCTAGGGTTTATTGAAATGCCCTATGGAATAGTGATTCATGTCACATCTTGAAACCTACAGATGTGTATATATATGAAAAGGGTGGAAATGACATGTCTGGACTAGTTTCTGTGCCATAATCATTCTTCAATTACCCTCAACTCGATAGACATCATCTACATATAGCTACTTGACACGTCTTCGTATATAATTTATTTCATATTAAAATAATAATATTTTTATAAAATTCAATTAAATTCTAAATAAAATTTATTTAAAATAAATTCTACATACTATTTAATACCACATCAATTGAAATGAAGTATTTAATTGAATTTTACATAACTGATGTGTTTAGTATAATTTTAATAATTAAAATTTTTTTATTCTTATTAGAATATGAATATAATTTATATATAATTATAAAAGATTATATAATTATAAATTATTTAATTAATAGAAAATTATTAGAAATTGATTTAACAAGAACTTATAATATAATCTGTATGTATATCCACTTACTAATATATTAAAATTATTTAATTATTTCTTATTTTATTACATAGTATCAGAGTCATTCTCATAAAGGTTTAATTTTTTCTCTCCCGTTAAATTTTAAATTTTTGGAGATTTATGACTCTTGTTTTTTTGTATTACCTATCTAGAGTAATATTTATCTCTCATCGTCCATCTAGAGAGGACGCCGAAGTTGCCTTGTAGCCTTCTTATCAAATCTGTGGTTCGTTTGCCGTTTAAGTGTTGGATGAAGGCGTTTTTTGATACTGTTCACTAGATTATGTTTTGTTATCTTCCTTTAATTCGTTTGAAAGTATAGAAGTATAGGATTTTGGTTGAAATGATTTCTAACAATAAAATCCATATTATTAAAATTATCCCAACGCCTTCAGTAGCGGCTGAGACAGGTAAAACGTGTTTTATTTCCTTTTTCATATAAATGGGTCATTGATTTTAGTGTCACGGATCACATGACAGGTAATCCTCATATTTTTACTAACTTTCGATCTTATAAAGTATCTTCTCCTATTAGTATAGCTGATGGATTAACCTATAATGTTGAGGGTTCCAGGACTGTTAAACCTACTCCTTTTATTACCCTATCATCTGTGCTAAATTTACCTAATCTTGCCTTTAATTTAATCTCTGTGAGTAAACTTACCAAAGACCTAAATTGTTGTGTTTTTTTTTTCCTGACCATTATCTCATTCATGATCTTATGACGAAGCAGATTATTGGTAAAGGACATGTATCTGGGGTCTCTACATTTTGGATGCATGGGTGCCTCAGTCTGTTACTTGCTTTAGTGTCGTGTCTCCGTTTGAAGCACATTGTCGGTTGGGACACCCTTCTTTACCGATTTTGAAGAAGTTATGCCCTCAATTTCATAAGGTATCTTTACTAGAATATGAGTTATGTCATTTTGCAAAATATCATCGAAACTCTTTAAGTCCTATAGTCAATAAACGAGCTGAGTTTACTTTTGAATTAGTTCATTCAGATGTTTGGGGCCCATGTCCGATTGGATCTAAGATTGGATTTAACTATTTTATCACTTTTGTGGATGATTACTCTAGAATGACTTGGATTTATTTTATAAAGTAACATTCGGAAGTGTTTTCTCATTTTTCTGCCTTCTGTGCTGAAATCAAGACTCAATTTAATATTTCTGTGTAAATTTTGCGGAGCGACAATGCTAAAAAATATATGTCAGAACCATTCCAGACTTATACGACTCAACATGGTATTTTTCACCAATCGTCATGTGTTGATATACCTGCTCAAAATGGGATAGCTGAAGGGAAGAATTAACATCTCCTTGAGACTGCTAGAGCTCTGTTATTTCAAATACAAGTTCCTAAGCAATTTTGGACTGATGCTATCTCTACTACATGCTTTCTCACTAATCGCATGCCCTCCGTAGCACTAAATAATAATACTACTTATAATATCGTATGTCCTAAGAAGCTATTATTTCCTCTCGAACCATGACTGTTTGGCAGTATTTGCTATATTTGGGATGTAAGACCTTATGTGACTAAACTTGATCCTAAAGTTTTAAAGTGTATTTTTTTAGGATATTATTGCCTTCAGAAAGAGTATCAGCGTTACTCTCCAGACCTCAACAAATATCTGGTCTCAACAGATGTAGTATTTTTCGAGCAAGTTCTTTTTTATCTTATTGCACAAAGTTCTCCTGATCAAGAGGATGATGATGAGTGGCTCATCTATAGAATCATATCTAATGGTGGGATCTCTTCGAGTATGCCTTCTACTATACAATCTAATAGTAACAATTTCTCCTAATACTCAGCCTCCTCTTAAACCGTTAGTTGTTCAAGTTTACTCTCGGAGACCAGTACCTAATGATACATGTCCTGTACCAGAATCTTCTTTGCCATCAGATTCACCACCGAGTGACCTTGACCTTCCCATTAGTCTTCATAAAGGTAAATAACAATGTAAATCTATCTATTCTATTGCTATCTTTCTGTCTTATGATCACCTATTTCTTTCTTATACCTCCTTAATTGTCTCTCTAGATTCTATTTTTTTGCCTAAGACAGTTAAAGAGGCCTTAGCTCATTCTGGATGGCGTGATGCAATGTTTGAGGAGATCAAGGCTCTAGATGAAAATCATACTTGGGAACTAGTTGATTTACCCTCTAGTAAGAACGATGTGGGCTATAAATAGGTTTTTGCAATCAAAGTCAATCCAGATAACTTCATAGCGAGGCTTAAGGCCCGTCTTGTCGCCAAAGGTTATGCCCAAATTTATGGCGTTGACTACTCTGACACTTTTTCTCCTGTGATAAAAATGACCTCAGTTCACTTGTTCACCTCCTTAACTACTTCTCAGCATTGGCCTTTACACCAATTAGATATCAAGAATGCATTTTTATATGGTGACCTCCAAGAGAAAGTGTATATGGAATAACCATCAGAGTTTGTTGCTCAAAGGGAATATATGAAAGTCTGCCATTTGAAGAAATCTTTGTATGGTTTGAAGTAGAGTCCTCGTACATGGTTTGGCAAGTTCAATGAAGTTGTTCAAAAATTTGGACTGAAAAAAAGTAAGTGTGACCATTCAGTCTTCTATTGAAATTCAAATACTGGAATTATTCTCCTTGTTGTATATGTTGATGATATTGTCATTACAGAGAATGATAGTACAGAGATCTCTTCTCTCAAAAATTACTTGCACGCGAGTTTTTATACTAAAGACTTGGATCAGCTTAAGTATTTCTTAAAAGTCGAAGTCTTGAGGAGTAAAAGGGAAATTTTCATGTTTCAAAGGAACTATGTCATTGACTTACTTGCAAAAACTGAGAAGATGGGACTAAACCATGTAGCACACCAATGAGATTGGTTGGAAAGCTGAACTGCCTTACGGTGATGACTCGGCTAGATATTGCTTTTGCAGTAAGTGTTGTAAGCAATTCCATGTCTACACCTACGGTGAAACATTAGACTGCTCTATAACAAATTCTATGTTATCTAAAAGGGACTCCTGGACTCAGTATACTCTACAAAGATCATGGGCATACTGCACTTGAGTGTTTTTTTCATGCTGACTGGGCAGTATCTAAAAGTGATAGAAGATATACTACAGGCTACTGTGTATTTATTGAAGAAAACCTAGTGTCTTGGAAAAATAAGAAGCAAAATGTGGTATTCAGATCTAGTGCCGAGTGAGAATACAGGGCCATGGCTCAATCCATTTATGAGATTATGTGGATAAATCATCTACTGAAAGAAGTTGGTATGGATGTTGCGTCACCCGAGAAACTTTGGTATGATAATCAGACTGCTCTTCACATTGCTTCCAATTCAGTATACCATGAACGAACTAAGCATATTGAAGTTGATTGTCATTTCATCTGTAAGAAAATTCAAGAAAATTTAATCTCCATCAATTATGTGAAGACAAGAAAGCAACTGGGTGATCTACTCACCAAAGTTTTAAATGGGTCTCAAATAAAATATTTTTCTAACAAGTTGGACATGATAAATATCTATGATCCAACTTGAGGGGGAATGTTAGAGTTGTGAACATAAGCTATACATAATTATAGGAGATTACATAATTATAGACTAATTGATTGATAAAGAATTATTAATAATTGTCTTAACAAGAGCTTATAATTTGTATATATACCCACTTATTTTAATGAAGAAATATACTGAAATTGCTCAATTATTCTTTGTCTTATTACTGTTGTTTTTATGTATGGTTCTTATTTAGCATTTTTTTTTCAATTAAACAGAACTTATTTATGGTCTGAGTCACAATTCCATTTCAGAAAAATAAATAAATAAATATACTGTTAAAAAATAAATTAAAATAAAAAAAAGTTTTATAGTCTTAACATTTTCATAATTAAAATTTAATTTTAAATTACTTTTAATATTATTCATTTATTATATTTAACAAGTATTTTTTTTTCTCAATAGTAATTTCAAATATTAACTAAAATAGATCTCCATAGTAAAAAATAAAGAAATTAAAAGGTGGAAACTTAGAAATGAAAAAATTTGCAAGAATGGGTGAGATGATGTGATCACATTCCAATTAAAATTTATGTCTTCATGCGTTGGCTATGGAGGAAACCTTGAGCGATGGCCCAAAAGAAATTATTGGCTTTTGGTATGATAAGGGCTACAAGCCTAATAGCTAGCTAGGAAACATGGACCAACAAAGAGTCTCATTATCATTCTATTTGATTTTTTTAAGAAGAGCATATTTAGCTGGAAAGAATTCTTGTAAAAAACGCTTGGTCCTTCACAAGACTCGATCCCTCAGCTAGCCAGAGTGATCGTTATACATCAATCATTGGTTGTCTTGTCCCACTTCCACAATGGTCATACCACCCCCATTCAGTGATCCCTCAACCCACGTTTCATAAGCTCACCCAATCTCACAACTACCAACACTCATCTTTTTCCTTCTTCAAATATAAATAAAAACAAAATGTTATTTGACGTTATTATTTCATTAAGTTCAAATACATGGATGAAAAAAGAAAAAAAATATATATTCTTTTTTGATAGGTATGGATAAAAACTTTTATGGAGTACGTATTCCAAGTGCATGTAAAAATTATATAATTAAACAAGAATTAAATGAAAATAAAGATTACTAAAGACGTGAATCAAATTAATAAAATACCCATATGATTTCATGAATGCTGCTCCCAGAAAGCAGCATTAAAATGATTAATCATACTAGAACTGCATATACATGAAAATCAACATTCTTAACTGCTAACAGCTGCTTAATTAAGGAAGAACATACGTAAGTTTAATCTTAAATTAGAGAGGAAGACGTAGAGAGGGTAATAATTTTGGACATGTACAAGTCCAAGCTAAAGCACACATATAGCTACATTAATTGTATAGCATCATGAGCAATCAGCCTTAGATTTTTGCAGAGTGACTGCTCATGATGTTATATCGTTGTGAAGCTCTTTGTGTGCTACCATCCACCGGAATATTCCTTTCTATCGGAATCCTCCTCCTCCGAGAGCCGGAGCCCAATAGTCTGCTCCATTATCACTTCCGACCTGCAGAGTGCAGGAGACAGGAACCAGACACAACCCTCTACTCCTCAAGTCCTTCTTGGGTTCTTCATTATGGTCCTGTAAAATATTCATGCAAGAAAAGAAAATTATCAACGAGATTTCATTAAGTATTTGTAATTAAACAAAGATAATAATTAAATAGAGAAGTTCATGAAAAAGAAGAAACAAGTACCTGCTGATCAGAAGCTCCTTTCCTCTTTACGCAGTTATCATTCAACAACTAGTCAAAGAAATAAAAATAAAAAGGTAAGGACTTTAACTTTGTTAAAATTTTCAACAATTTCAAATTCAAACTAAGACGGCCTTTAATCATCCATAAAGCTGAAAACATCTCCTTTTTAGGTTAAAAAAATCACAGTAAGCTCCTAGCTATAATACACACAGATCTTTTTATCTTTCTATTTTTCAAATTCAAGTTCCCTAAATCCCTTTAAGGAGATAAGAGTATAGATCCAATAAAGCACATACCTGACCTGGATCCTCAGGAAATATACAATTCCTTTCGCCTTGAACCTACCAAGAAATTTACATTAATCATTAATCAATTAATGCCAAAATAATTCGTAAATATTCTCATGCACATGCAAACACATATTCACATGCACATCACAGAGGTGTTTCTGTTTTGGGAATTGAGAGAATTCCTACAGATTGTTGTTGCTGCTGCTGCTGCTGCTGCTGCCTTATATTTGAGGATCCACTGCCCAAGTACGGCAAGCTGAGAGCCTGCATTTAAGAGAGAACATATATTTCAGGACTTCAATAACTAAAGGAATGTTAACAGAACATTGTGAAACGAAACTTTTAACAGTGATGAGCTATCACCCATACATGGTTGTTTGCAAAAATAAAGGAAGAAAGGAACATCACCTCAATTTGGCTCTGAAGGAATCTGATGTACCCTATAGCTTCTAACAAGACAGAGGCTGTGTCAGTCTGCAAAAGGGAAAAATACCACACCGCATAAATCCAAAGTCATATTTTCTTGTCTTCTTTAATAGCATAAAGAAAAACCCTAGTTTCCAAAAATTTATAAAATTAAAAGAAATTCAAAAAAAAAATAAAGGAGAAACTTTTATTTGTGGAAAAGAAATGTTCTTTTGATATACTCATAGAGATTCATTGTTGTTTTATTCAAGATATAGTTTTTTTTTTCTTCAATGATTTGTTAATAATCAAATTAATTAAAATGGGTTAAAGCCTAATTACCTTCCCAAATGGAGAAACTAGCTGGTGAAGGGCAGTTATTCTGTCACCTAATTTCTCTTTTCTCACCTGGTGAAAGAAAAAATAAAAACATTTTAGCTTCGAGATTTTATCCCTTGTTTGGATTTATGGACAAAATCAAAGTGTAAAAGAATCAGCATGCTTCAAGAAATAGACAATAGAGAAAGACAACAGTCACCACTCTGAGTGTATTTTTGTGAGTGTTTGTGCATGTTCTGTATTTGGTGGCCAAAAAGGATTCTGCGTATTTCACCTTAAAGGTAGATTGGGTTGAAGAAGGCTGAACCCTAGCTTTCTTAAGTGCCCCACCAGTTGCAGTGCTGTTACACTACAATAAAAAAGAAGAAATCAGAAGTAAGAATTGGATATCTGTTATAAGTATGATTAGCTGAAACCCAATCAGGATCTAGCAAAAAACATAAACCTAAAGTAATAAGTATCCTTGAATTCACGTCTGAAGATCAGAACTGTATTCATTTTTTGAATAATCATCAGAACTTGTCTCACCTCGGAGGATCGATCTGGTGGTGGATGCTTGCCATCTCCTTTGTTGGTAGAAAAATCCAACATGTTACTACTGAAACTTGTAACACAGGACTTGGGAGAAGAAGCAGGAGGAATTATCTGAGACCAACTAGGTTTTGCAGCCTGGAAATCTTCATTTGCATGTCCATAGACATAGCTGTTTGCTGAGTTTTCTTGCTTCACATCCACAATAGCAGAGGCACTTGAAGCGTGATGATGTAGCATTTGCTCCTCCCAATTCTCCAATTTCTTAGCTTGAAAATGGTTCATGTTTCCCTTATTATCTTCTTCCACCAATCCACCCCTGAAAAAGAATCGTATCAAAAACCCAACCAAATTTCAATATGCTGCACTGAAACCTCCTTGCATAGAAAGCTTCGAAGATCTATGCAGTAAGAGGATCGCAAAGTGCATGTACGAAATGAAGTATGCTTAGCGTACAAGTATTTTAATATGAGTAGTGGTGTAGATATACAAGAAGAGTTCGATATCTATATTAAAAAGAAAAATGTTTTAAGACAGAGAAAAAAAAAATCCACATGCACCCATTAGAGAGAACTAGAAAGAGAGAGATTTACATGAGGAGTTGGCTCCATGATTCTGGAAGTTGATCTTGGTTATCATGCCAAGACGGAACAGTAAGTGAAGATGATGTAGAAGAGGAAGAGTTAGAAGAAGAAGAGGGTGTATATTGAGGAAAAAGACAAGGAGGGGGCATAAAAGGAGAGGTTTGCTGGTGAGTTGGTGGCCTCATGTTATTGATATTCCACCAGTTAGGGTTCCCGGCCATTATTTGCTGCAACGGCGGTGAGCTCTGCAAAACACCTCTATTCATTGCTTCCTGAAGAAAATGTGTTTTGACTATCAATATTCTGTTGATGATGAATTCACTCTTGCCCTTTTTCCTTTCCCTTTTTCTTGAAGCTCCCAAACAGGGCCTTTGTAGAAAGTTTGGGGGGACTCTCTATTCTGGATTAAGTAGAGGAAGGAAACTCAAATCCTGTTAATGTTGAGAGAATTTAAATCATGGAGGTTTGAGAACCTTTGTCTTTCTTCTCTCTCTCTCTTACCTTTCTTTCTTTCTTTATTGCTTTGCTTTTTTCCTTCCCTTTCTTTTGTGTTTTTCTTTTTCTTTCCTGCTTTTTCTCTGCTTTTGCTTTATCTCAAAGTGGGACAGAAAAGGTGGTAGCAATTCTCACATAATTAAAAAAATCTCAAAAAACAGAGAGAGAGAGAGAGAGATTTCACTATAATAACAAAGGGTGGACAACTTTTCTATGTTACGTATCCATGTGTCTACTTCCTATTCGCTTGTGAACCCAAAACAACTGCATAAGCATCAAACCAAAGTAAGTTTAATTAACTTGAGGATTAGTCAATAGTACCACAATAAACACAAAGAAGATTAAATATGAAGACACTGATCCAACCTATTCACAACCGTATAAAAAATTCCATCAGCGGTTTTAGTTAAAATAATATAATAATAATAATAGGCTAAAAATTAAAAAATTTTAAAATTAAAAAAGAAATTCTAAATAGCTAAAAATTAAAAAAAATTAAGTAATCAAATAAAAGTTATTTATAATAAAATTAATTTTAATATGTAAAATTATAAAAATATTAAAAAAATAATTTAAATATTAAATTAACCTTTTAAATAATAAAATTTTTATTTTAAATTTATTGATATACATCCGATATTCATTCCACATTTAAAGTCGTTTTGAAATTTCTTTTTAAAAAATTATTTTAAATTTATTAGATATCGATAATAAAAATTAAACACAGTCTAAATTTATCATAAATTTTAAAATTAATTACTCTATGTTACGGACTGCAAAAAATATATTTTGATTGTTTAAGTGATTGTCCAACCTTAGATATGGTTCTTAATTAATCCCCAATAATGCATATAACACATTGCTACTGCATAACAAAGGGTGACCACCAATGGGAATTTTTAGGTAATTAAAATTATCTGAATAATAATTAGTATGATATTTATGATACAATTTATCATTAAATTTGTCTTATATACTTTAAAATTTTACCTGTCCTGTGGGGTTTATACGCCAACCTGGATCTACTCATTTAGATTAATTATTTTATATTTAATAGAAAGATTTAAAATTATTTAAAATAATTGTGATTTTTCTATTACAAAATTATACATAATTAATAGACAGTAAAGAAAGTAATTATTTATAAGACAAAATAAAATTAATAATAACTGCAATATTCAGCTACTTCTGCATATCCATATTTCACATTTTATTTAAATATAATATAAAAAATTAAAATTATATATAACAGTTAGTATAAAATTATTAAATAATTTAAATTAATTATTTTAAATAAGTAAAAAATAAATTTAAAAATTATTTAAATCAATTTGAATCGAACTGTTTCAATTAGGATAAGATCTATTTGAGTTAAAAAAATTATGCAGAATTATTGGCTATGCAAGGAAAGGGATACTCGAACTGCCTAAAGTACTAGCGAATCACAAGTAAAGGTTCGATTATGCTTTAATAATTGTATCTGATTCAGTTGTAATGAGAACATCGCAAAAGGGAAAATGTGAGATTTAACAATTGTATTTGATTCGGTTGTGATGATTATGTCGTAAATTTAATATGGAAAAATGTGATATTAAGCTGTTTTTGTATATCCACATCTCACATTGATAAAATACGAAAAATTGAAATTATATACAAAATTATTAAATAACTTGAGTTAACCATTTTAAATCAAGTAGAAAATGGATTTAAAATTTTTTTGAGCCAGTTTGGTTCGAACTGTTTCATAATACTTTTTTTTTAAAGTAAAACTACTAATTGTATTAATAAAATTCTATCAAACAAAAAATGATATCATTTCAAATAGAAAGACGATTATACCTAACAGATTTTCTAGTCAAAATATGAGCAGTTAGAGTAATATTACGACAAACCCATCTAATAGAAATATTAGTTCTAGAGTCTAACAAAAATTTACAATCATTCAAAATCAAACCCCTGCATAAGATAATTTGGTAAAGATAGCTGCTCAAGTACCTGTCTAAACCCTGCATAAGATAATTTGGCAAAGATATTCTTTTTTCTTTCTCATCTCTCGAGTATAAATTATTAAAGTCTCCCGAACAAAGTCACGGAAGATAATTTGTACGAGATAAAGCTCGAATAAGGTTCTAAGACTGATGTCATCGTTACAATTCCGGAAACCCATAATAACTAGTAAACCTTCATTGAATATTACCTTCCGAAACAACCGAATCAATAAAATTTAAAAAAAAGCCAACTATAGAAACAGAAACATGATTCTTCCATATTAATGAAAGGCCTCCTCCCAATTCTTATCTATTAACTGAGAAGCAACCATCAATATGTACAAAATTATGAAAAAATTACATACGAGAACTAAGAGTTTTTGTTTCCATCAAAAGTAAAATGTCTAACTTGTAACTAGTAATAAAATATTTCAATGCATTAACTGTCCGAGGATTGCCAAATCCTCGGCAGTTTTAACACAGTACGATCATTACTTTCAGCTATCCCGACCTTTGACGGAATGAGCTGCTTCACCGTTGCCTGTCAAATTAACATTCGTAGGGGTGTTGTTAGATGCATCATGTTGAGAGGAAGAAAAACCTATAACAACATTATGTTTAGTGTTTTTTAGCCTTTTTTTAGTATTATCATTTATTCTAACTGCAATCTTCTCATTAAGTTTATCAGGGACAATAACATTCCTCTCTAAAAGATGTCATAGATCTGTCAAAGAGATTTGCATATTTTTAAATGGGATAATTTTAAATTTTAATTTTAACTTAATAATTATACCAAAGGTTAGAAATTAAATGGGATAATTTTTTTTAAAATCCATTAATTTCATTGATTTTAATAATCATGTATTTACTGTGCATATCGAAAAAAAATATTAATTAATTATTTAATTTTATAAAAATATTTATAAATTAATTTTTTATATTAAAAATATTTTAAATTCTTCTATAATACTCAACCATTACGAATAGTCTAATTAATATAATTTTTTAAATCTTAAACTTATTTTAATGTTTCTCTATACACTACATAATCCCATTCATAACTATAAAAATATAGTTATAATTAAATTTAAGGAGGAATAAATAGGTCCACAATTTTCGAGAGGTCAATATGTATCCCTTAGCCTCAATTCTCTATTCGAAAAGGAATGTTTACCCTTTCCTAGATGTTCTTTCTCTTATTCCTAATTTCCACTCCTTGATTTGGGACACCCCCTCTTCCAAGCCAAATTTTCTCCCTCATCTCATCTGTCTATAAATAAGAAAAAAAAAATACCCTCAACGTTTCAAATATTTTTTCTTTTTTTTAGTATACTATAATAAAATATATAAAAATTATAGAACTAAAAGAATAATATTTTTAGAGAGAGGTATGGGAATAAGAGTAGGAGTGCCCAATTATCAAACAAAAATCAAAAGCTACGGCATCTCAGTTGCTTGAAATTTCCAAGAACATTCCGATCTACATCAAAAGAATATATTTTTTCATTATTTATATTAAAAAAAGAGAAAGAATTAATAATATCTTAATAAAAATAATTAATTAATGAATTTATTTCCACGACATACATTCCCTTAAACCGGATTTCAAGATGAGAAGCAAACAAAACAAAGGAACAAACCAACCCTTAAATCTCGAGGCATCTCCATGAATATAAGCATCATGGGTCCTTAGATTAGGAACACACGAGCTTTTTTTTTTTTTTAATTTTTGGGATGAATTAATTATAATTATTTATTAAAATTAAATTATAAGCAGAATGTAATGTCTGGTCCGTACTGCGAAATCTTTGTCGGAGGCGCCTTGTCTTTTATCTAGGGCAACTCCTTTTTCTTATTTTATGTTATTTGGCCATCTTCCAACTATTACAAATTTCCAACTAACTATTCTCTCTTGTCCTCTTCTCCTTTTTCTTTTATTCCTCTCTCTCTCTCTCTCTCTCTTTTTATTATATATATGCAATTTGGTATCTCTAAATAGGCCCCATAGATTTTGATTCGAAAAATTAATTTATTTTAATGCGATTAAAATTAATTGATTCGATTTAAATTAAAATTTAATTTAATTTTGATTGAATTAGAATCACTACTTTTAATTTAATCTATTAATTATTTCTATAAAATTAAAAAATCACACATGTTGATATTCTGAAATATATAAAATAGGGTTTATAATGAGTGTGTCAACTTGACGGGGAAGATCACTTTCCTTCCATTTTATCCCTTTTTCTTTTATCTACTAGTGACGTCTAATCGTTTCTCTACTACAGTATCACCTGTCTCTGTCACTCAGATTCATATGTACGCACGTGTCAGAGTACCCTTTATGCCATACGGCCATTTAATTCTCCTCGACACACATGCTGATAGAGCTGCGAAGTGACTGGACCAGCTATTCCTCCTTATGTCAAATCACCAAACTGAGTTACCTTCTATGGGGCTTACGCTCATGATTGATCTGGCATGCCTCAAGTATCCAGAGTAAGGTTTAAAATGGGTGGAAAGATGAATTTTGGACTTGTATTCGTTTATTGGGTCCGACATTTTCCTCTAATATAGAAAGCCCAACTATTATCGCATGTTATTCTTCTATATAGCTGTTTTATGTTGTTATTGAATTTTAAATATTTTATTATAAATAAAATTATATGATTAAGAAAAGAAAGTTAAATAATTATCAATACATGTGCATAAGCAAATAACAAGCATGACGAAGTTTGAGTCGTTAGGTTTTGTCTTGTCCATGACAAAATCTTAGTATAAATCCACACAGAGACAGTGTTGAATTACCATGATCACTACTAGCTAGAAACCTTTTTTTTATCTTAATTAATTTACACGTATTAAATTAAATTAATTTAATTTTTGTAATGAAATGGACATTTTTGAAACTTGACTTATCGTTTCCTCCAAGTCGAATATTAGTCATGAAAGAGTGTGTTTGATGCTTGATCATTGGATTCCTCATCACATGCTTTATTATTTCTTAAATTATTCCATAATCCCCCCTCTTTTAATCTTAATTTATGATCCCCAGATAGAATTTATTAATTATTTATGATTCTTAACCCCTAAAACCTGCCCTAAAGCTTGTTGCTTTACAAAAGGGAATGCTATATTTGTATAGCTTGGTAGATTATCTATTCAAAGCAACATATACATATGGACAATCACATAGAATTTAATCTATAGAGGACTCCTCACGTACCCTTATCCTTCCTTTTTTATAACCCAAAATAAAATTCGTCCATCCAGTCATCAAAATACATAGTTTTGATAATAATTCAATCTTATTTTTGAGTCGTATTTATTTTATTTTTAATAAAAAAAATTATATATATAATATAGAATTGTGGGTCAGAAATGTATAATTAAACTTTAGTATTATTATGTAATTGAAGGATAATTAGATAGTACTCATGGATTTAGCATAAAAATAAGTGTTTTAACTAAATTTTGAGAGATTTTAAATTTAATACTTTGATTCCTAAGCTCTTATAAAAAAAACTGATGTATGAATGTAACAAATGTAAACAAGATTATAGATATTTCTTTAGTAAATAAATATGATAATTTTATATATATATATAAAGAAAGTTATATGGATATATCAATTTCCTTTTGATATGTCAAAATTCCTTTAAATTCTTAATTCTCAAAAAGTAAAAGTTTAGTCGCTCTCATCCTTCTCGCTCTTTTTTTTTTCCTCTTCCTTTTACAAAATAATTTTGTGGATGGGGCAAACCAATTGATGCAAGTTCCGTCTCTCTTTTGATTGATAGGTGCTTATTGATGTTTCTAATAATGTATAAAAAATTGTATCTTAAAATTGTGATATGTGTATACATGAATCGAAAACCATTTCATATGGTTGGACTGGACAGTAGAAAGGCCGAGAATCAGATTAGCAGCACTCTTGAATTTATTAAAATTTGGAACGGATAGATCGACCTTTTCAAAAACCGAAGAGAACGGACAAATCAACCTCCTCAAAAACCCGTACTACAATAAGACTTTGAATGCCGACGTGGCCGATCTCAGTGATCGGAATGAGCTCACTTTTATGCAAATAAGTTAAACCAGGCACGTCTTGATGAAGTCAGAGTAAGGATGCTGATCTCATATGAGCTAATCATCTCCTTAGTACAACACATGGTTCATAAATGCGCGTGCAAAGGGTACGAACCGACTAGCCCTGCATTTATTGTCCTGTAACTCATTATTAATGTAATGCCTCATTATTAAGAAAGGAATACTTTCTTATTAGAATGGGACACTGCACCAGGGACATCAACTCTATTTAGAGGTATTTATATACCAAACTAACCCTAAAAAGGGTTCTCCTTCTTTAAAAAAGGGACCTATCTCTCTCTCGTGGTCACACGAGGAGAACCCATAACCACCGTTCTATTCTCTTATCTTCTTTGTTTTGCTTCCCTTAACTCCATAAAATTTCTGAAATTTGACTTTAAGTATCAAAGGATCTCCACCAGGAGCTTCTCCGGTGAATCCATGACCATCTTTTTCATCTTACAAGTCTCATTCCTCAAAGTCAAGTATAAAGAAATCCAACGGACCGATCACAGAACGATGATCAACACAACAAATTAGACCTCTGCTTAAGTATTCTCGTTTGGATGCCTCGCCGTATCTCACACTCATCTGTCTCTAATAATACTTACACTTTAATATTTATGAAAAGAGCGAAATTAGTGTGTTTTTGATAAAGTAACACCTAATCCCATGTTTCCTTTGTCCTTTATATCCCTTAATTTTTTGCAATTATAACAAAGTGGTGTTTTTTGCTTCTATTTCTCCTTACTTGCTTGATCAATCAGCTAATTGTGATGTACAGTTTTCCCTTTCTCAAGAATTCTTTAAATGTGTCATAGAAGGATCAGTTTTTCTCTACAGTTATAGCTATGATAGTTACAAATAATGTAGGACATAGAGTACATGGTATAATTAATGAATTTGGTATTTGTGAGCTCTAATAGGAGAAGCACATGTGATATTAAAAAATATCAAATTGACTTCTGCTATTGAATTATTGGCTATTATCTATGAAATAAATTTAAAAATTTTATATAATATTATTTAGTATCCTTTCAATTCTTCACCATGAAAAATTAGCACAACAGCATTATCTATATTGTATATTAATTTATATCTGTAATGAATTTCTTATAAATATATACCACAACGTTATAATATTTACCCAAATATTATGATAAAATTTTATTTAAATTGATTACCGTAGAATTTAATTTTGCATAATTTATCTTCCCTGCAATCATTGTTGTACTAATATGTTATATTTGCAGCTTTGCAATCTCTTTTCCTTTTTCTTTTTCAATAAAATAATTTTTTTCTTTTATTTAATTATACTTTCTTGATTATTTATTTATTTTTACCTCACGAGGTTTTTGTTTTATTTATATGAAAATTTAAGAAATTATGTTAATTATAAATATTATATAATTTTTAAACTTTTTTACCATAAAAAACCTACTCAATTATGTTAATAAAAATAATTATGGTCACTGTTGAATATATATATATGTATTATTAATTTGTAGATAAAAATTTTTGTTGATAAATAAAAAAAGAATGAAAAAAGAACAAAATTTGAAGCTGATTAATTGTCCAGTGAATTAAATGTAGAGAGATTTGGATGAAAACAAGGTTTCTGTGAGTATATATAACTATAAGCTAAAGCTAAAGCTAGCCCTTTGTTGGATTTACGTGTACGCATCTCAAAGTATATACGTGCATGATGATTGAAGCTTATCTCTTTCCATCATTTAATTTGTTTTTTTCTAACTCTCAAATTATACTTCCTAATATATATTTATCCAAAATAATACCTACTTTTTTATTTATTGACAGAATATTATATTTTTAAAATTAAAATAATTTAAAAATATATATATATTTAGAGATAATTATTCAGTCGGTTCGGTCTGAATAAATTAAAAATTAAAATTTTAGTAATTATAAAAATTAAATCGAATCAATTTTGATTAGAAATTAAATTAAATTTAACCAGTTCGATTCGATTTAATTTGATCGGTTTGAATTTTTAATAAATTTTCTATTTTTTACCTTTTATTTTTAATATTTTAAAATTTAATTAAAATATTTTAATTTTAATATTATCTAAATTATTAAAAATAATATACTATTATCACTAGTCAGATCAATTTAATTTTTTAATTTTTTCAGATTAAAACGGAATCGAACTAAAATAACTGAAAATTTTAAAATTAAAAATCAAAACGGAACCGAAATAAATAAAAAATAATTAAAATTTTAAATTAATTCAATTCGATCAAATTTTTCGATTTAAACCAAATACTACTCACCTCTATATATTTACAAAGCTAGCGAGCAAAAATATGAAAACCTTTGATTAACTTGTAAATGAGTGGAAATCAATAATTAATACAGTAATATAATTTCAACTAATTTATTTATAAATTGACGTTTTTAAATCAAAATTGACAAAAATTCTAAAAAATTAAGGGAAGGAATATTATTTAGCAGACAATCAAACCGGCAGCATATCTCAGTAGGTAATAAACAAACCCATCAATCCTTCTCATCATCAATTAAATAAATAAATAGATTTCTTCTCCTTCACTCTTACGCATTATCCAATTTAATTAAATACTCATCCCAACACCCCTCCCTTTCCTTTTTTTTCCCCTTTATTTACTCACTTTTTCATTTGTCTTTTATAAAATAAAAAAAATCCCACTTTATAATTTTTTCTATTAATGATAATAAAAATTATTTTAATCATATAATAATTTTAAATTTATTAATTCGACTAATTTAAATTTTAAATTAATTAAATCTATTAAAAAAATAAGCTTTTTTTTTTAAATGCCCAACTAACAAACAATCTATACAATAAATTAAGGGCAATTATTTTCATGTGAACTTTATTTCTAGGTATAAGACAAGGTGTCAAAAGTGATATTGATGGAAGAGGAAAAGGTCAAAGGAGAGAATTTTTTTTAAAAAAAAAATTGATTTTGGTAGTAATTTAAACACTCTTGAAAATGATTTTAATATAAATAAATTGGTATTGATTGATTTTTTAAAAAAAAAAATAATTAGAAAAAGAAAACTGTGACATCAAAAGCAATTTGTGGTGGAAAAAATTGGATTGCCAATTGAGATTGGTAATGTTAGAAGACAAAGTCATAATCTTTAACATTATTAAATTTTTAGAAGATGTGGACATTGAAAAGAGTTTTCTTTAATTAATTTTTCTTAACGGCACCTAATTTTAGTAGGTTAAATTAAAATTAAATTTTTTATTTATCAGATGAAAAAGGAAAATTAACTCTAATCCCTTCAGAAGTTAAAATTATGCTGACGATGTTCAACATGTTACTTTCCTAATTTAGCTTTTTGTCGTTTTGTTTTTCAATTATTTAGGAATATCACTTCCGAATCACACAATTAAAGTCCGAAAATATAATTGAATGGTTAAAAAAGTTTATCTTAAAACTATAAATTATTTTAGATATTTTTTTTACTGTTAAATTTTATGGTTTAGAAACTTCAAAATAAAAATGAAATTTAAAACTTCCTAAATTTTACTCATTTAATCCCGTAAACGGATTTTTTTTTATCCGCCTACATTTATATGTTAGTTTATTTATTTATTTTTTAATATTTCTCTATTTAATATATTTATTAAAATATAATTTATTAATTTTAAAAATCATTTAGCAATAGAATAATATATATGGATGGCATATTAAAAAAAGAAATGAAATTTATTATTTTACCTGTATTATTTTATCTGTATTATTTTTTTTATTCACCTATAAATATAGGTTTTTATTTCTCGTATGAAATTTTTTTATAATTTTTTATATTTTAATAATTATTTCTCGATAAATAGACAAAAATTGGGAAGAATCCTTTTGTTAATGTAGAAAAATTATGTGTTTGTTTATGTAGTTGACTTTTTTTCAAATTTTATTAATTTGATTGTTTCGGAATATAATATTTAATGAAGATTTACTAGTTATTATGAGTTTTTGAAATCGCAATGACGAATTCAGTGTTGAACTTTATTCGAGTTTTATCTCATAGAAATTCTCGTGACTTTATTCGGGAGATGATTGATGTTCGAAAAATGAGAAAGAAGGAAGAGTATCCTTATCAAATTATTTTATGTAGAGATTTGATTTTGAATGATTGTAAATTTTTGTTAGACTCTAAAACTGATATTTCTGTTAAATGTATTCATCGTAATACTACTCTAAATGCTCATATTTTGATTATAGAATTTATTAGATATAATCGTCTCTATTTATGATAATATTTCTCTTTATTTAATAAAAATTTATTAATATAATCAATAATTTTGTTTTAAAAAAATTCATATAAAACTAATTATGTACTTAATTTTTAAAATTTCAGGTTTTTGATTGTTATCGTGGTTTGAACATTTTTATAAAGATTTAAAACGGTAGAATAAAAATAATACCAAGAATATTTTAAATAAAATTGATTCAATTATAAATATCTTTTAATTTTTTTAGTTTATTCCATTCGAAATAATCTACCAATAGCACAATTCTACACGAAACGGGCAAAGCCTCACATGAAACGTCACGTGACTGACAGCCATAAATTAAACAGAACTTTATGGCCATGGTCGAGTCCAAATTGCTAAAGGACGAACCCAAACTACGGACCTGAGTCAGCCACCCACATGCGCCCGTCACACGTGTAAAGTATTATTTATTATTTATTTGTTATTTAACACTGGGAAAAAAAAATTGAAATGGGCCACGGGCATTTCACGTGCTCACATGGCAAGTTGGATTAATTTAGAGAGAATTTTTAATAGTCAAAGTTGAATTTGATTATGGAAGTATTTTCTGTTGAATTAAATAAAGTTGCACACTAATTTCATTTCCATTCTCTTCACTCATCATTATTTTTTATCGTTAGATTCAATAATTTGTTAAATATTTTTATTATTCAAATTTTGCAAAAAATACAAGTATTGAGATTAAGGTATTATTTTCTCTTCCAAAAAAAATGACTTATTGAAAATATTATGTTAAATTAAAATTTAAAATTTATCAAAAAATAAAATTAAATTAAAATTTCAAATTGTATAGGAGGAGTAACGAGAAGAAATTGACTATTATTAAAGAAGTCAAAGAAGGCGCTGATTGGTGGGCCTGGGGCGTCCGCGGGAGACTGCTGCACAGCGCAACTCTTCCCTTCTTTCTCTTTTTTGTCTTTGGGCTTTGGAAGACTGAAAGTGACTTAAAGTTTTTGGACTGTTTCGATAAGGCCTGGTGGGTGGGACCCTACTCTTATGGCCCACTTTGCCTCTCTCTCACTTTCTTAAGAAAAATTATTATTTTATATATTTATAATTTTGAATTATTATTTTTTATATACAATAAAAATATGTTAAATCTTCCTTTTTCTTACAATAACAGAAAAAAAAAATGTCGGACACCGACTTTTAACAACTTTTTCTTTGTTTGTTTTATTCCTGTTTATTTTTAATTTTAACTCCTTAAAATCAACCATGGGCCCATCATCTAATTATTTCCTTCTTTTCTTTTTTTTTTCTTTATTTTTTAATATAAAAAAATATAAATTTCTATTTTTTTAAGGTAAAAATGACGTCATGCTAGTGTCAGGCGTGACGGGTGAACTCAACTTCAAACCATCTAAATTTTTTTTACCCGATTCATTTAAATTCTCAATGGCAGATTGGTTGCTTGCATATTTCAATCCAATTCGTTATATATTTTTTATTTTATTTTATAGAATCTTCTAATACTATTTTTTTACATTATTGATATAAAATTAATAATAATTAATTATATTTAATAATTTATATATATATTTTAATACAAAATCATTGGCCACGCACGAAAAAGGAGAGAGTCATTGTTACCTAACAAGACATGATGATATATAGCGAAATTAAGCAAATAAGAAATTGTATTGACTATGTAAGAAGACAGAATTATAGTTAAAATGGGCTAATGAGAAATTTGGTTGACCAATTTGGTGGGATGTGTTTCTCAAATGTCTTGTTAGCCAATAAGCAACTCATTTCAATTATCTACCTTTCTTCAATGTAATTCATAGCTAAATTCTTCAACTTTAAGTTTCCAATTGATGCTTAAGCTCAACTAATTAATTACTTCATATTTCATTTCTTACATGTTTGTCTTTTGCTTACTTTGTGGTAATGAATATGATTAACATTAATCAACTACCTTAGTACTTGCACTTGAGGAATATATTGACCTAAATTCAGCCATCATTAAATTTTTTTTTTATACTTTTAATTTATTTTATTATGTTTAAAATATTAAAATAATAAAATTTGAACAATCATATTAGCCCATGAAAATATTTTGGGCCTCTTAAGCTCATATCTGAATTTATCATATAAACTACATTGGGCCTTAGCTACAAGAGTATGTTGAAACTTTTCATATGAGCATTAACAAACTTTCAGCTTCTTCTTCTTCTTCCTTTTTTTTTGTTTCATTCTTTTGGGAACCCTTGAATGGAGTTGTTGGTGGATTTGGCACAAAAGGAAAAGGAATCCATTAGTGGTGTCTGTCAACTAAGTCAATCTACACTTAAATCTTTTCATGTCCAATCAAGTTTCCAGGTTTCCTTTCATCAAATTTTCATTAGTTGCCTCTGTGATCACATTCTCCCAAGGTGGCTAGCAACCATATCTTAATTCCACAATTTCATGGCTACATTTTCTTTCTTATTTTAATAAAGTAAAAAATATGGTTTATTTTTAGGATCAAAAGTCTGCAAAGTCAAATCCCATTGTTTCTTTGGACCTCATATAGTTTTGGAAAAAAAAAAAAAATCAATCTTGTGGGGATCTTATGATAGAAAGATTGATTTTTTATTATCCTATTAGGATTTCCACCATAACCTCCACTGCAACATTTGCCAAATTCAGCTTGCATGCTGAAGAAGAGAAAGATGCTTTTGGGAATTTGCACTAGTTAGGAATTGAACTTGAGTTTGTTCTAATTGAAATTATTTATGGAAACATTTTTAAATTTTGACATAATATTTTCATGCTATCATATCTTAGCATCTCACTTTTAGCCAAAGGAGATTTTTTTTAAGAATATATTCCCTATTTAACTCTTAATAAATTCATTAGTTTGATTCCTCTCCCTATTTTTTTTTTTGAAGCAAATTCCTCTCCCTATTAAAAATGTTTTAAATTTTTTTTAACACATTAACAGTTAAAATTAAATAATTCTTTTAAAAATCATATAGATGTTTTAATTTGTTTTTCTAAAATTAAATGATAAACTAATAAATTTAAACTAAATAGTAATTTTTTAAAATTAAAAAAGCATTATTTTTTTCCAACTTTACCCAGTTTATATTATTTCCAGTGCATTTATCTTTTTTAGTACATATAATCTACCAATTATTAATTATAAAAATTGAATTCTCTTTTATTATTTCTTTCGTTTAGAATGACAAAATTTAATTATTTTAGCTTAAAAATTTTAATTTATAAAAAATTAAAATTATATGTAATTTTATAAAAATTTATTTAAAATTTGTCATTCAAAATAAATTATTCCAAACTGGGGGAATAAATGTACTACAATAGTATTTTAGTAAATTATTAGTTATCTAATAATTTATTTACTAGTCCAAATCATTTTAATTTGAATTAAAATTAATTAACAGAAAATTTATTTTAATAAAAAAAATAAGTTATTTAAAAAAGTAATTTTCACTTTTTTTAAGAAAAAGATATTTTTTATATTGCAAAAATTTTATATAAATTTATCAATATATTTTATTTTTTAAATTAAAATTATACTATGAAGATAAATAATTTTTTTTAAAAAATATATAAATTATTTTTTTAAAAATAAACTTATCATAAATATTGAAAAAGTTAATTTGACACTAGCTTTGCTGTGGTGGACATAACTGATAACCTCCTAATATGCAGAAACTTTCATTATCAATGTTGAAGGTGATGGAGGAGGAACATGAGGCGGCTTTAGAAAAAGAGTGAAAAGTGAATTTCATGGAACATAATAGGCATGGCCCACGAGTTGGGTCAAACCCAAAATTAAACTGAAATTTTTTTTATTTATCAAATTCGAGATCAAATCGGCTCAATAATTTATATATTTAATTTAAATAAATAACCCATTTGATATAATCATAAAAGTTGATTGATACATGAAAGGATGTTTAATATGTAATGGAAATTAATTTCATGGCAATGTCATTGAATTAGGATGATAAAGACAAGTATACAATCCAATCAGATATATAAATTATGACAAAATAATGAAAAGATTAGCTATTCCTCCACATAATTTTTGGCAATTACTATGATAAAATAATAATAATTGTGATCTCAAAGCTTGCAAAAATAGGCAGCCATCATGCAAATGGATAGGACTTTGTACAAGAGGTGAGATTCAGACCCCTCAACTCCCAATAATTCATGTTTTTGTAGCTGTAGAAGCACGTGGCAGTGTACGATACAAACCTAATATCTTTTTTACCAATAAACTCATACAAAATTTTGTTTATTTTAACCTTTTTTGCAAAAGAAAAAGTAGGTTTTCTTATGAGTTGAGATGCCTTTCACCTCTATTAAAGGTTGAAGCTCATCCCTCCACAGTGAGATTCACAAAGGCCACTAATAGGAACATGTGACTAGTCTCCACTAAGGGGACACCCGTGGATCATTAGCTCCATAGCACCACATCATTGGAACCACTTTACGGAAAGCTCTTGGTTTTGGTTCAACCTTTCAAAAAATTGGTTTACTTTTGTATCATACAACAGAGAAATTCTCTCTCTCTCTTTTTTATAATGCTCCAAATGGCTCATGACAAAGTTATGGATACGACAACTCTACAATGTCGTTTAACTTCCGATTTCGTTTTGCTTTATTTTATTGAAAATGCTTTTGAATTTTATACATAAATATTAGATTATTAATTTATATATATATATATACACAGATAAATTTGGTCAGATGTGCAGAGGTACATTCATTCAATGGGTCAGTGAGTGTGATTAAGGAATTTAAAAGTGAGTGAAATTGCATGCACGTGTATGGTGATGATGGTATTGGGGTGGTGATTCACAGTTGGCTTTACGTTGGATAAAATCTTTGCATGGGGTCAGGGGGGGACTGATGAAAGTGCTGCTTTCAAGATTCACACTGTCTCCTTTCTTTCTTTTTACCTCAAAGTCTTTCCTCTGATTACGACGCCCTTTTCATCACTTACTGGGATTATTTGCACATTGTTTAAGGCTACCCTATTGGTTTTTTTTTTTTTTTAATCTTCATGTTTTGGATTTTTCTATTATTCATATTTTAATATTTGGTGATAAAGAATTGCCCATTTGTCCTGTTAAGTGCTGCTTTTCATGGAATTTTGGCATTTTTCCCATCTTACTTGCTAAGAGTATTGACAAAACTGTTGCTTGAACATTTCATGTTTGGTTTCAGTCAGGAATTTGCCAAGTACCAAACTCAGAGATTGCATTTTGGTTGGAATTTCTTCTTTTAACACTTTTGGGCATTGTGTTCATAAATGCAAATTATTGATTGTGTGACCAAAATACCCCAATTTATGTGAGAGATTTCAAGTTTTTTATTCACTAAAAACTAATTAGATCAGTGAATAATAATTACTATTTAGTCTCATAAGAAACAAAACAATTAAGAAAGTGAGCTAGCTAATGCTATGCAAGTGGCTGCCAAAGTGAGTTTCCTGGAAAACAATCATGAGCATCACCATTAACGGGAAAAAAGAAAAGGAAAATGCACGAGCTTGAGAATTTAGATGAAAGATTTTAAATAAAGAAAAATAATCAGTTTGTGTATAGTGGGATATTCAAAGGAAAGCAGCTTATTTATCCGATTATCCTTTAATGGGATGTGTATAGCAAAAGTGCAGAGAGCAGAGAGGACCCACGAATTTCCACCCATCAACATGCAGCCCGATTGGGATGTCAGATAGTTGAGCTTGGCCAAACACTTCACTAATTCGCTCACAAAAGAAAAAGAAAAAGAAAAAAAAAGACTCAAAAGCTGCTTAAATGTGATGGCTACGAGAGACCCCTCCCTCTCCCTATTCATGAATTATTTTTTTAATAAAATAATTTATTTTTGTATTAATAAAATGTTTAAAGTGAAATATTCTCTGAAAATATTTTTTAATATTTTTTATGAGAAATATTCTAAATATTACAAAGCATGAAACAGAGAAAATATTTTTGGTTTCTGATGAGGGATATAAGACGTACATCCAGAAAATAACTAATAATGTCTCTTTTAGATGTATCAGGTATTGGTCCCACCTCAGCCAAGAACAAGCATTTGAGCACAGGGTCCCACCTCTTCCTACTGTGTGGGTCCACTCTGACTCTGCAGATTCTCTTTTCACCCTGTTCATTAATTTTGATAAAGTGTCTGTCTAATCGGAGATAGTGTATTGCTTGTACGTGCCTGCCTCGCGTATTTCTAATCTTTTCCTGTCTCTTTGCACGTGGGCACTTCTCTCCAATTATATCACCATATGGAGAAATTACTATATAGTCCCTTATTCTATAAAAAAATTTTTAAAATTATTTGAATTTTAAAAAATCTATTATTAAATATTTAAGAATATTCTAAATATCTTTAATATAAATTATTTTAAATTTAATAGACTAATTATTTTTTTATATTATATAGATTAAATAATATAAATTTAATGAGTAAAATTAACATAAAAACTAATTTATATATTCTTTAAAATATAAAAAATATTTTATATATTTTAAAAATTAAAAGACTAATTAATAATAATTATGGTTTAGCCTTTCATCTCAATGAATATAAATTATCCCCCTAATTAAACACCACATACAATGATTAGTCAACAGAATAAAATTTTCTAATTAAAGAAAAATTTAAATTATTTAAAAAAAAACTTTTCTTTTGAAAAGATAAAATTATTTTTTATATTTTAAATTCTTTTAAAAATTTTGATATATAAATTTATTAATATATTTTAATTTTAAATTAAGATTAAATAATAAAAATTACATTATTTTATTAAATAATATTTTATGAAAAATATTTTCCGTAATCAAACGAAGCATTAATATTTAAATAAGCATTAGTAGTGGAGGTGTTAATTTTTGCTCTCATTATGGGATAAATTAAATTCTTGAAGTTGTATTTATTTATATTAAAACTTAAGGAATTTATTTTTAATAAAAAAACAATTTGTTTCTATAACTTAATAAAAAGAAAATATAAAGGTATTTTTGTAATTTTCAAATTTTCTCCTCACTTTCGTTCAATTTAAAGAGAAAAAAATATAAAATATAAAATTTTCCTTTCAAAAAATTTTTTTCTTTTATTAATTTTCATCTCAACTAAATGCAAATTAAATAATAACATGAATATATGATCTTTTTTCTCTCTTATTTTTTATCCATCCAAACAAGGTTCTAATAGCAAACTGGCTGCAACAGAGAACATCCAGTCCGATTTATCTGAGGCCCTGAACTGCCCAGGTCTCCTTGACCTCTTCAAATCACCAATTTTCTTTTTAGTTTGATTTTATTTTAATACAAATTTTTATGGATTTAATTTAAATCCTTATATTTTTTAAAAAATAAATAAATTTAATTTATTTTTTATCAATTAATTTTTATATTTTTTTAAGAGTCAAATAAATTTTAACGTAATATAATATATTTTTTAATAATAAAATATTATTTTTAACAATAAAATACTTTTATTAGTAAAATTTCATTTTTAAAATTTTTAAAATGATCTATTATTTTTTATAATTTTTCTATTTTTATTTTAATTAAAATACTAAATTTTTAATATTTTAAATTATAAAAATAATATTGTATTAAATTAAAATACAATAATTTAATTAGAATTGAACTTATTTACCTCTTAGAAAAAAAATAGACGCATCTCCGATGTGTGTGTTCTTTTTAAGCCTGTGCCTATCTCGTGTCAGCTTTCTCCAAATTCCCTCATTCTATATGACACGTGGCATCCAAAAACATGGTTTATCATTTTCTTTGCTCTTTTTCCTTCTCTTTTTCCCCTCGTCCCTCAGAGCTGCGAAAAAATTTTCGGATACGCCAAACACTCTCCCTCTCTTTCTATCGTTTCTCCGATTCCCCCCCTTCGGTCGCATTTTAGCAATTCGTGCACAAACACCGTCATCCTTCGCCAGCGCATTTTAGCATTCTTGGCGCACTTTTAGCTGTTAAGAATTGTATAATTTGTAGACTTGATTTGAAAAGGGTAGTATCGGAAAGTTCGCCGGGAGGCTTTCTGTGACCTGTCGGGGTGGTCGCCCACAAGAAAATCATAATATAATAATTATATATATGCTCATGGAATTAATTTAATATCCAAAGAGAAAAAAAAATTCAATCAAGCTTCTCTGTTTCGTAGTTTAACCAAACCCACTTCCCAGTTTACTCTGCATATTAAAAGCTCTCTCCTCCTCCATTTGTCTTTTCGTTCTTCTATTTGTTCTTCATAAATATTTCGTAGATTTTTCTTTTTCATGTCTACACCTTTAGAGCATGACTACATAGGCTTATCATCAGAGGTTCCTCCAATGGAAGGCTCTGATAACTTCTCCAATGGTGGCCTTAACTTGAAAGCCACCGAGTTGAGACTCGGGTTACCTGGGTCAGAGTCACCGGAGAGAGATAATGCGAACTCTCAACTTAGTATTGGTGTGCAGAGCAACAACAGCGGTAGCAGCAGCTGCTGCAACAACAACAATAATAAGAGCTTTGTGTCAGGTGCCAAAAGGGGATTTTCTGTTGCCATTCACGGTGGCTCTGCCAACTGGGTTTTCTCAGGTAGTGCTGGATCTGAGCCTGACTTCTCTCCCAGAGCTGCTAATACTGGCAAAGTGATTACTGGGTCGGATTCAGTTCCGGTTAGCAAAGACGGGTTGCCCCAGTCACCGAAGCCGGTCGCGCAGGAGAAGAAGAATCAAGTTCCTGGAGTTAATGGTCATGGAGTTGCTCCTGCTTCTAAGTAACTTCCTCTCTTATTCTCTTTTTCTCGACTTTTCAGAAAGGCTTTTTGTTTTTGCTCATCTTCTTCTGCTACGCTGTCTTGAAGCTACATTTTTGCTTTTATGCGTTATTCTGTCTAGTGTTTCAGTGGCTCTGGCCTGTAGTTGCTTTGGTCCCTGAAATAAGTTGAAAAAAGAAAAAAAGGAGGAACGAGAAATTCGAGCTTATTTGTTGATAGCGATAATAATTACAACTTTTTCTGGTTTGGGAAACTTCTGTAAGTTTCATTAGGCAAAAATAGCTCGAATGAAAATACTTCAGAAACCATTAATAGTCAGACTTAGGAGAAGTGTACAGGTCGCTAATTGTCTAGTTGACTTCTCTCAAGTTCATTTTCTTGCTTTCAGGGTTGCTGATCGTCTCGTTGACCTTTGTCAAGTTCATGTTCTTAATCTCTTGTTGCACTAGATGAGATGTAGCTTGTGCAGGATTGTTAATTGTCTAGTTCCACGTTCTCAAGTTTATATTTTCTTGGTCTCTTCAATCGCTAGATGAGATGAGTGTATGTTCAAGGTCCCACTTTTTATGACTCCCTTATCTGTGTGTTTTGGGATTGAGATGAAGGAACAAGGATATGGGACATACTTATAATGATCTTTCAAGCCAATAGGTCTTATTGTTCTATATTCTACTGTCTGGCGTTTACTGGAGGAAATTGAATGTTACCTACATTACAAGATAACTTATGATAGAGTTTACTAAGTTTGGTTCTTCCTAAAGAGATCCAAAATAATTTTGGTTCTTCCTAAAGAGATCCAAAATAATATTTGGTTTTTTGTACTTGTTTGTGACAGGGCACAAGTTGTGGGATGGCCACCAATTCGGTCCTTCCGAAAGAATACAATGGCTTCTCATTCTCCAAAGAATGATGATGATGCAGATGGCAAGGTGGGATCTGGATGTCTATATATTAAAGTCAGTATGGATGGTGCTCCTTATCTGAGGAAAGTTGATCTCAAGACCTATGGCAGCTATACAGAACTCTCTTCAGCACTGGAAAAGATGTTCAGCTGCTTTACAATTGGTAAAATGCCAAAACCTTTGGTTTATTTGTTATCTCAGTTTCTTTTCAACTGCCAATATCATATGCCTATCTCCTCTCTCTTACACTTACCTAGTCAGTGGCATATCTAGAAAGAATTTTTTCTGGGGTCAGTATGTCAAAAATAGAGTTTTTAAATTCATTTTTAATTATAATAGCCAAGTATTTAGTAGGATAAACATGAAACTGAGCCAATTTAATCAACATTTTCATGTGAAAAGAAGAGATTGAACCATGAAATTCAAACAAGTCATATAAGTAAGCAGTCTATTTTAATATTTATTAAAATGAGAGTTTACTAAATTTGTGAGGGTCATTTTAAATAAATACATGTATAAATGTGGAACATTTTAATAAAAAGAGGGTCAGTTGATCCTCATTATTAAAGGTGCATCTGCCACTGTTACATTGTCGCTAATTCAACAAGTTTCATGATATAAATTGCTTTCATGATGCTTTAGTTTTGATAAAAGGTGGAAAGAAACCTTTTCTATTGTTCCATACAGGGTACGCACCCTCTTGCATTTGAGAGTAGGAAGAAATTTCTTACATACAATAGTTCTAAATTTAACTGTAGTTGTAGCTGATATAGCTGAAGATGGTTATAACAGAAATATGAAGCCAGTATTTTTGCAGGAACTGTTATGTTTGTAAATACTGACTGAATAGTCTGTTGAGGGGCATCTTGAGAAATAACAGATTGTATACTTTCCCTCACTTTTCTACTTCTATTCCAACTCTCTCTCTATTCTTCATGTTGTATTCCCTTTCTTCTCTTCTAGTAACTGTCACTTGAGATCCAGATCTGCTAGGGTTTTACCTAACGAGATGCAGAGTTTAGCTGTGAAATTTTATTTGTAATGAAATGTAGGTTTGCTAATTGGCAGCAAATAACGAAAATTTCATTTTTGAAATATGCAAATAAAACTATCTTTTTTAATTGTTCAAAAGCTTATGTGATAATGGTCTAACAGAAAGCCACTCGAATGCACAACTGACCCATATGATGTATCATATGAAATGCTATAGATCGAGGTGTCTTGTTTTCTTGTAATCTGAACTTGGAGATGGGTATCTAGAAAATTAAGTTCCTTTAATTTGATAACTACAACGGGCAATTCTTTTGTTCTTTTCAGTGCCCCCTCAAATTGTGGTGGCATGTATATGCATGAACACGTGCCACCCTTCCTCTTAACTTCCTCTTACATGGAAAATATAAGTAGCATGTTCTATATGAAGAAAGTTAATTTTTATTTATAAATAATTGGTTCAGGTCAGTGTGGCTCTCATGGAGTTCCCGGCCGAGATGGACTGAGTGAGAGTCGATTGATTGATCTGTTGCATGGTTCTGAATATGTACTCACCTATGAAGACAAAGACGGTGATTGGATGCTTGTTGGTGATGTTCCTTGGAAGTATGTTTGATTTTGAACTCATAATTATTGCAGATAATATATTCCAAGTAGCATGTATGGATTGGATGAATTTTTTTTTTTATGTTTTTTTTTATTTTATTTTTTTATTTCAAGAAGTTAAAAGAAGGTTTCTTGAGGTTTGGCACATTGACATTTTGGGATTTGCAGTTTAACTTTTGACAAAATGATGTATTGAGCTTTACTTTGTTAATACTTTTAAGGATAGATGCTCTACCACCGAGAGTTATGCTATTGTGGTAGTGTACCATCAATACTAAGTTTTCTCCTTTCATTAAAATTACAACGTTAAGTTTTTCTTTTTTTCAAAATTTTCACATTAATTATGGGAGCCAAGACATTTTTTTAAAAAACTTTAGTTTATTGCACTTGCACTACCATTTCAGTAAAGTTGGGGCATTTTTCCTTTAAAATGCTTATGGAGTAAGGCTTAGAGTGGTATTGTCAAAAATTGAATTGCATGCCCTGCCTGAAGTGTCAAAGCATGAAATTTGAAGGCATTTTTTTTAATTCTTTCCCCCATTTTATTTGGAGTAATTAGAATCTATGGATCAGTATGCAATTACAAAAACATCTTGTGTCAACAGCTTTACTAAAATAGAGTGAGCGACTGCATTAATTTTGAGTATCCGTTCAGCTCTTGTATCATTCAATCACTTTAGAAAGTTGAGCTTGAGTTGGGATTTTCATTAACGTTGTCTAACAGATGCATTATCAGATCTCTTTGTTAAATGGATTCATTAGTTCTCCCTGTATCAATTCAATGGTCTTTATGTAAATTTCATCAAATGGATTAACCAAAAGGATTTATTTGCAATGCCAACTTTTTATTATTGATTGTAGCAATAAGTAGCTCTAACATGTCATCAGAGAAGAACTGTCTTCTTTCCACGACCCTGCCCCTTCCATTTTCTCTTTAACCACAACCCTTTTTCCTCACATTTTGTAGTGGAGTATCTCTGCACTAAGCTGACCAAGTGCGGCCTGCATTTTCTAATTAGAGCATCTTAACGTGCTATACTGAATAATGAATCAGTTATAGTGCCATTATGATATTCATAGCTGTTCATCCTCCTCGTGATTTTACTTGATTTTGTTGTTGCAGGATGTTCACCGACTCTTGTAGGAGATTGAGGATCATGAAAAGTTCAGAGGCAATTGGCCTAGGTATGTTTTGTCAAACAAAGAAATGCTGTGGACAAATCCATACTTCACATCTAATCATCTCACTACTAATTCAGTGCAACTAGGCCATGCGTTTCTCTTTCTTTTGGCAGTTATGGCGCTGAGTAGTTGGCATGCTCATAAATATTTCTATCATTTGACGTTTCCATCTTAATCACTGTAAAACTAAGATATCCATCATTTGGAATTAACGAAGCATTTTTTCCCCTTCACCTTTTACTATTGAATCCTTGTCTTGATAATCAGTATTCAGGTAAACTTCACCATTGGATGCCTTTCATTTCTGCTTTTTTGCAGCACCAAGAGCCATGGAGAAGTGTAAAAGCCGGAACTAGTGAGATAATGTCGCTATAACAGACAAAATCCACTATCTGGGAAATTGTTGATAGATGATGCTTAAGCTATTTGATTGTTGAAAAGCTTTTAAGTCAGGTGTTTGCTTATGTTTCTAGATATTATTGCAGTTTCAGTTGGTTGTACTAAGAAAATCTGCAGAAGGCAAGATCAATATATATTGTGAACAGAAGACTGAGGGTTTATAGGTTTGTGGTCTCCCCCACGTTTCATGTGTAATCTTATTTGTGGATGATCAAGGCTACGATGTTGTTGTGTGAATATGGCTTGTTTGCTTTCCCCTCTATAGAATCAACGTGGATGTTAGATGATTTCATTCCTAAACTGAACTATTTGATGTTGATGCATTTTTTGAGCAACTCCATTGTTTTCTAATAAATGTGAGTTCTCAAATCTGTAGGGGATTGCCGACAAACTGAATACCAAATCTTTAGCAAAGGAAATTATATTTTCAGGAGAGGGAATTGAATAAAATTAAACTAAATCGGTTTGATTCGAATTCAATTTTGAGTTATAATCTTATGTTATAAAATTAACCAACATTATAATTTTTATAATTTCATGTTAGTTAAAATTAGTTATTTAATTTATATATGTAAATCTAAATACATTCATCCATAAAATTATTTTTATTAAGTAATAATTAGAAAGAAAATTAAGTGTTGTATTAAAAAAAAAAAACACTTACTGCAAATATTTTATATCTATTAATGTATTAAAGATCTTACCGGCTTTGCCGGCACTGATTTGAGCCTGCGTTTTTCCGGAAGCTTAGTTGCTGTTCTTGCTCCTATCGTGCCTTGCCCTGAATCTCCGGTGCAGTTTGCTCGGATGAAGTGGTGCCGCTTCTTTAAAAAAACGGTGTAGTTTTGTACGAGTGATTGAGTTCTACCCATCTTGTGGGCTAAATTTGGATTTGGTTATAATTGAATTGGGTTTGTGGAATCTGGGCTTGGGCTATTGTTGTTCCTTTAATGGAATCTGTTTCTAATAAAAAGAAATTATATAAATTAAATAACTTTCAATTGAAAAAAAAACATATAAAGGTAAACCTAAACCTTAACAACACATTCACTTGTTCTCTCGAGCCTGAAAAGCAAAGCCGCTGCCCCACCCCATCCCACTTCCTTCCGGCCCTGCATCCCTCGCCGTCGCTGCTACTGCTTATCCTCACTCACGTCGCTGCTGCTCCTCCTCGGTCACGCTGGTGTCTCGCCGCCGCTCCTTCTCTGTCACGCTAGTGTCTCGCGGTTGCAGTTCTTTCATCTGAACCGCTGCTCTCTCGACTCTGCTCCTGTCTCGCCGCTGCTTCTGTCTCCCGCGGTTGCAACGCAGGTTCGTTTGAATAGTTGAGATTTTTTTCTGAATGGGTCTCGTCTTTGATTGAGTTTCTGTTCTATTGCTGAAATTGGTTTCTGTCTCAAGTCATCAATCCATGTATTAGGTCAAAATATTCTTAGAATAATCTACCCTCTCCCCAGTATTGTGTGCTCTCTGGTATACTTTTTTTTTTAAATTTTCTTTTTAATGAAATTAGTTTACAGGACATTCGGAAAAATGGAATTTCCGAAAAGGAAAACAAAATAAAAAAGAAAATATTGGATCTGATTAAAATTAGATTGTTTCGCTATGAGATTAATGGTCTTATTGAATTCATTAGTTTCCATATTCCGTATGGTGTTCAATCATTTGTCTTAGTTAATGTTCATTGCTAAATCTTTTGTTTAAGTTATTTTTTGTCATTTGTATAATATAATAAGCATTTATTGTTTCACTTTGTATTTTAATTTTCTATAGCATTTCAAAAATGAATTATTATGCTTGAAATGCTCGACTGTTGTATTTTTTTCCCTTTTTATGTGGATAACTTATTCTGATTCTGTTGATAAAGTATAGTCTACTTTTGTGACCAACTTTTTCCATTAGTCTCGTCGGCAAAAATGACCCTATCGGAGGATGAAATTAAGAGGCTTTTCAGAATTCGTAAGACAGTGATGACGATGCTCAAGGATAGGGGTTATTTTGTTGGAGACTTTGAGATCAACATGACAAGGGAGCAGTTCATTTCGAAATTTGGCGAGAACATGAAAAGGGAAGATCTTGTTATCAACAAGACGAAGCGCAATGATCCTTCTGATCAGGTATATAATTGACTATATTTTATGTTCAATTCATGTATGGTGCTCTTGTGTCTTTGTTTATAGTTAGTTTTAGCGCTAGCCATTTAACACATGATGAAAGATGTTGTTGTTGGCTGCAAGTGACCTTCATTGTTTACTTGTCTGCTGCTGGAGTTGGCTGCTTCTTTAGAGTAAGGAATTTGTTGTGCAAGCATACAAAATTACAAACATGAAAGATACAATTTTGAACTCACAAAACATGATTGCAGTCTTTGTCATAATACCATTGATCTATTATGAGTATACGTGCTAGAAGGATGGACTATAAACCTAATTTAACCTACAGAAAACTAGAACTAGATGTAGTTCTCTCATCTACTTTTGAATATGTTTCATATATGATAGCAATATAGTATTTTTTATTCCTTGGTCCTGGCTTTCTTTTCTTGATCACCTTGGCGGTTTTTCTATGCCAGATTTATGTTTTCTTTCCTGAGGAACAGAAGGTTGGAGTCAAGACAATGAAGACTTATACCAACCGCATGAAGTCTGAGAATGTTTTCAGAGCAATACTGGTTGTTCAACAAAATTTGACTCCTTTTGCTCGAACATGTATATCTGAGATAGCTGCTAAATTCCAGTTGGAGGTCTTCCAGGTGAACATAATTTCTAAATGCTGCGAGGGAAATAATATTCTTGATTTGTAGGAAGCATGATACTAATTCATTTGTTATCCTGCCTATCCAGCAAAAATTCTAGCTATTGTATGCATAATTTGTTTTTGTTTTGAAGTTGAAGAGACTGATTGATTTTCCCAGTAAAAAAGGCATCTTTGAGTCTTTGTTATTTGATTGTCTATACATTGTCATATGCACTATGCTAGTTTCTCTAAAAATTTTATTTTTAATTCCTATTCTATAGGCATCAAGCATGGGTTTTTTATTTATTAATATGGTTGTATGAGAGGAGCTCATGATGAGCATTTGTTTACAGTTAGGTAATTACAACCTTCTTTTATTTGTAACCTTGTTTTTATTTATTGTGCGGGAGTCTCCCTCTTCCTCTCTCTCCCTCCCTCCCCCCCTCTCCCTCTCTCTCTCTCTCTCTCTCTCTCTCTCTCTCTCTCTTCCCCTCTCCCTCTCCCTCCGTATGCTCGGCTGTCACCTCATGCAAAATGAAAATGAACATGCACAAAATCTCACTTGGGGTTTAAAATGACTTTTTGATATGATCTGACATGGTGATTTCCAGTTTCCTTGTGGCAGTTCATTCATGGATCCTTGAATTATGAAAATGCATTAACCATGTTTCCAATTCATTTCCTTTTATGCTGTTTTAACTGAATGGAAGAAGGATACTGATGCCTCTCAATTCCATTGTTACAGGAGGCAGAACTGTTGGTCAACATCAAAGAACACGTTCTTGTACCTGAGCATCAGGTGCTTACAAGTGAAGAGAAGAAGACATTGTTAGAGAGATACACTGTGAAAGAAACACAAGTAAGGGAAATCTTGATATTGCACTTGTATTCTTTTACTGATTTTTGTTGCGGTCTTTCCTTCAGTTTGATTATTGGGTTTAGATGGGGGATTATATGAACATATATGTCTCTAGCTATTCGCTGAATGTTTTTCTTTTTGGAACAGTTGGTTTTTATATAACTGTATGATCTGGGGCATCATTGGATGCATTAAATGAAATGGTAAACAATCGTATATGAAGAAAATGTCATAATATTTTGTCTTAATTAGAGTTTTTTGGGTTAGTGGTAGGATCTTACATACTTTCAAAGGCTTGTGCTCTGTTAGTTGCTTTGGGTTTCAGGGGTTTCAGTGGTGTTAACTTGTATTTGGAGTCGGAGAAATGTTGCATAGGCATATGTTTGTTATTCTGTTGATGGTGCCATGTCATCTAATTTTGTATTGTAATTGTACAGCTACCTCGAATTCAAGTATCTGATCCAATTGCCAGATATTATGGGCTGAAGCGAGGGCAAGTTGTGAAGATCATCAGGCCAAGTGAAACTGCAGGACGATATATTACCTATCGATTTGTTGTTTAAATACTTTTATATTCACGGCTTTTGTTTAGGCTTTTAGTATTTAAGCCATGGATATTGATGGGAATTTGGTGCCTGGTATAGTTTACCAGAAAAAAAAAAGTATTTATATAGTTGACACAAGCTGGTTTGGGATTAAAACTTTGTTGTTTCATAGCTTTTGTTTGAGAGGACCTCGGTTTCTTTCTTTTATAAAGTAAATTTAGTGAATAAATTATTTTGGCAACTCTTCTTCTCTGCCCCCTTATCCATCAAGGGACCTGTTGCCTTTTTGATACTATGAGATTTAATATTCTTTTGTCATCGAAATTTAAGG
The DNA here is from genome assembly GCF_001659605.2 of Manihot esculenta. Lineage (NCBI taxonomy): Eukaryota > Viridiplantae > Streptophyta > Magnoliopsida > Malpighiales > Euphorbiaceae > Manihot > Manihot esculenta. Next base: position 31,848,458 of record NC_035176.2, on the reverse strand, counting down.
AGAATTATTTAGTACTACTTGAGGAATACAAAATTAGTGTTTTATCGTTTTTGTTGTCGTTTGATATTGTAAGAGTTGTTTTTTTTTGTCATTTGAAAGTTAAACATGCTATTCAAACTTGATAATCGATCTTTGTTGAATATGTTTTGATTTAACTTTATTTAAATAAAAAATGCTCTTTTCTTTTTCTCTTTTTTTTTTCCAAAAAAAGTTGTATATTTTGAAGTTGGGACTGTTTCAAGATTTCTATTATTTTACGAATGTGAAGGATATAAAAAGAAAAAAAAAATGGAAATTATTTGGAGCGAGGTTTGTTTTCTATCAATTTTCTGTAACTACAACAAAGCCATCAACGATCTTATTAATAATTCTATAATTCTCTCTCAACTTTGTTGCATAAAGTCCTTGAAATTTTATTTTTTAAAAAATATATTTCTATTATATTATTAAGAAAAGGAAAACTACATATTTTTTCAGATAAAAAAGCGAAAGGAAAATTACATTTTTAAAAAAGAAAGGGAGAAAAAAAAATCCTTAGGCGCTAAAAAAACGAGCTCAATGGCCAAACGGATTATGACATGATTCCAGCATAAAACTTTAGATAATTTAATTATAATTATTAATATTTTCATTTTATATTTTAAAAAATCAATTATAACATTTTAGAAGTTTAATTTTCTTAAACATTTTAATCATTCTATTTAATTTTTAGAATATTTTTTAATAAATCACATGGAGGATAAAATCTTAAACTGAATTTCATTATAAAAATAGTTTAATAAAATAAAATAAAGAAAAGTAAAAGCGTGTAATTAAACTGAATTTCATTATAAAAATATTTTGAACCTCCCCTTCTCTCTTCACACACTACACTCGTAAGGACTAATCTTGGTATTAGAAACTTGAGTCATTATAAAAACATACGTGTCTTTATCATACATAATTTAATTAGTTATACACAAATTTTGATTCAATTATGTCATTTAATGATTGTTGCATTCACTTCTACACGAGGGAACTAATGACCTGCTATCGTGAATGTTATACTGTTAAATTTACCCAACTTATTAGATTTTCTTTATCAATTCTTACTATTAGATTTTATTTTCGAGATTTCAATTCCGATTCGAATCTTAATGTGAAAATCTCCTAACAAGTTACTGCCAGCCTTTGATAAAAAATGAAAGAAAGAAAGAAAAAAAATTGCTGCCAGCTCCAGGTGGCCAGACTCGGTCACAGTGCTATAGAGTAAATTAGCAGTCCACTCCACCTACAGATTTCTTGACAATGATCATCTGAAAATGCCTGTTCCCCCGTTTTCATATAATCCCTTGCTACAGAAGGACAGACTTCCAGTGATGGAGTTTTCCTGTTGCTCAAGTTCAACGGACAAAAGTTATTGTTGCACACCCTTGTCGGCAACTTTTTGTGACAAAAATTTACATATGTTTAAAATCACACATCTTTAAATATAACAAAAAATCTCAAGACTTTGTGAAAAGCCAGAAAATGGAAGATACTGCAATGACTGTAATTAAAATGGAACAGCTAAGCTGTTTAAAAAAAGATCACAAAATAACATGAACTGCGAGAATTGAAGAGAGAAAGACAATAGAAACAAAAGAACCAGCAAACTGACAATTCTTTCCCTCAGGCTTCAGTTTCTGTTTTTGTATCTTCTGCACTCTCCCCAAGAGTAAATCGAACAAACCTCCGCACTTTCATGTTCTCCCCAAGAGCAGCAACAGTCTGCTTCACCAAATCTTTCACCAAAACACTATCATTCTTTATAAAAGGTTGCTCTAGAAGAGCAAGCTCTCCTAATCTCTTTGAGATTCTGCCCTCAACAATCTTCTCTCTTATGTTCTCTGGCTTCGACAAAAGATCTTCTCTTTGCATCTCGAGCTCCTTTTCCTTTTTCACGACGCTCTCTGGGACATCCTCAATGGACACGAACTGCACCTGTGGGCATGCCACAACTTGCATGGCTAGATCATCAACCATTTCCTTGAATTTTTCACTTCTACCCACAAAGTCAGTTTCACAGTTTACTTCAATCAGCACTCCTATGCGGGAATCATGAATGTAGGAGCCAATTCTGCCTTCAGCTGCAAGTCGACTAGATTTCTTGTCAGCAGTTGAAAGACCTTTCTTTCTGAGATACTCCTGTGCCTTCTCAAGATCTCCTCCAGTTTCGGACAGCGCTTTCTTGCAGTCCATCATACCAGCTCCTGTTTCTTCCCTCAGTTGTTTAACAAGTGCAGCAGAAACTGTTACTGCTGGTGGCCTGCAAAAGTGTATACGGCATATTATTAGGAGCAATTTCAAACCTGTGGCATGTCCTGAAAACATAGTACATGTGGGAGAAAGAAAAAGACGCAGATACACGTGCCCTGCAAATTTTCATGCCCCAAGTAGTTGGAACTTTTAATCTTTTTTTTTTTCTTTTTTTTTTCTTCTCACGTTGTTAGATTGTATAAGAGAGGATCTATTCTTTATTGAGTTGGTGCACTCAATGTTGATTAGTTAAATAAGTAATGCTATCTGCATTATCTTCCTCCACTTTCTTTTTCTTCTCTTGCCCTTTCCCATCTTTTCCTCTCATTTTTTCCTTTCCCCATTATGCTAATGTTCTCTTTAGTTGCACCACTCCCATATGAACTTAGTCTGAGCAAAGATGTCCCATGCTTCTCCCCCTATGACTTCTATACATGAAGACTAAGTTCATATATGTGCTTGTTACAATGATATACATATAATTCACTTTGAGTGGGCACTTACTTCTGAATAGTTTCCTTGGTTTCTGCTGTAGCAGGCTGCTCTATCGCTGGTGATGCAACTGGTTTTGCTGCAGTTTGTGCTGCCACCTCAGCAGCAAAATCCTGACTTTTCTTCTCCAAGCCTTCACCAAGGTTGTAGCGAATAAACCTCTTGACCTTTATATTTTCTCCAATAGTTGCAATTGTCTGTTTCACCCAGTCCTTCACCACAATCTTATCATTCCTAATGTACGGCTGTTCCAGCAACGCCAGCTCCTCAAGTCTCTTCCTGATTCGTCCTTCTACAATCTTTGATCTAATCTGCTCAGGTCTTAATAAGAGATCTTCCTTCTGCATCTCAATTTCTTTTTCCTTGTTCACAATCTCTTCAGGAACATCTTCAGTACCAAGGTACTGTACTTGTGGGCATGCAGCCACCTGCATGGCTATGTCATTTACCAGCTCCTTGAAAATGTCACCCCTGGAGACAAAATCTGTTTCACAGTTCACCTCTACAAGGACTCCTATCCTGCTATCATGAATGTAAGAACCAATTCTTCCTTCAGCTGTGGTTCTGCTGGCTTTCTTTTCTGCACTTGCTAATCCTTTCTTCCTGAGGAACTCCTGAGCTTTGACGATGTCCCCTCCAGTCTCTGAGAGGGCTTTCTTACAATCCATCATTCCTGCTCCTGTTTCTTCGCGAAGCTGCTTCACCAGTGCCGGTGACATGGTTGCTGCAATCCATGCAAAAGTGAAAGTGAGTAAACAACTAGATCCAGAGGTAATCCAATTGGACATTATATACACAGCTGAAGATGTGAAAGTTCAGAATGGGACCTTCATCCTCAATCTATTAATAAAGCCCCATCACTATGTCTTATTGGTCATGTCACAAGGCAGATACTAGGAAATGTTTCTAACAATTACAAAACCTTTCTTGGCATTAGCCCCAACAACTGCATGATACAAGAAAGTATTGGCAAATTACAACATGACTTGCAGCCAGTGCCTCTGATTTGGTATTAGATAACAAACTCCTGCTTGCTTGCTGAAGACAGGATTTGAGCCTCATTTATCTCTACTAGGGATCAGAATTCTCAATGCTTTTCACTTGATCAGTTACAGCACCAAAATCTCAGAAAGATGACAGAACAAAAATGGAAATACACAGAATTAACCTTTTTTTAAGGAAAAAAAAAAACACTAGCATGTTAAGTTAAACATATGCCAAAAATTTCAAGTTAAGATAGGCTAGTATATGCAAGACCACAAACAAGGCAAAGATTAACAAGCATGGAGAAGGTATAAACCTTTAGCAACACTCTCCTCATTGGAAGGACTGCTGCTTTGCCCATTTGAATCTCCAAAAGTGCCAGTTATTTCGGGGACAGTTTCCACTACATTTTCAATTGGTGCAACAGAAGGAATTTCAGCCTCAGCAACAGACGTTTGAATCTCCACTTCAATCTTGGTGTTTTCAACTTGGCCCTCCACTAGTTCCTCAATAGCCTGACTTTCTGAAGACAAGTAATAAACAATAAGATGAAATAACAGTATGAAGGAGCAACTTAAACTCAGCACAGAGACATAGACACCTACAAATTCAGCTAGAAGGATCCTACAATAGTTAAATAGGACTTTTTTATCCTAAATATTGAGACAGAAGAAAATGAGCAGATGTGGCATCTGTAATTTCATTTGGATGAAAAAGTGAAATATCATTTTAATTTTACAGGCAAACATGTATTCCCTCCATCACTGATATCATATAGGAATAGGACAAGCCAGCCCCATGAGGCCACGATAGGATATCATGGAAGGCTCTAGTTCAATCATTCTTATCAAACAACTGTAGCTTTAATGTTTCTTCATCAGCTAGGACAAGGGAAAAAAGTTGTTAGCTTGACAGAACATTGAATAACAGATATTCTTTAAGATAAAATCTCAGTTCTTACTAGTTGTCTTATATGTTTGTTTATAAAAATCAAAGATAATTGTTCAAATTGTCTTAGTTGTTTAGCGGTCCATAGAACAAAGAAGGGTTGCTTGCCCACCTGAGCCAGTAATACTGCCATTTTCATTAGGGTTTCTTGCTCTGCCTTCATTTCCAACTGGTTCAGTAGAAGAAATTTCATTCTGCATTGTAGGAGTTTGTATTTTCACCCCATCTTTTGCTATGGCATCACCAGGCTGATCAACTTTTTCTCCAGATAAGTCTGATGTTCCATCTTTGACCCCATCAGTTGAAGGAGCCTCCTCAGCTTCTTTCTCTACAATCTGAAGTGCCCCATCGATACTCTGTGATGAGATAGATTCTATGCCTTTCAGCTCTGGATCATCTCCAGCATTACTGGATACCACAGCATCTTCATTTGGAGTAGCTTCAGCTTCCTCTACAGTTTCAATAACTCTTTCAACACTTTGTGATATGGTTGAAGCTATGCTTTCCGGTTGTTCATCATTACTAGCACTGCTGGACCCAATGACAACTTCTTTTGGAGAAGCTTCAGCCTCCTCTACAGTTTCAAACACTCCAACACTTTGTGATGACCTTGACTCGACGCTTCCTGGCTCCTCATCATTGCCAGCTCTACTGGATCCAGCAGTGACTTCTCTTGTAGTAATGTCATCATCATCTACTGTTTCAACCACCATAGAAGAGAGATCAACTGATCTCTCATCACTGCTTGAATGCTGACCCTGAACTTCTGGTATACCTTCAGTCTGGTTTACTTGTCCTATTTCCACTGACAACTTTGGTTTCACAGGTTTTTTCACCGCTTGTTCGACTTTTTCCCTCTCATCCAAAAATGCAGCAATATCCTTGTTCTTACGGAAGGCCAGAACAAATGGGTTTGTTGCATCATGGACAACCCCTTGGCTAAATTCCAGATTAAACTCATTCTCCTCTTCTTTCTTCATTGTCAAGGTAACCTGTCCCCTCGCGACACGCAATACCCTAACACTAACTTCCTGGCCAACCTGCAGTGATGAGCCCCCCATTATGTTTAGAAATCCATCTTCAGATTCTTCTGATTGTGGCAAGAATCCTTCCTCTCCCTCAGGGAGAGAGATGAAAGCACCAGACCTGGTCAAATTCTTCACTGTGCCATTCAGTTCCTGCCCTTTAACAAACTTCGATGTCTTCACAACTTCTTTTTTCTGGCCAGGCTTTGGTGTGTTCCTTCTAGCAGGCCTTGGCTTATCACTGCTGGAAGTACCAGGAGAATCTCTTCTTTGTTGAGACTTGCTGGTACTGTCACTTTCACGCATAGTAAGAGAAATCCGCCCTGTCTCAGTGTTAACTTCAACTAATCTCACTTTCACCTCCTGGCCAAGAGATACAATACTTCCAACATCCTTAACAAAATTATCACTTAGCCTGGAAACATGTACCAGACCATCTGTGAAGGCCCCAAAATCTACAAAAGCACCAAATGGTTGGATTGACCTTACTTTCCCAGTAAATGTTGCGCCAGGAATAAGGTCCACATTCTTCACTGGTGGCATTTCACTTTTCCTACTGGGTCTTGACCGTCTTGATTGAGATGGAGGAGTACTGGCATCTGACTTGATGGAGGATTTTTCACTTAAATCAACTGCATCTACTGGAATTTCTGAGGCTCCATCAGAGTCTTCATCTGCAACAAGTGAATCTGGCTCCTCTACCACAATATCAGTATCAGTTCCTGTAGCTGATACAGTATGCAATATAGATCTATGAAGCAATGTACAATCCGTTCTGTATTGTGGGAACAATCCAGCAGATGTCAGAAGAGGTAATACTAGTCTTTGTGAGGATAGCTTATGCTTTGAAGATTTCCTTGACAAACTACATTTTGTGAGGCAAATATTTTTCTTTATTGTAAAGGCAGTTCCAGGAATGAAAGAAACAGTGCTCATCGAACTTGGAACAATGGTTGTCATGTTTACTTGAATTATAAACTGAGTCTGCTTTAATATAAGCTCTCCATTTACCTGTGCAGAACAGATAATGCACTAGACTAAATCAGTTTTCCCTCAAATTAATGATATATGCATAATTGGAAAAAAAAAAGTAATTTAGCTGAGAAAGGAAAATTTTGCAATAATACCACATATATTGTTCCAGAACCTCATCATCAGATGGAGGCACAAGCTGCATCTATATATCTGGCTTTTGTTATCCCAATTAATGAATTTAGTTCCGAAACGGAGCGTGGGTCCACCCCTCACATGACAAACTTAGCAAGTAGTGTAGAGGCAGAAATCATGTATCCCTACCTGCCCACCACTGAATGTAATTTCTCTCTTTGTTCACTCAATCTGAAAAGATTACTTGCTAGTTTTCTCTATTGCTACATTTGCAACACTGCATTAAAAGCCCTCATTTGAAACAAAATCCTTCAAATGGTTAAATAAGATCACAACAACACATGTCTCCATCGATCCCCAATGTTGAATTTTAAATGATTTGCTATCAAAAGCATAGTTACCAGATTCTCTTAATCCTCCTGCGAACTGCATTATGGGTAGTTCGTACCGAAATGTGACACTTTTGCATTGCAAATCATTGGGAGACACAATTTTAGTCTCCAAAATAGAGATTCCACCAAGAAATAAAAAGATGGAAGAGCTATAATAAAGGAAAAGTAAAAAGAAGAAATACATTTTAAAATATTTTAAGTGAGATACAGATAGTAGATCTAATTGTTAGTGGAATAAGTGACAATGTTAACTTGGGAATATAAATTACTGTTTTATTAATTAAACTTTAAAATACCTCCAAAAATTATAAATATTATCAACCTTTCGAATTAGTGTACCTATTAAGCCTACCCCCTACATATCCTATATTTCGTTCATTGCCGTGCCGCGTACCACGACTCCAGAGTACCACAATTTAGGTAACTATGATCAAGAGTTGTCACCTATGCATGCTATATCTGTCAAGTTAATCAGATGTTGACAAATCTTAGCATCCTCTCTTACAAGATAATAAGGCATTGATACGCATTGGCAGTCAAATATCATTCCAGATTTTGCAGTTACCCAAGCTTCAAGAGAGTAATTGCACAAAGAAATCAGAGAGCCTGCTTCTAAGCTGGTAATGAATTTCCAGAATATAGAGAGATGTAAGTTTATTTTTATTGTTGCTGTTGTTTATTAACTTCTATAACTAATAAATGGGATTGATAAAACTGAAAATTTCTCCATTTAATTTCAAAAAAAATAGTGATGAAAACATTATAGCCTTAAAGTTTCCAGGACTCGGTTGTCTCTCTGTTCCTCTCCACTTAATACTTTTCACCAAATTGAAGCTACACCAAGTGTGTGAACATTCACAAAACTGTAACTTCAAATTATTTTTAGTTATTATTTCGTAAAATTAGGAGTCGAACTACAATAGTGGCAATTAAAATTCCCATTTTGGCCCAAACTGATTGGAATTTCAAATGATTCGATGTCAGCAGAATTAAACACCTCAATTAGGGCACCTCGACGATTATATTCAACTAGAATTATGCAAATGTAAATGAACTGCATACAAACTCAGATATACAGGAAAGTTATCTAGCATAACCTCCCTAATTTAATGAAAACACTAATTGGAAAATATTCCTAAAACTACAGACTAGTACCCAACTCTGTGTCTACAGAGTCCATTTGCAGAACACTTAATCCAAGCTATCTCTATTAAAGTAATGCATTATAAGGTAATGTCCATCAAGCAAAATAAGAAAAGCATGCACAGTTAGCAAGACAGTAAAAAAACGACGTCAATTAACTAATCCAATTGTGCAAACACGCAGAGAAGCATCAAAAGCAGATGTACATTAGCTCATAATAGTGAGGGAGTACCTCAAACTCCTTTAAGAATATTAATGGGGAAAAATCACCGGTGAAGCCAGCAAAAGCGATAGCTTATGGAGGATAGAGCCTATTCATGGGCAGTAAAAGGGAAATCAAAGGTGGGGCCTCAAATCCTTATCTTATGGCTCCGGTTTTTAGTTACATCTAATGGCAAGCCTATGGGTAGAGAATCTCTAGAGCTGAAACTGGGCTGGCTTCCAAGTTTTGACCTTGAAAAGCCATAGAATATACCGAGAACAGAGACCGAGCGTCTGAGCACGATTCTACCTATTATGGGCCTGCTAGCTTATTTGGGCTTTCTTTAGGGTCCGGTTTGGTTTTCTGGGTTTGTGTTGTGGGCCTTCTGAAGGAAGAGGATAACCTTAAAATCAAAATATATTGAATTATCTTTTTTTAAAGGTTAAATTGAAACGTTCCGGCCGAGTACAATCAAATAAAACTGATTTGAATAATTTTTAAATTCATTTATCACTTTATCTAAAATAATTAATTTAAATTATTTAATAATTTCATACTAACTATTATATACCATTTAGATTTTCTATACTCTATCAATGTGGGACGAAAGTCGCAGCGGAATTAACTGGACGTCACTCTTTATAACGAGTAATTGAATCAAATATAATTGTTAAATCAAAACTAGATTCTTAGATATTGTGGTTCGCTAGTATTTCGAGCGGTTCTATCTCATCTTACACAAATGGTTTTTTTCTTACAATTCTATTAGTTTTGCATAATTTATCTATTAAGGTGGCTCTCATATCAATTAAAACAGTTAAGTCCAAATTGACTCGAATAATTTTTAAATTTATTTTTTATTTTATTCAAAATCATTAATTTAAATTATTTAATAAATTCATGCTAACTATTATATATAATTTAAATTTTCTATAATCTAGCAAATGGTGAGAAGAGGCAGCGGCAGAAGCGGCTGTATGTCATTTAAATATACAATAATAATTTATTAATTTTTAACCCTGATCCTAGCTTAGCTAGAATATGCATGGAGCTAAATATTACATGTGATAATTAGGAAAGTTTAAACAAGGAGATTATAAGATCTCAAGAAAGATTAAAAGCAAACACGATGTAATAATGTTGTTTAGCCATTTCTTCATTTATCTTTAAAGCTAGACAAAACTGTCAATTCCATATTAACACATCACAGCTTGTCATTTTTCTCATACAATAATCAAAACCATTTCTGTTCTTCATCTTTTATAGAAATAATAATAATAATAATTAATGGTAGGTAAAAAAGAATCTGCATATATAATTATAAATATTCAAAAGCTGACAGGAAAAAACCAAACACGTTTATAATAATACAGTAAAGGACCATGGATAAAAGAATTAATGAGCACATGCATGCATGGAAGCTTAATTAGCTCAGCTAGCTAGTTGAGGTTTTGTACTTTACAACCAAAGTATATATTAAATATTTTTATGAGTGAACTGAATTCCATTTGCAGATTCATGGGCCAAAATATTTTTATTAATAAAGTAATATGTGAGCATGAGATTGGAGCATTAGAAAGAAATTTAGCTCACTCATGACTTCATCATCATCAATATATACACACACTTGGATTAATCAAATTTCAAGTTTGTCAAAACAATGAACTTTATAGCCAGATTCTCTCAATTGATTCCCATTTGTAAATACTGTTTCTTTTGGTTTTTATTTTATAATCCTGAGAGTGCCAGGTACACAAGTTTAGCTTTATAAGTGTGGTTTAATTAATTAAGGCATAACATAATCTCTATGTTGTTATGTGATCAGAATTCCAATTAAGGGAAAATGGGTCAACTAAAACACATAATCTACAATATTAAATAAAAATTGGCTTCAAAATTAATTAACCCTTTTTCACAATTGATTATGATTGAATTTGAATTTGAAAGTTTACGATTTTAAAGATAATTACATTATCAATAATACTGAAGATTTGATATAATCTAGCAATAAAGTCAAGATAATTTTATTTCGATAAAAATTTTGATTTTAATCAGTAGACTAAATCTTTAAAGCAGATGAGGAATCTCAAGTTTAAGTATGAAGAAATGTAGGAGACAGATCATCAAATTTTCTATGCTTAATTACCCAAAAGCAATGCTCTTAAGACATTATCATTGATGAACTAAATAATAATAATAGTATTATAAAAGCAAGATCATAATGTTCACACTGTGAGGATTCTTAAAATGGAGGTTAAGGGATATTAATTATAATTTAAAATCAAAAACATCAGAAGGCCATATCCAAGATAGATCATAAGAGCACTAGGGATGTTGGTTTTGAAATGAGTCTTTCTGAAGGGCACAGGAGACAAACTCAGTACCCTAATGCATTAATATTACCCCATTTGTCCTAGTCATTGTGGGACCTTTCTGATCATAATTAAGCTTTATTTTATTTTATTTTTTATATATTTTTTTGGCTGTAGAGCTGGTAGTGCCATATATCTAAAAGGAGCCAAGTGTTGAATCCTGCAGCATCTCCACATGTGGGACAGTATCAGGATTCATCAGGAGCTGCTGTGGTTTCCAAGGACCCATTTCCAGTTCAGAAACCCTAATTATACATTTCATGGAGACTTCTTGCAATTATATTATAGTAGAAGAAAATCTTCCACTTAAGCTAAATATGGATTTATGGGTATTATTTTATGATACTTGGCTTTGCAAGGCTTGCAGAAGATCTAGGTATCTATAAGAGATTCATCAACCCAATCATGCACATTTATTTAAATCATTAATGGACTCTCTCTTTCTGCTCAACACATGGTGTATCAAACCAAGCTGTTTCCATGGAGTTTTTTTTTTTTTTTTTTTTTTTTTTTTTTTTTTCTGATAAAATATAGCTTTTTGCACATGCAAATACTGTGGATAATTTTTGTGGGGATTAAATTCATTTATAACAGATTTTTTTTTAAAAAAAAAAAGGAAAAGAAGCCTTGTTGGCAATTGAATAGTTGTTATTTCATGTGAAAACTGAAAAGAAAGATTGTGGTGTAGCAGAAGCTTTATTTATTTATTCATTTTAGTACTTCAAGCAGTGTAAATTCATTAGCAGCAATAATAATAATAATATATTTTAAATTCTAAGAAGTAAAAGTCTAGAAAAAAACAAAAATTACATAACAAGATATTAGATTCTACATAAAAAAATTCCCAGAATTTAATTAATGCTTAATTATATTTTTAATTTATTTTATTTTAAACTTTTTAAATTATTTCAGAAGTTTTAATACAAACTCAATTTAAGTAAAAAATACAATAATAAAAATTAAATTTCTTGATTTTTAAGTTAAAATAATATTTTTTTTAAAAAACTTTTTGGACGAAATCAATAAATTTAGCTTACTTTTTTAATTACCATTTAACTCGAGTATAGTAAAAGTTGTATGAATCCTAATTTAAGTGCATGATTTGAAGATTGTGAAAGGGATTGGTATCAATCAAATTCATATATATTGAGTACCTCACCAGCTAACTTGACCGTATTAAATTTGCTATATGCAAATAGTTATCCTTTCATGTCAAAATCAAGTTGTCTTAATCTCTCTCTTTTTAAAATAAAAATAAAAATAAAAATAAAAATAATTATAATTTTCTATTGTTAAATTAAATATTTATACAATAAAACTGAAAATTCGCATTATTTATTAATTAAAAAACTTTTTAACATAAATCACAAAATTCAATTGATTTAATCTTATTGACATATAAAATTAAATTGAAAAATATCAATACAAGAAATTATTTTTTTCCCTATAATTTTGAACTCATGAAATTCATATTTTTATTCTTACATATTCAGTCTGATAATAAATATATCTGAGCAAATCTGATACGTCTCAGATTCTACTTCTACAATCTACGATTCTCATTCCAAAAAAAAATTTAAATTTTTTAATATGCACTTTGTCAAATGGTTGGTTGATATTTAATTACTTCTTTTAAAATCAAAATAAGTATTATAAGCATATGGCGATTGATTAGAATTACAAACTCCAGAAAAAAAAAAAGTCATAAAAACGTGTTTTTGAAGAATCGTATGGGATACTTATTATCACAAAACCCTTAAATAATACGTCACAATTTTATATTAAAATTCAAGAAAACTAACCAATAAAAAAAAATAACGTAAAGAAAACTAACCAGTGTGCTTTAGTTAATTAATATTTAAATTATCTTATTGAAAATTAAAATTCATAGTAATAATATAAAAAATATGATAATGAGGGGTTTAGCAAACACAGAGACAGCGTTTTCATGGGGATTATATTGTTTTGGCAGATCATGTGGATTTCTTCTACATGTGCCCACAATCTACTATAGATGCATATCATATTCTCTACATCTCTTCCCACTAGACTTTGTCTCTCTTTTTTTTTTTTTTTATTTTTCCCTTATATAATCATAATAGTATACATATATAGACAGATTATCATAATATATATAGACAGATGGCTGTGACACATGGCAGTACTACCATTAGCCAATATCTTCTCTTTTTCTTGGGGGTTGTCAGCCGATTTCTTGTAATGACAAAAAAATTTATAAAAATAAGATGAGAAAGAAGTCTGATTTTGAATATTATCAAAACAGAACATTAATTGGTTGGAACCATCTGATTCACGACATCAATAAAATAAAAAAAATATATATATGTATATATATAATTAGTAGGCAGCGTATTTTTTTAATAAGTCTAAGTAGGCTTTCCTTTTAATTTGTTCACAGTTGCGTCAAGCATCGGTAGTCGAACAGCGTTATTGCCTTGGCTGCATGTAGACCACTGCACCAACTAATAATATTTAATTTGTTGAATTTAAACGACACCGGAGATTATATGAGAATGAGATTGATAATATCTCATTTAAATAAATGTAACGATAAAACATTATATTAAATATTTATATATATTAAATATCAATCTAGTACGAGAATTATGTAAAAATTTTGATACATTTATTTAATCTAATTATACTGTTATTAAACTTGTTTTTATATGAGATAAAATTTATATTAAATTAATTTATTAATTAATTTTATATAAATAAAAATAAAATATTTAATTAACGATTATTAATTTCATTTTCACATTAGTTGAAGCTCATATTAAATACAGAAGGTATGCTTCGGTAAGCGATATTTTGAAAGGTGAGCTATGGAACACGCGATTTTGTATGGGGCCATGGGTGGAATTGGGTTCCACATTTTGACTAATGTAAAAATATATTATTTATTATTATGTTAAAAAATTCAAGCCTCAAGTATATTTTAATAAGGAAAACTATTATATTATTTTATTTTAATCATATAAATATATATAAATTTTGATACATTCATTCATAAAACTTTGAACTTATATTAACTATTAAATTATTAAATTAATTAATTAATGTGAACTTCTCTCTCCAATCTCTTACTACCATGCGCTAATTTAATTTAAAAAAAAAAAGAGAAACTTAATTAAGTGTGCAGTTTCAGCTGAAATAAAAAGTGGGACCTACAAATTTTTTAAGGTAATGGAGGTAAATCAAAGAGTTTAGTGGAGCTAAAAAAACCTAGGTACCTATGAATTAGGCTTAATTAACATGCTATGAGGTTAATTAAAGCTTGAAGAACTTTTTGATTGTGGTTAATCTAATTTCCATCTTTTTCTATTTAGCTTTAGTCTCTATAATTATAAGTATAATTCTTTTATTTGTAGAGTTAAAGTTATTTAGTGTTTATAATTTTAAATAATAAGATAAAATAGGGAATAATTTGAAAAATTAAAAATTAATTAATGTGTTTTAGGATTTTCTCAAACTCAAAAGCATAAGCAGCTAAGGCCATAAGGTGGAAATTAAAATAAAATATTTGTTTAGATGAGGATATTGGTAATGAAATGATAATAAAATAATTAAGTTGGTGTTAATTAAGTGACACATGGCAGGATTTTGGAAGGGAGGGAGCAGTGGGGTCTTTGGTAATTGCATTTGTTCACATGCTTGTATAAGAAATTGGAGGATTCTCACTTTCCACCACACAACAACTCATAAAATATGACCCACAAATCATGCGTGAAACAGCTCAATTAGATTTGGTTCCTTCTATAATATCTACTTAATTATCACCATCTTTTTTTTTTTTTTTTAATTTGGGTCAAATTTAAAACGTATTTTGCATTTAATCCTTCCCATATAATTATTTTAATTACCTTATATTATTTAATTAATTTATTTTTTTCATTAATTAAAACCTAATCAGACACTAACCATTTTGGATCACAAAGCTGTCAATGAGATTTATACAATCCACAATTATGGGCCTTGTTTCTTTTAATTCTATATGTTAAATACACAAATTAATAAAATTACCTTAATCAAATTCAATTTTTATTATTTTTTCATCACTTAAGAAAAATCATGCAATATATTATTATATCAATGGTGGGTTTTTTTTTTTAGGATGTACGAATGGAATACATGCATAATATTATAAAAATAATTAAATAAATAAGAGCATGAACGCGTAAGATCTGTTGCAGTATAAGAATTTTATATGACATTAAATGGGAGACAATCGTTATCAAGTCATAGTCTACAAAGTCCATAGCTAAAAGCAAATATAATATAATATTAATGAATTAATTAAATAGTCATTCATGAAATAATAAAAATAATGAATTTAATATAGGAGTTATAAAAATGAGGCAGAGGAGAAGGTGGAGAGAGAAAAAAAAAAAAAAAAAAAAGGAAAAAAGCATAAAATCTAAGTATATATTTCTATTAAATCTAAAGAAAATCTGATCCAGCGATGCAATAATTACTGGGGAGGAGAGCAAACAGCTTAAAAAGGGTGTTGGAGATCTCTGAGAGGATCAACAGTTGCTGTGTTTTTCTGAAAGTTTTGCAGTAAGAGAAAGCTTGGGATTCGCAAAGAAAGCAAAGCAAAGCTCTGCAGATCAAATCTCTCGCAATTCTCTAACACACACATATCACAAGGAAGGAGATCGAAGAGAAGAGTATGGGGAGCAGTTATTTTGGAGAGCCAAACTTGGGAAATGAAAGAGGTGGGTCTTCAAGAAAAGGAAAGAAGAGTAACTCGGACAAGCCTAAGCAACCACAGAGAGGCCTTGGCGTTGCACAATTGGAGAAGATCAGATTACATGGCCAAATGGGTTCTGGCTTCCATCCCTCTCTTCATGGCTCCTACGCTTCTAATTTCAACCAGGTAGCCCTCTCTCTCTCTCTCTCTCTCTGAGGGATGTGTGCATGTTGAAAATTAGGTTATGGGGCTAATGGGTTGATAAAACTGCAGGAGGATATCAGAATGCAATCAGCTTATTCGTCCGTACCATCATCTTCTTTCTCTTATTCTTCATCTTCTGCAGCTTCCTATGGTTACCCTAACATCATGGTATGTGGTCTTGTTCCTTTGTCTCTTTATCTGTTTACCCAAATTTCATTCCAGTATCTGTTTTAGATGGAAAGCCATTGAAACCGCTTATAAGAATATGCAACAAATCTCTGCAACTTCTGATCTACAATTGGAGCTAGCACTGATACTACAAATTATAGAAAAAAATTTTGGTGGATTGTATAAACTTTAATTTAGCATATACTCTTCTTCATTACCATGTAAATCCTCTTCAAAATTAATGCATATTCCAATCAATCTTCTTCCTTTAAATTCAAATCAAACAGCTAATCTGAGAAGATCTTCAGAAGTTTTTTTTTGAATTTCTCTGAAAATCTCTCTCTCTCTCTCTCTCTCTCTTACTCATTGGCACTAACCCTAGGTCAATCAATAAAACAAAAGCTTTGGGCCCTCACCTTATGAATCGAGCTTTGAGATGCTTGTTTATGAAAAATCAAAATATGAACTAATCAATACCTTCTCCCTCATCATTGCCATTGTATACTATGCGAGCTTTTCCGAGAAGGACGAGTTCAAATTGTCCATTTTGTTTCCTGTTATGCTGCGTTTGGCCCTTAAATAATCAGTTTTTTTTTATGGCATTGCAGATGGGGCTAGGTGACCATTATGAAAGATCAAACATAAGATATGGTGATTCCCAACCTTCCACTGGAGCCAGGTATAGAGATATAATCGCCACTTTAAATTCTTGATTTTAAGTAAGATTTAAGTCTGGTTTTTCAATTTTTCTCCTTGAAATTTCTCTCTAGGGCATATTAATCCTTCTAATCAAAATGTTCAAATTCTTTAAACCAGCTGGCATCCTGGAAACAATTTCTATGAGGCTCCACATTTTGCACAGGGAGGCTCAACTAGACACCTTTTGAATCTACAAGTTGAGGTAATCTTCTCGTTCTCCATAGATATCAAGAATTCGATTTGACCATATTAATTTTCATCTACTAATCTGTGGATGATTATCATGTAAATAGGATCCAAACAAGAGCAAGAAACATCGGAGTGATTCAATGGGTTCGAGCAGTCAGAATTCTGAATCAAGTGACAATCAAGAACCAGATTTGGAACTCAGATTGTCCATTTAATAATGGGTCGCTAATTTCTTCCCATTAAACGCGCAAGGGTTACAATGGGAAGTTGGTGATGAAAGGCTATGGCAATGAGCAAAGGTGATGAACTTAGTTGAAGTTTCATTTGTAAAAGATCTTATGTAATGAAAGATAGGTTGACTTTCTGCATAAGTGGACAGTGAAATCGATTCATGAACCATGAAAGAAATGAGAAACTGATGGTTCTTCTTACAATTTCTTGCCTCTTCATTCTCATTTCTTTTGTTCAATAGTTTTGGTGGAATTAAATGATGATTAGGATAGCATAATCAATAGGATACCCAAAAAAAATTTTAATGTATATATTCAAATTAATTTATTTTAAATTATTTTAAATCTCAAAAATATTTACAAAATATTAAATGAGTACTAAGGCACTTTTATGTACATTTAATTAATAATCTATATAAATAAACATTTTTTAATGATATGTATTTTGCAAAATAATATTGATTATTACATTTGTTTAAATATAATATTTTAAGATTTATAAATATTGTTATAAATATTTCATACATTTAAACAGCAATTTATATAAAAAATTAGAAATATATATAAAAATTAAATTTAATTGAATTGTAACACGAATATTATTTTTTAAATTTAAATTATTCTAAATTTAAGTAAAATCCATTCTAATAGGATTGAATCGGATAAAATACCTAAAAATCCTTTATTCAATTGATATTCCTAATTATTTCAGTAATTATTAATCTCTTTAGTCAATGAAAGACAAAAATTTGTAGCATCCGCCTAACTTTCTTGTCCTACATATTAATTAAGCTTAAGAATGATAATTAACGCTTCCATTCATTTGAAATTTTTTTCCCTTCCCTATTAAATCATGGGTTTTTTTAAAAAACTAAAAATTTTATAAATTAAAAAAATAAATTTCATTTTAAAAAATAAAAAAATTAAATTAAGTGGAATCAAATTTTTATAAAATTTTTAATTTCAAACAAGATTTAAAAAAAATTATTCAATTCAATCAGACACTTTTTAGAATTTTAGGAGCAATAAATTTTTGTACCTTTTGCCCTTATTATCACCAACAAAAAAAAAAAAATTTTGGGTCCAGATGGTTTTGACTAGTCTCTAAATTGGCAAACAATTCAATTAACCACAGTACAAACTTTGAATAAAAGCATTTGAATTTGTATGTCGGAGACGCAATTGCTACAGAAAAAGGTCAAAATTAGGGTTAGTGGATAATGTGTTGCTGAAAATGCTTGTCTTGAAGCTAATGGAAGGACTGATGCATGGAAAAATTTGGAACCCATTTTGTTTGTACTAATGCTTTTACTCCCTTGATTGACTAAAAATTACTTATAACTATAGTGACAACTAATTACGAATAAAAAAATAAAATAACACATAAAATTCTAATGTGATATAGCTTTTCAATATACAGTCATATCCATAAGGACTATACAATGGATAAAAGTTCTTTTTTTTAATTGAATAAAAAACTTCCCACTAATTATAGTATTGTATTCTTTTTTATAGTATTAGATTTTTAGTCATAATTTAATTAAAATTATAATTTTAATTTGAAAATTTTATTATTTTATAAAAAATTTAAGTTTATTATGAAGATTTTGAGTAGGGGTGTAATCGAGCCGAGCTTTGTAAAGCTCAAGCTCGTTTATTAAAAAAGTTTGGAAGCTCGAGCTCGAGCTCTAATATTTGATTCGAGCTCGGCTCGAGAATTAAATATTATAATCGAGCTCGATTCGAGCTCGACTCGTGAAAGGCTTGTTCGATTTAATAACGAACCTAATTCGAGTTCGAGCTCGAAAAGCTCGATTAAGAAACTCGTTAATAAAACTCGAGCTCGAACTCGGAAAGCTCGATTAAGAAACTCGTTAAAAAAGCTCGAGACCGAGCTCAAAATTAAAAAGTTTGGTTTGAGCTCAAGTTCAGGCTCGAACTCGAATAAATAATTACACTTTAATCAGTTTTTAATCATCATTAATTTAAATAATAATAAAAAAAGAGTGTACATAAAAACAATTACGTAACACAATTTATAACTAAAATAACACAAATAAATATAAATTCAACAACATAATAAAATTAGATTACACACAAAATTTAATATCAAACGAATAAAGTTGATTCCAACTTCCAACTGTTGAAACAAGCTAATATAATTTAATTATCTTCATAATCATCTTTATGCTTGTTCAATTAGTTAACTTGAATTTCAACTTCAACATCCATATAACCTTAATTAATTATTATTAATATACTTTGATAATGAAATCTTATTATAATAATTATATACAAAAGATTTTTATAATTTAATTTTAAAAAATATTAATTATAATAATTAATCTTAATTATTTGTAATTTTCAATACTATAATTTTCAAGTATTTATAATAGTTTAAATTTTATAACTTTATAGTTATTTTTATTTTTTTAATAATATATGAACTTGTTCATAAATTTATTTAACGAATTGGTTCACCAATTTATTTAAACAATATTACTCACGAGCCTATTTAACGAGCCTGCTCGCGAGCCTTCTCAACGAGCCAGCTCGCGAGCCTAAAAACGAGCTAGCTCGTGAGCCTTAACGAGCCGAATACTATGAAGCTCAAGCTCAGCTCGTTTAAGTGACGAGCCTCAAAATTGAGCTCGAGTTTGGCTCGTTTAAAAAACGAGCCGAACTCGGTCGATCTTTTATCGAGTCGAGTCTCGAGTAGCTCATGAATAGCTTGGCTCATTTAAAGCCCTAATTTTGAGTATAATTAATAATGAGTCAAATTAATTTTGATTTTTTAAATAAATAATCAAGATTAGTTTTGTATTTTATTATATAATTTTTTATAAATTTAAGTGTTAGAATAAATTATAATTTAAATATTTAATTAGTTAATATAAAATAATACAATTAGGGGTCAACATTCGGTCGGTTCGGTTCAAAATTGAATCAAACCGAATAAACAGAAAATTGAAATTTTAGTGTTTATGAAAACTGAATCGAACCGATTTTGATCAGAAACCGAATCGAACTGGTTTGATTCAGTTCGATTCGGTTCGGTTTGATCGGTTTCGATTTTTAATAATTTTTTTATTTTTTACACTTTATTTTTAATATTTTAAAATTTAATTAAAATATTTTAATCTTAATATGATTTAATTTCTCTATATTATTGAAAAAATATATTATTATCACTAATTAGTTCGGTTCGATTTTTTTAATTTTTTTTCTAATAAAACCGAACCGAACCGAAATAATCAAAATTTCTGAAATTAAAAATCGAACCGAACTAAAATATATAAAAAATCGAATCAAATTTTTAAATTGATTTGATTCGATTAATTTTTTCAATTTGAATCGAATACTATTTATCCTAAATACAATCTCGTAATTTCATAGTCCTTTATTTTCAAGAGAGGTGCTTGGTACCATGTATCTAGCTTGATGTGAGATTTTTCATATAGCTCTCGCTTTTTTTTCTTTTTTTTGTTTTTTTTTTTCTAATTGTTTTTGGATTGGCTCTTAATTTGTTCTTTTTTTCTTTTTTATTTGCTTTAACTAATAAAGTTAGTTGCTTTAATTAGCAGGCAGTGTTACAGCAATAATGAAAAGCTCTTTCCAGTTATGCATAGATAGTAAAAGAGCTTTTAATCAAATGTCAGTCAATCAATCAAAAGATCATAAGAATGTTCAAAGAAGTTCAGCAATTATTATAATTAATATCAATTATTGTAAATTAATATCAATTAATCAATTTTTTTTTCTTCTGCTCTCTATAGCTTGAACTCCTGAAATTCCAAACAACGAGGCAATTTAAAATTCAGCAATTCGCCCTTGTTTCCTTGCAGCTCACATTCACTTGTCCCTCACTTGAAGTGTATATGAACATTTTTACATTTTCAACTTTATAGACTTTCTATTTATTTTTATAAAAAAAAAAATTGATTTATCAAAATATATAATGGATAACAAAATGAACATTCTTTTCTTTTCAGGTGATCTAATTAGATTCTGTAAATCTGTGTCCCCTATAATAGAAAAAAGGTAATCTAGGAAGAAAAGAAAAAAACTTTTGTGATTGCAATTTTGAGATTAATTAGATAATTGTTTCCTGCAGGTAGCAGTATGATTGAATGAGATTGTTAGTGAAGACAAATTAGCTGGGAAAATTGAGGTGCCTATCAAGACAAACTATATATACAGTAAAAATAACTCCATTAATTAATTTGATTTGATAAGCATCTCTATATACATGGACCTATCTTCAATAGTTATTCTCTCCCTAATTAATACTGAATAATTCTTAACTATATCCTAGTCAATGTACATGTTCAATTAATCAATAACTGACTACTAAGAAAAAAATTATTATCTTAGTCACGAAAAGTAAATTTTACTTACAATCAAAGATATAAATCTTATTAAAATTTAAATATGCGTCATTGTTTTATTTGATTTAATTCTCTTATGTACGACCTGTCAAGAACCAATTAAGATATTAGCATCTCTTATTTTATTATTCTACGAGACAAGAGTCCGATTATATTTTCTCTATATTCATACGAAATTTTAAATGTATATGCGGTGACAATATTGATATAACGTATATATCAGGAAGAGTATGAATTTAGCCGATTTAATATTAATGAGTCAACTGTCTATCGTTAATAAATCGTTCTAAAAATCTGTCAAAAGTGCTATTATTTTATTAAAAGAATATGTTGCATGTGAACTATGTAAGATTACGGGTATATATACTGTTGTACAATAGAAATAAGGAATATCTTCTTTTCATCTCTCTAATATATCATTCATAGTCCTATAACCTTAACTTCTCCAAAAATAATTTCCATTTGCATTACTCCTATTTATTACCCTTTTCGGCAGAACCCAATTCATTGGCTCTTTCAGTATTATTTCGTCTTAGTTAGATGTTACAATCTCACAACCTCTCGGATCTCACAATTATTATATATATTCAATTATTTAATAATTTTAATTTTATTTTAAATTGTGATGAATTTCATCAGAATTTTTTTATTGATAGAGAGTATTATGTACACAATGGTAATGTATATATAGATAGGAATTTTTCAATTACAATTTATGAAGGATCATGTATAAAAATATGTTTTAATTTTTTATTAATTGATTATTTATATATCTGGTATTGGTAAAAATTTTCATCCAATACTGCCATTTATTGTTACCATAGCTGCGTGCACGGCTCTTACAAATGCAAGAGATCAGAGTATATTAATTTGGTAGTTGAAGTTAGAAATACAAAATTACTATTTGGACGGTCTTTTTTGAAAGAAAATTATGAAAATAGATTACTCTATCAAAATAGAAATAATATAAAGGGGAGGGATAACGAACTAAACCCCAAACCTGATTCAAAATGAAATAATATAAAGGGGAGGGATAACGAACTAAACCCCCAAACTTGATTCGAAATGAGTACTCATTGCTAATAAGTGGGCATCTTGCATTCACTTTGAATAATGGAGAGAGCATCAAATTTTATAAGAACATGTTACTATCATTGATCTTTGATCCAGCTTAAGACTTCATAAAAGCCAATAGTTTTAACAGATTTTGCAATAAAAAAGTCCTTTCGACGCTAAGCTCGTACTACAATAAAATGACCAACAACCTCTCGAACCACAACACCAAAGCTAATAAAACCCAGACTAGCACCTATAGAGGCATCAACATTAATCTTCATCTAATCTTCAGGTGGTCGCTGCCGAGGACGACAAGGGTCTGTAGAAACAGAAGATAGAGCTAGAAAAGTAATCACAGACCAATTATGAAGAAAATGAATAGACATATGAAACACTTGATTCAGAGATTTACCAGTGTGATCCCAAATAATAGAATTGTGAGAGTCCAACAAACCATAAGAATCAACGTACTCATATCAGGTGGAGCTCAAATAAAAATCTCACAAAACCAATCCATCAAAGTAGGCAAACCAGGAAATTGCCAACCCAACTCAGTTAACATCCAAACATTTTGAGCAAAAGAATATTGAACTAAAACATGCCTCAATTATACAGGACAAACAGAAGATGCATACACTTGACGCGTTGCAAAATAGAAATACAAGGAAGCACATTAGAAAGAGCAAGCTAACCAAAATTTAGAAACTTAGACCACACCCCAAAAATCAAAGGCATAAGAGAGCTGTGAAACTGAAGCAGCTTGTACGCAGTCTTAACTGAGTATAAGCCTTTCTATTCAAATTTTCAAGTAAGGCAATCAAGGCCAGAGGCTAAATCCAAAGGGATAGAAATAATATCATGCTTATCTCTATCATTGAAAAGAGATGAGATGAGAGGAAAGTTCCAAGTTCGGCCTTCAATTAAATCTGAAACCAACAGATAAGCCCCGTTAACAGGTGGAGAGGAAGTAATAAAAGAATTAAAAGGATCATAAACCCAAGGGGAATGCCGAATTGATATATCCCTGCATGAACCCACACACCAAACAACTCCAGCCTGAACAATATTATGAGATTCCCAAATGAAACATCAAATGTAGCTTGGATTATGACCAAGCAAAGCAGAAGAAAAGGAGGAAGAATGAAAGTATTTCGCTTTCATAACTTGAGCCACCAGAGAGTCAGGATGGGATAACAGCCGCGAACCCTGCTTGCCTAGCAAAGCCAGCTTGAAATCACGAATTCGCTTAAAACCCAATACCAACTGCTTTGTGCTTCGCCGTCCAATGAATTCCTTCTCTAAAATGCTGCCCTTTACCCCACTAGAAAGCATTCATAATTCGTTCAATTTCATAGCACAAAGTTTTGGATAATAGAAACAGGCTCATAATATAATTAGGAAAATCATAATTTCCTTATCTGCCCAAGACAAAGGTTTCTGCTTTCAAGAATTTAATTTTTTTTTTCATACTCTATCTTTTATAAACTTAAAAATCATTTTTCAATCACGTCCAAATTGTGACAGCAAACCCAAATAAGAACCAAGAGAATTTTCTTGGACTAGCCTAACAAAGAGCAATTCGATACTTGAAGGATTATTCTTACTAAAGGAAATAGAGGAGTTTGAAAAACTAATCATTTGACCAGGCACATTTTTATGATTAATAGAATATTCTTCTTAAATTAGATTGAGCCACTATTTGTACTATCTTATTTATGGGTGTTTAACATTTTTAAATTAACTAATTTTTCTTTAAAGTTGATACACATTATCATAGTTGTTATTTATTTTTTATAAGTAACATTATATAATATTATATATTATTATATTATTAAAATTGTTTTTTAAAAAATAGTATAATTAATAATATATTTTTATTCTTAATAAGTGTAATAAACTATAATTGTTGAAATGAAATGTTAAATAGAAGTCTTTTTTTCGTTTTTGAGAGTTTTACTCTGTTTTTTGCTTTTTTTCAGTGAGGCAAAGGGCCTCAAGTTGTGCCGGTTTGCAGGAGGGTAGGAATGGCTCTCTTTACCTCACTTGGAAGTGGGTTCCTTCCTCCTTATCCTTCTAGGTAAGGGTGTAATATATTTTAAAATATATTATTTTCAATAGAGGTAAAGGGAGCCATTCCTATCCTCTAATTTCCAATTCCTATTTAAAAAAAATAAAAATATAAGTACTTCCATTACAACACATAGACAGCCCCTACTTAGTTTGTGGGCTATGTATAGTGAAAAGTTAAAATATGTACACATTAATAACTTTGTTTATATTTGTTTTAGCTTTACAAACACATATTTTCACAATGTCTGAAAGCAACTTTTATACAAAACTTAAACTTTCAATTGCTTTTCCCAACATCAATTATTAATAATATACATTTGCGTAAACATTACTCGATTTAAATTAAAAAAATTAATCAAATTAAATTAATTTAAAATTTTAATTCATTTTTTTATTTATTTTGATTCGGTTTTTAATTTTAAAAATTTCGATTATTTCAATTTGATTCAGTTTTGATCAGAAAAAAATTAAAAAAATCAAACTGAATCGATTAGTGATTATAATATATTATTTTTATAATACAGTGATATTAGATTACATTAATATTAAAATATTCGAATTAAATTTTAAAATATTAAAAATAAAGGATAAAAAAATAAAAAAAATATATTAAAAATTTAAATCGATCAAACCAAATTGAATCGAACCGAATCAGATCGATTTGATTTGATTCAATTTCTGATCAAAATCAGTTTGGTTTTTATAAATACTAAAATTTTAATTTCGATTTATTCGATTCGATTCGATTTTAAACCGAAATATTCACCTCTAATATACATACATATATAATTCCATGTAAATATTGATAATTTAAGTGCATTTTAATTTAATTAGTATTAGAATATATTTAGTGATCTAAATAAAATTAAATAAACTTTGAAAATTATTTTAAATAATATTAATAATATTTTACTTTTATGGTTGTCTTCATCGTTAATAGGAATGTAAAATTTAGTTTTTTTTTTCTTTCTATATAAAATAGAATTGAAAATTTAGAATTTTAAAAGCATTTAAAATTAGTTTACATAATAAATTTAAAACAAATTAATTTAAATAAATAACCTTTCATTAATGTAATTAATATAAAAAAGTAAAGCTACTATTCAGAATCTCATTATTCCCCTCTTTTCCTACATTTGCATATATTATATAAATATTTATTGATATAATATCACCTTTCTTAAATTAAAATCTTATTTATTTTGGATAAGTTAGCTAAGTGGAAATTCCTTCAAGCTGTTAAAATAGTCTTATTTGATTAGCCACATTTATTAATTTTCAGAAAAATAATAATTTTATTTATCTGATCGTACATAAAATAAGTAAATTTATTTCACCCAATTAAATAGATTTCCTTATTAAAATTGTATTTTTCTTCCCACTATCCAAACTCTTGTTTTACCTTTTATCTTTTTCCACACATTTTCACTCTCTTATCTCTTCAATAGCATACAATTTTTTTTAAGCATCCATCCCGGCTAATATTTCTTGATTAATATTATAGACAATAAAATTTGGCATTTTCTTTATTTTGCAATTTCATTTTAGATAGTTTTTTATATAATTTCATTTCATTTATGATTTATGACTATTTTTTTACGCGTTCTTTTAATTGAAATTATGATAATATTTTATTATTTAATATATAATCAATGCTTATATATTGGTTATTGTGTATTTGAATATTTGATTTAGGGATAAGTAGTATTCAATTTAAATTAAAATAATTGATCGAATTAAATTAATTTAAAATTTTAGTTTAATTTTATAAATTATTTGGTTCAATTCGATTTTTTTTTAAAAAAATTTGATCATTTCGATTTTGATTACAGAAAAATAAAAAAAATTAATTATTTACTAATACTATATTTTTTTATAATATAGGGAGTTTAGACTTTAATAAAAATTGAAATATTTTAATTGAATAACAAAATACTTAAAATAAGGTATAAAAAAATAAAACTCAACCAATCGAACTAAATAGAATCATACTGATTTTATTTAAATTTATTCAGTTAAACCGAACAGACTAAATATTCATCCCTAATTTCATCTATAGTAGAATACGTTATATTGGATTAATAAATATTTAGCATTGAAATAAGAGTATTTATGTCTTTTTTATTGTCATTTTATATTAACACAATTTTATTTCTCAGAAATTTAATATACCAATCAAATAAAGTACTTCATATTTCTAAGAAAATAACTTTTCAATAAATATATTATCCTAGAAATAAACTTTTTGGAAAATAAATTATTTTGAGCTAAATAAGGTTTAGAAAAAATTAGTTGAATTAAAAATATTGATTACAAACCGAAATTAATTAATATGTCCTCATTTACCCTTCAAAATTCAATGAATATTTATTTAGATGATTATGTCAGTCATAAAATATAAAAAAAAATGATCCGTTGATTTTAACATGTGTACAGAAATGACCTGTGAATCTTTTCATTCGGTTAGGCTGGATAGCAGAAAATTCGGTTTATCAGACTATCAGCATCCCTAATTTCACTAATGTTCAGAATGAACAGATTGACCACTTTAAGACTTGAACCACAAACGAAAATTAAATATGAAGACTATCTACATCAGCAAAGGTTGAGCAGGTCGAGCACGATCTGATACGGTTTGAAAATAAATACAAATCTTGATTGACCTTTTCAAAATTCGGAGTGGACGGACAGATTTCTTCAAAACTCATACTACAACGAGGCATTGAATGTATGCGCGACCAACCTCAATAACCAGAGTGCGATCTGATGAAATCAGCTTAAGGCGTCAACCTCCAACGAGATTGTCGACCCCTCTAACCCCTTCGAAGTATTAAATATGTGTACAGATAAATTGGCTAATGTGATGTACACAATAAATAGGCCACACTTGTCAAAGGTTGTACACATCCTATCTGATAGGACTTGACGCTGGATACCATCAGGAGGACCAACCAATATATGTATCACTTATCTAGCTCAAAAGAAGGGCTAACTAATCTCTCACGGTTAATCTCAAGCAGGAGAATCTCTACTTCAGACATCCTTTCTCTCTCACACATTCACAAAAGAACTCTCAAAATACATGCCCTTTGGAAATTCCTTTTGAATGCTTTATTATATTTTACTTTCTCTTCATATTAATTTTTGACAAGTAATTCTTGATTTAATTTGAGCGTCGGAGAGTCTCCACCGGAACATTTTCAGTGCACCCCTGACTATTTTCTTATATTTTGTAGATCCCTTCTCTCGAGATTAAATAAAAAGAAATCTATATAAAATCCATCGTAAATCAACGATTAACCCATCGAATTGAGTCTTTGCCTAGATGTCCGCATGTAGACACCCGCTGCATGGATGACTCTTATTTTAGAATAAATTCTAAATAATTAATTACCATAATTAAATACTCAAAATTATTACAACCAATAAAAAAAACTTTCAAAATAAATGGGATTCCATGGTAAATTAATATTTGCAATATCTTAAAAAAATAAGTAATATTTGATAAAATAAACAAGAAAAAGTCATATTCATCTATTGGCATTGCCTTTTTTTTCTTGGAACATCAATGGTGATATAGAGATTGCATAGAATGAGTAACCACAGCCCAACAGATTGCATAGTTTCATTCCGATTTCTTAACATTTAGCAACTGATTGCACTTGTATTGTTCAGATCCACAATACGTGCAGTTCGAATCTAAACAGAAAAACAAACTTTCTATTTTTGCATGTCCCAAGCCTCTATAAATCCCTTGGATACAGCAAGGGAATGAAAAGCAGTGAATAAAAGAGGCTTCCGCGAAGAAGTCGAGCGCGGAAGCGAAGTGTGTATCTAATAATAATTCTTGTTTCTCAATCAATAATGGCTATCATAATAAAATCTCTCTTTATTCTTCCTTTGTTCTTTGTTTCTGGCTTTGCTGAGAAGTTTGATCAGCCAAATGCTTACCAGGTCTTAAACAAGGAACATATATTAGGGCCTCATGAATTGTTCGGAAACCCATTTGGAAATCCTGATGATTACAAGAAAGTGAAAGTACCTGATGATTTTGGGACTCAAATTCAAGGTGATGATGTTGCTGCCCCAGCTTCTAATAAGCCTCAAAACGGTCCTCCTGATAGTCCTAATTTGGCAACTCTTGGATTCAAAGGTGCATGGGAGTTGGTTTCTAAGAATTCTGGCGTCTCCGCCATGCATGCAATTTTGCTTCCTAAAATTAACCAGGTCTTGATGTACGATGCCACCATTTGGAAGATATCTAATATCCGATTACCTAATGGAGAATGTCGTATTCTTAACAAAACCACAGGTGAAAAGGATTGCTGGTGTCATTCAGTATTGTATGACATTAACAACGCAAAACTTACTCCTCTTGAGGTATGTGTCCAAATCACAAATGTTAGCTAACGTGTATTTGGATGATGGTTCTTTTTCTAACGATAATGAACTCATTTTCACGGCAGCTCCACACTGATACATGGTGCTCTTCTGGAGGTCTCGATGTTAATGGAAATCTTGTGAGCACTGGTGGCTTTCAAGGTGGTGCAAATACTGTTAGATACCTTGGCACCTGCAAAGGCTGCAACTGGAGAGAGTACCCAACTGCACTTGCAGATCGTAGATGGTATCATTTCATGTTCGATCATTTTGTTTTCATATATTTCTTCATAAGAAATTTCCTCAGGTTTGTTTCCTGGTTATGCAAGGTATTCGACACAAGCAACATTGGCAGACGGTGGATTTATCGTGGTTGGTGGCCGTGATGCCTTCAGCTACGAGTACATTCCGGCGGAAGGAAAGTGCAATGCTAAACCTTTCTTGTTCGAGTTCCTCCGCCAAACCACCGACCCAGAGGAGAACAATTTGTACCCATTTGTCTTCCTCTCCACTGATGGCAATGTCTTCATCTTCGCCAACAGTCGCTCCGTTTTGCTCAGTCCCAAGTCTAACAAGATCGTCCGCGAGTTCCCTGTCCTCCCCGGTGGGCACCGCAACTACCCAGCCTCTGGAATGGCCGCTCTCCTCCCACTAAAACTTAAGGCCGAGGGTCAGACGATGGTCAACACAGAAGTCTTGATTTGTGGTGGTTCTGCACACAAAGATTCGTACTCTAAAGCCGAGAAAAATATATTCTATACTGCACTTCAAGACTGTGCAAGAATGAAAATCACAGGTAACGACTCTGTTTGGAGGAGAGAGCTCATGCCAACACCACGCGTTATGGGCGACATGATGATTCTTCCTACTGGAGAGGCCCTCATACTCAATGGTGCTAAAAGAGGAGCTTCAGGCTGGGGATTTGCCAGAGAACCAAATTTTGCCCCAGTTTTATATAACCCAAGAGCCAAAAAAGGCGAAAGGTTCACCGAGTTAGCACCTTCCAACATTCCCAGAATGTACCATTCAGTTTCTGCAGTTCTGCCGGACGGAAAAGTCCTTGTCGGCGGCAGCAACACAAACAATGGCTATATTTACGATGCCATGTATCCTACTGAGCTTAGAATCGAGAAATTCTCTCCACCATACTTGAATCCTGCACTGGCTAAGAAGAGACCAGTGATTCAGGGCATGCCTAGTGCGATCACCTATGGAGGCAACGTCGCGGTTCAAATCAAGTTAGAGGGATCCCAAGTGCAGCAGCAAGATCTGAAAGTGGCAATGTATTGTCCTGCTTTTACTACCCATGGAGTCTCCATGAATCAAAGACTTATAGACTTGGGATTGAAAGAGGTGAAGAGCAATGTAGGAACCCACACGATCGTGGCGGTCGCACCACCGAGCAACATGATTGCTCCCCCTGGATTTTATCTGTTCTCTGTTGTTTACCAAGGAGTCCCCAGCGTTGCCAAATGGGTGCAGATCAAGTGAAGCTAATTCATGATGTCTACTTGGTTCTGTATGTTTTTTGTTTTTTTCTATTTTCATGATTCTATATCCATGTCAAAAACAAAAAAAATCCATTTGAATATTAAAATTTTTCATGCTATTAATGTTTGCGTGGTAACTTCATCAGTTTGAGCTCTGCGCCTTTGTGCTTTGTTAATCGTGTGAACTGTTTTTTTTTTTTTTTTTTGACAAAAAAAACCTTAAGAATTAAAAAAAAAAAAGTAAAAAATGGATCAAGTTGGAAAGTAATCATGTATCTGAAAATGTAATCATTGAATTTCTTCCATGACACTTTCCCAAACTGTGGATTCATAAAATTGTTGAGAAAGAGGAGGCTGCCAAGTGTAAACAGCAAATATGAATGCTAAGACTCTTCGCTAATTAATTAATTAATTCAGAAGTTATTCTTACACGTATCATTTAGATCATTTTCACCCCCTATTCCTCAACTTTATTAAAATAAAATTCCTGAATTTCATATTTATTTCAAAAGAAGTCTATAGTAGTTAAAAGAGATTTAAATTACCCATGTTTTCCCTAAAAAAAATAATAAAAATACTATTTTGCCTTTTTTCTCTTTTTTATTTTTCATAATTAAATTAATTATTAATTGCAAATTTCCATGCACATTGCACAAATTTTTTATTATTTTATTTACATTTTATATTTTCAAATCATACCATCCACTGCTGTTAATTTAGTTAATAAACTACTTTTCTATTATGTTTAAATTATATGATATGTATTAATAACAGAATAAATACAATATGTAGAAAAACATATATGCATATTCTAATTTTTAAAATATCATCGATAAAAAATATATTTGAACATATTTATGGCCAAATTCAAAATTTTAAACACTAAACTAATATTAATAAATTATAATTCATAAAATATCATTTAATATTTATTTTTTTATTTTATTTATGTAAAATTAAAATATTGGTAAGGTATCATATTACAATAAAAATATTAATATTATTATAAAATTTAAAATTTATTTATTATAGTTTTTCCTGTTCTTCAATTTAAACTTTTATTAATAACAAATAATATATAATATTTTTCTAATAAATAATTTTATTAATAATTAATAAATTAATCTAATTAACCATAAAAGGAGATAAAATAACCACTTATTCTTTGAAGAAAGAGGGATAAAATAAGTAATTTAGATTTATTTAATCTGTAAATTTGCTATTATAAGTAAGATATGGAATTTTTTAAAAAATAAATATGAAATTGAGTGATTTTATTTTAATAAATAAAAATTAATTGAGTGATTGAAATAAAATTATTATCTAAATTGAGAGACGTCGGTGCAAATTATATATCCCACATCACTTCCTGTATTACACAATAATCGTTTATAGACAATAAGTTATCACTATAAAATAGGCCTACGTGGTAAAAATATGATAAACTAATGAGTTGTCTTCGCAAAGGCCTTCTTAGGTCGACCTCCTCGCGCACAGATCTGCTTAAGTCGATCTCTCTACACAGGTCTGCTTAGGTCGACCTCTCCATACTGTTTCATTATCAAGAACAAAACATTACCGTCTTGCTTCTAATTATGATCTTTTCAAGGCCCGACCTAGAGATAATAATTCCCGAAATCACCCCTGATAATGGACATGTGGGGATTATTTATGCAATTACAGGAGGACCGAGTGTTAATAGGGGTGGGAACAAGGAGAATGTCACAAATGTTTAGCTTCTAGGTCAAACTCTGCGTTTTGAAATTAGTTAAGCTAAACAACTGAGTCTTTTATTTTATAAAAATGTTTGTGATTTAAGGAAATGATGAGATGTATTCTTCAAGCTTCTTTTTTGATAGGAAAGTTAGAAACATTAGATGGATGAAAGCGTGGAGACAAGAACAAATGTCACAATGCAGGAATCCGCTAGGCCATCTGGGCGTTAGCCCCAATAAAGGGCCATAAGGCCATCCGGGTATGGGACTCGCATAACAAGGAATCTCATGCCGGTCACAATGCGAGAATCTGCCAGGTTATCTGGACGTTAGCCTCGATAAAGGGTCACAAGGCCATCCGGGCATCAGACCCGCATAGTAAAGCATCTCATACTAGGTCACAAAGCGGGAATCTGCTAGGGAATCTAGGGCGCTAGGCCACAAGGCAACTTCAGCTAGGCCATAACTCGGACGTTGGACAGCGGAAATATAAAAAAAAAGGCCATAAGACAATCGCTAGGCTTCCATTAAACAAGGCCATAAGGCCATTCGGGTATGGGTCCTACATATAATCCAGATGTTGGACTGTATAAATAAATAAATCCATAAAAGGTCACAAGGCCATCTGGACATGAGTCTCACATAATAAGACATTTTATGTCAGGTCGCGAGGTGGGTATACGCCAGACCAACTAACCGGGTGTTAGTCCCATTTCACGAGAAGATTCTAATGCATGTAATGATAGGCCCCAAGGTGGGTATACGCCAGGCCGACTAACAGGGTGTTAGTCCCGCTCCACAAGAAGATCTTAAGGCATGTAATGCCAGGCCGCAAGGCGGGTATACGCTAGGCCAACTGGGTATTAGTTCCATTTCACAAGAAGATTATAAGGCATTTTATACCATGTTGCTAGGGAGGTATATGCCCGGCCAACCAGTTGATAGTCCCATTTTACGAGAATATTCTAAGACATTTCATGCCAGGTCACAAGGCAGGTATACGCCAGCCTGACCGAGTGATAGTCTCGAGAAGATTCTATGACATTTCATGTCAAGCTGCAAGGCAAGTATACGTCAGGCCAACCAACTGGGTGTAGTCTTGTTTCACAAAAAAAAATCTAAGGCATTTCATGCCAGATCACAAAGTGAGAATCTGCCATGCCATCCGAGCATTAGTCTCGTTTCACAAGAAGATTCTAAGGCATTTCATACCAGGTCGACCAACTGAGTGTTAGTCCTATTTCACAAAAAGATTTTACAACATTTCATGCTGGGTCATAAAGCGAGAATCCGTTAGGCCATCCGGACATTAGTCCCATTTTACGGGAAGATTCTAAGGCATTTCATGCTAGGCTGTAAGGCGGGTATGTGCCAAGCGGACCAACCAGGTATTAGTCTCATTTCATGAAAAGATTCGAAGGTATTTTAATGACTGTAAGCTTGTCAGGGCTAGAGAAAGCCCAAAGGACATCAGGGCTAGAGAAAGCCTGGAAGCACGTCAGAGCTGGTAGAATGTCCGTAAACTCATCATGGCTATAGAAAATCTAGAAGCACGTCATGGCTAGAGAAAGCCCGAAAGCAGGTCAGGCTGGAAGAATGCCCGTAAGCTCATTAGGGCAAGAGAAACCCAAGAAGCGCATTAGGCTAGAGAAAGCTCGAAAGCACGTTAGGGCTGGAAGAATGCTCGTAAACTCGTCAGGGCTAGAGAAAGCTCGAAAGCACGATTAGAGCTAGAGAATGCCTGAAAACTCGTCAGAGCTAGAAAAAGCTCAGAAACTCGTCAGGATTAAAGAATGGTCGTAAGCTCGCCAGGACTAAAAAAAGCGTGAAAGCTCGATCAGAGCTGGTTGGAGTAAAAAAATGCTCAGAAGAACGCTAGAGATGAAAAATGCCCGAAAGCTCGATAAGGCTGAAAAAGATCAAGGAGCTCGTAAGTGCTAGAAGATGCCCGGATGACCTTGGAGTTGATTGGTGCTATAGAAAACCTAGAAACTCATCAGGCCATCATTTCATCCGCGCTTAAAACAACCCTTTGGCCTCCCAATGCTCACGGGCGTGTCTATTTTATTATTTAATTTAGCCAATAGCATCCATCCGCTCTCAACTTTTTTCTACGCGGCAAAATTCTATTGGTCCCGCACATACAGAATGATATCCTCATCCTTGGGGAATAAACCCGGACGCCTCTGGTCAGGTTCTTCATACCCCGCACTCGCAATCGTAGACCACTCGGCCACCAAACAAATTAAAATATTTGATTACTTGCCAATTAAATAATCAAATTTACTTATTTATTTGTTTATTTATTATAAAATGTTTAATAATTATATAATTTAAATAAAAAATATATTTTAATTAAAAAAATTACTATTTAATTTTATGAAAAATTATTAATTAGTTTATTAATATTAAAAATATATTAATATATCTGACATTTTAAAAAAAATTATTAATTAATTTTTACATTAATTTTAATTATTAAATATTAAAAAATTTAAAATATTTTTAATATAAAAAAATTAATTAGTAAATTTGATGACCGTCGAGTTTCATACACTCCAGATTGAGCGAAGCTCAAAAGAGGCGAAACTGACCCAAGACTCCTAGAAGCCCGTCTCGTTAGGACAGTCTAACATCTTCGGTTCTGACTCAGACCTAGAGGATAGACTGAATCGCCTGCGAGCCCGAGTCTCGCAAGGGATAATCCAGCCCGGTGACATGAAAGGAGAAAGGACATCAGGCCCAGTCACTTCACAGCCATGTCCGCATGCACGCCAGAAGAAATTAAATGGCCGTCTGGCATGGAGATGGACTATGACGATTCCGTATGTATGGACCTACATGACAGGACATGTGGCACTATAGCAGGGAGGCCGTTATGCGTCACTAGCAGATAAAAGGAAAGACATAAAAGGGGAAGAACACCTTCCTCTCGGGACAAGCTGACACAACCACTGTAAACCCTATTTTTTGAATCTCAGAGCATCAATTGGCGTCATCTGTGGGAACGAAGGAGACCTTCTCGTCACCGGAGTTCCTTTCTTGCAAAACCCTCTGAGATCCACAATGACAAACCACAATGAAAACCACACCGTTAATGTAATACCCGGCTCGGTCAGGCATCGAAATTCCTACCGTCCGATGGAATCTCGGATGTCGGATTCGTTTTGAGGGGTATTGCAAGGGTAAACTGACATTTTCTACAAGGTTTTCTAAAGGTTTTCTAACGTAGTTTTCAGTGTTTTATGTGTTGTGAAAGGAAAGGGAAGGCGTTTTGAAGAGAAAAGACCAAGGAGGCAAAATGCAGGTTTGGCCGCCGAAAGTGCCTTAGGTTCGGCTTCCGAAACTTCACGTTAGGCCGCCGAACGTTGCATGGTTTTGCATGCAGTTTCGACAGCCGAAGGAAAGGCGGTTGGCCACCTATTTAAGCCCCTTTGACCGGCCATGGAAGGAGCTGGAAGCTCTCTTTGTGGTCAAGGTGGGGTTTATGCTCTCCTTGGATGTTTGTATGATATTTCCTCAAATCTTTCAAGGTTTTCATGAGTTTTCACTTGGTTTTGAAGGTTTTGAGTAAAAAGAGGAAGTTGTGGAGCTTGAAGCTTGAGGAGCTTGGTTTCTTCATGTTGTGAAGCTAGGATCACACCAGCCTTTGTTCTTGAAGAGGTAAGTGTTGATCCTTATGTTTTCTAGTGTTTTAAGCAAGTTTTATGGAGGAAAAGGGTAGAGTTGCATGGTTAGGGGTAAAAGGATGTTTTTGAGGGTTTTTATGCATGAGTATGTTTCGGTGTTATGGGTGTTGTTATGTATGGGATTGAGCAGGTACCCAGAGTTCAGTAGCAGGCTTGCTACGGGTCTAGGCGGCCTAAAGCCGATCTGGATCCTAGCGCCGAGCAGTTTGGAGCCGTTACAGAGGGGTATCGGTTTCCGGGCTGTTACAGTTAACACTACAAATGACCTGAACTTTGTCCAAGAAGGGCAATAGTTCTCTTTCTCTAGCCCTATAACTCCCACCAGCCAACCACCAATGCTGCCTAACCTTTCGCCGAGCTCAGGAGGGAACACACCCTGAAACACCATTTCCAACCAAGAACTCCAAACTATAGCCCTCCAACTGCAAAACACCGCCCACTAGCTGGAACAAACAATGCAACAAAGGGGTCTCAACACCTCGTTGAATGTATTTCCCGTAGTAGAGGGATCCCCAACCACCGAACATCAACCCACCTTTAACCATCCAATCCCTCAACAAAGCAACTATAAAACTGGAGCAGAGAGCAGAGGATTCGATAGGGAGGAGGAGCCAATAGCTAAAGCCCATGGAAGAAGAGTGAGAGAGCTCATCAAGAACGATGAGGCAGAAAGCTATTCTGCGAAAACTGCCAGAAGAACGGGAAGTGAGAAGAGGAAGGAAGGGTATCACCTGGAGAAGAGACCCAGACCAGAGGAGGAAGATGTAGATCAGAAGTTACAGAAGATGAAGGAGCACCTCCTGGCCGAGTTGGGGGCAAAAGACCTGACTTGCGGTTGTCAAAGCCGGTCAAAAATAACCTTTCTAGTTATCAACAATTTACAATTGCAGATAGTGGTGAAAGGATCAAATCCACAGGAAATTGAATACTTACATATTTTTCTTATCAAGATCAAGAGAATTAACTGAAACAAAAATAAACTGAAACAAAAATAAAACTGAAAGAGAAATAAACTGAAAGCAAATATAACTGAAAGAGAAATCAACTGAAATGAGATAAAATTGAAAGCAAAAATAACTGAAACGAGATAAAACTGAAACGAGATAAAACTGAAAGCAAAAATAACTGAAACGAGATAAAACTGAAAACGAAATAAATTGAAAATGAGATAAACTGAAAATGAGATAAACTGAAAGCGAAATAAAAATAAATTGCAATAAAAGTAAAATGGGGGGATTTGAGATTGATTTGATTAACAAACTACTGAAAGCAATTAAAACAAGCTAATAATAAAATAAAAGAGAAATAAATAATAAGAAAGCTCTAGTTGAAGAATTGGATCCACTTCAGTTGTTGGGATTGATCATTGACACTTAGTTTCTTTTGATTAATTCAATATATTAGTTATGGAGATGGAAGACGCTTCTCACCGCCATGTCTCTCCTTATGATTAAACCAATTAGGGAACGTCCTCTAATTAATTACTAATTAACAAATTGCCAAGGAATGTCCTTGGGCCTTAGGCATCAAACAATTGTTAATTGCATGAAGAAAGAGAGAGATCCAATCCTAACTACTCAAATGCATGAGATGTTGCTAGATCATACAATTTCCTTGGTTTTTACACCAAGTGTTCTTATGTTTGAATAACTCAAGCAATTACGGACTTAAATCATCCAAACTAACATATTATTACTTTGCAATCAAGAATCAACGTAGATCTAAAGAACAAAGCAATATTGAAATCATGCATGAAATTGCATGAATATTGAACAACCAAAAGTTTAACAATGTTTAATCAAGTCTCCCAATCCATAAAACAACTAAAGTATTACCTAATCCTCAACTAGAATAAAAGATTTCAGCTTCTCATGGCTGAAACAAAATTAAAAATAAAAGAAAAGAAGAAAGGTAGAAGAAGATATGTGAATTTCGTAGGTGCCTCCCAAGGGGGCTTAAAGGTTGTGTGGAGGCTTCTTATGTGTCTTTTTATAGTTGAAAGTGCTGCCCTAGGTCATACTTGCTTCCTAATTAGTGAAGAGGCTGCCCAAAGTGCTGAAAAGGAAGGAATCGCGTTGCAAATTCTCCGGAAGGAAGGAAGCGCGCTGATCAGGCTTTAGAAGAGGAAGGATGCACGCAGATTGCAGAAGAGGGAGTGGAGCGCAGTCATTGAATGCAGAAGGGAAAGAAATCTGTCCAGTCTTTCCTTTTTAGGTGGAGCCTTCGTTTGAATTTTGAATGCTGAATGAAGAAAAGGCAAGTGCATCTCCTTGAAATCTTGCTGCCTAAATAGGAAGATATGACTGCTGCAGTGTGTGCACATCTTTGAATAAGGAAAGAAAGATCTGCGATTTGAATTTCAAATAATCTTCTGACTGAGTTTTCCTTATTTGCTTTTGCTTCTGCACTTTCCTTATTTGAGGACTTTCCTTTTCTGAAAACTTTCCTTATTTGACACTTTCCATAATTGGCTTCACCTTTGAATAAGGAAAGAAGAATCTGCAATTTGAATTTCAAAGAATCTGTTGATTGTGCTTTCCTTTTCTGGCACTTTCCTTATCAGAAAACTTTCCTTATTTAGCACTTTCCATATTTGAAAACTTTTCTTTTTTGGCACTTTCCTTTTTTAGCACTTTTTGGCAGTTTTAAGAGCATTTTCACCAGAATGTCTCTTTACACCTAATTTCTGCAAAACATTATTAAAACCACAAAATTAGGTAGAAAAGATGTAAATAAACATCAATAATATCATGATAAAATGGGCTAAAATATGCTCTGTCAAGACCACAGTCAAACCCTTTTGCCCACCTCCTCGCCTTTCTCGGGGTGGATCAAATAGGAGACCATTCCTAAGAAGTTCATGATGCCTCCCATGGCGACGTATGATGGGACGGAAAATCTAAGAGAACACATCTTGAACTATAAGAAGTTCATGGAGTTGCAAACCTTATCGGACGCCTTGATATGCAAGGTATTCCCTACAATGCTCTCAGGACTAGTGAGGGCCTAGTTTAACAGCTTGGAAGCTGGGAGTATCAGGAGTTTCGGCGACCTCGCCAACATTTTCATCAGCTGGTTCATAGCGGGAGCTCTGGCTGAGAGGAAAACCAGTTATCTGAAAATAGTCAGCAGAAGAAAAATAAGTCCCTGCGAGAATATGTAGCCCGTTTCAACACGGAGGCCCTACAAACCCCGGAGCTGGATGAAAGCCGAGCAATGGAAGCCATACAGAAGGGAACCACCTCTCTGGAGTTCTTTGGCTCACTGAGTAGAAAGCCACCCACCTCCCTGACGGAACTAATGAAAAGAGCAGAGAAATATATAAGGCAAGACGACACCTTAACGACTAGTAGATTCGCCAGGGAAGCTGCAGATAGGGGGAAAGCCTCAGAAGAAAGAAGGTCAGAGAGATCGGAGAGGAGACAAACAAAGGCCCAGAGGCATACAGGCAGCCTTCGGACAAGAGGGAGCAAAGATCGTTTCCACCCTGGGTCCCTAAGACAATCACCCCCCTCAATGTCTCCAGAGCCGAAGTGCTCATGGCAGTTCAAGACAAGGAGTTCCTTCAATGGTCCAAACCCATGAGGGTCGAAGCAAGTCAGAAGGATCCTGATAAGTATTGCCAATACCACTACACTCATACCAGCTGATCAGTGAGATCGAGAGGCTGATAAAAAGAGGAGCACTTTTAGGCAATGGGACATCATCCTCCCCATAGCGCACCTCCTCACCGTCAGAGTCTGTTTCAAGAGCTCGGAGCTGAGCTAGTGGGGTGGAGGGGGCATCCCTGGCTGCCTTGAGGCCTTGGTTGAACTCGGAGGTGAATATGCGGAAGGCCTTGCACCAAATTTCCTCTTTCATAGCGTCAGAAGCCTTGAACTCTGCAAGTCGCGCCTCGCAGGCCTCATCGATCTTGGCCTTCAGCTCAGAGGAGTCCTTGTAATGTTGAAGATGATCCTCACAGGTGTAACGACCCAAAAATCGAGCATAAAACCTTCATAAATCATAACAAATAGTTCAGGATCTTCACTTACCTCTTGAAAACAAGAAGATGAACGATCCTAACGTGGAGATATGGAGCAACTCTCCTTCAAACTCTTATGTTTTAAGCTCAAAACCTTCAAAAAAACATTAAAACCAATCAAACCTTTGCATGATTTGATGAAAACATGAAACATACCTAAGGAAGACAAGGTCTCACCTCTGAAAGTGAAAGAAAAAGGCAATCCTTATCCTTTCAACCGACTGAGGGCCTTTTATAGGTGGCTGGCCAGACCACCTTCGGCGGCCTATCGTGAAATCGAAAGCCATGCATGTTCGGCGGCCGAACTTTCACCTTCGGCGGCCGAACCTGGCTTTTCTTCCTTAGTGCTTTTCTTCCTTGGTGCTTTTCTTTCAAACACTGCGTTCCATTTAAAGTTAAAACATTAAAACATACTACATTCCTGTAGAAAAACATAAATCTTACCCTTCTCAAAGATTCCAACATCCTGAATTCCACCGGAACGTAGAATTTCGACGTCAGACTCGAGCTGGATATTACAATAGGCTTGTTTGATCTCAGTCTTTAACTTCGAAGAGTCTTTGTACTCCTGTAAGCATCTCTAACAAGCCTAATCGATCTAAGTTTTCAGCTCAGCAAAGCTCTTGTACTCCTGCAAGTGCTCCTCACAGGCCAACCGGACCTTGTCCTCAATAAGCTTGGCGTCCTCAAGCAGGGCAGAACACCTCCTTTCCAAAGCCTTAATCTCTTGTCAGAATTGTTGTTGCTAAAGTTTTGATTCCACTGTCGCCAAAGTCAGGCCTTTCAGGTCATCGGTGCGCTTGCTAAGCTCCTGCTGAAGGATGACAATCCAAGCTAAGGCCTCTTTCCTCTGGGATATCACCATCTCGAAACTGGCCTACAAATCATCACGATCTACTCTAGCTGCCTCACACTGACGCCAGGCCTTGTCACGTTGAGCCACGGCTTCATCACTCTCTCGCTGGGTTTCCTCCATAGAAGACAACTGAGCCAAACCCTCATCACGACGAGACTCTGCTGCAGCTGCTCTCTCATCAGTTTTTTCGACATCTTCTTAAGCTCGGGCCAATGCACCCCTAAGGGTCTCCAGATGGCCTTAGGCGGCATCGAGCTGGCTCCGGGCGTCACTCGTAGCTGCGAGATTTTTTTCATGGTGGGCCTCTTCAATTTGACGGTCCACCGAGCTCTGAAGGGACTGGTCACGCTCATCGATCTCCATAAAGACACCCAGCATGTCACACCCAACCCCAACTGTAGAGACTGATATGACCCAGAAAACTGACAGAACTTCCCCTGATAATTATATACTTATAAAAACATGTAACCTGCTATCAGTCCAAATTATAAAACATATAGGAGAGCAAACTGATAACTGGACTAGTCAATCCATAATACATTTACAACAACACAATACCCTCTTCATTGGGCTGTACAATCTATACATGATCTAACAAACTTTATAAAAAGAAAAAAAAAACAAAAGACCCAAGAGTGGTCCGACCTCCTCTAAACTCTGAGTGGACGATGTGGAATGAAGGATGAACTAGGAGATGAGGACTGCTGAGCGGATCACCAAAAAGGAACTGAAATATTAAGAGAAATATAAGGGGTGAGTACAAACTACTCAGTGAGCGGATAAATAAATAACACAGGGGAAAAGATAAGTTTAGGTACTTCATAGTACCTAATATTTATCTAAAATAAATCAGCTGAATAAATACAATTTAATGCCATCAATATAAAATAAACTGTGAAAAATAGAATCCGCATACACTCATAATATGTATCCTGCAGATAATGCTGGCATCTCAGGTATAATAAAATAATGACAGCCTGAGAGCAATGCTGGCATCTTAGGCTCTATAATGACAAATTTGGCCCAAGAGCAAATAAAATACTGTTCATACACATGTGCAGAGCTACCCCCAAAGGGTGACCACCTAACATACGCCCCAAAGGCTATCTGTATATCAAGCGCTGTCCCAAAGACAGTATAACGATATATATCATGCTGAAAATAAATCACCCGTCATCAAGATGTTATCTGTTTGGTGCATATACAGAGTGTAATCGGCTATTTATTCAGCTGTGCTTTAAATTTCATTTATTCAAGATATATAAATTATCATTATCCTTTCCCAACTTAAATAAACAACATAACATATTCACATATAAATATATTTTAAAAAATAGTTTAACGGTCAGCAGCTTGAGCTGCTAGCTTGGCGGATTTGCGGCGCAAATCTGTCCCACATCGGCAGCAGCTGAGAAATTGAATTTGTATATATTAGCTAGCACGACACTAGTAAATAACTTGGGTTAACCATTTTGGGCCAAGTGGAAAATGGGTCTAAAAGTTATTTGGGTCAGTTCGGGCCCGGTTGTTTCAATTGGTATCAGAGCCACCTGGGTCAAAAAAATTATGCGGAGCTAGTGGGCCTGCGAGGAAAGGGCTACCCGTGAGAGACGAGGTGGAGCCACCCGAGGTACTAGCGAACCACAATACCCAAGGGTCCGGTCCTGGTTAGCAATTGTCATGGATTCAGTTGCGACGATGACGTCGCAAAATTTAGCGGGACCGAGTGTAACGGTCAGCAGCTTGAGCTGCTAGCTTGGCGGATTTGCGGCGCAAATCTGTCCCGCATCGGCAGCAGCTGAGAAATTGAATTTGTATATATTAGCTAGCACAACACTACTAAATAACTTGGGTTAACCATTTTGGGCCAAGTAGAAAATGGGTCTAAAAGTTATTTGGGTCAGTTTGGGCCCGGCTGTTTCACAGCACCTGGCAAAAGAAATAAAAAAACAAAAGATGTTAAAAGAAATTACAAGAATAAGAATAGTCCAAAATGATGAAGTAAGTCACCATGAGGAGCATCTCTTGAAGACTGTCCGCTAGCTCCTCCCGAGTCCTGGAACTGAATCGGTCCCGCTATTTTTGCATTTCTTAACATTTAGCAACTGATTGCACTTGTATTGTTCAGATCCACAATACGTGCAGTTCGAATCTAAACAGAAAAACAAACTTTCTATTTTTGCATGTCCCAAGCCTCTATAAATCCCTTGGATACAGCAAGGGAATGAAAAGCAGTGAATAAAAGACGCTTCCGCGAAGAAGTCGAGCGCGGAAGCGAAGTGTGTATCTAATAATAATTCTTGTTTCTCAATCAATAATGGCTATCATAATAAAATCTCTCTTTATTCTTCCTTTGTTCTTTGTTTCTGGCTTTGCTGAGAAGTTTGATCAGCCAAATGCTTACCAGGTCTTAAACAAGGAACATATATTAGGGCCTCATGAATTGTTCGGAAACCCATTTGGAAATCCTGATGATTACAAGAAAGTGAAAGTACCTGATGATTTTGGGACTCAAATTCAAGGTGATGATGTTGCTGCCCCAGCTTCTAATAAGCCTCAAAACGGTCCTCCTGATAGTCCTAATTTGGCAACTCTTGGATTCAAAGGTGCATGGGAGTTGGTTTCTAAGAATTCTGGCGTCTCCGCCATGCATGCAATTTTGCTTCCTAAAATTAACCAGGTCTTGATGTACGATGCCACCATTTGGAAGATATCTAATATCCGATTACCTAATGGAGAATGTCGTATTCTTAACAAAACCACAGGTGAAAAGGATTGCTGGTGTCATTCAGTATTGTATGACATTAACAACGCAAAACTTACTCCTCTTGAGGTATGTGTCCAAATCACAAATGTTAGCTAACGTGTATTTGGATGATGGTTCTTTTTCTAACGATAATGAAATCATTTTCACGGCAGCTCCACACTGATACATGGTGCTCTTCTGGAGGTCTCGATGTTAATGGAAATCTTGTGAGCACTGGTGGCTTTCAAGGTGGTGCAAATACTGTTAGATACCTTGGCACCTGCAAAGGCTGCAACTGGAGAGAGTACCCAACTGCACTTGCAGATCGTAGATGGTATCATTTCATGTTCGATCATTTTGTTTTCATATATTTCTTCATAAGAAATTTCCTCAGGTTTGTTTCCTGATTATGCAAGGTATTCGACACAAGCAACATTGGCAGACGGTGGATTTATCGTGGTTGGTGGCCGTGATGCCTTCAGCTACGAGTACATTCCGGCGGAAGGAAAGTGCAATGCTAAACCTTTCTTGTTCGAGTTCCTCCGCCAAACCACCGACCCAGAGGAGAACAATTTGTACCCATTTGTCTTCCTCTCCACTGATGGCAATGTCTTCATCTTCGCCAACAGTCGCTCCGTTTTGCTCAGTCCCAAGTCTAACAAGATCGTCCGCGAGTTCCCTGTCCTCCCCGGTGGGCACCGCAACTACCCAGCCTCTGGAATGGCCGCTCTCCTCCCACTAAAACTTAAGGCCGAGGGTCAGACGATGGTCAACACAGAAGTCTTGATTTGTGGTGGTTCTGCACACAAAGATTCGTACTCTAAAGCCGAGAAAAATATATTCTATACTGCACTTCAAGACTGTGCAAGAATGAAAATCACAGGTAACGACTCTGTTTGGAGGAGAGAGCTCATGCCAACACCACGCGTTATGGGCGACATGATGATTCTTCCTACTGGAGAGGCCCTCATACTCAATGGTGCTAAAAGAGGAGCTTCAGGCTGGGGATTTGCCAGAGAACCAAATTTTGCCCCAGTTTTATATAACCCAAGAGCCAAAAAAGGCGAAAGGTTCACCGAGTTAGCACCTTCCAACATTCCCAGAATGTACCATTCAGTTTCTGCAGTTCTGCCGGACGGAAAAGTCCTTGTCGGCGGCAGCAACACAAACAATGGCTATATTTACGATGCCATGTATCCTACTGAGCTTAGAATCGAGAAATTCTCTCCACCATACTTGAATCCTGCACTGGCTAAGAAGAGACCAGTGATTCAGGGCATGCCTAGTGCGATCACCTATGGAGGCAACGTCGCGGTTCAAATCAAGTTAGAGGGATCCCAAGTGCAGCAGCAAGATCTGAAAGTGGCAATGTATTGTCCTGCTTTTACTACCCATGGAGTCTCCATGAATCAAAGACTTA
Source organism: Manihot esculenta (assembly GCF_001659605.2). Classification (NCBI taxonomy): domain Eukaryota; kingdom Viridiplantae; phylum Streptophyta; class Magnoliopsida; order Malpighiales; family Euphorbiaceae; genus Manihot; species Manihot esculenta. The sequence continues at coordinate 31,803,478 of NC_035176.2, read as the reverse complement.
TAGACTTGGGATTGAAAGAGGTGAAGAGCAATGTAGGAACCCACACGATCGTGGCGGTCGCACCACCGAGCAACATGATTGCTCCCCCTGGATTTTATCTGTTCTCTGTTGTTTACCAAGGAGTCCCCAGCGTTGCCAAATGGGTGCAGATCAAGTGAAGCTAATTCATGATGTCTACTTGGTTCTGTATGTTTTTTGTTTTTTTCTATTTTCATGATTCTATATCCATGTCAAAAACAAAAAAAATCCATTTGAATATTAAAATTTTTCATGCTATTAATGTTTGCGTGGTAACTTCATCAGTTTGAGCTCTGCGCCTTTGTGCTTTGTTAATCGTGTGAACTGTTTTTTTTTTTTTTTTTTGACAAAAAAAACCTTAAGAATTAAAAAAAAAAAAGTAAAAAATGGATCAAGTTGGAAAGTAATCATGTATCTGAAAATGTAATCATTGAATTTCTTCCATGACACTTTCCCAAACTGTGGATTCATAAAATTGTTGAGAAAGAGGAGGCTGCCAAGTGTAAACAGCAAATATGAATGCTAAGACTCTTCGCTAATTAATTAATTAATTCAGAAGTTATTCTTACACGTATCATTTAGATCATTTTCACCCCCTATTCCTCAACTTTATTAAAATAAAATTCCTGAATTTCATATTTATTTCAAAAGAAGTCTATAGTAGTTAAAAGAGATTTAAATTACCCATGTTTTCCCTAAAAAAAATAATAAAAATACTATTTTGCCTTTTTTCTCTTTTTTATTTTTCATAATTAAATTAATTATTAATTGCAAATTTCCATGCACATTGCACAAATTTTTTATTATTTTATTTACATTTTATATTTTCAAATCATACCATCCACTGCTGTTAATTTAGTTAATAAACTACTTTTCTATTATGTTTAAATTATATGATATGTATTAATAACAGAATAAATACAATATGTAGAAAAACATATATGCATATTCTAATTTTTAAAATATCATCGATAAAAAATATATTTGAACATATTTATGGCCAAATTCAAAATTTTAAACACTAAACTAATATTAATAAATTATAATTCATAAAATATCATTTAATATTTATTTTTTTATTTTATTTATGTAAAATTAAAATATTGGTAAGGTATCATATTACAATAAAAATATTAATATTATTATAAAATTTAAAATTTATTTATTATAGTTTTTCCTGTTCTTCAATTTAAACTTTTATTAATAACAAATAATATATAATATTTTTCTAATAAATAATTTTATTAATAATTAATAAATTAATCTAATTAACCATAAAAGGAGATAAAATAACCACTTATTCTTTGAAGAAAGAGGGATAAAATAAGTAATTTAGATTTATTTAATCTGTAAATTTGCTATTATAAGTAAGATATGGAATTTTTTAAAAAATAAATATGAAATTGAGTGATTTTATTTTAATAAATAAAAATTAATTGAGTGATTGAAATAAAATTATTATCTAAATTGAGAGACGTCGGTGCAAATTATATATCCCACATCACTTCCTGTATTACACAATAATCGTTTATAGATAATAAGTTATCACTATAAAATAGGTCTACGTGGTAAGGTATGATAAACTAATGAGTTGTCTTCGCAAAGGCCTTCTTAGGTCGACCTCCTCGCGCACAGATCTGCTTAAGTCGATCTCTCTGCACAGGTCTGCTTAGGTCGACCTGTTAGGCCCAGCCCGTTTTAAAAGAAAAAAAAAAGTGAGGCCCATAAATATATTTTATATAAAAAGAAAATTATTTTAAAAAAAAAAAAGAGAAAGTGAGCATTAAAGCTCTGGTTTCGGGAATGTCCCGAAACATTCCCGAAACCACATGCCATCTTCTTCCTCCAGAAAACAGAGCGTCTGTGTTTGTTTTTTAAAAAAAAAAAATCCTTCTCTTTAATCTAAATCTCCTCAACCCAACCACCCTTTAAACTTCTAAGATCCTTCAGCTAGATCCTGATTAAAATTACTTCCTGTTCAGAAATTCAATATTTTCTTCTAGAGACTCCAAAATTGGGTAGGTGAGTTTTGTCCCTTTTATTCAAACTTTTACGATATAATTTATTTTCTCTACCTTTTAATAGTGATTTTGGTGATTTGAGAATAAAAGGGTATATGTTTAGTTAGATTTAATTCATGAGTTTTAATATTTATTTTTGGAATTTATGATTTTCATAGGTTGATTTAAATAATATTTACAGCTTATTGAGTATTTTTGTTGAGTTTGGGTATTTTTGGGAGGACTAACTATACCGAAATACTGCTGAAATTTTTTTAAAAATATATATAAAAATATATTTAAAATTTCATATTTTACGTTTTATATTATTGTCCTAGAGTATTTTTTTTATTATTTGATATATTATTTTATTTTCTTTTTAATTCTAGGAGAGGATCCAACGTCCAGGGTAGATAATAGGGGTCCTCCTGCGACCTAGGTCTTTTGTTCCAAGTATTCTAGTAAGTGGATAAATATATAACATTGATTTTTTTTCCTAAATATATTTATATGTGTATATGTTACTTTGTTTAGTTAAAATGGGAAAGTATAAAGTTAATTTATATTTCTGAAATAAATGAAAATTGAATTTAAAGCACAGCTGAATAAATAGCCAATTACACTCTGTATATGCACCGAACAGATAACACCTTGATGACAGGTGATTTATTTTCAGCATGATATATATATTTATACTGTCTTTGGGACAACGCTTGATATACAGACAGCCTTTGGGGCGTATGTCAGGTGGTCACCCTTTGGGGGTAGCTCTGCACATGTGTATGACCAGCATTTCATTAGCTCTTGGGCCAAATTTGTCATTATAGAGCCTAAGATGCCAGCATTGCTCTCAGGCTATTATTATTTTATTATACCTGAGATGCCAGCATTATCAGCAGGGAACATATTATGAGTGTATGCGGATTCTATTTTTCACAGTTTATTTTATATTGATGGAATTACATTGTATTTATTCAGCTGACTTATTTTAGCTAAATATTAGGTACTATTAAGTACCTAAACTTATCTTTTCCCCTGTGTTATTTATTTATCCGCTCACTGAGTATGTTGTACTCACTCTTATTTCTTTTAATATTTCAGTTCCTTTTTGGTGATCCACTCAGCAGTCCTCATCTCTTAGTTTATCCTTCTTTCCACATCATCCACTCAGAGTCTAGAGGAGGTCGGATCAATCCTAGGTCTTTTGTTATTTATTTTTTGTAATTTTGTTAGATCATGTATAGATTGTACAGCTCAATGAAGAATATATTGTGTTGTTGTAAATATATTATGGATTGACTAGTCCAGCTATCAGTTTTCTCTCCTATAGGTTTTATAATTTGAAATTATAGCAGGTTACATGTTTTTATATGTATAAATATCAGGGGAAGTTCTGTCAGTTTTCTGGGTCATATCAGTCTCTACAGTTGGGGATTGGGTGTGACAATTTTTGGTATCAGAGCTTAGGGTTATAGATTCTGTAGACTTTCCTCGAGTCAGTATTTTTAATTATATTCTGTTAATTCTTTTCATATTTTCGTTTGTAGGACAATGCCGCCCAGAGTAGGTAATAGAAGTCGGGGCCGTGGTGTTCGTATAGCTAGATTAGCTGATATTGGTCGACCTACTAGGGATCCTACAATTGCACCTCTGCCTCTTGAAGGGGTGGCAGATCATGAGTTATCTGAGAGCCGAGAAGGACATGGAGAATCTGTTTCTCATGGTGTTGAATCAGGGGCATATCCGACTACACCATCGCCTTCCTCGGCACCTGCAGTTGCACCTGCAGTTCCACCTTTTGTTCCACCTGTAGCACCAGCCCATCCTTTCCAGATAAATGCAGACTTGGGTGCTTTTGTGGCACAAGTAGTTACAGCTGTTGTTACAGCCAAACCTAGAGATCCGTGGGAGGTAGTGGATCGTGCTAGACGTTTGGGAGCTTATGATTTTGAGGGTTCCTCTGATGCTGACATTGCAGATAAATGGTTAAAGAAAGTGCTAAAAGTGTTTGAATTAATGAAGTTGACTGATCCAGAGAAGGTAGATAATGTAAATGGTTTGCTTCAGGGTAAGGTTGATGCTTGGTTTGATGGCATTCATCATAGACATGGAGTCAGACTGACTTGGGATCAATTTATTCATGAATTTCGCCAGGAATATTTGTTAGATAGTTACAGGAAAGGAAAACAGGATGCCTTTTTCAGGTTGTTTCAGGGAAGCCTCTCAATAAGAGAGTATGTTGACAAGTTTGAAGATCTTTATTGCTTTGTTTCAGATATATTGCCTTCTGAGGAAGCAAAATGTGACCGATTCAGACAGGGTCTACATGTTAATATCAGATCATCTATGACCTGGTTCAGAGGTAATAATTTCAGAGAATTGGTGGAAGCAGCTTTGAATGTTGAAAAAGTTAAGCAAGAAGAGAAAGAGTATGAACAGAAGATGAGTAGAAAGCATTTGCAGGGCTCACAAGGGTTCAGAGAAAGACCAGCTAAGAGAGGGAGCAGTTCATTTCAGTCCCAATCTGGATACAGTGGTAGCGGTAGAGGTTCCTTTGTTAACACAGAGCAGTAGGTTGCTCGACCACAATCTAGTCAGAGTTCAGTAGCACAGCCAGTGGGTAGTTCCTTTGGGGCACAGAAACGTGGACAAGGACAAGGATATGATTCTGGTTTTAAACAAAGGAAGAGACTTTTTCCTCAATGTGTCACCTGTGGTAAACATCATGCTGGGGAGTGCAGAAAATTCGATAGGGATTGTTTTGAATGTGGTTCTTCGGGACATTTTAAGAGAGATTGTCCATTGCTGATAGCCAGAGACAGTGGTTCTCAGCAAGGATCAGTGGCGCCTCAGAATCTAAGGTATGGTGTGACACCATCACAGGGTGTACCTACGGCACAAGTTGGGCCTGGCACAAGTAGAGCCAGTGGAGCTACTTCATCTTCTCAGTCTAGACCAACGATGCAACCTGGTAGACCTCACACTCAAGCCCGAGTCTTTGCTATGACACAGCAAGAGGCACGAGCATCTCCAGAGGTGGTGACTGGTATGTTAACTATTTTTGGTAAAGATGCACACATTCTTATAGATCCTGGTTCCACTCACTCTTTCGTATCTCAATCCTTCTCTAAGCATGCTGATAGAGACTTAAAACCTTTAGACTGTGGATTAGCTGTGAGTACTCCAGTTGGGGATTCTGTAGTATGTGAACATGTGTATAGGGATTGTGTTGTTAAGTTGGGCGACCATGAGTTGTTAGTGGATCTAGTTCCTTTGTGTCTACAAGATCTGGATGTCATCTTAGGTATGGACTGGTTATCTCGTCATCATGCCACAATAGATTGCTTTGAGAAATCAGTGGTATTTAATAGTCCAGAAGGGTCTAAGTTCACTTTCTTTGGGGAGAGGCGTTTACTTCCTTCTTATGTGATTTCCGCCATGACTACTAGGAAGATGCTTCGGAAGGGTTGTTAAGCATATTTAGCCTATGTGATGGACAGTAGTCGGGAAGAACCTAAATTGGAAGATATACCAGTAGTAAGCGAGTTTCCTGATGTATTTCCTGAAGAGCTTCCTGGGTTACCTCCAGATAGAGAGATTGAATTCTCTATTGATTTGAATCCAGGTACAGCTCCTATTTCTATGGCACCATACAGAATGGCCCCAGCAGAATTGAAGGAGTTAAAAGCACAATTGCAGGAGCTACTTAATAAATGTTTCATAAGACCCAGTGTTTCACCTTGGGGAGCCCCTGTGCTATTTGTGAAGAAGAAGGATGGTTCCTTAAGGTTATGTATTGACTACAGACAATTGAATCGAGTCACAGTGCGAAATAAGTATCCTTTACCCCGCATTGATGATCTTTTTTATCAGCTTCAAGGTGCTAAGGTATTCTCTAAGATTGATTTGCGGTCTGGGTATCATCAATTGAAGATCAAGGAGTCTGAAATACCTAAGACAGCCTTCAGAACTCGTTACGGGCATTATGAGTTCCTCGTTATGCCTTTCAAGTTAACTAATGCACCCGCTGCTTTTATGGATCTCATGAATAGGGTGTTCAAGTCCTACTTGGATAGCTTTGTTATTGTGTTTATTGATGACATCTTAGTATATTCCCGTAGCAAGGAAGAGCATGAGATGCATTTACGGATAGTACTACAAATTTTGAGAGATAAACAACTATATGCTAAATTGAGCAAATGTGAGTTCTGGCTTGATCGGGTGGTTTTCTTGGGGCATGTTATCTCAGCAGATGGAGTTTTGGTTGATCCTAAGAAGATTGAAGCAGTAGTCAATTGGGATCCTCCAACAAATGTTACAGAGGTTAGAAGTTTTCTGGACTTAGCAGGGTATTATCGTCGCTTTGTTTAGGATTTCTCCATCATTGCAGCACCATTGACTAAACTCCTTCGAAAGAATGCAAAGTTTGAATGGACAGATGAATGTCAAGAGAGTTTTGAGAAGCTTAAAATGTGTCTCACATCAGTCCTAGTTCTTACCTTACCCTCAGGTACAGATGGATTTGTGGTGTATAGTGATGCTTCTCACAAGGGTTTAGGCTGTGTACTCATGCAACATGGGAAGGTGATAGCTTATGCTTCTAGACAGCTTAGACCACATGAAGTAAATTATCCCACCCATGATCTGGAATTAGCTGCAGTTGTGTTTGCATTAAAGACATGGAGGCATTATCTTTATGGCGTGACGTGCCAGATTTTTACAGATCATAAGAGTTTGAAGTATCTTCTCACACAGAATGAGTTGAATTTAAGGCAGAGACGGTGGATTGAGTTACTTAAGGACTACGACTGTACCATTGAATATCATCCAGGTAAAGCTAATGCCCTTAGTCGCAAGTCCTTTAGTAATTTGGCCTATCTCAAAACAGTTCGGCTTCCATGCAGGAGCATTGTTAGCAACTCTCAAAGTTCGACCAGTGTTGATAGAAAGAGTCAGAGAAGCCCAAAATCAAGATGAGCAGTTGAGTACGATCAGAAATGAAGTAAGAGATGGCACCCGTACCGACTTTCCCCTAAGGGAGGATGGGACTTTAATGTTTGGTGATAGACTATGTGTGCCCAGAGTAGAAAGCTTGAAGAGAGAGATTATGGAGGAAGCCCATTGTTCTGCTTACTCTATGCATCCAGGAAGTACAAAAATGTACAAAGATCTTAGAGAAAACTATTGGTGGCCAGGTATGAAGAAAGAAATAGCTGACTTTGTGTCCACATGCTTAGTTTGCCAACAGATTAAAGCAGAACATCAATATCCAACAGGAAAGCTGCAACCGCTCTCTATTCCGGAATGGAAGTGGGAACACATTACTATGGATTTTGTTTCTGGGTTACCTCGTACTTCGCATGGACATAATGCAGTATGGGTGATAGTTGATAGATTAACCAAGTCAGCACACTTTTTGCCTATCAGGATGGATTATTCTTTAGACAAGTTAGCAGAGATCTATGTCAATGAGATTGTAAGACTTCATGGTGCTCCAGTTTCTATTGTTTCAGATAGAGATCCAAGATTCACTTCTCATTTTTGGCCTAGTTTGCAAAATGCTTTAGGCACGAAGTTGAAGTTTAGCACTTCCTTTCACCCTCAGACTGATGGTCAATCAGAAAGAACTATCCAGACCTTGGAGGATATGCTGAGAGCTTGTGTGATGGAGTTTAAAGGAAGTTGGGATAGGTATGTGCATTTAATGGAGTTTTCTTATAATAATAGTTATCATTCAAGTATCGGCATGGCTCCTTATGAAGCTTTATATGGGAGGAGATGCAGAACACCATTGTGTTGGAATGAGGTAGGGGAAAGACAATTAGAAGGTCCAGAACTAGTACAACACGCTATAAATAAAATTCAGATGATCAGAAGTATATTAAAAGCAGCACAAGACAGACAGAAGAGTTATGCAGATCTAAAGAGAAGGGATATTGAATATAATGTTGGCGACAAGGTATTCCTAAAGATCTCTCCTTGGAAAGGGGTTGTACGTTTTGGCAAACGTGGGAAATTGAGTCCGCGATTCATAGGACCATATGAGATTTTAGAGAGAATTGGACCAGTTGCTTATCGTTTAGCACTACCTCCAGAGCTATCTCGAATTCATGATGTCTTCCATGTATCTATGTTAAGGAGATACAGAAATGACCCTTCCCACATCCTCCATAAACAGCCTATCGAGTTGAGGGAAGATTTAACATATGAAGAAGAGCCAATAGAGATCATTGCCAGAGAAGAGAAGGTTCTAAGGAGCAAGATAATACCCCTGGTTAAAGTTCAATGGAGTAACCATTCTGCTAAAGAAGCTACCTGGGAAAAAGAAGAGAATATGCAAATTCAATTTCCACATTTATTCCCTTCACCAGGTATGTAAAATTTCGAGGACGAAATTTCTTTTAGGAGGAGAGAATTGTTAGGCCCAGCCCGTTTTAAAAGAAAAAAAAAAGTGAGGCCCATAAATATATTTTATATAAAGAGAAAATTATTTAAAAAAAAAAAAGAGAGAGAAAGTGAGCATTAAAGCTCTGGTTTCGGGAATGTCCCGAAACATTCCCGAAACCACATGCCATCTTCTTCCTCCAGAAAACAGAGCCTCTGTGTTTGTTTTAAAAAAAAAAAAAATCCTTCTCTTTAATCCAAATCTCCTTCTCAACCCAACCACCCTTTAAACTTCTAAGATCCTTCAGCTAGATCCTGATTAAACTTACTTCCTGTTCAGAAATTCAATATTTTCTTCTAGAGGCTCCAAAATTGGGTAGGTGAGTTTTGTCCCTTTTATTCAAACTTTTACGATATAATTTATTTTCTCTACCTTTTAATAGTGATTTTAGTGATTTGAGAATAAAAGGGTATATGTTTAGTTAGATTTAATTCATGAGTTTTAATATTTATTTTTGGGATTTATGATTTTCATAGGTTGATTTAAATAATATTTACAGCTTATTGAGTATTTTTGTTGAGTTTGGGTATTTTTGGGAGGACTAACTATGCCGAAATACTGCTGAAATTTTCTTAAAAATATATATAAAAATATATTTAAAATTTCGTATTTTACGTTTTATATTATTGTCCTAGAGTATTTTTTTATTATTTGATATATTATTTTATTTTCTTTTTAATTCTAGGAGAGGATCCAACGTCCAGGGTAGATAATAGGGGTCCTCCTGCGACCTAGGTCTTTTGTTCCAAGTATTCTCGTAAGTGGATAAATATATAACATTAATTTTTTTTCCTAAATATATTTATATGTGTATATGTTACTTTGTTTAGTTAAAATGGGAAAGTATAAAGTTAATTTATATTTCTGAAATAAATGAAAATTGAATTTAAAGCACAGCTGAATAAATAGCCGATTACACTCTGTATATGCACCGAACAGATAACACCTTGATGACATGTGATTTATTTTCAGCATGATATATATATTTATACTGTCTTTGGGACAGCGCTTGATATACAGACAGCCTTTGAGGCGTATGTCAGGTGGTCACCCTTTGGGGGTAGCTCTGCACATGTGTATGACCAGTATTTCATTAGCTCTTGGGCCAAATTTGTCATTATAGAGCCTAAGATGCCAGCATTGCTCTCAGGCTGTTATTATTTTATTATACCTGAGATGCCAGCATTATCAGTAGGGAATATATTATGAGTGTATGCGGATTCTATTTTTCACAGTTTATTTTATATTGATGGAATTACATTGTATTTATTCAGCTAACTTATTTTAGCTAAATATTAGGTACTATTAAGTACCTAAACTTATCTTTTCCCCTGTGTTATTTATTTATCCGCTCACTGAGTATGTTGTACTCACTCTTATTTCTTTTAATATTTCAGTTCCTTTTTGGTGATCCACTCAGCAGTCCTCATCTCTTAGTTTATCCTTCTTTCCACATCATCCACTCAGAGTCTAGAGGAGGTCGGATCAATCCTAGGTTTTTTGTTATTTCTTTTTTGTAATTTTGTTAGATCATGTATAGATTGTACAGCTCAATGAAGAATGTATTGTGTTGTTGTAAATATATTATGGATTGACTAGTCCAGCTATCAGTTTTCTCTCCTATAGGTTTTATAATTTGAAATTATAGCAGGTTACATGTTTTTATATGTATAAATATCAGGGGAAGTTCTGTCAGTTTTCCGGGTCATATCAGTCTCTACAGTTAGGGATTGGGTGTGACAGAATATGTAGGCCGTTTCAACATGGAGGCCCTACAAACCCCGGAGCTGGATGAAAGCCGAGCAGTGGAAGCCATACAGAAGGGAACCACCTCTCTGGAGTTCTTTGGCTCACTGAGCAGAAAGCCACCCACCTCCCTGGCGGAACTAATGAAAAGAGCAGAGAAATATATAAGGGAAGACGACACCTTAACGACTAGCAGATTCGCCAGGGAAGCTGCAGATAGGGGGAAAACCTCAGAAGAAAGAAGGTCAGAGAGATCGGAGAGGAGACAAACAAAGGCCCAGAGGCATACAGGCAGCCTTCGGACAAGAGGGAGCAAAGATCGTTTCCACCCTGGGTCCCTGAGACAATAACCCCCCTCAATGTCTCTAGAGCCGAAGTGCTCATGGCAGTTCAAGACGAGGAGTTCCTTCAATGGTCCAAACCCATGAGGGCCGAAGCAAGTCAGAAGGATCCTGACAAGTATTGCCAATACCACTACACTCATGTAACATCCTCAAACCCTTAAGCTAACCTCGACTCCTATTACATTTACCAGGGCCAAGTATCATTAACTCATGGCAGAATCAAAGGAAAACAGAAAATCATTAAAACACCAAACCTTTCTTGAATTCTTCTTTTCTTTTCCTCTTCTAATCTCTAGCTATCTCCTTTCCCTTTGATGTTCCTTCACCTATGCCAATTTATATCTTAGGGAAGGATTGAATAAATTGTAAATTAAAGCTGTAGAAGTCAAATTCATGCATGAAGAAATGAGTAGATGTTATTTCCTACACCTTTCTATCAATGTAAATCCATGTCATTTGAAGCTATTTGATTTCTTTTTCCAAAGTACATATATCATATGCCAAGGTTTACAATATGGAAAACTCATGGCAAATATTGATAGGGTAAGGGGTGTTACAACTCATACCAGCTAATCAGTGAGATCGAGAGGCTGATAAAAAGAGGAGCACTTTTAGGCAATGGGACATCATCCTCCCTATAGCGCACCTCCTCACCGTCAGAGTCTGTTTCAAGAGCTCGGAGCTGAGCTAGTGGGGTGGAGGGGGCATCCCTGGCTGCCTTCAGGTAGGGGTGAGCAGTATTCGGTTCAAACCGAAAAAACCGACCGAACCGAACCATTTGAAAATTTGGTTCGGTTTTTTATACATTTCGGTTCGATTCGATTTTTAATTTCAAAAATTTCAGTAATTTCGGTTCGGTTCGGTTTTGATCAGAAAAAACCAAACCGAACCGATTAGTGATAATAATATATTTTTTCAATAATATAGAGAAATTAAATCATATTAAGATTAAAATATTTTAATTAAATTTTAAAATATTAAAAATAAAGTGTAAAAAATAAAAAAATTATTAAAAATCAAAACCGATCAAACCGAACCGAATCATACCGATTCGATTCGGTTTCTAATCAAAATCGGTTCGGTTCGATTTTCATAAACACTAAAATTTCGGTTTTCGATTTATTCGGTTCGATTCGGTTTTGAACCGAACCGACCGAATGCTCACCCCTACCTTCAGGCCTTGGTTGAACTCGGAGGTGAATATGCAGAAGGCCTTGCACCAAATTTCCTCTTTCATAGCGTCAGAAGCCTTGAACTCCGCAAGTCGCGCCTCGCAGGCCTCATCGATCTTGGCCTTCAGCTCAGAGGAGTCCTTGTAATGTTGAAGATGATCCTCACAGGCTTGTTTGATCTCAGTCTTTAACTTCGAAGAGTCTTTGTACTCCTGTAAGCATCTCTAACAAGCCTAATCGATCTCAGTTTTCAGCTCAGCAAAGCTCTTGTACTCCTGCAAGTGCTCCTCACAGGCCAACCAGACCTTGTTCTCAGTAAGCTTGGCGTCCTCAAGCAGGGCAGAACACCTCCTTTCCAAAACCTTAACCTCTTGTCAGAACTGTTGTTGCTAAAGTTTTGATTCCACTGCCGCCAAAGTCAGGCCTTTCAGGTCATCGGTGCGCTTGCTAAGCTCCTGCTCAAGGACGACAATCCAAGCTAGGGCCTCTTTCCTCTGGGATATCACCATCTCGAAACGGGCCTGCAAATCATCATGATCTGCTCTAGCTGCCTCACACTGACGCCAGGCCTTGTCACGTTGAGCCATGGCTTCATCACTCTCTCGCTGGGTTTCCTCCATAGAAGACAATTGAGCCAAACCCTCATCACGACGAGACTCTGCTGCAGCTGCTCTCTGAAACAGCCGGGCCCGAACTGGCCCAAATAACTTTTGGACCCACTTTCTACTTGGCCCAAAATGGTTAACCCAAGTTATTTAGTAGTTTCGTGCTAGCTATTATATACAAATTCAATTTCTCATTCTCTACCGATGTGGGACAGATTTGCGCTGCAAATCCGCCAAGCTAGCAGCTCAAGCTGCTGACCGTTACACTCGATCCCGCTAAATTTTGCGACGTCCTCGTCGCAACTGAATCCATTACAATTGCTAACCAGGACCGGACCCTTGGGTATTGTGGTTCGCTAGTACCTCAGGTGGCTCCACCTCGTCTCTCACGGGTAGCCCTTTCCTCGCAGGCCCACTAGCTCCGCACAATTTTTATGACCCAGAGTGGCTCTGATACCAATTGAAACAGCCGGGCCCGAACTGGCCCAAATAACTTTTGGACCCATTTTCCACTTGGCCCAAAATGGTTAACCCAAGTTATTTAGTAGTTTCGTGCTAGCTATTATATACAAATTCAATTTCTCATTCTCTGCCGATGTGGGACAGATTTGCGCCGCAAATCCGCCAAGCTAGCAGCTCAAGCTGCTGACCGTTACACTCTCTCACCAGTTTTTTCGACATCTTCTTGAGCTCGGGCCAATGCACCCCTAAGGGTCTCCAGATGGCCTTAGGCGGCATCGAGCTGGCTCCGGGCGTCACTCGTAGCTGCGAGATTTTTCTCATGGTGGGCCTCTTCAATTTGACAGTCCACCGAGCTCTGAAGAGACTGGTCACGCTCATCGATCTCCATAAAGACACCCGGCACCTGGCAAAAGGAATAAAAAACAAAAGATGTTAAAGAAATAACAAGAATAAGAATAGTCCAAAATGATGAAGTCACCATGAGCAGCATCTCTCGAAGACTATCCGCTAGCTCCTCCCGAGTCCTGGAACTGAATCGGTCCCGCTATTTTTGCATTTCTTAACATTTAGCAACTGATTGCACTTGTATTGTTCAGATCCACAATACGTGCAGTTCGAATCTAAACAGAAAAACAAACTTTCTATTTTTGCATGTCCCAAGCCTCTATAAATCCCTTGGATACAGCAAGGGAATGAAAAGCAGTGAATAAAAGAGGCTTCCGCGAAGAAGTCGAGCGCGGAAGCGAAGTGTGTATCTAATAATAATTCTTGTTTCTCAATCAATAATGGCTATCATAATAAAATCTCTCTTTATTCTTCCTTTGTTCTTTGTTTCTGGCTTTGCTGAGAAGTTTGATCAGCCAAATGCTTACCAGGTCTTAAACAAGGAACATATATTAGGGCCTCATGAATTGTTCGGAAACCCATTTGGAAATCCTGATGATTACAAGAAAGTGAAAGTACCTGATGATTTTGGGACTCAAATTCAAGGTGATGATGTTGCTGCCCCAGTTTCTAATAAGCCTCAAAACGGTCCTCCTGATAGTCCTAATTTGGCAACTCTTGGATTCAAAGGTGCATGGGAGTTGGTTTCTAAGAATTCTGGCGTCTCCGCCATGCATGCAATTTTGCTTCCTAAAATTAACCAGGTCTTGATGTACGATGCCACCATTTGGAAGATATCTAATATCCGATTACCTAATGGAGAATGTCGTATTCTTAACAAAACCACAGGTGAAAAGGATTGCTGGTGTCATTCAGTATTGTATGACATTAACAACGCAAAACTTACTCCTCTTGAGGTATGTGTCCAAATCACAAATGTTAGCTAACGTGTATTTGGATGATGGTTCTTTTTCTAACGATAATGAACTCATTTTCACGGCAGCTCCACACTGATACATGGTGCTCTTCTGGAGGTCTCGATGTTAATGGAAATCTTGTGAGCACTGGTGGCTTTCAAGGTGGTGCAAATACTGTTAGATACCTTGGCACCTGCAAAGGCTGCAACTGGAGAGAGTACCCAACTGCACTTGCAGATCGTAGATGGTATCATTTCATGTTCGATCATTTTGTTTTCATATATTTCTTCATAAGAAATTTCCTCAGGTTTGTTTCCTGGTTATGCAAGGTATTCGACACAAGCAACATTGGCAGACGGTGGATTTATCGTGGTTGGTGGCCGTGATGCCTTCAGCTACGAGTACATTCCGGCGGAAGGAAAGTGCAATGCTAAACCTTTCTTGTTCGAGTTCCTCCGCCAAACCACCGACCCAGAGGAGAACAATTTGTACCCATTTGTCTTCCTCTCCACTGATGGCAATGTCTTCATCTTCGCCAACAGTCGCTCCGTTTTGCTCAGTCCCAAGTCTAACAAGATCGTCCGCGAGTTCCCTGTCCTCCCCGGTGGGCACCGCAACTACCCAGCCTCTGGAATGGCCGCTCTCCTCCCACTAAAACTTAAGGCCGAGGGTCAGACGATGGTCAACACAGAAGTCTTGATTTGTGGTGGTTCTGCACACAAAGATTCGTACTCTAAAGCCGAGAAAAATATATTCTATACTGCACTTCAAGACTGTGCAAGAATGAAAATCACAGGTAACGACTCTGTTTGGAGGAGAGAGCTCATGCCAACACCACGCGTTATGGGCGACATGATGATTCTTCCTACTGGAGAGGCCCTCATACTCAATGGTGCTAAAAGAGGAGCTTCAGGCTGGGGATTTGCCAGAGAACCAAATTTTGCCCCAGTTTTATATAACCCAAGAGCCAAAAAAGGCGAAAGGTTCACCGAGTTAGCACCTTCCAACATTCCCAGAATGTACCATTCAGTTTCTGCAGTTCTGCCGGACGGAAAAGTCCTTGTCGGCGGCAGCAACACAAACAATGGCTATATTTACGATGCCATGTATCCTACTGAGCTTAGAATCGAGAAATTCTCTCCACCATACTTGAATCCTGCACTGGCTAAGAAGAGACCAGTGATTCAGGGCATGCCTAGTGCGATCACCTATGGAGGCAACGTCGCGGTTCAAATCAAGTTAGAGGGATCCCAAGTGCAGCAGCAAGATCTGAAAGTGGCAATGTATTGTCCTGCTTTTACTACCCATGGAGTCTCCATGAATCAAAGACTTATAGACTTGGGATTGAAAGAGGTGAAGAGCAATGTAGGAACCCACACGATCGTGGCGGTCGCACCACCGAGCAACATGATTGCTCCCCCTGGATTTTATCTGTTCTCTGTTGTTTACCAAGGAGTCCCCAGCGTTGCCAAATGGGTGCAGATCAAGTGAAGCTAATTCATGATGTCTACTTGGTTCTGTATGTTTTTTGTTTTTTTCTATTTTCATGATTCTATATCCATGTCAAAAACAAAAAAAATCCATTTGAATATTAAAATTTTTCATGCTATTAATGTTTGCGTGGTAACTTCATCAGTTTGAGCTCTGCGCCTTTGTGCTTTGTTAATCGTGTGAACTGTTTTTTTTTTTTTTTTTTTGACAAAAAAAACCTTAAGAATTAAAAAAAAAAAAGTAAAAAATGGATCAAGTTGGAAAGTAATCATGTATCTGAAAATGTAATCATTGAATTTCTTCCATGACACTTTCCCAAACTGTGGATTCATAAAATTGTTGAGAAAGAGGAGGCTGCCAAGTGTAAACAGCAAATATGAATGCTAAGACTCTTCGCTAATTAATTAATTAATTCAGAAGTTATTCTTACACGTATCATTTAGATCATTTTCACCCCCTATTCCTCAACTTTATTAAAATAAAATTCCTGAATTTCATATTTATTTCAAAAGAAGTCTATAGTAGTTAAAAGAGATTTAAATTACCCATGTTTTCCCTAAAAAAAATAATAAAAATACTATTTTGCCTTTTTTCTCTTTTTTATTTTTCATAATTAAATTAATTATTAATTGCAAATTTCCATGCACATTGCACAAATTTTTTATTATTTTATTTACATTTTATATTTTCAAATCATACCATCCACTGCTGTTAATTTAGTTAATAAACTACTTTTCTATTATGTTTAAATTATATGATATGTATTAATAACAGAATAAATACAATATGTAGAAAAACATATATGCATATTCTAATTTTTAAAATATCATCGATAAAAAATATATTTGAACATATTTATGGCCAAATTCAAAATTTTAAACACTAAACTAATATTAATAAATTATAATTCATAAAATATCATTTAATATTTATTTTTTTATTTTATTTATGTAAAATTAAAATATTGGTAAGGTATCATATTACAATAAAAATATTAATATTATTATAAAATTTAAAATTTATTTATTATAGTTTTTCCTGTTCTTCAATTTAAACTTTTATTAATAACAAATAATATATAATATTTTTCTAATAAATAATTTTATTAATAATTAATAAATTAATCTAATTAACCATAAAAGGAGATAAAATAACCACTTATTCTTTGAAGAAAGAGGGATAAAATAAGTAATTTAGATTTATTTAATCTGTAAATTTGCTATTATAAGTAAGATATGGAAGTTTTTAAAAAATAAATATGAAATTGAGTGATTTTATTTTAATAAATAAAAATTAATTGAGTGATTGAAATAAAATTATTATCTAAATTGAGAGACGTCGGTGCAAATTATATATCCCACATCACTTCCTGTATTACACAATAATCGTTTATAGACAATAAGTTATCACTATAAAATAGGCCTACGTGGTAAAAATATGATAAACTAATACGCGGTTCCATCCATAAAAAGAAAGGTCTAAACGATCATAATGTCCAGAACTAAAAGAAAAAGACCCGGACGCTTTAGGAGAAATCGGACAGACTCGCCCTCTTAACTCTAAGACGAGACTTCATAAGAAAGTTACGATTAATCACTATAATCCAGTAGATCCTCTTTACACCTGCAATCATGGAATTCTCGATCAATTAGCCAGTGAAAATTTCTTACTAACAAACCGGCCACATCATTATCGGATTATCAGAAAATATTATATGTATCTCTACCTGACTCTCAAGTTTTTCATACACCATTTTTTCCAGTTTATTGACTTGAGCGTCAGAGTGACTGTCGTGGGCACCCACCGCCTCACTTTTTCTGTCTTGCAAGATTAGCCAATCACAGCACCGCTCCATTCCAGCCACATTATCATTTTGGTTTCAGCAATATCATTTGGTTCTATTGCCGGAAAATCTATTGAATCCTTTTAGTTTATTTGGATTGAAGTCGATCTCTTATTCCTTTTCTCTTAAAAAGAAATCTCTCTTTTCTCTCTCTTGAAATGGCCGGTAGTTCACAAATTGCTGTTAAAGTCGTAGTTAGTGAGGATGTCATCCTCTCTAACTCAACCATAAGAAAGCTGAAAAGTGCAACAAGACCAGATACTTTCATTTTCATGAAAATCATAGACATGTAATGGAGGAGTGCCGGCAATTGAAAAATGAGATTGAGAGATTAATAAGGAACGACACTCTTCAAAAATTCATCATGAAAAGTAGAAAAGATTGATGGATCATTCCAGAATAAATAACGAAAAGAAAAGGCCAACTAATTTGGTATCAACTATTAGGAAAAGAAGAAATGATAATATACAAAAAAAAAAAGAGGTCAGTCTCTCCGCAAAAGCCTGCTTAAGTCGACCTCTTTGCATAGATCTGCTTAGGTCGACCTCTCTACACAAGTCTGCTTAGGTTGACCTGTCCATACTGTTTCATTAGCAAGAACAAAATGTTGTCATCTTGCTTCTAATTATGATCCTTTCAAGGCCCGAGCTAGAGATAATAATTATCGAAACCACCCCTGATAATAAACCCGTGAGAATTATTTATGGAATTACAGGAGGATCGAGTGTTAATAGGGGTGGCAACAAGGAGAATATCACAAATGTTTAGCTCCTGGGTCAAACTCTGCATTTTGAAATTAGTTAAGCTAGAAAACCTAGTCTTTTATTTTACAAGCATGTTTGTGATTTAAGGAAATGATGGGATGCATTCTTCAAGCTTCTTTTTTTATAGGAAAGTTATAAACGTTGGATAGATGAAAGCGTGGAGACAAAAACAAAGACCACAAGGCGGGAATTCGTGGCCATCTAGGCGTTAGCCCCAATAAAGGGCCACAAGGCCATCCTACATCGGACTCGCATAGTAAGGCATCTCATGCCAGTCACAAGGCGAGAATTCGCCAGGTCATCCAGATGTTAGCCCCAATAAAGGGCTACAAGGCCATCCGAGCGTCAGACCCACATAACAAAACATCTCATGTCAGGTCACAAGATGGGAATTTGTCAGGGCATCTGAGGCACTAGGCCACAAGGCAACTTCAAGTAGGCCATAACTTGGGCGTTGGATCGCAGAAATATAAACAAAAAAAGGCCATAACGCAATTGCTAGGCCATTTGGGTGTTAGTCCCATTAAACAAGGTCATAAAGCCATCCGGGCATGTGTCCTGCATATAATCCGGATATTGAACCGTAGAAACAAACAAATTAATAAAAAGCCACAAAGCCATCCGGACATAAATCTCGCATAATAAGGCATTTCATACCAGGCCACAAGGCGGGTATACGCCAGACTGACTAATCAGGTATTATTCTCGTTTCATGAGAAGATTCTAAGACATGTGATGCTAGACCATAAGGTAGGTATATACTAAGCCGACTAACCGGGTGTTAGTCTCGCTCCACAAGAAGATCTTAAGGCATGTGATGTCAGGCCACAAGGCAGGTATACGCTAGACCAATTGGATATTAGTCCCATTTCACGAGAAGATTCTAAGACATTTTATACTAGGCTGCAAGGCGGGTATACGCCAAGCCGACTAGGTGATAGTCCCATTTTACAAGAAGATTCTAAGGCATTTCATGTCAGGTCGCAAGGTGGGTATGCACTAAGTTGACCGGGTGATAGTCCCGAGAAGATTCTATGACATTTCATATCAGGCTGTAAGACAAGTATACGTCAGGCCGACCAACCGGGTGTTAGTCTTGTTTCACAAAAAGATTCTAAGGCATTTCATGCCAAGTCACAAAGCGAGAATCTGCCACGTCATCCGAGCATTAGTCCCGTTTCACAAGAAGATTCTAAGGCATTCCATGCCAAGTCGACCAACTGGGTGTTAGTCCCATTTCACAAAAAGATTCTAAGACATTTCATACCAGGTCATAAGGCGAGAATCCGTCAGGCCATCTGGGCATTAGTCCCATTTCACAATAAGATTCTAAGTTATTTCATGTCAAGCCGTAAGACGAATATACGGTAGGCCAATCGAGTGATAATCCCGAGAAGATTCTAAGGCATTTAATGCCAGGTTGCAAGGCGAATATATGCTAGGCCGATCAACTAGGTGTTAGTCTCGTTTCACAAAAAGATTTGAAGGCATTTTGATGACCGTAAGCTTGTGAGGGCTAGAGAAAGCCCGAAAGCACATCAGGACTAGAGAAAGCCCGAAGCACGTTAAAGCTGAAAGAATGCCTGTAAACTCATCAGGGCTAGAGAAAATCTAGAAGCACGTCAGGACTAGAGAAAGCCCGGAAGCATGTCAGGCTGGAAGAATGCCCGTAAGCTCGTCAGGGCAAGAGAAACTCTGGAAGCGCGTCAAGGCTAGAGAAAGCTCGAAAGCACGTCAGGGTTAGAGAAAGCCCGAAAGCATGATTAGGGCCCAAAAACTCGTCAGGGCTAGAGAAAGCCTGAAAGCACATCAGGGTTAGAGAAAGCCCGGAAGCACAGTCAAGGCTAGAGAATGCTCGAAAACTCGTCAGGGTTAAAAAAAGTCTGAAAACTCGTCAGGGTTAAAGAATGCTCGTAAGCTCACTAGGACTAAAAAAAGCCCAAAAGCTCGATCACGGCTGGTTGAGGTGAGAAAATACTCAGAAGAACACCTGAGATGAAAAAAGCTCGGAAGTTCGATAAGGCTGGAAAAGGCCAAGGAGCTTGTCAGGGCTAGAAGATGCCCGGATGATCCTAGGGCTTGTTGGTGCTAGAGAAAGCCCAGAAACTCATCAAGGTGTTACTGTATCACTCGGATCGATTTTTGCCTGACAAGATCTTAGACCTTAATGGTCAACAGGGCAAGTAAGAAGAAAACAAAGATATCGTGCGCTCAGTCCAGACAAACAAGCCACATGCCCCAGATCATGAAGACAACTATCACTTTTGAATCTAAAGAATCAAAGACCAGCGGGGGACCTCTGATGTTACACAATAATCACCCAAAGTAGGCAGTGAGTTGTCACCATAAGACAGGGTCACGTG
This sequence comes from Manihot esculenta, assembly GCF_001659605.2. Lineage (NCBI taxonomy): Eukaryota > Viridiplantae > Streptophyta > Magnoliopsida > Malpighiales > Euphorbiaceae > Manihot > Manihot esculenta. Next base: position 31,782,924 of record NC_035176.2, on the reverse strand, counting down.
ACAAGGATTTGATAAACCAATACGCGGTTTCACTCATAGAAAGGCCCGGACGACCATGGTGCCCGGAACCAAGAGCAAAAGACTTGGGTGCTTCAGGATAGATTGAACAAACTCACCCTCTTAATTTCAGGGCGAGACTCCATAAGAAAGTTACCATTAACAAGTACAATCCAACAAATCTCTTTTATGCCTGTAATCACGGAATTCCCGATCAATTAGCGAGTGAAAATCTCTTACCAACGAGCCGACCACATCATTACCGAATTATCAAGAAATGCTATATTTATTCCCACATTTTTACAGTATAAAAGGAGAACAATCACAGAAACAAATATATGCTCTTCTCCCATATAAATACTCTCAAGTTCTTCATTCATAATTTTCTCTAGTTTACTAACTTAAACGTGAGAGTAATTGTCGTTAGCACCTACCACCTTATTATCTCTTTCTTACAAGATTAGCCAATCACAATACACTTCCATTCTAGTCATATTATCATTTTCTTCCTATCTTACAATTAAAATTTATAAAATTCTATCAAATGAATATATAATATAAAAAAAAAATCCACGGGTTTTATCTCTTTCCCACCTTGTATCAAGTCCAATGTTTACTGTTGGTAGCTGTATTCGTTTTCCTAACAGCAACTGATGCAACTTACTCAATAGCATGTACTTCTACGTGGGAGCTCGGCATTTGATGCATAAAAACCAAATATGCTGCCCCTCAATTTTCTTAAGAAATTTTAAATATAATCATTATACACATAACGGATTTACGGTGATTAATTATAGTATATTTTATGTAGGTTATTATAATTATATTAATATTTTTATATTATATTTTTTCCGTTTATTTTATTTTTTTCACATATATTAAAAAAATAATTTTTTTATTAATTTTTTAATTATACCATCTTAAAATACATTAAATTTTATTAACTATTAATTAATTTTTCCAATAAAATTACATATAATTTTTATAATTTTTTCCTTTTATTTTTTATTATTCTCTGTAAATATATAATAACGCTCATGCTAATATTTTTAATACCATTAATTAATTTTAATAAAAAGTGCGTGTAAATCACACATATTAGATGTGCTGTTAATGGATTTAAAATTAATAATTTATTAATTTGGGACTTCATAAGAAAATAATAGTTCATGAAAGGGTTAATAACAAAAAAAAAGTAAAAGTTGAGGACTACAAAATCGACTTTGCCTCGCAATATGCATGTTTTGTGGCCACAGATAGGACTGTAAACGAATCAAACTATTTGTGAGCTATTTGAATTTCGGTTCGATAAAAATTGAATTGGACTCAATTCGATTTCTAAATGAGCCGAATTCAAGTTTAATTTTTAGACTCGTTTATTAAATGAACTAAACTTGAACTCCATAGTATTCGGTTCGTTAAGGTTCATGAGCTAACTCATTAAAAGGCTTGTTCAACAGATTCGTTAAGAGACTCGTGAACAGACTCGTTAAGAGACTCGTGAACAGACTCGTTAAGAGACTCACGAACAAACTCATTAAGATACTCATCGATCATACTCATCTAAAGACTCGACTCATTCGATTACACCCCTTGCCACTTAATTTATTTACCATATATATTATTAATTTTTATATTTTTATCCCTTAATTATATAACTATATTATTAATTTATATATTTATTTTTCACTGTATGTGAAGACACTCTTTTTAAATTATTAAATCTCTTAATACACTATTATTGTAATATCCGGCTAGACTCCGGTATCGGAATTCCTACCGTCCGGTGGAATCTCGGATGTCGAAAACCTCTAGAAGGGTAAAATCATGTTTTCATAAAATGTTTTAATGTATTTTAAGGTTTTAAGTGAGAAAGAAATTGAATTTTGAATGAAAAAGACCATGGAGGGAATTCCAAGTTCGGCCGCCGAACCTCATGTTCGGCTGCCGAACCTCATGTTCGGCCGCCGAACTTGCATGAGTTTAGGAGTCATCTTCGGTTTCCGAAGGTGGCCTGGCCAGCCACCTATAAAAGGCCCTATGGCCGAAAATGGGCGAGTTTTCTTCCCCATTTCCGGCTAGAGGTGAGTCCATACCCTCCCATGGTTGGTTTTGATGTTCTTCCTCAAATCTTTCAAGTTTTAACAAGTGGTTGCTTGGTTTTTGAAGTTTTTGAAGCTAAGATCAAGTTTTGGAGCTTGGAGGCCCAAGGAGCTAGATTTCTCCCATCTCCAAGTTAGGATCGCCTCTCCTCTCGATCTTCAAGAGGTAAGCTTAGATCCTACCTTTCTTGTATGTTTTAAGCAAGTTTTGAGGGGTTTTGGGATAGAAATGCACGTTTAGGTTAATGTTGAGTTTATGGATAATGTGTGTTGTTTTGAGTTGTTTTGTGTTGTTGTTGGGGTTTAGGATAGTTTGAGGCCCCTATATGCTTATGTATGTGTGTATGCATGTTGTAGAATAGCTAAATGCATGTTTGAATGATTTGGGAGGCAAAATGTGCATGAGGAGGCTGGGTTCTGCCACTTTGGGAGAACCCAGGTTCAGCAGCCGAAGGCCCTTTCGGCCGCCGAACCTGCCTGTGGAGGCAAGCTTTTGGCTGCCGAACCCTGCCCCCGAAAGTGGACTTTCGGCTCTGGAAGAGACTTTTGGCCGCTGAAGGTGCCGCCGAAAGTGACTGAGTTTCGGCTCTGGAGGGACTTTCGGCCGCCGAACCTGCCGCCGAAAGTGTCCTGTTCAACCTTCCTTTGCATGTTTTCTATGATTATTTTAAGGTGTTTTAGGGGGTTTTTGGAGAGTAGTTTAGAGTCATATTCATGTATGTTTGGTCCCTCATTTGAGTCCACATGTGTAGGTTCGGACTCGAGGAACTGAGGACCCCAGCAGTGAGATAGCTGCTTCAGTGTCTTTTCAGAGCTAGCCTGAGGTGAGTAGAATAACTCTTTATGTTGCAAAGTAAATAAATCACTTTTGAGCATGTTCATGCATCACGAATGCCATGAGATATATTAGGTTGTTTGCATTAGACTTCACGAATATGTTGTACTGCATAATATGATGTTGATGTGGGTGAACATTGGATGATCCATTAGCCCTTGTATGGTATGATATGGTATGATGATGATATGGTACGGAAGTCCAGGAAGACCCATTCTACGTCCCTGGCACTATGTAAGAGAAAGTCCAAGAAGACTCATTCTACGTCCTTAGCATATTGGAATGTTATGATATGTTATGTAAGAGAAAGTCTAGGAAGACCCATTCTACGTCCCTGGCACTACTGGATATGTTGAGGGCTATTGGTGACAAGTTCATCCTTAATGTGTTTTGTTTGTGATGTGATGCATTTCATGAAAGTATGAATTTTTAAATATAATGTTTTACTATTCTGCTCACTGGGCTCTAGTAGCTCACCCCATTCCCATCACCCCCAGGTTTGCAAGTTCGGGATATACCAGGAAGTCAGCAAAAGTAAAGGAGTCATGTTGTATGTAATAGTTAGATGTGGACATGTATTGAAAAAGTTGTAATGTGATATTATGTAAAGAATTGTATTGAGGATAGAATTGTGATTGGCCCTAGTGTATGTTAATCCCTTTTTTTTTTGTACATGATCTTTTAATGAAATGTTTTAATAATGTTTATGTAAACCAAACTTAATGTATAATATGTTACCCCATTGAAGCATTTGTTGAGGGCTCCAGTGTGGGGTTTCATGGTTATGAGTTGTGCATGCACAGGTTAAGCTTGGTGAATGAAAGAAAAAGTTTAAATTTTTATGTAAATGTATGATCATGTATGGGATTAAACAGGTATACAGGATGTATGTTAGGCTTGCTATGGGTCCCGGTGACCTTATGTCGATCTGGATCCTAGCACCGGTAGCGGTCCGATTTCCGGGTCGTTACAATTATTGTTATTATTATTACTTTCATATATTTATATATGTATTTGTATGATTATTTTTTTATTTAATATTATTCGCTTAATTTTATAAATTAAAAATTTTTTATAATTTAAATATAAATTAATATGATTTTATTGATAAAATTTGAGTATAATGTGTATATATAATTATATAATTTAAATTGATTATACTTATATTAATATATTTATTTTATGTAATATAATATATTTATATTATATGTATAATATTTTTTATACAATAAAATAATTTAATATAAACTATATATTTAAATAAAAATAAATAATGATATATAAATAATGCACTCCCAGGCTTAGCCTGATGGTAAGTGCATCCGGTTAAACCTGATAGATCTCAGGTTCGAATCCCCCATTCCCCATTTCAAAAAAAAAAAAAATGATATATAAATAATAAAATGATAATATATGAATAATAAATAATATTATATTAATAAATTTTATATAAAAATATCTATTTACATTAACAATAAAATTATATAATATAATTTAAAAAGAAATTTCATCTATCTCACACCGTTTACATATACATTTATATATTTATTTTATATATTTTAATTAATTTTTTATGTAATATAAATATTTAAATAAATAATTATTAAATTTAATATTATATCATTCATCTTATATTAAATATATTTTATATAATTAATTAAAAAAAATTAATCATTTCTTATCGATGAGAACAGAATTTAAAACTTTTGGAAAACCACCTTTCATTAATCACGTACCACAAATTCACTTCGCTTTATTTTACATACGAAATATTGAAAGTTACTAAATCAATATTTTCTATTCCAGGTTAAAAATTTATAAAAATAAAAGGATAAAATTTATTTATAAATAAAAATTTCACTTTCTATTATATTTTCAATTAAAGATTTAATTATAATAGATTTTAATTAAATTATATTTAATTTTATTAAAATTTATTTTGACTTTTAATTTAAAATTTTAATATTTAAAATTTTAAATTAATTAAATTTTGTTAACAAGATTTTTAATTGAATTTTTGAATTCGAATTTAAATTAAACTCGTTATTAATTTAAATAAATTTTTTAATTGAATTTTTGAGTTTAAATTTTAATTAAACTCATTATTAATTTAAATGAATTTTTTATAAATTAAGTTGGAATCTAACGCAATTATAATATTTAATTTTTAAATAATTTTATAAAATTTTACTCAATACGATTCATTACACCTTACCGGCGGATTGCTAACTCCCGGCCCTCATTTCTTCCGCGCCTAAAACAGCCCCATGGGCCTCCCCATGCTTACGGGCGTGTCTATTTTATTATTTAATTTAGCCAATAACATCCATCCGCTCTCAACTTTTTCCTACGCGGTGATATTCTATTGGTTGGGCACATACAGGATGAGGATACAGAATGATATCCTCATCCTTAGGGAATAAACCCGGACGCCTCTGGTCAGGTTCTTCGTACCCCCCACTCGCAATCGCAGACTACTCGGCCACCAAACAAATTAAAATATCTGATTACTTGCCAATTAAATAATCAAATTTACTTATTTATTTATTATAAAATATTTAATAATTATATAATTTAAATAAAAATATGTTTTAATTAAAAAAATTACTATTTAATTTTATGAAAAAATTATTAATTAATTTATTAGTATTGAAAAATATATTAATATTTTTTTTGAAATGGAAATATATTAATATATCTGATATTTTAAAATATTTTTAATATAAAAAATTAATTAATAAATTTATGATAAAATTAAGGGATTAATTATATAAAATTAAATAATGACATATTTAATGTTTAAAACTAATGCCATTTCAAAAAAAAGTTTAAAATTAATGGATGGTTGATTAATAAATTTTTTAAAATATTAATAATTTTAATTTATTTTTTAAAATATTAATAATTTTAATTTATTTTTTTAAATAAATAATAAATTTATATATTTTCTCATAATATAAAATTAAATAGTAAATTTATTTTAAAAAATAAATTTATTGTTTTAATTATTAGCCTACACGTCAACGGTCTGTCACATTGAACAAAAAAAAAAAGGGAGTGTCACCTAATCCAAATCCCAAAACTACCCCTGAATTTTTCATCTTTATCCTTGCAAATCCATTTCCCATAGCCAGTAGCAGCCACGTCTTCTTTGCTCGGCTCGTCGTGTGTTGCATAAGTTCTCCTTTCTGTGTGGTTTCATTTTCTGAGAGCCAAGTCTCTTTCTGTTTCTCGTCAATCTCACCCCAATTCCTACTAGATCATAACGATTCTTACTACACTTTCTATATTCCTTCTTTTGTTTCATGATCCTTAGATTCTTCGATCCAGTCCATCGATCTATACCAGTAGATTGAGAGCTCATGGAACGGATCGTCGGCGGAAAGTACAAGCTCGGCAAGAAAATTGGCAGTGGATCCTTCGGTGAAATCTTTCTCGGTCAGTCGCAGCTTTTGATTGCTCCTGTTATTTTTTGTGTACGGCTGTTTTGAACCTTTTATTTTATTTTATTTTATTTTGCAGCTACTCATATCGATACGTTTGAGATCGTTGCTGTTAAGATCGTAAGTCTATCTTATTATTACTTTCATTTGATTTTTGAGTTTTGTTAAAATTTACATTGATCGTCATCTGATCATGTACTCCTACTGTAGTAGTTGGAATTAGCGTGTGACTAGAGCTTACTGCTTTAATTGATTATGCTATTTTGTGTGTTTCACAGGAGAACAGTAAAACAAAGCACCCGCAATTGCTCTACGAAGCGAAATTGTATCATCTTCTTCAAGGAGGCAGTATGTACAAATAGCATTGCTCTTCATAATCGCGACACTTTCTGTTAGATAGGGTATAGAATTGAGTTAGTTAATTCTTGGTTCCAATATTATAGGTGGTATTCCAAGCATAAAATGGTCCGGTGTTGATGGGGAGGACAATGTACTGGTTCTTGATTTGCTGGGACCAAGCCTTGAGGACTTGTTCGTGTATTGTGGAAGGAAGTTCTCTCTCAAGACAGTTTTGATGTTGGCTGATCAAATGGTAAGAACTAATTGACACTCTACCTATTGACACTCAAATTATTCTCAGCTTTTTATTTATCTTGCAGATAACAAGAATAGAATACGTGCACTCTAAAGGATTTCTTCATAGAGATATCAAACCTGATAACTTCCTCATGGGTCTTGGTCGGAAAGCAAATCAGGTGATGATTATGCGATGTTTTCCTTCTTTGTCAAATGTCAATGGACTTGGATTATTTTTTATGGAGTATTTACTCCGTCGTGCTAATATTTACACATCACTCATCAGGTTTACATAATTGATTTTGGCCTTGCAAAAAGATATCGAGATGCCACAACCAATCGTCATATTCTGTACAGGTATCTAACAAATACTACTTGTTGAGTTTCCTTTCTTCACAAGATGTGGACTATTTTGAGTTAAGATATTAGTTTAGTTTTAATGGATATTCTGAGAGGAAGGTAAAACAAAAAGAAATATAAGGGACTCGGTTTTCATATGCTCTTGCAGGGAAAATAAAAACTTGACAGGAACTGCACGTTATGCCAGTTGCAATACTCACCTTGGAATTGGTAAGCCAAGGAAATAGACCATTTAGCTTTCTGATATCTATCTTGCCATCTTGCTATCTATATCAATAGATATTTACATATCACTTTCTCTGTGTGTATTTAAAATTGTTTGCAAGCCCTGGTCTTACCTCGTCTGTTGGTTTTATTGCAGAGCAGAGCCGACGAGATGATTTGGAGTCACTTGGCTATGTACTGTTGTACTTTCTTAGAGGAAGGTACTAGATTTCTTTTAATTTTCCCATCAATTGCCAATTATGCATGTCTCTTAGCCTTAGAATCCTAGAATCCTAAGTATGGTTTTAAATTGAAGTTTTGGATAGTCATGATTGAGGAGTGATGAGACTCCCATCGGCTTATTTTTTGAGGGGTGTGTTTGTGTGTTTTATAGTTTAGTTTTTTTTTTTTTCCCAATTGTGAACCTTCTATATTTCTTTATGCAGCCTTCCATGGCAGGGTTTGAAAGCTGCCACAAAGAAGCAGAAATATGACAAAATTTGTGAAAAGAAATTGTCAACTCCTATTGAGGTGATTGCGGACTATCTAGGCATATCTTGAAAAGTTCAGTTTTTCTGCATACATTTAAAATGCATCTCTTACTTTTCAGGTTCTATGCAAATCTCATCCTGTGGAGTTTGCATCATACCTACATTACTGTCACTCTTTGACATTTGATCAACGACCTGATTATGGATTCTTGAAGCGACTGTTTCGAGATCTGTTTTCTCGTGAAGGTATTGGTTAACTAATTCTAGCCATTAGTGAAACATTGGAGGGGGGGAAAAAGACATTTACATCTGTCTATATTTGACGTAATTTTCTCTTTTGTTTGCTGTGGCAGGATATGAATTTGATTATATTTTTGATTGGACTATCATAAAATATCAGCAGGCACAAAAAAGTAGAAGCCAACCTCGTTCATCTGTTAGTATCTCTTTGTCTTTGTTCCTTTATTTTCTTTGTCCTTGTCCAGCCCCTTTATGTTAGACTTTTACTCTCTATTGTTTAAAATTGAGATTTTAGCATCACTTATAATGAGCTTGAACCTTGACATGCTACAGCCGGTTCCTGGTGCAAGTAGTAGTCATATAGTGCCAACAGATATGGAGAACCCTCAAGGTTAGATCCTGCTAATGCACTGTGTGAATTTAACAAGTGAATCTTGTAATTTGATTAAATTGTCACAAGTAGTAGCCTTAGAAGTTAAATAAGTGGACTGCTGAGACAATATTATTTGAAATTTTAATTTGGTTGTTCTTTCTGTATTCAAACATCTTTTGAGTAGATGATGATGTAATTTTACAGTATCAGTAGTGTTCAACTAAAATATGAGTGCCTTTCAGGTATATAATAAGATCATGCATGAGAGATGTACTTTCTTTTTCTTGTCGTGATGTTATCTTTCTGTTGGAAAACAGTGCGAGTACTTGACTTGGATTATGGGGATGTGAGCTCATATTTGTTAATTGTTAACTCTTCTAGTAGATGGTTGAATGAGAAGATATTGCTTTTTCCAGAACTTAGCACTTACTTGTATACTTAAATTCCAGGCGTGGGTTGTTGACATTGACGTAACATGTAAGGTCAAGTAAAGCTGTATGGTTAAAGAAGTTGAATTCTTTCACAATCCCTATATAGTGAAAGACGGTTTCAGAACAAGCCCAACAATTGTGAGGCGCATATGCATGGATATTTCTTGAATGCTAAATTTTGATTGTCATTGTTACTATCTAATTGGCAGGAGGCAATAATGCTCTTTATTCCTCTGACATCATGCGATCTGGTGGTCCTAGTGTACGCATGCAATTCAAATCAACAACAGGCAAGAATTTGAGCTCTGATAATCATGTTGATAAGAATGTAAGTCTGCTATAATTCTAATCTAGTGGGAAAATAAAGATTGTTAGATCCCCAGAATGTCCCTTCTATTGATGAATATGTTGTCAGTTGAAGATGGTTTTTCTTGAAGAGAAGTTTTTTCTTGTAGGGATTTTGTTGCATCCTTGAAATATATAATGCCATTTTTCCTGCTTTATGATGCCAAATTCCCAATTCATCAAAAACACAGAAAACCAATGGCCTGAAAATTTCTATTTTGTAGACTGTACCTGATGCACACATCCCTTCTACTTCATTTTCACTTGTTGGGACCTCCAAAAGAAATGCCCCAAAGCCTGTTTTGCCCGCCGAAGCTGCAACTCCTGGTCAAGGACACAGCAGCAAAATTGGTCCTTCAAGTGGCTGGATTTCATCGTTGCAACGCATTCATTCTGCTAAGTAATTCACATGGTAATTCTCTTGCCATACATCGGCATTATATAAAATGCTATTCTTATTGTTGGTAATGCTGTTCCACTATCATCTTTAACAGTATGGTTGACTTAGTATTGTATATCAGTGTGATACTTCTGTTGGAGGCAGCAAAAATGGTGACTGGTGTCACTTCAGCTATTTATCTGTTTAAGATGTTTCCAGCGATAGATCTAAGGGACTCCAATGTGCTTTGTTCCTCTATGATAGAAGCTCACATAATTTTTTTTTTCCTTTAGAGGACCAACTAGAAAAACACATTGGTTGGTATGCAACATCTTGGTCGGTTTCCCCTCTTTGCAGGGTGAAGCTTTTTCTCTGACTGTAGGTAGGCCTTGATGATTCGGTATCACATTTTCTTTCATCCAACTCCCAAAAGTTTTGGTCCTTTGTTCTGTACATGGATGTCTTGATAACTCATACAAATACAATATTCTGGTTCTATGTAATGTGAAGATTTTCTCCTTCCCCCAACTTTTCACTAGGTGATACAGTTCCCCATCTCCAAATGTTGTTTGACATTTTTTTTTTGTTAAAAAGGTTGGCTCCATCAAGGTTATGAGATCATGGTGTAATCTTACTTTTTTTTTTTTCCTGACATCGTGCTATTGGGCCCTTGGCATTCAGGAGCATTTTATCTTCAATCACCAATAGTTCCATTTAACTAACTACACATATTATTTTTTTAGTATAGTCATATACATATGTAAGATTTTGTGATCCTGTAAATATTTTGTCGTATAGCAAGTCTGAATAATCCTCCCAACTGTCAATTCATACTTTGTAATTTGCAGGATTCCTTTCTTCTACAGCATTGTTTGATGGGAAGAATATAACATGGAGCTATCATGCAGGGATGTCAGATGAAGGTCGCAATACATATAGTTCTGGATTTTCATGGCTGCTCATCTGGGAAGACACTACCTAAAACTCCAACAGTGGGAACAAAATGATACTGATTTTGGTGCAGGTTGCTTGTATGTGTGCATAATTGTATTGCATACTTGGTTTAAATGAGAAATAGTGGAATTGGTTATTCTCTTGTGAAGTAGAAGTTAGCCTCTGTATTATACAGCCAAGAATTTGAGATGTAAGAATTACCATTCAAGCTTGTTTGTCTGATGATTTTGCAAAATTCAAGTGAGCAACATTATTTTGGTAATCACGTGATTTGAATTGCAGCTGCTTGTCAATGTTGCTGGATGGAGGATGAGTAGTGGGATTGTACCTCATTTATATGGATTATTCATTAGCTTATCAAGGAAATTCTCGCCATTGGGTGGTATTCTGCAAATATTTGTGTTTGGAATGGAAGTTGTCTCCAGCGTGGATCAGTTGACAAATGCTCTTGGAGGTCTTCAAGCACTAGTTTTTTCAGGTGAGTGAAATTATTGGACTTAAAACAAACATAGCAGTCTGGGGTTTCATTCAGTTTCGCGCTTGGGCAGTTGCTTATGTACTTGAAGAATTTTGCTACGAGACTTTAGAGCATGTCATATTTTTTGGTACAACCGTAGCTATTTGTTGTGAATATCATGGGTATTGGTAGCTGAAGTTAATGAAGATAACTTGCAGCTGTATCAGCAAGTCTCTGGTCACCTCCCTGCTTCGTTGAAATTCCCTTTGCGACCTTCAGGCATGCTGTATGAAATGCGTAATTATCTCGCTCAACTGGGAACACCTTATTCATTTATCAGGGCTCTGTTACAAGGATAATGGTGATCCACTTTTTCCCGGGATCACTTTCTATGCTGTAGGAATTATTGTGATTCTGGGTTACTGCATCACTGATCTAGTCAGAGATGGTACGCAGAAGGCACGTTGTGCAGGACTAAGGTGTGCAGCTCTGCAGGTCTGCCTTTTGGAGTGGTCGCTATCTTAATGGAGCAGATATAAGATATGCTATTTAAGTTTGACCATTAGCATCTACGAAGATGAACACAATATTAGGATTTTGGCAAGACATGATATTTTTGGTGCAAAGTTCTTAAATCTTTGAGAGGCGAAATATATAAACTACTATAAAAATTCCTTGTTGGCTGCTTCCATGTCTATACGGTAGTCTCCCAAATTCTTGGCCGGTTACTCATTTGGACTATTAGGGAAAAAAATGGAAAACTGGATGCTCCGTTCGATGCAGATGGCTCCAGTATGATAGTTTCTTCAGAATACCTTTAAATTTTCACAGATACATTAGCGAGGTAAAACGAGTTTCCAACCGAAAAAAAAGGTGAAAAATGCGCGGCCCGTTTCTAAAGTTTAATCTCAACATATGATGTTCTCCTCAAATATAAGCGATTTTCTATTCAGCTTGTAAAACATGAATCTTCCGCCCATATTGCACGAATGTGAACCCGCAGCGAGTTGTGCAACATACCCGCTACCAATGTAAAATTTCTTACCTCACACCATATTAGAGCAATAACATAAAATTAATGAATCCCAATGTTACCAGTAATTCTCAGATCTATGGTGAAAGAAGACCGGTTGGAATATTTTAGGTGAATGGCGGCTAAATACAATACAGTGCAGCCTTCACTGGATTTACTCATTTGTGGTATGCAAAAATTGGCCTATCAAATCCGACTTTGCTGCCTGACAAGGCTGAAGTGATGTCCTCAACCTTTCTAAATCCGATCTGTAATATTCAAAATATCAACAGAGGATCTAAACTGCAGTCATGGAAAATGTTCAATTTAACCATGTTACTATGATAAATTCGAAATACATACCTTGTCTAAAAGAATTTCCATGAAACAATTGGGACGGAATATGATGGTCTGATAATTTTTTGATGTTGTCTGCGTAAGTGGAAAATAATGCCTTGGCAAATTAACTCAACAATAAAAACACGAAAAACTGGGACGATTATGCTAATACAATGATCATATGGATCTGTAATTTTAAGGGAGAAGAGAAAATCCAATTGCAAACAGGTGCCCATCCAAACACTTGTGATCGTTTTCACAAATGTTTTCCAAAATGGACAAGGAAACCTTTTGGAGACCTAAAAGACAATGTCAGCTCTTATGTGCCATTACCACTGTATACCTATTATTTGCATGAATGCTGCATATAAGAGAGATTCAGACAACCATCCTGATTAAACCTGAACGTGCTATGCAGGTATGCAATAAGAAAAGAAAGTTCAGCAGTACCTCAGATACAAGATGATTATTTTCATATGATCGCCAAGGTTGAGGTTCCAGCACTAGAATGCCACCCTGATTAACAGGAATAAGTAAATAAATATCATAGATAATATTTAACAATACAATAATTGATAAGTTTAATTACCGGACGAAGAAGCCTCCATATTTTTGAAAATAAAGTTATTAGTCCATCATCACCCCAGTTCAAATGAATCCACTTTGTCACACTCAAGCTGCAATTCAAAGGGCAAGGATCATATTAAGATCAAAAGCTAAACAAGCATATTCAAATGTATTATTCTATACAACATTGAAAATGATGATTAACTATTGCTTATGTAGAATATTTTCTACCTAGATACCAGAGACAAAATGCATTCATCAAATGGAAAGGGAATTAAGAGCTGCAAAATACCAGGGCAAGGAGATTATTCAGCTAACAAGCAAGCAACATATTTAAGGGAGGAAGGTAGATTAGCAAAATAGTTCTTGTCAAGATATTGTTCCCAAGAAAAGCTTTACTAAGACAGCACATTACATGCTACAAAATTAGAAACAGGAGTTGCAAATTGAGCATTGAACCTCATCATATATTAATTTTTATTCCATACTGAATTCCACAAGACTTTTAAAAAGCCAAATACATGACAGGATTCTCATAAAATTAAATGTGATTTTATTGCTAGGAAGTTTTTTCAACTTATTTTATCCAATGGCAATTTATTATCTTTTATATTGTTTTCTCTAAGAATGCACATTTCATTAACACAACAAGTGGAACTTACCAAAGAATTGTATCATACTGCTCCTCTCGCTGACACCAACTCTGAACAAAATTCTCTTTTCGGAAAGAAACTATATCAAATAGATCTCCTTCCTCAGAATGTGAACTGTCCCTCGCAATCTCCTGTTTCTCATCTGATGATGGATTTGCACAGCTCTCTAGATCATTTACCTTCTCTGTAACCTTCACAATCGAAGCCTTTGCACCACTCTTCTGAACCCGTTCTGCTCTCACAAATTTTCTCAAGTGCCAATATGCATCTGAAATTCGATCTGAAAGATAAAAAGAGATTCAAAAATAGCATAAGCAATGTTAGCCAACCTGTTCAAGTTATATACACAATAATGCAAACCAAAAAAGAGAAACTTCCCCAAAATCTAAGCTTTTCAAACAACAAAAGCACATAGCAACATGAAATATTTAGATTTTCATATTGGATTATTACTAAGTGCAACCACGTAGTTAAATAGAATCTTTATTTGATGAATGACTATAACAAGATTCTTACCAGAGTCGATGTCAATCCCAAGAATTCTGTGGCAATGAAACTTTTTTGCTGTAAAATAAAGATAAAAAACAATGCAGTCAATATTACACCAGTCGTAAGCCAAAAATTGTTAGACTACATACAAATAAGGTTAGCTAGCAAATTCCATATTACATCACATAACTCATAGCATTAATCAACAATGCAACAAATTAATTGTAATTTAAACAACCATGAAAATTTCAAGCTCTTTACTCTATCTAAAGCTGGAAAAAGTACTGGAACAAATACAGGCAGCAGATTGTAAAATATGGACATGATATTTCATTGAAGGAGAAGTATAAAGCTCAGAAAACACTCAGTTTCTCATTGATATAAAGAAGACAACAACCGGAACTAAGAATTTCTAAAACGCTTGCTCCCATCACCTTCAATACATAGTATCAAAGAAGGGCAGAGTTGGCAAAGAGCAGTGACCAAGCATCGATCAACAAGCACAAAATAGGTGAAGAAATAGAAGTCCTGGAATCAAAAAAGAAAAAAAAAGTTGCAAGTAGAAAAGATAAATAGATTACCAATCTGGATAGTGATAATGCCACTATTGCAGCCAATGTCGAGACAATCCTTGCCTTGAAACCACTCCCGCTTGAAAACCTTAAGGCGAGGGTCCTCGTCCATGCCTTGACCAATCTGATGAACATACACTTTAATCAGAAAACCCTAAATTACTTACATATAGATTATACAAAATTTTAACCAGAGATCATCCAAACAATGATAACAAACATCATGTAAATCAATTTTAAGTAGTCGATGAAAAATAAAGTAGGCGTTAGGGAAGAAATGTACGCGATAGCCATAGTAGCTTCTGTAGTTGCCGAAGGCGAAAACGTCTTTGCGTTTCCTCTTCTTGCTGTTAATTTGGGCTTGAGTTTTCTCTTTAGTATCCTTCTCCTCCACTGTGATATTCTCTTCGCTTTTATTTTGTTTTTCTTCTGGATTCTTAAGCTTCTGTTTCTGCTTCTGCTTCTGCTGCTTCTTCTTCTTCTCCGTGATTTTTTCTTTTTCTTTCTCTTCTCTCATCTCGTCTAAAGACATCTGCTTATGCCTGTAGGGTTTAACATCTATTATGGCTAAAGCCATTTATAGTTGGCAGAACACGAAAGGCCCTTAAAAAAACAGGGAAAACGAAAAAAGAGAACGAGTCTTTCAAGTCTCAGCGACTAAGTATGCCGGGTAACACTCACTGTATAATACGATGTAAACGGGTGGCTGCGATTTCCTTCCCGTCGACCTGCAGCCTGCTGCTGCTTTGATTAAAATGGTGACGCTGGTCACACCGCCAAATGAAGCAGAAGATGGCGCCTGTCGGCTGTGAAGCGGGGAGGAAGGGGCTGTGGTGTGGTTTCGGAGATCGGGAAAAGAAGTGGACGATGGGTTTATGTTCGCCCTGTTCCACTTATAAAAGTTTGACCAGCCTAGCTGCTGTAATAATTGTTTCACTAGCAAAGAAGCATAAGTGTTTCATACAAAATAAAACTGAATTAATTTTTAAAATATAAAATAATACTATGAATAAATATTTAAAATTTATAAAAAAATTAAAATATATAAATGTAAAAAGAAAATTGCAACAGTGTTAACTATTAAATATTAAAACAAATTGTTTGGCTAATGATATAAAAAGGTGCAATTTTAATTTAAACAAATTACAGCAAGAAAACTTTTGAGTTTAATCATATTTAACTTTCAAATAATTTTAATTAATTTTATATTGAAGACTTTCAAATTGCTATAAATTTTTAAATAATTTTAATCAATTTTAAATTAAATACTTATTTAATTATAATTATTATATATTTTAAAAATTCTTAAATCTTATTATTGAATTTTCCATTTTAAATGAATACCTGAAAGAAGTCGACTAAAAGTTTCAGAGTTTAAAATCTAAATCCTTCGGTTTCAAGTGAATCTCTAAATCTAATTAGTTTCATATGCTATAACCATCATGAAGAGCGGAGATCCTGAGTTTGGGCAATTGAGACCTCTGTAAGGAGAATGAACAATCACATCTATCCAATGCATTTCTTTGCGACCAAACATCTGAATACTTCTTTTGAAAGAACGAACTAAACTTTTTACAAGACATTTTTTGGCGCCATTTATAAGCTGCTCAGGCATGAGTTTTTTTGCAAGAATAATTTTCTAACCAAAGAAATAGGGGAAGATGATTTAACAGATACTAGTATGATCTCCAATATCCTTCACGGCTGCAAAGCTCCCGGGTAGATTTTTATTGCTACGGTCACTGTGAACGAGGCTATATTTTTATCTACAAAACGGGATTTTGATCGTTATCTCACAGGTTAACCAATTTTGACAATCATTTGGGCCCGAGATTTTTTAATTCCAGGTTTGGGTGCTGCTCTAGGTGCTGCTCCACTAAAAACTCACTCCAGTTCCTTGAGAAAATCAATATTGTCTACAAAAACCTGCAAAGCAAAGAATGTACACCGTAAGCTTAATGAGCAATACAAGCTTTTGCATTGGCTCACATCATGCTTGTGCAGCAAAGTTAATGATGGAACTAATCCACATAAGGTTGCCCAACTCCATGCTAAATCAAGTTTTTGTCCAACTTTGACATAAAAATAAATAAAGTTTTTGTCGTGATGAATTTACTTTTGCTTTTGGCAGATGTTGATATTACATTCAACGAATTTACACAACCATAGTATACCTATAAAAGCAGCAGTAAATGAAATGTGAATTACCTATAGGAGACAATTTTAAATAAAAGAAGATTTGAAATGGATACTGGTTTTCATGTTTATACTATATATTACTAAAATTCATATTCTATAACTCTATACGCAGTTTAAGTCCTACAACTAAATATTTGGATTGAACTTATTTACTACCAACAGTTCCACTAGCTGTGTCAATAAATTTATGTGGTAAAGAATAGCGATCAAGTTATTGAATTTAATAATAATGTGTTTCAAGCATAACTTTATTCAAAAGGGGAAAAATTAAGCATTTCAAACAAGAATGAAACAAAATCTCACGAGCATACCGTCTTCCAACCATCAGGATCCAAGCATGCAGTTATCTTGGTGTTGATGCCAGGTAATGGTCCAGGTTCCCGGGTAATCTTCCCACCAAACAGTTTGATTGCTTCTGCAGTTTTATAGACATCATCTGTGCCTATTGCAATCTGTTATAACAAAAGAAACACGTCCAGATAGAAACAATTAAATGGAATTTGTTGCTTCAAAGTCGATCAATTATTTTCATTAAGTATAACACTAATAGGCTCATTGAGAATTTCACAAATTAGAGAGAGTTACGCAAAAACAGAGCTCATATTATGAGAACCACACATGGAAGAGAAAAAAAAAATATCAATCATAACAAGCCAAAAGTTACCACCTGAGCATATGCATTTCCTTTGTCATATTCAGTGACCCCAAAGTTGTATGTCAACTCCAGCACAACATTTTTATCTTCAGGACCATAACCCATCATTGCTATAGTATACTAATAACAACAGAGATAGGAATACTTCAGTTTGGACAGTAAAAGCAGCTTTCAAACAAACAAAACAATATCAAAATCAGCCCAGAAAAATATAAGACAGCCATACATATTTCATTGAAATAGAAGACCAAAATGAGAAGCCAAGAGAGGAATGGAAGCCCTAAAACCTCCCAAATCTTCCCAATATCTCTGTCCAAAGCATGCATTTTAATAGTAAATATTATTTCTAGGTTCAAATTTGTTGGCGAGTGAAAGATAAGGTGTTGAACATGTTAGACAGGGACATCAGGGAAAGAAACTACCTTAAAGTCCATCGTTTCTCTAGTTTCCCCTTTTATGAGGAACCTACTCTTAAATAAGATGTGAATCTCTATCAAGGGAATCAACTGCGCAACTTTCACCTTAAAATCAGGGATGATGTATAAAAACCGGAAAGAAACAGAAACTCGACAATTGATTTCCTACAAAGCTCATAACCTTAAAGGCCAAAATTCCCAACTGCTTATTGTGGGCCCCACAGAAATTCTACCATGAAAGCAACTGAAAGAAGCTTACTACCCCTTAGACTTTGTTCTGACAACACAACAGAATGCACGTTCTATATCATCTCGCTCTAGCACACAGGCTCAGGCAAGGTCCCTTTCCACTCCACTACTGCACTCCTTTGATATAGATGAAGCAAAGTAACTGCTCTCTCCCATGCATTGATCTTTGAAAAAATAAACTTCCAATAGAAGCATAAAAGAAAGTACACTGACAAATCCAGTCTAAATATTATCATAATGCACTCAAATGACCCAGATTAGGTATATGATATTTTAGTATGCTGAATACATTCATTTTGTAATTGAAGCCAAATCACCTTGTACTCTGGATTATCCCGTTTGCGAAGAAGCTCCATGCCAAAAGCCTAAATAACAAAACAAGGTGTGAATTGAAAGCCATTTACATCACATAATCAGAGAAAACAAACCAAAACAGCACAGGTAATTTATACAAAAATGCTTGGTCCTATTCATACTAACTCTCACCTTCTCATAAAAATTTATAGAACGATCAAGATCTCCAACACGAAGCATAACCTGACAAAGGGGCTCAGGTGTAGGACCTCTTTCCAAAAGTTCAAACTTATAACCATCAGGATCTTCAATAAAAGCAATAACTGTACTGCCACCTTTAACAGGACCAGGTTCTCTAGTTACTTTGCCACCCTTAGCCTTTATGAGCTCCACAGTCTTTGCAACCTAATATAAATAAATAAGACTAATGAAATCCAATTCATTTTTGTTACAGGCCAAAGTACAGCAGACAGTCTAAGATATATCTAACCAAGGATAAGGAAATCAAGGATAGTCAAGGGTGACGACAGAGCATCAAATGAAATGTACCTCAAATTGGAAAAGTCAAACAAAAAATAAATATTCACCGAAAAGGAACTTACATCATCAACCGCTATTCCAAAATGTCCAAATCCAGTTCCAATGTCATATTTGTCAACTCCATAATCTGGCATAAATAGACATAAACATTTACAACATAAAGTACATTGTCAAAGCATTAAAACACTATACTAGTTTAACTATAAAGTGCTAAGTTAGCAAAGCTAAGTTATAATATTATAGCTTCTAACTTATAGCTTACTGTAAGTGAGTTCTATGACAAAGTGAGAATCTTCTGGTCCATATCCAAGAAAGGCATTTGTATATCTCTCCTCTGGTATGTCACGTTTCCGCAGCAGCTTCATTCCTAGACACTCTGTGTAGAATCTGCAGTCACCATACATTTGTGTTTATATGTTAAGTTACTTGCCATTGTTTAGAGACAAAGTAGCATGTGATATAATAAAGGAAGTTCACTTGAGTTTGCCATAACATACTTGATAGTCCTGTCCAAATCCCCAACACGATAAACAACATGTAGCATTCTTCTCTTATCCTTTTTTACCCACTCTAGAGAATTTTCTTGGGAGGCAATTGTGCTTCCTTGTGCCATGTTTCCGGCAGCGGCCACCACAAGGTTGTTACTCTCTCCTCGCCAAGGTTTAGAAGCTTTCAAGCCAAAGAACTGTGATTGTGGAGCGGCTGCACAGCATATATAAAATTACAAGTTTGCAATACATCCCAACCTATCTGGGCATGAAGTATGCCACAACAGGACTGAGCTTTTCAAAGTCTCTGTGTGTCCATATATATATATATATATATACACACAAGCAATTCAAAACACAAACTCAATAAAATTGGAGGGGGGGGGGGTCAATTCTCAACATGATTCAAGGAGTCACATGAATCATAATAATAATAATAATTGCAGTTCTTTGAAAAAACAACCTTGTACAAATTGTTTGATATGCAAGGATTTCAAATTTTTTCTTCAAAACCACTCTTCCTCATAAAATTAAATAGCAGATCGATTGAGTTTGACGCAACGCAACAGCAATGTGACACAACTAGGAAGTGAACCTATTTACAAGTGGTATTATTATTGCATATTTTCCTTTTACCGGTGAATTTGTTCAAATTCATAACACGCAAAGCATAAAAAATTTAAAAGTGGCCCATAATTAAATAAAAATGGCATTCATGATCAGAAAACAGTATAATCCAGCGAAAAAAAAAATAATAAAAAAAAGCAATTCAAAGCTCCGTCAGTCTACTCTCCATTTCCAAGCAACAAAAGCTACCAGAGCTAAGAAAGAGAAATGAAGAACGATTCACATAGTAATTTACATAGAAGAAAAGAGAAAGAGATAGGGAAATTACCACTACCGAGAGAAGCGAATCTGCGAGAAGAAGTGACTGAAGAAACGTAAAGAGAAGAACGAGAAGTGGAATTACAGAGCCTGAAAGAGGAGAGAGAAGGTCGAATTGAGGAAGCCATAGGGATTATCCTCACCATTAAAGGCCAAAATCTCTCCCTACTTTGCAGAGATTTTCACAGATAGAGAGGGATAGGGATTGGCTTTCATAAAATTTTGGTGAGAAATGAAAGGAGAATATTGGAATTAGAATAAAGCCTTTTTTTTTCCAAAATTTGTTTGTGCTTAGCTGTGGAGTGAAGCGAGCGACCGAGCTGAGTGAGAGTTTTTTTAATTTTATTATTTATTTATTGGAGACTCGATTGGCCGTTGGTTCGGACGACGATCACGAGTCTTCCATGTGTCTCCACTCTCCGCTCACCTTCGCCAGGGTCCCAGTGGCAGTGTTTGTTTCCTGGGTTCTATCTATCTGCAGCTGGAATAAACGATCCCGAGACGAGAAAGCCAATTTCAACTGATGCTAGGCTAGCCCACAGGATTTAAGGAAATTACCATTCGCCCATTTTCCACCAGGCTGGGCTTCACACATAAACGAATATGAAATATTGATTCTGTTGGGCCCAACTGGGACGTTTCTTAACTAGTAAAGTAGGGATCAATTGAGATGAGTAAATTCAATTACAATTAAAAACTTAATTTAATCGTTTTAATTTAATTTTATAGTTTATTTTATTTTTAATTCTCTTTTTAAAAAAATTACTTAATTAATTAACTGATCGAATAGTGTCATAAAAAAGTTAAAGAGGATAATATATAAAAAGGAAGGAATAAAGAAAATTTGACTTCTTTAATGCTGTTTGAATATATTAATAATATATGAGAAAAGAAGAAAATAAGGAAAAAAATAATTATATTTAAATTTTTTTTCTTATGTGTAGTTAATTGTTTAGTGTGGAAGGATTTAAGCACTTCTAATATAAAAACTACAATTCCCTCCAATTTCAAGAAAATTATTTTGAATTAATTATTGATGTTGCAGGGATTAGATTGTTGACGTGGTCAGAATAGAGTTATACTATGATTGGCTAGAACCTGCAATGTAGAGGAAGTGAGGTAGTGGTGGGTGTTCACAGCAACCATTCTGATACTCAAATCAATATACTACGTAATAGAGAGAATGCAATGGATTGCTTAGAATTTGAATGGTATGAGATAATAGTATATTTTTATCTCTGTGATTCTTCTCCTTTTATATTGTAAGAATGTGAAGATAAATATGAAATTTTTTGATAATCCAGTGATGATGTGGTCGGCTGCTTGATAAGAGATATCGCCAGCTAATAAGATGGTAATCCCACGATTACAGGCGTAATGAGGATATACTGGGTTGTGCTTGATAACAGTAACTTTGTGTCAGGACTCGCCCTGGAAAGAGCAAGTCTTTGAGGATGAACCAGCAGTTAAGGTATCTGAGTCTTCTTTTTATCGGACTGGACCGTATTTTTCACTTATCATATCCTTGCACGTGTCGCAGTCTTGTAGTGACAGCTCATTGCTTATTTTGGGTGATTATTATATAGCATTAGAGGTCTCCCACTGGTTTTTTATTCTTCAGATTTAAAGGAGATAGTTGTTCTCGAGGTCTGGGGTATGTGGCCTTCTGAGATTGATTTTTTGCTGCTCACGCCGTTTCGTCTATCTAGCCTCTCAATAATGACCGTACTACTTATCGTGCCGCATTTAAAGTCTGTCATCAAAATCGTCTTATAAAAGCCATTCTTCTTCCCTAAATACCATTTTTGCTCTCTCCTGTGATCCTTTGATTTTAGAGAAACTCATTCGCAAATTCTTTTATGCTTATACTCCTTACGGTAATTTTCGTTTCCTTTTTCCTTTCAGTATGAACAAGAATACTTCTTCTTCCCTTTCTCTTAGTGGGGTTCTACCTATAGCTCCTTCTCCAATGACTCCATCCGTGCCTCGGCCCTTATCATTCCGTTGAGGGAGGCTCCAAAAAGCGAAAATAGCTTGATTACTGATACCCCATCTGTCATCTTGGAGCGTGATGTAGAGTGTCTCTATGATACCTATCAAATCCTCGAGAGACTTTCCGTGTCTTTGCTCATTCTCTACGCGTCCGTGTGAGTGACTTGATTCCTACTGAGAATACTATTATGGTTTTTGTGGAGCAATTGAAGGCGGATCTCCGATTCTCTATGGACCCATTTTTTATGGATGTCCTTCGGTTCCACAAGCTTTCGGTTGCCCAACTTCATCCTAATAGCTAGAGAATTCTAGTAGCTTTACGGTTTGTTTGCCTCAATAATCACATCGAATCGAGTGTAGCGCTTTTCTCCCAGTTATACCAGCTTGGTACCCATAAAAATGAAAAGTTTTGGTACTTTAGCGAGCGAAAGTATTTGTCCATGTTTGACTGGATACCTTCCTTCTTGAAGCGATGGAAAAATAAAATTTTCATCCTTCGTTAAAGGACACCAAAGGGTTTTGGACGCCTTCAAACAAGCTAGCACTATTGGTGGAATTGAAGAAGGATGGGGTCTGTCCAAATAGGGATGAGGATGAGACTTTAGCCTTTCTCTTGATGAAGGCTAAATCCCCAAAGAAAATTTACATCACACAGCGGTAAGGAGTGCCATTTTGTATCAGCAAAGCAATCTGCAAGCAAGTCAGACTCGGAGTCCTCACATGCCTAACCTTCTCAGCCTTGGGAAAGGTACTTTCCTGGCTAGAGATCAGGGTACTTCTCTTTCTGCCTTTTTTAAATTTTGAACTACCTTGCTTACTTACTTTTCTCTTTTTAAAGATATGGCTGGGTCTCAAAAGCAAATTTACTAAAGCGGCACGTGTTGCCCGCAAAGGCAAGGCTGTTGCTAAGGCAACTAATCCCCCTGCTAAGCACGCTCACCCTGCAGAAGAGGTGATCATGCTTCTTCCTATCCTGTCCCCACTTGTGGGAGAAGAGTCAGCACACCCTCAGCCTGAGTCTTCTGCGCTGAGCGCTTCTGCTTCTGCCCCAGATTCTGAGCTTTCTTTTGTTGCCCCACCCCATCTGAACCTGCTCCTGCGAGAATGGAGGTCAAATCTTCCTGGCCTCTAAGCATCCAGCACTTGGCATTAGCACTAAATGGAGTGCTCTCCCTCCTTGATGATCCTACCATGGGCCTCCTGCTAATCAAAAGTGCCCTAAGGCCTCTGGATCGCTATCGCCTGAATGAGCTCGAGATAGATGAGCTTTTTAATAATGTCATGCACTCTGCCCTAAAGGGTGCTCTTTGCACCTATATGGCCAAGGAGCACCATAAAGCCTTGAGGTCGAAAGTTGGACACCAAAGAGACAGACAGAAGGCTTTCGGTGGAAGAGTGCTCAAGGTTGAAGGCTCAGGTCGATGAAGTTGAGGGCACCATGAAGGAGACCCTAGAATCGGTAGATAAGCTCCAGGTTGAACTAAATGAGGCTAACACTTTTAAGCTGGCCCTTGAGAATCAGACATGTCGAGGATCAGGTGGCCCTTGCATCGCCATATCCTGGAGTTACAGGCTCAAGGACTAGGGGCCCGCGCTGCTTCTAATAGGGTTGCTGAGCTCAAAGCAGAGCTACAGGAGATGGTAGTCTAAAGTAGAGAGATGTTCGTACAAGGTCAAGACTCGGTAAAGAAGGAGTTGGTGAAACGGTTTCCTTCCAAAGACTTTTCTTGGATAGATGACATTTTCTCTAAGGAGGAGAAGGATGCGATTGAAGAGGGAGAGGGACGAGCTGAGAACAGCCCCAACGACCAAGTCCCTAATGACAATGTAATAGATAAAATATCGATGTAACAGAGATTCGGACGGAGGAACCTGAAAATATCCCTCCTCCTATGTAATCTTTTATGACTAATGAAAATATTTTCTCATTTTTTATTATTGTCTTCACTAAATGTCTTTATGCCCTATATTCATTCACAGCCCTCATTCAAGACTTTAAACAAATTTCTTTTAAATAATTGCTAAGGGTTAACACCTGTCTACCATAGTAGTAATGAATATCTTGAAAATCTTTGAATAATAGAAATAACACCCGTATATATGGCTTGACGTATGCTTGCCTCGGGTCTAAACACTAGTCCCATGGCTTGGGCCTCGAATGTCTCAAAAGTCTTTCATGGGGCTATCACTCGGTAATTGAGTTTGACGAAACCTGTTCGTGGCTTGGCTCAAAGCCCTCAATTAATGGGGCCCTCGCCCATTCTTTTGGCTTGGCTTATACCCGCCCTATGGCCTTGGGTGTAATACCCGGCTCGAGTCCGGCATCGGCATTCCTGTCGTCCGGTGGAATCTCGGGTGTCGGAACCCTCGAGAAGGGTAATGCATATGTTTTCCAAAGTTTTTCCACTTGTTTTCATGTTTTGAAGTGTTAAAAGACTTGAGGTTTGAAAGAAAAGCAACAAGGGAGAAATGCAAAGGTTCGGCCGCCGAAGGTCACTTTCGGCCGCCGAACATTGCATGGTTGCGGCTTCACGTTCGGCTGCCGAAGGTGGTCTGGCCAGCCACCTATAAAAGGGCCAAAGGTCGGTGAGAGGAGGGTATTTTCTCCTCCACTTGCAGCCAGAGGTGAGTTCCAGCCTCTTCCACGTTGACTTTCATGTTTTCCATGATTTTCATCAAATCTTTCAAGAGTTTTAAGAGTTTTGGTGACTTATGAAGGTTTTGAGCAAAAGAACCACGTTTTGAAGCTTGGAGCTTTGGAAGAGCTTTTCTTCATATCTCCACGTTAGGATCCTTCATCCTCAAGTTGTGTACGAGGTAAGTGAAGATCCTGAGCTTCTTTGATGAGTTTGAAAGGTTTTATGAAGTTTGTATGGGTAGTTTGCATGTTTAGGTTTAGGTGAGGTTTTTGGTGATTTGTGGTGTTACAGCATGTTTAAGTGTTATGTGCTATGTTTGTTTGGGGTTTTAGGGTAGTTTTAGACCCCTTTGTGCTTATATATGTGTATATGCTAGTGGGAGTAGTTGATATGCATGTTGGTAGGTTTTTGGGCAAAGTTTGCATGAAACAGAGCAGGGTTCTGCCCTTCGGGCAAAACCAGGTTCGGCCGCCGAAGGAAGGTTCGGCCGCCGAACCCTTTGTGGAGGCAGTTCGGCTGCCAAAGGTTGCCCCCGAAAGCTAGGCTTTCGGTTTAGAAAGGGACTTTTGGCCGCCGAAAGAGGGAGTTCGGCCGCCGAAAGTGTGTGAGTTTCGTCTCTGGACGAGACCTTCGGCCGCCGAAGGTGCCGCCGAACATGCATGAGTTTCGTCTCTGGAGTGGGGTTTCGGCCGCCGAACCTGCCGCCGAAAGTGCCCTGTCCAGCTTTCTTTTGCATGTTTTATGTGATGGTTTAGGCTTGTTTAGGGGGGTTTTGGGGAGTTTCTTAGAGATGTTCTTGAGTGAGTTTGGTCCCTCATTGGAGTCCACCTGTGTAGGTACGGACCAGAGGAATCAGGGAAATCAGCAGTGAGTCCAGTGTCAGAACCTGCAGAGTCAGTTCAGAGATAACCAGAGGTGAGTGGAATTTAACTTAATGTTTTAATATGAGAACTGAATATTTTATCATGCTGCATGCATCATAAATATGCTTAGGGTGAGTGCATTAGTGAACACGAATATGACGCATTGCATGTATCCTTGTACTTGGCATGGCTCCTTGTACATTGCTTATGTGAGACGGCACGGACTTCGTGAGGATTCATTAGCCCTCAGAGGAAAGACCTGGAACAGCCCTACGGGGACCAGGCACACAAAGACCTGGAACAGCCCTACGGGGACCAGGCACATGGTACTTCGGTACCCCAGATGAGATAGAGGGAGTTTTGATCCGTCCGGCCGAGGTGATGTGCTTATGTGTTGCATTCCATGAGAGCATGTTTTATCACCTGCTATTTTATCACTATTCTACTCACTGGGCTATCGTAGCTCATCCCTCTCCCCTAACTCCAGTTGTGCAGGTTCAGAGGTCAGAGAGAACTCAGCAGGGTACAGGAAGAGTACAGAGTATTGTAATAGCTAGTGTGGACATGTAACTGTATAGAGATATTGTATATGTATAGAGATAGTGTCTATGTACAGTTTATAGAATCGTGCTTGACTTATAAGACTTGTAATCCCTTTGTGGAGTCACATGATCAGTTTATGTATGTTTCTTTATTCTTGTATGTTTATGAGCAAAACCAGGCTTAACATTATGAGTTTGATCCGCCTAGAGCCATGAGGAGCTCTAGTAGGGATTGGTAGAGCACAGAGAGAGTGCATGCACAGGTTAAGCCTTGGAATGAAGAAAAGTTTTATGTTTTTACAGCAAATGTATGATCATGTGTGGGAGTTCACAGGTCTACAGACAGGATAGCAGGCTTACTACGGGTCCCGGCGACCTTAAGTCGATCTGGATCCTAGTGCCGGTGGCAGTTCGGTTTCCGGGCTGTTACATTGGGTATGCCTTAGGATTTCTTATAGGGGATTAACACCCGACGAGACTCTCCTTATGGCCCCATATGATTACTTTTGATTGGTGGGACCTATGCCCGGATTGTAGTCTTGGCGGACCCACCTTGCGACCTGGCCTGGTAGAACTCACCTTGTATTTTTATTTAGTGGGACCAACGTCCATATGATTTGGCAAAACCCGCCTTGTGGCCTTATTTAGTGGGACCAACGCCTGGATGGTCTTGCAGAACTTGCCTTGTAACTGGCCTAGCGGAACCCGCCTTATGGCCTAGTTTAGTGGGACCAATGCCCGGATGATCTGGCAGAATCCGTCTTGTGATCTGGCCTGGTGGAACCTGCCTTATGGCCTTACTTAGTGGGACCAATACCAAGATAGTTTGGTGAAATCCGCCTTGTGACCTGACCTGGCATAACTCGCCTTGTGGTCTTATTTAGTGGAACCAATGCCCAAATGGTTTGGTGAAACCCTCCTTATGACCTGGCCTGCCGAAACCCGCCTTGTGGTCTCTTCTTGTCTCCTTTATCTCTTTTCTTTTTTGGAAGAAGGTAATCTCATCGTTCCTTATTATTAAAGAACACAACATATAAAAATAACTAGTTAACTTTTTAATTGAAAGAATTTTCTTATGTTACAAATATATCAAGTGTGGGAAATCACTTGGCTCACCAACTTGGCTAGCTTATAAAATTTATAGGCGAATGACCTCTGAGACTTAAAAGATCTTTTTCAACTTATCAGATCGACAATTACACCTATAGTCTACTTACTTTTTCCAATCATCCCCAGGTCCTTTTATTATTATATATATGATCCCTACAGGCTCTCGATTAGGTGTGATTTTGGGAGTTGTTTTCTCGGACTCAATCTCCTTTCTCCCTTGCCCTTCCTAGTAAATTTCCAAAGAGTGTCATCATTTATCAACCTCTCGATCTCATCCTTTAGTTATTGACATTCTCTTGTCGTATGACCGTGATCTTCTTGGAAACGATAGTACTTTGTCCTATCTCATTTCTCGGCTTTCTCGGGGTTAAGTTTAGACGGCCACCTGATTTTTTTATTATTTTTTCTGATCCACATTAAAATACGAGTCTGTGAGTCATTTAACGTAGTATAATTCTTATACTTACTTTGATCATCCTTCCTTCAAGAGATGGGAGAACTCTTATAATTTTCTTCATGTCCTCGCCTCTCGGGCTTTTAACTTTGCTTCTGATTCTCCCTCTTGTCCTCTTTTAATGCTTGAACTTTATCATCCAGTCTAATATACTTTTGAGCTTTGTCTATCAACTATTGATACGTTGCAGCCGGATTTTTAATCAAGGAATCCATGAACTTGACGTTTCGTGTTTCTTTCTTTGATGTTTTATGTTTCTTTCTTTAATACTTCACACGCTATCTCATAATTTGATTCTTCCACTATATAGCCTTTGTAACAGCCCGGAAACCGAACTGCTACCGGCGCTAGGATCCAGATCGGCTTAAGGCCGCCGGGACCCGTAGCAAGCCTACTGTGAACTCTGTGTACCTGTGATATCCCATACATGATCATACATTTTCTGTAAACATTAAAACTGTGCTCTGATACCAAGGCTTAACCTGTGCTTACTCTGTCTCTGAACTGT
Source organism: Manihot esculenta (assembly GCF_001659605.2). Classification (NCBI taxonomy): domain Eukaryota; kingdom Viridiplantae; phylum Streptophyta; class Magnoliopsida; order Malpighiales; family Euphorbiaceae; genus Manihot; species Manihot esculenta. The sequence continues at coordinate 31,754,271 of NC_035176.2, read as the reverse complement.
AAACCCCTACTAGAGCTCTCATCTTTGCTCTAGGCGGGTCATACTCATACTGTGTTAAGCCTGGTCTTTCATACATGTGAAAGAAAATATTTACATAAACAGACCATGTATATACAAAAAGGGATTACAACTCTTATAAATCAAGCACCATGCTATACACTGTACATTCTACTATCTCTTTACAATTACATGTCCACACTAGCTATGACAAAACTCTGTACTCTTCCTGTACCCTGCGGACTACCCTCTGAACGCTGAACCTGCAAAACTGAGGTTAAGGGAGAGGGGTGAGCTAACTAGCCCAGTGAGTAGAACAGTAATAAAACAGGTGATAAAACATGCTCTCATGGAATGCATCACATCACAAGGAAACACATCAACTCAGCCGGACGAATCAAAACTCCCTCTAACTGTGCCCAGCCCACAAAGGAGCTCTTAGGCTTTCATCTCAATCATTAGTATCGAAGTACCCTGTGCCTGGTCCCCTTAGGGCTGTTCCAGGTCTTTCCTACGAGGGCTATTGAATCCAAACTATGTCCGTACCGTAGCATATAAGCAATGTACAAGGAACAGTGCCAAGTACAAGGATAGATGCAATGCGTCATATTCGTGCACACTAATGCACTCACCCTATAGCACCCGAGATTCCGCCAGACTACAGGAATTTCGAGGCCGGACTCGAGCCGGGTATTACAGCCTTAACATTGAACCATGATATAAAACTCCTTAAAAACTCGCCCTCTCCTTGGTGGATCTTCCGCAAGTCAGAGAAAAGTTTCTTAGGAGATATACATGTAATAAATCTGAATTTAAATAACGTAGCAAACTGTGTAAAGTTTTGAATTAAATCTGGACTCAGATATTAGTACTATTTATGAGCAAAACCTATAAGTGATGGAAACACTCAATATAATACAAAGTCATTGACATCCTGAAACTTCATGGTCATCCTGAAGATTGTCCAGTAACTTTTGGGATCTGTTATTCTATCATACTTGTCCAAACTAGGCAGTTTAAACTTGGTTGAAATGGTTTCTGCTAAATTTTCTTTTGAAAGAGACGAGACACCATCGGGGCCGAAATCCTCCTCTATTCCTTTTGGTACCTTTGCACGGCTCGTACTAGTTTCCAATCTATGCCTTTCAAAGCTTCATCCGATTCATCTTCAGACTCGGCCTTTCCTTTAGGTTGCCTTTCGGCTGCTTCTATTTGAGCTCTTTGAGTGTCTATAGAGGCTTTCTCTGTAACGACCCCAAAATGGACCGTCACCGGCGCTAGGATTCAGGTCGGCTTAAGGCCGCCAGAACCCGTAGCAAGCCTGCTATACTCTCTGTGTACCTGTAAAACTCATACATGATCATACATTTTTTGTGAAATAAAAGCTCTTTTCTCTGTACCAAGACTTAACCTGTGCATGCACTATCTCTGTACTCTGTACTCTGTACTCTGTACTCTGTACTCTGTACTCTGTACTCTGTACTCTGTACTCTGTACTCCTGACTAGAGCTTGCTCTAGATGGGTAACTCATACCTGTTAAGCCTGGTAGTAAAACATATATACATATACAGATCATGTACATAACAAAAGCTTTACAACACAACACAACTAAATCAAGCACAACTTTAACACAACTATTACATCTCTTTCAGTTACATGTCCACTCTAAGCTATTACAAGTCTCTTTACTCTTTCTGTACTTTGCTGGACTGTCCCTGTACACTGGACACTGAACCTGCAAAACTGGGGTTAAGGGAGTGGGATGAGCTCTATAGCCCAGTGAGTAGAACAGTAAAACATCTCAGTAAAATATGATCTCATGGAATGCACCATATCACAGACAATCCATATCAAAGGTAAACCTGTCACCACATAGTCCCAGTAACTCTGTGCCAGGGCGTAGAATCGAGCACCTGGTCTTCCTGTGATATATGTATATGTGTATATAACACCTCTGTACTTACCATTGCCAGGGCGTAGTCAAAGGCTCCTGGACTTTACTATATACCTGCCAGGGCGTAGTCAAAGGCTCCTGGACTTCTCTATACCTGCCAGGGCGTAGTCAAAGGCTCCTGGACTTCCTGTCTGGAACTATTGGATCATTCAGCATTTACCCACACCAACAATTTAGCTATGCAATGCACATCTTTGTGAGTTCTAATGCAATCAACCTATTGCATAAACATGATGCATGAAAGATGCTAAAAGCAGTTAATGTCTTAATTAAAATGAGTCATAAGTTTAGTTCCACTCACCTCTGGCTAACTGGACGGACTGACTGTGCAGGCTCTGAAAACTCTGGAGCAGTACTCACTGCTGCTCTCTCTGGTTCCTCTGGTCTGTATAGGTACAGATAAACTCAAATGAGGGACCAAACTAGCTTATGAACCACTCTATTAAACTCTCCAAGACTCCCCTTAAACTCACTCTAACACTCATGCAAAGTATGCAAAGGAAAGCTGGACAGAACACTTTCGGCGGCAGATTCGGCGGCCGAAAGTCCTCTCCAGAGACGAAACTCAAGCACCTTCGGCTGCCGAATCTCTACTTTCGGCAGCCGAACCCTTTCGGGGGCTAGTTTCGGAGGCCAAAAGGCACTCCAGAGACGAAAGTCTCTAACCTTCGGCAGCACCTTCGGCGGCCGAACTTCCCTCCAGAGCCGAAAGTCCAAAAGCTCGGGGGCAAGCTTGGGCAGCCGAAGCTACCTCCTCATGGGTTCGGCGGCCGAATGTACCTTCGGTGGCCGAACCTGAGTTCATCAGCAGGGCAGAAACTTGCCCTACCTCTCGCCAAAAGCACCAAAACTCATCTCAACTCAACCACCTCAAGTCCTCAACTTGCATACACTCATGTATATGCTCAAAGGGGTCAAAAACTACCTAAAACCCCAACAACACAACACATAAAACACAGAAACAAGCTTTTCACAATAAAACACCAAAAACTCTCTTTTTAACCTATTCATGCAACTCTCTCTAGCAAACCCCATAAAACCTTCAAAAAACATAAAAACAAGCTCAGGATCTTCACTTACCTCTTGAAACCAAGAAGATGAACGATCCCACGTGGAGTTTTGGAGCAACTCTTCTTCAAACTCTCCAAACTTCACAACTTTGAGTTTTTAGCTTAAAACCTTCAAAATACCATCAAAACTCATCAAATCTGTGCATGATTTAATGAAAACATGAAGAAAACTCTACTAAGGACAGGGTCTCACCTCGGAAGACAAAAGAAACGATGATCTCACCGCTTCAACCGACTGAGGGCCGTTTTAAAGGTGGCTGGCCAGACCACCTTCGGCGGCCTATCGTGAAACCGAAAGCCATGCATGTTCGGCGGCCGAACCTCAACTTCGGTGGCCGAACCTGGCTTTTCTGCCTTGGTTCATTTCTTTCAAACACTTAGTTTATTTAGCTTCAAAACAGAAAAACATACTTTATAATTTTAGAAAACCATAAAACGAACCCGCTAAAGATTCCGACATCCTGGATTCCACCGGACGACAGGAATTCCGGTGCCGGACTCTAGCCGGGTATTACATTCTCCCCCTCTTAAGAACATTCGTCCTCGAATGTTCCTAAACAACCAATAAACATATAAAAGGAGGAAACTAACCTCAAAACAAATATGGATATTGCTGAAGCATAAGCTCCCGTGTCTCCCATGTGCACTCTTCGAGATTATGGTGGTTCCATAGGACTTTCACCATTGGAATCTCCTTGTTCCTTAGCTGTCTGATATGTGTGTCCAGAATCCGCACTGGCTGCTCTATGTAGGTGAGATCTGGAAGAATCTCCACCTCAGGCTCATTCAGAACCTGATTCGGATCTGACACAAACTGCCGTAGCATAGAAACATGAAATACCGGGTGAATCCTCTCCATAGAAGCAGGTAAATCTAGCTTATACGACACATTTCTGATCCTCTGCAAAATCTCAAAGGGTCCAATGTACCGTGGAGCTAACTTACCCTTCTTCCCAAAATGAACCACTCCTTTCATTGGAGACACCTTTAGCAATACCCAATTACCCTCCTGGAACTCTAACTGTTTTCTGCGTACGTCTGCATAGCTTGTCTGTCTACTCTGAGCTGTTTTGATCCTCTCTCTGATCACTGGCACTGTTCTACTGGTAATCTCTATCAACTCTGGCCCTGCAAGAGCTTTCTCTCCTACTTCTTCCCAGCAAACAGGTGATCTGCACTTCCTCCCATACAATGCTTCATAAGGAGCCATTCCAATGCTAGCATGATGACTGTTATTGTAGGCAAACTCTACCAGAGGTAGATGCTGCCTCCAAGAACCGCCAAAGTCTAACACACATAGTCGAAGCATATCCTCTATGGTCTGGATGGTCCTCTCAGACTGTCCATCAGTCTGTGGGTGGAAAGCAGTGCTAAAATCCAACCTCGTGCCCATCGCACTCTGCAGACTCCGCCAAAATCTGGAGGTAAATTGAGGTCCTCTGTCTGAAACTATAGACACTGGAATTCCATGTAATCTCACTATCTCATCCAGATAGACCTGTGCCAACTTATCCACAGAATAGTTACTCCATACTGGAAGAAAATGAGCAGATTTCGTGAGTCTGTCCACAATCACCTATATAGAGTCTATCCTGTTGGACGCTGCTGGTAAGCCTACTACAAAATCCATAGCTATGTTCTCCCATTTCCATTCTGGAATCGGTAATGGGTTAAGCATTCCTGCTGGTTTCTGATGCTCTAGTTTCACCCTCTGGCAAACCTCACAAGCTGTCACAAACTGCGCCACTTCCTTCTTCATGGCTGGCCACCAATAAATTCTTTTCAGATCCTGGTACATCTTGGTGGCTCCTGGGTGAACACTATACCTTGCATTATGAGCTTCCCTCATAATGTCTTCCTTTAGGCTGCTTTTATCTGGTACACAAAGTCGACGCCCATAACGAAGGATCCCTTGGCTGTCAAATCTGAACTCTGCACTATTGCCTGACTGAACAGTCCTGGCAATGTTCATCAATTCAGGGTCCTCGTGCTGTCTCTGAGCTATCTGCTCCAGAAACACAGGTGTCACTCTCGTCTGTGCTATCAACGCACCTGTATCAGACAACTCTAGCTGTAACCCCTCTTCTAAGAGCTTGTAAAGCTCCATCACGACTGGTCTTCGCTCTGCTGCGATATGGGATAAACTGCCTAGTGACTTCCGGCTTAGGGCGTCTGCCACAACATTCGCCTTACCCGGATGATACTGGATCTTACAATCATAATCACTGAGCAATTCTACCCATCTTCTCTGCCTCAAATTCAGCTCTCTCTGACTCAAGATGTACTGTAAACTCTTGTAATCAGTGAAGATCTCGCATTTAACCCCATAGAGGTAATGCCTCCACATCTTGAGTGCAAAGATAACTGCTGCCATCTTTAGGTCATGGGTGGGGTAATTCAACTCGTGCTTCTTCAACTGTCTAGAAGCATAAGCAATCACCTTATCACTCTGCATCAGAACACAACCCAATCCCACTCGAGATGCATCACAGAACACTGTGAAATCCTCATGACTAACAGGTAGAGCTAGCACTGGTGCTGATGTCAATCTCCTATTGAGCTCCTCAAAGCTCTCTTCGCACTGGTCTGACCAGACAAACTTCTGGTTCTTCTGAGTCAATTTGGTCATAGGAGCCGCTATCTTTGAGAAGTCCTGAACGAACCTCCTGTAGTAACCTGCCAGTCCCAGAAAACTTTTAATCTCAGTCACTGTAGTGGGTCTGGGCCAGTTAGCTACAGCCTCTATCTTCTTGGGATCCACCTCAATACCCTCTGCTGATACTACATGTCCCAAGAAGGAAATGCTCCTCAACCAAAACTCACACTTCGAGAACTTGGCATACAAACCATGCTCTCTCAGTGTCTGCAGAACTAGCCTCAGATGCTGGGCATGCTCCTCTGCATCTCTGGAATACACTAATATATCATCGATGAAAACAATGACAAAGTGATCCAGAAACTCACTGAAAACTCTGTTCATGAGATCCATGAATGCTGCAGGGGCGTTAGTCAACCCGAACGGCATCACTAAGAACTCATAATGCCCATATTTGGTCCTGAAAGCTGTCTTAGGCACATCTGCCTCTCTGACTCTCAACTGATGATACCCGGATCGCAGATCTATTTTAGAGAAACAACCTGCTCCAGCTAGCTGGTCAAATAGATCATCAATCCTAGGCAAAGGATATCTATTCTTGGTAGTGACTTTGTTCAACTGTCTGTAGTCAATACAAAGTCTGAGGGATCCATCCTTCTTTCTGACAAAAAGTACTGGAGCACCCCAAGGTGAGGTACTAGGGCGGATGAAACTCTTATCTACCAAGTCCTGCAACTGTGCTTTCAACTCTTTTAACTCTGCTGGTGCCATCCTGTAGGGAGGAATAGAGATAGGTCTGGTACCAGGTAGCAATTCTATCTCAAACCCTATCTCCCTATCAGGTGGTAGTTCTGGTAAGTCGTCTGGGAACACATCAAGAAACTCTCGGACTACTGGTACTGTGGCTGGTTCCCTAACCTGACTATCTAGCTCCCTCACATGAGCTAGAAACCCCTGACAACCCCTCCTAAGCAAACGACGAGCCTGAAGGGCTGAAATCATACCTCTGGGTGTACCTCTCCTATCTCCTCTGAAGACACACTCTGATCCATCCTGGTCTCTAAGACTAACTATCTTCTCTCTACAGTCCAAAGTAGCACTATATGCAGATAGCCAATCCATCCCTAGAATGACATCAAAATCTGTCAAATCTAGAACCACAAGGTCAGCTGGAAGGCATCTACCCTCTATAAACACTGGACTGAAACGACAGACTGACACTGCCATTGATGGGTCACACTTAGGTCCACTGACCCAGAGAGAATACTCTAACTCAGAACTGATCAAACCCAATCTCTCTATGGCTCTCGAAGCAATAAAGGAATGAGAAGCACTGGGGTCCATCAAAGCATACACATCTGAACACCCAATAATGAGATTACCTGACACCACTGTGTTCGACGTGTTAGCCTCCTCCTGTGTCACAGTGAAAATCCGTGCTGGGGCTACCGGATTTCCACCTCGGGAACCTGCTGCTGAAGTAGAGGCTACCCCTCTCCCTCTACCTCTGCCACTACTCTGAGGTACGGCTGGAGCTACTGGCTGTACTACTGGCTGTACCACACTGCCGGAACTCATCTGCTGGGATGGTGCAAAAGTCACCTGAGGACAATCCCGAGCAATATGCCCTTCCTGTCCACATCTAAAACACGCTGTAGATCCCAACCGACAAACTCCTCCATGTGGTTTTCCACATCTTCTGCATACTGGAACTGTGCCAGAGCTTGAGCCACTACCAATTCCCAGACCTGACTTGACTTTACTCCAGAACTTACTCTTTGTTCCTTTTGCTCTATCCCATCTCTTGCTACCTGACGCTGCTACACTGGGGGCCTTAGAACCCGAAGCCTGTGCCTTTGACTGTTTCTGAATATTGGCACTAGCTTCCATTTTCCTGGCTGCGTCTACTATCGTGTGGAAACTCTCCTTTTCTGCTGGAAGAATCAAGGAAGAATACCTGGGATGCAGTCTCATAGTATATCTCCTTGCCTTCTTCTGATCAGTATCATAGGCTTGACCCACATACTGAAGCAAATCCAAGAACTTATCTGTGAATTCATCAACACTCATCTCATCTGTCTGTCGCAACTGTTCAAACTCTATTACTTTCATCTCCCTAGAACTGTCAGGAAAAGCCCACCCTGCAAATTCATTGGCGAACTCTCCCCAAGACATATTGTCCATCCTGGGCTCCATATAGTTCTTGAACCATTCTCTAGCCTTCTTGCATTTAAGTGTAAACCCCGCCATCTCAATGGCTCTACTATCATCAGCTCCCAATTCACTGGTTATCATCCTAACTGATCTGAGGTATTCAAAAGGATCATCTCCCGTGTTATATTTAGGAGCATCCAATTTCAAGTACTCGGTCATTTGCACTTTACCTCCAGAAGAGCTAGGTTGAGGTATTTGGGCAACAGGGGCTACTGGTTCTGGTGGTGGTGGTGGAGGTACTGGTTCATTGAGCTCTGGGTGTGCTGCACTAGGATGAGTAGGGGAAGATGGATACATAGGATATGGTGGATAATAGTAAGGATAAGGCATATATGGCATGTATGTAGGATATGGGTCAAATCGAGAGTACTCCGACATACCTTCCATCAGATACTCTGGATCCTGGAAAACAGCTGGATAATCAAATCCTGAGGCCTGAACGCCTCCCTGAGATTCTCCCATACCTTCATCCATAGACGGATCAGTCTCCATGGCCTCCCTCACTTCCTCTGATCTTCCTCCTCTCACTGTACCCCTTCTGCTCTCGTCTACAGACCTTCTAGGGTCTATTGACATACCTTCCCTGCTAGATCTCTGAGACCTTGCCCTCGGCAATGCAGGAGGACGAGCAGCTATTCTCTCACTCTTTGGTGGGACTCCAGTCAATCGACCTGATCGACGAGTTCCTCTCATCTTTACTCTCTGGAAAACAACACATCATATAATTTTTAGCACATAAACAGCACATAGCAATAAAGCACATGCATAACTCATAGCATAAAACAGATAGGACTCAATTCCTATCCTAGTGGACATGATTTCCTATTGTGCTTGACCACTTCTAACCTTTATGAGCCCGACACTATCTCTCTATAGGTCCGACCATGTGAACCTAGGGCTCTGATACCAATCTGTAACGACCCCAAAATGGACCGTCACCGGCGCTAGGATTCAGGTCGGCTTAAGGCCGCCAGAACCCGTAGCAAGCCTGTTATATTCTCTGTGTACCTGTAAAACTCATACATGATCATACATTTTCTGTGAAATAAAAGCTCTTTTCTCTGTACCAAGGCTTAACCTGTGCATGCATTATCTCTGTACTCTGTACTCTGTACTCTGTACTCTGTACTCCTGACTAGAGCTTGCTCTAGATGGGTAACTCATACCTGTTAAGCCTGGTAGTAAAACATATATACATATACAGATCATGTACATAACAAAAGCTTTACAACACAACACAACTAAATCAAGCACAACTTTAACACAACTATTACATCTCTTTCAGTTACATGTCCACTCTAAGCTATTACAAGTCTCTTTACTCTTTATGTACTTTGTTGGACTGTCCCTGTACACTGGACACTGAACCTGCAAAACTGGGGTTAAGGGAGTGGGATGAGCTCTATAGCCCAGTGAGTAGAACAGTAAAACATCTCAGTAAAATATAATCTCATGGAATGCACCATATCACAGACAATCCATATCAAAGGTAAACCTGTCACCACATAGTCCCAGTAACTCTGTGCCAGGGCGTAGAATCGAGCACCTGGTCTTCCTGTGATATATGTATATGTGTATATAACACCTCTGTACTTACCATTGCCAGGGCGTAGTCAAAGGCTCCTGGACTTTACTATATACCTGCCAGGGCGTAGTCAAAGGCTCCTGGACTTCTCTATACCTGCCAGGGCGTAGTCAAAGGCTCCTGGACTTCCTGTCTGGAACTATTGGATCATTCAGCATTTACCCACACCAACAATTTAGCTATGCAATGCACATCTTTGTGAGTTCTAATGCAATCAACCTATTGCATAAACATGATGCATGAAAGATGCTAAAAGCAGTTAATGTCTTAATTAAAATGAGTCATAAGTTTAGTTCCACTCACCTCTGGCTAACTGGACGGACTGACTGTGCAGGCTCTGAAAACTCTGGAGCAGTACTCACTGCTGCTCTCTCTGGTTCCTCTGGTCTGTATAGGTACAGATAAACTCAAATGAGGGACCAAACTAGCTTATGAACCACTCTATTAAACTCCCCAAGACTCCCCTTAAACTCACTCTAACACTCATGCAAAGCATGCAAAGGAAAGCTGGACAGAACACTTTCGGCGGCAGATTCGGCGGCCGAAAGTCCTCTCCAGAGACGAAACTCAAGCACCTTCGGCGGCCGAATCTCTACTTTCGGCAGCCGAACCCTTTCGGGGGCTAGTTTCGGAGGCCAAAAGGCACTCCAGAGACGAAAGTCTCTAACCTTCGGCAGCACCTTCGGCGGCCGAACTTCCCTCCAGAGCCGAAAGTCCAAAAGCTCGGGGGCAAGCTTGGGCAGCCGAAGCTACCTCCTCATGGGTTCGGCGGCCGAATGTACCTTCGGCGGTCGAACCTGAGTTCATCAGCAGGGCAGAAACTTGCCCTGCCTCTCGCCAAAAGCACCAAAACTCATCTCAACTCAACCACCTCAAGTCCTCAACTTGCATACACTCATGTATATGCTCAAAGGGGTCAAAAACTACCTAAAACCCCAACAACACAACACATAAAACACAGAAACAAGCTTTTCACAATAAAACACCAAAAACTCTCTTTTTAACCTATTCATGCAACTCTCTCTAGCAAACCCCATAAAACCTTCAGAAAACATAAAAACAAGCTCAGGATCTTCACTTACCTCTTAAAACCAAGAAGATGAACGATCCCACGAGGAGTTTTGGAGCAACTCTTCTTCAAACTCTCCAAACTTCACAACTTTGAGTTTTTAGCTTAAAACCTTCAAAATACCATCAAAACTCATCAAATCTGTGCATGATTTAATGAAAACATGAAGAAAACTCTACTAAGGACAGTGTCTCACCTCAGAAGACAAAAGAAACGATGATCTCACCGCTTCAACCGACTGAGGGTCGTTTTATAGGTGGCTGGCCAGACCACCTTCGGCGGCCTATCGTGAAACCGAAGGCCATGCATGTTCGGCGGCCGAACCTGGCTTTTCTGCCTTGGTTCATTTCTTTCAAACACTTAGTTTATTTAGCTTCAAAACAGAAAAACATACTTTATAATTTTAGAAAACCATAAAACGAACCCGTTAAAGATTCTGACATCCTGGATTCCACCGGACGATAGGAATTCCGGTGCCGGACTCTAGCCGGGTATTACATTCTCCTTTCTTCTGGGAGTCATGTTTGATGCCTCCTTCCAAGTCTTATACTATCCGATAGTAGCCTGTAGCCTTTGAATGTACTAGTGTATCTGTTCGTTATTTAAATTATTGAGATCTGCTTCATTGGCCATAGGGGGCGTATTTTATCTATTGTCAGGGATGGAAAAAAGAGATGAGACTCTTGTTAGTCACAATATTAGCAGCAGCTCACGAACTACTAGCCATTAGAAGAGTGAAAGGAGAGAGAGAGATATTTCTCTTCGATAAATGAGTAGGAGACCGGACGTGATCCAAATGAATAAAGAGGATTCAAGAGATTTCTCGGTAATAAAATCAAATGATGTTGCGGAGACTAGATTGATGACGTGACCAAAATGGAGCTATGCTTGGCTAAAATCTGCAAGAAAGAGGAAGCGAGGTGGTAGTGGGTGCCCACGACAGCCATTCTGACACTCAAGTCAGTATACTGCATAATAGAGAGAATGCAATGGATCGCTTAGAACTTGAATGGTATGAGAGAATAGCATATTTTTGCTTCTGTAATTCTTTTCATTTTATACTATAAGAAAGTGGAGATAAATATGACATTTTTCGATAACCCGGCAGTGATGTGGCCGGCTGCTTAATAAGGGATATCGTCAGTTAATAAGTTGATAATCTCGTGATTATAAATATAATGGGGATATGCTGGGTTGTGCTTTATAACAGTAATTTTATATTGGGATTCACTTTGAGAAGAGCGAATCTTTGAGGATAAACCAGCAGTTAAAGTGTTCGAGTTTTTATTTTTTCGGATTGAATCCTATTTATTATTATTGAATCTTTGCCACGCGTTTTAATTTTGCAGTGATAACTTATAATTTATTTTAAATAATTTTTATATTGGATCGATTATAGTTCTTAGGAAATAAAATTTTTATTATTTTCTCTTTCTTTCTTTTATTTGTTTAATGTCCAAGCAAGTGTTTTTTTGCACTTTTAAGTTCTAAATATATTGGGAAGAAAATTCTAAACATAAAAGTAAATATCTTATTTTCACTATTTTCATTTGTTATAAAAGTTGCATTTTCTAACGGTTTTACAAATTGAAAACAATGAATTTTCTATGATAAAAATTGTATTATAAGATTTTATTGCTAAAATTAAATAATCATTTTAAAATATTTATTTATAATAAAAATAATTATATAATTAAAAAAGATAAGTGAATGTGTTTTCATATTTTTCCTATTTTTTATAAAAAAAATAAAAATTAATACTCTGTTTGAAATGAAATAGATTAAAATAAGATTTTTTTAAATATGATTTTGTGAGTTATGAATTTTCATGGCTAAACTGTTAATAATTTTTTATTATTTAAGATAAAAAAAATATTTTTTATATGTATTTAGAGATTTGAATGAGAAAATCTTGTCAATCTATTAAGTAATGGGATTTTTTTTTCTTTTTTCTAATATTCTGTTTCGAAGGAGCTAGAAGTAGGGGTGAGCATTCGGTCGGTTCGGTTCAAAACTGAACCGAACCGAATAAACCGAAAACCGAAATTTTAGTTTTTATGAAAACCGAATCGAACCGATTTTGGTTAGAAACTGAATCGAACCGAACCGGTCTGATTCGGTTCGGTTCGGTTTGATCGGTTTCGATTTTTAATATTTTTTTAATTTTTTACTCTTTATTTTTAGTATTTTAAAATTTAATTAAAATATTTTAATTTTAATATAATTTAATTTCTCTATATTATTGAAAAAATATATTATTATCCCTAATCGGTTCGGTTCGGTTTTTTCGGTTTTTTTCTGATCAAAACCGAACCGAACCGAAATAACCGGAATTTCTGAAATTTAAAACCGAACCGAACCGAAATGTATAAAAAATCGAATTAAATTTTCAAATCGGTTCGGTTCGGTCGGTTTTTTCGGTTTGAACCGGATTCTGCTCAGCCCTAGCTAGAAGATATGATTTTAGAAAGTAAAATTTTTCATGATTTTTAATTTTTTTATCATTTTTTATTATTTAAAAAAAGATAAACTTTTTTTATTAATCCACCAATTTAATGGATTGAAATTAAAGGTTTTTAAAAATTTTACTTTTAAAACACTCACTCCTTTTTAAATACAAGTTTAAAAGATTTTTAAACATTAAAAAACCTTCCATTATCTTAAAATATTTTCTCCTGAATCAAAAGTAAAGCTATTTAGAGTTTTTTAAAGAGAAAAAATCTCTCCCAAATACATATTTAAGATTTTGTTACTTTAAAAACCCCTTCTCAAAGAAAGGGTAAAACTTTTAAAAAATGAAATAAAAATGAATACACCCTTCTCCTTTTCCTCTTTACAATCCGCAAACCAAAGAGCACAAATGAATATTGAGGGGGAACTGTGGGGAGATGAGAAATAGAGGAGCAATGGGCCTATTGTCTCTCTACGAATTGAAACTCAACAATCTCCGCCGCAGTACAGCTAAATCTACAGTTGTCGTTGAAGTTCTAGGTTTTTACTAAGTTGATGCAATGATGATGACTCAGATGAGGTCCAAAAGAGCCACCGTTCCCATTCTTTGCTTTAAAAAAAAAAATCTCAATAATATGCTTGTTCAATAGAAACAACCTCAATTCTTGAAGGATCTGCGATGATTCGCTTGTTCATAATCACAGAAACAACCTCAACGAGATGTTTATTCTTTATACATATGAAACGATATTGCTTACCATCATTTTAGTTGAACATCAATTCAGGGATCAAGTTTGGTTGGCTTGGCATCATGGCATGTCTGTGCGGCCTAATTCCCTCCTCCGAATAGACAAATTAGTATCTAATAATGTCGGACGAATGAGCGGTCCCTATTCTTCCAAAGGTTTTAAGATCCCAAACCATAATAGCCAGTGCCCAGTGGCTGCGTGCAAGGATTCAAATCACATATGCCATCTGCTTAGGAAACCTAGCTAAGTAAGCTAACGCGCACATGTCATGCTCCTCCCATGAATTACAATTTGCATTATTTCTATGACTCTAGCCTTGGTTTTGATTTTGAAATCAACGCAAATTATTCCACTATCATTATTCCATTAAAATTAAAATAACCAATATGTGTAGATTTATATCGATTGTGAATAATTTATAGATTTGTATATCACTAAAAAATTTTATTAAAATTTAATTGTGATTTGTGCATGTACATTTATTTTTTGATAAAAAAAGATAATAAGCCTATCAGAAAATCAGTGTGTGCACGTAATGTGTGATAAAAGTCTTGAGTTAAAACTTTTTCCGGAGACTACTCCATGAATATCAATCGTGGATGGATATATATACTGATTTATTATTATTATTGTTTGCTTTTCTGCTTATTGAATCTAGTCACTATCAAAGCATAAGCTGGGTTATCACACAAAATAAAACGTGGGGGCCAGCAGGTATCTGTTGTATCAGAAAATTAACCTAACACCATGTTTGGTGGAAAGAGGAATGGCCATGTCTGTTGAGTGTAAGTGATGAAATGAAAGGATCAATGTGAGCAAGCTGAAGGATCAATAAAAGCATGCAGATTGAATTGAACCTTGTGTGGACTTGTATACCTTTACTTAATTTTTCTCTTCCCCCTTTTGTTTGGTATTTCTTGTTTGTTTCCTTTTTCTGGCATCTTCCACAACAATCTCACATGTTCATTGCCTCCTTTGTTAATTATTTTCCAAATTAATTTCACTTTCTTAAACTTGTATAAGTAAGAAAATTAAATTCACTTCACCATTACTTAAACTGGTATAAGTAAGAAAATTAAACTTGTTAATTATTTTATTTTGCAAAAAAATCATATATTTCTTGTTAAATATTAATTGATTTACTTAAAATTTATGAGATAATGTACATCGATTTCATAGAATTTATGCTTTTATTAAACAAGTAGTATTAAGATCAAGTAACAATTAAAAAAAAAATTAAGGGATCGGTTTTAAATTGAGAGAGGAAACAGAGGAGAGAAAAAAAGAGGAGGTAGAAAAGAGAAGCGAGAGAGTGGTTTATAGATTTTATCGCCGGCGGTGAGGTTTTGGCCTCTATGCTCGAGGTCTCAAGCTTCTTTCTCCAAAGGGTTTTCTGGCATTGTTGGTAGTGGTTTGTGGGTGTTTTATGGTTGCTTGCGTGGTACCTTGCTTTGGGTTTGATTTTCTGCTTATCAAGGTTTGTGGTGGATGGCGATTTTGCCTTTTTGCTTAATCTGGTTTTGGGTTGTCTTTGTTTATCTTTTTGCTAATCGGAGATTGCTTTTCTGGATTTGCTGTGAATTTCTGCTTCATCTTTTCCCCCAACTTTGACTGTGGAGTATGCGATGGTTGGACGATATTGTGCTTCATGGTGAGTTTGTGATGAGCATATAAGCAGGCAAATAATAAATAATAAGCAGGCCAGGCAAATAATAAATAATAAGCAGGCAAAATCTCTTACTTTGTGATGACCATATAAATATTATTTTTAAAATGGACGCAGCATAACAAAGGTAATGCAAATTGTGAGAAAAGTCAAACTTATGAGCTTTTTTCCTTTCTTTAATAATAAAAATAAAAAAATAAATCAACGCAACAAGTATTGATATTAAAGTTAACAAAACCAAAATAAGAGCCATTAATTTAGGTGATCATATGGATGATTTTATTTTAATTAGCTTTTAAATGTTAAAAATCTCATAAATCTTGAATAATGTTTTTAGTGTTTTTTTTATTTGAATAATGTATAATGATTATATAATAACCGTTAAATTATAAAACAGAAATTAACATTATATTAATTTACATTTAATTTATTTTTAATGATTGATTAGTTAAATGACGACCTATAATAATATAAAAAAAATTAGAAATAAATTAAATTAAATTAAATTATTTTTGTATTATTTAAAATTTGGTTTGATAAAATTTTGTTTGATGGATTTATTTTTAAATAAGTTAAGACTCATTTAATAAATGAGTAAAACTCTAATTTATTAATATTTCACTCGTTAATTTTTAAAAATTTATTCATTAAATTAATGAAATTATTTGTAAATGTACTTGATTAATTAAAATTATTTAATTTTAAATTTATTATTTTTATTATATGAATTACTCCCAAGTCATTTGAAATTTAATTTGATAGAAACTAAATTTGAATTGTTATGTTTTTAAATGAATTAAATTTAAATTTATATACTCAGTTTAACTTTGGAATATTCGAATAAATCTTAATGAAATATTCGAATAAATCTTAATGAATCAAACATAGTACAGTTTAAATTTTGGTTTGATTTAGTTATTTTATACTTATAATATTGAACATACCAACAATTGGATGAAGATTTTTTTTTAAAAGCAAAATTATTGATTATATTAATAAAATTTCATTAAATAAAGAGGGAAATCATCCCAAACAGAGAGACCATTATGCATAATAGATTTTATAGCCAAAATATAAGCAGTTAGAATAGCATTACGACGAACCCATCTAACAGAAATATCAGTTCTAGAGTTTAATAAAAATTCACAATCATTCAAAATCAAACTCCTATATAAGATAATTTGGTAAAAATACTCCTAAGTGCTTATCTAAATCTCTGTATAAGATAATTTAGCAAAAATACTCTTTTTTCTTTCTCATCTCTCGAGTATAAATCATTAAAGTCTCCCGAACAAAGTCACAGAAGAGAGATTCTACGAGATAAAACTCGAATAAAGTTTCATGACTGACGTCACCGTTGCGATTCCAGAAACTCATAATAACTAGTAAACATCTATTGAACATTACCTTCTGAAACAACCGAATCAATAAAATTTAAATAAAAGCCAACCACAGAAACAGACACATGACTCTTTCATATTAACGAAATATCACCTCCCAATCCTTGTCTATTGATTGAGAAACAACCATCAAAATGTAAAAACCTACAAAAATTTCCATACGAGAACTAAGAGTTTTTGTTTCTATTAAAAATAAAATGTCCGACTTGTAACTAGTAATCGAATCCTTCAATATATTAACTGTCCGATGATTGCCGTCATAAATCTACAAAAAATATTTGCATATTCTGAAAATTGATTGGATTGTATGTGAAAAACATCACCATCATACATAAATCATAAGTGACGATCAGAATATCTCTATAACTCTTAATAGAGACAATAACATGTTCTTCCCCATCGATAGTCAATTGACGCAGATCGTTTTCCATGGGAAAGGGAAATAAGAAGTTAGATTTAAAAAAGAGAAAAAGTCGAGAGTATTGAGTTATACAAGAATCACAAAGAAAAATTTGCATCGAAAATTGGGGAAATATTGAATAGAGAATTTTATAATTTATAAATGGAGTCGCCCCAAAATTAATGGTTGAATTTGCAGAAGCACAAGCCAAGCCATACAACAAGGTATTGAGATGGACATGTAGCGGACGTATTAATTAAACGGTATCCTTATGGATTGAAATATTCATAAAGATTTATAATTAAATAATATAAAAATTTACTATTCAACTATTATGGTGTATGAAAATCTATTAATTCGCTATTTGATTTTAAAAGTAAAATTAAAATGATGTTTAAAATTTTAAAAAAATATATTGACTATTCATTCCATTAGATTTAATTATTAAGTAAAACATAAATTTATTAATTAATTTTTTTATATTAAAATTATTTTAATTTTTTACACAACACTTAATAATTAAAGTTAATAGACGGATTCCATCGACTGCTAGTTGAGTTTGTTTAGAAGCTATCGAAATTTTAAGTGATAAATGCAAAACTTCAAGGCATCTAGATATGGTTGTCTAAGAGAACGAGGGGAATAGTCCATAACTATTCAGTTCAATCATGTTTACAAAAAAGCTAATGCTGATGCTAATTGGTTAGCCATATGAACCCAAAATAATTAACTTGAAAATCTCATTCTCAATGTTCTCTAAGTGTTAGGGTCCAAGAATTTTGGAGCGCAAAATTATAATTTTTAACATTAGAGTTTTTAAAAAATAATATTAGAATAAATTAATATAAAGCAAGATTAAATTTCAGATATTTGTAATTTCCTTTAGTTTATTTATTTAGGAAAGTGTATCATTTGAGACATATTAATATTTGCTCCTATTACAAGTCATTTTATTTCTAAAATTTTTTAGAGAGAGTGACTAGTGGCCACTATTAAAATCTAGTAAACTACTATAAGTCTATAGAACTCCAAAGGGTTTACATTTACTCTTATAGGCCATCAATTTCTGAGGGTGTATATTTACTCTTACAGGCCATTCTCTATCTACAAGAGATAATGATTATTATAACGATTAAGTCAATAATAATGATAATTATTATTTTGTCCTTAAAATAAAATAAATATCATATTCACAAGTTTACACGTTCAGTTTTTATCTCTCGTGATTATTGTGAGGTTTTTGAATGAATACTACCTATTGGCTTCGTTATTTATTTATATAACTTTAATTAATTAGGTTGTTCGTATTCATATAGGATTGAATAATTTTTAAAACTAACTTAATTTGAAAATGTTCAAATTAAATGTCACGTGGTCCTAAATGAGTATTAAAATACGAGCCCATGACAGGGAGAGCTTAAAACCTCTATTGGCTCATGATGCTCATAGTTAAAATAATTTATCCTTAAGTTTAGGGTTTTTTTTAACAAAAAAAATTAATAGGGAAATTAATTAATATATTTTTAAAATTTTAAAATTAAATTAATATAAGATTTATGAGTTTTAGAGAAATTAACTAGTTATTCTTTATAAGTTTTAAAAATAATTAAAATATCTTTTATTATCTTAAAATATAACAATTTAAAGTTAAATTTACCATTTTATAATTTAAAAATTTAATAAAAAAGAGATATTTGTCCTCTATACATTTCAATTTCTTTTACTTTCTTATTGATTTTCTCGGCAACTAAATAAAATATATAGTTTTTTCCTATCAATTTTGTAATTATTTTGTTTTGATTTCATTTGAGCTCCTATTTATTGTTTGGAGTTTTAGTTTTACAAATTGGATCAACTTAAATTCTCTCTCCCTTCTCACTTTCAATGATAATTCATTTTCTTGCTTACCAGTATTTCTTGAGTCTTCGTCCATCGATGCAAACATCTCTTCCTTAATTCTAAGTTCAATTACTAGTCACACATCTTCATTGATTGCACGCCTCAAATCCTCGTCAGTATCGCAACGCTTGGCAATTTGCAAACATCCCAATCTTAATTATTAGATTCATTTGACAACCACATCCTTGTACACTTTGAAATTTTATAAGCAACAACATCATAATGAATAAATACGAGTTCACATTTGATAATCGATTTAAACTCAACAATGTAACAATTTAAAAATGATTTCAATTGCAATTTAAAAATCGTAAAAAGATATGAATCGGTATATTCTCTCATTTTTAAATTATTTAGCTCGTTGACTGTTTGTGGACTTTTCAATTTAAAGATTTCTATTGTGATGTTCTTGAGAATGAAGGAGAGACAAAGCTAAGGTTGGACAGAATCAAGGAGGTTATTTTTGAAATTAAAAATTACTCTCCCTTTGACCGACATTTTTTCTCTTTGTCTGACAGAATTTCTAATAGAAGGATCAAATATTATATTTTAAAATAATAAAGTTATTTTAATTGGTTCAAAAAATTATAAAAATTAATTAATTAATTTCTCTAAAATATAGGGACTCTACAGTAATTTACCCAAATTTTAAGTAGCAAAATTAAAGGACTAACTACTACTTTCTCTATACTACATGTATCAAAGAATAAATTTTTTTCCATACAATATTACAAAATGGAGTTATTTGTAACACAGTGCTCATGGGACCACTCAATAATACCTCCACCCATCATAATGAGTGAACATGCATGCACCTCTCAATCTATTGTTCCCGTTTCTCTCTCTTTTTTTTTTTCAAAAAATTAAAATCATATTTTTGTTTTTTCATAAAAAAAAAAGAAATACTATAAAACAGCATACAAGGTTGTACTTTTAAAACAATGCAACCTAAAACCGCAGCATATTCATCATTTTTTTTTATTTAGTATTTTCCTTAAAAGAGATTTATACTTTTTTCCTTGAGATTTTAGTGCTTTGAGTCATAACTTTTTTTAATTGCATATTTAAATCTTTCACTTTTAGAGATAAATTTGGTAACAATAAATTGAAGTTTATTGGTTGAAAGGGTCATGTTTTAATTAATTTATATTATTTTTAAAATAAAAAATAAAAATTAAATTAATTTTTAAATTTATTTAAATATATTTATCATTAAATTAAATTTGTGATGGTTATATATATATTTTTAAATATAAAATTTTATATTCTTATCAAAATTATTAGGTAATTATATATAAATAATTATAATGAAATGTGATATTAATTATTTGGTTATTATTAATTAATTGTCTTATTCTGTAATAATATTTAAATAGGTATGATTACATTATAAGCAAGTACATAGTCAAAATATTAACTATCTCAAGCTTTATGTGAATTAATTTTATTTATAAATTAATTTTAGAATTTAACACAAGTTATATTTTTTTTATTTTTCAAATGACTAATTATTAGGGATAATGTGCAAAAATATTGAACAATGAAGACAATCAATTCACCACAGCCATAATCTGATGATTTATTTCTTGAATTTTATTTAAAAAGAGAGGCGGTGCTTGACAGTGATATTTTGACGTTGATTATATGTAAGCATCCATCCACACTTAGCAGCCAAGGAGTTGAAGTTGCTTAATAATCTCGTAACCAAAACTTACCCACTCCGATTGCTTTATCCCAAATGACAAATTACCATTACATGTTGTTGATGCCATTTATTAGGAGCAGCTACATGCCAAATCTAATTAAATTTAACATTACGTTATTGGTAAAGATTATTAAAAAATTGGTTTCTATATTTTAAAAATTCATTAAAGTTTCTATAAATTCCATTTCATTCACGGGTCACCGTTCGGTTGATTCGGTTTAAAATCAAATTAAACCGAATAAATCAAAAATTGAAATTTTAGTATTTATGAAAATCGAATCGAATCGATTTTGGTCAAAAACCGAACCGAACCGAACCGGTTTGATTCGGTTTGATTCGGTTCGATTTGATCGGTTTCAATTTTTAATAATTTTTTTTATTTTTTACCCTTTATTTTTAATATTTGAAAATTTAAATCAAATATTTTAATTTTAATATGATTTAATTTCTCTATATTATTAAAAAAATATATTATTACCACTAATCGGTTCGGTTTGGTTTTTTCTGATTAAAATCGAACCGAATCGAAATAACTGAAATTTCTAAAATTAAAAACCAAATCGAATCGAAATGTATAAAAAATCAAATCGAATCGAAATGTATAAAAAACCAAACTAAATTTTCAAATCAATTCAATTTCATCGATTTTTTCAATTTGATCAATTTTTTCAATTTGAACCGAATACGGCTCACCCCTAATTTCATTAAACATTTCTGTCATTTCATTAAATTTTAGGTGCATTTCAACAATTAATATAAAATATATATAAAAAAAAGCACTCACAAATAAATATATAAAAATAAATGGGAGGAATTTTAAATTTTAAATTTTAAATTTTTATTTAAAAAAAGAAATATAAAATTTAATTTTTATATTATAAAAAAATCACTATTTAATTTTTTAATTTTAAAAAATATATTAAAATATTTATAATTTTTAAAAAATATACTAATTAATTAATATATTAATTTTAATCTTTAAATATTTTATTATTTAATTTATATAATTTAAATAAATAAATATTTTAATTTTATAAAAAATTTACTAATTAATATCATTATATTAATAATATTTAAAATTTTTATAATATTAAATCACTAAAATC
Organism: Manihot esculenta; assembly: GCF_001659605.2. Lineage (NCBI taxonomy): Eukaryota > Viridiplantae > Streptophyta > Magnoliopsida > Malpighiales > Euphorbiaceae > Manihot > Manihot esculenta. The sequence goes on along the minus strand of NC_035176.2, from coordinate 31,732,409 downwards.
AACGAATTATTAATTATTAATTTTTTAAAAAATATAAAAAAATATTTTAATACATTTTTAAAATTAAAACTAACTAACAATTTTTTCTAAATAATATACTTTCTTAAAATATATTCAAAAAGGCCATTAAAAAATAGCCATTATTATTATGTTATTAATAAAATTTGAAAAATTGGAAAACGAGAAATTGAGGGCAGACCACAAAAAAGCTGAGTGAGTTGAGTGATTGACTCCCCCTGACCAATCGCCAACGTCACGTCACATTCCTCTATCTTCAGAGATTTCCACGTCCGTAGACGGAACCACCAGGCGACAGCCAAGTACTCAACCAACCACCCCACCCTTCGTATGCGCATTACGCACCCGCTCTCCCCTGTGCTTAAAATACGCAGAGGAATCTAAATAGCCATAGCGAGCAGCAAAAATTAAAAAAAGAAGTAAAGCAAACAGCTCAGTGATGAATGATGACGAGCCTCTCTGCAATTCACTACCAGTTTCCGATTTGTTTATTATTTTGACCTTTTCTCAGTTGAGTGAGTAAAGAATTTTTCTCTCTGAATCATCCCATCACGAGCAATCTCATTTACCACGCTGCTCTGCTCTTCTCTTGTCATTTCTGTTTTATATTGTTAATTTAATAAAATAATTATAAATTATTTTGGTTTCCGTTTCTGAGTTCCTGTAACGGTTTTTCTCCACAGTAGATCTTATTTTAGCTAGCAGAAATGAAGCAGGAATCGTTTTAGTGAAGAAGATTTTTATCTTTTTTTTTTTTTCCTTCCGGTTTGGTGATTTTTGAAGGAAATTGAAGACATTCATCCCATGAATTTTCACTAAATGGGTTGCGTCTACTCTAGAGCATGTATAGGCGAGGTCTGTGTACCCAGAGACCCCAGAATCAAGCACCAACAACAACAGTCCCAGACGCTGCAGGCTCCTCAAAATGCCAGAGGGACCGGTTTGCCTGCCTTCTCTCCGGCATCGACTTCGCCGGAAACAGAAACCCGTGACCAAGTTAACCAGTTGAGCGTGACTCGAGACCCTGAACTTGGCATCACTAGACTTTCTAGGGTTTCCTCTCAGTTCCTCCCTCCAGATGGATCTAGGACAGTCAAGGTTCCATCGGGTAACTACGAGTTGAGATACTCCTACCTGTCGCAGCGAGGTTATTACCCCGATGCACTGGATAAGGCTAACCAGGACAGTTTCTGTATTCACACACCTTTTGGGTCGAGTCCAGATGATCATTTCTTTGGGGTCTTTGATGGGCATGGAGAATTTGGGGCTCAGTGTTCCCAATTCGTGAAGCGGAAGTTGTGCGAGAATCTGCTGAGGAGCACCAAGTTTCACGTAGACGCCGTGGAGGCTTGCCATTCGGCGTTTTTGACTACCAATTCGCAGTTGCACGCCGATAGTGTGGATGATAGCATGAGCGGGACTACGGCGATCACGGTGTTGGTCAGGGGAAGGAGTATTTACGTAGCCAATTCGGGAGATTCTAGAGCGGTTATAGCCGAGCGGAGAGGGAAGGAGATTGCTGCTATTGATTTGTCCATTGATCAAACTCCTTTTAGAGCTGATGAGCTTGAGAGGGTAAAGCTTTGTGGGGCTAGGGTGCTTACTTTGGATCAGATTGAGGGTTTAAAGAATCCAGACGTGCAGTGTTGGGGAACTGAGGAGGGTGATGATGATGGCGATCCTCCGAGATTGTGGGTCCCAAATGGGATGTACCCCGGAACTGCGTTTACGAGGAGTATTGGAGATTCCATTGCTGAGACAATTGGAGTTGTGTCTAATCCTGAAATCGTTGTTTTTGAGCTTACCCCTCATCATCCTTTCTTTGTGCTTGCTAGTGATGGTGTTTTTGAGTTCCTCTCAAGCCAAGCTGTGGTTGAGATGGTAAGGTATCTTCTCTCTCTTTAATGTCTAATTTTCCTAAACTGCATTATTTTTCTATTCATTGCCTTTGAATAGCAATAGAAATTTGCCTTACCTCTGACAATAAGTGGTTGCTTTTGAATTAGCAATAGAAATTTGCTACCTCTGACTATAGGTGGTAGTACTTGAGTATTCATTGAATTGTGATGATGATTTCTTGATGTGAGATTTAGAAAAAACTGGAGTTTGATTTGGAGGTTAGGAGATGTTACTGGAATTGAGAAATTATACACACAAGCTTGAGCAGGATAAGCACAATGTAGTCGAGCATTCTTGATGTTTTTGAGAATACTATTGTCTTGTGTTTGGGTAGGTGGGGATCTGAAAGAAAGGATATACAGTTCAGATGTTCAAATGAGGTTTGTAATATATACTCTGTTTGATTGCGTTGATTCATAAATTAGGATCAATAGATGTTTGAGGTTCAATTTGAAATACCTTTGTGTAATTTAAACAACAGTTTACATTTGGTTGAAAAGTTTAAATTCAAATTCTTTTTTATTTTTGACATAGACAAAAAATAGATATCCTATAAAAATGAGAATGTGCAATTTTCATTAATAAAGATTAAGGATTTTTTTTTTTTTTTAAAAGAAGAGGTCTAGTAGATTGCCCATCCAAAATTATACACCAAAGGTGTAAAAGACAATCATGGAAACTTTATGAATTCCATGCAAGAAGCTAACCAATGGTGGGATCGTGCAGTATCTTAACATATTTATATTACATTCCTGTGTAGCATAAATCTGCATGCTGGTAGTTTGACTTCAATTAACTGGTGTTTGCATATAGTTTTGGCTCCTCTTCTGCTAGCTTCTCCTTGTAACCATGGATTACCCACAAAAAGATTGACAAATAAGCATCTTAAGCAATATCAGGCCCTCCATGTGATGGCCTCTTCAATAGACTGGTGTATCAACTTTTATCCATCTCTATTTTGAACCAACTGTCATAAATCTTCAATAGTTTGGCTTATCAGCTGTTGAACATCTTTAGTTTGGAGTTTTTGTCATGCACATCTGATGCTTTTTACATTCCTTTTCTTTTCTTCCACATTTGATTTATTTTAAGGAGTAATATTGGGTTCTTTATTTTGCTTCTCCATTTCCAGGTTGAAAAATATAAAGATCCACGAGATGCTTGTGCTGCAATTGTAGCTGAATCTTATAGACTTTGGCTACAGTATGAAACTCGTACTGATGACATCACTGTGATAGTTGTGCATGTTGATGGACTAACTGATGTACATGAACTTCTTGCTTATATCTATACTTATCTTGATTCATTTTTCCTCAACTAGTGATCTTCTGAATTCTCCTCCTTTCTCTTTCTCTCTCTCTCAGAGCGTGGTCAGTCAATCAACAGGTCCAGATTCTGTCTTACGGGCCCCTATTCCTCAAGTTGTAGAGGTGGCAGGGTCAGAATCTCCTGCAACCTTTAGCTGGAACTCTAGGAACCATCGTGTAAGGCATGATATATCTCGGGCACGGCTTCGTGCCATTGAGAGCTCACTTGAGAATGGGAAGATTTGGGTTCCTCCCTCTCCAGCCCATAGGAAAACCTGGGAAGAAGAAGTAAATGTTCTCTTGTTTATCTTCTATGTGTGCATTCTGCATAAACTTGTAGCTCATACAAATGGTAATTTTTGTCAGTTCTTGCTTGTATTTTTGTGGTTGCTAAGACCTTGCATGTCCTTGTGCCTACAGGCACACATTGAGAGGGCATTGCATGACCACTTCCTTTTCAGAAAGCTTACTGATTCTCAGTGCCATGTTCTGTTGGATTGCATGCAAAGAGTTGAAGTCCAGCCGGGAGAAGTTGTAGTTAAACAGGTTACTTCACTCCCTACTTTCCTGTATAGTTTCGATTGTGTAATTTATTAGGATTCCTTAACTGATCCCTGGCTTTAATGATACTGGTCAAAGGTCAGTGACAGCTAGAAAAAAAAATCGCTTAGAACCAAGTCTGTTTTGATTTTGGGCAACAAAAAGATTCTGAATATGTTTCTTAAATGGAAAGAACATGTAAATTTAGAAGAACTTCCTCAGTGCTGGGCTAATATTCTGAAATACTCTATAAGCATGAAATAGTCAATACCTGAGCCAGAAGCTCTGAATCCAGATGAAGAGCTGAGTGCAAACTTTACTCGTAAATTTCAATCCATACAGATGTACATAGAGTAAACAGCTGCTGTTTAATACTGATGTTATATTCCCAAGGCTGAATTAAACTTTACCAACTTTATAATACACAAGTAGGAAAGTATGTAGAATTGACATAAATGTGAATTGAATGTTAGTCCACATTATTGTGGGCTTGTGATATGTGATATAATTAAATGAGTGTACTGTTCTTGTAGAATTTTGTTGATAATTTTAATTGGCAGGGTGGTGAAGGTGATTGCTTTTATGTTGTTGGCAGTGGAGAATTTGAGGTTTTTGCTACGCAGGTTTGCTTTTCTGTTACTTGATTAAAACCATCAATATTGCTATACATTGTAGGGCAGATTGATTGGTGACCAGTTATAAATGGCAGGAAGAGAAAAATGGAGAGGTGCCAAAGGTTTTGCAGCGATATACAGCAGAGAAGTTATCATCCTTTGGAGAGCTGGCACTTATGTATGTTATATCCCATTTCTTTTCTTTTATGTTATGTAATGTTGTAGAACAATTTTGCTTATAGTTTCCACAAGTGAAAAAATGTCTGTTTGAAATTGGCATATTAGCCAACCAGGCGCATAATAATTGATATCAAATAGCAAAATGATCATTCAACTTAAAAGATAAAAAAAAGAAGAGATAAATTAGAGTAAACCCTTGATGAGCAAAACTCCTTCCATGTTCTTGTTCATATGTGACTAAACTCTTTGTTCAAGGTCTGATTTCATTCTCCTCAAGTAAAATTTCTTTTTCCATTGCTTGATTTGGTACTTCCCTTTTTTTTTTTTGGTTATGAACTTTCTTACATGACAATATAGGTACAATAAGCCACTCCAGGCTTCTGTCCGTGCCGTGACAAGTGGAACATTATGGGCTTTAAAGAGAGAAGATTTTCGTGGAATTCTGATGTCAGAATTTTCTAATTTGTCATCCCTGAAGTTGCTACGAACTGTGGATCTTCTTTCCAGATTGACAATCTTGCAGCTCAGTCACATTGCAGATTCTCTTTCTGAAGTTTCCTTCTCAGATGGACAGACAGTAGTTGATGGGGTAAAAGAAAAACTCCCCAAAAGAATATATGCCTCTGTAACTCTCATTTTTTTAAAGTAATTGTTTGGCATGATTTTGCAGAATGAGGTGTCTTCTGCATTGTACATCATCCAGAGGGGACAAGTAAGACTCACTTTTGATGCACACATATTAGGTAGTCCAAATGTTGGAAGTTTGAAGTCTGACAATCAAAAAGAGGATAATAATCCAATTAGTGGCAAAATGCTGTCATTGGTTAAGACAGAGGGAAGCTATTTTGGTGAGTGGGCACTTCTGGGTGAACATATTGGTTCACTAAGTGCAATTGCTGTGGGTGATTGCACGTGTTCCATCTTGACGAAGGAAAAATTTGATTCAGTTGTTGGCCCTTTGACAAAGCTTTCACAGGATGTTGAAAAGTATGTTAATATTTCAATCAAGTGTTTTGTTGTATATTTTGCTTTTCAAACTTTTTTGTGGGTGAAAGTGGAGCTTTTTGTTTGCCTGATTATACCTTTTGTTTAAATTTATAAGATCATTTATTCTTTGGATCAAACGTATTCATATCCCAGATATCATTGATTGGTATCATTTAGGTCAAGGGGCTCATCGTCAGATTTTTCCAAGGAATCCATGGAAAGTACTGATATTCCAGCTCCTCTCAAAGTTTGCCTCTTTGATCTGGTAAGGGTGTTCTGTCTTGTCTGCAGTTATTGCCTAGAGCTTATGCTGCAATTGAGCTATTTCTCATATTATCTAATAATGTTTTCCATGTAGGAATGGAGGACTTGTTTGTATAGCACTGACTGCAGTGAGATTGGACTTGTACTTTTGAAGGACACAGGTTAGTCTCACTTTTGGTGTGCATGTGTATGTATATGCACATGCACAGGAGACATTTCAGTATTTTGTTGTCATAAAAGTTTCTCTTTTCATTGATAGACTCACTTCACTGCATAATAGACTGTATGTGAGGGGACAGTATGTCTGATTATTTATGGACTTCTGTTTACTATTTATACTTGCATGGAAATGTGTTGATGTAATATGATACTAACATGGATGAAATGCTTCTTTACTGATTTGCTGGTTGTCAGAAAATTTGTTTAGTTTGAAAAGGTTTTCAAAGCAGAAGGTCAAGAGATTGGGAAAGGAGGCACAAGTTCTGAAAGAGAAGAATCTAATAAAGAGTCTGAATCCTTCAGCTTGTGTGCCTCAGGTTCTATGTACTTGTGCAGATAGAACACATGCAGGCATATTGTTGAATGCGTGCTTAGCTTGCCCTTTGGCCTCAATTCTTCACACTGCACTAGATGAATCATCTGCACGGTTTTGTGCTGCCTCTGTTGTTATCGCCTTGGAAGATTTACACAAGGTCTATTGCTCAGAAGTGTTTATTCTGTTCCAACAATTGCCTTTCTGTCTTAATTATAACAATTTTTTTAACCCAATTTCCCTTTTTCTTGTTATCCAGAATGGAGTTCTCTACAGAGGTGTGTCCCCTGATGTCTTAATGTTGGACCAAACTGGATTTTTACAGGTTTGTTTTCTTAGCTGTTACCATGTTCCTAAAATCAACATAATGGAGCTATAGAAAGATCTAGTTTGTTAGTTATGGAGATTGTTATGCTCAGTTGTTGTCTCTGCTGAACTTTAGCTAGTAGACTTCAGATTTGGGAAAAAGTTGTCTGGCGAGAGAACCTTTACAATTTGTGGAATGGCTGATTCTTTAGCTCCAGAGATAGTCCAGGGAAAAGGGCATGGTCTTCCTGCTGACTGGTACAATATCAATATCATTCGTGTTCAATATTTAGTTGACCAATTATTCTATTTAGTTTGCATGAAGAATCACTAATTGATTGGTAAAGCCAGTAATTTAACCTGTTCTGTTAATATTAACTTGGTATTATGGATTTTAATGCAACGAGTCACTGACCTTTCTGTCAGTTTGGTCCTTACATTTTGGACTGTACCATTATTGTCTGTGCAATTTGCGTGAACTTCCAATTTCTTAACCTATAATATTTGATGCTTTCTCTCCTCTCTGTCTCTGTCTCTCTCTCTCTCTCTCAATTGATTTTAGAAGAGAGAGATTTCCAGTAGCTCATCATATCTATGTATATGGTGGACTATCTTCTCTTGTGATTTCTCTCTTATCCCTGGCTCCTCTTTCTCTCTCTATTATTTTTAAGAGAGATAGAGGAGGGAGACTGCCATGGTGAACTTGATTGTTTTGTTAGGTTTACTTGCTTTAACCTCTGTGCTGGTGCTTTTGTTAATTAAATGGCTCTCTTTTTCTTCTCTGTCTCTCTCTCTCTCTCTCTTTCTCTGTATATATCTATGTGAAACCATTGTTAAAATTTCTGCTGTCAACTGTATATATCTTTGTTGGAAATTTGCAGGTGGGCGCTGGGAGTCTTGATCTACTTCATGCTGCAAGGTGAAATGCCATTTGGGTCATGGAGGGAAAGTGAGCTCGATACATATGCGAAGGTTGCAAAAGGACAACTAACACTTCCTCCTACTTTCAGCCCTGAAGCAGCAGATCTTATCACAAAGGTTGTTGCAGCTGTTTATTCCAAATTTCTTTTCCTTATTTTGGAATATCTCAACATTCTATAAAAAGTGATAACATATTTTTACTTGTATAACTTGTTCAGTTGCTTGAAGTTGATGAAGATAAAAGACTTGGATGCCTAGGTGCTGATTCTGTCAAAAATCATCCATGGTTTGCTGGTACTGACTGGAAGGGGATTAGAGATAGAAGCTTACCTGTTCCTGATGATATAACAGTTCGAGTTAACCAACATTTGGAAAGTCATTACGAGGACCGTACTGTTCCATTAGCCTCTCCATCCCGAGATATCGGTGATCTTAATGTACCTGAATGGCTTGACGACTGGTAGAAGAATGAATGGTTGATGTTTTTTGTTGGCAGAATTCTCTCCCTAGCAAGTCGATTTTGTCCCTTTTTAGCAAAATTAGAGCCTAGGGGATGGATGGATAAAAGAAACGAAGAGCAAGCTGCAGAGTTCGCTTGGAATCCTATACATTCTTTTGTTTTAAACTCATGATACCATTGGCGGATTATCTCATATGGGCAGTAAGTGCAGTAACTAATTCAACAGAAGGTCAGTTAATATATATGAAGTTTAATATTTTTTGGTGTATTTTTCCTACTTCTGTAAATACGTATATATGTAAATGAGTGAGGGTTTCTTTTCTTCTAGAAATGAAATTCTAGCTTTATACCATATTCTTGCTATGGCTGCCAATAGAAATTTGATTGACTCGGCCAAAATAGCCTGTAAACTTCAAATTTATTTTCCCCTTTTAACATTCTCGGTTCGGTAGACATGTGGCCTGTATTTTCCTTTTTTGAGAGCTATTATGTGGATAACCTCAATGGTTGTAAAGGAATGAACTTGGAAAATTTTTCTGAATATCCATGGTGCTGTGCATTTCTTGATTTTTACCTTTATCCTATTGAGTTCCCTCATATTAGTTTCCGTAAAGATTAGATGTAAACCATTTGAATTTTTTCAATCTAAGGGCAACTGTGTTAGAGGAGAGGGCACCAAAGAGTAAGCCTAGCAAGTAGCAAGCGGTTTCACTCTCCTTATCATTGAGACAACAATGTGATTCTCACTCTGAAACTAATATTTCTATTTTGTGTGAATGATTTATTTTAAAAGAAAAAAATTCAAAAAAATTCATATAAAATCTTAACATATTTTTAGTTTAAGCTAACAAAGTTCAAACTTATAATCTGGACAATGGCATGCCGGAGGAGGTTGATCACTTAACAGTAGATCTTGCCAGGAAAGTAAGAATTTCTCTGAACAGTTTCCGAGGGAGCAACAGAAGCAGTGTTGATGCCGCGGTGGCAGACGGGCGATAGAAGTTTAACCTCCCTGATGATAGATGGCTTTTTCTCGTTTGACCTCGGCAAGTTGGCCGAGGAGATGATGTGCGGTGAGTAGCGTTTATGGTATGAACTTGATCTCTGGTTCCAAAAGGATCTCATTCAACAGCTCTACACTCCACGATGATCACCCAGAAGACCAAGTAGAAGATATCATTCCAGGATTGCCTCCATTACCCTTTAAAGATTTCAACTATGAGATATTCCATATAAATCCCAGTAGTCCAGTTGTCCAAATTTTATCGTCAAATGGTACTAAAAATAGCACAAGCATCTGGGTTGTGTGAAACTCTTATGAAGAACTATAAATCCTAGTCTCCTCACAAATTATCTCTGGTCCAAGATTCTTAATTTATTCTTTGTGGGTTCATTAACTGTACCAGGCACAAATGCAACGGGGTGCCTGTCATCATGGCTGGATCAACAAGAAACTGCATCGGTTGCACATATAAACTTCGAAACAAAGGAGTTAAGAGTCATTTAGCTGAAGCACTTGAAGAGAGTGGTGTTCCATTTCTATGAAAGGACAAGTTCGAGGATAATCTGCCGGCTGGATTTATTGAGAGGTATGGCAGCCGGGGAAAGGTGGTTCAGTTCCATGGACACCCCAGGGGCAAGTTCTGGGACATCCTTCAATTGGTGTGAATGTGACGCACAACGGGTTCAATTCTGTTTTAGAGAGTATTTATGTGGCGTGCCAAATTGCCCATGATATGCAGGACAGTCATCTGAATGCGAAGATGGTGGAGGAGGTGTGGGGTGCTGGAGTAAGTCTGGAATGCTGAAGTGCCTGCAGATGATTTTCCAGCAGGAAAAAGGGAAGGAGATCAGACAAACTGCTACTGCCCTCAAACAAATTTCTGAGAGGGCAGCCAGATCAGATGGTGTTGCTGCTAAACATTTTCAAACTCTGTTGCCAGATTATCTCTGAGGAGTAAAGCGTGCTCGGAGTTCTTCCGATTTTATATATGCCTATCACCCATCGCAAAACATATACGAAAATTTTCTCATAATCAGGGTTGAATTCCCCTCCCCTTCTCAAAATATCTATAGACAAAAATTCTTTATATATATATATATATATATATATATATATATATATATATATATATATATATATATATATATATATATATATATAGTAATGACCACATTTTCATCGTTTTTTAAATTTTGTCAAATTTTATTAGAAAAATTGTACGAAATTTAATCATGGATAATAAAATAATTTATTTAGATTTGGGTGAAAATTTTGTGTTAGCTTACCATTTTGTGTTAAAAGGAGAGATACAAAGAGATGTTGATTGGGGTTGATGAGAGAATTGGGTGGCTGGGGAAGTAACAAACATAGGGAATATGGGATTGGGGATGCAACCGAGTAAGAAGAGGGTGGTATATGGGGAAGATAGATTGAAATTTTATTACCACTCCATTTGAGAATAAAATAAGAATTCAATTTAATTGATTTTTTTAATGATTATTTTAATTGAATTAAAATTTTTAATTATTTTTAATTTATTAATTTTTATTAATTTTTTTTTAAATATTACATAATTTTGTAAGAATTTATTTAATTTTTTTTATAAAATAATTATATAAAAAGAGTAAGAACATACTTTAAGTTTTTTAAATTAAAGTTAACATAATTTTATGTTCCAAATTGAAGTTTGGATACTTTATTGTTGTGTTTCTAAATTTAGGTAACATGAATGATATTTACCCATAATACTCCCTTAATATTCTATAAATATCAATAATATTTTTCACAATTTAATAATATTATAATTTTTTGAAATTATGGAATCTTAAATTCAATTCAGAATCCAATAAAAATAAAAACTTGACCTAAATAGTTGTGATTTTTTCCTTATCCTATATGAAAATTTGATAGTATTGGTGCATGTCAAATTCTATCAACTAAATTTAGATTAATAAATTACTCCACGAAAGCAAACCTACCCCCAACAACCCTTATAACTAATCAAGTTGCTAGTATAATCTTCATCAAATTAATTATTATTATCTATCTTTTTTTATAGTATAATAATATATAAATTTTACTATCATAATTCTATTTAATTTTAATTTATTTTTAAAATTATTTTAATATTTAATATCTTTTCAAATAAATATAATTAAAAATTATTTTAAAAAATAAAATGGATCAAAATTATAGGGCGAAAAACATATTAAATAAGAATAATGATATAAAATTATTAGAAAACAAAATATTAATAAAAGAATTTATAGATCAGATCTCCATTTTATATTATATTAGAATTTACATTAAAATTATAAAGCTCAGTATGAAATGCCTAAGGAAAACAACTATTTGTTTTTTTTTTTTTTTTTTCTAAAAAAATTTTTTAAATGTTATTTGCATCAGCCAGCAAATATGGATGACTGATAGATGGATTTATTTCAAGACAAGCAAGCAGACTCAGCTCTTACGTCAATGCCATAAAAGGGTTAGGAGAGCACTTGTCCCAGCGATTTAGACAGCTATAAATCATTAAATTAATGGAAATTAAACAACATTAACTGCCCTACACAATCACTCAGCCTTCCCATAATTTTCATTTATTCATTTCAATATCTGATGCAAGGATTCACGAAATCACAAGTTCTGGATTCCCAATCCCGAAATTAAAAACGCTTGCCAACAAACATCTCTTTTATTAATTATTTTTTAAAAATGATTATTAACTATAAGATTAAATGGTTAGAGCATAAACAAGGGATCTTAATAGTAATGGAAATTTAGATTCTTTCTTTATGATTGAATTGGACACTTCTTGATATATAAAGAAATTTTCTGGTTTCTTTTCATTGATTTTTTTATATTTATTCAAGAAATAAATAAAGGAAAAATAAAAAGGAAATGTGTGTAGTTTTTCCTATTCAAGTTTGAACTTATTAAGCATTATCTACATGATTCTTTTTCCATGGATTTGTATAGCCTAGTTTCAGAATCTTAAAATTTTATCAGATTTCAAGAACTTCAAGCTATGTGAAATTGCCTATGAATTTGAAAAAAAAAAAAAAAAAAAAAACAACAAAGGAGATAGAGATGAAATCTTTTTTATACATCCAATGTCTGTGTCGTGTTCTTGGTCGGTTGAGATCTTCTCTCTCTATTTGCAAACCATTGAACTGTTCTTCTTGCAATTGGCAACCAAAGCCGACGTTGTCTTTCCTCGTATCTATTGTTTTCACCTGAAAAAGACTCTCTGATTGTATTCCTAATACTCAGATTTCTAAATCTTGAAAGAGCTGTGATTTCAGATACTGATCTTCTCTCAGCTGAATTCATAATACTGTGACTTGAAATTGCATTTGAATCTGATGTAGAAGGATGACCTGGGAATGAATCTGCAGTGTAATAATCAATTGTTCTAACCTTGTTTTCAAACAATCTTTTCATCTCCATCTGTTCCTTGATCTTCATTATTTGCTTGTCTTCAATGGCTTTTGCTGTCGTGAATTGCTCATTGTTCTTCCAGTCCAAAGAAGAGAATCTGTTGCTTGACATGTCCTGAAGCATCTCTGAGTTCAAGAACATCAGATCAGAAGAACTCACACTGCTCCATCTATTTTTTAGGACAACATCGGATATAATAATCTTGTGATTAAACTTATGTAAGATCTTCTGATCATCATCAGAACCATCAGCTTCTTGTCGGATTAATGCTTCTTCATCCTTGTTGTTAAACTTGTCAACTTTTCTGAAGCTGCTTCCAATGCTAAATCTTGAAGATCCTTGATGGGTTTCTTCTCTCTGGACAAATAACTCTACATTTGAGTCCTCTTGATGATCTGATTGATTTCCATAGAATCGCATGCTATTTGAATATGAGAAGATTGCTGGGTCTTCAGCGCTGACCTTGCACCTGCAAAGAGGGCAACTTGAATGTTTTTCAAGCCATTGATCAACACAGTTAATGTGAAAGGCATGTTTGCATTTGGGCAGCAAACGAAGAACTTCAATATCTTCGAATTTCGACAGGCAGACAACACATTCAAGTCCATTCTTTGATCCTTTCAAAGAGGAGAATCTGAAGAAAGGAAGCGACTCTATCACTGTCTTATCAACTCCAGAATATTGTGAAGTTGATCGAACAAGTGCAGGAAGATTCTGCAAAGCACCTTGAACAGAAGCTCCTGATCCCCGGCAGAATTTGGCATAGACAAGGAGGATAAATGTCAGAAAAAACATGATGCAGAGTATTCCTATAACAACAGCAAGACTCGGTCGGAAATTCGAGACACTATCTTGTGAAGATGCTTCATCTGTGACTGGATTAAATTGTGCTTTAACAGAGAAGATTTTTAACACAAAAAGCAGATGCAGGAACTGCAAACCTAATCGATTCATTTGAAAATCAAGGCCTTGAAACTTGCCCAGAATTTCAATATCCTTCAGAAAGCATTTTGCCAAGGAAAAAAAAAAAGTTTTCTTATTTCCTGGAAACTGTTGTAAAGGTCAATTAATGAGGAGGTGAGAAGATAGCATTTGTTATGCATATGACCCTTTTAATATGTCATTCCCCCAAAAGGGTACCTATCTAGTTTGGCAGTTTTCTTGTTTTTCTTTTTGGCCTTTCTTTGTGTTTGTGTCCTTATAATGCCTTTCTTTAATCCTAATATAAGTTTTTTAAATTTGTAAGTTGGCAGGATGATGACAAAGTGGATACTGCAGAGGCTAAATAATTTTATAAATTTTATTTCTGCGTTAGTAACAATTTATTTTTTCCTTTTAATTACAGACTTCGAATTCGAATACCGACACTTCCGGAGTTTTCAGAGAAAAATTAGATCTCGTTTTTCCTGCCATGGTAAAATAATTTATCAGATTCTTGCAAAACAAATTTAGAAAATACTGAGGTCATTTTCTGTTTGGCTTGGTGAAGAGGCTATGTAGGTCTGATGTATGCTCCAAGTTGAAGTCAATGTTAAGTTTGCACAAGAAAACCAAATAAATCAAGCAGTCCCCATCAGATCTCTAACAGCAGCCAGGTGATTTCATTTCATAGGGCCACTAAATCATCACTCATCAGGTATGCGAATACAACATAGCTGAAAGCTACATAAATGAAGTACTCAAAACTCACTTAAATTATGCATTCATTAAGTCAATAATAAACCAATTAATCTACAGTCAAATTGAATGAGCAATATACTTTATAAACATTAGCTCACACAATTTGAATTTTACAATCTTGTTTGATTGGATAACTCATCTTATTAACTTCAAATTTTTAGAAAGTATTAAACTTTTGCTAAAGCTCTAATTTCCTTACCATAAAGTAATCTCTTGGCCTTAATTCTGTTAAAATTGTGAGATCTCGAATTTAAATTTTAATTAAAGTTATATCAATCAGAAAGAGAAATGTTGATATTTATGTTGAGATTATTATATTTGAGAAATAGTAAACTGAAAATCGAAATTTTAGTATTGAAAATTGAATTAAATTGATTTTGGATATAAATCGAATCGATTCGATTTGATCGATTAGACTTTTTAATAAACTTTTTATTTTTAAAATTTAATTAAAATATTTTAATTTTCATTATGGTATAATCTATATATATTATTAAAAATAATATAGTATTATTATTAATTGGTTTGATTTTTTTGATTTTTTTTAATTAAAATCGAACTAAAATAATTTAAATATTTAAAATTAAAAATTAAATCAAACTAAAATAAAGAAAATAAAATTAAAATTTTAAATTAATTCACTTCGATCAATTTTTTTGACTTGAACTAAACACTGCTCACTTGAGTAAAAGCTAGGCTTATAAAACCCTAAATGTGATCAAGTGAAATACTTGGTAATTTTAGAAACGTGCAGGAGTTGGAAGGCTAAAGTCCAAGCCTTAAAAATAAATAGAAAATGGACTGTTGATAAAGTGGGAATTGCACACCGGTTTCTCCATATCGATAAAATGAACTGGTCCAACTTTACCAAAAAAACCTAGCTCAATTAAAATAGGTTGTCTGAATTCTTATATTTAGTATTAAATTGATGTCTCAAATCAATGTGAGATAACGATTTCGGTCTCAAACCAAACTTCCTAAACATGCAAATCACTATTTTGAGACTTTTAATCTAATTCAAATAACAGTACATTACAAGTAACCAATCTTAGCTATTATGACAGAAGAGCTTGAAATCCGGTGAAGTCAGAAGATAATAACATGTAATTAAAGGGTTTAATTTATAGGGATATTAATGAATTTGATTGGATAGTTGAGGATGGAGAAGGAATCATACTAGTTTTTCGACTTTAGAAATGTTGAGATTTTCGGGGCAATTGAGAGTTTTTAGGGTATGAGTTTCTATACGTAATTGGTTTAGGGGTACTAATACCTTGACCATTTTGGGACGTTCTGACGAATTATACTATTGGACGCGACAATGGAGTGTTGTGGCAGAAGTGTCAGACGGCTTATTTATGATGCATAGTTGGCTAATAAATGTTGAGCCGCTTCTCCATGCACTGTCCATCACTCGTGTCTTGTCTGTCAATCCTACTGGCATGCATAATGATGACCCTAAGAGGGATCTGCATGTCTTAAAGAGATCGGCCTACTTGCTCCGAGCATTGGTGAGGTTGGTGATGCTAGAGGTTTGACCTACATACTATGACAGATTGTAACGACTCGAAAACCGATACCCCTCTGTAACGGCCCGAACCGCTATCGGCGCTAGGATCCAGATTGGCTTAAGGCCGCCGGGACCCGTAGCAAGCCAGACATACCTCCTATCACCTGGTCAAATCCCATACATGATCAAAACTCTAATCATAAAAACTTAAACATCTGATGTAAATACCGAGCTTGACCTGTATGTAACATAACTGGAAACATAAGGAACCCCCTACTAGAGCTCTCATCAAAACTCTAGCTGGGTCAACATAACATACATTAAGCTGGGATTACATCCAAAGAACTAGAACCTAACCTGTGCATGCATCAAACCACAAACATAAAACCTCCACTAGAGTCCTCAACAAATACTCTAGTGTGGTAAACAACACATGCCACAAGTTCAGTTCAAACACAACTCAACATTAAACTATAACATACATCATGTAGTAAAAAGGGACTAACCAAGTCTTAGGGTCAAGCACAGTTCTAATCCATAAACATAACTCTACTTTACATTACATCTCATTTCATTATCTTACAATACCTTATATCAATTTATATTACATGTCCACACTAACACTAATCTATTACAAAGGCACAACCTTAACTCTTGAGACTTCCCAATCTTCCTCAGACCTGCAACACTGGGGTTAGGGGAGAGGGGTGAGCTAAAAAGCTCAGTGAGTAGAAACAAAGAAAACAGTTCATTAATTACATGCATTCATGAAATGCGTCATAGCACAAACAATTCACATCACGGATTGGACATGACCTCCAAAGCTCCCTCTGTCAATGCCCGGCACCCAAAGGAGCTCACATAGGACTTTCAATACATAACATGGTGCCTGGCCCTCAAAGGAGCTCACAGGACTTTCATTACATGGTTTTCGGCCCTCAAAGGAGCTCCACAGGACTTCTCTTGTCGTGACAGATTGTGAGCCATTGGGGTCGCCTTGGTCCATCCACATCAACAGTAAATAATGCAATGCGTCATATTCGTGTAACTAGTGCAATCAACCTATTACATATCAACATGATGCATGAACGTGCTTTAGGCATTTGATTTCATAAAATAAAAGATTAAGTTTAGTTCTACTCACCTCTGGCAGACGTTGGACTAACTCTGCAACAGCTAACACTGATGGCCTCCTCGGTCCCTCGGGTCCGATCCTACACAGGTGGACTCGAATGAGGTGCCAAATACACTCTAAACAACTCATAAACAACTCCCCAAAAACCCCCTAAACCATCACTTAAACATGCATAGAAAACAACCATGAAAGGGCTGGACAGGGCACTTTCGGCGGCACCTTCGGCGGCCGAATGTCCCTTCCAGAGCCGAAAGCCATGCAGGTACGGCGGCCGAAGCCTCTCTCCAGATCCGAAAGTCAAGCACCTTCGGCGGCCGAAAGTCTGCTCCTGATCCGAAACAAAACTTTCGGGGGCAAGCTTTAGGCGGCCAAACCATGCATCCACAGGCAGGTTCGGCGGCCGAACCTGAGTTCATCCAGAACTCAGCCTCATGCACAAACAAGCCTCTGAAACCTTACCAACACCCAAAACATGCCTCTGACCTCACAAACACATGCATAAACCCTTAACCATGCACAAAGGAGCTTAAACAAGCTTAAACTCCAACAAAGAACATCATAAAGCATACATAAATAGCTTATGACCCACATAAGCCAAAACCATCAAAACTACTCAAAACCTCACTTGCTCTTTCCCAATCATGCATACACTCTCCCACATGCATAAACTAGCTTAAACCTTCAACATAACATCACATAAACATACATTGGGCATAAAATCCACATAAACCTAAACATGCATATCTACCCATACTCAACCATCAAAACAGCTTTAAACTTACTTAAAACTTCATTAAAGTACAAGGAAAGTAAGGATCTACACTTACCTCTTGAAGATCGAGAGGTGGTGCGATCCCTAACTCGGAGGTGTGGAGGATCCAAGCTCCAAAAGCCTCCAAGCTCCCAAAACTCCCTTTTAAGCTTCAAAACTTCAAAACAAGGGTAGAACTCATGAAAACTTGAGGGATGGGTAGAGAAATCATGAAAACGATCAAAGGAGTACAAAAACTCACCTGAGTTCGAGAATGGGGAGAAAACTCGCCCATTTCCGATCTGAGGGCTCTTTATAGGTGGCCTGGTCAAAGACCTTCGGCAGCCTAACGTGCCCCCTAAACTCATGCATGTTCGGCGGCCGAACTTAAGGTTCAGCGGCCGAACCTTGGTTCGTTTAAACAAAGCTTTCGGAGGCCAAAAGCGCTCCCGAAACCTTCCCATGTTCGGCGGCCGAACTTGACTTTTGGCGGCCGAACCTGGCAAATGCCTCCTTGATCTTTTCTTTTCAAAATTCAATTCTTTTTCATTTAAAACCATGAAATCAGTAAAAACATTTTAGAAAAAACATTTTACCCCTCTAGAAGCCTCTGGCATCATCAAAATCCCAGATTCCAACGGAGGTTTCGCCGGAAGGTAGGGATTCCGATGCCGGAATCTAGCCGGGTATTACATTCTTCCCCGCTTTAAGAACATTCGTCCCCGAATGTTCCACAACAAACAGGCATTCTCAAAACATAGCATCAATCAAACAAACAAGCAAGCAAATAAGCAAGCAAAATCTAAAACCTCTCTCTTAAAAAGAGAGACACGAGTACTGCTGGAGTAAGAACTCCCGGGTCTTCCAAACGCACCTTTCCATACTGTGGTGATCCCAAAGGACTTACACCATCAGGATTCCTTGTTCCTCAACTTCCTAACTTATGTGTCCATGATCCGCACTAACTGCTCAATATAGGTGAGATCCCTTGAGATCTCCACCTCTGGTTCTTTAAGAACCTCACTTGGATCTGACACGAGCTTCCATAACACAGGAACCCGGAAATCCGAATGGACTTTCTCCATAGGAAATCACCCTTACCAAAAGAAACACCTTAGCAGTACCCAACCTACTCCTGAACTCCACTGGCTTCCGCTGCGCTTCTCTGATCCTTACTCTTTTCTCTTCATCTCTACTAACTGGCTTCTTCTCACTGCTAACCCAAAACTAACTCTAATTCTCACAGGTAGTACCCGGATTTCAGATCTATCTTGGAAAACAAACAACTCCTACTAGCTGTCCCAATAGATCATCCATCCTGCATGGGAATACCTGCCCTTGGTAGTGACCTTGGTCAACTGCTTACAGTCGTTACAAAGTCTCAAGGATTCATCCTTCTTTTCCCACCACCACACTGGAACAATCCAGGGTGAGGTACTAGGTCAGATAAAACCCCTTGTCTACCAAGTCTCGCCCCTACTCTGACTACTACCTCTCTCTACAACTGGCACTGAGGCTGGTTCCCTGACCTGACTGCTAAACACTCAACAAGAGCTCGAACCCTCTGACAACCCCTCCTACGCACCCTACGAACCTGACAGGCTGACAACAAACCTCGAGGCATCCCTACTGTGTCCCCTCATAAAAACTACCTCTGACCCATCCTGTCCTCAGAACCTGACTACCCTGTCTCTGCAGACACACTAATCCATCCCTCGATTAACGTCCAGACAATCAAGTCTAGGACCTTAAAGTCGAGTAAAAGGCATCTACCCCCAACTGACACTGAACTGGACCGGCAGACTGACTCTGCCACAGATGGATCACACTCGGGTCCACTGACCCAAAGAGAACACTCTAGCCCAGAAGCTATCAACTCAACCTCTCAACGGCTCCTAGAGCAACTAAAGAAAGAGAAAAACACCAGGGTTCACAAAAACATACACATCAGAACATTCAAAAGTGAGCATACCTGACACCACCATGTTCGATGTGTCTGCCTCCTGCTGAGCTTAGGTGAAGATCCGAGCTGGAGCTGACAGACCTTCTCCACGGGAACCTGAGCAATGAGGGACTGACCCTCTCCCTCTGCCTCGACCACTAACCTGAACCATGGCTGGAGCTGTTGGCTGAGCCGCTCTACCTGAAGCTGTCCACTGGGATTGAGCCATCCTGGGCGCAGTGGGACACTCTCGTGCTATGTGCCCCTCCTGTCCGCACCTGAAACATGTTGTAGTCCCCACTCGACAGACTCCTTTGTGCGGCCTTCCACACCTCAAGCATTTTGAACTGCCTGAGCTAGAGCTTGAGCCACCAAAACCCAGACTAGCCTTCAAATTCTTCAAGAACTTCTTCTTTGACCTCCTGAGGCCTCTGCCCCACTTCTTAGTGGTGTTTCCCCACCTTTTATCTCTTGTGGCAGCTGTGCTCAGAGTGGAGGGATCAATCCCCCCTGAACCTGAGATTCTGGAATCCTGAGTCTGAGCATCCTCCTGAGAATCTCCCATACCTTCTTTTGGTACTCTGATTTCCAAAATGACATCCCTTCTCTGAACATCCAACTCCACTTCCCTCATACTAGCTGACATCCTTCTTGGAGCCATTCCTTCTCTGCTTACATCAAAAGACCTTCCAGGGTCCCTTGATGTTCCCCATCTGCTGACTCCCCACGACTGCGCTCTTGGCAGAGCAGGGGGAAAGGTGTCCATACCTTCCCTCTCAGATCGAACTCCAGTCGATTCCACAGATCGACGAGCACCTCGCATTCTGGCTCCTCTGAAGAACAACACACAAGCATACAAACATCATTAGCATCATACGGTTCAGGTGGAAACACATGAACCTACACATACATGCATATATAGCATATCATACATAACATACATAGCATAACATCATGGCATTACACATCATCAATCAAGACAGGACTCAACATCCTATCCTAGTGGACATGATTTTACCTATTGTACTTGCCCTTCTATGACCTCTAAACCAACCTCTTTCCGATGTGGGATATCTCTAATCCTTGAGCATCTTTGCTCAACACACCGTACTGATGAGGCCCTGTGCTCTGATACCACTCTGTAACGACTCGGAAACCGATACCCCTCTGTAACGGCCCGAATCTCTACCGACGCTAGGACCCAGATCGGCTTAAGGCCGCTGGGACCCGTAGCAAGCCAGACATACCTCCTATCACCTGGTCAAATCCCATACATGATCAAAACTCTAATCATAAATACTTAAACATCTGATGTAAATACCGAGCTTGACCTGTATGCAACATAACTGGAAACATAAGGAACCCCCTACTAGAGCCCTCATCAAAACTCTAGCTGGGTCAACATAACATACATTAAGCTGGGATTACATCCAAAGAACTAGAACCTAACCTGTGCATGCATCAAACCACAAACATAAAACCTCCACTAGAGTCCTCAAGAAATACTCTAGCGTGGTAAACAACACATGCCACAAGTTCAGTTCAAACACAACTCAACATTAAACTATAACATACATCATGTAGTAAAAAGGGACTAACCAAGTCTTAGGGCCAAGCACAGTTCTAATCCCTAAACATAACTCTATTTTACATTACATCTCATTTCATTATCTTACAATACCTTATATCAATTTATATTAAATGTCCACACTAACACTAATCTATTACAAAGCCACAACCTTAACTCTTGAGACTTCCCAATCTTCCTCAGACCTGCAACACTGGGGTTAGGGGAGAGGGGTGAGCTAAAAAGCTCAGTGAGTAGAAACAAAGAAATTAGTTCATTAATTACATGCATTCATGAAATGCGTCATAGCACAAACAATTCACATCACGGATTGGACATGACCTCCAAAGCTCCCTCTGTCAATGCCCGGCCCCCAAAGGAGCTCACATAGGACTTTCAATACATAACATGGTGCCTGGCCCTCAAAGGAGCTCACAGGACTTTCATTACATGGTGCCCGGCCCTCAAAGGAGCTCTACAGGACTTCTTTTGTCGTGACAGATCGTGGGCCATTGGGGTCGCCTTGGTCCATCCACATCAACAGTAAATAATGCAATGCGTCATATTCGTGTAACTAGTGCAATCAACCTATTACATATCAACATGATGCATGAACGTGCTTTAGGCATTTGATTTCATAAAATAAAAGATTAAGTTTAGTTCTATTCACCTCTGGCAGACGCTGGACTAACTCTGCAACAGCTAATACTAATGGCCTCCTCGGTCCCTCGGGTCCGATCCTACACAGGTGGACTCGAATGAGGTGCCAAACACACTCTAAACAACTCATAAACAACTCCCCAAAAACCCTCTAAACCATCACTTAAACATGCATAGGAAACAACCATGAAAGGGCTGGACAGGGCACTTTCGGCGGCCGAATGTCCCTTCCAGAGCAGAAAGCCATGCAGGTTTGGCGGCAGGTTCGGCGGCCGAAGCCTCTCTCCAGATCCGAAAGTCAGGCACCTTCGGCGGCCGAACATCACCTTCGACTGCCGAAAGTCTGCTCTTGATCCGAAACAAAACTTTCGGGGGCAAGCTTTAGGCGGCCAAACCAAGCATCCACAGGCAGGTTCGGCGGCCGAAACCACCTTCGGCGGCCGAAACCACCTTCGGCGGCCGAACCTGAGTTCATCCAGAACTCAGCCTCATGCACAAACAAGCCTCCCAAACCTTACCAACACCCAAAACATGCCTCTGACCTCACAAACACATGCATAAACCCTTAACCATGCACAAAGGAGCTTAAACAAGTTTAAACTCCAACAAAGAACATCATAAAGCATACATAAATAGCTTATGACCCACATAAGCCAAAACCATCAAAACTACTCAAAACCTCACTTGCTCTCTCCCAATCATGCATACACTCTCCCACATGCATAAACTAGCTTAAACCTTCAACATAATATCACATAAACATACAATAAACCTAAACATGCATATCTACCCATACTCAACCATCAAAACAGCTTTAAACTTACTTAAAACTTCATTAAAGTACAAGGAAAGCAAGGATCTACACTTACCTTTTGAAGATCGAGGGGTGGTGCGATCCCTAACTCGGAGGTGTGGAGGATCCAAGCTCCAAAAGCCTCCAAGCTCCCAAAACTCCCTTTTAAGCTTCAAAACTTCAAAATAAGGGTAGAACTCATGAAAACTTGAGGGATGGGTAGAGAAATCATGAAATCGATCAAAGGAGTACAAAAACTCACCTGAGCTCGAGAATGGGGAGAAAACTCGCCCATTTCCTATCTGAGGGCTCTTTATAGGTGGCCTGGTCAAAGACCTTCGGCAGCCTAACGTGCCCCCTAAACTCATGCATGTTCGGCGGCCGAACCTTGGTTCGTTTAAACAAAGCTTTTGGAGGCCAAAAGCGCTCCCGAAACCTTCCCATGTTCGGCAGCCGAACTTGACTTTCGGCGGCCGAACCTGGCAAATGCCTCCTTGGTCTTTTCTTTTCAAAACTCAATTCTTTTTCATTTAAAACCATGAAATCGGTAAAAACATTTTAGAAAATACATTTTACCCCTCTAGAAGCCTCTGGCATCATCAAAATCCCAGATTCCAACGGAGGTTCCACCGGAAGGTAGGGATTCCGATGCCGGAATCTAGCTGGGTATTACACAGATGGTCCTTCTGTAAGAAGGTCGGACCGGACATTTTGGTGTGGATCCTTCTACTTTCTTGTATATGTATCACGATCTCAAATGCGCCTATCATTAGCATGTTATTAGATACCCTTTCGCTTTTTCAATAGTTATTTATGACGGTTGGGGGAGCGATTCAAAATCGACGTTTTCATTACTAAATGTGCATTTATTGACTCTTCTTGATTTACGAGGCATTATCATAAGTACTCATGACATGCATGCACATCCTTCCAAAGGCATCTCGAAGGTTGCTGCTGTTTGGATTACCGAAACGTGATTTATTGAAAGCTCATTGATGTTTCGCTTAGAATATAAAATCAAGCCTTCATCTTCATTTTCTTACTTTCGATACTCTTGCTGTTCTTGCTGCCTTTGTTTGCTATTTATTAGAGTTTCTCTTGCTTTTTCTCTCTTCTTTCGAGTTTTTCGAATCTCAGGTATGCGCTTCTTTTTCAATGGCCCCTCTGTTATTCCCTTGGATTGAAAAAAATTTTACTATGGTAACTCCTACATCTCTTCGTGAGACTTTCCATCAATCCTTCCTTTCTAAGGAGACCCATTACATTCGGACTCTGAATCTAAATGATCGAATTGCCCGGTTTTCCTTGCCTTCTCCCCTTGACCTAGAGGATGCTCAATCGAAGAGGAAGCTTTTTTTATTTATTTAAAAAAGATTGAATATGGTCTTTCTTTTCCTTTTTTTGGATTTGTCCATTCTATTTTTAGGTTTTTACTTGGTCACTCCTTGAATGTTGAATCTGAATTCAATTTTGTTTATGAATGCCTTTGAGGCGATGTGTCGAGACTTGAGTTTTACCCCTTCTTTAAATATGTTTAGGGCTTTTCTAAAAATTTTAAAGGTTAATAATAGATTCCTAAGTTTTTGTGGCCGAAATGGTCTGACCATTTTCACTGGCCACAAGGATCCCATCAAGCATGTAACAGCCCGGAAACCGGTACTCTTCCGTAACGGTTCCAAACTGTTCGGCACTAGGATCCAGATCGGCTTAAGGCCGCCTAGACCCGTAGTAAGCCTGACATTCCTTCTCTACATCTGGTCTAATCCTTTACATGATCAATCTTTTCATAAAACTTTATACCTTTACATGCCCCAGGCTTACCCCGAGGGACTGTGATTAAACTTTTCTTTCATTTTTTTCCAAGCTCAACGCATGCATGCTCTTATTTATTAAGCTTGGCCATAAAATCCTCTGTAAGACATGTCATTCTTCCTTAAAACATCTTTTCTCTTTAAACTTACTCGTTCTTGAAAACATTTCATGCATCCTGAAAACATATCCTTTCTTAAAACTCATTGATCATGTACCCCTTATAGGATTAGCCAACCATAGACATAACATCACTCGATACATTAGGCAAAGCACATATCTATACCATCTTTCTTAAACTCTTCCTAACATGACTCTATCTCTTTATAACATGGTCTTTCCTTTCATACCTTTTTCATTTCATACTCGTACATCCTTACTTACATAACTTTCCTTTAGCATACATCATGTCCACAACTAAACTTCTATACAAGCATACATAACATAACATATCATTACTTTGAACTTTACATCTCGTTGCTAAACATATAAGCATCCTGTCATAATACCAAACATCTCTTCACAACATATACATAACCTTATACTATTACATAACTTCTTCATCTTTGACTTCCTCTAATCCTCTCTGATCAACTCTGGCCCTGCATACTGGGAATAGGGGAGAGGGATGAGCTTCTAAAGCCCAGTGAGTGGAATCCATAAAAACCATTCATTAAAACACATGCTCTTATGTCATACATCACATTACAATCATATACATCAAGGAAGAAGTTGTCACCTATAGCCCTCTTCCTAACTGACTCACTTGTCCAATTTCTTTTGTACTTAACTTTCTGAAAACAGATTTGTCAGGGCGATTAGGCCTCCTGACTGATTTCTGAAAACGTTTTGTCAGGGCGATTAGGCCTCCTGACTAGCTCATGAAAACATTTTGTCAGGGCGATTAGGCCTCCTGACTAACTTCCTGAAAACATTTTCCTCCTGACTACCTTCCTGAAAACATTTTGTCAGGGCGATTAGGCCTCCTGACTAGCTCATGAAAACATTTTGTCAGGGCGATTAGGCCTCCTGACTGCTTCCTGAAAACTGCTTTCCTAAAAACGTTTTGTCAGGGCGATTAGGCCTCCTGACTATACTGACTCCATAATAGGGGCGGTTAGGCCTCCCTGTTCATACTCTTTATGCTTGACTCTTCCATTACTCTTTTCTCGACTTTTCATGTCATACTGAGGGCTAAAGGGTTATTCAACATTCATCTGCATACTCATCCAGTTATGCAATGCAGCATCTTCATGGTTCTAGTGCAACCTATTATCACATGGCATTCATGATGCATGTCTCATGTTCGTCACATTATTATCTTGTAGTATTAACCATCCTAGCATTAACATGGCAATTATGATGCATGGATCATGCTGAAACATTCTTTAATTTAAAACATGCATAGTTAGTCCCACTCACCTGGAACCTCTGCTTTACTAACTTGGGCCAACTCTGTACTGTAGCTAAACACCTCTCCTCTGATCAAATCCTACACAAAAGGACTCTTATGAGGTGGTAACCATCTCTAGCATAACTCTAATACACCTTCCCAAAACCCCTCTAAAGCCTCATAAACATGCATGAAAAATCATGCAAGGGAAGGCAAAACAGAGCACTTTCGGCGGCCGAAAGTCTCCTCCAGAGACGAAACTCACCTACTTTCGGCGGCACCTTCGGCGGCCGAATGTGCATGACAGAGCCGAAAGTCCAACTTCCGAAAGCAGCCTTCGGCAGCCTAAGCCACCTCCACAAGGCATTCGGCGGCCGAAACTCACTTCGGCGGCCGAACCTGAGTTCTTCAAGAACCCAGTTCATGCACAAACACATCTCCTCAACCCTTCCTCACATACCCAACAGGCATAAAACCTCCTCAAGACATGCATAGACCTCTAAACATACCCAAAGAGGCCTAAAACACTCTTAATCTCTAACAACAATAACATATAAACACATAGTGCACAAAGGGTCCCTAAAACCCTCCCATGCACACCCATGCTCATCTAACCCTTTCTTCCCATAAAACTCCTAAAACTATCCATAAAACATGCTTAAAACATCCTAAAACGTGTTCATGATGCATGTCTCATGTTCGTCACATTATTATCTTGTAGTATTAACCATCCTAGCATTAACATGGCAATTATGATGCATGGATCATGCTGAAACATTCTTTAATTTAAAACATGCATAGTTAGTCCCACTCACCTGGAACCTCTGCTTTACTAACTTGGGCCAACTCTGTACTGTAGCTAAACACCTCTCCTCTGATCAAATCCTACACAAAAGGACTCTTATGAGGTGGTAACCATCTCTAGCATAACTCTAATACACCTTCCCAAAACCCCTCTAAAGCCTCATAAACATGCATGAAAAATCATGCAAGGGAAGGCAAAACAGAGCACCTTCGGCGGCACTTTCGGCGGCCGAAAGTCTCCTCCAGAGACGAAACTCACCTACTTTCGGCGGCACCTTCGGCGGCCGAATGTGCATGACAGAGCCGAAAGTCCAACTTCCGAAAGCAGCCTTCGGCAGCCTAAGCCACCTCCACAAGGCATTCGGTGGCCGAAACTCACTTCGGCGGCCGAACCTGAGTTCTTCAAGAACCCAGTTCATGCACAAACACATCTCCTCAACCCTTCCTCACATACCCAACAGGCATAAAACCTCCTCAAGACATGCATAGACCTCTAAACATACCCAAAGAGGCCTAAAACACTCTTAATCTCTAACAACAATAACATATAAACACATAGTGCACAAAGGGTCCCTAAAACCCTCCCATGCACACCCATGCTCATCTAACCCTTTCTTCCCATAAAACTCCTAAAACTATCCATAAAACATGCTTAAAACATCCTAAAACGTAGAGATCAACCCTTACCTCTTGAGTTGGTGTGACCTCAACTTCAAAACGTGGAGCACCAAGCTTTGCAAGCTTCAACTCCAAAATTTGCTCAAAACCTTCAAAACCAAGTTAAAGCTTACTAAAACTTTGAAAGATCTTAGAACAACTAAGAAATCATGCCAAGGAGGACATGAGCTCACCTTGGATGGGAAGAGGGAGAAAACTTTCCTCTTCCACCGCCCTAAGTGGCTTTTATAGAGGAGCTGGTCAACCACGTTCGGCGGCCAAACATGCAGGCGAACCATGCAATGTTCGGAAGCCGAACTTTTCTTTTGGAAGCCGAACCTCAAGCACTTTCAGCGGCCGAATGTCACCTTCGGCGGCCGAACCTGTGCTTTTGTCTCCTTAGCCTTTCTCTTCAAAACTCAAAACCATTTTACATAAAAACCATAACACACTTAAAACATATAAAAACCTTTTGAAAACCTTTGCTTAAACCCCTACAGGCAACTCCGACATCCGAAATTCCACCGAACAATAGGAATTCCGATGCCTGAACAAGCCGGGTATTACAAAGCATTGGGTGGGTAGTTTCATTATAGTCGAAGCCAAAGGGGGCTTCGACTGGGGTTTAGAGCTAGGATGGGGGAATATGGACACCTTTTGCAATGCTTTATCCTTTCTTTCTGAGTGAGATCAGTTGTTTTTTGCCCGGATCTTTTCCTTTCCCTTTAAATACAATGTTTTCAAGTGTCTCGAAATCCACCCGGAGGAGGGGTATTATGCTACTGGTATATGACTATTCCTTTATCCTTGCTTCTTTGTCGATTTCATTGCTTTGTATTTTTACTCATTCTGAGTGTTATTGCAGCTTCTATCATTCTGATGGAGGACATTTTAACTCCCTAGAAAGTTTCCCTTATTCATGATGCTATTTGGCAGGCTATGGAGTCTTTCAAGACCTGAAAGACCATGGATGTGGTCATTGAGATGTTAGGAGTGGAGCCTGTACCAACTCAGATTGTGCCTCCTCTGCCTCCCATTGAGGCCAGTACATAGTTGGCTCTGTTCAATTCCAATCAGGCTGATGTCACGCTCGCGGCTGTTGGGGATGCCCCTGTTCTTAGGGAAAATTCAAAGGTTGCTATAGTGAGGGCAGTGGTCAGTCCGGAAAGGTCTTCTCCCATTAAGGAGGTTGGGGGATGCTTGATATAGAAGAATTCTCGTCTCCCTCAGGAGTCAGCTGCCACTGTCTCGGGGACAACAGGAAAAAAGAGGCGACTGGTGAAGGAATTCGAACTGGTCTCCTCTCGGAAGGTGACTTAATCTTCCTCCAATCTAAGAAAGCCCTCTTCGAACAAAGTAGGAAAGGGCATTGCTAGACTTGAGAGATTAGTGAGGGGCTACCTACTACCTTAATTTCTAATGAGGGTAGACTACCTTTCCAACAAGGTCCTGATTCCACTCCTACCTTAATTGTTGAGCTGCTGAGCAACTACGCTTTCAGACCATCCCCTAGTTTGACTGACCCTCGGATGGTAAGCACGATTTGCAGGCTAATTAAATCCACTGAGCAGTCAAACTCTTTTGCTTCTTGGGCGGAGGAGGACCTTTTTGGGGCTTTTAAGAGACAAGTTCTTCTTATAAGTTTCCTTGCATTTCTTTTTGCTTTTGGATGTTCTGGTCATTTTCTGACTTATTTGCTTAATTTTGCAGCTTCTGGAGGCTTTACTAGAGCTCTAGAATAGAAAAATCGATGCCTAGGAGGCCGCCCTCTGTGACATTGAAAAGGCCAAAGAGGAGGAGGCTGCCTGGGTAACTGTCATATTGAAGACTCAGTACGAGGGGAAGATGAGCCGGTTGGAAGGGCTTCTCTAAGATAATCAAGCCCAGGGTGAGAATATTATTCTCCTGGAGGCGCAAATTGCTGAGGAGAGGTCTGTTGCAAAAGCTAAACTTGTTCAAGAGAAGGCTTCTATAGACCTGAGGGAGAAAGGCCTTTCAGTCTGGTCTGCCCATCTTGAGAGGGAGATGATGAAGCTGTCCGAGAAACTAGGAGAGGTCAAGTTGGAGTTGAACAGGGTTTGAGGGGACCTAATTGCTTCCGAAGCTGTGAGGAGACAGCTTGAAAGCGAGGTTCATAATATTTCTACGCGGTGTAAGGATTATGAAAAGAAGATCGTAGACGCTAGGAAGAGTGCGGAGGCAATCTTCCGAAGCCAGATCAGTAAGTACCTTAAGTCAGACGAGTTTAAGGGCAAGGTCTTTGAGCAGTCCACTCATTTTTATGCGATGGGCTTCAACAATGGCCTCTTGAAAGCTCATGAATCTCTGGATGTTCCTCTTAGCACTCTTCGGGCTATAGGGTATAATTCTGACAGTGAAGAAGTACAATGTGGCCTCGACGATCGTGCTTTTCCCAAAGCGCATCATCCCCCTCCTCCCCAAGGAACGTTGGCCTGCTTGGCGGCTGAGTTTGACCAAGGTGCCAGTCAAGTTGGTGATGGTCCACATGTGCTTAAGGCCTTTAATGCCTTTACGGATCCTTCTTCGATGAGTGATGTTATAGTGGTTCCGACTGTCGAGACTGCTAATGCTCCAGAGAACACTTTCGAAGTTGAGCCCGACCTGTCTAGAGATCTTGCCTCCTCTGGAGAGATTTGAAGATCTTTCTCTTTTTCTTTTGAGTTTCTGATTGTAAACACTTAATTAGTTTGTTTTTTGTATTTCAACCTCTTTGTAATGTATGCATATTGTGGGGTATGTTCAACCCTGTCTTTTGTTGATGTGAAATCTTAATATTTTGTTAGATGGACAGGGTATTTACGACTTGTCTTAGCCCTAATAGCCTGCCAAGATAACTATACTTTGGATTTTGGGTAAACAAAAGAAATAACAAATATATCACTTAAAAAGGATCTTGCCGAAAATGTTTTATAACAAATATATCACTTATGGGGGCTCTTGCTTGGTTCTTTAACTCTGCCAACAATTATTCCTTTAGTTTTTCTAGCTTCTTCGCTACTCCCTCATCTTTTGTGTTGGTTTTTTCACTAATTATAAGAGCTTTCCAACTGGTGCCCTCTTCCTCACTTTCTACTTCGTACCTCTTCAGTCTATCAGTATCTTTCTCTATCTGATTTCTTGCCATGTGACTTCTAGACTTGGCTAGAGGTTCTCTGGCGGACTCGCCTTCTCTTTTCTTCTGGGTTAAGTGTATCGTAATAGTTTGTTCATGATTTTCGATTTTTGGGATAAAGGTTGGTGTAGGTGCATGACTAGGGGTTGTGATGGGTATTTGATTTGTGGACATGGGCGGGGTGAGACCCATTTACTGCATTATATAGTTCATCCACATCATCATTTATTGTAGTTGCACAGACATTGCTTGCAGATCCTAGTTGGATATGTGTGTTTGTGGGGTAGTGTTTGCTAGAATGGGGTTGCTAGTGGAAGATATGTGTGGTAATGTTTGAGTGGGGGAAATGGAAACGTCATAGGAAAACTTTGAGGATTTGGAGTTTCGGGGGTTAGATTTTAATCTTCAATGGGTGTCGACGAGTTGTTTTCTTGATTTGCAATAGTGGATCTCAGTAGGTTTATGTTTGAAAAACTCCGGTTGATTTGATAATCTTCCTTCGTGCATCACAGATGATGCCAATTGATTAGTTTGAAATCCGGTAAGATCAGGAGATGATGACACATACACATAGTTAAAGGGTTTGATTTACAGAGAAGTTAATAGATTTGATTGGGTAGTTGAGGATGGAAAAAAGATTGGACTGATTTTTCGGCTTCAGGGATATTGAGATTCTCGAGGCAATTGATAGCTTCTAGAGTCCGGGTTTCATAAAAATCTGTTCCTCTACATAATTGGTTCAGAAGTATTAATATCTTGATCGTTTTGGGGCGTTCTGACGGATTGTCCTATTGAACGTGACAGTGGAGTATTGTGGTAGAAGTGTCAAGCGGCTCATTTATGCTGGACAGTCGACTGATAAATACTGAGCCGCTTCCCTATGTCTTGTCCATCATTCGCATTTTATCTGTCAATCCTACTTGCACGTATAATTATGACCCTAAGAGGGATCTACACGTCTTAAAGAAATTGATCTGCTTGTTCCGAGTATTGGTGAGATCAGTGATGCTGAAGGTCTCAACTGCATATTATGACGGATGGTTTTTCTATAAGGAGATCGAGCTGGACTTATTGATATGGATCCTTCTACTTTGTGACGATCTCAAAAAGTTAATGATATCAACGACAGCTTGTTTGCTACACGTTTCTTGGGATTGTTTGTTTTCAACTGCTTCAATTCAACGTGAAGGATAATAATAAAATACAGATATGTTGATAAGGGTTTCCTGTTTATTTTATATCAAGTATTGAAAGAGAATATTGGTGAGATTGAAACCATGTGCTTAAATCTCTTAGGGGATCTGAACAGAGTCACTCGTATTGGGTTATAGGTAATCTCTTAGGTATATTTTATTTTTATTTATTTATTTATTTATTTTTAATCTCATATATTATATTTTTATTACATGAGTCAAAATCACTTGGCTACGTTTAATTTACTTGAAAAAAATTATACAAGTTTGAACACGTTTAGTTCGCTTGAAAAAAATTATACAAGTTTGAATAAATATTTATATGGCGTGATCCATGTTAAAGATATATACCTACAAACAATATGAAATATTAATTTGCACACGCAACTGAAAGATCTTAAGTTCTACTATCTTAATCTCCCAATTCACATTCCCATTTCAAAAAAAAAAAACAAAATATTAGTTTAATTTTATTTAAATTTTCCAATTTTTTCACAATATTTTAAATTTCATTATATCTTAATAATTTTATCTGATTGTAAATAATAAATTATTTAGCAAATTATTTATTATATACACCGATGAAATAATTAAATTACATTTAAATAAGTAAAAAAAAACATTATCGTATTTATGCTTATCCTGGAGACGGAATAAGTTTGTCCATCCAATTCTGGGACTTTAATGTTTTTGTTTGGATGGGTTGGGGGAAATGGAGAGAGAAAAAAAAAAAACTTCCTAAATTCTCACATTAAATAGAGGAGAGAAAATAAGAAATCGAGTGAAAGACTAAAAGGGGAGAAATATATTTCTCATATTTAACCCAAAACATTTCTCACCAAATCAGTGAAAATTGGAGAGAAATAAGTATTAATTGATTTAAAATACTTACAAAAGATATAACGAGAAAAATTGCATTCTCCTCTATTTTAAGAGTCTATCCACACAAAGGAAATTAAATTTCTATTCTATTCTTTTCTCTTCATTTTCCTCTTTAATTTCTGTTCATTTCCCCCTCACAACTAAATCCAAACATACAAATCACTGTTGGAACAATCTTGTCCTGCCCCAGGGTAATGGAAGAACCTTGTCCTTTCCCAGTGCCCACTAATCGCAAGACAAGGAAGATTAATCATATCATGTCCAATCCTTACAACCAAACACAACCTTTGTCCACAGCATTCAATTCTATCATCAATAAGTTGGAAAAGTCCATTTATACCTTCAATTTGGAATACATTCTTTCATAAACTTGGAAGAGGAAGACCCCACAAGTGATTACTTACATAAATATGAAATGATAATTAAGCACATCCAAGAGCAAGCATGTATTTATTGCATTAGATTCAAAAGCATAAGGTCCATGAAGGTGAACAATGACAAAGCAAAATCCTTGAAAGTTGAAAGCAACACATCCACAATGCCTTACCCTTGCAATAAAGAAATGTCTTGACATGATGTACTCCATAACTATCAATCAATGGAATCACCTAAATCAGCAACTATACTGGCATGATGAAATCTATTCAAAAAAAAAGATGGCTGTTGGAATTTTAGATTGAACTGCTTTGACATTATTATGGAACAAAATTTAAGGATACTACAACATTACAACATACACCTGCAACATTCGATTGCAGCAACTAAGTTGGTAAAAGCAAATAAATAAGCACACAGAACAACAGAAACCAAGGAGAAGACTTGTATATGATATAAAGGTCATAACCTGCCTTTGTTTGACCATATGCCAAATCAGATTGTTCCTGCTGGAAAAAAGATGGTAATTTTCAGCTCTGAGCAGAGGCAGCAGGATTAG
Source organism: Manihot esculenta (assembly GCF_001659605.2). NCBI lineage: Eukaryota > Viridiplantae > Streptophyta > Magnoliopsida > Malpighiales > Euphorbiaceae > Manihot > Manihot esculenta. The sequence continues at coordinate 31,699,094 of NC_035176.2, read as the reverse complement.
TACTTGGAAATGAGGCTAATCCACTGCCATTGTCTGGATTAACATTCTCTTCACTTGCATGCCTAACAAATTCCTCAGGGAACATGTGGGAACCATGGCAAGCACAAACAATTCTGATTTGGTTTGCACTGTATCTGTAAGTGACACCAGAAATTGTTCTGCCATTTGGGCCGGAACCTGTGGTTGTAACCCACGGTAAATTTGGATAGGAACCACATCCTCCAAATTTTATGTCTGATGCAACACCTGGCTTTATAGCAGAAAAATCAATGGAGAAACCTTCTGCTGTTGATAGCCCAGATGCATCTTTTGCCCCAAGGTTCATGCTTCTTCCTCTTACTTCATCTTCAGTCTGAGGAGTGAAGCCTTCTTCTGTAATGTGCTGTTTGCCATCACCTTTGACCCGTTCTAATGACCTCCCATCATACAATGTAGCTTCAGATGAATTTCGAGAAATTACTTGCATGCCTACCAGATGTAAAAGACTAAGTTAAGGAAAATAATTGATTTTGAATCATAAGCCACTGGAAAACAGAAACAAAAATATTAATAAACCAATGGATCAGTAAAGTACTAAACTACAATAGTAGTTTAGTATATACACATTGTTCCAATGTAAAGATGATATCTCTTGACAACTTAAAATATAGATGCACACTCTGCCTAGACACAATGTGTCTGACTTCGCTAGGTCTTCAAGGACACTCTGTAAGGTGATAAAGATAGTAATGGAAGAGCATATCCACTTGTGAAAAGAAATACATCAAACATTTTACAATGTATTATCTATGATTGAAAAAGAAATTTTAAGGTATAAAGCAGTGAAAAGAATACCTGGAGCAATCTTCATTATATCAGTTTGCTTATCGGAATTCGATGGACCTCTGCCAGCATAGGAAGACTGGAACTGTTGAAGATGAGAGAACAAGCCATGTGAGTTATCATTATCCAGTGTTGGAAGCTGAGCAGATGAATAGCCAAACATTACAGGCAAATTTCCAGGGCTCACAGTCTGAGTCCCTGTTCGCTGCTCACTACTTGAAGTAGGCATCACCTGCATCATTGCTGGCAGAGAATTGCCCGATGAGCTGGGCACACCAACAGTGTTAGATTCCTTAAAAGGAAACGAGTATGTCAAATTCATGATGTTTGCAGGTTGGACGGAGAACGGAAGTCCATAATTCAAGTTCCCATGCTTAATTTCAGTTTCTGATGAACCATTAGGCCTCTTTTGCCCTTGCAAGACATTGGAATCAGAAAACCCATGAACCTCCTTTGGAACCTGAGGACCACCAGCTCCAATAAAACGCTTGGAGCCATCATCATGATGAGAGACCACCTGTGAACTTGAACCCTCTACTTCAGACTCTGCCACATCTTCATTTTCAGCAGTAGAACCATCTTCTGTCATGGAAATATGTGACGCTTTCTTGTCATGTACATCAGAGTGATATGCATCTCTCTCATGCTTCTTCTGATTATTTATCTCATCAAATAAAATTTTTCGCTTGTTTCCCACCTCAGGTCTTTTATCATCTTCAACTTCAGAAGGTCTTTTGCTGCTCGAATCCCAAAGGCCCCTATTGTTCAAGTTTATTGAAGCATTTGCATCAGCTTTGGCCTTGGACAGGTCATTAAATAAGTTCTCTTGAGGTTTCACTGAATCACTTATTTGAGACACAGCACTTGAATCCTGCTTTTGGATACCAGCATGAAGAAAGTCTTTGAAATCATCTGCCAATTTGTTGCCTCTATCACCTTCTTCTGTCCTAGTTTCTGATGAGCAGCCATTTTTACCTTTGGATTTTGCAGATGATCCTCCACAACCTAAACCAAGGCTAAGCTCAAGGCCATTCTCATCCTCCATGTTAGCAATCGATAGATGTCAACCTGGACAAGTAGGAGCTCTTGCAATACCCAGTTTTCCGTAGACTACTCCTCACATGGTACCATGGTATAAAGAGAGAACCTGGCACAGAAGTTGTTAGTTCTGAAGGATGTAAGATAGAAAAGATCAACACAATTGCTACAAGATTTGAAATGTATAGAAGGAACTAAATATAATATATAAATCATCAACACTAAGGCATGGTTTTAATAATTGAACGCTAAATCCCAATCCAATCAATCTTTATGGTATCTAACTGCTCAAAAGATTCATTTTAAATCATTACAAGTGAAATTTTTGCATGATAAAAATGCTGAACTTGCAAAGAAATGTAACTTTGCAAAGGATCTTTTCATGGAGTTCTCATCAAAGTTTGAGGATAGCATTGAAAACTGCAATAGCTTATTCTAACCAGTACACACATTACAGATGTAACAAATATGTGGTAAATAAACCAATCAACCAGATAAAAAAAGACTTTTCAGGAAGATAAAGCCAGAATTTAAAAAAAAAGGGGGGGGGGGGGGGGTCTTTGAATACAAGCTCTCTTTGCCGCCAACAAACTTAGAACTAGGAAACGGAATAAGAGAACATCATCTCATTTTGAGTGAGAGTACAAGAGAAGTAAAGGAACCGACAAATCCAGACCTTATGTGTTTGGATGGAACGAATGAAAGTGGTTGGTTAAGTACACAAAGGTAAGATATCAATACCTCCTCAATGCACCAAATTGGTTGGTAAAAAAGGTGAGGTGTGAGGTTTTGAAAACACAACAAATCTTGCCTCTCGTAAAAACGTTCCTCACAAACAAACTCAATCAGTTTAAAACCCATACCTTATCCCCAAAAAGTAGAATTCTTAATATTCATGAACAGACAAAACAGGGTACCCATATAGCTCAGCTGAGCTAAATGCTGAATCCAAAAGAAGAGAGTGGGGTAACATATACATAACACAGTGATTTTCATTCTCCATTATCTTCCTTTTATTTGCTTCTCAGAAACTAAGTGAATCCAGATCTGTCCACTATCAAACTATGCATGCAAGAACCAAAACTACAGAAATAAAAAGTTTCCATTAAACATAATTCTAAGAGGAGCAAATGTTAGGTTCAAATTAGCTCCCAAATCAACCAAAAAAAATCAGAAACATTCAACAGCCATCTATAACTTAAGAAAATCTACACCAAAATTCAATCAACAAACGGAGGAAACTGTAGAATGAAATAAAAGTATCTATAGAGCACCAGAATCACCAATTCAGAATAGAGATTTCAGGAAAAAAAAAAAAGATAAAGTAGAAAAGATATACCTAAACTAAGGGACAAAGAGAGATGAGCAAACCTGAGTGTTGCGAAGAGTAGAGACGCCTGAACAGAGCAAGAGAGAGGTGGAGACAGAAGGTAAAACAAGGTAGATGTTTGGACACTCAGCTAGTGGAAGCACTGCTCAAAACCACCTGTTTCCTTTTTTTTCTTTGCCCATGTGCTTTTTGTGCAACTAAAAAATTTGAATTCTAACCCTCCCGTCTGGGTTGAGGGTAAAAAAACCTTATTAGAAAATATTTATATGTAATTAAAATATTTTTATTAATTAAAAATAATTTTAATATTTTAAAAAAATAAAAAAAATATTTAATTTTTTTAAATTTATAATTTATTTTATATTAAAATTATAATTCATTTACAAATTATTACCAGTTGTTAATATTTTGATATTAAAAATTATTATTTTAATATAAATTTAATTATAAATTTTAAAATAAAAAATAAATAAAATTATGAATTACTTTTTACTCCTCCAAAATAAAAAGAAAATCATTTTTTTAAAAAAACACATTTTAATGCCATTGGAAAAATTATTTATTTTTTTTAAATATATATTAATCTTTTGTTATTTTTAAATAGTCCAAATGAAATTGATATCATTATCTAAGATATACATATAAAATTTTTTGAATGTCATGATTATTGATTATTTTGAATGTGATATAAATTTTTTTACTGTTAAAATTAAAATTTATTAAATATATATAAGAGTTACATAAACTATATTAATTAATTTGTTAAGTTTGATTAGCATAATTAAGTATGTTTAACAAAACATGATAAATGATAACGAACAAAAAGGGTTTGATTTTTTGGCTTCACAATTGGAGCCGAGAAATTAAAATGGAACAAGTTATAAAATTCTAAATGCAAGAAAGCCTAAACATTCATGTTTTAATTGCCTTCAGCATTGACCTAAATTAGAGCACTCAATTGACTTCGATGCTTGGAGGTGCATCTCAACTTGCCAGTAAGGCAGCGGCACTCTCCTGTAAAAAAATTTATGGAGTAAAATCATGTATCATATTTTTCTTTGAATCGAAAATTAGAGATTGGAGGAATAAGATTTAAAATCTTTTAAATTTATTTAGATATATTTATCATTAAATTAAATCTGTAAGTGCAAGATATTATATACCATACTTACCTGGTATAATAAAAAAAAGAATGAGATTGTAATGTTATTTTAATTACATTTTTAAATAATTTAAATATGTTGTATGATATTTTTAAAATTTAAGATATCATAATTTTTTTATCAAAATTCAAGAATATAAATATATATTTTGCCCATATTACTTTAAATTGCCTAAATATTATACTACGCGGGGGAATATTTAATACAAATTTTTAGTTCCAAAGGCTTTATCTAATGATAAGATTTTTTTTTATTTAGATTTTAACTGTCAAAAACATTTTTATTTGTTTTATCATTATGACAAATATTGCTTTTTTTTTTGGATGTGCACATATTTTGCTTGTTGCTGTTTTAACTGGCCTCGGTCGCTCTATCTTTATCCATATTTTGCCTTTTTTTGGGAACAGTTTATCATTCCCCTGTCCTATTTCATTGCCTGCTTCTGATTAAAATAATTGTGTTAGAAGTTTTTATTTCTATTTCTCTGATTTGTTTACTTCGATTTAGGGGTGTAAATGAGTCAAACCGTTCGTGAGCTATTCGAGGTTCGATTCGATAAAAGTTCGACCGAGCTCGACTCGATTTCTAAACAAGCCCGACTCGATTTCTAAACGAGCCAAACTCGAACTTAATTTTTAGGCTCGTTTAGTAAACGAGCCAAGTTTGAGCTCCATAGTATTCGGCTCGTTAAGGCTCGTGAGCTCGACTCATTTCTGAGTTCATGAGCAGACTCGCAAATAGGCTCGTGAACAATCTCGTTAAGTAAACTGAAATTACTATCATAAGAGAAATAAACTAAACCCTGCATATACTTTCATGAGCCAAATCTGAATTTTTTAAAATTCAGCTCTATATAGTTTAGTTATACTCTTAAACTTGCATATATTTAGATCATTAAAATTTAAAAACTCATCTTTATAAGTTTACATGCTAATTTATAGATATACTTATTTAACTAAAATTATTTTAGTTTTAAACTTATTAGTTTTAAACTAAAACTCATTATACATGTAAATAAATTAAATTACTCATGAACTATTTGAGACTCAGCTCGATAAAAGTTCGACTCAGCTCGATAAAAACTCGATTCGTCTAAGCTCGTTTGCTAAACGAGCCAAACTTGAACTTCTTAATTCTCGGCTCGAGTTCGATATGAGTAAAGTTCGAATTCGGCTTGAACTCAAAAAAATTTTAACGAACCAAGCTTGAACTCTTCAAAGTTCGGCTCGGCTCGGTTCGTTTACACCCCTACTTCAATTCTAGATTTTTTTATTTTAGCTCGGATGAAGTATATGTTTAGGAAAAAAAAAAACAAAATAAAATGAGATCATTTTCATGGTGATTGCAATATGGACCCATAGAAATTGATGGGCAAGGCCCACCACTAATATATGTAAGTGGGTGAAAGCACACACTAATCTAGAGTTTACCACATTCCAACTTTTTTTTGATAAATACTAAAACTGATGGGCAACACCCATCGGTTGAATTCGATTTTTATTAAAATTAATTTGATTTAATTTTTATAAATATTAAAATTTTAATTTTTAATTAAATCAATTCAATTTATTTTTAAATCAAACTAATAAAATACTCAATTTTATCAGTCATATACAACAGTTAAATCTAAAGAATTCTAAATAATTAAATTCAAAATATAACTTGATTAGATCAATTTCCCGCATCATATAATTGGAATGTTGTATGTGGTCCTGTTATTAGCTAACACTTGAGGGATCTTTAGCTTCCTGCTGTATTGCAATGTATATAAACATCTAATAATCATATGACTAAGTACAAAACTTAGTTCATATACGTGCAATCAAATTTCTATATGTACAATGTGATTGATTTGAGAGTGGTTCGTGTGACCACTAGTTTAATCTTTGTGTTTATACGTAGTTGTTGATTTTGGGCTACTGGGCCTTAGACGAATCTTGAAAGAGAAACGGAGGCTTTTTGTAAAATTAGGGATGGGAGAAGAATTATTTGTGAATTTAGGATCGGAGAAAAATTATTTGTGAATTTAGGGTTAGACTGTTAGGCGGCCGTTGAAAAGAGAGTTTGGCGCCTATTTGACAGGCGCTAGAGTTTGGTGCCATTTTAAATAGTGTCAGCCATTTTTTTTTTCTTTAAAAATGGCATGGTACTACTTATAAAAGTATAAAATAATATTATTATATAATTTAAAAATTATTAATATTATTTAATAATATTATTATATTAATTTATTAAAATAATAAAAAATTTTATCATTAAATAAATATATATAATATTATTGAATTATTTTTATATATCTAATTACGACCGAATTATTTTTATATATTTAATCGCAGTATAATATTAATTTTATAATTATAAAATTACATATTATAGTAATTTTTTATTTAAAAATTAATAATAAAATTTATTAAATATTAATATATTAAAATTATAAAAAATATTTATTATTATAAAAATATCTAATATTATCTAATTAAAACTGGAGGTGCTAACGGAAGTATCAGGATCCCTCTTCACGTTAGGCGGCCATTTAATTCATTCAGCACACATGCAGACAGAGCTGTGAATTGACTGGGCATACTGTCCTTCTTCAAGTCACATTACCGGACTAGACTCCTCGTGCTGTACCCAGACTCGCGGGTAGTCCGATCTGTCCCGTATCTGTCTGGATCAAGACCAAAAATATTGGATCGGCTAAATAAAATGGGTTTCTGAGACCTTTAGGTCTATTTCACTTTTTCGAGTTTAGCTTCCCCTAGATAAGAAAAGTCCGGCGATTATTAAATTATATAATAATATATTTTATAACTCTCTAAAATATTAGAACATTAATATTATTATGTGATTATGTATGACGCAGTCCAATAAAAATAAATTTAATTTTTATAATTTTAAATATTTATATATTCATATATTAATTAATTAATATAATTATAATATTTTAATAAAAAAAAAAATAATGGTATTACGCCGCTTAGAACAGCACATGCCATTCTTAAACAAAAAAAATAATGGCCTTAAAAAAAAAAGAATAGTTGGCGCCATTCTTGCAAAAAGCCCCAGTAATGGCAGGAGCACTTACAGATATAGGAAACCTTAAAAGAGCTCATCTTTACGAATATAGATTAATCACAGGTTATTTCATTTTCGCTTGCGTTATTGCAGCTTCAGGGGGATCCCTCTTTGGATACGATCTTGGTGTTTCAGGTAACTTCTCTTTCTGTTCATTCATCGGCTGTGAAGCTTTTGCAAGTTGTTTATGAAAATAAATTATGTGTGTTCTGGTGGTTTCAGGTGGAGTCACGTCCATGGACGATTTCTTGAAGGAATTCATCCCAACGGTGTATAAAAAGAAGCATGCTCATCTTCACGAGACAGATTACTGTAAAAATGATAATAAAATCTTTTCACTATTTACTTCCTCACTGTACTTTGCGGCTTTGGTTACCACGTTTGGAGCCTCTTATGTAACCAGAACTAGAGGCAGGAGAGCTAGCATCCTCGTTGGTTCGACGAGCTTCTTCATTGGAGTAATCGTCAATGCTTTTGCAAAGAATGTTGAAACGCTGATTATAGGACGATGTTTCCTAGTTGGTGGGATAGGATTCGGCAACCGGGTAACTAAGAACATCCCCCTTCTCAGGAGAGGTGAAGATTTGCAACCGTTTTATGAACGACAGATACGTTCTGATGAAACTGATATAAGCAATCTTAAAAAATGGCACAAGCTGTTCCCCTATATCTTTCAGAAATGGCTCCTGCAAAAATCCGAGGAGCAGTTAACCAGCTTTTTCAGCTAACAACATGTATATAGGAATCCTGGTTGCAAACTTTATAAATTATGGATCTGAAAAGATTCATCCATCGGGACGGAGATTATCTCTTGGTTTAGCTACTCTTCCTGCTACTGTAATGTTTGTTGGGGAACTTTTTCTTCCTGAGACTCCTAACAGTCTTATAGAACAAGGCAGACTAGAAGAAGGAAGAAGAATACTGGAGAAAGTTAAGAGGTACCACACAAGTTGATGCTGAGTTTGATGATCTTGTGGATGCAAGCAATGCATCACGAGCCATAAAGCATCCTTTCAAGAATCTTCTGAAACGCTAGAATCGCCCACAGTTGGTTATCGGGGCTATGGGAATTCCAGCACTCCAACAACTCACAGGCAATAACTCAATCCTGTTCTATGCTCCAGTCATTTTTCAAAGCTTGGTTTTCAGCAATATTGCAGCTTTGTATTCATCTGTGATTACTAATGCAGCACTTGTTGTTGGTGCTCTAATGTCTATGGCTTTCGTGGACAAATTTGGCAGAAGAGCTTTCTTTCTGGAAGCTGGGGCTGAGATGCATGTTCATCGTTATGGTAACTTGACTTTTAGGATTTTTTGCTTTCTAACTGCTTTTTATAGTAATTCCTCTACAGTTCATATATTTACTTAGATTATTTCATTTGCAGGTAGCTGTGGGGTTAATTTTGCCCTTGGATTTTGGAGATGGGAAACCAATTCCACATGGAACTGGCATCTTCCTTGTGGTTATCATTTGTTTGTTCGTCTTGGCTTATGGACGTTCTTGGGGTCCTCTTGGTTGGCTAGTTCCCAGTGAAATCTTCCCCTTGGAGACACGATCGGCCGGCCAGTGTATGGTGGTCTGCGTTAACATGATCTTCAGTTCTTCACTGTTTTGGTAGCACAATGCTTCGTGGTGTCGCTTTGTCACCTTAAGTATGGAATCTTCTTGCAGTTTGCCGGCTTAATTTTTATCATGAGCACCTTTATCTACTTCCTCTTGCCCGAAACAAAGCAAGTGCCAATTGAGGAGATGCATCTTCTCTGGCAAAACCACCGGTTCCGGAGAAAAATAATGCCAGAACAAGGGAAGTTGAGATCACGCGTCTAAAATCTACTGTAATGGTAAAACGCATTGTTTTTGTTATTTTCCATGAATAGATCAATCAAGTGTTTTAACGCATAAAATGATTTTGAGCCGTGCAACCTCGTAAATGATAATATAAATTTTCTGCTCAAAAAATTTTAAAGTTTGGTCATTTGAGATAAGTACTTGGTCAATGTGAACAACCAAAATACCAGCCACATGAATAAATAAAATTAGCCAAAAAGAAGTCTAATTGCATTGAGAATAACAAAACGGAATGGACACATGAAAGAATTAGATTAAATTAGCCGCAACTATAAGCAAAAGACAATGGCAAGTGAAAAAGACGAAGGAAACATTATTCTGCTAGTAGTTTAGCAAGTTCATCTACTCTTAGGCTTCCCTGTGGTGCAGAATCTGTATATTGTTCACTAGAATCGTTCCTTCTTTTGAGTTTAAAACTTCTTCTCTCCTTCACTTCTGTTTGGGCAACAGTTGTAACTTCTTTAACTTGCAAATCCCCGACTTCTTGCTTCTCGCCCTGTTGAATTGCTACCTTCTTTGGTAGATGTCTAAAAACTGGACTAGGAGGAGCAGACCTTGCTAAGGCAACTGCTCTTTGATAAACAGTATCAGCATCCAAATTTGCATCAGCCAAAACAACTGCCCTCCCATTCTCAACAGCTAGTTCTCGCAACTGTAGAACTCCATTAGCATAAGGTACATCCTTTGTTGGTTCATTAAGATCAGGCGAACCTTCTAAGCCATCTTGGACCTCCTCTGTGCTCCCAACACTTTTTAGCGAGGTGTCAGATCCCACTGATATAGCAACATTGATTTCATTATCAGAGCCTATAGATTCAGACTCATTAATAGCAAAACTGCCTGCATTATGTAACATGGTATTAGTTTCACATGTTTCTCCTATGATTGAACTAGTGTCCATTGCTGCCGATGCATCATCTAATTGTACCACAGATGTATCCTCTGTTTGCTCTTGACATCCTACAGGAGTCATGCCTATATTTGGCACACTAATAACATCTTTGACACAGACCATTTCAATTTTTTGGTCCTCCATAGGCGGAACAATAGAAATTGCACTATCAGCATCAGACCCCTTGGCTTCTTGGCTATCATTTACTGGTTTTGTGAAGGAGGATTTCCAATCCCTTCCCCTCCACATAAGTATATGCTCATGCTCAAATGAGATCAGCACACAGGGCACAAGTTCCTGTAATTCAAAGAATTGGTTAACTGTTTACAGTAATTTCATAACAATGAACTAAAGAAATGAAAGCTAACCAACTAGAAAAATTTAACAGACCTTGAGTTTGGCACCAATTTTCCGGTAGTCACTTCCATTAATCCCTTGACAATTTATTCTGACCAATTCACATTCTTCAAATGCCTCACGGACATCTTTTACCAAATTACAGTACACACCATTCTTTGCTGCAACACATACAAAATACTCGATCAATTCATTCATGCCCTGTACTGGCTGATGTTTCTATTATCACGCTTCACATCAAGTGTAAAGTAAAGAGAATAGCAGCATGCAATCTACCTAGTTTGCATATTGGTATTAGTTTCCGCCCCTTCTTGCGCATTTCACTTGCTTCTTCCAGTGTTAGACCCTCTGGAACCCGTTGAATCAGCCTTGGGTACACAGGGGTAACAGGCTTCCACAGCATGAGAGGAAAGCGGGGGCGAGTTTTGTAGTTGTAGTTTCGGCCTCGGAACAGGTATAACACCCCTGCTTTCCTGTAAATAATCTTTCCTCCAGTTCTTTCCTGAAAACATGAACAAAAAAGCACAAAGTAAACAGCATTAACAAGCAATGCAAAAGTTACACTAGTAAGATGATCCAACAACTGAATATCACCCCACACTTGTAAATGAAAAATGTATTCTAGACTTTCACTCCAAAACAGATGCTCACAATAAAATTCTCATAATTAATAGGCCTAAAATTTCATAGAGATACAAAGTCTTTATTTTTTTGTTTTGAAAATAATTCAAAATTAAAAAAGACACCACATTACCATATGACACCCACGCACAAAGAGGCAACAACTGAAGAAAAGGTTCGAAGTTAAGAAGGAAAAGCCCACCTCTAATTGCTGGCAAACGTTGTCCATATCAACTGTACATACTCCTTTGCATTTGATCTTGCACACTCTCCGTCGCTTCCAATGGGCATGAATATTATCCAACATGTTGTGAGTCAGGCCATCTCTACCTGTAATAACCAATGAAAATATTAAAAAGTTCAGCAGGATTCATCCTCTATGCCAACAGTCTGCATCCTCAATCTCTATTATCAAAACAAAATATTACACTAAGACACCAACTAATCTAACAGTCTAAACAACCGTATCTACCTTTAAATATAGTGTTCAGCTAGCAAATGCAAACAACAACCTAAAACCAAAAACAGTATTTGTGAAAACCCACCAACACTACATATCCAAATTGCAAGCTGAACTTAATTGCTAATTCACGTATACAATAACAAGGAAGAATCACAATAAGCAGATTCCTTCACACCTTGACATCACAGTTCCTAGCAAATTCGCAATCAAACATAAATTGAAGAAGGGGAAGAAATGAAAAAGAATCATACCAATATTCAATTGGCGCTTAGACTTCAAGCACCCATCGATCAAAGCCTTAACTTCCTCTCGCGTCAACGGCTCACCCAGTATCTCCTCCCTCGTATACACATACCTGGGACCTGATCCAGGCAGAAACGGGCCCGGTGATTGAACCGGCTTCACGCCTTTCTTATCCGGCGGAGGCAATTTAAAAGAGTCGAACTCCCTCAACTTCTTCTTACTCGGGGGTAGCGGTGCCCGCCCAGTCCACGGCCGGGCTGTTGTGGTGGGCCCAAAAGGCGAGAAAGGCTCCTCTCGCAATTTGACGGGTTTTATCCTAGGCGTCTCTGTGTAGCTGTATTTGAACTCAAAAGGCGCGCCGTCGATAACATAAGAAAGGCCGTCTTCACTAATTTTGATGTTGGCATTTCTGTCAATTGGTATCCCGTCCGTTTTCGGTTGTGTTTGTTCGGCGATTCTCGATTTTCCTCGAAATGCCGGGTGGGAATCAGGCGATTCGGGTTTGGAATATTTGGATTTTCTGCCCCGAATTGAGGGAGCTGAAGGAGAGGAAGGCGTGCCTATGGATTTGAAAGTCTCGATACTCGCGTTTGCTATGCCAGAATCGTAATTACGAACGATTTTAGTAGCGGAGTCAAACCGACGATACCGGCGGATGTCATCTTCGATTTCTTTCTGTGCACGCCGGCGTTCATTGAATTCCCTGGCGTTAGCGTTGTTCCACCGCGAGAAGCGTATCTCGGTAGGCGGCCGCTGGTGGGTCGGAGATGAGCTCTGACTCGGATTCGGGTTCGGGTTCCACAGCGGTGTAGATATCGGGAATGGTATCGGAAACAATTTTAACGCCATAACTAAAATGAATTGGGGTTCCCAGAAACTCAGCGGAGAGCCCTAGGACTAGCAGTGTGAAGGATATTCTTGGGAAGGGAAAAGTTAGACGACGTCGTTTGGGGAGGGGGAAGCCTTTACAGTGGTTTGAGTGTAATTAAGTGAAATAACAAGGGCAAATAACATAAAAGTTTCCTCATTTTCGCAAAACAACAGTGAGGGTAGTAAACGACCAGAGTGGAGGAAACAACCGACAGTCGTCAAAAGCTTGGAATGCTTCTCAGGGCGATAGTGGAAAGCCATTTGAGGTACTTATCGAAGCTCGGAAACTTTCCAGTTCCTGAAAAATTCATTTTTTCTGGAGCTACAACAAAAGGTAATAATTAGATCATTGAGGAGCTTCATTGATCCATCTTTTTCCTTCGTTTTTCTTTTAAACCTTTCTTTAGAAAAAACAAAACTGAGTTTTTATGGTAAAACATTTCGAGGCCAGAATGGTGATGAAGATATGATACTTCTACTAGCTTATGTTTGCCTTGAATGATTGATAATAACAATTTGGTGAGATGGGTATCACTGCCCAATTCCGGAAGTTATGTCTCGTTGAAATTCGGAAGTTGCTGATGGTCACCTGCGTGGCGATTATTATTGCTGCTCTTTTTCAGTGTTTTGCACTTCCTTATGGGAAAAGATGGTCACTATTAACGGCTGATGAGGGTTCAATAGTTGTGCTAATCAGCAATGACACCTTTTCAAATAATCTAAGACTAAGGCCAATTAATGTGTCTAGTATTATGGTAAATGATACTTTTTATCCTTCTGATTTGGATGGAGAAGTTGGAGATGAGAATGACACCAAAGGCACGAGTACACACAATTTGTCAACAGATAAGAGTGAACGTGGTGAACTCACATTTAAGATGGATGCAATGCTTGGCAAGAGTTTGATAATGGGATATGAAGCGAGGACAGGTGACAGTTCTATTCAAGCAACATCTTTAGAAAATGGACATGGTAAGGTGAAGCATGCTGAAAAAGTGGATGACAAGGAAGCAGCCGTTGGTTTAACTTATGGAGGAGTTCAAATTCAAGCTGGCATTGTGCCGGTTGTACTGCCAGGAATTTCTGCAAAGAATGGAGAAAAAATGGATACAGAATCAAGCACTTGGAATGCATTTCTCCCTGCTAACTTAATTTCAATGGACAATGTAACGGGAATTGCAGAAGTAGGGCCTCAAACTTTGGTTTCTGTCACTTCGGACAAGAATTCTAAAAGGGATAGGATTTCCACATTGAAGAGGTGGGAGACACAACCAACATCAATATCCCAGATGAATTCACAACTACTTCAAAATATTGTTTCATCTCATTATGCAGTAAGCATTGACCTTTTCTTATTATTATGAACAGTAAGGAACAGGTTATATTTGATAGAACTCTGACTTATTCCTCCCATTGGTGATAGAGGAGACAATTGTACTCTGTACGTGATCGCGAGCTTCTATCTGCAAAATTGAAGATTCAGAATGCTCCTTTTGTAAGGAGTCCTCCTGGACTTTATGCTTCTGCTTTTCGAAATTTTTCCATTTTTAAAAGGTAAGCCTCTTTGAGTGTCCATTCTTCTATATACTCCTCATGTTTAATCATCTGTTCTGGTCTCTGTCACCTGATAACTGTCCTAAATATATGTCCATGTCATGACTATTAGTAGTTTTAGTTATAGTGCAAAACTTTTGGCTGCTCCAACCAGTGTAAGCAGGGAATACTTTGCATTTTGTTTCTTGAACATAGACTCGTACATTTCAATGTGTATGATAATTTCAGTTATCTGGTAACTTGCAATGACAAAGCATTCTGTTAGTGAAGAATTCAATATTATTCTGAGCTGTTGGATCTTAATCTTTGATTGGCAAGCTTGTATCTGCGTGCAGCTCCCAGTGAATAAGCCAACTTCTGTATCCTCTCAAAGGCTTAGGCCTCCTTCTCTTGAGAGTTGCCTTTTATGATTACTGAGCTAAAGATATGCCTTTTACAGGAGTTATGAGTTGATGGAACGCATGCTTAGAATTTATATCTATAAGGAAGGTGAAAAGCCTATATTTCATCAGTCTAAGATGAGAGGAATATATGCATCAGAAGGATGGTTTATCAAACTGTTAGAGGGAAACAAAAAGTTCATAGTGAGGGACCCCAGAAAAGCTCACTTGTTCTTCTTGCCATTTAGTTCACAAATGTTGAGGACCACTCTCTTTGAACAAAATTTTTGGAGTCAGAAGGACCTCGAAGAATATTTGAAGAACTATGTGGATTTAGTTGCACGCAAGTATAGTTTCTGGAACAGAACAGGAGGAGCAGATCATTTTCTTGTTGGCTGTCATGACTGGGTATGTTTTCCAATTTTTTGCATTTATTTAAATCTAATCAATTGTTAATGATTGCTAAATCTCAATCCTGCTTGATAATTTCATTCTTAAAGTGATATAATGTGATTAGAAGTAGCTGATAGTTTGTTTCACCATAGAGATTGATTGTTGATGGTCTTTGTTACATAACCATGAATGCCAAATGTTAGTGAAATTAATATGCAAAGCATCAGCCATCTGCTATGATATGCTTATGTTGATTATTCTGATCTTGAATTTATAGTACTTTATCCCTCTTGAGAAGTTTGATGCTAGTTCTCAGAACAGATTTATTTGATGTCCCAGTTAGTGGAGAACCCTGGAGCATGACGATGGCTTTTAGGAAAATATGATGACAGTGAATTTTGATTGATTATCCTATCATCTGTTGCATTTAGTTATTCTCTGCAGTAGCTCATTGATGCTGTTTGGAATTTCAGGCCTCTCGAATCACAAGGCAGTATATGAAGAACTGCATTAGAGTTCTTTGCAACGCCAATGTTGCTAAGGGTTTCAAAATAGGTAAGGATACTACTCTGCCAGTTACATACGTACGCTCTGCTGAGAATCCTCTGAAAGATCTTGGAGGAACGCCTCCTTCGGAAAGGCATATTCTGGCCTTCTTTGCAGGAGGCATGCATGGTTATCTACGACCAATCCTGCTGCAATACTGGCAGAACAAAGAATCTGACATGAAAATCTTTGGTCCAATGCGCCGTGACATTGAAGGGAAAAATGCGTACAGAGAGTACATGAAGAGCAGCAAGTACTGCATAAGTGCCAGGGGTTACGAAGTTCACACTCCTCGAATCATTGAGGCCATTTTCTATGAATGTGTGCCAGTCATCATATCAGATAATTATGTGCCTCCATTTTTTGAGGTCTTGAACTGGGAAGCATTTTCTGTGTTTGTGCAGGAGAAAGATATTCCAAAACTGAGGAACATTCTGCTCTCAATCCCAGAAGAGAGATACCTTGCAATGCAGTTAAGAGTTAAGATGATACAACAACATTTCCTTTGGCACAAAAACCCTGTGAAGTATGATCTGTTCCATATGATCCTCCACTCGGTTTGGTACAACAGAATATTTCAGATGTCAAGCAAATGAAAATGTAAAAAATTTCTGAATTATGGCCCTGGAAAATCCAGAGTTGCAGAAGTCACAGGGACAGGGAACTCAACAATTGCATGTGATGACATTGGCCATAAACCTGACACAGATTATTAAAAGCATAAAGAACGTAGTAGGACCATTAACAGATGATGAAGATTCATGGAACTTTCTGTCATCTTGTTCATTCAATTTGTTAAAAGCAATTTCTTGTGTTGTGTGTAGATCAGGCTTATGTTCCAAACGATGTATATAACCTGTGCAATATCATAAAAGATTGAATCTTTTGATCGGAACTTGTATATCCCCAATCAACTAAATTAGATGTAGATGATTTTTACTGCAGTGCTAGAGGGAATTTTTTTTTTCTCCTTTCTTTTTAAGGAACTGCGGTGAGGGAGTTGATAAACAAAAAGGTGGAAATTTTTCGTAGGATATGGATCTATCTAATTTGTCATTTTCTGGAAAATTCTTATCTGGACTGGTATACTGTAAATCCAAAACACACAAACTGCATGGTGGATCAGATCCATCTAAATTTTTCCTTGACATTTTCTCGCTTAGCAACTTGAGAATGATGTCTAATAATTCAAAATTAGTCATTATTATGCACGCCAGGATTGCTAGCAAAATATGATTATGATAATTGTTGATTAATTGAATGTGTATTCTGCAATTAAGAATTACTCGGCATACATAAGCCTATATATTATATATAGTAATAACTAAGATTTTCCATTTTTTACAGAAAAACAAAATTTTGAAAAAAAATTGATATAAATTCTAAAGATAAAAATATCTTCATTTGTTTCAAATGATAACTTACTCATTGATTTCCTAATTTATTCATATTTAATACACATTAAAAAATTAAAATGCTTTAATTTTAAAATATTAAATTTTAGAGTATGAAAAGAGAATATATTACAAAGGCCAATAAAAAAATAGTATTTTGATTATATTAATTATATTTTATTAATTTATGTAAAAATAATTATAATATCTTTCTTTATTCAAAGTATATTTATTTTCAGGAAAAAGAAATAGCAGCCAATATGGCGACCTGCAAACGCTGCCTGCCAATGGAAGATTCTCACTGAGTTGTTTTTTTCTTTTATAAAAGACTTCATATTTTTTAATGGGAATAAGTAAAAGAGCAAAAAAGGAATTAGGTTTGGTCCCCTACGGCTCCGCTGATGACTGAGCAACTACATTAAACAACTGCTGCTTTTGAAAGTTAGCAAGCAGATGCCGCAGAAAAGAGGCACCTTTGTAGACTTGGCTTTCTCCTCGTCGTCGTCTTCTTCGTCGAGTTTCTGAGGTTGGGATATCTTTCATTTCTCAGCTCTCGTTGCTAACTAGTATTCTCATTATTTTGTGTGATCATTTTTGTGCCTGCTTGGCTGCCGAGAAAGTATTGCTAAACTCAGTTGAGCTTATTTTTTTACTTCTTTTCAGTTTCTCCGGAAATACAAAGTAATTGCTTTTACTTCTTATTTTTATTTCGGTTGTTATGCTCTTTTATGGGTGCTCTTTTTCTGGTTGCGATAGCTTGTGCCATGCGATTCAAAGTCTATAATTGGGATTTTTCTCTCATATTTTCCCAAACTTTCTTTGTTTTCTGTGTTCTTTTTTGCAATTGAATTTTGAGTCTGCATGTATACTTGTTTTTTTGGCTCATGCAAGTTCTCATGCTTTGCAGTTGCTCTTTTTTTTTTTTTTTTCCTTTTCCTTTTCCTTTCTGATAGTAATTGAAGAAGGAAATTGAAGTTCCTTTTAAATAAGGGGGTGATTTATTTGGTAGTCAGTGCCTTTGTGGTATGGAGCTCCGGTTTCATTTTCATAAATTATGCCAAATTGAAACCCGAAGATGGCTTCTTGTGGTGGGGGCAGTGGCTATAACTCACTTGCTATTTCAATCTCTACTGCTTCCGTATGGAAATGCTCTCAGGTCTTTATTGCCCAATAGCAATGATATAATAAATGATAAAACCAGCTTCCCAATCATACAATCTTCCACAAAGTCTCTGATTGTTCGCAATCCTCTCACTGTTGATACTTCGAGTTTTACTAAAGGTCACATCCTTGATAGGGTGGTGGTCAAAGATGCTATCGCTTCCGGTGGCAGTGGAGACATTAGTCATGACAGTGAATCACAGAGAAAGAGTGGAGACACAGACAGCGATTTTACTTCTGAGGATGAAGACCTGGACAATCCTTTTGAGCTTGCAGTGGATAATGATGGAGATAATGATGATTTTGTAGAAGAGGGTTTGAACAATCCTATTGGGCTTCTTGTGGATAGAAATGTGAATGAGTTCCCATCTGGGAACGGGATGCACAGCAATGGGACTTCTTCGCTGGAAAGCATTGAAAGTAAAGGAAGTGATTCTATAATGGAATTTACCAGTGAAAGCAAGCATGAATTTCCTCTTGATCAAAATGGGAAACTAAATGATGAAATTTCAATAGAAAATAATCTGCCACTGAAAGATTTGCAGCGCATAAAAGTTGCTGTTAAATCCTATCCACTAGAACCAAAGGTGGTAACTTCATCAAAAAACATCAGTTATTCGAGATCAAATGGAAATTCCTCTATTGGTTCTGCTATCCTGAAAGATGACTTTGCAACTTCAAAAAATGATTCTGCAAAGATGGTTAAACCTGCAAGGAAAAAGATGAGATGTGAGATGCCTCCAAATTCAGTGACATCAATAGATGATATGAACCTAATATTAGCCCGACACCGTCGGTCTTCACGTTCAATGGTATGCACTGTTGAAGAATCTTTCCATTGATGCTTTAAGCTTTGAGACAAGAAACCTAAACATTTTACATGTGCTTGTAGAGACCAAGATGGTCCTCCCACCATGATCAGGAGATTTTGGCTGCAAGGTCACAGATTGAGAATGCTCCCATTCCGGTGAATGATCATGATCTTTATGCTCCTCTCTTTCGAAATGTTTCCAAGTTTAAGAGGTAAACCTAGTTCATGACCTAGATTATTGAAATGATGATGATGATAATAAACAAAACTTTGCTCTGAACAACTTCAAACTTGGTTTTAATTCCTGCTCCATCTAACATTGGTTGGTTTAGTGCCATGATATAGAAAGTGAATTAGATCATGAAAAAGGTAAAGGACTAGAAACAGGAAAAGAGGAGAGGAGGAGAGAAACTTTTAGAGTACCAACCAGCCTGTAAGCTGCCATAACAATTTTATGGAGTTCATTTGATGAGGACATGCACATGTGCTAGTTTTAGTTCCATGATATGACATCATTAATTTGTTGATCTGGTTAATGCCCATTACCATTTACAGTATGTTTCTCCCAGTAGAATGTTCCCAAATTGGTTTAACTTGTGGGAAATTTTGTTTCTTCTTTCTCACATGCCTTAGAACAGCAGAGAAAGTTGAATATATCCCATAGTCTATGTTAATACTAGAAGGCTGACCTATTTCCAAAGTTACAGATTTTTTTTTTCTCTTACTTGAAGTGTTCAAGAGTCTTACCAATGTCCTCTCCTTGTCTGATAAGGGTAGTATAAGGTAGAGCATAGAATTAAAGTAGGTCAAAGTCCAATTGATTAATTCTGTAAATTGTTGTAAACATCGACAATCTGAGGCAGGAAGTGATTTTTGCCGAAATTTCTTTTTCAAATTTAATTACTGATTTGCCGGTCTAGATACATTGAAAATTGAGTTCTTTTTTGGCTTTTCCAGTTTATATGAGGTATGGATTAGGCTGCTGAGTTTTCCGTTGAGTTATGAACTGCTCATGTTGGGTTGGGGCTGGACTTGGGTTGAACTCATTGCAGCCAAGCCAGTGAGCTAACCTGGTTAATGGTAAAATTATTAGGTTGAGGTAGCACACAACTTGTTGAAAATAGGTTGAGGTAGTACACAATTAGAGTTGAAGATCTATGTAATTCTTTTTTGAGAAAAGGATCTGTGTAATTATATTTTGCCTCTGTAAGTTTGTATCTATTTGTGTATGGCATGTCATTGTTGGGGATAAACCATTCACTGATATCCATTTCTCATCCTGATCAGACATAAGATCATCCCGGTGAGGTGATTAGTGCAATCTATTTTGGGATTGCTAGATTGCTCTTAGAAATCCACCTATTTTAACATTCTAAGTTCATCAAGAAAATGTAGATTACTTCTTAATCTCACCTAATTTTTTAAACCTTACATCTATTTTCTCTCAACCTGTCGATGCATATTTGATCTTTGTCTTCTGAACATCGACATACTGTAGACTGGTTATCTAATTTAGTATAACTTTAAACATATTCCTTTGAATGCTTTCTTATTTTTGGTTTAGTTTCTATTAGTTAGGGATGTAAATGGGTCGAGCTACTTGGACTCGGCCCACAAAATATTAAATTCAACCAACTTTTAATTGAGTTGAGCTTGAAAATAGCCCAAGTAGCAAGGTGCAAGCTGTGTCAAGTATTATCACGCCCGTCTTAAGTGACTGAAGCCTGATCAGCTGATGAAGTATATAATCACTTCTATAATTTAAATGTATTCCTGTTAAATAATATCTTAATAATAAATGTGCTTAATATTATGTAATTATTAGAATAATACTTGAGTGGGAGCTCAAACTCAAGTTTATTTGAACTTTAATTTGAGGTCTCGTACAAGTTTACTTAATTTTGAATGGTAATTGAATCAAGTATTTCATTGAGCTGAGTTCATGCATGATAAATATATATAACTTGTTTTTGATCAAGGAAAAGTTTCAAGCTTCAAGTCTAAGTAGCACACTGTATTGATCTGACTCGGCTCGATTATACATCCAGTCTTAGTAGTTTGATAACAAATTGAACTGCTTTCTGACAGCATATAAATTATGAATTTAAATTTGTTTCATTTCAGGAGTTATGAACTCATGGAACGCATGCTCAAAGTCTATATATATAAGGATGGAAAGAAGCCGATCTTTCATCTTCCAATATTGAAGGGATTGTATGCCTCAGAGGGGTGGTTTATGAAACTGATGCAGGGAAACAGGCATTTTGTTGTGAAAGACCCTCGAAAGGCTCACCTCTTTTACATGCCTTTCAGTTCCCGAATGCTGGAGTACACCATTTATGTGCGTAACTCCCATAATAGGACAAATCTACGCCAATATTTGAAGGAGTACACTGAGAAAATTGCAGCTAAATATCCTTACTGGAACAGAACTGGTGGAGCTGATCATTTTCTTGTAGCTTGCCATGATTGGGTATTTCTTCCATTTATTCCTTTCAATGCTTCCTGACTTCTTGACTTTTAATCCATTTATTCCTTTTAATGCTCATGAAGCATGTCCTTGTGCTAGAACAGTGTTGGGATTAATCATGTGGATGTAAACCCTGCCTTTGGCAGTCCCCAAGCCCCCAAAGCAAACATGTTAATGGTAAAAGCTTGAGATATCGATCAAGATGTCTTAAAATTCAATCCTACTATAGAAGGGGAAGGGAAGGTGGGGTTGTTGGAGAGGAGAGAGAGAGAGAGAGGTCTTGGGAAAAGGATAGAGCTACACTCTACAACAATGAACTTAATCCTTTGTGAGTTTTCTGCAGCCTAAAAGAACTAGAGAGTTTTAGGCTTGTTAAGCAGAATTGCTCTCATACCATAAACAACTTTTGAGCTGAAAAGAATTTATCAAGTATTCTGTTCTTTACATATTTTTATTACAGCAAGGAAGACAATTCTAGAAGTTATTACATTGAAGCAATCATGCCTAGTCTCTAGAAATAAATGCAGAGAATCAGTTTAAGTATATGCTCAACTAGGCTTTCTATGATTGATTTGGTTTTCCTTTATTTTAAGGCTCTAAGTTTGGCTTGTCTGATGCCCTGATGGGTGAGGGAGAGATGGACTAATTCGCATCCTAATAGCGCATATTACTTGCACGTGATGATATTGAGGCTGCCTTGGCCAGTGCAATGAAACTACTACTATTAAAAATGACAATAAATCAATAGTTTTGCCCCATGTTGATCTGAAAAAAGATAAAAGCATGGAGCATATTTCTTCTTGTCTTTGTGTGTTTTCTTGCCTGCATGCATTCATGAGTGTTGTCTTCAATTTTTCTTATACTTTTTTCTAGCTACTTATGCATCATATGATGCATGACTCTTGCAGGCTCCATATGAGACGAGACACCATATGGAACATTGCATCAAAGCCCTCTGCAATGCTGATGTTACTTCAGGCTTCAAAATAGGTAGGGATGTGTCCCTTCCTGAAACATATGTCCGGTCAGCCAGAAATCCTCTCAGGGATCTTGGAGGAAAACCACCTTCTCAGAGACACATTCTTGCCTTCTACGCTGGTAACATGCACGGCTATCTGCGACCAATCTTGTTGAAGCACTGGAAAGACAAAGACCCTTCCATGAAGATTTTTGGTCCCATGCCTCCTGGTGTTGCAAGCAAAATGAATTACATCCAACACATGAAGAACAGCAAGTATTGTATTTGCCCCAAGGGTTACGAGGTCAACAGCCCCCGAGTAGTCGAAGCCATCTTTTATGAGTGTGTACCTGTAATTATCTCGGATAATTTTGTGCCACCATTTTTTGAAGTCTTCAATTGGGGGGCATTCTCCGTAATCCTTGAAGAGAAAGACATTCCCAATCTGAAAGAAATATTACTTTCAGTACCGGAAAAGAAGTATCTTGAGCTGCAACTTGGTGTGAAGAAGGTTCAGCGGCATTTTCTTTGGCATCCTAACCCGGTGAAGTACGATCTCTTTTACATGACCCTTCATTCGATTTGGTATAATAGAGTTTATCAGATAAAACCAAGATAAGGTCATCAAATCAACAAGCAATCAGGAAATGGAGAGGAAAGGGGAAACTGAAAGTGATGTCATGAAATGAGGAGTGAAACTGTTTGTGAAGAAACCATCCCATGTAATAACATGTAGAAAAGCTTGTATCATATCATCTTGGTGATTGCAACTCTGTGTACAACCGCTGTCCTCTTGTAAAAAAATTTGAAATTTAGGCCACATTGGCATTGTACAAGCTCTTAGATTTTTCGCCAAAGCATGAACAGCTTTAAGAGCAATTTCTATATTGTTTCATATGCCACATGGTTCATTGAGGAACTTTTCCAACTAGCTCGTAGATGTAACAGTTCTTGAATGATTTAATGTTTATTTCAGCTTATTTATTTATCAAAAATAGAAATGCTTCCCCAGATGATCTTCTGGTACACTACTTGTTAAACTAGCAGTTATTAATGTAATACAAATATGTAAATAAATTCCTCAACCTGTGGATGATTCCTTTTTCTTGCCTGCACAATGACTTGAAAATTGTCCAAGTTCTTACAGTTGCTGAATGTCTTTCAGCAAAATAGCTGATCCATGTATCTAATCAGAGATCCAGACGCACCAAATTGTAAATTTTAGTGCAAGAACCCTGTAGAAGGTCCCACTAACACAACTTGTTAGAAATGGCACAAGATCAAGAAAGCTTGCTTGATGGGATTGGTATAATCCACATTTCATTTTCCAATTAAATTGGAGAGTTCTTCCTTTTGTCCATTACCCACCAAAGAATTTGTCCCAATAGTCACCTGTCTCTTCTCTTTCCTAAAAAAGCCAAAGACAAAGCGTTTTATCCGCTCAACAGCGATCATATCATCATATACGCTGGCGGGTCCTACACTGCGCACTTTGCTTCCACGTTAAACTACCGCCCATAATCACTGTAAAATTCCCGCTTTCCCAATAACACGTCTCGAATCTATTTAAAGATTTAAAATTTCATAAAGAAAGTGAAAATTACGATAGAAATTTCTGTGTCAGAAGGAAAAAAATTTAAAAAAATAATAAAAACGTGAAAGTGGGCCATAACAGATGGAGAGTAAAGGCAAATAGGATAGCTATCATCTCTTGCTCCCATTCTTCGTCCATGACTTCGCTCCAATTCGGTTGCTACTATTCCCAACATATTTATTGCTTTTCTTTAATTCTTCCCTTTTACTATTTTTAAAATTTGTTCCTTTTTTATTTGAATTTCATGCGCTTTTATTCTTCTATTTGCTTTTTCGAAATGGGTGCATTTGGATTTGGATATTTGTTACTTTTTCGTTTTATAATTTAAATTTGAGTGGGTAGTGATTCTGAAGACTCATCTGTTTCTGGGTTGTGCAGCTTTCTGTGTTTCCTCAATTGTTGGACCTTCTATTTTCTGTTTTCTCATTTCCGCAGGTCAGTCTGTTTGGCTCTGTGATTTTTCGTTTTTACATCCACCTGTAGTTGCTTCTTTGAATTTCTAGATCAATCCGTCGGGTTGCTCCGGTTTGGCTTGTCTTGCTTTGTCGTTTTTGGAAGAAAGCGTTTTAACCGCCTTTCTTCATCTGTGATTTCGGTATCTTCTTCTAAGTTTGATTTATGTATTTAGCTGAACTGTTTATTTTCATTTACTTAAATTCGATTCTTTTGAATGTGGATTGTGGAAACAGATGTGGGTTATGCTTCAATTTTAATAATGTGCAGTTTTTAGTATAATACTTCTACTTGTTAAAATTGAGTTGAGCTATTGTCATTTCAGTGTCGTCTTTTAACTGAAGATTTGATGAAATCTGAAAGCTTTATTTAAGATTACAGTTCTCTGAGGTCCACCCAGAATTAGAGTTTGAAGTTTGAATCTAAAGTGTCTTTCAGTGGTCTTGTTCCTTGGCCTTGCTCTACATTTTATTTGGACCTCAGATAATGTCAGGAGTATCTATGAGCAAGATCTAAACTTGGTCACTACGAAAATTGATCATATCTATTCTAGCTTTCCAAGGAGATGCATGCATCATATTTGTATGTGGTACAAAATTTAATTTGTTGAAGGTGAGATTGATTTTAATCATCCACCCAAGACCTTCACTTGACAAAGACTTTATCTTTTGCATCAATTTTTTTCCCTCATTTTTTTATGCACATAAGGAATGAGCTTCTTTCTCAATCCTACTTTTATTTAAGTTTTTTCCTGGATTAGTGAGCCTACAAATGGAACGAACTGTTTTCATTCTCTAAATTCATCTTGATCTTGCAGTCTCAGGATAGGATATCATATGGGAGGTCATATTCATGGAGATTTAACCAATACTTCTTCAACAGTAAGTGTCAAATTCCATTTCAGAAATGACTTTTTTTCCCTTTGTGTTATTCTTGATGCTTAATCTAGTGTTTGACTAACTTTGTATTCATTTTTCATCATTGAAGTCAGATCAGGTTAGGCATGAATCGAGTAAATATTACATTGTTGAAAGGCACACTCATCACAGAAAGCAGGTTTTTTGACTAATTCTCGGCTAATCTTCATTTAAGCATATGTTATCTATCAGTTTCTGCACATGTTTATATGAGCATCTGAAAATACACAGTCATGGATACATGGGTGTCAATTGAAATTTCCTTAATTTAACAGAGCCTCGTTCTGGGAAATTGATGCTTATTGATCTCTGTTTGATCAAGATTTTGCACTATTTGAATAACTGATATGATGAAGCACTTCTTAGTGATGTAATCTTTCCCTGTTGACCCATGAAAGGCTTCATTGTGTAGTTACAAATGACAGAACAGTTATGTTGTTAACTTCTGTTTCTTTATACCTAGGGTGTAGTAGCTGAAAATGAGAGCTAAGCTTTTCAAGACTAATTCTTTTAGGTCCTTTTATCAGGTCAACTGTGATGCTGTGAGCAACACAAGTCTTCTTGATGATTCTTTTGAATTCCGCTTATCAGTAGATGGCATTATCTCCAGTCTAGTTACATTGACCACTTATTTGCGTCACCGATTGATTCGTTTTATTGGTGAGTTCTTAACTTCAGTGATGTGGAACCCCATGTTCGCATCATCCAGTTACATGCATTTACATTTGCAACTAAAATGTGATTCACTGCAATTTCCTCTTAATTCATGATTAACCCTCAATGCCAAACTACTTAGTGATTTCCAACATTTCTCTTTTGCTTCATACTTTATTACTTTAGGAAAAGTATGGTTGCATTTGACAGTGTTGTTTATGCAGAAGATCTTGTTCTCCAAGATGAAGGATGCTCAGGGAGTTTGGTGTTCTGTTCCTCTGGACCACATTCAAGATCTTCTAGTCATAACATTCATACATTTGATAGGGAAGCTTGCTCATCATCCCATAAATTTTATACTGCTGATACTAGCCCTGGAATCTGTGGAAGAACCTCAGATATGAGGGAAGAATTACTTGTAAATACAAGTTATGAAATTATAAAGAGCAGTTATAGTCATCAAGGTTTCTCCCTTGTTATTAAAGGGTATTATTCTTTTCACTGGTTTTCTCCATGGTACTAAACTATAAAATTTTACCAATACAGATACATGCTAAATTCATATTTGTTTACTGCAGCTTTCAATCTGAAATAAGCACACAAATTAGTGTTAATTGAATTGAAGTTTTATCTTTTCTCCAGCCCTTCTTGAATTACTTCCTGCCTTTCTTTATTTTTTTCAGTATTTTCAAAAAAGCAATTAGAACTATTTGTTTCATTGCATACATGATTTTGGATTCTCTTATAAACTTGTTTGAAGCTTTGGTAATATATATATGGTTGTATTTCTGTTATATCCAGATTTCTTTAATGTTTTTCCTTGCCATTCATTCATGTTGCAAATATTTAATCATTTGCCTTTGCACAATTTCTTCACCTGGGTGTAGGTTGATGCTTCCACTGTTTGGTTTTCGACTTGCCTGGAGATTGGCATTGGCCTCCTTGAGATTTTCATTCTATTATGTCAGATGGGCACAACTTCAAGTTCGTAGGTAAAACAAGTTAGTTAGCTTCATTAGCATTGCCAAAAAACTTTCAGATGGGTATCTCAATACCTTACAGCCTTATTCAAAGGAAAAGGACCACATCATCAAATAATTTCATAGAGCTAAAAAGAATTCAAAACGTTAAAATGAAAGGAAATATAAACCAAATAGAATGTTTTTTTTTTCTGAAAAAAGGAAGTATTGACATCCAGAATCAACAAGCAGAAAAGTAGCGTCCTTCCATGTTAAAAATAAAAGATAAGGACCCAGGAACTGCCCCTGGGGCTGGGAGAAAGGGGGAAAGTTATATATTATTTTGGATGTTTAACTGCTTGGAAATAAACCAACCTTGGAAACTCGAATTTGAATAGCTAAACTCTTTATTTAATTGACTTTGAAAGTCCGGGAAGAATCTTGTCTAGTGGTTCTTCTCTGAAATTTTAACTCTGGCTTTATGTATATGATGCTTGACTTAGGGGAGCAAATTTTAGAAACTTTCTAATTGATTTCAGGTAAATTTTTACCTTTCTTAAGTGAACTGAAAAATTGAAGTCTTTAGTGAACTACAAAATTCAAAGCCCTTTTTTTCCTTTTTCATTTTTTATAATTTGTGTAGAATGTATAGGACAAGCCCCAAAACTTTTATGAATAGCGACCCTTGATTTTTTTTTTTTTCCCTTTTCTAGCTGAATGGAGTTAATGAACTCTTTGGCCCCGGTCCTAGTTAACTTTGTAAATTGGCAGATTTATAAGTGTTAAAAAATTTTGTTGTTTCCAGCTCTGTTTCAAGCTTATGAATTGAATTTGTTATATGATATTACTACTCATTTTGGCATCTTCAGCATTACATCTCGAGTGCGTAAAACTTTGCGTGGTTCATCTGACGATATTGGATGGTTGCCACGTACACCTGGAATGGCTCCTGTGGAGGATGGCACCGCTAGATTCCTAGAGCTGCTTGGAAAAATAAGGTGAGTGTAAATATGATCTCTTTCCTTTTATTAAATTTGAGAAATTTTTTCATTATGCAGACAATTCTTTTGATTGCTTTTTTGGAGACTGAACTGTGCAAACTCAATGTTGAACAGAATTTGCTAATATAATACAACTACATGGGTTCCATAAATGCGAAAATTTGTTGTTTTATGCATGAATTCACATATCCAGAATTCTGTTGTGTGATAATGTCAAATTTTACATTACCAGTCCATGCTATCTGTTATAGGTTATAGGAAGTAAATATATTAATATAGGAAGTAAATATTGATAGATTGATCAGTTGCTTAATCGTAGGATTGTATAATCATAGACTTTGATTTTCCTTTCTATTTAGATACCATCTCTCATATATAAATATATTGTAATCTCTATTGTGAAATACAATAACAAAATATTATATTTCTACATGGTATCAGAGCCACCCTGGTCAGACAAATTGTGCGGGGCTAGTAGGCCTATGAGGAAAGGACTACCCGTGTAAGACGAGGTGGAGCCGCCCAAGGTACCAGTGAACCACAATACCCAAGAGTTTGGTCTTGGTTTAGTAATTGTATTTGATCCAGTTGCAACGAGAACATCGCAAGGGAGAGTGTGACGTCCACCTGCTAACTTGTGGATTTCATCTGACATTTAGAGATTGAGAGCTCTGTTCATTTAGATTACCCATAAAGGATTAACATTTAGAGACTTAGGACTCTGTTTATCGAGATTACTCATAAAGGGTAACATTTCAAGACTTAGGCCTTTGTTCATCGGGTTACCCATAAAGGGTAATATTTAGAGACTTAGGGCTCTGTTCATTTGGGTTATCTATAAAGGCTTGGAGACTTAGGACTCTATTCATCGGGGTTATCCATAAAGGGTAACATTTGGAAACTTAGAACTCTGTTTATTTGGATTATCCATAAAGAGTAATATTTGGAGACTTAGGACTTTGTTTATTTGGGCTACCCATAAAAGGGTAACATTTGGAGACTTAGGGGCTCTGTTTATTTTTATTTGGATTACCCATAAAAGGGTAACATTTGGAGACTTAGAACTCTGTTTATTTGGGTTACTCATAAAGAATAATATTTGAAGACTTAGAGCTCTGTTCATTTGGATTACCAATGAAGGGTAACATTTGGAAATTTAGGGATCTGTTCATTTGGGTTAGGGCTCTGTTCATTTGGGTGGTAATATTTAGAGATTCAGGACTCTGTTTATTTGGGTTACTCATAAAGGGTAACATTTGGAAACTTAATGCTTTGTTCATCGGGTACTGTTCACGGGAATTGTTCATCGGGTACTGTTCACAAATACTGTTCATTGGGTACTGTTCACAGGTTACTGTTCATGGGTTCTGTTCTTTTGATCCTTTATTTATTTTGATTGTTTTGGATTGATTGTTCTTATAGCTAAAATTGATTATATATGTAACAAGTTGGGCATGATTAAAAATTATGCTCTAACTTGGGAGGGAGTGTTATAGGTTATAGGAAGTAAATATATTAATATAGGAAGTAAATATTGATAGATTGATCAGTTGCTTAATCGTAGGATTGTATAATCATAGACTTTGATTTTCCTTCCTATTTAGATACCATCTCTCATATATAAATATATTGTAATCTCTATTGTGAAATACAATAACAAATATTATATTTCTACGCAATAAAAGGCGGAGACCAATGAGAAGTAGAATTGTTTTGTTTCATATGTAAGTATCAATTTTGTGTTATACCAAGTAGTTATTGCAATTAAATTCCTCACTTCTCTATATATTTGTGGTTGAATTCACTGTTCAAATAGGCCAGATCTGTGCTGATTAGGCATAATTTGGGGATTGATTTAGTGTAGTCAAACTCTTTTTTATATTCATCTTGCAATTCTACCAGCTGCTCTCATTGTTTGGGCAGTCAGACCCGTGGAGCTTTTCTAGAATCTAGACTAGCCATCATTTCTCTTTTTTTTTTTTTGTTTTGTTTGTCATTTAGCAATCTAATTTGGTGTGGCATGTATTGCCATTACAAATGAAGTCAGACATTTCTGTCTCTGCATTTTATGCTGATGATTTTACGTCATAATTAGCCAACTACTCTGATCTCCAATAGTTTACCACTAAAAATATGACATGTGTTTTTAATTATTGGTAGGAGGTTCTTTTAGAACTTCTCAGTATCTACTTCCCTTTGCATTTTGTGAATCATTAGATAATGCATAAAGACTGAAATTATTTTTGTAAGGGAACCTTATTGTTCCTTTGGTTATGCCTCATCAAGAGTGTTTGTGTCTTTTACTGCTAAAAACCTTACTGCAACATGTGATTTGTTCTGTCACTGATCATTTATTTTAATGGTTTTTACTTTAGTGTATTTGATCATTACATGATGCAATGGTCTTCACTTGAATATTAACTAACTTTCTTTGCATGCCTAATGGAAATTTTATAGTTTGTTCTTTCTTGATAGTTGTTGATAGTTGATGTATGCATGGATCTTATAGTAGTTGTTCTTAATCTTCAGGAATGGAGAGCACACACTTCCCAACTCATTTGTTTATCTGTTAATACCGGGTATAACATGATCCCTATTCTGATGTAGTTCTAGATTTAGTTTTTCCTTTTCATTTGATACTTCTCATGAACAAGAACCCACTAAAATGTTAATATTTACCTTTCTCAGGCCTTTTTAGTAATCATGGTCCTTTGTATTTTGTGGGCACTAAGAGATTCTTTTCTAAGATGGGTCTAGCTTGTCACATTGCAAAAATTCACAGTGAGGTAATTGGTTATTGCTTAGTGAATTATCTAAATTAAGACTGCATGAATAAACACGATGAGCTGAAGAGTTTGTTCATCCGCTTTTTCTAGATTTATCTTTTCATGCACTTTTGCAAATTGTGATGTTGCTTCTCACTGTTTTCTGTCTTTCTGTGTCAAGGCATCAGTGGAGCACAATGCATGCGAACTGAAGCATTACATTGAGGAACTCTACTGGGGCTCAGGAAAGCGTGTGATGCTGCTTGGGCACAGCAAGGGTGGGGTTGATGCTGCTGCTGCATTGTCATTGTACTGGTCTGACTTGGAAGATAAAGTTGCTGGACTGGTACTGGTGCAAAGTCCATTTGGTGGATCTCCCATAGCTTCTGACATTCTCCGTGAAGGCCAAATTGCAGACAAAGAAACCCGGAAGATCATGGAACTTTTGATATGCAAGCTCATCAAGGTAATCCATTCCTAATGCCTAGAAATTTCATATATCTGTTTACACATTTTAAAATTTATATAGAAATTCCATAACATGTGTGATATGATACTCTTCCTTGGTTTTTGTTTTTGATTTTGATAGAGTTATAAAAGGAACAAGCTTGCAGACATATATAGAACAAAGGAAATAGTTTGTAATACTAATGACTGAATTTCTCAAGCTCCCCCTATAGACAAAATACTCTAAGAATCTTCCCAGTACGAAATTTCTAGCCCAGCGTAAGCTGAAAACAAAATAATAATCTCGATATCCCTCCTCTGTCGTATTCTATGATATATGCTCATTACATAAATGATTACTGATTTTCTCTTCCTGCCATCTGTCCCATCCTTTCCTTTATTCCCGCTGCTGTAACAACTTCCTATTCTTCTGGAATGTTTCTGCTGGAGGTGCTTGCAGTCCCTTTTAATTTTCTTCTTGAATAGACCTTCAGCTGTCTCAGCCCATCTATGGCTACAGGATGGCCCAATTGCAGACGATCTCTATCATTGTTCCATGTCTCTCTTCCTTTCACTCTACAAGGCTTCATTTTAGGCTTTTTTCCCCAATATTTTAGTTTATTTTCAGTCATTTCTTTCATATATTTTAATTGCAGGCAGGTGGATTAGCTGGTAGTATGTTTCCTGTTTCTGTTTATCTGGCATTTTTTTCATCTCTGCTTCCCAATTTCAGTAAAATTGTTGGTTTACTTTTTTTAGAAAAATATATATATATTTGTCATGATTGATCAATTTCTAGGGTGACATTCGAGCATTAGAAGATCTCACTTATGATAAACGGAGGGAGTTCATCATGAAGCACAAGCTCCCTGAGCAAATCCCTCTTATCTCATTTCACTCCGAGGCAAGCATCGCGCCAGGTGTCCTTGCTACAATGACACAAATAGCACAAGCTGAACTTCCTTGGCTTCCGCTTCCAAGACTTGGGGTTCAGGAGCCTGATGGTGTTGTTCAAGCAGGATGTCAGGTACCAGTTGTGATGCCCATATCTGCTGCCATGGCTGTGTGTGCATTCCACTTGCAGCTTAGGTATGGAGAGAAGAGCGACGGATTAGTAACTTGCCGAGATGCTGAAGTTCCGGGTTCAGTTGTCGTCAGACCAGACAGGAAGCTCGATCACGCATGGATGGTTTATTCTTCAGGTAAGAAGGATCCTAATGAGCCTGATTGCAGTGAAATGTGTGAGGCTCTTTTGACCATGCTTGTGGAGCTTGGCAAGAATAAGGAAGTATGCTCATTGCATGGTTATTGTGAATGATGCAAAGCTTAAAGTAGCAATTTTGGAGACTCTACAACAATCTTTCTTCCAAAGGAGTTTCTTTTTTTTTTTTTCAATGAAGTGTTTGAGCTTTGGCTTAATAGTTTTTTCTGAAATGGAAAACCTCATAAGCAATTTCAATATTTTTGGGTCTAACTTTAATTGAGAAATATTGTAAAATCAATGGAATTAAAAAGAAAAAAGGATTGTTCCAATTCCTTATTGGATAGTGTTGAAAGATCTGTTTATTCTTCTAGAGTTACCTAATTCTTGCTCTCGGTTGGTGTTTGCTGTGTAAAGATGAAAATCAGTGACCAAGTCCTTTACATTTTTTTGCTGTTGTTTGATCTTATTATAAGGTATAAAAAGAAACTACAGTATTTTCAACCTTTAGTCTATTTATCAAGAAATTATTTGATAGTCTAGTTTCATGATTTTAATCATTCAATAAAAACTAAATTATCAATTTGCTCAATATTACACTAAAATTTTTATTATAATATTATATATCAAGTATATAAAATAATTTATTTTATTAAAAACTCTTGCGATATAAAAATTTTCATATCTGGTTTTAACTTGATTTAAATTGAAGTAAATTATAATTTTTTATCTATTTTAAAATTTTATTTTAAACTTTGAAAAGCGATGTTCTGAAATTAAAAAAAATAGAATTTATAAGGGTTGTGTAAGTTTAGATGGAGAGAAAGAGGTTATTCTCCTTTTATTCATTCCCTCTTGTCCGCTAGTGATGTGTAACGGCTTTTCTGTTATAGTGTCACATGCTTCTGTCATGTGAGTCCGTACATACGAAAGCGTCAGACGTCCTCTCCACGCCAAGCGGTCATTTAATTTCTCCCGGCGCATGTGAGGGCAGAGCTGCGAAGTGACTGGGCTTATTGTCCCTCTTATGTCACGTCACTGGGCTGAATCTATAGAGTGAGTGATCAAGATTTTTTCGGGGCCTCCTTCAAGACTTTGAGGCATTAGTCTGTCGACTAGAACTGCCTTTTGAAGTCCGACCTCATATTGAGATGGTGAAATTCAGCGATCATCAAAAGAATATATAAACTTTTAAAATGTTTAAAAGACTTATTAGAATTATTTTAATAGTTAAAAGAGTTTGTTTGAATAAAAAAATTTTAAAAACTTAATTGATGAATACTTTTAAAGACTAAAATAGGACTTTTGCATATATATTTATTAAAAATTTAAACCCACACAGCTGGCTGATGATGGAAATGTACAACTCCATAGGCAGCCTATCTCCATTATTCTCACCACATTATCCTCCCATGGCTAATTAGCTCTGCTACACCAAACACCGCCAGCAATTTAATTTTCCCCATCTCATTTCTCCAGAAATCCAATTTTTTCACCAGCCAGAATTCCTAAAATTTCCTTTAAAACATTTCATTTTGTAAAAAGGAATTTTCCGTAATTGGGTGTCTGACCTTTATATAAAAAATTAGTTTTTTTTTTCTCAAGATATAAAAAATTAGTTGATTTCAAATTTTTTCATTGTTAACTTTTTGACAACAATGAGAAACCCTAAATAGGCAAATGAAATGTTGATTGAAGGCAAAATACTTTTGGTACTACAGATTATGATCAAGTGGGTTGTTAATTTTGGTTAATGGTCCCTCCAAATGAAGAAGCCAAGGGAGCAAAGCTATAATATTAAGGGGGCCAATTCTCATTCTTTGTTTTGAAGGCCCATACATTAATTGATGGTTGGCCCAAAGTGACCCCAGCCCATTAACTAATGCCTTTAAAGTCCTGATTTGAAATTGCCCAACTACCCACATGTCACTATCATATCATGATTCATATGACTGAATTAGATCTTGCACTTGGCAATGGCAGATTAAGCAAGGCAAGTTTTTGTAATTAAACCCAACTGCTCTTCTGCTTCTTCATAATTAAATGAAGTTTGTCTCTCTCAGGCGTTGATCATACAAGTGGTTAAAAGTAAATGATGGTCAATAATTTTACAAGTTTAAAATAAAAGGATAAGTTGCATTTATAATGTGTTGATTTAGAAATTCTTGTTTTTTAGTGAAATGTCATTGTCCATTAATGGTCGTAGATAAAAAAAAAAAAAATTAAATAAAAATAAAAATTCAGAGGGCCTAACCAACAAAATAGAAGTCCAAGAGTAATCTATTTATGGGTCAGATTTTTACAGATATTTAATTGAATTAAATATTAATATGATGGATTTTAATGGTATAAAATTGAGTTGGAGGTGAATTCAAATTTTATAAGTAATATTTAAATTAAACTAATTTAATTTTTTAGATGATAACAATAATAATAAAATTTGAGATAAATTTAATTACTTTAAAATTATCTTTCAATTTTTTATTATTTTTATTTAAAATAGAAATTGTATAATATTTATAGATTTAATGTAATAATAAATATATCTGAATATATTTAAAAAATTTTAAATTTTATTTTTTTAATTTTTATTTGAAAAAAAATAAATAAATAAAAGCCTTACAAAATGGAAACAAGTACAAAAATCACAAGGTGGCGCACGATAAACATATGCAGTGGAAATTATTAGAAACTCGAAACTAGCCACAGTTTTCGATGTTTATTAAACCAAGAAAAAGAAAAACTGAAGACTACAACACAAGGGACAAACTTAGAGAGCGTTTCTTCAAACATGCACTATTGGGTTGATATTGTAGCGCAATCACACCTTCAACTATACTTTGTGTTTGTCGGACGTTTTATATTTAGAATAATATTAAATTTTAATAAAAAAATAAATTTAAAACTCATCGTACTTTTTGTAGACTAAATCAACTCACATTATACATTTTAATTCAGTTAAAAAATTAAGTATGACAGACTTCACCTGCGAACCATTTTAAAAAAAGTCCAGCCTAGTAATATGGTTTAAAGAAAAAGAATAGGGCCAGTCATTTCGTGGCCTGGTCACTTTGTAATCCAATTATTTCGTAACTCTGTCCACATGCGTGTTGAGAAAATTAAATGGCCGTCTGGCGTGAAAATATGCACGTCAAAAAAATTAAATAATTATCTGGCGTGAAGAGATATTCTGACACTTCCGTAACTACGGACTTAAGTGATAAAAGCAAATGGCATATTGTAAATTAAATATTATTAGCGAATAAAATGAAAAAAAAAAAGATAAATATTTTCCTTTCGATCTAAATTCACAAACATATTATAAATTTTATTTTTTAAATATCAGAATATATTCACCGTATCCATGGAACGCAACATTAAATTTAAAAATTTATCAAACTAAAAAATAAATATGTATAAATATTTTTGTGATAATAAAAAATAAATAAATAAAAAGCAAAAGGTCCATCACATATTCACATCAATCATCGATCGGGCACATTGGTACATGACAATATTCATAGAAACAAAGTTCTATAGAGGTACTTGGACGATCAAAAGTTGCAACAGTAACCCTTGTGATAAGAAGCAAAATTAAAATTTAACTTGTGATTTATACAGCTTCGTACAATCTTAATTACAGATTGCAAATGTCGACAATGCTAAAAGGGCCCTCGATTGGACTTGGAAATTATCTTGTCTGTACTTAAAATATCATCACCTCTAAAGATGAAAACGACATCACATTACTGATCACTGAAGAATGAATTTTGAATCCACTAATTAATATCGATCTATGTTTAAAAAAAATTAATTAATAGATAAAAATGACAACATGATTTGCAGTGCTAAGATCACAGCTGTAATTACATAAAAGGAATGCTAATTAATTCATTAATTCGTTGACTCTCAAATTCCCATATAGTAGAAAATGAGAGCTACCCTTTTCTTTTTTTTTATTTTATTTTAAAGGAGTCCGAAAAATGGTGAAATTTAATTTTTAGCAATTTTGAGAATTTCATGGTTAAAAAATAAAAAATAAAAGCGCAATTATTCAATTCATTACAAATATATATGTATGTCATTATTGTTGTACTCATGATCTCCAATATTTTAGGACATGTAATTAAAATTTTTGTCTCTGTGTCTAGTAAATTGAACCTAGGAGAACTTGATGAAATATTATCCTGTGGCTGGACCATTGATGAAAAAAACAAATTTTCATATTGTTCTTATATTTCATCATTTTCTTTTAGAAAAAAAAAATCTGTTATTTTCGCAGTGTAAAGGAATGTGGAACATTAACAAACAATTTGAAGGGTTAGCCGTTAACAAAACATTAATTCTACTAAGTAAGAACCCTAATTCCAAAACAGCCCATTTTAGCATCAAGTTTTAGTACAATCCATAATACAGTGAACTAAACTAAGAAAGGTATTCTTTTGTTTTGGCATAGAATCTTATTTAACGTCGATTATAGTAATATTCCAGTGGAAACAGCAGCAATGGAACTATTTACAGTAATAATTTATTATAAATTAAAAATAGTAATATGTAACTTTATTATATTTTTAAAATACAACAGCTAGTGAAAAATAAAAGAAAAATAAAAAAAAATTATATAATTTTATTAATTTTGATCCGTAGTTTATTTTTATATTAATATAATATTATATTATTAGTAAATAATGTTATTTTTTAAATTTATATTAATATAAAATTTATATTATAAAGTATTATTTTAATACACAATTCAATTAAAATTTTTCCTTGTCGAACCAAGTCGAAATGCCACTGCAAACGACTCTCCCAGTCGGCTTTGCCAGCTGTGCATGCGGCGACTTCCACGTCTCTAATTCTAAGGAGACTCCTGTACCCTTCCTCCCTCTCGCGTCGACACGCGCACACGGTCTATGTAATTATACATAACGTTTTTCTTTATAATTTACAGCCCTGGGTACGACTCTAATAGCGGACAACGGGTTTTAGGATAACGTTTTTAGCTCGGTTAGTAAAATTCTTTTGCGGCTTTGCCATCTCATAAGCTCCACGTTTTCATTTCCTTCTCATTTTTTTACCCTTCTTCTCTACTCTTACTTTCATTTTCATCCGTCTTAATGACACTGTTCTCTATAAAGTTCTCCCACTAAGCTCTGCCTTTGTTCTGCTCTTTCTCTCTATATATACATCACATTCAACAGATTGGCTTCTGGGTTTTTATGCTTAAACTTCACTTGCTATCGACAAAAATGGCCGACACCATGCGAGTTAACTCTAGCCCTGAGACTGAGACTGAGTCCAGTTTTAACTCCTCTCCTCCTCCTCCTCCTCCTCCTCATCATCATCATCATCATCATCAGCCACCTCCATGTTCTCCGTCCTCGTCTGGTTTATCTCCGAACCCGAAACGTAACCCCGACCCGGAAGAGAATCCGGGGAACCCCAAGAGGGCTAGAGACAACAGTAAGCATCCGGTGTATAGAGGTGTCCGAATGCGGACGTGGGGGAAGTGGGTATCGGAGATCCGGGAGCCCCGGAAAAAGAACCGGATCTGGCTCGGGACTTTCTCCACACCTGAAATGGCGGCACGTGCTCACGACGTGGCTGCGTTGAGCATTAAAGGTAACTCAGCTATCCTTAATTTTCCGGAACTCGCGAGTTCTCTTCCTAGACCTGCATCCAACTCCCCTAGAGACGTCCAAGCCGCCGCAGCTAAAGCCGCTTCAATGGACATCAACATTAGCAACAGCAACAACGATGATCACCCCAACCACGACAATAACTGCACCAGAAACAATAATGCATCATCATCCTCAACGCTGACGCAATCTTCATCCTCTTCAACGGCAGAGGTGACGTCATCACCGTGTGACGTGGCATCACCAGATGAGCTGAGTGAGATAGTAGAGTTACCGAGTCTGGGGTCGATTTTCGAAGAATCGCCCGAGTTAAGTGACGAGTTCGTGTTCGGCGACCCGTGGCTATATAATCTACCGTGGTACGAGGATTACTGCGGGGGCAGTGGGTATATCAGTGATAATCACTTACCAGTAATGCCAGAGAGTGTCATTACCAGTAGTTTTGATGTTTTTTTGTGGGGAAATTAGTGGGTTTTAATTAAAATTTTCCCTTTATTTTTTTTTTTTAATTTTGGTGTGATTTTAATTTTATATACATTTATATATATACAATTTTTCTCATTGAAGAGATGAAATACTTTTCTTACTTCTCAAGGTGTTGTGCTCTGTTCTTTAGCTTTCTTCACTTTTTCTCTGGGCAGACATATGAATCCTTCCCTTTATGCATACGAATTTGGTTGAAGATTGTTGTTTAGAATCATATAAAAGTAAAATAAATTTGTTTTAATTAGATAATTAAATGAAACTCAGAAATTAATCAAGTAAAAACCCATTAAAGCATCTTCCTTTGATTTTCTAAAACTAATGAATGAATTGAATCTAGATAAAGTTGGGCAGTTTTCCTTTTTTTGTGCTAAAGTGGTAGAGTTTTTCTCCACCTACACTGGCTATGCAAGCTTGCCTAATTTTAATAAGATGGATTTTCAGTTCATTTCCAACTTCTTTATCAATTTCTCTAACTGTGTGGTTGCCCATGTATTTGTAAGACTGTCCCAATTATTATTATTATTATTATTATTATTATTATTATTATTATCATTATTTGTTGGATGGGGCTAGTTGCATTGACAAATGCATTTCAACAACCATAACTCAAGCATGGCGATTGGCCATGGTGTCCTTACTCGTGTATTTATGCATATTTCGTTGGGTGCTTATGGGAAATCTTGTATTTATTATTAAAAATTTTAAGCCTGCCATCAACAAATTGCAATATTCTTTAATAAGAAATTATAAAGATTAAATTTTTAACTTTAAATTAGTTAATATTGGTTATTAATATGAGATCCTGCGTATCATAAAAGGATCTAGAATGATAATTTAGATTTAAAATAAATTATGGTTGTTGGTATCTCATTAATACTATCTGGCTTTCTTTTAAAAAATAAGACATTAAAATATTATGTGATTAGTTCTGGACACAGAGAGGTGACAGAAATAGAAATTTAAAGAAAAAATTGATAACCCTTTAATTTAAATAATAAAATATTAAAGAAATAATACAATATTATTCTAATGGTGACGAATAATGATAGACAACCAACAAAAATATTATGTAAAATTATTTTAAAATTCCAATTTCATATATTATAAGGTTTATTATTTTCATATTTATTTTTAATTTTTTTTACATAATAAAATAATCCTTTCTCTCCCTTGCTTTTTTAGTAAGCTACTTGTGCAGTAGAGTACAGAACTTCCATTTTAGACCATCATGGGATCATATGCTTCTTTTTCCTGAAAACACGTGCTCTTTCAAAGCAACTTATTATTGTTATAATCAATTGAATTATTTCTGATAATTGTATTTTTCTTTTAGAGAATTTTAATTCAATCAATCAATATTTAGATGACTTTACAATTAATAATATTAATATAAAGATTATAACATAATCTAATAAAATAAATAAATATGTTAAAACATTGCATCAAATTTAATTTATTTGAATGGTTGGTTGATTCCGTTGTCCTTCATCTTCTGATTTATTTGAATGGTTGGTTGATTTTGTTGTCCT
The DNA here is from genome assembly GCF_001659605.2 of Manihot esculenta. Lineage (NCBI taxonomy): Eukaryota > Viridiplantae > Streptophyta > Magnoliopsida > Malpighiales > Euphorbiaceae > Manihot > Manihot esculenta. The sequence goes on along the minus strand of NC_035176.2, from coordinate 31,659,059 downwards.
TCATCTACTAATTTTTTTTTTCAGTTTTAGTGTTTGTGGTTGGTCTATTGTCCTCTTAATTTTTTTTTTAAATAGAAATTGAGAATCGAAGATATAAGAAATAAAATTTAAAATTTTTTAAATTTATTCAAATATATTTATCACCAGATTAAGTCTCTCATATTTACTGTTTGTGGCGAACTATTATTCTCTCAATTTTAAGTATATGTTTCAAGACTTATAAAATAATCTTAATTATATTATAAATTTGAATACATTACTTGCTAATAAAAAGAAAAATATGTAACGTATAACAATTTTTTTTTCAAATAGAAAATCTAATAAGTCAAGGCATGGTGACCCATTATGCCAAGACTCATTTGCTTATTACTCACTATACCTTTGTCTTATTATTTATTTATTTAATTACTAATATTAACTATTCTTTTCCTGTCTCAATTAATACTATTTTATGTGGTTGGAAATTGGGAAACCTTAAATCTAGCAAATAGATATTTAAGACTGAGTCTCAGGTAATTTTAATTTAATGCAGGACCAAAACAACAGGTCTTTGATTCTTAATGGAACAGATTTCAATTTCTTTTTTTTTTTTTAAATTAGGGTTTCTTTTTGGAATGGGAATTGGACATTTTGACTCTTTATTATAAATTATAAATTCATTCTGTTTCATTAACAAATTACTTTATATAATCACTCACACGTGCATCTTTAATTACACAGTTGACCCTTAATGGAATTTACACGAAAATCATATATTAATTAGGCATTTGGTACAATATTTCTGTGAAAAATTCATGCGTTTTGGTAATTTATTCTATTTTTTGCAATATAAATAATTTTAAAATGATTTTTTAATAAATACAATATTATTTTAAATTGACGTTAACAAATGCAATATTTATTAAAAAAAACCAATTTTTTAAAATATCGAGAACAAATTTAATATTCCATTTTCATCTGATTAACAGACTACATATGCTGATCTGAACATAAGATCACAGCTCCACGGCTACATTCATGGCTGAATTCAAGTAAAAATGACGTCCGTAGGCAAGAAAAATGAATTTATAAACCCTAACCACGTTGCATGCTATTGAAATTGAGGACTAATCATGTGTGATTATTTTAATAATCCCCTCAGATTAGGGTTTCCAATAATTTACTATTTTAGATTTAGAACCAATAGAATATATATATGCGGTTTGATTTAATGAATTAACAATTCAATTTGCAATTCTTTAATTGCCAAATCAATCAACTAAGTATCTCATAAATATTAATTTAATATGTAATCATCGTACACTAATAATCTCATAAAATAAAACCAATTTTAGGGTTTCTCGTGATTCCCAATTGAAGAACAAGATTAATAAATTGATTAATGGGATTCCATGCAAGGCACATGAACTCTGCACCAAGTCCAGCTGCTGTGCTTCAGCAAAATTATCATAATAAATAATTAAATCACAGGTCATTAAATCTCCCCACCACAATAAGAAAAAACAGCCAAAATAAGGATCTAATCTAGCTTGCAGATTAATTTTATTAATCCCTAATTAGTAATAGCATGTCTAGGGTTTGACTCCAAAAGATTGGAAGTCATACGTTGTATGAGAACATATGTTGGAGAGATGGCTAGAGATTATGCAGAAACAAGAAGATTATCAAAATGGGCAATTGTGTCTATATGGGAAAAATATATTTGAATTATTAGATTTCGACTATGTTTGCCGGATATTAATTATTTTAGTAATAGATGATAGCTGTTTTAGTAGTGATTAATTAAATATTATAAAAAGTAATTTTTTATAAGTTAACTATTTAATATTTAAATATTTAATTATAATATTAAATATTATTTTTAAAATTAATATCTAATAGAGTGTTAAAAAATTATATTTTTTCATTATTTTATAATTAAAAAAATAATATGGATATGATATTTTTCTCTTTCATTTTGTCTTTAGCTTTTAATGCAATCATGACCGCTCTACTCCAGGATAGATAGTTTGAGCCATCCATTTCAATACTTACTAACTACATACTAGGGTTATCATAAGTATGGAGTGCTACTATCTCAGTAAGGATCTTCTCTTCATCAGATTTTTCACTTATTTCGCCTATTTGTTATATGTAAAACTTTAAAGAGTAGGGAAGAGTATTATCACAGGCCATAGCCATGCTCTGATACCATGAAAAGAGGAAAAAAAGTGTTTGGTGGGGAGAAAGTATGTTTTCTTTATTCTCTGTGCATATATTTATACATGAATGTGGATGAATCTAAAAAAAAAAAATTAATATAATTTTGACAGCTGTAGAAGTTGTGGGAAAGGCAGAGAAATGTTCCCAAGAATCAAGTGAAACGGTGTGTTTTTAACCTGGTTCTTAGGCACATTGAGCATGAAAACGTTGTCGTTCATTTTCTTCACCTGTCCCGCAAGATGAAGACGGCAAAAACATTGGAAGTCTCATTTTGGAAAATAGGCGGTGAAATTTGTGGTATCGAGGGGCTTCGTAAACATATCTGCAAGCTGTGATCTCGAAGGGATGTGATGGGTAGAGATGAATCCTCTACCTATCTGATTTTGAATGACATGGTAGCCAATTTTTAAGTGTTTCGTGCGTTCATGAAAAACTAGGTTGGTCGTGATATGCTGAGGGGCCTTATTATCACAATGAAGAGGAATGGGAAGGAGGAGATCGACTTGCATGTCCTAGAGAAGGCATGATGTAATACCCGGCTCGAGTCCGGCCTCGGAATTCCTTTCGTCTGGTGGAATTTCGGGTGTCGGAACCCTCGAGAAGGGTAAGTCATATGTTTTCATGTGTGTTTTAAGAGTTTGGAATGTTTTCAAGTGTGAAAGGAAATGAGTTTTGAAAGAAAAGCAATAAGGGAAAAATGCAAAGGTTCGGCCGCCGAAGGTCACTTTCGGCCGCCGAACATTGCATGGTTTCGGATTCACGTTCGGCTGCCAAAGGTGTTCTGGCCAGCCACCTATAAAAGGGCCAAGGGTCGGTAGAAGGAGGATATTTCTCCTCCACTTGCAGCCAGAGGTGAGTTCCAGCCTCTCCCAAGTTGACTTTCATGTTTTTCATGTTTTTCACCAAACCTGGCCGAGCCAGGCAGATTGAGGTTGTAAGACCTGGCTAGGCCAGGCATCCTTTGAGTGGGATTGTTGGTGGTCATGTCTATCCCTGAGATGATGTGCTGTAGTGCATTCCATGAGATCATATTTTCAACTTATGGTTTATATAGTTCTGCTCATTGGGCTTGTATAGCTCATCCCTCTCCCCTATCCCCCAGGTTTGCAGGATCAGAGTTCAGAGGGAGTCCAGCAGGGTTTGCAAGAAGAAGAGTTATGTAATAGCTAGTGTGGACATGTACATGTAAAGAGATAATGTATAGTGTATAGTGTTGTGCTTGACTTATAAGAGTTGTAATCCCTTGTTGTAGCCACATGATCAGTTTATGTATGTTTTCTTTTATTGTTATGAATATGAGAAAACCAGGCTTAACATTATGAGTTGATAGATCAGAAATAGTGCATGCACAGGTTAAGCCCTGGAGAAAAGAAAAGTTTTAATGATTTGACAGAAAATGTATGATCATGTATGGGATTCCATAGGTACACAGACAGTATAGCAGGCTTACTACGGGTCCCGGCGACTTTAAGTCAATCTGGATCCTAGTGCCGGTAGCAGTTCGGTTTCCGGGCTGTTACACATGAAATCCATTATAGTTCGCATACAGTAGCAACCATACTTCTGTATTTAGCTTCTGCTAATGATCTGCTAACCGTTGTTTGCTTTTTCATTTTCTAAGAGATTAAGGAGGAGCCCATAAATATGCATAAGCTTGTGAGGGACTTGCGAGAGTTAGGGCAAGCAGCCCAATCAAAGTCATAGTAAGTCGAAATTTGGAAAGCATCATTCGTTGGAAAGAATAGCCCTTTTCACGGATTTCCTTTGAGGTAGCGTACCACATATAAAGCAGCATTAAGGTGGGGTTTTTGGGGCACCTACATGTATTGACTGAGTTGCTGTGTGGAGTACGTAATATTGGGTCTGGTGAGCCCGAGATATAACAAATGCCCCACTAATCTTTTGTATTGGTCTGAGTTACGTAAAAGTTCTGCTTAATCTTTATTGAGTTTCACTCCTATGGGAAAAGGGAGATGTGTTTCTTTGGCATGTTGTGATCTAGATCAAAGATGATGTCTTTAACATATTTTTGTTGATGAAGGAACACCCCTGCGTCAGATCTGGCAATTTCGAGCCTAAGGAAGTAATGTGCATGACCAAGATCTTTAATAGTGAAGACACTGTGCAGATAAGTTTTTGCATCTTTGATAACTTTTCATCCGGACTTGTAATGAGCATGTCATCCATGTAGACAATTAAATCTAGGAAGGTAGTGTCTGAACTTTTAGTGAATAGGCACTGGTCTATTTGAAATTGTTTGAACCCATAGCAATAGAGTTTAGAAGTGAGCTCAATATTTCATTGCCTTCGAGCCTGTTTATGCCCATATAGGCATTTTATCAGTTTGCATACTTTCCCTTCAAGCACCATGTAACCTTCTGAAGGTTGCATGTATAAATCTTCTTCTATATGACCATTTAGATAAGCATTGTTGATGTTTAGTTAGTGTACTTGCCATATTTTTTAGGCTGCAATAGCTAAGAATACTCTTACGGTTACTAATTTGGAAACAGGAGAGAAGCTATCATGGTAGTCTATTCTGGGCAGTTGGTTGTACCTCTTTGCCACCAACCTTGCTTTATATTTGTCTGATCCATCAGAGTTGTATTTTACCCTGAAAATCTATTTAGATGTAATAACTTTTTTTTGCAGACAATTCAATTAAGACCCATGTATTGTTACTTTTCAATGCATTTAATTCAATTTGCATAGCATGTATCCAATTATTGTCCTTTCTAACTTCAAAGTAAAATTTAAGTTCTATTATAGTAGATAAAGCAGCCACAAATTTAATGTACTCATGATTGAATGTAGGTAATTTTGTAAAGAAATTAAGGGAAGGAAAAGATGGTAACTTCTTTTGTTGATATTTGAGCAGGTACTTTTTCCTTTTCTCTTTTCATCAATAACCCCATTTTATTTTTGGCTCGTAATGCAGTTATGATCGCTCTACTTCAGGGTAGGTAGTTTGAGCCATCCATTTGAACGCTTACTAACTACATACCAGGGTTATAGAGGTTTGGAGTGCCACCATCTCACTAGGGACCTTCTTTTTATCATATTTTTTACTTGTTTCGGCCATTTGTTATATGTAAAGTTTTAAAAAATAGAGAAGAGTATTATCACAGGTCATAGACCTCTCTGATACCATAAAAAGAGACAAAAAAAAGTGTTTAGTAGGGGAGAAAATATGTTTTCTTTATTCTCTATACATATATTTATACATGAGTATGGATTAATCTAGAAAAAAAAATAGAATTTTGATAATTATACAAATTATGGAAAAGGCATAAAAACATTCTCAAAAATCAATTGAAACGGTGCATTTTGATTTTATTTGAAACGCACCGTTTAATCGGATTATTGAATATGTTAAGCATCCCACCTTATAAAAAAAATAAATGCACATTAAATTAATTTTTTCTCAATTATTTAATTAAATTAAATTTATTAAGTAAAAACCTTTATGGTGACAAGAGTCATATATTCCAATATTAATAGCGGTACAATATTTTTAGATTTGTTTTCTTTCATGAGTCACAAATTAAGCGGTGCCATATATTCCAAAATTAATAGCGGTGCAATTTTTTGTATAATATTGAATATGGATTTGCTATCTTTCTCTTTTCATCAATAAACTCCATTTTATCTTTGACTCATAATGTAATTATGACCGCTCTGCTCCAAGATTGATAGTTTGAGCCATCCTTTTACACGCTTACTAGCTATATACCAAGATTATCAGAGGTCTGGAGTGTCACCATCTCACTGAGGACCTTCTCTTCATCGAATTTTTCACTTGTTTTAGTCATTTATTTACAGTTTTAAAAGTAGAGAAAAATATTATCACATGTCATAGATCCTGTTTTGATACCATAAAAAGAGACTAAAAAAAAATATTTGGTAGGGAGAAAATACATTTTTTTTTCTGTATATATATTTATACATGAGACTGGATGAATCTAAAAAGCAAAATAGAAATTTGAAAATTAACAAATTATAAAAAAGGCATAAAAACATTCCAAAAATTAAATGATAACAATCCCTTTTGATTTTGTTTGAAACACACCGCTTAACCTAATTCTTGGATATGTTGAGCATGAACTTTCTCCACTTTATAAAAAAAGAAAGTGCACATTAAATTAATTTTTTTCTCAATTATTTAATTTAATTTAATTTATTAAGTAAAAACCCTTATTGTGACAAGAATCATATATTCCATTATTCATGGCAGTACCATATTTTTAGATTTGTTTTCTTTCATGAGTGGCTGAAATATTCTTGTCCCACTTGTAATAATTTAATTTGCATATCATGATTTGATCATTTATATCTCACTATTATTATTTTTTTTAAATTTTTTTATTTGTATGAAAAAATCATAATCAAAGGTAATGAATATCTACTATCAATTTGATTACCTTGTAACTAACATTAATAAACATTTAATTGGGCTAGTCTTATCGTCTTAAATTTATTTACCAATTCATTGCTTTCATTTCACCCAGCTGCACTCAATGTGAAATAAACTAACAATTTTTATAAATTAGAACAAGAACTATTAACAGGTTTTTAAGATCAAACCAAACTAAACTTATAATAGTATAGGGCTGATTTTGATTTAAGATGATTTCAATTTAACAGCAAAGGAACCAAAATCACCGCCGTCTACGTGCTCGGAGAAAGGACGCATTATCAAGGAGCGGCCAGAACGCAGTGAGAAAATTAATGAAAAAGGAGAATTGATGACCCACAATTCACCACAGTCCTTAAATTCCGAACAGGTAGAAGGTCATTTATCAGCATTTACTAAGTTTGATGCCCTAAGCTTTTGGCTATTCATTTAAGATAGAGACCCAACTCTTAAATCTCATCAGTTTCAAAGTGGTCCAAATTCAATTTTACAATTTTTTTTCTTTTAAATCTTTATTCCAATTTCTACTCTGCTTAATTTTGAGCAATATTATTTACTTGTCAGTTTCAAACTTTGATTGTGGGCTCCTCAATTTTTCAGTTTGAAAGAGAAATGTCATGTATTGGATAGTTTTGGCCTAAGCTTTAGTCTTCATTGCATTTATTTTCTTGACACAAATGTAGATTGTGCATTGCATTTCTCTGGCATTTCTTGTTTTCTCTAGTCTGAGCCTTTGATTGCTGCCAGTGCCGCGGCTATTCTCTATCCCCTCTGCGCAGAAAATTGATTTCTAATATTTTAATTCAAAGTGTGAGTTTTCGCTCACTGTCTCTACATTTATATGTAAATAATTTTAATTGCATATTTAATAAATTTAAAAAGAGGTAAATAGGCAATAAATTTAAATGGGTAACAGATGATTAAATTCTTATAAGTTTTTCGAATTTTTAATTAAGGAATAAATAATTGAATAAAAATTAAGGAATTTTAGTTAAAATTTGTTAAATTAAAAGACGATTTTGTTTGTGCAACTACCTTAGCTATCCAATTAGTGGGTACCATTATCTGAATGGTTCCATCATCCAAAATTAGAAGAAATAAATTAAGTATGAAAAAGGATATTTCCATCTCCATGATAATAAAAATCTTAAAAATAAAAGGTGTTAAATGAAGTACTGTACTGGAAACTCCAATTATATCTTGAATTACAATTTGGACTTTTTCCCTCCAATTTTAAATATATTATTACATATTAAATTCTTATAAATTTATTATTTAATAATATATATTCACCCTATTACAATATAATTACAATATATAACTTATATATTTCTAAAATTAATATGTTATAAATACTGATGACGTTGAGTCATCTGGGTCCTGGGCTCTCACCAGTGAATATTGTCCGCTTTGGCTCAAGGCCGCATGGTTTTGCTTAAAATGCGTCCACTCGGGTTTCAAGGGCAGAGACTTATAAGGCCTTCTCCCTTTCAACCTCTTTCTGATGTGGGATACTTATGATCCACCTGTGTAGGGTTCTTTCTCCCCTATACAGGCCTGAGCACCGTACTCATGAGGACCAGGTTATGTTTTTTCCCACAGACGGCGCCATTTGATGACGTTGAGTCATCTGGATCCTGGGTCCACACCAGTGAATATTGTCCGCTTTGGCTCAAGGCCGCACGGTTTTGTTTAAAACACGTCCACTGGGGTTTCAAGGGCAGAGACTTATAAGCCCTTCTCCCTTTCAACCTCTTTCCGATGTGGGATACCTATGATCCACCTGCGTAGGGTTCTTTCTCCCCCATACAGGCCTGAGCGTGCTCGCTCAGCGCACCGTACTCATGAGGACCAGGTTATGTTTTTTTCCCACAGACGGCGCCATTTGATGACGTTGAGTCATCTGGGTCCTGGGTCCACACCAGTGAATATTGTCCGCTTTGGTTCAAGGCCGCACGGTTTTGCTTAAAACGTGTCCACTGGGGTTTCAAGGGCAGAGACTTATAAGGCCTTCTCCCTTTCAACATCTTTCCGATGTGGAATACCTATGATCCACCTGCGTAGGGTTCTTTCTCCCCCATACAGGCCTGAGCGTGCTCGCTCAGCGCACCGTACTCATGAGGACCAGGTTATGTTTTTTCCCACAGACGGCGCCATTTGATAACTCTAAATCTCCCTGGGCTCTATATCCGATAGATCTGGTTCTCCCTCGTCCCCTGTTATATGGATATGATTCCTTTTTGGGCTCTCTGTTGAGTCTGTCAAATGGGTCTCTCCATATTTTCTTTGAGGAAAGGACCTGCAAATCAAGGGAAAAGGGGGTCAGGGGTCTACCGGGGATGCCCCGGCGGAGACCCTCCGACGTTTAAGTCAGGTTTCCTGAATAAGAGTCGTGTCCTTAGACAAGAGTTGCAGAGAAAATAAAATGGAGTCCAGGCCGGAGAAGAAAAAGAAGAAGATACCCCCTTGCAAGAGAAGATCCCCCGGTATATAGTGCTTCCTGTCCTTGTCACTCAGGCCCGTACGTACGGGCGTGTCAGGCACCTGCTCCATGCGTAACGGCCATTTAATGCTCTGCAGAGCGCATGCGGGTAGGGCTGGTGAGTGATTGGGCCTACTCTCTTATGGGGCTTGTGCTCATATCTGATCCGGATCATCCTGGGTTGCCGGCCCAGACTCGTGAAGTCGAACTGCCTCTCAAGTGTATGATCTGATGGGCTTTGGACCTGTGGCCTTCTTTTGGACCCGACCTTATTCATAGACTAGGAAAGATCTGGAGGTTATCAAATACAATTTAAGAAAATTACTTTGAATGGTTTATTTATAAATTTTAATTTTTATTTATTTGTGTATTAAATTAATAATTTAATAAATAAAAAAATTAATTAAATCAAATTAATTTAAAACTTTTCCGCCCCGTTGAAAGGAGAGGAATTTAGAGACACGAAAAACATCTGCCGTTGAAACTGTTCTGGAAGGAAATGATTTAGAGGCCGAAAGCTAACAAAGAGCATCATGTCTCATCAACGCAACCTACGTACATATCATTCTTCCAAAAGTTTGATCCAATTATTGATAGCTTGAAACTTTAACAAAAAATGCTTGTCCATATATAATAATTAAAAATACACAAAAAGAACTTAAATATTTTAATTATGTTTTTGAGCAGTTATATATCAATATTCAAATTTATAATTATTTTAATATATTTAATTCTAAAACTTGAAAATTAGTAAATAAATTTTTTTAATTAATGTTGGCAAATGAAGCTAGTAAATTTTTATTGAGTATAGGTGTGAAATTATTGGCATTGAATTGATACCATAGAACATGGAAGGCTTTACGGGTACTATTGAATTATTTAAAAATGAGTGAGTCACGTGAGCAGCGGCATGCAGGGGTGCTGTTTTGAGGAGGAACAACAGATGGCAATCACCGTCATCTAAAAGGTAACGTAGATACAGCAAAGCAGTAAGTGGAAAACACTGACCAATGACAAGAGACTGTCGGCATTGAGAGGTCACAGCACGTGCAGTCGTATTGAACCCGCGTCAACGCCTCTTCAGCCATAATAAGATTCGCATTGGCCAACAGATGATAGGATGGGACCGCTCCTATTATATTATATTATATTTACCTTTTTAATTCAACACATTTCAAGGTTTGCGGCTGTAAAACCCCACCTTACAGCTAAATATTTTCATTATTAATAATAATAATACAATAATTAGAAATATAAATTATTTTAATATTTTTCATTGAATATTTTCGTTTAAAATTATATATTATATAATAACATTTTGATTAATTTTAAAATAGGGATGAATAGTAAATTTTTTAAAAATTTAATAATAATTTTTTTATTTTTTAAAATATCTTTATATTAATTAATTTGATTTCTTTTATTCTTTTTACTATAGAAATTAAATAATAATATATTAGTTGTCCTTTTTAAAAATTAAAAAAAAAAGTCAAACTAGAACCTAAAGTCTGTGAAACTGTTTTGAACCACAGCCATTTTCAAATCAAAACCAATTAGAGCTATAAAAGCCGTTGAATCAGCGGCTCGAGTCGGAAAACAGACCATAACCTGTTCTTGTATACCTAGTAGCTAAAGCTATCCGTACGTAATGATTACTGGTAGATGAAACTGAACCTTCATTTGTCAATTTTAATTTGGCTTTGAGTACGAAGGTAGTAGGACCTATAAAGCACTAGCCCTATCTGGCAGACAAAGTGAAGTTTGTCTGATTGGAGAACAAAAATTGCAGTGTAATAGCAAAGAAAAATAAAGAAAATCATCGCAGTACTGTGTTCAACTTTTAGCTTCGTCGGCCACTCCGACGTCTGTCGTTTTCAATGTTTATTTTATCCGCATCGTCAAAACGACGAACGACTTGATGAGAGCTTTCTCTTCTCTTTTTTTTTTCTCCATGATTAAAAGTAAAGGATCTAATGAGACAATTTATCATCATTAATTTTAGTTAAAATTTTAATTAAGATTAATGATTTTTAATTTATACTTAATTTGTTAATTACTTTTTGTTGCATACATTATTGCATATATATCCCAGTAATGATATGATTGATTACCTTATTATTCTTTTTGTTTTCTTCTCATTGACCAATGATAAGAGCTTAATGTTTGAGAGATTACAAATTAAAAAGTTGATCAAAAGATTATTTTTGTTTGCATAAAGAAAGTAAACTACTGTTCCTTCTGAAATGATTTTTTTTATTTTAAATAAAAAATTATTAAAAAAATTAATTCAATTAAAATTTTATAAAATTTTTGAAATCAAGAAAATGAATATTTGAGGTAAATAAACATTGCGAAAGTTTTTAAATAAAGTAATTGATGACCGCTGGATTTCTCCATCCCGGCCTGGGGTTAAGCCCACGATATCAGCTCATTACTTAGAGGCCCTCAAGTCTCCCTTATGATTCAGGCCCAACCCGCCAGTCCGCTCAGCCTTGAGACCGAACTCTATTCCGACTCCACAATCAGGCCGGTCCAGTCTTTATGGCCCGGCGATCAGATCCTCTTTAGGCCCAGCTCTAATCTCATCTTTCAGCCTAGCCCAGAGGAAGGAAGGCGACCAGCCCACTCGTCTGGTGGGCCCATCCGCACGCGCGTCTGAGAGAATCGAAGGCCATTACGCATGGGGCAGCGATCTGATTTCCTCGTACGTCCATATCAACGTGACAGAAACAGGTGGCCCAATGACACACATTCTGTTACACGTCACTAGCGGACAAAAGAAAACATATAAAAGAAGAAATGTTCTCCTATAGGCCTAAACTTTTTTCAGTTTTACAGAACCCTTGTAAAACCCTATTTTTTTGAATTTCAGATCATCAATTGGCGCCGTCTGTGGGAAAAAAACCCTGGTTCTCACGAGTACGGTGCGCTGAGCGAGCACGCTCAGGCCTGTATGACCCTCTATGCGGGTGGATTAAATGTATCCCACATCGGAAAGAGATTGGAAGGGAGAAGGTCTTATAAGTCTCTGCCCTTAAAACTCCAGTGGACACATTTTAAACAAAACCGTGCAGTTTTTATTCATTGGTGTGGACTCAGGACCTAGATAACTTTATGTCATCAGTAATTAACTTAGTAATTCCTTTGTATGTTTAATAAGGAAAGCTAAAAGGGTTTTAGCCTTTGAACCCCTTTTCATTGTTTATGCCCTAAATTATAATCTATTGTACGATTAAAACAGCATATATTCTCAAGTACAGAATCTGTAAAAGAGGTTCAAAAATTCTCCATGGAAAATTTCGATGGACCTTGTCACCTACCAACCATGGACTTCGACCCCATGGCCTATGGCAATTTCCTTTTCTATTCTTCATATCAAAATAAAATAAAATAAAATAAAAATTTAAAAATGTGCCGACCTGAATATTTTCATTCCATTTTACATAAATAAAATCAAGATATAAGAATATAATGGTTGGTTGATGGTCCACATCACGTCGATTAGTCAAACGTTGACTATAGCGATGGTGTGGTAGTGACTAGTGAGCAGCTGTAGGGGCGGTGTTATGAAGGGAGGAAAGGTTCACAAGCTAAACTAAACTGGCGGAGGCAAGGGTAGGGCCTCCGGGGATTTGCGGCGGCTCCAGAATCTCTGCTGGGACAGATTTTCTATGGAATATGAGGAGTGGTCGCGCGTGGGTATTCCATAAACCACACGTGTGGAGGTTCTTGAAGAGTCCATTATTGTTATTATGATTTTTTTTTTTTTTGGGCAGCTGATTTGTCTAGTTTTAATTTGTTGTTGGTGGGAGAGAAAAGGATTGTGATAATATGTGAGAGGAAACATGTGAATCTTCAGGTGGAGCCTCCCTTGGAAAGGGAAATTCTGTCTTCCTTGTATACATATTCTCAACGGGTGTATAAGTTATGTATAGACACACATTTTTTTTTTAAATTAGTTTATTAATTTTAAAAGATATATTTAAAAATTTATATTAAATTCTCTCAATCAATTTTAATGGTTAAAATAAAATTTTTAAAATGCATTTACTTTTCAAATAATGCTGTTTAAAAAAATATTTAACCACTCACAGATTTAATTTGATAATAAGTGTATTTGAGTAAATCTGGAAAGTCTCAAATTTTACTCCTCTATTTTCAATTTATTTAAAAAAAATTTAATCCCAAAGTGAATAAACTAAATTTGTAATATATTTTTTTTTTTAAGAAAAAAAAAGGAAGGAGGACAAGACATGGGTTGAAGTGAAGTGGAGAGATGGTGATTCTTGAAGTGTCTAAATAGGGGGGGATATTTATTTAGGGTTAAGTAGCCACCGCCAACCCCCAAATATTTCATCAGTAGGCAATAATGGGAAGGTCCCAACCCACAAGTTGATTGGGCTAAATAGGCAAACTTTGAAAACCTGGATCAATCCAATTGCCAAAGCTGAACCATCAATTTCCCAAGTTCTAACAGTGAATACAGGAAACAAAGCATATCGTTTTGAGATAGTGTGCAAGAAAAAAAAAAAAAAATCCAAGAATCGACTTCTATCTATGCAATAATTTAGTTGACAAATCATTCATGATTAGATTCTATTTCTATGTGCTTCTTGTTTGGTGAGAGTTGATATCTCACTGCATTAAATACAGCAAGAGCTGATTTTAATATCCAATTATTTGGGTTTTAATATATAAATAATAATATTGTATGCATATACGTAATTCAAATTTTAAAATAATATTTTTAGAGGGTTTTATTTATTTTCTTTAAATTGGATTATTTTGTATTTTGACATGGTTTAGTTCAATTTTGATGTTGGAATTACAATTGGACTATAGTTCTTTTCTAGTCAAATTTATCCGTTAAAAGAAAATAAAACTTTTTAAACAATAATTACTTAGTAAAATATAAATAACATGTATGGTTATAGTATGATTTTAAAAGTGAAAAAGAAAATTTTAAAATTACGTGCAAATAATGGGTTGAATTTAACTGGACCTACTCAGGAGCCAACTCGGTTCGCGGGGGACGGCCTAGTAAGATTACAGCGCAGTTCAGAATCGCCTTTGGTTCTTCTGAGTTCGTTCTGAAATCAAATTTAAAAACCAGGCCCAGATAAAACAGGCCTGATTGGGTTAGTCATGAAAAACCCACCATGACTGATCGGCTCCAAATTCAAAGAAATTTGACACATAAGACTTGCACGATATCACTGATGGGCCATCAATCCTCTATTGGGTTTGTATAGGCATGTTTGAAGAGGAATTAAATACTAGACACATGTAAAGGAAGGGTAAAATGACATCGTTTCATCTCTAATTTTATTAGCCATTCATAGTAAACTGTCTATACACGTCACGATGTTAACAGATATAAATGGAAGAAAAAAAAGAAAGCAAACATATGTTGTCATGACTTATATAAGACTTAATAATGATTACCTAATGTTATCAAATAATAATTATAATAATAATGATTACCCAACAAGGATCTCTTGCTTAAAAGAAATAGAATAGAATAAAATTGGGCAGAGACGAAAATAATAAATTCATTATTTGGTAATGCTAATTTAACGACACTTCACCTTTTATATATATATATATATATTAAGATTGGATCCTAAAGAATAAAAAAGAGAAATTTTATTATTGTTTGTTGGACTAATTACAATCATATTTATTGATAATTGCTATGATAATTGATTCTGATGTTCTGAAATTCAGGTTTAAGGTGTATTTTGATAAGTTTAGTATGATTTATCTTTCTCTTGTTTTCTTTATTTATTTATTTTTTTGTTATCTAATAATGTATAACCGTCATTTTGCATTTCTATCTTTCTGCCACAGTCACACTGGCCATACATACGGACGTACTATATTATTTTCTATTGTCAGACGACTATTTAATTTCATCCGACACTATGTGAATACGATTTCAGGCGTCACATAATTTGTTATCTCATGGGTCAGAGTAATAAATATGGTCAGACCTCCCATGCATAGGCTCGAGTCTAGTCCGGCTTGTCAAAGTGAAGTTTAGGCTTGTATGTAAAGCAGACTTATGTATGGGGTCTCAGTATAGTTAAGGCATGGCCTTTCCAGTACGGGTTCAGCCAGGACTGGATGCTCAGGGTCTGGTTATCATCAAGTACCCTTTTACCTACTCATTAATTATTTCATGATTAATGAGGAAGTAAATTCCGAAACTCCAATTATTATTGTGCGGCTCTATGAGAGTTTTTGTCAAAACGTCTCCTTTTCGCCTTTATCCATTTCAAATTTACGCTTTTGATTTCACTCGCTGCTATGCCTCTTGCGCTGCTTCTGTTATCTTACCCTTTCTTTTCCCTGTAATTCCTGCCTTTCTAATATGAGGTATGTCCTACTCTTCTTATAGCTTCTACTAGAATTCCCGATGTAATGGGTATATCGTTCCTATCTTTCTCATTACTTTTTCTGCGACTATTTTGATACCACCATCTATAGGATTAGGGCACCCCTTCCTAATGAGAGGATTGTTCTCTCCTAGCTACTGCTGGCGGGTTTGATAGACGACCAGCAAAGGTGTAACCTGATCTTTTCTATGAAATAGCGTGATTTCGAGCTGACCTTCCCTTTTACCCTTTTCTTCATTGAGGTCTTTCGTCATTTTAGAGTGACTCCTCGGATGCTGTCTCCTAATTCCATCTTGTTCATATGCTACTTCGAGTTTGTTTGCCTGTGTTGGGGTTTTGCCCATTTTATTGAGATATTTTGCACTTTTTTCCGCCTCATTAAGTCTACCCATGAGTTTTATTACTTTAGTCCTCGGATTGGGTTGTCCATATTTGCTGGATATAAGGACTCAATAAAAGGTTAGACCGAGACTTTCGTTATTGTCGAGCTAAAAGAGAGCTCAAAGATCAATTGGAATGTCGATCTCTCCTTTGGGGGTTCCCTCAGGGCTGTAATGACTTTTCTAGGTTAAACCTAGTGGACCAAGTATGTCTTCTCTGACTGATCTCTGTAAAGAAGAAGTATGACGTCGAAAAGTGTATGTTTATGTCCAACCTGCAAGACTGCCGGAAAGCTAGTATTTTTTTCTGGTTTTCTTTCTTTTCATGTTTTTCTATTGTTTTTTTGGGCTCTTACTGAGTTGGTATTTTCTTTTCAGTTTCTGCTATATTAATGGACACCATCAAGCTCCCCAAGAATTTCACTCTGTCCTGGGAGAGCATGAAGGTGACTCTAGCCTCTTTTAAGGCCAACAAAACTGTAGTTGGTGTGACTCGAGAGGTCTTTTAGGCCGCGGACCCTATTTCTGCAACTCGTCGCTCTGCCCCTACCCCTTCTCTGGCTTTGGTGCTCGCGACATAAGGCTCTCGCTCTGCCGCCTCGAGGACGTCGGTCCCCGCTAAAGCGCTGGCTCCTGCCAAGACTCCTTCTGCTCCCAAGGAAACTCCTAAGGAGCCCATCACACTCAGCGAGTCGGCTGGAAGTAGCTCGAAAGAGGGCACCTCGACTACTCCCCTGGATGTCCCACCTATCCATGCCGTGGGAGCTATTGTGATCGAGGATGTGGCTGCCAAGCAAGCCCAGACTTTGAAACCTGCGATTAAGGGCAGAGCTGCTAAGCATGCCCATATCTTGGAATCTGCGAGGGCAACCCCTTCCCCTCCAATTGATAAAGGAAAGAAGGTAGTAGAGCACCCATCATCTGCTTCAGACAACGAGCTGTTGAACGCCGCTGAGGTGACTGCTGAGTCTACTCTGGCTTTTGTGGCCAAGATGTTGCATGAGAAGATGTTTGGAGGGGTTTCAGATGCTTCTGATCCCCGCTTTCTTGCTCTCGTCAGCCATTTGGCCTGCTCTACCAGACAGCAGGCATTCTTCAGTTAGCGATCCCAGGAGAATCTTGAAGACAGTATGAGAGAGATGCTCCTCATAGTGAGTTGTCTGTCCTCCTCGAGAGTATTTCTGTTCTTTTGGCTTTCTTTAACTCTATTTTTGCTTTTCCGTAGTAGGCTTTGAGTGTTTTCATAGAAATTAATGCTCGGGACCTGTTTCTATAGGGTTCAATGGATCAGCGCATCGCTGAGGCGCTCTGGGATGAGAATATAGTTTCCACTAGTGAGGCCCGCGGGCACTTCATCGAGTTTCAAAATCAAATTGAGGACCTTACCAAGCAGCTCGAAAAGATGAGGGAGGAAGTCACCAGGGCTTCCCAACAGGCTTCTGCAGCGGAGCCTCAGCGAGATGAAGCCTTAGCACAGTTGTCCACTTTGGAGGAGGCCTGTCGTCAGCACGACAAGGCCAAGGCCCAGCACGATGAGGCTTTAGCTCTTGCTACTGTCCTCCAACAGGAGCTCAATAAATACATTGAGGACCTAAAGGACATGAATTCGGCGGCGGAGGAGTCCCGACTTCAGCAGCAATAACTCCGCCAAGAGGTCTCTGCCTTGGAGGAGTGGTGTACTTCATTGTTGAGGGATGCTCGGGCTGAAGAGGACAGGGTCCAGCAGGCCTGTGAGGAGCGATTGCAGAAGTACAGGGACTCTACAGAGTTGAAGGAGAAAGCAGGCCTGGGAAGCGCGATTGGAGGAGTATAAGGCCTCTGCGGAGTTAAAAGAAAGAATATACAAAGAGGCCTTTCGCATGTTCGCTTCAAGCTTCAACCAGGGCCTTAAAATAGCTAGGGATGCCCCTTCCGCTCTGTTGGCTGACCTGTGAGCCCCTGAACTAGAATCTAACGGTGAGGAGATCCGCTACGGAGAAGATGACAACCTTTTGCCCAAGAACCCTCTTCCTTTGCCCTCTGGATTGCAGGGGGAAACTCTGTAAATAATGATCCTATAAATGACTTAGTCAGCTTTGCTCCCCTTTCCCTTGCTGCCTCTGTAACCCATTCCAATGGTTAATAAAATTTTAAGTTTTTCTGTTTTTTTCTATCTGTCCGCTTTCATTTCCTTGTCTATTTAAATTTTATTTGTATTCTCATACTTAGACTGCTTTTATGTATATGGCCCGTAAGTTGTGCTAGGCTGGTTACTTATTTGCTTAGTTTGCTTGTAAAGCGTATGATTTATTGTATTTTGTTCTTTGTTTATTGAATGCCTTAGTTCGTATTGCCCCCAAGTTATACTTTTTACTTACTCGTATTTTGACATTCACAGATTCATTTCTGAAGTTAGTAATAGGCCTTAGTTTTATTTTGGTTTTGCCTTGGCTTTACTTCTCTTTGAGCCTTAGGGGCGCTAAGCTCTTTTTTGATGACAACGTTGTGCTTTAGCTTTGTTTCCCTTTAGGTGTTAGGGGTATTGAGCTCCCCCCACCCTTTTTTTAGGTCAGCACTCTGCTTTAGTCTTATTTTTTGCAGGCCGAGCTCTTTCTTGAGGTCAGCAATTAACCTTAGCCTCATTTTCTTGTGAACTGAACTCTTTTGTGAGGTCAAAACCAGGTCTTTACCTTGTTTTTTTATAAACCGAGCTCTTTTGTGAGGTCGGAACCAGGCGTTAACCTTTTTCTTAAGTCTTGTGTATGCCAAGGTCCTTTCTTAGAGTCGGCATCGTATCTCTTGGTTTGTTTTCTTTTGGCTTATAACCTTGCTGGTGTGGGCCTTTATTATTGGTCTTTATCCCTTCAATTGGTTTTATGGTGTTGGTGATCTTATTCTGAGATCGGTCACCTACCTCATTGAGGGCTTCATCTTCCCAACCAGTTTTATGGTGCCGATGGTCCATTTTCGAGACCGGTCACCCACCTTATTGAGGTCTTCATCTCTTCAACTAGTTTTATGGTACCGTCGATCTTATTTCCGAGATCGTTCACCTACCTCATTGAGGGCTTCGTCTTCCCAATCAATTTTGTGGTGCAGGCAGTCCATTTTGGAGACCGGTCATCCATCGCATTGGGATCTTCATCTCCTCAACCGGTTTTGTGGTGCCAATGGTCCACTTTGCAGACCGGTCACCCACCTTATTGGGGTCTTCATCTCCTCAACCAGTTTTATGGTGCCGACGGTCTTATTTCTAAGACTGATCACCTACCTCATTGAGGGCTTCTTCTTCCCAACCGATTTTGTGGTGCCGACAAGTCCATTTCCAAGACCGGTCACCCACCTCATTAGGGTCTTCATCTTCTCAACCGGTTTTGTGCTGCCGGTTATCTTATTTTCGAGACCGGTCACCTACCTTATTGAGGGTTTCGTCTTTCCAACCGATTTTATGGTGCCGACGGTCTATTTTCGAGACCGGTCACCCACCTCATTGAGGTCTTCATATTCTCAACTGGTTTTATGGCGTCAACGGTCTTATTTTCGAGACCCGTCACCTATCTCGTTGAGGATTTTGTCTTTCCAACCAGTTTTGTGGTGTCGACGCTCCATTTTCAAGACCGGTCACCCACCTTATTGGGTCTTCATCATCTGCTCAGAAGTGCTTTGGGAGTAGAAAAGACAATTTTACTCATATCTTAGACATAACAGTTACATTGTACATCTTTATGGAAAATACCTCTTTAGGTGCTGAATGTTCCAAGCGTGAGGTTCTGGATTTCCCTGCAGATCTTTGATTCTGTATACTTCGAGTCAGATGACTTTGGATATTCTGAATGGTCCTTTTGATAGAGCATATTTTAGTCCATATTATCATGATCTTATTGATGTTTATTTACATCTATTCTACCTAATTTTGTGGTTTTAATCATGTTTTACAGATATTAGGTGTAAAGAAACAATTTGGAGAAAATGCTCTTAAAAATGCCAAAAAGTGCCAAATCTGGAAAAGCCACATTCGGAAGCATTTTCAGAAGCCAAAAATCAGTCATCTTCAGAAGCACCTTCGGCGGCCGAAAGCTTGGTCCAGAGCCGAAAGTGACCCATCTTCGGCGGCACCTTCGGCCGCCGAACCTTCACTCCAGAGCTGAAAGTCCAGCCCCCGAAACTAGACTTAGGCGGCCGAAAGTCCCTCCGAACAGCCTCCTCCTTGTTCAATAAGCCAAATCTTGAAGATCACATGTTTCCTATTTTATGCCATGCACATTCAAAATTCAAATCAAGGCTCCACCTTCCTCTTTAGTGCATGAATAATGTGAAGAAGGTTTCTTGGATACACCTTGGGCAACAACAAAGACCAAAAAGTCCTTGCAACTCCACACAAGGCACATACAAGACCAAGGGCACTTTGGGCAATCTCTAAAAGAATGCATGGACATCCAAGAAACCCTAGGCAGCCTCTCAAGACTTATTTAAAGGCTTCAAGAAGACATGAAGAGGCAGATTTTGGATCCCCCATCTTCTCCAAAGGGTTCGGCAGCCCCTCCCTTCACTCTCCACTTTTGGTTCTTCATCTTCTTATTTTCTTTTCTTTTATTTTCTGTTTTGGTTCAGCCATGAGTGGCTGAAACCCTTTATTCTAGTTGAAGTTTGGTTGAAACTAAGGTTGTTTAAAGGGTTGTGAGATCTGAACATAAAGTGTTTGCTTTTGATTAGTTCAATATTCATGCAATTGTGTGCTTAATTCTAAGATTGCTTTGTTGTTTTGATCAAATTGGTCACTTGATTCTTGATTGCAAAGTTAATTGATTGTTAGTTGGGATATTTGTTAGTCCGTAATTGCTGAAAATATTCTGACCTAAGAACACTTTGTGTAAAAATTAAGGAATTGCATGATCTAGCAACATCTCATGCGTTTGAGTAGCTAGGATTGGATCTCTCTCATTCTTTATGCAATTGACAATTGTTTTGATGCCTATGGCCCAAGGACGTTCCTTGGCAATTTGTTAATTAGTAATTGATTAGAGGACGTTCCCTAATTGATTTAATCATAAGGCGAAACATGGTGGTGAGAAGCGTTTTCCACCCCCATAACTAATCTATTGAATGAATCAAGAAAACCTAAGTTTCAATGATCAACCCAAACAACCAAAGTGGATCCATATCTTCAACTAGACTTTTCTCATATTGATTTCCTCTTTTATTTTAATTACTTGCTGTTTTAATTGCTTTCAATAGTTGTTAGTCAAATCATCTCAAAACCCCCCCTTTTTACTTTTATTGCACTTTACTTTCATTCAACTACTTGCTTTCAATTGTGTTTTCAATTAGTTCTCTTGGTCTTGATTGAGAAAAATAAATAGGTAATCAATTCTCTGTGGATTCGATCCTTCACTACTATCTGCAGTTGTAAATTGTTGATAACCAAGAAGGTTATTTTTGACCGGCTTCGACAACCGCGAGTCACCTTTCTAGGTTGGCGCTAATTTTCCAACAGCAGCTCTCTTCCCCGTGGCTTCTAATCTTCTCAGGGCTAGATCTTTAACCCTCAAGTTTCTCTCATGTACTTTCTAGTTGTAATACCGAGCTGCCTTCTGCTGATAGGCAGCTATTTGTACTTGTGCCTCATCTCTAATCTCTTCTAAGGCATCCAGGTCGCTACTCAATTTCTCACCATTGGTGTCTTGATCATTAAATTGGGCGTGGTGAGTAGGGATCTATAGCTCTATGGGTACTATAACCTCTGTGCCAAACACTAGCACGAGCGGTGTCTCCCCTGTTGGTGTTTGAGGTGTAGTCTGGAATGCCCACAAGATGCTATGCAACTTGGCTGCCCAATTCTTTTTAGCACCATCTAACCATTTCTTCAGTCCTTGGAGGATAGCTTGGTTTGTCACCTCAGTTTGGTTGTTCATCTACGGATGAGCTACTGAGGAAAACTTGTGTCATATACCCATATTCCTTGTGAAATCTTGAAAAGAATTACAATTGAACTTCTTTCTGTTGTCTGATATGAGTTTCTTGAGTATCCCGAGACCTATAAAAAATCTCACTTTTCAGGCTGTGATGGTGGGTACAACCTCTGCTTCGGACCACGTAGAGAAGTACTCTACGGCCATAATTACAAACCTCTTCTGCCCTACAACCTTAAGGAATGACACCAGAATGTCTATCCCTTACTGCGTGAGCAGCCACGGGCTTGATATACTTGACTACGGTGTAGCCAGACCGTTGATAGTATTGGCGAACCTTTGGCAAATATCACATCTCTTCACAAATTTTTCGGCTTCTTTCTTTGCTGTAGGCCAATAGTATCCCTGCTGGAAAATCTTATTTGCCAAGTGAGGAGCTTGATGGTTTAATGTGGGTTGGGGTTCACTAATGTTGAATCCCTCAGCAGCGGGCGATACACTCAACAGGGTGCTAAGCTCTCTCTATTGCAACATCTGGCCTAACCATTGGGCAATGTTCTGTAACTGGAGAGCCATACTTTGCAGCTCGTGGTCAGATAAGGTAGTTCGAGGCACGGTTTCGGCCAAGTTCGACGAAGGGCTGAACAATATAGGAGGTTAGTTTAATGGGGCAGTTGGGCTAGAGAATGAGAACTGTGGTTCTTCTTGGGTTGAACTTAGGTCGTTCGGGGTGTTTCTAGTATAGTTTTCGCCGTGGTTGGCCATGTGGATTTCAGTGGGTGAAATGAGAATGAGAACTCCAGTGATGAAAAGATCTCCTTCGTTCCTTCAAATGGTGCCAATTGATGTTCTGAGATCCAGTAAAGGGTAGACTCAAGGTGCATTTTGTTAAATTTAGTCTGGTTTGTCTCTCCCTCGCTTCCTTTATTCCTTTCCCATTTTGTCCTCTAATGATATATAACCGTCATTCTGCATTTGTACTCTCCTGCCACAGTCATGCTGGCCGTACAAACGGACGTACTATGTCCTTTTTCATTGTCAGGTGGCCATTTACTTTCATCTGCCGCCATGTGGACACGATCCCGAGCGTCACGGGGTTTGTTGTCTCACGGGGCCAAAGGGATAAACATGGTCAGGCCTCCTATGCGTAGAAGGATAAACATGGTCAGGCCTCCTATGCGTTATGCGTAGACTCGAGTCCGGTCCAACTTGTCAAAGTGAAGCTTGGACATGCATGTGAAGTAAACTTATATATTGGGTCTCAATAGAGTTAAGGCCTAACCTTTCCTACACGGACTCTGTCAAGGCTAGAATATACAGGTTCCAGTTATCATCAGCATCAAAATTAAATTAGAAAGATTTTGAGTATAACTCTTCCCATCCTTCCATTATGTTTTTAACTTTGACAATAAAAAGAAAAGAAAAATAGGATTAGTCCTATTGAACTTTAATGGCAATTGATGCTCTTGCAGCTGTGAGTGTCAATTTCTAGATGTGTTGTTTCAATCCCTACACCTGCACGGCAACTTTCTCCTTCTATTTACTATCTTCAACATGCAGCTAAATTCCACCCCACCTTTCAGATATAAGCAAGTTAAAAATTGAAGCAATAAGCATATTTAAAAACTGAAATTTAATTAAAATTAAATAAAAATAATAATTGAAGAGAGAAAATAACATGTATAGTTATTTATGAAAAAAAAGCAAGTGATGTGTGAAGACACTCACTTTAAGGCAAAATATATTCCAAGTTAGATAATGATTAAGGAAATAAAAGGAAGAAGAGCTGTGGCTTTTACCCATTTTCGACTAAGCTTTGCAAATTGCAAGAAGCCAAAAGAGAAGGAATCAGAGAATAGAAGATGGCTTGTTTTTGACATTTTCCTAAGCATTCATTTGAAGTTGTCAACTTGTTTGAGCAAGTCTTGTCCTGTGCTTCAGACATGAATTACCCAACTCACTCAGATTCCAACCCAAATGTCAACTAACCGGCGCAATAGTCTCAGCTCCCATTAAATTAGCCATTTTGTCTGCTATGGATATCCCTGTGTGCTTAAGCTTTGACCTCTGCAAATATTTACATTACATAAAATAGTTTAAAAAAAGCAGACGAATTCAAACTAGTTCAATCCCTTTTCTTCCGTTGTTCTGTTTCTTATCTTGGGATTCAAAAATCCCAATTTCCCTGCTTGGCTGCCTCGATTGGAAAAGAAAAGGAAAGGAAAGGAAAGAAAATAATAATCTCTTCTCGCTCTGTTTCTGTGACATAACTTAAAGACAGATGGAAATTTCCCAACTTTTATAGCTTTCCATCTTTATGAGGCTAATCACATCAATGGCTACCTTAAAAGCCAAGCAAGAATAACAGAATACTCACAGCCCAATCTCGGAAATTAAAGAAAGCGACAACCACCACCGCTGAACCCCACAAAAAAAGTCTTCTTCTTTAGCCCACCACCTGCTTTTTTCCATCTCAGAACCGCATAATTGACACATGTCTCACATCTTCAGGGACAAAGCCCTTGGCAACTCCAAGAGACACACCCAAATCACTCCACCGGCCGTAGTCATGCCCAGTTATCCCATTGAAGACCTTCAGTCCCCTTTCTCTGATGCCGCTCCCTCCTTGTCTGACTCGGAGCTTCGAGAATCCGCCTATGAAATTCTAATTGGGGCTTGCCGGAGTTCCGGGAGCAGGCCCTTGACTTACATCCCACAGTCTGAGAGGAACGCTGATAGGGCTTCGGCTCCTGCTCTCACGCCTTCGCCTTCGCTGCAGCGGTCGTTGACGTCAACGGCTGCAAGTAAGGTAAAGAAGGCACTGGGGATGAAGTCGGGTTCGACGAAGAGGAGAAGCGATGGCGGTGAGTCAGTGATGGAAGGGAAGACTAAGAAAACGGTGACGGTTGGAGAGTTGGTTAGAGTCCAGATGAGAGTATCTGAGCAGACCGACTCCAGGATCAGGCGAGCCCTGTTGAGGATTGCTGCTGCTCAGGTTTGTGTTTGGGTTTAAAAACATGGTGTTTGGCTTAGAGATGCTGTTCTACTGAATTGAATTCCTCATGATTTGGGGGAATTATAATTGCAGTTAAGTTGAAATTTGGTAGGGAAGGATTGAAGATTACATCTTAGTTCAGTAATAGCATAATTACTGATTTTTATGAATTGTGGGGAAAAAGAAATCTTTCATTCAATAACATTTGTTTTGCTTGTGTGATTCTCTTATTGAATATGCACAATTACTGAGCTTCTGTTTATTCAATTGTCTCAGCTTGGAAGGCGCATAGAGTCGATGGTTCTGCCACTGGAGCTATTGCAGCAGCTCAAGTCTTTGGATTTTCCTAGTCAACAAGAATATGAAGCTTGGCAGAGGAGAAATTTGAAGCTTCTAGAGGCTGGACTCCTTTTGCATCCTCACCTGCCACTGCATAAGACTGACTCGGCTCCTCGACAATTCCAGCAGATTATTCGTGGAGCATTAGAAAAACCCATTGAAACAGGAAAAAACAGTGAATCTATGCAAGTTCTCAGAAGTTTAGTTATGTCTCTTGCTTGCAGATCATTTGATGGATCTACTGAAAAATGCCACTGGGTGGATGGGTTTCCCTTAAATTTAAGAATCTACCAAATACTCTTAGAGGCTTGTTTTGATGTTAATGATGAATCAATTGTTATTGAAGAAATTGATGAGGTTTTAGAACTCATTAAGAAGACTTGGGCAGTCCTTGGCATGAACCAGATGTTGCATAGTCTCTGCTTTTTGTGGGTTTTATTTCACCACTATGTTGCAACTGGCCAAGTTGAGGATGACCTATTGTTTGCTGCTAATAATCTGTTGATGGAAGTTGAAAAGGATGCAAAAACAACTAAGGACTCGGATTATTCCAAGATTTTGAGTTCCATATTAAGTTCCATATTGGGCTGGGCAGAGAAAAGGCTCCTCACTTACCATGATAGTTTTCATAGTGATAATATAGAATCAATGCAAAGTGTTGCTTCCCTGGCTGTTGTGGCAGCAAAAATAATGGTAGAGGATAGCTTTCATGAGTATCGTAGTAAAAGGAAAGAAGTTGATGTAGCTCATGAGAGGATTGAAAACTACATAAGATCATCAATGCGAACAACTTTTGGTCAGGCAAGTTCCATTGTTTCAGCATGATTTCCTTAACAATAGTAATGAAGCTTTTTATATTGGGTGAATACTTGATGCCTGTTTTCATTGAGGTTTAGGAGTTAAAAAGTGCTTTTCAGAAAAAGCACCATTTTAGAATTAGATGCTGCTAAGAAGAGTTCTTTTGTTATTTTAATATCTTTATGACTAAAACATGTCAAATTTAAGTTCAAATCAATTTTTTAGTACTCTGTTATTAATATATTTAAGAGAGTACTTTTAATCTCTGCCTTTTCCAGTTAATATTCAATCTCCATAGTGTTGGCACTGACAAGGATTTTGCCTTTTGACATAAAACAATAATTATGAAAATTTTGTGCATGTCTTTAAAGAATTTTGAGACTGTACACGACTTTCCGGACATACCCTTATCATGAGTTTTTCAATTTTGATATGGTTCAAGAAGATCTTCCTCCTTTTTCATTATTGCTAAGCATATTTTTTCTATGTGATTTATAGTATTTCTGCTTTCCATTTTTAATCATTTGTAATGTGGACCATGCCGGACTGTTGATCTTTCTATCATATTTTGTGAGTTGAGGATTCTGTTTGTTCCTCCTATGGCAGAAATTGAAGAAGTTGAACTCAAGCAAGCATTTTAGACACCAGCAGAATCCCCTTCCTGTCCTGTCCCTCCTTGCACAAGACATTACTGAACTGGCTTTTAACGAAAAGGCAATGTTTAGTCCAATATTTAAGAGATGGCACCCACTTGCAGCAGGTGTAGCAGTAGCCACCCTTCATTCTTGCTATGGGAATGAACTGAAACAATTTGTTTCGAATATTAGCGAATTGACACCTGACTCAATACAAGTTTTGAGTGCTGCTGACAAACTGGAGAAAGATCTTGTGCAGATTGCAGTTGGAGATTCAGTGGACAGCGAGGATGGTGGAAAGTCGATAATTCAAGAGATGCCTCCTTATGAGGCTGAAGCTTTAATTGCCGATCTTGTAAAGTCATGGATAAAGACAAGAATTGACAGGCTGAAGGAATGGGTCGATAGGAATTTGCAACAAGAAGTAAGATGACATTTCCTGTCAATAGTCAAGTATCTAGTTAAGAATTTATGCAATACATTGCTGTTAGACATTCCTCCCCAACCTCCTAGTTAGACCTTCTGTGACATGTAGAAGAGTCCAAGTTGATAAATACAGGAAAAACAGTAGAAACTTGAGGGTTTTTTTCTTCAAGTTTCTTTTCTCCTGATTAGCAAATTTGAAGCTCTATGGTTCTCCATGACCTTACCTTCCTTCTCTTTGATGTAGGTATGGAATCCACGGGCAAACAAAGAGCGGTTTGCTCCTTCTGCTGTTGAAGTTCTACGAATTGTTGATGAAACTTTGGAGGCATTCTTCCTATTGCCGATTACTATGCATCCGACCTTGCTTCCTGACTTGGTCACTGGGCTTGACAGAAGTCTTCAAAATTACATATTGAAGACTAAATCTGGCTGTGGTATGCAATACTTACCTGAAAATCATACTATCACTTTTAATTATAGATCTCCATAATGACAAAAAAGATTCTGTTTCATGATCTGCAGGGACCCGGAGTACTTTCTTACCTACACTGCCTGCATTGACTAGATGTACAGCAGGATCAAAATTTCATGTATTTAGAAAGAAAGAGAAGTCTCATGTAGCCCAGAGAAGGAAATCCCAGGTTGGATCTACAAATGGGGATACCTCCTTTGGTGTACCCCAGCTCTGTGTTCGTGTTAATACTTTGCAGCATGTTCGCATGCAGTTGGAAGTTTTGGAAAAGAGGACAGTTGTTCAACTGAGGAATTGTAGAGTAAGTCATGCTGATGATTTTGCTAATGGGTTGGGGAAAAAGTTTGAGCTTTCAGCTGCTGCATGTGTGGAAGGGATACAACAACTCTGTGAGGCAACAGCATATAAGGCTGTCTTTCATGATCTAAGTCATGTCCTTTGGGATGGGCTATATGTTGGAGAAGTTTCGTCTTCAAGGATTGAGCCTTTTCTTCAGGAACTTGAGCAGTATTTGGAAATTATTTCATCTACAGTGCATGACAGGGTGAGAACTCGTGCTATCACCGATGTGATGAAAGCATCCTTTGAAGGGTTTCTACTAGTCTTGCTTGCTGGAGGTCCTTCTCGAGCTTTCACGCTGCATGATTCTGAAATGATTGAGGATGATTTTAAATTTCTCACAGATTTGTTCTGGTCCAATGGTGATGGATTGCCCATTGAGTTGATAGACAAGTTCTCAACAACAGTTAAAGGTGTACTCCCGCTATTTCGTACCGACACAGAGAGTCTGATCGAGCGATTCAGAAGTCTTACTCAGGAGAGTTATGGCACTTCTGATAAATCCAGGTTTCCGTTGCCTCCAACTTCAGGCCAGTGGAATCCTATTGAACCAAACACACTATTGCGAGTTTTGTGTTGTCGGAGTGATGAAACAGCTGCAAAGTTCCTGAAGAAGACTTACAACTTACCTAAGAAACTATAACCACTGTAGATATATAGGGAAACAAAGTATTCTGATCCAAGGCTGTGAAATGATTGTTGTGGCTTCAGTAGTATGTATTTTATCCTTTCATCAAAAGCTCCAATGGGACAGATTTTGTTGGGGGAGCATTTCTTAGAGTGACTACACACAGATTGGTATATTCTTCTGAGTTTGAACTTTTCGTGAAGCCATTACCAGAGAGCTCCACAAGATTGCTTCTGCTCTTTTCTGCAGCAGAATAATAACACTGGAATTTCTGCAGACATTTGGTGGACATGGTGAGACTCTATGGCTTTTCTTTGATCTTATACTCATCCTCATTTCTCATACTATCTTCTGCTGTGGAGACTGACCGCTGATAGATGCTTGATAGTACTGTGATGAATGAACTGTTGGTTTTGAGTTTCTAGATTGACTGATTGAGCAGAATTGTATCTTATAGTTTTCTTTCAAAGGATCAAATTAAGCCACCTATTTATTAGATAATATTTCTTGGGAAAATATAATCTGAAACAGTGATACTTCTTGATGTCATTGCGCATGATCAAATTGCATATTTTAGGATCAAGCAGTGTCAGGCTACTCTCTCTCTCTCTTTCCACACTATTTTTCTTCCTTTTTTCCTTTCATTTTTCCTTCCCCGGCGACTAAAAAAATCGAACATTTCTATATAAAGCTTGTTTTATGAGCTAGAGTCACTAAGTACTAGAGTATCGATGAAAGGAGTTGGGTTGGTATGGCTGTCGGTCTAGTGGCAGTGAAATGGAGTTGAGGCAGTCACTTCATCTGAGCATCTCCAAATGCATCGACGGACTTTGCCGATCGCTATGCCATTGTCAGAGAATGAATGTTTTTAGTTATGAGACTTATCATTTGATGATGGTTATGTTTAAGATTCTATTCGAGTCCCTGTGAAAGGAGAAGGGAGAAACAGGGGAAGAAAAAGAAAAAAAAGAAAATTAATAAGAGTGGGGCAATTGGAGAAAGAGATAAATTAGTAAGGCAAAGGATAATTTAGTGGTAAAATTTTCCCCTTTTTTAAACAGTTCGACTAACAGCTAAATTAAATTACAAAACCTCTGATTTTGACAAACAAAACTAAGGACTAAATTGTCATTTTACTTCCAATAAAATAAATCCTTCAGTGATAAAATCTAATGATGATATTGTAAATATTTTACTGAAAACAAGTCATTAAAAAACATAATTTAGAAAAAGTTATTTTACTATTTTTACATTCGAACGAGCAAGACATATTTTCTTTTAAAAGTTCAATATTTAATATCCCCCAATTAATTTATTAATTTTTTTTTTCAATAATAGCTCCTATAAAAATTCAAATAACCGTGGCGATCCTCAATAGAGGTTCTTAAGATGCACAGCTCTACATGATTCTAAGATACTTGAAATTAAGATTGTCGTCTCTACACTTACAGAATACAAAGGTTTCAAGTAAGAATTTTAAGTCGATGAATTTAAATTAAAATGAAAAAAATATCGTAGAATAGATTCAAGATAAAAATGTAATTAAAATGGTGAAATGCGAAGGGGGGGGGGGGGGGTTGGGGGGTAGGGGTTAACTATTGTTAGAGGTGCCCCGAGTTGGCAAACAGATCAAAATACGTTAAAGCAATCGATATACGGGTTGCAGTTTGCATTGCTGAGTAAATTCAAAGCTATTAAATCAAGAACTGATTGGTGTTTGTTTTACATAACGTTGAGAGGAAACGCCAAAGGTCATTATAAAAGAAAGCAAAATCTTTGATTGACCATTTGCATCTCATAAGCTAAAAATAATAGACTAAGCCTGCATGATCTCTCATCTCTCTTCAAATGCTCGTTGAGTACAAATTATATATCAAATACAGTCATCTAAGAACATCAACCTGTTAAAAAGTTACCTAATGCCATGGATTCCTCTTACTTGCTCCGCTTCTTTTTGTGCTTGTTTTCTGCCAAGGGAGGCCAGAGTGGTTAAAGTAGGTGATTAGGCTATGTCAAAAATATAGTTACAACATTCAACTTTCATACATACCGATTTTGATTTTTTCGTCTTCCCTCGGATCCTGTTCTTAGGAGGCTTCAATTTGTATATGCGGACCATCCAATGGTGTGTTGTGAATGCCTAAATTGATAAAAATCATAGATACTGCACAATCAGCATATATACATTTCATAATAACAGTAACTAAGTGCACAATCAGCATATATACATTTCATAATAACAGTAACTTAATTCCAAACTAGTTGAGATCGACTGTATGTTTCCTTTTTCGCCGTTTAAGCTCTTTTAGATATTCTGTATGTTTCCTTTCTGCCGTTTAAGCTCTTTTAGACATTAAATCCCCATCAAAATCCAGAACTTGTAAATCCTTTTACGCCACTTTAATAAGGGAGTGGATAAAATTTTTAAACAATAATGTAGAGCCCAGTTTGATTCTCTTTTGGGTACTAAAATGTTGCAACTCTCGAACTTTGGGAGGCTTAACTATTTAGGGCCTGATTGTCATTGAATGCTAGAGGGGTTAGAAAACATTTTTTCACAATAAAAAAACATTATTTTAGATGTTTAAAAAAATAATAATAAAAAAGTTATTTTGTTATATTGGTATTTTTACAACTAAAAGTATGTCAAATTCAATTGTAAATCAATTTTAATACTATTTAACTAATATAGTTAAGAAAGTGCTTTTCTACTTTAACAATACCACACAAATCCTTATTTATAGACTATGCTAATGTTATGCAATTTTTGCCAAAATGTATATTAGAATCATCTGACCTCCTCAAAATGTGTGAGTTTGAAATTTTTCTTCCCAATTTCTGTTTGCCTTACTCTATCAAAACCTCTACCATCAGTTTCCACAAACCTGTAGGAGAAAAATGCAGCATAAAATTAACTCTTACTTGAAACCAAACATACACTCTTTACACAAATAAATAGGTTCAAGGCAAAATCAAACCTGTAATATGAGAGTTTGTACATAAGACAATTTAGCATGGTTGGCGTAGCCTGAGAATCTATCCGATAGTGGCCATCTCTCTTTTGACATGAAAAATGGTTAAAAAGTAGTCAAAGACACAAATGACTAGATATATTAACAAGGAAACTTAAGCATCTTTAAGACTAGGCCGCAAGAGAAGATGTATCACACATACTACATGATACAAATTTGATCCATTGCAGCAGCATCTTATTGACAAGATTCCACAGAATTTCAATCAAAAGCAGCTAGATATAAGAAGTTACCAGGTAGTCCGGCTCTTTGATATGAGGGAACACTCCCCCTCCTATACGAACCATCCACAGGAACTTATTTATGTCGTCACTGGGGTAGCCAACAAGTCCTAATCAACCAAGTAATTCATCATAAACTCACAGGTTTCCCCCTTCTTATTTTATTTTTCAATGCTTATTTATTTTATGGAGAGTGATCTGAGGAAAAATAGAAGTAAACAAACCTCCAAAAACAACTAGAACATATTTTACATCCAAGGAGTTAAAGATTTCCCAGGCTGCCTTTTCAGGAGAAGACATGGCAGTGCCAACAGTTGCAATATGTGTGTTATTCCAGGTATTATTGTCAACAATAACAGTTCGGTTAGCCATAGCAGTTGTTTGGTAACCATAGTCCCACCATGATGCAACCTGAAAGAATAAAAAACCAACCAACCGTCTTAACAAGGTTAAAGAACCTAACAGAAAAAAAGCTACATAATAGCTTGTAGTAAAATATCTAGCCAACAAATAGTAATAAAAAAATTACTAATCAGGCTGAAATCAATAAAATTATTATAGATAAAGTAGTTGAAAATGTTTCAAACTTATTTGTAAAAAGAGGGGGGGAAGGGGGAAAAAGACAGGGCATCTTATCGTAACTCTGATATCTCACACTACTTGCTTGAAAACTAGAATTTGTAACATCAACATATGGAAACCATGAGGTTTATCAAATGGCTAATTGCTAAAACACACAGGTGGGGCAAGGAGAAAGAAACTCACTTTATCATCCACATCTGTATTGTGGCTTAACCATGCATAGGCCTCTCTAAAATCATCAAAAACATGTAGACCACCATCACGTGAATAAGATGTTAAAACAATAGATGGTGCAGAATAAGCTTCTGCGGCTGCCCAGACACAATGAACCTACAAAGACAAGGGTTAGTTATCATCTGGGATCCTTTTGTTCACAAGTAAAACAATTTAAATAAGAGCAAAACAATGAGTAGAAGCAAAATTGAATTTGTTATTTGCCAGGGAATATATACCAGTATATGGAGGCACTAAAGACACTTCAGAATGATCTATACAGGAGAATGGGATGCACAATTTGCTTATTGCCAAATGTTCTTAGCATATTCATCATCATCAAACACAAAGCAAATAAGATAATAATGCACTTTACAGAGAAGGGAGAGAGGGAAAAGGCATCGAAGGAATAGAGTTCAAGAAGATCAGGTTTCCGGAAAAGCATAATTTATTGTGGTCATCATTCTCCAAGAATTTCCAAGAAAATTTGTTGGTTGGATGGCTTCATCTTATGCAGCAAACAAGCTTCAAAAGGAAACAAAAAATACAATCATAATGCCATATGAATAGATGACCAGACAAAGCAGCCCAGGAAAAAGACTGCTATGTGCAGCTCTGCTGCATCAGACCTTGGTCCTCGTACTTAGCAGGCCCATATTATGGATGGATGACTTGGCATTCTTAGATGCCTTCTATAGTGGGGGCTACAACAAAAGGATATGTTAGTCTTTCAGAACTGATCATCACATGAAGACATAACAGGACAACACCATATAATTCTTAAGCCAATATCACAAATCATTCAAGAATAACACCAGATCAACCTAAGTCAGAATCATACATCATTCAAGAATATAACTTTTTGAAATCTCAATGCGTAATGGGGTCAGAAGAGATAGAGCCCACATACCACATAGAATGCACCAAGCAACACAAGTAATAGTATACCAAAGATTGATGCCTCCAAAGGTAAAACGAGAAGCCTTTTTTCAATTTTGGTTTTAAGAGATGGTTTATCCACAATCTCTTTTTCTTTTTTCTTGTTCTTTTTTGAGGGTCGTTCTTTTGCTGTATCTTCAGTTTTCTCAACCTTTCCTGCATCATTTTGTGCGACAGCAGTACTTGAACTAGCATCCCCTGACTTAAAAATCAAAAGCATTAAATCATTGTGATTCCGGAGTTGATAAAAAAACTCAAAAATGGTTGAAAAACATACACCATAAGTATAATGGAAAAGACAGGCTTACGTCAACTTGGGATTGGGAACTCCCCAATAATCCAGGTAGCTGAAATTTAATTGATCTTGTGAAGACACTAAAAGCTTCCGAAAGGGCAATTCCAGACATGACACATGCTGCTGGAGCAAGTACTAGCATCAATCGAACCTGTAATATGATCAAAATTCAATGATCACACCCAGTGGAGAGGATACTAACTACTAAATGATGTCAGACATGCCAAAATTCCACTTACCATGACTCCAGAAAAATATACAGATGTCACAATGTAAAGGACAACAAAAGAGCTTGCATCAGATAAAGGAAGAAAGCACGCCTACCAACAAAAAGAAGACCATAATGAGACATGGCGTAAGCATAATGTTGCAGTGAAAAGCAAAATTGTGAAGAAAGCATGTAGCTTACAATAATCCCAGCTGGAACCAAGAAAGCCAGAACATTGATGTCCATGAAGTAAGATGGCCATGTAGGGGGTTGATGTTCACTAACACTGGCGATAATTGGTATGTACTTGCTTGCATAGGTTCTGTCAAATCACATATAGTATATTAAAAAAAATCGTATTGGAATAATTCATTATCTAACAATAAATTGATGAACAAACATATTTAAGTTATGTTATATGGTCTCCTAGCATGTCAAAGGAAGACAGAGAGAAGGGAAGATGTTTAGGTTGACTTGAAGAAAAAGGTAGACAACCACCTCTCTCCCACCACCACAGAGAGAGAGAGAGAGACAGAGATGACACTGGCTGATGAAGCCAGAGAGATTACAGAAACCCAAACTAAATTCTTAAATTTCCCCAGTATTGCAACTATCACAGAGAAAGTCATAAATGATGAATCTAGGTACTTACGGGTCAAGCAAACTTAAACTCCGTCCGCTCCACCCCTTTGTTGGGCTGGAAGCAACCAGCGCTATTAGAATTGCCAGCACAGCGCAACAGACTGCCCTGAAGATAACATAATGCCCAAGTTTAACATTTTTAATGTTTTATGAAAAAGTACCACACAACCTGTGTGTGTGTGTGTGTGTTCATCATTAATTCATCATGTGTCACATGTGTAATGAATTTTATACTGCACTTAAGATGCTAAATAAAAAACAGATGAGGATGGAACCTTACAGGCCAATGGATACAACAAGCGTAACAGCTACTTTGAACATTTTTGGAGAGAGAATCCCTTTGATATAATACACAAAAGCCACCACATGGATAATAATGAAAACCTAAAGAAATACAATTAGTAACAAGTAGAGAAGGCCTAAAAGAAACAAAAGTAAAATGACAAGAGAACAAGTTCACATGTAGAGATAAGGAATCTAGCTAGAAATCCAGGAAGAAACAAGTACAATCAACAGTGTCATTCACAGTATTTTAGTGTAGAAATAATTACTAGCACTTTCAAGATTAACTCGTGTCCCATTCTCTTAAAATGAGCTATACCTCTCCACACTATTGGCTTCAAAGTACCTTAAATATAAGGCAATTACACCCCAAGAAACTGCAGAAGTTGCTTAGTTTGTATCTTAGATGGCATGGCATGTGTAACCAATAGCATTGTCAACAAGAAAAGTTGCTTATAAGCTACTTAGAACTCAACTCGATAAAAGCTTTCTTGAACTCATTCATTAAATAATAATGAGCTGTCTTCAAACTTACTTTTAAAAGTTGTTTGATAAATCACCAAGACTTGAATCGAGTGAGGCTTTATTTTTTCTAGCTGATGAATCAACCTGTTAATGAGTTAATACTAATTTGATTCTGACTTTAAGTTTCACGTAGTATACTAATAGGGCAATCCTTACAAGTCACACAATCTATCAATATACACATAAATAAAAAGGTCCACAGCATACTTGTTTACTTTTAATAAATTTGTATTTCAGTTTAAAGCTTAAATCTGTTGAGAAATCCCTTGGCTCAATATCAGCAAACAAGTCAAATTTAAAGATTACATATGAGCAAAGACTAAAAATGCCAAAACTTGGCTTTCTCTGATTCATTTGCAACACCATGGACCTCTTACCTCTTTTTGGCAGTGACTCCCATGTTGAAGGAAAGTATGAGGACAATCCAAAATTATAATGGAATAAGTTGTGCTTCAAAGATAGAGGAAAGGAAAGCTTACCAAAAATGAAGCAAAATGTTCTGATGTCATGACTGCATTAAAACCAACAACAGGCACCAAAGCAGCCAATAACGTTCCCAATACCACCTGCATTAAGAAGTCACTCGTTTAACAAAGGCAAAGTAATTTCATTCATTGGGAGACAAAAAGCTGAACTTAACTTACTAATACAGGAAAGTTTTACTCAACAATGATAGACCATTGACATGAAAAAAATAATGCATTTTCTTGAAAAGAAATTCTCTAAGTTCTGGGCCTTCTGACATAAATGTCAAATAAAATGCACTATCCATGCCAACTTATTATAGTGACTCATTCCATTCTTTGCATCCCATGTGCACCAGATGCAAGGAATAAGAAGGGTATTGAAAGCTACAAAGAAACACAAAATGGCATAATTGAAAAACAATAAATCAATCATCCCCATGTAATTTAACATCACTAGCATGATAATGCATATACTGAAGAACACAAGGCAAGTCCTCTAATCATATACACTCAAAGACATGATAATGCATATTAACAACACAAGGCAAGTCATCTAACCATATACACTCAAAGACTCCTTATGTTCACAAGAAAATCTATTTTTGGGCTACTCCTCCACCACGCTTCCAAGCTTAGCTATACTGCATGCATAATTCAATACTCATACCAGAAAAGTTGATGGTTTATAGTAAACATAAACTACATGAGTGCCGCAGTTACTTACAAGGGGAGCATATGCAATGTACAACCTGGAAGAGTACCGACCAGTCACAATGCACAGAAGCACATGCATTGGAATAAGATTAATTATAAAAGTGTAACCTCCCCATGAGCAAACCTGAAAGACAAAACAGCAAAAAAATTGAGGATAAATATAATAAGGTGTTATAGGAAGCAAAGCAAACTAGCACAAGGACCTACCATGTAGAAGTATGCCAAGGCATTTAAAGTGGCATAAAAGAGGGATCCTGTATTCAATGTCTGCACATGATACAAAATCAAATTCAGTTAAGAATCAAAGACAAAAAATTATTATCTTGAGCCAATAAACAGCCAACAAGAAATGCCTTCAGTTGGTAAAACTGCTGATCATTACATTAGACTAGATGTCACTGTAACTTAGCATTTCTTAAAAGAATGAGAATTTGGTTCCTTTTGTCAGCAACTAACCTTTATATAAAGATAGAAAGTGAATATTAAAGCAAATATAGCTACAGCTTCATTATCATAGCTGCCAGCCACTGATCGAGATATATATGATGGAACCTGCAAACCAATGTGAGAAGTTAACTTCTTGTTATTGTCATACATGTGTATTGGGCATCCGTACAACACATTCTAATAGCCATAGCAGATCCTATTACAGAAGATCATTCTATCCCTGAAAATATGTACCATGTTTTTTTAGCATTTCTTTTAAATAAATGGCAACTGCAAAACTTTATGCATATAACAAATCAAATTGAGAGCAGCTTCCATCTATGGCCGGTTTGCATTTCACATATTACAACCAGACTCCACCCCAGTTAGAAACTTCAAATTAGGTCCACATAGCCACTAACCCAATTGCACATGCTAGGCCCAAAAACTAAGTTATGCCTCATTGAAAAAAAAAGTTCCAAAAAGATTGATACAATTACAGAGACATATTTATAAAATTAGGAATACCCGGTGTATGATTTACCATGGCCAAAAGAGCAGCTGCTGTCAGACCAGCACCAGCACCTTTAACTTCCTATATCAAAAGCAATTGCACGTCATCAGGCATCAGCAAATTCATCTTAAATATTCAATAAGAGAAGACAGCTACAGCACATACAAACCTTGGTCAAAAGATAAGTGGCCCATGAAGCAAATGCAGAGAAAATTGGTGCAGTGAATACACAAACAGTCTCAACGGACAAAGGAATATTCAAAGAATTCAATGCCCTGGCATCAAAAAGTAATAACTCCAGAGGTTAGCCAACAAATGATCATTAATTCATGCCGCTTCAAATGCTTTAAATGGTAGAAGACCTCTTACAGCTAATACTAGTATACTCACCACCATAGGGTGCCTGCAGTCAAGGTCAACCCAGGATAAACAGTTCCACCAATCACTCGACCAAGAGGATACCTTAAGTGAAACAAATAAAAGCATTCAACTTATAAAATCATACATAAACCTAAAAGTAAACTCTTCTACGAGAATTTATGAGTAGATAATACATTATTTACCAGGTTCGGTCATCAAACCAATTCCAAAAGTCATAAATCCCATTCTTCGTTAAAAACTGAAATCATGAAACAATCAATCCTGTCACCTTAATATCATTGTTTTAGAATATGTGGCAAATCTAATTTTGGAACTAGAATATAATGTTCAATGTGCGCTTGTATCTTTGCAGATAAATAATTGTCAGGAAAAGTGAACCTGGGTGACTCTGTAATTGAAATAAGGATCAAACTCATGAATAACACTCTCGTACTTTATGACCTGAAAATCAATCAACAAGCTTGTGAGCCGGCAAGAACTTACAATGCAAGCAACCTAACTAAATTACAAAAGTAAATTCGATTGATTAAAAAAGGAAGCAAAAGAAACAGCCACCTAGGTAATTTAAATTCTTCCCGAAAAATGAAACTAGAGAGTTGGGGTGGGCGGGGAATAAACTAAATCCTACCTCAATGTCTAGCTAAGTCAAGTCAGCCTTTCCATTTCAATGGGGGGCAAAAAGTTACAGCATTTTTTTTAAAAGAAAAATCTATCCATTTCTCAGCAATTCGAGCATAAATGGCAAATTTTCATATCTTCAGATAATTACAACTTTGAAACGTTGAACGAGAAAGAGAAACAAATAGTATATTCAAAAGTTTCTACTCAGTTTACCGTTCCTTTGGATGAGGTAAACTAAATAATGCATCAATCTATCATTTTCCTCCATTTCCAAAACAGATAAAGAGCAATTACCGAAAGTGACTGGTATTATAAGGATCGATCTACGGAATTTGAGTAACTCACAGAGAAGAGACGGATCGAGAAGGCGAGAACTCCGATCAAGAGAAGGATGAAGAAGGAGAGAACATTGCCAAAAGCATATCGCAGAGTCGTTGCCCCTATGGCGTTCTCTGGGTCCGCCATTGAGAGAGAGAGTGACTCTAAGCGCTGAGTGCAGCGGAGGGTTTTTGTAGGCCGCCGAGACTCGAGAGGAAGAGAAGACTTTGGTGGAGCGATAGAGGAGGATGAAAGAGTGAGTGAGGTTTGAGGGTGACTAGGGAGCAAAGCTGCGAAGCTCTATTCACCGATTGACAATTCTATGCCTTCTGTTTCTACGTGGCAAGACTTCATTGAGAAATGACATGGATTGGTCACAACATACGTGGTCTTCCACGTGTCTCCGGTTGATTTGCTGCCTAAGTTTTGGGTCCCGCTTATGAGGTGGAGTTCTCCCAAAGATATTACTTGACTGGTCAGCAATCGTTAAGTTTACGAAATTGTTTGGCATAATTACTTTCCGATCCTTATTTTTTAAAAAAATTACTAATTCATCTTTTTCTTAAAATATATCAATTAAAACGTATTTTACTTTATAAAATTAAAATGTATAATCTTTTTTATTAAAGGAAACGTTTTTATTAAATGGAATAAATAATATAATTATTTACATATATAAATTAAATAAATTTAAATTACAATGACTAAATACTACAACTATATTGATTGTTAATGGTTTTTATTTTACAAAATCACCGATGATATGATTTTTATAAAATATAAAAATTTTAAAATTGTATAATTTTGAAACACGGATAAGTTAAAGAATTTTTTAAAGATTTAAATATTTAATAGTAAATTTTTATTTTTATATACACTAAAGATTAAAAAAGGAAAATATATATTTGGGATGTGAATAGTGTGATTTTCTTTTAAAAAACGAATGATATTTCAAAAAATAACTTTAATTCTTACTCCATATTTTTTTTCCTCTCGTATTTGAATATAAAATAATAAAAAAACTTAAATTTTTACTCTTATATGAACAATGGAGCACTGCATTTTCAAACACAATAAAATATATTTTTTTTCTTTTTTATTTTCATGTATTTGAACAGTAATAACAAAAATAAGAAATAGAAAATATGTTTTATTTTTCAGCTTTTCATTTTACTACCCCTCAAATCAAAATTTGAAACAGGATGTAAGTGAATTAAAAGGATTAAAAAAAAAAAGGAATTTTCTTTCCTCTATCTGTATTAAGAATATAATAGAGAAAAATAGCTTTTTTAAACAGGCATTTATAATTAAAATTAATTGTTATAATAGTAGAATTCTTTTTTCCTTTAAGTTAGAGAATAAAAAAGTTATAGATAACTTTTATTTAATGCTGATGCAGCCAAAATAAATATATTTCGTGATTAGTCGGTCCTATAAAAAAAATATAGTAAGATGGATAATAATTTCAATATTCAAATTAGTAAATTAAAAGATAAAATAATTGTATGAAATTATTTAAAATTTAATAATAATTGTGTAAGAATTAGGTATATTTATCTTTAATCATTAATTTTTATATTGCAGAAGAACAGAGTTAACTATTTTAATTTTTAAAAGTTCAGTCGGTAATGACTAATTAATCAATAATCCTATAATTATAGGCGTAATAAAAAATTTACTAAATTATTTAATAATTTTATATGAAAATTTGATCTATTTAAAAAATAATAAATTTTAATGAAAAATCATTTTTTTTTAACGAGTGAAATTGATATCCTTATTATATATGATCCTATTCACCGCTTATGGCTCAATATGCTATTGTTGTGTATCTTTATATGTTTTTATACTTATTCTCTTCATCCATTTCTCTTTTTTACGTGATAGATGAAAAATATTTTACTTTTTTATTATTATAATCGATTGGCAATAATGATAATAATAATTTTAAATACTATTAATAAAAATATGTTTAGCACTGCTTTATTTTTTTGCATTTTTATGGCTAAATTATGTTAAAAAAATAATAATTCTAAACCATTATTTAATATTTTCAAACTTTTTTTAAAAATGTTTTTTTTCAACAACATTCTTAACAGCAATATCAAATATGCTAAAAAATATACATAAATATATATATTATTTACACTTATAAGTGATTTTTTTTTAAATTGCATATTTATAGTTTAAATTATAGGTTCATAATATATATCTATAACTTGTAAATTTTGCTAAACTTCGATCAATCCATTCAATTTGGTTGAATATAATTTATACTCTTATATTAATTGAGATTAACCTATTAAATACTTGAATTAAAATCTTAACATATTTGACATTGAAATTTATAAAAATCATGATAATTAAATAATTTTATAAAAAAAATATAAAAATTAATCATATATTATTGACTATACTTTATATTTTCCTGACTATGCTTTAAATTTATGTAAATTGAGAAAGTTATTCAATTTTCTTTATTTTATAACATTTTAAATCTTAATCCATAATTTTGAGTGTGTTTAATAATAAATTGAATTATTTCTTTTTTTTTTTACATAAAATCAATGATGTGATTAAATTATATTTAATTGTTAGAGTTTTATAGATTTA
Organism: Manihot esculenta; assembly: GCF_001659605.2. NCBI lineage: Eukaryota > Viridiplantae > Streptophyta > Magnoliopsida > Malpighiales > Euphorbiaceae > Manihot > Manihot esculenta. The sequence continues at coordinate 31,617,670 of NC_035176.2, read as the reverse complement.
CAATTTTGATTATGGTGTTTGATGAGCTGTGATGACCATTGGACTTCACCACCCTGGTATAAGACCTAATTCATGATAGTGACCCTGATCCAAAGGTCATAGGGACTCTTCAACGAGTAGATCTGGACCGCCCAGCTTTAAGGTCGGGTCTCTCATGGGCCTCAGTCTTTTCACACTAAGTTCGGCCCTGAAAGACTAAGTTCGGCTCTAAAAGACAGGAGAAAGAACGGCATGCCCAGTAACCTCACAGCCCTGTCTGGACGCCCGCCGGTGGAATTAAATGACCGCCTGACGTAGAGAGAGCATCTAATGCTTTCATACAGAGACGGATGACACTATAACTGAAAAATCGTTAAGTATCACTAACGGACAAAAGGAAAGGGATAAAGGGAAGAAAGCCTCTCCCTCATTATCTAGATCATCAAGTGGATATAAATTAAATATGGTGATTTATTTTTTTAAAAGGATGAGTGAAGTATATTTGGCCAATGCAATTCTAATTATTATTTTTTTAGAGTTATTTTTCAGCAGCTCATAACAATTTTAAATTTATTTTTATTTAGATGGTACTATCCTTATAAAATTTATTAGCTAAAATATTTTAAATTATTTTGTATATTAATAAATTATTTAAAATTACAAGACAAAATAATAAATTAAATATACTATACATAATAAATAAGATAAATATACTTTATTATTATGTAATAAAATTTTATATGTGCGCAGGAAAAATAATTATATTTTTAAAATGATATTTTTAAATATTTTATATGTTGTATAATAAATTAATATTTCTATATTTACTTCATTAATATAATATATATATATATATATTAAAAACATAATTTATCAAATATATAATATTAACCACCCGCTCTCGATTATCAATAATAAATAATAACTATAGACTATATCCAACAGCCAAAATGAATTAAAGCGATTCTCATCTATTAATATCAAAATATCTCAGTATCCATTTGAAAACCCTTGCACGCCTTTTTAAATTTAGGTGTCACAAGAAGTACAATATTTTTCTTCTTAAAAATACAAAGAGTTGTTTACTCATTAAAAACGGTAAGCATTTTTTTAGTAATATTTTACGTTAAAATAGAAATACAGTGTTATTTTTTATGTGCCAGTTTTTAAATAAATTGGAAAAAGTAATTTTTAAGTACATTTTATATTTTGATTTATCAATAATGAATATTTTTTAATTTTTAAATTAATTTTTATATTATTAGTAATGATTGTCCAAACCAAATCAATTAAGGTAACACATGTTTTATCTGAGAAAAAGTTAATAAAGGAAATCGAAGAGAAAGAGAAAGAGGGAGAGGGAGACAGGAAAATCAAAGAGTCGAAGGTCGATCATTGAACGATAGACCAAAGGCTTTGTTTGAGTACCGATTTGATTTTGCTTTCGTCTCTGTTGGGATTGGTTTCGTCTCCCCTGCTTATAGGCATGGGAGGGGAGCTTTTTTTAGGCCTTTTTTTGTTTTAGGGTGTCTCATCCCTTCAGTCTTCTCCCTCGACGAGATGGTGTCGTTTTCTTCTGCCTTTTGTTTTGCGGTGTTTTATTTTGCTGTTTTCAAGATTTTAGTTTCACTGGGAGGGAGTTGCATATTGGACCTGCATTGAGGGTTATGGTTTCAGTGAGTGACTGAGAAGGAATTTTATGGCAAGTGACGTCATCATATCGGGATTACACCAATGCGTTCAGTGAGTATCGCTCCTGTTGGCCGTGTTCTGGTTGGGTTCTGCGGCTTTTCCTGTCTCTAGTTGTTGTTGCCGGTGGTCTTTCTAGTTGCGCCGAGGGCTTCTTTCCTTGCTTGCTGCATGCTTGTTTTTTCTCTATTTTTGGTTATTGCTCTGCGCTTTGTTTACTCTGCTCTGGTTCTACCATTGTTTACTTTGTGAAACTTTTCCAACTGTTGTTTGATGCCTGAGTTATTAAATGAAATATTTAAAATTTAATCATTAAATATTAAATATTACTATTATTAATAAATTATTTCCTATATTTTTAAAAATCTATTAAAACGTGATTATTTTATATTTTTTAAATAAATAATCATTTTATTATTTTTTCTATTAAAAATAGATAAAAGAATAGAAAAAATTTTTAAAATCTATTTTTACCCTTCAATAAAACTCATTATTTAATTATTTAATATTATTATTATTAATAAATCAGTTATTATATTTTTTAAAATATATTAAAACGTTATTATTTTTTTTATATCTATTAAAATGTTATTATATTTTTTTATATTTATTAAATATCCTTATCGTTTTTTTTCATTAATGAAATAATCATTTCTTCTTTTCACAACAGAAAATAATGATGAAGGAGAAGAAAAATAAATAAATAAAAAGAATTTTTCTCTCTTCTTTAAGGAAAAATATAAAAAAAAATAAAAATATAATCAAAGAATAAGAGGAGGAGGAATAATGAATGAAGAAGAATATGGAGAAAAAAGAAAGAATCAATGAAAAAGCAGGAAAAAAATGAATAGAAAAAGTAGAGAATAATTTGATTTTTTATTATATTTTTAATAAAAAAAATAGATGGAATGATTATTATATTAACACGGAAAGAAAACATAAAAGTATTTTAATAGATTTTTAAAAATATATAAATTTATTATATTATTTAAAAATGATAATATTTAAAAATTAGATTGTAAATTTTTCTTATTAAATTGGTGCGGTGCTGGAGTAACGAGGCGGTGGCTGCTGGTTTCTTTGGTTTGATTTATTTGAGTTTGGGGGGTTACTTTTATTTGGTTTCTGTGTTTGGATTGGTTTGACTTAAGTTGAGTGATTTTTTTTTTTTTTATTTGGTTTCTTTTTAGTATGGGCTTTTGGCGTTTATAACCCTCTTGTTTTTCCCTAATGGACCATGTAAATGCAATCTGAGCGTGTTCAGAAACAAAAGATCGTCCTTATGCATATATATAAAAGTAAAAATAAAAATATTTTGCTAAGGAAATTCATGGGGAGAAGAGCAAGCCCAAATGCCCAATAGCTCCAACCTGATTACAGCCCAGCCTAGGTAACGAAGCTCGTTTATTGATTCTGGACAGGGACCACTGGGTCACTTGCTCCATGAGCCCAAAACAACCAATTTAATCCCACAACCACCCTAATCTGCTGATATTCGGGGCGCCGCCTCTGGTTCAGAGTGACTCGAATCCGGAACCAACGTCTGCAGAATTCAGATATTTATAGAGCTCCCATCGTCTCACGCCTCTTCAATCGGAGTCAAACGGACAGCATCAATTCATACGGCTTCGCTAAGCGCATAGAGATCAAAGAAAGCACTCACTCAGACATCCATCAAGGTTAGCCGGTAGTTTTGGATTTTTTTTACGATATAGGGTTTTTAATTGTTTGCTCGATCCATGATTTGTTGAAGACTGGTTTCGATTTTTTATTTATTTTATCGCTTGTAAACGATTCAAGGGCTTTATTGTTATATCTGTGCCTTTGAATTTCTTAAAACTAAACCTTATACGATTAGATTGTTTAATCTCAGAAATGAATTGGGTTATGTAAAACCAGGGCAAGTGCCCGTGTAGTTGTAGTTTCTTTTTAGTTTCAGGATCAAAGCATTTGTTTGACATGGGATTGGTCTCCATGCGGTTTGTTATATTTCTGTTCATGTATTGATCGAGCCTCCGGGGTTTCTGGTTGGGATTTGTCTTGGCAGGTTGCCAGATTATTGAAAGCGGGATTTCAATTTTTGTTGCAGTTGTTTGAGGAGTCATTGATAATGGCAGCTCTGAAGGACCTCCTGCCTCCAGCTAAGTCAACCTCATCAACCTATTATGATCATTCAAATGACCCTTGGTTTAAACAACGTTTCAGCTCATCTGAGTCGGAGCAGACTACTGCTGTCCATCATAAAGATGTACCTCCATACTTAGAGCGTAAAGGTTTTGTTCCCCGGAGAGTGGAGGATTTTGGGGATGGGGGTGCATTTCCTGAGATTCATATTGCTCAATACCCTCTTGGTATGGGTAGGGATAAATCTACAAAACCAGGGTCAAAGATTCTACCGTTGACTGTTGATGCCCATGGCAATGTGGCGTATGATGCAATTGTGAAGCAAAATGAGAATGCAAAGAAAATTGTTTATTCTCAACATAAGGATCTGGTTCCAAAGATTTTGCGGAATGATGAGGAGAGAGATGAGGATGATGATTTGGAGAAAGAGATCGAGGAGACAACACAGGAAACTAAGGCTGCACTTGAAAAGATTGTAAATGTAAGATTAAGTGCAGCACAACCAAAAAATGTGCCCAAACAGTCTTCAGAGTCGAAGTATATTAAGTATAAGCCATCGCAGCAATCAGCAGCCTTCAATTCAGGGGCAAAAGAAAGAATCATTAGAATGGTGGAGATGCCGGTGGACCCACTTGAGCCACCAAAGTTCAAGCATAAGAGAGTTCCCAAGGCTTCTGGATCCCCACCTGTTCCAGTCATGCACTCTCCACCTAGACCTGTGACTGTGAAAGACCAACAGGATTGGAAAATCCCTCCCTGTATCTCAAATTGGAAGAACCCTAAGGGTTACACAATTCCTCTTGATAAGCGTCTAGCAGCTGATGGAAGAGGTCTGCAGGATGTTCAGATTAATGATAATTTTGCAAAGCTATCAGAGGCACTTTATGTTGCTGAGCAGAAGGCTAGGGAAGCTGTTGCTATGAGATCAAAGGTTCAAAAGGAGATGATGATGAAAGAGAAGGAAAGGAAAGAGCAGGAACTGCGAGCATTAGCTCAGAAAGCTCGTTCTGAAAGAACTGGTGCAGCGCCGCCAGCATCAGCACCAATGCTATCTGATAAGAATGCAATGGATGATGTTGATATGACAGGGGATTATGAGCGTGTGAGAGAAAGGGAGAAGGATGTTCCCAAGGAGACGAGAGAGGAAAGGGAAGAGAGGCTGCAACGGGAGAAAATTCGTGAGGAGCGACGTAGAGAGAGGGAGAGGGAAAGAAGGTTGGATGCAAAAGACGCTGCCATGGGTAAGAAAAGCAAAATCACAAGAGATAGAGATCGTGACATCAGTGAGAAGGTTGCCCTTGGCATGGCTTCAACAGGTGCTGGCAGAGGAGGAGAGGTCATGTATGACCAGAGGTTGTTCAACCAGGAGAAAGGGATGGACTCCGGGTTTGCAACAGATGATCAATATAATGTGTATGACAAGGGCCTCTTCACTGCTCAGCCTACACTTTCAACTCTGTACAGGCCGAAGAAAGATGCTGATGCCGAAATGTATGGAGGTGCTGATGAGCAGTTAGATAAGATCTTGAAGACAGAAAGGTTCAAACCTGACAAGGCTTTTGCTGGTACTTCTGAGAAAACAGGTCCACGAGAAAGGCCTGTTGAGTTTGAAAAGGATGCAGAGGAAGCGGATCCATTTGGTCTGGATCAGTTCTTGACAGAAGTAAAGAAAGGTAAGAAGGCTATGGATAAAGTTGGTACTGGTGGAACTATGAAAGCCAGTGCTGGATCTTCAATGCGGGATGGTTATGAAGGAGGGTCAGGTAGAACTCGCATTGGATTTGAGAGGGGCCGCTAGATATCATGTTTCCTGAAGTCTTTTCTTCCTCCCCCTATGATGTATTGTTGTCCTTTCCCATCTGCAGTGTCTTACGTGAAGCTTTTCCCATGTGATGATACTTGTGCTATATATTCCTTTTCTGTAGAATTGCAATGGATTAATCCCTCTTGCACATGTTTTGTAAGAGTTGTTTTCTCTTGTTATCTTGTTTCTACTACGCTTTCTTCAACATTAGATTAAGGCTTATTAATCCATCTTATGGTAATTATTAATGGAACAAAACATACGGAATAAAAAAAATTGCAACGCAAAATTCCTACATATTGCTGTTTCTAGCATAGGCTACTTTTGATATTTGGGACTTCGGTGGTTGTATTACTGGTCTCGCACAATGACTTGGCTCCTGTTCTCTATGGTTTTATAAACCCAACCTTTGGTAAAATATACAATTTGATGTGTCACCTTATTGCGCGTTTACTCTTGCCCCATTGATTGTATGAGACCTTTTTTCTTGGCAAACAGTGGTAGGAATATCATCCTGTGTCCAGAAGAGTCTGAATCACTTTTCTTTTGAAATTCCACCGCCAGCTCAAATGGAAACTTCCGTAACGACATGGAGACCCATTGGTGATTATGAGCAAGCGACACATTGACTCGAGGCTCTGGGATCACTTTGGGGATATTGACCAACTACGTCTCCTGGGAAGTGAAACTAGCTGGTCCTAGCCAACTGCATTTGGCTATTGGATGCTTAAAATATGAATCAATTAAATGAAACTCCTTTCTGGTTCTGCAATTAACTGATGGGAGGATAAACTAATTGAACTGCCTCTCTCTCATATATAAGCACTATTGAACTTACAATTAACAGAAAGATTCAAGAACATGCGCATGGCGCACAAGTTCCCTTTGCCATTACATTAAGGCATTTTATCCATAAAACTACTCACCCAATGGCTCTAAACAATCTTAACAATCTTCGCTTGCTAAGATTGTAGGTTCAAAAAGCACCTGTTTTAAGAAAAAATGCCATTTTAAATGTTGTTAAAACAATCTAAACTGTTTTGCTATTTTGTTATTTTTATAACTAAATCATGTCAAAAATTTCTAAAAAGTATATTAAAAAAATATATATTTTTCAACATCAGCGCTAATAACAAACAATGCCAAACATGACCCTTAAACTCACAGATATCAACTGAATTGCAAACTAAATGTTTGTCGACAAGACAACAATTTCCAAGAAGAAAAAAACATTACACAAGGAACATCACTCTTTGAAGATAAAAAATTCTTCACACTGGATTAAACTCTCAACTGCTAAGATAATATAAAATTAACAAAAATGAGAAACAACAGTAACTTGAGATTTGTACTTGAAATATTACTTTGAAGAAGAAAAACCATAGTTAGTTGAAGATCAATAGACGCTTGAGAGTTGGAAGAATTGTAGTTCACAAAATGCATTGCAGAATATATCTGCAAAATACAAGTGTCCTAAGGGCAGTTGAAAACTTGCAACCTGCATCCCCAGTTGAAGGAATACATAGCTTTTTGTTTCAATGGTGTACTTACCGTCTCATTAATGCTCGTACCACAATTTGGTCTGCATACCAGTTTTGTGAGAACATATTAAAGGGAATTTTCTGTTAGTTCAACCAAAGAAAACAGGGACACGGCCAAAGTACCACTAGTGAAGAGTTTCAACTTCCTGGATACCACTGTCCTGCCAAAAGGAACTCGGGAACATGAACTTTTAAGCAAATACGTTGGAATCAATTTGCTGAATATTAGGACAAATCTGTCTCAAAGTGGTAGCATAGTTTGGTGATCTTGCCTGCCAAAAAAGGGGAGAATCTGAGATGGGAAAGCTCAATAGCAACAATAACAATATCAAAAGATTATTATGATCATCATTTAAAGTGCATGAGTCAAACGGCATTCCCTTATAAGCAACTGAACCAAAGGTATGATTTTATCATCAATTGAAGTGCATGAGTACCGCCAAAGAATACTAGAGTTTTAGTTTAGTCTTTAATCAATATTTCTGATGAGTGATAAAGACAAACATATTAAGAGAAAAAATTGCAACTTGAGATTCTTCCTTTTAATCGACATTGATCTAAGCTCAGTTATATGCAACTGAAGAAAAAGTACTAGTCTCTATTGATCCACGTGATCAATAATATACGAGCAAAAGCCCTAATTTATGTTGAGCTCTATTTAGAAAAGAATATGGACATGCTTTTATCAGAAAATGGAGGGGTTCAACATCTGATGTCTCGATTCAAGGATTTCTAGTTCTGTGAAGTAGGTGAAAATTCTTCCCAACCCCCCACCCCCAAAAAAAAAAAAAAAAAATTCACAGAGATGCATGAGTAGAACACCCAGCTGGTGTCACCTGTTTTTGGGAGGCTGCAGCTGCACTAAGTGTGAACTTATCATAAAATTTTCAAATCATTAAAAACTGGAGAAAATATGATGGACACAATCACCAATATAAAAGTCTGTGGCTTACTCTGCTATCATATATGTTCTGTCTAAGAATATCTATCAAAGACATGTTTAAGAGAATCCATGATCCAGGAAAAATAAAATGGCTGGAAACAGGGTTCAGTATAACAGAATCAGACATTGAACAAAGTAATCAGATGACAGGCATGAAACTAGGAGAGAATTCCAACAGAGGACCCGTGATATAACATTTCTACAAAGCTTTTGCATGTTACTAAATTTCACTATTTCGGTATAAGAGCTTGTAAAATGAGATGTCCCTAATTTATTAATAATAATGAAAAGATAAATCAGCTATAATCCAGAATGTGGCGTTAATGCAATAGTGATCTCAACAATTTAGGTTTTTGGAAGTGCAGAGTTCATACACATGGATTATTTTCTAAGTAGATTGTGGTTAGTTTCTGTCTTGAACCAGCAATGGCATCAGCAATGCCTTCAAGTGATTCTATTTGATTGTCGTTAAGCCATAGATCTTGTAACCTGTAATCAGAGGTAAAGTCAAGAAGTGAGAAATAAATTTCAATTTGATTGTAAATAATCGCAAAAGTGCAAGGAATATATGTACCTGGTCAGGTTCTGAATGTCATCGACTGAAGTTAGCTTGTTAGATGATACATCCAGTACACACAGGTTGACCAAGGTTGATAGGCCTTCCATTTTGGTGATACCATTATGACTCAAATATAATTCTTCTAAAGCAACGCATTCCTGCAGTTCAAATGAATGAAAAAGAGAATTGGGGAAGTGGAAATCCCACATCTAGATTAAAATTTCTTTGTGACAGAACATCAAGAGAAATTTTCTTGCTAGGAAAAGCATAATTTTCCAAAATACCTCAAATCCTTTCATAGAAGTTAAACGATTGCTTTGCAAGCTAAGCTTCTTGATGCATTTAAGACCACATAGGTTAACTGCTTTGATACGGTTCCGTCCCAGCCACAGCTCCTGTAAATTTGTTAGATTTTCCAAATTCTCCATTACCTGAAACAACAAAGTAATTGTTCTCAGATTAAGTCCATGCTCCAACAATTCTAATTTCAAAACTATAAACCATCAGTGTATCATTTTATCTCCCACATATCCATTGGCATAAACACAATTGCAACAGGGTATAGCATGCGTATGCATGTCTCTCATAATCACATGCAAACAAATAAACAATTGGCCAACCAAGTAAAAGAAGTGGATAATTGGACAGAAAGAAACTTGTGCCCCAAATTCGAACATGTAGAATGCTGACCCTTAATCTGTTGGAACCAAGTTCAAGAATTTGCAACTGATAAAGGTGTTCAATCTCCTCCATCTTAGTAACTTCATTTTTTGATACATAGAGTTCCTTCAGCGTATTGGAGACTTTGGACACTCCACGCAAGGACCCGATTTCATTGAAAGAAACATCAAAAACCAAGAGACTCTTGAATATGCTAACATCAGGAACTTTTGAAAGTTTATTATCCCTCAGGACCAGCTCCTGCAAATAATAATAATAATAAATAAACAAAATCAAATTACTCATCTAGACATCCTTGAACAAAGACTAAAATCACTTCTATTTACTACCCAATATTAACTACTACAGTTTCTGGGCGACCAAGCAAAATAAATATAAAAGATGGAAACTTTTAACAAGATAATCCAGTATAAATATAATGCCTTGTGGTAAACCGCTTAATTTGGTAAAAACACATTAACTAATAATTAAACCAAATCTAGTTGAGTTGACAGTGATTAAGAAAATAGATTTACGTAATCTTATTCACTTTCTACGGAAACGGGAAGGAGTTAAAACATGAAATCCAAGATATGGTATTTGTTCCTGCACTTCCTTAGCAATTAAACTGAATCAGGAACAAACAACGACATCATACTAAGTTACCTCAAGGCCCGATAACGCTTCCCAGCCGGAGAATGGCTCGATAGCAGCATCATCAATGAGGTTTTGTCGAAGAGAGAACTTTTTCAGGTTCGAGAGAAGGGCAATTCTAGGGTCTAAGCTCGATAAGCGATTCGCTGTTAAATCCAACTCAGTAAGAACCAGGGGTAACTCGACTGAGTCGAGATTGTGGAGCTGGAAGCTGGTGAGATCAAGAACCGTGCTTGACGGATCAATTTCGACGGTCTGATCATCAGTATCGGGATTCGATTCTGTCGGTGGTTGGTCTTTGACGTCCATTAACGAATGCTCTAGGTTGGTGCGTACGAGGAACAGCAATAGAACTGTAATATGAGATTGTCTTTTGATTCTCTTTTGCGTATCGATTTCCCGAAGGAAAATGTTTGAGATCATTTGGGCTCAAATTTGGGCCTAGCTCTATCATTTGGGCTTGGCTAACGTGAAATGGTGGCCACACCGATGAACTTCCTCCCACAATCCTCTTCTCGTTTCGAGTTTTTTTTTTTTTTTTTTTTTTTTAAAGAAAAATGGATTAAAAATAATAAATAAATTACAATTTACTTTCAATAGTTTAGTAACGTTACATAATTTTTATTTATTTTTTAAAATTATTTTAAAATTATAATTATTTTTATATTAACATAATATATAAATGAACTGTTATAATTTTATTTAATATATAAAAAAAATCTTTTAAAATATTTTTTACTGTTTAATAAAATTTAATATTTTTAAAATTAAAAAATTGTTAAAAAATATTATCGATGTAAAAAATGAATAAAAATTATAAAATAGAAAAAGTAAAATTTATAAATCAGATTTTATATTTTTTAAAGTTAACTATTTAATTCTCTTAATTTTAAAAAATTAATAAAGTAGTTTCTATCATAAAAGTATAGTTAAATTAATATTGTTATATTATGTTTTAGAGATTAAATTATTGTACGTATTTAAATTATCGAATTAAACGAAATATTAAAAATTAAAATTTATAAAATCATTTCCCTTATGTTCTAAAGTGTATTTAGTTTGGATACTTTAATTTAATTTTTATTGTAAGTAGCTTAACTCTTATTTAAAATCAATAATTTTATAAATATTTTAATTAATTGATTTTTTAATCAATTATTATGTTTAAAGTAAAAAATTAATTTTAATGTAAAAACTATTTTAAAATAAATAATAAAATATACGTGATTATATTATTATTGATTTAAATATTTATTTCATAAATGAATTTTGCAGGGATAAACCTAAATGTTTATAGGTAAATAAAAATAACTTAACCTTTCAATGTGACCATAAAAGATAAGTGGTAAGATTAATATATTTGGGTTGATTCGATTTTAAATTAAATTAAATTAATTAAAAATTAATATTTAAATATTTATAAAAGTTAAAAGTGAAAAATTGATTTAAATTGAATCATTGATTCGATTCGATTAAATTTAATTCGACGGATTAAATTTTAATTGATTTTTTATTTTTGACTTTAATTTAAGTATTTTATAGTTCATTTAAAATATTTAAATCTTACTTAAAGTTTAATTTTTTATATTATTAAAAATTACAGAGAAAATTACTTTTCAGTCTCTGAAATATAGTGTAATTAACGGATTTGTCTCTCTATTTTTAGAACCCAATATTTTCATACTTAAGATTTAATTCCGTCAAAATTTAAGATCTTTTTGTAAAAAATTTATGTTAAATCAATGATTTTTACTTGGTCAAAAGAAAGAGAATAAATATGATCCCAAAAATACTCTTGTCAATAATAAAATGAGAAATTATCATTTAATTCATATAGTATGAAAAAACTCATTATTTAATCCCTCAATTTTGAAAAATATATTAAAATATCCTTGACATTTTAAAAAGTCTACTAGTTAGTTCTTCTATTAATTTTATCACTAAATATTTTACTATTTAGTCCCTATAATTTATAAAAAATTATTAGTTGGTCTCTCAAATTATTAAAAAGTTTAGTAATTAGTCCATACATATCAGGGGTATTTTATATTTTTTTATAATACTTAATGACTAAAATTAACTGAAAGTTTAACTAATAGACTTTTTAAAATGTTATAAACGTTTTAATGAATTTTTTAAATAGCGAGCAGTAATCGACAGACATCACAAAAATAATTTATATTAAATTTTAACTTTTTATTTTTAATAATTGAAATTTTATATATTTTAATTTTTATTATATTTACTAAATCTTAAATTTATTGAAATTTTTATTTATTTATAGAGATTGAGTTTGTGATTTTCTTCTTTGAATTTTGACGAAATTAAATTTTAGGGACTACAATGTTCAATTCGAAAAATAGAGGGATAAATATGTTAATTATATAATATTTTAGGAATGAAAATATTTTTTTTTCCGATTCTTTGAAAGAGGAATCTATAAATTTATAGAAATTAAATTTCAGGAATTAAAGTATTGGATTTTAAAAAGAGTAGTTCGGTTATTTTTTGTCACTAACAACATTTTTTTACGGAAAAATATATAATTTTGAATGAATTAAATCTCAATAACGAAAGTGTTTGATTCTAAAAACTAGAGGAACGAATCTATTAATTACGCTATAACTCAAAGACTAAAAAGTAATTTTTCTAAAATATATAATTTTAATAATAATCGATTCGATTTTATTTTTTTATTTTTTTCATAAATTAAAACTAAATCAAAATAACTAACCCTTTTAAAGTTAAATCAAATAATTTATAAAATTAAACTCAATTTTAAGTTAAATCAAACAATTTATAAAATCAAATTAAATTTTAAATTAATTTAATTCAGTGGATTATTTCGATTCGAAAGGGTTGGCCTTAAACGAGAGTTTTTTTTAAATTTATTTTATGTATTTTCTAATTTATAAGTCAAAATGAAATTTTTATTTTTACTAATGGAAGGAAATTGCATTTATCATGGCCTAAACGGGTTAGCACAATATATAGAGAGCGGAGGAGATGTCCAACCCAAACCATAATTTGATCAAATAAAGCCCAAAACCCATATAACCAGCCCAAACTCAAAAACACAAACCATCCAAGCCCAGCTCTATGTTGCATGTCCCACCGTTTCCATCGCCTGAGTCCAAATTGACAGATCAACGATAACTGTGAGTCCGGCATCAAGACAATCAGGCAAACGGTAGAAATCCAATAGAAGCAACATGCAACGGCAAAAAGCAAAATCCAATAAAGTAGTAGATAAACAATAGCGACTTTGACAAAATGAGACGCTCTAAGGTGGAGATATTTAAGGGAGTTTAATCCAAGGAATTTAGCAGTGCAGTCTTATTATATAGTTAAATATTATTTCAGAGTAATAAAAAAGGAATAATTGAACTTTAAATACATGTCCAATATCATGAATTTACTAAAAAAAACAAAATAAACTATAGTTATATATACATTTATTAGTTTAATTAAATACCATTTTAATTAGAATAATTAAATAATTATTTTTTCGAAATAGTTATATATATATTTATAAGTTAAATTAAACACTATTTTAATTAAAATAATTAAATAATTATTTTTTTAATATCTTTTTATAAAATATATGATTTTTTTAGCAAATAGCTCGTAGTTTAAATGAAATTTCCATACAAATGCGATTTTTATTTGAACGAAATGTCAGATCACCGCTCTGTTAAAGTAGAAGATGTAGATTTAAATACATTACCACCCACAATATCACATTTCAACCAATAGATTAATTTCTCGTGGGATTAACTAGCACATGATGCTGAATTTGAAATGTTGTTGTCAATTTTATAATTATTTCTCTATACTAACGTTAATTTAAACATTCCACTTAAATTTTTTAAAAACTCTTGAAATAAAAAAAAAAAAAAAACTTGAAATACCATGTAATCTGCATTCAAATATTACTGAAATTATAATCGAGTGAATTTTGATAAATAAATTGAAATTAAAACTGAATAATTAAATTGAAAATATTTATGAAAGAGATTATAAATAAAAATTATATATACATATATAAGGAGAAATAAAAAGAGAACAAACTGTTTAGTCCAAATAAAATAAAATTCTTAAGTTAAATGGAGAAAAAATCAATCTATCTGTTCTAAATTATTAAAAATATGAATCAAATTCAACAATTAAATTAATAGAAAAGCGACAAACCATTAGTTGAAAGTAAGCCACCCACGAATCAAGACTTAGGATAAGAGTTAAACATCTAAATACCATTTTTTACTATAATCGAACCATAAGTTATTAAGAAACGATAAGGAAACCACATATGGGACATTACTTAAAAGAGCCAAATGAAAGCTAAAGACCAAAGACCCTCAGCTGAATCGTCAAATTCAAACGACTACTAGTGGATGAATTGAAGTCGAAGAACAAGACAATACAATCAAGCCAAAATGCGTGGTCGAGTAATGGAAAGTGACTTTTAACTCTTTGAGTAGAGCTATCAACAACACCAATAACGCCTTGAATAGTCAATTGTCCATGAGATGCTTTGAGTTTGCAGCTGAACGAGAATCTTTCCTATGGCAAATTAAATTTATAATCAACTTGTTAAATTCTATATCGATTTGAAATATGGATAATATTTCATTTAAAAAGTCTTAACATCTTTTTTTTAATTGAGTTTTTTAAATGAATAAAATTTAACTCAAATTTAATACGACACAAAAGTATTGCATTAATGATGGGTCTAGAGATGAAGTGTGCTGCATTCCATGTTGATTTAGTTTATGATAAATTTAATATACCTCTCATGAGGATCTTTTTAACTTAAAATTATTATAAATCACTTTTCATTGTTATATTTTCATTTATTTATCTAATTCATAAGTGAACATCTTAAAAATATAATAAATAATGAAAGTAGACTGTCATGGAAGACAAAAATATAAAAAGCTACCTTATGAAAATCAAAACTTTTACACGATAAAAAACCTTTGATTGATACGGATGAATCCTCCATGCAAAATAACCTAGAGACATTTCATACTATCTAACCTTACTCTCGCATCCTAAATATATATGTCTTCCCTTTTCATCCTTGATGTTGTTGCCCACAAAACAGAGCACAAGAAGGCTCAAATCCAGTATTGTAACTCACTCCCGTATTTCAGCAACTTCATCGTTACTTTCACAATGTCCATCGACCCAACATTACGGCTTGAATTCACCGGGATGAATAGAGGTCTAACAAGCACAACATCGCAGCTCACTCTTGTGTTTCATGGCTTTTATCGCCTATGCTCATTCACCTTAACATTAAATTTCACATCTAAATCAACTTAGCTCAACATCGGTCCTTAAATAATTTTTAATGCTAAAAATATGGTTGGAGATAACATGGAGCAAGAGCTTATTCATGGTTTCTACACATTTAATTGGAGAATCATTGTGTAGGATGAGAGAATCAAAGCCAGAAAGGGAATAGATTAGGTGAGAGTATTTAAGACTTTTCATGTGTATTTAATGAAATATATTAATAATTTTTGTTGTAAAATAGAAAATATATTAATAGTTATTAATGAGGATGTAATAATTATATTTTGAAAATATAAAAAATATTTTAATTAAAATTAAAATTATAAATACTAACTAATAAATTTCATTAACATCGATGAAGCACAGTAATTTTTTTAATATTTTAATTAAATAGTTTATTGGTAAACAATTGAATATAATAATTCTCTATTTTCCAAAGGGCTAGAATAATTAAAAGTCACGTGAGAATTATTTGAAACTAAAGGTAGCACGTGCCGCTCCATTTTGAACCCAAAGAGCCCCCGAAGCGAAAAAAATCCCTCTTTCTTGTTGTCTCCCTTTCTCTCTCTCCCTGAATCGCTGCCATGGAAGCGATACTGGTAGACTGTGTAAACAACAGTCTCCGTCATTTCATGCACCGAAACGCCATTTTTATGTGCGAGCGTCTATGTGCCGAGTTCCCTTCTGAGGTACTAGTCCCTTAAATTTCCGATTTTTCGCTTTCTTTTCCTTTTTTGAAAAGAATTTTGGGGCATTCTGTTTGGCCACTGAGAAATCGCAGGAAATTAAAACGGGATTTTCTTTTCTCAAGGAACAGTAGGTAGATGTTTATTTTTACTTGCTGGGCTTCTTATTCTTACTGTTTCTCGGCGAAACAAAATGAGCATAATTTTAACCGGAAAGATCATGTTCTCAGGTGTTTTTAATGCTTTTAGCTATTTATACCGCTGATTAGTTTGGAAATTCTTTCATAATGGCTCAATTTTCATTCGCGGCACAAGCATCGGAGTTAGCTGGGTGGGTTTAAGTTCCTTTTTTTAGGAAGGGAGAATTACTATCAGATCCCTATGATTTTAAGAAATTCACTAGTTTGTTCCTGTTTCAAAACAACTCAATTAACTCCAAACTCTTTAATATTTCTGTAAAAAAACCGTTAAACTTCATTAATATTTAAACTGTTTACTGTTTAGTATATTATTTAGTCCTATCCATACTGTTTTTTCCCTTGGTCAGAGTAAAACAAATTGATTAATAGTTATTTTTTATAGTAGGATTAAACAGTTTAGTTTTATAGAACACTGTGACCTTTTACTTGAATAATTTTGAAATAGGGATGAATTAGTAATTTTTTTTAAAAGTTTAGGGATCTGATAATAATTTTCCTTTTAGAAATATATTCAAATTAGAAACAAACAATACTGCTCTTACTTATTTATTGTACCGGTTGTAAACGCATGGATAATCTTATTAGTTGCTAGAAAGTCAAAATGTCAGGATAAGGTTGGCAACCAAGGGACTAAATGATTTGGGACCTGGAACTCTAAGCAGCCTTAATTCCTTTCATTTATTTACTTTTTGGAATTTTAGGGAAAAAGAAAATAGTCCGACTAAAATGATTGATTATGGCCAGAGCCAAACTTGTAACTTGAAGAGGATAGGGCAAGAACTCCCAAATGGTTGACACAATATACATTTTTTTAACAAAATTTTCACTAAGCATTAATGGGAGAAAATGCAATGAAAAGATCAGATTTCTCTTTTTCCTATTTTTTTTTATACAAATTTAACTCATGCCCTATAAATGCAAACATGAAGACTTTTTCGAATAAAACATGTCTTATTGCAATTTGAGAATCTTAGCACATGTGTTTTCTGAATTCTAAACCAATTTTGAAAGAACTTATGTAATTGACAAAGTTGAAAAGATTGTTTATAATTATAAATTCAACAAAGTTTGTTTTGCTGGGTCATTGACCAAAAAAAGAAAAGGTTTCATTGTAGCTAGTATCTGCTGCTTCTAGAAGCACTACATCATGTGTGCTTTGCAAATGCTGCTACGAAATTTTGTTTATTTTGTTAATTTGACATTTTGAAGCCCTAACTCCGTGTTTGAAGTTAAGAAATATTTGGTGAGTTGAGAAACCAAAGAAATTTTTCTTGGAGGGTTTACCTGACAGGGTACTTACTGCTCTGCAACATCTAGCAAATCTGGCGATGTCATTTTCTGAATATAACATAGCAAAATTGTTTTTAGTTGATAATAGATGTTCATTTGTGATCCCATTTTGGGAATGGCATCTGTCAGTATATTACATAACATTATTCCTCAAACGTTTGTACTGCTGAATGATTATGTTATCTTAGTGAAAGATGCAGCTCTATGCAAGAAAAACTCACTCATTTATTTTTCTTTTCATTTTACTTAGTTTGCCTGATTACTCGATGACCAGAGTTTCCTACATGCAGACAAATTTACAGTTATTAGCTGGATGTTATTTGCAAAATAATCAAGCTTACTCAGCATATCATATTCTAAAAGGTAATATACCATAAGTGTTTTCGTGTTACCATTTGTCAGCTTTTTGGTGACTCCAAATAATCTTATCTTGTCTTTGACCTTTTTCCCTGTTTCAATTTATCATTTTTTTTTTTCTGTTGCAATTGGTTCATAAAAGTGTTGCTTAATTTATGCATCTTTTTTCTTTTTTGTCCATTATTACTTGAAGGCACACAAATGGCTCAATCCCGCTACTTGTTTGCGATATCATGCTTTCAGATGGACATTCTAAATGAAGCTGAAGCAGTACTTTGTCCTGCTAATGAGCCTAATGCAGAGGTATATGCG
The DNA here is from genome assembly GCF_001659605.2 of Manihot esculenta. Lineage (NCBI taxonomy): Eukaryota > Viridiplantae > Streptophyta > Magnoliopsida > Malpighiales > Euphorbiaceae > Manihot > Manihot esculenta. The sequence goes on along the minus strand of NC_035176.2, from coordinate 31,599,571 downwards.
AGATTGTTCACATAGAAGACACTTACCTGCAATTTACCATTTATAAATGCTTTTCTCCGAAAAGATTTTAAGATCTTCATTATCATTTTTATATTGTGTGTACAAATTGTACTAAGGAGAAAATGATTCCTCACAATTTAATTGTTTGCACAAGTCCATGGATTAGTTTGTGCTCGTTGAGGTCCTTTCCTGGATGAGGAACACTTGCTCATTTTTGTCTATCTTCCTTCTGCAGGTTCCAAATGGTGCAGCTGGGCATTACCTGCTTGGGCTTATCCATAGGTTGCCCATCCCTTTTCTTATACATATTGTTTTAACCCTCATAATTCTGTTCCTTTGCTTGATAGATTTTAAGTGCAAGTTACACCCTTACAATGTATAGATTTATACTTGCATTTCACTGAAAAAAAAAAGAAGATAAGTAACGTATCAACCTCCCTTTTCATTACCTTAGAATATTTCTTCAGCTATTGGCAGAATCATGTTGCTGCTTGAGATTTTACTGGTTGCTGAAATATAATTGTGTTGAACTATTCTTTTTCCTTTTCCAAGCCGTTGAACAGTATATACATCCTGAAAAACCTTGTAACAATAAATAATTCTATTCATACCATTGTTGACACCTTCTTGAAATGATATGTTGTGAGCATAGCATCTTGTTTGAAATTCTGAACCAGCATAATCATTAGCAATCTTTTATTTATGTTATTTGATATAGGTCACATTGTAAACAAAGTCAAAACCTTTTCGTCATTTGTCAATTCTAGGCTTCTAGCCAATCCTTTTAATTGTAGCTCATGGTCAAAATTAAAAATTGGAGCTGCTGACATTGCATATTATATTATTATTTTACTTATAGTCGTTAATGTGTCATAAAATCTAATAATTAAAAAACCAATATTTTCAATATTTGTCAATTATATCTTAATTTTATAGGTTTGTTTCAATTATAACCAATTGATTAATTTTGACCTAAATGATTCAAAATTAGTATTTTATTGCTTAATACTATAAAATTAATATTCATTTTAATTGTATAATAAAACATATCTATCTCCTCTTTTTTTAGAATGTATTTATAGAACTTATTTGTAAATTTCTAATTTTGGAAAAAAAAATTATATATTTTCAATTTCATAAATAATTTTTTTTATAAAAATATTTTGAAAAATAGAGGAAATCTTATTTTTTTAATTATGTTAAGCAAAATAAATGTTGATTTCAAAAAAGTAAAATAAAATAATAATTTTATTGAATGAAGTAATAAGATTTTAATTTAATTGGTTAAATGTAGTTAGTTGGCTATAAGTGAAACTAAAATTCGGTTATAAATGAAAAAAAAAAATCAAAATGGTTTGGATTTTTTTTTATTATCAGACTTTGTGCATCATATATCCAATAACGTTGCCAATGCCATATGAGCAGTCATATTAGCAACTTTTAATTCTTAATTTTAACCAGTGTCTAACATTAACACAAATATTTAAAATTATGCTAAAACTGATAAAATTAGAACAATCGGCTATAATTGGCAAAAGCACCAAAGGTTGGCTTTTTTCTATAGGTTAGCCTTTGATTTATATGATCTATTATATGCTAAATTGCTAATGCTTTCTAGATCATGTGCCATATATTTATATATTAGGTCCTCATTTATCAAAGTTTATGAATCTCAGGTGTACTGATAGAAGGAAAAGTGCCATTCAGCACTTCAAGCAGGCTTTGGCTATAGATCCTTTACTCTGGGCTGCATATGAGGAGCTGTGCATATTAGGTCTGTTTAAGAACACCCACATCGCTCTATTTCTTTTCAGTCCTGTGTCTGAATTTGAAAGTTCTTTCCAGTTGAGAAATGTGGTTTCAATTTCTAGTGCATATATATACATTTTCTTCAATTTCTGACTGACCTAAGTAAAAGCCTTCTCTTTTTGAATGTTCTAGGTGCTGCTGAAGAGACAACTGCATTTTTTGGTGAGGCCGCTGCACTTTGCATTCAAAAGCAGTATGTAAACAATGCATTAGCTTCGCAAAATATGCATATGTCCAATGAGGATCGCAATTTACTCTCCACTAGAAACTTTAGCTCAGAAGATGTTAGTCCAAGGCAGTTGAAGCATGCTCAAGGCAATAACCTTAGAGATATTCCTGGAGCTGCACCATTAGGAGGACCTGTCAATCAACCTAGTAATGGGGGTCCTCCAAACTTATCATTTTATAATACTCCTTCACCAATGACCACACAGGTACGACAACATGAATTGTGTCAAATCATCAGTTAATATTTGCATTTTTTTTTCTATGTTTACTTTAAGGTAAGTTAATATGGTACCTTTTGTTTTGGGGCAATGACCAACTTGCTCCTAATCTTATAAAGAGGATTCCTATCTCTTATTAATTGGAATAACTTCATGTCATAGACTTTTATTTCTTTAATCTGGTTTTGTATGGAAGGCTTATATTGGCCGCCTTGAACTTTTCTATGTTTTTCCCAGAGTACAGTTTAACTACTAGTCTGAGATCCTCTACATTTTGCAGTTGTCAGGTGTTGCCCCGCCACCTTTGTGTCGAAATGCACAGCCAAATAATCCTAATACTAGCATAATTGGTATTGATAACTCCCCGAAGTCAATTGTGAACTCCAATATTCAAGCCCCTCGAAGAAAATTTGTTGATGAAGGGAAATTACGGAAGGTTAAAACTTTAATCTCTCTGCTTTTCTCCTCCCTCCTGCCTCCAATATATCTTCTGATCCATGTAAATTTTTATGTTGTTACTTGTTAATATGTTTTTCTTCATTAGAAATTGTAATTATTTGTTGAACTCCGAATAGAATGGTGTTGTATATCTAGTGATGCACAAAATTTTATGTTTTTTGCAAACTGTTGTTAGAATATTAGGTGTGCCTTGAGTGCAAATAATCTTGTTAGCTTCTACATTCAGATGCTGGCAAGAAAAGTTACAGTTCCAAATCTTGTCATAATACAATGTCTCTTTTTGGATAGGAAGCAAATATATAACCTTGAAAATTTGTATGTTTTACCTGTGCTTTCTCTAAATTTGAAATTTGTTGGCAGTGGAATTTTTTTTGCTTAACTTGTCTTTATAGGTAATATTAGACTGTTTTCTTTGTTGATTGATGTAACCATCAGTTCATTGGCTATTTGTGTCTTGCAACTCTGGTCTCCTGGTTGAACCTGTTCATTTATCTTCATTTTTTTTTTGGGTTAGACTAATTCAGTGCAGGTGTTTGATTTTATCTATGCATTCTAGGGTTTGTGTTATAATCTACGGTTCCTTCAATTGAATAGTTTGTGGTTATTTTGACCAGTTATTTTTGTGGTATCTTATTTGCGAGATGTCCATCTTTACCTAGTTTGTGAAACTTGTGATTAATATATCCATTTGTTCCGTACTAAATGGCATTTTCTTTTGTTTTTATTTCCGCATCTCAGAATAAGTTTCCCTAACTTGTTTTCAGATTTCTGGGAGGTTGTTCTCTGATTCTGGCCCTAGACGAAGTACAAGACTTGCAGCTGAAGCAGGAACCAACTCAAATGCTAGTGCCACATTGGTGGCAGCGAATGGAATTAGCAACTCTTCTAAGCATCTTGGTGGTTCTAAATTGAGCTCTATTGCTCTAAGGTCTGTGACAATTCGTAAAGGACAGTCATGGGGCAATGAAAATTGTGATGAAGGTAAAGATCTTCTTGTGTTTCACTAATTTGAGTATTTACGCATCTGTGTTAATATTGAAGAAGATGAGAATTTCTTTTGCAAAATTGTAATAGCATAAGAAAGTGACTTTTTTTACTGGCCTATACTAGTAGTTGCTTTAATTCACAACTGCACAAAACTCTCCCAAGTCCCAGATTCCATAGATTTTGGCTTTTCTTTGATGTTACATGCACTGTAAGTTACAAGTCTAATTTTAATTGACCTTCTAAGCAATCAAACATGTGCTAAGATAGGGATGAAAAGAATGACTGGCTTACCCATTCTGTATGAGCCGAGTGCTGTGCACTGACAAGCACCATCTTTTTCTCTTCCCCCCTCCTTTCCCTTTCAATGTACTAATAGCATAGGATATCCTGGCTTCTTGTAGCTGCTTTTTTTCTTCTTCCATAATATTACTTTCCTGCTTATAGTTTTGGAGTCATTAATTTATCCCTTCATTTTAAAAAAAATTAAAATTCTCTTACTAAGGAATACGCAACGAGACGTTTGATGATTCGAATGCAAATATTGCAACAACAAATTCTACCTCCTCACCCCCTGGTGATGCTAGATCTCTTGAAACTGAAGCAGCATCTATACCAATTGGTGGAGTTGTCATGAGTGCCTCAAGAGTTTTAAGTGGTGCTTTAGAAATATTAGGCCTCTTGAGAGTTCTTGGAGATGGCTACAGACTTTCTTGCTTGTACAGGTGCCAGGTATAAAATATAGGCCACTAGAAAACCTAGGTTAGTATTATTTCCTGGACTAATGGTTGTCTCAGGCGTGCTGCTTCTTTGTATGACAGGATGCGCTGGATATCTATATGAAACTACCGCACAAGCACTATAACACAGGCTGGGTTCTTTCCCAGGTAATATCAGTTGTTGTGCTTTAATCCTTTCTGTTTCCCGGGGGATTTTGTGTAAAAATATAAAAATTTATTCAAATCAATTGCCTTTCTGTAATTCAATGGATTGTTCCCTCATTCTTTCTGATTTATTTATTTACTTAATTCTGTTTCTCCCTTTTTCATTCTGATTTATTTACAACTTGATTATATTTTTCCATTTTATTGCTTTCACCATAAAATGTGTTTCAATATTATGTCATGATTAGATGGTGGGAAAACTGCTACAGCTTCTACTTCACCTCTCTATTCTCATACATTGTATCCCCAAATGATTTTAGTACTATAATTTATTCTTATCCACAGTTTGCATGCTACTTGGCATGTCCTTATGCAGGTTGGGAAAGCATATTTTGAATTAGTAGATTACTTGGAAGCTGCTAGAGTTTTCAGTCTTTCCCGTCGAGCATCGCCTTACAGTTTAGAAGGATTGGATATATATTCAACTGTTCTATATGTGAGTTCTGTTGATCCTTTTTCCTCTGGAAGTTATGTCAATAATAATATAGCTGTTCTTATTTTGACTCCATCTGTGCCTCTGATGGGGAAAGAGGCAGAAATGCTCTATAATTGGAATTGGTTCATGATGTCACTCCTTGCGCATTGTGTACAAAAGTGCTTCACAGTATGTTGTATTTCCTTCTAGCTTCAGAGCTTAATACTTGCCCCCTCCCCAACACCCCCCCTCCTCTTTTCCAATATTTTCTTCTTTTTTTTCACCTTCCCTGCTGCATCATTATAGAGCTATAGCTTGTTACCCTCATTGTAATCTAGCAACCATTGGAAAATCCAGATGACATTGAACGTTTTTTCTAGAGTACTCTCTTTAAGCAGTTATCTTCGATTGTCATGCTTGATGCACGGAGGATGCTAGTTTCGGTATCTCAATTACTCGCTTCACTAAAATTTGTTCTTGCATTCATTGCAGCATTTGAAGGAAGACATGCAGTTAAGTTACTTGGCTCAAGAATTGATATCAACTGATCGCTTAGCTCCACAATCATGGTAGATCATGTCTAGTAAAATCTCTCTATATTGTTGTGTCACCCTTTAGTTTTTTATTTGAGTTTTCTTTATCTTTTATTTTAAAATAATATATAGATATAAAGCGTCCATTTAAATTTTTTTAAAAGAAAGCATAAGCTGCTCTTTTTTTCTTAAATTAAAAAAAAAACATAAAGTCAAGTTTTTGAAGTTTTGATAATCTTACAAGATTATTTAATATATCATAGATACACATAATAAGGATGCCCCCCCCCCCCCCCCTGTTCTTTTTCTAAAAAACCAAGGTTCAGCATACTAGCTCTACTATTGCTTGTTGACTGGTTGCAACTGCATTGTGATACGTATCTAATGAATAATGATCATTGATCGTCATCTTTTTCTTTTTTTGAATTTGTTTCTGTTGAATGGGCATGCAGGTGTGCTATGGGAAATTGCTATAGCTTGCAAAAAGATCACGAAACTGCTCTAAAAAATTTTCAGCGTGCTGTGCAGCTTAATTCAAGATTTGCATATGCACACACTCTTTGTGGTCATGAGTAAGTCACTTCCTCTTCCACTCCCTCGTGATCTAACTAATGTGTGAAATTGTTGAAGGGTAAAATCTTCTGTATTTTGACAGTTGATTTGCACTTGTTATACATTTATATATTTTTCCTGGTAATTTGATTTCTGCCGCAGATATGTAGCTTTGGAGGATTTTGAGAATGGAATTAAGAGTTACCAGAGTGCTCTACGGATTGATGCTAGACATTATAACTCATGGTATGGCCTTGGGATGGTTTATCTTCGGCAAGAGAAGTTTGAGTTTTCTGAGCATCACTTCCGGATGGCTTTTCGAATAAATCCATGTTCTTCTGTTATAATGTCTTATCTTGGGACAGCTTTGCATGCCTTAAAGGTCAAGCCACTTGGTATATCGATTTTTACATGCTGGAATGCATAATTCATGATCATCTACAGCTGTCTGAAATTTATTTTGTATTATCTACAGAAAAACGAGGAAGCTCTAGAGATGATGGAGAGGGCAATTTTAGCTGATAAGAAGAATCCTCTTCCCATGTATCAAAAGGCTAATATACTTGTGAGCTTGGAAAGTTTTGATGAAGCTCTTGAAGTACTAGAAGAGCTCAAAGAGTATGCCCCACGTGAAAGCAGCGTGTATGCTTTGATGGGTAAGATCTATAAGAGGCGTAACATGCATGAGAAGGCAATGCTTCATTTTGGTCTTGCTTTGGATTTGAAACCATCTGCAACTGATGTTGCTACAATTAAGGTAATTTCCATTTCAATTTTTTTGAGCAACTGAAAAGTATATAAAGTTCTCTAAGTAACTGGTCAGGGTCTTATTATTATTAGGCAATATGTTGGTCAGAGAATGAATTTATATGCTGGAAATATTTAAGCTTGAGTTTCCATCAGTTGTCATTCTAATCAAACTGGATGAATGCCTTGCAGTTATTGTGGTTGCGTTTGTAGAACTACAGTATCTTGCCTTTTTTATTTAACTTCACACAATTCTAAAATTCTGAACGTTTGAATTTGGGTGTGGAATGTGTTCCCCCCCCCCCCAACCGGACTTTTGTATTAGTGCAGGGTATTATTCTGTTCAACAGTTCTCATTTCTACTTTATTATAACAGGCTGCTATTGAAAAGCTTCATGTACCGGATGAAATCGAAGACAACTTATAGATATTTTAGATTTGGAAATACGGAAAAGGGGAGAATGAAACATTTTCTGGCTCAGAAGCTTTTGGTCCCAAGGATAGCCCTTGCTTGAGCTTTCGACCAGTTGTGAGTAAATTGCTTGATCGTCAATGCATCTTTTGCGCCGGATGCCCATTCCTTTCGGTTGGCCTTGTACAGGTGATCTTGGTTTCATAGGTGATATTAACGTGCTGACTGAAGATTTGAGCTGACAAAGGCCCTGGAAACTGCCAACACTTGTACTGATAGAGTTGTGTATTATCTTAGCGAGAGAAACTGTGGAAATGATTGTGCAATTCATTTGTAGTTGTTTATAGTTGTATGTCTGTTGTTCTTCTATGATTTTTGCACTTGAAATTAACGGTGAACTCGGACTCTGGCTGCCACCCAAAATTTTGAACTTAAATTGAATCCTTGGGATACCATGTGATCAGATTGAAATTTAGTTTCTGTGCTCTTTTTTGGAATGATGGATTCTACAACAGTTCAAATCAATTGATTTTTTTTGAGATAAAATATTTTTTTTTTAATTTGAAAATTTTTTATTTTAAAAAAATAGAAATTTTACATAGGAATTTATTTGATTTTTTTCAATAGGAATTTATTTGGATGAGGATGGTTTGACTTTTGGATCATGGAAATGATCTTCCCGTTTATATTAATTATAGGTTTATGGACCCTCTAAAAAGAGCATCAACAAAGCACCAATTGACGACAGAAAACAAAAAAAAACTGCTTAATTAGGTTTATTTCTTATGAGGTTTCAGTTTTTGTTGGTTTTTTTTTTCTTTTTTCCAAAGATTCCAATTGGGTTTCGCCTAACACCAAAGTCTTATGCACGTATGTGTTCCTGAAGATAGAGCCTCAAGTGTTAAAAGTTGAAACGAGGTTGAACTGGTTTGTTATTAAATAAAAATTATAAAATTTATATTATATTGAATTGTTAAATAAATTTACTATTAACCTAAAACAGAGGGTTTCATATAAAAGTTTATATTATAAAGAGATTTGTTGATATATAATGACCTGAATTTAAATAGGGTTTCATATAAAAATTTATATTATAAAGTAGTGGAGCCAAAATTTATTTTTAGAGACCAATATAATATTTACTCTGTATCTATACCTAAAATTTTTCTTATATAAATATTAAATATCAAAATAAGCAGGGACTTTGTAAGCAATCATAAAAAAAAAAAATTAAAAAAATTGAAGTTTTCAATATTTTTCTTTTAAATAATTCATTTCTTGTAATGGATTTATTTGCTATGCGTAATAATATTTAAAACATAAGACTGAATTTTAATATTTCATCATAACACATTAAATAATTATAAATACTCAATTAAATTATTTTTTAATAACCTACTTCAACAAAGCCATTTACCAGTAGTTTAAATATAAGAACGAAGGGCTCAATCTTGGAGAGCTTCTGCCATTTTCTTTGCCTTAACTTGCAAACCTGAGCTGATAAAAGAATCCAAGTGCTCTAATGTCCATCCATTTACAGGCTCAACTTCATATTTCCACTCAATCTCACAGCCATCTTCTTTAGCCACAATTTTAACAGTCGACAAATATCCTAGAACCCAACATTTCCATCTATGATAGAATAGCCAAACACCATCTCCGTTCGAGAAATGGACAACAGTTTCTGCTTGGTCCAGTTCATGGCCTCGCCATTAATGTTAGCAACAGGTGTTTTAAACCCAGAACAGTAACGCACGCAACCTGGTTGGCCGGAGATGCCCTTCACAGGCCAAAGAAGTCTTCTAAAAGAGGCCATATTTATGTAGAAGGCAATAACGGCACCGTACCCTCCAGCATATCGTGGCCATAAACCAGTTACGATGCTCATTCTACAAAAAATATTTTCTACATTTTTTTATGTTTAGACATTTAAAAATTTATTAATAAAAAATATTTTTATAATTAAAATTAAATTTAAATTATTTAAAAAATAATAATTTCTCTAATTTTTTTAAAAAAAAAGATTTCATCATAAAAACAATAAAAATATAATAATATTGATTATATAGAAAATTTTGGGTTTAAATTAAATTATATGATTATCAATTTTCATCATTTTAAAATATTAAAAAAATTATATGCTTTTGATGTATTAAATATTTATAATATATTCTAATATTATCTCTATAAAGTAATATTAATATTATTTTAAATAATATTCATAATTTGAAAATCACAAACGTACTGAAAAAATAAATAATTAGAATAAAATTATGTGTATATATCATATAATATTATAAAATTAATCATAATTTAAAACAATTAAATAAATTATTAATAAAAGTAAAAAATTTAATAAACTAAATTAATTATAGTGGAAACACCAGCACAACCAGTAACTGACTGGGCTTGGTCCCCTCTTTTAAAGCCCATAGTCAATTTTTTTTGAACCCATAAGTAGCCCTGCCCTATCCTCTTCACGGTGGGTTTGCTCTAACTAGGCCTAGCGGCCAATTTAGAATATATATATTTTTAATACCAACATATAAAAATGTAATAAAATATCAAAAGAATGTTTATTCGTTGAGATGAAATATATTTTTTGAAAAATAATAATTAAGCTTCCATATTTTTCATGGAAATATTTTATCCATTTATTAATGTGTAGGGTGCAAAAAAATCAATGATAATCTCAAAAATAGACTTAAAGTCTAGATAATAAGTATATATAAAAATATTATTTATTAAATACATGAATTAATGCTTAAATTTAGAAGGGTCAATTTTAGATAAACACAAAGTGCATTTCCTTAAAATAAAGGGCAAGGCATGTTAGTTAATGTCTATCTATTAAATTTGATCAGTTCTAACTGATCTCAAAAACTAATTCAAAGGAAGGAGTGTTTAAAATATTTATAATATATATATATTATATTACTTCATTTCAAATTTCAAAAGAGAAATATCTAAAATGTAAAAATAAATTAAAAAATAATAATTGTTGATCATGTTGGACTAATTATACATGTGAAAAGGAAAACAACAAAAGGGAAAATGGAAGTGTACAGGTGAGATAAAGAGAGTGGAAAAGGGGCCCACCAAAAACATTATTGAAATTGTAAAAGCTATATATTTAAAGCAACAGTGCCCACCATGAGAAGGAAAATCAAGCTAGCTATTATTAATCACAACACCAACAAAATTGCCTTGCCAACCATACTTTGCTAACACATAACACTAACCAAACCAAAGATAATGACTTCAATATTGCTGCTTTAACTGCAGATGGACCACCAATAATTTACGCCTCAATTATCTTTTTTACTCAAATTCAATATATTTAAATTGGAAAATTAATTTTAATATCACTAATTAAATTAAAATTTTATTAACATCTTATTAAGTTCACTATGGTTCCTTTTGTAAACTTTTAATTCCATTTGTTCAATAAATTATATAATAAAATTATAATATCATGTCTTATGAATTTTAAACGATATCGTTTAACTAAAACAATATAAGAAAAATGGAAAATTAGAAATCGAAAAGTTTTATTAAAATTTTTTAAAAATTAAAAAATTTATTTAAAACGGTCAAGAAATGCTATTTATAATAAAAAAAAAATAATATGTAAAATTATAAAAATATTTAAAAAAATAATTAAAATGTAAAATTAATTTTTAAAGGTGAAATTTTAACTTCGAATTTTGTTATTAAATCTGTGGCTCTCATCACACTTTTAAAAATCGTTGGTTTTGAAATTTTTTTTAAAAAATCATCGTGAATTTTTATCGAACATCGATAATAAAAATTAGGTTCGGTCTAAATCTACCATAAAATTTAAGATTAGTTATTCCATGTTAAGATTAACATACAACATAATTTAGTTAGAATTGGTTATTCCGTATCAACGTCAGCATACAACATAATACAATAAATTAATACATTTGTGTAAAATATTTAAAAAAATATCATATTTTTATTGGATTGTGATTTAATATATAATTATAATTTATCTATTTGTTGAGATTGTAACGTATAATTTTCCACATTTAATTTAGGGTGGCGTGCTGAGCACTTCAATTTGAAATAATAAATTATAGGTTGATATACACAATGTCTTTATCAAATATAGTTTGTGATAATTAATTTTGATATTCTATGTCCAAAGATAATTACTTTTCATTAATTAATAGCCATATGAATAGTTTAGTTCCCTTTGTAATTTCAATTTTTGGGCCAATCGTAGAATTTTTTTTTTAATGGCTATATATTTTAAATAAAAATTCTTTATAAAAATATTTTAAATGGAAAAATACTAATCTACCTATTGTTTGGAATAAAAAATTTCATAATCATTTAATTCAATTTTCTTATTTTAAGAAGAATTTGTTATTATTTAATTTTAATTTTTTTAATAAAATTGAATTATGTATAATTTTATAATAATTTTTTTATTTTTTTTAAAGAAATTAAATATGCCAAATGGAGGGTAAAAATTTAATTGAAAATTAAATTTCAAACTTTGTTTTGAAGTTACTAATTGCTTTCGAACATTTAAGGAAAATTCATTCTCTTGTAATTTCTTTTGAGTATTTTCTTTCGATTATCGATCTAAAATATAATTGATGCGGCTGAAATGAGTGAAACTGTGCTGTAATTAGTTAATTTGTAAAAAAATAAGGTGGTTAATGCTTACGAAAACAATGGCGACAAAGATAAGTGTAACGTAATATTTTAAATTCAAGAATAATTATATAAAAATATATATTTTGATATTTATATTCATTTATTTTTATTTAAAAAAATAAAATTAATTATTATATTTTTTAAAAATTCAACTAACATTATCTAGTAAATATAAAATTCTGAAATTATAGATATAATGGGGATTGTTGATGTGCGTTCTCTAATAATAGCTTCTCTTACCGTCTCGCTCTGTAGAAGAGAGGATGAATTTTAATGAAGAGATAAGATCTACGGTATCTAAATCTTTTTTTTGGGTCAATCAAACCGAGTATTACCTGATAATACCCTTATCATATAGTTCTGTTTTTAAATATTAATTTATGACTTATTTTATACGATTTTTATGCTATATCAATAATAAATATTATAAAATTTACATAAATTTAATATATTAAATTCATAATATTTAAGTCAAAATAAGTTTTCGGAACTTTTCCCAATTATTGCAGTTTATATAAGAGCATAAAAATGACAAGGAGAGAAAGAAATTAACAACCAATGACTGAAAAAGTAATATACTCAATTTTATTTGGTTTAATTTTAATTAATTTAACGAATGAAATTTTATTTTTAATAAAAAATATTATAATTTAAAATCAAATTATAATTCAATTTGAAAATATTACTTTTATCAAATTTTTAAAATTAATTTGATTTTCAAATCGGACCGTATCCATGATCATAGTATTCGATCTTAAAGCCGGTTCCGACCTGGTCCAATCCCAGTATGAGAGAAGCAAAGCTGTATTTGCATGTAAAAGAAAAATCTAAAAAGCGATGCATGTGATTTTTATTAAAAGAAGTAAGCATATATATAGCGCTCCTTTGATACTGATGGATTTGCTTTAATTTCTTATATTGCATTACTACCCCTTTTCCTTTTTTAATTTATGAAAAGGGTACGATTCATACAAATTTGTACACATTTAGACCACATCTTTATTTCAGCATTTTGTAAATATAACAATAAATTATGAGAGCAATAATTATTAATTAATTCGATGAATTGGTCACATCCACCATGCATAAATAATTTTATTTCTTTTATATATAATTATTTACTATTTAATTCAAATGATTATACAATAAATTAAATAAATTATTATAATTTGAATTCAAAATTACTGAAGATGGGAGAAATGATCTGTTGGATAATTTCCATGCAACTTTGGTATAAATTTCTTCTAAAATTGACTAATATACACGAGTCCTTTTTTAGGATATTATTTTTTCCACTACTATCACGTGGAAAACGTATATATTATAAAATTTTACTTGATGCAAAGAACGGCAGGTTGTTGTCGGTTTCTGTATGGCTAAGTAATTTATTGCTTTAGTGAATGATTATGGTTTACATTTCAATTGAAGTGTAAAGGGTTATGTATATTTTAATATATTTTTAAAAATTGAATGATGAATTAATGAAAGTAAATTTTATATTAAAAAAAAAATTCAGTGTTGGTGCATAATTTCATCAACGGGCGTGGAATCACAAAATTTTGACACTTGTATATGGTCCCATTGCTGTTGGATTTCTTGTTTTCATATTACTGCAACTGTTCGTTTAGGTATTTCGGCTCGCTGGCCCAGTGCTATGAGAAAAGATCCAACAGGCATAATAAATAAAGGAAATTAATTCCGTTATTTTTCTTTTTGTTTAAAAGAAAAGACGAGGCTTCTAGAAGCAATTTAATTTATTCCCCAGTTTCTTTTAATTTTTAATTTTTGTTCTCAGTAAGAGGAAAGTTCCTGTACAAAACAAACTAGACTCGCTCGTCCTTTAACTTTCACAAATAACTCTGTTCAAATAGAATACGGAATCAATAACTCTCTTTGTCGGTTTTATTTAATTTAAAATATTATATTTTTTAAAAATATATAAGGAAAATAATTTTTAAAAAATTATTTAAAATAAAAAATAAATAAGGGAAGTTTTTACATTTCTTATAAAGTGTTACTTCATTTATTTACTCCTAGTTAAATAAGAGAATGAGAATTTCAAAAACCCCTTCTATTTTAAATTAATTTAATTTAATTATGAATACAAAAATTTATAGTAAAAAAAAATCGTATTATTATTAAATTGAAAGTCATTGATTATATATCTTTAATTTATAAATTAAACTTAAAAAAAATATTGGCCCTGTTGAAATTTTTTTTATTAATTTTAAATCCGATTCAAGTTTAAAAACTGAAAAGTCGATGAGTAATTTATGCAATTTCAGTTCAGAAATTATTTAACATAGCCTTTATTTTTGCTCTAATAATTTGGTGCGGCGATTTTCTTCTAATTCCTGACTTTATACGGCACGAGGAATCTCACTATCAGTTCTTAAAATGAATGGGCAAGATGACAATTCACGAAGTTGCATCCCCAGCGTATGCGGCTCCAGATTCATCTGTTACCTCAATTTGTCCGCCACGTGTCTTGAGTAGTTACTGCTATTCATTCCTGTCAACCTTGTTGGACTGACAACTGTATTGATAGGTAAGGAGGAACAAACTATGTTCACGCGCCTCTCCGTTTGTGTGAACTCAACGCACTTGTCATTCTCCATCATCAAGGTTCAAGCACAACCAGGGAAGCTGCAGTAGTATATATCTGTTCCCGTGATTAGATAATCAATTCCTAAAATTAAAAGGCTACTAATAATTCTTAAATTACCTTGTAAACCCTGTAATATTTTTTATTTTATTGAAAATTTTGTATTTGAGTCTCTCTATCTATTAATTTTAAAATATTTATTTTTATTATGAGAAATTAAATCAGTCATATTATCTCTATATTATTTAATTTTAAGACAGCAAAATGAATCTTAGGCCCGACAAAGCTCAAACAAGTTTAATCAAATTAAGCAGCGACCCGACAACCTAGTTAATACAACAAATTGAAAGATTTAGCTAAGACAACACACCCCTAATTGCATGATGTCCCTTACTTTCACTTAATTTTATAAAATATTTTCGATGAATATTTATTATATATATAAAAATTAAAACATCAATCTCTATTTTAAAAGAGAAAAATTTGAATCGAAGTAATATTTATAGTAAAGCGCTTAAAATGGTCTTTGTAGTAAATAATGTCGTAATTACAAGAAGTTTGGAGGTAGAAAGTATAAACAAACAAAAATATCAAAACTAAAATGAATTTCCGACCACTGTTTTCTCTATTTGATTGAAAACGCCAAATTCTCATCCATATGCAGCGCGTGGAAAGTACATCACATTTCACTTTAGCACAGACACCCTTGTTTAGAGTGCTTGCTTTATTTGCTTTTTGTTCCAATATTGTCTTTCCCTTTTCTAATTTGGCCCAACGAAAATTTTGTCG
The DNA here is from genome assembly GCF_001659605.2 of Manihot esculenta. NCBI lineage: Eukaryota > Viridiplantae > Streptophyta > Magnoliopsida > Malpighiales > Euphorbiaceae > Manihot > Manihot esculenta. The sequence goes on along the minus strand of NC_035176.2, from coordinate 31,584,187 downwards.
TTCCCCAAAATCCCCATTATTTTTCTTCATTTATTTTCCAATCCCATTTTATTAGCAGTAATTTTCTTCCCTTTAAATACCTCTTCCCTCTCCCTCACTCCCAAACCAAAGCATCCTCCTCTCCTCTCTCTCTCTCTCTCTCTCCCTCTCTCTCTCTCTCTCTCTCTCTCTCTTTCCAAACAGAGAAGAAGAAAGAAGAAGGAAGTTTCATGGAGATGCAGCCGAGCACACAAGAAGTAGGCAAGAAGCTATGGCATATAGTACGTGTAGTCTTCTTCATGATAAGAAAAGGAATATCAAAGAGCAGATTAATGGTGGATCTACATTTGATGTTCAAACGGGGAAATAAGCTTGCAGGAAAGGCCATCGGCAATCTCATGTACCACCACCATAACTCCTCCTTCAGTTGCCGTTCCAATGATTCCCTTTCCTTCATCTCCCCACGAGAATACGAGTTCAGCTGCAGCAACAGCCCAGCTACTTTTAACCCTTTTCATGCCCACAAGCGCAAGCATCATCACTTTCATTTAGCCAAATCTTACAAATACGAAGACGTCACCACCGTAGCTGCCGTGCAGAAGATGCTTGAGATGTTAAATAATGAAGTGGTGGAGGCTTCACCGATGGTGTTGCCAGGGTTTGGAAAGAGCCCAATGGTGAGACAACTAAGAATAACTGACTCGCCATTTCCGTTAAAGGATGAGGGAGACAGTCAGGTGGACAAGGCAGCTGAGGAATTCATTAAGAAGTTCTATAAGGACTTGAAGTTGCAAAAAAATAGTGCTGCTTTTGAGTCACCTTATCATGGCATGTGGGGTAGATGATAATGAAGATGTTATTTTTGCTGCCCTTTTCAAATTTCTGGCTAAGATTGCTTGCTCTCCGGCGCCCGGGAAAAAAAAAATTCATGCATGCTCTAAGGCAAGTTGGGACACCTTCACCTATGATCAAGATTTATCTGAAGCTATTTGTCAAGATATTTGATGAAATCGTGCGACATTTTTTTGTATGCAAATAGCTTATCCGCTGGCTAAAACACTTGAGAGGATTAGGTGAAATTGTGCTGCTTGTACTCTCTGGTCGATGAGATCAGCTATTTTCCGGCATTTAGTTGTGATAATCACTTTTCTTTACCATTTAATGTTTTTTTTTTTTTTTTACTATCTTTCATTTTCTTTTTCTAATGTAAACCTTGAAGAAAATAAATTGAATAATATAAAAAAATAAAAAGTTGATATAAACATGATATTAATCCGTTATTTTAATGAAAAGCTGGTAAATGTCTACTTCTACTGGTTGCATGGTAGGACAACGGCAATTTTCAGAGTTTTAATGTGGTCGTTTGGCTTGCAAGTTGGTGAACGGGAGCTTTGGATTTATCTTCGTTTGCTTTTTAGGGTTGCTTTCGACGTGTTTGTCCAGTAATGTATCATGTGGAATTTAGCTGTGGTGTTTCTATTGGCATGGTTGAGGAGAAATATTGACTGTTGTAAAGGATTGTCAGGCCAATTAAAATTGAATAACTATATAAATATATTCTAACGAAATAGCAATTATTTTTATAAAAAGTTAATAATTACGTGAATAATTATTTATTTTTTATCAATTTATTGTATTTTATAAACAATTAAAATTTATTATTAAATTATTAAAGTTTTATTATAATTTTAAACAATTTCAATAGCTGAATTGTTAAAATATTATATAAAATTAATAATTTATTAATATAGGGTGAGAGAAGCAATAGAATAATATATAGTAAGAAAAGAAAAAGAAAAATCTAAGTGTAAGGGACAAAATATGTCCTTCAAATTATTTATTTGAAGCTGTCAAAGGAAACCTCTGCCACCCATATCTAGTTGAAATAATAAATAATGCATACAACAACTTCAATTTATTATATTATACTTTAAAAAATATTTTAATGGAAAATAGTTTAAAAATATATTTTTCATTATTTATTTTTATTAATTAATTTTTTTAAAATTTATAAATATAAAAATATTTTTCGTAAAATAAATGATGTTTAAAATGAAAAAAAAATATAATGAGGTTAAACTAAGGCTATTTTCTTATAATTAATGTAATTTAATTTAATTGAAAATATTAAAATTAAATTTATTTTTCTTTATTAATCATTTGATGTGGGATGGACCTACAAGAGTGGAACTACCACTTTCTCCTCTAAATTGAAGGACCAATACTTAGGCGAGTTGACTGGCATTGTGTCTGACATTCTAAAGGTCTGCTTTTGTACAAGCTGTTCTATTGGATGGAATTGTTATTGTTTTGATGAAAAACTCAAAAGGTAGCTTCTGCAATTAAATATCTTCCCTAAATTAATTATTGCCCAACTTTCTTTAGGTCCGCGCCTCCGCGGAATCGGTGGGTTTAATTTTGAATTAAATTGAAAAAATTAGAAATTAAATTATAAAAATATTAAAAATTAAAAAAATTAATTAAAAAAATATAATCGAACCAAATTCAGTTATTTCAAATCAAAATTTATAATTTTTTTTAATTTTTTAATTTTAATTTTAATAAAATAATTTAATAAATATTTTACATAAATTTATTAATAAATATTGTCTGAATATATAATGATAATATTTAAAAAAATTATATAAATTAATGTAAAATTTAAAAGTATGTATAAAATTAATATTTTATATAATAAAAATATATATAAAATTGATTATGTGATTTATCGATTATTTAACATATTTAAATTAAATTAAATTAAAAATTAAATAAATTAAAAAATATTAATCAAATTGAATCAAATATTCCAATTAATTAAACCGTTAATCGAAATTGATTAATTCAATTTGATTTATCAATTCAAATCGCTATATGAGCTCTTAACTTTTTCATAGTATAATTAAGTTCGAGATTGTTATTATAAGTTTATCAGACCAAAATCATTTGTCTAACCTTTTCATTTTTTTGCCTATAGCAGTTTGATTCTGAAATATATATTTACCAAAATAAATTATTAATAAATAAAATTAAGATTCTGAAAATAGCAAATTTGGTGGTGACAAATTTTTTTCTCTCTCCCTCCCTTCTCTCTCTAGGCTGCTAAGCACAAGCAGTTGTCGGTTTTAGAATTTGCAGGTGGAAAGAGCAATAACTAATAAATGGGGTTTTTTCTAAAGAAATATTTCAAGAAAAATAAAAATGAAGAAAGTGACTTTTATAAAGATCAGTAGGTGATGGATTGTGATTGTTGTACTCCATGGCTCATGCACTCTTGAGAAATGCTAAAGCCATTATTGATCAATGCATTTCTCCCAAAAACCCTATCAGCCATTAATGCAAATTCATACTTCTCTTACTTCCTTTCATATTCTAAAATTGCAAGGCCTTAATTTTCATATACATATAATATCTCATGATAGTAAAATTTGATATCCATCTCAAATCTTACTAATTAATTTATTAATTTTGTTAATTGGGGGGTGACTTTGCACTTTTGCAGATGTGTATGAACTTAGGTGGATAAGCAATACTCCATAACACGAGCCACATAAATTTTGGGCATTGCTTTTCTAATCACATAAATAAATCCACAAGTTTTAGGTTTGTGGGGTTAATGGATTTTACTTTTAGAGCTTTATTGGAGGCAAAACAACAAAAAATAAAGCTACATGTATTATCATATTCATACCCTTTACTTCAGGCTCCACTTCCAGCTTACTTCACTGTTCACCACCTTCAAAGTTATATTTAAAGAGCAGCCCAAAAATAAATATTTATATATTTTTATAAATACATGAGTTTTATTTATTTTTATGCGAGTTTTATTTATAAATAAATAAATTTTATGGATTTATATATTGAGTCATTTATAAAGTGAAGTCAGGCCAAAATTATGCAGGAAGGAGAGGCTGCATGATTGGATGTGGACCAGTGTTTCCCCAAATAGCTAGTGGTTCACGTTTGTGCATATCTTATTACTGCAAAGCTGCAACGTGGAACCTACCCATAATTTCCACTAATTCAGATTCCTCTAATAATGTAGCACTATCTCCCAAACAAAGTCCAAAGGCTTCGTTTACACGCACATACGACCTCCGGCCTTTTCCGGCGATCATGGGCTGAAAAATCTGTGTTCATAAGATCAATGGGCAGCGTGATATGGGCTTTTTCGTCCATTTACCGATGGATCTTCATAGCCCGTTAATGACAAGGACCTCTTGTTGCCCCAAGTGCCGATCCAGAAACAAATGCTCTCCCTGAATTGGACCTGATCCAATTCGACATTTGGATCTCCGCCCCTTGAGTGGCCTTCGGCTTATGGACTACTGTCCCGCCAGCACCAGAACGCAACTCCATTTCTTCAATTCTACTGCTGCTGATCTGATGCCTTATGATATACGCAAATCCTATGGTTCTTAGCTAACTACTCTTCATTTTTTAACAATTCTCGCACCGAAACCATTGCATTTCTTCAATTTTCCACTATTTCAATTCCATCTTGCACCAGCTAATCCAAAACTTGTCCGAATCGCTAATAAGAACGCTCATCAGTGCATGGAAGCTCCATCGATCCAAATTTAGGGCTTTCATTTTATTGGAGATTTTTTTTTATCAATGGCTTCGTGGCTTAAAGCCGCAGAAGGTTTGGATCTCATAGACTTCAATTTGTTGTTTTCTTTCAATTTTATTTCCTCGAGCATTCCTTCATGTGCTTGCGTTTGGAGGTCTAAGCTAGAGTTTCTATTGGCGAGAATTTCGGTGATGTGGTTTGGTGTTGAAATGTAATATGGCTGTGATATTTACTGTGTGACTTGTCTTCAAACTTGCACATCGCTTGGACTTCGACTAGCGCTATAGGAGACGGATTTAAGCTAGAATGTGGGAATACCGATTGGGATTGGGTTTACTCGGACTTGTTTTTGAGATGCGTTTGAATGCTTAGTTGGAGAAGAAGAAATTCATGATTTTTTTTTTTAATGGGTTCTTAGTTTTTAATCTTGAAGTAATGTACAACTGTTACCAAGTGATTGCTTGAAAGAGGTGAACTGAAGGTAACATCCTTGAGGTTTATATTGGCCAAATTTTTATCATAAATTCTGAGAATCTATATCTGCATCTACTGACCAGCATTTTTCTTAAATTTCTTATTTTAAGCATGTCAGTAGTCAAATTTTGGAATGAGTTGTCTTGTGTTATGGACTTTGGAGGACCACACCCCAAAAGCTAGCTATTGAGGTGGGAGAGCCCAATTACACTTAAACCCACATCGAAATCCCATGCTTTCAATGTGATATTGCAAGTCCCGTTACTTGTCTAACCAAGATCATATATTATATTGATAAGCAATTGCTACTCATATGAAAATACTGATCATTTCCCCCCTTTTATCCATTGATTTAAAAGGTATTATGTCCATTGCTGTTCTTGTCAGATTTGTTTGAAGTTGTAGATCGAAGGGCAAAGTTGGTTGTCAGTGAGTTGGCAGACGAGCATTCTGATTCTCAGTTGCCAGGTATGGATCTGCTATTGTTCATCCATCCCTTAGGTTTTTCTTAATATTAAACATTTGATCTGATATTTGGATGGTTGCATCACCTGATACTGTATACTGGCTTTTGTCAATTGATTGTCAATCTCTTGAGAATATTAGATATGATTAGTGCACTTGTGCTGTCATCATTCAGCCATAGAGGCTATTAACTTCATTGTTTCATGTCTGGTAGTGGCTTGGTGAGAAATTTCATTCCGCCAACTTCAAATTCTTACAAATTAGCATTGATAGGTGTGATTTTAAATTTTTAGATCAGTCTTACTTGCAGCTAAAGTTCTATTAAACTGAACCGTTCTAGCAATAATATTATATTTGGCCTTTTCAGTTCCTTTTAGCCATACATGATTAGAATGTTTCTTGGATACCTAAAATGCAGTTGAGTATTGACCAAGTACTTTAGCTATTCTATTGTTATCTTTCAGCAATTGTTCTGTCCAGCTTGAATTGCTAATATAAAGAAACTTAGTTGTGACATTTATGTCCGGTATTGACAGCATTGTAACATTCCTTGGAAAAGCAGTTACTAGTAACTGTTTTATAAGTGATGATATCTGTTACTTACCATTGTGTCTCTCTTTCTTTTTTCCATTTTTTTAAAGCTTCTAATGGGCAAGGATCTCAACCTAAGAGGGCAAAGCCTAAGACAAAGGTATGTGCCTGTATACCTACCTGTACCTTTAGCATGTGTTAATTTCAAAGAAATATGTTCTTGTTATACAAAGCCCTCGGATTATTTAAATTACAAATTGATTGTTTGCAGGCACAGAAGAGGCTATCCACAAATATACCCTCTCAAGCAAGTGCCACTACAGGGGAATTGACTAGTACAGAAACTTCAAAATTAGATGTATTGTCTGATAAAGATAGAGTTACTCTTTTGGTTGAAAATGATGCAGCCCCCTCTAGCAAGTTGATGCCGCAAACAGTCGCTGAACAGCAACAGAATATTGGCAAAGATGTCTCTAGCATTACATCATCAGAGAGACCATCAAATGAAGTTGTTAAAGATGATGCTGACCATGATAAAGTTCCTGTAACTGCTGTTGATGCAGATGTTACAACATCAGCTTCAAATGGTGACACTGTCAATGAGAAGGCTTCTGATGTTCCTGTAGAATGTCCTCCTTCCCCATTACCTGCCAAAGAAATAGAGGTTTTGGATGAAGACCGTCAAGACCATCCAATTGATGCTGAGATCAAGCTAAGGGATGCTGATGTTTCTTCAAATACTGACCAAGAAAGATCTCAGTCAGCAATTACTGATCCTCCTGTTAATGGTGAAACTTCACTGAAAGATGCTGATCTTAGCGCTGAACCTCTGGTTGATCAACTGAACCAGCAGCATCAGTATAAAGCTGATACTTCACCTATGAAAGTACAGGAACAACTTGATGAGGTAAATTGTCTAGTATGGGGATCATGTACTACAATTGCTCGTGGATATAGTAATCTTAAGCATTTGGTATCTAAGTTTTTCTGATTAGTTGCCTTAGTTGGTTTTCAGGCTCAAGGACTCCTTAAGACAGCAATTTCCACTGGCCAGTCAAAAGAGGCAAGGTTAGCACGGGTAAGCTGCAGCTGTTAATGCGTCCTTTTTTCACTAGACCATGGTTAGTTTTATTGGCATACCACCTCTTTGGTCAGCCACATGTTTGTTTAATTTTAATCCACTATCTAGTGTCAGTCCTCACTCCCTCTTTAAAAGGCCCTATGACACATATTCTAAGTCCTAACCTGCAGATTTGACATGAAATGGCCTGTTTGGTTAAAACAAAGTACAAGATATTCTAGTCTTTTGGATTACGCACCTTCCTTCAACTAAGTCAGTCATGAGATCAGTTCAAAGAAGTGTTTACATAAAATATTATCTTGGACCAGATAGGTTACTCTACTTGAACCCAGCACGACTTTTCCCTTTGAAGCAGTTTCTGGCCCTTTTCTTTTCTGCCTTGTTAACTTCCCTGCTATCAATGTTCAGGTTTGTGCTGGACTGTCAACTCGCCTTCAAGAATACAAATCTGAAAATGCACAGCTGGAGGAACTTCTCATTGCTGAGGTGAGATGATAAACCTTTGTCCTGTTATCAATCCTTATATAGTGAGGATATTCAAGCTTGTGCATATTTGCGCCTGACGTTATGCTATTAAAGCAGTTGTCTTTAATATTTGGGATACTGCCTTGACAGAGAGAGTTGAGCAAATCATACGAGGCTCGTATAAAGCAGCTACAACAAGATTTGTCTATATCTAAAAGTGAGGTGACCAGGGTAGAGTCAAATATGTTAGAGGCTTTGGCTGCAAAAAATTCTGAAATTGAGAGCCTTGTCAATTCTATGGATGCACTCAAGAAACAAGCAGCTTCGTCTGAAGGAAATCTGGCTTCATTGCAGGTTCGTTCCACTTTTTATCTTCAGGATAATGATGCATTATTTGCTCCCTTGCCTTGAGCAGTGTCTTGTCCGATCTGTTGTATTATGACTTTCTTTAGTCAACCATCAACTCTTTGCCACCCCCGGAGTAGGCTCAAATAGAAATATTAAGCTGTTTTTAATGTGAAAAGAATAAGCTTCAATCCATCTTTCAAGCCATTCCACTATCTCGTGTAAATATAACCTGCTGCTGACAATATCTTTTTACTTCTGAGCTATAGTTCCTTCTGCCGTCTTCCTCTTGCCAACAATTAGATACTCTAGCTTTATAGATGACAGCAAACATGTCAGTTAACTTGTTCTGTTTCTTTTAGTTTTGATATACACATTTGATATTTCATCATACTTGAATATCATTCTTCCTTCCAGGGGATTGCATTTTTTCTTTATTATATTAGTCTTAATCGAAGGCTTTGTAACACTTTGGTTGCTTTTCAGGCAAATATGGAGTCTATTATGAGAAACAGAGAACTAACAGAGACAAGGATGATGCAGGTAAACTGGTTGGTTCTTCCTCGCATTTATATTCTGTCATTTTTTTCTTGGCAAATAATTAAAAGGTTCTCTTTTTATTGTTGATTCTCATATTATGAAATATCATTATCATATTATGAAATATATCTTTATCAGGCACTTAGGGAGGAGCTAGCCTCTGTTGAGCGAAGAGCTGAAGAAGAACGTGCAGCACATAATGCTACCAAAATGGTTTGCTACATCAACTCAATCATCTAAAATATTTATTTACTTCCTGTTGCCTTTTCTGCTGATAATCTCCATTTGGTAAAATAGGCAGCTATGGAAAGGGAAGTCGATTTGGAGCATAGAGCTGTTGAGTCTTCCACAGCCCTTGCTAGGGTCCAGGTAATGCAATTTCAACCAAGGAAGATTATCAACTACCTCAAGTAACAAAGTCCTTATCTGAGTTACTATGTAATGTGACTATGTGAGGACTGATCATATATATGAGTAACTACTATTTTTCATCTTTCTTTCTCTCTCTACAATCTACATATATACATACATATAATGCTAGACTTTTGCTTGATCATCAATACATTATTTTTAATGACCTAATTATGAGGGATGTTCCTTATCTAGAGAATAAGTAGGAATTTTATAAACTTCATGTCTATTATTTCTACTGAGTACTCAATGTTGTTATTTGCCTCCATTTTCAGAGAATTGCTGATGAGAGAACAACAAAGGCAGCAGAACTTGAGCAGAAAGTGGCACTGCTTGAGGTGAATATAGACAGTGCTAACTCTTTTTTCTTTTCTTTTCTTTTCTTTTTTTTAATGAAAAACTGATGTATAATCACTGATACTTACCACTATATGCAATCAGTTTGAGTGTGCATCATTAAATCAAGAGTTGCAAGATATGGAAGCTCGCGCTCGTCGTGGACAAAAGAAGTCCTCAGAAGAGGCAAATCAAGTGATTCAGGTACCATTTCAAATCCAAGCTGCTCAATCTCAGACCATATTTTCAGACAACTATTTTTGGCACACTTTTAATTGGCCTTTCAGTGAAGTAATTTTACTGATAGGTATAATATTTTATAAAAAGATGACATTCTCCATTTATGGCATGCATAAGTTTTTAACTAATATTGTTCTGATGTATGCATTTCTGTTTTACATCTGTAGCTTTTCTTTTATCATGAGGTACACCATATTGTGATTGGCTTTTTTTTATGTCAAAGAGGTATCTCAAGTTAAAAATTAAATATCTTTCCCGCTAATTTTGAAACTTTATAAAATTTGTTAATTCTGTCATGTCTTATAGCATTACATAGGAATTATGCCACATCTTTATCTGTCACTGTGTCCACATAATGAATATAAACTGTAAAATGTGAAGATGCAGGCTTGGCAGGAAGAAGTGGAGCGTGCACGTCAAGGTCAGAGAGATGCTGAGGGCAAGCTTTCTTCTATGGAGGCAAGGTTCTTTTGTTCTTTGCTTTAAGTGTTGTCATTATCATCTCCATTGGCAAAATGCTGTCAGATCATATCTAATTTCATATAAATTTTGATGAATGAGCCTGTCTTCCTAATCATCGTAAGTTAAGCAGTTGACAATTTATTTTTGTGCCTATGATATATTTGTTTGATTGCAGGCTGAATTGCAAAAAATGAGGGTTGAAATGGCAGCCATGAAGAGGGATGCTGAACATTATTCACGTCAGGTAACCTGCACAGCTTCTTAGATTAGGAAATCCAACCTTTATTTATTCATTCATTTATTTCAATCAACAAATGTGTGATCATGATTTAAGTACCAGCCTTAAATGCTAGTAGCCATCTGACGAGGTAGAAGTACCAAATATTCTGTTATTTGCTAGTTTTATTGCAGTCTTAAATTGATCTCTTTATACATCTTCTGTATTTGGAGAAATTAGCCTCTGTCAGAAGAAGATTGGTTAAAAGGAAATAAACTTTATGATGTGGAAATATTCTTTTATGGAAGAATATTTTTCTTTGGATATGACACAACCGTCACATGGCAGATGATTAGTTCTATTGTAGAACATGAATATTCATGTATTCTTTGATTGGCTTGCATCATAAATCCTACAGAAGTGTTGACATTGTATACCATTTATTTTTATTATAAATAATTGCATACTATAGCTGCACTGATTATGTACTCCACCTGGATCTTATTTGTCATAGCTGCATTCTACAGGAGCACATGGAGCTGGAAAAGCGCTACCGAGAGTTAACTGATTTGTTGGTAATAATAATGTGGAATAATTTATCATTTACTGAGGTTTTTTTTTAACAATGATTTATGCCTGTTTCTCATGTTATTTTTAAACATCCATGATGCAGTACTATAAGCAAACACAGTTAGAAGCCATGGCTAGTGAAAAAGCTGCAGCAGAGTTTCAGTTGGAGAAGGAGGTAAAGCGGCTTCAAGAAGCACAGGTCTGTCCTTAAGTATTTAATGCTGCTTTATAAATAGCACTGACTTGGTCTACTTCTTTGTATGACATGTAACCAGAATATCTTTACTTTGTATATCTTACCATTGTTATTGAACAGGTTGAAGCAGAAAGGTCTAAAGTTTCCCGCCGTGCATCCTCATCTTGGGAGGAAGATGCCGAAATGAAGGCACTTGAGTATGTTTTTTCACTTCTTTCTGACTAAGTAGATGCACTTTATTATGTACATTGATATAAGTTGTGCTAGTTTCTGGGTTTTCACTTTAGCTTTCTCAGAGGCAGGAAATTTTCATTAAATGTATGAAACTTTCATATGTGGTAACATTTGCAGGCCTCTTCCTGTGCATCACCGTCATATGGCAGCAGCAACAATGCAGTTGCAGAAGGCAGCAAAGATATTGGATTCCGGGGCTGCCAGAGCCACAAGATTCTTGTGGCGTTATCCAACAGCTCGACTCATCTTTCTGTTCTATATGGTAAGAGGAGGATATATTGTATTGTAAGGATCATTAGATGTTTTGAATTGTATGATGACCATGAGAAATCAAATGCAGGTGTTTGTACACCTATTCTTGATGTATTTATTGCATCGCCTTCAGGTATGGATATTTTAGCCATGATTCAAATTTTGATTTTATGTTACTATTCCAAACAATCTGCCTTGTCTAGAAAATTATGTTGCTTTATTTAGATGGGAGTTTTTTTTCTCCCTCCAGACTCTGAAATTGAGAACTCTTGGTATCGCATTGATGTTATTATTATTATTTTTTAATTTTTAAAATTTTATTTTGCAATGTGAAGGAACAAGTGGATAACATTTCAGCTAGAGAAGTTGCAGAGTCTATGGGTCTTGCCAACCAAACTTTACCATGATACATGAAGTTGCTTCTAATCAAAAAAGCAAAAGCCTCATTTTTGCCTGCAAAAGGTTTGTGTAGCGTTCTTAAAGCAAACCATGGCTTGTGAATATCCAGCAAATAACATGGCAATACTGTTGAGAAGGAAAGTGAAAACCATCGTAGACTCGTTTGATTTTCATACAAGTCATTCGAAGAAACAGAGAAATTGGTGATGGTTAGAATAGCATATTGCTTGATGTGAAGGCACAAATTTATATGTGCATGCAAGTCTTGTGTGTTATTTTCATGGTCAATTTGGTGTGCCTGGGGATTTTACGATGGGAACCACCATGCTTGTAGATCCACACTTTTCTTCACGAAATGGAATATTCTTTTATTTGTAATTTGTCGATTACCTGCACCATGATTGATCCACAACTTTATGAGTTCCGAGACTTGTGCCTTTTTTTTTTTTTTTTTTTTTAAAAAAAATTACTACTATTCACTGGATAGTAATTTTATTTTAAAAAATATATTAAAATATTATGAAGATTTAAAAGATTTATTGGTTAATTATTTCATTAATTTTAACTATTAAATATTTTGATTTTGAAAAATTTATTAGATAATCTTTCAGTTTTTAAAAAGTCTATTAACATTTTAATATTGATGGTATTTTAATTTTGATAATAATAAAAATATCACTTAAATTAAATGGTTTTTATCCAAAATAAAAATTCTCCCAAATTATTTGGATTTCTTAAAATATTATTCGATGTTCCAAAGTAATAAATACTATCATGAATGGTGATTTCTTTTTTATTTGTATGTATTTCAAAGAATATTCTATTCAATTGATTTTTTTTTCCAATTAATTTTCTTATATGTCATGACAAAATCCAATTATTTTCCACTTATACAAATTTTATTTAAAAAGAAATTACAACCTTACATAATTTTATAATCTAATTTAAATTTATTTTTTATAAAATAAATCATTTATGAAGTAGGAAGTTAATCATGAATTGACTGTATTATAAAGTTAGTAACTAATAAATAATTTCATATTTACTTATATGTATATTTTATGATGATATAATATCATATTCACTGTATAATTGTGTTTTTTTAAAAAAAAAAAATCACTGTATAATTACTCCATACGAAAAGGGGGGTCACTCCTTCCTTTTCAATTTTACCTACAAACTTTACGTTGCAAAAAGATCAAATGAGTGGATAAACCCAACCCATTCAAATAGTTTTTCCATAGATAGGGACGCCAACATGCAGACTACTTCCTGACGAAGGCATCCAAAACGCAATTATTTTTATGAAAAAGAAGCATTCACTTCCTTTTCCCATGGAAAGAAAGAAAGAAACAAAAAACAAACACTACCCAATACCTTTCTTTGTCCTTTTTCTGGCAACTTTTTCCTTTTTTTATTTTATTCACTGAGCAAATAGAAGTAAAATAAGAAGAAAAAACATATTTAAAAAGTTATTTAATTATTTTGAATATTTAATATTTACTATATATTTGAACACTCATTTTATTCATACTGAATAATAAATTTTTAGATGTTAAAAGTAATTCTATGGTTTATAAATTATTATGATTTCAATTCAGATTATTTTTTATAATAAATATATTTAAATTTAATATTTATATTATTTTAAATAATAATATTAAATAGGTTAATAAAAATTTAAAGTGGAGAAAAGCAAGAGAGGAAAGAAATTTTAGAATGAGATTTATTCTTATTTTTTTTGTTTTAAATTATATAATAAAGTGTGATGCAATTTGTAAATCTACAAACCAAATCCACAATTTAAACAAGCAGGAATGAGAGTACAGTAAATTGTTAAGATGTTGAAAAGTAAGGTTTTTGTGTTTTCTATACTTTTGCTTTGTGTTGTATTTTAGATAAATTCAAATGAAGAGAGATGTTTTGGACAATCTGGAAATTTTTCATTGTTGAAGATACATTAAAATTTAAAGAATCTACATTTTTACCAAATGAATGAGGCTTGTATATTCAGTAATGGTATTCAAAGGTCAGCATTACTTCATCAATAATTGAAACGCTCATTAGGCATACGAGAGTGAGAAGCCATGAGAAGCCAAGAGTTCTACCTCAGTACCCCCTCAAATATTATTTTCGTTGGTTAGAGCCAAGGAGATCTAATACTCCATAGGTTTTCTTTGTGTAGATGGCGCTTGAAGAAAGATATATGATGGGAGTTTATTTTGTCTTCCCATTTGATAACATATAAAAAGCAATAACCGTTAAGATCGTGACACGTATACATGTGATTTGAAAGAGATAAATTAATCTGTCTATTTGTTCTAACTGAACCAAAGAAAGACCGATTTATAAGAGACTGAAGATCAAACCATTAGCACCCCTGACCTCCGCAATACCTAGAACAAGCAGGGCGACCTCTTCAATGCTCATACCACACATTAGAAATAAATATAAAGACCATCAACCCCAATGAAGGTCGTGCAGACCGGGCACAACTTGGTAAAACCAAAGCAAGTCAACCGACCTCCATCCGATAGTCGGCCCCTCTAGTCCACTCCGTAGTACTAAATATGCGTGCAGAAAGGCTACCCAGCTATCTAATGCACCTGCAAAGGGTATAGGCTCAATGGCTCAGTATTGATCAGTCATCTGGCAGTCTCCTGACATACCTGTCGTACCACGCCTCTATCCAATCTGATGTGACATAAAGTAGAAAATCAGAATATAAATATCCCAAAAACCCACCTCGCCTAGGGAGAGGCTGGATCAGAAAAAGAAAACTCTCTCCTCTCTCAAGCTCTAGCAGATTGACTCTCCTTAAAATAAAAAAGTTATCTAAAAATAAGGTCTCTCTCTTTAATACATCAACTGAGGAACCCCATCGGATAGAGACTCTCTCTTCTCTAGGAATTAAGGCCCAAAAGGAGTTAATCTCCCTCTCGTATACTCATAGAAGAATCCTCAAAATAAATGCCCTCTAGAGACTTTTTGAAGATATTTTACTATTTCATTTACTTTTATTTCCTCTTTATATTAAGGATCGAGATTGAGCGTCGGAGGGACTTCACCGTACATCCCCGGTGGACCTCTGACCATCTTTTCTATCTTACAGAACCTCTCTCTCAAGATCAAGTATGGAGGGGCCCAACGGAATCAATTTTGGATCAACAGTCAACCCATTGGATCGAATAGCTGCCAGGTGTTCACATCTAGACACCCTTATAGATCTTGCTTCATCAAGTGGCACCATCTATAGGAACACGAAGGAGACTATCATGTCGCTGGAGTTTCCAAACCAAACCTATTGAGATCCACATGGCAAACCAAGAAAAACTAATAGTCAAATAACAAGAAAGATGGAAAGAAAGAGATAGGGTGAAAAGACTAAGGAATTACCAGTTACATCTAAAAGCCACACGATGAAAAATCAAATAGAAAAAGACGCTGAGGTGAGAAGGAAGAGCAACCATAGAAAAGGAGTGACGTGCACGAATTACTCAATTTGTACAGTTACTTTCCTTAACTCAGACTATTTTTGTTATTATGAACTAGTCAAAAAAATTATAATTTTAGATAAAAGTCTTGTGTATGTGAACCCTAATATGATAAGTACACTAAAGAAGCTTAAAAGCTCCCATCTATGATTCATTTTAACATAAATCCATTGAGAAAAAGATTATTTGTTTAAAGCATACTGTATTATAATTTGAAAAGTGTGAAGTAATTTATGCATGAGAATACTCATTATATTCTTTTGAATCATATGAAATGATATAGTTGCACATAATTAATGATTGTAGTTAGTCAAACCATGAATCTAAAATATCTTACTATTCAAATTAATAACGGGTATTTTCGTTACATACACTTTGTGCAAATTTTTATTTTTCAAAAAAATTCAAAAGCAAGAGAAAGACTAAAGAATCGAGGCCAAGAGCTTGAAAATCACCCAAGGCAAAAATGCTAAGGAACAAACCCAGGACTAAAAAAGCCCGAAAATCTACCAACAAACCAAGGAGCTGGTCAAAGCTAAAAAGCCAAAAGGACAAGATAAAGCTAAGTACACTATACACTCAATGTTCATTGACAAATATGGCTCAATTAATAGCGCGTGTTCTCGCTATATATATATATGCATAGTATAAGTTATTATTTTGCAGATAAATTTCGAAAGTAAAAGAAAGGCTAATAAGCCTAAAATCGCCAGTAAGGCCACGAGTCTGAATCTTTGAAATCGTCAGTAAGGCTAAAAGTTTGAATCTTTGAAATCGCCAGTAAGGCCAAAAGTCTGAATTTTTGAAATTGCCAGTAAGATCACGAGCTTGAATATCGAAAATCATTAGTAAGACCACTAGCCTAAATCTTTGAAATCGCTAGTAAGCCATGAGCCTGAATCTCGAAAATCGCCAGTAAGGCCACGAGCCTGAATCTTTGGAATCGCTAGTAAGGCCATGAACCTGAATTTCGAAAATCGCTAGTAAGGCTAGAGCCTGAATATTTGAAATCACCAGTAAGACCACAAGCCTGAATCTCAAAATCACTAATAAGGCCACAAGTCTGAATCGAAAATCACTAGTAAGGCCATGAACCTGAATCTTTAAAATCGCCAGTAAAGCCACAAGCCTGAATTTCAGAGATCGCCAATAAGGCCGCGAGTCTGAGTCCTTGCTAAAGATGCCTGGAAGTTAATTAAAAAGCTAAAGAGCTCAAAACTAAAAATCAGGGCTAAAAGCCCATAAATGGAAAATATCAGGATAAAAGAGCCTAGGAGATGCGCAAGAGCAAAATGCTCGAAAGCGAACTAAGGGCAAAAGAGCCCAGAAGATATAAGAGTAAAAATGCTCGAATAAAAATTAGGGCTAATGCTCGGGAATGAAGTCAGAGCTAAGTGCCCAGAAAAATGAAAGAGAAAAAGCTTGGAAACACTCTAAGGGCAAAAGAGACCGGAAGCGCAATCAGGGCTAAGTGTCAAAAAAGATGAAAGAGCGAAAGTTTAAAAACACGTTAAGGGCAAAAGAGCCCGAAAGCGAAATAAAGGCTAAGAGGCCAAAAGCACAATCAGAGTTAAATGCCCAAAAAAATAAAAGAATGAAAGCTCAAAAGCACGCTAAAGGAAAAAGAGCCCGAAAGTGAAATCAGGACTAAAAGACCGGAAGCACAATCAGGGCTAAGTGCCCAAAAAAATGAAAGAGCGAAAGCTTAGAAACACGCTAAGGGCAAAAGAGCCTGGAAGCACAATCAGGGCTAAGTGCCTAAAAAAATGAAAGAGCAAAAGCTCAAAAACACGCTAAGGGCAAAAGAGCCTGGAAGTGAAATCAGGGCTAAGAGTCCGAAGCACAATTAGGGCTAAGTGCTGAGAAAGATGAAAGAGCGAAAGCTCAGAAACACACTAAGGGCAAAAGAGCCCGAAAGCGAAATCAGAGCTAAGAGCTCAGAAATGAAATCAAGGCTAATAGCTCAGAATCAAAGTCAGGGCTAAGAGCTCCGCATAAATAAAAGAGCAAAAATGCTCGAAAGCACGTTAAGAGTAAAAGAGTCCAGAAGCGAAATCAAGGCTAAGAGCTCGGAAGCACAATCAGGGCTAAGTTCCTAGAAAGATGAAAGAGCGAAAGCTCAGAAGCACGCTAAGGGCAAAAAAGCTCGAAAGTGAAATCAAATCTAAGAGCTTGAAAGCAAAATCAGAGCTAAGAGCTCGGAAACGAAATCAAGGCTAATAGCCCGGAACCGAAGTCAAGGCTAAGAGCTTAGTAAAAATAAAATAGCAAAAATGCTCATAAGCACATTAAGAGTAGAAGATCCTGGAAATAAAAACTCAGGGCTGTGAGCCTGGACTAAAACAAAAAGCCTAAAAAGCTTAAACAAAATTGGGACTAAAGAGCTTGGAGAATATAAAAAGCAAAAGTGCTCGGATAAAAATCTAAGTGCAACGACCCGAAAATCCGGACCGCTACCGGCGCTAGGATCCAGATCGGCATAAGGCCGCCGGGACCCGTAGCAAGCCTACTATGCATCCTGTACAGCTGGTATAATCCCAAACATAAGCCAACATTTCCATAAAACATTTAAAACTTTACCTTTTACCAGTTTGACCTGTGTATGCACTATGACTGAACTCATAGAACCCTTAGGGTCAGCATACCCTATGTCAAACTCGGTCCATCACATGTAATAACATAAAATAAAACTCATGTACAAAGGGATTATCCAACTCGGGCCAAGCACAATACTATAACTCTGAACATATAACATAATGTCATATTACAATATAACTCTTTTACATCCTTACATAACTTTACATTACATCATGTCCACTACTATTCTATTACATAAACATGTCCATGGACGTAACCTGCTGATCTCCTGACTATCTCTGACCCTGCAAACCTGGGGTTAGGGGAGAGGGGTGAGCTAAAAAGCCCAGTGAGCAGAAACCATAAAAGAAAACAGTTCATTTTAACGTATGCTATCATGGAATGCGTCACATCACAAATATATCACTTCAAGGATGAATCTGTCACCAATAGCCCTCTACATATCAATCTCGTACCATAACAAGTCAACAATACTCTATGCCAGGGGCGATACGGCCACGCCTGGACTCCATATACTCTATGCCAGGGGCGATACGGCCACACCTGGACTCCATATACTCTATGCCAGGGGCGATACGGCCACGCCTGGACTCCTCATCTCATATCATATCATACGTGTCATATCATATTATTCCATATCATGTCATAACATACTGAGGGCTAGAGGATCATCCAGTATCCATCCACATCATTGTCATCGTATTATGCAATGCATCACATTCGTGAATTCTAATGCAAACAACCTATTGCATAACATGGTATTCATGATGCATGAACATGCTTGAACATGCTGAAAACATTTGATTTAAAACATAAGGGTTAGTTCCACTCACCTCTGGCTAGCTCTGGACTAACTCTGAAGCAGCTAACACTGCTAAATACCTCGGTTCCTCGGGTCCGATCCTACACAGGTGGACTCCAGTGAGGTGCCAAACATACTCTAAACAACTCATAAACAACTACCCAAAAACCCCCTAAAGCATCACTTAAACATGCATAGAAAACACTCAATAAAAGGCTGGACATGGCACTTTCGGCGGCACCTTCGGCGGCCGAAAGTTCCAGACAGAGACGAAAGTCAGGCAGGTTCGGTGGCACCTTCGGCGGCCGAACCCTCTCTCCAGAGACGAAAGTCAGGCACTTTCGGCGGCCGAACATTACCTTCGGCGGTCGAAAGTCTGCTTTCAAGCCAAAACTCAACTTTCGGGGGCAAGGTTAGGCGGCCAATCTCTGCATCCTCAGGCAGGTTAGGCGGCCGAAACCACCTTCGGCGGCCGAACCTGAGTTCATCCAGAACTCAGCCTTTGTGCATTTCAAGCCTCCCAAACCTTCCATACACCCCAAAACAAGCACCCAACTTCTCAAACACATGCATACATCCTTAACCATGCACAAAGGAGCTCAAACAAGCTTAAACTCCCAAAAACAACATCTAAAGCATACATAGATAGTTTATGACCCACATAGGCCAAAACCACCAAAACAAACCAAACCTCACATACTCTCTCCCAATCATGCATACTCTCTCCCATAAGCTCAAGGGGCTTGAAAACAGTCCTAAACCCCAACACAAACATCACAAGAACATACATTATCATACATTGGGCATAAAACCCACATGAACCCTAACATGCATATCTACCCCATACTCAACCATCAAAACCTCTTAAAACTCACTTAAAACTTCATGAAACGTAAAAGAAAGCATAGATCCACACTTACCTCTTGAAGATCGAGGGTTTGTGCGAGCTCTAACTTGGAGATGGGAGGAAACTACTCCTTGGGTCTCCAAGCTCCCAAAACTTGATCTAAGCTTGAAAACTCTTCAAAACAACCATGGAACTCATAAAAATATGAAGGAGATAAAGAAAAACATGAAAATGACCAAAGGAGGGCATGAACACACCTGAGCTCGAGAATGGGGAGAAAACTCGCCCATTTTCGGTCTGAGGGGCTTTTATAGGTGGCCAGCCAAACCTCCTTCGGCGGCCTAACGTGCATGCGAAACATCCCCATGTTCGGCGGCCGAACTTGAGGTTCGGCGGCCGAACCTGGTTTGTTCAAACATAGCTTTCGGAGGCCAAAAGCACTCCCGAAACCTTCCCATGTTCGGCGGCCGAACTTCACCTTCGGCGGCCGAACCTGGCAAAAACCTCTTTGGTCTTTTATTTTCAAAACTCACTTCTTTTTCATTTAAAACCATGAAATCAGTAAAAATCATTTTAGAAATCACATTTTACCCCTCTAGAAGACTCTGGCATCATCAAAATTCCATATTCCAACGGAGATTCCGCCGGAAGGTAGGGATTCCGATGCCAGAATCTAGCCGGGTATTACACTAAGCAACAAAAATCCAGAAGACGCTTAAGCGTTAAAAGCTTGAAATAATGTGAAGAGCCAAAAGAGCTTGGCATAAAAATACAGGGCTATGAAAGCTCGGAAGAAGTGCAAGAACAAAAAAACTCAGGCATAAGAATAGTCAGGGCTAAAAGCTTGAAATAATGCAAAGAGCCAAAATAGCTTGGGCATAAAAATAATCAGGTTTAAAGATTCCGGAATAATATGTAAAGGTTTAAGAGCTTGGACGTAGAGTCAGGAATAAAAAAAGCAAAAAATAATATATGAAACTAAAAAACTTAGATGAAAATCAGAGCAAAAAGCCCGGTAAAGAATTGAAGCAATCGTGGAAAATACTCAAGGCTAAAAATTCTGAAGATGATGTAAGTGCTAAAAGCTCACAAAAACAATTCTGTAATACCCGGCTAGACTCCGGTATCGGAATTCCTACCGTCCGGTGGAATCTCGGATGTCGAAAACCTCTAGAAGGGTAAAATCATGTTTTCATAAAATGTTTTAATGTATTTTATGATTTTAAGTAGGAAAGAAATTGAGTTTTGAATGAAAAAGACCATGGAGGCATTTCCAGGTTCGGCCGCCGAACATGGGATAGTTTAGGGGGGCAAGTTAGGCTTCCGAAAGTGGTTCAGGTTCGGCCGCCGAACTTGCATGAGTTTTGGAGGCACTTTAGGCTTCCGAAGGTGGTCTGGCCAGCTCCTATAAAAGGCCCCCATGGCCGAAACGGGCGAGCTTTCTCCCCTATTTTCGGCCAATGGTGAGTCCATGCTCTCCCATTGTTGGTTTTGTTGATTTTCCTCAAATCTTTCAAGTTTTAACGAGTTCTAACTTGGTTTTGAAGAGTTTTGGAGCTAAGATCAAGTTTTGGAGCTTGGAGACCCAAGGAGCTAAATTTCTCCCATCTCCAAGTTAGGATCGTTTCTCCTCTAAATCTTCAAGAGGTAAGCTTCGATCCTACCTCCCTTGTATGTTTTAAGCAAGTTTTGAAGGGTTATGGGGTAGAAATGCATGTTTAGGTTAATATTGAGTTTATGGTTAATGTATGATGTATATGTATGTTTGATGTGTTTGTTTTGGGGTTTAGGTTAGTTTGGAACCCCTATTTGCTTATGGAAGTATGTATGCATGTTTTGGAAGTGTTGGTTTTGAGTTGGATGGTTTGGGAGGCAAATGTGCATTGAATGGCTGAGTTCTGCCACTTTGGAAGAACTCAGGTTCGGCAGCCGAAGGGACTTTCGGCCGCCGAACCTGCCTGTGGAGGCAAGCCTTTGGCTGCCGAACCCCTCCCTCGAAAGTGGACTTTCAGCTCTGGAAGGGAGTTTCGGCAGCCGAAGGTGCCGCCGAACATGCATGAGTTTCGTCTCTGGAAGGAACTTTCGGCCGCCGAAAGTGCATGACTTTCGGCTCTGGAGGGACTTTCGGCCGCCGAACCTGCCGCCGAAAGTGCCCTGTTCAGCCTTCCTTTGCATGTTTTCTATGATTGTTTTAAGGTGTTTTAGGGGTTTTTGGGGAGTATTTTAGAGTCATGTTCTTGTATGTTGGTCCCTCATTTGAGTCTACCTGTGTAGGTTCGGACCCAAGGAACCAGGGACCCCAGCAGTGAGCTAGCTACCTCAGAGTCAGCCTAAGGTGAGTAGAATAACTCTTTATATTACAAAGTAAATAAATAAATTTGAGCATGTTCATGCATCACGATTGCCATGAGATATATTAGGTTGTTGCATTAGAATTCACGAATATGTTGCATTGCATATTATGTTGTTGATGTGGATGAACATTAAATGATCCATTAGCCCTTGTATGAAATGATATGGTATGATTCGATAATGATACGGTATGGAAGTCCAGGAAGACCCATTCTACGTCCCTGGCACTATGTAAGAGAAAGTCCAGGAAGACCCATTCTACGTCCCTGGCACATTGGAATGTTATGACATGTTATGTAAGGGAAAGACCAGGACCCATTCTACGTTCTGGCACTATTGGATTATGTAGAGGACTATTGGTGACAAGTTCATCCTTAATGTGATTTGTTTGTGATGTGATGCATTTCATGAAAGCATGAACTTTTAATATAATATTTTATTATTCTGTTCACTGGGCTCTAGTAGCTCACCCCATTCCCTTAATCCCCCAGGTTGCAGGTACGGGATAGAATCAGGAGGTCAGCAAGAATAAGAAGTCATGTTATATGTAATAGGTAGATGTGGACATGAAAATGATGTAATGTAAAGTATAAGTACAGTAATGTAATGTATTGATGTTTATGAAGGTTTAGAGTTGTGCTTGACCCTAGTATGTTGTTAATCCCTTGCTAGTACATGGTCTTTTTAATGAAACGTTTTAATGATGTTTTATGTAACGACCCGAAAATCCGGACCGCTACCGGCGCTAGGATCCAGGTCGGCATAAGGCCGCCGGGACCCGTAGCAAGCCTAACATTCATCCTGTGAACCTGTTTAATCCCATACATGATCAACACATACATAAACATTTTGGACTTTTCCTCACATTCATTCATTCTTTCATTCATTCTTTTATTCATTCACCAAACTCAACCTGTGCATGCACTAAACATACACATAGTCATAAACATTAACTCCTCTTTGGAGTCTCACATTGCCCCAATGGGGTGACATAACATGTATTGAGTTTGGTTACATAAGCATTAAAAAAATCATGTATTCAACGGGATAACAATATACTAGGGTCAAGCACAACCATAACCTCAATAGACATCATTACATTACATTTCTATGCTATACTTTTACATGATTGTACTTAACATAACATATCACCATTTATCATGTCCACACTAGCTATTACATGACCATGACTTCATTACTCTTGCCGACCTCCTGGTCTACCCTGTACCTACAAACCTGGGGGTTAAGGGAGAGGGGTGAGCTACTAGAGCCCAGTGAGCAGAATAATAAAACATAGTATTTAAAACATATGATATCATGGAATGCATCACAACACAATCGTTTCACATCA
The DNA here is from genome assembly GCF_001659605.2 of Manihot esculenta. NCBI lineage: Eukaryota > Viridiplantae > Streptophyta > Magnoliopsida > Malpighiales > Euphorbiaceae > Manihot > Manihot esculenta. Next base: position 31,560,973 of record NC_035176.2, on the reverse strand, counting down.
AGGATGAACTTGTCACCACTTAGCCCTCCATACAGTCTAATCATGCTAGGGGCGTAGTGCAGGCACATATGGACTTCCATAGCATAACATACATATCCATTCATGCCGGGAGCGTAGTGCAGGCTCACCCGGACTTCCATAGTCTATCATATCATACCATATAAGGGCTAATGGATCATTCAACATTCATCCACACCAACAACATAATGTGCAATGCGACATATTCGTGAATACTAATGCAAGTACCCTAATATATCTCATGGCATTCATGATGCGTGAATCATGCTAAAACGTTCATTATTTACTTTGAAAACATAGAGAGTTATTACACTCACCTCTGGCTAGCTCTGACAAGACTCGAAAGCAGCTATCTCACTGCTGGGGTCCTCGGTTCCTCGGGTCCGAACCTACACAGGTGGACTCAAATGAGGGACCAAACATCTATGATCATGACTCTAAAATACTCCCCAAAAACCCCCCCAAAACATCTTAAAACAATCAAGAAAATCATGCAAAGGAGAGCTGAACAGGGCACTTTCGGCGGCAGGTTCGGCGGCCGAAAGGCCCTCCAGAGCCGAAAGTCATGCACCTTCGGCAGCACTTTCGGCGGCCGAAGGTTCCCTTCAGAGAGGAAACTCATGCATGTTCGGCGGCACCTTCGGCGGCCGAAAGTCATCTTTTGGGGGCAGGGTTCGACAGCCGATTTATGCTACCACAGGCAGGTTCGACGGTTGAAAGAACCTTCGGCTGCCGAACCTGGTTTCTCCCAAAAGGGCAGAAACTCAGCTCAACACGCATAAACGCCTCCTAACACATTCAATCATGCATTTTCCTATTCTACAACATGCATACACAAGCATACAAGCTCCTAGGGACTTCAAACTATCCTAAACCCCAACTACAACACATCAAACAACCCACATTGTTTATAAACATACATAAACCCATAAACATAACAATAACCTATATATACATTTCTACCCCATAGATCATCATAAAACTAGTTTAAAACATGCGAGAAAGGTTGGATCTAAGCTTACCTCTTGAAGATCGAGAGGAAAGACGATCCTAGCTTGGAGGTAGGGAGAAATCCACTCTTTGGTCTCCAAGCTTCCAAACTTGCTCTTTTTGCTCAAATCTCTTCAAATCAACATAAAGCTTGTTAAAACATGAAAGATTGGAGGGAAAACATCAAAAACGAACCGTAGGAGAGCATGAACTCACCGTGGCCGAAAATGGAGAGAAAACTCGCCCGTTTCGGCCATGAAGCTCTTATATAGGGCTGGCAGACCACCTTTCGGCAGCCGAACGTGCCCCCACATCTCATGCAAGTTCGGCGGCCGAACCTTTGAGATTTGCGGAAGCCTAACTTGCCCCCCTAAACCATCCCACGTTCGGCGGCCGAACCTGAAAATGCCTCCTTGGTCACCTTTCATTCAAAACTTAATTTCTTTCTTGCTTAAAACCATAAAATACATGAAAACATTTTATAAAAACATAATTTTACCCTTCTAGAGGTTTCCGACATTCGAGATTCCACCGGACGGTAGGAATTCCGATACCGGAGTCTAGCCGGGTATTACATTTTATGTAAACCAAGCTTAATGTATGATATGTTACCCCATTGGAGCATTTGATGAGGGCTCCAATGTGGGGTTTTATGATTATGAGTTGTGCATGCACAGGTTAAGTTTGGTAAATGAATGAGAAAATTCAAAATTTTTATGCATATGTTTGATCATGTATGGGATTAAACAAGTATACAGGATGTATGTTAAGCTTGCTACGGGTCCCGGCGACCTTAAGTCGATCTGTATCCTAGCACCGGTAGCGGTCCGATTTTCGGGTCATTACAAATTCGGCCATACAAAAGTCTAGGAGGTCTTTTCTAAAAAGAATACAAGTTGATACTAAGAGAAAAAACAAAATATATCACGACCTTTTGAAATTCTCAAACATAGACTAAAGGTCCCATACAAGAACTTACAATAGTTTTCATTACAACCTTTATCAAAACAGTTTGTTTATTATCTCTTTCATTTACATGAACCTAAAGTCTTTATCTCGACATGCCATCAGCGCTAAGTCAAAACATAAATATCCTGCCGACCTAACAAAACTTTAAGATTTCATATAAATGATAGGGCTGAATAGGCCCCTTAAGAAAAATCTAAATAGAAGAGCAAAAAAATAAAATATCAAGCTGCAAATAAAGAAACAGTTCTCAATAATAGAAGATGTGTTATAAAAATTAAAAGACATAAAAGCAGGACAAAAACAAGCCTGCGGTACATCCACAAATCAAAAAATATTTTTAAACTTCTTTAGAAGATATTAGTTCATTAGCCAGGTCAGGCTCAACCTTGGAGATGGCAGGAGTAGCGTGAGCAACTTCGACAGTCGGGTCTGTAGAAGTAACAACTTCCGAGGGAGAAACTTGGGTATCTATGGCCTCTGGAACAAGGGGATTAATAGTCATCTGATTGGCTCGATCACTATCTTTTTCTAAGACACTCCAGAAAGAGATAGTAGGAGTTTTGGAAGCTAAGGTCTCTGAGCCAGGGATCTTAACGGGCTTCTTAACTGGCAAGTCGTCAGGACCATACTGCATATCTTAACCATCAGAATCACATTCAGCCAATCAAAGAGAACTAAAAGACTTGTTCAGCTCATCACGACCGGCCTTTAATCCCAAATTATAGCCGCTAGCATAAAATTATATAGGAGAGTTGATAATCTTGGACCGGTGCTTATTAGACTGTAAATACTTCCAATATCCACTGTCGCCACTCCATTTAATTTTAAATTAAAATTAAATATTGTAAAAAATTATTAGAATTTAATAAAAAATGATTTCACTTAATATTATTTACATGGAAATCATTTAATTAGCCCTTAGAAATTCTTTTTATTTTATTTTTCTTTTATTCTTTATTTTCTTATTTATTTTAATTTTAAATTTATTTTTTATTTTAATTAATAATTATTTTTTACAAAAATTATTGTAATTTAATAGTAACTATTAATATTTAATACATTTATAATCATTATTAATTAATTTACTATATTATTTTGTTAATTTAATTTTTTTATATATTTTTAATGATAAAATATTATGTAAAATTCAGGTTTAAATGTTATAAAAATATTAATAATGATTTTTTAATAAATATGATAAAAATATTGTTATTATAAGAATATATATTTATATTTAGTTTACAAATAATAAAAATAATAAATAAATTAAATTAATTTAAATTTTATTATTATTTATATAATATGAAAAATTTAATTAAATTTAAATTAATTTTAAATAAACAAATTATTTTATAAATATAAATAAATTCAATTCAATTGATAAAATTAAATTATTTTTTTTAAAAAAATTGCATACTAAATAAGGATTAACATTTAAAAATTTATTAAAAATAAATTATAAAATGCAAAAATCAATCTTAATACTCCAAAATTAATATATATATATATATATATATTTTTTTTTTTTTTGAGATGAAATTGGAAATTTAAAAAATAAAATTTAAAATTTTTAAAATTTATTTAGATATATTTATTATTAAATTAAATCTATAAATATAATATATATATTTTAATATGGCATTAATTCGACATAAATATTAGATTCCGTTACTTATACCCTATGCCATTTATGCATGCTCTGTAATAACTTGCATCATTTAATACCGTATATTCATTTTTATGTCCAATACGACTGTCGATGGAGAATTACACTTCATTTTTGCAATGCTGTCAGAGACTGTAAAATGAGATGTACACGTGTCTTAGGCTACAGTGACGCAGAAGCAATCATAGATGGCAGAACATATTAAATGTTTTTTCCTCAAATATTTAAAATATTTTTGAAAAAATTGAACCGAGCCTAAAGCTTTTTGCGCTGGAGATATAGAGACGGTGACATGATTGATTTGATCAGCCAGCAGTAGCACTAGCACTAGGAAAGCACTGAGAGGCCAGAAGCGGGAAAGCGAGGAAGAAAACTAATCTGGTGCTAGAAATTGAAAACACAGTTCGAATCCAGCATTCATCAAACAACTTATCTTCTAGAGCTTGAAAGCTCTCTCCCTCTCTCTTCTCTTCATTAAAATTACAAACACATATGATCCATGGCTGATGCTCATCAGCTGCCTCCTTCTGTAGAGCAACTCATAGCTAAAATATGTACTGATCAGAACCAACCACCACTCGGACTCCCGGCTCGCCGAGTGCTTGCTTCACTGGAGGAAGAAGTGGTTCTCGAGATTCTTTGTACAATAGCCAGTTCTGAAATTAGGAAATCTTTTGACGGTTTTGTATTTTACTTGGTTAAACAGAAGGTAGGTAATAGTTCCCCTGTTAAACGCCTTTGTTTGTCTCCGACTTCGCCGCAACAGTCGAGTCGCAGCTCCGCACCTGCGTGGTTGATGATGCACCAGCAATGTACTCTCACTATATTTTTCTCGTTTGTTTGCTTATTTACTTGTGAACCAGAACATTTGGGAATATATTCTTTTATTTATTTTTTGACACGGTGATTATAGGTGAATCTATTTTTGAATCCCCGATATCGATGTCCCTATCCAGGGATACTAGCTGTAGCTCAGAAGCAGTGAGCAGAACCGAAATTAGTCCACAGCTGCAGGCATTGGGTGAACTCGAATTCAGAAAGGCATTTCTTATATTGAGTTATATGGGCAGGTGCGTTTATATGCCATTCCGATTCTTGCAGTTTGCAGCATTCGAGTTTTATACTGTTTTTTATTTTGTCCCTTTTGACAATAGCTATAAGCTGGAGGAAGTGATATCTGCGGATAAGATTCGAGCGATGGGACATTTGCCGATGGATAAATTTGAGGCTGAAGTTTGGAAAGCTGTGGGCAATAGATGTGGGTATATCAAGGAGAATGAACGCGTGAAGGTGCTATTTCTACACAATATCGACTGGTTTTTCCCTATTGTTTTCGTCATATATTGTCTTGCACTTTGAAGTTCATTTTTATAGCCATCGTTTAAAGTTAAATATCCTTTTGTTTTCAGATTGCTAAAATCATGATTGCAATATCAGATATCTTTTTATTGTCGGGATATTGGCCATTGCGTTGAAGAATTTAGATTATAATGTGATTTGATATGTATGAAAATAACTATCTGTAATTTTGGGTGTGCGTATTGCAGTATCTTGTCTGGGATTGTGGAAAAACACACATTTACCACTGCCATGTTAGTTCGGGCGGAACTTATAGGTTCAAGGTTAGTAATTTTCCTTAGCCATTTGCACAACATGCGATCATGTGTGTGCACATCCATGGAAATGCAGAGAAAGTCTTGTTTTATGACGGCAAGTTTGGCTTTAAATATATTAATTATTGCTCAAGTTAACCTCATTTCTGTTGGAAAGAATTCTAAGGCCATTGTTGCAAGCTTTCTTCTAATATATTATTTCTTCCTACTGATTCCTCCAGCTAATTTCTGTTTTAATCATAGAATTAAAATTCGGCACTGTGAACTATTATAATTTTTAAAGTCTATCAAGTTTTATACTCCTTATTCTTCAGGAGCAGAAAAAACTTGGTAATAATTTGAAATCAAGGTTGGCCTTCTGTTGAAAGTTTTGAGTTTGAATGCTTTTATAGGGATTATCATGTTAGATTATATAATAATTCCATATATTTCTTGAGCTTATTTCAGGGACCTTATCTAACCACGATGAGCAATTTCCTACAAAGGGTGTTAGGGGATGATAATGTTCTAATGGTGAAATTTGGAAAAGAGGATGCTGACAAGAGGTGTTCAACAAGTAGTCCAGTCGATTATTATGCTAAGTGTTCAACAAGTAGTTCAGTCGACTATTATGCTAAGTATGGCAGCTTAGCTAGAGAAGGGATTGTCGTTGGTTTACGCCGATACCGCTTTTTTGGTGAGCCTATAGATTGCTTGTCATGAAATGCATATTGAACTTGCTATTCTAATGCTCCTTTGTTATTATTCTACCGTTAGTCAAGCTTTGAACAGTCTCCTCTTTAAAGTCATGGTGTGGGATGATAACTTTTTATATATATATATATATAAAATTTAATGTTTATAATCTATTATTCTATGTTTGAGCATACCTGACATTGATATATCTTTCTTACCAATAAAAACTAAGACATTTGTTGGTTTAGGAATTTGGTTTCTGGAACAGATTGCATTTTTAAAGTGCTCATTGCAGATAGCTTCTGTTCAGCGTAACCGTGTTGTTAATATTTATGCTTTACCCTCTTGGTATGAAAGATACTGGTCGAACTTAGACTTTAATCCCCCTCTCTTCCAAACGTTAACTGGAAAGCCATTATGTCATGTCTTTTGGTATGATATGTAGACCTTGCATTACAACAACCATCCATCTTCAGTCCTCCATACTACTATGAGTTGATGCTCTGCATATTTATGCCCAGGATTGCAAAAGCTTCTGCTTCTGTTTTTGGAAAAAAAGTGAATGTAAAATTATGCAACATGGAGCCAATAAATGAACATTTCTTGTCTTTTTTTATGTGAGGCTAAACATACATGATACCTTTGTGGGCTTTCAATATTTATTACCCCCCTGCTCCAGGCGACTCTAATTACTTAATGATTTTGTTTATTGTTGACTAGTGTTTAAAGATGGTGGCAAAGAAGAAAAGAAGAAAAACCCAACCACTTCACCTGTTAAATGCTTCTTTGTTCGCACAGAGTCTGATGCTTTTAAGGACAGTCGAGATTATATTTTGCATGGAAAAACAATTCGTGAAGCTAGATCTATATTTATGGATGTAGATAAATTGCCTAGTTTATCCAACTGTATGGCTAGGTTGGTAAAACTAAGACCTCCGAGCTTCCCTACTTATGACCTAAGTTTAGGTATGTTTTGTCAAATAGGTTGAGAATTATTCTTTTCCCCCTGTTTTGAAATGCAGATTCTCTCTTATTTTGTCAAAGACTGTGAACTTAGAAGTTAACTTATCAAGTGTGAAGATAGAGAAAATAGATGATATACCATGCCTGGTATGATTTATAATTTTCATTCTTGCCTCCATTCCGTTTAGATTTATAAATTATTTTTTTGTTTCTTTACTTGATACCACATCTTGAAATATTTTTAGGTTTTTATCCTTTTATGTTTCAATTGCAGGATAATGATGGTAACATTGTCAAAGGCAAGGATGGAAAACTTTTAATACATACGGATGGAACTGGTTTTATATCAGAGGATTTGGCTTTAAAATGCCCAAGGAGAGTGCAAAAGGGAAAGTGCATTGATGCCAATGAAATGGAGGTTTGTAATTTTGGGCGTCTCTATGACTTTCTCATCAATTAAAATAAAGGCGACAGTATGCAAACTTTTTGCTGATTTATTTTGTATGATAAATGTTTGATGATCATGCATCTTTAGGTTTAATGTTATAAATCTATGAATCTGTGTGTGATTCTTTGTTTCAAACTGGACATTGATTTATCAATGACCAATTTTTTTCCTTTTTCAACCCTTAACTGTAATAGAAAAAATCAGAAAGAAATTAGGTAGTTTGAAGGAAATAAAGTTGTAGTGTAGGAAGCAAATAAGTAGCACAATTATGGGGATATAGTTTGAATATCTTCCTATTTAGCAAGCTTGATTCTTGGAAGGATTGTACATAAATTTGTATTAATTCTTGATGTAGCATACATAATTTTCTACTCCAATAATATGGTATTAGGCAGTGAGGCCTAATGCTTGTAGATCTAGGACCCAACAGCATGGTGGCTGAGCCCCAATGAGACCCCTAAGTTGAGCTAATTGAGCTAGACTCAGGTTGATCCATGGGCTAGCCCAATGGGCCATCGCATGCAATACCAAGTGATAACAGGGCGTGTGAAGCCTATGCTAAACCTACTTGCACTCAAGTAGGAGTTTTGGAATATGGCTCATGGTAAAAAGTCCCATATCAGCTTTGGACAGGAAAATTAAATGGCATACAAGTGTCGGAAAAATAGAAACAAAATGACTTGGCCATCCATTTTGGTGCTGGGGAATTCAATTCAGTGTGTAATTGTGTCTATTTGTTAATCCATACTCCTAGGCATGTGATTTTTAACAAAAATAATTATATTTTTTAGTGAATTACTATCAAGTCCTTGTGGCTTGTCAATCTTAACTATGTAATTCTTATTTGAAAATCAGTCAATTAAAACAATTTTATATTTTGTGAAACCGAAGTTACTGAACTCTTTAGTACTATCAAAGAAAATGTTAGTCATCTTTTTTTAACCATAAATATTTATATCGTTTAGTCCTTGTACTTTTAACTATACATATTATTTAGTTTCTGTGATTTTAATATATCCATACTCTCCTTGACAAAGACTAAAACAAATTGACTAACATTGTATTTGATAGGACTAAAAAGTTTGATTTTGCACAATATAGGGACCTTTTAATTGAGTGATATAGGGATTAAATAGTTAATTTTGAAAAAAAAAATAGGGACTTGATAGGAATTTACTATATATTTTTCCTTTATATTCCCATATACTATTCAGCGTACCAGCTTTTTCCTATTAATTGAAGCTGAAAAGAATCAAATTGTTATCTTATCCCTATGAGTTGTTTATGCATATTCGTTTTCTGCTGCATATAGAAAGAATCTTTGAAGTTTGAAACAGTGCAAGGATGGGAAGTGGTGTTGTTATATTGCTGTAATTTTTTAATAGAAAATCAACTTATTTCTCCTTTTGTGTTCATTAGATGTGTTATAGGTTAGAGGTTATAGGAAATAAATATGTTAATATAGAAAGTAAATATTGATAGATGTGGTAGTCCCTTAATTTTAGGGATTGTATGATTATAGGCTTAATTTTCTTTTCTTTTTAGATGCGGTCTCTTATGTATAAGTATGTTGTAATCTCTATTGTAATAGATAACAAATATTACTTTTTTACATGATATCAGAGCCATTTTCGTAGAGATTTTTTTTTCTCCTTTAAAGTTTAAATTTTTTTTTTTTAGACTTAGGGCTCCTATTCTTTTGGATTACCCATCTAGGTAATATTTATCTCTCACCGCCCACCTAGGAAGGACGCCGAAGCGCTGGCGAAGCTACCTTGAAGAGCTGACAGGTGTCCAGCCGGTGAATGCTCTTCACGCGCCGCGACAAGGTTCTGACGCCGTCTCACTCGTGGGCGCGTGGAGGCGTGTCGCCTGTCCATCGCTGCTCCGGTCACCCTCGCCGGAGTCGCCTTGTAGCTCCCTCGTTAGATCTGAGGTTCATTTGACGGTTAGGTGTTGGGTGGAGGCATTTTTAGTACTGTTCAGGTCTTGATTCTGTGTTCCTTTTGTTGCTATTGTTTTGGGTTGGTTGTTCTCATGGCTGAAGTTAAAAATACCGTAGTTGAGGTGATTTCTGTGTTAACTAAAATCACGGAACACAAATTGAATGGATCTAATTTTCTGGATTGGAGTAAGACTATCCGTATTTATTTACGAAGTATCGGAGTGGATGATCATCTTAGCAAGGATCCTCCAATTGATAAAACTAGGAGAGATTGGATGAAGGATGATACTTGATTATTTTTGCAGATCCGAAATTCTATTCATAGTGAGGTAATCAGCCTTATTAATCACTATGAATTTGTTAAAGAATTAATGGATTATTTGGAGTTTTTATATTCTGCCAAATTGAATATTTCTCGTATTTATGATGTGTGTAAGATGTTTTATCGAGCTGAGAAAATAATAGAATTCTGACCTCCTATTTTATGGATTTTAAAAGAGTGTATGAGAAACTTAATATCTTGATGCCTTTTAGTACAGATGTGAAAACGCAACAAGTTCAACGAGAGCAAATGGTTGTTATGAGCTTCCTTGCAAGTCTCCCTCCAGAGTTTGAGACAGCTAAATCTGAATTCTTTCTGACTCTGAAATATCATCGTTACATGATGTTTTCATTAGGGTGTTGCGTATAGTCTTCAATTCCTTCATACACCACTAGTGCTCTTGCTGGTCGCAATGATAATGGCAGATAGAATAACAGAGGTGGGCACAAGGGAGGTTTTAATGGTGATAGAGGATCTTAATGTTTTGGGGAAGCAGTTTCTACCTCTGACTCTAGTGGAATCATTTGTTATTACTGCCGTAAACTCGGACATACAAAGAAGACATGCCTGAAACTTCAGAATAAGAATTAACCTTACTAATGACGCATATGGCAGTTGAGGCCTCTTTTGATCAAAAAATTTTGATATCTTGTAACGCCCCGGAAATCCGGACCGCTACCGGCGCTAGGATTCAGGTCGGCTTAAGGCCGCCGGAACCTGTAGCAAGCCTACATACATCCTGTTTACCTGTTTAATCCCATACATGATCAACAAACATACATAAGAATTAAAAACTTTTCTTTTTCTTCATTCACCAAACTCAACCTGTGCATGCACTATGTTCATCATATACATAAACATTAATCCCTCTGTGGGATTTCATCAAAGCCTCAATTGGAACAATTGGTACTCACTCTCACCAGACTATTCCCTTAAAGTGGGAGGTCAAGGGTTCGAGCAGTGGGGGAGGCGACCTAATTTCCAAAGGGAAATTTGGGCCAAATCCACTTGGGGTAAGATGGGCCGTAGGTGCTCTCCCGAGGGACAAATCCTGCCCGGATCCCGTGAGGGTGAGGGGATGTTAAGACAGTGCCGGTCACGGAGGATGGCCGGGCTGTTACATAAAAAGGCGCCTTTTTATGTAACAGCCCGGCCCTTCTCGCACGGCACTGTTACCACCCACAGCCCGTGACCTCCTTCGGGCCCCGCCACTGTGAGCAGCTCTTAACATCCCTTCACCCTCACGGGTTCCAGGCAGGATTTGTCCCTCGGGAGAGCACCTACGGCCCATCTTACCCCAAGTGGATTTGGCCCAAATTTCCCTTTGGAAATTAGGTCGCCTCCCCCACTGCTCGAACCCTTGACCTCCCACTTTAAGGGAATAGTCTGGTGAGAGTGAGTACCAATTGTTTTTGTCCAATCTTAAGTCTCATGCATTGTCTTTTTATGTTACTCTTATTGATGGCACTAAATTTTCTGTCATGGGTTCTGGACATGTCAACTTAACTCATTCTCTTTCTGTATCCTCTGTGTTATGTCTTCCTAAGTTCTCCTTTAATTTTCTTTTCGTTAGTAAACTCACTGGTACACTGAATTGTTGTGTCTCATTCTTTTCTGATCATTATATTTTTTAGGATCTTTCGACGGAGCAGATTATTGGTAGAGGGCGTGGGTCAGAGGGCCTTTACGTCTTGGATCAACAACTACCTAGATTTTTTGCATGTTCCACGAGGTTAACATCTTTTGATGTTCATTGTCATTTGGAGCATCCTTCTCTCTCGGCTTTGAAGAAGTTATGTCCACAGTTTTACTCTTTGTCTGTTCTAGATTGTAAGTCTTGTCAATTTGTCAAACATTACTGTTTACCTACATTGTCTCGAGTCAATAAACGGGCTTCGTCCCCCTTTGAGTTAGTCCATTCAGATGTTTGGGGTCCTTATTCTATCATGTCTAAGTTTGGCTTTAAGTACTTTATTACTTTTGTTGATGATTTCTCTCGCACTACTTGGTTATTTTTAATGAAGAGTCATTCAAAATTATTCTCTATTTTTTGTGCTTTTTATGCTAAAATCCAAATTCAATTCAATATTTCCATTTGAATTTTGTAAAGTGATAATGCTAAAGAGTATCTTTCTGGGGAATTTCAATCTTATTTATTACAAAAAGGGATTCTTCATCGGTCTTCCTGTGTGGACACTCCTTCAAAGAATGAAGTTGCCGAAAGAAAAAATCGATATCTTCTTGAAGTAGTCAGAGCCCTCTTATTTCGAATGAAAGTACCTAAATGCTTTTGGCCTGATGCTGTATCTACTGCTTGTTTTTTATCAATCGCATACCCTTCTCCATCCTTCATGTTGATATCCCTTGTAATATTTTGTTTTCCAATAAATCTTTATTTCCTATTGAGCCATGTTCTTTGGTTGTACTTGTTTTGTTCGTGATGTTTGTGATGTTCGTTTACAGATTACTAAATTGGATCCCAAATCACTCAAATGTGTCTTTATTGGCTACTCTCGACTTCAAAAAGGGTATCGTTGTTTTTCTCCTGATCTTAATCGGTACCTTGTATCTGCTGATGTAACATTCTTGGAGTCAACTTCGTTCTTTCCGCCATCATCTGTTTATGACACCTAGGGGTAGGAAGATGACCTCTTGTTATACACGGTTCGCTCTTTGTCTCCTCAGACTCTTTCTGCACCTTCTGCTCATGTGCCAGGTTGCCCTCCCATTTATCATATTTATTCTAGACGCTTAGAGGACTATGACTTCGCTTCGCTACCAGCTTCTTCGTTGACAAATCTTGCTCCCACTGATCCTTCACCGTCTGATTTGGAGTTGTCCATTGCTCTTCGCAAAGGTAAATGTACTTGCACTCATCCCATTCCGTCTTTTGTATCCTATGGTCAATTATCCTCTTATTCTCGTTGTTTTGCCACTACTTGAAATTCTATTTCAGTCCCCAAAAATGTTATCGAGACTTTATCCTATCTTGGTTGGCGTATTGCAATGGATAAGGAAATGGTAGCCCTAGACACTAATGGTACTTGGGAGTTGATGTCCTTGACCCCAAGAAAACGGGCTATTGGGTGTAAATGGGTGTTTGCAATGAAAGTAAACCCTGATGGATCTGTTGCTCGCCTCAAGGTCCGTTTAGTAGCCAAATGTTATGCTCAAACTTATGGCATTGACTATTCTAATATATTCTCTCTAGTTGTCAAGCTCGCATTTGTTCGATTGTTTATTTCCTTGGTAGCTATACATGATTGGCCTTTGCATCAACGGGATACTAAAAATGCTTTTCTCCATGGTGACCTTTAGGAGGAAGTTTATATTGAGCAACCACCTGATTTTGTTACTAGGGCGAGTTAGGCAAGGTTTGTAGACTTCGAAAATCCCTCTATGGCTTGAAACAGAGTCCTCAGGCATGGTTTGACAGGTTTAGTGAGGTGGTCCAACAGTTTGAAATGAAGATGAGTAAGTGTGATCACTCAGTGTTCTATAGAAATTCTAATAGTGGAGTAATTTTACTTGTAGTATGTGGATGATATTGTTATCACAGAAGCTGACATTTCTGGCACTACATTCCTAAAAGAATTTCTCAAAACACAGTTTCATACAAAGGATTTGGGCTCCTTAAAATATTTTTTTGGCATTGAAGTTATGCGGTGTAAGAAAGACATTTTCTTATCTCAAAGAAAATATGTTTTGATTTGTTGGTAGAAACAAGAAAATTGGGTGCTAAGCCTTGTAGTGCATCAATGACCTCTAATCTTCAACTTAACACAGAAGACAATGAGCTATTTGTAGATCCTGAAATGTATAGAAGATTAGTTGGCAAGATGAATTATTTGACGGTGACTCGTCCTGATATTGCATGTTCAGTGAATGTGGTAAGTCAGTTTATGTCCTTTTCTACTGTTGCTCAGTGGGATGCTCTGGGACATATTTTTTGCTACTTGAAAGGGGCTCCAACAAAGCATCAACGTCGAATTGCCACGGGCGACCTAGCAAAATGCCTCAGCAATCCATATCCACAACATCACAATTAACAGGTTCAATATAAGATTTACCGATCGAGATAGGCACGCTGCAGATTCTGTTGACCTCAATTGTCGGTCCTTCCTTAATTCATCCGACTTTGTATGGTGAGGGGTGAGGCTGTGTAGGCAACTGTAATTTTTCCACCAATTGCTTAGCTATCAGATTCTCACAACTGCAGCTATCTATGATTAGCCTGCAAATTGCCTCTCCTACTCGACACTTTGCCTGGAAAATCTTCCTCCTTTGCGTCTCATCCTCCTGTTTTGTTGAACATAAGATTTTCTTCACCTATAGGTGACCTCAGGATTGGCGGCCACAGGATTGGCAACTGGCTGGGGGTGTGCGGCGGCGGGTGGTTGGTGGATTCCCTGCTGTAGGGTCAATTGTCCGATCATCTTCCTTAATTCTGCCAAAGATGCCTCAATTGCAGCAAGTCGCGCCTCTTGGTTATCTGCCATGGTCGAACTTTTCTCTGATACCAATATGATAAAGGACTATTTAGACTCTGTCAGGAGTTTCAACCAATATCGTTTGACGAAATAAGAGAAAAGATAGGATAAAAGACTAAAAGTCTTATTGAAATTCCTCAAAGATTGAAAAGTGCGTTTCTAATAGCCAAGGGAGGCTATTTATAATAGAAATAAAACCCTAATATGCAAAATTACGAAAATATCCAAAATATCTAAAAAAATAATTAAATTGCAAAATTGACCCCCTACGGCCCTCGTCACACTTTTGAAAATCGTGCGTCTCGAAATTTCCTTTCCAAAAAGCTATTGTGGGTCTCTATCGGATGTCGGCAACAAAAGTTAGGCCCGGTTCAAGTCTGCCGTAAAGCCCAAGGCTAACTGCTCCATATCACAAGGTCTCTTCTATGGTAACTATGGGTATTCAAATATTGAATGCTTTTCTGATGCTGATTGGGTAAACTCGAAGGTTGATAGGAGGTCAACCTTTAGATTTTTGTTTTTATGGGAGGTAACCTGGTCTCATGAAAAAGTAAGGAGCAAAATGTGGTCTCTCGTTCTAGTGCTGAATCTAAATATCGAGTCATGGCACAAGCCGTCTGTGAAGTCTTGTGGGTGTGTCAATTGTTGGAAGAGGTTGGGTTCACAAATTCACTGCCTGCTAAGTTGTGGTATGATAATCAAGCAGTTATCCACATTGTCTCCAATCCAGTATTATTCATGAGAGGACTAAATACATCGAGGTTGACTGTCATTTTATTCGTGAGAAGGTCCAATAAAAGATAATCTCAACAAGACATATCCGAACCGGAAAACAACTAGGAGATATCTTCACTAAGGCTCTACATGGGACTTGAGTTGATTATATATGTAATAAGTTGGGCATAATTAACATTTATGCTCCAACTTGAGGGGAGTATTATAGGTTATAGGAAGTAAATATGTTAATATAGAAAGTAAATATTAATAGATGTGTTAGTTGCTTAATCTTAGGGATTGCATGATCATAGGCTTGATTTCCTTTTCTTTCTAGATACGGTCTCTCATATATAAGTATGTTGTAATCTTTATTGCAATAGATAACAAATATTACCTTTCTACAAGATGTTTTGGTTGTTAACATACTTGTTCATATATTGTGCTAATATAAAAATGTGCAAGTGATATCTCATTCTCTTATCTATAGTTTCACATATGCCTCGTGGTTGTATTTCATCCATATATTGTTTTCTCTGCTTGAATTTACTCTTTACTCATAATAAGTTCAGAATTCATGGGTTGAACATTTTACTTTTGCATTGCCTTCTGTTTATAGGATGTAATGCGACTCATCCCCTTTTCTATTGCTTTTCAATGTTGACAGAGACTGCTTGATTGTAATGAGCTCATGGGGAAATCTTCAGAAGTGAAATTTCCAGAATCTAATTCTGGGGAACCGGTATGTTTGACAGTCTGTCAGTGCTTCCTTTTGCCTCTCATTCACTCTACAACTTATCCATCATCTTTCCATTTCTTTTTCCAAGCCTTTGCTGATTCAGTTCCGCCTTTTCCACAATGGTGGTGCTGTCAAAGGAACTCTCCTTGTCAATAAGAAGGTAATCTTAGTAATTTTCCATTTTAGAGGAAGGATAATGTATGGACTTTTACCCAGTTTTTTTGTGCAATATATCTTATTTCGTCCATTTTTTTTAAAAAAAAAACTTTCATATTTTATTCATATATTATTTTGGTTGATGCTGCATCTACTAGACCTTTGATCTTGTTGAGACTTGTAACAGTTTGTGGATTATTTGTCTCTTTAGTTTGAAAGAATGCAATAGTTTCTCCTTTTGGTATCTGAAGAATTTTGGGAGGAATTTTTTATTCTATATCGATTAAATTGATCTTTACAAGGTTTGAATATTTATGCACAAATAATCAATCTAAATTAGGAATATTTACAACAAGAATAAAATACCCTTAACTCAAGCCTAATTAGGATTCCAAAAATTTAAATCATCCTAATTAGGAACCTTCTATGTTGGTCAATACTTCCCCTTAAGTTGATGTATAGATATTACACATGCCCAACTTGCAAACCAAGGTATGATAAGTCTTGTTGCTGAGCCATTTGGTAAACACATCAGCTAGTTGTTCATCGGAAGCCACATGATCTAACCTCAAGACACCATTTATTAACTTCTCTTTAATGAAGTGTCGATCAATCTCTATATGCTTCGTTCGGTCATGTTGAACTAGATTGTGAGCTATACTGATGGCAGTTTTATTGTCATAGTATAAGAGGAGTTTGTCCCTCTCCAATAGTTTCAATTCCTCCGATAATCTCTACAACCATAGCAGTTCACAAGCACCTTGTACCATTGCTCTATATTCCGCCTCAGCACTTGATCGAGCAACAAACACTTTGCTTTTTTGCTTCTCCAAGTGGCAAGGTTTTCTCTTACAAGTGTACAGTACCCACTAGTCGATCTTTTATTATCAAGGGATCCAGCCCAATATGCATCTGTGAATGAATGTATACGAAGATGACCGTGTTTAGAGAATAGGAGATTTTTTCTAGGAGCAGACTTCAAGTATCGCAAAATGTGAAAAACAGCTTGTATGTGAGACTCACGAGGATTATGCATAAACTGACTGACTAAGCAGACTGCATATGCTATGTCTGGTCAAGTATGCGAAAGATAAATCAGTCGGCCTACCAACCTTTGATATCTGCCCATATCCACGAATTCACCAATCTCTGCTTGTAGTTTGTGATTGCTCTCAATGGGAGTTTCTACTGGTTTTCAACCTAACATACCAGTTTCTTCTAAAAGATGTAGAATGTATTTTATCTGAGAAATAAAGATTCCCTTCTTTGGCCTAGCAATCTCGATTCCCAGGAAATATTGCAGTTTTCCTAAATTTTTAATTTCAAACTTCTGAGCCAAAAGCCTTTTCAGCGGGGTCATCTCTTCAGTGCCATCCCCTGTCATTACTATATCATCAACATAGACTATAAGAAGAATAATTTTATTCCTACGACATCTGATAAATAGGATATGGTTAGCATTGCTCTGTGGATAGCCAAAAGAAATCATAGCTTTACTGAATTGATCAAACCAAACTCTGAGTGACTGCTTCAATCCATACAAAGCCTTTTTTAGCCTGCACACCTCTCCTTGTGTTTTTTCATGAGCAAATTCAGGAGGAATTCCCATATACACTTCCTCCTCCAAGTCTCTGTGAAGGAATGTATTTTTTACATCAAATTATTGTAGATCCCAGTCAAGGTTGATAGCGCAAGATAACAATACTCTAATTGAGTTTATTTTTGCAACAGGAGCAAATGTCTCCTAGTAATCCACTCCATAGGTTTGTGTTTTACAGTGAATACCCATTTGTTGCCAACAAATTTCTTTCCAGGTGGGAGAGTGACAAGCTTCCAGGTCTCATTTTTAGCTTGTGCTTTCATCTTTTCAATCGTTGCTCCTTTTCGTTCAGGATCTGCAAGAGTTTCCTATACTCGCAAGTATCACAAAACTAAAGAATCACTTTGAGTCTTAGAAAATAAATTAGGATAAAGTTTATCTAAAACAAAGAAGGATAGGTGTCCTAACCGTCGATACCACTGTATGATTTCCTAGTTGACATTTTGATTTCTTCCAAAAAGAGCCCGAGATGAATTCAAATTTAGATTCCCTTTCAACATATATAAGCCATCGTGCAATCTACCATTGCCAATCCTCTTTCCAATTTGAAGGTCCTGAATAACACGGTGGTCAGGAAAAAATTCAATTTTACAGTTAAGTGCTTTGATGAGAACACTAACAGATAAAAGATTAACAAGGAAATAAGAAACATGAAGAACAGAGGATAGCTTGATATTTGGAGTACAAATAATAGAACCGGTTCCAGATACAAGAGTGAAAGAACCATTTGTGATTCTGACAGTGTCTTTTTGTAGACATGGAAGATAATTAAAGAAGCCTTTAGAGGAGTCTGTCATATGTCTATTTGCACCAGAATCAATAATCCATGGAGCAGAATTAAGAGATGAAACAAAAGCATTATCAGAAGTTCTTACATTATCTACACAAGTCACTGCTATTTTAAGAAAAAACTACCATTTTTCTATCAAAAACAGTGGAAAATTATTGTTATTGAAGAAAGAATTACTGTTCACCCGCGAACAAGGCACAGGTCCAACAGATCAGAAGCACGACTTGAAGGTGAGTCTGCTGGAAAGGATCGCCGTTAAAAAAGACAACTGGAAAACGTCACACGCGCCGACACGTGGGAAAGACCCAGAATCTTGCGAGGTCCATGAGCCTCATGCCCGTGGCTTTCCAGCGTCGAAACTGGCCGGCTGGCAGGCAACGGTTTGGTGCCCTGCTGGTGGTGGCGGTAAGATGAAAAAAGGTTCCTAGTAGGGTAGTACCAAAAAGGTAGATCTAGTGTTTTAAAAACCCTAAGAGAAAAATTGAATTTAAACCCTCAGGAAAAAAGCTCTTATACCACAGAGAATTTTGAGAAGAATTTTTTGAAGAATTTTTTTTTCTATTTCGATTGAATTGATCTATGCACAAAAAATCAACCTAAATTAGGAATATTTACGATAAAAATAAAAATCTCTTAACTCAATCTAATTAGGATCTCAAAGATTTGAATCCTCCTAATTACGATTTCAAAAATTTGAATCCTCCTAATTAGGAACCTTTTATGTTGGTCAATGGTATCAGATTTTTGGAGTTTCAATAATAGGATCATCATAATTTGCCTTTTTATTTATGTTTCCTCTTCTTTATTTAAGAAGGGAACTTGAATCAAAATTCTAATTTTGGGTTAAGGATAGCAGCCCAAAATATTTAACCCAGTTCAAATTGCAGGCTATCTCATTTATCCTTTTTGTTGCTCATCAGTTATGGTTGGAGTAATCGAGTAGAGTGGATAAGATTGTAAAAAAATTGGAATGAATTAATACCTCACAATTTTATTTTCCTTCTAGATTAGCTTGTTAAGGGTGGGGAGTGGGGACTGGTGGTGTTTTGGGCTTGCTATTCTGAAGCTTCTAATGATTTTAATTTAATATCATGGCTCCTTTCCTGCTTCTATGTTCCTTTGTTCTTCTTTTGGATCTCTTAAATTGTTCTCTGTTCTTTTATCGGATCTTTCAGACTGTTCTTTCATCTTCCTTTGGGATCTCTATTCTCTCTTATGTGTAAACTTGTTGGAAATTGTTAAAAGTTTTTAGCATAAGAAAATGGAGAGGGAAGGAATGGAAAAGAAGGAAAATAATAAAAAAAGCTACATCTTTACTCGATTACTATCTTCTTTTTTACATTAATTAGTAATGCATAGTTATAATGAGAAACTATCAAGATATGGATCCTAAAATTAAAGAAATGTATCCTTGAATTAAGAGGACAATTAATCCTAAATTTAAGGAGAATTTCATCAATTCTAGAAATACTACTCTTCAACCTGCATCTGTGTAGTCACTGACCTTACTCATGAAGCGTGACTACTTTAACCTAAAATATCTTCTAGCAAAGGATACTTGGACATTGATATGCCTGTTTGGCAGTTCAAATTAACGGGAGAATCTATGTTTTTTTTAAAGGCATGTTTACGCTTGGACAGATCCATTTATTTGATACTCGTGCCTGAGGTGCAAATAATAGGGCTCTGAAACTGAAGTGATTTCATGCCTTCATAGCAGGTTCATCTGTAGTTACAAATTTTAGGATGATCTTCTATTATGCCATGGCATATTAGTAAGTCAAGCATGATGTTCAAGACAAAAATTTTAATATGCAATGTGTTTGCACTTTGCAATGAAGATCTCAATATCAAAGTTCTGGGCTACTATGTCCCAGTTTGCATTATTCCTTTTTTTTTTTTTCCATTGTATGTTTTCTAATATCTCTATGTTTATTGTGGTTTCCACATTTATTAGCTCTGTCCCGGAACCATTCAAGTCCGACCCTCAATGATTAAAGTTGAGCCAGATTCAGTGCAAAATGCTTGCACAAAAAATTCATTTGAGATAGTTGGAACCAGGTAGTTGCTGCTGTTGGATTTATTTGTACTTGAACCTAGTTATACCTTTTCTGCCATTAATGTAAAATGAACTTAAAATTCCAGAACCCTTGTTTTTAACTATCCATTTTAAATGCATAAGCATTCTGTAGTTTATTCCTATGCAAGTGAACTAATATAGTTATGGTAACTTATGCCGTTGGAGATGTCGGACTAAAATCCTATTTCAGTATTTATACATTTCAAAGGGAAGCTGCCTGAAAGTTGGGATGTCATGGAACTATTATGATGTTTTCATGGCTTCCCTATGATCAATTTGGTTTCATTGAGCAAATTCAAGTGGAGAAAATCCAATGATCTTTTTATTTATTCAAGTTTTTCTATGGTTTGTAAAACATTTTTGCCTTTTCAATCTCCAGCAATCGGCCAAAGGGAGCATATCTTTCGAGGAACTTAATTGCACTTCTTAGCTATGGTGGGGTTCCAAAAGAGTTTTTTATGGATTTACTGAATAATGCTTTAGAAGATGCACAAGGTGCCCTCTCAAAAAAGCATGTAGCTTTGCGAGGTAGTTTTCCCGAGAATGTGTCAATATGTGGCTGTTCTTTTGGGTTTTGCTTTTCAATATCCTCAAATGGTGGTCCCTTGTTAGCCCTTAATCTACCCAAGACAAGTTTAATGATCTTTTGTGTGTTTGTGATCTTTTGTTCACTTCTACCCATTCCAGTGTTTTCAAACTCAATGATGCAAGTTTTTCAAAATTGTTTTCCTTCACGCAGTGGCCATTAGCAATGGAGAGATGGATAATTTTACTGTGGCAAGAATGCTATTTTCTGGAATTCCCTTGGATGAATCACATATTCAGTACCATCAGCTTGTATTGATGAGGGAGGAGAAGAAGAGTCTTAAAGGGGGACGTATACCCGTCCCTGAATCATATTATTTGATGGGGACTGTTGATCCCACTGGAACCCTAGAGGCTGATGAAGTTTGTATAATCTTGTAAGTTGTTGGCATATTTTCCTTCTACCAAGTGCACCTTATTATTTATTAGTGACAGTAACCTGTCAAATGATACAAAAATTTGTGTGAAGGCTTTCAACATTTGTTTGTGATACCAGTTCAATCTGAATCTACGTGGAAAGGAGCACATTTTACATGACTAACCTGAATTGCAACTAAAAAAAACAAAATCTCAGCAATTTTTGAAGTTCGCTACTTTCAAGTTCAAATATAACTAGTTAAAAGGCAGTGAAAGTCGTTTTCACTTTTATGCATATCCTTATCTGTGCTATATTCAATGAGTATATGCAGGGATAATGGGCAGGTTTCAGGGAAAGTACTGGTGTATCGAAATCCTGGTTTACATTTTGGAGATATACATATTTTGAAGGCGACATATGTGGAGGGCATAGAAGATTTTGTAGGAAATGCAAAATATGCTATATTATTCCCTTGTAAAGGACCACGCTCATTGGCAGATAAGATGGCAGGAGGTGACTATGATGGTGACATGTATTTTGTGTCAAGAAATCCTGAGGTCGGCATTTATTTTTTTATAGTTGCATGCAAATGAATATAATGGCTGCCCTTATCTTTTTATATGTTTGCTTCCGCTGTGAATGTCATTATTTAGGGTTTCACCTGTGAGGCTTTCATTTGTCGAATACTTGCATTTTTATACAATTTTCTTCAGTTCCACTTTAATTCAGAGTAGATTTTAGCTACCGAATGAAGTTCATCCATTTCTTTTGACTTTCCTTCACCATTTGCCTTGTCATTGTAATTCTTTCAACCAATTGTTACTAGCATAAGCCCTAGCTTTCACTGTAGATGTGCTCATAAATCTTATAGTTTTTTGTGGTGTTCTAATTAACATGTTACCTTTATTATCCATGAGTGAATTGCTCCACTGGAGCTTAGTTGAAGTGAAAAATTAAACAAGGGCATAGAGTGTATCTTGAAATAAATTTGCTATGCTTGCACATGGATAGGTTCCCATCAAGACCTACATTTTAGTGAAAAATAGCCAAGGATCGTCCTTGCGCCAGAATGTACGAGTCTGGAAGTGGGTAGGGATTAGTTCATGAGAGTAAAATATGGGTGTGTAATGGATATATTCAGTTCTGAACTGAATTGAAAAAAAAAGGATAATCAAATGACCAAAGTAACATTTTTTCAGAAATTGAAATGAATTGAAATAAATCTGTTCAATTGGGTTCAGTCCATCAGTTCTTCAAACAAATCCAACATCAGTCTTATATCAAATCAAAGTAACAATAAATAACATTATCATTCTCAAACTAACATAATTAGCCAACAAAAGCCATAAAATGAGAACAAAATACTAACGAATCACAATACAAACCAAAAGCAACACATCCAAAAGAATGGTGGAAAGTGGAATTTGACCACCAAATACTAAGAATGTCCCTCATGCCCTCACTCCCTCTGCCTCTGCCTCTACCTCTAGACTTATTGAGATACATATTAGTGGAGAAGAACAATGGAAAATCTGCAACTTGAAAGATGAGACAGACAACATTACTTGAAAGAGCCACAAACTCGAGAGTCTTGAATCAGCTTTCACATGCAGGGTAGCATGCCACAGATGCAAAATTGCAGAACCACTGAGAAACATTGTGGATCCAATGCAGGAGGGAGAAAAAGGTGGTGCACCTGAGTAGAACCAACAGTTGTAAGGATAACTGCAAGTGATGCAGCGACAGTGGAGAAGCAAAAGGCAAGTCCAGTGCCAAAGATGAGAAATAAGATGAGTGGGATCTCGAAAAGAGCACAAAGCTACTATCTAGAGACCAAGGATGAGATGTTTAGGGCATCAGGATGGGGGAACATTGAAAGACACTTATAATTTCTCTAAGCAGCTGAGTATATTGTGAAATGGCAAAGGGTATATGTGTTTTCCGTATATCAGTTCGTTTTAGTTAAATTTTTTGAATGAACCTACCAAAACTAAAGGCCTAAACCAAAAAACTGAATTTAATTGATTCATTTTGGTCTTCAGTTTCAATGGTTGAATACACACCCATAAGTAGAAGTGTTGACAGCCAATTTGATTGTGCTCAAGTGAACAAGAGTTTGAGACTAGGCTGATTAGCAAGTATAATGATCATTGGTTCTGTAGGCTACACATCAAGTGTTCTTGGGAGAGGTGGTAAGTCGTAGGTATTCTCTCTTATAAATCACGAACTTTTGAAATCTTATATTCAAATCTATTAAGCAAAAAGTATTGAGAGAAGTTGATATTAAAAATGTGTATTACAAAATGAACATGTGCTGTGTTTCATGTACTACCTTAGTCGTGTAAGTTTTCTGTGATATGCTGTTGACCGCTGAATACTAGTTTTACCTTGACTCCTACTTTTTGGGAGCTGAGACAGGTCATGATTTCTAGTCCTTGTTTTCCCTTTCTTTTACTCAAATGGAGAAGGGGCAGCAGGAGGAAAAAATTTGGACTCCTGTTGCTTGGAATATGTGAAATTGATTGCTTTTCCACGCAATGGTGCATGACCTTTTTGGCTTATGTGTGTCCTTGCTTATGTTTGATTGTTGATTCTTGACTGATTACCAGTGATGATATATGTTGCTTAATCTTCAAAGTTCGGGATTGAGTTAAATTCCAGCTTTTATTCCTAATTAAGTAGCTGTCAGTTTGAAATGTAAGCACCTAAAATGTTTTCCATCCAGCTGGTAGAGAAGTTCAATCAGAGTGAACCTTGGAATCCTCCCTTTTCTAGCAGTAATGTGCCTAATAAGAAACCTAGTGATTTTTCTGATGAGGAATTAGAAGACGAGTTGTTCAGACTGTTTCTGATGACTAGATTTCAGCCAAGGTATGCACTTGCTTTTGAATAGACCATATTGCTTTCACAATGTTTGGCTATTATTCACTGCATTTGCTATATGTTAGATAAATTGTCTTTCAATATCACAATGGTTGTGCATTTGACATGAAAAAGTATATGGGTTAATCATCTTTTCAAGCATGTTACGCCTTAAAAAGATTTTTAACTAAGGTTTAAAAGTTTCTGGCATGCTTCTTAGTAATGTCAAATGCATATATATTTTTAGGAAACCACTTCGCTACACTCAAGAGTATTGCACTAAATGAATGAATCATTTCCATGAATCATGAGTGCTTTACACATGGTTCAACAAACGAGTGGCATGTAACCGTAAATGCTATACGATCATGGTACATGGTAGTCACTCATTTGATATAATGCTTTGGTGTAGTAAGGAATTTCCCCTTTTCTTTTAATTTTCCCTGATAATTTCTTTATATGATTTCTGTAGCTTTTTCCTGTTGGAATCTACTAAAGATATTTGTACACTCTTTTGGCTGCTCTCAGTTACACTATGGGTGTGGCAGCTGATAGTTGGTTGGCAATAATGGATAGGCTTCTGATATTGGGAGATGACAGAAATGATGAGAGAAATAACATGAAGAGGAACATGTTAGACTTAATTGATAAATACTATGATGCTCTTGATGCACCAAAGAAAGGGGGGGAAAAGGTTAGTATCACAGCTTTTCTTGACTGTTGAATTAATACATGGAAAGGTTCTGAGATTGTGTGTTTTACTTTAAGCTAGAATGCAGCTGAGTATGAATTTGGATATGTAATCTTCTGAAAATGTTCAATCAGGTCGAATTTCCTTGAGTTCTACCCTGTGCATGGGTTTTCTGTGAACTTAAAGTTCCTGTTGCTACAGTTTGTCGCTAATTGTCAGCCTTACTAGATACAAAGATGAAAATTATGCCCAAAAATTTTCTTTCATACAGTAATGTTGCACTGAAAATAGTCACTGAAATTGGAAAAAGTTTGTTGCTTAATTCTTATGTTACCTGATTTGGACATCATCTGGGTCTTGCAATTGATTAATTATTTGTCTAACTTCTTGGAACTTGGCTTGGCATGTATTGGATCACTTTTGATGTCTGTTAAATTAAAGTGCATTGAAGTCAATATGAAAAGGCATGTGGTGAAGCTTTTAGCTTATGGAGACTTGTAATTGGGTAAGCAAATGTAGTTATAGCTTAAATGCCTCTGGTTTGATTGTTGAATTAAAAATCATTTAATTTTTCACCTATGCATTTGGCTTCTTAAACGCATTTCCATTTCCATACGTAAACTCCTGGTGTTTTAAGTCCATTGTAGAGCTTAAGAAAATTAAGCCCTTGCCTAGACTTGGGAATATGTTTGGGATTTGGAGTTTTGCAACTTTTTAGGGCATCTGAATTTTGTGCCTCTTTGCATTGTCCTGTTGCTCTTCTTTTTAGGCCTCAATATCCTAGACCTTTCAAACACAATACGGTATTTATTCTCTTTAGTCCTATATAAAGAAAATGGATAAGTTGTAGTTCCACTCATTTTAGGGCTGCTGATGCCTTTTCATTTTTATCCTATGCTTTAATTTTATCCATTTCTTTCCTAAATTATTGATGTTGTTTCAATTGTGTCATGTTTGGGACGTGCTTATGTTAACATATGAAAGAAGCAAGGCCGCATAAACTGTAGCAGCCATCATATGTCGTCATTTAGTTAAAAATTTTCTCCGGGTGATTTAAACTATTTTATTCGCATGACACCATTGTTTTGTGGCTCTTAAGGCTGGGGGGAGAGTTATTCATTTTTGTACATGTGAAAGTCTACTTTAGCATGGACGTACCCTGTAGCTATTGCATACAATCAATATAAACTAATTTACGGAGTATATTGAATAGAATGAAAAGCATAAATTGAAAAATGAATAAAGTTTAGAATATATTCTATCAAGCCCTAAAATTATAAGTTGAACATCATATATGTAGAACCTGATGAAAGAAGAGTAGAAATAAATATCAAATTATATTGAAATTTGAAACAACTTAGCTTTTAGAAGTTATTTGCACAATTGTACTGGTGTAGTTTGTTCCTTATGATTTAAGAACAAAATTTATTGTTTGCAATATTCGATTTAGAGTGATTTGACTGTTTGCTCCTATTTTGAAATGAATTTGACATTTTTGCCATTTTAAACAGATCGAACTTCCAGAGCAATTGAAGGCTGAATTATTTCCACACCATATGGAAAAAAAGGAAGAGATTTCTTATAAGTCTACCTCTATCCTGGGATTAATATATGACAAAGTGAAATTGTACATGGAAGAGGATACACTAGAAACCGGTAAGCGTCTGACTATCAAAATTGAAGCTTCTGAGCATCATGGCATGATTAAGTTGCCAAAAATTGTAGGCACACTTTGGATTTAGATGTAGTATTACATTCCTACGTTTGAAAGTTTATGGCTGTCAGCATGTCACATAGTTGTTAAAATCTTGAGTTGACCCGTTTGATTTTGAGTTAAGATCATTAAAAATTATCGAGTAAAATTAAGACAAAACCACGATTTAAATAGTAAAATTATATTTGAAATTAACATGATTTTGCGATTTTATGATTTCATAATTTTTATATATTTGGAATTTTAAAATATGAAATATTATCTTTTAATATTTGTTTATTTTAACACTGGATTCATAAGATTTTAAATATGGTAAAAAACTATTTATGTTATTACATTTATCATAAATATTTATTGTAACTTTTCTTTTATTATATTTTGAACAACTTTTGTTATTCATCTAATTTTTGTATATTATTGGTCAAATATTTTTATTATTTATTTTTATATTTTTTAAAGTTGTAAACCGAGGAATTACGTTTTCAAATATGAAGTGTATGCACACACATATATATATATATACATGCAATTTTAATTATACTCATATTAATATCTTGGTGAAAGGAACATTACATTTAAAGTTAAAATAAGTAAAATATTGTACTAAATAATATATTATAAAGTTTGTCTCAATAAACCTCTGTGCTGTATATGAAAGTTTATATTACTCTTTGAAAGGTATTTCAAGTTTAAAATCATAAGATTGTATTTTACCATATGAATTTTGAAATCCTTCGCGGATTTTAGGTTAAAAAGTCAGTTTGACAGTCTTGGATGCCTTATTATTATTGTTTTGTAGAAGTTTGGAAACTCCATTATTTCAATGAAGAAGTCTCCGAGTCATGCCTGATGAAATGGGAGGAGTTGTATAAACACTACAGACAAGATATGACAGATGCTTTAAATCAAAATACAGAGACAAAAAACGAGGCTGCAAATGAAGTCATTAAAAAATACAAGGCGGTAATTCAAATAATATTCTCCTCACCTTTTTAATATTTTGTCCAGTTAAAACGGTCTTATGGGTAAAAACCTCTTCTTCTTTTTTCCCACCCTTTGTTTCTGAATAGATATTATACGAAGCATCAGAATTTGAAGAGAGCAAGAGGAAGGAAGAAGACGTATTTGAAGAAGCACTTGCAATCTACCATATTTCTTATAATTTTGCCAAGGCCCGAGGAGATGCTAAATATTGTGGGTTTGCTTGGAAAGTAGCAGGACAAGCCTTGTGCAAACTTTATTCATTGAAACAGGGTAACTGCCAAAAACCAATGAAGATATATACGACGCCGTCTACCCTGAAGGAGTTGTTTATCAGATAAAAGGTAGTACATTATATTTGTAAGTTTAAGGAAGAAGAGTTATAATATAAAGCTGTGTAAATATGAGTACTCGTGTCTGGGACAATGCATGTTTTTGGCGCTACTAGAATTAAACACATGGGCGTCCCTCGTAGTGTGGACAAGCGCCATGGTACTAAATATATATAGATAATTATGGAAAGATGCTCCAAGTCTGCTGGCATTTTTGACTTGTTATGAAGCGGGATTAGGTGGAGTACTAAACTAAAACTGCAAGTGGCCAATTTGCACTATAATTTTGAAATGTCTCGTGATGGGTTACAAGCATGGATGAATTCTGCTTTTTTAATATATTTTAGGATGGTTTTTTAAATATTGAATTATCATTCAGCATCTGATACAACAATTAAAAATAATAGCCGATATGAAAGGTGAAGTTTCCCTTTTTTTTTTTTTTGAAAGGAAGCTTCCTTTCCTTTTCTGTCAATTTGATTAGCGAAATTGAAGCATTGTTTAGGTTCATTGTTCTTTTCGTTATGTTGCTTTTATCAAGTGCGTCACAGTTGTCATCAATATGAAATTTTATATTTGGAAAAGCTTAACTCGGCAAAATAAATACATTAGAGATATATTTTCCTTTTCCTAACAGAAAAAAAGTAGTAAAAAAGTTGCTATTTCCTGTGTACGTGGAGCCAGTCTTAGCTCCACGTCAGTATATACATTTAATGATAGAATTTACTAGATTATCATATTGTATAAAATTAAATGTTTTAGTTTTGATTTGTGTGCATGCTTTTAAAAATATCAACTGTAATATATTAATTCTTTTTTATTAATCATGTGTATATTCGGATTTACTTAAGAATTATACCCCAACTTTCTGCCATGTGCGCGGTCCCATCTGCTTATAGTCTCGAGGAGGGACCACGTAAAAGAATGGATAAACACCTCTTAAGGTCTTGCGCCGATAGCGCATTAAACAAATAATTTCCTTTTTGTCCAAAAAAAAAAATCCACTATCTATGATTTTCCTAATCCACCCTTGTTGACCAAAAATATACACTATTTATCTTTTTATCGTTATACGTATAAATAAGTAGAATGTTTACAAAAATTAGAATATTTAAATTTAAATTTAATTTATATTAATAATATTTAAATTCGTTTAAATTTAATTAAAAATTTATTTTAATTATTTTAATTTTAAATATTTTAATTAATAATTTATATAAAAAATATTTTTTATTAATAATTTTTATTTAAAAAGTTTAATATTTTTAAAAAAATATTTAAATTTTAATTTTTTTAAATAAAAATATATATAAATATTATTATAAAATATATTTTTTTATATTAAATTAATTATTTATATAAATAGATTTACACCGCTACATTCTCTCTTAATCCACAATGAAAATTATTTTTTTAAAATATAAACTATTCTAAATTTAATTAATTGGATTCGATATCAATACTACCAATGTGTTTGTCATAATTATTAATTCATATATATATATTTATTATTAACTCTCTGATATTAATCTTAAATTAATATTTAAAACTATAGGTTTGTTAATATTATTTTTCTTCAAAGTTAGACTCCTCTTTTCTTTTTTTCTTTTTTTTTTCATTAATTTATTATATTTCATAATATTAATATATACTACATCCTTAATAATATTTACTCTGTATAACATAATTAACTTACTCATAATTCATATTACTTGACATCTGTTTTACCGTATCAAAATTTTATTGTCTTATTCCCTTATTTCATTTATTATGTTTAATCTCTTACTAAAATTATTATTATAGGGCAAAACATGTCTTTTCCTTCCTCTTTTTTTTATCCATATTTTTTATTTTTAATTCTGAGAGATATTTTATCAGCTTAATAATTGGAGAGACTATTCTTTGAGGAGGGAGAGTGGGTGACAATGGGATGCTGATTTGTTATATAATAAGAGCAAAGAACCATCAAAGCCGCTTGTGCTTGGACACATCACTTCTCTTTTCCTCTCACTATTTCTTGCTTGCTAGTTTCAGATCGATCTCAGCATTTGCTTTGAGAGACTAAGTCAACGCTTCAGTAGAATGGAGAGCACAATGAAGGATTTAAGAGGCGGTGCCTCCGTCCTCGACATGGATCCCAAGTCCACCGTCGGTGGTGGCGTTGAGGATGTTTACGGTGAGGATTCCGCCACCCTGGATCAGCTCGTCACTCCTTGGACTATCTCAGTTGCCAGGTTACTATCACTTACTCGCTTCACACTGGGAATATTCTTTTCTTTTCGTTTCTTTGTAGATTTACTTCTGATGCTGATTTTCCTGCTTATCCATATTCTTGTATGACAAGTAACAGATCAGGATTTTTTTTCCCTTCTTTCTTGTGATTGACTTGAAGTCTTGATTAGGGATTTGACTGATCATTTTACCATTTTTTTTTATCAATTTAAGCAGTTTCTAAGAATTTTGTTTTGTTTATTCTTTTTCTTTAGTTAGTTGCTTTGGCACTTTCTTTAGTTAGTTGCTTTCCCAAATGACTCTTTCTTGTTAACTTTAGTAAGTTTAATCTTGCGTTTTGACTATTGTTATTTGTTAATTATACATCTTTTGATCTGAGATTCAAGTTTATGTCTTGATCTTGTATTCACCTGTGTTCACTGGAGTGCTGATATGATCACTAACCTTTTGATTTGGCTACATGCAGTGGATACTCTTTGTTACGGGATCCACGCCATAACAAAGGGCTTGCCTTTACTGAGAAAGAGAGGGATGCCCACTACCTGCGTGGGCTTCTTCCCCCTGTGGTTGCAAGCCAACAACTTCAGGAGAAGAAGTTGATGCACACTATAAGACAATATCAACTTCCTCTTCAAAAATATATGGCCATGATGGAACTTGAGGTACCGTGTTTTACACCTGCAGAAGTTGTACCACTTAAATCCTTAAATCCTTGGTTAGATCTAATTATGATGTGGTGGAATAATTTGCTAGGAATTTATTTAAAATTTTCTTGGTTTTGCAGGAGAGGAATGAAAGACTGTTTTACAAGCTTCTCATTGATAATGTTGAAGAGTTGCTTCCCATTGTATACACTCCAACAGTAGGTGAAGCTTGTCAGAAATATGGAAGCATCTTCAAGCGTCCTCAGGGATTATACATAAGTTTGAAGGAAAAGTATGAATGCTTGTTTTTTTTTTTTTTAGTTCTGTGATCTATGTGCATACTTTACCGTTACTTATTACGGGCTGTTGGCTTTGCAGGGGGAAGATTCTTGATGTATTGAAAAACTGGCCTGAAAGAAGTATTCAAGTTATTGTTGTAACTGATGGTGAGCGTATCTTGGGACTTGGAGATCTTGGCTGTCAGGTAAAAACATATTCCATCGTGAGCATACTAGATAAGCAGCCCACGATTTCAATTAAACTATAAATTGGACTATCATGTGCATAATAAATTTGAGATTGTTACAGGGGATGGGTATTCCTGTTGGGAAATTGGCACTCTACACCGCACTTGGAGGAGTTCGTCCTTCTGCGGTAAGCAAATCATTAAAGAATGCTATCTAATTGCCTCTGTTTTGTGAACCCAAAGAAAAGAAGTATTTCTTTCCAAATCAATCCTTGTGCAAAGTACTTACTTTCAGAATGGTGCTTCCTTGACTATTATTACTTATCCTTGTAATTCTAGGTTTCCAGAATAATGTAGCATGGCTATGTTGAATAACAGAGTTTTAACTTCAAAATCGATCCCCTGATTCTTGGTTATGATGCCATCATTTCCTTATCCTTTCTGATTAAGAATATTTCTTGCTGCTCTTTTAGTGTTTGCCTATCACTATTGATGTGGGTACAAACAATGAGAAATTGTTGAAGGATGAATTCTATATTGGACTCAGACAAAGAAGGGCAACTGGCCAGGTTACACACTATTGCAGCTTGATTAAGTTTAGCTGATTTTCATTTGCACATTGCCTAAATTTCTTTCTTTTCATGATTTTATTCTCAGGAATACTCTGAACTTCTACAAGAATTCATGGCCGCTGTAAAGCAGAACTATGGAGAAAAAGTCCTTGTACAGGTTAGCAACAAGTTAAAGTGCACATGAGTTTATTCTAAGTTAATTAAAATATGAGGTTCCTCACATGCCTTTTGTGCTGAATCCTGCAGTTTGAAGAT
The DNA here is from genome assembly GCF_001659605.2 of Manihot esculenta. Taxonomy (NCBI): domain Eukaryota; kingdom Viridiplantae; phylum Streptophyta; class Magnoliopsida; order Malpighiales; family Euphorbiaceae; genus Manihot; species Manihot esculenta. The sequence goes on along the minus strand of NC_035176.2, from coordinate 31,529,103 downwards.
TTTGCTAACCACAATGCTTTTGAGCTGCTTGCAAAGTATGGCACAACTCATTTGGTCTTCAATGATGATATACAGGTATGAGATGGTGCAATTGTTGATAGTCACTTGAGTCAACTTCATATTCATCTCTGATATATTGCTAATCTTGTTGTTGCAGGGGACAGCATCTGTTGTTCTTGCAGGAGTTATTGCTGCACTGAAGTTGCTTGGTGGTTCCCTGGCTGATCATACTTTCTTGTTCCTTGGTGCTGGGGAAGTAAGATTTGCCATCTTAAACTCGTCATTTTCTGTCTCAAGTCCTAATTATATGAGGATATTAATGAGTGGTTCAATTTGGTTTTGAAATGTCAACCGAGGAAATGTAGCCTTTGGTTTTAAATTCCTCTATTCTCCTTCCCGTTATAAATTTAGATGTCTCATTTTTGGAGATGTGATTAATAGTTGAAAGATTTTGTCCTTCCATATCCTTTCTAATATGTTGGTTTTGCAGGCTGGAACTGGAATAGCAGAGCTTATAGCTCTTGAGATGTCAAAACGGGTATGTACTATCATTATGTTCGGATCATCTTTGATTATTCTTAGAATGTAAATGGGGATTTGTGTTTATCTCCCTAATTCATTTTTCTTTCTTAGATCAATGCTCCTATAGAAGAGGCACGCAAGAAGATCTGGTTGGTAGACTCAAAGGTAATAATAAACTGAACTCTTAATCAAGATATCTTGCAAAATATTTAAGTCTTCGGTTGAGAATTGTTTATTTGTCTTAATTCATTCCTCTAAATTGCACGTGATTTTCTGACAGGGATTGATTGTTAGCTCTAGAAAGGAATCACTTCAACACTTCAAGCAGCCTTGGGCTCATGAGCATGAACCTGTTAATACTCTCTTAGATGCTGTGAAGGTGTGTAAAAAACATGTGTATTTGATTTGAAATTGTTTTTGTAGTGTTCATTAGTCCCTCAATATATTTATTTGCTCCTTTAGGCAATCAAACCAACAGTTTTGATTGGATCATCTGGGGTCGGAAGAACATTCACAAAGGAAGTGATTGAAACCATGGCTTCCTTAAATGAGGTTCTCTCTCTCTGTCTCTCCCTCTCTCTCCATGTGTTTTAGAAGTTGCTCTAATATTACATTCAATAACCCTATATCAACCAGGGGAAAAACTAACTTTTATGCCACTGATGTGCAGAAACCTCTTATCTTGGCTCTCTCCAACCCAACATCACAGTCAGAGTGTACAGCTGAAGAGGCTTATACTTGGACTAAGGTAATGATATGGCCAAGGAAGCAACTGTGCAAGGATTCCACCATCTTAAGTTTGTTTAAATACCCTGTTTTGCAAGTAAAGTTAATCTTATCTTGTGCTTTTTGCTTTACTTTAAACTTTAGGGCAAGACAATTTTTGCTAGCGGAAGTCCATTTGATCCTGTTGAATACGAGGGCAAAGTTTTTGTCTCTGGCCAGGTTATATATATGATTACTTAGTATTAATTGGTAATTGAGTTGAATATCAATTATTGAGATTTGAAATTTGTGCTTTCCTTGTCAACTCAGGCCAATAATGCATATATTTTCCCTGGATTTGGCTTGGGATTGGTCATCTCTGGAGCAATTCGTGTTCATGATGATATGCTTTTGGCAGCATGTAAGTTCAACTCCTATAAAGAACAATAATTATTGACCTTGTTTGACTGCAGAGAGAGTAAAAATAACTGAAATAAAACTTTAGGTTTCTATCCACGGCAGAACTAATCATAAATCTCCATAATTATATTTTTGGGATGATCTTCTAGACTGATATGATGTTAAGGTCCAAAAATAGGTGCATGTAGACCTTAGACCTACTATAGTTGTCGCTGGAGGATTAACTTGTACATTTCTGTTGTGTCCATTCTGTAACAGCGGAAGCCTTGGCTGCACAAGTTTCGGAGGAAAACTATGCCAATGGGTTGATTTACCCACCCTTCTCTAACATCAGAAAAATTTCAGCAAATATTGCTGCTAAAGTAGCTGCTAAGGCATATGAACTTGGTAAGTGTTGCTCGTCTTGTAGTGAAATCTTTGATTGGCAAATTCTGAATATTATTATCATTCTTATCCATTTTATAGGGTTGGCTACACGTCTCCCCCGCCCGGAGAACCTTGTGAAGTATGCTGAGAGTTGCATGTACAGTCCTGTCTACAGAAATTTCCGTTAATTTTGAAGTTTTGTTGGTGAGAAGCTACATGTAACGTAAGGTGTATTAGTTCTGAGCAAAATAAGATTCTGATATGAATCATCAAGATTGCGGGTTGTGGGTTGTAATTTTGTGTTTTGCTTTGATATGCTTAAGAAGTTGTACCTCTAAACAAAATAAAGATTTTTGACTTGAATGATAAATTTAGATTTCATGTCAGCAAGTTCACTAAATTTCTGAATAGAATTCTAATCCATTATTCAGCAACCTTTATTCTAGGCTGATACATTAACAGCAGTATAATCATATCCATATCCATAGCTGTCGTGGTCCGGAACCTTCTTTTAACCAAAACCGAATGAATAAACGAGGACCTAAGAGCCTCTAAACCAAGGGATCAACAGATCCAGATTCAGAAAAGCATTAGGCACCCAACCCAAATAGGAGCAGAGAAGCGGAGAGGAACCATGGATAGTCCATCCAGTATGCGACGGCAAGGCAAAGGGAAGATGATGGATCTCTTTGTTGTCTCCTTCGGCCTTCCAAATTGTTCTGCAAGCTACATCAGCCAAACATTTGTATGGAGAAGATTGAAAGAAAAAAACTACGGCTCTGGGTGTCAGTACACAATTTAATGATATTAAAATAGGCTATGCATTGTCATCACGGAATCTGAATTGAGTTGGAATAAATCAAACCGAACCAAGAAAAAGCAAAAACAAACCGAACTGTTCGAAAGCCAAACATTCAGCAAGCAGCTAGGACTCCCAATTAAGAAAATTTACATGGATGACCTCATTAAAATTCTGAAGAGAAGTAGAAATAACCAGAGGCATGGCAATAAAGTAAATCTATCTTTTATTATTGATATACAGATAACAAATTTGGACAGTCATTTTTCATGTCTAGACACCAAATATAACCATCACTTTTTATCATTGATTATTGATCTTCTATAAACTAAACTAGAAAGAAAAATTATAGAGAGCCCTATATACAAATACCACAGAACTTTCAAGGAAAGTGCACCGTATGATTGTCAGCTCCTCGTATTCCTATCAAATCTTAATTTCTTGGCTCAAGCTTGATGTTCTTTGTATGTATTCAAATCAGAGTGAGTATCCTTGTAGCGGTGACTGAGGTAAGTCCCACATTTGATTGGAGGAAACCTGATAAAACAAACACATGCAACAGCTCATTAGAATCTTTAATATAAAACTTAAATGAAAAATACATTTATATGTAAAATTAATTCATCTGGATGCATTGTACAAGGATGAGTTGTTGCACTATCAACAATTTCAATCGCGCTTGTAATAAACTGTGGTTTCTACTTACTTGGGAGGATTTTTTTCTGACTTGCAGGTGGGCAAGCATTCAACAACACAATCATGACTAGGTTCCACGAAATATGCTATCTGTCATAGAAGGAAGCAAGTGAAAAATACAGAACTTTCTCTAAGATAATATTCACCAATATAGGACGTAACTAAGCAAATAAAGTTAAATTAACTGAAAGAGAAAAACCTAGGGAAGCAAAGATACAGCATGACCAAGAAAATTAACTCCGACACTTTTCTTGGTATTGAATGTCCTTCTATTTCTCTGTAAGAGAACTTACGGAATCACATGCATAATAGAGACTCAACTCAATAAAATTTTGAAACAGTTTAAAACTTTAGCTTGCTGCTTTTTCTACCACTGCTCTTCAGAAGGGTGTTGCACAAAACAGAAATAGTTAAATACTCGTACAGAGATCAAGAGGGAATTTGTTTGAGAGATTGACATGACACCATACAAACAGTACAAAAATATTGAATTGCAAAACATACAATAAACGGCTTGCAACTACGGAGCTTGAGAGCTTCAAATGAAAAGAAAACCCTATAGAGCACTTACAGAATATCTCTCTTGACCATTCGCTACAACTCTATGCAGTGTGGACCTGTATACCATTACATACCATAAACAAAGGTTATGCAGAAAGAAATAAATCAATGAGTTCAATTTCACAGAATGATGAAAAGTTGGATATGAAAATAGCAAATGAATTAGGAATGGTATATTGGTATTTGCATTCGGGCTGTTTACATCCATCAGGCTCCACGGTTAATGAAAAGTTATTTTTCTTCTCAAATGCCATATGTGCCATACATATCCTATAATCCAGCTTTGAAATTTTATTCAGGCATGAAATAAAATGAAGTTATATATACTAAATAGATAAGAACCTGAAAATACAGTTGCTCCAGCGCTCCAGCATATCACCAAGATTCACTATAAAAGCTCTGCATTTAAGATGAACCAATAAGAAAATGTCAACTCTCGTGACTAATTAACAAAGTCTTCCTGATTATGTCATTCATGGAGCAATACAATTTCCTGCTATTCCTTATAAACTTCAGAGCATAGTAACAGAGTACAGCTGGATAATGAACAGTTTGAAGTGGTATTAATTGGTGCTAGGTAATTGTATTCTTCCTTCTCCTTATGTAAGAGTAATATAGGCTTCTAAGTTAAATTTCATTACAAAAATGTTGATAGCTTGAAGCCTTGAAGGGTCAAATTCCTGCCTACTACAAATCACCATAGATTCAGCCCATGTCCTATTAGTAACCCAGGCCCATCTTGGAGAGGTGTTCTTCAAAATTATTATCCTCCATCTAGTAATTTTATATTTGTCTAGTGTGTCTACTAATTATATATCTTGTGAGGATTGTTCAATAATTCTCATTTAATTCTTTATAATGTTGTAACCTCTATAGGTGTCTTTAGTTTGTGGTTGGACAAAAGTGTTTTAGGTGCAAGAAGACATAAGATTATGTATCAATTTTATTCTAAGTTTTTTGACATAGAATGCTCTAATTTCCATTAATTCATTATTGAATAAATCAACATTTCAATGCATGAGACTAGTTCTCCTTGGCATACAGATGCAGAAATGAAAGAATAGTGTATATCACACAACTTAAAAAGATGAAAGCCTATTGGGATCATTGAATTTCCAAATTATATAGTAGAACAGTAGAAAATTACAATCAGTAAGAGTCATATTTTCTCACCCTTTTAACGGTGCTACGTATTCCCAAACTTGAGGTTGAGCATTCTTATCCTTGCATATCTGCAAGAAGATTATAAGAAATTGCAATGAGCAATCAAATTGTGAATGAAAAAGAGCAAATAAGATATATTTATATATATACATAATATTTTTTACTTGGAGAGCATAGATATCATCTGTGGCTAAAAGGGTAATCAAACCATAGTCAGAATGAGCTCCTGCTCCAAATATTCCCTTTGTGGGATCAGAAATCTGAGCTGAACACAAAAAAAAAAAGGAATAAAATCAAATGAAGAAGATATGGATTTTATTGACTAGAAACTGGCAGAAAGTTCAGAATGAAGTTGCACGACTACTAATTAAAACTTCACCTCCATAGCGTAGCAAGCGCATGATTGCAATTGGCTGGCCGAGCATTTCAGGCCTATCAAAAAAATCAGCTTCCAGATCAAGCGCAAGTGCTATGATCCTTGCAACTGCTCTTGTGACTTCTCTGCATGAAGAAAATATCAAAATTTACAACGGCAATGAAATACAAGCAGGCTATCCTTTATAAACAGCCAAGAGGTGTATATTAAGTTTGCAAAAGCTTACAATGCCTCCTTATGAAACCTCTCCATGGTTTGCCTCCAGCCAGGCAAAAGATCTAACATCATAATTTAAAAACAGGGCATGAATAACAAGCATTAAGTCTTCAAAAATAAATAATCATAATTCAAAGTAAGCTTCTCCACTGTAAGAAATTTCAATTACCGGCTGCTGGCCAAACATTTTTCCCATAAAATGGCTTCTCTGCTTGAGGGTCACCTTCAGGCACTTCGACTCCAATGTAATATCCCTCCTTGTAATCTCCTACCAAATATAATAATAATAAAAGAAATGAACAAATTAAAGAGAAGACTTGTGATAATGGAAAATTTTGAAGTAATAGCAAATTATCGATAATCTCAGGTGAAAGTCATTATGGAACGAACCATGTACTTGATTATCAGGATCCAAAAGCTCGTCCAGGACAGGAGTGTAGCCTCGATAGTTCTCGTTCCTAAGAACCTTCAATTTTTCAGCTAATGGAAGTTCAAAAAATCTCTTTTTCTCCGAGAAAACCTGGTCCATGAATTCTTGGCTTATTCCATGATTCACCACGTAAAAGAATCCACAATCCAAACAAGCCTGAAAACAAAATTTAAAAAAGAAAATGAAAATTCCACAGATTAACTAATAATCATTAAGTTAAAGCAACAAATTTAGCATGAAGAGCGCCAAATAAGAGAAATAGATTTAAAAAAAAAAAAAAGGAGAGAACTGAAACTTGAAAGGCACCTGTTTGAGTAAAGAAACAGATTGTTGGATATCAGGGCAGGAGAGATCGACGCAGTTAAGGGCTGAGACTTTCCGGTGAGAAGAAGGAATTTCGTCAGCTCCATCTTTGAGCAGCTGCTGCTTCTCCATTCTCTTGGTGCGAATGAGGACCCTCGACTCAACTGTCAAATTCGCCGATAACAAAGGAGTGTACCATACCACCGTGTAAGAGGAACGCTGTCGATTTCTGAGCAATTGTTGTTAAATGCCAAGCGTCTTTGCTTTTTGTAATATACAGAGTGACAGGGAAAAGCCTTATGCGTACACAATTCGCCGTCAGCGTCACCATCGGACACCGAATCCATAAAGCAGACATGACAGCGGACAACCGGTTCGAGTTTGATAAGGGTGGACCGGACAGGACCATATCGTTCCGGTTCATCGTTCACGGTTCTAATTCGCCTGACGTTTTTGATCTATTTTTAGTATTAAGACTGATTTCTATGAAATTAATTCATTTCTATTGTAACGTAACTTAATTAAAAAGTATTTATATTTTATAAAATTTAATTTTTTAATTATTTTATTAAAAAAAATCAGTTGTCTGAATTATTATTCAATTTAATTTTATAATTTTAATTATTCATATTATTTAATTTATTTATTTTTAATTAATATTAAAATAAACAAATTAATTATTTTTTAATATAATATTGATAGCTCTCGTTGATGTCTGAGGCGGCTTCCACGGACAACGCATGCTTGGAGTACAGGGTAGCGCTCGCTGCCAATGGCGGTGAAGGTGAAGTAGGCAAGAGCGTCGACTGCAGCAACGGCGGAAGAGGACTGGGGCGGCTGGGTCGTTTGTTTTCTTTCTTTTGTGGCTACTAGTGAATTAAATGTAAAATTATTAATTGATGGACTTCCATTTAAGTCTGAACATCTTTTAACTTTGCTTGAAAAATCTATATAATTGATGATATGATGCGATGTTACATTCCAGTTTTGTGATTGTCATATGAAATCTACTCTTTATCTATAGAAAATAATAATAAAAATAATAATTCACTCAAACATTTACATGTGCATATCTTAAATAGTAATATGTTTAGTCTTCATTGATGTGATGTTTCGAATTTAAGTTTCCTCATTCATTTATTTTGATATTATATTATTAATTTTTTTATAAAATAAAAATTAAAAATTAAAAAAAGTAAAATTTAATATTTTTTAAATTTAATCGGTCTAAATCTGTATTATTGATATTTATATTGAGAAAATAAAAGTCTATCTCTATTTAATAAAAAAATTTAAAATTTATTAACACATATTTATGTTAATAATACAAAATTTTTGTATTTTTAAAAAGATAATATAAGATGATATAATTTTATTTTATTTTTAAATTTTGAGTGTAAAATATTTTTAAATTTGAGAGAATACAAAATGAATTATTTATTAGTTGAATGGTATATATAGGAAAAAGCAGAATTTTAGGTCTTTGTATATCATAAGTCAACTCTCATTTTAGGGTTTTTTTTTTTTTTTTTTTCTTTGTCGGAGCATTTTTGGGTGTTGAGTGGATAATTTAAGGTGACAAGACATCCACTTTCAGCTTGCTTCTTCCCCCATACATCAAGCTAATCGGATTCCATTTCGTGTTCAAATGCAATTTTTCTTCGTTTTCAACCGTGGAAAAGTAAAAAGGTCCTGATAATAACTTAATTTTTATATTTTTAAATTAAATATTTAAATTTTAAAATATATATAAATCAGAGATTACTTAATCTATTTATTCTATTAGAAATGTAAAAATAATTTTATTATTATTTTTAAATAGATAAATTATATAATTTTCAAAAAAAATAAATAAATTATATTTATTTTTAACGTAAATTTCACTCTCTATGGTCTTTTTATAATTCGATGGTCTTGGCTTTTTCTTTTTCTTAAAGTTAATTTCTTCTTTACACTTATCCGTGAAAGATGATCTGTGTCAATTGATTATTGATTAAAAATAAGACGTTGTTGTCCCTGCTAAGAGCTCTAAAAATATTTTGATAATCACTTATGATTTTTATATGCTAGAGATGTTTCTCACATATAATTCAAATAATTTTTAGAATATGTAGATATCCTTTAGAGGGATATCTATTATGAAATTAGAGATAAAAAAATATAGGTTTTGATTTTTTAATAATGTTGATTTTGAAATTATAGTGAATGAGAGTTTTAGTTGTACAATTGATTCCTATTTGTTTGGAAGGAGATACAAGTCAATAGACAAGAATTGGAAGGAAACCTTTCGTTAATGTGAAAAAGTTGTGTTTGTTTCGTGATTGGTTTTTCTTCAAATTTTATTGATTCAGTTGTTTCGGAAGGTAATGTTCAATGGAGGTTTACTAGTTATTATGGATTTCTGGAATCGCAACGACGACGTCAGTTTTAGAACTTTATACAAACTTTGTCTCGTATAAACTCTTTTCTGTGCCTTTATTCGGGAGACTTTAATGATTTACACTCGAGAGATAAGAAAAAAGTATGAGCATATTTGCCAAATTATCTTGTGCAAGGATTTAAATAGACACTTGAAAATATTTTTACCAAATTATCTTATATAGTGATTTTAGATGGGTTCGTCATAATGCTACTATTCATACTTTTAATTATAAAATCTATTAAATATAATTGTCTCTCCATTTATGATGATATCTCTCATTTTATTTGATTAAATTTTATTAATACAATTAGTAGTTTTGATTTTAAAAATTTATATTTAAATTTTTAAATTTTGATATAATTAATAAATTAATTTCTATATTTTAAAATTTTATATTTAAATTTATTTATAATTAATTTATCTATATTTATTTTTTTCAAATAAAATTTATTTTTATTTATTATAATTTAAATATTTTAATTTTTTATTTTATATTTAAAAAAATAAATTCTCATTAATTTTTTTCTGTAATATCTCATTTAATTAATTTTAATATTTTTATTTTTCAATTTTTATTTATTAAAATATTTTAATATTTATAATTTTAAAATTTTAAAAAATATTTATAATTTTAACTATTTTAAATAATATTAAATAATTTTTAGGTTGTAAAAATTTTTATAAAAAATATTTTATGAATGAATTGTACTTTTATATGAAATTTCAAAAATTAATTCATCGACTATGCTAAAATATAAACATCAAAATATAATTTATGTAATATAAATTTTTTTATCTATATTAAAAGTAATTTAAGTATTTATAATGGTATTTTAAATATTTAAATAAAATTATAAATAAAAATTTTTTTAATTTAAATGAATTGATTATATAAAAATTTAAGAGTTCAATCTTATAAATATAAAAATTAATTTATTAATTATATTAAAATATAATTTACTCCAACTTAAATAAATTTTCCTTTCAAATTAATTTTTTTTTTGAACTCATTCAACGTATATATCTAACTTTTTTATTTAAACTTAAATGTTTTCCATTTTTGGGTACAAAACCAACTCTATTGATGTGAGTTAATTACACTAAAAAAGGAAAAAAAATCACCTTAAACCCTTTTTTAGCTTCTCAACGAGGAGAGTAAAATATTGAAAATTTCTTCACATGGATTTGGATTTTTTTTTTCTTTTAAATAAAAAACTGGAAATCGGTGAAGCACATGGCCACTGCATTAATATATTGGGATGCTTCCTTTTTTCACTAAAAGATTCATGAATAAGCAAAACATCTAATAATGTCCATCGAAGCAATCACATGATCATCAATATCAAAAATTCACAATTAAATTTAAAATAATAAAAAAAATATTATTGATAAACGTAAACTTTGTGCAGGGTTTTAATTCCATAAGCGATCAAATGAACCATTAAAAAAAATGTGAGTCTTCTTCTGAAAATTCTGTGTCGCAGAACAATTTAGTAAAATAAAAATGCCGAGCGAACACATCAATGATGATGCCCGAAAGGTTCAAATATGAAGAAATTAATCTTTCCGATCAAAGAAAACACATAAATTAATGAAAAAAATTTCTACTCATTTCCCGCCGGAGATGTTGGACCGGCAGAGAGGGCAAGAGTTGTAATTTGAGAGCCAGGAGGAGATACAACCTGCATGGTAGACATGACCGCATGGGACTCGTTTTCCACCTACGCCTGACTGGAAACCCTCCATGCAAACGGAGCAAACATCATCGGAAATAACAGTGGGCATATCGGCGACCAAAGAGTGAGATTCGGAGACTTGACGGCCGAAATTTGGTGGCAAAGTGAGAGCTTCATCCATGTCGAAACTTACATCGATTAGGCAAGTTGAGAAGGCGTTGGACTGCGAAGATACATTGGCCATTTTCAGAGAGAAAAGCAGAGGATAGAGTGATATTCTCGATGGTGGTGGGAGATTAAGACGTGGAAAGAGATGTGATGGAAAGTTATCTGCTCATTGCTATGGTTTTATAGATGAAATTAGAACCCAAATTTGAAGTTTTCATTGAGCTTAAACTCGTCACGTGCTGGGTTAAGGAAATTGTAAAGAAGGTGGGTTTATAATAAAATTAATTTCATATACTTTTTATAATTTTATTCGTAAATAATTTACAAGGTGTGTGTTTTTGCTGCTTGTGCAATATTCTTTGGCTCTATCCCCTGGCTAAGATTAGAAAAAATATTGAAAATATTAATTATTTTAATATATAATAAATAGTTATTTTGATAGTATTAATTAGATATTATAAAAAATAATTTTTTATAATTAATTCTTTCAATTATTATATATTAATATTTTTTATTTAGTGAAAACGTTGAATATTTTTTTTAAATGAAGTTTTTATTATTTTTTAAATAATTAAATGAAAATATATAATTAATTAAAAATAAAGAATTAAACCAACTTTTAGCATTAAAGGAATTGTATGTACATAAATAAATGGGGCCACTTAATTCCGCCACTCAATTGGATTTCGCCGGCTCTATTCGCCGCCATTAAGTAGGCATTGATATTTTCAGAGTTCTGACCGTCTTACCACGATATTAAGACTTCATTTAAAAAAAATTATTTATAAAAAAACTAAATAAATTTATATATTTTTATTTTATAATTACTTTTTTAGATTAAAGGGAATATATTTTTTTTCATTCAAATATGAGAAATAATAAAAAATAACTTAATAATTTTTTCTAGATATATTGATTCTAAAAATAAGTATATAAACGCGGAATTAGAATAACATATCATATGGTAATTTCTAGTGTGGATATGAGTTAAAAATTATTTTAATATGAAAGTTGATTTAAAATATTTTTAATTATACTTAAAAAGATTGTGATAAATGATTGAAATTAATTGGGAGAAAAGTTTTATTTTAAAGAGATTTAATGCACATGAGTTTTTGAGATTCAAAGGATAAGATTTTCAATGGTTGAAAACATTTAGTCTTAGAGTAGGGTCTTCTTATTCTTTTATTCTTTTTTCTTTTTTTTTTGTCAGTAGCGTTTAACGGTATTTCTGCTACATGGATGTCTGTCTCTATCGTTCAGTTTCGTAAGTACGGTGACATCATATTTCCTTACTCATTTTAGACGGCCATTTAATTTTTCCCAGAACACGTGCAAGAAGGGCTGTGAAGAGATCGGGTCGCGAAAAGACTGGACCGCGAAAAGACCGGGCATGCTGCCTATCCTTGAATTCTATCACGGGGCTGCCTTCGATATAACAAGTCCTGAGCTCGCAGGTGGCCAGGTCGGTTGAGGCCTTCAGGTCCGGTCCACTGCGATGGACAGGCTTTCCTTGAGATGCTCTGGGCCGACCTTTGCTATTATGGGTCTTGACTCAGTCTAAGAGAAAAAAAGACCCAGCGATTATCAGCATATAAAATTTTTAGTTTTAATTTTTTAAATATAATTATAAATATTATTATATTTATAGATAAATTCATTAAAAAATTATTATTAAATAATTGAATTCTAATATTAAGAATTAATGCAGGATGGTGGGATGCTGCCCATGTTTGGTAGATATAATCATATAATTAAGTCTTAAAAAGACTCAATTGCAAGTAGAACAACCAACAGTTGAGCAGCAACTATTCCCTGTTATTACCAACTTTCCAATTTACTATACTTTATTTTGGGTTTCTAACCACTGACTTGGACATTATTATCCATTTATTTTTGTTATAAAATCATTGAAATTGCTTTATATTAAATTAAAAATAAGGAAAAAAAAGAAAACACTCCTTTGAATTTTTTTATATACAAAATAATTTTATTCATAAATATTCAAATAATATTTATAATACTTATAATAAGTATAGTATTATTTTTTATAGTCGCCGTAGGACTTGTTTGCACTATGAAGCATATCGCAGCCAGGTTCACATGAAGCCCACATTTTTATTGTTAGCTCATTATTATTCCCTAACTCAATTTCCACGTGTATCAATTTTGAAATAGTTTTATTTTGTTTGTTTCAGCACTTAAAGAATTAATAAATATGAAAGATACCTAATTGAATTTAATATTTTCATCTCAGCTTTAACTACTACTATTAAATAATAGCTTAACTGTCCATTACTGAGAAAGGGACTTAATGAACCCATTACAAATCAGCATCAAACCGCTCGGTCAGAGTGAACCGATCGAGCTATAGTTTTTTAAATCGTTACAAGATGAGCTTCAGTTAAAATAGTATCCCAAAAACCATGTATTAATTAATTAATGCTTTATTAATTATTAATAATTTAGGCCTCACGTTTTATTCTGTTATTTATTGATTAATAAAATAATTTTTAATTCAAAATTTTATATTCGAATAGTATTATTTTGTAGAAGAATATGTTTTTTTAAAATTTTCATTGCAATTCATAGTTTTATCTAATATTAATTAAATTTTAATTTCAACCAAATAAATTTATTTTTTGAAAATTAATTTAATAATAATTGAATTTACTATGTATGTTTGAAGAATATTTATAGATTATAAACAAATTGTAATTGAAAACAGTTTATGTATGACTTTCCTTTTAATTTTTTAAATTAAAAAAAAACTATTTCTTTATTAAGACAACTCAAATTTCATAATTTTTAAAAATGGAAATAGCATATAAATAAGCCTTAATTTGTTATTTAAAGCTTTTTCTTGAAGAGGTTCGGCTAGTTGGGCTTGTATGGGATAGCAACTCCGTTCAGTTGTAAACCTAAAGTTGAAGCCTATTGGTCCGAGTGATTGGCTCAATGGCCCAAGTTTAGAAAGAAAGCCAGACTTCCCTTTTCGAAACTGCTTGTTTTGTTTTTCGTTTTTTTTTTTTAAAAAAAAAGAGAATTAATATCATTAAAGCCATGAACGTTGAAAATAGATTACCCTATTATAAATAAACCAGATATGAGATTTGATTCTTTTATACAGGACAATGCATTTCAAAGAAGTAATTTTGATTTTTTGTGTCTATTTTAAAAAGTTTGAAGATTAGTCTATAATATATCTAATAATATATGTAGATGGTATGTGGATAGTAATAAAAAAATCAATTAGAGATTAAGAAATTGAAGGAAATGCTAGGAGCAGAATTTGATATAAATGATTTAGGACCTGTAAAGAAAATATTGAGAATGAATAGTCAAAAAGATAGAATTGAAAATTAACAAACTCTATCTCAAGAGGATTACGTGCATAAGGTTTTAACAACATTTGGAATAGACCAAGCAAAGGTTGTGAATACTCCATTGGGGACTCATTTCAAGCTAAGTTCGAGCAAGGATTTGGAGGAGTTTGATGAGTTATTCAAAAAAAAAAAGGTTTTATATTCAAGTGTTGTTGGTAGCATCATGTATGCTATGATTGGAATAAGGCCAGATTTGTCTTTTCCAGTCGGAGTTATCAGTAGGTTCATGAGCAAACCAGAAAGAGATCACTGGAATGTTGTGAAGTGGACACTTAGGTATATTAGAGAAACACAGAAGCTGAAACTTAATTATGTTCGAGAATCAGATCTGAAAGTCAGAGATTTTTGTGATTTTGATTATGCAGCCGATTTGAATAAAAGTAGGTTAGTAGCAGGGTATGTATTCACTGTTGAAAGAAATATTGTAAGCTAGAAGTCAGGTCCACAATATGTCGTAGCTCTTTCAACCATAAAGGCCGAGTATATGGCATTGACGAAAGCCACTAAAGAGGAAATCTGGTTAAAAGGTCCGATGAAGGAGCTCATATGCAAACAAGAGACAGTGGAGGTATTTTGTGATTCTCAGAGTGCCATCAGTTTGTCAATAAACAATGTACATCATAAAAGAACCAAACACATAGATATCATATTGCACTTCATTACAAATTTGATATCTAAAGGCATTGTCAAGGTTTTGAAGATCCACACAGAAAAAAAAATCTACAGTCACTAAGACTTTACTGGTTGACAAGTTCAAAAGGACACTGAGCTTGTTAAGGCTGACAGAAGAATGAAGAAGGTCATATCGAAAAAGGGACGAGGATTTACATGAATTGAAGAAACTCAAGCAAGATGGAGAATTGTAGGACTGATGCTCGAATTCTTCAAAAGAGCTCAAAACTTCTAAACAAAAACAGAGAGAAAGAGATTAGACAATCTGTAGATGACATGGCAGATGATCAAACCTGTAATGAGGCGTGATGACTTGTTGACAAGATGTTTTTGTAACAGCCCGGAAACCGGTACCCTTCTGTAACGGCTCCAAACTGCTCGGCGCTAGGATCCAGATCGGCTTAAGGCCGCCTAGACCCGTAGCAAGCCTAACCTGACCTCTGTGTACCTGATAAACCCCATACATGATCCAACTATTTCTTGAAAACTGTAAAACATTTCCATATCCCAGGCTTACCCTGAGCATGGTTTATTTTCCAAGCTTAACTCGTGCATGCACTTGCTCATATCATATCCCCACTCTGGAGTCCACAAGGGCTGCTCCAATGGAGAAATAACTCATTCATTAAGCTTGGTCATCATGAAAACATCTTGAAAACATTTCATACAACATGAAAACCTTTATCTTAAAACCTCATGATCATGTACAACAAAAAGGGACTAACCAACACTAGGCAAAGCACAACTCTAGACATTATCACATATATGTTCTTAACTTTACTCTATCTCTTTACAAAGGACAACATACTCTTTCCATTCATAACCTGCATATACATCCTGACCACACATCATGTTCATATATCATGTTCTTATATCATGTCCACGACTAGACTATACAAACATACAGACATACAAGTCATCACTTACTCTTTACATCAACCGTACAGAAACATATACATCAAGCTGCTCTCATACATATACATGTCACTCTATCAAAACCTAGCTATGCTATTACAACCATTCATGGCAACCCATGATAAAACTCTGTGATCAAGCACAATTTAGCCACATTTTTATTATCTCTTTTATTGCTTATTTACACATTTTCTAGCTTAATTTATAGTTTTTATATTGTTTTTACAGAAAAGGAAGAATCTGGAAAATGGGAGAAAAAGTGCAGAAAATTTGCAAAAGGATGATTTGCCCAGTGATTTGCCCAAAAATCTGCTCCAATCACTGCCCAGATCAAGCTAAAATAGATACCCAGAGGCAACAGACAGCAGTGACATGGGCAGGCGATTTGACCAAGACAATCGAGGATCACTGGCCAAATCACTCGCAGAGGCATAGAGGACTGACTCACAGAGAAGCGATTTGCCCAGTGATTTGCCCAAGAAACTGGTCAAACCGCCGGGCAAATCACTTTGACAGCAGAAAATTACAGCAGAGCGGGAAAATGGACAGCAAACAGAAATCCGAATTTTCAGAAGTCCAAATCCAATCCAATCACTTCCAGCACTTATCCAAGAGCCACGAAAGAGCTTCTCATCCAAGGAAATCCAATTGCAATTAAATTCAACATCAAAAGAGGAGTCCAACACCAAATCAAAAAGGGATTTCAAAACCCTAGATGAGAGAATTCTTCAGCTATAAAAGGAGGACTTCCAAAACCAGAAAATCATCTTCTGATCAGCCTCATTCAGCATCTCCCCCTCGCCAGAAATTCTGCAGCTGTTCTTCTTTATTTTCTTTTCATCTCTTTGTGTATTTAGTCCACCATGAGTGGCTAAGTTCCTTGTTTTCTAGTTGAAGTTGTGAATATTCAGATTTGTGATGAATTGGGAGGTTTAATACTCCATTGTTTAACTCTTGTTTGTTTCAATATTTATGCAATCTGATCTTTTCTATAAATATTACTTGCTTTTAGAATCAATAAGGGCCCATTGCTTTTAAATTGCTTAAGTGATATTGTTTGAATGGTTTAGGTCCGTAATTGCTTAGGTTGTTCAAATACACATCTAATCAGGTTGCATAATCTAAACTTGACCACGCGGTTGGCAAGGATAGAATTGGGTTTCTCTAAGTCTTAATGCAATCAATAGTTGTTCGATGCTACAATGCCCCAAGGACGTTCCTTGGCAACTTGTTGGTTAGTGTTTGATTAGCGAACGTTTCCTAATCAAACTAGAACTAAGGAGGAATTTGGTTGTGAGAAGCGTCTTCCATAACCAAAACCAATTTATTGAAGTCAAACAGGAGTCTTTAATAAATCAATGATCAATTCTAAACAAACTGAATAAGGCTCACACTTCAGCTAGAATTTCTTTCTTATTGAAACTTCTCATCTATTTAAATTATTGCTCTCTTTTGCTATTTTATTTTACTCATCAAATCAAAACCCACCTCTTTTATTTATTTGCTATTTACCTAGTCAGTATTAGGAAAAACATTGGTGTCAATTCCCTGTGGTTCGACCCTATTGCCACTATCTACAAATTTATTTGTTGATTGATAATAGGTTTATTTTTGACGGCTTCGACAACCGCCTATCAAAAATTGGCGCCGTTGCCGGGGAATTGATTAAAACTAACGTATTTTCCCTTTATGACCAGGTCTGGCCGTAAAGACACTCTTCTTTACGACCCTGAGATTGAGAAAACTGCCAAGCACTTAAGGAAGCAAGCAAATTTGAGGAACCAAGCCTCAAAGGCATCTTCATCAGCAACACCATCTCACAGAGCTGTTGCTACACCTGCTGATTTTTCTGCACCAGCAAATTCACCTACTTCTGCACCAACTGAAGCACTTGCTGTCACATCTGCCCCTGCTGCAGAAATTTTTGCACCAGCAGACTCGCCTACAGCCACTACTGATTTTGCACCAGAAACTGAGTTCCAGGTTATGGCAGAAAATCCAGCTATGGCAGCACCACCTGCTGCCCGTGTTGAAGCTGAAAATCAAGCCAGAAACTTGCTTATCCAAGTACCTCAGCCACGGGAAAGAACCCTCGGAGAGCTAGATGAACCAGAAGGAGACCAAGCGCCCTTATGCATTGAGTATCCCCCATTGACAGCACCTTTTGAGCTCAAGACAGGTCTGATCCATCTCCTGCCCAAATTCAGAGGCTTAGAAAACGAAGATCCTCACAAGCATTTGAAGGCATTCCATGTGGTGTGCTCCACCTTGAGACCCCAAGGTATTCCAGAAGAGGATATCAAGCTTAGAGCCTTCCCTTTTTCCCTTGACGACTATGCCAAGGAATGGCTATTTTACTTACCACCTGGATCCATCACATCATGGGCTGATATGGTAAGAACATTCTTGAGGAAATTCTTCCCAACTTCAAAAGCCATAGGCATCCGTCGAGAAATAAGTGGCATAAAGCAAAAGCACTCTGAAAACTTGTATGAATACTGGGAAAGGTTCAAAAGGCTGTGCACAAGCTGCCCTCAACATGATATTTCTGACAAATCTCTCATTCATTACTTCTATGGAGGTTTGCTACCCTCAGAAAGAAAATTTATTGACGCAGCCTGTGGAGGATCAATTGAGAAAAAATCAGCTCGAGAAATGAGAGACTTAATTTCTACCATGGCTGCAGCTTCTCAGCAATTTGGAGATCAAGAGCAGCCATCAAGGAGAGTGAATGAGGTGAGTACATCTGATTTGGCATCCCAAATTTCTGATCTCACCAATGCTGTCCGCAGCCTTGTTGTGGGTCAAACCCAACAAGTCCAGCAAATTCAGCAGCCCAAGACATGTGGAATATGTGCCAACAACCACCCTACTGATCTATGTCCTTCCCTTCAAGAGGAGGACCAGCAAGTCAATGCTATTGGAGGCTTTAATGGGCAAAGAAGGTATGATCCCTATGCAAATACTTATAATCCAGGTTGGAGGGACCATCCAAATTTCAGTTATGCAAGGGGACAGCAATATCCAAGCCACCAGCAAAGAAACCAAGCACAAGCTGCACCTCAGAATTCTAATGCATCTCTTGAAGAGATTGTGAAAAATTTGGCAAATACTGTGCAGAATCTTGAGAAACAAATGGGGCAAATGGCTTCATCCTTAAACAAAATTGAATCACAAGGAAAGCTACCTTCCCAAACTGAGATAAATCCAAGGCAAAATGCTAGTGCCATCACATTGAGGAGTGGAAAGGAGTTGCAAGACAATAGGGCTGAAAAAATGCAAAAACAGGGCATGGAAGAAATTCTGCCAGAAAGTAATCAGGGCAGTGATTTGCCCAGTTTGCTTGTAGAAACAGACCCGATTGCTGGGCAAACTAAGCTGTCCAGCAGTGATTTGCCCAATTCTCCAGAGAAGGCAGAAAGTGATTTGCCCAAATCAACAGACCAGGCAGAATCAAGTCAAAGGCAGAAACAGCAACCTATGGAGAAATTCAAGGTACCTCCTCCCTTCCCAAAGAGATTTGCAAGGTCCCAAAAGGAGAAAGAGGAAAAAGAGATATTGGAGACACTTCGCAAAGTGGAAATTAACATTCCCCTACTTGATGCTGTGAAGCAAATTCCAAGGTATGCCAAATTCCTCAAAGAGCTATGCACAAACCGAAGGAAACTTGCTGAACGTGAGAAGGTAAGCGTGGGGGAGTGTGTTTCAGCTGTCATCCAAAGGAAACTACCAGTCAAATGCAAGGATAGAGGAATGTTTGCGGTTTCATGCAAAATAGGCAATGTGGGAATAAAGAAGGCCATGTGTGACCTTGGAGCTTCAATAAATGTCATGCCTCTGTCTATTTTTAACTTGTTAAATGCAGGTACACTCAAAAGCACCAGCATTGTGATCCAATTAGCTGACCGGTCCATTGTCTACCCCAAAGGAGTGCTTGAAGATGTGTTGGTGCAAGTGGACCAATTAGTCTTTCCAGCAGATTTTTATGTTATTGACATGGAGGAAGACAAGAGCAACACCACCTCTGATATCCTACTTGGGAGACCATTCTTGAGCACAGCAAGAACAAAAATTGATGTGCATGATGGCACATTGACTATGGAGTTTGAAGGGGAAGTTATCAAATTTAATGTTTATGATGCCATGAAATTCCCCAATGATGTTTCTCATGTTTATGGACTTGATGTTATTGATGATTTAAGCCAAGAAGTTTTTGATTTTGATCAAGAAAACTTACTTTATGAAGGTCTTTGCAGGAGAGAAGAAGTGGACAGCAACATCTCTGAAGCAGACAAAACAGCAGACTGCTGTAACTTGCTAGGTATGAGTGATTTGCCCAAAAATCTGCTCAAATCACAGCTCAAATCGGACAGTATGCAGACAGAAAACCAGCAGACAGAGGATGCACCAGATCTGAAACCTTTGCCTAACCACCTCAAATATGCCTACTTGGGAGCTGGAAATACACTTCCAGTAATCATTTCCAACCAGCTCAGCCAAGAAGAAGAGAAAAAGCTCCTGGATGTGTTGATGAAACACAAGAAGGCAATTGGGTGGACATTGGAGGACATAAAGGGTATCTCACCATCAACATGCATGCATAGGATTCTCATGGAGGATGAATGCAAACCTGTTCGTGAGGCACAAAGAAGGTTGAATCCACCTATGATGGAGGTTGTAAAGAAGGAGATTGTGAAGCTCCTAGACATTGGGGTAATCTACCCCATTTCTGACAGTAAATGGGTGAGTCCCATCCATGTGGTACCAAAGAAGACCGGGATTACCATTGTCCCTAATTCTGAAGGAGAGCTAGTACCCACTCGTGTGCAAAATGGGTGGAGAGTTTGCATGGACTACAGGAAGCTCAACACAGCGACAAGAAAGGATCACTTTCCCTTGCCCTTCATGGACCAAATGCTTGAGAGACTTGCTGGAAAAAGCCATTACTGCCTCCTTGATGGATATTCTGGATTTTATCAAATCCCCGTTGCACCAGAAGATCAAGAGAAGACCACTTTCACATGTCCATTTGGCACCTTCGCATTCAGGAGGATGCCCTTTGGTCTTTGCAATGCACCAGCCACTTTCCAAAGGTGCATGATGAGTATTTTTTCTGACTATGTGGAGAAGATCATTGAAGTCTTCATGGATGACTTTACAGTGTATGGCAATTCATTCCATGAATGCCTAGCCAACTTGGAGAAGATACTTCAAAGGTGTTTGGAGACAAACTTGGTTCTCAACTATGAGAAGTGCCACTTTATGGTCAGCCATGGCTTAATCTTAGGCCATATTGTTTCAGCTAAAGGGATTGAGGTGGACAAAGCCAAAGTTGACACCATCAAAAATCTGCCCTACCCAACCAGCATTAGGGAAATTCGATCATTCCTTGGACATGCTGGTTTTTACAGGAGGTTTATCAAAGATTTTTCTAAAATAACTCAGCCTCTTTGCAGATTGTTACAGCAGGATGTACCCTTCAACTTTGATGACAGCTGCAAATCAGCCTTTGATCTGATCAAATCACTCCTAATTTCTGCCCCAGTCATCCAGCCACCTGATTGGAACCTTCCATTTGAGATAATGTGTGATGCCAGCAACTTTGCTGTAGGTGCGGTATTGGGACAGCGTATAAGCAACTCTCCTCATGTTATTCACTATGCCTCACGCACCCTAGATGCTGCACAATGCAACTATTCCACCACAGAAAAAGAATTGCTGGCTGTTGTGTTTGCATTGGAGAAGTTTAGACCCTACCTACTTGGGACAAAGGTGATTATATACTCAGATCATGCTGCACTAAGGTACTTAATCAAGAAAAAGGAGTCCAAACCTAGGCTGGTGAGATGGATACTGCTGTTACAAGAGTTTGATTTGGAGATCCGTGACAAGAAAGGCAAGGAGAACCTTGTAGCTGATCACCTCAGCAGAATTCTGACTGAGATGGAGACATGCCCCATCAATGAGACCTTCCCTGATGAGCACCTCTTTGCTGTCCAAGAAGAGGAACCATGGTATGCTGATATTGTCAATTTCCTTGCCATAGGTGATTTGCCTACTGATTTGCCCAAACACATAAGAGACAAGATCAAGAAAGAGGCAAGGTATTATGTGTGGGATGAGCCCTACCTATGGAAGCATTGTGCAGACCAAGTCATAAGGAGATGCATCCCAAACCATGAGATCACTTCTGTCCTAACTTTCTGCCACTCCTACAGCTGTGGAGGTCACTTTGGGCCACGCAAGACAGCCTTGAAAGTCCTTGAAAGTGGATTATTTTGGCCTAACATATTTAGAGATGCTTATTTATTTTGTAGGTCATGTGCAAGATGCCAACAAATAGGAAACCTTGGCAAAAGAAGTGAAATGCCTCAAGCACCCATCATGGTGTGTGAAATCTTTG
Organism: Manihot esculenta; assembly: GCF_001659605.2. Lineage (NCBI taxonomy): Eukaryota > Viridiplantae > Streptophyta > Magnoliopsida > Malpighiales > Euphorbiaceae > Manihot > Manihot esculenta. The sequence continues at coordinate 31,506,903 of NC_035176.2, read as the reverse complement.
ACATATGGGGCATTGACTTCATGGGACCATTCCCACCTTCCTTTGGCAACACCTACATACTTCTTGCTGTGGATTATGTGTCCAAGTGGATTGAGGCCAAAGCAACAAGAGCTGATGATGCCAAAACAGTGTGTGAATTTGTAAAGTCCCACATTTTCTCAAGATTTGGACTGCCCAAGGCAATAATCAGCGACCGAGGCACCCATTTTTGCAACAAGGTGGTAGAAACTCTCCTAAAGAAGCACCATGTCATCCATAGAACCTCTACTGCCTATCATCCTCAAACAAATGGGCTGGCTGAAGTATCAAACAGGGAGATAAAGTCCATCTTGGAGAAAACGGTCTGCCCAAATCGAAAGGACTGGAGTACACGCCTCAATGATGCATTATGGGCATATAGAACAGCATATAAGACTCCAATTGGGATGTCTCCATATAGGCTGATTTATGGGAAAGCATGCCATCTACCTGTGGAACTTGAACATAAAGCCTATTGGGCTGTGAAGAGCTGTAATCTTGATGAAAAAGAAGCTGGAGTTAACAGAAAATTACAGATTCAAGAGCTTGAGGAGATTAGGCGTGATGCATATGAAGCTTCATGGGATTATAAAGCAAGGACCAAAGCTTTCCATGACAAGAACATCTCCAGAAAACACTTCCAGGTTGGTGATAAGGTTTTGCTCTTTGATTCCAGGTTCAAATTATTCCCTGGAAAGCTTCGGTCTAGGTGGATTGGGCCATTTTTGGTTGAGCATGTTTATCCACATGGAGCTGTTGACATACGGAGTCCACAAACAAGCAAAGTTTTCAAAGTTAATGGGCATCGTTTGAAGAGATTCTATGAAGGTTTTACTGTCCATGTTGTGGAGGAGGTTCCCTTGGATCCCCCTTCCCAAGACTGCTGAGCAAGACACTGAAGTCCAGCCCAAGACAGAAAACAGGGCGCTACTGGGAGGCAGCCCAGAGGCAGTGATTTGCCCAGTGATTTGCCCAATACTTGCCCAAATCGCTGGGCAAATCGACTGAATGTACCATAATCACAAGTGATTGGGGCAGTGATTTGCCCAATTGCCCAGATAAACTGACCAGATCACCGGTCCAATCGCAAGATCAAGCACGTCATCAGCAAAAGGCGTGAACAGTACCAGTACAGCAATTGCAAAAGAAGAGTGATCTGGCCCAGTGATTTGCCCACTGCTTGCCCAAATCACTGGGCAAACCACCATGTCAATAATCAAGAGGGCCAGCATTAAATGATCAGGGCAGATTCACATACCCAAATCACTTTAAGTAGTCTTTTCTTTTATATTTTATTCTTTTACTTTTTACGCTAACTACTGTTTCCTCTTCTTCTTCTTCGAGCTTTCTCTTCTCCGACCACCACTCAGCCACCGGCAAACTCAAGACCACCATGGTAAGAATCAAGATGAGGGCCACCGGCGGACCATTCATGTGGAAGAAATTAGGGCTACCCAAACCACCCACTCCCTCTGACAGTGACGATGAAGCGTGGGACGTACCTCCTCCGGCCACCATCAACACCGAGACACCACCGGCCACAAGCACAGGAACAGGACGCACCGATTCACCGGCCGTCCAGATATATCGCCGGCAAAAGAAACAACAAAGAACGCCGCCACCACCATCCACAACAGCCTCGACGGCCAACCCTGCCGGCGAAATACTGCCTGAATCCACCACTTCCTCCAGCCACGGCCAGAAACGGCCAAGAACTCAGTCGCCACCTCCACCGCCGAGATCAGAGCTAGAACCACAAACCGCCATTGCCACACATCCCACAGTTCACGAGGAAGGCGGTGCGCCCAGTAATTTGCCCACTGATGCCACCACTAATGAGCCCACTGATGCGCCCAGCAATCTGCCCACTGATACCACCAGCGCTTTGCCCAATGATACGCCCACTGGTGCGCCCACAGACTTACAAAGTGATGTGCCCAGCGACACACTCAGTGATGTGCCCAGCAATTTGCCCAGCGATTTGCCCAGGCCAGCACACCCAGATCACATCGTCAAAGCACTGACATTCAATAAAATTTCTGAGCGCACCAGGCTGCTTAAAATCTCATCCCTACCATATCACCCAGGTAAGCATATCCATCATGCCACCCTTGGAGCACTGAGACTCCATTCCCAGGTACGTTCTCTAATTTCTGCTATTGGCTGGGACTCCTTCTTTTTCCTGCGCATGCCCTCTTTCCTAGAACTCACACAGGAGTTCTTCACTACATTTTATTTTGATAAACCTGCCATGCACAACATACACACACCAGGAACTATTGGATTTAGGTTACTGGGGAAGCGATTTCGCTTATCCCTGCAGGAATTCGGCATAGCCATGGGCTGTGAATGCCCACAGTCCACCTGGGACTTCCCTGCTGAGTTTGATCCAAGCTCTGTGTACTTGGAGTTGAGTGATAATCCACCAGAACCATACTCACCCACTAGGTCCAAGGACCTATACCTCAGCAACCCCAGTCTGAAATACCTTCACAGGTTCCTGGCATACACATTCTCTGGGAGGAAGGATGCTTCCAACATCCTGACCAGAACTGAGTTATATATTCTTTGGTGCATGCACACACATAGGAAAATACATCTGGGATACTGGGTTGCCACCCAATTATCTAGCATCATTCAGTATAACAGGCCACTGATTTTTGGCCCCTTGATCACTGCCATTGCAGTGAATCTAAAACTTTTGCACCCAGCATATACTGACCTCTCCCCCACCCCCAAAACAACCCCCTTGGACCTACGCACATTGGATGATATGGGGTTGCTTTGTAAGGTGGGGGATGTTTTTTCCATTGCACCTGCAGGTCCAGTAACGCCACGCCATGAGCGTGTTTTCAGGAGGAAGAAAGCCACCATAAGCACCACCACCCAGCAGCCAGCCACTATAACAGCCCCTACAGAAGAGACAACACAAGCAATAGGGCAGGAACCTGCAAATGAACCACATCCAGCAGCCCCCCAGCAGGATGCTCCTCAGCCACCTGAAGACGAAGCTCCCAACCAGACAGTAGAGGCTCGTCTCAGTAGGATTGAAGAACGAATGCAAAGGATGGAGCACTTGTTGGACCTGCTGGTGGACCATTTTCTGCCCCAGCACCATGCCAGATAGCAATCTGCCCAGTGATTTGCCCAGTACTTGCTCAAGTCACTGGTCAAATCACCCCCAGGCCAGGAAATATCTTTCCCTTTTCTCCTTCATTTTTCTATATGTTTATTCACACATTGAGGACAATATGTGGGATAGGTGTGGGGGTACTGGAGAGTATTTATTCAATGATCACACCACATTTTTACCTTTTTGATTTCTTTTTGTTTCTTTTTGTTTCTTTTTGCATTATTTTTACCCTTTTTTGCACACACACAGAATTTTGTAGCTAATTGCTTTACTCAACATAGTTAACAAGGTTGAAAGAGTGCCCTTATCTCATGACCCCATTGATTTGCCACCCCTTTAAGCCTAAATTGAATCATTCACAGTATGTTACCTTCACTTAGGGAGTTTTTCTCTTGAATTGAATCCTTAAATTTGCTAAGGTCAAGGGAAATAAAAATACAAATACATGCAAACACAAAGCTAGTGTAACTCCCTATGAGCTGATTTGCCCAAACTATCATGACAAACCAGCACAAATCACAAACTTGTTCCAATGGTCTAAGACTATGAACTGTGCCTAAAAGCCACTTGGACAAGTGACTGACTGAGTAACCGGGGGTGTATCACCCATGTACACAATCGCGTAAAAAGGTCAGTAACTTTTTCAAGCAAATAAGTTTCGATGGTCTAGACTATGAACAGAGCTAATAGCCACTTGAACAAGTGACTAACTGAGTAATCGGGGGTGTATCACCCATGTGCACAATCGCGTAAAAAGGTTAGTGACTTTTTCAGGCAAGGATAAGAATAAGTGCTGCTGAAAATAAAAACAAAAAGAAATAGAGAAGGAAAGGGGCAAGTCACTCCTAGGGGTTGCATTAAACCTAACATAAAAGAATAAGCATGATTGAATCAAAAACCTTTCCCTTGACCATGGTAGGTAAAAGGAAACAAGGAAAGGAGAGGATGACCTTAGTGCATGTACTCTATACTGTGATAATTCAGGTTAGGAGTCTAGGGGGGGCTGATTAAGTGGTGTTTAGGTTCTAAGGAAAAAGGGGGCTTGATTGGCTAAGTTATTTGTTGCTTGAGGACAAGCAAAAAGCTAGGTGTGGGGGTATTTGATCAAGCACAATTTAGCCACATTTTTATTATCTCTTTTATTGCTTATTTACACATTTTCTAGCTTAATTTATAGTTTTTATATTGTTTTTACAGAAAAGGAAGAATCTGGAAAATGGGAGAAAAAGTGCAGAAAATTTGCAAAAGGATGATTTGCCCAGTGATTTGCCCAAAAATCTGCTCCAATCACTGCCCAGATCAAGCTAAAACAGATACCCAGAGGCAACAGACAGCAATGACATGGGCAGGCGATTTGACCAAGACAATCGAGGATCACTGGCCAAATCACTCGCAGAGGCATAGAGGACTGACTCACAGAGAAGCGATTTGCCCAGTGATTTGCCCAAGAAACTGGTCAAACCGCCGGGCAAATCACTTTGACAGCAGAAAATTACAGCAGAGCGGGAAAATGGACAGCAAACAGAAATCCGAATTTTCAGAAGTCCAAATCCAATCCAATCACTTCCAGCACTTATCCAAGAGCCACGAAAGAGCTTCTCATCCAAGGAAATCCAATTGCAATTAAATTCAACATCAAAAGAGGAGTCCAACACCAAATCAAAAAGGGATTTCAAAACCCTAGATGAGAGAATTCTTCAGCTATAAAAGGAGGACTTCCAAAACCAGAAAATCATCTTCTGATCAGCCTCATTCAGCATCTCCCCCTCGCCAGAAATTCTGCAGCTGTTCTTCTTTATTTTCTTTTCATCTCTTTGTGTATTTAGTCCACCATGAGTGGCTAAGTTCCTTGTTTTCTAGTTGAAGTTGTGAACATTCAGATTTGTGATGAATTGGGAGGTTTAATACTCCATTGTTTAACTCTTGTTTGTTTCAATATTTATGCAATCTGATCTTTTCTATAAATATTACTTGCTTTTAGAATCAATAAGGGCCCATTGCTTTTAAATTGCTTAAGTGATATTGTTTGAATGGTTTAGGTCCGTAATTGCTTAGGTTGTTCAAATACACATCTAATCAGGTTGCATAATCTAAACTTGACCACGCGGTTGGCAAGGATAGAATTGGGTTTCTCTAAGTCTTAATGCAATCAACAGTTGTTCGATGCTACAATGCCCCAAGGACGTTCCTTGGCAACTTGTTGGTTAGTGTTTGATTAGCGAACGTTTCCTAATCAAACTAGAACTAAGGAGGAATTTGGTTGTGAGAAGCGTCTTCCATAACCAAAACCAATTTATTGAAGTCAAACAGGAGTCTTTAATAAATCAATGATCAATTCTAAACAAACTGAATAAGGCTCACACTTCAGCTAGAATTTCTTTCTTATTGAAACTTCTCATCTATTTAAATTATTACTCTCTTTTGCTATTTTATTTTACTCATCAAATCAAAACCCACCTCTTTTATTTATTTGCTATTTACCTAGTCAGTATTAGGAAAAACATTGGTGTCAATTCCCTGTGGTTCGACCCTATTGCCACTATCTACAAATTTATTTGTTGATTGATAATAGGTTTATTTTTGACGGCTTCGACAACCGCCTATCACTCTGCTTTCCTCATAACTCACTGTGCTGATCACTGATCTCCTATAGCTACTACTGGCCCAACTGGGGTTAAGGGAAATGGATGAGCTACTAAAGCCCAGTGAGTAGAAACCATAGAAAACAGTTCATTCATTACATGCTTTCATGATACATGTCACAGCACAAACATTTCACATCTCGGATTAGACATGACCCCAGAACTCCCTCTGTCGGTGCTCGGCCCTTACAGACTCCCAGGTCACTACATGGACTAGCGCCCGGCCCCTACTGCGGAGCTCCCATAGGTCTTATCTAGCCATAACAGATTGCGGGCTACTGAGATCGCCTTGGTCCATCCCATTAACAATAATAATGCAATGCAACATATTCGTGATCTCTAATGCGTTACAACCTAGAATCACATGGCATTCATGATGCGTGTCTCATGCTCATACTGTCTGTATCTTGAAACATACTTTAAAACATGCATAGTTAGTTCTACTCACCTGAAGCCAAGCAATGGCTAACTCTGGGCCAACTCTAACGCTGGAGCTAAACACCTCGTCTCGGATCTGATCCTACACAAAAAGCCTCACATGAGGTGCCAAACAACTCTAACATCACTCTCAAACAACTCCCCAAAAACCCCCCTAAGACATCATAGACATGCATGGAAAAACATGCAAAGGAAGGCAAAACAGGGCACCTTCGGCGGCACTTTCGGCGGCCGAAAGTCCTCTCCAGAGACGAAAGTCAGGCATGTTCGGCGGCAGGTTCGGCGGCCGAAACTCCACTCCAGAGCCAAAAGTCCAAACCTTCGGGGGCGAGTTTAGGCGGCCTATCCCACCTCCTCAAAGGTTCGGCGGCCGAAACTCCTTTTGGCGGCCGAACCTGAGTTCCTCCAGAACCCAGATCCATGCACCAACAAGCCTCCCTAAACCTTCCTAACCCTCTTAACATGCATATGACCTCTTAAAACCATGCACAAACCCTTAAACATCCATATAGGAGCTTAAAACAACCTTAGACTCTAACACACAACATCACATAACCACATATAGCAAACAAAGGCATAAAGGGTGCATAAACCCCTTCATGCACAGCTCATGCAAACCATGCAAACCTACCCTTTATCCCTCCATAAAACTTGCTTAAAACACCATAAAACATAAGGATCAACACTTAACTCTTCAAGAACTCGAGTTGGTGTGATCCTAGCGTCAAAACATGGAGAAACCAAGCTTCAAGAGCTTCAAACTCCAAAACCTTGCTCAAAGCTCACAACTCTTCAAAACAAGGCTAAAACCCATTAAAAACCATGAAAGAACTTGTGAAAACCATGAAATCATCTCAAGGAGGACATAAGCTCACCTTGAGTGGGAAGAGGAAGAAATCTTACCTCTTGAACCGACCTAAGGGGCTTATATAGGTGGCTTGGTCAACCATCTTCGGCAGCCAAACTTGCACCCGCAACTCAGCCAACTTCGGCGGCCGAACCTAGCTTCGGGGGCACAAACTCTACCACCTTCGGCGGCCGAACATACCTTCGGCGGCCGAACATACCTTCGGCGGCCGAACCTCTGTTTTTCCCTCCTTGACCTTTTCTCTTCAAAACTCATTTCCTTTCCTTTCAAAACCCTAAAACACTTCCAAACAAGTTAAAAAGCCTTTAGAAAACCTTATAGAAAACTTCAGTTTACCCTTGCAATACCCCTCAAAATGAATCCGACATCTGAGATTCCACCGGACGGTAGGAATTTCGATGCCTGAACGAGCCGGGTATTACAATCTACCCCCCTTACAAAAACATTCGTCCCCCGAATGTTAAAACAACAAACAAGCAGCAAACAAGCAAACTAGCAAAGTGTAACACTGCTTCTAAACTCTAAATGCTTCCGCTGCGCACTCTATTCTTGCCCTTCTCTCTTCATCTTTACTAAACTGGCTTCTTCTCTAACTCGCAACAGGCTTCTGCTGCGCTACTCTGATCCTTCTCTTTTTCCTCCTTCTCTGCTCTTACTCTTCTTTGCTCTCCTCTTCCTCTGTACTATCCTAGGCTCACGGATTCATCCTTCTTTTCCCACAACACACTAGACCAGTCCAGGGTGAGGGACTAAGTCGGATACAACCCTTGTCTATCATGCACTCCACTACTCCTATGCTCCCTCTCTACCAACTCTACCCTGACACTAGCCTACGAACACGTCTAACCACTCTCACACTACGATATTAAGGCTGGTTCCCAGACCTGCCTGCTAACCTCTCAAACCTAAACAGGAACTCTCTCTAACAACCACTCCTAAACACCCTACGAGCCTGACAGCTGACATCAAACTTCTAGGCAGTCTACTCGGTCCCCTTTGAAACCTACCTCGGATCCATCCTGAACTCCGCTCCTGACTACCTTGCGCTGCAGACGCAGGTAACCCCAGCATCATAAAGAGAAAACCAAGCCATCCCCCGAATGACATCCAGACACTCAAGTCTAGGACCTCCAAATCGAGTGAAAGGCATCGACTCTCCAGGACACTGGACTGAACCTTTGCCAGAGATGAATCCTACCCGGGTCTACTAACCCAAAGAGGACACGCTAAACCGAGAAGCTATCAACTCAACCGCTCAAAGCTCCTAGAGCAACTGTAACGACCCGAAAATCGGACCGCTACCGGCGCTAGGATCCAGATTGGCATAAGGCCGCCGAGACCCGTAGCAAGCCTGACATATAACCTGTGAACCTGTTAAATCCCATACATGATCAAACATACTCATAAACCTGTAAACTTTTTCTTTCCATAACCAAGCTTAACCTGTGCATGTACATAAACATATACATCATCATAAACATAACCCACACATTGGAGCTCTCATCAAATGCTCCAATGGGGTATCTCATCATACACAAGCTTGGTGGAACATAAACATCATAAAATATAGATCATGTCTACAAAAGGGATCAATATACAACTCGGTCAAGCACAGACACTAATCCTCAATATTATCATTACATAACATAACTATTCATTACTTTACATCATTACACAATTTATCATGTCCACATCTTCTACCTATTACATAAACCAACTTTACGCCTGTTGACCTCCTGGTCTACCCTGTACCTGCAAACCTGGGGGATTAAGGGAAAGGGGTGAGCTACTAGAGCCCAGTGAGCAGAATAGTAAAAACATTTGAAAATACATGCTATCATGTAATGCATCACATCACAGACAAGCCACATTAAGGGTAAATCTGTCACCAAATAGTCCCATATTAACTCTGTGCTAGGGCGTAGTCAAAGGCTCACTGGACTTCCTGTAAACATAACATAACTTACACTGCCCCAGGGCCTTCTTAGGCACCTGGTCTTGGTGTCCCATCTCTGTGCCAGAGCGTAGTCAAAGGCTCACTGGACTTTCTCAACTCTGTGCCAGGGCGTAGTCAAAGGCTCACTGGACTTCCTGCCAGGGACTATTGGATCATCCAGCATTTACCCATATCAACAACATAATATGCAATGCAACATATTCGTGATTTCTAATGCAACCAACCTAAGATATCTCATGGCATTCATGATGCATGCACGTGCTCAAGGTTTATATCTCATTTCATTGAAACTTAAGAGTTTATTCTACTCACCTCAGCTAGCTCTGACAATGACTGAAGCAGCTGACTCACTGCTGGGGTCCTCGGTTCCTCGGGTCCGAACCTACACAGGTGGACTTAAATGAGGGACCAAACAACTAGAACGTAACTCTAAAAACATCCCCCAAAAACCCCCTAAAACACCTCAAAACAATCATGCAAAAACATGCAAAGGAAGGCTGAACAGGGCACTTTCGGCGGCCGAAAATCCCTCCAGAGCCGAAAGTCAGGCAGGTTCGGCAGCACCTTCGGCGGCCGAAATTCCCAGACAGAGGCGAAACTCATGCATGTTCGACGGCACTTTCGGCGGCCGAAACTGCCAGACAGAGACGAAAGTCTCATTTCGGGGGCAAGCTTCAGCAGCCGAAGGCTGCCTTCACAAGCACGTTCGGCGGCCGAAAGTTCCTTCGGCTGCCGAACCTGGTTTCTCCCAGAATGGCAGAAACTCAGCTCTCTTATGCATTTATGCCTCCCATTCATCCAAACATACATAAACCTATTCTACAACACTCATACACAAGCATACAAGCTCCTAGGGGTCTCAGACTACCTTAAACCCCAACTACAACACATTAAACAACACAATCCCAGCCACATTATTCAAAAACACAATATGAACACATAAACTCCAACATAGCCTAACATGCATTTCTACCCCATAAAACTACTCAAAGCTTACTTAAAACATGCAATGAGCTTAAGATCGGCTCTTACCTCTTGAAGATCGAGAGAGAGACGACCTAAACTCAAAGATGGGAGAGATTGGGTTCTTGAACCTCCAAGCTCCAAAACTTTCTCAAAACTTGAAAATCTTCAAAACAAGATGGAAACTAATGAAAATCGTGAAAGATTTGAAGGAAAGGACTCAAGATCGGTGAGGAATGGCGGAGAGCTCACCTTGGCCGACGACGGGGAAAAAGCTCGCCTGTTTTCGGCTAAGGGACCCTTTTATAGTGGCTGACCAGGCCACATTCGGGGGCCGAATGTGCCTCCGCATGCATGCCATGTTCGGCGGCCGAACCTGGATTTTCCTCACTTATGCCTTCGGGGGCCTAAGGCACACCCGAAATGCATGCATGTTCGGCAACCGAACTTGAGATTCGGCGGCCAAACCTGGGCTTTCTTCCAAGGTTGTTTTCATGCAAAAACTCAATTCCATCTTGCTTAAAACCATAAAACACATTAAAACATTTTATGAAAACATGCTTCTACCCTTCTAGAGGTCCCCGACATCCGAGATTCCACCGGACGGTAGGAATTCCGATACCGGAGTCTAGCCGGGTATTACAGCAACTAACGAACAAGACACACTAGAGCTCACAGAACAACAGAACAGGAACAAGTGAGCATACCTGGCATCACTGTGTCCGATGTGTCTGCTCCTCTACGTCCTTGGTGACTGGTCTGACCTACATTCCTGGTAGCTAACCGCTGGGATTGTACCACCCTGGGCGCAGTAGGACACTCACGCGCAAAGTGCCCTTCCTGTCAGCACCTGAAACATACCGTAGTACCAATCCGACAAACTCCCTTATGCCGCCTTCCACACCTCACACATTCTACTCTCCCTCTACCAGAACTTGACCCAATACCAACCTTATTCTTCTTTGATCGTCTCAAGCCTCGAACCTTTGGCTTCATGCTTCTCCCCCACGTTTTGCCTCTTGTGGCAGCTGTACTCCAAGTGGAGGGATCATTCTCTCCTGATCCAGACTCCCTGGTCTGCACATCTTCTAAACACTCTTCATCCATATTCACCTGCAAACCTACGTCCCTTCTCTGCACCTCTAAGGCTACCTCTCTCCTATCTCCAGACATTCTCCTTCGATCCATTCCTTCTCTACTTTTCCTATACGATCCTTCCGACGGATCTGATTCCACAGATCGACTAGCTCCACTCATCTTACCTCTGCTGAAAAACAACACACAAGCACACATCAGCATCACATCATGTGATCCATGTCAAACACATGAACTCACAACACAAAGCATCATAACATAGGGTCCATGTAGCAAACACATGAACTCTAAAACATATATATCATGGATGAACCTGTCACCAATAGCGCTCAATCTAGCATAACATGCTATGACCAACTGTGCCAAAGGCCATACTTGGTCTCTCAACTCATCTGATATCATAACATAGCATATCGAGAACTAAAGGATCAGTCAACATCCAAAATATCAACATAAATGCACATGCATCAAACATGGCATTACACATCAGCAAGCAAGACAGGACTCCTCATCCTATTCTAGTGGACATGATCTTACTCTAGATCTTTCTTACTGTGCTTGCCCTCCTATATCCTCGAAACCAACCTCTTTCGATGTGAAACAATGCAACTTCTTGCGCGACTTTGCTGAACACATCGTACTCTAGAGGCCCTATGCTCTGATACCATCTGTAGGTCCGATCATAACCTAGGGCTCTCCATACCCGATAGGTCCGATCATATGAACCAACTGCTCTGATACCATCTGTAACAGCCCAGAAACCGGTACCCTTCTGTAACGGCTCCAAACTGCTCAGCGCTAGGATCCAGATCGGCTTAAGGCCGCCTAGACCCGTAGCAAGCCTAACCTGACCTCTGTGTACCTGATAAACCCCATATATGATCCAACTATTTCTTGAAAACTGTAAAACATTTCCATATCCCAGGCTTACCCTGAGCATGGTTTATTTTCCAAGCTTAACTCGTGCATGCACTTGCTCATATCATATCCCCACTCTGGAGTCCACAAGGGCTGCTCCAATGGAGAAATAACTCATTCATTAAGCTTGGTCATCATGAAAACATCTTGAAAACATTTCATACAACATGAAAACCTTTATCTTAAAACCTCATGATCATGTACAACAAAAAGGGACTAACCAACACTAGGCAAAGCACAACTCTAGACATTATCACATATATGTTCTTAACTTTACTCTATCTCTTTACAAAGGACAACATACTCTTTCCATTCATAACCTGTATATACATCCTGACCACACATCATGTTCATATATCATGTTCTTATATCATGTCCACGACTAGACTATACAAACATACAGACATACAAGTCATCACTTACTCTTTACATCAACCGTACAGAAACATATACATCAAGCTGCTCTCATACATATACATGTCACTCTATCAAAACCTAGCTATGCTATTACAACCATTCATGGCAACCCATGATAAAACTCTGCTTTCCTCATAGCTCACTGTGCTGATCACTGATCTCCTTTAGCTACTACTGGCCCAACTGGGGTTAAGGGAAAGGGATGAGCTACTAAAGCCCAGTGAGTAGAAACCATAGAAAACAGTTCATTCATTACATGCTTTCATGATACGTGTCACAGCACAAACATTTCACATCTCGGATTAGACATGACCCCAGAACTCCCTCTGTCGGTGCCCGGCCCTTACGGACTCCCAGATCACTACATGGACTAGCGCCCAGCCCCTACTGCGGAGCTCCCATAGGTCTTATCTAGTCATAACAGATTGCAGGCTACTGAGATCGCCTTGGTCCATCCCATTAACAATAATAATGCAATGCAACATATTCCTGATCTCTAATGCGTTACAACCTAGAATCACATGGCATTCATGATGCGTGTCTCATGCTCATACTGTCTGTATCTTGAAACATACTTTAAAACATGCATAGTTAGTTCTACTCACCTGAAGCCAAGCAATGGCTAACTCTGGGCCAACTCTAACCCTGGAGCTAAACACCTCGTCTCGGATCTGATCCGACACAAGAAGCCTCACATGAGGTGCCAAACAACTCTAACATCACTCTCAAACAACTCCCCAAAAACCCCTTAAGACATCATAGACATGCATGGAAAAACATGCAAAGGAAGGCAAAACAGGGCACCTTCGGCGGCACTTTCGGCGGCCGAAATTCCACTCCAGAGCCGAAAGTCCAAACCTTCGGGGGCGAGTTTAGGCGGCCTATCCCACCTCCTCAAAGGTTCGGCGGCCGAAACTCCTTTCGGCGGCCGAACCTGAGTTCCTCCAGAACCCAGATCCATGCACCAACAAGCCTCCCTAAACCTTCCTAACCCTCTTAACATGCATATGACCTCTTAAAACCATGCACAAACCCTTAAACATCCATATAGGAGCTTAAAACAACCTTAGACTCTAACACACAACATCACATAACCACATATAGCAAACAAAGGCATAAAGGGTGCATAAACCCCTTCATGCACAACTCATGCAAACCATGCAAACCTACCATTTATCCCTCCATAAAACTTGCTTAAAACACCATAAAACATAAGGATCAACACTTACCTCTTCAAGAACTCGAGTTGGTGTGATCCTAGCGTCAAAACATAGAGAAACCAAGCTTCAAGAGCTTCAAACTCCAAAACCTTGCTCAAAGCTCACAACTCTTCAAAACAAGGCTAAAACCCATTAAAAACCATGAAAGAACTTGTGAAAACCATGAAATCATCTCAAGGAGGACATAAGCTCACCTTGGGTGGGAAGAGGAAGAAATCTTACATCTTGAACCGACCTAAGGGGCTTATATAGGTGGCTTGGTCAACCATCTTCGGCAGCCAAACTTGCACCCGCAACTCAGCCAACTTCGGCGGCCGAACCTAGCTTCGGGTAGGGGTGAGCATTCGGTCGGTTCGGTTCAAAACCGAACCGAACCGAATAAACCGAAAACCGAAATTTTAGTTTTTATGAAAATCGAACCGAACCGATTTTGGTCAAAAACCGAATCGAACCGAATCGGTCTGATTCGGTTCGATTCGGTTCGGTTTGATTGGTTTCGATTTTTAATATTTTTTAATTTTTTACACTTTATTTTTAGTATTTTAAAATTTAATTAAAATATTTTAATTTTAATATAATTTAATTTCTCTATATTATTAAAAAAAACATATTATTATCCCTAATCGGTTCGGTTTTTTCTGATAAAAACAGAACCGAACCGAAATAACCGAAATTTCTGAAATTTAAAACCGAACCGAACTGAAATTTATAAAAAACCGAACTAAATTTTCAAATCGGTTCGATTTGATTGATTTTTTCGGTCTGAACTGAATTCTGCTCACCCCTAGCTTCGGGGGCACAAACTCTACCGCCTTCGGCGGCCGAACCTCTGTTTTTCCCTCCTTGACCTTTTCTCTTCAAAACTCATTTCCTTTCCTTTCAAAACCCTAAAACACTTCCAAACAAGTTAAAAAACCTTTAGAAAACCTTGTAGAAAACTTCAGTTTACCCTTGCAATACCCCTCAAAACGAATCCGACATCTGAGATTCCACCGTACGGTAGGAATTCTGATGCTTGAACGAGCCGGGTATTACAGTTTTACTGAAGATCCGACCTACCTGATGAAAGCAGGGCTAAGCAAGATAGGCGTGATGAAAGAAGGGCTGGAGTCCCTGGGATGTTCATAGAGTTGGTGGAGCCCAGATGCTTGTCAAGGCAGGTCAATTGTCCAAGGCAGGTCAATTGTCCAAGAGAACCTGAATGCTTGGAAGCTTGTAAGGCAAAAAGGAAAGCCTAGAGGCTCGAAGATTCGCTAAGACTTCAGAACTTAGAAGTCCGAAAGGTTGCAAGGCGAGAGTAGCCCAAAAGCTTGAAGACTCGCTAGGGCAAAGGTAGTTCGAATGTTGAAGTTCAGAATGCCTGGAAGCTTAGAATGCATGGATTCCTCAAAATGTTTGGAAGGTCTGACACACAGATTTTTTAAAGAAGTCGAAATGTCTGAAATGATTAAAAAAGAACGACAATATTTTATTTTTCCGCCTTCATTTAAAAGAACTGAGGAGTTTTTCAGTCTTTTACATTGGAGGCCAAGGTCATCGAGTCTGCTATTTAAAGAGCAAATGTCCCTGTATTTTGAGTGTGAAAAGTGTAAAAGATACGCAAAGTGAAAAGCACTGTGATTACTATTTTTCTTTATCATTGTTGATTTGTAATCGAGTTTATACTCATATGTGATTGTTCTCTCTATAACTCTTCATAAATAAAGGATCTTCTTTTTCGAAACGTAGAACAGTCCACAATTTTAATCTAAATTCATAAAATTTTATGTATTTTTCTTTTTTTTATTTATTGTTAGGTGGTTGAGTGAAAATTGAAGTTATGGTATTAGTAACAACAATTTGTTAATATTTTTATTTAATTTGAAATTATTTTAGAATTTAAAATTAATTATACATATTTATTTATAATTTTGGCAATCATAATTGCTTAGGTTGGTTTTTATGTTTTTAATATTTAAACGACGGATATCATTTGATCTAAATTATACAAAATACTGTTTTACAAAGAAGTATCTTTAGGATGATTATACTTTTTGTAATTTGACGTAAGTTAATAATATAGTCTTTAAAGACGCATGCGATCAAATTATTTCTACATTCCAGAACAAATATTTATTACATACTTATAAATGTAAAAATATTTTATAAAACATAAGAAGAAAAATAGGAGTTTAAATGACTACAAATTACCTAATTGATAGATGAATTCATTAGATGCCGTCCTACATACGAGGGTCAAAGTGTTTGCTAAATATTAGTGGCTGGGAACTTGGGTTAGAAACCACCAATTAAACCATTCCTATGATGATAGGCATGGGCATAGCAGTCTAGCTATTGTTAACGGTTTTAATAATTAATTATTATTTTAATTATAATTAATAAAAAGTTAATGTATATTTACAAATAAACTCTTATTTTTTACATATTAATCTTTCATATTTATTAATTTTTAAATATTTATATTAAAAAATTAAAATTAAATAAATATAAAAGTTAGCAAGATTGAACACATCATCTGAATAAGGATGCTATAATTATTATGATTAGTAAAAATATTTTATTTTATAGAAAAACAAATATATATGAGTAATAAAATTTAGTAGAATTAATTTGAATTAAAGCCTGGTTGTTTGGTCTTTTCTAATATATCCTTGAGTCATGTTGCATCACTACAATTAAATAATTCGTATTATTATATTATTTGTAAAATTAATAAATTGTATTATATATATTAATGTTGATATTTTTATATATTTGTATAATAAATAAATTATTATATCTAAAAAGTAATTCACAAATTAAAATAAAAAATAAATCTAACAGTTAGTTCTACCTACCCAATCTAATCAAACAATATTTATTCGAAAATTGCTTCTTTACTCAATTACAAGACAAAATGTTAAAAACGGTTACCAAAACAATCGACAGCTAAGCGTCGCTCTATAATTCATTTGAGAGTCCGAATTTTTCGTGCATCCTATAATCCTTATTGGCAATACTATTTCTGTCTGTGGGCTCTATAGGCCACGTTTCGATTCTGGTTGGCCGTTTGATGGAGTGCGCAGCAATTTTCATTATTGTCAATTTCATAGTTTTCTTTTTACACGGCTATTTAATTTTAACTCGAAATTACTATTTTAATCCCTTTAAAATCTAAAATAATTGGCCTTTATCGTCATTTTACTCATGCCATCTACTTGTGAACAAATGACGTGACAAATACTGACCGTTGGATCTTACTTAATTGATGATAAAAGGCAACTTTTAGGACGTGGCAATTCATCGGTTCCTCTGTGTAATTATTATTTGAGGTTTCTTATAGCAAATCATACATAATTCAGCACATTTGGATGAAAAGTCAAATTCTACCTAATGCCTACGTCCCCACTTCTTTTAAACCTGCCACGTAGCTACTAATCCAGACTCTGTAGTCTGTGCTATTTGCTTGGGTCCACCTAGCGCTTACCGTATAGATTCCTCTTACAAGAGAAACATCTTTTTACCCGCCACGCTGCTTTTTTAATATAACACCTCCAATTGGAATTCACCACGTCGGCTGATCAAAGCCTTTTTTACGATAATGCAAAAAACTCAGCTATTATATACCAAGAGTGACGTGACACATAATGGTTTTATTTCCAGTGCAGGGAATATGGTGTGAGCAGCACAGCAGACGATCTATTCTTATTCAATAATCGTTCACTGTTCCATTCTCGACCTCAAAGTCTACCAGGGTGGCACCGCCAGATCATTGACAGACACGTGGCTGTGCCTTAGCCTAAAAAGCAATTGAGTCCGACCTTACATATACACAGTGGATTGTGCCTGGTATTCTGCAAAATCTCCCAATTTCGCTGCACAAGGAAAGCGTGTGTAATCGACACAATATCTCGTCACACGTGTCAATCTACTGTCAGTTCCTTCGCGTGCATTCTTTTTTATATCCCCTTCCTCCTCCCCCTTTTTTTCTTTTCTCTCGTCTGTCGTCTCTCACTTGCAAGTGAATGGAACATTCGGAGGACGAGCAACTCGAGCGAGTCGACTCACTTCCTGACACGGAGCTAGCATCAACCAGCTCTGGCTTGTCGTCAATACTTAGCACTGAAGATACTCAAAGTGCTAATAGCTCTGGGGACATCTCTACCATTAGCGGGAGCTCCGGTGAGATTCCAGCCGCGGTGGTGGCGGATGCGGTTGTGATGAGGGACATGGAGCCTGGAAAGGATGGGGAGCTAATCGCGGCGATGGTTAGAGACAGGTGTGTGGGGAGGAATAATCGAGGAGTGAGCTGGGGGTTCACGTCGGTGATTGGGAGAAGGCGGGAGATGGAGGATGCCGTTGCCGTTATACCGGGATTTATGTCACGCACGTGCGATCACGTGGGCGGATGTACGGCTCCTGGTTCCAGAACTTCGGCCGAGATCTCGCCAATCCATTTCTTCGGCGTCTATGATGGTCATGGTGGCTCCCAGGTATTTCTACAGTACACTATACGTTCTATACTTACACTTCAAAAACGTTATTCCGTACTGTTCTCTGTAAAACTAAAAGAACTGGGTTAAGTAAGCCATAAACGGAGATTAAGAGCTCGCTAACAATCGGCGTGGGATGGCATTTATTTATTTTTAATCTAAGGATTAACGTCAGATTAAGACCAAATCAAACAGATAACCAAATATTTTTAAAATAATAATTTACTACTCCCTCTATCTTATAATTTTTATCTATATATTTTATTTATTTTAAAATTATTATTTATTTTCTTTTCAGAAAATAATAATATATAAATTAATTATTATAATTTTATTTTATTTTTAATAATTTTTAAAAATATTTTTTCATATCTATGAAATTTATTTTTAAAATAATATAATTAAAAATTAATTAAAAAAATTATTTTTTAAAAATATAAAAGAAGTAAAATAAATAAAAATTATAAAATAAAATATTAACAAAAATATGATATAAATTATTGAACAGATTCTGCATAGCCATATACATATATTGGTTTTTTTTAATGGGAAATTTAAAATTTTAGTTTAAACAGATAAGAAAAAAAAATGCCGAGTACGCAATTAATGAGCTATGATAATAATAATTACTGACATAATAACAGGCAAGACACGCGTCTTCGCTTCACTGGGTCACATCGCTAGGTTTTTTGTCGCGTTTATCTAACTTTTACATACGTGTCATTAAAAGACCGTGCAAGAAATTTTTTATACGCTGGAAAGCGTATGGGCTAGCGTCATCGTCGTCGTCAATAATCGTCATACGGACGCATCATCAGTACGTTTTCAATTATTTGCATAGAATTATATATTTTATCGTGATGGAGTTGATTGATTTATTTTGGGTGTCATAGTGAGATGTTATGTTAGCTAGGATTATTCTTGGAACAGTAATGTGAACCAGGGGGGACTTCGGGGATATCGGGCCTCCTTCTTTGTTGGAAAGAAGCAACAAAGGTATGTGGGAGTGGGACCAAAAGATGTCTGTTTGCTCGCCACGTGTAGGCTGTGTACAGGGACGGTGGTTCCTTGGTCCCTTTTTATTCTTGTTTGACTATGATGGCTTTGCTTGTGTCACGATGGATCGAAGTCATCTAAAAACGAATCTTTATAGTGGTCATAGGGTTGCCACCTGTTTTGCAATTATTGGTTGGGTCTCTCTGTCTTCTTTAATTATTTTCATTTTTTTTCACTTCTCAATTGAAATGAAACTCAATGCTTAATGATACTTTGTCTTTGTGTGAAATCCTTGTTTTATCCCCTGTTAAAATCTTTGTGAGTCTGGTTGTTGACTTCTGTACAATGCTTACCACAGCATCTTGAAAATAAATATTGTCAATGATTATGAGATATCATACTACTGACTTTTTAATTTCCACCAATTTTTTTTATTTGCATGCTTGAATTTTAGTTCTGCTAGTCAAAATGAATCAATTATTTTTAATCATGTGTTTATGGCCGGAATTTCTCACCAGAATGTTGATATGAATATAAAGGTTATCTTTTTATTGCAGAGCGAAATTGATTTTCTGAAAAATAATAATACACTTGTCCAAAATTTGAAGGGGCATTTGATAGTTGTGAGTTCACTTCTTGAGGGGCGACATTATGTTTATCTTGTTTATTACTTCACTATTAATTAGAAGTTAAAAGTACAAATATTGAAGTTAATTCTCTGCAAAGATAATCTATCAAGAAACATTTGAAAACCATCCATTGTATTGTTTTTGGTGATTAATTAGGTGGCTAATTATTGTAAAAGGAGAATGCATGAAGTTGTAGCAGAGGAATTAGATCGGGAAACAATTAATGGGTATGAATGGCAGAGAAGGTGGGAAGCTGCTTTTTCCAGTGGTTTTGAGAGGGCAGACAATGAGGTCTTGACAGAGGCACCAGAAATGGTCGGATCCACAGCAGTAGTGGTGGTTTTATCCGGTTGCCAGATTATCACATCAAACTGTGGTGACTCAAGGGCGGTGCTCTGTCGTGGGACTCGGACTATTGCCTTAACTGTCGACCAGAAGGTCATGTATCAAAGTGTCTAATTCTTTCTGTTGCGCTAACATTATGCTCAAATTTCACCTAGCATAATAGCCTCTGGTGAAAATGAAGTCAATTTGTTGGTTGCAAGAAACATGGTCACCAATAGCTGAGGTCAATAGTGTAAAAAATATTGAAAATGTCAAATTAAGAAAAATGGCATAGGAGCTTGATCTAAGAAGCTGCATCTGATTATTGACACTCGATAATCTCTCATTCTCTCTTGTAATGTTATTCTTAAATTTTTGTTTGAGAAACAAGTGCAATATGCCCTGGGTTTTAGGTTTTCTCGTCCTTTTCTTGCAGTGGCCTCCGTCTTTGTTATCGTCCTTCTATGGCGTGGGTAATCAAGAGCAGCCTTCTGTTGCATTTCAGTGGCTGCTATCTAAAGTCCGTAAAATTTTGGGTTTTCTTGTGCTCTGCTTCTCTCCTTTTGGACCAGTGTCTTAGTAACGATTAGTTTTTCTGTTGTTTCGTATTGATGGTTTGTTCATTGGACACTTCGTTTTTATGGTCTCTTTTGGTTCGGTCAATAACGGTTAACTTTTTGCTCTTTATTAATAAAATTCTATTTATCAGTGGAAAAAAAAACAAAAGATCATTAATATGTGCTGTTTCTTTTACAGCCAGATAGACAAGACGAACTCACGAGAATTGAAGAAGGGGGAGGGAAAGTCATAAACTGGAACGGTGCGAGGGTATTGGGGGTCCTTGCTATGTCCCGAGCAATAGGTTTTCTTCTTTCTCTATTTCAAATCTCCTATTATATTTTCTCTGCTTGCGCCTCCTACTTGCTGCTTTTAATATGAAATTTAATATTGAAGTTTTGGAGTGAATGAAGACTGCTTAAGACTAGAGGCATAATGGGTGATTGTTTGCTTGTTAGAGCTTTAAACTTTTCGTCGCTTGCTGTTGACCAACGGGCGATGAAAAGTTAATATTGATGTAAGTCATTACCTGGTCAAAAAACTCGAGAAGCAAATCCTAGTTAATAAGAAGAAACCTAGCATGCCTAGGACCACCCCCGAAATTAATGAAGAACTAGACAATTACAATGGGACACCGATTCATACCGCAACAAGATTATGTATTTATATTCACGTACTGTTTTCAGTTATTCTTATAAAAATTACTATTAATCTTTATTTTAATAAAAAACTCATCGGTTAATCTTTCAATTTAAAAATATATATTAAAATATTTATAAGATTTCTAAGAGTATATTAATTTTTTTTAATTTTAACTATTATTAAGTATTATAAAAAAATTTATTATATTTTTATAAAATTAAGAGATCAATTAACTCAAATCATAAAAATTAAATAGTAAAATATTTAACGGTTAAAATTAATAAAAATAAATAATTAGTAAATTTTTTAAAATTTTAAAAATGTTTAATTAAAAAAAACATTAAATAGTAAATTTTTATTTTTTTTAAATATTACATTATATTTTAATCTTTGTGTTTTATAACCGTTTAAAGTAGAGACCTCTTCCTTTAAAGTTTGGTACAAGGATAAAAAGTGTTCTTCTTTCTCAAATATACCTTTTCACTTTTTTTCATCCATCCTCAACCTCTCCTTCAACTGTATTCTATTCCAAGATAAACTCCTCGATCCTTTAATCCCCTGAAGCTATACACACTGTTTAGTTTAGCAACCAATAGCATAAAACTAAATATAAACTCCCACATTGCACATGAATCACCATCACCATCACATAATCGCAGATTGTATCTTTTGTCAAAGTTGCCCAAGAGCAAAAATTGGAAAAAGGATAAACTAATCAATTTAATTCCAAATCCCATATATAAATCCTTTAAATGAATAGTGATATGCTATATCAATTGAAAATAGGAAAAAAAAAGGGTAAATTATACGACTCAAACTAGTATATCAACCAAAAAAATAAAGAATAATTTCCCAAAAACAAATTTATAAGAGAGAACAAATCCCCACCTGAATTCGTGCGACTACCAAATGATCTAGAGAAGGAAAGGATAATGGGAATGATCTGGTGGGTGACAATGATCCGGAGGGGAGCTTGTAAGATGGGTGAGAAGGAGACTCTATGGGGTTGTTGAAAGTAGGTGTGGACTTTATTTTTGAGGGCTGCCTTCATCTTAAGAGTAGAAAGGTGGGTCGCTTTGGCGATTTGAGGTGTCAATGGGTCCATCTCTCTTGGCCAACCTCATTATCTTCACTGAATCTTGGTTGAAGCATTGCCGTTTTACATTTTCAGTTGTGTAGTGAAATGTTGGCTCGTAGAAGTGTCGGCTCCTAGAAGCGGGCCTTTTTCTCCAAGCTCAGTTGCAGAAAGAGAGGGAGAGAGAGGTAGCTTAATTAGGGATTTATATACTGCTAATGGTGCTTATTAACAGAGGGACCTTCAATTTTTAGATAGTTATAAGACATGGAATTAAAGCATTCTACAAGGACATACCCTTTAATTATATAAAAATTTAGAGATTTGAATGTAATTTACTTTTTTTTTTATAAACCCACATGCATATTTGCTAGTCAACACAATCAGATTGATAGGGTTGGTAGGAATGGTCGTGGGTAGTGTGACATGAATAAATTAATTGTCAAGGTGTTGGAGTCTTTCAAATTGTAAGCTCAATTATGAGGTCCCTTCGATGTCTCATTGGATAGAACATTACTCCCTTGCCGAAAATAAACCGTGATGCCAATAGTAGGTGTGCTGGTTAATCGAATATTCTCCCATAGATTCTTGTTAACTAACCAGCAAGATTTCTTTTCAATTAGATTATTTCTAGATTCCTTACCCCTATTATTGTTACCATTCTGCAGAATAGACACAATTGCACTATATAATTTTACGATTTATTAATACTACTAAAGCTTTATACATAAATTTATTAATATCATTTCTTTTAAACTGCAATCAAATATTGATTAATAAGTTTATATCTTGAAAATGTTTTTCATGTATTTTTATGAAAAATATTATTTTCAAAAAATATTTTGCTTGTATAAGTTATTTTTTGCAAATAAAAGTAGCTTTTTTTTTTATATAACTTTATATAAACCATATATATGATGAAAAATGCTTTTATTTCGTCGCCATGCATGGTTCATTAATGGTCAGTAGTAACAAAATTCGGGGAGATGAATGGATCAATGTAGCTGTTATTATAAGAAAAGCAATTCCAGTTGAACTGCTGCCTGAAGGACAATAATTACTATATGTCACTCCAGCTCTTTGTTGGTGTTCTAGGTGATCGGTATTTAAGACCATGGATAATTCCAGTGCCTGAGATCACTTTCATGACAAGGACTGATGAGGATGAATGCTTGATTTTGGCAAGTGACGGTCTGTGGGATGTAATGACAAATGAAGAAGTAGGGGACGTGGCTCGCCGACTCTTAAGAAGGTGGCGCAGAACAATGGTGTCCGATGAAATTTCTCCGGCACAAGCTGTGGCTGATAACCTCACTGAAATAGCTTACAGCAAAAACAGCTATGACAACATATCTATCGTGGTTGTTGATCTAAAACCACAGAGAAAGCGCCAGGTGAAGCAGTGAATTAAAAAGGGGAGTCGTAAGTCATTATTTTGTTCTTCCTCTCCTGTTCGTTTTCCCTGAAATATCCAATTGTCTCTCATCCTTTTTAAATCAGAGATGATAAATGCAGGGATGAAACACTTCTTATGTGACTCAGATAGACAGCTACAAGCAGCTACTACCTCTGACCATTGGCTACTGGCAAGCAAACTGCTGCTTTATAACAGCCAAAATCTGTTGTTATTTGCAAGTAAAGCTAAATGAATCCTTGCTTGCAAATGGTCTAGATTTTTTTTTTTCTAACTTGATAAAAGGGAAAAAAAGTTTGTTTCATAATATATATGGAAATAAAGAAATTAGGGGTAAAAAATGGAAAGGAAGATTATTGTTATTTTATTTTTTAATTTTTCCTTGGTACAAATATATTTAATTATTTCATTTTCCCCCTTATTTTTGAGCTGTTGTTTGATTTTTCTTTATGGCATTTCCATCCTTTCCTTCAGTCTATGGTGCAAGGAAGGTAAAATATAGTTGGGCAAAAAAAATTGTATCATGTTCATAGTTTTCCTTTTATGTGCCTTGAGAACAGAGAAACTGTAAGAAGGTTGTTGACGTTTTTAAACTTATATTTTCCTCTAGGTGTTTCAATCCACCTCCGGCAAGGATTAAGCCCTGCAATTTTTCTTCTCATATCTCTCTCTTTCACAGGTCTTACATTTTGTCACGTACCATGATGAACATGAGAAGCAAACTCAATTGTAAATAAAACATTTCGCCGTAAGCAGAATATTGTTTATACTCCCTATCTCTCTTCTTTTCAATATTATTAGAAATTTTATTATATAACGGTTGTATAATGGTTATATTATAATTATTGATTATGAGGAGTTTCATGTTAATCACAACATAATTAATAATTAAATATTTTTTACAACCCCACACACACAATCATTTCAATTGTGTGTATCTATACATAAGCATCATCTTGTATCTATACGTAAATATATCATGTTTGAATGTGATTTGATTTCGGTTATTTTGTATTTTATTTTTTTAATCTTTCAAATCATATAAACTTTAACTTTTCATTTTGAATAAAATTATTTAAAAAATTAATTAAAATTATAAAATTGCACGTATAGATTGGCTGAAAAAATATAGTTTACCCATATATATATATATATTAAAAAATAAAATTATTTCTTTATTTTATTTTAGAAAAAAATAAGGTTTTAATTTTTATCGTAAAAGTTGAGTATTTCTACATTTCATTTCCTCTTTTTAGTTTCTGATCTATTTTATATAACTATGTCCGGAAAAAAAAATCTATTTTACATATGAGAATAAAATAAATAATAAATTAACTAAAGATAACATGAAAATCTTGAATCAAAGTAATCCTGTATTTGCTTTTAAAAAATATCTAGCAGATTGTTTACGGAGCTGTTCGAAATTGGGTGGGAAGAGCAGACATACTACTCTGTTTCTAAAATGGATGGTTTTTTTGGTTAATTAATCTTTTAATTAGGTTTAATTACAATATAATTTGTGAATTAGGATAGCTTTATGATAATAAAAGTAATAACCTGCTAAAATAAGTCCAAATACATTTCAGGCTATTTCTTACGGATCTAAAATCTTTAATTAAACCCTTTGTAATTCCAATACCTCATCGATGTGGAAATGCGACAAGCTCTAATGAACTTATTATTGTCTGAAGGTGATTTTTTCAATAATTCGATGTGTAATTACCTTTAAAAAAAATGTAATTATAAGAAATGGAAGATTTTAGAATTTTTATTTTAAGAAAATATATTTATGTGCTCGTTAAAATGTGTACAGCCTACACGTGTATGCCTATGTAAAAAGGCTTATTATCATGAATTATAAATGTTGGTGGACCCACCACTTTTCCTTGAAATTTGTTTTTGACAACTATATAAATATTTTTCAACTTTCTAAAATATTTATAATAAAGAAAATGTTAAAACAAGAAGAAATAAGAAAAATTAAAAAATCTTTTCTAATTTAATTCAACCTTAGCATAATAAATATTAATGTGTACATAAAGTAAGCAAAAAAGAAAAAATATTATTTAATTTTTACTATATAAAATTTTTTATTAATTTATATTTTAATTTTATAATATAAGATTAAAATATTTTTAAAATTTTAAAATATCTGTTAATAAAGTAATTTTATTTTTTTCAAAAAATAAAGTAATTCTATTATATTAAGTTTAAATAAAAAAAATTACACTAACATAATATAGCATGATATTTTTGTGACATTAAATTCCTATTTCATTTTTTATATATTTTATTTTTAAAATAATTTTACTTTGAAGTAAAGGATAAAGCAATTATTTGGGACATGAATTTTCTAAATGTGGTCAAAATTTTCCATGCATCAATTCCATGATGCGCCCACAAACACGTAAAATGTGAACGCCCTTATCCAAATTGGAAAATTTCAGTGCGTTGATTGTATAGATATCAAATTAACCATCATTTGCCACGTGTTTCCATTTATCTATAATTTAGTCGTTTGGTTATGATAATGCAACGTGGCAGTCTGATTATGATAAGTAAGTAGTATCGGTCGCAGCAAATTCTTTTATTGTACACATAATTGTTATGCTGCTTTTTAGAAATAGTGAATGCATGATCAGACAATTGTTTTTTATTTTTATTTTTATTTTTTTTTAGCTATATATTGTTGTGTTTGATTTCTCTATTTTTATACAATTAAATCTCTAATTCTCTTTAGTGTCGTTTCTTTGAAATGGGAGATAATACCTTGAGGCAACAAATTGCCAACATGAGGCAATCTCTTTTCGATGAGGTTTTTTTTTTTATTTCAATCCTTTAATTTGGAAATTCTCCCTTCTTTATGTTTCCTATTTTAGTTAATTTCAAAATTTATTTTCTAATAAAATTTGAAAAAGAAAAAAAACTAAGCTCAATTTTATGAATAATTTTTTTTCACTTTTGAATTCTACCTACAAGAATACAGGGAATTGTAGATTCATTCTTTGTTCGACTGGAGCGACTTCAAAGCCCTAATAATCCATACTTCATAGAGAATATTATTAGCAAATCCTGTGCAAGTTCAACAGTCAATATAAATAATATAGAGCAACATCTGTAAGTAGAATATTACTTATTTTTTTGTTTCTTAATATTTAATTTAATTAAAAATTAATTCTTTTTTTTTTTTCCTGTTTGCAGCAATAACGATCCTGTTAGTTTCATAGAAGTTGAAAGGTTGATCATCAAGCTAATGGGAAGCTTGAGCATGTATATAAAATTAATATAATAATTACTTATTTTTTTATTAAAATTATTGGGAAGCTTAAGCATAAAATATTTTATTTATTAAAATAACATATATTCATAAAGAAATTTTACCAGTGTAGGAGTTCAAAAGGTTAAGGAGAAAGTGAATGAGATGCTTATCAATTGCCGTGAAAATAATATAGAAGGGTAAATGTATAAATTATTAGGGTTTATTTGGTTCAAATCTTATATTTCTTGAAAAGTAATTTCATAATAAATAATTAATTAATATAATAATTACTTTTTTAAACAGTTGCAAGGCCACCCTGGAAGAGTTAAAGCTGGAGTTTGGCAGCGTCAAGGAAAAGTTGGAGCCTTATGTTGGGGTGCAAATGCAAGAAGCAGTTTATTTGTTTTTCTTTTTTATTTTAATTGAAGATGTTTTGATTCTTTTTTGTTTTTTTTTTTAGCTGTTGAGGCTAGCTCGTCCGTGTAATGGCGTAGGGCCTTCACAATGAAATTATGGGCGGAAGTGAAAGAGTGAGGAGTTGGTGATTCTAGTTATGTTGATGTTTTCAAAAATTCAGTATGTTATTGAAAATAATAAAAAAAATTATGTAATTGTAAGAATTGGTAGAATTTATAATTTATTTTAAGAAAATATATTTATGTGCCCGTTAAAATGTGTAAAGCCAACGCATGTCCCATGTAAAAAGTTTTTTTTATCATGGAATTCCCAAGTAAACAAAAAGTGAAAGAGATACAAGTCTAAAGCCCAAAGTTCAAACCCACACTCGGCAGACCCATTCAACCCAAACCCACAAATTTACTTTGAGCCCACGTATCATGCAAAAAAGAATAACTCAGAAGCTAAGCCATTGATCAATGGTCACCACCCACTGCACCGACCAAGGCAACAATCAGTCCATCAGCAAACAGCAAGCAAAACCACTAATTCATAGAACTCGCAAAGCCTCCGCATCCAGCACATCTCTTGTTCAGAATAAAGCAAACGAATCGTAGAGAAAAGGAGACACCATAAAATTAATAGTGTTATTACTCAATTTTGAAAGATTCAGATTGTAATTGAAACTGTAAAAGTTTCAGATTTTCATGTCAATTTCATTATATATTTATATTTTTTATTTTGTTTTCCTTTTTTTGAATTTTCCTTCCCTCAATTCAAGATAATATTGATGTGAGAAAAAAAGAGATTGATTGTCTTAAGGAATCATTAGCTAAGGGTGAAATCAAAATGCTAATCATTATTAGCAAACATTTCAGTACTTTATGAGTTTGATGTGACTGTCTCAGCCAGTACAAATTCAAAATGCTGGAAACTTGAAAGCAAAAAATCTTACTATGGCTCCTCTCTTTCCTTAGCTTGGGCTGGTTGGCGGGCCAGAATCTGAGTTACCTGTGTAATGGATTTGAAAATTTTTTAAATTTATGTATATAAAATTATAAATTCTACAATTGGAATTTTCCATTGACGAAGGGACACAAATCTTGATTCTTGAATCACAAGCAATGAGAAAATTCTTACAATACTTTTACAAGATTTCAACTTGTTTCGATTTAATCACTTGTCTTTTTCCACACAAGCATCCATTAATTTCTCTCTGGTTCTCTTGCAAATGCTGCGTATTTATCAAGCTTACCCAACACTGCATTCTTCAAACTTACAGCTTCTTGAACTTGCGAGCAAGACATCTGCGTTCTAAGGCCACTCATACTATTTCTCGACTCCATCAATTCATTAAGTGAAAGCCTCTTCTTTGGCCCAGGCTCAGGCCTCTGCTTTGGAGCACTATGTGACCTCACCTTAGCCTTGAAAGATTGAGTATTAGCCATATAATTAGGGCAATTCCCACACTGCCAAAAGAAATTATCTCCACACACGCTCTGAGCAGGAGTCACCGGAGCGTTAGACCCACCTGAATTTAGAAACCGAGGGGTGCTTTGTGCGGTGGAGAACCGGCATTCATCACCCGTTAAGCCCCAGTACGAATCTTGAAATTTTCGTGTGTCGAGCATTGATAAACGTGGTGGAATTCTTGATGGGAGTGGAGAAGATAGAATTTGGTAGAATGGGTCATCGGTTAAATCTGAAACTGAGGTGTTAGTTCTGCGAGATCTTGATTTTGGCCTGAATCCTGTATCGACCTCCACAATCTTCGGATTTTCATCGGTAGGGTTTACAAACATGGTGTCTAGTGATGTTGAAAGCCTTCTACTGTGGATTGAAGCTGTGTACTCACTACTTGTTTCGTCAAATCTCTCCTTCAAAATCAATTAAAGAGTAGAAATTATAAGACCAGTGTGAATTGCAGATATGCAGATAAAGATTTTGAATTTCTTGATACAAATTTTATGGAGTTTGGGAATTTTTACCATGGATTTTCGAGCTCGAATTTCGAATCTGTTATCGGTTTTTGTGAGGTTTCTGGCTCTTTGAGAACGGACGGTGGCTTGTGCTCTAATAAGAGCCTGCATGCTGTGGAGGGTTGCAGTTGCTTGTTTTCTTACCAAGTATCCTCTAACATGGGCTTGTAACTTCACCAATCCTTTTAATGCTCGCAATGCTTTTCTGGCCTATTTAGAATCCAAATTCGAAAGAGAAAAAAAAAATGTTGTATTTACTGGAAAACAAACAGAATGGTTATAATTGAAAGAAAGCTCACTCACCAGATAACCCCTGAAAACAGTCTGAATTTTGACAGCAGCCCACTTCTCTCGTCCACCACCAAACATGGTACCTCTGCCATGGCTAGTTAGCCTCACCACTGCCACCGCCGCTTGGGCTGCGGCAACTGCTGCATCTGCTGCAGCAGCTGTAGCTGCTGCTACTACAATAGCGTGCTTATTTTGTTCCTTCTCAGTGTCATTGTAGTATGACCTTAGCCAAGCAGCCTCTGCTGGAGAAATATTGGGTGGAATTGTAGCCGGATTGTGACACAACCCAGTTGAGTCCCTACCAGAACTACACCGCTTCTCGTCTCTCCGGTCACAAATGTCCTTATTGCTGTTATTCTTTATCCGAAACAGGCCCTTTAACCATCTTGTAGCTCTACCCATTTTGTGGTTGCTGCTCTTCCGTACTAGAACTAGAAAGTTGGTAGAAAGTAGAGACTAGAGAGAGTGAGAACGCGAGAGAAATTCCAGGAAACGTTAAACGTTACAAAACGAAAAGACCCATTTAGACAAAAGAAAAGAAAGTAGCTGGTGCAGCAGCTCGGCAGCTCACAATCTTCGGTGACGATAAAGTTTAGTAGAAAAAACTTAGAAATCTACTAATGAAAGAGAAAAAGCGGCAATCTTTGAAAAGATGGAAATCAAAAAGGCAAAGAAAAGGAATTAAAATACTGTCAACTCCTCGTGAAGATGGACATTACATGACAAAAACACGCCGCTGGAAGATGCAGAGGTTACGGAAATGGAAGTTTATTATATTAATTCAAACAAGAAAAGCTTAAACCACAAGAATTAAAGTAATAATCAGAATGTTTGGGAACGTAATCATAGAGAAAAAGGCTAAGTTGATGTGATAGAATAAGAGATTCTTGTATTAAAAAGAGAGGAAAAAACAAAAGAAGGAGGAGGAGGAGGAGGAAGAAAAGTGAAGAAGAGGCAGGGAAAAAGAGAACCTTTCTGAATTTTCCGTGCTCCAATGAGAAACTGAGGGACTGTATATCCTTTCAAATTTTCAATTTAGAAAAGAAATATAAAGGAAAAAAAAAAAAAAACACAAACACACTCTCTCTCATTACATTTTGGAGCTATGTGTCCAGTGTCCCTAATAAGGAGAAAGATACCTCAGGCTCTGACAATCTCGTGAAGCCTTACATTTTTGCAAGGCAAAAATCCTTTCTTTTTTCTTTCCATATAATTAAATAAAAATTTTAAATATGTAGTCAATAACCAAAAAATTAAGGGTATTACTTAATACCATGTAAATTAATTATTTTATTAAAAAAATTATATATATATCTTATAAGAATTCAATGAGGACTCATTTGATTGTAAATTTTGTTTAGAGCCATGTGAGTAGTTGATAAAAAGTGGAGTTTTGCTCTCTATTTAAAAAGAAAAGAAAATAAAAGAAAATCGAACTAATTTGAAATAGATAATTTTCTCTCATAAAATGAAATATTTAGTAAAGTACTAAAATTTCCTTGTCTAGCTATGAAGAAGCAAATAATGAAAGAAAAGTATGTGGATAGTGCATATTTGCCTTTTAACTCATAAAAAGAAAACAGTTCGTATGTCACTGTAAGAATTTCATTTTCTCTCCATAACATTTAAAGCACACACTCAATGCAACTTTCTTTTCTTGTTGAGTTTCTCATTCTTTGATTGCCTCTTCATTGATAATAGCTACGGCGGAGGAGAGAGGAGGAGTGGGAGGCCCAGCCATGCATGGCCACTCTGCCACCCTCCCTCTCTCTCTCTCTCTATATATATATATATATATGTCTTTTTTAGGGTTTTGAAAAGATCTTTCAGTTTGTTTTGCAGTATGTGAACTGCGATTTCGCTGAGAATTCTTTTTCACTGTTTTTCTATCTCTTTGCAATTGTTCTTCAATTATTTGTGCACTAACTCATCTCTCTTGTCAATAATATACATATTTATTTGTACAGTGCAGCTGCTTTTGTCTGCAACTCTGCTACGCAGAGCTTAAAGAAAGATTGAAAACAAAGTCTCTTCTACCTTGCTTGTACTTTTTTTAAACCATACCTCAGTCACTTCGTTATCATAAAAAAAAAGTTTCATCTCTGCAGATTTATTTATCTAGTAGTAATTTTTTGGTTTTATCATTCAGAATCAGACAAAGAGCAGAGAAATGTCCATTTCAAGTGAAAGGTTAACGGGGATATGTAAGATGTGGATGTGTTTTCTTAGGGAGCTGGGTTTGCCGAGAAAAGTTTATTTAAGACAAAATCCAAATAGAGGATTTAAGAATGAGAGAGAGAGAGAGAGAGAGATCATTTGGATTATTATTGCTGAATTTAATAGGTTTTGAAAATGGGTTAGGGTTGCATCATCTTGTACGGTTCCCACGGAACTTTGGTCTTCGGGAATCATTGCATTGGCTGGCGGAGAATTTGCTTTCCAGTGTTTTGTCAATTTTTGGAAACCAAAAAAAAAAAATCTAATCTTTCTTTTTTTTTTTTTTTTTTTTTTAAACAAAATTGATTTGCGTAATTTTCATGTACACTCTTTTTTAACATAATTTATTTTGCAAAATGAAATTTTAATTAATTTTTATAAAATTATGTATAATTTTATTTAAAAATTTTTAAATTAAAAAATTAAAATTTTAAAATTAATTAAATTAAATATTTACGAAATTTTCTATTTCAAATATGGATATAAAAAGATGAATTATTATTTTTCTATTAAAAAGGTTAATTATTATTTAACCTTTGTATTTTGCTGTTATTAATATTTTGATTTTATTATTTTAGAAACTGATTTAAGATGTTTGTAGCCAAATATGCATTTTCATCTTCCCTTCTGTTCTAATATTTTTTTTAAATTACCCTTATCTTGTATAATTAATTTCATAATTTAAGGGGTATTGATGACATTACAAGTAGCATGGATTATTGTTAAAGAAATTTTACCTTTAAAATAATATTTCAAAATTGTCTCACCCCTTCTGAAAAGGTTAAATTTTAACAAATCAAATTTAAACTTTTTAAATCTCGTCACGAATGAAGTGGTCGGTCAATATTCTACTCTATTATAAACAGATCAACTCATCATTTATAATTTAAAAAAAATTAAATTTTATATGAGTGAAAATACAAACATATGGTATATCAAAATATACTATATAATTTAACTTTCATTTTTTTAAAATATTTTCTATAAAAAATATTTTTTATTAAAATAATTTATTTTTTATTTTTAAATTTTAATTTAAAAATTAAAATATAATTATAAATTTATATATAAAAATTTTAATAAAAATCTAAAAATGTAGAAAATGACTTTCATTTTAAAAAAAAATCTAAACAATTTGGTAGATAAATAATGAATAGATAGAATAGATTGCTAAAATAGTGCAATACAATAGAAGGTGCAATCTCCTATAAACCGAAATGGAAGGTTGCTAAGGGAAGCCAGCTTGCTTGTCCTCGGCCAACCGAATACGTCATCGTTTGCCCTATTAGTATTTGGGCTATATATATATATATATTTACTGAACTTTGTATAAAAAAAAAAAAAATCAACTTCTCTTTTCAGTTGCATTTCATTTGAAGTTAAAATTTCATAATTTAATATTTAAATTTATAATTTTTTTTCATTACATTTTTATAAGAAATAGAAATGTAATACTTTAAATAAAAAAAAAAGATAAAAATGGGAAAAATGATTGGTAGAAATATTTGATTAGGCATTCAATAATATAGGCATAAGAGGTATAATTCAGAGAATTTAAATAGGGGAACAAAGGGATGATAGGCTGTCAATTGGAGACACTCAAAAGGGTTAAAAAAGTAATTAAGTAGGTCCTATTATAGGGTCCTATATAGGTGAAGGGTATGTAAAAGGGGAATTATGAGGTCCCTCTTGGACTTTTCCTTAAACCCACAGTACCTACTAGGGCACCTATACTTGGATCGGACTGACCACCCAATGATGCTTAGGCCACGAGGTTGATCATTCGGTCGGTTCGATTTAAAATCGAACTGAACCAAATAAATTGAAAATTGAAATTTTAGTGTTTATAAAAATCGAATCGAATTGATTTTGATCAAAAATCGAATCAAACCGAACCGGTCTGATTCAATTCGATTCGGTTTGATCGGTTTCGACTTTTAATAATTTTTTATTTTTAATATTTTAAAATTTAATTAAAATATTTTAATCTTAATATGATTTAATTTCTCTATATTATTGAAAAAACGTATTATTATCACTAATCGGTTCGGTTCGATTTTTTTTGTTTTTTCTGATCAAAATCGAACCGAATCGAAATAACAAAAATTTCTAAAATTAAAAATCGAACCGAACCGAAATGTATAAAAAACTGAACCAAATTTTCAAATCGATTCGATTCGATCAGTTTTTTCGATTTGAACCGAATACTGCTCACCCTAAGGCCTAGACTCCGCTTTCTGTTTAAATAATTTCTCAATTTTAAAAAATATTTTATTATTTAATTTTTATAATTTTAAAAAAATTATTAATTAATCTTTTAATTTTTTTAAAATTTATTATGCAAAATTACATAATATGAAGTATGTGTTAAGGAAATAGCGAAGGAGGTTAATTTTATTTATGACTGTTTTGTTTCATGCATTACATTCTCACTGAGCCAGTAAAGAATTCGCATGCACGAAATATTATGGGCTATTTGTTCTTTTGAATCAAATGGGTTGCCCAAATAATACGTGGCCCAATCTCAAATCCCTTGCTTAGATTTTGAGGAGCCTGCAAGGAGGAGAACAGATCTAACAAATATGGTCTGGTGCATGAATGAGTAATTAACTTTTCTGTGGTAATATTTTATACTTAATTTTTATAAAAATAAAATGTAATCATTTAACTTCTAAACTTTATAAAATATAAATATTTAGTTTCTAAAATATTTTAATATACACGTAACTGAAATACGTATATATATATATGTGTGTATTACAGTTGTTTGCTTGAACACTTTCTTCATGAGAGCTCTTGCTTGAATCTACAGAGCCCAGAAGCTGTTATTATTGAAATAAATTCCTATGATACGTAACCACCAGAAGCAATTCATTTTGTTCAGTAAAGTTACGTGGAAGTTCCCATCACTTCTCTCATCAGATAATCGATCGCCAAGAAATACAATATTATTCTTACCATAACTTTGATAAATATATATGAAAATTAAATATACCCAGATCGAAACATTCTTGACGTACCATTTCAATGATGGAATAATATATAGTAGCTATAGAGAACAGAGGGCCCAGGTGGCAGCCATTGAGGGTGTAAAGAGTGATGGGTGAGCATATAAGAGCTTAACACATGCTACAACAATGAGCTATAGGGAAAGAGATTAGCTTCTCTGGTCTTCCTCAAGGGAAACATGTCATGCTAATTGGAGAAAAATAAAGATGAACAAATCATGAAACTAAACCCTATTCATGCAGAGCTATGCACGCAAGAATATTTTGCCAACTTGTACACAACACACACACATATATGGTTGCATGCAAGGTGGACAAGAAGCTAACATGGCTAGCCTTAGATGTACAATACATTTGCATATAAAAGAAAGTGATGGAGTAGTTTTAAATGATTATGGCAGATGTCCTTGCTGCTTCCAAAGAATGGCAACAAGTTTTTTTATAAAAAGCAAAGATATATTTCGACAAGGGGACAAGAAAAAGAGAGAGAGAGATGAAATGAAGCAAAGGCATGGGGTGGTTGCTCAAAAGGGTAGCCATGTGAGAAGCATTATGCTCTAGAATGATGTTGTCTTTAATTTTAAATCTTTAGTTATATTGATTGGCAGCAACAGGAATGGCAACCATGATCCTTCCATTTCTTCAATGACCCAAATGGTGGGGACTCTTAATACATCCAATCTAGGCTCTGTTTTCATCTGTTGCTTATGATTCTACTGCCTTTATATACACAATGCCCTAAGATATATATCTGTGGGAATTAAAGACAACATCATTGAATAGTGTTCTGTGCATGTGTACAAGGACAATTTGATGATGGAGCTGCAGTTGTGGAGATTGAACTTGTAAACGATGATTGGCTCGAGGAAGCTGTAAGCCAAATATGATCAACTATATATTTTCCTACCCCATTAATGTCTGTTTACACTGTTTTCAGTGACTCAATTATACCCAGCTGGTGTAATAATATAAAAGCTGCTGTTAAGGAGACAGGATCAGAGGATGCAAGATTTTAACTTTTCGCCCTGATAATATATATAAGGAGAGAGCTAAAGTTTGCTGGCATATGCATTATTTGAGCTAAAGTTCCTTCTTTATAAAAATAAAAGAAACAATCTCTGTTAATTTGAAAGGAAAGAGTAGGACACTTACCAAGTGGTAATCATTAGATAAAAGATATTTTTAGCATATAGTCTGAAATACAAAAATACAATAATCATAAGTTTTATTTAAATTTAAAAATTCACTTAAATTTCTTACATCTAAATTAATGAAAGATATATAGTTCTGTACCCATTATGAAAATTATTAATTTTTATAATAGAATAGGTCTCTTTCTTGAATTTGGCATGCATGCCCGTGAATGAAGAAATTGGAGCTGTGATGAATGATACAACACAACCTGCTAGCACAGTAGCAAAGAAGTGGTGTCCAAATTGATGTCCTTAAGAAAAATTGAATCGTATCATATCAAATCTCTAGCTAGCACATAGCACGAATTGATCAATCAATGGAGCCTAAAACCAGCAGAACCTACATAGGCTTGGACCAGGCTAAGCAGCATTCTTTTTTTTACGATTACCATGCAGTACGTAATGTCTAGCTAGCCAACTTTTTCTACTTGTAATAATTATCTGAAATGTTATTATTTTTGGATATGATGTGTTAAAAATATAAGACTTGATAATCCTATCCTCTTGAGTTAGACTTGAAATGGACATAAGTCAATCAATGTTATATTCTTGTTTTAATGGCGGATCACCTATAAATATTTATACTCACGCTTTAGAAGTTCATGCATGGATATGATCAGAAGATGTGTTGTTTCACATTTATTTGGGACATGGATTTAATATCAGTTGGGTTCACTTTAAATTTAATATATAAGGCATATTAATATATATCTAAATTTTAAATCGAATTGAATTAAATAAATTAAAAATTAAAATTTTGGTATTTATAAAAATCGAATCGAATTGATTTTAGTTAAAAATCAAATTGAATTGAACCGGTTTGATTCAGTTCGATTTAATCGGTTTGAATTTTTAATATTTTTTTATTTTTTACGCTTTATTTTTAGTATTTTAAAATTTAATTGAAATATTTTAACCATGATCTAATCTCTCTATATATTATTGAAAATAATATATTATTATCACTAATCGGTTCGGTTTAATTTTTTTGATTTTTTTCAAATTAAAATCGAACAGAACTAAAATAACTGAAATTTTTAAAATTAAAAATCTAATCAAATCAAAATGAATAAAAATCAAACTGAATTTTCAAATTAATTTAGTCTGATCGATTTTTTCAGTTTAAACCGAATACTATTCAAACTAGATACATCTATTAATATATAAGTCTAATATATTTATATATTAAATTCAAATGATTTGAGTTTAAAAAAAATTATATAAGATTAATATATTTATGACTCTAAGTTCGAGTAAAATTTGAAAAATAAAATTCTTGATTAGAGTGAAAAAAATACTTTTTGAATTTTGATGATAATCAAATGGTTCATAATTTATTTTAATAAAATTTTCTATTTATTATAATAAATTATTTATTATAAAAAAGTAAAAGCGTGTAATCATATATGGTAAGTAATTTTAAATTTATAATAAACGATTTTATTGCATTCAGTAGTAAATATATTTAAATAAATATAAGAAATTTTAAATCATACTCTTCTAATTTTTAATTTCTAATTTAAAAAAATAAGAACGGTTATATTAAAAATAATAAAAAATAAAATAAAATGTGTGAAGACGTAGTCTTATGTGGTGTGATAAATCATATTAACAATTATTGATGGATAGCTTCATTAATAATTTATAGTAAACGTTGACTAAAGTCAACGAGCATCAAAGTCTAAAAACAACGCTGAGTTGAAAAGGTTCACAATAATTCGTGTAAAACGTGAGGTTACGTGTTGATTAGTATGAAAACACTATAATATGAAATAACATGTTTCACGCTAAACAAACCAAGAACATTACGCATGAAATTTAGGATTTTACATTAACATAACCGAAAACATAGCAGTAAAAAAAAAAAAAAATTTTCCATTGTCTGCAGCAACGTACTGCTAACACTATACATGATTCTCTCTCTAGGCAAAGAAGCAGAAAAGTTTCCCAAAAAAAATCAAATGTGGATTGATAAATTCGGTAAATAAATTTTGTTTTAATTTTTTTTTTTTTTGGTGGGGAAAAAAGAAGATGGATTTGATGGGAAGCAAGTGTAACCCACAAGTGTTTGGGAGTATTGAAGCAAAAACAGGAATGAAATAGGGCAGAGTTTACAGTTTACAGGAAGAAGAGGGGGGATGAATACTGAGCAATGAAAAGAAAGGTACGTATTTTCAAGAGAAAACAACAAATGTATATGTGGTGGAACTGGAAACTGGAAGATGAAGGTCTCCTCGTGTGTCTTCCAAACACTTATAAATACTGACAAGACCTGTTTTGTTTTTAATTATTTCCTTTTCACTGCTCCCCTCCTCCTATGGCCGATGCCTTTCTATCTTTTTCTTTCCTTTCTTCCATGCATCACACCCCTTTTGTTTTGTTTTCTTCTTTCTTGCTGGGCTCCTTTATCCTTATCATGGGGACCCAATTCACCCACCAATATTTAATTTCTTTTTTAATTTTTTCTTTCATACAAACAGACAATTTCTCTACAGCACCAACCAACCTATGCAAAAATTACTGCACAAGACAAAAAAAAAAAATTACAGCATTTTAAGGCTGATATAGACAAAAAAAAATTATGCTGTAGTATTTACATCTTGCTCTCTCATTCATGTTCACTTAAATTAATAAAGAAAAATCTTAATTGGTCCCCCACCTTGACAAGAATTTCTGTAAGGCAAAGACAACTCAAGCACCGCCTCTGGATAATGTAAGCTACATTTTAGGTGGTGACCACCCTGGATAATCACTGTAATGATAAGGAGAGAGCACCACATGACTTTTCCATTACTATTTTCAGATAAATATTACACTCAGTTGGATGCCTAAGGTATTACAACCACTAAAAATCTTAGTATTGGAGGAAAATGTCAGCTGGGTGCTTATGTGTTAGTTGCTGATTGGAAGTTATTTATTCATAGTTGCAAAAGGCTAGTCTCCTCAGCAAAACCCAACCGAGAAATTTAAAGACCAGACATGTCTGAATTTTTGAGACACTGTCCTCAACAATGAATCCTCTCTTGCCTAGCTAATTATTTCTCATGTTTGAACCATTTGCTCATAAATTATGCACTCTTCACATTTGCTCATAAAACCAAAAACACTTCTTTATAAATAATAATATTCTTCTTTATGATAATTCTCTCTCAACCCAAAAAATTTAATAATTCACAAAATAAACCCAAATGGGCAAAAAAAAATAAAGATAAATGAAAGAGGGGGAATAATCAATTTTACATGCAGGCATTTAGGTGTTATTACGGCCAAGTCACTGTAATGGAAATTAATCTCTGCTCTTCTTCGGCCTCGCCTAGTCACCTTCACTTAGTAATATCTTAGTATCACAGCCGATGCACGTTAGCATTTGAGCTCTTCTAGCTTCCAAATCCCAGTCGGTGGACCCTACAACGTACAGCATGAGCCCAGCACAACAAACCTGGGCGGATAGTAGCCCAAGCCACAGCCCACAAAACCCAACACCAAGCCAGAACCCAAGTCCAATGGCCACTGGCATGCCCACCAAATAGAATGCGCCGAGGTTCACGTTGGCTGCGTTGGAGGGGCGGGCACTCCCTCTCATGACCCCGCACCCTACTGTTTGAGGACAGTTACCGAGCTCGCACAGCCCTAGGATTGGCAGTGCAGCAGCTGTAAGCCGTAGGATCTCGCCGTCGCTGGTGAACATCTGGCCCCACCTCTGACTCATTCCCGAAGCGAAAGTGGAAGCTGATAGGCCCATAATGGCTGAAATAAACACTGCCACCACGGCCGATAATCTGGCCTTGTGAGGACGGTTTGCTCCGAGTTCATTACCCACACGAGTTGAAACAGCGAACCCAAGCGAACTAGGGAAAACATAAAGTAACGACGTCGTTTGTATGAGGATGCCCATAGAAGCAATCGTTGATTTGGGGTTGGCTAAAAGCCCACACAAGATGATCATGATCTCGTACCACCACCACTCCAAACAAACCGAGACACAACTTGGTGCTGCTAGCCGAATTAGCGGCTTCCAGCCAGTGAAGCACTCTCGGCTCGGCCTAGTCCACGTTGGCTCGTGCAAACCAAAAATCCACACGTAAGAAACTAAAGACAAGAGAACAAAGAAGTTGGAAACGGTGGCTGCGGCTGCGACGCCGGAGACCCCGAGCTTCAAATGATTGACGAGTAAAAAGTTAATAGGTAAATGAAGAATCGTGCCAATGAGAGATGCTAAAGTTAAAGGGTGGGTAATACCTTGAGCTCGAAGGTAAATGCGGATTGGGTGGACGAAAGAATTGGTTAAAAGGTCAGGGAGAGAGAAGAGCAAATAAGTGTGAGCAAGACGTGTGATGTTGGGATCTTGATGAAGATAGAGAAGGATTTTGGACATGTTAAGCCATAGAAGAGAAATGGGTATTGATGATACTAGAAGGAAAATCACAGAGCGATGAAGGGTTACAGAGAGGAGCTTTGGACGTTGAGCACCAAAAGCCTGAGAGCAGAGAGGCTCCATGCCCAGAGATAAACCTGAGAGAACAGAGTAACCAGTGATATTAGCAAACGCAATAGCAAGAGAGCCAGCGGCTAGCTCGAGGTCACCGAGACGACCGAGAAAAAGCATAGACACAATGGAACGAGCATAAAGAATGATAGCCGTTAGAGCTATAGGGAAGGCGAGTTTGAAAAGTGATTTAGTTTCGGAGATTAAGTCTGAAACAGAGGGGTATATTTCAGGAGGTGGTGACGAATTTTTGAGATTATCCAGGTTTTTTACGGTGGTGGGGAGTGATAAACGATCCAAGTAACGATGTGGCTTCTGTGGTGGTTTCTCGATCAAAAGGGTGGTGGTGATGTCTGAATTACACATAATGACGATGATGTTTGATCAAGCTGCTAAACAAAATCTAGCTTCTCCTTTGTTCACCACCCTCCAGAGTTACTCTCATGAAGAGCACTCTCTCTCTCTCTCTCTCTCTCTTAGAATGTGTATGTGGATGGCTAAGTTTTGAAGACGAAATATAGAAATAGAGGAATGGGCTTTGGTCGTAGAGAGGGAGGGGGTATTAATAGAAGAGTTATGATGGAATTTCAGCTTCCTACTCTCTCTGTTAATGGAGGAGTAGCATTAATATATTTATTTTACATCGTGTAAATTTAAGAAAGAGACGTCAGATTGTCAGAATCTGAGAGGTTCAATTTCCAATAAGTAAAATTGTAGTAGTAGTATATATTTCGAGAGTTGATTTTTCATTTGTTAGAAAATTTTCATGTCTTGCTGCTGATCCCTTCTCTCCTCTCTCCCCTTTATAGATACGTAAATTAATATTACACTATTACTTCAACTTCTCCTTTTCTTCAATCCAACGGTTCTGATTCTAGCACTTTCCTTTCTTTTTTTTTTTTCTTGGGACCCACCTATCAGGAGTAGACAACTGTAGGAAATTTTTGGGTAATTAAAACCTTAATCAAGGTATATGCTTATATTAATGGCATTAATTAAATATAAAACGTCTGAAATTTTTCTCTTTGATTACATTGTTTTTGTTTGGTTGGAATTACTCTTTCCCAATTTTAAAACAGATTTCTCCAATTGGTCAGACATTTTACAGACCAATTTAATCTCACTTATTATAGCTAACTTGCCACTTAATGTTGTTCTTTAAATCGACAAGAATACTAAATTTTTTTTTTTTTACTACCATTCAATGTACCTTATTCTTTAAAAAAAATCACTTATACAATGGAAAATGACACGTGAGAGTCACACGTGCACTTGGAGCTTTAGATCCTTTTGGTCTGCAAAACTTTCCGTTTGGCACAGAAATGGCAGTCTTTTTTTAATTTTTAACTGTAGAGAGAGATGTACGATTGAGATACTGAAAATTTTCCATTGTCAAAAAGAAAACGCACAAAAGGGGTCAGACTCCACACATCAGCAAAAGCATCCGTAAACTAAAAGTAGAATTTTACAGCCAAAAAAGCTTTCGTTGGTTTCTGCCGTCCAAGTTCTTTACCCACGTCATTAAAAAATCAAAACCCATAATTTATTTGCAAACACCATTGATGGGTTTAGCTTAAATTTACTAGTTACAGAGTCGTCAGATTCTGGTGCATATATAGTAGTCCAGGGCGTAGGGGAGTAAATCCATGTAGGGAGAGGGAGGGGTCATGGAGAGTGACATTATGGGACGTTCACATGTTAGGGTCAAAAATCAAGAATGTTTGATTACGTAAATAAGTAGCAACAGCAGTTGGCAATAATTATCTTCAAGATTTGAGCAGAGAAAAAGAAAATAAAGTACGTGATCAACGGAGGAATAAATATTATAAAATCGCAGCTATTTTCTCAAACAGATGGAAGAACGGAGACATATCCCTCTCGCCCTTGTTGAGTTTTACCCTTAATCTCCGCAAAAGAAAAATAATAATTATTTGTTAAATTTTGAATGTTCTCTCTCTTTCTTTCTCTGTCTTGTTGAGTTGGGTTT
The DNA here is from genome assembly GCF_001659605.2 of Manihot esculenta. Lineage (NCBI taxonomy): Eukaryota > Viridiplantae > Streptophyta > Magnoliopsida > Malpighiales > Euphorbiaceae > Manihot > Manihot esculenta. Next base: position 31,464,308 of record NC_035176.2, on the reverse strand, counting down.
AATTGACTGTTGTTGTCGTTTCTAAGTGAGACGACTGTGAGGCTTTGCGAGAAGCTGCTGGCTGCTGGGTGGCTCACATATTGAAACAAAAGTGGTGAGTGAGACAGCAGCGGCCACCCCTACCCCCTTAGTAAATTGCAAAAATGAATGTGACCCACTCATTTCTAATCTGACACCAACACCACTTCTTGTGTTTCTTTTACGGGAACGCGTTGCGTGTTCCCTATTCCGTGCCGTTTCAATCGCTCCTCTGCTCTCGGCTTTCTAAAAATATCTTTCTTTCTTCACGAGTTATTTTATTTTCCACCGCTTTTTCTTTTACACATTTTATCAAACACCTCAATCGCGTAACTGTTATAAGATGGACTCAAACAGTGGTCAAAAAGAAAGGTGGCTAAACTAAACTAAAGACAGTTGTACAAGTAAAAGCTTTTTGGCGTGTGGAAAAGTTTTTGGCTAATGACGGTTGAGTGCTATAGCTTTGCTTTGCCCTAATTAAGGAATGTATTTTGGGATATTGTGGGCGGCTGTGTTCCACGTCAAAACTTAGTAATGGGTATCTTTTCAAGTGATGGGCATCTACTCCAACCAATAACTATTTGATGGAGGCACATGTTCATGTTCTTCAGTTTGCCAAAAGAGAAAAGAAAAGACTCGCTCTGCCTCCTGCATCAGTTGGTGATGAGGCCCTTCTAGCTGTGCTGCCGCATGCAGCAATTCTTGGTAGTCTTGTGTCGTTCCATGCAAATGGCTTTTCTTTCTTGGCCTGAAAAAATTATTTTACATCACTGTTATATGTCTGGTAATTTTTTTTTCTCAAAAATTAAGAATAGGAAATGTACAGAGTAAAATATAATATTTTTTAAATTTATTTAAATATATTTATTATTTAGCTATCCGGGGTATACGTAAAATAATTATATTATAAAATTTTTTAATCATTACACTGAAACAGTAAATCTAGCATGAATTGATAGTCAACTTAATAAATTTTAATTTAGGTATTATGAGATAAGGTTGGCTTAGTGACGGGTGTTGACCGAATTTAGTACTGTGTGCTCACATTCTTCTTCCACTTCATCCAACATAATTGAAATATTAGAGATTTCTAATTATTGAGTTTGTATTAAAATTTAATTTCCTTATGTTATTAATATTATTTTTTTTGGGCTCTTTCTTATCTCAACTGTTGTTGCATGGGGTCCAATATCATGCATTATTTGAAAAATAATTTAGTAGATAAGATAAAGAATTCTTTGAAATATTTTATATTGACTTGCCTTTTTCATTTCTTTGCCTTTCCTATCCTTTGTGTTTTTTAAAAGTTATATTCGCAATTGACATTTTGTGGATGTGTATAATTTCCATTGCTTTTAAGATTTCAATATCTCCCCAACAACCATCACACAAGAATTTATGCATTTTCATTTTTTTTTTCCATGATATATATATATAAAAGAATTTATCAGTATGAGTAAGGGGACACGTGGCAACACCCCAGATGAATGGCAGCAAGGGAAGAATAACAGGTACTTGTTTATAAAATTCCCTTTTAACACATTTCAGATCACTTTTGCCCAAAAGCCCTGCAAAAGCCTACACATAAGCAGCAAAAATCCACATCAACACGAAAAGCATATATATACATATCACACCATAGCCGGATCTTGTTTTCTTTTCTTTTATTTTTTGTTATCTTTATTATCTGCCCTTTGTTTACTAGATCTTGGGAAGAAAATCACAATGGAATCCAATTCATTTGTGGGTTGAAACATTGAATTACTCTGCATTGCATCAAAACGTAGCGTAGAGGGCATATTGTGAGAGTTGGTGGGACAAGAGATGATGACTGGTCATAGAATTAATATATTAATTAATTAGTTTTGGAATAATTAAGTTGGCCAAATATATGTATAATTTTTCTTATATATATTATCCTCAACATGTGGGATATGTAGAGTGTTGGAGACATTCAATAAAAGAGAAAAACTGTTGGATGGCAAATCATTATTATTAATAAAAATATTTAAAAAAAAAAATCAATAAGAAGAAAAATTGACACATGATATAGAAGAGATGAAGGGTGTTTAATTAGGAAGCCAGCTACTTGCCTCTCACATACAACTCATCTCCGCCTCTAATAACCTTATCTCGACTCCGTTCATATTTTTTTTATCATCGATTTATATTATAAGAATTAAATAATAAAATATTTAACAATAATAATAAAAAATAAATATCATAATTATTTAATTTTATAAAAAATAATTATTTAATTTAATTAATGTATTAGTATACTAATTTATAGTCATTTTAAAATTTTTGAAATTAGGTGAATTGGATAATAGATGCTTAATATTTATACGTTATGACGATTTTATCTAAAAAATTTTAAAGGTAAATGTTGATTGTTTCCTGAAATGCTAATGCTGAAAAGAATCAAAACCAGAAGCAAGTTGGAAGAGAGTAGAGACCCACACGCATGCCATATCCACGTGGGCCGCGTTGCTGCACATGGTTTGTGAGACATTCTTGTCCAAATCCAAACCATTTCTTTTTCTTTTTTTTTTTTTTATTCCTCTAGAAAATCCTTATTTTTTAAAATTACTTGTTTACTCCCTCCAAGCTACCCAGCTTTGCATTTCTACCCTTTTTCTTTATTTAAAATTTTCCTTTTATATATATATATATATACAGCCATGTTCAGAAGGCAAGTTGAAACCCGAAAGTTCTTTACTTTTTTATCACATTAATTGCCATGTGACTCTCTATCACCATCATGTTGGAATTGATGATCCATATTCAGAAAAAAAAATAAATAAACAAAGAATTTTTTTTTAAAAAAAGAAGATTTTTGTATTGATGGGATCCCCCAATCAATGCAACTTTCAAGGCATTAAGCAAAGATTTGCCTTTATTCTTCTAATTTTTTACCTGAAAAAGTCCAAAAAATCAACACTTTCTTTTGTCCCGCAATTTGCGATCCCATAATGTTAAGCATGTAAATTCAATCTTTATATTAAATTTTTTTAAAATTTACATAAAATTAATTAAATTGACTGATTATATAAATTTATATCGTATTTGAATTGAATAATATTATAATTATTTAATTAAGCAAATGTTTTTAATAAATGAAGAAGGAAAAAAAGAATAGAACTTGTTGAATTCGTGGGGTTCTTTTGTTTTTGCTGTGTAAGTTTTAATTTGTACAATTATGAGGAAGAAGTCAACTATGCATGATTAGCTTTACAATGACAATTGAATAAAAAGATGCATTGATAAAGGAAGAATTACAGAAATGATGAACATTCGATTTGATAGGATTTGGAGGGGTCGGACCAATAATATTGAAAAGAAACCATTGGTTGAGTCGATTAAGAAATGAACAAAAAAAAAAAAAAAGATAAAGTTTTGAGTTTCAATATCTACAAAAATTAATTAAATGATTTGAAAAATAATAATAAAAGAAATCATATATGTTGAGATATGGAAATCTATGAAGTGACACCAACAGGCAACAACATCATTTCTACTGAATCTAAAGAGATCCCACAGAAGGGTCACCACTCACCACTCACTCACTCACTTAGTGCAAAGCTAACAGAAGGTTGTTATGGTGGTGCTATGGGCTTAGAGTTCCTTGGAAGTTGGAACGGGCAGGTCCAACTGAACCCTCGGACCATTTGGGTTCCGCTCCTTCCTCTTTTAAACGGTTCATGTTCATGGCCCTCTTCTTAAACCCAGTCTTATTTTGCCTATTTTAGTGGGCAAATTCTATGATGTATCCAATGTCCTACGTGTATATACTTTCGCTCGTAAAAATATTAATTTTCCTTAAATTATAGAGTTCAATCAGCTTTCTGTGAGTAAAAGAGTATATATCCAATGTCCTACGTGTATATATTTGGCATTTTAACCTATCAACCTTTTAAAAAAAATAATTACAATTGTTAATGCAGCTAATAATTATTAATCTACTCTAATTTTTATTAAAATTGACATTAAATTATTGAGTTATTTTATAATTTATGGCTTTTTTTAGAAAAAATTACATTAAGGACAAATGTAGTCTAAGTTCTACAATAGATGTAAAAGTCTAAGGCCCATGACAATTAAAAGGCATACAATCACAACACTAAGAGCTAGGGGCTCAAATCAAACAGCAACACAAGAACCTAAAGCCCTAGAACCCAATACTAATTTGACCTGACGACTCCATTATCGTATTTTAAATTTAATTTTTAAGGATGTGCATAAACTCTAATGCCATTAGCAAATAATTAGAATGTGTGTGTAGATTCTTTGCCTGCCTAAGCAAATTCTCTGAAATAACTGGAACCGGTTTTTAAAATATAATAAATATAAATTATATTTTTTAAGACAATCTGTGCCACCTTTCTCTTAAAATATGATAACCTTTTAAAAGGCAATACAGGTGCCCATATGGAAGAGGGAGGACCTAAGAAGGTAGGCACACACCACAGATGCCACCGAATGATAAATATTTCCTTTAATTTTTTATATAAAAAAATTATCCTGTCGCTTTTAATTTTAAAAATATTTCGTGATTCACTTAATTATTAAAAAATAAAATTAAAACGATATTAATTATAATCTGTGAATATATAATATAATGTATTATTTTAAATATATATATGCCTGGAGAATAAGTTTATGTCTTTTTTTTTTTTTTGAAAAAAAAAACCATTTACGATGTATAAACTAAAAAGGGATTGAAGAAAACAGGTGGCAGCCAACTTGGGCACAAATTAAAATTCAAAATGTATGACTAATTGCTGAGTCAGATTAATTGGTCAATTTTGGGCTCTTTCAATGTACATCTGAATTTACCACTTGTTTTTTAAGCAACCAATGCCCAAATTGCTTCTTCTTCTTATTTTTTTATTTTTTTTTTTCAATTTTCAGTCAAATTAAATTTAAATAAATATAATCAACTAAAAATCAATCTGATTGATTGATTGATGTCATTATTAAATAAAATTTTTTAAAATGAATAATGAGGTTATGGTATTTGACCATTCATCTAAATTCAGACACATGAAAAAGATTTCTTCAATGACTTCCATCCTTATGCTGAACATAGACTCCAACTTGACACGTGTACACGTGCGAACAAGGAAGATATTTTCCTTTGTATCCCCACAGACTTGGTTTTAACTCTGTTTTTATTATTAATAATTTTTTTTAAGGAAAAAAAAACGGAAATAAAGTTAGGCTTTTTCATTCCCTAAACTTGTAAAACAACAAAAGAGAACGAAACCATGTCCGTCTAGATAAAAGCGGCTGATAGATGACATTGACACGTCACATGTCCCTCCACGATGGCACTCTTGTAATTTTTATCCAAAACCATGACCACTTTCTCCCCCCAATGACATTATCGTTTTTTTGGCTTTTTTCTCATCTTAAAATATCTTTTCCCCTTGCGATATAATTACTCTTGCCAGTACTTGCACTGCCAACAAACGAACAACAACAAGAAGCGACCAATTTTTACACTCATTTCCCGAGAAAATCCTGCTGAATCCCCGAGAAATTCGGTTTTTTTTCTTTCCTTTTCTTTTCTTTTCTTTTTTGTTTTAATTATTGCAAATCCTTTTATATTTTTATATATAAATCTGTCCGTTAACTCTTATCTCGATCTCAACATCTAAAGGAATAAAAGATACAAGCGAGAGAGAGAGAGAGCAATCAGAGATTTCGGATTTTACAGAGAACGTGTGAGCTATTTTATTGCAGCTAGTGGTCATGGGAAAGGTGGCGGTGGGTGCGGCGGTGGTCTGCGCAGCTGCTGTTTGTGCTGCGGCGGCCTTGGTGGTCAGGCACAGGATGCGCTGTTCGGGGAGGTGGGCCAGGGCTATGGCCATACTCAGGGAGTTTGAGGACAAGTGTGGGACCCCCTTAGGGAAGCTACGCCAGGTGGCTGATGCTATGACCGTTGAGATGCATGCCGGTCTTGCATCGGAGGGTGGAAGCAAGCTTAAGATGCTCCTCAGCTACGTTGACAATCTCCCTACCGGGTATCAGCTACTGAAAAACTTCGTCTTTCATTTCCCATCTGTTTTGTTTTTGGATTTAGATTTAGAGCTTGTTTTAGGTGTTCAAGGATGCATTTTGTTCTTTTTCTTCACTAATTATCCATTCTGTGTGGACCATTTTGATTGATTTGCTGCAATAATCAAGTAATGAGGTTTATCTATTGTGGATTGTGCATTGTGATTATTGATTGTCATTGAATTTACACTTTTGAGTGACTCATTATTATTGCCAAGGGGGAAATTAGCTTTTTTCTGTCTATATGTCTCCCAATGTTTGGTTCGTTCTTTTTTCAGTTGCTATTATAATTTTCATTGCCCTGTTCATTTTTTCAATTTCTTAAGAGTTTTCTATCATGGAAAGTTGTGCTGCAATTAATGAGTCTTGTTGTCCTTTTAATGCTGGAGTTACTATTTGTTTAGCCACTGTGACTTACATATGCAAGAATCTTATCTTTAATTAGTTTTGGTTGCCTCTTTTGTGGCCCACTGTAATTGGTTGGAATGGGCTTGCTTACATAGTTGAGATAAAATCTCCCTTTGAAGAAGACATATTCCCTTATCTCGAATCTTGTTTTTCTGAGTTTGACATATTTCTCTTTTGATGTGTGAGAATTCTAAGGAATTTCTGGCATTTGCTTTTTAAGTTTATCTTTTTCTTTGTTCGTTCAAATTTTATAAGCGCGTTTGTTTTATCTCCTAATAATTGCTTTTTATTCATGCTTATCTTCTGATTATTGCTTATCATTTCTTATCTTTTGTAAAAAAAAATAACCTTTTTCTTCGGATTGCACTTTACCATTTTTTGGTACCATACTACCATCCAAGCTCTGCTACTTTGCTTTATAACGTCAAACCTTCTGTCTAGTTCCTTGTTTGTTTGGTCTCCGTTTTGTCTACTTGCCAAACTATGACAATGAAAATTATCCTTGTAGTTTTTGAAGTGGAATATCATTTTACTCTGTTCATAAAAACGCAAACTGAATTCATCGCACTCTGTGAAGATAGTTCTCTGCATATGTTTTTGATGTGATTCTTGCGGAATATGCTCATGGCAATTGCCAGCCGTGAATTATTGATAAAGAGAGCTAGCTAAAAGTTCATGGTTACTCCATTGTAACTTCAAGTCCTGTGGAGTGTGTTTCTCTTTGCCCATATTTTATCTTCTAAGTTAGAACAGTACATTAATTAATTGATTCATGGACCTTGTTTGCACAGAAGTTCTTTTAAATTGATTATTGATTAGGTTTATAAAAAATTAACAAAATAAATAAAGACTATGGAAAAAAGAGAAGACCAAGAATTTCTCAAGATCTCTTTTTCCCTGCGGCTGTGAAATATTTGTATCCGATGTTTAGCAACACTGTTTGTTTGGATCTTTTACATTTATGAAAGACAGCTAGCTAAAAGTTCCAGTCACTTATTATTTCTTCAGGGATGAGAAGGGATTGTTTTATGCATTAGACCTTGGTGGCACAAATTTCCGTGTCATAAGGGTGGTATTGGGCGGGAAAGATGACCGTGTTGTCAAACAAGAATTCGAGGAAGTTTCAATTCCTCCACACTTGATGATTGGATCTTCAGATGTGAGTATGATTTCAAGCTAGCTTAACAGTCTTGACTTAATTGGATTAGTTTATAATCTGAATCCTTATAAGTGGTGGTGATCACAGGCTCTGTTCGATTATATTGCTGAAGCACTTGCTAAATTTGTTGCTACAGAAGATGAAGGTTTGCATCCTTTGCCTGGTCAACAAAGGGAACTGGGATTTACCTTCTCATTTCCTGTTCGGCAAACATCAATAGCATCAGGAACTCTTATAAAATGGACAAAAGGCTTCTCCATAGAGGATACGGTTAATCCTAATTACTTTCTCATGTTTCATTATCTTTTATACTTTCTATAAGCAGTGTTTGCAACTAGTGTGTGTTTGTGTGTGTGTGTGTGTGTGTGTGTATATATATGGTCTCTGCCCATTTCCTTTGATGTGGCATTGAAAAATTCTTTGAATAAAGTCTTATGTGATCCAAAATATTACTCATGATTTGCTCCTTGCCAATACAATCATGTTCTTTCATTGGATTAGAATACAAAGCCATTAGAACTTCTCATATCTGTTTACGAGTGTCCTTTGATCTGTTTGCAGTTGATAAACTTTCAGTTTATTGCTGTGAGACCTCATGTGAAACCTCAACACCCAAACTTCAGTCTCAATCATTTGGCTCATTTTTTTTTTTTGGAGACTTTGGACTCTGGAATAGTTTATTCTCTTTCTTGTATTTTCATCAGGCGGCCTAGTAGCCTTTGGCCTGGGATTGTTCATTTTTTCTTAAGATCTCAGTGCAGCTTTTGTGCTTAGATTTGCATTCATAGGCTAATTTATAGAATCATGATAAATGTATAGAACCTTGTGGAACTACTTGTATATGAATGTTGACCATTAGACAACTGTGCCACTGCCAATTCATGGATTGAGTGAGGGGAAAGCTCAAACTAAAGCCTATTTTGTCTTTCATGCCAGATCTTGGTTAGGTTTCAGTTGCACTATTCCATAGAAAATTCTAAGCATTTAACTGTAACAAGCAGGCACTTTCTTAGTGATCACCTTTGTGAGGTTCAGAAATCTGGGCTATAGATGACAGGTTATTTTCACTTATACGTGGGACATATTTCAGTTTTTTATTCATTATGTAACTTTTAACTCTGTTAAATTCCTTTCTAACTGTTTCTGATTTTATCTCATGGCTGGTCATGGTACAGGTTGGGGAGGATGTGGTGGGAGAGTTGACAAAAGCCATGGAAAGAGTTGGCCTTGACATGCGTGTGGCAGCTTTGGTAGGTTAAATTTGGATTTTTGCTTTCAGACGCTCTGTTTGGATTTTCCTGTTATCTGCCAAGAAATGTATTTCCATGTTGGTGCTGACATCAAGTATTTGCTTACAGCAATCATTAACTTGGGCAACTAAGTGACTTCCTTAACTTGCTGAGATGTTGTAGGTCAATGATACAATTGGAACATTAGCTGGAGGGAGATACTACAACAAGGACGTTATTGCTGCTGTAATCTTGGGAACTGGAACAAATGCAGCATATGTAGAGCGAGCACAAGCAATTCCCAAGTGGAATGGTCTTCTTCCTAAATCTGGGGAAATGGTTGGTAGTTTAGATTATCGTTGTTCACTATTATTCTTATAACTAGTCATTTGTCTGCATAAACTTTTGATATTATAATTATATAAAATTATGAAGTATCACATTATTTTTTATAATTTTATATTTAGTGATACCAAACAGTAAATAGAAAAAAATTAATTAAATAATATTGCTATATTTGAGAAAATTATCCAAACAATTAATAGTAGTTAGTTGAATTTTAAAAATATTTCATATAATTTTTCATTATTGAGTCGTTGCTTCGAAGATTTATAAACAAAATGGATGAGCATGTGTATAAGAGGTATAAACTATTTCTCCTTTTTTTTCCTCCTCAAAAAATGCATATGAAAAATGGATGGCATGAACATAAAAGATAATTAGTTTTTTTAATAAATATGTATAATTAACTTGTTATGTTAAATATGAGGAAATCAGAAAGTCATATGTTAATTATTTTTATTATTAATAGCTTGAGAACACAGGAACATGATGTATTATTTACATATTATGTTATATAGTTACTTATTAATTAGTTTTAATAATAAAGCCAATTAATTTTATTGAATATATGTACATCAATAGTTAATAATGATAAAAAGTTTATTAAAATATATGAAAAATAAGATGCATTAAATTTAAGTGTCATTTGATATTTCTCATAATTAAGAACATGTATATATGTTATTAGAAGCTTAGGCATGTCACCTGCTATATTCTTATAGTAAAGGAAATGGACATGTAGCAAATTCTCTTTAAATTATTTCAGACACCAACTTTATATAGATATAGATATGGGTGTGCACAATGAGGACTAGACCTATTTATTGTACAGTATAAGGGACATATGAGGAGTTATTTGGAATGGCTTTACCCCAAATAACCAAAGACACACCTCTTAAATTTATTGATATTTAAATTCTTCTAGTTATTATATAATTGCCTTTTAGTTACCCTTTGAAATTGAAGGAAAGGGGATGAGAAGGACACAACAAAAGAGGGACCATAATTAATCCAAAAGGAGATGAATAATGGAGACAGATGGAAAACCAATGGGCTTGGAATATCAGTTGGCAAAAGAATAGTATGAACACTTGGCAATATTGTGTTAACCTATTTCTAAAACTTAGCTTTATTTATATATGTGTGTGTTTGTGTAAATATATATATATATACACATAAATATACATGTATTTATTTTTGTAGATTTCTTTACATATCATCTGTTTACATTTGACTATCATATTTCTTTGGCACGATTTCTTCTTATTATTTGCCATGAGCATAAAACATACTAAAATATATTTTTTTATTATGTAGGTTATCAACATGGAGTGGGGTAACTTTCGGTCCTCACACCTTCCATTGACAGAATTTGATCAAGCATTAGATGTTGAGTCTCTGAACCCTGGGGAACAGGTAAGCTTAATTTTTTTTTTTTTTCCCCTTCTCATCTTATTGCTGCATATTGATGTAATAAGTTTTGAGGTCTTTGTCACTATTATCTGCAGATTTTTGAAAAGTTAATTTCTGGTATGTATTTGGGAGAAATTGTACGCAGAGTTCTATTGAGAATGGCTCAGGAAGCTGCCTTCTTTGGTGATGTTGTTCCACCAAAACTGGAGATTCCATTTATCTTAAGGTACTATTAGGTTGTGAGATATTTTATTATTTAGTCCTCCTTGTATGTTTAGGCTTTGGCTTTTTGTGTTTGTCTCTGCTCAAACACATATATGCTTACCTCAGACCCTACTCTTAAGAATGGATTTGTCAAAACATCGTTTTCTCTCCATCTGTCATCTTCCGTATCCTTCCATATCAATACCTATTGAGTTATCGTAGGGGTGAATAGGTTAATTTTGTCATTGGATTGGTATATGCTTACATGGACATCCCAAATGCTGTTCATTTTGTGACTGATGAGAACTTCCTCGCTGCAAAATATGCAGGACACCACACATGTCTGCAATGCATCATGATACATCTTCAGATCTTAAAGTTGTTGGAAGCAAATTAAAGGATATCCTAGAGGTATTCATGCCTTCTGATGCTGTTTAGAACCTGTATCTGTACTTTTTAATTTCTTGTTTCTTAGGTAATTCAAGTGTTCAAGCTTTTTTGCTTCATACAGAAGTTAATATAGTAGCAGCAAAATTCCCTTCTACATGTGAACTTGGCATCTGTAGCACAGAAAAAAATTATTGTGGTTTTTGCAGTTGAAATTCATAATTTAGCTACTGTATTTCTTGGTCAGATATCAAATACCTCCCTGAAAATGAGGAAAGCTATTGTTGAGCTCTGCGACATTGTTGCCACTCGCGGTGCCCGGCTGTCTGCTGCTGGAATCATGGGCATCCTCAAGAAACTGGGAAGAGACACAGTGAAGGATGGGGAAAAACAGAAATCAGTAATAGCATTAGATGGTGGGCTGTTTGAGCACTACACTAAATTCCGTAGCTCCATGGAGAGCACTCTCAAGGAATTGCTGGGAGAGGAAATTTCTGAAAGCATAATCATTGAGCACTCAAATGATGGCTCAGGCATTGGAGCGGCTCTCCTTGCAGCTTCCCACTCCCAGTACCTGGAGGTCGCAGAAGCTTAAAAAGTGTAGGTAGATGAGAAGATTTTTTTCAGTTTTTGTATATTAATCTTCCCCTTTTTCTTACTCCAGATCATCTAGAGCCAGTGACGGGTAATACCAGAATCTTAATGTATGGTCTTATAGAGTTCATAACTGAGTGATGGATCAAATTCTCTCTCAAAATGCCTAACAATGGTCCCGACGCCAAGCTTCTATGCTGGGCCCTGCCATTTTGATCCTTTGTCTCCTTTTTTTCACATACCCAATTTCGAGTTAGCAAATAAGTTGGGGGATGTACTATTATTTGAGTTCCTACATTCTGGCAAAGTATGTTTGTCGTTTCAAAAGGAAATAAAATGTAGATTTGCTGTCATTAGCATTATAGGCTGATGAAGATTTTTTTTTCTCTATTTTGTTAAATGCCGCCTATTCCATCTTTTGCAAGTCTTGTTTGATTGTATTGCCTTTTAGTATTATAGTTGTTTATGCGGGGTAACATCTCCAAACTAGATTTATTTGCATCACAAGCAGAACTCTGTTTTCTCTAAATCCTGCAGCTTGGTGGCCTGAATGGTGAGAACTATCCTTGGGATGCCAAGGGATTGCCTTTGATCTCTGTCCCTTACTGGACATTTGTGTCATATGCAAGCTATAGATGGCTTAACAATTTGGCATCCGGATATGAAACTGCATTGAATGGTTATCAGAGAAAGTAGGTGGTTGCAAAGCATATTGAACTTTTTACACATGCCATTGATGCTTTGCTTGGATTGTGGAAGTCACTGAATTACAGAAAGTAGATCTGCACGAAATTAAGGCTCCTAGTCCTAAGTAGACATAGTTGTGCAGGAGCTGCTTATTTTCTTAATAGTCTTGATTACTTGCCTAAACTATTCTATAACCTAGTTCTGCTAAAAGACCAACTCAAGAGACTTCACACCACCGAAGAGGACTTGAAGACCATTGAATTAAAACTTATTGGTACGCAGGTCTAACAGTGAGATCAGACATTTTCATCACTGTCTGATGCACGTCCATTCTTTGAACTCAATATGAAGGGAGTGACATGGCTATCTCTTCCCCTGTTCTTCAGTCCATTAACGACTGGATAATTGTATTGACCTAGGACTCGTAAGACCTCTCTCATGGAAGGTCTATCAGAAGGCAGTTTGCTTGTACACTTAACCCCAAGTTTGAAAACAATTATCATTTCATCTAAGTAAGAAGATTCAGTGATCTCCTTGTCCAGAGCATTCACTATAGGTCTTCCTTCACTCATGTGACGCCATGCCCATTTTGCTAGGCATGTATCTTCATCTCCAAAAGGAGCCTCCTTCCCAGTTGTTAGTTCAAGAAGGACAACCCCAAAGCTGTAAACATCAATTTTCTCGTTCACTTTCACTGTGTTGACATACTCTGCAATTCAACTAGATTCTTAAGTCATCGAAAAAAAGGAGGGGGGGGGGGATGGAGCATAATCTACAATTAATGTTGACATTTCAGTAATGAAAAAGGAGAATTTACTTGCCCGGAGCTATATAGCCGAAAGAGCCAGCCATGACAGATGCTGAAGCTTCTCCTTTCTCAACCAGCAGCTTGGCCAAACCAAAATCAGCAATTTTTGCATTGAAAGCAGAATCTAGCAAGATATTGCTTGACTTCACATCTCGGTGAATAATGGGGGGAGAGCAGCCATGGTGGAGGTAGGATAAGCCCTGGGCGGCTCCCACTGCTATCCGGAACCTCGTCGGCCAGTCCAAGCAGGCTGAACCTGAGACATTTGTTAATCTCTTCTTCACATGGAGCCATTGATCCAGGCTACTTCTCTCCATATATTCATAGACGAGAAGTTTTGAATCTTCGTTGTAGATATAACAAAGCAGCTTCACTATGTTGAAATGCCTTATTCTACCAAGTATCTGAACTTCTGCATGGAATTGTTTCTCAAGTTTCTGGTCTAACTTGTCGCTCCGAATTCTTTTCACAGCAACAAGACCTGATCGCTGCACAGAAACACGGTATACTTTTCCTGATCCTCCGGTTCCTATCAGGTTGGTTTCTGTTAAACCTGGCAATATATCTGATTCTGTGAAATCCAACTTCTGAAATGAGGTGAGCTTCCATGGTGAATTTAGTATGAGCTTCTTTTGGTAGACTCTGATAACAAATAATGAGAGTAGCAAAACTAACACAAAGGCTGTTGCCAAAATACTTGATATCAGAGCTATGAATTGGGTTGAACTTTTTATTGATTTTTGGGTATTGGAATGGCATAGATTAAGGCTTAGCAATGAGCTTCTAGTACAGAGACCAGGATTGTTCAGGAAGCTGCTTTTATAAGCAGTGTTTTCTAAACTGATTGGGATTTCCCCTGTGAGATTATTCGAAGAGAGATTCAGAAAAGTACACTTCAGGGAGCTAAACTCAGGTGGAATTTGACCGGAAAATCGGTTACCTGACAAGTCCAGTTGTAGAAGATTAGGTAGAAAACCAATTTCCTTTGGAATTTGTCCTGAAAGTTGATTTTGACTCATGTTCAGTGTAGTTAATGACTTCCATGAGACTATATCAGATGGAATGGCTCCACTGAGCTGGTTCCTATCAAGCAGAAGAGTAGTGAGAAGAGGAGGAACAGTTAATTCTTGAGGGACAATGCCAGAAAACAAGTTATTACTGGCATTAAACACCGTGAGATTCCTCCAAGAAGCACCAATGGGGATTTTACCAGAAAACCTGTTGTTACTGATCTCTAGCCTTTTAAGATTCCCTGATACTTCATCAGGAAGCTCACCCGCGAACAAATTGTCGCTTAGCATCAGATAGATCAAATTCGAAGATGTCCACAGGCCAACAGGAACATTGCCAGTAAATGAATTATGTGAAATACTAACCATCAGCAAACTACTGCAATTCCCAAGTGATTCTGGCAACTCTCCATGGAGATTGTTATCAAAGGCTGCCACTCCTAGTAACTTTCCTCCATTGCATATAAATTCAGGCAGCCTTCCAGTAAGCTTGTTGGATGAAGCCTCGACAGTTTCAAGCATTGAGTGTCTGCCCAATTCTGGAGGGAGAACACCAGATAAATTGTTGCTAAACAAGCTAAACCTTTTCAATGCTGGAAGACGACCAACACTTTCTGGGATTTCACCTGAAAATTGATTGTAGAACAGATTCAAGACTGATAGATTCTGAAGCTTTCCGAAATCATCAGGTATTTTCCCTGTCAAATTGTTATCTGAAAGATCGAGTTCAACTAATTTCAAAGCTTCAACAACATGAGGAATCTCCCCACATAGCCTGTTCCTGAAAAGATACATGATACTCAAGTTCTTCAACATGAACAAACTACTGGGGATATTGCCTTCTAATTTATTCCTTGATAAATCCAAGTGCTCCAGTGCCACCATTTCTCCTACAGTTTCTGGAATCTCTCCAATCAGATTTGAAGCAGACATCCACAACCACCTGAGTTGCTTCAGCTGGGTGAAACTGAAAGGCAAACTTGAGGGTAGAAAATCGTTGTAGGCCATGGATAGCTCTTCAAGGTTAGACAAGTTGCCAATTTCTGGAGGATAAGTACCATTAAACTGATTCTGATCAAGCCCAAGTTTTTTTAGCTCCTGAAGACGTCCAATAGCTGCTGGAACATTACCAGTGAAGTTATTACCAGAAAGGTCAAGGACTGAGAGCCCGGAAAAGCCATCAATATCCTCAGGAATTGCGCCGGCAAAGTAGTTTTGAGAGAGGCTCAGGTACTGGAGCTTGGAACAACTAAAGAGAGCCACAGGGAACATTCCAACGAAGCTGTTGTTATAAAAATCAAGAACTGTGAGGTTCTTGAGGTCACAAATGAATGGAGGGATCGTTCCTATGATGTTCATGTTGGTAAAATGAAGTCCGGTGATGGAGCTGTTTGTGCAGTTGACTCCAGGCCAAGAGCAATGAGAGGAGGAGATGGAAGGGGACCATTGATTAAGAGGAGGTGGGCTTTGCCAGTATTGCCTTATCCTTAGCAGGATTGCTTGTTCCGGATCATAGGCCTGGGACTTTGTATAACTTAGGCAAAGGAAGAGAGTGGAGAAGTGATATGAGAGAAAAATGAGGGTTGTTGTCCCCATTAAGGAGATTGGAAGCTAGAATTGTTGGTTTTGATTTGAACAATGTAATTGCAAGTGAAGATTCTAGGAAAAAGGACTTGATTTTCAGCTTACCAGAAAAACAAATGGTGACTTCCTTCCAACTTCAAACTTAGGCGCTCTTTTCATATAGTCTATTTAATTTAGCTACTAGATATATTGAATTTAAACTGAGTGGGAGTGAATTATATTAAGAAAGAAAAAACATTATTTTTTTTTTCCTTGTTCATAGAAAGTGGAGCTCATGATTTGCACTAAATGGGCTTGAGCCATAGGAGCACTATGGAAATTCCTGTACAAGTCAAGGGTCAATCGTTCCCTTTCACCTTTTAATTCGCATAGGGCCCTTAACGACAGAAAATTTTAAAGCCATTTGTTTGTGCTGTGCTGATAGCGAAGCAAATGAAAACGTTGGGATGGATCTCCTCGGACACGGCGAGCAACACTTATTCTTCTGTAATAAAATTCTCCTCCAATGTTTCTTTCTTCTTCTATCAATTTGTGACAGATTCATAGGGTTGCCCTTCTATGATAATCCTTGATTAGTTAATGATTCTTTCCTATGAATAATTTCCACCTTCTGATTTGGAACTGGATCAATGTTGGCATTCATTTGAATCAGAATATGTCATTTTGGTTTCCTGAAAAAATCAACACCATGTGATTTTATTTTCCCTATCTTTTCTCCCCATCCAAACAAGCTCTGAAGATCACGATTTTACAGATTTTACCTATAGCATCTCTCCCTCTATGTAGCCTCCCTCAATACTTGTTATGTTTGGTCAGTTATCATAATTAGGGGTGAGCATTCGGTCGGTTCGGTTCAAAATCGAACCGAACCGAATAAACCGAGAACCGAAATTTTAGTTTTTATAAAAACCGAACCGAACCGATTTTGGTCAGAAACCGAATCGAACCGAACCGGTCTGATTCGGTTCGATTCGGTTCGGTTTGATCGGTTTCGATTTTTAATATTTTTTTAATTTTTTAAACTTTATTTTTAGTATTTTAAAACTTAATTAAAATATTTTAATTTTAATATAATTTAATTACTCTATATTATTGAAAAAACATATTATTATTCCTATTCGGTTCGGTTTTTTCGGTTTTTTTCTGATCAAAACCGAACCGAACCGAAATAACCAAAATTTTTCAAATTTAAAACCGAACCGAATCGAAATATATAAAAAACCGAACCAAATTTTCAATTCGGTTCGGTTCGGTCGGTTTTTTCGGTTTGAACCGAATTCTGCTCGGCCCTAATCATAATCGATACATTTTAAAATCAGAAATAAGTCCAATTAAATTTTATATTTTTTTAAAAGCTAAATAAAATTAATTTAAAATTTTAGATAATTAGCTCAAAATTTTAAAATAAATTTATTTAGCTTTTAAATAAAAATACAAAAATTCAATTTGACTTATATCCTTATATAATCTGCCATATTTATTTCTTCTATGGCCATACATTTTCCACAAAGCAAAAAGTCTTCATGACTATTGCAATAGACTAAAATCACTCAACTTTTCTATATTGTCTGTCACTTGTCTGTCAATTCTTTTATTTAATTTAATTTACTAGTCGTTATAACTAATTTCACCACCAATTTGTTATTAATAATTTAATCACGATCTCTGTCTTTCTTTTTCAATCATTCAGACTTTAAATACATAATTACAAGAGATTTTTTATAATAGCCTATACTTTAAACCAGTAAGTCAAATCAGACTATATAAAAATAATTAATATATTAAAAAATTATTTTTATTATTATTTTTTATAAAAAAAATAAATATAAATATACACTAAATTATTATAACAATAGTATAATTTTAGAGATGTTAGCATTTAAAATATTTAATAAAATAATATATAAATAATAAATATAAGATTCGAATTTGAAATCACATAATCAAACGCTATGTATCTCATCCAACTAAGATAGATGAGACAAGAGATATTGACAGCACTATTGAGGAAAAAGCAGGCAGCACAATTATTGATCCCTGGCCCTGCGGGGGAGACTATTGTGTTCGCATCTTTCATAGTAAACGTTTTAGTCAATCTTAACTTGTTGACTGGGCTTGACTTGACCTGACCTGAGGTTTATCTGCTTGGTTGTTACAGACCCGCCAACTAATTTGCTCATCAATTTTTTAATCTTTCTCCTCTATGCTACTTTCAAATGCACAAAATGCATTAGGGAAAACGTATAAAAAAATTATAAAGTTCGTATCTTTTTCAATTCTCTTAATAAAAATATTTTATATTAATATTTTCTTACAATTATACTTTCCATTTATATTATGGTTAGTTAATATTTAACTTAAAAAATAAGTTCAATACAAAAAATTTCAGATTAATAAATAAAAATCCTAAAGAATTATTCCATCCATTTGCATTTATATTAATTGTTTTGAACGGACTGAAAGTTTAATCACAAGTCAAAAAATATATTATTTTAATTATGTTTTTTTATTAATTAAGAAATTTTTTATGCTAAAAATAGGTTTTTTCATTAATTTTTAATAAAAATATAGATAGAGTATAAAAATATTATTAGTATATAAATTTTTTATAAAAAAAAAAAAATTAAAGATACAGTTATAAAAAATGCATAATTTGACATTATTCCTATCCTTTATAATATTTCAATAAAAATATAGTATTATGATTATCAATTAGTCAAAGTACATTATTTTCAGAAGCTCTGTCTTGAAAAAGAAAAGTAATGCATGGTTGAATTTAAATAATTTATTCTCATATTTGAAAGACTATTAAAGTTTTTAATGTACCCTATCTTCTAAATTATTAGACACTAATAATTATCAAGCATAATTTAATCTTATTTGGACACTAATCAAAATTTAATGGCTCATTTGAGATTTGTTATTTTCCAGTTATTTTAATTATATAAATATTTTTTTCTTAAAAAAAGTACTAAATAAAATTAAAATAGAGTTCACATAAATATATTAGACAAGGATTGCCTTTTTTTAAGAGCATGTACTCTAATTGCTATTCTCTTATCAGATTTTGAACATAACCTAGCTTAGTATCAAGAGTTCCAACTTCATTCAAAAAAAAAAAAAAATATTCGTTTATAACAATTTAAACTCTAACCCTTTATTTGCAACAAAAATTTTTATAAGAATTCAATTCTTTTCTATCACTTTAAAAATAAAATAAACTTAAATTTGGTTGAAAAACTAAATGGCCTATCCATCATAACAAATCCGAAACAAAAGGACATTGGACAGTATAGGAACCAAATGAATTTCATTGTTTGAATTATTAAAATATGTAATAAAGGTTGTTCATGTGAAACTCTGATTCAAAACATTTACACCAGTTACCTTTTATTGTATGGAAACCCTGAAGAAATGTAATGTTCAGTAACCTAGCCTTTTCTTCTCATCATTTCAGTGAAGTTACACAATGGGTTTGCTTTGCTATTGCTATTTCTTTCAGGCATTTGCAACTTGCAGGAAATTGCTTAAAATATTATGGCGGAAGCATCTATAAAATCCGTTCCCTTTAATGCCCCCTTTCCGCTTGAATGGAAAGAAGAAAACTTTAAACGACAATAAGAAATAGTTCAGTATGCGGCCCATGGTGTGAACAAAATGAGCCGAGATATGACACCACAACAAAGTTATGACACCATGAATGCCTTTGATCTCTGTCCCTTACTGGACATTTGTGTCATATGCAAGCTATAGATGGCTTTACAATTTGGCATCCGGATATGAAACTTCAATGAATGGTTATTAGAGAAAGTAGATGGCTGCAAAGCATATTGAACTTTTTACAATGCCACTGATGCTTTGCTTGGATTGTGGAAGTCACAGAAATACAGAAAGTAGATCTGCACGAAATTAAGGCTCCTAGTCCTAAGTAGCACATAGTTGTGCAGGAGCTGCTTATTTTCTTAATAGTCTTGATTACTTGCCTAAACTATTCTATAACCTAGTTCTGCTAAAAGACCAACTCAAGAGACTTCACACCACCGAAGAGGACTTGAAGACCATTGAATTAAAACTTATTGGTACGCAGGTCTAACAGTGAGATCAGACATTTTCATCACTGTCTGATGCACGTCCATTCTTTGAACTCAATATGATGGGAGTGACATGGCTATCTCTTCCCCTGTTCTTCAGTCCATTAACGCCTGGATAATTGTATTTGAACTAGGACTTGTAAGACCTTTCTCATGGAAGGTCTATCAGAAGGCACTTTGCTTGTACACTTAACCCCAAGTTCGAAAACAATTATCATTTCATCTAAGTAAGAAGATTCAGTGATCTCCTTGTCCAGAGCATTCACTATAGGTCTTCCTTCACTCATGTGACGCCATGCCCATTTTGCTAGGCATTTATCTTCATCTCCAAGAGGAGCCTCCTTCCCAGTTGTTAGTTCAAGAAGGACAACCCCAAAGCTGTAAACATCAATTTTCTCGTTCACTTTCACTGTGTTGGCATACTCTGCAATTCAACTAGATTCTTTAGTCATGGAAAAAAAAAAAAGGAGGGGGGGGGGGGGATGGAGCATAATCTACAATTAATGTTGATATTTCAGTAATGAAAAAGGAGAATTTACTTGCCCGGAGCTATATAGCCGAAAGAGCCAGCCATGACAGATGCTGAAGCTTCTCCTTTCTCAACCAGCAGCTTGGCCAAACCAAAATCAGCAATTTTTGCATTGAAAGCAGAATCTAGCAAGATATTGCTTGACTTCACATCTCGGTGAATAATGGGGGGAGAGCAGTCATGGTGGAGGTAGGATAAGCCCTGGGCGGCTCCCACTGCTATCCGGAACCTCGTCGGCCAGTCCAAGCAGGCTGAACCTGTGATCAAGCATAATTTAGCCATATTTTTATTATATTTATTACCGTTTATTTACACATTATTTAGCTTAATTTATGGTTTTTACCTTATTTTTACAGAAAATGAAGAAATTGGAAAAATGGAGAAAAAGTGCAGAAAATGACAGTAAAGTGATTGGGTCAGTGATTTGCCCAAATCGCTGCCCAAATCAAGCTGAAGCAGAAACCTGGAGGCAACAGGCAGAAGTGATTGGGTCAGTGATTTGCCCAAACCACTTGCAGAAACTGCCCAGATCACTAGCAGAGATAGCACAGACTTGCAGAAAGTGATTGGACCAGTGATTTGCCCAAATCACTGCCCCGATCACAATGACAGCAGAAAATACAGCAGAGCGGAAAATTGTTCAGGAAACCGAATTTTGAGTTTTCAGAAGTCCAAATCCAACTCAATCACTACCAAAACAATTCCAAGAGCCACGAAAGAGTTTCTCACTTAAGGAATTCCAGTTGCAATTAAATTCAACATCAAAAGAGGAATCACAAGCCAAATTAAAAAGGGATTTCAAAACCCTAGAAGGATGGAATTCTTCAGCTATAAAAGAGCAACCTCCAAACCAGCAAGGGGCATCTTCTGATCAGCTATTCAGCCTCTCTCCCTCTCGGCAGAATTGCAGTTTCTTCCCTTTTCTTTTCTTTTAGTCTTTTTGTGTATTAGTCCACCATGAGTGGCTAAACTCCTTTCTTTTCTAGTTGAAGTTGGTGAATTTCAGATTTTGTGATGAATTGGGAGATTTAAATCTCCATTGTTAAACTTCTATTTATTTCCAATATTTATGTAATTTGATCTTTCTATAATTGTTGCTTTACTTTTAGAATCAATAAGGGCCCATTGCTTTTAATTGCTTGAGTAACAATTGTTTAAATAATTTAGGTCCGTAATTGCTTAGAATATTTAAACTTACATTTAATCAAGTTGCATGATCTAAACTTGACCACGCGGTTGGCAAGGTTGGAATTAGGTTTCTCTAAGTCTTAATGCAGTTAACAGTTGTTCGATGCAAAGGCCCCAAGGACGTTCCTTGGCAACTTGTTAACTAGTGTTTGATTAGCGAACGTTTCCTAATCAAACTAGAACTAAGGAGGAATTTGGATTGTGAGAAGCGTCTTCCACATCCAAAACTAATTTATTGGAATAAATAGGAGTGTTAAAGAATCAATGATCAATTCTAAACAATCTGAAATAAGATCCATACTTCAACTAGAAGCTTTTCTCTTATTGAAATTTCTCATCTATTTAAGTTATTGCTTTCTTTTTCCATTTAATTCACTATCATCAAAACAAAACCCCCCTCTTTTATTTACTTGTTATTTACTTTACCTAGTCATTATTAGGAAAATCTTTAGTGTCAATTCCTTGTGGTTCGACCCTATTGCCACTATCTACAAATTTATTTTGTTGGTTGATAATAGGTTTATTTTTTACGGCTTCGACAACCGCCTATCAAAAATTGGCGCCGTTGCCGGGGAACTGATCTAACTAACGTATTTTCCCTTTATGGCCAGGTCTGGCCGTAAAGACACTCTTCTTTACGACCCTGAGATTGAGAAAACTGCCAAGCACTTAAGGAAGCAAGCAAATTTGAGGAACCAAGCCTCAAAAGCATCTTCATCAGCAACACCATCTCACAGAGCTGTTGTTATACCTGCTGATTTTTCTGCACCAGCAAATTCACCTACCTCTGCACCAGCTGAAGCACTTGCTGTACATCTGCCCCTGCTGCAGAAATTTTTGCACCAACAGACTCTCCTACAGCCACTACTGCATTTGAACCTGATACCCGATTCCATGTTATGGTAGAAAATCCAGCAATGGCGCAACAACCTGCTGTCCGTGAGGAAGCTGAACTTCAAGCTGGAAATTTGCTTATCCCTGTCCAAGCACCACAACCACAGCCACGGGAAAGAACTCTCGGAGAGCTAGCTGAACCAGCAGGAGACCTAGCACCCTTATGCATTGCATATCCCCCATTAACAGCACCTTTTGAGCTTAAGACAGGTCTGATCCATCTCCTTCCCAAATTTAGAGGCCTAGAAAATGAAGATCCTCACAAGCATTTGAAGGCATTCCACATTGTGTGCTCCACCATGAGACCTCAAGGTATTCCCGAAGAGGATGTCAAACTTAGAGCCTTCCCTTTTTCCCTTAATGACTATGCCAAGGAATGGCTATTCTACTTACCACCCGGATCCATCACATCATGGGCTGGTATGGTGAGAGCATTCTTGAGAAAGTTCTTTCCTACCTCAAAAGCCATAGGCATCCGTCGAGAGATAAGTGGCATAAGGCAAAAGCACTCTGAAGGCTTGTATGAGTATTGGGAGAGGTTCAAAAAGTTGTGCACAAGCTGTCCTCAACATGATATTTCTGACCAATCTCTCATTGAGTATTTCTATGGAGGTTTGCTACCCTCGGAGAGAAAGTTTATTGATGCAGCTTGTGGAGGATCAATTGAAAGAAAATCACCTCGAGAGATGAGGGAATTAATTTCCACCATGGCTGCAGCTTCTCAGCAGTTTGGAGACCATGAACAGCCACCAAGAAGAGTGAATGAGGTGAGTACATCCGAATTGGCATCCCAAATTTCTGATCTCACCAATGCTATCCGTAGCCTTGTTGTGGGTCAAACCCAACAAGTCCAGCAGATTCAGCAGCCCAAGACATGTGGAATATGTGCCAACAACCACCCAACTGATCTATGTCCTTCCCTTCAAGAGGAGGACCAGCAAGTCAATGCTGTTGGAGGCTTCAATGGGCAAAGAATGTATGATCCCTATGCAAATACTTATAATCCAGGTTGGAGGGACCATCCAAATTTCAGTTATGCAAGGGGAAATCAATATCCAAGCTACCAGCAAAGGAATCAAGCTCAAGCTGCACCTCAGAACTCCAATGCACCTCTTGAGGAGATTGTGAAGAATTTAGCAAATACGGTGCAGAATCTTTAAAAACAAGTGAGCCAAATGGCCACTTCAATGATCAAATATGAGTCTCAAAGGAAGCTACCCTCCCAAACTGAGATAAATCCAAGGCAAAATGCTAGTGCCATCACATTGAGGAGTGGAAAAGAGTTGCAAGACAATGGGGTTGAAAAATTGCAAAAACAGGCCATGGAGGAAAATCTGCCAGAAAGTGATCAGAGCAGTGATTTGCCCAAATCACCAGAGAAGGCAGAAAGTGATCTGCCCAAATCAACAGACCAGGCAGAAACCAGTCAAAGGTAGAAACAGCAACCTATGGAGAAATTCAAGGTACCTCCTCCCTTCCCAAAGAGATTTGCAAGGTCCCAAAAAGAGAAAGAGGAAAAAGAGATATTGGAGACACTACGCAAAGTGGAAATCAACATACCCCTACTTGATGCTGTAAAGCAAATTCCAAGGTATGCCAAGTTTCTCAAAGAGCTATGCACCAACCGAAGGAAACTTGCTGAACGTGAAAAGGTAAGTGTGGGGGAGTGTGTTTCAGCTGTC
Source organism: Manihot esculenta (assembly GCF_001659605.2). Classification (NCBI taxonomy): domain Eukaryota; kingdom Viridiplantae; phylum Streptophyta; class Magnoliopsida; order Malpighiales; family Euphorbiaceae; genus Manihot; species Manihot esculenta. Next base: position 31,440,021 of record NC_035176.2, on the reverse strand, counting down.
ATCCAAAGGAAACTTCCAGTCAAATGCAAGGATAGAGGGATGTTTGCAGTTTCATGCAAGATAGGCAATGTGGGAATAAAGAAGGCCATGTGTGACCTTGGAGCCTCAATTAATGTCATGCCCCTTTCTATTTTTAACTTGTTGAATGCAGGTACACTCAAGGGCACCAACATCATAATCCAATTGGCTGACCGATCCATTGTCTACCCTAAAGGAGTGCTTGAAGATGTGTTAGTGCAAGTGGACCAACTAGTCTTCCCAGCTGATTTTTATGTCATTGACATGGAGGAAGATAAGAGCAACACCACCTATGATATCTTACTTGGGAGACCATTCTTGAGCATAGCAAGAACAAAAATTGATGTGCATGATGGCACATTGACCATGGAGTTTGAAGGGGGAATTATAAAATTTAATGTTTATGATGCCATGAAATTCCCCAATGATGTTTCTCCTGTTTATGGCCTTGATATAATTGATGATTTAAGTCAAGAAATTTTTGATTTTGATCAAGAAAACTTACTTTATGAAGGTCTTTGCAGGAGAGAAGAAGTGGACAGCAACACCAAGACAGACCAGATGGAGTACTGTTCACAGCTGGCTACAGGTGATTTGCCCAGCGATCTGCCCAAATCACCCAGACAATCTGCCCAAATCAGTGAGCAGATAGACTTAACAGAAAGTGATTTGACCAGTGATTTGCCCAAATCACTGGGCAAATCAGACAGCAAGCAGACAAAAAACCAGCAGACAGAGAAAGCACCAGATCTGAAACCCTTGCCTAGCCACCTCAAATATGCCTACTTGGGGGCTGGAAATACACTCCCAGTAATTATTTCCAACCAGCTCAGCCAAGAAGAAGAGCAAAAGCTCCTGGATGTGTTGAGGAAGCACAAGAAGGCAATTGGGTGGACATTGGAGGACATAAAGGGAATCTCACCCTCAACATGCATGCATCGGATACTTATGGAGGATGAGTGCAAACCTGTTCGTGAGGCACAAAGAAGGCTGAATCCACCAATGATGGAGGTTGTGAAGAAGGAGATAGTGAAGCTCCTAGACATTGGGGTAATCTACCCCATTTCTGACAGTAAGTGGGTGAGTCCCGTCTATGTGGTACTAAAGAAGACCGGGATTACCATTGTCCCTAATTCTGAAGGAGAGCTAGTACCCACTCGTGTGCAAAATGGGTGGAGAGTTTGCATGGACTACAGGAAGCTCAACACAGTCACAAGGAAGGACCATTTTCCCTTGCCCTTCATGGACCAAATGCTTGAGAGACTCGCTGGAAAAAGTCATTACTGCCTCCTCGATGGATATTCGGGATTTTATCAAATCCCCGTTGCACCTGAAGATCAAGAGAAGACCACTTTCACTTGCCCATTTGGCAACTTCGCATTTAGGAGGATGCCCTTCGGTCTTTGCAATGCACCAGCCACTTTCCAAAGGTGCATGATGAACATCTTTTCTGACTATGTGGAGAAAATCATTGAAGTCTTCATGGATGACTTTACGGTGTATGGCAACTCATTCCATGAATGCCTAGCCAACTTGGAGAAGATACTTCAAAGGTGTTTAGAGACAAACTTGGTTCTCAACTATGAGAAGTGCCACTTCATGGTCAGCCATGGCTTAATCTTAGGCCATATTGTTTCAGCAAAAGGGATTGAGGTGGACAAAGCAAAAATTGACACCATAAAAAATCTGCCCTACCCAACCAGCATTAGGGAGATTAGATCATTCCTTGGACATGCTGGTTTTTATAGGAGGTTCATCAAGGATTTTTCCAAAATAACTCAACCTTTGTGCAGGTGGTTACAGCAGGAGGTACCATTCAACTTTGATGGCAGCTGCAAAACAGCTTTTGATTTGATCAAATCACTGCTGATTTCTGCCCTAGTCATCCAGCCACCTGATTGGACTCTTCCATTTGAGATCATGTGTGATGCCAGCAACTTTGCTGTAGGTGCAGTATTGGGACAACGTAAAGGTAACTCTCCTCATGTTATTCACTATGCTTCACGCACCCTAGATGCTGCACAATGCAATTATTCATCCACGGAAAAAGAATTGCTGGCTGTTGTGTTTGCATTGGAGAAGTTTCGGTCCTATCTACTTGGGACAAAGGTGATTATATACTCAAATCATGCTGCACTAAGATATTTAATCAAGAAAAAGGAGTCCAAACCTAGGCTGGTGCGATGGATATTGCTGGTGCAAGAATTTGACTTGGAAATCCGCGACAAGAAAGGAAAGGAGAACCTTGTGGCTGATCACCTCAGCAGAATTCTGACCGAGATGGAGACATGCCCCATCAATGAGACCTTCCCTGATGAGCACCTCTTTGCTGTCCAAGAAGAGGAACCATGGTATGCTGATATTGTTAATTACCTTGCCATAGGTGATTTGCCCACTGATTTGCCCAAACATATGAGAGACAAGATCAAGAAAGAGGCAAGGTATTATGTGTGGGATGAGCCTTACCTATGGAAGCATTGTGCAGACCAAGTCATAAGGAGATGCATCCCAAACCATGAGATCACTTCTGTCCTAACTTTCTGCCACTCTTACAGCTGTGGAGGTCACTTTGGGCCACGCAAGACAGCCTTGAAAGTTTTTGAAAGTGGGTTATTTTGGCCTAACATATTTAGAGATGCTTATTTATTTTGTAGGTCATGTGCAAGATGCCAACAAACAGGAAACCTTGGCAATAGAAGTGAAATGCCTCAAGCCCCCATCATGGTGTGTGAAATCTTTGACATATGGGGCATTGACTTCATGGGACCATTCCCACCTTCCTTTGGCAATACCTACATACTTCTTGCTGTAGATTATGTGTCCAAGAGGATTGAGGCCAAAGCAACAAGGGCTGATGATGCAAAAACAGTGTGTGATTTTGTAAAATCCCACATTTTCTCAAGATTTGGACTGCCCAAGGCCATAATCAGTGACCGAGGCACCCATTTTTGCAACAAGGTGGTAGAAACTCTCCTAAAGAAGCACCATGTCATCCATAGAACCTCTACCGCCTATCATCCTCAAACAAATGGGCTGGCTGAAGTGTCAAATAGGGAGATCAAGTCAATCTTGGGGAAAACGGTCTGCCCAAATCGCAAGGACTGGAGTGTGCGCCTAAATGATGCCTTATGGGCATATAGAACAGCATATAAAACTCCAATTGGGATGTCTCCATATAGGCTGATTCATGGGAAAGCATGCCATCTACCTGTGGAACTTGAACACAAAGCCTATTGGGCTGTGAAGAGCCGCAATCTTGATGAAAAAGAGGCTGGAATTCACAGAAAATTGCAAATCCAAGAGCTTGAGGAGATCCGGCGTGATGCATATGAAACTTCATGGGATTATAAAGCAAGGACCAAAGCCTTCCATGACAAAAACATCTCCAGAAAACACTTCCAGGTTGGTGATAAGGTTTTGCTTTTTGATTCCAGGTTCAAATTATTCCCTGGAAAGCTTCGGTCTAGGTGGATTGGGCCATTCTTGGTTGAGCATGTCTATCCACATGGAGCTGTTGACATACGGAGCCCACAAACAAGCAAAGTTTTCAAAGTTAATAGGCATCGTTTGAAGAGATTCTATGAAGGTTTTACTGTTCATGTTGTGGAGGAGGTTCCCTTGGATCCCCCCTTCCCAAGACTGCTGAGCAAGACACTGAAGTCCAGCCCAAGACAGAAAACAGGGCGCTATTGGGAGGCAGCCCAGATGTGGTGATTTGCCCAAATCACCGGAGTGATTTGCCCAAATCACTGGGCGTATCACCTGACTATAGAGTAGTATCAAGTGATTGGGGCAGTGATTTGCCCAAATCGACAGGCCACATCGACAGGAACAAAACGCGATCAATCAGACAGTTACACCAAAGAAGTGATTTGCCCAGGTGATTTGACCAAATTACCGGCCAAATCACCAAATCAAGCACATCATCAGGAAAGGCGTGAACAGTCACGTGAATAGTACCAGCCAAGCAACAGCAAGGAAGAAAGTGATCGGGGCAGTGATTTGCCCAAATCACTGCTCCAATCACCCTGTCAAGAATCCAAAGAGCCAACATTAAATGATCAGGGCAGTTCACCTACCCAAATCACTTTAAGTATATTTTCTCTTATTTTTTACTTTTTACGCAATTTACTATTTTCATCTCTTCTTCTTCAAGATTTTCTTCTCCAACCACCACTCACCCACCAGCGAACTCAAGACCACCATGGTCCGAATCACGATGAAGGCCACCGGCGGACCATTCATGTGGAAGAAATTAGGGCTACCGAGACCACCCAGTCCCTCTGACAGTGATGACGAAACATGGGACGCACCACCAGTCCACACCAGCACCGAAACGCCACCGGCTACGGGAACAGCATCAGGACGCACTGACTCACCGGCCGTCCAGACATATCGCCGGCAAAAGAAACGGCCAAGGATGCCGACACCACCTCCACCATCCACATCCCCAATAGCCCCGACAGCAAACCCTGCAGGCGAAACGCCACCAGAAGCCACCACTTCTTCCGGCCACGGAAAGAAACGGCCAAGGACGCCGTCACCACCCTCACCGTCACACCCAGAACAAGAAACAGAGACTGCCATTGCCATACATCCCGCAGGACACAAAGAAAGTGGTGCGCCCAGCGATTTGCCCACTGATACGCCCACTGACTTGCCCGCTGACTTGCCAACTGATGCGCCCAGCGATATGCCGAGCGATTTGCCCAGTGATCTGCCCAGACCAACATGCCCTGATCACATCACTCAGGCCCTGAAATTCAACAAAATTTATGAGCAGACCGGGCTGGCCAAAATATCATCTCTTCCATATCATCTAGGTAAGTACATCCATCATGACACCCTTCGCGCACTGAGACTCCAGAATCAGGTATGCTCCCTCATTTCTGCTGTTGGTTGGGAGAAATTCTTCTTCCTTCGCATGCCCTCATTCCTTGAACTCACACAGGAGTTCTTCACCACATTTTATTTTAACAGACCTGCCATGCACAAACTGCACACACAAAGCACAGTGGGGTTCAGATTATTGGGACAATGATTTCGCTTGTCCCTGCAGGAATTTAGCAATGCCATGGGCTGTGAATGCCCCCAGTCTACTTGGGACTTCCCTGCTAAGTTCAACCCAAGTTCTGCATACTTGGAGTTAAGTGATAATCCCCCAGACACATACTCACCCACCAGGTCCAAGGACTTATACCTCAGCAACCCCAGCCTGAAATACATCCACAGATTTCTGGCTTACACATTTTCTAGGAGGAAGGATGCTTCTAACATCCTGACCAAAACTGAGTTATATATTCTTTGGTGCATGCACACTCACAGAAAAATCCATCTTGGATATTGGGTTGCCACCCAAATATCCAACATCATACAATACCACAGGCCTCTAATTTTTGGCCCTTTGATCACTGCCATTGCAGTGAATCTCAAATTATTGCACCCAGCATATACTGACCTTTCCCCCACCCCCAAAATAACCCCCTTAGACCTACGCACATTAGATGACATGGGGTTTCTTTGCAAAGTGGGGGATATTTTTTCCATTGCACCTGCAGGTCCAGTAACACCACGCCACGAGCGTGTTTTCAGAAGACAGAAAGCCAACAATACCACCACCCAACAGCCAGCCTCCATCGCTGCCCTAGCAGATGGGACAACACAGGAAACAGGGCAGGAACCAGCACCAGCACAGGAAGCACCCCCAGCAGCCCCCCAGCAGGATGCCCATCAGCCACCTGAAGATGAAGCCCCCAACCAGACAATAGAGGCTCGTCTCACTAGAATTGAGGACCGAATGCAACGGATGGAGCACCTATTGGACCTGCTGGTAGACCATTTTCTATCCCAGCACCGTGACAGACAGTGATTTGACCAGTGATTTGCCCAAATCACTGGCCAAACCACCCACAGGCCAGGAAATCCCTTTCCCTTTCCTCATTCATTCTTTATATATATATGCTTATACATTAAGGACAATGTATGCCATAGGTGTGGGGGTATTGTTAGGTTAATTTTGCATTGATTCCATCATTGATTTGTTTCTTTTTGTTCTTTTTTTGTTTCTTTTTGCATTATTTTTACCCCTTTTTTCACACACCAGAATTTTTTTTCACACTTTCTGCACACACACATAGAATTTTGTCTTAGCTTTTGCTCTACTCAACATAGATAACAAAGTTAAAAGAGTTTCCTTGTCTCATGACCCCATTGATTTGCCACCCCTTTAAGCCTAAATTGAATCATGCACAGTGTGTAGCCTTTACTTAGGAAGATCTTTTTCTTGAATTGAGTTCTTGAAACTGCTGTGGCCAATAGGAAAGGAAAATAAATTGCATGCAATAAAAGGTTAGCGTAATTCTCTATTGAGTTGATTTGCCCAAATTGTTATAAAAAGGAAAAAGAAAAAGAAAAACTCAGCAAATCAAAAAGCACAACCTGTTCCTATGATCTAAGGCTATGAACTGAGCTAATAGTCACTTGGACAAGTGACCAACTGAGTAACCGGAGGTGTATTACCCATGTGCACCGTCGCGTAAAAAGGTTGGTGACTTTTCAAGCATAAAATAAAGTTTCGATGGTCTAAGATTATGAACAGAGCTAGTAGCCACTTGGACAAGTGACAAACTGAGTAACCGGGGGTGTATCACCCATATACACCATCGCGTAAAAAGGTTGGTGATTTTTTCAGGCAAGGATAAAAAGTGCTGGTAATTAAAAATGCTTAAAATAGGGCAAGTCACTCTTAAGGGATTGCATTAAACCTAATATAAAAGAATAAGCATGATCAAATCAAAAACTTTCCCTTGGCCATGGTGAGTGATAGGAAACAAGGAAAGAAGGGGACAACCTTAGTACATGCATCCTACACTGTAGTGTTTCAAATTAGGAGTCTGGGGGGGCTCATTAAGTGGTACTTAGGCTCAAAAGAAAAAGGAGCTTGATTGACTAAGTTATTTGTTGCTTGAGGACAAGCAAAAAGTTAGGTGTGGGGGTATTTGATCAAGTATAATTTAGCCACATTTTTATTATATTTATTACTGTTTATTTACACATTATTTAGCTTAATTTATGGTTTTTACCTTATTTTTACAGAAAAGGAAGAAATTGGAAAAATGGAGAAAAAGTGCAGAAAATGACAGAAAAGTGATTGGGTCAGTGATTTGCCCAAATCGCTGTCCAAATCAAGCTGAAGCAGAAACCTGGAGGCAACAGGCAGAAGTGATTGGGTCAGTGATTTGTCCAAACCACTCGCAGAAACTGCCCAGATCACTAGCAGAGATAGCACAGACTTGCAGAAAGTGATTGGACCAGTGATTTGCCCAAATCACTGCCCCGATCACAATGACAGCAGAAAATACAGCAGAGCGGGAAATTGTTCAGGAAACCGAATTTTGAGTTTTCAGAAGTCCAAATCCAACTCAATCACTACCAAAACAATTCCAAGAGCCACGAAAGAGTTTCTCACTTAAGGAATTCCAGTTGCAATTAAATTCAACATCAAAAGAGGAATCACAAGCCAAATTAAAAAGGGATTTCAAAACCCTAGAAGGATGAAATTCTTCAGATATAAAAGAGCAACCTCCAAACCAGCAAGGGGCATCTTCTGATCAGCTATTCAGCCTCTCTCCCTCTCGGCAGAACTGCAGTTTCTTCCCTTTTCTTTTCTTTTAGTCTTTTTGTGTATTTAGTCCACAATGAGTGGCTAAACTCCTTTCTTTTCTAGTTGAAGTTGGTGAATTTCAGATTTTGTGATGAATTGGGAGATTTAAATCTCCATTGTTAAACTTCTATTTATTTCCAATATTTATGCAATTTGATCTTTCTATAATTGTTGCTTTACTTTTAGAATCAATAAGGGCCCATTGCTTTTAATTGCTTGAGTAACAATTGTTTAAATAATTTAGGTCCGTAATTGCTTAGAATATTTAAACTCACATTTAATCAAGTTGCATGATCTAAACTTGACCACGCGGTTGGCAAGGTTGGAATTAGGTTTCTCTAAGTCTTAATGCAGTTAACAGTTGTTCGATGCCAAAGGCCCCAAGGACGTTCCTTGGCAACTTGTTAACTAGTGTTTGATTAGCGAACGTTTCCTAATCAAACTAGAACTAAGGAGGAATTTGGATTGTGAGAAGCGTCTTCCACATCCAAAACTAATTTATTGGAATAAATAGGAGTGTTAAAGAATCAATGATCAATTCTAAACAATCTGAAATAAGATCCATACTTCAACTAGAAGCTTTTCTCTTATTGAAATTTCTCATCTATTTAAGTTATTACTTTCTTTTGCCATTTAATTCACTATCATCAAAACAAAACCCCCCTCTTTTATTTACTTGTTATTTACTTTACCTAGTCATTATTAGGAAAATCTTTGGTGTCAATTCCCTGTGGTTTGACCCTATTGCCACTATCTACAAATTTATTTTGTTGGTTGATAATAGGTTTATTTTTTACGGCTTCGACAACCGCCTATCAACCTGAGACATTTGTTAATATCTTCTTCACATGGAGCCATTGATCCAGGCTACTTCTCTCCATATATTCATAGACGAGAAGTTTTGAATCTTCATTGCAAATATAACAAAGCAGCTTCACTATGTTGAAATGCCTTATTCTACCAAGTATCTGAACTTCTGCATGGAATTGTTTCTCAAGTTTCTGGTCTAACTTCTTGTCGCTCCGAATTCTTTTCACAGCAACAAGACCTGATTGCTGCACAGCAACACGGTATACTTTTCCTGATCCTCCGGTTCCTATCAGGTTGGTTTCTGTTAAACCTGGCAATATATCTGATTCTGTGAAATCCAACTGCTGAAATAAGGTGAGCTTCCATGGTGAATTTAGTATGAGCTTCTTTCGGTAGACTCTGATAACAAATAATGAGAGTAGCAAAACTAACACAAAGGCTGTTGCCAAAACACTTGATATCAGAGCTAGGAATTGGGTTGAACTTTTTATTGATTTTTGGATATTGGAATGGCATAGATTAAGGCTTAGCAATGAGCTTCTGGTACAGAGACCAGGATTGTTCAGGAAGCTGCTTTTATAAGCAGTGTTTTCTAAGCTGATTGGGATTTCCCCTGTGAGATTATTCGAAGAGAGATTCAGAAAAGTACACTTCAGGGAGCTAAACTCAGGTGGAATTTGGCCGGAAAATCGGTTACCTGACAAGTCCAGTTGTAGAAGATTAGGTAGAAAACCAATTTCCATTGGAATTTGTCCTGAAAGTTGATTTTGACTCATATTCAGTGTAGTTAATGACTTCCATGAGACTATATCAGATGGAATGGCTCCACTGAGCTGGTTCCTATCAAGCAGAAGAGTAGTGAGAAGAGGATGACCAGTTAATTCTTGAGGGACAATGCCAGAAAACAAGTTATTACTGGCATTAAACACCGTGAGATTCCTCCAAGAAGCAACACTGGGGATTTTACCAGAAAATCTGTTGTTACTGATCTTTAGCCTTTTAAGATTCCCTGATACTTCATCAGGAATCTTACCCGCGAACAAATTGTCGCTTAGCATCAGATAGATCAAATTCGAAGATGTCCACAGGCCAACAGGAACATTGCCAGTAAATGAATTATGTGAAATACTAACCATCAGCAAACTACTGCAATTCCCAAGTGATTCTGGCAACTCTCCATGGAGATTGTTATCGAAGGCTGCCACTTCTACTAACTTTCCTCCATTGCATAAAAATTCAGGCAGCCTTCCAGTAAGCTTGTTAACCTTTATTACATATTTTAATAATTCAAACAATGAAATTCATTTGGTTCCTATACTGTCCAATGTCCTTTTGTTTCGGATTTGTTATGATGGATAGGCCATTTAGATTTTCAACCAAATTTAAGTTTATTTTATTTTTAAAGTGATAGAAAAGAATTGAATTCTTATAAAATTTTTTGTTGCAAATAAAGGGTTAGAGTTTAAATTGTTATAAACGAATTATTATTATTTTTTTTTGAATGAAGTTGGAACTCTTGATTCTAAGCTAGGTTATGTTCAAAATCTGATAAGAGAATAGCAATTAGAGTACATGCTCTTTAAAAAAGGCAATCCTTGTCTAATATATTTATGTGAACTCTATTTTAATTTTATTTAGTACTTTTTTTAAGAAAAAAAATATTTATATAATTAAAATAACTGGAAAATAACAAATCTCAAATGAGCCATTAAATTTTGATTAGTGTCCAAATAAGATTAAATTATGCTTGATAATTATTAGTGTCTAATAATTTAGAAGATAGGGTACATTAAAAACTTTAATAGTCTTTCAAATATGAGAATAAATTATTTAAATTCAACCATGCATTACTTTTCTTTTTCAAGACAGAGCTTCTGAAAATAATGTACTTTGACTAATTGATAATCATAATACTATATTTTTATTGAAATATTATAAAGGATAGGAATAATGTCAAATTATGCATTTTTTATAACTGTATCTTTAATTTTTTTTATAAAAATTTTATATACTAATAATATTTTTACAATTATATACTCTATCTATATTTTTATTAAAAATTAATGAAAAAACCTATTTTTAGCATAAAAAATTTCTTAATTAATAAAAAACCATAATTAAAATAATATTTATCTAAAAATAGCTATAAAGATAAAAAAGTATTTTTTTGATTTGTAATTAAACCTTCAACGTTCGACATCCGGTTCAAGACGATTAACAGAAACGCAGATAAATGAAACAACTCTTTAACATTTCTATTTGTTAATTTAGAATTTTTTTATATTGTTAACAATAATATAAATGAAAAGTACAATTGTAAGAAAATATTAATATAAAATATTTTTATTTAAAAAAAAATAAGGAAATTGAAAAAGATACAAACTTTATAATTTTTTTATACGATTTCCTTAATGCATTTAGCGCATTTGAAAGTAGCATAGAGGAGAAAAATTAAAAAATTGATGAGCAAATTAGTTGGCTGAGTCTCTCTAACAACCAAGCACATAAACCTCAGGTCAGGGTACTCACAGATTTAGTCTGGTGGTAAGTGCATTCAAATAAATCTGAGAGATCTTAGGTTCAAATCCCCACTCAGGTGAAGCCAAGCCAAGTCAATAAGTTAAGATTGACTAAAACGTTTGCTATGAAAGATGTGAACACAATGGGCTTTTTGTAAATTTAGGGGCGGGGGAATTAAAATTTGCTGATTTGGGGTTGGGAAAAACTTATTGACGGATTTGGGGTTCGCCATCTGGCGCCTCTTTGAAAGGCGCCAGGGTCTGGCGCTTCTCAAAGAAGCGCCAAGACTTAATCTGGCGCCTCTTTGAGAGGCGCCAAGCTTGCCATGCATCAAGATTATATGTGTAATATAATATATTTATATCTAAAATTAATTTAAAAGATAAGAACATTAATAATAATTAAATTTAATTATACAAAAATTGACATAATATTTTGAATGATGTCTAATGATGATTATGCAAATGACCGCCCGTGCCACAATGTCTTAGTCTTCTCTCATCAGGACGTCTTGTGTTGTACCGACGACCATCAAATGATGGCTCCTGTTGAGTTTCTTGAGAATTGCCAACATCATCGTCAGCCATAAATATATTTAAATCAGGAGGTTGAGATCGATGTCTTGAACTCTCCCCAACAAGTGGATCCTGAGTTGCAAAGCCGAAATCTCCTGAATAAGGGGTTGCCGAAAATAATTCAGGAAAATCCGAGGAAAACAAGCTACGTCGGCTTGAGGGATCAACCAGTGATTGTCGAGGGAATGCTGGAAAAACAGACTCTGATGGAGTATGTGGTTGCACAGGGGAGAAGAATTCGAATGACGTGCTAGCCATGCCTTCCCCTCCAGTCTGATCGTAATTGGAAGGAGTTGGAGTAAACGACTTAAAAGGCATAGAAGAAGGCCCTGGTGTCCATCCTGTATACTGACTATGAAAATCGTCTCCATAAGTTGGCATTTGTGAAGATTGACCCAATTCTGTATATGAGTCGTATGGATGGAATGCAACTGGTGATGGTATCTGCATTACACCAGGATTTGGCGTAGGCTGTGGAATTTCCGTCTCCCTTGATGGTCTGGTAGTGTGGCGACGATGTCGTGGAGGATTCCTGGAGGAGGAGGGTGCGTCATGTACGTCATCCGGAAGCGGTTGGGAAGGTGGCGCAGGCTGTGGAGGTGGTATTTGGGAAATGCGATCGAACAAACGAAGTGCATGAAACATTGAATTAACTGCATTTCCAATCTTGTCTACTGTTGGGTGACGAACTTGACTAGCCCATAAGCGGCAGTTCTCCAGATCATCCTCCTGCAAAATGTATTTATTAAGATATGTATCCCAAAAGTTAAGTAATGTAAATATTTATACAATTAATACAAAAATCAAAGCGCCCATTACCACAGCGCCGATTGATGCACCCTTTTGAGACACCCACCGACGTGCAATCATTCTGTACCATTCCATATACTGTGAATGGTAATGTAACGGCTGGGTCATAGTATTGCTGGCCACAATCCGTCGGTGCCTTGATTCCCAGAGCGTAATCCAATGTTGGTTCTCGGTCATCCAGTTAGTAGCTGAAGAAGTCAATTTTATTGAATGCATATCATCTGTTTGACGTGGTGGTTGTGGAATGGGTTGAGAAAATCCAAATTGTCTCAGCACCCTGTCAGGTTGATGCCACTCAACAATATGAAAACAAATCAGTGGAACAACCGATCTCCATATTTGTCTACCCTGTAGACAGTAATCTGGCAACTCCAAAACATATCAGTTGGTGGCTTTGCATAAGGGTCTACACGCATTAATTCAAAATCTATTTCTGAAAATGGCGGTGGATGCACTAGTGGCAAAATAGGATTAGTAAACTGAGCAACAACATTATCATCACCTGATAATAATTCGTCGTCCTCAATCCAACCACTTTCGTACTCGTCAATGTCAGAATCAGATAATCTCTCTAAATCAACATATTCATCAACTTCATCCACAACTTCATTAACAATCATCGTTCTTGGATCAGTATTAGAGGGACCAACACAATCATCGTTCTGATTTCTATGAATATCTCTAACGACATCGACGTAAAAAACTATGCTGTCAGACCCTAATGTACTGACGTAATCGAACATCATCTCTACATCGTCATCGTTCAGCAGCTTATGTAGTTCAAATTTGTAATCGTTACCACTAATAATTGGTTTCCTATATTCAATCTTGCATATGAATTGGTTGTGGTCTAACAAATTTGTAGAACGAACTATTTTCATAAAAAGATCCTCATAATTCAATATTCGTTTCATACGAAAAAAATTGTGCTGCCCACCAACATAGTCGTAACCTAATTCGGTTCTAATAACATTACCATCCCAGTGTACAATTCCATAAGTCGGAAAACTAATTTTTGTCAAATCTATCATACACATATCAAACAAAACAAAGAGTAATTAAGTATTTAATTAATACTAAAATATAAGTGCAATATATTTAAGTGCAATATAATTACTCGTACCTGTTTGTTTTGAATAATTTGATCTTATGGCCTGACAATGAAGATTGTACCCCAAACTGCAATATCAACAGTTAAATTTATTATATATTTATAAAAATTTGATCTTATAATTTTGCTATATATTTATAAAAATTCGATTTTGATAAATATTTTATTTTTTTTATTATGTAATCAAATTAATTTTACTGCCATTAAAAAGAATATATATATTATTTATATTTATTTATTAATAGTTGTTAATGTAATATATTTTTGTGAAACAGTTATTGTATCAAAAATAATTTATATTTTACATATATAAATAAAATAAAATAAAAATACTATGTAAAGTTCAATTTTCTGAAAAAATAAGGATAATTGTATCCTAAATTTTCTTAAATTTTTAATGTACGCATCATTTCAGACATTTTATTTTAATTTATTATTTAAAACTCTTCAATTTTTAATTAAATTTATATTACAAAGTTTTTACCCAGCAGATTTGTAAATAAACACAAATTAGAAAAAAAAAAATTTCTATTATTTATTTTATATTTTATTCAAGACATATTTTATCTTTCATGTTTTCCTTTCCCTCATACAGATATATAATCTTATTTTATAATATACAAAATAATTAAATAACCTTAAATTATTGAAGCAACCTACGAAAAAAAAAATTAATATGAAGATAAGTCTAATTTTTTCTAAGCAATGGTTCTTATGTATTAATTAAGAAATTAAAACTAACATCAATTGAAATAAATATATTATATAATAAAAAAATGGTGCATACTAATAATTATATTATACTATATAAAGTATTAAATAAACATATTAAATAATATAACTAACCTTCACAATTTCTTTAAAATTGAAAGGAGGGTGTGTTCAAAATGGGACTGAAAATTGTTACTTTAGTGCAGTAGAGGAGAGTAAATGTGAGGAGAGTTTGTGAGGAGGGTTTGTGAGGGGGAGAGTAAATGACGTGAGGAAGGGGGATGTATAAATGGAAACCTGGCGCCAATTAAAGCGGCGCCAAGTTTCTCGAGACTGCATCCTGGCGCCACTTAAAGTGGCGCCAGGATGGTTTTGTAGCCGTCCCGAGGCGTCCAGTGTTGTACGCCTCGGGACAGCATGATGGTTTTGTAGCCGTCTCGAGGCGTCCAGTGTTGCACGCCTCGAGACAGCATTCTGGCGCCACTTTAAGTGGCGCCAAGACTTTTCTCTTCACGCATCGGGACTTTTCCACGCCTCGGGACTTTTCTCTTCACGTCACAGCGCACCAGTTCGGCCCCTCTCTTCATGGCAGAATCTCTGCCATGAAGAGACGAAATGTTCGTGGCAAAGAATCTCTGCCATGAACAGTTCGTGGCGCCAGTTTAAGTGGCGCCACGAACTCTTCTCTCCATGAAGAGAGTTCATGGCAGAGATTCTCTGCCATGAACAGTTCGTGGCGCCAGTTTAAGTGGCGCCACGAACTCTTCTCTCCATGAAGAGAAGTCTCTTCATGGCAGAGATTCTCTGCCATGAAGAGAGTTCATGGCAGAGATTCTGCCATGAACAGTTCGTGGCGCTATTTTAAGTGGCGCCACGAACTCTGCCAGGACGTTGCATGGCCAACTTTTTTTTTTATTTTTTTCTTTCAAATTAATTAATAAATGACAAATTTTAAAATTATAATTCTTTATTTATTTATTGGTCTTATAATTAATAAACTCTGCCAGGACGTTCATGCATGGCCAATTTTTTTTTTTTATTTTGGCTTTCAAATTAATTAATAAATGACAAATTTTCAAATTATAATTCTTTATTTATTTATTGGTTTTACAGTTATTGTGATTATAATACTTCAAATAAAAATTTTAAAATGAGTCAAAAAATTAATTATTATTAATTATAAAAATTAATTAATTTTTTTTCTCATTAATTATATAGTTATGTACCTTATAATTTACTACAATGTAATTCTTTTATTAAAAGTTTAATATTTTACATATGTGAAAAGTATAATTTTTAATGTACTTTAATTTTTCAATGCATTTATAATTAATTACAATTAAATTAAATATATTTTTTTAAATTTTAAACTTTATTATTTAAGAACAATTACTTCCATATTATATTATATACTTTTCATTATAAAGGCAGTTTTTAAGTTATTATCCAATCAAATTTTAACAAAAAAAATTTTGAATAAAAATTTTAACATTAAATATATGTAACATAACAAAATATACATTTTAAAATAAAAAAGATAATATAAATTTAAAATACTAACTCATTACATATATTTTCATTTTTCTATTTATTTTTACATTTTCTAAATTTGCGACATTCGCTTGAACGTTTAGCGGATTTAAATATTCTTCCCCTTCTTTGTTCCAAATAGTCATACAGATTCGCTTTATAACTGGTACGTTCACCTCCTCCTAAAATTAATAAGTGAATATAAAGTTAAAAATATACATTATATTAAATATTAAATTTAACTAAATACGTACCTCTTAATATTCTATTCTCTCTTTTACAGAATTCTTTTTGCGAAATAGGAAGACTGTGTTGCAGACGCATCCAAGGTTCATAATCCAATTTTTCATAAACACGAAAATAATAATTAACTATATCAGAATAATTTTTAATTTCGGGTTTTGACCAAATAAAATTTAAAATTTTAAAATAACATAACGGAACTGTTTCGATCAAAACATTAATCATTTTTATATTCTGAATATTATAACCAGAGCAAATTATTTCTTGCAAATAATAATTAATCTATAAAATATGTTGAAAAAAATTATTTTCAGAATCTACTCTTAATTTATATATTTCTCTCTACATTTTTTTCACTCTATTTTTAGCTAATTTACCTCGTAAAACTTTTGAAACAACATAAATATAAGCCATAAGTTACCTAAAACAGAAAAAACAAATAATAAAAAGTGTGCAAATTAATTATCAAAAAATAAATAAATAAAAGGAGAGGGAAAATATGAGAAAGAACAGAAGAAAATCAAGACTCGTGATAGGTAAATATGAAGAAGAGTAAAATGGTGAAGAAGAGTAAAATGGTGGATATGAAGTCTTGTAAAAGGGAGCAGGAAAATGGTGGTGGAGGGGGTATTTATGGGGTCGGGGTAGGGGGGGTTGGCGCCTCTTTAAGAGGCGCCAGGAATGTGTCCCGAGGCTGACTCTGGCGCTTCTTTAAGAAGCGCCAAGTATGTGTCCTGAGGCGCCAGCCTGACTCTGGCGCTTCTTTAAGAAGCGCCAGCCTGCCTCGGGACATAGATTGGAGCCTCGGGAAGCGTCAGGCGAAACTTCTCGAGGCGCCTGGGTCAGGCTGGCGCTTCTTTAAGAAGCGCCAGCCTTACTTGGCGCTTGTGTAAGAAGCGCCAGCCTGATCTGGCGCTTCCCGAGGCGCCACGGTCAGGCTTGCGCTTCTTAAACAAGCGCCAGCGTGACCTGGGAAGCGCCGGTCAACGCTTCCTGAGGCGTCAGGCCACGCTGGCGCCCCTCAAAGAGGCGCCAAAACTTAATCTGGCGCCTCTTTGAAAGGCGCCAGCCAGACTCTCTTTTCGCCTGCCACGTGGCAGGCGAACCCCAAATCCGTCAATAAGTTTTTTCCAACCCCAAATCAGCAAATTTTAATTCCCCGCCCCTAAATTTACAAAAAGCCCGAACACAATCGTCTCCCCCCGCAGTGCCAGGGATCAATAATTGTGCTGCCTGCTTTTTTCTCAATAGTGCAGTCAATATCTCTTTTCTCATCTTAGTTGGATGAGATACATAGCGTTTGATTATGTGATTTCAAATTCGAATCTTATTTTTATTATTTATATATTATTTTATTAAATATTTTAAATGCTAACATCTCTAAAATTATATTATTGTTATAATAATTTAGTATATATTTATATTTATTTTTAAAAATAATAATAATTATTTTTTAATATATTAATTATTTTTATATAGTCTGATTTGATTTAATGGTTTAAAGTATCGACTATTATAAAAAATATTTTGTAATTATATATTTAAAGTATGAATGATTGAAAAAGAAAGGTAGGGATGGTAATTAAATTATTAATAACAAATAGGTGGTGAAATTAGTTATAGCGACTAGTAAATTAAGCACTCACAGGTTTAGTCTGGTGGTAAGTGCATCCGAGTATATTTGAGAGATTTCAGGTTCGAATTCTCACTTCCCATTTCAAAAAAAAAAAACGACTAGTAAATTAAATTAAATTAAATAAAAAAATTGATAGAAAAGTTGATTGGTTTTAGTTCAAGTTTGAAGCCTTTGCCTCTATTGCAATAGTCATGAAGACTTTTTGCTTTCTTTCCAATGTGGAAAATGTATGGCCATAGAAGAAATAAATATGGCAGATTATAAAAGGATATAAGTCAAATTGAATTTTTGTATTTTTATTTAAAAGTTAAATAAATTTATTTTAAAGTTTTGAGCTAATTAAGTATGTAGATCTAAAATTTTAAATTAATTTTATTTAGCTTTTTAAAAAAATATAAAATTTAATTGGACTTATTTCTGATTTTAAAATGTATCAATTATGATAACTGACCAAACATAACAAGTATTGAGGGAGGCTACATAGAGGGAGAGATGCTATAGGTAAAATCTGTAAAATCGTGATCTTCAGAGCTTGTTTGGATGGGGAGAAAAGATAGGGAAAATAAAATCACATGGTGTTGATTTTTTCAGGAAACCAAAATGACATATTCTGATTCAAATGAATGCCAACATTGATCCAGTTCCAAATCAGAAGGTGGAAATTATTCATAGGAAAGAATCATTAACTAATCAAGAATTATCATAGAAGGGCAACCCTATGAATCTGTCACAAATTGATAGAAGAAGAAAGAAACATTGGAGGAGAATTTTATTACAGAAGAATAAGTGTTGCTCGCCGTGTCCGAGGAGATGCATCCCAACGTTTTCATTTGCTTCGCTATCAGCACAGCACAAACAAATGGCTTTAAAATTTTCTGTCATTAAGGGCCCTATGCTAATTAAAAGGTGAAAGGGAAAGTTTGACCCTTGACTTGTTCAGGAATTTCCATAGTGCTATCGCTCAAGCTATAAAAAGAGCGCCTAAGTTTGAAGTTGGAAAGAAGTCACCATTTGTTTTTCTAGTAAGCTGAAAATCAAGTCCTTTTTCCTAGAATCTTCACTTGCAATTACATTGTTCAAATCAAAACCAACAATTCTAGCTTCCAATCTCCTTAATGAGGACAACAACCCTCATTTTTCTCTCATTTCACTTCTCCACTCTCTTCCTTTGCCTAAGTTATGCAAAGTCCCAGGCCTATGATCCGGAACAAGCAATCCTGCTAAGGATAAGGCAATACTGGCAAAGTCCACCTCCTCTTAATCAATGGTCCCCTTCCACTTCCTCCTCTCATTGCTCTTGGCCAGGAGTCGAGTGTATAAACAGCTCCATCACCGGACTTCATTTTACCAACATGAACATCATAGGAACGATCCCTCCATTCATTTGTGACCTCAAGAACCTCACAGTTCTTGATTTTTATAACAACAGCTTCGTTGGAATGTTCCCTGTGGCTCTCTTTAGTTGTTCCAAGCTCCAGTACCTGAGCCTCTCTCAAAACTACTTTGCTGGCGCAATTCCTGAGGATATTGATGGCTTTTCCGGGCTCTCAGTCCTTGACCTTTCTGGTAATAACTTCACTGGTAATGTTCCAGCAGCTATTGGATGTCTTCAGGAGCTAAAAAAACTTGGGCTTGATCAGAATCAGTTTAATGGTACTTACCTTCCAGAAATTGGCAACTTGTCTAACCTTGAAGAGCTATCCATGGCCTACAACGATTTTCTACCCTCAAGTTTGCCTTTCAGTTTCACCCAGCTGAAGCAACTCAGGTGGTTGTGGATGTCTGCTTCAAATCTGATTGGAGAGATTCCAGAAACTGTAGGAGAAATGGTGGCACTGGAGCACTTGGATTTATCAAGGAATAAATTAGAAGGCAATATCCCCAGTAGTTTGTTCGTGTTGAAGAACTTGAGTATCCTGTATCTTTTCAGGAACAGGCTATGTGGGGAGATTCCTCATGTTGTTGAAGCTTTGAAATTAGTTGAACTCGACCTTTCACATAACAATTTGACAGGGAAAATACCTGATGATTTCGGAAAGCTTCAGAATCTATCAGTCTTGAATCTGTTCTACAATCAATTATCTGGTGAAATCCCAGAAAGTGTTGGTCGTCTTCCAGCATTGAAAAGGATTAGCTTGTTTAGCAACAATTTATCAGGAGTTCTCCCTCCAGAATTGGGCAGACACTCAATGCTTGAAACTGTCGAGGCTTCATCCAACAAGCTTACTGGAAGGCTGCCTGAATTTATATGCAATGGAGGAAAGTTAGTAGAAGTGGCAGCCTTCGATAACAATCTCCATGGAGAGTTGCCAGAATCACTTGGGAATTGCAGTAGTTTGCTGATGGTTAGTATTTCACATAATTCATTTACTGGCAATGTTCCTGTTGGCCTATGGACATCTTCGAATTTGATCAATCTGATGCTAAGCGACAATTTGCTCGCGGGTGAGCTTCCTGATGAAGTATCAGAGAATCTTAAAAGGCTAGGGATCAGTAACAACAGGTTTTCTGGTAAAATCCCCATTGGTGCTTCTTGGAGGAATCTCATGGTGTTTAATGCCAGTAATAACTTGTTTTCTGGCATTGTCCCTCAAGAATTAACTGCTCCTCCTCTTCTCACTACTCTTCTGCTTGATAGGAACCAGCTCAGTGGAGCCATTCCATCTGATATAGTCTCATGGAAGTCATTAACTACACTGAATATGAGTCAAAATCAACTTCCAGGACAAATTCCAAAGGAAATTGGTTTTCTACCTAATCTTCTACAACTGGACTTGTCAGGTAACCGATTTTCCGGCCAAATTCCACCTGAGTTTAGCTCCCTGAAGGGTACTTTTCTGAATCTCTCTTCGAATAATCTCACAGGGGAAATCCCAATCAGTTTAGAAAACACTGCTTATAAAAGCAGCTTCCTGAACAATCCTGGTCTCTGTACCAGAAGCTCATTGCTAAGCCTTAATCTATGCCATTCCAATACCCAAAAATCAATAAAAAGTTCAACCCAATTCATAGCTCTGATATCAAGTATTTTGGCAACAGCCTTTGTGTTAGTTTTGCTACTCTCATTATTTCTTATCAGAGTCTACCAAAAGAAGCCCATACTAAATTCACCATGGAAGCTCACCTCATTTCAGAAGCTGGATTTCACAGAATCAGATATATTGCCAGGTTTAACAGAAACCAACCTGATAGGAACCGGAGGATCAGGAAAAGTATACCGTGTTGCTGTGCAGCAATCAGGTCTTGTTGCTGTGAAAAGAATTCGGAGCGACAAGAAGTTAGACCAGAAACTTGAGAAACAATTCCATGCAGAAGTTCAGATACTTGGTAGAATAAGGCATTTCAACATAGTGAAGCTGCTTTGTTGTATCTGCAATGAAGATTCAAAACTTCTCGTCTATGAATATATGGAGAGAAGTAGCCTGGATCAATGGCTCCATGTGAAGAAGAGATTAACAAATGTCTCAGGTTCAGCCTGCTTGGACTGGCCGAGGAGGTTCCAGATAGCAGTGGGAGCCGCCCGGGGCTTATCCTACCTCCACCATGACTGCTCTCCCCCCATTATTCACCGAGATGTGAAGTCAAGCAATATCTTGCTAGATTCTGATTTCAATGCAAAAATTGCTGATTTTGGTTTGGCCAAGCTGTTGGCTGAGAAAGGAGAAGCTTCAGCATCTGTCATGGCTGGCACTGTCGGCTATATAGCTCCGGGCAAGTAAATTCTCCTTTTTCATTACTGAAATGTCAACATTAATTGTAGATTATGCTCCATCCCCCCCCCCCCCTCCTTTTTTTCCATGACTTAAGGATCTAGTTGAATTGCAGAGTATGCCAACACAGTGAAAGTGAACGAGAAAATTGATGTTTACAGCTTTGGGGTTGTCCTTCTTGAACTAACAACTGGGAAGGAGGCTCATTTTGGAGATGAAGATACATGCCTAGCAAAATGGGCATGGCGTCACATGAGTGAAGAAAGACCTATAGTGAATGCTCTGGACAAGGAGATCACTGAATCTTCTTACTTAGATGAAATGATAATTGTTTTCAAACTTGGGGTTAAGTGTACAAGCAAAATGCCTTCTGATAGACCTTCCATGAGAAACAATTCCATGCAGAATTTCAGATACTTGGTAGAACAAGGCATTCCTGATCCTCCGGTTCCTATCAGGTTGGTTTCTGTTAAACCTGATTCTGTGAAATCCAACTTCTGAAATGGGGTGAGCTTCCATGGTGAATTTAGTATGAGCTTCTTTTGATAGACTCTGATAACAAATAATGAGAGTAGCAAAACTAACACAAAGGCTGTTGCCAAAACACTTGATATCAGAGCTAGGAATTGGGTTGAACTTTTTATTGATTTTTGGATATTGGAATGGCATAGATTAAGGCTTAGCAATGAGCTTCTGGTACAGAGACCAGGATTGTTCAGGAAGCTGCTTTTATAAGCAGTGTTTTCTAAACTGATTGGGATTTCCCCTGTGAGATTATTCGAAGAGAGATTCAGAAAAGTACACTTCAGGTAGCTAAACTCAGGTGGAATTTGGCCGGAAAATCGGTTACCTGACAAGTCCAGTTGTAGAAGATTAGGTAGAAAACCAATTTCCTTTGGAATTTGTACTGAAAGTTGATTTTGACTCATATTCAGTGTAGTTAATGACTTCCATGAGACTATATCAGATGGAATGGCTCCACTGAGCTGGTTCCTATCAAGCAGAAGAGTAGTGAGAAGAGGATGACCAGTTAATTCTTGAGGGACAATGCCAGAAAACAAGTTATTACTGGCATTATTCCTCCAAGAAGCAACACTGGGGATTTTACCAGAAAATCTGTTGTTACTGATCTTTAGCCTTTTAAGATTCCCTGATACTTCATCAGGAATCTCACCCGCGAACAAATTGTCGCTTAGCATCAGATAG
This sequence comes from Manihot esculenta, assembly GCF_001659605.2. Classification (NCBI taxonomy): domain Eukaryota; kingdom Viridiplantae; phylum Streptophyta; class Magnoliopsida; order Malpighiales; family Euphorbiaceae; genus Manihot; species Manihot esculenta. The sequence continues at coordinate 31,417,478 of NC_035176.2, read as the reverse complement.
ATCAAATTCGAAGATGTCCACAGGCCAACAGGAACATTGCCAGTAAATGAATTATGTGAAATACTAACCATCAGCAAACTACTGCAATTCCCAAGTGATTCTGGCAACTCTCCATGGAGATTGTTATCGAAGGCTGCCACTTCTACTAACTTTCCTCCATTGCATATAAATTCAGGCAGCCTTCCAGTAAGCTTGTTGGATGAAGCCTCGACAGTTTCAAGCATTGAGTGTCTGCCCAATTCTGGAGGGAGAACACCAGATAAATTGTTGCTAAACAACCTAATCCTTTTCAATGCTGGAAGACGACCAACACTTTCTGGGATTTCACCAGATAATTGATTGTAGAACAGATTCAAGACTGATAGATTCTGAAGCTTTCCGAAATCATCAGGTATTTTCCCTGTCAAATTGTTATCTGAAAGATCGAGTTCAACTAATTTCAAAGCTTCAACAACATGAGGAATCTCCCCACATAGCCTGTTCCTGAAAAGATACAGGATACTCAAGGTCTTCAACATGAACAAACTACTGGGGATATTGCCTTCTAATTTATTCCTTGATAAATCCAAGTGCTCCAGTGCCACCATTTCTCCTACATTTTCTGGAATCTCTCCAATCAGATTTGAAGCAGACATCCACAACCACCTGAGTTGCTTCAGCTGGGTGAAACTGAAAGGCAAACTTGAGGGTAGAAAATCGTTGTAGGCCATGGATAGCTCTTCAAGTTTAGACAAGCTACCAATTTCTGGAGGATAAGTACCATTAAACTGATTCTGATCAAGCCCAAGTTTTTTTAGCTCCCGAAGACGTCCAATAGCTGCTGGAACATTACCAGTGAAGTTATTACCAGAAAGGTCAAGGACTGAGAGCCCGGAAAAGCCATCAATATCCTCAGGAATTGCACCGGCAAAGTAGTTTTGAGAGAGGCTCAGGTACTGGAGCTTGGAACAACTAAAGAGAGCCACAGGGAACATTCCAACGAAGCTGTTGTTATAAAAATCAAGAACTGTGAGGTTCTTGAGGTCACAAATGAATGGAGGGATCGTTCCTATGATGTTCATGTTGGTAAAATGAAGTCCGGTGATGGAGCTGTTTATACACTCGACTCCTGGCCAAGAGCAATGAGAGGAGGAAGTGGAAGGGGACCATTGATTAAGAGGAGGTGGACTTTGCCAGTATTGCCTTATCCTTAGCAGGATTGCTTGTTCCGGATCATAGGCCTGGGACTTTGTATAACTTAGGCAAAGGAAGAGAGTGGAGAAGTGATATGAGAGAAAAATGAGGGTTGTTGTCCCCATTAAGGAGATTGGAAGCTAGAATTGTTGGTTTTGATTTGAACAATGTAATTGCAAGTGAAGATTCTAGGAAAAAGGACTTGATTTTCAGCTTACCAGAAAAACAAATGGTGACTTCCTTCCAACTTCAAACTTAGGCGCTCTTTTCATATAGTCTATTTAATTTAGCTACTAGATATATTGAATTTAAACTGAGTGGGAGTGAATTATATTAAGAAAGAAAAAACATTATTTTTTTTTTCCTTGTTCATAGAAAGTGGAACTCATGATTTGCACTAAATGGGCTTGAGCCATAGGAGCACTATGGAAATTCCTGTACAAGTCAAGGGTCAGGCTTTCCCTTTCACCTTTTAATTCGCATAGGGCCCTTAACGACAGAAAATTTTAAAGCCATTTGTTTGTGCTGTGCTGATAGCGAAGCAAATGAAAACGTTGGGATGGATCTCCTCGGACACGGCGAGCAACACTTATTCTTCTGTAATAAAATTCTCCTCCAATGTTTCTTTCTTCTTCTATCAATTTGTGACAGATTCATAGGGTTGCCCTTCTATGATAATCCTTGATTAGTTAATGATTCTTTCCTATGAATAATTTCCACCTTCTTCTATCAATTTGTGACAGATTCATAGGGTTGCCCTCATAATTAAGGACATGTATATATGTTATTAGAAGCTTAGGCATGTCACCTGCTATATTCTTATAGTAAAGGAAATGGACATGTAGCAAATTCTCATTAAATTATTTCAGACACCAACTTTATATAGATATAGATATGGGTGTGCACAATGAGGACTAGACCTATTTATTGTACAGTATAAGGGACATATGAGGAGTTATTTGGAATGGCTTTACCCCAAATAACCAAAGACACACCTCTTAAATTTATTGATATTTAAATTCTTCTAGTTATTATATAATTGCCTTTTAGTTACCCTTTGAAATTGAAGGAAAGGGGATGAGAAGGACACAACAAAAGAGGGACCATAATTAATCCAAAAGGAGATGAATAATGGAGACAGATGGAAAACCAATGGGCTTGGAATGTCAGTTGGCAAAAGAATAGTATGAACACTTGGCAATATTGTGTTAACCTATTTCTAAAACTTAGCTTTGTTTATATATGTGTGTGTTTGTGTAAATATATATATATATATACACATAAATATACATGTATTTATTTTTGTAGATTTCTTAACATATCATCTGTTTACATTTGACTATCATATTTCTTAGGCAGGATTTCTTCTTATTATTTGCCATGAGCATAAAACATACTAAAATATTTTTTTTTATTATGTAGGTTATCAACATGGAGTGGGGTAACTTTCGGTCCTCACACCTTCCATTGACAGAATTTGATCAAGCATTAGATGTTGAGTCTCTGAACCCTGGGGAACAGGTAAGCTTAATTTTTGTTTTTTTTTTCCCTTCTCATCTTATTGCTGCATATTGATGTAATAAGTTTTGAGGTCTTTGTCACTATTATCTGCAGATTTTTGAAAAGTTAATTTCTGGTATGTATTTGGGAGAAATTGTACGCAGAGTTCTATTGAGAATGGCTCAGGAAGCTGCCTTCTTTGGTGATGTTGTTCCACCAAAACTGGAGATTCCATTTATCTTAAGGTACTATTAGGTTGTGAGATATTTTATTATTTAGTCCTCCTTGTATGTTTAGGCTTTGGCTTTTTGTGTTTGTCTCTGCCCAAACACATCTATGCTTACCTCAGACCCTACTCTTAAGAATGGATTTGTCAAAACATCGTTTTCTCTCCATCTGTCATCTTCCGTATCCTTCCATATCAATACCTATTGAGTTATCGTAGGGGTGAATAGGTTAATTTTGTCATTGGATTGGTATATGCTTACATGGACATCCCAAATGCTGTTCATTTTGTGACTGATGAGAACTTCCTCGCTGCAAAATATGCAGGACACCACACATGTCTGCAATGCATCATGATACATCTTCAGATCTTAAAGTTGTTGGAAGCAAATTAAAGGATATCCTAGAGGTATTCATGCCTTCTGATGCTGTTTAGAACCTGTATCTGTACTTTTTAATTTCTTGTTTCTTAGGTAATTCAAGTGTTCAAGCTTTTTTGCTTCATACAGAAGTTAATATAGTAGCAGCAAAATTCCCTTCTACATGTGAACTTGGCATCTGTAGCACAGAAAAAAATTATTGTGGTTTTTGCAGTTGAAATTCATAATGTAGCTACTGTATTTCTTGGTCAGATATCAAATACCTCCCTGAAAATGAGGAAAGCTATTGTTGAGCTCTGCGACATTGTTGCCACTCGTGGTGCCCGGCTGTCTGCTGCTGGAATCATGGGCATCCTCAAGAAACTGGGAAGAGACGCAGTGAAGGATGGGGAAAAACAGAAATCAGTAATAGCATTAGATGGTGGGCTGTTTGAGCACTACACTAAATTCCGTAGCTCCATGGAGAGCACTCTCAAGGAATTGCTGGGAGAGGAAATTTCTGAAAGCATAATCATTGAGCACTCAAATGATGGCTCAGGCATTGGAGCGGCTCTCCTTGCAGCTTCCCACTCCCAGTACCTGGAGGTCGCAGAAGCTTAAAAAGTGTAGGTAGATGAGAAGATTTTTTTCAGTTTTTGTATATTAATCTTCCCCTTTTACTTACTCCAGATCATCTAGAGCCAGTGACGGGTAATACCAGAATCTTAATGTATGGTCTTATAGAGTTCATAACTGAGTGATGGATCAAATTCTCTCTCAAAATGCCTAACAATGGTCCCGACGCCAAGCTTCTATGGTGGGCCCTGCCATTTTGATCCTTTGTCTCCTTTTTTTCACATACCCAATTTCGAGTTAGCAAATAAGGTGGGGGATGTACTATTATTTGAGTTCCTACATACTGGCAAAGTATGTTTGTCGTTTCAAAAGGAAATAAAATGTAGATTTTGCTGTCATTAGCATTATAGGCTGATGAAGATTTTTTTTTCTCTATTTTGTTAAATGCCGCCTATTCCATCTTTTGCAAGTCTTGTTTGATTGTATTGCCTTTTAGTATTATAGTTGTTTATGCGGGGATAACATCTCCAAACTAGATTTATTTGCATCACAAGCAGAACTCTGTTTTCTCTAAATCCTGCAGCTTGGTGGCCTGAATGGTGAGAACTATCCTTGGGATGCCAAGGGATTGCCTTTGATCTCTGTCCCTTACTGGACATTTGTGTCATATGCAAGCTATAGATGGCTTAACAATTTGGCATCCGGATATGAAACTGCATTGAATGGTTATCAGAGAAAGTAGGTGGTTGCAAAGCATATTGAACTTTTTACACATGCCATTGATGCTTTGCTTGGATTGTGGAAGTCACTGAATTACAGAAAGTAGATCTGCACGAAATTAAGGCTCCTAGTCCTAAGTAGACATAGTTGTGCAGGAGCTGCTTATTTTCTTAATAGTCTTGATTACTTGCCTAAACTATTCTATAACCTAGTTCTGCTAAAAGACCAACTCAAGAGACTTCACACCACCGAAGAGGACTTGAAGACCATTGAATTAAAACTTATTGGTACGCAGGTCTAACAGTGAGATCAGACATTTTCATCACTGTCTGATGCACGTCCATTCTTTGAACTCAATATGAAGGGAGTGACATGGCTATCTCTTCCCCTGTTCTTCAGTCCATTAACGACTGGATAATTGTATTGACCTAGGACTCGTAAGACCTCTCTCATGGAAGGTCTATCAGAAGGCAGTTTGCTTGTACACTTAACCCCAAGTTTGAAAACAATTATCATTTCATCTAAGTAAGAAGATTCAGTGATCTCCTTGTCCAGAGCATTCACTATAGGTCTTCCTTCACTCATGTGACGCCATGCCCATTTTGCTAGGCATGTATCTTCATCTCCAAAAGGAGCCTCCTTCCCAGTTGTTAGTTCAAGAAGGACAACCCCAAAGCTGTAAACATCAATTTTCTCGTTCACTTTCACTGTGTTGGCATACTCTGCAATTCAACTAGATTCTTAAGTCATGGAAAAAAAGGAGGGGGGGGGGGGATGGAGCATAATCTACAATTAATGTTGACATTTCAGTAATGAAAAAGGAGAATTTACTTGCCCGGAGCTATATAGCCGAAAGAGCCAGCCATGACAGATGCTGAAGCTTCTCCTTTCTCAACCAGCAGCTTGGCCAAACCAAAATCAGCAATTTTTGCATTGAAAGCAGAATCTAGCAAGATATTGCTTGACTTCACATCTCGGTGAATAATGGGGGGAGAGCAGCCATGGTGGAGGTAGGATAAGCCCTGGGCGGCTCCCACTGCTATCCGGAACCTCATCGGCCAGTCCAAGCAGGCTGAACCTGAGACATTTGTTAATCTCTTCTTCACATGGAGCCATTGATCCAGGCTACTTCTCTCCATATATTCATAGACGAGAAGTTTTGAATCTTCGTTGTAGATATAACAAAGCAGCTTCACTATGTTGAAATGCCTTATTCTACCAAGTATCTGAACTTCTGCATGGAATTGTTTCTCAAGTTTCTGGTCTAACTTGTCGCTCCGAATTCTTTTCACAGCAACAAGACCTGATCGCTGCACAGGAACACGGTATACTTTTCCTGATCCTCCGGTTCCTATCAGGTTGGTTTCTGTTAAACCTGGCAATATATCTGATTCTGTGAAATCCAACTTCTGAAATGAGGTGAGCTTCCATGGTGAATTTACTATGAGCTTCTTTGGGTAGACTCTGATAACAAATAATGAGAGTAGCAAAACTAACACAAAGGCTGTTGCCAAAATACTTGATATCAGAGCTATGAATTGGGTTGAACTTTTTATTGATTTTTGGGTATTGGAATGGCATAGATTAAGGCTTAGCAATGAGCTTCTAGTACAGAGACCAGGATTGTTCAGGAAGCTGCTTTTATAAGCAGTGTTTTCTAAACTGATTGGGATTTCCCCTGTGAGATTATTCGAAGAGAGATTCAGAAAAGTACACTTCAGGGAGCTAAACTCAGGTGGAATTTGGCCGGAAAATCGGTTACCTGACAAGTCCAGTTGTAGAAGATTAGGTAGAAAACCAATTTCCTTTGGAATTTGTCCTGAAAGTTGATTTTGACTCATGTTCAGTGTAGTTAATGACTTCCATGAGACTATATCAGATGGAATGGCTCCACTGAGCTGGTTCCTATCAAGCAGAAGAGTAGTGAGAAGAGGAGGAACAGTTAATTCTTGAGGGACAATGCCAGAAAACAAGTTATTACTGGCATTAAACACCGTGAGATTCCTCCAAGAAGCACCAATGGGGATTTTACCAGAAAACCTGTTGTTACTGATCTCTAGCCTTTTAAGATTCCCTGATACTTCATCAGGAAGCTCACCCGCTAACAAATTGTCGCTTAGCATCAGATAGATCAAATTCGAAGATGTCCACAGGCCAACAGGAACATTGCCAGTAAATGAATTATGTGAAATACTAACCATCAGCAAACTACTGCAATTCCCAAGTGATTCTGGCAACTCTCCATGGAGATTGTTATCAAAGGCTGCCACTCCTAGTAACTTTCCTCCATTGCATATAAATTCAGGCAGCCTTCCAGTAAGCTTGTTGGATGAAGCCTCGACAGTTTCAAGCATTGAGTGTCTGCCCAATTCTGGAGGGAGAACACCAGATAAATTGTTGCTAAACAAGCTAAACCTTTTCAATGCTGGAAGACGACCAACACTTTCTGGGATTTCACCTGAAAATTGATTGTAGAACAGATTCAAGACTGATAGATTCTGAAGCTTTCCGAAATCATCAGGTATTTTCCCTGTCAAATTGTTATCTGAAAGATCGAGTTCAACTAATTTCAAAGCTTCAACAACATGAGGAATCTCCCCACATAGCCTGTTCCTGAAAAGATACAGGATACTCAAGTTCTTCAACATGAACAAACTACTGGGGATATTGCCTTCTAATTTATTCCTTGATAAATCCAAGTGCTCCAGTGCCACCATTTCTCCTACAGTTTCTGGAATCTCTCCAATCAGATTTGAAGCAGACATCCACAACCACCTGAGTTGCTTCAGCTGGGTGAAACTGAAAGGCAAACTTGAGGGTAGAAAATCGTTGTAGGCCATGGATAGCTCTTCAAGGTTAGACAAGTTGCCAATTTCTGGAGGATAAGTACCATTAAACTGATTCTGATCAAGCCCAAGTTTTTTTAGCTACTGAAGACGTCCAATAGCTGCTGGAACATTACCAGTGAAGTTATTACCAGAAAGGTCAAGGACTGAGAGCCCGGAAAAGCCATCAATATCCTCAGGAATTGCGCCGGCAAAGTAGTTTTGAGAGAGGCTCAGGTACTGGAGCTTGGAACAACTAAAGAGAGCCACAGGGAACATTCCAACGAAGCTGTTGTTATAAAAATCAAGAACTGTGAGGTTCTTGAGGTCACAAATGAATGGAGGGATCGTTCCTATGATGTTCATGTTGGTAAAATGAAGTCCGGTGATGGAGCTGTTTGTGCAGTTGACTCCAGGCCAAGAGCAATGAGAGGAGGAGATGGAAGGGGACCATTGATTAAGAGGAGGTGGACTTTGCCAGTATTGCCTTATCCTTAGCAGGATTGCTTGTTCCGGATCATAGGCCTGGGACTTTGTATAACTTAGGCAAAGGAAGAGAGTGGAGAAGTGAAATGAGAGAAAAATGAGGGTTGTTCTCCGCATTAAGGAGATTGGAAGCTAGAATTGTTGGTTTTGATTTGAACAACGTAATTGCAAAGTGAAGATTCTAGGAAAAAGGACTTGATTTTCAGCTTACCAGAAAAACAAATGGGTGACTTCTTTCCAACTTCAAACTTACGCGCTCTTTTTATATAGTCTATTTAATTTAGCTACTAGATATATTGAATTTAAACTGAGTGGGAGTGAATTATATTAAGAAAGAAAAAACATTATTTTTTTTTTCCTTGTTCATAGAAAGTGGAGCTCATGATTTGCACTAAATGGGCTTGAGCCATAGGAGCACTATGGAAATTCCTGTACAAGTCAAGGGTCAATCGTTCCCTTTCACCTTTTAATTCGCATAGGGCCCTTAACGACAGAAAATTTTAAAGCCATTTGTTTGTGCTGTGCTGATAGCGAAGCAAATGAAAACGTTGGGATGCATCTCCTCGGACACGGCGAGCAACACTTATTCTTCTGTAATAAAATTCTCCTCCAATGTTTCTTTCTTCTTCTATCAATTTGTGACAGATTCATAGGGTTGCCCTTCTATGATAATTCTTGATTAGTTAATGATTCTTTCCTATGAATAATTTCCACCTTCTGATTTGGAACTGGATCAATGTTGGCATTCATTTGAATCAGAATATGTCATTTTGGTTTCCTGAAAAAATCAACACCATGTGATTTTATTTTCCCTATCTTTTCTCCCCATCCAAACAAGCTCTGAAGATCACGATTTTACAGATTTTACCTATAGCATCTCTCCCTCTATGTAGCCTCCCTCAATACTTGTTATGTTTGGTCAGTTATCATAATTGATACATTTTAAAATCAGAAATAAGTCCAATTAAATTTTATATTTTTTTTAAAAGCTAAATAAAATTAATTTAAAATTTTAGATCTACATACTTAATTAGCTCAAAATTTTAAAATAAATTTATTTAATTTTTAAATAAAAATACAAAAATTCAGTTTGACTTATATCCTTTTATAATCTGCCACTGCCATATTTATTTCTTCAATGTTCATACATTTTCCACATTGGAAAGAAAGCAAAAAGTCCTCATGACTATTGCAATAGAGGCAAAGACTTCAAACTTGGCACTCACAGGCTTAGCCTAGTCTGGTGGCAAGTGCATCTGAATAAAATATTATGGCGGAAGCATCTATAAAATCCGTTCCCTTTAATGCCCCCTTTCCGCTTGAATGGAAAGAAGAAAACTTTAAACGACAATAAGAAATAGTTCAGTATGCGGCCCATGGTGTGAACAAAATGAGCCGAGATATGACACAACACAACAAAGTTATGACACCATGAATGCCATCTCAAGCAGAAGGATCCATATCATCAAATTTGGAATTTCTATAAAACTAGTAACTGTGGCAAATATATTTTTCATCAATGAGCTAACAAGTGGTGTTTGCAAAACGTTTAGTTTCAACTTTTCAAGAATAACAGATAGTAAAAACATGACCTACGACTCCACCATGATCTTGCAGTAGTATATCATACTTACAGTCAAGAATTGTAGCTAGGGATGTAAACGGGTAGGATACCTGTGAGATTGAGGGTATCCAAATCCGAACCCGATTATATATAAAATTTCCGAACCCGTCCCAAATCTGTTTAATATTTTAATTTTATTAACCGTACCCGTTTCAAATCCGTTTAACAATACCCGCATAATACCCGAACTCGATTTTTTTTTAATTCGATTTAATGATAAAAAATTTAAAGATTTGGATACTCATCTTCCTTTTCTTATGCACCACATAAATTTAATTCCACAACTATCATTATACATATTAAAAAAGAATGAAGCAAAAACTGTTATAAGCAATATCCAAAACCCACAACGGACATTCAAGAGAAATTTGAAAATCTAAAGTAATGAAGAATATAGTAATTCATACTAAAAATTAAGAAAAAAAAAAAGAAAAAAAAAAGAAAAACAATCAGAATATAAAAACAAATATGAACGCTTATTATTATTATTATTTTCAATGTTCATGTGGTTACCGGAGGAAAAGAAGCAAAGAAGAGACGACGGATCAGAAGACGGACACAGCGGAGCAGCGTAGAAAATATCACCTACCGGAGAGAGGAGATATCGCTGACTGGAGAGAAAGGAGACGTCACCGGTGCCGATGCCGATTGGGGTGCCGGCAGTCAGTGAAGTGGGGAGAGAGGGATCCGTGGAAAGTGGGACAGTGGGAGATGTCACCAACCGGAGAGATGAGATATCGCTGACTGGAGAGAAAGGAGACGTCGCCGAGGAGAGAGAGAGGTAAAATGAAAAATGGAATCAGTAAAATGGAAAATGGAATGAGGGATTAGGGTTATTTTGTTAATATAGGTAATCGGATTCGAGTAATGGGTATCCGATCACTTAATTCCGAATCCTACCCGAATCTGAGACGGGTAAAATTTTTCAAACCCGAACCCGCCCAAATCTATTTTATAAAAACTCAAATCCGTTCTAATAGGATTTGGGCGGATCGGGTACCTGTGAAAACCCGCCCGCCTGACATCCCTAATTGTAGCAGAGGTCGGTAGAAGAAGCAATTCACTGTTTCTGACCTCTTGCAACATGTACTCGTCCTTTTGACGAAGTAGCACACTTTCATGGTCTTCCTACACGACTGGCATAACAATTCCTATTTCATGCGAACAAATTAAACATCCTTGTTGACTCTAAAGATGAAGCCACAGCATTTTTTCACTTCACCTAGAAATCATGCAACCAATAACAAACAGAAGGTACAGTTTAACACCTAGTATAACTATTCTATGACGTTTTGGATAATCTAAGACCAGAGACATCCACAACTAGTTGTGTGCACTTTGCGGTACAAAAGCTCACAAATTGCCCAGAAAATGCCATCAAACAAAAGATAGAGCCTTGCATTTTCTTGTATCCATGTTTCTATCGACAAGATGATACAAATTTTGAATAGTTACACACATAAGCCATGATATTCGACGTATACACACTACGCAAATAATTCTTATATATGATAGTCATCAAGAAGGTAAAGTGAAGTTTCTAGGGAACTCATGCACACAATAGCATTGCCAAATTCCAGCGGTTAACAAAGAAAACAAGAAATATAAGACGCATATTGCAGACCATAGAATCAACGAGATATCACTAAGGGTATGGCACAATACCAAAATACTAAGCAAACACATGCATATCTCAAAAACAAGCTTCATATTCTGAGACAGGCACAAAAGCGAAGAAGACTTCTAAATGAAGACTAAAATTACGCCAAGGCAAAAACATCTTATTAAGTAGTCCATACATTTATAATAAACAAGTACACAGTAAATTTAAATGTTGCATACAAAGACCATTATCAGACTATGCTGCAGGATTTGGAGATGCAAGGATTTCAACAGAGACATTGTTAAGCCTCTCTAGAGCTAAAACAAGCGCTTGGATGCCAAAATTCTCTTCGCCATGAGCCTTAAAGACAAATGAAGTCATTGAGCCAATGCACACCTGGCAAAGCAAGACCCATGTTTTGACGCTCCTTTAAAAAAATTCCAAATCCTTTCCAAAAAGGTTCACACAGAACCCTGCCTCGAAATCCCTGTTCGCTATTCCCATATTAATCAAGCAACTTGGACCCAGCAGCGCCTATAGATATGGTGTTTAAGTACAGTTCCATATTGAATCCAGTTATACGCGTAAATGACCCCCTCCACTAATCCAATCATAGCAGTGCTATTGTTATTTGATTGGCTAGCTTCGCAAATTGTCATTTGGCAGGGGCACCCATATAATTAACCTTTGCCCTAAAGGACAAACAGGGGATTCAGATGAGATGACGACTTTGTCCCCTCCTGCGAAAATCGGCAGGGTTCCATTCTTGGGACTGTAGTTGCCGCCAGAGACTAAGGCGTCAATGGAGTGGCAAAAACTGCAGAGATCTTAGAGGCCAGAGAGGCATCGAATGTGCTCATGTCAATGAGGAACCCATCAGAGTGGAGGCCTTGGAGTGCCCCAGAGGTGGGGCCTCAGATTTCACCTATCTGACAATCTATCTTGTTCACCAGTTCTCTGCAAATACTTCCATATAACTTGCCCCATGTTGCTCAATGCCCAATGTTTTGTGATGGTGCAGCCTGGTGAGCTACCTTTCACGAAGGGGCAGTGGAGCTTGGACAATGACAACATCCACATGCACCATCTATCTGAGCCTCAAATATGAAAATCCAGTCATTTGATTTGAGATCATTGTGAATAGATTATCAACCAACATATATTAAGGACACAATCAGTTTATATCAACTCAGAGATAGATTTTCAAGTAAAACAAAAGATTAGCTAAATTATGATTTAGAGCTATTAGCAAAAACTGAGGCAATTGACAAAACAAAAAACTACCATAAACATATAACAACTACCAAAACACTACATCTCTGTACCATGATCCAATTTCTCAATCCATCTCAAGCATTTTTCTACCTGTATATTGGCACTGCATTCATACGAACTTCCAACAGAACAAAAACTATGTACAGTACACCAAATGCAACAAGAAAGAGAAAATCTAATCTAATTGATCAAACTCAAGCAAGAACAAATTAAAGAAAAAATGCAACCAATCATAACATCCAATATGCATGTGAAAGAACTACTCCTGCCACACTACATAGCAATTGAATTTCAAACAGATTAAAATTAGTTCAGCCACTGAGACACACACGAGCACGAAGGAATGAATAAATAAATAAATTAAGCAATAATAGAATGCCGTCGTGCAGTTCTATGAATACTGAATGGTTCTCTACTTCTACCAGTTTCGGGTCCAATTGCAGATCAATCAGCTGTTTTCCATATCCCCAGCATTCCCTTCCTATGCAATCTTTATAAACAGCGCAGCTAAATCAGGTAATTCGCATAGACTATGTTTGTATAAATTTCTGATTTCTTCAGGATGATGGGCAATATAAGAACTAATTTTACACAACTAGCTAGAATTGATGGTAAACAGTCTCAACAAATTTATGGCACATTTGGTGGTTTCTCTCTCACACACATGCAAACCACAAGCAAAACTTCACAAAAAAAAAATGCATTGATTAACCTTAAGCAAAGAATACATGAGAAATCTATCTTATAAATTTAAAAGAGAAAAGGCCATGCACACCAGAATAAATCAACACCTATTGAACTATAATCAACGTGAACAAAGAGTTGCAAGTTACAGATGAGAAATGCAATCCGGTTTTCCTCTATTGATATTATGCTACCATACGTAGTTTGATTGCTCCATATCCATAATTATATTATATGTTAAGAAGAAAACAAGAAGCCCCCACCCAAAAATAATTTTGAACCCACATACTTAGAGAGCCTTTTAACAAATCATGAATGATATACACACACAGTTCTACAGAATTAACCATCCAACAATCAATTCAATGCATACATACAAAATTGCAGTTGAAGATTATTATACATTGATGGTTGCTAATTTTGTAACTAATCAACGGAAAGAAAAGAGCAAATGAAATTTAGACAGGAAAATCATAAGGTTCATCATGTTTGGCTCCAGAACATTAACCATCCAACAATCAATTCAATGCATACATACAAAATTGCAGTGGAAGTTTATTATACATTGATGGTTGCTAATTTTGTAACTAATCAATGGAAAAGAAAAGAGCAAACGAAAAATTAGACAGTAAAATCATAGGATCGGTCATGTTTGGTTCTGCAAAGGCCCACCAGTTAGAAAATCAATACCACCTAATAACGAAACTAGTAAAAATAATAGTAATAATAATAATTTGAGGTCCTCTAATTGGACCTTAATTTTTTACTTATATTCAAAATTTGGCACTGGTGGCGCATCGAAACTCTCCAAAATCTCCGTCTTACTTCCGCTGCTTGCCGCCGGCTCCTTCTTCCCTCCACCAAACCAACCACCGAACCATGAACCAGACTCAGATCCACTCGCCGATGCCGTCTCTTGCACTGGCTGGGGTTGAGGCTGAGACTGGCCTGGAAGACCCATAGGGAATCCAGGTCCACCAGCCATAGCAGGTACTGATTCGTCAATCATGATAGGCATGTTCTGTGGAGCACTCATTACCTTATTGAGCATGATTCCAGCTCCTTCAATCAAAGCGAGGAGAATCCCACCAAAAACAGCTGAGCGAGCCGAAGCGCCCAGCCCTTGTCTCATAGAGAGAAAGCCGCCGGTGGCGGCGCCCGCAAAGATAGAGTTCCAGGGGTCCTCCTTCTGGCGTACATATACCATCGTGCAATCGAAGGCAGAAAACAGGCCACCCCAAACGGCGAAGCTTCCACCCACACGAGGCGCGTTCATCCGCACGGCTTGGGTGCCACCAATGAGACGGGCCCCGCTGGGGGAGTTGTAGACGCCTTTTATGAAGTGGAAGGCAGAGCCGCCCACTGCCCCCATACCAAAAGCGCCGCCGATGTCATCCAAAATACGATCCGGACAAGGCTCGCGAGAAGTCTCTGGCGTCCCCATTAAAGTTTTGTCACGTTAGTAGGAAAATTGTTGCTTTGTTGTGAGGCTACGGTGTCCGGGAGGAGCGAAATAGGTTTTCGATTGGTGTTGCTGAAGGGTCAAGCATACATCAAATCTCGAATATACCCCTCTTCAAGTTGGCATGTCTACAGCTATCTGTCGCTAGCGTATAAGTACGTCAAACAATGGGTAACGTGGTAATTTTACGGGCAAGGAGGAGAGAAATTGTGGTTTGCGGAGGTTTTTTTCTCGAGGACAAATTTAAATTAGCTACTAAATTATTCATCAAAATTTAAATAGACTAATTTGATATTCTATGTCAAATAAAATCACAAATTTTAAATAAGTTCTAATTTAACAAAGTATTTTAATGATAAAATTACTTTTTTTTTCATTTATTTTTTTGGACATGCTATTCAAAAAAAAATTACAATTACATATATCTTCTGACCATTAAAATGAAATTTATATCTTCTGACCATTAAAATAATCTCTTAAATACACTATTATAGCACCTTTATTAAATTGAGAATTAAAAGTTGCATCAAAATTCAATTTAAAAACACCCCCCAAAACTGGGGTGATGGATTTCAAGAAAGCAAGTTAAGAGATATTGGTTCTTGTGAATCTCGAAAATCTTCCCCAGCCTTTCCAGTCAGAGTTATCAAAATGTAAATATATTCATTTCAATCATTTCAGATATGCCAAAGAAGAAAAACTGTAAGTTGGATTAGTTCTTACTCTTCCTGTTCTTGATGAAGCCCATCACAAACTTTAGTCCACTTCTCCATCGTGATCGAACCAGCAAGTTGTGTAGAACGAAGTGTAAGAGAGAAAATAAACCAAACTGTCATAACATGTGGATAGGCAAAAAAAAAAAAAAATTGAATAATAGATTCCATCTCCCCATGAAAAGGACATTCAAGACCAAGATGAGATGTCTTGTTGTGTACAAACTCATTGCATGGCAACTGTTCCAACCATAATAACCACAAAAAGATTTTAATCTTACTTGGTACATTGATCATCCAAAGTCTTTTCCGAGAATAGAAAATAAAGAGAGAATTTGATGAATTTAGTTTCATATTCTAACTTTATTTATTTTAATTTATATTTTATTTTTTAAAATTAATAAAAAAAATTAAAAATTACACGGATTAGATAAAATTATTTCAAAAATAAAAATAAAATTTTAAATTATATTTATTTGATAATTTTTTTAATTTCAACAATTATTATTATTTTCTACAACGGTAGCAGTTTGATGTGGAGAGGCTGGACCTTTCTCACTTGGTTTTTGGCTAATTATTAATTTCAAATCATTTTATATAAAAATATCTTTTTCAATATTAAAGTATTTTATGCTTTTTAAAAATTGAAAAATTAACTATGGTAAAATTTATTTTTTATTTTTCTATTTTAAAAAATATATTAAAATATATTTAATTAAAAAATTTATTAATTAATTTTTACCATTAAATATTATAAAAAAATTTTAAATACTTTTAATATAAAAATTAAATAATAAATTATTTAAAATTATAAAAATTAAATAATAAAATATTTAAGATTAAAATTAATAAAAAATTAATTAATATATTTTTTAAAGTAAAAAAATAAATTATTAAATTTTATCATATTATAAAATCTAAATAATATTTTTCCATAAAAATTTTGTAAGTACAATTAATGTATATTTTAACAATAAAACAATGATTTTGTTTTATAGGTTCGAACCCTCTTACAATTACTAGTGTGCGCACTTAAGCCCAATTCGAGATAGAAGGGTTTCGTTGTTGCGGCGTCGTTTAGAGCAGATAAGAGTATAGGCACAAAATCTGCCATGGCAATGGGGGAAGGTAGTGTATACTTCTGCAACTCTGGGATAAGAACAGTGATTTTCTCCATCCAAAAAGCCTCATGCTTACTGCTTGATTTGGGTACTGCTCTTTTCCCTTTGCATTGCTTATTATTGTTCTCCAGTTTATCTCCTAGCTACAGATTCTTACTGCTTGATTTGGGTACTGCTCTTTTCCCTTTGCATTGCTTATTATTGTTCTCCAGTTTATCTCCTAGCTACAGATTCTATAGTTCTAATGCACACAATGTACTCTAGTATAGCTAAAAACCAGGCATTTCCAATGGTGTTTAGGGTTTCTCCAAATTCCGGATACTTTAAACAATTTTGCATCCCAAAATCTCAGTCTTTACCAATCGGGTTCCAATTAAAATCCCAACTAAACTCCAAATGTGAAAGTGTTTCAAATGGATTTAGGCTTATAAGTGCTGTATATTGTTGTACTGTGTTAAGAGCTAGAAGTTTTTCGAGTTCATGTTCCCAGCGAATTGGTAAAGGGACACTGAGAGCTAGAAAATCACTTCCTTGGTTAAGTTCTCACAAGATTACGGCATCGAAAGGGTTTGAGAACGGGGCACGTCCAAACAGGAGTCGTTTTCAGTTGGAGGAATCAAACAAAAGATTGGGGAAAGTCACTGCTGGCTCCTCATGGCAGGAATCGGTTAAAAGGTTAGAGAAAGGAGAAGCTGCCAAAACTCACTCCTCGTCATGGGAGGAGCCTGCAAAAGGGTTAGAAAAAGGGGCAGTTAGAAGAAATGCTCGATCTTCATGGGAGGATTCAATTGAAACTGCTTCAGAGAAGCAGAGCAATTACATGTCGAGGAATAAAGATAATAGAAATAGATTGTTGGGTGTGATGAAGGAAGGGGAACATGACTATGGTTACAAAGAAAAGAATGATACTGTTGAAGAAGAGGAAGATGGATTGGATAATGTGGATGATCCAAGATGGGATAAGATAAAAAATACGTTCGAAGGAATGGCGGATGTCAAAGGTAGGACTGACAAACCTGAGTTTCGAAGGTGGAATGAGCAGGAAAATTGGGGTAGAAAGACATGGAGAGAAGCTACTGAATCAACTTTGCCTAAGATGGTTGGTGAAGGGGTTTACGGGGTAGGTCCTGTTTTGGCTGCACTTTCAGCTGGTAGAAGAGAATTATATGCATTATATGTTCAAGAAGGATTGGATTTGGGTGGTAATAACAAGAAGAAGAAGGACAAGAAAGGCTTTGAAAAGGTGTTGAGAATGGCTCAAAAAATGGGGTTAAGTATAAAGGAAGCTTCAAAACATGATCTGAATATGGTTGTTGATAATCGGCCCCACCAGGGCCTAGTTCTAGATGCTTCACCACTGGAGATGGTGAAGATAAAGGAGTTGGATCCTGTTTCACCTGAGGATGAGAAAGGTTCTCTGTGGGTAGCTTTGGATGAGGTAACAGATCCCCAGAACTTGGGGGCAATTATTAGGTCCGCTTACTTCTTTGGGGCTTCAGGGGTGGTGCTATGTGCAAAAAATTCAGCTCCTTTAAGTGGCGTTGTCAGCAAAGCAAGTGCAGGATCACTCGAAATAATGGAGCTCAGGTATTGCAAGAATATGATGCAGTTCCTAGTAGCTTCTGCAGAAAATGGGTGGCGGGTTCTTGGAGGTTCTGTTTCTCCTAAGGCTGTTTCCTTGAATAAAATTTTGCCCGGTGAACCCACAATTCTTGTTTTGGGTAGCGAGGGTACAGGATTGAGGCCATTAGTGGAGAGATCATGTACGCAGTTGGTTCGGATCCCTGGAAATATTCCTGTGGATGTAACAAGGCGAGGGAATGATGACTTAGAATCTGAAGAAACAAACCTTGAGCACTCCAGTGAAGAGTTCCGATCCTTTTTGGCTGTGGAGAGTTTGAATGTCAGTGTTGCTGCTGGTGTGCTTCTTCACCACTTAATTGGGAGCAGCCACAATGATGCGGTATGCGTAGATGATAAATAGATTGTGCTTTCTTACTTGAGTGACACTTCATGTGGAAGCTGCATTGAAACTCCATTGCTTTTTAGTTACACAAATTTGTTATGTTTATGACTTTAGTTTTGGCTTTCCTTGTTGCAAAGTACTTTAGTGTAAGAGTTTTATCAATAATAGGGATACATATGAGATGGGGAAATTGAAGTTTTGGTTCTCTTTCCACTTGTTGGTGGAAACACTTGGGGCAGAAATTTCCTCTTGTTACTTGCACACTCGTGGCCTTGGAATCAAATTCTCTTTTATCCCCACATTTAATTTTTGCACAGAAATGTGTACGTTTGTCTTACCCTTTTCATTTCACTTGCTTGCAATATTTGGCTTCATCAGGAAGACGAAGGTGAGTCCCTTGGCATGATTTATGCTCGAGTAAAATTTCAACTCACTAAAAGAGCAAATGAATATGTTCTGAATGGATGCAATTAGAAATGATAATGGAGACAGCTCTCTCATAATACAAGCCTTGATATGAGATAACTGTTGTCTTTTTAACTTGTGTGAGAAATTAAAGCATTCCCAAAAGCAAATAAAATTACGGTATGTGCGCTTTCTTCTGAATCTAATGTTGTTTTCTTTAAGAGGTTTTGGTTTCTGCAGAAGTTCCAATTAAACCAGAGCAGTGGATTTAGTGATTTCTTCATATCACATCCATGGTTGAACTTGCACACACAGCTTAGATGATGCCTTGGTAGATTACAGAATGTGTCCCTTCATCATGTCTTTTAGTTTTTTCTTGAAACACAAAGTTTTGCCAATAGATCTTTATAATTAAATGAAAGCATAGCCATAGAATCACTGAAGCTTTACCAAACAAATCTATGGTGGAACAAGAAATCTAAAGAAAGACAAGAAAGTTTCCAGCACATGCAGTATTCCAAAATAATAGACAGAAGAAGCACCCAGCCATGGAAAAGTTTCCAATTGATGGCCCCATCTCTTCTAATCTTCATTAAGGTCATAATAGATTGGGCCCTGGGCAGGTTTAGACTGTAGACCGTGGATCCTATATTTAATCATGGAAATGATAAATATTTGGAAACCTTTGAACCAAGGTGGATGGGGCCATGTGATGAGCCGTTACATTGACAATGTAGCTAATATGGCCATTTGGGTTTAAAAGCAAATAGCTGGCGAGCCATGTGAAAGCTGCTACTTGGCATATGACTGCCTCCTTGCCTCACTGCCTCTTTCATTCACAGTCATCACAACTAGACAAAATTATTAAACTTTCTTCGTTCTTCTTCCCATCCCATTTTTAGTAGCAATGATCATCACAGCTGGAATTGTGCAACCACTCATTCAAACTTGTATATATATATATATTATGTAAAATTAACATTGGTTGAGATTTGATTGCTTGCAAGATTCACGTACCTAATATCAAATTAGATAAACGTTGTTTTAGAGTAGCTTCAACCATTTAGCGTACACGTATACCTCTAATACTCGCTTTTTTCTCTCTCTCCACATACACGTATATCTCTTATCCCAATGAACTCACTCCACATTACGATTTTAAAAATATAAATTTTATTTGATTTAAATGTGTTTATTTTTAGAAGTTATTTTCAAGTAAGTTAATTAAATTAAAATAAATAAAATATTTTATTTTATTAAAATAAAATTAACTCTTAATTTTTAGAAAATTAAAAAAATATTAATTAAATAAAAATAATTTTCACACTTTTTAAAAATATTAAATTCTCTAGTTGAATTATCAAACGTTATTTTTCATGTCGTTTGAATTAATTTTTTATTTAAAATAAATAATTTAATTCTTTTTTATTTTTAAAATTTTTATTTTAAAAAATTTAAATATTACATGATTTTATAATATTTAATTTCTTACAAAATAAATTTTATGCCAAATAAAAAGTATATATAAATGGCATAAAGGTTATATTTACTCTTATATTATACAATAGAAATTAAAAATATTAATTTTTATATTTTAATTTATATTTATTTTTAAATTATTATTAAAATATCAAATAAAATTAAATAAATAAGTAGAGTATAGCTTGATAACCTTATTTAATATTTTAATAATAATTTAAAAATAATTAAAATTAAAAATAATTTTAATTTTTACGTAAATTTAATTTTTAAATAATTTATAAAAATATATCATCTTAATTTAAGATTTATTTAATTTAAATGTTAAAATAATTAGTAGTTAATTATAATGAATAATTGATAATTTTATTTTATTTTCAAAGATAAAAAAGTCATTTATTAAAAAGTAAGAGGTCTGAGGCCATAAAAAAAGCACAACATCTGAATTAGGGTTTAAAAATTGAAAACAAATAAAACCTAAGATACAATAAATCCTAACGCCCAATAAAAACTTGATTCAAGAGCCCTGACTCGGTAGCACCACAAGGAAAAGTGCCGCAACCTTCTATGAAAGAACTAATTATTGTTGTCGACGATAACATATCTGCCAAGCCACTCCTTCTACGATAGCCAAGGCCATGAAACATTTACCGAAGAATAAAGGAGATTGACAAAGAAAGTTAGCTAATCAGAGGAAAAAAAAAAAAAGACAAATTATTATTATTATTATTGTTATTGATAAAATGATTAATTAGAATTATAACGGTGAAAAAATAAAGTGACGGTAGCACTGTGTAGTCTGTAATAAGTACAACCAAACATGTTATATGTGACAGCACTTATATAATAATAATATTTTAAAAAGAAAAGGGTGACAAGGTGTCATAAAAGCGACACCAATGGAGAGGATTCGGATCAGAAAGCGGCATCTTCTCTTTCTTCTCTCTTTTAATTTTTCATTTTTTAAATATAATTTCTTTTAAGCAATAAAAAAAACAATGAAATCAAATCTCATTCTCCCAAGTCCTCTCTCATATCCAACGGTCACTCTCCCTCGCTTCTTGCTCAATTATTATTACCAAAATAAACAAATAAATAAAGAAAAATGATTTATTCGGAAATGGGGACTCTCTTTCGAATATAAAATTACGCCGTCTCTCTTTTTAATTTTTCTTTTTTTCTTTCTTTTCCCCTCTCTCTCTCTCACTCTCCCTGTTTTCTCTGCTGTTTCCTTCCATGGCTGTTTGAGGGAGAAAAAGTGACATTTTTATCTACTCTTGCGTGTATTGAGAGAGCTGGAGATAGATTTTGCGCCTAAAATTTAGGGTTCTCCTCTTAGTTTTTGTTTAAGCAGTGAAGAAGAGGAAGAGAAAGAGGCGAGGCAGGGGAAGGAAAGGGAACACACAAGCAGACACAGAGACGAAGAGCGAGAGAGAGAGGGAGGGAGGGGAAACAATGCCGGCGTTGAGGTATTTAGATTGGTTTCTCTTCTCTCTCAGCAGAGCTTTTTGTAGTCCTCTCGCTATTTTCATTCAGATCCAGGTTTTTTCCTCTTCTAGTTCTTCTTGTTCTCATATAGATCCAGTTTTGTTTAGTTCCTTTTAATTTTCATGCCAAATTGAATGATGCATTTTATTTTTTGAATTTTGTTTGCTATATAAGATGCCTTGAATACTTGTATTCTTCTGCACGAGCTCACTGCATTCAAGTTTTCATTTCCATATTTAAAAAAAAAAGTTTTAGGTGATTTGAGTTTTAAATTATAAATTTCTAACTGCTGCAACTTTTTCCAATGTAACTTTTCTCGTATCGAAGTTATCCTTCTCAAAAGTGCTTTTCTCCTCTTTCATTCGTGTTCACTATTATACATTGATAAAGCTTTTTTGCTCCCTAATTTTTGGACCTCCGGCTGCTCAGTTTATGCAACGAATGTCACTATGTAGACACATATAGAAACTTCGGAACCTTTTCTTAGTTCTTTTGCTTCCCTTTTTGCTCTTTGTGAGATTGAACTGAAAATTCTGCGGCATAATGGAGGTTAGGTAAAGGTATTTAAATTTTTATTACATTACTTTTCTTAGGATTTTTTTTTTTACCTGGGATTATATAACTGCATTTTACACAAATTTTGAATGATCAAGTAGCGCAAGTAGGTATTATACTTCCAAGTAGGCCAGGACATCTTTTATCCTTTTCTATTTTACTTTTGCTTTTATCCGGATTTCCTTGACAAATGTTTAAATTCTGTATGGCCTGGTCTTCAAGACCTTTCTTACTTGAGCTTTTGCAAAAACTAGCACCCTATTCATCTGATTCTGAATCTTAGGTGGAATTTGCTTTGGAATTTTGGGTGTGATGCTGCTTGAATAAAGTTGGCTGCATATCTATTTGCTGTTCTTTATGTTTAAGGTGCTGTTTGGATAAGAAGTTTAAATGATCAGGATTAACTTATGATGGATCAGGAGAGAGATAAGAGCTGCTCCGATGTTTTTATTTCAGTTGTTGCTATGATGTGATTATTTATTGGCTGCTACTGGTTGGCTGTTTAGATTTTAAATGGCTGTCCTTTTTAACTGTTTGTTTAACGTTTCTAATCTAAGCTAATACACCTTGTAGCTGCTTCATTTGTTATGGCATTGGAAGTGAACTAGGTGGGGAAGGGTGGTTGCTAGCAGAAAGTGGGGAATGATTGATTATATGCTACTGGATGGAACTAGGCAAGGAATGGTCAAATGATGTTTTTGAAGCATTTGATGAACTTATATTGCACTAAAGGTTCTGCATTTTGCTAAATTCACTTGTCTGGTCTGTTTCCTTGACAGCACTATAGAGAATTAACCAGATTTGGCCTGTACTGTAAAAAAAAGTTCTTATTTATACAATGAGAATAGCTATTTTGCAAGCAAATATTTTGCATGCAAAATATTGTGATATAGATTGTTACAGCTTGATATTTTTTTTTCTTTTTTAAATCATGGCTTTTACACTCACCAATACACATCCCTTTTAAGGTTACCCAACAGGTGCTTAGTGTTTGACTATTATTTTTATTTGTTTTATCACCTGTTTTAATTTGACCCATTGCCCTTATGTCCTCTTATCGCCATCTTGAATGCTTTAGGCGGACGGTGTAGTTGTAACTTGGGATCTTTTATTTATGCTGCAGGGATGTGTGATCTGCCTAGCACTTGCCATTGGGTGGGCTTTTGCTGCTTTTGTCAGGTATCAGCATTTGGTGGACATAATTTAAAACACTCTGTATTTTGTTTTTGATCCTTGGTTATTGTTTTTAAATCTTTATCCTTTTCTCTCGTGCAGAAATAGAGAGATCAAGCGGATGAAGAATAGTATGAGAGCTGGCAATAGCTTTGCATTTCTTTTTCATGATATTACTGAACTGGAGCACTCAAATCAGGTCAATCTGCCTCGAGTTACTGTTGTTATGCCTTTAAAGGGGTTTGGAGAACACAACTTACATAATTGGAGAAGTCAGGTAAGTTGATTATTTTGGGTGCCGTTTGGTGTTCTTTACCCCCTTTCTTCTCAGAGCTAAACAGAAAGTTAACCTATGACTTCTCCACGTTTACGTCAATTTTTTTTCCTTGTCAGCCCTGAAATCTTAAGATTTTGTTTCCTTTCATTACATGCAACAAAGAGAAGTAAAATCAATATGTGCCGCTTGTCTGTCAATCTATTGGTGTCACATTCAAGTTTTAAGATTCTTCTCTTAATAAAGTTGATTAAGTCCTTTGGTTTTGTGAATTTCTAGATTCTTAGAAGACAAGTCTCTCTTCTCTTTCTCTCTCTTAAATCTTTGAGATGATGCTTCACCATCTTGATCATGTTTCTTTGATCTTCGTTTGGCAGGGCTAACGTCTTTCTACTATTTGTAATTCTATTTGACTTTTGTCTACAAGACTCTATATTGTTTCAAGTATATGATTTTGGCTCTCTGTCATATGCAGATAACATCTCTCTATGGTGGTCCTCTAGAATTCCTTTTTGTGGTGGAAAGTACAGAAGACCCAGCATACCATGCTATATCTCGCTTAGTAACTGAATTTAAGGTTAATTTATTTTACTAATCTACTTTATCTTTAGAGTTATGAATTCTAGTGTCAATCAGGAAAGACATCAATTATAATTGTTAAATTTGGGCTTGGCCTAACTCACCCCAAAAGCTAGCTCAAAGGGAGGAGTGCCTATGGCTCATATAAGGGGCACCTTATCCCTTTCCACAACCGATGTGGTATTCAATGCAACCCCTCATGCCCAAAATTTTACTGGTGCGTGACATATTTATGGGAGCCCCAACATCGGATTGGCAGGCTTTGATACCATGTTAAATTTGGGTTAGGCCTAACTCACCCCAAAAGCAAGCTCAAGGGGAGGATTGCCTATGGCTCATATAAAGGACACGTTACCCCTTTCCACAACCAATGTGGATTCAACAATAATATCATGTGCATGGAATTGGCACTTGCTATATCTGCTATTGCGAATTGTTCATCCATCTTGGGAACTTCTTCCCTATGATAGATGTAACCCCCCACAAATATTGCCTCTCGTAGGGTCCAATTTTCACTGCAAGAAGTGTCATTCTAGTGTTGGAATCACTTACTCCTTGACATAGAGCATCATTGATGGTGTTGCATTTTTTCACAAAAATTGAGTTGATTTTTTATTGCTTTAATCCTCTGTGTGTGTGCATGTGCATGCATTTGTTTTGTGCTCATTCTCTAATCTTTGAGTTCAAGAGCAGTTTTGAATGGCAAACCAACGGTGTCTTCAATTTTGAAGTGAAACAATATAGGAAGTGGCAATATGGAAATAAGGACACATAATTATGGATGCTTGTTTATGAGCATTACGAAAATTATAAATGCTGTAACTGATCTTAAATTTTTCTTTTTCTGATTCTTAATTCTATTTATTTATTTATTGCTATTATTGGCACTAATTCTTCTTTTTTTTTTTTTTTTAAATATGCAGGATGATGTTGATGCTAGAGTTATTGTAGCTGGTTTGTCAACAACTTGTAGTCAGAAAATCCACAACCAGTTGGTATGTATGTGGTTTACAACTTGTTAAAAGGTCTTTGTCAATATCCTCTTGGCTTTTGGTTAACTATGTCACAAACATGATTTATTATTTTCATTTCCACAGCATGGCTATAAGTTCCAAAATTCTTGTCAAGTAGGAATTTCTTCTTTGGGTTAGATGCTTGATTGTACTGAACATTGTATGACCTTTCTATATGATCTAGATCATATAGCAAGTTGAGCCTGCCTGTACATGTTGTTTATGTTGACTTTGTTATTATCTCTCTAGAAGTATGTTTTTAGTTAGCATTTAATCAGTGTCATGGTGGTGTTGTCCAGTTTGGTGTAGAGAAAATGCATAAAGACAGCAAGTATGTATTATTTTTGGATGATGATGTTAGACTGCACCCTGGTTCAATTGGAGCCCTGACTGCTGAAATGGAAAAAACCCCTGAGGTATGCATTCTTGTTACTGTTAAGGTATAAAAATGTAGTGGTCTGAAAACTATGGATTCATTTTATGATTTTAACTTTTTGCAAATGACATGCAGATATTTATTCAAACTGGGTACCCTCTTGATCTGCCTTCGGGGAGTTTAGGAAGCTATTGCATCTATGAATATCACATGGTATAACAAGCTTATAACCTTTTCCTATTCTTTAATTTTCCATATATAATTATATATTTTATAAGCTTTATGACCATTATGCAGGTCATATGTTGATTTGTTATATAGATAAAATTGTGGGCTTAGTTCAGTTGAACTAGGACAGAAGGAGCATGCGGTTAACTCTTACAATATGGTTGTCTATGGGAAGCACCATATTGAAAAAGAATCCTGTTTTCAGTTTCAAATAAGAAAAGAATAAATAAATAAATAAAAGAATGAGACTTCTTCCTGAAATTTCTTGTTGCTCCTAATCTGAGAATTTAAATTTGATATATATCTTCAAATTTAGTTATTAGCTATTTGGATAAGAATTTGTTTAGTGAATTTGGACTGAAAAATTACAAGCATTTATTGAACTGTGTTTGTGTGGACTGATATTGTTATGATAATAACTCTCTTGACTGCATTCTGTATATGTTTCTTCATTTTCACTTCCTTTATCCATGGAAATGTTGAATAATTTCTATGAACAGCCTTGTTCAATGGGCTTTGCCACTGGTGGGAAAACATTCTTTCTTTGGGGCGGGTGCATGATGGTAAGTATCTACCAGATTGCTTTTAAAATTTTGTACAGGTAACAGGATTGAAAAGTTGCCTTAATAGTTCTGGATTTTTTCAGATGCATGCTGATGATTTTAGATATGACCGCTATGGTGTGGTATCAGGACTACGAGATGGTGGATACTCGGATGATATGACTTTTGCAGCTATAGCTGGTAATGGACTCATAAATTTGTTGATTTTAATTTTAGTTAGACGCTGCTGTTCTCTTGGTCTCCACAGGGCATAACTTTTTGCTAGCATAGGCTATCATCTTTTTTAGATGGCTCACTTTACCATCCATTTCTAGGGGCTCATAAGAGGCTTATTACATCACCTCCAGTTGCTGTTTTTCCTCACCCACTTGCTAGTGATCTTAGTTTTTCGAGGTTTGTAACATCACTTGTTTAGACATTAATGTTCCCAGTTTATTCCATGCTGACCTATTTACTTTGTCTAGGTACTGGAATTACTTGAGGAAGCAAACATTTGTCTTGGAATCATATACAACAAAGGTTAATTGGATAATGAACCGTGCATTATTTTCTTCCCACTGCTACTTGTCATGGGGGTTTGTGGCGCCATACCTTATGGCTATGACTCATGTTGCAGCTGCACTCCGAATCTATATCCGAGGATATGCACACGAGGAAACAATCTTTGTTTCCAACGGTGAGCACATTACTGCACTTTGGTTTTTTTGATTCACTTGTCAAAAAAGAAGTAAATGTTGTATGCTGATTAAGATGCAAATCTCTGTCTCTGCTCCGTTGATGGAGCATTTTTTTGGGGGAAGGCGGTATCTCAGTCTAAGGTGAAACATGTAGATAGCTTTTAGAAGGATCTATGATAAAACTTTCCATTTGCCACCTGCCATTTTAACCATTTCTGTGCGGTTTTCCAGTAACCAATATTACACTGCTATTAGAATCCCCAATACATCTCCGCCTCGTTTCAGGTGTTTCAGTAAAGAAGCCATTATTACAGCAATTACAGTAGTTTGTTATAGTTTCAAGTCCAGAAATGTTTCCTTTTTCTTTCTTTTTTTTCTTTTTTTGGCTTAACAACATCCTTGATATATTTTTTTTTATCACTCATGCTTCTTTCCACATTCACTTGTTTCTCTTAATACATCTGGAACAGTGTGACATACATTGGAAATATGGATCTAGAGTTATTGAAGTTGAGACTTGGCTTTGGTCTTGTGTGATGGCATGATATATCCTTAAAGCTGAGTGATATGTTTTTCTCCAGGGTTGTTACTGGTCACCGGCCTAGCTGTGTGCACTTTTATAGAACTTTTCTCAATGTGGAATTTGACGAGAATAGAAGTTCAACTATGCAACATGCTATCCCCTGAGGCACCTCAACTCTCTCTTGCTACTTATAACTGGGTCCTTGTGAGTACTTCCAGTTTTTTTTTATTCATTTGCATACTTGGTAAACTTTCATTCTGGCTGCGGATGTGGAAGTCCTATATGTAAAAAATTTAAGATGGTTCAAATGTTTTACATTGGTCTGGATAATTGTCTGCTTTATAATGAAATACTATCACTAGCCTGTACCTTGACTTTGTTCTAGTTATTTTTTAGCACCATGTATTTGCGGCGGGGATTTTAATATTCTTTGACTTTTAAATCAACAGTTTCTACCTCTCATTTAGATTAGTTGAAATGAAGTATAAACCAGGCTTCGGGGGAACAAGATGATCGATTTCTAAATGGAATGGTTTTCTTTGGAAATATGAAAGCTTGTATTTGTTCAATATCTTGACAGAAAGGCCTCAATTTTCAATAGAAGTCCCAAATATCATTTGATTTGGGATGGGATGCAAATCATTGATGACATGCAGCTTACGTTATTTTAACAAAATGTCTTACATTGCAACAGGTATTCATTGCAATGCTGGTGGATAACTTCCTATACCCCATATCTGCATTCCGTTCACACTTTTCTCAGTCTATAAATTGGTCTGGTATTCGGTACCACTTGAAGAATGGGAAAATATACAAGGTATGCTAGTTAAAGGTTTTTATGAATTTAGGATATCTCTAAGCTAAATTCGAGGATTGTCACGTTGCTTTGAGTACAAGCAAAGGGAATTTCTGAGTAACAAAAGTTAACATTCTTTTGAGGGTTCGTCTCTTAATTCCATTTTGAAGTTCCAATGAAAATTAAATTAGTGTTGCATTTTAATACTTCACTGTTTTAGACTTTGAAAGCATAAACGACTCTATTTTAAAACTGCAAAATCTCCCTGTATAACGTGCCTTTTTAGTGTTTGGTCACTGTAATTAAGTTGCTTCTTGAAACTATAGCTGGCTTTCATATTTTTTTTCTAGTCTAATGAACACTTTTGGAGCTTCATTTTTTTATTATTATTTATTATTATTATTGTTATTTGTGTGTTATTTTACTTTCCCTTTCTGCACAGATCGAAAGAAGCAAGGGTAAAGGCCCAATTTACACGGACTTGGGAGGAAAACATTTATACGGGAAGAAAGGAGCTCCTCCAAAAACCTCTTTCCTTGGCTCTTTGGTAAAGAGTTTGGCACAGTGGCGACAGCCTAAGAAGTTTGATGGCTAGAAACTGGCCCTAAAGGCTGAAATCTCGGGACTTTTCCGGCTTTTGAAGGACCCAATGGACCGTTAGGGTTTTGGGAGCAGAATTCTTGGTGTATTGTGGTACTCTCGAATAGGTTGGCCAGCACATTATTGATTTGATTTTAGAGATTTAGGAATTTTTAGCCTCATTTTTTAAATAGATCTCCATTCAATCAATCTTTATTCTTCAATTTAGGCCATCTTGTTGCCTTGGGCTGATTTTGTAATTTGTGGTGACATTTGTTGTGTAAGCTATGTAATTTATACAGTTTAATAGCAAATGTGAGTCTGCAGTATTTCAAATTTCTCGTGTGTTTATGACATTTTCCAGGCAATTGCAGTGTTTTGGAGGAAGGAGTAATATCATGATCTGTCGAACAAGAAAACGTTAAGGCCTTCATTTGACGCTTGAAAATGGTCTGCCATTTTTTAATCTTAAAGTTTCAATACTTGAACACCCTGAAAGGATAAAAATTTGTAAATAATTTCCACTATCATTTCATCCTGTATTTGGAATGAGGCTAGTCCATCGTCTACTTTCACAAAGTTAATGAAGTGCAGAAGCCAAAAATATGGGAAAACTTTCGGATGAAAGACAAAAAGCCAACACAAGAATAGTGTTATTCCCAAAGTACTGGATAATATTGTGATCCAATGGGGTAGAAAATTACTGCTCTAGGTCTCCAATATAGAAATCATCAATCATGTCAAAGACTCTTGTAGCATGTTGAGGTCTGCGTATAGAATTGAAAATGGAAAAGTTGGTGAGGCTAACTATGCAATTAAAACACTGTATAATAAGTAAACACAATATAATCTCTAAAAAAAATGCACAGCATAAGAAAATACTTATCTAAACCGAGTCTATATGAACCGTACTATAAACATGTGGGATTTCATGTGGACCCACCATGTGTTTACATTATGGGTCCATGTAGACTTGTCTAGGTAAGAATTGCCCTATAACATAATTAGGCAAGGGAAATAAATAAGTACAATGCATTATTTGGATTTTGAGGAGGGCAAGAGAAATGAGAATTATTTTTGTTCAAATAGGTTTCTCTTGAGTGCTTCAAAACAGACAAATTCAGCAATCACCAACCAATTAGAATTCTCACAAGAACTGTTTATAAGCTGACTCATTATGGGAGAATGAGGGAGATAAGTGTCACCGAAAAGTTCTATTTACAGATAGTTTGGAGTTGGAAGCCTGAAACAATAATTTCATCTCATTTTACTTACAATACCCAAATTGCAAAGTTATCCCTAGTCAGATTGATGCACAGCTAAAGGTGGGCTCGACCAACCGGGTAAAACTCCTACTCAAAATATTTTAAGTTGATTGTAATCAGTTGGAACAATTCACTACTGAATTTATGATCCTAATACTACTTCACATAACATTGGCAGAGAAAAGAACAAGATTGGCGGTGACAATTATTTGATGTAAACTTCTCTTTGAAATATATAAGAAGGAAACTTATTTCAGTAGAGACATGCATACCCATAAAATCCTTCGGTTGAATCATCCCCAGCATGTGCTAGAATGGCATCGCCTCCAGGGTGTTCTTCTACATATGAGGTAACATCATACACCTATAGTCATACAAGATGGACGCGTTAAGAAGAAGCCTTGTCACATAATATCACCCTAAAGTGAGAACCAGTTCAGCTTTTCATATGGAAGATTGAACTAAAACCTAAGAAATACCTTTTCCTTGATAATGATCCAACAGTCAGTTCTCTTATTATGCAGAGATACTTCGGCTTTACTGTAAAATTTGGATACCTGAGAACAAGAAAGTGTTAATTAACACACAAATTGGACAAATGCTATTGTGAGAAAGTAATGAACCGACCAACATCTTCACTTTGTAGGTCATTTATCTCACCAGTCTCTGAAATAAATGGTCATGATATCATATCATTTATGGTAACAAATTTACAGTGCCATGCCAGAAACCAATTTACAAGAGTGAAAAGTACATAGATTTTAATATACATCAATAATTAAATATATATGTATCAACATAAGCAGACTATGGCATCTCTCCAGCTTGATCTCTCCAATTCAATGGCTAGTTGCCTCTTTATTCCCTTGATGATAGAAAAGAAAAACTTAGATTCTCTATAGTCAATGATCAGCGAGTCAGAGGCTAAGAAGTCAGTTCCTCAAAAATGTGCTCGGCAAAGACAGCTTTGAGCAAAAAAGAAATGTGGATCAAGCATTACCAACAATCAAAGGAATATCAACTTTGAACTAAATAAAGAAAGGACCTAATTCGTCATCATTTATAAGAATGATGAATACATAAATACTAACAGTCATAAAATCTTAGAGAGTTCAGAGTACAAAATCAATGAGTCCAACAGTTTGTCTTCCACAGCAAGCAAATTGTGAACAAAGTATGTAATGCAAGCAACGGAGTACTTGAACCTTAAAATCATTAAATCTTTTAGGAATGTGTTAAAGTTCCTAATATTACACACACCTTCTTCTCGCTAATACTTGATTGCACCTTCTGTCTTTGAGCTGCATTTAACAAATATTCACCCATCAATCAAAACACAGTAAAAGATAAAAAGTACATTCTATGTTTCTGTCTCTCTGAAACCTCACTTTCTAATCAGGTATACCTTGAAAAGCAATAGATAGGAAACAAAAGAAAGGAAAGGAAGGGAAAAGTTACCAGATTTAAGGCGTCGAGGAATCAAAATAAAACCTCCCAATAGGAAAACCAAAATCAATGCCACCACAGCTACAGCCATAGCTCAGAAATCAGATTTAGCTCCTTCCCCTGCATTAAAACCACACTCACCCAAGAAAGTATACACATCAAATGACATTGTATGCGCAATTCATAAGCTTTTGAAATATATTTAGTCACAAGATCATTCAAAAGAGGTTGAAAAGGAAAAAAGACCATTCTGAATGTAGAAAAGAAGTTGAAAGTTCCTTCGCCTTATGCCCATTGACAGACTTAACAATGAGGAGAACTAAATATGCAGAAGGAAAATAAAGTATGCAGAAATGCCAATTAAACAGCTGATTCCATGTTTTCAAGAGGGGTACCTTCTTCAGGGCACTGCGTTTGGCAGCTGAGAAAACGCGAGAAAAGGGAGCGTTCAAATGCAGATGCAAGCGAACAAAGCAAGAGTGTGAGCTTGCGAGTGAGTTGTTTAATTTTGGCTGTTTTCTTTGAATCATGGTCTCTTCCGTCCGCACGTGGCCCCTGAATTAGATCTCGGAGCTTGATAACGTTTTTGCTCTAGACAACGTCACGTGGGCTGGACCTGGAAACTATAGTCATTCTTTTTGGTACATAATTTTTTAGGTCCATCTAAATTATAGTCCTTCTTTTATATAATTTTTTAAAAACTGTTTTTATAGCCCAACAGACATGTAAACGGATACGGATAGGCTCACCGGGAAAATTAAATTATCCAAACTTAAATTTAATTTATATTAATAATATCAGAATTTATTTCAAATTGATTAAAAATTAATCTAAATTTTTGGACTATAATAAATAGAATAACCGCGAATTATTTATCTAATTGGGCTAATAGATTCTTTGATAGTTGAGGTGGTTTGGGTTCATTTTGCTTTGTCTTGGCTCACATTGAAATGTTTTGCAAATGTCCTTATTTAGTCTGATGCGATGCTGCTATTACAGGCCATTTGAAATTGTGATTTTTTTTTTCTCCTTCTTACTTTGGTTCTATAGTTAAAAATTGTTCTGTCATTGGATGAGCTAAATAATAGCTACATGACTTTTGTTAGAAGATCAACAAATGTTGCCACTACAACTAAAAGCCATAGCTCCACTTTAAGACACCGAAAATAACCACCGTCAAATACTTAAGAGCCCTCCCACCATGCAAGGCTATACTTGTTGTATGCAGCTGAAGCTAGAAACCACCATTGATGATCACAAATCCAGCATGTAGAAAAGCCACATAAAATAGTAGAGCTTGCTATATCGACTACCCTTGTCGCATGCCAAAGCTAGTTAAGCAAATCTATACATTCCCTCACGTATTACCACCAAATCTGCTTACAACAACAAAAATACTCTTAAGTATAATTTTGTACAAAGATATAGACGGAAAAACCACTTCTGGATAGAGAGAAAAAAGAAGCTTCTCCTACCCTGATGGAGCACTTGATACTACTACCCGAACTGTCAACTGTATAATTTTTCAACTTATTTTAAAAACTTCTTTCTACTCTATTTAAATATTTTGTTGGCGCATTTTTTAGATAAATATTACTATATTAACGTTTGTTTATACAATAATTTTATTTTGAGTTATATGTTTGTCTCACCATGATAAGCTACTACCGTACAACTATTGTCCATAAATTTTCCCATTTTTCCTGCCACAAGCTAGTAGAGTAACTCCTTTTTTGCACGATCTTCATGACCACGTTTAGTTGCACGACCACGTTTTAGTGGTTACATGGACATTATGAAAAATTAGCTGTGTGCCTCTTTGCAAACGGGACAGTGGTGTGACCATTTGTTGTGCGGAAAGTTAAGGCATTTGTGTGTATTCTACAAGGCAGAATAGTAGGTATTTTGAGGTGCTAGCTAGCAGGGAGGGGGAAAAAAAGACAAAAAAAAGCAAAGATTCAAGACTCTTTTTCTAATATTTGGACATTGACTAACGTTAATATAGATAAGATTTAAACTGTGAGCAATTGTTATGTTCCGAGGAATGTATTAGGGCATTTGAAAAGAACTGGTTAAGGATTTTAATTCTTACACAAATGAAGGCAAGAAATGGGTGAGAGGAGGACGAATAAATTTCCATATGGAGGTGAGGTGGCTACTTTATTCATTTGCTTTTCACTTAGCTGATAGTCCCCCTCTCTGCTAGCTTGTCAAATAAAGCTCTCCACCGAAAGGCCTACAGTTGCTCGTTTATCAATCAGGAATAGAATAAAGTCACAAAGAAGAAACGAAAATTCATATTCTCTTTCATTTTCATTGCTTCCTGTCTTTCACATCACAAATAGCATTCTCCTCTTCAGGCATCAAAGAAAACAAGAACCCACCCAAAAATAAAAATGGGTTGTTTTAGGCCAACAAGGTCCAGCACCACCTCTACCATGAAGGCTACCTCATCAAATGCTGCTCATACAGCTTACCAACAAAACCCAGAACCCAAAAATCTCAAACAAGAAGTTCTATTGCAAATCCCAGCATGCACAGTTCATCTGATGGAAGGTGGAGAAGCTCTAGAACTCGCCACGGGTGAGTTCACTCTCGTTCGTATCTTGGACGATAATGTTTCTCTTGCTACAATTGTGAAAGCTGGTGATCTCCAATGGCCTCTGACAAAAGATGAACCGGTGGTTAAGCTTGATGGTTTACACTATCTCTTCTCTTTGCCAATGAAAGATGATGATCCTTTGAGCTATGGTGTAACTTTCTTGGAGCAGTACAGTAGCAGTTTGGGTTTGCTGGATGCGTTTCTTTCTGAAAATTCGTGCTTTTCGAGGCCTGCTTCATCAACTAGGAGTAAAAATCTTGATTGGAAAGAGTTTGCTCCAAGTGTTGAAGATTACAACAATGTTTTGGCCAAGGCTATTGCGCAAGGAACTGGTCAGCTTGTCAAGGGAATCTTCAAATGTAGTAATGCATACAATAACCAGGTTGGTTTTATGGATCAGTAACTAACTTAGTCCTTAAATAGTCACTCTTAATCCTATGGATAATTATTCTAAAAGAGACATGGGAAGCAGGTCCAGAAAGGAGGGGAAATGATTTTAACTCGTGCTGCAGAGGAGAAAAATGGTGCTCCAGCCAAAGAAATTAGCAGGAGCAAATCAAGTACTGGGGCCACAAAGAACAGCAAAGTCAACAAAAGTTTAAAACGGTATCCTAAGAACAGAACAAATAATTTCAATATTAAAATAACAGGAACATGTCTATTTTCTCTTTTTTTCTAGTCAAAATGTGTGATTGCTAATTGCTGCTACTAATAATGTAGTGTGAGAAAGCTGTCCAACATGACAGAAAAGCTGAGCAAAACTATGCTTGATGGCGTTGGAATTGCTACTGGTTCAGTTATGGGGACTGTGGTGAAATCCCAAGCAGGGAAGGCATTGCTATCTACGGTACCAGGAGAAGTCATCTTAGCTTCACTTGATGCTGTCAGTAAGTGAAGCCACAATTTGTGCTTAACCTTCAAAACAAATTACTAGTATTGTCTTTTATAAGCAAGTTGTAACAGTATCGCCCAAATTTACTCAAATAATTTTTTGAGCACTTTTCACTTTAACCAAAATGATTAATGCATCATAATAATTAATCCAAGTTATTAGGCAATGTGGGATGAATCCAAACAAGTTCTTATATGAATTACTGCATTTTTTATTTTGCCAACTCCAGACAAGATTGTAGATGCAGCTGAAGCTGCTGAAAAACAAGCTTTCTCTGCAACCTCAAAGGCTACAAGCAGAATGGTCACTAATAGGTAATCACCTATGAAACGCTCAATTTTTCGTGCTCTTGCTACAGTTAAGCTATTCTTTTTGGATAATTCATCCAATCCAAGAATAGCTAAAATGGGATGCAATTATATTTCACTTGTATAGAAGAGGCAGCATATGCCTTCAGTCGCTGATGCCCTTGAATTTCTTCAGTGAGTAACGCCTGTTGTTCCTGGAAATTGTTATTTTCTGGCGACAGGTTTGGCGAAAACGCAGGGGAGGCTACTGAGGATGCGTTTGCAACTGCAGGGCACTGTATCAACACTGCTTGGAATATATTCAAGATAAGAAAGGCAATCAATCCAGCATCATCTGTCAAAGGAGGAATGCTGAGGAATGCAGCAAAGTACAGAACTAGCAAGACATAAGCCATATAATGAATGTATTATTTACAAGTTGAAAACAAGAACAATGTATTTGATTGATCATCTGATTATCTTATTACTTGTTTGATTTGAAATTTATAATCTTATTTACATCCAAGTTTAAATTCACTAATTAAATAAAAGCAAGAACAGCAAAACAATGGCCTGTTTCAGCTGAAGTTGTAAGAAAACAAGCTCTTTCTGCAAACTTTACATTAATTTAGCAATGACCCCAGGGCGGGAAGCCATTCTCCATCCCGCCTGTTGGGACTTGCAAGCAAAAAATTAGTACCTGTAGTAAGTGTGTCGTTTGCTGTTTCTTAGATATAAGCGACAAGACGTTTACTTGACACTCTCGCTGGTGAGACGCCAGCTTTTGGAGAATTTCACAATTCTGCAGACTAGGGGTGGTTGAGCCCTAGGTTTATAGAAACGACAGGTCGTTCTGAAGCAAATTGTCGATATCTCTCTGCTAAACCCTAGCTCTCGAACGCTTGCAAATTTACACAGCAACATCCATGGATAGTGAAGGGAAGATAAGCATATACAGAGCTGTGAGAACCATAAAACGAAGAGATAATACTCTTTACAACGCTTTGAGATCCATATACGAAGACTCGATTTTTGTTGGCGAGATCTCCCAGCTATGGCCCGACCTTCCTCTTCTCGCCAACCTCCGGTGTGGCCTCTGGTACTCTCCCAAATTCGACGCTACTTGCTACTTCAAATCCACCGATGGCCACAGCAATAATTGGTCATTTAACACCTCTCGCCTCAACCTCCATATTGCCGAGCTTGCTGGTATATATTTCCCTGCAAATTCTTTCGATACAGTGGATCTAATTACCTTACAAGCTTAGCATTTTATGGTATTTTCTAGGTGGTTTTTGGTCTGAGACCACCTTGTTTTGTTTTGTTTGTTTGATGGGTAGGGCAGAAAGGAGGGTGTATCATTGTTGACTCTACTCGGAAAGGGAAACGGTTTCCAGATAGCATGTCGAAAACAATACCCATTTGGACTTGTGTTCTGAATCGCTCCATTCTTAATCATATCAGCAAACTGCGAGATAGTGGGACGATAATGCAGGAGGTGATTGTTAATAATGCTATTTTGAAGTTCTATTATAGAAAAAGATTGATCGTGTAACCTCATTTTGTTCTTTATAATGAATTAAATCTTTGGCCATTTACTGTCCAAGCATGATCTGGGGTATCATTACTCCTGCGGGCATCAACCTTTCCAGGAAATATTATGTCTTTTTCACAAAAAATTCTTATATATTATCTGATTAATGAACTACATTAGGAAGCTATTAGAATAAATTATGATGTAGTACCCTTTCATCAAGTCTTGCGCATCT
This sequence comes from Manihot esculenta, assembly GCF_001659605.2. NCBI lineage: Eukaryota > Viridiplantae > Streptophyta > Magnoliopsida > Malpighiales > Euphorbiaceae > Manihot > Manihot esculenta. Next base: position 31,380,197 of record NC_035176.2, on the reverse strand, counting down.
CTTCTTGTGCTAGCAGGAGGCTGATTCCTCTAAGCATGCTGAAAATACAAGAATGCTCTCTCAAAATTGGGATTGTTCTTTGCATCTTCCCCTTTGGGTTCCTGAAACAGAGAAAGCAGCTATTGAGGAACGTATAGACGGGTGGAGTAAACAATTGGAAGACAGTGGAGCTGATATTGCCTCTGTTGCGTCATGCTTGAAAAAGCCTCTACGACCCCTATGGATATCACAAAAGACTGTCATCTGGTTGAATGAAGTACCTGATCATGATTCCTGGGATTTCACTCCGATTATCCTTGTTTCAACCTCCTTTTCGAGCGGGATTTATCAACATCGTACCACCTCTGAGTTTAGCTGGAGTTATATAGCAGGAGCTGGAGATGATGAAGAAAGTTGGGCAAGAGGTCTCTCACCCAGTCTTTTCTGGAAGCATGCATTTGATCTAATAAGTTCAGGACCTGATCTGTGTAATCAGAAGGTAGCTGATATTGTTGAAAAGGACAGAGTATATCGTGCTCAAAGGGGGCAAAATGCTCCTCAGGTGACTTTGAAGCCTCCTGAAAATTCTGACAGCACTGCTGAATTTTCTCAAATGGATCCTTCATTATCTTTGGATCTATCTAATGGGAATAGTACTCTAATGTCTCGCAACATAGATGAAGATCATGCAGTGTTTTGGCTAGGCTCGACTAATCTTGCATTGGGCACAACTCAACATGGTATGCTAGTTCGTTAGCTGATTTTTTTCTTCTAATCTTGCATATAGTAAATACTTCTTTGATGGTTTCCTTTATGTTCAATAATTAGGTTAGCACTTAGTATGCTTTCTCTTTTTTTTCAAACAGGCAGTATATATATATATACTTTCTTTGTCTTCTCCCTATCTCTTTGAATTTAAAATTCCTTGTGTGATGGTTATTCTTATTTATTTTTCCTAATTATATAGTTGTGATGGCAATATTATCTTTAATGTTTCCCTTCTGTTTGGTTCTCCCTCCCTCTCTTCATTTTGCAGCAGCACACGCATCTGATGTTGATTGCATCTTGAATTGTGATCAAGAATCCTTCCAGACCCATCTACAAGATAGTGAAGCATATTTGCATCTTCCTATGTTGGTGCGTATGGAAGAGATAGAGGGATGCCAAATATTTCTGTTGCGTCAACGCAACATTTTCTTTAAATTTTTTTTTTTTTGGCTGTGCAGAGCTCAAAATTGGATCGATTTTCCATATTAAGCAATCTCCCTGCTGCAGTCAGCTTTGCAAAGGCGAATCTTGGCAAAGGGAATAGACTTCTTGTTTGTTGCAACAATGGTAAGGACTTGTATATGCGGCATTGCCTTCTGGATTCGCATTGTTGGATAGGCTTAGATAAATAAAGCTGAGTAAATGATGCCTTAGTGGACTTGAAATCATTCCATGTAAAATTGAGCAGTGTGTGATTTTATGTTGCAGCTTTTGAAACGAGTCCCATTTTTGCATTTACTAAAGGATCTGTTTTCAATTTTCAGATTTCACATAGCAGCCTAGCATGCACATTTTTTCCTCTAGTTATTGTATTTGCTGTCTGTATTAGATAACTGACATACTAATTTTGCATGGATAACCAGGCATGTTTAGCTGACTGCCAATGTATTTTAATATTTTCTGTTTCCAGGGGAAGATATCAGCGTGTGTGTTTGTCTAGCAATTTTGACATCTTTATTCAGTGATGCAGGTAAGATGCTTGTATATTCCATAAAGATGAAATCATTTCTGAGGCCTGAGAATTGGGCGAAAATCAAATGCCACAAAAAACTCTTTCACTTTTTTCCCTTTGCTTTTGCTTTGCTGGTATTTATCTCACTGTCTTGGCAATATATTTTGCTTCCCAGTGTTGGAAAATTAAGACCGAGTTGTAGTTGAGATACTGCTGTCAATTTCCTTGTGTTACCACCAATCTTTTGTGCTCCTTTAGTCATACTGAAAAAAGTTAAGAATACTGATCTTCTGTTTCTTGAGTCTATTTTAAACTTTGAACCTTTTTATTAGGAACCTTTGATGATGGAGAATCCTTCAGAAATATACAAATTACCAAGTGCGAGATGAGACGGAGGCTTATTTTCATCTGTAAATTTGCAGTGACTGCTCGTCCATCTAGAGGAAATTTGAAACAGGTCTTTGCATTTCTGAGTGGACAAAGATCGCCATCCTCACGTTCACATTGTAGGAGTGCTAACCAGGAAGAATGTTGCTAAAACAAAATGGGCAGAGTGGCAGTGTCTTGTTTTAGCCCGTAAAATTCTGCACTAACAGCTGCATCATCATTTCCCTTTTCTGGAGAAAGATCTCTTAAACATTCACATTATGGGGATGGGAAGGAGAAAGAACGTTGCCGAATTTGAGGTGCAGACTGCATTGGGATCTTGTATTATCTGTAATTTTATAGTAAAAGTTCAATTTTCCAGAGAAAACTGAAGCAGATTTTACTTATCCTTAATTGTGGGGATACTAACCAAGGCAAACACAAGTGATTGGTTAGTAAGTTTTTGGAGAATCCACTCCCCAAGGCAACTATTGAAACGTTATTATTCAGGAAAAGGAGAGAAACGGTTCACATTCAGTTCTACCTCAACATTGTTATCTTCAATGCGTCAGTTGGTTAGAAACAAATAACTTCATTAAATAATTTTATTTTTGATAGCATGCCAGCTAAATCTATGCGTGAGAGAGGAATTAGGCTTTAGAGCAATAAAAAGGAAAACTTAAAAGGGTGTGACAGTTGCTATTTGCTAATTGCTAGTATTGCCGGCCTGGTGCAATTTCTTGGAGGGTAGGTGGAAAAAGAAGACTAGGCCACCTAATTGAATTCCATAAATAGAAAAAACAGATGAAATGGACCCCCTAATCTTCTCTTGCTCTTCTAATGGTGTTGGAAATCCATTATTATTCTGCTTTAACTTTTAATAAATCTCCAATAATACCTTCTTGCTTGTCTCTTTCTTTTTAAGTGTAAATTTTTTAAGAAAAGAAGTGTCCATTTAGTTTTTATATTTGGTTAATGTAATGGAAAGCTTACATTTTTATTTCTTTATTTGCATGTAATGTAATAAAACATAGGCTTCTGCTTTTGTCATTTTCGCATTCTTATTGTGTTGTCACCTTCTTTGTATGATAATGATTGGTAAAGTTGTGAATCCCCACTAGCTATTGCCCTGTTAAGTGTTTTTTCCCCTTCTCTTTGTGGTCGATGATGGCAAAACCATGATTTCAATAATTAAATTTAGTGACTTGGGTTTAAAGTGGTGGACCTACCTCTACTCTAAGGCCCACTTTCTTGCTTAATTTAATCAATCAATCAATTATATATATTAATTAATTTTAAAATATTATATTAAATTAAAATTACATAATAATAATAAAAAACTCAAAATAAACAATTAAATTTAATTATTTAAACTATTACTAATCATATCTCTCGTTTTGAACTATAAGAGTATTCAAGGAAATTACATTTAACACAAATACCTTATAGTGATAAATATTATTTGACCAAGAGTGCCTTTGGATTTGGTCCGATCAACGGAATATGGGAATTTCAAATTGGAAGTGAAAAGTGAATTTGTTTATAATGAATTTAAAGGTTGGGTCTTGATTTAGCAATAATATTTAATTTAGTTGGATGAGAACATTATAAATTTAGTAGGGAGACTGTGCTATTTTATTTAATATTTAATTATTAATATATTTAAAATATACTTTTATTATTTATAACTTACATTAATAATTTGTAATATATTTATAAAAATTAAGTTAGATTATGTTATTAATTAAATTTAAAGAAAACTTTTTTTCAAAGGGGAAATTGTTTAAAAGATGACTAACTATTATTTATTTGTTAAAATTTTATTTTGAATTGTAACAAAAATTGTAATTAAATAGAATTGAAGTATTTAACTAATTTTTTAACCAATTTAAATTTAAACATAAATCTATTTCTTAACTAATTTAAATTTAAATAAAAGTCTATTAACCAATCAAATTTAAAATTTTTAAACAATAATAAATATTTATATTTTCCTAACCAATTAAATAAAAGAATAAATTGTAGTTATAAAATATAAGCAACAATTAATGCAATAGATATTAATGTAGTTTAAATATAAGAAATATTTATTACTTACCTCAATGGTGTTAAAATTATTTTGGAGTGTGATATTTTAAATTTTAATATTTTTAAAGTGGATTAAAAAATTAAAATATTAATTTCTTTAAAACATATCATATTATTATTGAGTTTTTTTTTTTTTTGGGTCTTGTCGATGAATATAATGTACTATGCTAAGGTTTTTTTAATAATTTTGGCTTATAAAAAAGGAAAAAAAGTATAAAAAAAAAAAAAAGAACATACTCCTCTGACTCACAATCTCCTAAGTCATGGAAAGGAAGGTTCCATGTCCATGGGAGAGACTTTCAAGGTGATGAAAATCTAACGACTGCATTTTAAATACTAGTTGGCAATTCAATCTTTTAGTTGATATGTTAATGGGATCATGTTATTAGAATTTATTGTATAGACTTTATATATTATGTGATTAATTATCCCACTTTTTATAAAACAAACATTACAAGTTAGAACTTTATTAATATTGATATATGGAAACTTTTAAAACTGTGACCTAAGAAAAATTTAAACTCTTCCTGTTGGATAGTTTATAACTATAAATTTTAATTAAAATTGAATACCATATATGGATAAAATATAACGATAGGAAATCTGAGCAATATTTGTGGTATTATTAGACCCTATGCTTGAAATGAACGAAATGAAAAAAAAAATTAAGAAAATTTAAAAAAATTTTATCAGAATGAAAATTTATTTTATTTTTTAAAAATTTATTTTATATTAAAAAATTTTAAAAAATTTTATTAGAATGAAAATTTATTTTATTTTTGATATGAATATAATATTTAATATATAAAAATTTCAATCAATACAAAGCTATGGGAGTTATAAAAATAAATTTAAGCGGTTGATTTTGAATATGATTTTAAAACTGAACTAGCATTGTCTCTATCATAATTATAACCGATGATAAATTTAAGTGGTTGATTTTAATTGTGATTTTCAAATCAATATTATATCTACACATATGAGATGTGATTAATTAGAGAATTTTTGTCAATATTAAAGTACTTCAAAATAAAACAACCAAAAGTAGTTTCTGCTAATGTTAATGTTATGCAACTTGTTGGAATTGTCCCCACCTACAATTCGTTTCTACTTTTATTCCTTTTGTTTATATTAAATTGTCCATAAGCGTTCAGGTTTAGTCTCCATCTGCATGACAGAAAAATTTTTATAATATAATTATTATTAATAATAAATTTTATATAAATTTAATTAATTATAATCATTGCATAAATTAATTAAGAAATTTAAACTCTAATACGGCTTATTTTACAAGTGATTTTGTTTCGATTAAGTTTTAAGTTTAATATTTAATTATATTAAGTTAATAGTTTTAACATGTTAACACGTTTGTAAATATATTGTTTAATTTAACCCATTTAATAGCTCTCAAATCAATAGATTAAATAAGAATAAATAATTAACCTGAATTAATTAAAATAATAATAATAAAAAAAAAAGAAAAACTGGCAAAGTCCTGACCACCATTTATATATCAAACATGATTCACATGCTTATTATCAAATCGAAATCTTTCATATAAAACAATATTATTATAAGGTAGGAATTATTTTTTCCAAATGATTTTACAAGGCGGAGGCCTGTACTTATGCCAAGATGATTCTTTTATTGTCCAATAATTCATCTTCATTTTATTTTATTTTATTTTATTTTATTTTTATAATTTTGTGGCTTTCATACATATAATTATGTATATTAATCGTTTTAAAAGATTAAAAAAAATATATTCTATATTTTTTAATAATATATAATTAAATAAATGAATATGTATAACAATTAAATGAAAATAATCTTGGTGATAGGATTTGGACGGCAAAGAGTTGGCAAGCATAAAGCTGAAGCATCATTAAATTATTAAGGGTGGAGTAAAACCAAGTCAAACCCTAGTCAATTTTGGTAAGAGAGAATATGATTCCTGAAAGACTCCACTGCAATCCCACTATAAAATTTTATATTATTATTATTAATAATCATGTGTTTTAATCCTTTTGTTTATTTGTAATTAGTATTTGCCCATTAAAAAAATAATAATAATTGAAATTATAATAAAAAAAATAGAGAATCAACCCAACCTTCTTCCCCAACATAAAATATTGATTAATTGCATTTCTTGCTGCTTAAAATTAAATAATTTATATTTTTAATATCATTTTATTATAACTTTTTTTAATATTATATAATAATAAAAATATTATACATATATATATTATTTAAGTTAAGGGAATAAAAAATGGAAAAATTAAATTCGGAATTCCTTAATGAAATTTTGATGTAGCTAATTATTTGGATTAAGTCTAGGAATGCAATTTATTCTATATGACTAATTGGGTATTCAAAGATGCAAGAATGTTTATATATATTCAAAGCAAAGATATGGGTAATTATATCATCCGTGGCATTTCTCAGGAAAAGAGGCAAAGAGTAGGTGGCAAAGGCTTGACAGATTGGATCCTAATTGGAAACAAGAACTAAAGAACAAGTGGAAGAAGAAAGGGAAATGTAAAATGCACATCTATATAATATTTTTATTCATTTTTGAGAGACAAATACAGCTGGGGATGCATAGTGGGGTGACGTATTACAATCTGACCATGCTCCTGCTGTTCACTCAGTTAATCCTCCCGGTGATGAGCGGAGGAACAAGAAAAAATACTGTACAAGATTTATAAATATCGGAATGAATATATTATTAAAGTTTGAAAATTTTAGGCATATATTTGGTCTTAATTTATAAATTAATCACAATAATTAAGCATGAGTTCTTACAGTAGTGAAAGAAATCTAATTTAATAATAAAAAATAAATTAAAAATAAAATAATCAATTAGATTTGGAATATATGCCTCTAGCTAGCCAGGACTATTATTATTAATAAAATAGAAAGCTTTAAAAAGCCGACAATATAGGACACTTTAAGGAAGAAAAAAAGAGCAACCTCACGTGAAGGTGGAACTAAACTTGACAAATTGATCAAGGAATAAGAACAATAATTGGGTGTTGGGACAATAGTGACCATCTTCCCTCTTGAAAAAATTTGGGATAATAAATTGATTCAAAATAATACAAAAAGAAAAAGTAATCCAGTATTTGATTCTTGAATTCTGTCATTATTATTTATCATTATTAGCCTTCATTAATTTTACAATCATAAAATATTTATCATAAAATATAAGAAATCTTAATATTTGAATTTTATATTACCAAAGTATAATTTTTTTAATTTTACTTAGATTCAATATTCATTGCAATAAATATTAAAATTAACAGTAAGAAATTTTATAGTAATATTAATTTTACAGTTGTATGGACTAACATATGACAATAAAATATTATGATTTTATTTCAAGAGTACTCAACAAAATATTGAGATATTATGATTTTATTCAAATATTAATGGAGTAGTTTATTTTTCAAATAGAAATTCAAATATTAATAGTGATGAAAAACATGGTTATGTGAAATATTTTTTTCAAAGGCGAATCAGACAGTACTGAGTCCTCTGTCTTGAAAACATTTGGCCAAATGGAGGCTATCTTGATAGTATGGAAAGTCTTGATAGTATGGAAAGTATTCACCACTAGAACATTAAAAGAATACTTTAACCACCCCACATGTATTATTTATTTTTTTTAAAGGAAACCTTTAATTATAATTTATAAGGGTTGATTGATGGAAAATCCCCACCCTCCTTCTTCTATATATAGACAGAGGAAGATGTGCAAATCGTTTGTTTGAGCCAGCCAAGTCCTTTATATATGCACAAACCTTGTCCTTTTTCTCTTTTTTTGCTAATGTGCTAGCAAATACTGAAAAAAATCTTAGCTTGCAAGTTCTCTGAACAAAGGGTTTTGGAAGCAGATAGAAAATGAGTTCTCCAAAGAAGAATGAGATGAGAAACGAAGAGAGAAACTCCATAGCCATAATCTTCAGATATGCAGATTGGATTGATATGCTACTTATGATTCTGGGTACTGTTGGAGCTATTGGCGATGGCATGTCCACCAACTGCCTGCTGGTGTTTGCCAGCCGCTTAATGAATAGCTTGGGCTATGGTAAGGGCCAAAAAAATCAAGGGAATTTCATGACTGAAGTTGAAAAGGTTAGCAGTCAACTTTCCCATCATTCTTGTTTCTCTCTCTCTCTGTACCTAACGTGTACACTTTTGTTAACAGTGCAGTTTATACTTTGTATACTTGGGATTAGCAGTCATGGTGGTGGCTTTTATGGGTAATTTCAAAAACTTTATACTACCAAATTATATATGCATATTCTTTGCTTTGCTTTCTTTGGGCAAGAAGCTGTTTGAACATGTAGTGACAAGCTAAATGAACCCATCAATTAAATAGCATCCCACATAGAGCTCAAGGTGGGAGTGGTAACGACGAGACATGATCTGAAAACATCGAAAACAACGACAAATGAAGTCGTTATTGTGTGGAACCCTATAAAATGCCCTAATCTTCACACTATCTTTAAAGAAAATGATTATTTGTGTGTTGGTGGAACATAGAAATCCTCGCCCTAGGCTGGCTAGAGCATATGTATGGGTCGTAAATCTATCTTTGATGATTGCAGAAGGTTATTGTTGGAGCAAAACCAGCGAACGACAGGTTTTGAAGATCCGTTACAAGTATTTGGAAGCTGCTCTCCGACAAGAAGTTGGGTTTTTCGATTCACAAGAAGCAACTACTTCAGAGATCATCAATAGCATATCAAAGGATACTTCTCTTCTACAAGAAGTACTAAGTGAAAAGGTAATCCAACAACGTTTTTGTTATAGTTTCTTCGAGACATTATGGACGCAATTTCCAAGATCTGTATCCATCAATTAATTTTTCATGGCTAGTTTATCAATTTGCACTTGATTTTCAAATCCTCTGTCTAATTTTTCAGGTACCCATATTTTTGATGCACGCATCAGTCTTCATCTCAGGACTTGCATTCTCCACCTACTTTTCATGGAGACTGTCTCTAGTAGCCTTCCCAACTCTGCTTCTCTTAATTATCCCTGGAATGATTTATGGGAAATATCTTCTCTACTTGTCGAAGAAAGCTCACAAGGAGTACAGCAAAGCAAACGCCATAGTTGAGCAGGCACTGAGCTCCATCAAGACTGTGTATTCATTCACTGCTGAGAAGAGGATTCTTGATAAATATTCAGCTATTTTGAATAGAACATCGAAGCTGGGAATTAAGCAAGGCATAGCTAAAGGTCTTGCAGTGGGGAGCACTGGTCTTTCATTTGCAATATGGGCTTTCCTTGCTTGGTATGGAAGCCGCCTGGTTATGTACAAAGGAGAAAGTGGAGGAAGGATCTATGCTGGCGGAATTTCCTTCATATTGGGAGGACTGTATGTTCCTTTTATTCCTTTGCCTACATTTTCCTTCATATATTGCTTACTTTTCAAGCATATTTATTAACTTATACCTAGTTAATTAATATAAAAATAGACAAAGCATGCTAAGTTGATATTCACTATTTGTCCTTTTCAAAAGTTATTTGATCAAAATCAGAGATTTAGTGGAGTCCTCCCATTTAATTTTCTTGGGAAAGTTAGGTCTAGTAATTATGTTAAGCCTTCGAAACCGGAGTTCCAAAGAAATAGCTATCTCTTTCCTTTAATTTCCCCAGATTCTATTTAACTTGTCTTTACACTTTATGTTTGCATAATGGATTCGTTCCATATGAGGTTTTCTCATTTAACTTGATTCTCTCTAGGTTGATTTTCTGCCTGGGATTAGTTATGGGGGTCTTAAACTAAGTTTTCCGTGACCATTAATAAAATTCTATCTTTTATAAAAAAAAAAAAAAAAGATGATGGGGCTAAGAGTTATGTGCTTCAATGGGTAGTTTTATTTTGTTTAATTATTTATTGTAATATTTTTGGTTCGATTCACCACCTCCCAAGTGTAATGAGATGGTATTCACCACCTCCCAAGTGTAATGAGATGGTATACTTGGAGCATCCAGTACGGGAGTTATGGACGACTTTGATGGTAGGGTTCCATATGCCTCCTTTCTAATCAGCTTCAACTCAATTGGTTTAGCTTTTGTCTCTGGTTTTACTTTTCTTTACAGTGTGTGCAGTTTTGTCTCTTCCTTTACTTTTCATATATACGAAAACCTTTACCTCATGAGGATTATGATAAAACCCCACTACTTAAAGTTTCTTTAAGCCTAATGCTTGTGGATTCTTTGTGTTGCTGACTACTATTATGGAATTCAACAGTGAACAAACAAATTAGATCGGTTTACCTTAATGTATGTTCCAATTTATGAAAGTTCCTTTATCTAATCATGGAAACTTTTTATCTTAATAAAAGGTGGCAATTTGTTTTATATAACAATTTAAAAAAAAAAAAAAAAAAAAACTCATTCAACTTCTTTTCCATTGTAGTAAATTAAGAAGAATGGATATTAATATTTCATGATCAATATATTTCCATTTATTTTAGTATTTATTCATCCAAAAGTTCATTTTCTTTTCCTCCACATGCAATTCTACTTTTGAAACCTTTACCAATGCTCAGCCAACATTATCAAATCCCACTGGCCTTTTTACTGCATACGGTCAAATTATTCTGTGATAAAAGAGAATTTTGAAAAATCTTAAAAGAAAGCTGCGCACTAGTAAACATAATATTTTGATTCTTTTTGTTTTATTTTTTTCTTAATCTCTTTAACATTGATGGTTTTCTTTTAGCATTAAATATTCTCCATTATTAGAAATGGGTATTCGTATGTGGCTTTAGTTGCAGTAGAATTTTTATTAATGAACCAGTCAATGCACCCAATGCAGATCCCTTGGAATGGCACTTCCTGATTTAAGGTACTTTACAGAAGCTTCTGTTGCTGCTACACGAATATTCCACAGAATTGATCGGGTTCCTGAAATTGATGGTGAAGACACAGAAGGAGTTGTGCTAGACAAAATACAAGGAGAAATTGAATTCCAACATGTCAGATTCACATACCCATCTCGTCCGGATTCCACTGTCCTCGAAGACTTCAGCCTCAAAGTGGAAGCTGGAAAAACAGTAGCTCTCGTTGGTGCAAGTGGAAGTGGAAAGTCCACTGCCATTGCATTGGTGCAGCGATTCTATGATGTCGATGATGGATTTGTGAAGATTGAAGGTGTTGATATAAGAACATTGAATCTGAAATGGATAAGAAGAAAAATGGGTCTTGTTAGTCAAGAACATGCATTATTTGGGACGTCAATTAAAGAGAATATAATGTTTGGGAAGCTTGATGCAACCATGGATGAAGTCACAGCTGCAGCTATGGCTGCAAATGCTCATAACTTTATAAGGCAGCTTCCAGAGGGCTATGAAACAAAGGTAACTTCAAGTTGTTTTATCTATTAATGGATACTATTCGATTCAGTTTAAATATAACATGTTTAGGTTTAAAAGGTTGGGGAACGAGGAGCACTTTTATCTGGTGGACAAAAGCAGCGAATTGCCATTGCTAGAGCCATCATCAAGAACCCTGTGATTCTGTTACTTGATGAAGCAACTAGTGCTCTTGACTCTGAATCAGAGACATTAGTCCAAAATGCTCTTGATCAAGCCTCCATGGGAAGAACTACACTGGTAAGTATCAGTGGTCCTACATGATTATTTTAGCATTATCAATTACCTGTCACAGCACTTTTAATTTTTGTCTAAGCATGGTATTGATCAATCATCAGGTGGTTGCCCACAAGCTCTCTACAATTCGAAATGCAGACCTCATTGCAGTAGTTAACAATGGATGCATCATTGAAATAGGTTCACACAACGATCTCATTAACATAAAAAACGGCCACTATGCGAATCTTGCAAAGTTACAGAAGCAATTCAGTTGTGACGACCATGAACAGAATCCAGACCAAGCACGTATTTCTTCAGTTGGAAGAAGCAGTGCAGGGCGGATAAGCACAGGAAGATCGAGCCCAGCCATCTTTGGTTCACCATTACCTGTTTTTGACGGCCCAAAACCTGTATCTCAACCCCCACCTTCCTTCTCTCGTCTTCTCTCTTTGAACGCTCCTGAATGGAAGCAAGGCCTTATGGGAAGCCTCTCAGCTATATTGTTTGGTGCTGTGCAACCTGTGTACGCTTTAACCATTGGTGGGATGATTGCAGCTTTCTTTGCACCGAGCCACGAGGAAATGCATGCTCGAATACGTACATACTCCTTAATATTTTGCTCACTTTCTTTGATTTCCATCACAGTAAATCTTGTACAACACTACAATTTTGCTTTTATGGGTGAGAGGCTAACCAAGAGAATTCGAATGAGAATGCTAGAGAAGATCTTGACTTTTGAGGCAGCTTGGTTTGATGAAGAGAACAACTCTAGTGGGGCTCTATGTTCAAGATTGAGCAATGAGGCCTCCATGGTTAAATCTCTTGTCGCAGACAGAGTTTCTTTGTTAGTTCAAACTACTTCTGCAGTTACCATAGCAATGATTATGGGGCTAATTGTGGCATGGAAGCTTGCACTTGTCATGATCGCCGTCCAGCCCCTCACTATTCTATGTTTCTATACTAGAAAAGTTTTGCTCTCTAGTATCACATCAAATTTCGTCAAGGCACAAAATCACAGTACTCAAATCGGGGCAGAAGCAGTGTATAACCATAAAATTGTTACTTCATTTGGAAGTGTGGAAAAGGTACTTCAACTGTTTGATGAGGCTCAAGAGGAACCAAGGAAGGAAGCAAGGAAGAAATCATGGCTAGCAGGAATTGGTATGGGTTCTGCTCAATGCCTAACTTTCATGTCATGGGCTCTAGATTTTTGGTTTGGAGGAACTCTAGTAGAAAAGAGAGAGATATCAGCTGGCGATGTGTTTAAAACTTTCTTTATTCTAGTAAGCACTGGAAAGGTTATAGCTGAAGCAGGAAGCATGACTTCTGATTTAGCCAAAGGTTCCATAGCAGTGGCATCTGTATTCCAAATTCTTGACAGACAATCTCTCATTTCAGGCTCTTCCCATGTAAGTTGCATAATCTTTTTGCTTACAATTCTTCATCATTGTTTCATGTTATGTTTGTGGTTTCCTTTAGGTGGGGGGTGGTTCTAGTGTGGGAACCAATCTAGAAAAAATAAATGGATGGATAGAGATGAAGAAGGTTGATTTTGCATATCCAAGCAGGCTACAAACGTTAGTATTACGCCAATTTTGCTTGGAGGTGAAACCAGGCACAAGCGTTGGACTAGTAGGGAAAAGTGGGTGTGGAAAATCAACGGTGATCGGATTGATTCAAAGATTTTACGATGTTGAGAGAGGTTCAATAAAAGTAGATGGAGTAGACATAAGGGAACTAGATGTTCAATGGTACAGAAAGCACACGGCGCTCGTCAGCCAGGAGCCAGTGTTGTATTCTGGCAGCATACGTGACAACATTGTATTTGGAAAGCTCGATGCATCTGAAAACGAGATGGTGGAGGCTGCCACGGCTGCCAATGCTCATGAATTTATTTCGTAAGAGCTGCAACTAAAGCATAAATACTAAAATTAACACCCCATATTTTTTTTCTATTAAATGAGTACGAAATATAAAATTTTGTGCCGTAGATCATTGAAAGATGGCTACGAGACGGAGTGCGGGGAAAGAGGAGTGCAACTATCAGGAGGGCAAAAGCAAAGAATAGCAATTGCAAGAGCTATAATTCGCAAACCAACAATATTATTGCTAGATGAGGCAACAAGTGCACTTGACGTGCAATCTGAGCAAGTTGTGCAAGAAGCATTAGACAGAATCATGGTCGGAAGAAGCACGATCGTGGTGGCTCACCGGCTTAACACCATCAAGAAGGTTGATTCCATTGCCTTTATTGCAGATGGAAAGGTGGTGGAGCGAGGAACTTATGGTCAGCTAAAGAACAAGCGAGGTGCCTTTTTTAACCTAGCCACCCTTCAGATCTAACTCTACATGTTACCTTATAAAAGCTTTGTAACTATGGCCAGTAATAGTAAGGGAGGGTTGGAAATAGTAACTAAGATAGTATATGTATTGTAATTTACTGCAGTGGATCATTTTACTCAAGTTAATACATGAATGCTCATCGATTTCATCAAAACCCCCCTTCCAAAAAAAAAAAAAAATCTGAATATAAATTATGGACCAAAAATATCACTAAGATGGCTTTTACAAATGATAATTAAAAGGGCATAAAAATTATATGGTGAAAAATATAAATATGGTTTATAATTTGATCCATTCAGATCCATCAATGAAGCTAAGTGAAATAAAAGGCTTAGCCTCCTCATCAGTGAGTTCTCTAGACCATGACACTCTTCCTGCGAAGTCAGCTCCTGGTCCTGTGCACTTGTATTGCCCGTAGAACACAGTCCTGTCAAGCCACAACAACCCTTAGTACCCACAGAACCTTGGCCATCTGTTTGATATGAGTCATTTTATAAAAGTAAATTTAAACAAGTTCTATAAGATTATAAATATTTTTCTAAATAAAGAATTTTTAAATAGGAAAATTATTAGAAAAAAATTAATTAAATTAAATTTTTATAAATTATTGATAAACTTATTAAAAACAACTCATGCAATTGGACATCATGCTATGGACAAGCTGAAAATGCCAAAACTAAACAAGCAGCCAAGGATTAGGTTAACATGCGCAGATGCCATGCAGCTCTGGCGTGGCCTAAATTTTAAATGGGCTACGCACAAGCACGGCAATGCACATTTGTTGGGTGGATGGTTTATTCTATGCAATCTTATGAGGTGCATTACACGTAGATTTTGCAATCTGAAGGAGTAAAGGACATGTATATGTTCATGGGTATGGTTTCCACAATTCTGACCACCCATTTTTGTCCCCATCTGCCGAATCTGCCCGTGGATTGAAGCGTGTAGGTGGAGAATTTTGGGTTGGATTTAGTTGGGCATTTTGGTCATTCGTCTGCAGAAAAGCTGCTCTCACCTAAACCTATCAAGTGCAGTGCAGGTCATCGAGGAGGCTGTGGCACGGGCACCGTCCAAGTTTCCACTATTTCTCCCATTTTAGATAAAACAAAAGAAAAGAATCAGCGCCCCAAAAGCAACTTTGCAATCATCACCATTTGCTCAAGCTAGGGTGCTTTAAGTATAAAATGTTTATTAGATTTTGCATTTAAATTATTTAAAATTAAAATACTTCAAAATAACATGAATTTTTATATTGATGGAGAGGACTTACATTTCACGGGTAGGGTCTCCCCAGTTATACCAGCCTTTGGGGATGATGATGTTGTCCATGTAAGTATAAGCAAAGACGACTCTTGAAAAAGGTCCCCACGCCCTTCCAAGGTAGAGAGCTCCTGAGCCCGTGACCTTACAGTTCACGAATGAAAACCCCGTGTCCTCCAGCAGACTGCTCCTCCCTTGCGCCGTTAGTGCTCCTGTGTATTGTGCTATTGCATGCACGTGACACCTCTGCCATTCCAACTCTCTCTTATTTTCTTTTCTTTATAATCAAATCATATTTAGATTATCATCCTAATTAATCAGTCAGAATTATTACATAATCAATTATTTGAGAAATGATGCACCCTTTTTTTACTTTAAGATATTTTTTGGATATTCAAGGAAATGGTCCAAAAAGTTAAATTCATGACCCCATTTTCAATTATTGATTAGCCAATTTCTAGGATTCCAACTTTTAATTTACATTTCTTTATTCAGTTAAGAACAAAATCAAAATCAAATTATTATATTTTCTTAACTAGTTGGTCCCTCTGCAATTCATCCAGTGAACTTTAAATTCTATCTAATTAACGGCCAATTCTCGCTTATAGCAGATCTGCATGTATAGATTTTCCCACTACCATTTTATACACGCAGGAAATAAACAAAGGGTAGGAAATAAAGCAGACCTCAAATAAGGACAAGCCGTTTCCAAAGATGAAATCAACTGAACCTTCAATGTAACAATCCTTGTAATAATGCCTGCCCAGATGATCATAAAGAGTGTCCTGACCTCCCAAGAATCTACACCCCAAGAAAGCTGCTGTATCTGCTGATATTCTGAATGCCACTGCTTGCTTCCCAATTGCTCCCGGCGGTGGCACTGGTGTTGTGTTCTGTTCCACATTGCTTGCATATGTAATGAGAGCCAAACAGAGAGAAAGAGTAGCAGCAGAAGAAGAAGATGAAGACTGTTGTTACCTTGAATGTAATGTTCTTGGCAATGAAATAAGGTGAATTTACAGCAAAAGTTGCAGAACTGTAGGTCCCCATAGGTTGCCCTTTTGGCCCAGGTGTTTGAGCAGTGTCTCCCCATTGTACAATCGTTTTATCTGCTCCAGCTCCTTCTATGGTTATGAAGGATTTTAATGGAGGTATACTAACTTTCTCTCTGCAAAAATTCTTTCATATCTTAATAAAAACAAACCCATTGCGAAATTAGAAATCGATGAAATTAAATTGAAGGAAAATTCCCCTAAGAAAAAGAAAACAGAGCATAAAGTTCATGAGAGTTGAAGGAAAAAGACAAAACATAAAACAAAACCTGGAATCACTTTCCCATACTTGTTACGATAAACAAAAAATAATGTAGAAGTGAATATCGACAAAAGACTCAAGACTCAATGCTTCAGCAGAAACAGACCAATTTGGCAGAGCCAAAGCAAGACCAGCAAGAAACATAAGGACAAGAAAATATACATATATATCAAAAAACTCACGTGTAAACTCCAGCATGGACCTTGATGACCACTCTAACAAGATTGATAAAAGGAAGAGAATCAATGGCATCTTGAATGGATGTAAAGTCACCAGCAGCTGGATTCTTGTTGACAACAAGAGTATAAGAAGGGAAAAGCTTATTCTTTCCAGCTTTAAAAAGAGAGTGCTTTAAGCTGCCAACAAACTTGACCCACTTCATGAATTGTTGTTCTGAGAATTGGACTCTAGTCTCATTTATTGTTGGAAGATTCACGGGAGATTTCCGGGGCCTAATTCCTTTGGTATGGCCTAGTGAGAGGCCTGAATTATGGAGGAGAATGAGAAGAAACAAGATACAGAGAACATGATGAGAATTTGACATTTCTTTTTTTCTGAGCAAGAATGAAAAGAAGAATGCAGAATTTGGAGAAGGCAGGCAGAGGCTGAGTGGCATATATATATATATAGATGAGGAAGGAAGGAAAACAAGTAGTTGGTACTTGGGGTTTAGGTGGAAAGTGACGTTGTAAGAAGAGAGAATCATTGACAGGGAGAGTGAGAGGTCACGGGTGCTTCCACTGACATCCATGAAGAGAGAAGAAGGGCAAACGATGTAGGCCACAAAAGAGAGCTGGCTGGCCGTTGATTATTAAAAAAAAAAAAAAAAAAAAGAAAATTGCTTTACGTGGGCATTGTTTTGTAGTGCCCGTGAGTGAGTGTGGTTGTGAAGGTGAATATATTCTTGTTCATAAAAGATGGATAATGGATAATTGCTAATGGCTAATTGCTTTGCTGATTGTTAATGCCTTTTTGTTTCTATCTAATCACCCAACTCTTAGTTCTTTCCCGTGGCCCGTGGGTCTGTTAGCATTACCTAACAATCAATCATGACCGTCCAATAATTAGTCCTAAAAGTTGTCTGTGTGCTTTTTTTTAAGATGGAAAAATTTTCTGTCTGAAAAGCATAATTAATATTTTTATTTTTTTATTTTAAAATTTAATATTTCAGTCTCTTAACTTTAATTTCTTTTAAAATTTTTCTATTAAAAAATTATATTAAGTCTAATTTTAACAACGTGTTGAATTCTAAAAATAAATAAATAAATTTATTAATTATGTTATATTTTATGGAAAAAAAATTTATATATATATATATAGATTATTAATTTTTTTAATATTATAATCAAATAATGGAAAATAAATTATATTTTTTAAATAATTTTTTAAAAATATTTTTATGTAGAATTTATTTTTTAAAAAATAAATGGAACATAAAACTCTTTAATTATTTTTCAAATTAATTATTAAAAGTTTTATATTAAATAAATTTTAATATAATTAAAAAAAAATTTTGTCAAAAAGTAGATTTATTAAGTTAAGATGAAGAGAGATACAAACCATTAAAGTCCAAAACATCAAAGGGCTCTACGGCCCAAAGAAAAATAAGAAAAATAAAAAGTAATAGAAAATTTTGGATTCCAATAACTCAATCCGGTATAACTTTAAGCTACCAACGTACTTTTTCAAGGAGATCACCACCCATAGTTGAGGATCGACCAAAGGGAAAACTCCTTCAACAATTAGCAAAAAATGACCATAGCAAACATGCCGAGAACTACATGAGAGAATTGATTTTGATTCTTTTAAAGAGAGAATGTGTTCATTTGATATTTCAAATAGATATACAAATTAAATCCAATAGAGTACTGTAGAACTAAAGTCACTTCAAATCTAGTTGCAGAGAATCAAAAGAAAGTATTTACAAGCCACTGTTAATAGACTCCAAAATTAGCTAACTGTCGTGGAGAATCTGAGCAATGCGAGAGAAACTTTCTTTAACAAATAGGAAAAGTATTCCTTGTCAAATCTCTTATTATGTGACCATTCTAATTCTACTTTAACTAAAAGTTTCTTTAAAAAAAAAAAAGAATTTGGTCATATCAACTTTCGTGTGAACTGGACTAATACCAGTGGATAAAATTGTAACCTTTTGAAAGATGATTCAATTACTAATCAACTTTAGAGCAATTGCACAGAGTAGAGTCTCTACAGCAGTGAGGTCCTAATTTTGAATCCACTTGGAGACAGAAATAAAAATAAAAATTGTTCAATTGATATTGTTATTAGTTAGTTTATTATATCAAGTTATTAACTTTCAAAATGCTTAATAAAATTAATTAATAGAAAATATTTTATTAGTTTAAAAAGAGGATTAAATCTTTTTTAATGAAAATAACTTTCAAAACAAAAAGTATTTTTTGAAATTTGAGAATTTTATTAATATCAACATATTGAATTTATTAATATTCTTATTTTTTAAAAAAAATACAATTAAGTAATAAAAAATAATTTTCTTCAAAATATTTTTCATGTAAAATTATTTTCTTCTGAGGTTAGTATATACTAATTTGTGAGGGTAAATATGAATTATCATCAAGTTAGAGCTACTAGAAACTGTTGGTCCAATTTGGCTGCGAACTTTGAACAGTTTATGATTAAACTCAAGAATAGAGATCACTAGGACAAGAATTTCAAAGTCCCTTTCAATTGAATCGAACTTTTTACCAATAAGATTACAAATTTCTATATTTTATTTTCAAATAATTTCTTTATAATATAAATAATTGAAACTTTTGGTCATTTTTAAAGTAAAAAATCTTATCACATGACTAGACACAAACAGAAGAAGCTCATATCATGAAATTAAATCTACATTTTCAAGACCAATCCATGTTTTAATTTACCCATACAACATTTTCCAACTCCTTATGCAAATTTACATGTAAACTATACAAATTTTTAAAGAATTCACCTCTACAAAGTTAGATTTGATATTTTCAGAAAAAAATTTTCATCCCATGAAATAGTTTGTCTACTTGATTTGAATAAAGAAAGGACGAGGGACTTTACTCTTTAGGACTCCCCCTTCTCACCAGTTGAAATTTTAAGTAGGCGTTCCAAAATCCAAATGCTTCGTCGGGAAGTGGGAAATGAAAACAAAAATAAAAATTAGGTTAAAATCCATTATCTTAATCACACTTAACATTTAGAAACATTCTATTTTCGCAACTTATCAGCATTTGATGGTGAAACCATAATGAGATCAATGGGCGGACAAGTGGCAAACATGGAGGACCAGGACCAGGGTTTTAAAACCTCATTATGCTGCAAGCAGTGAACTCCGACTGCACAAGTCTATATCTATGCATGTGCACATTTAGGAATACAGAATATGACACCTTTTGGATGAGACTTCAGGGGGAGCAGAATATACCAGGAATTCAGGATTTCACCTGACACTAGTTGCGCCAGCCAAGAAAAGACAAGGCCAGATAGATAAAAACAGAATACAAATAATAGTCTCTGTTCTACTGATATAGTCACCGTTTGCAACCATTTATAGATTTGTCCAAGCATGGACAGTTGGTGCTGTTGATCCCAACAGTGGCACAGCAGCACTGCTAGAGGTTCTTGGGCCATAATAAACGCCTTGTTATTTACCCTCTCAGCAAAACAAAAATTATGACGCAGGAAAAAGCAGCCCTTCATGCAACTTTAACATGTGCATTTTATGTTGCTTTTTTGCAAAGCTACAGGGTGGAAATCTCAAAGACGAATTTTTCTGTCCAGTTGGGAATGCCAGCTTTAAGGGCCATATCCTACTCGAACATTGATTGTGCAGTATTTAGGGGCAGGATTTCATACCTTTGCAACTCAGCTCGATGAGCTACTAATCCAGGCGCATGTAAACAAGTAGAACTAAATGCCATTACCGGCAAAAGTAATAAAGCTACAACATGTAAGCCACTAAGGTACAAGAACAAAACGTATCTCGTATCATTTTGTCCTTTGATATAAAGCAACTTCAGAGACAACTAACATAAAGAGGCATAGTAAAATATCACATTGTAGGCTACAATTTAAAGAAGTAACTCCTCTCACTCGTACAAAAGGATTATTGCTGATTTTCAATGGTTCAAGACCCCCATAACTCAAAGCCATCCAAGTCATGTCTTGGTTCTGGCAGCTCTCCTGTGGTAAGCATAATCTTATCTCATATCAAATCTTGATAAATTGATTATAATGAACATACTACTTAAAGATAAACCACATTTTAGTTACCAGTAAAAATGACATTGCCATAGAACAAAAAGTTACAGATAGAAGATGACTCTCATCATATGAACTAGGCTTATTTCACAAGTCAACTCTCTGACGCTAACGAAACAGCAAATTAAGATCGGGAAATTGGGTGGTTGAGGATCAGATTATGCAGCTTTTGTGCAACATATCAGTGTTGCATCAGTTGATACATCTTATGAAGGAGGTACCTTTTGTTAACTTCCGCTGTGTGGGCATATAGCATGGCCTGCATTTTCCTACAGCACCTTGGCAGAAGTAAATATGCATGATACTTGACATTCTTTTTTAGATGCTCACTGTTATGGCAAAGCACTTTAGCTAACTTAATCCTAAAGTTATAACATAAGCATTAAATAAGCTTTTCTAAACTTTAGCTAAGCATTGAAAAGCTACAGTGATAAGGGATGAATAACATAGATTAACATCTCCCATGCCAGACTGATGGTAAATGATCATCGATAGGGTACCCGGCCACTACCAAGTATACACTCTACATGATGACTTCCTGATGTCAAACTTCTATCTATCTAGTATCTAAAAGTATCAAAATTTATTCCAAACAAACAGAGCAACACATTGTTTGCTTATAGTTTGTTGGTTACAGAATATGCAGTTATACATGTACAGATAATTGAAGTTGAAGTCATTTCAACTTTTAAATAATTCAAATGACAAAAAAAACAGAACTATATAAAAAAAAAAAAGAAAAGAACCATCAAACCCCTAGTTATTGCTTGATACAGTAACTGAACCAAATTATGAATCAGAGAAGAAAATCTAAAATGTTAACCCAATTGTGCTAAGTAGTCCAAATTATAATTTTGCCACATATTTCCCTCCTCTCTCAATTCTCTCTGAAAAACGGCAGCTAACTTTTGGGGTTTGGTTGCTCTTCAGTTAGAAGATGAGGAGTTTTTCCCTTTTAATCATCTAACAAAAGTCTGTATTCAAGATTTCAAGTCCACTGAGGATCTAATAAAAGGAGCCAGCAAAAATATAACGAGATAAAGGTATGTCAGAAGTCTGTTTCTCAAGATTGGCATAAAAAACGTTTATAAAGAACCAACACAAAAATTTATTAATCGTCCAGGCAACAGAAGGAAGCAGAGGCTGGGCATCAAGATTGAAGAAGACCATTTAAAAGTAAAAGAACCCAATGAAAGCCTCGTGATGGCAGAACGAGCATTTGCATACCAAGATGGACTCTCTGGGAGGCCATGGAATAAGTGTATCTTTTATTTTTATACTTTTTTAAAAAATTTCAGTCATAAATGCGTTAAATTATCTTATAATCTTTAATTATATGAGTGAATCACATTAATTATATAATATGCTTTTGAATACTAATTATATATACTTTAAAATAAAAATTATATAATTAAGAACTATGCAAAAGATAATATAATATTATTACTGAGAGTTATATATAATATAATTTGTATATTAATATTGTTATTGTTCAAATGGTAGTATTATTATTATTATTTTGAAGTTGTACACCCGGAGTTCTTAAAACTAAAATTTATCAAATTTAATTTTAAATTACTTTTGAATACTTTCTAACAAACATATTTAGAACTTATAAGTCCTACCATAATGTAATATTATTTCTTTAACCAAAAAATTATTTTTCATAATTTCAAATACTAATTATTTGTTTAGTTATTTTAGTGCAAAATACAAAGTTGTATATTTATTCGACCAAAAAGTTGAAATCAAGCTTATTTGGTCCTTATGAAAATTATAGGAGATTGTTTGGTTTTTTTCCGGGGGGAAAACCATGAATCAGAATAAAATAATTACATTATATGTAGTTAGCATACACTATAATGACAACAGATGTGAAAAATTGACAAGGGCAATATTTCATATATATCAGAAATTCCACTTAAAAGGCTGTCTTGCCAAATTTCTTTTAAGACCAGGAATTATAATCTCAACCTTAATCCAAAAAGGGCACAATAAACTATAGCATGGTATGAATAAGATCCAACATCAAAAATCCATATCAGCTATGCATCACAAAATGAATTTATTTCTCCATTGCAGTAAACATTATCTAACAATTTTAATGCCAAAAACCAAATAAGGCCTTGTAATCCAAATAAAGTGCATAATTAATTTCATCACTAAGGCTTTATCTTGGTTTATAAAGAAACTACAAAGCCTACCATCACCTATAGCCATATTCTATTTAATAAACTCTCTCTAATAGCTCTGCCCACATATCATATATGATCTGGAAACAATACTCTTCTTAGTCAGCCCAATGTGAATCAACCATCCCACCATTCTAAGTTAATGCAACTTCCTGCAGCATTCTCTAGAATTCATAGATTACCAAGTAGAATCTTGTATGATTTATTTATCATATCAATATCTCATTTCCCCACTTTGATTTTATAGGCACTAGCTTGTGAAAAATACAAGGCCACATCAATGCAAGAGAATGAAACAAAATCTACATTAAGGATTTATTTAAACTAAAATTGCAGAAATTTAAAACAAAATTAAAGGAAAAAAAAACCGACAACAACACTGCTGCCCACTGCAGCATTGCTGGCTGCCATATTGGGAAAGGGAAGAAAGAATATGGAAGATGAGAAGAAGAGGAGGAGGAGGAGAAAAGGGAAAAAAAAAAGAAAAAAAGAAGAGCAACTGCTGGTCCTGAAAGTGCAGGAAGTTGCAGACAGGGAGAGAAGAGAAGAAAAGAAAGAGAGATGAAGAGGAGAGAGATAAAAGAGACATACCTGTTATGAGAGCAAGAGAGTTGAAGTCTTGAAGTTGAAGAGGAAAGGAGGAGAGGCTGCTGTTGATTACTTGAGAGGCTGTTGGACACTTTAGGAGAGCAGAAGACTAGGGTCTTATGTTTTAAAAATAATTTAAAACTTTAAAAAGTAAAAGAACATTATTTCAAAGTGGCAGCACCTCACCCACCTCTCGCCTCCCTTCACTGAGGAGGGCACCCCAGTGAAGGGGGCCTCGCTTGGCGCCTTAATAACACTGGGTTCAAGTAACCAATACTAATTCATATCTGAGATAATAAGGAGATCAACAGAAATGAGGCAACTGCTTTGAAGATAAAATAAAATATGCATTTGGAGAAATAATTTGTACACCTAGATATCATAGCTTTTCTGATTAGTAAATAAATTCTGAAGCTGTACAAATCCTTGAGGTTTTTCCTTTTCTTTTTCTGGAGTGAGGGGTGAGCGGGTATAAGCAAGTTGCTGAGAATAAAATTGAGCATCAAAATGAGAATTTGACTTCCTGGTCCTAATATGCTATATACAATCGTGACAAATACATTATATGTACAATAAAGCACTTGTATGCTTAAGTTATTTACTTCCAAACCTTGATAGCCCCATCTCTACCACTTGAAATCAAAAGTCTTTGGTTCAACTTGACAGAAGCCAAAGAAAGGATGGAATCCCTATGGCAGCCAGCAGAATCAGTAGCAGCTGCTGCCAGAACTGCCTTTGCTGTCAACTTGGTAGTTTGATGTTTTCTTTTTGTCTCCTGTTGGCAAGGTAAGTAACTTTAACATTACATGTCTCACATAATTAGTAAAATAAATCAACAAACATGAGACACCTGCAAAAAAGCAAAATAATAAACATAATGTTCCATGCAAAAACAGAGATGTGAACACCAGACTTGATTGATTTGTGATCCCTTCACCATCATCTCCAGCCAGTTGCAATAAAAATAAGTTGATCATCGATGCAAATGCGTAAAATATGAATATCAAGAGAAACTTAGGAGGTATGGCCAGTTGTTTATTAAGGAGGGTAGAGATAAAGAAAATATTGTTTTTATTCTCCAATTCCTCACACAGTTAAATTTTCCAGATTATTGGACTGCTCCTCAGTAACCACACCTTTAAGGGGGCCAACATTACATATAAAATCTTGATTTAAAAATTTGTTAACTACACCTATTGTCCATATATTTCGAGGGGTTAAATTAAAAATCTTCTTTGAGGGTGCCAATTCTATAAAAATTTGTTTAATATATAATGAGAAATAAATAATTAATATTTCACAATACCTATATAGTGATCAATAAAATAATTTGAGAGACCAATAACTAAAATAAATATTTTTTCCCTAAGTATACACACTCACACACAAGGAATTTTGGAGGGAGGTTTTGGTGGGGGAGGGGCACGGGGCAGCTCCCCCTCTCCCCATCTGCAGGACCATGTTATCCTAAAAGGACAAATATATGATCACCCCAAAGGTAAAATCTAACTTAGCAAAGAAAAGAAAGGATTAAAAATAAAAAATAAATGACACCTCAAAAGAGAATTATTGAAGCTTTTCAGAGGACTACATTCTATACCAACATACCTGCACAACCTGCACTCCAAAACTTGATCTTATTTCAAATAAATCATCATTTCCAACTCCATTCAAATTTGGCCCACTAATACAGTAACTTCGCTCCGGGCTGCAATGATAATGAAACGGAATTAGTTAACTGCCATATGATGAAGAGTAGAAGGGATAAAAGGAGAAATTCATGCCATAACCTGCAATGATCCCATCGACGTATCTTCAAGTCAGTACCTCCAGTCAACAAATCACCTCCAGGCAAAGGAAGCATTGAACGGACACCAGGAAGACGGGAAGGAGGATCATTTAGCTCATCAACTCTATACTTTGGACTGACATTACGCCTTATATCTGGTTTAAAGTTTGCCTTACTGGATGGTTTGGCCAAGGCCCATGGTGTATCAGACATTTCAGTATCATTATCATAATTTGCCAGCCTCAGTACCTGGAAGAAAAATTGAGACATGCTAAACAATATCAACCATCTAGCGCATCATATATTAATAACAACAAAATTAGAAGATAGATAACTATCATTAATAACAACAAAGTTTATACTTTAATTTTTCTTTCAATTATATGCAGTACAGTATGGTCAATTCAATTGTACTACAAAAGTATAACAACCATTCTTCTAACTCTCAATAGATTTTATCTAGCTCCACGATGCGATATTCCTGATCAGGATTCATACAGGTTTGAGATGTTGTGCATCTGCCCTTCACATAATTTTAGCCAATAAATTTTCTCTGAATCACTTCAGGATACTAGTTAATGAACTTTAGTGATTAGAAAATGGTCAAATCTAGGGAGATGATATGTTGGCAAGAAAAGTACTAACATCCTACTATAATTTATCTAATAAACAAATTAGCTGCTGCAGAAGCAGAAAGAGCAAAGGCTTGAGCATTAACAATGTGAGACCAGAACATTTCCTTCCAATAATATAGCAAAGAGCAATACAACACTTACAACAGTATTCAGCCTTTACTCTTAAATCTGTTGAACTTGAACCTTAAGAATCCTAGTACCTAACTAACTTAGTCCTCCATCAAATGAAAAAGTGAACACACAAGGTTTTAATCTTTTCTTGCTTTTTTCAATTTTGCATGTAGGAATTTGTCACATGTTTTAGGAAGAGAAGAAAGAATTCTAGAAAGGTCTCGGGTAGTTAATAGCTGGAATAGGCGTGAATAGTAGTTCTTTCCGTTGTAAAAACTTGCAACTTTTTCTGTTGACTTTAGCTGACAGTTAAGGAGTGTATAAATTCCAGTAGAGAGATCCAGCTACTCTTTTTCCAGATTCATGAATACAATTACTCTCTCTTTCTCAATTGTTTCTCAAATCTCTGCTTCTCTCTCTTCTTCTTCTTCTTCTTCTGCTCTTTCTCTCTCTCTCTTTCTTCTAATTCTCATATGTGTTAGGGTTACAACCTAATTCCTAACAGAATTCTGCTGGTCAATATTTTGGCCCACATACCATGGATATTGTGCATTTAAAAATAAAACAATGCCATGTACCTGGTGACAGCTCCCATTCTCAGCATTCCACAGAGAAACTTCACTGCAACCAGCAGCAACATATATCATGGGTCTTGTATTAGATACACTGACATTTGGAGAAGTAACAAAAAGGCACATCTTCTCTATAGGGCATACGAGAGAATACTGCCATGAGTTCACAGGTATAAGGAACCTTAGATCCCAAAGTGTAAGCACACCCCTAGAAGATCCTGAGACAAACCAATTCCCACACGGGCTTGTTACTAGAGAAGACACATAGCCTTCCTCAGGAACAGCTTTTAATGTCCATGCATTTGCATTTGCTCTAATATCCCAGAGATGGATTCCACAATTTTGAGTACTATACATAACAATCTGACTAGCATTGTTATCAGATGTATAGTTCAAAAGGCTAAGTATTGCACCTTCCTTAATATCCTTCTTTTTTATATCAGCAATACCTGAATACTTCTCAACGACACTGCCAAGGCCTCTGGATATGTGATCAACAGAAAATACATGCATTGAGCCATCACATGCTCCAACAACTACTTGAGGAAAGTTACGAAGCATTACAGTGCAAAGTGCTCGGCTCCCTTCCAGGTGATATGTCAGCCTCGATCTGAAGGAGATGTCCTTTTCCAACTTTCTTGAATCCCACACCTTGACAGTTGAATCATCAGATGCACTCACAAACAGGCTATGATCATTTGAAATTGCAATATCATTGACAGCAGAACGGTGCTCCTGCAGATGGGCTACAAGCACCCCACGAGGTCTCCAGCCAGAGTCTGGTATTGATGTGGTCCGTGAAAAGGATGGCAATCCAGCTAGATCAGTCGGAGCAGAAGCATCTTCCACCGCAAAAGAACTTCCCTTTGTTCCACCAGATAATCCCATCTCCTGAAATTTACTGTTAATGTATGTTGTTTGATCATTTTCCCTGCTTTCTGGTTCATGAACCACTCTGTAGAACTGTTTAGACCCATTACTGATGCTGAATGATCCAGAAACCAGCTTAGGTGCAGGGACTGAACTGGCCAAGCTAAATGATTTATTTACTGGATCCATCCAAGGCATGTAAGATGAACCAATTCCAAGTGAGTTCATTCGCAATGAAGAATCAGAAGCTGCAGGAGGAATTTTTACTGCTCGCCTGTCCATGCTAAAAGAGTATAAAGGTATGCCCTCTGAGGACTTATCATATATGAAGCTATTGACACCACCAATCTGTGGAGACATGTAGCCTGAAAATTGCAACTTTTCTGAGCATAAAGGATCACGAATGTCAACCATACTAGAAACACTGCTCATATAGCCCATAGCTCTCAACTTTGCCTCACCATCCTCTGGTTTCTTGAACACATCACCATCATGTTTTTGAGTCTCAGAAATCACTTTCTTGTCAGACCAACTCTTTACTGAATTTAGTTCCCCATCTTCTCTTTTGAGTACATCAGTGATTTCCCATTGTTTGGATTGTGCTGATGAATTATACCATATTTTCCTCTGTCTCTCCAACATGTCTGAACTTCTAGCATTTTCCAAAACCTGGTAAAATACCTGCCTTGAGACAGGAGGCTTCAAACATAAAAGTAGAGACTTCTCAGAAGCTAGGGAAGCAGGTTGTCTGCGAAGAAAAGGCCGTATAACTGGTGCCAGGAAAACATAGGAATCCACTGCACCTAAGCTTTCACTGCTGGCTGCAATAAAAGTGACAGCTGACCTTCTAACCCATTGACTAGGATAACACAACAATGGAAAGGCATGTTCTATCATTTCAAGCAGTATCCTTTTCCGCAAGAAGCCACGTTTACAGAGGATCGCCAAACAGTCTAGTGCATTGACAATGACAGCCTCAGTTTGATCGCTTAAGGCCTGCTCGATATAAGGTAGAAGATACTCCTCCACACTTCTTTGTCCCACAAAAAAGCAGACATATACAATCTTTCCATAAAATAATGCTCTTAGCTGCTCATCCCGATCGTTTAGAAATGCAGGAAGGATAGGTAAAAGAAAATCATTACTCTGTCTCTGGCCAAAGAAGCAACACAGGTTGCCAATGTCCTGCAGGAGTGCTCTCCTGATATTTGGAGTTTGTTTTGGACCCATCACAAGCTCTTGAACAACCTCAGCAATGGATTTCCTCAATTGTGCAAGCTGTGAATCATTATTTACTCTCTGAAGGCGTCCAGATGTCTCATTGGATGATGCCAGTGACTTCCGTGCTGAATTCATTTCATCAAGAACACCAGCCTCACTCAAGCTTATTGAGTGAATTAAGAAACCATAAGCAGTTAGTGCCAACTTAGCTATATTGCTAGCATAACATATTCTCACACTTTCTTCTGGATCATCAGGAAGCATGGAAAGCATTGGAAGAATATATTCAGGGAATATTTTTGCATCACTAGGAGGAAAATCTCGAACTAAAGGTAAAATGTCACACAAAGTCTCCAGGGAAGCACAACGCACTATTGCTGCCGGGTCAGAAAGCATAGCAATTATATATGGTAGTACCCGCTGCAAGCGGTCTTCATCATCAATATATAAGGAAGACGACTTCAGCAGTAGTATAGCCCCTCTCCTTAAATGGGGCAACTTGACATTGCGTATGCAGGAACAGAGGAGAGAGGCAATCAGAACCATACCTTCACATTTCATACTATCTTCAGGTAATGGTAAAAAAGGCATGCCAAATGTATCTGACTGACTGTCATACTCAGACATCAATGAATTCAAATCATCCATGGTGATCTTTTTCAGAAAGGGATGATCATTTTTCCTAAATGCATTGGAGATTGCTTGAAGAAGCTCACCAGGTGATTGCATGCCACATTGCTTGATGTCATGGGAAAATGCAGAATTGGGTGTACTTTCGGGCCCCAAATTCACACCAGCATAGTCATTACTTTGCTTTACATCCCCAAGAAGGGTACTGATATCACCAAGAAGTTTGTATTGGTCACGAACTAAACCCTTTTCTGTCTTTTCATTCTTTACTGAGTCCATTGTCAAGTCCAAGTTTGGTTTTTCAACCATATCTAGCGCTAGTTTACCACTCATGGAATTCACAGATGCAGTTTCTATATTCTCTCCTGTCTTATCGCTCATCATTTGTTTAAGTATTTCATGGAAAACACTCTGGCACATTGCAACCTGACAAAAGAGCAGCAAGCATATGTGAGTACTTATAGCAACAAGGACACTCAAATTTCCATGGTATAACAGAATTACTTACCCTCATATCAGAATGAAGAGGATTCCAGCAGCAGTAGAAATTATGTAGAAATGGTGAGAAGTAGGCAGGAAACACAACATTAGCATAATTTTGCAGGTAGCTTTCAGCAGAAAGTCGAGCCTCTGGTTCTAACTGGATCATATGAAGAATCATCTTGCGGATTCCAGAATCTGGGATCTGCATTCACAGACTATTTGAATTGACAAAGAGAAGAATAATCACACTTACAAAATCTCACTGTTTATTGATTAGTTCTTGCACATGCTACAAGTAATAACTTAAAGGCAGGACAAGGTGAAAATCAAAGTTTGAAGGCTAGAGCAATACTTGCCTAGACCCAGTCTACATGGACCCAAGGCACATAACAATTATAGTGAGTCCATATAAAAATAATTAAGACCCATACATTTATACCCTGGATTCACATAGGCCAGATCTTCGCAAGATTTGCCCTTAAGGCTAAGATGGACCAGTGAAATATAGCTTGTGAAAAAACACATCACACTGTAGATGGCATGTGTTGGAAAATGGACGAGGATGAAAGACCAACATTGAGAATCTATAAGGTGAAAGGACAAATATATAAATGGTTGGGTTGCAACACCAACTCGGCTAGGTATTTTGATGTGTAAAGCAACTCAATTACACTTACATAATCCCATATTAAAATGCACTGATATCTAATGTTTCCAGCATTCTCTCCAGATTTAACATGATATTAGAGACTGATTTGGGTCATGGATTTTAGCGTGGGTTCATTTTAATTGATTGTCAAGTTACAACTATGGGGTCACACTAAAAGGGGGGGGGGAGGGGCGTTTAAAGTCCACATTGGGTATCTATAAGGTCAAAGGGCAATACATAAATGATTGGATTACAACACTACCTTACTAGCCATGTTGATTTGCAAACCACCTCAATATTAAAATGAATTAATGTCTAACATATCTAGCACTCTCTCCAAATTTAAATGCATAGCATTTCCAAAGGTAAATCAATACCATAATTTGAGAATAAGTTGCATCCCTCCCCCCCCAACAACACCACTTTTCCTTTGGTTGGTAATTCAAAGGCAACTTAGTTTTAAATCAATAACTAACAAAAGGCATATAAATCAGGACAAGTTAAAGAGAGAGACATAGAACCTTTTCAAGATGCTGGCTAGGATCATACTGTCCTCTGCGATAAGCAAGAAGCTGGGAGAGTTCAAACAGTTGCTGACCCTCAAGGAAAAGCTCTGCAATTACACACCTATTTGACAACATGATGATTCAAATAAGTATCACATCATGAAACAGCATAACAAAATATAGAAACCAATGCTTGAGAAAGAAAATTGCAAAATTGCTATCAAAATGGCTTTTACATTCTCTTGAGTTTGCAATGTTAACAAGACAGAGCTACAACAACATTGAAATAACACCAACTCCATCCCATGGATAGGATTCCATACTCTGACGAGGAGATCAAGGGCTCAAACCACATCAAAACAACTCATACAAGAAGAGGGTTGCATATATCAGACCCTCCTTAGAGATCACAAGGTTGAAAGCATCATCCAGTGTGACATTGTTTCACTTCCATGCCCTTCCCCGACAACCCCAGCCAAGAAAGCAAAATAAAAGAAGTGAATAGGATGAGGAGTTGGAAAGAAAAATTTTACAGGTCAATAATACCAGGTGAATAAAAGGACTGTTCAAAACTTATCCCAAAAACATAATATTCCTTAGGTCTTAAAACAGGTAGGATTTACCACATGTTTAGAAAATAACTAGACGTGCAAACCGACACCTTCACCGAAAAGAAGACTTGTTTTAGTTTCACAACAATAAAAAACACTGTTAAGAAAACCAAACAGAACCTACTTAAATTTTTATTTAAAAAAATTCGCCTTTACCTCATGCATTATTTACTGCAGAGATAATAATAGTCATCTCTAGCATAACTGCACAATCAACATGTCATTTGACAGCCATAACTTAAAAGATAAAAATGCTTGTAATTCCAAAACTCACCCTACAGCAAAGATGTCCATGGAGGGCCTTAATGGTGCATCCTGAGCAACTTGCATCTCACCTCCATGTTCATAAAATCTCTGAAAATTATGAGGATATGAAACTATAATCAACTCCAGAAAGACATATAAAATCATTTTTAAAAGCAAGGAGGGGGAGAAGAGATTTGGAAGACTGGTTACTCTAGAGAAAAATAGTAGCAAATGGTTCTTAAAACGTGTGAAATCTGATGCTATGTGAGCAGAACGTTGGGTGGAAGAAAAAAAAGAGGAGAAAGAAAAGAGAGAGGTAGAATGTGAGGGAAGTGAATACTCATTTCTCCTCTCTTGTCTGGAATGAGGTGAAAAGAGAGGGAGAGAAAATGCAAGAACATAATTTATGTGGGCAGGGAAAGAAATATTAGATAATATAATTAATAATATACCCTCAACTCATATTATAAAATAAAAAATAAACTAAGGGTTAAAAGTGCACCATCTTTCCCGAGATTTTCCCCTCAAACCCAGGTGAAAATTTGTAGTGGCCCAAGAAGACAACTTTTAACACGTTTTTCTCTTCTCCTCCCAACCTCTCCTCCCAAACAGATGAAAAGATGATTCTTTCACCTAATTTTCTCTCACCACTCTCTCTTCTTTCGCACACTTTCACCTGCTTCCCAAACACAGGGTAGGAGATGTAAAAGTAGCTTGTGACTCTTAAAGCCTTAAACACTAGGATTTGTCCAGCAAAAACAATCAATTGTATCTCTTATATCTGAAACCTTTAAATTTAATTCTACTCATTATCTATGTTACTAATTCAGCAGGTGGCTTATTAGAGCATTTCTAATGGAGTTCTAACTCCTTAGTGACAATGTAACTGATGAAAAACAAATTATATATATATATAAATAAAAAATTGCACTTAGAAGGGAAAAAACCAAATAAAGGAGGAAACAACAACAACTAAGTCTTAAATCCTAACTAGCAAGATAAACTAAAACTAGAAAGAGAAATTTATCAGAGATAAAGAAGAAGAAAAACCTCAGGTGCAAGATAACAGAGCCTCCTTCCTCCAGTGTCAAAAAAGAAGGAGAAATCCGAAGGATCATCATAAGGAATGTAAGTTGGCTTAAAGGATGCAAAGTCAGCAAGATAAAGCCAATTCCAGGAAGTAACCAGCACATTTTCACACTTAATGTCACCTGCAGCAAACCAAATGAACAAAGATGAAACCCAGTCATTAGAATACTATAGCTGCAAAAGCAACCTTCTCTCATTATACTGCACTCACCATGACAAATACCCTTCTCGTGGCACTGTTTCACAGCAAGAAGTAACTGCACAACCACAAAATATTAATTGGAATTGCACCCATGGTAAGTAATTTATGTAGAGAGATAAATAGAAACAAAGAGCTTTAATGTGTGTGCGGGCGCACATCACATGTCTGTATTGAGAGAGAGAGAGAGAGAGAGAGAGAGAGAGAGAGAGAGAGAGAGAGAGAGAGAGAGAAGGAGACCTGAAAAGCCAACCACTTTTTCTCCACTAGACTGAGGAAAGGTCGAGTACTCAATCGATCATGAAGATTATTGAAGAAATATTGCCTCAAAAGATAACCTGCTTTATCTGTTTCTTGCCAAAACTGGAAGAGAAACTACCTTGTCAGAAGTTCGTACTATAATGCCTAATTTAATTCCCTAACAAAGTTCAGATTGAGTAATCATCAACAAGATTCTTAACTATTTGGCTTCTGAAATCTGAATAACTATATAACAGAGCTAACTTATTCGTGCTAGCCACCAGTTATCTTTCTATAAAACTAAGGATATACTCAAATTCGCACTTCTTTATCTTATCCAGTAAGCTCAAACGCAAAGGTCTGTTACACTTAATTTAGCTCTCCTCCCTCAAGTCTAAGATTCAATTCACCAGTTCCCTACAAATCAAACAAGACAGTAAATTCTCCAGTTCAGAGCTTAGTTATCACCATTATTTAAAAGAATTATCACATCTATATTATCATTCATAAAACCGAAAACAACACCCAAGAAAAAAAAAAAAACACTCAAACCACTCACCTTCTTCCCTTCTTTCCCAACCAATTGTACCTAATTCGAGCCCAATCAAAGTTGCATTGAAGTAAAGCTCGCAGAAGCACATTAAACTTATCTAAACATCAAAAACTCTTAATTACGTTTAATTACTGCGTTTCCCACCAAATCAAAAGCAAAAGGCTAGCAATTTCCAAAATCCCAAAACAGAAAAAAGGAAATGGGAAATGGAAAAGTTTGGACCTGAAAGGGCCAGACGTGGGGGTGGTCAAGGGCAAGGAAGGTTTCCTTGATTTGTTCGAGACGGCGCTCGTACTCTCTGAGATTGATGGGATCGCCTCGCTTGAAATAAACCTTAACGAGAACCAAACCCTCGTCGTGCTTGCAGAGAATAGACTTGAAGAAGCGGCCGCGGCCAAGCACCTCCTTAAGGACCAAATTGTAGGAGGAAGGCAAATCGTGGAGGTAGTACTCTGATGCGGAGACTTGCGTTGTGCGGGCGATCTTGTTGCCCATTATTTTGCATTTGTTTTGCTCCTTTTGTCTGTGGTTTCTGTGTTGAAGAAACAATGTTTTTCGTCTCTGCAAAGCCAAAGAAGGAGAAGAAGTTAGGCTGTGATTATTTTGCTCTTTGATGTTTAGAAACGCTTTTTCCTTCGTTTCGGACCTTTTTGCTCTGACGAAACCAAGTCGAGCTAGTGGCAGCGTTTTGCTTGTTTGTTGTTATTGTTTTTCTATTTTAAACTCTTAACTGGTTTAACCCAAAACGGCACCAACTTTACAGTCGATTTACGATAGATCAATATTTCAAAATATGAATTTTGGGTTTTACCATAATTATCTCTTCAATTTACATCGGATAATTATTTAAGATAATTGTTGTTAGGTTTTTAAATTTTTAAAACTTCGTATATTAAAATTATTTAATTAAACTATTTCTATATTTCATAAAATAATAACTAGCATAAATAAAAAAAGTTTCAATATTTTATAATTTAATTTAAAATTATAAAAACTAATAAAATTATAAATTTTACCATAATTATATTTAAATTTAAAACTTGAATCGAGAATAGTGTATTTTAATAATATAGCAAGATAATGTAAATTATTTTATTATACTCATATCATATAAATAAATATTATTGATAAAAAATATAAAATTTTTAGTTATTTTATAATTTAATTTAAAATTTTAAAAATTAATGTAATTCTAACTTAAAATTTTTTAATTTATTTTTCTTCATTTTTATCTTGCTAATGTAAAAAATTATAAATTTTTCTTCTTTTTTCTTCATTTTTAGGTGGTTTTGGCATCAGAAATATGCGACAAATGAACCAGGCTCTATTAGGAAAGTTGTGTTGGCGAGCTTATAATAATTCGCAAGTTTTGTGGGTTAGATGTCTTTTCAATAAATATGAGTCAGGTTTTGTTCATTGGGAGGTCGCTAAGCGAGCTAATATGTAACATTCCAAAACCTACGTATAGAAATAGAGCAACCATTAGCTTTAACTTGTAGAATGCTAAAGTTAGAGTAATTAGTTTCAGGGGAGGTGCTAGCTTAACCTCGAGCTGAATAGGGGAGGTGCTAGCTTATCCATAACCGTTTGACAGACAATTGGTTTATAGATAGAGTATTAAAAGTTGTGTTTAGAGGTCTAACTTGCATTCATATAGAGTTATACATCCAAAGATAGAGTTAAAATAAGAACGACCAATAATAGTATTTTAATATTTTTAAGCTGTAATAACTGAATCATAGAAAGCCCAAATAAGAAAACATACATATCTTAAAATAAAGCATCTAATGCGATAAATAGGTCGGAATCAGGTTACTTTCGGGAGGTGCTTAAGGATTTCCCGACATGCTAGCTTGAGGTGCTTCCTAAAGCCGACGTGCCTGCTTAAATGAAATGAACTGATTTTATGACTATTGTCCATAGGGATAATTGCTAATAAACAGGGGAGACTCTTGCAGTTTCTCCAGTTAAAATTGTTTGTGACTCAACATGTGTTTAAACAACTTTAAGAACAAGTTATAGGGTAACAGCTAATTTAACTCCACATATGTAATTGCATATAGTATAGTATGTGGCATCCTTTATTAAGCTATTTTATAGACGGGTAAGGGGTGTTACATAATAGTTCAGTCAATTGGAAATCTTTTTGTTATGGTTTGGAGCTACTTCGAAAAGGGGTAGTTGTAGATATGAATAGTGGGATGCACACTAGATTTTGGCTGGATGATTGGCTTCCGATTGGGTCTCTTTGGAATTTTGCACTTAAACCATTGATTGAGTTGAATATGCAGGTTTGTGTTCGATATTTATGGATTCCTAATATAGGCTGGAATTGGGACATTTTAAATTCTCTTCTTCCTACTGTTGTCCTTTTATATTTCCAACCAATTACTTTAGTTGATGATATGTCGTGTTTGGATGGTTTTGCGTGAAAACATTCTTCTTCTGGCTTATATACAGTTAAGTCAGGGTTTGATACGTTTTATTCAAATGTGCCAGAATCTAATATGGATTGACAAGGGCTATGGAAGGTTAGGATGCCACAGCGAGTTCGATTGTTTTTGTGGGAAATGGCACATGAGAAAATCATGGTTAATATTCAACGTCGAAAGCGATAATTTATTGATTATGATTTATGTCTTCTTTGTGGAGTTGCAAGTGAATCTGTTTTGCATGCTCTATGAGATTGCCAACATGTGAAACAAATTTGGAATTCCTTTTTATCTACCAATTTAGTTTCTCCATTTTTTTATATTTTGAATGTGCCTTTATGGCTACATGCTAATATAGAAAAAGTAGGGTTATTGGCTAATGGAATACTATGGGATGTGTTTTTTAGTTCGGCTGTTTAGTAGTTATGGAAGCGAAGAAACTTGTTGATTTTTAATGAGAATAATGAAAAGAATACTATTGATGCGTCATTTATTCAGCTTCGAGCAAAAGAATATGTTCACGCATGGAGGTTTTCGGTGCAGGTTGAGTCTGGACCGACAGGCCGGTCTTTGAAGTATGTTTGGTGAAAGCCGCCAGAAACAGGCTGGGTGGTAGTGAATTCCGATGGTAGTGCATTGTTGTTAGCGGAAAGGGCAAGTTGTGCAGGTTGTTTTCGAAACAATGAAGGTAGATGGCTTTGGGCTTTCAACGGTTTTTAGGTAATTGTGGAGCAATAGAAGCTGAGCTATGGGGAATATATTATGCTTTAGTATTAGCATGGGATTCAGGGTGGAAGAAGATTGAAGTTCAAACGGATTCTCAACTCGCGTTAGATTTACTTGCAGGTAGAGGTGCAGGAGTTTTTAGAGTTCTAATTTGGTGAGAAATTGTCGTGATCTTATCAATAGAAGCTGGGAAGTCAAGATGGTGAAAATTTACAGGGAAACAAATGCGGTAGCGGATCGTTTGACTAATTTAATCATTGGTGATGATTTTAATTTGAAAATTCATCAATAGTCTCCTGTTACTATTAAATATTTACTGGATGCTGATAGGTTGTGACTTTCATGACTTAAATTAATAAAATAAGGGCTCTATCTCTCTTGTTGAGAAAAAAATCATAAATTTAATTTCTCTCTATTTATTTACTATTAATTTCAATAAAAAATGTAACATATTTTATATTTATTAATTTTTTTATTTTTAATACTTTATTAGAGATCTATCACAATAAAATTCATAATATTTATTATAAAAGATTATGTTAATATAATAAAAAATAAAAATTATAATTTTATTATTTATGGTTATATTATTAATATTCTATTACCGTTTAGCATATTAAAAATACAAGTATTGACGTTACATTAAAATAAAATATTTTAAAGAATTGTAATTAAAAAATAAAAAAAAATTAAATTATAATTTATTGTATTAAATAAATTGAAGTGAAGTATAATAATATGACTTTAAATTTAATCGGAAAGGAAGATAAATTTAAAGATTTTGAGTTGAATTACATAATTTTAAAATTTTAGATTAAATTAAAAAATAAATATAAATTTTAAATTTTTTGATATTAATAGTATTTATTTAAGACATATGAATATGATAAAATAATTTTTGCTATATTAAGAAGACACTCTTTTTAATTTAAGTTTTAAATTTGAATATAACTGTAATAAAATTTATAATTTTAAATAATTTTATTAATTTTTAAAACTTTAAATTATTTAAATTTTTTATGTAAATAGCTTTTAATAATATAGATATTTAAAAGGGTCAATTATATTTTAATTTTTAAATTTTAGTATAATTAATAAATTAATTTTTATATTTTAAATCAAATACTTAAATTTTTAAATTTTATTATCGTTTAAATTAAAAATTTTGTTAAAAAGTGGTAAATTAATTTAAAGTATTTTCTAATATTATTTTTAATTCTATATAAATTTGCTCAATATCAACAATACGCTTTACAATTAATAATATTTAGTATTTTTTTATAAATAGAGTGGCGATACACATGTATAGATATTGATGACTAATGGCCTCCAAACACCAATATCTGTCGCGGCCCAACTTAAAAAGGGACAGGGCGATCTAATATGGGCCTTAAGTGCAATGAAGGATAGCTCCAGATTATTGCAGGCCTGACTTCGGTGAACCAAATAACACTCGAATACGCTCGGACCAACTTGGTTCAAATAACCGTCAGTCTCCGTATAAAGACAAAGACAAAGTCCGCAATAATAGAAATTATGTCCAAATAGTATTGGAAGAAATTAAATAGTTGTTTAACGAGAGTAAAAATACAATATGTATATGCAGACTATCCACATGAACGTGACAGATGGATACAGGTGTAGGACAGTGGTAACATGCCCGAAAAAGATAAGAGGAAATGGAAATAAAAGGAAGAAGGAAGAAAATAGAGACCAAGCTTATAAAAACTCACTTAATCTTAAATCCATTTTTGGATCTCAGACATCAACTGGTGTCGTCTATGGGAACGAAGGGATCTTAACGTCACCTGAATTCTCATTCAGCCACTAAGATCCATGTGGCTAACCATGGTGAAAACCACACAGGGATCACTCAGAATGACTTGAGCTCGATATAGAAAGCATCTTATTCTCATTCCCTAGCCCGCCAACTTCGGTAAACCTGTCACTTGCATTGCCAAACCACTCACCGAACTCAACTGTAGCCATGCCTCATACCCCATTGTCAGACCAAGAACTCCAAAATATGGCCTTACAACTACAAAACACTGGCAACTAGCTAAGTTAGATGTTGCAACAGAGAAGTCTCAACACTCCACCGAACAGGCTACCTATAGCGAACGGGCTCAAGCACAGCGAGCCCCAACCCACTTTGAACAATCAAGATCCCCAGTAGAGCAGCAAGAGGACAGGGGAAGGAAATGAGGAAATAGGCCGAAGGAATGAACCAATAGCCCGACTTCAGAGCAGGATAGCAAAGGATCTCATAGAAAATGATGGAGCAGAAAGTTATTCATCCAAACCTGCAGAAAGGTCTGAAAGTGAAGAACTGGAAGGAGGTCATCACCGCCTAGAGAAGAGGCCCAGAAGGAATGATATAGAGGTCGATCAAAAGTTGGAGAGGCTAGAGGAGAAGCTACTGATGGAACTCAGGGCCAAGGACAATAATGGACCGATGCTTTCGACCTCATCACCATTCGTCAAACGGATCCAGCAGGAGACCATATCAAAGAAGTTCACGATGCCAATGTTGGCTGCATATGATGGAATAGGAAATCCTCGAGATCACATGCTAAACTATAAGACCTTCATGGAACTCCAAACCCACTCTGATGCCCTGATGTGTAAGGACTTCCCCACAACCTTGATGGGACCAGCTTGAGCTTGGTTCAATAGCTTGGAATTAGGAAGCATCAAGAACTTCGTTGGCCTGGCCAACTTATTCATCAGGATGTTTATTGCTGGAGTCCCTACTGAAAGGAAGACAAGTTACTTGGAGACGGTCAAGCAAAGGAGAAATGAGTCCCTAAGAGAGTGTGTAGCCAGGTTTAACTCGGAGGTATTGCAGATACCAGAGCTGGATGAAGCAAGAGTAGTGGAAGCCATGCAGGAAGGTACGATCTCTCCATAGTTTTTTGGATCCTTGTGTTGCAAGCCCCCAACTACCCTGCCGAAGCTGATGAAGAGAGTAAAGAAGTATATAAGGCAGGACGATGCCTTGGCCATCAGCCAGTTCGCATGGGAAGACAAAGAGAGGGATAGAGGCATTAATGATAGAAGGAGAGACATTCCAAAGAAAAGACTGGACAAAGGCCTAGAGGCACTGAATAAGCACAGATGGGAGAGAAAAGACCAGCGGCCTTATCAACCTTACGTTCCAACAGAAGCTACACCCTTGAATGTATCACGAGTCAAGGTGCTCATGGCAGTCCAAGACAAGGACTACGTGCAATGGCCTAAACCTCTAATAACTTATATGAAAAGAAGAGATCCAGACAAGTATTGCTAATATCACATAACTCATGGACACGACACCAACGACTGCTACCAATTGATACATAAGACAGAGAGACTGATCAAGAGGGGCCATCTTCAGAACTTTGTGAAGAAAATGGAAGGGCAGAGGCCACAACTAGGAGAGACGAGAGAAAAAGTAAGAAGGCGGATCGAAGCACCTATGAACGATGGCTCCAGTGGCACGATCAATATGATAGTAGGGGGAATAGGAGGTCAGATGAGCCAAAGAGGAAAGAAGAGGGGGAGGACTGAAAATAAAAGCAACATGGAGGTAATGCAGGTTACGGAGCATACCTCGATGGCTATCTCCTTTTCCCCATAAGACACACAGGAGGTACAAATGCCCCATGATGATGCCCTAGTCATTGAGGCGGTGATCCATAAATTCAAGGTTCAAAAAGTACTGGTGGTTGACGGCAGTAAAGTGAACTTGCTCCCCTACTGGGTCTTTTAGTAGATGAAGATACCAAAGGAGCAGATAGTGAAAGACCAGGCTCCGGTCAAGGGAATAGGAGGTACTCCCATAGTAGTGGAAGGGAAGGTGAAGGTAGCTCTCACCCTATGAGAGCCTCCTCTGTCACGAACACACCTATGCCGTGTTCTTAGTGGTAAAGTTACCACCAAGTTACAATGTCATTCTGGACAGGCCGATGCTATATGACTTTGAGGCCGTGACAAACATCAGATACCTGACCATGAAGTTTTCAACTAGTGGAGGGGTCGGTGTCGTCCGGGGAAGACAAAAAGAAGTCAGAGCTATATATTGGGTTACGGTAAAGTAACAGAATACTCAGCAGGAAGAAATCAACCCTGAGGTTATGGAAGTTTGAGATAAAAGAAATGAAGCCAGGACTGAACCAGTAGATGAACTGGAGACCTTCCCATTGTCGGAGCAAGAGGACGATAAGATCTTTAGCACAAACTCGAACCTAAAGCAAAGCTAGAAGGAAGCAACAATGGACTTAATCAGGGGGCATGCATCAAGTTTTTCCTGGAAACCTTCGGATATGCCGAGAATCAGGCCGAAAATGATGACTCACAAGCTTAAAATCTTTCTCGATGCAAAGCCAATAAAGCAGAAGAAGAGGGTCTTTGGCAAGGAGAAGCAAGAGGCCATGAAGGAAGAAGTAGAGAAGTTAGAAGAGGCAAGGTTCATTAGGAAAGTCATGTACCCACAGTAGTTAGCTAATCCTGTGCTAGTTAAAAAAGCCAATGGAAAATATAGAATGTGTATAGATTTTACTAATTTGAACCAGGTCTGCCCTAAAGATTGTTACCCACTTCCTAACATAAATAAACTGGTCGATTCTACGGCCGACTTCAATTACTTGTCATCTTTGGATGCTATGTCTAGATACCACCAGATTTCAATGGATAAGGGTGATAAGGAGAAGACCTCTTTCATAACAGAAAATGGGACATATTGTTACAAAGCCATGCCCTTCGGTTTAAAAAATGCAAGGGCCACGTACCAACGCGTGATGAATAAAATCTTTAAGAACCAGATAGGAAAGAGTGTGGAGGTGTATATCAATGATATGGTGGTCTTGGTGTTACAACATTATTGACTGAGGTTGAATCCAGCAAGGTGTGCCTTCTTCATCTGAGGGGAAATTTTTTTGGGTTATATGGTTAGTGGAAAGGGCATAGAGCCAAATCCAGAGAAAGTAGAAGCTATTTTGAATATGCCAGAACCGACCTGTGTGAGGGATGTGCAAAGGCTCACAAGACAAGTTATGACGCTCAACAGATTTATGTCCAGATCAGTAGAAAGGTGTTTACCTTCCTTTAAAAAATTGAGCAAAGTCTCTAACTTCGAATGGTCGAAGGATTGCCAAGAGGCTTTCAAAAACCTCAAAAATACCTCAGCTCTCCTCACGTGCTCATCAGTCTATTAACAAGGGAAGAACTC
Organism: Manihot esculenta; assembly: GCF_001659605.2. Classification (NCBI taxonomy): domain Eukaryota; kingdom Viridiplantae; phylum Streptophyta; class Magnoliopsida; order Malpighiales; family Euphorbiaceae; genus Manihot; species Manihot esculenta. Next base: position 31,337,691 of record NC_035176.2, on the reverse strand, counting down.
TCTATCTACTTAGTCGCATCAGAGTAGGCTGTGAGTGTTGTGCTGGTAAGGGAAGAAGCAGGAGTTTAGAAACCAATCTTCTATGTTAGCAAAGTACATAAAGGTGCCGAGGTCATATATATGAACATAGAGAAGCTGGCATTCGCCTTACTATTAACAGTGAGGAAGTTCAAGATGTATCTAGAAGACCATCAGAGAATTGTAATGACATATCAACTCTTGAGAAAAATCTTGCATAGGCCCGAGACCTTGGGACAAATGCTAGCCTGGTCAATAGAGATAAGTCCATACTGCCTCATTTATCGGCCTCATACAGTAATTAAAACACAAGTATTGGCAGATTTTATAGTCGAATGCTCATTCAACACAGTAGAGAAGGAGCAGGAGTCTTGCAGGAGGTCGGCGTCTTGGGAGGAACTGATATCTTGGAGGATGCTGACACTTTGGAGTAGCAAGAGTCTTAGAGGAGGCCGACGCTTTGGGATAGCAGGAGTCTTGGAGGAGGTCGATGCCTTGGGAGGAACTGATATCTTGAAGGTCGCAGAACGAGAACCTCCTGACACCGGCACCAAAGCTAGTGAAGATGCAGGGGTGTGAGCAGGAGGACGAATTGATGACGTTGGAGTCCCAGCATGGAAGACCTCTTGGGCAACATCAGCAACAAATTTGTTAGCCCGGAAGGCTGCCAGGGTGTCCTTAAGGTTCTCTTGAGACAAGATGAAGTTCTTAGGGAACTTGATCTTGTCCATAGGCACGTCGGAAGCTAAAAAAGAAACAAAGATTTAATCAGAACTCAACATCGCAAAGAAAAAGAAAAATACAAGAGAAAAACTTAAAAGTACCAGCTTGGTGATAGACCTATAGGGAGGACATGAACGTGCACTTCTCAACGTCATACTTCTTCTTTACAGAGGTCGGTCAGAGAAAGCATATCTGATCTATGAGGTTTATCCTAGGGAACTCGTTGCAACCTTGAGGCACATCCCCTCAAGATAGGTTAATGTTCCATTCGACCCTAGAGCTATCCTTTAGCTCAACGACAACAAAATACTCTACCCAGCTCTTAATTGAATCTTTGTACCTAGTAAAAATGGATAACCCTGCTCAGTGACTAAAATAATAAAACCAAAGAGAAGACCTAACTAGACAAAATAAAGTAGAAAATAAATCGACAGAAGTGGTAAATCCAACACAAACAAATTGAATTGAAGCAACACATGAATAGTATGAAATTAGGAGACAACATTCGGGGAGTTACCCTAAAGCGCCGGAAGACCTCAATGAAAAAAGGGGTAAAAAGAAAAATTAACTCAAACTCGTGCTACTTAAGGAAAAATACCAAACTGCGCTCCTGTTGAGCGTCTATCAAGCCCGTAGGCGGTGGGTTAGGAAGGACTATCTGCTCTTTACTCAGGGGTGCCCTAATTTTAAATATCTTCATATCTATTAGATCAGGAGAAAGATGTTGAAGCAGGAAAGAAAGGGTAATAGGAAACTAAATCATCTACCGTAGGTATTTCAGTAGAAGTCATAAGAAGAGCAATAACGTACCTCTGACCGAAGAATCAAGAATACAGAGAGAATGGATGCAAAATAGCATAAGTGATGCAAGAGGAAGAGCAACGAATGGAAGTGAGATTCAAAGCGAGGAAGACGAAAGAAGTAACGTCTGATAGAACTCTCTTCTTAAGCCGTGTAAAAGTAATTGGGAATTTCGACATTTACTCTTTTACTAATCATGAAATGACACTTGATGACTAATGGGCTCTAGACACCTAGGCCTGCCGCGGCCCAAACAAAAAAAAGAACATGCCGATCTAATACGAGCTCAAAGTGTGATGAAGGGATAGCTTCAGATTAATGTAGGCCTGACTTTGTGGACCAAATAAAACTCGAATGGGCTCGGAGCAATTCAGCCTGAACAACCATTAGCCTCCGTATAAAGAGAAAACCTGCAATAATAGAGATCGTGTCCAAATGGCACCGGAATAAATTAAATAGCTGCATGACAAGAGTAAGAATACAATACACATGTGCAGACTGCTCGCATAAATATGACAGATGAATACAGGTGTAAAATGGTGATAACACGCCTGAAAAAAATAAAAAAAAAATAAAAAAAAGAAAAATCAAACTTACAAAAACTCACTTAATCCTAAAATCATTCTTAAATTTCAGACATTATAAATATTATATTTATAATTTTATATACGAGTGCCTCTTTTGTTTTTTTCTGTAAATATGTTAAACGCAAAGTTGAACTCAAAATATCTAGATAATTAGATAATTAGTTTTGCTACTCCTAGTAATGAATGACAAACGAATGTCTCGTAATTTAATGCTAAGTTGCTCCGGACGTCTAAATCACAAAGTAATATAATGATCTCTTTGTTTCCAGAACTCTCTTAACTTTGGCACTAGAATTCTAATTGGCGTGGGTTATGGGCTTGGACTACGAGTATTAGGCCTGTTGTTGCTTAGTTTTGTTATTTTTCCAACCTACTTTCATAGCTAATAGGATTTGATCAAGCCCTTTTTCTAATGAAATCTAATTATCTCCTTAAACAATTCTAATGTATTCATAGGCTGTTAGCTAAGCGTAGTTGCTCCTCACATGTTAATGTCTTCTTATTGCACAAATCATATGGCTCTTAAATTTGGAAAACTTAATGTCTAAAACTGATTTCAATCTTCTTTTGTCTATTTTTGTTTTGATTATTTATATTCTTAGAACCCTCAATGTCGTTTCTGCTGCTTTTATTTAGGTTTCAACGTTTGTTAGTAACCTTATCTAATATTTTTAAACTCAACCTGAACAATAAGAGAGTTAAGGGATTTAAAATTAAATTATAGTCAGATTAGAATTTAACCAGTATATTATAAAATTAAAATTAATAATAATAGTTTTGTTCTAACCACTGCTTGTACTTTATAAATAATTATTGCTAATTTAATTTTAAGATTCAAATATTTTTAGAAAATAATTTGAAATTTTATGTGGGATTTTTGGTAATTATTGCTAATTTAATTTTAAATACAAGATTTATGTGTCATGAATGGCAGAGGGTTTATTTGGGATTTTTGGTATATTTTTTTTCTCCAATTTTAATTATTTGAAGATGTTTATGTATTAAAATTATATTGAAATTTTATATAAAATATAAAAAAAAATAAAAAATCTATACACGATCTATATTTATTAGATTTGAATATGTAATTTTTTATAATCTCAACAGTATTAAAAATCTTTTAAGATCCATTTAAAAAAAAAAAAAAAATCTTTTTAAGATTTTCATCCAAAGGATGGAAGCGGAAGTGATCAAGTCCTGCAAGAAAGAAAGATGTTATCATGAAACTCATGTCTATTGCCAAAATCTATGTAATCATAAAGATTGCAGAAATAATGGGCTGAGAATTTTGGTGTAATTGGTCCTAAGTGTTAGGATTACGTGTGTGTCAATGATATGTAAAAAGGAAAAATCCAAATGCCTACTATTTTAAAAACTCGACATATTAATCTTTATATTTTTTTTTCAAATAAAAAATTATTCTATTTATTATAAAAAAATCTTCAAAATATATTTTTTTAAAATATATGTATGAATGTGAAGCAAAAGAATAGGCAGCAAAAGCATGTGGTGCTCCTCTTTTCCCCAACGTTATCATCACCAGTTTCCAACTCAACCTCCTTATCCTTAATTCTATACTCTTATCTTACCCACCATTCCCCTCCAAATTAAAATTGTTTTTCTCGTTGTATATACTTACACATTTTAATTTTCACCGTGTTTGGGTTTCATTACTATATATAGGAGTCAGTATTATTTAGTTAAAACTAAAAAAATCGATGGAATCGAATTAATTTAAAATTTTAGTTTAGTTTTTTATTCATTTTGATTTGATTCAATTTTTAATTTTAAAAATTTTAGTTATTTCGATTCGGTTTGATTTTAATTAAAAAAAATTGAATCGAATCGATTAGTGATAATAATATATTATTTTTAATAATATAGAGATTACATCATATTAAAATTAAAATATTCTAATCAAATTTTAAAATATTAAAAATAAAGTGTAAAAAATAAAAAATTTATTAAAAATTTAAATTGATCAAATCAAATCAAATTGAATTGAACTGAATCAGACCGATTCAGTTCGATTCGATTTTTAATTAAAATCGATTTGATTTTTTTAAAAATTAAAATTTTAATTTTTGATTTATTTAAAATCAAATCGAATCGAATCGAATTGATCGATTGTTTATCCAAACTACAAACTAGGAGTATCCCTGAAAAAAAAAAAAAAAACGAAAGGTAGTAGGATCCTTGGCAAACAAGGATTAGTGGGAAAATACCCACTTCCACCAGAGCTTGTCGTCTAAACTAATTCTCAAATCAAGATTCATTCTTGAAATATAGCTTTTAATATTTGGGTGCCTGTAAAACATTAAAATTTGCCACTGCTTTAAGAGGCAAAGTAGCCTCAGACAGTGACCCAAGTTTTCTCCCATAAAAAGGTTGGTGACTCAGATTTAGATGTCTTCAAATTTAGACCTTATCCACTTCCTTGTACCATGGGATGCTATTCAATTTCCACCATTAGTATATGAAGATGATGACGATGACGACAAGTCACAGGATAAAGAAAAATATATATTAAAATATTAATAATTCAAAGAATAGTCAATTACCCTTTACCTTTTCTGCTATAAAATAATATTTTTTCTATGTGTCGTCAATATATTACTCATCAGCTGGCCATATATATATATATATGCTCTTTCTGAAAGACTACATAGAAAACTAAGAGTCTTCAACAACATCATCTTTTATATATTTTGTTATTGCTTGTTGCTGGTGATCATCAACATGGCTGAAGCAGCAGAGCAAAATTTTTTGGATATGACTTTGCAAAAGATAAACCCTAATAGAGACGAGCAAGATCTCTTCTGGGTAGGTGGTAATGGTGCTTCTGAGTATGAATCAACAACAGCTGAATCCTCCATGGAAGCTTCAATCTCTTCAACAGATTTAGAAGAAGATGCATCTTCATCATCATCAACATTGAATGGACCTCTGTATGAATTATCAGAACTCATGGCCCAACTTCCCGTCAAGTAAGTATAAATTTTATATATATATATAAAAAGTTAGGATTCCTAATTTTAGATGAAACTTGATTATGAAAAAGCCTCTAATAATGTATTTTTTTAACTCTTGAAGGAGAGGTCTTTCAAAGTTTTATCAAGGGAAGTCTCAGTCTTACACATCTCTAGCAAGTGTGAAGAGCTTAGAAGATCTTGCAAAGAAAGTGACTGTGATTCCATACAGATCTAAAATGAAGTCATGCAAGAGCTATGCTAGGGTTTTAGATGTTAACAAGTGTTACAGTCCAAAGGCTGCCATATCAAAAAGGGACTCAAGATCAAGAGGATCTTTTCTATCTTCTTTAGGAAGGAGATGAAGTTCTTTAATGGGCGATTGCTAGGGCCTCTCATCCCTCTGCAACGGCAACTACTACTTCTGGAAACCATATATATGAAAACTTAATGAGTCTGCAGAATTAATATTGGAAGCTAGTGAGTGTTTTTTTGGTTTTTACGTGTGAAGAAATTAGGAATGAAAATACAGAAAGCATAATTATTTTTAAGCATGCTGCAGTCTAATGGAAACCAAAGAAATAGATACATTTTTTTATTCAAGTAATCACATTGGCAAATCCAGGTGAGTTCAATTGGCTAAAGCTGAAATACGCATGAAGGATCGATTATCTGTTCTGAAATTAGTTGAACTTAATTAATTATTAATCTGCCATCAACTTTTTTTTATATATAATCGGCTAATGGAATTGAATGTAAAGTTTCGCAACTGCAACCCATTTCAATTTTCAGTACTGAAAAGAAACCCTAAGGGCATAGCAAAATTAACCATTTACAAGCAGTCTTAAGGGCATAGCAAAATCAAACCCTAAGAAATGAAAATCCGTCATAATCCTGATTGGATATAATATCCCAAACTAACTTGGCTCTTTGGATTGAAATGCCAAAAAAAAAAAACAAACTAAATAGTTAATTTTAAGAAAAATACACAAACTTAACAGTAATTTATTAAAATAATACCATTTAGATTTTTTTTTAATTAGACATTTATAGAGCCATTTCCCCCCCCTACTAACCTTTCATATTTGATTTGTTTCATCAGTCAATTAATTTACCATTTTTAGAGACAGAATCAGGTTAACGAAATTACAGCTTTTAGTCTTACTGTATACTATTAAAACCATATTTCTAAAGCCAAATCACAAGTTATCTATTATAACAACCTTTAAAAAAAATCCAAAACAAGATTAACCAATCAAAGCAAGACTAACCAAGTACTCCTTTGCTCAAGAGACTGAAATGAACTTCACCGCGTAGGATAAACTTATTGGCTCTCTAGGCTTTTGCCTGAACCGACTAGAGTTGGCTTCTAATATTTAATTATGTCTTTAATTATAGGAGTATTTAACATCCAGGAAGGTTGCCTAAAAACAAAGTTGGGTGGCAGGCAACGTGTAGGTGATGGGAAATATCAGAAACTCAGTAAGGTTCAATCCGTCTATTTCCTCTAGAGAGTGAGCCCTTTTTAAAATATTGAGAAATCATATATGAAACCTAACTACTAAACGAAGAATCTTTCCGACAAAATTGCCAAGAAATGATATGATGATCTTTATACAATTTTCAGTGTCTCAAGAAAAATAGACAAAACCCCTTTTTCTTGGGTTTGTTTTGTCATATCTTGTAAACAGGTACAATTCCAAGAAGGAAAAAGCATTTCCTCATGACCACGGCTGTTGCTTCGCACAGCAAGAGTCTACTCGTTTCCTCGGCTGACCCAACAACCTGCTCAATTTTCCAATATCACATTGTTAGCTCTTAGGTTGTAAACATCTTAGTCTTTATATTATTGTCAATCCACAGAGGAAAAAAAAAAGGGAAAATAAAGAAAAAGGAGAGAACTAAGATTTTAGCATAGTTGGACTGGACCTGGCAATTGGAATAAAATTTGGTGAAGTATTCAGATAAATTATAGAGATATTCACACAACACATTTGGCAGGAGATTGGTGCAGGCCTCCTCAACGGTCTGAAAAGTAGGACAAACGCATTCATCATAACTCAACTTGCAAAGCCATAACTTTAAAATGCACGGAAGGCAAGGTGAAGAAGCAAGATATTGGATTCTTGATGACATTTCTTACCTCTGCAAACTGTAGTAAATGAAGCCCTAGTGCACGCTCATCAGGATGAGCCAATACCAAAACCCCAGTCTACATCACAAAAATGGACATGAGAAGCGAGAATAAAATAACAACAGCAACTTTGATACTTGCGATGTCAACTGTCATTACAATCCTTAAAATCCACAAGCAACTCAATAATAAGTTTAGAAGTGGCAAAGAAATTAAAATTTAGCTATCAGAAGACTGTGATATAAAATATTTGCCAGAGGTTTACACGAAATTTTGGTCATAAAGATAGAGTCGGGGTATAAAGTTACAAGCAGTAATAAAACTAGCGCGCAGCATGTCCATTGAAAATTCTCTATCATGGTCAAGCCACTATCATGGAAGTATAAAAGGATTGTCACTGTGTTTAGATTTGTATTGGAATTAAGTCATATGACATAAACAATTGACTCCAAGTGATATTACTAATGCAGTCAAGTCAGAAAAAGAAACCACTTTTTTGGGGTTGAATGAATGTGCAACATGAATTTCTATGATAGCTGGAGCTTCAACTAGAAAGTGAACTTACTTTCTTCAATTCTTCTATGTCTTTACCCGATTTCCTGATGATTGAACAGATCCGAGCATGTGCATATAACAAATAAACAGCAGTGTTTCCCTGTTCAAAAATTTTTCAAGATAAGAAAGCAACGAGAACCTTATGACATCTATGTCAAAGCATAATAGGCAAGTAAAAAACTCATGCATGGGGGTGGTAAAACATAAGAACTAGAAGTTCATTATAATGCACAAGTTTAGCTTCTAGAAATTCAGGTAATCTACAATCTAACAACCAGCAAATCATATATTTACATTTACCTTATCATTAAGCATCTGATCGTAGTTGAATGTATAATTGGTCAATCTGTTGTTCTTCAAGTCAGCATACCTGAGAAAAAGAATTAATAATGTAAAATGCATCAAAAGCATAGTTCACAGATAAATGAATAAAAGAACATGTTTATATCGATAAGCAATTTTGTACAAAGAAATAAGCACATAGTAATCCTCAAGCAGCAAACTATCCCACAACTTGGAAGGGTAAACAATGAGTTCTACTCATGGAATCATATGTCAGATATGCAGCAATAGGGCAACACATCACTCCCTTTCACATTGTTCTCAGATCTGGCAACTTCAGGTTGTTCTTGCATAGGAATGTCATCCAAAATATAATGGAATTTTTTTTAACATTTGATAGGTCCAGTTGTACAAGATTTAAGATTAAGAAAAAGGTAAGTGCAAAACCAAAAATTATGGGTGTTCTGGAAACAGAGATGACTCTCATTCATCTTGTTGCAATTTAATTAGATAAATTAAACAGAGTCTTCCATCATTCAATGAAGTTCTAAGAATTCAAGGTTTTCGTCATAAATCCAAGAAGCCTCTTACTAGTTAGGAATTTTCCAAATTCTAATACCATGATATGGCAAAGAGAGATGCAAATACCTACCCACATTAGTTATTTTTTCGAGTATATATGTGCTGCTGTTAATTGTCCAGCCCGTAAAAGTGAATTCAATTAACCATCCACAGTAGCCCTAATATCTCCCAGTTATGGCCCCCAACAGGGTAGTGAGATCCATTGATCCAACAACTCATACCTGCAGCTTTGGCGCTAGAACCTCTAGGCTTCTACAATTATAAACCCTAAACCGAAAAGAAATTCCTATATATTGACTCAAACTTTCACCTCTCGGCCACTGGACTTCATTATTTCTGAGCAAACTTTTTGCTGCAAAAAGTGGAACTATTTTCTCTTGCTCAAAACCATAAAATCTCTAATCTTTTCACTCCCTAGGCCATCAGGCCCACCACAAGCAAATGTTAGAAGTGTGCTCAATCCTAGAACAAAAGACACCACCAAATGAACTGGTCATGATTACAAATACAACATACTCAGAAAAAAGGAAAGTTGAAAATAGTATAGATAGCTTACTTGACAGCACCATAACCAATGGCCTCAGCAGTCTGCTCAAGCTCCTCTTCAGTCCACTCTTCTGCCTTACCTGTCCATGATATGGAATAATATTTATTTGCTATATAAGTTGAAAGCCTATGTGGAAACAATCTAATCATGAAGCAAGGTAAAGCAGATTCTATATATTGTACAAACATAAAGGATGATAAAGTTTTAAGGCATATGAGTAGCTATTAACATATAAACCATAGATCATTTAGTTATTATACCACGCTCAACAAGTGCTGCTTTGCTCCGAGCCTTTGCTTCATCCAGTAAATCAACTAACCGAACCACTTCAGTGGCCCGAGTTCTAAAGCGCTTGCCATCATCTCCAAGAACAAGGCCAAATCCAACATGGCTAGCTTTAGGAAATATTCTATCATCAGCAGGCAGCCAACCCGCACGTTTGGCAGCCTGAGTTAGAAACCAAATGATTGTTAGACCTTAACTAAAAATTAAGAATAGCACTAAGTTTAAAGCATAGAATGTATGGAAATAAATAACAAGTTGGGTATTTTCACATCAAAAAGGACTAATAAATGGGATATAAAAAGTAAAGCTTAGAACCTTAACAAGTTAAAGATCATGCATAATGCACCATTCAACATATGGTGACAGGTACTTACTTTGAATACCATATCAAAATGCTGCTGCTGACCAACATCAGTAACATATATAATCCACTCAGCTTTCTCTTCATTAAGGCGATACCTATATATGTCAAGCAACATGTGACATTTTCAATTTTCACCTCCAAACCCAACCTTTTTCTTCCTTAACAATGCACCAAAACATGCAAAAAACATATGGCATCAAATGAGCATTAACAAACTCTGTACGCGCAAACATCCTTGATGCCTTTTACCAAAAAACAAGTTAAAAAAGTCTCCAAACATATGCACCAGCAATATTTTCCTAAAACAAACAGAGGCCAAGTTGGTAACTTCTAGAGGTTATTTGAACTATCAAAAGAGTTAAGAAAAAATTGAGGAAAAGCCAAGAAAGTCATAATAATCTTACATTTTAGAATAGATAGAATCTAAAAACTATTTAGCAAACCAAGTCCGATTAATGGAATTTCAAATTTTTCCGCACAAAAACACAGATCACACAGTAACAAGTATAGAAACCAGGGACTAAGTACTTTGCATAATAAGATAATGTCACCTAAAACTCCAGATTTTATTCAAAGTGGGAAAATAAACTCACCAAAGGGCAGCTAGATCAGTTGAAGCATAATTGTAACCACCATCACTCTTCACAACAATAAGAGGTATATTAATTCCTTCAATAAAGATTACACGAGCACCTTCACTCTCTTGAACTAATCCTTGATTGGTCAATGCCTCTATAACCCCAGGAATGAATGGACTGTAGAAACTTTCTCCCTGCAAACAAAAAATATATAAAGACATTTATGTGAATTTGCTTTCCATTTTTTGCTTATTGATTATGTCATTGAAAAAAAAGGAAATTGTTGGGGCTTGATGGTTTTAATAAGGTAAATGGAAATATAATTATTCTCATCCCCTGTCACACAAAGGCTTCTTGAAACCCCCACCAAAAGGAAGGGAAAAGAATGCAACTTGAACTTTAACCATCATTAATTTTTCAGATATAACTTCACTAGAGACACTCTCAACCCACTCCAGCAAAACATCCATACAAAATGTATTTTTATAGCATATCCAAGAAATTGAAAAAGGAAGAAGCCTTAGCAAATGACATATATTGCATCAAACTTGATAAAGGAATTTAGCATCAAGAAAGAACAGCATGTTGCTAATTCACGAACCAGCCCAAGTCATATCTTATTTGGAAAATTCCACGGCTTCCTAAAACAGTTTATGTTGATATTCACAAAAGTTATCATTTCATTATTATTATTATATAGAGAAATACGAGTATCTACCTTTTCCTCAAGATGAACTCCAAGGCGTTGATAGACCTTATCAAACTCCTTCCTGCTGATGTCGCAGAGCTGTGCCCATGCTTCGCGGTACTTGGGCTCTCCACCCTGTATACAAAAAGAAACATCATATTCAATCCCTATCCTAAAAAGTTCAATAAGTCCAACACTACCACTTTACTATGATACTGCAAGACAGATCAACTTATGTGTTCTTCAGGTCAAAAGTAAATAATTTACCTGAAGGCGAACAACTGCTTTCTGTGCCCTCTCCTTAAAATCACAATCAGCATCAAACCTCTGTTTTGAGGCCTTATAGAATGTCTGTGATGCATCACTCAAGTTAGAATCACACAACAGGTAAAAAATGTATAATTGCATCTATGCCATAAAATGTATAATTGCATCTATGCCATTTTCCGAAAACCACATCATTCAGTGCTCAAGTATGAAATATTTATCTAACAAGAAAAAAAAAAGACCACACTGACTTCAATATTCTCTAATCTATCCAAGTGATTATCATTATAGATTTGAGTTGACATTCTATCTCAATTATGATATTACACAAGAGGCTTCATTTGATACAGAGGAAATGAAATAACCAAATGGCAGGATTTCTTATTGTCTGGTGTTGGTGCACATTTGGGACAGGACAAGGGATGCTCTTGCCATATCCCAACCTTGATATTTGAACACTCAAGGAAGAGAGCACGAGTTGTTGCATTCTCCGGACAAAATCATGCAATTTATTCCAAGAATGCCCTTAACCATATAGGAATCATGTTTGAATTTTCTTTCTTTTCCAAATTGAAAATAAAATATTAAAAATGTGAAAAAATTAGACATTATTAGATAATTAAATATGTAAAATAAAATATCATCTAAGATGAAAATAGAAAATAAAAATAATTTGAAATAAACATTTCATTTTTCACTTGTACATATGGTTAAAAAATACCTAGTTTATAATATTCATGCATAGCGGTACTTGCTGCTTTTCAAAATTAAAACACAACAATATGAGAAATTTCCACTTCAACATTTTAGATTTCATAATTTACAAAATTGAGCAAGCCTTCAGTCACCTGTAGATCTCCAATGTCTCTTTCATTAATATCTTCAAAATTTGGGAACTTTTCGAAGAGGAATTCAATCAACATACCAAACTGCAAAGCAAATTACAGCATTCAGTACAACATGCCTAATCATACCACTGAAAACTGTTTGATAGAAGATAAACGTCAATCATACTGGAAGTCTATAAAAAAAAGAGCAAGAGATGAGGAAGAAAGGTGAATTAAAAAAAAAGGCTCTCATAAAAAAGGAATAGTGAATATGCAAGAAACAAACATTCTCTGAAAGCGAAATACCTGTGTGCCCCAATCACCAACATGATTTCGTCGAAGCACATCAATATTCGAAAATTCAAGCATTCGGGCTAGAGTGTCACCGATAATAGTAGACCTTAAATGGCCAACATGCATTTCTTTTGCGATATTAGGTGAGGAAAAGTCAACCACAGCCCTTCTGACTGAAATCTTAGGCGCCCAAGTATCAATTCCATCAATTAGCATCTTTTGAATTTTCTGCAGCCAAAGCAATCTAAGATAAGGAATTTCCCACAAGTCTCCTAAGAGCAATACTAAATCATGATAAGGTAAAACAAAAGTCCACACTAAAAGATCTTAAAGAAGAATATAATAACCACCAAGAAGTTCATAAAATAGGCACACACCTCAGCCAACCAGGTCTTTGACAACACAATATTCACAAAACCAGGTCCTGCCACAGAGCAAGATTCTATCATTTCAGAAGGAGGAAGATTCCTCATTATAGCCTGCCAAAAGAAACACCGAAGATAAAAGAAATGCTTTTGACCAATTACTCAGTGCATCAATCAGGGAAAGGAAAAAATAACGCAGGAAGAAGGAAAAGAAAACAATTCATGCCTAATCAAGTGGGTTCTAACATATAGATCCATACCTGTCCAACTGCTGGAGGGCCCTTAAAATCAGTATTTTTCCCTTTTATTTTAGACCAAAGGCTCATGGCATTATTACTGCACCAAAGAAATAGTAACTAACTGAGCACAACAACCAGCAGGAATTCAGAATCCAATATACTTTTACTCCTGCAAGAAGAGATAAATACTACATTTATAAATAGATTCAGCCGGTGTATTACCATTGGTAGTCGCCAAATTTGGCTGTGCAAGCAGCAACCAAAGGCTCAACGTCGGGCTCACTAGGGACAGTCTCTCTAAGAGATGCTTCAAACAATTTCGCCAATTGTTTCTTTAAATTACCACCATTCTCCTCACTCGTCTTCACCACAAATGTTCAAACATTAGCTCTTTTGCAATGTCATTCTTTACTGACATTTATACAAAATCAAAAATTACAAATTAAAAACTACATAAATAAACTCACATTCGCCATGGTCGATATCGACTGTGTCTTTACAGCTAAAGCAAGTCTTCTGGATGTCACTTTTAACAAGTCTGTCTAGTTTCAGAGGAAAATGATAGTATGAAAAACCAACAAAAAAAGCAAAAGCAATTCAAATTCCTAGAATAAACGGAATTCTATGAACTCTATTATAGTATTACAAAAATGAGCTCCCATTAAAACAAAATCTGATTCAGAACCAGCAAAAGAGCAGGAAACATAGGTAGCTTGAGACGAAGCTGAAAGATAATGCTAGGGAACTTACCAGAGGTAGAGAAAGGAGAGGAGTGGAAATGAGATAGACGATTGAAGGAGATGAACGGAGAAGGAGACACCGACGCGATCAGAAGAGTTAAGGAGGACCCTATCATGTCTTCTTCTTTTTCTTTTATCTTTTTTTGCCCTCCTGAAAAACCCTCGCTCTTTCTGCTCTTACGTGCACCTGCCGTCACTTGCTCTTCAAGCCAATTTGGATTTTATATATTTATTTAAAATTTATATATAAAATATTTATATATGTTAGTATAAATATTTAATTTACATTAAAGTAAATAAGTCGATTCAATTTGTATGTGGAAAAAAAAAGAGAAAAGAATAAGTCAATTTTGTAATGGCTTGGTTAATTTTACATACGTATTTTATGTAAAATAACAAATTAATAACAAAGTGATACATAAAAGATATAAAATAATTTTAAATTTTAAAATTTTAAATAATCATTGCTGATAATAAAATAAATCAGTAAAAATTTATTGAAAAGTAAATCAATTTATGTTTGTAAAAAAATAAAAATAATTTATTAAATCATAAAAATAATAAAATACTAGTGATATGAAATTGATATTGGTGAATTTGGAATGAAATTATACTTTGGTTACCTAATTCTACAAGACAAAGAAAATAAGGCGATGGATATCCACGGCCGTTATTTTGATATTTAAATTAATAAATTTGAAATAACAGTGAATAAAAAACTTTAAGAATATTTATACGAGAAAATTGTGTATATTTATTGTGATTATATTTTTATATTATAAAAAAATAAAAATAAAAATATTATTATTTAATAATTTGATAATAATATAGCCGACTCGTTAACTAATTGATCGAAAATTCTGTGATTACAGGAGTAAAGAAGATGGAAGAACATCTCCATTCTAGTTAACCATGGAATATAATTTATATATATTAATTATAATAAAGAATCTTTACAAAATTTTCATAGATGGAAGCTGCTCTATTCTTGCTAGAAAAATAATGAATATTGTTGTTCATACAAATTTTAGCAGTTCCCATATTGGAGAAGTTTCTCAAGTAGCATTTGTTAGCAACATCTCCATCTATCGACAAACACTTAGCTTGAAAATATAAATTTTTAATGAGATATCCTTGTATTGAGAAAATACTAGAAATGACAGAAAACATCATATTTAACATTAACTATCACCAATTCTTTGGAGAGGTAAGCTAGAAATGGCAAAATGCATTGTGTCATAAACCTTCTCAAGAGTCGATCCCATTTTACTCCATGGTTAACTCATGATGGTTACCATGGTTAATCCCATGATGATTACCCATCACAGTTAACCTATCATGGTTACCATCATAGTTAACCATGGTTAATCTAAGATGGTTACCCATGTTAATCCATGTTACTTCCATATTGATGATCTGAGATCCAATAGAATAGGGTTTTACAAGGGTTTTGTGTTACAGATTAAGGCCTTTTTTTTTCTGAGGAGGGGACTCCTCTTTTATACATTGTCTTGCTTGCTGGTGACGTGTAAAGGTCTCTCCAGGATTGGGCCACGCGTCTCTGCCATGCGGATTCGGAGGTACTAGGGTATCAGCCGCCTGCTCCATGCGTAACGGCCTCTGATTCTCCTCGTGCGTACGTTCGAGCGGATCTGCCAGGCTGTCTGGTGAATATTACTCCGGATCCTGGGCTGGGCTGAGAGTTGGGCCGGATGCTAAGCCTGAGTGAGGAGGGTCTGTTTCGTGCGGGCCGGGCCGACTTGAGTGAGGAAGATGGGCCGAGCCCGGCCTTGAAGGTTGGATGAGCCAGGCTTGTTATGTACATCAGGTATGCGGGCCCCTACGTCGTGGGCCTTGGGCTGTGGTCAAGCCCCTGGTCTGGGGTGAAGGAATCCAGCGGTCATCAATTGCCCCTTCACCTTCTCGGCTGTTATTGCTCCAACTGCCGAGGGGGTGAATATCAAGAACTATTATGATCGCGTCTGTTCGGGTTCAGGTGCCTTAATAACATCCTTTCATCTTTCAGTCGTTGCGCAGTTTCCGAATTCTATCTGCTCTTTCCTCTTTCTGTCTTTTCTCTATTTTTCTTGTCCTCTGCCGCCTTTACTTTCTTGTCGTCATTATCTGGACATCTCCTTTCTTTCCTTTTCTGTGAATATCTTTTAGAAATCTGACATCATTAGCTTAGGGTCTATTGTAGCTCTGCCCCATGCTAAGTCCTCAGGCTCCGAGTATATACCAGCGCCAGCTTTTCTTCATTCTTGGGCCTTCTGTTGAAGCGAGAAATTCTTGTTTTATCTGTGGCAGGTCTATCCGACGCCTTCTTCAAACAGATTGCCTTGCGCCCCAGAGGTTTGCCTTGATTGTGCTCTCATCATCTTAAGGGAGAACTGTTTCTGACTTGTCCCTGTTTTGAAACTTTTGGCAGTTCCTGAGATAAAAATGGGTCAGTTCAAAATTCTTGAAAATTCAGTGTTACCTCTAAGGCGTCTGGATGGTGCATTGAAGATTCTTCGGATATGGCAGGCGAAAGGCGAGACCATTCAGCAAGCTGCTGAAACTGATTTACCCAGGTCGTCTGGCCGGCCTCCTCCTCTGCTTGTTGTCCGGGCTCCAGAGAAGTTCTGGACTGTTGAGGGGTTCGATCTTACTTTGCCTTTTTCCATAGAGAAACAGGGAATTTCCTCGATGCCCCTGTTGTCCTCTTTTGATATAAACGGGAGTGGCGCCGGCGCTCAGCTTGCTGTTCTTTTTGGTGTGAAGTACCAGTATTATTATTCCCTTTGGTGTGAAGTACCAGTATTACGTGAGACTGGGATCTGCTGCACTCAGTCAGGTCTCCAGCGATTTATTCGAATGTGTACTTCGCGATCTCTTCGGGGCCATAGCCTCGAAGACTTATGTTTTTCATGTGTGATGCACGGCCGGCATACCATATCTGAGCTAGTTCGAATGTATCGTGCATCACACTTGGATAACCGGACGTTCGCCCAGGGGAACAGTGAGAAATGCTTATGGGAATCAACTTGTTCAGTTCCCCTGTGATAGCGAGACAGATCTTGGCCTTTTCTGAAAAACTCTCATTCCGAGCTACGAGAAGTCCTCCGAGCTGAAGACTAGAATAGTAGGGTAGGTAATAGTCGTAGATGAGGAAGTATCTGGATATGTAAATTCTTTAAGAATAGTCTTTTATCCCGTAGTGTAGGCCTTTGTAACGGGCTGTAATGTGCTTTTCTTTTAATGAAGCTCTTGTTCTGCTCTCATGCTTAAGCTGTTCTTCTTCTATTATGTGTGAAATACTTTAGATTGCTCGCCTTATCATTTTAACCAACTGAGCTCTGTCCTGCTTTTTCCCGAGCTAATCCAACCTATCTGCGAGCTCGGATGAGTTGAACTCCGGATCCACTTAGTCAACTGGGCTTCCAAGTTTTCGAACTGGACTGTCTGACCGACCTGTGAGCTCGGTCTTTACTTCGATGAATTGAGCTTTGAGTCTCCGTCATCCGATCGGGCTCTCAGGTCATGTTGTCCGAGCTGAATTGACCGATCTGAGAGTTTTGTCTTTGCTTAGTGAAATGAGCTCTGAGTTTCCTTTAGCTGGCCGAGCTCTCAAGTCATGCTGTCTGAGCTGGACTAATCCGACCTCTGAGCTCGGCTTTATATGAGTTGAACTCTAAGCTCTCAGCTTTGTATGACTCCGAGGTGCTTTTGGCGCCTTTTTCCGATCTTCCACCCTTTGTTTAGTAGTGGTAAATCAAATCTTATAACTTTTTAAGTGATGCGTAAGTCTGACCTTTATCATGCTCCCATTTGCTTGTACTTTTGAGTCTTTTCCCTCTGTTTGCACGGTATTGACTATAGGGATGGTAAAGTGGTAGGCTAAGTTGCTCTGACTGATGATTTGGGCCTGTATTATGTGAATGGCGAATGGGCTTTTAAATGATGGACTGTCATCGTATACTTGGCCCTTGATAGATGTAGAGAAGCCCAGCGATCACCCTTTTGCCCCTTTACCGTCTGGCCGGTGATTTCCTAACCGTTCGAGAGGGTAAACTTCGAGGACAATTAATGATCGCGCCGCTCCAAGACAAAACTGTTCAGTATCAGCGTTTTGCCTCATAATAGCCTTTCTTTCTTTCTTTTCGAATTCTTTCTGTCTTTTGAAGAACCAGCTCTTGGTTGCTCTCTGTCTTCCTGCAATTCCTTCTACGTCTCTTTTTTCACCCCATCGTGTTCTCAGGTACGCTTCCTTGTTCTTCCATGGCAAGTTTAAAGCTTCCTGATGTTTTTGACCTTGAGTCGCATATTACCCCTTCCAACATAGCTAATCACATTTCCCGGAGGCTTTTAGACACTCCGTTGTATCTTATTCGAGCACCTCTTCCGAATGAGAGGATAGTTCTTCCTTACCCTTGCCCACCTGGTTTAGTGGATCCCCAAGGGGTTCGTAGCATAGTGTTTTTCCTGAAGCAGAGAGAATTTGGTCTACCGCTTCCTTTTACCCCTTTCTTTGTTGAGGTGTTTGAATACTTTGGGGTAACTCCTCGAATGTTATCCTCGAATTCCATTTTGTTCATGTCCTGTTTCGAGTCTATCTGTCTGGGTTGGGGTTTCGCCCCTACAGCCTGTCTGTTTGTCACATTTTTCCGCCTGGTTAGGGCGAAGCAAAACTTCTATTACTTTTCCACCCGTAATGGGCTGTCTCTTCTTACGGGCTACAAGGATTCTATAAAGGGATGGGTAGAGAATTTCCTTGTGGCGGAGTTGAAATTAGGGTCCTGCCGATCATGGGATGTGGACCTAAGGTGGGGGGAGATCTTTCCGGGTTGCAACGATCTGCCCGAATTGAGTCTCATTGAGCAGGTCGGGCTGCTTCGACTGACTTCCGTTGAGAGGAAGTATGATGTCGAGAAGTGTATGTTTGCGTCCAACCTTAGGGATATCCGGGACACGGGTATAGTGCTTTGTCCGGCTATTCTGTTTCTTCTTTGCTTATGATATCAGGAAGTATGCTGATCCTTTGTAACTTCTTGTTTCTTGTAGCTTCTGAGGTTAGAATGGAGGGCATCAAATTCCCCAAGAATTTTGACCTGTCTCGGGAGAACATGCATGCCATTTTTGACGCCTTTGGGGATGGGCGTTCTGTAACTGAGATTGCTGCAGAGCTGGCTCAGGCCGCTTCCTCCAAGAAGATCAGCCGACCTCCCGTCAAAGCCTCTTCTCGAACTTCCAAGCCGAGCTCTCGCAGCACCAAATCAGCTCGGTCATCTAGCCATGGTGGGTCGAGCTCGACCTCGACGCCTGCTGAAGGGTTTAGATCTGTTCCAGCCTCCTTAGAGGTCGTGAGGGAAGCTTCCCTAGCTGTTGTGGAGCAGACTCCAGCTACTGAACAAGTGGGGCAGGGTGCCGTTCATTCTGTTGAGGAGGTGTTAGGGGAGAAATTTAAGTCCCCTATTGAAGATAAGGAGATCTCTAGGACAGGGATGGAGATCGTCCTCCTGGAGGATCAAAGCCCGGAGGTTTCTGGTGAAGGTGCCCCTGCCCCTGTGAGGACTGAGCCTGAGGGATCTGAGGGTGTCCCCTCAAAGACTGGGGGCAAGCGTCCGACCCTTTCTGGAACGCCTGTCCCATCTCCTGCTCGGAAGAAATCCCGGACTGCTGTGGGTCCTTCCCCACCTCTTCCTCCCATTGGGAAAGGGAAAGGTGTTTCTGCTGTTCCTTCGTCGTCCCCTATTGACAACATTCTGGACCTGTCAAGCATTTCCTCGGAGTCTCCGGCCTCCGCCGTTGCCGCACTTCTCCGGGAACGGATGTTCGGCGGGATAACAGAGGCTTCGGATCCTCGTCTTCTGGCCCTGACTGGTCACTTGGCCAGTTCTACCAAGGAGCAGGTGTCCTTCCAATCTCGCTCTCATGAGGAGCTCGGATCTACGATTGGAGAAATGTTGCTGATGGTAAGTTATTTTTTCACCTTTCTTTGAGTTTGCTTTGTTTCTTTTCTTGACAATTGTTCTTCCGTACTAGGTGTTAGGCCTGGTTATGGAGGTGGATGCCCGTGATCTCTCTCTCCGGGAGTCCATGGACCGCCGGATCGAGGAGGCGCGTCGTGATGAGAACCTGACTGCCACCAGCGACGCAAGGGGCCACCTGGCAGCCGCCCGGGAGCAGATCCAGTCTCTCCGAGTGGAGTTTCATTCTGCCCTGGAGTCCTCTAAAAGAGCTGAGGACAAAGCAGTTGAGGCGGCAGAGCATAGCAAATCCCTGGAGTCAGAGCTATCTCGTACTCGCAGAGTTCTCCAGGAGTCTGATGAGAGGGCAGCTGAAGTGGAAACTCGTTGTGTAAAGGTTGTAAAACAGCTGTCCTCTATGACGACGGCCCTTCAGGAGAGGGATGAGGCTGTAAGCCAAAGGGCTGAGGTCCAGCGCCAACATGAGGCCTTAAAGGCTGATTTTGAGGGGCTTCAAGCTCACCTGAGTGAGGTGAAGGCTCAGAAGGAAAGTGCCCTAGCCCGGGTGGAGGTCCTTGAGCAGGAATTGGGCACAAGTTCTGAACGTATCAAAGATCTGTCTTCATCGACTGAAGAGTTCAACCTTCGCCAACAACAGCTGAAGAATGAAGTCAGGGCTTTGGAACGTAAAAGTTTAGCCCTGCTTGAGGTGGTAAAGTATGCGGAAGGGAAGGCTCAGCTGAAGCGTGAACAGTATATAGCGGAGTATCAGGAGTCTGATGAGCTGAAGGTTAAAATTGATCAGGCCTGTGAAGCTCATCTTCAGGACTACAAAGACTCTTCTGAGTTTAAGGAATTTGTGGCTGAGGCTTGTGAAGAACACCTTGATGAGTATAAAGCTTCTGGTGAGATGAAAAAGGCTATCCTTGAGAAGGCCTACCGTATGTATGTAACTGGCTACAATCGTGGTTTAAGAGAAGCTAGGCAGGCTCCTGATATTCCTTTGGCCAAGCTTCGTAGGCGCGAAGTGGACTCAGATGGCGAGTCAGTGCTGTACGGGGAGGATGATTTCCCTTTGCCCCGAGGAGATTCGCGGAGGAACATAGACCGGCCAGCTGAGTCTTCGTCAGAGGAGTCTGAGGTAGGGTCGGAGGAAGATGATCTTGATTCTGAGAAGGACGGCCTCCATCTTAGGTCAGAAGTTGCCCCTACTATTAATGTTGAGAGCTCTGGCCCCAGGGACACCGAGCTTCCTTCGGGGGTGGCTGTAAATAGAGATAATGCGGGCGAGGACGGTCTTGCTGATGTAAGTCCTTTAAGGACTATCTATCCTTCTTCTTCGCCGGAGAAATAAATTGTAATAGTTATTAATGAAATATTATTTTCCTTCTTGTTTTTCATATTTCTTGACATTTATCTCTACTCTTCATACTTGTGATGTAAACTACATCTTTTCATTCAGAGGCTCTGAATTAAGCTTAAGTTGCGAGCTCAGCGCTTAGCTGATAATCTGAGAGATCAAGTCTCGTACCTTTTTAATGACAACTATCATGTCAGTTGTTGGCTTTTAGTCCTGCTGTCTTTGTTGTAATTTCGCATATTTGTTTCAGATAAACTGATTTAGGCTTGTAATATAGGCTTTGATTATAGCCTTTTTATTCTCCTAAGGATGTCGTCATTTATGAGTCCTGCTATGGAGAGAGCTCGGCCTTTCTCTTTGGCCTTCGTACCTTGATCCCTTAAGGATATGAGCCAACCCGAGCTGAGAGCTCGGTCGTGGGTTTTTGTGGACATCGGTCCGGGCTGGGAGCTCGACCTTGAGTATTATAAGGATATAAGACCGTTCGAGCTGGGAGCTCGGCATTTTTTTTTTTTTTTTTTTTTCAGGAGATCTTACGGGATCCTGTTTTCTTTGAATTTCCGGGACGACCTCGGGGCCTCGCCGGTAGTTTTTTTGTTTCCAGGAGATCTTACGGGATCCTGTTTTTCTTTGAATTTCCGGGACGACCTCGGGGCCTCGCCGGTAGTTTTTTTGTTTCCAGGAGATCTTACGGGATCCTGTTTTTCTTTGAATTTCCGGGACGACCTCGGGGCCTCGCCAGTAGTTTTTGTTTCCAGGAGATCTTACGGGATCCTGTTTTTCTTTGAATTTCCGGGACGACCTCGGGGCCTCGCCGGTAGTTTTTTTTGTTTTCAGGAGATCTTACGGGATCCTGTTTTTCTTTGAATTTCCGGGACGACCTCGGGGCCTCGCCGGTAGTTTTTACAAAATTCAGGCTCATTGGCCTTACTGTCGCTTCGTCATCTCAGCTGGTTTTTGTGCCTAACTGAGGTCTTGTTTGCGAGGGATCTTTTTGAGCCCTGTTCTTTTCCTTATCATGAAAAATGTTTTTTTCACACAGATAATCATATCGTATAAACAATTTTCATTTATTCACATTTATCAAAATACGATGTTTTGTCTTTACAAATATTTCAAGGAAAATACCTTTTTAAGTGCTGGATGTTCCAAGCATGGGGCTCGGGGTTTCCTTGCATATCTTCAATTCGGTATACCCCGGGCTTAACCACTTTTGTCACCTTGAATGGGCCTTCCCAGGTCGGTGCTAGTTTGCCTGCGGCTGCTCTTTTTCCAGTAGCTTCCAGGTTTCTTAAAGTCAGGTCTCCCACCTTCAAGCTTCTTTCTCTGACCTTTTGATTGTAATATTTTGCCGCTCGTTGTTGATAAGCAGCAGTTCGGACTTGGGCTTCTTCCCTAACTTCTTCAAGAGCATCTAGGCTACTCCTTAATTTGTCCCCATTAGCGTTTTCACTAACGAATCGAACTCGATGAGTGGGGATCTGCAACTCAATTGGGACTACAGCCTCTGTGCCATAAGCAAGTGCAAATGGGGTTTCTTGAGTGGGCGCTCTGGGAGTGGTTCGGAGTGCCCATAGAGTGCTATTGAGTTCTTCTGCCCAATTCTCCTTTGCGCCATCCAGCCGTTTCTTTAATCCTTGAAGGATAGCTCTGTTAGTGACTTCTGTTTGACCATTAGTCTGAGGATGAGCCACGGAGGAGAATTTATGCCATATGCCCATGTTTGTCGTGAAGGCTCTGAAAGTGCTGCAGTCAAATTGTCTGCCGTTGTCTGAGATAAGTACTCTTGGTATGCCAAATCTGCAGATGATATGTCCCCATACGAAATCTATCATCTTGCGAGCTGTGATTGTGGCTATTGCTTCTGCCTCTGGCCATTTCGAGAAATATTCCACAGCCACCACTACGAATTTCCTTTGCCCCGTAGTCTTGGGGAAAGGTCCCAGGATGTCAATTCCCCATTGTGAGAAAGGCCATGGACTGGATATGCTTGCTTGAGGAGTGGCAGGGGTCCTGATGGCATTAGCAAATCGCTGACATACGTCACACCTCCGGACAAACTCTTCTGCTTCTTTTTTAACAGTGGGCCAGTAGTATCCTTGCCTGAATATTTTATTGGCTAATGTCCCTGCTCCCTCGTGAGCTCCACATAGGCCTCTATGTATTTCCTCCATTACCTTTGCAGCTTCTTCCGGACTCACACACCGGAGCCATGGGCTGGATTTCCCTTTTCTGTATAAAGTTCCCCTTATTACTTGGTAATTGGCAGCTCGAGCTGCTATCTTTTTGGCTTCAACTTTATCTTCGGGGAGTTCGCCCTTCTCCAAGTATTTCAAGTATGGAGTCATCCAAGTTGGGCTCTGCTCCACCTGTAGTACCGTACATATTTTTTTGAAAGCAGGTGTGCTGACATGCTGTATGTAGACTTCATCAGGGAGCTGCTCTAACTCTTCTTTGGTCAGCCGACTAAGCAGGTCTGCCTCCTCATTTTCATCTCGAGGTATCCTCTGAAATCTCGTAAATACTCCTCGGCGCGTGAGGTCGGCTTCCACAGCTTTTACTTTATCAAGGTAACTCTGCATGATGGGATCTCTGGCCTGATATATTCCCGTCACCTGGTTGATCACCAGCTGAGAGTCACTATTTACTTCGAGGTCGGTTACCCCTATTTCCAAAGCTACCAACATTCCGTTCACCAAGGCTTCATATTCGGCCACATTATTAGAAGCTTTGAATTCTAGCCGTAAGGCATAACATACTTTAAAGCCCTCCGGCCCCTTAAGTATTATCCCAGCGCTACTGCCCTCAGAGCCTGATGCTCCGTCTACATATAGCTTCCAGCTGGACTCTTGGGAAAGCTCTCCCTCTCCTTCTTTTCTTGGTATCGCCGAAGATGATCCTTCCTTTTCCTCGTTGAATGAGCATTCTGCTATGAAATCAGCCAGCGCTTGAGATTTTATAGCTGTCCGAGGTCGGTACTCCAGACAGTAAGGGCTGATTTCCACGGACCATGCTAACATCCGTCCTGAAGTTTCCGGCCTACGTAGGATCTTCTTTAACGGTTGGTCCGTCATCACAACTCCTTGGTGGCCTTCCAGATAAACTTTGAATTTCCGGACTGCTAACAACAAGGCATACGCCAATTTTTCAATGTTCGAGTATCTGACCTCAGTGTCTCGGAGTACCTTGCTGACGTAGAAAACAGGTTTCTGCTCCCCTTCTTCCACTCTTACTAGTACTGCGCTGACTGCTTGCTCTGAGGCTGCCAAGTATACCAAGAGTTCTTCCCCTTTTACGGGGCTGCTGAGCACGTGAGGTGAGCTGAGGTATTCCTTAAGCTCTGTGAAGGCTTTTTGGCAGTCTTCTGTCCATTCAAAATTCGGGACCTTTCTCAATTTTTTGAAGAATGGCAAACACTTTTCTGCCGACCTTGACATAAATCGATGAAGCGCCACTACTCTCCCGGTTAATCTCTGGACGTCCCTTACACAGGTCGGCTCTGGCATATTCAATATGGCTTCTACTTTCTCCGGATTGGGCTCAATGCCTTTTCCACTCACCATATACCCCAAGAATTTTCCTCCCCTGATGAAGAAAGCGCACTTTGCTGGATTCAGCTTCATCCTGTATTGATCTAACACCCCAAATATCTCCCTTAAATCCGTTATATGTTGTTGAAAAGTTGGACTTTTAACCACCATGTCATCCACATACACTTCTACATTCCTGCCGATCTGATTTTTAAAGATTTTATTCATTAATCGTTGGTAAGTTGCCCCGGCGTTTCTCAATCCGAAGGGCATAGCTCTGTAGCAGTAAGTCCCGTCTTCAGTTATAAATGAGGTCTTTTCTTCATCCGTTTTTTCCATTGGGATTTGGTGGTAACCAGACATGGCATCCAAAGAAGACATATAATCAAAACCAGCCGTTGAGTCGACCATCTTATTAATATCGGGGAGGGGGTAACAATCTTTAGGGCAGGCCTTATTCAGGTCGGTAAAATCTATACACATCCTGTATTTGCCATTGGCTTTTTTGACTAACACAGGATTCGCCAACCACTGTGGGTACATAACCTCCCTAATAAAGCCTGCCTCTTCTAGCTTCTGCACCTCTTCCTGGGTAGCCTGCTGCTTTTCTCTTCCCACTACTCTCTTCTTTTGCTTTACTGGTCTAGCCTCGGGGAGGACATTCAATTGGTGTGTCATCACTTTGGGGTCAATTCCCGGCATGTCTGAGGGCTTCCATGCGAAGGTCGGTGAGTGACTTCGGATCAGGGCCATGGCTTCACCTTTTTGCTCTTTGGTGAGGCCGGCATTGAGACTGAAGACCTTACTCGTTTCTTCTTCTGATAGGGAGAAAGTCTCCAGCTCTCCAATGGGCTCTGTCCGGGCTTCCTTTGTCTCATCCCTGACCTCCAAAACTTCCGAATCAAGCGCTTCTCCGGTTGAGTTCGGTTCCGTCACTGTGGCCAAGTATACTGCCCTCGCTTCCTCCTGGCTTCCCCGGACCATTCCCACTCCTCCTTCCGTTGGGAACTTGAGTGCCAGATACCTGATGCTAGTGACAGTTTCGAAACTGAACAATGCCGGCCTCCCCAAAATCGCATTGTAGCTCAGTGGGAGTTTGACCACCAAGAACACCTCATGATGGGTGCGGGCTTTGGGTGCTTCTCCCAAGGTAAGGGCCAGCTTCACCTTCCCTTCTACAAGTACCGGTGCTCCTCCGATCCCTTTGATGGGTGACTGGTCCCGAACCAGCTGTTCCTCTGGTATTCCCATCTGCTGGAAAACCCGATGCGGCAATAAGTTGACCTTACTCCCATCATCCACCAGAACCTTCTTCACCCGAAAATTATGAATGACTGCTTCAATGACCAGCGCGTCATCATGGGGCATCTGAATGCCCTGTGCATCCTCCGAAGAGAAAGCGATGGTCATGGGAGAGTGTTCAACGATCTGCATCACCTCGCCATTGCTGGTCTCCCCTTCCCGGTTTCTCTTCTTTCCTCGACGGTTCATCCGTCCTCCAGTTCCTCCAACAATCATATTAATGGTCCCACTGGACCCATCATTCACTGGTCCAGCGCCAGTTCTCCTGGGCATCTGGGCTGCCGGACCGGGTTGAGGCCTCTGCCCCTCCGGTTTCTTCACAAAATTTTTGAGATGCCCCCTTTTTATCAATCTTTCAATCTCCGCGATTAACTGAAAACAGTTATTTGTATCGTGGCCATGCGTCCGGTGGTACTGACAGTACTTGTCAGGATTCCTCTGATCTGCGTCTGACTTCAAAGGTTTGGGCCACTGGAGAAACTCCTTATCTTGGACAGCCATGAGCACCTCGGCTCTGGACGCATTTAATGGGGTCGGCTTCTCCGGGACCCAAGGAGGGAGCACTCGTGGTTCATGAGCCCTGGGAGGAGGGGGAGGCCTTTGATCCCTTCTTTCCCAGGCCTGCTTATACGGCTCAGGCCTCTTTCCATGCTTCTTTTCGTGTTTCTCCGGTCTCCCTTCCTCCGAGGTTTTCTCTTTTCCTTCCCCCCCTTTGGCAAATCTACTCGTTACTAAGGCGTCGTCCTGCCTTATATACTTTTCCGCCCTCTTCATCAACTCGGCCAGTGAGGTCGGAGGTTTCCTGCTCAGAGAACCAAAGAACTCGGCAGAGGTTGTTCCCTTTTGCATGGCCTCTACCGCCCTTCCTTCGTCAAGCTCGGGAATCTGCAGGGCCTCCGTATTGAAACGGGCGACATACTCTCTGAGGGATTCACCAACTTTTTGTCTCACTGTTTCCAGATAGCTCGTCTTCCTATCTGCTGGCACCCCGGCTACGAACCGGCTAATGAAACGGGTGGCCAGATCTCCGAAACTTTTAATGCTTCCTGCTTCTAGGCTGTTGAACCATGCCCTCGCTGGCCCCGAGAGCGTTGTTGGGAACACCTTGCACATCAGAGCATCTGACAGAGTTTGCAACTCCATGAAGGTCTTATAGTTCATGACATGCTCTCTCGGGTTACCAGCTCCATTATAGGCCGCCATCGGCGGCATCATAAACTTTTTGGGAACGATCTCCTGCTGCATTAACTTTGAGAAAGGAGAAGAAGTAGGCAAGGAGGTTTGACTCTGATCTTTCTTACCTAGCTCGGCTAGGAGCTGCTCCTTCAACCTTTTCAGCCTTTGGTTCATTTTCTCGTCTTCCGGGCTGGATCTTTTGCCCAAACTGCATTCTTCCTCCTCTGTTTCAGTTCCCGTTTCTCTGGTTGTTTCGGCAGAATAGTCGTTCACCTCTTCATTTTCTATCAACTCTCTTGCCCTTCGCCCATGAATTCGGGCCTCCGGTTCTTCCTCTTCTCCAGCATCGTGGTTATTAGTTCGGAGGCGGGCAGAGGTAGGTTGGGGTTCATCGGTTCTGGGTTCCTCCACTACTGGGAGTGCGTTTACTGGGGTGCTAAGTCCCCTTTGTTGCATTATCTGGCCCAACCAGTGAGCAGTGGTTTGTAGCTGGAGAGCCATGGTTTGAATGTCTTGGTTAGACAGGGTCATGGTGGGAGTATTCCCTGCCAGGCTTGGCGAGGGATTAAGAGAAATAGGTGTTTGGTTATTCAACGTTGTAGGGCTAGAAAAGGAGAACTGCTGCCCATCTTGGGCAGAGCTCAGGTCATTTGGAATATTAAGGTTACTGTCTTGGTGGTTTGCCATCATGGATCTCAGTGGGTTTTGAAAGTGAAAACTCCGGTGATGAAAAGATCTCCTTCGTTTCCCACAGACGGCGCCAATTGATGATCTGAGATCCAATAGAATAGGGTTTTACAAGGGTTTTGTGTTACAGATTAAGGCCTTTTTTTTTTCTGAGGAGGGGACTCCTCTTTTATACATTGTCTTGCTTGCTGGTGACGTGTAAAGGTCTCTCCAGGATTGGGCCACGCGTCTCTGCCATGCGGATTCGGAGGTACTAGGGTATCAGCCGCCTGCTCCATGCGTAACGGCCTCTGATTCTCCTCGTGCGTACGTTCGAGCGGATCTGCCAGGCTATCTGGTGAATATTACTCTGGATCCTGGGCTGGGCTGAAAGTTGGGCCGGATGCTAAGCCTGAGTGAGGAGGGTCTGTTTCGTGCGGGCCGGGCCGACTTGAGTGAGGAAGATGGGCCGAGCCCGGCCTTGAAGGTTGGATGAGCCAGGCTTGTTATATACATCAGGTATGCGGGCCCCTACGTCGTGGGTCTTGGGCTGTGGTCAAGCCCCTGGTCTGGGGTGAAGGAATCCAGCGGTCATCACATATTATCCTTGTGTGATCTTTGTCATGATCAGTAAAAGTGTTGAAGCTTTTACCATATTTTCATCAATGGATGCTTGATTCTTGTTAGAAGAATAAGGATTTTTTTTTTTTTTGTGTGTAAATTTTGGTAGTTTCATGATTAAAGAAGTTTTCCAAGTAGCATTTATGAGTAACATATCCATCGATTAATAAACTTTTAGATTGAGAATATAAATTTTAAATAAAATATATGTATTAAAAATGGCAGAAATCATCATATTTATCATTAACTATCACCAATTCTTAAAAAGATAAACTATAAATGTTTAAACGCCTTTCCCACAAACATTCCTACCCATAATTAAGCCATGTTACCCATCATTGCCCTTATATTATCTTTGTTATGGGTAGGAAGTGCAGAACTAGATGGAACAACTTCAATATATATTTGGCCTTATCAATATAGTGAAGAAGCTTTACCAAATTTTCATCAATGGAAGTTTGATTCTAAAATATAAGGATTGTTTTTATGTAAATATTAGTAGTGTCAGATTAGAAAATTTTCTCAAGCAGCATTTATGGGCAATATCTCCATCTGTTGACAAATGATTGAAAGCATAAATTTTCAATAAGGTATCCTCATATAGAAAACCAAGACAAACTAGGAATGGTAGAGACCATCATCTTTGTCCTTAACTATTATCAATTCTTGGAGAGACAAACTACACATGGGCATAGCAAAATGGTCTTGTCTCACGAACATTCTCAAGATTCAATATCATGTTATCTCATGATTTACCCTGTGGTTATCCATGGTTGCTCCGTAGTTACTCTGTAGTAGTTACCAGTCGTTACTCCACGGTTGTTATTCCATGGAAAACCCATGTTGATTACCCCTAGTTAACCCATGGTAGTTAACCTATGATTACCCCATGGTTACCCATGCTGATTACCCCATCGTTAACCCATAGTTACTACATGGTTAACCTATTATGGTTCCCCCATGATTAATCCATGATGGTTAACCCATGATTACCCCATAGTTACTCTGTGATGGTCACTCCATGGTACAAACATAATGTAATGTTCAGTAAGAATTCACTTTGGAAGATTTCCGGTGGCAATAGGTATCATGTATCTGGATGGATGTCAGTATTGAGAGAATGAACTTTGTATTCCACAGCTATTTCTAGGCATCTATCAAGATAACATTGTTCATTCTGACTCCGAAGTTCTCTATGAAAAATCCAAGATAAGTTCAAACTTGTAACGTCTTTCTTGTTGAGCAGACATTAGTTGCGCAGCTTCGCCCGTTGATCTATGTTGCCTTCGTGCGGCTATCCTCTGCCCTTTTTGGGAGAGACGATCGTCCCTCTCCCCTAACCAGAGGGTGGGTCATTCCCTCCCCACCTTTGGTTGGGGTTGTGAATATTTTCCTTTTCTTTTGTTTCTTCTCAGATCCGGGATTATCAATGAGGGTTTTGTTGGATTTGGGTTTCTTTTGCCTTTTCTGCGGTTTGGTGGCTGTTTATTCGGTGCTTGCAGGTTGGGTTTCAAGGTTCTGCTCCTGCATGTGTTGAGTTTGAAGGACTAAGGGAGAAGGATATCCTTTGAGATGCTTTTCTGGGCTTTTTGTAAATTTAGGGTGGGAAGACTTTTTATTTGTGAATTTAGGGTTAGGATAAAAATATCTGCGGATTTGGGGTTGGGGTGACAGGTAGCAGTCGAAAAGTTTGTTTGGCGCCTGTTTGACAGGCGCCAGAGCCTGGCGCCACTTTAAGTGGCGCCAGGCCATTATTTTATTTTTTTATTTTTTTTTCATGCTCTGGCGCCACTTATAATGGCGCCAGACCATTTTTTTTCAATTTTTTTTGAAAAAAATGACCTAGCGCCACTCAAAATTGCGCTAGGCCTTAATTTTTTTAAAACTTTTTTTAATTATTAAAATATTATAATTATATTAATTAATATATTATTTTTATATTATATTTTTATTATAATAATATTTTATAATATATTTTATTAATTTTAATATATTTTTATAATAATATTATAATTAAATAATATTAATTATAAATTTATTTATTTGATATTAAATATGTATAAAAATATTAAATTAAATAATTAATAAATTAATATAAATATTTAAAATTATAAAAATTAAACTTATTTTTATTAAGCTGATATTGTATCGTCGTACATAATTATAAAATAATATTAATTTTATGATAATGTATATAATCACATAATAATATTAATTTTATAATCATAAAATAAAATTATTAAATTATTTATAATTTATAAAAAATAAATAAATTAATTAATTAATTTAATCACATAATAAATTAATTATATGTATAATTTTATTTTATCTAAATATTAATATATATTTTATATATTAATATTTAATATATTTTATTATTTATATTTAAACTAAAAATATTAGTGAGTCTATATAATTTCAGTATTATAAAATTAATATTATTATGTAATTATATACATTATCATAAAATTAATATTATTTTGTGATTATGTACGACGATACAATATCAGCTTAATAAAAATAAATTTAATTTTTATAATTTTAAATATTTATATTAATTTATTAATTATTTAATTTAATATTTTTATACATATTTAATATTAAATAAATAAATTTATAATTAATATTATTTAATTATAATATTATTATAAAAATATATTAAAATTAATAAAATATATTATAAAATATTATTATAATAAAAATATAATATAAAAATAATATATTAATTAATATAATTATAATATTTTAATAATTAAAAAAAATTAAAAAAAAAATTAAGGCCTGGCGCCACTTTGAGTGGCGCCAGGCCATTTTTTTAAAAAAATATTAAAAAAAAATAGTCTGGTGCCGTTGTGAGTGGTGTCAAACCATTTAAATAAAATAAAATAATAAAATAATGGCCTGGCGCCAGACTCTGGCGCCTGTCAAACAGGCGCCAAATAACTTTTTCGGCTGACAACTATCACCCCAACCCCAAATCCGTAAATATTTTTATCCTAATCCTAAATTCACAAATAAAAAACTCTTCCCACCCTAAATTTACAAAACGCCCTGCTTTTCTCCTTAGTTCTAAGCCATTTGGTCTGCATGCACTTCAATTGGAAGCTTTTATTTTTTCTTGGCCTGTGAAAGGTTGTTTATCTAAGTTTGTTGCAAGAATTCTCGGGGATCACTAACAGCCCCTTCTATTTAGTTGGATGACAGGTCCTTTGGCCAAGACGCTGTCAAGCTTTTTCCTACATCCTCTTCATAGCTCAGACGATCTTTGACTTTGGCGGTCCTATATTTAGGTTC
The DNA here is from genome assembly GCF_001659605.2 of Manihot esculenta. Lineage (NCBI taxonomy): Eukaryota > Viridiplantae > Streptophyta > Magnoliopsida > Malpighiales > Euphorbiaceae > Manihot > Manihot esculenta. The sequence goes on along the minus strand of NC_035176.2, from coordinate 31,305,949 downwards.
TTACTTCTGACCTGGAGTTTTGCTTAAGTTTCTCTGTGTTTTTTGGTCCTTTGCTCCTCAGTTGGCTCCTTCTGCTTGGTGACCTCTCTGCCCCTCTCTCCGGTGACGTTGGCTTCGGCGGCAGAACCAGAAAGCTCTTTTCTCTCTACAAGCTAGGATTTTTTATTTTAGGACTGGACAGTGTACATTTGCTAGCTTGGGCCGGGTTGTTGGGATTTCTGTTTATTTGTAGTCTATTATTTTTTGGGCCGAAAGGCTTGTTATTGGTTATGGTCTTCTGGGCTTGTTGGGTGCTTTTTCTAATCTAATGTATTGAGCTTAGAGTTTTTTTTTGTTTTTTTTAAATGAATGTTTACCTTAAAAAAAAAAAAGAAAATATGAGATAAATTATGTAATCCGGAAAATCGATAATACTTTTGGGGATAAGAGACACCAGTGGTAAATAGATGATGTTCCATATGGCTCCTGAGGTCAATAATTAACATAAGCAAAGAAAAAATTTCTATTTATGTAATATGTTTATTTAAAAGTCTATCGAATAAAAAAATATTAATTTATATTTATATTTAAAATTTTAAATTTTAAATAATAAATTTTTTAATTTATTTTGATTAAATTGAATATAGAGAAATTAGTGGTAAAATTTAAAATTTTATTTAACTAATAAAATAGTATTTAAAATATATATTTTTTATTAATAACATTTTTTTAATTCTATTATTTACTTTTATTTTTACTTTTATATGCATATTTTAAATTAATAAAAGTTTAAAATGTAAAAAATAAATCTTATAAACTAAAACATATAATATTTTATTTTATTTAATATTATTGTAATAAAAATAAATTTTATAATGTTAAATATAAACATTCAATAAAATATTTTAATATGTAATATTTTATATAATAAAATTTTATTTAATATAAATATAAATTAATATAAATATTTAAATTTTTTTACTTAATTAGTCTTATTTCAATTTAGTTTGTTATAACTGTCACAAATTTAAAAATTTAATTTTATTATCTAAAAATTTAAGATTTAAAATATAAATATAAATTAATATAAACATTTAAATTTTTTATTTAATAAACCATATTGGGATTGTCTCTCTAGTCCAAATGCAATTATTTATTTGACTGGTTCAAAAGATTATTTTAATATTTAATTTAATTTTAATACTTTTTGTTTTAAAGGAGAAAGCGATCAAAGAAACTATATATGAAGAGGAGGGACATGAACCCAAACTCCTTCACCTGACTCAGAATGAGCCGATATTGCTAGAATATGAACGATATCATTCGCAGACTTGTGAATAAAATCACATCTTACTTCTTCATAACTGAATAGAAGCAATTTATAATCTTGAACCAAAAGACCAAAAGGTGATAAATCATCTAACGAAGTATTGTTAATTGATACAACAAGAATCTGAGCATCCGATTCGAAAAAAACTCGATCCCATCCGCACTCTTTAATCCAGCTCAACGCCTCTCGAAAAGCCATTGTCTCAGCACACTTAACCTCCATCTAACTGCAAAAACAGTCTACTTTAGCCGCCATAAATCTACCATTAGCATATCGGACTACACAGCCGAAACCTAGTGAACTTCGTTGCAAGTTTAAAGAGGCATCAATATTAACCTTAATCCAACCCTGCGGTGGAGGAAACTAGACAGTTAAAGCCAACACAACATTGGTGCAGCTGGTAGAATCAGAGCAGGCCCCTCCATTGCTGCAAAAAATTCAGTGCCATGAAGAACACACCACTCGCAGTTCGACCCTGAGCTTTCCAAACAACATTATTTCTGTTATGCCACAAAGCCCAACATATCATTAGAATAAAGGAAGCATTCTCCGCAGAAACAGTAAGAAAGGCTAAAGAGAACCACTCCCTAAGAGAGGCAGCGGAGAATGCAGGCCAACCCAAAGGCGAACTCAACCAGCAACTGCGGGCAAAAGGACATTGAATAAGAATATGCAAGACAGTCTCAGGAGCCTCATGACACAACGGACACATCGAATCAACCGGAACTCTCTTGGACTGAAGCAAAGAGAGGCAAGGAACAACATTAACTAAAGCACGCCAGCAGAAATTAAGCACTTTAGGAGGCACCTTCGTCTTCCAAAAACGACTCCATATCTCACTACCTTCCCTATGTCGAAACCCAGCAACCAGAAATCTGTAAGCACTATTGACATAATAGTGACCCTTGGAAGCAAACTTCCAGCACCACGCATCTGGGTGCGAAGAAAGACTTAGAGGGATGTTCAAAATACAACTTATATCTCTGTCATTGAACAACTGAGCTATTAAACTCTCATTCCATCTATGGCCGATCATAAAATATGCAACAACAGAAATAGTACAATTCGGAGGAGGGGGTGTAGAAACCAATGAGTTGGGCGCCTCTTTCAACCAAGGGTGAGACCAAATAGAAACTGACATGCCATTCTCAATTCTCCAATAAGCACCAGCTTTAACCAGACTTCGAGTCGCCCATATACTATGCCACAAAAAGCTAGGATTGTGGCCCAAAGAAGCTTTAAAAAAAGACGTTGTCGGAAAATAACGAGCCTTAAGAACGCGGGCCACTAAAGAATGAGGCATGATAATAATGTCTCATAGATGCGAAGAATACGCTTGAGCTCCAACGCCTCTTGAACATTTGCTCTAAAGAAAATCAAGCTATCGTCCGCGAAAAAAAGGTGAGAGATCTGTGGGCCACCCCGTGATATCCTGAACCCATGAAGACTGTCACGGTTTATACTGTCTTGCAAAAGGCGGGATAGCCCTTCAGCACAAAGAATGAATAAATCAGGTGACAAGAGATCTCCTTGCCTCAGTCCCCTCGTCGGTAAGATAGGGCTGATTTCCCTGCCATCATGCAGAATTCAATAACGAACAGTGGAAATACAAGAAAACACCAAAGCAACCCATCGCTGCGCAAACCCCATACGGATGAGCATGTCACGAATGAAATTCCACACCAGTCTATTATAGGATTTGCTGATATCCATTTTAATACTTTAATTATAATTAATTAAAATTCTTATTATATTTTAAAGTAAGGCTCTATTTATTTACAAAATAAATTATATTTGAATACAAAATATTTTTTGATAAAAATGCAAAACTCGTCTTTAAACTTTATAGCAGAAGTTAAAAATATTAATTTTATTTTTAATAATAAAAATTTTTAAATTATTATTAAAAAGTTAAATACGTGCAAATAAATTAAATAAATTGAGTATAGCATAATTTATATTTTAATAATAATTTTGAACAAATTCTGATAAAAAATAAAATTTAGAATTTTTCACCTTCATTTCATGGTTAAATTTAGACTTTTAATCAAATATTTTTCAATTGAGCTCTGGGAACTTGAATTTTTTTATATTTTAAAAATTTTATTACAACTTTTATATATAAATTTGATGATATATTTTATTTTTTAAATTAAAAATAACTAATAAAAAATAAATTATTTTATTAGAATATATTTTACACATAAAACATTTGAAAAATATTTTTTAAATATAAATTATTTTTTATAAAATAAATGAAATTTTAATTTTAATTTAAAAATAAAATATATTAATAAATTTATATATGTAGTAAGATTTTAAAATATAAAAATAACATTCTCTTTTAAATAGAATAAATTTTTTGTACTCTTAAGTTTAGTCTGGTGAAAAATATATACTGATAGATCTGAGAGATTTAAGTTTTCACTCCTTCAATTTCTATTTTAAAAAAAAATAATAATAAAATAAATTTTTTTAAATAATTTATTTTTTTATAAAATAATTATTTATCATTAATTTTAAATGTACTTAACACTCAAAAATATTTTCGGTGAGCCTCATGTCCAATTAAATTTAATTTTCATGACATCCTAACACGTGATATTCCAACTGGCCAGATGGAGGATGTGAGAAAAAACGGTAGAATGCAGCTCTGAAATTGGTAAAAAAGAATATGAAAAGGAGTTGATTCGATGCCATCACGAAGAGAAAGCATGATGATTATGATACTATTTAATTATAATTTAATAATTAAAATAAAATTATAAAAAGTCTAGTTGATCTTGAAATAAAAATTCAAATCAAATAAATTATTAAATTAAAATGTAAAGATTTTTTTTAATCCGTAACATATTATTGCATTTCATGACTGTTAATAATAATAAATTTATTTTAATTTTAAAATATAAAATATATTAATAAATTTATATATAAAAGTATTAATAAAATTATTAAAATATAAAAAATAATTTAATTAAAATATATTTTTTATTAACTGTTAAAAATATATTCTTAAAAATTATTTTAATTAAAATAAACTGAGGCTAAATAGTAAATCTTTATTCTCCCGTACAATAATGGTGCGAAACAGACATGCCAAATTAGCGGAATCGAGACACTTCTATTAAAACTCTCATAAAAATATGTCTGAAGTCCGGTCCGATCACTGTCCCGCTCTGACATAGCATTGCACTCACCATAGAATAGAGCCAAGCAAAGCTCTTCTCTCTCTCGAGCTCCGAGAGAAGCTTTTTGGAGGCAGAGATAAGAGAGACGTTACCCTCTAGATTCCTAGACAAATAACGTTATACTACTCCCAGATAAAGGAAGAGTAAAGTAGAAACAGAACTTCGAGCATTGTCGTTGGAGGCTCTGTTTTTGGACTACAATGGCAAGAGGATTTAAGCTCATCTTTGCTATGTCACTGTTGCTTACACTTCTGGGTATGCTTTAATCCTTCTTCATTTCCCCTCAAGCTTCTTTTTCTCCCCTATCTGTACTCTGTACTCTTCTATCATTTCGTATCTGTTTTGTTCTTCTTCTTCTCTGTTTGAGTTGGGATTTTGTATACTATTTACTACTGCTGCTGCTTCTTTCCCCTTGTGATCTTGAAGATTCAATATTTTAGCCAGTAGCATTGTGCATATAGCAAGCCATTAGACTAATTTATCTCTCACTGTTGCTTAAATTCATCCCTCTGGGCTATCACTTGAACAAGTTTAGAGCTACCTGCTTAAAACTGCCCCCATTATCAAAAGTTATTATTGTTCTCGCCCCATTGTAGTTGCTGTGCTCTAATTCTAATTACAGAAAAAAGTTGTCAACTTCATCTCTCTCTCTCTCTCTAGGCTGGAATAAGACGTAATACTTTTCATCGTTAAGCTGTTAATTACTAGTAGTTCCGTTTTATATAATTTTTGTTAGGTGGGCTCTCATTATTTAAGTTTGTGGACAGCTAGATTGCAGTATTTATGTTTTTGGTCCCGCTTAAATACATTTATTTTTTCCTTATACTTGGCTTAAATGATTATGATATAACAGAAAATGATTGAACTCAGCTGTTCATGAATCTTAACTCTTTATTGCTATGGAGGATGATATGAATAGCAACCATGGCTTTAACTGAAGCTAAAGCATTATCCAGTTAAAGTTATTAGCTCTATGAGCTATTAATATCCCAGTAGGGGTGTAAACGAACGGAGCCGAGCCGAACTTTGAAGAGCTCAAGCTTGGTTGTTAAAATCTTTTCGAGTTCGAGCCGAATTCGAGTTTTAATCATATCGAACTCGAGTCGAGTATTAAGAAGCTCAAGTTTGGCTCGTTTAGCAAACGAGCTTAGACGCGTCGAGTTTTTATCGAGCTAAGTCGAGCTTTTGTCGAGTTGAGTCTCGAATAGTTCACGATTAATTTAATTTATTTACATGTATAATGAGTTTTAGCTTAAAACTAATAAATTTAAAACTAAAATAATTTTAGTTAAATAAGTATATCTACAAATTAGCATGTAAACTTATAAAGATGTGTTTTAAAATCTTAATGATCCAAATATATGCAAGTTTAAGAGTGTAACTAAATTATATAGAGTTGAATTTTAAAAAATTTAGATTTGGCTCATTAAAGTATATGCAGAGTTTGAGTTTATTTCTCTTATGATAGTAATTTCAGTTTGCTTAACGAGACTGTTCACGAGACTGTTCACGAGCCTATTCGCGAGCTGGCTCATGAACTCAGAAACGAGCCGAGCTCACGAGCCTTAACGAGCCGAATACTATGGAGCTCAAACTTGGCTCGTTTACCAAACGAGCCTAAAAATTAAGCTCGAGCTTGGCTCGTTTAGAAATCGAGTCGAGCTCGGTCGAGCTTTTATCGAATCGAACCTCGAATAGCTCACGAATGGTTTGATTCATTTACACCCCTATATCCCAGGAAACTATGTATACCATTAACTAGATTTCACTTTATTGCATATACATAGTTAGGAATTGTTTTTCATTGGCACTTGGATGATGCGGCTTGCTGAAACCAGTAAATGGCTAACTTTACCTTGCGCCATATTTCACACGGTTACCCTGTTTGGATTTAGAAATTTGTAATAATTTAATTCAATTGGTTTTTTTTTTTGTTATTCCTTATTTGGAATGAAGGGAAGTAATTCTTCTTAACTCAAACAAATTTTCATTTTAAAGGAAATAGATATCATGCACGGTTGTGTGAGAATTCAACTAAATTTTTTCTTGGAAATAATTTTATTTTTTTTTCAAATGAAGTATATATGTTTAGGCATCAGAGTCAATGCCATTTAAGGTTGATAAATGTGAACCACATCAGAGCTTTGTATTAAGACTAGATTGTTTATTGGCAACCTGGTTCTTACATTTGGATAAAAGCAATTTCAGGAATCACATGAAACAGATTCAAGTCATAAAATTACTTTTAGTTAGCTAGATTTTTTAGTGCATTTAAGTGAATTGCAATTTCTATTCCATGATGCTCCAATTTGTTGTTAGAATTTGTAGTTTAAGTTTAACAGGTTGCTTAGGTGACTAATTTTAGTACTGGTGATCATTTTCTGGGAACTGATCCCTGCTGTCATCTTAGGATGGTTAACTGCTTTGTTTTTAGCCAGACTTTGCTTTTTTCTTAATAGTTCTTTTGTTTTGCATGCTTCTGCAACTTAATAGTTAATACAGATCCTGAACTCAGATCAGTTCTCTGTTGCAGTACTTTGCAGGGGAAGTGTAGTAGGAGTTTGCTATGGAAGAAATGCCGATGACCTTCCAACACCCGATAAAGTTGTGCAGCTTGTTCAACAGCATAACATTAAATATTTGAGGATTTATGATTCAAATATTCAGGTTCTCAAGGCCTTCGCAAACACTGGAGTTGAACTTATGGTTGGAATCCCAAATTCAGACTTATTGGCATTATCCCAGTTTCAATCCAATGCCGATTCATGGTTGAAGAACAGTATTCTTCCTTACTATCCTGCTACAAAGATCACATACATAACTGTTGGAGCTGAAGTCACAGAGAGCCCCAATAATGTGTCTGCCCAAGTTGTACCAGCCATGCATAATGTTCTCACGGCGTTGAAGAAGGCCGGTTTGCATAAAAAGATTAAAGTTTCAAGCACCCATTCCCTTGGGATTTTGTCTCGTTCGTTCCCTCCATCTGCTGGGGCTTTTAATAGCAGCTATGCGTTTTTTCTGAAGCCCATGTTGGAGTTCCTTGCTGAAAACCAGTCTCCTTTTATGATTAATATTTATCCTTACTATGCTTATAGAGATTCTCCAAACAATGTGTCTTTGGATTATGCTTTATTTGAGTCATCCTCAGAAGTGATAGATCCAAACACTGGTTTGCTGTACACAAACATGTTTGATGCTCAGGTTGATGCCCTCTATTTTGCCCTGATGGCTTTGAATTTTAGAACAATTGATGTTATGGTCACTGAGACAGGTTGGCCATCCAAAGGTTCACCAAAGGAGAAAGCTGCTACGCCTGATAACGCCCAGACTTATAACACCAATTTGATTCGCCATGTAATTGATAACTCAGGAACTCCTGCAAGGCCTGGAGAAGAGCTAGATGTTTATATCTTCTCATTGTTCAATGAGAACAGGAAGCCTGGTTTGGAATCAGAGAGGAACTGGGGTTTATTTTATCCAGACCAGACTAGTGTTTATAATTTGGATTTTACAGGAAGAGGTGTTGTTGATGTAACCAAAAATACCACGTTTGCCGGTCTCAATGGAACAGCATGGTGCATTGCTTCAAGTAATGCTTCTCAACTTGACTTGCAGAGTGCCTTAGATTGGGCATGTGGTCCTGGGAATGTGGATTGTTCTGCCATTCAGCCTAGCCAGCCTTGTTTCGAGCCAGATACTCTACTTTCACATGCATCTTATGCATTCAACAGTTACTACCAGCAAAATGGGGCTAGTGATGTTGCTTGCAGTTTTGGTGGGGTGGGGGTTAAAGTTGACAAGGATCCAAGTACGTATACAAGGACACAAACTTTTCTGTTTGGTCAGAATCTGGGTTTTCTTTTCACGTGTTCATGACAATTGCCTTAAACTGGTAAAAATAGTCTAGAAAACAGTGGGACTAACACAAACCACAGCATCACAAGTGCAATGAAACTCTGGGGTGTTGTCTTTTAAGTTGATGTTCATCCAATTCCTTGCTCATTTGTGAAATAACTCGTGTTGTTTTTGCAGGCTATGACAATTGCTTATATATGACAACTGGGTAAGTTGAATGGTTGCAACATCCAGCATTACAATAATTGAATTTGCAGGTTACTCCATTAATATTCACTATGCTAAATTTGTTTTGCAACTGTCTATCACCCAGGAGCAACAACAAAACCGGCGCAAGTAACACTACAGCAATGGCTTCAATTCATTCCTCCTCTTCGTCACATAATGAAGTCTTCGTATGGGCTTCCAGTTTCCTTCTTATGGCATACCTTGCACTTCTGAACATTGCTTGATATGGAAGCATGACAAAGTCTGCTAAAATGGGACGACATTGGTGCTTTTCTTTTTACGGAGGAAGACACGTGGATTAGATTTTTCCTGTAGATTGAACAAGTAAGAATGTGCAACTAGCATGGAAAGATGTGAATCTGCCTGCTACTAGTTTTGTATAATATTTAAGTAGGCTGTAGGAGATGGCTGCAGCTAATCCATCTGTGCTGTGAGATTTCAGTTTTCAGCCTTTTGTATGTTCATGTGCTATTGCAATTGCAAGTACAAATGTACAATCTTTTAAGACATCAACTATATGGTTCTGCCTGAACTCTCCTGGGTAAGGGATGGAGAAAATTCTCTGTATAAATAGCTTTTGCAACTTCATTCATCGGCTTGTTTTTACTGTAATCTAATCATGATCCTTTCAGGCATGTACTCACTAAACTTGATAGTAGTTCCTCTTCATCAGATTATGTTTCAGGTTTCCTCTCTTTTCTTTTCAAACATTTTTTTTTGAAATCACAAACTCATTTTTTTTCAACTTTAGGTCTTATTTAAAGCACAACTTGGTTGGATTTATTGAGTTTTCTGCATTAGTTTTTGGCAAGATATGACCATTGACCATCGGCAATAATTTCGATTCCGTGCAATGATCCTTTAGCTAAATTATTTTTTATCGTAAATTATAATAAAGTTAATATATATTCTTCTTAGCCTATAATTTAAATGGTCAAACTGAATATCCTTCTATATATATTTAAAAACAGCGCATCTTTTTAAAATTTATTAAAATCAAAATATAATAGTTAATTTTTTTTTTTAAAAGTCAAAGAATATATATATTAATTTTTTAATATAATTTAAAAATAAAATATTTAACTTTAACAATATTTTAATAAATTTTCATTTAAATAATGAAAAAGTAACAAAAAGAATGTTTACCGACTCTAACATTAAATTTTAAAACTATATATTAATTTCAATATAATTTTGAATTTGAAACTTGTGAATTTCACAGCTTTGCAAACCATTCTAATACCCCTGAATGGGAGTACCACTAGACAATTCGGATTACATAGATGTATAGGATAAATCAACAGATTTTATATAGATTTCATTATGATTTTATACTACAAATTCATATAAATTCATTTTAAATAAACACTGAATTCTTGATTTTTCAACTTTTTCTACAATTAATTAACTGACAATGTCTAAAAAAAATTATAATTGAAAAAAAAATTTTTTTTTCTCAAAGATAGATTTTCATAGAAGGCTGTTAAGGCTCAGAAAGAGATAAAGTCTTGCTGAGCAAACAAATTACATCGAAAAGCAGTATCTTTAAAGAATCTATTACAATGAGAAAAAGCTAAAGAATTTCTTTCTCGCTTGACAAAAGAGAGAAAACTCCAAAAGGTGCCGAGACAGATCCAAGATGTCAAATACTATATCCTGAATTACCAATGGGGCAAGAGTCCTTTGCAAGTATTAATAACAGTTAAACAATTCCCTTCAACAATAACATGATAGAAGCCTCTATTGATGGTTAGGAGGATAGCTTCTCTACAAGCGAAGCATTCTAAAAGTAAAGGGTCCGATAAGGAGCTCCATAAACAGTAACACCAGTCAAGAACACTACCTTGAGAATTTCTAGCCACAACTACAGTAGCACCTGTATCATTTAGAGAATTTGTGGCGGCATCAAAGTTGAGCTTAATAACTTGCATGGGAGGAGGGATCCAACGATGAACTTGTGCAGTATGGATAGGTGGGGAAGTAGACGTGTTCTCTGGGCTGCAAGCTAGAACGTAGTCCTCTTGTGAGCGCAAAATTCTCTTCTAGAACGGGTAAATTCCGTGAATGTCTTGAGTGATCAATCACTTGGCATACACGGGTAATGTGAGGCTGACGATCTTGCTTTACTCGAGGACTTTGAGGAAAAAGGTAAGGAACCCATCTATCCTCTTTACAGAAGATACTTTCACCATTCCCAGTGTGCCAACGAACACCTTTTTTGATGATCTCCCTCCCCCAAATAATACTTTGCCAATCTAAAGAGGCCTTTCTACCTTGAGAAGCTTGTAGAAAGGAGGAACTAGGAAAAGACTTGCCTTTCAAGACACAAGCAAGCAAGGAATCTCGATGGGATAAGATGCGCCAACCTTGTTTCGCCACTAGGGTTCTATTAAAACTCTCCATATCCCTAAAACCCAACCCTCCTTCTTGTTTAGGATAGCACAATTTAGACCAAACAATCATGTGAATTCTTTTCTCATCCTTCACTTGACCTTATCAAAAATTAGCTATGATGCTGTTGATTTTTCAACAAAGGGTGGATGGAATATGAAAGCAAGATATTAAGCATACCGGAATAGCTAAAGCCATTGCCTTAATAAGAATTTCTTTACCTCCTTTAGACAAAAGTTTCTCTCTCCAGCCCGAGCATTTTCGTTCCACCCATTATCTAATGAACTCAAGCGCTTTTTTTTGGAGCGAGGGAAATGAGAGGGTAAACCCAAAAATCTGTCATGAAAGCTCATATATTCGAAATATGGAGAAGAGATGAGATTTCATGCTTAAGAGGGGCAGGCATGTTTGGACTGAAAGCAACTTTGCTTAAATTCACCGATTAACCACTCGCTACAGTGTAATTGTAAAGGAGGTCCTTGATAGTTTGTGCTTGGTCTCTTGTAGCTGCAATGAAGAGGATGGAATCATCCGCGCAGAGAGGAGGTGGGTGATAGAAGGACCATGTCTAGAGGCTGAAAAACCTTGTAAGGAGGAGCTCTTGATGGCATGAGACAAGCCTTCGGCCACAAAAAGAAATAAAAAGGGAGAAAGAAGGTCACCCCGCCGATTTCCATTAGATGGAGAAAAATGATAGAAGATATGCCCATTGATCTAAATAGAATAGTTAACTATTATTGGAGATAATAACAAACAAAGATAATGTTAGTTAGATGTGTATATTTAAAGTATATTTGTATTTTGTAATTCCTAAGATATAGGGACTCAACTGTGTATTTATACCTCTGTATTCTTTATGAAGTGATATACAAAACCACTTCTCTCATCTTATTCACATGGTATCAGAGCCACGATGAGTACCTCTCCTCAAATTTCTGAAACAAACATTCCAGTTCTTCCTGTATCTCCTTCTCTTTCATCTCTTACATCACCCATTCTTCCTATTCAAACATCAAATTTATTCACCACACCACCTCATGCTCAACTCTCTTTCTCATTAAAATTGAAAGAGACAAACTATTTAGCCTGGAAAACCCAGTTCCTACCTATCATCAAATGCTATAATCTCAATCAGCATATTGATGGAACACCAGCCCCTCTTCCTATTATTACCGATTCAACAACAAATCTACCTTCTCCAAATCCGGAGTATATCAAATGGGTTCAAGAAGATCAACTTCTACTCAGTTGGATTTGTTCGTCATTAACTGAGGAGGTTATGCCCTATGTCACTGGAATTGAGAATGCTCGTGATGCTTGGGTATCTCTTTCAGATGCGTTTGGAACTAGCAATAGTGCCGTACGGGTTCAGCTCCATATCGCCTTGCAGAATCTGTCCTTTGGTGATAAATCGGTTGCTAAATTTTTGCGCGAAGCTAAGGTGATTTCAGATGCGCTAGCTGCTGCAGGGACACCCATCTCCACAGATGAGTTTAATGCTACTATTTTTCGTTTATTGCCCTCTGAATATCATCCTGTTATTGCTACACTGTCTGCTAGTAAAACACAAATAACTTTTTCCGAGTTGTCTAGTCAGTTGATGTCGCATGAGATTTTGATTCAAAATTCCAATCGGGCTTCTCCTATTCTTGCTAATTTTGCAAGACAAAACACTTCTGGGTCTCACTCTGGCAGTAAGAATTATCAACGTGGCAGTAATAATCGCAATTCTGGGGCGCATTCTGGAACTAATTCAAAGAGTTCCAAACGATGGTACCCTAATCCCTGTCAAATTTGTGGTCTCAACAACCATCAGGCCAAGTGGTGTCGAAAACGGTACGATCAGGATTCCAATCAGATTACTGCTAATATTGCTAATGTTTCAGATTCTTCTGATTCACAGAATTGGTTTGCCGACACTGGTGCCTCTCACCATATGACACCAGACTTGTCAGATTTGGATATTACTGATAAATACAAAGGAACTGACAAAGTTACCATAGGTAATGGTTTTGGCTTATCTATTGCACATGTTGGAAAACGCCTTGTTCCCACTTCCACTGCACATATTAAACTCAATAATATTCTTCATGTGCCATCTCTGCAACATCAACTTTTGTCTGTTTATCGATTTGCCAAAGATAATGCTTGTTCATTTGAATTTGATTCTGATGGATTTGTTGTGAAGCACAAGCCAAGTAAACAAGTGTTGTTTCAAGGGCCGGCTGAGGATGGTGTGTACAAGCTTGTTTTGCCTTCACATGAATCACGAAAGCAAGCTTTCTATTCTGCTCGCAGTACAACTCCAGATTGGCACTCACGCCTTGGTCATCCTCAACAAACAACAGTGTCATTTGTTATTTCCACGTTTAATTTGTCTAGTTCGTCAATAAAACAACAGCATAGTCTTTGTGAAGCCTGCTGTTTAGGAAAGCATAGTCAAATTCATTTGTCTCTTACTGGTTCTGTTTCAAACAAACCTTTGGAATTAATTCATGGTGATGTTTGGGGTCCTGCTCCCGAATTATCTTTTACTGGTGATCGCTATTTTGCAATATTTGTTGATGATTTTTCTCGCTTCTGTTGGTTATTTCCACTTAAGAGGAAAAGTGATGTGTGTTCGGTATTTGTTAATTTTCATAAAGCAGTGGAACGGCAGTTTAATGCAAAAATACTGAATTTTCAATCAGACTGGGGTGGGGAATTTAGAGCTGTTCATACCTATCTCAAAGAACATGGTATACATCATCGAATTACATGTCCACACACCCATCAGCAAAATGGAACTGTCGAAAGGAAAATTAGACATGTTGTGGATACTTGTTTAACTATGCTAGCTCATTCTTCTGTTCCCAGGCGGTTTTGGAATTTTGGAGTAACTACTGCTGCTTATTTGGTGAATCGACTTCCTTCTCCTGTACTCCAACAGTCTTCACCTTATGAGAAATTATTCGGCACATCACCAGATTATAATTTCTTACGGGTTTTTGGATGCACAATGTATCCTTTACTTCGTCCTTTCAATCGGAATAAATTCTCATATAGAAGTGCTGCCTGTGTTTTTCTTGGCTATTCTAATCATCATCTTGGGTATATATGTTTTAATCCTACAGATCAAAAGATATATCTTAGCCGACATGTTCGTGTGGATGAATCTCGGTTTCTTTATAAAGAATGTGATAATGTTGCTGATTCTCTTTTGGGAAAACCTCCATCTGAACATTCAGTGCCGTGGCTTACATGTACTGCTGCAGCTCCTTCTTTTTCTCCACAATCATCATCTCCAACACTTGTTTCTGCTCCTTCTAGTGATGAACATACAGCCCCAGCTGTTACCGATTCTGCTACTGATATATCACTTTCCGTCCCGCATCACTCTGAACCTTCTATTATTGAACAGACAGCAGCTGCAGAAATTGAATCCGCAGAACCACTACAAGTTGCTCTCCCATCTGCTACTTCTGCTCCTCCAATTCGTACTCATCCAATGCTGTTACGACCGAATCCAAAGAAGAAGAAATTTTTTGGTTTACACACAAAGGTGGATATTTTACAGGAATCAATTACAGAACCTTCTTGTTACTCCAAAGCTATTAAAATACCAATTTGGCGAGAGGCTATGAGTAAGGAAATTTCAACTTTACTTCAACATCAAACTTGGACGTTGGTTCCAAAGCCTTTACATACAAATATTGTTGGCAACAAGTGGGTCTTCAAAGTGAAACGCAATCCGGATGGTACTATTGAACGATGTAAAGCGCGATTAGTAGCGAAGGGTTATAATCAAGTCGAGGGGATTGATTATGAAGCTACTTTTAGTCCGGTAATTAAATCGCAAACTATTCGTATTATTCTTTCACTTGCTGTTTCACATAAATGGGAAATGCGACAGCTTGACATATCTAATGCGTTTCTCCATGGTTATTTGGAAGAGACTGTGTACATGTCGCAGCCACCTGGATTTACAGATCCTAGATGTCCATCCTATATTTGTAAGCTCAACAAATCTATATATGGGTTAAAACAAGCTCCGCGAGCTTGGTTCCAACGGCTGAGTGCTTATTTAGTCAGTATTGGGTTTGAAGGTTCTCACACGGATTCCTCTCTTTTTATTTACAAGAGTGATGCAGTAGTTCTCTATATTCTTCTCTATGTGGATGACATAGTTATTACTGGGAATAGTTCAGTTGCAATTACTACTTGTCTCAAACAGCTCTCTACTGAATTTAAACTCCGTGATCTAGGACGGCTGCATTATTTTTTGGGTATTGAGGTACTTCATCTTCCGAAAGGAATCTTGCTTTCTCAACAGAAATATCTTCAAGATTTGCTCAAAGAGACGACAATGGATCAAGCGACTGCTGTTAAGACACCTATGGCTCCTTCTTGTCAGTTACATATCAGTGATGGTGAGCCTATGGCCAATCCAACTTTGTATCGAAAGACTGTGGGTGCATTACAATACGCTTGTTTAACGCGGCCAGATCTTGCGTTTGCAGTGAATAAGCTATGTCAATTTTTATCTGCCCCTACCACAATACATTGGGCAGCCTGTAAAAGAGTCCTTCAGTATGTCAAAGGTACCATTCGACATGGGTTGTTTGTTACACCATCACCTGCAGCTACTTTACAAGCATTCTGTGATGCTGACTGGGCAGGGAATGCTATTGATCGTCGTTCAACAGGTGGTTTTGCAATTTATTTGGGACCAAACTTAATTTCATGGTCAGCTAAGAAGCAACCAACCGTTGCAAGGTCTTCGACAGAGGCTGAATATCGTTCAGTCGCCAATACAGTTGCTGAATTAATTTGGATCCGGTCACTGCTTACAGAATTGAAACAGCCACTACGCAACCCAACTGTAGTTTGGTGTGATAATATAGGAGCCTCTTATCTTGCAATAAACCCTTGTTTTAAAGCACGAACAAAGCACATTGAGGTAGACTTCCATTTTGTTCGTGAGCAAGTTAAAGAGGGTCATATAAGTGTTCACTATATTTCTTCACTAGATCAGTTGGCTGATATTTTCACAAAACCATTGAGTTCAACCAGATTCTTGCAACACAAAAACAAGCTGCGAATTCTTGACAGAGATTCTTAGCTTGAGAGGGGGTATTGGAGATAATAACAAACAAAGATAATGTTAGTTAGATGTGTATATTTAAAGTATATTTGTATTTTGTAATTCCTAAGATATAGGGACTCAACTGTGTATTTATACCTCTGTATTCTTTATGAAGTGATATACAAAACCACTTCTCTCATCTTATTCACAACTATTGATACATATTGCATAATCCAAGAAATCCATCTATCATGAAACCCAAAGCACTGAAGCGTGTGTCACAGCAAGGACCATTCCAGACATTCATACGCTTTACTAATATCAAGTTTGATTGCCATTCCTGCTCTCTTCCCAGATTTCTTAAGGTTCAGGCTATGCACCAGTTCATGAAAAATAAGCACATTATCTGAAATCAAACGACTCTTGATAAAAGCATTATGCTCAGGTCCAATCAGACTGTCCATAAATGGCTGGAGCCTAATGGTAAGGATCTTAGCAAAAATTTTGTAAAAAACATTACAAAGCACAATTGTTCTAAGATCCTTCATGGTTTTTAGCTATTTAACTTTTGGGATAAACCAAAATGGGCAGACCATGATTCATTAATAAATTGATCTAAAAGAAGGACCCGTACTTGACAAGAGAGACATTGATATGGTCTTTCCAAACAAAAACAAGATCACCGGCTAGGCCGATCGGACTGACTAAAATCATATCGACAAGACCACAGGTTGAAGCTTTCGTCTCACAAAAAAGTCTTGATTATTAGTTTCCATCACGATCACGAATACCATCTCTAGGGAATGGGACGCACAAATCCTTTGAGATTATGAATTGTCAGGATTCCCCAAACCCTGACAATTCCAGCTCAAAAGCCTCATTGGGGTCCTTGGGCTGGTCTCCTCCACCGCAGATATAATAGACGCATCAACACATAATTTCTTGAGTGACAGATGGACTGGTTCTTCATTTCCTGTGTTATTCCGTTTCTTCATTCCAAGGCAATTACTCTTGTTTCCTTCTGGTTCCTTTTCAAGCACCTCATTGGGAATTTCTTGAATGGAGATATGATGTGAAGAGGGGTACCTTGATCGAGCAAGTCTTTTCCACGTTCGGACAGAATTGGATTCAGCAGAATTGAGATGGGTTACCTTCTGTGTCACAATAGTGCTAGCAAGATGAAGCTTTTTGTTGTTCAGAAAACCAGCAATTTGAATAAGATCATCGAGGGAGAGAAAATCTTCTGGTCCCAAAAGCTTATTTTCAACATGCAGAGGTGGACAATTAGCTAGGAAGTCTTTTTTCCCAAGGTGCCATTTACTACTGGTCTTAATAGAAGGGTGGGGATCTTTTTGGGCTTCAGCTGCATTCTTGATCTGTATGGCCCTTTCGTGGGAGGAAGAGATGGAGATATAAGCCCTATGCAAAAGATATTTCCTTTCTTGATGTAAAAGAGAGCCCATTGTCTCAGCTTGGACAGAGTTTTGAAGCCCACATGAAGGCGAGAGCGTTGGGTTGTGAACATGGGCCAAAGAAAATGAGGGAGGTGAACGCAGCTCCATTCACGGTGTTAGCAAGATTAATTTTTCCCAGATTCCTGTGCGAGTCGAAAGTAACAGCAATTTCATGGAGGTTGGGAATGTTATTACTGGAAGCTAATTGTAGATTCAAAGGTGTCTTTTCCTTGGATTCTGTAGCCTGTGCTGTAGTGCCCTTTGAAGATTGGGAATCAGCTAGTGATGAGTGTTTTGGTGAGAAAGCCTTCAACCATGGGCCAAAAGCCATTCTTCTCCCTTCACCTTTTGTCTCTGATTTCCTCTTTTAACTGTTGGACAGAAATTACTGAAGTGATCTAGCTTCCCACAATTGAAACAAATGTCTGGTATGCGTTCGTATTTCAGAGAGATCCAATTGAAAACCCCTTCTGACCTCTTGCAGTGAAAGCCCGTCACAAAAAGTTTTTCCAAATTTTTCGAAATTCTGATGCGAAGAAAATGAATGGCACCTGATTGTTTCATTAGCGACTCATCCAATTCTAAAAAGCCTCCTAAAAAATTCCCAGTTGTTGTGGCATTGGCTTTTGGCTTCTGTAATCTTATTAGGAGGCAAGCCAACATAACCCATCAAAATTTATAATACAACCATTGTATATCCAATGGTTTCCATGATAAATTTCCTATAAATTACACCCTAACTGCTATATATCTTTCAAATAATTTCTCATCTCACACCACACAGAAAAGTTGGGCTTATTGAAAAAGCAGTATTTTTAAGGAAAGACTTGTAAAGGTGCAATCTCCCCTAAGCCTATGAAATCTAGTTCAATTTCTACCGCTCAATGGAGTCTAAAGGGGCCAACCATCTAGCCATCAACAAAACTGAATAGGCACTAAAGGCAAGGAAAAGGATACACACTAAACGCAAGATTGAGGGAGGAAAAATAAAGATACCAAATGACCGACCAAAATTAGGCACAATAAATAGACTGAATTACTTGTAAGTTTATATCAAAATTACCATATCCATCAGATGAAATCCACTGTAGTTTAGACAAATTACTTCACTAGGCAATCATCCAATACCACAATCAAAAATAGTACAACAACAAAGCCATCAGCATATCCATTCACTTTAACAAGCACCAAACCTTTTCTTTCCACACAGTCTTCCCTTTTGACTTTTAATATTTTTTCATAAGATTATTTCTCCGCATTTAGCCATTCCGACAGCTGGTAGGCAAATACGAGCTTGTATGGAAGCCAATAAAATTGCAATCAATAGCAGGAGAGATATAGTGATTAAAGACCCTGGTCAATGAGATAATCGCCAAGCCTTTCAACAATCATGTTGCACTGCCCTGGAGCCATTGGCTCGTCATAGATACCAATTATTAAAGCCTGATTCGTCTTCTTAACAGTAACACCACCAGGTCCCTGAAATTGAAATAAAGATTCAGAAGACAAGAAGAAGAAAAAACTTGCAAATGTAATAGCCAGTGAATTTCAAAATGAACCAAAACCAAACAAGAAATACAGTTCTGTAAATTTAAATGCATCATACACACCATGGATGTTCAAATTTCAAATTAAACTTTGATGCAGAATATGCAGTCTTCTCGGTATTATTACACTGGGTGATCTTTGTATGCTTACATTAAACAATATATTTCAAGGAAGTTTAGATGCAATGTAGGTTAAATTAAACTGAAACCAAATATCAAATATGAGTGCATCATCACCTTCTTCCCCCGAATGACAGCTCCAGGCTCGCCTTGAATCACCATGTATTTTGTGCCACCAAGATACAATCCAGTTGGAGCAAGTGTGCCGGGTTCATTAAAGTCATTCATAATGCCAGTGATTTCTTCAGGCTTGAACTGAAGCAAACATCAAAATAAAATAAATGATCATGAATTTATCAAAAATAGGTCCAACATATATAAATTCATAGTAAGTGATTAGGTGCGTCCATCTGCAGCGATATAGTTTGACCGTAGTTATTCTTCCTTTTCAGAAAGGCGGTTCTCTCAATTAACTAGGGATAGGGATTGATTCACAACA
Source organism: Manihot esculenta (assembly GCF_001659605.2). Classification (NCBI taxonomy): domain Eukaryota; kingdom Viridiplantae; phylum Streptophyta; class Magnoliopsida; order Malpighiales; family Euphorbiaceae; genus Manihot; species Manihot esculenta. The sequence continues at coordinate 31,286,353 of NC_035176.2, read as the reverse complement.
CCAACCCCCCCCCAAGAAAAAAAAAAAAAAAAAACAACTACAGATGGGGATTCTCAGCTAAATTGACGGAAGACAAATAGAAGACTACCATATTAAACAGGAATCAAGCTAACCCAATGATCAAACACAGGCATCAACCAATTCAACTAGAGTACGCTGACAATCATAAAACAAACCATATGAGATCGTCCAATCTCTTATCACCTCCCATGGTTGCATGGCTATGTTAATCATTCAAAACCCTAAAATAAAGTAAGTTTAAGAAAACACGAAATCATAAATCCGATCGTAAAGACACCAACTTGAAGCCCAACATTACAAAATCAGGACACGCCGGTTCAAATGGGAAAAACAGTTAAGTTGACCAATATAATTCCTGCATATCCCATCAGGTAATTAAGAAGCCAAACTACTAAATTACGAAAAGGGGAAATCAAGAAGAAAAAAGAGTGAACTAGATCACATCTAAGCACCGAATCTCAACTCCACTTCCATGGATCCAACGATTGGGTTAGTTTTATGCTAGGAGAAAAAAGGAGAGAGAAGTAAGTGAAGTAGAGAAAGACCTGAGGGAAGTTGGAGCTCTGGGCCCAAACGCTGCCGTCTTGGCCGATGATGGCAGCAGCAGAGAGATGATTGCCCTCGATTTCGCACATAAGATGATCATCTACATATGCTTGCCACGACATCTTGTTTTTGTTCTTCTGGTTGTTGTAGTTCAGAAATTTGATGAAGCTCTGCTAATAGCTTCTGTGCTGTGTATGCGAGTATAGGTTATTCTGCTAAATTGGAAGGAAGAGGGTGGGTTCTTATCTGCGAAGCCAGCGCGATATTGCGTTAAAACGACGAGACGTGGTCCACAGCCTCTATACTCTTTAATTATTACAGGTATGGCAATGGCATATGCTTAATTTCTTATTTTTATTTCAATGATTATTCAAAAAAAACATTAAAAAATGAATTCATGTATTATTTTATTAAAACTCATTCACATCTTATTTTAAATGTATTTTTTTAAAAAAAATTAAATTCTATTAGTAGATTTCAGTTTATTTATAAAATAATTCTTTTATTTAAAATAAATTTTAAAGTAATATAATTAAGTTTATAAATTAATTAATAATAAATTTAAATTAATTAATTAATTTCATCATCAATATTTTTTCTAAACTTAATATAAAAATATATTCTTATAACTAACAATAATTTAATCACATTGAAATTATATTTTGAAAAACCGTTATTAATATTTTTAAGAATATTTAAGATCTAAAATTTATACTTTTTTATTAATAAAAAATATAAATTAAAATAGACATTCTTTTTTAAAACTTAATAAAATAATATAATAAAGTTTTTCATATCAATCATAAATATATTAATAATTTTATTTGTTGGTTACTCATCAATATTGTTAATTTTTGCTTGAAATAGAAGAAATAAAAGTCACATATATATATTTTGCATGATGCATAAGGTGATGTGTGCAAATAAATAAATAAATAAATAAAATAGCAGCTATCATTATCATATCGGAGGGAGAATATTAGACTAAAAAATTTAATGGTCTTGTGGGCCCCCAACAGAAAAGTAGAAAAAGGATTATTGGGGCCCATACCGATGATTAAAGAAGGTTTAGCGTATAAAGCAGATGAAAGATTTAGCCTTTTTAATTATTCGAATCTATGAATTATTAATTTCCCTTTTTTTCGTATGAAAACAATATAACTTAGAAAAGCAAATGATATTATTCTGTTAGGTAGTAAAACGGGCTCGTACAATTAGGCCCCAAAGTGGAGGTCCAGCTTCGAAATGGCAAAACCACCGCCGTGAACGTCGCCCTTTTGCTTTAACTCTATGGAACCCATCACTTAGAATCTCCACCAGTCTACCGCCACTTCCCATTCTCAAAACACATTTTTGCACCCTTTTTTTTCCAGGGTAATAATTTCATTTTAATTCTGCCTGGACGTTATGGGGGTGCGAATGAGGAGAAATGATATTTCCCAATTTCTTGAAATAATAATTTTTTTAAATATTTTTTAATTAAGAAGATATACATGTAATTAATATTTAAAAAATATATTATATAATTAATATGTGATTCACTCATATAATTTAAAACTATATATTAGCAGATTAAATTTATTTTAAAATATAAAAATATAAAAATAATATAAAATTATATACATTTAAACTTAGATTATATATTTATGTGTAAATTTAATTACATATATGGATACATGTAAATTTAGTAAAATTATAAATACATCAAATAAACTTTTTTGTTTAGTTTCAATTTAATCTTTAATGAAAATTAAAATTGAAACCAAAATAATAAATATAAATTCATTTCAATGCACGGTAGCAATTCATTTCTAATTTTAATAAACTTCGATACTATTTTTTAGTTGGGAGATTTATAATTTAGTCTCTGAATATTACCATTATTAACAAGTCAGTCCTTATATTTTTAGAAACCTATTAAAACGTCCTTATCTTTTTTCTCCGTCAATAAAATAATCCTTCCGTTTATTTTTGCCGTTAAAAATATTGTAAAAAACTAAATTACCCTCTATTATTTTCCTCCTCCTCCTCCTTCCTTTTCTTCTTCATCAATTCTTCCTACTTCTTCTGCTTCTTCTTCTGCTTCTCCTTCTGCTTCTACTTCTTCTTCTTTTTCTTATTCTTATCCTTCTTCTCCTCCTTCTTCTTTTGCTTCTTTTTCTTCTTTTTCTTCTTTTTCTTCTTTTTCTTCTTTCTCTTCTTCTTCTTCTCCTTCTTCTCCTTCTTCTTCTTCTTCTTCTTTCTCTTCTTCTTCTTCTCCTTCTTCTACTTCTTCTTCTTCTTCTTCTCCTTCTTCTTCTTCTTCTTTTTCTTCTTTTTCTTCTTTTGAGGAGGAGGAGGAGGAGGAGGAGGAGGAGAAAAGAAAAGATAGGGACTATTTCATTGACAAAAAGAAACGATAAGGATATTTTAATAGATGTGAGAAAAGATAAAGACTATTTTGTTGACAAACAGAAACGATAAAGACGTTTTAATAGATTTCTAAAAATATAGGGAGGGATGATTTCGTTGACGAAAAGAAACGATGAGGAAGGACTATTTCGTTGACGGAAAGAAAACAATGAGGAAGAACTATTTCGTTGATGTAAAGAAACGATAAGGACATTTTAATAGATATGAGAAAAGATAGGGATTATTTTATTGATAAAAAGAAATGATAAAGACGTTTTAATAGATATGAAAAAAGATAAAAACGTTTTAATAGATTTTTAAAAATATAAGGACTAACTTGTTAATAATAACAATATCCAATGACTAAATAAAAAATTTTATTTGAGGGTAAAATTGGATTTTAAAAATTTTCTCTCTCCTCCTTTATCTAATTTTAATGGAAAAGATGACAGAAGGACTATTTTGTTGACGGAAAGAAAATATAAAGATGTTTTAATAGATTTTTTAAAATACAGAGGCTGACTTGTTAATAATGGCAATATCCAGGGACTAAATTATAAATCTCCCTTTTTAGTTTGATTTGCACCAAAACTATGCCTGCTGTGATTTTGTAAATGTTTTACTTCATGTACAAATTGCTTGTAAATGGGAAAAGAATCTAGACGTTCAGGTAGATTTATATGAAACAACACCTTTTTCCACGAGCCAGATAGATAGAAAATTTGTCCTCTATCTTTCTGAAATATTTCAAATCTAAGCAGATTCTCGAGAAATAATAATGGAATATAATAATTCTCCAGTACTGCTGTCTCCATACCAAAATGCAAGTGGTGGCAAAGCATGGCTAATTACGACATCCTAACCAACTTAAAAGCACAAACCACCGCTCGCTTTTCAATTCCCTACCAATAAAGCACCACCACAAAAAAAAAAAAAAAAAAAAAAAAAAAAAAAAAAGAGAGAGAAAAAAAAAAGGTGATTTTGATAAAAATTGCAACAGGAGAAAGATGTGATTTGGATAAAAATTGCAGGTTACACATTAAATCAATATTTATCAAAGTAATTCAACTCAAAACAGGCAATACCAAACAACAATTTAGTTCTCACATGGTTATTGTCTGCAACATCTTCATTGCCAATTCAAGGCTTTCAACAGAAGATGATGCGAACTTGGAACCAGAGATCAAAAACAGAAGAAAATGAAACAAAACAGTGCTTGTAACCCCACAAAATAAATGTAATAAATTGCGATAGACTGACTAGGCCTACAGCCCCTGATCAACGAGGTAATCACCCAGCCTCTCCACAACCATGTTGCACTGCCCTGGAGTCACAGGTTCCTCATAGATGCCAAAAACAAGAGCTTGACCAGTCTTCTTTATGGTGATACCCCCTGATCCCTGCCAAACGAATACAGGCAAGCAGCTGATTAATTACATGGAACAGACACAATTCAGCAGCACAGAGCATGCGTATATTTCTTATTACAGGAAAATGTGGGAATCAAAATGATATTCTGCATGAGATAACAACACAAAGTAAAGCATGAATAAAAAATCAAGAACTAAAAAGCTGTAGAAAAACCTCATCTTGATTCCTGAAAGACTCGGACAATAGTCAAAAGTTAGACAAAGCATTTTATGAAATAAAATGAATCCAATCAAATAATGATAAAGTTGAAAACACAGATATAATGCCCGTCACCTTCTTTCCACGGATAACAGCTCCAGCCTCTCCCTGGATAACCATGTACTTTGTGCCCCCGAGGTGTAGACCTGTTGGGGCAAGGTGGCCAGGCTCATCAAAATCTTTCATGATGTCAGTGACCTCCTGGGGCTTGAACTGCAATTAAGAACTCAAAAGAAACATAGATAAACAGTCCTGGAAGTCGATATATTGATGATAAAAAATTGGAGTTTAATAAAGGACAAGAACTCCATTTCTCTAGCCAAACAAACAAATGCTAGCGTCCATTGCCAACAGCTCATAACCACAAGGACGTAAAAAATACAGTATTAAGTAATAATATGGTCAATTGTTTGGATATATAGACATGCACGCCTCAATTGGCCGTTGCCTATCTTTCACGAAGTTTGTTCGCTTTCTGGACAAGAGCAGAATATAGACAACATTAAAATCAACCCAGCTACCAAGAAATAAGAGCAATTTGCACTTTAGGGATCAGGATCAGCTCTATCCTTATATAATTTTTTTTTTTTTGAGGTTATCAAACGCCACAAAAACCAAATCACATTCTTTCAGAACTCAGATTTAAATACATTCAACGAGATCAATCGCATGAGAATCCAAATTGTCAAACACAATGAATCGATTCAGCTCCGCTACAACATGACAACGGGCAGAAGGATCAGAACAAATCAAAAGCAAAAGAGTGTAATCATCGATTCACCTGAGGGAAAGAGGAACTCTGAGCCCAGACGCTACCGTCATGGCCAACAATGGCAGAGGCAGTGAGATGCTGGCCTTGGCCGTCGATGTCGCACATCAGGTGCTCGTCTACGTAAGTCTGCCACGACATTTTGTTCTACGTTACAATGAATCTCTCGCTGAAACTCTGTGTTGGTGAATTCAGTCGAGTGTTGGAGCGCTTTCTCTTTGGGCTACGCGGTGAAGTGTGATTTTGTAGTGGAGGAAGTTGGTTTCTGCTGCATCTTATTTGGTAGAGAAGCTATTAATAAATAAAATAAATAAATAAATAAATAAATAATGAGCGATGAATGCGGAGAGAGCCTTTTGAAAAGTGACCGTCCGTTTAACTCGGCCCTTTCTCTCTTCAATTTTTACCATTCACATTCGCGTTTTTTCAGGCTTCTTTTTTCCAACGGATACTCAGTAATCTTTGTGCCATTTTGCCCATGCTCTTTTACAAAATTACGCTCCTTGTTCTCCTTTCAAACGGCATCGTTTTTTTTGTAATCTTCTACTTTAAACTGTAATTTAGTCCCTCTGGTTTAGTGAAAAATAACTTTTCGTCCCTCTATTTTAAAAAACCTTTAATTTAGTCATTGTGATTTTTAAAAATTATGCGTTTAGTCCTTCCGTTAGATTTTCAGTTAAATTACCGTTAATTTTAGTTAAAAAGACTAAAATACCCTTCTCTCTCCTTTCTCCTCCTCCTCTTCTTCTTCTTCTTCTCCTTCCCAATTTCTGTCAGTCAAAGCAAAAGAAGAACGCCAATGCAAAACAAACAGCAACCAAAAATGCGAGACACTATTGTCCTGTGCCCAGCTCCAACCATGGGCCATGTAGTCTCCATGGTAGAGCTAGGCAAGCTTATCCTCCACCGCTATGGCCACCGCTTCTCCATCACCATCTTCCTTATCACCGCTGAATTCTTCGAAACCCCATGCCTTGTTTCATACATCAACGCCATCTCTCAAACCTACCCTTCTATCTCCTTCCGTCATTATCCTCCTGTCTCCTACGACACAACTCTTAATCGCAGCAAGCCTGCCGTACTCTTTGAGTGCATACTCCTCAACAAGCCTAATTTTCTTGATTCCCTTCAAGAAATCTCCAAGAAAGATAAAATCTCTGTTTTTGTTATTGATCTCTTCTGCACCTCTGCTCTTTCTCTAGGTAAAGATCTAAAAATCGCCACTTACTATTTTTTCACTTCTGGTGCTAGTTGTCTTTCTGCCTTCTTATATTTCCCTAAAATCCATGAACAATACGACGAGAACTTCAAAGATCTTGCAAACACTGTCCTTTATTTCCCTAACTTGCCACCTCTTAAAGCTATTCACATGCCGGAACCGATGCTATCAAGAGATGATCCTTTCTATTATGACTTGCTATACTTCTGTTCGAATCTCCCAAAAGCAGATGGAATTATTGTTAATTCCTTCAACGATCTGGAGCCAGAAGAGGAAGAGAAAATCTATCTTTTTTATTTTAAAATATAAGAAGGCAGAAAGACAATCAGCACCAGAAGAAGAAGAGGAGAAAGAGGAAGGAGAGATAATGGGTATTTTAGTCTTTTTAACTAAAATTAAAGGTGATTTAACTGAAAATCTAACGGGAGGGACTAAACGCATAATTTTTAAAAATTACAGTGATTAAATTAAAAGTTTTTTAAAACAGAGGGACGAAATGTTGTTTTTCACTAAACCAGAGGGACTAAATTACAGTTTACCCTTTATAATTTATAGCTAACTTATAAATTTTACAATCTATACTATATATAAAAGTGAAAAAAAGAAAAATAATGAAATTATTTTTAAAAAAGTACATTATTGTATATAACGTTACAAATTATCCACTATTTTATTTTAAAATAATATAAGAATTTATTAATATTCTAAAAAACCTTTAATTTAATAGGTTAGATTAATTTTTTATTTAAATGCAACTCATATTTTATCAAATTATTATGTTTTTAATTGATTTAATGTGATAAAAATTTATTATTATCTAAAAATAATTAATTTAACTAATTAGATTAATTTGTATTTACATTTAAATTTATTTTATTAAATAGTAATTTGATTGTTTAGTATTTATATTAAATTTCTTTGGAATGGACTTTTTTTAATTTCCTAATTATAAATATGAATTTTAATTCCACTTCTTAGGAATTCTATTTGTTATTTAATAATTTAAAAAAATAAATTGAAGATTATATTTTAGATAAAAAAAAGTATAGTGTGTGGAATTCTATTAAAAAATATTTTCTCTTAGTATTTATAAATAGATTGTTTTCTAATTTATTGTATAATTAAACAAAGTAGGTATAATTTTATTTAAATGAATATTTATTAGAATTATAATTAAAATTAAATTGTATATAATAGTCAATTGACAAACTCTATTCTATTAGTATGCAATATTAAATACAAATAAAATATAATAACATAAGTTATGTAATAAATAAATATTGAAATTATCAACATAAATTAATTTAATTTTATTTATATCCTTATAATTATTTATATAAAATAAATATTTATCTAAATTTATTTATATAAAATAAGAAGAGAAATTAATTTCTTTAGCGCTAAATTTGTTTGTATCACTTTAATCTCATATTGCAATTTACCGCTAAATCATTTTATTATTATTTTAAAAGAACTTTAATTTAATATGTTTTATTGATTTTCTATTTAAATTTAAATTCTATTTATTAAATTATTCATTATTTTCATTAAAAACTTATTATTATTTAAAAATTATTAATTTCAATGATTAAATTGATTTTTATTTACATTTAAATTTTATTTATAGTACTTACATTTATGTTAAATTACTTTAAAATGGATTTTTTAAAATTCTTTTTATAACTAAATATGAATTTTAATGTCACCATTTAACAATTATGCTTTGTGAAAAAAGAAAATAAATAATAATAGTTTGTGGAATTCCATTGAAAAAATATTTTATTTTAATATTTATAAATGTATTTTTTAAAATTTAAAATATTTTTAAGTAAGTTTTATATAAAATTAATTAATATATATATATATACAACGAGTATTAATAATGTGAGAACGCATGTTACAAAAAAAACCTAATCATCCTAAAATTCCCTATCTAAGACCCAGAAGATGATTGCAGATTTGCATAATCACCCATATTTTGGATACTGAGGATCTTCCCACACCAAGGCCATTACTTTCCCAAAGACGAGAGGAAACTATGGGTAAAAAATAAAAGGCCTTTCATTGCCATCAACCGCTTATCTGTCCCTTCAGTTGTTTAACCATTCAACAATCTAAGGGACACAAGTTTACAAAAAATGAAAAACGTTATGCTGTTGAATAGAAAAAGCCAGAACCTTCTTATAAATCCCTACACTCTAAATCAAACACTTTGCTCTCTGTGTTAGCCGCATCATCTGAAGAACTGATGAGAATGTTGCAAAAGGTAATGTTGTAATCCAGAAATACGTAATAGAGGAGCATTAATCAATCACTTAGTCGGTACGATCTCCCTCTGAAAGCCACACCAGTATTTCTTTCAGGTTCCACCCGATTGTTTGTTGGGGCCCCTGGTGCTGGAGCTCCTATTCTCCATCTTGCAACCAGTTTATGTCTACAAGAGTCGAGGAAATTGGAGGAACAAAAAGATAAGACCAAACATATTATATAGTCAGAGATCAATCAACAGGGGGGCTAATCAAAGAATAAAAAAATTGGTTAATGACAATGCCATGGGAAGATTTTGTCAAAGCCCAAGTTCTAATGTTTGAATGATTGCTGCTGCAATGATGCCATTATGTGATCAGGAAGAAGACTGCATGCGGAAGAGATGGAATGCAGATGAATGATAATGGCTAATCAGAATGGATGAAGAGTCTACTTGCAATAACTTCCTGGTGCAACAGAAAACTGAGCAGGAGAGCTTGTCGAGAGAGTGGGACACGGGTTGAAGATATCTTTAATGATGACAGCACATTGAGCACTTGCAAATTACTATTGCAAACAGATAAATATACTTTTCCCAAAAGGAGAACGAAGTAATTCAAGGATACACCAATCTTGGAGTCTTTAATAAGGTCTTTCCCGTTGCAAGTGGATGCAAAACAGTCAAAAAGTAATATAGATGCCCTGCAATGATTCCCATTAGATCCGGCATAAGAGGGGAACCAAAAATGACATCTAAACCAAGCATCGCCCATGGAAGATAAAATGCCTGAAAACACAATTAAAACATGAAGGGTGGAGATTAGCATAGATGTTAATATGATAACCCTAACCCCTAATCTCATGCAAAGCAGAAAAAAACACCCAGCAATAATTTGCAACTGCATGTATCTCAAGCATACCTTAAGAGTCACAAGACCATATATGTTGATCTGGGCATTTGGGAATTCTCTACTCCATACATAGACAAGCATGAAAACAAGTGATATCCCCAAGAAAGGGGCCCAAAATATAGGAATGGCAGCTAATACCTACAATCCAGAATGGAGAATATGATCAATCAGCTGAAAAGATGGGAGGAAGTACCTAGGCTAGAGCTCAAAATGCTCCACGAATTTTCAGAAGGTGAATTTGGACAGTGGAAGAAAAGCCAAAGCAGGATAAACAGGGAGGAACAGTAAGATTAAATCGCTTCAGTCTTCAGCTCACATAAGCTTAGGCCCTCACCATGTTTAGTCTACAGTATAATCAATATGACTTGACAAACTCAATTTGAGAAGAAAAAGAATCATGACAAGGTATCTGAATGAATAAAGAAGAGAACACATACTAGCATGCAAAAGGCTCCAAATAGCATCATCCACAAAAAGTCTGCTGTATGCCTCTCAAATGGTCCCTTCTCAAGTTGAACACCATACCTTGCTCTGTATAATTACAGACATTACCGTGGAAAGCATTAGTATAGAGAAGAAAGTGCTCTATATGCATATTTAAATAGTCTCCAACTATCACACCAAAAGCCATAAGAGAGGCATGGTGAAATCAAACCACATCTATGAGTCTACAACTTACATCATTAAGAGGCGAATTCCAAAATTGATGGAAAATTTTCCAAGAAAAAAGAAGTTTGTAAAGAGCCTCCAGACCTGGGAATGTATACAAAGTCACAAAATAGTAGCATGGACTTGTGTCAGCAGACAATTAAGTGTTCAACAACAATATAAGATTTCGATAAAATCAGCCAAAAAAAGAGCTTTGATAGCAAATTATTCATCATAAATATACTTGAGTCCTCATTTGAGTAGTGTGCAAGTGCATGTGTGCGAGTGTGTGTGTGTGTGACACAGAAAGAGAGACCTCTTCGAGAGGTGAAAATATTAAAATCAGCAAAAAGAACTTTGAAAGCCAAATATTCATCATAATGCGCTCGTCATTTGAATAATAAGTGTGCACTCGCAATTTATACTTGTGTGTGGAATAAAGAAAGGTGAAAACGCTAGAGGGATCCAGAAGAGTTCCATTTGGCAGAATTTTGAATGGCTTGCTGTTCACACTTGTAATTATGCTTGTGTGTGGAAAAAAGAAAGGCGAAAACGCTAGAGGGATCCGGAAGAGTTCCATTTGGCAGAATTTTGAATGGCTTGCTGTTTGCCAATATTTTAGGTATGGTTTTTGCCATTGATTCAATTCAATGAAACTGTTGAACAGAAACAATAGTGTATATAAGCATCAAATGCCCATGTGATTGAGTCCATTCTGACTCAATGCCTCTTGGTATTCAAACAGCAGTTCAAGCTAATAATTTCCATCATACATGAGCCAAGTTAACAGAGACTCCCATATGAACTTATCGTCTGTATAGTGGAAATCTAGCAAGCAGACATAAGGAAAGAAATCATTGGCATGCCTATAACTAAAAAATTATTGACAATCCTACATATCAGTATCTTAAAATAGTGATACTCATAAATGCAATTGCCAAAACAAACTTTCAGAACTCATATGGCACACATGATAATAGGAATGGAAATCCTTAATTAGGAAAAAGGATCATCAATAAATAATTTAATCCATACCTGAAAGTGTGAGAATACAAGTTTATACACCAATGCAATATGAAACACATCAAATATCCCAAGTTGATATGCCGCAGTGAAAAGTAGGCACATGGTCCCATAAGCCTTGCTTATAGGTGGAAGAGAGTGATAGTATCTGGGAAAAAAAATGAACAACAAAAATTTCAATGGTCTTGAAAAGGTTTTTAAAAAATAATATAGAGCATACACATCTAAAAATAGGGGAATTCGGTTCAAATTTTAAATTTGTTTCAGCAGTACAAACTTTGCTGCTACTACCCGGCAAATCGAGAATTAAAGATTAAAAGAACAACATGAGGCACCATTTAGAAAACAACTCAGTATCACCATGTCAATTTGTTGTGCAATTTATAGTAAAATTACAGTATGCATTCAGAATGTCATTGGAAGATTTCACCATGGGTATATATATATATAATGAATACCCAAACAAAATTTTAATTTTTGCAATGTACTGTTATACTGCTCTGCATTTGATTCAATCTAAAAGATCATGAAGAAATAACCTTATACTTCTGAAGCCAACATGCGTAATTGCTTCCTCACCAAACTTCAATCACGTTTGCAACTATTTCTGATACTTACAATCTTACTTCTATGCTAGATGCAAGAAATTTTCCCATTTATTTATAAAATAAAACTGATAAAACTTGCATAGGAATAAGTTCAATAGAATCCTAGTAAGTGCATACACAAACAAACACATAGCAACAGAGTAAAGTCAATCACGCAATCACTGAACCACAAATATAACTTTAAAAATAAATTACAAGAAAGCTAGGATTAAGATACGAAGAAAAATCAGCAAAGCGCACTACATACAGTGATACAGACCTACAAAAAGAGAGAGGGATGGAAAAGGTTACTTACTCGGCAGGTGAAGACATTCCAGAATCGAGAAGCTAAATTGAAATGGAGAAAATCTCTGCCTCTCTGAAATTTGTCCCTTCTGGACTGAATTTCGAAAATGATGGTTACAGTTTGCGAAAATCTTTCAAGTATAAAATCCTGAAAACCATGAAGAGATTGGTCCATTCCAGAAGGTTCCTCTTCCTAGCTTTCGTGTTCGATCTCTCCATCGTTTCGTTAGAATTGGACCAGAAATGGAAGCATCCAGCAGTTGGACCCAACCTCTAATGTCACTGAAGGTTGGGCCTAAAGGTGTGGATGGACCTGAGCCCATTACTGCTTTTAGATTATCTTTAGAAGAAATTACTAGAGTATCTGTGGTATAAAAAATTTATTAATTAATTTTTTCATTAATTTTAGTGATAAATTTTTAAATTTTAATTTTTCTGATTTATTAAAATATAAAAAATTATGGATAATTTCATAAAATTTACAGAATTAATAATCAAAGAAAATCTACAAATAAAAAAAAAATGAAGGGTGATGAGAGGACAGGCAGAGTTGAAAGGTGATGGATACAGCGGCGGAGTCAGGAGCTTCCCCTTGTAGGGCACTGACTGCGCCGCTGCAGCACTACCGGCTGCGCCACTGCAGCACCTTCATCCCCGTTCAAAATATTTTTCGATCGTTGGTACGGCACGTGTCCCTTGCCGTATCTTCCCTCGCGCCTGGATAGATATGGCGGGGTTGAGGTGGTCCTAAATCACAATTATGCTAATGTCCTTCATTCTTTAACAGAAATAGCTTTGCGTTGGGTGCAATGTGATAAGTAGCTGCCAGTTGAGCTGCATGATTAGAGCTATAATTTGGAAAAAAAAAACAAAAAAAAGATCGAGGGATCCGAAGGACTACCCAATCCAGATCAGATGACTGGATACTCCACTCAATTCTGCCAGCTTTATAGTGGCTTTTTCTTCTCAACACACGCGCCACCCTCTAATAAAAAATAAGAAGAAATTGCAAATCGCTTTTTGACCTTTATCGCGTGGGTATTGCATGTTGATGTTGGTGTAATAAGGTTCGGCTTGGAATTGGATTAAGAGGTTTAAAATACGCTCTTTTTTATTAATTATTATTTTATAAGTTTTTTATTTATTTATTTATTAAAATTATTAATTAGATTCATATTATTTGTATAGATATTTTAATTAAAAGGTAATGTAGTCTTCTTTATCTTTATTTTTATTGAAATTTAGTATAATTATTATTTCTTTTATTTCGTTTATAAAAAAATTAAATGAGAGATAATAGAAAATAGAGTGAGAATTAATAATTTTACTTACAAATTATCAATATGATTACTGATTGTTTGAAATTTGTTAATAAAATTTAATGGGTTATGGTATCGTGATCTATTGTGAATTAATTAACTAGTGTTAAAAGATGATCCTTTTGTAAAATTTAATTTGATTCATAATGAATCTTGTAATTATACAAGGATTTTATGTAAAAGAACAAAAAAAAAAAACCTTAAACAATTGCTGATGTTGAATTACAGTTATATGACTTTTTTTTTTAAATTTACATATATATATATATAATCGTATCTATATCCGATTTACTGCAATAAATATTACTAATGCTAGTAATTTACAATAAAATAACTTAATATATAGAGTAAATCTTTCCTCAAATTACACAGCAATTGTAAAAAATAATAATACAGCAGTTATTAATTTAAATAAAACAATAAAGCTAAAATTATTAATTTAATTGAGTAAAAAAATATTTTAATATTTGTTTTAATATTTGTTTTAATATTTGTTTTTGCAATTAATTAAAAAAAATATTTGTTTTAATATTTTAATCACACTGTTTTAATATTTATTTTTACAAGTGAGATCTCTATAATCACATGCTAATCTAACATATCATTATCACGCTCACAGTTTATTTTAAATAATTATTATGTTGAATTAATTATCATGATCGTCGGGCTTCACGTGTTCCAGGAGAGGGTCGGACCCATAAAAGGAGTACTGGCTTAAAGCACATGAACTTTCTTGATAGACCGGTCCGACATCTTCAGTCCTGATTCAGACCCGTGGAGTGGATTAGGTCTCTTATGAGCCCAGGTCCATCTGAAAGAAGTTCAGTCCGGTGACATGACACGAGGAATAACAACAGGCCCAGTTAACTCGTAGTCCTATTCGCATACGCGTCAGAGAGAATTAAATAGCCGTTTGGTACAAAGAGAACATCTGACGTTTCCGTACGTACGGATCTACATGACAGGAACATGTGACACTATAGCAGAGAGGCCGTTAGACGCCATTAGCAGAAAAAAGGAAAGGAATACAAAGAGAGGAACACCCTCCTCTTCGGCCAATCATACTCGTAAATTCTATATTTTAAATTTTAGAATATCAAATTATATTATAAAATTATGAAATATTCTTAAATGAAATGCATAAAAGAACTTTAAATTAGCAGTTCATACATGAATTACAGATGAAACATAAATTATGTGAACATAATCAATTTAGCAGTCGATATTTTGTTATGAATTTAAACGCATGAATATCAATTTTCTTCATTAATTAAATAAAAAAAAGGAAGAAATTGGGTGAGTTTGACACTTTTACGTACATAAAGGAGTGATTAATGATTCCATAGTCTCGTGGATGGTATTGGAGACTCAACAATTTATTTTGCTTTCTTTAGTTGGAGGAGACTTAATTCATGAATTTTAAGTTTTTATAAAGCATTAAAATATTGTTTATTTCATTGATTATTTTTTTAATTTGAAAAAAAATAACACTCTCACTTTTCTTATTATAGAAAAAGCAAATTGCTTTCCTTAATTTAATCAAATTATTTATTTTATTAATAAATATACTATTTGGATTAATTTTTAAAAATATAAAATAGAATGAAATAATTTTTTTCCTTTTCAATTAGAGATATTAAATTTAAACCTTAAATATAAATCACTTTTGAAATTATATAAGAATAAACGTTTTGTTATTTTAATAAATTTATATATTGTAACAATAGTTGGCAAATAATAATAATTTTTAATTAGTTAATTTTATATTCACGAATTTAATTTAATAGTAAATAATAAATTTAAAATTTCTATTTTAATCTCTCAATTTTATTTTAAAAAAATTAGTCAATTTTAAGGATTTTTCATTTTATTAGGATTATGTTGTTCCTTCTGGCCCACCATTAAGCCTGGACAAGACCCTGACAAGCTACTTCACATGGCTTGCATTTGCATAGAGAAAAGCAACCAGATAGCTAATTAAGTAATTATTATAAGCATCAAGTGACATTCCCTTTGATTGTGTTGGTTAAGCAATAATTAATTAACCATCTACTTAAGCTAACAACTCCATACTAAATTATTTTTTAAAAATTCTTAAAACTTCAGATGGGAGCGCATTAATACATTCTCCTTTAATCAATTATTTTAAGTAGGTGTGGCAGTAATCGGTTGAAATTAAAATAATTAATTGAATTAAAATTTTTTTCAGTTTACTTTAATTTTTAAAAATTAATTTTTTTAAATTTATTTGAATTTAATAAAAAATTAATAAAATCAAATCAAACTAGTTAAAAAAATTAAATTTTAATCAATAGAAAAATATGTTAATTGAATTTTAAAAAATTAAAAATAAGATAAATTCATTATTTTTTCAATTAATCAAATTCAATTAAACAGTTTGACTTCAATTTTAATTCAATTCAATTTTTATAAATAATTAAAATTATTTTTTTAAAAATAAAATTAAGAATTAAAAAATAAAATTTAAAATTTCTCAGGTTTATTCAAATGTATTTATTCTCAAATTATATTTATGAAGATAAAGAATAAAATAATTTTAAAATTTAATATTTTAATTTTTTAATAATTTTTAGCGACATAAATTTAAATAGGTCCACTGAATTTTAAATAAAAAATATTGTTAGAGAAATTAATTATGCATTAATCAACAACTTAGTCGTATAATTGAATTTCAAAACTGTACTAATAAAATAAATGTATATTCTTAAAAATATACATTTAAAATTTTAAAAAGAAAATAAAATTTTAATTAAATAATTTCATCATGTTTATATAAACTAAATAATGATTTTTCATAAACTACCCGTAGGCCCACACCATATCGAACGTATATTTGATGGGTCACCCTCGCAAACATATGGAAAGTGTTGAAATTGAATTGATTAGGATATTTAAAAAAAAAAAAAAGGATAAGGTTTAAAGAACAAACAAAAGCAAAAGGGAGCTATCAAAGTGAAAAGTAAATGTCAGAAATTATGGATGCTGACACGGTAACTTATCATTTTAGCGCCACCCCTTTGCTACTTTTTTTTAATATTGCTATAATAATTTAAAATTATTATAAAAAATAATATTTTATTATATAAAATAATATTATAATTTTAATCACTTTTTATAAAATTAAAAAAAATTACTATTTTATATTATAACAATGAATACATATACAACAATTTTTAAAGTATTACCGTTACTTTATAATTATAATTTAATAATATAATAGAATGATTTGCTGTTAATATTTTAAATTTATTTTTATAATAATAACAATTTATTACAAACTTGATAAACTGTGAAACACATTTATATTGATATTTTATTTGTCCTCAATTCTAATTTTTATTAATAAAAAATTATTTATTTTTAAATAAAAATTAAAAATTAAAAAAATAAAATTTGAGATTTCATGATTCAAATTATTTACTATCAGATTAAGCCTATAAATATATATAAAAAATAATTTATGCTCATACAACTGCTTATTTCATATTATATAAAAAAAAATAGGGAAAATTACTTTGTAGTCCCTGAGGTTTAACGTAATTAACACTTCTGTCCCTCTATTTTGGCGACCCAACACTTAAGTCCCTCACTTTCTCTTCCGTCCAAATTCGTAGTCCTTCCGTCCAAAATAACCGTTTGGGACACGTGAATTGACAAAATTAACCCTCCTCCTCCTCCTCTTCTTCTTCTTCTTCTTCTTCCTACCCAGCAACTTTTTCTCTTTCTTCTTCTTCTTTCTTCTTCTTCTTCTTCTTCTTCTTCTTCTTCTTCCTACCCAGCAACTTTTTCTCCTTCTTCTTCTTCTTTCTTCTTCTTCTTCTTCTTCTTCTTCTTCTTCTTCCTACCCAGCAACTTTTTCTTCTTCTTCTTCCTACCCAGCAACTTTTTCTTCTTCTTCTTCTTCTTTCTTCTTCTTCTTCTTCTTCTTCTTCTTCTTCTTCTTCTTCTTCTTCCTACCCCAGCAACTTTTTCTTCTTCTTCTTCTTCTTCTTCTTCTTTTTCTTCTTCTTCTTCTTCTTCTTCTTCTTCTTCTTCTTCTTTTTCTTCTTCTTCTTCTTCTTCTTCTGGAATTTCACATTGAAAGAAGGGTATTTTTGAAAAAAATCATCACATCTCACTTTTGACTCTTTGACCAAACGGTTTAAATGGACGGAAGGACTACGAATTTGGACGGAAGAGAAAGTGAGGGACTTAAGTGTTGGGTCGCCAAAATAGAGGGACAGAAGTGTTAATTACGTTAAACCTCAGGGACTAAAAAGTAATTTTCCCAAAAAAAAATTATTGTCGGTTTAAAAAATTTTTAACCCTGCAAGCATAGAGCAAAAGTGGGCACTTTTTTTCCCAGCACAGGCACCAACTGAAAAGGAAAATTTATCCACCGGTGATTAATGATTCAATTATCTTTAATTTACATCACCCTTCACCCAACTTCGTCAAATTTTCCAATTGACCCATTATTATCACTCCAATAAATTACTTATTTCAAAGGTTTTGACTTACATTTTTTTTAATTTCCTAATAAAGTTTTCTTTTTTGACTGAATTTAGATATGGAAACTACATCAAACTCCATGGAGTTGCATTACACGTGTTTTTAATTTTTTTTTCCGCTTTACATCAATGAATTTTAATTCAATAATATTAAAAACACCGTTTTCTAGAAATAATACTAAAATCATCATTAAAATCATGAGATTGTAAGTTTTCATCATTAACAAGCTCCTAATCTAGAAGATAATTGACTTAATTTAAATATATATTATTTAATTTTTAATATATAATAATTGACAAAATCTTAAACATAATACCAAAGAAAAAGTAGCCTGGCATAATATATCTGTATTTTTTTATTTTGTTCCAGTAATTTAAAATTTTTTAATAAATTTGCTTATAATTTAAAAAAAATTAAATTATCAGTTATCATTTATGAAATATATGAAAAGAATTAAAAAAAGTAATGTTAAATATGTAAAAATAAAAAATTAATTATTCTTTTATAACAGGATAAGCATACTATACTAGAAACAAAGCGGGCAGCGCCGTACCGAAGCGGCGACTATTATTGGAGACAGCGGGTAGCCAACTAGCCAGTGACAGTCAACCAGCGAATGCCACGTCAAAAACTCTTTGTTTCTGATATTTCGGGGGATTCCGGTAATTTTCTTTTTCGTTTGTATGCAAAACTTTCACCCAATCAAAGTGTATCTTGGCTTGGCCTGTCACAACCTGGTTACAGCCAAACCCAGCTGTGTTGGCCCCACTCTGCCTCCCTCTCCTACGAGATGATGCCCGCCCCAATTTATCATATCCAACCTCTTCCAATTTCTCAGTTTTCTCAATCACCTGAAGTTAATATAGCATTTAAAATTAAAATCACGATTTTAACATTATCATTTAATTAAGATTTATTAATGATTTTCTCAATAATTATTAGAAGCACTTGTTAAATAAGATGTCATTTATAATTTTAATTTATTTATTATTTATGTAATTGTATATACATCCATATATAGCATATATAAATTTATTCAAATTCCATAATTCATCAATTAGCTCAGCCGAGAAGTTGTCCTATTATACCGAAAATAATTTATCTTATTCCATGGTGGATTTTAGCGCGAAAAATAGAAAAAGCAAGGGAGGAAGACCCCACTGAACAACAGAGGAGGAGTTTATAACGGAGACTAAAGAGAGAGAGAAACGTTAAAATAGGTAAGCCGACATCCATTTTTGGACCATCGACGTTGATGTTTCCGAAGCTTTTCTGTACACTGACGTACATTTTGAGCTAAAACCTCTCTTCAGCATACCAAGCAAAGCTCTGAAAACCTCTTCACAAAGAAAACGAGACCTTGCTTAATTACAATGGATCCATGTCCATTTGTTCGTCTAATCGTCGAATCTCTAGCTCTAAAGCTCCCTCTGGCCACCAAACCAGCCGGTTCCGGCGTCCACCCGTCAACCACCCCATGCTTTTGCAAATTACGCATCAAGAACTTCCCTTCCCAAACCGCAATCCTCCCTCTCTGCTCTACTGCTAATGACTCTCCCCCTGACACCTCCACTTCCGCCACAGGATTCCACCTGGACTCGACCTCCATCCGCCGTCTCTCTGGGAGGCCCGTCACACTCCATGTGGAAGTCTACACAGGTAGGATGGGACATACCTGCGGGGTCAGCGGCGGCAAATTACTAGGTCGGGTACAGATCAGTGTAGATTTGAGAAATATCCAGTCCAACTCAAGAGTGTTTCAAAATGGGTGGTTAAAGCTTGGGAACCAACCAGATAAACCTGCAGCACGACTACATATCGTGGTCAAGTCTGAACCGGATCCACGGTTTGTTTTCCAATTTGGTGGCGAACCTGAGTGTAGCCCAGTTATTTTTCAAATACAAGGGAATATACGGCAGCCCGTTTTCAGTTGCAAGTTCAGTGCAGACCGGAATTCAAAATCCCGGTAATTTTTATAAATTAATTCACAAAAATTAATGGTGAATTCTACATAAAGTATAGTACAAGTCCCGTTAGAAAACATGAATTTTTAAAAAATTTTAATTAATTGATTTTATAAATTAAATTATAGATGTCTAAGAATTTTTTTTTCATAATTCTTTTATTCTTTTGTGATTTTAGTAAGTAGGGTGCTGACATGCGCCGATGGGGGTAGTGGCTCAGGCATGGTGGGGTAATTACAATTAGATTAATTAATATGTTGTTTTATCTATAATATGGCCCTGTTAGATTTTTTTTTAAATTGTTTTCTTCGAAAACATTCTAAATTAGAAATGTCAATTATTACATTTGGTCCTGTTAGTTTTTGTTTGTCCTATTGCTCTATATCTTGTAATTAATTAATGTTATGCCTTTAATTTTATGTCTCTTTTTCGTAAATTCAGGTATCTCCCATCAGATGGCACTGTTAACAGCAATCGAGGATGGATGACAACTTTTTCCGGCGAGAAAGAACGTTCAGGAAGAGAGAGAAAGGGGTGGATGATCATGATATATGATCTCTCTGGCTCCCCAGTTGCTGTTGCTTCTATGATCACACCATTTGTCCCATCTCCAGGCTCAGACCGTGTTTCTCGATCAAACCCAGGTGCATGGCTAATTCTCCGGCCTCATGGTTTCTCTGTCAGCAGCTGGAAACCATGGGGTCGCCTTGAGGCGTGGAGAGAAAGAGGTCCAATTGACGGCCTTGGTTATAGGTTTGAGCTCGTAACAGACAACGGCGGCCCAAGCGGAGGCATCCCCATTGCTGAAGCTACAATGAGTATAAGGAAGGGCGGCCAATTTTGCATTGATAACAGGATTATAAGAGATTCAGGATTAAGTTCACGATCACCAGTGAAGGGTTTTGTGATGGGTTCCACCGTTGAAGGCGAAGGAAAAGTTAGCAAGCCTGTGGTACAAGTTGGGGTACAGCACGTGACTTGTATGGCTGATGCTGCTCTATTTGTAGCTCTTTCAGCAGCTATTGATCTGAGCATGGACGCTTGCCGTCTCTTCTCCCACAAGCTTAGAAAGGAACTCTGCCATGACGACCAGGAATCCTTCTTTTAGAGCTTACCCAGCAGTTTTAACTCCTGATCAGCAAAACAACTGTTGGTTTGAGCAAACAATTAAAGACGTTTTTGAAAATTTTTAATTTTTGTCCTTTTTCCATTTCAAAATTTTCCTATTCTTTCATTTCCTTGAGAATTCTATAAATTTTTCTCCTGGTACGTAGGAGCGTGGCATTAGATCTGGTTTTGGAAGCTTGTCTATTGGTTGATTAGGTAGTTGGAATTCATAAGTTATTGTCGGTTTTGATATGCTAGAGGGTTTCTGTTTTGTTACATAACTACACCAACAGAATGAAACTGTACAGAAAAGAGATAAAGGCGATTGTTTGTTCATATTTCCCTGCTCTTCTCCTCTCTCTCTCTCTCTCTCTCTCTCTCTCTCTCTTTTGGATTTTAAAATAAAATAAAATAATAATTTTAATTTATATATTATTATATTTTAAAAAATTAATAATAATCTTAAAATAATTAAAAAAATTAAATAAAAATTACGGAATGAAAGAAATATAAATTTATAAATATAAATATTAATATTATTTTAATTTTAAAATTTTTAAAATGGAGACTAAATTAAACAAGTATCAAACTAAAAGATTGGTTTGGAAAGTGAAACCTACCGTATGGACAGCAGCTTCCACCTAAAAATAGATTGAAAACCGGTAAATAATAACAATATTAACTAGAGAATCAAATCATTTTCTATTTTTGGGAGTAATTTGAAACATTTTATTAATTTAAATTAATGTCGGAAACATTTTCTATTATAAATTAAAATTCGCATAATAACAATAATTACGTATCCTTAAATTTAGAGATAATTAATGTAATTTACCCCTAAATAATCTAATGCATGGGGCCATATGCCAACCCGCCAGCATTCAATGAGGCTGTCCCGATTTCACTCGCGCAAGTGGTGCACATTGCAAGAAAAGTGTAATAATTTTAGAAAATGGTGTAGTATTATTTACAAAAATAACTAATTCTCAGACTTAAATATTAAGTAAAGGAGTTATAAATAATTAGAATTTTTACAAACCATTCAAAACTGTAATGCTGTAATAAGCCTGTAGAGAGACAAAATTGTTCCTCGATTTCGATTGGCCTCTCTCCTCATCTCTGTCTGGTGGGGAGGCAAAAGGAAAAGCTTTCTTACCACCCAACAATCGTCTTCTCGCTTTTCCTTCAATGGCCGCCTCCCAGTCCCTTCTTTCGCTCCTCCTCCTTCTCAGCCTCCTCTCCGTCGCTATTTCCCAGTCCCTCATCCGTATCCCCAGCGACCGTAAAGCCTCCAGCGTCGATGATGATCTCTATTGCGATAGCTGGAGACTCTCAGTAGAAACCAACAACGCCGGATCCTGGATTAAGATTCCTTCCAGATGCCAGCGCTACGTGGAGCAGTACACCATTGGTGACCGCTACCTCTCTGATTCTGAGATCGTGGCTTTCGATTCCCTTACCTTTGCTAAAACCGTAAAGGTTGCTGGCGATGGGAAGGACGCTTGGATCTTTGATATTGATGAGACTCTGCTTACCAATCTCCCCTATTATGCGCTCCATGGATTCGGGTAAGTGAAAGAATTTAGCCGTTGAATTATGCTGACCATTTTAGCCAATGGGATTTTGTTCGATAGGGATTCTTTTACCTAGTGCATCTGACCAACAGTGAATTAGATTAGATTAGATGAATTTAACCTGATGCTATACCAATTGAAATTAGACAATTAGAAGGCTTTATAGTACTGATCATTAAGAGCTAGCATGGTTTTGGATAGTCTATTTTCCTAAACATTTCTTGAAAAGGGATGGACAAAGAGCTGGATTTCTCGGTGTATGATTATAATTGCTTTTGGGATTCCTTCTCCTTGTAGTAATTTTGGCTTCACGCTTTGTCTTCAAGTGAATTGCTTCTTGCTGGCGTAAATAACAACCTGCCTTTTGTAATGTTGTTCATGCATTAGATTATGTGACATTTGTCATATTAATTTTTAAATTTTCTTTCCGGGTCCTACTACTGGATTCTCGATTATGAAGATTTCGATTTTATAGGTCTTTTCCTGTTTTGCTAGATTAAATTAATAGCAAAGCTGTCTCGATTGATACAAATGCATGTACCCAGTTTTGTTGATCGAGGTTACCAAGTGTACATTTTTGCACACAGGTCAGAGCCCTTCGATGAAGCAGCTTTCGACGAATGGGTGGAATTAGCTCAAGCACCTGCTTTATCAGCAAGTATGAATTTGTACAAGGAGTTAAAGCAGATGGGATTTACAATTTTCTTATTGACTGGGCGGAGTGAACATCAAAGGAATGTCACGGGAAAAAATCTTCTATTTGCAGGATACAACAATTGGGAAAGGCTAATTTTGAGGTATGCACAATATGCATTATGATTGTGATAACTCTCTCATTCCATTTAGGCATGATCTGATGATAAGAGATGTGAGCAGTCATTTTCCATTCTGTGGACCTGTTCCTTCTTTATATGATGAAACATTGGGGTAAAGATCAATTTTATGATGTATGATACAGGGAACCTTCGGATCAAGGCAAGTCAGCTACACTGTACAAATCTCAAAAGAGATTGGAGTTGGTAAATGAAGGCTATAGAATACATGGTAACTCAGGAGATCAATGGAGTGACTTGTTGGGGTTTGCAATGTCAGAGAGGTCCTTTAAACTCCCTAATCCGATGTATTACATTCAATAAAAAAGCACAGAACAATGCTGTAATTTGGTGACACTTGTTTGCCACTGTTGTTTTGCTATTAGACTAAGTGGCTTTTTTGTAACTTTCTTCTTAATGATAAGTTTAGATTAATTTTTGAGTTCCCATCATGGCTCTCATTTAGCTTGTTAGCTTTTGTTTGATTAAAGCTAGCTGGAAATTTAAGAAGAGGAGAGTGCCCAAAACTTATTCCAAATCAATGTAAATTTCAACAATGAGGAATTCAGTTTTCTGGGTGTTCTCATCCATGAAAGATTGATTTATAACCCAGATATGCCTCATAAATGAAAAAAAAAAAGAAGAAAGCTGCAAATCATAAATGCTATTAATTAGTGACGCAACCATCCCCAGCCTGTTGTACAATATTGGTAAACCTAAACAGTCTGTCTCCATTCTTTCAAAAAAAAAAAAAGAAAAAAGAAAACAAAATAAAAGAAGAGAAAAACACTCTTGTCTCCTACTTTCACGGGGATGATGGGCCTAGATTAACATCTATTGTTGCCCCAAGTGAGCCACAAACAAGAGGTTGTGAAGAAGGTATTCTGAGACAACTCAATCCTCCTCCTGGTACACCCGAACACTCTGGTTGAGGCCTTTGCATAACTCCTCCAGGAATACAATTCAGAGAGAAATCAAAACCCGCATTTCTAATGAACAACTTGGTACATTCTTGGCTAAACCCAGACAAGAAATTATAAGCAACAGTCAAATTCAATAGGCTTTTCAGTGAACAAACCAGATCAGGCACTTCCCCAGAGAGCTTGTTGTGTGCCAAATTCAGAACCTCAAGCTCACTGAGACAAGACACTGTGTCTGGCACATGACCCATCAGTGAATTGTAGCTTACATCCAACACTTCCATATCTGTGAAGAGCCCAACGCCTTCTGGAATGCAGCCTGTTAACTGATTATTCAGAAACAAAATCTCCTTCAATTTAGAACTCATCATACCAAAGCTAGCTGGAATGCTTCCAGTGAACTTGTTATTAGCCAAGTTTATCACAGAAGCAGGAGAGTTACCCATATTTTGAGGAATTTGACTAGAAAATTGATTATTGTTGAGAAAAATTGCATCTAGTCTCTTGTTGAAAAGATCTTCGGGGATGGGTCCTGAAAAGCTGTTGAACCTAAGGTCTAAGTAAATGAGATTTGGAATGTACAAAGTAACAACAGGGAAACGACCTGAAAAATTGTTGTTACTGAGGTCTAATTCCTGGAGAGAAGAGAGCTCTCTGAAAGAATCTGGAATTGTGCCAGAAAATCTGTTGCTGTTCAGGTGAAGGAGAGTCATATCAGTGAGGAGAGAGAGTTCTTTGACAAGATTCCCCTGGAGATTTCCATGGTTGAGATCTATGCCTGCAACAACCGGATCAGAGGGGCTATCAAATCCAGCATCATCTCTAGGAACTGCACAAAAAACTCCTTTATAAGAACACACATCAGTGCCAACCCAAGTGTCCAAAATCTTTAATGGGTCATCAGTGATTGCTGATTTCCAAGCTTGTAGAGCAGTGTAAGCACTGTTGAGGTTTGAAATTGAAGACCCAGATGATGGTGGATCGTTGATTCCACCACCAATCCACACTCCTCCACCACCGCCACCACCTACATTGCCTATGCCAACACCCACACCAACACCAACAGCTGCTCCTCTTGGCAATGCCTGGAACTGGAAAAGAAGGAGAAAAGCCAGAATCCAGCTCTTCTCCATTATTTTTAGCTTAGGCTTCAGAGATGTTTATTTGATGGGTTTGCTTGAGATGTTGGCTAAAAGAAGTCACAGCATTGAAGAATATAAATGGTGTGGGGTTACTCAATTGCTTTGGAGCTGAATGCATTTTTATTATTATTATTATTTTTCTGCTTTTCTATTTCTGGGTTTCCTTTTTCCCTGTGTGTATTTACATGTTTGGTGTTTATTATTAAATTTCGAGGTAATCAACCAAAAGAACTCCATCCTTTTTCATTTTTATAATTATACTCTATTTTTTTAATATTTCACCGATTAAACTTATATTTTTATATTTTTTCAATTACACCCATTAAATTTTTTTCTTAGAAAGTACTATACTATATCAATCACGTCATCTTTACATTATTATGCCACGTAAGTAAAATTCAAAATATAATTAATTACTATTTAAAAAATTAAAATTTAATTGATAAATTTTTAAAATTTAAAGTGTAATTACAAATTTTTTATTATTTCTTTTAAAGTTAAAATTTATAATATTAAAAAAATAATTTATATTATTATTATTATAAATTTTTTAATTTTACCAATAATTTAGTATATTAATTTTAATCTAATTTAATTTTAAATTAAACCACACTAATTATTGTTGTAATTTAAAAAAAATAATTAACAATATAGTTGAAATAAAAAAATAGTTATAATTATTTTACTATTTTATATTCTAAAAATAAATTATGCAAAATATAATTTTAAATCAATTTTATATTTTATTCAAAAATTTTAATCAATTTATTACATAAGCCCTGTTTTTAATATATGACTAGAGCGTTTTCAACATATAATTTAAACGTTTGAATGATTATGAACACATACCACCATCTCGTATTTTTTTTTTTATAGATCTAACCAATTATAATATAATTTTATTTTTCTGTTACATCACTTAAATATAATTAATATATATTATTAATTATATATGATTTTTAAAATACAATAATAATTAGTACAGATTCAAAAAAATTAAGACATAGGTTAATTTGAATTAAATTAAAATAAATTAATATACTAAATTATTGATAAAATTAAAATATTTATAATATATAAATTTTAATTTTAAAAAAAAATCTCTAAAAAAATTTTCAATTGTATTTTAAAATTTAAAAATTTATCAATTAAATTTTAATTTTTTAAATTATAATTAATTATATTCTGAATTTCGTTGTAGTAGACTAACGTGATGATAATATATCAAGTTACATGATAATTTTATTAATTTATAACGTAAAATTTAATGGTAGAGTAACGTGGTGATAATATGTGAAGTGACATGGCATTCATATTAATTTCTAACATAAAATTTAATGACAAGGTAATTTAAATAAATATAAAAGTGTGAGATTTAATTGATGAAATATGTTAAGAATGATAAAATGTAATTATAAAAGTAAGAAAAAAATAGTTTTTTTGTCGTTACCTCTTAAATTTCTCTTCTGTAAACACATTTAAGCATCTGATCTTTTTTTTGGTGGAAGAAGAGGTTAGGTGAGATTAAGATTAATTATTTACCTACACTGAACCATAGAATTGAATAGCTTTATTGCTCGCATTGTTTTTTTGACTTTTGCCCCTACACTAAAATTTATTATGAAATAAATGAAGATTTTATTTTATAAAATTTATTAAAAAAAATGTTTAAGTGGGCAAGTCAAAGAATTATAATGTTGAGGAGTATCCAAATACAAAATTGGTAAACATTATGCAAGTAACATGCAATGTCTCCCTAGTGATGATTGGAGTATGGCTCATGGGAGTATACGGATTAAAGCAAAAGCATGCAAGTATCCAACTTTGAGCTTCTGTATTGGATGGCAGCTAGCTATCCAATTCTCTCCATTTTCACTCACCTACCCAAAATAAATGCAATCAAATTGCTTCTTCCTTATTCAAGTGCCACACTTTAAGTGGCACTCCTGCCAAGTTGTTGCCTAGTTGCAATTTTAGACTTGGCCACAATGTAAATTCATTATGCGTTACCCACTTCAAGCATGAAATGATTATACAACTAATTAGAAGGCTATTAACTAGACTAAAAAACTTTCCAAGACAATAAGGAGAAGACACGACAGAGCTTCATAGCATATCTACAATTCATGGAAGTGGAATTCATCAGAAGTGTAATTTCGGTCCAAATTACCAATATTAACGATAATGAAACTTTCTAAAATCAGAGAAATCAACTTTCTGTATATTATTTTATAATACTAATAAAAGTGAAAATATTAATGGCTAAAATCATGCCGAATAGTTTTATTTCAATATTCTAATAAAATTTGATGGATGCTGGGTTTCTCCACCTCGTTAAGAGGCCGGGCTCATGATGACAGCACTAATTCGAGAGTCGCTAAACCTCTTAAATGGACCGGTCCAGACCATTCAGCCTTAAGACATGACCTCCTTTGGACCTCAGTTTCTTCAACTCCAGCCCAGTCATGAGGAGGAAGAATAACCAGCCCGTTTACCTAGCAGGTCCGTTCGCATGCGCGCCAGGAGGGATTAAATGGCCGTTCAATATGGAATAGACGCCTGATATTTTAGTACGTACGTATCCGTATGTCAGAGACATGTGACCCAATAATGACGAGACATTTAAACATCACTAGCAGATAAAAAGAAAAGAATAAAAGGAGGAGAACACCCTCTTTTCATGACAAGCTTATTAAACCATTGTAGAACCCTATTTTTTGGATCTCATCATCAAAATTAATTAAGTTTGTGAAAATAGAAGTTATCTATTTTTATTAAAAAAATTTTAATAGATTGATCCATTATAAATTTAAAAAATATCAAAATAGGTCTAATTTATTTTTTTTATGAAACTCACTTGATTATATCTTGAAAATCTCTTGGTCTGTGATGGACCAAATCTAAGTATTTCCCATTTTTATTAGCCATGCTTTGATGGCATTGGAGAGTAATTTAATATTATTTATTTTTAATACATTAACTCGATTTTAAAAATACATTTTAAAAAATCATTGGAGAGAAAATTAATTTTGAAAATAAATTAATAAACAATAACTACTGTAAACCCTAATTTAATTAAGAATAAGTGAATTAAAGAAAATCAAATTTTTCAAAAAGAGCAAAACATTTCCTTATCCCATTTGCACTATTATAATAACTTTTTGAGAAGTATATCATGTTCCATGGGCACAAACACGGGCCTGGACTTGCTGTATCGAAATTGGGTAAGCTGCGATTAATATTCTTTCACGACAATCTCTTAATTTTATTTTAATTTGATGCTCTTACTTCTTAAATCATATTATTATTATTTAGCTGGATTCCTCCTCCAAGGGATTTTTTTAAAATTTAATATATTAAACCAAAATGAAGTTATAAAGTTAAAAGATTCATCAGTGACAATAATTCACTTTTTGGAAATTTAGTTAATGTAATTAAAGATAAACTTTATATAAATCATGTTTGATTTACAATGCCTATTTTTTAAAGGGAAAGTACATTTCTAAGAATTCACTTTTTGGAAAATAAGGCATAAATTAATTTTGTTTTTAAATTATAAAAATCTAATATTCATAATATAATATAAAAGGTAACATATTAAAGAATAAATGGATAAATTTTATTAAATTTAAATAAGAAACTATAACTTATCAAAACTCATTTAGATAAGTAATGCTCTACTTTCTATAAAGGCAGTTTAAGGATACAAATCAAAATGAGATAATTTTTCGCATTTTATGAATATTTTAATATATTTTATAAAATTATTGATTAATTAATTAATTTTTTTATAATATAAAAATTAAATAATTTTTTTTTTAAAATAAATAATTTCTCGACGAGAAAAAAAAAGAAATAAAAGAAAACCATAGAAGATAACGTT
The DNA here is from genome assembly GCF_001659605.2 of Manihot esculenta. NCBI lineage: Eukaryota > Viridiplantae > Streptophyta > Magnoliopsida > Malpighiales > Euphorbiaceae > Manihot > Manihot esculenta. The sequence continues at coordinate 31,256,823 of NC_035176.2, read as the reverse complement.
CCATCTCCCCAACTGTCAAAGCTTCCGGCCTCTCATATAAAAAAAGGGTAAAGAAAAAGAGAAAGGGGCTCACCTGAAGCCTCGAGAGCGAATCTTGAAGTGGGTGAATCGCAATAAAACGCCGTTGAGAAGGGCAATTTTGGTATACTATTAATTAATTTCGGTTTCTAACACCGTTTAACCATATATGATATTCATTTTTTGGCGCATCATCACTTTTCCCGGTTTAGCTACTCCTACTATCTTCCCCCACTCGAATTTAGCAAACCAGTCCCTTGGAATTCCTCTATTTACATGTCCTACCCATGAAATTTTCATCTCCATCCATCCATGCCCTTATCTTTCAATCCTGCACTTGACAGGAAAACAGAATGCTATTCTCCTGTTCAACTTTGTGAATTTTACATGTATATTCGATCTTAATTTGTGAAACTTCGGTATTTGGTTTTTTGGCTGCGATGAAGATCGAGGACTTGGAGGATTTAGAATGCGATCTAGGTCAAAACGACAGCGTTGATGCAAAGCAGCTGGTGAAGGTGGACGCGAAGAGGGCGCTGGTGGGAGCCGGTGCTCGGATCCTGTTTTACCCGACCCTTCTGTATAATGTGTTTAGGAACAAAATCCAAGCCGAGTTCCGATGGTGGGACGAAGTTGACCAGGTGTTTTTTTTTATCAAATTAATAAATCCATCCTTCTATTTTTATATATTTTGTTTGCTAGCTGAGAAAATGCAAGAATTTATGCGTAAGATAACAGAGTTCCATTAATTTGTGAAGAGAATTTATTTGGATAACGAATATTTATTATTCTGGATGTTCGATGGGGATATATTACTCGAGCTTGAGCTGGATACGACTATGTGATCTATTGGGTATTAACTCCAATGATCTTGTTATCCGTTTGACTAGTTTCTTAATTGCTTTTCCCGCAATCCATTTTAGAGAACTTATTATTGCCAGTATGGTGAGACAGTAATCTCTTGTTTATGCCTTATTGTAGTGTTTGTATGACTTTTGATGGCTATGTTTTGCAGTACCTTTTACTGGGTGCGGTTCCATTTCCTAAGGATGTTCCGCGGTTGAAGCAGCTTGGTGTTGGTGGCGTCATTACTCTCAATGAGCCTTATGAAACTTTGGTTTCCTCATCCCTGTATCATGTGGGTTATATTCTATATTAAATGCTTCTTATGTGTTGGCTTTTTTAAGCTAAATTGTTAACCAGCAATTTATTAACTTGTCCTTTTTTTAATTTCATGCAATTTCCTTTCATAGAAATGAAGATAGAGCTTTATATTTTCCCTCAGGCTTTTTGACTCGATAGAGGTCTGATTGGTTTGTTACTACAAAGTTAAAAAATGGCTGTCTTCTTTTACTGGTCGTTTTTGTGTCTTAATCTTAATTTGATGGCGATCTGTTTTTCACTATGTATAAACTATGCAAAACAATTTGAAGGAAGTTGGCATGTTCTGGTTCAAAGTTGCCTTCCAAAATCTATCAGCTAATAGAAAGTTTGGCCTGAATTCAGTTAGTAGTTGTAATTTGATATGGCTGAAGTTTTAGTTGAATTACTAGTTACGTTCATATCTCATGTTTTACAGGCCCATGGCATTGAACACCTTGTAATTCCCACGAGAGATTATCTCTTTGCTCCTTCTTTTGTGGATATCAGCCGAGCTGTGGACTTCATTCACGGTGAATAATTATCTGCTGGTCTATGCCTGCCTTGTGTACTTTTACCTTCTTGTCTCTTATTGACAAGGGAGATCGATTCTGTTTTTCTCCTTCCTGGTTATAGAGAATGCATCCTGTGGTAGAACTACATATGTTCACTGTAAAGCTGGACGAGGAAGGAGTACAACTATCGTGCTTTGTTATTTGGTATGTTTCATCCCTACAAATCAGGGGGTTGATACACTAACATTTTTCTTCAGCAATCGATATCTATAGATTTACTTGTTTTTCCAATTTTGGCATTGTCTGATTGATGAAATTATCAGATCGAGTTCACTGCATGTTGCAGGTAAAGTATAAGCACATGACACCAACAACTGCTCTAGAATATGTGCGCGCTAGAAGACCTAGGGTGTTGCTTGCTCCATCACAGTGGAAGGTAATTGATAAGATCTCTTCGTACTCATTTTTTGGAGCAATGTAAATTATTTCATCAGAAGTTAAACAAAAAATTCCCATTAGGTCCTTCCCCTTTGTACAAAGTTTGAGGTTTGAAAATGCTTGTCATGATGGCGTTGCAGGTTCTGCCATCTCATTCTAATGAGATCTACCTGCACCTTTTAATTGAGCCATTTGAAGCCAGTCCATGTGATTTTGGGATTCTTTTTGAGAAATGAGATTATTACTTGCAATTCTTTCAATAACCATTTGATACATTAGACTATCCGTGCTATATTTTCTGACAAATGAGGTAGTTGTACCTGTGGTATCACTGGTATAAGGGAATAATTAGTTCTTTTAGTTACATTTGCATGTAATAGCACAGGTGAAATAGTTTTACCCTAAAAATGGATGTATATTTCAAGGTAACTGGTTCTTCTAGATTTTCTTTTTATGACCTCGCTTCACTATCTTTGCCTTTTTATTGCTTGTTTGCAATAATAATAAGCAGGCTGTCCAAGAATACAGCCGGCGCCGACTACCTCCGACTGCGCAGTCTCCCTCCGGGGATGCAGTTCTGATAACCAAAGCAGATCTAGAAGGATATCATAGCGCATGTGATGATGAAACTGTCCATAAGGAACTGGCAGTTGTGCCTAAAATCAAGGGCAGGCCCATGATGGCTATGTTATCTTGTCTCTTTGCTTCCTTGAAAGTTTCTGGTGTATCGGGACCTGTTACAAGTCGGTTGCCTGAGGCACGTGCTTGCTGAGCCCCAGAATCCTTCATGAATGTTGTGAGGTTGTCTTGCTGTAAACAAAAGCTTCATGAAATAAGTATGGAGTTTTCGCATTAACCCTAATTGAACAGAAATGATAGTGGAAAAGTTCTTTAATGTTGCATAAATCGAAGTGCAAGCAGTAGCCAGTAGAGGAATAATTTGCAACTGTTGTACATGACACTTCTATCATTTTTTTCTTTTTATATAAACTCTTTATAGTCATTTGTGATTTGTAACCTGGTTCTCTGTAAGAACTGAGAAATTTACTGCAAGTGAGTTTGATCCATATGAAGAAAAAGTTGATGCAGAATGTATGGAATTATTTTCAAATGGATCATTTGTTACATATGTAATTCCAAGTGTTACACAACTGAGAAAGTCTCTTCCAATATGTTGGGATGGGTGAAAATGAGGTAAGGGAAGGTAAGCGTTTTAAATCCTTCTCAATCCAATATTTGACGATTTTGGAGATTTTAAAACCTTCAAAAATCACACCTTCCTTAAATAAACTCCCTACCAAAAAAAATATTTTAGAGAATCATTTATTCATGGGATGTTGGGTAATGAGTATACAGGTTGTTTTCTGCCTATGTCGTTTAATATTTAAAAAATATTTGATCGGTTTCATAAAATTTTATTAAATACTCAGAGATGTTTTAATAATTAATAAAAAATTATTTTAAAAATAAAATAAAATTAAAAGTTTATATATTAATATTATTTAAAAAATAAAATAATAATTTTAAAAAAATAAAAATAAAAATTATGAGATGGACAACTCAATCATTTTTTTTTTGTATATTTGAAGCTAAATTTGGGTCATTCTTAAAATAGAAAGATTTAATGATTAAATTAAATTAAATTATTTCATATAATAGTCATTGAAATTAAAAATAAATGTACACCTCCATCTTCATTCTTCTAGATCTTAAACTAAAATTATCAATTTGAACTTGAAGCTTTTATCCTATAGCTTAAGAATATGCAGTCACTTAATTTAGTTTTAATCAAATAAAATGAAACAATTAAAATTAAAATAAATATTAATCGAATCGGATTGGAATAAAAATCTTTAAAATGCATAGAGTCGAATTATCCAAAAAATCCAATTTGGTTTATTGGTTTGTAATTTTTAGACTATTTTAATTTGCATATTTATATTTTTTGGGCCTAGTCCCATAAATTACACATTGGCTTTCAGTGAAGCCCACATATTAACAGATCATAAAAACCTATAAAACCAACGAAACTGTAAAAGCCCATAAAATCAACATAATGAAATACAAAAAAAAAAAAAATCAATGGTTCAGTTTTCTTTTAAATAAAATTAACTAGGTTGAAAATTAATCTTCTTTTAAAAAAAATAATTTTTAAACCAAAATAATTAAGAAATTAAGTTGAAAAATTAAACAAAATCATTTTAATTAATTAATTTATTATTTTGTAATTGATTTTTCCCATTTTCCATGTCTTCAATCACAGCAGCCTCCATGTCAGGAAGTCATCTCTCGAGCAATTCACCACTTTGAGGAGCTTCTAAAATAATTTAGTAGAAAATAGAGAATATTTTTCCCTTAAAATGAAAGTAGATAAGATAGGAATGAAAACAAAGTTATTCTCTTGTTTGAAAAGGGAAGAAACTGAAGAGAGTAAAGAAAATTATAGTAAATTTTATAATTTTTATTCTAAATAATTCAATTTGATAATTTTATTAAATTAATATTTATATTAAAAGTTATATAAGTTCAATTAAAAACGTATATATAATTAGTAAATGAAAATATTTTGATTTAAGTATGGTATTACAATCAGCCAAATTTCATTCACACTTCAGCAGCTTCCTTGCTGATGTATACATATAGTAGCCAGTACTGGAGAAAATTACATAAAAGTATAAAGTATTTTTAAAAGAAGACAAAGGAGTCCCTACTGGTAAGTAATTTCTCAGTAGAAGACAAGACATGGAAGCAAAAATGGTCAATTTCTGAGTAGGAAGATATAGAGTTTAGGGTTGAGTTTCACTATCAAGAACTCCACTTGAAAAAGTTAAAGAAACCGAAATCTGAGCAAAGTTTGAAGTACAAATAGATAGAAAGTGATTCACAATTAATGAAGAAGAAGAAGTGGTGGTGAAGTAGCTAACACATGAAGAAGTGGGCTGTGCTGTACTGTACTTTATAGAAAGCAGCAGCTGATGAGGACGAGGGTTGAGGCTGAGGCTGAGGCTGAGGCTATATGAGCTGATCTGAGCCCTATCCTCGATGAAGAATCACAAAAAGTTGGGATGCCCATGTTGTGATATTCCTCATTGCACTACAACAATTCTTCCTGCAACTTCTTTATGGGACCAAATCTATACATACTCCCATAGAAATTTGCTAATACTATCTCCCTTTAAAAGCAACCAAAATCTTCTATAAAGCGAAATAATTGAATATCACCTTTTTAGGTTGAACAAGACATTTCCTTCCTTTTTTTTTTTTTAATTTTTGTAAATTGCATGTGGAAAGAGACACTTCTCCCATCTCCATTCTATTTTATATATATATATATATAAATCCCCACCTTCTCGGTAGGATCTTCTTCTTTTAATTTGTTGATTTTAACAAAATATTTAGCAGCAGACCATCTTTGCTTGGATTCTCTAGCGAATCGGCCTCAATTGTAATAACAAAATTACACTAATTAATTAATGATAATTAGCTAATAAAGAAATTTTGTATTATTTATAATAAAGTGGGATGGGTCATTTCAAATTTAAAGGTTATTCTTGTTTTGTTCCATCTTTATTCCCTTTAGAAACTACGATGAAATTGCCTAGGCTTCATGTTGATTTTAACTTTATTTCATGCACGTCCCCATGAAAGAAAAAGATTCATGCACGTTATTCTCTCTTTCTCTATCTCCTTCTCAAGAGATAAGCACATATTTTACTCTATAAAATACTGCACAAAAGCTCCAATATGGAATAGAATAAAGCAGCAAAAGAAGTTTCCCAGTTAACTTAAAACAAAAGGGACTCTCACTTAAAATCTTATTTCTGTTGCTGCTATACAAAAGATTCCGTATTTTTCAATTATTTCTACCTCAGCCAACTCGTCCTATAGCTCCTCAAATTCCCTTATTCCTTGTCTGAATAAATATTTTTTAACAGCTACCCACAAGAGGAAACCAATAAGTCTGCCTGCTTTTTAAGAGAGTGAGAAATTTCTTTAATGAAAAATCACCCATGATGGTGAAGTTTGTAGAAAAAAAATGGAAATGAAATTATGACCCGATGGCATTTTCCCATTTGCTGTCATAGTATAATCAAGAGATGACATGGGATGGGGACGAGATATCAAACTAGAAATTCTTTTTAACCATCTAGAGTATATTTGCTTTACTTTGCAATTTGCTAAGATACATATAATTCAAATTACAATTGCTGCAAAATCATTTTCATTAGTTTGCTTAAAGAAGGTTCAGGCATCATAAAAAAGAAATATTTTTAATCAAATTGATGCATGTCATATTCTATTTATGTTAATTTATATATGCATCTGTAAACATATAGGTAAAACAAAAAGTTACGATTATCGCTCAAAATCTTGTCTACTTAATGTTAAAGGTTGTCTCAACAGAGAACAATTTTATTTTTCTAACACAACATATTTTTCTATGCTAATACTTATTGAATTTGAAAGGTAGATAAACACAGACCTATGTGTATAGGTTCTTGTACTAAAATATTCTATTATTTCTAATATAGAGTTAGATAGAAATTTCGAATTGTGAAATCCCATGAAGTTATAAAAAAAAAATATAAGTAAGCCTATTTAAATCCGTTTTTGCTGATGCGTTACGATTGATATTAAAATTATTCTTATTAAAAAATTATCTAAAATTAACAGACATGAAAAAAAACTATTTGTGAGATAATGTAAAATTATTCAAAACACTAAAAAATTGTCATAAAAATTCAACATACACAACATAGTTTACGTTGCAAGATTAAGTAAATCCTACATGAGATTAGGGAAGATAGAAATTACATATATTTTGAATTAAATAAATAAATTAATTATTTTGAGTTAAATAAAAAATAATTATAAAAAATATTTAAGTCAATTATTTTAACCCGCTATTACATAAACTCCATACTTTTTAAAAGGAGAAATTCTATTATTATGTCCAAAATTATTCAATTTAATTACTTTAATTTGTTGGTGATGGCCTAAGAATAGACTTGTGTATCTGATACCACTCCTTTGGTTTTGTCTGGTTGCAGTTTCTTCTCTTGGAGGTGGCCGGTGATATTATGAGTAAGTGAAATTCGTTTTTGTATGTGAAATTCCCAAATGAAGAATATTTTATTTGTAATATTTTTCGTTTAAAAAAATTTATAAATAAGTTTAAACAAAGTGAAAATTACAAATAAAATTTTATAATTTATAAATAAATTTATTCGTTTATAAATTTATTTCTTTTATAATGATAATTATATAATGTAACGCAGCAATGGCATAAACAATTCTATTTTTTTCATTATCAGAAAGAGAAATCATATAAATCCCTATTCGTATTTGACTAAAAACTGACTAAGCACAACAAATCAAGAAAGTTTTTCTCCTGCAATTTGCACAAACTATTTGGTATTTTTCTTATCAAAGGACAATAAAAGAACTTATACAGATGTCTTAAAATAATAAAATAATAATAATAATATAAGCTTAAAGATGATATGGTAATGATAATGGTGATGATTTTCATGCACGAAGATTTTCCTCTGGTCTTTGTTTCTCCTTCTATTTGTCAGTAGAGAGCAGCCTTTCTTGGTTTCTTCTCTTTTTCTTTGTTTTTCTTTCTTTTTCCTTTTGTTCTTTCTTCTTTCTTTCCAACTTGGACTGTTGTACAGTTAGTTCAGTTGAGACCATTAGATGTTTAGAACCTTAGCCGCAGGTCCCCCCCCGCAAGTGAAAAAAGAAGGAAAAAGAGAAAACCATATAGATGGTTCCTTGGCCTCATCTTGAAAAGAACATGGGAGGCCACAAGTACTAATGATGATGCTAATGATGTTGTCTGTAGGGTTTTTGTTTATTCTCTATTATTTTTGCTCCTATCCATGATGATCCTGGTTGTCAGGGTCTGGCCAGAAGGAAGAATACTTCAACCATTCAGCCTCTTGTGGGTTTGCAATGGATGACTCCTGCAACAAAGAAAAGTGCAAAGCATGTGAAAATTAGGGTTAGGGATTAAAACAGATGGTTTTTCACCTAAGAAAAACAAACAAACCAATGAAGTTGCCTCTTTTTTCCTTTTGATTTTCCTCCACAATCAGATTGTCTGATACTGTGCTTTCCTTGGGAGGACACGCATGATAAAAGTTTTCATGTTGCTATCATCTACCTTTGAGAAAAATAAAGAACATATATTTGGAAACTTCTTTTTTCATAATGATGCTTAATCCTGTTAATTGTCACATAATTACAATTATTATGATGGAAAAAAAAATGGGTTTATGGTGCAATTAGCAACTAATTCATACAAAAAACTGAGGAATTAAAAGTTTCACCTTTAGTTTTTCTATTTTTATTGTTACAAAAATAAAGGAAAAGAAAGAAAGATTCTAACTGTTTATGTTCAAAGATTGAAATGCAAGAAATTAACTTAGTTATATTGCTTTTCTAATTCTTCAAAATCATGCCCTCTTTCCAGTGTGGTAACAAAAGTTTGCTCACCAGTCGATACATGATAGGTTCTTTAATTCTTTACTAATACTGTATACATCATAATAGAAGTTCCAAAAATTAAACATGAAAATAAAAAAGAAAAATAAAGGAGATAAAGAGAAAAAAGAAAAGGTTTCTTGCTTGTATCTTTAATTTAAAATAATATTATAATAAAGAAACTTGTTTTTTCTTTCTTTTCTTCTTTTTACTCCTTCCTCTCCTTTTCTTATCTTTCTTTTCCTGGCTTCTTAGTTGGAATTATAACAAACAAGAGCTCATGGATTTCAGGGTCAAAAAGTTCATACTCACTTCTTTAATATCAGTGGAGGTACAACTCATAATGAGTTCTTCTAGACCAGTTGCAGACCTTCCTCCCAGTTTATGATGCTGCTGCTGTTGCTGTTGTTGGTGGTGGTGTTGCTGCTGCTGCTGCTGCTGTTGCTGCATGCATTCATTCATTCATTCAAAAGATACTAACAAAAAAAAATTACTAAATCTCAATCATAACGTCTTTAAAAGTGAAAGGAAAGTTTATTGTGCCTAATTTAGCTGACAAATAAAGCAGCACTGAGTCACAAGGAACGAGCCAGCCTCAGTTGAACTTGGGTGCATGAAACGCTAAGTTCCAAAAATAATAAAATAAATGAATAAATAACTCAAGTGTCACTTTATTATGGGCATGTAGAGAGAGAAAGAGAGATAGAGGTTGTCGGCAGCTGAATTCACCGTCATCAGGCCACCAACCTCTCTAACATTCTCGCACTAGGTCAAACTCTTCTGACTTGGTAGGTTGTTTTTTTTTTTTTTTTTAACACTGCCACCACCCTTTATGAAGAGCAGCCAACTAATGTTATACTTTTATTTCGTAAATAAAATCCTTGCTCATGAAAAAAATATATACATATTGGAAGTATTGGAGGAAATGGGGTTAGCTGAGTAAATTACCTGGATTTCGTTTTGAAGCATTAATCTTGAGACATGGTAGGGGTCCTCTTCAAGAATGATGGATGTGTGATGGAGAGGTGGTGGAGAGATGATGGCGGAGATGGGATGTGAAGGCCTGGTGATGTGGAAGGCTGTGGTAGCAATCTGATGGTGTATATGGTGGTGTTGCGGCTGTTGTTGATGATGATCATGGGCCATATGATGTGGCCTCTGATGGTGCTCCCGAATCTCATCACATGTGCCAGATACTGGGGTCTCCCTTGCCGTTGAAGCTTCTCCGATCGCCACCTGAAATGGACACATCCTCCATGAAGCAGTAGTTTGCTAGCCAGTCAATTTTCAGACCCCCTTGATTTAATTTAGCTTTGATTAGTTCTTTTTCAAGTCTTTGTGTGTTTCTATCAATTTTGAATATTGGTTCCATCTTAATGTTACTTACGAGTTACCGCTTTTTGGGAAGTAAAAGAAAGTTCAATTTGTTAGCTGACAAAGATAATCAAGTGAGGTCCATAGAGTTTTTCATGCTGAATTTGCAAGCAATGAATTTGAGAAAGGTGTTTAACCCTGAAATCTTTTTCAATTCGTTCCTTTAATTTTATATTTTGTCATATATGACTGAAAGCATAATGCTGAAACCGAAAACTTGAATATTAATATTTCTAAGTGGAAGAAGGTTATGTTCATCTAGTATGGATTTATTCTTTTGTCCAATGGTTGTTGGATGAGCGAGAAGAAGAAGAAGAAGATGCATGAGAATTGGATATATGAATAAAAATGTTACCTCATCAAAGCTTTTCCTGAAGGGAGGAAACCCAAAATGATCCGATTTTAGTTGTTGGATATCCATGGCACTGTAAGTTGATAGTGCAGCAGCAACTCCAGCTCCAGTTATTTCATCTCTGTGTGGAATTATTTCTTTAGAAGAGCAGCTCCCACTGCCACTGTCTCTCCTGCCATTGGGATCACTGCTCCCTTCACCAGTAGTTGCACTCCTATCAGTCCAATTGCATTGCCTTGGTTGTGTTTGATAAAAGATCTTTGAAACCACAAGTTCTCCTTCTTTTTCTTCCTCATTCTGACCAAGGTGGTATTGGTGCATGACCCAATTAGTTTTTTCAGGCTTTCGATTTTTACCAAAATTTGTATAGAGGACTAAGATTTTCTTGCATCCTTTTTGTTTGCCATTCACCATGACTGGCCTTGTCTTGCCTGTTTTATGCCATCTTGTCTCTCCGCCTTGCAAGTCGCATTCGGTTTGAATTTTTCTTCTCTTTCTTGTTCCAGTTGTGTAAGCCTTGGAAGGTCTATGGAAGAAATGCCTGCTCAAGCCATCTCTTGTAACTCCTGCAAGAAAAATGTGAAGAAATTTTTACCATAATCAAAGTTAGTCTCACTTAGGTGCAACAAACTGTGACACAAATAGTTTTTCTTCAAAAGTCATAACAAAACCCTGAAAATATATCATTGATGAGTTTCAGTTTCTTCTTGTCTTCTCTATTTCTTTTTTTTAAAAAAAAAACTCAGAATATGAAACAGTAAAACCTAACAAGATTGAACAGCGACGAGAGAGAGAGAGAGAGGAGATGAACAATATTGAAAATTTTGACCTGGGAGTTTCTCAGGATGAGTATAACAAATCCCATCTTCTCCTTCAATAGTGGGGATGAACTCATCTATCAAAGGATGAGACTTCATGTCTTTGGCTTCAACTTTCGCTTCAAGGTGTTCTATCAGTTCTTGGTCTGTTGGATCAAATTTCACACCAGCTGGTAGACCTAACCAATCCTACAAACTCCATTAAACTCCAAGTTAAAATGAAAGTTGAATTTAATAGATATAAATAAATCCATCCCTCTTAAGAAAAGATGGAACGGAGAGTGCGAGAGACGAGAAAGCAAAGCTTCGAAGAAAGGAAAAAAAAAAAAAAAAAGAAAGAAAGAAGAAAGACTCGGAATAAAACATGAAGCATAATTCTTATTTTTTGCTTTGCAATATTCTTCTTTTGTTCAAAATCTATTTGAAGCTAAGAATATTATTAGGGATTATTATTTCCGTACCGGCTTTCCTTCAAGCTTGTGTCCACAACCAGGGCACTGCTTGGATCCACACAGCTGATGCTCTTCAAGCTTCGCATCGATGAGATCAGAGCTGCTGATGGAGCTCAAATTACTCTTACTCATCGCTGCAGCTGATGCTATCTGCTTCTTACTCGCAAAGTCTTGAAATCTTCTACCAAGTTATCAACTTTATACAGCAGCTTCCCACTCATATCCCTGTTGGCTATCTATATATACCAGAAATCATGTATTGGAGATCTGATCATGTATGAACTAAGGAAGAACGCACTAGATGATGCGGATATATTGGATTAGACCTTTGACAACAAGAATCCAAAATATGCATAAAATATATGAATTTTTGAGTGTGCTTTGAGATGGGTATCAAAGAAACAAGCCGCAAACACTTAGAGATGATTCAAACAAGAAAACAAGAAATCAAAAACAAAGAACCATGGATATCTATAAATATGTAGTTTACACATGAACAAAGCTAAGCTCGACCGAAAAAATTAAGCAATACCCAGATGAGAAATCGGACCAAAACTGCAGGAAAAAGAAAAACAAAAAATATAAACCGCAAGGAAAAAGAGAAAAAGATCGCGGAAGGGATCGATAGAAGAGAGAAGCTAGAACAAGGAGGAGGAAAAAAGGAAACTGTCACAACAGGATTTAGCTATAAAACCTGCTTTAACCATGGAAAACACCAGAAATCCCTCTCTCTAATCTCTAACTTTAACTGAAGCTAAGGGGAGAAAAAGGAAAAGCTACACTCAAGCCTAGACATCCAACTTTAATCCTTTGCAAATTTAAGAAGCGCATGTAAGCGGTTTATGTGAGAGAAAGCAAAGATATAGAGAGATAAAGAAAGAGAAAACAGGATAGAAAGAAAAGGAAAAAAAAAAAAACAGCTGGTTTTCCTAAAGCAGAAGGCTTCTCTCTCCCACACACTTACAGCCACAGCCACAACCCTCTTTGTTTTGAGGGCCTATTGACTACTAAAGCAAAAGGCAAGAAACGGCCTTCACAGCTGTTACTTAAGGGCACACATTCAAAAGCATATATCAAGAAGAAACCCCATATCCTTGATAAAATTATTTATTAATTTAATCAAAAAAGGAAAAAATAAATAACAAATTAATATTATTTTGATGGGTAAAGGTTTGCTGGATGAAAAACTTTCTCAAGTCTGTGTATGTATATATATACGAGGCAGTAAACTTTGAGCTCACTCACAGTTAAGTTGTTAAATTTTCTTGGGCAGAAGAGATTATCGTTAAAACAGTAAAGCTATTTTATTATTATTTTTTTGAGAGAAAGGGAAGAGATTATGAATATGGCGAAATAGGAAGATAGGTAGAGGGATATAAAAGAAAAGATGCTAGGAACTCACATGGGTTTGGAGCTGGAGTGCTGTTCATTATTCTTTTGGCCATGAATGTTGCAGAGAGAGAGAGAGAGAGAGAGAGAGAGAGAGAGGAATTACGGGTTGCTTGATATACAAGGCAAATGAGCAGTGTACTTGATGGACCACCACCACCCCTTCTTATCAAAACTATTATAAAATCATATTTATAAAGGCAAACATATGTGTATGCTGTTATATTATAAAAAAAAAAAAAAAAAAATTCGATGGAACTTCAAGCAGAAAATGACACACCCATTTATTTTTAAAAAAATTAATTAATTAATTATAATATTTTTTATTCACCCATCCATTATTAAGATATATTTTTCATATTCTAAACATTTATATTTTTTTTAAAAAAATATTATTAAAAAATTATTTATTATTTAAAATTTATCATTAAACACTAAGCAAGCAAACCTTGTTTTGTTTCTTGTGGAGGGCAGAAGGTGGAAGAAGAGCTTAAAAAGAAAAGAAGTAAATAGAAAAGGGGGGCATCACAGAAATCTTTGTGTATCCCAAAAGTATCTTGGATCAGATGATGGTGTTGTTAGCATTCATGTTTATAACATTCTTTTGGGCAGTCAAGACTATATGATGAAGGGACCAAACAAATCATGTTTTCATGCCTATCATTGCTCCTTTATCTCATTTTCATTTCTTTATTTTTTTTATTTTTTATTTTTATAAAGGAAAAATAAAATTAATATATGTATATATATTTTAGGAAAGGACAAAATTAATGTATGTATATATATAATAACTATCGAGTTTTTACTATCTAGAGCGAGACCAGACCTAAGAGAAGAATGTCGGCCTAAAATCCATCAAACTCTCTTTGAACAGACCAACCCAGTACCTTAAGTTTTGATCCGGATGTACGGAATAGGCTGGATCCACAGCAAATTCAAGTCATAGGCCGGATCCACTGCAAATCCAAGTCCAATGGGAATAAATTTAGTCCAATGATGTGACGTGAGAAAAAATAGCTGACCAGTCATTTCGCAGACCTATCCACGTGCGCACCGAAACATTTCGCAGTCCTATCCACGTGCGCACCGAAGGAATTAAATGGCCACCTGGCGTGGAGAAAGACTCTGACACATCCATACATATGAATCTGCATGACAGTAACATGTGATATTATAGTAGAGAAACGGTTAGATGTCATTAGTGAACAAAAGAAAAATTGATAAAAGAGAAATAACATCTTTCTTTCCGCCTAAACTTACACGATTATTATAAATTCTATTTTTTGGATGTCAGACTAGTAATATATATTAATTTTTTTTTTAAAAAAAAAGATGAGATTATCCAAGGGGTTGACCTTTTGACTAATTTGGCAAAATAGACGTATCACCATATATTTATTTTAAGAGCACACACACTATATATATAATTCTGCTGCTGCTCTAGCTTTTCTAAATGTTTTTATTCATGCTATTGATTCTTTCCATTTGCTTTTAAGTATTTTTTCAATTATTTCATTTTTCTATCTTTTTTTATATAAATATAGCCACACATATATAATTTGATTGTCTCTTCTCAATATAGAATTTTTTTTTTTAAATGTGGGAATTTAAGGAATAGTATATATGCATGATGTGTTCCTTAACTCTTTTCAATTGCTTCAGAAACTTGTTCTGTAGAACTATATGCTAAACTTTAGAATTAATCAGATGTGAACAGAAATTGATAAGCATATTCCAAGATATAATTAATTGCTTTAAGGTAGCATTTCCCATCTTTAAGGTTTCATTTCTTAGTCCATGTTCTTTTTGCTGTCAGAATTTGCTATTTATAAGAGAATTATGATTTAACTTAAACAATTGACACAACTTGAAGCTCACATCTGATGGCTTTCACGTATATTTGCAAGATAATTTTTACCTGAATTGGTCTATGATGCAAAGGCTATAAGGATGATAATTTTTCATCGGTTAAAAAAAAACAACATTTAAATATATAGAAATTTTCATATGAAATTTTTATGGAAACAAAAACTCTTAGTTCGCGTATGAAATTTTTTCGTAATTTTTTATATTTTGATGGTTGTTTCTCAGTTAATAGATAAGGATTAGAATGAGACTTTTCGTTAATGTGAAGAAGTCATGTGTCTATTTCTATGGTTGACTTTTCTTCAAATTTTATTGATTCGGTTGTTTCGGAAGGTAATATTTAATGGAGGTTTACTAGTTATTATAGGTTTCGAAATTGCAACGACGACATCAGTTTTGGAACCTTATTCGAGTTTTATTTCGTAGAAACTCTTTTCTGTGACTTTGTTTTGGAAACTTTAATGATTTATACTCGAGAGATGAGAAAAAAGAAAGGAGTATCTTTACCAAATTATATTATGCAAATTATATTATGCAGGGGTTTAGACAGGTACTTGAGGAGTATTTTTACCAAATTATCTTATGTAAGGATTTGATTTTGAATGATTGTAAATTTTTGTTAAACTCTAGAACAAATATTTCTGTTATATGGGTTCGTCGTAATACTACTAACTACTCATATTTTGACTAGAGAATCTATTAGATATAATGGTCTCTATTTGAAATGATATCCTATTTATTTCATGGAATTTTATTAATACAATCAATAGTTTTATTTTAAAAAAAATAAAAATTTTCATATAAATTATAATAGAAGGAATAGCTAAATATTATATAATTTCTCATAAAATTATTTATAGTATGAGAAATTTATACTATATCTTTCTCTTGAAACTTCATTTATTATAGAGTTTCTTGAGAAGACTTTTTTATAAACTTTATGACAAATCTTTAATTAATGCATTGATGATCTCTTGTCCTCATACGAGTCGGCGTTCATATTCATCCTTTTTATTATAATTATTTGGTGTTTGAATTCTCTAAAAACAACTCTTTCTGTCATATAAAATGGGAGAATACCTATTCTTATATGTATTACAAAATTTAATTAATTGATATAGTTAAAATAATAAAATTTATGTTATTTTTTTACTTATATTATTCTATATTAATTTACTTTTATAATTAATAAATTTTTATTTTTTCAATGTATATTAAATATAAATACATTAATAAGCTAATAAATTATCATCTAAAAATTTTACATATAATTTGAAACCAATGGAAATTAGAGTAAGCATAACTTTATGAGATAAAAAAGAGTATTACATTGGTCTTACTATAAATTAAGTACGTATTTATAGTAGAAAATATTTTTTATAAAAAATATTTTTTAATATAATAATTTATTTTTATTATTTATTTTAATTTAAAATATAAAATATATTAATAAATTTATATATATAATTATTAATAAGATTTTTTTCAAAATAATTTTTTTTTAATTTTAAAAAGTATTTTTTATTAACTAATAATTTTTCTGAATATTCTAAATATTAAAAAATTTGAAAAAATTTCTAAAACAAACAAGCTAAGTATGGTTCTATATCCTGTTGACAATCATGCTAGTTAATTTTATAATTTTATAAATTCTTAGATATTACTTCAGCATTCACTTCCTGTGCAAAATTAGGCTAAAAAAAAAACGTTGACTCAACATCCATCAGGTCTTATTCAAACAAACTAACACTATCTTATTCAAACAAACTAACACTAACACTGCGTTATGTATTCCAACTAGGTCTTATTCAAACAAATCAGCACCGTGTTATGTATCCCAACTCAGTAACGTGAAGCAAGCCGAACAGATCACGCGAATGAATCAGTACAAAAAAGCCTAATCCGGTGACGTGACAAGAGGTAGACGAGCAGACCTAGTCACTCCGCAGCTCTGCCCGCATGTACACCGAAAAAATTAAATAATCGTCTGGTGTTGAGAGAAACTCTAACACATCCATATGTATAAATCTGAGTGATAAAGACAATTGTCACTGTAGCAAAAAACCAAATAAACGTTGCTCGCAAACAAAAGAAAAAGAGATAAAAAGAGAGAAACTTCTTTTTCAACTAAGTTTACACACCATGTAAACTCTATTTTCTGAAACTTAAAATATCAATTAAATCAATAATATGATCACATATTTAGATAAACCTATTTTCTAAATTTCAGAATATCAATTAAATTAACAATACGATCACATATTTCAATTTCTCTAAATCTACCAATTTTAAAGTATGAAAATAATATATATATTTTTTCAATTGGAAAAGGAATATAAAAATAAAAATAAAAACTTAAATTCCTTATATGTCATATTCAAATTAAACAGATTAAAACATTGGGATTTAAAATGTGTCCACAGGCAGACAAGAATTTAGCTGTAGGAAGCAAATCGTTACATGAAAGTTTCCTTAAATCCCTTGTAACATCATGGAAACTTTGTCACGTGATACTCCATTAGCTGATACCTTAATTTGTATCAAAAAATTCTATGAATTTAATTAAATTATTGTTTATATTTACACAAGGGAAGTAGTTGTTTTCAATTGAATGACATGTAACTGTAAACAATTAAAGAACAGGCTTGTAGATTACTTGGCCCCTATGATGTTAGCATGTTAAAACATTTTTTTTTCCAAAAAATTATCAGGAAGAAATCAAGCATTTGCTGCCCATCAATCAGTAGACTGGAACTTGCAAAATCTTGCAAGCTCTTTACCAATAGGGCCTTTTGAACCTAAATTATTTAATCCATAATCAAATAATAATAGTAACTGAAAGTGGTTAGCAATGAGAAAGAAAAAAAACCAAAACTTGTGAAAGAAACAATAATATATACAAGCAAACACTACTACTACTAATAATAAGAATAAGAAAAGAAATGACATTTGGGATAATGCAGCTAACCAACTTCAATTGTTTTGGAGGGAGCAATTGGAGATGGAAGACCAAGTCACGTGAGTTGGGTATGACTACTAATGCTGGGACTAATTCTATAGCAGGAAGAGTGTTAGGTCTATCTAATATTACTGACCATTACTTAATTTTCTACTCTACTAAGTGGTTTGAATACAAGATCAAACCACTTAGTAGGTATGATGAAGAAAGTCTTACAGGCCAGTGAATAAGAAAAACCGATTAATAAGGTTCCAATTTGCTTTAGCGCCAATTGGTAAACTACAAAAGAATATGATTTATCATGTTCAATGCTGTTAAACATAAAATACTTTATACACCACTAGATAAGGAAGCAAATTGTGCCAAACAGCTACCATCATCATATCAGGAATTGCAAAAAATGTTGCTTGTCAAGGATCACCAATTTATTGATGAAGGCAGGGATGTTTGAGATCTCATTATTTCAACCGAAACTTGCTGCATAAAAACCTTTTTAAATTTTGCTGATGCACATCAATATAAAAAACCGAGTTTGTAGGCAAAAACATAAAATCTTTTTTCATTTCAACTTGGACTTGCTGCTGACTGAATCATAGGTTGGGACATTGATAACTGCAGAATATTAGTGAAAACAAATGTAGATCATCCAAAAAAACAGTAATAAAAAGAAATCTAAGTGGGAAATACCATCTCCATATGATGCCATTGTGAGAAGGAAAGAAATTGGCTTTTGCTCAATTTTTAGTAATATCTTGCAAGCTAACTGAATCTACAATCTTCAAGAAATGCTCCAAAGCTTTCCTTGAGAGAATTAATAGCATCACAAGAATCTGAGGAGAAAGAGAAAGTTTCCTTTTTTTTTTTTTTCTTCCCCTCTTATTTTTGGAAACATAGGAAAGGTTTTATGCATTGTGACATCAGAATCAGTGACAGGCATTCATAAACTGAACTTAAAAGCAATGTTTCAATATTCAACCTCTGTGTCATCCACAATAAGCATGGGGAAGCAAGGAAATGCCATTTCAATAGAAGGCCTGGATTATCATGATAATTTGGACTATATTGTAGACTCTATATGCAAAAGATACCAGATAATGCAGAGAAATATACTGAGGAAGTGATGCTTAGCCAATAATTTATGAAAAGATATGCTCTAGTCACCATCAATAGAGATGTTCATGACTCAGTCCATACCCCTCATCATATGTCAAAATCTGTCTACCTATATCATCTGAAGCAATCATCTGCAAAATACACCTTAAACATAAGCAACCAAGTGTCAAGACACAACAAACCCCTTATCACTGCTGCTCAAAATTTATACTTCGTTCAAATAAATGGAAGAAAACAACTACAACTCTGGTTTGCAAAGTCATTCAAATTAAATTGAAGATTTTGTTGATTGTTTTGCACGAACTAGCTGCATTGGGTCAACTGCAGGAAGCAAGAAGTGAAAAACATTCAAGTAACAGGCCACTGTCTACCAAATATATTTTGCACACACAGAAAAGAAAAAAGTTGCAAAGTTAAAGGACCAGAATCATACCTGCACCCAGTGAAGCAACTGCAATTATCTCACCAACTGCTACATCTATGGCTTTGATGCAGAATCAGAACTCTGCATCCAAAAGCACAGGCATTTTTAGGATGGGAATAATTAGACCTGTAATACACAAAAGGGAAAAAATTAGCCATGCTATTTGTTCTCTTAGGCAGTGAACTTGTCTTTGCTTCAAGCATAAAGTTAACACTTAATAAAAAGCTGCTTGTATTTCAGGCCAATATAATAATTTATATTTAATGATATAATGCAATACCACCCCACATTCTCCTCCAATTCAAAAAGCATAACAGAAAACCCAAACCAAGACTATGTCAGGTATTCTTCCTGCACCCTAGCCAAACTTAGTCAACTTAAATAGGCATTGCAAATCAATATACCTTCTAATATACATACGTTTCTGACTATATGAAAGTTCAAGACTTGTACTTCAATTCCAATTGTGCTATCACTCTAACCACATGAAGTTTATAAGAAACAAGCAAATTAGTAGACAATTGGGGATATTAGAAAGGTCTCCAACAAAACCACACAGCTAGCTATCCTAGAATTATAACTTTTACATAAGACTTTATGCTTGTTGCATTTCCCAGGTTTGACGTAATCAGGCAATGTGGGTGGGAGTTCAAGGGAATTTCCAGAGGAGGCAAAGAATTGGACTTTTCACCAGTTAGCCAGCTGAAGAGACCACCTGAAGAAGATGATTTCAAAGCAGCACAAATTGAACTTGCAAACCTTGCAGGAAACTTACTGTCCTATGGACCTGTTCACACAAAGTTCATATAAGAAAAAGTGACTTCAGAGATGATAAAGTTGTACCAAACTTCTTTATTTCAATAAGAAAACAGACAGCGAGAAACTCCTAATCCAGAATCAAACAAAGAATTCCATATTAAGTAGCAACAGCAAGTTCTTATCATTCAACCAAACCAAGTTTCAAGTCAATCCATCTACTGTGCTTCCACCCATGTACGAAACCTTATAATACCCTTTACCAATTCTAGGAAGACGGAAGCTATGCTCAAACCAAGCCAAATTAACAACAAGAAGTTCAATTAAGTAATTTTCATACCCCATGCAGCTAAAGCTCCCATTAGAAAACATGACCTCTTTCCTCTCTTTATCCTTTTTCTCACATACTCGGCAAAAAAACAGAACATTCCAATAAACAAAAGGCCATCGACTGAACTATAACAGATGTAGCAGGTAAGCAATCACGAAGCCACAGATTAAACAAGAACTAATTATACTAGGTAGCGAATAAAGTATCAACTGGGCATGGTCAGGCTAAAAGAGATTGAATCAAGAGGACGGAGATATAAAAAATTACATATTTAAAAGAGCCAATGAGAAACTAACCTTGAGAGACCTAAGCCGTGAAGCTGCAATTCTGTACATGGCCGATAGATGGTTTTACTAAACAATAGATTGAACGGAACGGAAGGGCGTCCTGGTTTTAGACCGAGATGAGCAGTGATTTTGGACTGTGGTATAGTGGACGGGAAAGAATAATCAGGACCGTCAAATTGATTGGTTGTCAACCGTTCGATTATTGGGTCAATAAATCAGTGGTTCGATTGTTTGATTTGCACTTAATGATTATGGTTTACTAGCCGGACCTAGTGACCGCTTGATTTGATTCGGCTGGAGATTTTGGGCTTAGGCCATTAGGATTGCAAGCTATGCAGTGAGCTCCTGGTCATTTCTCTTGCTGAATAATTTCCCACTTGGTAAAAGAATCTTTGCGAGTTCATGGTGGTGTCAGTTCTTTCATTCAATTGGATACAGTAATGCAAGAATCTGTAGAGTTAAAATCAACCATTAATTACTCGAAGCCTATTTAAAATTGAAAAATCTCAAAGTTTAAGTTTCGATAAAGTTTCACAGTGAGTTTTTGATGCATGGGATGATGAATATGGTGGGATCGTTAACGATCCTAACAGTGTTATTGGGCTGATAGATTCACATGTGGCTTCCGAGTTTCTTTGACCAATTGGAAGATGATGATGAAGGTAAGAATTTTAGTTTAATTACCACCATTTACAGCACATGGGATTTTGTCTGCCCATCGACATGCATACCCACAGGAAATTTGTCGACGCAGTGCCCAGTCATGTGGTTGCATATTATTCAGTTGGTGAACTGTTATGCATGGTCGGTTAAAAGTTATTTGAAATTAGGACATGTCGTTTAGCTTCCGTAGTTGGTGTCCCAAGACATGGCATAGGTAATGGTCAAAAAGCTCGTGATTTTGTTCTTTTCTCTCGTGTATGCAATTTCCATTTTCGTATCCCTCTTGCTCATTCTCCAGCAATATTTGGCTTGCGTGGCGTGTCTATTTTTAGTATATTACTATATTATTGGCAATTTTTGCATATAATATTATCAGAAAAATTATTTTAAATATTACTAGTGAATCTTTTTATTTTGTTATTTTTAATGATTTTTTTGGAGTGGAAGAAAAAAATATCCCTGAAATTGCTTTGGCATTTGTGAAGATATTTAAGCATTATTTGGTTTAAATTTTTTATTTTTAAAAAATAATTTATCTCTGTCTAAGTAAATTATTTTTTTATTTTAAGAAAATAATTTTTTTAAATTTATAAAAAATTAAAATAAATATCAACCAAATAAACTGAACATGTCAAATTTTTAAAAACATAAAATTTCTTAGTTAATTTAACTCCGATTAATTAATATCTTTATAATAAATGGAGATATTTATTTTACAAGTATATATCAAAATATTTTATTTTTATTAAATAATCATGTAAATTTCTCATAACTTCTTTAGTATTTTCCAGCGACAGATGTAGAACTTCAACGAATTAAGGGGTTAATTAATATATATATATATATATATATATATATATATATATATATATATATATATATATATATATATATATAATTTGTAAAAATAACTTATCCAAAATAAATATAAATTGATTAGAGAATTTCTTCAAAATAACAAATTTATTAATTGAAGTCTATCTATCCATTTTTTGCTATATGGATGTAGCAAAAAAATATTCCATAATATATTTTTTTAATATAAATCCTTAATAAAGAGATTTTTTACTAAATTAAATTTATTATTTTTAAAATTTAAATAGTCATAATATTTTTTTAATGGAAATAATTTCTCTGTTTGGTCCAACCAATAAAATCAATTTTTTATATTTTCTTTTCGGATTTAAACAGCAGAACTCATATCTTTAAATTTATCTTTTTAAAATTTAAATATTTAAAAATTATATTTCTCAAATGATGACCTCTAAATAATAGAGTCCATTAAAATTATAATACTAATTCGACTAGATAATAGAAAATTCAATTTATAAAATATAAGGATCATAGCGACGTTATTGCCCTGATTAAAATTTGAAATATATAGTTAAATTTCTTCAAATTTTAAAATCTAAACCGCGACTAAAAGATCAATATCTAATAAGTGATTTATTTTATGAAAAATAAATATTTTCTACATTGGATATTTAGGACATTAAAAATATTATGAATGGAATTTTTAAAAAAGAAAATTAAGTCAAGAAAAATGACTTTTTAAAAAAAATAAGTAACATCATTTGTTTTTTTAAATTATAATCAAATAATGAAAAATAAATTATTTTGTATAAAACTATTTTCATGAAAAACATTTTGCACATAACAATGAAAAGGAAAAATAAGTAAAATAACTTACATTTTGTGAATTATTTTCTAATTATTAATTATATATTTTCCTAAAACCACGTTTAATTATGAAATATGAAATTTTAACAAATTAAGTCCCTGAATCGCCATGTGTGGACATGCTCAATTTTTGGCATTTGAGTTTTGAGAATCATGCGAAGTCATTGTAGGATTAGAATTGGGACAATTGTCGCTTAATTATTTAATAAAGATTATGAAGAGGACAAATTGATTGAATTATATGTTCCTCAATCACATCATTTTCCAAGTCAGACAATATATATATATATACATTGTGCCTACTTTTTCCATGAACCTCTCGTGACTTCTTTCTTCCTTTTTCTATCGGTTTCTCTTACAAAACTTTTCACTCATCCACCAAATTCATGTGAGATTATCTAAAGGTCGGTCTTTATATGTATATATATGCACTTATAAATATAATTTAATAATAAATGTATCTGAATAAATATAAAAAATTTTATATTTTATTTATTTAATTTTTTATTTTTATTTAAAAAAAAAACTATTTATATATATATATATATATATATATATACACACAAAACTCTTTATATATATATATACACAAATTCACTAACAGTATAAATTACAGGACATTTTATTATAATTTATGCAAAAGAAAGTAACATTTTAGCCATTCTTTATTCATCCAAAAAATAATTAAAGCAAGTAATCTTATAGACATGGATTTTTTTTAAAATTTTATGTTTTACCATTTTTTATTTTATTTATTTATTTTCATTAGAATTTAAACATTAAAAATTTGGGGAAAAAAAAAAAGAGGGCAGGTTTGGACCCATTGCCAGCTAACCAAACTGCCACCCATCATTACATGTGGATCATGCACTTATGTAGAGAATCTTAATACGGACTAATTAAACAAATTAAAACCTTAATTATCATATTTTTTCTCTCTCTCTCTCTCCTATATGGCATACTATTTTTGACAATTATTGTTATTAATTTTGAATCTCTGATTGTCAAATTGGATTTGTAGCTTTCAACAAGTCCACGTGCACCTTACATACAAGGAAAATTATATTTTTCTGATATTTTAAATTTAGTATTTAAATTTGAAATAAATAAATAGTATCATATTATGTATAAAAAAAGATAATTTCTTTTTTTTATAAATTTAAGACAAAAAATTTCCCTTCTTAAAAAACAAAAAGTGATTATCAGTTTGAAATCAGCCCTTTATTTATTTTCTTTTTTCTAGAGAAAAAAAGGAAATTTTATAAATAAATTAAATTTATAAAATCTTTTCTAGCCGTGTAGTGCACCATCAGATTAATAATAACAAAAAAAAAAAAAAAAGCCCTAATAGAAGGTTGAATGACAAAAGGAAGGAAAAAAGACAATGCAAGGTTTATTAAAACTCGTCCATCAATTATAATGGAAGCAACATAACCGATTTCATTATTCTATTCACCACCTCTCTTCGTTTAGCCAGCGCCACCAAGACTCGTAAAAGCTCACTTAGGTTTGTAATATGGTTGGAGTTAGCTTAGGTTAGTTCAAAAACTATAAAATCATATTTTGTTTAGTTATTCATATTTTATAATTGTCACCAAACTCAACATATCTATGACAGATTTACTGTTTAATTTTTATGTTCAAAAAAAAATTTACTATTTAATTTTTAAATATTATTATTTTAATAAATTAATTCTTATATTTTAAAAAAATTATTAAAATATCCTTCATTTTTTGTATTCCTCAATAAAATAATCATTTTATCATATTTTTAATTAAAAATAAATAAAAAATGAGAGGGTTAATTTTTAAAATTTAATTTTATTTTCAAATAAAATTTTTTATTTAGTCCTTAGATATTATTATTATTAACAAGTCAATTTTTATATTTTTTAAAATATATTAAAATGTCTTATTTTTTTTATATCTATTAAAATGTTATTATCGTTTTTTATTAATGAAATAATTTTTTATTTTCTTTTTCTTCCTTAAAAAAGAAAAGAAAAAAGATGACGATGATGAATGAAAAAAAAAAAAAGAAAGAAAAGAATCCGGTCGTCTTTCTCATCTTTAAAATAAGAAAAATAAAAATAAAATTAAAGGGAAAGAAGAATAAAAAATTATTTTTTTCTCCTATTTTCCTTTATAAATAAGAAGAATAAAAGGAAAATTTAAAGAAGAATAAAAAAAGAATTAAAGAAAAAGGAGTTGGAGAAAAACGAATAGAATAATTTAATTTTTTATTATATTTTTAATAATAAAAATAAATAAAAATATTATTTTATTAAAATTTTTTTTTTTAATAAATTTTTAAAAATGTAAAAACGTAACCTGTAAATCTCGTAGTATTTATCTACTCATGGGGTTGGCGGAGGTATGGGTGCAGGTGGACTGCAGGAAGTCAATTACTCACCTCAATTTAGTTAAACAAAGTTGTTGAGCAAAAATTTTTTACTATTTATATTTTGTCCTTGCTATTCCCTCTCATTTTTATTCTTTTACTATTTCTATTTCTTTGTTCATTTAAAAAATAAGAATTTCTTTATTGAATTCATTTTCTATACAATTTTTTTTATAAAAAAAATCTCATATTTGCTAATATTTTTTTTCTTTTAGATATTATTATTTATTTATTTTACTGAAAAATTAAGATTTTAATATATTTTTGTGAACGTTATCTAATAAAAACCCAAAAAAGTTAATTGAATTGCTTTTTTTTTTTATATATAATTTACACTTAAGACCTTGAAATTGAAATTTATAGATTTAATGTGAAAATTTCTTCATTTCAAACAATAAACTATGTTATTTTTTATAATCACTCTCAATTAACACATTTTTCTCTTAAATTTAATAAATTAATCAAATAAAACAATCTTTTTAAAAGTTACTTTTTAAGAAATAAATTATTTTGAATTAAACTAGACCTAAGATAAAATATCACGATAACAATAAACATGAAAAAGATTAAAAAAAGAAACTGAGCAGAGATCATCGGTGAGATGGTCGGACCGCCGCAAGAAAATGCCGGGGAAACTTAATTTCTAGAATGAGGGAGAGGAAAGGCGCTGGAAAGGTTCTAGAGCCATTTAATCCCTTTATTACGATGGAGACAAACCCTCTATCCCTTTCCACCAATCCAAATCCAACCGCGACAATCTGAGCCAGTCCATCCCCTGAAATTTTCACTGAACTATAGTTAACAACAACAAAAAAAAAGAGTTACTTTTCAGTTAATACCCGTCAAACTCTTGCCGCACCGTTACTGGAACGTCAACGGTCAATCGGAGCACAGTTAATTCCTCGCTCCCCGCATGGAAATTTCTTCTTCTCTTTTATTTTTAAAAAATAAAATAATTTGAATTAACTTTTTCTCGATTTGAGAATCTAGAACTTGTAAATTTCCAAATCAGACCATTCCTCAATGTCCATCCCCAAAACCACCGCTAAAAGTGAAAACGAGTAATGGCCACCTGTTTTTTTGGCTGCTTATATATATAACACCTTTCAAAACCAGCTATCTGAAAACCAGAACGCAAACTTGTAGCGCCTCCTCTCTTCTTCTTTCTTTTTATTTTTTCTCTTTTGTGGTCCTCTGTTTTCATTTGGTCAACAGTGTCTCCTATAAGTATGGGTGTCTCCGTATTCGTATTTCCAAACACTTGCCTTTCTATTTCAGCGCATGGAATCTCTTTTCTCTCTTAATTCTTCATCAATCTCTCCTTTCAAACCTCTTTCTCTGGAAACTTCTAAATCTGCCATTTCAACTCCCCGGAATCTCTCTTCTTCCGTCTGTTTTACTGCTCCGACTTCAGGTTCCGCTTTCTCCTCCATCGGATTCTCCAGAGCCGCTATGTCTAATCCCAACGCTAACGGCAACTCTAAGCCGAAGATCGTCAACGGTGATTACGGTTACGTACTTGAAGATGTTCCTCACTTGACAGACTATATTCCTGGTCTTCCTGTACGTTTTTCTATACCAGTATATAATAATCGTACATATTATATGGAACAATGTCTACGTACTTTGTACGTATGTTGTGGTTGATTGCTTGATTCTTTTGCTGTTTGATTTCTGACTAATGGGTGGAACAGGAAGGGATACTGAAAGTTTGGATCCGGCTTTCTGAAAATAATGAGCTTGGCTCAGTTAATTGTGATTGTTGAGTTTATTATGATCTAAACTTAATCGGAACTTTGTCTTTCTATGATTGCTGCGTTTTATCGGCCGCCAAACTGGATAATGGATAGATGCTGTTTTTGGATCTAGTTAATCCTGTTACTTTCTTCTTCTTCCTTTTTTTAATATATATATATATATATATATATAGATATATGGATTCCTATTATGCGGAATTTTTTTCAAAGCTATTATACGAATTAACACCCTTTTTGTTTAGTTGTATTATCTTTTCAGCTGTTACGAAGTTCATACCTGGGTTATATAGAACCGGATTTTTTAATTTGCTGCTCTTCATAGATGTCTGACCGTTATTTTTAAGTTCTTGCTGCGGTAATTGAGGGGAAGCAGTTTAATTTAGAGCACCACTTTTTAAGTCTAGACATTTAGTTCTGATCATCAGTGATTGATAGATTATGGAATATGGATTGACTTGTCGTTGTTTCCTCTGTTTCTTTCATCTAATTGTCTTTTGATTCCACATTTAAACCACGGCTTGAGTTTGTTATTATTTCTGGTTTTGTTGTAGACTTTTTCCAATCCTCTACAAGATAATCCGGCATACTCGGTTGTTAAGTAAGTTGATATACCTTCCCGCACTTTTTGTCTCTTTGTTTATGCAACCTCTCTTTGCACATTATTTCGAGTAACGTTGTTAAGCGTTGAATTCTTGATCACCATGGTAATTTTCTGTTTCTCCAGGCAGTACTTTGTCCATGTGGATGACACTGTTCCTCAAAAGGTCAGCCTTCCCTGACTTTCATGGATAAACATGTGACTTGTGCATGTTTTGCATCTGTTATTGTCTATTGAATGAAATTATTTAGAGAAATTGCACAATATATGAAGCAGTTCATGAAGGAGAATGAATGTGTTTTTGCTAAAGTGATTGTGTCAATGGCTGGATTCTTTTTGGTAGTGTTAACGATAGCAAATTTGCATAGTTGTGGTTTGTTTCATATTGGACTTGTGGAGATAGTTTGTCGGATGCTCCTTAAAAGCCATTAGTTCTTGAGTTAGAGATAGTGTAAAATATCCTACAGCAGATGAGCTAGGAGACTACAATGTGATCCTTTTGTTGTAATCTTCTCTTCCCTTCTTTTCAGATTGTTGTCCACAAAGATAGTCCGAGAGGGACACATTTCCGGCGTGCTGGACCACGCCAAAAGGTACATTTTTTTTGTGCCTTGTGCATAATACAGAGTGATGAAACTGACACTGCATACATCTTCACGAGATGTTTTTTGGATATTTCTCAGGTTTATTTTGAATCAGATGAAGTTCATGCTTGCATTGTAACATGTGGGGGTCTCTGCCCTGGACTCAACACAGTAATCAGGGAAATAGTATGTGGCTTGTACCATATGTATGGGGTGAAGAGAGTGCTGGGAATTGATGTAAGTAATTACACAGCCTTGATCCTATGTTTGTGCAGCTACAATTTTTATTTGCATGTTGTCTTCTCTCGTCTCTTCTTAAGGCGCATATTTTATTCTCACTTTTATCCTCAAATGGGGCTGGAGGCATGATTGAAATGATTTAAATTGCAATTCTTAATCTTTAATTTTGTTCCACAATGATATATGTTCAGACGTGTCCTAGTTGGACTGGCCAAGTGGTAAAAAAAAGATTGAAGTGCTATCCAACTTTTTCTCTACATGCTAAAATCAATACTTCTTACCTTGTTCAGAAGACGTGCCGACATATAAATCTATGTTAGTCAAGTGTATGATTTAAGTTTTGGGTTCTTAATTTTTTTGGTTAATTTCCCTATTTTTTTGTGAAAAGTAACATCTTAATGCCATTAAATATGTAGTTATAACTGCATCCATTTATTTGCATATCCGATGTCATCATTTTGACAAGCTAATGGAATCTGTAGGGAGGGTATAGGGGATTTTATGCTCGGAATACCATTCCCCTGACCCCTAAAGTTGTAAATGATATTCACAAACGTGGTGGAACCATCCTTGGAACATCACGAGGCGGCCACGACACTTCAAAAATAGTTGATAGCATTCAGGATCGAGGAATTAATCAGGTGTGTGAAATATATTATTTGTTTATTTAATTTTCAGGAGTTATCTACCTGCCCAATCAATGGATGTTTACTTGTAGTTATCTTGCAACTCAGGTTTACATAATTGGAGGCGATGGAACTCAGAAAGGGGCATCGGTGATATTTGAGGTAATTTATTTTTATCTTACTGAACTAAGAAAACTAAACATACATTTAATTAAATATAGAAGAGATCAAGGCAAGGGAATACTGCAACCAAATTTTTAAGTGCTTAGTTGAAACTAGAATGGACTGTGTCATTCTTTCTTATTTTCTTTCCTGTTTTTTCCTTTGTCTTCCTTTTTTGTTTTAAAGTATTTGGTACTTTCATATTGCAGGAAATTAGAAGAAGAGGTCTTAAAGTAGCAGTTGCTGGAATTCCCAAAACTATTGATAATGACATTCCGGTATGTCTATTGGAGTACCCAAACTTCTGGGCTGG
This sequence comes from Manihot esculenta, assembly GCF_001659605.2. Classification (NCBI taxonomy): domain Eukaryota; kingdom Viridiplantae; phylum Streptophyta; class Magnoliopsida; order Malpighiales; family Euphorbiaceae; genus Manihot; species Manihot esculenta. The sequence goes on along the minus strand of NC_035176.2, from coordinate 31,227,078 downwards.
TTCTTAGTTAACAGTGCACCGTTTATGACAAGCTATTATTGCCTCACATGCTTTATAATGTATAATAAGACCTTCTCAATTGTGTATTATTTTTATACATCACAGGTTATTGACAAGTCCTTTGGTTTTGACACTGCTGTTGAGGAAGCTCAACGTGCTATTAATGCAGCACATGTTGAAGCTGAGAGTATCGAGAATGGTATTGGTCTTGTGAAGTTAATGGGTCGCTATAGCGGTAAGCTACCATATATTTGTACTGCAGCTTTAAGGTCTTAAAATTAGGTTACTTAGTTAACATACATTGGACTACATAGAGAGTTAGCCATTGCCTTGTTCTCACAAATAAACTGGTTGAAACATTTAATTCAATGTCTTCTCATCTCCTAGAAGTCTAGAAATCTTGATTCTTACTGCCTGCACTCATGTACTTATGCAAGTTGTGAAAAACTGCCAATTCTAAAACCGTAAATCATTTGGCATGATACATCTGGATGATTTTCCCAACAAATTTTGTAGCATACTGATATTGGCATTTGGACTTGGATCAAAGTAATCCCTGTCATGGTTTAGTTGGACTTTGTACATTTGTTCATCGACATTATGAAGATGAATCTTATTAAATACGAATACTTCTGCACCTGATCAAGTTATATGGATTATTCTAAAAGTTCAATTTGTGTGCTAATCCTCATCTTGCAGCTGTAAAATCTGACTCTCTAGATTGTAGTATTGGCTTACCTTACTCATTTAAAGAGTAACCCTGGTTCTTTAATGCCTTCTCATTATTATTATCTTAAGTAACCATGATTCTTTGTCAGTTTTTAAAAGCCTCGTCTTGCAGATGCACTTTTTTTTCTTTTAAAAAAAATCCCTGTTAATGATTCTGTTCAGCTTTTCCCAGTTCTTTCTTTAATTTAAAACAGGGATTTAGTAATTTTATGTTTAATTTGGGAATTTTATTGGTCATGCGGCACAGGATTTATTGCAATGTATGCTACTCTTGCAAGCCGCGATGTTGATTGTTGCTTGATTCCGGAGTCCCCTTTTTATCTTGAAGGGGAAGGTGGTCTTTTCGAATACATAGAAAAAAGTCTCAAAGAAAATGGCCACATGGTTATTGTGATAGCTGAAGGTGCTGGGCAGGAGTTGCTTTCCGAGACCATGAAATCAACTCAGCAGGATGCTTCAGGAAACAAGCTTCTCCCAGATGTTGGTTTGTGGATATCACAGAGGATCAAGGTATTTGTGTAACTTCTGCCCTGTTGTCAAGTATTTACTGATGAGAAAATGCTGCAATAGAACACCTTTTTGGTTGAGTTAATTTATTCTTCCCTACTTTTTGCAGGAATTTTTTTCAAAGCAGAAGAAGATGACTATAAACCTCAAATATATAGGTTGAAATAACTTGGATCAACTGAAAGAACTTGTTTTGCAAAAGCTTTTGGTGACTTGGAAAATTAACCATTGCTTTCCTTATCCTCTCTGGCAGATCCTACATATATGATCCGTGCTATTCCTAGCAATGCATCTGACAATGTGTACTGCACACTTCTTGCTCAAAGTGCTGTGCATGGAGCAATGGCTGGATACACTGGCTTTACAAGTGGCCTTGTCAACGGGAGACAAACTTACATACCCTTCTATGTGAGTTAATCCATTACACAACGTGTTTTTTTTTCCTTTTTTCCTTTTTTGTCTTGTTTTAGGCCTAAAAGAATCCATGTAGATTAGAATTATGAAAATTTCACAAGTTATATAGTGGTGGTGCTATCCTTTTTTTTCTGTTCAGAAGTCCCATCACTTCCTCTCGCATAGTGTTTTGCTGTATTTGCTTTAATCCACGTTCTTTAATACTCTTTTCCCCAACTTATTTCCTCCCTGTAGCTGTCACTAGTATGCTGATATTTATTCCATTCTTGTTTTCACATGCCAGCTTTCCATCTCATCAAATATTCGTCATAATTCTATGCATCTGGTTGTGCTAAAAATAGGCAAATTTGAGGGAACTAGCCCTCAATAACATTAAGATATTTTTCTTGCTTGTCTTTTGAGTATGTTGCATGGTTGTTCCACAGCGAATCATTGAGAAGCAGAACAAGGTAGTTATAACAGATAGGATGTGGGCTAGGCTTCTGTCTTCGACAAATCAGCCTAGTTTTTTGCGTGATAAAGAAGTCACTGAAGACAAGAAAGAGGATATTGCCAAAGTCAAGAAAGGGGAAGAACCAGAAAACCAGTTGATGGATGATGGGAATTGTGCTGACGACCTTATAGCAAAGAAAGAGGTCAGCTACAAATGATTGAGATTAAAACAATAATAGTGTATAAGATTGTTAATATCTTTGCAGTTCCTACCGCGAGATCCTGTTTATGTTAGATTAATTATATTCAACCCTTTGATTTATTTGAATGGACTAGGAAATGGTAGCATCTGCTGAGATACAATAGTTTTTGCTCGTGAATAATGGCAAAGTTGAATGAGAAAAGTTTTAACTCGTGCTGAACTGTATTTTATGATGACCCGGTTAATATAAATTACTGCAACTTTATTTCTCATTTAATTCCTAATATGGCACGAAAATAAGAAGTAAACATCACCTGAAGCCCTCATCAAATGTTATCTGCACTATGTTCTGGCAAAGCTACGTCATATTGTGAAAGTAGAAAAAGGTGGTGCCAGGAATGAGGTTTCTTTGGATAGCGAGGGAAAACTTTCGTAACTTCTACAGAGGGATAACAAAGCAGTAGATAAATGTGGGTCCAATGAGCCTGGATTACAGAAACGCAGATCCGATGCTCAGGCATTAAAGAAAAGTATTTCAGATCCTCATGTAATGGAGAAATGCAAACCCAGAAAACAAACTTTGAAAAAAAGATGGTTCAACTTGAGTCTCTGCTGCCATAGCTTTAACAAAAAAAATATTGAGTTCCTGCCAAGCGAGTAACACTAGTCAGGTTGGAGTTCAAATTTTTCTTCAGTACGTTATTCACCGGTTCCTTGTATTTTCATCAAAAGATATATATATACACACAAACACACACATCTTTGTTATTTATCAATGGTTTCAAAGGTAATCCAAAATCATCACCATTTTGGTTTCCGCACAATGATGGTGATGATGTAAAATTCAATGCAATTATCTTATCATGGATATTTTCTTTTTAATTTTATTTCAGTTGATTAACCAATCGTCTTGGCCAAATGCTTTAATCACCAGTTCCTTCACTACAATCTCTGTCTCTTTAATCACCGATTGGTGTGTCACCTCATACTCCATCTTGGAAGGTCCAGTAGAATCAAAATTCTCACTATATGTAATTTCGAAGTGACATCATTCCCGAAAACAAGAAGTTGTTCCGTTTTGGAGTCGTTATACCTATGCTCAGGGGAACTACATTACAAAATAAAAAATGACATGTCAGCTAATGAGAATTAGACACCATAACAGTCGGTCACATCTTAATCCAACGAAAATAAAGCAAAGTAGATATGCTGGTCGTGAGAATCTGATTGCCGAGGTTCAGCTAAAAAACCAAACCATTTTATCGGGTCATGGCAGCTGATGGCAGATTTCCCATGAAATGGCAAACACCTTAAAGTCCTTGGTTACTACAATCCCTTACCAGATTCTCCCCGTCGACAAATGAATGAAAATCAAGCTTAGGGTTTGTTTTTCTACAGCAAAACCCTGTTACTGTAACGTAAAAATTTCACTTCTTTTGTTAATCACCAATTAAAAAAAAAAAAAAACCGACTTTGTTGAGATGAAGGCTATGGAACTTTTCCCTCAGTTAACCCGAGTGCTGAACCCCAGAATTAGACATTAAAACAAAGATAGAGATTGATTTGCATATTAAAAGACGATTGAAAAGAAGTGCTGAGATTTTGCTTAATGAAATCCTTTTAGATTTTAGCACCCTTCTATTTCCTTAAGTTTTGGCTTTACTCTGTTGTATCATCTGCTCCTGGACTATGGAGGTTTCTTGTGTTGCAACTTGCTAATTCTCTGCGTAATCTCGTGTCTTTTTCAGGTCAGAAATGAGGACAACGAATGGGTCTTAATTTAGAGACAGTGAAGTAAGCTTCTTGTAAAGAAAAAGGAAAAAGAAAAAGCACATCCATTCATATTTTTAGTTATTTGTCGAGTTTGGAAAATTAATTGATTGCCATAGTTCCATTTCTTTCTGTTTCATTTTCAAATTCTGTAGCACAACGTCTCATTTACTTCTGAGGATATGGCCAACTTGCTTCCATCTTACGAGTTTCATCAATGGCTGACTTTCTAATGTTCATTTCACACTTCCTCTCTTGACCCTGTATCATTAAGCTAACTAAAAAACTGTAGTCTGAGATGTACAGAATTCAAGGCTGCTTTGGACGAAAGGATTTGAATTCCTTTTTCCCGTCCTGGGAATCACAGAAAACTGATGGGAAAATGTATCTGCATGTATTCTCAACGTTGATCTTTACTTCAATGCTTCGATAAAATTAAAAAAAAAAAAAAAACTTTTCTTCAATGCAGCTTAACAATGTGGTTGTTTGTATGCTTACGCTTAAAAATCTGGTTTTAGTCATTAGAATTTCACTGTCCTTAAGCTCTCAAAGCCAAAAATTTCTTGCACGGGCTAGAGTCAGCTTCAGATTTATCTAGCTTTGGTCCACATCTGTGTTTTCTGTTTTCCTTTTTGCTGCCCTTTAGCCTCTAGGCTCGGCTGTCTGCGTGCTTACTACAAGCTAACAATCTATTTGTTTCGCCAAGCCACTTGGGCAACCTACGTGGCTATGTCGACCAAAAGAAAAACTGTGTGGCTTCGGAAAAAAAGATCAAAAGAAATGTACTATAAAGTTGACTTGTTATGAAAATTAGTTTAATTATCGGACTTTTAGCAAAATTAGAGTCCGAGTTACTTTTATTTCCGAATTTGGGGTTGAAAAAATTTTATTTACGATTTTATGGTTCGGCTGCCACGTCCGAAAAGAAAGCCTGGCGCCTCTTTAACAGGCGCCAGACTTTTTTTTTTTTTTTCAATGTGGTCTGGCGCCACTTAGAGTGGCGCCAGACTTTTTTTTTTTTAATTTTTTTTAATTTTTTAATTATTAATATATTATAATAAAATATTTATATTATATTATTTTTTTTATTTATATTATATTTTTATAATAATAAATATTTTTTATAATTTTAATATATTAATATTTAAAAAATTTTATTATTAATATTTAAATAAAAAATTACTGAAATTATATTTCAGGATTATAAAATTGATATTATGTTGCGATTAGATGTATAAAAATAATTTAATCATATCGTATACATTTATCGAGTGATAAATTTTTTTATTATTTTAATATATTAATATATTAATTCTGCAATTAAATAATATAAATATTTTATACACATTTAATGTTATTTTATAATTTTATAAAATATTAAGCGTAGTTATAAATAATTATTGTAATTATAAATAATTATTATATTATCTTACAATTAGATGTTATACGAGAATTGAGTTATTTATAATTTATTAAAAAAATAATTAATTAATCTAATTCAAAGTAAATTAATTAAATTTATTATATTTGATAAATTATAAATAATCAGATGATCGCATGCAACATTTAAGTGGCCTATAATAATATTCTAAACATTTAAGTGGCCTATAATAATATTCTATAATTCTAAATAGCAGTTAATAAAAAGTAAATTTAATTTTTATAATTTTAAATATTAATATTTATTTATTTTTATAATTATAAACAATAATGTAATTTAAATAATTAATAAAAAATAATAATTAAATATTATATACGATCACTTGATTATTTATAATTTATTAAATATAATAAATCTAATTAATTTATTTTGCGATTAAATTAATTAATTAATTTATTTTTTTTGATAAATTATAAACAACTCAATTCTCATATAATATTTAATAATAAGATAATATAATAATTTTAAATATTTTATACGAATTGTTTATAATTTATTAAAAATAAAAAATAACTAAATTAAGTAATTAATTCAATAAAACTATCTTATACAGATTTAATAGGAGTATAATATTATAATTCTAATAGCAGTATAATATTATAATTCTAAATATTTTTGTGTGGAATCACTTTACTATTAATTTTTATAATATTCTTACATATTAAAAATATTTTTATAAAATATAATAATTATTTATAATTAGTCTTAGTATTTTGTAAAATTATGAAATAACATTAAACGTGTATAAAAATATTAATACTATTTAATTACAGAATTACTGTATTAATATATTAAAATAATAAAAAAATTTATCCATCTAATCGCAATATAATATCAATTTTATAATCCTAAAATATAATTTCCGTAATTTTTTATTTAAATATTAATAATAAAATTTTTAAATATTAATATATTAAAATTATAAAAAATATTTATTATTATAAAAATATAATATAAATAAAAAATTAATATAATATAAATATTTTATTATAATATATTAATAATTAAAAATAAAAAAAAATAATTTAAAAACAAAATGTCTGGCGCCACGTTAAGTGGCGCCAGACCACATTTAAGAAAAAAAAAAAGGCCTGGCGCCACTTAAAGTGGTGCCAGGCTCTGGCGTCTGTCACAGAGGCGCCAGGCGTCCTTTTCGAGGTGGTAGCCGAACCCCAAAATCGCAAATAAAATCTTCTCAACCCCAAATCCGAAAATAAAAGTATTCTCGACCCTAATTTTGCAAAAAGCCCTTAATTATCATTATATCAAATTTATATTTGTTCACTTAATTTATAAATTTTAATATAAATATTCAACCTATATATTTATATTCGTTCATTTTTTTTTTTCAATCAGATGGAGGGTTAAAGCCCATTACACAGTCACATGTCTTTGCCAAACTACTCCAACTTAATCAGCAAGGAGCAAATCACTAATACTTAAAGGAGGATTCACAAACATCTATGTATCAGAAGGACCTGCAATAGCATCTTTAGCCAACTGATCTGGAACTTAATTAGCTTCTCTAAAGATCTTCACAAGTTGAACTTCCCACCTATGGCGATGAACGTCACTTCCCCTTTTAATTAACATTGAAATCACAGTTTGGGAATCATCTTGCAACTGAATTTTCCGCCAACCATTCTCCCATGCGATTGTCAAAGCTTTGTATACTCCCCAGAGCTATGCATCAACCGCATAACTTACACCAATAGCTAATGAAAAACCAAGCAACCAGTTCCCATACTCATCCCGAAAACAGCCAGCACACGCAGCCAAACCAGGCTGCCCCACAGCACTCCCATCTGTGTTAGCCGCCACTCAACCCATTGGAGCTGGATTCCATGAAATAAACTATAGAGAAGCTCGACGTGGTTCATTATGAACACAATAAGTTGTGTTCCAAGCTTTAGAGATCAGCTGAACCTGTTCCTGCATAAAACCAGGTAAAAGGTTGAAGTCTTGATTCTAAAATATTCTCATGTTACTCGCCTTCCATAGCCATCGTACACACACCACAAAAGTAACATTCCAAACAGTATCCCAAACCTCCTCATCATTCCTCAAAATAGCAAACAATCAGTCTGTAATTTGCAATGTGAAAAATCTGGACAAAAGACTTGGCTATCAAACAAGGATTACACCTGAATAACATATGGACTATCCTTAACACATGTAAAATATCCTCAGCAACATTATGGCAATATCCACACGAATCATCCAAGGTAAAACCTCTCTTTCTTCTTTTTACATTATAAAGGATCTTACCATAGGAAATTTGCCATAAAAACATACATACCCTTTGAGGAACCTTTATCTTTGACACACGCTTCCATAATTTAAAATTCTGATTAATAATAAAATTACACAAAATTTACCATAACTCTATATCCTAACTTAACTGAATGTGTGATAAAAGAGTCATTTGCCTAAGACATATAAAAGGAACAATAGACTAAAAGCAGAAAAGTCTTATTGAAAAATTTTAAATATTGAAAAGTGAATTTTAAATTGTTAAAGAAGGTTATTTATAATAAAAAAAATGTAAAATTTCTAATATGCAAAATTATAAAAATATCCAAAAAATAATTAAAATGTAAAATTAACCCCTAAACGGTGGAATTTTCACCTCGAACCTTGTGACAAGCTAGCTACCCTCGTCACACTTTTGAAAATCGTGCGTCTTAAAATTTCATTTTCAAAAAGTTATCGTGGATTTCTATCGAACGTTGACCGCAAAAATTAGGACCAGTCCAAGTAGTTACTCCGTGTAGTGTCCTGAAATTAGTATAATTCCAAACATATTAATCCCTCATGCCAATGTTTCCGGAAAGGAGCTGAGATTTCAAAGAATCCAACATAGGCAATGAATCTTGAAGCACATCCCACTTCCAACCTAAATTATCATTCCAAAACGCCTATCAGGTAGCGTTTTTGCTATCCTATCAATAGGAACAATTGCTTGATTGAATAAAGGGCCTATAGGAAGTCATGAGTCCATCCAAAAATTAGGCCTTGTCTCACCACATCAAGACTACTTTAATACCCCTCCAAATATAAGAACCCGAAATAGTTGGTACTCTCATCCAAGAAAAATAGCCACCAAAATATTTATTCACAATAGTTCTCCCCCACAAGGAATCAGGAGATCGCCATAACCTCCATCTAAATTTCCCCAACAGTGTATGATTCATCAAACTAGGCTTTCGGATTCTCAATCCACCATTAGCTTTGGATTCTTGAATAGTTTGCTAATTAACAAGATGAATGCAATTGCCTCCATGAATACCTTTCCAAATAAAGTCTCTACAGATCTTGTCAATAGCATTGTATTTTAGGAAAAAGATAAGTTTGCATCGTGTAAACATGAATAGCAGCAAGAACAGATTGAACTAATGTCACCCTTCCAACAATTGAAAGCGAAGTTGTTGCTCAGATGCTTCCGCAAAGAGCACCGTATCATCAGCAAAGAACAGACATAAAAGTAGCGGTCCCTATCTAGATAAAGGAAGCAGATGCCAAAAACTACCAGCCATAGATTTTCTAATCTCTTGTGCCAATACTTCAATACACAATACAAAAAGATACAGGATGTAGAATCACCCTGTCGAACCCCTAGCGAAGGCTTAAAAGATTGGAGTTACTCTCCATTCCAAATTACAGACATAAAAGATGAATTCAAACAGTTCATAAATATGGAGATCCACACCTCTGAGAATGCCAATATCCTGGAGAACCCATTTAATAAAGTCCCAATTCAGGTGATCACATGCTTTTTCCAGATTTATCTTGAAAGCCATAAAGCTATATATTTCCAGACTTAGATTGACGCATGGAATGAAGAGTCTCCTAAAAGAGCATAATTTTATCCGTTATTTGCCTCCCTAGTACAAAGTTGCACTGGTCGGGTCCGGTCAAACTAGGGAGCACACTCTTTAGTCAATTGACTAAAGTCTTAGTAATTACCTTATATAAAACATTACAAAGACTAATCACGTGAAATAATCTTAGGTATTAACACAAGTAATGTCTAATTGATCACATATGGCATCAGTTGGCCCTACAACCCAAGTTTAGTAACATCCTCCCCAACAACCATTTCTTCTGATACAACGCAGCAGGAAACCCATCCATGCCTGGCGCCTTTTTAGGTCCTATAGCAAAAAGGGTTGCCTTCACCTCTTCCATAACAAAAGGCCTATTAAGGAAAGAGAACATATCAGTAGACAATCGTGAACTCGTACCTGACATATGAGCCACACCCTCCGCCTTATACAGCTTATTAAAAAATCATATACCATATCCTTCAAACAAATCTCATCAAAAACTCAGTCACCCATCTCATTTCTAAGCCTTTGCACAAGTAATCTCTTCCTCTTGATCAAAGCAGAAGATTGGTAGAATTTCGTATTACGCTTACCCAAAATAATCCAGTCTTCCTTAGATTTTTAGAACCAAAACAATTCCTCTTGAGCCAAAACCACAACTAACTCCTTGCTCGATTTCTCCTTCAATTTTATCAGATGTGTTCATTGCGCTACATACAATCTCCTTTAAACCCCCTCAATCAAGCTCAGGCCATCTCCAACGCTGCGCCATTCTTCATTTTGGCGTTGGAGATGGCCCTCCAACGCTGCGCCAATATTCAACGCCATTTTAGTAATCGCTACAGTGTCACGCCATATTTGGCGTGACACTGTAGCAGCGCTATTTCTGTTTGTTTTTTTTTTTTTTTTTTAAATTTATAATATAATTTAAAATTTGTTTTTTTTAATTATAATATAATTCAAAATTTATATATATTTTTAATTAAATTTATTTTTTTTCACTCTTATAATTTATTATATTTTTAATTTATTTTATATTTTTATAATTATTAAAATTTAATTTAAATTAATATATTCACAATTATAAATAATATTTATAATAAATTAATTTATTTATAATATATTACATAGAATAATATAAATAAATTAGTCAGGTAACATATATATTAATTCAAAATACAATTATTCACGGTACATTACATATTTAATATTCCGGAAGGTCAGACCCGGATCCAGCAATATCATTGAGATATTGACCATATACATTAGATGCGGATGGCGGTGGTTGTTGTTGACGCTGAGCTCTTTTCTCTGATATTCGAATTTTTTCTTGGCGAAATGTTTCACGAGCAATTGGATCAGAAATAGAATTTAAATCAAGCAATAAAATTTTATTTTCTTCTTTAAATTCCTTTAAGTCCAAAGCTCTACTTTTCATTAGTCTTCCCTTCTCCCTTTCTGCAGTTGCATTCGCCAACGATTCCACAAGCTTTTCATTATCAGCATGTAAGCATTTCAGAGCGGATGAAAAAGATTCGTCAAGTTTTTTCTTCAATTTTGCTTTTTTGACACCAAGAGGTCGATCCGATGATGTATAATCTCCTGCAATATCCTCATTTAAATGGATTGAAAAAGATGATAAGTTTGGAGATGGTACCATAGGTGAGTCAGGAGTAGGATTGTCCGACTCTGAGAACACATAAGAAGAGCTTTGATTTTAAACTATTTTTTTTTTAGAGCTACAATCTTTAAACTTCTCAGCATCTTTCATCATATTCCAACCATGGTCAAGTTTGAATCCTCTTTTGTAGCATGGATTTTGAACTATTATAATTAATGTTTAAGTAATGTTTTTTTATAATTATTATTTAATTAATAATTTTTATAATTAATATGTTTTTTTTATTTATTTATAAAATAATTAAATATTTGAATATTGGATGGAAATATAAAATATATAAATATTTAGAGTGAATATATAAAATTATATGAATTTTTTAAGTGAAATATATAAATAAAATTAAAGTAAAATAAATAATATAATATTAAAAAGAGAGAAGAATATAAATAGAATATTCTTTTTGATGTTAAAATTGGTGCAGAAGGTTGGAGTAAATATTACACCATTTTAGTGCAAAGCACAAAAATGGTGCAAAAAATAGTGCATAGGTTGGAGATGGCCTCACAACCTTTTCTTCTTCAAAAAAATACTTTGTTTCAAGAAGACAAAGCAGCTGCTAATCCATGAATACTGTCCTGAAAAAGAGCCAAAGGATTCCAGCAACCCATAAAGGATTAGCTCTCCATATCCATGTCATTTCCAAACGGATCAGGCAATTACCTGCCCATTGGGCTTAAAAGCATTAGCCCTTCCATGTTGTACACTTTGGGCCTTTTTAGGAATTGGTTCATGCTCCGCACTAATTGAAAGAGTCTCAGACCTCTCCTCTTATCCTTTTTAATTAACATCCAATCCCCAATTACCTGCCCATTAGACTTAGAAGCGTTAGCCCTTCCAATGTTGTATACCTGGGGCCTTTTTAGGAATTGGTTCATGCTCCACATCGATTAAGAGAGCCTCAGACCTTTCCTCTTATCCTTTTTAACCAACATTCAATCCCCAAAATCCCCTAGGTGTCCACAACCTAAACTTTGAAATCAAAGGTATGGTTAAATCAAGTTCCACACAAACTCTAGCATATTTGCCTCTAGTTACTAATTTCACCCAAACAGTCGATGACATCAAAATCTAGCCTTCACGTTCTCACTCATAGAGAGCTCGTTACGGGCAGAAATGTCATCTTCTTCTGACAAACGAAAGGCTTCCATCTCAATGACCCAGAATGATTTTAATGCTTGAACTCATTTTTAATTTAATTTAAAATAATTAAATCAAATTATTTAATATATTTTTATTAATTTTTTATAAATTTATTAATTTTTTTTATAAAATAATATACATGGAACACTGCATTTGATCTCCGTCTTTCATATTTATATTCGTTCATTTGTTATATGTATTTAATTAATTTTAAAAAAATAAACATAAATATTTATTTTTCTCAAAAATATTTAATCTAATATTTATTAAGTTTGTTTTAGCTAAATTTATATTAGATATACTAAAGTATAATTCATCTCAGCGACGTGTCGTTTCATCCTCTCATGATGAATTTCCATTGTTAGAAATATTCATAAAGCAATTTCAGGCGCTGTAGGAACAGAGCCCCTGTTCGTTTGAGGTCCTTGAGACAGTATACCAGCGTACGAAGAAGAAGAAGAAGAAGAAGTATGGGGATCAGATTCATACTAATGGTGAACAAGCAAGGGCAGACGCGTCTAGCCCAATACTATGAGTGGCTCACTCTTGAAGAACGCCGTGCCCTTGAGGGCGAAATCGTCCGCAAATGCCTTGCACGCAACGACCAACAGGTGCTTCTCTCTTCCTATTTACATTTAATTTCACTCCCAACCTTCCATTCTATCCAATTCAATGTATAGACTCCAGATCTCCATTCCCGCAGATCTTAATTCTTCTTCCTCTTCTAATTTTGTTACCCTTTGCTTCCTTTGTATTTTTTTTTTAAACGGAGTTAATTAGCTGGGTTAACATTCTATATGATAGATGCTAAGCAATCCTCGTTAATCTGATTTCAAAATCAATTTAAAAGGAATTTTTGAAGATGTATCTGCATTCCCAGATTGAAAATAACAAATGAATTCCGATAATTAGCTTAAGATTTTGATTTTTCTTGGTTAGGGTTTATAAATTAGAACTTCTCTTGAAAAGCTTTCACGTCATTGATGTTATCATTTTGGATATTCAATGACAGTGTTCCTTTGTCGAGCATCGCAATTACAAAATTGTTTACAGGCGCTACGCTTCATTATTTTTCCTGGTTGGTGTCGACAATGATGAAGTAAGTTTTTTTTTTCTATTTTAAATTAGGATTGCTTTGCTAGCAGAAACAGGAAAGTGGCATGGCATTGAAAACTGCTAATTTTGCTCAGTGTATTTTGCTCCTTTAATTTATAAATCTTTATTTATGTAGAACATTAGTGTAAGACTTCAATCTTGTAGGCAATAAGATTATCATTGATTCTACATGAGATTACTTGAGATATCTTCTTGACATAGCATGAATTGCTTAAGGGAATATTTTAGGAACGTGTGATTCTTAGAGCTAATGGATGGTGTGAGCTATAGACTAGTTATGAGTGTCGTGCTTGGTGCCTTAAGCGTGCTTATCTAAACTTAACCGCTAGTCCATCTTAATGTATTTCTTAATATCTACTTTCCTTGCATTTTACAGAATGAGCTTGCAATTTTGGAATTCATACATCTCTTAGTTGAAACCATGGACCGCCATTTTGGCAATGTGGTAAGTCTTCTCATTTATTCTTGAGTACTAAAGTTTCCTCTCAATTTTCTTCCATGCTGTTACCATTAGTTCATCATTTATTTCTTTTATCCAGTGTGAACTAGACATCATGTTCCATTTAGAAAAGGCGCATTTCATGCTGGAGGAGATGGTCTTGAATGGTTGTGTTGTTGAGACAAGCAAGTCTAATATCCTTGCACCAATACAACTGATGGACAAATCATCATGAAAAAATTTGATTAGGCACTTTTTCATCTGCTCTGGGGTTTGGGATGGGTTTACATTTTCATTTATGTTATAGCCATATGTACAATAAGTGCATAAGTGCATAAAAAATTCTTCCCTTGGTAAATGAAAAACTTGATGTTGCTTGGTTGATTTATACAGTAAGGCCCTCTGCATATTCTAATTCTCTCTTTAACTTGATGAGTTGGCTATTACATTGAATGATTTTATGGCATGCTTAAGAGGAGCAGTAAGGCCCTCTGCATATTCTAATTCTCTCTTGAACTTGATGAGTTAGCCATTACATTATTATTTTATGGCATGCTTAAGAGTTAAGAGGAGCCTTGCTTCGTTCAGCAAGGGCATACTCTACTTGGTAGTTGTACATCAAATTCCCCTGGCTCCTTTCTGTTGTTATTGGAGAAAGGAACCTCTCGATTATGTTTTGCCATCACCATATGTTCAAAGTCAAGCTCTGTGTGATGTGCTGGCTTGTGTATACCTGCCATATGGATTTCCCTTTTTGTCAAATCGAAATTTTGGATTAAGAATTGGACCATGACTGTCACTATGACCTTTGCTTTCCCAATAACCTTCTATAAAATTATGCCACTTTCTGCAGTCGACTATATGTTTCACTTGCCACAGATGCTGGCAATGTGATAGCAATGCAGGAATTCTCTTACAGGCAGTAAGAATTTCTTGTGTTAAACTGGCACCTCTTCATCATCATATAATGATTTTATAAGTGATATTTCATATATAAATGGATTACAATCTGTCAATGGCCCTTTCCTTGGGATATTCCATTCCCATCCCAAAAAAATTTACAGATCAAACTGCTGCTGGCCTCCCATCCTTTCTAGGATCACTTACTGCAGTTAGTGTCCCATGGAAGATTTGGGGTTTATTAGAATCTCTTCCATTCTTACGCCCCACTTTAACAGGGTTTTGGAGGTTTTGAACAACAAGCTGGATTATAGCTCCGGTTGCCTTACCCTCCAATTGGTGACCCCTCTCTCTCAAGAAGAGCTTTGTTTCATCAGCAAGCTCTATGTGATCGCCATCAATCACAGTCCAGTTCTCATATCTTACAGTATTAGGTACTAACTGCACAAAATCAATGATAAATCAGTTCTCTATTCAGATACTAGATGACAACATAATGTTACAGAAGTTTTAGGGGAAAAATCTAAAAGGAATAAAATCAACAATTTGAAGCTAGTAACCTTGTGGTACACCCTTGGACTCTGAACTGCAGTTAAAGGTTCCATTCCCAAGATAAAATGGTTAATAAAAACTTGCGCTACTGCTGGAATGATGTACATTCCTCCACTGCCTCCTAAGACCCCCACCAGCTGATCACCCTGCCAAGTTCGCAGAGCAATAAAACTATTGCTTTTGAGTTGCAAGACTCTTTAACTGGATAATAGAGAAAGTTAAACTAAGAAGAAAGTGTTGTCCATTGTATAAAGAAGCTACCTTAGTAACAATGACAGGTGTCATGGAAGACAAGGGTCTCTTGTTGGGTTCAATAAAATTTGCCGGAGCAGGAGGAAGAGCGTCAGGGGTTATCTCTGTGGGTGCTGAGAAGTCCCCCATCTCGTCATTTAGCACAATACCAGTAGAAGGAGAGAGCAATCCAGCTCCAAACCCATAATTTATGGTGGTCGTCATGGATACAGCATTTCTCTCTGCATCAACAATGCAGAAATGGCTAGTTCCATGGTCTCTAAGCTGACTCCACCTGCAAATTTTTTGCTACAAGCTTTAGAACTATTACTTGTCAACATAGACAATCCCAGTAATAATTTTGACAGAAAGGTGAATTTATCCTTCAATACCTACTTGTTCATATAATAATCTGGAAGAAAGGTAGTATTATCTACTATCATTTTCCGAATTTTCTCGGCATAAGATGGAGAGAGCATTTCGGACACATATTTCTGAACGTCCACAAACTTAGGATCGCCCAAATTCATTCTGACAGCATACATGTGTTTCAACGCTTCAATCAACCGATGTATTCCAAGATTCCCCCTTGCAGACTCTGAAGTTCCATAGCTACCAAAGATGTTCAAGACCTGTTCCATTACAATATGGATTACGAAGTTTTAACAGTGGAATTATACCGAATGACAAGATTTGAGGAAAACAATGAAAAGGGGAAGAGAGAAAATAACCCACCATAAGCAATCCGACTGCTCCACTTGGTGGTGGCATTCCATGCACGGTGTAGCCCATCACTCTTGCAGCAATCGCATCCCCTATTTCTACCTTGTAATTCTTTAAATCCTTCATTGTTAATATCCCACCAGCTTTTCTTACATCCTTCACCAACTGCTCACCAACAGTGCCATTATAAAAGGCCTGTGGCCCTTGTTCTGCAATCGCCTCCAGGCTCCGGGCTAGCTCCACGTTGTAGCATCTATCACCAGCTTGTAACAACTTCCCATTTGGTGCAAACACTTTCTGCAACCCAGGGTCACTCATGATCTTTCCACCGCTGTGAGCTATTGCTAATGCGAGATAAGGAGCAACGATAAAACCATCTCTGGCAAGCTTTATTGCCGGCCGGAATAGAGTCCTCCAAGGCAAACGTCCATGCTGTAACCAAGCTTCATGAAGGCCTGCAATCTCGCCAGGAACTCCAATTGACAGTGGACCTGAATACTTGTCTTGAATGTTGTTTGCATACATGTTCTAAGTTTGGACAGTAATATTAAAGGAATCATGAGATTAAATCAAACTTTGTGGGAAGAAATGTCGAAGGAGAGAAGTATGAACCTTTGAAGCAGCTAAGGGAGCAGTTTCCCTCATGTCAAAAGCTTGAGTTTTGGAAGTTGATGAAGATCTGACAATCATGAAAGCTCCACCTCCAATTCCACTAGCCATTGGATTAACAACTCCAACACACAATGCTGTGGCCACTGAAGCATCAACAGCATGACCTCCTTGTCTAAGCACTGATGCACCGATTTCAGAACATCGGCCATCATCAGCAGCCACAACTCCTTGCTCTGACTCCACAATTTCAGCATCATTTGCTCTAATCCTCTGATTGAAATTCTTTCCTCGTAATACCCAGGGAGTAAAATTGCCTCCAATTATAAGGCCTACAACTGATAAATTTCAACAAGACAATCACATTCCACAAGTACAATAAATAATTGGGTACATTGATTGTAAAGCATTATGATATAACAATCTCCAAAGTCCTAAATTTATTGATTAAAGAGAATTAATTAAATTATTTTTATCTCACCTATTGTAATTTCAATAATTCTCTCTCCATTAATCTAATATTAGAAAAATAAAATAATTGATAGAGAGAAATAAATTTTAACCAAAACTCTCAAAAACTGATCCACCACTGTCACATTCCTCGTGAAATATTTCAATCAGGTCATACTGCAAACTTTTGAAACGACAAACAATGCATAATCCAAGTTTACGAAAAACAATCCATAATTCAAATCATATCATTAAACTAAATCATTATTATTATTTTACAAAAGAAAACCTGGACTAATTTAGACTGGAATTGGATTTCATTAAAAAAAATTTAAAAAAAAAAATCGAAAGGGTAAAAAGAATTTAGCCGTCCCCAGCCAGGTAACGTGTTGATTGAGGACTTAGTAATTGTTAGCCATACGATACCAGTGGCTGCAAAAAGAAAACGACTACCGTGGTCCTCTCAGGATCATTCAAAAGCAGAACACAAAGAATTTTCATGGAAAATCCAACTAGTAAAAGCTTACCCAGATTCTGAAATTACGAGACAGAAACAACCTGAAAACAAAGATTAAGAGACAAGAAAAGGAACTGACATGAGATGGTGAAGAAACAAAGAAAGAAGAAAACAAGAGGCTTGCTCCTCCAAGACTTGTCCTTATAGTTAGATGTTTGATTACTGCCCAGAAGTTGAAATTGAAGGCTATCTCGCTCCATGTGTCGTCCTCTTGTTTATGCCTTTCAGAGAAGAGATCAAAGAAGAAAGAGATACAGAGCAGTTGGAGTGTTTGGTGCTTTGTTGGAGTGGTAGGATAGAGAGAGAGAGAAATTATTTTAAAGGATTTTTTTTGCGATGACAACTAGGCACGGTGAACTTGATTGGAATCAGACCACTCAATTGGGAATCGAATTGATTAATTGCTTTAATTCTTGAATTGGATTGAAACCTTATATGAGAGAGTCAATTATAAACTCTTTCCCTGAACTAAAACTGAAACCGGAGCAGATGGTGATATGTTTCAGTTTGATTTTAAATTTTTAAGATAAATTATCTACCGCTTAATATTAGGGGTAAAAGAATAGAGTTAAACCAAAATTTAAGAGTTTAAAATTTGATTCGTTAAAATTTTTTTTAGTTCGAATTGAATTTGAATTTTATTCGTTTTGAGAGTTCGAAACGAGTATTAAAAAGTTTAAATTTAACTCGTTTAATAAATGAGTTTAGACAATCAAACTTTTATTGAGTTTGATATCGAATAGTTCATTAATATATTTACATATATAACGAGTTTTAATTTAAAATTAATGAATTTAAAATTAAAATAATTTTAATTAAATAAGTATATTTATAAATTAGTTCATAATTTTTAAATTTTAATAATTTAAATATAATAAATTTAAGAGTGTGACTAAATTATATAAAATTTAATTTTAAAAAATTTAGATTTAGCTCATAAAAATATAGGTAGAGTTTGAGTTTATTTCTCTTATTATTATTATAATAATAATAATAATAATAATAATAATAATAATAATAATAATAATAATAATATCAGTTGGACTTAATGAAATTATTCACGAATCTTATTCGGGAATCTTTTCATAAACTCAAAAACGAGCCCAATTCGTAAGTCATGACGAGCCGAACACTATAAAATTTAAGTTTGGCTAGTTTGATAAACGAGCTAAAAAATTAAGTTCAAATTTGATTCGTTTAAAAATCAAATCGAGTTTGATCGAATTTTTATCGAATTGAATCTCGAGTAGCTCACGAATGATTGAATTTATTTATATCTATACTTAAAATTAATATATAAATAAATTAATAATTAAATAATTAAATTATTTTTTATATATAAAGAATATTATTTTCTTTTAAATATAAATCGTGTAGAAATTAAACTTGTAACTACTTTAAAATCAGGCTAAATTCGAATTGAAGCCGTCAACATACTTTTTGAATTGTTATAAATCGAGTTGGTTCTGATTCGATATGCAAATCAAATTGACCTTTTCGAAACCGGCCCTTTTGGCCAGGCGTATGGACAATAACTACCCTCTTTGGTATCACAAACACTGTTCATATAAGGTGGGGTCCTATGCTGAGGTGGAATTTATTTTTTTTTTCTAACCTCTCCATTCCCCTGCTTACTTCCGATTCGGCCTTTGCTTACCTAACTTCGGACTAAAAATATTATTATTTTTATTTCAATTATTTTATATATATACCATCATAATTATCACACTTAAAAAATATTGGAAAATTATAATTTTTAATCCAATAAATAAAATATAATAATATGAATTTTTTTTTCTCTTGATTAACTATCACAAATTTAAAATCTAAATATAAAACACTTTATTTTTAATTAATATAATTTTTTCACTGCCATTACTATTGTAACTATTTTATTTTTATATATATTTTTTAAATTTATATATAAAAAAAGTAATTTACTTATTAATAAAATATTTTGCTATCTTGTTGATTTGTAATTAACTCTTTAAAATTAATTTCAATTTTATAAATAATATTGCATTTACACCCATTTATCTCGAAAAATACATTCTTTTTGCGAGATGGAATCTTAACCAATATATCGACTAGATACGTTTCCTCCTCATCCTTCCTTCAATTCAAATGCAGTAAATTAAGCCGTCAAGGGAACGGAAAACTGAACGACTTTTCAAAAATAAACTTATGCAGTATTTGCTTCCTTTCCATTTTATAAATATGGAATTAAATTATATTTTTAAATAAATTTTATTTTTTAGTTCATACAATTTAAAATATGGATTTCAATTGATTTTTACGTAAACCTATTTGTTATAATTTATAATTGAAAATTATTTTTCTTTTTTTCCTCTAAATTATGAATTTATAATAATTAACAAACTTATATGGAGTACTTATTAACAATATATTAATAAAATATAAAATAAAATTTGTATATACACATAAATATTATAAAGTTGGGGAAATTTTATCCTATACAATTGTTTCAATTTTTTAGCAAATAGAGTTTAATTAAATATAAGAAGATAAAATAACTGAGAAAATTTGTTAATTAGAGATAATTTAATCCAAAAACTATTGCTTTATAGTTTTCATGGAATTTATTTCACACCCTTATCAAATGTGATAGGAATTCAGTTTTAGGTATAATAAATTTCATTGAATTAAATTGCTGAAAATAAATTTTTATTTTTATGTTTATTTCAAAAAAGTTTCAACGTGTTTCCAAAAAGAATCCATGAACTGAAGTTAGGAGAGAAAAAATGTGATTGAGGTATACAACATGGAAAATGGGTTGTTAGCAAATGATGTTAGTGACATTGGACGTGGGTTATGGAATGCATGGAAACATGGGTTGTAGCTTGCCAAAATTTAGGAAAATATTTTTTTTTCTTAATTTGTTATTTTATTGAATGAGTTGTTATTCTGTTTTAAAAGTCATGATTTCTATTCTTTAGAAGTTATGTGTTAAAAAATAGAATCAAGTACTAATTTTCTATTTTATTTAAACTTTCACTAATAGACTGAAAAGACAAGTTTATTCTTGAATAAAATTATAGTTGTTTTTACCAAAATAGAACATCAGTCCAAATAAAATTTTTATAGTTTTGACTGAAACCTATCATTAGTATCAGAGTTATGGCCACCAATAGTGAATAAATTGAAAATTTAAAAGCCGGCTTCAATGGGTTATAAACCAACGGTTAGCCGGATGGAGGAAGGCATGAACGAAAAATTGCTCTAACTAGAGACTGCTCTTAACAAAATCTCTTGAGTTACTTACCTAACTCCGAAACCAATGCCCAAGCAACCCAAATGAACCCATTGCTAGTTCTACCATCCCTCATCTGAACCTCTATCATAAAAGAAAACTGAAGCTTCAATGGAGGATGTAGACAATTATTCACCTCTAAATTGGCTAAATTGGAGTTTCCAAAACTCTCTAGGGATGATCCCACAGAGTGGTTTACTAAGGTTGAACAATTTTTTGAATACAAGGAATGATGGATCCATAAAAAATATCTCTCTCGCATCTTTTCACCTAATGGGTGAAGCTATTCAATGGTGGCAGTGGATGCGACATGCCCACAGGGAGGAAGGTTGAGAGATTAAATGGATGATATTCTGGGAGGAACTTTAGGCATATTTTGGACCGACCGATTGTGATGATTTTAATGAAACTTTCTCCAAGATTCGCTAGGTAGGCTCACTTTGGGACTACCAGCAAGAATTTAAAAGACTTGGCAATAGAGTCCTTGGTTGGACCTAAAAGACATTGGTAAGGACATTTGTGGGAGGCCTAAAATCAAAGATAGTGAAAGGAATTCACATGTTCAAACCCAAAACTTTAAAGGATGCCATCAATTTGATTCGAATGAAAGATGACTAATTACAACGGCAAAGAAAGCACTGCAAACACTGATTCGATTGGCATTCGACACGGCTATTCCAATGAAAATGTGGGCAACTCTAATGAAACAACTTTCATGGGACAAAATGCAGAAGAGAAGGTCTATAAGGCTATGCTTTAATTGTGATGAACAATTTACTTTTAGCCACCATTATAAAACTCCATAATTATTGGTATTACAGAGTCATTTTGAACAAGATAATGAAGAAATGGTAGTGCCTTAGAAGAATCACCCAAAGTTTCCTTACATGCACTATTTGGTTGGTATGCTCATAAAGTAATCAGTGCCTTAGAATTATCACTCAAAGTCTCCTTACATACACTGTCTGGTTGGTCTGCTCATAAAGTAATGAGAGTACTAGCTAAGATCATTTTTCATGAAGTGGAGGTGCTTATTGATAGTGGGGCAATCCACAACTTCATAAACGAGAAGATAGCCATCATATTATAACTACCAATGAAATCTACATCTCCATTTGAAGTAAAAAAGGCCAATGAAAAAGCTTTATTTTTTCTAATATATAGTTGAGAATTAGGTATTAATAACATATAAAAATGAGTTCCCCTTAAATTTTGATGCGTTTGCTATTTCTCTTTTCATAATTAACATTCAAGTAAATTGTGAATAAATCCATTCCGAGACAAGTGGCTATTCTATTCTTTGGAAATCAAAGCATGAAGAGTATTTTAAATTATTTGACTCTCATAGTACACAAGTAAAAATACTTGGATCATCACTTACTCAGACGACCATATAAAACCTTAAATATGCATATTTTGATTGACCTAACTTGTATCAAGAAATAACACGATTTTAAGTCGATTTAATATTAAATTAATCAATTTTTATGTAATCTTATTTTGATAATAGCTTACTAAATAAAATTAAAATATTGGCAAAAAGTAAAATAAAATAGACACAAACAATACATAATGATACCATTTTGTCCTTGAAAAAAAAAAATATTTATTCCTGTAAATTGAAAAAATATCATAAAGGGATTTTACTTAATAAGTATTAAAGTTTTCGCGCTCACATTTTTAATATGATAGTAAGTGTATTTAAGTAATATAAGAGATCTCTATTCTCCCAATCTCTTATTCCCATTTAAGAAATATATATATAACAACTTCCAAATTGAAAAATTAACATTCCAATGGTCTAACGCCACCTGGATGGGCCACATAATGATAATAATAGTAATAACGCTTTATTAAATGAAAAAACAAATTGTATGTGGGTCGAATGGTTCCGAATTGGACATTGTTGGGAAAAAGTAGGAAAGTTAAAAAGATAGATCTAACATAAATTCGACTTTATATTAAAAAATACATTTAATACAAAGATATTTATATTGAAGTTTATACATATTTAATTAAAATTTATATAATAAATATATAAATATTTAATTTAATAAAACTCTTCTTATAATAAACTTAAACTCTATCTAGTAATTCGAATAAGATTATATATATAGGCTAAATACTGTTCTTATTTTTTTATAAAAAATTATTTTATTCTTTAACTTAATTTTTATACTAATTATTTTTTTAATTTTTAAATTTTGAATAATTTAATTTTTATATAATGAGAGAATATATATATATATATATATATTATTATTTTAATTTTTAATTATTAAATAATTTAATTTTAATGATATAATATTACATATCAAATCGTAAAAATTAAATTATTTTACCAAAATAAAATTAAAATTAATGGATAAAATAAATTTTGAGAGACAAATTACATACCATTGTTTTTCGGCCACTTAATGGAAATAATAATAATAACAAATGTTATATTTTATTGAATGAAAAAAATGGATATAAATAGTTAGAAATTAGGCGTTCTTAAAAGAAAAAAGAAAAAAAATTAAAAGATGAATATAATAAAATATATAAATTAAAATATAAATATAATAATTTTTTTTTATAACCTTACCTAAACAAATTGACATAAATCATAACCTATGTATGCAATCATACAACTTTGCTTTAGAAATTGGACAAATATCGTAAAGGGTGACGTATCATTTTGGAGTAAAACTATGAAATTAAAGCCATCGACCTCTTTGACTGAAAAACAGACAACATATAAATACATTTTGATGAGGAAAAATTATTTTACTTAACGTTTTAATTGTATTCTCAATAAGTGAATTTACTAAAATTTCCAAGATGTTCATCTTTCACTCTCACAAAATTAGCTAGGACTGCGTAGCATCAACACCTTTTGCTCTACAAATATAATAAAGGGAAATTAACATTCTACTGTTTTAACAACACCTCGATGGCCCACTTGATAATAATAATAATAATAATACCTTATTAAATGAAAAAAACATGTATATGGTTCAGAAATAGGCATTGTTAGGAAAAAGAAGAAAACTTTATATAAAAATAAACTCAAGCTCTCCAGAGTAACCCCAATACAAACGTAAACCATATTATATGCACACACGCGTCATTTTGCTCTAGAATTGGGACAAATATCAAAATAGTGACGTATTATTTTTAGTTAACATGCAGCTTGCAAAATAAGAAATCAACACCCGAGTGGACCACCTGATGGAAATAATAATAATAATATGAAGGCATTGAGGAGAGAAGTAGAAAAATAAGAAGACCAATATAGTGAAAATGAATTTAATAAAAATATTTATATCAAAATATATGCATATTTAATTAAAATAAGTATATTAATTTAATGAAATTTATTTTCAAAATAATCCTAATCTCTCCATAGCCTTACCTAAAAATAAAATATATAATTTACCTTTCAATTTTAATTTTGTTATATTTAATTCTTTAATTTTTAAATAATAAAATTATTTAATTTTTATAATTGACATGCGGTATTTATGAATTACTACATCATAAAAATTAAATTATTTAATAATTAAAAAAATTAAATTATTAAATATTAAAAATTAAAGAAGTGATATCAAGAATGTAAATAAATCTACATAAAAATAAAGTTTAAGAGTAAAATAACTCTTCAAATTTTGCATTTGCCCTTACCTAAATAATGACTCGATCAAACAAGATGGATGCAAATCATATCTTATGCGTGTAATCATGCCGTTTTGCTCTAGAAATTGGACAATTATCGTAAAGGGTGACGTGTTATTTTCAGAAATTAAGAAATTAACAATCCAATGGTTTAACACCACCTGGATCCTTACGCGGCCGACTCTAGATACTATTTTCCATCCCCAACGACTACGAAAAAGGAATAAAATACTAATCATTATCATCGCTGTTTTAACAACACACACAAAAAGAAATTATCACCAACAAACATCACTTCCCTCAAACTCTCCTTTCCTCCAATCTTCAGAATCAGACCATATAAAAAAATAAGTAACAGTGCGTTTGAGCTCTCACACAGTTCCTCTCTTGTAAATACCAAGGCTTTAATTGTATTCTCAATATGTCAATTTCGTTCTACTCCACTGAAATTTCCAAGATGTTCGTCTATCAGACTCGAATACTAGATTAGATTACTTCAAATCTCATCCAATCCGTTATCGTTACGGCCTAACATCAACAGTTCAACTTCTTTCCAAATAAAGGGCTGCGTATATCTTATATAAGTCTAATCATTTTTAAGAGTCTGACGAAACTGGATGCTTCATTTTCCATAAACATTAAATTATTTCGGTTCATTATTCCTCCAGGGCCAGGATTTTTTTGGCCTTCGAGTTACTTCACAAAAAGCCAGTGGCATCACTTACATAAAAATAAAATAAAATCAAACAATACAATTCAATACAATACAATAAATTTGTATCAATATCCCAAAGATAACACACTATCAATATATCATTAATGCACAATCTGTAATACGAGTAGTTACATCCAAATACAATTTCACAAAAACTATACAATAAATTTGTGAGCTATTCAATGGACTACCAAAAGACAACAGGAAACATTGGCAAAGAGTATATATTCATGTCAGAAAACCCACTTCCAATAAATTGCAGAAACAATGATTTCCCACATATAAACAAGAACTAAATACTTCTACTCCGGTTTCTTCTATGCTTTCATTTAATGGACTACCCAAAATCCCCCCCCCCCCCCCCCCCGACCTTCCTTTGTTTAGGTTTCCAAAGCTGGGTGATACACGTATATTATAAGAAGGAATAAAAAGCAACGGAATGAAAAAGTAGTCAATATACCTATCTGTACAGATGTACGCCTTCACGATTGCCAGAAAACTTCTGGGTCATTACTATATAAACATTGATCTTGAATTTCTTGGTTAGCTACATGGCAATCGATAAGTCGTGCTTGGATTATTTTACACACCAGCAATCCAGAAGGAAGCATCCACCATTCACTTTCATCCCTGCATCATGCCACAAACACATGCACAACTCAAATGCTAATTACCTGCCCATAGTCATACCCAGCACTAAAACTATAGCTATAAAATGTACATTATCAAAACAGCATCTACAGTACAAAACCAACTTAGAACTTACACACTAAAATTCCAGGACTGAAAGCTCAAATGTTTTTTACTCGAGTAGATCTTATAATGGACAAATCCACATACAAAGGCAGTTACCTGTTACAAAAGAGAGATACAACCAACAATTTCAGACACTCTTAATGCTTGGGCAAATGACATCAGAAGTTCATAAAAGTAATCCTTCTGAAGAATCTAGAAATTGTGATACAAAATATGTCGTTTAATTTCAAGAAGATCAATGACAGGAGGTGGAAGCTTCCAGAGCTGTTATCAATTCTGTGATAAATTGTCACAAAAAATATATTCACATTGAAATTATTGCAAATAAAACTATTTGTTTATTCCGGCATATCATCAAATTCAAGTTACTAGTGGCACATTGGTTATACAAGAAATGTCTTGAGAAACTTACAACATTGATTAAGGAAGTTATGTTCCACAGAGCATATACACGTGCCAGACCAGCTGATCGTCTAGGTCCATGACTAAACAAGGCACTGATTCCAGCTGGAAATGGAAACAGTATGCCCAGAGGAAGAATGAATAAAACTAATAGGAAATTGAGCAGTGAAATAGAGTACATCTGCAGCAAAGTTAGCAGGACTAAGCTAATATCTGCTAGTAGAAGTATAGAGATGAACAGACCAACAAGATCCTGCAACAAAAAACAGAGAGGGAGTCAGAAAAGCATCATGGACTTTCATCTGAAATCTGACCACTGGAAAAAGAAAATGATCAGCAAAAGCGAAGCTTACAGTATAAGCATTTGAATTACCTGATGACCAACAGGTTTAGAATTATGAAGGATGATAGCAAAAGGATAATATATGGTCCTCCTTAATTTAAGTGTTCGTAAATTCTTCGAATGCAAAATGCCTCCAATAATCCCTCTGCGTGCCATTATCTGTTCACTTACTTTCTGGTTCTCCAGTTGACCATCTCTCTGCACTCTAGGCAAACTGAAATTTACAGGAAGAGAAAATATAAGCTCAAAGGAATACAGATATAGCACCAAAAGAATCAAAAGAAAAGTTTTACCATGACTGCCGCCCTGGTAATAAAGATCCATCTTGACCTTCAGTCGATAGACATAAATTCTCATTCTCAGAGGCACAGACTACAATCCCAAACTGGCAATACCCAGAAGATGTAGGCTGAAACCATGCAAGATCAATATATACACCATATGTACTTAAAGCTGGATTTGCATGTGTTTCAAGCCAGCTAATAACATGACCAAAAGTAACCTTTAAGTGTCCACATCGAACTAAGCGTAATTGAGCATTTAGTCCAGCCACTAATCGATACCAAATGGTCGGAGGAACAGACTGGTTTAGAAGAAGAAAAATACAAAATCATATGCAATCATTCCAGCAGAAAAACACAAGAAAAAGAATATCAATGTGCACGTGCTGGGAGAAGGGATGATTTATGGATTCAATAAAACAATTACTCTTGAAGTATGACAAATAGCAAACCTGGCTCATGAGGCTGGTGAGAATATTGTCATTGTGAAGGAAGAAAGGAGTCATATAACTTCCATCTCCTCCAAAAACTAAGGACATTGGAAACCTTTGATGCAAACGAGGAGGGAGATCCGCTCTCTTTTCATCACCACCAAGGAAAAAATCCACATATGCAACCATTAGATCAGAAGTAGCAGCCACCTGTGCACAACACCATACACATAAATGCAAAAGCTGTTGCTGATGATACAATGTCAATATTAGACAAAGATCAAAATATGCTCCAGAGGATATCTGCTGAAAGAGCAAGTCAATCCAATTTATTATTAGTTCACCTTTCCCCTTCCCTTTTCCCCATTTGTGCAAAGAATGCTCCTTGACGTGCAGTACATGTCTCAAAAGCACATATAAGTACACACTCAAGTTGTCAACAACCATTGCTAAGAACCAAGAAGTCCTATATGAGAGATCTCATGACTTATGAGTTGATGCATTTGGAAGGGATTTCCATATTACAGAAATTATCCTCAGCTTAATCCCATTTCTTAGGTTCCAAAAGTTTAAAGCATCTTCACCTTTCAGATGCTTGACCCTCTAAATCTCAGAGCAGCTAATCTAAAGAGGGGAAGAAAACTTGCATACAAGATGAAACAATATCTCTATTATTTTACGTCCTCGGAATTAACATATAGCTATCAGAAGAGTGATGCATATTCAAGAACAGGCGTCCTTCCTCGTAGAGAAGAAAAGGAATATTCAAAATTACATTCAGAATGCATCAATAAACAAACCTTAAGCCCTTCATAGAGAGCACGTGAGCGGCAAGAGCGCAAACAAGCATGATCATATTCTGATCGAACAAAATCACGGAGTAGTTGTAATTTCCTCTTGCGACACTGCTGTAACCAGGACCATGCTAGTGGATATGCGAGAACAGAGAGAATGCTGTAGATTGATCCTTCCCACCACTGATAAGCAGCCAAACCATTAACCTCATCCACAAATCTATTGAATGCATCCTCATATCTGTCAGGCAAATGTCATATTTTAAAAATCCATACAAAGATGACTATCAATGTAAGCCTATGAGCAAATTTAATACACTTCAACTTCCCATATATGATATACCCATGAATAGAGAGGAAAATACCAATACAATAGATATCGCTTGATCTAACCACCAAATATGCCAGACAGAGAGAGAGCTTACACAATTTCAATCACTTGTTCAGGAGGACAGTGAGTTAAATGCCAAGGTTCACTGAAAGTATTTGGACCCATAAAATACATCCTATGCACATGACTCCGGGATTCTTCAGTTCTATTTGTTTCTAATACCTAAAAGACAACAGGATCATCATCTCATATCAAAAAGTAAAGAATAGTGGTGAGCTTTTCACCTGGCAACTGATAAAATATAAACTAGTGTTTGGAAAACATCTAACCTCATTCAATGACTCCAGGAATGGAAAGGAGTGATCTATTCGAGATTGACGTTGAGGAGGCACAACAGAAGGTAATTCATCACCAGCAGCATATTTCATCCGTGCAACACTAAGCACTAAAGCTAACAGGATCAGAAGACCCAAGAGAATAAAACAGAACCACCATGGACCACCAAAAGTATATACCAACTCTTCGAGAGTTGTGTAACAGTTTGGCATGTGATATCTGTCAGAAACGCACTTATATGGACAAGGTCTTTCAGTGACACCACCTATTGAAAAAAAAATTGGAGTAATATTTGAGGGGACACAGTTATACACAGAGGTTAAAACTGCAAACAGCAATATGCTATAAAACTTCCTATGTTTGGGGAAGTAAAATTCAATCACTGTCAAATACATACTTCAAGACTCTACAAAGCAACCTTTTAAAGGAAATTATGCATCTCTGTCTGTAGCGTGGTTTCTAGAGAGGGCCATGGGGGATGAAAGAGCATCCACTAAATCAGTCACCTTTAGCTCACAGAAAAGCACAAAAGAGTATATTTTTGAAGTACCTCGAACAGCAGTATATATACCACGGCTTGGAAGCTCCCACAATGGGCAATCATGACAAAGCACTTTATCAGATCCAGTAACATTCTTGAAAGTCCCAACAGGGCATTCCTGTTTTGCAACTTATAGCAATTAACCAAAAAGCATCTTTGACTAATCCACTAACAAGGGAACATTAAAAATGCAATCGACAAACAGTAAGAACCCTGACTGATTATTTTATAGATCTAGCTAAGGTTTTTGGGCATAGAGATGTGCAAATACATATCCTTGGTCATAATAATTTTTCAAGACAAATGGGATTCTCAATATAGGGCAACCAGAATGAGGATATAAATACAATAATATATCAAGGCCAGTGGTCCTAGAAATTGTACAGGCATAAGATCATAAGATGTTCAAAATATTCAAATGGTCCACGAGAAATTGACAAGATGGTATTTGTAAAAATACCTCACAGAATATACCATAAAGCCCTTTTGGACAGGCCCTTCCAGTAACAGTTCCATTTCCACCAGAATGACCCTGACCTCTACCAAATCCTCCCCTGCCATCAGGGAAACGAAAAGCTTAAATCAATTGACTTCAAAATAACCCAGCCATGAGCATTTTTATAACAAATAAGTGGGAGTGCATGTGCGTGTATAAACTAGGACAACCAAAACATTCAATAAAATATAAATCAAAGAAGATAAAATAATCAGAACTACTGTATGGGATATACACTGCCTAATACAGACCAAGTCAGAATGCTTCCATTTGCAGTTGCAATTGGCAGATACTCATCTCCAACTGGAATATCTGACCAATGAAAGTGAATCCTTCCGCCGCCTCCGCCACCACCCCCATCAGGACTGCCATGCCCTCCAATGGTTGAGATGGAAGAAGAATAACCAAGTGCCATTGTATGAATAAATAAAAGAATGGTACCACCAGAACCACCCCCAGGACCTACATTTGACATCATCTTGGAATTGCTTTTCTTGATGTCTTCTCCAAAGCTTTCTCCATCAGCTCTAAGTGAACCATAAACAGACAAACTAGACAGTGCATGCTCCATAGAACCCATCACTGTTCAAGAGAAGATAAAACAATGGTCCACAAATCCATAATGAGGCAAAGTAAGAAAAACAAAAATCTCCCAAAAATGTAGGGGCAGAATAAGGGTCATTAAACTTAAATAATATCTAAAATCCAACAAATGTAAATGACCATTAATTTGCATCAGTTTACAAACCTAAAGAACAAATAAAGTGAAGAAATTATACAATAGAGCATCAACCGCTCATACCCAATGCAATAATTGGGGGTGGAATGAAGAACATGCAAATAGTAGACCAGCCATAACCACTGTCTCAAAGAAGAGCTAAATACTATCTACCATTTCCAAAAAAACATGTAGACTTCTTGAGTTAATGCGACGTTCCTGAGCTTCAGAATCATGTACAGAGAACTAAAATAAGTAACAAAATTACCTGCTCATCATAATCTGGACAAATGCTTGTATTTTTTAGTTATATCGAGATCATTAGGCAACTTACCAATTATACCACCACCCGCTGTTGCCCCTGATAGAGTACCATTTCCACTACCACTACCAAGTTCACAAGGCAATCCGGCATCTCCATATGCAACACCGCCCTCAGCAGAAGTGCCATTGTAATATCCATCTCCACCTCTGCCACCATGCCCAGCACCACCGCTAAGACCATTGTCAGAAACTTTTCCTTTGCCCAACCCACCTGTGCAGCCTACATAAAGTTCAGATCAAACTTCAGTAAAATAAAATATACTCCTAGAATGTACCACTGTATCCTACCTCAAACATGAGATTGTAGAATGAGGAAAAAAATTCCATGAAAATTTCTCTATCAGTGGGACAATCACTTGTACTGCTAAACCTTTTTCATAAAAAAGAAATAGACATTTTACCAAGGCCAGATGCACTGATCGCTCCAGAAGACTGGACCACTACATTTCTAACCCAGTGAAAATGAACGACAGATCCTGTTATCATGCCTTCAACTATAACATCTTCAACTCGACAAATCTGCAGTAGCCAGATGAGCCAACCATTTATAAGAAACACGAAAAGAGTCTATCATGCTACAGTTAACCATCCATTAATCTGACCAAGTCCTTAGTGCTCAATCTGGCAAAGGGAACACCTGAAGAGTGAAGGACAGCGAAGAGTTCACGTTACAATCTTCAGGAGGATGAATTAGCTCCATGGGGCAGTCTTGAAGATCACAGTATAGCCGCGGTGCCCTATCATGAGCAAAAAATAAATACCATACCAAATAAACGATGGCAGTCTTTCACTGTAATAGCTCTATATGACTTACACATCATTATCACTGGCATTCTCCAAGGGTCCTCGAAGAACAGAACCAGGTCCAACCTTCAAATTGTAAAGAGATTTTTAATGGCATGAGTATTAAAAAAACATAAAATTAATTTTTATGAAAAAAGGCAAATTTAAAAATAGAACCAAATTATATCTCTCCATCCAACTTAAAAGTACTTGAAGAAAAAAGAATCATATCATCACTATCTCTAGCAGCTAGTTAAAAACCTTTAGACAAATGGTGCTTTAATCAAGCTGAAGAATTTCAAAATATGAAGAGCACAAACAACAAATTAGAGGCAAGCAGCTATGCCAAATAAATTATCCCTTGGCTAGTCCTTACCCAGGATTAAAGTTCCAGTTAAACATCAACAACATAAGCTAATTAGAAAGATAAACTCAAATTTACAAGCATCAAAACTTTTCCATCTAGTCTTAAAAGAACATTTGCACACCATAGGTAATAGGTATCAGCTTACATTTATACTGAAAAATAATGATAAAATCAAGCGTTGTGATTCAATAATATCTCCTGGTCCAGACAAATTCAAAAAGCCTTGCCCGTGGACTCCCAAATTTGCATTAGAATGTATCACAGAGGATTCCTGACAAAAGATACAAGATCAATATTCAAGATAGGGAATAACATAATCAGGTATTCTGATTAATGAGGAAGATTTTGAAGGTGAAATACCTTGAGAACAACTAAATTGCTGGCCTCAAGCAAAGATGTAGCAACAATTGCATCACCACCCCCATCTATAAGCATTTTGGAATTCCACATTAAGTGTATTTTAACAGACATGCGAAGAGCTCCATATATCTAATTCAGTGAAAGTAAAAACTCTCAGTATTATGAGCAGAAAAATAGCAACCTTTTAAACTAATCATCTCATTGCCCAAGGCAACAGATACAGGAACTGTATAGAAATTAAAAAAGTAGATGTCAATAACAAGGAAAGACAGAGGTAAAGAAGTGATTCTCACTTGCCTTAACAACAGAGTCGCTCATTAGAAGTTCTTCTGCCATCAACTCAAACTCTGATGAGGCATAATGCGCAAGGCCAAAGCTCAAAACTGCACCGGATGATAAACTAATTTGTCCTTGAACCTATAGATAGAACAACAGGGTAGCATACGAGATTGAAAGATATAAAAGGAATAATAAGTGAAAGTTCAATAGAAGGATAGACGTAATATTACAAAGAATTAAAATGACTTTCCACCATAACAAGGACATACTATAAATAAGTTCATTATGACCCACAATATTAGGTACTAAAAACTGATGATCATAAATAGATAATAGCTATGCAGGACATTTTGAGACCTCCAAATGCAAAAGCAGCTAGCTGTCAAAAAATTGGGCAACTTGGAAAAGCAACACAAGGCACAGCTACGTAGTCAATATTGTGGACAAACATGCAAAAGCATCAAAATTACTAAATTTCACAAAACAATTCTCACCTCACTTTTCCTTTTCCCTTCGTTTTGTATCTCTGTGGGTGGGTGGGTGCACATGTTGAACTCAACAACACCCCCCCCAAAATAAAAAAAAGAAAAGAAAAAAAAAATCTCACACATTGCTTTATCCTGTGATAAGCTCTCCAACAACTAATTATTCAATCATAATATGTTCATGGTAAGGAAACAAGAATTAGCTGGCAATAACCTGAACTCTACTCCAAAATAATGGAACAGAAGCCTTGGCATGATTCTGAATATAAACATTCGTCCAAAGTGGCTGTTTGGGGAACTCCAACAGAAGTGTGTCAGTACTAGTGGGCATGTTGTTATTGCTAACTATAAGACTCCGAGGGACAGCATCATAATATGTCCCTGCAGCACCAGAGTTTCCTGTACAACCAAAACTCCTTCCCCCTGTAAAGAAGACAGATACAGCTCCAGATGGGATGATGATAACATAAAAAGGTGAAGACAAAGTCCAACACATACCATGAACAAAGAAGTCTGTATCATCATGTCTACTGAAAACATTAATAGCAACTCTTCCACCACCACCACCAGCAAATCCATTACCCCCTGAAGCACTTAGCTTACCAGTTCCAGTCCTGTTCCTCATAGAAGAAAATTATTAGTTGGGAAGATTTTTAAGCCACTTATGAATAACACATATCACAATGAAAATTCAAAACTCAGATCCCTAATAAAGAGAAAAAGAAGCAAAACGAAGGGTTAAGGTCCCAAACATAGCTGATGATTCATCAATACCTCCTATATCACACTCCACAATGACCTATTAATGCAGAGATTCCTGGATTAAGAAAGAACATCTCCTATGTTTTCATAGTTCAGCAACATTGTCCTTCGCCTCTTATCACAGCATACATCAAATCTTAACATCAGTTTTTTCTGCAAAATTACATCCCACTTAATCTACTCTTGCATATGCTAATTAATTGACAGTTGACACCACATCCTTATCAATAAAGAACGCCCTTTGGAAGATTTAGAACCCGTTTGGAATTGTTGTTTGAGCTTTAATTGAGGAAAGCACATTCTTAAAAATACTATTTAGAAAATATTAAACAATAATTTAAAATTATTTTTGATATAATATAGTTTAAGAAGACCAAAACAACAATACAGTTTTTCCCAAAGCCGAAAAGCTTTTTTTCAATGCAATTTTCTAAAAAGCAATTTTCTGGCCTCCAAACTCAATGCCAAACAGGATTGTAATAAACTCTACACTGAACACAACTATCTTGGGAACCTAACTTTATGCTATCAAGCGACCTCATACTGGCGGCAATTCTACCAAAGAAGTACGTATCATATGCAAAGAAATGAAGGACACTACCAGTGTACTTGAATAAAATATACAAAGTGGCTTGCTTCTCCAACATCATTAAACATATCACAAAGAGGAAATACCAATTTACTTGCAAATTGCTTCACAAGATGCAAGTTTGTAAAACGCAACATTATTCTAAGTGCAAAATAAACATATAGGCAATGCAATCCATCAAAAAGAACGCCAAACCCATCGAACTGAATTTAGATAAATAAAGGGGCTTACATTCTGTGAGCCTTGATATGAATGCTGCCACCAGACCCACCACCACCCTTGACGCCACCATCACCACCATCCGCCAACAAACTTCCCCCTACGTCAATCGAACTGGTCACGTCAAAGCCAATCCTCCCACCCCCTTCCCCCCCGTAATTATCTTCCTTACTCGTGGTCCCTCCTTTGCTCCCGTAACTCCATGGCTCATGCAAGTCCGACCACGAATACGCGTCCCCTCCCCAGACATCGTCCGGCAATTTCGTATTATCAGAAACACAACTCGCTCCTCTTCCCCCATGACCTCCGCCAGCCCCCTGCACCCCCGACGGTGTCCCACTGGTCTGAGGCGGAGGATCACCTGCTAAACCAGTCACATTTATCACCGAACCCAGACTTAAGCTCACGTTATAAGCAGCCACCGCAACAGTTCCTGCTATTATCGTAGCATTTTGGCCTAAGCTAAAATCCTTAGTCATATTGATTAAAATAGAACAACCTCCAATAGGACAACTCAAAACGACCCCAGGAAGTATATCTAAGGTGCCGTTTCCTTCTATATACACATCCTCAGTAAAATTCAAGCTAGAATCCAGCTTACAAACAGTATCAAGAGAGCCAATTCCTCCGAGAATCCCCTGGCAAGACACGGACGGAGGGTGAGGCGGCGGGGCAGGTGGTGGTGGAGACGGAGGAGTATAATCTCCATGAAAGGAAACGATATCAGAACCGATGATTGAAAATTCATCGTCAGGATCAGTAAAAGCTAGACAAGGATTTATAAGTATGAAAAGATTGAAAAGAAAGAAAAAAACAAGAGATGATAAACTAGCAGCAAACATTTCACTTTGAGCAAGAGAACGATGGTCATGTAAGTTAAAACCCTAGAAATTGCGAGAATTGAGAATTGGATTTTCTGGCTGGAAAGGGAGTTGAGAGTGAAGAAAAGCGTTGAAGGTCGTTTTAAGGAATTTTTGTTTGGATGGCAGTAGACAGACAGAGAGAGAAAGAAAGAGAAGTGTGAATTGACGAAGAAGGTAAGTCTTAAAACTGTGTGATTCTGTAACCGGTAACGGACAGGTAAAGTTGGCACGTGTATAGTTTTTAAGACCTTTCCGTTTCCGGTTCATTTTCTATCCCCGGGTCTCAGGTTTTTCTTCATTTCCAATCCACCTTGCTGGCTGTCTCCGCCCTTTTAGGCCCGTTGAGGTTGGAGTATTCGGCCCATTATTTCATTTTCCGACTCCGACTCTCCGATTCGCGTTTGAACTCGTTTCCTCTCAAGTCTGAAAATGACTTGGAAAATGACATCAGGTTTATTAATTCCCCATTAAAATTTAGAATAAATGTTTGAATTAAATTAATTTTCAATTAATATATTGTTGCTGCCGTGGATTTATTATCAGAGCTCCCATAACACGTAAACAAGTGAAAAATAAAGGGAGTAGTGGACTATGAGTAGGATGTAAAATGGATAAAATGTCCGTGGAAATCATTATATTTAATTTTGATTAATTTTATTAATATTTAAATTTATTATATATTCAATTAAATTTTTTTATAAATCTAATTATTATTATTTAAATAATATCTGAATTTATTTAATTTTAAATATTTTAATTAATAATTTATATAAAACTATAATTTTATTAATAATTTTCATTTTAAAAAATTAATATTTTTAAAAATATTTAAATAATAATTTTTAAAGAAAATATATAAAAAAATTAAAACATTTATATTAAATTCATTATTAATATAAATAATTCCAGTAATAATTATTATATATATATAATTAAAAGACCATCTAATTTACATATTAATATTAATTTTCAAAATAATATTAAAAGAGATCTTTAATCATCAATATTTAAAAAAATGTTTTTCTCAATCTTTATACTTTATTTGAGAGGAATTACAAAAATCAGGAAAAATATTTTTCTTAATTTTTATACTTTATTTGAAAGAAAGTATACTTTTATTATTTTTTTAATTAGTGGGTTAGAAAAAAAAAAAAGAAATTTGAGATTTTTAAAAATGTATAAAAATCATATATTATAAAATTACAAGTTCTCTTTAAATTGTTTAAATATATTAATTTACATAATTTAAATTTATAAACTTAATATGCAAACTGAATTTTGATTAATATATTTAAGATAATGATTTTCCTCATATAATGTTAAACAGGTACTTTTGATATAGTGTTAAACAGGTACTTAAAATTTCAAAAACAAAACAATTTCACAACCTTTTTATGAATAATTATTTTATTTTTTTAAAATAAAATTACTGATTATATTAATAAAATTTTATTAAATAAAAAGAGATATCGTTTCAAATAGATAGACGATTATATCTAATAAATTCTCTAGTTAAAATATGAGTAGTTAAAATACTACGACGACGAATTACTTATAAACGGTCTATAAAAATACAGTTATTAAAAAATAAAAATTTTATCACAAAAAGCAAACAATGTTGAAAAGTTAAAATTTCAATAATTACTGATATATTATTATTTTATAAAAAATAAGAAATATCACGTTAAAGTATACTTTCATAATTTTTTAAAATAAAATTATAATAAATAAAATCTTGAATTTTAAATAAAATTTATTAGTTTGATAAAATTAACTGAAATTATTTAAATTTAAAAATAATGTAAAAATTTAAAGAGAAATGATTTTAAAATCTTGAATAGAGTTGAAAGAATAAAATAAATTTTTACAATGATATAAAGTATCAGTAGTATTGATTAAAAATAAAAATAAAATATTTGGCCGTGACGCTTGACATGCAATAGAAAATTCAGCCATTAAGACAAAACTGAGAAGCTGGATATGTTACGGGTGACAAGGAATATGAATAGGAAATTTCGTGCACAACAAAAAAATAACAGTATATTTTTTTTTAATTTTCAAAAAAAAATTAAACCTTTTTTATCCCTTTATTTATATTATTGATGGAAGAATTTCTATTTAATCTCTTAAATTTAGTGTAATTTATTAATTAATTTTTTTATTTAAAAAATATATTAAAAATATAATAATTAATTTTTTAATTAAATTTAACTATTAAATAAATAAAAAAATTTTAAATGATTTAATTTTTATAAATTTAAAAATTAATTAATAAATTTTATTTATATTTATGCATTCGTCTTTGCTTGTATTGTCCAGAATAGGAAACTTCCAATTTCTGGGAATGGTGACAAAGGAACTTGTATTGGGTCACTAAATACCTGCAATTTGTTTTTTCTTTAAATAAATTTTAGAATTATCTCACATTCTCTTTCACACGTACTGTCGCGTATCGTCCTCCAATAATTTCAATTTTTTAATATATATAAATTAAAATTTAAAAAATTATAAAAAATACCTAAATAGTTTAATACATTTTTAACTACGATCTTATAATTTAATTTATAATAAAAATATTTATAATTTAAAAATTTTTCTTTGGTCTCCATAAAATATTACTATTAGATAATAATTTATTTTCTGTTATTTAGTAATATTATATATTAGACTATGTATTTTTAAATTAAGTTTTTAAAATTTTATTTTATTAATCCATTAATTTAAAGTTTATATTTTTAATTAAAATTAATTATAATGTTTTAACAAATTGATTTATAAATATTTTAATACTAATAAATTATTATATACACAATTTAATTTGGCTGTTTATTGAATTTTAGTATCATATATATGAAACAATAAAATTAAATTAAATAAAAAATATCATTTTCTTTTTTCTTAATTAAATAAAAATAAATAAATTACTAAACCTCTATTTATTTATAGAAAATTAATAATTTATATTTAAAATTTTTTTATAATGAAATCATTTATTTTTTATTATTAAATTTTATATTTAAAAAATAAAATATATTAACAAATCTAATAGGAAAGTCTTAATAGAATTCTCAAAATTGAAAATTGGTTTCCCATTTTGAAAGGAGGAAGTGATGTTATAAAATATTTATTTAAAAAAAGTCTAAACTGTTACTATAAAACAAAGGCCATGTGGTAAAAATATGAAAGATAAGGGTCACATGATAAAAATCTGAAAATTGAAAATTACAATATAGTAAGGGTCACGTGATAAAGATTTAAAAAGTGAAAAATACGATCTCATCTCATCACGATACTGATTTGAACATTGGAATAGTTGTCGTGGATACCCACTACCACCTTACACTTCCTTCCTTACAGTTTCTAACCAATCACAGCACAATTTCACTTTGACCACGTTATCAATCGAATCTAAGCAACATCATTTGGTCCCGTTACCGGAAAATCCATTGAATCCCTTTCATTCATTTGAATTACGATCGGTTTTCTATTCCTTCTCTCTCCTCTCGCTCTCAAAATGGCCAATAACCCTACAACCGCAACTAATATTACAATCAATGAGGGTGTCATCATTTTCTCTGTCCCAGACCTTCGAGAGAATACGCCCACAATGGTTAACAAAGTAGATGTTAATAATTTGAATAACGAGCAGATACTCCAATATATCTAAAGGTTGCAAGCTACTCTCGAATAGTATAAGGCCCGGAAAGAGGCGTATAAGATGGACCCTGGTAGAAAAGAGAAAACTTTCGTAGACACCCCAAGGGATCAAACAGAAGCGACCAAAGTACGACAAAAATGTAAGTCTGAGTCTGAAGGTGAATTAGATGACGTTCTAAAATGAGTGGATTGAAAGTTAGTACGGGGCGTACAAAGATATGGGCCTACAAAAATATCAAAAGGAACAAAAAGAGGATTTTTGTCTAGACGAGGTTTCACCACTTTCGGAAGAAATACTGGCGGAGACGTTTCTCGCTTAGTTCAAATTGTCTAGTTTAGATAAGTATGACAGAACGACAGACTCTCGAAGCCATCTAGCCATCTTCAGGACGACCATACAGCTTCAAGATGTAAATGATTTTGTGTTATGCCAAGTGTTCTCGTCAAAGCTCACAGGTTTGACTCAGGAATGATATCAACACTTAAGCCCAAATTTAATCTGAAACTTTACACAGTTTACTACGATATTCAAATTCAGGTTTATCACTTGTATACCTCTAAAAAAACTTTCCTCAGATATGTAAAAGATCCACCAGGAAGAGGGCGAGTTTTTAAGAAGTTTTATTGCATGTTTCAATGCTGAAGCCATACAGGTAGAAGAGTTAAGTCATGAGATAGCATGTGAAGCGTTGAAGAAAAAAGACCTGTAATGTCAAGTTCATAGATTCCTTAATAAAAACTCAGCGGTAACATACCAACAGCTGATAGACAAAACCCAAAAGTATATCAGGTTAGAGAATGAGATCCAGACATTTAAAGAAGACAAGAAGGAGAGTCAAAAGCTAAGTCAAAAGTTCGATAGGTGAGCCCCTAAAGGGGATTACAGGACCTATCTCATCTTGCCAAAAAAGGATGAATAAGGTAAGTATAGGAATTAAACCCCGCTAAATGACTCACGAACCCATATCTTAATGTGGATCAGGAAGAATGACAAAGAGATCAGGTGGCCTCCCAAGCTAAATCCTGAGAAGGCGGACAAACGGGACAGGACCAAATATTGTCACTTTCACAAAGATCATGGCTACACGACGGAAGAATGTTGACAACTAAAGGATGAGGTCGAGAGGCTCAAAAGGGATGGCCCGTTCACAAGAAAAGAAAAAAGAAGGGCAAACTTCCGAGCCTAAGGAAATAACCCCAGAAACAACTCCTGATCAAAAACCCGTGAGAGTCATACATGTGATAACAAAAGGACCCGATGAAGGATAGACAAGATTACAGCCTGGTTACCTATAAAGCAAGGGGAACATTCCCCCGTAAAGGTCATCCACTCGAAGTATCTGTTCCGGTATTGTTTACATTTTGACAAACAATTTGGTTTTACTCTCATATGTAAACGAACTTTTACTAATAAAGTCAACAAAGTATTTTTACATGATATGTTCTTATTCAGCACCACTCGGGCATTAGTCTCGCAAATCAAGATCATAAGACAAGTTTTAGCTAGGTCAGGTCATAAGACAATTTTCGCTAGACCATTTGGGCGTTGGTCCCACGAATCAAGGCCATAAGGTAAATTTTAGCCAGATCAGATCATAAGGCAATTTTTGTCAGACCATTCGGGCGTTGGTCTCACAAATCAAGGGCATAAAGTAAATTTTAGCCAAGCCAGGTCACGAGGCAATTTTCATCAAACCACTCAGGTATTAGTCCCACAAATGAAGGCCATAAGGTAAGTT
The DNA here is from genome assembly GCF_001659605.2 of Manihot esculenta. Classification (NCBI taxonomy): domain Eukaryota; kingdom Viridiplantae; phylum Streptophyta; class Magnoliopsida; order Malpighiales; family Euphorbiaceae; genus Manihot; species Manihot esculenta. The sequence goes on along the minus strand of NC_035176.2, from coordinate 31,185,899 downwards.
TTAGTCAAGTCAAGTCACAAGGCAATTTTTGCCAAGCCACCTGGGCGTTGGTCACATAAATAACCAATGCAAAATTTTGTCAGGATCTATCACAAGGTGATTCCCGCCAGACCACTGAGATAATTGATCCCACGAAATGAGACTATAAGGTAGTTTACGCCAGGTCACGATTTATAACCACAAGACAAGTTCCTTATCTCATGGACCCAAGATGGGCCAGTGACTAAATGTCATAAACAAATGTTAATGACACGAGCAAACCCTTTTTCTCATAGAAAAATCATATGTAGGAAATATGAACAATATACAAAGGAAACATTCTCATTAAATATAAAAAGATTACAAAGGGGTAGAGTCATCAGCCTCATTCGCCCGAGTCTCTTTTACATCAAAATTCTCAACATTTATTATAAGAGAAATTTGATCAAAGGGTATAACTTCATCACGCTCAATGCGAGTATCTTTAGCATACTTCCCATCATCCTCACCTTTTTCCTAGGAGAGGATATCGTCTATCCAAGAGAAGACCTCAAAAGGATAACGCTTCATCAGCTCCTTCTTCATGGAATCTTGACCCTAAACAAACATTTCCTCGTCTTGGGCCACTGTCTCCTGGAGTTTCGCTTCTAGCTCGGCTACGCTAATGGAGGCGGCTCGGGCCCTCTCAGCTTGAGCCTGCGGCTCCAAAACCTGGCATTGCAATAAGGCTACTTGATCCTCGACAGATTTAGCCCGATTCTCAGGGCCCAGCTTAGAGGTAACGGTTGCGTCAAGATCAGCCTGAAACTTGTCCACAGATTCTATGGTCTCCTTCATTGTACCCTCAACCTCGGCCACCCAGGTCTTCAAGGTCAAACATTCTTCGGCCAAAAGCTCATTGTGCATCTCATTTGAGCCAAATTTTCGCCACAAGGTCCTAAAATGCTCCTTGACTACATAGGCACAAAGGGCCCCCTCCAGCGAGGAATGAATAGAGTTTATGAATAGCTCGTCCATCTTAATCTCATTTAAATGACGATGATCTGTGGGTCTTAAAAGCACTCTTGATTAGCAGAAGACCTAGAGAAGGGTCATCAAGGAGAGAAGGTGCCCTATTTAGTGCAAAGGCCAGACGTTGAATGCCCGCGGGTCAGGAGGACTCAACCCCAACACCCACAGGAGCGGAAGAAGATGGGACATCAGTGGAAGCGCAGGGGCTGAAGCAGAAATAGAGGCGTCGGGGACCAAAGGCTCATGGAGTACCAGTTCCTCGGCCTATGGTTGGGAAGTAGGATGAGAAAGTACAATCACGTCCCTCAAAGGGCGAGCACGCTTAGTAGGGGGGTTGGTAACCTTAGCAGTAAAAGCTTTACCCTTTCGAACAGCATATACCATCTCGGCGAACCTGCTTGTCCAGCCATATTTGCAAATAAGAGAAAAAGTAAGTAAGATGGTCAATTCAGAAAATAAAAATATTGAAAAGGGAAGTACCATAATCTTGAGAAAGGGTATGCTTTCAAAAAGGCGGGGCAGGTAAGGAATGTGGGCCTGGCCTGCTAGCAGGTGGCTCTGCTAGGACAAGGTGGCGCTCCTCACTACCTGAGTAATATCAATCTTCCTCAAGGCTTTAGCCATCACTATAAAGGAAGTCAAAGCCTTGTCTTCCTCTCTTCTTATGCGCACTTCATCTTTCTTCAGCTCTACCCAGTAATGCCAGCTAGTCTAAAAGTGCCCAAAACACTTCAGAGTACGATGACGGAGGATAAAAAACTTATTTTTCCACCATTTCAAAGAAGAAGGCATCCGATTAAAAATATTCAAGTACTTTCGGCTACTAAAATACTAAAACTCCTCGTTCTTACGAGTACCCAATTGGTACAATTGAGAGAAAAGAGTTACTCTAATATGATTATTAAAATACATGAACAAAAAGGCTACCAAGATTCTTCAGCTATTAGGATGAATCTGAGAACGGAGAGCTTGTGAAACCAAAGAACCTCCATGAAAAAGAGGTCTAAAGGAAAACAGAGATCTGCCTTCAACTGCTCCTCAAAAACCATGATGGTGTCACTAGCAGAAATAAAGTTGTTAGCATGGATGTGGGGAGGAGGAGCAAAGATTCAGAAAGGATCCCAAGGAATGTGATAAGTGTCATACAAACGATCCACATTGCTATCTGAAAGGATGAACAGGATATCACTAAAGGAGCCACCCTTGTTCTCGGAGATCTCCTTCAAGGGAAAAATGGGGGTTGGCACTTAGATGGAGCCGTCCGAGGAAGAGCTGGAAACCCCGCCAAGAGAGGAAGAGATGTTCTTATCCATATCAAAAGGACAACATAGATTAACGTAAATTAAAAAAGGGCTTAAATTGAAAGGGGAGTCACAGAATTAATTTATTTGAAAAAAGAAGTTGCAGAAAAACGCAAAAAGTAATGCTTAAAAAAGATAATGGACTCTTATAAAAGTGGTTTTGATAGCAGGCGATAAATATGACACGACAAACTGTGCAACAATGCCAAAAGGTTCCGTAGACGAAGTGACGTAAATAGTAAGAGCCAATCTTGAAGAGCCACGTGTCTCAGACCTCGATAAAAGATGTCCCCTTCAAATCTGAAGAGTCGAAAACTAGCGGGGGACTTCTGATGTTACATAACATTCGCCAAAAAAAAGTTATGAACTGTCACCATAAGATAAGGGTCATGTGGTAAGGATCTTATAAGTGGAAAACTCGATCTCACTATAAGAGAAGGAGACTCGAACACTTTGACACCTGGAATATCATCAAGACTCACCCCCGATAAGTCGAGTCTTGGTACAGAGTTACATTATTAGACATATTTCCATTTCACCAGAGATCGTGGGACTATCAACTTAATTCACTGACGATGTCCATTATCGAGCAGTTGACAACATCACTATTGAATTTTCAAAAAATATTATATTTATTTTCATTCTTTTACAGTATAAAAAGAGAACGATCTCAAAAATAAAAGTACGCTATTCTTTTACATAAAAACCGTAAGCAATTTATTGTATTCTCTTCTATTCATGATACCAACTTAAGCGTTAAAGTGACTAACGTGGGCACCCACCACCACCTCACACTACCTACCACCTCACACTACCTACCACCTCACACTTCCTTCCTTACAGGTTCTAGCAAATCACAAAACAATTCTATTTTAATTACATCATCAATCTAATCTCAGCAACATCATAAAGTTATTATTTTTAAAATAGTTTTTTAATTAAAAAAATATATTTTTTTGTTAACTATTTTTTTAAATATTTTAAATATAAAAATTTATTAAAAAAATTTCAATAAAATATTTTCTATAAAATAAATGAAGTGGAAAGATCTTTGATCTTAAAATGTGGATGTATACTTTCAAAGGCCCTTAATTTAATTTTTATTTTATTATTTTAATATTAAATATAATATATTAAAATTTAATAAATATAAAAATATTAATTTATAGCACTCTCAGACTTAGTCTGATGGTAAGTGCATCCGGTTAAATCTGATAGATCTCAGGTTTGAATCCCCATCCCCATTTCAAAAAAAAAAAAATATTAATTTATAAAAAAATTAAATATTTATTTATAAAGAATTGTAATATATAAAGATTAATTTTTGAAAACATATGGGTGAATTATAATCAAAAAGCTATTTAAATAATAAAATCAAACTTTGAAATCAAACTTAGAAATATAAGAATTAAATTATATGTTTTATTAAATTTTAATAATTAAAATATAATTTATTTTAATTAAAAATTATTTTTAATTAATTTGTAAATGCCGTATTATTAATGATATTTGAGAGTAAATCTTATTTTACCAATAGAGTAAATCTTATTAAATGTGTAATTACGACGAACTACTTAGAATTTATTTTCAGTTATTAGGTTTTATATGTATAAATTTATACAAAAAGTCTGAATAGTAATTCGTCGATGGATTTTTATTTTTAAATAATAAAATTTATATTATGAAATATATAATAATTAAAATATAATTATATATAAAAATTTAATAAATTTTTTTAAATCAATTAAAAAAATTATAATTTGATATTATCACTTGTATATTTATATCAAATCAATAGAATTCGATTATTATAGATTTTTTTATTGATATTAATTCAAATTGGTTAATTTTATAGCGTGTGCCAATTAAAATGTTAGTTAATGGAAATTTTAATTATGTTGGGTTAACTAAATGCATATGCCTTCCTCAATTAAAATTTTTTAAATACAATAAATCTCAAATTCGAATATCTCCGAAATATTCGCTTTAAAAATAAAGAAATTTGTTAATTATATTTGACTTTTATATTAATTATATAAAAAAATAATAAATTAATAAATAAAATACTTATAAAAACCTAATAAGTTTCCTATTATATATTTGAACATAATTGGATTAGGGTATGGCTCAATCCGCGTGGATTTTCAAATAGATAAGCTTATTAAATTCAAATAAAGAAACACAAATTGGGTGCAAAATTCCAAAAGCAAGAACCAAGAGGTAACTAAAGGTCAGTAGGCCACAGCCAGTATCGGACGCGGTTTGATCTCAAGGTCTCGAAATCAAACTCCACGGTTGGATTGATTTCGATTGCATCTTGTTTTGAGTGAATTTAATGAATGAATTTTCTCCAATTTTTTTAATGAAAAAAGTCTAATTATAAATTTTTAAAAACATAAATTTAATAATAAAAAATTTGATCGAGTACATTTTAAATAAATTTTAATCGTTTTTGAATTTGATTCATGTATCGAAAATATGAATCAGGTCTGGATTGAGACAAGGCGTCCACTTTGCACACAGCTGTGATCTCGATTCTGCCCACACTACCGTTACCCATCAATTTGTTTTCTTTAAATATTTAAAACGTTTGGCTGAAACAACTTGCTTCATGTCGTATCAGAGAGGTAGACGAAGGAAAAATTTCGAGAACTTAACTCTTCAGAAAATAAGGACGTAATTATATAATAATAATAATAATAATAATAATAACAACAATAACAATAATAATAATAATTTGTTATTATTATTACTTTTTACATCAACCAAACCATGATTATTTTTATCCACAATCATCAGGCTTTCTTCACCCTTATGACAAAAAAAAAAAAGATTTCTTCACCCGATCCTCAAAGTTTACCATCTAAGCTTTGCAGGGAAATACTGAAACAGAAATTTTAAGTATTTCAATTCAATGAATGAAAACTGAAGAAGAACCAGGAAATGAACAAAGGGTATGCAGAAACTAATTAAAGCTCACCTTCTCGATGAGAGATTGATAATATGGCTTCACTGCATCAACATCTACGAGAACCTTACTCTTGCTGTAGAGGTCGTACTTGCTGCAAATCATTTCATTTTTTTACATAAGAATGTTAGTTAATGAAAATTATTAAATCACAAATAAAATAAGAAAAGGTTTAAGGAAAAGAAATCAAGTGAAGTGGGGAAGAAAATTAAGTTTACTTGAAGACATGGAGCCACTTCAAATTCTCCTCATCACCCTTGTTCATCAGGTGTGTGTATGCTCCTGCCTTGTGCAAAGCTGGATTATCACAGGCAATGAAATTTTTAGTATTTTAAATAATAGTTAGAATTCAATGTAATTGTGATCTAAAAGAAATCAAAGCAACAGTGCTTACGATAGAAAGAATGATATCGGACAATGAACAATGCAGCTGGTGGTAGAGTGGTTCCATTTTCCTTGGCCACCTGCAGATATGAAAAGATATTTTTAATTATTTTCTAATCAATAATTTCATATTTTGTAACCCAAAAAAAAAAAAAACATATTTAAGTCTCATATATTTGTGTAAAAATAGTACCAAGTACATATAGTCATCATGCCCCCATGAGATCATCACATTGTCCAGCCCACACCCTTCCTTGTAAATTCCATTCTTGGTGCCGTAAGCAGGATTTTTTGCATCTGGATTCTCCTTGAAATACTGCAAAAGTTTCAAGATTTTTTCTAACATTGTTTACAGAATAATTATATCAAATTAACTAAAGTTTGATCCGAAGATATACCTTGTGATGAACATTGGACTCATCAAAAGCACAGCCAAGAGGGAATGTATCTCCTGCAATATAGAAATTAATTGAATATCAAACAACTACCCAGATAAAAAAAGCCAGAGCAGTCACAAGTTTTTACAGCCAATCTACAGTACTCACCTACAACAGCCCATTGAGGAAGTTCTCCAAACTTGGGAAGAAGAAGAACCTTTCCAAGATCTGATACCCCATGAAAAAAATCAAACTTAATTAATTATATTTGATTCCACTGTCAGAATCAAAGACCAAATACAATTTGTTTCTTTGCATATATTTGCACTAACGTGTAATATCAATATACCGTGAATAAGAGCAGTCAAGTGCAGCCAATCTTCGTCAGGATAATCTTTTCTAATAGCTTCAGCTGATTGCAATAAATGCTGAATTTGAGGCTCATCAAGATCAGGGTCACTATCGTCTACAACTTCGTTAAGGAGCTCACAGCATTCCCAAATGCTCATAACAGCTTTATCAAGCTTACTGTATTCCTCTCTCATCTTCTTGACCTGCATTACAAATATTAACAACGTTTCACAAATTAGTGATTTGAAAACTGAATGAGTCCATAACTCTACCCAAACAATCACGTTTCTTGAAATTTTGCTTACAAAATCATAGGTTTGGTTGATGTGTTGTTGTCTATAGAATTCTTCGACGGTCTTTTGCCTTTCACTTTCAGCATGATAATCCCTGCAAAGCGTTTTTGCACCATTCAAAGTCAGATTTCCCTCGATGAGAACAAATCCATCTAATATTATCAAAGAAATTCCAGGAAAATTTAGGACCTGAAAGATTTTCCAAAGGAATTGATTTCTGGTGCATCAAATCTATCAGGAACCTGAAATCCACCATCTAAAACCAACTCCTTCACATCATGCTGGTGTTTCTGGTCCTCCACTCGTATTCCTAATCATCACAGAAATCAAACACTAATTTAAACGAACAATAAAGAAAAACAAAAGTGATTAACAATGAGAAATTATGAGAAAAAGATCAAATTACCAAGCTCAGGCTGGTTGATGAGAATCGTCATCCTGAAGAAGCAAAAGAATGAGGAGACAGAGGAACCCAAAAATAATAATAAAAAAAAAAAAGATCGACGAAGAATAGCAAAGAATGGCTGTGGCAAGAATCCTTGTAGGACAGCCTTATTTATATTCCCCTAGAACAAGTCCTTCCTTGAGAATTGGAAGGTTTTGAGTCCTTATCAGAAAATTTTAAGGTTTTCAATTTCCTTTTCCAATCAAAATTTAATCCGAAAGACGCGCTCCATTCTTAATATCCAAACACGTGACGCTATGTGCCTCTCTCTTCAGCCAATCATCTATTTCCACGTACGAAATTGATCAATCAATAATCACAAAGTGAAATGATTATCTTAAACTAGTAGTAATTATACAGTAAACCGATTGTAATATGTTAGAGATAAACAATTACATAAATATAGCACAGTAATATATTAGTAAATTTTAAAAAAATGATAATTAATTAATTAATTTTTTTAAAAAAATAACCACTTTTATATAATTATCTATTTTTTATTAATAGATAATTTTACCTGATACCACTATTTTACCCTATAATTTTTTCTATATTAGATAAGCCATTGGCTGATTATATGGTATTATGATGGAATTTTACTAAAATTGAAAAATTTACTAAATTTTCTCCAAACTTTCAGAATTTTGCATGTGAGGCTATGGGTTTGTACTTAATTGTACTCGAAACACATGAAAAGGGCTAAACCCTAAATCTGAAAGAGCACTGAGTCAGCTTTACGTGGATATCATATCTAAATTTTCTGCATACAACTGGGCTTCAGGTCCTACTCATGACGCAGCATCTAGTCATGACCAACCAGCACTTTGACTTTCCATTATTGGCTCGTTTTGCAAACACACAGCTGACATGTGATCTTTAATCCATCAACCCTTCAGATTAAATCACACAACAAAAACTTGGGTTAAGGGGGATGATAATGGACGGTTAGATGTTGCCACGTCATCAGCTTGGTAAATTTTTGTAGTTGGATAGATATGAGCAAGTTGGTGACTTGAGAGGGATCCAGCGCAGATATTTTGTTTGTATAATGTTAATATTTGAAGCCGCCGGCAAGAGTGATAGTGTTTTAAATATATAGGAAAGTAAAAAAGAAGAAAAAAAATTTATTTGGTTATATTTATTTTCATTTAAAAGTTTATGGTTAAATTTATATTATTAATCGTCATAATTTTCAGATATGGTTAAAAATATTATCATAATAAATAAAATATAATTATTAATTAAAAATATATAAAATAATTTTATTTATTTTATAATTAGTGTATAAAAATTATATTTCGTAATATAATTTTTATACATAATTTTTAAAAATTATTATTATTTATTAATAATTGATATTATAAAATATTATTTTATATAAATTGAATTATAATTTTAAAATAAAAAATTAATATAATACTTTTTTTCTTATATGTAAATAATCAAATTTGCTCTCGCTTTATAATGCAATTAAAAATATTAAAATTTATTTTTTATTTAATTATTTTTAAATTATTATTAAAAATTAAATAAATTAAATAAATTAAATAAAATATAACTCATTTGTATTTTACCATTTAAAATTTTGATAAATAATAATTTTATTTAAAATTTAATAATAATTTAGGAAGTAAATTTAAAATAATTATAATATTAATTTTAAATCTATGTTCAGAATAAATTTGACCTTGGGGAGTTAATATTCTTGGTGGCAACCGACAATTGTTGTCTACTTTAAGTTATAGGATATTCTTTTTCGTGATAACAGCCAATAAAAACGGAAGAAACACTGAGAAAACGTGGAATTGAAGAGTTTGTCATTTAAAAGACGTGATTTAAAAATGAATTCTTGAGTATTTTATGAAGTTATTTTTTAACAATTTAAATATTTTATTAAGATGTGTTCAAAATTAACTTAATTTATTAAAATAAAGTGAATTATGTTTTTATGTTATTAAAAAATTATTTTATTTATAACTTTTAACATATTTAAAATTTATTAATTTATAAGCAAATCCATTATTCTATTTATAATATTTAATTATAAATAAGTTTAAATGTCAAATCAAATAATCTCATGTGTCGCTAAATTTTGTTTTTCTTTTTTAGCTCTAATCGAAAAATCAAACTAAATTTTGTATAGTTGAAATTAATTTGAATATCATGAATGGGCTTTTATTGATTATGGGTCCTTGCCATGAAAACTAATTGCATATGTACACCTTACAATTATGCAAATTGCTATGTAGCTACCTAATTAATATCAGGGCATGAATAATCTCGACGAGGTCCAATATTTAAAAAATTTGCCGTTAATTTTCCATATAATTACTAAAGATATTTGAATTCATTATATTTAATTTATAATAAAATTTGGATATGTATGTATTTTATATTTTTAGTAAAATTAGTTTATATAGCATGATTAAATTGTTTCAAGAAAAAAGAAAATTCATATAAATAATTAAATTTATATTTAGGCAATTATTATCTAAACATGTAAAATTATATGAATTCAATATAATCATACACTATAATTTTATATATACTATAATAAATATTAAAATTAGTGGTAAATATTTTTAAATTAAAATAATTGAAAATTTAAATTAAAAAGAATATATTAACAGAAAGTATGGTTGAATTGAGCAAAACAGATTGAGTTGGATTTATTAACAACATTTCTAGAATTATAATCTCTATTCATATTTCTATTAAAAACTAATAAAAACACCCATTTAAATATAAAAATTTTAAATTAATAAAAAAATATTTTAATTAAAATAATATTTAAATTAAAAACAGATATAGAAATTTAAAAAAATATATTTTTTTTCTTCTTGTGATTAACCTTCAGCATCCGATCCAGACAAGTACTGTACAAGTAGATGGGTGTGATAACTCTATTTAAAATTTTTGTTCATTAATATGGAGTTTCTATGCTAAAATTACTTTTTGTGTTAATTTTTTAAAGTTTAATATTTTTTGTGATTAAATTTTATAAATTTTTTAGGAAAGGTGTAATTTTATAATTTTAAGAATGTTAAATTTTCATTATTAATTGTATTTTAAAATTATTTTTATTAATATATTAAGAATAAGATTTATTTTGATCCTATAATCATATTCAATAATTTTTAAAATTTATTTTATAGGTTTATTATTTGTTATTATTTTCAAGAAAAGATCTTTATTATATATATTAGTTACAAAATATTAAAAATTAATTTAAAATTATATTTCACATCATTTAATTTTAAGAATATAAAATAATAAAATGGTTATAATTATTACTTTCAATATGCATTTTCTAAATGGCTTTTTTTTTATAAAATTTTTAATCATATAGTTAATTGTACACTTTTTAAATAAAATAACAATTAGATAAATTTTAGAAAGTAAATTAATTTGAAATTAAATTAAAATAAAATAAATTAATACACATAACCTATTAATAAAACTAAAAAAAAAAAAATACTTTTTAACATTATAAATTTTAAATAGGAAATAATATCATATATATGGAATGTTGCATACAACACGGATTTGACCTTATCCATTTAATTTGTGATTCATATATTTAGATAGGAATTATTTAATATTAATAGGTCCAAAAATAAATATTACCTTTTTTAAATAACAATAAAAATATATTAAAATTACTCATTTTTATGTATAAATTTAATTAGTGATTCATATGCTAATACAATACAAATTTTATATTTCTATATAATTTTTTATTACTATAATTATATTCTTAAAATGTCAATCATTCAAAAAGTCATATTTTAATTTTATTTTTTAAATATATAAAATACTTATTTTATTTACTTAGTTTTTACTGTAGAGTGTAAAAAAAAAAAAAATTTCTCCCAACGGATATTTACTCAATTCAAGATAATCAATCTAGCTTAAATTTAAGGCAATGAGAAAATATATTATAATTTAAATAAGACAGAAAATAAGCAAATAAGGATGCTATGAGCTAGGGCGAGCAGTATTCGGTTCAAATTGAAAAAATCAATTGAATCGAATCGATTTTATATATTTCGGTTCGGTTCGATTTTTAATTTCAAAAATTTTGGTTATTTCGGTTCGGTTCGATTTTGATCAGAAAAAACTAAAAAAACCGAACCGATTAGTAATAATAATATGTTTTTTCAATAATATATAGAAATTAAATCATATTAAAATTAAAATATTTTAATTAAATTTTAAAATATTAAAAATAAAGTGTAAAAAATAAAAAAATTATTAAAAATCGAAACCGATCAAACCGAACCGAACCGAATCAGACCGGTTCGGTTCGATTCGGTTTCTGACCAAAATCGGTTCGGTTCGGTTTTCATAAACACTCAAATTTCGATTTTCGGTTTATTCGATTCGGTTCGGTTTTGAACCGAACCGACCGAATGCTCACCCTAGTATGAGCTATCTTGTGGGCCTGTGGTTTTCATATTGGAGCAGTGGACTCATTATTTCATCAACCTGGGCCCAGCCCACTACACTCTCCGTGTAGACTATCTGGTGAGGAAACCATAGAGCCTTTAGCAAAAAGTTCAGAGAAAAGTTTATATTTTAATATTAATAGGAGTTTAAGACTTCGTTGGATATGGTTTTGTGGTTGAAAATTTTGAAGGCATCTTCTAGTAAGCTGTTTCCGGCTTCTTGAAATGTGGTGGCTCGCCTACACTTGTAGAAGCTCTTGCTTTGCATTAGTATTTACTTTTTGCGACGAAATACTCACCCTTTAATGATTGTATTATGTTAGACTCTCTTTTTATGGTTCAAACTCTCTGTTATCTATTTTTTATTTTTCTAAATTGAGTGTAGTATTACAGATTGTAAACTTTTGTTAGATCGTAAAACTGATGTTTTTGTTCTTTGAATTTATCGATAGACAATTTTAGTTGCTTATATTTTAACTTGAGACTCTACTTACCATATTCGATTGTCTATTTGAAACACTATTTCATATAGTTTACTGCTATTTTATTAATATAAGCTTCTTTTCTTACTTTTAAAAAAAAATATTTAATAGTATAATTATTAAGAAAAATATATTAGATAAAATTATTATAAGGTCACAAAAATAATTTTATATCACTAACATGTGGATTCCTCCTCTTCTAACCGCCATAAGGTGTGGAATATAGCTAACATAGTGAATGATGCTAAACACTCATTTGCAGTACCAATATTGAAAATAGAAAATAAACTTTGATACCGAACATAATAACTCAGAAAATAATTAGTTAAAACAGAAAATAACTAGCTAAAAATAAGAATAATAACTCAGAAAAATAGAATATATGATTCTGCATAAAAATATCAAATCTGCAGTTATAAAAACAAAGATCAATAATTGTATTCTTGAACAAATCCATCCCAAAAGTTTCAAAATAACACAATAAAAAAGAGAAAATCAAACTTCATACTTCATATTGATAAAATACAGAGCTCTTTTTCTTCTTTTTTTTCTAATTTTATAGCAACACTTTTACAGAAATACACAGAGTCTCTTTTTCTGATAGCTAATTCTTCCTTTTCACACGCAAAGAAGAAATCTTTACACAGTAAGAAATCCCATCAGCAAATCTTCCTTAAGTCATGAAAATCTCGTCAACTCCAACAACCAAGAATCGTCATGTTTAGCAACGATTCATTATTTACATATGCAACTTTAACTAGTTTCACATTCAGAAGCAAACTTGGCTTGGACTGCACATCCATAACCAGATACTTCTATGCATGCCTATGTAAATAAGACAGCAATCGGACTTCCGACACTATATCCATCAGTCACCCACTTCAGGTATCCCTCGGCAAAAGATATACTAACGTTCCCTCTTTTGCTGAATGTTACAGAGTATGTAGCCTTCTGGTTCAGCCTACTGAAACGAATCGTACGAGGTGTTACCTTAACAAGTACACCTTCAGGAGAAGAGATATCAATGGAGTAAACTGAGTTGGGCCGGCCAACATTCGTAACCTTTCTTGTATATTTCTGCAGAGTAGATCCCAATAAGATAGAAAATGAAGGGTAATTCAGCTGAGATTCAGGAATGCTTGATTTATTTGAGCACTTCACTTTTTGCTGCACTATAATTCTCACTTGTTTGTCTGAATAACCAAGACCACATAAGTAAGGAATGTAATCATTTGGTTTGAGATCATAAACAAGGCCAGGATCATTTGCTCTTGATGGGTTCACATGGCCTGCACCCATGTCAAAGAAATTAGCTGGACGAAGCTTGATTGGTTCAGAAATGGGCTCGCCTCCAAGGTTACGCAAATTAGCAGTAGTCATGATGGCAGATTTTACAGCAGCAGGTGACCAGTTTGGATGGGCACTTTTGAGAAGAGCTGCAATGCCGCTAAGATGAGGACAAGACATTGAGGTACCAGAGATCATACCAAATTTGGTAATAAGATCAACTGAAACTGGATAAGCAGCTAAAATGTTCTGACCAGGTCCTATAATGTCAGGTTTTAAGATCCCAGGACTTGCAATGCTAGGACCTCTGGACGAAAACCAGGCTACTTGAGGAGCAGTTGGTACGCCAGTTACAGTTCCTTTAAACAGGATTGTAGCAGTTGGCGACGATGTTGAGTTTATATAAGCTTTAATTGCTGATCCTGCTGCGTAACTCACATGAGATGCAGGAAGTACATGATGATCAGGTTGGATATAAAAGCCTTCAATCTCATCATTCATTATGATTATGGCAGCGCCTCTATTTCTTTTGACCTCTTTGCCTTTTGAAATTGTTTCAGATCCTCCTTCACACAACACTACCTTTCCTTTAACATCAACTTTTCTCAGTGATCCTTTTTCGCAGGATGCAGATGAAGCATTACCACTTGCTCCCGCATAAACAAGTGGCAGCTGTGATGAATGAAAATCTTTTGGCTGAAAAAGGGATTCACCATTTAGTTCTTTATTGTTTCCAAGCAACACAGTTGCTCTTATTTCTCTGTCATGAGTGCTTGCTCCTACAGTTAGAATCCATGGTGCTTCATTCGATAAAGTACGATAAACAGGCCCATCGTTGCCTGCTGAACAGCTGACAAATATCCCTTTTTGAATGGCTGCATAGGCTCCAATTGCAATTGCATCATCATAGAAAGGATGAGAATTATAACCAATAGATAGTGAAAGTACATCAACTCCATCATCGATGGCAGCGTCCATTGCAGCCAATACCTCAGCTTCGCCGGTCTTATTGTCTCTGCCGGAAACTTTGTACATTGCCAAGTGGGCCAACGGTGCCATGCCAATTGCAGTGCCATTAGCTTGCCCAAACAAACTGGCACCTTTAACAGGACTCCCAGCTGCTGTGCCTGAAGTGTGGGTTCCATGCTTGTCTCTGTCAAACATGTCATTACTGGTGCCATCGAAGTTTCTCAGACCAATGAGCTTGTTGTTGCACAGAGTTGCATTGAACTCACATTTCCCTTTCCATTTTGCTGGTGGAGGAGGCATTCCTTCACCACTAAATGAAGGATGATCAGGAGCTATTCCACTGTCCACAACTCCAATAATTACTCCTTCGCCATAATTTGAAGATTTCCAAAATCCTAAATTTTGCTGAAGACCCAAGAAGCTAGGCGTACGAGTTGTGTGCAGAGGCACCATCCTTTGAGGCCGAAATAACAGCAACTCTTCCCTCATTTCCATTGCCTTTGCTTCATCTGCTGTAAGTTTTGCAGCAAACCCAGTAGCCACATGACGATAATGGTGAATCAAACGTGGTTTATCTGAAGTGTCAGCTGCCAAAAATGATCGATACCAGCTTTCTAAATCTTTGGACTCTGTGAACAAATTTCCTTCTGGTTTCTTTAAGAGGACAATATAAGTCTCCAAGTCACCTTCTTCATTCACATATGCAGTACTGGTTGAAGAGGAGCTAAACATGAAAGTTAGAATAAAGAGAGACATGAACAACATGGTTGGCAACATTTTGCATCTTCTGTTTTCCATATTAATGGAAGGAGTAGAAATGCTGGAGATTTTGGTGAGCTTCGACAACCATGTCCAAGTATAATATATAGCCAACTTGGACACAAATTAAAGAGAAAGAGCACTTCTGCAGAAGTCGTAATGGGTTGTTAGATTTCTCTTTCACGCGTTTCTCTAATACTGCCAGTCCATATCAAAGATGAGCAGAAATTGAAATTTCTTTGGAAATTGTCGATCACTATGTTGTCTCTATAGTGCGAAGTTCTTTTCATATGGTGTGATCGCTTTAATTTGTTCAAATTTAATAAATTAAAATTACATTTTTATTAAATCTAATTCCACTTAAATTATAATTAATTTAATATAATTATTAAATTTAAATTTATTAAATATATACTTTGCTCTTAATATATATATATATTGTGTTAGTAAATACTTTAATCTTTTAAATGTAAATATTGCATTCACACCCTAAGTGTAATCTGTGGCAGCTGAATTATGGAACTCGATAACCAGTAACCACTCAATGGACAAAAATAATTAATAATGATACTCAGCCATCAGCCTCAATCTCATTTCCAAAACGCAAGTGCTTTATATCTTAACTTTAAAACTTGCTCCACAACTTTTTTTTAATTCTCTGAAGGAGAAGAATTCAAAAAAAAAAAAAAAGGTTAAACTCTTGACTTTATCATTCTAGGATATACAATGCTAACTTCTCAAAAACGCTCTAACAGACACCTGCATTATCGAAAAAGATGACTCAAGCTCAAATTAGCTATCTTTCCTTCATTCAAAAAATCAACGACGACTTTAGAATCCATCTCAAGCAAGCCGCAACTCATTACCCGGAGCTTGTACTTCATCGACCATAGAACTAAAAATACCCAATCTGACATAATAACCCTTCTTCCAATGTTAAGATCATATTAAGGAAAACTCTCTTATACAACATCTATAAGAAGATAAGTGTTAAGATTGTTCAGTAATATTATCGGAGTTCCGGTTAAAAAAATATTTTTATATTAACCATGATTTTATAAAGATATATTTAATAATTAATAATAAAACTTTTTAAAAAAATACATTTATATAATTTGAGAGATTCCATATTATATCTCCCATAAAAGTTCACTGAGGAAAGCATTTTATATCGACCACTAAGCTCGATTTTTCAAAAAGTGAAACACAGTAAGTGCGCACGAGAAAATTCATAGCACTAACATTTTAAAAGGGCAGAACAGTTAAAAGCACAGAACCACATAAAGAATATCTTCTTCTTCTTTCTTTTCATTTGCAAATTTATTTAATGAAGTATACATAAATCTTGATAAAAATATTTAATTTACAATTATTTATAATTTTAAAGTGTTACTATTAGTAATTTGATATTTTTATTTTTTAAGCGAGATTAAGAGTTGATTTCTATAAATATAATAAATATATTTATTGAAAATATTTTACTTTTAACAAATTGATAAAAAAAAATGCATAAACTTTTTGTTCAGTGTTGGATTGGTGGGACCACAAATGTGAGGACACTAGCCCTTCAAAAAACATGCCTCAAATTCCTTGCGGCCTGTCAGTTTTGTTGTTGAAATAATGCAAATAGGGTTTGCGAGTCTAGTTAATTTTAAGGAAGAGGCTTCCCACTTTCTCAAAGGAAACCATCTTCTGTGGACAAGTTGAATCACTCAAGGTCTCAAGCTCAAGCTGCTCCACTCCCCACTTAAACTTCCATCATCACTAGTATAGATTGCTCAACAAATTGGTTGAGTTTGGAAGTTGACAGAACCCAAAAATGCACACAATTCATAAGCAATTTCATCCTTCTTTCATGAATATAAATTTTGATGCTGCAATGAATAAGAGCAAGAAAATGGGAGAAGTGACAGCCTTTGCATGAGACCGTAAGCCCAATCCTCTGGGCTGGTGCTGCAGATGCTGTTAGGGTATGGATGAATAAGCAAATTGGATGATGGCCACCTCCCATGCAGCATGCAGGGGAAGAGAATTACTCCCACGTACTGCAGCCAGCAGCCCAAGGGCAGGTACCTTCCCACAACGGCAGCCGCTGGATAGACTCTTACATGAGGCTTGGGCCTCGACCCAATCTAGTTGGACCGGATGGGACATTCTAAATCTAAAGTGTTATTTCTCCTTTTTGAATAACTGTGTTTTGGATAGTCCATTTTGATGAATTATTGTTTATTAAAAATTAAATTATATTTAAATTTATTAAGTTTAAAATTTTTTATTGATTTATTGTAAAACAGCCGTGTAGATTTTTGTCATACATATAATTAATATGGATGAATACATGGTTTCTAATATTTGATTGTCAATCTATAGTTTGAATATGCAAATATTTGAAAATTCTAATGTAGATTTTTCAATTTTATTATATTGGTTTGGAACCATGAATTAGTTATGAAATAATTTTTTTTTCTGAAAATAGATATTCCCAACTTAAATTGTGAGCATAATGAATATTTAAATACTTAATCAATATAGTAATAGGGAAGGTCTTAAAAAACTTTTATCTTGAAAAAATTGCAGAAATAAAACTGAGAGGCAGCTAAGGATAATTTGTTACATGAAAAAAAAAAAAAAAAAAAAAAAACAAACATGAGATTCCATTTAATGAACTTGAACGTACAGAAATTATAATCGAAACGCTAAACTTTCCATTTAATATAATTTATTTTATAAAAAATAATTTTGATAAATTTTAATAAAATCAGCATAATTTTATTATTTTAAAAATAAAAATTTATAAATTAAAAAATATTTTTTTTTCATTCTAAATAAAAATTTTAATATAAAAAAATTAAATTAATTAAATTCTTATGAAATTTTTTATTTTAAATAAACAAAGGTAACATTCTGCTTAATTATAAATTTAAAAAAAATTACAATAATATATATATATAATAAATTTTCATTATAATATATATATATATATATTATAATGAAAATTTTACAATAATATATATAATATTTTATTATAATTAGGGCTGTGCAATCGGTCGGTTCGGTTTCAAATCGAACCAAACCGATAAAATCGAAAATCGAAATGTTAAAATTTTAAGAATCGAAAAAACTGATTATGAAGATATAATCGAATCGAATCGAACCGATAAAAATCGGTTCGATTCGATTCGATTCAAACCGAAATCTACTGGGTTGGGCTTGGGGCCGAAAGAGATGGAGGGTTGGGGTGCTGGGTTAGGTACGAGAGGCTTGAGGGGCTTGGGCCTAGCCACTAAATCAATTTTTCGATTTGATCAGTTATTTAACATGTTTAAACCGAACCGAACCGAAAATTGAATAATTTTAAATATAATAACCGAACTAAATCGATTATTTCAAAAAATTAAAATCAACCGGTTCGATTCGATTTTTCGATTTAGACCAAAATATGCTATCCCCTAAATATAATTATTGACGTTAATGGGTTTCATATAATTAGAGTATCAGATAAAATATCGGAGACTGCAGTCTGTAGGTTGGCACGTTTTAGAATGTTGAAAATGAAAACTGAGAAAATGGGAGAGAGTGAGAATTCAAACTGACCATTCAACGAAGGCAAATTAATTATAAATTAAAGCATGTGGATGAACTTCAATGAACCATCATGCATTGGAAGTTTCTTTTTGACCATCGAATGCCCAAAAATTCTTTGCAACACGATTATTCTTTGCAAAACCCACAGTAAGTTGTAAAAAAATTTAACTATTATTATAAAGAGTATATATTTTATATTTATTTAATTATTTCTATAAACAAATTTAAATTATAGAAATCCAATAATACATACGAAACACATGGATAAACAAATTCTATTCTCCAAAGTAATAATACTGCCTGTCGTCCATAACTTTGTAAAAAAATCAAAACTCCCATCCTTCAAAGTTTGGCCATTATTATATTATTCAATATTTTCCTAGTAAATTAATTAAAGTTTCATTAGTCTACGATTTGAATTCAATCTACTTTAAAATTTTAATATTTTTTATAAAACACCTCAATTCAAACTAATTCAAATAATTTTTAAATTTATTTTTTATTTGATCTAAAATAATTAACGTAATTTTTAAATTCATTTTTTATTTAATCTAAAATAGTTAATGCAAGTTATTTAGTTGTTTCGTGTCAGTTATTATATACAATTTCGATTTACCGTAAATTGTCGATATGGATCCTTTCCTGAAGAGACAACCGAATATTACATTCTTCACTGTTAAATTTGCGATATTCTCATCGCAACTAAATTAGATACAACTGAATCGGATATCATTATTAAATCAAAACTGAATTTTTGGGTATTGTGATTCACTAGTACCTCGAGCGTCTCTATCTTCAGTTATCATTATTAAATCAAAACTGAATTTTTGGGTATTGTGATTCACTAGTATCTCGAGCGTCTCTATCTCATTTCACACGGATAGTGCTCTTTTTTTGCAAGTCCACTAACTCTGTATAATTTTTCTGATATAAGGTGATTCTAATACTAATTGAAATAATTCGATCTAAACTGATCCAAATAATTTTTTGAGCAACTTTTCACTTAATCCAAAATAATTAGTTCAAATTATTTAATAATTTAGTGTTAACTATTACAGATAATTTCGATTCGTGTGGATGTTATATCCTTTCCCATTTATTCACTTAATATACTAAGTTACGAGATTTTACTAATTTGAATTTTACATATAGACTATTCATTATAAATGTGAAATTTGAACCTGCTCACTTCCACTTATGACAACCTCATGATATTAAAAAATGAATTAAAAAAATAAATCATTATGATTAATATTAAAATAAAAAAAATTACAACACAATTATTATATATATAATGATTTTATTATAAATATTATGATAAATAATCAATATTTAATAGTTATATAAAATGAATCTTAAGGCTTTCTACATAAATTGGCAAAACATTTTATATAGTCATGTTAATGATTTAACCTTCATGTGTTATGCATGGGACTTCACGTCCACTTACAAAATGAGGTTAATTTCAAATTAATGTGACATCAACCTAATTAATTAGCCATACAAATTTGAAACTTTTTTATCAAAGTATACAGTGGAAATCTATATTAACGGATAAAAAATTATGAGTCCCACTCATCAAAGCTTCCAAATTAAGGAAGCTTTATCAACATTCAACGTACAAAATGAGATGATAGATCTCTTCACTTTTAATAAGGTTGTTTCCCACTCAAATTCTAAATATAAATATAAAACGTTTTAAAAGGAAGTGTTTTAGCCTAAATCAAATTAAATATTCAATCAATTTATTATTTAGTTTTTGAATTTAATTGATATGTTAGATCGTATTAATCTACTAAATACTGAGTAAGAATATCAATTCACTCAAATAACTTTATAGTAAATGTGATTTTTAATTAAAAATCAATTAAGGTTAGAGCGAAGAAAATAATAAAGGACATCAGCTCGTTCGTCGAATCTTATATTGCTATATAGATATTATGAGATCAATTCTATCAACAAGTCTAAATACTGAATAAATGTTAAAAATTCAATTCTTAAATATCAAAAAGATTAGACTAGTAAAAAATAAATCTTATATACTCTTGAATTTAAATTCTATCAAAACTAAATCCATTGAGTAACATATATAATTCTATTAATATTTCGAACAGCAAACCCATCCAACTTATTATTTCAAAGTATTGCGTTTACAAAGAAAAATTTTATGCATTAGTGTTTAGAACTGTTAGCTAGCTAGCCAGATGATTAGCTAAGGGATGGAAGATGATCATTAGTTGTTACCTAAAAATGGAGCAACTTCAGGACTAAATTTTCCTTGAAAACCAAGATCATTAAGCAGCTCATCATAAAGAAACTCAAATCCATTGTCTTTTACTAGGCTTCCATTGCCTGAGCTTATGGAGTAACGGTTGCTGTCCGAAGGCACTAGGCTTGAAGCTTCCTGATGAGACGATGATACGCTGTAACTGTCACACCCAGATGTCCCAAAACTTGGAACTTCCATAAAACTTGAAATAGGAAATTGGGTCTGGTTCAGAATCAGCCCTTGAAATTGTGGATCGCAACATTGTTGGAAACTGCCCATCTCCATGAGAGGTGGCAAGGTGGTAGAATATGCACTGAAGCAAGGTGATGAATTTCCAGGATTATAAGTTTCAGATTCTGGAACGGAGAAAGCTGAAAATTGTACCACAGGATCATTACAGTTGTTAATGGATATATCAATTTTGTTTCTGATTTTGCTGCTTTTCTTTGCATCAAGCTTTCCTTCCAACATCTTTTTCTTTAACTTGGTGTTCCAGTAGTTCTTAACATCGTTGTCTGTCCTTCCCGGCAGCCGCGAGGCTATAACAGACCACCTAATTAATCCACGTTGTATGCATAAATTATTAGTCTATCGACAAGATCAACTATATATTTATATATATATAGAGAGAGAGAGAGAGAGAGACTTGCCTACTTCCCATGCTACTATAGAGGGAACAGATAAGGTCATCTTCTTCTTCTGTAAAGCCTCCATGCTTGATGTCTGGTCTCAGATAATTCAACCATCTTAAACGACAACTCTTGCCACATCTTTTAAGGCCTGAACCATAAAACAACCTTCAAGCTATCAACCTAAAAATTGCGAGATTTACAGAGGAAAAAGAATGAAAAGAATAAACAATTATACAGGTTTCTGTTTAAAGCTTGGTTTCGAAAGATGAGAATTAAAAGCGGAAGAGAGGGGACCTGCTTTGCGAGGCAAAGAAATCCAATTGCCACCAGTGCCATGTTTTTGAAGATAGTTCTTGAGAGTGGCGTCTTCCTCAGCAGACCATGGTCCTCTCTTCACGTTAGCTTTATCACAACATGGGGCTCTTCCCATGGCTAACTACTCACTGATGACTGAACTCGAACGACACTTCACCTCAAAGAGGATATAGAGGCAGAATTGTTTTTTTTTCTCTGAATCAAACCAACTGGTATGCTTTATGGTCTTTATAGATCAACACAGGACTTTAGAAAGCTTGGCTTCGTCTGACGGCCAATTTTATCTTTAAAATTTTTTATTAGCTACGAAAAATCACACAATCAGCCTAGAGTACCACCTCACACGGATAATTTAGTAGTCTCCGCAATTTAAATTATTACAGGTCAATAAAAATAAATAAGTGATTAGGTAGTTATTCTCTTTTAAATTGATTCACTCAAAATATTTTAATAATAATAAAATAATAAAACATATTAACCAATGAAACTACATTATTTTTAAATTAATAATTTAATTAATTAATTTATAGAAATTTAAGAAAGAGAAAGAATTTCTAATTAATCAACTACCTTGCATTAAATAGTTTAAACTAAATGAAGCTTATTGTCAGATTGGAAAAATGCAAGGAAGTTTACTTAGTACGAAGTATTTCATTTAAAAGCGTGTATTAATAAAGTAGCTCACAGACTCATGAGCATTGATAAATCAAATATCAATAAATTCAAATTTAGATAATAATAAATGAGCCTATTAAACTTAATTTTAGTTATTTATTTAAATAAATTTTAAATGATTTCTGAATTATTTAATTTATTTACTGTAGGAAGTCAATGTCAATGTCAGTGTGATTGAGGAAGCAAAAACATGGAGATGATGTCAAATTGTAGACTGAAAATTGCAGACTTTCGTGCATAAGCAAAGTGTGAAATAAGGTTAAATATTACGTGGGGTTGGTTTAAAATTAATAGAATTAAATAAATTAAAATTAAATTTTTAATATTTATAAAAATTAAATTAATTAAAATTTAATTGAATTTATTCGGTTGAATTCGATGAATTTAAATTTTTAATAATTTTTTTATTTTTTATATTTTATTTTTAATATTTTAAATTTTAATTAAAATATTTTAATTTTAATTATGATTTAATTTTTATATTATTAAAAAATAATATATTCAGTTTTATTTTTTTATTTTTTTATTAAAATCGAATTAAATTAAATAATTGAAATTTTTAAAATTAAAATTAAAAATTAAATTAAAAAATTAAATTAAAATTTTAAATTAATTTGATTCAATTAATTTTTTTAATTTAAATTAAATTAAAACTTTTTACCTATTTTTCATGAAATTTTAACCGCGTTAGTTTCTGATTCTGAATTTTCTTTTACGCGTTTTCCACTTTGAAATTTGCTGTGGTCTAAGCATATGCATCTTTGAGGAAGCAACCACGCAGGCTTTTTCACTTTTCCCTTGTCCTTTGTTGATTTTTATTCACTTCCCTGTCTCAGTGTTGAAATCCAACTTAAAAATTATAGTATAAAAAATAAAAAAGAAAACGAAATTGTATTCACTGTTTGTTTCAAGAAATTTTTAGTCATAAATAAGTACATAATTCAATTATAGCTTATTTTATTAAAAAAAAAAAGAAAATAAGAAGTCTTTTTTCCCTTTATATTTAAACATTAGAAAAGATAATACGATAAATAATTGTTTTATAAATATTGTAATCTCTAATCAATTTTTTTATATATTCGAATAAAGTGAAACAAAAAATAAATGTAAACATTAAAATATAATTTAATTAACTTTTTTTTATTTTATCCTGAATTGAATGGGAAAATAAATTTAATAATGTTATTGTTCATATTTTATTTTCTCTTAATTTTAATATTTTTCAAATGTGATAGGGAAGGAAAATATTTGTATTTTAAGGCTCAACGTTTGAGACATAAAATTAGTTAATAAAATATATTATTTTATTAAAAAAATTAAACTAATTTTTTTATATTTTAAAAATTTTATTAATACTTTATAATATATAAATTTATTAATATATTTTATGAAAGTTTAGACCAGTGCAGCGTGCTTCTTCTAGTCCCTCTACGTGGAAAAGGCAAATATATTAGAGTAATTTGTGGATAATAATCAATACACCATTGGGGTGAAAAAGCTGATAAATGCAATACGACTCGAAAGGCCAAAAGTGAATACGTGGTTTTTTTTTTTTTTTTTTTTTTTTAATCAGCAATGAACTTATCAAAATATTTTTAAAAAATTTCTTAATTTATTTTCATCAAGTTGGATAAGTTGACTGCACAGTTGGGCCACTTAAGAGAGAACCACTGTCTGTGGGCCTGTGGCCTTGGGGAGACAATATTTACTAAAATGGGTAAATAAGTACAATGGAGCCAGACCCCTGCTTTTTTTTATTTGTCTTTTTTTTTTATATGAATTAAGCCATCAATTCGACGGATTAGCTGTTCGACCGCGCAACTAGTCACGTGGGGCCTTCCAGCCTCTAAAGGCTTTGAGCACCCTCTACTATGAGAATGATTTCTAAACCTCTAGAATATGGATAAAAGAAGCAAAGGTAGTTTTCTTAATCCTTAGTCTAGTCTTGGGTGGTTCAGTGAATAGGAAAATTCAGTGAGTCTTCTTCCCTATCACCAAGTTTCGGATTCAAGCTGCTTTCCTCTGCGTGATTTACTGAGAATAAAAAACTTCTGCTGGTTGGATTTGGGTTTTGCACGGTTGTGATTTTTTTATTACTGTTATTTCTTCTAGTCTTGTGGGTTTTGTATGTCCTTTGTCTTTTTCGGTCGTTGCTTTTCTGGACATATGTATTGTGGGTATGAATTTGATAGCTTCCACAGTGGTCAGGATGGAAATTGCATTTCTTTCCTCCATTAACATAACAATGGTGACGGTAGTTACCTCGCTGCTTTTCAAAAAATATTGGGTGGACTGAATTGAAATGAAATATTTGTTGTGTTAAGTTTTCACGTATAAAATCTTTGATTCTTTTCTCCGGATTTACTAGCCCTATAAATTTTACTGGAAAGGATCTCGACTACTGGTGTGAATTAGAGGGAGATTCATTTACTGTCCAATTAATTATATATTAAGGGGAACGAGCCGTCTGATATTCTTAAGGTAGGTAAATGGTCAAAATGGAGTTATACTGTGATTGATTAAACCTACGAGAAAGACAATATGACTCTGACATTCAAATAAGTGAACTGGAGAAAATAGTAAATGAAAAACTTGAGAATATTTGTGTGGGATAATAAAATACCTTTGTCCCCATAGTCGTTCCCCCTTTATATATTAAGAAGTCGTGGATAAATATAATATTTCTTAATAATCCGAAAATAATGTGGCTGACTTTTTTGTAAGGGATTTTTATCGGCTTTTTGGTAAGGGATCTTTACTGGCTAATTGGTAAGAATTTCATGATCATAGGCGTAAAGGGAATATGCTGGATTATAGCTGTTAATAATAACTTTTTTATGGAGTCTTGCCCTAAAGTTAAGAGGGCGAGTTTGTCCGATTTGAGACCAACCTTTTCTGAAGCGCTCGGGACTTCCTTTCTATAGGTGGAACTCCGTACTGGTTTATCATATTCTTGCCACATGGCGTTGTCTTATAATGACAGCTCATTACCTGCTTTGCACGATTGTTATATAACATCAGAGGTCTCCCGTTGATATTTGATTCTTTATATTCGAAGGTTACAGTTTCCTTCATGATCTGGGGCATGTCACTAAGCATATGATGTCCTTGCTTGCCCTACTGCCTAGTCAGGTTCGAGGTCTTGTTTGGCAAAAATTGGTCCGAGTGATATAATAATGCCTTGACGGGATTTCGTGTATTTTCTAGTCGTTGCAAGCTCATTTCGCTCAAGCTTCCGGACATTTTTCCAATCCTGATGGGCTTTCAGGTATTCTCTAGCTCTGATGGCCTTCCAGATATTTTTTCAACCCTTGCGAGCTCCTTGGCCTTTTCCAACCGTGTCATGCTTCTGAGCATTTTCTAACCCTAACGAGCTTCTGGATGTTTTTCTAGCCCTTGCGAGCTCCTTGACATTTTTCCAAGCTTAGTGGGCTTCTAGGTAGTTTCCAACCCTTATGAGCTCATTGGCCTCTTTCAATCTTGATGGGCTTCTGACTATTTTCCAGCCTGACGAGCTTTCAGGTATTTTTCTAACTTTGATGAGCTTCCATGTATTTTTCTAGCCTTGATATGCTTCTGCGCATTTTTTAGCCCTTGCGAGCTCCTTGGCCTTTTCCAGCCTTGTCGTTTTTCTGAGCATTTTCTTGCCCTGACGAGCTTTCAAGCATCAAATGCCTTAGAATCTTTTTGTGAAGTGGGGTTAACGGGTCAGTCGGCCTGGCGTATATCCAACTTGGAGTTTGGCATGAAATGCCTTAGAATCTTCTTGTGAAGCAGGACTAACACCCGGTTAGTCGGCTTAAAGTATACCCACCTTACGACCTGGCATTAAACTCATTGTTCCTTTTTGTGAAGCGATACTAACATCCGGTCAATCAGCCTAACATATATCCGCCTTGCTGCCTGATATGAAATGCCTTAGAATCTTCTTGTGAAGCAAAACTAACATCCGATTAGTTGGCCTGATGAATACCCGCCTTGCAGCCTGGCGTTAAATGCCTTATTCCTTTTTGTAAAGTGGGACTAACACCCGATCAACTGGCCTGGCGTATACTCGCCTTGCGGTCTGACATAAAATGCCTTATTGTAACAGCCCGGACGTGATTCCCGGCACTGTTACCGCTCACAACCCGTGACCTTCCTCTGGGCCCAGCCACTGTGAGCAGCTCTTAACATCCCTTCACCCTCACGGGTTCCAGGCAGGATTTGTCCCTCGGGGGAGCCATTACGGCCCGCCCTAGCCCGAGTGGATTTGGCCCAATTCCTTCCTCTGGGAATTAGGTCGCCTCCCCCACTGCTCGAACCCTTGACCTCCCACTTTAAGGGAATAGTCTGGTGAGAGTGAGTACCAGACTATTCCCTTAAAGTGGGAGGTCAAGGGTTCGAGCAGTGGGGGAGGCGACCTAATTCCCAGAGGAAGGAATTGGGCCAAATCCACTCGGGCTAGGGCGGGCTGTAATGGCTCCCCCGAGGGACAAATCCTGCCTGAAACCCGTGAGGGTGAAGGGATGTTAAGAGCTGCTCACAGTGGCTGGGCCCAGAGGAAGGTCACGGGCTGTGAGCGGTAACAGTGCCGGGGATCACGTCCGGACTGTTACACTTATAATCTTTTTTGTGAAGTGAGATTAACACCCGGTTAGTCTGCCTAGCGTATACCCGACTTGCAGTCTGACATTAAATGCCTTAGAATCTTTTTATTAAGCGAGACTAACACCTAGTCAGTCGGCCTAACATATAACCACCTTGCGGCCTGGCATGAAATGCCTTGTTATGCGGGACCCATGCGCAGATGGCTTTATGGCCTTTTATCAATGTTTGTTTGTTTCCACAATCCAACGCTCATATTATATGTGGGACCTATGCTCGAATGGCTTTATGGCCTTTTATGAATTTGTTTGTTTCTACAGTCCAACGCCCAAATTATGTGCGAGACCCATGCCTGGATGGCCTGGCGATTGCCTTATGGCCTTTGTTCATGTCATCATGCTTCATTCATCCAACGATTCTGATTTTCCTATCAAAAAAGAAGTTTGAAGAACATTTCTATAAATCACAAATATTTCACTAAAGATAAAATAATAAACTCGGTCATCTGACTTGACTAATTTCAAAATCCAGAGTTTGACTCAGGCGCTGTACATCTATGATATTCTCCTTATTGTCACTCTCATTAGCACTTGGTCCTCTTGTAGTCACATAAATATAATCCCCTTCAGGTTCACTATCAGGGGTGATTTCGAAAATTATGACCTCGAGCTTGGGCCTCCTATCTTTTCTACTTTTTCTGATGAACTTCCGGTGTGTTATTCCCTACTAACCTTTTGATCTCGTCTTTCAATTGCTGACACTCCTCTGTTACATGTCTGTGGTCTTTATGAAAATGGCAGTACCTGGTCATGTCTTATTCTATGGCATTCTTATGGTTGAGTTTGAGGTGTCACCTGATCTTTTTGTCATTTTTCCTAATCCACATTATTTACTTCTCTGACTTTTAGCTTTGCTTCTGACCCGTCCTTTTGTCATCTTTCCATCCTTCCTAGTACCTTTGGACAGTCCATACTAGCTTCCAGCCAGCATCCTTGGGAATATCATCTGATGGCTCTCTCTCTCAGACTTGTCCTTTCCTTTGGATTGAGTCTAAATTCCCTTTGTTCGAGTCCTTGAGGTCTCTATAGAAACTTCCTCCCTCCCTCTGGAAGCCATGAGTGATGCCTCCTCCCGAGTTTTGTATTCTTGAAAATAATCTGCAACCTTCTGACATACTAGAGTATTTGCTTGATGCTCAGATTGTTGAAATCTACCTCATTGAACATAGAGAGTGTGTTCTGTCCACTGCCAGGAGTAGAGAAAATGATAGCATCCTATTCAGTAGCATCCTTAGCAGGAACTCGTGAATTATCGACCATTTCTAAAGATAAAAGGGGGATTTCTTTTTTTAAGAGAAAAAAAGATAAGAGACCGATTTTAATCCAAATGAATAGAGATAACTCAATGGATTTCTTGATAATGGAACCAAATGATGTTGCTGAAACCAAATTAATAACATGGCCGAAAAAAAATTGTGATGTGATTGGCTAAACCTATGTGAAAAATAATATGAGGTAGTGGTGCCCACAGTAGCCACTCCGATGCTCATGTCAGTGAACTGGAGAAAATGGTGAATGAAAAATTTAAGAGTATTTATGAGGGAGAATAGCGTACCTTTGCCTTTATGGTCATTTCCCCTTTATACTATAAAAAGGTTGGGATAAATAGCATTTTCTGATAATTTGACAATGATATAGTTGACTTGTTAGCAAGAGATTTTTATCGGCTAATTGATCAGAAATCTCATAATTGCAGGCATAAAGAGAATCTGCTGGATTATAGCTGTTAATGTCAACTTTCTTATGGAGGCTGACCCTGAAGTTAAGAAGGGGAGTGACCTGAGGCCAATCTTTCTTGAAGCGACCGGGACATTCTTTATACAGGTGAGACCATATCTTAATTTATGAAATCATTATCATGTATCTCTGTCTAATAGTGATAGCTGACTGCCTATTTTAGCCAATTCTTGTATAATATTTTAGCCAATTCTTGTATAATATTATATATGTACCATTTTTTATGATTATGTAAATTTCATTTTTTTTAATTATAAAAATAATTAATTTTTACTGTAAAATATATTAGAAAAACAAAAACTTTTTCCAATTTTTATAGATTATTCATTTAAACTTGTTGAATTTAAAGTCAAATATATATGTTCTTTTAGTAACAATAGAAATTGAGTGAAGGGAGTGAAGAGAGGAAGATTCAGGAATGAGACTAGTTTCTGATTTTGACGTTGTTGTTTTGTTTGGTGGTTCTGTGATCTTGTTGGAAGGCAAAGGAAGGGAGTTTTACATGTATAGTTTTGGTCAGCTTTTGGAGGATGGTCTCCCTCGCCGTCTCTCATTGTCAGCTCCGGTGAATTTATTTGGTTTTGTTTCATCCCGTCTCTAGGTTGTTATTAGTGAAAGGGTGATGATTTTTTTTCAATCTGGTGTTGATGGGTTTGTTGGAGTTGTGAGAACTATCGCTCTGTTTGCCGAGGGACTTTGTATGCTGTTGACAATGGAATCTCAAGGAGTCGCCGCTGTGTCTGGTGATTCAACTCCCTCAGGCCAGTGATGCCGCGAGATCTTCCTCGTCTCCTCTTGATAATGTTCTCTCTGTCCTTTGCACGATTTTGGCATCTAGATACTGTGGATGTTTGGCGATTTATTGCTGTTTTATTCTCAATTGCGATAAGATTTTTGTCCAATTTTCTATATTGTGGATGGTGATGCACAGTTTTCGCTGGATCTCTAGTCGGTTTAGTCAATCCAATGTATTGAATTAATTGGATAATTTTGATTGTGATTTCTTATGTTGGTTTTATTGCATTGCTTTAGGTTGGTTTAATTTTTTTTTCTTTTTGTTGGACTTTACAATGGTTACCATTTCCTGTTATAAATTTTTTTCTAAAAAGTCTTGCAAAATACAATACACTTTGCATTGTGAAAAAAAAAAAAAAACAATTGCAATCGAGTATTATTTAGAATTGGGAATTTTCATAATAATAATAATAATAATAAAACATATAAAGTTAGAGAAAATTATTCCTTTCCATTCCTATATTTCCTATTATAATCATTTTTCCATTTTGTGAATTAAAACACTAAACTTAAAATTAAATTAACATTTTAATATTTCAGTCCAATCTTTTTGCCAAATAATAAATTAAACAAGACCTAAGTTTATATACATAACCAATTAAAAGATATTGTATCTAAATAGTAATAAGTTCTATTTAAGTTCAAGGTTGAACTATTGCAATATATTAATTTTTATAATTATATATATACATTTTTAAAAAAATAAAAATTAAAAATTAAAAATTAAAGAGTAAAAACTGAAATTTCTCAAATTTACTCAAATTCACATACTATTATATTAATCTTACAACTTACGAGTACAATTACAGTAATATCATTTTATTATTTAGTTTGATTGTACATAATAAATAAACAAAATCATTTCCTTTCTTATCACACTTTGCTCGCTTCGATGACGTGTATTATTACTAACCTTTTCTTTTGAAGCTCGTGACCTCAATGAAAATGAAATTTTTTTTTTTTGTTCAGCTCTCATTTCTCTCTTCAAAAGTGGAAAATAGTACTAAAGTTCAAAAAATATTACCCAAAGTTGAAGATTTCCCATGGATAAATATAGCTTTTATGTTCACATATTTTATGATATTAAAGAGATTTAGTCAAAGAAAAGACAGCAGACAATTTGTGTAGCAAATGGGTTTCACTTAATGTGATAATGTAATTAGTAATACATCTTGTCTAAGATGTGATAAGTGATGGCCATATGCCTTTCTTTCTTATCTCTTATCTTCTTTACAAATAGCAAGAAAAAAGTTTTCACTTTTTTTAATCGCAACAAGCATGAATACCCATTTGATAAATGTTATTTTACATTCAAAAAATAATTAAAACATAAATATTGATAAATAAAGAGAAAGAAATATAGAGTTATGTATAATTAGCGATTAAATTGAGTTGCTCTTTGTATAGATATTATGAAGTTTATTTTGATGGGGAGTTTATCTTCAATGAATAACTTAGGTTATATATATATAACGTTATTGAATGCTGTGAATACAATTTGGAGAACCTATATTGGTATATTCAGTTATTTCTTCAGTAGACTCGATAATGGTATACGAGGGTTTCTGAGTTTTTTTAGACTAATGTAAATTTAGTCTTTGAATGTTGTCATTATTAATAAGTTAATCCCTATATTTTTAGAAATCTATTAAAACGTCCTTATATTTTTTTTATCCGTCAACAAAATAGTCATTTCATCATTTTCTTCATTAAAAATAAATAAAGGATGAGATTGAAAATTTTTAAAATTTAATTTTACACTCAAATAAAATTTCTTATTTAATTCTTAAATATTGCTATTATTAATAAGTCAGTCTCTACATTTTTTTATAAATTTATTAAAACATTTTTATCTTTTCTCATATGTTTTTAAAATGTTCTTATCTTTTTTTTATATCTATTAAAATATTTTTATCGTTTTTTCCTCCTCCTCCTCCTCCTCTTCAAAAACAGAAGAAAAAGAAGAAGAAGCTCCTTAAAAAAAACAGAAAAAGAAGATGATAATGATGATGAAGGAGAAGAAGAAAAAAAAATAAGTAGAAAATGATGATGAAGAAAAAATCATGATGAAGAAAAATATCCTCTTTTTTCTCTTTAAAGAAAAAAAATAAAAAAAATTTAAAAATAATCATAAAAAAATAAAAATAAAAAGAAAAATTGAAGAATAATTAATTAATTAAGAAGAAGAGAAAGAAGAAGAATCAAAGAAAGAAGAAGAAGAATGAGGAGGAGAAAGAAAAAAAGGAAAAGAAGAGAAATAATTTAATTTTTTATTATATTTTTAATGATAAAAATAGATAAAATTATTATTTTATTGATAAAAAAAATATAAATATATTTTAATAAATTTTTAAAATTATAACTAGCGATTGATTAATAATAATAATAATATTTAAAGATTAAATTATAAATTAAAAAAAATTATCGGCACCCGTATAACTTTAGATATCTATGTCCAATTTTAAAAAAAAAAAAAACAAGGGGTTAATGAAGCGGAAGAAGGAGGAGATAATGTTGCGTGTAGGAAGGGGTTAATGAAGCGATTCTTTAGATTATGATCATGACCTGAGCGTTGTTTGGTTTTGTCAGAGATACTTCCCCCCTTTAGCGTATACCAACCCAAGGCCAAGGGGTCGACTACCCCACCTCTGCATTTATGGCCTATGAAAAAACACAAGTCGCTGGAAGCTGGGAGATATCTACCTCTTTTTCAATTTCCTTTTTTTAAAGGAAAAATGGAGATCGTCAACAAAGACGACAGGACCTCAAAGTGAAAGCAACTTATCATAATGGGAAATGACCAAAGGAAAAAGATAAAAAGAAATAAATAAAAATAGAAAAAGGTAAGATCTGCTGATATTCTCTACAGTAGTACCTACCTATATTGTAGACTACAAGCTTTCACTCTCTACACTACACTAAACCTAACCTACTCTGTTTTTGTCCCTTCAAACATACCCATTTCTAACGTTGACTACTCTCAATTTAGCCTTGCTTCTTTTTTTTCCCATTAATTAACCTTCTTTTATGCAACAGTCACTCATTATTGTTACTTTCATTATCAGAATGTATTTTTATTTAATATGAATTTAAGAAATAAAATTTTTAAAATACACCTAATAGAAATACATTCTGATAATACATTAATATACATAAATACAATTAAATAATGTACAATATTTTATTACATTAATTATGAATAAAAATAATTTTTCAAAAAAAATTGAATAAAGGTGAGACAACGAAATTAATAATTTCTTTAATAAAAAAATTATTAAATCACAATTAAAATTTACAATATCAAACATATAATATTAGCTTTTGGGTTGATTGAAATCTTTGTTTATTAGACTCTCTCGTATCTATTTATACCACAATTATATCAAAAATAAAATAAATTTTTATTCTGATAAAATTTTTTTATAATATCAGAGTCTGATTCGAAAAATCTCTTTATTTTTTTTTATTTCAATTATGGCGTCTAGTCATACCTTCAATTGTCCTCTTATATCTATCAACGGTACTCAGTTTCTATTAAAACTTACGGTTATAAACTACCTGACATGAAGAACTCAAGTTTCTCATCTACTTAAAAGTCACAGTCTTATAGGGTATATTTTGAGTATTGTCCAAATTTCTCCAGCATCTATTACTCAAGAAAGAAAATAGATTTTCAATTCAGATTAGAATATTAGCAATGTCAGTATCAATTAATTCTTGCTGCTCTTCGATCTTCACTCTTGTTTTATGTTATAAATGTGGTTGCTAATGCTGAGACTTTTGCAGAAGCGTGAAAAAAACTGCAGATTAGTTATGCAAATAAGTCGGCTACAAGAATTTTATCACTGCATAATAAATTATCTCATACGAAATGAGATTGTCGTTCGGTTTTTTATTATCTTAATAATGTGGAAAACATAGTTGAGAAATTGTCTTTGTGTGGTAGTCCGGTTAGTGATGTTGATTTGATTGTTCAAATTTTAGAAGGTGTTGGATTTGAGTTTTGCGATATCGTTGCTGTCATCCATACGCACGATGTTGTAATTTCTTTTGATGAGCTTCAAGACAAACTTTAAGCTCATAAATTGTATCTGAAGCAGATTGATCCGTTCTATAAGATTGCTCCGATTACTGCTAATCATGTTTGAAAGTCGAACTATAGCAACTCTTCATTCAAACAAGGCTCCTATGGTCGACAATATATTAGTACTGCATCTGTTCCTGCTTTTAATCAATCGGACGGATATTCGGATGGTAAATCTAAATCTGGTGGGTTCATTCGTAATCAAGGCTCTCAGTCAAAAGTTTAATGTCAGTTTTGTGAACGATCTAGCCAGTGTTTCAAAGTTAAGAATTTTTTTAGTCTTTGTTGACTCAACAGCCGCAAACAAATTGTGAGAGTACACAGCAGAATAGTGATTCTCCATGGTTGCTCTATATTGCAGCTTCACACCATGTGACTTATGACTTGCGCAATCTCTCACTTCATGCTCCATACGAGGGGAATGATAAATTGCAGCTCATAGACAATTCAGATTTGTCTATTATTCATGTTGATTTTGATATATTTTCTTTACCTTTCAAGCTTTGTTATCTTTCCAATATGCTGTTTGTACCAAAAGCCAAAATAAATTATATATCTATTCCTCAATTCTATTATTCTAATCAAGTTTCGATTAAATTTTTTTCTTAGTTTTATCTCATAAAGGATCAATCCACGGGGAGACTTTAGCCAAAGGCCTGCTTGACTAATCTTTTTATAAGCTCAAGCCGTTTCAAAATTTGGTGTCTTCTGGCTATCATCATGTTCGTCTTTCGTCTGTGTTGTGACATCAACGTCTTAGTCATCCCAATTCAAAGATCTTTAATTTTATTTTATCGAAATTTTCTCTTCATGTATTTGTTGTTAAGGAGAGCGTGTGCGATCCTTGTTGTTGTAATAACAACCAAAAAGCCCTATTTGATGTTTCTTCTTTAACTAGTGTTCATCCTCTTGAACTTCTTTATTCGAATTTATAGAGACCTAATCCAATTTATTCTGTCAATGGTTTTCGCTATTATATAATATTTGTGGACCATTACACAAAATATATTTGGTTATATCCTTTAAAGGAAAAAAAATGAGATTTATGAAATTTTTTCGGTATTTCAAAAACTTATCGAAAATACCATTAATTCTAAAATAAAAAAAAACTATTATACAGATGGGGTGGTGAGTATATTGCTCTTTAAAAATACTTTCAAAAATATGGTATAAATCATTTATAAATCCCGCCACACACACCACAATATAATGATGCAGCCGAATGCCGCCAGACATTTGGTTGAAACTAGTCTTACATTATTGCAAACATCTAGTTTACCATCCTTCTTTTTGACTTTTACTTTTAAAACGACAACTTACCTAATCAACCATATGCCTACACCAGTTCTTAATTATGTGTCTCTCTATTACAAATTGTTTGGTCGATCATCAAATTATCAATCTCTACGTGTGTTTGAGTGTCTGTGTTATCCATGTTTAAGACCCTACATACACTCTAAGTTTGATACTAAGTCTATTCCATGTGTCTTTTTTGGTTAATCTACAAATAAAAGTATGTACATTTGTTATGATATCAATTAAAATAGTTATATTGAGTCCCATTATGTTTTATTTTTAGAGAAAACTTTTCCTTTTTAAACTCAACAATCTCCAGAGTCCTTATCTTCATCATGTTAGTATAATGTTCCATCTTCTTATCCTATTTTAATGACTATTCGTTTACACCCATGATAATTTTGTCTCTCTCTTCTACTGTTACTACAAACTCACAGATCACCATGTCAATAAATAATCAACTAGCCTCATCTCTTTCGCAGCCCTCATCGAATTCCACTTCTTTTTATTCTTCAACTAAGCCTGTTACTCCTCCACTACTGAATATCGTTCTCCCAACCATGAATAATTATCTCATAATTACACGTTCCAAGAACAATATTCGAAAACCTTAAATTTTAAATCATGTCTCCAAACACCCGTTATCTGAAGTACCAGAACCAACAACAGTTAAACAGGCTTTAGCTGTTCCTGAGGTGCGTAATACTATGTCGGATGAATTTAACGTCTTGCTTGATAATAAAATTTAGATTCTTATTCCATCTGAGTCTCATCATAATTTGATTGGTTGTAAGTGGATTTACAGGATTAAAAGAAATGTGGATGGCTATATACAATAATATAAGGCTAGATTGGTAACTCGTAGATATAATCAAAGGCTGTGACTTGATTATAATGATACATTCAGCCCAGTAGTGAAACCGGTTACAATTCAAATAGTGTTAATCTTGACACTTTCAAATTCTGGGCCATTAATATAACTTGATGTTAACAATGCATTTCTACATGGTCCTTTACAAGAGAAGATCTTTATGCAACAACCATCTAGATATAAAGATCCTTCGAAGCCTCATTATGTGTGTAAGCTACTTAAAACTCTTTATGGTTTGAAGCAAGCGCCTAGAACATGATATCAATTTCTTCGATCTTTCACTATACAATATGGGATTCAATTATCTCAGTGTGATTATTCTTTTTTTTTTTATCGAAAAGAAAACATTTGTTGTTATTTTCTTGTGGATGTGAATGATTTCATTATAATAGCGAATGATTCATCGTTTACATCTCTATTTGTTTAAACTCTAGAAAATAAATTTTTGTTGAAAGACCCTCAACTCCTATCATTGTTTCTTATTGAAGAAGTATTGTTTCTTATTGAAGAACAAATTTTTACTGACATATATATCGTGGATATATTATCACAATAAAAGACTGACTGTAAAATATATCCACAATATATATGTATTTTAAAATAAATGTTCACTTTATTCGTGATTTGATTCAACAAAAAACTTTCTATATTTCATCTGATGATCAATTAGCTGATTTATTAACAAAAGTATTAATAAAAATAAAATTCAATATTAACGGATGCAAAATTAATCTCCATAATAAACTTTTAATCTCATTCAATAATCAGTTGATTTATTAATAAAAGTATTGATAAAAATAAAATTTAATATTAACATATCTAAAATTAATCTCTATAATAAATTTTTAATTTTGCCAGAGAATGTTAAAAGATGATATTAGTTCAATTTTAAAATTATAATTAAAATTAATCACTTAAATTTATTTTTTATTATTTTTTATTCAATTTTAAAATTATAATCAAAATCAACCATGATAGTTGATTAAAGTTTTTATATATTAGCTTGCATCTATTTATACCCAACTAATATAAAAAATAACACAAATTTACATTCTTACAAAATTTCTTTATATAACAAGTTCAACCACATAAACAACAAAGGCAGGAATTCAGAAGCAAATGAACAGAATTAATTATACAATGCATTAATTTGCATATCGTTACATGGCTCGGACAATTTGTACAGTCATAATAAAAAGATCAGCACCTTCAACGCTTACTAATAACAAGATAACAAACCTCTTAAACAAAAAGGACATATGGGAATAATCCATTTTCTGCCCCAGCCCGTATACAATTTCTCCTTCCACCTTCGATTGCCTTGTGAATTCTCATTCTGCTCTTCGATAATTCTCCAAGGAATTCTCGTCGCCCAGAGGTTAGATTCTTCTTCTTCAATAATTTCTTTTAATTAAATATATACATTTAACAGAATTTTCAATTTGCTGACACAGAAGCCTAATTAATTCCCAGCTTACCTCAGTTCTTTTAACCACTATTTACAATGAGAGGGGAAACCAAAATAGACTTTGCCGAATAAATAATTAAACAATTATACGAGCCACTTGGCTCACCTCACTTCAACAGCTCCGAGACCCATCCAACATCCGGAGCTTTGGAAGACTGGTCTGGATCTGGGTCGACCCGTCCCAGCGAGTTCTCTTTGCTCAATTTCTCAAACATCTTTGTCCGCAGGTCCCTTCCAGACTCCACTCTCTCCATAGCTGGCTCCTCCTCGCAAACATTTTCCCAGACATCACGGTAACGGAGTCCAGAACGAGTAGGACCACCGCTTGGAGTGGATGGAAGACTACAGAATCCGGATCGGATCATCGACCCTCTTGGAGACCCGAACCCGGATCCACCAACATGCACATTACAAGATGGCGGCATAGAGTTAACCTTACCTAGTTGCAAGTTTCTTAGTGAAACCACAATTTCGTTGATCGAGTTGGACCCAAGAGACCGACTTAAGGACTGTGTGATCGGCGACATGGGAGGAGATTCCAACGGCGGCGTAGCAGGAGGAGAAATCGAGCCAGGGCTAGCCAAAAACGGAACACTTTTTGCACAATAAGCTTCCCTAGCCTGTCTGAGGGGTGATCCATCGTATGAGTCGACCGAGTTGAGGCTCCTGGGACTCTGTTGAGGCAGAACCCTGAGTTGGTCTGCCGTGTGAGCAAAAAAGCACACTCTTCTCCTACAGTTAGTACCATCCTTACATGGCTGAGTTCTGTAACGGGCAGGGTGCAGCCAGCACTCGAACACACCATGGGCGAACTCACACGCATCGCCTTTTTTGCAATTTCCCTTTCGAAAATCAGGACATGCAGTACCCGAATAATGATACTTTCTCGGGTCTCTTCTCCTCGCCTTCTCCCCTGGATGAGCATAAGGACACTCGGTCCAGTCATGTGACCTGCCACGTGCACACCGCCTCACTTTGAACTCGAACATCCTGAAATGATCGCAAGAATAGGCGTCCACCGGAGAGCCCGGTTCCAGGCCTAACAACTCGGAATCAGAGTCCAAATCCGGTTCATTCGACGGCAGATAACGCTGCAGCGCGGCCAGCGCTTCTTGAAGATAGCACGGGTTATAGTCAGATGCTATAGCAGCATTGCCGGAGTGAGAGGTCAACGGCGACGAGGGATTAGCGTCGGAATTCGTATCATCAAGCAGGGCCCACGGCGGAACGTGGATTGTTGGATTAGGACGGTGTCGTTCACCCAGCATCATCTTTTTGGCAGTGAGGATAGGTAGCTTCGGGATTTTGTATGCAGAATCACCGGCAGTGTTTGCTTCGCTATATAAACTGCTTTGCGGAACACTTGTTGAGTTAAGCCAACCTTGGTCAGGTTAAATTCCTAGGAGCTATATTACTATTGCGGTTAAAAATATTGGAAAAGTTTCAGTTACGGGGCATTGGACGTAGAGTATTACAAAGCGGAATGGCTTTGTTACACGTGTCCTGATACCGGTTTTATTACTAGCGCAGACCAGAACAAGACCTAGACATCGTGTAACATTTATGTTTAACACTTACACATATGTTTAAAATATGTTAAACGTATGTTTAATATGTACTCCTATAATTAATTATGTAATTAGATCAATTTAAATTTTTTAAAAAACATATATTAAAATTTAATATGCATAAAAAATAAATAAAATACACTTTAATTTTTTTTAAATTTACTGCAAATCAGATCCAACTAAAAATTTAAATACTAATATAAAATTATACATAAAATGACAGACAGTGTTTCAATTTGCATACTTTGTTTAAGGCTTTGCTTAGCATCAAGTTGTTGCTTTTACTTACATATCTTTAATTTTGAACCACAAAAACATAAATGTTTTGATTACACACCAAGGAAAGAATAAGTTATGCCTCTTTCCTCCCGATATTTATATTAATCTGCCTGTAATCTCATGAAATATTGACAGGATTTATTCTTTAGAGATATTTGAAGAGACTACAACAAAAATATTTATTGTGAAAAAAATTGTCAAATATTAAAAATTAATCCTTAAAAATTATTAATGATCATTTTATCTAATCATTAAGTTAAAAAATTTTAACAATCGGTAATACTAATTATAACGATGCTATAATCGATCATTAAAATTATAAAAATAATGATAAGTTTTTTTTTGTTAATAAAATAAATAATTAATATAGTTATAAAAAATTCATTGATGATAATGAAATTTATCGTTCAATTTTTAATAAAAATTTATTATTTTTTATATAATATTTTTAAAATAATATAATAATTAAAAATAATTACATATCGATAATAATTCAGTATACAATATTTTTTATAAAAAGGAAAAGTTTAGTTTAAACTTATTATGAGTTTACATGATGTAAATGTTATATTATTTGTTAATTTGTAGTAATTTTATGTGATATTTCATTTTTTTCGATTTAAAAAAATATGAAATGTCATTAAAGTTTAATATAATAACGATTAATTATATTATTGACCATTATATATATATACCAAAATAAATTAAAAATAATATGTCACTCTATAAAATAGAAAAAATTAAAGTGGTTGATATTTATGAATAATTATTTTAACGATCAAATTAATAAATTATTTAAGATGATGAATTTAAATAGATTGTTTAAATTTAAAAAAAATGTATAAGAATATATATGTTGAATTTCGTATGTATTTTAATTTTATATCATAAAAAATAGGATTAATCAATAATTTTATTAAAACATTTATTAATATTGATCTGTACATTGAGAGATTATGTAATTATAAATATAATTTATTATATAATATTTTTTAATAATAATGAGATGTTACACAGAATAAGTCTTTTATTATTTAAATACTGATCATATAATAAAAATTAAATAATTGAATGTTATAATCTATTAAAATTCTATACCCCATTGTACGACAACCAACAAACGCATGATACTCTATCACTTATTAATTATATTTAAAATCGATTCAAATAAGGAATAATTCAATATCTCATATCATGTGGAATTTAGTGATAGTTGATGTATGCAACTTTATACGTTTTTCGTCAAAGAAAATTAATTATATTGACTATAAATAATAATTATTTATATTTTTTTATGTTAATAGATTAATGAAAAAAATTATAAAATATTAAAATAAGTAAGATAATTTTAATTAAATTAACAACTACTTTATCATAATTTAGGTAATATAATTACTTTTTTTCAATTATCATGATAAATTAGTTGGATAAAGTGTAAAACTTTGATGAAATTAAATCCATTCCAGTCTAATTTCACATCCGAATCCATTGCTTAATGCTTAATACTATGTTTGGAATTTTGGACAACTTTAGGGTGGAAAAGGAAAATAATTATATTTTTTTTTCTCCATTCTAAAATTTTACTTATTTTTACCATTCATTTTCTCTCCTTTCTACTTTTTCTATATGCGGACAAGGAATAAAACGTGGATGAACAATGACGTCAGCAAATCTACTGTGTCCTATTGCTTATCCACTATTATTGTGATTTTTTTTTAAGGGTGATGGATGGATATATGATTGTCCACATTGAAGCAGGGGCTTAAAATGGTAATAAAATTTGCAGCCATGACAATGTTCCCCTGGTGGAATCAAACCCATATTTGTGGTTACATGTCTCTATTTTGCAGTCCACGTCTTTTCCGCTGCGCCACTCTAGTTTGCCTTGTTATGGAAGGTTGTTATTTCAATGGCTTCCATTATTACTTCCCTTTTTTATGGAAGTTTATCTCCATTTTCATTGACCGTGCTAAAATACTTTTAGATATTTGTTTTGATTAAATTTTATTATATAAATAAATTTATATATTTAAAAGAATTCAAAAATTAAAATTAAAAATTCATAAATTTACTCAGATTCATTTATTATTATAAAATAAAAAATTTATTAATTATTTTTTAATTTTATAAAAATAATCAATATTTAGAGATATTTTATATTTTTATATAATATTTAACGATTTTAATGAAAAAATTAATTAGTAATTTTTTAAAAATTTTAAGAATTAATAATATATAATATCGTCTAAAATAAGCTATAAACTGTTATCATAAAATAATTCATAATAATTTGATAGGTGAATAAATTAGTTCCACTCGAAAAAAAAAATTTGAACACTTTAATACCCGATTTATCATAAAGACTCGCCCTCCTCTGTTATTAAACACAGGACAATGTATTCTCATTACGCCTGTAATCGCAAGATAACTTATCTATTAACTGAAAATATTATATTTACTTATATTCTCTTACAGTATAAAATGAGAATGATTATATAGGTAAAGAAATCGGAAGGCTATTGAAATTCTCTAACTATTGGGGTGCAATTGGGCATCCGAAAGCTTATAGAGTCGGAGGACATCAATAAAAAATGAGTACATTGAGAACCGAAGGCTCGCTCTCAGCTGCTCCTCGAAAACCATAATAATGTCCTCCACAAGAATCAAGTCATTCACACGAATGCGTGGAGAAAGGCAAAGATGCGAAAGGTCTCTAAGGGATTTCGTATGTACCATAAAAGTGTTATACATCTTATTCTGATACGATAGAGGGGATGTCATTAATAGAGATACTCCGCTCTCTGGAGCCTCTCTCAAGGGAACGCTAGGAGTCGGGACACGGATGGGGTTGTTGTTGGAAGAGTTTGAAGCAGAACCTCGACTAAAGACAAGGGAAGAGGAAATATTTCTATTCATTCCAAGAGGAAAAAGAAAACATAAATTACTACGAAAGTAAAGGAGTGTAATAAAAAAAAATGAACGGTGAGTATTTCTAAAGACAAAAATT
Source organism: Manihot esculenta (assembly GCF_001659605.2). NCBI lineage: Eukaryota > Viridiplantae > Streptophyta > Magnoliopsida > Malpighiales > Euphorbiaceae > Manihot > Manihot esculenta. Next base: position 31,143,618 of record NC_035176.2, on the reverse strand, counting down.
GCAGCCAAGAGCAGAAGTGATATTTGAGGACGAAGAAGAGTTTTTATAACACGATTTTGATGGCATACTTTAAATGCGTTTCAGGCAACAGGACAACCAAAGGCAGAAAAAGTGGCGTGAGTCAATAAAAAATAAATATTCGTAAGCCACATGTTCCAAATCGTGAGAATAACTTTCATTTTCGAACCACGTGTCTCAGATCGTGAAAATAATATTACCTTCAAATCTAAAGAATAAAAAATCAATGGGATCCTCTAATACTATATTAGAATCGTCTAAAGTCATGTATTGTCACTACAAAACAGGTTTACATGGAAAAAATTTGATAAGTAAATAAATTAGTTACGTCCGAAAAAAAAAAGTTTTGAACACTTTAACACTCGGATCAAGACTCGCCATTCTCTGAATAGAGCGAGTATCAATACAAAATTATTATTATCAGGCACAATCTGACGTATTCTTATTACGCTTATAATCGCGAAATAACCTATCTATTAGTTAGTTATATTTTTTATCAAACACCCAATTATATTATACTTACTTTTATCTTTTTACAATATAAAAAAATCATAAAATTAAAAAGTATCAAAATAATTATCATAAATATTTATCACCTCACAATAAATCTAATTTACCTAAACATAATTTTATTTTTTAATTAAATTATCTATTAAAAAAAAATTTATTGAATCCTCTCCATTTAAATTGCGGTTATATAATATAATTATCATTTACATATTTTTAAAAAAAAAAAAAGAGTGTAATGATTCTAATATCCATGCTTATCCACATTGGTGATCGAAGGGATATGTTTCTTGGTAAGACGGTACAAAAGAAGAGCATAATTATTTGACTGAATTATTACGTGTACGATGTGCATGATTTGGCATACACGTGGATATTGATCTAGGGTTACAAATGAAGTAGCCCATGTGCTGCAGAAAGAAAGAGTGGATTTCAGGCCAAGCATCTACCAACTTTTGCAGCAAAAAATCAAAGCCAAAATAAGAAATAAAAAAAATCTTCCCATAATAATAAATAAAGTAAATAAAATCCAACAACTGGCTGGCTGTCCTTTTATCCGCCCTCCAAGCATGCTTCGCCCTACACTTGGCGGGTTCTAGACCTTCCGAGTCCCTTCACGTCCTGCGCATTCTAAAAAAAAAAACATTGCCCGATTTAACGTGTGCTCCATCATTTTATTTTTTATTTTCTATTTATTTTTCACAAACTCCTTGATAGAACTATACATTATTTTTCTCGAGATTATGATATTAAAACACATGATTACAAAAAAATAAAGATTACTTACTAAATTCACATCATTAATAAAAATTATACATATAAATAAAAATTTATTTATTATAATAACTCTCTTATCAATATATAAAATTTAATATTTAAATAAATATTATAGTAAAATTATGTTTAAGAAGACTGTTATTGCTAGATTAAACTGTTATCGTTAGATTAAATTTATATAATTTATCTTCAATATTTACAGTATTTAAATTTTTTATTTTTTTTAAATAAAAATTAAAAACTAAAAAAATAAATTTAAAATTTTCCATATTTATTTAATATTCTTATTAATATGTAAATTCTGTAACTGTACAGTATTTGTAATTTTAAAATATATATTTCTTGCATGAAAAAAATAAAATAAAAATTACTAATGAAAAAACTTATTAAAAGGCAATGAAAGAAATCTGAGCATTAAATGAGATGAGTTTCAGTTGTTGAGTCACGTGAAGGATGTGGTAAGGGCAGGTGGGGAGCCAAACGTTTGTTCATGGGACGGGTGATTTTATTTATTTATTTATTTATTTTCCATAGAGGCAATTCCATGGCATATTTGCTTAACAAACACAAGCCGACAAAACAGAACCAGCACACCGTACGAGAATAATAAATCTTTCGTTTCCTTCCCTCCACTCACTGGTCAATGCCACACTTGTACGGACTCGCTCTACGTGTCCCCTTTCTTTCCATTTGACCGTACACGTGTCCTCGTCTTTTCCTTCTTGACATTACACATCTCTGTTTCTGTGCAACGTGGCCTTATCTGCTACTCTCGTCATTGAGAGATTATTCGGTCCGCCATAGGAACTAATTCATCGGATTAAATTGGTATATTAAATCAATAATATTAAAATATATACAAAAATAAAAATTACCTGCCAAATTATACCATTATCAAAAAATATTAATGAAATAAAAATTTTAAAATAATGAATTATATTTAAAATAGATTATTTAGAATTTTATTCAAATTTAAAACTGATAATATTTCTATTTATTAGATTAATTGTAAGAGTTAGTTTGAGAAATTAAACTATTAAAATATTTTTAGGATTTAAAATTTTTAAGTTGAATAGATGATTCTTTATTCAAATATTAAATTTAAAATATATTATATTATTATATTTTAATATATATACACATATTAAAATTATATTATTAATTGTAAAAAGAAGTTTTAGGGATTGAAATTTTGATAAATTTATAAATTATTTATTTCAAAATTTTGACAAAATGATTAGTTACAAAAATTTATAGTAAATTACTTTAAAATTTTTAATTATAAATATATATTATATAATTTACATCTATCTAACTATTTACAAGCATTTAACTAAACATAAATTTTAAAATAAATAATAATTTTATTATTTAATTAATTTAAAGTTAATAAAATTATAGTTTTATATATTTAAACTTATAAGTGAATAATGATTTTATAATTAAATTTAATTTTTAAAACTATAATGATTTTATTATTTAAATTAATTTATCATTAATATAAATTTAAATTTTGACTTATATATAATAAAGCACGTTCTGGACTTTTTTATTTTATTTTTTTTCCGGCACCTCCACATTAGCATTATTAGAATGTTGACTTTCCCCTGCATTGCATGTGATGCAGGGCAATAACATGGAAAAATGTCGACGTTTCCATGTGATTATTATTATTATTATTATTATTATTATTATTATTATTATTTTGCCAAAGATGTGATCATTAAATGACTAAGCCTTCATTGGTTTGAGATCGAAATGTAAAATAAATAAATAAATGAGATTTTATTTATTTAAATTTATTAGAAAAGTTAGTTTTTTATTTATAATAATAAGAATATTTAATCTAAATCAAAGTTTATAAAATAGCACTATACATGAATATTATAATTAAAGAAAATCTTAATAATATTTTCTATATTTTTTTATAAAAATAATAAAATAATAAAATATTTAAACCGAATAAATTTAAAATAGAAATCTAACTAATAAAAATTTTAAATTAGGTAAGTTTATTTAATTTTTTAAGAGAAAGAAAAGGGCATGGGGTGGAGGAAACTGAAAGAGACTGACGCAAGTGGAGGGTACTATCAGAGCTCATGCGCAAAGACCTCTGAATAGAAGAGGCCCAACCCAGATGGCAAGTCCAAGATGGAGGGTTTAAAAATGACTTGATTGAAAGGGAAAAGCAAGAAAATAATAATTTTGCACTCCTAAATTTTTATTATTTGAAATTAGCTTACTTAATATTTTAATTAAAGTTAAAATTTATTAAATACTCAAAATTGTAAAAAATATAATAATTAAATGTAAATTATCTATTAATCAATGTTTTGCTTATAAAAAAATAAAAAAAATAATTTTATTTAGAGATAATGCCAAGAAATATATATTTTTAATTTTATTATAATTATACTCTATATTTTTTATTACCAATTAAAATTTAATATTTTAAAGTTATTTCAATTATATTCTACCATAATTTATACCGTTAAAAATTAATAAATTTATTACATCACTCGCCATCACAATCACATACTAGCATTTCAGCAAAATTTCAAAATAAAATTGATAATAATTTAAAAATTTAGGATAAAATTATAATAAAGCTAAAAATATAGAATATTTTTAAAAATAATTTATTTTATAATTTTTTTAAAAATCACTTTAAAGTTTAATTAAAAAAAATGGTAGATTAATATTATACTTAAGAGTTAAAAGAATAACTTTTAAAAAATATCTTAAAAAATTATTTTATTATTTTTAATATTTTTAACTGAATCATGACAAATATTATTTTAAAATTTTTTAATACTTTATAAATAAAATATTTAATAAAATTATTTTTTAATGGTAATTTTAAAAATAATACTAAATAATAAGTATATTAGTCAAAATAAAATCTAGATAAATTATTATTATTATTATAAAATTATTGATAAAAATTAAAAAAATTAAATAATAATAATAATTTTTAAATATATTAATTTTGTAAGTTTACAACTGCATTTGACCACATATTAAAAAAATAAAATTTAATTAATAAAAAATATAAATATAAAGTAAAAGTATATTAAAAATAAAGTATTTGGTGTTTATATGATTAATTTTAAATTTTATTAATATGATGTGGTGACAATGGTAAATGACGTAATAATTTTATTAATTTTTTAATAATGTAAATAACCATATGATATAATTAAAATAATTTTAAAAATTATATTTTAATTAATAAAAAAATATAATAATTATAAGTTAAATTTTAATTGATAAAAGAAATATAATAATTATAACAAAATCAAAAGTATAATTTTTTTGTGGTTAATTCTTTTATTTATTATGAATTATACTTTAAATTTTTTAAATTGTTCTCTATAATTTATATAAACTAATAAAAATTGAATTTATTATTTTATGAAAAATTAAAGCATAATCAATATTATATAAGGTACAGTCAGTAATGTAATGTAATGTGATTATTTTTTATTTTTTAACAAATTTAAAATCATTTAATAAATTTGTATTTAGTTTTATTCATCCTTTTTAATAAGCTAATTATAAAAAACTAAAATTTAAATATATATAAAAATTATAAATAAATCTAATTAAATTCTTATTTAACAATTAAATAAAAAATATATAAACTTAATTAATAACAAAAATTAAATTGAATTTATTTAATTGATAATATCTACAATGTAGCCTATTATACTCGATACTTGTGCCAGTTTCATATATAATATTACAAACAAATTGAAATGATTGAAGCAATCTATACCTAATCAACCACCCAACCAATTAATAGAAAGTTTTTAGGTGGAATTGTGAATTATCACTAAAGAAAAATTCAAGTGGATTCTATTTATTTTTTAATGAAAGAATTATTTATTTTTTGATGGTGTCTTAATTGAGAATAGATCAAATCCTGATAAACAAAACTCCATCCACTTGATAAAGTCATACAAAATGGCTTAAATTAGTAGCAGCAGAATGGATATGAGAGGGAGCATAATCAGGATCAAAAGATGTATGAGATGTGTAGACCACCTCTCTTGACTGATGCCTTGATACAGCCACCGCGTTGGAGCTGAACTCAATTTGCTGCGCCGCTGCCCAGTTCGAGACAGAGAGCTTGGCTCCTCCCATATTTGCCTCGTTGAAGAAATCCTTTGGTTTCACAATAAATTGTTCCTGAATGCCCATATTTTCCATTCACAGGTCATAGCAAGGGCCATAAAGTCTTTGTTTTGAGACATGAGAACCTGGAGTAAAAAATCATAAAAATTAATATCAGGCTACACAACCATTTCATCTCCTAACCTTCATACATTTCTTTGCCAATGAGCAATGTAAAAGATCGTGATCCACATTCTCGTTTCCATGGTACCATAAGCAACAAGTATCTATTTCCACCCCTTTATGCTTCAGGTTATCCTTAGTTAGCAAGATATTCCTACACGCCCTCCAACAAAAGTCCTTTACCTTATGAGGAACCAAAACCTTCCACAAACGAGCCCATAAATCACCTCCCAAATCAGTATGCTGCCCTCCATGCCCAAACATATATGGTAAGATGACTTGACCGTACACAAACCTTTCTTGTCAAAATGCCACATCATGGAGTCTTCCCTAGAGTTAAGACTAATGAAAATAATAATGATTGCTCGGATATCCCTAATAGAAAACAAATCCAAGAGAAGAGCAGTATTCCATTTCCTTCCATTATCTTCTAAAGATCACAAATTTTCATGTGGGTCAATAAAAACTGTCCCATCATCCGCATAAAAGGAATTCTCCTTCGGTTATCAAGGATCCGTAGCAACTAACACCTTCTACACACATTGCCAATTCTCCATCTAGTGTCATGCCTAAGCAAATCTCTAAAAGCCATAACACTCCTCCAAACAAAACTAGCAGTATTGCTAACATTGGCAGAGAATAAGTCACCATTAAAGAAGTACTTAGATTTGAACACTCTATAATAAAGAGTGTTAAGAATCTCCATGGTTGTTTGCCAAGTAAAACCAGATTGAAACTCCTAAAGTCTCTAAATTCCATATAAACCTTTCTCTTGCTACTACACATCCTAAGCCAATTAATGCCCTTTTACCCTCACGTTGACCGCCTCACCAATACTTATTAAGCATTTTTTGCAACTTATTTAAAATAAAAATAAAAATAAAAAAGATATTCATGCAGGAAGTAGGAATAACCTACGCCATTGATTTAATAAACACCTCTCTACGAGCTCTAGAGAGACTCTAAAATAAAATTAAAAACAAAGTAATAAAAATAAAATCGAAATGAAATCCAGAACAAACAATGATAGATATCTCCTTCCGACCGTGAACTTCCCTCTCCATGTCCTTTTCTCTATTTATTTTCTTCCTCTTCCTCTCTCTCTCTCCATGTCCTTTTCTCTATTTATTTTCTTCCTCTTCCTCTTCCTCTCTCTATTTTCGTTCTTATTCAGTTACCATTTGATGCAAATTCCAGAAAAAAAAAAATGAATTGAAAAAAATTTGAAAAAATTGCACCAGGTGATCTAGGGGTTCCATCATAATTTAGCTTGTCGCCTCGCACAAAGGGAGACCATCTTGAGCTAATGAGGCTTTTCCCTCGTCCAAAATTAACAAAGTACAAGACCAACAACAATACTGTACAGTATTACATACCCTAACACTATAACACTATATTTGAGACGAGATTTTTTAAGATCTAAAAAAAATTTAAATTTTGTGTTTGAAAGAGAGTAAGGATTCTAAAATAAGGTTATTTCAACCCCTCCAATTGGGCGAATTAAGAAGATTTTTCCTTGAGAACATTCAAATACTTTAAAATTTTTTATTTTCTACTCAAATAATTTATTTTATTAAAATTTGAAAAATATAAAATACCTTATCTTATAAAACTAAATCTTAAAAACCTCACTTTACTCCATCCCAAACAAAGTGTAAATCAACAGGAACTGGTTACATCATCCAAGAAATCATTTTCATACCAAATAACAAGTTGCTCCAGGGGATAAAAACATCCTGCTTCACAGACTTCCCAAATATAATTTTCCCATACACCGCTTAGAAAACTACTCCAGCATGCCAAACAGTAAATGCATACAACAGAAATAAATATTCCAAGTAATGGCTAATGTTATTCGTCCACAAAGACTATCATATTACGTACATTTCCTTGCTCTGTACTATTGCCTAATAGACAATGCAAGGATAACAAGGTGACATGATGAAAGTTTAAACTTGCAAGAAAAAAAAAGTTGTTCGCATTGAGAGCGCGGACAGACGGAGAAATAACTGAATAAACTCTCAGAACACAGGTTACATAATCAAGACAGTTTCTTTAGCCATCTTTATATACATTCTGCTCAAGCCACTAAATGCACGTATGATGCGTAAAGCAGCATAAATTCCTATTCACCAATCTTTAAATAAGCTCTTCAACATTCTGGTAAAAAATATCTGCAATCATCCAACAAACGTATATCAACTTTGATGCGTAAAGCAAGTATAAGAGACAACATTGAGAAATCCGAGTCAGTAGGTAAATCCAGCATACTATCATTTTTTTAAGGTAATGGGCTCACCAAATTAAGCTTTCAAATGAATTAATAAGAACGAAGATCAGTGAATCACAAACTACCAAGTCTATAACAAAACAAATGAAAACCTGCTCAAAGTGCCATCTCAGCCTGTAAGGCGGCAAGTTCATCTTCCTCAGCTGTGCGCTTTTGAGCAACTGGGCGGGCTGGTTGCCTTCCTGCCGGAACCTGCACTGGAGCTGCTGGAGCTGTGGTTGCAGGCTGAAGGAGTTGTTCTTCCAATTCAGCACCTTCTAATTCTTCAAGTTCCGCCTCCAATTCATCCTGAAAGATCAAACAATAAATGCTTCCCCAATGTATTTATGCACAACTTGATGCAAATCTTCTTGCAACAAGTGCTCAACTCAAAAGAAATTTAAAATGGTTAAATATAAAACTAACCTCATCAAAATCAGCTGCAGCACCAATGGGAGTGGACAGTGCCTCCTGTATCTGTTTCATATTTTCTGTCTGTTCGTTGATCTCATCCATTGTCTTGTCCACATCATCAATATTTCTGTAAAAATATCAACCATTTTAACACACTGAGTAAACTAATTACACTACTACTAAAACTGGGACAAACCCAGAGCCCATGTTTCACATATATTTTACAAATCCACCCCTTTAATAAAGTGAAGAAAAGTGAGCAATCACAGATGTTGTTCCCAGGCCAATAACACTTCAGAAAGCAACATGGCAATAAGAAATGACATCCATAAATTGCCAAGTTAAAAAAAAAAACTTAAGAACAGCAACAAAGAAAAGAATATATTACACCTAAATGAGATGTGAATCAAGAATATAAAAATTCTAGTCAGACAAGGAATGTAATAAATTGGACATACGTTGCCTTCTGCATTGCCTTCATTGCAGATGCCCCAGTTCTCAATGCATCTACAGTTTCTGTAGTGGCTTTTGCACCTTCTAACATTATCATCTTTGACATTGAGATTCACGGCACAAGAGTTTGATATTAGCAATAAACTACAAATCAATTATGACAATTTGAAACGATAGCAATTTTCATACAAAATCTCACCTGATCATGAATTCGCAGTTGGAAATTTCCAAGCTGCTCTATTTGCTGTTCATAAAGCCTCTTCCTCTTCAAACATTGAATAGCCGCTGCACAACAATTGTATCAGTCAACACCAACCAGTAAGCAACCTAAATTATATTATAGTACTTCACATCTTCATGAAATTTTGAGTTATCATATTTTACCCCGATGATAAAGTTATCATATATGTTACATGGACTCTGGTGGATATCAAATAATGGATGGTGGAATTGAGTTTGGCCATGTTCAAAAGCATTTAAAAAAATTTTCCTCACTAATTTAAAGGGTTAATTCCCATGTCCAAGTATCATTAACCAACCTAGCTATTAAAGGCACAACTCAGGCTCAAGGCTCACCAAGCTCTAACCTAATGCCTTAAATGCTTAAATGCCTAGGTGTATGCCTTGTTCCAAGCACAAGTCTCTAATAAGACGCACCTTTATTTCACCTTTGGCAAGTACTTCCATTGAAGGACAAAAAGAAAAACTAAAACTTTGACTTGAAATTTGCTAATACAACCCAACAATGATGACTAAGAAGTTTCAAAGTTAGCATCACTAGTGACAACTAGTTGCTTTTATTCTCCATCATCATACATTTTTTCAATATTCTCTCATTATCTCTCATCTTAACTGCCTTTCATACTCCTTTTTCTCTATTTTATTTGAACTTATCCTTTTAAGTTTTTATATATCACTGACAATGCTATGCGAGTCATTTATTATATTTTTGTGAAGTAATATATCTCTTGATTATATACCATATATATCTAAAGAAAATAAATATTTAGATGTTATTTATGCCCTCTTTTTCCTTGGTTATCAAAATTGGTATTTTATTAATTTAATTTTTTGGGCCTCACTTCATTCAAGCACACGCCTACACCTTGTGCCTTGTGCCTTGCTCTTAGGCCTAAAGATCCCTTTGCGTCTTTGTATGCTTTGAGCCTTTAATAACTGTTATTCAACAAACATACTTTGAAGAGAGTGAAGGGTCAAAACGACCTGTATTTGCCATAAGAAAATCCTCTCCATAGCTGGTTTCAGTTTTGCCCGAGCATCAATGGAATTTATAACATCCAGATAGCCTATTAAACATGGCCCCATCAAGATGGATTTTAAAAAGGGAATTTTCTCCCTGCGCCTTGCTATCACAGCCTACATTAACTTGTGGCTAGATATATTTTGTTACTCTTTTTTTTTTCCAAGCAACTATTATCATTGTTGGAGTTTCAACTGTGATATAAAGGACACTGGAAGGAACTTTTTTCCAAAATCAGAATATTGCAAAGAAAGACTGTCCATGATGAGACTCGCAACATCCTATTATTGATTTCCAACAGAGCAAAACTAAATTAAAAAAAATTGAATACAGCAAAATCATACCCTTTTTGTTCCTTGTCCGGGTGAATTCTCTGGCCTTTTCAACTTCAGCAGCAGCCTTTTTAACAAGTACCTTCTCCTTTTTCTCTAGCATTTCAAGTGTCTATTCAATGCAAAAGAATTTACACCTTTGTTAGAACAAAAACGCGACAGCAAAATAGGAAATCGGAGTCAATAAGAAAAAGGGTCAACATCAATATCATACATCCTATAAAAAACAAATATACGAAATAATTGTTTTATATCAACTGCTATGTGATGTTGTACCCATGAATGCTAGTCATTGTTGTTAGGAAGACCATAGCAGTATGACACTGTAGGCTGTACATGATGGTTTCAAAAATAAAGGATTTAAATATCAACATATGAAGTTGAAAATTTGTTAATAATGAACATCGTCTCAAACTGCCAAGGATTTGCTGGGAATCCAAGAATCCATAAGATCAATTTTCTCAAGTCACCTCATAATCAATAAACCCCCTCCCCCAAGTACCAAAAAACCAAAATTGAAGATTATGAAATGAAAATATGTAAAATAGAAAAATTCAATTGTGAACATACCTCATTTAGTTTGTCTAACGTAGCTAGAGCACTCGTTTCCTGCTTAGGTTTTCCAAACAGCCGGTTAAACATGGTTTACTCCTACCCGAAATTTAAAACGCTGCTGCGATTTTCTGAGTCACAAACAGAATCAACGATATTAGATCGAACAAAACCGGATTCCAAAAATCGATACCGATCAAGCGAAAAAAATTATAATTAATAATTTGGGGCCATTAAGAGACTAAATTCCCCAATTTTAAGATAACCGAGAGAGAGAGAGAGAGATTATCATCAAAAGCACAGACCTCTGAAATTGGTTATACGGATTTTCAGTAGAAATCTAATTGACTAATAAGAGTTTTTTATTAGAGCAGAGATCGAGGAGGGAGGGGGAGGGGGAAGGGGAAGGGGAAGGGGAAGGAGAAAGGGGGCAGGTTTTGTCCCGGCTTTTCTTAAGCGTGTTGTATGATCAACGACGGAGAGGGAAGCCGCTTTCCCTTTCCTTCACGCCGTTGACGTCGTATTATTTCCACGTGGCATACACTTAGCTGGTTGTTGATGCCTGGGTCCCATATACTTCTGCTACTATCTGACTTTAAAACGTCATCGTCTAGGCCTCCATTTTTGTTTAAAAGAAAATAATTGAAAATTTTCCCCAGATTTTAGTTTTTTTTTCCTGTGATGAAAAAGAGAGATTTTAGTTAATGACGTCCAAAATGTAGAAAATAATTCTAAATAAATGTCTTTATTATTATTTTGATCATATGGAGATAAAAGAAATCACAAAAAAATGTTGTATCTTATTTTATTATTTCGTTAAATTTCACTTTATTTCAAGTAAAACTTAACATGTAATAGTTTTCTTTCTTAATATTAAAAATATATTATTTACAACAGCTATCATATTTTTTATGTTTAATTTCTTTTCTATCTTTAAAATATATTAGTCTTTTTTTTTACTTGCATAAAAAAAAAAAATTTGATAGTCCAAACTGAATATATACACATACAGAATAGGATCCAAATGACAAGCCCATAAATTTTTTACAATCTATTTGCTTCTATCAAAATACGTAGCTATATCCGGCACAAAAGAGGAAGAAAGCGCAACCCAAGACAAAGCACAGAGCGAAATTGATGGACCAACGCAACCACCAAACAATGCAGAAGCAATCGACACCCAACCAGTACCAACCACGACATTGCCACTGCAATCAGCAAGTTTCGCCACCTCAATCAGCAAAGAACCATTAGCACAAGGCATAAGGCACCAAAAATAGAGGACAAGTAGATGAAAAACTCCGAGAAAGGATCGATGGGATGATGGAGTCAAACTCATAGGCACTTTAAGAAAAATCTGTGGAAAAACATAGAGGCCGACAGTCAGTCTGATAAAATTATCATTGTAGCTGCTACCACTATCACACATGCAAATTGCAGTCCATTGACACAAACCTCCAAACTCCATTCAAACAGGACCCAGAGTGCAAATCCCTCCAATAGAACAACACAATACTTTAAATTGAAGTAATCCACAAAATTAAAGAAAAGACAACATCAACCAAAGGAGGGGAGGAACATGCACTGTTATTTCTTCTCTCTTTTATATATTTATTGTTTGATAGCAAACATTATTTTTATATCACATTGACGACAATTATTTATTATTAATTAAAAAATTAAAGTATTTGTATTTTTATCATTTCTTATAATATCTAATTCACTTGGACGCCCAAAGTCAAAAAAAGGTATGATGCAAGTAGATTAAAATGTGTTTTTCTTTTACGAAATAAAAAAATCAAAGGAACTTACAATAGATTTTCTTCAAATTATTTTAATATAAAATTAAATTTAAGTGCAATTAATATTTTAATTTTAAACTGAAGGTTCTAATAACAATGTAGTTTCAATTGCAGGAGGCAGTGGAATGGGAGCACAACAGTCAAGTTCCTTGGTAAAGTGCATGCTTGTAGCACAAAGCCCACGTTGCCTATTGTAAACCCGTCCACGGGCTGATTTCCGATATGATTTATTTATCCAAAGTGGGTTGTTCCTTCAGCTTCATTGTTTGAATTGAGTTTAGTTCGAAACAAGTGTAGATTAAAAGATTATTACAGTCTAGACTGTTTCAATTCGTTCGGTTTTGATTCTAATTTATCTTGAATTTTAAATTTTTTAAAATTAAAATGAAATTAACATTCTATATATTAGAATTCATAAACTTATAAAGCTTAGATTTAGTAAAAGAATTATATGGAACCTTTGTCAACCAATCTAATTAACGAGAAAAAAAATTAAATCAAACCAGTTTCCATTTAAAACCAGACTATTCCAAGCTGATTCTGGTCATAGTTCAACGAAGGATGCACGTAAGCGAGCACTGTTAAACGGTTACAATTAGAATCCTGTATTAAAACCATTCGACCTATCCAATTTCAAATTTGATGCATCATTTCCGGTTCTTCACAGGTCTAGCTTCTTGGTGACACACGTATGCTGCTGGTTTAATCTTCTTATAAATGATTTTCTTTCACCGGAACATCCAGCTTGTGACTCCATGGATTTAGACGGCTGGCTTCACACATTTTTATAGAATAATATAACATTGCGGCTCAATTTTCTTTTATGGGATGTGTTGTTCACACAGTACTGAAAAATGCCAGTTATATTCCATTGCGGTTAATCCCAGCCACGTTTTCAATCCACCACCTCTCGGCAATAGTGTTTGCTAAATGTGTTTGCTATTTTAGCAAAGTCAGAAATCTAATATATTGAAAAAGTAGATTATGATAAGAATTTAGAACAGCTAACAGTTATCCGCTCTCCTAAAACATCTAACCACTACTAAAACTGCCAGCATTGCCAGACAGAACCTTTAGTCTAGTTTTCCGAGAACCACACAATTAGTGAAGAATGCCAAATCAACTTAAGCCAACTACCTCATCTTCTCGTTCAAAACTCCTTAAGTTGCTGACAGAATAAAAACCAAACAAATACAGCACACCTACATTCCCACAGCTGGTGCGTTAATTCCATTGGAGCAAGTGATAAAATTCTTCTTTTACTTCATTAGGGGAGAGAAGGCAATAGATAAAAATGGCGATGATGCAAAAAAATTTACCGATCACTCATGGACACTTGTGAGATTAATCGAGCTTTTGACAGTTATGAAAGCTAATCCACGGAAATTAGAGGTGATAAGAAAGTATCCACAAGAAACAAGGCTGTGACAAAATGAAATATAACTTGGAAACAAAATCACATTATCCTAATTATAACAAAAAAAGAGCATATGATCGGCATAGTTTTGGGACTGAATATCACAAATACTTAAAAACACAAGAAAAATCATCCAAAAACCCAACATCAGCCTTCACCTACATCAGTAATAACTTTAATAACTTGTCATCCGGCCACTTTACTTCTCAGATGAGTTGGGTCCTCTCTTCTTGCCAAATCCCACAACTGTAATACAATAAAGAAAGAAACCAAACTTAGATCCTAGAAACACTCAACGCAGTTGAAGCTTTTATTCAAATTTGGCAACTTTGTTCAACTTCTCCTTGTAAGAAATAGTGAATATACCCATCTCAATTCAAACGGAAGACCAAAATAAAGCTTCCAAAAGATATCATCATTCTAAAGATTGTTGCTTTATACTCAGAATTCTAATTTCTATGAACCGTTAAACAGAATCCAAACTGTTACCGCCATGGTTTGCCAATACTAGTTTTATAACAAAAAAAACTGTTATGACGACATACAGAGATCCATAAAAAAAAACAAAATCCATTTTCCAGTTTGTAACAGTTCAGAATAAACATCAATAAGTCTATAACTTCAATCGAAGTTTTGCAAGGGAAAATATTCAGATCTAAAACGAATAAAGATGAGCACAGAAGACATTACCTGCGGTGACAAAGCGGCGGTTGTATTGCATTCTCTTATAGGCACGACCTCGTGGCCTCTTCTTCTTGTCTTGCTTTGCAACTTTAGGTGTTTGGCCTCTCACCTTACCAGCACGAGCCAAAGATCCGTGAACCTTACCTGCAAATCAAATATCCACCGTTCAAAAAAGAGATTGTTAGCTTCAACGACAAATAAGCGCTCACAATCAGAGGAACTGCGAGTGAGTATCTCGAGCTTTACCCATGGCGTCTTCTTCAGTTGCTGCTGCTGCGCGGGGACTGTAGCTTCAAGCTCGATCGAAGCGGTAACAACTATATGCAGCAACGAATGGAAAATTTAGGGTTAGGGTTTTGGCAGGATAATATAGCGAGATAGTGGGGGTCGCGGGCCGACTTAAGGATCAAAATGATAGTGAGTTGGCCAGGCGGCCCATAAAAAGACTACTGATGTTGGAGAGGCCAGGCCTCGTACAGCCTCGACGAGCTAAGCTACTTTCAACTCTCAAATAATAATTTTCTTTATTAACATTGAAACAACACAAAATTTGGATGAAAATATGAAGTCGTGACTGACCCAAAAAATCGATCCAACTGAATTAATTTGAAAATTCAGTTCGGTTTTTTATTTATTTTAATTTGATTCAATTTTTAATTTTAAAATTTTCGGTTATTTCAATTCGGTTCGGTTTTGATAAAAAAAAATCAAAAAAACCAAACTGAACCGATTTAGTGATAATAACATGTTATTTTCAATAATATAAAAAAATTAAATCATATTAAAATTAAAATATTTTAATTAAATTTTAAAATATTAAAAATAAAGGGTAAAATATAAAAAAATTATTAAAAATCGAAACCGATCAAACCGAACCGAATCGAACCGAATCAGACCGGTTCGGTTCGATTCGGTTTTTATAAATACTAAAATTTCGATTTTCAATTTATTCGATTCGATTCAATTTTAAACCGAACCGACCGAATGCTCAGTAATTATGATAATAATTAATATAATCAACCCTAAAAGCAAACAACCATGGCCCAACCCATAAAATGACCTAACCCAATTTTCATAGTATTAGCAACCAAATCAACAACATCCAAAAAAAGACATTGAAATCGAAAAAGTATTGTTAAGAAATCACTACACATGAACGGATAAATTATAAAGATAAAATGCAATAAAAAGATTTATAATTTTATAATTGATGATTCTTATACAATATTAAAAAAGTCTTAAAATAACAACTGAATCAAACAGAAAAAAATTTATTTTGAATATACTAAAATAAATCCATAAACAACCTAAATACTATAGTTGCAATCTCATATAGTTATGGAGAGATCATTTTAACCTAGCTATTGATTTGTCTATTCTACCGAACTCTATAATCCACCATTAATAACTGAAGCAAATCCTAAATTAAATAAGATAACAAGAAGATATCAAATAAAAACATAATTCCAAAGAAAACCTCACCATAGCAAGTACCAAATTAAACCCACCACTAAAAAAACAACTACAGACAACCCAAATGAGATGACTATGTAGGTCATTGTTGCTCTTTAAAAACTAAATACACACCTCCCAACTGTCCCGAAGGCATATTGTAATACCCGGCTAGAGTCTGGCGTCAGAAGTCCTGTAGTCCGGTGGAATTTCTGATGTCGGAAGCCTCTGAAAGGGTACGGATTATGTTTTCCTATGTTTTGAAAGCGTTTTCATGTGTTAAAGTGTTTAAAGAAGTAAGGTTTTGCAAGAAAAGCACCAAGGCAGAAAAGCCAAGGTTCGGCCACCGAAGGTGACTTTCGGCCGCCGAACATGCATGGCATTCGGGTTCTCATTCGGCCGCCGTAGTTGGTCTGGCCAGCCAACTATAAAAGGCCCTAGGTCAGTCAAATGGATAAGGTTTTCTTTCCATTTGCACGAGCTGAGGTGAGACTTGATCTTCCTTGAGTGATTTATGTGTTTTCTCAAATCTTTCATGGTTTTGAGGGATTTTCATGTGGTTTTGAAGTTTTTGAGCAAAAGAGCAAGTTTGGAAGCTTGGAGAGTTTGAGAGAGGATTTCTCCATATCTCCACGTAGGGATCGTTCAATCTCTTGTTTGGAAGAGGTAAGTGAAGATCCTGAACTTCCTTTCTTGATTTTGAAGGTTTTATGGGAGTTGTATGGGTAGTTATGCATGTTTAGGTTAAGGGAGGTTTTTGAGGATTTTGGTGTATCAGCATGGTTAAGTGTTGTTTGATGTGTTTGTTAGAGGTGTTAGGATAGGTTTAGACCTCTATATGCATGTTATATGGTATATGCTAGTTGGGAGTAGTTGCTATGTGTAATATCCGGCTAGAGTCTGGCATCGGAATTCCTGTCGTCCGGTGGAATCCAGGATGTCAGAATGCTCTAAGAGGGTAAGAGTTATGTTTTTTTAAAGTAATGTAGGATGTTTTCATGTTTTAAGTTAACAAGAACCGAAAAATTGAAAGAAAAGAACCAAGGCAGAAAAGTCAGGTTCGGCCGCCGAAGGTGAGGTTCGGCCGCCGAACATGCATGGCTTTCGGTTTCACGATAGGCCGCCGAAGGTGGTCTGGCCAGCCACCTATAAAAGGCCCTCAGTCGGTTGAACGGATAAGTATTGCCGTTTCTTTCACTTTCTGAGGTGAAACCCTGTCCTTCTTACGTTTTCTTCATGTTTTCATCAAATCATGCCAAGAGTTGATTGATTTTTATGGTTTTTTGAAGGTTTTGAGCTAAAAATACAAAGTTGTGAAGTTTGAAGAGTTTGAAAGAGAGTTACTCCAAAACTCCACGTTGGGATCGTTCATCTTCTTGGTTTCAAGAGGTAAGTGAAGATCCTAAGCTTGTTTTCATGTTTTCTGAAGGTTTTAAAAGGGTTTTGGGTAGAGTTGCATGAATAGGGTAAAAAGTGAGGGTTTGGGTGTTTGGTTGATAACAGCATGTTTATGTGTTATATGTGTTGTGTTGTTGGGGTTGTAGGTAGTTTCTGACCCCTTTGAGCATATACTTGGGTGTATGCAAGTTGCGGACTTGAGGTAGTTGAGATTGGGAGAGGTTTGTGCATTTTGGCGAGAGGCAGAGCAAGTTTCTGCCTTGCTGATGAACCCAGCTTCGGCCGCCGAAGAAAGGTTCGGCCGCCGAACCCCTGAGGAGGTGGCTTCGGCTGCCCAAGCTTGCCCCCGAGTTTTTGGACTTTCGGCTCTGGAGGGGAGTTTCGGCCGCCGAAGGTTAGAGACTTTCGTCTCTAGAGTGCCTTTCAGCCCCCGAAACTTGCCCCCGAAAGGGTTCGGCTGCCGAAAGTTGAGATTCGGCCGCCGAAGGTGCATGAGTTTCGGCTCTGGAGAAGACTTTCGACCGCCGAACCTGCCACGGAAAGTGTTCTGTCCAACCTTCCTTTGCATGCTTTGTATGGATGTTTGAGTGAGTTGAAGGGGATTCTTGGGGAGTTTAATAGAGTTGTTCATAAGCTAGTTTGGTCCCTCATTTGAGTTTATCTGTGCCTACACAGACCAGAGGAACTAGAGAGAGCAGCAGTGAGTACTGCTCCAGAGTGTACAGCGCCTGCAAAGTCAGTCCAGATAGCCAGAGGTGAGTGGAACTAAACGAATTCTTTTAATTGAGAAATGGAATGTTTTTAGCATATGTCATGCATCATGGGTATGCAGTAGGTTGATTGCATTAGAATTCATGAATATGTTGCATTGCATAGTTATTTGGTGATGTGGGTGAATGCTGAATGATTCAATAGTCACTGAGATAAGTCCAGGAGCCTTTGACTACGCCCTGGCAGGTATAGTAAAGTCCAGGAGCCTTTGACTACGCCCTTGCAATGGTAAGTACAGGTGTTATATACACATATACATATATGAGACAGGAAATCCAGGTGCCTTTGACTACGCCCTGGTATGAGATACTGGGACTATTTGGTGACAGGTTTACCCTTGATGTGGATTGTCTGTGTTATGATGCATTCCATAAGGTCATGTTTTAATGATATGTTTTACTGTTCTACTCACTGGGCTATAGAGCTCATCCCACTCCCTTAACCCCAGTCTTGTAGGTTCAATGTACAATGTACAGGGGAGATCAGCAGAGTACAGAAAGAATAACGAGAGTTGTAATAGCTTAGAATGGACATGTAATACTAAAGAGATGTACGAGTTGTGTATACAGTTACAGTCGTGCTTGACTTAGCTATGTTTGTGTTGTAAATCTTTGTATACATGGTTTGTTGATATAACTGTTGTACAGAGTATGTGAAAACCAAGGCTTAACAGGTATGAGTTAACCCATCTAGAGCAAGCTCTAGTCAGGGGTACAGAGTACAGAGTACAGAGATAGTGCATGCACAGGTTAAGCCTTGGTTCAGAAAAGAGTTTTATTTTTTTCACAGAAAATGTATGAACATGTATGAGATTTACAGGTACACAGAGAGTATAGCAGGCTTGCTACGGGTTCTGGCGGCCTTAAGCCGACCTGACTCCTAGCGCCGATGACGGTCCGTTTTGGGGTCGTTACACTATGCATGTTGGATAGGTTTTGGGTGAAGTTTGCATGAAACAGAGCAGGTTTCTGCCCAACGGGCAAAGCCAGGTTCGGCCGCCGAAGGAAGGTTCAGCCACCGAACCCCTTGTGGAGGCAGTTTCGGCTGCCAAAGCTTGCCCCCGAACATGTGGACTTTCGTCTCTGGAGGCAAGGTTCGGCCGCCGAAAGTGCTGCCGAAGGTTGAGTTTCGTCTTTGGATGAAACTTTCGGCTGCCGAAGGTGCCGCCGAACATGCATGAGTTTCATCTCTGGAGGGGAGTTTCGGCCGCCGAAAGTGCCCTGTCCAGCTTCCTTTTGCATGTTTTATGTGCTTGTTCTAGGATGCTTTAGAGGGTTTTTGGGGAGTTTCTTAGAGATGTTCTTGAGTTAGTTTGATCCCTCATTTCAGTCCACCTGTGTAGGAACGGACCAGAGGAACCAAGGAGTTCAGCAGTGAGCACTGCTTCAGAACCTGCAGAGTCAGTACAAAGTCAGCCAGAGGTGAGTGAAACTGAACTAAATCTTTTAAGATGAGAACTCAAACATTGTTAGCATGTTTCATGCATCATTTATGCCATGTTTATAGTATTGCATTAGTGAGCACGAAGATGTTGCATTAATCAGTGCATGTACAGATCGGGCGTAGCTTGGATTCATTAGCCCCCTAAATGAAGACCTGAGGAGCCCTGAAAGGGCCGGGCATACGGTACCATAGGGTGCTGAATGAAGACTTGAGGAGCTCCTTCGCGGGCTGGGCAATGTGGGGGAATTTTGAATTAGTCCGTTTGAGATTATGTGCTTTACTTGTGTTGTGATGCATTCCATGAGATCATGTGTTCTAACATGTTTTATATGTACTACTCACTGGGCTAGTATAGCTCACCCTCTCCCTTAACCCCAGTCTTGCAGGTTCAGAGTCCAGAGAGATCAGCAGGGTACAGATAAAGAGAAGAGTTATGTAATAGCTAGTGTGAACATGTAATTGTCAAAGATAGTGTATGTTGTATAGATGATGCTTGACCTTATGAGTTGTAATCCCTTTTGTATATACATGGTCGGTTATGAAAATGATTTTATTGTATATGAAAAACCAGGCTTAACAGTATATGAGTGGACCCGCCTAGAGCAAAGATGAGAGCTCTAGTAGGGGTTTTACAGTACAGAGATAGTGTATGCACAGGTTAAGCCTTGGAACAGAGAAAAGTTTTAATGTTTACAGAAAATGTATGATCATGTATGGGTTTTCACAGGTACTTCGAGTTCACAGCAGGCTTGCTACGGGTCCCGGCGGCCTTAAGCCGATCTGGATCTTAGCGCCGGTAGCAGTTCGGTTTCCGAGCTGTTATAGATTGGTATCAGAGCCCTAGGTTCATATGGTTGGACCTATAGAGAGAGAGTCGGGCTCCTAGAGGTCATAGATGGTCAAGCACCATAGGAAAGCATGTCCATTAGGATAGGATGTCAGTCCTGTCTATCTGATGTGTGAAATGCCATGATTCATGCATGTGCTATATGTTGCTTATGTGCTATGTTATGTGTGTTGTGTTCCAGAGAGTGAAGATGCGAGGAACTCGTCGATCCGCGAGATTGACTGGAGTCCCACTAGGAAGTGAGGGTACAGCTGCTCGTCCTCCTGTATTGCCAAGGGCAAGATCTCACAGGTCAAGCAGGGAAGGAACGTCACGAGACCCTAGAAGGTCTTCTGACGAGAGCAGAAGAGGAATAGACAGAGGAGGAAGATCAGAGGAAGAGAGAGAGGCTATGGATGTTGGTCAGAGCAGAGATGAAAGTATGGGTATAGGAAGGTCTGAAGAAGGTATGGGAGAGTCCCAAGGAGGCGCACAGGCCTCAGGGTTTAGCTATCCACCCTTTCCACAGGGCCCGGGGTATCCGATGGGAGGTACGTCGGATTTCTCCAGCTTTACCCCATATCCACCTTATATGCCATATATGCCTTATCCTTCTTTTTACCCACCATATCACATGTATCCACCCCCACCTTCTCATACAAGTCCAGCACAACCTGAACCTAGAGAAACAGTACCTCCACCACCACCAGAACCTGTAGCCCCTGTTGTTGAAGCACAGCAACCTAGTTCATCAGGGGGACATAAGGTGAAGATGACAGAGTACTTAAAGTTGGATGCTCCTAAATTCAATACAGGAGATGATCCCTTTGAGTATCTTAGTGCAGTCAGAATGATAACCAGTGAGTTGGGAGCTGATGAGAGCAGGGCCATTGAGATGGCAGGGTTCACATTAAAGTGCAAGAAAGCCAGAGAATGGTTCAAGAACTATGTGGACCCCAGAATAGACAGCATGATATGGGAAGAGTTCGCCAATGAGTTCGCAAGATGGGCTTTTCCTGACAGTTCCAGGGAGATGAAAATTGTCGAGTTCGAACAGCTGAGACAGACAGGAGATGAGCGTTGATGAGTATACAGATAAGTTCTTGGAATTGTTACCATACGTAGGTCAGGCATATGATACGGATCAGAAGAAGGCAAGGAGATATGCCACAAGGCTTCACCCCAGGTATTTCTCCTTGATTCTTCCAGCAGAGAAAGAGAGTTTCCACTCCATTGTGGATGCAACCAGAAAAATGGAGGCGAGTGCCATCATACGGGGAACAGGAAAGCAGCAGGTGGCACAGTCTTCGGATTCTAAGACCCTCAGTGCAGCAGTTTCTGGCAGCAGAAAAGGAGAGAAGTTTAAGTCCAAGAGAGGCAAGTTCTGGAGCAGGATTAAGTCAGGACTGGGAATGGGAAGCGGCTCCAGCTCTGGCACAGGCAGTCCAGTATGTCAGAAATGTGGGAAACCACACAGAGGAGTGTGTCTGATGGGATCTACAACCTGCTATAGATGTGGGCAAGAGGGACATATTGCACGAGAATGTCCCCAGGCGACCTTTATGGCACCATCCCAGCAGATGACCTTAGGCAGTGTAGCACAGCCAGCAGCTTCAGCCGTACCACAGAGCAGTGGCAGAGGTAGAGGAAGAGGGTCAGCCTCTTCATCAGGGATGGGTTCCCGAGGTGCAGGTCCGTCAGCCCCAGCACGGATTTTCACCATGACTCAACAGGAGGTAGATACATCGAACACAGTGGTGTCAGGTAATCTCATCATTGGGTGTTCAGAGGTGTATGCTTTGATGGACCCCGGTGCTTCTCACTCTTTCATTGCTTCTAGAGCCGCAGAGAGGTTGGGTTTGATAGTCTCCGAGTTAGAGTGTCCTCTCTGGGTCAGTGGACCTAGATGTGACCCATCATTGGCAGAGTCAGTCTGTCAAGTCAGTCCAGTGTGTATAGAGAGTAGATACCTTCCAGCTGACCTTGTGGTTCTAGAGTTGGCAGATTTTGATGTCATTCTAGGGATGGATTGGTTATCTACGTATAATGCTACCTTGAACTGCAGGGACAAGGTAGTCAGTTTCAGAGACCAGGATGGGTCAGAGTGTGTCTTCAGAGGAGACAGGAGAGGGACACCAAGAGGTTTGATATCAGCCCTTCAGGCTCATCGGTTGTTGAGGAGGGGTTGTCAGGGGTTCCTAGCTCATGTGAGAGAGCTAGACATGCAGGTTAGGGAACCATCCTCAATACCAGTTGTTAGAGAGTTCCCAGATGTGTTTTCTGAAGAGCTTCCAGGACTACCACCTAATAGGAAAATAGAGTTCGAGATAGAGTTAATGCCTGGTACGAGACCGATCTCTATTCCTCCCTACAGGATGGCACCAGCAGAGCTGAGAGAAGTGAAAGAGCAGTTACAGGAGTTGGTAGACAAGGGTTTCATCCGCCTGAGTACCTCACCTTGGGGTGCTCCAGTACTGTTTGTCAGGAAGAAGGATGGACCTCTTAGACTTTGTATCGACTACAGGCAGTTGAACAAGGTCACTACCAAGAACAAGTATCCTCTACCCAGGATCGATGATCTCTTCGACCAGCTGTCAGGAGCAGGATGTTTCTCTAAGATAGATCTGAGATCCGGATACCATCAGTTGAGAATCAGGGAATAGGATGTACCTAAGACAGCTTTCAGGACCAGATATGGGAATTATGAGTTCCTAGTAATGCCGTTCGGGTTAACTAACGCCCCTGCAGCATTCATGGATCTCATGAACAGAGTTTTCAGAGAGTACCTGGATCACTTTGTGATTGTCTTTATAGATGATATCTTAGTGTACTCCAGGGATGCAGAGGAGCATGCCCAGCATCTGAGGATAGTCTTGCAGACTTTGAGGGAGCATGGCTTGTATGCCAAGTTCTCTAAGTGCGAGTTCTGGCTGAGGAGCATTTCTTTCTTGGGGCATGTAGTATCAGATGATGGTATAGCAGTGGACCCCAAGAAGGTAGAGGCAGTAGCCAACTGGCCTACACCCATGACAGTAACAGAGATCAAGAGTTTCCTGGGTTTGGCAGGCTACTATCGGAGGTTCGTTCAGGACTTCTCGAAGATTGCTGCTCCGATGACCAGATTGACTAGAAAGAACCAGAAGTTCATATGGTCAGAAGAGTGTGAAGAGAGTTTTGAGGAGCTAAAGAGACGGTTGACTTCAGCACCGGTGTTAGCTCTGCCGATCAGTGATGAAGACTTCACAGTGTTCTGTAATGCATCCCGAGTGGGATTAGGTTGTGTGTTGATGCAGAAAGATAGAGTGATAGCTTATGCTTCTAGACAGCTGAAGAAGCACGAGCTGAACTATCCTACACACGATCTGGAGATGGCAGCAGTTATCTTTGCACTCAAGATGTGGAGGCATTACCTCTATGGGGTAAAGTGTGAGATCTTCACAGATCATAAGAGCCTGCAGCACATCTTGAGTCAAAGAGAGCTAAACTTGAGGCAGAGGCGGTGGGTAGAATTGCTCAGTGATTATGATTGCAAGATTCAGTATCATCCGGGTAAGGCTAATGTTGTAGCTGATGCCTTAAGCCAGAAGTCACTCGGCAGTTTATCCCATATTACAGCAGAGAGGAGGCCGGTGGTGAAGGATTTCTACAAGCTCATGGAAGAATGGTTACAGTTAGAGTTATCTGGTACAGGTGCTTTGATTGCACAGATGAGAGTTACACCCGTGTTTCTAGAGCAGGTAGCTCTGAAACAGCATGAGGACCCTGAGTTAGTGAAGATTGCCAGGACTGTTCAGTCAGGCAACAGTGCAGAGTTCAGATTTGACAGTGAAGGGATTCTTCGTCATGGGAAGAGGTTATATGTACCAGATGACAGCAGTTTAAAGGAGGACATTATGAGGGAAGCTCATAATGCAAGGTATAGCGTTCACCCTGGAGCCACCAAGATGTATCAAGAGCTGAGAAGAGTGTATTGGTGGCCAACGATGAAGAGAGAAGTGGCACAGTATGTGTCAGCCTGTGAAACATGTCAAAGGGTGAAGCTAGAGCACCAGAAGCCGGCTGGAATGCTTAACCCACTATCGATTCCAGAGTGGAAGTGGGAGAATATAGCGATGGATTTTGTAGTGGGGTTACCGGCGACGTCCAACAGGCTAGACTCCATATGGGTGATTGTGGATAGACTGACTAAATCTGCTCACTTCATTCCAGTTAGGAGTAACTATTCTGTGGACAAGCTAACGCAGGTGTATGTAGAAGAGATAGTAAGGCTGCATGGAGTTCCTGTGTCAATCGTATCAAATAGAGGACCTCAGTTCACCTCCAGGTTTTGGCGGAGTCTACAAGCTGCTATGGGCACGAGGTTGGATTTTAGCACTGCTTTCCATCCACAGACAGACGGTCAATCAGAAAGGACCATCCAGACAATAAAGGATATGCTCCGAATGTGTGTGTTAGACTTTGGCGGTTCTTGGAGGCAGCATCTACCTCTGGTGGAGTTTGCCTACAATAACAGCCATCATGCTAGCATAGGGATGGCTCCTTATGAAGCTCTGTATGGGAGGAAGTGTAGAACACCTGTTTGCTGGGAAGAGGTCGGAGAGAAGGCTCTTGCAGGGCAGAGTTAGTCGAGATTACCAGCAGATTAGTGCCTATCATCAGAGAGAGGATCAGAACAGCTGTCAGCAGACAGAAAAGCTATGCAGATGTCTGTAGGAAGCAGATAGAGTTCCAGGAGGGGGATATGGTTTTGCTGAAGGTGTCTCCAATGAAGGGCGTGGTTCGCTTTGGGAGAAAGGGTAAGCTAGCTCCACGATACATTGGTCCCTTTGAGATTCTGCAGAGGATCGGGAATGTGTCGTACAAGCTGGATTTACCTGCATCTATGGAAAGAATCCATCCGGTTTTTCATGTTTCTATGCTATAAAAATTTGTGTCAGATCCGGGCCAGGTTCTCAGTGAGCCTGATGTGGAGATCCTAGGAGATCTCACATATGTAGAGCAGCCCAGATCAGAAAGTTGAGAAACAAGGAAATTCCGATGGTAAAAGTCTTGTGGAACCACCATAACCTAGAAGAGTGCACCTGGGAGACACGAGAGTCTATGCTCCAGCAATACCCATATCTGTTTTGAGGTTAGTTTTCCCCTTTTCTATGTGTTTATGTGCTTCGTGTTTGAGGAACATTCGGGGACGAATGGTCTTAAGGGGGGGAGAATGTAATACCCGGCTAGAGTCCGGCGTCGGAAGTCCTGTAGTCCAGTGGAATTTCTGATGTCGGAAGCCTCTGAAAGGGTACGGATTATGTTTTCCTATGTTTTGAAAGCGTTTTCATGTGTTAAAGTGTTTAAAGAAGTAAGGTTTTGCAAGAAAAGCACCAAGGCAGAAAAGCCAAGGTTCGGCCGCCGAAGGTGACTTTCGGCCGCCGAACGTGCATGGCATTCGGGTTCTCATTCGGCTGCCGTAGTTGGTCTGGCCATCCAACTATAAAAGGCCCTAGGTCGGTCAAATGGATAAGATTTTCTTTCCATTTGCACGAGTTGAGGTGAGACTTGATCTTCCTTGAGTGATTTATGTGTTTTCTCAAATCTTTCATGGTTTTGATGGATTTTCATGTGGTTTTGAAGTTTTTGAGCAAAAGAGCAAGTTTGGAAGCTTGGAGAGTTTGAGAGAGGATTTCTCCATATCTCCACGTAGGGATCGTTCAATCTCTTATTTGGAAGAGGTAAGTGAAGATCCTGAACTTCCTTTCTTGATTTTGAAGGTTTTATGGGAGTTGTATGGGTAGTTATGCATGTTTAGGTTAAGGGAGGTTTTTGAGGATTTTGGTGTATCAGCATGGTTAAGTGTTGTTTGATGTGTTTGTTGGAGGTGTTAGGATAGGTTTAGACCTCTTTATGCATGTTATATGGTATATGCTAGTTGGGAGTAGTTTCTATGCATGTTGGATAGGTTTTGGGTGAAGTTTGCATGAAACAGAGCAGGTTTCTGCCCAACGGGCAAAGCCAGGTTCGGCCGCCGAAGGAAGGTTCGGCCGCCGAAGGAAGGTTCGGCCGCCGAACCCCTTGTGGAGGCAGTTTCGGCTGCCAAAGCTTGCCCCCGAACATGTGGACTTTCGTCTCTGGAGGCAAGGTTCGGCCGCCGAAAGTGTCGCCAAAGGTTGAGTTTCGTCTCTGGACGAGACTTTCGGCTGCCGAAGGTGCCGCCGAACATGCATGAGTTTCGTCTCTAGAGGGGAGTTTCGGCCGCCGAACCTGCCGCCGAAAGTGCCCTGTCCAGCTTCCTTTTGCATGTTTTATGTGCTTGTTCTAGGATGCTTTAGAGGGTTTTTGGGGAGTTTCTTAGAGATGTTCTTGAGTTAGTTTGGTCCCTCATTTCAGTCCACCTGTGTAGGAACGGACCAGAGGAACCAAGGAGTTCAGCAGTGAGCACTGCTTCAGAACCTGCAGAGTCAGTACAGAGTCAGCCAGAGGTGAGTGGAACTGAACTAAATCTTTTAAGATGAGAACTCAAACATTGTTAGCATGTTTCATGCATCATTTATGCCATGTTTATAGTATTGCATTAGTGAGCACGAAGATGTTGCATTAATCAGTGCATGTACAGATCGGGCATAGCTTGGATTCATTAGCCCCCTAAATGAAGACCTGAGGAGCCCTGAAAGGACCAGGCACACGGTACCATAGGGTGCTGAATGAAGACCTGAGGAGCTCCTTTGCGGGTCGGGCAATGTGGGGGAATTTTGAATTAGTCCGTCTGAGATTATGTGCTTTACTTGTGTTGTGATGCATTCCATGAGATCATGTGTTCTAACATGTTTTATATGTACTACTCACTGGGCTAGTATAGCTCACACTCTCCCTTAACCCCAGTCTTGCAGGTTCAGAGTCCAGAGAGATCAGCAGGGTACAGATAAAGAGAAGAGTTATGTAATAGCTAGTGTGGACATGTAATTGTCAAAGATAGTGTATGTTGTATAGATGATGCTTGACCTTATGAGTTGTAATCCCTTTTGTATATACATGGTCGGTTATGAAAATGATTTAATTGTATATGAAAAACCAGGTTTAATAGTATATGAGTGGACTCGCCTAGAGCAAAGATAAGAGCTCTAGCAGGGGTTTTACAGTACAGAGATAGTGTATGCACAGGTTAAGCCTTGGAACAGAGAAAAGTTTTAATGTTTACAGAAAATGTATGATCATGTATGGGTTTTCACAGGTACTCCGAGTTCACAGCAGGCTTGCTACGGGTCCCGGCGGCCTTAAACCGATCTGGATCCTAGCGCCGGTAGCAGTTCGGTTTCCGGGTTGTTACACATATGACCCTAAAAAACCTTCCAAGTACCCTTGTTTCACTTTTGACTATTTATCTTTCTCTTTTCGTTTTAGTTTTACAAATTTATTCATGCTGGGTTGTGTCTATCTTATTCTTTTTTTTTTTTAAGTAACTCTGAAAATGCTACGGTCTTGACGTGTAATGAGAAATTTTTTCAATGGTACAAAAAAAAGTTTTACTATCTCATGTTTCAAATGTAAAATAAATAAATAAACAAGAAAAGAATCAATAAGGTTTCATGTGAATCAATACCGCAATCGGGACTCGCGAAACTCCAACGCCATTCTCTCTCTTCCTAATTTCTAGATCTACATCTTGTAAGCTTTAATGTGTTGTTTAGTCTAGTTTTCTGGCACAGTTAAGGGATTTATTTTTAGCTTGGTTTTCTCATTTGATCTAAAGTTTTCGATTCTCTTTTTGGCCTGTTCTTATTGCTTGTTTTATGATGCCTAGGGTTCTTGTATCTAAGAGGCATGTTTAAAAGATGGTTGTTAGAGCTCAACGGTTGGAAGACCCTCTGTTCTTGGTACTCTCGGCATTATTCACTCTCTTCGACGGCGACGTGCGTCTCCATTGAGGGGGTCCTCAAGGAGCCACCTGAAGGTACCAAGCAGAAGATTGAGCCCCGAGTAGAACAAGTGCTCCATGTTGGACCCGTGGACCCCTAAGTACCCAATTCCCAAAACCAAGCTAACATTAAAGTTATTGAGGGATCATATTCATCTTCAACTCAACCCAGAACTAATACGATAAAATATCTGAACTTATTATCAATGCTGTGGATTTTATTCATATTAATTTTGATCATTGGAATATATGACATTGATGTGGTTTGATCCTATTTATCTTTTTATGGCTAAAAAATTTTGCTTAGTTTTAACTTTGAGAATATGCTATTCAATTGCGGAATTAAACTTAATATGTAAGTGGTAATATATAAAAATGTGTCCTTTTAGATCATGACACTTGTGCTATTTCCCTCTTCTTAATAATAATAGAATACACCGTGAATAAATACATTTCGAGATGAGCAGCTACCCTACCTCTTAAGGACTAGGGCATGAAGAGTATCCTAAATTATTCGACCTTGAATGCATGAGTAAAGGTGTTCGAATTGTCACTTACTCGGATGACCGTACAATGCTTTAAATGCGCGTGTTTTAGCCACCCTAATGTAATGTGTGTCAAAAAATGGCATGGTTTTAAATTGATTCAACATTAAATGAGTCAACCGCATATAATTAATAAGTCATCTGAAAAATATGCTAAAAGTATATATGTTTATTCTAAAGGAACATATCGTAGTTGTACCTTGTATGACCGAGGATATATATACTCCTTCTATCCTCGAAGAAAGGGGTTTCACTTGGTCTTTCTCTAACTTCTTTACTCTCTCTATAACTCCAATTTCAATCTTTTCGAAAAACATTCCCATTATTTTTACTATCCTCACTTATTAAGCTAAGCTCATTTATTTTTCCGATAAAACTCTAATTTCAGTCCATATGTCACCGTCTTGTAAACTCCTAAATTTTAATTTTATCAGTAAGTTTTGTTTGAAATATAAAAAATCCTTTGAGTGTGTATATGAATTATGAAATGAATTTAGAAATATCTTAATATTAGTTTGAAACCAAATTCCTGCATTGATTTGAGTTAATAGGCTCTTTTTTTTTTTCAATTAATCCCAATAATTAAACGTTTTAGTGATTACGTTTATAACTAGCTAGTGATTCTCTTGCTTTGCATAGCAAGTTTTTTTCTCTTCTCTTGAGTGTGGTTGATCCTGTTTTTTTATTTTTCTATATAGTCTTTCATTTCTTTCACGCGTCTTCTTTTTCTCTTCTATTTTATTCTGGTTCTTTAAAGTGTGGAGGTATGGAAGATCGCTTGGTTGAAGAAATTTACGGTCGTTTGCACATTAGGGAGGAGGAGGATAGGTTGGATTATGCTGAGGAGTCTGCTACAGGGAAAAAATCTATCCCTGTTCATTTCCAGTGGTATTGTTTGGTGGGGCGTGTTTTGACGGAAAGACCTATAAATTTCAATTCATTTCAACATGTTCTTGCTCTTGCTTGGAAGCCTACTGTAACGACCCGGAAAACCGACCCGTTACCGGCACTAGGGTCCAGATCGGCTTAAGGCCGCCGGGACCCGTAGCAAGCCTACATACATCCTGTATACCTGTTTAATCCCATACATGATCAACAAACATACTTAAGAATTAAAACTTTTCTTTTTCTTCATACACCAAACTCAACCTGTGCATGCACTGTATTCATTATATACATAAACATTAATCCCTCTGTGGGATTTCATCAAAGCCTCAATGGCAATATAAAATCTGTGTTGAGTTGGTTCACATACACATCATATAATAAGATCATGTACATACCAAGGGATTAACATATACTATGGTCAAGCACAAATCTATCCTCAATAACATAGTTACATAAACATAACTGTTCAAACTTTACATTACATTCTTATCATATGTCATGTCCACATACTCTAGCTATTACATACATATGACTTGACTTCACTCTAGCCGACTTCTTGATCTCTCCTGTACCTGCAACTCTGGGGATAATGGGAGTGGGGTGAGCTAAAAGCCCAGTGAGCGGAAACTAAAAACATTTGTTTTAATTCCTCCATTTTTAGGTACATTATTATTCATTTTTATTTTTATTATCAAATAACTTTTATTTTCATTCTTTTTCTTATTCATGCTTTCATGTATGCGTCATAACACAAACATTTCACAACAAGGATGAACTTGTCACCATTTAGCCCCTATCCTTCTTACTTATACATGCCGGGGGCGTAGAGCCGTAGCAGGCACACCCGGACTTCCATCATCAATCATAGTGCCAGGGGCGTAGAGCCGTAGCAGGCACACCTGGACTCACATAGGCTATCATGTCATACGAGGGCTAATGGATCATTCAATGTTCATCCACATCAACAACAAATTATGCAATGCAACATATTCGTGCATTCTAATGCAAGCAACCTAATATTGCATGGCATAATGATGCATGGGCAATGCTTTATGATTCATTCATTTATTCAATTACTTTAAAACTTAAGGGGTTGTTCCACTCACCTGGTAACTGAAGCTTGACAACGAACTCTGAACAACTATCTCACAACCGGGGGTCTCGGTTCCTCGGGTCCGAACCTACACAGGTGGACTCAAATGAGGCACCAAACATACATGAACGTGACTCTGAAAAGCTCCCCAAAAACCCCCTAAAACATCCTGAAAACATCACATGAAAACATGCAAGAAATGGCTGAACAGGGCACTTTCGGCGGCAGGTTCGGCGGCCGAAAGTCCCTCTGCAGCCGAAAGTCATGCAGGTTCGGCGGCACTTTCGGCGGTCGAACCTCCCAGACAGAGACGAACCTTGAGTTTCGGGGGCAGGCTTCGGCAGCCGAAACTGCCTCCACAAGGGGGTTCGGCGGCCGAAAGTCACTTCGGCGGCCGAACCTGAGTTTCTGCTGAAGGGCAGAAACTTGGCTCCCTTGTGTCCACAGCCTCCAAAACGCCTCAAAACCTGCATAAACTTGATTCTACTCATGCATACACATCATACCAGTTCCTAGGGGCCTCATACAAACATATGCCCCAACTACAACACTTCAAACACACATCAAGCAAGCCACATTGTTCAAAAATCACATAAACCTAACATATGCTCAACTAACTCTAACATGCTTCTCTACCCCTTAAAACTTCATGAAACTCATTTGAAACATACATTGAGCTTAAGATCGGCTCTTACCTCTTGAAGATCGAGGAAGAGACGACTCAACTCGGAGATCCAAGCACGAGAGCTCCTGAGTTTCCAAAGCTCCAAAACTTGCCTTTAAAGCTTAAAACTTGCAATGTGGGTTTAAAACTCAAGAAAGATGGAGGAGATCTAGTGAAAGAACACAAGATTTGAGGAGAGGGAGATCGGAAGCTTGTTGTGGCCGAAAATGGGAGAAAACCTCGCCCATTTCGGCTAAGGGTCCCTTTTATAGTGGCTGGCCAGGCCACGTTCGGGGGCCGAAGGTGCCTCCGCATGCATGCAAGGTTCGGCGGCCGAACTTGGAGTTCGGCGGCCGAACCTGCATTTCCCTCACTCAAAACTTTCGGGCGCCTAAAGTCCCTCCGAAAGCATGCATGTTCGGCGGCCGAACCTGGGTTTTCCTCCAAAGATTTTTCATGCAAAAACTCATTTAATTCTTACTTAAAAAATATGAAAACATTTCATAAAATCATGGTTTTACCCTTCTAGAGGTTTCCGACATCCGAGGTCCCACCGGACGGTAGGGATTCCGATACCGGAGTCTAGCCGGGTATTACATTCTCCCCCCCTTAAGAACATTCGTCCCCGAATGTTCCTCAACTAACATATAAAGCATGGCATCAATCATAACATACAACATATCATACATGCAACACATAGAACAACTAACACTCACCTCAAAACAGATGGGGGTACTGCTGGAGCATGGACTCCCGTGTCTCCCATGTGCATTCCTCTAAGTTGTGGTGGTTCCAAAGGACCTTTACCATCGGGATTTCCTTGTTCCTCAACTTTCTGATCTGAGTGTCTAGGATCCGCACTGGCTGTTCTACATAGGTGAGATCCTCATGGATCTCCATATCAGGCTCACTAAGAACCTTGCCCGGATCTGACACGAACTTCCTCAACATGGAAACATGGAAAACCGGATGGATTCTCTTCATAGAAGCAGGCAAGTCCAGCTTGTACGATACATTCCCAATCCTTTGCAGGACTTCAAAGGGTCCAATGTACCGCGGAGCTAGCTTACCCTTCTTACCAAACCGAACCACCCCTTTCATCGGAGACACCTTGAGCAATACTAGATCCCCCTCCTGAAACTCTACCTGTTTCCTGCGGATGTCTGCATAACTTTTCTGCCTGCTGGTGGCAGTCTTTATCCTTTCTCTGATCATGGGCACCACCCTGCTGGTAATCTCTACAAGCTCAGGCCCTGCTAAGGACCTCTCTCCTACCTCTTCCCAGCAAACGGGTGACCTGCACTTCCTCCCATATAAAGCTTCATATGGAGCCATCCCTATGCTAGCATGATAGCTGTTATTGTAGGCAAACTCCACCAAAGGTAGATGTTGCTTCCAAGAACCACCAAAATCTAGCACGCACATTCTGAGCATATCTTCTACGGTCTGGATGGTCCTCTCTGACTGTCCATCGGTCTGGGGGTGGAAGGCAGTACTGAAATCTAACCTGGTACCCATAGCACTCTGCAGACTCCGCCAAAACCTGGAGGTGAACTGGGGCCCTCTATCTGACACTATAGATACCGGGACCCCATGTAGTCTGACGACTTCATCCACATAAACCTGCGCTAACTTATCCACAGAGTAGTTGCTCCTAACTGGAATGAAGTGAGCAGATTTGGTGAGTCTGTCCACAATCACCCATATGGAGTCTAGTCTGTTGGATGTTGCCGGTAACCCCACTACGAAGTCCATAGCTATGTTCTCCCATTTCCATTCTGGAATAGGTAGCGGGTTAAGCATTCCAGCCTGCTTCTGATGCTCTAGTTTCACCCTCTGACACACATCGCAGGCTGACACGAACAGTGCCACGTCCTTCTTCATAGCTGGCCACCAATACACTCTCTTCAGATCCTGATACATCTTGGTGGCTCCAGGGTGAACACTATACCTGGTATTATGGGCTTCCCCCATAATATCTCCCTTCAGACCAATGTCATCTGGCACACATAATCTGTTCCCGTAGCGGAGGATCCCCTTATCATCAAATCTGAACTCACTATCTTTGCCTGACTGAACCGTCCTGGCAATCTTCACTAACTCTGGGTCCTCATGCTGTTTCTGAGCCACCTGCTCCAGAAACACTGGTGTTACCTTCATCTGTGCAATCAAAGCACCTGTGCCAGACAACTCCAACTGTAATCCCTCACTCATAAGTCTGTGGAACTCCTTCACCACCGGCCTCCTCTCTGCTGAAATGTGGGATAGACTGCCGAGTGATTTCCGGCTTAGGGCGTCTGCCACAACATTCGCCTTACCCGGATGGTACTGAATCTTGCAATCGTAGTCACTCAACAGCTCTACCCATCTCCTCTGCCTCAAGTTCAGTTCTCTCTGACTCAGGATGTACTGCAAGCTCTTATGATCTGTGAAGATCTCACACTTTACCCCATAAAGGTAATGCCTCCACATCTTGAGTGCAAAGATCACTGCCGCCATCTCCAGGTCATGTGTGGGGTAATTCAGCTCATGCTTCTTCAGCTGTCTAGAAGCATAAGCGATCACCCTCTCATTTTGCATTAGCACACAACCCAGTCCCACACGGGACGCATCACAATATACTGAGAAGTCATCATCACCTTTTGGCAGAGCTAACACCGGTGCTGAAGTCAACCTCCTCTTAAGCTCCTCAAAGCTTTCCTCACACTGATCGGTCCATATGAACTTCTGATTCTTCTTTGTCAATTTGGTCATAGGAGCAGCAATCTTTGAGAAGTCCTGAACGAACCTCCTGTAGTAACCTGCTAAACCCAAAAAACTTTTGATCTCGGTCACTGTGGTGGGTCTAGGCCAGTTAGCTACAGCCTCTACCTTCTTGGGGTCTACTTCAATACCCTGTTCTGACACAATGTGCCCCAAGAATGAAATGCTCCTAAGCCAAAACTCACACTTGGAGAACTTGGCATACAAGCCATGCTCTCTCAAGGTCTGCAAAACTATCCTCAGGTGATGGGCATGCTCCTCTGCATTTCTGGAATACACTAAGATATCGTCTATGAAGACAATAACGAAGTGATCCAGATACTGACTGAATACTCTGTTCATGAGGTCCATGAATGCTGCAGGGGCGTTGGTCAACCCAAACGGCATCACAAGGAACTCATAGTGCCCATACCTGGTCCTGAAAGCTGTCTTCGGTACATCTTCATTCCTTATCCTCAACTGATGGTACCCTGATCTCAGATCTATTTTGGAGAAACAACCTGCTCCTGCTAGCTGGTCGAATAGATCGTCGATCCTCGGCAAAGGGTACTTGTTCTTGATGGTGGCTTTGTTCAACTGTCTGTAGTCGATACAAAGCCTAAGGGATCCATCCTTTTTCTTTACAAAGAGCACTGGAGCACCCCAAGGTGAGGTACTCGGTCGGATGAAACCCTTGTCCACCAGTTCTTGCAACTGTTCCTTTAGCTCTTTCAACTCTGCTGGCGCCATCCTGTAGGGAGGGATAGAGATAGGCCTAGTTCCAGGCATCAGCTCTATTTCAAACTCTATCTCCCTTGCAGGTGGTAGTCCTGGAAGCTCGTCTGGGAAAACATCTAAGAACTCACTCACCACAGGCACTGAGACGGGCTCTCTGACATGACTATCTAACTCCCTCACATGAGCTAGAAACCCCTGACATCCCCTCCTAAGCAACCTACGAGCCTGAAGAGCTGAGATCAGACCTCTAGGTGTACCCCTCTTGTCTCCTCTGAAGACGACCTCTGACCCATCCTGATCTCTGAATCTGACTACCTTGTCTCTACAGTCCAAGGTAGCACCATGGGTCGATAACCAATCCATCCCTAGAATGACGTCAAAATCTGTCAAATCTAGAACCACGAGGTCGGCGGAAAGGCATCTTCCCTCTATGAAAACTGGACTACATTGGCAGACTGCCTCTGCCACTGACGGGTCACACTTGGGTCCACTGACCCATAGGGGACACTCTAACCCAGAGACCATCAATCCTACCCTCTCCACGACTCTCGGAGCAATAAAAGAATGAGATGCACCCGGGTCCATTAAGGCATACACATCTGAACAACCAATGATGAGATTACCTGCCACCACGGTGTTGGATGTGTTGGCCTCCTGCTGAGTCATTGTGAAGATCCGTGCCGGAGCTGATGGACCTTCACCTCTGTATCCTGCTGATGAAGAGGCTGACCCTCTCTCTCTGCCTCTGCCACTGGCCTGTGTTGCGGCTGGAGCTACTGGCTGCACCACACTGCCGGAGGTTGTCTGCTGAGACGGTGCTGTAAAGGCTCCTCTAGGACAGTCTCGAGCCAAATGACCCGCCTGTCCGCATCTGAAACATGTGTTTGTCCCTGCCAGACATACTCCCTTGTGTGGTCTCCCACATCTCATACATGCTGTAACCTCTGCGCCAGAGCTTGAGCCACTGCCTAAACCCAGACCTGACTTGATCTTGTTCCAGAACTTATTCTTCTTAGATTTTCTGTGGCCTCTGTCCCACTTCTTATTGCCTGCAACTGCTGTACTCAGAGAAGAAGAGTCTACCCTTTCCCCACCTGGGGTCTTGGAACCAGAAGACTGTGCCACTGACTGTTTTACCTTCCCCTCAACGATAGCACTAGCCTCCATTCTCCTAGCCATATCCACTATGGCATGGAAACTCTCCCTCTCTGCTGACTGTACCAAAGAGGAATACCTGGAGTGCAGTCTCATAATATATCTCCTCGACTTCTTTTGATCTGTGTCCAAATTCAGCCCAGCATATGGCAACAACTCCAGGAACCTTTCTGTGTACTCGTCTACGCTCATGTCATCAGTTTGCCTCAACTGCTCGAATTCTATCATCTTCAATTCCCTTGAACTATCAGGGAAAGCCCATCCTGCAAACTCGTTTGCAAACTCTTCCCAATTCATACTGTCCACTCTCGGGTTCACATAATTCTTGAACCATTCCCGTGCCTTCTTGCACTTAAACGTGAACCCGGCCATCTGAATGGCTCTACTGTCGTCAGCCCCTATCTCATCTGTAATTGCCTTGACCCGCTCCAAGTACACGAACGGATCATCACCGGTTTCAAACTGGGGAGCACCCAGCTTCATATAATCGGTCATCTTGACCTTGCTCCCTCCAGATGAGGTAGGTTTGGGTACTTGTGTTTCCGGGACAGTAGATACTGGTGGTGGTGGAGGTACAACATCCCCTGGGGTAGGGTTTGCTGTACTGGTAAAGGGAGGTGGAGGTGGGTACATGGGGTACTGAGAGTATGGTGGGTAGTAAGGTGGGTATGGCATATGTGGAGGATAAGGGCTAAAACTGGGGTAATCCGATGTACCTCCCATCGAATACCCTGGATGGTGTGAATAGGGTGGGTAGTGATGTGGCTGGACATAACTCGAGGCCTGAGTGCCTCCTTCTGATTCTCCCATGCCCTCTTCCGGCATGCTCACACCTAGACTGCCATCCCTCCTCTGGTCTACTTCCATATCCTCAGACATTCCTCCCTGCACTGTTCCCCTTACTGATCTGCTTCTTCCCAGATCTAAAGACCTTCTAGGGTCTCTAGCTACTCTGTCTCTGTTGGACCTACTGGACATTGCCCTAGGCAATGCTGGAGGACGGGCATCAGTGCCCTCGTCCTGAGGTGGCACTCCAGTCAATCGTGCAGATCGACGAGTTCCTCTCATTCTATCTTCTGAAAAACAGCACATAGCATAAACAATCATTAGCATCATATGGTTCATGTGGAAACACATGAACCCTCATCACATACATAGCATCACATCATAGCATTTATGCACATGCATATCATCATGGCATATCATATCATCATATTGACAGGACTCTACATCCTATCCTAGTGGACATGATTTTCCTGGTGTGCTTGACCTTCTAGAACATCTATGAGCCCGACACTCTAGGTCCGATCATATGAACCTAGGGCTCTGATACCACTCTGTAACGACCCGGAAAACCGACCCGTTACCGGCACTAGGGTCCAGATCGGCTTAAGGCCGCCGAGACCCGTAGCAAGCCTACATACATCCTGTATACCTGTTTAATCCCATACATGATCAACAAACATACTTAAGAATTAAAACTTTTCTTTTTCTTCATACACCAAACTCAACCTGTGCATGCACTGTATTCATTATATACATAAACATTAATCCCTCTGTGGGATTTCATCAAAGCCTCAATGGCAATATAAAATCTGTGTTGAGTTGGTTCACATACACATCATATAATAAGATCATGTACATACCAAGGGATTAACATATACTATGGTCAAGCACAAATCTATCCTCAATAACATAGTTACATAAACATAACTGTTCAAACTTTACATTACATTCTTATCATATGTCATGTCCACATACTCTAGCTATTACATACATATGACTTGACTTCACTCTAGCCGACTTCTTGATCTCTCCTGTACCTGCAACTCTGGGGATAATGGGAGTGGGGTGAGCTAAAAGCCCAGTGAGCGGAAACTAAAAACATTTGTTTTAATTCCTCCATTTTTAGGTACATTATTATTCATTTTTATTTTTATTATCAAATAACTTTTATTTTCATTCTTTTTCTTATTCATGCTTTCATGTATGCGTCATAACACAAACATTTCACAACAAGGATGAACTTGTCACCATTTAGCCCCTATCCTTCTTACTTATACATGCCGGGGGCGTAGAGCCGTAGCAGGCACACCCGGACTTCCATCATCAATCATAGTGCCAGGGGCGTAGAGCCGTAGCAGGCACACCTGGACTCACATAGGCTATCATGTCATACGAGGGCTAATGGATCATTCAATGTTCATCCACATCAACAACAAATTATGCAATGCAACATATTCGTGCATTCTAATGCAAGCAACCTAATATTGCATGGCATAATGATGCATGGGCAATGCTTTATGATTCATTCATTTATTCAATTACTTTAAAACTTAAGGGGTTGTTCCACTCACCTGGTAACTGAAGCTTGACAACGAACTCTGAACAACTATCTCACAACCGGGGGTCTCGGTTCCTCGGGTCCGAACCTACACAGGTGGACTCAAATGAGGCACCAAACATACATGAACGTGACTCTGAAAAGCTCCCCAAAAACCCCCTAAAACATCCTGAAAACATCACATGAAAACATGCAAGAAATGGCTGAACAGGACACTTTCGGCGGCAGGTTCGGCGGCCGAAAGTCCCTCTGCAGCCGAAAGTCATGCAGGTTCGGCGGCACTTTCGGCGGCCGAACCTCCCAGACAGAGACGAACCTTGAGTTTCGGGGGCAGGCTTCGGCAGCCGAAACTGCCTCCACAAGGGGGTTCGGCGGCCGAAAGTCACTTCGGCGGCCGAACCTGAGTTTCTGCCGAAGGGCAGAAACTTGGCTCCCTTGTGTCCACAGCCTCCAAAACGCCTCAAAACCTGCATAAACTTGATTCTACTCATGCATACACATCATACCAGTTCCTAGGGGCCTCATACAAACATATGCCCCAACTACAACACTTCAAACACACATCAAGCAAGCCACATTGTTCAAAAATCACATAAACCTAACATATGCTCAACTAACTCTAACATGCTTCTCTACCCCTTAAAACTTCATGAAACTCATTTGAAACATACATTGAGCTTAAGATCGGCTCTTACCTCTTGAAGATCGAGGAAGAGACGACTCAACTCGGAGATCCAAGCACGAGAGCTCCTGAGTTTCCAAAGCTCCAAAACTTGCCTTTAAAGCTTAAAACTTGCAATGTGGGTTTAAAACTCAAGAAAGA
Organism: Manihot esculenta; assembly: GCF_001659605.2. Classification (NCBI taxonomy): domain Eukaryota; kingdom Viridiplantae; phylum Streptophyta; class Magnoliopsida; order Malpighiales; family Euphorbiaceae; genus Manihot; species Manihot esculenta. The sequence goes on along the minus strand of NC_035176.2, from coordinate 31,104,051 downwards.
TGGAGGAGATCTAGTGAAAGAACACAAGATTTGAGGAGAGGGAGATCGGAAGCTTGTTGTGGCCGAAAATGGGAGAAAACCTCGCCCATTTCGGCTAAGGGTCCCTTTTATAGTGGCTGGCCAGGCCACGTTCGGGGGCTGAAGGTGCCTCCGCATGCATGCAAGGTTCGGCGGCCGAACTTGGAGTTCGGCGGCCGAACCTGCATTTCCCTCACTCAAAACTTTCGGGCGCCTAAAGTCCCTCCGAAAGCATGCATGTTCGGCGGCCGAACCTCAAAGTTCGGCGGCCGAACCTGGGTTTTCCTCCAAAGATTTTTCATGCAAAAACTCATTTAATTCTTACTTAAAAAATATGAAAACATTTCATAAAATCATGGTTTTACCCTTCTAGAGGTTTCCGACATCCGAGGTCCCACCGGACGGTAGGGATTCCGATACCGGAGTCTAGCCGGGTATTACACCTACCAAAGGGGTGCATGTTAAAGAAATGGGGAATAATGTTTTCTTATTCCGGTTCTTTCATCCTTGGGATATTGACAATGTTTTGAGATATAGTCCATGGAATTACCAGCAAATACCCATTTTGTTACGTGAGTTAAAGCCAGAGGAGAACCCAAGGCAGGTGGAGTTAACGAAGTTTGCCATGTGGGTACAAGTCCATGATGTTCCACTGGGTTTTTGGTATGAGAAATACGCTCAGGATATTGGAAATTTTATTAGTTCTTTCATTGCAGCTGATCCCAAAAACTTTACACAAGTCTGGCATGAGTACATGCACATTAGGGTTGATGTGGATGTGCGATTACCATTGAAGCGTAAGCTGCAAGTGAGGAAACCTAAGGGTGCATGGCAATGGGTCCATTTTAAATATGAAAAGCTCAACATTTTTTGTTATTTCTGTGGAATCCTTGGGCATACGGATCGGTCATGTTCTAAGTTATTTGATGTGCTTAATTTTCCACGAGATAAATTTGCTTATGGTCCTTGGATACGAGCTGTGGTTCGGCAGCCGCCGGCGATAGGTGCTAAATGGCTTAGGTCTGAAAATGATTTCCGGCGGAGAAGGATAGGGGAATGCAGGATCTGGATAAGGATCTGAAAGGCAAGTCTGTTGATGTGAGCCATTTTCAAAATTCAAAAAATGTTGAGTCTGATCCTTTGGCCAATAATAGCGTGCATGGGAAGGAGTTGTTTTCCAATTTTGAAAATCTTGATCCAGATCAATTAATGGTTACAGAACAAAAACGTAGGAGAATGAATGAGTTGGATGTGGATATAATGGATGAGGAGGTTATTCCGGAGACTGGAAGTGGATCCTAAAAATGTAGATGGAGCAGGCTCTAGTTTCCAGGCCCGCCTAGCCCAATGAGTAATATAAGCTGGAATTGTCGCGGGCTTGGGAACCCAAAAGCAGTTCGGGCCCTAAAGGACATCGTGTCCGATAAGAAACCCAGTTTTATTTTTCTTATTGAAACAAAAATAAAACAAAGTAGTGTTTTAAAGGTTAGAAAGCAGTTGGGCTTTAAGGGATCTTTTGTTGTTGATCCGGTTGGAATAGGAGGTGGTCTAGCATTGTTATGGAAAGATGTTGGGATGGCCAAACTAATTAGCTATTCACAACATCACATAGATGTCGAAGTGTGTATTGAGGGTATGGTGTCTTGGAGATTAACTGGCTTCTATGGCTTCCCAAATAGAGCTCAACGAAGTCAAGGATGGGATTTATTGCGTTCTCTTCGATCCAAATCTGTCTTGCCTTGGTGCGTGCTTGGAGACTTCAATGACATTTTGTATCATTATGAAAAACGAGGCAGAAGGGATCATCCACGTTGGTTACTTAAGGGGTTTCATCAAGCTCTTGATGATTGCAGTTTACATGATCTTGGCTTCCTTGGTAGGCGCTTTACTTGGGAAAACAGAAGAGAGTTAGAGTTTGTTCAAGAGAGATTGGATCGGGCAGTGTCAACTACCACTGGCAATCTATTTTTAATATGGCCAGGCTTTTTGTGTTGGATAATCCGGCCTCAGATCACTTGCCATTGTTCTTGTTGCTAGGGGTGCAACTTCATAAATTTGTGCATAAACAATTTCGTTTTCAAAACTCATGGTACCTGGAATCTGAGTGTCGTCGGATTGCGTATGAGGGTTGGAATTTTAACATGTCATCTTTGCCATCCAGGATTGATTCTTGTGCAAAATATCTTGGTCAGTGGGTTGGTAATCGTCATTAGGAGTTTCGAGAACATCTTCAATCGATTAAGAAGAGATTATCTTGGTTTCGACAGCAGGTTAGTTTTGACTTTGCTCACTTACGTCGATTAGAGAATCAATATCATAAAATGCTTCTTTAGAATGAATTATATTGAAAGCAAAGGGCGAAACAACATTGGTTAGGGGAAGGTGATGCTAATACAAAGTTCTTTCATGCTTCTGCATCTAATTGAAACAGAAAGAATTTTATTACTAGATTACGAAACAATGAGGGAGTTTGGGTGGATTGGGATTCTGGTTTGCAGTCTGTAATTATTGAGTTTTATAAGCACCTGTTTACGTCTACTCCTGGTGATATGGGGCGAATTCTTTCACATGTACAGTGGAAGGTTACTGATCAATAGAATCAAATGTTAATTGCTCCGTTTTCAGCTGAGGAGGTTCGGGTGGCCCTATTCTCAATGTGTCCAGATAAATCTCCTGGACCTGATGGTTTGAACCTAGGATTTTTTCAAAAATATTGGGATATAGTTGGGTCCGATGTCACTACTGCTTGTCTTAATTGTTTGAATGGGGATGGTTTGATGCTTGGTTGTAATAGAACTAACATCATTTTGATCCCTAAAAAGTCTGCTTCTGAAAGGGTAGTTGATTTGAGACCGATTTCTCTTAGTAATGTGGTTGATCGTATTGTGTGCAAGGCTATGGCTAATAGATTGAAGCTTGTTCTTTCACAAGTCATCTCTGAAGCCCAGAGCATTTTTATTTCGCATCGTCTCATCACTGATAATATTATTGTGGCATATGAGCTTTTCTATTCTTTAAAGCAAAAGAAGCAAGGCAAGCGGAGGGTGTTGGCATTAAAGACTGACATGAGAAAGGCTTATGATCGTATAGAATGGAATTACTTGAAGCTTATTATGTTAAAGTTGGGTTTTGATGAGTCCTGGGTCTCTCGCATCATGAAAATTGTTACTTCCGTTTCTTATTTTTTTTGTGAGAGGCAGTGATGACTATGGCCCGTTAATTCCGGAAAGAGGTTTCGTCAAGGTGATCCTCTCTCTCCTTACCTTTTTATTATTTGTGCTGAAGGATTATCGGCGGTTTTGTCTAAATTCCAGGCTCAGGGTCGGTTGCATGGTGCTACTGTTACAAAGAGAGCCATTCTGGTTTCTCATTTATTTTTTGCAGATGACTCCCTCTTCTTTATTAAAGCTTCAGATAAAGAAGCGCATCAGTTGAAGTATTGCTTGACTCTTTATGAACAAGCATATAGGCAGAGGATAAATTATGATAAGTCGACAGTGATGTTTACTCCTAATACGGATTATGAGCTTCGTGCAAGTATTTGTCAATGTTTGGGAGTGCAGGAGGTGGAAAATCACGGTAAATATCTTGGCATGCCTTCGGTCGTTGGCAGAGATAAGAAATTAATTTTTAATTATGTGGTTGACAAAGTGGCGAAGCGTATCCAAGGATGGAAGACAAAATTTCTTTCTAAGGCTATGAAAGATATTCTTTTGCGTACTGTTACGCAGTCAGTTTCCAATTATATTATGTCATTGTTTTTGTTACCGGTGGATACTTGTAAAGATATTGAGACTATAATGAATAGTTTCTTTTGAGGCAATGGGAAAGACACTGGTGGTGGTATAAGGTGGTTTTGATGGAAATGGCTTGCAGTTCCAAAGGTAGTTGGTGGTTTAGGATACCGGGAATTACGACAGTTTAATCTTGCTTTAGTGGCTAAGCAGGATTGGAGGCTTTTGAAGTATCCTAATACTTTGGCTTCTAAAGTGTTAAAGGCGAAGTATTTTCCCCATTCTTATTTTTTTCAAGCTCCTGTGGGTAATGGTCTGAGTCAGATTTGGAGAAGTATTTGTGCTTCTCGCTCTATTTTAACTTATGGCTGCAGGCGACGGATTACAGATGGGCGTTCCACTCACATTTGGATTGATCCTTGGATTTTAGAAGCAGGTGATCCTTATATTCGGACTGAGGTCGCTGAGAACATGCCTTTTGTTAGAGTTTCTGATTTGATTTTGAATAGGATGTGGAATGCCGAGTTAATTCGGACTCATTTTCAGCAGCATGATTCTGACAACATTTTGCATATTCCTTTATCTCTTAAGGAATGCGATGATGATTGGTGTTGGGCTTTAAATCGAAAGGGTGAGTAGGTTGTGAAGGAAGGCTATCGTGTGGCAATGGAGGATAATCTTGCTGATGTATTTGACCATAGTTTTTCATGGTATCTCATTTGGAAAGTTGTTGTTCCAGCTAAGGTAAAGTTTTTCATTTGGCGTATTTTACGAAATGCTTTGCCTTGTAAGCATAATCTTCGAGTTCGTCATATGTATATTGATGAGTGTTGCCCCGTTTGTGGTGTTGGTATGGAAACAGACTTTCATATTCTTTATTGTTGCTCTTTTGCAAGATCTTGTTGGTTGCTGTCAAATTTAGGTTGGGTATCTTTTTCTTCTCTCAACACTATGTTGTCTTATGTTCTTACTTTTCTGTCTGTGTCTCAACGTGAAAAGGTTTTTATATTGATATGGAGCTTGTGGACACACCATAATGATATTGTATGGAATCAGATTTTTCAGCAGCCTATTTACATGGTTAATAGGGCTAGAGTAGTGTTGGAAGAATGGCAGCTGGCTCGGTTACATTTTAGAGTTACAAATTCTAGTACTAAACCACTAGCTGCAGCAGTTTGGCAACCTCCTTCCCTTGGACAATATAAATACAATATAGACATTTCAGTACAGGCTAATGGTTCATATGGGTTGGGAATGGTGGTCTGAAATTTATTGGGGTATTGTTGTGAAGGTCAACTTATGGTCGTGCCTGGTTTAATGGATCCTCTATTGGGTGAAGTGTTATATTTTAGGGAGGTATTGAGCTGGTTGAAGTCTAAAAATTATTTTCCAGTTTGTGTGGAGACATATTGTGAGCTGGTTGTTAACGCTTTGAATTCTCCACGCTCTGATGCTTCATATTTTGAGTTGATAATTAATAATTGTAAGACTCTTCTTCATGAGCTGCAGTATGTTTTGTTTGTTTTTGTTAAAAGATCAGCAAATCAAGTTGCTCATACAGTTGCAAGGGCGGCTGGTTCTATGTTTGATTTTGATTGGGGGTATACCCTCCATAATTCTTATACGACGCATTATCTTTTGATATTAATAATATAAGTTGAGTTCTCATTTTGATTCAAAAAAAAAAAATTCCTGCATTATAGATAACAGAAACTTCATCAATAATATAAACTAAATCAGATATAGTCGCTTATTTCAAACTTTGCATATATATACATAGCATCATCCTAGTAAAACCATGTGGACCTTGGTGGTGTGGTTGAATTTGAAGCTTGTGGAAGTAGCGTTGATATTTTTAGAAAATTAAAGCTTACTATTAGTGTTATTAAAGCTATAGACAATACTACGCGTACCCTCTAGCGTTAGGTAAGATGGGAGTTTTTTGAAATGAGGCTCCATATTTAATTTTATTTATATTATTTAAAGAGAATGTAAGATGAGAAGAAAATAAAAGAAAAGGAGGAGAGGAGATTAAACTATTTTAATGACCCAATCCATCAATTAATGATTAAAATAATATTTTAATTGGCCAAATATAAAATAAAGAGATTAAATTATAAAAAAATTAAGGAAAAATTACTTTTTAGTCTCTAAGGTTTAACATAATTAATACTACTGTCCTTCTATTTTAGCGACCCAACACTTAAGTCCCTCACTTTCTCTTTCGTTCAAATTCATAGTTCTTCCATCCATTTAAGCCGTTTGATCAAAAATTCAAAGATGAGAGGTGATAATTTTTTCCAAAAATACCCTTCTCTCAATGTGAAATCCTTATTTTTCTTCTCTTTCATATCTTTTTCATTCCCTTTTATCCATTATTAATTTTCCTCTCTTTTTTTTCCTCTATCTTTTTTTCATCTTTATTCTCCCTTATATTTTCTCTATTTCCTTTTGACATTGTTGATTTTTCTTTTTTCTTTTTTCTTTTTTTCTTTTTCATCTTTTTTCTCTATTTTTGTTTTTGACATTGTTGATTTTTCTTTTTTTTTTTTCTCTTTTTCATCTTTGTTCTCCCTCATATTTTCTCTATTTTCTTTTGACATTGTTGATTTTTCTTTTTCTTTTTTTCTCTTTTCCATCTTTCTTCTCCCTAAAGCATTATTTGAGAGTTGCAGAAATGGTATGAGTTATGATGAAAAAGAAAAAGAATAATCATCTACAGTAAACGGACATTGAGTTTAGGTTTGAGTTTTCTGATTTTAAAATAACGGAACTTTTAGTGAGAGTCAATTTTGTCAATTCACGTGTTCCAAACGGCTATTTTGGACGGAAGGACTACGAATTTGGACGGAATAGAAAGTGAGGGATTTAAGTATTGGATCGCCAAAATAGAGAGACAGAATTGTTAATTACGCTAAACTTCAAGAACTAAAAAATAATTTTTCCAAAAATTAAATATCTAACTTAAAATTAGAAATTAGCTCAAATTCATTAATAAAAATTAATTCAAATCCAATATTAAAAAAAAATATTACATACCATTTTTTAAATCTAAAAATCTATTCAGTCATTATAATATTTATAAAAAAATCTTAAAATAAAATAAAAAACATAAAATTAATAAAAAAAAATAAAATGGAGCATTTTTAAAATAATAAAGATTCACGCTCAGTCTCCATTGCCGAAGTCAAAACAGATGCTCCTCCTTTCCTTCGAGAGAGGTAAGTGGTTGCAAAATATTATTTATATACCCTAAAAATTTATCCTAACATAATAAAAAAAATTACATATATAATGAGTTTGACAATTTAACTGACATTATTTATAATATTACTGTACGGCTGCTTATATAATTTTTTATCTCTTGAAATTTTAATTGATATATTTTTTTTATATAAAATAAAAATAAATATTTATAAAATATTAATTTATAAAAATTAATTAAAATTATTAAAAATTAAATAAATAACTAAAAATAATTATTTATATAGATAAAATTAATAAAAATAGTTATTTATATAGGCAAAATTAATAAAAGTAATGTTTGAAAAGTATATAAAAATGGAGGTTAACGACAGCGCGAATCACTTCATAGAAACTGACCGACCGAGCCAGAGAACGATATTTGCGATTCGCGATGAAGAAGCTGGCGAGAAATTGGCGAAAATCTCAGGACTCGAAGTCATCTCTTCCAACTTGGGAAGATCCTTCCCTTGATGATTCTCGTCCCATGGACACTGAAGGTTTTCTGTTATGATGCCCAGAAATGATTAATTTTCTCAGCACCCAAATAGACGGGGATTAATTACTTTCCATCTCTGTTTTTGGATGCACAGAACAAGAAGCGTTTGTTCGAGAGCTTGAAAGGACCCAAGCTCAGCAGTCTCTTCTATGGAGGGTATGGTAATCGCAATGCTTATCGTCTATAGTTGTTAATTCCGTTACGGATTTTTTTCATCAATTTTTTTTTAATTTTGATTATTGTTAATTTTGTGGTAGCGGGTGTTCGCCGGACTTCTCTTCTGCTACGCTATGTTTCAACTGTACTCCATCTACCAACAGACAACTTCTCCATGGGAACTTGTAATTTGTAAACTAAATCAATCATCCAATAGAATGAGATTAATTATTTTTGCAGTGGTTAGATTGCTTGCTTTTTCTTTTATTTTCATTTTGGAATTTGATTTTTTTTTTTGGGTTACTCTTTTGATTAATAGAGATACCATGCTTACTTTATGGAAGATATCGATTCATGGAGGGTAATCTCTGCAGGTTCGCCTCTTTACTTGTCCCCGAACTAATTCGGACTCTTTTACTAGTCATTACATGATTTTTGTCATATCTATCTTTCTATTTTATCTATCTCATTAAGCATGGTGTTTATCCAGCATCTGTTTGCAGTTCCCACTCTCCCTTTTTACTGTAAATTAACAAGAGCAATTTTAGACACTTTATTTTTTTTTAAAAAAAATCTTTAGCAAGTTGAGCAAATTCGGGCTCAACTGAATCACTGAATCTTGCTTTAACAAGGAATTGATTAGTGCTTTTTTCCTCAGCTTCCTTCTTAAGCTCGTAAAAGAATTTTAGTTTTTGGTATCTTGATCTGAATGATAGCAAGTGGGATTGTTCCTTTATTATGGAGCCATGACTTCATTCCTGCACCACATGGCTATTCTAGAAACACAAATTATGTATCTTTGAACTCTGCTATTTCCAATGTGTAGGATCCACATACGATCACAGGCTTACATGTCTAGGATTTGACAAATTGTAGAATGAAGTGGTTTTTCTATAATCTATGTAGGATAATATGCGTGGAATAACAAGCCAATAAGAAACAAGTGTGTATCTATAAGTGAACCTGGCAAACTGAAGCTACCCAAGCGTTTTAAAACAGAAAATCAATAACTGTAATCGTCTACATTTCAATTTCTTATTGGCTTGAATTTCTATGTGACATGCTTATGTGAAATCACTGCTTCATTATAAAATTTCTCCTGGGAATCACATGTAAATGTATTTTCTCTTGTTAGCCAGCAGCTGTACATGCTCTGTTGTTTGTCAAAAGAAATTTAATATTATAGTTGCAGTAACGTTGTTTTTTTCCCTCTTGCATTTAGAAAGATCAAATAGGAAAATATATATTTTGCTTCTGATGCCATTTGTTGAATTGACCATGCCTCAAATATGAACTTCGTTTGAAGTTCATAAGGGTAACTGATGGATGTATTTCTTTGAAATAGAAAAGTGGTTCTATTCTGAAAGGGTGAACTGAATGATACTAATAAACCAGATTCACTTCGATTGGTTGCATATTTGATGGAGCTTGATCAGTCAATCACACAAATAGTTGAAATGAATACTCTTTGATTATTGATTTGCTATGCTTTTGCCTTTTCAGTGCCAAACTATTGCTAAATGCCAATTTGCCCTCATTTGTGTTGCATGTATTTATGCTGCTAATAGATCACATTGTTAAATTCTTAATTGATATCATTTAACCATTCAAATTGAATTGGTGTATCTTTTATCTTTCAATGCAATGTTCTTTCTACAGTAGTAAATGTATTTCTGTTGCTAATTTTTCAAAACTACAATAGATTGGTTAGCTGTTTTTGCATGCTCAATGGCCATTGTGGGGTTACTTCATAATTCAATGCATCGAAGGCGATGGATTTGGTACTCGAGCTTTACTGGACTCATACTTGCAGTGTTCTGGTTATATTACATGCTAAGGTACATCAAGTTTTGCCCATTTGCTGCACTAACTGGGTAGGAGCTGATATTAAGTTAAGCCTAATTTTCTCAATATTGTAGAATTATTTGTTTGTGCCACAGGATGTCAAGATTTCGATGGGATGTCCTCTGGCTTCCATTCGGTCCTCTTAGGTGGGTGTTCACTTGTCCCTGCCTCCCTTAATCTTTGACAGCTTTTTGGAATAAGTTCAGCGACTATCATTGTCTTAATTTTTTTTTTTCTCTTTAAATTGCAGCGGAGCTGTTATTTGTCTCTATATTGACCATCTACTTACCCAGTCATCAGAAGAAGTGAGAAAGCTTAGAGGCTACATGTATGCTTACAAGGCCAGCTAAATTTCTGTCAACCTCCATTTTCATTTGTTTTCTTTTATTGGGATTGAATTCATGGAGTGGGTTTTTCAAGCATGGATCACTTTTACATCTCAGAAAGAAACAACCTCCTCTTGCCTTTCTGTACAAAAACCACCGAGTTTTTCCCTTGATTTCACATGTGGTCACAAGATGGATGGCTTGAAGTTGGCATTTTGTTTCTCACAAGTAAATTTCTATAGAAGTTTGCAGGCTTTTTAAATTGCATCCCCCGTGGGCAACCCTCTTTTTTAGTCCGTGCCCACGTGTTTAGATATGATACGTTTATCTGAATGAATCTATTTATGTTCTGATGTAGTATGGTGCATCTGTGTTTAGATATGATTTGTCCATCTGAATGAATCTATTTAATAATTTATGTTCTGATGTAGTACGACCCATCTGAATGGGTAAATATTGCACCGTCCACCGTGAGTCGATATGCTCAACTCACTGATGGGTGAGAGATGTATAGACAATAGTGGTGTAATTGGAGGATGGTTGTGTTGGTGGTTTTCCAGATACTGAGACTCGAGCTACTTATTTGGCATCAAGTTGGAAACCAAAAATGGAAGTCAATAAAATTACATTTCTTTTTTTAAGTGCATATGCTCCAACTTTTGTCGTTTAACATTTACACAATCACTGAACGCTTTTCTTGATCAAATTCAACATTTGATTCATAATTTTCATTCTTAAAAAGGGAGTTTTCCATCTATGCAGTGGCCTTCGTGATCTGATCAACATACCGCTATGGCAAAAAGGTTAAGTTTCAAGCAATGATTACAACTATCTCAATGGAAAAATGAAAATCTAATTGGTCAGAAATTTCTCGACGTTTGCAAATAGAAGATCAATCCATGCATCTTTCTCACGGTGTCCAAGCTAAGGTATGCTTTTTATTGAAAATCATGTACGTTTCAAGAGCTTGAATATTGTGAAAGTTATATTGAAAATGCTATATTGCAAACTATGAATAAAAACTTTAAAATACGTGAAATTTAATTTAAAAATTAATTCACAATTTTTTGATTAATAAAGAAAAAAAATATAATTAACAGAAAAAAGTTAAATTTAATAATAATACATAAAGAAATAATGAAAATAAAAATATTTATTTTAAAAGACTATTTTATCATTGAAATAAAACTTAAAAATCATATTGTAATTTATGTTAAATGTTTTAAAATCATTTATCTATTGATTAAAATTGTAACTAATCTAAAATAAAAAAATATAAATACAATTCTTCACAAAATATTTAGATTATTTTATCTAAAATCCTATTCCACAAATTTAGATAAAAAAAAGCAACTCATGTTTTCTTTTTAAGAGAATTGTGGCACATGCCTTCTTAAGTACTAGAAAACATTCTTTTTCTCCCCTAGATTATGCTCAAGGGTATCGCATTTCAATCCTTATGATCCAAAGCGAAAAACTAAATACGGAACTCAAATATTCCTTATCATCTGCGTTACAGTAAAAGCGTCCACAATGTTTTAAGAAAGATCGGTTACGCAACCAATGTTGCTCCATAAAAATAATAATAATACTAATAAATTGATGAATGATACAGACTAATTAGATCATAAAATGAATAAAACATATGATGCTCATGTATCAATCTAGATGTTTCCCCTAAATCAGAAGTGGTATTTATTTTTCCTGGAGCTAAATGCCCGTAATCGAATCTTTAGTAAATGATACTAACTTCCTGCAGAAAATCCCTGTCCTTCAATAGGTATATAAAACTCAGCTCAGCAAAGGAAAAGGCATCCTAATCTATGATCTCCGATTGCTTCTTGCGTATCTCCAAAAAGTGAAAGCCAATACAGTAAAACAGGCAATACTTGCTCCGATCTGCGACCACCATTATGCTAAAATATGTTAAACGGGGAAAGAGCAGACACCTGACCTGAACAAATAGGGATTTCAACGGTTTCTAGAAATTGTAGTGATGTACTAAACATACAGACCTTGGCATCTCTGGCATAGATCTGAGTAGATTTGAAGAATGACCTCAGCAACTGGAAGCGAGATGTTTGAGGCATTAAAATGACTGCAGTATACTGTTTTTTGCAAGGATAAGGCAGTATCCCTTGCAGGGTCGACTGCACTGTTGTTGTTGTAAGAGACTGTCTAACATTAGAACGTCCTTCATCTTGAATCTGCTTCAGAAAATAAAATTCTCATAATTACAGCAATGAAGGGAACTTAAAAGAACAAAAAAAGTATGCTATTTTAGTGCCTGCGACAACAACTGTGCTGCGGTTGCCACAGGATGACCACTCATTCCACTACTAAAAGATAGGTTCTGCAAAAGGAAAAAAGGAAGAAAATTCTAGGCAGGGGAAAATGAATTACATCTACATATCTCACATATGTATGTGCACAAGGATGCTCACCAGTACCAACTATATAAAATGCTACAGGCACACCATCTTGCTACTGGTTAACATATAGTCGTAAATGAACAAATGTGCTCGTAAGCTGTTTGAGACTTAGCTCGAAATAAGTTTGGCTTGGCTTGATTCATTATCTAAACAAGCCAAATTCGGGCCCAATTTTAACCTCAAGCTTATAGATATTTGGGCTCATTAAGACTCGAGTTTGTTTGTTTATAGGTACACGAGTTGACTTGTAAATATGCTTGTTTAATTAAAACTATTTAATTTTGAACTTATTATTTTTAAACAAAATTCATTAGGATTGTAAATAAATCGAGCTGCTTATGAGCTAATCAAGACTTGACTTTATAAAAACTCAGCTCATCTTATCTCATTTGTTAAACAAATAAAGCTTGAAGTTATTGATATTCAGATTGAGTTTAGCTCAAGCTCAAAAATTTTTTAATGAACTAAACTTGAACTCTTCAAACTTGCTCAATTCGGTTTGTTCATACCCTTATTAAACATAGTCCTAAACTCTGGTATTATATGGTTAAAATAAAGTATAAATTGCTTGATTTTTCAGCTTCATTATTAACTATAATTGTTGTTGCAACTCCAGACCTCATTACCTCAATAGAGAGCATCACTCCCATGAAATGAAGACTTTTAGATTCAAAAACAGTCAATTACACAAAATAGAGAAAATGCAAATTGAAAATACCACCAACCTCAAAGGCATTGCCCAAATCACCGTCATAGATTCTTGACTGGTAGCTCCGTAAAATCCTTTCCAGCCAATAGATATTCTCCTGAAAGATCAATCTGAAATCAGCACTATGTTTAAAAGAGTATAACTTACAATTTCTTATATTCATGAGCTCTCTGGATTCTCCTTTAGATGGGCCCTGAAAGGAGAAGGAAGGCGGGAATGCCAACACTATCTATATTGTGAGATCACTTGGGGGCTGGGGCAAATAAAAAAAGGAAAATGAGGAGTTATGCAACTACTTAGCACTGAAATGGTATCACCTTGGTTGCCAAATGGGAATTAAATTTTTCAAATTTTAGTTAATTAATAAACTTAACCTGCAATCCATTTTCATGGGCCCTTTGCTCAAGTTCTAGTACAGTTGCAACATCCTCGACTAATGGTCCTTCCTCTTGAAGCCGAAGTATTTCATCCAAAGCAAGATCAAGCTATTAAGAAGTATTCCACAACAGGGGGCAAATTAACTGATTGACACTTAAGTTGAAATCAATAAATAAAATTAAATGAAAAGAGAAAAAAGTACAATCACAGATAAAAAAATACCATACCAGCTTTGAGGATATTTCAGGATCACAAGAAAAATTTATGCTAATGTCTCCACGTATATCGCCAGTTCTAGAAGGTCTATTACCACCAAGGAACACAGAGACACCAGCAGAATAGATCTGGGACAGAAAGGTGTAAAAGAACCATCTAGCAAACAGGTAACCACACAAAGTAAAGCATAAGAGATGCACACCTGCCCATGCTTGAAACGTAGCACCTGCATTATTTTTGTTTCAAGAAGTTTGCTCAGGAAGCCAATACGATGAATCTCTTCTACCTGGTAATTAATTTTTTTCCAACAAAAAAACCTCAATGATAAGTAATATGAAAGTCATAAAAAAAACCAGTGACTATCAATTATATGAGCTATTGATTGATAGATCAAAACAGCCACCAACCATTGTTCCATTCTTCAGCACCACAGGAAAGCTTAGCTGAACTGAACATTGGGCTTCCACCATGGGGCTTCGAACCACTTCTCTACAAGAACATTGAATGTGTTGGAACACATCTCAATCCAATGAAAATTAACATGCTCACAGACTGAGAAACATGGGTGCTAGTAATGAATATCTAGGAAATTTCACTATTGTCCCAAATTCAAAAGAAAATTATGGACCAGGAATGAAGATATTAGGCTAGACAAAACAATAAGGCTAATTGATTGCCTGACCGAGAGAGAAAGAGAATGATTGACTGTTTCATCATAGAAAAAATAAAATCTTTTGAAATCAAGGACAATCAATCTTAACCAGTTGGTCCAACTGACAATCACTAAATAGAGCCTTCTGGTTGGCTGTCTTCAATGTTGAATGATAGCCATGTACATTTCTACCACTAGCATAGATAATAAAACATATACCTTATCATGCTTGTAGGAAATGTGAATGGTAATCCTTTGAGGTCATCCCGGTTAAAGTGGAGAATAGGTTCAGGAGGTTTTGTTATTCCACCCTGTATGGATAATCACAATCAATAAATGCAATATTTAACATCTCCAGTTCTCCATATTCACATCCTTAGAAGGACTATCAACTCACCAAATACTGCAATATCAGAGGAAGTGCAACAGTGGGATCAAGATTTCCAACAATTACAACAGTAAAAGTTGAAGGATCCTTAAAACAGTTGTTAAAATATTCACAAGCCTTTAGTGGATCAACTTTTCGTAGATCCTTTATTCTAATAGGCTGCAAAAACATAAAACAAACAGAAGTTACAAGAAGGCAAACTCCATGTGGAAAGCAACAGTGAGCCCGACAGAGGAAATCCATCATACCCTAAAAAAATAGGAGCTCCCATAGTTGAGCTCCTTGACTCGGTCTGCAAAAGCAGTATAAGGATCTCTCTCTTGAGCACGAACTGCTTCCTCTGCCATTTGCATCACTATTTTGACATCTTCTTCTCCAGGTATTACATTTGTAGTAAATAGTTGATAGACAAGCTGTAGGAATAAGTATATTAAAAGCTAATAGGTTAAATCATCCTTACTGTACTATTTAAAATATAATAGTTAGAACATAGGAGCAAATAGTTGCCTAAAATTTAAGGCAAGCATTATATACATTGGGTTTAGTGAACCAGAATATGATATTGTCAATGACAGGAGAGCATAATGGGCATTTCTAGCTTGAGAGTGTAAGATAGAGAAACAAAATAGTTTCCCATATCCTCTGAATCCTCAAATCTGAAGGAGTTATTGAATGCAAATATGATGATCAAGGTGATATTTATTGGTGATACATCCAACACAATACAGCATGATTGTCCTCTTCTCATCAGCCTAAATTTTGCATAGGCTATTGAAGCCCCACCAGACATTAAACAAAGTGGCTGAACGTATTTAGCTATTGATAAAAGTATCCCATTCTCTTTCTACAAAACATAAGATGCTTATGACGTCAATCACTTTTTTTATTGGACAAGGGATATGAGGGGAGCAATTTGCTTTTGCCCCACATAAAACGCGGAAGTGCCACTCCACCCACATAAAATGATGAGATAGACATGAAGGTCGAACAGAGACAAGGAAAACCAAAATACAAGTTATGTTGGGAGAAAACACATATAAGTTAAGAAAACATGGAATCAAATGGATAAAAAAGGCAATAATATGTAGCATTTTCTTACTGGACTTAATTGGGTTTATATGAGATTGAACTGAGATGCTAGATTATGACCACTACAGCATGTAAGTGATGTTGGCAGTCTGCAATTCATTGTTCTGATCCTATCCACCCCACCCAAACACAAAATAAGGGAAAGAAAAAAAAAAAATCCCCTGATGACTCATAGATTCAAGAACAGATCCTAATTTAAATTAATTGTAACAAAAATGGCATTCCTTTTTAGACTTGCAGGTATAACTGTGAGAGATATAATAGTCCACCATCATAAGCATAAGAAACGCACAAATATGACAAATATAACAAAGCAAACCTGCAAAGCTGTTTCTAGGTCTGAGGGTGAACAATCTCCAGAAAAAGTTCTCATGTAAGCTCCAATTTTTGTACCGACTTCAACTCTCTTACCAGCAAGCATATCCGTTAGAACTGATGGTCTATAACCAAATATACCAATTTCTCCAGCAATGGTTGATCCCAGTGAGCATGAAAAATAATCACTTTCTGGGATTTCGGACAGGCCACCATATGAGAACCCTGTAAAAAGAACCTGTTGGAACAAGTAGTTAACCAGAATTAGTGGCTTCCACAAAACCAATTGTATTCTTAATTCAAAAGTGGCACAAAAATCCAATGCATTGAGAGATAGGTGCTCTTATATGGCACTAAAATTCAATATCCAAAAAAGGAACCATAGCAGAAATTTGAAAAAATTAAGGGAAAAAATAAAGAAAAACATAATGGGCCCAACTTTTAGTTTAGATGAAAATACATCTGCTGAAATTCTGTAAGGTACCACTGCATCAACTTCAGACACATCTGGTGTCTACTTGATCATTAACATTGTGATAACCAGAAAGCTGTGCCAAGAGAAACTTTGATTTAACCAAATAGTAACCCCAGATAACGCCAATGATCGGGAAATCCATTCCACAGAAATATGCTATGTTTCAGTTTGCTGGAGCAAGAGAATTGCCCAAAAAGCACAAATCAATATAGGAAAAACACATTATTGATAAGAGTTGACAGAGAACTCTGTCCTCAACAATGCTATACACTGAAAAGAACTTAATGGAGTCAGCTTCATGCAATAAGCATTATTAAGACTTCTTTACTTGAGTTATGATTCTCTCTTTATTCATTTCTCACTTTCTTTTGATCAGAGATTGGGCTGTTGAGCCTTGAATTGATCCTGTTAGATCACTGTTCACACAGTAAACCGTTTAAAATGATTAAAATACACCATATCAACAATAACAACTCAATCTGACTCCCAAACTAGTTGAAATCGGTTATGTGGATCTTTTGTCACAAGTCAACTTTGTTAGAAGCTAAGTCCACATTAACATTCAAGACTTGTAAATCCTTTGATATCACTTCCCTTCACGACCCACATCATCTTAGGCCTTCCCCTTCCCTTTCATACTACTTCCCCTAATAAATAAGGGTGTGTAGTCCTAGTTCTCATACAATTCAAGCGAAGAACTGAAACGAGAAACAAAACTTTGATTCTTTGACTTGGAACCAAAGGGTTCCGGTTCGGTTCAACTCTAGGTAATTTTAGTTTGGCCTTAGTTTGGTTTGATTCAAGTTTTGGTTCTATTTCTACTTTAATTTTGATTTCAATTTCATACCTTAATTTCATTTAAATAGTAAACAATTTTAAATTTCCAATAGCAAAAGAATAATAAAAAATAATAATTTTAACAATAAAATAGTAATATTATTAAAATAAAAAAAATATCATAAATAATTCTTCATAAAGATATTATATTATCTTAATAACAGTACTATATTATCTTTTATATATTTTTTAGTTATAAGATTTTTAATTAAAAGATACATGTATAATTAACTTGTAAAAGTATACTAATGAGTGGTTAACATATGACTCAGCCATATAATTAAGGATTAGAAGATAATTTAATGTATTTATGATTGAAAATTTATTTTCAACTAGAAAAATAAAAGATAATATTAAATTATATGCACTTATATGATTTTATTAAAATTATCCAATATATCTACAAACATACGTATAAAGTTGATTCTTCAATTCGGCCCTGGTTCGAGACAATTCCATCTTTTTGGTTCTTGATGAAGGGAAACCAAAGCAGTAAATATAAGTTCATTTCTTAGAGTAATCATTCTTTTTTGGTTTTAATACAGGTGCTTCAATTTGGTTTGGAACCTCAAGGAACCATGCATGGGCCTACCACTAACTTATTACACTTCCTCAGTGAGGCATTTGACACTCTATGTTGGACATGACAAAGCCATCTTAATTGTTTCTCTCTTATTTTATCTCTAATATGTGCTACATGTATTATTTAACATATGTAGTCATTCCTTATCCAAAAGTACACTACCTATCCTTAAAATTATTCATACAAGTGCTTCAATTCGGCTTGGAACCTCAAGGAACCATGCATAGCCCCACTACTAACTTATTACACTTCCTCAGTAAGGCATTTGACACACTATGTTGGACATGACAAAACCATCTTAAATGATTCTCTCTTAATTTTTTCTCTAATATGTGCTACATGTATTATCTAATAGTAATATATGTAGTCATTCCTTACCTTATCCAAAAGTGCACCACCTCAACCTTAAAATTGTTCATATGGTAACTTTAGAAGTAATTACTTTTTTGCTTGTATCTAAAAAACTGAGTTTTAATCTAATTTGCTTCATATCCCTGAAGCCTACACAGAAACATGAACAATGTGCCACTGCCACTATAAACAAAAATAAATAAATAAAAGGAGTGAACATGCTAAACTGCGAATATTGAGATCTTATACAAATATTGTGTCAACTACTGAATGAAGTTCAAAAAATGGGCAATTTTAGTATTAGATATTGCACTTCCTACATGAAATTTACCTGATCATCAAGTAAGTCTGTACATTTATAGCAAACTCGCATGCCATTGGATAGGATTAATTCAGAAGCTCCAATATTTGAATAGTCAAGCTGATGCAAGATACTCCTGTAGTAATTCTTTAATTATTAGGTTTGTAATATTGTAATCAATTAATGCAGCCACTCACATAGAATGAGGTGTTGCAAATAAGCCATTTGGCTAACCATCTCAGTATATGAAATGACAATGTTTCATACAAAACATTTAGTCATGCCAAAAAGACACAAGTAGAAGAAAGGACACAACCTGCATATATGTATTTGTGATGTTACTTTGACAAGGAAGTGAGAAGACCAAGGGAGAAACAGAGAGAATGGTATATTAAGAGCATGTTCTGGATTGAGCTTTCCACTGCTTAGTTGGAAAAGCAGAATTTAAGATGTCTAAAAGAAATGAAAAAAAAAAGTTGTTTTGTTGGTTTGAAGTTTTTATAACTAGAAACAGTTCAAATTTAAATTAGAATCAAATTTTAAAGGTCTTCAATAAACATGTTAAGATGGTGTTTTTCTCAACAACTCAAACATCAACAACAAACAGACCCTAATACGAAGGAACATGACAGTTGACTTTACCCTGGATTTGGCTTTGTATCAACAATTTCCTCAGGAATTTTTTCATCATCCCATGGACTAATGCTCCCTTCCTCCTCAAGATTACTTATTTTCAACAGCACTCTTTTCAGACCATCAACTGTTGCAGAAGCTCGGGGTTCAATTGTCTTTACAACACAGCTACATGATGTTCGTAACTTCTCCGAATACTTGGACACCTCTAGTGCAGATATCTCTATGAAACATAAATCATGGCATGAACTATCATAACTAATCTATTATAGTTTTCAGAAACCAGTTTATATAAACATGCAGTAACAGGTACTCACGAGGTAGAATTGTTTTTTGAAGTTGAGCTTCATACTCAATCCCAACAACAGGTTCATTTCGAAGAAAATGCTGCAAATGCAAAGAACAGAAATTATTTGGACACATCCATTAAGAACTCCAAGTTAATCATTGGAAGTTATAAGAAAGCTACTGTCTCAATGTACTTGTAAATATTCATCTCGCAAGTTGGTTGATTGCATTTGATCACGCTCCAGATAGGCAGACTCAATCTCAGCCATTAGTAAAGCTCGAACAATAGATATTTCACGTTCTGAAAAACCATGTAACCGTACCCTGGCAACCTAAAATATAGGATAGCTATAAATACTGAATATAATAATGGAAACAAAAAAGAAAAAGCAAATAATTTTAATTCAAAATGAAGACACACCTCAAGGAGCATTGATTCTAGGGCCAGCAGAGTGCCTTTCTCTTTACAGGATGAAGTCATTATACAAGCCTTCAGTGGAGAAACTATAACATCTGCTGCCGCTGAGCAAGAGAAATAGGGTGGATCCTTTCTGCGTGATAATTTGAAGAATCTCTGGTTTAGAGCATAGAGAAACATGGATTCTACAAGCATACTCTTGTAGTCCTTCACCTTCTTGAGTTCCTCTGCAGGCATCTTGTAGCTTATCATCACTGCAGACTGCCACAAGCCAATAATGACAACAACGTTAAATAGAACTTCGGTATTCCAGTAGATTTATTTGAATTTCTCATACATTGTTGAGTTTCACGCACTAACCCCAGCCGCTTCAGATTCAACAAAACACGAAAAACGTGGTTCCTCGTGGGGTGGAACTTCAAATACAGGTATCAATGGGGGGTCACGTTCTGGACATTTCTGCCCGAAATGCATCTTTATTAACTCAACTACACTCTAGAGGAAAAGAGAGAGGATCAGGTGTTGATGAGAAAATGCAAGTAAAACACAATGCTAGAATTCAAGGAGCTCTGAAGAATATCAAATATTGTTGCAAAAATCTGGAGTAGAATACTCAAATTGCAATAGGACATATATAAATAAGCCTGTTCAAACCTTGGTATCAGAAAAATCTCCAACAGCTATCACTGCCATGTTCTGCAGATGGTACCATTTCCTGTAAAACTGCTTTACAGTCTCAGCAGAAACTGTCCGGATCACCTTCTCTAGTCCAATTGGTAAGCGGTCAGCATACTGCAAAGAAACAAGGTTTTATATAACATGATAAGAAAGCTACCACATCACTGGAGTAAGGAAGAAAAATCACAAGGCAAAAGAACCAGATCTCAGCACGCTAAAGAACCAAAGAAGCCTAAAAAATGCATTTATCAGGCAACAGCTTGCTAATTAATCTACAAACACCAACCAAAAGCTTGAAAATTAACAGCAATACCTTTGAACCTTCCATCATTAGAATCCAATGAGCATCTTGCATTCTTCCACTAGCATTCCTATTCCCTCTATATTCTTCCATAACAGCTCCTCTTTCTTTCTCCAAATCATCTTTTGATACCCTAACCTAAACAATTTGCATAGTCATACCACACTAGTATAAGAAGCCTTACCCAAAAACAGACAAAGAAATGAGGTCATTTGATACCTCAGAACTGAATTCAGCCAAGACGGAAATGGCCTGAGATAGCAATTCCGGCTTATCAACAGGCACAAATAGTTCATACACAGTCTCATCAGCAGAAGTGACCGCATTTTGACAAGCACCAAACTCCGCCCCAATACTCTCAAGAAATTTAACAATATCGTGATTCGTGTATTTCGAAGTGGCGCTAAAAGCGAGATGCTCAACTATGTGAGCCACTCCTCGCTCCTCCTCCTCTTCCAAAACTGAGCTGCCACAAACCCAATGAATCAGCCCCTAAAACCACAACAACAACCCCGACAGATATCATAAAATTTGAAAATTGGTGAAAGTACCCAGCCTTGACGGCCAGAGCGAGAGCTGCACGCATTCGAGGCTTGGAATTCCGACGAACATAGTAAATGAGGCCATTGTCGAGGCGGCCGTATTCAGCACCGAAGGGTTGGCCCTCTAGAACTTGGTCCAGGTCGACATTAACCAGTTTCAGTGACCGGAAGCCATGCTTCTTGGCGATCTGCGAGGTCGTCTCGGCCGGAAGCAAATCCATCACTCTCTCCCTAACCTATCGATTTCCCCTTTTTTTAACTACAGAGAGGACAATCTTTAAGACAATTCGCCAATGATTATTTTCAATAAACTTTCTTTTTTTTTTTTCCAAAATATTATTTATTTATTATTAAAATTATAACTTTTTTAATATTAATAAAGTGATCTAGATGAACTTTAATATATATAAAAATTGTTAATATAATAGTATTTATAAATTCATTCAGCTCTGTTTTAACTAATTCATATGAGTATCTATCCAATTACAGCATGTCTAAAAAAGAATTTTACTTCTTTTCTTTTTCCAAAATTCTCATCTAAATATATCCTTCTCTTATTCTTTTTATTTTTATTTTTATTTTTATTAAATTTTTAGAGTCAAAGTGATACTATAAATGTGGATAATAATTTTATCCAAAAAAATTTTTAGATAAATAATAATTATTTAAATTATTTGGATAGAGTATATTCCTCGCTGTTAGTGTTTGCAGTTGCATATGTTTTCTTTCTTTTGCTATTTTGAAACTATATTTTTATTCGTATAAAATAATATTTTAATATAGAATAAAAATTTATATGAGCTTAATTTAATTTAATTTAATTTTTTATTAAAAATAAAAAATTAATTCTTTTTAATTTATAAAATTTTTATTTAAGAAAAAAAATATGTTCTCAAACTGGAAGAGCGAAAAGGAGTTTAAACCCAAACCCAGCTTGGCAAAAACCCTATCCAGAGGAAGAAGAAGCACAATCTGACAACGGTCTACAGAATCCACACTCTTCAAAACCGCAACCCTCTGTAACTCTAGCTGAAACTCGCCTCTTCTCCCAAATGCTCATCTTGCAGCCTTGCTCGTCTTCTCTTTGTCCCCAGCCCACGCTCAGCTATCAATTATCCTGCCACCGCTTCTCTTTTCCCCCAGTCTCAATAGTTGCTTTTCCAAAACAGAACCATTATGTTCGAACTGGTGTTTCATTGGTTGGTGCTAAACTGAATCGTGCTCAGAGAAGGAGCAATCAAAGTGTAAATACAGAGATCGAAGAAGAGCAAGAGAATGGTGAAGATTATTATGATGACGATGGTGATGGTGAAAATGAATTATCGTCGCACAGTAGATTTACTGGGAGGAAAGAAGAAAGGGATTATGACAGAGATCCTGAATTTGCTGAAATTCTTGGGAGTTGTCTTGATGACCCACAAAAAGCTCAAACAAAAGTAAGCCTTTTTTTTCGGGTGCCCATTATTTTTAGTTTTGTCTGTGGCTTTTAGTTTAATCTTCATTTTGTCTTCAATAATTGTTTGGTGTTTAATATTTCTGTAGCCGAGTTACTGAGAGATATTGAGGAAATGCAGTTAATCTCTTTGTGTTAAATGTTCCTTATCCAATATTGTTTTGTGGGCTTTAGTTGATATTGTTGTTGGATAATTCAGATGGAGGAGAGATTGAAGAAGAAAAGAAACAAGGTTTTGCATACAAAGACGGGTTCAGCTATACCCATGAAGGTCACGTTCAACAAGTATGTGTGCTTAGATGCTGTCTAATGTTAAGTGAAATGCCTAGTATATTCAAGTTCCCTTATATAAACACGTAAATGCATGTTTACATCATTGGATCTAAGTTCTTATGTTTATTCAAAATCATTTAGCCTTCATTTGTTTCAATCTGATTATCTGAAGTGCTACTCATTTCGTTGGTTTCACTTATTTGTATCGTTTTAATAGTTCTTTAAGAAAAAGGAAGGGATTTGAGAATTTCAATATATAGTATGAAAGCCAGTTGTTCAAACTTAGGTTTTCTGCCGCTGATCCTGCTCGGTGGAAACCTACTCAATAAACTCTGTCATTGAATGATGTATTGAGACTATAGTGAGAGTAAGGATCTACTGCTTAATAAAAGCACTTCGTTGAATACATTAGTTAGAGAGGGTTAAAATATGATCTAAAAAAAAACTGATAAGTTTTAATCATAAAAACAATAAAACGACAAAATAGGTAATTAAACAATTGACAGAAATACTAGGTATTCTACACCATAATATTTTGGACCATGGACATGTTCTGGGCTCGCCAAATTTATTCCAACTATCAATAGATTCTAAATTTCATTGGGCGCTGACAATTCAGGATTATTTTTTTCTTATTCTTGGAGAAGAGCAATTTTTAGGTATCGATTAGCTGTGGCTTTCCAGACAAAGATATGTTATAGTTTATTTGCCTTTTCCTATTTTATGATGCCCTACTTCTCATTTCAAAATGTGAAATCAACTAAGTAAACTCTCCAATGGCTGGCATCACCAGATTTGGTTTCTCAAACTCATACATATGGTTTGAGTTCTACAATGCTCCACTGGAGAAAGATGTCTCCTTAATTTGTGATGTAAGTGAATTCTCTTATTGAAAAAAAAAAAAAAGGAGAGATATTTGTCTATGAAATCGTTTTGTTGATCTGGCTTGTATGCAGGCAATAAGGTCATGGCACATAATTGGACGCCTTGGTGGTTGCAATTCCATGAATATGCAGGTAAATATTTTCCATTTTTAAATTAGTTAATCAGAAGTATCAAAATCCCCCAGTAGAATTTTTGAGAACTGAAATGGCATATTATTTTGTTGCTTGAACTTTAGGCAATACCGATTGAGCCATGTAAGGTTTAACTTTCCCAACAGGAGATCATAAACTTGCAAGTGCATTTGTCATGCTTACATAGTTTGTTTATTTCTGTCTAGGGAAAAGCTATATATGAATATAGTTTGCTTACAATTTTTTTCTTTGCAGTTGTCACAATCAACTTTCAGCAAAAGGCCAAATTATGATGCTATTCAAGGAGCAAATGTGACACCAACCACATTTTACAATATAGGGGATTTGGAGATTCAGGACAACTTGGCGCGTATATGGTATGAGGATTGCTTTGGTATTTAATGGAATTGACGGTATTTGTCTCAGTATATGGGATGCTTAATATATGATTCATACTCGATGGTGACCAAAATTTGCAGGGTGGATATTGGAACCACAGAGCCGTTGCTTCTGGATGTTTTGATTAATGCATTGACACAGATAAGCTCCGAGTAAGCTACTGCTTGGTCTATTGCTTTTGAGCTTTCACTGGTGGATATAAAATAGTGATCCTTGATTGTTGTCTTGTGTTTGACAGCTATGTAGGAATTAAGCAGATTATGTTTGGTGGATCTGAATTTGAGAGTTGGAAGGAAAACTGGGCATCAGAAGATGCAGGTTGCAGCATCCACAAGATTTAGTATTTTGTTAAGCAAAAACAGAATAGTCAGAGGGTGCATTTACTTGTCCTTTTATTGTGTAAATATTAAGTAACAAGAGATGCAAGAAAACGATTAGAAATCAATAGATTTTTACGTGTGATCGAAGAGGTGTATTTGTGGAAAGTAGGATAAGATTTACCAATTTAATAGTCATACTTGCAAGGCATCTATATTTTACAACATGCTTTGCATTTAACAACCGTCCATTAGTACCTAAAACCTGATTATTGAAATCCGCAATCTGTTTTCATTACTTGCATGAGCATCTATTTATGAAACCATACTCCTAAAACTAAACTAATGCTTGCTTTGGATGGATGGATTCGGCTCTTGTTTGAAAGCTCTAAATGAAAATGGGTTTGAATTTGACTCAAATCCCAAGTATTTATGATGGGATTAAAATTTAAAAATATTATAATAAGCACTCTTGACTAGTATTTTAAATCCAGATGGTAATAATTATTTCGGAGAAGAGATTAGTTGTGAAATACTAGCAGAGATCGTTCTGTTTCAGAACGAGTTAATTTCTTACGAGTGATGTAAAAATTTTGTAATAGGTGGTATTATTATTAACATTAATTGAAATGAAAAAAAATTCATGTGAAAATTTTAATTAGTTAAAATCTCATGCAGTTTAAAATTTTAACTTGAGTATTAAAGATAACTCATATATTTAAATATATAATTAATAAACAATACAAACAATAAATTTCAAAATTAATATATGATTTTTTTATTTTTAATTATCCAAATAAAAGATTTTTAAAAAAAATTAAATTTCAAATCCAATATTTAAAATCTAAACTTCAAAATCCAAATTTATGAAACAAATCCAAATATATATTAACATGTTTTAATGTGCTTCGACTCTTGAAAGATGCTATGCTAAATGGAACACGACATGCAGCATGTTCGCCAAGTGTCAGGCAACAGTTCAGATCTGGCACAGGCGGATATTATATAAGAACAGATTTTTAAGACTGGGACATTGCACCTCAATTTACAAAGACTTTCTGGATGAATAACATAAAGGAAAGATAGGGCATAATCAACATGGTATGACAAAAGGTTAGATGATTACTATGATTTGTAGGGGGAAAAAAAAAGAAAAGGTAATCTGCAGCTATTCTATAGCAAAAACTTAAATCAGAAATAAGGCACAGATCAATCACCTAACCTAGAGCATCTCAATAGCATCTTTTGGAAGATGAATCAACAATTCAATATTCCAAAATGCTATTTCCACTTGGATGTCTTACAAACTAGTTCAAACAGGACGCAATTTCTGTGCAATCGACTGTATCTCCTTGATCCTTGCATCCACCAATTGTTGCAGCTGCTCTCTCTGATTTGTTTGATTTTCGTCCATCTGAAGACTACCACCTTCCACATTCCCCGTCCTAAACATGACAAATGACATCTCTGCACTATAATCACTAGGGACTTCAATCACCTGCTTTCCACCATTTCCAGAATCTTTTCCTAAGATATCAGCTTTCACACGATTTGAAATAATTGTCACAAAATCTTCCATGCACTTGTCAGCAGGATCAAGGCCTAGATAAATTAGGACCTCCCAACACTGAAGAAACTGTTTCCTGTTGATTTTCAATGTTTTCCTAACATCCTCGATTGCAGTTGAAGGAGGCATGAACCGGGGGACATGAGCTTTCTTTGATAGCTTTCCTTGTTTCAGATTTGAAACAGCTGAATTAATTGCGTCTTGGATTGGACTAAAAACAAGCAGACGCTGTACATCAATACATGTGCGCACATGTTGGAAGTAATCTAGTGGTTCTTCAACAGTTAAGTCATAAACATCTTCAGATATTGCTACATTGTTGACCACCTCAACAAGGCGACGACCATAACCCTTGTGTTGGTAAGGAGGCAAAACCAATATCTGTTGCAAAAGAAACATGTCATCCAATAGCTTTGATGAGTGAATTCTGCAGAAAAGAACCATCAAAAGTACTTCTACAAAAGAATTATAATTTCAGTTCTCAGCATTTCAACAGATGAAGTGACAACATGAAGGAAAATGAACCTGACTGAGCCGTAGTCGTGTTTTATCAGGGTAATGATAGAAGCGATAAACTGCTGTAAAACCCAGAACTCTATGTTGAATGTCCCCCTGCTCATCATTTATCTCCTGAACCAGTACATATAACTCCCACCCAGGATCAGTCACATCAATAGGGTTGCTACCTGATCAAGGAAAAAATAAAAGGAGTTCAAAAACTAAGCACACAACTAGGGTGCAAAAAAGTAATGCAACAAAGATTGTTTTTTATAAACCAAGGAAATTACCATCAACAAGAAGAAGAACGAGAGGGATCAAACGACTGTAAAGGTGTCCAGTACCTTCATTGCCTATCACCATGCGAACAACCTGATCCAGTAGGAGAGCACATTAACCATCGCGCTCTGTTTCAAATGAACAATTTTTATAGACCGAATGTGAAAAAAGGATGGCCATTTGGGGGGAAAATAAGTAGAAACTGATTAAATTAGGTCAACATGCCACAAGACCACCTTTTCTTGCCCACAAAAAAACAGACTGAAAAAATGCAAAACAAAAGTGAAGATGAAGAGTTCACACGTGTTTACAAACAAGAGCAATGACCTAAAGAACGCTCTACCTACAGGTACCAAACACAGCAATTTTTTGGTAGTTTTTACTGGTGCTCTTGTGGCCTAATCAAATTATGCAGGGTAAGATTTATCACTAATCATCCCCAAATATCACCTTCATCAAAATCTAACTCCTAGTTCCCAATTTTATACAGGGCTGAGGGGCTCAAGCTTCCCCTTTATCATGATCTTGCTGTAGCCTATTTTCACTGTTTGGGAAGGTGGATCAAAGAAACATCATTTGAACTTCATAAATTAAGGAACTCCTTAAACCAATGCAAAAAAAAAAAGCCAGAAAAGCAACTACCATTCTCATCATACAAGAAGTTATAAAGGCTATGTATGCAGAAAGCACCTTCACATCTGAAGTATCTGCCCCATAATGAGTAACAGAATCACGAAAATGTTCATTAGAGCCTTTATGTTGCAATACCTCCCCACTCGAGACAATAGATCTGAGAGCATTTAAAGAATTAAAAATATACATGATAAAGTCTTGATGATTAGATGTGGACAACATATCCATAAAGAGTACCTAATCAGATTACTCTCAACTGAAAATGATTTTAGAAAGTCTTCTTTACTCTCCACAAGAGTCTCAGCAAAAATTCTCTGTACATTATTAACTCAATCAGCAGATCCAATAACACAAAAAATAAAACAAAGATTAAGAAAGGTACTCAGAAGTCAGAAATATACCTGAAGAGAAGATTTGAGTTCCGTAATCCCTTTTCCACCCTACAACATAAAAACATAGCAACCATTAGAATACAAAGGATAGTAGGATATAAAACCAGAACTACCCTCAAATTAGATCTGGTTGACAAAAGAACTTTTACATAAATGACAAACAATCTTACTACTCACATCAGATTTACTCTGATATGTAATATCAGCATAAGCATGAAATGTTATGCTGCTAATCCAGATAGTTATCTGCATGAAATGTATTAAGAAAAAAGGATTACGAAAACTCCTTTCTATAGAAATAGTCATACATGGAAACTGTAGCATAATGAGGAGAAGGGAAAACAAACAGAAGATAAATAGTAAACATATGCTAATACTATGCCAAACATCAATAAGATGATAATACAAACAAATAATTACCTTCAACCCTTGGTAACCATATATTTTCCCGTCCTCATCAAAAAAGCCATTTAAGTCAACTGGATCAATGCAGTAATTTTCAGAAGCACCCACTTGTTCTTTGCTAGAAACTAGGACATCAGGAATCAAGTACACACAAAATTAGAGTAATCATCTGTAATTTCAAAGAAGGGGGATGAGGAAAGGGACAAAAAGGAAATGCAAAGATAGACAACATACGTCATCCACTCTGCCTAATAAAAAATAGCCTCAGCCAGCTAAAATTCTTAATTATCAAGCAAGCACGCCTAATATGGTGTTGGATCCATGACAAATGGGCATAATGCAATGGAGAAATCGCCTTTCGTTCATCTGGGTCTCTAACATAGAACCCTAGCAGGCAGGTGATCCCAAAGTCTGTCTAATCTAAGCACTTATTTTATATGGAACTTCTCTGGATAGAGCAAGCTGACGGCGCCAGCTGCTTAGGAATGCTTGAGGAGAAGCCAAATTCTCCAAAACCAAAGAAATGCCCCACACCGAAAATTTCCGTAAGCTTTTTACCTCTCCTTCTCAGTCAATTGTAATGTTAAGTAAAAACGACCCTACTTTCAGGAAGGTAGTAAAAT
The DNA here is from genome assembly GCF_001659605.2 of Manihot esculenta. Taxonomy (NCBI): domain Eukaryota; kingdom Viridiplantae; phylum Streptophyta; class Magnoliopsida; order Malpighiales; family Euphorbiaceae; genus Manihot; species Manihot esculenta. The sequence continues at coordinate 31,074,789 of NC_035176.2, read as the reverse complement.
TATAGATAGCAAGCACTGATACTACTAGAGGAACCCAGAACATAAATAAACAACATAAAAAAAAAAAACAATTCAAGGATTCATAACCAAGAAAAATAAGTCCAATAATCAAACAAGATATCGAATGTGCATAAAAATACCATACCCAGGTAAATTTTAATGCAGTCTTTGGCCTCGATTCCAGCATCTGCAGGGAAAAGTCGTTTACTGAATGACTAGCAGGTAGAAACAAAGCGGGAACAGAAAATCAAGCAGAAACGAAAACTATATTGGGGAAATGAAACAATGCGAAAAAAAACAAGTCGAGCGAAGTCCTCGTATCAAGTGTTGTAGAGAGACGAAGAAAATAGTTAATGAGAGCTGGATTCACTAACCGATATTGGAGAAGCCTACGCGCCTTCGTTTCTTGTGCTCGGCGGTCGGATCGGTGGGAGGTTGTTGCTTTTGCCCCATTGTTTTCGGTTGGTTAGGGTTTTCAGAGCGGGAAATGGGAAAGGAAGAGGCGGGAAATTATACTGTACAAATGGGGATATTTAGCATTATATATACTCCTACAGTGCCAGTCCAATGGAGACTGTGCGCGCGCGTCTCAAGTTCGATCGAGCGCGCCCACGTCTGGCTATCTGGGCTAGGCATTGGCCCACCCTTCCAGTCACATATAGTTTGTGGCTAAGGTGATCACAGCTCGGTCGGTGGCTGTAATTATTGGATGACAATATTTTTCAGTCGATTTTAGGTTTCCTTTGTCTGGAAAATACCGTTTGAATACCTAAAAATTTTAATTAATAAAAAATGTCTTTTCAGTCATATAGCTCATTATATCACTCTAACTATCCTTTAACTTTTAAAAATATATAGTTTTTTAAATTAAAAAATTGAAAATCAAAAGCATTCCTGTTGATTTTAAAAACTCCATTGTATGAAATTGAAGACCAAAAACAACTACTCATAATAATCAATTGCAAAAACAATAATCAAACCTCAATAGAAAAAACAAAAAATTAAATCAATAACAAAATAAAAAATTGATGTATTGAAACTAAACCTTAATAGCGAATTATTAATGTTTTGAAAAAGATTATTGGTTCTTCTAGTGTTTTTGTCAGGACTTCCACTTAAGTTGCTGGCTGTACTCTTAATAGGAGAATACTTCACTTCTCTGGATGAAAAAAAGCTATGTGTTTTATCGCAAGTGAACGATAATGGTTGTGATGAGATTGTTGAAGATTTTGGGAGGTTAACGAAAAAAATATGAAAATAAATTTAATTAATTTTTTATGTTTTCACTCAAAATTAAATAAGTTTAATTTAAAATTTTAGATTAATTAAATTTATGTATTTTTATTAAAAAGTAAATAAGTCATAATTTAATTTAATATTTTTTAATAATAAAATATTATTTTTATAATTTAAAATATAAAAATTTAATATTTTAACTATTATGAAAAATTTAAAAAATATATAAATGTTGATAATATGAGATCCAGAGAAAATAGGGTTTTTACAGAGGTTTTTAGAATAATAAAAAACTTAGAGCTTAGGGGAAGATCATTCTCCTTTTATCTCTTTTTCTCCTATGCTAGTGACGTGCAACGGTTCGGCTATCATTGGACCACCTGTCTCTGCCATATTGATACGATCGTATGAGGATATTCGGTACTTGTCTCATGCGTAACGGCCCCCGATTCACTTCGTGCGTGTGTGGGCGGGTCTACAACGCTGAAGGTGGGGCTTTCTTCCCGATTATGGGCTGGACCGGGAGATAGGAATAATACTGAGCCCAAGGAGGATCAGCCTGAGAAGCAGTGAGGACTGGGCCGGCCTGAGAGGCAATGGGAACTGGGTCGGCCTGGTTGAGAAATCCATATGGACCCTGTATCAAGGTTCAAACGGGCTGGACCTATTTGTATTGGGGTCGCGTGGGCCTCCGAGGGATGGGCCGTGATTGAGGGCTTGGTCCCTGATCGGGGTGGAGAAATCCAGCGGTCATCAATTGCCCCTTTACCTTCTCGTCAGTTATTGCCCGACTAATGAGGGGGTAAACTTCAAGTGTAATAATGACCGCACCGCCCCAGGACAAAACTGTTCAGAGCCACTCTTCGTCTCATCACTGCTTTGCTTTTTGAATTTTCTCTATCTTCTCGGAACGCTTGCCTTCTCCTGTTCTCTGCTCTTCTTCGATTTCCTCTGCTTCTCAGCTCTACCTGCTTTTCAGGTACGCCTCTTCTGTCTCCATGGAAATTTCTAAGCTTCCTGAAGTTTTTAACACCAAGTCCAGTATCACTCTCTCTACCATAACTAACTTCTTTTCTCGGAGGTATTTGGACACTCCCCTTTATCTTATACGAGCTCCTCTCCGGAACGAGAGGATTGTTCTTCCCGATCCTTCTCCTCCCGGTTTGGTAGATCCCCAGAAGGATCGTAGCATAGTCTTTTTTGTTAAACAACGGGACTTTGGTCTAACTTTTCCGTTTACCTCCTTCTTTACCGAGGTTTTCCAATATTTCAGAATAACTCCCCGAATGCTATCCCCAAATTCTATTTTGTTCATGTGTTGCTTTGAATCCATTTGCTTGAGCTGGGGATTTACACCCACGGTTCATCTATTCGTGACCTTTTTTCGTCTAGTCAGAGCAAGTAACAATTTTTATTACTTTTCCCCCCGTGGGGGTTTATCCATCCTCACGGGCTATAAGGATTTCATAAAGGGTTGGGTAGAGGGTTTTGTAGTCGCGGAGCTGAAAAAAGACTCCGGTTCATCGTGGGGGGTGGAGCTCGACTGGGGGGAGGTCTCTCTGGGTTGTAACGATCTGCCCCAGCTGAGCCTTACAGAGCAGGTTGGGTACCTTAGATTGACTTCTGTTGACAAGAAGTACGACGTCGAGAAGTGTATGTTTGCCTCTAACCTTAGGGATATCCAGGATGCGGGTATTGTACCTTGTCCAGCCGCTCTGCCTTGTCTTTGTGATTTTTATTGGGATTATGTTAACCTGTTTTGATTTTATATTTTTTTGCAGCCTCTGACTCCAAGATGGACCAAATCAAGCCTCCCAAGAACCTCATATTGTCCTGAGAGAGTATGGACGCGGCTTTGGACGTCCTGCTGGCAGGGCGATCTGTGGGAGAGGCTATTCAAAAGGTGGCAGAAACTATTTCCTCTAGGTCGGCTATTCGACCTCCACCTCCTCCTCCGGTCTCTTCTCGGGCTTCTAAGCCCAGCTCTCGACGCAGCAGGTCGTCCCGGCCTTCCCGCCAAGAGGGGTCGAGCTCTGCTCATCAGTCTATACAAGCCCCCCGGCCTCAAGGTACTTCTAATGAGGGGATGGAAGAGGGTCCCATGATTATTTCTAAAATGGCTGAGGGTGTCGGATCGATGAGGTCGGACCTTGTCCTTCCTACTGTGGGCGCTTCTGGGGTCTCCGCTGCTGTTGAAGAGGAGGTCCCCGGGGGGAGGCTCGAGGTCCCCATTACAGAAGAGGGAGCTCCTGGGAAAAGAGCGGAGGTCATTCTCGTGGACGAAGATGTCTCGGAGGCCCCCACCAATGATGCTCTTGCCCCTGAAGAGGTGGGATCTGACTCTGCCAAGGATGGAGGTGTCACAGAGAAGGCAGGGGACAAACTTCCTGCCTCCCTTGAAATGCCTGCCCCAGCTCCAGCTCAGAAGAAGTCCAGGGCTTCCAAGGGATCAGCTCCAGCCCTTCCTCCTATTGGAGAGGAGAAAGAAGGTTCTAAAGAATCGACTCCTGCTCTCCCTCCTCCCGAAAAGAAGAAAGATGTCCCTGTGATACCACTGTTGTCTGCTCCTGACAACGACATTCTGAACGTGGAGGATATCATTCATCAATCTCTGGCGAGCGTGGTTGCTGAGATTGTCAAGGAGCGGATGTTTGGTGGCGTCATGGAGGCTTCGGACCCACGCTTGCTTGCTCTCACTGGTCTCTTAGCTAGCTCTACTAGGGAGCAAGCAGCGTTCCGTTCTCGACCTCGTGGGGAGCTCGGAGATACAATCAGGGAGATGCTTCTGATGGTAAGCTAAGCTACCTCCTTTGTTTTCATTCTGTTTTTCTTTGTTTCTTTGTTTTGACAGTTTTTCCTTTATATTAGGTGACGGGCCTCTTTATAGAGGTGGATGCTCGCGACCACGGTAGCTCGAGTTCATACCCAGTCCCTCCAGGCAGAGCTGCATTCTGCATTGGAGGCCCTCAAAAGAGCTGACGGGAAGGCGGCTGAGGCACAGGAGCACGCCGAGTCCCTGGAAGCAGAGTTGTCTCATACCCGCAGGGTTCTCAAGGAGTCTGATGAGAGGGCGGCTGCAGCTGAGGTTCGATGTGAAGAAGTTTTGAAGCAGCTGTCCTCCATGGTGGAGACTCTTCGTGAGAAGGACGAGGCTGTGAATCAGAAGGATGAGGTCCAGCGTCAATATGTGGCCCTAAAGGCTGATTTTGAAGGAGCTCAAGTTCACCTTGATAAGGTGAAGGTTCAAAAGGAAGGAGCCCTAGCTTGGGTGGAGGTTCTCGAGCAGGAGCTGAGCAAAAGTTCTGAGCGTATCAGAGACCTGGCTTCATCGACGGAGGAGTCCAAACTTCACAATCAACAGCTTAGTCAAGAAGTCAGGACTTTGGAGCATAAATGCTTAGCCCTGCTCGAGGAGGCCAAACATGTTGAAGACAGGATCCAGTTGGAGTGCGAGAGGCGTTTGATGGAGTATAAGGAATCAGCTGAGCTAAAGGAGAAGATTGAACAAGCATGTGAAGCTCATCTTAGAACTTACAAGGATTCTCCCAAACTGAAAGCAATTATAGCTGAGGCCTGCCAGTCACGACTTGCGGAGTATAAAGCCTCTGATGAGATGAAGGTCGCTATTTGGCACAAAGGCTTTCGCATGTACGTGTCCGGTTTCAATAGGGGTTTGAGAGATTCCAGACTTGCTCTTTCTACCCCTCTAGCAAAGCTCCGAGCTGCTGAGGTGGACTCCGATGGTGAGGACGTGTTGTATGGTGAGGATGATCTGCCCTTACCCAAAGGAACCTCTCGCACTATAGCTGGGTCCTCTGAGGCAAAACCCAAGCAAGGGGATGAAGACGCTGGGCCTCGAGGGCAGGAGATCGTACCTTTTGTCGGTACGAAGGGCTCTGAGCAGGAGGATGGCAGTTCTCCCGTAGATAGTAATGTAAATAGTATGAACGATAATGATGTAAATGTGGATGATGACATGCCTAAACATGTAAGTCCTTTAAGGACAATTTTGCCTTCATCGGAGTAGGTGATTTAGAATAGGTTGTAACATATTTTTTCTTTTAATGACATTTTACTTTCACTCATTTGGACTGTTTCTTGTTTTTCCTTCATACTTGAACTTATCTCTGTTTATCAAGAATGAATCACTTAAACTATGTGTTTTAGAATTTTCCTAAGGAATCCACTGTGAACTTTTGACCTATAGATTTATTTGTTTCACTAAGGCATTTTTGTCCGTGAGCTCTTTCCGAGCTAGGCTAGCTGCACTCGTGAGCTCTGTTTTTAACAGTGGTCAAGGCTTTCAGTTTACAAGTTTTTATCCTTGTTACTTTATTAATGTGAGTTCGGGCGCATAGCCTTTGCTGAGTAATAATAAGTCAAATCATGTACCTGTTGCGATGATGAGTAGGGCTCGTCTTTCTACCTTTAGTTCTGTCTTGACAGGGACTGGAGCTGAGGTTTTATTTGCTTCGTGTCATTAGATTTTCCTCGGATTGCCCCTTTACTGCCTCAGTATTTATTACATGAATAGTGAAGGAGTAAATCCCTGTACTTTATTCGTACTTGCACGGCTTCCTTTTAGGAGATTTTACTTTGCTTTCTGGTTGTGAGCTCGGATGTCTGGTCCTCCTCAAGGTGATCCTTCGTCAGGCAGTGCAACTTAATCTGCGTGCTCCATTGGGACGGGGAGGTCGGCCTTTGTCGTTTTCCTTCTTCTTGGGTTATTCTTGCTAAATGTTTGTTCATGGCAAACTGACTCGTGCTGTGAGCACAGTCCTTTGCCCTCGTTTGTCCTCTTATATGTTCCTGCATTTATGAGCCTTTTCATAGAGGGAGCTCGGTTCTCTGTTATTTCCTCTATATTTAGCTTCATTCTACCTGAGTGTTGCATGTTGCGAGGCTATCCGAGCTGGGAGCTCGGTTCTTTGTTCTGTGCTTAGGCTTTTATGCCTACGGTCTATAATGCCTCTTGTATCGCGAGCTTGGGAGTTCGAAATTTCGCTTTGGTGCCCCGAGCTCGTTTTGTGAGGTCGGACTTGGTTTGGGAGCTCGGTTCCTTGCCCCGTGCTTGTTTGTGAGGTCGGACTTGGTTTGGGAGCTCGGTTCCTTGCCCTGTGCTTAGGCTTTAATGCCTACAGTCTGTAACGCTTCTTGTATCGTGAGCTCGGAAGTTCAAAATTTTGCTTTTTTCACTTCGGCGCCTCGAGCTCGTTTGTGAGGTCGGCATGGGGCTGTGGCGCTCTTGGCTATTGTGCCCCGAGCTCCTTCGGGAGGTTGGAATCTGATTTCTCATTGGTAGCTTAGGACTCATCTTTTGCGTGAGATCGGAGCTGTGTTTTTATAAGTTGTCCCTGCACATGATATTGGAAATTTTTGCTCCGGGAGGCCCTTAAGACCTTCACCGACCGTTTTTGTTTTGTTTTCCCGGGAGTTCTAGGGGATCCCGGTCTTCATGCTCTGGGAGGTCTTTTAAGATCCTCACCAGCCATTTTTGTTTTGTTTTCCCGGGAGTTTTAGGGGATCCCGGTCTTCTTTGTTTTCCCGGGAGTTCTAGGGGATCCCGGTCTTCTTTGTTTTCCCGAGAATTCTAGGAGATCCCGGTCTTCATGCTCCGGGAGGTCTTTTAAGATCCTCACCGGCCGTTTTTATTTTGTTTTCCCAGGAGTTCTAGGGGATCCCGGTCTTCTACCTCTGAGGTCTCTATGTCTCAGGGTCTTCATTGCCAGGAGATCATGGGGATCCTGGACTTGTATCAGGGAGATCTTGGGGATCCCGGTCTTCTACCTCTGAGGTCTCTATGTCTCAGGGTCTTCATTGCCAGGAGATCATGGGGATCCTGGACTTGTATCCGGGAGATCTTGGGGATCCCAGTCTTCTACCTCTGAGGTCTCTATGTCTCAGGGTCTTTATTGCTAGGAGATCATGGGGATCCTGGACTTGTATCCGGGAGATCTTGGGGATCCCGGTCTTCTACCTCTAAGGTCTCTATGTCTCAGGGTCTTCATTGCCAGGAGATCATGGGGATCCTGGACTTGTATCAGGGAGATCTTGGGGATCCCGGTCTTCTACCTCTGAGGTCTCTATGTCTCAGGGTCTTCATTGCCAGGAGATCATGGGGATCCTGGACTTGTATCCGGGAGATCTTGGGGATTCCGGTCTTCTACCTCTGAGGTCTCTATGTCTCAGGGTCTTCATATTCTGTTCTTTCTTTTTAAAAGAGAAGTGATATTCATAATAGAGATAACATCATTGTGTAAAGAATGGCGTTATTTTATTCATTTGTGTTTTTTAGAGTACAAAATTTTCTTTACAAATATTTCAAGGGAAATACCTCTTCAAGTGCTGGATATTCCAGGCATGGGGCTCAGGGTTTCCCTGCATATCTTCGATTCGGTATACTCCTGGCCTAACCACTTTTGCTATCCTGAATGGGCCCTCCCAGGTCGGTGCCAACTTGCCCACTGCCACTCTTTTTCCCGTAGCTTTCAAGTTTCTTAGGGCTAGGTTCCCTACCTTTAGACTTCTTTCCTTGACCCTTTGGTTGTAGTAACGGGTTGCCCGTTGTTGATAAGCAGCAGTTCGGACTTGAGCTTCCTCCCTAATTTCTTCGAGAGCGTCCAAGTTGCTCCTTAATTTGTCGTCGTTGGTGTTCTCGTTAACAAATTGGACTCGATGAGTGGGGATTTGCAGCTCGACTGGGACTATGACCTCTGTGCCGTAAGCAAGTGCAAAGGGCGTTTCTTTAGTGGACGCTCTAGGGGTAGTTCGGAGTGCCCACAGGATACTACTGAGTTCTTCTGCCCAGTTCGCCTTAAATGTTCTGAAGGTGCTGCAATCAAATTGTCTGCCATTATCTGAGATGAGCGCCCTTAGTACGCCAAATCTGCAAATGACGTTCTCCCAACAATCATGTTGATGGTCCCACTGGATCCATCATTCACTGGTCCAGCTCCCGTTCTCCTCTATACTGGGACTGCCGGATTAGGCTGAGGTCCCTGTCCCTCCAATCTTTTAATGAAGTTTTTCAGGTGCCCTCTCTTTATCAGCCTTTCTATTTCTGCTATCAATTGGAAGCAGTTGTTGGTGTCGTGACCGTGTGCGCGATGGTACTGACAATACTTGTCAGGATCTCTCTGATTTGCTTCTGCTTTCATGGGTCGAGGCCATTGGAGGAACTCCTTGTCTTGGACGGCCATGAGCACTTCGGCTCTAGAAACGTTGAGGGGAGTCGGTGTTTCTGGGACCCACGGGGGGAGGGATCTTTGTTCTGAGACCCGAGGAGGGAGAGGCCTTTGGTCCTTTCGCTCCCAAGGCTGTCTGTAAGGCTCAAGCCTTTTGCCATATCTCTTCTCTTGCTTCTCCGACCTCCTTTCCTCCGGGATTTTCTCCTTACCTGCCCTCCTTGGCGAATCGGCTTGTCACCAAGGCGTCATCCTGCCTTATGTACTTCTCAGCCCTCTTCATTAACTCGGCTAGTGAGGTCGGAGGCTTCCTGCTTAATGAGCCAAAGAACTCTGCTGAGGTCGTCCCCTTCTGCATGGCTTCTACAGCCCTTTCTTCGTCGAGCTCGGAGATCTGCAGGGCCTCTGTATTGAAATGAGCTACATACTCCCTGAGTGATTCGTCTCCTCTCTGCCTGATTGTCTCCAGGTAGCTCGTCTTCCTATTTGCGGGCACTCCGGCAATAAACCGGCTGATGAAGCGAGTGGCCAGATCTCCAAAACTACTGATACTCCCAGCCTCGAGGCTGTTGAACCACGCCCGTGCTGGCCCCGAGAGCGTCATTGGGAATGCCTTGCACATTAAGGCATCTGATAGAGTCTGCAGCTCTATGAAAGTCTTGTAGTTGAGGACATGCTCTCGGGGGTTTCCAGCTCCGTCATAAGCCGCCATTGATGGCATCATAAACTTCTTAGGAACAGTCTCTTGTTGCACCCACTTCGCGAAAGGTGAAGAAGTGGGCAGGAAGGTTTGGCTCGGATCCTTTTTTCCCAGCTCAGCCAAGAGCTGCTCTTTCAACTTTTGCAGCTTTTGGTCTACATTCTCATCTTCCAGCCTGGGTTTCTTCTCCAGGTGGTATTCCTCCTCCTCTGCTTCACTTCTGGTCCACCTGGTTGTCCTGGCGGAATAGTTGTCAGCCTCATCATTCTCTATCATCTCCCTCACCCTCCTTCCATGGACTCGGACCTCCGGTTCTTCCTCTTCCTCGGCTCTTCTCCCCTTTTCTCCGATACCGCGGCTGCTGGTTTGAAGGCAGTCGAGGGCAGGTTGGGGCTCATTGGTTTGGGGTTCTTCTACCACTGGGAGTGTATTTATCGGGGTGCTGAGGCCCCTTTGTTGCATTATCTGTCCCAACCAGTGGGCGGTGTTCTGTAGTTGGAGGGCCATGGTTTGAAGGTCCTGGTTAGATAAGGTAGCGGTGGAAGCATTCCTTGCCAAGCTTGGCGAGGGATTGAGAGGAATAGATGTTTGGTTATTTAGTGTTGTAGGACTAGAAAAGGAGAACTGCTGCCCCTCCTGGGCAGAGCTCAGGTCATTTGGGATGTTAAGATTGCTTTCATTGTGATTGGCCATCGTGGATCTCAGTGGGTTTTGTTAAGAGTGGAACTCCGGTGATGAAAAGATCTCCTTCGTTCCCACAGACGGCGCTAGATGATAATCTGAGATCCAGAGAAAATAGGGTTTTTACAGAGGTTTTTGGAATAATAAAAAACTTAGAGCTTAGGGGAAGATCATTCTCCTTTTATCTCTTTTTCTCCTATGCTAGTGACGTGCAACGGCCCGGCTATCATTGGACCACTTGTCTCTGCCATATTGATACGATCGTACGGGGATATTCGGTACCTGTCTCATGCGTAACGGCCCCCGATTCACTTCGTGCGTGTGTGGGCGGGTCTACAACGCTGAAGGTGGGGCTTTCTTCCCGATTCTAAGTTGGACCGAGAGATAGAAATAATACTGGGTCCAAAGAGGATCAGCCTGAGAAGCAGTGAGGACTGGGCCGGCCTGAGAGGTAATGGGAACTGGGTCGGCCTGGTTGAGAAATCCATATGGACCCTGTATCAAGGTTCGAACGGGCTGGACCTATTTGTATTGAGGTCGCGTGGGCCTCCGAGAGATGGGCTGTGATTGAGAGCTTGGTCCCTGACCGGGATGGAGAAATCCAGCGGTCATCAAATGTAATAAATAATTTTTAAAATTATAAAAAAATTATTATATAAAAAATATTTTTATTATTAAAAAATAATATTATATTATTAAAAATAATATTATATGAGATGAAAGTTTATTTAACTTTTGAGTAACAATATAATAACTTAATTGGATTAAAATTTTAAATTGAATTTATTTGATTCTTGAGTAAAAATATAGAAAATTAATTGAATTTATATTTAAAAGATATAAAAGGTTTATTTATATTTTTTATTATAAATTATTTTATTTTGATTTTTTATTTTAATTATTTAAATATAAAATTAATATTTATTCACCGAAAACTTAAGTTATTAAATTAAAATTGACTTTGAATAAAATTTAGGGTTATTTACATATGAAAATTTTAAAATTTTTTACTATTTTATAATATATTATAATGAATATTTAATAAGATTTTTAAAAAATAAAAACTAATAAATATAAAATTTATTAAATATTTATTAGGACTCATGATAAATAAAAATAAATTAAAAATATATTTTTTATATCGAGGAGATAAAAATAAATAAATTTTAAAATTTTAAATTTAATTATATTAATTTTTAAAATTTTATATTAATTATAAAATAACTAAAATTTTTAACTTTATAATTAATAACATTTATTTATATAACATATAAATAAAATAAAATAATTTAAAATATATTTTTAATTTAAATTTGATATACTTACAATACAATTTATAATTTTAAAATTTTTTATTAATTTTTAAAATTTTTATTAATTTTTAAAATTTTAAATTAAATTACTATAAATTTTAAATATTTCATACAAATAAAACTAAAATTTAAAGATTTAGTTCGCTATTTGCTAATAGTTAATGAGTAATGATTTTTGTTTGAAGACGCGTGTGTACGCTACGCAGTACACGTGTAAGACTCTTTATAGAAACCCTCTTTTTCATAAAAATAACAAAAGAGCCACATAAACCCTTGTGCTGTTCTCAACATAGTTTCCCAAAGATCATCAGGTTTTAGGTTTAGTTCGTGAGACAGAGAGAGAAGAAATGGGGAGGAGGATATTGAATGATGCGTTGAGGGCAATAGTGAATGCAGAGAGGAGAGGGAAAGCCTCTGTGGAGTTGCAACCCATCTCTACTGTCATGTCTTCTTTCCTCAAGATCATGAAAGATCGAGGTAAATATAATCAATTTTTTACGGAAAGAAATTCCTCTGCTGTCCAATTATCTTCGAACTTGAATTTGTCTGTCAAATAAGAAAATGGATGTTTTTTCTTGCGTATTTAGGCATTTAGATCCCTTAATTGCTGACTTTTGGTTTTGGGATTTTTTAATCATGTGTGCATTCTACGGAAACATCTCCCACTTAACGTTGGGAACATTGGAAAATCTCTCTTTTGTAAATTATCTTTGTTCCTTGACATAGTATGAGCTCTCTGATTTTCGTACCTCAACGGAGCCAGCAACTGGAATAAGCGTGATTCCTTTCTACAGAGTTTACTTGTTTTCTTGTGGATTTGCCACATTTTTCACTTTCTGCATATCAATTTCGCGTTTTCTATGTTTCTTATCTGTCATATGTGTAACAACTTGGATTGTTCCATTTGGGCTGGTTTTGATTGTTGCAATATTAGACAACTTGATATGAGAGTGAATTATTTCCTCAGTTATGTTACAGTTGAGGTGGTCAGTCTAATTTCTTCTGCTGTGATTGACCTTTGTTAAATTGCTGGAAGGTGTGAAATACTAGAAATGTTGGGGAATCTTCGCTAATTGCAGTATAAGAACTTATATCTCATTGGCTGCCCGTTCCAAATTGACATGTTATCATTTCAATCAGTTTTTTAGTCTCTGGTAGTTGAGATTCAACATTCAAGATTAACCAAGTCATATACTACGAAGTTCAATCATACAGAAGCACAGGAACACATGCCAAAGCCAAAGTGAGATTGGGCTTGTTTGATTTTGCGTGCTTTCCCTGGTGTTGGCAGTAGATTATGCACTGATACTTGCACATTGCCTTTCTTGAACTGTTCTCAATAGATATTTTATTGTGATTTCATTTTTGTGTTATTGAACTGTGATTAAAGATATTATAGCATTGATGCTATAGCGATTATAGAGATAAATATCCATTTTTTGTGTTTTTTTTTACGTTTTTATAAGTTCATTTAGATGCTTTGGCCATTGGAAACCAGAACATTTCAAAATTAGGAAATTTTACTTTTTGCAAATGCATCTAAAGGGTGACTTTTGCTATTTCTTTTATTCTTTTGAGTTGTTTTGAACTAGCATAGTTAATTTTCTTATTTGTATTATTAATTTTCTGATTTTTTTTTTTTGGTTTTTTATTTCATTATTAGAACTATAACAACTAAGCTTTAATTCGAATCTAGTTGGAAGTGACTATGTTAGAAATAACATGCTAAAAATCCCACCAATATGTTCTATCCATATTTTGAATAAACACTTGCCTCACACCATTTTCTGCACTTGCATTTTTGTGTGGTGATGTACCCTTTGTTTTTGTGCACCTTGCTCCTTTGACAATAATTTTTATTTAAAAAATGAACCTGCTGACTGTCAGGTATATCACTGTCCTTCTGATTTATTCTAATTCATTTTACTTGAATGTTTTTTCATATTGCTGTTGTGTTTGCCATCATTTCAAGGCCTTTTTAACCTTGTGTGATATTTCTAGGATATATAAAAAATTTTCAGGTTTATGACCCACAGAGAGTCGGGAGGATAACAGTTGAACTACAAGGCAGGGTAAAAGATTGTCGGGCACTCACTTACAGGCAAGACATCAAGGCAAAGGATCTAGAAGCATACAGGTTGCGAATGCTTCCCACTCATCAGGTTGGTTTGGAATCTTTCGAAGTATTGTACGATCAAATAGACAAGTGTATTGCAATTTTGTTCATTTGATTTCAATCATTTCTGCAATTGGATTGCTTGCAATTGATATTTCTTTTAATTTCATTCATGCAGTATGGGTATGTCGTGATAACCACTCCAGATGGTGTATTGGACCATGAAGCAGCAATCAGCCGGAATGTAGGTGGTCAGGTTCTTGGTTACTTCCACTAGATGTCTGTGCTGCCATTGAACGATTCATGGGAGTTGATGGGCAAAAAGTCTATCACCTGCTGTTTCTTCAAGATCGAAAACTTAGTATCGAAAACTTAGTATCGAAGTGTGATGAATGGGAGAAACAATTGACCTCGCCAGTAACTGAGCTGCCATGAAAGACTCTGTAGCTGATCATACCTTCCAAAATTTTTAACTATACTAGATTTGTTTTGTTATCTATGACTCTTATACGCAAGTCCTTGGACGACGAACAAATGAGTGTTGCTATTTGGTGATTTTGTTTTATTAGCCTTTGTTGTGTTTGTCGCATAAGACGAGAAGACTTGAGTTTGGTCTGTCAATCTTCGTTCTTGTAATGCGAAAAATAAATTTCCAATTGGTTAGATCATACGTGATCCTCTCATATGCGACTGGCTGATGGATCCTCTTAACAGGTAAGTTATTGGTTGAACCTCGTGGTCGGCGTTGCGAGATCACGGCAGAATTTTATTTCAATCACATTATAAATAAATAAAAATAATAAGTATAACGAATTAGAAAAGAGTTAAACAAATATTTGAAAAGCTATTAAATAAATTAAATTATAAGATTTAATGAGACAAATATTATTCGAATTAAATTTAATTTATTTAAAAAATTAAATTAAATGAAAATTTATCAAATTAAGCCTCAAATATCTTATAAAGGATTAGCTCCTTCATTATCCAATAAACAATGTATAAATATGTTAAAGTATGAATTTTTTATTTGATGTTCTCAATAAAAAAAATGGTTTTTTTTTTTTTGAAATAGAGGTGGGGAGTCGAACCTTTGACCTCACAAGGCTAAAAGGATGCACTTTCCACCAGGCTAAGCCTCGAAAATACTTAAAATTAATTGAAATGTTTTTTTTTTTATGTTAAATATATATTTTCACTTGTGTATTAATTGAAATTAATATATTAAATACTTGAATTAGAATCTTAACTTATCTACCATCTGAATTTACTAAAATTATAATAATTAAATAAAAATTAATCATATATATTACTCATGATTTATTTTAAAAAAATTATTATTAATAACATATATTTTGAATTAAATATTAAAAGATAATTTAAATTCTTATTTAGAAAAAAGAAAGGACTAACGATGGAGTGTATTAAATATAAAATAAAATTAAATACGGTGCTAATATTTCATTTATATACTAATTATAATGTAAAAAAAAAAGAAAATGGATAAAATATTTGAACAGTTAAAAAATTTAAAAATGAGAAAGATTATGGGATATTATGATTTTTTTTTAAAGTTTAAGTTTATATATTTAATAAAATTAATATTTAAGGGATAAATTTTAAATAATAAAGGAGCATAAATATTTTCTGGGCCACCAAAAAAAATTCTATTTTTTAAAAATTCAAATCGATGGTCTTCTAACAATGCGTTGAATGCGCTATGAGGAATATGATTAAAAATTACAACATTGACGCTAACAAAATATTGAAAAATTCTGATTAAGAAAGATCCTAAACATTTTGAACTTTTCCTATTGAATCCTCCAACTTAAACGATGTCTTATTGGGTCTTATTATTTTTTTATTTAATATTATTAATTTCTAGTTCAGTAGCAAAAGAATCTAGATGTAGAAAAATAATAAAATAAATCTAAAAATATTTATATCATATATTAATCCTTTATCTATTTTCACCTATTTAAGTTTTTGACATTTTTTTTTTTTTTTGAAAATGAAAGAAATATTTATGTCACGGGTGTCCCTCTCCCATCTCCCGAGCCCACACGGCCCAGAGCCTGAAGTCCGACCCTCCCGTGATCCATTCCATTGGCCTCACAACCGCCGGGCAGGATTTGTCCCAAGACCTCACGAGGCCAATGGGATTTGGCCTAATATTCCCCACATAGGAATATTAGGTCGCCTCCCCCACCACTCGAACCCAAGACCTCCACATAAGAGTCCGGCGTTACGAGGGTGAGTACCAATTGTTCCAATGGGTAGTAAGCGCTCGATTTTGGCAGTTAAGAAGAGTGATCAGGTCATAATTTGACTAGTATTGAAATCCAATATATTAATAGGTTTCTTATTGGAGTTGGTGTGCTGCAATGTTAGTTTAATTTTTCTCCTCTAGATCTGTCCATAACTTGAAGACTTTTTCAATGATAGTCATAAATTTATAAAAGGGACAACCGGACAAACTATAATCTCACATTGTGAATTAATTAGTAGATTAAATGGATCAGCTACAAGCTATGAGGATCTCTTGTCATTCATCTATGTCTCTTTTGCTTCTCTTCTTCCTTTTCTCTTCTCTGCAGATCAGCCCAACGCAGGCTGCCAAAAAGGCAAGCAATTTATGCTTTTCATTCTTTTTTACTTGTTTTTCTCATGATTTGCTTGTTCACTGTGATAACTAATGCTCACGTTCTTATGTTTATTATGTTGTTCAGTCTTATGTGGTGTACTTGGGAAGGAATTCTCATGGATCTGAACCTTCTTCTGCATTGGATATCAATGGAAAGACCGAGTCTTACTATGAGTTATTGGGTTCTTGCATGAAAAGGTGACGCATGCAGCTATATATATATACACACACACTCTTGTATCTCGTTGTCTTCTATTTGGGATGTTAATGCAATGGTCTTGATGAAACATGCAGCAAGGATAAGGCAAAGGAAGCAATATTTTATTCGTATTCTAGTTATATCAATGGCTTTGCTGCAACACTTGAAGATGGAGAACTCGATGAAATCTCAAGTAATGAAATGGCTTTGGCAGATTCATTATATTTTCGGACATTTTGTTTTTTCCCACGTTGTTTTTTATTCATTTATTTCCTTGTCCAATCAGAACGGCCAGAAGTGGTATCAGTTTTTCCTAATGAAGCGAACCAATTGCATACGACAAGATCGTGGGAGTTTCTTGGACTTGAGAGAAATGGACAAATTCCACCTGAATCTATCTGGGTTAAGGCAAGATTTGGTGAAGATGTAATTATTGGAAATCTTGACACTGGTACTATTCACATCCTTCCTCTTCTGCTTCATTTTCCTTTTCTTTTCTCTAGTGTGAAATAGTAGTGCGAACACGCGATGGAGATTCGGTTTAGGCAAGAATTGCCCAATAATCAAACGGAATTTGACTTTCACATATACAGGTGTCTGGCCGGAGTCAGAAAGCTTCAGTGATGAAGGGATGGGGCCTATTCCATCAAAGTGGAAAGGATATTGCGATTCAAATGATGGAGTTAGATGCAACAGGAAGCTGATTGGTGCGAGATACTTTAACAAGGGCTTCCAAGCTGCTATAGGCCAGCCACTTAATTCATCCTATAACACTGCACGAGATACTGATGGTCATGGCACTCACACTCTCGCTACAGCAGGTGGACGCTTTGTTTCAGGAGCCAACTTCTTGGGCTCAGCCAATGGAACTGTAAAGGGAGGGTCACCTAATGCCCGAGTTGCTTCCTACAAGGTTTGCTGGCCAACTTGCTATGATGCTGATATATTGGCTGCCTTCGACGCTGCAATTCAAGATGGGGTTGATATCTTGTCAGTTTCACTTGGAAGTCGTCCTCGCCATTACTTTGGTCATGGAATTTCAGTTGGGTCTTTTCATGCTGTTAAGAATGGGATTCTTGTAGTTTGCTCTGCAGGGAATTCTGGGCCATCACCTGGGACTGCGTCTAATGTAGCTCCCTGGATTCTCACAGTTGCAGCAAGCACAATTGATCGAGATTTTCCATCCAATGTTGTCCTTGGAAACAACAAACTATTCAAGGTTTGCATCTAGTGGATAATCTTATTTAATTAATTAACTATTGATGTTTCATATATGAGCTTAAAGAACAGAGTTTGTTTTTTCTCTTATCAGGGCCTGAGTTTCAATACCAATAGTTTACCTGCCAGGAAGTATTATCCCTTGGTTTATTCTGTGGATGCTAAAGCTGCCAATGTCTCTGCTAGAAAGGCGTAAGGAGACTGATTCGTATTCTTTTATCAAATTGTTCGCTGTTTATTCAACTATACATTATTTTTCTTACCTTTTCTCTGTGCTTGCCAGACAAGTCTGCGCTCCTAATTCTCTAGAACCAGAAAAAGTAAAAGGGAAAATTGTGTACTGTCTTCGGGACTTTTCTGCTTTAGACGTTGAGAGGAGCTGGGTGGTTGCTCAGGCTGGTGGCATTGGGTTGATCCTCGGTAATCAGTTCCCTGAAATGACGATCTCCCCTCGAGCCCACTTTCTTCCTACTTCTGCCGTCTCCGCAGCCGATGGCCACTCTATTTTAGCTTATCTGTACAGCACAAGGTAAGCTTTCTGTGCTAACTAGTCCAATCTGTCAGTCTCTCCTTATGCAGCAATTCAATATTGTATAAAATATTTTCATTATTTTTCTGCTTGTTCAGGTCTCCAGTAGCTTATATAAGCGGTGCTACAGAAGTTGGAGGTGTGGCTGCTCCTATGATGGCTTCATTTTCATCTACTGGTCCAAATGCAATCAACCCAGAGATTCTCAAGGCAAGATATCAACAGCAGCATTACTTATTGCCTGTAATTTAGTCGTTATGATCTTCACTTAAGCCATAACGAATTTTGTACTGAAAATTTCAGCCTGATATCACTGCTCCTGGAGTCCATATATTAGCTGCCTATACAGAAGCTTCAGGGCCTTCTTCTCTAACAGTTGACCAGCGCCATCTCCCATTCAACATTATATCTGGTACTTCAATGTCCTGTCCCCATGTTTCTGGAATTGCTGGTCTTCTCAAAAGCGTGCATCCAGATTGGAGTCCTGCTGCAATCAAGTCAGCAATTATGACCACAGGTAGTATCCTCATAACTTTTCTTTCCTTTCTCTCCTATTCCAGGAAGGATCTGAAATTTTAGCAGTAATCTTTCTGTTGATTTCATATATTAACGACAAATCTTGTCTGCTGTTAATGATGTTTCAGCAAGAACTAGAAGCAACACCAGACAACCGATTGTCACTGCTTTTCTCGACGAGGCAAGCCCATTCGACTATGGCTCAGGGCATATCTGGCCAAGCCGAGCAATGGACCCTGGCTTAGTTTATGACTTGACCACCAAAGATTATCTGAACTTCCTGTGCTCCATTGGCTACAATGCAACTCAAATGTCAGTGTTTGCTGAGGGACCATACAACTGCCCATCAAAAAACACTAGCTTGTTGGATTTAAACTATCCATCAATCACTGTCCCTAATCTCTCAGGGAAAGTCACAGTGACTCGAACCTTAAAGAATGTGGGAACTCCAGGCTTATACACGGCTCGCATCAATGCACCTCAAGGAATTACAGTGAAGGTTGAACCAATGAGATTGAAATTCAACAAGACAACTGAAGAGAAGAGTTTCAAGGTAACACTAAAAGCTGAGAAAAAAGGGAACAATTTTGGTTATTCATTCGGTTGGCTCTTATGGTCAGATGGGTTACACAACGTACGGAGTCCCATAGTGGTGAAGAAGAAAGATGCAAGCTCAGCTTAAATTTAATTTTTTTTTTTTAATTTTTTTCTATCGTATTCTTGAGATCAATAAATTTGTTGAATTCTTCTGAAATTTGTTCAATTTTTATAATCAAGCAACAATAAATAAGCACATGGCAAGGAATTTAAATTATGTCTACTTATTTGTTGAGAAGACTTTTGTGATTCTGTGTTGATTCTTTCATGTGGGGGATTTGAGATTAGCAAACAAGAAAACATTATTTCAAATGCTAATTAAAAAGAAAAAAAGATATTGTTGTTTTAGAATTTATATGGCTAAAAGATATCAATTTTTAAAAATTAATTTTCAATATTTTCTAATTAATATATTTAAAAATGTTTTAATCAATAGCGATTGCAGTTCCAATAATAACATTAAGAGATATTAAAAGATAAATTAAAACTTCAAAAACATTATAATGAATTTTTTAAAATTAAAAAATCGATTAATAAATTTGTTCATGTCACATACTAAACTTGATCTAGATTCATAAAATTGCACCTTCAAAATAATAGGGATCATTGCAGAAGCTAGCTAATTTATTTAAATTTTTTCAACACAAATGATGGGATTCTCGACATCAATGTTTACAGCCAAACAGGAGTTTCTGCATATTAGAATATCAGTGTATTTGAATTTTGTAAATAACTCTGGTACTTAAAGCTCTATAATAAAGAACGACTAATATACATTTAGAGTTCGAGCAAAAAAGATCAGTAAAGTCTCCTGCAGATGGTGATTCCATCACCCAGGGAAGCATGTGAAATTTGGACACGAGAATCAGCTGCAAGCAATTTGTTAAGGTCAATTGTAAGCTGTCTGCCCATTTTCATAGCCTCTGGAGCTGAATCTTCAGGCATAGCAACTGTCCCTCCCCAGAGAGTGTTATCATAGACTATGATCCCACCCACCTTTAGCAATTTAAGTAGCCTCTCATGGTAGTTCCAGTAATTGACTTTATCAGCATCAACAAAAGCAAAGTCAAAACTGCCTTCATTTCCATACTGTAGTAATTCCAGAAACCCACGCACCCAAAAAAGAAAAACAAAATCAATTGGAGTTCTAACTGAAACCAAATTCAATATCAAACGAAACTATTACAAGGTATGAAGAAAGATTATGGAAATTTGGTACGTGGCGTACTTACATCTTTCAGTAACTTATCAAGAATTGGTAGGGCCTCGGATTCTATGAAGTCAATTTTGTGTTCAACCCCAGCTCTTCTTATAATTGGCAGTCCTATCTCATACGTCTCACGATTGACATCTATTGCTGTAACCTGCAGTACTTTGAAAAATTTTCAGAAGAGGAACAAGAAAGATAGTCTTCTGAAAGAAACAATCTGAAGAGCAACTCTACACACAAGGTTGAGCTAATCTTAATGTGTTAGATTACACAGGTATACAAACAATTTGGTCTGGTAGAAGACTGCTCCAGATGATGTATCTCTTACCTTTCCGTCCTCGGGGATAGAAAGAGCAGTGAGGAGAAGGGAGTATCCAGTGAAGACTCCCACTTCTATAGTCTTTTTTGCATTTACGAGTTGCAAGAGCATGGCTATCAACTGACCAGCATCTGGAGAAGTAGCCATTGCAGCCCTGAAGAATCACAAGCTCATTAACCTTCAAAAAGTGAACCATACAATGAAAATGCAATGACCACCTAAAAACGCCACTAATATAAAAGGCCAACTAATTTTTCATTGAGAAGTTTGACCATACTTTTACTTTCACAATTAAATCTTTAATTTAGTCACAATTCAAGTATATTTGCAATTTACCTTATATTTGAATCGTTAGGATGTGCAACCAAATAGATAATCAAAAGATGCAAATCAAAAGTCCTAAATTTCAGGTATATTTAAGATAAACCCATAGATCCAAACAAATTTATTGGGAAGTTGATTTGAATAGTAAGATTTGACTACAAAGATTCAAAGTATAAGAGAGAGAGAGAGAGAGAGAGAGAGAGAGAGAGATTACCTTGGGTGGTTCGCGGTGACATTCCTTAGATCCGTGAGATGCTGTGGTTCTCGTGGGTACACACTAGTCTCCAGGACATACTGGCACCAAGCTGGACCGTGAGATAACAATCAAGCATGCAAAATGAAAAACAGGAAGAAGGATTTGCTACACAATACCCGATACAACTCTTCATTCTTTAACAAACCCTTCGATTCCATGGCACTCAAACTGCTTCACGCTATTTTAGTCTGTTCAAACCATCAAATCGATCTCAGTTTAATCACAAATCAACTAGTATCGGCCATAGCATTCGCTAAAAGCAATCAAATTTTCTGATGAACTGGAAAATGCAATACATTTACAAGCACCAGGAAACAGAGAACTCTTATGGATACTGAATGATTTCCAGAAAAATTAAGAGGTTATTGACCATCTTCAACATCTTTAACCAAATGACAAGAAGAGAAAATCTTATTGATTAACAATTAAAATTAAAATTTAAAACTAATTAAGCAAGTAGACAGTGGATTTGCAGTATGAAAGACAGAGAAAGGGTACCTGGCCGGCCTTTTCGTCACGGGAAAATAGACAGCAGGCTAATACCATTTTAAATAGATTGTTAGGTAGGACAAAATAAATAAATAAAAATTAAAAAAAAATCGCGGGGTAGGTAGGATTTATGCAACAGTTCTATTCAAGAGGCAAATCCATTCATTTTCTTTTACTTTTCTCACCGGTGGCAAACCCTTAATCAGAGCATATCTCAATCCATCAAGATATGGTTTAGCAGAAACTTTTCTAGCAATTGCTGATATAATTTGCGTTCAACAAAACTTCCAATAATTTGAGCTTTCTCCTGAGTGCTTGGGCTTTTTACAAAATTAGGGGTTGGGAAAAACTTATTTCCCATTTTGGTGTTCGCCCGCCAGGTGGCGGGCAAAAAGTGAGTCTGGCGCTTCTTTGAGAAGCGCCAGACGCTGGCGCCTCTCAAAGAGGCGCCAGACGCTGGCGCCTCTCAAAGAGGCGCCAGACTGAGTCTTGGCGCCTCTCAAAGAGGCGCCAGCGTGGCTGGACGCTTCGGGAAGCGAAGCCTGCCGCTTCAGGTCACGCTGGCGCCTCGGGAAGTTTCGCCTGACGCTTCCCGAGGCGCCTCGGGACATATACCTGGCGCCTCTTTAAGAGGCGCCAACCCCCCCTTCCCCAACCCCATAAATACCCCCTCCACCACCCCCTCCATCACCGTTTTGATTTCCAGCTTCCTTAATCTCCTTCGTATTTATCTCCCTTTGACTCTAATTTCCTTCTCCCCTTTTTCATATTTTTCCTCTGCTTTTACTTATTTATTTTCTGATAATTTATTTTCACACTTTTTTATTATCTTTTTTTTCTGTTTTAATTAATTTATGGCTTATATTTATGTTGTTCCAAAAGTTTTACGAGGTAAATTAGCTAAAAATAGAGTGAAAAAAATGTGGAAAGAAATATATAAATTAAGAATGGATTCTGAAAATAATTTTTTTCAACATGTTTTATGGCTTAATTATCATTTGCAAGAAATAATTTGCTCTGGTTATAATATCCAGAATATAGAAATGATTAATGTTTTGATCGAAACAGTTCCGTTATGTTATTTTAAAATTTTAAATTTTATTTGGTCAAAATCTGAAATTAAAAATTATTCTGATATTGTTAATTATTATTTTCGTATTTATGAAAAATTAGATTATGTACCTTGGATGCGTCTGCAACATAGTCTTCCTATTTCGCAAAAAGAATTCTGTAAAAGAGAGAATAAGAGATTAAGAGGTACGTATTTATTTAAATTTAATATTTAATGTAATGTATATTTTTAACTTTATATTGACTGACTTATTAATTTCAGGAGGAGGTGAACGTACCAGTTATAAAGCGAATATGTATGATTACTTGGAACAAAGAAAGGGAAGAATATTTAAATCCGCTAAACGTTGAAGCGAAGGTCGCAAATTTGGAAAATGTAAAAATAAATAGAAAAATAAAAATATATGTAATGAGTTAGTATTTTAAATTTGTATTATCTTTTTTATTTTAAAATGTATATTTTGTTGTGTTATATATATTTAATATTAATATTTTTATTCTAAATTTTGTTGTTACAATTTGGTTTAATACTAACTTAAAAACTGGCTTTATAATGAAAAGTATAAAATATAATATGGAAGTAATTAATCTTAAATAATAAGGTTTAAAATCAAATAATATATATTTAATTTAATTGTAATTAATTATAAATGCATTGAAAAATTATAGTATATTGCACATTATTATATAATTAATGAGAAAAAAAAATTAAACGACGATAATTAATTAATGATAATTAATTTTTTTATTCATTTTAAAATTTTTATATGAAGTATTATAATCACAAAAAATATAAGGCCAATAAATAACAAAAATTATAATTTGTAAACATGTCGTTTATTAATTAATTTAGAAGTAAAAAAGTAAAAAAAAAAAAAAAAGTTGGCCATGCATATTGCATGGCCAACGTCCTGCCGTAATGCCTAGAACAGTTCTCGGCGGCACTTAAAGTGCCGCCAAGAATTGTTCATGGCATCACGCCTCTGCCATGAAGAGACTTCTCTTCATGGCAGAGATTCTCTGCCATGAAGAGATTGAAGAGTTTTGGCGCCACTTAAAATGGCGCCCAACTTCTCTTCTCTCTTTTCATGGCAGAGATTCTCTGCCATGAAGAGGGGGGCCGATATAAAGCATTCTGGCGCCACTTAGAGTGGCGCCAGAATGCTGTCCCGAGGCGTCAAGACGCCTCGGGACTGATAGCAAGCATGCTGGCGCCACTTAAAGTGGCGCCAGAATGCTGTCCCGAGGCGTGCTGACGCCTCGGGACTGATACACAGCATTCTTCTGGCGCCACTTTAACTGGCGCCAGGATGGTGCTGAGAAACCTGGCGCCGCTTTAACTGGCGCCAGGTTTCCATTTATATGCCCCCTTCATCTCACGTAAAGATCAGAAACTCTCCTCACAAACTCTCCTCACATTTACTCTCCTCCATTACTCAAAAACCCTCGTTTCAATTTTAAAGAATTTATAAAGGTTAGTTATATTTATTTAATACTTTGTATAGTATAATAAAATTATTAGTATGCACTAATTTTTATTACATAATATATTTATTTCAATTGATGTTACTTTTAATTTTGTTTAATTAATACATAAGAACCATTGATTAGGAAAAATTAGACTTATCTTCATATTTAATTTTTTTTTTATGGTTGCTGCAATAATTTTAGGTTATTTAATTTTTTTTGTATATTATAAAATAAGATTTTAGATCTCTATGTGGGAAAGAGAAACATGAAAGATAAAATATGTCTTAGAATAAAATGTAAAATAAATAATAAAAAAAATAGTTTTTTTTAATTTGTGTTTATTTAGAAATCTGCTGTGGTAAAAAATATTTAATATTATTTCAAAAATAATGTCTAAAATGATGCGTATATTAAAATTTTTAGAAAATTTAGGATAAAATTATCCTTATTTTTTCAGAAAATTGACCTTAACAACTATGAATAATATATATATTATTTTTAATGGCAGTAAAATTATTAGAATTGTAAGTTAAAAAAAATTTAATTATTATTTCAAAATTTTTAAATTAATCTTTATTTAACTGTTGATATTGCAGTTTGGGGTACAATTTTCATTGTAAGACTATAAGATCGAATTATTCAAAACAAACAGGTATGAGTAATTATATTGCACTTAAATATATTGTACTTATTTTTCAATGTTAATTAAATACTTACTTAATCTTTGTTTTGTTTGAAATGCCTATGATAGATTTGACAAAAATGAGTTTTCCGACATATGGAATTGTACACTGGGATGGTAATGTTATTAGAACCGAATTAGGTTACGACTATGTTGGTGGCCAGCACCTTTTTTTCCGTATTAATCGAAGGTTGAATTATGAGGATCTTTTTATGAAAATAGTTCGTTCTACAAATTTGTTAGACCACAACGAATTTATATGCAAGATTGAATATAGAAAACCAATTATTAATGATAACGATTACAAATTTGAACTAGTTAAGCTGCTGAACGATGCCGATGTAGAGATGATGTTCGATTACGTCAGTAGTCTAGGGTCTGAGAGCATAGTCTTTTATGTCGATGTCGTTAGAGATATTCATAGAAATGAGAACGATGATTGTGCTGGTCCCTCTTATACTGATCCGAAGACGAGGTCACACTGTATTTTGCATTCGAATATTGATGAGCAAGACAAAATTATAGTCAGTCCAATTAGTCTGTTTTGTACTGAAGACTTAAACTTTAATGCTGTTGATAGTGTTGTTAATGAAGTTGTGGATGAAGTTGATGAATATGTTGACTCAGAGAGATTATCTGATTCTGACATTAACGAGTACGAAAGTGGTTGGATTGAGGACGACGAATTATTATCAGGTGATGATAATGTTATTGCTCAGTATACTAATCCTATTTTGCCACTAGTTCATCCACCGCCATTTTCAGAAATAGATTTTGAATTAATGCGTGTGGACCCTTATGCAAAGCCACCGACTGATATGTTTTGGAGTCCGAATATGGAGTTTTCTGTTGGAATGATTTTTCCAAACAGAGATGCTGTCATGGCAGCAGCTAAGGAATATCATTTGCATAGACATCATCAGTTTTGTTGTTATGAGACAAAGAGAAAAACATATAGTATTATATGCAAGAATAAAAAACATAACTGTAAATGGCATATGCGTGCTTCAATGAAGGAGGGATCTGAGGTTTGGAAAATTGTATCGTATAATGGGCCGCACACTTGTTCAAATGCAATTGTTGAAAAAGACCATCCTCAATTGGATAATAAATTTTTATGTAAATTTATTTTGCCTATGATAGAAGAACAACCACAAATTAAAATCAAAACACTTCAGGCTGAAGTTAGAGATAAAATTGGATATGAACCTTCATATTCAAAAACGTGGAAGGCAAAACAATTTGCAATTAGGAAAATTTTTGGTGGATGGGATGAATCGTATGGAAGGCTTCGTAAGTACATGAATGCAGTGTGCCACTTCAATCCTGGTTCGATCTTCATAATTGAAGATGATCCCCATTACATAAATGATCGTTTGGATCGTACTTCTCGTGTATTTGATCGTATGTTTTGGGCTTATCGTCAATCTATTGAAGGATTCAAGCATTGTCGACCAGTAATTTTTGTTGACGGGCGTCGATACAACACAAGACGATCAAATGAGAGGAGACCACAACATTGTGGCACCGGCGGTCATTTACATGGTTATCATTAGAAATATTTGCGAATATTGTGAATTAATTTATGTATAATTAAATTTTAATTGTTAATTAATACTTCTTATTTCTTTAAGTATTATATTATTAGTTTTAATATTTTCTATTTCTTTAAGTATATTATTAGTTTAAGTATATATAAATACCATAATATTAATTTTGTAATTATAATATATTCAAAAAATAATATATATATATTTTTTTAATTTATTATTATAATATATTTAAAAAAAAAAGCCACGCTTGCCGCCTCTTTGAGAGGCGCCAAGCATGCCTGGCGCCTCTCAAAGAGGCGCCAGGGGCCGAACTTGACACTGGCGCCTCTCAAAGAGGCGCCAAGACTCAGCGTCTGGCGCTTCTCAAAGAAGCGCCAGACTCACTTTTTGCCCGCCACCTGGCAGGCGAACACCAAAATGGGAAATAAGTTTTCCCCAACTCCAAAATGGGAAATAAGTTTTCCCCCACCCCTAATTTTGTAAAAAGCCCTGAGTGCTTTTTAGAGTAATTATTGGATTCTTGAGTTTTGATAATGAAATTTGAGCGAGAGATGATTTTTCCCGAATGTAGCACTTGCGTAGCTGGCATTTTTTTTTTTTCTCAAAATCGAATTACCAAATTGTTTATTAAATCAATTTCAATTTCATTTTATATTTTAAACAATTTTATTTATTTAGTTTAAGCAGTTGATTTTGATTTTGAATTGGTTAAATAATTATGATATTTTATATTTTGAATTGGTTATGCATATAAAATAATTTACATAGTTTTAATATAAATAATAATTTTTTAAAGCTCTACACAACAACAAAAAATTATTTATTTAACCTCCATTTATTTATAAAAAATAATTTATATTTAAAAAATATTTTTTAATAAAATAATTTATATTTTATTATTTAATTTTAATTTTAAAAATAATATATTAATAAATTATATATATAAATTTTAATAAAATTTTTAAAGTATAAAAAATAATTTTCTCTTTAAAAAAATATACAATTTTTTAAAAATAATTTAATTTTTCTTAAATTAAAAAATATTTTTTATTGATTAAATTTTACTAAATATTTTAAATATAAAAAATAATTTAAAAATATTTTACATGAAACAAATAAAGTATTTCTTAAAATATATTAAATTTATGACAATAGTTATGAAAATTATTTAGTGATCCTGCGAGAGTAAGATAAATTTAAATTTATTAAACTCTTCTCTTAATAAAATTATTTACGTCTTTATCTAAAGAAAATAAAATAGAAGTATTTACGTATTTTATTATTATTGATTGGATATGCCACTTATTTTTTAAAATTATGTTATCAATATATTTGTTTTTTCAGCCAATAACCGACAGGATCTTGCAAAGATTATCACACGGTTACCGCTTTGCTTCCTTGTATTAGTTAATTAGACGTTGCTGATTCAGTGCTACAACTGGGACTCCCAAGTGTGGGCGAAAAAAAAAAAAGAAAAAGAAAAAGAAAAAGAGTGAATTTCAAATAATCAAACATTTTTTTAGAAAAATATTTTTCATAAATATCCTATGATTATATATTCAATAAAGCTTTGACAAGAAGTCAGGTAGCGCGGACATCGAAAGCGAGTCTAACTCGTTCATTCAGGGATTTCATGGATTTTTTGTTTATTACCACACACTACCATCGCAACAGATTCCTTTTGCATCATCAGCTACCTGTGCTTATCAGAACTAAAATAAAAGCAACATCAAGAACCAATAGATACTAGAACAACTTAATCTACAATCTCAGTGCACATATAGCCATCCACCACAGCGTGGGAAAGATAATTTACATTACTACTTAAAAATAGTAGCAGCAACACAATACAGGAAGGAGAAAATATGTAATTTGCAAAACTATAATAATAATCCCTTCAACTTGTGAACTTTATTTATGAGTAACCCTATAATAGCAACAAAAAGAATAATGAACCAGAACAAATCTACTTATCTTCTGAAACAACTTTATTTCATTGGCGATTTTGTCGAAGAGACAGTAGGTGTGCAGTTAAAGCATCATAATCAGGGAGTTTTGGGTGAACATGACTGGCCTTATTAATGGAGTTCTCCCTGGATGGAGGAGTAGCATCCTTTGAATAAGATGCTTTTGTGCTTTCACCAGCACCTGATGATGCTGTTCTGGGTGGAGGATTAGATGGTTGCTCCCTGGCTGATGACTTGCGATTTTCTTCTTGTGAGGACCTCTTAGGTTCCTGAATTGGCTTGGATGGTTCTGCTGATCTATGCTGCTCAGAACTTCTCCAGTTATCTGAATTTTTGGACTGAGGAGGATAATGTTGAGTATCAGTAGTGTAAGAACTCCTTGAGGATGATTCCTCAAGCACGGACTGCTTCGATTCTGAAATTGGCTTGGAGAAAGTTTGTCCTGTTGATCTACCCTGCTTAGAACTACCCCGATAATGAGAACCCTTTTCCTGTGAGGTAGGCATCACTTGAGCTTCTTTAGTATAGGAACTCGATGAAGATGACTGGCGTTCCATAGCATAATCTGGAGTAATTGAAGAGTCAAAAGGTAACCTGGACTCGTAAGAATTTCTCTCAGAATCTGCAAGCGTATTACTAGTTAAAATCTGTTTCGTTCGTCTAGAAAATCCAGGACCTGGTCGAGATCTGTTTCCAGTCTGTTTAGGAAGATCCTCTTCAGAATCACTACTATTAAAAGCAAAATAGCTCCTTAAGCCTGATCTTTTATTCACTTCAGGTGCTGCCTCTTGAATGTATGGCTCTCGAGTCTGCTGTGGAAGTGCCTCACCTGGCTCATCATCACGGGCATCAGAATGTGAAAGCGGGGTACCTAAGCTTGCATTTTTATTTATTTTTGTGTGCACCACCTCAGTGTATGGCTCTTCATCTCTAGATCCAGAACCACTATCAACCCTGAGGAAAGAAGAGGACTGCTTAACTCTGGCAGAATTATCCTCTGCTGCTTGCTTGGACAGTGAAGAATTATTTGATGGATTCCTACGGTAAGGTGGATGCTTATAACCCTTATTTCGAAGGCCACCGGTCAAGATTCCAAAATTCAACTCTTTACCACTTTCTGAACTCGATCCTTTAATAGATATAGTATCCTCCAAGTTATCCAGTGATTGATATCTTTGAACATCATCCTTGACTGATGAAAACCCTGCAGGTTTTGAATTGTCATTGGATTTAGATTGGGGTTTTGCAAGCCTGCTAGAAGTTAGATTACTCTGCAAGTAATTGTAACTGAACTTACTATCATTTTGAGGATCAACTTCATTTCCCTGGTTTTTTCTGTTTAATCCCATATTTTCCTTCTCTGCTAGTGAAGACCCAAGGAAGTGGTGTCTCTCATTCTGGGTTGTCTCAGGGTGACCAGAGGAAGCAATATCTTTATGAGGAAAAGTGCCAGTACGTGTACTCCCAATAAGCTTAGAATTGTTGGGCTCCCCTTCACTTTCTGAACTTGGGCAATCTGAATCATCAAAAGTGACAGGTAACAATTCATCAGCAGGAGAAGAAACTGTATCACTTGTCAAACCTTCAGAAAATACACTTGTAGTGGGCAAGTCTGAGGCAAAAGGAGATTGCAAACTGGACTTTCCTAGTGACTTCTCCACGTTTAGCCTGAGGCTGTTAGCACTTGTATTTGCTAAAATATGAGAAGATTTTCTATCTTCTGAGTCTGACAGATTATATGAACCCGAATCTGGGCCATTATATTCACCCTTCTCATCAAGCTTAAATCCATCATCATCTGAACCAGAATCATCAAAAACCACAGAAGCATTATCAAATGGACTTGTTTCTTTGGTATTTCCTTGGAAGTTCCCCTGATCAAAAGGTTCCTTAGCAGCTTCCTCACTAAACTTCTGGTGGCTGAAACTGGAAAAAACGTTGTGATCGTCTCTAGGAATTTGAGAATGAGAGGAAATGCTGCTAGACTGTTTTCTAAAGCCTGTGACTGCAAAATAACCTTCTGATCTCATTTCATCAGAGTTCTTTCTAGAATGACTATCAGTCATTTGAAAATCACTCATCTGTGGGTAATCATCCACAGAAGTACTGCTGGATTTTGAGGAAGCCAACTGAGAATTTTTATCAGTGCTCTTGAGATTGTTAAACCTTTCAGCCAATCCTGCCAGGTCATCTTGTTCATTTTCAAAACTTTGTTCATGATTCATGCCAGAATTACTACTTCTGCAAGGGGTGTTATTTACTGGATCTTTGGTAAGATGTTCACCTTGCACTATGGAGCTAGCACCTGTTTGAAGCCCTTGATCTCTTGATTTAGAAACATAGGTCTTCTTTGCTTCAGTTGAATGCTGCCTGATTATCCTTCTAGGAGGCGTGTTATTTACTGGATCTCTGTCATTATGTTCACCTTCCACTCTGGGGCCAGCATACGTTTGAAGCCCCTCATCTCTTGATCTGAAAACAGGTGCCTTCTTAGTTTCTGTTGAATGTTGCCTGGTTATCCTTCCTTGGCTTGAAAGTTGTGCAGCAGCCCTGGCAGCCATGCTTGCTCGTTCTGCAGATTCTGCAGCTGCCTGAGCAGCAGCTGTGGCATCCTTGAATTCCATATTCCAACTGTTCCTACCCAAAGAAAAACCACTCTGTTCTGCAGCATGCGAATCCCTAAATTCTCTCTCATTAGATCCAGTCCCTGTTAGAACCATAAATATAAAAGTTAACTGATGAAGAACATGATAAAGGACAAATTTACATGAGTGTTGAAAAAAATTGGTCACTATAAAATAATGGTTACACATACCTACAGTTCTTGGATCAAGGTGAGATGTGCCAGATGGCATTGCCTGACCAGTATTAACAGCAGGAGAAGAGACATTCTGGAAATGTTGTGATGATCTTGAATTGTATCCATATGAGTCAACATGTTGTTCATGTTTATCATTGTAATTGGAAGGAGCTCTGAAATTAGGATGCCCCCTGTCAACACTATTAGATGGCTCTTGGATATTAGGAGACTCACCATGTACTTTACTGTGCTCAAATGTAGTTGGTCCATTCTGCTAAAAAAAATGCAACCATTAAGCGAAAATAGCTCCTTTCAAATTGCATATAACTATTCTGTGCCAGTAGGCCAGAACCACAAAAAGCAATATCAAGTGAAAAAAAGAATTTAACTTTTAATGATTTGATCTTACCAGCAAGTCCTCAGGAGGCTTCATATCTTTCTCTCCAAATGATTTAGGATCCCATGTAACATTATGTTCCTCAGCAATGGCACTCAAAATTTTTATTTTGGTGGGACCATCAGGTGCTTTGGCTGAAAGTTTTTCCACCAACTAGGAGATGACAACATAAATGATTACCAACAACAATAAATTATAGAGTCCCACTAACTGCTACAGAACAAACTTACCAGGCGGCTAACACCACAGTCTGGACGTAGTTCAACTGCCGCAGTGACAAATTCCTTCCCATATTTTGCTGTAAAATGCTTACGGACATCCATCAATTCGGGTACATCCGCACATCTTGGAGATGCAAAAATTAGGCTTGCGATTGCTTCCTTCAAGTCAATGGGACAATTTCTGGAATCTTACATAACAGATCAGTATGCAGAAGCATTTATCATAAACCAACAATATTTAAAGTGAAAAATTTTTATCAGGTGCAAGTAAAGATTTTTTTTCTTTAAAAAAAACAAGCTCTTAATTTACGGGGCATTCATAACATATTCTCTTAATAAGATAGCCCAAGGCTGGACATATCATGCAGATAATATTGGCTCAAATCTTTCTCCTCGCTCACAAATATTTTCCTGACTCCTGAGAGTCAACTTTCATTTCTTAGAACAGCTTTATGAGATATCTACATCCCAAGCTAGAATTTGGTACTGAAATGGAATCAGTCACATACTAGACTATATTTCATGCCTCAGTCAGCACAAGGGCAAATCAGTGCCAACGGATCAAATTGTTACATCAAGTGATCACACAGAATTCTTCACTGACACCCATACCAGTGGATTACATATCTCCAACACAAAAGAAAATACTCGCTGCTTGACACATAAAACATACATGTGCACGTATGCATTGAATTACTAATTTTTCTAAAACGGGCACGCCTCGGATGAAAAATAAGAGAATACTAAATTTGTTCAAGAACAGAAACAATTTACATACTTCTGTGACTCGATGATTGGCAAACGTGCTACAATAAGTTCACAGTATATCTCAATAAGATCATATGCAGCCATTGTCTTCTCTTCCCGAACTACATGCTCAACCTGTAAAGCAAAGAGAAATCCAGGTATACTTTACAATAAACACCATATAGACTACTCTAGTAAGCAAGCATTTGATCACCAAGACTAAGAAACAAATAATGAGGAAGTTTCACCAGAAAAACCATGTAAATTGCCATTTCCCGCAATAACATTTGCCTCTTACCTAATGAGCTACTAATACAACATCCTAATTAAAATACTAGTTAAAATGCTATAACGCTTGCATAGAATAAAATAACACAATATTTTGGCAATTCTTTGGACTGATCATCCAGTTCTTCCAGTAATTACCTCCATCCTCAATACAAAAGTTACTTTAAAAATTTTCAGCTAACCACCGATACAATTTCATCCTAGCAATTTTTTTTAGTCTAATTTCACTCTAGCTTGAAGCACCAAATCTTGAAAGTAGCCAACATACCTAGCCAGACCTCGAAAGGACATAATTAACATAACATGTAGAACAGCATAAAGGTCAACGCAATTCCTCATCACAAGCCGCGGAAGATCAGAATAAATAGCAATTGTGAACAATATCAACAAAAGAAGGCGGAGGAAAAAGCATTAAATTCTTTCTGCGTACCCGAATTCTGGCAGTCTGGTCTTGGCCAGACTCCAGCAATTGAGCCAATTCCCTCTTCAGCTGCTTCACCTGCGCATCTCTCTTATTCTTTAATAATTTTATGCGCGAAGCCGCTAGCTTCAAAGACGTTTTGCTGCGAGAAACCAACCAATTCAAAAAAACTATAGAAAAATCCACGAAAAATCACAGAATAAAGCAGGAAATCTGGAAGAAAAAAAAAAAAAAAACTCTCTCCCCTCTAGTGAAGAAAAATTTTACCATTTCGCTGGCTTGAAGCTCTTGTGTAGCATAGCTCTTCAACAGACTGTTTTCTTTCTGGGTGAATATAGATTAGAGAAGAAGGGATTTTGATTCGAATACGATAAAGAAAATATTCCGATCTGCGTGAAATGATTATCGGAAATCTGAAGTTAGAATAAAAAGAATTTGGAAGCGCAAGGAATTGAAATTTCGTCGAATCTCTTCGCTCCTTGCAATTATATTTCCAATTTTTCCAGCATGGAAAGTCGTCTTATTTCCGTTATTTAAAAAATCGAGTCGGTCAAAATTTGGTGTGGGAAGGACCAGGGAAATCAATCATAAGTCTTACTTTTTACGTTGACCACAATGCCCTTTCCATCTGTGATATTATCTTTTTTGCTCTAAGCGGTCTTTCCAATGGGCAGTGGGCTCCACTTGCTGAAGTCTATTCATCCTGCGGCTGTAAATTAATCATAAGACAAGTATACTACTTCTGCGTGTTGGCAATGTACGAGAGTAGAGCCTTGTATAGAATCGACTTTACTTCGAACTTTCTTATGAAAATTAAAAGGGGACATCTCACATCTCTAGGCAGGATTAACACTAAAGCGATTTGTTTAATCGTTATTTTCTGTCCTTTTTTCTCTGTTTCTATCAAACTGTAATTTAACGCTTAATCACGGTGACATTTGAACGGCGTTAATGTAAATTAAGCCTCAGTCTCACCTAATAAACTCATGCTCCACTTTCCCAAAACGGCAGCTCTAGCCATCGTTCGATTGTCTCATGCTGAAATTGGTAGTTTAGAGTATGATTAGGGGATGAATTAGAATCCAACAAGAAGGAAGCAATTCTAATTCCCGATTATGATATGGTTTGATTTATCTTTATTTCAATTTTTATTAAAAGATTATTTTATCCACAAAGAATTCTCCAAAACCGTTTTATTAAAAAAAAAAAAACGGAAAAAGGAATTCGGAGGAAAAAGGAAAAAGAGAAAAAAAAAAAAAACGTCGTCGTCTGAAACCAAATCATATTGGACGCTGCATTTATCACGGGTTATACGCGTTTATCTGTTTCATTTAAAATAAAATTTTATGGCCAATCGTCAATCCACCCGGCCGCGGGTCCAGTCTTGTGCCTATCATAGAAAGCGAAAAGTTGATGGCTTTGCCTTGTTTCAATCTCCTTTTTTCCGATTGAACTCTTACACTAATAAAATTAATACCATTAAAATATTTTTTTTGGCTTACTAATACCATTAAATTACTACAATATTTGAAAATATAATAATAATAATAAAATAAAAAGTGAAAATAATACAATATTTCAACTACCATCTAGCATTCTTATCATTGGCCAACCCCTTTCTGCTCCTATAGGAACAGAGCACAAACCACGTTCATGCAATTGACATTGTCATGTTTTTTTTTTAATCAAATTATTTCTTTAATTTTTTTAATATCATATTGACTATCAAATAATTTAAATTATTTATACTATTTATTCAGAATAATTAAGGTTAAGAGAAAGTGACTAATTTATACAATATTTACTTGTTATTTGCTTTGCTTTTCAGGCTTCTTGCTCTTTGGCTCCTAGAAGCGTAGCAATGACTGAACATAAGCACTTGTTGAACAAGGTGCTTAAGGATTCCTTTCTTCTTCTACTTGGTTATATAGTCGTCGAAAATGCCAAACTGCTGCTCATGAAGGTTAATGCTTTGGTATTATCTGTTTATTGTAATTTGAGTAATTGAAAAGTTATGTTGTTTAACTGTTATGCTAATTTTTGTGATAGCTTAGAAAACCCATTGATATCAACCATATCACTCCATCACAATTAATCTCTATTTACATCCTCCATCTAAATTCATTATATTTATTTAAATGTTAATGTGAGATTGAAATGCTAACATGACAATTATTTGTTAGTATTTACAATGAAAAAATCATTAGTTCATGATATTTTATTGCAAAAAAGAAATAACTCACAAAATTTGACTGCAATTCACATTGAACAATCTAGAACATGTCTACAGTATACAGTTACCAAATTAGAAATGTGTGTTTACATTTAATTCAAATTCTGCCCACCAAACTTTCTTCAAAAAATATTTGGAAAAGCCAACACGTATACAATCATTTCTTGAATTGTATTTATTTCCTTCAAAATGAAGATTCCATTTGATTGTTCAACAAGAATACCTGACAGACAAGTGTAATTACTTGTCCACAAGTACTAATAGATGCTATTTCTAATGTGATACAAGAAAAACTTCTTGTAGAATTATATATTCTAGCTTATTATTATAGTGCAGCACTTTTATTTGTCATTTGAGTTTATTTATGTTAATTGAAAAAATAATTAAATTACCTAAATTATAACAAAATAATTACTTCCACATAAATCCTTCTATTTTTATAAATTAATAATCATATTTATTATCTTATATTTAATAATAAAATAATAAGTAAATAAAAAATCTTAACATAGTATGCTTTTAACTTCAGGCCCAATAAACCCTTTACTTTGTTTTCTAACTTTTTCTTCTCACTAATTTTTTTTATTTTTTTATTAATTAAGATAAAGAGGAAATAATAAAATTTTCATTTCAGATTTAGTTTATTGGCTTTCACATCTAAGATATTATTAATTTATAAATATAAAAATTTATTAGTAATAACAAATATTTAAAGACTAATTTGTAAAAATATAAAGATTAATTTTAATTAAGAATATAAAATTAGATAAGAGATTATTTTATTAGTTAAACAAAATTTTAAAAATTAAATTTAAAAATACAGAAATTTGACCTATAGATTTCACTAAGTATCGAGAATTGAGTTATAATTTAGTAGCAAAATTAGAAGATAATCCTTATTTTGCTAAGCAGATGAAATCATAAGAAGCTTATTGTTATAAATTAAATCACAGGATTCTGTGGTTTTTTCTTATAATTTCTCCTTCACAAGATTTAGTTATTATATGTCTACCCAATAAATCAGAGAATGTCAAATAGGTATGTTTTTACCTATCAATTTTAAACATTTTCCTCTATTCTTAGTGGAATTTTAAATTTAATTTCTTTAAAGTTATTTGTCATATATACATACCTACAATCCAATATATAAAATATAATTTAAAAAAAAATATGCATGACCATGAACGTTAACCCTGCTTTACCAAATACTTGAACTTTGACAAGGCTTTCCCAGTTGAGCAAGTTCACCTTATAAACAGTTCAATATTCATTTCAGTCAGTATGATAATTTCGACATGATTGACCGCAAAGGAAATAACCCATGCTGCAAGAACATTTGCTTAAAGCCATTTCGATGATGGAAAGGAAGCTATACTTGGTGAAGATGGAAGTTTGACTATAGTAAATGTGAAACTTCAATGCAACGACATCATTGCAGCAAACTTCCATCTGCATTTACATGATGTAATGGTTACCATCCCCATTGTTCCTATCAAAGTGGTTTTGACCAAAAGGGAGTAATCAATTTGCCCTTCTCTTTTTGACAGGACCATCAATGCAAATATTTAAACACAAGGCTTTGATCAACTAAAAGGCAAGCAATTAAAAAACTCAGCATTATCATCATTCATGAGAAGCGGTGACTTTCAACAAAGTTTATCGAATGTCATTAACATCCTAAGCTGCTTCAGATGTGTAAGATTATTATGGAAATCACAGTAACCCACTGATTTCTCAGCTTCAAAAATTTTGCAGGAAAATAAAAATTTGCAAGTAAAATGCTTGGGATAAATCACGCAAATGACAACAGAAACTTACATATTCAATCCCCCAAAGCACATTCGATGATGCATCTTCTCAAGGATAGTAACCAGTGAAAGTAAATCCCCTTCCCACGATCTCACCAGCACAATACCAAGCAAAGCACTCCAGCCCAAACAAAGCAGCAATGCCGGCATCTTCAACCTTCAATTCCTGCCTATTTTTCCATAAATTCTTCATATAATCAAGTTCCTTCCAGAATGATTCACAACGA
The DNA here is from genome assembly GCF_001659605.2 of Manihot esculenta. Classification (NCBI taxonomy): domain Eukaryota; kingdom Viridiplantae; phylum Streptophyta; class Magnoliopsida; order Malpighiales; family Euphorbiaceae; genus Manihot; species Manihot esculenta. The sequence continues at coordinate 31,037,376 of NC_035176.2, read as the reverse complement.
TTGGGAATACTGTGCAAAACAAAAATAGAAGAGATCTCAAGAAACAAGTACATATAAAAACTTATTGATACTTTCCGCTAGAACCTTAGTAAATAAAGGCACAAGATACTCGTGTTAGGCATCTATGAGTTTCAATAAAAGACGACTGATGAGTTATAAAAGGTAATGTATAATTATCAATTTTAAAAGATACATACACGCACGGACAAACACACATCAATATCAACAGAAATGCTCAAAGTTTGAATAACCAAATCACATTACTCTTTGGGATAATTCAAGAAATGCCAAAAAAAAAAAGTCTTAATATTTGCTCCTAACAAATTTTAAAAAGTTGATCACCAGGAGGCAAAAGAGTTTGACTCTATTCCCCATTTTTCTTTTTCCCAGTCTAAATCAAACTCCAGCCTTCTACAAGACATCCACATCATAAAAAATGAGTCACGGCAGCTGTAAGGTCTTAGATCAAAGTATATAATGTCATTAAAAACTCAAACTTCTTTCTCCTCTTCTGAAAAATAGCAAAATGAAACTCCACCAGATCAAGCAACTGAAATGATTAGATGCTTATCTAAAGTTACACTCAACAACATGCATATAATAATGAACTTCAAAAATCATGAAAAATACAATCCACAATTAATCTATTTTACAACTGATGAAAATTAATGATGAAATTATCAGTCTGAGGTTAAATTGCATAACATAAATAAACTAGGAGGTTAATTCTAAGTCTCAGACATTGTTTAAGTGCTACTGAAATTGTGGAGGTCAAGTTTCTAATGGCTTTGCACCTGTTCCCAACTCGGGAAAAAAATGTACAAAGTTTCACTTCGGTTAAGCACTTACAAAAATTTCAATTATGAGAATTTGGTATATGCTTCATAATTGAGTTGGCAACACAGGTGGTTTCTTATCTGTAGCAACACTTCAGTTATTTGCAGGTAAAGATGGACAGAAAAGAAACAATGTTATAGATAAATTTATATGTCAATTTTGAAACCTACACATACTTTGATGCATGAAATATAAATAAAAAGAACCAGTGTAATGCCAAACATTTTCTCTCTTAACAAACTAGATATAAATCAACTTATTTAATCGATTTTAAAGCAGCTCATAGAGACTCCGGACAATGTTAAGGGGATTGAGAATTCGGCGGAAAGTTGCACTCTTCATCTAAAAAGATGGCTACCACTTACCAAAAAAGGCAGTTTGCCTTTATGCTGTAAAACCTTTCAACCAAACATCTCTATTGCTAGTTTTCTACAACTTGAATAGTAAGAATGGCCAGTGTAATTTGAACCAACCCCAACCTAAATCCATGAGAAAGAAAGAAAGAATTCCATATTCTAATGAATTTCATTTTGAACCAAACAGCTTAAATCACAAACCATTTCTTTTTTCTTTGTTAATGATGAGCTTCTGGCTAGAGAATAGAGAAATGCATGAATTAATCTAACAAGCAAATAATGCGCCTATCCTTCAGCTAGGAGTTTCAAACTTGGCGAATACATCTGGGGAATAATTATTACAGATCTCAACTCTACGGTGGGGAAAAACACAAAACCCATACATCAAATCCTCCAATCAAATAACCTAATTCACATCACAGCTTTCTTAGAAGGAAAGAATGAAAATAATTCACAAGCAAAAATCAAATTACAAGATAACAAGGGTACAAGGAGTAAGACCTAGCAAGACGTGTGTAGAACAACTGCTTTGACAACAAGCTGCACGTCTCAACAGTGGGAGGTTCCTGAATATATTGCTTATTCTGCTCCAACAACTGCTTGTAGTATTCAGTTCCATGCTTGGACACAAACTTTGAAGCTTGACATGCCTTAGACTGCAACTGCTGCAACTTGGTCGCCATCAATTCCACAACCTAAGCTTAAAACCCTACAAAACAAAATGCCAACAGCAATCTCACATACAGATTAAGAAAAATCTCCTCAAACCCATAAAATGATTCAACTAAGCACATAATAATGCAACAGAAGAATGCAATGGAATTCTTCCATCAGAAAACAATCGATTAGTCCTACCCAGTTAACTAATCACGACAAAATGACACATGCATATAATTTCGCAAAATATATGCATCAAAATAAGCTCCAAATCAAGCTTAAACCTAAATTGCTATCAAAATCAAGAATAAGCAACAAGCATGGTCTAAAAGCACAAACATCAACAAATCAAAACTCTAGCTGCAATATACAGGACCATAATGACAAACATCTAACAAGATAGACTAAATAGAGCAACTAAACAAGATCTGATTGGGAGGAAAAGGCTAATTGTGCGTAAAAAAACGAGTAACCTGAGAATCGAATCAGATAAAGTGAATAAGAAGACGTTTTACCTGGGAAAAAAGATTGGAGAAAGTGTGTTAAAGGCGGCAATAGGCAGAATGGTAGCCTTGCTTCCCTCGCCGCTTACCTTTCCCGAATAGTGCTCGAGGCAAGGAGAGAGAGAGAGAGAGAGAGAGATGGAGAGAGATTGACTTGATTGGTAACAGTGGTTTTACAATTCTCGGGTTTTATTTGGCTCACTCCTAGGGTGATTTTGTTAAGAAGTTAGAAGAATAGGGACCTTTTTAAAACTTTGCCTTTTGGCCTTTTTTATTTTAAAAAATCATATTTTGGACCTTATAGATTGTATTTTTTTTATATATTTTCATGATGTTTTTCTTCCTCTTGTATGCTTTTACAGACGGCCTTTAGAATGGAGATTTGAAATAACTTACAGATAAAATTTTATACCCAACACTTTCTTAAAGTCCATACTCATTTGATAAGATAATGAAGAGTTGTTCTTCAGCCAATATACACCATGAACTACTACAGTCTACAGTTCAAAAGTTCTATTTACAAATAAAAGTAAGATTTTTTTGGTTTTTTGCATAAGGAGTATTAATAATTAGGATTAATATAATATAATAAAATCAAATAATTAAATTTATGTTTTATTCGATTTTTAATTTAATACATTAATCTATAACACTTTGATGAACTTTACCCTTCTACAATTTGATGAACTTTCCATTTAGTCCAAACCAAATTATGCACATTAATAGTTTAAGCAATCAATATATTTATTTTAGGAATAAGCATCAATACAAAATGAATCATATGTTTTTTTTTAATATTAGTATTAAAAATTTAAATATTTACAGTTTTTACATTTTAATTAAAATTTTATTTTTTAATGCAATAAATCAGAATTTAAAAGTTTTTGATGATTTTATCCAAATTTAAATTCTAAATGGGAGCGTAATATGTTATGTGTATTTTTTATTACTTTTTGATGGGATACATATTATGTATTAAATAAGAAAAAATACATACTACTATATAATAAAAATAAATTAAAATAAAGTATGTTATCGGTTAGTTCGATTTCGAATTGAATTGAATCGAAAAACTAAAATTGAAATACTATTTTTTTTTATCACATTATAATAAATTCCATTCACAATCAAAACACTAATCAAATCTGAAAAATAATACAAAAATAAGAATATGGCAATATTAATTCATTATTAGCAACAATAAAACCACATATCTTTCAAAAAAAGTCCTCATTAAAAGATGAGTAATAGCAAGAATCGAATACCCAAAAAATAATTATAAAACTTATGAGATTCAATTAAAAAAACCATTTCAAACTATCAAATACTATAAATTAGTTTCTTAATTATACTTTAAAAGTATAATGAAATCTGTTATCGATAAAATAATTCATAAAACTCAGATTTTATAATTTTGTGGATGAACATATTGATGAACATAGTACACCAACAATCATCGAAGAACAAACTCAATATCAAGGGAGGTGTCGACTTTGGCACACTCACAACCACCAGAGATAAAATAGAATCAAGGCATTATTGTACACCAGCAGCTATTGGAAGGACAACTAAATCACCAATGAGACTATAAAGATGAAGACATCGTCGAGAAAAAAAATTAAGAACATCATTTTCTTTGAAATAAACGAGAAACGTCGTCTTTTCTAGGATAAATAAATGTTAATGTCTTCTTCTATGAAAACTACAAGAGAAAGATACAAATAAAAAGATGAAAGAAGGAAGAAGAAGAACAGAGATAGGGTGGCTAGTAACTGAGAATAAAATGAAAGATGATAAAAAAAGTTTTAATTGATAGGATTTGAGAGGGATAAAAGGATGTGTATAGAAAAATAATCGATTTGATTTGATTTTTTTGATTTTTTTTATCTTAAAAATCAAAGCGGTTTGGTAAAGTACAAAAAAATCTAAACAAATACACATGCCATACTATATTAGCTATTGTCATATACTTCTCCATTTAAAATTTCAATTAAGATAAAATGACTAAAAAATTTTTAAATTCTGACATATTGTATTAAAAATTAAAGATGTGGATTAAAACACAAAAACCCGTAAAAATTTAAGTTTTTAATGTTAATATCTTTTAGTCTTCAACTGCAGGACTTTTAGAAGCCTAACAAGGAGTAAGTATGCTCTAAAACGGTCAGAAGAAAGGCATATGCAAGTTTACAAGCACACTGACTCACTCAAGAACCAGATGCAACAATAACATTGTTTGAAAGAGGGTTGAGAAAGGCACATGCAAGTTCACAAGCACACTGACTCACTCAAGAACCAGATGCAACCACAACATTGTTTGAAAGAGGGTTGATATCTCAACAACAATACTCATAAAAGGCTAAAGAATGTACCGAGGAGCAATAAGACCCACCATCCATGGCATTTCAAAAAGAGGTGTAAAATGAAACGGATTAAAGCATTCAAACTTGTCATCGTTACTGCAAAGGGAAGGAGAATCAAGTAGAGCTTGTGATCGCTTTCTCTAGCGTTTTTAAAGTCGGCCATTAAACATACAATAGGCTGAAGAACTCCCAAGATAGCTTAGTTTTTAGTTTAGATTTGAATCTCTCCATTACAAAGATATAAAATAAAAGACATAATAAGCACCAGAAGATGATTAAGTAACAAATTCAAATCTCTTGAAACAACATCCTTTCTATGAAAACTCAAATCTAAAACCAGAGGAAACATACGAAACAAAAATGATATTCACACCTAACCCAGCTGTGAGAATGACAAAATCCACTTATTGGGTTAAAAAGAAAAATGCCTCTTCCTGTTCGGGCAGGGGAAGCGGCAAGAGAAGGCTTCACAAAGATAGCAAATGAAAGGGATGAAGCAGCATAAAGAGACAAATCAAAAGGAAATGCGTCTCTCTAAGCGAAGAGAGAGAAGCAAGTTTTCCATTTTTAAAACAAAATAAAAATAAATATTTAATTTCTTAAACACAACCACACTCTTTGTCTCTCTCCATATCTTCTCTTCTTCTTGCACAACTTCGAAAGCCATAAACACCAAACCAAAGTAGAATCAATTGCCACTAACTCACCTAGTAATCAATACTGAATGAAAATAACAAGAGATGCACTATGACCTCAAGTCTAATGGTAAATGGGCATTTCAAAAGCATTATGGTTATGCTATCAAGGGAATAACAATATCGCACTATCTCTGGATATTAACATTACCAATTTTTAGCCCATAGAAAAATAAAAGGAGAAAATGTACGTAGTCAAGTGATACAGAAACTCAAACTCCCTCAAGCAAACATGAGGCCAATATAATTTGTTAATCCTTGTTAGTAATGCTTGATTTTTTTTTTCTTTACTTGTCATTATTACTCTCGCATTGTTAAAGACTTGTTTGGTAGCTTTTTTTGTTTTTTTTTTTAATTAATAGTTAGCTGAAATTTACTTCGGGCAGGAGAAAAGAAGACACGAGAAGCAACGAAACCATCAACAGAAACAGAGTCTGGAAACCCTGCCTAATAAGTTACAATTTTATTACAAGCTTAATCTCACGCCTAAATTTGAAGAGGTCGGTCATCAAATAATAAGTTTTCTAATTTCGCCAAGCTTTGTTATCCATTACTCCAAACTGAACACGGGATTGGGAATCCAATACGACAGTAGCTTCATGAAGCCTGGGAAGGTTACACAAGCCGCTGCTCCCGAGCTCCTCTGCAGTTGTGAGGGGCAGCAGAGTAGCACCAATTGCCCCCAAGAATTACCCAAAATTTGCCGCTTCTCCCTGCTCTTTCTTTTCTCTCTGAGGTGCTCTTTAATCAATTATTGTTTCAAAATCATTTGATCGTCTTTGATATGTTCCCTTTCTTCTGTTTCTAAATCAATTGTAGTTTATCATCGTGGAATTAGTAACTCCAGTTTTACTTTGATAATTTCAGGCGTTCCCAAAATTGGGTTCGTGCCGCTGTTGAGCCAGAAGAAGAGATTGGATTGGAAGTTGAGTTCCAAAGGAAAATGGCCTGGAGTCGAAAAGACGTGATGCAGACGCTAAGAACTAGAGGGTTTCTGCGGCAGAAGTTTTATCTGAAGATGTTGTTGAAGCTCTCAGAGGTGAGTAGATTATTATAGTACAAGCAGATGCATTATGATTTCCTTGTGATGCTTGATATGCCATTGAACGCATATAATTTCAATAATTTCTGTTCTGTTGTTCCTTAGATGCTGGTGGAGATGTCATATATTTGTTTTCAGCTTGATTGCTAATATTTGATATTGTTTTCTTTGGAGGAGAGGAAGTAATTGGATCTGGTGAAGCTCTCGTGAAAAATGAAGTGGGGTTTGGATAAAGCAAAAAGGAATATGTGTTAATAACACACAATCATGGATTGGTTGATAAGAATGTAGTCAATTGTTAACAACAATTTTTATTATTCAACTTGTTTAGGCGTGCTCCACTCGAATGTGTGTTATTTGGACATTCCAATGTAAATGCCTCTTCCATTACAGGGAGAATCAACTTTTTACTACTGTTGGAGTTGCTTGCATAAAACCAAGCCCTTGGCTGGACTCTTCTTGTTTATTGACATGCTTTAATCAAATGCATTTTCTCTTCTTTTTCATTGTTTGATAGAGAATGATATGCTTGTTTGCATTGCATAATTCTGGAATTTGCAGGCCTCAATTTTTCTGTGAAGTCTTCACATTTAGATATTATTTTTTTGCAGTTTCCCCTTATTTGAGCTTTTTGGAAGCATTTGATTGATTTATGGGATTACAGGAAACAATTACAAAAACTTCTTTGCAATTTATGTTGGAGATGCATCAGAAGTAAAGCATTTTCCATTTACTGATCATCTGCTGCATGGCATATATGATTCTCTACTCCGAAATCTTTTGATCTTGTAGTAAGGTGAATTTTTATCTTTTTCCTTTGTTCTGGTAGAAAATAAAAGAAATTTTTTGTGCATAGCTTTGTTTAATAGACCAACTGAATGGGGTTGAACGTTGAAGCTGATGACTGTCTCACCATAAATTGCCACTTTATTGTATAATATGTAATGTATTTGTTGGTACTTCAATTTCTTGAATTTAATGGTAGACTATGTCATTTTGGGATTTTTAGGGAGTCGAGTGAACTTGAGAAGTCCATGAATCCACGGTTGGACAATGTGGAGAGTCAGAGTGGCCCTAATGAGTATGAATTTTAGCAGGCAGTTTGGTGTTGGTGTCAAGGATTTTGAGATTTAACATTTTGCATATGTTATGGAGGTGGTGCCTTTCAAGTTTCATCTGGATGTGCAAGATCAACAGATGTGATCCTTACCAAGCAAGGAAAGCATCATAAAGGGTAAACTTCCAATTGGGAAACTAACTAATATGTAAATCTCTCAGTAAAAGAACATTAATTTTTTTGGTAGTTGCAGTTTATCATTTGAAGGTTGAGAAACAGTCACTTAGTTGTTATTTAAACTATTAAATATTATTTATGACCTTTCTTAAGTTCAAAAAGTAAAAAAGTTACAAACTCTAGAATTTATATGAACAGTAATCTTGTTTTATTTAATTTGCTGTTGGATGGAGATGGTGGTTTAGGGGAGTATATGGATCAACTATGAGTATTGCTTCTGTTTATAATATTCATAAACTCGGCATTTATTTCTTTCTCTACCACATGGAAATAAGAAGGGGAAAAAATTCATTTATCTGTTTTTGCTATTATATGGTAAGCTATACTTGATTGTAGACTTCTTCTATTCTGCATTTGAGATTTGTGTTTGTGAAGAATATTGCTATTATTCATAATGAAATGTTGCTCATAAAATATTTGTTAATTGTTTCACATCTTTTGGGTTTCTAAATTAGTGGTATTCGATACTAAAGCAGAAATAGATTTATTTGATTCGAATTATCAGCTAATGGTCTTTCTAATTCCTCTACTTGCATCTTTTTGCTCTGGAGACCTCTGTGTGTGCATGTTCTTGTGTTTTACTTTTTATTTCCTTAGCTTTTTCTTAATCCTCCAATCATAGAATGATGTTTTGGTTTGTATCTTCAGCTCAAAGGAAGAAACCATGGCAATTCTTAAAAACCGTTGTCTAAGTGAGGAAACAATGGCTCTTTAAAGAACATGTTGCAATGATGTGCCATTCTTTTATTTCAACAGTAATAATTAATGTGCGCACCACTGTAAATCAGCTATATTTTTTTTACTTGTATATACGTTTAAGTGTTAGTGAGCTTTTGCTTAGCTTGTCTTGTATATTGTTGAATAAAGACGCAAGTTTAGAAATAAGTGAATGAGAAGGGAGGGAAAAGTTGTTACATTTGAGTGGAGAAGGGAAAAGAAGTTAGAAGCAGTTATTAGAGTTATGACAGTTGTGACTGCTGAGAGAGAGTGAGAGAGTTGTTAGTTGTATAAATAGAGCTTCCAGAAGTATCCCAATAATATCTTCTATTTTGTCTAATTTCTTTTCCTTTCTACTCATTCTTACTCTCTCTGTCTGCTTCTTCCCCTTCCTTTCTTCTAATTCTCTACTTCTGCTACCTAAATACTTACATTTGAGTGGAGAAGGGAAAAGAAGTTAGAAGCAGTTATTAGAGTTATGACAGTTGTGACTGCTGAGAGAGAGTGAGAGAGCTGTTAGTTGTATAAATAGAGCTTCCAGAAGTATCCCAATAATATCTTCTATTTTGTCTAATTTCTTTTCCTTTCTACTCATTCTTACTCTCTCTGTCTGCTTCTTCCCCTTCCTTTCTTCTAATTCTCTACTTCTGCTACCTAAATACTGGAAGCTAGGGTTTCTATCCTAACATTTGGAATCAAAGCTGGCTTTAGAGAGATCTTTGCTTTAATCAGGTTTTTCTGTTATTCTCAATATTTTTTTCTGTTCTTCCTTCTTTTTGAAATTGTTGAATCAAATTTCTTTCTTCTTATGTTGTTTTCTGGCTCTTTCTTCTATTTCTCTACTTTAATTTCTCACTTCCAGCATTTCAAGAATCCTTTTCCTTGAAATTTTTGAGATACCAAGAAACTCTTTATTCTTTTTTCTCAAATTTCCCTCTATTTCTATCCCATTTTCTCTCTTTTCCTCTCTTTTTTTTCTCTTTCTTTCTGTTCCAAAATTCTAGATTTAATAAATTAACCTAGACTCTTTGGAGCTGTTGTTGGCAGCAAACCGATTCTTCGGAGTTGTAAGCAATGGCTAGATCAGTTTAGTTACTTAGGAGGCAGTTAGGCTGGCCAAGTTAGAGTAGGAATTGTTCGTGCAAGATGAGTCTTGGGACACCTGCAAGAACCTTGAACGGTTGACATAACTCAAGGAATTGTGGGAGGATATGAAACATGGTGTTTGGAGTTCAAGAAATCAGTTACTGAAGAATTAAGAACCTTAATTACTGGGATTAATGGAGATGACGGCAAAGAAGAGAGTTCTGAAGGAAATATTGGAGCTGCTGGAAATTAGAGCAGAGAGCCTAATGGAGTTAATGGTAAGGGTAATGTACCAACTCGAAAAGCTTTCTTGATCTCAAGAAATAAAGATCAGGCAAGCACTAGTTATAGAGCAGAATCTGAGGGTTAAGAGAGGGTTTTACCTAGATGGAGCTAGTAGCTTTTAAAGGGAATGAGGCAAGGGTGTGGATTAGGAAATGTGCAAGTACTTTGAGGAGTATGGGATGGGGTGCCAAGAAAGCAAAGAGCAGGCATTGCTAGCTTATTCTTTGTAAGAAAGGCGGATTGCCGGATTCTTGGTTTCATATATGGAATGGGATGAAAGTAGTCATCCTTTGGTTGAAAGGGCTTTGAATGCAAGATTTGGGAATCAGAACAAGAACAAGAATAGCTGATTAATCACCATAGAAAATCCAATATCATATGCAGGTCTTTTTTAAGCAACTCAACCTTTTCCTGCAACAACCAACCCTAACCTGACTTGCAAGACCTCTCAGTTACATCAGAACTTTCCTTATTTCCCAAAATCTTCTATCACTGAAAACTATTTTATTCAAAAGCCTACCACAACAACCTTTAGTTCACCTCCAACAATCAGCTATACATCTCTCAGCCAGCTGGGAGGAGTTGGAAAAAGTAAGTGGTTATATTTGGGAGACTAGATAGTGAATTCAGCTGTTAAAATCCTATAACCTTCATGGAAGATGAATAGGAAATATCGAGAGAAGGAAAAGGAAGAAAGTTAAAACACAAATGGTAATCTTGAAGGAATGAGTATGGAAATTTGGAGAAGAAAAGGAAGAAAGTTTACTCTTTGTCAATTAAGAGTCATACTTTCAGTAGAAGCAGTGGAAACATTAGAACACTTAAAACATTGGAAGACGAATTATATTCAGGCTGCAGTCAAGAACAATTCTCAGATGGTTCAACGTACCAACAGATAAAGCTAAATGGGAGTAAAGAAGCTCTTATTCAAGCTCAATTTCCTGAGCTTTCACATTCATGGGAACAAGAATGTGGTCAAGGAGAGGGTATTGTTATGTATAGGAGAAGGTGGTTTAGGAATAAGTGAATGAGGAGGGAAAAGTTATTAGGCAGTTGATTGAAGGATGGAAAAGTAGTTACCAGCCGTCATTAGAGCTATGACAGTTGTAACTGCTGAGATAGAGCACAGTAAGCTGTATAAATGGAGCTTTCCAGCTCTAATGTAGGTTATTTCATAAATATCTCAATAAAATATTTTTTCTTTGCTATTTTCTCTTCCTTTCTACTCATTCTTTCTCTATCTGCTTCCTTTTTTTCCTTCTAATTTTCTACTTTTGCTACTGAAATACTGGAAGTTAGGGTTCCTATCCTAAAGGAAGCACATTCTTATTTCTGAGTGGATAATTGATGGACAGTTCACTTGGTGGAAATAAAATTGGTTAATAACCGTCTTTCATTTGGGTAAATTTATCTAAATTTTCTGGACAGCTTTTGAGTTGGGTTATCAAGAGAAAGTTAAGTGAACTTCGCAATCCTGGTTATATAGAGAAAGTTAAGTGAACTTCGCAATCCTGGTTATATTGTATGCAGATAAACAATTTAGTTTATGGTTGAAATATTTCATTTTGAGCACCAGAATCCCTAGTCTCTCTCTTAACTATATTTTCAGGGTGATTTTGCAAAGCATGTGTCACTTTTCTTTCTTCCTTAAACATTTCAGTCAGCAATTTCATAGGAAAATTCCATTAAGCACCTGAATTTAGAGTTTTAACTCACAACTACTATCCTGATTATCACACAGCTCATGAACCTAAACTTCCTGTTGCTATAGGACTGCAGAAAAAGGGAAGTCTCAGTGAGTGACCATACTGGGTGAAAATGATGATGACTAAAATAAGTTGATCATTTCATATGGGCATGGCTGTGGGGTTTGTGGCAGGATTTTGGGAGCCTGTAGCATTCTTTTCTTGAACAAGATCCAGAGGCATGTTGAGAAGACCTGCTGAAGTCCTTAACATTGATAAGCGGCAGGTATTGTTTCAAACACAATTGTCTAATGCATTCTGAGGTTCATGGTAAATAATTGTTCACACTTTAGTTGCCTACTATGCAATGTGTTCATGTATATCCTGAACTGTATAATTACCTTGAGCTTGTTTGAGTGTCTATCAAACTTCAGTGTCCAAGGAATAAATCAGCATACAATTTTATCTGCAAGTTTTCATGGCGTAAATTAAACGACTTGTCACTTTCTTAATTATCTTTCCAAGACCTAACATCCCATATTATTAGTTTCTTTCTTTGATATCTTTCCAAGACTAACATCCCCATTATTATTAACCTCCATTGACCACCATCGATATCATTTATCTAAGTCTTCTGATCTTTTTGTCCGAAGGCTTTCACATCGATTCTATTATAATCAAGGATTCTTTGAATCTCCTATCACCTGCATTGAGTAGTAATAGACCATTAATGTCATTCCATATGATGTTCAGTGAGAAGACAAATGATTATTGAATCTTTTAATCTTCATGTTTCAATCATTTGAAGCTGACATTGAGTGGAAGCTCTAATAATTTTCATACAGGAAGAATAAGAAGGCGATTTCACATCTTCCCTGAGAAGATCATGCACAAAACAAACTGAAAATGTGAAAGTGACATATAGTCTCATCTCTGGATTTGTGATCCAAGAGGGACCAATTTTTCAGCCCTTGATGTGATCAGATTGTGATCAAAATGTGGGCCCCTGTTAATTTGCTGCATTAGCAGTGTACAATCACTCGATTGATTAATCTTTTAAGAATTTTTTGAATGTATTCACCAACTTTCAACCAAGTAGTTGGCTGCTTGGCTTAGTTGCATGTGTTGATCATATGATATGATGGATAGAATTATGTGGCCCCTCGTGTGCCATAGGGGTTACGTGGACGGCTGTGATCTGTCTGTTCGGGCCCCATTTGACTAGAAAAGCATAGGCCTACAGGGATTTGGTTGGTGTGTCATCATTACAACTATTTTATTTTAATGTCTGAACCAAATAAGGAAACATTAAATGGTTTCGCACGTACCAGCAAACTCATTTTGCTTTTTGTTCCTTAAAAAAAAAAAGTTTGAATATTCCTTCCGCTCACTTAGATAATGTTTTAAAAAAAAAAGAGTAAAAATGACATAAAAGTTTGCAGAGAAAGTAATACATTTTTTTATTTAAGTGGAAAATAAAATTAAAATAAGGCTTAAAGTTCAATTTTACCATAACATTGTGAATATTTAATTTAAGTAATTAACTTTTATCTAAATTAATTTGGATTCTTTAAATTAAACTCAATTAGCCCGAAAGTTAAGAAAACCAGGTATTAACTTCTTAATTTTTAGAACAAATAACAATAAAAAAAAGAAAAAAATTAATTTAAAAATCAAGAAATTAATCATATTAATTTTATATTTAAATCAAGAAATTTATATTTTGACGTTTTGGTTTTCAAACTAAATTAAGTTTAATTTAATAAGTTTTGAATTAATCTGAATAAAATAAAATAAAATATTTTGATTAATGGAAAAAACGAAATTGAACATTTCATTAAATTAATTGGAAGTTTTGGATATAATTTTACCTAAACATATTAATTAGTATATTCTTTCATCTTCATTTTTTTTCAAAAAAAAAAAAAAAAAATCTTCCCTCTGCTTCCATCTACAGTCCCTACCCCGCAGCTACATCCACTTCCTCAGACGTTGAACTCCATGGCAAGGAAAGGAAGAAAAGGGAATGGAAGGACTTCTTCAGGAGCATCATGAAGGAAGTGTAACACAAGCGAGAGCTTACACAGAGGAAAAAAAAAACGGGAACAGGATAGAATGTAAGAGAAGAATCCCGGAAAATGCAGGAAATGGCGAGAATCAATTCGAAAGCGTGTAATTTGAGCCCATGGAAAGTTCCATTGCGGCTGTCAAGGAGGCCGACCGACAGCAAAGTTTGAATGTTTACGCGTTTATAGGCGAACATTTTAATCTTAGAAAATAAAATAAAATAAAAATGTTTGAAATTATGTGCAATTATAGTTAATTGGAAAATTGAATTTTAAAAATTATAATATAATTCTGAACTTTATTAATATATATAAATTTTTTTGAGTTTTAAATTATTAAATTATTATATTTTTTACATTTTAATGGTTACTTCTCGATCAATAAATAAGGATTGAAAGGAGACATTTCGTTTATATGAAAAAGTCATGTGTCTGTTTCTATAATTAATTTTTCTTTAAATTTTATTAATTTAGTTATTTTAAAAAATAATAGTTAATAGAGATTTACTAGTTATTATGGGTTTATGGAATCGCAACGATAATATTATTCTTAAAATCTTATTCGAATTTTATCTCGTAGAAGCTCTCTTCCATGGTTTTATTCAAGAGATTTTAATGATTTATACTTGAGAGATGAGAAAGAACGAGGAGTATATTTGTCAAATTATTTTATACAGGGTTTAAACACACATTTAAGAAACATGTTTGTCCAACTATCTTATACGGAGTTTGATTTTAAATAATTATAAATTTTTATTAGACTCTAAAATTAATATTTCTGTTTGATAGATTCGTCGTAATGCTATTTTAGTTGCTCATATTTTGACTAGATAATTTATTTAAAATGATATTATTTTTTATTTGATGAAATTTTATTAAAAAAATTCATTAAATTATCATGTTGAATGGATGATCATTTTTTAACTTTTCTTGAAAAATTACTAAGTTTACTAATTTTTGACTGCTCATGATATTTACACGCTACCTTTTGATTCCACAATCTGAGCAAAAGACAAAAAATTTATCTCGGATTTTTATTGTATGACTAGACATTCATGATGAAATTTAAAAAGAAATTCGCAACTTAAAAATTTCAAATTTATAATTGAAGCTTTTATATATAATAAATATAAAATATATTTCATTTTTAAAATAAAATTAAATAAAGGAATTATTTTGTTGATAAAACAAAACTTTAGAGATTTAATTGCTTTATACAGAAAATATATTAAATTATATTCTATCTATTTTACTAAAAGTAATAGTAAGAAAATTAGATAAAGGAACTAATCTGTATATTTAATAAGAATAAAGGAATAAATTATTTAATTTTAAAAATATAAAAATTAAGTTGCAAGTTTTATTAAAGTTTAAATACTAAGCTATAATATATTGTTACTTTTTTAAAATTTATTTTCACATTTAATTTCAAATGTTTGAATCTTATCATTTACATTTTATTTGAAATAAAAAATTTCATAAGAATTTAATTTAATTTTTTTATAATTATTTTTATTTAAATTTAAAAAATTCATTTTTTTTAATTTATAAAAATTTTATTTTAAAAAAATTATGAATGATTTTATAAAAATTTACTTAAATTATTTTTTCATTAAATAAATGATATAAAACAGAAGTTCAATATTGAAACCTTTGATTATAATCACGAAGATGCATATATAATTAAATTTTAGAGTCTAATTAACAAAAGATATTTAATCAGCAAGATCCATTGTCGCCGTAAAGTATGATGCTAAAATGGTATTTTCACTTATTTAACAACCAAAATCCATACTTCAGAATAATCCGCCGCCAGTACATCCGCCGCCAGTACAACGAGCATTAGCAACATCAGTCTCCTCTACTACCGCTATTGGCACCAGCAACACCGCCCCAACCATTGTCAATAAAAAATTTAAATGTATCCGTTTTCAAATTTAAATTTTATTTAGTTCAGAAATAAATATTTATTTTTAAAAATTTCATTTATTTATAAAAAATAATTAATATGAAAAAGTATTTTTTAAAAAATATTTTTTAATAAGATAATTATTTTTTATTATTTTATTTTAATTTAAAAATAAAATTTATTTTTTTAATAAAAATTGTGAATCAAAACAGTAAAATTTTAAATTTTTTAAATTTATTAAACTGTACTCATCATTAAATTAAATATATGAATACAGAAAGAAAATGAAAAAAAATATATAATTATTTAATTAATTTCCGCAGTTAGTACGTGATTGAGATTCTAATAATCAGCCGCTGCTTCTTCATATCAAATTTAATGCATCAATAAATTTGATAATGAGCAATGATCACACCATCCTTATTTAGTTTTCTAAATGATTACATAATTTTTCTTTTTATAAATTATCAGATTTCCGTCCGATCAAATTTATTAAAAAAATAAAATTTATTAAAAAAGTAAAATTTTACCTTTTAAATTTTAAAAATATTTCATATCTAATATTTAATTTTGATATCATAATTAAATGAAGGCTGTACAATATATGGCATGGAGAAATTTATATAAAATAAAAAAGGTCAAAGCGTTAAACTTTCCAACCCAGGCATGGGGGTTGGTGCGCAGCTGCTGCTTAAGGATGGTAATCTTTGAAACCCACATTTGTTAATTAGTAATTAATAGAGTCAAAAGAATGTTAATTAGAGTCTAATCATCGTAATTTGTATCTAATCATTCATTATGGAGACTAACTCTAATAGAGTAGCATGTGCTGCATGCAGCATCTGCATTACTTAAGGATTAGTTTATTGTTAATTGAAATTCTCTCTCTTTCTTTTTTATTTTTTTTAATACAAACTTTTAGTTGTTTTTGATACTGAAAGGAAAATAAGATGACTGTAAAATTGAAAAAGTAAAATGATTAAATTAATTTAGAAAAAAAAATCTAAATAAAGGAATTAAATTTCATAAAAGTTAATTATAACTAAAATTAATTTTCATGAATTATAAAATTCATATAATATTTTAGTTTAATTAGGCGAATCAACTACATTTCCTTGGGCGTAGACCAATTTCTTCAAGTAGCAGTGGATTATGTCGTATTAAATAATTTTTTAAAGGTTAGTGCGCTAAGAAGAAGAACCCAGAATGAGATTCCTTGATTATTTTAATGAATTAAATGGTGAGAAAGTCAAGCGTATTACAATTTAATGAGACGAATTGGAATTTCTAGGAAACTTGCTTAGCAAAAGCAAGAAAACAAAAATGTATAATAGATATTTCAATCTTCGTATACAGTATATAGATAATAATAATACCAGAGAAAGCCATGAAGTTTGGGTTTTTGTCATCTAATTAAAGAATCAAAATGGCAAAAAAGCCATTAAAAAAAAAGATTGCACCTTATTGTAAAAACAGAGATTTAGTTTGTTTCTTTTTTCCTCTGATCCATGAAGTTATGTATCCTCTTCAGTGCAACTTCTAGCGTCTGCTCGCTCATGTTGGCGAAACACACCCTAAACCAGCCTGGTTCAGAGCAATGGCAAGAAGATCCAGGTGATATATTCAGCTTCAGATCACGAATGATTGATTTCCAGAGACTCAGTTCACCTTCTCTCGTGGGTGTCTTCAACAATGGACTTAAATTCATCCAGCAAAATAACCCAGCATTGCCTTTCAAACACTCAATCCCAGAATTTCTCAGCCCTTCAATGATCATTTCGTACCTTCTCCTCAGTCTCTCTCTGTTTATTTTGATGTAGTTCTTGGTGAATTTCTTGTCGGACAACATGGAAGCCAACAGATGTTGTGTTTGCGAGGAAATTAAGGTGAAGCTAGACATCCTTCTTGCTGTTGTAACAACCTTGTCGTTGTAGGAATATATGGTTCCAACTCGAAAACCTGGGAGACCAAGGTCTTTTGAGAGACTGTAAACAATGTGAACTCTTTCTGAATCTTTGTATCCACGAGCTTCAAGAATTTCTGCAATGCTCACGAATTCAGATGATGAGAAGGCGGATCCTGAATAGATTTCATCAGACACTAGATGGATGTTTTTTCGCGTGGCAAAATCAAGAATCTCTTCCAGGACTTTGCGTTGAATTGTAGCACCTAATGGGTTCGAAGGATTGGTTATGAGTACACCTCTCACTTTGATTTTCATGGCTTCTGCATTTTTATAAGCAGCTTCCAAGGCCTGAGGAGTGACCTGGAAATTGTTTGAGCTGTCGCAATGAATTGGTAATATGTTTACACCAGTCCTCCACCTTAAATCTCTGTCAAATCTGTAAAACCAGAAAGTTTGGAGTTCAGCTAGTATTGTGGGTATGAAAATAATACTGCACTTAAAATAAAAGAATCAAGCTTCTATTGATGAAGCCCGGCCGAGCTTTACTTACCCAGGATAATATGGAGTTGGAACTAGCAAAGCGTCACCGGGATCAGCTAGAATGAAGGTCAACAACTCGTTAGCTGCAGTTGCGCCAGCAGTTAGGACGACTCTATCGGGGTCAAATTTTGCTCTTCCCCCTCTAATTTGTCCCATGAAACTCGCCATTGCCTGTGCACAAATCAATGCAAATAATCTGTCAGAATGTTGCTTCACGTAATTCTTATATAGCAACTTATATATATAGGTGGGTAGAAGATTAATTAAGTACCTGTCTGAAAGATTTCAGTCCATGGTAATCTTGAAACAAAGCGTTCTCTCTGAAGCCAGGTGCTCCTTTTTCCCAGGTAGATGCTTCGGAATGCTTCTCCAAGTAATCTTCTAGCAAATCAAATGAAACCTGATAATAAAAGTAACAAGAGAAGAAAGATTATTATATAGTTCCATATGATCAAACGGCCGCAGAAGGTGTAAATGAAGATTTAAGCTTGTGAGACTTACTTGATTTTCAGCAAGTCCCATCTGTATGACTCCTGTGGGGTTTTCAATTTCATCATAAGGATTTTCATCGTATGCTTTCCAGCCAGCAAAGTATGGAGAATCCTCTCCATGAGTTTTAGAAACTGCAACTTTTGATAGCTCAACAGTGGGTTGCTCAATAATCTCAATGGCCATTTTAGCGTTAAGCTTTTCTCGCAAATATTAAGAAGGCCTTTGTTATAACGGAAAGCGAGCTCAAGCTCTGGTGTATGGAAGGCGAGAGAGAGAGAGACAGAGAGACAGAGAGAGGATAAGCTGTTTGAGTTTGAGAAACTGATGAATGAAACCTATGCGGAGAACCCCTTTATATACAGCACCAAGACTGAGAGCTTTGACATTAAAAAAGGGGGACCCAAAAGTTGCCTGGTATTGGGAAGTATGAAAAATTAATAGAAAATATCAATAATTGATTCTCTGTAATGTAAGCAGTATCAAAAATCTCACCTTTTACAGAAGAAATTTTAATCTCTCCACTTGCCAACTGTTGTTTTCTGTCTCAAAGCTTTCTTTATCTCAATCTTTCTGTCATCTTTCTTTATCTCAATCTTCATAAAATCTACAAAAGAATATGGTGGTTGATAGGGGCCAAGGTGGGTATTTTATTTTATTTTTTATTACTTAATTTTCTTCTTCCTCAATTCTGATCCTTTCATAATAACTCTCTTAACTTTTGCTTAATTTAATTTTTTTTAATTAATTCTTGTTTCAATTAATCAATTGGTGGGTGTGTTGTCTCTTCAAGTCCCCACTTCCCAAAAACCTATGACTAATCAAATCCTTTTCCTGAAACAAAACTCTTCTTAATTTAAGCTGTAAATTTTCCTTACTGAAACCAAAATCATGCATGAGTCTCTAGCATGCAAAATATTTCAAGAGATCTAGGAGTTGTTAAGCTTTGATGATCTGACAAAGATACCAATTTACACAAGATTAAGATTCTGATTTGGGAACAGAATTAAGACAAAATAGAAGCTTTCAGAAGATCTTATGGCCCCACTTCATACATTAACTCCAAGCAACAGAATTTATAACATAATTAGTTCCTAAATGGTCTCAAAGCAAATCTAAATGGCTGGAAAAAAACCTAACAGCTATTATTGTATTAATCCTTAAACATCCTAGTTAATATCCCAAATATTAGTTTATACGTAGTTATTTTAAACTTTGAACGTCTCTAAACTCTAAATTTTAAACTTTTAATATGTAATCGCACGTAACGCAGTGCGATTTGAAATTGGAGCAAGAATCCTTAATCGCAGGATTAGTGGCTTAAACACTTGAGGGATTATATATTAAGAAATGCATGCATAAACAAATATGCATATCTAAAATTGGTAGTTTTGGTTGACAATGAGCATGCCTACATGTAAGAATTAAGATACTGTCGAGATTATGTTGTTTTGTCTAGGGATTTCAACTAACAAACCTATAGAATAAAAAACATCCAAGAGAAAACAGAACCGAAGAAAATAATCAATAAGAAATTATAAAAAGAGTTTATTAATTAGGAGAATATATGCTTGTTTATAAGTATAAATCGTCGACGTGGGGCTCGATAAAAAATCCATGTGCAAGAAACTCGTCATCAAAACTCAACAGAACCTCAGATTTTGTAATATTAATAGAACGTTAGATAGATTAGATTGCATTTTAAAGCAAAATTGAGAACGTGACAGCTTTGGTCTGTAACAGACAGACAAATACCAACCACAACCAATTCTCTTCCACAGATATTGTGGATTATTATTATTATTATTTTTTTATGCACTCACTGCTAGTTAATTTAATTTACTTTAATACATAAACCATAACAAATGTCGTAATCAAGCAAGTTTCGAAAGTGGATTCCAACTGAGCAGCAGCACATCACGGGGAAGCACCATAGAAGCTAGGACTTCAATTACCACAGGAAAAGGACAGGTCAAAGGGATTTATATGCAGAAGACTAGAGCTAATGAGCTTACAAGTGGACAGTGCTTGAACAAAGTTTCTTAATTAATTAATTTAAAAGTGATTAGTTTTGGATTATATTTGTAAGATGGTGTTTTTTTTAATGATTATGGAGAGCTTAATGCGTCATAGAAGCAGTGTTTGTCACATTTATGCTGTGGATTTGGACAACATGTGAAAGCTACAGGACGTGTCTGTTCTTGCCATTGCCTTCTTTGACTCAGAGGAGAGGATTCTTTGCTCAGAATTAAGATTCTTAGTTTTTTTTTTTTTAATGGTAATAACCGACACACCATTCACGTAATCACAGTAATTTATCATATATTAATTCGATTTCTGAATTATTTTTTGTAATTATTGTTTATAATTAATTCGATTTAGACAGAAAAATTAATAAAAAATAGTTAATAAAAAAAGTATTTTACTAGAATTTGCAAGTGAGATAAAATCAATAATGAGGTTTTTATTAATAAAAAAAAATAAAAGGATAAGAGATTTTGAGAATAGGATCATATAAGGAAAAAAAAGGTATGTATTTAGATTTTAGCATGTTTGGGCATGAATCTTCTTAGAAGATATAATTCCAATAGCAAACTGCCACGTTGGCATGAACCAATCATAAAAGAGATTATGTCAAAACACAGAAAATAATAGAATATTTAGTAGGTCAGATTTTAATACTAACTTTGGTATTAAGGACTCTAATTATTCTTAATTGACCTTAATTATTTTTTTTCTCCTATACCTTCTCTTCCTTTTATATTATTTTCCTTCTTTTATTTTCTATTTTTCTCTTTTTAAATTCATAAATATATAATTATGATTCCTAAACAACACGTTTTGTGAACCCCATATGAATCTATGACGTATGTAATATAGTACACTTTGGATATGGTCTATTAATATTTATTTATTTATTTTAAAATAAAAAAATATGGCAAAATTTTATCAAAAATTGGAAATTTCGTGAAGGTTGAGCAATAAATATAGAATTTGTTTTTTTGTTTTTGATTCTTAACCTTATAGTTGTAAAGCATGAAACATTCCCCACATTTGCTTTGACTATCAATGCTAAATCAAATATCTTTCAATATTGTTCTTTTTTTTTTCTTTATCTCACCGCCCAATTTTATTTTTTTTATTATGCTAAAATTATTAAATTATCTGAAATTTTAAACTTTTTATTTTATACATATTATAAAATAAATATTCGATAGATTTTTGAGTTTATATTATTGGATTTAATTAAGGTTTAGGAAGATTGAAATTTATTCTTTAGAATTTTATCTAGCGTAATTTTAATTATAATTTCATCATTCACTTTGATTTTGATTTTAATTAAATTTAATAATAATTTCTTAGGTTAATCAAATGGATTTATTCTAATTTAAAGTTGATTTCAAATTTAAGTTTTGATTAATTTCAATTTTAATTAATTAATTCATCCCATTCCACATTTATACACAATTATCAAATACATTCAGTATATGTCCGTTGAAGTTGATTTATGTTTTCTTCGCTTAATATTTTAGATTTTAAATTATACATATGAAAAGATTTATTGGTATCGAATCCGTTTGGATTTAATTTATTAAGTTTTTTTATTTTTTAATAATATATATATATAAACATTATCTCACGACACGTACAATGATAAAAAAATTGAATAATTATTCCACGAGATGTGGCAATTTAATTTTTTTAAAAGATATGTGAAAATAATATTTTTTTAATATCACATTTAATATATATTTGTCTTTAATCTTATATTTAAGAAAAATTATATAAAAATATATAAAAAAGAGTCTAACATCATGTAAAAATATGATAAATTGATATTTTTAATTTCTGTGCGTCGTAAAAGAGAGAAAACGTGAGAGCAATACGACGAGAATTTTAAAAAAAGGGATAAGGAGAGAGTACAATGCTCAACAGAAAACGTGCGATGAGTGTGTGAGTTTGAATTCTACGTCTTGTTATCATATTGACGTCTTGTTTTGATAGTCTTTTCTTGATTTTTTTTTCTTCGATTTTTGGATAAGAAAAAAACTTTTGATCGTCTGTTTCTTTGCAGAGAGAGTGGCTGAATTTGGGTTTGAATTTCTTTTATTTGGTTTTACTTTTCTTTTAATATAATACAGGTTCTGTTGAGGGATATGTTCTGTTGAACCTGTAAGTATTGGAGTGCGTCGATTGACGTTTGTGAAGGGTTTTGATTTCAGCAACTTTAGCATTTTGGGACTATGCCGCTACATCTGACAATAACCACTTCTGCATGCCATAGATCGGCTGAACTCTGTTATGTTCTCTCCTCCAGTACTGTTTAGATGCTCGATGTTGGACTTAAGGCTTGCGGTGTGTTTTGTTGATATTGCATGTTGGTGTGGTTTTTTTCTATTTTTTTCTTTTTTGTTCTTATTGCTATTGTGTCTCTTTTTTACTGTGCTTAGTATTTTGTGCTTGTCTTCTGTGGTGTTTTATTAGTGAGATTAAAACCGTTGCAATTGGATTGGTACATGCGCTTGTTGTCCGTCTGTTCTGTTTTTCTTTTGTGCAATTCTTTTATTTTATTTGGATTTAGTTTATGTGGTTATTTTAGTTTGATTTTTTATTTTTGAATTGATTTATTAACTGAAACCTTTAATACTCAGTCAATTTATTTTTGGCTTGTCTTTGTCCGCTATAAGTTTGGACCTTTAGTTCATTTATAACCTCTTAGTTTTATGAGATTTGTGAAAATGCAATTTATTATATGTTGATAAAAAATACATAAAAATATGTGATTTTTAATATTATTATATAAAATAAAGAAATAAATTTTTATATGAATATAATATTACTCGCATGAAAAAACCGTAATTTTATAGATTATTTGTTGAAGAAGCAAATTAATAAAAAAAATTGTTTTAAGTATATGTTAAAATTCACTAATAAGTGAGATTACATATGTGCCAAAAACTGCCTTTTAAAAAAAAAAAAAAAAAAAAAAAAAAGAGTCCCGTCATCCATGCCTTTCTCCTTAATTGATTTATTTCATAATTAAAGTGAATAAATGTGTGGTCTTTACTATGATTGAAAATGGGTCCATATTTATTTCTAATCATTCTAGTGGAGCTTAGACATGAGAAATCTAATCATTGATTATTATTATTACTAACAACTTAATCATTGAATCAACATTTCTATCTATCTATTTTCTCTTATAATCATCTATCTTAATCTCATCTCCCACTTGGATTTATTTCACTTTCTCTATAAATTATTTAATAAAATTTTTAAAAATAATTATGATGTGGTTTTATTGTTAATTATGTTGCTTAAGTTGGTAAAACATCATAAAGAGTTGGCCATTTGTTTTGACCACAAATAATAAATCCAAAAATAATAATTCATCAAATATTAATGAATTATCGCTTTCATATATATTTTTTGTACTTGAATTTCTCCATCCCTGATTCTCCACCGCCACCTTTTCCCCTTTTCTCATTTTTCCTCTTTAAATCCAACCATATTTGTCATTTTCTAAATTTATGATATAACGCGTCCTGGATTAATACTAGACATAGCCCCAGGCAGATTTCGGTTCCCTTTTTAAATTAAATTTTATAAATTCTATTCTTTTGAATTATTGATTTATTATTAAATATAAAAATTTCAACAATTTTCCCTCTAACTTAGCTTTTAAAATATTTTTAAAAAAATTGTTTAACTGTAATGTTAAAACTCACCTCTTCTTTCTAACTATGTATTATATTATTATTATTATTGCTGATGACTGCTGAGTTTCTCCATTCTATCATGAGGCCGGACTGATAGTAGCAGCTCACATCCCGAAGGCTCTTAAGCCTTCGAATAAGTTGGGCCCAATCCGTTCACCCTGCAGACTGAATATCTATTTAAGTCATTTGATCAGACCGGTCCAGTCCAGTTCAGCTTTAAAGCCAGACAATTCTGGGTTCCGGTCCTTTTTTCTCAAACCTGGACACGGAAAAAAATGATTGCCGGTCCAGTCATTTCGCAGCTCTGTCCACTCACGCGCCGAAGGGAATTAAATGCTAGCCTGACAAAGGGATGGTCCTGAGGTCATCTATACGTACAAACCTACAACAAGGGGTAAGTGGTCTTATAGCGGGATGGTCATCTCGCGTGAGGAGAGGAAAGAGTATAAAAGGGCGGAGATGCCCTCCTCTAGGGCTAAGTTGTTCTAAAATTCATCAAACCCTTGTAAAATTCTATCTTTCTGAATCTCAGATCATCAATTGTTAAATTAGATTAAATTATATTATATTATAGTTTATTAATATTTTGCTCGATTTTTATGAGTAATTTTTTTAAATTAAAATTAAATCAGAGCGTTGAATTAAATAGGTGAATTTAATTTTATTTAAAAATTAAAATACTTCGTTAGCTAAAATCGACTTATATTATAATAATTTCGATCTAATTTAATAATAGAAATTATTAATTGAATTTAATTTCAATTTTAATCGGTTAGGAGATTTGAAGTTGAAACGGAACTATGATTAATGAGGCCATCTATTTTGTGAAAGATAATTGTACTTAATTATCGTCAATTAATACTGACACAAAAGAAATTCCAAATTGAAGACCTAAATTGCATTGAATTGATAAGATTGAGCTAAAAGCATAGAAATCTGTCATAACAAAGCATCAATTGGTAAATTGATTGATCAACTAAATGAAATTGAAATGACATGAAAAGGATAATGATGCAACTTGACTAGACATGCAATCCAAATTCAAGATACAAAACTGATTTTTTTTTTTTCTTACTACGTAGTGAAAACAAATCTTAAAAAAATAAAAATAAATTTATTTATTGTATAAAGTTAAATACATGAGTCAATTATTTATTTTGAAAAATTCAATTTTGATATATTTCAAGAATTAAAAATAATATATTTTCAATATTATTTTAGTAATTTCTCATATCATTAATGGATAATTAGATGGAAGATTATTCAGTTTGATGGGATAAAATATAACAAAAGAAATATCCTTAAAAAAAGTGAACTTTTAAAAAATTTAAACACTCATAATATACTGATTAAATTATATATTTTTAGAGATATAATATAATATTTTTAAATAAAGTTTCAATGAATTTTGAAAATTTGAATTATTTATCAAGATTTTAAAAAAATTAAATCACTAAAAACATGTAAATATATATTTATTTATATATTAATTGCAATAGGCCTATTAGGTGTGAAGGGATTCAATAAAACAGATTATTTTAATTATACAAGAATGAATAATAAGAAAATAAATAAAGATAAAAAGATTCCATACCTGTGCCAAGAACAGCATTTTCGTGGAAAATTTCTCATCTCTCATCTTTCCTTTATCTATATTTTCCTTGACAAATCAATAACACAGTATGATTGAAATGATCTCTAATTAACTTTTAATAATAATAATAAATAATTTATATTATAATATAGTGGTAGGTTGGTTGTACTAAAAATGTAATCTATAAAGCTTATATTTGAATTCTAAAATAAAAAAACTCTCAACTTTTTTTTTTTTATATATATTTTTTTTCGTAACTTTGAATATGGGATAGGTCACATAGGTCGATCCCAGCTGCTTGCCAACCAGGCTAAGCACACGCATGGCAGGATCGTCCATATGCATTAGTCTACGTTGGAACTCTTGAAAACACTCCATTTTTATATATGCCTATTTGAAATTTGATTGCATGTTTAAATGACTCCACCTCGTAAATTGATCAAACACATGTCCTGCAACTCTGGAACCCCGCGCAGCAGGAAACTGATCCCTTTAGGATCTTCATCTCTGCTTTGTTATTGCATCAACTTGCTTTCTCATAGATCTCGGAACATCCTGATTGGAGAAGCAGGACAGCAGAGATCAGCTTCAAGGTTTAATTATTAGTTGGACTTTGTGTGTTGCTCAGGAATATGTAGCTTCTGCGATATCTCATATTCTCAGAATTAGTACTGGATCCATATTTGTGCAAAATTTATATTACAGAATCCATATTGATGTGATTTATATTGTATGGGAATCATTTGAAAGAAAAAAAAAATGCAGATCAAGTTTTCTATTTGTAGGAAGCCTTAAACGGATGAAATATCAGCTGTGCTCGGAATAATTTTAAAAATAATATTTAGTATTTTTATTGAATTAAAACATTAATATGTTGTGATTGGTAGAATAATTATTTTTTAGATAAAATTATTTTTTAGTTTATGAGGTT
Organism: Manihot esculenta; assembly: GCF_001659605.2. Classification (NCBI taxonomy): domain Eukaryota; kingdom Viridiplantae; phylum Streptophyta; class Magnoliopsida; order Malpighiales; family Euphorbiaceae; genus Manihot; species Manihot esculenta. The sequence continues at coordinate 31,010,701 of NC_035176.2, read as the reverse complement.
TAACGTAATTAATACTTCAGTCCCTCTATTTTGGCGATCCAATATTTAAGTCCTTCATTTTCTTTTCCATTCAACTTCATAGTCTTTCTGTTCAAAATAACCGTTTGGTCAAACAATCAAAGGTGAGAAACTATAATTTTTTTCAAAAATGTCCTTAATGAACTTGTTAAAACCCTTTAATTCTCTTTTTTTTTTTTTTTTTTCATCTTTCTTCTCTTATAACTATGCTTGTTTTTAAGTCTATTCTTACATTTTTCACCTACGCATGGACAAGTTCCATTCTCTCAAGAGTATGTTCAACTGATAAAATGTTGTGTGCCAAAATCACTAAGGCGTCTTCTTCATCCCATGCATTGATGGCGTGTATTACGTTGAATCCATGCACATCGAACCATCTCATTTCTGTTTCGTCAATTGCATATCGAGAGATGACTCCAATTCTTACCCCCAGAGGTAATCCTGCGGATTACAAATTGATTTCTCCAATAGGTGAGAATGTTGGTCCCGAATCAAATTCCGAATCGGAGGAAACCACTGACTTTGCTACTACCTCTACTGGGTGGTCAATCAAATCAATTAGTGAAATTGCTGCGGGATTTTCCGCACTGAAACCAAGTCAAATGCGATTTCATAGATAGAGAGAATCAACCCGGCCAACCTACCAGGTTAGTTGCTCGGATGACAAACTCATACCCGTCCCCCCGCGTTACCTAAATGGCAGTAGCATGTTGGCATGGAGCTGGCGATCCATGGCAAAAACGCTCGGCGATCCACGACAAAAACGCTTGGGGGCTCTATGAATTTCATTTCTTGGCTTGGATTGACAAAATTTGTTGGGTTTGAACCCACCGGAGAGCCTCCCCCGAAGATCATTTCCATGGGGTTCATCCTAATCCGAATGTCTACAAATATAGCATACTTCTTGCTGATAGCAAAGTCATGAATGTCTACAATTTCTATTGTGCTCAATCATAACCTTTATGATTATCCGATTAAAGACAATATTTGGTTATGTCAAAACATAACAGTCCTTATGTTGGATACTATGACAATCTCAAGTCAAAGGATTAAAACATAACTATCTTAATATTCACTTATGACAAAAATCAATGTAGTGATCTTAGTGTAAGTCCATCCAATACTTTGTTCTCTAATAAGTATCTATGATTATTAATTTATATCAACATACACATAATCATCTCATGATTATTAATCAATAATCATACTAGTCATATTTTATTATTATCATTATAAATTATAATAATAAGTAATCAGGGATATTAATAATTATTATATAATATGAAAACAAATAATAATAATAATAAAACCTCTATTATTAATAACTAAAATGACATACAAAAGGTCCAAGATAATGGCCTAAGGCAAATACACTAACAATCTCCCACTTGCACAATGCCTAATCATACAAATATCTAATACCCATAGACCTAGTGTGTTGATCATGCTTGACCCGTGAGAGAGACTTGGTCAGTGGATTTGCAATGTTGTCATTTGTGTCTACCTTGCATATTTTGATATCTCCTCTATCAATGATCTCTCGAATATGGTGAAATCGCCTGAGTATGTGCTTAGATCTCTGATGATATTTAGGCTCCTTTGCCTGTGCTATGGCACCATTGTTATCACAATAAAGGTCAATAGGATTTGCAATGCTAGGAACCACTCTCAACTCTGTGATGAATTTCTTCAACCAGACTGCCTCCGTAGTTGCATCTAATGCTGCTATATACTTAGCTTTTATTATAGAATTTGCTACAATGCTCTGCTTGGAACTTTTTCAACTACCAGCTCCACCATTTAAAGTGAATACAAATCCTAACAGAGATCTGAAGTCATCTATGTTGATTTGGAAACTAGTATATGTGTAACATTTTACAACTAGCTCGTCTTCCAAACCTCCATAAACTAATAATGCATCCTTAGTCCTTCTAAGGTAATTTAGGATATTTTTAACAGTTGTCCAGCGACTTTCACTGCTTGTTGTGCTTAATGCATATGAGACATCTGATCTAGTACATAACATGGCATACATGATAGATACAATAGCAGAAGCATAAGGAATCTTATTCATCCGTTCTCGCTCATCAGATGTCATAGGACATTGATTCTTGCTGAGAAGAATACCATGAGACATGGACAAGAATCCTCTTTTGAAATCTTGCATGATGAACCTTTTCAGCAATTTGTCAATATAAGTACTTTGACTCCGATTATCCTCTTAGATCTATCCCTATAGATCTTAATACCAAGGATATATGCAGCCTCACCTAAGTCCTTCATTGAAAAAAGAATTCCTTAACTAAGTAACCTTTTGCAAGGTAGGGATATCATTTTCAATGAGTAATATGTCGTCCACATATATGACTGGAAACACAACTGCACTCCCACTAACCATCTTGTAAACACAAGGTTCATCTTCATTTTTTATGAATCCAAAGTCTCTAACTGTCTCATCAAAATGAAGATTCCAGCTCCGAGATGCTTACTTCAATCCATAAATGGATCATTGAAGCTTTCAAATCTTTTCTGAATTCTCAGGGATTACAAAACTCTCAGGTTGTGGCATGTACACATCCTCGAGCAAGTTTCCAATAAAGAAAGCTGTTTTGACATCCATTTGTCATATCTCGTAATCATAGCATGCAGCAATGGTAATGAGAATTCTAACCAATCTAAGCATTGCAACTAGTGGAAAGGTCTCATCATAGTCTATACTATGAGTTTGTTTGAAATCTTTTGCAATAAGCCTTGATTTGTAGGTATGCACATTTCCATCCCTATCAGTTTTCTTCTTGAAAATCCATTTGCAACCAATGGTCTTAACACCCTCAGGGGGATCAATTAATGACCAAATTTGATTGTTATATATTGATTGCATTTCAGATTTCATGGCACAAAGCCATTTCTCTGAATCTGGACTTGACATAATTTCTTGATAGGTAGTAGGCTCATCTTGATCAATGAGAAAAACTTCACGACTATCAGTCATGAGAAATCCATACCTCTCAGACTGATGGCGCGTCCTATTAGATCTGCGTGGGACTTGTGTCATCCTTTTAGCTTCTACAGCTGTTTGTGGTTTTAGAAGTGGCTCTACTAGCAGTTCAATACTCTCTTGTGGTGCTTGAAATTCCTTAAGTTGCACTGTACTCCCACTGATTCTCTGAAATATAAATTTCTTTTCTAAACAGGTACCATTTCGAGTAATAAACACTTAGGGAGTATAGAAATAGTATTCTTTAGTTTCCTTAGGATACCCCACAAAATTGCACTCGATAGATTTTGGAGCTAATTTATCTAAAATTGGGCGTTCATATAAGTCTCACAACCCCAAATCTTAAGAAAAGACAAACTAGGCGTTTTGCTAGTTCATAACTCATATGTTGTCTTTTTAACTGCTTTCGATGGTACTCGGTTTAAAATGAATGCAGTTGTCTCCAAGGCATAACCCCAAAATAAAAGATATCCGTTTCCCCTTTCAGGATCCGAGTGCTTCGTTTAATTCAAAAGGAAGGATAAAGAAACTAACCTTTTAGATTTTGAAAATCCTATCAGGACTGATGGTGCTGCTTCTAAAATGAACACTCTCAATAGTATCCATACGAACGTTTTCGTCTGGAGTGCTAGCTCTCTGAACGGATGGATTAGCTATGTGCTCCAAATCTACAACACAGAAAATGATCACAAAAACTCTCCTCACGCTTTTTGTAAAAATCTCAAAGAAGGTGTTTTCTCTCAAAAACTTTTCGTTTTCATATTTTTCTTTTCATAAAATAGTTGTGGTAATTGTAACAGGTACACAATCGCAGATATCAATATATCTATGCGATAAATCCTTTTCAAAAGAAAATGAAAAAACCTTTTATCTGTAACCGTTGCAGATAGGCTGCAGATATTATTATCTTATAATAATTACAAATAATTAATACTAATAATAATGACATCTTTATTATTATTATTATTATTAATTATATTAACGGGCTCTTAGCCCATTAATATGACATAGCACATCAATGCCTTTCTATTATATGTGACCCAATAGGCTCACATTAATTGGCAATATGCCCAGTCCAACAAGGCCCACAAATCATAAGCGGCCTCTAGCAATACGTTATGACTACCTAATTCATGTGAGGATCGATAGTCTGATAAAACCTAATAAACAGAACATGTATTAATCCATCCGTCACACGATATCTAGTTTGAATATAAGTCATGGTCAATGTCAAACTTATAATATTCAAACTTATAATATTCAAACTTATGATTTCTCGATCTCTAAGCAGATTGATAAAACCAAATGATATTGATCACATTATCATTCATTTGAGCACAGCTATACATTTCTCAGTCTGACTTATCGAGGGGCCTAGAAGAAGATATCTCTCTCAAAGAGAGGGACAATTTCCATCATGATTGTTTAATATCCTCTACATAATTTCTATTATGCTCAATCATAACCTTTATGATTATCCGATTAAAGATAATGTTTGGTTATGTCAAAACATATTATATTGAAAACTATGACAATCTCAAGTCAAAGGATTAAAACATAACTATCTTGAGATTCACTTATGACAAAAATCCATGTAGCGGTCTCAGTATGGGTCCATCCAATTTTGTTATCTAACAAGTATCTATGATTATTGATTTATATCAACATACACGTAATCATCTCATGATTATCAATCAATAATCATACTAGTCATATTTTATTATTATCATTATAAATTATAATAATAAGTAATCAGTGATGTTAATCATTATTATGTAATATGCAAACAAATAATAATGATAATAAAATCTCTTTTATTAATAAATAAAATGACATACAAAAGATCCAAGATAATGGTCTAGGGTAAATACAATAATAGTTTGATCAGTCTTCAATTCAAAAAGACACATTACCTTCCAAAGAAACATTCAACTCTCATGGTAAAAATGAATCAACCCCTAAATCTAATAGGGTTAGAGATATTCAGTGTTTTAAATGTAAAGAGTATGGGTATTATGCCAATGAGTGTGTTAATAAATGTGCCATAATAATGAGGGGAGATGAGATAGTCTCCAAAACTGATTTTGATTCTGATGAAATGCTATCTTTAGAAGATTATTCTGGTATAGAGATAGAAGAGTATCTTGTTCAAGGAGAGTCCTTAGTGATATTGCATACTTTAAATGTTTCTATTAAAGAAAAAGGGCTTGAACAACATGAAAACACTTTTTCACTCATTGTTTAATAAATGATAAAGTCTGTTGCATGATAATAGATTCGGGTAGTCAAGTTAATTGTGTTAGTATTATTTTAGTTGATAAATTAGGACAAGAAACTATTAAACACCCTAATTCTTACAGACTTCAGTGGTTGAATGATAGTGGTGAGGCAAAAGTAACCAAGTAATGTAAAGTGTCATTTTCTATTAGTAAATGTATAGATAAGGTTATTTGTGGTATTGTACCCATGCAAGCTGGACATATTTTATTAGGTAGACCATGATAATTTAATAGGTGTGTCATTCATGATTGCTATAGCAATAGGTTTTGTTTTACTTTCCTTAGTGTAAAACGTATGCTTGTACCATTATCTCCTAAAGATGTATATGCAGATCAAGCAAAATTACAACAATTTGCTAAATTGGGTAAGTGAGGTGAGACAGGTGTAAAAAAATGAGGAAAAAGAGGTCAGTAGTAAAAAGAAGGTTTTGAATAGCCTAAAGAAGAGTGACTGCACTGTAACGACCCGAAAATCCGGACCGCTACCGACGCTAGAATCCAGATCGGTTTAAGGCCGCCGGGACCCGTAGCAAGCCTAACATACATCCTGTGAACCTGTTTAATCCCATACATGATCAACATCATACATAAGAATTTGAACTTTTCTTTTTCATTCATGAACCAAACTCAACCTGTGCATGCATTAACATAGACATTAACATTAACCCCACCTTGGAGTCCTCATCAATGCTCCAATGGGGTGGCATAATCATGCATTAAGTTTGGTTAAACATAATCATCCATAAACATTTAAGATCATGTATCTAAAAAGGGATTTACAACATACTATGGTCAAGCACACTTCTAAACCTCAATATCATCATTACATTACATAACTCAACATTACATTACAATATCCATCAGTCCACTACTAGCTATTACATGACCAAGACTTTACTCTATCTGATCTCCTGCTCTATTCTGTACCTGCAAACCTGGGGGTTAAGGGAGAGGGGTGAGCTAACAAGCCCAGTGAGTAGAACCATAAAAACATATTAACAAACATGCTCATATGAAATGCATCATAACTCAGACAATTCACATCAAGGGTTGGGTGAACTTGTCACCAAATAGTCCCAGCATCATTTTGTGCCAGGCCGTAGCATGGGGTCCTGGTCTTCCTGTCATATCATACATTACTTACCATTTCCCCAGGGTCTCCTCTGGGTACCTGGTCTTCGAGTCCCATATCCGTGCCAGGCCGTAGAATGGGGTCCTGGTCTTTCATTTCCGTGCCAGGCCGTAGAATGGGGTCCTGGTCTTTCCTCAGGGACTAATTGGGTCATCCAACATTCACCCACATCAACAACAAAGAATGCGATGCAACATATTCGTGAAATCTAATGCAATCATCCTATTGCATAATCATGATGCATGAAACATGATAAAACATTTAATTTCTCATTTTAGAAGATTAAGTTTAGTTCCACTCACCTCTGGCTGACTCTGCAAACTCTGAAGCAGTGCTCACTGTTGAACTCTCTGGTTCCTCTGGTCCGAACCTACACAGGTGGACACAATGAGGGACCTAACATACAAAAACATGACTCTAAAACATCCCCCAAAAAAACCCCCTAAAACACCTAAAAAAAATCAAAGAATTCATGCAAAGGAGGGCTGAACAGGGCACTTTCGGCGGCAGGTTCGGCGGCCGAAAGTCCCTCAAGAGCAGAAAGTCATGCACCTTCAGCGGCACTTTCGGCGGCCGAAGGTTCCCTCCAGAGACGAAACTCATGCATGTTCGGCGGCACCTTCGGCGGCCAAAACTCCCTTCCAGAGTCGAAAGTCCACTTTCGGGGGCAGGGTTCGGCAGCCGATACATGCTACCACAGACAGGTTCGGCGGCCGAAAGAGCCTTCGGCTACCGAACCTGGTTTCTCCCAAAGGGCAGAAACTTGGTTCCAACATGCACAAACGCCTCCCAACTCATACAAACATGCATTTTCCTATCCTACAACATGCATACTCAAGCATACAAGCTCCTAGGGGCTTTAAACCAACAAAACCCCAACTACAACACATCAAACAACCCACATTGCTCAAAAACATACATAAACCCATAAACATAATAAAAACCTAACATGCATTTCTACCCCATAGATCTTCATAAAACTTGTTTAAAACATGCAAGAAAGGTTGGATCTAAACTTACCTCTTGAAGATCGAGAGGAAACACGATCCTAGCTTGGAGGTAGGGAGAAATCCACTCTTTGTTCTCCAAGCTTCCAAACTTGCTCTTTTGCTCAAAAATCTTCAAACCAAGTGAAAACTCATAAGAAAAACATGAAGATTCGAAGGAAGAAGCTCAAAATCGATGAGGGACGGCGGAGAGCTCACCTTGGCCGAAAACGGGGAGAAAAGCTCTCCCGTTCGGACATGGGGACCCCTTTATAGGTGGTTGGCCAGGCCACTTTCGGGGGCCTAACGTGCCTCCGCATGCATGCCATGTTCCGCGGCCGAACTTAAGGTTCGGCGGCCGAACCTGGACTTCCCTCACTTATGCTTTCGGTGGCCCAAAGCACTCCCGAAACGCATGCACGTTCGGCGGCCGAACTTGGGATTCGGCGGCCGAACCTGAGTCTTCCTCTCAATACTATTTTCATTCAAAACTTAACTTCCTTTTTACTTAAAATCATAAAATACATCAAAACATTTCATAAATACATCATTTTACCCTTCTAAAGGTTTTCGACATCCGAGATTCCATCGGACGGTAGGAATTCCGATACCGGAGTCTAGCCGGGTATTACAGCACGAGTAAGGGTAAAAATGAGATATATGCATGAGAGAAAACGTTAGTGAGTGTGGAGGTAAAAGGAAAGCTGAGTGAGAAGAATGAAAAATTCAGCAAATCTTCCTTTTATCGTAAATAAGATAGTTGAAGAAAGTATATTTAGGGAAGAGAGTTTTGATTATGTTGCGTTTTAGTTTCAATTTTGTAATTGAGACTAACCTTACTGATGAATTGCTAGTTCTTTTTCTAAGTTGTTGCAAGATTTTGTGGATTTATTTCCTGAGGAGGTGCCATCTTGGTTGCCGCCCAATAGGGAAATAGAACATTAGATTGATTTTATTTCTGGAGCTCATATTCCAAACCGTCCAGCTTACTGGAGTAATCTTGAGGAGACAAAGGAATCCCAAAAGGCAATTTGATGAGTTGCTAGCTAAGAGACATATCAATGAGAGCCTCAATCCATACACAGTACTTGTTTTGTTGGTTTCAAAGAAAGATGGAACAATGTGTATGTATGTTTGTTATCGTGCGATCAATAAAATCACTGTAAAGTATCGTCATCCTATTCCTAGATTAAATGATATGCTTGAATAATTATATGGTGTTATTTTCTTTACCAAAATTGATTTGAAAAGTTGTTATCATCAAATTAGGATGAAGTTAGATGATGAGTGGAAAATTGCCTTTAAAACTAAATATGGTTATATGAATGGTTAGTAATGTATTTTGGCTTAACTAATGCACCTATCATATTTATGAGATTAATGAACCATGTTTTGTGCGATTACCTAGGTAAGTTTATGGTTATGTATTTTGATGATATATTGATTTATAGCCAAAACTTGGATGATCATATAAGGCATATTGAAGTTATTCTATAGAAGTTGCATGAACATGAATTCTATGTTAATCTTAAGAAATGCACATTTTATACTAGTAGTATCATATTTCTAGGATTTGTTGTTAGTTCAGATGGAGTTGAGGTAGATACTGAAAAGGTTAAGGTTATCCAAGAATGGCCTACTCCTAAGAATGTTAATGAGGTGAGATCCTTTCATGGATTGGCAAGCTTCTATAGAAGATTTGTTAGAGATTTCAGCACTATTGCTGCACCTCTAAATGAAATCATTAAAAAGGTTGTTGAGTTTAAATAGGGTAAAGAACAGGAACTTGCATTTAACACATTAAAAGAAAAACTTACTACTGCTCCTGTTTTAAAGTTACATGATTTTTCTAAAATCTTTAAAATTGAATATTGTAACAGCCCGGAAACCGATACCCCTCTGTAACGGCCCGAACCGCCACCGGCGCTAGGATCCAGATCGGCTTAAGGCCGCCGGGACCCGTAGCAAGCCAAACATACCTCCTATCACCTGGTCAAATCCCATACATGATCGCAACTTAAACATAAAAACTGAAACATCTGATGTAATTACCGAGCTCGACCTGTATGCAACATAACTGAAACATAAAAGGACCCCCCTACTAGAGCCCTCATCAAAACTCTAGCTGGGTCAACATAACATACATCAAGCTGGGATTACATCCAAAGAACTAGAACCTAACCTGTGCATGCCTCAAACCACAAACATCAGACCTCCTCTAGGGTCCTCATCCATTACATAACGTGGTAAACAACACATGCCACAAGATTAGTTCAAACATAACTCAACATTTAGCATAACATACATCATGTATTAAACAGGGACTAACCAAGTCTCAGGGCCAAGCACAGTACTAATCCAATAAACATAACTCTACTAGCTGTTACATACATTATCTCAATTTACATTACATCAACTTATATTACATGTCCACTTCTAAAACTACTAAACTGAAACATAAACATAAACTACCACATTACAAACACACGTCACTTTATCTTTACCCTGCTGACTTCTGAGCTCTGACTTAAACCTGCAACACTGGGGTTAGGGGAGAGGGGTGAGCTAAAAAGCCCAGTGAGTAGAAACATAGAAAACAGTTCATTAATTACATGCTTTCATGAAATGCATCATAACACAGAGAAATCACATAATCTTGTCCGCCTCGGGGCTTATGCAATATTTATTCCCCACGGACCCTGGTTTCTGAGAGTCTGTCCTTTTTGCATGCATCTTTCCTCTCAGAGGATGGACATGACATCAAAAATCCCTCTGTCGGTGCCCGGCTCCCCCATAGGAGCTCACAAGGCCTGTAACATACATGACATGGTGTCTGGTCCACAGAGAGCTCACATGGACTTTCCTACATGTACTTGTCCGGCTCTCAAAGGACTAAGACAAGACTCGTGACAGATATGGGCTATTGAAGTCGCCTCGGTCCACCCTTCCTCCATCAACATCAACTAATGCAATGCGTCATATTCGTGAAACTAGTGCAATCAACCTACTACATATAATCATGATGCATGAACATGCTTTAGGCATTAGATTTTGTGCATAAAAGATTAAGTTTAGTTCTACTCACCTCCTAGCAGACGCTGACTGACTCTGCAACTGCTAACACTGATGGCCTCCTCGGTCTCTCGGGTCCGATCCTACACAGGTGGACTCGAATGAGGTGCCAAACACATTCTAACAACTCATAAACAACTCCCCAAAAACCCCTCTAAACATCACTTAAACATGCATGGAAAACGCCCAAGAAACGGCTGGACAGGGCACTTTCGGCGGCACCTTCGGCGGCCGAAAGTCCCTTCCAGAGACGAAACTCGGGTAGGTTCGGCGGCAGGTTCGGCGGCCGAAACCCTAGGACAGAAACGAAAGTCCCTCCTTCGGGGGCACATTCGGCAGCCTAAAGACTGCCTCCCATGCAGGTTCGGCGGCCGAAACTCCTTTCGGCGGCCGAACCTGGTCCCCTCTGGACGACAGGTCCGATTCTGCCAAGCCAAAAACCAAACTCAAATATACCCAAATCCTCACATACTCTCTCCCAATCATGCATACTCACTCCCACAAGCATAAAGGAGCATAAACTAACATAAACTCCTCAACACAAACATCACATAACCTACATTGGGTATAAAACCCACATAAACCTAAACATGCATATCTACCCATACTCAACCATCAAAAACTTCATAAAACTTCATGAAAACACTAGGGAAACAAGGATCTACACTTACCTCTTGAAGATCGAGGGTGGTGTGACCCCTAACTCGGAGGTGTGGAGAATCCAAGCTCCAAAAGCTCCAAGCTCCCAAAACTCCTTTTAAGCTTTAAATCTTCAAACACAAGGGTAGAAATCATGAAAAACTTGAGAGATGGGTAGAGAAAACACGAAAACGACCAAAGGAAGGCATAAACTCTCCTGAGCTTGAGAATGGGGAGAAAACTCACCCATTTCCGATCTGAGGGCCCTTTATAGGTGGCCTGGTCAAAGACCTTCGGCAGCCTAACGTGCCCCCTAAACTCATGCATGTTCGGCGGCCGAACTTGACTTTCGGCGGCCGAACCTTGGCTCGTTTAAACAAGAATTTCGGAGGCCAAAGGCGCTCCCGAAGCCTTCCCATGTTCGGCGGCCGAACTTCACTTTCGGCGGCCGAACCTGGCAAACGCCTCCTTGGTCTTTTCCTTTTCAAAACTCAATTCATTTCCCTTTAAAACCATGAAATCATGTGAAAAACATTTTAGAAAACACATTTTACCCCTTCTAGAGAGATCCAACACCCTAGATTCCGCCGGAAGGCAGGAATCCCGATGCCGGATTCTAGCCGGGTATTACATTCTACCCCCCTTACAAAAACATTCGTCCCCGAATGTTAAAACAACAAACACAAGCATGCAAGCAAGCAAGCAAATCCTAAAGCTTCTCTCCAAAGAGAGACACCAAACGCTGGAGTAAGAACTCCCAGGTTCCTAAACTCCACGAGCTTCTGCTGCGCTACTCTGATCCTTCTCTATCTTCCTCCTTCTCTGCTCTTACTCTTCTCTTCTCATCTTTACTAACTGGCTTCTTCTCACTACTAACCCAAAACTAACTCTAACTCTCACAGGTAGTACCCGAATTTCCGTTCTTTCTGGGAAAACAAACAGCTCCTACTAGCTGTCCCAATAGATCATCCATCCTACATGGGAATACCTGCCCTTGGTAGTGACCTTGTTTAACCGCTTACAGTCGTTACAAAGTCTCAAGGATTCATCCTTCGTTTCCCACAACCATACTGGAGCAATCCAGAGTGAGGTACTAGGTCGGACAAAACCCCTTGTCTACCAAGTCTCGCCTCTACTCTACTGCTACCTCTCTCTATGCAGGCGCCATCCTATAGGGAAGGGTAGAAATGGTTCTGCGTCCAGACACCACTCCTATACCAAACTCTAACTCCCTGACAGATGGTAAACCTGACAACTCGCCTGGGAAGACATCTAAGAATTCTCTCTAACAACTGGCTCTGAGGCTGGTTCCCCGACCTGACTGCTGAACTCTCAAACAAGAGCTAGAACCCTCTGACAATTCCTCCTACGTACCCTACGAACCTTACAGGCTGACATCAAACCTCTAGGCATCCCTACTGTGTCCCCTCCGAAGAAAATCTTTGACCCATCCTGTCCTCTGAACCTGACTACCTTGTCTTTGCAGACCAAGATAGCACCACGAGTAGAAAAACCAGTCCAACCCTAAACTGACGTCCAGACAGTCAAGTCTAGGACCTCAATGTCGGGTGGAAGGCATCTACCCTCAGCTGACACAGAACTGGACCGGCAGACTGACTCTGCCACAGATGGATCACACATGAGTCCACTGACCAAAGAGAATACTCTAGCCCAGAAGCTATCAACTCAACCTCTCGACGGCTCCTAGAGCAACTAAAGAAAGAGAAAAACACTAGGGTTCACAAAACATACTCATCAGAACATTCAAAGGTGAGCGTACCTGGCACCACCATGTTCGATGTGTCTGCCTCTTGCTGAGCTTGGGTGAAGATCCGAGCTGAAGTTGACGGACCTTCTCCACGGGAACCTGAAGAATGAGGGACTGAACCTCTTCCTCTGCCTCGACCACTAATCAGAAACATGGCTGAAGCTGCTGGCTGAGACGCTCTACCTGCATCGGTCCGCTGGGCTGAGCCAACCAGGGCGCAGTAGGACACTCACGTGCTATGTGCCCCTCCTGTCTGCACCTGAAACATGCTGTCGTCCCCGCGAGACAGACTCCCTTGTGCGGCCTTCCGCACCTCAAGCATCTTGAACTGCCTGAGCCAGAGCTCGAACCACCAAAACCCAAACTAGCCTTCAGATTCTGCCAAAACTTCTTCTTCGACCTTCTGAGGCCTCTGCCCCACTTCTTACTTTTCGTGGAGGCTGTACTCAGAGTGGAGGGATCAATCCCTCCTGAACCTGAGATCCTGGAATCCTGAGTCTGAGCATCCTCCTGAGAATCTCCCATACCTTCTTTAGGTACTCTGACTCCCATACTGAAGTCTCTTCTCTGAACATCCGACTCTACTTCTCTCATACTAGCTGACATCCTTCTTGGAGCCATTCCTTATCTGCTTGCATCAAAAGACCTTCCAGGGTCCCTTGATGTTCCCCATCTGCTGACTCCCCACGACTGCGCTCTTGGCAGAGTAAGGGGAAAGGTGTCCAAACCTTCCCTCTCAGATGGAACTCCAGTCGATTCCACAGATCGACGAGCACCTCGCATTCTGGCTCCTCTGAAGAACAACACACAAGCATACAATCAATCATTAGCATCATACGGTTCATATGGAAACACATGAACCTGCATACATATCATACATACATAACATTAATGCACATGCATAAAATCATGGCATTTCACATCATCATACAAGACAGGACTCAACATCCTATCCTAGTGGACATGATTCTTCCTATTGTGCTTGCCCTTTTATGACCTCTAAACCAACCTCTTTCCGATGTGCAACACACCGTACTCTTGAGGCCCAAAGCTCTGATACCATTCTGTAACAGCCCGAAAATCGATACCCCTCTGTAACGGCCCGAACCGCCACCGGCGCTAGGATCCAGATCGGTTTAAGGCCGCCGGGACCCGTAGCAAGCCAAACATACCTCCTATCACCTGGTCAAATCCCATACATGATCGCAACTTAAACATAAAAACTGAAACATCTGATGTAATTACCGAGCTCGACCTGTATGCAACATAACTGAAACATAAAAGGACCCCCCTACTAGAGCCCTCATCAAAACTCTAGCTGGGTCAACATAACATACATCAAGCTGGGATTACATCCAAAGAACTAGAACCTAACCTGTGCATGCCTCAAACCACAAACATCAGACCTCCTCTAGGGTCCTCATCCATTACATAACGTGGTAAACAACACATGCCACAAGATTAGTTCAAACATAACTCAACATTTAGCATAACATACATCATGTATTAAACAGGGACTAACCAAGTCTCAGGGCCAAGCACAGTACTAATCCAATAAACATAACTCTACTGGCTGTTACATACATTATCTCAATTTACATTACATCAACTTATATTACATGTCCACTTCTAAAACTACTAAACTGAAACATAAACATAAACTACCACATTACAAACACACGTCACTTTATCTTTACCCTGCTGACTTCTGAGCTCTGACTTAAACCTGCAACACTGGGGTTAGGGGAGAGGGGTGAGCTAAAAAGCCCAGTGAGTAGAAACATAGAAAACAGTTCATTAATTACATGCTTTCATGAAATGCATCATAACACAGAGAAATCACATAATCTTGTCCGCCTCGGGGCTTATGCAATATTTATTCCCCACGGACCCTGGTTTCTGAGAGTCTGTCCTTTTTGCATGCATCTTTTCTCTCAGAGGATGGACATGACATCAAAAATCCCTCTGTCGGTGCCCGGCTCCCCCATAGGAGCTCACAAGGCCTGTAACATACATGACATGGTGTCTGGTCCACAGAGAGCTCACATGGACTTTCCTACATGTACTTGTCCGGCTCTCAAAGGACTAAGACAAGACTCGTGACAGATATGGGCTATTGAAGTCGCCTCGGTCCACCCTTCCTCCATCAACATCAACTAATGCAATGCGTCATATTCGTGAAACTAGTGCAATCAACCTACTACATATAATCATGATGCATGAACATGCTTTAGGCATTAGATTTTGTGCATAAAAGATTAAGTTTAGTTCTACTCACCTCCTAGCAGACGCTGACTGACTCTGCAACTGCTAACACTGATGGCCTCCTCGGTCTCTCGGGTCCGATCCTACACAGGTGGACTCGAATGAGGTGCCAAACACATTCTAACAACTCATAAACAACTCCCCAAAAACCCCTCTAAACATCACTTAAACATGCATGGAAAACGCCCAAGAAACGGCTGGACAGGGCACTTTCGGCGGCACCTTCGGCGGCCGAAAGTCCCTTCCAGAGACGAAACTCGGGTAGGTTCGGCGGCAGGTTCGGCGGCCGAAACCCTAGGACAGAAACGAAAGTCCCTCCTTCGGGGGCACATTCGGCAGCCTAAAGACTGCCTCCCATGCAGGTTCGGCGGCCGAAACTCCTTTCGGCGGCCGAACCTGGTCCCCTCTGGACGACAGGTCCGATTCTGCCAAGCCAAAAACCAAACTCAAATATACCCAAATCCTCACATACTCTCTCCCAATCATGCATACTCACTCCCACAAGCATAAAGGAGCATAAACTAACATAAACTCCTCAACACAAACATCACATAACCTACATTGGGTATAAAACCCACATAAACCTAAACATGCATATCTACCCATACTCAACCATCAAAAACTTCATAAAACTTCATGAAAACACTAGGGAAACAAGGATCTACACTTACCTCTTGAAGATCGAGGGTGGTGTGACCCCTAACTCGGAGGTGTGGAGAATCCAAGCTCCAAAAGCTCCAAGCTCCCAAAACTCCTTTTAAGCTTTAAATCTTCAAACACAAGGGTAGAAATCATGAAAAACTTGAGAGATGGGTAGAGAAAACACGAAAACGACCAAAGGAAGGCATAAACTCTCCTGAGCTCGAGAATGGGGAGAAAACTCACCCATTTCCGATCTGAGGGCCCTTTATAGGTGGCCTGGTCAAAGACCTTCGGCAGCCTAACGTGCCCCCTAAACTCATGCATGTTCGGCGGCCGAACTTGACTTTCGGCGGCCGAACCTTGGCTCGTTTAAACAAGAATTTCGGAGGCCAAAGGCGCTCCCGAAGCCTTCCCATGTTCGGCGGCCGAACTTCACTTTCGGCGGCCGAACCTGGCAAACGCCTCCTTGGTCTTTTCCTTTTCAAAACTCAATTCATTTCCCTTTAAAACCATGAAATCATGTGAAAAACATTTTAGAAAACACATTTTACCCCTTCTAGAGAGATCCAACACCCTAGATTCCGCCGGAAGGCAGGAATCCCGATGCCGGATTCTAGCCGGGTATTACAAATATGATGTTTCTAGAATTTGTATTAGTGTTGTTCTTATACAGGAAGGCCGACCCATAGCATATTTCAGTGAGAAGCTAGGTGGCGCACATTTGAACTATTTCATCTATGACAAAGAGTTCTATGCACTGATTAGGACTCTTAAAGTTTGGAAACATTACTTGCTGCCTACTAAGTTCGTGATTCATACCGATCATCAATCTTTGAAACACTTGAAGGGACAAGGTAACTTGAACAAACGACATGGTAAGTGGGTTGAGTATCTCGAAATTTTTCCTTATGTGATTAAATACAAGCAAGGTAAGGAGAATGTAGTTGCTGATGTATTATCTAGATGTTATGCATTGATTTCCATGCTTAATTCTAAGTTATTAGGGTTTAAATATTTGAAAGATATGTATGAGAATAATACTGATTTTTCTGATGTATTCAAGGCATGTGAACATGGGGCGTTTAACAAGTTTTATTTGCATGATGAGTTTCTTTTTAGGGGAATTAAATATGTCTACCCAATTGTTTGGTGCATGAGTTGTTTGTTAGAGAATTGCATTCAGGAGGGTTAATGGGATATTTTGGTGTGCAAAAGACTTTACACATGTTGAATGAACACTTTTATTAGTCTAATACGTGAAAATATGTAGAGAAAATTATGTTTAATGCTTTGCATGTAAACAGGCTAAATCTAAGTTCTTGCCATATGGAATGTATACTCCTTTGCCTGTACCTACTGAACCTTGGACTGATATATCTATAAATTTTGTGATAGGTTTACCTAGTACAAAAAGAGGTAGAGATTCTATATTTGTTATTATAGATCACTTTAGTAAGATGACACATTTTATTCTATGTCATAAAACTAATGATGTAACGAACATAGCTTATTTGTTTTTTAAGAAAGTAGTATGTTTACATGATATATCTAGGACTATTGTTTTTAATAGAGATTCTAAGTTCCTTAGTCATTTCTGGCGTGTTTTGTGGAAAAAAATTGGGTATTAAACTTTTATTTTTTACTACTTGTCATCCACAAATAGATGGCAAACTAAAGCTGTTAATAGGACTTTAGGAACTATGATTTATGCTATTGTGGGTAGGAACTTGAAAACTTTGAAAGAATGTTTGGCATATATTGAATTTGCTTATAATTGCAGTCCATTCTTCTACTGGTTATTCACCTTTTGAGATTGTGTATGATTTTAATTCATTAACTGTATTAGATTTAATATCTTTACCTTTGAATGAGTTGTCTAATTTAGATGGAAAAGTGAAAGCTGAAATTGATAAATCAATACACATGAAAACGCGTGAGCATATTAAGAAGCGTAACAGAATATATAAGAAACAGGGCAATAAGGGTCGCAAGAAAGTTGTATCACTCACCCAAACCACCCATTGCTGATCAATCAAAATAGACACAAAAGGTTACTCTCTTCTTAGTAGTCAAAGCCAATAACAACAAACTAAAGAAAAGAAGAAGAGCAGTACCATTGCCAAACAACCAAAGACAAAACCATCCAAAAAAAGTAGATGATGGAACAAGACGCATGTGATGCCATATCTGGTGTGGTAGTGATTGTTGAATGCTAGAGAAAGAGAGGATAAAGCCTCTATAATCGAGCCCCGAGCATTACCACCTGAGCCAAGATAAAACACAACATGCAGATGGACTGGAGGTTGTATAGACAAGAAGAAGCTAGCCTCCCAATGAGACCTTTGGGCAGCCATGTTGCTTATAGATTCTGAAGCATCCACTGTAAGGAAACGCAGAGATTACTGCAACTCAAAACTACGCAGCGAAAAAAAAATCTTTGTTTCCCCTTTCAGGATTCGAGTGCTTCATGTAATTTGAAAGAAATGATAAGGGACTAACTGTAATACCCGGCTAGACTCCGGCATCGAAATTCTAATTTTCGGCGGAATCTCCGTTGGAATCCGGAATCTCGGATGTCGAAACATCTTAGAAGGGTAAAATAAGGTTTTATGAAATGATTTTATGGTTTTAATGCTAAGTTTTTGAATTAAAGTTTTCAAATGAAGAAAACTGCCTTGGAGGGAAAAGCCCAGGTGTAACGACCCGGAAATCGGACCGCTACCGGCGCTAGGATCCAGATCGGTTTAAGGCCGCCGGGACCCGTAGCAAGCCTGACATAAACCCTGTAAACCTGTATAATCCCATACATGATCAACAACATACATAAAAATTAAAACTTTTCTTTCCATATACATCAACCAAACTCAACCTGTGCATGCACTGTATATAACATAAATCATAAACATTGATCCCTCTGTGGGATCTCATCAGTACCCCCAAATGGGTGGCATAACATCTGTTGAGTTGGTTTGCATAAACAACATAAAATATCCAAGATCATGCATTAAAAGGGATAACAATATTCTATGGTCAAGCACACCCCTAATATCCATAAACATCATTACATAACTATACTGTACTTTTTACATTACAACGTTCTACGATTTGTCATGTCCACATTCTATCTATTACAAAAACAATCTTTACTCTAACCGACCTCCTCTTCTATCCTGTACCTGCAAGCCTGGGGGTAAAAGGGAGAGGGGTGAGCTAAAAGCCCAGTGAGTTGAACTATAAAACATATTAACACTATGCTCCCATGAGATGCATCATAACACAGACAATTCACATAAGGGTTGGGTGAACTTGTCACCAATTAGTCCAAGCTAACTCTGTGCCAGGCCGTAGCATGGGGTCCTGGTCTTCCTGTCATAACATACATTACTTACCATTGCCCCAAGGCCTCCTCTGGGCTCCTGGTCTTCGAGTCCCATAACCGTGCCAGGCCGTAGAATGGGGTCCTGGTCTTTCCTTACTCTGTGCCAGGTCATAGAATGGGGTCCTGGTCTTCCTGTCATGGACTAATTGGGTCATCCAATATTCACCCACAGCAACAACAATCGATGCAATGCGGCATATTCATGAAAACTAATGCAATCATCCTATTGCATAATCATGATGCATGAGACATGATAAAACATTTAATTTCTCAATTTAAAGAATTAAGTTTAGTTCCACTCACCTGTGGCTGACTCTGACAATACCGGAGCAGCTGAACTCACTGCTGGGGTCCTCGGTTCCTCGGGTCCGAACCTACACAGGTGGACTCAAATGAGGGACCAAACATACTAGAACATATCCCTAAACTACTCCCCAAAAACCTCCTAAAACATCATGAACAATCATAGAAAAACATGCAAAGGAGGCCTGGACAGGGCACTTTCGGCGGCAGGTTCGGCAGCCGAAAGTCCCTCCAGAGCCGAAAGTCAGGCAGGTTCGGCGGCACCTTCGGCGGCCGAAACTCCCAGACAGAGACGAAACTCATGCATGTTCGGCTGCACCTTCGGTGGCCGAAACTGCCAGACAGAGACGAAAGTCTCCTTTCGGGGGCAAGCTTCGGCAGCCGAAAGGCTGCCTCCCCAGCCATGTTCGGCGGCCGAAAGTCCTTCGGCTGCCGAACCTGGTTTCTGCCAAAGGGCAAAAACTTGGCTCCCTTTGCACATTTCGCCTCCAAACCTTACAAACATGCATCACACCTATTCTACAACACACAACCACAAGCATACATGTTCCTAGGGGCCTCAAACCAACATAAACCCCATCTACAACACATCAAGCATCCACATTGTTCATGAACATACATTTATACCCATAAACATAACCATAACCTAAACATGCATTCTAACCCATAGATCTACTTAAAACTTACTTAAAACATGCAATGAGCTTAAGATCGGCTCTTACCTCTTGAAGACCGAGAGAGAGACGACCTAAACTCAAAGTTGGGAGAGATTGGGTTCTTGAACCTCCAAGCTCTAAAACTTTGCTCAAAAGCTCAAATCTTCAAAACAGAGTTAAAAAAAATGAAGATCTTGAAAGATCTAGAGGAAAAACATCAAAGATTGGTGAGGGACGGCGGAGAGCTCACCTTGGCCGAAAATGGGGAAAAGCTCGCCCGTTTTCGGCTAAGGGACCCTTTTATAGTGGCTGGTCAGACCACGTTCGGGGGCCGAATGTGCCTCCGCATGCATGCCATGTTCGGCGGCCAAACTTGAGGTTCGGCGGCCGAACCTGGACTTCCCTCACTTATGCTTTCGGGGGCCTAAAGCACACCCGCAACGCATGCATGTTCGGCGGCCGAACTTGAAGTTCGGCGGCCGAACTTGAAGTTCGGCGGCCGAACCTGAGTTTTCCTCCAAAGCTATTTTCATGCAAAAACTCATTTTTCTTTCATGCTTAAAACATAAAACACATTAAAACATTTTATAAAAACATGGTTTTACCCTACTAGAGGCTTCTGACATCCGAGATTTCACCGGACGGTAGGAATTCCAATACCGGAGTCTAGCCGGGTATTACATTCTTCCCCCCTTAAGAACATTCGTCCCCGAATGTTCCCCAACTAGCACATGCAAGGCATACATATAATAAGCACACAAAGCACATAAAACTCACAAGGAACTAACCTTAGAAAAGATAAGGGTATTGTTGGAGCATGGACTCCCGTGTCTCCCAAGTGCATTCTTCCAGATTGTGGTGGTTCCAAAGGACTTTCACCATCGGGATTTCCTTGTTCCTCAGCTTCCTGATCTGGGTGTCTATGATCCGCACTGGCTGCTCAACATAGGTGAGATCCTCTTGGATCTCCACATCAGGCTCACTAAGAACCTTGCCCGGATCTGACACGAACTTTCTCAACATAGAAACATGGAAAACTGGATGGATTCTTTCCATCGAAGCAGGTAAATCCAGCTTGTACGATACACTCCCAATCTTTTGCAAGACTTTAAAGGGTCCGATGTATCGTGGGGCTAGTTTACCCTTCTTCCCAAAGCGAACCACTCCTTTCATTGGAGACACCTTGAGCAATACCAGATCCCCCTCCTGAAACTCTACTAGCCTTCTGCGGATGTCTGCATAACTCTTCTGTCTGCTTGCAGCCGTCTTGATTCTTTCTCTGATTAAGGGTACCACCCTGCTGGTGATCTCTACTAACTCAGGCCCTACCAAGGCCTTTTCTCCAACTTCTTCCCAGCAAACGGGTGACCTGCACTTCCTTCCATATAAAGCTTCATATGGAGCCATCCCGATGCTAGCATGATGGCTGTTATTGTAGGCAAACTCCACCAAAGGTAGATGCTGCCTCCAAGAACCGCCAAAGTCCAGCACACACATTCTTAGCATATCTTCTATGGTCTGGATGGTCCTCTCTGACTGTCCGTCTGTCTGTGGATGGAAGGCAGTACTGAAATCCAATCTAGTACCCATGGCATTCTGCAGACTCCGCCAAAATCTGGAGGTGAACTGGGGTCCTCTATCCGACACTATAGAAACAGGAACCCCATGCAGTCTGAATATCTCATCAACATACACCTGCGCCAACTTGTCCACAGAATAGCCACTCCTGATAGGGATGAAGTGAGCAGATTTGGTGAGTCTATCCACAACCACCCATATGGAGTCCAATCTGTTGGACGTCGCCGGTAACCCCACTACGAAGTCCATAGCTATATTCTCCCATTTCCACTCTAGAATAGGTAGCGGGTTAAGCATTCCAGCCGGCTTCCGATGTTCCAGCTTCACCCTCTGACATACTTCGCAGGCTGACACAAACTGTGCCACTTCTCTCTTCATAGCTGGCCACCAATAAACTTTCTTCAGATCTTGATACATCTTGGTGGCTCCGGGGTGAACGCTGTATCTCGCATTATGAGCCTCTCTCATAATGTCTCCTTTTAGCCCTATGTCACCTGGTACACATAAACGACTCCCATAGCGGAGGATCCCCTTGTTGTCGAATCTGAACTCACTGTCTTTGCCTGACTGAACAGTCCTGGCAATCTTCACTAACTCTGGGTCCTCATGCTGTTTCTGAGCCACCTGCTCCAGAAACACGGGCGTCACTTTCATCTGAGCAACTAAAGCACCTGTACCAGACAACTCCAACTGTAGACCTTCCTCAATGAGCTTGTAAAACTCCTTCACCACTGGTCTTCTCTCTGCCGTGATGTGGGATAGACTGCCTAGTGACAGACGGCTTAGGCCGTCTGCCACGACATTCGCCTTACCCGGATGATACTGAATCTTGCAATCATAGTCACTCAGCAGCTCTACCCATCTCCTCTGTCTCAAATTCAAATCTCTTTGACTCAGGATGTACTGTAGGCTTTTATGATCTGTGAAGATCTCACATTTTACCCCATAGAGGTAGTGCCTCCACATCTTGAGTGTAAAGATTACTGCTGCCATCTCAAGGTCATGTGTGGGGTAATTCAACTCATGCTTCTTTAGCTGTCTAGAAGCATAAGCAATCACCCTCTCATTCTGCATAAGCACACAACCTAGTCCCACTCGGGATGCATCACAGAAAACCGTGAAGTCCTCATTGCTAGCTGGCAAAGCTAACACTGGTGCCGACGTCAACCTCTTCTTAAGCTCTTCAAAACTCTCTCCGCATTGGTCGGTCCACACAAACTTCTGATTCTTCCTGGTTAACCTGGTCAGAGGAGCTGCAATTTTTGAGAAATCCTAAACGAACCTCCTGTAGTAACCTGCCAAATCCAAGAAACTTCTAATCTCTGTCACTGAAGTGGGTCTGGGCCAGTTAGCCATAGCTTCTACCTTTTTGGGGTCTACCTCTATTCCATTTTCTGACACCACATGCCCCAAGAATGAAATGCTCCTCAGCCAGAACTCACACTTAGAGAACTTGGCATACAAGTCATGTTCCCTTAAGGTCTGCAGAACCAACCTCAGATGATGGGCATGCTCCTCTGCATTCCTGGAGTACACTAAGATATCATCTATGAAGACAATAACGAAGTGATCCAGGTACTGGTTAAACACTCTGTTCATGAGGTCCATGAATGCTACAGGAGCGTTGGTTAACCCGAACGGCATCACAAGGAATTCAAAATGCCCATATCTGGTCCTGAAAGCTGTCTTTGGCACATCTTCTTCTCTGATCCTCAGCTGATGGTACCCAGATCTCAGATCTATTTTGGAGAAACATCCCGCTCCTGCTAGCTGGTCGAATAGATCGTCGATCCTTGGCAATGGGTACTTGTTCTTGGTAGTGACTTTGTTCAACTGCCTGTAGTCGATACAAAGTCTAAGGGATCCATCCTTCTTTCTCACAAACAAGACTGGAGCACCCCAGGGTGAGGTACTCGGTCGGATGAAGCCCTTGTCTACCAGCTCCTGTAACTGCTCCTTCAACTCTTTCAATTCTGCTGGCGCCATCCTGTAGGGAGGGATAGAGATCGGTCGGGTTCCAGGCATCAGTTCTATCTTGAACTCTATCTCCCTAGCAGGTGGTAAACCTGGCAGTTCGTCTGGGAACACATCTAAGAACTCTCTAACCACTGGCACCGAGGCGGGCTCTCTGACCTGACTGCTAAGCTCTCTCACATGAGTCAAATACCCCTGACATCCCCTCCTGAGCAACCTTCGAGCCTGAAGAGCTGATATCAGACCTCTAGGTGTACCCCTCCTGTCTCCTCTGAAGACAACCTCAGACCCATCCTGACCTCTGAACCTGACTACCTTGTCCCTGCAGTCCAAGGTAGCACCATGGGTAGATAACCAGTCCATCCCTAGAATGACGTCAAAATCTGTCAAATCTAGAACCACTAGGTCGGCGGACAAGCATCTTCCCTCAACAAACACAGGACTACACTGGCAGACTGACTCTGCCACTGATGGATCACACTTGGGTCCACTGACCCAGAGAGGACACTCTAACCCATAAGTCATCAGACCCAACCTCCCCACGGCTCTCAGAGCAATAAAAGAATGAGATGCACCAGGGTCCATCAAGGCATACACATCTGAACAACCAATGATTAAGTTACCTGCCACCACGGTGTTAGATGCATCTGCCTCCTGCTGTGTCATTGTGAAGATCCGTGCTGGAGCTGATGGACCTTCACCTCTGAAACCCGCTGAAGAAGAGGCTGCTCCTCTCCCTCTGCCTCTGCCACTGGCCTGAGTCATGGTTGGAGCTGCTGGCTGCGCTACACTGCCTGAGGCTGTCTGCTGGGACTGAGCCATCGTGTAATACCCGGCTAGATCAGGCATCGGAATTCTTACCGTCCGGTGGAATTCGAGGATGTCAGAGGTTTCTAGAAGGGTAGAGCGAAGGTTTTCTAAAAGATTTTAAGTGTTTGAAAGGTTTTGAATCAAACCGGATTGAGTTTTGAAGAGAAAAGGCTTTGGAGACAAAGGCCAGGTTCGGCCCCCGAATGTTAAGTTCGGCCGCCGAAAGTGCCCAATGTTCGGCCCCCGAAGGTTAAGTTCGGCCCCCGAAAGTTGCATGGTTTTGCATGCAGTTTCGGCAGCCGAAACTGGGATGGTCGGTTAGCTGTGCACGCTCCTCAGTCCGTGGTTTGGCCAGGTGTTCGCCTCCAAATCACCACAGAGGGTTAGGCCACGTCTCCCATGACTCATCTGCAAGCTTTAATCAGCTCATGCAGAGGGTTTGGTCATTTGCAAAGGGTTTGAACGTTTTGGAGAAAAAAGAGAGAAAAGTGAGGTTTTGGTAATGTTTGAAGAGGAGTTGCTGAGTTCAGTGTTCAGGTTGTTCCTCTTCTGGTTTCAGGAGGTAAGGGAAGCTTTTATGTTTATTTTACTAAGTTTTTAACAGCTCCAAAAGTGGTCAAGGGTAGAGATGCATGAGGTGTATGCTTAGGTTAGTGTTGATGTGTTTATGGAGAAGTTTGATTACATGTTATGTTTGCTGTTTTGTTGGGGTTAATAGGTAGGTTTGGACCCCTTTGAACATATACCAGAGTATATGTGAGCTAAGAGTGAGTTATGCATGTTAGAGAAGAGGAGAGGTTGAAGGAAGGAAGTTGCTGGCGAAGCTGAGTTCATGAAGAACTCAGGTTCGGCAGCCGAAGAGGAGATTCGGCCGCCGAAGGTGCTTGAGTTTCGGCTCTGTTCAGGACATTCGGCCGCTGAACCTGCCGCTGAATGTGTTCTGTCCAGCTTTCTTTTGCATGCTTTATGTGATTGTTTTCAGAGGTTCAGAGGGGATTATAGGGGATTGTTTAAGAATATGTGTGACACCTCATTCGAGTCCATTTAATTCAGGATTGGACCCGAGAGATCGAGGAGGTCATCAGAGTGAGAGGTTGCAGAGTCAGTTCAGTATCTGCTAGAGGAGCAGAGGTGAGTAGAACTAATCTTAATCCTTTTCTTAAAGAAACAGAATGCTTTTAGCATAGTTCATGCATCATGGATGCCATGATATGTATTAGGGTGATTACATTAGAATCACGAATATGGTGCATTGCATTATCATTGTTTATGCTGATTGGACCAAGGCGACATCAATAGCCCGTCGAGGGAGTTTTGAGGTCATGTCTAATCCAAGATGTGGAATGTTTGAGTTGTGATGCATTTTCATATAACGTGCGTATGAATGAACTGTTTTCAGTGTTTCTACTCACTGGGCTTTAGAAGCTCATCCCTTTCCCTTAATCCCAGTTTTGCAGGTACAGAGTTAGCTGGGAAGGTTAGAAGCAGCAGAGTGTTGGCTTCAGTATTGCTTGTGTAATAGAGTAATGGACATGATGTAAATTAAAGAGATATTTGTTACAGATGTATAGATAGTCAGTTAATGTGCTTCTGGTTTAGTATGTGCTTTGCCTATAGTATATTTCATCCCTTGTATATGCATGTATCCTGTTTTCAGTTTCTTGATGAGAAATGAGTCAAACCAGGCTTAATAAATGTTGTGTTTTGAAAACCCAGTGAATTATAACTGTGAGGGAAGACAGGGTTTAATTCCCTTGACCCAAGACCAGTGCAGAGGGAAGACCAGGTTTGATTCCTGTGACCCATAGAGAGTCCATTAGAGAAGACCAGGTTTGATTCCTGTGACTCTATGGTAGCCAAGGTTAACTTATGATATGCTGACCCTACAGAGTGGGTTCTATGTTTCAGAGCATAGTGCATGGAGGTTACTTGGTAGCGTATCACTGGTTTAGCCCTGAGGGCTATTTCAGATTGAGATGTCTGATGTTTTAAAGGTTAAGTCTGGTAAGTTTTCAGAAAATGTTTAAACAGCTAGTAGTCAAGTCGGATCATGTATGGGATGTTTGGAGTTCAGGTTAGGCTTGCTACGGGTTCTGGCGGCCTTAAGCCGATCTGGATCCTAGCGCCGAGCAGTTTGGGCCATTACAGAGAGGTACTGGTTTCCGGGCTGTTACACATCGGGACTGCTCTTGGACATTCTCGAGCCATATGCCCCTCCTGACTACATCTGAAGTAGGCGTTCGTCCCAAACCAACATACTCCCTTGTGTGGCCTACCACACCTCGCACAAACTGCATTATCCGCACCAGAGCTTGAGCCACTCCCAAATCCCAGATTGGACTTGACTTTACTCCAGAACTTATTCTTCTTACCCTTGGGCTTACCCCACCTCTTACTGCCTGAAGCTGCTGCACTCAGGGTAGAGGGATCTAATCTTCCCCCACCCGGAGTTTTAGGATCAGAAGACTGTGCCACTGTCTGCTTAACTGTCCCCTGAACGATGGCACTGGCCTCCATTTTCCTGGCCATATCTACTATGGCATGGAAGCTCTCCCTGTCCACTGACTGAATCAAGGAGGAATACCTGGAATGGAGTTTCGTGACATACCTCCTTGACCTCTTCGAATCTGTATCCAGACTCTGCCCAGCAAAAGGCAACAGCTCCAAGAATCTGTCGGTGTACTCCTCTACACTCATTTCTTCCGTCTGCCTCAACTGTTCAAACTCTATCATCTTCAGCTCCCTTGAACTATCGGGAAAAGCCCATCCTGCAAACTCGTTTGCAAACTCCTCCCAGGACATGCTGTCCACTCTCGGGTTCACATAATTCTTGAACCAGTCTCGTGCCTTCTTGCACTTAAGCGTGAACCCAGCCATCTGAATGGCTCTACTGTCATCAGCCCCAATCTCCTCTGTGATCACCTTGACCCTTTCAAGATACACAAATGGGTCATCCCCTTTTTCATACTGAGGAGCACCCAGTTTCATGTAATCGGTCATCTTGACCTTGCTCCCACTGGCTGAGCTGGGTCTAGAAGGTTGAGTAACTGGGGCTGCTGGTTCTGCAGGTGGTGGAGGTGGTGCAACATTTTCTGAGGTAGGGTTTACTGGATTTGGGTAGTAAGGTGGGGGTGGATACATTGGGTATTGTGAATATGGTGGGTAGTATGGTGGGTATGGCATCTGTGTGGGATAAGGAGTGAAGCTAGGGTAATCCGATGTACCTCCCATCGAATACCCGGGGTGTTGTGAGTAGTGTGGGTAGTGGGGTGGCTGAACAAATCCCGAGGCCTGAGTGCCTCCTTGGGACTCTCCCATTCCCTCTTCTGACATGCTAACTCCCAGACTGCCATCCCTCCTCTGCTCTACATCCATATCATCCCCCATGTCCTCGGACATTCCTCCCTGAACTGTTCCCCTCACTGATCTGCTTCTACCCAGATCCAGAGACCTTCTAGGGTCTCTTACTGCTCTTTCTCTGCTTGACCTACTAGACATCGCCCTAGGCAATGTAGGAGGACGGGCGCTCATGCCCTCATCCTCAGGTGGCACTCCAGTCAATCGTGTAGATCGACGAGTTCCTCTCATCCTGTTTTCTGAAAAACAGCACATAACAAACAAACATTAGCATAATATGGTTCATGTGGGCACACATGAACCCGCATCACATACATCACATATCATTAATGCACATGCATATTATCATGGCATTTCACATCATCATACAAGACAGGAATCCACATCCTATCCTAGTGGACATGATCTTTCCTATTGTGCTTGACCTTCTATAACATCTATGAGCCCGACACTCTAGGTCCGACCATATGAACCTAGGGCTCTGATACCACTCTGTAACGACCCGGAAATCGGACCGCTACCGGTGCTAGGATCCAGATCGGCTTAAGGCCGCCGGGACCCGTAGCAAGCCTGACATAAACCCTGTCAACCTGTATAATCCCATACATGATCAACAACATACATAAAAATTAAAACTTTTCTTTCCATATACATCAACCAAACTCAACCTGTGCATGCACTGTATATAACATAAATCATAAACATTGATCCTTCTGTGGGATCTCATCAGTACCCCCAAATGGGTGGCATAACATCTGTTGAGTTGGTTTGCATAAACAACATAAAATATCCAAGATCATGCATTAAAAGGGATAACAATATTCTATGGTCAAGCACACCCCTAATATCCATAAACGTCATTACATAACTATATTGTACTTTTTACATTACAACGTTCTACGATTTGTCATGTCCACATTCTATCTATTACAAAAACAATCTTTACTCTAACCGACCTCCTCTTCTATCCTGTACCTGCAAGCCTGGGGGTAAAAGGGAGAGGGGTGAGCTAAAAGCCCAGTGAGTTGAACTATAAAACATATTAACACTATGCTCCCATGAGATGCATCATAACACAGACAATTCACATAAGGGTTGGGTGAACTTGTCACCAATTAGTCCAAGCTAACTCTGTGCCAGGCCGTAGCATGGGGTCCTGGTCTTTCTGTCATAACATACATTACTTACCATTGCCCCAGGGCCTCCTCTGGGCTCCTAGTCTTCGAGTCCCATAACCGTGCCAGGCCGTAGAATGGGGTCCTAGTCTTCCCTTATTCTGTGCCAGGCCGTAGAATGGGGTCCTGGTCTTCCTGTCATGGACTAATTGGGTCATCCAATATTCACCCACAACAACAACAATCGATGCAATGCGGCATATTCGTGAAAACTAATGCAATCATCCTATTGCATAATCATGATGCATGAGACATGATAAAATATTTAATTTCTCAATTTAAAGAATTAAGTTTAGTTCCACTCACCTGTGGCTGACTCTGACAATACCGGAGCAGCTGAACTCACTGCTGGGGTCCTCGGTTCCTCGGGTCCGAACCTACACAGGTGGACTCAAATGAGGGACCAAACATACTAGAACATATCCCTAAACTACTCCCCAAAAACCTCCTAAAACATCATGAACAATCATAGAAAAACATGCAAAGGAGGCCTGGACAGGGCACTTTCGGCGGCAGGTTCGGCGGCCGAAAGTCCCTCCAGAGCCGAAAGTCAGGCAGGTTCGGCGGCACCTTCGGCGGCCGAAACTCCCAGACAGAGACGAAACTCATGCATGTTCGGCGGCACCTTCGGCGGCCGAAACTGCCAGACAGAGACGAAAGTCTCCTTTTGGGGGCAAGCTTCGGCAGCCGAAAGGCTGCCTCCCCAGCCATGTTCGGCGGCCGAAAGTCCTTCGGGTGCTGAACCTGGTTTTTGCCAAAGGGCAGAAACTTGGCTCCCTTTGCACATTTCACCTCCAAACCTTACAAACATGCATCAAACCTATTCTACAACACACAACCACAAGCATACATGTTCCTAGGGGCCTCAAACCAACATAAACCCCATCTACAACACATCAAGCATCCACATTGTTCATGAACATACATTTATACCCATAAACATAACCATAACCTAAACATGCATTCTAACCCATAGATCTACTTAAAACTTACTTAAAACATGCAATGAGCTTAAGATCGGCTCTTACCTCTTGAAGACCGAGAGAGAGACGACCTAAACTCAAAGTTGGGAGAGATTGGGTTTTTGAACCTCCAAGCTCCAAAACTTTGCTCAAAAGCTCAAATCTTCAAAACAGAGTTAAAACAAATGAAGATCTTGAAAGATCTAGAGGAAAAACATCAAAGATTGGTGAGGGACGGCGGAGAGCTCACCTTGGCCAAAAATGGGGAAAAGCTCGCCCGTTTTCGGCTAAGGGACCCTTTTATAGTGGCTGGCCAGACCACGTTCGGGGGCCGAATGTGCCTCCGCATGCATGCCATGTTCGGCGGCCGAACTTGAGGTTCGGCGGCCGAACCTGGACTTCCTTCACTTATGCTTTTGGGGGCCTAAAGCACACCCGCAACGCATGCATGTTCGGCGGCCGAACTTGAAGTTCGGCGGCCGAACTTGAAGTTCGGCGGCCGAACCTGAGTTTTCCTCCAAAGCTATTTTCATGCAAAAACTCATTTTTCTTTCATGCTTAAAACATAAAACACATTAAAACATTTTATAAAAACATGGTTTTACCCTACTAGAGGCTTCCGACATCCGAGATTCCACCGGACGGTAGGAATTCCGATACCGGAGTCTAGCCGGGTATTACACCAGGTTCGGCCGCCGAACATGGTGCGGTTGCGAAAGCTCCATTGGCTCCCGAAGGTGGTCTGGCCAGCCACCTATAAAAGGCCCCCTGTCCGAAAATGGGCGAGTTTTCTCTCTCCATTTTCGGGTATAGGTGAGGTTCTGCCCTTCCATGGTTGATTTTATATTTTTCCTTCAAGATTTTTATAAGTTTTTGCTTTATTTTGAAGATTTTAAGCTTAAATCAAAGTTTTTAAGCTTAGAGACCTCCGGAGACCATTTTCTCCTCATCTCCAAGTTCGGATCACATCTACTCTCGATCTTTAAGAGGTAAGTGTAGATCCTCATCTATTCTTATGTTTTAAGTAAGTTTTAAAAGGGGTTAAGGGTATATATTGCATGTTTTTTAGTAGGATATTATGTTAGGGTTTATGTTAGCTTTATGCTTAATGTGATGTTATGTGTTGTTTGCTGTGATTTAGGCTAGTTTTATGCCCCTTATGCATGTTGAAATGTGTATGCATGTTTTAGAATAGTTGAATGTGTGTTTTGGAGAGTTTTGGTGGCTTGGGCATGGTGGCAGAATCGGGTTCTGTCACCCTAGAAGACCCAGGTTCGGCCGCCGAAGCAAGGATTGGCCGCAGAACCTGCTAGGGGAGGCAGCTTTGGCCACCTAAACTCGCTCCCGAAAGATGGACTTTCGGATCTGTGGGGGAGTTTTGGCCGCCGAACCTGCCCCCAAAGGTTAGTGACTTTCGGATCTGTGAAGGCCTTCGGCCGCCGAACCTGCCGCCGAAAGTCCTCTATCCAACCTTCCTTTGCTTGTTTTCTATGCATGTTTTATGATGTTTAAGGGATTTTTGGGGAGATGTTTAATGTCATGTTAGAGTTGGTTCGGTCCCTCATTTGAGTCCACCTGTGTAGGATCGGACCTGAGGAACCAAGGAGGCCAGCAGTGAGTTAGTTGTTCTAGAGTCAGCCAGAGGTGAGTAGAACTGAACTATGTTTTAAAGTAACTAAATTTTTAAGCATGTCCATGCATCATGAATGCTATGTTATGTATTAGGTTGTTTTGCATTAGAATTCATGAATATGATGCGTTGCATTTTTACTGTTGATGTGGATGGATATTGGATGACCCATTAGCCCTCGATATGATATGATATGATATGATACAGAAGTCCAGGTCGAGACCCATTCTACACCCCTGGCACAGTTGGACATGTTATGTTATGTTTAAGAGAAAGTCCTAAGGAGCTCCGTCGAGGGCCGGGCATTATTTGGATATGTAGAGGGTTACTGGTGACAAGTCCATCCGTGATGTGAATTGTTTGTGTTGTGATGCATTTCATTAAAGCATATGTTTATTAAATTGTTTTTATTGTTTTGCTCACTGGGCTTTAGTAACTCACCCCTTTCCCCCTAACCCCCAGGTTTGTAGGTCAGAGATAGCACAAGAAGTCGGCAAGGATGATGTTTATGCTGATGAAATAGATAGTAGTGGACATGTAATATGTAATGGTTAGATTTGTGCTTTGCCCTAGTTTATGTTTTTGTAAAATCCCTTTGAACATGATTATTATGTAAAAGTTTAATGATGAGTTATGTTAATCCAAGCTTGATGTATATGATGTTGACCATACTAAAGCATTTGATGAGGGCTCTAGTGTGGGTTTTATGTTTACAGTATATGGAGAATGTACAGGTCAAGCTTGGTATATGAAAAGCTTAAAATTGTTATGAAAATGTATGTTCATGTTTGGGATTTTATCAGGTACACAAGATGCATAGTAGACTTGCTACGGGTTCCGGTGACCTTAAGTCGATCTGAATCATAGCGCCGGTAGCGGTCCGGTTTTCGGATCGTTACACTAACGTTTTAAACTTGATAAAAAAAATAGTTTCGGACTGACGGTGCTGCTTCCAAAATGAACATCCTCAATGGTATCCACACGAACAACACCGTCTAGAGTGCTAGCTCTCTCAACGGATGGATAAGCTATGTGCTCCTCAATCTGCAACTCAGAAAAACGATCACTCAAAAAAACCTATTTCCTACAATTCAAAGAAAGTCTTTTATTCATTTTTTAGTATTTTTATTTTTCCACGCTTCTTTTCATATAAGAGTTGTGCTCATAACAAACTATCACAATCTCGCAGATACTCAAATATCTATGTCATAAGTCCTTTTTCAAAAGAAAAATAAAAAATCCTTTATTTATAATAGTTACAGATAGACTGCAGATCTTTTAAATATTATTATCTTATAATAATAAATAATTAATAATAATAATAATAATAATAACATTATTATTATTATTAATTATACTAACGAGTTTTTAACCCATTAATATAACATAGCACATTAACTACGTTTTTTATGTGTGACCCAATAGGCTCACATTAATTGGCAGTAGGCCTAGTCTCACAAGACCCATAAATCATAAGTGGCCTCTAGCAAGATATTATGACTATCTAATCAATATGAAGATCGATAGTCCGATAAAACTTAATAAACAGAACTTGTATTAATTCCTTTGTCATACGATATCTAGTTTGAACATAAGTCATGGTCAATATCAAACTTATATTGTTCAAACTTATGATCTCTTGATCTTTAAGTAGACTGATAAAACCAAATGATACTGATAAAACCAAACTTATGATAAAACCGCCGAAGGTTAGAGACTTTCGTCTCTAGAGTGCCTTTCAGCCCCCGAAACTTGCCCCCGAAAGGGTTCGGCTGCCGAAAGTAGAGATTCGGCCGCCGAAGGTGCATGAGTTTCGTCTCTGGAGAGGACTTTCGGCCGCCGAACCTGCCGCCGAAAGCGTCCTGTCCAGCCTTCCTTTGCATGCTTTGCATGGATATTTGAGTGAGTTTATGAGGATTCTTGGGAAGTCTAATAGAGTTATTCATAAGCTAGTTTGGTCCCTCATTTGATTTTATCTGTGCCTACACAGACCAGAGGAACCAGAGAGAGCAGCAGTGAGTACTGCTCCAGAGTTTGTCAGAGCCTGCAGAGTCAGTCCAGATAGCCAGAGGTGAGTGGAACTACACTTAATACTTTTAATTGAGAACTAAATGCTTTTAGCATAATTCATGCATCATGAGTATACAGTAGGTTGTTTGCATTAGAATCCACGAATATGTTGCATTGCATAGTTATTTGTTGATGTGGGTAAATGCTGAATGATCCAATAGTCTCTGAGAGAAGTCCAGGAGCCTTTGACTACGCCCTGGCAGGTATAGAAAAGACCAGGAGCCTTTGACTACGCCCTGGCAATGGTAAGTACACAAGTGTTATATACACGTATACATATATGACAGGAAGACCAGGTGCTCGATTCTACGCCCTGGCACGATAGAGCTACCGGGACTATGTGGTGACTGGTTGACCCTTGATGTGGATTATCTGTGATATGACACATTCCATCAGATCATGTGTTAATGACTTGTTTTACTATTCTACTCACTGGGCTATAGAGCTCATCCCACTCCCTTAACCCCAGTCTTGCAGGTTCAGTGTACAGTGTACAGTGGAGATCAGCAGAGTACAGGAAGAGAATAGAAAGTGGACATGTAATTATAAAGAGATGTAACAGTTGTGTATCATGTTAGAATTGTGCTTGACTTAGTTCTATTTGTATTGTAAGTCTTTTTTATACATGGTCTGTGTATATAACTGTTTTACAGAATATGTGAAAAACCAGGCTAACCTATCTAGAGCCAGCTCTAGTCAGGGGTACAGAGTACAGAGTACAGAGTACAGAGTACAGAGATAGTGCATGCACAGGTTAAGCCTTGGTACAAAAAAGAGTTTTTATTTTCATAGAAAATGTATGATCATGTATGAGATTTACAGGTACACAGAGAGTATAGCAGGCTTGCTACGGGTTCTGGCGGCCTTAAGCCGACCTGAATCCTAGTGCCGGTGACGGTCCATTTTGGGGTCGTTACAGATTGGTATCAGAGCCCTAGGTTCACATGATCGGACCTATAGAGAGAGTGTCGGGCTCATAGAGGTTAGAGGAAGTCAAGCACACTAGGGAAACATGTCCACTAGGATAGGATGTTGTGTCCTGTCTGTTTGCTATTGTGACATGCCATGAAATGCATGTGCCATATTGCAATATATGAGGTAACTTTATCCTGATATGCTCTATTATGTGTTGTTTTCCAGAGTTACAATGCGAGGAACTCGTCGATCAGCTCGATTGACTGGAGTCCCACCAGAGGGTGAGAGACCAGCTGCTCGTCCTCCTGCATTGCCAAAGGCAAGGTCTCAGAGATCTAGTAGGGAAGGTACATCAATAGACCCTCGAAGGTCTGTTGACGAGAGCAGAAGAGGTACAATTTGAGGTGGAAGATCAGAGGAAGTGAGGGAGGCTATGGAGATTGACCAGTCTATAGATGAAAGCATGAGTGTAGGCAGATATGAAGAAGGTATGGGAGAGTCGCAGGGAGGCGCTCAGGCCTCAGGTTTTGACTATCCATCCTTTCCTCAGGACCCATGGTATCCGATGGGAGGTATGTCGGAGTACTCTAGTTTTGTCCCATATCCTACTTACATGCCATATATGCCTTATCCTCATTATTATCCACCATATCCTATGTATCCACCTTCCCCTACCCATCCAAGTGCAGCACACCCAGAGCTAAATGAATCAGTACCGCCACCACCACAACCAGAACCAGTAGCTCCTGTTGTTGAAAGACATCAACCTAGCTCATCTGGAGGTAAGGTGCAAATGACAGAGTACTTGAAATTGGATGCTCCTAAATTCAATTCGGGAGATGATCCATTTGAATACCTCAGATCAGTTAGGATGATCACCAGTGAATTGGGAGCTGATGATAGTAGAACCATTGAGATGGCAGGGTTCACACTGAAATGTAAGAAAGCCAGAGAATGGTTCAAGAACTATATAGAGCCCAGGATTGTCAGTATGTCGTGGGGAGAGTTCGCCAATGAGTTTGCAGGGTGGGCTTATCCTGATAGCTCCAGGGAGATGAAAGTCATTGAATTTGAGCAGTTGAGACAGACAGACGAGATGAGTGTTGACGAGTTTACAGATAAGTTCCTTGATTTGCTTCAGTATGTGGGTCAAGCCTATAATACTGATCAGAAGAAGGCAAGGAGATATACTATGCGATTGCATCCCAGGTATTCTTCCTTGATTCTTCCAGCAGAAAAGGAGAGTTTCCACTCTATAGTGGACGCAGCCAGGAAAATGGAAGCAAGTGCCAATAGTCAGAGACAGTCAAAGGCACAGGCTTCGGGTTCTAAGGCCCCCAGTTCAGCAATGTCAGGCAGCAAGAGATGGGATAGAGCAAAAGGCTTAAAGAACAAGTTTTGGAGTAAAGCCAAGTCTAGTCTGGGAATAGGTAGTGGCTCAAGCTCTGACACAGCTTATCCAGTATGCAGAAGATGCGGAAGACCACATGGAGGAGCTTGTCGGTTGGGATCTACAGCTTGCTATAGATGTGGACAGGAAGGGCATATTGCTCGGGATTGTCCTCAGATGCCTTTTGTGGCACCATCCCAGCAGATGAGTTCAGGCAGTGTGGTACAGCCAGTAGTACAGCCAGCAGCTTCAGCCGTACCTCAGAGTAGTGGCAGAGGTAGAGGGAGAGGGGCAGCCTCTACTTCAGCAGCAGGTTCCCGAGGTGGAAATCTGGTAGCCCCAGCACGGATTTTCACTGTGACACAGGAGGAGGCTAACACGTCGAACACAGTGGTGTCAGGTAATCTCATCATAGGGTGTTCAGATGTGTATGCTTTGATGGACCCCGGTGCTTCTCATTCCTTTATTGCTTCAAGAGCCATAGAGAGATTGGGTTTGATCAGTTCTGAGTTAGAGTATCCTCTCTGGGTCAGTGGACCCAAATGTGACCCATCAGTGGCAGTGTCAGTCTGTCGTTTCAGTCCAGTGTTCATAGAGGGTAGATACCTTCCAGCTGACCTTGTGGTTCTAGACTTGACAGATTTTGATATCATTCTAGGGATGGATTGGTTATCTACTTATAGTGCGACCTTGGACTGTAGAGAGAAGGTAGTGAGTCTCAGAGACCAGGATGGGTCCGAGTGTGTCTTCAAAGGAGACAGGAGAGGTACACCCAGAGGTTTGATTTCAGCCCTTCAGGCTCGTCGTTTGCTTAGGAGGGGTTGTCAGGGGTTTCTAGCTCATGTGAGGGAGCTAGATTGTAACAGCCCGGGAACCGATACCCCTCTGTAACGGCCCGAACCGCCACCGGCGCTAGGATCCAGATCGGCTTAAGGCCGCCGGGACCCGTAGCAAGCCAAACATACCTCCTATCACCTGGTCAAATCCCATACATGATCAAAACTTTAACATAAAAACTCAAACATCTGACATAACATACATCATGTATTAAACAGGGACTAACCAAGTCTCAGGGCCAAGCACAGTACTAAACCATAAACATAACTCCACTTAACTTTACATTACATTCTCTTACAAATCATTATATCAATTTATAATACATGTCCACACTAAAAGTACTAAGCTAATACTATTACATAAGCAAAACCTTTACTCTTGACGTCTTCTTGGCCTACCTCTGACCTGCAAAACTGGGGTTAGGGGAGAGGGGTGAGCTAAAAAGCCCAGTGAGTAGAAACAAAGAAAACAGTTCATTAATTACATGCTTTCATGAAATGCATCACAGCACAAACAAATCATATCACGGATTGGACCCAACCCCAAAACATCCCTTCCAGTCTCAGTATGCCCGGCCCAGCCGGGTCTCACAACCTTCGTATGCCTGGCCCGGCCAGGTCTTACAACAACTGTATATGTATGCCTGGCCCGGCCAGGTCTCACAACATCTCTAGGGCTAGTGGGGTCGTCCTTGGTCCAATCTCCATCAACAGTAAATAATGCAATGCTTCATATTCGTGTAACTAGTGCAATCAACCTATTACATATAAACATGATGCATGAGCATGCTTTAGGCATTTGATTTCATAAAATAAAGATTAAGTTTAGTTCTACTCACCTCTGGCAGACGCTGAACTGACTCTGCAACTGCTAACACTGATGGCCTCCTCGATCCCTCGGGTCCGGTCCTACACAGGTGGACTCGAATGAGGTGCCAAACACTTTCTAACCACTCATAAACAACTACCCAAAAACCCTCTAAAACATCACTTAAACATGCATAGAAAACAACCTTGAAAAGGCTGGACAGGGCACTTTCGGCGGCCGAACCCTCTCTCCAGAGACGAAACTCGGGCACCTTCGGCGGCCGAAAGTCCCACTCCAGAGACGAAAGTCAGGCACTTTCGGCAGCCGAATCCTTCCTTCGGCGGCCGAAAGTCTGCTTTCAAGCTAAAACTCAGCTTTCGGGGGCAAGGTTAGGCGGCCAAACCATGCATCTAAAGGCAGGTTCGGCGGCCGAAACCACCTTCGACGGCCGAACCTGAGTTCTTCCCAGAAGGGCAGAACTCAGCTTCTCATGCATTCCAGCCTCCCAAACCTTCCAAACACCCCAAAACAAGCACCCAACCTTACCAAAACATGCATAAACCCTTAACCATGCACAAAGGAGCTTAATAGCTTGATTAAACTCCCAAAACAACATCAAAACATACATAGATAGCTTATGACCCACATAGGCCAAAAACCATCAAAACAACCCATAATCTCACTTGCTCTTTCCCACTCATGCATACACTCTCCCACATGCATAACCTAGCCTAAACATTCAACATAGCATCATATAAACATACATGAGCATCACATAACATACATTGGGCATAAAACCCACATAAATCCTAACATGCATATCTACCCATACTCTACCATTAAAACCTCTTAAAACTTAATTAAAACTTCATGAAACGTAAAAGAAAGCATAGATCCACACTTACCTCTTGAAGATCGAGGGTTTGTGCGAGCTCTAACTTGGAGATGGGAGGAAACTACTCCTTGGGTCTCCAAGTTCCCAAAACTCAATCTAAACTTGAAAACTCTTCAAAACAACCATGGAACTCATGAAAAAATGAAGGAGATGAAGACAAAACATGAAAACGGCCAAGGGAGGACAAAGACTCACCTGAGCTCGAGAATGGGGAGAAAACTCGCTCATTTCCGATCTAAAGGCCCTTTATAGATGGCCTGGTCAGAGACCTTCGGCAGCCTAACGTGCCCCCTAAACTCATGCATGTTCGGCGGCCGAACTTGACTTTCGACGGCCGAACCTTGGCTCGTT
The DNA here is from genome assembly GCF_001659605.2 of Manihot esculenta. Taxonomy (NCBI): domain Eukaryota; kingdom Viridiplantae; phylum Streptophyta; class Magnoliopsida; order Malpighiales; family Euphorbiaceae; genus Manihot; species Manihot esculenta. The sequence goes on along the minus strand of NC_035176.2, from coordinate 30,971,813 downwards.
CAAACAAGACTTTCGGAGGCCAAAGGCGCTCCCGAAGCCTTTCCATGTTCGGCGGCCGAACTTCACTTTTGGCGGCCGAACCTGGCAAACGCCTCCTTGGTCTTTTCTTTTCAAAACTCAATTCCTTTTCATTTAAAACCATAAAATCGAGTGAAAACATTTTAGAAAACACATTTTACCCCCTCTAGAAACCTCTGGCATCTTCAAAAATTCCAGATTCCAACGGAGATTCCGCCGGAAGGTAGGGATTCCGATGCCGGAATCTAGCCGGGTATTACATAGATAGTCAGGTGAGGAAACCAGCCACAGTACCAGTAGTTCGAGACTTTTTAGATGTGTTTCCAGACGACTTACCAGGACTACCACCTGATAGGGAGATAGAGTTTGAAATAGAATTGCTGCCTGCTACTAGACCTATCTCTATTCCTCCCTACAGGATGGCACCAGCAGAGTTAAAGGAATTGGAAGCGCAGTTGCAGGATTTGGTAGATAAGGGTTTCATCCGCCCTAGTACCTCACCTTGGGGTGCTCCAGTGCTCTTTGTCAGAAAGAAGGATGGATCCCTCCGACTTTGTATCGACTACAGACAGTTGAACAAGGTCACTACCAAGAATAGGTATCCTCTACCTTGGCTTGATGATCTATTCGACCAGCTAGCTGGAGTAGGTTGTTTCTCTAAAATAGATCTGAGATCCGGGTATCATCAGTTAAGAGTCAGAGAGGCAGATGTGCCAAAGACAGCTTTCAGGACCAGATATGGACATTATGAGTTCTTAGTGATACCGTTCGGGTTGACTAATGCCCCTGCAGCATTCATGGATCTCATGAACAGAGTGTTTAGCGAGTATCTGGATCACTTTGTTATTGTGTTCATTGATGATATCTTAGTGTATTCCAGAGATGCAGAGGAGCATGCCCAGCATCTGAGGATAGTTCTGCAGACACTGAGAGAGCATGGTTTGTATGCCAAGTTCTCTAAGTGTGAGTTTTGGTTGAGGAGCATTTCCTTTTTGGGACACGTGGTATCAACAGAGGGTATTGAGGTAGACCCCAAGAAGATAGAGGCTGTAGCTAACTGGCCCAGACCCACTACAGTGACTGAGATTAAAAGCTTTTTGGGACTGGCAGGTTACTACAGGAGGTTCGTTCAGGACTTCTCAAAGATAGCTGCTCCTATGACCAAACTGACTCAGAAGAACCAGAAGTTTATCTAGTCAGACCAGTGCGAAGAGAGCTTTGAGGAGCTCAAGAGGAGACTGACATCAGCACCAGTGCTAGCTCTGCCTGTTAGTAATGCGGATTTCACAGTGTTCTGTGATGCATCTCGAGTGGGATTGGGTTGTGTTTTGATGCAGCAGGATAGGGTGATTGCTTATGCTTCTAGACAGTTGAAGAAGCACGAGTTGCATTACCCCACCCATGACCTCGAGATGGCAGCAGTTATTTTTGCACTCAAGATGTGGAGGCATTACCTCTATGGGGTTAAATGCGAGATCTTTACTGATCACAAGAGTTTACAGTACATCTTGAGTCAGAGAGAGCTGAATTTGAGGCAGAGAAGATGGGTGGAATTGCTCAGTGATTATGATTGTACGATCCAGTATCATTCGGGTAAGGCGAATGTGGTGGCAGACGCCTTAAGCCGGAAGTCACTAGGCAGTTTATCCCATATAGCAGCAGAGCGGAGACCAGTAGTGATGGAGCTTTATAAGCTCATAGAGGAAGGGTTACAGCTAGAGTTATCTGGTACAGGTGCCTTGATCGCACAGATGAGAGTGACACCAGTGTTTCTAGAGCAGATAGCTCAGAAACAGCACGAGGACCCAGAGTTGATGAAAATTGCCAGGATTGTTCAGTCAGGCAACAGTGCAGAGTTCAGCTTTGATAGTAAAGGGATCCTTCGTTATGGGAGTCGACTTTGTGTACCAGATAGTAGCAATCTGAAGGCAGACATTATGAGGGAAGCTCATAATGCAAGGTATAGTGTTCACCCAGGAGCCACCAAGATGTATCAGGATCTGAAAAGAGTCTATTGGTGGCCAACCATGAAGAAAGAAGTGGCGCAGTTTGTGACAGCCTGTGAGATTTGTCAAAGGGTGAAATTAGAACATCAGAAGCCGGCTGGAATGCTTAACCCACTGCCGATTCCAGAATGGAAATGGGAGAACATAGCTATGGATTTTGTAGTGGGCTTACCGGCAGCGTCCAACAGGATATACTCTATATGGGTGATTGTGGACAGACTCACGAAATCTGCTCATTTCATTCCAGTTAGGAGTAACTATTCTGTGGATAAGTTGGCACAGGTTTATCTGGATGAGATAGTGCGATTAGGCCTGTGCAGATTTCGGTTTAAACTGAAAAACTGAACTGAACTGATTAATTTTGATTTTTCGGTTCGGTTAATCGGGATGATCGGTTTGGTTCGGTTAGTATATTTAAAATTATTCGGTTTTCGGTTCGGTTCGGTTTAAACGTGTTAAATAACCGATCAAATCGAAATAACCGATTTCGTGACTAATCCCAAGCCCAAGCCCAAGCCCTCCCCCTCCCCCTCCCCCTCTGATACCCAACCCAGGCCAGCACCCCCAACCCTCGGCCCAGGCGTTCGCCTCCCCCCTCCCAATTTCCCCTCCCCCCAGCCCGAAACGAAACCCTTATTCACATCACTCACACTCACAGTTGAAATTAAAATCCCTAACCCTAATGATGACGAATCCTCTAATCCCATTATTCTCTTTCTCTTTCTCGTCGACCATGACCATCAACCTCTTCCCGTCAATCTGCTGAACGAAGTCACGAACCCTCTTCCCGTCGATCTGCTGAAAGAAGTCACAAATCGCTCGCCCTCTTCCCATCGATCTGCTGAAAGAAGTGGGAGTTGCTCACCCTCTTCCCGTCGATCTGCTGAAAGAAGTGGGAGTTGCTCACCCTCTTCCTGTCGCTCGCCATCAATCTCTTTCCCTCCCTCCCTAGTCCAGTAGTCCCTATTGATTTGCTGAGTGTCACTGTCACTGCCGACCGTCGACCGTCGACTGTCTGTCCTCTTCAGTGATCTCTTCTGTTGGCTTATAATTTGAGGTATGGTTTTTGTTTTGTTGCTAAAAAATTGAATCTGCTTATTGAGTTCTTACATTGTATAGTGTTTACTATGGTGTTTTGCTTCTCTCTGGTTGGGTTTTGTTTGTTGTATGAGATTAATTATCTATGGATTTTGGATCTTGTTGAAGGACTTGGGTCAGCTTTGTTAAAGGATTTGGGTTAGCTTTCGTTGTTATAACTAATTCCCAATTTCTCATAAGTCATAACACTGCCTATTGAGTATTAATTCACATGCACATGCAATGACTTCAGTGACTGTAAACTCTCACGAGGAAGTGATAATTATTTTTTTTGTGTGATTTCTTGAATTAATGCATGTGCTTGATTTCTATTTTAATGGTTCTGAACTTCTGAGGATGTGGACATCTTTTATATATATATATTTGAGGGATGAAATGCAGGATGATCAACTTGAGTGTTACAGGAAAACTTTAGACAGTGAGGGTTGGTTATTTATCTTTGTGACTGACATATATGACTAGGAAAAAAATTCTAGTGACATTCTAACCATTCTAACAGCACAAGAATAATACTATGTTGTTTGCCACAAGTGCACTACACAACAAACAGAAACTTAATGATGCATGGTAGTGGTTATTTTTTTTTCTTTTTCCTCTTTAGAAGTTGTATATATTATTTCAGACAGTTATTAATTAAGCTATAAAACTTGTATGTTTAGTATGTATTATTTGTAAGAAAAAATATTATTTCCAATATCTTTTTTTTATATTGTTATTAATTAATTTAAGCTTATGTTCAATTGAATATTTTTGTTACTTTTTAGGTGAATCATGGAGTCACAGAATGATCAAATGCTCCAAAATAGTATTAGTGGTTCGAATCAAAATAATACTGACGCTTCAACAGAAACAACCACATCATCAAAAGCAAAGAGAAAACCAGTAAAGCCAAGGTCTGAAGTTTGGGATCACTTCACAAAATTCGTTAGTGATGAAGGTGAATTAAAAGGTAAGTGTAATTACTGTAAAAAGGATTTTTGTTGTGATCCAAAAAGAAATGGAACAACTGCACTTAGGAATCACCTTAATTCATGCAAAAAGCATCCACATTTCATTAAGACTAGACAAGTACAATTATCATTGCAAAAAAATGCAAGTGATAATGATGTGAATGATTTAGGCACTCTTACTACTTGGAAGTATGATGATAATGCAATTAGGAAGGCCCTTGTCCATATGATAATCATTGATGAATTGCCTTTTAGATTTGTAGAAGGAGAAGGTTTTAGAAGCTTCATGAGAGCAATTTGTCCTAGATTTAGGATTCCCTCTCGTTGGACAATTTCACGTGATTGTTATGATTTGTTTATTGAGGAGAGATCAAAATTGAAATCTTTTTTTAAGAAAAATTGTCAAAGAGTGAGTCTTACTACAGATACATGGACATCATTGCAACGCATTAATTACATGTGCATAACTGCTCACTTTATTGACAATGATTGGAAGTTGCATAAGAGAATCATTAATTTTTGTCCCATTTCAAGTCATAAAGGTGAAGCAGTAGGTAGAGCAATTGAGACTTGCTTGCTAGAGTGGGGGTTGGATAAAGTATTCACTGTTACAGTTGACAATGCTAGTTCTAATGATGTGGCCATATCTTATTTGAAAAAGAAGCTTGCTAATTGGGGTGTTAGTGTTGCTAACTCTACTTACTTGCATATGAGATGTATGGCACATATCATCAATTTAGTTGTCCAGGATGGCTTAAAAGATGTGAGTGATTCAGTGATGAAAGTACGAGATGCAGTAAGATATATCAGGAGTTCTCCAGCTAGATTGAAGAGATTTAAGGAGTGTGTGCTTCATGAAAAAATTGAAAGCAAATCTTCATTATGTTTAGATGTCCCAACTAGATGGAATTCAACTTACCTGATGTTAAATACAGCTCAAAAATATGAAAGGGCATTTGAGAGGTACGAGTCACAAGATCCTATGTTTAAAATTGATATGGGAGAGAATGGCATACCTGACTATTATGATTGGACACAAGTTAGGAAGATGGCAGATATGTTGGCTCATTTTTATGAGCTCACTTTGCGTATCTCGGGCTCAAGGTATGTCACATCAAACCTATTTTTCAGTGAGGTTAGTGACTTAGCCTTTATTTTAAATCAATGGATTAATAGCAATGATCTTGATATGAAATCCATGGGGGAAAGAATGAAGGTTAAATTTGACAAGTATTGGGGAGATGTGGATAAAATGAATAAAATTATCTATTTTGCAGTTGTTCTTGACCCTCGTGACAAATTTGAGTTTATGGAGTATTCTTTCTCCCAAATGTATGGTAAAGAGAAAGGTGTAGAGCTATTCAATAAGGTCAAGAGTTGTTTATTTGATTTGTTCAATGAATACAAAAAAATGTATCAACCTGATGTTGAGCAATTCAATGATAATAGTTCACAACAATTAAGTGGGAGTTGCTCTACTACCGGTTCAATAAACCCTAAGCCTAAATTCTTTTTGAAACATCACTACAAGAAGCAGAAGTTGGAGGAATCTGGTGGGTTTGATTCAAAAACAGAGTTAGAGGTGTATCTAAGTGAGGCAATTCAAGAGGAAAAGGATGATTTTGATATCATGAAATGGTGGAAAATAAATTATGAAAGGTTTCCTATTCTAGGAAAAATGGCTAGAGATATATTAGCAATTTCAGTTTCCACAGTTGCCTCAGAGAGTGCATTCAGTACTGGTGGAAGAGTGCTAGATTCCTTTAAGAGTTCCCTAACTCCTAAAATTGTTGAGGGCCTGATATGTGTGCAAAATTGGATTCGTCCATTAAATATTCAAGTAAATGTTGAGGAAGATCTAGAGGAACTTGAAAAGCTTGAAGAAGGTATGTTATATACACTTTCATATTTGTGTTAATTTCAATATTTATATATATATATATATATATATATATATATATATATATATATATATATATATATATATTAATTTTTTTAGCTTATTATTATTTGCAGAATTACCGTCTGTTGGAATCACCTATGGTTTAGGTGGATCATGCTCTACTCCTACATTATAGATGTAAGATTAACTATTAAAAATTTAAATTTATTTCATGACAATGAATCAAAGTGATTTTTAAATATCTTTTTTTTTTTTATGCAGATTTCAGTCTTTTAAATATGTTTCAAGTTTCAACTCAACATTTTGTGGGATCAGATTCAGATATGCTGTTGAAGGCTGTTGTGGATTTAATATTTTGTTAAAAATTGTTTGTGGAAATGATATTTTGTTCTAAATTTATTGTTGTGGATTTAATATGTTGTGGCGAATTTATTATGTTGAATTCTGATTTTATATGTACTTTTAAATTTTATATGGCCGTATATGGACTTTTTAAGTATTATTATTGTGTACTTTTTAAGTATTATTATTGTGTATTCAGACAATATTTATTGTATTATTTTGTTGAAATTAGAAATAGAAAATTTTAAAAAAATTGCATATTTTAGTTTGAATCGAACCGAATCGAACCGATAAATTTTTAAAAAAATTGCAGATTTCGGTTTGAATCGAACCGAACCGAACCGATTTCTATCAGTTCGGTTCGGTTCGGTTATATCATCATAATCGGTTTTTTCAGTTTTTAAAATTTTAACACTTCGGTTTTTGGTTTTTTCGGTTTGGTTCGGTTCGGAACCGAACCGACCGATTGCACAGGCCTAAGTGCGATTACATGGAGTTCCAGTGTCTATCGTTTCAGACAGAGGACCTCAGTTCACCTCCAGATTTTGGCGGAGTCTGCAGAGTGCAATGGGCACGCGATTGGATTTTAGCACTGCTTTCCATCCGCAGACCGATGGGCAGTCAGAGAGGACCATCCAGACCATAGAGGATATGCTCAGAATGTGTGTGTTAGACTTTGGCGGTTCTTGGAGGCAGCATCTACCTCTGGTGGAGTTTACCTACAATAACAGCCATCATGCTAGCATAGGGATGGCACCGTATGAAGCATTATATGGGAGGAAGTGCAGATCACCTGTTTGCTGGGAAGAGGTAGGAGAGAAGGCTCTTGCAGGGCCAGCGTTAGTAGAGATAACCAGTAGAACAGTGCCTATGATCAGAGAGAGGATTAGAACAGCTCAGAGTAGACAGAAAAGTTATGCAGAAGTTCGCAGAAAGCAGCTAGAGTTTCAGGAGGGTAATATGGTATTGCTAAAGGTGTCTCCAATGAAAGGAGTAGTTTATTTTGGGAAGAAGGGTAAGTTAGCTCCACGGTACATTGGACCCTTTGAGATTTTACAGCGGATCGGAAATGTGTCGTATAAGCTGGATTTACCTGCTTCTATGGAGAGAATTCACCCGGTATTTCATGTTTCTATGCTACGACAGTTTGTGTCAAATCCGAATCAGATTCTGAGTGAGCCTGATGTGGAGGTCCTTGGAGATCTCACCTATATAGAGCAGCCAGTGCGGATTCTTGACACATTTATCAGACAGCTAAGGAACAACGAGATTCCGATGGTGAAAGTCCTGTGGAACCACCATAATCTCGAAGAGTGTACGTGGGAGACACGAGAGTCTATGCTTCAGCAGTATCCATATCTGTTTTGAGGTTAGTTTCCTCCTTTTATGTGTTTGTTGTTTGTTTTTGGAACATTCGAGGACGAATGTTCTTAAGGGGGGGAGAATGTAATACCCGGCGCTAGTCCGGTATCGGAATTCCTGTCGTCCGGTGGAATCCAGGATGTCGGCATTCTCTAGACGGGTAGGCTTTATGTTTTCTAAAGTCATGAAGTATGTTTTCATGTTTTCTAGTTAAATGGAAAAGAGTTTTTGAAAGAAAAGAACCAAGGCAGAAAAGCCAAGTTCGGCCGCCGAAGGTGACATTCGGCCGCCGAACATGCATGGCTTTCGGTTTCACGTGTGGCCGCCGAAGGTGGTCTGGCCAGCCACCTATAAATGGCCCTCAGTCGGTGAAAGGATAAACTCTACCGTTTCTTTCACTTTCTGAGGTAAGACCCTGTCCTTCTTCAGTTTTCTTCATGTTTTCATTACCTCATGCAAAGATTTGATTGATTTTTATGGTATTTTGAAGGGTTTGAGCTAAATACTTGAGATTTTGAAGTTTGGAGAGTTTGAAGGAGAGTTGCTTCAAAACTCCACGTTAGGATCGGTCATCTTCTTGGTTTCAAGATGTAAGTGAAGATCCTGAGCTTGTTTTCATGATTTATGGAAGATTTTTGAGGTTTTGGGAGAGAGTTGCATGAATAGGGTAAAAAGAGAGGTTTTGATGTTTTTGTGGGAAAAGCTTATATATGTGTTATATGTTTTGTGTTGTTGGGGTTTTTAGATAGTTTCTGACCCCTTTGAGCATATGCTTAGGTGTATGCATATTGAGGAATTGAGGTGTTTGAGTTTGGGAGAGTTTGGTGCATTTTGGCGTGTGGCAGAGCAAGGTTCTGCCTTGCTGATGAACCCAGCTTCGGCCGCCGAAGAAGGGTTCGACCGCCAAATGTGCTGAGGAGGTGGCTTCGGCTGCCCAAGCTTGCCCCCGAGCCTTTGGACTTTCGGCTCTGGAGGAGAGTTTCGGCCACCGAAGGTGCCGCCGAAGGTTAGAGACTTTCGTCTCTGGAGTGCCTTTCAGCCCCCGAAACTTGCCCCCGAAAGGGTTCGGCTACCGAAAGTAGAGATTCGGCCGCCGAAGGTGCATGAGTTTCGTCTCTGGAGAGGACTTTCGGCCGCCGAACCTGCTGCCGAAAGTGTCCTGTCCAGCCTTCCTTTGCATGCTTTGCATGGATGTTTGAGTGAGTTTATGAGGATTCTTGGGGAGTCTAATAGAGTTATTCATAAGCTAGTTTGGTCCCTCATTTAATTTTATCTGTGCCTACACAGACCAGAGGAACCAGAGAGAGCAGCAGTGAGTACTGCTCCAGAGTTTGTCAGAGCCTGCAGAGTCAGTCCAGATAGCCAGAGGTGAGTGGAACTACACTTAATACTTTTAATTGAGAACTAAATGCTTTTAGCATAATTCATGCATCATGAGTATACAGTAGGTTGTTTGCATTAGAATCCACGAATATGTTGCATTGCATAGTTATTTGTTGATGTGGGTAAATGCTGAATGATCCAATAGTCTCTGAGAGAAGTCCAGGAGCCTTTGACTACGCCCTGGCAGGTATAGAGAAGTCCAGGAGCCTTTGACTACGCCCTGGCAGGTATAGAAAAGACCAGGAGCCTTTGACTACGCCCTGGCAATGGTAAGTACACAGGTGTTATATACACGTATACATATATGACAGGAAGACCAGGTGCTCGATTCTACGCCCTGGTACGATAGAGCTACCGGGACTATGTGGTGACAAGTTGACCCTTGATGTGGATTATCTGTGATATGACGCATTCCATCAGATCATGTGTTAATGACTTGTTTTACTATTCTACTCACTGGGCTATAGAGCTCATCCCACTCCCTTAACCCCAGTCTTGCAGGTTCAGTGTACAGTGTACAGTGGAGATCAACAGAGTACAGGAAGAGAAAAGAGTTTTGTAATAGCTTAGAGTGGACATGTAATTATAAAGAGATGTAACAGTTGTATATCATGTTAGAATTGTGCTTGACTTAGTTCTATTTGTATTGTAAGTCTTTTTTATACATGGTCTGTGTATATAACTGTTTTACAGAGTATGTGAAAAACCAGGCTAACCCATCTAGAGCCAGCTCTAGTCAGAGGTACAGAGTATAGAGTACAGAGTACAGAAATAGTGCATGCACAGGTTAAGCCTTGGTACAGAAAAGAGTTTTTATTTTCACAGAAAATGTATGATCATGTATGAGATTTACAGGTACACAGAGAGTATAGCAGGCTTGCTACGGGTTCTGGTGGCCTTAAGCCGACCTGAATCCTAGTGCCGGTGACGGTCCATTTTGGGGTCGTTACAATGTTGAAACATAATATTCCTTATGTTAAACATAATATTCCTTATATTTCAAACTATGACAATCTCAAGTCAAAAAATTAAAACATAACTATCTTAATATTCATTTATGACAATAATACATATAGTAATCTCAATGTGAGTCCATCTAATACTTTGATCTCTAACAAATATTTATAATTATTGATTTATATCAGTATACACATAATCATCTCATTATTATCAATCAATAATCATACTAGTCATATTTTATTATAATAATAATAATAATAAGTAATCAGGGATATTAATCATTATTATCACTACAACATTATCCATATCTTGTCACAAAATAAATTGTAGCTAAAAATCGAATTTTGGTGGCTAGATGCTTTTGCCACAACATATTTTTCCCGTGACATGCCGTAGCTAGAAGTGGCGTAACTAAAGTTTAGTTACAGGATTTACCTGTGTTGTGGCTAAAATAAATATTTATAGTCACACTTTTTATTTAAATGAAGCAAAAATATTGCCATTAAAAATAAATATTGTGGCTAGTTATTAACTACGAGAATGGAATATTTGTAACCATATTTTCTTTTTGCCACAGCAACTTTTTTTTGTAAGCGATTTTGCTATGATTATGTTACAAAAATAATAATGTGGCAATTTAAACTTATGTATAGTTACAAATTTAATTTTATGGCTAACATATCTAAATTTAGCCATAAACTTAATTGTATGACAAAAAATATTTACTATTAGCCATATTTAAATAATTATAAGGCAAGAATAAAATTTATAGCCACAAAAATAAGAAAATGACAAGTTCTAGTATAATTGTTACACTTAATTTTATTTTATAAATATTGAATAAAGCCACAAAATTATTAAATTAGAAGCTATTCTAAATATAGTACATACGGCTACTACTAATTATTTGTAGCTAAAATGTAATATTTATTTAATTTATTATTATTTAATGGGATTATATTATAATTTACTATTACATATGTTATTTATTTATTAATAATTTTGGTAAAATTTATAATAGAATATAAAATTTATATAAAAAATTTAGCTAAAATTTAAATTTATAAAATAATTATATATTAATATTAAGACTCAATCAGAATGACAATTATAAAATAATAATAAATTTAATTCAAAATAACTAATATTCAAAATAAACTAATTTAAGTCATAAAGCAATCACACTAAAAATACTTGAAATTATAATATTATACTAACATTAATATTAATATCTAAATTTTCTAAAAGTAGTATTATAAGGCTGCTGGCTGCTTCAAAATCCAAAACTTCAAATATATTGCAAATCATCCACCAATTTCATCATTTTGGGAATCCTCCATAGGCTGTATAAAATTTTATTTTAAAATATTGATAACAAAATTATATAAAATAGATAAGGTTCATACTAGTTATATAGCTTACAAAAATTCTTATATTAGAAAAAAAATGAGATTTAGTTTTTAATCTTACTGATGCAATATTATTGTTTTTCTCCAAAAGCATCTTGAATTTCTGCTCTTATATTCTATTCATCTCTGCAAGTTTTTCATCCATATGCTTCTTAACATCATTTACTTGTTCACTTGCTTCTTTTTGAATTTGTTGGACACGCTCGTTTGCTTCTCTTCTTAAAGTATCAAGTTGTCTAAGTAGTTCTATCTTTGTAGGTCTAGCACCAAAATATTCCGTGACATTGTTTCCAGGACCATAAGCATGTACATAACAATTTTTTTCTGGCCCAAGTACATAAGCAAACATAGCATCATCATCCAGTGAAATTTGTCCTTCTTCTCATTGTTTCTTTAGTTGCTGAAACTTTTCCTATAGAGATATTTATATTTATTGATATTAAAAAAATTAAAATATAGCATAAAATACATAACAAATAAATAAAACATATGTAAATGACATATCAAAAGGTTCTAACAATCATATGAACTTCAAAAGACATTATTATTTTTTTTTTGATAAAAATAGCTTTTATTAGAACTTTGAGAGTTATAGCAAAATACAAAGAATAACAACAAGTAGCTATCTTATATCATTACAGGTTGACCAGATCTTGATTGTTGAGCTACTAAAAAGAATTTGAATTAAGGAATAAGGAAAGCTAGGCACATCTTAAACCAAACAAAAGATCCATAAAAGATCAAATCATAAACTTTCTCAAGCTTTAAACTAGAATTATCAAATACTATTTTGTTTATTTTTAGCCATAGTCCACAAAACGACAGCAGTAAAAAGGGATTATTTATGTATCATTTAATTAATAAAAAACACTATAATACTAATAAAATAAAAACAAACTCATACCATATTATCTCTCAGCCGAGCAAAGTTTTTTGTCCCGTATGGCGGCATAGAACGCTTGCATTTATTTGTCTTTTTTTTGTTACTTCTCTCCTAAAGAAAAACAATGAAAATTTTTCAGAATTTATGTTAGCTAACAGAAACTGAATTCATATAAAATAAATTATTAAATTTTACACGAATTTTTAATACCTGAAATGTATTTTCTATCCAAAGATTAACCAAATACTTCCAATCTTTTACATCCATATCCTTAGGCTTGTTTCGGAGATGAAGTGAATAAGTTGCCTTTGAATCAAAGTACTTCTTCAACTTATGCCTATAATACCTATATAATGCATTCATATGACCGAAAATTGCTCCCTTTCTTGCATCAGAATACTCAAAAGTGAACTTTTCCTTTTAGCAAAGAAGTAAGAAACAAGATTATGATACTTAATAGAACTAAAAAAATTATAATCATTTTAAAATGGATGTAATTTAATATAAATTTTCGTATCAATATGGTAGACCACATGTGGTCGAGCTTATCATTGGTAATCTTATTCCATTGTTTCACTTGCAATGGACAACACGACACACTTCTAATAGTTTGTCCTAAAAACCAAACAAATGCAGTAGCATTATCACCAATAGCTTAATCATCTTCATCAAATTCTACTGACAATTTTTGCCCATTCTCCAATTGTGTGATTTTCAAGCATCCTGTTGGTCCTCTAGTTTTTCTTTTAATTGTATTGGAACCTATTTCAAAACAAAAGTAAAACAATAATCATATAATAACAAGAATTTCTGTACATAGAACAAATAAACATAATCAATTGTTTAAATAAAATTAAATGAGTCAACCTGTTACTGCAGTTGCATTTGGATTTTGAAGTTGATTAGAAGTGTGATCAATGGTAACTGCGGGTAGCTCATCACCAAGTCCATTTGGTAAAATATCATAATCTCGAAATAGAGTGTATATATCAATGGGTTTCGAAGGGAACTTCTTATAACTATCCATCATATTTTTCACATCTGTATCATCTTTAACCTCTATCAATACATCAAGATCACTAAGAGCTTTATCAGCCTTCAAGTAATAAAATTTATCTCCTTTTATAGCATCAAATCCACTATCCTTTTTCAAGTCATCCAATATATCAAAAAATGAGATGAAATCAACATCAAAATTAGGTTTCTCCATGAACCTACCATTTTCATATATTCTATTTGGTGAAAATATAAAATGGCCTCCATAATGATACCTCATTGTCTTCTGACTAGTATTCCCTAAAAAAAAAATTGAAGTTAGCCATCTAATTATTTACGAAAACAACTTAAAATTTATAAATCACATAAATATTATTTACCTTGAAAATTTGAAGCTTGATTTTGGTGTAACTCTTGAGTTTCTTGAAAGTTCTGGTTAACATTATTTTCAGTCTCATTTTCCAAGTTAATATTGATGGAATTCCCTTTCCGCAACTTGCATCGTCGAGCCATGATGTTTGCTTATGCTTCATGGAAAAAATTGAATATTACACATAGAGGATAAATTAATATAAAAATAGTGAATCAAAGCTTTTTAACAGATGAAAAACGAATGAAAAGTAAATATCATATGTCTTTCATGTGTTTAACCTAGAACAATTACAATGAAACATTAATTATAAGGCTTTTGTAATTTTAAACGTACCTGATTGGATTTGATAGTGGGAGCTTCTCCTTTTGATAGTGGACAGAAATTAAAAACTGAATGAATTATGAGTGAGAATGAAAATTTATATAGAATTCGTAGCGGTAGCAGTAGCGGCTGTAGAGAAGGAATTTTTAATTTTAAGGTTTTCATTCCCCCAAGCCAAAAATATATATATTAGCAAGCTTATCATTATATTGTCGCAACTAATTGATAGGTTTCCTTTATTAATTAATATAATATTATTTATTTTTATTTTTTTGTAATTAAAATATTTTATATTTTTAATTAAATAAGCAAAATAAAATAATTTTAATTTGTTTAAGCAGATTCAAAATCAACGCTATAAATTTTTTTTAAAAGAAAAAAATCAAGAGCTGTATTTTTAACATCAAAATAAATTTATTTTAAAAAAAAACTTTAAAATTAATTTATACGCAAAATACAAATATGCAGGTAAAAAAAATTCAAGTATGTAAAAAAAAAATTTTAAGTGTGCCAAATTTGGTATATTTTTTATGTGCTAAGACTAATCGTTTGATTCTTGAAAAATAATTCGACAAAAAGTTTTCAACACTATTATCTAATTGTTTTATGTGCTGAAAATATATACATATAAAATTCATTAACTCTATAAAATAACAATCAGTTTGAGAATGAAAAATTTTAAGTGTGCCAAATTTTATTTTATTATATTTTAAGTGTGCCAAATTTTATTTTATTTTATTTTATTTTATTTTAACTGTTACACAAAAATTTTATTTTATTTTATTTTAACTGTTACACAAAAATTTTATTTTATTTTAAGTGTGCCAAATTTTATTTTATTTTATTTTAAGTGTGCCAAATTTAATTTTATTTTATTTTATTTTAACTGTTACACAAAAATTTTATTTTATTTTAAGTGTGCCAAATTTTAATATTTTTTATGTGTTAAGACTAATCGTTTGATTCTTGAAAAATAATTCCACAAAAAGTGTCCAACACTATTATCTAATTGTTTTATGTGCTAAAAATATATATACATAAAATTCTTAATATATGTATCTTGTGATTTTCAAATAGCAAAATTAACTCTATAAAATAATAATCAGTTTGAGAATGAAAAATTTTAAGTGTGCCAAATTTTATTTTATTTTATTTTAACTGTTACACAAAAATTTTATTTTATTTTAAGTGTGCCAAATTTTATTTTATTTTATTTTAAGTGTGTCAAATTTTATTTTATTTTATTTTAACTGTTACACAAAAATTTTATTTTATTTTAAGTGTGCCAAATTTTATTTTATTTTATTTTAAGTGTGTCAAATTTTATTTTATTTTATTTTAAATGTGTTAAATTTTATTTTATTTTATTTTATTTTAATTGTTACACAAAAATTTTATTTTATTTTATTTTAACTGTTACACAAAAATTTTATTTTATTTTAAGTGTGCCAAATTTTAATATTTTTTATATGCTAAGACTAATTGTTTGATTCTTGAAAAATGATTCGATAAAAAGTTTCCAATACTATTATCTAATTATTTTATGTGCTGAAAATATATATATATCAAATTCTTAATATATGTATCTTGTGATTTCCAAATAACAAAATTAACTCTATAAAATAACAATCAGTTTGAGAATGAAAAATTTTAAGTGTGCCAAATTTTATTTTATTATATTTTAAGTGTGCCAAATTTTATTTTATTTTAACACTAATATTTTTATGTTTTTGCCACAAATTTTTTGTAATGACTAATAAACTGTAGCTAATAAAATAATTATTACTACAATCATATTAGTTTTGTGGCTATTAAAATTATTACCTATAATATTAATGTGTTGTGACTACAATGGTAGTAATTGTTACAAAAAAATTAAATTTATAGCTATTATATCTATTAGCTATGTTATTACTTTGTAGCTAAAATTAATTGTGGTAAATAGTCAACAAATAGTTACATTATATATAAAATAAAATAAAAAATACATATTAGTTATAATTGTTATATTTTTGTTACTAAATAGTTTAAATTAGCCACAATAGGTTTTTAGCCGTAATAAAATAAATATATTAGCCACAATAATTTTTTTTGTAGCTACGTATCGTAACTAGAGATGTAATATATTATAGTGTATGTAATATGCAAATAAATAATAATGATAATAAAACTTTTTTTACTGATAAACAAAATGACATATAAAAAGTATAAAATAATAGTCTACGACAGATACACTAACATCAACATCTTTCAAAGAATATCATAGTTGCCATTGTATTTCAAAATAGAAAACAAGAATAGAAAAAAAAAAAAACCAAACACATAGTAGATCCTAACAAATCCATCACCAAAAACAACTTTAATGTATCACAAAATAAAGATAATAATTATTTATACATAAACTAAATTACCTAGAAAGAGAGAAGCGCAACTGATTTATAGAATAAGAGAAAAAGAAGCTCTCTCTACCCTATTGAAGCAAGGAGAGCCGCTAAACCATAAAAGAAGAGATTAAAGTATCTAAAAATATTGAAAAATGAGAGAAAGATTAAATAGTTCTTTTTATAATTTATGTCTGTTTAGAGAAATAAAATAATAAATAAAAAATCGTATAGCAAGGCGGTTGAGTTAAACAGCTCATACATACTTGGAAATATCAAAAGGTGCAGTGCAGTATTTCAGGGTGACATAATAGTAATTATTATAAAAATAGTTGTAATATAATGAAACATGAATTTTGCTCTAATAAAATAGAATATAGTAAGTAGCATCGTGAACATAAAGATATTACTGAATCACAAAAATTTATGAAATTTTTATATATTCAATTACTTATTATAGGTAATTTCTGTGGGTATGAAGGTGGTATTTCCTCAATAAAGCCAACTTGTCAATTATTTAATCATTTTCGGCTTGGCCAATGCAGATGTAAAGTTCCTATGAAAACGTCATCTAACTTTATCCATGTGAATTGTTGTAAATTTCTTATTCTTCTTAACCACATTGTGAAAACAAGTTGGTATACACAGAGACAGAGAGCTCAATTAATGCAGACGTTATATAATATAACTTAGCTATTTTATAAAGCATAGGTAAAGTAAATTGTATAATATCTAGAGTACATTATGCATATGTATATATTTATTTTAAAAAAATTTGTTTTTGAATTATGAATTGTGGAAGAATAGTAATTTATCAACAAACAAAATATATTGTTAAAATTTGAAGACAAAACTTGTTAACATATAAATGAAATTAAATTTTATAAAAAAATACTTGTATATACATATTTTTTATTAATTTATCAATCCTTGAATGTTATAGTATCATCTCAAAAGATAACGCTGAAAAGGATAGGTGCCTAAGATTCATCCCTATCTCACACTCCTAGGAGCACAATACCTAAGATTCACCCCTATCTCAAACTCCTAGGAGCACAATACTTATATTTCAAACTGATACAAAATCTTCCTTTGTTAGTATTACATTACAATGCATAATACGTTTATGAAATGTGCAACATAAACTCTGATATCATGTTATATTTGAATTAGACTTAATTCGTCCTAAAAGTAGTTATAGAGAGAGTAGTACCTAAAAATTCTTATAAGGAGTATATTACTTATAATGAGCACATTACTTATACTCTAACCCCGATATGAGATTCAATAAATTCTCTTATTTCAAATTCTCTTATCCTAAATTTTCTCATCAAGATAATACTGGAGCGCATGATATATTTATGAAAGGCCTAATATAAGTTTTGATATCATATTAAATTTGTATTAGAGTTAACTCATCCTAAAAGTGAGCTCTAGAGAGAATAGTGTTTAAAAACTTTTATAAGAAATACATTATCTATATTTCAAATTGATATGAAATTTAATAATTTAATTTAATGACTTATTTAATGAAAATTTTATAAAATATAAAAATATTTTTAATTATGAAATGATGATGAATTTGTAATTATTGTTAATATGTTATCAATTTAATAGTAATTCTTTCTATTTATTTGAAGAAAAAAAAAAAAAAAGAGAATTTAAAAGTAGACGCGGACGGCACAAAGTAAAGTTTATTGGGCTTGAAGTTGAAAAAGTTGGTCTAGTTTTAGAATTCTGCCAACTACATTGAGATGAGAAATATTCCTTGCATCTTTAATTATTTAACTTTTTATCATAATAATTTTAATTTTTTATTAATAAATATGGAATTTAACAACTTACTATTTTTATATTTTAAATCAATTTATATAAATAATTAAATATAATATATAATGAAATTTTCTAATTTGAAAGAATTATAATCAAATTATGTTTTGGTAATCATGTATATGTGAACTCTTTAGTTGTTTTAATCAATACTTTTGCTAAAAGGAAAATTTATTGTATTTGGATAGAAATTTCATTTTTTTTAGTAGGGATGAAGGGTGAAGACTCAAATTTAAATATTTTAGAAAAAAAAATTAGTTTTTAACATTGATGTATTAATTTGGTTTGATTTGATTTTGATTTTTGTATTTGGAACTTGAAAATGTACAATATCCAATGTAATTGATTTTTTATTAATTTTTATTTGCAATTAAATAGTTTAATTATTGCTAAATCACATTTTAAAAGAAATAAAATTGTGTATAATTGTATAGGAATCCATTTTAAGTTTTCCAAGAGAAACTATTATAAATTCAAATTGAATTAAAAGATGTCCGAATTAATTTATAAATATTTAATGCTTATATAATTTAATTTAAATTTATAAATATTTAAAATTTTAAATATTTATATATTTAATTAAAATATTTATATAAATAACTGATAAGTCTAACATACTTAATAAATAATAATTTATAAATATATTTATTCTTAAATATATATAAAAAATCTAACTAGAATCATAATGAGTCGGGTATTTTTAGATAATCGATCCGATAAAATTCTAATATAATATAGTTAGATAATTATAATCGAATTTGAAACGGGTTTAATTTTAAAAAATAATATTTATAATGGTTCGAATCGGATTTGAATTTTATAAAAGAATTTATTTATAAAGTATTTATTATTCAACCGTTTAAATAAATAATTAATTTAATATAAAAATATATATTTTATAATAATATTTATAAAAAAACTTTTACATATATTTATTTAAAAATTAAAATTAATTTTTTTAAAAAAATATTAAATTTTTAAATGAAAATTATTAATAAAAAATATTTTTTATATAAATTATTAATTAAAATATATAAAACTAAATGGATTCAAATTCTATTCAATGTATAATAATCAAATTTTAATAACTTATATTAATTTTTAATAAATTTATAATAAATTTAGATATTATTAATATAAATTAAATTTAAATTCAAATATTTTAATTTTTATAAATATTTTAACGGTTTACATCCTGCCTCCAAAACATAAACATATTAATAAATCACACAAATTGATGGTGATTTTTATTTAATTAATTATTGTAGGTAGTTCTGTGGGTATATACGTAGTATTTTCTCAACACAGCCAACTTGTGAATTATCAAATCTTCTTTGGCTTTTCCAACGTAGCTGTAAAAATTCATATGGAAAATTGCATTAATTTTTTTATACGTATACCCATGCACAATTTTGTAAATTTCTCATTCTTAACCACGTTGTGAAATCTAAGTGGACATGGACGTGGGCAGTGACAGAGATGCATATGTAGTGACATCATTTATGAAACAATACATTAGAAATTATTTTTTATATGTACAAACTTAAATTTTATAAGTCCTAACTTTTATGTATATTTATTAATTTGCCAATTGGGAAACGTGCTATAATTTATTAATTAATACTTATCTATTATTGGAACAATCAAAGCGGCTTAGATTTTAAGAAAATTTATTAATTTATTTATATTTTAAAATTATTTATTTTAATTTATTTTAATTTTAATTTAAAAATTAAATATTATAAATTTTTAAAATTATAATAATTAAATAATATGTAGATTAAAGTTATATGAACAAAATAATATAAATATTTAAAATAATTAATAATTTTTTTAAATAAAAATTAAAAGATTAAATTTTATAAAATATAAAAATATTTTAATTAAATATTTTAAAATAAAAATAAATTAATAAATTTTTTAAAAATTTAAAAATTTAATTATAATTTATCCTCAATTATTTTATTTTACAAGCTGATGTGAGTTTAAGGGTCGAGAGAAGTAGACCTGGCGGCCCAAAATAAAGAATATGGGCTCGAAAGTTGTAACAGTTGGCCTTGTTTTAGAAGGTATGTTAAGAAAATAAATATCTCTTGCACCTTTTATTATTTATTTTTATTATTTTAAATTAATAATTTTATATTTTATTTTTATTAATTAATATGCAATTTAGCATCTCACCTTTTTATGCAACACTCTCGGTGAACTCTGTCACATCTCCTCTTTTGCTATTATGGTGATAACAGTTGTCGAAACTGTAAAAATTATATTTATTAACAATCAATAATTAAAAATTGTATACAGTGATAATAGAGTTGAATTATAGAAATTTAACACTAAAAACCTTTCTAATTATAATTTAGACAAATTAATAATAAAAGTAAAATAAAAGAAGTTTGTTTTTGATGATATTGAACTAAAATTAGACTAAGTAATAAAAGAAATCAATAAACAATGGATGAGTAAATCAATGGTAGAATGACTCTAGTTGAAATATGGGATCCATTTCAGTTTTAGAATTGATCATTAATTTTTTGATACTTCTATTTATTTCAATAAATTGGTTTAAGTTGTGGAAGACGCTTCTCACAACCAAATTCCCTCTTAGTTTTAGTTTGATTAGGAAACGTTCGCTAATCAAATACTAGTCAACAAGTTGCCAAGGAACGTTCTTCGTGTTTTTTACTTTTCAACCGTTGACTGCATTAAGACATAGAGAAATCCAATTCTCACATTGCCAACCGTGTGGTCAAGTTCAGATTATGCAACCAATTATACTTGTGTTCAAATAGTCTAAGTAATTATAGGTCTAAATCATTCAAACTAATAATATATTACTAATGCAATTAAAAGCAACATGGCTTAATTAATTATAATAGCAAGGCAATAATAGACATAAAGAACAAGTTTGTAACGATCCAGAAATCGGACCGCTACCGGCGCTAGGATTCAGATCGACTTAAGGTCGCCGGAACCCGTAGCAAGCCTAACATACATCCTGTCATACCTGATGAATCCCATACATGATCAATATTTTCATAAAAACTTAAACTGTTCATACACCAAACTTGACCTGTGCATGCACCAAAACTGTATACATAAAAACCCCATACTAGAGCCCTCATCAAATGCTCTAGTTGGGTCAACATTTCATACATCAAACTTGGTTCAACATATATCATCATTAAAAACATTTCATAAAGATCATGTACCAAAAGGGATTAACCATACATTAGGGCCAAGCACAATACTAATCCTCATTATATTACTGTACAATACCTTACATTACATTACATGTCATTTCATGTCCACTACTAATCTATTACATATACAACGCCTTTACCCTTGCTGACTTCTTGTGCTATCTCTGACCCTGCAACCTGGGGGTTAGAGGAAAGGGGTGAGCTACTAAATCCCAGTGAGCAGAACAGTAAAAACAATTTAATAAAACACATGCTTTCATGAAATGCGTCACAACACAAACAATTCACAACAAGGATGAATTTGTCACCAATAACCCTCTACATAATCCAATGTGCCCGGCCCTCGACAGAGCTCCTCAAGACTTCTTCTTAAACATAACATAATGCCAGGACGCATGGAATGGGCAGCCCTGGACTTCCTTATCCATTATAACATATCGCATCATCTCGAGGGCTAATGGGTCATCCAATATCCATCCACATCAACAACAAATCATGCAATGCATCATATTTGTGAATTCTAATGCAACAACCTAATACATAAACATGGTATCCATGATGCATGAGCATGCTTAAAAGTCTGATTGCTTTAAAAATGAAAGAGTTATGTTCTACTCACCTCTGGCTGATACTGAAACAGCTAACACTGCTGGCCTCCTCGATTCCTCGGGTCCAATCCTACACAGGTGGACTCAAATGAGGGACCAAACAAACTCTAACATGACTCTAAATAACTCCCCAAAAACCCTCTAAAACATCATAAAACATGCATGCAGAACAAGCAAAGGAAGGCTGGGCATGGGACTTTTGGCGGCAGGTTCGGCGGCCGAAGGTCCCTACAGATCCGAAAGTCAGGCACTTTCGGGGGCAGGTTCGGTGGCCGAAACTCTCCTCCAGAGTCGAAATTCCAAACTTTCGGAGGCGAGTTTAGGCGGCCTAAAGCTGCCTCCACAGGCAGGTTCGGCGGCCGAACATGGCTTTGGCAGCAGAACCTGGATTCTCCAGAATGGCAGAACCCGATTCGCCTCTCTCATCTAGCCTCCCAAAACCCTCCAAACTCATACTCAACACTCAAAAGCCTGCATAAACACATCATCAAGTATATAGGGGCATAAAACTAGGCTATACCCCAACAAACATCACATTTAACATCATATTTCTCATTAAACTAACATAACCCTAACATTTTACATCTACTTTAAATATGCATTAAACACCCTTAAAACCCCTCAAAACTTACTTAAAACATAAAAGAAGGTGAGGATCTACGCTTACCTCTTGAAGATCGAGAGGAGAGGTGATCCAAACTTGGAGATTGGGAGAAATTGAGCTTCGGGGGTCTCCAAGCTTCAAAACTTTGATCTTAGCTTAAAATCTTCAAAAAAAAGGTAAAAACTCATCAAAACTTGAAGGAAATGAAGGAAAACACAAAATCAACCAAATGAGGGCGAAATCGCACCTATGCCCGAAAATAGAGAGAGAAAACTCGCCCATTTTCGAACAAGGGGTCTTTTATAGGTGGCTGGCCAGACCACCTTCGGGGGCCAAAGGTGCTTCCGCAAGAGCCCAATGTTCGGCCGCCGAACATGAGGTTCGGCCGCCGAACCTAGCTTTTCCCTCCTTGGTCTTTTCTTTCAAAACTGAATTTCTTTCTTCTTTAAAACCATAAAAACATATAAAAACATTTTAGAAAACCTTTATTTTACCCTTCTAGAAGGCTCCGACATCTGAAAATTTTGGATTCCAACTGAGATTCCGCCGGAAGGTAGGAATTCCGATGCCGAGGTCTAGCCGGGTATTACATTCTTCCCCCCTTAAGAACATTCATCCCCGAATGTTCAACACACAAGCATAGCATGGCATAACACACATATCAACAAGGAAGCACATAACAACAAAAACACTAACCTTAAAAGAGATAGGGTTATTGCTGGAGCATAGACTCCCGTGTCTCCTAGGTACATTCTTCTATGTTGTGGTGATTCTAAAGGACTTTCACCATCGGGATTTCCTTGTTCCTCAGCTTTCTGATCTGCGTGTCTAGGATCCGCACTGGCTGCTCAATATAGGTGAGATCTCCTAGGATCTCCACACCAGGCTCATTAAGAACCTTGCCCGGATCTGACACGAACTTTCGTAACATGGAAACATGAAAAACCAGATGGATTCTCTCCATTAAAGCATGTAGGTCCAGCTTGTACGATACATTCCCAATCTTCTGCAAGATTTCAAAGGGTCCGATGTATCGTGGAGCTAGCTTACATTTCTTCCCAAAACGAATCACCCTTTTCATAGGAGACACCTTGAGCAACACCATATCTCCCTCCTGAAACTCTACATGCTTCCTGCGGACATCTGCATAACTCTTCTGCCGACTCACAGCAGTTCTGATTCTTTCTCTGATAATGGGCACTACTATGCTGGTGATCTCTACTAACTCAGGCCCCTAAGGCCCGTTCTCCCACTTCCTCCCAGTAGACAGGTGACCTGCACTTCCTTCCATACAAAGCTTCATATGGAGCCATCCCTATGCTAGCATGATAGCTGTTATTGTAGGCAAACTCCACCAAGGGTAGATGCTGCCTCCAAGAACCGCCAAAATCTAGCACACACATCCTAAGTATATCTTCAATAGCCTGGATGGTCCTCTCTGACTGTCCGTCCGTCTGTGGATGGAAAGTAGAGCTAAAGTCCAGCCTAGTACCCATAGCATTTTGTAGACTCCGCCAAAACCTGGAGGTGAACTGGGGTCCCCTATCTGACACTATTGAAACAGGAGCCCCGTGCAACTTGAGAACTTCATCAACATACACCTGCGCCAATTTATCCACAGAATAGCCACTCCTGACAGGGATGAAGTGAGCAGATTTGGTCAGTCTGTCCACAATCACCCATATGGAGTCTAGTCTGTTGGACGTTGCCGATAACCCTACCACGAAATCCATAGCTATATTTTCCCATTTCCATTCTGGAATCGGCAGTGGGTTAAGCATTCTAGCCGGCTTCTGATGTTCTAGCTTCACCCTCTGACAAACCTCACAGGCAGACACAAACGGTGCCACTCCTCTCTTCATAGCTGGCCACCAATAAACTCTCTTCAGATCTTGATACATCTTGGTGGCTCCAGGGTGAATGCTGTATCTGGCATTATGAGTGTAACGACCCGAAAATCGGACCGCTACCGGAGCTAGGATCCAGATCGACTTAAGGTCGCCGAGACCCATAGCAAGCCTACTATATATCCTGTACACCTGATAAAATCCTATACATGATCAACATTCATAAAAAAACTTTAAACTTTTTATACACCAAGCTTGACCTGTGCATGCACCATAACTGTAAATATAAAACCCCACACTAGAGCCCTCATCAAATGCTCTAGCGGGATAGCATATCATATGTTAAGCCTGGTTCAACATAACTCATCCTTAAAATATTAACATAAGATCATGTACAAAAAGGAATTAACCATACATTAAGGCCAAGCACAATATCAAATCCTCATTACATCACTGGACAATACCTTACATTACATTACATCATTTTACATATCATGTCCACTACTAATATATTACATATACATAGCTTTTACCCTTGACGACTTCCCGGTCTATCCTGAACCTGCAAACCTGGGGGTTAGGGAAAAGGGTGAGCTACTAAAGCCCAGTGAGCAGAACAATAAAACAATTTAAATAACATATGCTTCCATGAAATGCATCACATCACAAACAAATCACATTAAGGATGGACTTGTCACCAATGGCCCTCTACATAATCCAATGTGCCCGGCCCACAACGGGAGCTCCTCAGGACTTTCGCTTAACATATCATAACATAACATATCCAATGTGCCAGGAGCATAGAATGGGCCTCGACCTGGACTTCCATACCGTATCATATCATATCATATCATATCAAGGGCCAATGGGTCATCCAACATCCATCCACATCACCATCATATTATGCAATGCGTCATATTCGTGAATTCTAATGTAATACAACCTATTACATACATGGCATTCATGATGCATGAACATGCTTAAAAGTTTAATTGCTTTGAAATAAAAAGAGTTGTGTTCTACTCACCTCTGGCTGACTCAGAAACAGCTAACATTGCTGGCCTCCTCGGTTCCTCGAGTTCGAACCTACACAGGCGGACTCAAATGAGGGACCAAACAAACTCTAAACATATCCCCAAAAACCCCCTAAAACATCATAAAACATTCATAGAAAACATGCAAAGGAAGGCTGAACAGGGGACTTTCGGCGGCAGGTTCGGCGGCCGAAGGTCCCTCCAGAGTCGAAAGTTAGACACTTTTGGGGGCAGGGTTCGGCGGCCGAAAGTCCTTCCAGAGCCGAAAGTCACAACCTTCGGGGGCAGGTTCGGCGGCCGAAACTCCTTTCCAGAGCCGAAAGTCCAAACTTTCGGGGGCGAGCTTAGGCGGCCAAAACTGCCTCCACAGGCAGGTTCGGCGGCCGAACCTGGGCTCTCCCAAAGGGCAGAACCCGATTCTGCCTTGCAAATCCAGCCACCCACAACAACCCAACATGCATCAAACTATACTAAAACATACATAAACACATTTCCAAGCATATAGGGGCATAAAACTAACCTATACCCCAACAAACATCACATTAAGCATACATTTAACAATAACCACACATAAACCCTAACATGCATCAAAAACCCCTTAACCCTTCATAAAACTTACTTAAAAACATAAGAGAAGATAGGATCTACACTTACCTCTTGAAGATTGAGAGGAGAGGTGATCCAAACTTGGAGATTGGGAGAAATCGAGCTCCGGGGGTCTCCAAGCTTCAAAAACTTGATCTTAGCTTAAAAATCTTCAAAACAAAGTAAAAAATCATCAAAACTTGAAGGGATTGAAGGAAAACAACAAATCAACCATGGAAGGGCGAAATCTCACCTATGCCCGAAAATAGAGAGAAAAAACTCGCCCATTTTCAGACAAGGGGCCTTTTATAAGTGGTTGGCCAGACCACCTTAGGGGGCCAAAGGTGCCTCCACAAGAGGCCAATGTTTGGCGGCCGAACCTGGCTTTTTCCTTCATTGGTCTTTTCTTTCAAAACTCAATTTCTTTCTTTATTAAAACTATAAAAACACATAAAAATACTTTAGAAAACCATATTTTACCCTTCTAGAGGGTTCTGACACCCGAGATTCCGCCGGAAAGAGGGAATTCCGATGCCGAAGTCTAGTCGAGTATTACAATGAGCTTCTCTCATAATGTCTCCTTTCAGACTCACGTCATCTGGTACACATAACCTGTTCCCATAGCGGAGGATCCCTTTACTGTCAAATTTGAACTCATCATTCTTGTCTGCTTGAACTGCTCTGGCTATCTTCACCAACTCGGGGTCCTCATGCTGTTTCTGAGCCACCTGCTCCAGAAACATGGGTGTCACTCTCATCTGAGCTATCAAAGCACCTGTACCAGACAACTCCAACTGCAGCCCTTCATTAATGAGCTTGTAGAATTCCCTCACCACCGGTCTCCTCTCTACTGTAATATGTGATAGACTGCCAAGTGATTTCCGACTAAGGGCATCTGCCTCAACATTTGCCTTACCCGAATGGTACTGAATTTTGCAATCATAGTCACTAAGCAGTTCTACCCATCTTCTCTGCCTCAGATTCAACTCTCTCTGACTCAAGATGTACTGCAAGCTCTTATGATTTGTAAAGATCTCACATCTTATCCCATACAAGTAATGCCTCCACATCTTAAGTGCAAAGATTACAGCTGCCATCTCTAGATCATGTGTAGGATAATTCAACTCATGCCTCTTCAGCGGCCTAGAAGCATAAGCAATTACCCTCTCATTTTGCATCAACACACAACCTAGTCCCACATAGGACGCATCACAAAACACTGTGAAGTTTTCATTACTCGTAGGCAGAGTTAACACCGGTGCTGACGTTAACCTTTTCTTCAGCTCTTCAAAACTCTCTTCACACTGATCAGACCACACAAACCTCTGGTTCTTCTTGGTCAATATGGTCATAGGAGCGGCAATTTTGGAGAAGTCTTGGACGAACCTCCTGTAGTAACCTGCCAAACCCAGAAAACTTGTAATCTCTGTAACTGTA
Source organism: Manihot esculenta (assembly GCF_001659605.2). NCBI lineage: Eukaryota > Viridiplantae > Streptophyta > Magnoliopsida > Malpighiales > Euphorbiaceae > Manihot > Manihot esculenta. The sequence goes on along the minus strand of NC_035176.2, from coordinate 30,944,280 downwards.
GTGGGTCTGGGCCAGTTAGCTACAGCTTCTACCTTATTGGGGTCCACTTCAATTCCTTTTTCTGATACAACATGCCCCAAGAATGAGATGCTCCTCAACCATAATTCACACTTGGAGAACTTGGCATACAGGCCGTGCTCCCTCAGGGTCTGCAGAACTATTCTCAGATGATGGGTATGCTCCTCTGCGTTTCTGGAATACACTAAGATATCATCAATGAAAACAATAACAAAGTGATCCAGATACTGGTTGAAAACTCTATTCATGAGGTCCATGAATGCTGCAGGGGCATTGGTTAGCCCAAACGGCATTACTAGGAATTCATAATGCCTATATCTGGTCCTGAACGCCGTCTTCGGCGCATCTTCTTCCTTGATTCTTAACTGGTGATACCCGGATCTCAAATCTATCTTGGGGAAACAACCTGCTCCTGCTAGCTGGTCAAATAGATCGTCGATCCTAGGTAACGGATACTTGTTCTTGGTAGTGACTTTGTTCAACTGCCTGTAGTCGATACAAAGTCTAAAGGATCCATCCTTCTTCTTTACAAACAGTACTGGAGTACCCCAAGGTGAGGTACTCGATCGGATGAAACCCTTATCTACCAACTCTTGCAACTGCTCCTTTAGCTCCTTCAACTCTGCAGGTGCCATCCTGTAGGGAGGGATAGAGATTGGTCTGGTTCCAGGCATCACTTCTATTTCGAACTCTATCTCCCTAGCAGGTGGTAGTCCTGGAAGCTCGTCTGGGAAGACATCTAGAAACTCCCTAACCACGGGCACTGAGGCGGGCTCCCTGACCTGACTATCAAGCTCTCTCATATGAGCTAGAAACCCCTGACAACCCCATCCTGAGCAACCTACGAGCCTATAGGGCTGATATCAAACCTCTAGGTGTACCCCTCCTGTCTCCCCTGAAGACAACCTTTGACCCATCCTGACCTCTGAACCTGACTACCTTGTCTCTGCAGTCTAAGGTAGCACCATGAGTAGATAGCCAATCCATCCCTAGAATGACATCAAAATCCGTCAAGTCTAGAACCACAAGGTCGGCTGGAAGGCATCTACCCTCAACAAACACTGGACTATATCGGTAGACTGACTCTGCCACTGATGGATCGCACTTGGGTCCACTGACCCAAAGGGGACACTCTAACCCAGAGACTATCAAACCCAACCTCTCTATGGCTCTCGAAGCAACAAAAGAATGAGAAGCACCAGGGTCCATTAAAGCATACACATCTGAACAACCAATGATGAGATTACTTGACACTACGGTGTTTGACGTGTTAGCCTCCTGCTGTGTCATAGTGAAGATCCGAGCTGGAGCTGATGGACCTTCACCCCGGGAACCTGCTGAAGAAGAGGCTGCCCCTCTCCCTCTGCCTCTACCACTGCCCTGAGTCATGGCTGGAGCTACTGGCTGAGCCACACTACCTGAAGCCGTCTGCTGAGATCGAGCCAACAAGGTCGCATTGGGACACTCCCGTGCCATGTGCCCCTCCTGCCCACATCTAAAGCAGGCTGTAGACCCCAACCGACAGACCCCCTTGTGCAGCTTCCCACACCTCATGCATCCTGAACTGTTAGAGCCAGAGCTTGAGCCACCTCCCATTCCCAAACCAGACTTTAACCTGTTCCAGAACTTGCTCTTCTTGGACTTGGATCTGTCCCACTTTTTACCCTTCGGGGCGGCTGCATTCAGAGAGGAGAGATCAATATTCCCTGTACCTGGGGTCTTAGAACCCGAGGGCTGTGCCACGTGCTGTTTCACTGTTCTTTGAATGATGGCACTAGCCTCCATCTTTCTCGCTGCATCCACAATAGAGTGGAAGCTCTCCCTCTCTGCTGGTAGGATCAGGGAGGAATACCTAGGGTGGAGCCTCATGGTATACCTCCTGGCCTTCTTCTGATCTGTGTCATATGCCTGACCCATATACTGCAGCAACTCCAAGAACTTATCGGTGTACTCATCAACACTCATATCCTCCATCTGTCTCAACTGCTCAAACTCAACAACCTTTAGCTCCCTTGAACTATCCAGAAAAGCCCATCCAGTAAACTCATTGGCAAACTCCTCCCAGGATAGGCTGTCCAACCTCGGGTCCACATAATTTTTAAACCACTCTCGTGCTTTCTTTCATTTCAATGTGAACCTCGCCATCTGAATGGCTCTACTGTCATTAGCTCCCAGCTCACCTATTATCATTTTGATCGTTTTGAGGTACTCAAACGGATCATCACCTGTCTTGAACTTGGGAGCATCCAGCTTCAGGTAATTTGTCATCTTCACTTTGCTCCCCACAGATGAGCTAGGTTTGGGTGTTTCGATTTCAGGGGCTACAGGTTCTGTGGGTGGTGGAGGAGGTGCAGCATTCCCTGGGTTAGGGTTTGCTGTATTTGGGTCGAAGGGTGAGGGTGGATACATAGGGTACTGTGGGTATGGTGGGTAAAAAGGAGGATAAGGCATGAAGGAGGGATATGAGTTAAAGCTGGAGTAATCCGATGTACCCCCCATCGGATACCCTGGGCCCTGTGGAAAGGGTTGATAGGGTGGGTAACCAAACCCCGAGGCTTGAGCGCCTCCTTGCGACTCTCCCATGCCCTCTTCTAACACACTCATGCCTAAGCTACCATCTCTTCTCTGTTCATCCTCCTCTGATCCCCTTACATCAGTTGACATTCCACCCTGAACTGTTCCCCTCCTGCTTACATCAAAAGACCTTCCAGGGTCCCTTGACGTTCCCTCTCTACTTGATCTATAAGACATTGTCCTTGACAAAGCAGGGGGACGGGCATCCATGCCCTCATTTTTCAGTGGAGCTCCTGTCAATCTAGCGGATCGACGTGAGCCTCTCATCCTGCTTCTGAAAATGACATAAACATTAACATCATATGGTTCATGTGGAAACACATGAACCCACATCATACATAGCATATCATTAATGCACATGCATATCATTATGGCATTTCACATCATCCTCAAGACAGGACTCTATCTCCCATCCTAGTGGACATGATTTTTCCTATTGTGCTTGCCCTTCTAGAATATCTATGAGCCCGACACTCTCTAGGTCTGACCATATGAACCTAGGGCTCTGATACCACTCTGTAACAACCCGAAAATCGGACCGCTACCGGCACTAGGATTCAGATCGACTTAAGGTCATCGGAACCCATAGCAAGCCTAACATACATCCTGTCATACCTGATGAATCCCATACATGATTAACATTTTCATAAAAACTTAAACTTTTCATACACCAAGCTTGACCTGTGCATGCACCAAAACTGTATACATAAAAACCCCATACTAGAGCCCTCATCAAATGCTCTAGTTGGGTCAACATTTCATACATCAAGCTTGGTTCAACATATATCATCATTAAAAACATTTCATAAAGATCATGTACTAAAATGAATTAACCATACATTAGGGCCAAGCACAATACTAATCCTCATTACATTACTATACAATACCTTATATTACATTACATGTCATTTCATGTCCACTACTAATCTATTACATATACAACGCCTTTAACCTTGCTGACTTCTTGTACTATCTCTAACCCTGCAATCTGGGGGTTAAGGGAAAGGGGTGAGCTACTAAAGCCCAGTGAGCAGAACAGTAAAAACAATTTAATAAAACACATGCTTTCATGAAATGCGTCACAACACAAACAATTCACAACAAGGATGGACTTGTCACCAATAACCCTCTACATAATCCAATGTGCCTGGCCCTCGATGAAGCTCCTCAGGACTTCCTCTTAAACATAACATAATGCCAGGATGCATGGAATGGGCAGTCCTGGACTTCCTTACAAAATGTCGGGACGCGTGGAATGGGCAGCCCTGGACTTCCTTATCCGTCATAACATATCGTATCATCTCGAGGGCTAATAGGTCATCTAATATCCATCCACATCAACAACAAATCATGCAATGCATCATATTCATGAATTCTAATGCAACAACCTAATACATAAACATGGTATCCATGATGCATGAGCATGCTTAAAAGTCTGATTGCTTTAAAAATGAAAGAGTTATGTTCTACTCACCTCTGGCTGATACTGAAACAGCTAACACTGCTGACCTCCTTGGTTCCTCTGGTCCGATCCTACACAGGTGGACTCAAATGAAGGACCAAACAAACTCTAACATGACTCTAAACAACTCCCTAAAAATCCCCTGAAACATCATAAAACATGCATGCAGAACAAGCAAAGGAAGGCTGGGCATGGGACTTTCGACGGCAGGTTTGGCGATCGAAGGTCCCTACAAATCCGAAAGTCAGGCACTTTCGGGGGCAGGTTCGGCGGCCGAAACTCCTCTTGTAATTAGACTCCAGCATTGGAATTCCTACCGTCCGGCGGAATCTCGGATGTCGAAAACCTCTAGAAGGGTAAAATATGTTTTTTCTAAAATATTTTCAAGTGTTTTAAGGTTTTAAGTAAGAAAGAAATTGAGTTTTTGAAAGAAAAGTACCATGGAGGAAAATCCAGGTTCGGCCGCCGAACCTCATGTTCGGCCGCCGAACTTGGTGGAGTTTTGGAGTCACCTTTGGCTTCCGAAGGTGGTCTGGCCAGCCACCTATAAAAGGCCCCATGTCCGAAAATGGGCGAGTTTTCTCCTCCATTTTCGGGCAAAGGTGAGTTCATGCCCTTCCATGGTTGGTTTTGAGGTTTTCCTTCAAATCCTACAAGTTTCTAACAAGTTTTAACTTGGTTTAGAAGATTTTGAGCTCAAATCGAAGTTGTGAAGCTTGGAGACCTCCGGAACTCATTTTCCCAAAATCTCCAAGTTGGGTCACGTCTTCTCTCGATCTTCAAGAGGTAAGCGTTGATCCTCGCCTCCTTCGATGTTTTAAATAAGTTTTATGAAGGTTTATGGGGTAGAAATGCATGTTTAGTTTAGTTATAAAAATGTTAGGGTTTATATAGATTTGAGGATAAATGTATGTAATGTGATGTTATGTTGTTGTTTGTTGGGGTATAGGATAGTTTGAGACCCCTATATGCTTATGAATGTGTTTATGCATGTTTAGGAGTGTTGTGGTTGAGTTTGGAAGGTTTGGGAGGCAAAATGTGTATAAGGGCTGAGTTCTGCCACTTCTGGAAGAACTCAGGTTCTGCAGCCGAAGGCACTTTCGGCCGCCTAACCTGCCTGTGGAGGCAAACTTTTGGCTGCCGAACCCTGCCCCCGAAAGTTGAACTTTCGGCTCTGGAGGGGAGTTTCGGCCATCGAAGGTGCATGATTTTCGTCTCTGGAAGGGACTTTCGGCCGCCGAAGGTGCCGCCGAAAGTGGCTGAGTTTCGGCTCTGGAGGGACTTTCGGCCGCCGAACCTGCCGCCGAAAGTGCCCTGTTCAGCCTTCCTTTGCATGATTTCTATGATATTTTAGGGGATTTTTGGGGAGTAGTTTAGAGTTATGTTAGTGTATGTTTGGTCCCTCATTTTGAGTCCACCTGTGTAGGTTCGGACCCGAGGAACCGAGGACCCCAGCAGTGAGCTAGCTGCTTCAGAGTCAGCCTGAGGTGAGTAGAATGAATCTTTATGTACCAAATTCAATCAGTTTTGAGCATGTTCATGCATCATGAATACCATGTTATTTACTAGGTTGTTTGCATTAGAATCCACGAATATGTTGCATTGCATATTATGATGTTGATGTGGATGGATGTTGGATGACCCATTAGTCCTCGATATGATGAGATATGATATGATATGATATGATATGGAAGTCCAGGTGTGGCCTGCACTACGCCTCTGGCACAATGTAAGAGAAAGTCCGGGTGTGGCCTGCACTACGCCCCCGGCACGATTGGATATGTATGATATGTTATATATAAGAGAAAGACCAGGTGTGGCCTACACTACGCCCCTGGCATGATTGGATTATGTAAAGGGCTATTGGTGACAAGTCCATCCTTGATGTGATTTGTTTGTTGTAATTGGAACAATTGGTACTCATTCTCACCAGACTATTCCCTTAAAGTGGGAGGTCAAGGGTTCGAGCAGTGGGGGAGGCGACCTAATTCCCAGAGGAAGGAATTGGGCCAAATCCACTCGGGCTAGGGCGGGCCGTAATGGCTCCCCCGAGGGACAAATCCTGCCAGGAACCCGTGAGGGTGAATGGATGTTAAGAGCTGTTCATACGCCAGTGGAAAGCCCGAGGTGGCAAGAGGCCAGGCGAGGGATAGCCCTGGGCCGTGAGCGGTAACAGTGCCGGGGATCACGTCCGGGCTGTTACATAAAAAGGCGCCTTTTTATGTAACAGCCCGGACGTGATCCCCGGCACTGTTACCGCTCACAGCCCGTGACCTACCTCTGGGCCCAGCCACTGTGAGTAGCTCTTAACATCCCTTCACCCTCACGGGTTCCAGGCAGGATTTGTCCCCTTGGGTTCTCGTCAAACGCATCCTTCCCCAAGTGGATTTGGCCCAAATTTCCCTTAGGAAATTAGGTCGCCTCCCCCACTGCTCGAACCCTTGACCTCCCACTTTAAGGGAATAGTCTGGTGAGAGTGAGTACCAATTGTTCCAATGGTACAATTGGTACTCACTCTCACCAGACTATTCCCTTAAAGTGGGAGGTCAAGGGTTCGAGCAGTGGGGGAGGCGACCTAATTTCCTAAGGGAAATTTGGGCCAAATCCACTTGGGGAAGGATGCGTTTGACGAGAACCCAAGGGGACAAATCCTGCCTGGAACCCGTGAGGGTGAAGGGATGTTAAGAGCTACTCACAGTGGCTGGGCCCAGAGGTAGGTCACGGGCTGTGAGCGGTAACAGTGCCGGGGATCACGTCCGGGCTGTTACATTTGTGATGTGATGTATTTCATGAAAGCATGGATTTTAATATAATGTTTTACTATTCTGCTCTCTGGGCTCTAATAGCTCACCCCTTTCCCTTAACCCCCAGGTTTGCAGGTTCGGGATAGGCAAGGAAGTCATCAAGAGTAGAAGTATTATGTATGTAATAGTTAGTTGTGGACATAAAAGATATTGTAATGTATTGTATAAATTTGTATTGAGGTTTAGTATTGTGCTTGGCCCTAATGTTATGTTAATCTCCTTTTGCACATGATCGTTATAAAATGTTTTAATGTTAAGAAATGTTAGACCAAGCTTGATGTATGATATGATGTCCCACTAGAGCATTTGATGAGGGCTCTTGTGTGGGGTTTATGTTATGGTTATGATGTATGCAGGTCAAGCTTGGTGAATGAAAAAGTTTAAAATTTTTATGTAAATGTTTGATCATGTATGGGATTATAAGGTATGCCAGGTTGTATGTTAGGCTTGCTACGGGTCCCGCGACCTTAAGTCGATCTGGACCCTAGTGCCAGTAGCGGTCCGATTTCGAGTCGTTACACCTCTCCAGAGCCGAAAGTCCAAACTTTTGGAGGCGAGTTTAGACGGCCTAAAGCTGCCTCCATAGGCAGGTTCGGCGGCCGAACATGGCTTCAGCAGCCGAACCTGGAATCTCCAGAATGGCAGAACTCGATTCGCCTCTTTCATCTAGCCTCCCAAAACCCTCAAAACTCATACTCAACGCTCAAAAGCATGCATAAACACATCATCAAACATATAGGGGCATAAAACTAGCCTATACCCCAACAAACATCACATTTCTCATTAAACTAACATAACCCTAACATTTTACATCTACTATAAACATGCATTAAACACCCTTAAAACCCCTCAAAACTTACTTAAAACATAAAAGAAGGTGAGGATCTACGCTTACCTCTTGAAGATCGAGAGGAGAGGTGATCCAAACTTGGAGATTGGGAGAAATCGAGCTCCGGGGGTCTCCAAGCTTCAAAACTTTGATCTTAGCTTAAAATCTTCAAAAAAAAGGTAAAAACTCATCAAAACTTGAAGGAAATGAAGGAAAACACAAAATCAACCAAATGAGGGCGAAATCGCACCTATGCCCGAAAATAGAGAGAGAAAACTCGCCCATTTTCGGACAAGGGGCCTTTTATAGGTGGCTAGCCAAACCACCTTCGGGGGCCAAAGGTGCTTCCGCAAGAGCCCAATGTTCGGCGGCCAAACATGAGGTTCGGCGGCCGAACCTAGCTTTTCCCTCCTTGGTCTTTTCTTTCAAATCTCAATTTCTTTCTTCATTAAAACCATAAAAACATATAAAAATATTTTAGAAAACCTTTATTTTACCCTTCTAGAAGGCTCCGACATCTGAAAATTCTGGATTCCAACGGAGATTCCGCCGGAAGGTAGAAATTCCGATGCCAGGGTCTAGCCGGGTATTACAAAGTTGCATAAATATTGAAAAATAGAAATTTAACAATAGAGTTTTTAAATCTCCCAATTCATCACAACTGAAATTTTCCCAACTTCAACTAGAGATCAAGGTGTTTAGCCACTCATGGTGGACAAAGAACACATAAATGAGAAAGAAGAAAAAGGGAGGAAGAGTTGCTGCCGAAAATCTGATCTGATTGTGAAGATATCTTTGTTGTTTAGTGTTGTCCCCTTTTATAGGTGAGAAGTCCTAATCCTTCTTGGAGTTGAAATTCTATTTTGACTTGGTCTTTGATGGTCTTTGATTCCTTCTTTATCTTGTATTTTAGCATAAATAGATCTCCTTTGGTGAAGGATTCCCTTTGGTGCGGTTGTTGAAGTGTCCTAGAATTGGTCTTATGGTGTTTGAAGTAGATAGGACTCTAACACTTTTGAATATTTGAATTTTCTGCTTTTCCCGCACTGCTAAATTTCTTTGCTGGAGTCAGTTGATTTGGGCAAATTGATCACTTGCCCAAATCCTCTGTGTGAGTCACTTCCTGTTTTCTGCTTCAGCTTTCTTCAGGCGATTTGGCCAATCGATCGGGGCAAATCGTTTTTGGGCACATCAAGTCTTGAGTGTTCAGTTTTCTCTCCTGCAGGTGTTCAAGTCATCCTTTTGAGGCTGATTTGGCCAAATCACTTTGACCAAATCGATTTTTAAGTTTTTTCTGTAGATTTTCTCCAAACTTCCATTTTCTTCCTTTTCTGCAAAATTATCATAAAAATATAAATTAAACTAGAAAAATGCATATTTAAACAGCACTAATGATAATAAAAATGTGGCTAAATTATGCTTGATCAGGTGGTATTCTCAATGAACTATATATTATTGGACCTAAGTGTTCTAATCGTTATTTTGATGACTAATAAATAATTGGTGTGCTACTAATTATTTTCAAAAGTGTTTGTATGAACTTGTAGGTCCCTTATTAAAATAAAGAAAATTGCTTCATTTTCAAGAATGAAAAGTGTCAAATTTGAAATTATACCACAAGAAAGGGATCAAAATAGAATTTTTACTTTATGCATTGTCAATTTCAATTAATTAATTGTGTTGACTCAAGTTTTCTTTTAATCCTAAAAACTTATAAATATGATCAAGTTTTAAGTAATTATTTTTGAGACCAAAATAAAATTATTCAAAAGGAGTGCTTTTAAATTTATTTTTTATTAAAATAAAATATCTCAAAATATAGGTTGCAAGAATTCAACGGATTGAAAAACGGAGTTTTATAGCCTAAGTTACGATTTTTCAAAAATTTAATGAAATATTTTTGTGCCCCCTAAAGTTAAATGTTCGGCTTCCGAAAATAAAGGTACAGAGGCAAAAGTCCTAAATGTTCAGCCACCGAATATAGACTTTAAGTCATCGAAAGTCGATTTTCAATATGCCCCATAAAGTGTCACTTTCGGCTTCCAAAAGTGAAGGTACAGAGGCAAAAGTCCCAAATGTTTGGCCGTCGAAAGTCTATTTTCAAGAAGTTGTTCTTCACATCTAAAGGTTCAGCCGCTGAACTTTAATCTTAGATCACCGAACCTGAGTTTTTCTGAGCACAAAATAACGGCTAATTCAGTACACAAATGGCTTTATTTGCATTTATTGTATCTCCAATGGCATATTTATGTCAGAACTATAAATATAATGTGTTTTTAATCTGGAAGAAGTTACAATAACCATTTAAGCAAACAATTATTGAGATTCAAGTTTTTTACACTCTTTCTCTCTCTAAACCTTGAGCCATAGCATTAATTTCTTGAAAGCTTGCCTTGAGTTGTAATTGTTTTGTATTTTAAGATTGAGTGAAGGTTGTTGAGTAAATTTATTATAGTGGGTGTGATTTTGAGCAAAGGATTACTATTGTGAGAGAAAGAGAATTGTAAAGAGTAAGAGTTTTGATCTAGAATTGTAAAGGGTTTTAATCTTCACTCAAAGAAAATTTGATAGTGGAGTTGAACTCTCAAGGAGGGCCTTGAGGAGAGGACGTAGGCTTGAGATGGCTGAACATCTATAAATCATTGTGTTCATTATTCTCTTCCTTTCTTATTCCTTTTAATTTGTGTTTTTACCTTTAAACCTTTTTTTTATAAACCCAATTCACCTTCCCTCTTGGGCTGTTTTAAGGGACAACAAGTAGTATTAGAGTTAAGTCTCCTTATCTTGAAGATTTAATCATCTTGAAGTAAAGATCGGATGGCAACTCTCAATGCTTTAAGAAGGTCAATCGGTTGTGAGACTACCCTTCTTTGATGGGAATGACTTTCTATATTGAAAAAACAGAATGTATTATTTTCTTAAATCGAAAGGAGTTGATTGATGGGATATTGTAGAGAATGGTCCTTTTTTTCGAACAAAAGTGATAGAAGGAAAGTAAGAGCAAAAATCTAAGAGTGAATGGAGTGAAAGGGATAACAAGTGGAATCAGAGTTAAGTCTCCTTATCTTGAAGATTTAATCATCTTGAAGTAAAGATTGGATGGCAACCCTCAATGCTTAAGAAGGTCAATCGGTTGTGAGACTATCCTTCTTTGATGGGAATGACTTTCTATATTGGAAAAACAGAATGTATTATTTTCTTAAATCTGAAGGAGTTGATTGATGGGATATTGTAGAGAATGGTCCTTTTTTTCGAACAAAAGTGATAGAAGGAAAGTAAGAGCAAAAACCTAAAAGTGAATGGAGTGAACTAGAGAAGAGAAGGGTAGCCCTTAATGACAAAGCCATTCACATTTTATTTTGTGCTCTTAGTAGAAGTGAGTACAATAAAGTATGTATAAAGTCTACCGCCAAGGAGATTTGAGAAGCTTTGGTTGTCACTCATGAAGGTACCAATCAAGTCAAAGAAAACAAGAAGAAATCCCTTATCTACCAATATGAGTTGTTCAAAATGAAATCCGATGAAACTATTAGGCAAATATATGATAGGTTTATTAAAATCATTGGAGGGATGAAATCTCTTAGGAAGACATTCACAAATAAGGAATTGGTAAAGAAAATTCTTAGATGTCTATCTAAGGAATGGCTACCAAAGGTAACCTCATTAAAGGATGCTAAAGACTTGAGTAAGGTACAATTGAATGAACTTTTGGGAAACCTCATTGATTATGAAATGACTCTAAAGAGAGAGCAAGTGGAGGAACCTAGTTAAAGTGAAAAGGAACATCACTCTAAGGATATCCTTCGAAGACACTAGTGAGGAAGAAGAAGAGATAAGTGAAGAATAATTAGCCTTGGTGACTAGGAGGATAAGAAAATTTTGAAAAACCTCATTGATTATGAAATGACTCTAAAGAGAGAGCAAGTGGAGGAACCTAGCAAAGTAAAAAGGAACATCGCTCTAAGGGTATCCTCCGGAGACACTAGTGAGGAAGAAGATGAGATAAATGAAGAAGAATTAGCCTTGGTGACTAGGAGGATAAGAAAATTTCTCTATCAAAAAGTTCATCCCAAAGAAGAATTTTAGAAAGGAAAAAGGAGAATCAAGCAAAAAGAAAGCGGTCATTTGTTATGAGTGCAATAAATCGAGTCACTACAAAGTAGATTATTCCAAGTTGAAGAAGCCCATCAAAATGTTCAAGAAGAAGGCCTTCAAAGCAATATGGGATGAGTCAAGTGACATCAAAGAGGAGGACGTTGGCGATGAAGTTGCCGATATGTGCTTTATGACTTTAGAGAAAAGCTCCGATGAGGTAACTATTCTTCATGACATTACTTTATGTGATGATTATGTGCTGATGATATTGAATTTTCATATGATTAACTTATCAATGCTTTAAAATTGATGAATGATGAACTTGAAAAGAGTCATAAGAAAAATAAAATTTTGAAAAGTGAGTTAGCTAGCTTAAAAAGGGAAAGTGAAAACTCACCTAAGGAATATTTACCCTCAAATGATCATTTACAAAAATCCTTAGATAAGCTCTCATTAGAAAATAAAAATTTTAAAAATGAAATCCTTGAGTTGAAATTTTATCTTTCAAAATTTTTAAAAGGTAAGGACAAACTTGATGAAATATTAGACTCTCAAAGGTCTCCTGGCATCAAGTATAGCTTTGGCTATGATAAATCAACTCAAACAAATCATTCTAAAACTATTTTTTGTTAAATCTACTAACTTAAATGAACCTAAGGTATCTAGCTCTAATGGAAATATACCTAAAGCTTCTAGTAGTAATGTAGCTAAAAGGAATACACATGTATACCAGTCCACTAGTCACAATGTTCATATAAGACACACACTTAGAGAATTTGCATATGAACAAAATGATCATTATAGAGTATACATTTCTATTTCACATAATCATCACACTCATCATGCCTCTTGCTCACAGGCTTATAATAGACAAGGGAGAAATGGCTACATGAAAACTCAAACCCACTCACTCACCTATGGACTTAGAACAAGAAGGTTCAATGGTCATTGTCACTATTGTGGCAAGTGTAGTTATACCAACTATAGGTGTACTGTTAGAAAGTACATATTGGATATGGAAGCATATGAAAATTGAAAAATGAAATGACTAACCCCCAAGGACCCAAGTACATTTAGGTACCTAAAAGTATTTGAATCTCTTTTTTTAGGTGTGCTTGAAATTCTCAAAGATTAAAAGCAAATGGTATTTAGATAGTGAATGTTTAAGGCACATGACCGGAAATTCAAGTCACTTCATCTCTCTTGAAAAAGACGGTAGTGAACAAATAACCTTTGGAGATAATGGAAAAGGTAAAATTATTGGAATAGGTAAGGTCGGTAAGGAAAACTCTTCTATCCTTGATAAAGTTCTCTTAATTGATGGCTCGAAGCATAATTTGTTAAGTGTAAGTCAATTATGTGAAAGAGATTGTAGAGTTATCTTTGAACCAAAATCATGTTTTGTCGTTAGAATGTCGGATAACGAAATAGATGGTGAAAGAGTTGAAAATATCTATCTTATTGATTTACAAGTCATGACTAACCTAGATATGAAGTATTTTGTTTCTATTAGTGATAATTCTTGGATTTGGTATAGAAGGCTTTCTCATGCTAGCAAGGATCTTCTCAAGGACTTGAGCAAGGATGAGCTAGTTGATGGTCTTCCAAAGATCAAATATGAAAAATGACAAAATGTGTGATGCATGTCAAATGGGTAAACAAGTTAAAAGCTCTTTTAAATCCATTAATAAGGTAATCACTTCTAGATCTTTACAACTTTGGCATATGGATTTATTTGGTTCAACTAGAGTAGCTAGCCTTGGTGGCATGCATTATGGGTTTGTTATAGTAGATGACTACTTTATGTATAATTAGATTGTGTTCCTTGCTCATAAGGATAATTGTTTTGATGCCTATAAGAGTTTTATGAAGAAAGTTCAAAATGAAAAGAGTTTTCAAATTTCTTCAATAAGGAGTGATCATGGTAGAGAATTTAAAAATGAGAAGTTTGAAATCTTTTGTAATAAGTTAGGAATCACTCATAATTTTTCATCTCCTAGGACTCCCCAACAAAATGGTGTTGTTGAAAGAAAAAATAGAACTCTTTTAGATATGGGAGGACTATGTTAAGAGAATATAATCTACCTACTTATTTTTGGGCAGAAGCCATTAATATGGTTATTATGTTTCAAATAGAGTTTTAATTAGATATCTTTTAAATAAAACCTCTTATGAGCTTTGAAATGGAAAAAAACTTAAAGTTGGTTATTTTAGAGTTTTTTGTTGTAAATGCTTTATCTTAAACAATAAGGATAGTTTGGATAAATTTGACTCTAAAATCGATGAAGGTATCTTCTTAGGATACTCTACATCTAGTAAATCATATAGAGTATTCAATAAGAGAACCTTGATAGTTGAAGAGTCGGTGCATGTTGTCTTTTATGAATCTAATCCCTTTGCTCCTAAAAAAGAGATAACTTGTAATGATGATCTTGTAGATAACCTTGATGAGTTGACCATTGAAAATTCTCAACCTCATGGAGATCAAAGTCAACCCAAAGAGGATTCAATGGAGGCAAAGGAAGATGAGATTGGACTCCAAGAGCAACAAATGCAAATTACACAAAGTCAAGGAGTCCAAAATGACTTGCCAAAGGATTGAACCTATAAGAAGGATCACCCCAAGGACCAAATAATTGGTGATGCATCACAAGGGGTAACAACTAGATCTTCTATTAGACATGTATGTAATAACATTACATTCATATCTCATATAGGACCTAAGTGTAACGATCCGAAAATCAGACCGCTACCGGCGCTAGGATCCAGATCGGCTTAAGGCCGCCGGGATCCGTAGCAAGCCAAACATTCATCCTGCATACCTGTATAATCCCATACATGATCAACAATTACATAAAAATTTAAAACTTTCTCATTTAATCATTCATTCATTCATTCATTCTTTCATTTATTCTTTCATTCATTCTTTCACCAAGCTTAACTTGTGCATGCACAAATCATAACATACATTAAGCTTGGTTTACAATAATCATCATTAAACATTTAAGATCATGTACTAGAAAGGGATTAACATCATACTATGGTCAAGCACAACTCTAAACTTCCATAAGCATCATTACATTACATTTCTATACTATACTTTTACATTACATCATATTCATGTCCACATCTAGCTATTACAATAACATAACTCTACTCCTGCTGACCTCCTGGTCTACCCTGTACCTGCAAACCTGGGGGTTAAAGGAGAGGGGTGAGCTATAAAGCCCAGTGAGCAGAATAAATAAACATTCAATTTAAATTTCATGCTTTCATGAAATGCAACACATCACAAACAAATCACATCAAGGATGGATTTGTCACCAATAGTCCTCTACATAGTCCAATCGTGCCAGGGGCGTAGAATGGACCTCACTGGTCTTTCTCTTAACATAACATAGCATAGCATAACATTCCATAGTGCCAGGGGCATAGAATGGGCCTCACTGGTCTTTCTCTTAACATAGTGCCAGGGGCGTAGAATGGGCCTGTAACGACCCGAAAATCAGACTGCTACCGGCGCTAAGATCCAGATCGGCTTAAGGCCGCCGGGACCCGTAGCAAGCCTGACAAACAACCTGTAAACCTGTTTAATCCCATACATGATCAACAACTTACATAAAAATTTAAAACTTTTCTTTCATTCATTCTCTCATACACTAAACTCAACCTGTGCATGCACTAAACATAAACAATCCATAAATATTGACCCCTCTTAGGGATCTCATCAGTACCCCAATGGGTGACATAACCTGTGTTGAGTTGGTTTACATAAACATCATAAAATATCTAAGATCATGTATTAAAAGGGATAACAACATTCTATGGTCAAGCACACCTTTAACATCATAAACATCATTACATTACATTTCTATATTGTACTGATACATTACATCATATTCATTTATCATGTCCACACTAGCTATTACATAACCAAGACTTCATTACTCTTGCTGACCTCCTGGTCTACCCTGTACCTGCGAACCTGGGGGTTAAGGGAGAGGGGTGAGCTACTAGAGCCCCGTGAGCAGAATAATAAAACATATGATAACATGGAATGCATCACATCACAGCTAATAACATCAAGGATGAAGTTGTCACCAATAGCCCTCTACATATCCAATAGTGCCAGAACGTAGAATGGGTCCTGGTCTTTCTCTTACATAGTGCCAGCGAACGTAGAATGGGTCCCACTGGTCTTACATTCCGTACCGTACATACCATATCATCACATCATAGGTCGAGGGCTATGGATCATCCAACATTCATCCACATCAACAACAATTTATGCAATGCAACATATTCGTGAATTCTAATGCAACAACCTAGTATATCTCATGGCATTAATGATGCGTGAGTCATGCGTGAGTCAGACAGAGACGAAACTCATGCATGTTCGGCGGCACTTTCGGCAGCCGAAACTGCCCTTCAGAGACGAAAGTCCTCTTTTGGGGGCAGGCTTCGGCAGCCGAAGGCTGCCTCCACAAGCGGGTTTGGCGGCCGAAAGTTCCTTCGGCGACCGAACCTGAGTTTCTCCAAAGTGGCAGAAACTCAGCTCCAACATGCACAAACACCTCCCAAACCTTTCAAACATGCATAAACCTATTCTACAACACTCCCAATCATACACAAACAAGCATACAAGTTCATAGGGGTCTCAAACTAGCCTAAACCCTAACTACAACACATCAAACATACCCACATTGCTCATAAACACACATTAAACCCATAAACTCAAAAACAACCTAAACATGCATTTCTACTCCATAAACTTGCATAAAACTTGTTTAAAACATATAGTGAGCTCAAGATCGGCCCTTACCTCTTGAAGATCGAGAGGAAAACGACCCTAGCTCGGAGATGGGAGAGATTTGAGTTTCTTGAACCTCAAATCTCCAAAACTTGCTTTATACTCGAAAATCTTCAAAACAAGGTGAAAACTTGTGAAAATTGTGAAAGATTTGAAGGAAGAAACTCAAGATTGGTGAGGGACGGCGGAGAGCTCACCTTGGCCGAAAATAGGGAGAAAAACTCGTCCGTTTTCGGCTAAGGGACCCCTTTATAGGTGGCTGGCCAGGCCACATTCGGGAGCCGAACGTGCCTCCGTATGCATGCCATGTTCGGCGGCCGAACATAAGGTTCGGCGGCCGAACCTGGACTTCCCTCACTTATGCTTTCGGGGGCCTAAAGCACTCCCGAGGCGCATGCATGTTCGGCGGCCGAACCTGGGTCTTCCTCCAAGATCATTTTCAAGCAAAAACTCATTTTCTTTCTTGATTAAAACATAAAACACCTTAAAATATTTTATGAAAACATGCTTTTACCCTTCTAGAGGTCTCCGACACCCGAGATTCCACCGGACGGTAGGAATTCCGATACCGGAGTCTAGCCGGGTATTACATTCTCCCCCCCTTAAGAACATTCGTCCCCGAATGTTCCTCAACTAGTACAAGCAAGGCATACAACATATCATACATATAAAACACATGAACTCACAAGGAACTAACCTTAGAAAAGATAGGGGTATTGCTGGAGTATGGACTCCCGTGTCTCCCAAGTGCACTCTTCCATATTGTGGTGGTTCTACAGGACTTTCACCATCGGGATTTCCTTGTTTCTCGCTTCCTGATCTGGGTGTCTATGATCCGTACTGGCTGCTCAACATAAGTGAGATCTTCTTGGATCTCCACATCAGGCTCACTAAGAACCTTGCCCGGATCTGACACAAACTTTCTCAACATGGAAACATGGAAAACCGGGTGGATTCTTTCCATTGAAGCAGGTAAATCCAGCTTGTACAACACATTCCCAATCTTTTGCAAGATTTCAAAGGGTCCGATGTATCGTGGGGCTAGTTTACCTTTCTTTCCAAAACAAACCACTCATTTCATAGGAGACACCTTGAGCAATACCAAATCCCCCTCCTGAAACTCTACTTGCCTTCTGCAGATATCTGCATAACTCTTCTGTCTGCTTGCAGCAGTCTTGATCCTTTCTCTGATTATGGGTACCACCCTGCTGGTGATCTCTACTAGCTCAGGCCCTGCCAAGGCCTTCTCTCCAACTTCCTCCCAGCAAACCGGTGACCTGCACTTCCTTCTATATAAAGCTTCATATGGAGCCATCCCGATGCTAGCATGATGGCTGTTATTGTAGGCAAACTCTACCAAGGGTAGATGCTGCCTCCAAGAACCGCCAAAATCCAGCACACACATTCTAAGCATATCCTCTATCGTCTGTGTAACGACCCCAAAATGGACCGTCACCGGCGCTAGGATTCAGGTCGGCTTAAGGCCGCCAGAACCCGTAGCAAGCCTGCTAAACTCTCTGTGTACCTGGAATACTCATACATGATCATACATTTTCTGTGAAAATAAAAAACTCTTTTCTGAACCAAGGCTTAACTTGTGCATGCACTATCTCTGTACTCTGTACTCTGTACTCTGTACCCCTGACTAGAGCTTGCTCTAGATGGGTTAACTCATACCTGTTAAGCCTGGTTTCCACATACAGGAAAACATATATACATATACAGATCATGTACAAAACATACATTACTAGGTCAAGCACATTTTTAACTTTACACACAACTATTACATCTCTTTAATATTACATGTCCACTCTAAGCTATTACAAATCTCTTTACTCTTTCTGTACTCTGCTGGACTGTCCCTGTACACAGTACACTGAACCTGCAAAACTGGGGTTAAGGGAGTGGGATGAGCTTTATAGCCCAGTGAGTAGAACAGTAAAACATCTCAGTAAAATATGATCTCATGGAATGCACCATAGCACAGACAAGCCACATCAAGAGTAAACCTGTCACCACATAGTCCCAGTAACTCTGTGCTAGGGCGTAGAATCGAGCACCTGGTCTTCCTGTCATATATGTATATGTGTATATAACACCTCTGTACTTACCATTGCCAGGGCGTAGTCAAAGGCTCCTGGACTTTACTATATACCTGCCAGGGCGTAGTCAAAGGCTCCTGGACTTCTCTATACCTGCCAGGGCGTAGTCAAAGGCTCCTGGACTTCCTGTCTGAGACTATTGGATCATGCAGCATTTACCCACATCAACAAAGAACGATGCAATGCACCATATTCGTGGTTACTAATGCACTCAACCTAAGGCATAATCATGATGCATGAGATATGCTAAAACATTCCATTGTGTGCAAGTAAAAGAGTTAAGTTTAGTTCCACTCACCTCTGGCTATCTGGACTGACTGACTCTGCAGGCTCTGAACCTCTAGAGCAGTACTCACTGCTGCTCTCTCTGGTTCCTCTGGTCTGTACCTATACAGATGGACTCAAATGAGGGACCAAACAAGTGTATGAATAACTCTCTTAAACTCCCCAAGAATCCCCTTAAACTCACTCAACTATCCATGCAAAGCATGCAAAAGAAAGCTGGACAGGACACTTTCGGGGCAGGTTCGGCGGCTGAAAGTCCTCTCCAGAGACGAAACTCAAGCACCTTCGGCGGCCGAATCTCAAGCTTCGGCGGCCAAACCCTTTCGGGGGCAAGTTTCGGGGGCCAAAAGGCACTCCAGAGACGAAAGTCTCTAACCTTCGGCGGCACCTTCGGCGACCGAATCCCCCAAACAGAGCCGAACATGCAAAACTCGCGGGGGCAAGCTGTGGCAGCCTAAGCCACCATGCAAGAGGTTCGGCGGCCGAATGAACCTTCGGCTGCCGAACCTGAGTTCATCCAGAACTCAGCCCCGATGGCAAACAAGCTCCTAAATGCCCTTCAATCTCGCAAAACATGCAAACTCAACTTCTCAACACACATATACTCATGTATATGTCCAAAGGGGTCCAAAACTACCTAAAAAACCCCAACAAACACATCAAACAGAACACAAAATCATGCCATCAAACACACCCTTTGTCACCTAAGCATGCATCTCTACCCAACCCTGCATAACACTTCTGTAAAACAGTAAAACATGTTCAAGATCTTCACGTACCTCCTGTAAACACGAAGATGAACGATCTGAACCAAGAAAATGGATCACCTTCTCTTCACACTCATAAACACTCAAAACTAAGTTTGTTTTCACTTCAAAACTTTCCACACCTGTGAAAACCTTAGCCTGAGCAGCTAAAAGCGTGCAGATAAATCATGGGAGATGTGACCAACTTCTGGACATGATCTGGTGATAACACCTGTCCAAAATGCTGACTAAGGGATACAAAACTGCTGGCTAAGCAACTCAGCTTCGGCTGCCGAATCGCATGCAAAACCATGCAACATTCGGGGGCCGAACCTGAATTCGGAAACCGAACATTAGGCACTTTCGGCGGCCAAACTTACCTTCGGCGGCCGAACTTGGCTCCTCTGCCTTGGTTCATTTCAACTCAAAACTTGGTTCCATTTACCTGTAACACAGTAAACCACACAACATTTCTTGAGAAACTCATATCTCCTACCCTCTAGAGGATTCCGACATCCCGGAGTCCACCGGACGACAAGAATTCCGGTGCCGGACTCTAGCCGGGTATTACAGTCTGGATGGTCCTCTTTTATTGTCCGTCTGTCTGTGGATGGAAGGCAGTACTGAAATCCAACCTGGTACCCATGGCATTCTGCAGACTCCGCCAAAACCTGGAGGTGAACTAGGGTCCTCTATCGGACACTATTGAAACAGAAACCCCATGCAGCCTAACGATCTCATCAACATACACCTGTGCCAACTTGTCCACAGAATAACCACTCCTGACAGGGATGAAGTGAGCAGATTTGGTGAGTCTGTCCACAATCACCCATATGGAGTCCAATCTGTTGGACGTCGCCGGTAACCCCGCTACGAAGTCCATAGCTATATTCTCCCATTTCCACTCTGGAATAGGTAGCAGGTTAAGCATTCCAGCCGGCTTCTGATGTTCCAGTTTCACCCTCTGACACACTTCGCAGGCTGACACAAACTGTGCCACTTCTTTCTTCATAGCTGGCCACCAATAAACTTTCTTCAAATCTTGGTACATTTTGGTGGCTCCAGGGTGAACGCTGTATCTCGCATTATGAGCCTCTCTCATAATGTCTCCCTTTAGCCCTATGTCATCTGGTATACAAAGTCTGCCCCCATAGCGGAGGATCCCCTTGCTGTCAAATCTGAACTCACTATCCTTGCCTGACTGAACAGTCCTGGCAATCTTCACTAACTCTGGGTCCTCATGATGTTTCTGAGCCACCTGCTCCAGAAACACGGGTGCCACTCTCATCTGGGCAACTAAAGCACCTGTACTAGACAACTCCAACTGAAGACCTTCATCAACGAGCTTGTAAAACTCCTTCACCACTGGTCTCCTCTCTGCCGTGCTGTGGGATAAACTGCCTAGTGATTTCCGGCTTAGGGCGTCTGCCACAACATTCGCCTTACCCGGATGATACTGAATCTTGCAATCATAATCACTCAGCAGTTCTACCCATCTTCTCTGTCTCAAGTTCAGATCTCTTTGACTCAGGATGTACTGTAGGCTTTTATGATCTGTGAAGATCTCACATTTAACCCCATAGAGGTAGTGCCTCCACATCTTGAGTGCAAAGATTACTGCTGCCATCTCCAGGTCATGTGTGGGGTAATTCAACTCATGCTTCTTCAGCTGTCTAGAAGCATAAGTAATCACCCTTTCATTCTGCATTAACACACAACCCAATCCCACTCGGGATGCATCACAGAAAACTGTGAAATCTTCATTACTAGATGGCATGGCTAACACTGGTGCTGAAGTCAACCTCTTCTTAAGCTCTTCGAAACTCTCTTCGCACTGGTCGGTCCACACCAACTTCTGATTCTTCCTGGTTAACCTGGTCAGAGGAGCTGCAATTTTCGAGAAGTCTTGAACGAACCTCCTGTAGTAACCTGCCAAATCCAAGAAACTTCTAATCTCTGTCACTGAAGTGGGTCTAGGCCAGTTAGCCACAGCTTCTATCTTCTTGGGGTCCACCTCTATTCCGTTTTCTGACACCACGTGCCCCAAGAAAGAGATGCTCCTTAGCCAGAACTCACACTTGGAGAACTTGGCATACAAGCCATGTTCCCTCAAGGTCTGAAGAACTAACCTCAGATGATGGGCATGCTCATCTGCATTCCTGTAATACACTAAGATATCATCTATGAAGACAATAACAAAGTGATCCAGGTACTAGCTAAACACTCTGTTCATGAGATTCATGAATGCTGCAGGGGCGTTGGTTAACCCGAACGGCATAACAAGGAACTCAAAATGCCCATATCTGGTCCTGAAAGCTGTTTTTGGCACATCTTCTTCTCTTATCCTCAACTGATGGTACCCAGATCTCAGATCTATTTTGGAGAAATAACCCGCTCCTGCTAGCTGGTCGAATAGATCATCGATCCTCAGCAAAGGGTATCTATTCTTAGTAGTGACTTTGTTCAACTGCCTGTAGTCGATATAAAGTCTAAGGGATCCATCCTTCTTCCTCACAAACAGCATTGGAGCACCCCAAGGTGAGGTACTCGGTCGGATGAAACCCTTGTCTACCAGCTCTTGCAACTGTTCTTTAAGCTCCTTCAATTCTGCTGGTGCCATCCTGTAGGGAGGGATAGAGATCGGTCGGGTTTCAGGCATCAATTCTATCTCGAACTCTATCTCCCTAGCAGGTGGTAAACCTGGCAGCTTGTCTGGGAAGACATCCTGAAATTCTCTGACAACTGGCACTGAGGCTGGCTCCCTGACCTGACTACTAAGCTCTCTCACATGAGCCAAATACCCCTGACATCCCTTCCTAAGCAACCTATGAGCCTGAAGAGCTGATATCAGACCTCTAGGTGTACCCCTCTTGTCTCCTCTGAAGACGACCTCTGACCCGTTCTGATCTCTGAACCTGACTACCTTGTCTCTACAGTCCAAGGTAGCACCATGGGTAGATAGCCAATCCATCCCTAGAATGACGTCAAAATCTGTCAAATCTAGAACCACAAGGTCGGCAGAAAAGCATCTTCCCTCAACAAAAACTGGACTGTACTGGCAGACTGACTCTGCCACTGACGGGTCACACTTGGGTCCACTAACCCATAGGGGACACTCTAACCCAGAGACTATCAGACCCAACCTCTCAACGGCTCTCGGAGCAATAAAAGAATGAGATGCACCCGGGTCCATTAATGCATACACATCAGAACACCCAATGATGAGATTACCTGACACCACGGTGTTGGATGTGTTAGCCTCCTGCTGTGTCATGGTGAAGATCCTGGCTGGAACTGATGGACCTTCACCTCGGGAACCAGAAGAAGAGGTTGTCCCTCTCCCTCTACCTCTACCACTGCCCTGAGTTGTGGCTGGAGCTGCTGGCTGTGCCACACTACCAGAAGCTGTCTGCTGGGGCTGACCCATAAAAGGTGCTCTAGGACACTCCCGAGCCATGTGTCCCTCCTGTCCACATCTGAAGCATGCATTAGTCCCAGCCTGACACACTCCCTTGTGTGGCTTCCCACACCTTAGGCATTCTGTACCATCTGAGCCTGAGCTCGAGCCACCGCCTAATCCCAGACCGGATTTCAACTTACTCCAGAACTTGTTCTTTTTCGGCTTTTTGGTGGTGTTACTCCACTTCTTGCTACTTGAGCTCTGAGAAGAGGGACCTGGCCCTCCTCTACTTGGGGTCTTAACTCCTGAAGACTGGGTCACTGACTGCTTCACTGACCCCTCAATTATAGCACTAGCCTCCATTCTTCGAGCCATATTCACCACAGTGTTGAAACTTTCCCTCTCAACTGACTGAATCAAAGAGGAGTACCTAGAATGCAGTTTCATAACATATCTCTTGGCTTTCTTCAAATCTGTATCTAGAGCTTGCCCTGAAAAAGGCAATAGCTCCAAAAATTTATCCGTGTACTCCTCTACACTCATGTGTTCTGTCTGCCTCAGCTGCTCAAACTCAATCATCTTCAGTTCTCTGGAACTGTCTGGAAAAGCCCATCCAGCAAACTCATTTGCAAATTCCTCCCATGTCATGCCGTCTAGTCTTGGGTCCACATAACACTTGAACCATTCCCATGCCTTTTTGCACTTTAAAGTGAACCCTGCCATCTGAATGGCCCTGCTGTCGTCTGCCCCTAGCTCATCGGTTATCGTCTTCACTACTCTCAGGTACTCAAAGGGATCATCCCCTGACTTGTATTTGGGAGCATCCAGCTTAAGGTAGTCTGTCATCTTCACCTTGCTCCCACCGGCTGAGCTAGGTCTAGAAGGTTGAGCAACTGGGGCTGCTGGTTCTGTAGGTGGTGGAGGTGGGGGTGCAGCATTCCCCGAGGTGGGGTTTGCCGGGGTAGGATAGAAAGGTGAGGGTGGATAAGCTGGGTACTGTGGGTAAGGTGGATAGAAAGGTGGATAAGGCATGTAGGTAGGGTAGGGGTTAAAGCTGGAGTAATCCGATGTGCCTCCCATCGGATACCCTGAACCCTGTGGGAAGGGTGGATAATGGGGTGGAAAACCATACCCCGAGGCCTGAGCGCCTCCCTGTGACTCCCCTGTCTCTTCTTCCGACATGTTGACATCCAGATTCCCATCCCTCCTCTGATCCTCTTCCATAACCTCCCTCACATCTGAAGAACTTCCTCCTCTATCTGTCCCCCTTCTACTAGCATTAAAAGACCTTTTAGGGTCCCTTGACACTCTTTCTCTGCTTGATCTACATGACATTGCCCTAGGCAATGCAGGAGGACGGGCATCAGTGCCCTCATCCTGGGGTGGTACTCCAGTCAATCGTGCAGATCGATGAGTTCCTCTCATCCTATTTTCTGAAAAATAGTACACAACACTAAAAACATCAGCATCATATGGTTCATGTGGAAACACATGAACCCGCATCACATACATCACATACATAGCATATCATTAATGCACATGCATAAAATCATGGCATTTCACATCATCATACAAGACAGGACTCAACATCCTATCCTAGTGGACATGATCTTCCTATTGTGCTTGACCTTCTATAACATCTATGAGCCCGACACTCTAGGTCCGACCATATGAACCTAGGGCTCTGATACCACTCTGTAACGACCCAAAAATCGGACCGCTACCGACGCTAGGATCCAGATCGGCTTAAGGCCGCCGGGACCCGTAGCAAGCCTGACAAACGACCTGTAAACCTGTTTAATTCCATACATGATCAACAACATACATAAAAATTTAAAACTTTTCTTTCATTCATTCTCTCATACACCAAACTCAACCTGTGCATGTACTAAACATAAACAATCCATAAACATTGACCCCTCTTTAGGATCTCATCAGTACCCCAATGGGTGACATAACCTGTGTTGAGTTGGTTTACATAAACATCATAAAACATCTAAGAACATGTATTAAAAGGGATAACAACATTCTATGGTCAAGCACACCTTTAACATCATAAACATCATTACATTACATTTCTATACTGTACTGATACATTACATCATATTCATTTATCATGTCCACACTAGCTATTACATAACCAAGACTTCATTACTCTTGCTGACCTCCTGGTCTACCCTGTACCTGCGAACCTGGGGGTTAAGGGAGAGGGGTGAGCTACTAGATCCCAATGAGCAAAATAATAAAACATTTAAAACATATGATAACATGGAATGCATCACATCACAGCTAATCACATCAAGGATGAAGTTGTCACCAATAGCCCTCTACATATCCAATAGTGCCAGAACGTAGAATGGGTCCTGGTCTTTCTCTTACATAGTGCCAGCGAACGTAGAATGGGTCCCACTGGTCTTACATTCCGTACCGTACATACCATATCATCACATCATAGGTCGAGGGCTATGGATCATCCAACATTCATCCACATCAACAACAATTTATGCAATGCAACATATTCGTGAATTCTAATGCAACAACCTAGTATATCTCATGGCATTAATGATGCGTGAGTCATGCTAAAAATGTCCATTATTTGCTTTAAAACGTAATAAGTTATTCCACTCACCTCTGGATAGCTCTGACCGGACACTGGAGCAGCTGACTCACTGCTGGGATCCTCGGTTCCTCGGGTCCAAACCTACACAGGTGGACTCAAATGAGGGACCAAACATACATGAATACAACTCTAAACTACTCCCCAAAAACCCCCTAGAATATCATAAAACCATCATAGAAAAACATGCAAAGGAAGGCTGGACAGGGCACTTTCGGCGGCAGGTTCGGCGGTCGAAAGTCCCTCAAAAGCCGAAAGTCAGGCAGGTTCGGCGGCACCTTCGGCGGCCGAAACTCCCAGACAGAGACGAAACTCATGCATGTTCGGCGGCACTTTCGGCAGTCGAAACTGCCCTCCAGAGATGAAAGTCCTCTTTCGGGGGCCGGCTTCAGCAGCCGAAGGCTGCCTCCACAAGCGAGTTCGGCGGCCAAAAGTTCCTTTGGCGGCCGAACCTGAGTTTCTCCAAAGTGGCAGAAACTCAGCTCCAACATGCACAAACGCCTCCCAAACCTTTCAAACATGCATAAACCTATTCTACAACACTCCCAATCATACACAAATAAGCATACAAGTTCATAGGGGTCTCAAACTAGCCTAAACCCCAACTAC
This sequence comes from Manihot esculenta, assembly GCF_001659605.2. NCBI lineage: Eukaryota > Viridiplantae > Streptophyta > Magnoliopsida > Malpighiales > Euphorbiaceae > Manihot > Manihot esculenta. Next base: position 30,917,929 of record NC_035176.2, on the reverse strand, counting down.
AACACATCAAACATACCCACATTGCTCATAAACACACATTAAACCCATAAACTCAAAACCACCTAAACATGCATTTCTATTCCATAAACTTGCATAAAACTTGTTTAAAACATATAGTGAGCTCAAGATCAGCCCTTACCTTTTGAAGATCGAGAGGAAAACGACCCTAGCTCGGAGATGGGAGAGATTTGAGTTTCTTGAACCTCAAAGCTCCAAAACTTGCTTTATACTCGAAAATCTTCAAAATAAGGTGAAAACTTGTGAAAATCGTGAAAGATTTGAAGGAAGAAACTCAGGATTGGTGAGGGACGGCGGAGAGCTCACCTTGGCCGAAAATGGGGAGAAAAACTCGCCCGTTTTCGGCTAAGAGACTCCTTTATAGGTGGCTGGCCAGGCCACATTCGGGAGCCGAACGTGCCTCCGCATGCATGCCATGTTCGGCGGCCAAACCTGGACTTCCCTCACTTATGCTTTCGGGGGCCTAAAGCACTTCTGAGGCGCATGCATGTTCGGCGGCCGAACCTGGGTCTTCCTCCAAGATCATTTTCAAGCAAAAACTCATTTTCTTTCTTGATTAAAACATAAAACACCTTAAAGCATTTTATGAAAACATGCTTTTACCCTTCTATAGGTCTCCGACACCCGAGATTCCACCGGACGGTAGGAATTCCGATACCGGAGTCTAGCCGGGTATTACAGGGCCTCACTGGTCTTCCATACCGTATCATCATCATATCATATCATACGAGGACTAAAGGATCATCCAACATCCATCCACATCAACATCAAATAATGCAATGCAATGCAACATATTCGTGAATTCTAATACAAACAACCTAGTATATCTCATGGCATACGTGATGCATGTATCATGCTCAAAATTTATTTATTTGCTTTGAAACGTGAAGAGTTATTCCACTCACCTCTGGCTGAAGCTCTAATGACTCTGAAGCAGCTATCTCACTGCTGAGGTCCTCGGTTCCTCGGGTCCGAACCTACACAGGTGGACTCAAATGAGGGACCAAATATCCATGAACATGACTCTAAAATACTCCCCAAAAACCCCCTAAAACACCTTGAAATAATCATAGAAATCATGCAAAGGAAGGCTGAACAGGGCACTTTCGGCGGCAGGTTCGGCTGCCGAAAGGCCCTCCAGAGCCGAAAGTCATGCACCTTCGGCGGCACTTTCAGCGGCCGAAGGTTCCCTCCAGAGACGAAACTCATGCATGTTCGGCGGCACCTTCGGCGGCCAAAACTCCCTTCCAGAGCCGAAAGTCCACTTTCGGGGGCAGGGTTCGACAGCCAAAAGTTGGCCTCCACAGGCAGGTTCGGCGGCCGAAAGTCCCTTCGGCTGCCGAACCTAAGTTCTTCCAAAGGGCAGAACTCAGCCTCTTTCATGCACAAATGCCTCCCAATCCATTCCATCATGCATTTACCTATTCTACAACAAGCAACTCAAGCCAACAAGCATATAGGGGTCTCAAACTAACCTAAACCCCAACCAAAGCACATCAAACATACATATTCAACATACATTGTTCATAAACACACATTTAATCAAAAACTCATCATAAACCTACACATGCATTTCCACCCCAAGAAACTTCATAAAACTTGCTTAAAACATGAAATGAACTATGGATCTACTCTTACCTCTTGAAGAACGAGAGGGGAGACGATCCTAGCTCGGAGATGGGGAGAAATCAACTCTTTGGTCTCCAAGCTTCAAAACTTGCTCTTTTTGTTCAAATATCTTCAAATCAACATAAATCTTGTTAAAACGTGAAAGATCGGAGGAAAAACATCAAAGATCAACCATGGGAGAGCAGGAACTCACCGTGGCCGAAAATGGGGAGAAAACTCGCCCGTTTCGGCCATGAAGCCCTTTTATAGGGGCTGCCAGACCACCTTTCGGCAGCCTAAAGTGCCTCCAAAACTCATGCAAGTTCGGCGGCCGAACATGAGGTTCGGCGGTTGAACATGAGGTTCGACGGTCGAACTTTTGAAACTTTCGGAAGCCTAACTTGCCCCCCTAAACTATCCAATGTTCGGTGGCCGAACTTGAGGTTCGGCGGCCGAACCTGGAAATGCCTCCTTGGTCTTTTTCATTCAAAACTCAATTTCCTTTCTTGCTTAAAACCATAAAATACATTAAAATATTTTATAAAAACAGGATTTTACCCTTCTAGAGGTTTTCGACATCCGAGATTCCACCGGACGGTAGGAATTCTGATACCGGAGTCTAGCCGAGTATTACACTAAGTCTATAGATGAGGCTATTAGTGATGAGAGTTGGGTTCTTGCTATGCAAAAAGAACTCAACCAATTTAAAAAGAACTCAACCAATTTAAAAAGAACAAGGTTTGGACCTTAGTTATTAGACCTAAACTTATCCTACCATAGGCACCAAATGGGAGTTTAAAAATAAGTTTGATAAAGATGGCAATATCACTAAGAACAGAGCTAGGTTGGTAGCTAAAGGTTATAACCAAGAGGAGGGCATAAACTATTATGAGATATTTACCCCCGTAGCTAGATTAGAAGCCATTAGAATCTTACTTGCATATGCATCCTATATGAATTTTAAGCTCTTTCAAATGGATGTGAAAAGTACATTTTTAAATGGTTTTATTGAGGAGGAGGTTTATGTTGAGCAGCCTTCAAGTTTTGAAAATCATGATTTTTCAAATCATGTTTTTAAATTGTCAAAATCTCTATATGGTTTAAAACAAGCTCCAAGAGCTTGGTATGAAAGACTAATTAATTTTCTTTTACAAAATGGTTTTTCAAAAAGACAAAGTAGATATAACCCTTTTTGTCAAAAATCATAGAAATGACATCATTTTTTTTTTTGAAATAGAGATTGAGGATTGGAGAAGTAGAACCTGAGACTTCTTAGATTTATTCAGATGCACTTACTAGCAGGCTAAGCCTGTGAGTGCAGAAATGATATCCTTGTAATACAAATATATGTTGATGATATCATATTTGGTGCTACTAATGTGTGTTTATGTGAAGAGTTTTCAAATGTAATGAAAAGTGAGTTTGAGATGAGCATGATGGGAGAACTCAAATTTTTTCCTTAAGCTTCAGATCAAACAAGCTAAGGATGACATCTTTATCAACCAAGCTAAGGACACAAAGGAGCTAATTAAAAGATTTGGAATGGAGAATAGCAAGCCTAGTAGAACTCCAATGAGCATAAACACCAAGCTTGACAAGAATGAAAAGGGTAAATCGATTGATAAAAAGCTCTATAGAGTATCAGAAGCCTTTTATACCTCACTGCATCTAGACCGGATATTATGTTTTTCGTATGCTTATGTGCATGTTTTTAATCACGTCCTAAAAAGTCACATTTACATGCCGTTAAACGCATTCTTAAGTATTTGAATGGTACATTGCATTTGGGGCTATGGTATCCTAGAAGTATATCCTTTAGTTTGTGTTCCTACTCGAATGCCTATTTTGCTAGAAGTATCCTTAATAGAAAAAGTGTTTTGAGTACTTGTAAAATTTTAGGATAATCTCTTATTTATAAAATTCGGTTGCACTTTCAACCGCCAAAGCCGAATATGTGGTGGCGGGTCTTTATTGTAGCCTTTGGATTAAGCAATAATTGAGAGATTTTGAAGTATCTCTTCATCACATTCCTATCAAATGTGATAATGCAAGTGCAATCAATCTTATAAAAAATCACATTCAACATTCTATAATTAAGCATATTGACATTAGACATCATTTCATTCGCAATTATGTGCTAAATGGTGATATTTTTATTGAGTTTGTATATACAAACAACCAATTAGCTGATATTTTTGCAAAACCTCTAAATGAAGAAAGATTTAGCTTCATTAAAAGGAAATTGAGAATATTAGATGGTGTTTTTTGTTGATTATATGATTTTAATTTTTTTATTATTCTTTGTATCTTTACTTTTTCTACTTTTCTTTGAAAGTTTGTCAAATGTGTTTGATATCCTCTTGATTGTTATAAAATGTAAGTTCATCATGATTTACATACTTGTAATGAGTAGTAATGTAAATAACGTTTTAAGTTGTCTATTTTTTTCAATGATTTGATTCCCTTTGCAAAATACTTTAAATACATTCTCAATGATATTTTATCTAATTTCAATATTTTTTTAAGTAAAATGCCCAAAATTCCAGGTTCGGAAGCATATTCGACTGCCTAACCTTAAGTGTAATACCCGGCTAGAATTCGGCATCGGGATTCCTGCCTTCCGGCGGAATCTAGGGTGTTGGATCTCTTTAGAAGGGTAGAATGTGTTTTCTAAAAATATTTTCAAATGATTTTAAGGGTTTTAATTGAAAGAAAATTGAGTTTTGAAGAGAAAAGACCAAGGAGGCTTTTGTCAGGTTCGGCCGCCGAAAGTGAAGTTCGGCCGCGGAACATGGAAAGGCTTCGGGAGCGCCTTTGGCCTCCGAAAGTCTTGTTTGAACGAGCCAAGGTTCGGCCGCCGAAAGTCAAGTTCGGCCGCCGAACATGCATGAGTTTAGGGGGCACGTTAGGCTGCCGAAGGTGGTTCAGCAGGCCACCTATAAAGGGCCCTCAGATCGGAAATGGGTGAGTTTTCTCCCCATTCTCGAGCTCAGGTGAGTTCATGTCACCCCTTGGCCGCTTTCATGTTTTTCTTCATCTCCTTCATGTTTTCATGAGTTTTATGGCTGTTTTGAAGAGTTTTCAAGTTTAGATCGAAGTTTTGGGAGCTTGGAGCTTTTAGAGCTTGGATTCTCCACACCTCCGAGTTAGAGATCACGCAACCCTCGATCTTCAAGAGGTAAGTGTAGATCTTTGCTTTCCTAGTGTCTTTTGAAGTTTTATGAAGGTTTTAATGGTTGAGTATGGGTAGATATGCATATTAGGGTCTATGTGGGTTTTATGCCCAATGTATGTTATGTGATGCTAATGTATGTTTATAGATGTTTAAGTGATGATATGTTGGAAGTTTAAGCTAGTCTATGCATGTGGGAGTAAGTATGCATGATGGGGAGAGAGTGTGTGAGGATTTGGGTTGTTTTGATGGTTTTGGCCTATGTGGGTCATAAACTGTCTATGTATGCTTTGATGTTGTTTTTGGAGTTTAATCAAGTTATTAAGCTCCTTTGTGCATGGTTAGAGGTTTATGCATGTGTTGGTAAGGTTGGGTGTTTGTTTTGGGGTGTTTGGAAGGTTTGGGAGGCTTGAATGCATGTGAAGCTGAGTTCTGCCCTTCTGGGAAGAACTCAGGTTCGGCCGCCGAAGGTGGTTTCGGCCGCCGAACCTGCCTTTGGATGCATGGATTGGCCGCCTAACCTTGCCCCCGAAAGTTGAGTTTTGGCTTGAAAGCAGACTTTCGGCCGCCGAAGGTAGGAGTTCGGCCGCCGAAAGTGCCTGACTTTCGTCTCTAGAGTGGGACTTTCGGCTGCCGAAGGTGCCACCGAAAGTGCCCGAGTTTCGTCTCTGGAGGGGGGGTTCGGCCGCCGAAGGTGCCGCCGAAAGTGCCCTGTCCAGCCTTTTCAAGGTTGTTTTCTATGCATGTTTAAGTGATGTTTTAGAGGATTTTTGGGGAGTTGTTTATGAGTTGTTTAGAGTGTGTTGGCACCTCATTCGAGTCCACCTGTGTAGGATCGGACCCGAGGGATCGAGGAGGCCATCAGTGTTAGCAGTTGCAGAGTCAGTTCAGCGTCTGCCAGAGGTGAGTAGAACTAAACTTAATCTTTTACTTTATGAAATCAAATGCCTAAAGCATGCTCATGCATCATATTTATATGTAATAGGTTGATTGCACTAGTTACACGAATATGAAGCATTGCATTATTTACTGTTGATGGAGATTGGACCAAGGACGACCCCACTAGCCCTATGGATAAGACCTGGCTGGGCCAGGCATTACGAAGTCCTGTGGTGCCCTCTATGGTGGCCGGGCAAATAGCTTAGGGATGTTTTGGGGTTAGGTCCAATCCGTGATGTGAATTGTTTGTGCTATGACGCATTTCATAAAAGCATGTAATTAATGAACTGTTTTTCTTTGTTTCTACTCACTGGGCTTTTTAGCTCACCCCTCTCCCTTAACCCCAGTGTTGCAGGTTTGAGGTCGTTCGGAAGTCTCAAGAGTAAAGGTTTTGCTTATGTAATAGTCTATCTTTATGTTATAGTTTAGTAGTTTTAGAATTGGACATGTAATATAAGTTGATTTTAAGATAATGAGATGTAATGTAAAGTTAAGTGGAGTTATGTTTATGGTTTAGTGCTGTGCTTGGCCCTGAGACTTGGTTAGTCCCTGTTTAATACATGATGTATGTTATGCTAGATGTTGAGTTATGTTTGAACTAATCTTGTGGCATGTGTTGTGTACCACGCTATGGTAATGGATGAGGACCCTAGAGGAGGTCTTATGTTTGTGGTTTGATGCATGCACAGGTTAGGTTCTAGTTCCTTGGATGTAATCCCAGCTTGATGTATGTTATGTTGACCCAGCTAGAGTTTTGTTGAGAGCTCTAGTATGGGGTTCTTTTAGGTTTCCAGTTATGTTGCATACAGGTCAAGCTCGGTATTTACATCAGATGTTTCAGTTTTTATGTTAAAGTTTTGATCATGTATGGGATTTGACCAGGTGATAGGAGGTATGTTTGGCTTGCTACGGGTCCCGGCGGCCTTAAGCCGATCTGGATCCTAGCGCCGGTGGCGGTTCGGGCCGTTACGGTAGGGTATCGGTTTTCGGGTCGTTACATTAAGTTTCAAGAGCAATATATAAAGTAGGATTTCTTTTTCGACTGTCTAACATTTTTTCGGTCGCCTAATATTTTTTCAACTTCGGCTGCCGAAACTAAGTTCGGTCGCAAAGCTGCGCATTTTAAAACCCCTTCGCGATAGCTCATCGTCTTTTTTATCTTCTTCGTGCCTCTTCTCTCTCTTCCCGAACCCTCTCCCTCTCCCTCTCAAAAATCGGCTACCTTGAACCATTTTTCTTCTAAAATCTTTCATTTTTCTTCATTAAAATGTATAACAACACTATTTTTTCCTCTTAAGAAACCCATTTGAAGGATTTTGCTTTTGGGTATGTGAATACTCTCTTTCTAAATTTTATTTTTGCTTTCTTTCTCTTGTTTTTATTTTTATTTTTTTTGTGTTTTGTTATCATTGATTTTGTTTTTGTTTCCCTATATCTGTTTATGATTCTGTTTTGTAGAAATTATTGATCTTGTCTTTTATAATCTATTGGGTATGTTTTGCTCTTTATATATATATTTGGGTGTCTTATTTCTCTTATTTTGTTTTATGATTTTATTTTTGAATGCATATTGTAGATTGATCAAAGCTTGGTTTGTGTTTTTTTTTATGGGTCTACTCTTTTTTATGATATTGTTTATGGGTATGGTGATATATTATATAAGTTTGCCTATTATATGGTATTGTATTGCTTATGGATTGGCTTTTTGTATCATTGTTTCTTTTTGATATATACCATGTGCCTCTCTAGTTTTTTTTCTTTGTTTTGAAAATGGGAAGAAAACAAGTGGCCCGTAAACATCCCTATTTCAAAGGTCAATCAAGTAGGCAAACAGAGGTTTCTAAATCTCTTTTTTCAGACCCTCCTACACCTCCACCTTTTGAATATTCTATAGTTAGAGAGGAGGACCCCTTTTTTCAGTCTTTCTCCCTGCGATTTGTTTATCCTAGGAGAACCATTCATGTTAATAGTATTGAGTTGTTTCGTACTCATGGCTTCCTTTAGCCTTTTATAACTCAGGGTTAGGAACATCTCTCGGTCACTCTCTCTGATACTCACCCTAGAATTGTTAGAGAGTTCTATGCTAACTTGCACACATTCACTCGTCACTCTCCTCCTCACCTTGTTAACTTTGTCAATGGTCAGTGAGTTTATCTCACTCCTGACATTATTGCTCAGCACCTGGGCATTCGTAATTCTAGAGCGGAAGTATTCACCACTCATAAGTAGATCACTGGTAAGATTTCTTTCCTTCACCAGACTCGTGTTATTTCAAGTGACCCTGAGCGTGAGCTGCCATCCAGGCTTATGACCTGTGACCTCACTACTCTTTCTAAAGTCGTCCATCGTATTGTTACCTACGAGGTTCCCCCCGAGCAGGTCCTAGGACTTCTCTTTCCTATTTTGACATGTTTGTGGTGTCTTGTCTCCTAGAGGGTCGAGCTCTAAACCTACCACACATTATGCTTCATACCATAGTAGACTCTTTTAGGTTGAGTAAGGATTGTCTCCCTTTTGGTCATCATCTCACCATCATTCTCCGAGCCTTAAGGGTTGACCCAAACACCGAGTCTGCCTTACCCCTATCTAGTGAGTACTACCCTTTCACTAAGGCTGCTCTCCTCCATATGGGTCTAACCAAGATAGGCAATGAGTTTTATAATTTTAGGAGAGATTTTGCTGCTCGACGAGCAGCACGAGTATCAGCACAGAGGGACAATGATACTGATGATGAGGAGGAGTCAGATGATGTTTCTCTTGCTGATCCAGTGACAGAGCAGGTTACTAGAGGAGATGTTAATATAGGCAAGTCTACCGAGTGGACTACATCTTTTCGGACTATATCTGATCTTTTTGATGTTATGGGTCGCCTAGAGCTACAGGTTGCTCACATATCTGATCGCCAGACTCAGATGGAGCAACAGTTAGGATGACTTACTGATCAGCGGCAGATCCTTAATGAGCAACAAAGGCAGATTCTATTCTTCTTTAAGCAGTCGTCTGGAGTGCCACCTCAGTGATGTTCTATGTCTTTTTTTATTTTTTTCTGTTTTGTTTGTCTCTCCTTGTTTTTCCCTTTTAGTGCTTTTGTTATCTTTTGATGATGTTAAAAGGAGGAGATATGTATATGTTAGATGATGTTTAAGGAGTACCTTGATGACTGCTTGACTCTTTTGAATTAAATATATTTTGACTTTCTTGAATTATGAATATTTTGTATGATTGTAGTTTTTCTTGAGACGTCTTTTTCTGTCTTTTTTATAGGCTCATTCATTTATATAGGATTCATTGCATCTCATTTCATTGAGTTAAAACTTCCCTTATGTATCTTCTCGAATATTAAATATGTCATAAATTATTTTTGAAATGGAAAGCATGTTAAGGAGGAGTAATTCTTAAAATTCACACACTACACTTGCGATCATTATCTTATCATCCACCAATTGTTTGTTATCATCAAAAAAGGGAGACTGTTGGACCTAAGTGTTCTAATCCTTGTTTTGATGACTAATAAACAACTAGTGTGCTACTAATTATCTTCAAAAGTGTTTGTATGAGCATGTAGGTCTCTTATTAAAATAAATGAAATTGTTTTATTTTCAAAAACGAAAAGTGTCAAATTTGGAAGTATACCACAAGAAAGGGATCAAAATATAATTTTTATTTTATGCATTGTCAATTTCAATTAATTAATTGTATTGGCTCAAGTTTTCTTTTAATCTTAAAAGCTTATAAATATGACCAAGTTTCAAGTAATTGTTTTTGGAGACCAAAATGAAATTTTTCAAAAGGGGTGCTTATCAAAATAAAATATCTCAAAATATAGGTTGCAAGAATTCAAATGGATTGAAAAATGGAGTTTTATAGCCTAAGTTACGATTTTTTAAAAATTTAATGAAATATTTTTTTGTATCCTCTAAAATCAAATGTTTGGCTTCCGAAAGTGAAGATACAAAGGCAAAAGTTCCAAATGTTCGACAACTGAACATAAACTTTAGGCCGTCGAAATTCTATTTTCAATATGCCCCTAAAGTGAAACTTTCAACTTCTGAAAGTGAAGGTACAGAAGCAAAAGTCCCAAATGTTCGGTCGCCGAACATAGACTTTAGGCTGCCAAAAGTCTATTTTCAAGAAGTTGTTCTTTGCCTCCAAAAGTTCGGCCGCTGAAATTTAACCTTAAACTGTCGAACCTGAGTTTTTCTGAACACGAAATAACGGCTAATTCAGCACACAAACGGCTCTATTTATATTTAATGCATCTCTAACGGCCATATTTATGTCAGAACTATAAATATAATGTGTTTTTAATATGGAAGAAGTTATAAAAATTATATAAGCAAACAATTATTGAGATTCAAGTTTTTTACACTCTTTCTCTCTTTAAACCTTACGCTATAGCATTAATTTCTTGAAAATTTGTTTTGAGTTATAATTGTTTTGTGTTTTAAGATTGAGTAAAGGTTTCTTTAGTGAATTTATTAGAGTGGGTGTGATTTTGAGTAAAAGATTGTTATTGTGAGAAAAAAAGAATTATAAAAAGTAAGAGTTTTGCTCTAAAATTATAAAGAGTAAGGTTTTACTCTAAAATTATAAAAGATTTTAATTTTCACTCAAAAAAGATTTGATAATGGAGTTAAACTCTCAAGTAGAATTTTGAAGAGAGGGCATAGACTTGATATAGCTTAACCTTCATAAATTACTGTGTTCATTGTTCTCTTTTTTTCTTATTTTTTTAATTTTATATTTTTATCTTTAATTTTTTTTTTTATAAACTCAATTCACTGTTAAGGGACAAGAAACAATATTTTTTTTTTAATTTTTTTTAAATGATGATAATACATAGTTAATAAATAGCTGATAAAATTTATGTCCACCATTAATTAACCTTCTCTCAATCTTCTCTCGGCAAATCATAAACTTACAAGACATAATTAGATATAAAATTATAATTACTTTATTATTTCATTTAAAAAAAAACTTTATTATTTTAATAGCTTATATAAAAAAAGCATAAACTATTAAAATAAAGTGTTTTTTTTTTTTTTCCATGATCCATCATCGTTTAAGCTTGAACTAGTATAACACACGATTACACTAGCGAAATAGATTGCAATTTGATAAATAAATTTTAAACCCACCTCTTTAAGTTTTTTTCCCCTACACCATTTACATAAAGATCCTCTTAGAGGAGAGGACAAGGAGAGATGAAAAATATGTTTTATAAATAATTTATCATAGATATTTTATAATATAATCATTATATATAAAATAATTTATTATAAATTTTAATTATATTATATATATATATATATATATATATTTTACTATAATTAATTATTAATATATTATTCATTTCGTTTTATAATTTTTATTATTTTATATATATTAAAAAATATAAATTTTTTATTAATTTTTTAATTATATCATTTTGTTAAATTTTATTAAATATTAAAAAATATTTTAAAAAATGTATTAAAAATAAAATAAAATAGTTTATAATAATAATTTTATATATTATTATAATTTAAAAATAATAAAAAAATATAAAAATTATGAAATAAAAAAAAATATTAAATAAATTTTCCTCGCGGCTGGGAAAAAGAAAGGGTTAGACTTCCCAACAACACAAGTCTTTTTGTTTTTGTTTTTTTTTTTTTTCTTTATGGGGAGAAAGGGGCTGGAATGGGCTTATATAAACTTAGGTTTGGTCCAAAGTGTTAAGCTCTTTTTGTATTTGGAATAATGGGCTGGGCTCAGTGAGGCCCATTAATTCTTTTAAGTTAAATGTTTTAATTTTTAAAATCTCGTTAGCTATAATAATTGAATTGATTGAAAATCAAAATTTTCTATAACATTATGATCCAACCATTTGATGTAAATTAGGTTAATTTCTTAATTTTTTTTAAAGTAAAAAATCGATGTATGTTCCACCCAACTGACTTTTCTAAAATATATTATACAACTGATTATATGGAAAAGTTTATCTCAAATTATTAATTTTTAAATTCAATTGCTATTTGAACTACAATACAACTTTTTATATTTTGCTCATTTATTAGGCAAAACTAAAAAAGAAAATTACAATATAGTATTTGGATTTGGTATAATTTTACAATGTAATTCTATTTTTTAGACTTCCTGTACTCCTATGTTTTCATCAATGAATCTTATTATTTTTGGCCAAAAAAATATACTTTTTTTAAATAGAATATAATTTAGTTAGTAAAATTTTATTTTAGTAATAAAATAATTATTATATTAAGTATTACTCAATTTGGTAATTCTTTAATAAAAATTAATAGCAAAGTTGAATGAAAAAATTATTTTATTAATTGAATAAAACTTCAATGCTAAATCATTTTTCATTAAAAAGCTGGGGAATAAGTTACAGAATTTACTAAATCAGGGACTATTTTGTAAATTAAATAAAAAAGGCCAAAACGGGTAGCACCATCAGTGTATAACTAAGCAGAGAAAGTGGCACACTCGTCATCGGAAATCGGCAGAAAGAAGCCATTTCTATGGCGTCTCCGTCGTCTCTCTCTCCTCCTCAAGTTCCGAAGGAGCTTTACGATATCAACCGCGAAAAGCTTCTCAAATCTCTCCGTCAACACCTGACCGAAACCTCTCGTCCTCTCCACGGCTTCGTCTTTCTTCAGGTGCATACACCCGTTCCTATATATTAATACATTTCCGATGCAATCGTATATTGATGATTCTATTCGTGTTTGTCTTTGTTAATCTCATAGGGAGGCGAGGAAAAATCTCGCTACTGTACTGATCACATCGAACTCTTCAGGTACTGATGCTAATGCTTTTGAATATTGCTCGGAGTTCAGTTAATAGCTTATAGTTTTTCTAAATGGGCGATTCATTCTATTTTCTAGGCAGGAGAGTTATTTCGCTTATCTTTTTGGAGTGACAGAGCCTGGTTTCTATGGAGCAATTGTTAGCTACTCTCTCTTGCTTTTCTTTTATCTTTATATGCAGCAATTGTTTATTTATGAATTGGATTTCTGTGGTTTATTGATGGGTTATGTTAAACGCTGAATCACACACATAATAAATCATATGTGTGCGTGTGTTGAAAAACAAAGCGATTGTTGGCTGGCATTGCAATTCTTCTTACTTATTATTCTTTGCAGGATGTTGCAACAGGGAATTCTATTCTGTTCGTTCCAAGGCTACCGGCTGATTACGCTGTTTGGTTGGGAGAAATAAAGCCATTATCTTATTTTCAGGTTATCTTTCTTAGATGCTTCAGTATGTAAGGTTTTTTATCATGTGAAGCATGTTTCTTCAAATCATGTTTACATCTTTCTTTTTGCAGGAAAAGTACAGGGTTAGCATGGTTTATTATACAGATGAAATTGTAGGAGTCCTGCATAAACTCCGCAAGGAAGTTTGTCAACCTCTACTGTTCCTCTTGCATGGACTTAATACTGACAGTAATAACTTCTCTAAACCAGCAGAATTTGAGGTTCCAGCATCTTATACAATGCCTTTCAGTTATCACTTGTTTCTTTCTTTTCTCAGGAATTGACATTTAATTCTTTAATGAATCTACCGTTTTCTTTGTATAAATCCATGTCCAGGGGATAGAAAAGTTTGAGACAGATTTGACTACATTACATCCTATTTTGACTGAATGTCGTGTTTTAAAGTCCGATCTGGAGCTTGCTGTTATTCAATTTGCTTGTGACATCAGCTCTGAAGCACATGTCGAGGTAACCATTTGTGCAGAGTGTAAACTTATCACTGACTGCATGTTTTTCTTTACATGGCCTTTCACTTAGTCCTTGTACTCTTCCTATTATGAATTTAAATCGATAGATGGCAGTTTGCATAAGTTTCTATGTATACTTGGTTTTTACTTCGGGATCAGCTACTTTGCTTGCAATTGGGATTCTTTTAACAATTGCCAGTGTACATTTTTAGTTTCACTTCACACACTCGTATGTCTAGGATTTAGCACTATTCCAATGATTAGTTTTCTTGTGAACTCTTGATAAATATTCCAAAAAATATCTGATAGTTTTCTTTTGTGATGCTGAAATTTGCAAATTTGACCAGGTTATGAGAAAAACTCAGGTTGGCATGAAAGAATATCAGTTGGAAAGCATATTTCTTCACCACACATACATGTATGGTGGCTGTAGGCATTGTTCATACACATGTATATGTGCTACTGGTGAAAATAGGTGAGGTTCATGAATGGCTTTCAACTATTACTTTGTACCTTTTTTACAGGTCAAAAGGACTGAATTTAGTTTACATTTTTTAGAAGGCCCTAAATACAGATGCGACTTTTCTTTAGCATTAGCTAACATCATTGCTATCTCGTAATTCAGTGCTGTACTCCATTATGGGCATGCAGCAGCTCCAAATGACAGGGTATGATGAATTCAAAATGTTTTGATTTATAACCATTGTTTCTGACATTTACTTGTGCAATTAATTATATTTTCTTAAGTTTGAATTTGTAACAGAATGGAATGTTTGTTATAGCCTTGGAGGTAAACATGCTCGGTTGGATGTTCTATGCATGTAACTGTAAGTGGCAAGCAGGACTGGGAAATCTGTTGTGCTTTTTGGACACCTTTTGGCTTGTCATGTCGGTGGTGTAAATCTTTGTTGCTGATGGAAGCCAATGCATTTATTGAAAAAAAAATCATAAAAATAAAATGTTTTAGGCATTTATCATTAGCATGATTACATACATCCTGGTTATTGTTTATCTTAATGATTGCAAACTCTTTACCTCATATAGAAAAACTGAAATTTGAGTGCTTGATTTTTACACAAAGATTTCCTGGAGAGCAAACAAATAATTAATCTTCTTTAAAAGATGCAAAAGGAATTCATGTTATTCTGATGAATATCCCAAATTTAAGAATTCTCTGTTAAGTCCACAAAATCTTCATGATGCGTTTCTTGCAGACTTTGGAAGATGGAGATGTGGCATTGTTTGATATGGGAGCTGAATATAATTTTTATGGGTCTGACATAACTTGCTCGTTTCCTGTAAGTACCATTTTTCCAGTTGTAGTAGCTTCCTTTTTCGCCGGTGGAATGATGTATATAGTCTCTTTCTTGTCATTGCAACTGTTATTCCTTTTGAGAAGAAGTAAATGCAAGCAACATAAGTGATGTGGGATATTTTTCTCATTTTATGATTGAAATCACCCATATCATTCAATAAGTTAAATACCACTAAGACAATAAGACTATCTATTTTCCTTTTGCCAATTGTATATTTTGTTCTGAAACTGCAGTTTTCTTTGTCCAGGTGAATGGTAAGTTTACAAGTGATCAGTCTCTCATATACAATGTAAGTGTGTCTAAAGCTTATGTTCAAAACACAATCCCTTCTTTTTTTTTTCACTTCACTTCCTTAAGGTCCATGTGTGTGTGTCCTTAATGTTTCTTAGCAGCTCCATTGTTTAGAATTCTTGTTTCTGCATGGATTTTGCAGGCTGTACTCGATGCTCACAATGCTGTCATATCTGCAATGAGACCTGGAGTTAGCTGGTTAGATATGCACAAGTAAGGCTGAAATTGAATCTTCTGCATATGATTGCCAAACATTTCATTGTTGCACATGTGATTTGTACAATAGCATTTAGATTCTGCAAATAGAATAATTACAGCTGATAGCTTATGTTCTCATAAAAAGTATGGCTGTATGGTACAGGTAAATCATTTGGTTCATTTCCACAAAAGGGGGTTTGTTTTGATTTAGCCAAATAGCATGATGTGATAACATGATGTGCTTGTTTTATTGTGAAAAACGATTCAGATAGAAGAATATCAGGACACAAGTATAGGAAAAATGGTAATGTGAAAATTGAAAATAACTTCTTTCTCATCAAAATGAGTGCATGGTTTCTTTGATTAAGAAAATGTACAAGAAATACTTCAGATTGGCAAGCAGAAGCACAGTCCAGAAGCTAGTGTACATGAAAGATGTTTAATCATAGATGGTAGACACTGTAGAACTGTTTTTGGTACTCCCAAATGGCAAGTCCATAGACTTGCTTGGGATGTTTAGCAGGACTCATCACATGTCCACTACTTGGGTATATTTCATAATTTCTTTATTTTACTATATAACTTGTGGTGTTACCTTTTTTTTTTAAAAAAAAAATAATAATAATGACATCTCAAGGTCCAATTATAGCTCTTTCCTGAAATAAAAGGTGGTATATGCAATACTCAGTCATGCTAGTGATCTTTCTTTGTGATGTTTGGTACTTTTCACTGTCAATCTACTGTGCATGTTTATTCTCATTTGCTCCTTGTTATTTGCAGATTAGCAGAGAAAATAATTCTGGATTCATTGAAGAAAGGGTGCATTATTGTTGGGTGATTTTGCTTTTTTGATAGCATATTCTCTTTCACTTGCTACTACACTTCAGCTATCAGGAGGAAAAGAAAAGTAAATATTAATGTTGGTGGTTTTCCTTTGTTCTAGCAATGTAGATGATATGATGACTGAGCGGTTGGGTGCTGTTTTCATGCCTCATGGCCTGGGGCATTTATTGGGTATTGACACCCATGATCCTGGTGGCTACTTAAAGGTACTTATGACCAATGGTTGTAGTTGTGGTTCTATTCAAAGAATTTGATGGACTTCATAAAGGTGGTATGATTTGCAGGGACCAAATAGGTCAAAGGAACCGGGATTGAGGTCTCTACGAACTGCCCGAGGACTTGAGGAGGGAATGGTTAGTAGAACCTTTTAGTCAAAGGACAACTATATTTTACCCTTTTTATTCCTGGTTATATTTTTGATATGATATGAATTAAGGTTCTTTTGTGTCTATTGAAATGAGTTTATATGGTGAGTACATGAATGATTATCTTGAATAAGTTGTAACCCTTACTCATCCTTTTCCATCTGCTGCTTGATGTTGCTAAGATCACTATAAAAAAATGAAACTGAAATATGGGGGTCAAAATAGGTGTAATTTTTCTGTTCGTTCCTTTATCTTTTGTTGTGTTCTCTTTTGACCTCTAAGGCTTTTTACCCTTCTCAAGCTAGTCTATTAAGTTTATAATACTATAAGCAAGAGATGTGTGCTCCACTATTTATTGGCCACTAGTGTAAAGCTATCTTGTTATCTGCTTTTCTTTTGCATGGTGGTATGGTCACTTGACGTGGGCCATTTTTTTTTTTTTGTTTCTGGTTTTGTAGTGTTGGTTTCTTGTTTTTACATTGCATTGCTCAGAGAAGTCTATTCAGAATCTGATACTTAGTATATGTCCAGGTACAGATGCTGGATTCTATCTTAGGTCATAGTTATATGTAAATTTGGGGTTTAATTAATACTAGGAGCCTAAGCTGTTTCAGTTGTTGGTATTTTGCAGGAAACAGTGATACATGATTTAGGGGATTTATTTGCGTGTACGTCCTATAATTATTGTAATTGAAAAAGAATTACGTTAATAGAAGTTTTATCCAATTATTTTGTTTTTTGGGTGTTGGCTTCCCTTAAAAAAAAAACAATGTTCCTCTTCTATCATTTAACTCGAACAGACATTGACCTGACGCTTTATCAACCATTAATCTGCTTTAAGCTCCATGAAGCAAGAAAGGCCTAGGCAATTGACAAGAAGTGCCTACTCATCAGTTGCATATGAAATCTTCAATATGGGTGGTGGTGTTTGTCTGTGGCACTTGCTGTGTCTGATTGGGTTGCACGACTCAGTGGTTTATATATCATTCTTTATGATGCATGATCTATCAAATATGATTGATTTTCATATTCTTCATTGACTGATTGATGATTATTTATATCTTGCATTGCTAGTCATATTTTTACGTCTGGTATGCATCATATATGTTTTCATGGAATTCATTAGAACTAGTGCTATTTTAAACCCATGACTAGTCCCATCAGGTGTGCTTTTTTTATTGGGAGGGAGAGAGAGAGAGTGTTGTCAATTGATATAGATTTGTGGTTTCCTGTTGGAAATTATCACATCATGTTTTAACACAGTTATGCCATGTTGTAAACCCTCATAAAGATTGAGATTATTCTAAAAGTGAGATGTGTTCTTTGAAGGTGATAACGGTGGAGCCTGGTTGTTATTTCATAGATGCTTTATTGGATCCAGCCATGGGGGATTCAAATACTTCGAAGTTTTTCAATCGTGAAGTAATTGGCAGATTTAAAGGTTTTGGTGGAGTTCGGATTGAAAGTGATGTGGTACTTTCCTGAAGCCTGAATCCAGATAGCTTTTACATTTGTGAACTTTGAATATTTGCAATACAATACTGATTCAGACTTTAGAAAGGTTGATTGTGGAACAAAAACTTACATTTAACACTCCTTTTTCAGCAATAACTGTTCTCTTCTTTTTGAAGATTTTAAGGCTCCATTTATTTGTAAAATATATTAAGAATTTTATATATAGAGGTGTTAATAAAATTCACAAAATGCATAAAGTGACTTTCTCTTTTCAAATCGTTTTAAAATCGTTTTAAAATGATATAATTTTTTTTACTAGAAAAATACTTTTCATTAACTAATTTTTTTGAGTGCTCCAAACTTAGATATGTAAAAAATATTTTCCGTGAAACAAATGGAGTCTTAGAGTTAGTTTTAGGTATAATCTTACAAGACGAAAGGTGCACAAAAAGCCTTTTAAGGCTATTATGCTGTCTTAAGACACTGAATGCTTATAATCATGATTGACGTTTGTTGTCTCAAGGAACTTCATTTGAAAGAAAGAAAAGAATTCAATTGAATTCTAAAATAATCATATATGCTTGCTATTTATTTTGAAGTGAAAGATTTTATTGAAAAAATTTTCATTACAAACATGAGAATCTGGATTTTTTTTTTTTTGAATTGAAGTCTTGCAATTTTCTTGATTCCATATAGGAGGTAAATGTTTTATATTCTTCTTATATGCATGATTTTGTTGTATTACATGATGTTCTTAGTCTCTCATGCGTCAACCTATCGTATACCTGTGTTGTTTCTGATATCCCAGTCTTTTCTTGTTGCTTGTGGTAGCATGTCACTGCCAATGGTTGCAAGAACATGACTAATGTTCCCCGAGAGATTTGGGAGATTGAAGCGGTGATGGCAGGAGCAGCATGGCCCCTTGACAAGGCCTCAGCATGCAGTAGAGTGAACAATGTTAACAATGGATCGTCTTGTTAAGGATTAATCGAGGGCAAGAGCAGTGCTCTCAGGCTCTCCTGTCTCTTACTTTATGTACCAGGCGTCAATAAAAAATTCAAAATATTCGTTTGAACCAAACGCTTATAGATGTTGAAGACATTTGCTGCCAGTCTACCAGAAGTAAATACCTATTATCTTTCTTCTACAAGGATTTTTATTCGGTGTAAATGTATGTGATGTGCTGAATATACACGTGTGTGTTAAAGCTGAGCCTTAAAAATGGCTGTGCAAAAATGTGTGTTTACAAAATTGCCAGTTCTTTATTTATTTCTTTTTAATCTTTTTATATTTTTTATCTAAAAATTAGCTTATCATATCCAATACCAAGCTTTTATTTAATATTTTCAAATTCAACTACTAAAATATAATCTAAAACAATCTAAATCATATTTATATCTTTCAAGAATTTTAGAGTTCTTAAGTTTATAATTGCTGATATTGTGAAACTATGCTTATGATTGTTAATTATACTTATTTGTTAAAATAAGAAATCTTATTTTTAAAATGTTACTTAAAAACCATTCGAATCATTTTTCAATCATAGCTTAAGAAAATTTATATGTGGCTGTCTCATGCAAAATCAACAAACAAATCATCAACAAAGCACTAAAACTTTCGAAGCGATTTAGCCAAATACGACGCTCCAATCGCACCAGGAAAAATTAACAAACAAATCATCGACAAAGCACTACGACCTTCCAAGCGATTTAGCCAAATACGACGTAATCAAGGCATAAACAGAAAGCCAAACCAAAGCAAACAATCAGAGACGGCCAAAGACCAACATGCAGCAAATCCGCAAATTAGAACATCAAGAATGAAAATGCCTCCTCTAATAAAATATCATCTGCAACCATCGAAAATAGTTAATTCATAGCGTTTAATTTATGATTATTACTACCCTTGTCTTATAAAAAAATAAATCAACTTTTTTTTAATCTATTCAAAACTATAAATCACATTTTTAAATAATAATTTACTTATTAATTCTCTAACATTCCCTTTTTAATATTAAAAAATAAATTTTATTAGTTTCAATTATAATTTAATAATGAAATAATAAAATTAAATAAACACGATTTCGAACTTGTATGAAGGTATAGTTCTATTTTAAATTACGTTGACCGATAATATTTAGTCATTTTTACACATTATTAAAAAATTGGTTACAGAAATAAAATAAATAGTTAATAATTTGTGAAAATCATGACTAAATATTTAATAATTTAAAAATAATAGTAAAAGAACTAAGAAATTCACTAAAACACAGAAATTAAAGAGTAAAATTTTTATAGTATTTAATTAGATGAAGACCAAAAGTTTTTATTTTAATTATTCAAAAAAGTAAAATTTAACTTAGCTAAAAATTTTAAAGGCTTATTTAATTTGATTTATCTCCACATACTGAGGAAGTATTATTTTTAAAATTCTGTTAACGGGTTATCAAATTTAGAAAAAAATGAAAAATAGGTTGAGGTTAAAATCCAATGAGTAAAAGAACATTTATCAGAAAAATATTTTATTGTTTTAGGATTTTAAAATTCAGGCGATAATTTAAAATTTGACATTCCAATAACTTGAAATTTTCTTTTTTGAAAGGATACCTGAAACTTATATAATGCACAAGCAAATGCGTCAGGATCCTAAACCCATACATAAACCCTAATTTCGCTCTTCCGCCTCCATAACCAAAATCCTAATCCTCAGAATGGGCCGTCGGAAGAACAACAGCAATAACAATCAGGGCTCTATGGGCTTCACTGACGCGCAACAGCAAGGCACCAAGAATCGATTCCATGATGAAGACGAAAAGCTAACCACACAGAGCTCAAATATTGTCGATTCAACTGTAGCCGGCGATAAAGCCATTGCTATGGAAGACGACTCCATGTGCGAGGCTGATGTGTCCTTTGTCGATGACGATGACGATGACAATAAGACTAGCGCCGATTATTATTTTGATTCCTATTCTCACTTTGGTAACTTTCTTAACCTTTGCCTTTTGTTTTATTTGTTCTATTTTCTGGTTTTTCGCTGAGATAAATTTAGGAAGTTAAGTCCCTGTATTTGTAGATGCTATTTTATCTCTACTGAAACACGAAGTGGACTTGGTTTTGCAAACCTTAGAGCTTGCTGGAAAATAGATATTTACACTAGTCTCGGATTGAGTGAAAGTTTCAAACTTTACACTTAGCTTGTCAAACACTTATGTTATAGCTTCTCTTGATACCTGAAGTTTTTTTTTTTTTCTTTTAAAAAAAAGTTTCAAGTTGGTACTCAGTAACTTGTTCTTCAAATCGAGTGTAGATATGTGTTTTAGGTTTTATTTTTAATTGTATATATTTGCTGAGGATAATTATGCAAAAACTAAGCTTTGCTTTCTGTCTGTTGTTGTGTTCACAGGTATTCACGAAGTAAGTGTGTGGCTGTTGTTGTATAATATCACCTCCTGGAACTGCAAATGGATGATTTGTTAAATTCCATGGGGCCGGTTTGGTATCAATTATTCGTGGTTTCTGTTTTCCCATTTTGAAAAATTTATCTATTTTTTTGGAAAACAAGTTGATGAAACTAGGAGAACCACTTTTATGGTTTTTTGTGTTGCAATCGTTTTACATAGTGTTTGGTTTAATTCTATCTTACAAAACTCTATGTGGAATTCAATTGAATTCTAAATAGAATTCATTTGCAATGAATTCCATTGTTTGGTATGACTTAACTTAAAATGCAGAATTCAATTGAATTCCACATTACTCATCTTTTCATTTCCTAAACTACCCTTAAGAGTAAAATAAAAAGGTTCTACACTATCAAAAAAATTTTATATTTAATAAATTTATAACAACTAATAAAAATAAAAACCCATTAAAAATATATCAATAAATTTAAAATAAATTTTCATGACTTGGATGTTTACATAATAAAATAAATGGTCTTATTATAAGAGAAAATAAACTTAGATATTATAAAATTAGAAAAATAGAGAAAATATATTATATAATTGTCTATATATAATAATAGTAAATAAATAGAAAACTAGTTTTATAGTTTTCACTTTTATGACCAATAAAGTAAAGGGATAAATTATTGAGAGAAAAATATTGAGGAAGGGTATTTTAGTTCAAAAGATGATGTTGCTTAAGTTTTGTAGAATTCATTTCAAATTCCATCAAATTTGATAGGAATTGGTTTTAGTTATAACCAATTGCATGGAATTGAATTCCTAGAATTGAATTCTAATTTTTATTTAAATCAAACACATAAAATATGGAATTCAATTGAATTCCACAAAAATTTAGGAATTGGAATTGAACCAAACATAGGGTTAGACACCAAAAAAGAAAAGAAAAGAAATATTTTATATTTATATAAATTTCTTTGATAATTGGACAACAAAAACCTAAAACAGAATGGACACTAAACAGAACCTGTTCTCTTTTTGGTTCTTAGTTCAGATTGAGATTATCTTTATTGGAGTATGCATACACAAATTGGTGATTGCTCATAATACAGTAGTACTTGTAGATTTGTGCTAGCAAGACTAGCATATATTGGTCCCTTTATTAGTACCTTACAGAAACCATTCCAAAATTAATACTTCTCTCTCTCTGTCTCACGCTCACTCTCACTCACAGTTTTTTAAATAATAATTATCAATGAATTCCTGGCTTCATTTACCATATGTGCATATCCATGCATATGTATTGTGTCACATACAAGAGATTAAAGCATATGCAGGCTAGGGACTGGTATTTGGAGGGAGAATTGGTTATGAGTTGAAGGTGGTTAGTGGAAGTCAGAGATAGTTATAGGAGTTGATGTGGTAGGCACTTATTGTAGCAAGTTAGTATAAATGGTGAAGTTTACTTGTAGAAGAGGATATCCAGAAATTGAATACAATAACAAATATTTCTCTCTTCTATTCTCTTGCTCTTCTCTCCCCTATCTTCTCTCTCTCTCTCTCTCACTCACTCATATCTTCTCCCTCTTCTCTACAATTTCTCTTCTTCTATCTCAGATCTCTCTCCCCCTTCTCTATCTCTCTTTCTCTTCTTCTCATTTCTTCTCTCTTCTCTACTCAATTCTATTCTGTTCTCAGTGGAAACCCTAATATAAGGGTTGCTACTGACATATTGTTTCAGTATTACCTGCTGAGCAGCTTTTCTTGCAGCATGTCTGTTCTAGGTGACTCTTAAAACTGTGCAATGTGATTTTTGAGTATTCATGGAATGCATTCTTCCCTTGGTACTAAAAATTGGTTACTAATTGCTATTCCCTTTACCATCTTTAAATTGCAGGAAATGCTGAAGGATGTAGTGAGAACTAAGACATATCAGAATGTTATTTATCAGAATAAGTTTCTATTTAAGAATAAAATAATACTTGATGTTGGTGCTGGAACTGGAATTCTATCCCTATTTTGTGCAAAAGCTGGGGCTGCGCATGTTTATGCGGTATGTGTTCACTTCCTTCTCGTCATGTATTTTGTAAGGAATTGAGTTAATCGACTGCTGCTTATTATGCATGTCATTTTGCATTTTGCCATGTGGTTTGGTTATCTTTTGTTAAATATGGTTGCTGGATTCTCCTTCTTTAGGTCGAGTGCTCTGACATGGCTGACATGGCGAAAGAAATAGTTGAATCAAATGGATTTTCAGAAGGTAATGTATTTCTGTCTTGACGTTTTGCTTATTCTAATGTGTGTCAACATTCCTGCAAAATAAGTAGTCTATCTGTTTATTTATTTATCTATTTATTTTTTTATTGTTACAGTTGTAACAGTTTTGAAGGGAAAGATTGAAGAGATTGAGCTACCGGTTGCTAAAGTAGATATTATAATTTCAGAATGGATGGGATATTTTCTATTGTATGAGAATATGTTAAACACGGTCCTCTATGCACGGGATAAGTGGCTTGTGAGTTGGGCTTACTTTTCATTTCTCACTTTATTTTCCGTGCAAAAAATTGTTATATTATTTGCATTTACTTGTTATCAACGGATGTTTCTTATCCTTTGCTTGTTTCAGGTCAATGATGGAATTCTTCTACCAGACAAAGCTTCCCTTTATTTGACAGCCATTGAGGATGCAGACTATAAAGAAGATAAAATTGAATGTGAGTCTTGAATTTTTCATGCCACAATTATATTTTTTAGGATGAAGCAGGTGTGTTGTTTTGGGAACTCGTTCACTTACATCTGTTTCGTGCATGCGGTTTCAGTTGTTCTTTGAATTTCTTTTCAATGCGTTTGTTTCTGTAGGCTGACAAGCTGTTGGTTCTTGATTATAATGTTTATTTTGTCCCTTTGGCTGTCATGCTACTGTAGTTTGGAATAATGTCTATGGCTTTAACATGAGCTGCATCAAGAAGCAAGCCATGATGGAACCTCTTGTTGATACAGTTGATCAGAATCAAATTGTCACGAACTGCCAGCTATTAAAGGTGGGATAGGCATGACATTAGATGTTTACTCAATTTCTCTACTTTTGTTGAATCTCCTTTGCTTCATGGCTGATGTGTGTTGATTTACTTCACCTCATTTCAGACCATGGATATTTCTAAAATGGTTTCTGGGGATGCATCCTTCACGGTTCCTTTCAAACTTGTGGCAGAACGTGATGATTACATCCATGCTTTGGTAGCCTACTTTGATGTGTCATTTACCAATTGCCATAAGTTAATGGGCTTCTCTACAGGTCAATCCTTTTGTTCATTTTTACTTTTGTGTTCTGTTTGTCTTTAGATTAGAAACTTGTGTTTATAAAATTCAACAAACTAGGAAGATTAAAGGACCTAGAGGTGTTGTATCACTTGTATTCTCTTGGCATTTCAAGTGTTTCCATTGATGCATTTGCTAGTGGTTCACAGTCAAGTATTATAATTATAAATCTCATTTACTCTGAGCACAGTGGTTATGAGCCACATACAAGTGACTAGTTGAAATAATGAGATCCAGTTTAATCCTTCTAAAAATGGGTAGTCTTGCCACAAGTTCAAATTGGTTTAGAATGCTAATACGTGGGGGCATTGAGCTAGGCCAGATGGGAAGTACCTGAACTGATCTTCCTAGTGCCTAAATTTGGGTTTCAGTCTTGGGAATATAATGGGAAAGATTTGAATTCTTCTTTGATGAACTTGACATAATGCAGGGCCAAGATCACGGGCTACACACTGGAAGCAAACAGTCTTATACCTAGAAGATGTGCTCACTATATGCGAAGGGGAAGCCCTGACAGGGCACATGACTGTAGCACCAAACAAAAAGAATCCTCGTGACATTGATATAATGATCAAATATGCATTAAATGGGCGGCGCTGTGTGGTCTCAAGGGTTCAATATTATAAGATGCGATGATATACATATACATACATGTGTTCCATAGATCGAAGCATGGCAAAGATTGATGCTTTTACCGCTACTAGTGTATCTAGTGAGTTGCTTCTACTTGGAAGTTGTGTGTCTTTCATAATTCTTATCTGTTGAAGAGTGAGAGAGTTGTGGGGTTGATTTCAGTGATCCTTGTTGTCTATAATTCTAATCTCTTTTGACGTATGTGAAAAGGTGATTGAGAATGCGATGTTGAATTTTTGAAATCTAATTCAGGATCTTACATTGTACTTGTTTTTAAAGTGATAGGGTGTTGAATTTTATAGCTCCATTCTACTTTGTAGAACTAAAATATTGAAATTATTAATTATCGGCTTATGTAATGTGGCATGAGTGTTGAGTTGAGATTTTTTTGGCTGACTCTCGGGATTAATTGTGAATGTGAAGTGTGTAGGATATATAGGATTAAGGATTTTGTTAAAATTATCATTTTCTGATAATAGTTCAATTTTAGTTTTGAAACTCTGTAGAAATGTGTCTACCTCTGGTTAAAAGGATGAAGGTGAAAACTGAAATGTTAATTTTCGATTCAGAGGGAAAGACTCAAAGAACCTTAAGGTCTAAATGATGACCCGTTGATTTCATGTATTCATTTTCTCTTATATATATATATATATATATTTTAATTGACGTCGGATCTTTTAATCTTTAGAATTTCAATCTGAAATTTTGTATAATTTATCCCTCATCAATCTTTTTCTTTTCCAAAAAAATATTTCTTGTTTAAGCCGGCAAATCCTCACCCTTCTAAAGTTACTATGTAGAGAACTAATTGTTTGGTCTTTAAATTAGCTTTATGTTCTTACTTCATCTATTCTTTTTTCCGTTCAAATTAAATCGTCTCTGAGAGAAATTATTATAACTTTAAAACAAAAGAATTATATTTTTTTGAAATTACATATCGAATAAAATTTATTAGAGGGTGAAGAGTTAACAAAAAATTTACATGATTAATTAGTGTATGTTTTAAAATGGAACAATTAATTAATTTTATAGAAATAGATGTATTAAATAGTATTTTTTTTTCCTTAAATTAAATTTTTAGTTTTTGCTCTCCGTAAATCTATATATCAAACTGAAGTTTTTATACTTTTAATATTTTTTTAAAAAACTTTTTTATTTAAAATATATTATCTTGACACATAATTTAAAATTAAAAAAAAATTAAAAAGTAATAGTACTCGCATATTAATCTTGCAAAAAATTTACTAATAGGAAAAGTTTACAGCCGATGGTTTGAGGCAAAATGTTGTTGTTCAAACCAGCCTCTCTTGCGTTGTTGATAAGACCGAACAGAAAGACGCCACTGACCTGGTCGATGAATAATGTAAGCCTAATTTTTATTCATATTATTCCTAATTGAAAATTTCTACCACATAATAATCGATGATTCTCAGAAAAAAGAGAAGATTTTTTAATATTCTTTAATTTAAAAAAATATTATCAATTATCTAAAAAATATAAAATCAAACAAATAAAAAAAAAAGGGGGCTATCGGAACAAGTGCGATGGTCTAATATCTGAACTAAGCCAGCCCATATATATATATATATATTCATGCATAGAAATTTAGTACACTAATGGAATATTGACTATTACTCGCCTTTGAAAAATCCTAAGAGATGGGACACCAAACCAGACCGAAAACCCTTCTTTCCATTTTAACATTTATTTGTAGAAAATAATTATATTTATAAAACATTTTCCTTAAAATTAATTTTAATAAAATGATTTATATTTTATTATTTAATTTTAATAATAAAAGGTATTAATAAATTCATATATAATAGTATGAATAGAATTTTTTATATTATAGTTTCTCTGTGGAAATTTGCAATGTAGTGCCTTTGATAGAGAGACTCTCTCATCTTTCTCTGTCTTATTTTTTTTTTTTTTTCTTGAGGTTAAACCTCTTCCCTGCCGTATTGTCGTCGGATTTTCGTCAGCTACCGGGCTGGGGAGACGCTTTCTTTCCCAGCCTGGAAAGTGAGTCTCCCTCCCCACCTGTAGATAGTTTCTCTTTTGGTTGTGTTCTGGTTTTGTTGCAGGTGGGCTTCAAAGAGAGGGATATGTTTCCTGAATATTTTTTTTTGTTGGTTTTTCTAGGTGGTTTTAAGATCAGCTAGATGAGAGCTGTGTTATAAGGGGTGCTTCATTTCTAGGGGTCTTATACAAAAGCTTAGAAGCCATTAACGATGACCTTCAAAACTTTGTGAAGCTGTAGAGCTCTGAGTATCACTCTTCTTTCGGTGGTTCCATGGTGGTTCCCTCATCTATAGCCTGATGATGCTGTTTTTTGAGTTTGGTTTCTGAGAAAATGGCGTCTCTATTTTTCCCAACCAGTCAAGCTCGGCCACTCTTCATTGCTGGCTCTTTTACCTCTTCCAAACCTCTGATCTGCCTGCATGTGAATGTGACTCAGTTTTGATGCCTCTGAGGATGGTTTAGAATAGAAAATCTGGAGCTTCAGTTTGTTATTTTACTCCTTTTTGGGTGATTCTCCATGTCCTCTTCCTATTGAAGGCCATTGCTTTTCTTGGCAGGCTACGATTGACATAGGCAGCGTTTTTCTTACAGTTTTCTCCATCTAGTCGTGTTTTGTCTTTCGAGTTGGATGGCACTATGGGTTTTTAAGGTTTCTTATATTGGACATTTAGACTATTAGGCTTTTCTATAGGCTTCAGTTGAATGTTTTTCTTATACTAGGATTTATATTGTTTATGCTAATAATGAAATTTTCTACCTTTGATAAAATAAAATAAAATAAAATATTTAAATTATAGAAAATGTCCTCTTCCTAACCACCATGTTTTTTTTAGCTTTTTCTTTCGTGGTATAATTGGCTCTGATTGAGATTCTAGTCTGACTAAATTCAAGCTCAGTGGTAGCTAACCACCATTTTTCTCTGCGATCTTAAGCCTAAAAGAACACAATTACACATTCCTATGAAAAGAACAAAATTGAGAAGAGATTGTTGTCTTTAATCAAATGGTGCCTAAAGCTCTAACTTGCCAGTATTTAAGTTCTTATTTGTGCGTTCTGCTTTTACTCTTTTCCACCATTGTCGCATTCTGTTGGAAATCTTGTATGCATGTCTCTTCAATGTCTCTCCTATGTCTTTTACCCCTTTGGTCATCTTCTGTTTCCAGTCATCAGTTTTGCTTTCTTTCTCTTTCATAGCTTTTGCCTGCAAGAAAATTGGTGTATAACAGTTAAGTGAAGTGGTGAGTGGGAGTTTGAAAGGAAAGTTCAGTCCATTTTTAATTTTACTGTACCAAGTTTGAATGGAAGTGTGGTTCATCAACATCATCTTCATCATCATCGTCATCACCATCATCATTACCAAAATTTTTGACTTTCAGCACATCTTCCCTTGAATACATTTTCAAGTTAGATGCTCCTGGCACACCCTGAAGCAAATTAAAACAAATCAGAAGCTAACTCAATGTATAGCATATATGAGTACAGCTTCAGGAAAGGAAACAATGGCTACCTCCATGGATTTCAAAAACTTCTCCACCTCAGCATCTTTGGATGATTTTGGCACAAATGCTTCTCCTGGAGTCCTATCCTATAACATGGAAATAAAAACCAACTTAAGGACTGAACTAAGCTTTATTTTTCTTAAATGGAATGTGTTTAACATATTGATAAAGCAAAGGTCATATAAGATTATGAGTATTCTGCTCTTTAGGAAGATAATAAAATACCTTCAGTTGTTGATATGTGATTCATGAGTAACAAGACAAGTAAAGCATATAAGGAGCAGAACATTTGAAGGTGGAGAAAAAATGAATTGGATGGAAAAATTAAATGCGAAGAGAAAGCATCGTGGCACATTTTCTTAACCAACATTTAAGAATAATGTCTATAGGGAACATCATTTTTCAAAATTAATAAATTGATAAGAAAATAGAAACTGGGTTGATAATATCTTCACTTACATTTACAACATCATTTTTCATCTTCAATGATTTCATATAGTGATAGATGCACTGTTAATCCATATACAATACATCACATCACATCACATGTAAAATCAAATACAGGATACAGCTAAAACCTTGAAAAAACAGGCCATACCTAATCCAGAAAATTGAATACAATTATTGTACTAGTGCAAGCTATCAGCGTTTCAACTACAACATTCTAATTTCTAACCACAATTAATCCCATTTTCAATATGAGAAATTCCCAAGATCAACATGTTCTTTTCTTAAGTAATAGTCCTTGAAGAAACCTCATGAAGCAAAATGAAATTATCCTACAACATATGTGGTTACCTTGGGAACAGGAGGTGGCTTCTTTCTACATGAATCAGTCAGGTCTTTACACAAATAGTTTACCAACGAATCAATACTGGGCTTGGAACTATATATGAATTCAGCAATATCAGTATCAGTATACCCCGCAATCTGCAGAACCAACATTCAGTATTACAGTCTAGAGAATTTAACAGCAAAATTAACCTGCCACTGAGATCAAGAACACAAAGTTGAAGTTCCAAAAAAATCTCACCTCCTCACATGCCTGCGCTATTGTCTTGCATTCCGAATTGCATTCTCCTTCAGAGTCTTGTTCTACCAGCTAAAAGAGTAGCACTTAATTTAGCAATTCAAGAAGACATTGAACAACAGAACAAAGCACCTAAATTTGTTGATTGATTTTCAATACAAAATTTTCTCCTTAAGTTTCACTTATTTTAATTGTAAGATAAGAATTGTTAATCTATCTACAAAATCTTACCTCCAACTTATCCCCTTGCTCCACTACATCAATCTTCAAAATCCAATCAGCTTCTTCCTTCTTCAAATTACAAACATTCTCCGCCATCTCAATGATTTGATACTCAGTGATCTAGCACGCCAAAAAATACACAAATCAACAATCAATTCCAACCAAAAACAAAATTGAAACCGAACCCAGTTGATCAAATTACCTTCTTGGGTGAGATCTGAGCCTGCTTTTTTGCCACTTGCTGGTACAACTCCTTTGCCAACTTTTCACATACTTGGCACTTGATGAATGGTATGTCCTTTTTTCTTGCGGCAAAAACAGGTTTCTGGGCGGAAAAAGAGACTGGCACCCATGTTGAAACTACCAATAGAGTCGCTAAAACTATCAGAATTTGCTTGATATTAGCCATAGCTCTCTCTTTCTAGCTGCAAAATCACAGAGAAGTTGCTGCGTGGATCCTTCAAATCTTATTTCCTCTGCAAATGTTGCATAGGATTATATATGTAACGGCAGGTGGCAGTCAATTTAACCTGGTTGAGACTTCAGACTATCGGCTGATACGTGTTTCTCGCTCTCTGATTGGATCGTTTGTGGGCCCAGAATTTTTCGACCAATAGGATGAAAGATAACACGTAGATCCAACTAGCATATGTACTATTGTCAACAACAATAGAATTTTTAACAATAATTCCCTCAAATGAAAACGATGTCGTTCTGCTAAAACCCTACAAAGGTCTCTGGCTTGATCTGGAAGCGGATGGTTTAGGGGTTTGAGTTGCAGAATTGCCTTTTTGAATCTCTGGTTGATTTCATTACCATCTACACAAAAATTCTACATTTTCAAGAACGAGCAAGCATGGCCTCGTCTCCAAAACCCAGTCTTTTTAGCGGAGAAAACTATGGCTTCGTACTACGCCAACCACTGCAACACCTCTTAGATGAAACCCACAAAGGAGACCAAAAATTTATCATTTCGTGATGTTCTACCAATTAATGCAGTCTATCTGGGATGCTCTGCTTTTTTCCTTCAGGAGCTGGAAGACAACAAAATAGGACCTTTCAGATCATATTTTGATGGCAAAAGGAGCTGTTTCTACTTATATCCGGATCTTCAACAACAGTGTAGTGCTTCGAAAAGCATAGCATTGTTAACTTCGGTTGCTTTCCGTTTATAAATTGGTTGCTGAGTTGTTGTGCAAAGATTTGGGAGCTAGAAGAGTGGAGAAAGCCGCTAAAGAGGTTAAGTCTTTGATTGGTGTGATTCTTGGAGATTTAACTGTGTGTTGGAACAAGGATATGAGCAAATGAAAGTTATTCAAATTTAATTATCGTTCTAAATTATGGCTAGTGTCTGGACGGATGGGAACTAGCTTCAAGGCTTTTTTACCAGTCACGAGTGATGAAATATGTGAAGAGATTAGTGTTAGAGCTTCACCTGTGATATTCTTAGCTAGGTCTTCTTGTTCAAACTGTTCTTGGATTTATCAATGGGGAATCGGGGATTGGAGTTGAAAAGGAGCTAAAAGTTTGGCTTGGTAACTAAGTTGCGAGCTTCTTCTTCTTCGGTTTAGTATTGCTTAATCTTTAAGTTTGAATTTTGAGTTATTTGTTAGAAACTGGTAAAAAATGATGTTGGACATAGAATTTAAATCAAACTGAAATGTAGATTTGTGTACGTTTGAATGGAAAAAGAGGAGTTCTGTTGCTCAGATGGCATTAGCTCTATCTAGTTTGTTCAAGTAATGCAGTTAAGGAACGTAGAAATGAATATTTTTGGTGTTACTTTCACTGGCTTTTTTTTTATGTGCTTGCATCATGATAAACGATAACATTCCCTTGACAGAATGCTCTGGAGCGAACCTTACCAGTAATTTTACTGTTGGTTAGTAATATTTTCTCCCTTGTGGTTAATACCTTACTGCTTGATTGTTATTGTAAGAGCACCATGTGGAAAATTTTCTCTGAAGAGTTCTGAAGATGAATTTCTTTTAGACATTTCTTTATTATGATGCTATATTTGTAGATACTCTTTCCTCAGTCTTCAGAAAGCAATCAACTGACCTGGAAATTGTGTGAAAGATCTTGCCGTGAAAAGATTGATCCCTTCATAACATTCCATAGAGCTTTTCAGGTAAAAAAAGTATTTTAGTTAGTGCTGTGGTGTTTGTGTGTGTTGTATTTAGAAATTGAAGCCAACTCTTATTGCAACTCAATACAGGAAAAATAGGGACCAAAAGAGAGCTATTGCTCATACTAGTTTATTCTCCAGTTCCCAGTTACCATCCCAAATTATAGTGCAAGTATATTGAAGGGAGCATTACCTAGGGCTCTTATAAGTTAGTTATTATATATTTCTCTTTGTTATAGATATTTGCATCTTGTAGTTCTTGCTTTAAATCAAATTTGTTCCAGTATCGTATTTTTCATGCTAACCTCATATCATTCTCCAGAGTGGTTACTAAACCTTGATGATCAAGGCATAAATCTATTTGATGATAACATCCCCAAGTTCCATGTCAAATTGGCTCTTGATTGCAAGTCCTGACTATGTACAACCAGCATTTAAACCAGAAGGATAGAAAGCAGATGTTAATCTTCTGTTTTGCATTGATAACAGAGGAGAACAGGAAAATCATGATGAGGTTGATAAAGAGATAAATGGGTCCATGAGAAGCTGCTGCACAAACTATGAGATCGACAGAATATGGAGGAAGAGTGAAGAAGAGAGGATTGATGGAACGAGGAAAAAGTTTAAGGTTCTTGAGCATAACATTTCCAACAATTTTGATTCAGATGGATGGAGGTTTTCATATGTCAGAGTTGATGGTTTAGGGTAGCAAGAGAGAAGTTGAGAATCCAATCTCTGATGAAGATGTTTGAATGAAGTGGCCATGTGTTCCCTTGAAGGGAAAATATGGCATTGGCAACTGTGTTATACTCATTTGACTTCGGTTCAAAATCAATGTTCAACTGTGCGCCAGAATTTGCTGAGATACTTCTTGCCCTTGTAAAGGATTTGAAATTGTAATTTTGACGTTCATGAACAGATAATCTTGGAGTTTGCAAAAGGCACTGATGCATCTTTTCTTTACAATAGTTTACATCACTCTCTTCTAGAAAGCAATTGCTGTTATTTGTCGCTCAAGAATATCAATGAAGGATAACGAAGGATACAATTCCCTGAGGAACTTTGGCAATCAAGTTATTATCTGAAATGTCTTCCCTTTCTCTGAATATTCCTTGGAGCAATTTCTCTACAAATAAGGTGCCCTTAGGCTGTGAAATACAATCTGATTCATTTGTATATATTTAGATCCATGGAGTTCTGTTTTTTTCAGCTAACCAATATGCTTGTTTCTGGTCTATATGACATGATTAAAATGTTACAAATGTGTTTGTACCTTTATACGATGATATGCTATGAAAATTAATTTGTGCAATTTTAGAAACATGCTCAGGTGGCCTATTTTGAGGCCTTATATATCTTTGTATATAGTTTTTTAGGGAATAAAATTGGTCCTAATGGGAAATACATATGTTAAGCTTTCTTACAACGTATGGCATGAATTTTTCTGATAAAAATTGAGAAAATTATGATTGTTTCAGAATTGGAAAAGCTCACTTTGAATCTAGTAAAATCCTCAGAAATTTACCAATTGTGACAGTATGGTAGATTTGCCTAATCATTGTCCTAAGCCTTCTTTCTATAAACTGAGGTCATCAAACAATTTGTAAGACCCAACAGCAAAAAGTTTGGAGCCCACTGCCATCTCTCTTTTATCTTTGTCTTCTCACTTTCTTAGCAATCAGCAGCTACTGATCCTTCTCTCCATCGTGCTCTGTGCGTGTGTGTTTTCGAGTTTTGGCTCTTTTGTTTGGCAGCAGCAGCACAAGTTCAGGCCAGCCTCTTGGCTCCAATTGTTGTCCTCTAACTTTGTAGGATATATGGACAGAATTCCATATGTTTTCTAATTTAATTGTTTACTTTTTGGTCATGGTCATCGCCATTGTTTTAAGCTATTTTTGATTCTTGGCCATAAAGCTTTCAAATCCTTGGAAAAATTAAACCAATTTTTTCATAAAAGTTAGACAATGAATCTACCATGAGACAGGTCAAGCCCGAGAAAACGGAGTCGGTCCAGAGCCTGCTGATTTTTTTAGGCCGACCAGCCCAGCTTTTCAGGCTTTGACCCAAACCATAGGGGCAGGTCGGGTCACACGCGAGCCCAGACTCAGTGGAAAAAACTCAGTCTGGTGATATGACGTAACGAAGGATAGCAGGTTCAGTTACTTCGCAGTTCTGTCCGCATGCGAGTCGAAAAAATTAAATGACCGCGCCGGAAAAATTAAATGACCGCGCCGAAAGAATTAAATGACCGCCTAAGAATTAAATGACCGCCTGGTATGGAGATGGAGTCTGACGCTTAGCTTACACATACTGAAAAACTCAATTTTTTAAATTTTAGAGCATCATGCTACATAAACGTAAAGGAATTAGAAATTTATTGGCGTTACAATGGAATATATTTTCAGAATAAATTTATTGGTGCAAGTCCTTTTGAAAAATATGGAACAAAGAAAATCTTTAATTTGAGTTTCTTTATAAAGTTGTAGCCTATCAATAGTAGAATTTTTCAATACTTGCCCATCGTCTCTTCAATCTTCTGTCTCCACTCAATATGGCCAATGCAAGCTTTGACCTGGACGAGGTTCTCTCTTCTCTCACTCTGAATGATATAGCAAATGAAAGCTTCGGCGTCGAAGATGTTCTAAATTTGCCGCCGAAGCAAATCCCGGCATCAAATTCTCGGGTGGATGAGATGCAAGTGGTGGTTACAGTTACAGATGATGTTTGTGCGGTTTGTATGGAGGGGTTCAAATCAACTACAGGTGGAAAACAAGTGCCATGCGGCCACATCTACCATTCGGCATGCATATCCTCCTGGCTCTCCCACAGCAATTCTTGCCCTTTGTGCCGCTGCAACATCACCGGTGCTGGCGAGCAATAAGCCTAATATTCTTATGCCATGACTGGTGTTTGTTTAATCGTTGAAAAGCTTTATATCTACTGTAAGAAGTTCCAGTTTTGCTTATGTAATAGATGGTGACACAGTTAAAGTTGAAAGCAAAATTTTCCAAATAATAGAGTGGGCACCAGAAAGTGGAGTAGTTGTTGATGCCGGTCCTTACGGTGTCGGCTTATTTCCATTCTATTATGTAGACTGTAGACCTTTTTATTCTATCTTTAGTTATGCACTTCAAAAATATAATTCTTCCCACTAAAAATAAATTAATTTCTCTTGATTGTAGTAAAAATATATTTTTTACTTTAAAATTTATCAATCATTTTCAAATATATTTTTATTTAAACTTTAAATTTTAACAACGATTTTTTTTCTATTAAAATATAATGTAAATACTTTTCAATATTAATTTTATTTGGTACTCATTCATATTTATATACTTGTGATTGTAACTTTTTATTTTTATTTTTATTTTTTATTTTTTTTATTTGTCATTTAGCAATTTATGTTGCGATTTTATTTACAAATTTAATATTTTAATTTTTATATAGGATGAGGTTTATATTAATAAAATTGATTATGTAAATATTAGTTATCAATAGTAAATGATATTGCCTAAAAAAGTATATAATAATTAAAAATAAAATTCTCATGCTGAATTCAACTTGTAAATATTCATGTTGTTAAAATTTAAAAATTTATTTTCAATAGATTTACAATTGTATATATATATTTATTTAATAAAAATAATTTAGTTATAAATTTATAAAATTAACTTGTATATATATATTTATTTAATAAAAATTATTTAATTATAAATTTATTAATTTTAAATTAAAATTTATAATAATTATAAATAAATTAAATTATTCATAAACTATTTCAATATAAATTCGATAAAAGTTATATTCATATTAGCTTATTTATTAAATAAATTAAATTTAAATTTATTAATATTTAATTTAAATTCAAAATAAATAAAACTCAAACTCTATTAAATTTAACCAATTAAACATGAACTCTTTAAAATTTCACTCCCGTTTTTACGACCCTAAATAATCTCTTGTATTTCACCCTTATATACAATATGCATTTCACGTTTCTTGATTTTCTCTTCAGGCTCAAAAGTAAGCAACAACTCAGTGGTTTGGATCTAGCATGTGATTCACTTGGAAGAAGAGAATAAGGTAATTAATATAAGATGTAGAGCGTTGAATTTAAATTGAAAAAATTGGTGGAATTGAATTAATTTAAAATTTTAATTTAATTTTTTTATTTTTTTATTTAATTTAATTTTTATTTTTAATAATTTTAATTATTTTAATTTAATTTAATTTTAATTAGAAAAAATTTATAAAATCAATCCAAATCAATTAATATATTATTTTTGATGATATAAAAAAATTAAATTATAATTAATATTAAAATTAAATATTTTAATAAAATTTTGAAATATTAAAATAAAATATAAAAAATAAAAAATTAACCAATTAAATTAAATTAAATGGATTATGTTAAAATAAATTTAATTTAATTTTTATAAATATTAAAATTTTAATTTTTAAATCGAATCGAATCATTCACCGGTAATTCTATATAACTTAAAAAAGTTTCAGAGATAGAAACATGGCTGCTCCAACGCCTAACCGCCCACTATTTATACTCGCTATAATGGATCAAGTAGAAGTGAGAGAGCTCTAAAAATAACCGGATGTACCTATGTGACAAAATCATTGCATAAACATTTGAGAATGCAAAAGAATTGGAAAATAAAGAAATGACATTATATACACTTTGTTCAATGGTGATGAGGTGAAAATATGACGATTAAGGAGGCCTTTTCGCTTAGGAGACAGCAAGCGAGGATAGAAATTCGTAGAAACCTACGAGAATCGAGCTCTCTGACGATTAAAGCGAAAAGAGAAAGACATTAGACGGGAGAATTGAATACACATATTATTAGCATATAAATATATGATAAAAATGGCATGATAGACAAATTGAGTCAAATCAACGGCAAGCAATAACGATTTGTGACTTCTAAGGCCTCTCTCAATAACTTCAATAAAAGAGCATGGGTGGGTCCATATGGGAATGACAGATGTACACATCATTTCAAGCTCAAGCATAAAAAACAATTGCATTACACTTGGCAGTCAAACCTAATGATTTATGCCATTTGCAACTCATCATTCCTTTTCCTTTTCTTAAAGTTGTCTTCACCGTCACTGCAACACTATTTTGTTAAGCAGGCATTAATACGACGACGTTTCATTTTCTGAGTGCTGCTAACTAACTTGTAGGATTGATGGAAGACCGGGCAGTTAATGTTGGGGTTTTGACCACGGTAAAATTTAAAAAAGACCGAGAAAAGTTAAAAAAGTCTGTTAGTACGGAAAATAAGAGCGTCGGTGGAGGTTAACCGCTACTTTATTTTTGCAGTTCGAGAGAATTTTGGAGGGCGAAAGAGTCGCTTGGCATATAAGCCATTGAAGCCAATCCTCCCTCCAGAGAGACTTCTTGACACAGAGAAAGAGAACGAGAACGAGAGAGAGAGAGCGAGCTCTGAGGTTGGGGCTTTGTACGGAGAAAGAGCCTCGGCCATGGCAGAGTCAAATGATTTCGCTTCCGTTGATCTGGAGAAGATCTATCTTGGTGGAAAGGTTCGATTTTCGATGCCTAATCCATTTGGAGTCAGTTGTTTTTGCCCCCTCCTTCCCCACTGGTCCATGAACTAAGAATACTTGTTTTAATTTTTGGTTCTTGTTAAATCGAGATTGCTGCCCAAATGAGCTCGATTCATCCCTTTCCATACTTGGATTGGAAATTTCTTTTTCTGTAAGCTGAAACGACAACAACCCAGTTTTTTTTTTTTTTTTTTTTTAGGATTTTATTGTTTCTTTCTTTCTTTTTGTTCTCAAAATATTTCTTTTCCCTGTTATTCAATGTTGCTAGATCGAAATCGGGCAATAATGATGGTCAGATCCATGCATTTCCTTATTTTCGTTGTTTGTTAAATGTGCCTCTGGTTTTTTCCTATTTTTATATATGATTTCCGTTTTTGGATCAAGTTTTTATCAAGGGAATCTGGGTTCGGTTAACGTCTTTTCTGGGTGTTTCTGAATTTTACTACCAACAGCTCTTTTTGTCATCTCCTTGTTTTTCTTTCACCTTTCGAAGTGGTACCCGAGCTTATGCTTTTAATGCTAAAAGTGATTGAATTCGTGTTATCTATTTGTTTATTAAGATTTCAGAAGTTGCTTTTGGTTTGTTTTCTGTTTTCTGCAAATCAAGTTTTGGAAATTTTAGCATTGGTAACATCTATTGATGTTCTTACTGCTGGTAATATCTGCTTCTTTGTTTTTCAATCTTTTTGGGGTACCCTTCACAGTTACATTCATTTCTTGGGTTTTATAAAAAGTTACTTGCAGTCCATTGAAGAAACCTTGGATGCTTGGCTAACTTTTTCTTGTCTTATTTCTTCATATTATATAAAGATATCCAGCTGTTGATTTTTCTTTATTTTTTATTCCTTTTTTAAACAGTTTTAGGTCAATGTTTTCTTTTAATACGTGCGATGCCCTATCTTTTGAACTGTCATCCTTTTCTTAAGAATGCAATGATTGAAATTGAGAACCACTTAATTTTTTTTTTCATCTTACTTTCTGCAAAAGGTATCTTGATAAAATGTAGCAAGATAGTTTGGCATATTACTTTGACAAGGCTAAGCGCACATGGGAAGCTTTTCTTGGAATAAATTTGTCTGGATAAAGTTGGTGCTTTGTTAAGTAAAATGGTGTACAAGAAACAAACTATTGCTCTTATATTAACCGAAGTCTTTTTTTTTTTGAACAAACAACGAGTTATCAGAAAATATAATGGTGGCGGCACGCTCTCTGTTGCACCTTTATGACAGTCTTTTAATAACTTAGCTTTACTTGCTTATTTTAGTTTTGTCACTTAAAATTTTCCATTATCAGTTAATGATGTGTTCTGTACAAACTCTTTCAGGAATATCATGTAAGAACTGGCCGTGGTTCTGTCTCTGTTATAGTCTATGGATACCAAGACAAGCCAGCATTAATTACTTATCCCGACTTAGCTCTAAATCGTAAGTGCAGAATGTCAAATCCCAAAGTTTTGTTACAATCCTTCTTATTCCTTTTTTTTTTTTTTGCTGTCTCTACATATATTCACCTAATTGTTTGGAAAACTGTGATGATATATCTGGAATTTCTGTTTGGATATGAGCAGTTTGCTCCTTTTTTTTTCTCTCTCTCTTATCATCATCATTAGTTTTTATTTTTGTATTGATATTTTAGATGCATCTTCACGAGAAAATATTATGTGGTTTGAATTGATTCTACTGTGTAATTCTTTTTTGTGTTTTGTCCAATTTCCTTTGGTATCAAGGTGCATCACTAGCCAACGTAAGTTTTAGCATAGTATCTAAAAGGTTTTTTTGTCCTCCCATCAATCAGTACATTTTTGCAATCTAACATGTTATATTCCTCATTCTTTATGTTTGTTTATCAGATATGTCTTGTTTCCAAGGATTATTCTTTTGTCCTGAAGCTGCTTCTATGCTGCTTCACAACTTCTGCATTTACCACATTAGTCCTCCTGGGCATGAGGTCAGTGAATTGGACAACTGAATGGGATTGCATGATAAATTAGCTGTTTTTCCAAGTTACTTTATCTTTTAACAATATCATGCTTTCTGTAACTGGTAAATTATTCACATTTTTCTTCTGGCACTTCTACAAGAGTTCTTGCAGTTGGGAGCTGCTCCAATTTGCCCCCGTGATCCTGTGCCTTCTGTTGATGACTTAGCAGATCAGATTGTTGAGGTTCTCAATTTTTTTGGGTGAGTATAATGATTTTTTTTCTCTTTTCCTTGCTATTTGATAGTATTCAGAACTCTTTCATCGGTAGTTCTTATATTATGCATTAACTAATTCTTGACTAGGTTATTTAGTTTGAGAAGGAGGTCATTCAAGTCATGATGCTAACTTATTTTTTGGTGGGTGGAAATTTATTTGTCAGGCTTGGTGCAGTGATGTGCATGGGGGTGACAGCTGGTGCATACGTCCTTACCCTATTTGCCGTATGCTCCTTCCTGGGATGTTATGAGTTTAATTTGTACATGTCTCCCACCATTTTAATTAATCAAGATTTTGCATTACAGATGAAATACAGAGAGCGGGTTGTTGGATTGATACTTGTATCCCCTTTATGCAAAGCTCCCTCTTGGACTGAATGGTTATATAACAAGGTTTCTTCTCCTAAACGATGCTATTAATTTTAAACTGAAAACCAGTAGCTTTCATATCTTGAATCCTTGATTGACACAATTTTTATTCCATAGGTAATGTCAAATTTGTTATATTTCTATGGCATGTGTGGATTGGTCGAGGAGTTTTTGCTTCAGCGATACTTCAGCAAGGTATTCTAGCTAGTGCATCATGACCTAGTAATATGTACTTAAATAGTCTCTTAGTTTTAGATCGGTTGAGTGATGTGATATAAAATTGTAACAGGAAGTTCGTGGTACTGCAGAAGTTGCAGATTCAGATATAGTTCAAGCATGCAGAAAAGTTAGTGCTGAATTGTGCATTACCATCAATCTATTTTTTTTTTTTATCTTTGTTTTTTTAGTCATTTTTAGATTGTGGTTTTAGAAAGGTGATATTTAGTTGATTCTTGTTTGTTTTTAAGTTGCTTGAGGAGAGGCAGAGCACAAACATTTTGCGATTTCTTCAAGCAATTAACAGGTATGAATTTTTTTGAAGGATTACTTGCTTCTATCCACATAATTTAGGTATTTGAAGTTCTGTATTGCTATCCTGCAGGAGACCTGACCTTTCTAGCGAGTTGAAGAGATTAAGATGTCGGACTCTTGTTTTTGTTGGTGATAACTCTCCTTTCCATTCTGAGGCCCTTCACATGACCTCAAAGTTGGATAGAAGATTTAGTGCCTTGGTTGAGGTACGTTTCACAGTTTATAAGAAATGTTCTGCGTGATGCTTAAGATGCAAGGAGTTCAATTCGATGCTTGATTAGCCATATTTCCGAGTAATTGGTAAATTTCATGTTGCATCGTTGTTTATTGTGATTCTTTAGTATGAAAGTAGTTGCTATATTGAAATTGGATGCTTTAACCTGATGGTACTTTCATTTCTTTGAATAACTATTCATGAGATGTTTTAATTGTGCAGGTCCAGGCTTGCGGATCAATGGTAACAGAAGAACAGCCACATGCAATGTTAATACCCATGGAGTACTTCTTCATGGGCTATGGGTTGTACAGGCAATCCAGTGGCAGCCCAAGGAGCCCACTGAGCCCAGCTTGCATCTCGCCAGAGCTTCTCTCTCCCGAAAGCATGGGTTTGAAGCTAAAACCGATAAAGACCCGTGTTTCGAGTTAAGTCAGGAAGTGTATAATTTTATTTTATTGTTCTCACTTTAGCAATTCGAATTGCTTAATTTTTTGGTTCTTTTTATATAAAAAGATTTTTTGAGACGTTGAGGTAAAGGTTGGAGTTGTAGATAAGGGAAGAAGTATAAGTGATGTAGGGAGATGACTTGCATTCATTCTTTTGTAAAAGCCATAAATGAGTCATGGAATTGGAGATATCTGTAAATTCCAAAGAGGACTGAAATTTATTTATGATGACAATCAATCAATAATAGAGACGAGATCTCCTAAATTATATTATATACTTCATATTTTATTTTGTGTTGTCTGTGTGCGTGCATCTGTCCTTTCAGTCATTCTCTGAGCTGTGAATTTGTATTTTTATTGCTGCAACTGTACTATATCTAGATAATGGCATCATGGATTTTTGACAGTCTGTAAAGATGCACCAAGAGATTCTATTTTGAAGGTGTGCTGCAGGAGAATTGAGTCTTCATACAATGTTAAATTAAATATGTTAACTTCTTATTCATTAAAGAAAAAGTTCCAACATAAACAGGAATGCAACATATATATATATATATAAGAATTTTCACAACACAAACAATTCAAATATGA
Organism: Manihot esculenta; assembly: GCF_001659605.2. Lineage (NCBI taxonomy): Eukaryota > Viridiplantae > Streptophyta > Magnoliopsida > Malpighiales > Euphorbiaceae > Manihot > Manihot esculenta. The sequence goes on along the minus strand of NC_035176.2, from coordinate 30,875,811 downwards.
TACTAGGTCATTAATCTTAGCAATGTTTAACCCTTAATGCCGTTATTATGTAAAAAGGTGTCGACCTGAATTTTACATTTCTAAATATTTTAAATCTTGAATGATAAAATAAATTATAAAAAAAATATGAATTAATCTAAATATATTGATTTAATTTGAATTCAACTGCAATGTAAAATAAGTTGAAACGCTTCCCAATAGTTCACCAAGCCCTCTTTGAGATATCATCCCCCATCAGCAAGTCACTCATTGGTATGCTGTTGTTTTAACTTAAGAAGATGGACCCTTTTTACCAAAAGCAATTGCTGATAGCGAAGGCAAATTATTTCCTTCAAAAACCTTCCCAATCCCAATAGTTCACCAAGCTCTAAGCTACAAAGTTAAAGAATAAAAATTTAGCTCTCAAAAGTTGCGGCCATTTTTCGATGAGCTTTGTTGTGTTTTCTTATTAGATTGAGTGGGCTTTCCTCTGCTCTTATCTTTCTTTCTTCTTCTTCTTTTATATATATATATCTAAAATGTGAATCAATAAATTAATAAATTTAGCTAAAAAGTATATTTTTAAAATTAAATTGAACTGAAATTTAAAAAAAGAAATCTAAACTGATTTAAACAAATGATTAAAAGGACAGCTAAATTAAACTTTTTGAATGGAGTTAAATATTAATTTCCTTCGTCTTTATGGTCATCCAACGGCCAAGTTCAACTTCTTCCGCTACGCCTATTCACCGGATCATGGAATCGCGCGTCATTATATAATTGCTCAGAAAGGAATCCCAATCCCCAACCAGACTTTGGTGGAGAAGAGGTGAGGAAGTTCCATCTTCTTGTTGGGTCCCATTTGGCATTGCGCGATAGCTTTGTTGGTGACCTTGAAACCACATTTAGCGGCGGAGATGGCACGAATTGTGGTGGTTTTCGATTTTGACCGCACCTTAATCGATGGTGACAGTGACAGATGGGTGGTGACTCAGATGGGCCTCACCTCACTCTTCAATCAGCTTCGTTCTACTTTGCCCTGGAACTCCCTCATGGTTTGTTCTTTCAATTTCCCCTACGCATTATATATGCTGCACAAAGAGAGATGTTAAATTAGGCGAATTTTGATGGATTGTCTTAATTATGATTCTGTTTCAGTTTTTATGTTCTTCCCCAAAAGTTGAACTTGAAAGGAAAGGAAAAGCATATTTGTCTCCTGCTGATTTTCATTTTCAGCTGAAAAAAAAGCTCTTTGCTTTACGTTATCAGGAACCAGTTAGAGATAGTTTCCCGTTAAAATTTTACTCTTTTATTCTTTTTCCCCTTTAATCTGTAATACTTGACGGGTAAAGATGGCTGAAAGTCCTGAAAATTTCTGATTGTTTGCTTTTAATATATGGTTTCAGTGTGATTGAGAAGGCCTGAATGTTATAATTACTGTGATTTTAAAGATTTTGTACTACATTTTAGGATAGGATGATGAAGGAGCTCCACTCCCAAGGGAAAACAGCTGATGATATTGCAGAGTGCCTAGGTCGGATGCCATTGCATCCTCGAGTTATTGCAGTCATAAAATCAATCCATGCCCTTGGGTTGGTAGTAGTTTATTCCCTGTCTTCTTTACAGTTTCTCCCTTGTTGAGTTCTTCTCTTTATTGTTGTGGTACTGATTGAAGGTTCTGTTTCCAATGTGGTTTTTTCAGATGTGACTTAAGAATAATTAGTGATGCAAATCAATTTTTTATTGAGAAAATCTTGGATCATCATGGATTGTTGGGATGCTTCTCCCAGATCAGCACAAATCCAAGCTTTGTAGATGATGAGGGAAGGCTTAGAATTTTCCCTTATCATGATTTGAACACACCTCCTCATGGTTGCCACTTATGCCCTCCAAATTTGTGCAAGGTAAATACTTTTAGTTATAATGACCATTTTACGCAGATAGTTATTAAAAAATATATGCTTGACAGTAGTTCATTGGTTGAGTTTTAATGTGCTTTCTGCATGATGGCATGGTAAGATCTGCGTTTGGCCTATTGCAAGAAATGCTAAATTAAGTCCTCTAGATTGGATTGAGAACTGATGCATGTACACTTGTGAACAGAGACAACGTTCATTTTATAATTTGGATTTGTTTTTTATGTCAATTGATAGCTTTGGTTAGCCATGCGTTGAAAGGAACTAGAGCAGAATGTTACAGTCACCTTTGTGCACTTCAATGGGTATTGAGACTTGCATAAAGCTGACTAGATTTATTAGCAGCACGCAACTCTCTACTTGATCATTAAGATTTTCGGTTGGGATATCTTTTTTTCTTATAAAGTTATGGCTTGTGATGCTCCTTCATGTCTTTTGGACAATTTTAAGGCTATTCAGTCGTACCCATTAAATTATTTTCTAATAGTCTACGGAGTATGACATTTAATTGCATCAACTTCAACCTCTCCTTCCCTGGGCCAGCAGGTTTAGTTCTTGCAATTAAAAGAATTATGTGGTTTCAATTCATATTTATCATTTCTTCATGCACTGCACAGTGATTTACTGAGTAATCGTAAGAACATAATGTTAAATTAGCTCCTTATTTTATGTGGCCATCATTCACTAAAATTTAATCTGTTGCTTCCACTTAGGGCCTGGTAATTGCGCAAATCCGTGCTTCGACCACTGAAAATGAGAAAACAAGATTCATCTACCTAGGAGATGGGAATGGTGACTTCTGTCCATCTCTGAAACTTGGAGAGGGTGATCATGTGATGCCAAGGAAGGAGTATCCCTTATGGAATCGCCTTAGCAGCAATGCAACTCTTGTCAAGGCAGAAGTTCATGACTGGGGTAATGGAGAGGAGCTTGCAAAGATACTTCTCCACCTTATCAACACAATCTCCACTGAAGAGAACATCAAGAGTAGCCTTTCCAATCAATTAGATTCATCAGAGTGCAAGACTTCAACACATGAAGCAAGTTCTCAAACCCTATCTATTCCTCATTAATTATACAACAGATTTAGCATTAATTGTAGAAAGATTCCAGCTCACATCGATCAGGGAGGTGAGAGGAGAGCCCTTCAGGCAAAGGAGAGCCCTTCAGGCAAAGGAGAGCCACTAGATTGGCCAGGTAAGAAGGTCAAATATCAAGAAAACATAACCACATACTAAATTTCCCTTTATCTAAAAAAAAAAAAAATTGTTTTAAACCATGTTGTAAGTAGCAGTTTGTATTATTGATTCTAGTCCGGTCAATCATGAATGAATTGGAGAGAAAAGACCGATACTGATCCTCTATAACCGATTTGATGCCGGCTCAAGCTCATAAATCAATGGTTCAAGTCTGATTTTAATTTGACTCGGACCAATCCTGATCAATTCAAAACCTAAACCGGTCCCTACCAAGTCTATATCGGCTGCACAATTTTGGACCGTCCAAGATTTTTCCCGGCTTGGCTGCATAATTGCTGCCCTTTAACGCAACCTATTATTGCTTCGTATTTTCTCCATAAAATTAAACCTTCTCTAATATTAAATTTTTTATATTTATCGACAAAATTAAATTAAAATTTTCACAAAACTATTTTATGCAATTAAATTATTATTTTCTAAAAATTAATTTTTACGGATACTTTTCAATGGATATTTCAGTTAAGGTGTATGTATATATACTTGAATAAGAGACATTCAATACAACCTCAATTTTATATGAAAACGAATTAAAAATTTATGTTAAAGTTAAAAAATTAAAAATCAATTCATACTAAATTTTATAAAATTAAAACTTTGTATAATGAATATATGAATCTAAATCTAAATATTTAATTTAGCAATATTGAATTTTCATAAAATATTAAATATATATTAACTAAATGTATTTAATATTTTTGCACTAACAGATTTAGCATAGCATAATTGTATTTGAGTGAATTTGAGTGATTTTAAATTCTATTTTATCAATTTTTATTTCAAAATTTTAATTTTTACTTTAAAAACAAATGTACCTAATTTTTAGGCATATTAAACAGAAACACTAAAATGTTTGGGGAAATTCACGTTTACATATATTTTCATAATAAAATTAAAACTTTAATATCATTAATGAATTTAGTTAATTAATTAAATTGTATTTAAAAAAATCAAAAATAAATTATAATATACTCGAATTTTGGTAAAATTATATGCAATTGCAAAGAGAAATCATATAACCACTAATTGCTTTATCTATAAAAATTAAATACTAAAATTTATTTAAACATTTTAATTAGTAAGATAACTTTATTTGAATTTCGGTAAATGTTATATGCAATTGCAGAGAAAAATTATGTTGTTGTAAATCAACTGGTATTTATTTTATTCATAAAATTTAAATTATTAATTTTATTTAAAAAAAATATTAAATCACTTATCATGATGAGTGATAAAAGAAATAGGGGTGCGAAACGGCCAGAGATTTATCTAGAAGCAATCACCTACATAATAGCTCACTGATGGATTGCTCCAATAAAAACAAATCTCTATTTTTTATTTTTAATTATTTTTTTTACTTGTTTTATATCAGCGCTAAATTTAAGTACTTTTGTATAATTTTCCCACCAATTACAGTTCCCCACTCTCTGCTCTTACGCACGTGCGAGGTAGGAATCTAATTTATGCGTTGCCCAAAACATATAAAACGGCCTTTTCACAGAAACGTTTCTCATCTTTCCCGTCCGCCCAGAGTCCCAGACTTTTTTCCCAGTTTTCTTTCACATCAGAACAGTCAATAATTGCTTGCCATTAATAAACTTCAACTCTCTCTCTCTCTCTCTCTCTCTCTGCTCTTTCTGTGGAATAATGACAAAGAAGGGAGAGGAAAGAGGGACGGGTTTGTTCTTGGATGGGATGATAGAGGGCATGCCTTTGTTTGCAAAGGAGTTGGTTGCTGGTGGCGTCGCTGGTGCCCTTGCAAAGACTACTGTTGCTCCCCTTGAACGTGTGAAGATTTTGTTTCAGGTAATTAATGCCGGGTCCTTGGTTTAGAAATTATAATTATATTTGAGTCTGATTCTTGGTTTTGTGTTTTCTAGAGATTTATGCTGGTTCTTGTCTTCTTTTAACTTTCTTGATCGTGATTTTGCTTCTTTCTTGGTGGGTATTGTTATGAGAGAATTTGGTTCTCAATTGATTATGGACTTGCTTTGACTCGAGTTGAACTTTGATTACATAAGCTGAGAAATTCGTGTTTTTGGAAACCCAGTTTATTGAAAATTGTCAATATTAGGATATCATTGGATATCTAATTTAATATGATATATGGTGGAGTTCAGTTTCAAAATATTTGCAATGGCTAAAATAAGAAATATAGTTAGTCCTCTTGTTTGAAATAAAAAAATTCACAAAAATTTAATTTAATTCAATTCTTTTCTACCAAAATTCTTGTTTGGAAGGAAAGAATTCATTTCTTTTTTAACTTCAAAATTTTTCATTTTTCAAAGGAAATAAAATCACTCATGGTTCTTTTCTTATAAAATGAATCATGCCAAATGGAGGGAGTGTGTTTATAGGAATCTAGGGTGTGAAGTTGCGAGCAGCCCTAAAATTGAGGCGTTTAGATCTTTCGTTCTTTGAAAAGATTTACATATCTCCTAGTGTTTCAGCTGAAAATTTTACTTTTCTATACTGTGGTTTTCTGTTTATGGATTTGATTCTTTTTCTCTTTCTGTGCTGCAAAAGTTGATACCAGAAACTATTGAAGGCAATTGTCTTCAATAGAGTTAGGTTTGGAATAATTCGTGAGTCTGGTTGGATGTTTATCTTTTAAACATTCTTCTGATCTACATGATTGTGGGCTGATGGACTACAATCATTTGAGATGCAGTTTATAGCAAGAAAGTAGATTTGGACGAGGGAATGATATATTGAAACTGAAGTGTTTTATATGGCATAATTCATTTTGTATCTCTTGTTACTCTTATTCTTTTGGACTCCAATTCTATGGCAAGTTCACGCAAGTTAATATGGCATATTAGACCAAGGAACTATGAAAAATTATCCGTTAACTAAAACCAGAATATTGTTGATTATGTGAAGGGACAATAATTGGACATGGATGAAACCCTTTATGGCTACCAATAATATTAATTATAAAAGATGTATCTCACAAGGCTAACTGCCTCACTTCAGGAGAAACCGTAGTAATTCTTAATAAGCAATATTCTTGTATCACCGCCTCTGTTCTTACTTTTCAGTGTGGCCGAGTGTTGATTGAACTTTTGCTGGAAAGACTTTTGACTAACTAAGAATACTTTTTGAAAAGAATGTCATAAATTTTTTAAGCTGAGTGAAGAATCAAGTGAAATGATCTGTAGTGGTATATTAGTTTACTGGGAATTTGTGAAGTAAACAAATCGTATATTGGTCCTCAGGACATGGAATTTTATTGCAGAAAATGGTGAAGCATATTTGGATGAATATGTGGGGTAACCTTGGACCTGGAACACTAATCCATTTTTTCTGTCTAGTACAGAGTTCCAATTACTTCTGTCTGTTAGGCAACCCTAGATTCCTTAAAAGAAAGAAACACAAGCTGATTTCTTTGTCCTTTTAGACCAGAAGAGATGAATTCAAGGCTATAGGACTGCTTGGATCCATTAAAAAGATTGGAAAGACAGAAGGGATTATGGGTTTCTACAGGTGATCACTGAGTCATTATTCTTCTTCTTCTTCTTCTTTTGTGTGTGTGTGTGTGTGTGAAGATCTATGTTTTCTTTTTTGCTGTTTTACTTATTCATGTTGTGGATTAATTTTCTCCAGAGGGAATGGTGCTAGTGTTGCCCGAATCATTCCCTATGCAGCTTTGCATTATATGACCTATGAGCAATATCGTAGATGGATCATCCACACTTTTCCTAATTTTGGAAGAGGTCCTGTACTTGATCTTGTGGCAGGATCATTTGCTGGAGGAACAGCTGTGCTTTTTACTTATCCTCTCGATTTAGTTCGAACTAAATTAGCTTACCAGGTAAATAAGTGGTCTCTCTTTCTCTCCACCCATCCTTCCACTCTACCACCCAAAAAAATAAAAAATACAAAAGCACATGCACAATGAACATTTGCTCAGTGACAGCATCAGCATCCACAGGGTTTGGCTTCTCCTAGTAAGCTCCATGTAGCTAAGAGGATGTCTTTCTCTCCCTTCCCCAATCTACACTTGTGTTCACCTAGAATGAATTGTATTTGATAGTGCAGGTGGTCGATTCATCAAAACTGAATGTTCAAGGGCTAGCTAGTACTGAATATAAAGGAATCTATGATTGTTTCTCGAAGACTTTGAAAGAGTCTGGGCCTAGAGGTCTCTATCGTGGTGTGGGTATGTGTTGCAACAGAGCTCGTATTTAGTTTTGCTGCTGTACGTCTCTGTGGCTGCTTTAGATTCTTTTAAGGATTTTACAATTTATGATTGTAAATCATTGTCAGCTCCATCGCTTTATGGAATCTTCCCTTATGCGGGTTTGAAATTTTACTTCTACGAGGAAATGAAGCGCCATGTTCCTGAGGAACACAAGAACAATATTTTGGTCAAACTGGTTTGTGGATCTGTTGCTGGTTTGTTGGGACAGACCTTCACATACCCTCTTGATGTCGTAAGAAGGCAAATGCAGGTAATTTGCTTCTAGTCGCCATGTCCACTGAATTTGGAATAATTATTGAAACTGGAAAAATCATGAAATCATGTTAATATATAGGTGCAAAGGCTTGCAACATCAAATCCAGCAGAACTGAAAGGAACAATGGAAACCCTCATTATGATTGCCCAAAAGCAAGGATGGAAGCAATTATTTTCAGGGCTGAGCATCAACTACTTGAAGGTGTCAAAATCCTGCATTTGTTTTACTTTCATTATGTTATTCTTTGCCTGCATTTAACTAACTTTTGCTAAATATTTTGGCATGCGTCTTTTCAGGTTGTACCCTCTGTTGCAATTGGTTTTACAATTTATGACCTCATGAAATCATGTCTCAGAGTTCCATCTCGAGATGTCATAGAAGTTATGACCGACAAAAGAAACAGTCAACCATCACTTCACTCTTAATTGATGTAGTTACCAATTCATAGACCCATTTAGTATTCTTGAGTAATTCAGAATTTTCACTCAATTCTTTGAAGCTGTGTAATGTCACCAGCAAGCATATAGGTAACATCCATCCAAACTCCCATTCAATAAACTTGTACATGTAGTTTCGCAGATATTATGGTGGCAAATGTTGTATAAGAAGTAATTTTTCCGTAAGGATGTGAGTATATCCTCTCAGGACAGGTTGCGAGTACATTGTACATAGAATAATTTTTTTACTTTTGTCATCAATAAAGAATTTTCATTCCTCCGCGTTGTGCAAATGCTTTGTGCATGGTGAATTTATATGCAGTGAAATATATACCTTCCTGATGCTTAAGTTTCTGTACAACAGATTGCATGGATTATTTCTCATGTAAAGTTGATAAACAGTGTACGGATGTCATTATAGGTGAATCTCTCAACTTCTTGTCGATTTAATGTACTTTTGGAATCTACTACAAGCAATGGACACCTGAATATGTTGTAATCCCTAAAAGTTATAGTAATGAACTACAGATGATGCTTAAAGGCATATATAATCACAGCAGTATGGCATCAAACAGTAACATTTTTCACCAGTAATCCCCACAAGAGCATTTGCCGTCTTTGAAATGATGAAACCGCTTGTTGTCCCTGATAATAAGCTCCCTCCCAACAATCCTTGACATAATTTTTATTGCATTGTGGCAGTCGCCACATATACGAAGATTCTTCATGATTCTAAGAGTTTGCCTTGCAGGAGTACTGATCAAACCATAAGCAATGGCCAAGCGCTCACTGTGATACAGTAAGGCCTGCTCTTTTGCCTCCTCATCAATGTCATGAAGCACATATCTTGTGTCCGGAACATAACCTGCTTCTCTCATCTGCCCATTTAAACCTTTCACCATCTGATACCCCTCTCCCCTGTAGGGCTCGGTACACCGATATTCAGCCAACCTATTCTTCTCCTCCAACATATTAGTAGCAGATTGTTTCTTCCTCTGAGGCAGCGGGATTATATCAGCATTGGGCTCAGAAGAATCAACAGCAACCAACAATTCCTCAGCACGATCTTCAAGTTCAATATCTCCATGAATTCGGGCATAATTCCTCAGAGCCCTCCAAACTTCCGCTGTAGGCTCAAATGGCATTCTCTGAATTAACTCCTCAGCTTCCCTCAAATGACCAGCATTACCCAGAACATGAATTACCCCAAGATAATGGTCAATCCCTGGAGCGATACCATACTCACTCCTCATTGCTTCAAAGTGCAATAAACCTTCTTCAACAGCTCCTGCACTAGAACATGCTGCGAAGACAGCCACGAAAGTCTCCTTATCGGGATGTAACCCCTCTTTTTTCATCTCCTCAAACATCATAAGACCATTTTCCCCCTGCCAATTCTCTGCATACTCGCTCATCAATAAATGCCAAGAACCCATATTCCTCTCCCGCATTCTATCAAACACCCGGCGTGCATCTCCCATACACCCACACTTCCCGTACATTCTAATCAATTTGTTGTTCATTTCAATATCACCTGCAAACGGTGACTGTTTCAATAACTCATGTACCCGTTTACCCATATCAAGCAGCTTCAAACTCCCACATGAATCCAATAGAGCACCAAAGACACCATAATCAGCAAAAGCACCCTGACCAACATACTCCAATGCTTCCTTAATCTTGCCTTCCTTGCACAAACTCATCAAATCAACTGTTGGAAGAACAATTGTGGAAATTCTACGCAATGGGTCATTATCGTTTTGATTATTATTGCTAAATTTCCAATCCTTTTGAGGGTTTTTGCGTTTCTGGCGGCGATAAACCTTGGCAGGGGAGTTGTTGGCCTTGGAGTCCGCGTAGGAGCAAAGCGGCTTGAGTTTACTTCGCTTTCGAGAAGGTGGAGAGATTTTAAGGCTACAAGAGAAAGGAGGAGAGTATGATATTTTATTAGCGGTTCTAGGTCCAGCGGAAGGAGGAAATGTCATTTGGTTTCGTGGGTGTTGAAGATGCACCATCGATGCCATTGATATGAGCTCAATAGTGAAGAACAATACGAAGCATCTACTGGAGATTGATGAATTTCTTAAAAATGGCCACTGTGGGCTGTTATGAGCAATTAACGGTGTCGTTCGGACAATGTCTATCCAGCCAGTTTAACCACTTTGACCTCATGTCGTGTGTGCCAACGTTCAATGTAAACGCCAATATACCCTAGAATAAGAAAAATTTTGCAATACATGGATAAAATCCCTTGCTCACAAATGATTTTTTATTCTTTTTACGGTTAATTCAAACTGGAAAATTGAGTAAACTCCACATATTTATTTATAGAATACATATGCAAATAATCCTCTCAAAAAATATATACATATATAAGAAGGTATTTCTTTTTTTCTCTCTAAAAACTTGAAAGAGAACATTCTTTCATTTTTCTTGTTAATTTTCTCTCCGAGTTTGCTGAATTTATTGTTTTCGAGAGAATTCACTTACTCTTTCAAGTGAAAAAAAAAAAAAAAAAAAGAGAAGACTTGTTCCTTAATTTGGATGGCGGATTTTTTCTCACTCGAATGCTAATGATGGCCTACCTTAATTACCGGCTAAAGAAAATGAGATACTGTTGAACTCTTCTTGCCTTACCACATCGAGGTCACTAACTTCTTACTCAAATTTATTTTAACTTTATAACACTCCTATAACAAAAATATACTATACTTAATCGATAAGCTAATTTTTAATGTTTAAGGAAAATACATGATGTAGATTCTCTCGTTCCCATTGTGCAGTTGTACTGCTCGCATCTCTTTCTTTCGTGAACTGGAGCTCTCATGCAGGCAAGCTATAATACTCGGCTAGATGTCGGTATCGGAATTCCTACCGTCCGGTGGAATCTCGGATGTCGGAAACCTCTAGAAGGGTAAAAACATGTTTTTATAAAATGTTTTCATGTATTTTATGGTTTTAAGTAAGAAAGAAAATGAGTTTTGAATGAAAAAGACCATAGAGGGAAATCCAGGTTCGGCCGCCGAACCTCATGTTCGGCCGCCGAACATGCATGAGTTTTGGAGTCACCTTTGGCTTCCGAAGGTGGTCTGGCCAGCCACCTATAAAAGGCCCCATGGCCCAAAATGGGTGAGTTTTCTCCCCTATTTTCGGCCAACGGTGAGTCTATGCCCTCCCATGGTTGGTTTTGATAATTTTCCTCAAATCTTTCAAGTTTTAACAAGTTTTAACTTGGTTTTGAAGATTTTTGAAGCTAAGATCAAGTTTTAGAGTTTGGAGACCCAAGGAGCTAGATTTCTCCCATCTCCAAGTTAGGATCGTCTCTCCTCTCGATCTTCAAGAGGTAAGCTTAGATCCTACCTTTCTTGTATGTTTTAAACAAGTTTTGAGGGGTTATGGGGTAGAAATGCATGCTTAGATTAATGTTGAGTTTATGGATAATGTGTGTTGTATGAGTTGCTATATGTGTTTGTGTTGGGGTTTAGGTTAGTTTGAGACCCCTATATGCTTGTTTGCTTGTGTATGCATATTGTAAAATAGCTAAATGCATGTTTGAAAGGTTTGGGAGGCAAAATGTGCATGAGGAGGCTGAGTTCTGCCCCTTTGGAAGAACTCAGGTTTGGCAGCCGAAGGACTTTCGGCCGCCGAACCTGCCTGTGGAGGCAAGCTTTTGGCTGCCGAACCCTGCCCCCGAAAGTTAGAATTTCAGCTCTGGAAGGGAGTTTCGGCTGCCGAAGGTGCCGCCGAACATGCACGAGTTTCGGCTCTGGAACCACTTTCGGCCGCCGAAGATGCTGCTGAAAATGGCTGAGTTTCGGCTCTGGAGGGACTTTCGGCCGCCGAACCTGCCGCCGAAGGTGCCCTGTTCAGCCTTCCTTTGCATGTTTTCTATGATTGTTTTAAGGTGTTTTAGGGGGTTTTTGGGGAATAGTTTAGAGTCATGTTCAGATATGTTTGGTTCCTCATTTGAGTCCACCTGTGTAGGTTCGGACCCGAGGAACCGAGGACCCCAGCAGTGAGATAGCTGCTTCAGTGTCTTTTCAGAGCTAGCTTGAGGTGAGTAGAATGAATCTTTATGTTTCAAAACAAATAAATCAATTTTGAGCATGTTCATGCATCATGAATGCCATGAGATATATTAGGTTGTTTGCATTAGAATTCACGAATATGTTGCATTGCATAATATGATGTTGTTGTGGATGAACATTGGAAGATCCATTAGCCCTCGTATGAAATGATATGGTGATATGATGATGATACGGTACGGAAGTCCAGGAAGACCCATTCTACGTCCCTGGCACTATGTAAGAGAAAGTCCAGGAAGACCCATTCTACGTCCCTGGCACCTTGGAATGTTATGATATGTTGTAATACCCGACTAGACTCCGGTATCGGAATTCCTACCGTCCGGTGGAATCTCGGATGTCGGAGACCTCTAGAAGGGTAAAACCATGTTTTTCATGAAATGTTTTAATGTTTTTGATGATTTTAAGTAAAGAGGAAATGAGTTTTTGAATAAAAACAACCTTGGAGAAAAGCTCAGGTTCGGCCGCCGAAACTCAAAGTTCGGCCGCCGAACATGCATGCTTTTCGGGTGAGCTTTAGGCCCCTGAAGGCATAAATGAGGGGAGTCCAGGTTCGGCCGCCGAACCTCAAGTTCGGCCGCCGAACATGGCATGCATGCGGAGGCACATTCGGCCCCCGAACGTGGCCTGGCCAGCCACTATAAAAGGGTCCCTTAGCCGAAAACGGGCGAGTTTTCTTCCCATTGTCGGCCAAGGTGAGCTCTCCGCCGTTTCTCACCAATCTTGAGTCTTTTCCTTCAGATCTTTCAAGATTTTCACAAGTTTTTACTTTCTTTTGAAGATTTTCAAGTTTTGAGCAAGTTTTGAACTTGGAGACCCAAGGAGCTAAATCTCTCCCAACTCCAAGTTAGATCGCCTCTACTCCCGATCTTCAAGAGGTAAGAGTCGATCTCTAGCTTACATTATGTTTTAAACAAGTTTTATACAAGTTCATGGGGTAGAAAATGCATGAGTAAGCTTATGTTGAGTTTATGGGTTTTTGATGAGTTTTTGAGCAATGTGGCTTGTAATGTGTGTTTGATGTGTTGTAGTTGGGGTTTAAGGTAGTTTGAGGCCCCTAGGATCTTGTATGCATGTTTTGGTTGAGCTAAATGCATGATGGTTTGAGTTTGGAGGCATTTGTGCATGTTTGAACCAAGTTTATGCCCTTTGGGAGAAACCAGGTTCGGCAGCCGAAGGGACTTTCGGCCGCCGAACCCTCTTGTGGAGGCAGCCTTCGGCTGCCGAAGCTTGCCCCCGAAAGGAGACTTTCGTCTCTGTCTGGGAGTTTCGGCCGCCGAAAGTGCCGCCGAACATGCATGAGTTTCGCCTCTGTCTGGGAGTTTCGGCCGCCGAAGGTGCCGCCGAACCTGCCTGACTTTCGGCTCTGGAGGGACTTTCGGCCGCCGAACCTGCCGCTGAAAGTGCCCTGTCCAGGCCTCCTTTGCATGTTCTTCTATGGTTGTTTCATGATGTTTTAGGGGGTTTTTGGGGGATGTTTTTAGAGTTATGTTCTAGTTGTTTGGTCCCTCATTTGAGTCCACCTGTGTAGGTTCGGACCCGAGGAACCGAAGACCCCAGCAGTGAGTCAGTTGCTTCAGTCAGTGTCAGAGCTAGCCAGAGGTGAGTAGAATAACTTCTTATGTTTCAAGTAAATAAATCAGTTTTGAGCATGTTCATGCATCACGGATGCCATGTGATATTTTAGGTTGTTTGCATTAGAAATCACGAATATGTTGCATTGCATAATATGTTGTTGATGTGGATGAATGTTGAATGATCCGTTAGCCCTCATATGTTATGACATGATGATATGGTATGGAAGTCCAAGTGTGGCCTGCACTACGCCCCTGGCACTATGTAAGAGAAAGACCGGACGTGGCCTGCACTACGCCCCCGGCACCATGGATTATGTATGTTATGTTATGTATAAGAGAAAGACCAGGTGTGGCCTGCACTACGCCCCTGGCATGATTGGAATATGTAGAGGGCTGAATGGTGACAAGTTCATCCTTGATATGATTAGTTGTGATGTGATGCATTCCATGATAACATGTGTTTTAAATGCTTTATGATTCTGCTCACTGGGCTCTAGTAGCTCACCCCTCTCCCAAATTTCCCAGGTTTGCAGGTACGGGTTAGACAGAGAAGTCCAGAAGAGTAATGAAGTCCTATGTATGTAATAGTTAGAATGTGGACATGACAGATTGTATAATGATGTATAGATATGTAATGTAACGATATTAAGGTTAGAAGTGTGCTTGACTATAGTATATTGTAATCCCTTTTGATACATGATCTTAATGTTTATTGATGACTATGTTTAGCCAACTCAACACTTGGTATGCCACCCATTGGGGGCATTGATGAGATCCCACAGAGGGGTCAAGTTTATAATTATGGCTATGTTCAGTGCATGCACAGGTTGAGTTTGGTGTATGATAGAATGTATGAAAGATAAGTTTTAAATTTTTATGTATGTTTGTTGATCATGTATGGGATTAAACAGGTTTACAGGTTACATGTCAGGCTTGCTACGGGTCCCGGCGGCCTTAAGCCGATCTGGATCCTAGCGCCGGTAGCGGTCCAATTTTCGGATCGTTACATATGTTAGGTAAGAGAAAGACCAGGACCCATTCCACGTTCTGGCACTATTGGAAATGTAGAGGGCTATTGGTGACAAGTTCATCTTTAATGTGAATTGTTTGTGATGTGATGCATTTCATGAAAGCATGAATTTTAATATAATGTTTTATTATTCTGCTCACTGGGCTCTAGTAGCTCACCCCATTCCCTTAACCCCCAGGTTTGCAGGCACGGGATAGACCAGGAAGTCAACAAGAGTAAAGGAGTCATGTTTTATGTAATAGTTAGATGTGGACATGTATTGTAAAATGTTATAATGTGATGTAATGTAAAGAATTGTATTGAGGATATAATTGTGCTTGGCCCTAGTGTATGGTAATCCCTTTTTGGTACATGATCTTTTAATGAAATGTTTTATTGATGTTTATGTAAACCAAGCTTAATGTATGATATGTTACCCCATTGGAGCATTTGATGAGGGCTCCAGTGTGGGGTTTTATGGTTATGAGTTTGTGCATGCACAGGTTAAGCTTGGTGAATGAAAGAAAAAAAAAGTTTAAATTTTTATATATATGTATGATCATGTATGGGATTTAACAGGTATACAGGAGGTATGTTAGGCTTGCTACGGGTCTCGGCGGCCTTAAGCTGATCCGGATCCTAGCGCCGGCCACAAGTGAAGTGAGTATCGAACCGGGAGATGTAAGTAACGAGATAAGCTAGTCAAATGAGCACCTGAGCGGCTATATCCCTAGAGGCGGCTCCCGAGTCCTCACAACGGACATGAGCAAGTTGATTTCAACAATTGGCCTAAAAGCTTTTGGGTCCTTCCCTTTATAGGCTCCAATCTAATGCACCGCATTTTCAGTTTTGCAGCCTTTTGTGACGAGGTCTTATTGGAGACACCGAAGCTCCCATTTTTATTGGATAAATTAGTCAATTGGTGTGTTGGAGCCAAGTGGGCATGAGGGCATATTAGATTGCTCAAGTATGGTGAAACGAGCCAACTATGTTCGTTGAGGAGAGAAAGTCGATCGGGGTGGATTGGCCAATCAACAAGTGTTTTGGGCTCGTGAGTGCCATTGGTGATCGACACGATTTGGGAGTTGGACCGGGATTGCCAGCAGCCAAGGTTCACTTAGGGATTAGGCCAAGTGGACTACCCAGCAAGCAAGGTAGGCCAGCGTGCATGGTAGTCCTATGGAGCGCCAAGTGAGGTTCAATTGGCATGCGAGGCTAAGAGCTGCGGGGGAGAAGGCGCACACTAGGCATGCTGGGGCACAAAGGCGCGTGCGTGGGGACGCTAGGCAAGCATGCAAGCAAGAGAGGTTCATTGCATGCAAGTGAGGTTCATGCTGGGGCAGATGTACAAGTGAGGTTCGTCCAGGCAATAGTAAGGTGGCGTGAACAGTAAGGCAGTGCAACAGTGCCACACACAAATGGGGTACAATCGAGCACTGGAAGGCGTGCGAAGCTTCTAGGCGGGGGACACGTGAACGGCACAAGTGCTGGAACGTGTGGCGTGCAGCGCTTACGGACTCGTTCCAGGCAAGAAACGAGATTCACTACCAAAATTACCCATAAATTTCTAAAAGTTGCCAAGTGTGCCCAAATCGCCTCAAAACGGGCCAGATGAATGGAAACGCGTCAGCTACATGTTTTTGGCAGTGATTCAGCCCCAATTGCCTATAGATACACCAACATGACTCATTTGGAAGCAAGAACAAGCCTCCCACTCAAAAATGCCTCTAAGTACTCTTAGGCACCATTTGTAAAGCCTTTGGACTAGTTTTTTTGGGATTTTCTATAATATTTGCCTTGTAATTTCTCCCAAGTATAATGAAGTTGATTTTTTCCCAAATGATTCTTCCTTAAGTTATGTTTAGCTTCCTTCACCCATTTTAGCCTCTTGCTTAATGGTGGAAACTTCCAACGTCTTCCCTAATATTCCACAATCCTTTCCAACCATCTCAACTGTTACGTTGCTTCTGCTTGTACTGCTCTTTGACCTGGAGCTCTTTAGGTATGCTAGAGTGAGTCTCGTAGCCTTATAGCTCCTTGGATTGAGCTTGTTTGGCACTTGGTGGTGAGGCTAACTTAGTCTTGGGAGAAAGCTAAGTGCCGCACGTGAACTTGAGATTGGCGCAATTACGTTGCCAATTCACAAGGGACGTGATAGGTGGCATCAAATCAATTAGGGCCAATGTCGTCTGTGGAGAGCTAGTTCTTTGAGGCGAGGTAGCTTTAAAGACGGCTGTGTTGGAGGCGAGTTGGAGTCTGAACTGTTGGTTTGCTTAGCCGAGTTCTTCAAGGCGAGTTGGTTGGTAGGACTAAGTCTTTGAAGAGTTGGCAAGAGTTTAGGGTTGCTTCGAGTGGAAGTTGAGTTTGGGTTGAGTTGAAGTTGGAAGTGAACAGGCTAGTTTACCCACGTGTTGCCAAGCTAGGTGAGTGCTTGGTACCCCACCTGTTGGTTGGTTGTTGGAGGAGGTTTGCCATTGAAGGAAGTTTTTGCCAACGAGGTCAAGCCCGATTGAGGAGGTTGTTGGCAAGATCACTCTTAAGAGGATTGGAGCATGATGGCGATATAAAGAGGGGAAGGATGGAGTCAAAAGGAGCCTAACCGAGTGAGTGTGGAGTTAGGGGACTTTGAGTTAAGGTTTGTTGGAGTGCAAGTGCGCCTCATTGATGTGGAGAGATTCGAGGAGGTGGAATCTCGCACCTTAAAACTCGAGTCATTTGTGGCCGAGGTTCGTGAGGAGATACGATGAGCCTTGGACCGAGCCATCGAGAGAGTCATGCGATGAGATGAGTTTTGGATGTCTTTCCTATCTTATGGTGTGCTATTCCTAGGAAAGAGAATGAGTTGTTGAGGAGAGTATTTGGGAGATGAGATGAGTGTGTGCTTAAGGAGGAGCTATCTTGTTGTGATGGTGCAAGGGGACAAGGAGTCTCGCCGGTACGCTATTTTTGGGTGCTTGTATGTGCAGCGGGTGTGTGTGCTTTGACGGATGGGGAGCGGATACCCATTGTGTTTAGTGATGAAGGACCTAGAGGAATATGTGGACCATGGTTTGGAGTTGCTGAGATAGCGATCACCTATGAAAAAGGTGGATAGTGCCGTGGACTTGGGTCCCATTGAAGTAGTTTGAAGTCCTAGGGATGTAGTTCACCGAGTCGAGTAGATGGCATAGGCAATGATGCTCGAGGTGGAGCAAAGTAGGTACGAGACTGAGAGGTTGGCGAAGGCATCTAGCCACAAAGACGAGGAGTATGTTGCTGAGGCACTATTGAGGGCTGAAGGCAACGTGCTCATGTATGGTGGACATATGAGGAGGTCCCTCATACAAGGGCATGGATTGAGTAGGGGAGAATCTGACGAGGTATTATTGAAGGCATTAAGGATCTTCACTTTTATAGAAGAAATTTGCCCTTTGGTGTGTTGGAGCCAATTGGGCATGAGGGCATGTTGGATTGCCCAAATATAGTGAAATGGGCCAATTCTATTGGTTGGGGAGAGAGAAAGCCGATCATAGTAGATTGGCTAAACAACAGGTGTTTTGGACTCGTGGGTGCCATTGGCGATCGACACGATTAGGGAAAAGAGGTTGTGTTATGGGCCGAGATTGCCAGCAGCTGAGGTTTACTTAAGGATTGGGCCAAGCGGACTGCCCAGTAGGCCAGCGTGTGTGGTAGGTTTGTGAAGCACCAAGTGAGGTTCGATTGGCGTGCTAGGGCCAAGTGCAGAAGGCACGCACAAGGCATGTTGGGGCCCAAAGGCGTGCGCGCAGCAAGCGCGCAAGTGAAGTTCATGTTGGGGGCAGACGCACAAGAGCTACAGTAAGGCGGTTCTACAGTGCCATACGTAAACAAGGTTCAACTGGGTGCTGGAAAGCGCACGAAACTTCTAGGCGAGGGATACGCAGACATCGTAGGCACTAGGACACGCAACATAGAGTGCACGGACCCGTGGCAGACAGAAAATGAGGTTCGCTATCAGAAATGTCTAGAAATTTTTAAAAGTTGCCAGGCGCGTCCAAACCGCCTTAAAACAGACCAGACGCATGAAAACATGCTAGCGATGTATTTTCGGTGGTGATTCAGTCCCAATTGCCTATAAATACCCCCACATGGCTCATTTGGGAGTCAGAGCAAGTCTTCTATCTAAAAATGCCTCTACGTACTCTTAGGCACCATCCGTAAAGCCTTTGGACTAGTTTTTGAAATTCTTTATAATATTTGTCTTGTAATTTCTGCCAAGTGCAATGAAGTTAGTTTTTCCTCAAATAACTCTTACTTAAGTTGTGTTTAGCTTCCTTCACCCATATTAACCTCTTACTTAATGGTGGAAACTTCTAACGTCTTCCCTCACCTTCTACAATCCTTTCCAACCATCTCAAGTGTTACGTTGCTTCTGCTTGTACCGCTCTTTGACCTTGAGCTTCTTATGTTAAGCTAGGATGAGTCTCGTAGCCTTAGAACTCCTAGAGTTGAATTTAGTTAGAACTTGGTGGTAAGGCTAATTTAGTCTTAGGAGAAGGCTAATTGCCGCACATGGACTTAGGACTGGCACAATTACACTGCTAGTTCGTAAGGGACATGACATTTTTCTCCAAAGTTCTAGCGCCTCTAACCAAAGTGTAACAATTAGCTAATACATGCTATCCGTACATCAAATAATTATCTACGATATGACATTATTTTTATTTAACACTAATAATTTTAAACAAAAAATAGTAAAATATTCCATGATATAAAATAGAAGCTTGAATTCAATTATTAAATTTTGAAAAATTGAAAACAAAAAAGTATAAAAAGATACCTTATGGTTTTATTAATTTTTTATTTTATATGATTCAATTTGTGTCAAAATAATATTATATCAAAATTATAATGTATGCTATGATATCATTAGCAAATAACGATAATTTTTGAATGTCGTTACGAATGGTGACATAAAATTTATATCATAACATATTATTTGGATATAAATTTGAACCACATATCTTAAATTTAAAAAAAAAATGGAACACATAGCCTTTTTTGTATTTTTTTTAAAATTAATGATTATATTTTACCTATCATGTTAATTTTTTTGAATAGTGTCCTAATATTTTCTAACAATGTCCAAAATTGTGGTTATTTAGCAACATTGCTATATTATGAATTATTTTAATATAACTGAATTATAAACTTTCAAATGTAAACTTTCAAATGTAAACTTTGAAATGTAAATGAGTGAAATTTATAAAATATTTTTATATTTATTTAATTGAAAATAATACGGTAAGTGTTATATAAATTTAATTTTTTAAAAATAAAATATATTAAATTTAAATTTTGAAATAATTTTTAATACTGTTTTCACTTCAACTCAAGTAGGTCATGTGTGCATCCTATTAAACCTAAAATAGCACAATCACATCCAATTGTTCATATCACAACACTGGCTCGTTGGGCCCATGCATGTGCTTTTTGGAGTGTTTGGTGACCGCACCTTTTGAAATAATAAGATGATTAGCCATTGACTGCGTAGCAACTAGCAACCCATGGGTCCTCCTCCTTCCTCAAAGTGGAAGACCAATCTACTCCAGCATTAGCCCATGACTGCTACTCTATTTGCTATGCTAGATCCACCCACCTAAGAAAAAAAAGATTCAATCTGCCTTCCAAAATCAAATGTTAATACCAACCCAAATCTATATCTTTACAATGTGTCCATTAATTATTTTCTTAACAATAGGGTTGGTCAACAATCTTAAGCTCTAACACTGTTTGATTTCAGTTTAGTATGGTTTCTTGATTCTGAGTTGAAAAAAAGGGTGGAGAAAGTGAGAAATGGCATCTTTTATGATTTGTTTTGTTGGAGATGGAGAAAGAAACAAATATTGTGATTGTGGAGAGCAGCTTTCTGGTGTTTTAAATTTCATGTCATGGCTGGCAAATGGGAAAACCTTTGTACGTTTTCTGTTGTTGGGTGCTCATTGTCTCTTAGTTTTCAGTGTCTCATCAATGAATGAATATGTAATAACAATAAAGCAGAAACTTCCATTTTTCACACACCTTTCACATTCGAAAACTGGAAACTCTCCATTTACTGCAATCTCATTAATAATGCCAACTTTTTCATTCCCCCAAAATAAAGTCTTGTTTGGTTTTTTTTTTTTTTTTTTTTTTAAGAAAAAAATATCAATACCTCAAAACGATCAAAGAAATTATACAAAAAGGAGAGATATGAACTCAAACTCCTTGACCTGACTCAAAATGAATCGATATTGCTAGAACATGAGCGACATCATTCGCAGACCTATGAATAAAATCACATCCTGCTTCTTCATAATTGGATATAAGTAATTTACAATCTTGAACCAAAAAATCAAAATGTGATAAATCATCTAACGAAATATTGTTAATGGACACAACAAGAACCTGAGTATCCGATTTGAAAAGAATTCGATCCCATCTGCACTCTTTAATCCAGCTAACGCCTCTCGAAAAGTCATTGCCTCAACACACTTAACCTCCATCTAATTGTAAATATAACCTGCTTTAAACGCCATAAATCTACTATTAGTATTTCGGACTACACAACCGAAACTTAATAAATTTTATTCCGAGTTTAAAGGGGCATCAATATTAATCTTAATCTAACCCTACGGTGGAGGAGACCAGACAGTTAAAATCGACACAACATTGGTGCAGCTGGTAGAATCAGAACAAATCTCTCCATTGCTGCAAAAAATTATCACTCGTAGTTCGACTCTAAACTTTCCAAACAACATTGGTTAGGTTTAAGCAAATTAAGAAATTTTAAAATAAAAATAATTATAAAATAATTATGTGATTTAATATATTTTCAAAAATTATTCTATACTATAACCGTTAGGGGTAGTTTTTTATAATTATCAATTTAAAAGTATTATTGGAGTTGATATTCTAATTGGACGTTTGACTTTGTTTCATCTGTCTTTAATCTATAATGTGAAGACATGCGTAGGTAAAGAGAGACCCACTCCTTTACCAGATCTTGAAAGATATCTGCTTCTTGGCCCCACTTTTTACAAATTAGTCCACAGCTGGTTCGCAACTTTAATCGTGAATTCGTCATCGTTTTCATTTTGGCTTCATTCTAAAAAGGATCATTTAAAAAAAAATAGAACTTTCTTTTATTCTATCAGATAATAATATTAATTATTTATTTAATAAGATTAAAAATATTAAATAATTACTCGATAAACCGAGTACCATTAGCATTTCTCATTAAAACTATATATATTCAGTCCACGTGTAATGAAAAGCGTCGCTAATTTTCTCATGTTGCTTATAAATATAATTATTAAATTCTCTTTTGTCACAATTAAATTATTTATTGTTAAAAGTAAATATTAAGTTGTAAATGTTGTTTAATTTCAAAAATTATATTATAAATTTCATAATCTGATAAAGAAAATTTTAAAATTGGAGGGTAAGCGAATGCCAAAATTTATTTGATTTACGTTAGGGATGAAAGTCAAACGACAAGACCAGCGATTTCTTGAATTTCTTATTGTCGTTTAGTTTATTTTCTTTTCTGCATTGGCACTTTGCCTCTTGTAATTATCTAAAAAGTAGTTTTTTTTTTTATTACTCAGTGTATGGAAGACAAAAATTTAAAATAGCTTTAAACTTTAATTTCATCATATATTTTTTTTATTCATTTATTTTTAATCAATTTAATCATTACTTATTGTAAAAAATATTTAAAAGGAATAGGCTAATAATAATAATATTATTATTATTATTACTTGTAATTTTAAGAATGTAAATTTTATTTGAGAAAAAAAAAGTAAATTTTAATTATGAAAATGAAAAAGAAAAAAAAAAATTAAAAAAGCTGAAGGGGAAACCAACTTCTGTTCCCTTTAACGTCACGCTTTCCACACGAACATCAAAAAAGAAGCAGCAGCCTCAGTTTCCATGAAACGGCTGATGCTTGCAAAAATCCATCTGCGTTTGCTTGATCCAAAGCTGTCTACAGTGCCCTTTACATGTAAAAAGAGAAGTATCCCTGCCTTCAACTGCAAGAGCAAGACCTCTGCTACTTTTACCATTTGTAGCTTTTTTATCAAGCACTTTGTAAGCATCTTGGTTTCCGTGCTTCCACTTGATAATGCAGTCCTTTTCGTGCTCAATAATTTGTTTGATAATGAATCTTGATGTGGGTTCTGGTCATATGGTGTGTAACTGTTGAAAAAAATAAAGTAGAAGTGGCGGTGTAAACAGGTTAGATTTTCTTTTGACTGATGATATGAATGAAAAGGGTGCTTCAGATGTGGTGGTCGGGAAAGTGGTGGTGGTTGCTGTTAAGGCGTCAAAAGAGATACCCAGAAGAGCTTTAGTATGGGCTTTGACTCATGTGGTTCAGCCAGGGGATTGCATTAATCTACTGGTGGTCATCCCTGCTCACTCCTCAAGTAATCTTCCATTGATTTCTTCTTCTTCTTTTTCTAATAGAATGCTGAATTCTCAGTTGAAATTTTGATATGCCATTGACTGTCAGGGATTTGCTTGCCCTGTTTTAATGCCTCTGCTTCTGTAATACTTCATGGAAACTTTGCTATAATGCTCTTCTTGTACTTCTATTATTTCGCTTGAATTTGATGAGTACATGTCAGGTTCAGGGCTTTTTTTTTTGGTTAATGATATTGGTAGACTCTGCACAAAGTTACTCTGTAATAG
The DNA here is from genome assembly GCF_001659605.2 of Manihot esculenta. Taxonomy (NCBI): domain Eukaryota; kingdom Viridiplantae; phylum Streptophyta; class Magnoliopsida; order Malpighiales; family Euphorbiaceae; genus Manihot; species Manihot esculenta. Next base: position 30,852,398 of record NC_035176.2, on the reverse strand, counting down.
TCCCATCACTTGCTGCAAAAATCCCTTCTTCAACGCGAGAAACAAAAAAACAGATCGGTTCTTCAGATATATTTAGTTCTACTGCGTTCTCAATTTGATAAACCCTTTGAATCGCTAATTTTAGGACATTAAACAGATGAATTGCTGACTATGGACTCTAACAATAGGGAAATTTTCACATCTAGTGTAAATGCTTTCTTTCATTTTAAGGTCTCTATTGTAGCATGCCAGCATCTTAAGCAAATATAAAGAATTTTAGCAAATATGCAATGCTGTAGCATAGCTCATAAACAATTCATTGTCAAAGTTAAATGCACAAACAATAATTGGAACGTTGAGTTTTATGACCCTGAAATTTTTAATTTTTTCCCTTTTGTCCCTGTCCAGTTATTATGACTCAAGGAGGTCCATAAATGATATTTTGATATTGATGACCAAAGTGGATTAAATTATCTTTCAGGTAAAAGAGTTTGGGGTTTCTCAAGATTCACCAGTGATTGCACTAGTGGTAACCGGAAATCAGCATCAGGAACCGGGTTAGATCAGAGAGATGATATTTCAGATTCATGCTCTGAAATGTTGCTTCAAATCCATGATGTATTTGACCCTGAGAAGGTCTGGAACTGATTTCTTTGCTTTAAATGGCCTAGCTTTTTTTATTCTCTCTTTGTTCAAGTCTTTTACACCTTTTGATTCCTTTTCACAGGTAAAAATCAGGATAAAAGTTGTTGCTGGTTCATCATCTGGAGTGGTGGCTACTGAAGCCAAGAAGGCTCAATCAAACTGGGTTATTTTGGACAAGTAATAAAATCAAATAAACCATGTTCTCTTACATATAATTGACAGTGTCTTGCAATCTAGGATTCTGAAATGTTGCAATTACGTGGTGGTTTTTCTTATCATGGTTGTATAAATTTAATGTGCTTCCACTTGCTCAACTGAGGTTTCTATTCCTGTGCAGACATCTGACACATGAGAAGCAATACTGCATGGAAGAGTTACAATGTAATGTTGTGGTGATGAAAAGGTCTCAGCCAAAGGTTCTTCGTTTGAATCTGATCGGATCCCCAGCAATGCAAACTGAAATGTGTTGGTCATTGCCATTTGTGATGGAACCAGTTTTAAAGGACATTGAGAGCAAGCATCATACGCTAGATATATTAAGGGGCCCATTTGTAACTCCTGCCAGTAGTCCAGATCATGAATCTTCACTGACTGCAACAGATGTTGGGACATCATCAATATCAAGCTCAGATCCAGGGACTTCACCATTTTTTCTATCTGGGATTTATGGGGGGCAGAAGAAAGAGCATTTATTATTCACTGAGGAAAATGGAAGTCTTTATGAGTCTGAATCTGGTTCAGATTGTGATAAGAAGGTGACTTCCTGCAACAGATTATATTTCCAGCCATGGATAGATAATAATCTGAGTTCCAGTGGTGAACTTGCAAAAAGCTTGCTGGATGGCTTCCGAAGAACAAAAAATACAGCTCAAACATTCACATTTAAAAGCTTGCTGGAGAATTTATCCAAATTAGGCCGAGAACATGATATTGGAGTCCTGAATTATAGAACTGATTTGAACTTAAGCAAAAATATCAGGGAAGCAATTTCCTTGTCTACTCGTGTGCCTCCTGGTCCTCCACCACTGTGTTCAGCGTGTCGACACAAGGCTCCTGCATTTGGAAATCCTCCTAGGTGGTTTAGTTTTGCTGAACTTGAACTTGCTACAGATGGATTTTCACAAGAAAACTTCTTGGCTGAAGGTGGATTTGGTTCTGTTCACCGAGGTGTCTTGCCAGATGGCCTGGTGGTTGCTGTCAAACAACATAAATTGGCTAGTACACAAGGTGATCTGGAATTTTGTTCAGAAGTTGAGGTTCTCAGTTGTGCACAGCATCGTAATGTTGTGATGTTGATTGGATTCTGCGTGGAGGATGGAAGAAGATTGCTGGTTTACGAATATATTTGCAATGGATCTTTAGATTCACATCTTTTTGGTAAATTCTCCTAGAGTGCATCTGATATATTTAGTACCTTTCTGGGATAAGAGGAAATAATTCACTGAATTTATTTATTTTATTATTCTTATTATCATTATTTTTTTACAAGTAAAATATGCTATCCCTTCTATGGCCATGGCATTTTTTCTTGCTTCCATATCCATAGTTCTTTGCAAATGAAATTTACCCAGATAGTCAATTGCATTGTTTGAAATTTTTAGGACACTCTCAAGATCCATTGAACTGGTCTGCACGACAAAAAATTGCTGTTGGAGCAGCTAGAGGACTGAGATACCTTCATGAAGAATGTAGAGTGGGTTGCATAGTCCATCGTGATATGAGGCCTAACAATATCCTCATAACCCATGATTTTGAACCAATGGTATTTCATTCTCCTGCCATCTCTCTATAACCATATCACTGCACCAGATAATATGTCTGTCATTGATTCAGCATCATTATTGTCTTCTTTGCTTTCAGGCCATAGGCTCATGAAATTTCATGTCATTTTATTGGAAAGGACAAGTTTGAACTAATTCCTACTTTTCCATGTCAGGTTGGAGATTTTGGACTTGCAAGGTGGCAGCCAAATGGAGACATGGGAGTTGAAACAAGGATAATTGGGACATTTGGGTAAAACTATTGGAAGGTTTTCTTTCCATCCTCCATTATTTTATCTGTAGATAATGATAGTTTAATGTTTTATTTTTAGGTATTTGGCTCCAGAATATGCTCAAAGTGGGCAGATCACAGAAAAAGCTGACGTTTATTCTTTTGGGGTGGTGTTGGTGGAGCTGGTTACAGGACGGAAAGCTATTGATATCAAACGACCAAAAGGCCAACAGTGCCTAACTGAATGGGTATGAGCTCAAGAAAACTGGCTGAAAAAAAATTGTCCTTTTGGTTTATTTTATTTCTTGGTCATCGCTTATGTGATGAGATCTGGAGCAGGTGCGTCCACTCCTGGAAAAGCATGCCATTCAGGAAATTCTTGACCCACGCTTGATGAATTGCTACTCGGAACAACAAGTGCATAACATGATGCATTGCGCCTCATTGTGCATTCGCCGGGATCCTTATTCGAGGCCTCGGATGTCTCAGGTCAGAGAATCATTCTAACTCCAGGAGTTTATGATTGTTTTATTATATTTGTTATATTTTTTTATTGTTTTGCACCAGAAGGTTACTACTTCATGATTAACTGATACCTAAGTTTTTTGATAAAGGTGCTTCGGATGTTGGAAGGTGACATGGTCATGAATTCAAGCAACCAATTTTGAACTTCTGTAAGTCATTCTCAAAGCATTAGATGAAAACAGATTGTGCAAAAATGACATCAGAAGCAGCGAAGAGACCTTACAGCAATCCAGTCTGGAAAGGTGCAAGAGCAGCATTAGAGTGGAAACTGGAAACAAAGAAGAGCCTTTTTTTTTTTTTTTGCTAGGAGCATTGTTAAATTACTGTTATGTGGTAGTGAGTAAATCTTTAGCTTTGCAATCGTACATTCTTGGATGTATAGTTGTAAGTTGTAAGAACAAATGTGAAGGTTTGTTCACCCATCATGTCTCATTTCTTTCTAATCCAAGATTGAATTTGTTCATTACTTTCTCTTGAATGTTGAATCTTCCTAACTTATAAGCTTGAATTTTTAGGATAAGTGACTTCTTGATAGGTGGAATGGCTCCTTTGGAGATGCTGAAGAATAGATAGGTTACGGTGATCTACAGGAAATTCTTAGGTGAAAGCGAGTTCCATCTGATTTTTTCATTGAGGGAACTACTTGCTTATATCTTGGGGTATATAGTGGACCAGGTTTAGATAAGTTTCCTATAATCTACTATGTAATCATTATACTGGTCTTGCGTGTGGAGTGTGCAAACAGCCAAAATAATTGGTGCTGTATGTTCCGGTGAAGCAGTCTATTCATGATTCTTATGCAGAAAATTGACTAGAAAAGTGCAAGTTTAGACATTGGAATATCTCTTGAAGACATTTCATTGTGAGTTTCTCTCTCTTCCTTCCATTGAAAACTTCCTATTTGAAAAACACATTTCATTTTCTCTTTGTTATTTTGGTGCAAATAGCCAAAAAGATTAGGGGCTTTCACATTCCTGAAGCAGGTAAGTTATTGTTATTATAAAATAAGTTGCTCTGTAATAATAGTTTGACTTATGCACGGTTTGTTTTCTTTTGTTTTCAGATGTATCGAAAATTGATAGACAAATTCTCCTAGTGTATTGACCATATTGTCTTCTCTAAAATAACATTTTAGCAGCCGTAGTTGGTGTAGCCTAGTCAACTGCCAGGTCCTAAAACCAAAGCTTCCTACCATTAACGGACCATGGTGATGCAGCCTGCAACCGCAACGATTCATTTTGTTAAAAAAAAAATTAAAATAATTTTTTATAAAAATTCTCTTTATTCAATCAATTATTAACAGCGACAACTTTATCTTATATACAACTTATACTTAATTTTAAAAACAAACTAGATATCTATAATAAATAATTTTGCTAAAGCTATATGATTCAACTCTTCAACTAGCAACTCTTGCACAATTCTTTTAACTCTTCAATTTTTTGTTTATCTTGATAGGAAATGAGTTATGTGAAAGTGGGTATTTTTTTTTCTAGGTAAATATCATTAGAAAGAGCATGTTACACTAAATTTAACACATAGAAATCCTAAGCTCACAAAATAAACAGGCCTTTGGCCTTAAGGCTTAGACAATAAATCCTCTACCATTGTGATGGATCTGCTCGACCAGTCTTGAAAATTTCCTTCCTTTGAAGCTCCATCTTGGTCATATAGATATATGTAAACTTTTTTCACGAAGTGAGACATAGTAACGGCCTCTTATTCAGACGAAGTACAGTACAACTAATTACAAGTTCATCCCAAAAAAAAAAAAAGTCGAAGAGAAAATGTTCTCTCTAAAATTTATATTATGAACAAGAGAATAGTAACCGTCTCTTTTCTATAAAGAGCATGAGATAATGAACTACTTTTATAAAAAAAAATTAATTTTAAAAAAATAAAAAGCCGAAAAGAATAAAAAACTCTCGCTAGATCTAGTGAAGGTCATTTTCAATATATCTTCTATAAAATTCAATGTGGGTATGTTTAATTAATTGCATGGGATGATGAATCAAAATCCAAAAACTTAAAAGATATAGTGTTATTTTTCACCTGCCAACACTAGCAAGAGCTGCATCCCTCCCCTGCATATCACCTGCAAATTGAGCATAATTAATTGTTAATTATTGTCATTAGCCTTGCCTTTGAGGCAAGATAAGTGAACATTTTCTTTCTTTCTTTTTCTTTTTTTTTTTTTTTTTTTTGAAAAAAAAAAAGATGCAAAGTGCTTGTACATTGGACATTCTGCAACTTTATTGTATAACAGGGATTAATTACTAACTTTAATTATTAATTTTTTATTTTTGCTTTTTAAATATGGGGAAAGGATTTACAGGCATATCTGTGATTAGTGGTTGAGGTTCTTTCTTTGAAAATGACCTGTGAAGTGGCCTTCCCCATTCATTACTTTTTCCATGTTCAAACTTGGAAAACTCCACGGATTTTATTTGAAGTTGTCAGCCATTTTCCAAGTGCTTTTTTTTTTTTCTAAAAAGTTCCTATTGCATATTGTTTTCTACAAAATTATGTAAGATTTTATTTTTTAAAAAATAAAATTTAAATTAAAAAAAGATAGAAAAGAGAAATCAAATGAATTAAATTCTTAAAAAAATCAACCTTTAATAATCAAATAATATTCTGAAAATTTTATGAAGTAGGTGGCTTGAATTAGGCTTCTCCCTTAATAATAATAAAGTTTCTCTTGATTTTTTATTACATGATCCGATGAGAGCTGTTAATATATAACAGCATCTCAAGCAGCCCAACGTCACCAAGTTGCTGTTGGTTTTGCCATTTTAAGATCATAAAAACTGGCATCCCCTTTCTTTATTTAATTATTTTGCTTTATTTTTAGGTTAAAAAAATAATCAGCCAATTAAATTTGTGCTATCTGTGAACGAACCCATATTTTTTTTTTTTTTTGAAAGAAAAAAGGGAAAGCACTAACACCAAAATTATTTTTTTAAAAAAAAGATGAGAATTGAGCAGTACAAATTTGCTGCTTGTACTAGCTAGGTTTAAGTTGGTATACTTTTATAATAAAGTTGGTGCTTTTAGGGCAGAGAGAAAATAAATAAATAAATAAATAAAAGTTTGTGCTTTTAGCCTTTATAAAATTTTCAAGTGGTTAATGCTTTTTCTTCAAAACTGAAATAAATAAATAAATTTTATCATAGCCCATAACTTTTCACCCATCGCATCTCCTGATTTTAAATTTTTAATTGTGCATTATAAGGTGAAAGTATTTACTAATTAGTTTCTAATCTAATCTAATTTTATTTTATAATTAATTATATTAATTTTTATTTTATTGTATTTATATATTTTTGAGGATGTTATTAAATTATTTATCCCAAAATCATGTGACAGTTAAATTTAATAATAGTGAAAAAAATTATACTGATTTTATTTTTATTTTTTTAGATTAAAAAAATATAAAAAATGATAAAGTTAAATATTCTATATACCAATATATAAATTATAACTAACAATATAGTAAAAGTAATTCTTAAAATTTGACTGATATAAAAAAATATATAAAAAAGAGATCTTTTCACAATTTTTTTTTATTATATATAAACATAATTATCAATAAAATTTTAAAATTGAGATTATAAGTATTTTATAATAAAATTATAGTTTCTGATAAAAAAAAATTGTTATTTGTAATAACAAAAAGGATTTTTTTAATTAATATCTATATTTTTTTACTATATGTTTTATATATCACAAACAGTGATATTATTATTGTACATACAATAGTTAAATGTAATATCAAAATTAATATTATTATAAAATATTTTATTGTTAATTATAATATTTATTGAAACTGTCACTTAACAAATTTTGATCTTAAGAAATATATATATATATATATATATATATTTAATTTTAATTTTGTTGTGTGTATAATACTAAAAGTACTAAATAATATCAATACAAAATATTAGATATTATATATTATAAAGTAATAAATAATTAATATATGTAATATTATGCATAAATATTATATTATTATGAAATTATTATTTAAAATTTAAAATTATAAATTTTATATAATAATTTTATTAATAAAATATTTTATATTATTTTAAAAATTACTATTTAAAATACACAAATAAAGAGACAATTAATAATTTTTTTCAAAATTATAAGGTTAAATAATAAAATATTTAATAATAAAATTAATAAAAAAAATTAATTAATAAACTTTTAAAATATTATTAATATTTTAATATATTTTTTAAAATTAAAGGATATACGATAAAAATTAAATAATAATTTTTTCTATTATTTACCAAGGCGATGGTTCTCTCTGTGGGCTAGGGAAGCCTCATGATCTGTTTTAAACTCACAAGGAATTCCAAAACAAGTAGCTAACAAATTGTACCATTAATTAAAAACAAATATATAAAATTAAAAGAAATTAAAAAAAAAAAATTGTCCAATCTCCACAAGGGAAGATTCGTTTCCATGATAATGCCAAATGAATCCAAATTCTGAACTTGAGCTCCACATACATTGGATTAATATAAAACCCATTATCTTAAAATCTGTAACAACTTGGCTTGCCTCCTAATTACATATATATATATAATAATAAGACAAAACATATCTAGTTGGGAGAGATTTCATTATTATTATATTACATCTCTGTCTCTATCAATATCTCATTTATTTATTTAATTATATTGCTTTACTAATAAGGAAAATGGGAATATTCCTCTCTAATTTATTTATTCAACTTCTCATCTATGTGAGACTTCAAGGAATATATATCAAATTTAATTTTTTAATTTTTTTTTTTATTTTGTTTTGGGTTTTTTTAAGCATTTGATGTAATGAAATTTGTATTAATTTATTGATTTAACCATGCATAAAGAATTACATTTCCATTATACTTTGGTTAACTAACTAGAAGAAATATTCAAAGTAAATAGTCTTATGCATAATGTTTTTTTTTCCTTCCATTTTTGTGAAATTCCTAAGAAAGAGGCATTGGTTGATCAATACCAACTTTCAAACTTCTCATTTTCTAAGATTCTTCAACCCCTTCTCTTAAGTCAGATGGTAACCAAACCTTCAAACCCATTGGAGGATTATTTAAGAGACTTTTTTAATTAAGGTTCTTCAAATCTAATTACCAAAACCCTACTAAGTTAATTTATATATATATATATATATATATATATGATGTATAGAATGCTTTAATCTCCGCAAGAAAGATACCCATTAGCTATAAGATAAGCTTTCTAGAGAGAGAGAGAGATTTGTAATTGCAGGCTGCATTTCATTTCTTTTGTTTATAAGCCAAGTTGGAAAAATATCCAACTATGTCCATCCAATCATCTTCTCTTGGTGTGCATCCATTTCCATGAGCCCACCTTACCCATCATCATATATCCACCAAACTATTAGTTATTCTCCTTTCTCTCTCTCTCTATCTATCTCTCTGTCTGAGTTTGTTATTTGTGGTTTTTGTTGGTTGTTAGTGTAAGAAACTGAGCTTTGTCTGGGCGGAAATGGGCAGGAAGTGCTCACATTGCGGGAACATAGGCCATAATTCAAGGACCTGCACCAATTTCAGAGGAACTCTTGTTGCTGGAGTTAGGCTTTTTGGAGTGCAACTTGACCTATCTTCTTCTTCATCTTCTTCTTCTTCTTCTATTGCTATGAAAAAGAGTTTTAGCATGGAGTGTTTGTCCTCTTCTTCTTCTCCGTCTTCTTCTTCTTTGTGTTCTTCTCTAGTTCCTGCCGATGATATTCCTGATAGAACATCCACTGGTTATCTCTCTGATGGCCTCATCGGCCCAATCCAGGAAAGAAAGAAGGGTGAGTCTTCCATATATATATATATTCACCTCCATCCATATAAGAATCCTCTAATGTTCTTCGGTTTCCAAAATAACTAGAAAAATATTTATGTGATATGATTGATTTTTTCCTCATTTAGGGTATTATTGATAATAATGCTTTTTTTTCCCTTTTCATATAAAGGGAAACCAAAAAAGAAAAGAGAAGAAAAGAAAAGAAAAAGGATCATACTGTAGCCGATTTATTTCTATTTCTGAGGGTTCTTGCTTCCATATTTTCTAGTCCAATTATTTCTAGCCTATTCATATCTAAAACTACACAGGAAAATAGCAAAATTCACTTGAGTTGATGATTTCAAATCACCAACACAGCTTTGGTACGAGTACTTTACGTTCATTAAAAAGGAAAATTTACATAATTTTTGGATGATTATAGGAGTTCCATGGACAGAAGAGGAACATCGAACATTTCTAATCGGCCTTGAGAGGCTAGGCAAAGGAGACTGGAGAGGCATCTCCAGAAACTATGTGACTACAAGAACTCCAACCCAAGTTGCTAGCCATGCTCAAAAATACTTCCTACGCCTTGCTAGCCTCAACAGCAAGAAGCGCCGTTCGAGCCTCTTCGACATGGTATGAGTACCCTTCTAGTCTTCTATATTGGTCAAGGGTTCATAAAGAAAACATATTTCTTACGTCCGTTTATGTTTGTGAATTTCGTTTGTATATATTTTGTTAAATTTTTGTAGTTCTGATATTGATTTGTGTTCACGTAGGTTGGGACTCGCAACTCCAAGCAAAGTGATCATCAAGTTCCTAGTCATCAATACTTGAAGCCAGATACCATTCTACCTTCTCTTCTGCAAGGCCTTCACTCCACTGATAATAATCAAGAAACTGAATATCATCATCAACTAGCTCCTTGCCACCATTTGTTACCTCTTCCAAGACCTTCAGACAGATCAAAACCAACATCTTCAGATGTCGTAGCGTCTAATGATGATCTGGAGCTCACTCTTGCCTGTCCACCTCCTCTGGAAGGAAATAAATCTTCCCCAAGTTCTTTTCTTATCTCCATAAGAGCTACATAGCTAGTTTTTGCTAATTGACTAATATCCAAGCTGAGATGAAGCTTATATATCACTCTCAGTGCTATTGATTTCCAGTGTTAGTCATCATGTGTTAATACAGAAGTTAATCAAGACATCCATCCTTAAGTTCTTTATTATTATTATTTTCTAGCAAATTTTCTTCTAGGAAATTGGTAGCTAGCTAGATAGATATGTTGATTTGCAGCTATCGAATTTGTAACATATACGATAATCTATTAAAATTTTCATAAACCAGAACCTAATCAATCATAATTACCAGTCTCATCTAATTAAATTTGCACGTAATTAATAAAAAAAGTATAATAACAGTACTAATTTGGAATATCTCCAGTTTCCAATTCCTCATAAGCCTTAAACAAATTGTAAAGTGGGGTTTCCATTACTATAATTATTTTATTATTTTTCTTTTCTAAGTTCTTGAATGGAATCATTTCATTTTCCTTTCCATTCTTATATAGCAAGTTAATTTAGTCGTTCCTGAAGAGACTGCGTTTTTGCACATGAAAATCATATGCGTCATACACAGTATATAACAACAGTAATAGCAGCAGTAATTGTAATAATTGAGGCAGCTGAATGAATACAGTTATAGACACTGACAACTCAAGCCTTATTTTTTGTCCAAACATGGCCTTATGGGACCATTCATGCTTATGGCATAACAGTGAACAAAATCATAAATCTGGAACTGGGGTCTTTTCTTAGGTCCTACAATTTCAATGGGAAAGATGAATCGCCCAAAGTTGCAGAGACAAAATTACGCATACCGCCTCTCTCTCTCTCTCTCTCTCTAGCTTTCATAAACAAAATTAACACCATAAAAATAGAATTAAGACATCGACTATTAATAAATTATTATCTTATATATTTTAAGTGCGAATAATAACTATTTGAAATTTGCTGCATTTACTTCACTATTTACACAAAAAATAATAATTTTTTTTTATTTTTGACGACGAATAAAAAGTGTTATTAAATTATTATAATAGTGCATGTACATGCATATGCATGATCTCCATCTGCTTAATTTCTTAGTCAATTCTTCTGCGTGGGTACTTCTAGATGATCTTTACCATTTCCATTAGGATCTTTCCATGACAAAGATTGCATATTTACACCTATGAGTTGAACAAGATTAGAATAAGATAGAAATCATCAAGCAAGACCTACATAAAAGCAGCCACTATGTGAAACTATTCACATCCTTAACTTTCAATTTCTTAGTTGGAAAATTTTATGCTTCTGGACCCTTTAATCCATATTTCACTTATTTTGAATCAGATGTGTTATATCGATACTTTAAAAAAAAAAAAAAAATTCAAGTTCTCAAGCATTAAAAAGAACTTTATAATATCAATGAGTTTCAGCTCATTGGGAGTAAAGTCGTCTCTAAAAATACCTACGAATCAAATTCGAATGGATCCAATTATAAAAAAAAAAAGAGAAAATATAAAAAAATATCATTTCGTTTTACTCATTTCCACTTTAAAGTCTATGTATCAAAACAATACGTTTTAAGCATCGATCTATTAGCAAATAAATGACAATTTGCAAATATCATCAGAAAATATTGATGTGATGATCAAAATATAATTATTAATTAAAAAAAATATAAAAAAAATTGTATAATTTCATTTATTTTCACTTCAAAATCTATATTTTAATTTGTGGCAATTGATATTCTCCTAATATGATTTTCATGTAATATTTCTAACCGTGTTTAAAAATTATAGTTAGTTTTAGCACTACAACTATAGATATTACATCAATACAAAATGAATCATATATTTTAAAATAAAAAATCGATAAAATTATAAAATATTTTTTTATAATTTTATAAAAAATAACCGAATTTATTCGAATCGTATAGGTTTGTACATATCATTTTAGAAGTAAAGATGTGTATTTTGTAAGAATGAGTGACTAGAAACTTGGCACATCTCCATGAATTTAGAGCTTTTTATTTAGAAGATAAGGAAAGAAGAGAATGAAGGTAGTCCACAAGCTTATATTCATATATAAACAGCACATCTGCATATAGATTATCATCTCTTGTCTAATAATAGCATATTAAATTCCATCAGATTATGTTGCTTACTTTGGGAACCATTTGGAAAAAGGTTAAAGAACAATTGGAGGAGGGGGGGCTGGGGACCCCTACAGCATTAACTACAGGTATGATTTTTCATTTTCTATTAATTTTTTTATAATAAAAATACATGAAAAATTAAAATAAAGGATATATAAGCAAGGATTTTAGTAGCAGTAAAATTAAAATAATTAAGGTTGAGAAGCTGTGGCATCTGTGTGTGTATGTGCCTGAATTTGTCTGCTTGAACTTATATCAGTTGTCACAGTTATGAATCACTTTTAAGCTACAGTGACCTTTTACCCAACTAGCTAGCATGTCTTGTTTATTTGCTGTTGCTATCAATGAGGTGTCCTTTGATTTGTATGCATCTCTCAACCATCCTTTCTTTATCCTTTAAAAATTTGTTACTTATATTCCGCTTAAATAATTTTTGAATTTATTTTTATTTAATTTAAAATATTTAATAATTTTAAATTAACTAATTTCTTTTCATTGATATAAAATTGTCATATATATAATATATTTTAATTATCGAATTAATAAATTATTATCCGCATTATATTTTTCAATCTTTTGAATAGTAATTTTTTAATTACTGCGGAATAAGTTTTTTGGTGATTAATTTACTTATTGAAAAATTTATTATTTAATTTTTAAATATTATTACCATTAATAAACCAATTTTTATATTTTTAAAAATTTATTAAAATAATTTTATATTTTTTCTTTGTCAATGAAATAATTATTTTATATATTTTTTTAAATAAATAAATGATTAAGGATAAAATTTTTAAAATTTAATTTTATTCTTAAATAAAATTTTTTATTTAGTCTCTGGATATTACTATTATTAACAAGTCAAATTTTATATTTTCAGAAATATATTAAAATATCTTTATCTTTTATTAGATGTATTAAAATACTGTTATCGTTTCTCTCCATCAACGATATATTTATTTCATATTATTTTTTATTAAAAATAGATAAATAATGAAAGAAAAAATTTTTAAAATCTAATTTTACTCTCATACAATTTTTTATTTAGTCTCTATATATTGCTATTATTAACAAGTCAGTTTTTATATTTTCAGAAATTTATTAAAATATTTTTATCTTTTTTCATATTTATTAAAATATTTTTATTGTTTTTTTTATTAATGAAATAGTTTTTCTTTATTTTTAAAAGAAAGTAAAGAGAAGAAATAATGATAAATAAGAAAAAAGAAATACAAAAGAAGAATGAAAAGAAAATGATAATAATGATGAAGAGGAGGAGGAGAAGAAAGAAGGGAAGAAAAAGGAGGAGGAATTGGAGAAAAGGAAAAGTAATTTAGTTTTTTTATTAAATTTTTAACGATAAAAATAAATAAAAAGATTATTTGATTGATAAAAAAATAATAAAAATATTTTTAAAAATATAAAATTTAATTTATTAGTAATGAAAATATTTAATGATTAAATTATAAATTTTTATTATTTATTAATTTTAAATTTTAGATAATTAATTACAGTGTTGTGGATTTTTTTTGTTTTTTGGTTAATCAGTGAACTTGTTTGACTTTTCCTTTGCCTTCAATATTTGGATACTAATGGATTTGTTAGAGTTTAATGTGACAAAAATTTAATTTGGATTATTGCACTAACAAAAGGACAAATCTGTCATGTCCCCTTCAATAGCTCAGACCTTGTGGCTTCACTACCAAATTCACTATTATTATTTCAATTTCACTTGGCAGCCTGAGGAAGATTATCTGCAAAAGTGATTGTGGAGCAAAAGGGTAACCCTTATGGATAAGGTTGAGAGATTACAAAATATATTTTTTATTTAATTATTTTAAATTTTAATTAATATATTTTAGAAAATATTTTTAATAATAATTGCAAAAAACATAAAGAATTCAAAAGTTGATTGTTTAACAAAAATAAAAATAAAAATCGTTTTGAGAAAAAGGCAAGGTGATGATTTAAATCTTTAATCATTTAACATTGCCAAAAAAGCTTTTATTAAAATAAAATTAGGGCATCAAAAGTAGGTTTAGTAGTAAAATAATAAATGTTAAGAAACATTAATTGTAAAAAAGATTTTTATTAAAAATATTATTTAATTCTTTTATTTTTCTCTTGCCGGAATATATGTATTTATTTTTATTTAAATTAAAAAATATAATTAATATTATTAAAAACAATAAATTTTATATTATTTATACTAATAATATAACCTTTATTTATATTATTCAATTATTTTTAAAACTGATAAATTTTATTTTTTAATATATATTAAATAGCATATATTAAGAAGTTAATTACTATAGTAATTAATTTTGTAGGTGCCTTCATTGGAATCTACATCTTTGGGAGAGAGAGGAAAAAAGAGAAATGATTTTTTAGCCGTTATTACAAAATTTATAAAAATTTAGAGATTAAATAAGATGGCTCTAAGATTGATAAATCAAATGACCTTTTGTAAAAAATGCAGGAATATATGTAGTTTACCAATCATCAAGATGGGAAAGAAAACAATAACAAGCATGGAGAAAGAAATTTATAACTTATAATAATAATAAAAAAAACATTTCTAGAATAGTGGATTCAGCATTGATCAGTCGTCATTTGACATGACTACCGCACCACACCACTATCAAATCCGATTGGATATAAAACAGGAAATCGAGATATGAATATCCAAGAAAAACCAACCTCAAGAGGGATCCATCTCTCTTCTCCCTCAAGTTATTATAGGTTTTCACTCTCCCAAAAAACTAAGGCTCGAAAAAGAAAAAGAAACTAATTTCTCTAAAAACCACATAAGAACTCTTGAATTAGAGACCCTTTGAAAAATTTCTTTTAAAAGATTTTAATATATATTTATTATAGTCTCTCATTTTCTCATTATGTTGATAAATCTCATAAAATAATTTTTTATCTAACTTGAGTGTTCAAAAATCTCCACCGGAAATATTCGTAGTCGATCCTGACTGCCTTTTTCTATTTTACATATTCATTCTTTAAAATCAAATATGGATGGATTTAACAAAATTAATTATGGATGAATGACCAATCTATTTAATCAAATCTATTTAATCAAATCGCTGTTTAAGTGTTTAAATCCAGACATTCCGGTGGATCTCATTCATTACTCTAATATTAGGTTTTGATTGAGGAAATAATAAACTTTAATTACAGGAAATTTCCTGCCTAGTTTTGCTCTCCAATTGTCAGATTTTGTTGTTTGGCTGGGATTGGAAATCTCTCGACCAAGAAGGACCATTCTAGGATAGCAAAGAGTTTGTATTTCATGATAAAGTACGAGAATACTATTTTTAGATTCTTTCCTTTTTATTTTCAAAATCCACGTTATTTTACCTTTTTTGGAAGATTGCAATGCAATTCTTTTGCAGGTTCTCATTAAGCTGTATAATCTTTTTTTTTTCTGTTAAAATCCAATTCCTCAAAAAAAAAAAAAATCCTTTTTTCCGTTGCAAATGGGTATTTTGAGGGTAAATTTTGTTCCTTTGAAGTCATGCTTCAAAAGAAATACAGGGAGAGTCAAAACGCTATTATCAAAACATGTTTTAGTTCATTAGACTAATTAATTTTACAAACTAAGTTTAATAAACACTTCTAGATATTTTATTGGCTAAAATCATATAAACTTTTTTTTTATTAAAATCGAGAAACCATAATATCGAGTCTTATTTTTTTATTTAAAGAAAAATGTTCATGAATGCTTAATGATTTGGAAAATGTCTAGTAATTACTCATGCCTTGCAGTGACATATGAACTACCATAGAGGCATAGACAAGGATCTCCATTACCTGTAGCCATCTGCAAAGGAGCCAATTTATTGTTCCCCAACCTCAACAATCTCCTTTTTTTTTTGGCTATTTGGACAACGGAGTTGTGGTTTATATTTCATGAGAAACGCTAGCAAATTTATCAAATCAACACATGCAATTTTCATAGGTTTGACCCTCCCAAATCCCAATTCCAACATCAAAGTTAACAAAATAAAATCAAGAAATAAATAAAATATTTAACTACTTGATTCACTGAATTTCAACAATATATTGAAGCAATTTTTTATGTATATAATAACAAAATAAAAATTTTAACATCAAAGTAGAGGTGCAAAGTTAACAAAAATAAGCTCAAGAAAAAAAGATTTTTTTTTTTGAAAAAATAACAAAACTTGCTTTTGCTGATTATGTATATGGTGGTTAAAAGGATTAAAAGCCAAGGGAGACATGAGACATAACCCAAAAAAGAATAGCAAAATTTGCAGGTCACAATTCGCGCACATAGTTGAATACATAAACAAACTTGGCTTCTGCTTCTGCTGAATATATACATATATTTGGTAGTGCTACAAATATGAATTGTGTACGCACAAAATCCAAATTACAAACCGTAGACTAGTATCCAATCAGCACATTGTATTGCTATATAACGCAACAAACATCAAGTGAAATTTGATCTTATTTACTTGGTGTGGTTATCATTACATTTATAATTAAAATATAATAAGTTTCGTGACCACCTTGGATTTTAAGGGAAAAATTGAAATGGAAAGACAGACAATTAACTAATTATTAAGCAAAGGGAGGAGGAAAAAAGAAGCAGACTGAATCAAGTCATATTACAAAAATGGATATTTTACACAAAAAGGCCATCTTGGAGAGTAGAGAGGTGACCTGAACAAAATTTAGAAATATGTTGGCGTATGAAGCATATCTACAGAGCTCTTGATTTCTTGATCTCAATTGGATTTATCATCCACCCTCGCTGGTTAGTTTGGCAACATGAACAGCTTTTTTATGATAAAAAGGGTGTTTGATCAGTCAACCTCCTTTGCGCTCTTTCGGACCTGTCCTCCAGAGTATAAGAAGTCCATCAGGTAAATGCTGAAATTTCCATGATTCATGTTCTACTTAATATCATGAATCATGAGGGCCTTCGACCATCAAAGTAACAGACTTAGCACTATCTGCGCCAAAGCTATCTCCTTTATATCCAATCTGGAAGGAGAAATCATATGCAAAAAAAAGGGATGACACCTCAAAACACTTTTCCTCACTGGAATTGACAAAATTTTAAACCATATGCAGTCTGCCTGGTGGGAATTAGAGAAATATGCATATTTGCATTAATGTGCTTGTGCATCTATGCATGTATGAAAGCAGACAATTACCTCCATTGGACTATCAGGGGGAAACCAATGCAATAGTACTCCAAGATGAATGACAGCAGGAATCAACTTGAAAAGCAATGGCGTAGTCACCTGCAAAATTACTCGAGGAGTTACAAATCCTTAACGTAAATGACTTGTTAAGCCCATGCCAATACACAAACTCAATGCCATACAACGATTCAGATTCACTAATACATATTTTAACGCAGCAAATTAGGCTCTATATTGCACTCTCAAGGCCACAAGGATATGGATGGGGCTTAAGTACTTGTAGTTTTTTAAACATCACTATAACATAAAGGCAAAGCATAAAGGTCTTGCACTTACCAAACTCAAAGCTGTTGTTCCAAGCAGCAGCAAATAAAATTTACCCTGCAAGCCATAACAAACTTCAGTTGTGCTGTTAAAAAAGACACTACAGAGAATAAATATGCCCAAACAGTCAGAATGCAATTGTTTCGGTTTTAAAGCAACTCTAGATGGTTTTACGCCAAGGGGAGAGAGAGAGAGAGAGTGAGAGAATTCAATATTAGAATATCTGGAAAAAGAATAAAACAAACATACATTTCATATTCAGGTTATCTGAAAACCCCAAATTGTGGATTTGAATTCAAATAGAATTGTCTGTGTCATCATGAGCACTAACGCACAAACTTTTCAACAAAATGGATAGGGCGATAGGCCCAACATAGATGCACCAAATGGAAGACCAATGCAGAACCACAAAATTTCATGAGAAGGCTGGCTATTAATGTAAGTGGACACTCACTCAGTGTTGAAAAGACAAAATGCATGCAGCGGAAGTTTCTAACCTCGACAAGATGAAGATTAGAAGCACGACTTAGGAGAACAAAAGCAAATTCCCCAATTTGCGCCAGAGACATTCCAACCTACGCATGTGAATAAACCTAAGGCCCTTCTGTCAATTAAGCATATACAATGGTCTAAATAAATATATAAACATGCTAGTACTTCCTCAGATCTTACAAGAAGTGAAGTTTTATTGTTGTATCGAAATCCCTTGACAACAGTCGCAACCACAGCAGTTTTTATGATAATCACCAACAGTACAGCTGCCAGTAAAATATCAACATGATTCCATAGGAAATGAACATGTATTAGCATCCCAATGCTGGCAAGAAAGAGAGCCGCAAAGAAGTTGCGAATGGGTTCAACCTAAAGGAAGATTAACACTAAATGAGAGCAAACAAATGGGACTTCTGTGTGCGAGTGCTGAAATATCCAGCAAGGATAAGAAAAATACAAACAAGGCAATAAAATGGTAAGATACACTATGTTTGTTAGGATAGAAGGACATCATATTCTTCACATTATAATCTCTTCACTTTTCTTTCTTTCCTTCTTTAGGAAGCCTTAAAAATATGAAAAGAAAAAAGGGTACAGTTAGTTTGCAACTTCTGAAAGCAAATGCATGGAAGACTTACTTGTTCAAGTGTATGTTGAGCAAGATCAGTTGTTGATATCATAACTCCAGCAGCAAAAGATCCCAGTTCAAGGCTCAGACCCAACTTATCACTACACTGAGAGGCAAAATCAATTTATCATATGTGTGGTGTATACCTGTGCACTAGTCTGGTTGAAGTAGGCAGGAGGATTGGTAGACAACATATATAGATCACTAAAAAATGTTCTTATTTTTTTCCTTTTTCCTACTGCCTGAGAAACTAAATATTAAAATTAACTAACATAGAAAAAAATGAATAAATCGGCCTGTCACTTCAGTACATAAAATGGGTTGCAGTAAAAATGCACTAATAACAAGAAGTGAAGAATAGGGACATCAGGCTAACCCAAGCCACAAGTAAGCAGAAAGCCACTGATGCCAATTGATAGAGTTCATTAGTCTGCACAAGTAGAACTTTGTCAGGTGCTCTCCACCATAAACTATAATATTCAAGCAATTTTGTTTACCTGCGATGATAGGCTTATCATAAGCTTTAGAAACCACGGTACACAAGTACGCGATAATATTGTCAAGACAACCAAAAATGTTACCAGAAGTACCAACCTGAAAACATAAATATGTTGTATGTGATTAAGACATGAATGAGTTTACAATACATGTGCACAAATGTTCATATTGGCATTCTGCAGTTGCAAAACTTTTAAGATCCTGCAAATATTGAATAGCATCAGCATGACAAACTGTCCTTTTTCAAGTCATTATATCTACATATCTTGAACTTCTAGTATATATACTCTTGTAAACAGCTAAATTTCATCAACTGAAAACCAAAGAATAAAAGATATACTGCAGAAAGCAAGGACAGGAAGAGTTGATGTTTAGGTAATGAAAATTGCTGAAATCAAATGCATAAACAGATTGAAGTTGTTTAGATTCTTACGATTTAGTCATAGATATGACTCCTTGGAGAACACCAGAAGTGCCACCGAGAATAGGAAGCAAAGCAAATAGCAAACCAACTGCACAATCCTGGCAGGGCATAAAGCTCAAAACTTAATAGCAAATGTCAGTGGAAAAGATATCAATATCAAAACATATATTATAAGCAAGGGGTTCTCTTTCAATTTTTCTCAATCATTCAAATATAAGTGTAGCTGCAACATAGCATTTCTTGACACAGAATTTGACAAGTGAGCAAAAAAGTACCTGCAAGACAAGGGTGCCAATAGTGACTTGACCATGAAGGGAATTTATAATATTCTTCTCCATCAAAAATTTCAAAACCTGTGACCAGGTAAGGGAAACAATAATTAATGGTAAAATAATGTTTGAAATGCAGATATAATGATTGAAAAAGCAGCATTGAAATCACTAAGTTAGAATAAAAGGATACATCATAGGCACTACCTAGAATAGGTTAAAGAGACAACCAAGTCAAACATATACTACAAGCATTCCTTGTTCCTTGAGAATAATTATACTGCTAAAAAGTATAAACTTATATATACAAAAAAAGGACACAACATTACAATAGATGTGATAACTGAAACTATAAACAGAATGACGAGCACAAAAACAAACAAAAAATATAAAATCTGGCAAGACGCTGAAAAGAGAACAAGTTTACAATACAATGGATAAAATCTAGAAACTGGGAAAACATTATAAATTTAGACCTGTCAAACTTACAAGATATGAAAACATAATTAAGACATGATTAGAGTTTTACCACAGCAGTAGATGACATAGACAGGAAAGCACCAACAAACACTCCCTCTGAAGATTTGCCACCACATAACTGCAAAAAGCACGCCGCTGGGCAAATCAAAAACTTGTATACGTAACAGTATAACCGTTAAACAATTAAGCTGCCTTTTACTTCAACTAAAATTCAGGAACTTAAGTCCAAAAACATCAATGCCTGCCCCCCCCCCCCCCAAACCCACAGAGACAGGCCAATCACTTCCATCCAAAAACAAATTGAAGTTTGAATTGGAATCCCCATACTGCATTCTCACAGATACATATCAATCTAACATCTGAATTTAAACGTGTAAGTGTATGTTCACATATAACATGCACATCACTACCTCGTATTTATTAGTTAGAACTGCATTAGTTCTCCACTCATGTCAAATATTGGTTGGTATTGGACAAAGCTAAGCCACAGCCTTAGATGTTTAATTTCCATTATTTGGTCTTCTAAACTTACCCACATCAATTATAAGCAAAAATAGAAGTGTTCATCAAACGAGGAACAACCCCGCCCACACACACCCCACCAATGGCACACCATCACCACCATAATATACAAAATATTGTGTCAGTCTCAGCAAGAATAGAAAGATGGATGGAAGTCGCCATGGTAAGCTCTAGAGCTCAATCCTGACTGAAATGCTTCACACATGCATGCACAAGCCACAAACTCTCAAGCTAAATTTGATATCCTTGAGCATTCATAGCATGTTGAAAGCAATATTTTAAAATTGAAACAGTTCTTTTTTAAAGATCAATAGATATCTTCCAATAATTCTCAAACATTACAAGAACAACAACAAATAACTCATTACACTTTTGTACTAGAGCATTTGAGGCTCTACGTTGGATATGACCAAACCATCTTAATCGAATCTCTCATTTTACCTCTAATAGGTGCTACAACCATTCTCTGAAGTATGTGGTCATTCTTAATTCTATCCATTGTCGTGTTACCAAATATCCCTTAACATCCAGCATTTTTGTCATACTGACCTTCCGTGTATGTTGTGCCTTAAGCTTATGTTTGGATTGAGGGAAAATAAATGAGGAAGGAAATTGATAGAGTAAAGAACAAAGAAGACTTAAAAATAGAAAGAACAATGGAGAGGATCTAAAATAGTATTGAGAACTTCCACTAATTGATAATGGAAAACAATACAAGTCTAATAATGCAACCCTTTCACAAATTTACAATCCCTATCCAATAATAAGAATAATAAAAAGGAACCAATAAGGAAATTAAAATGGCTCATAAGAAACCCCAGGATCAATGTCCCGTGCAGGAATCATGCCCCTCTGTAACAGAGAAATTTGCACTCAGAACCTGACCTCTCTACTCCCCATTTCATCCCTTATTTATACTCTTCTCCAGCTGGCCTCTTTCCACGTATCTTCCTCCAAAATTCTCTCTAACAAAAGAATATTTCAGCTCACTCAATTCCAAAAGTTTCTGCATACTCTGAAACTTACCTATTCCTATCCCTATCAATATCACCCTTTTAAAAATAGCCTTGTCCTGAAGGCTGTATGGTAAATACAAAAGAATTAATTCAAGCAAGAAATTCTCTAACAATTCCATTAAAATGTAAGAGGCATAAAAGGTTTGAGAGGGCAGATCCTTAAGCTCTATTTTCACCTTTATCCACCCTTGCTCTGGCATTATGAATTTGCACAGAATAATTTTTAAACTTCCCTATCAATAAGATGATGCATAATTGCTAGTTCAAAAGATCAATTGCCATATCATTAACTCCCCCAGTATTGGCATCAATCTCTAAATATTTTCTTGATTCTCAATCTGAAGTGAAAATGTAAATCTGCTGCTTCTGTTGTAAAAATGCAAACCCATGCAGAAATTTCTCTTTGCAATATAATTTGTGTTTTGAACCAATGTGAATGCTTTCTCCCTTTTGAAGCAAAACCAATGGAATTTTCAACTAATTAATCAACACCTCTTTTAGAACTTTTTACTCAAATATTTCTAAAAATTAAATCCATAAGCTTTGAGTAGAAGACAGGAACTCCTCTACCCCACACCTCCACATTTTTTCCAAAGGCAGTACTAAATTTGTGCCAGGGAAAATAAGTAGATAGGGACCGCTTTACATTCAAAACCTGGAAAATGGCCATAAGATGTGAGTTGATATAAAATGTAGCACATTGTAATGCATCTTGAATCTGAATCAAAAAATGTGGAACTGAGTTTTGCGACAGGAAATTACGACTCTCCTCGCTTTCCAGCCTTACTATAAATGG
Source organism: Manihot esculenta (assembly GCF_001659605.2). Taxonomy (NCBI): domain Eukaryota; kingdom Viridiplantae; phylum Streptophyta; class Magnoliopsida; order Malpighiales; family Euphorbiaceae; genus Manihot; species Manihot esculenta. The sequence continues at coordinate 30,829,611 of NC_035176.2, read as the reverse complement.
ATTGATTGTAATAGATCTCCTTTCTTTGATTGAAAAATTCCAAAATCTAAAATTAATTGCAGCTCCATTGGGTTGAAATAAGAAGAAAAATTCTGCTAGAGAGTAAAATGAGTAAGGAAAATTAGAGAGTAAAATAAATTTATTTTTCATTCTTTCATGTTTGGCTAAGAGGAAAATCAAAAGGAAATAAAATTTTGAGAGGAAAATAATATTTATATTCCACTCTCATTTTCTCTCCAAACTAGGGGAAAGTTGGAGGAAGATTTTTACAATTGCAAATATATGACTATATTTTATAGGTTGTTTTTTGAAAAATTAGGGATGAAGTTGCAATTCTCTTATTCAAAAAGTAACTTTCCTTTCAATACTTTCCTCTCTTTAACCAAGCACAACAAAATTTTATTTTCCCTTCAAATCATTATTCTTTTTCCACTCATTATTTTCCTTCCTGCTATTCAAACACAACATAAGTGCCCAACATTCACAAGAAACTGACCAAAACATTTCTACCCTACATTAGTATTTCAAATGTCTTTTGCTATACAAGGAAAGAAGCCTCTACGACTCTACCCTTATAGATTAAATAAACATTGATCTTCTTGTAAAAAGAATACATACCAAAAAAAACATCCAAAGGAATATTCAAAGATTTCCTATTCTTTTCCATAAAAATGTGGATTTAAATAGAGACTTCAAGTAGACATAATTTCATGCAGGATATCCTCCCCTACTATAACTAGATCTAAAATTCAAAAGATTGTAGTAACGTACCGACACTGTTATTCCACACAAGCACATAAATAGGAAAATCTGGAGAAGACCACCTAGAACAGCAACAGCTCGAACAACACGAAGCTGCATTATTTTATGTAAATAATCTCACAGCTTATGTTGGTTGATTTGAAAAAGTAAATAATAAGAAAATGAAAGTAGGATGGAAAAGACAAGCAAACCTTTGTTGCAGAGAATTCTAGGCCCAACGCAAATAGAAGAAATACCACACCAAACTGAGCTACTGTTTCAACCTAAATTTCACAACCAAATGTGAAATGAGTACAACCAAAAATGAACTATCCTCCATGGAAACAAATTAACCAAAAGCTAAAACAGGCAATATCAAGCACTAAGATGCCCACATGAACATCTGTTTGCTAAAATTTTACATAGAAATTTGCAGTAACCCATAAATGTTTGAAGTTTTAATCCATAAAATGCAATTGGAAAGTAAAGATTCACATTTGGCCTAAATTGACCTCTAATGGTAACATAAGAATGATATAACGTATGTATGTGTGTGTGTATATAACACATATAGAAACAGCAAAATTCTGGTAAAAGGCAATTTCTAAATCACTTAATCCTTACAGAAAAGGCAAGTAAAGGACTATTTGTAAATCAGCATAGATGTAAAAAAATGTCATACTTGCACCATTTCACTGACAAAGCTCAAGCCCCCAGGCCCAATAATAGATCCTGCTAGCAGATATCCAGTAATAACCTGAAAAGTAAAGAAGAATGAAAGAAGTTCATATCTGCAAAGCACCAGTTCATTATAATTCATAGACAAAGCATAGGAGCAATAAATCTAACTGGTTGTCCAGCAAAGGCAAATGCAATGCCGCCACAAGTTGCAGATACAATGACGACTACCAGATCTGATATCAATCTGTAATTATAGCAATTCGAGCACGTACGATCAGTCAAAAGATTGCTGTTAGCTGGTGTGTAATGGCATCATGAGAGTAAGAGAATTGAGCTAACCTTAAATCTAATTGCAACACAGGGTACTTGGATTTTAGGTTTGAGATTATAAAGATATTATCCTGAAGATAAATTGTGCAAAAAAGGTCATAGTTTTCATCAGCTTAAAATATTCTTTCAAACATTAGTATCAAATTCAATACTAGTTAACACAACCAGAAGAAGAGCAAACAAGTAAGTGTCATATGGTGTCTATTAGGCATACCTTTCTATCGATCAATGTTGGCATATCCTCTACTCGATTCTCATTGTCCAAATTGAAAACATCATGAAACTGAAAAGATCTAATATATGGTTCATAAATGGGTCAGCAGCTCTCAGATTTGAGTTGGTGAAGTTGAATTCAATATTCACGAAACTACTTCTAACTAAACATTTAAAAAGAATATGAATCTCAACTTTTTGTTAAGAATAAGCACATACTTCTCCTCCTTGCTGTCATTTTTCTTTGACTTAACTCTAGCAACAGTTTCCAAAACTGCCTGGTAAAATCAAGCAAGTTATATTCAGCATCACATAAGACCACAACCTTGCTCAAGCAAAACAAAAAGTAAAGAATCAAAAAGCTCATTAACAGACATAACTAATATTTACATCACTAGCGACATGAATTTTCTATTCCCATTTGGTGGAATGACACAATTCTCATTACAGCTACATGTCAATAAGCAGTTTTTGCCTTATCATAACTAGACGTAGCATAGAGGGCCAAAAGAACCCTTGATCTAATAGGTAATACAATGTCCAACATGCATTTCAAACTGTGCACTGAATGTACAACTTCAGACCAGTCAATTAATTAATAACTGTCACTGGACTTTAACCATGGCCTATTTGTCTCAATAGCATTGTCCTTAGATAGAGCCCCACATGACCAGGCAATAAGGCAAATGCCAGTTTGCCTAGTTGCACAAAATCAAATGTACCAACTACTAAATAATGGTAACTGGAGCAATTGCTTCTGAAAATTACAATGTGCAGCTCCAGTTATTAAAAACCCTAGAACACCTCTAATAAATCCAGCAATCACAAGTTTTAACCTTTCAATTAGCTCTCAGGATGTATAATTCAATATTATTTTTACTTAATTGACATGAATAGTTTCCAAAAAAAAACCTAGAGTACAAGGTCTTTGTTTACCTAGATTAGTGAATCCTAAACTTGTTATCCTGCAGTCTGCATTTGTTTACCGGTGAGTCTCTAACAGCATAAAAGTACAAATATATACTCAGATATAAGTATTATTAACCTCTAAGTTATTCACAGACACTGTTCTGTAATACTAGTGACTTGCAATACAAATAATTTACATATCTAAGTAACCTAGCGGGCTAGCCAAAAATCCTCAAACTCAAAGGTTTCATACCTGCATGAAATTTTAGCTCAATCCTTATAACTATTTCAGGAAAATGTAGTGCAAAACAAAAACAGTAAGTCCAGAAGACAATATCCCATCCCAAGTTAAAAATGAAAATAACAGAGAACGCAAAACGCCCGTTGCAGTAAACAGCTAGATGAGAACGAAAAGACACTTCAGAATTAATAATAATAGAATTGCGAACCTGCTGTCCAGTAACGCTGTTATTGAAGCCACCAGGATCAGCGGCTGCAAGAGAAAGGGTGATAATTAATCCTGATCTGCATTTTTGTCACTCAACCTTCCTACAAGATACTGCTTTAACGCGAAAAGATGATTAGAAAAATCTCTAGCTTACGTTTAATTAATTAGCATTATAAGAGCCAAAATAGCTTCACATTCTCATTGAACTTTAAACAAAAAAGAAAGAAGAGAGATCACCTACAATTGTCAATAGATTTCAAATTAAATACTAGGGAAGATTTTCAAAAAAAGAAAATGGAAAAGACTCAGTTACAGAAGATCTTGTTGGAGCCAAGGTAATTAAATGGAAATAAGTTAAGCAATGCAAAATTTCTGGAAATTGAGCAACACTGAGCTGATTCATAAACTGAAAACGATACATTCGACAACTAGAGGAAATAAAACCGAAATGCGGATGCAAATACAAACAGAAAGAAAGTGAGCTCAGATCCAGCACGGACATTCATTTTGGTCCGTCTCGTTGAACTCCTTCTCCAAAGCCCGATCAATCATGTTAGCGAAGCTGTCCTCTCTGGATCTCGAACGCGTCTCATTCGACTCGGGTGTTGCATTGATCTGCACTGCCGAGTCGGATTCGGTAACGCAGAGCCAGAGAAGGAAAACACAAACGAATAACACAGCTAAAAGTAACCTCATTGCAGAGAGAAAGCTCGGAGAAAGAAAAGGAAACGGACGGTGCGCGCAGTGGCGCCGGCAAGTTAGCGAATGGAGTTATGGTTATTGGATTTTTGTTTCCATGAAGGAAGAACGAGAGGGAAAGTTTTTAGTTAGCTTACAAATGGACGATCGTACACTTGAATGTACGATACGGTCCCTGGTGGTGTGTATTGGGTAAAAATACGGTGTAGCTGCGCCTCACCGAATATTATAGGCCCTCTGATTGAGGCCTACACTTTTGACGGTAGCGATGATTGGATCACGTTGTAAGAGACCAAATTTGGACAGTGCTACGCATGGTCATGAATCTTGATCCGTGTTGAATTGGAAATAGGACCGGAATTTACCTAATTAATTTCGAGAAAATTTACTATATAATATAGAAAAATTAATTAATTTATCTTTTAATTTTAAAAAATATATTAAATTATTATTAATATTTTAAAAATTTACTTATTAATTTTAAAATTAAATATTTTACTATAAATTTTTATAATTTAAAAAAATTTATTAACTGATCTTTTAATTTTATAAAAACATTTATTAATTAATTTATTTATATTAAAAATATTTTATATTTTTATGTAATATTTGATAATTAAAATTAATAAAAAGAATAATTAATAAATATTTTAAAAGTTATAAACATTTTATTATATTTTTAAAAAATAAAAAATTAATCAATGAACTTTTATATAATAAAAAGCTAAAAACTAAATAGTAAATTTTAAAATTGTAGAATCAAAATTGATCATAAATCTAAACCAGATTGAGATTATTTGAGAAAGGGCTGATATTGATCTCCTTCTTAAATCTGGAATCAAATCCCACTAACAATTGGGCAAAAAGCATCTATGATCTCCCAATGTAGTGATTATTTTACCGAAAAGAGAGCAATGGAGTATAATATTATGGTAGTAAAAATCGACTGTTCCACTTAGCTTGACATTGATGTTCAAGATCGAATAACTAGATTCAGGTCAATCTTAGGTAAGCTTGATTTCTTTTTTTTTATTATTATTTTTTTTTATTTTCATTTTTTTATTTTTTTCAGATTTAATCACTTTTTTATATTTATAAGTCTATTTAATTATTTTCGACGCTATTTGCCAATGGACATTTAAATCAAAAATGTCATTTGAATCAGAAATAATTGTCTAATTGAATCAGAACATAATTTAATATTAAATCAATGTTTAACTCGATCAAATATTTTTCACTTGAATTATAATTGTTTAAAGTCCAACGGTCATCGAACATGATATTATTTTAGTTTATATTATTATTCTCTCTTTTCTATATATTATAAAAAGAAAAATAGATAATTGAAAAGATAATACGATTATGAACATGGTATAGAATAAAGGCATATGAGAAACATTAAGGGAAATAAGCAATTGTTTTGTTTTTTTCTTTTATAAGTTGGAATTTGCCATTTTCTAACTTCCTAGTTGAGAATGATTCTCAAATTCTTTGTGTAAAAAAAGAAAAGCACATTTTTGTTCTATTGAGTTTTTGCCGATAAATTTGAAGTTAAACCAAGATGCATTTTTTTTCTTCTAATTATGTGAAGAGAAAATAAAAATAACTTACAAGTGTCTTTTCAACTTCTAATATTAAAATAATGATCATATTTAACTTAATGTTTGATATTTTAATTTAATCAAAATATTAATATTTAAATATTAATAAAAAAAATTACTTTTTTTTTTGTTGCTAACCACTAGCAATTAACAATAAACAAGGGGAAGAAACTTGAAAAAGACAAAAATGAGGGTGATCATGGGAAATTTGAAAGAGTGTTCTTTTTTACTTGTACATCACGTGTCATGCATTGCGGACGAGAAGATGGCTAAACTTTCGAATTTACAGGCACCTAACCAAATCGAGAAAAAGCCTAATCTTTATTCTCTAATAAAGAAAAAGGCACCAGGCTAAAATAACAAACACAGAGATTCAAACGGAAACTCTTCCCTTTTTTCTTTTTTAAATAAGTTTCGATCAAAGTTTAAAAGAATGTGGGTAAACATCCTCTCTAATATGGAAAAATTATATGCTATAACCCAACCAAAATAATAGTAATCTTCTCATTTTTCTTTTTTTCTTTTCTTTTGAAATTTGAAGCCTCTAATTTAATGCCCAGCCATTGAGCTGATGTCTAAATATGGTCTAAATTTTTTGAGTTTTCCATCATCAATTATGGATGCTTTAGTTTGTTGTTTATTTTCTTTGCTATGACATAGTTTTTCTTTTTTTTTTTTAACTTTTAGTAATTTTGAGATTATGTAGCCGCCTTTTTTTATTGGCTAACTTTTAAAGGCTATGATGTTAAAGGTTCTGCCTGAGAGATTCTATTGTAACCTAATAGTACTTAGTCAAATGTGACTTGTTTCTAGAATTTGGCTTGCTGTGAATATGACAGTGATGGAGAGACATCTTGCATGTGGCCACTTCAATATACTTAAGTCCAAATTTAGCACAGCCGAATAAAGTGATTCTTTTCTCAAGACATTTTGATGTCTGTGTCTTATTCCTCCACAATACCTTCTCTTGACTTGGCTTTGCGTTTCAGTGGTATATTTTTATTTTTTGTCTTGAGTCTAAATGAGAAGTAGATTTTTCTTGGTTGTTTTGTAGAAATTAGGTGTTGGGGTTAGGTTTTGACGATGATTCAATAATTATTCCAATTTTCTTGTTTGGACCTCATTTTTAATAAGTGGAATAAATAAATTTTAACTGTTTATTCTATGTATCTAATTTCTGCTAGTCTTAATTCTTATATTGTATTGAACCCTAAAATCTTCTCAGGAATGAATTTGACATAAAAGATAAAAAAAAAAAATAGTATTTCCATAATTGTGAATCCAAGAAAGATAAAAGTGCACTCGAAAAGAAACATTACCAATCGATTTTATTTTCAGGAACTAACTAGGTTAATATATTAACTTTTCATTTACTTGTCTTTAATGTATTTGTCGTACGTGGAATCACAATCTTATTATATGATTACTCATACACTATGCAATGAGTGGGGTTAGCTGAGTGAGCAAAATACTATTTGGTTAGTTAAAGTTGCTCAATCTGCCCATCAAGAGTGCCACAGGTATACAAACATTTGAGTGGGTAAGGAGGTAGTGTTTGAGTATATACTTTTGGGCCAACTCGTCTTTTGAAACCCCAATTGGCAAATGCTTTGCTTTGCGAGTTGGTAGAGTAAGAATCGATCTTTAGCCTGCACTGGGCCTTATTTCTTATATTCTAGATTAGGCCCACTATCTTATACAAACTTAATCAACCCCCCTCCCCCCCCCCCCCCCCCCCAGTCATGAAGAGTTCTTTTAAATTGTTATCTAACTATTCCTACTAATTTTTTTTGTTAAAATCTTTATATTTTTTAATATCTTACGTTGTTTTTCAATCAATTTTGTGTCTGTATTCTTCTGAATTAAAGATTTTTTAATTTTATTCCTTATTTTATATAGATTTTTTGTCTCTTCCTTTTTAATGAGCTTTGTTTTTATTATTTTCTCTTTTGTGAATCATGTTATCTTTCTATATCATAGAATAGTTAAGTCTGGTAATTTTTTAAAAAAAAATAGTGGCCATTGGGTACTTTATTATCTACCAGAATTGAAAACTGGCACTATTTGATTTAGAAGGGCTTTTAATAAACAGAATCATCTTTTCCTGTTCTTATTTTTGTTTTTCTTATTCCACCATTTGCCCTGTTTTTTTTTTTTTTTTTGTTATTCTTAATATGAAAAATTATTATGTACGACCGATATATTATAGATATTGATTATGGTGCTTTCCGCAGTGTCATGGCTGACAAGAACGGAAGCAGACTCTCAATTGCCACCTTCTACAATCCTGCAGATGATATCATTCTCTCTCTAGCTCCCAAACTTTTGTACCTAGCAAGTAACAAGTAAAAACTACAGATTTCACGATTATCTAAGGCTTTATGCTGACACGACAGTTTAGGTAAGGGCCTCAGGTTCGAGTCCGTGAAGAATATCATTGTCACCATGGTGTCGATGTCTAAAAGCACCAAAACTAAAGCTCCTTCAGAGGTTCTGTGTCGGTTTGTAATAGTATTTTCTACATAAGCAATAGCAATTTTTGTCTAATTAACAATTCTTCCTTCTCTTCTTCCAATCCATTTCTGCTAGCATCTCTAAAAATAGAATAACCAGAACTATCATCAATAGCTATTGGATTAGCAACATCAACTACCTGATTTTAAGTAGTTTGCAGTCAGTTTAGTGATTCCCATCTTCACTGCGTTTAGTAAGGCAGAAAAAGGAAGGAAAATAACAGAGAAACGGAAGTGGGGAAACAAAAGTTGTGCAGTTCATATGGCACAGAGACTTATTAAGACGCAGCAAGAAAAAAAAAAATTCATTAAAAATCAAATTAGCAGCTAGAAGCTAGACAATTTTGATAATATAGTTTTGGTAACAAGAGTATTGGTCTGCTTAACCGCATCTGCCAATAGGAGTTTATGAGGCTTCAACAATAAAGAACATTTGGTAAGGAAACATAACAAAAAGTTCCCAAATCTTAGAGATTTTGAGAAACTTTGGGCTAGTTCCTGAATCCGTAGAACAAGCAGATCAACTGAATCTTGAGTTAACTTAACATTAAGATTTAAGATATTATTAAAAAGGATAAATAATGACTCTGTCCATACCAGCTCATTGGATATCAGACATTGATGACAAGGAAGACAGATGAATCTTTTCTCATCTTCTCCTGCACATAGCAGTTTCTGGCAGAATGAAGAAACATGAACTGGATGCAAGCATTCCTTCACAATTCTTGTGACTACATCACATAATGGATTATTGATACCACCAGTCCTCATTATCAGTGGAAACAATAATGCATATTCAGCAGCTCTTTGATAAAGCTTGCAGTAGTCAATCACTGCGGTCACAAGCACACGAGAAGCTGGCTCTTCAAGAATAAGGAACTTTGGAAGGATAATTGAACTGAGAACTTGGCTTGGCCAACCGAGATCATCTTGATCAATTCCATTTGAAAGATGAGAAATAAGTAGAGAAGCAATTTCATCATCTGCTTTCCAAGGTTCAATCAACCCAAGAACTGCAAAAGAATCCCCTCCTTTCTCTAGACAAAGATGGCAAATTTCATCAACTAATTCTAGAGTTTTTGCTCGAGACTCAAAATTCAATACCTGGGCTCTCAAACTAGCTGCCATGTTTTGAATTTCCAGTGCCAAAGGAGCATCCACAGGACGATCAACCTCCATTTCCACTACAACTTCCTCAAAATTTTCACCTTCACCCTCTCCAATTTGAGTGAATGAATCTCGTTCATTTTCATGACCACCGAGCAATTCTCTTGAATTCAATTCGCCAGGCGACAAAGGCAGCCAAGGGAAAACCGAGTCATCAGCACTTGCCATGCTCTTGAGCCAACCTGGCAATGTCTCAAACTCTTCATCCAATCTCTGTTCTTCAGAATCCAAACTCAAACCAGAAATCCACTGATAATTTGACTCGGACACTTCATCGAGCAGATTGCGAGCAGACCTCTTAACCCAGAAATCAACGCCCTGATTGTCTGTCAACATACTCCTGGCCAACATAGACAAGTCTCGCTTGCAAAACCTCTCATGATCAAAGGCAAGAAAGGATAGAATTCTGGACTGTACCATATCCGGCAGAGTCTGTATAAACATGACCCTGTTTATAATCGAGAGTAAGAGCCATTGAAGTCCAGCTTAACAAAAAAAATTTTAAAATTGATAAATCAAATGAGAATTTTGAGTCAATATTTCACCTCTTTGAGGTTGGAGGAGATGAGCTGCTGATAGTGGCATCGATGGGCTTGGTAAGTAAAGAGAGGAAAGAGCCTGTGGTGATCCGATTTGATGAGGAGACATTGAAAGATTGCTGTAACCACATAGATGCTTCGGTTTCCGGCGTCAAGGAGTTGAGAAAAATGTCAAATAGTGGAACCCATTGCTCCATTTCAGTGCGATTCTCTTTCTCCCTTGCGAAGAAACGAAAATTTGTGAACTTCTACTAAGACGCGGGAAAGTAGAGCGTAAACTGGAAACAAACCAGTTTCCCGAGCAGAAATTTTCCCGGGAAAAAAAAAAAGTTACTTTTAGATACATCAACAATAAGGGACAATTGCTATTTTTTTTTAATTTTATTCTATATTTTAAAAATAATTTAAATATGTATTTTTAAATTTTAATCAATTATTAAAAAATATTAATGACAGTATATATATTTACAATCCTAAATATTATTATAAAAATCTGCTGATGTCATAAACTTTAAAAATATTCCATTATACATTTAAATTATTTTAAAATGAAATTATTATAACTTCAAATTTCTAATTAGTAAGTAAAGCAGATATTTCATAGTATATTTAGACTAATTTTAATTTAAATATAATATCTTTTTAGTGTAGAAAATATAGTCTGAATTTTAATATCAAAATTTATAATATTAAATATTCAAATAATAAATTAACTTAATTTATTAAATTAAAAAATAAAAATATTCAAATAAATTATTCAACAAATCCATTTTGAATCACTAATGAGACTATATTCTTTTTTGCAGGTATAATAATTGAAGATTTCCCTTTATGATATAAAAAAAATTACAGCGAAATTCTTAATTTCAATTTAAAAAAAAAAATATTTACGTCCCCGTCCACTCTCCCCCCTCCAAGCATTCGTCAACGCCGCGTGCTTTTCCTCTTTTCTTCGCACAGGCTTTAGTAGACTAGTAGTAAGAGCTCTATGATTTTCTTCTCTTCATCGAAAACCCACCGCCATGGGAGTAGCCAACAACATAACTGCACTTCTAAACTTCGTAGCTTTCCTCTGCTCAATCCCCATAATTGCCTCCGGCATCTGGCTTGCCTCCAAACCCGACAACGAGTGCATCCACTACTTCCGCTGGCCCATCATCGTACTCGGAATCCTTGTTCTCCTTGTCTCCCTTGCTGGCTTCGTTGGCGCTTATTGGTACAAGGAAACTCTCATCGCATTCTATCTCTGCTGCATGGCTATTCTCATCGGACTTCTCTTGATCCTGCTGGTTTTCGCTTTCGTTGTCACGCGCGCCGATGGTGGGTATGATGTTCCCGGAAGGGGTTATAAAGAATATAGGGTTGAAGGATTCTCGTCTTGGCTCAGAAATCATGTGGTGAATTCCAAGAATTGGGTGAAGATCAGGAATTGTCTGGCGGAGAGCGATGTTTGTTCTAAGCTGGGTCAGAATTATCTCACTGCTGATCAGTTCATCGTGGCCCATATCTCTCCTCTCCAGGTAGCTTATTTTTCTTAATTTCTTGAATTCACAATCTATATTTTCTACAATTCTGAGCCCTTTTCAGATTGAAAATGTAGAAAAGAGGAAGCTTATGGAAATGTCCATTTCAGATTCAAGTTTAATTGTGATTCACATTCAAGTCCACATTCCCACCTGATTTTAACCCGACAAGCTAATTGTTAGGCAATTGTTTTCCATGTGCTTTCCTTTGACACGTACTAAGAGTTTTTAAGGTGGTGGTTACACCTTACATACAGCTGCTGGAGTGGTAGGACTGAGCTAGACGGGACGGTACGGTACAGGGCGGTTCAGGGCAGGACCCATTTTTCCTTTTTACAAAATTTAGTGGACCTATAATGGGATTATGATGGTTGAATTAGCACTTAAATTGGATCGGTCACTGTTAACTAAACAGGTCAAAAGGCAACTGCTATAAATTATTGTATTATATATTTTTAATGGGATTATGACATATGGGGCTTTCTTGATCCTCCAATGATAAGGAAAATGATTCTTGAAATCAACCTATGAAAGTTTGTGCTAATAGATTACCATCAAAGTAAAGAACTCACTGTGGATTAATAAGGTTACAGGCTGTCTTCATTGCAGAAGATAAGATACACAGTGGGAGCTTATACGGTTGCCAGCTGCTTTCTTTGCTTTTGCCCTTTTTCTTTCATGTGCTTGTTTTAATTTATTTGGTCTCAAACTATTCATTTACAGTCAGGGTGTTGTAAACCCCCAACAGTTTGTGGCTACAATTATGTGAACCCAACATTGTGGCTAAACCCAACAAACCCAACATCAGACCCAGACTGCTACTTGTGGAACAATGACCAGAGCCAGCTGTGCTACAATTGCAATTCTTGCAAAGCTGGTTTGTTAGGGAATCTGAGGAAAGAATGGAGGAAAGCCAATGTGATTCTTATTGTGACAGTGGTGGTGCTTATATGGGTCTATCTTATTGCCTGTAGTGCCTTCAAAAATGCTCAAACAGAAGACCTTTTTCGCAGATACAAGCAGGGTTGGGCTTGATCTTGCCAGAAACATCTGCAATATGCTGTTGTGCAAGTATATCTGTAATATATTCCTTTTGCTTTTGTACTTTGCTGTTATGGACGGGCACGAACGCTGGTTGGGGAGCCAGTTTTTGATTGAAATGATAATAGAATTAGAATCTCAATGATCACGAGCGTTGGATTCTTCTATTTCTGTAGCTTATTTGAATCCAAGATTTTATGCTTTTATATTTGAATATATATATATATATTACAGTTGGCTCGAAGATTCAAATTCGAGAGCTCGCAATCATAAGATAATTTCATACCAATAAATTAAAACTTATTATTTATTATATCTTTTTAAATTCAATTTTTTTATGTTTTGAAATATTTTATTTTCATATTATAATTTTTTTAATGTGTTATTTTATAATTGATTTTATTTAAAACTTCAATACAATATTTTAGACTTACCAAAAACATGGGAGATGTGAAATTTCATTTCCAGTAAAGTTACAAACATCACAGAGAAGAAGACCGCCAAAGAATGGAAGTAGGATGACAACTATTGCTTACACTCTTCTACAAAAGAAAAGTGAAAATATACAGAATAACATTGAATATCTAAGCAACATACACCACAACTCATTGTTATATAGACAAATGCTTAAATTAATATTCCTATTTTCATGCTGATCCTGCTGGCTTGTCTTTTGGAGTAGACACAGATTCTAGAGTAAGTTCCCCAACACTCTTCGCCGGACCGTTGCCGCATTCGGCTGTGCTATGCATTGCAATTGCATCCTTAATTTTTTGAAACTGCAGATGATTTAGAGGAAGAAACACATGTCAGAGACAGTGAATCTCAGTAGCAAGGAGATATTGATTTTCTAAACTAGCTGCATGCTTCACCTGTCCAAAGGTTTTATTAGCGTGTCCATTTATGAAATCCTTTGTTCTTTTTTAGAGATAGACATACACACACGGCTCAGTGACAGAACTGGACTGTAGGAGAAGATTTTGCATTTCATATCTGATAGTAGTCTCATGACTTTTCTCTTTCATAAAACAAGTATATATGGAGAAGTATTGTTTCTAGAGTTTTAAACAGTTTTTGTAGGTTTGAACATTGGCAAAAGAAAGATGTTTTTTTTATCAATTTAACAGAGGAAAAAAAGCAGGAGAAAAATGCCAACCTTAGCAAGTGAACATGAAAAGGATTCCAATTGTCCATGAGCACCACGATAGAAGTGAAAGTAAGGAAGCACTTTAACATTCAAACTTTTGCACATAGGCTTGTTTTCGTCAAAGTTCACTTTAAGAAACAAAATCTCTGGATGTTCTTCTGCCGTTCTACAGAGCTGTCCAATCCATTACAACATAAAAAATCAGTGGGTAGACCAGGAATACTTGGAAAAAAAAAAGGCACAACATTTATTAATTGTTTCCTACATTTCTCTTGAAAAATAACACTTCCTGCTACCAAAAAATGGGGAAAATATCGATGTCCATTACATCTATATTATGCCAGCATGAACAATAATTACGTATAAACAGGATCAGTCCATGATATCCTGATCCATTCTTGTTCCGTTTCACATTAACAAACAAAGATGTCGACTTTTACTCTTTGATATTCTTAATTTGCAAGCTATTATTATTAACATATAATAAAAAGAACACCAAATAAACCTTTCTAATTCTATCAAAAACCAACTACATTTCAATAAAACAACAATCCATGTTGCCCAACAAGAATAATATAAAAAAGAAAAGAATAATGCAGTGGCTATCGTCATCGTTTTGCAATTTTTTAATATATCCTGCGGCTACCTTTTAATTACTCCTTAAAGGAATAGAACCTCATAATCTTTGTGTCATATCCATTGGGCTAGTTTCTGATTAAGTTTTGGATTCAACTCTCATCAGGTAACATAATGTGGATTGTGGTTACTGTTATACAAGCTTTCAACCTAACGCTCAGCAATCTTTCTCCAACAGACTGCATAGCAATGCATTTGACACTGGATGGATCTTGTATAATCAACCAAATATAATTGCACGAGCGTATACTTTTAAGTTTATCATAACCTAAATCACAAGCAGGCTAATAACTTAGTCGGTCTGCAGAAAGGCATTCTCACAACAAAATGAACTCTAGAAGCTTGTCAGCACAAAAGGTAGAGGTGCAGTGACTTATACCACTGAAACCTTGTTACACAATCCCATACCAAGAGGCAATTCAGCAGCAAAATTAAATCCACTTACAATGAAGCAAATGCTAAAACAATTAGATCTTTCTCATAATTATAACAAGTTAATAGAAGCACTGATTAATTAGATCACTCCAAGGGCTAATCAAGGTGAACTCAGGTGCTTTTTCACCCTGAGGAGCAAGGATTTGGGAGAAATGCCACAATAGAAAGGAGGACACAAAGAAGAGTTTATTAAAATCATAGAAAAAAATTCTTTTGGTCAAAATTATCACAGGAAATACAATAAAAATAACGAATAATAGTGGAAAATGAAGAATGAGATGTCAAGTACCAAAGCAATATTACCTTGGGAAATAAGGCACGGCAAGATGCACACCAAGTTCCATAAAATTCAACAATAACTAATCTATCTCCTGCTTGACTTAAGGCACTCAAAAATTCTTGTGTAGAATGAATGTCAATCATATTTGGTCCTGCATTCTTCTCCCACCATTTTGGCTGGTCAGTTTCAGCAATTGCGGCATGCACCTGCATAAAGTATTGAAGTAAGAACTATTAGCTCTGGCCACATGGAAACCACCAAGATAAAATTTACAAACCACAAAGCAAAAGTTAACCAAAAAAATTAAATAACAACCAGGCAATTCATGTACATTTGAGAAAGCAACAACCTAACATTAAAATAAAATTTATGTACTAGAGAATATCATTTTCTCAAACAAAGTTCTCATTATCTGTTGGATTATGCAAAACAGCTTCAGTCCAATACTCGGCAATATGACAACAAAATAATACTACTAAATGCCATTATTGTTAAGATCTTATGATTCTCAATTCAATTAGATTCCCCTTCTTTGCAATTTGAATATATGAGATGAATCTACTGTTGTTAGAAGCTTATAATTCTCAAAGCAATTCTACGGTTCTAACTTCTATTCCTCATCCTAATGATTTCAACCTACTGGATAAATCACAAACTTACCTAAATCAAGTCTGAATTGAAAGTATCAACAGATAATCGGGTATATCAACATGAATCAACCCATTTGGTTGATTCTTTTCCTGGAATGCTATTAGACTCTATAGCCTCAAAATTAAAAGTTTTGACTTATTTTTACTGCGAAAACTGAACATAACACCTTTCCTTCACTATTTTCCTTCCACCATAATTATTTTTACTATGAAAACTGCATCCATAAGCATCAGTAAATAGCTACAAGATTTTATGGTTTAAACCTATGCTAATGGCCCAATAATAAAACACTACGAAGAGTAAGCAATCGGAAGAACAAATCTTTGCAAGAGGAGAAAGAACAAATATGGCATAAAGCTTTGAGCATCATGTCTTAATCTATAACATAGACTCAAAACACAGCCACATCAAAGTGGAATGTATAAGGCAAAGTGAATGCAAATAGAGAATCATTCCACATTATTACAACTGATTAGCCACAGGGAATCCTCTTAAAGTGAACTATCAAGGAAAGGGATAATAAATCGGCAGAATCCAACAACACAAAAACCTAAATATGAACAAAACTTGTCAATTAAAATAAAATTTGCAGTGTTATGCTTTAAGATGTAACTTCAATAAAAACCCTGCATTTCAATTCTCACCCCCAAAAAGTTCAAAACCATATCACATAACCAAAACCAAATTCAGGAGATGGGTAGCAAAAATTCGCTCACAGCACACAAAAACACTAAAGTAGAATATTAAAAACAAAACGTTCAAAGTTTGAACAAAAGGATCCTCGTTATTTTTACTTAAATTCTAAAGGAAAAAAAAAAAAAAAGAAGAAGAAGAAGCTCAATCGACTGCAAAAGTTGATACCTTTAAAGAAAGCAATTGCTTCCTGGGCATGGGAGCGAAGCGAGAAACACCACCAGCAGAAGAATATACTAAAGGGTAAATCTTCTTATCTGAATTGCTGTAATTCTGATTAGGTGGGAGAGCGGGTTGAAGATAATTGAAGGTAGAGGAGAAGGAGGTGAGCAGAGAAGAAGAGAAACGAAGCGAGTGAAAAGATGGTAATCGAAAAATATCAGCCATTTATAGAGATTGATTGAGAGAAGGAAGCAGAAAAGTTTTCTGAAACTGCAAAGTAAGAGAAGAGATTGAACTACATGAGGTCAAAAGCACAGAAGGGAAGCCATAGATGGAGGGAGAGGAAGTGACGTGAGATGGGTGCGTGAATGAGAGAAGTGTCAGGCGGCCTCCTCTCCTTCCTGTGTTTCTGTGAACCAGATCGTACCAAGAAGATACTTAACGCGTATATATATTGATTTCAGCGGCTGCGACAGACCGCTGTTCTTTTTCCAGCTCCCAAATTCCTATTTGTCTTTGGCTTTGATGGAATTTCCTTATAATTTCAAACAAAATTTAAAAGGGCTTTTCTATAAAACAAAAAATCCTAACGATCTTCACATTTATATTCTAATATTAAAATATTAAATAATAAAATTAATTCTTTTACTTTTAATTATATATTTTAATTAAAATATTTTTAATTTACATAACATGATAGGATTATTCTTAAAAAATTTATTAAATAAAAAAATCAAAAAATTTACATTAGTTTATATTTATATTTAAAATTTTAAATAATAAAATTAAATTTTTTTATTTTATTAGAAAACTAAATTGAATTTAAAGATTTATTAAAAAATTATAATATAATATTTAAATTTTTATTTGATTAATAAAATAGTTTTTAAAATATATATTTTTATTTTAATAATATTATTTTTTTAATTCTATTATTTACATCTTATTTTTATTATAGTTTAATAAAAAATAAAATATAAAAAATTATAATATAAAATATATAAATTTAATTTAATTTAATATTATTGATATGAAATATAATTTTTTATTATTACTTATTATATGAATGAATAAAATAAAAATATTAAATATCACAAATAATTTATAAAAAGCGTAATTAACATATTTAAGATTTTATAAAAATCATAAAAAGATGATTTTACATATTAAAATATATAATATTTTATTTTATTTTATTTTATTAATATAAAATATAATTTTTTATAGGTTAGAAATACATACATGAATATACACTTTTAATAAAATATTTTAATATATGATATTTATATGTGATATTTTATATAATAAAAGATTTATTGATAATAAATGTTTATTTAATATTATATATATGATAAATATAAAATAAATATATTTTTAATATAAAATTTAAATTAAAGGATTATATATTTATTAATGTGAAATTTTATGAATTATATTATAATTTATCAATAACTTTTTAAGATTCAATTTCATTCTATTGGTTATAACTGTAAAAAGTTTTTTAAAAAAATTAATTTTATTATCTAAAATTTAAAATTTTGATATAAATATGAATTCATATAAATGTGTATATTTTTTTTATTCAATAGGTCTTTTGAAGAATAATTCTATGCGGCACAATACATTGATTAAAATTTTTTTTTATCAAAATTGATTAAGATAAATGGCTAAAATTAAGTCTAACATGAAAGAATTGACTTTATTATCTAAAATTTTAAAATTAAAATATAAATATAAAAAGTGATAAATATTTAAATTTTTTTTGGAGCAAATTTAGTAGCGTTGGTGTGGCCGGGCGTTGAGATTTTAGTTTGTTCGTTACTCTCCTTGTAGTGGTCATGTCGGGGTTACTCTCCTTGTGGTGGTGATGTAGAGATTGCTGATGGTGAACTCTAGTGGGTCATGATACTTGTATCGATTTCGCTATATTTATTAGCTGTGAAAAGCTGGTGGCGGTGTTGTTGCATGGTTCTGAGGCCATTTCTTTCTACATGTAGCTTCTGATATTTTTAGTTTCTTACCAGAGTTGGTTTGTACCAATTTGATTTAGCTATGAGTTGGGCTTTTATGGGTTGAGGTTTATGTTCTAGGCTTAATTGGTTTTTGATTTTCTGTTTAGGCGTTTTTAAATACAAATGTTTTGCATTGATAAAAAAATTTTATATTAATAATTTAAATTGTTTTTTTTTTCTTTGAAGGATTCATTCAGTGTAAAAATAAACTAAATAAACACTGTTGCAAGTAAATTTCATTTAAGATTGAATTAAATAAATTTTGAAATATTTTACAAGTCCAAAATAACTAATGTTGATTGTTTGAGAATATTAAACTAATTATATAAATCCCATAACCCTCTCATTCTTGTTCGATGTGGGATCTAAACACTAAGACCCTCCATTATTTAATTAGTGTAATATGGGATTATAGTGATTGATTTTATTTGAACCAAATCAATGAAGTTTATATTTTTTAAAAAGTAGATTTGAATTTTTAATAATTTAATTTCTGATAAGGTTTGAATTATAACTGAATTAACTAAAATGGTCAAAGTTTTATTAATTAATATATGCATTGTAATTTATTAATAAAATGTTTTTTTACAATTATTATTTTCATAATTTTATTTTATTTTATTATAATTGATAATAAATTAAATATTTTAATTTTAATTTTAATTTCTTTTATTTTTTATTTAATTTTAAATAAATTTTAATTAGATTCCATTCAATTTGGTTGGGGGAATATCAGCCCACGTGTGAACTTCTGGTGTGAAGTTCAATTTGAATGCTGAAAAATTCTCTTTCTTGTATATATGAAAATTGGAAAAAAAAATGGAATCTTTCGATTTGGAGATCATTAAACACGTTGGTTAAAGTAGGTTTATCAGACTCTAAGATCCATGAGCACCACAAGCAAAAAGGCCAAAACAAAAACCACGTTTGTTGAACAGTCTTGTCCACTCCCACCGAAGACTTGGTTGGGGGATGGCTACCGGAAACTGCCAATATGTCTTCAATCCGTAGAAAGCCAGCCTAAACTAGCCCCCCTTCTCCTTCAGATATTGGCCACATATTCTTGAATATCTTCTCTTGGAATCTACTCCATCTCCAAGCTCATCATCGGCAAACAAGACCCATATATTTCAACTCCAATTTCTGAAAAGGAAGGAAAGTTTTGAATTTTAATTTGTCCATCAAGAAGAATGCTCAGGCCTGGAATTTTGACTGGTAATATGGTATTAGGCTCTCTTGTTCTTCAGGGAAGCTGCGGTGGTAGCTCGACTAAGAAGGAAGTTTCATTTACAGTTTGAATGGTAGTAATGAAGAAATTAACATGAAGATAGAGTTCGAATGGCTGCAAAATCTACAGATGTATAACGGTTTGTCCTGATATCCTGCAAAAACAGCAGAGTCCAATTCGATACTCGCAACCCATTTTAAGGTAAATTTTCTTCTACAAACTTCTATCAAAATCCAAAACGCATTATCCAATTCTAATGTTCTACGCCCATGCCTCAATGGTGACCGGCCAAGCTCATCCACAGATCAGAAGAGAGTTCAGAAACCTAATGTACAATCTAGGTGCTCACCCAAGCAACTATGCAGTATCAGGATCACCCATCAAGTTTTTTTTTTTGGAGTTTTTTTATAACTAACAACTGAACTTTGATGCAAACTTTTTCATTCTTACCTCAATGATAAGACTCATAAGGTTGCACACACATATAAAACAAGACCAATAACTGGCATTCACCCATCAGAAAACAGGTTGAATTTGTTGATAGAATTATCACCTTCCCTTGGCAATCACAATTTCACAAACCATTGATTCATAAAACCTCTGATTAAGCACCAGAAGCTCCAAAAGAGATTGTTTCCATAAACAATAATACTCTTCAGTTTCTCATACAAGCAGAAACAATGATGTGCAAATAATCAAGTGAACTTCAAATAGCCTGGTTTTAGGCTGCAAATTCTATCACAAACTACATTACCGTTGGAAGAAACGAATATCACATAACGAGGCAGTAGCCTAGGGCCCTGTTATCACAAGTAAACAGTAAAACATAATGATTCAATTCAAGATTTTCAACAATTAAATGGAGCATCCAGAAAGGGAAAAGGTTTCATAATCTGTTCCTGTTATCTAATGTGAGAATGAGGAAGTTGATCATAAATGCAAAAACCTATTTACTGACAATAAAATATAGAGACCAACTTTTTAGCAGAATAGCACAAAGAAATAGCTAGTTGATTTCACAGAATTGGAAACTCACTGATCATGGGTAGAATTGGGTTTTTGCCATTTTAATTTGGCTAGCAATAGCTACTACAAGAAGCACACAAATTCAGAATCAAGCCACTTGCCAAAGTTAGGTTCATTTGAAAATAAAGCATCTCCTGGTCCTAGCTAGGCATCCAATATATGTATTACAAAAGGGTAATGAAGAGTTCCTGCTCATATGAGATGAGCTTAACAACCATTAACTTAAATATTTGCACATAGATTCGTGAATAATTCAATAATTTTTACACACAAGGTCCCAGTCATATATCTGCAGCTCATAACAGATAAAATGTGCGACCTAAGCTCAGGATCCCAGCCCAATTGCATTTCAATTGAGAAGATGAGACAACTTAAGAACTGGTTAGAAGACACTCACTAACTACTAAGAAGTAGCCAAAAGAACAGATCCTGGGAATGATAGAGACCCATTATTGGGAGCCCCCTGAATCTTGAGAATTGAAGTTACCAAGTTGTATATCTGAACATTCTCAAAAGATGGCACCTTTCGCCCCTTTGCAAATTGCGGACCATGACCAATGAAGATAGTCCTCATTGAGAAAACTGCATTGTCATAACCATGTTCTCCGCCACATTCTTGATGTTGTGTTCTCTTCTGTTCCACCTTGAAACCCTCTTCAAGCAGCCCTATTATTGGTGGAATTCTGTCACTTGCCGAATACTGAAGCCTGCTAGGGAGCTCCTCCTTAAGATACACTTTCAAATGCTTTCCATTTTGAACTTTTCCCGACTGCAATGCTTCGTTTATCTTCCCAACAACGCTCCCTGGCGCCACACCTGGAGGGGGGCGAACTGCCAGCAGTGGAGTGTAGGACTGTACCCATTCAGCTGGAATTTCGATCCACGGGGCTAAATCATCCAGAAATATCAACTTCTTATCACATGTACCAACCATGCCATGATCCCCCACCATAATAATATGAACATCCTCGAAAACTCCTCTCTTTTCTAGCCCATTAATCAACCTCCCAATCATCTTATCAATTCCAGCGACAGCTTCAGTTATAGCTGGATCATCAGGCCCTACCTGATGGCCCTGATGATCAGGATCCTCAAAATACAGCGTCATAAACACAGGAATTTCAGCGCTAGGCAAATCAAAATAGCTCAAGATCTTATCAACCCGTTCTTCAAATGGAACCGAACCATTGTAGAACATACAAAACCCATCAGGGCAATTCCAAGAACCTTTATGCACTTCAGACCCAGGCCAAAAATAGGTAGCAGCCCTTAACCCCTGATTGGCTACAGTCTCCCAGACCGGCTCACCAAGCCACCACTTGGGTTCGTGGCTCCTCATAGTAAAGACTTCACCGGTGATTGGATCAACAAAATGGTTGTTGATAATGCCATGATAAGCAGGGTAAAGCCCAGTAACAATAGAGTAATGATTAGGGAAAGTAAGAGTAGGAAATACTGGAATCAAACCCGTCTCGGCCTCAGTCCCGTTGGCGATCAAACGGTGAATGTTGGGCGTTGGTGTCTTGAATTGGTAGCCGAACCGGAACCCATCGGAAGAAATCAAGATGACCACAGGGTGATTGAGCTTGGTTAACGGACGGGAAGTCGTTTGGAGAGAAGACGATGTCTGGGGCGGCGCAGGCGAAGAAGAAGATGAAGCAGAAGAGAAGAAGAGGAAAGCAAAAGCAGAGGCAGCAGAGAGAGCAATGCAGGTGATGAGGAGGAGGGAGATGAAGATGGTGGTGGTGTGTTTCTGAGAACGATTCGAGGGATCAGATGAATCAGTGCTAAAAGAGAGAAGAGCAGTGGAAGGAGTATGTGATTCTCCTTCTTGGGTAGGTATCTGTGCAAGCTTTGTGGAACTCAAAGCCGAATCAGAACCCATGATTCAAAAACCAAAACTTTACAAAAAAGGCAAGATCTTTTTTTCTCTTCACTTATTCAAAGGGGAATCAGAAGTTGAAAACTTACCTGTAAAGATAGCCAATTGAACTGGAAATCGAGTAAGATAGAAGGGTTGTAGAGGCTGCAAAAGAGAAGTCAGAAGGTAGGTAGTTGCCAGGAAGGAGTCAAGGAATTGTTCCAATGGGTGGCCGACTGGAGTGGAGATGGAAGATAAAAGTGAAAAAGTCTAAAGAAAAGAAACAAGCGGAAAAAGCAGCTTTTTTTTTTCTTTTTCTTTTTCTTTTTCTTTTTCTTTTTCTGGAGCGATAATACGACGTTCAGAGCCACCGGCCTAACAAATTTGAAATTTGCAGTGATGAAGCAGTAATTAACTTTTAGGCTAATCGAATATAATTTATTTTTTAATTTAATTAGAATACAAAGAAAATGACATATTTTTTATTTAATTTTCTACTTTATTGTTTTTTAAATATAAAACATAAAATTTAATAAATAATTACATTAATTCACAAATATAAAAATTTATTAATAATTACAATATTTAAAATTAATTTATAAAATTATAGAAATTAATTTTAATTAAAATATAAAATATAAATTAATAAATTACTTTATTAAGTAAATAAAATTTGAAACATTAAATTTAAAGTATATAAGAATTAAATATACTTTCACTAAATATAAATATATAATTTATAATTTATTAATAATATTTAACGAAATTAAAAAAAAATCGCTTCGTGAAATAAAAGTATAAGAGCGTTTTATGCAAATTAAAAATAGAGGGACTACTTTAAAATGCCGTAAATGATTTTTTTTTTTTGGGTTAATTATCCCGAAATTCTAATGGACCAGACAACAGACATTTTGGGCCCAATCTCATTATCAAGAGGATCCGATTCCGAATTTTGGACCCGACCGGTTTCTTTCGTCTCCAAAACGCGGAGGAAGAGCAATTCCAGCTTACAATCACAAAATTCATCGGGGAAATTGTTGACTCAGACTGAGACTCGATCACGACCACCAGAAGTAACCCAGAATGGCGTACCTCAGCATGGGAGAGGCTCATCGGAGGATAACGGATTACCTAAACCGCTTCTCCGACGCCGTTTTCTCCCAAGACGGAGCTTCCCTCAAACAGCTCCTTTCTCTCTCCGCCAACTCTCCCTCTCTTCTCTCCCTCGCCGATGCCCTCAACGTCTTCCAGGTCCAATTACACGTTCCTTTATACTCACTCATATCATGTACGCGTAGTAGTTTATTGTAAGAAATTAGGACATTGATTTTGCTGGTTTTGTTAATGTTACAGGATGCTAATAGATTGATTAAGCAATCGGAGAAGTATGCCCAATATGGGGAAATAATAGCTCCGCTTTTCCGGTCTCTGCAAAGTTATCGACTTGGGAACTTGGTTGATACTTACTCTGCCTTCGAAAAAGCTGCCAAGTATTGATTTTTAAGTTTCTATTTTCCTACTTTGAATTTACTGAACTAGTATTATTGTACTGTGTCAAGTTAAATCTTATGATTATTTATAGTTTTTTGTGTGCAACTGGTGGGAATGCAGTGCCTTCATTCAGGAGTTTCGAAATTGGGAATCGGCTTGGGCTCTGGAGGCTCTGTTTGTGGTTGCGTACGAAATTAGGGTTCTCGCAGAGAGGGTACTTTTTTTCTTTTTTGACTTACTCTCAGCAGGTTGTTTGTTGATATATATTTTCGATTTTTCTGTTAGTGGAGGGACTTCTAGCAATAAGTATCACTATCGTATTTGTAGGCTGATAAAGAATTGGCTTCAAATGGAAAATCACCGGAAAAGTTGAAGGGAGCAGGTTCATTCCTCATGAAAGTGTTTGGCGTTCTTGCTGTATGTTTATCTATTCCCCATGTTATGATATGTCTTTTCACCCGATATGCACAAGTGGTGCATTTTGATTTCAAAAGTTTATATCCTGTCGCCGCTAACTGTTTAATAGAGCTTGTTAATTTATAGGGAAAAGGCCCAAAACGTGTGGGAGCTTTGTATGTGACTTGCCAGTTGTTTAAAATTTATTTCAAGGTGATGGCATTTGTCAGCTTCTCTCTGCTGGTTATGTTGTAGAATGTTTCCATCTCCTTTTAAAATGTATATATTTTTCAAAAATAGGATGTATTATCCAAAACGGCTTTTTTTGGAATGGGGTGTTATGAGAAAGCTTGAGTTCCATTAAGAAATCTAACATTAACTAGTTTGCAGCTTGGTACTGTTCATCTTTGCCGAAGTGTGATCAGGAGTATTGAGACTGCTAGAATCTTTGATTTTGAGGAGTTCCCTAAGAGAGATAAGGTTAGAGCTTGGTGATAACAATTTGTTACATTTATTTTTCCTTTCTGTGGAAGTTCTAGTGTTGCATGTAAATTTAGTTTTGTAAAAAATTTGAGTATTTCCCTATCTATTACAGGTCACCTACATGTACTATACTGGCCGTTTGGAAGTTTTCAATGAAAATTTCCCAGCTGTAAGTGCTCCAATTTCCTTTCAAATAAGTATGTAAAACTTGATGATCTGAAAGCCTTTTGTTTTGGGGTGTGCTTCAGAGCTTGGGATTTGGGGTCCTTCTTGTTCTAATTGATGACATAATGTTGACTATGCACTGGCCAAGAGCCCAAGACATTGCTTCAGCTGATTTCATTGGATCTTTGAACCTTTTCATGAAACAGCAAACCTAATTATGCATGCAAAAGCTCAAAAATTGAACTTTGGAATTTCCTAATTAGCTTTACTCAGCGAATTTGCTTTTGTGATTTGTCTTGCAGGCTGATCATAAATTATCATATGCCTTAATGCACTGCAACCCCAACAGTGAAGCAAATATAAGGTGATTCAGGTGTGCTTGCAGCATAAATTTATGTGTGCATGATGATGAGGCTTTTTTGAAAGTGATGTATTAGAATTTTAAACAAGCAAAAAATTTAGGGGTGATTCTCATCATAGTTCCCTTGTTTCACTGAGTTGGGTTTGAACTTGAGACTTTTAGACGGAGATTCTAAGCTTTCACTTGTGGGCTATGATTTGTAATTCTTTGCAACCTTTTATTGTTTTCTTGGAATATTTTTTGTAAAATGGCGCTTTTATAAGCTTTTAGTTATAGTTGGCCAAGCCAAACTGATAATTTGCTTCTCTGATTTTGCTGAAATACTATATTTTGACTTTTAATTTTGTTAAAATTAATGGGATTTGTTACTTGGGAAAAGGAGAAATGTGGACCAGTATTTACAAAAGAATAAACTTGCATGCACATACAAAATAAAGTTTAAAATAAATGGAAGCATAAAAAATAGTCCTTTCTGGAGGATGTGCAATTCTATTTCTCCATAATCAGTCAAATTGGACTATATGTGTTAACCCTGTTTTTAAGTTTGCATGTTTAGTCAAGTTGAACCTTTCTGTCATTTAATTCTATGTAGTTTAATAATGTTACATTTCCTAGCTCACCTCGTTTTTAAAAAATCTTTGGTTGACCAGGATGATTCTAAAATATCTGATACCTGTGAAGCTTTCAATAGGTATCTTGCCTAAAGACCAGCTCCTGGAGAAGTATAACCTAGTTGAGGTGGGCCTACCATTTAAATTGTTTGTTTTGACTTGGCTTTGTACATGTATTCCTTTCAGCATCACATAGAAATTGAATTATACCCAGTAATTATGTTGATCAGAGATAAAGAACAAATCACCAACTATGGATGGTATTTTACTTTTACAAATTTGAACTCTTGGTGCCAACAACCCTTTCAAGTGTTGTACAAGCATTTATGTGCTCAGAAATGCATGTCGTTATATTGCATCAATCTAATAAGCATTTGTTAAACTTGACAGTACAAAAATGTTGTTCAAGCTCTAAAAAGGGGTGACCTTCGACTTCTTCGACATGCCCTCCAGGAGCATGAAGACCGGTATGTTTGATTTCTGCTTGCATGGTTGACTAGTGCAACAGTATGAGTGGAGTAAAAGCTAACTGCGAACTCCTTTATTTTCATTCTAGGTTTCTAAGATCAGGTGTGTTTCTTGTTCTGGAGAAGCTAGAGCTCCAGGTTTATCAAAGATTGCTGAAAAAAATGTAAGTTCCTTGCCTCGTAGTGTATTAATATGAATGCTTATGCTTATTAATCAAGAATGTTTACTAATGGTTGTAAACTGCAGTTACATCATCCAAAAGCAGAAGGATCCGAGCAAAGCTCACCAGATGAAGTTGGAAACAATTATTAAAGCACTGAAGTGGCTCGAGATGGACATGGATTTGGATGAGGTATGTTATCTGTTCTTGTCATTGGCCATTTCATTTTATGCTTTCTTTGTTGTTTGCCATTTGGCCCGTAGTCTTCTGATTGAAATTGCTGTTGTTGCAGGTGGAATGTATTGTGGCCATATTAATATACAAGAACCTTGTTAAAGGATACTTTGCACATAAAAGCAAAGTGGTAGTGTTGAGCAAGCAAGATCCCTTTCCCAAGTTAAACGGAAGGCCTGTTAATTCATAGAGGTGATTAACATGCTGTTTATAAACAATAAAAATGAGCCAGTATGACAGCCAATTGGCATGCCAGTTGCATGATCGAAGTTCAATTCATTTAACAATTAGCCTGTGTGGCTCCTGTTCTGATTAATATAAAGATCTGATTGCTTGTGATCATGCCAATAGGCACTGTTGTTGTAGTTACCAAATTTTGTCCTGTGCTTCTGTGCTTACTGCTAAATGCAATTAGTTTTCACCTGACTCTGCTAAAACCATCAGTCTGCATGTGCTTATTATGCTTCGTGTTCTATACGTTTTATTGTCCTTTATCCAGAGTTAAATTTGTTAGATCAAGCTCTTTTACTTTACCTTTACCTCCTTTTTGTAATCAAAATTTTCATAAGAATTTAATTTGATTCAATTACTTTCTATTAAATTTCTTATTGGGAATGAAAATTTATTTATTTTTTAACTTGTAAAGTTTTTATTTTCAGGAAAATGAAATTAGGTATGTTTTTGTAATAATTTATTTTTTTTAAATATAAAATGAATTATGTCAAACGAGAATGACTTGTAACTCATCTTTCCTAGTCGGCTTTTTGCTTCTGCATCGCAACTTCTCATTATATCCATTATTTAATTTGTATTCCACCAGCAGTGATACACAACCCTTTCCGCCATCAGGAAATATTCAGGCACCGTAGCATTCTGAGGAATGAGGCTCATCTCCTGCATTACTTTGAATGTTTACATCTTGTAAACCTTTTAATTAAGTTCCTTTTCCATTCTTCCGAGTGAGTGGATTGCCACCAGAATGTCATTTCCTGATGAACAAGTTGCTTAGCAATTGTGCAATTGATGCGAAACACTTCAATTAGTTTTAAATTTTATGGTAAATTTGGACTGCACTTGATTTCTGCCATTGGAAGGCCAACACATGCGACTATGCTTTGTAGCATTGATGCGTCATCTTTACCTTGCTTAACCAGTTCAACGGATTCAAGTTTTTAGCAGAAAGCTGAAAAAAAATTTGGCTGGTTTTGCATTTTCCTTATCTGCGGAGCTTTCATTGATTTCTGCATTGTTCTATTATCTCAAGATTCACACAGAACCCTTCTTTAAAATGAAGTGATTCATGCTGGTACAAGTCCAACTGTTCCCTCCATTCTTTTTAATAAAGGAAAGTCCGATCCTGAGGACGAAGAACGAACTCGTTCTGTTCAGAAGCAAACAAACCCAGTTAAGAATTACTATGCTTTGCATATGAAAATTTTTCTTGTAAGTCCTAGCATATGGATTTAAAACACTTGAATTTCAGGTTTGCTGTGTCTTTTTAAATTAACTCCTCTAACCTTTAGAAGTGCAATTGATTAAAAGGGATAATGGGATTAAAATTAAAGGAAATAAAAAGCAGAAACAATACCATGATCTGGATACGGTTGCGGTCTTCTTCATTAAGGACAAACTGCAACTTCATATGCACATAGCCAACTCCTTCAAAGGGAAAGATTTCATCCCAAATGCCCTTCTCAACACCAACCTGGTTTCAACAGCTGCCATTAAACAGGATCATCCTAATAAGCCTCAGAGCTTCAGTCCTGATAGATGGAAGCAAAACGGGAAAGAATTGCGTAAAACCTGTATTTGATATTTCTTTTCCTTGAGCATCCTGAAGTATAACTATCAAAATTCTGAAATTGTTAAACAGCAAAATTCTGAAACCAGACTATAAAAGTATGAGTAATGTTACAACTTACAAATAGAAATCCCCTTTCTCCCAAGTTTGGTACTCTCTTTTACTCATGGAAACTGTATTATGAAATACAAGAATCAGTAGAATTCTCTTCCCCATAAAGAAAGTTAGAAATTACTCAAAACAGGACAAACAATTGGAGGTGATTGCTTACTCTTTATGGACATTTCTGCCAGGGAGGATGATGATTGAAGAGCCATGAATTCCAGAACTGAATTGAAACAAAACCAGCATCAAAATAACTGCCAGGTTTGTTACGGTTAAGAAGTTTTAGTGCTTTAATACCTGAAACTTGGATGGTTCCTGGCATCAAAGATAAAAGCTTTGCGAAGTAGGATAGTGGAAAAATCTATAAAGATTGCTTCAATTCTGGCAAGTGGCTGTATGGATTCAAGGATGTGAAAAATGGGATTGGATGGAAGAGTGAGGTTGTGGTGGACTTGCAGAAATGGTGGGGGGTCCCCACAACCTTCGTAACTATTTTTTAACTAGCTCTTTGGGAAGCCGGTTCTCTGTTTGTCTTATTCGCAAAATAGCTCAGATCATTAGTGTCCTGTCCATGGAAGCCTTCAGCTTGGAAAAATTTCCTGATAAATTCATATATACAGAGACGGGAGGAAGAAAAAATAATTCTAAAATCGAGAAGTCTGATGCTCAGAAAATGAACGCAAAGGACAAGGATCTGGCTTAATGCAAGATAAATGCTCCATTTGATGGATTGGTGCCTGTCTTCGCTTAACTGTTTTTGATAGAAACATATGATTTGATTTTTAAGAATCCTTTGGGTCTCCATGTTGAAGCTGAAAGCCAATGCTGATCATTTGTTGCTGCCTGACAAATGAAACCGGTGCTTTATGTCCGAGCTTTCATCTCAAGGCTGCAGTTTTGTTTATCTTGCTGTAATTCTATCAGCTGCAAGGTATGATTATCAATAAATAAGACCCAACATACCGTTTATCGATGTTAATTTCTGGTATGTAGCCGGGGCCCAAAAACATTCAAGAAGAATGTAAAGTCATTCATATTGATGGGAATTTCAGATTCTCTGTCTAACAATTGAAGAGTAGCAAATCCTTTCCAACTTCGTATTTTTTGCAAGAACAAATCAGGTTAGAAACATCAGTTAAAAAGTTGGAATAAACTTTGCCCTTATGAACTGTTTGAGGATGGCTTTCTCTTCATCAATTTGTTTCTTCTACTGAGAGTCTCTGTGCTTGATTTTTCTTCTCTTCCAATATCCACTTGAAAAGCTCACGCTGCTGATCTTCAGGTATGGGCTCCTTTGCTTTTACAACATCTGGAGCAGGGGGCAGAGTTTCAAGAACTGTGAGATTTGTTGAATCCAAGAATTTTTCCTCTGGGGCTGGGCTCTCTTCCAAATCTTTTTTTGTGGGTTTCTTTCCTCATATATTCGTATTTTTCCCCCTTGCCTTAGCAAACACGTAAGCTGCAAGTTGTTCCAACAGAGTAAGACCATATTAATTCAGTTCCTTGTGATTAGCATATTATTTGTCAAGTAATTGGGCTCAAGACACTTCAATTATTGAGCTGGATTATTGATTCAGATTATCCAAAAGTATATCAGAAAATAGTAAATACGCAGCTGACTGAAATTTTGACACTTCACACATGAATGACCACAACATTTAAATACCAAAATTTAATTGCAGATCTGAAACATCATATTTGACTCCAGCAATAATGAACATGGAAGAAAAAAACCGAAGATTGCCCTTCAATGGTGACCCAATTACACAACTAATAAAGAACATTTACTAAATAAGCTGCAGTCCGAACCTGTTGGAGAAGTAAAAGAACAAATAAACTTGGTTTTGGCACAGATGGCCACAAGAAGGCAAAAGGCTTGAATCTGTTATATGTCAGGATACGCATAAATTACAGAAAGACTAATTCATCACATATTGTGAGAAGGTAGGCTTCGATGATGTTAACCTACCATAATCAACACCTCAACCTCCCAGTATGACTCAATCCCATGTACTTATTAACTTATCCTTCAGTCACTGACCAGCGCACAGCTCCAATCAGAAGAGGGTGAAAATGCTATAAATAACGGTAACATTAAAAAGTTAACCATGAAGTGCAAAAAAGGTGAAAGCGCATAACAGCTATGCACTTCTATCTGAGAAATGTGAGAACATTGAACACTTCTATCGTTTAAGGTGATTAAAAGCTCAATAAACATTGCCTAAAAACAAGTGGAGCTGAACTAAATGTTGGCAGTATACAACACTCTTGATTCCAGCAAGCCAACAGCAGAACAGATTTTGAGCAAATCCTTACATCATGGTTTGGAATACATTATTAAAGTAGGACTCCCATGATCACTTCATCAAACTCAGAATACTAGGATCACATTTCTAAGGTTCATCATAAATCATAATCAAGGCTTTTCATATACATCTTATACAATACATCTGCATGCAGCAGCCGGTTTAACAACTAAGGCCAAAACCCAGTTTCCGACTGTCCCCATTGCCCTTCGAGAAAAGATTCATTTTAAATACCTGCAATGCATGTAGTGCATGTGTTTTATTAACCTAACCGAACAAAAGCATTTCCTGAACTTCAGCATCCTATCAATATTTCTATGTTCATATTAGAAACAAAGCAAAAAAAAAGGACACCAAATAAGTAACATTAAAGAAATATGATACAAGCTTCCGAAAACCCTACAAAACATTCGTCTGTGTCAACGTATCAAACACATTATCGACAAAACTCAAAACCCCAACACCAAAATCCGCTCAACCGTTTAATTAAAAGAAACAAGATACACGACAATGAAAACCCAAAAATCAAGGACAATGAAACAGGAAAAGGGTGGGCCTGACCTCCAAGAGCGAGATTAGAGATCAATAGAATACGCCATATAGGCTTGTAACGCTTAATTAGCGATTCTTTGGAGACAACTCCGGAGCTTCCATTCAGATCAATGGTCCAATGATGATTTGATGAGGGTGCTTGTGCTTCTTGCTGGCTTGCTCTGTTGCTTGCAGTTCAGGTGTTGTGTTGTCTGCCAATAGAAAGAATGCACTGTTAAGTGTCACCTGCTCAAGGGTAATAGAAAAACCTGGGGCTCCTCCCTGTTGGGCTGTGAATTTTTGTTGCTTTTTGGCTGATTGGCTCTGATGCCATTGATAAATGAAGTAATTAACATAACCAACATGATTATCTGTAATGGTCTTACTAATTTTGACTCTATTATAATGTATTTTATATTTACTAATCATTTTCTAGCCTTGGTTCCTTTTTGGAAGAAAAAATAAATAAATAAATTTTTATAAAATCATATAAAAGTTTTGACTATATAAGGAATATTTTAAAATATATATATATATAAATTGTATTAAAAATTTAATCATTTTAAAAAAAATTAATTTTAAAATTTTATAAACACCTCCATATATTAATTTATTAATATATTTCACTTTTTAATCAAAAAGTAGTTTAATTTTGCAATGTGACTGATTTAAATAATTTTTAACTGTTTCATATGATTTTTTTTATTATATTTCACGTAATTTTCTAATTTAGAATAATTCTGATACTAAATACGATAAATTATATTTTTTTTAATAATAAAATTTCTAAATATATATATTATCATTTTATTCCCTAAGTCACCCATGTGGGATTTGTACCCACCCACCAGGCGGTGAATGGTTTGGTTCCGCCTCCATCAACATTCAAGTTTGGAAATCTACTTCTCCAGTACAAATCCACAAGTCCAACTGTGCAATTCTTGTACAACAAATATTTCAGACTAGCTACTAAGCTGTCGATCCAATCCAGACAAGATCTCAGACAAAAGTACTATCTGCAGGCTATTTTCCTGAGCTGCACCAAAAAAAAAAAAAAACTCTCTGCGATCCTATAGGTTATAATGTGTATCATCACCATCATCACTTTTAACATATTTGTTTTCTTTTCTGCAGTTCCTTTGTGGTCCCCATCGCTTCAATCTCTTCAACCCTAGAGCTATCTCTTTAAAAAAAACTTGAGGCTGGCATGATTAGCTTGTAGTGATCAGATGATCTAGGCCACTCAATAAGAGATAAAGTGGGTTACTACTATGTACATATTTGATCTCGTGAACCTTACATTATTGAAATGCTTGAGTTTTACATCACTTCATTTCACTTGATCACAGTTCCCTATGATGATTAATTAATAGCTTTCTTTTTTTTTATTTTATCTCTGATATTCAACAATACTGTCTTCAAAATTGAACTTAAATTCTCCTATCGAGAGTAGAGTATGCCTTAAAGAGATGGGAAGAAATAGAAATAAAGCTTTATTAAAACAACAAAAAGCTTGAACACTCTTTGTTATTAGTTAATTAAGCTTGATATATATAACCTCTGATAGTACAATTAGCTCCGCAGATCACAACACTAATTATTCCTTCTTATTGAATTTGGATTTCTCACAGGCAGACATCATGGCTCCATTTCTCTCTCACACAAAATATGAACTCTAGCTTTTCAGGGTACGTAGTTCTAATATTATGGCTAAACAAACAAAGAAATCTAAAATTGAAGACTCAACCATGAACAAGACCATAAGATAGAGCCATAAGTAAGATTGCTGCTTCCTTCTCATCTTGAGGGAAAACTTGTTGATGAAAAGCTGAATTCTTGCTCAAGATTATTGATAAGTCCTCAAAACAAAGTTTCTTTCTTCCTCGAACTTGCGCTGTAAATTTGCACCTTTTCTTGAATGGAAGATGACTGTTGCTTGGTTTTCTCTCTTTAGTTTGCACTTTGGTCTTCATGGCTGCTATCTCAGGACCAAAAATTGTGCCATTTGCACTTGCTTGAGCTGCAGCCATGGCTCTTCTCGCCTTCCTTTGCCGGATTCCACAGGCGTTGCAAAGTGACTGAACCAGATCAGGAAATTGTTAGGAAACTAGAAACTTATATGAAGGATATATTTAGTGAAAGATGGCAAGATTTTGTACCTTAGGACCTCGTGGTCCACTCCTCCAAAGAGGGGTCTTAGTTGTGTTACAGTCAGCACAAACCCTAATTGTGTTGTTACTGTTGCTAGAGAAATTTTGGCTTCTATTATCATCTTGTGAAGGAGATGATCCGGCTTTTTCATCTTCAAACTTCGTCATAGAAGTCTCTGGTGTACTGGAAACTATTTGATCCGAGCTCATCATCTTCCTCATCAACCTCATCTTTGAAGACATCCACTTAACTGAACTGTTTTCTCGTTGATCTTCATTTCTGTCTTCTTCCTTGCAAACAGAAAATTTGAACCCATTCTCGTTCTCGTTCTTAAGTTGTGGATGATCCCATGACCCACCAGCCTAAGATCAAGAGAAGTGAAGATAATGAAGTGATGAGATAAGCGAGATCAAATAATACTATGAAGTATAAATAAAAAGCCAAGTATAATTATTAAGCTACCTGTTCTTGATGCCGTATTAATGGCTGGTGGAATTCCCCATGGTAAAAACCTGCATCTTCTTGAGATGGGTTGATGAGAACTGGGTAGGATAAAGAAGAAGATGAAGAAGCCTCTTCTGTAGATTTAGAACAGAAGAATTGGTTGTGTTGTTGGTCTTCATTAAGGTCTATGAGAAAAGGAGAAAAAGAAGAATGATAAACAGGAGTCATGGAGATCAAAGAGAGGCTAGAAAGAGAGAGACCGGGGAGATGATGAGTAGAGAAGAAAAGGACCAATGAAGGAGGAGAGCCCTGAAGCTACAAGTTACAAGTTAATATATATATATATAAAAGAAATTCACGTGACTTGACGACATCCGACCCTAAACAAACAACTTAGAGAGACAAACCAAAAGGAGAAGCTGTGGATTGCTACTGCACAGCCTCATATGACAAACCCTATCTGCAAAATATTCAGCCTTACCTTAAACTAACCGTAACCAGTAACAGTAACAATAGGCTGTAGCTCATTGGCGGATATTTTCAAAGCTGAGAGTTTTCGAGAAAAGAACAGTAACTAGTAACAGTAGAAATTAGAAACAATCAGAGGTAAGTTGTACATGAACAAATATTCTATGTGGGTTCATAATAAATTCTTCAACACAATTATGAACCAATGATCAGTAATCTACTGTATTGCATTTGCATTAATGATTATGAATTTGGATGTGGAAATTTGTGGAGCTGAAGGGACACTGTTGAGAAGAGAAGAGGTGATGTAGTAGAAATTTAAAAATGCATGGGAAGGAATAAGCCTCATCTTGAGATTATAGTAGTTGCCAAACGGCATTGAATGCCTGTGCAGGCAAGAGACAGATGGATACAGCACCGCTCTGCTCCTCCACGCCTACAGCCATCATCCGTCAACTTTTTTAATTTTTAACCATTTCCACAAGCTACAGTTAAATATCTTTGCATAATTTTCCCATCATGATTTTTTCTTTACATATCCGTACAAAATATATATAATTTTTACATGTGTACGCATATAGCTAAAAAAAAAAAAAAACTTTCTCAGCAAACTATATAAAATTTAGAGCTTCTTTAATTTAATGGCGAACCTACTTTCTATCCCAAATCGATTTTTAGCAAATCCAAATGGTATATAATAGTTACCACAAAATTATTAAATAATATGAATTAATCATTTTGAACGGTGAGCATAAAAATTATTTGAACCAATTTAAATTGGACTATTTCATGAGTAATAACTATTATTAATAGCGGATAGTCATTAGCAATTAGATTAATTATTAAAATCTCTATAATTTAATAGTGAAAAATATAAATTATAAACAAATTAATTTAAAATAAAAGTAACCATAAAAGATATAAATTGTGCATGATTATAAAATAAAATATTAGAGCCGAGAAATTTTTATTTAAAATTAAAAATCCAACTGATTAATTTAATTTTTCATTTTAATTTTTAATTCAATTAATTTAGACTAAAATTGCAAAAAATTATTAGTGAAACTAAATTTAGAAAACTAGCGTATAATAATAGATAAATTAACCTAGTTTTAATATTAATTTTATTTATTTACTAGATTTGAGTAGTATATGCTAAACATATTAAAAAATAATGATTTGAATTTAATCAAGTATAATAAATAAGCAATTTCAAATATTAAATGAGCTATAAATTTACTGAAACAAAATTTATTTAATTCAATTCTTATAATTATAAATTATAAATTTTTTATTTTTTCAATTTAATTTGATTTCAACATAATTGACAATCCCTAATGCAAATGCAACAGAAACATTTAATAAAACAAAACTTCTAAAGCTTTCAATTGGGGGTGTGCATATATTTTTCATATAAAGACTTCTAAAATATGAAATGACTAATTCATTTTAATAAATTTTTTAAAATTTTAAAAATAATTTATTAATAATGATAATACCAAAAATCTAAATAGTAAATCTTCCAAAATGAAAAATCCATATAAATCTGAAGCAAGGAGCATAAGAAGTTTATATTACAAGATGAGAGAAGATATTATCCATATGAAAATTAAACTAGAAAAAATATATAAAGTAATTAATATAAAAATAATTTAAACGATGAGGAGGCAGGCTACGTAGGCGGCTTAAGCATCACTCCTATGCATGACAAGCATGGACAGAGACATGGTTAAAAAAACATAATGAAAGGTGTCAGGAGTATAAGATATGTCCAAACGCAGGTTGTTTTCAAATTGCTGCTTGCAAATCTAATGGGCTGTGGCCTTTCTGCTACATCACACTCTACACTTCTGTCCTCC
Organism: Manihot esculenta; assembly: GCF_001659605.2. Taxonomy (NCBI): domain Eukaryota; kingdom Viridiplantae; phylum Streptophyta; class Magnoliopsida; order Malpighiales; family Euphorbiaceae; genus Manihot; species Manihot esculenta. The sequence continues at coordinate 30,793,041 of NC_035176.2, read as the reverse complement.
TCTCTCCCTCTTCACACGAGTTATGGCGATGGCTGAAAGCTTTTATGGGCAAACCCCCTAAAGATAATGTGAGAAATGGAACCTAATTCATTCGCCAGATGCCAATCTAATTATGCAATCATCACCTTCTAAACCATTGGCATGTTTCAACCTTATCAAAATCGCTAAGAAACTCTATCATTTTTATAAAATGATAATGCTACTATAAAGAACTTTGTGATTATATAAAATAATCACAAAAATGGGATCATGAACTAATCATGGATCAGAAAATTTGAGAAGGGTTTAACTTTGAATGAACCCTAAAATCTCTGAAGTCGTTTTCTTCTGTAATTTGGTAGATCTCAAAATCCTCACAAATTGGTAAAAAAATATACATGAAATCAAAGCTGGACCACTAACATCATGTACCCGACAAAGCACAAATCCGTATTTTACTTTTTGCCTCATATTTTATTGACTTATTAGATAAAAAAGTCTAAATATTTAGATCTATTCACATTTAAAAATTTTAAATATAAAGTTATAAAAAATTATTTTTTTATTGAATATTAAAAAATTACAGTACAAAAAATTAATTATTTTATGAAAAAAAATTACTTTCAAAAAAGTTAAACTCGTCACTAATTCTGTTAGTGGCCTCCATTAAGAAAGAAAAGCCTCTTTAAAAAAAATGTCAACTAAATAGATTTTCTATGGACTGATAATTGGGCTGAAATTAATGAACTAGTCCACTGATTGGCCCATTTGATTTTCTATGTAGTGGATCATGCACTCGTTAACCGGCCCACAAAAATTAGAATGTGTAATTTACTGAAAACATACTAGGAATAATTTAAAAAAATAATAATAATAAAATGATAATAAAAGAATGAGTAATACATCTTTATTAAAAAATAAAATAAAATTCAGTTCAATAATTTTTTACTTATAAAATAAAGTTGAGTAGAATAATTTAATAACAAGACTGATCCTCGTGATAATGCAGTATAATATTATAACAATTATTTATATTTAAATAAAAATAATATATCACAATAATTCAATGAACATAATGAAAAGAGAAGTTCAACAGAAAAGAAGTGTCTTTTTCACATAAGCAATAATTAAATTTATTAATTTAGAGGAAATCTGAACCAAGAAATTAGGAGATAGTGATCAAACATAGACTCATAAATTAGAATTCAGATAAGGATCAAACCTCTTCACTTTCTGAGCCTGATTTGGATTGATAAAAATTCTGTCACTTTCTTTTTATCCTATATACCCAGCATCCACAGAAAAAGAAAAAATTCAATTTTTATCGGAAAAGCAAACCTATGTTCATCAAATTAATCATCTCACTCGATCACTTGGCACCATCTTGTTATCTTTCTACAACGACAGGTCGTTTTTTGTTTTCTTGTGTAGGTTGATATCTATTAGTTATCTCTTTCATTGGCAGTCAGGATTTTTTAATTATAGACTTCTAATGGTTAACTAGTTTAACAAATTTAACAATTAAGACAAAAAGTTTGTTGAATTGAAGAGTAGTAGAGAGCTCCTATGGAATCAGAGATGCTACCAACCACTGTGTACTTTTACCATTTTACGCAACAGCCTTGTAAAATTAGAAATGGCGGGTGTGGTCACAGCTGGAAGTTGAAGTGTTGAACCAATTATCATAAGTAGTTGTGGATTGTGACACAATTCAATTGCCACAGATACACCTTTGCAGTTTGCACAATATGGGTTGGGAGATGAGGAAAGCTCTGGCCCCAACCCAACCAAAATATGCACAAATTATGTTTGATGAAAGTTCTATTAGACTTCCCTAACAAAGAAAATAGTACAATTGTAGTTGAGAAGTAGCCGGTGGAAAATTGCAGCTAAATTTTGTCAATGACTAAGGCAGCCTGGGGTTTCTTGCTGTGGACTTTCTTGGGAGAAATAAAAAGGCCGGTGGGTAGTTGAACAAATCTAATTGCAATAGTTTCAATGTGAAGCAAAGCTCCATAACTAATCAAAGATTCAAGAATAGCAACTTCTAGGATGTTTAATTTAGCCAACAGCCCAATACCCACAATTAAAAATTAAGAAGAAGACATGATTCATGATTATTAAAAATGAAAAGTTTGTTAAAACTTCACTTAGCAGACCTAATCTGATTCAATAATATTAGCAGTCAATTCAAAATGATCATGTCATTATATTCTTAAAAGATAATCTTTCTTAATCCATCATCACAACTAATGTACTTCCATAAAATCTCAATCAGTTAGTTTTGGATTCTTGAATTTGAAGGCATACCAGTGGTTTCTTTTTCTCTGAGAAAGATTCCTGGAAACTATTTTTCTTAATTATTGTAAAATAATGATATAAATCTCAGTATTTCTCATATAATGGGCTGGCTACTTGGATTGACTTTGCGTGTCCAACAACCCTTTTGCTTGAGGGCAACACCATACCATACATTCTCATGATTCATAAATGAACAGTTGGTGTAAGAGACGTCCCACAAAGTTTGATCAAACCCCAAGTAAATAGAACCAGACCCCACAATGAAGCTAGAAATTTGGATATGCATTAGCTTATAATAATCAGTGCAGCCCTATGTGTTCACAACGTGGCATGCTCATCTCATCCATAAGAAACCAGAGAGAAAAAAAATAATTAAAAAAGAAAAAAGAAAGAAAGAAAGAAGATGCTGCATCTCCCATGTAGCAGCCTCCTTTATTATTATCCAAGTTGCATGGTTGCTGATGAAGATTCTGCTGTCATTTTGATAGGACAACAAAAATGGGATATGGCCTTATGGCTTAAGGGGGTCTCCCCAGTTACGGTTCCCATCATTCTCTCAACCAAAATTAGCAATTTTTCAAAAAGGTAAAGTACAATTTGCGTGTTAAGTTTTGCCAAAACCCCTTCATCAGGTCATATAATTTGGGGCAGTGAATTTGTGCAGAACAAGTGTTTGATATTTGGTCCAACCCAACCCCCAAGAAGCTATGGACTCGAGATTGGGGTTAGGGACATTTTCGTTAGATTGGGTCCCACCTTTTTTCTGGGTATGCACGTAAGTTTTTTCATTCTTGACGAAAAGAATTAGATGGGTCCCAGCGGTCCTACCACGTTAAACAATGAAAACTGAGGATGATAAGAATGTCCTAAGAGCAGAGGGCAATTTGGCTGGGCCTGACCTAGATGTTGTCCCCACATTACCAAATCTAACATACGTCTACGGCTTAACATCGGTTATGGATAAGGGCCGTCGTGTGATCCTCGCAATTGATGATTTGGTTAATCTATGATTTGATGGATCAGATTGTTTTGCAGTGGGATTGGCTTCAGTGATATAACTGTAATGGATGTTTCTTTGGTTGCTTAGTTACGCAATTAGACAGCTTCTTGGCTATATCACAACTGCCTATCTATCCTTTTTGAACTGCATTTGCCTTTCTACAAAAAAGAAAAACAAAAAAAAAACTGTATTTATCTTATGGCTATAGCTGATTTAATAATATATAAGTATTTTAGATCGAATTCTCGATCTCACTTATATTTAATGGAATAATTTTAAAAAAATATATGAATTAACTTGTTAATACTGATATTAACTAAGGCTATTTTTTATAAATGAATGAATTAACGATGAGAATTGGATTAGCTTAAAAAAGGGCCGATTGAATTGATTTGCATGGAATAAAAAAAATATAATATTCCTTTTAATTGGGTAAGCAAGAAATATATGGAGGAATAACTTTTGTCAGGTTTGGATTAGGCAAAGTATCTATGCACTAAACTCCATTGGAGTCTTTGATTTATTTATTGAAAAAAAAAATAAATTAAAATATATAGAATAAAGTTTAATTCCTTCCCCAATCTAAGTTCAGTGGATTTTATAATTTTAATTCTTTTAAAATATTAAAAATGGAATCATTAGGTGGAGAAATTGCCATACATAAACACGAAAGCGTCTTTTATGATTTATTTATTTATTTTTAGTGTTTATATCTTTTGGAAAAATCCCAGCAATGAAAATTAAAAATAAAAAAAGATTTTTTAATTTTTTAATTTTCCATGTTGAAATCAACTTCAAAGTTGCAGTCAGTCACATACAATGGATCTTGCATTAAATTGAAGCAGTTGAAACGATTTTTCCCATATATCATTAAATTTAAAATTATAATTAGAAATTAGAATTACCAAAATTAAGCTTAAACACACAGATTTATTAATTAATGTAGACCCCACATCACCTAATCTAATGAAGACTAAAAGAAGACAATAACCAGATGGTTAAGGCATGAGTAGATATTAATTATTTTATCAGCAAACATCAATTCAGAGTGTTGTGGGATTTGGGTTTTTATTAATTTTTGGTATTTGGTTAAATATGGCTTGTTTTTCAAGGCTTGGCTGTATTAATTTTAAGAAGCATCAATATTATTATGCTTTAATTTATAGCAACCCAAATACTTGTCTTTGCCTTTAAATGTATAATTTCATTCATTACAATTGATGCTAAATCATCAACTACTTTTATAATCATGTATTCATTTGGAATCATTTTTTTATGATTTTAGTTTGATTTTTTGATTTTTTATTATAGTTTCTTCCTACTTTGAAAAATTAATGTGTGTATATATATATATTTGAATAAAAAAAATATGTTTTAGAGTAAATTTTGTTATATTAGTACACAAAATAAATAATTTATTGAAAGAAATGGGTAGGCGAGGGCCGAGGCAGCATATAAAATTTTTTTCCCAATTGATCCGCGCAGAAAACGCTTTCGTTCAAAGGAACTCGGCTGACTGTCGACCGCACGGCCCAGTGGATACGGCAACTTTACTGCTTAAATGGGTACGTGGTCTAAATAATATATATACATACTTTTTACACTATATTTAAAGTAGAAAAAACATTAAATAAATTAAATAAAAAAATAATAAAGAGAAAACTTTTTCTTTTCGTTTTTAAAAATAAGGGAAAAATTAAAGAGAAAAGTCAGTTATATTTTCTTCCAACTAAACTACTAACTCTTTAATTTGATGGAAAAAAAAAAAAAAAGGTAAAAATGCGTTTCACGAGGAGAAATTGAGAACGGTTGAATTTATAGGTTTTTTATCTAGTCAATTGTATTGATTACTTTAAATGAATTGTGTTTTTAAGGGGTGAATTTTTAATAAATAATTTAATTATTTATTTTCTCTTTATTAAAAGAATAAATACTTTTAAATTCTTAAAAAATAAAAAAAATATTAACTAAACAAATACATATTTATCACTTTTTAAATTTGTTATTCTAACCAAGTCAAACATCGAGAAAATAATGTCTGCAACGTTTTCTTTTTTATTGTTTTAAGATAATAAAAATAAATTACATTTTAATCTTTAAATTTTAATATAATTAATCGATTATTTTTTATATTTTTAAAATTAAATATTTAAATTTTTTTATAATTCATTCATTAAAATTATAAATCTCTCAATTTATTTTCATTTGTTAAAAGAGTATAAATATTTTTATTACATCTTTTAACTGAATAAACTAAACTTAAATTCTTAAATTTTAGTATTATTAATAAATCAATTTTTATATTTTTAAAATTATAATATTAAATTTTTTTATAATCAGTTTATTTTTATTTATTATAATTTAAATATTTTTATTTTTTATTTTTTATTTAAAATAACATTAAAGTCTTCATTAATTTTATCTATAATATCTTATTTAATTAATTTTTAATATATTTTATTTTTTAATTTCTATTAATAAAATACTTTAATACTTATAATTTCAAAATTTTTAAAAAAATACTTATAATTTTGATTATTTTAAAGTAGTATTAAATAATATTTAAGTAAATTATAAATTTTTAAAGAAAATTATATTTTCAAAAAAAATTTAACCATCTCCTAAATTTGAATTGATATTTATAATGAATGCAATATATAAAAAAATTTAAAGATTTAATTTTAAAAATATAAAAATTTACTCATTAATTATATTAAAATTTATGAATTAAAGTATAGTTTTTATAATATAAAATTATTTATTTATATAAAAAAATTTAAATATTAATTAGAATATTTTAAATATTTATTATTGATTAATGACAAACTGAATTATGAATAAAAAGTCGATTTAAATAAATTAATTATATAAAATTTAAATATTAAATTTTAAAAATATAAATATTATTTATTAATTATATTAAAATTTAAAGATTAAAATTAAATTAATTTAATAATAATAATTTAATTATTAAATAGCAATCTAATAATATACGGAAAATTAATTTTTTATTAAGTAATTAATAGTACAGTATCGTTGAAAAGCGTAATAGCAGAAGAAGTTAACTGTAGTAGTTAGCTAAGCTACGACGTCATATTGGACTCTGAAGTCAAATAATGGGAAGTTTGTTTAATCATTTATTTCACAAAGCAATTCGTAATGGAGAAGTGTCCTTTCATTTCCCATTACCTCCTACATCCCCACCTAACCTTTTGCTGCTAATTTCTCCATATTCAATAATTAATGCTATTACTCACAGTTTTCAACAATTTTACAATTTATTTTATTTCTTTTTTTTCTAAAAAGAAATTACAATTAAAAACAGCTTATTTCATTTAGATAATCCAATTTAATAAATACAAATGCTCAAAAAAATGCTAAATTTTTAATTGTTTGATTAGTCATATGTACTGAATTTTTTATATGTAAAAATTTGATATTATTTGACTCTATAAATTTATTCAGAATTTAAGGGTGCGTATTGAATCGATTCGGTTTAAAATTAAATTAAATTAAATATTTTTAAAGTTAATAATTTTTAAATTTTGAATGTATATGAAATGAATTATTAATTTAAAAAGATTTATAATTTAAAGTTAATAAAAAATAAATATATTTTTATAAAAAAATGAGACTAATGAAAACACTAATTAATTTTTAAATTCATAGCGACTGGTATTGGGATTGGATAAGCTTCTTGGAAGAAAACTTCTTGGAAGAAAAGAAAAAATATCTTATTGAATGGGGGAATTTGGTTAAAATAAATAAGTAAAAAGCCAGAATGATGATTAACAGTTAACCTTTATTTTTTAATCCATTCGAAGATGGAGAAAGGATTAACTTATTACAAGACCACAGAGGCAAGAAGATGGACCCCACATGACTGTTCATTCTTCTAGTGTTGTTATAAAAGCAGTTGCCCAGTTCTCCCTGCACTCGCACACATAACTAATCCATAAATAAAAACTCCACAACTCCATTACGTTATCTAACTTTCAATTATAAACTCTCCCGAGCCTGCTTCTTTTTTCACTTTGTTTCTTAAAAGAATCAAAAATACAATCTTTCTTTAGAAAAACCCAAATCTTCATCTGCATGCAAAGCATTCAGCTAAGATAAAGAAAGAAAAATAAGTAAAGGGCAATTCTTTGATGAGGAATATGTCTAAGAGCAGCTTGTTTCTGTTTCTGCTGTTGTTTTTTGTTTCTTGGGTTTCTTCTGTTACTGCTTCTGTGTCTTATGACCATAAAGCTATTACCATCAATGGACAGAGAAGGATTCTTATTTCAGGCTCTATTCATTACCCAAGAAGTACTCCTGAGGTATCTGAAACTCCAATGTGGTTCACTCATTGTTCATTCAAAATTTTCATTAATGGCTGCTCTATTTTTTTTTTTTCTCTTTCGTGGGTTTTATCATTTATGGCCAGTTTTTTATTTTGTGTTGGGTTTTCTGGTGACTGTAGATGTGGCCGGATCTTATACAGAAGGCCAAAGAGGGAGGTCTGGATGTCATAGAAACTTACGTTTTCTGGAACGGACATGAGCCTTCACCTGGGAATGTAAATTCAAGTTACACTCTGTTCTTTTAATTTTCTTATGTTTTTTTCTGGCTCCAAAACTCATTTCCTTCTCATTTTCCCGGAAAACAAAATCAGTACTATTTTGAGGATAGGTATGATCTGGTCAAGTTTATCAAGCTGATACAACAAGCAGGACTTTATGCTCATCTTCGAATTGGACCCTACGTTTGCGCTGAGTGGAACTTTGGGTAATAACATATTAAAAATAACTTTAAAATCTCATTTTTCTTCTTTCAAAACTTACTCTGTTTTTGCTCTGTTTCTGGTTCAGGGGATTTCCTGTCTGGCTAAAATATGTCCCTGGTATTGAATTTAGAACTGACAACGGTCCTTTCAAGGTTGGTGGTTAGAATTTATCATTGCCATTTTCAATACTTTTTGCTCTTTGTCTTCACCAATGAAATTTGTCAATTTTAGCTAAATATTGTTTTTTATGATAATTACAATGAAGGCGGCAATGCAAAAGTTCACAGAGAAGATTGTCAGCATGATGAAGTCAGAAAAATTGTATGAAACTCAGGGAGGTCCAATAATTCTTTCTCAGGTTGGAAAATTACTCTATTCCATCATATAGTGTTTCTAGAATTGGGTTGAATTTTGTTTTTTTCTCTAAATTTCTCTCTCTTTTTTTACATAGTCAAAAAAAGATCTTTTCTAAAATGAATAGAATATTAACCCATGCCAATCGTTATCATGATTCTGGAAATGGGTTGTAAACTTGTAATCATTTGTTGACTGTGGTTCCAGATTTTTTTTTATTAAATGGCCAATCATTTATTGAGTATTTTATATTCTCCTTGTTGTTTGCTTGTAAACAGATAGAAAATGAATTTGGACCAGTTGAATGGGAGATTGGTGCACCAGGCAAAGCTTATACAAAATGGGCAGCTGAGATGGCAGTGGGTCTTGGTACTGGTGTTCCATGGGTCATGTGCAAGCAAGACGATGCCCCTGATCCTGTTGTAAGTAACTTTGTCAATTTTCCTCAACAGCTTCCTTTCCCTTTAATGTTGTCGTATTCTTATAGGTATTCTTGTTTTTTTCACATTCAGTGTCACCCTCCTTTCTTGGTGGGGTAAAATAATAATTTTGCCGTCGATTTAGGTGGCCCTTAAATAAAGAATTGAACTTTTAGCTTTGCTTTCCATTTGCAGTTTAATCTTATGGGTCCTATCAATCTCGTGTGTGTCTTTTGTTTGTTATACTCTGGAGTTTCTGGATTTTTTTTAACGTAAATGATGAGCATATCTCCTTCTCGATTGATGATAAGCTTTTTTGAACTTCGGAGTGAAGATTTTGCTCCAAAGTTTGCATGATTTCTTGTAAACATTATCTGGGTCAGGGTTTATGGAAAACTATATCTCTTTGATGATATGCAGATCAACACCTGTAATGGATTCTATTGTGAGAATTTCAAACCAAACAAGGATTACAAACCCAAGATATGGACTGAAAACTGGACTGGCTGGTAAGTCACTCAAATCATGAGACGACATGCTAAAACTTCCCCCTTTTTTTTCTGTTCTGAAATTGGTCATAATCTTTGTTGGAATTTGAGAGCTTTTTCTGAGAAAAATTTACTTGATCTTTCTCTCAGGTACACAGAATTTGGCGGTGCAGTTCCTTATAGACCAGCAGAAGATTTAGCATTTTCAGTTGCTAGATTTATACAGAACGGTGGTTCATTTGTAAACTATTATATGGTAAGCTACTTTTTGACAGTAAATTTATTCACCTGGTGTATCATGATCTGAAGGAGAAGCTTGCTAATTTTTCTCCATTTTCTACAGTACCATGGAGGAACTAACTTTGGCCGGACTGCTGGTGGTCCATTTATTGCTACTAGCTATGATTATGATGCCCCTATTGATGAATATGGTATGAATATCCACATAACTATCATTGCTTATGCATAATAATGGCTCACCTACTAAATAGGGTGCAATATTTAATTAGAGCAAGGCATAGTTCAGGCAGCAACTGAAAATCTTGCTTGAATCCATAGGGTGAGCTGATGAAAATTCCCCATGTTTTATGTCAGGATTAACAAGGGATCCGAAGTGGGGACACTTGAGAGATTTGCATAAAGCTATCAAGTTATGTGAACCTGCTTTAGTCTCTGTAGATCCCACAGTAACATCACTTGGGAGTAATCAAGAGGTAAGCTCAATTTTTGGATAAATTTATGTGCTAATGTGCATTTAAGTTGCAATCTTCTTGTGGGGTTTTGCTTATTATAAAATGTTTTGTAGGCTCATGTGTTCAAGTCAAAGTCATCCTGTGCAGCCTTCCTGGCAAACTATGACACCAAATACTCTGTTAAAGTAACGTTTGGCAGTGGGCAATATGACCTTCCACCTTGGTCTATCAGCATTCTTCCTGATTGCAAGACTGCAGTTTTTAACACTGCAAGGGTAAGTAGTAGCCACTCGGTAGAAAAAAACATCTTAATTTTCTTGAATTGAACATCATATGGCAATTTCTGTACAGCTTGGTGCGCAAAGCACGCAAATGAAGATGACGCCTGTTGGCAGTGCATTTTCTTGGCAATCATACATTGAAGAAGCTGCCTCTGGTTATACTGATGATACAACTACACTAGATGGATTGTGGGAGCAAATCAATGTCACAAGGGATGCTACAGATTATCTTTGGTACATGACAAAGTAAGTATATATAAAACTAATGATTACATTATCCTAGGAAAGTTGGGGCGGTTCAATGTAATTTTTCTCACATGTATTTTCTCTTGCTGTTTCAGTGTGAAGATAGATCCTAGTGAAGGATTTTTGAAAAGTGGACAAGATCCTCTTCTCACTGTATATTCAGCTGGGCATTCTTTGCATGTTTTCATCAATGGTCAACTATCAGGTGGATTGAATGGAGTATTGCTGGTTGTCAAGTTTCTACTTGACTTTTTATATTCTGTTGTATTAACTCAACAGTTTATTCTTATTGCAGGAACTGTTTATGGATCATTAAACAGTCCTAAGTTAACATTTAGCCAGAATGTGAAGTTGAATGCTGGTGTTAACAAGATTTCTTTGTTAAGTGTTGCAGTGGGTCTACAGGTTAGTTTTCACTTTTGTGATGTCTCTGCCAATAGTTACTGCAGAAAGTTATAATGTTTAAACTTTAAAGTTATTCTATTTTCTTGTTGGTGATTCTCAGAATGTGGGTGTGCACTTCGAAAGATGGAATGTTGGAGTTCTTGGCCCAGTCACACTGAAGGGTTTGAATGAGGGGACAACAGACCTGTCAGGATGGAAATGGTCTTACAAGGTTTGTTTAAGGATTCATTCGTATGGAAATAATTCTGACAGCCCTATCTCCTCCTCTTCTTTCCATGTATATTTTGTCCTACTAAAATTAGTAACCAGCTAGAGAATCACTTATTTGCATGTTTCTGAGCAGATTGGTCTAAAAGGTGAAGCATTAAACCTTCACACTGTCACTGGGAGTTCATCTGTTGATTGGACAGAAGGAAAACTGTTGGCTAAAAAACAACCACTAACATGGTACAAGGTAAGGAGTTAGTTTTATGTTTTTCCATTTTTACTTTGTTCTGTTCTTTATCATATGAAGTGTTCTGTGAATTTACCAAGTGTTGTAATATTTTCAGACGACTTTTGATGCACCAGACGGCAATGACCCATTAGCTTTAGATATGGGTAGTATGGGAAAAGGTCAAATATGGGTAAATGGTCAGAGCATAGGACGCCATTGGCCTGCATATATAGCTCGTGGTAGTTGTGGCAGTTGCAACTATGCTGGAACTTACAATGATAAGAAATGCGGAAGTAATTGTGGAGAACCCTCCCAAAGATGGTGAGGCAACTTCTTCTCCTGGCTTGTTCTGCTGTCATTTGTTTATCTGATTTAAATATCTGTTGTAACGATGTTAACGATGTTGATCTCAGGTACCATGTTCCACGCTCCTGGCTGAAACCGAGTGGTAATCTATTAGTTGTTTTTGAAGAATGGGGTGGTGATGCAAGTGGAATTTCTTTGGTCAAAAGAACTATAGGAAGTGTTTGTGCTGATATATTTGAAGGGCAACCAGCATTGAAAAACTGGCAGATGATTGCACTGGGGAAACTTGACCGTCTCCAACCAAAAGCCCATTTATGGTGTCCTCCAGGGCAGAAGATCTCTAAGATCAAGTTTGCTAGCTATGGAATGCCCCAGGGAACTTGTGGAAGCTTCAGAGAAGGAAGTTGTCATGCTCACAAGTCATATGATGCTTTTGAAAAGGTATACAGACAACAAAAACAAATTTATTATAGAATTTTGTTTAAAGCTTGGATTCTGTAGATTTGTGAACTAACTTGTAGCATATTACAGAAGTGTGTCGGAAAGCAATCTTGTTCAGTAACTGTGGCTGCTGAAGTTTTCGGAGGAAATCCCTGTCCTGATTCTGAAAAGAAGCTTTCAGTTGAGGCTGTCTGCAGCTGAAGTCTGGAAGAACTGTATCTAGCCAAATAAATCAAGTCCCAAATAAGATCTTCAGTGCATAAACCATTGATTGATACAGCATTTATAAGATTTGAAGCTTAGCAAAAGTATAAATACATACCACACTCAATTTCGGCGAAGCCGAATATTTGTGAAGTGGTTGTGATGGTGCCTCATGTACATAGACAAGCTATTATTGGCCAAATACAGCTCAATGCAGCATACTTAGCCTTATTACAATCTGCAAAAATCTTAGTTCTTAGATCACTGATATCTGATACAAGTAATGTAAGCATTTGGCTTGCTGGGTTTGAAGCATTTTTTGTGCTTTTCATTTGTAAGAATAAAATGGAAAAGAGTAATACAGATTTTGTTAATTTCTATGTATTGAAGGGATTCTTCTTATCATTCATTTATTTTTCTGGAATTCTAGTTTGACACCAGTAGAATTCAAGATAGAAAATTAATAAGTCCTCTATCAAATTTTAATTGGGCTTAATCAATTACTAGTCTCAAATGATGAAGCTTTTTCAGAATTGTTTTTCCCTGCTTGGGTTGAGCGCCTCTAACAGGCTATCTAAGCAATCATAAGTTAATAACAACATTGATCATAAGGCTTTTAATAATTTAGCCATACACGAATCGATATTTATTGATATATTAATTATACACATATTCATCGATCGTGTTTAATATTATTAATGTATTAATCATACACGTATTTATCGATCGTATTCATCGATCGTGATCACAATATGATAAAAAAATAATGATGGTAAATTTTAAAATCTCAAATTGTTTAAATCACAATTCTTGTTAAAATTTTTAAATAATTATATTGTATGTGAAAACATTTTTCAATAAACTTGTTTGATTGCAATAGTAAATATAAAAGATTTTATTAAAATTTACATATAAATATTTTTATGAATATAATTTTTAAAATTTAAAAAATATTTTCTCTTTATATACTAAATATTTTCAGTCTTTTAAATTAAAGATTTTTTTTTCCAATTATTACGATTAAGCCTTAAAAACATTAAACGCAAAAGAAAAGGAGAAACGTGTTTACGATACGCTATGATGGAAAGCAATGACGCAAAACTCAAGCACAAGCCCCAGACGCAGGTACTTGACTTGTCTTCAACTCTTGCCCAGATTTATTTTATTTATTTATTTATATAACTTTAAAAAAAAAAAAACATATGTAACTATTATTACTTAACAAATAAGAATATTTATTTAGAAAAAATTACTATTTAATTTTTATAATAGTTAAAGATATATTACTCATTTAATAAATTTAAATTTAAATCTCAGTATTTGAAGCTCTATTTAAAAAAATAGAAATATTATTACTATAAAAATAAATTTAAAAAATTTATTTATTTTTTAATAACGAATAAAAATATCATTAAAATTATAATTTTATTAAAATATATAATTATATATGTAGTATTATATTTCTCAAATAAAAAAAGAAAGGAAGTATTGATAAGTAAAGTTAAGGTTATAATATGTGGACTGGATAAGAGCGTGAGATAATCATGTGTTGAAAACGGAAAATCATTTCATATCATTATTTGTAAGTGTCCTTTTCATATAAATTTATTTAGGAAGTATAATATTTTTTTTTCATTGTATGAATTTCATAATACGTAATTTAAAAAAAAATTATATTAGCTACCTATTCAAATTAAATATAAAAAATTATTAAAAAAATAATAATAGAAAATATTAAAAAAATAATAATAAAGAGAAAAGAAGAAAGAAGAGAGTTAGTTATGATGCAATAGCTAAACAATTATATGAAAAAAATATAATTAAATGTAAGAAATATACCATATCTTATACTTATCCCTTTAGCATTAGTGATTATCAACTTTGGCACTCTTCATTTTTAAAGCTAGATCCCTATAATAATATTACATTGCATGTCATTGGAAATTTATTTTATTAAAAAATAAAATATTTATAAAAATAGAGTATAAATTTAAAGTGCAAATTCAACTCTAACCTCTAACGAGCGGATTTAAAGTGTAAATTTAAAGTAAAAATAAAAATATTTCTCTTTTTATTAACACGGAAGAAAAAAATATCTCTAAAATTGGATCACATGATAAGAGAGTCAATCATGCACTTTCCACCAGACCAAGTCTTGGAGTGCGAAAAAATATAGTTTATAACTTTGAAAATGAGAAATAATAAATTTTAATTAGTTTAAGATAGTTAATATTGAAAAGAAATTTATATAGGTTCTGTTTATTTGATGAAAAATATTTTTTATATTTTTAAATGTTTATAATTTTAAAAAAATTGTCAATAAAAAATATTTTCATAATTAAAAAATAAGTTATTCTAATTTAAATAAAATAGAAAAGGAAATAATTTCTTAAACTTTGAAAGCCTTATCAATACAATTGAACTTTCTTCCCATAAGTTGTATTAATAATTTTTATTTCTTAATATTGCTATGACAGAATAAAAATAAATTATTTTTCAGCCAATATCAATTGTGTATTTAAGTGGAAATCAATTAAAAAATATATATATATATATTTTTTAAATGAGTGGAAAAGGATAGAACACCAAAATGATATCAAATTCTCAAACGAATCCTAAGTTTTAAAGACCATTTTATTTTCAAGTTGAAATTCCCACGAAAAATTGAAGAAATAGAAAAAAAGAGAAGTTGCAATATCAATATTAATTGGGAAGAGAGTCATAAATGAGTTAGTTAAAAATAGTAATGAGAATTAAAAAAGAAATCAGAATGGCGTGGATGGAAAGCAGAGGAAATCATTGAGATATTCAACTCATTTGGCAAATTAGACATTATCTAATCTTGTTGGCCATTACTTAATCTGTCTTTGTCTAATCTAGTTGTCATGCCTAATCACATTTTATTTCTCACGATTCCCCTCTTTTCTTTTCTTTTTTTTCTTCTTAATTAACTCACAAACCTTTCACACCTATACATATATATATTTTTTATGCATGGACAACGATTTTTTTTTTTTTAAATAAACCTATTTCACGATTCATCTGTCGATTAATGATAAAATATTATTTTGATACGAATTGAATTATAAATTTTTTTTAAAAAAATATATATATATATAATACTTTTTATTATATTTAAAATTTAAACTTGAAATTCTACGGATGAAGGAGACTCAAATCTATGGTAAATGTATATATAAATATATTCCAGCCAACTGAAAAATATATCTTAATAAAGGTTTAATACCAAAGCACGTTGACTATGAATATGATGGATAAGAATTTAATGTATTGGATAATCATTTGCCTCACCAAGAAATTCTTATTTTAGAAGCATCGTTCTCTTATAAATTGATGGCATGAGCAGTGTCAGAAACAAGAGGAGAAGACAAGAGAAGAGGATTCTTAAAACTGCTACTTTAAATTCTTCAAAATTCTTTCATAAACTCACTTACTTGCCAGAAATTCAATCCCATATGAAAGCATAGCCAATTGGGATTATAATTTTTTTTTGTTTTTAATGTGGAAAATGTCAAGGGAAAATGGGTTTGTGTTGCTGCTATTATTGTTGTCTTCATGGATTGCTTCTGCTACAGCTTCTGTGACATATGATCAAAAAGCTATTATAATCAATGGACAAAGAAGAATCCTTATTTCTGGTTCTATTCATTACCCAAGAAGCACTCCTGAGGTACTTATAAAAATATGACTTATTTGCTTTTTCTCATTCTTTGTGTCTCTCAGTTTTTCATTCCATTTTGACCAATAGCTATACTCCTTGTGTCCTTTTTTTCTCTTTCTTCAATAAAAACATTCTTAAAATTTCTTCTTTTACTAAAATTCAAACTTGGGTTTTACTTCTCTTTTACTGTTTTTATCTATTACATCATCAAACTTTGAATGTCTTGGCAGTTTGCACCAAACACTAATATGGGTTTGGCCAAAAAATTCATGAATGTATTTCTTGACATTTAATCCAAGGTGAAAATAAAAATTCAATGATGTAAAAGAAAGAAATAATCAACTAAAGCTGCTTTTTTTTTTTTCTGTAAATTGCACTAAAATTTTCTGCATCAAAGTTTGATGTCTTCATGTTCTGCATATGTATAATATACAGATGTGGCCAAGCCTTATTCAGAAAGCTAGAGAAGGAGGCTTGGATATGATAGAAACCTATGTCTTCTGGAATGGACATGAGCCTTCTCAAGGACAAGTAATTCAATTTACATCTTTTTTCTTTAAGGTTGTAATAGTTACTGGTTTAAAAAACTAAATGGTTTTTTTCATCTTTGTCCAAAAACAAAGTACTATTTCGAGGATCGATATGATATAGTGAAGTTCGTCAAGCTAGTACAGCAAGCTGGCCTCTATGTTCATCTGCGGATCGGACCTTTTGTTTGTGCAGAATGGAACTTTGGGTAACTATTATATAAATATTATAATCCACTAATTTAATCTAAAATTGAGTAAACAAAGAATCTCAGTTCAAATGATTTCTGTTTGGTTCAGGGGATTTCCCATGTGGTTAAAATACATTCCAGGCATTGAATTTAGAACAGACAATGGCCCTTTTAAGGTTTGGTGTCTGCTTGCAATTTTCCAATCCCTTTTGTCTCTTCCATTCATAAAACAAATCAATCTTATTTACTGGGGTTTTGCACATCTGAAATGAAGGCTCAAATGCAAAAATTCACAACTAAGATTGTGGATATGATGAAGGCAGAAAGGTTATTTGAACCTCAGGGAGGTCCAATCATTCTATCTCAGGTACCTGATTCATTGCTTGTCACTATATAGTTCTCTTTAACTTGTACTCTACTCAAAAGATTTACTTTAAGTTTGTCTTTCTTGATTAGATTGAGAATGAATATGGGCCAGTGGAATGGGAAATTGGTGCACCGGGTAAAGCTTATACAAAATGGGCAGCTGCGATGGCAGTGGGCCTAAACACAGGAGTCCCATGGATCATGTGCAAACAACAAGATGCCCCTGATCCAGTTGTAAGTGATTTTGACAAAATCTGTGAAAACTTGTAGTTCTTGCTTTTGGGTTGTTCCCATTTATTCATATTTGTATCAATTTGGTGATTTGCAGATTGATACCTGCAATGGATTCTACTGTGAAGGCTTCCAACCAAATAACAATAATAAACCAAAAATGTGGACAGAAAATTGGACTGGTTGGTGAGTCACATCACCAGTATTATAATTTGCCCCCTTTTGTTTCCTTTGCATTTCTGTCTTCTGATATTTGATTTCTTACATTCTTCAGGTACACAGAATACGGTGGTGCAGTTCCTTACAGGCCACCAGAAGATACAGCATTTTCAGTTGCAAGGTTTATAGCCAATAGCGGTTCATTTGTAAATTATTATATGGTAAGTGTATAAATTCATCTGAATCGGATCTGGTGTATTAATTATTTCCAGTTTTGATAAATTTCCTTAAATTTTTCTACAGTATCATGGAGGAACAAATTTTGGCCGAACTTCTGGCCTTTTCATGGCTACTAGCTATGATTATGATGCCCCTATTGATGAATATGGTATGTTTCCAAATTCCAAAGTTGTTTACCTCTTAATGCTCATAAGTTGCTTGAGGAAATGCTTATTTTTCGTTCCTGCAGGATTACCACATGATCCAAAGTGGGGACACTTGAGAGATCTGCATAAAGCCATCAAGCAATGTGAACCTGCTTTAGTTTCTGTAGATCCGACAGTAATATCTCTTGGGAAAAATCAAGAGGTAAAGAAGAATTCAGATTAGAAAAATTGCATTTGTAGTTCTTTTATTTGGTTTTCTAGTGCTAATATGCATAATCATTTGTAGGCTCATGTATACCAAGCAAAATCAGCCTGTGCAGCCTTTTTAGCAAACTATGACGCACAATACTCTGTGAAAGTGGTGTTCAGTAATAAAGAATATTGGCTTCCACCTTGGTCGATCAGCATCC
Organism: Manihot esculenta; assembly: GCF_001659605.2. Classification (NCBI taxonomy): domain Eukaryota; kingdom Viridiplantae; phylum Streptophyta; class Magnoliopsida; order Malpighiales; family Euphorbiaceae; genus Manihot; species Manihot esculenta. The sequence goes on along the minus strand of NC_035176.2, from coordinate 30,774,769 downwards.
TCCCTGACTGCAAAACTGTAGTTTACAACACTGCAAGGGTAAGGAGAAAGAAAATTTAAGTACTGGAAATTGAGAACAATCAAAATTTACTTCGCAAAGATCAACTGAATTATAATAATTTCTGTACAGATTGGTGCTCAGAGCACACAGATGTGGATGATGCCTGCAGTGACTGGATTTTCTTGGCAGTCATACAATGATGAAGTTTCTGTTGGTTACACTGCGGGTACATTTATACATGATGGATTGTGGGAGCAAAAGTTCATCACTTGGGACAAAACAGATTATTTATGGTACATGACAAAGTAAGTAATCGCATTCATATTCTCCCTCTTTCGGCCATTGAATTAGTGGTTAAATGTATATATAACGTAGCTCCGGCAATAATTTGAGTTAATCATTTTGAACTCTACAGGAGATTAGAGTTTAAATTGTAATTACTCTCTTATTTTTTGGGGTTTCAGCGTAAACATAGATCCAAATGAAGGGTTTTTGAAGAATGGAAAGAGTCCTTTTCTTACGGTTAATTCAGCTGGCCATGTTTTGCATGTTTTCATCAATGGTCAATTAGCAGGTAATTTAATGGAAGATAGTATGCATAAGCAATATTTAGACCTCGCTCTATATGTTCATCTTATGAATATATTCTTACTGTAGGCACTGTATATGGGTCATTGGATAATCCTAAGGTAAAATTCAGCCAAAATGTGAATTTGAAAGCTGGTACAAATACCATCTCCCTGTTAAGTGCTATTGTAGGTCTTCCGGTTAGTACTCTGCTCTCACTTTCTATTCTTTCTGAGGTTTAAATAAATTAATTAATGGCAGAAAATGATTAGGGTTTGAACTCATCATCTGTGCCTCTTTAATTGATCTCTCAGAATGTTGGTGTGCATTATGATACATGGAATGCTGGGGTTATGGGTCCAATCACATTATCAGGTTTAAATCAAGGAACATTAGACATGTCCAAGTGGAAATGGTCTTACAAGGTTTGTTAATTCTCACAAATTTGTTCCATTTCACCTTATCAAGAACCGGAGAATCATTGATTTCCATTTCACTGAGCAGATTGGTCTAAAAGGAGAAGACTTAAATCTAGGAACTTTTGCTGGGAGTTCATCAGTTAGCTGGGCTAAAGGACCACAACTGTCTAAAAAACAACCACTGACATGGTACAAGGTAAAACTTTACATTCCCATATGATTTATTTTGACAAGGAATTAGAAGCATAAAGTTCTAACAGCTAAATTAATTTATATAAAATTTGCAGACAACGTTTGATGCACCACCAGGCGATGACCCATTAGCATTAGATATGTACACCATGGGAAAAGGTCAAATATGGATAAATGGTCGAAGCATTGGACGTCACTGGCCTGGATACACAGCTCGTGGGAATTGTCGAGATTGTGATTATGCAGGAACCTATGATGATAAGAAATGTCGAAGCAAATGCGGACAACCCTCTCAACAATGGTGGGATAATTACTAGTTGGTTTAGCTTACTTTTGTTTTATCACATTATGAACAGTTCTTCATGATGATGTTAATCTCAGGTACCATGTTCCTCGCTCATGGTTGTCCCCCAAGGGGAATCTATTGGTTGTGTTCGAAGAAATTGGTGGCGATCCTAGTGGAATTTCTTTGCTCAAACGAATCGTAGGAAGTGTTTGTGCTGATATATATGATGATCAGCCAGCAGTGCTGAATTCGCAGGGGCTTGTCCCAGTCAAACCCAAAGCTCATTTGTGGTGTCCTCCTGGGCAAACCATCTCTCAGATTAAGTTTGCTAGCTATGGATGGCCTCAAGGAAGATGTGGATTCTTCCAACAGGGGAAATGTCATGCCCAGAAGTCTTGGGATCCTTTCCAAAGGGTAAGCACTCACTGCTCTCACTCAACCAATCCAATTAATCAGTTGAGTTTCATTTATAACTTTTGCTTCATGAGACTAACATGAGGAGTCTCTTGCAGAACTGTCTTGGAAAGCAATCATGTGAAGTAGCTGTGGATCCTGCAAACTTTGGAGGGGACCCATGTCCAGGTAGCCCAAAGAAGCTTTCAGTTGAGGTTCGCTGCAGTTGAAGCCTTGAAAATCCACAGCAGCTAATCAAACAAATGAAATTCTGGTTCTCTTCACCTTGAATACATTAACCATTTGTTGCTGTCTATATAAGATTTCCAAACCTTCAGGCCTCTCAGATTTCCAAGGTGAAAGCAGAAAAGACAACATAGGCAATAGGGCTAAACGCATACGTAAATTGTAAAAATGTTGCAATCACACTTACTAAAGCGTACTATTTGTAACAATAATTAAGAAATGCAGTAAAACAAATAAGAATTATTCTTTGTGCCAAGTTTATGACTCGAGCTCTTAATGGGCTCGTCAACGTCTTCGCCACGTTTTAACATTTCTTGCCCTTGATGCTGCCACCTCTCCAATCTGCCATGGAGGATCCACCAGCATAACATTTCCATTTTCAACAACATTAAGCTGGATCATGCTCTTGATAAACTTCATCAAATGCCTGCTTGCTCCCAAATGACCTTGCAAAATAATATCCATTCCACCTGTTTCATTCTCAATAATGAAGCATCCATCCTCTAGCCTATCAGGGACAAAACGTACTTAATTCATGATACTTGGAATTAGCTGAGCAGAAGCCACTAACTTGCTAATCATACTTGTTTCCAAAGCTATAATCTTCCATAACGTCACAACACTCGGTCCGTAGTCATTTATAACTCTCTCATGAACACCTGAGTCTATTTGTTTCAGAGCCCAACAACTCTGATATTTTAGTCAAACTCTCAAACGGCAGATCCTGATGAGATTTGTTATCAGGGCTCAACATCCAAGCAATGTACCTCGCAGCAGCAGGTTGTTCCATGTCTCTTGTTTGTCCAAATTGGGTACTCCTATAAAGTTAATGTGTGCATTTTAGCTGAAAATTCTTTTGAACGAGAAACAAAATAAAACCAATCTGGAAAGCAGGCCCTGCCAACTGATCTGCAACATATCAAATACATTTTGGAAGTAGGATGAAGACACTAATTGACAAAGAGGTTTTCTTGTTTTATTTTTATTTTCATTTTTTTTGGATATTCACATGGAGTAAGAAATAAGACTACCAGAAAACTTTTGGGATGAGTTGATGCAACCTCCGCCATATGGCTCAAAGTTTGGACTGAATTGTTTCTTGACAGGACAAAGTGACAAACTAGCTTGTACTGTGAACTAATTGTTGAAAAATTGTCCTCAACAAGTGGTTCTTTCAGGGGAAATATGCGTTAGAAAATGACAGTTTTGACGAAAACTCTAATGTTATGCCCCACCATGTTGGTCTAAAAATGGCATCTGATAACACAGAAACTAATTCAATCAGAAACTCTACCATTGAACCTAGACTTCTGTTGCATAAGTAACAAAATGGATGTTATACAATTGTTAATCTGATGAGATAAATTTGATAGGAAATTAGAATGAAACAAAATGTTAAATATCCCCATAAATGTGGAGTATTGTCTTATAGAGAACAGTAACTTAGATGACAACATGATCAGAATTAGATAACTCATAATAAAAAATATATAAATAACTTGTTAAGGAAAAGTGATGATGACAAGCAAAAGAGAGAAGGAAAGCAATATTATCAAGTTGTTCAAAGTAGATCATCATATGAACCATATGGAAGTATCTGGCTAGCATATTAGCGGACATAAAGTGAAAGTCACAGAACAAATTAGCACAGGCCTTATGCATATGAACTGCACCAAATTTCCTAGATTAATTTCAAATCAGATAAGGTTATGTCAACATAAACCAATCATGTAGTGGAGCCCTTGTATGAATGGTTGATGTTGGAGAAAGCACCAATTGCAACACAGTGGAGAAAATCCAATCCTCTCATAAAATCCCTTGTTTTGAAAAAGGAAAAGTCTTTTCGTGGTGTCTTGCAAGATATTCAAATACAATGTTTCAATGTTAGTGGGTTAAGATGCTACTGCAGCAACCTGCAGAAAGCATGTCAGAAAAAAAAAAAAAACTGGGTGACACACTGAGAACAAGGCATGAGAAACAACCAAAGTTATGTTTCTACAGTTCTACCATTACATTTAATGAACAATTTTACAATGGGGGAGAACATGATATATTCTCAACACACTCTTTGCAGTTTGCATTGATAAGGAGAGATGGCTGAGTGGTTGATAGCTCCGGTCCTGAAAACTGGTATAGTTCTTTGCCAACTATCGAGTATGGGGCAAAAGGATCTGATGCAAGTTGGAGCTAAGGATTGACAGAAAGCTAGGGTTTTTCGTGCTTCTCCCTTCTTATCCTTTTCTAAGGAACTAAGGAGTTAAAGATATCTCGCTTAAGGAGATATCTAGTCTTCGTTTCGCCAAATTGTCAGCCCTTCGCAGCCTTTAATTCATTGGAATCACTAGTGATCGCAGATCAGGATGCCAGCTTTGCAGCTATTTTGGAGTGGGGTGATTCTCCTAAGAATAAGAAAGAGTAAAGCCTTCATTTTTGCTATTAAGCTCTATGAGAGTAGTAAGAGCTGATAAGATCACACATTTGATAAGTCTCACTGACCCTCTTTAGCTAGTCTTATGCCATTCGTCGAGAAAACTAGTGTTTTCTGAATTATATGAAGCCAGTAAGCAAACAGCAAATCTGTAGGTATTTAAACCTGAGTATCCGGGAAAAAGTTGAATATTTGATGGAAGAATTGGGGATCCTTTTGAACAGCAAATGCTGGAAGATGAGCTTTAAAGCTTGAACTTCCACTTTCAAGAGTCAGAAGAAGAGCGGATGGCACCAGTCCTGATTGATAGATGGTAGATGCAACGGGAAAAAAATCCACCAGCAGCAAATATCAGTGTTAACTCATGGTCGTTAAGGGAGAATCGTCTGGACAGGCAGCAGTGGTTCTTCTATCAGTTGATTTAACATTCAAAACAAGCATTGACAGGACCAAATATCTACAGCGGGAAGCTGAAACCATGAATCTAGCAGCAGTACATAATAGCAAATAAGAGGGCACCCCTACAAAACAGAGAACAAGAAACAAACACATAAAGAACAAAAAAAACAACGCTGAAATGTTTAACCAACTCAATGGATTATTTCAATCTCAAACATAGACGAGGAATGATCACTCAAAATTATTCGTCAAAGCTCCTCTGTATGAGATATTAAGAAAATATCATTTAGGGGTTCATAAAGAAGGGGATAAGGACGAACAGTGATGTAACGTTAAGTCATTAATGTCTCCTTTGGTTAAGCCCTTTTTTTTTCTCATGGAAAAGGGAGAAAATGCAAAATCAACCAAACCGTAAAGAACTCAATTATCACTAGAACGCACACGACAAAGGGGAGTTCATCATGTTCGTGAAATTATGACAGAACATCATTAACAACTTCAACAATTTCCATGCAGTCCAGCTGAAAATGGAGGAAATACATAAAAATATATTAGAGAGAAGAAAGTTTGCGGAGGACAGACCTGTGGCGCAGTGAAGCACACATGAGGGAGAGAGCGGCATTAAAACCCTAATCTCAGTATTGTCTCTGAGATTGAGAGGTTGATCTAGCATTGAGATGGAGACAACAATGGAATAAGAATCAGTTTCTTATTGATTATGTGTTGGTGAAGCGTTAGTTAGGGTTTGAAGAAGAGATTAGTTACTTCTGCAATGCCTAATTGTTAGGAGAACCACAGATGAGATGATTGCCGCCAACTTTCCCGCCATACAGGAAGTGCAGTGCTACCAATGGGCCAATATTGGGCCTAAATCCAGGACACAAGGCCCAATGCATAACTTAGCGCCTTAGCCTTGTTTTTTCTTTTAGATTGTTATGAAAAAGATTTCAAATCGGATTAATGGATGATATTAAAAATATTATATAATTTTAATAAGGATTATTAAATATTAAAATTTTATTATTAATTTTCAAATTAGATCATTTTAAAAATAATTATCAAAATGATAAATATTAATTGATATTAAATTCAACTTTTATTTTTAACAAATAGAAATAGAAAAAAAAAATCCTTCTATGTTGATCCATTTTATAAAAAAAAAATTGATTAAAAAATGGGAGAATTATACTTTCAATAAAAATTTAACAATGTTATTAAGAACAAAAATTTTGTGATCTATTAAATTTAAAATATAATATCAATTATTTAATTAGAAATTAACTTTATTTTTTACTAATTTAATTAAATTCAAACTTACTTTAATAATCAATTTATAATACTTTTTACCTTATAATTTAAAATAACACACTCAAATTTTATGTAAGCTAAAAAATATTAAATGTTTAAATTTGATTATGAATTATATTAAAAATATTATAGAATTTTTATAGAGATTACTAAACATAAATTTTAAATTTAAATCATAATGATATTAAAATATAATTATAAAAAATATTTTAAAATTTATTTTTATAGCATCATGATCGAAATAGAGTTGTGTTATGATTGATCAATTCTGTAAGGAAAAAAATGCGAGGTGGTTGATGTCTAGAACACTCATTTCGACGCTTAAATCAATAATTTGAAAAATAAAATGAGTATAAGAAATTACTTATAATTTAAAAGTAGCGTAAGAATTGTATATTTTTATTTCTGTTATCATAAACTTTTATATTATAAAAAAATTGAATTAATTATAGTTTTTTTTAAAAATTAGATCGATCTCGACTAATTGATAGAATCCTATAATTACAAGCGTAATGTAATTTGTTTTATTATTTCTTATTAACAGTAATTTTATATGAAAATTCAATTTATTTAAGAAAAAAATGAATTTTAATGAAAAATTGAGTATTACGATATTCAAATTTTCCGAATGACGCGCATATCATACTTTTATTATATAATTTTGTTTTATCATATAACATTAATATTAATGAAATTAAAAAGTATAAATATGAAAGTCACGTACAAAACAATGAGGACAACCAGAAAAGACTGACAAGAAGAGATACAATACATGACATTAACATCAGATGATTTGTACTAAAATCTTTTCATTTAAAGTGTCTCTACTACTACCTCAATTTGAAGACAAATCCATTAGTCAATCTTTACTATTGCTAATTATTAATTTCAAAATCAATTCATAATTCCTTTCAAGCCCCACAACCCATAATTATTAATTTTCAAAGAAATGCTTATATAGTATATCAGCATAAATATCTAAGAGTTAGAGCGTGTGAACTTTTTAAATTTGACTATGAAGCGTCATAATTACAAAGAGGAGATGATGTTCATGCTTGTTCTTATCATTAAGGCTTTTGTTTTAAAGTGGTAGTTTTTTGGTTATGGTTAAAAATGGTGGACCACTCACATTATACATTTGATTCAAAGGACAAATCTAAGACAAGTAGATTAGATCTGCCTAATTTCTTCCTTTATAGCAGGGTGAGCATTGGATTAAAGAATTAAGCTAATCTAATCAAAATTTTAGTTTATTTTTAAAATTAAATTGAGTCGAAATTAAAATAATAATAATAAAATAAATAATTATTAAAAAAGAGAGATTATCACATGATACATGCAACAAAAGGTTTATGGTAGATGATGATAAAACTAGACTAATAGAAAAGAAGTAAGAGAACTTCCACAATTGAGTTAAGAAATCACCACTAGGGCAATGAAAAGAGTTTTCTTATCGAAATAGAAGATTTTTTTGCGATTAATATCGTCGTTCTTACACTAAAAAACCTTTAAAAATATAGAGAAACAAAAGCCTAAAACACAAGAAAATACAATTAGGCAGGTGATCACTAAGAGATTTCCCTCACAAACCACAACATGCAAAAATCAAACGAAAAGAAAAAAAAAAAAAAGAAAAAACCGTACAACCTCACTAAAATGGAGAAGGAGAAAACTATGATCGGATAGGAGAGGGCCGAGAGGCCACAAAATCAGCAGAGCAAAGGCTAACATATCTTAATAAGAAAAAAAGTAAATTATATTTTGATTTTGAGTTTTAGTATAATTAATAGATCAAATCTTATATTTTAAAAATCGAACATTTTAATCTTTTCATAATCAATCTGTCTAAATTAAAAGTGTGAAAACTTTTAAATGGATAAATTATACTTGAATCATTGATTTTAACATAATTAATGAATCAATCCATGTATTTTTTAAATCGTACACTTAAATTTCTATATGATCAGTCTGTTCTCATATAATATAATTTAAATATTTTTATTTTTTATTTTTTATTTAAAAAAAATATTTAAGTCTCTATTAACTTTTATATATAATATATCATTTACCCAATTTTTAACACTTTATTCTTCGATTTCTATTTATTAAAATACTTTAATATTTATAACTTCAAAATATTCAAAAAATACTTAAAATTTCAATTATTTTTAAGTGTTACCAAGTAATTTTTAAATATATTATAAACTTTTATAAAGATTATTTTAGGAATAAATTGTATTTTTAATAAAAGTTTGACTATTCACTGGATTTAAACTAATATCTATAATGAATGAAAAAATTATAATTTTAGACGGATTAAATGTAAATGAATTTAAGAATTTAATTTTAAAAATATAAAAAATGATCCATCAATTACGCTAAAACTTATAAATCAAAATATAGTTTATACAATATAAAATTTTCATTATATTGTAAAAAATTTAAGTATTCATGAGGTTATTTTAGATATTTGAAATGTTTACTTTTTTTTTTATCAATGAAATTATTGATAAAAATATCTTTAATTTAGACGGAGTAATTATATAGAAATTTAAATGTTGAATTTTAAAAATATTGAAATTAATGTGTTAATTACATTAAAATTTAGATATTAAAATATAATTTACTCAAAAAAACTCAAAAACAGTTTTCGAGAGAGAGAGAATGTGATTTGGACTTTCAAAGATTTTCTTTTTTAAAAGAAAAAAAGCAAAGGGATCGGTTTAATTCTAAAGATCTTGGACATGAATACTGAGGTGGAATTTGGAAATTGATGAATGGGTTCCACAATCTCCATAATTTCAAAAAAGGAAGATGATTAAAACCATTCAACTAAATAACTGAAACTTTTTAATATTTTCACTTGTTAAATGAAAAGCAACGACCAAAGATTAATTAAAAATTTAACATGATAAGTACTAGGTCTAATTAATTAATTAATTAATACCATCATCAATTTGAAATGCTCTTCTTTTTCTTTTCTTAGCACATCAGTGTCAACTTTTGATCACTTTAAAGCTGCGTGCGCTTGATTAACTTTTGCAGTTTATTTTTTCTTTTACAAATTAAGCATAAAGAAATCAGAATTAGGAGGTGTTGCACTTCTACTCCTAATTTGTTGAAATAAATACATAATATTAAATATTTATTGATCTGCAATTTAGAAAAAGTTAGATTTTAAGTGTATATGAGTAAGGTTGATCTGAATGGGTTATATTCCTCTTTTATATTCTTTTTTTGCTTGTCCTCTAGTGATACATAATCATCACCCGGCCACGACAAATAAACACTATTTGTCGTTATCATACAGAACCGTATATACAGGCGTATCTGCCGTTCACTATTGTGAGACAACAATTTAATTCTCTTCTGACGTTCATACCGATAGAATCACACTTACTCTTTTGGACCTGACTCTCCTACAAAGACTAAATCTGTAACAGCCCGGAAACCGAACCATTACCGGCACTAGGATCCAGATCGGCTTAAGGCCGCCGGGACCCGTAGTAAGCCTACTATGACCTCTGTGTACCTGTGAAACCTCATACATGATCATACATTTTCTTTAAAAATTTAACACTTTCTTTCTCATTTCTTTTCCAGGGCTTACCCTGTGCATGGCTTTCATCACATACATCTCATAAAACATTTACATAAAAAGATCATGTATACACAAGGGTAACTAGTCAAGCACAATCTATACACTGTCTCTTTATCATACATGTCCACACGAGCTATTACAAACTATGTACTCTTCATGTACCCTGCTGACTTCCCTCTGGACTCTGAACCTGCAAAACTGGGGTTAAGGGAGTGGGGTAAGTGAAGATCCTGAGTTTCTATGATGATTTTTGAAGGTTTTATGAAGTTTGTGGGTAGTATGCATGTTTAGGTTTAAGGGAGGTTTTTGGTGTTACAGCATGATTAAGTGTTTGCTGATGTTGTTTGGGGTTTTAGGTTAGTTTGGACCCCTTTGTGCATATATATGTGCATATATATGTGTATATGCTAGTTGGGAGTAGTTGATATGCATGTGGTAGGATTTTGGGCAAAGTTTGCATGAAGCAGAGCAGGTTCTGCCCTTCGGGCAAAACCAGGTTCGGCCGCCGAAGGAAGGTTCGGCCGCCGAACCCTTTGTGGAGGCAGTTTCGGCTGCCAAAAGTTGCCCCCGAAAGCTAGGCTTTCGGTTTAGAAAGGGACTTTCGGCCGCCGAAAGAGGAAGTTCGGCCGCCGAAAGTGTGTGAGTTTCGTCTCTGGACGAGACCTTCGGCCGCCGAAGGTGCCGCCGAACATGCATGAGTTTCGTCTCTGGAGTGGGGTTTCGGCCGCCGAACCTGCCGCCGAAAGTGCCCTGTCCAGCCTTCTTTTGCATGTTTTATGTGATTGTTTTAGGAGCTTTTAGAGGGGTTTGGGGAGATTAGAAGAGATGTTTATGTGATAGTTTGATCCTTCATATAAGTCCACCTGTGTAGGAACGGACCAGAGGAATCAGAGTGGTCAACAGTGAGCACAGTTCAGAACCTGCAGAGTCAGTTCAAAGAGAGTCAGAGGTGAGGGGAACTAACTGTAATGTTTTAATATGCGAAATGGATATTTTATCATGTTTCATGCATCATGACTATGCTTTAGGTTGAGTGCATTAGTAAACACGAATATGGCGCATTGCATCTATCCTTGTACTTGGCACTGCTCCTTGTACATTGCTTCTATGATACGGTATGGACCTAGTTTTGGATTCATTAGCCCTCCAGGAAAGACCTGGAACAGTCCTACGGGGACCAGGCACATGGTACCAAGGTACCCCAGATGATGTGGAGTTCTGGAACAGCCCTGCGGGGACCAGACTCAATTTGAGGGAGTTTGATCCGTCCTACTGAGATGATGTGATTTACTTGTGATGTGATGCATTTCATGAGAGCATGTCTTATTACCTGTTTTTATTTACTCACTGGGCTCTAGTAGCTCACCCCACTCCCTTAACCCCAGTTTTGCAGGTTCAGAGTCCAGAGGGAAGTCAGCAGGGTACAGGAAGAGTACATAGTTTGTAATAGCTCGTGTGGACATGTATGATAAAGAGACAGTGTATAGATTGTGCTTGACTAGTTACCCTTGTGTATACATGATCTTTTTATGTAAATGTTTTATGAGATGTATGTGATGAAAGCCATGCACAGGGTAAGCCCTGGAAAAGAAATGAGAAAGAAAGTGTTCAATTTTTAAAGAAAATGTATGATCATGTATGAGGTTTCACAGGTACACAGAGGTCATAGTAGGCTTACTACGGGTCCCGGCGGCCTTAAGCCGATCTGGATCCTAGTGCCGGTAATGGTTCGGTTTCCGGGCTGTTACAGAGTGGTATCAGAGCACACGGTTCGTATGGTCGGACCTATAGAGAAAGAGGGGCTCATAGAGGTGTAGTAGGTCAAGCACAATAGGAAAACATGTCCACTAGGATAGGATGTTCGTCCTGTCTACATGATGATGATGTGAAATGCCATGCTATATACATGTGCATTATGATATATGATGAATATGTGCTTATGTGCTATGCTATATGTTGTTTTTCAGCGAGTTAAGATGCGAGGAACTCGTCGATCAGCGAGATTGACTAGAGTCCCATCAGTAAGTGAGGAACCAGCTGCTCGTCCTCCTGCTTTGCCAAGAGCAAGGACTCACAGGTCAAGCGGGGAGGGAATGTCACAAGACCCTAGAAGGTCTTCTGACGAGAGCAGCAGAGGAGTAAACAGAGGAGGAAGATTAGAGGAAGAAAGAGAAGCTAGGGGTGCTGAACAGAGTAGAGATGTAAGTATGGGTGTAGGAAGTTCAGAAGAAGGTATGGGGGAGGCACAGGGAGGTGCACAGGCCTCGGGATATGGCTATCCACCCTTTCCACAGGGCCCAGGGTATCCGATGGGAGGTACGTCGGATTACTCCAGCTTTGCTCCATATCCACCCTACATGCCCTACATGCCTTATCCATCCTTTTATCCACCCTATCCCATGTATCCACCTCCACCTTATCCAACAAGCTCAGCACAATCTGAACCTAGAGAAACAGTACCTCCACCACCACCACCTGAACCAGTAGCCCCTGTTGTTGAAGTACAGCAACCCAGTTCTTCAGGGGGAAGTAAGGTGAAGATGACAGAGTACTTGAAGTTGGATGCCCCTAAGTTCAATACAGGAGATGATCCCTTTGAGTATCTCAGTGCAGTGAGAATGATAGCTAGTGAGTTGGGAGCTGATGATCAGAGGGCCATTGAGATGGCAGGATTCACATTAAAGTGCAAAAAGGCGAGAGAATGGTTCAAGCATTATGTGGAGTCCGGAATCGACAATATGACATGGGAAGAGTTCGCCAATGAATTTGCAGGGTGGGCTTTTCCTGATAGTTCCAGAGAGATGAAGATGGTGGAATTTGAACAGTTAAGACAGACGGAAGGGATGAGTGTTGATGCGTATACTGACAAGTTTTTGAGTTTGTTTCAGTATGTGGGCTAAGCGTACGATACTGAGAAGAAGAAAGCGAGGAGATATGCCATGAGGGTACACCCTCGGTATTTCTCTTTGATCCAGGCAGCTGATAAAGAGAGTTTTCACTCTATAGTTGATGCAGCAAGAATGATGGAGGCAAGTGTCACTTTTCAAGAGACAGCTAAGCGGCAGATGACACAGTCCTCAGGTTCGAAAGCTACTGAAGGAGCTTCTTCAGGAGATAGGAGAGGAGAGAAGGAAAAAGGGAAGAAGAAGAAATTCTGGGGCAGAGTGAAATCCAGTTTTGGCATGGGTAGAAGCTCAGGTTCTGGCACAAGCAGCCAAGTATGTAAGAAATGTGGAAGACTACACCGAGGAGTTTGTCTGTTGGGGACTTCAGCCTGTTTCAGATGTGGGCAGGAAGGACATATGGCACGGGAATGTCCTCAGGCGACTTTGGTTGCACCGTCTCAGCAGATGACTTCTGGCAGTGTAGCACAGCCAGCAGCTTCAGCCGTACCACAGAGCAGTGGTAGAGGCAGAGGAAGAGGGTCAGCCTCTTCATCAGGGATGGGTTCCCGAGGTGCAGGTCCGTCAGCCCCAGCACGGATTTTCACCCTGACTCAGCAGGAGGCAGACACTTCGAACACGGTGGTGTCAGGTAATCTCATCATTGGGAGTTCAGAGGTGTATGCTTTAATGGACCCCGGTGCTTCTCACTCTTTCATTTCTTCTAGAGCTGCAGAGAGGTTGGGTCTGATGGTGTCTGAGTTAGAGTGTCCTCTATGGGTCAGTGGACCCAAATGTGATCCATCTTTGGCAGAGTCAGTCTGTCGGTTCAGTCCAGTGTGCATAGAGAGTAGATACCTTCCAGTTGACCTGGTGGTTCTAGAGTTGACAGATTTTGATGTCATTCTAGGGATGGACTGGTTATCTACGTATGATGCTACCCTGAACTGTAGAGACAAGGTAGTTAGTGTCAGAGACCAGGATGGGTCAGAGTGTGTCTTCAGAGGAGACAGGAGAGGGACACCTAGGGGTTTGATATCAGCCCTCCAGGCTCGTAGGATGTTAAGGAAGGGGTGTCAGGGGTTCCTAGCTTATGTGAGAGAGCTAGACAGTCAGGTTAGGGAACCATCCTCAGTACCAGTTGTGCGAGACTTCCCAGATGTGTTCCCGGAAGAGCTTCCAGGACTCCCACCGGATAGGGAAATAGAGTTCAGAGTCTGGTACTGAGGATGCCCAATGCCAGACCGATCTCTATTCCTCCCTACCGGATGGCACCAGCAGAGTTGTGAGAGTTGAAAGAGCAGTTACAAGATTTGGTAGCTAAGGGTTTCATCCGCCCGAGTACCTCACCCTGGGGTGCTCCAGTATTATTTGTCAGAAAGAAGGATGGACCTCTTAGCCTTTGTGTCGACTACAGACAGTTGAACAAAGTCACTATCAAAAACAAGTATCCTTTACCCAGGATCGATGATCTATTCGACCAGCTGGCAGGAGCAGGTTGTTTTTCTAAAATAGATCTGAGATCCGGATACCATCAGTTGAAGATCAGGGAAGGAGATGTATCCAAGACTGCTTTCAGAACCAGATATGGGCATTATGAGTTCCTTGTGATGCCGTTCGGGTTGACTAACGCCCCTGCAGCATTCATGGATCTCATGAATAGAGTTTTCAGGGAGTACTTGGATCGTTTTGTGATCGTCTTTATTGATGATATCTTGGTGTACTCCAGGAATGCAGAGGAGCATGCCCAGCATCTGCGTCTAGTGCTTCAAACCTTGAGAGAGCATGGCTTGTATGCCAAGTTCTCCAAGTGCGAGTTCTGGCTAAAGAGCATTGCCTTTTTGGGACATGTAGTATCAGAGGAAGGAATAACAGTAGATCCCAAGAAGGTAGAGGCAGTAGCCAACTGGCCTATACCCACGACAGTGACAGAGATTAAGAGTTTTCTGGGTTTGGCAGGCTACTATAGGAGGTTCGTACAGGACTTCTCGAAGATAGCTGCTCCTATGACCAGACTGACCAGAAAGAGTACATAATCTCAATCTGAATATCAATGCTCAGCGGTCATCACTTATCAATTATAATATTATAAAATAAGAAAAAGAAAAATAAAAATAAAATATACAAAATTTAACGTGCTTCGACCATAAAATCTACGATTATAAATAAAATAAAAATAAAAATAAAATTTTATTGTGATAAAAAAATATAATATAATATTTCAAAACTCTCATACCTTAATTTTAATGTATTTCTTGTGAAGCAAGTAATATTGATTCAACTAGCTTTATAACTCCAGTTTACTGTGACTGTATCTCAAATCAGAAGGTTATCAAAAATGAAGAAAAGCTTAGCAAAATCAAAAGGATTCATTCCTAAATGGTTAAAAAATAGAAAGTGAATGAGAAAGAGTGTAGAAAGAGAGAGTTGATAAAGAAGGGAAGGAGCACAAAGAACTTGCCTAAAAACAAAAAGAAAAACAGAAACAAAGGTGATGATAATGATGAATTAGAGAGGGGGAAAAACAGAGGGGGTCCAGGTAAAAAATAATTAAGCTGTGGGATATGAAGATTCTCATTTCATTTGTTTGTTTATGAAACAGACAAGGACTGGGTGACAGATTGGTGGTGTGATCTCCAAAATCATCTAAGAGTGATTCAAAAAAAAAAAAAAAAAGTGGGCCCTTCCAGTGTTTTTGGGAGGATAGTAGAGTAGAGTCTACCTGGCAAAAATCTTACAATAATGCAGTCTCTAGGCATAGGTCTCTTGATTTTGACCATGCTCCATGTCTTCATAGAAAACACCACATAAGTACCAAATCCAAAGTTTAAGAAATTAAGATAGATTTGGAAACTATTTTGTATTTTGTATTTATTCATTCATTTATTTAGTATATTAATGTAATTAAACGTTCCACAAAATCTCAATTATTACCAACATGTAGGGACCAATGATGGAGGCTTTGTAATCTCTAGAATGAACTTAAAAAAATTGATAATTATTAAATAACGAATTCATAGGTTGATTTGAGTTTCATATCAATTAAGATGTGTGTAGAATCAGAAACTTTTGTCACAGTGGTATGGTAAAATCAGTGAAACGACTCTGACTCTAGTGTCGTAATTGCGTGTGATATTAGCTTTGGAGGAAAAAATAATATTTGGTAATGGACAGTCATTTTCTGTCTTTAGCAAGCAGAGTAAGGATTTGGTGTCTGCAGATAAATCTAATGGGTACCAAGTGGGTCGGCCATTGGTGTTTCTACACTAAAGCAAAGTTAAAAAAACTGTCTTAGTGTATGTCTTCTTGCTGCATTTGCCTTGGCTATCAACGTTTGCATGAATGGGACCTATCATTGTGATGGGTCCCTCTTAAAGATCAAATCAACGCAATCAGATCACCATCACCTTCTCTAGCTATGTCTCATTGTTAAGGACATTTTTGAAAACCACTATGATTGAACCATCTCCATAAGCTACAATTCCATGCAGGAGGTGTACGATAAGAGAGAACTATCCACATTTTCATCATGTGAATCATATAAGCCTGTATGCGCAGGTGATTTGATTGTCCAAAGTTGTCTATACCCTAATCTCCAATTCTATGTTTTTGATTTTCGTGTTGAAGCAAGGGCTTGTTTGGATTTGCGAGCACAACTGCATTATGGCCAGAGAAAGAAAGCTACTTCTGAAGGGACTCCAAGCTGGAAAGAGCCGGATTTAGCGGATCCTGTCTAAGCAACAAACACTTAACCACAAGTGGGGATCCAAAGTTTTTCTATCTTATGTTTCTTTTGCTTTAACCTTTGGAATATTCAATGCAAAATACAATCTTTGAATTGGGTTTTTGCTCTAAGAGTCTAAAATCGAAAAGGGCAAAAAAAAAAAAAAAAAAACTTAAACAGAGAGAATTATGCCATAGAAAATATAAAAGAAGCTTCTTTTAATTCAGGCAATACATCTAAAAATGTCCCCATCTATCTCTTTCGTCCCTCCCTAATTTTTCTTCTTTGCTTCCACTCATTACTCGTTTAACTTTATAGAAAGAGAAAGAAACATGTTTTAGATGGAAAATAGAAAATGGGAAGAAAAAAAAATCACCAAAATAAGTGTCTAACAAAATTTTAAATTATATATATATATATATTATTTTTATAGTACTAAGTGTCTAAACCCCAACACAACGATAGTGTTGGAGAAGCCTGTCGGCTTCTCTAAGGCCACTAACATAAGCACCATGGGTAGTAGAATAGTGAGTTCTATGCGTTGCCTCCCCTGCAAATAGAATTTGAAGTGGAGGACACCCTGCAGATTCATGGCTGCCAAGCTTAACAGGCAATGGCTCTGCTAATGAATCCATATCATCTCCACTTGATCCAACTGCTACATAACTGTAAGATCCCAAGAACAGAGGATCACTCCCCCATTTGCTCTTCAAAACCTTGCTGAATTTCAATTCATTTCCATTTGAGCTTCCCACACTTCCATTGCAGAATTCAAGAGAATTTCCATTAACTTGCTTCTGGGGTGATTGTAAAAAGCTAGATATTGATGCTGAAACCCCATTAATAATCTCTTCATCACTCAGTGATTCAAGCTCAACAGCTTCTTTTCCGGCAAACCAAGACAGCAACACGCTAGAGTTCTTGTAAATTGGACATATTGAAGCTGTCCTTCTCATCCACCAAGGTATCTTCTTATGCCTCAACTCTGAGTCTGCTCGATGAAAAGCCATTTGCAAGAAGGGAAACTTGCTGCAATCTTCGTCTTCACCAGCATGGTTTGAACTCAATTGCAAAAATAGCTTGTTAACAACGCCATATCCAAGCTTTGTTATAGCCTGAGTCTTGAAAAATGGAAGAGGTGGACTGAACATACCTGAATCTTGACTGATTCCGGCTTTAAGTACTCCCAGTGATACTGTGACCACAACATGGTCGCAGCACATAACCGATCCATCGCAGAAATGTAGCTTCACTGGCCTATTCGCATACCCATTTTCCATTGATTGTTGAGCCTCAGGTTGCCATTCGATTCTTGCCACCTTCTTGCCTAATTGGATTAGACCCTTGGGCAGAACAGAAGCCAGTGATTCGATTATGCTTAAGTAGCCTTTCGCAATGGTGATTTCTTCGCCTGGAAACATCCGATACTCACTTTCTGCATCAAAATCTAGAGTCTGGAGATCTCCTGCAGAAGTATAAGTCCTTTGTGCATTTTCATGCATTGCAAAATTGGATTCCTCTAGCAACTTTTTGCTGCAATTGCCATACCCTTTCATCTTTTCTTCTTCATCTTTCACAGAATCCCAGTAAGCAGACAAGCCTTGTCGGAGAAAAGCACCAACACTCAGCTTACTAGAGACACCACCATTGCTTTTACAGGTCTTATATGCTTTAGCTGCAAGCTTGTAGAAATCAACTCCTTGAGAGTTTTCCCTGCTTTCAATCAATTTCCCCTGAGAAAAATCCATCAGGTTCTTGAAAAGAGTGGATATGGACTCAACCAGTGATTGATTGAGCTCAAACCCACCTTCGACTACAGTCTTTGGCTCGTCCATGTATCCATCCATGCACTCCCATGGCTGCTCAGACTCAAGGGAATTGATTTGTTGAGCAATTTTGTGAACTGGGCTGCCTCCAATGCCATGGATCCATGTTGCTCCCATCTCTATCCGGTCACCACCAAATTCAGAAGTGTTGATTCTGCCACCAATTCTGTTGCCACCTTCCACAACACAGAGCTCAAACAAGTCTTTTGAGCTAGCAGAAGTGTAGAGCTTGTTTGCAGCCGTGAGACCAGCCATTCCTGCTCCAATAATCACAACTCTTGGCTTCTTCGCCACCATTGTTGCTAGGTAGCAAGATTCAGCAGCACAAAGAAAGGAAAGATGACAACAACCAGAAACAGAGGGAAAAGGTAGAAAAGAGTGCAGAAAAGAATCTGTGAGGTGATATTGAATTACTGATATGAAGAAATTTATAAGAGAAAAGGGTGTGTGTCTGCTGCTTCTTTTTACATAATTTATTTATTTATTTTTCTCTAATAAAGACAGGGCACTACTTTTCTTGAATATTAGTAAATATTTGCTGATACCCAAAAGAAAACCACTCTCTAAAATCATCTCCCTAGGGTTTCTCAGTGCCATTTATAACATCAGAGTCCCAATTAATGTCAATTGTGGAAGCCATTTTTTACTGCTAGGGCAAAAAATTGAAGCTATGAAACGGTAACTAACGGCGAAGAAAATGAAATTATTATGCAGATGGGGAAGAACAATTAAAGGTTGATAGTGCCTTTCACCAACCAGCTCACATGTAAAATGGGCTATGGACGGCCCACCAGCTGATCAATTCATTCGTTCTGATCAGTTGATGGGCAATCGTTGGATGGGTCAAACCCATGTAAATTGTAATGATCCCAATCTAGAGTTGACCAATAATAACTGTAAATAATAATAATAATAATAATAATGCAAAGGAAATAATCATTATTGAGCTTTTTTTATTTTAATTTTCTTTAATCCTTTTATGCTTCAAATAATTGAATTTTGGAGCAATATGAGAGTAGTGGTACTCGTCTTTATGTATATAAACATCCACTAGATCATATATATTAAAAATAATTTTCTAATTAATATAAAATAATATCTACAAAGATCATATGCACTCTTCAATATTATTTAAATATTTCTATATATTTATATTACAATTATAACATTTAATTGATCGCACTCACAGATTTAATCTGATCATAAATATATTTGAATAAATTTAAAAAAATTTATATTTTCATAAAAAAAGAAAATAATAATAATTATTAAATTTATATAAAAAAAACATTTAATTGATCAAGTAATTATTAAAAAAGAGCTTTTGATATTTTAACTTTTAACTTCCATGAAAAACAAAAGCTTCTCAAAAGAAAAAAGGAAATACCTTTTATTATTATTAAATTTATATAAAAAGAAAAAGAAAAATTCCACAAATTTTTTAAACAGAAAAAAAAGGCATTATCATATAATTAAAAAAAAAAAAGAATAACTTTACCTTAAATGGACCAGATAGAACCTCTTCAAACTCTGGTGAAATAGAACTATTTAAACTATATTAAAAATTTTAATTAATAATGTTTTAACTGTTAAAATGAAATTTAGAAAATAAAATGCTAAAAATTTAAATTTTTTATTAAATTCTCTTAAAAATTAGATCATATCTCAACCAGCCAATAAAAAAATTATTTATAATAGAAAAAAGTTTAATATGAAAAGTTATGAAAAAATTTTAAAAAATAATGAAATTGTAAAATTAACTCTTAAACGATCAGAATTTTCGTTTTGAACTTTGTGACTAGACCTATGGTACTCATCATACTTTTGAAAGTCATGCGTCTCGAAATTTTTTTTAAAAAAAATTATTGTGGACCTCCAATTGACATCGGTAGTAGAAGTTAGGCGTGGTCTAAATCTGCTATAAAATTCAAAACTAATTACTCTGTATCATTCTCCTCTACTTGTAAAGAATTTGATCTCGAATTATCATCAGCAGCGTAGCACTGAAATAGATCCGTCACGTTAAACGCCTTGAAAATTTTCATATAACTTAGGAGATCAAACATATAGACATTATCATTAATCTTCTGAATAATCCGAAATAAACTAATCTTCTTTGAGTCAAGTTTTTTCTGTCCCCCACCACGTTCCTTGTGCAGATACACCATAACTTCATCACCGATATTGAAGGACTTGAAATGCCTATGTTTATCAACTGCAGCTTTATACTTGTCATTGGCTTCCACAAGACATTGTTGTACTAGTTTGAAAACGTCTACATGCTAATTTGCTAAGTTGTTTGCTGCAATACTTGAAAACCTATAGAAAGGACAATAAGATCAACTGTATGTGCTGATATTCTCTTGTACACAACTGTAGAGGATGATATCTTTGTAGAGCTGTGGACAGAATTATTGTAAGCAAATTCTGCTTGGACAAGATAATAATCTCAAGCAATTTTCTTATTACTGCAAATGCAATGCAGATGATTGCTAAAAGTGTGGTTCACCATTTCAGTTTGGCTATCAGTTTGAGGATGAGCAGCACCACTGTATCGAAGTTCAGTCGCAAAACACTTCCATAAAGTCATCCAGAAGTGGGCTAAAAACTTCACATCTTTGTCAGAAGTAATGGTCTTAACAATACATGTAAATGAACAATTTCCTAGAAAAACAGTTTTGCAATATGAGAAGTATTATTAGATTTCTTGCAAGGAATGAAATATATTATTTTGGAGAACTTGTCAACGATAACAAAAATGGAATCAGATTCACGTTGAGTACATGGAAGATCAAGAATAAAATCCATAGTCAAGTCCTCCCAAGGGTATTCTAGAATAGGTAATGGAGTATATGAGCCCGTATTCTGGATATGACCCTTTTGAGTTTGACAAACTGAGCACCTCTGTACTATCCGTCCTGTATTCTTTTTCAATTATGGCTAATAAAAATGCTCCTCTAAACCAATAATAGTCTTGTCACGCCTCAAATGACCACTCAAACATCCATCATGGACCTCTCGAATCAATTTTTTTCGTAGAGAATAATGAGAAATGCATAACCCATTCTCCTTAAAAATAAATCTATCATGTATCAAGAACCCATCAGCGGCTGATGAGTTTGGACCTTCGCCCATATATCAGCAAAATCATCATCTGCAACATATAAATCTTTCAAAAATTCAAAACTTATGACCTCTTGACTAACTGTAATCAACAAATTAGCCCTCCTACTCAAAGTGTCTGCTACCTTATTACTATGGCCAGTCTTATGTTTTATGACATAATGAAAAACTCCAAAATAAGCTGCCCATCTAGTATGCATTTTATTCACATGTTTTTTAGTCTTAAAGTGAATCAAAGATTGATGATATGTGTGAATAATCAATCTCAACTCCATAAGCATCACATTCAACCTCAAACAATTTATCAAAATTAGGTAGAGAAAGAATAAGGGCAAAAGTAAGTTTATCTTTAATCTCCTTAAAACTTTTGTTGGCAGAGTCAGTCCAAGTAAATTTATGGACTCTCTTTTTTTTCAAACAATCTGTAATAGGAGCAACGATACTGTTAAAATTTCAGATAAAACACCAATAGAAAGTAGCAAGTCTATGAAAGCTGTGAACTTATGTAATACTTCTATAAATAGGCCAGTTTCGTATTACTTCTACCTTCTTCTCATTAACATGTATCACTTCTGCACTAACAACAGATCCAAGAAACAGAACATGCTCCGTCATATAGATTCATTTTTTTTAAATTAATAACTAACTCATTTTCTTATAAGGTTGTCATGACTTGACGGATGTACTGTAAATATTTTTCTTCATTGCGACTAAAAATCAAGATGTCATCAAAATAAACAACCATGAATTTGCGTAAGAAATGATGCAAAACTTGGTTCATAAGCCGCATAAACATGCTAGGTGCATTCATCAAACCAAACGGTATAACAAGCCACTCATACAAGCCTTCTTTAGTTTTAAAGGTTGTCTTCCATTTATCTCCCTCCTTAAATCGAACTTGGTGATAGCCACTTTTAAGATCGATCTTAGAGAAGTCTTCAGACTCTGATAACTGATCCAACATGTCATCTAGGCGAGGAATAGGAAATTGATACTGAATCGTAATCCTATTGATGGCTCTACTATCCACACATATTCTCCAAGTTTCATCTTTCTTTAGAATTAATAAGGCAGGGACACCACAAGGACTAATGTTCTCCTGAATATGCCCCTTCTTCAATAACTCTTCAACCTGTTCTTGAAGGATTTTACTCTCTTTTGGGCTCATCTTGTAATGAAGCAGATTCAGTAATTTGGATCCAGGAATGAGATCAATCTGATGTTGAATATCTCGCAAAGGTGGAAGCTTTGAAGGTTCCTCCACTACCTTAGGAAACTCCTCCAACAGCTTTTTGACGGGTGGTGGTAAAGATAGTGCATCATCCACTTCTCCTTTTATGCTCACTAATAAAGCTAGTATGCCTCCAGACTTCTCAATTGCACCTGATAGCCTTTGCACTCCTGCAAAAATAGCAACAGCAGTTTTCCCTTCCGCTTTAAAATGTTTCGCAGAATTAGAAGGCAAAATA
Organism: Manihot esculenta; assembly: GCF_001659605.2. Classification (NCBI taxonomy): domain Eukaryota; kingdom Viridiplantae; phylum Streptophyta; class Magnoliopsida; order Malpighiales; family Euphorbiaceae; genus Manihot; species Manihot esculenta. The sequence continues at coordinate 30,751,906 of NC_035176.2, read as the reverse complement.
GTAATATTCTTCCGATTCTATATAAACATATATGAATTCTCCTTCCCTTTATGCAATGCATCAATATCAAACTGCCAAGGATGACCTAACAAAATTCCACAGCAATACATGTCCACAACATCACAATTAACAGATTTAATATAAGATTTACCAATTGAAATAGGCACTCTTTTAGATTCTATTGATTTCAATTGCCGGACCTTTCTTAATTCACCCAACTTTGTACAGCGAAGGGTGAGACTATGTAGGCAATTGCAGTTTCTCCACCAATTGCTTAACTATTAGATTCTTACAACTGCAACTATCTATAATTAGCCGGCAAATCACTTCTCTCACTCGACACTTCGTCTGGAAAATCTTTCTTCTTTACGTCTCATCCTCCTATTTCGTCGAGCATAAAATTTTCTTCACTATATAGGTAACCTCCCCATCTTCAGAACCAGTAATAAACCAATATCTTCATCTACTTCCTCCTCAGATTCAACCATCTCTTCAACGACATTAACCTGTTAACGATCATTATTAACTCCCCTGCATTCTAGAAAATTATTCGATCGATATCCAGATTGCCTGCAACGATAACATATGTCTTCAGTTGGTTTCTGATAAGGATTGGTTTTGCCTTCTTTGTCTGTTGTATTGATGACTGCCTTTCCCTTACTGTCTCGCTTTTCTTTTACATTATTCTAATGATTACCAGAATTTACAGCTCTAGAAGGCTGTCTACTGTAATTACCTCTATACTGCTGAATTTTGATCGAACTATAATTTCTATAATTAAAATTCTGATTAGACTGATGTCGAAACTACCATTCAACACGTTCTTTCGCTCTTTTCGCCATCTCATTGACATCTGTCAAAGTGAAAATCGCAGCTACTCCCATCATACAACGAATTTCGTGATTCAGTCTCCTCTGATAATGAGCAACCTGCTGGACTTCGTTCTCACAGTTATCACACCTCACTTACAACCGTAAAAACTCCTCTGTATATTTATTCACCCTTCGACTTCCTTGAATACAGTCATGATACCGATTATATAAAAAATGGGTGTGATCACTAGGTAAGAACCAATGTTCAATCATCTGCTTCATCAACAACCAGTTTCATATAGGTTCCAGCTTCCTGTGATAGCATTCATTTTGAACAGAATTCCACCATGCTGCTGCACTACCCTTTAATTTGTAAGCAATAATTGCAACCCTTTGATCCTCCTTTATATTTGTAACTTCGAAAAATCGATCAACCTCCATTAACCAATCAAGGACAGATTCTACATCCAACGAACAAAAAAAGTTTTGAAGGTCTATCTTTATTTTGTATCTTTCGCGATAATCTTGTTGAAAATTTGCGATTACAGGATTTGGAACTGGCTGTGGGTGTTTGGTTGTGATAGGTTGGTTATTACCCCATTATAGGGCTAGCTGTCCGATCATCTCCCTCAATTCTGCCAAGGATGCCTTAATTGCAGCGAGTCGCATCTCTTGATTATCAGCCATGTATGAACTTCGCTTTGATACCAACTGAAATAGGACTTTTAGGCTCTGTCAGGAGTTTTAACGAATAACATTTGGTTAAAATGAAATTTAGAAAATAAAAAGCTAGAAACCGAAATTTCTTATTAAATTCTTGAAAATTGAAAAGTGTCTCAAACAGTTAAGAAAATGACTTTTATAATAGAAAAAACTCCAATATGAAAAATTATGAAAAAATCTAAAAAAATAATAAAATTACAAAATTGACCTTCTAAACTATGAAATTTTTGCTTTAAACTTTGTGACAGACTTGTGATCCTCGTCACACTTTTGAAAGTCGTGCATCTTAAAATTCTCTTTTCAAAAAATTATTGTGGACCTTCAACAGACATCAATAACAGAAGTTAAGTCTGGTCCAAGTTTATCATAAAATTCAAGGTTAATGGCTCCATATCACCTGGATACGAAGCGGAATCATTTTGCTTGTTTAATGAGTCTGTCTGACATGAATCCACATTTTGCTACTTTAATGAGTCTATCTGACATGAATCCAGATTAATGGAATAAGTATATATAGGATAACATATGGTTTATAAAAGGAAAAAAAATAACTTTAAATAAATAGGAGGAACATTCCATCAGGGAAAATATATACAAAAATGTTGTATTTAATAAATATAATTTTTTAATCCTTTTTGTCTTTAAATTTTCCTTTAAATTTAAAATTTTTAATAAACGAAGAGTTCCTAGAAAGAATTTAATCATTTTTTTTTTGCATCACTTTTTATTTTCAGATAAATAATTGAGAAGTCTGAAAAACTTATTTTTAACTTTTTTTTTATGTTACAAGAAAAATTATATAGCTTGGTTATTCCATGCATAATAATCCATTAGAAATTTAACATGCAAAATAAAAAAATCCCATAGATATTTGTTTGATTGGCATGTCAAGATCTAATATTGTCAAAAATATCTTTTTTTTTTCTAATAAAGTATTATTTCCAAGGAGAAGTGACACTCCTTCCCTACATGAAGAATCATTAATGAATATTTAATTAGTGATTTGTCTCCTAATCTCAACTATTAACCCTAAAATCATGTCCCATTAATTATTTCATTTATTTTATAATATTATGATTATATATAACAATAATATTTTTATTATGCATGGAAGCATGAAAATCTTGGTGGCGATAAGCTCCACCATATACTAGTCTTAATTAATGTGACCCATTTGTTATTATGATCAGAGATTTAAATAGATTAAATTATGCACTCTCAGGTTTAGTCTGATGGTAAGTGCATCCGGTTAAACTTGATAGATCTCAGGTTCGAATCCCCCATCTCCCATTTAAAAAAAAAAAAAAAATTAAATTATATAATTTATTATTGAAAATTCAACTCAATAAAAATTTAATTTAATCTCTTAAAAAATCAAATTCAAATTTAGTCAAATTCAAATTAAGATATTGTACGGCTTAACATGATGACAGTAATGTCGGGAGTAATAGGTTCCTTGATTTAACATACTGACTTATTTCTCTTAATAAGATCTTTTGGGCATCATGGCCCATCCTAAGCAATAGCTCAAGTTTAACCATACCCATGTTGACATGATTTTAGGTATATGTGTTATCCTAGCATAATAAAAACATATGTATTACTATTTTGTCCCACTATTTTTCTAAAAATAAATTAAAATTTCAATTTCAAACAAACACTAAATTCCAAAATTTGACAAAACTATTGAAACCACAATCTCATAAATCAATACAAAGAAGAGGATTTGACTTAAATGAACATAGGATTGATGGTAATGAGATTGAGAAAGGAAGTCAAAATCATAAATAAATATTATTTTTGATTATGGAGCAATGATTCTTAAATCACTTAGCCCTTCATTAATAATCTCTCCACTAGGTATTGCTTAAGCATCAATTTCAATGCTTAATTAATCCACCCTCAAAGTCAAATTCTAGACTTCACAAATCAAATCATAATCTGATCTTCGTATCAAGTGATAATTAATAAAATAAATAAATAAATAATTTTTTGGGATAAGATGCCTTCTATAATTAATTTCATTTTTTATTCACTTATTCATATTTTCTATTTAACTACTGGATTTGATTTGATTTATAATTTATGTAATGTTAGTTATTAAATTTATTTAACAAATTTTTTTTTTCAAAAAATTATCATAGAAACTCCCCAAATAGAAAATGATTTATGGACCTACTAAATAAAGACAAATTTTATGGACCTTACAAATATGGGCTAAGAACCTTCAAATGAAATATGGTGGATAGTGGTAGACAAGGCGAAAGGGCGTAGCGTAATATGGACTTTGGACAATGTCATGGATTCTAGGCAGCCCAATGGGTTTAGATAGAAAATATTCTCAATGTCCACTTCTATAAAAATAGGCTTGCTTTTTTAAGGAAAATAACCGTTACGAACTTGGGTGTGGCAGCGACCAATTTGATGGGAGACCAGAGTCCTGATGAGAAGTGAAGCTTCTGAGTCGCATCTAAAATGTTCAAGTTGGCACCCACTTCACATTATCTGATCACCCATGGTTAATACAATCTTTATTCTTGACCAGCAAAGAAACCCGTAATTTCTTTTTCGTAATTATACAGCATTTCTAGTCTACAACTAGTTCTAGTATCAGTTTTCCAAGTTTGTTAGATGAGGCTTGTTCCATATCTGCGGCTCATGGCCATAGGCTAGTCAATCTTCACAGAGGAGTAGATCTTCCTCACAAACCACAAGCATCCATAGAAACCAGTAGACCCAGTTAACACAAAGAAGGTGTATGATCCAATTAACATGTATCCAAAGTAAAGAATGCCAGAAACCAGCTTTGTAATTTCCAACTTGGTGAAGAAATAGAAGCCCGAGTATAAGAAAAGGTAGAGAGCAGAAGAGCCTGCAGTCAAGTAGGATCTCCACCACCAGTTATAATCTTCACTGCACAGCTGAAAGTAGCAGAGCACGATTGTTATCTCAGCACAAGTGATTATTAGAATGACAAAGACGATGAAGAGGAAACCAAACATGTAATAGAACTGGTTTAGCCATATAGATGTCAACATGAAGAACAGCTCAATGAACACTGCTCCAAATGGAAGTATGCCTCCAATAAGAATGCAGAATATTGGTTTTGTATACCATGCCCGCAAAGGAATCTGCCTTGGGATTTTGTTAGTTTTAATGGGATCTTCAATTGCTGGCTTTCTGAAACCCAAATAACTGCCAATGAAAACCAATGGCACTGATATTCCAAACCATAAGAACATCAGAGTAAACATTGTTCCAAAAGGAACTGCTCCAGAAGATTTCTCACACCAAATTAATGCATTCAGCACGAAGAAAATGGTAAAAAGTATAGCAGGGAATGTGAAGGCTGTTCTCAAGGTGACCCTCTTCCACTGTGTGCCTTTGAACATTTTATACAAACGAGCTGATGAGTATCCTGCAAATAAGCCCGTGAAAACCCATAAAAGGACCATGGCTGTCATCAGGCCACCACGGTTGGCAGGTGAAAGGAAACCCAACAATGCAAAAATCATTGTGGCAAGAGTCATCCCCAAAACTTGGATGCCTGTTCCAGCATATACACACAATAAACTGTAATTAGAAGGCGGACGGAAAACATCACCATGAACTAATTTCCAGCCCGTTTCTTCAAAGGCCTCATCTTGGGTATCTAGCTGATTGTAGCTTGCAATGTCCTTGTAGAGTGTTCTCATCATAATCATGGCAACCATGCCGGAAAGGAAGAGAACAATAATTAAAGAGTTAATAATGGAGAACCAATGTATCTGATTGTCATTCATAAGGAGGTATGTGTCCCAGCGCGAAGCCCACTTGATTTGACTGGACTGTGGGTGGTACATGCAGGTAAGAAGTAAAAATAACATTATAGAAAAAGAAAAGGGACGAGGTCAGGTATGAGAATACTTGCCTCAAAAGAGACATCATATGTGAAGACAATCTCTTCACCAGCAGAGATCCGTTCTTGAGCTGCATTATTCTGAGTTTTGGAATTGCATGTTGTCAACTGAGTGTTGTTCCCATCCCAATTTTCGTATTTATGATTGATACTGTTTAAATAATAAAGGTGAAAAGGCTGAAGTTTAGCAAAAGCTCCTTATGAAAGATGCTTAGAAAGATAAATATGCACCTAGAAGCGATCTAAATATCTGATGCAACTAAAGTAGCAACTTTTAGTTTCTTAATAGACCAATAATAACTAATAAGGTAAGCAAAACTGAAAACCAGTAGCAATACTGGAAAAGTAGACACTTCAGCTTTTCTACATTTAAATAAACCTTGCAGGGATAAAGAAAACGGGAAGCTAATTGCCGTTTCTAATAATCTATTAACTAAACAATTCCTTAAATGAATAAATCTCTCAGCGACAGCCCTAACATTTTTTATCAGGAGAAAGCTGGTGAACGGTTCATGAAATCATACACCTGCCACCCCAATACTCACTTTATCCTCAAAGTAGTATTTATTTTTGCATACTAGTGTTTCAACTTTCAAATGTCGACTTCTAATTTCTAGCAATGGACCACTCTGTTCAACTCGTGAACAGTTTATGAAGAAACAGTTTCAAGAAAACTTCAAACGCCTCTTCTGCAACAATTCCCTGCTTAGATTTTGTATTTGGTTCAAGGATACAAAGTGCAAGAGGATAGGTATGACCTACTTTATTGTTGATGACTTGAAGTAAATACACCAAGGAGCTAAGTGGGGTTGACAATCTGATAGCGGCATCACTTAATTCAATTTTAAACGCAAAATAAATATAATCCCATGTAACAATAGATGCAATCTAATTACCTAATTGGAATGACTTCAAAACCAACAATGCGAGCAGAATCAGTGACAGGATCCTCATGATACTTGACTTTGAAGCTCAGATGGTTATTGATAAAATATTCATCCTCTCTGCCCTATAGCAGCAGATCAATGCGTTAATATAATCAACCAACAAAATGATAAAAGAAACAAAAGCACCCCGTAGAATTACATACTTTGAAACCAACTTGAAACCCATGCTCGTAGAATTGTGATTGACTAAGAACTGCAACGGGAAGATTGTCCAGAATCCTGAAGTATCGAAAGATATGAACTCTGAGATTAGGATTAAAATACATTTTCGCTTTTCAATCACATGTATGAACTCACATATTGACTCGATACTGATCATCAATCTTCTCCTTGAAACTCCTAGCAGATTCGGCATCTAGCGTTACCCGGCAGGCCACTTGGCAGAATTGTTCTATTCTCATTTTAAACTGGCATACAAAGAGTAAGAAAAGTAACCGTTTTACACGGTTCGTCAAATTAATAAAATGCAGACGTTTTCCAACAGGAAAACAAAGAAAAAAGAAAAGCAAAGCAAAGCAAAGAAGAAACACCAACAGAGTAGACAGAATTCTCAATACGGTCGCCTCGAAGAACTTCTCCGAGATTTTCAGCGCTGTTGATGATTTTAGGAGGCTTACAGTAATTGAGGAAATAGTAATGATATGGAAGCTGTGTCTTGGTGGAGGAGAGCTTGTTAACCTTGACATGGAGAGGATCCCCCTGCAAATTTGCATCCAAAATAAGAAACAGGGGAATGAGTAATATAGAAATGGAGGATGATTATGATTGTTAGTGAAATAGATACCGTTTGGAAATCGCTAGGTACAACGCCAGGGAGATAGAAAGAATGGGCGAGAGGTAATAGCAGCAGAGATACAGCAAGAAGAAGAAGAAGAAGAAGAGAAGCCATAGCCGAGGCTCAGTTCAAAAGGGTGATGGATCCAACGCTAACGTTGTACGAGAGCAAAGACTGGAGTATGTAGGACTTGTACAAGACGTTAAGGTCCACGGAGACCTGAGACTTTTATTTGCGGGTTTCCAACGACGTCGTTTATTATTTTTTTCAGTACTTTTTTTAAATCAATTTCAGTACTTATTTTGCTTATTTATTAGTATAAAGATTTGCTTTTCACCTGGTTTGAATTAAGGAAAATAAAGTGATGACGTGGAAGAAAATGTGATATTATATATATATAATATAGAGGAGAAAACAAGAAAGAAAAGAAGAAAAATGGAAAAAATATATATATAATACTTATTTTCCAATTTAATGAAAAAAATTATATTTCTCTGTTATTTAAAATGCCCGTTTCGCTTCATCTCATTTATTTAATTACTTGTATTTTTCTTTATACAATAAACAAATCCAACCAAAAGGTCAATATATCCACCGCATCAAGCTAAATTACATTATTATTTTATATATAAAAATTATTATTTAATTTCTTTAATATAAAAAATTTACTAATTAATTATTAAATTTTTAATAATATATTAAAATATTATTGATATTTTAAAAAATATATTAATTAATTATTTTATTAAATTTATCATTAAATATTTTATTATTTAATTTTATAATTTTAAAAAATTTATTAATTAATTTTTTAAATTTTTAAAAAAATTTATTAATTAATTTTTTAAATTTTTAAAAAAATTTATTAATTAATCTTTTTATATCAAAAATTTTTTAAATTTTTTAATAGATTAAATAATTTAATAAAAAAATTTATAGTAAATATTATATTAAATAGTTATATTATTTTAATAGTATTATTCTTTTATGAGTTTATATATCACAAACATAGTAAAAAAAATTTTTTTATAATAAATATTATTAAAAATTAATTTTATAATAGAATAAAAAATAAATTATTTTTAATTATTTTTTAATTAAAAGATATATTTATAAATATTAAAATTAAAGATATTATTAATATATTTTAATTAATAAAAAATAAAATAAATTAAGATATATTTACAAATATTAAAATTAAAAGTGTTATTAATATATTTTAATTAATAAAAAAATAGATAAATTCTAATTTAATTATAATATTTTATTAATTTTTATAAATTTTTTAACATATATTTATTATGTGCTCTGTTTTAAGAATTATTCATTAAAATCGAGATAAAATTTCCAAATCTGTCACTCCTAAACAACGGATTTTGTCATTTTCCTCCACAAGATGGGACTTTTCGTTTCAAAACTTGCTTATGATTAATCCAAGGGCACGAGTTGATTTCGTTTAGGCTCTACGAATGGCAGAACACCAATCGGCGGTGCTTCTCGTCCAAGTCGATCATCTCAAAGGTGGCCAAACGGATTGGGGAATAAAATTTTCTACATAAATGTTTAGCCCGGTGTCTCCTTGTTTAACAATCATGGCTACGTGCACAGGTATTTTTTAATCGAGTATTTCTCAACAAACTGTATCAAGGTGTTCAAAGCCCATAGATAATTGAGTATAAACCGAGTATACACTCCCTTCTCCAAAACCAGAATGTTTCTAAGCCCACAGATAATTGCAAAAGGTGCTGAAAGAGAAAATCTTCTAATTTGCATGAAATTCGCCCAACAATGGCAGAATATAAAAATCTTTTGACTAAACGCCTAATCTCGGAAAAGCTGCATAAAAATCTAGCAGGTAACATGCCTACATTTGGCACCACCAATTCCCATCAACCTCGAGGCAAAACACAAATACATAAATCCATGCGATGACTAGCTTATCCTGCAAGCTTCCTGGTTCTGTATCCCCCCCTCGCTCAGGGCTTTGAAGCACATGCAATCACATGTGACTTGAACTTCTCAAGCTCTGCCAAAACCTCATCTTCTGGCCTATAGATCAAATCACTCATGCGCCATATCTGCTTGGACATGACAAGCAACACATCAACTATCACATTTAGTATATCAGTCAAAACTTCTCTTCTAAAGTTCTGCTCCCCTTTGGCTAACTTATATTAAAAAACAACAAAAAAAAATTCATAGGGGTAATAGTAGCTGAAACCTGTAATGTTCCTCCTCCTCCAGTGGTATCACAGTCATCTGACACGCTAACAATTGTCCATGGGTCATATGCATTCCAATGGAAGTCAACAACTTTATCCCTGAACAAATAAGAAAACAACTTCAGCCACAAATGTTTATGTCCCTCTGGAAATAACAAAAACTATTTCTTTTAAATAAGCTTCAATCCTACAACTTAAACAGGAAGAGAGAGGGAAAAAAGTGCAAAAGCAAGTAAAAAAAAAAAAGGAAAAAAAGAAGGGACGGGAGAAAATAACATGGAACCGAGCACAATTTCTGTGCATCCAAAAATCTGACGAAACCATTCCAGTTGATTTTATTAAACATAAAAGCTATTAAAGAGCCCTTTGACAAAACAAAGAAGAAGTTCAAGATAGATCAAGTTTGTTTTGATATGACAGGCTTCTGGAGTGCTCTATGGATGGTATCAGATTGGTACATCTCAAGAGAAACTATATTATATGGCAACATGAACATTAAAAGAGATGGGATTTCACATGTAGTACTAAGTGGTACACAGCAGGATTCATTGGCCTCGTGATAAATATATTATACTTATTCAGGTTGCTTGCCTTATTGAAACTTCCCTCACTATGCATTCCATATTTCCATCACTCTTTTTTATCTATCATCACCTTTTAAATATCTAGACAGGACAAAACATATAAATCTAAAAGTTGATTTGCATAAGACTTTTAATTGCTACACTTTGGGTTGGAAATATATTTTCCATTTTTTGTTGGCATTGCCATCAGTGCAGAAGTCTCTAAACAGTGTTGCTTTGAATAATAGCCAGTGAAAGAGACCCAAAATCCATTTGTTTCCTTCCATTAGCATCAACAGCAATATTTACATCGGTGGCCTTCAAAACCCAGAGAAGGAACCAAAGGAATGGCTTTGAGATGGAAAATCTGCTGATTCTAATTTTTCAAAGGACCTTCCCATATCCTCATCAGAGGACTTAAATCAAGTTGCAGGCAACAAAACCACAAGACGAAACAATGTGGTTGAGGTGTAAGAATACGCACGCATTGTTTTGCTTTATCCCTTTAACTTCTCTCTCCAGCTATGTGGAATCCTCCCACTTAGAAATCTCTGGCAACCCCCCACCCCCAAAAAACCACCACCTTACTCTTTTCCTCAATTAAATTGGTTTCATCCAGGGTTCCCTAGTTTCAGAGAAACGAATTGCATACCTTCTGATCACAGAAGTCCTGTAATCCAGGATCTCTCCCAGATGATGATACAATGAAGTGAATACAAATGGGAGAATTATGAATCGATCAAAACACATAATTTAAGTTTCCTAGAAAAGCTACAATATCAATTTTAAAATGCCAAAAGCAACACCCACAATGACTGTGTTCAAAGAAACTAAGAACCTATATATCTAAATGAGAGAACCTACAGAACTGAATGCTTTAAGAAAATGGGTCGGGCCTAACTTACCATCAAAAACTAGCTCGAGGAAGGCACCTAGAGCGTCAAACACTTATGTGAGGCACAACACTGAATGGAGAGGCTCCAATACCATCTTAAGAAAAATACACTGGCCTAACTCACCCCTAAAAGGTAACTCAAACCGAAATGAGCTCCCAAGGCTTTATAAGGGCACATACCCCGTCCAAAACCAATATGGAAATTTAACATAATGAACCCTTCATTAGCTGAACATCCAAACACATGCAGGTTCAGTTATGACCATAAAATCCAACGCACTCGTGGTTTCAGAATGCTGCTTGAGGCTCGAATAATGACCAAATAGCTTGTGATGGGCAGAAGGTGATATGTGTGAGCATATGTTGATTGCTTTGATTGTGGAACGCATTTCAAAATTCCACCACTTCTCATGGAAATTGGCTTTATTATTTTAAATTCTATAGAATGAAAGTGAAATTAAAATGAATAATTTATAGTGACAACACATAAAACCTCAGAATTGATTATGACATCCAGAAAAAGAAATGGAGGGAAAAAAGTGGAATTTTATTTATTCCAGGCACAGCACTGATTGCAGTTAAGGAAAACAACCTTTCTTCCAAAGTCTAGGAGGGAAAGAGAGAAAGGAGTCAAGTTACAAACCTGTGCCCAGCATGCTGGAAAAATAATCCTGCTGGAGAGCTTGGGGCTCTAGTTGGGCGCTCTACCTTCTTACCAACCTGCATGTTTAGAAAGACTTGATTCATGCTCTCCAAGATTCCAATATCCAATTCGCTATATCTATAATATTAATATATATATATATATACATAAAAGTGGGAAGGGGGAGGAGGAATAATTGGATTGGCAAAAATTGCCCTTAATAATTTATATTATTTACAATTATAGATTTTATTATTTAAGTAAACTTTATAACATTAAATTTAAAAAATAAAGGATGGCATGAATTGAAATTGAAAATAAAAAAGCACTTTTCTTGTACTACTACTTGGTAAAATGTGGAAGTGTTATTTTTTATTAAATTAAAAAATTAATTAATAGATAATAATTGTACATATAGATTTAAGTTAATTTTTCTTACTAGAAGTCTAAAATTTAGAGTTAATTCACGAATAATAAGTTTTGTACTTTTATTTAGTTTAATTATATTTGTTACAAAAAACTTACTAAATGAAAATTTAATGATAATAATTCATAATATATATAAATATAAAATTATCTATAATTTATCATTTTATAACGTATGTAATTGTGAAAATAGTGAGAATGCTATAATTATTAGATATATCCATAATAATTTGGTTTTATAATAATAAAGGAAAATTTTATATTATTTTAGAGTTAATATAGATTTAAAATATTTAGTCCTATTTGTACTTAAATTCTATTTTATTATTATCTAAATAAAATTTTATTACAATAAACACATTCATAAACGTTATTACTATAAAAATTATTGGTTATTATAATTAAAATAATAAAAACAATTATTAATAATAGTAACTTTTAATTATAATTTTATTTTAATAATATTAATTCTAATTTATCAATTTAGATTTTTATTACAAATTATAGTAATTAATTTTTATTATTATTTACGGTTTATAATAGTTAAAAAATTATTAATTATTTTTATAAAACTGTTACTTACAAATTAAAAACATTAAAAATTTATAACTGATCATATATATATAAAGGTGAAAAGGGGATAATCAAAATTATCCCTTACAATTTATTTTATCACAATAAATAACTAAATTTGATTTTATTATTTAATGAATTTTAGTCCTTTGAAATTCATAGTTCTATTTGTATTTAAATAGTAATGGAAATAAGATTCTACAAAAAACTAAAATAATTATTAAAATCATCATTTTAAATGAAAAATGTTACTTCTTTAACAAAATAATGTATATTACTAAATCTACAAATATATATATATATATATATATCCAAAACAATCCTTAATTATTAAATTATTAATTAATCTAATCTAATAAGTAAACACAAAATAATATTTGTAATTCGCCCCTTATATAATTTTATTCCCATTACAATTTAAATACAAATAGGACTGAATTTTAAATTTATATAAGCACTAAAATTAATTTATATAATATTATTATTATTATTATTATTATTATTATTATTATTGAGAGGGTTTGAAATGAATTGTTAGTATCATTAAAAGTAATAAAATATAATGTAAAAATTATTTAGTAATTTCAATAATTAAAAATTCTATTAGTTTATTTTTTAGTAAATCTTTTATTATCTAAAATTTTATTAAATTTGTGGTCATATAATTATATTATAAAGTTAGAAATACAATGTCAATAATTTAAACGGTATAGTGAATTTAAATATTGAAACAATAATAACGTTTAAAAATTTTACAAATCATATAAAACTAAATTTAATATTAGATAATTTTATACTGATGGTCAAATTATCCTTTCAAAATTGTAATAATACTTTGTAATATTATATATAAAAGTTAATAATAAATGTATAAATTAATTAAATTATAAATTAAATAATGAGTATAATCAAGGCACGTGTAAAAAAGATAGTATACTTAAAAACAATAGAGAGCAAGGCAATCAGACATCTAAGCCAAGCAAGTAAAGCAGCTGAATCTGGCCCTCAGAAAACTTAACAGGCAGAAGTGAAAGAAAAGCTTTCGCAATAAGATAAAGAGTTGCTGCCTTGGGGATTAAAGCACCCTAAAGACCTCTGAGTAACTGTCAGAGACTCACCAAACGCACAAATGGAAAGGATTATTTATTGGTAATGGATTGCCAAGACCGCATTATTTCTTGCTTCCAAACTTCGTGGGGTGAAATGAAAAACAATTATGTAGATTTTGGTGGAAATACCCCCTCATTGCTTATGTACTTCGTTCTTTTAATGTGAAGATCTGGAATCCAAATAGTTTTCTAGTTTACAAACTAAATAAATTTTGAGACCCAAACTACATATACATAAACTAGATGCAGAGCAATGTGTATTCTGTCATCTTCATTTGGCTCCACTACAAATAACATGCAACAAGCAATATATACCACAGTGTTGAAGGCTTTCACCAGCTTATAAGAAGCGGGGAAAAGTACATCTTCATCTACAAAGATACTCGCATACACCTAGGTAGATTGGAAAGACAGATAAGTTGATAGATAGAGATAGAGATGGATAACTTCTTCCAAGTATGAAGAAAACATGTATATGCAGTCTTTTTCTTCTTTTGCTTTTATCAAAGTTTTCCAAGCTGTTGGTAAAAAATGTCTCACATGTCTGCATTACCTTGGACACATCTCTACATGTTAAATTTACATAAAAAGAAGCAGATTCACACTAAGCTAATATTTAACGAGAATGAACATCCACACCTTATCATAATCCCAAATATTTAGGAGACCATCTTCTGCAGAACTTCCAAACACAGATGACTTATCTGGAGACCACTGGAAATGAATGAAGAGAATTAGTAAAAACTATAGAACAACTAGCAGTTTTGGATGACCAGACCACCAAAGCATGCTGACCAGTACCTGTACACAAAGAACAGCAGCTTTGTGACCCTCAAACTTATAGACAGGTGTCCCAACTCCATTAGAAGTGAGATTACGTCGATCAAACATGCGAACAGAATTATCTGCTGACCTGGAGGAAATAACAGAAATATAATAGCATCTAAAACTTTTGATCATCTACACATGACCACAACACCCACTGCCTTAAGAGATTTGACACAGGAATAAACATAAATTGTTACCATACCCAGTTAAAATAAGGTTATCATCATGGGGATTCCAATCAACACAGTGAAGATCAGCATTGTGTGCCTTTTCAACCTGTTGGAGAAAAAAATAATCATATATCAATCAGCTGAGAGCTATCTTAAAAAAACATACACAATTCAAGACGAGAGCATAACCAAAGGTTTAACAAGATAATAAGATAAGGGCATTTTTTCACCACAAGCAAAGAGACATTTACAAGTGATTTCAAGCATTAAATGAGGATAGTATGAAAGTAAATGAGGCTTTTAACCTTGACTGCTGGGCTAGAGCCAACTCGAGCATCCCATAATATAAGGCAAGAATCATCCCCTACACTACAAAACTCCTGCGCACTTCAGCAGCAATAGAAATTGTCAGGGACAAAAAAGCATACTGAAAAAAAAAAAATTATTCATTCTCTAATGATATAGCTATAGACAGCCTTAGCAGCACCCAGATAAGATGGATGATTTTTTTTATGGTCTGATCTGATATTTCAATGAGAAGGATAGCTATTGCCATATGTTATGCTGGCTCCATATATTCACAAGGCCATAGAATCAGAAAGCATAGTTGATGATCTATTGGAAGATGCAAATTCTAATTAGTAAATTTGTTGATTTAATTTTCATTGTAAAATTAAGAAGTTTAGATATTGATTTTCTATTATGTAGGAAATTTCTTTCTATTATTTGGGAAAATTGTTACTATTATTATTATTATTATTACAAAAGTAGCATTTTATTATTTAGGAATTTTGTGTGATTTTTGTAATTCCTAATTAGAATTGGAATTAGGGTTACTAGTCATAAATCCTAACGTGATTAAGATACAAAATTCTTTAAGAGCCCAAGGATCTCTACATATTTAGAGTTTAATGTGATGACCATCCTAGAATTAATAGAACATTGAGAATTATTTTCTTTAATACAACTATACAAGTCTTTTGTGTCTTGAGAACTTGTTTATCTTGATTTTAGTTTCTTCTTGTTTTACAATATGGACTCCATAATTAACAATCACATGAACAGTCAAACTCCATAACTTGATCCATAGAAGATGACAAACAGCAATGATTATGAGTGAATGTCAATTTATATAAGCATCGTTTCAATGGTCTTTCCAAAAGCAGGTGAAATGCAGTTTTAGATAGTATCCAAAAGTGGGTGAAAGTGAAACCACTGCAATTTGAGCTTATCTATATGCAAAAGATCATGCAAGATACCTGGACGGGCAGAATGTTACATCTTCTACAGTGTCCTCATGCCCCTGGTAGATACCTCGTGGTCCCACAGAAGGGCTGTCAGCAGCTTTATCGTTGCCATTCCCAGTCTTCTTAATGATTGATCCACCAGATCCTGGAGACTTGGCTGCTGCTGGGTCAGTAGCAGATGCTGTCATATGGTCCTGGATACTCCACAAAACTACTGACTTATCCTTCCCTGCATTGCAAATCTCTCTGCTTAGATAAATTTAAAAAAAAAAACAAATCCTCACAAAGATATAATCATCCAGATAATCTAACAAAATACAATTTGGAAGCACATACAAAAGTAAGAATGCAACTACAAAAATACAGCACTTGGCAAAAACTCTAGTTTCATTATTATAATCATCCAGATAATCTAACAAAATACAATTTGGAAGCACATACAAAAGTAAGAATGCAACTACAAAAATACAGCACTTGGCAAAAACTCTAGTTTCATTATTACAACATAAAGGATGAATTCTTTGTGAATAAAACAAATAAGCTGTTTACATAATTAGTTACAGTAAATGGTGAAATTTCCGACCTCCAGAAAGCACAAATGGTTCAGTTGGGCACATGGCAAGAGCAAATTCAGCATTATCTTGATGTCCAGTCAAAATCTGCAAGAAGAGTTCAAGGTTTAAATGCCCTAGCATCCTATAAGAAGCAAATTACTCACTCCAGAACATCTCAAATGTCAGGGTCCTGGAAGAAGTTTCATGGAGAGCAGATGATCTTCCCAAATATGATTCCCATCTACATTTATATTTACAATATGCTGTTCTCTCATTATCACAGTAACAACCTACAATAACTTCCACAAATAGTTGTTCTATGATATAAAACAGTGAAATCATGCCCTCAAACTTCTTTTCTCAAAAGAAAAAGGCCCAAAGAAAATTATACCAAATCTGGGCGAGAATTTGTTGCTCCAAGAACAGCATGGCGATTAGGCTGTGCTTCAACATCCCATATGAGAACCTGTGCTTACCCAATGGAGGAGGCATTGAACTTGGCCAATTAATAAAACTTATAAAAAAAGAAAAAGCAAATGCAAAGCCCAAGTAAATAAATTAAAAGATTGCTAAACTTACATCAGGGCTGTCGGTATGAGTGGCAACTATCCTACTATTTTGTGGGAGTTCCCTGATTCTGTTCACCTGAAAAAGGATACAACTAGGAACCTCATACTTTTGACAGGAGAACAAAGAGGGGACGGAGAATGCATGATAAAGATAGATTGGCCAATAAATACATGGCCGAGAATCTCTTCTTCAGCACCTCAATAAAATTTCACATCAGATATTTGAATGATCAATGATAGAATGACAACATGAAGATAATCAATATACACAAACAAAGAAATAACAAAAAATTGTCATCTGACATGTCTCCAAGCATTTGTGTCTTTATTAACACTTCTTTTGGTGAACATTATGTAACATAATATCCATACCTCTCCAGGATGTATGATGGTCTTGTACTTCTTAACAAATGGTGAGCGTGCTTCTTCATTAAACTACAAAGTCAACCAGCAGAAGTTAATTCAAAACCTAATTCACATGAATATAAAAGCAGAATGCAAGAAGGAGACAATAAACACATCAAATGGTATAAATCACCTGAGATATGTGCTCTGCAGCAGCAACTCTAGGCTTGACAACTTCACAATTTGCAATAACCAAAGTATTTGGAACACTACCATCAGTCTGGCCACATAAAAGAAGATAAATAAGAAAGATAAATAACCCAAAATTAGTTGACAACAGCAGAAGACAAGGTAATTTCTGTTAAGAACTGAACAATCACACAAACAAAGAAAAAACACAAAAGTAAACAACACACAGCGGCTAGGATTTTTCCAACAGGATACACTAGAAAAATATTACATGCCCAGGTATAGAAAAGACAAAATAATCCTAAAAAAATTCGCCTCAGGGCTCTGCCCCCGAACCCCCATGATATGAACCAAAAGCTACAACCCCTGTAATTTCAACTGCCTTTGACCTCAACAGAAAAGTAAAATGAAGCACCTAATAACATATCTTTGAAGACCAAGGCAACATAAGTGTGGGAACCAGCACAAAAAAGCAATAAGCACAAGATAGAAACTTAGATTAATTAAAATTTCCAAGCATGGATTTTGCGGACTATCAGCAAATACTACAGAAAACAAAAATACAAAAAAAAAAAAAAAACCTGCAAGTATGTCTGAAGTAGAACGTCATACAAAATAAGCAATTATCTCTCAAATCCATACAGCAAGTTGAGATTAAGCAGCAAGAAGGAATACTATACTTCAAATCGTTGGAAAAGTTTATTTCCAGTAAAACTTCACAACATTCAAGCAACTAAAATCGCATGGTGATATAAGCAAACTTGCCTGCTCGGAAAGGTAAAGACGCTGGCGATTCTTGTAAGTAGCTTGCTCAAGCTGCGGACCCCACCTGTTCACAAGAAGATGAACCATATAATCAAATGTCGACATAAAAAATAAAAGGATGCGGAGTGGTGAGTGGTGAACTAAAGCAAACGAAAGAAACCCCGATCATTACAGAGCTCAAAATCAAAGAAATTAAGCAAAATGAACCTCAATGCTCCATAAATTGGACAAAAAAACGAGTTATCACCATATCATGCCATAATACTGAAAAGAAGCTGAATATAGCTTCAGTAGAAAGTCGCAAACACAGTACAAGCTCATCTTCAAAGCAATAAACAGACTATGGATATTGAAAAAAAAAATTACTAAAAACTCAAAAACCCTAGAAAATGAGGAAGACGAGCAAAGGAAAACAAAAAAATACCGGCAAGAGAGAGAAGGCCAAACGAGATTATGATTAGCGAGCCAGTCGTATAGAACTGGAACCAAAGACTTCCACTGAGTGTATTTCTCGTCGACAGAAGGCTGCTGAATCTTCTTGGCCTCCTTCATTTTGCCAGCACTCTGCTGTTGCTGATCTTTGTCGTCTTTGGGCTTAGGTTTTCGGCCTCTCTTTTTCACCACTGGAGGCTCCATTTGAGAGCTATCACTCTCGGCGACTCTTTATATGGCAGGTAAAAAGAGAAATGAAAAGATAAAAACAAGGGCTTGAAAGAGAGAGCTGAAGACCTCCGGGGGCCGGAGTGGACCTACCACCAAACTGTGGAAATTAGGACTGTGCGTTGCTGATCCAATGGTGGTGAATATAAAGGGGGGAAGGGTTGTAGGTATTCGACGCTCGGTTTAAAGACGGTGATAACACGCGTCAGTGGGATGTGTGAGCTACTACCGTGCGTCTTTGACAGGGATGGAACGTTATCAGGGAGAGAAGTGTAATGGTCTTTTCTTCAGTCTTCACAGTGGAGGAACAATAGTTGCTGGGATCGTATAATTTCGATCTATAATTAAATTTTTATTAATTTTAAAAAATAAATAATTGGAAAATACAAAAAATATATATATTTAAATTTTTTAATGGACTCAAAAAATTTTTTGAAAGTAAAGAGATAAAAAGAACTATAAAATAAAAATATTGTTTATATTAAAACTAGTTAAATAATCTTAGACTTTAAAAGACATCAAAAGCCTAACGATTATTCTATTTTTTTAGGAAAACATTATAATTTTCTCCATTTGCATAATTTTTTTACCTTGCAATAAAAATTACATTTCCAAAATTCAATAAACTAAATTTATAGGAGATATGATGTAATCCGAAAATAAAATTGTATTGTAATTGATTAAATCTGTAAAAATAATTAGTATCTTTTGCAGCTGCTCTAACACTCTAACACTAAAATCAGTAAATTAAATAAAAGAGCAAGCAAAACTAATCGTTTATAACTCAAGAATAGTAGTGTAATAATTGCATATATTTATCTCTGTAACCACTAGTTTTTATGCTGTAAAAAAAGAGTTAATTATAATATTTTCTGTAAATCCGGCAATGATATGACCGGCTCGTTGATAAGGAATTTCATTGGCTAATTGATCGAAAATCCCATAATGATAGGTGTAAAGTGAGTTTGTTGGATTGTAGCAACTAACGGTAATTTTCTGTGAAGACCCGACCTCTTCAGGGGAGGGCAAGTCTTTATATGAACTCGAGACTTAAAGCGTTCGGGTCTTTTTTTTTCCCTCGGTGGGACCGAGTATCACATAATCAAACCCTTACCACGTGACCCTGTCTTCGAATATCAGCACATGACCTTCTTTGTGTTATTATTATATAATATTTGAAGTACTAAGGGCGTGTTGTTCTTACTTTCTTTCTACTCGCTCTGCCGACCAGCTCGATTCAAGATCTTGTCTAGTGCTTGATCAAAATTAATCCGAGCGATATAATAATGCTTTGGCGAATTTTCGGGTTTTCTCTAGCCTTAGTGAGCTTCCGAGCATTTTTCAGCCGTATCGAGCTTCCAGGCATTTTCTAGTCCTAACGAGCTTTCGATTATTTTCTCGCCCCGACTAGCCCTAACGAACTCTTGGGTATTTTTCAGCCCTTATGAGCTTCTGGTAGTTTTTTCCAACCTTGATGAGCTTTTGGTAATTTTCCTCCTTATAGACCACTTACCCACTTAGCAGTCCGTCCCACCTTTACCGATCGTCAAAAAGTCTCGCCCGCCTACAATGGGCTTTCTTCCTTCAAAAAGTTTTGGATTTCCAGAAGTGGTTGCAGTAACAAATGCCTTGGAGACTTTACGTGAAACGGGACCAACACCCGGTTGGTCGGCCTAGTGTATACTCATCTTGTAGCATGGCATCAAATGCCTTAGAAAATTCATGTAAAATGGGACTAACACTCGGTTTGTTGGCCTAGCGTATATCCGCCTTGTAGCATGAAATCAAATACCTTTGAAATTTCTTGTGAAACGAGACTAACACCCAGTTGGTCAGTTTGGCATATACTCGCCTTATGGCTTAACAATAAATACCTTAGAAACTTATTGTGAAACTTAACTAACATCCAATTATCGGCCTGTCGTATACCCACCTTATGGCTTGGTATCAAATGCCTTAGAAATTTCTTGTGAAACGGGACTAACATGCGGTTTGTCGGTCTGGCGTATACCCGCCTCGTGGCCTTACATCAAATGTCTTGCTATACACGACCGACACATGGATGGCCTATAGTAACCTTAGCAGCAGCTCATGAATCCATTTAGAGAGAGAAAAAAAAAGATTTCT
Organism: Manihot esculenta; assembly: GCF_001659605.2. Taxonomy (NCBI): domain Eukaryota; kingdom Viridiplantae; phylum Streptophyta; class Magnoliopsida; order Malpighiales; family Euphorbiaceae; genus Manihot; species Manihot esculenta. The sequence continues at coordinate 30,730,866 of NC_035176.2, read as the reverse complement.
TTTTAAGAAAAAGAGAATAAGAGTTCGATTTTAATCCAAATAAATAGAGAGAATTCGATGGATTTTTTGGCCACGGAACCAAATGATGTAATTGGAAAATAGAACTATGTTGCGATTGGTTAAACCTGCAAAAAAGAAAATGTGAGGTGGTTGGTGCCTACGGCAATCACTCCGACACTAAAGTCAATAAACTGGAAAATAGGGCGAGTATAAAGAATTACTTAAAACTAAGAGTAGTAGTGTAAGAATTGCGTACTTTTATTTCTGTAATCACTAGTTTTTATACCATAAAAAGAGGGAGTTAATTATAGTATTTCATGTAAATCCAATAATGATGTGACCGGCTCATTGATAAGGGATCTAACCGACTAATTGGTCGGGGATCCCATGATTATAAACGTAAAGGGGGTCTACTAAATTGTATCTGCTAACGGTAACTTTCTGCGAAGACCCAACCTCTCCAAGGAAGGGTGAGTCTTGATGTAGAGCCGAAATCTAAAGCGTCTATGTCTTCTTTTCCTTAGGTAGGACTGAGTATCACCTTATCAGACTTTTACTATGTGGCCTTGTCTTCGAGTGCAAACACATGACATTCTTTGAGTTATTATTATGTAATAAACCAAGTAATGCCTACTGCTTCGCCTTCACCGACCCACCGCATTTTATGCAATACTTCGACGGTGACAACGATGGCCGGTAGAGAACATGAAACACATAGAAAAAAATAACACACAACCCAAAATAGATACCACACATGCAACAAAAGAAAACCAAGAAGCCTCAGGCAAAGCAACCCAAAACAGCTCTGAATCGACAACACACAAAGGAGGAGATGCGGCAGAACTCACAGCATTATAGCGGCCTATGAGAGTGGTAGTCATTAGATTAGCGATACCGTCCCAAGTTGTCAGCGTGCATAGTCGGGATCCTCCCTTGATAATAGTAAAACAAAGTCTCTTCCAAACATCCAAATAATAAAACCCCTCCTGATAAAGCGCCAGAGATTTGGATAATAAATAAGAAAATAGCAACAAAACCAAAATACACCTACACATCTAACATGGCGAGGGGAACCAAATGGACAGAGGCAAAAATAAAAGAAAATAGAAACAAAACACATACACAACCACCGTCCCTACCCGAAGGCAGGGGAAGAACACAAGATCAAACCAACAAGCGTAAATCAAAAACTCCCAAAATACCAACGATAAAGCAAAGGAAGCATGAAAACCCACAAACCATAACCTTAACCCGTTCCCCTTTCGTTCCCCTCTCTTTCGCTCTCCTTTCTCTCTCTTTCTCTCTTTCTCTCTTTCTACTCCTCTAACGATTCCTATTTGCATAACCTATTCAAATTATATAAGCAATTTTTTTCAACCCTTTCTCCATACTAGTCTCCACTTTCTCCAAAGCAATACTAAGGAAAGAGAGAGATTCTCTCAGTTTTATTCTTCTTTTGGTTTATGGGAGGCTAGCTCCTGTCCTCTATTGATGCTTCAACTCCTCTTTGTCTGGACTCCTTCTCTATCACTGTTCGAAGAGTGGGTTTCTCCTCCTCCTACCTCCATATGATTTTTTTCTAGCTCTTTTTTTGTTTTCCCAATGAGTAGATCTGGTGCAGATATTGGAGGTCTCTTTGTTTATCTATTTTACATGGGTGGGTGTTTGATTTCTTTCTTGATCTTTCTGAGTTGCATGTAAGTTGAAAAGAGCATTTATGTCTTAGCCTATGGCTTTCACCTGTATAAGAACTTTGAGGTTGTGTTCCCTCTATGAACTTCCTCTATTTGCGGTAGTCTTCTTACCAAATGCAATGACTTCATGGCCGTTGGGTCTATTATAGTCGGAGACTCTTTTTCTTTTTTAGCATAGACGACTCATCCCTTAAAAATTACGAGCGCTGCTACTAAAAAAGTGTTTCGAGTTTGGTATCACGTTAAGTCTCTAGGGTTTGATTTTGTTGGGTTTTATATTGAACTTTGAAGTTTTCTAAGATGACATTTGCGTGGATTTATGTTTTGTTTTTTTTTTTTCTTGTATTGTATTTCAGATGCTATTTTTTTAACATGTTTATTTTAGGCTTGTACTTATTTGTTTGAAACATGATAAATGAATCTACCTTCTAAAAAAAATAAAGAAAGAGAAGGGTACGTCAGTAAATAATTAAATATTTATAAATAAAAAATTAACGAAAAAGCTAAAATACATAACTCTTACGTTAGTTACCGAATTGAAAATGAATGGAAGAACTAGCACTCGTATGATGTAAATTGATTTTTTTTTTCAGTTTTGTATAATTAAATTCGAACACTACTCAGCCTTATGCATGCATCCTCCGATCCTTAAAGATCACGAAAGTCCTTATATCAGTTAAAATTAAAATTGAATTCATTATCAACTACTCCATCAGCTTTTCTTATTTCTCATTTTTAAGATTTTTTTATATAAAATAGTTGTCATGACTTTCAACGTTTTAATAAATATTTTCTTTCTTTAATTTATCATTCAACAAGCGGAATATTAATTAGATTTATATTATTTATATACACATTTTAATTAAAAATAATATAATATTTTTTTATATCCATTATTGTTAAAATTTAATATATTTATTGCTTTTTTTAATTCGAGAGAAAAATCTTAGTAACAGATGGTAAAAATCAGGAAGTGGCAATTTTATTCCTCCCCACTAAAAATTATGTGAAATACAAAGCTGAAAAATATAGCAATTCTAAACATTCTTTCCCCCTCATAACAATATTATCTACCAAAGGTAACAAGACAACAAAGCAACTGGCGTCCTTTCCAAAAGCCACCATGAAACTTAAAATTAGGGGTTCAATCAACCGAACCAAATCACATTAATACAACTGAACCACCAAAATGCAAAATATTATGAACCAAACCTAAGTACAAGGTAACTCTAATCGAACCGAAGCGTAAGTTTTCAATCCTCAAATTTCCATCACAGTTATCCATTTGCAGAATCCAAATTACTCGAACAACAATTTCAACAAATGAAACAAATTAAACATTATCGAATTACCAAATTAAATAAACTAAACATTATCGAATTACCAAATTAAATAGATTCAGTTTGATTTTTTAATTAAAACCGACTTCTGCTCACCGTTAATAGGCAGAGTTCCTTAGACCAGAAACCACTAGAAGTAATTGTTGTTATAACCAGTATTTCCAACGCTGATTAACCAGGAAACAAAAATATTAACTAGCAATCCAACCATCATCTTTCATGCATAACTTTGACTTGTTTATCAAAAAAATTAATTGGTTCAACATTAGGAGCAAGACTTTCATTGGTTCGACAATAAGACCCTAAACATAAACACCAGAAGCAAGCAGCAGGAACAAAGTCCCGAAACCCTGCACCAAAAACCACCATCAACTGTCAGCAATTAATCCAAAAAAACAAAAACCAACAGCTGGTGATTCAGTAGATACATGCAACCCTACCAGAAAGAAAGATGCAAATGCTCCTGTTGTAAGCTCCTTGGCAAGACTGCGGTTTCGCCTAGATGAGGTTGCTTCATAGCTGCACAAGATACAAATTTTATAAACTAGAATGGAATACTTCGATTTTCAGCCAATTGAAGGGATTAAGAAATTCAAGGGAAAATCCAACCCATACAATCCGAGGTGACACATACCCATGAAATTAAATCAACATAATTACTCATCCACAATCCACATCATTTTTGGTGGTACTTTAGCAATTCCAGTAGTATCATGTCCACTTTTTTTCTTTTTGGTGTCAAAATCATGTACAATTTAACCACAAGTAATCCATATTCTTATTTACCACCTTAATTCAAAAAAATTATTAAATGACATTATCATATTTTAGAGCATAATTATCCGTCAACACTTAAATTGAGAGCCACTAAATACAGCATGTTCAGAGTGATATTTTGAGTTTTGAAATGCAACATTAAATAGTGCTTCACTGCTTTGAATAAACAGATCTCCATCCAGCCAAAGAAAAGAGAGAAAAATATAAAGAAATTCAACAACACTAAGCTAAAAGCAATGGGTTGGGAGCTAGGGCAAAACTAAAAGGTCCAAATAATCAGGCAAAAGCTGGGTAAAGACGCAAAAGTCCTTGCCTGACCTGCTTTTTGTGAAAAATAGCACTTCTTTTTTTTTCCCCCTTGTTTTTTCGAAAGAAAATCATTTTCCAACATAAAAGAATTTTGTGACCATTAAGAAGAACAGCACTTCTAAAGGAAGAAGAAAAATCCATTAATGAAAGCAACATTTTCAGTTTGAAAATATAGGCTAGAAGTACGAATAAGAGTAAAATAATAGCAATTCACAGCCGCAATGTTATCATGTCTGACTAAAAGCATCATTCCCGTAAGTCCAAACCTGAAAACAAACCTTGAGTTGTAACTGAAAAACAAAAAGAACTTGAAAATGCACTATGCCAAATATAGATAAATATAAATTTTTTTCCCACCTTATACACATTTATAAATTGGCATTTCCAGCAGAAAAATAAACTAACTCCACAACATAACAAGGAAAACACTTCCAACAGAAATGTAAATCGATAACGTATAAAAAATAGAGCCCTTAAGATCGTGACACGTGTAAACATGAATTGAAAGTCTTTCCATTTGGTCGGATAGGGTAATAAGAAGTCCAACCTATTGAATACAAAGAATCACACAAGCAACACTCCTGAGTTTATCAAAATCCGGAATGGACAGATCAACCTCCTAAAAAACCGGAGAGGACGGACAGACCGACCTCCTCAAAAGGAAGAAAGATGATGAAAGACTCAAGAATCGCTAACGACATCTAAAAACCACACAGTGAAAGTCAGAAAAAGGCTAATGCCAATGTGAGAAGGGAATACAACACGAGCAATCCGCCCGGCGTGAAAGAGAGGTGACATGCGCAAGTTAACCAAACTGTACAGTTATCTCTTTAGTTCAAAATATTTTTATTATCATGACTAGTTTCAAATAGTAGTCTTTCTGAATATATGCTTAGGCATGATAGTATTTTAAAAGCAATTTAAAAAGTTTTCATCGGTGATTAATATCGGTATGAATTCCTTAAAAATGGTATTATTTGCTCAAACATACTGCTATGAGAATTAAAAGCTGTAGAATGATTTATGCATGAGAAACATTATTTATTAAATTTTTTGAAATTATATGGGATAATATAGTTGGACAAAGTTAATATTTAGCATTTAGTTGAAATATGAAGCTAAATATCTTGTTATTCAAATTAACAACGAGCATTCTTATTACATATACTCTGTGCAAACTTTTATTTTGCAGATAAATTTTAAAAACAAGAACAAGGCTAATAAATCTAGAAGTCTCGGCTATAAAACTAGAAGACAACAAAGCTAATAAACCTTAAAAATGGTATTATTTGCTTAAGCATGCTGCTATGAGAATTAAAAGCTGTAGAATGATTTATGCATGAAAAATATTATTTATTAAATTTTTTGAAATTATATGAGATGATATAATTGGACAAAATTAATATTTTACATTCAGTTGAAATATGAAGTTAAATATCTTGTTATTCAAATTAACAACGAGCATTCTTGTTACATATGTTCTGTGCAAGCTTTTATTTTGCAGATAAATTTAGCAAGAATACGGCTAATAAACCTGGAAGCCTCGGCCATAAAACCAAGAAGACCTCAATGAGGTAGGTGATCAGTTTCGGAAATAAAATCGTTGATACCACAAAACCGGTTAAGGAAATGAAGACCTCAATGACGTGGGTGACGGGTCTTGGAAATAGACCGTCGGCACTACAAAACCAATTGAGGAAATGAAGATCTCAATGAGGTAGGTGACTGGCCTCGGAAATTGACCTCCGACACCAAAAAGCCGAGTTGAGAAAAAAGAAGTCTAGAAGCATGTCAGCGAGCCAAAGAGCTCAGATGACAAAGAGCAAAAGCGCTCGAATGAGATCCAGTGTCAAGTACTTCTAGGTCCCCTCCAAAAAGAGCATGGATTGACAATACACAATGACAAGGGTTGAGCATGCCCCACAAGAAACACAAGAAAAAATCCAAAATGCTTGGACTAAGGTCGGAGGCAAAAAGCCCGAAATCTCTTTAAGAGCAAATAGCCCGGAATAAAGAATCAGGACTTTGAGCCCAAAATACTTAAGGGCAAATAGCTCGGAGGAGCAAAAACGCTGAGAAGAAGTTTGAGGGCAAATAGCCCGAAAAGCAGATAAGGGCGAAAATAGCCCGGAAAGTGCTTGAGGGCAAAAATTTCGGAAGTTATAAAGAGCCAAAGAGCTCGAAAGAAAAAATTAGTGCTAAAAAGCCCAGAGTATCATACAGAGAGTCAAAAGAGCTCGAACGAAAAATCAAGGCTAAGAAGCTTGGAAAAGAGCTAAAATGCTCATAAAAATAGTCAGGATTAAAGAGTCCGGAATGATATAGAAAACCAAAGAGCTTAGACGAACGTTAAAAGCTAAAGAGCCTAGCAAAGAGCCAAACCGCTCGTGAAACCAATAAGCTGAAATGCTTATTAAAAGATCCAGGGTTTAAAGCCCGAAAGACGCCTCAGAGTAAAATGCTCAGAAGAAGACCCAAAAGGGTAGGCCATTAAGGTCAAGTCGAAAAGGCAATGCTAGAAGGGCAGAGCACCCAAGTCGGACCTTCCAAAAGAAAAAACTACAAATAGCAGACTTTTTATGAAAAAGACCACTAAGATCAGACCTTCCGAAGGGATGATTATTAGGATAAAAAATTTGCTCTCTCGGTTCGGTCTATATTAAGTTGATCAATTCTATTGATCGCACTTCCCTTCGAAATTCATAAGCGTCAACCAAACAAACAAGAGGCGTCGAATTAGTAGGATGGGTTTCCTTCTTCGACGGTCATAAATAACCATCAGAGAAGTGAAAGAGCAGCTGATAACGTATAAAAAATAGGACCTCCAAGATCGTAACACGTGTACAAGTGAATTGAAAGTCTTTCCATCTGGTCGAACCAAACAATAAGAAGCCCGATCTATTGAGTACAAAAAATCAAACCAGCAACACTCATGAGTTTACCAAAGTCCGAAACGGACAGACCGACCTCAAAGACCGGAGAGAACAGATAGACCAACCTCCTCAAAAACCCATACTATAACAAGACTTTGAACGCCGACGTGGCCGATCTTAGTAACCGAAAGGAGCTCATTTCTATGTAGGTCGGATAAACCCGGCACGACCTGATAAAGCCAGGGTAAAGATGCCGACCTCCTATGATGAGCTGGTCGCCTCCTTGGTACAACATAGGGATCATAAGCGCGCATGTAAAGGGTACAAATCGGCCAACTCTACATATATTGTCCTATAGCCCATTATTAATGTACTGCCTGATACACCTACACAAAAGCATCTTGCCCCATCAGGAGGAGACATGGCACCAGGGACATCAATTTTATTTAAAGATATTTATACACCGAACTGACCCTAAAAAATGAATCTCTCCTTCTCTGAAAAATGACCTATCTCTCTCTCTCCCCGTCATACAGAGAGAACCCTAAACTATTATTCTCTTCTCTTCTCTGTTTTACTTCCCTTAATTCCACTAAGTTCTCAAATTTGACTTGAGCGTCGGAGAGTCTCCACTGAGATCTCCTCCGGTGGATCCCTGAATGTCTTTTTCAGCTTACAGGACCCCTTCCTCAAAGCCAAGTATGGAGAGACCCAACGGACCGATCACAAATCAATGATCAATCCAGCGAATCAGACATTTGCCTAGGTGTCCTTATTTGGACACCCCACCGGATCTCAACATTATCATAAACTAACTCCACAACATAATAAGGATTAAGGAAAGCTCAGAAATAGAAATTGAATTATCAGAGATGAAAGGGATAAACAAAATAATCTTCCTATAACTTACTAAAGTCTTGTGATAATACACGCTAATTAAATATGCTTTTTAATTCATGTCAAAAGACATATCAAACTTTACAATTGCAATTGAAATTTTACCATTCATAATCTTCTATTAGGTTTTTTTAAGCATATCTTCTATTAGTTCAATGAAGATTCCACATAAATATAATGCATAAACCTTCTAATATCTTATGAACATCTCATGAAATATTAAAAAATAAAGCAACATGTCAAACTCTATCCTTTGTTTGGATTAAGGGAAATGGAGAAAAGAGAAAAGGAATTTTTAAGTTCCCCAATTTCTCTCATTTAAACATTAAATAGAGGAGAGAAAATAAGAGAAAGGAGGAAAAATTACATTCCTCAAATTCTTCAATTTCTCAATTCCTAGAGTTTAACACAAAATATTTCTCTTCATAATGGTGGGAAATAGAGAGAAATGAGTATTATGTGCATTAAAATACTTAAATATCATCATTTCTCTACAGCCTCTCTTTCTTAGCTTGAGAGGATATAATAATCATTTTCCCATCTTTTGCTTCAAGAGAGAAATTGTATTTCTCCGATTTCTGATAATTTATCCAAATAATACGAAGTAAATCAAATTTATATTTTTTTCTTTTCTCTTCATTTCCCACACAAAATTAAGCATACAAACAAAGAGCGAAGTAGCACCTAGGAGTACCATTTGATACTACAGCATAAAAATATTTTTATATGCTCAAGGGAGAGGGGAAAACAAAGGACTGGAATTGAAATTTGAGAGTATATTTTAAAATATAAAGCAAAAAAAAAACGAAATAATATATAGCAAGCATTTTGGTAATGTCATTGTCCTTGTTGAATGACAAGGGAGCAGCATACTTAACCAAAAATTCATAATTTACCAAAAGCTAGCCTTCTCTATTGTTTTCACCCAAACATAAGATGCATTATAGATGACCACAAACCTAAAAGTCCCCAAATGAATTTCATGAAACTCACCCAAACTTAAGGTCAATATTAAATATATAATGTCCAGAAGAAGAACAATTGTCAAGTATACAAATTCCAGGGCATCAAATCAGTCTATCACAATCATAGATCTATCCAAACGCTCAACAGAGAGATATTTCTATAGAACGGATCGAGCTTACATGAAGAAGGAAGCAGTGATCACAAGGCCTATCGCAAGCATAGAGACGGCTAGGGTTGGATACCATGTCACAGGAACGGGGCTCGTGATCGGTTTTGGAGACTTCAAAAGCAGAATAACAAAAGAAACAATTAAGGCAAGCAAAAAACAGAATACAAAAGTTATATTTTCAGGCGATCTACGAAAATGAGAGCTCAGGAATTGTGAGGTTTACCATTGGCGACGACTGAGAAAGAAGCAGGTGATCTCTCTTCGCTCTGGTCTGGATCGAGGAGAGTGTAGCCACGCGCTAGCAATCTTAATAGGCTAAGTGCTGTGGCTTGAGCTTCAGTTTATATGTCTCGGGGGAGATGAGTCCCGTTCCTCATGACTCAACGTATTGTCCAGTGCTCCGTCGCCACGTTAAAGTTTCGTGGACTCTCATTGAAAGAAATCTGAGCCCTCCGTTACGTTGGATTAGTCTGGAATATGGGATCTCCAATCGCTGTTGCGTTGACCGCTGGATAAAAATAAGTTTTATAAATAATTTTATCTTCAATCGATATTATATATATATATATGTTTTATAAATAAATTTAGTGATATTATATTTATGTTATATAATTTTAGTAATATATTTTATATATTATATATTTTCAATATGATCTTATAATTAATATAAAATATAATATAATAAATATTAATATTTAAATATTAATATTACTATTTCGATATTAATTATTTATTATTTTAAAATAAACATAATAGTATTATAATTTTATTTAAAAAATTAAGATTTGAATTAAAATTAAAATTAAAAAAATTAAAATTAAAATTAAACCGAAATCGTATTAAAATTACTTAAAATTATATCGAAATCAAAATTGCTTAAAATGATATCGAAACTGTGATAAAATTTGATTTCAAGTATAAATTATAAAAATGAAAGAAGTAAAGGTTTAACTCCAATTCTAATAGTTAGCGAGAACCACGTCGGAACCGGTGAGATCCACTACAGTGTAAACTGCTAATCAGTGTCAATGGGGCTAAGTAGTTCAATGGGTATTAATGATAAATTTAATTATACTTTTTAATATTATTATACGCATTCAATTTTATAATAAATCAGACAACATAAAAGCTTAAATTATCAGGTAAGAGTTCAAGAATTGATTTTATATCAGCAACACTAATAGACATGGTTTTTATGGAGCAATGACTCTGCAGATCTAGAACATGAAGCATCAGATGGTCATCAATCATGCAACCATGTATGATAATCTTCTATACATGTACAAATTTTTATATACTACTGGAAATTTGAATTCTCTCTGGAAGTAAGAAACAGCTGCTTTTCATGAAATTTAAAAAGAAAATTCTTCCTTCTAGTAACATGGCAATGCAGGGATGAGATGCATCTGATCAGCATCAAACATCATTGTCTATAGTCATGGCTTCAAATTCCTGAATTCCCAGTAAATAGCTTGTTCCACAGTTCCAGGCTGTGATACCATGATACGCTCCCGTCGGCCGCATGCCAAGAACTCTTGGCTTCAAATTCCTTCAATAACTTGTTTTGCTGTTCCAGATTCCTGGAAGCCTTTCTTGTTTGCATGGAGAACTAAATCCAGGCTTCAAATTAAGTATTCACAAAACGTTTTGTTTTATTGTCAATGTGAATCTGACCATCGTCTGAAGCTAAACCTGTGCTCGCTCGCAATTTCTCCAGTCAATCTCCTCATTCTCTGCCACAAATGTCTGCTCCTCCCTGTTCGCAATGGACCTGAGCTAGAGTATCTCCTAAATGATCCAGATGCCTGCCTCCCATACCTGACCGACGTACTCAACAACCGTGACATTGATAATCCCCTCTCTAAAGCCGGCTCAGAATCATAATCCGGTACTATAGTTTGGATCTGGAAAGGATCCGGCAACTTTCCTGAGCCAGCACCGATTCCAACATCCATATCAACAGAAAAATCCTGGCTCCTGGAACTTGTTGAACCTACTTCTTTTGCCTCATCGCACTCGTTGCATACTAGTTTCAGCGCCTGCACGACCTCCCCCATAAAAGGACGGTGCGATACCTCCAGTTGCACACACATTGAAGCAATGGCTGCTACTTTGGCTACACTGTCAAAAGGGACATCAGGTCCTAGAGATGGATCAATAATTGTTTCCAGCCCCTCTTTACTTGTTAAAAGCGGACGGGCCCATGCAACTAGGTTCTCTTCACCAGGTGGCTGTGACATGTCAACTGGTTTTCTTCCAGTTAAGAGCTCCAAAAGGACTACACCGTAGCTATATACATCACTCTTTACAAGAAGATGACCAGTCATGGCATACTCTGGAGCCACATACCTGGATGAAATATTTGTCACGAAAACAGAAGCATCAGTTCAGTAAGTTGTTAACACAATCGAAGTTCAGAACTCAAATATACCCGCCGATGTGACCAAAAAATTCATCTTTGTTTTCTCTAAACAAAGAATCTAATAATAGCTATTTATCATCATTAGTAGGTCCGAGTTAAAGACGTGATTTTGATTCCTTTATGCGAAGTTGTCATGAACTTTCAAATATCAAAAAATTTCTTTGGAAGTACTGCAAATATTAATGACCCTCAAAAGTGCAAAGTTAATAGACAGATCATACAGAAAGAGGACTGAACAAGTCTACTTCTGTTCTATTTTGCTTGTAGAGTTATCCTCCCCATTTAAGTGTATGATTAAGGTATGCCAGGTAATCAACCATGAGTCGTCTTGTGCAACTAAGGGAATATGAAAGGACTGAATACAACGAAAATAGAATTCTTACCCAAAAGTCCCCATTACACGGGTTGATATGTGTCTGTTCTCCTCATCCATGGCAGTTCGAGCCAAACCAAAGTCAGAAACTTTTGGTGTGAAATCATGTTCTAACAAGATGTTGCTAGCCTTGAAGTCCCTGTGTATGACACGAGGACTTGAATCTTCATGTAGATAAGCAAGACCTCGAGCTGCACCTAGTGCTATCTTGACCCGTGCATCCCAATCAAGTGGAGCAGATTCCTTATCAACCCCTGAAAAAAAAGGATGCCAACATAACCATTTGCATGAAATTTATAGATTAAAGAAAATTGATTAATTCCTTAAATCCAGCATGAATATAAAGAAAAAGCAAAACCACTACCATGCAAATGAGATTCCACACTGCCATTTGGTATAAGTTCATACACCAAGCAGCGTGCACGCTCCTCTGTACATATACCAATCAACTTGACCAGATTTCTGTGATGAAGACGGCTAAGCATTTCGATCTCTGCCAAGAATTCTCGATCACCTTGATGATCATCCCTCTTCAGAACTTTCACTGCCACTTTGGTCCCATCTTCAAGAGTACCGCTGTAAACAAGCCCAAAGCCACCTTCCCCAAGTATTCTTGAAGCATCAAATTTATTTGTAGCTTTTTCTATATCATTTGCACTAAAGGACTTGGCTGATCCTGTATAAGGTGCAATACTAGATCCAAATGACAAGGACGCAGAAGTAGGACCACTTCCAATCACTGAGGCAGTTGTTCCTACAAAATTTTTTTTTTTTTTCCTTCATTTCAAAACATAGGAAAATTCTAAATGGTCCAATTGTTAGATAAATCTAAAAGAAATATATTAGGACAGAACCAAAATGTACAGAATTAAAGCTTATGCAAGGCACACATAAAATTCCAACACTACGACATGAACTTACAGAATTAGAGTTGTATACCTCAAGTAGTCATTTATTTATTTACTTTATTATTATTATTTTAATGTGATAGTAATATTTTTGCTGAGTCCAAACCCCAAAGCATGGAGGATCTACACCTGACTTTTAGACAGAGTGCTTTAGATTTCTGACATAGGCATTACCTGATGGTTTTGCAATTGAAGTTGGCAAAGGATGCAAAGTTGGTATTGGTAGACTCGTGCGGCCTCTATGTCTAACCACCAACAGCCAAGCGACAGCAGAGCATAAAACTAGTGCTACAGAAGCTGACAGAGCAATAATAGCAATTATGCCACCACCAAGCCCATCTTTTTGTTGTCTTTTTCGTATGTCAACCCCAAGGGGCTTTACTGTCCTTGCATTGTTGCCATTGCCTGAATACGGTCCATCATCTATTATAGTAATGCCAGAAGGCGCAGAAGGCGGAGAAGGGGGTAGACCTATAAATGCAATGGTTCCAGATGAATATCCAGAAGATAAAAGAAACTTCGAATTGGAGTAACAAAAACTGCAGATACATATTTAAGCACCTGGATACCGCACATATAACACTTCATAATCACCAAAAAGTGAATTTTTTATTGCTACTTGTTTATGCCAGAATCTCTGATAAATCAAAAGTGCAGTCATTTTATCAAATCTTTCTCCAAGGGAAACCAAGTCAATGAGGACAATGGTCTTCTCTGGTTGTTGGCCAGCAGCATTTGCTCCCATAACTCGAACTTGACTTTGTTTCATAAAAACACCAGCAGCAATTTCCTGAGCAAGCTCTGAAACCAAGGGGAAAAAGGTATATAGTGCAACATTGAGTTGCAGTCCAACTTGCATGGGCAAGACACATCCGCATGGAGATCCGGGTGGAGTATTTGTGTATGGCTCCACACAAACAGTTGCTGAACAATCTAAAGATAAAACCAACCTGAGTTATACTTCAGTAAGATGAAGAAAATATTAGGCACAACAAAAAAAACTGTAATATAAACACTTAATTGTAAAGAGAACCCCTCTTTGCATACCTTCATTAGGAGGTGGAGGTGGGAATGCTTGAACTGGTGGGGGAAGTGGCATTTTTGGACCCCTTGATGAAGACCCAGAGGAAGAAACTTTAGGGGAAAGGACGGGCACTTGGAAGATACAATTGTAATCAAAAGTGAGTAATTAACCATACAATAAGTGGACAAACAAAGTTGACAAGTCAGAAGTAATATTTGATTAATTTAAAATAAATGGAAAGTAGCTGAGTGTTTTCTTACTTATGGTCCAGCCAGATGCCGCTGTTGGAGAGGGCGAAGGAGCAGGTGAGACATTGGTAACTGGCATAGAAAATGGGTAAGGGTAATGTGGTGCAGAAGCTGAAGATGAAGGAACTGCATTAGAAACTGAAGTGGGCACATATATCACTGCTCTGTAAATGAAACACCAAAGCGTGCACTATCACGGTACCTGAACTAAGGGGCGGAGCATCGTGTGCTTGCCTATTTGTTGGAAGCAATGATGGAGAGATAGCTGGACCTGATAAAAGCACCAAGAATAAAATGAAAAATGGATCTGAAAATGTTAAAGAGTTAAATAGACCATAAAGAGTACCCAACTAGAAATTCTCTCAACTATAAAAGGAATACCTTGCTGTTCTGAAGGGGAAGGAGATAATGAAGAACCAGGACTATTGATTTCGGTCCTTGCATGGTTCTCCTTGTGAAATGGGATAGAAGGTGAAGATGCAGGAGTAAATAAAGATGGAACTGCAGCCTCATATGGGTGTTTCATGGCTTTGTGTGTTGAAGGAGCTACAGAAGAAAAAGAACCTACTATTATTATTATCAAAATTTCATTACCTTCATGCAGTGCTTAGTGATTTGGTTAAAATTTGCAGTTTAAAAGTATATACCTTCAGCTGGGGAATGGTTTGCAGATGGTAAATGTTTGGATGTTTCGTCTGGTGGTGCAGCAACAGGACTTCCATCTTTTTTCCAGTCAATGATTGGGGTAGGAGCTGATGCGTGAGAGGTATCAGGATCTGAAATTCAGATGCAGACCAATGGGAAAATACTGCCAGTCAAAACCAAATGAGAATGCATCGTAATATTGTAATCCACAGCGTCATTAAAAACATTCATCGCCTTGCAAAATGATTAGGGATTACATATATAAAAGAATGGTGGTTCTTAAATTATTCTTCTAATGTGTAGAAAAGAAGAAAGTGGATGTAACCAAACGTTATGAATAATAAAGATGCAATTCCAATGTGAACACAGTGGATCAGCATATTCTAGTGTGCAGTAGCTTTCAGACATGCACTTCATATTTTTTATCATCATGAACAAAGCTCCATCCTAACAATTTTGTGCTGGTGACGGCAATTTTCAGAAACATGTTCAAAGCAAAATATTCTAAATGTCAATGTGTTTTGTATCACTTCAGATGACATATATTTCCATAGCAGCAGGAAGCAATTCACATTAAGGAAAATTTTTAAGGATTCCTTGCAGCCATGGTCTTTCAATCCATTGCTAAAAATCAAAACAATACTTAATATATCGCAAGTATTACATGTGAGATTGAAAATGAGAATGTTGAATGGTCTCAACATCAAATCAGCAGCAACTTAAAAGACAAAAGCCAAATCTAGGTGCTTCCTCTAACTTACAACCTGATACTTCAGAAGGTGCTTCTCCAGGTATAACAGGGTGGATTTTTGGTGAATTTTGGGGCAATTGTCCTATTGGTGATACAACAGGAACTGCTTCAGACAAAATAAACAAGCAGCAATTGGTCAATT
Organism: Manihot esculenta; assembly: GCF_001659605.2. Classification (NCBI taxonomy): domain Eukaryota; kingdom Viridiplantae; phylum Streptophyta; class Magnoliopsida; order Malpighiales; family Euphorbiaceae; genus Manihot; species Manihot esculenta. The sequence continues at coordinate 30,715,328 of NC_035176.2, read as the reverse complement.
TGGGTTTTTGTATTAAAAGAGAAACAGGAAAGCAATTTAAACTCTATATATGTAAATTGCACACCAGGTGATACAGATGGCATTATTGCTGGTGCAATTGGATGGACTGATGGCTTGTTTCGGCCCAATTTCCTTGGTGGAGATGCAGCTAATGTCATATTTCGGAGAATCAGAAGGGAAAAGAAAGATCAAATCGCAGCCCATTCAAAATGGAATCTACATGAGTGTGAGTTACGGAACAATGATAATTCTATACCTGGTATAGAAGCCCATGATGTATTACTATGATGCGTGCTAGGCGGTGAAATTTCAGGTTCACTTGGGTGGATAATTGGTGAAGTTGCAGGTGCATTTGGATGGATAATTGGTGAATCAGGAGGCAAATCGTTTGTGGGTGTTGTAACTGGCGCCAGAGATAACAAAAATACAATTCCATTAGAACCAAAATGAACTTAAGAACGTTAATCATAATAAAATCTATTAAGCTATGTAGACAACCTGGCACCAAAACGGGACTATGTCTAATTGGTTCATTTCCAAGAGAAGGATTTGGAGGCACGGCTGCTTCATGTCTTTCAGCAGTTAATGGTGGAGCTGCCGTATTATATGGTGGATTCACAGTAGGAATACTTGGTGACAGTAATGGCCCATGTCCTTCAAAAACTACTGGTGGAGGAGCTGCATTATCAGGTATCCTTGCTATTGGGCTGCTAGGTGAAAAAGATGGTACAAGCCCTCTAATTTCATGGGGTGGCAAAGGCGCAGCCATGGGTGGTGGTAATGCAAGTGGAGGAGCTAAATCAGATCCTGTATTGTCAATGATGAAGCTTTATCAAACAATATCAAAATCAGTCAACAAAAAGAGCAGTTTATGCAAGTTACCATTTGGCTGAGATACTGAGCCTGCCACATTGCTTCTGAATGGCCTTCTTATGGGAGCAGTTGTTCCTTCTGTAGGAGGAATCTCAGAAAAAATTGCTGGAGATGGGGAAAAATTGTATCCTAAAGACAACAAAAACAAAAAGTATCCAGTAACGAATTCAAAATCAAGATAGATACAGCTATATCTGTTAAATCTTGGACGTATGACTACAGATTACTAGAACTATAAGCTCCCAGAATCAATTCAACTGGCTGGACTTCTAACAAAGTAGATTTACAAATCATATAATATTAGGATGATGAAATTTTATGCACCCAGATCACCAAATAATTTAGTACATTCACAAAACTAATTAGACCAACGTGAACTTGGTAATCAATTCAACTGGCCGGACTTCTAACCAGGTAGATTTACAAATCGTTAAATTACCTGTAGATCCTTGAATAGTGAAAATAAAGCAAATGACACACAGTTTCACCAGCTGAAGAGTGGCTGGCAGCACAGCACCCATATCATTAAGCACCAAATCTCACGACTCCCTCAATGATGATAGAGTTAGAAAAAGAAAATCACAAAGATGAATAATTGACTCTGTTAAGGGATTGAAAGGTAGCTTGAAGCAATAACAAAGAGGAAGTTAGATTAGCCAAGACCCACAAACATTGTAAGAAAAGCAATGACAAGATAGTTTCTGTGAAAACCCAGAATCAGGTTGTTGAAAGGAACCCAGGAAATGGTTTCTCTGTGAACTAAAGCTCTCAACTTTTTCTTCCTCTGATATTGCCATGTGCGATAACTCCACCCTTTTCACATGCATATGTTACAGCTAAACACAATTAAGACCAAACGAATAATCCCAAAAAAATATAATTAAAAAGAATAAAAAATGGCCATAACCCAACACAGCATACTCACTCTGCTATGTAACAGAGAAAGATATGGTAGTTTTGTCAGGACAATATTTAGAGAGAGAAGGAGCCTTGGTTAAAAAAGAAAAGGAAAAGGTCAGTGGCAAGTTCATGAAATTTTTTTGGAAAAATTCCTGTTTAGTCCCTTTAGTATATAAAAATTTATTTATTAGTCTCTTAAATTTTAAAAAATACTCTGAAGTTGGAGGTTGAGCTTCCAATTCCTGGGGATTTATTTAATGTGGGTTGCTTGACTTGAATTTTTCTCTTTTGTTGTTGATCCTGAAGATAGAGACTTTGAGAAAGTGATGTGTTTCATGTGTCAATAGAAGATCTTGACACTTCATCTTGTTTTGTAATTGTGGAGAAGTTTAACTTGTTAATTACAAGTGAAGATCTTGTTTTATGTGTTAAGTATATTCTAAGTCTTTGTTTGGCATTCTCATCAGTAATTACTAATTAGTAGAATTATGTGATGAGTTGATTCCCCAAATCGCTTAAATCAAAGTCAATAACCCAATTATTCACTATTTATAGAATAAAAATTCAAATATATTCGTTTTATAGTTCATAAAAAATTAAACTCGGAAAATTTACTATTGCTCTGCTGCTGATTAGGGATAAACGGCTAGGGTATTCGCCAAAATTAAACTACCCGAATTCGAATCCGAATCCGATTTATATTAGTAATATCCGAATCCGTTCCGAATCCGATTAAAAATTAATTTAAATTATCCGAATCCGTCCCAAACTCGATTATTATTATCCGAATAAAACTCAAACCCGTTTAATCTTATATATTTTAATTAATAATTTATATAAAAAATATTTTTTATTAATAATTTTCATTTAAAAAATTTAATATTTTTAAAAAATATTTAAATTTAAATTTTTAAATAAAAATATATAAAAAAAATTTATAAATATTATTGTAAAATATATTTTTTATATTAAATTAATTATTTATATAAACGGGTTCGGTAGTGGGTATCCTATATATAAAATTTGAATTCGATCCGAACCCGCAACGGATATTATTTTTAAAATTCAAATTCGTCTCAAATACGATTATAACTATTCAAATTCGTTTTATTAAAATTCAATCGGATCAGATATCTAAAAATACTCGATCCGTTGCCATCCAATTGCTGACGTCAGTTTTTAAAAATTGAATTTGAGTTTTATATTTAAAAATACCAATGCACCACCGCCTAATCATCAATACTAATAATGATTATAGATATAGCGTGGCCCCTAACTAAAAATGATGGACCGTTAATTCCCCACATAAATCCCTTCGTTGGATATTTATGATTAATCTCTTTATCCCTTTTTATAAAAATCCATTTAGAATGAAAACCCTAATGAATAAAAGTAACAAAATTACAAGACAAACTCTTCTCTTTGAAATAATTTAAAAATAAATCATTTTAAACTATATTTTAATAAAGTTTAACCCTAATTGATAAAATATGAAAGTTTCATTTTTTACTAAATGGAGTAACCATGTTTATTACATAGAAGGGCATATTCTGCTTCCACGTGATGACCAGAAATGTGTTTATAGTAAAGCAAAAGTCCCATATGCTGCTTTGTTGTACATGGACATTTTTATTCCAACAACCTTGATTTTTAGCTACTCTCCATTATATTTTGTCTATATATTTCTTCATTTTTTTTATGCAGGTTCGTGAACTAGTCGGTGTTCTTTCTCCCAAAACACAAGAAATAAATAAATAAATGGCAATTTTCAATTATCTAATAAGATGAAGGTACCAACTTGATTCTAATCAAACTCGATTATCAATAAACATTAAGGAATTACTTGGATCTCGCCAAGAAACAAAAATACAAAAAACTAAATTATTATTAAAAAAGAAAAAAAAAAAAGCATTTCTTCCACAAGAAGGATGCTTCTTTTTTAATTTCCAAGATGATTACAACGTGAACAAACCACAAAATAAGCCAAAGCGTATATGCAACATATATTAGATTACATGTATGATGTATCAACGCCAATGAAACTTGTTTATTAGTGCTACTGCAAGCTTAGGCTTAAATAAAAGGGCCAGGCCCACCAATTGACCAGAGTAAGAACCAATGCAACAGTATCCTTGTAGCTCACTCTTCCCTTCATTTTTGCTTGTTACTTTTCCCCCACAAAGGTGCTAGAGTAACCCTTTGTGCCATTATCTGCAAGCAACTTAACATTATAAGCCTGGTTCCTAGGACCACAATCTTCATGTCCCCAAAACTTTGATGGCCAGAAAATGCAGGAAAGGTATCCTGACCTGAAACCTGAAATTTGCAATTACTTTCCAAGACCTATGTAGATCTGCAATTAACACAACCCAGTTGCAGTGACCCACAATCCAACAAACTGTAGAGGTCACCACCACAGAACAAGTTGCATTTAGTATTCAACGAGTTCATACATCAACGAGTTATATTTAGTATCCGAAGTGAGACAGAAATCTAGGCATCTCTGCAGTAGGGCAGGATCAAGAGCATTTGTAAAATGCAACAATTAGTTTCAAATTCGACTGAAAATATCACAAACATTTGTAAGAACGTTGTGATTAGTTTACACAAAATAAATACTACTATCTCCGTCCATATAATATCTGTCGTTTAATGTTTTTATACCCAAATCAAGAAGACCAATTAAGAGCATTTATTTTAGAAAAATTTATAATAATTTATCTAAAATACCGTTAGATGGTCATGCTTTTTTCATATATTAGTATTAAATGACTTAAAAGACTAATAAGGATATATATGGAAAGCAAGATAGAATTATTCTCAAAGTGACAGATAATTTGGGACAAAAAAATTCTCTAAAATGACAGTAATTGTGGGACGAAGACAGTATTTTGTTTGTTCCAGTGCAAAATTGCTAAGCTGTATAGATGAATCTGAGCACCAAATTCAGAAAGTTAACAGGGAAACGATGAAAAAAGCACGGCTTTGCCCTGGATGGGTCAAGGCCTCATCTTTTGCTTGGATTTTTAATAAACCGAAAAGCAAGAGGTTACTCCTAATTCTTCCAGTTCATGAAATGTGATTAAATGGGTGCTCATCTGCTAGCAGATACTGAAGTGTTCTCCACTCTGCTCCAACAACAAATCCATGCTGTATATGAAGCCAAAAGATCTAGTGTGATCCAAGTGAAAGTACCATAAGAGTAGCATCACAAATGAAGGACCTAGTGTACCAGCATCAAGCACAAGACTTATGGCCAAGTTCATTGAGTCGGATCAAAATCTTCAAAAGTTTCTTCAATTCTTCCACCATTTTTATTTCCTCTTCTTTGCTAAGCTCACAAGTCCTCCAATCAGCCCTCCCAAGCATGTTCAGCAATCCTGCTAAAACATGCGAAATATATCATTTCATCCTTATTATAAAGTTTGATATGCTAACTGTTTGGCTACTTGCAAATAGAAGTATTTGGGAATATGCAAGTGTTGAATTTTGACGCTAGAAAGAGATGGGATGAGCGAAAGACACATATGTGGAAGGACAAGTGAACCCAGTGCCTCAAGATTTTGAGTTCGATATAGTATCAAGCTATAAGTGTCTTCTTTCAAGAAATCCATCAACACAGATTCTCCCTGGGCATATTAGAAGCTCTCGCCTATCTCTAACAAAAAGAAATGTCGATATATTGTTAACGGAAGGTCAACAAACTTCATCTAATTTGCATATGCTGAAAACTAATAGATGTAATTAATAATTATTAATAAATACCACAGCTCATTGCCATTGTTTGGTGAATGTAACCACATTTTAAAGTTATATCAGTTATTCAAACCAACATAGATAATGAATATCAGCAGAATCTCATGTTTGGCAGTTGAACTTAGTATGATCGTGTCTTACTTCACATCCAAATTGCACCAGAAATCCCTTATTCTTCTTGACCAAATACGATAATGCAGATCAACAAGGAGTTCCACAATGAAGAAACTATAGTTCCTATCCAACTGTCCCTCAACCATTTTCTGCCATTAGAAATACTAGTGACAGCAAGAGAAACAACAATGCTATTATACATTGGAAACATGAAATTTCATTGAACTATTCAACTTGAAGTGAAAAATAAGCCAATAGATAGATGTCATTTCTTGAAACTCTGGCATTTGCAGATTATTTTTTTACCAAGGAGAAAAGTTCCATACGAATGTCTAGTCAACATGTATGCGCAAAACACTTGAATGATGGTACTTACATTTCATGGCAACAAATTTAAAACCTAGTAGCCAGACTGGGTGATGGAACAGAAGCAGCACATGGAAAAGAAAAAGGAAGACAAAATAACTTAAATACCATAATAATAATAGTGGAAGGCTCTTTGATGTTATTGTTCTATCATTTACAACCTGTGAACAACAAGTTTCTGTCATTCTTATCCCACAAATGCCCATATAAACGGAAAAGATGTTTGAGCAATATTCTTGTACATTTTAAAATTTCAAGAAAATCCAGAGAGAGAGAGAAAGAGAGAGTGATAATGGCAAATAACAGTAGCAGCAGCTACTCCTAAAATTGCCAATTAAAAATATATGGCCTTTGTAAGCAATTCACACTCCCTAGTACATCAAGCATCTAGATACATATTTAAGAAAGGATTTTCATTTTTCCTTTCCCTGGTCCTTGTGATATAGTTTGAGACTATACCTCAATCTAACAAGTTCAGGTATAGGGAACCGATTGTACACCCAACCAATCAATGAATGAAATTAAGCCAAAATCATAGTATGTCCCACAAATTAAGTTTAAATTAATACATAATTATTGGATGGGAGAATAAACACTTTGGTGTAGTTAAGAAATTTCAGTTCAGATTCACATTGTTGGGTAAAGACAGTACTAGGTAGCTCAATTGGTAATAATAGAACATGGTCTTGAACAACGGGACCTTTGTTTCTCTTGTGGTAATTATTAGATGTGAATCCACGCTGGGCTTGACAAACAGAACCAGCATTCTTTTGATCTGTAATATAATTACAGGTTTCATTACCATACGCAAATAGGGCTATTATATTATATACGTAAATTAAAATCATTCAGAAGGAATACAAAAATGAGCAAAACTAAACAACCAAATCAATATTTGATGTACATGGAGAGAGACAGAACACCATGAACCCAAACCAGAAATATACATGCAAGGACCCATCAACCTTTGATTGAAAACTGACCCGTTAGAATTTTCAGAGCCATGCCTACCGTGAGAATAGCTCTCCGCTCCACTCTGCAAAATTGTGCTTAAAATTGAAATCTAGACCTTTTTCTTTCCTTCGATAAGAAAGTCATTGTAGAACCTGAAGTAGGAGAATTGAACGGGTGAATTTCTGAGAAACAAATGCAGGCACCAACGAGTTAAAGAACGCCTAGAATACATAATTATTAATTAAGTAGCAACTGGTAAAAAGATAATAGAAAAGATAATGCATGATTCATGCATCGAAGGTTGGCCAACTAACAGAGAGAAAAAAAAAAAAAAACTCAAGGCCATACAGCAACTAGAAATGGACAAGATTCATATGTACGACAATCAAATAAGCTTCAATCTGTATTGAGCGATTAATATGGACAAAAAGTGACCAATTAGAACGAACAAGTAGCTGAAATTGACTGTTAAAATGAGCAATGTAAGTAAAAAAACAAAAGCTTAATTCAATGTTTACCCTCTACTTACTTGAAAAGAAGCAGAGAATGGAACTTGGAAGTTGAATGGAACAGAGGAAAGTGTATTTGCCACTGCTTCTGAGCCAGAACAGGAGTCGCAAATTTTCACACCGTCCATTTTGAACCCCAAATTGGCCGATTTTTGGACGCTATCGGTAGATCTTTAGGCACACATATGCGGTAATCGCCGATAAAGTAGGTCGGAGAGGAATTAGAGAGAATCCATCCATATTGTTCATGCGGCCAAGGCCAGTTTGGATGATATTTTTCCATAATTTGGGTTTTATTTAATTGTATTGTATTATTTTAAATAAATAATTATTAAATTATTCAAATATTCCCATATTTTTTTTTATGTAATTTGACCATAAATTAGTTTTAATATAAAATATCAAAATATATCTAATTATGTGTTAAAAATATAAATAATATTATGATAAATTAATAATACATACTTATTTTTTAATTTTAAACACTAAATCTAAATATTTATAATATATTCTACGTACTTTAATTTAAAATTTAAAAATTTAATTAAAAATATTTTCTCTTAGTTTTTTCCTTTAAGCAATTTTTTAAAATACACATAGGAAATTAGGTGGCCTAATTTATTAAATTTTAAATTTATTAATAGATATAACAGAAAGAAATTTAAATAATAATGATATATTATATAATACAATAACATTATTTTTTTAATGTAAAATTACAAAAAAAAAATTAAAAAATAAATTATGCATGCACATACTCGTAAATACTATAAGAAATTAACATTTAACAATTTTTTTTATTTGTTGGTATATATATTATAGTACTTATTTTTATATCTTGTTGAAATATAGTTTAAAATTAAATAAAAACTTCATTTGTTATATGTGGAAATGGATCTAAGTATCCTTAACCATACATTAAACAACATAAATAAAATAATATTATGATAAATTAATAATCAATACTATTTATAATTTTTATTTATTTTATTTTTTTACACGTATTAAAAAAATAATATTTATTATTAATTTTTTAATTATATTTATTTTTAAAATATTAAATTTTATTAAATATAAATAAATATTTTAAAAAACATTTTAAAAATAAAATTAAACTAAATAGAGTTATTGATATAACTGAAATAGAGTTGTAATCGATCATACAAAAAAAGAGAATGTGAAATAAAGTGTTTAACACCTATAGCAGTCGCTCCAACGCTCAAATCATAATTATTAAACTCAAAAATATAATGAACGTGATAAATTATTTTTGAAGTAGTTATAAGAATTGTATACCTATATTTGTTTGATAATTAACTTTTATATTATAATAAAATAGAGTTAATTATAATATTTTTAAAAAATTCGATAATAATATAATTGAATGATTAATAAGAAATTTTATCGAGTGTCCGCTAATAATAATTTTATATGAAAACTCAATTTATTTAAGAGAGAGTGAGTTTTTTTATGAAGAATCTGATATATATGATGTGAAGATTTTACTTTTTACGGATAGAATTGCGTATTTACGTATTAAATTTTTAACATATGATTTTATTTCGCGGTTACATTTCACGATTCATTTAAACGCTTATAGCAGTTATATTTTATTATTCATTTTAGACGATTACCATGTAATATTAATTATAATAGTTAATTTATTCATTATTAAAAAATAAATAATAATTTTAAAATAATAAAAAATAATAAAAATTATAAGAGAGATTGAGAATATACAGTAAATGATGAAAGTTTAAACACTAAATTTATATATCTAGAATATATACTATGTATTTGAATTTTAAAGTTTTAAAAAGTAATGGTAAATATTATTATCTTAATTTTGCTATTTGGTATTTTTTAAAATACCTTTAAGGAATTAGGTGGCTTAATCTCACAAACTTTAAACTGCATTAATGCAGGATGTCACGTGGCATTATTTTAAGTATTTTTAAAATGATCTGGTGGCTTAATACTGTTAACTAATTATTTAGTTTCAGCTTTCATACATATACATTTATATTGTGAAAAATAGTTTTAAACTAATAATGATTTTAAATTTTGAAATCAAAACTGAAATTAGAGGATCAAAGTTGATTTTTTTCAATTTTCAAAATGAATAAAAAAAGTACATATTTTCTAAAAACTCAATTGCTAAATTTCAACAAACTATAAATTAAATTAAACTAATATTATCTTTAAACCATATTGAAATAATCGATTCTGATTAATTTAAACAAAATTCTGATTTATTTAATTTTATTTATTTATATATATTAATAATAATTAAAAAATAAAATACTATTTTAAAAAATATTTAAAATTTAAATATAAAATTTAATAAAATTCATTTATTTCATATAAAAAAATATACAATACAATATCATATAATATGATGAGTTAATATTAAGAATTAGCAGTATTTGGTTCAAATTAAAAAAATTAATTAAATTAAATTAATTTAAAATTTTAGTTTAATTTTTTATTTATTTCGATTTGATTTAATTTTTAATTTTAAAAATTTAAATTATTTCAATTAGGTTCGATTTTAATTAAAAAAATTTAAAAAATTAAATCGAATAGATTAATAATAATAATATAAAGAGATTAGATCATGTTAAAATTAAAATATTTTAATTAAATTTGAAAATATAAAAAATAAAATATAAAAAATAAAATATTTATTAAAAATTTAAATTTATCAAATCCAATCGAATTAAATCAAATCAAATTAATTTAATTTAATTTAATTTTTATAAATATTAAAATTTTAATTTTTTATTTATTCAGTTTAATTTATTTTAAATTGAATAAGCAGAATTGTAATTTTTAATTAATACTCTTTATCAATTATAATCTAAGATATAAATAAAAATATTTAATGAATTAATAATTATTTATATTTATTTAATATATTTAATAATAGAATATTTTAATTTGATTAATTAAAATAACACGTAATGTAATGTGACTCTAAAAATACAAAATAATTGCTCGCTTCACAATTTGTTTTTGTCAATTTTTTTTTAACAGTGTCGTAAAAAGATGATTTTATAATTAGCGGGTCAACAAATCATTATCTGATGTAACGTTGAATCGGTCCCACATCACAGCATCCAATAAAACAGCTGGCAAGTAACAAATACATTGTACCTTCTAACAACTTCTATCTTGGCTTGTTGTGTTCAGTAAAACCGTCGAAAAGAAAATTTATTATTTAGTATTTATATTATTACTACACGGTCTTTTAATTTTAAAATATAATATTTTAAAAAATTATTAATCAATCACTCTATTAAAATTATTTTATTATTTATATATAATATTTTAAAAAATTTATTAATTAATTATTTAAAATTATAAAAAATTTATTAATTATAATTTATATTAAAAAATTTTAAAATTTTTTAAATATTTAATAACTAAAATTAATATAAAAATTAATTAATAAATTTTTTAAAATATTATATATATTTTAATATAATTTTTAAAAATCAATTAATAAATTTTAATATAATATATAAACTAAATAGTAAAATTTTCTATTAATTTTAATATTTTTAAAATAAAAACATTATTTCAGTCTTATAATTTTTCATTTATTTTATTTATTTATTTTTATATATATTAAGAAAAAAATTTATTAATTTATTAATTATATTATTTTTAAAAATATTAGTTTTTATTAAATATTAAAAGATATTCTCGATACTTATTTAAAAAATAATTAATAAAAAATTATTTTAAAAATAAAATAAAAATATAATAGTTAATTTATATATTATTATTATAATATAACAATAAAAATAAATAAAAAATAAACTAAGATAGCATAAAATTCATTTAAGAGGAATGAAATTTGATTAAAGTCCAGTTTGGCATTAATGTTGTGATTTAAAAAGTATTTTTTGGTAAAGTATCATTTATATATTATTGAGAGAAACAGTTTAATTAATTTCTCTAATTCAAAACAATAAAATAAAACATTTATAACTTGCATAATTAAAAAATAATAGAAGCTATATTTAAATTTTTAATTATTTTATTTGCTACGCATCATTTTATTATAATATAACTAATTTTATAATTTTAAATAAAATAATTATGCAATTTTAGTGATAAAAGATGTTACAATATAATTTTTTAATAAAAAAAATTGTCTCTAATATTGAAAGCAAACTTTATTATAAAGAAAATCAGAAGAGAACTTAAAATTGCTTTTCTAGCTAAAATTTGAAAAATTGAGAAGCTAATTATTATTTCCTATTCTCTTTTAAAAAAATAACACATATGAAATGGACTTTTTTTTATTTTTTTATTATATTAAAAATCCCAATTTAATAATAGCTTTTAAAATTTAAAAATGTTCATAGAAACCAACCACTTTAAACGAGTAAATTGATAGGGTTAATGAATATAACAGACTGTTTTGAATTTAGAATAAGTATATAATGTATACTTTAAACTATATGCAAATTTGCTTTTATATTTAAAAAGATATTGTTAATTATTGAATTTTTTAAAATATAACTAATACGAACCAGTGAGTCGCGTATTTCATATTGAATATCTATTAAATTATATCTGTTAATGATAATTTTTTTTATAAATATTCAATCTATTCTGGAGCGGACGAATATTGATGAAGTACCGAGTATTATAATATTATGGTCTTTATTTCTATTAATGAAATTATATTGCGACATGTAAAGTTATTATATTCTTATTATGTGATCATATCCTATAATAACAGTTCATAATTTGTTTTTAATAATTATTATATCATATTATATAATTGATGACTTCTAAGTTCACCTCGCCCCAGTCTAGGGTCAGGCCCAAGAAAATAGTTCATTACTTAGAAATCCTCAAGCCACTCACGCCAATTGGGTCCAGTCCGCTCAGCCTCACGACCGGGCTTCATCTGGCTTTCTCCACTAGGCCGGCCTTGTCTTCACTACACCTCGGGTCGATCCCATTTGGGCCCTGCTTTGTTCCTATTCTCCGGTCCAGCCCGGAACCCGAAGGAGGATTCATCCATCCGCCTTGCAGACCCGCCTACCCGCGCACAGAGAGAATCAGAGACTGTTGCCCATGGGGCAGAGATCTGATTCCCTTGTACGTCCGTATCAGCGTAGCAGGGACAGTTGGTCTAATGATACTCGTTCTGTTGGCACGTCACTAGCAGACAAAAGAAAACCTATAAAAGGAGAAATACTCGCCTCTAGATTTAAGTTTTTTCTAAATTTTACATAATTCATTATAAAAATCTTATTTCTCTGAATCTCAGATCATTAATAATATTATAAATAATTTATTACATAGTATAAAATTAATATGATTTTTTTATTTTTATCAATTTTCTTATAAAATATATGTACAAAAAACTTAGAGGTTGTAGATGCTTATCCTAATGATAATGACTAACAAACAATAATTTCCTTTTCTCTCATCATCAATCATTGTCATTTCCACTAAACTATACGTCTGAATTCACGACTTCTTGCTGTTTCTTAGTCTTGACAAGCCTTTGGGATTTGAATTTTTTGATTGATCGTTGAGAAATTTGATTATGAAGAGGATTTTAAAGCAAAGAATGAACTCATTTTCAACGCTTTCTAGGGATTCAATATTAAAGGTCATATGTGTTAATGGGTTCTCAAAAACTGAGATCATTTGCTTCCTGCTCATCGAGAAAAACAAGATCCTTTTGCAATAGTTATTCAACAACAGCGATAATGGTGATGGGCGTGGCTGAGTAAGTGGTGGATTTCTTGGCCATCGGAACTGTAGATGGCCAGTTGTTTGAGTGTGAAGAAGAGAAAAGAGGACGTGAGAGAGAAAATGGAAAAGAAAAATATTTAAGAGAGAAAATGAATTAGATTTTCAAAATATGGGTTTAGGCTTTATTCTGAATATTTAAAAAAAAGGGAAATTTCACAATTCTCAAGATGGAAGAGTTACCATTTGCAAGGGGCTTAAAGTGTTTGCCTTTGAAAATGAGAGATCAGTTTATTAATTATATTATATTTTAACCATGTAAAAGTAATTCTTCCAAAAGAAAAGATGAAATTCAATTACTCTCTTCCGTCTTCATTTTACTCTTCTGGCACTCTGGAAACCATTAATTAAGGCAATATTTTATTTTAAAATTATGACTTGTCGTTGACCTGAAGAACACCGTCCATAACATGGAGATGGAACTTAAATACCACCACCGCTCCGCCTCTTAGTCTTCACAAATAACCATTTCTCTAGTCTTTCTGCTATATAGTCTGAACTGCAGAAGCCCACAGAAACCATGGCAGACGCAGCATCGCCAGCTTCGACGTGGGGTTTCGCCACCGGCTTGTTTACACCCGCCTATCTTTTCTTATTGCTCAACTTGGTGATCGGCACCATTGCTCTCACCTCCCGTTTCGGCTCCAACAGAAGACAACATCAAGAGGAAATCCGACCGCTTGCTAGAGCCCCTTCCCTCTTAGAACGAGTCAAGTCCATCAACTTATCCTTCTACAACTACCCATCGTCCGACTCAGCCCCCCAAGTAGAAGGCACGGCGGACCCAGTGCAGGACTCCGAACCAGAGTGCCTAACTGAGGTTCCTCCGGCTCAACTTGAACGAGCCCCTTCCCTCTTAGAAAGGGTCAAGTCCATAAAGTTCTCCTCTTTCTACACATCCGAACCAGAAACAAAAATTGTGGCTGAACCTGTTTCGGAACCACATATGGATGCCGGTCATGTTGATCATCAGGTGAAGAGGAGTAAATCTGAGCCTAGAGCAGCTCCGGAGAGGAAGGCACGTGAGAAGATGAAGAAATCAGCGAGTGAAAGAGAAGTGGTCGTGGAGAAGGAAGAGGACGGAGAGAGCGTAGAGCGAAGAAGGCCAGCAACGACGAGGATAGAAAAAACGGTGTCGTTTGGAGACGAAGGGGTTGACGCGAAAGCCGATGACTTCATCAACAGGTTTAAGCAGCAACTAAAGCTGCAGAGACTGGATTCGCTCTTGCGTTACAGAGACATGCTTAAAGGAAAGTAAAGTTTCTTTTTCAATTTTCTTGGCTAGCCTTCTTTAATTTTACTTTTAGATTTCTGTGTTGTCACAAAGGAGTGAGCTTTATCGTCAGTGACTAAAAAGCTTTAGCCGATCTTCAAGTTTCCTGCTTCTGTCTACTAGTAGTACCGCGAGTCTCTCCAAAAAATGCAGCGGGTATTGTGATCATTTCGGACCTTATACGGCGCACAGATTGACTTTGAAGTGTGGAAAGAAGACGAGTGCACCGAGAGTGGAATGACAGAAATGCCCCTGTTTTGTGGATTATGTTAGTCTTAGAAGAGCGAGAGCGTCAGCGCAGCGCCTTAGTAAGTATAGCATTTGCATGTCATGTGCTATTGTGCGTAGCAAAGATGATTACTCCTTAGTGAAGATTGATTAGATTGTAAATGACTACAGTTTATTAGTATTGCTGTTGTTATTCATATATTTTTTTTTTTGAAAAAGAGGGATAGAGCCCTTATTTTATTAATTTAGGCGATGAAAGCTCCAATCTATCAGTATCTACTAAAAATTTTAATAGTAACAGAAGGCTATTGATGAATTTTCAAATTAAAATCATTACCAATGATTAAACTAGTCAAACGATCCGCTATCGCATTTGCTTCTCTGTAAATTTTTACCATCTTGACTTTTCAGCTTCTAT
Source organism: Manihot esculenta (assembly GCF_001659605.2). Taxonomy (NCBI): domain Eukaryota; kingdom Viridiplantae; phylum Streptophyta; class Magnoliopsida; order Malpighiales; family Euphorbiaceae; genus Manihot; species Manihot esculenta. The sequence continues at coordinate 30,700,153 of NC_035176.2, read as the reverse complement.
TGATAAGATCACGACAATTCCTCATCAAATTAGCAATTTTAAAAACTCATGCACCTCTAACTGCAAGTAAATTTAATGCGAGTTGAGAATTCGTTTGAACTTCAATCTTCTTCGACCTGAATCCCATGCTAATACTAAAGTATAATATATTTTTCATAGTTCAGCTTCCATTGCTCCACAATTATCCAAAAACCGTTGAAAGCCTAAAAGTCATCTACCTTCATTGTTTCGAAAACAACCTGCATAACTTGTTTTTTCTGCTGACAACAATGCACTACCATCGAAATTATTAATATTTTAATAATTATATTATTATATAGTTTTAATTAAAAAAATAATTGTATTATTATATATGTAATTATTTTGTATGTTCGTTAATTAAATTGTATTTTTTCTAAGTACTAAATTCACCCATATAGAAATGACTATTGTATAAAATAAAGAAGAAAAAGAAGATGGAGATTTTTAAGAGAAATGAAAATGATTCTTTAAATAAAAATGGAGTCATGCATATTTAGAACTCTATATCTTTAAATCTCCTTTTGTAACTTTTCTTTTTATTGTTTTGTCTTTTTATTAAATATTTCTCCCTCTAAATTTAAATTAATAAAAAATATATATATAAAGAAATGAAACTTAGCAACATGCAAACTAAACAATAATGGGAATTAAAAAAAACAGCAAATCGATGTCTAAATATTTAAAAAATGAAGAAAAAAACTACCGTAATAATGTAGCTATTAAAATGTAGCAATAAAGTAACGAAATATGATAATTTATTTATAATAAAAGCTAAAATTAAGATTAATAAAAAAAAGGACGCCACGTCAGGGTTTACGTGGACAATCACCAGTCCTAGCTGTGATTTGAGTCATGTGCTCCTGCAACAACCAAAAGGTCCGAAACTAAAAATAAAAAATTAGTCGTCTACTTGGCTTTATTGAGAACATATTAAATTTTTCGAAACATTATTTTATTTTAATTGGAAATGAAATAAAGTTTAAGGTTTTATCAGTTTTATAAAAAATATTTAAAAAAAAAAATAATGATAAATCTGATTTTTCTCTCGCTTCATAACAATCTGATTTTCTTCTTACTCCATCATACGGATTCATTATATGAGTCTCTCAATATTCGATTTAATGAAAAGACTTATAAAATAAAAAAAAATGGTCAAGCGTCTACTGAAGATGTCCTGATGAATATACAAAAATTGCAGAGAAAAATAAAATAAAAAAATATGGAGTCCAGAAAAAAGTCAGAAGAAAACCCCTTTGTATCTGCTCGTGATATATATGCTTTTATGCTATAATGTTAGCTGTTTCTATCACTCAGTTTCGTACATACAGATGTGTTAAGACTCATTTCCTTGTCAGATGACCATTTAATTTTTTCCAGCACGTATGCGGGTAGGACTGCGAGATGATTGGGTCTACTCCCCTACTTCCTGTCACGTCACTTGGTTAGACTTTTTTTAGATGGATCCATACGTGTGACCTGTTCGGCCTAGTTCATTTTGCTGAGCTAGGGCACGCTACGCGGAGCTGATTGGTTTTGAGAAAGGCCTGGTAAGTCTTGAACCTACGTTCTTCTTTAAGGCATGACTAATAAGAAGTCCGACTGTCATTAAATATATTTTATATTTTTTAATATATAAAATTTATAAAATTTAGTTAATAAAAATTATTTTTCTTATCATGACAAATAAAAAGTAAATTATCTTTTTAAAAAAATTATTTTCAAAAGTCATTTTCAAAATTTTTATTAAGAGTTATATATATATAAATTTATTAATATATTTTAGAATAAATTACACTTTAAATTTTAAATTTTAATATAATTAATAAATTAATCATTTTATTTTTAAAATCAAACACTTAAATTCTTATATTTTATAATAATTCAAATTACACATTCCTACATCCATTAATAAGTTAATTCAATATTTTAAATTTTAATTAAAGGATAGAGTGATTTTTTTATTTCAAAAATACCCATTTTTTCTATTCTAAATTGATTTCTTCTTCTTTTATTCTTTCTAAACTTTCCTTAGAAAAATAAATCTCCATTCTTGTATCCATTATTCTCAATTCCAATTCTTAAAAATCTTTTTTTCATTTTTCCTCCATTCCTTTGAGTATTGTTGTCCCGTTATTCATGTAGCAAAAACTTTATCCGGTCAAAGCATTCAAGACCTTGAAACTTTAAATAGTGGAAACATTTCTAGGAATGGCAACGGGTAGGGTACCCGCGAAATTCAGGGTACCCAAATCCGAACCCGATTATATTTATAAAATCCGAACCCGTCCCAAATCCGTTTAATATTTTATTTTTACTATCCGAACCCGTCCCGAACCCGTTTAGCAATACCCGTACAATACCCAAACCCGATTTTTTTAATTCAATTCGATGAGAAAAACTGTCAAATAAACTACACCTAACAGTTGCACAACCCAGCAAACCCAGCAGTGTGTTCAATAACAAGAACCAGCAACTCAGCAACCCAGCAAATAATGATTTATAATCATATAATCAGATTAATTCCATAAATTCTAAAAATCAACAGTATTACATTAATCAAATAGTAAATAATTAAATTTTTTAATAGTATCCAAATAATTAGATAAATAGTTCCTAAATTCTAAAAATCTTTAATAGCAACTAAAAATTTTTCAAGAACATACACACAAAAGATCTTGATTATCAAAAAATTTGATTGTAAACCTGAAGAGAGTTCCAGGAGATGTCGCCGACGCCGATTGAGGAGGGGAAGGGTTGTCTCTAGCATCAGTGAAGTGGAGGAGAGAAGCGTCAATTGAAAAGAGTAGATGTCACGGAGAGAGAAGGAGATATCGCCGATGCCGACCGGGGAGAGGGAAGAGTTGTCTCCAATTGGGAAGTCGGAGATGTCGCCGCTGGAGAGAGAGAATGAGATATCACTGACTGGGGAGATCGCTGACTGGGGAGATCACTGACTGGGGAGAGAAAGGAGACGTCGCCGGTGCCGACTGGGCTGCCGGCAGTCGTCAGTGAAGTGGAGGAGAGGCGTGACTGAGAAGTGGAGGAGAGGCGTGACTGAGAACTATGGGAAGGGAAGCGAGGGAGAGAGGCGCCGACGAAGAGAGGAAAGCAGAGTAAAATGAAAAAAGGAATTAGGGATTAGGGTTACTTCACTTAGTTTTGTTAATATAGCTAATTGGGTTCGGGTAACGGGTATCCGAGCACCTATTCCCGAACCCTACCCGAATCCGAGACGGGTAGCATTTTTCAAATCCGAACCCGTTCAAATCCGTTTTATAAAAACCCAAATCCGTCCTAATAGGGTTTGGGCGGATCGGGTACCCGCAAAAACCCGCCCGACTGACATCCCTAAACATTTCCTCCTCCTCCACTCCCCCTCAACATGTTCTATCTCCTCCACCATTAAACAAGTAGATGCCTCTTGAGCCAGACAAAGAGTACCACATAAAGATAGAGATTGAAATAATTTCTTGAATAAAGGAGGTTGTGGAGGAAGATTCATGTGAAAAAGTGAGTCATAGAAAATGAAGGAAGCAGATGTTGTATCTGTAATTGGAAGATCTCCAATAAAGCCTAGTGGAGTTGTATGGGTAGAATTTGTGAAGGAGAAGGAAGAATTTGGGAGCAAAGAGGAAGAATTTGGGAACAAAGAGGAAGGTGAGCATCTGAGCAAGTGAAAAAAATTAAGAAGATTTATTGTTGGAGTATAAGATATTTGCTAAAGAAAATGAAGTGAAAATCAAAACTTGATTTGAATAATCTTTTATCATAGGGGCATTAATGTGAAGGGAAGTAAAGAGAGAACGTGGGAAACGGTGAGATTTTTCAAAGAAATTTTAAATATATATATTTTTTAATGGATTTTAGAGATGAAAATTTTTTTAATTTAAATGAAATAAAAATATAAAAATTTAAGTGTACAGTTTTAAAAATAGAGTTATTAATTTATTAATTATATTAAAATATATGAATTAGATATAATTTATTTTATATTTTAATTAAAATTAAACAATTAAAAAAAAGTTATTCCGTTGAAAAGTGCGAAATTGAAATTAAGCAACTCTGACATGGACCAGTCGTTTCTATCCTGGACCTGCGACCATGCTTGCCACCAAGCACAAAGCCTAGACCTATCAAAAACCAACCACAACCATATATCAAGCAAAGCCCTCTTACCTATTAAAGCTTTAATATGTAATATGAAGGTAATAAACAAAGAAGAGAAAAACCATTAACTAGAAAGTGAAGAGGGAGAACGCAATTGGCAGTACAAATCAATAAATAAAACAAAATATACTTTTGTTTCCCATCGTTTGATTAGAACGTAAAGAGCATAGAATCGACGATGGAGAGAAAAAAAAAAAAACTCTCCAAAAGGTAAAGATAAAAGAGGGTCTAAATATACCTTTATATCAACTTATGATGTCTAAATGAGTCATTTTAAAATTTTTACCAAATTAACCCCAAACTCTTTAGATGAGATCAAACTAATCTTATTATAATTAAATATTAGTTTTATCTATATTATATATAAAAATTAAAAGAAGGGTAAGGAATATTAAAACTGATATATTTTATTGATTATAATTTAATTATTATTTAAAAATTTTAATTTAATTATTTAATTATATTAGTGTTTATAAGTTCAAATTGATTGAAAAAATCTCTTAATTGATTAAATTTTATCATAGAAAAATTCACTTACCATTTAAATTATTTGTATTGAAATTTTATCATACATTAAATTATTTTTTAAAAAAATAATTACTATTTGTTTTTATTTAAAAAATTTTAATTTAATTATTTAATTATATTATTAGTCTATTTAAACTTAAATTGATTGAAAAGGTCTTTAATGAAATTTTATTATAGAAGATGTTTTTTAATATTTAAATTTTATTGTAAATTAAATTATTTTTTTAAAGAAAATAATAAATTAAAAAAATATATATATATATATATATATAAATTATTATCTTATATTGAAAATTAAAATTTGATGATGTATTATGTTTAGAAATAAAATAAAAATTATTTAATTAAATTATTATGATTAATAAATTCATATACTTTTTATTATTTTTTTATTTTACATATAATTTGTTTATATTATATATAAAAGTGGAAAGTAAGACAATATAGAAAATTTTAAAATTGCCGTTAAAACTTTTAAATTATTTACAATAGTTATTTAATTTTTAAAATAGTTGATAATTTTATTATTTAAATTTTATTTTTAAAATAAATAATAATTTTATTATTTAAATTAATTTTATAATTAATTAAGAAAATTATAAAAGGATATATAAGATATAATAAACTTAAAATTTTTTAAAATAAGGATATAAATTAGATGATAATTTTATTATTTAAATTAATTATATATATATTATTAATTTTTAGATGATTTTGTTGTATGATTTTCTTTTCATTTTTATATATAGTATAAATTATTTAATATTATACAAAAATATGATTATTATAAAATTATATTATATAATAAAATAAATTTAAAATACCACAAAGTTGTTATATGAATAAAACTATAAAATCAATAGTACATCTTTTATATTATTTTTAAATTAAAATTATATATTTTCTTTTACCTTCTATATAGATGGATATATAAAATGTATCATAAATTCAATATGCAATGTTTGTTCATAATAACCAAGTAAAGCACAATAGACTTCTCAAAGCTTATGCTTCTGTTCTTAGTTATCACCCTTTGTTGCTTATTTCAAACTTCTGCATTTATTGATAAGAAGGTTTAATTTTTTTACTTGTATTTTATTGTTTCTTTATTACTTTTAGAATAAATGGATTTGGGTTTTATTTTTTTTTCTTTTTCTTTTTTTTTTCTTTCTTTGTATTTAAAATTTTATATAGTGCATTGGAATATATAAGATAGTCTTCATTAATTCAGTTTTATTAGTGAGATTTTGAGCTCCTTTATTAAAAGATTTATATCTAATTTTTTTTTAACTAAAAATTGATATATAATAATAAATAATAAAAATAATAAAAAATTCATGCATTTTAAAATTATTTTACAATCATATAAATACCTTCTCAATTAGAAGTGGATTCAATTTAAAAAATAAAAATTGAAATTGAATAAAAATAAGAGAATAAATGAATCGAACTGAACTGATTAGATCAATTTAGTTTGATTAAAAAATTTTTGATTTTGAGATAAAAATTTAAGAGTGACAAATAAACACAACTTAAAAAATTGCAAATCCCAAACTTTTAAATACTATATGTAAATACACCTCAAATTTATCTGATTAATCCATTTATAAATCTCAATAAATAAATACCCATAAACATATACATGATAAATAGAGAAGATTCAAAAATCCAATAGAGAATTCAAAATACAAATTAAACCTACTTATAATCAACGTACACAAATAAAATAGATAAGGATCGAACAGATGAAGATGCAATATATAAATCTCAAATCAAATCTACTTATAATCAATACACACAAATCAAACAGATGAAGAATCAAACAGATAAAGATGAAACAGATGGAATGAATGAACTAGGTGTCAATGAACCGTAGAGTGATGAATCACTAGGGAAGGACAGCCAATAGGTCGACGGATGAAGGGAAAGTGAACTCATTATTTTTGTAAAATATTATAAATCCATTGGAAGCTAGAAGAAGAAGGCAGATGAGGAGTGAAAGAAACAGTAAGAAGAAGGAGGAAGAGGAAGAGTAGAGAAGGAAATAGTGAGAAAAAGAAGAAAGAAGAAGGATTGAAGAATGACATTGGGCTTTGAGAGACGAGGTTGGAAGGGTGGCTGTTCTATACATTAGATTAAAGACATTTGGAGAAAGAAAGTTTATATAATTAGGTTTAAAAGGCAAAAATGGTGCAATAATAAAAAAATCGATTCAGTGACCGAATTAATGGAACCGAATAAAAAAGTTAATTTTTTTTCTAAAAATTAAAATTAACACTGATCTGATCAATCGAAAAATTGAACTAAATAAAAATATCAATTCAATTTAATTTAATCTTTTAGTTTTAACGTTGAATGCTCAGTTCTAATCTCGATGGATTTACTTCTTACATAAGAGAAGAAGAAACATCGGAAAGTGCAAAGTATTATAGGGTTATATCTATTATTTTAAATGAGGCAAAATAAGTAAACAACTACATACAACATATTCATGAAAATTTATAAAAGTGAAAATAAATTTTTAATCTGTAATTTTTCCATCATGAAATTTTTAGAAAATAATATTAAAAAAATATAAATTAATAATAAATAAAAAATCAAATATTTATAATTTTTTTATAATTATTTATTTTGAAAATAATATTATATGAGATATATACTCGTGACACAAGTCAAATATTAAGGAAGAGTAATTAGTCAAATGAAAGCTATGTCCAGTTCACCACAGTGGGTTTAAAGTGTTGCCTAATTGTGCCGCTGCTCCTTTCAGACCATTTTCTATCTACCTGCGATGCGTGAAGATTATTATAAAAATTATATTAATATAAATATATAATTATAATTTTACCCTTAAATAAGCAATTGTGAGGTTTAGGAGTATACGTTGCTTTTGAGCTCCAGAGATAAGTGCTTAAAATCTAGGTCCGTGGCACCGGGAGTGCGGGGCTCGGCAATTTTTGGCAGGGAAGTATTTCTGCCGTACAGCATCATCGTCTTCAGCTATTGCGTCGTCGAAACGCACCGTTTCTTTGTACTTCTGGACTCACTTCACCCACACTCAGAGAGATTTGAGGCTTTGCTCAGGATGGCGGAGAAACCCCAACCTGTTCGCGTACTGTACTGTCTAGTTTGCAGTTTACCCGCCGAGTACTGTGAATTTGGCCCCGATTTCGAAAAATGCAAGCCCTGGTTGATCCAAAACGCCCCTGACCTTTACCCCGGTCTCATCAAAGGTCGCTTTATCCCTGAATCACCTTTTATTTTTTGATTTCCTTTTTATATAGTTGATTTTTAATTGTAAAATTTAATATTCCTGCAGAGACCAACGCCAAGGAAGCGGACAAGGTCGCCGAGCAGTTACAATCCGCCGGCATCTCATCCAGCAGCGGTGACGGTGCTACTCCTTCAGGTTACAATATTTTTAGCTATTTAAATAATGCTTGGACAATTTTGTTTTAATTTTAATGCCAGGTTTTAATTAACTGTATAGAAACATGAAATGTAATGAAAGAAAATTATTTGTATCAGTTCACAATTGACTCTTTTGAACTTGTTTGTTGAAGTAATACATTGAGAGCTCCAATTTTGGCATTAGGGCGGATAACTTAGCAGGAAAATTAGTATATCTTCAGATCATCTGCTAGCTGAAAGTGTATGAATGAAGCCAATATATACAAGTCTTGATGGAATTGCATAGGATTTGAATCTGATTTACGACACAGTTTAGCTTTTATTACGTGATAAGCATGTGTGTAATGTGATGTAGTATGTTGTTATGTCTTGATAAGTTACTAATTAAAGTTTCTTCTCCATTGTCAAATTGTATTTTAAATTGTCCTAGCTGTGGTGATTAACATTTGGGTGATGTCTGTGTTGTGGCCTTGTGTACTGTGGTGTCTGTGGATTCCAGGGGTTACTTCTGCACCTAAGGAAGAAGTAAAACGTCTTCCTGGAGGGAAGATAAAGAAGAAAGTAAGAGTCTATAATTGTTCTTTTGGCTGAAAAGGTTGAACTGAATTTGCTTAATTACCTTAAATTAGTTCCATTAGTTTTTGGTACTTCCAACATTGTACATGATAATGAGTAATCATTTATTCATTGAGCCATTTCTTTATAGGAGAAGCAAGAAGTTGTTATAGAAAAGGTCACACGCAACAAGCGGAAATGTATCACCACTGTTAAAGGACTGGACCTGTTTGGTGAGGTTTTCACTGCTTTGACCCTCTTTTTATTTTATTTTTATTTTAATTTTTTTACATCCCTGAACATCATTTTGTCTCTTTGAAATTGTGTTTTAGGTGTTAAACTTAGTGATGCATCTAAAAAACTTGGGAAAAAGTTTGCTACTGGAGCCTCTGTTGTTAAGGTGTGTAATATTGTTAGGCATTATAGGTTTCTTTATCATTGATGTTGTTTTTGTTGTAGCTTCTCTGATTTATTGGTTTAGGGTCCAACTGAGAAGGAGCAGATTGATGTTCAAGGAGACATATCCTATGACATTGTGGACTTCATTACAGAGACCTGGCCTGATGTAAAATATTCATCTTTCTCCCTCCTATTTAAATTATTTTCTGGCCACTGTCTTTGGTTACATTCTTACCCTGATAATTGTAACTGTATATTTGCTTAAATACCCATTCTTTTGCAGACAATTAACTTCTGCTTAAAGTAGAGTGATGTACACCTGTGAAACCTGCATTTATTGCTGCTAATAGTTTCCATGTATACCATATTTAAGTTCTTTCAACATTGATTCTTAAGAAATATGCCTTCGACAAACCTAAGAGCTTAAGAGAGAAACTCTTAGAAAATTTAGCAGTTAGATAAGCAGTTACATAATTTAGAACTTTACTGTTATATCTTACTGAATTGGTATTGTATAGAATTTGGGAGGTTTAGGGATGGGAAGCATGATAATTGTTCCATTCTGGGTCTGGCTGAAATAGCTAGAGTTAGAGGGTGCATCAGTCGGTTCAGTTCGGTTTGGATAATAGAATAATCAAACAAACTAAACCTATTAGAACTTAAACAAATTGAACCGATTTATAAATAAAACCGAGTCAAATTGAATCAAAATAATTCAATTTGATTCGGTTCGATTCTTTGTTTTTATCTTATTTTGGGCCCTTTTTTTATAGACAATTTAAATCAAATGTAAAATAGAAATAAAATTAAGAGTGTTATGGATATGCATAGATTCCGATCAAAGTGGTTACAACAAATAAGATCAGTATCTTAGTTTGTTATCTTTAATTTAATTTTTTAGTTGTTATCTTTAGTTAATTTTTAAATTTTAAATTTTAAAGTTTAATACAAGATAGAAAGTGATATATCTTTTTCTCCTCCGGCTCCATGATAGATCTGGTTTTCTTCTTGGTCCATCATATGGGTCCATCAAATGGGTCTCTCAATGTTCTATTTGATGAAAGGACTTGCAAAATAAGGAAAAATGGTCAGGGGTCTACCGGGGATGCCCCGGTGGAGACCCTCCGATGTTCAAGTCAGATTTTATGAATTAGAGTAGTATATTTGGGCAAGAGCTGCAGAGAGAAAATAAAAATGGAGACAGGAAAGAAGAGAGAAGAGAGCCCCTCTGGAAGATCCCGTCCTTTTTACCTACCCTTGGCATGCACGCAGACCCGGTTGCAAAGTGACTGGGCCGGCTATTCTTTCTCACATCATCTCACTGGGCTGGATTTCTTCTCATTGAACCCGGGCTCATGGTGGACCCGGTCCGGTCTCATAGTGGTCCCAGCCTACCCTGTTCATCCAGATCGAGGCTTGAGAGGCTGGATCGGTCTTGCTTAAGGAGGGCTTGATGGGTTTTGGGTCATTGTTCTCCTCTTGGGCCTGGCCCCGCCCAGAGTAGAGGAAGCCCGGCGGTCATCAATTGCCCCTTTACCTCCTCAGCATTTATTACATGAGTGGTGAGGGGGTAAATCCCTGGACTTCATTTGTGACCGCGCGGCCTGAGAATTGCTCTTGTCAAAAACGTCATTTCCTTGCCTTTTTATTTCTTTGTCTTCTTGCTTTGATGTTTGAATATATGGCGATCTGGAGAGGTGTATTTGATGATGAATGATATTTCACCTCGGCCTGTACCTCATTATTATTTTTTACTCGGACTGCATTCTTACTTTGTCGATTTTACTTAATCGATGGACCAGGCTGTCTCTACTCGGATTTGCCAGTCGAACTGACCCGAGCTAAGAGCTCGACATCGAGCTAAGCTTCTGACTTAAGAGTTTTTCTTATTTTTATGAGGACATTTCTATCTTTGGCTCATGACCTTGTCAGTACTGCGAGCTTGGATGTATAATTCCTATAGAAATATCTTATTTGTAAGAGTGCCCCGTATTAGACAATTTTAACTCTCGTTCTTGTTATGAGCTCGGATATCTGGTCCCTCTTGATGTGACCTTCTGGCAGTCGGTGCGGTCTGAGCTGTGTGCTCCACTGGGATAGGGAGCTCGGCCTTTTGTCGTTTTCCTCTCCCAGGGTCATCTTTGCTAAGTGTTTGTTTACTGTGAGTTAATTCGAGCTGTGAGCAGGGTCTCTCGCTTTTGTTTATCCTTTTGTGTTTTTCTGCATTTGCAGGCCTTTTCATGTAGGGAGCTCGGCTCTCTGGTATGTCTTCTATACTCAAGCTTTATTCAGCTTGGCTGTTTACTTGTCGTGAGTCCGTCCATACTGCGGATTAAGGAGCTCGGATTTTTGTTCTTTGCTTAGGCTTTTACGCCTATAACTTGTGATGCTGCCTGTGCTACGGACTCAGGAGTTCGGAATTTCGCCTTCCTCACTTTGGTGCCCCGAGCTCTTTTGTGAAGTCAGACTTAATCTCTTGCTTTCTTGTCGAGCCTTATACGGGCTGTGTTTCAGTCTGACTGGTTGTTGTACGTCTTTAACTTTTTCTTTTATAGACTTATAGCCTTGTCGGTGCAGACATAGAGCCCCTCCAAGCTTCTGGGGAGATCGACCCTGGATTGAAGAGGTTGGACTATCTGTTTTGGACTTGACCATACTGCGGTTTGATTCTTTTGTATCCTAATGAGTCGGGGCTTCCTACTGCCCCTGAGTGTTTTATGGGCTGTCTGCCCTCGAGCGTTTTGCGGGCTTTTTGCTGCCTAGACCTCTCTCTAGGCCAGCTGAGCTGGTTTAGTGCCAGCAGTTAATTCTCGAGGTTGGTGCCTCTTATGATTGCCCCTGGTTCTTTGTTTGGTTCTCTATCATGGTATGCATTTTGCTTAGGATTCGCCTCGCTTTATTTTAGTCTGCTTATTGGATTTATCCGTACTGAGCTCATTTTCTTGAGATCGACATCGTGCTTTGGCGCTTTGGCGCCGTTGTGTGAGATCAGAGTCTCTTTACCTTAGGACCCGAGCTCCTTTGGGAGGTCGGAGTTTAGCTTTTCGTTTATGGTCCAGGGCCCCAATCTTTTGTGTGAGATCGGAGCTGTGTTCTTATGAGTTGTTTTTGCGTGTTGTCACTGTATGCCGCTGTTTGCTGTGAGCATACAGTATTTTTTATTAATAAAAGCGAAAGAATAATTCCTTTCATCCTCTCAGCTCGGTTTTGTGATGCCGGAGGCACTTGGGGAGCCCAGTCACCTACCTCACTGAGGTCTTGCGCAAGGTTCAGGCAATGTGGCCTTACTGTCGCTTCGTCATCTCAGCTGGTTTTGTGGTGCCAGGAGATCTTGGGGATCCCGGTCTTGTATCCGAGAGATCTTGGAGATCCCGGTCTTGTATCCGGGAGATCTTGGGGATCCCGGTCTTGTGGTGCCGGGAGATCTTGGGGATTCGGTCTTGTTGCACCGGGAGATCTTAGAGATCCCGGTCTTGTATCCGGGAGATCTTGGGGATCCCAGTCTTTTGATGACCGTGGTCCACCATGAGCCCGGGTTCAATGAGAAGAAATCCAGCCCAGTGAGATGATGTGAGAAAGAATAGCCGGCCCAGTCACTTTGCAACCGGGTCCGCGTGCGTGCCAGGGGTAGGTAAAAAGGACGGGATCTTCTTCCAGAGGGGCTCTCTTCTCTCTTCTTTCCTCTCCTTCCTGGTCTCCATTTTTATTTTCTCTCCGCAGCTCTTGCCCAAATATACTACTCTAATTCATAAAATCTGACTTGAACGTTGGAGGGTCTCCACCAGGGCATCCCCGGTAGACCCATGACCATTTTTCCTTATTTTGCAGGTCCTTTCATCAAATAGAACATTGAGAGACCCATTTGATGGACCCATTTGATGGACCAAGAAGAAAACCAGATCTATCATGGAGCCGAAGGAGAAAAAGATATATCAGAAAGTATTTTGAATTCAAATGTTGATGTAATCTGAATGTAGTTTTCACTATAAAAAGACACTTGAGATCATTGAATAAAACATTCAAAAGACATTATTCAAAAGTTTATGAGATCTGAGAATTCTCTGAAATGAGTTCTCAATTTATTTCGCAATAGGTTTCTCAAAGAAAAGCATAAATATTAACAAGGGAAAATCAGTCTAGCGAGAGGAGGATTTTCCAGTTAATCGACGAGATCCTATATAAGGGCATATAACAACTTGGTATCAAAGCCGGTCTAGAAGAGAGGCTGAACTCTTTCATGCAACAAATTGATACTCAATTCAACGACTTGGCTTATAAGTTTCGGAGTTCATCTGCACCTTCAATAGAGGAGCAAACAAGATGGAACAAGTAGCGGTCAATAAAATTTTGTCCAACCAAATAATGATCGTTTTGAAGGGCGCGTAGTAGTGCCTAGATATACGAAACCTTGCTTTCCCACATTTGATGGCTCCAATGACCCGTTTGGATGGCTCAATCGCTGTGAACAATTTTTTCATAATCAACAAACGTTGGAAGTAGAAAAAGTTAGTCTAGCTACCTTCCAAGTCTAGCTACCTTCCATCTTACTGGTGAGTCTCAATTTTGGTTTTACAGATTTCAACAAGAAGACTGGAATGACATGGCAAGTGTTCAAGGATAACAACAACTTGTGATTCGGTCCTCCTTTTTATAGCAACGCCTTGGGGGAGTTGGTGAATTTGAAGCAAGTTGGATAAGTAGAAGACTATCAACGCCAATTTTGCCAATTTCAATCCTTATTGGCAAAAGCAACAACTGTTTGAACCAACCAACAAGTTGACTTTTTTACTATAAAATCGTCTGAGACTATTCGGCTTGAATTTGGCTTGAGGTGGAGCTACAAAACCCTTCCAATTGAGTTACAATAATGAATTTTGTTCAAACATTCGAGAAGAAAAAACAATTGGGTTAGATGATGATAGCTTATTTCAAGGGTCTGCACCATTTAACTCATGAGTTTATGGGAAATAATAATGCAGCATCTTCAAATATCATAAGCACCTTAATTCCATTTGTCAAAAGACTTAGCAGGACAGAAATGACTAAACGTCGAGCTATTTGTCAAAAGACTTAGCAGGACATAAATGACTAAACATCGAGCTAAAGGCCTTTGCTATAACCATCAGTGCAAAAAATTATTTTGGATGGAGTTGAAGGATCTATGGTCTCCTTTCTCCAAGAAGGGGTAATGTTACGGATACGCATTATCCTTCTATTTGATAGAATCTGATAAAGTGGTTGTAACAAATAAGATCAGTATTGATTTTTTAGTTGCCATTTTTAGTTTAATTTTTAAATTTTAGATTTTAATAGAAATAGGAAGTATTTTAAATTCAAATGTTGATGCAATCTGAATGTAACCTTCACTATAAAAAGGCACTTGAGATCATTGAATAAAACATTCAAAAAATTTTTTTTCATCCATTTATGAGATCCGAGAATCCTCTCAAGCGAGTTTTCAATTTATTTCACAATAGGTTCCTAAAAAAAAAGCAGAAACATTAACAAGGGAAAATCGACCTGTGACGAGATCCTATTTAAGGGCACACAACAAAGAGCTCCTTTGCAACTAGTCAGTCTTTGAAGTTTTGATGCTCAAAACATCAATACGGAAAGAAAACAGCTCAAAATACCAAAGCACAAGTAAAATACCATTCAATGATGTGTCTATTGTCTACCCAGAACCCAAAAAAACAAATAAATGAAAGAAAGGAATATTTCAAATTTCAGGAAGATGAATTGAACCTGAGCAAAACTGATTACTCAAAAAACAAATAAAATTAAATGTCAAGCTTACAGAAACATTACAAATTTCAGGAAAAAAGGAAGGTTGGAGGGTGGAATTCCATGAATATTCAGAATTCCAGATATTACAAACCCATTGCCATTGAAGAATTTAGATGTTGCACATGCAGTTCAGCAGCTACTGTGCGAAATAAGAGAGATAAAGAGAGATTTTGAAGAAAATAAAGGAAGGAAGATAAAGGGATATCAAGATGTGGAAGAAGAAGGCAACACCAAGAGAAGATATGAGAAAAAGGAGAGAAGGAAGTGAATATATTAGAAAAAGGAGATAAGGAAGAGGAGATGTTGCAAGATGAACTGACAAAGGGAGAAAATTGCAGAGATGAATATAGTTGATGGGATGCGGATGAGCAGGCTAATGGCTAGGGTTCAGGAGAGTATGTATGAATATATAGTGAGATTGGATGGCCATGGTCATTTCAAATGGATGGCTGGATCTAATCAAATTAAAGAAAGTTATTTTTGTAGGACTCCAATGCAGAATCCAAAAAGCCATGTATCTTCACATTTGAGGTATATTAGTTTGGTTCTGTTCTTCTGAATATTTTCTGTCAAATACGAAACCGAACCGAATAAACCAAAAATTCAAATATCTTAACCGAACTGAATCAAACTGAGTTTTTGAATTAACTGTACCAAATTTTCTATCTAAATTCGTCCAGTGGTTTTCCGATTGAACTGAATTATGCCCATCCTCAGCCAGAGTGTTGCTTGTGAGCAAGGAAAACGAAATGCAGGGTATCTCATTTTCTCTTTTTGGGTACTTTTGTTGAAACATAAGTTTATTGCCAACTTGTTTCCTTCAATGAATCAACAAAATAGTGAAGCTAAAGAATTCACTATCCCTCCGTTTAGAATCAATAATTAGTCAAGAATTTAATTCAATTGATCTTTTTTCTAACAATTCTCTTTTTTGGAATAGAATTCAATTCCTTTCATCTTAAAAGAAGTTGACATCATGCATGATTTTGCAAAAATTTATTTGAATTCTTTTCGTACAAAATGAATTATGACAAACGAAGGGTAAAGGAAATGCAATGATCCTTTGTTAAGGAGTGGATTATTCTTATTGATTTCAAAAAACAAAAAATGTTAACCAAAGATGTACTAACTATATTCCATTTTGTTTCCTTAGGTTATGCTCAATATGTAGTTATGGTTATGTTTCTTTAATGATATATTCTTATTGAACACTGAAATACACTAGATCTGTTGTACTCCACTTTGATAAGAGAACTGAAATGGGAGTCAAAACAATACTTCTAATCTTTGCATGTTATCTGGAGCATGAGTGTGTTGACTTACTCTACCCTCGGTAATTGGTAGGTTTGAGTGCTTTACCATGGTTGGGATCTTTACTTGAGGGCATAACCTTCCTGCAGTAATCTTCTGTGAACCAGTTGCAGGAAAGCTGATACAAGGATTGAAAACAGTGCTCTGATTTCCCATGGAAAATCATAGAGTTTTATTCTGATAAATGCATTTTGATATAGTGCTTGCATCCCAACCCTGGTGCGATAATATTGTACTCTTTGTAAATTTAACCCCACTGTCTTTTGAGATTTGACATTTATGCCTTTTTCCCCACTTTACTCATTATTACTTGTATAGCCGAAAGAGATGTCATATCTCAGAATCACTGAATAGGGAATTGTGATACATTGACTAAATAGGTTTTTCCCGTCATTTTCTTCTCTCAGGTCCCAGAAGCTGCAATTTATTTTATTGAAGATGGTAAGAAGGTCCCAGCTGCTTGATTCTGAATCATAAGTACAACTGTTATTGAGTGTGGCATCTTCCTCTTAGCCTGGCACTTTCCAAACTTGATGCTGTCTCAAGGTAAGTGGACTGCTGAATAGAATCTAATCAGGACCAAAACATTTTGTCACTCCTTAAATCTCCTTTGTTTTGGAACTGGATATGTCTTTTATTAATAGCTAGAATTTGTACAGGCATGTTACATGTGCCGATTGCGCTTTTTTTTTTTTAAAAAAAAAAAAATACTGAAAGCTGCTGAGTTGAATCCTTCATAAGCAACCGTTTTTTCACAGTATGCTACAGCATAGTTTATCCTGCTGATATAATTGCTGCTACAGGGAGGTTAAGGCTTTTATGTGTGCCTCAGGGCAATGCAAGTATTTTTGAATTTGCCTAACAACAATGATGGCTAGATCTGACCTGTAATTTAGATTGAGGGTTGGTTTAGCATGTTAGTTTTGTTTTATATTAGATTTTGTACTCCCTTCATCCATGAATTTAGTTGAAAAGGAGGTTTAGCATATGCATAGGTCCTGTGAGAGTCCACAAACAAATCTATGATGACTTAGATATGAACAGTCTCAGAGCATTTTGAATGCATAAAAAACAGTTTTTTTCACCTTGAGCATGGTAAACGATTGCAGGAAGTGGTTGCATTGTCATTCACTTTTACTCAGGATTTGTCCGTTATTTTTTGTTTTTATTTTTTATTTTTACTGAAATAAATAACAAACTATGAATAACCAATTTTAAGATGCAATCCTACCGACATTTTTTTTTGAAACTTCAAATTTACATTGCATTAAAGCCCCAACCAATTCGCGTAGAGGTACACCACATGAGGCCCAAGGGCTGGAAAATAAGGAAAACCCAACATAATTACCCAGTTCAAACAATCAAGCCTACAACCTTTTCAGTCAAACCCTGGGTCTATGGGAGCATAGTTGAAGTCTTCATGTTGCACAATGCTGTTAACACCAGCATTAGTAACCCATACCCAACCATTAGAGTCCAAAGATAGTAGGGACCTACTGTCACTAGAACCATACATGGCTGGGTCTAACAGGTGTAAGTCTGCACCAAGCAAATCATTTCTCTTAAATCGGAAGAAGTTGCTCTCTTTGAACCCAGTAAAACTAGGCTAGTCATATAAATCCACACAAAGAAACTCAGATAAAGAGAAACCCTCCACCAAAAGGTGCTTCGGCCCTCTCATCAACAGCAACAAGGGGGAGAAGCCTTGACAGTGCAGTCTCAGAAGAGGGGCCTGCATGTCGCTCACAGATGTCGCGCTATCACCTATTTCAGAGCTTCCCCCATAACTATATCTAAAAGTGGTGGACTCAAAAACTAGACCTACCAAGCTAAGCTTTCGAATCCCTGAAGCTAATCCTTTACTAGGAAAACTAGATCTGAAAATATCACAAAATAACACAACATCCATTGAGATAAAAACAATTGAGAGAAAATCACCTTCCCAGCAGACTAGAAATAGAAGAATCTTGATGGTATCCTACCAACAATTTGAGCTATTGTTTACTTGATCCCATTACTCACTCTATGTGCTGATGCAAAACAATGAGTTGGTAGCTAATTGTGTAAAGAATTTTGGAGGACAGTGAATCGTGTAGGGAAAATTGTTAGATTTGGTTGATCATTGATGGATCTTGTTCTGTTTGTACCTTCTGGCATTTTGTCCAACATATCATGCTGCGGGGATGGGGAATTGAACTCAGCTTTCTAGTCCATTTTTTTCACATGATTCAAGTATTAGCGAAGGTGAATCAGCACTCAGCAGAGCGGACAGTAAATTAAGTGATATCAAAATTTGGAGAATATGAGCAATTGGCAGAGAGAGGAAAAAAGGAAGTATAACTTTGCAGAAAACCACGTGGAAGGTATGAAACACAATTGAAAACAACACAAGTGAAAAAGGACTAAAAAATGCATTGCTGTTGCTTGCCTATTGGAAGAAAACTTGGAAAAACTGAAGCAATTATTATCAAGAGAGAGAAATTTTCTTATTGAATGCTCTTAGCATACCAGTTCATCAAACAGAGGTAGTACACTCAACTAATAATAATATAATAAATTATCACATAATTCAAAACCAACTACCAAAACTCACACCTTCACTAAGACGTTCATGGCTTATATGATAGTTCAAGACAAATTTAAATTCATTAAATGTTGATTCTTTAATTAAATTATTGATATGTCTTAGTACTATTAGTTGGTTGTACCACCTCATAAAAATGAGGTGGTATTTTAGGCTTATATTATAATTTTTCAGCGTGAGGCATCTCGCCATATAAAGTATGAAGCATTTTGTTGCACTGGGGCTAATATTTAAGAACAATAGCATTTTACTACTCTCAAAACCTGTATTGTGTAAAGTAGAAAGTGTTTTACAGGTCCTAGCAAACTCATAAGTTTGGAGTGTCTTTAAGTCAATATAGCCAGCTTCTATCAAGCTTTTCTATAACTGTAATCCACCTTATCTTTTTGTCATGGTCTTCAACATCTTCAAACAGCCTGGTCCAGACCACCCATATACCCCATCATTTCATTCATGTCTAATCGATGATGCATATCTTGTCCGTGTGTGAATGTGAATGTGAAATGTGAAATGTGAATGTGTTTTTTTTTTTTCTTCTTTTTTTCACTTTCCTCTTTGTCTGAAATGGTTTGAATGTTCTAAGACAACTTTCCCTTGACCAAGTCAGTTTGTGTCCCATGCTAATTATTCTTCACCTGCTTCTTTTGTCTCTATTATGCCATTTCCATTTGCATATGGTTCTCTCCTTGCCATTCTCAACTATTTAGGTCTATTTCCAGACTTCTTAATCTGTTCCCATTCTAATTTCACAATCAGCATTTTATGCATGTCGAATTATCTTGTCAACTATTTCACATGGCACATTTATTTATTGGGTTGCTAAACAACTAACCCAATTGTCAAATAGGCAGATACACCTGTCTTTGTCAGAATTTGAATTAAAATAGCTTTTAGCTACGGATATTTATGGTTAACTGTACTTATTTTCTCTTAAAATATATTTGGATAGAGTGAGTGAAAGTTTTTTAAAGCAAAATAAGATATGTTATAGAAAATAAAGTATCAAAACCCCTCCTATCAATGGATTTGGTGGATTGGAAAGGAAGGTTAAAAATTACTACCCGAACAAATTCATTTAAAAATCTCTACTCTATCCCAAAACCTTCTTTCAAAACATAGTGTTTGGTGTTTGATCCAGTTGTATGCTCGATCAATTCAATATTAGCATTCATAAGTTGATAATTAATTCTCAAAATATAGAAGATAATTAAAGAAATACTAAGAGATGTATCAATCTTACAGGATAGGTGTGTAATCAGTTTAAAACTAAGTAAAAGAAATTTCCTATTCCTAAACATTAGTATTATTTTGAGATTTGAAGAAGTACCCAACTCCCATAAGAGTCTAAGGACTCAAGAATTTCTCTTCATATGGCCAAGAAAGAGTTGGTGGAAAATTCACGAAAATAATAAATCAAACATACATAAGGTTTATTGTCTGGTAACAGAGCAAACAAGACTCTCTACCAAATAAGATATTGCTAGTCTGTAACGGAGCTACAATGACAATAGTGTGGGTGTCTCGCAGCATCACAGAGACGGAAAAAACCACCGAGGCATCAATGTCTCTATATTTGAGTAAATGGAAGGGCAAGAAACGAGCAATGCCCTAGCTCATACTAGCTGTATTTTGTACATGGGCAATAATTGATTCTCTTATTGGGGATGAGTTTCTTGTTTTACCTAGAAAATAAATAAATAAAATAATATAAAAAAAATTCACTACTTAGTCGGTTGAATTTCAATGTATAATACATTGAAATGTCTTTGTGTTTTAAAATGTTTAAAAATATTTATCGATTTAAAATATTTAAAATTAATTAGTAAATATTTTTATAAAATTAAAATAATAAATTTTTTTATATATTATATAGTAAAATATTTAATAATTAAAATTAATTAAAAGATTATTTAATATTTGATGAATATTTTAATATATTTTTTAATATTAAAAATCATATTATAAAGATTAAATGGTAAATTTTTTTAAATAAAATTCAGGTGCCTAACCAAAGATGGTTGGTGATCTTATAGATGAAGACACCTGGCTTCAATTGATAGGAGAAGATCAAAGAGTACACATACATAAAAAAGAGAAAGTGGGGTTTGTTTCAGCTTTTTGGTAGCTGAGTTTCTTTGGGAAACAGGTAATCAGGGCTTAAGGTGATGATGCCATTGGAATTAAGCTGCACAAATTGACAAACAAGATCTGTGGGAAATTTCTTCAAGAAATCACTGGTTTTGGAGTTATTATGGACCTGCAACTCAGAAAGAGGAGGGAAACTAGAATAATTATAATTAGCTGGATCCCATCTTTTTTTTTTTTTAAAAAAATTTCACAGTGGAAATCTGCTTAATCATAAGAATAAATGAGATATTAAAAAAAAAGGAAACTCTTGTAAGACCCAAGTCAATGGAGATTAGATAATGAACATTAATTAGGAGGCAAGAGTAGCGATTATCGTTTAAAATTCTAGTCTTCTAGAGATATGGTACTGAAAAGGGTCACTAAAGAACAAATCCAAGCTGTGATAAACAACACAACTCTGAGTACACGTAGAAAGTTAAAGACTTTGGGGGAGAAATTGGAAGACAAAGAGCAAATAGTACTTGGGAAGGAATCAAAGTTATTTTTCAATCTCTGGTGAGGTTAAGGAGAATGAATATAATTTACTCATTCATATGCATAATTAATGACTGAAACGATAATATTCATGTTTTATTTTCGTCCACTGCCCTTTTCATTGTTAATCTAAATACTAATTGGATGAACCTATAAAAATAAAATTTAAGCAATTGCAGACTTAACCTTATGGTAAGTAGATTTCAGGTTTTACTCTTCAATTTTAAATTTTTTGATTTTTTTTTTTAAAAAAAGTTTAAGTGAAAGATATTAAAATTGTGTTTAAGGATCCATTTGTTTTATAGAAATGTTTTGTGGAAAAATAATTTTTTTTATATGTTTTGGTGTTTGAAATTTTTTAAAAAATTATTTTATTAGTCAATACTTTTGACGTAAAATATTTTTGTGAAAATCTTTTTTTAAAAACAAATTAGTTTTCACAAATAAATGGTGGCTAAATATTAAAAATTTAAATTCAAATGAGTCTGATTATGATCGGACATTAGTTCAATCCAAGTCAAATCAGTGCGTGTTTTTTTCTTTTTTTCCCGGATAGTGCATAGTTCAAAATTAGAAAAAGTAGGTGAACCCTGTGTTTTATGCATTGTAGAATTAAGCTTTAAAAACGCAGGGAGTGAAGTTTATATTTTACTTAAATGCATAGATTAAATTGCAGTTTACTCTTTTATTTATGAGCAATTCAACTTGTTTCGATTCATGTAGTACTGTCTTAAGTTAAATATATAATTTTTTTATTTTTTAATTAATTCAAAATTGAAAGGATGATAATCGAAATTGAATATAGTTTATAGGATTAAGGTTAATTCAATCATCTTAAACCATTTAAAACGATTAATTTAAAATTTGATTCGTATCGATCTCCATTTAATTTTGATCTAATGTGAAACTGAATGCAGGGTTAGCCGGCTATAGAATCTCTCTTCTTCATTTTTTTTTTTTTGATAAATATTTAATATAACAGAAGAAATATTTCAATAAAGGCCATGAAAAAGTCTGCACTGATAACAGTGGAGGACAAAAAACAGTGAAGACGACGAACATTCACCAAAAACCAAAGCTGACAACGTTAAATTAACTAAGGCCCACTTACAAAAATAGTAAGCTATTGTGAGTAAAAAGATAGGAGAGTGATGACTACGCGCTTGGAAGGAGAGTGGAGGTTCCATTTATAGGATGAATCCTCCATCTTGGCTGCTCCTAATCAACTTCCAGAGAACAGACAAGAGTCGACCCACGAGTCCCATGTTGATCGTTGCCTAGCCAACTTAGCCTCCCTTTTTCTCCTCTAAACTACCCACCTCTAATCAAAAGCAAGCCGCTTGTGATTGAGAAATCAAGGACTTTTGATTTTGCAATTTGTCTTCTCGAGCAGGAGCAAGAGTTGAGAGTGAAAATTACTTAGAAAAATGAACATGTATGGTTTGTTTTGTGATGCGTTCCTTTCCATGCATTGCAGTACGTGAGAGTTTTAATTTGGGCGGTGGACGGCGAAGAACGGTGGTGGCGACAGAAATCTTGTTAGTTTTGGACCACGAGATGTTGTAGGGGTGGCTTCAATCCCCATAAAGATTTTCAGTATCTTGCAATAGCCCCCGACACAGTCCACGTCCCTACCCATGTTTTTCTCACTCTTTCTCCAGAGTAATGTTCATGAAGAAGCTGACTACACGTATGACAAAAAAGTCTTATTCGTAAACATCACCATTCTCCTAGTTTGAATTTCAGAGAACAATTATGAATTTAAATAGTTATTTCCTAAAAATATTTATAAAATAAATCAAATATAATATTTAATAAAATTTTTTAATTCAATTGAATTTTTCTTATTTATAAAATAAATTAAATATAATATAAGAATAATTTCACTTTTATTAGATTAAATATTTATGTATAAATATGTATTTATTATTTATATTTTAATTAATTATATATAAATTTTATTATAAAATATTTAATTTAATAATTTTATTATATTACCTTGTGGGCCTAATAATTAATCAATATATGTCACTATATATACACTAGGACGGTAGAATTGACCATTATAACTAGCTAGGCTTATTAGATTTTCAACATAATATATATCGATGTTTTGATATATATGGATATTTTAAGATTTAAAAAATAAAATTTATAGTGTATCGATAAGTATCATCTCATTTTATTTTATTTTATTTTTTTTAAAATTTTTTAATGATACATAACTGGTACTGT
Organism: Manihot esculenta; assembly: GCF_001659605.2. NCBI lineage: Eukaryota > Viridiplantae > Streptophyta > Magnoliopsida > Malpighiales > Euphorbiaceae > Manihot > Manihot esculenta. The sequence goes on along the minus strand of NC_035176.2, from coordinate 30,676,533 downwards.
TTTATAATATTATCTGTGTCTATCACTCATATCTGTATGTACAGACGGTCTAATATACCATTTTATATCATATGATTATTTAATTCTTTCGGCGTGCATACAGATAGGATTGCGATGTGATTGAATTTGCTCTTCTATTTCTTGTCATGTTATCGGACTATGCTGTTTTCTGGTGGACTTATATGTGTGGTCAACTCGACCTACTTTCACGTTATTGGACTGAAACACGTGATATTTGATCGATTTACTTTAGAGTGGGCTGATAAATTTTGAATCTATATTTCTTTAGAATTCAACCTCACTCCAAATATAAAACTAATTACTTTCAACTAATAATATTTTTGTTTATATTTTAATATTTCAATTTTTTAAAAGAAATTAGATTCTCAAATTTTAAACTCTTATTATTTCTTAAATCCTATAAGACAAAAACTTAATTATTGCATCATTAACAATTACATATAATAAGATTTTTAGCATAATTAGCACAATCAAAGGCATCCCACTATTTGGATACTCTTGAAAATTTCAACCAATTCTCATTTGCTTAATTATTTCTACCTAATTTCAATACATAAATATATATTAATCCAAAAAATTTGGAACATATACATGATTTATTGGTTATGTGAATATGTTGTAATAATTATTATTATTTTCTATGTCTACTTCTGTCTTAATTGTTAGGTAAAGACCTAACAAGCACTGTTTTGCCATGTGGGGAGGACATGCTTAGTTGTTTTCATGAAGCTTTCTCATCTAAAAATAAAAGTATTTATTTTATTTTTAAAAAATCTTTTAATATTTAATAAAATTTAATATTTTTAAGATGGGTTTATTTAAAAAGTTAATAATTTTTTTTAATATGTGTGAAAAAATGAAATAAATAAAAATGATGAAATATAAAGAGAATATTAGATTAAGTAAATTAAAGAAAGAATGTAGCTTTTGCAATTTCTTGGCTGAATTTTTTGTAATTTAATGTATAATTAAACATGAATAATTAATGTCAAGGTGATGAGATTGACAGTAATTATTTAATTTAGAATTAAAATAAAATAATTATTATTGGATTCATATAGTTCCATCATTGTTGAAGAGCAGCTATCTGATGATAGGTCTTCATACCCATAAGATCTTAGGGTCAAAGATTATCCTTTGAATGATTTATAATTTTATATTCCCATAAACTTGTTTAATTATTTAATTAAAACATACTTTAGAAAAGATTAAAAAAGACAAAAAAATATGATTTAATTAATTTGCTTCGTTATATTCTCTCACAACTTTTTCCTGCAAATTCTCTCTCGTGTGCATGGCATGCTGTTGTTCTCTTGCTATCTATACATACCCATATATATATTTTAATATAAGCAAGTTTGTTAATTAATATAAATAATTTTCATGCATGATTTTAATTAATTATTTTGTGGGCAAAGTTAGAATCAATCATGGGAGCCAATAGCAAATACATAAAAAATGATTTTATTTTCTAGAGTAGTAATTTGTAGAGTTAGAATTCAATCGGTTTAGTTTAAAATCGAATCGAATTGAATAAATTAAAAATTAAAATTTTAGTATTTACAAAAATCGAATAGAATCGATTTTAATTAGAAAGTGAATCGAATTGAATCGGTCTGATTCGATTCAATTTGATCGATTTAAATTTTTAATAAACTTTTTATTTTTTTATACTTTATTTTTAATATTTTAAAATTTAATTAGAATATTTTAACTTTAATATGATTTACTATTATTACTAATTAGTTGAATTTATTTTTTTTTATAAAAAATTAAACTAAACTGAAATAATTAAAATTTTTAAAATAAAAAACTGAACCGAATCGAAATGAATAAAAAATTGAACTGAAATTTTAAATTAATTTAATTCGATCAATTTTTTTGATTTGAATCGAATACTGCTCACTCTTAATAATTTGAGACAAATGTAATTATGGTTTCCAAATTTTTTTGACTTTACCAAATTGCATGTAGCCTGAGCAAACAAAATCTTAGGATGAAGAAAGTTCAGGCTCATGTCTTCCTCATTTCCGATTTCTCTTTAATATAAACCTCAAATTCATGAAGACGTTTAGGAATTTTCTGATGACAAGAGTTGGATCATTCTCTCTTCTTTTAATATTTATCGATAAAAAAAATAAAAGACGATTCCTTGAATCATCAGAATTCTTAATTCCTAACCTAAAGGATCCATGACTATATCTTGACCATGATGAGATCTTTGCACACATATCCAACGGTCCAAATCAATCCTTAGCACTAGATACACAAGAATGAATACATCTAACTAATTAAGAGATATTGTGAATGAGATCGAAAATAAATAGTATTCATTAAAATTGTGATAAGTGTATTTTGGTTTGTAAATAAAAAATTTTTAAATTGAAATAATCGGGATGATAATTATATGAATGCTATAAGCGATTTTATTTATTATTATAAAAAAAAAATTCTATGACCACGAGTAACTCATGAAATGAATTCAACACCATTGTCCTCGAATATCTTTGACAAATATGCATGCTCCTAACGTCGTCGTTTCATATCCAAAGCCCCCCAAAAGATTTCTTCTTTGCAGCCCAAGATTTTCATCTCGTTTTCATGCAAGAGTTTCCCCATTCCCCACCTTTATATTCTACTCTCTATAAATATGCCGCCCAGCTTTCCATCACCATTACAAAACACCCCCTCCTCGCTTTGCCAATCTTTGCTCTTGTTTCTTTCTCCATCAAGAGAGCTATAACAGTAAAATTTTTTGTTTCTTTCTTTTGGTGGATACCCAGAAAGCCAGGAAGAAAATAATGGCTGTAAATTACTCAGTGCCAGCTTATTTCATACTCATATTATTATTTATATCCCGTATAAGGTCCACAGTAGGAAAATCTAAGCCCTCGACAAATTTCCCACCACCTAATCTCCTCACTCTTGATTTCTCTGAAAGAATCCGCACAGACCCTTTGGCCATTGAATCAGCCTCTAGCGACTATGGTAACATTGTCCACGAAAACCCAGCTGCAGTTCTTCATCCATCATCCCCACAAGACATCGTGAGTCTAATAAAATTCGCCTACAATAATTCTGGTACGTTTACTATATCTGCCAGAGGCCGCAGCCATTCTGTGTTTGGACAAGCTATGGCTCCTAATGGAGTCATAGTAGACATGATGCGTCTAAGGAGTCATAGAGAGAATAATGGAGTGATTGTCTCAAAGAATCCTTCACTGGGGTACTTTTACGCAGATGTAGGAGGCGAACAGCTATGGATTGATGTGTTAAAAGCCACAATGGAGCATGGACTTGCACCTGTGGCGTGGACTGATTACTTGTATCTCACAGTTGGAGGAACGCTGTCTAATGCTGGAATTAGCGGGCAAAGTTTCCGATATGGTCCTCAGATCAGCAATGTCTACGAAATGGATGTTGTCACTGGTAATTCTCTAGCTAGCTAGCTGTTTTCATCTTTTCTAGTAGTACTTAATTTTGCAAAATTTATTTTGCAAGCCAGGATTTTCTAAACGTCATGTGAATAACTTTTTTTTAACTATTTAATTTGCATGCATGTGGTTAACTCATGAGATTTACTTTTCTTTCCTTTTTTTTTTCCTCTAACCAGGAAAAGGAGAGCTTGTCACTTGCTCTCCACACAAGAATTCTGAGCTATTTTATGCTGTTCTCGGGGGCCTAGGCCAATTTGGAATCATAACCAGAGCTAGAATAGCTATAGAGCCAGCTCCAAAGAGGGTATGTCACCATATGTAAGAGATCTCATGATCCACTTTTTAAAAAGTTGATATACATTATTTTTTATAAGGCATATAATTAAGGTATAAACAACCCTATACATATGATTAATTTATTAGCTGATTAGTGCTTTTTATCATATTACTTGTCATTTTGTAGAATCTGCTGATTCTAGGGTAGGGCTCTATTTTTGCTTTTGATTATTAGGTTAAGTGGGTACGAATGCTTTACAGCGATTTCTCAGCTTTCACAAAAGATCAAGAACGTTTAATCGCAATCAATGGAAGAAGACAAAGCAGTGCACTTGACTACGTGGAAGGTTCACTTCTTATGAACCAGGGTCCTCCAAATAATTGGAGATCTTCCTTCTTCCCTTCCTCTGATATCCCCAGAATCATGTCCCTCGTAACCCAACATGGCATCATCTACTGTCTAGAAGTGGCCAAGTATTATGATGATTCAACCCAACATTCTGTGCCCAAGGTATTGAATGCACTCATACATTTTAAAGTTTATATAATTGTTACAGTTTCTGTAGCAATGGTTATAAACAATTATCGTAATACTATTAAAATAACAGTTTAAAGCGATTTAAAATTATTATAAAAAAATTAAAATTTTCAATATATATAATAATTTAATTTATATTTAATAAAATTATAATTTTATTCGTATTTTTTATTAAAAAAAACCGTTATTTTATATTACAATAACGAGTTTATGGCAATAATTAAAATATATGAGATAATAATATCCTGCTTTTTAGATCCATTTTTTTATAGTAGTGTGATTAATTTGAATATTATTTTATGTATGTATTATATTTCTTGCAGGAACTTGAGCAAATGTACAAAGGGTTGAGCTTCATTTCTGGATTTAAGCTGGAGAAAGATGTGTCGTTTATGGATTTTTTGGATAGAGTAAGAAATGGAGAGCTGAAGCTTCAGTCACAGGGATTATGGGATGTTCCTCATCCATGGCTAAATCTTTTTCTGCCAAAATCTCGTATTTCTGACTTCAATTCAGGTGTTTTCCAAGACATTGTTCTTAAACGAAACATTACTACAGGACCTGTCCTTATTTACCCAATGAACAGAAACAAGTAAGTTTACTAAATACTCGTAATTAACTTAATTAATTAATCTGTTGTTTAATTAATGATGTAAAATAATTAAAAATTACAGATGGGATGATCGAACTTCTGCAGTTATACCAGAAGAGGAAGTATTCTACACAGTAGGATTTCTGCATTCAAGTGGATTGAATGACTGGCAAAGATATGATGATCAGAACAAAGAAGTGTTAAAGTTCTGTGAAAAAGGTGGCATCAAAGTTAAAGAATATTTTCCCCATAACAAAACTAAAGAAGAATGGATCAACCATTTTGGCTCAAAATGGAAAATTTTTCGAGAGAGGAAATCTATGTTTGATCCAAAAATGATGCTATCACCAGGCCAGAGAATTTTCAACTGACCCTCTAAGGCTTAGCTTCATAGTACAAGAACGAGAGACAAGTAGAATCTACAGGCATTTAAGGTAATATAACAGTGAGGAAAGAAGATGGTGAAAAAGGGTAGCACGACGACAAGACGTTTACTGTAGGTAGAAGTTGACAGGTAGTAAATAGTAATATATATCCAAATCATGAGGAAGTTCATTGAGACATATATATATATATATATATATATATATTTTTTTTGTTGAAGATGTCTTTATCTTCGCTGATTTTGTACCAGTAATTATTTATTTATCTTTAATACAGAAAATGATTGTTGCTTATATATTTAGAACTGTTCAAAATCTTTTTTTTATTAGCATTCAACCAAAGGCTATTTTTCTCACAGTTTTGGTTTTCCTTAAAGCAAATTGTGTATACATACAATAAGATATCTCCATGTCTAGTTGGTTACATATATATATATATATATATATATATATATATAAAGATATCAATGAACTATGTAGGTTATATTCTTATTTTATACTACGGGTTATAGATAAAATTTTCTATATATAAATTCAATTATCTTTGATGATGAAGGCGGAACTCCAAATACTCGAATCCCGATGAAACTTAAACTAAAAGGACTGGGTCTAAACTGTAGGAGAGTTTAACGTGCGGCTCTAAACCTCCCATGAGATCAAGGCTTGTCTAGGCAAACCGGGCTGGGCGTGAATTCACTCTTAGAATCCCATCCCCAAATATTTGTTTCCTTTGCGGTAAAACAGATCTCGTGATGCCCGAAATCGTTGTCCAAGTGGCACAAGTAGAATTAAATGGTTGCTTGATCGATGAAACTTAAACTAGAAGGATTGGGTCTAAACTCTAGGAGGGTCCAATGTGCGGCTCTAAACCTCCTATGGGATCAAGGCTTGTCTAGGCAAACCGAGTTGGGCATGAATTCACTCTTAGGATCCCAGCCCCAAATATTTGTTTCTCTCGCGATAAAACAAACTTTGTGATGCCCGGAATCGTTGTCCAGATAGTACAAATAGAATTAAATGGCTGCTTGATGAAAGAGAGGAAAGGACACCATACGTATTGCCATCGCAACTGTTGCAGAAGATTATGGGTATAGGACGACAGTTACATGTCACTAAAAGACAAAAGAGAAAGGAAATAAAGGGACACAAAAGAAAAACGAAAATCAAGCTTACCAAAATATACCTTGAATCTAGACCCATTCTTGGACTTACTTTAGACATCAATTGGCGTTTTTTATGGGAACGAAAAAGATCTTTTCATTATCGGAGTTCTCATTTCCATTCACTCACTGAGATCCACATGGTCAATCACGGCAAAAACCATACAGAAATTATCCCAAACGACCTGAACTCGACTCAAGAAGGTCTGTAGTTTTCATTTTCTAGCCCAAAAGCTCCAATAAATCAGCTACCTATGTTGCTTAACCCTTCACCAATCTCAACTGGACCATGCCCATAACTTCCTTGTCCGACTAAGAATAACAAAGTATGGCCTTCCAATTATAAATAATTGCCTACTGGCTAAGCTAGATGTTATAGCAAAGAGGGCTCATTATCCCGTTGAGCAAACTACCCATAGCAAAATCCCAACACAGGCAGATACACTCGAAGCAATACATGAACAAAATAGAGTTAGGAGACAACATTTAAGAAGTCACCCTAAAATGACGAAAAACCTCGATGAAGAAGGGAGTAAAAGGGAAGGTGAGGCGAAATTCGTGTTGTTTGATAAAAAAGGCCAAATTACGCTCCTACTGAGCGTCTATCAGGCTCGCTAGCGGTGGATTAGGGAGAACAATACGCTCATTAGGCAGGGGAACCCTCATCTTAAAGATCGAGGTATCAGCAAGGGCCCAGGAGAAAAAATGAAAGAAAGAAGAAAAGGTAATAGACGAAACCGTACCGACTACCTCAAAAATCCTAATAGAAGCCATGAGAGGAGCAAGATGTATTTCGGATTTAAAAATCAGAGATTACAGGAAAGAAAAAGAGTAAGATAGCAGGAGTAGCGCAAAAAATAAAGCGACGAGCAAAAGTAAAAGCATAAATTTTAAATGGAAAAAGACAAAGAAAAGACCATTTGATAGAACTTTCCTAGAGCCGCCTGATAACAATTGAGATCTTAAAATTTATCATCTCATAAATCATAGAATAATTAATGAGCGAGTATTGGGGTACTTGATGATGGCCGGCTCCAAACGCCCGAGCTCTAATGAAGTCCAAATTAGAAGGATTGGGCCTAAGCTTCAGAAAGGCCCAATGCGCGGCTTTAAACCTCCTATGAGATTAATGCTTGTTGAGACAAATTGGGCTAGGCGTCAATCCACTCTTAGGATTCCAACCCCAAATATTCATTCATCTCACGGTAAAGCAGATCTCGTAATGTTCGAGATTGTATCCAGATGGCACGAGTAAAATTAAATGGCCGCCTGATGAAAAAAAAAATTGTGTGTCCATACGTAATACCAGCATGACTATAATAGGAGGGTACAAATACAGAACCATAGTTACATGTCATTGAAAAATAAAGAGAAATGAAATAAAAAATATAAAAAAATAAAAATCAAATTTACTAAAATATATCATGAACCTAGACCTATTGTTAGATCTCAAACATGATTTCACATTTTCGATTAAAGTTCTTATAGGAATCTAAAAATTTTGCTAATATATTGGGAAACTATCTATTTAATTTCTATGGAGGCAAAACTAATTATTTGAATAAATTATTAGGTAGACCTGAAATACCATATCAACATAGTGAAGTGATACATTCTTACCAATCATATCATAACAAATCGTTTTAAAATAAAATTTTAATAAGTTTTATTTTATTTTTAACTTCTGAAAATTTTTAATAGTGACGTGGTTTAGTGTGTAATTATTTTAAATTTTTATTGATGTATTATGATATTATTAATTTAGTGTAATTAAATGCTGAGATGATATGTCTGGAGCATCCAATAATTTTTTAATTATTTGAATCCTTTATTTTTTAAAATATATTAAAATAGTCCCTATTTTTTATAATTATTAATTATTTACTTCATTTCATTTTAAATTGTTAATTATTTACTATTTTTATTTATGTAAGTGATTAGTAAAGGGTAAAATGACTAAAATTTCTTATTTTTAATTAATATTTACTTTTCAAAATATAATTATTTAATTTTTGTAATTAAAAAAATAATTATTTAATTCATGTAATTTTAAAATAATAAATATTTAATTTTTATGGTTTTCAAATGAATACTCAGATTAACAAACGGTTTAATATAATTTTAAAAATAGAGAAGCAGTTAGTGTCATTAACCCACGTGAAGTAATTGTAATTCTTTCAATATATTGTTACTCTCAACAATCTAATTTCTTTTGAAATTTTTTAAATATAGAGAAGCTGTTAGTTACTTAAGCTATGCCTACACCTTTATTTCTTTTGAAATTTGATTTCTAGCACTCAGCTCTAGCCACAACCTTCGGTCCAAGGCATAAAATTCATAAGCGAATTGGTTATGGGCCAGGCTAGTGGGTAGGCTCATCCAAACTCCAAAGGTCTATTCTTCAATTTTCTGTAACCATGGTCTGAACTTTTCTCAAACATTTGGGCTTCATGGACACTTCTCAACTGTCATTGCATTTTTAGTGCTTTATTATCAGCCAAAAGCTTCGAGTATTGTTAGTGGTAGCCATGGATATGGCTCTCTCGCTTCCACCTTCTGATTCATCCCTGTCTCCGTTTCTCCTTCGAACTCATAATTGTTCTCCACTTGGAGCTTTCAAATTTCGAACTTATTGTTATTCTCGTCGTTCAATTCAAGTTTATGCCGCTACGACCAAGAGAAAGCCAAGGCCTAGCTTCTTTGAACAAATTCGGGATAAATGGTCTGTCAGAGTCCCTTCAAAAAGAGAGAAATTTCCATGGGAAGAACAAAAACAACAGCAATCACAAGAAGAAGACGACGAAGAGGAAGAAATAGAAGTGCAACAAACATCTGGAACGGTTTTCGGTGAAGCAGAAACCGATGCTAGCACATCAGTGAATGATGATTCAGTGAGTTTTACTCTACCCAGTCGTTTCATTACAGCTCCTTGGATTCATGGATCAACATCCCAAAGGACCAACTTCTATTCTCACCATAAAAATGATGAAAATGTTAATGGGATTGCCAGCCATCGCGAAGAAACTGCTGTACATAATGTTGTTGATAAAGGAGAAAGTATGAAGAAGGAAGCTACTTACAACGAAATATGCAAGGAAGATGATGATTTGTTAGATGTTGATGACACAGAAAGTTTTGAAAAAGAAGTAAATTATAATGACAAATGTACAGAAGAAAAGGTTGAACTTGGTCCTATTTCTGTTGAGTTACTAAGCGAGAAGGGAATTGCAAGAGCTAAGGAGTCAAACGATGCTATTTCTCAAAATGAGAAACCTATGGGCGATGGGTACAAGGGAAATAATCAGGTTTCTCGTGATCATAATAGCAGTCCAATCGAATTGCCGTGGGAGAGAAAGAGTGAAGTGGAGTCTTCCGAAGGAGATTGGAGGGGGAAGAGAAGCAACACTGATTTGGCAGAGAGAATTTTGCCTGAACATGAGTTGAAGAGGCTGAGGAATATTTCCTTGAGGATGTTTGAGAGGATTAAAGTTGGGGCTGCAGGCATTACCCAGGATTTGGTGGATGCAGTTCATGCGAAGTGGAAGCTGGATGAGGTGGTGAAGCTGAAGTTTGAAGGGCCTCTTTCATGTAACATGAAAAGGACACATGAGATTTTGGAGGTAACTCAGTGTTTATGCATTCTTAAGTTCAAAAAATTTCTAATGGCTGTTGTATACATGTAAATGTTTTCTAATTGGGAATGAAGTTTGTTTTCGATGACTCTTTTCAATATTGTGCATGCCTGATCATTCACGCAATGTTATATTGGTAATTGCAGTAGTCTTTAGCATCTTTTACCATTTTCATATTTTCCTTCTGTCAGGCTAGAACTGGAGGTCTGGTTATATGGAGATCAGGTAGCTCGGTGGTGTTGTACAGACGAATGTCCTACAACTTTCAATGTGTACAATCATATTCCAAAAAAAATGAGGCAAAGAAGGGTATTTTATCCCTTTCAGAAGAAGTGACAAGTAACGCTGCAAGTAGTGGAGTGAAGGACTTCATTGGAACCAGGGAATCAGTTATGCCTGAGTATGCAAAGTATTTGAAGCATCTATCTAAAGAGGAACTTATGGATTTTGGTGAACTAGATCAGTTGTTGGATGAGCTCGGTCCAAGGTTTAAAGATTGGTGCGGCCGTGAGCCATTGCCTGTGGATGCAGATTTGCTTCCTGCTGTGGATCCTGAATATAAACCTCCATTTAGACTTCTTCCTTATGGGGTAAGACATAGTTTGACGAACAAGGAGATGACAGTTTTCCGTAGGCTTGCAAGAACTGTGCCTCCTCATTTTGCCCTAGGTATGTTATCATTAACCTAATTGCTTTTGTAATTGCAAATAAAGTTTCTTTTCCTACCTTTTTCCTCTTTTAGGAAGGAACAGAGAATTGCAAGGTCTGGCAAAAGCTATGGTGAAGCTATGGGAAAGAAGTGCTATTGCAAAGATAGCCATAAAACGAGGTGTGCTGAATACACGAAATGAAAGAATGGCAGAAGAACTCAAGGTGAGACACAACAAACAGTAGTGGTAAGTAATTGCAGAGTGTATTTTTGGGTTTTACCTTGTCTGAGAATGAATGGAGGAAACAGATCTGTGTAGTCTATTTCAACTAGTTTGGTAGCTCACTTGAGTTGTCTATCATACTTGCAAATTGGAAAGAGGATTTTAACAGAATGTTGAGCAAATTTATGTTATTTTTTTTATTTGTTTTCCTACATGGCATGTGAAAAATCAGTGATGTGCACTGGATCTCTTTTACTTGCTATGACTCCTGTTTTTCGTTTTCCTTTGAAAACTGTCGGTACATAGAGCTGTGGGCTTCATATTTTCTTAAATTCCTCATGGAGGTTTCCACTCACGAGATTCCAATTTGAGTTAGTTACATCCTTGCACATTGAGACAATCAGGCCAGTGCCTTGTATTAACTGTGCACAAAACTTCTAGCTGCCTGATCATAAAACTTCTTGTTATTCATTAAGTTTTCCCTTGATAATAACAGTTTATCCCTTGCATGCAGAAATTGACAGGAGGAGTACTACTATCTAGAAACAAGGAGTACATTGTATTTTATAGGGGAAATGACTTCTTGCCACCTGCTATCATGGAGACACTGAAAGAAAGGCGGAAATTAACTTTTCTTAAACAAGATGAGGAAGAGCAAGCCCGCCAGATGACCTTGCCTTTTATTGAATCTAATGCTAAAAATACTGAAGGCATGGTTGCTGGAACTCTTGCTGAAACCAGGGCAGCAACCTTGCACTGGAAGAATCAACTGGGCAGGGAAGGTGTAGAGGAAATGCTTAGAGATGCATCTTTAGCTAGACTTGCTTCATTAGTCAAACATCTTCAGAATAAACTGGCCCTTGTAAGTTACAAATACACTATATAAATTTAATGCAAGTATTCTAGTACAGCATTTTATGATTTCAGGCATAACTTCAAATCTTCTTAGGCAAAAGGGAAACTCAAAAAGGCTGATACAGCTTTAGCAAAAGTACAAGGACATCTGGAACCAGCAGATTCTCCAACTGATTTGGAAACCATAAATGATGAGGAAAGGTTCTTGTTTCGCAAGATTGGTTTGAGTATGAAACCTTACCTCCTTCTAGGTAAGAAAAGCCACTTTGAATCTGGAATTGGTAGTTGTAAGGGAAATAGTCAAATATGCTTATGATTTCTATTCCAGGAAGGAGAGGAGTCTATGATGGTACTGTAGAAAATATGCACTTACATTGGAAATATCGTGAAGTGGTAAAGGTAATTGTGAAAGGAAAAAGCTTTGCACAGGTCAAGCATTTTGCAATTTCCTTGGAGGCTGAGAGTGGTGGCATATTAGTATCTGTAGATAGAACAACCAAAGGCTATGCTATCATTATTTATCGTGGAAAAAATTATCTACGTCCTAATATAATGAGGCCCACAAATTTATTGACAAAAAGACAGGCATTAGCCAGGTCAATTGAACTTCAGAGACGAGAGGTAACAGTAGAATAGACTGCTGTTTGTCTTCTATGTATTTCTATGCAAAATAAGATGATACATTGTCTATGGTTTCATCTAATCTATTTATTTGCAGGCGCTGAAGCATCATATCTCAGACCTAGAGGAGAGGATTCAATTACTGAAGTTTGAACTAGTATGACATTGGTTTTTCTCATAAAATTGATTATGCACTGATTTTCAGGTGACAGCTTAGTTAAATTATATAGGCATTTTGATATTTTCTTATTAATTTCAGGAAGAAATGAAATATGGCAAAAAGATTGATGTAGAAAAAACCTTGGGCTCAATGACGGGGGACACTTCTGTTTCTGAAAGTGGTGTTGAAGAGGTAATAATTGTCCAAAATTGTTTGGACTTTTTCAACTTGCTTATTACCATTTGCATGCCGTGCCTTCTGCTTTCAGTCATTTGTGCATGTAAAATTGTAAACTTTAACAGTTGTAATGTGATTTGCATCATGTGATGCGTTGTATATCCTAAATTTCTATTTCTGGACCTTGGATTTTTCCATATACTAGGGTCGAATCCTTACGAAAGGGAAAAAAAAAAGAATCTTTTGGTTATTGCAAATTAGAGTTTAATTGTTATTATGTGATCCAGAAGAAGGAAGAGGCGTATCTTGAAGTATATGACAGTAGCCATGAAGATACATATGATCAAACACAAGCATGCTAGAAAAAAGGCCAGCTGATTCGGATTAAGATGATGTGCATATTAGCTGTTGGGAAAGATGAATAATGGAACTTGCCAAACAATGGTCAAGATGATAGATGACTCAACATTTCATGTCATGCTCTGGGGACTTACCTAACATCATTTGTTGTCTACTAGAGATTATGGAAACATTTTTGTAATCCAAATGCGGTGGGGATGTTAGAACAAGTAACCGTCAGCTTCTACTCTGTTATTTAAGGGAAGGGCGACTTCCACCAGCATTACTTGAGTCGTGAATTCTTGTATAAGCGTAATATGTGCAAATGATCTTGCAATTTTCTTTTAACTATTATTATTTTTTGGCTTACTTGTACCAGGCCCAGCATCTGGATCCCTCTTCAGGTTCCAAAAGCGTGTACATGCCTTAAGCTAGTGCCAATGCCGGGGGGCTTACTTTGCTCCTCCAAGCAAGGAAGGAGATGTAGATAGAGAATCATCTGGGAAATAGCCCATTGATAGTGTATATATATATTTAATATATTTACAGAAATTATGTCTTGATAATTCCCATTCAAAGTTCCAAAATAGTAATAAATAATAATAATAATAATAATAATAATAATAATAATAATAATAAAATCCAGTCCAATTAAGAGCATAATGAGAAACAAGAAAAACGGAGAGAAACTTGGAGGAAAATAGAGAAATGCAATTGGGTTGCAGTCACCGTTTCCAAGGTTTTTGAACCCTGAGGAGCCGATAAGCTAGGACAGCTTAATCCTTACCAGATAACCATTCCGATTCAAATAAGAATATTAAATTTAAAAGAATATATATATATATTTCAAAGCTCTAAAATATTTGGGTGTATGCGCTAAAAAAATTACAATTTTACGAATTCTTATATTTTATTGTTAAAATTTTTAATTTTAAATTAAAAAATCTTAATTTTAAATTTATTATAATTATAATAATTTTTAAATTAATTTTAATTATCGCTGTTTTTAGCATATAAATAATTTGATTAATGGAAAGAAAATCTTAATTAAAATTCTAAATCCTTAATTATATCAAATACATAAATTATATAATTAAAATACTTAATTCTCTCTTACTTAAATAAGATTTTTAATTGATAATTTTACATAATTAAGAGATTTAAGATCTTAATTAAAAATTAATTCAATTTAATCAAATTACAATGACAGACATGTAAATTTATTTAAATCTAATTAAAATTAATTTAAAAAATTACTACAATTACAATAAATTTAAAAATTCAGATTTTTTAATTTATTAAAAAGTTTTGACTAAATATAAAGTAAAGTAGAAAGAAAAGTTAGAAAGAATTGACAAAAAAGAATTAGTTCTCATTCCAACGCAGCTCTAAAAACATGTAGACCTTGGATAGATTGAACTTTTCATGAATCATGACAATCGAATTGATCTTTGGCAGACATTGTGCCCATATCAAGTTACCAGTCCACCCTTCTCGGTGAAGGTTATGTTGCAATATAATAAATACGTTGTTAAAACATCTCTCAATAAATCATATGGAGGTTTCCACCATGAACTCCTACATCATAAAGCCATTGGCTGTACGGCTTGCTTTTATCTTGACACAAACATAGGCGCTTAGCTAGGGGTACCCTTGTCCTGCTGTAAGGTTTCCTTTATGAAGTTCAAAACAGCAGAGACTAACTCAGCTTGGTGTGAAGTGTATGAATGATTAGCTCCTTCTATGATCTGTAACTTGTGATTAGGTATGATCTTGGCAAACTCTAATGCATCTTCCACAGGAATGATTTCATCAGCAGATCCATGGACAGTGAAGACCCTGTATATGGAGTATTTGTTTTGATCAAGGGAACAGGCAAGACATGCATTAGTAGGGAATGAATTTTGCACGGTTAATAATGAACAAGCAAGTTAAAATATATCAACAAGAATCAACCAGATATATTAAAGCATTCTCCAATGTCACATCTTATATAAGAAATTGATACAACTATCAAAGAAAAAGATTAAAGGTGCACCAACGAAGTGAATTGATTCAGGCAAAAATGTGCTAAGGAATTTTCCATAGTAAAGCTAATTATAACTACTCCTGCTCTGGAAAGTCTAACACCATTTAATTTTTTGTGGCAAAACTTTATCCATCCACTTTATTGTTTTCCAGATTTGGGTGTTAGGTATGACACACAGGCACCTCATCCATACTTCCTTGATTGTCACAGGATCCACCAGCCCTACCCATATTTCTTATCTTTATTGAAACCCTGAACTCAGTAGCAATTTGACTGTGACTTGTCCATTTCCATCTAGTTCCAAAGGAAAAACACTTTATTCAAGCATTCAGCAGATAATTAAGACATTGAGCTCTTTCTCATTAGCCATGCAAACACTGATCTTAGAATCTTACAATTCAAATCAATTTCCCAACATATTGATTTGAATCTATCTGTTGAATCTTAAATGTACTAGAATGTTATGGTTCTTGATTTGAATCTTGTGATTCTCAATTCGATTCCATATTCTAGCGATTCAAATCGATATGATAAATTCATGTACTTGAATTGTGACTAAATTGAAAGAAACTGAAAAAAAAAGAATTGAAAGAATCCAAAGTGAAACAGGTGAATTAATATATAAAAATCTTATGACTCGATGCGATTCTTCGTTCACAAATGAAGATTTTGATTCTTGATTGAAATCTCAATTTGACAATTGTACATGCAAAGTATAACTTGTAAATCATGAACAATGACATACAATACCAAATTAGATCGCTCTTCACTATGAAGTAACAATTTATAATATGTGGCCAACTTGACTAAGCAAAAACGCAAGGATGGACAGATTAGATGGATCTTAGGTTTACCGCTCACCTGCAGTCTTTATCAATCAGAGTGCATGCTTTATGCATATCTGTATTCAGGCGATCCATCAAACTTTCCAGAGTCACACGATAATCAAGACTTCCTACAATAGAAAAATGTCAAACAAGTATCCGTAAGCCTTGTCATCTATCTGAGAAACAGAGTTTATTTATCTGACTGAGCCATACATACAGAACTGATGAATTTGCATAGTTTTCTTCTTTCCTAATTTGTAACCCTGTATCCCACTGCCCACCCCTTATTCTGAATTCACATACATTTGGACAAGAAAAATGAATCACCTGTTTTGTTCTTAACATCAATGAACCCTTCTTGCTTGATCTTTTCCATAAAGTCTTTCCCAAACCGTTCCTCAATGCCTTTATTCAAATCATAACGACCAGAAACATTGACTACGGCAGGGATATTGCAATATTTTGAAGCATATAGGAGCACCACATCCCCTCCTGTGGTTACAGTTTCAGCAATAACTTTCAAGAGGGATACAAATATCATACAAAGCAAAACTATCATAGAAGGCATTGCAAAGTGGACATGCATGAAAGAATTGAAAAACAAGCCTAAGCTAGAAGCAGCACAATTAAATTATGTTGTCATCATTTCTACAGGAAAGAAAAAGCATGAGAACTAGCAATGGGCAATGAAAAATGAAGGGTAAAATTAATCTACATTACTGACAAAGCTATAGTCCTAATCCCATCCACCTCACTAACAACTAGCACTTTTGATTTTCCCACCCATTTGATTCTATCTGAAAATAAAAATTAAATCCTACATTAAAAAGTTCTGCAAAACCAAAAACATCAATCTGAAATTAGCATATAGTTAGGCATCTGTTCCACAATAATAAAACTAACAGGATTACACCTCAAATTTTGTTGTATAAATTCTTTAGGCTTCCTATTTACTGGACATGCTATGTGTTGTGTGTCTAGAATGGTCATACACACCTTTACTATGCCCAAGAATCACACTTACAACACGGTTTGCTCCAGAGAAGTGTTCAACTACAGCACGTAAATCATCAGCCTCTCTCCAATAATTACCATATGCAAAAGAACCTTCACTTTCTCTGGAAAAGAAAGTGTTACTTAGAAATTCAATAAATGACCATATGAACTAGGTAAGAACTCAAAAGATTAACATCAATAATCTTTTCTTGCTACAACTGGAATCTAAAAGTGTGTACTATATGTGTCTATAACCATCAATCAAAACTTTCACAGAATCACTAAACAAAACAATTAAAACCTAAATTAAAGTAGTCCAAGTGACTAATCTATATTCAACACAGAAAAAAAAATGAATATCCTAAATAATACTAAACATGCAAATATTTTTAAACATAATTGGAATGTACCTGTGCTTGTTATACTGAAACGCATGGCATAAAGATAAGAGTAGGAAAAAAGTACATACTACATGAAAATTCTCCATCTTATTTTGAACCAGATTTATCTCTAAATATCTTAGCAAATCAGTAATGACATATGGTTAAGATGAAATTACTAAATAGGCAATGGTGTAATGTGAATGGGACCTATTTTTATTAAGCTACATACTAGAGGGAATTCTTGTGGAAACCATGGAAAGGATAGGCAAAGGCTATGAATATATTATACAAGTCATATGCACATCGAATAATACAACATATACCAGTAAACAGCCTACCCATTTCCAGCAAAGTCAAAACGGAAAGCACTGATTCCTTCATTTTCTAATGCAACAGCAAGGTTCACCATGGTTTCATTTTCCTGGAGATAGAATACAAAAGCAAGCCAAGTGTGTTATTTACTTCTGTTATGAACTTCTTTTGATGTTTAAATCAGTTGTCCATAGAACGTCTGCCTATCCACAACATAGACATGAATTACAGTGCAAAATTGATAACATGCACGTGGGTGCACACCGCACATGCAGCAAAGAGAGAAGACTTCAAATATACAAGAGTAGCCAACCTTAGTGGAGCGAAAACCATGGCATAAGACAACAATCTCCTTAGATCCAGTATCATGTAATAAGCCCACAAGTTTTTCGCCATGTTTGTTTGGTAAAATGACTTTCTGCTGCTGAGGAACTAAAAGGAAGCAACAGACACATCAACACTCAACAATGAACAAACTTGGAGTTTGAAGAATCATCAGAACTAATTCAACATCATAAACTCAATTAACCATAAATAATAGACTCCAATCTCAAATCCCACAAATTATCTAGTTATCCATGCGCCAGTTATCAATGAAAGGGGAAAAAAACGAAATACGAAACCTTCTCAAAAAAATTCGCTTATCCATTATTACAATTAACACTCCATTCAAAAGCACCAGCAACTCAGACACTTCGTAGATTAAAAACAAACCTTTGGTTTGGATGTTTAATTGGGTAGAAAAAAGATTACGAAATGTAAATTTTTACTGCTTGCTCTTTTCTATTTAATTTCCAAACAAGAGAATTGATCAAAATCAAATTTCTTTTATTTTCTCTTCTCTCCATTTCCTCAATGCAAACAAAGGGAACTAGCAACTATCCTTGCTTACTTTAGCATACACCAAATCCTCCAAATTATCACTTCTTCCGAAGGGTTAGCTATGAATCAGATGCGAAACAGCAAAAATAGGAACAGAAGAGGAAGCATTCTTATAGAAATCAATCAAATACATAGAATAACGAATTGGGATACCTGGATTTTGGGTGGAGTGAGCCATCCTCAGTGTTAAGGAGATGGAGGTCCGACTCGGAGAGAAGGGCGAGATGACGCGTAACTGGCGACCAGGAAATATGGGTGATGGGACCTTTTGGGAAATTAATGAATTTATGACCACTGAATGAAATTTTGAAAAAATAGATTCCATTTTCTTTCCTGTTTTTTTGGTCGTTAATTATTAAATAGTAAAATGTTGCACTGTGTTTGGCTTTGCTGCTGCTGCCGCTGCCTCCTCTGCCTGCCTCGCTAGCTCGACTGCTGCTCCGCCCCATATCCATTGTTGTTACTAATGTTTTTCTTTGAAAAAAAATTATAAATATTATATTATATTAATAATTAAAGATTTTAGCATGTATATTTTTTGATAATTCATATACTTAATGCATATATTGCAGTTGCACCACCACTTTTTTACAAAAATTTAGAGTCGTTCAATTCAAACCAAGTTAGTCACATGCCTGTTCAACACTCCACTGAACCAGTTGAGCCCACTGCATTTGCTGATTTGGAAAAAATAAATAAATATAATAATGAAAATTCAGTGGAAAATAATTAAAAAATTCATTCTCATGTACACATGAGATTTTTTCATATATAATTCACCTGATTAAATTTAAAAAACATTCTAAATAAAAAAAAAAACAATTATCTTGTCTTCTTCTTTTTTTTCTACTTTCCCTGTTTTATAAGTATTTTAATTTTTTTCCTTTTTTATTTTTTTTTCCAAAAGATATTTTCTTAGTTAGTGACTAAAATGTGACATACATCATATCATCAACAAATTAAATTAAATACATTTGAAATTGGAACTCTTTCCCATTGATAATAAATTTGATTGGAAAGAGTTATTGACTTTTTTTATTAAATTAACTCCCAATTTAGTACTCCAAACTCATAAATCTAAGTCATCTATATTAATTAATGGTTTTGAGTGCAATAATTTTATTATAAAATTAATGTAGAGAAATATTAAATAGAAAATTAAATATCACATAAATATTAACTGAATTAAAAATAAATATTTAATTTATAGAGTTTTAAAAAAACAATCAATTTTAGTTATGGTAATTAAAATTGAATGGTTAACTAAATAAATTAATAGAATAAAATTGAAATATCTTAATATTTAATATTAATCGTTTATGAATTATGTTTTATTTAATTGTTTAATTATATTCTCTTATTTTATTTTAATTTTATAATTATTTTTTTAAAATCAATAATCTAAATAATAATTAAATTTATATAAATTTTAGAGTAAACTGTAATTTAGTCATTCTGATTTAGTGAAATGCAACTTTTCGCCTCTTTATTTTAAAAAACCTTCAATTTAGTCACTATGATTTTTAAAAACTATAACATTAGTCCATTCAGTTAGATTTTCAGTTAAATCAGGTTAATTTTAGTTAAAAAAACTAAAATACTCATTCTCTCTCCTTCCTCTTCCTCCTCTTCTTCTTCTTCTTCTTCTTCTCCTTCCCGATCTCCTTCTTCTTCTTCTTCTTCTTCTTCTTCTTCTTCTTCTCTTTTCTGATCTCCTCCTCCTCCTCCTCCTTCTTCTTCTTTTTCTTCTTCTTCTTCTTCTTCTCTTTTCCGATCTCTTTCTTCTTCTTCTTCTTCCCGATCTTTCACTCGATATTTAGCATCCACTGGCTTAACATTTTGACTGTCACAATTATGCTTTTTCCCATAATTCATTACATAATGATGTTTGTCAAAACCACTAATCCCAGTCCCCTCTTGACTATCATTTATTGCAGGTACATCATCAGAGCAGGCACAGAAGTGATTAGGTCTCTCGCTCAAATTAGATAGCTTTTCCATACAATTACTCTGATTTGTAGATGCGGAACCAAGTCCTTCCCCTCCTTCTCCAGATGCACTAGTATCCAACTTTGAAGTTCTCACAGCCAGAAATTCTTCCCTGAACTTAAGATTTTTCAATTCCATTGATAATGACCGCAATTTCTGCTACAATTCAATTGTAATTTCCACGCACTGCTCAAGGTGCTGACGAACAAGAGCAGAGTTGAGTAATTCATCACAAAAGAACTTAAGAAGAAAAGAGATCAGAGAAGAAGAAGAAGAAGAAGAAGAAGGAGATCGGGAAGGAGAAGAAGAAGAAGAAGAAGAAGAAGAAGAAGAAGAAGAAGAAGAAGAAGAAGAAGGAGATCGGGAAGGAGAAGAAGGAGATCGGGAAGGAGAAGAAGAAGAAGAAGAGGAAGAGGAAGGAGAGAGAATGAATATTTTAGTCTTTTCAATTAAAATTAACGGTGATTTAACTGAAAATTTAACGGGATAAACTAATGGCATAGTTTTTAAAAATTACAGTGAGTAAATTGAAGATTTTTTAAAACAGAGGGATGAAAGGTTGTATTTCACTAAATCAGAGAGACTAAATTATAGTTTACCCTAAATTTTAATATGATATTCTAATAATTCCATACGATATCGGCCAGTAAATCTAAACCATCAATATCCCTAATTAATGTTTCAAAAGTTAACCTCTAATTCAGTTACCCAATTTCAAATTCCACCAAATTAAATCTGCTGACATGATATATAATTTTTTTTAATTAATTTTATATTTTATTTTTAAAAAAAATTAATTCTTTAACTATCATGTCAAAATTTTGTTAAAAAAATGATTGTGACGGCAAGAAAAGCCTGTATAATTTTTAATTAGCACAAAGATAATTTACTAAGCTAATGTCTGAGGGTGTAAAAATTTTATCTTTATTAATTGAACTAAACTGTTTCACAGTATAAAAACTTAATATTAATATTATCTAAACTCAAATCAGTGAGGTGAATAAAGACGCATAGGGATACCAATCACCGGATGGTGTTGTGAGGAGACGGGGGAATATTAAAATGACGAAGAAAACAACGGCGGAGAAGAAATATAAGCAAAGCAAAGACATAATAATGCAAAGAGAGCTGTGAAGGGCCGGAGAGGAAAGGGACACTCTGCCTTCTCCCTTTGACTATTTTCAAAGCCTCGCGAGGGTGGACTTTGACCTTTACTTTTCAAGCTTTCACTGCTTCCTCCTCCTGCCTTCGCCCCAGCCCCACCCCTCTCTCAGCTAAGCACTACTTTTCTTTCTTCACCTCCTCTGTCCTTCTCTTATCACACAAGAAAATTCTCATAGTTATAAACTGGTGGGCTCCTATTATCTTGATCTTTCATCATTGATCATTAATCATCGTCTCCCCCCTACTACTTTTCAAAGGCTCTCTCTCTCTCTGCAGGCCCGTAGGCCACGGCAGAAAGCTCAGCAAATTAAGCTCCTTCTGTTTAATTTTCAAATCTTTGTCACACCCACCAAACTTGCAGCCAAACCTATACTAATAAAGTAGATTTTTGCTACATGTGGAGAGACACACGTAGCTCATTCCACAGTCCAGTTCTTTGAATTGCTTTCTTTTAAACGATCTTTCATTCTTATACTTTTCATCAAATGAATGTTCCATCCATGGAGATCAAAGGTAGAGACATAATCAAATGACATCAAGAAGACAGAGCAGCATAGAGATCCTAATTGAGCAGGGGATTTCTCATGCAGCTGCATGCATCTTTAGCTAATTTATAGCTATTTACATGGATACCGTGTTTTCGCTTCTCATCAATGAAGCAGACCGTGCCGGCTATCTTCGATCGCTGATGCAGTCTTTTGGCTGCAATTACATTTGTGTTTGGTTCGACATGCCTCAACCAAACCAGTATGTTTCCCGATCATATCTACATATATTTATCTTTTTCCCATATGTAAACGTTAAATGGTTGCTAATATTTGGTCCTTAACAGCCATTTATACTTTCTGGATGGATATTACCACGAAGAAAACAATCAACCAGGCTCTTCGTCGGGAAGCTTAGCTCGGAGGCTTTTTGATGAATATCGGCAAGAAAACTTCTTGCCTGTAAATAAGTATGCTATCTACACTTTCTCTCTCAATACATACTTCTTAATTCTGCTCTTAACTGTTTCTGAAAATGCCTTCTTGTTTTCTATATCAGCCGTGTTCCCGGAATGGCTTTCGTAAATAATCAACCCTATAGAGAGTTAAGTGAATCTGAACTTCAAAGAATGGCATCTGTTACTGTGCAGCAGCGATTCTATCAGGTAATAGATTATACTGATCATGGGTTTAAATGAAAATAAGAAAAGATTGCATCTCCTTTAGTTAATTCAGATTAATGGGACTTTTGATAGCTAACTTTGTACTACTATGTCTGTTTATGTTGCAGGAAGCGAGGATCAAGGTTTGTTCACTTGGAAGATGTCTACTTGCATAAAAATATATAATGTAGAAAGTTATGCTCATATATTTCATCTAGCATTTCTCTCATTTATTGTTTCTGTTCCTCTTTCTTACATACAGACTGCAGTGTTCATGGGGTGCAGAAATGGGGAGATTGAAATGGGCTGGTCCAGTGGGATGACTCAAGTAAGAGAACAGTTCTTTCTTTATATACATTTTTCTGATCAATTTAAAGCTTTGTCATGATTAATAGAAAAGAAGGACATGCATGTATATATATATAATAATATTCTTGTTAAAGTTCAATTGAGAATTTTCCCTTTTCAGATTAACATGGAAAACGCGATCAGGAGTTTGTTTTCAGAAGACATTCCTCATCAGCAATCTCCACTGAGAGAACTTTCGCAAGCGATTGATCCAAACAGGCCTTCATCATCTTCCTCCTCGTTGAGATCACTATCCATGGATAGCCCAGATAGCTCTCCTTTTTTGTTTAATATTCCAATTACATCTCATTTTTCAGAAATCCCTCAAGAGACTCCCTCATTGCAACCAATTCAAAGCACATCAAGTGCGATCCAACGAGTCTTGCAATCTTTGCAGCAAGTAAAAAATACAACTAACCCACTTCGACAAACCATGCAATTGCAGCCAGCACAAAGCTCAACTATCCCACTACAACCAGCCGTGCCATCTTTGCAGCCTATGCCGAGCCCAACTAGATCCCACCAAGCAGCCTTGCAAGCATTTGCCTTGACAAGAAACGTTCATTTACCATCCCAAGAGAGTGAAGATGCTGCAATGACAAGAGCCATTCTGGCAGTTCTAACTTCTCCTTCATCTTCTACTTCTTCAATAACCCCTAACCCACCTTCCAATTACCGGGAAAACCAAAGAACTAGTGCTTTCAAGAATTATCTGACCCCCACAAGACCAATGAGCCAAAGTTTACGCAAGCAAAGTATGCTTAAAAGGGCAATCACTTATTACAGAAGCTTAAATATTGCGAGACGGGAACATATGGTGGCAAGTCGTCCTACAAGCACTCAGTTGCACCACATGATATCAGAGCGCAGAAGGCGTGAAAAGATCAATGAAAGCTTTGAAGCATTGAGAAAACTTCTCCCTCCAGAAGCCAAGGTATATCTATATATGAAGCAAATTTCTTCCACAACATGCACATTCATAGGATCACAGCCAATGCACGTAAAATATGTACGTATATCAGTAATTCAATATTTAATTAATGCAAGGATCTAACTTTTATACAGAAAGACAAAGCATCAGTGCTTACTCGAACAAGGGATTATTTAACCTCGTTGAAAGCTCAAATCGACGAGCTTAGCAAGAGAAACCAGCAATTAGAGGCACAAATAAAGCAACTACCGGAGAAAGAAGTTGCACAAGATGCCTTTCAGTCCTCATCAAATGAAAGAGTTGAAGTCCAGGTAACAAATATCTCTGAATCAACATCAGAAGAACAAAGAATCATCGACCTTCGAGTTGTACTAAGAGGAGAATATCCTATTCAAGATATGGTGATTCGGATTCTGGAGTTCTTAAACCAAGTTAATAACGTGAACGCGATGTCTTTAGAAGCCAACACGCGTACAACAGAATCAAGATCCTTGAATCTTGTAGCCTTGAGACTGAAAATTGAGGTATGTGTACTGTTCTATGTGCATGAATATATTATGAACATATAAATTTTTAAACATTACAATATTCTATCTTTTGCTGATTAACCTCTTTTAATGCAAAGGGTATTGATATTTGCTAATGGAAATGTTAATCAATGCATGCTGATTAAGATTCAATTAAAAAAATATGTTATTCATGGGTCTCTTCCTTCTTCTTTCTGTTTTTTGCTTTGGAAGTTAATTTATTTAAAAAATAAAATAAAATTAATTATCAAAGACCCTGGCCAGCCCATGTTACCATTTTGTGATTTTAGGAAATGAGAAGGAAAGGACGGTCAAAGTGACAGGGAGACATTGAATTTTGTGTGCAAGGAAATAAGAAGGAAAGGGGTTTTTCTTAAAGTGAAATTAAAAATAAGTGGTAAAGTGATAGGGTGATAGAGATGATAATTGATTGCTTGGGTTGTTATTTGTTGAATGCAGGGAGAAGAATGGGACGAGTCTGCCTTCCAGGAAGCAGTAAAAAGGGTTGTTTCTGGCCTGGCACAGTGACACAATTGGGACCCCTACTTTCCAGCTTATTCATTCTTGAAATATTAGATCTCAGATCAAATGTAGAAGTCTAACTAAATTCTTGTCTGGTGGCGGCGCCGCCACTTCTTACTCTCCATATCCTAGGCTATTAGTAAGCTCATGTTTTACTTTTCTTGCATCATTTGAGGCCACAACAACATAAGACCATGTATGGGTGCTTCCATTTGGAGGCCTTTCATCCATAAACATGAGCAATTTTGTCAACAAAAATCTTTATGTGAGAATTTTGAATAATAATTATAATAATATTCCCATAGTACTGAATATTTAGGGTTGAGTTTTGTTTGCATACTGAAGAATTTCCTACAAAAGCATAAGATCATGATAAGTTTCTATATACTCAGAAAAATAAATTAAGATGTGTATAGAATTAATTGGAGGTATTTAATATAATTTTCATCTCATATAAAAACAAGTTTGTTAATTATTAAATAAATAATATATATATATATATATATATATATATATTAGTTGTGTGTCTTTAAAATATAACTGATGACTGTCAGACTTATTATATTTAGGGGCAAGGCTGGACCCTAAAGAAAAAATGCAGGTCAAAAGCTAATCAGTTCATTCTTAAGCAGACCGACCCAATACCGTAGACTCTAGTCTGAAAAAGTGGGGCAGGCCAGATCTCATATGAGTACGGGTCTAACAGGAGGTGATCCAGCTCGGTGATGTGATGTGAGGGAGAATAGCTGGTCCAGTTACTTTGCACCCCTACCTGCATGCGCGCCAAGAGAAATTAAATGGCCGTCTAGCGTGGAAATAGGGTCTGACGCTTTCGTACATACGAATCTGAATGACAGAGACAAGTGGTACTGTAATAGAGATGCGATTAGACGTCACTAGCAGATAAAAGGAAAAGAGATAAAAGATAAGGCATATCTCATTCTCTAATTAAGCTCACACAACCACTTTAAATCTTATTTTTTTGAATTTCAAAACATCAATAATTATGATAATAGAGATATAATTTATTAATCGTATTGAATATTTCAGTTGCAATTGACTATTAATTACATAACATCGTCTATTAACACTTAAATTAAATATATTTGAATTTATAATAATCCAAATGAGGAATACACTTATGAAGCAAGCAAAAATGGAAGTGTGTTGCCCAAATTGACTGCAATTATTTTAATAGCAAGAATGGTGAAAAAGAAAGGAAGTATTCAAACATGGTCAAGAGAAATTAAAAATAAAAGGGGTGGCAATAAAAAACAACCCTCCCAAACCAAACCAGGTAGCTTTCGTGGGTTTCATTTTTATGCAGTAATTAATGGCAATCTGAATAGGCCCACAGCGATGTGGCACTACGAAAACTGGATTTCAAAGGTTGGTTGGTCTTTTTTTATTTTTTTTTTCTCTATGTACACATAAACCACAAAGGGCCCGCCCTTTCAGACGGCGGTATTGACCCGCATTTTCTCGTTAGATCACCATCGGTTTATATTTCAAAAAGAAAAAAATTGTTTCACGTGAATTAAAATATAATAATATATTAATAAAAAAATTATAATAAAAGTAAAAAGCATTTTTTTTTTATAATTAACTTTAAAATTTGTTGAAATTGCAAGCTGATTAACATGAATATAAATAAAAGTAGGATGCATTTGAAATAATTTTAAAAGATTATAATTTAATAGAAAAAAACATAGTGTAGAATATAATTGCAATAAATATATAAAGGTTTTTTTTTGACATTGTCTTTTTTAAAATTTATATTATACATTTTTAAATAATAAAGTTTCTATTTAATTATAATTTATTTTAATGTTTATATTCAAATTTTTAAAAATAATAATTGATATATTTGATAAAAAAATATATCATTTAATTTTTATTATTATTATTTTGCATTATTTTTAAATTTTTTAACATATACTAATAAAAAATAATGAAATAGATTAAAAAATACATATGTGATATAGCGATTTTTAAAATATTATCATTGAAAATCTTAATTTTTAAATATAATAAAGTTTTTTTAAATAGAATACTTAAATTTACAATTAATTATTATTTTAATAAACTTAGATATTTTAAAATAATTCGCATTTAAATGAAAATTTAATTAGAAAAATAGTTAGTTTTAGATAGATATAATGTGAGTATAATATTTTTATAATATATGAAACTCAAAACTTAATAATTTTAAAATCTAGATTTTAATATTTAAAGTTAGATTTTTTTTAGATAAAAGTTCACCTTTAATATAAAAATAAAAAAATAAAGAGAAAAAAAAATGCCACAACATCTTTTTCTTAAACTTCTTATTTTATATAATTGAAAATAATCTAATATTAATTTTTATTTTATTTATTAAATTATCTCTTAGAGTTGTTTCAATTATTAATTTTATTTTTTAAGTACTAATGGTTTTTTTTTTTACTTTAAAAGTTAAACTTTTTTTACTTTAAAACTTTTAGAAAGTAAATTTTTTTTCATTAAATATAATAAAAGGCCTTAAACCTTGCAAATACAATTTAAGAAAATATAAGGTTTTTAAATTTAAAAAACATTAAAGTAAACAAATTACGGTTCATACTCAACAAGCCTAAAGTTTGACCCGAAATGATTTAGAAAACAATTCGATGGTTATTTTTTTAAAAAACCAAAAGCTAACGATAGTCCTTTCGATCAATTTCAACCAAACACATTAATAAGAACTTTCTCTGTTGAAGCCGAACAGGTGAGAATGTGTATTAAAGCATAAAAAACTCTTTTCAATCACTACAAATTTGATTTCCACAAAAAAAAGATCCAAAAAATAAATAGAATCACAACTCAATTCAGATAAAAAAAAAACTCTCATATCAATGAGAGAAATGTTGTAAAATTAATTTAGATTTCAAAAAGATTTTATGTTCATTAAAAATTTTATGGTTGTTGAAGATTTCATGGTAATTAGAGATTGAAAATTTTATTGTAATTAAAGATTTTATAGTCATTAATTATTTTATTTATGAGATTTAAATATAATATTAAATATAACAGTTATGATTTTATTTCAAAAGTTTTATAACCATATATAACTGTCAGTTTTTCCATAATAAATAGTTTTCGTCTTTACAAAGATATGCACTCCTATTTTTCTACCTTATTTTTTCTTTTCTCTGTGTTATCTGCTGGGTTATAAATCAGTGATAAATTCTTGTTGTCCTGATCCTGAAAATTAAATCCCAGAAGAACATGTTTAATCCTGAGAGATCACAAAATAAATTCTTAAGAACAATGTTCAACACAACTCAGGTTTCATTATTTTACCCAATATTTCCAACAATCCTAAGAATTTATTTTTACACAAATGAAATCAAATGTTGTCACTGCCTCTGCTTCTGCACTGCCTACTTCCAATGACATTATCACTACCACTGCTTCTGCTGTTATTCCTGCCGCCACACTTCTTACTGCTGCAAATGGTGGGTAAAATAAGGTCTTTAAGGTTAAAAAACATTAAAATAAATAAATTACAGTTCATACTCAACAGACCTAAAATTTGACCCGAAATGATCTAGAAAACAATTCAATGGTTATTCTTTTTAGAGACCAAAAGCTAACTTTAGTCCTTTCAAACACTTTCAACCAAACACAGTAATAAAAATTTTCTCTATTGAAGCCCACCAGGTGAGAATGTGTATTAAAATATAAAAAACTCTTTTCAACCACTACAAATTTGATTTCCATAAAAAAGAATAGATCTAGAAAATAAATAGAAACACAACTCAACTCAGATAAAAAAAAAAACTCTCATATCGACGAGAGAAATACAACTACCGCAGAGAAGACACGTTTTTTAATGTTCCAATCACGCCTTTTGAATCATCATTTCACGAGTTGCCACCATCCACACTTTCATCGACTTGAACAAGACACACTAGATAACACGATAACTTTTATGTGCATGGAACTCATCACAAAAGCACATGCAAAAAACCAATTAGCAGTTCTAGAGAATCATCATCCGACAAAAATACAAGAACACAAAAAAAAATTACCGATCTTAAAATTTCTCTTTATTGCACCCATGCAAGAAAACAAAATAAAAAGTTGAAAATACAGAAATTTAGGTAGTAAATTAATATCAGGTTAGACTATCAAACAAAGTATTTATTATTATTTTAATTATTAAATATCATTTATTATATGAGAATAAACTTAATAACTATTAAATTAAATTATAATTGCATTAGTCATTTTGGATGGTAGTTAAATTTAATTTTGAATTCAATTCCTATAATTAGTATTCAATATGAATATGGCATAGAAGCCTTTTAGAAAAGTAAATTGACAAAGTGAAAAGTGTATAATTTATAATAAAATTAATAAGATAATCTATTTAATCATATTTTTTACAAGTGTTTGTGGGGCCAAGTAACAATCAACATGCTATAATAACCAAGTTGTTTATGCATTCTTGTTTTGGTATTTTCCAATTTTTTATGTTTTGAACAATGTCAAATTTGTTCATCCTCATGATAGAGACTTTAATAGTTATTGTATTATTATTATTATTATTATTAGTTTACCTCCTTAACTCCATAGATTATTTATTTTTTTATTTTTAAAGTATAAAAAAAGTAAAATTTCAAATCGAATAGAGTTAAGTTTATTGAAATTCATTTTTTAGTAGATATTTTATTATTCAGATCGAATAGAGTTAAGTTTATATTAATGAATTTTTGTATTTCTGTATTTAAGTCCAACCTTATAATTTTTATTCGCAATGAATATAATTAGATCTTCTGATTAAAAAGAAATATCTAGAGAAAGGGAAAAAGTCATTACTAAGTCTACCTCAAGATTTGCTATACATTCAATCATTTATGTCCAGGGAATTTTCCACAGAAGTTACCCACCCACTATTGCTTCCAAAAAGCAAGAGTGCATCCAAAAACTCTATTCCATTCAATTCAATTCAAACTTGCTAGTTTTCCTCACAATCTCTCAATTTTCATGCCAAGCACCTTTCAACTTTTTCATCTACTTCAAAAATTGGTGGATCCCATTTCTAGAAAAACCAAAATTTGACTCTCTAATAACTCTTCTATACATTTCTTTGGCTAATTTTCTTCCTCCAATTAGATTATGGAGGCTTCCCCTTTTTCTCTTTTCTGACCATAACCCAATGCATAATTTAGACTAAAAAAAAAAAGAAAAGAAAAGAAAATATTAAGATGCATCTGAAACTAGTCTTGTGTAGGACTTGTGAAACCAAAACATGAAGAATAGTGTCTGAATTCAGGAAACCAACTGTAAGAAGAAGACAGTTAAAAACACATGACAAAAGTAAAAACATGGTACTTAGACACATTTTACAAGTCATTGCATTAGCATTTTCTACAAGTCTACTAATCATCAAAATTGTGACTTTTTAAAAAAAAAAAAAAGTGAAGAAAGGGTTAGAATAGCTGAATATCTCCATCATATAGTTTTTTTTTTCTTTCTTGAGTGCAATTGCCTGTGTGGGAGGGAAAGTGGGTAAAGAAAATGAGTGAAGCTCAATTTAGTATGCAAATGGGATGCATTCAAACAATTTTTGCTTGAGTGGACTCTTGTGGAGGATCATGTTTCTTGCTTAATTGCTTCACAAGACTCTCAGACTAAAAGTAAGGTCATAATTTGCCCAAAGACTAAATTATTTTTTCTATGAGGATTTACCAATAGCTTGGAATGGAAAATTTTTGTGTGTTTACTAGATGTTTCGGCAGTGATGTTGTTGACATTTATGAGGATTTAGCATGGAAGTCACATTCTTCTGATCTTGCTAGACTGAAGAACCAAGCCGTGAATTCTCAACAGCTTCTTCATACTGAGAATAATATATGGGTGTTGATGGTTTCTTTAACTTTCTTCATAGGCATCTTGAAAAAGTTCATCTGGAGATTCCGGTCTGTCTGAAATCTTCAATTTCATAGTAAAAACATATAAAGCATAGTCTTGTCTTAGATCTCGTCACATGTGCCTTATCACTGGACAATGGAAATGATTAAGTCGTCTGTTCATAAGAGATAGGTTGAGTAATTTTGAGAGCCTGACTAAGAGAGCCACGGCAATAAGATGCCTTAATCTCTTTTTGTATCCTGATATGCCACATTGATAACATAACCCCATTTAAGATTGTGGCTCATGTACTAGTGATTCAACCTAGTTAAGTTCAGATAGCCATGAGCCATCAGGAGAGATAAGAGCACTTATAGTGTCATAATTGTTAATATTCAGCCCTTCAACTTCTCGGAGAGTCTTATAAAACTTGAAATGTTCGTGCTTCAACAGCCTAACTTCATGTTTGTTAGGGGAGAATATGCTTTTAATTAACTAAGTATTAAAGAAGCAAACTGTTCACTATTAATAGATCCGGTATGGATTTTTATCAAAAAGTATAATTACCAAACCTGAAAAGATAAAAGCAAGTGTATGTATCTCTTATATATGGAAGTACAAAAATTCTTACTCAATTTGTAAACGAAACTTTTATTTGTCTTCTTCTTCTTCAACCTCATTATTCTCTGTAACTCTTTAACTTTAAAACCTTAAAGTATTTAAAATTCAGAACTATTGCTCTATACTTATTAAGCTTGTTCTGCACATTCTCTACCTTTCGTACCTAATCTAACCATGTGTCTTAGTTCTAAGTTTTCGTAGATTTTTCAGTTATTATAAGTTATTGGATTAGGTATCAAGATTGATATACAGAAAATTACACGGTCGAACCGTATCACAGGTCAACCAAATAAATTACAATTATCGCTCTTCTAACTTTCATCTATTTTAGAAAATTACACATCTAAACTGTATAGTTACATAACCTTGTATGCATGAAAAAGTTATTGTCTCGATGAAGATTATGTATATATTTTTCTATTACTAATAGAGTTTTTTCTTTCTTTTTATTTGTAGAATAGGAGTTGTAATTTTATTTTTATTTAGTTTAGATTGGTGATTTAGAAGGATTGAGAAATGGAAAGGAAGAAATGAGTGAGAAAAGGGATTTTCTTTTCTAGTTATTTTTTATTTTTTATTTTTTTTACATTAAAACTATCACCGGTATATTATGATGAATTAGGTTTAAGCATTCAATTTATATTTTTCGTATTATTTAAATATTTTCTTTCATCTAAGTTCAATATTAATTAGATTAGTCAAGAGCAATGAAGTCTAGGTTGAGCAATTTCCAAGTGCTTTCTTTATCTCCAAGGAGATGAGAATGAAAAATTGTAATATCTCCTACATGACCAACTTTGTCGTACATAAAATATCGTTATCATGTACGTAATTTATACAAAAAGGTCAATAATAAAAAATTAATAAATGAGGATTATTCTCCAAAATAATCCTTGTTAAAAGAAAAAGGATTAGAGTTGAATTCAAACTATATAAGATAGGAATGTAATAGAGATTGATTAGATTCCACTAATCGACTAAAGGGAGAAAAAGTGAAAGCTTAATATATTTTTAATAATATCATTCCCACATTTATTTTTTATTTATTGTTTTTACAATAATAAAAAATAATTAAATTATCTGATTATTCTTTCTCATCTGAATTATACTTTCACAATCGCTTTTACTTCTCAGTTAAGGCTTTTGTATGATAATTAAGAAAAAAAAAAAATCAAATCAACTAAATGACTGTTATCACAATTATTTCAATTCTAATGATTCTCTCTCAATCAATCTACTAACTAGAAAAATAAGATAATTACGAGGGAAAAAAGTAATAGAATTGGTTTTTAGAAAATTATAGAAAAAATTAACTAATACCCCTTAATGTTTCTGAAAATAATAAATAATTTTGGATAAAACAACTTATAAAAATTATAAAATGAAACACTTACAGATTTAATCTGGTATCTGAATAAATCTTAAAAGTCTAAAACTCTACTCCTCCAATCACCTATTTTCATTTCCAAAAAAAATTACAAAATAAAATAATAACAAAATAATTCTTAATTTAACTAATTTTTTTTACCAATCTAATCACTTCAATTTTAATAACGGCAGTGCGTTGGCTTCAATACAGAAAATAATGTAAAGGTAGAAATAAAATAAATTTTGTGGATTTTCATTTCTAAATATTAGGTTGTTCTTAGTTAACATACACGATGGGCCGGACATGCAAAGAATTTTGCACCAAGCCTGATTGGAGCCGCTCCTTTTGGACGCCACAAAAGTTAACCCGCCCGACCCAAAAACTTGCATGGCCAAGGCCAACTTAAACATTTAACTTGCTAACCTTGTGTAAATATACACAATGATTGCTTGTGATCAGAAACAACTGGCCTTCCATTTTTAATAAGCAGGAAATGGGACTGCAGGATGACAGGATCCCTTGGAAAACTGAATCATACCATGGAATCTAGCGGGATAGCCTCAATCTACAATTTGATGTATTTGCATATTACGCCTCTACTGCAATAACTGCTTCTTCATCAGTAGCGTCAGCTGAAATAATTCCTTCTACAGGTTCTCCACCAGTAGCTTCTGTTCCCTGTTCCTTACCTGAGCCAAAATCAAGTAGCTCCTGCCTGAGCTTCATAGTAAGTTTTTCCCGTGCAACATCATTTTCAGCTAAAAACTGCCTAAGGGCTTCCTTCCCACGGAAACTCTGACCATTGTAATTGTAAAATGAACCAGCCCTGACAAGGAATTTGTGTTTTAACCCCAAATCTATGAGCTCTGATTCCCGGCATATTCCCTTCCCAAACTCAAGCTCAAATTGGACAGTTTTAAATGGGGGAGAAAGTTTATTCTTTACGATCTTCACTTGAACTTGACTTCCTATGGTCTGCAAAGACATTGAAATCAGAAAGAGACAGCATGGTGAGGATCAGTGCAATCAAGGAATGCATACATTTTGGCCAATTTGAACCTAAAAACCTACAGTTACAAGCACACTCCAGACCAACCTTTCAGCAATTGCATTAAAGCCAAATCAACTCTTCATTTTGGGCATGTGGCTTATGCAGAAAATATCCAGGGCAACTAGAAAAATGTCCCATCCTAAATCTATAGTCGATATATTTGTAAATTAACAAGAGTTTTTACTTTTGACAAAAAAAAAAAGGAAAAAAACAATAGTTTTTACTGGTCAATTTGCAATTATCAATTCTATATCACATTCTCTTCCAATACAGACCAAGTTTATAATGGTGCAAAGACTACCATAGATGCAGCAATTTGCAATTCAAAAAAATCCATTCCATTATTTCAGTCGCTTTAGCCCTCTTTACTTTTTCAGTCTTTGGATCAAGATTATATCCTCTTCAGGCAACTCTCCACACCAACATGCATCCTTGCATATTATGTACTTATTTTGAAAACACAAAAATATGTTTGGGACTAAATGCTACCTGCTTTTTCTAGGCAATTTCACCATCTTATGACATTGTTTTTGTCTTTCAAACCAAGGATGTTTCAGATTTTCTGTAATTGGGAGCTAATGCCACATGCAAATTTTACAAATTCAAACAAGTATGAGGCAAAATCCCATAACAAATTCACAAATTAACAATAAAAGATAAAACGCCATACCTCTTCCCCCTTCTTTATAAACCCCACTCTTTTTACGTTTAAGCGCAATGAAGCATAGAACTTCAAAGCATTACCACCACAAGTTACTTCAGTTGGCCCACCAAATCCAAAGGTACTAAGCTTTGACCTCACCTGCACATAGATGCAAGCAATGAGGGATATGATCATTAAGCATAAAGAAAGTGCAGACCAATACCACTATAAATGCATGTCTGCATGTGTGTAGAGCTATGTCCATACTTGATTTATGAATTAAACAAATAAAGACCTAAATATTCATACTTGATTTATGAAGATCAAAATCGTCTGTGACAGCGATAAAGAATGGGTCAACTTGCGTAGCGCCTGGCTCATCAATCTAGCTTGCATTGCCATATGAGCATCGCCCATCTCACCATCAAGCTCACTTTTAGGCACAAGGGCAGCTACCTGTCACCAGATATAAATAGGTTAATGACGAATAAAGGACCTGAAATCAAATCTGTGACTCAATCCAATGAGCTCAAAAGTTATTCAGACTCTATGCTAAAATAACCTTCCAGACATGAAAAAAAATTGCCTCAGACAGGAAGGTGGTAGAAATAGGGTTGAGAGAAAGCCAATTCCCTTATGAAACACGTGCGAATGCTCTCGCATGAATAAGAAACTACAAGTAAAAGAGATCACTACATCATGCAAAAGCACCAACGACATACATTACTTACACTGTCAACAACCACAACATCCACAGAACCACTCCTTATAAGTGTATCCACCAGGCTGAGAGCTTGTTCACCACAATCAGGTTGTGACAGAAGCAAGTTTTCAGTGTTTACTCCAATGGCCTTAGCCAATGAGGAATCAAGAGCGTGCTCAGCATCAACAAAAACACAGTAAGCTGCAAATAGAATGTATCAATATCCTACAAGAAAGTCAAGTCTAGCTATGGAAAAATACTTTTTCATTTAAAATCCCCTGAAGCAATTGACTTCAGCCAACATTTTAATGCTAGAGAATGACAAATTAATTCCTCAAACTAAGGAACTTGCAAATTATTCTATCTTGACAAGATAACATGAACATTTGGATATACTTTTCTCCCAAACTAACCCCAACAACCAAATGCAGGTATATCGACATTGCCAGGATTCAAGTGCAAGGCAATTATGTCTTTCTATGAGCGTCCAGCATGTTGTTATTAATTGTTATTACCAATGAAGTAAGAAGAAATAACATAGGAGTATTGTCACTTAACCTCCTTGCTTCTGTGCTTCAGCAATTACATGTAGAGCAAGAGTAGTTTTCCCAGAAGCCTCAGGACCATAAATCTCCACAATACGCCCCTGCAATTCAATCCAGAGATTTCATAAGCATCCAATAAAATTTGGAGTTTGATTCCCGCTTAAATGTAAGAAAAAAGTGATGTGCCTTGTGAAGGATATTCAGTTTGCAGTTGATGCATTTTGAGTTTAACAAAACAGCAACAACCAAGCTATAGGAGAGCAATCCCTAACACTTGCTAATAAGGAACCAAAGCAGCAACAAGTCCAAATTTTTAGGAGAAAGAGCTTCTACAGTTTTGAGATTCCATAAGTGATAATTTTACAGATTTCATAGCAAAGACCAGCATAAATTCATGGAAAAAAAATTGACAAAAATTCTCCAGCATACCTTTGGAAGCCCACCAGTTCCAAGTGCTATGTCAAGTGCAAAACTTCCTGTGGACACCACTGGAACGTCTTTTGGAATAATTGACCGGCCAAACCACATGATAGATCCCTTTCCATATGTGCAAGTAATCTGATCCAGGGCTTGTTGCAGAGCCACCTCTTTTTTAGACAAGTTAGCTTCACTAGAGTCACTTCCATCAGACTTGGATCTTTTTCTACCTTCAAAATATAGGAGTTGAGACTTGTTATTAAGTGGTAAAGATAAAATTAAGTTACCATATCATAAGCCCAAATCCCAAGCAAGCATATACAAGAGAAAAAAACCCAATTAATCACAAACTAAAAATTAGATTAGCAACTAAGCAAGATAAAATGTAGCTAGTATTACTCAAAATGATATTAAGCCAAAAAAGACGTGTACAAATGCACAAGGGTGCTCCCAATATCAACAAATTCATTCCCAGCCAAAATCATTTATGGTCTAAAAAAATTTAGTTTCAAAAGACTCGTACAATCTTCCTTTTAGGAATTGCATTTCACAAATTGATTCAAAAATTTGATAATGCAAACCACTTCAGTGTTTGGAATGATTATTATTACACATATCAAACACGGCAACACAATTCCCTTTAATGTGAATTCAACCTTCAATCTCTGCTTCAGGGTCCTTAGTCTGTTATAGACAAAGGTCCAACTACAGTTAAGTTATTTAGGTCTGTTTTTAATGTGTTAACACTCAAAAAATAACAGCAAGCAATGCATGAATTTTCAGCACCTTTAGAAGAAAAATTGCAACTCCAAGAAGACGTTCCCAATATTCCTCCCTTGAAAACCTGAAAAAGAAATTATAAAATTAAAACCACCAAAAAACTAAACTAAGTGAATAATCAAAGAAGCTTGAACTGAGTTAAAAAGTAGAGTCATGCTCATTTGAGTAAGCTGTGTGTTCTTTTACCAAGGTATTAAGCAATGATAACATTAAGATTCAGCATTTCTAAAACTTTGGCAGCAGCAAAACAGAGTGCAACTGATCAGATGACTCAGAGAGGAGAGTAAGAGAAATAGAGGAGTGCGTTAAGTAACTTACCGTGGGAGCAAGTAGGGCACGTCTCAGAGAAGAAGCGTTTCGAAGAAGGTTGGCCATGTAAGCCTGTGCCAAAAAATAATTTCAGGAAGAAAGGGAAAAGCGAGGGAGAACACAATCTGTTTTTAGGGTTTTAGCCCTAAAGAAGTTTTGGTTTCCCTCCTTTTTTGAGCCCTCCGCTTTCAAGGTCCATTCAGCTTTTAATTTGCCGATTAAATGAAAAACAAAAAAAAAAAAAGAAGAATTAATATATCATAAATTTAAATTATAATAAAAAATTAACTATAATAATTTAAGTATAAATAATTATAAGAATTTTAAAATTTAAATTTATTAAATGATATCCTAATATTATCTTAATAATTTATAGCACTAAATCGAATATAATTTTTTAAATTTTATTATTTGAAAAATATATATCATGAAATTATTATACTCTAATCTTTATTTCGGTAAATATTTATTTAAATAATTTTAATTTCAATTTTAAATTCGTGTACTTATCTCATACATTTATTAAAATAAAAATCAATATAAATATAATTATGTTAATTCAGTTGATATTAACTTATAATTTATCATTTAAGGGATTTTCAATTTTTATTAAATATATAATTGTATTTTTTAAATATTTTACATGATAATAAAAGATAATTTTAGAATTATTAAATTTATCATTATTACTAAATAATAGTTCAACTGAAATCCTTAAATGTTAGTATTCATTCAAATTCAATAATTTATTACCATAATTAAAAAATAAATTTTTTTAAAAAATAATAATAAATATTTATCTCAATTTTATTTATATGATAAATATATTATACTCTAAATAAATATAATAAATCATAGATAAATTGAAAATAAATATTAAATATATTAATTTTATAAGTATTAACTATTATAATTTATAAAATAATATCAACAAAAGCCTTTATATAAAAATTTTTAAAATTATTAATTACTTTTTTTAAAATGAAAATTGAGATTGGAGAGTAAAATATGATATCTCTCAATTCATTCAGATGCATTTACCGCTAGATTAAGTCTGTTTGTATAAAATTATTAATTATTTATAACTCTATTAATAATATTGTTAATATTCTTTAAATTTATATGATACGATAATTAATGAAAATGTTATTTTTTTAAATAGAGATTGGAGAAGTAAAATTTGAGATTTGTCAAATTTATTCAAATGGACTTTCTATCATATTAAGTCTATGAGTGCTTAATTAATTAAAATATTAACCGTTAGTTTTAAAAGGGAAAACATTTATATTATATTATATAAATTTAAATTTATTATATTATATATTTATTTAAATTTATAGTAAAAATAGAATTTAATTACAAATAGAATTAAGAATTTTAAAATTAAATGAACTCTAATAATAATTTATAATTTTTTAAACAAATAAAAACATTCTTAATAAATCTTTTTATATTAATTAAAAAAATAATAATATAAATTTATGAAGTGGTATTTTTTTATTTTTTTTATTAAAAAATCACTTCATGCCAATCATTAATTTAAAATTATCTTTATATTTTTATATATAATTTTTTTGTTTAATTCATTATTTTTTATAAAATAATTTAATTTACGATAAAATTTCAATGAATAGAATTTAAATGTAAAAAATCTTCTATAATAAAATTTAATCAAGAATATCTTCGATCAATTTAAATTTAAATAAATTAATAATATAATTAAATAATTTAATTAAAATTTTAAATAATAACACAATATAATTATTTTTTTAAAATTATAGTTTAACTCATGATAAAATTTAAATACAAGTACTTCCAATAAGAGAATTTTTTTTTCTTGATAAATTTTAATTAACTATAATTTAAATGTTTAGATTTCGTTAATGAATTAGAATTTAAATAAAATATTAATATAATTAAATTAAAATTTTGTAAATAATAATAAATTTGTGATTAATAAAATATAGTAAGAATAGTTTAGGAATAATTAAATTAAAAATTTTAAATAACAATAAATTTATAATTAATAAAATATAGTAAGATTAATTTAAGAAGTCTCTACATTCCCCCACTTTCCACTTTAACATATAATATAAAAATATAGATGATTTCATTTTTCACCTTTGAAATATTTATTAAGAATATTTTATTAATAAATTTTATATTTTAAATTCAAATTAAATAATAAAAAATAAATTATCTGTTGAAAAATAATTTTCACGAAAAAATTTGTTCGCAAAAATTATTTTCACGCTTAATTTTTTTTTTTTTTTTTTTGTATTTGAATTTAATTTAGAAGTCTCAATTTAGTTAAAAGTTAGTTTACTTTGAAATAGCACACTAATAATATCGGTGTGGTCGATCTGATGATTGCAACTATAAGATTTTTTTTCTTTTTACCAGAGTTAGAAAGGGGCAGGGCAAACCCTCAAGTTCAACTTTTTGCCAATGTAACTGTGAGATTACCGATAAAGAAATGGACCACTTTTGTGACTACGAGATGAAGGCCACAACGAAGGAATTCTTGGAACATCGATGGGTTACGGGAAGGACTACTTCGCGGCTGCGGTCGGGTGTGATTTTTGCCTCTAAAGCTCTGATATTGTGACAGCGGAGGACCATTTTTCTGTTACAATTATTTTTCTTCTACCAAATAAGATCAAACCGTTCTAAAATTATCTAAATCAAACTCAAACTACAAACGAGTTTGATTCCAATCTGATTCTTAAAAATAAAACCAGGAATTTAATTGAACACTCCCATGACCCAAATAAGTAAAATCCATGAATTAAAGGGAAAAGCCAAAGATAGACCAAAACTAGGTATAAATATAATTACTAGGACAAATAGAGGTCGAATGTGAAGTTCGTGGAGAACATTCGCATCCAGCAAATTCCCAACATGCATCAACAAAAAGAAATCGCTCGTACTAACTATTTGATCACATTCTCTCCAAAACAAAAGGGTAAAGCGAAAGAAGAACTCCACACCAATTGTTCGTAATGACAAAGTGAAAATAAATTAAATAAAAAATTAACTACCACCCAAAACTTCAAGCCCCTTTCTTTCCGCTCCCTTACAACCATCAATTCAGCTACTTCACATACACTGCAGCAATCAAAATTATTGTTGCTTGCATTCTGGAGGCCGCTCGCCCTGCTGACCGTCCCCAACTTGTGTTCTTCCACTCTTCTATATCAAGTAAAAAAGAAAAATGGAGGTAAGGTTAAAAATTCACTATGCAGCTAAATGCGAGATTATTAAGACTTGGAGGAGGTGGAGGAGAGAAAGGAATGATCACAGTAGTGAGTTTGAAAAATATGAGAAATTGAAATAGAGAATAAGATCCTACCTTGTTCCCAGCTGACTGCACCCAATTGACAAAAACAATGATTAGCACATCAAATTAAAAACCCAAAAGAGAAAAAGTAGGAAAAACAACAGGGCAGCAATAAAATACTGTCAGACCTTTTTGGTTTTGCTTTCCTCTTCATCCTCCTCATCCTCTTCTTCTTCATCGTCTTCATCATCCTCTTCATCAATATCTTCATCCTCGTCATCGTCTTCCATTCCAAGCTCATCTCCCTCCATTGCCTCACCCGTAAACCAAGATACAGCATGAGGGATAATCTTGTCTCGAATGGTTGACCTGAATAAAAATTTCAATAGTAAACAAAAAAAGTTATTACATGCGGAAACAAGGATGCAAGGAGAGAAAAAAGCAAGAGTTTGATTTAGAATTCCACTATATTACTATTACTTCCCAGGAGCATTACCACCAGGATTTACACTTAGTGAAATCCATCCATAACAAAAGAGTAGATTATAAAGAACTCACCCAATGTCATAATCTTGTTCCATTTGATTCTGAAGCTCCTCAGCCTAGTCAAGAACATAGGGAAAAGTTAATACATGCAATATGCAATAAAATTGTCATTTCATTAATACAATGTAATGACATCGTCATACTGTATCTTCATCAATATCTTCATCATCTTCAGGCACTTGAGGCGGATTAAAGAAGTTGAAGAAACTTTCACAATCCTCAGTTTTAGTGATTGGCTTGGCATTCTTTGATCCCTTTTTAGGCTTCTTCTTAAGAAGTTTCTGTGTTAAACATTTTCCTGGATACCATTCAATCTCCGTCCTAAAAATAACCAGTTACCAACCAGATTTCACTTATGAGATTAACTAGAAACTGATATGCTTTCTTGAAGATCTAATTGCAGAAGTAGCTAATATCAAAATAAACAACAGTTACCCAATTGCTTTCTCAAGAATGGGCTCATCTTCATCAATCATGTGATATGTCTTTGTCAAAACAGTGTTCTTGAAATGAGGGTTGGGATCAAAGAAGAACTCGAGCTTGAATCCCTTGGGATCATCTATTCTACACCATTTAATATCCTTAAGGTACTTGAGAGCTCCTTCATCACGTTCAGTTATCTAATAAAAAATATAGGGAAACAATTACAATCCATGAATAAAAACAATCTAACCACATAACAAGTAGAGCAGCAAAACATGACAATTCAATAACAAACCTCCTCAGCCAACACATCATTGTTCTTCATTGCAATGAGCCAAAAATCAGGCACACCCTTGTCTGTATCAAACAAATTCAAATATTAACCTAAGGAAAATTGCCAAATGAAGCAGTGTTGGGGGGGTTAATAATTGGATAATGATTAGAAGGTACCTTCAGCAGCTTGATCCCCCTCTTGGTCCATTGCTGCTTCGTTTGTTGCTCCATCAATTTCAACAGTGCCATTCACAATCTCATATCTCTGCAAGTAACATTACAGGGCATGGAAACAAAATAAAAGGCACAGCCAAAGGAATTATTATATACTGCAAAAAAAGATCATGCTAAATGGAGGATGAGACGATGAAAGATGCCACATGAAGAAAAAGTTGATATACAGCAGTACTACCCTCAAAGCTTTCTCCATATTTCACCATATAAAGTAAAAAAGGTATGCAGGACAGCAGGAGTCCTTGTGTTCAGTTAATAAACAGATAGGTTTTCATAACTCAAGAATAATGATCAGAATGATACCTTGGTATATAAGGGTTGGTAGAGTTTTTGATATTTTGCTTCAAGTGCTGCTCTCTCCTCAAAGAATTTTGCCTCTAATTCATCATGTTGGCTCTGCATATCAAGAAATCCTTATATATTTGAACAAATGTTTTTTTTGTAAGTGTTCATGCAAGAATGAGAGTAAAATGCAATTAAAGAGTAAATGAAATGGAGACATGCAACATGCACAAAAAGAGGGGGAATAACCATAGCTAAAACAAAATTCCTTAACTTTGCAAATAAGCAACCAGAAGTACAAGTCTAATATTTCCATAAAAATCTAAGAGCCAATAAGCCTTCAAAGCTAATCACCATGTTTCTAAACTCTTGCCAGCTATAGAAATAACCAACGGGCTAAAGCAGACCAGGACCGGCTCAGAACCAGTGGTTCTATTCAAAGGGATAAAACATGCAGGGTCCCCCCTGGCCAGTTTGAGCAACTACAATGGTGGAAAAATTTTCCCCTTTTTTTTTAAATTTTGTTAAGGAAAAAAGTCCAGTTTTGGTCCAAACTGACCGATCGTAGCCCAGTTTTGATCAATCCAGTTTTTTACCAATTGCACTCCAGTTCCAGCTCTGGACAGGACCTTCGCTGGGTCTAGTGCCAATTCATCTGAAACTAATCATGCACTCGATACCACTGCATGCTTTGCCTCAATATCCAACCTTCCAAAGCTACTAATACGTTTTGAAAAGACAGTAGAAACGCAAACACCAGGATGAAGGATAAAGAGTTCCAACAGAATTGGAATGCATATATAAAAACAAGGGTTTCAACTGCCAAAGGCCAGTGGATCATACTGCATGCATAACTGCCAAGAAGCCAGCTCCAGCAGAAAGACTATAATTAGCATCCTCTAAATATATTAAGAAGACAGAAAATCCAAGAACACTCATCAGTCCATATTTAGGAGGAACCAACACGCTCAATCATTAATATGTTGCAAGAGTGGATAGTTCCAATGATCCCCAAGGGTGTCCTTTGTTCAGCAAGCATAATTAAGTGATTTCATTTGTGTTTTCAATTCTATGCATGCACATCTTTGGTGTTGAAACTGATCCATTGGAACACATATTGTCATGTAGATCAAATGCACAGCAACTATATAACCATTTCATTGTCTTCCACAAAATTGTTAACTCATGTGAACCCTCCGACATCGATATATACTCGTGAGAGAATCATGCACAACTCAAACTTGCAATAGCGCATAAAAGACATTCAACCAATGTAGCAAGGCTACCAACTATATCCACATATGTGCAGCAAGACATAGATAAACAAAGTAGATGCCATAAAAATAGAAGTAACAGCAAAGGAAAATAAAATTAATCTAATAAAGACATGCCTGGATCTCTCTTAGAAACTCAACGCGCTTTCTCACGTTTGGAGACAATTTCTCAAGC
This sequence comes from Manihot esculenta, assembly GCF_001659605.2. Lineage (NCBI taxonomy): Eukaryota > Viridiplantae > Streptophyta > Magnoliopsida > Malpighiales > Euphorbiaceae > Manihot > Manihot esculenta. The sequence goes on along the minus strand of NC_035176.2, from coordinate 30,632,611 downwards.
ACATCAGTGTGCTGACCAGCCAGAGAATGTAGTTTACTCTGCTCAAACAAAAGTTACCCCAATCTATCAGCGAATAAAATCCTAGTCTCGAAATTTAACTTGCATTATTAACTTAAATTGAACAACAAAAGTGGGAAAATTCGCCTGGTTTAATTTTCTCGGTCACCAAGTAGAGAATAGAGTAAGATACTAACCTTGAGCGCGCTAACAAGGCCTGCTCGATCCTCCTCGTTAATAACTACAAAAATAACAGACACGAACGCAAAATAACTTGCGACTATAGAAATCGAAAAAAAAAAAGACAAGAGTTAGGGTTTTAGAGAGAAGAGATTACCGGCGCTGAGATCGGCCATGCTGAGGTTATCTTTGTTGTTGCTCATCTTAGGAGTTTATATGAAGAATAAAAGAGATGGGGAGAAGGAAGAAGCGAAAGCTAAAACCCTAGATAGGCGTACTGTAAGGAGAAGGAAGGGGTCGAAAGAGAGAGGCGTCTAAAACCGAAACACTCGTTTAAATACTCATCCCCATCATCCCCTCCCTCAATTTTCAAAAACTAAAAAAAAAAAAAAAATAGAAAGAAAATTAACGCCTGTGAGCGCCAGTTAATTTAATTTAAAAACTAGTTTAAGTAACGCATGTCTGATAAGGCTGCGTTTGGTTGTAATGCATTTGTATTTATTCTTATCTTCTTGTTTCTGTACATTACTGGAACGATACCCGTGAGCGATAGTAATATATACATATTAGTCGTTCTCATATTTATTTGATTTTAAAAATAATAATAAATTGTTAGTTTTTTTTTTTTGAAAAATTCATTTGTTAGTATTATTAAAATAAAGAAACTGATTCAAATGAGAAAAATAGAAAAAATAGTGGATGGCTAGAGAAAGGGTGAGGAATTATTCACGACTCTCGAAATAATACCATGCAATAAGAATAATATTGTATTTTTTATTAATAAAATTAAAATATTTATCATTTTATTATTAAAATATATTAAATAAATAAAATAATTACTAATACACTAAATTATTTATTTATGTTTCAAATATAATTAATATAAAATATCACTCAAAAAAGTTATAGAAAATATAATGCTTAAAATGCTTGTAGTGGATCCTTTTAGTATTGATGAAATTCTTCTGTTTGCTTTGTTGTCCCTACAGCTCTTTACAAGCTGGAAATAATCAAGCTAACAGTGGGTCCCCTGGTGGATTAATCATAAGAGTCCTTTTCAGAAAAAGTCCCTGCAGTTTCTTTCCCCCTAAAACAAGAAGAAAAAACAGAAAATGCCAATTCTCCGATTTATTTTGTTTTTTTCAATGGAAACTAAGAATCGAATTAAAATATAAAATTTTTCAAATTTATTTAAATATATTTATTATGAAATTAACATGTGAATATTTTAATTTATTTTATTTAAATAATAAATGAATAAAAAAAACATTATATTGCAAAAATTTATTGCATTATTCCAAAATATTAATCATCAATTGAAAAATAAATGGAGAAAATATATAGAGTTATGTATATTTTTTATATTAGGTTAGTTGTATAATTTTAATATTATAAATAACAAATTCATCACTCATATTTTAATTGTAAGAATATTAGAATAATTAAAAAGAAAAGAAAATGGAGAATTACTAAACCGACCAAAATCCACATCCTTCCCTTGGAAGTCCCTGCCAAATGCCAAGTATTGGGGTAAAATATGGGCCACGCTTACATAATCAATCTGATTATTTCTGTCCCAATTTTAAGCCCAACCCACCAAACATTCGGCAGTCCAGCTCAGCATTACATTTTATTTTTATTTTTTTAGTTATTTTTCAATTATATTTTGGCTTTCGCAAACAAAAAACCAAACTGATTTTATAATTTTATATTGAGTTAGTTATTTACTTTTCATTGATTTATGACATTTGCTAAAAATAAAAAATTTTAAAATTAGAAAGCTCTAGATAAAAATCTCAAATCAGTAGACGAATCGAATACAACATTTTTTTTTAAATTTAATATAGTTTTATTTTAATCTTTCAATTTTATTTAATTCACCAATACTGATTTAATTTTTGTTTATTCGAGAATCAACAGTACGCAGTTACACCACCGGTCTTCCTTTATCATAGTTGTCGTTTAGTGCTCTTCAACGACCGCGGGCTCCGATCTGATAGAGCATGTCGCAGCGGTGGCAATGATTATCAGCGGACACATCCTACAAGCCGCGCTGCTTACCTATTCTATTTTCCAAGCGGTAATGTGTTCTCTGCACTTGGTCGACCATATGCTCGATACGAGAAATATTAGCCACATTCATCTAAGTAATTATCTTTTGTTTTATAATTTATATAATTTTAAATTATTGTTTATCCTTTTTATATTATAATAATATATAAATTAATTTAAAATTTTTAATATTTAATAAAATTTAATATTTTTATAATAATATAATTATAAAATTAATAAAAAATTATTTTTATAAATAAATAAAGTAAATAAAAATTATAAGATAGAAAAAATATTTAATATTCTAAATCAAATAGATAATATTTTAAATGATATTAATAAAAAATATTTTATATTTGTTTTATAATTTTCCTCAATTTTATTTTTTATATATATTAAAAAATAATTATTATTAATACAATAAATGATAAAACTGTTAAATAATTATTTAAAAAAAAACTGTTGTTAGTGTTTCTGAACTGAAAATAAAAATAATGATCGGATGTAATTTTTTAATGTATAATATATCTACGTATTATGAATTCGCTGTGGATGAGGTTGGGATTTTGTTTGTTGATATTGACAAACCTATTGAAACGTGGTATCCATGCAGCTAATATCACCGATTGACCGCACCATCTCTCTCTTACAAATTTCGCACGAGGATTTGCTATATAACAAATTTACTTCAATAATTCCAAACTCACGAAGACAAAAGCAGGAGGACAGACACTAGGCAGGTTGCCACCGGTGGATAAACCCTTGTTATAAAAGCAGACCAACGTGGCAACTCACCCTTTCTTTCCATTTATGGACACTCACCCACGCTGTCACTCTCTCCTTCTCCCGTTACACACCCCCACAACTCCTCTGTTCCTTATAATATGCTCCTCACATTACAATTTCTCAATAAACAAACCAAATGGTGGCTCTAGAGGATAAATCTCGCGGTGGCGGCACTGGCGGCGATGGAGATTTTTCTCCCTCGTTTTCAACGAGTTTGTTGTCAGGACCGCTTCAACGGCCAGAAAATATTATTAAACCGGAGGATGACAGTCCCATAGATTCAGTTACTACTGTTAAAGCTGAGGAAATGCTACTTGTTCGTGACCCCTGTCCCGTCACTTGCTCTGCTTGCGGTAAAGCTAGCCATGGTGGACCCCCTTCTTCCCCCTCTTCATCCATTAAGACAGTAGATATACAAAAGGCAGCGGCGGCGACGGAGACTGTCAAGGTGGTGATGGTTAAGGAAGAGGAGGAAGAGGAGGATGATGAGGATACAGGGGCCATTGGTGTAGCCCACTATGGAAATTGCCTTAATGGCGGTGGCGGTGGTGGCGTTGATGGTGGAGGTGTTCATAGCAATGGGTCATCGTCTGCGTCTTCTTCGGTTGATTTGCCTAAACCCATGCAAGGCTTACACGAAACAGGTCCTCCGCCGTTTCTAAAGAAGACTTTTGAGATGGTGGAGGATCCGGAGACGGATTCTATAGTATCTTGGAACAAAAATCGTGATAGTTTTATCGTCTGGGACGCTCATGAGTTTTCTAAACATTTGCTTCCTAAATATTTCAAGCACTGTAATTTTTCCAGCTTCATCCGCCAGCTCAACACCTATGTGTGTCTTCCATCTCAGTTCTCTCTTTGGAATTCTCCTCCCATTTCGTGATTTAAGGCATTTACTATAATAGTCTAAAGAGCCTTCTTTTTTTATTACTATGAATAGCTTGCTTGCTTGCTTTGAGTTTCGGATTTATGTCTGAGGTTCTGGAACATGTTTTATGTACAACATTAAAAAGATTTGATAATGTTTATCCCTTTAGTGTAGTAAATTATCTTCTTACTGATGTGGGTTTCTTTTGTTATGGTGCAAAATGGTGTTAGGGCTTTAGAAAGATTGATCCAGATAGATGGGAGTTTGCAAATGAAGGGTTTCGGGGAGGGAAGAAGCATTTGCTCAAGAACATAAAAAGGAGGAGCAGGTACAACAAGCAGCAACAAGGAGGAGCAAACGGTGGTGATTTAGCTAAACCCGGTATGGAAATCGAACTTGAAAGTTTGAAGAATGATCAAGAATTGTTGAAGGTTGAAATCCTCAAACTCAGACAACAACAGGAGAGTTCAGAGAATCAACTCAGCATTGTTGATCAGCGCACTCGAGTTGCAGAGTGCAAGCAATTGCAGATGTTCATTTTCCTCTCTAAAGTGGCCAAGCACCGAAGCTTTATTCAAAACCTTTTCCAGAAGAGAAAGCAACAGAGAGAATTGGAGGGAGTTGAATTCAAGAAAAGAAGACTGCTTCAAACCCAAGATCCAGAAACCTCACCTGATCCAGCGGATGCAAACCAAACTGTCAATTATAGATACCAAGCTCAGGAACAATTGGCCACAATGCAAACTGAACTAGCTGAGATATTAAGAGAGGATACAGAGATCAACCCAATGTCAAAAATCTTCGAGTCTCCCATGAATGATGAGTTTTGCAGTCCTATTCAAGACCAAAAGGACAATTTCATGTGTGGAACCAATGATTCGGAATCTGTTTACCATCTGATGTCTGAGAAATTACTGGATGATAATGCAGTTTTTGAGAATTTAGTTGAAGACTTAGAAATGAACGACTCAAAATTTTACCTTGAATTGGAAGACTTGATTGGAAAGTCACGATCTTGGGGTGGATATGTAACGGAGGTGGTGGAGCATGCGGGTTGTATTTGATCAGTAATCCGACTTCATATGCATTTGATTGTTAATTTGTTCTTATGTTTTACTATGTCTTAACCAGACAGGGAACCCAGTTGTGTGAACTGGCCCTTGCAGCTGAGCTCCAACTTCTAGCACACATTTGGAGATGCTAGTGTTGGACGGTGGACGTAAATGTTCATTTTTTTTTCCTTTGTTTTTCTTCAATGTCACACCTGTAAATACCATAGTTTATTTACTGCATCAAAGGCTTTTACAAGAAAGTCTCTGTAGTTGATTCTGGATAAGTATCAAGAACAGTAACCACTCAATAAAATCTCCAATACTATCACAGATGAACTTATGAACTTATTCTCTTCATTTCTGAATAGCTAACAACTTATTTATTACAATTCAAAATAATTTAAACAAAAAGAAAAGGAAAGGAAAAAGATGATCGATATGCTGATCACAGGGAACTAAAAAAGCTAGAGAGATATCATACTACAGGAAGAGAGAATGTATTAAGCCTTACCACCACCTCTATTAAGGAGTTTACCATTAGACCTCACTGCTCCTACTGTTCTTGATGACGTAGAAGATGATATGGTAGATCTATCAAACTCTTGTTTATCTTCAGTAAATGCTTTACCAAGAACTTCCTGAAGTTCCATGTATCTTTTTTTCTTCTGTAGTCGTTCATCCGGCGTGTCGTTCCCCAAATAAGCGAGCTGCGACAAGTCTTCAGCATCCATGATCCTGTTTAGTACCTCCGAGCACCTGGGAAAAAACCGTTTCCCGAGTTCCACTGTTCATTGTCGAACATCAGAAGTTGTCCTAATTTACCATTTTATGGAAAAAAAAAATCTAACAATGTAGCTATTACAGTATATGTGCCTGCAAAGCATGATGATTTACCTGTTCTAGAGAGTGCTTTCATCCTGTTCAGATGCTCTTCTTGAATTCTGAAAGGTGCCTCGTTCAAATCCACTGTTGTCCTCTGATCACCAGCCAAATTCTTTACCTTGATGTTAGTTAATGGAAATTCACTAGTGCCATCCACTTGAGCAATATCCATCGCAACTTTTGCTTCCATGGGGAATAGAAGCTTTGCCAGCCCGACTGGAGAGAAAAAGATTACAGGATCAACATAAACTGATTCAAACAAGAATATGCTATATATTGGTGTAATTAAGCAATGTATTTCACAAGAAGCAGTTCAATTTGAACCCTCTATAGGATAATAAACTGATATGCAAATCTAAAATAAGGAAGAAAACAGATTTACAGATATGTAGTTAACTAGATGGACAGAGACTTATTACTTCATTGCCATGAAAGCACTAGAAAGAATACTTTTCATTTCTTCTATGTAGTTATCTTGCCAGTCATCCTCTCAGAAAACAAATAAAAAGTAACAGTACTGGACAGGAACAACCCATCTCTACTTCACTAATGAGAATGAAAGCAAAGGATTCTGATTTCTGAGTAAAGACTCGAACTCTTTACGAAGCAATGCTGCATCAGACATTTTTCAAAAGAGTAAAATCCTAAATGTAAGTACCTAAGATCAGATTATTTTGAACCAACTCGACTCTCACGAGCACAGTGGAAAACTACAAAGGATGCTGAACCATCAGCAGAAGTCAAATTTTAAATACTGAAACGTAACTCAAATCACAAAATATTTGGGTGATCTAATGCCCTCAGCAAGCAACTATAACTTGCGTTTTTTCTAAAGATGCTTAACAATAGAAGATATAAAAACCAAAATGTAAACACACATATGAACTAAGAGAAGAAGATATATTTTACACACTGAACATTTGAGACTAAGAGTTCAACTGTATCACAGCATCAGTTAGCAGAACAGAAGAGCGGGAGGAACAGACATTATCTTGGGCTGAAAACGTGATCCTTTTTTGGAACAGCTCTGACAGCGAAAAATTCAACTATTCCTTTGTTGAAAAAAGAGAAACTGTTCTCCAATTCAATAATATGCATATGATTGTCTGAATGCTGCGAATTGTTAATGAAAAGATGAACAATGTTTCACTTGCAGCATAAGAAAAAATATTCACTCTCCTAATTAATTATCATTGTGTGAACCTTCCCAGTCATTCTCTCTTAGAGATACCTCTTCCATTTTGCAATCATGAATAATCCCATCCAAAGAAAATAATGCACATCTGAGTTTCATTTAGGAATAAAAATGAAAAGTACAGGACAAGAGCTAGATGAAAATACCTCTATTTTCAAGGTATAATAATTTCATTCGCAGGTCATCACCAGCCATAGCAAGAGAAAGAGAAGCCTCTCCGACCAATGGATCTCTTCTTTCTGCTTGTTCAAGTATCTCTATGCATAATCGCTCCTTGGGTGACGCTTTTCCTTCCTCAGTATACCTATGGTAATCTGAAGCCCTTGTAAGTCGCTTTGATATTTGAAGTGCCTTTCTACCATCTGAAGTTAGATCAGCTGGACGAGCTCCCTTAGTCAAGAGAGATACAATAATCTTAGGCTCTTTACGCATTGCAGCAACATGCAGTACAGTGTAGCCCCTTAAATTTCTATGGTTCACATCAGCAATTCCAAGATCAAGAAGCTCAGTGGTAGTCTTTGCATCACAGTACGCAACAGCATAATGAAGTGCATGCGCATCATCCAAATTGGTATGTGCCTCTTTCAATAGCATTCTAACTAATTCCACATCATCTGAGTCCAGAGCTCGGTGTATTCTCTTTACGTGTTTATCAGGATAACCTGCGCTTTCGGGTGTCTCCAGACCAAACTCTAAGCGAGAATCTGTTATTTTCTTTACAATATGTTGAGGTAAGGCCTTATCAAGAGTTACAATATCAACATCAGATTTCACAATGATCTCAATACATCTTGAGATCAATCTCTCACAAGATTTACCACACATATTTGCAACAGATAGCACCACCAAGATGTCATCAATTGCAACCTTGTCAAGAATGTCCAGAAGGTGCCTCTGCAATACCAACAAAATATGAAAACTAAGTAACCAATAACCAGAAACCTAAAAACTTTACATTGTTTTCAAATCTGTCACGTAATAAATTCTTATTTCCTGGTGCATCTTCTCTGGTTAAGCTAACCGGTAAGGATGTTGCCAATGCATTTAAAGATTGAGCTACCAATTGACTGACTTCAAGGATGATGATCAATTTCACCAGTTATGGTCGTCTAGTTCCAATTCTATTAGCATGATACTGTAAAGTTATTTTTGTCTCAACCAAAATGGAAACTTGACACCTTAACCAAAAGAACTTTTGATACCCACTGGAAGATTACAAGATGAAAAAAAAATCAAAAGCTAACTAACAAGGTAACCTTGAGCAGGCTTCTTCAACATCAATAGAAATACTGAGAGAGTGTGAAAAAAAATTAGAATATCTAGCTACAAACTGGGGATGCTTTCTGAGATCAGTATCCAAAATCTGCTTACTACCAGTTCTAAGGAATTGAAACTATACAATAACTCCATGAATAACAATAGAAAACAGATTTTCCAAGTAAAATTTAAATTAAATCTTACTCTTACCTGATAGAGAGCCACCAATTCAGGCACCTGAAATGTAAAAGAAGCATAAAGCACCTCAACCATAAAATCTACAGCGGGCCTGCAAGCGACATGGGAGCAATCTTCATCCACACAAACACAAACGTCCTTTGGCAATGGCTTCACTTTTCCACTATATAAATATGCCAAAACAGCCACAAGCGAATCAAACCCAACATCATAGTCCTTTGCCAATTCCTTCAATTCAAACTCTGCACCTTTCTCTTTGGCCGCAGAACCTGAAAACACCGCCTTGAAGAAAGAACTTCTTGCCGACAGAATGCACCGGTGGACTGGGACCTCCCGGTTAGCAGACGAGATTATGATTTTGGCGTCGGCAAAAAAGTCAAAATCTGGGGAGTGGAAGATGGATTCTAGGCTTCTGGATAGCTGTTGGAGTGCTGAGATTTCTGGGTTTGAAGGCATAGGAGTGGAGAGGGTCTCTATGCAGCACGTGCTGCTTCCATTGCTGATTTCGGTAGAATCAGAGAAACCAATCCTATTATCCATTAAAAGAAAACAAGCTATGAAAAAAATAGAAGAAGAAGAAGAAGAAGGGATTAAGGTTTAAGCGAGGCTTTAGAGAATGAAAATTTCTGCGAAGAAGTGATTGGAAACAAAGACGAAAATCGATTACAGAGCAACAGAAACAGAGGTTTTCAAGAAAAACAAATGCACAGTTTGAATCAAGCACTAAACGACCTTTTCAAAAGGAAGTGTTCTATAGATGTACAGCTTCCCATAGAAGGGAAAGAATCTGGAGAGGGCTTCAGCCATGGATACAAGCAGCGATGATGAAGTCAAGACCGAAGACGAAGGCAGTATGACATCAGCTGAAAACACGGGAGACGAAGAGTGAAAACAAAGAGAAGACCATCGAGATAAACCGAGGTAAAGGCATAGGCTTTTTTATGGGCTTGTCCTTATTGATTAAATGATTCCCGAATTTCTTCCGTACATCAAGATCTCACCCATGTTATTTTCTTTCTTTGTTCAGTTTCTCAAGTACCCAACTGTCTAAATTGATCTTTTTCGCTGAAGGATCTTTGTTCACTGCAGATATTTGATAAAAAAAAAAAACGGCTTTCTCTTTTTTGTCTTCTCAAAGTTGAATCTTGATTGATGAAGCTTCATCCAACGGCTGGGGATTGTGCTTAAATCACCAAACAGGAAGCAACACAACAGCATAACAGCACTCTGCTCTGCTAATGTAATATATTTGAATGGTAGAAATGGGGTGCAGAAAATTTTGCTGCAGCCGTTTTCTGCTTTCGTCATGGCGTTTTAGGGCTTTTAAGAAAGTTGCTCTGTTCCTGTTGTTTGTTTTCAATCTTTTGGGTCTCTCATCAGTCATCACCCTGTGTCCTGTGTCAGTGTGACTAGTCATTGCTCTGTCTTTTAGCTCTGCTTCCAATCATCCTCTAGCTAAGAGGGCTACATGAATCACAGATAGAGCTTTGCAGTTGAATTAACTGCTTCTTCTGGCTACCGCCCTTAACACATCAATTACTTGGAAGTTTATCAAGAGAGGTAAAAACGAAAAGCGATTGGCTTGCCGGCCTAATTGTTTATATTTTTCTCGCAATTTAGTAAATAGAATAGGATGGTGATGCATAGAAATTTGGTCAAACTTATGAACATATGATAATGTAAATAAGTAGCTATCAGATGGCTGTCAGGTAGGAAGTCAACTAATTTCGATTTAGGAAAAATCTCAAACCAGTGGTGGTCAGGGATGCTATCCATCCGCTTTTAGCTTCGTACGTGAATCAGACTTGGTCAAGTGTACTGCAGATTATCACACAGGATCTGCAACTTCCTAGTTAGTAGTAATGTCAAATTGATCATCTGAATGAAATGAGGAGGAGAGGAGACTATCCAATAAAAGTCCGCTTGTTTTTGGTTCACGTGTGGTTGAATCTTAAATGGATTCATGCAATCTAAAGAGATTGTTGTGATGTATAATATATTGTTATGTTTTGATTAAACCAAAGATTTTGATTAATGGTATTATATTAATTCTGAAATACTTAGAAAAAGATTTTATTAACAATGATGGGTTAACATAAAATTATTGTTATCTGTTTTCTAATTTTGCTAAAATTAATGATTTGTCCTCATAATACACAGTAACAGAGGTTCATCAACATTCAATAATAAAACCTCAAAAGCCAGGCAAGAACAGTCATTTGCTATACAACAATTTAGTCTTTCTTAGTACTACCCCGAGGAGAGCAAACTTTTTCAAGCCCTTTTCCAATGGAAGCTCCAATCCCACATGCCTTATCTGGTGAACATACCTTTTCGAGTCCTCTCCCAATAGAAGCTCCAAAGCCACCTTCTTCCTTCACCTTTGAAGGCACATAATCGCTGGATTCCTTCTTTGGGTGGATGGTTTCAACAAGGGCTTCGAGTTCTTCCTTAGCTCTTTGCAAAATACTTGGCCCTTTGATTTCATCAATTGGAGTAGTCTCATCGATATCATCTCTCCTTCCATGAGTTTCTTTGTGATGAATGCGAGGCAAATTTTCATGGTGGATAAATGCTTGAATCTCTTCCTTGGCTTTTTCAATTAAATTGGTCGGCTTAACACTTTTCTCTGATTCAACCTCCATCGACTGATCCCTGATATTGGCAACGACACTTGCAAGTAAGGAAGAACAATCCAACAATCCACAATAAAAAAATCCCCAATTTTTTTATTAAAATCTAATATCCACTGAACCTTTTGCTTTCATTTTCAGGATGAATAGTTTGAATGAGAGCCTCAATCTCCTCCTTCGCTCGCTGAAACACATTAGGAGCTTTGACATCATCTATTGGGGTATTTTCATCAATGTGATTACTCCTGCCGTGAGTTTCCTCCCGATGGCGATGCAATATTTCGCTGTGCATTACCGCCTGGATCTCCTCCTTGGCTCTTTCAAAAATGTTTGGTGCTTTCACATTCTCATCTGCCATTGCCAACCACAGAATCTGATCATCTTTGGGACAATCAACAAATTCTTCAATCACAATCCTACATTTTTGGCCATATGAATATAGAATTAGAATGAATCGTACCTGAGACCTGCTTCGATCCGGCCATTAAAGCTGCTTAGCAAGGTGTTTGATATATTTTTTCTGGCGCTTCCGATTTCGATACGATGGAGTTTCTATTCAATTAAAACTGTAACACATCATAGACGGCGGTTCGCATACGCAAAAAATATAAACATCCTTTTTGGGATTTTGATTCGTTCCGCCAGCTCGGACCCGTCTGCGTGGCCCATTCACTCACTCGGACCAGGTTGGCTCAACAACTCAAACAAATGTTGAATTTATCAAGAAAATTTATAAAATTTTTAATTGTTGTTTTTATTTTAAAAAATATATTAAAAAATTTTTAAAATTTTAAAATTTTTATTAATTAATTTTTCATTAATTTTAATTTTAAATATTATAAAAAATTTAAAATATATTTAATATGAAGAATTAATTAATAGATTTTTAAAAAAATTTAAAAATTAATTAATAATTTTTTAAAATGATAAAGAATAAATAGTAAAATATTTAACGATTAAAATTAATATATTAATTAATTAATTAAATTTTTTAAAATATTAAAATTATTTTAATATATTTTTAAAATTAAAAAATTAATAAAGAAATTTATTTTATTTCATAAAAATTAAATAGTAATAATTTAATTTATAATTGATTTAAGGGGAAATTATCATTTAAATAGTCGAGTGAAACTAAACTCATCAAATGATTAAAATTCTCTTAATTAATTAATTTAAATAATTTTAAAATTACAACTATTCATTTTTTTGCACAATTACCGTTTATTGCCATTTTTTTCTCTATTAATTTATTTGTTTTGAATTTAACAATTTATTTTTTTAAGTTTATACTCAGAATAAATTTTTATAAAAAATCAATTTATTATCAATTTTTTATTTCAATAAAATAATTTAATTAATTTTAACTTTAAGAAAAATTGAAATTATGCATTATTTCAAAATAATTTTAAGAGAACTTTGATAGGAATTGTAATATTCATGAGTAACATATATTTTTTTCATAAAAAAAGAATATAACTTTTTTTTTATCTAATATCACATATTTTAAATATTTATATATTTAATTTAGGGTTAGGGATGTCGGCTTCATAGTTCAGCCTTGGCAAACTCTTATAGTATTTAGGTTTGAGGGATTTATCATTTTTGGTGGAACGTCAAATTAATCAACTTTTTTAATTATCTCCATTCCCTCCATATTAATTTTAGTGATTTTTTTTTAAAATTGTTTACTGTAACAGCCCGGCCCTTTTTCACCGGTTACCACTCACAGCCCGGACTGGCTCCAGCGCTGTGAGAAGCTCTTAACATCCTCTCACCCTCACGGGTTCTTGAGGCAGGATTTGTCCTTCGGGGGAGCCATTACGGCCCACCCTAGCCCAAGGATTTTGGCTTATGGCACTTTTCCACCATAAATCGCCTCCCCCACTACTCGAACCCTTGACCTCCCACTTTAAGGGAATAGTCTGGTGAGAGTGATGTTAAGAGCTGCTCACAGCGCTGGAGCCAGTCCGGGCTGTGAGTGGTAACAGTGCCGGTGGAAAAGGGCCGGGCTGTTACATTTACTATTTATTAAAATTATAAATTTATGTTTTTATCAAAAAAGTTGGTAATGTTCTGAAAAGTTGACAAAGAAATTCAATTTGTTTTTACTTATATTTTTTATTATCATTATTTTTAGTTTTTTTTTTTATGGTTGCTAATTTTCAATGTGACAAGTAGCTCATCACGCCACTAGGATGTAGAAATTTAAATTACGGGTTGAATTTTATTTTTTAAGTAAATATTTTAATTTTATTTAATTTATGAAAAATATTTATCTACATATAAAATTTTTAAAATAAAATTTAATTTCAGGTAGAAAAATAAAAAAATTATATATATAAAAATTTATAAATTAAATTAATTTAGTCATATTAAATATTAAATTTAAATTTTTAAATTTTTTTAATATGAATTAATTAAACTACTATATATTAAAAAATATTATTTTATTTTAATATTTTGATCTATATTTAAAATTTTTAAAATTTAAAATATAATCGTGAACTATTAAATTTATTTTTTATTCACATTAAATAGTGATATTATTGATTGTCCTCAATAAAATTATTATCATTTAATTTCATTAATTTTCTGAGTGTAATTAATAATATATATGATCAATTTAATATTTTTTAATAAATAAATAATTTATATTTAATCATCATAAAATTTATAATTTTATATGTTAAATGGGTTAATTTTAATTATTATAAAATTTACGTATATCTTAAATTAATAAATTAAATAATTAATAAATAACTCATCTTATAAATATTTTAAAAATAAATAAAAATTAAACAGAACATATATTAAAAAAATAGAAAAATGATATAAATTAAGATAGCTGCTTTAAAATTATATTTGTATTAATACTTCATTTATAAGAAAATTATTATTAAATTTTTGAATTTTTAAAAATTTTACTAATTCACATTTATAAAAATTATTTAATTAAACGTTTATATATTTTATAAAATTAAATTATTTAGTTTATTTATTAAAATAATTGTTAATCAGTTTATTTTATTTTTAATTAAAGAGAATAAACGATATAAATATTTAAAATATATTAATAAATTTATAAAAATTAAAAAAAATTAATTGAATAATTTTTAAATAAAATAAATTAATAATGTTTTAAAATTTTAAGAACTAAATGTAATTTTTCTTTTATTTATCTATAATTAATAATAATTACATAAATACTCTTATAAAATTTTAAAAAAAATTCAGGCAACTATGGGGATTGGCTCTAAGTGAGTCCGTGATTGTCACACAATAATATATTTGAAGGATGATTTCAAAAGAAATTCCTTTGAAAAAATAAGAAATATAAGTAAAATTAAAAAAGAAAATTTAATTGTATGGATACAAGGAGGAATTTTATGCATCCTTGAACTTTTTTAAAATTATAATTATTTAATTTTTTTGAAATAGAATAATTATTTAATTTTAAATTTTATAAAATATAACTATTAAATATTTAAATTTTATGCATTCTCCAGGATCAGCTGCTGGAGTTGCTCCCAGCCCAGGCCCATGTAGCCATGTATAAGGCTCTCTGGGACGAAGGTGCTCCCACTTCTGATAATTGCTGCAATTGATTTGATGGGATTCCTCTGCATGAAGACCCCCACTGCTTTGGCCTCATTTGCTGCCGTAGAAAATAACATCTTCGGTTTCAGGTTCTGCAGGAAACCAAGGGCATTTATCACCGGCAAAGTGATTCTATTATCAAGTATTTTTATGATTTAGATTTTCTGTTTTGTTCAATTCTGCTTGGTCTTGATTTAGGCCTTGTTTGTGTTAACCTTATTTCATTACTATATTTCTATTTAAAAATAATTTAGAATATTATCCCTGCTTTAGAAGCGGCAGCAGCAGCAGCACACGGTTGGATCTAAACATAACATTCAAATCAAAGATAAAATAAAATAAACAGAAATGTAAATTCAAAGTTCAAAGCCCACCACTCATAAAAGACTGAAAGACTTGTTTTGTTGGAAAATTTGACAAACACATGATTTAGACATTTCTACTTCTTAGAAATGTCTATAGGAAATTTCTCCATAATTGGATAAATCAAAAGGATAACAATAATTTTTATTTCAAAAAAAATATTATTTTCTCTTATTATATTGTGAATATTTTATGTTATCCATTTACAAATTACAATTTTAACATATGAAAATATAAAAGAAATAAAAAATAAATAAAATGATAGTAATAATCATCGACGGATATTTATGTAATTTCATAGTTTGGAATATATTTAATCTTTTTTTTTTTTGGTTCAAAATGAGAGAAAGAGACTATTCAAAATTCAAATTATTTACTTTGATTATTATTAGTCTAACATTTTTTTTTCAGTACAAAATAAAAATGTAAGATATTTATTTTGATTTATATAATTTAAATTTAAGATTTAACAATTCTATAATTTTTTTTTCCTTTTATTCAACATTATTGAAATTGAAATCTGCAAGAGGCGGCTTTGTTATTTATACATATAATATAATACTAGTTATTTGATTTCTTAGGGTTTTAGATTATACCTAATTTAAAATTGATTAACATATAATAAATTAATCAACAAACTCATTTGATTGATTGAATTTTTTAATAATTTTTTTATTTTTTTATATTTTACTTTAAATATTTTATAATTAAATTAAAGTATTTTAATGTTGTTTAAAGTTTAATATCTATATTAAAAAAATATAATATTAATAAATAATTAATTTAATTCTATTTTTTTATTTTTTTTATAAAAATCGAATTAAGATAAAATAATTTATAATTTTTTGAAATTAAAAATTAAATTGAATCGAATAATTTATAAAATTGAACTGAATTTTTAAATTAATTTAATCCAATCAATTGTTTTAATTTAAATTAAATACAGCTTATCAAAATTTGAATTACAGAAATGTGATTTCGAATTTCCTTAATTTAAGGGAAAAAATATAATAATAAATAATCATAAAACTAATTTTCAATTTTTAACAATATTTTATACCATCTTAAAAGTTTTAAATTTATTATAAAGTTTTGGTATAATAAATATTTAATGTTATATATATGAAAAGAACAATGAAATTCTTATCTCAACTAAAAAATATTATAATAAATTGTTTTTTCCTATTGTCAGTGATCGTAATTAAGCAGAATTGATCTTTCTCTTGTGTTTTCTTTAAAATATTTTGTTAATGATATATATACCTACTATTATACAATAATCGCTTAAATAATATTATATTTGATAATAGAATCACATACCAATATATAATTTGATGATGTTCTATATTTAAAAAAAAAAAAATCAAATATTTCAAATTCACTTCAATTTAGCTCTTCGTCAAGATTGACTTCAATTTAGCTCTTCGTTAAGATTCGTCTACTTTACAGAAATCAAATATTCACAGAAGATTACTATTAGCAACTACAATCTAACAGACCTCTTTATATCTATAATTACAAAATTTTTAATTAATTAACCAATAAAATTTTTTATTAATAAATTGATCATATTATTTTTAAATTTTTAATAATATTATAATTAATTCCGTCGTCTTAACGTATAAAATGAAGAGAGATAAAGAAATATATTTTGCCTCTTATTCAAGATGTAATAAATATTCAGAGTAAAAAGGTTGTGTGAAATCTGTTTAAGAGGGGCTTATATAGCCTACAGCTCACGTGAAGTATAACACGTGTGAACAAAGAAAGCTATAGAAAAGTCCCTGCTCATGCTTATAAAATGACATATGACCACACACGACCACATGATACAACAAATCAATACAATAGATTAGACTTTTATCTTGCATTTTCTATGGAAAAGTTAATGATTAGAGAAATAATAAAAATAAAAATATACAATTTCTTTATAAATATTATTGAATTCTAAATAATTATATTATATTTATTTTTTTTAATTTATTAAAATATAAAAATAACTGTCGTAAGTATCAATCACTTCACATCATTTTTTTATATGTTATTCAATCACAGCATAGTTTCATTCTGATTAAACATCAACCACTTCACATTCTCTTTCTTATTAACCAATCACAATATAATTTTATTTCGGCCGTATCAATATATATTTTTATTAATTGATAATCGCACATAATAATATTAAAATTTGTTAAGAGTTTAAATTAATCGAAGAGAATTAATTTTAAGAGTCTGTATCAACATATAAAATTTAAATAAACCCACGATATCATTTTTTAAAGGTTACTAATTTTTATATAAATATTTAAGAGAATAAATAAAATTTTTTAATAATAAAAATAATAGACTTAATCTAGTTGTATGTATATTAATCTGGTAGTACGTGCATATGAATAGATCTAATAAATATTAAATTCTATTCTCTCAATTTTCAATTCTCATTTCAAAAAAAAAATATATATATAAATTAAACTGAATAAATATTTGCTGCTTTAATTGATCATGGGATAGCCACAAAAGCCCTTTTATCATAATTTTTTAAATATGCTATTGAAGAAAATATTTTCTTAAATATATTTACTAAAGAGTAATAAAAATTATTTTTAAAAATAAATTTAAAATGGTCACAACAATGCTAAAATACTTTTCTAAAAAGCTTCTTTTTATCGCAACATTAGTCGGTGTATTTTTTGGTATATGACATGACCGAATTTTTTTAAAATAAATATAAATAATATATATAATAAAATTCTAAATAAATTTATATTATTTTAGTAAATAATTTAAATTTTATATTAGTTTGGTAAAATTATTTTTTTTTAAACATTTTTTTATTAAGAAATCCAGGAATGACTTCTCCTCCACGCGCAGCACTAATTCCTAGTAAGGATATCCAATAAACTAGGTTTGTGATTTACATGCTTGACTGCCTTTTCTAAATATAGATAGCAAACCAAACTTTAGGGTTTGGTCGGCCACTCGACTTGACGCATACACTGGGACTTTGTTAGATTATCCATCTCTTGATGTTTCCAAGGATGTTCCTTGCTGTTGCTCGTTCGTGGGGTGCAAGTAGATAAATTTAAAACATTTGAAAAAAAGTAAAATTATTATTTAATTTTTATAATACATAAAAAATTTTATTTTTAACAAATATATTCAAATATTTTTAATATTTAAAAAAATTAATTAATTAATTTTTTTATTAATTTTATTATTAAATATTTTATTAATTTTTATAATTTTAAAAATTTATTAATTAATCTTTTAAATTTTTTAAAAATATATTAATTGATTTTTTCATATCAAATCATTTTAATTTTTTTAATATTTAACCGTTAAAATTAATTAATAAACTTTTTAATCTCATATTTTAATATAATTTTTAAAATAAAAATATTAATTAATAATTTTTTATAATATAAAAATAAAATAATAAATAAAAAAAGGAAAAATTCAAATATGGTCCGAGACCCTACTCTTGACAAAAAAAAAAAGGACCCTACTCCATCATAAGAAACGTGAGGACGCCCATATTTTACATATTTTTCTGTAATAAAATTATTAAAATAATTATAATTTAATCCATAATTTTTAATATAATAAATAAATTAATTATTAAATTTTAAAAATTAAACATTTAAATTATTTTATAATCAATCCATTTGGAAATATTGCTCGATGCATTTCCACGGTGAAAATATTTTTATTATTTTTTTAAGTAAATAAATTATATTTAAATACTTAAATTTTAATATAATTAATTAATTAATTTCTATATATTTAAAAATATACATTCAAATTCTTCAATTTAATTCTTCATTTTTCTTAAAAGAATCTTCAACTTTTTATCTATAATATTTAATTTAATTAATTTTTAATATTTTTTATTTTTTATTTTTTATTTATTAAAATTCTTTAATATTTATAATTTTAAAAATATGCTAATCACTTTAATTATTTTTAAGTGATATTAAATAATTTTTAATAAATTATAAATTTTTATAAAAAATATTTTAAAAATTTATATTTTCTAAAAAAATTTAACTATTCACTAATCGATATTTATAACAGGGTGAAGAACCGTACGATTACTAATAGTACGGATTAAATATAAAGAAATTTAAAATTTTAATTTTTTTTTTTAAAATATTAATTAATTATATTAAAATTTAAAAATTAAAATATAATTTATACAATATAAAATTTTCATTATATATAAAAAATTTAATTATTTATAAAAATATTTTAAATATTTATTTTTTATTTGATTGGTTGAATAATAAAATTATAAATAAAAAAATTCAATTTAAATAATTTAATTAAAAATTTAAATATTTAATTTTAAAAATATAAAAATTTATTTATTAATTACAATTTTTTAAAAATAGAAATTAGAGATTCAAAAATTAAAATATAAAATTTTTTAAATTTAATTAAATGTATTTACTTTCAAATTAAATATGTAAATATAATTTATTAAATAATTAAAAAATTAAAATATGATTTACCCAATTCATTAATAGTACGACAACGTCTGGAGTGTGGACCATGCAGATTAGATAAAGAGTGTTAACACGTCAGGACCAAGACGGGTCAACCACTACCTTTACAGCTATTTCCATTCTCCTGTCGCGAAAGTAATGAAAGGTCAATACATGGTGGTGAAGTTACAAATTCAACGCTCACTTTTAGTTTATTTTACTAAAATACCCATATGTGAATTAAGATAATTAATTATTAGCAAATTTAATTGGACTATCCTTCACTAAATCCTTCAAATTAGTGGTCAAACCTCCAAGTTTCAACCCCTCTGTTTCCCATGCATTCTTATTGGAGTGGAAGTAACACTTCCTCTCCGTTTCCACTTCCTTTGTGGTGTTCTTCTCACAAATATCAAGAAAATATTTTTTTTACCGATCAATAAACCTTAAAATTTTCTTTTAAATGGAGACGTGATAGATGTCTTAAATTTATTTAATACACTTATCATCAATTTAAATTTATAAATATTAAAAATTTTTAAGATATAAATAAATAAAATTTATTATAAAAAATAAATAAAATTTATTTTAGTATTTTTTGAATTTATAATAAATCAAATACATTGATAAATTATTAAAATAATATATATTTTTTAAAATTTTAATATCTTGGTATAGGTTGAAATTTTACTAAAAATATGCATAATATAGGAAAATATATTTAAATTGGTCGCCGTGAATTTATGGAAGGAATTTTGATATATTTGAATTTTTTAAGCCTCCACCACCGTAGCCAAATTAGGTGGGTAATTAATGGCGGCAAGAGTTTGATGTTTTTCTAAAATAAATTATATAAAACTATGATGCCCACCTATTAATACTATAATTTTAATACAAGTAGTTCAGCCTAATTAATCGAGTATAATTTTAAATATAAAAAATTATTAATATATTTAATAATTTTTTACTTTAAAAATGTATAAAAATTAAGTACAAATATTAATAAATTATATAATTAAAAATAATATTTTCCTTCTCTCACCACTAATATAAATATTATTGAATAAATAAATATTTTAATAATAAAAAAATCAAAGTGAATAATAAATGATCACCATATGACAGATTTGAATATCACTCTTTAATATCAGTAAGTCGAGTCCTTCATGATATAAAATTATCGTTAAAAAATAAAATCCAGTAGATTTTCATTAGGTTTATAATCAGGATATCTCTTATTTACTGTTTAGTATCAATCTAATTTTCAAGAGATTTACCAACTAACTCTATTTTTTTATAGTATAAAATCAAAATACATACAGACTTTAATGTACGCATTTTTACACACCTATTCTAAATTTAAACTACTTTTTTACTTTCATCATTCCTAATAAAGTATTAATTTAAATATCATAATAGCTATATATAGGCACCAACCACTTCACTATCTCTCTTGTAGATAAACTGATATATTTTAATTTATTTTTGACTACAGCACTGACAATTATATATATTAATTATTTTACTATTTATCATGCAGTCTGATTGATTATACTTCAACTTATTTTCGATTACATTACTAACAATTAACTAAAAACATATATATATTTTACAGATTGACAAATTATATTTCAATTCATTTTGGACCGCATCACTAACCATTAACTAAAAACATATAAGTATTAATTGTCCTAAAAAATTACTTATATATGTGAATTTAAAATTCATTTCATTCTATAATTTTTTACACTTTATTTTTTATATAAATTAATAAATAATTATTATTTTAATTAATAAATATTTTTGTATTAATTTTTTAATTATAACTTTTTAATATAAAAATATTAAATTTTATTAAAACGATAATAACATCCGATTTGAATTAAATACTAAAAAATTTGAATTTTCATGTATCGCAGAAAGTAACCATGTACGGCCTAACCGCGTCTGCTAATCAACGATATTAATTGAAGAATTTATAGGGTTTAGAGCTAGATTGATAGACATAAAACTAAAGAGGATCATAGTCAAAAATCAGAAAACGAATGTATCAAAATGAGGAAAATTAAATCTCTCAGTTTTGTTGATCAAACCATCAAGATGCATGGTCGTGATATTTGACCAATCTCAGTTGATTTTGACCCACGTTGTTTACAGTCACCCGGCTTTAATTTCTTTACCCCCACGCCGAGCAATAAGAAATTATATAATATCATTAAATGTTAGTAAATAAATGGGGATGGCATGTAAAATATATATAAGGGAAAAAAAGAGTCAACAGAGAAAAAGATATGGGAAAATAAATGCAGTAACAGGCAGGCAAGGCAACAGTTAGCTTAAAGCACTTAAAGCCAAGAAAGTCTTGGATGAAGCGTGTGCATGACCGAAGCCACGACCAAACCAAAAAAAAAAAAAAAGATTATTGACTGTCTGAAACAAAAACAAAAGACAACAAAATCCTAGTTCTTAAAGATTTCAAGCAATTTCGTGTTTTTTCATGGAAATTATACAAGCTTCCTTTCTTTGACCGCCCATCTCTTCTCCTCTCTAATTCTCCAATTTTTTTTTTTCAGTAAATTTATACGTTCTCAGATAAAAAAATTATAGCCTTTTTTGTATTTAAGCATTCACATTTTCAAAAGGGTATTCAAATTTTCAAGCTTTGAATCCATCAAAATCGTACACACGTCTCTATAACTCGTGGTCTTGAAGCTGGAAAAAAACTCATTAACCCGTTGAATATCATCAAATCTTCAATATTTCTTTTCATTCAAACTTATTTTTCTGCACCCTCTATTCCTCCAATTGATTTTGATTAGAGAATTCCACCACTGCTGCTTCGTGCACTGTCTTCTTCCAGCTTTTCGGCCACGTGTTTGAAGGTTCTAGTGGACCCCTTTCTCGCTATATATAAGCACGGACGAGTCCTCCATAGCCAGACATACATCCTATTTACTGCAAGAGAATTTGCCTTGGTTCGTTTGGATCTGTTTTCTCTGAGATACAACATTGATTCTTAGTCACAGGTAATACAAGAAGAAGAACAACAGAAAAGATCACCAAAATATATTGCTCTTGTCTGTTTAGATTACTGGGTAGATGAGTGTTTCATCATTATTTGTCTTTTTAATTTTTTTTTTTTTTTTGCATGTTTGTTTGTGTTTTATTATCTGGGTATTCAAGGGAATCAATTAGGTGTGGTGGGTCTTTTTTCTTTTCATCAATTCAATTCTGCCATCTGTTCAAACTTTGGATTTCCTCAGCAATGGATGTTTAGTCAACTTAGCAATCTTTGAATTGATTCAAAGCTAACTCTCTTTATTCTTTCATGTCAGGTGTCTTCATAAGATCAAACTCCATTAGTGCTTGAAAAATTTATGGGTTTATCGCTTTCTTTGCTCTATTCAGCCTGGGAAGAAGTCGTCCGACACAGCTTCTTCCGTTCAACATACAACTTTAAGCATGGTGGTATCCCCCTGAGAGCAGATAGCTTCAAGAGATCTGATACTGAAACTATGACCAACTCACTCAAGTCCAATACAAGAAGTAAAAATTCTATAAATCTGAAGAATTGCAAACCCGATAATGTAGTGCTTGACAGGAATTTATCATTCAAGACTCTAGTTCAAGACAATGGCAACTGGAATTCAGATATAGATGGATCAAGAAAAAAGCCAATGCCAGCTATTTCACTTCCAGAACCGGCGTTTTTCTTTTCGCCGAGGCCGGTCAGTGAGCTTGATGCTGCTGCAGTTAAACTTCAAAAGGTTTACAAGAGTTACAGGACTAGAAGAAACCTTGCAGATTGTGCAGTTGTTGTTGAGGAGCTCTGGTGGGTATTTTTTGGATTATGGTTTTCAATTTCTGAGACTTCCTTTGCTTGAATATTGAGATTTTGGTCTAATTTCTGAGAATGTTGCAGGTGGAAAGCTTTAGACTTTGCAGCTCTCAAGAGAAGTTCTGTGTCATTCTTTAACGATGAGAAACCTGAAACTGCTGTTTCAAGGTGGGCAAGGGCGAGGACAAGGGCAGCCAAGGTGGGAAAAGGATTATCAAAGGATGAAAAGGCTCAGAAATTAGCCCTACAACACTGGCTTGAAGCTGTAAGTCTTTTCAAAACTTCAATTTCTTAACCCCCATAAACAGTGGATAGAAGCAAGCATCTAACTTTTTTTTTTTCCTGTCTGCAGATTGATCCTCGCCATCGATATGGTCACAACTTACACTTGTATTATGATGTGTGGTTCAGAAGTGAGAGCACCCAACCTTTCTTCTACTGGTGAGTACTTTTTATAAATCTTGTTTGCTAACAGAGAAACTGCTCAGAAAGAACAAGAAAATTATGTTAGCTTTCAATACTTTTTTTGTTTCCCTGTAATTTACTGTTGTGAAAAATGCAGGCTGGATGTTGGAGATGGCAAGGAAATCAACCTGGAGAAATGTCCAAGGACAGTTCTACAGCGCCAGTGCATCAAATATCTTGCACCAGTAAGTTTCAAGCAATATTTCTCCAATTTATTTAATAATCAAGCCAATCAACATAGCTAATGAGAGTTATTTTTGCTGATATATTACAGAAAGAAAGGGAAGCATATGAAGTAGTAGTTGAAAATGGGAAGCTTGTTTACAGAGAAAGTGGAAAATTTGTGGAAACAGTTGAGGGTTCAAAATGGATATTTGTGCTCAGCACATCAAGGGCTTTGTATGTAGGACAGAAGAAGAAGGGAAACTTTCAGCATTCTAGTTTCCTCTCTGGTGGTGCCACCACTGCAGCTGGAAGGCTGGTTGCCCACAATGGAATTCTTGAGGTATTATTTTTAAATTTTACCAATGATTATTTATCTTTCCTATATTTGAAAAAAATACTAGTGCTTACCAAAATTTTTGTTTAATATTTCAGGCAATCTGGCCATACAGTGGTCATTATCACCCAACAGAAGAAAACTTCAGGGAATTTATCAGCTTTCTTCAGGAAAACCATGTAGATCTCACAAATGTCAAGGTAATTCTTGCTGGCTTCGAAAGATTGTGTTAAAACAAATGCACAATACACACACTCTCTCAATTGAAAATATTAGAAAAGGAAAATAAGAAGAGCAGCTTTTGCTTTCTGTTTCTGACACAAATTTCTATATTTTTTTTTCTAATTTGGATCGTAGCACATAACTTTTCAGATTGAGTTAGAATTCGACGCATAAGAAAATAAACCAAAAATCCAAGGAACATCATTAACTGAATTATCTGTATTTGTCTATGGTGGAACCATAAGGACATATTTGGATTGTAATGTTCTTTTTTTCTATGCAGAGATATGCAATTGATGATGATAGTCCTTCAAATGTTCTCCCTGAAGAAGAACAAAAGACAGAAACAATCATGTGTTCTGCTTCTGCTTCTCAACCCAACATTGCAAATACACCTGACATGGATTTGTCCACCAAGGAGAATACAGAGCAAGACAATAAGACTAACAATGCCAATGTGAAGGCAACTGTTTTTGAGTGGCCTGAAAGATTACCATGCAAGTGGACAACTGGGACTGGACCTCGCATTGGCTGTGTCCGAGACTACCCTACAGAGCTGCAATCAAGAGCATTGGAACAGGTTAATCTATCTCCCAGGGTGCCTCCTGGGACTTTTAGCAACTATGGACCAATCCCATCTCCAAGACCCAGTCCAAAGGTTAAGGTCTCCCCTAGGCTCGCATACATGGGAATCCCAAGTCCCAGGACCCCAATTCCAGTAGCCTAAGCCACTGGTGAGACAAAGGAATGGATTTTGCTCATGGATTGGCAGCAGATGGGGCACTGCTGGTGCTTAAATATTGATATGAATAAGGATGGATCAAGGGACTAACCCAATTCTTTTGTTTTTTTTTTCTCTTCATTTATTACTTAATTCTTTTGAGATGGCTTCACTGAGCCAACCTTTTTTTTGTTGAAATTTAACCCAATTTTTATGGCCCTTGTTTTTAATGTTGGGTTTTGTATATCTTTCTTGTATACGGACACTTGAGATAGTATTCATCTTTAGTGAATTCTTAATCCAGCTTCTGATATCCATTGTTAAAGTTTTGCTTTGAGGTTAGATCTTTGATTTTCTATGGCAGAATTCAAGTTTGAAATAATTTAGAAAACAAAACCACTTCAATCTTTCTCTATTCTTTTCTCAATACCTATATAAAAACTGGTTTAGGGAGAGAAAGATCAAAGCACTTCTCTTTCCCTGCATCTGTTGGCCCAATGGGCTTTTATTACAGATGAACATATCATTTTTCTCTCTATCTGCCAGCCCAAGAGGGAGGGGGGGAGGGGAATGGAGGTCATGTCCTCCAAAGCTTTTTTTTTTTTTTTTGCAAACATGTCCTTCACAGTTCGGGGCACCAAAACCGATCTCGAAGCAGAGATGCATCAGACTGAGAAACTAACTCACTGAGTCATCAAATCAGTCCATCAGGTCAGGTGTCATAGTAGAAAAGCAATAAAAGGATTTAGCAGACAAATACTTGTAATTATCATTTGCTGCTCAATGATCTCGTTAATCCTTATTGCTTGTGGCACCCAGCTGGCCAGCTACAATGACGATGAGCCATAAATGGGGCAACGCCAAACTGCCAAATACGAGAAAATCCAGAGGACATTTACCATATTTGCTTCTTCTGACTTGGAGAGGTCATGTCCACTATCAGACTCTGCTCATTTTGCAAACAAGCAGTAATCTCTAATATCTCACTTCAAAGTTCAAAGCTTTTCCTGTCATCAAATCCATAGCCTTTTGGGTATTAGGAGTCTAATTTTTCCAGTGTTTAGGGTTTGCCTTTGTAGGTTGCTGACTTCTTGTTCCGTCCTTCTCTCACTTTATTTTGCTGAACACAGCATTTTTCTCCTACCCAGAAAAGAAACAGAAAGAATTCAGTGCCTTAGAAGCTTAATATGTAAATCTACTGGATTGCAATAGCATTTGCATTCTATGCTTTCTTCTTATCATTACAAAAATTTCCAGTTCGGTGATTGCTTGATAAAATTCCCCAGAGAGGGATATTGCAACATTGGTCAAAAGCAATTGCCACAGATTGAATCAAGGGAATGCCGAATGCCTACCACCACGAGCAGTATCACATAAGATTTGTGACGAGACAATGAGGTGAGTCAGTAAGGAGTACTACGGGGAAAATTCTTAAAATATTAATTAAATTTAAGCTTTGTAGAGATTATTTTAGCAGGTACTTGCATCAATGGTGAGGACGTTTCAGTGACAAGGATAGGTCATCACTAGAAATTGTTAAACACTGTTTGATATAACGGACGGTTCAGATATTGAAGGGTTATTACTCATTAAGCAGATAGAGTGGTTGTTCCCCATCAACCAACCCGGTAAGAAATTGACCCAATATTGTTTTTGTGTACTAATTTTCTTAATTATTATCTAATTAATCAGCTACTTAATCTCAGTTCAGTACCTAGCCAATGAGGCATCTTCAGTATTCCTAGTTCAGCATATTTATTGAAGTCAAAATATTGGAGCTTTTTTTATTCTTTTTTAATAGGGACAAACTAACCCAAAAATAGAAAAATAAAATATTTTGCATTGAAAGCCTTCAAACAATCTCCTTTTATTGGAACCAACAGATCATCAGAAGAAAAGGTTCTGCAGTCTTAGGCAGGCAGCCTAAACTAAACCCTATAAGGATTCTTATGACTATTACATTGCACAAGGACCTGTTGTGAGCTATAAAGTGCCCTGGTGGAAACTTTATTTTGGTCTTGGTGGTTATGTATAAATTTCTCTCTGTTCCTTTCTGTGATATTTACTTGTGAGTTGTCAAACAGAAAGAGAAGAAGTTGGGTTCTGTATCTCTCTACTGTGCTTGAAAAGAAGGCAGAATCACTTGTCTTAGAAGCAATATCTCTCCACCAAGAGACAGATAGAAGGAAACTGCATTTTGTGTTTGTGTGTATATATATATATATATATTTATGTTTCACAGAATTTAAGTTGAATTTTCTTTTTTCTCCCCTTGTCTTTTTCTACAAATCTTTCAATAGTTGAGTGATCTGTGCTTGTCCTTTGGAAGTTTGTGTGACCCCAGAGCCAGCTCCTCTCTCATTTTTCATTTCTCACAGTCACAGACACAAAAAGAATATCATCATCATCATTATTGAAGCTTTTCTAACTAAGAAACATGAAAAGAAGAATGTGCTGTTTTCTAATGGCAACTCTGCAGATAATCACTTGTTATTCTGTAGCAAGCTGGCATTTTGCTTCACATGATAGGGTTCCTCAACAGGGTGAGCTGTTATCTTGTGCCTTCTTCTATTTATGCCTTTCTTTCCCAGCAACCAAAACCATTTTGTCTGGTTCAACTCTTTTTAATTAATAAAAAGGTTGATTTCACAATTGAAAATCTACACTTGTCCACTTCAGAAGATTACTTTTTAACTTCTTCATCCCATTATTCTCTTTTAGTTCACTCAACTTTTCATCACTTGCAAGCCTTTTGTGTCTTTCTGGTCTACTTAATACTTTCTTTCTTGATAAATCAGGCCAAATCCCACAGTTCCTGCAAGATGCTTTTGGCCCAGATCAGGTAATTAATCCTCTCTCTCTCTCTCTCTCTCTCTCTCTCTCTCCCTTTGTTGGTGGATCTTGCTTAGTCACTGCCTAAACTTTTAGGGGATTAAGAGCAAGGAAGGGAGAGCTTATGGAAGTGAACAAATATACAGAGGGCTAAGCAGACTTGGGTCAAGGCCACCCAACTGTGAGCACAAGTGTGGAGGCTGCACCCCTTGTAATGCCATACAAATACCTGCAACCAATGACCACAAAAGGCTTGAATATGCTAATTATGAGCCTGAGGGATGGAAATGCAAGTGTGGCACTGCTTTCTTTAACCCATAACTCATTGCAGTGATGAAGCTCTTCCCATTTTGTACATGTATGATTGCTTATTCACCTCTTTTCTTTTT
This sequence comes from Manihot esculenta, assembly GCF_001659605.2. Lineage (NCBI taxonomy): Eukaryota > Viridiplantae > Streptophyta > Magnoliopsida > Malpighiales > Euphorbiaceae > Manihot > Manihot esculenta. Next base: position 30,604,098 of record NC_035176.2, on the reverse strand, counting down.
TCTTTTCCTTGAAAATTTTGTGAGGTATAATAGGAAGAAATTTTGCTGGCCTTTAAAATGCTTGATAATGATTAATTATGTTTATTTTAGATAATGTTTGATGTGGGTGATTGATTAAATTAGGTGCCAACCTGACAAGAACTCCTAATTAATAAAGCCATATGAGTATACTACAAAACAAACTACAAAACATGTGGGGTTGCCCACCATGCAAAGCCTTCTTTTCTTTATCTTTCTACTTTTAAGCAATCAAATATGAACACTCTGTTTGGAGGATAAAAGTAAAGTTTCTTAGAACATAATTTAAAAAAATAAAAAAATAAAACTTTTCATTGTTGAGAGGATGTACTGCAGGAATTTTTAAAGAGAATTTGAATTGATTTGATGATTCGGAAAACTATGTCTCATTGCATTAAAAAAGTTTATTAATTATTCCATTTAAAAATTTATTGCTATTTACTAATGATACAGTAATATGAAGTAATATTTTAATATAAATTAAATTATATATATATTAAAATAAAAAATTGATTTTCATACTCTCCTTGCATAGATTGTATATGTAAAGCAATGGGCATAACTTTCACTGTTAACATATGAAATAGACCGTCTGTTCTTCGTTTTATGTGAAATAAATAATAAAAACATTATAATAAGGTAGCTTATGTAATACATAAATGTTAAAAAAAAATATTGTGTAGTTTTTATAGAATGTATTAATTTTAAGCTTGGTTTGTTAAAATAATTTATATAAAAATATTTTTAATTATAAAATAATCTAAGGTGAAAAATATTTTTTGAAAATCACATTTTCTATGGTGGTAAATCTAAAAGTTTAAAGTTTAAAGATGTTAACATTTATTTTTTATGAAAATAAAAGTTGTTAGTTTTTTTATGGGATTTTTTTATAATTTTATAATTTTTTATATTTTGATAACTGATTCTCGATCAATAGATAAGAATTAAAAGGAAATTTTTTATTAATATTTAAGAGTTATGTGTCTATGTTTATGATTAGCTTTTTTCGATTGTTTTAGAAAGTAATATTCAATGAAAGTTTACTTATTATTATGATTTACAGAATCGCAACAAGAACGTCAGTTTTGGAATCTTATTCAAACTTTATTTCGTAAAAACTCTATTCCGTGGTTTTGTTCGGAAGATTTTAATAATTTATACTCGAGAGATGAGAAAAAATAAAAAATATGTTTGCCAAATTATTTTATAGACAGACATTTGATGATTATTTTGCCGAATTATTTTATATATAAATTTAATTTTGAATGATTATAAATTTTTGTTAGATTTTAGAACTGATATTTTTGTTAGATAAATTCGTTGTAACGCTATTTTAGCTACTCATAATTTGATTAGAGAATTTATTTTTAGAATGATATATCTATTTATTTTATAAAATTTTATTAATATGGCGAGGAGTTTTGTTTTAAAAAATATTAAAATTTATATTTAATAATAAAAAAAATTATTATTTAGTTTATATATTATAAAAAATTACTAATTTATTTTTTAATTTTAAAAAAATGTTTAAATATTTTGTAATATTAAAAGATTTGTTAATTAATTATTTTATTAATATTAATTATAAGTATTTTATTATTTTAATCTATATAATTTAAAAAAATAATTAATTAATTTTTTAATATATTTAAAATTTTTTCATATTTTAAAATTAAGACAGTAATTGATGAAACTAAATAATAAATTTATTATTTGAAAGAAAATGTAATAAGGAGGCGAACCAGTAAAATCAGACGCGATTAGATCACATGACAAATACGCTCTCAGATAATGTCACGTGACAACAAGACAGCAAGGCTTCTTTTTCCCTTGGCTGGGAACTTTCGGCCCCGCGTACTTGTCAAACGTGGCTAAGCATCCTTCTGTTTCCGAATCACACCACCTTTATTCACTCTTAAACTTTTTATTTTCATAGCTTTTAAAATATTTTAATAATAATATTTCAATTTTAATATGCTATTCGTAATACTATTTTACTACAAAATTAAATAATTTATATTATTGAATTATTTTTAAACTTAATTAATATAATTTATAAATAAATATTATCTAAAAAGAAAATAATTAATAATTTGAGAGAAATAAAATAAAGTTATTGGAAAGAGAAAAGGTGAGGCATAGGAATAATAATAATAATTATTATTATTATTATTATATTATCAGTAATAGTAATACTGATAATTGAAAATAATAAAATATTTATAAAACATAAAAAGAAAAAGAAACCAGGCTCACGCACACGCAATTGCCCATTGTCGGAAGTCCATAGCTTCGATTCCATCAGATTAACAATGCCAGAAAAGAAAGAGAGGAGAAAAAGCTGAGTTTCTGTAGAGAGATGAAGATGATAATACCAGGAGATACCTTGTGCTTTTGATTTCGTTTTTATTTTTATTTTTTTTCATTTTATCTGTAATTAACCTAGCCCTAGATTAGGAATTTTCCCCCTTTTCCTTCATTCTCTAATCTCCAGAGAGCCACGAAATTGTAGATCTCAATTCCCTCTTCTCTCCTTTATTTTTTTAAACCTGTTTTCGTTTTCTTCGTTTCCGTGGGACTTTCTCGATTTGTTCGTGCAGTTGATTCGGTGTATAGTTTTTTTTTTTTAATACCTCGGGATTAGTTTTTTTCGCAATTCTGGAATTTTTTTTTGGAAAGGTGTTGGGTGTTGTATTAGGGTTTGTATTGTAGCTAGTGGGTTTCAATATTTGAGTTTCTGTGGGTTGTTTTGATGGAGCCACGCGTTGGTAACAAGTTTCGTCTGGGTCGAAAGATCGGCAGCGGGTCGTTTGGGGAGATCTATCTCGGTCTGTTAATTATATATTTTTATATATATTTTCCCGATTTATTTGAATATATTGAGTTTAATTGGTGTTTAAATTCGTTGTTCAGGAACTAATATCCAGACAAATGAAGAGGTTGCCATTAAGCTTGTAAGTGCTTTTTCCTTTATCTCCTTTCCCTGATTTCTGTTCGGATCTCGTGAATTTGTTCAATTTTACTTGGGTGTTTTACTTTGTTTTTTTGGGTGTTCCTCTGGAACTTTGCTTGATTTCTGCGGTCTCCTCTTCTTACTTAGTCATGTAAATAACATGGGTTCATCCAAAGCTGTTATTTGGGTAAGTTGCTATGCAGCAAATTATGCGAAGGAAACGTTACAATGGACTACTTTGAGTGGCAACCTTTAAGTTAATAGTGTTTAGTAGACAATCATGTGTTCAACCGTTTAAAATTTAATGCCCAGAAGTAACTGGTGAAACCTGAATTTTTTTGCATTGCCAATAATTACTGGCCATTGTGACTGAGCCCACTTGCTATCACCCCAATACCCCATTAGCGTTAGAAGAAAATTTTATCCTTCTGCTTTTCATTCTGAATAGAAACTGAATTTGAGATGGAATCATAGAAAACATCTTATGGATTTAGTACATAAGAACTGAATTTTTTGTCGGCACCATTAATTCTTTTCCTCTCTTTTGCTTACAAGGACACTAAAGGAACCATTGAAATTGAGTCAAACATTTGTTCTTCACTTCCACTCAATTTTATGTGCTATTAATCATTGCATATTACTTTTACCGTGAAGTAAAAAACATTTATTCTTTGCACCCATTTATCTTTATTTGCAAATAATTCATGTGTATTACTTTTATGTGTTGAACAGTTTGACTATCTTAAACTTTATGGTTCCCTGCTGATTATTTCTTTCTAAATGTTTTCGCCATAACCAGTTCATGCTCTGATAAAATGCTGAAATTGATTTCTAATTCTCAGGAAGGTGTCAAGACAAAGCATCCTCAATTGTTATACGAGTCAAAGTTATACAGAATCCTTCAAGGAGGAAGTAATGAGACATTGCAAAATTTATTTGCTGATTTCTATTGTTCTTTTCTTTTCTTTTTTTAATTTTTTATATGTGCGCTTTTTGTCGTTAGTTCTGTTATATTTATATGTATGTGTGTGTATTTATTTATTCTCTTTTCTTCTTCCTTTTTATTTTTCTCCTTAATTTTTTCATTTTGCAGCTGGGATTCCAAATGTGAGATGGTTTGGGGTTGAAGGGGAATATAATGTTCTCGTTATGGATTTGCTTGGACCCAGTCTTGAAGATTTATTTAACTTCTGCAGTAGGAAACTCTCTTTGAAGTCAGTCCTTATGCTTGCTGATCAGATGGTAGGATCCATGAAGTTTATGCATTTATTGTATTAGGTTTTGTGCTTTCCGAAATAATCCTGTTCTCTGTTTCTCTTTTAAGATCAATCGTGTTGAGTTTGTTCATTCAAAATCGTTTCTTCATCGAGATATCAAGCCGGACAATTTTCTCATGGGATTGGGAAGGCGTGCTAATCAGGTTTTGGTTTGAAGGATATGTTTTTTTCTGTATTTTTTTCACACATTATGAGCTTTCATTATTTCCGGAGATTTAAACATGTTCATTCTTGTTTGCTTTCTTGTAGGTATACATGATTGACTTTGGTTTGGCAAAGAAATACAGAGATAGTTCAACCCATCAACACATACCATACAGGTTAGAAGACTTCAAGCATGTGCTACCAGCCTAAGATGGTGTTTGCAACTGTAATAAAGACATATGAAACAAGATTGTGTATGCCATTTAATATCATTTTTACCATGTTAGATTGTTGATTTCATTGCTCTAGCACTAGACATGAGGTTGTTGTTCTGTTTGCTTTTCTTTTTGGGCATTGCATCTGTCTTGGGGTTGATAAAAACGTGGTGCTTAATGTCTTATGTAATCTTTTTATGGATTTTACTGTTTTATATTTTTCTATTATAGAGGTCATTTTGGTAAGCAATTTTTGACAATTTGTTGGAACAAATACTGACAGGGAAAATAAAAATTTGACTGGAACTGCTAGATATGCAAGTATGAACACTCACCTAGGAATTGGTATGTGCTTTGTATCCTTTTTGCATTTGGCATTCTTGTTAATTTGTTGGTTTTCCAGTTTAAGTTTCCTCTTTTCTATCATCTCATTAATTTGTTTGACTTGTTGGACTGTCATAGAGCAAAGCCGGAGGGATGATTTAGAATCTTTGGGTTATGTTCTTATGTACTTCCTAAGAGGAAGGTGATTCTTGGTGCCTGCCACTTCCTTTGTCATGCTTGCTCTACATTGGTGGTTTATTACTTATTTCTCCTTCTGTGCAGTCTTCCTTGGCAAGGTCTGAAAGCGGGAACTAAGAAACAAAAGTATGAGAAAATTAGTGAAAAGAAGGTCTCCACTTCAATTGAGGTAAGTGTTTCCTGGTTCTGTGGTTATATTCTCATTGTCCTTTTGTTTAGTAAGCTGACCAAAGATTTAATGTCTTTCAGGCCTTATGTAGGGGTTATCCAACCGAGTTTGCTTCCTACTTCCATTATTGCCGATCATTACGATTTGATGATAAGCCTGATTATGCTTACCTGAAAAGAATATTTCGTGATCTTTTTATCCGTGAGGGTGTGAATATATAACTTGTTGAATGGCTTTTAACTTTGTACTGCCTATTCTGGTTTTTTGTCGTGCATTGTCTTTTATCTTCTGAATTATAGATTTGGCATTGAAGTTGTCATTTGTATGTGTTGCTCTGTGCTACAGGCTTCCAGTTTGATTATGTCTTTGACTGGACAATTTTGAAGTATCAGCAATCACAGCTGGCTAATCCTCCTGCCCGTGCCCTTGTAAGTGTTAGCATGTTACTTCTATTGGTTGCCAGTATGACATGAATTTCAATAGTCCTTGTTTCTTGTAGGGCCCCGGAATTGGAACTAGTTCTGGAGTGCCCCCTGCTATTGCCAGTGCAGATAGACAGACAGGTAATTCTTGTGTTTCTTCCTCCTACAAAATGATTTCTCTTTCATCTAAACCTTTTTGCTGGAGGTGGAGTGTACCTTTGGGAGTTCCTTCTCTCTCTCTCTCTCTCTCTCTCTCTCTCTCTCTCTAATGGGACGTTGCAGATTTTTTTTTGGTATTTCTTTTTAATTTTTCTTTTAAAATTACCAGTTGAAGGCACACATTTTTTCACCAAATAATATTATAATGATCATCTCTTCTTTGGCAAATTAGTATATGCAATACTACACTAATAATGAGTGTAGTACTTGTTAAATAAACACTTAAAATTTGGTCTAAAAATAAGTTGGCAAGGTGGCAAGGCCCATGAACATTTGAGGATGCTTCTTTGAGGAATAACATAATAAGCAAAGCACCATTTGATGTATTCCAAAATTGGGCTAGGTTCATGCCAAGCCAATATTTTTGAACCTTGGCCCAACTCAATTATTCAGGTCCATAACTTCACCCGAGTCTGACCCATATGATTAAAAAGTAAAAATATGTATATTTTATTGATTGGGTGGTGCACAATGTGAACTATAATCCCAAACCTGCTCCACCATTAAGCTGTGTGCTAGTATCATGGACTAAACCCCCCTATGAATGCCCAGCTTATTTTGGGCCCTAAACTAGGGCTTATTAATTTAGAGGTTCATCCTTTGTGAGGCAAGACAAAAGTACAGCTGGAGCTTGTGCTTACATTGTACATGGATCTTCTTGGTAAGAAATGAACCTGGAATCTAGCTGAAATTGGGCCTGCTTTTTCACTGCCTAAAACTTTTACAGGTAGTCTTCAATCAATATGGAATTTTTTTGGTCTACAACTCAAAAGTAGTAAAGAGCAGTTGATTTTTGCCTTGCATCTCCTTGTGTTTTAGATTTCTTTCTACTCATTCCAGGTGGGGAACAAGTTGGCCAGTCAATAGATTCTGCTCGTCGTAGACTTTCAGGACCGATGCTAAATACAGGAAGTTATGCAATGCAGAAGAGTCCAGTTTGCAATGATTCTCCAGTTAGCAAGGACCCTATGGTATGTTGTTGAGGATTGTTCTTTTCCAACATTGTTTTGAATTCCAAGTTCTGTAAAGCACCGTTTATGTACAATTGCTCTTTATTTATGACCAAATGCATGTCAAACTTGAATCCTATTTTTGTGTCCTCTCATGGGGCGACCATTGATTACACGCATCCAGCTTGGTTATTTATTTGTTATGTTCACTCCCAACTGTTTTTTATAGTTCCGATGCACAGTCAAACCGTGCATAGGTTAATCATTGCTGACTTGAATTAACCTGATTTTGATTTTTGCAGTGTTCTTGCAGTTGCTTACTTGAAAATCTTTTTAGCTTGACTGATCTAATTAATTAATACCTTTATGTACTTCTTTTCTTATCGAATAATTGTTGCTTATCTCTTAAATTTGCATCCAAGCCAACGTTCTTGGTGTTTTGCATTCCATATTAGATCTAATCTTTATCTGCTGCAATCTTGCAGTTACCAAGCTCTGCTCTCATGGGCCGAGCAAGTCGATCATCAAGGCAAGCTGCTGCTGTTTCAACCAGTCGTGATATGTTCATTGGAAATGAGACTGATCCCCAACGCTCGCGCACAACTGATGCAAGCCCCGGAACCATGCATAAAATATCAAGTGGGCAAAGGAGTCCTCCTCGTGGAACTGCAGCAGCAGCAGACCCCAGGCGATCATCAACAACCAGAAATGCTACGCAAATGAAGGCCTATGAAACCACCCTCAAGGGAATTGAGAGCCTGAATTTTGACAGTGATGAGAAGGTTCATTATTAGTTGCTAAGCACTGCAATATTGTAAATCGTGAAGCTGGTGTGCTGTTATGTCTGCAATTGGATGGTCTATCCTATGGAGTTGAGTTCTGGAAGTTGTGATTGGAGCCCTTATAGCTACAGATTTCATTTTGTATGATCAGGGCGTCTGCTGATTATGCAGAAAAAGGGTCTGGGAAGGTGAAGGTCTCAAATTAGAAGGCTCCTTGCACAGATGTTGGGTGTGTTGATGCGCGGTGCCCCGTTTCTGTTCTCCAGATATTCTATATAGCTTAACCTATTTCTGCTGTCTCATTGTTCACTTGAGCCATTATTTTCACGTGTTCCTTCGATTCATAAGTTTAAAACTTGAAGCCACTGTAAATTGGGCGTTGTATTCATGTTACTCTCAGTTTTCAAAGCTTTAGTAGTCCTAGAAGGCTGAAGAACAAATGTGGGCAACTTGAATGTTTGGTCTGGGGCTTCTTTCCAACTTAGGTTGTGGCCTCAAACTTGCTTTTAATATTTTATCCTGGGTTTTACCTAAGCTTTGGGGGATCTCTCTCTCTCTCTCTCTCTCTCTCTCTCTCTCTCTCTCTTCCCTCCCCACCCCCTCTTTTATCTGTCTCACAATGAAATGGGATTTGATTGAAGTTTTATTATAATTCTTTTATAAATATGGGTTCAATTGGAAATTGAATTTCGTTTCTATCAAGCATATATAAAACGTGTGGCAGATTCGGTTAGTTTTTTCCTTGAGAATTGGAAATTAATTTTGATCGACAGTTTTGACAATATTTTTTTATGATTCAATTCGTTTTCATGTTTGATTTTAATTTGATAGGGCTTTAATTTTAATATGAAGAAAAGAAGGTTTTTGTATGTTTGCCCATCCCAGTTATCACTGAAACACTTGTTTGCATGGCTACCACACTTGTGGAAGAATAGAGAATGTTAAGTGAAAAAAGAATTCTCTCTTGCTGTGATGAATTTTGAGTGGATGAAGAGCCAAATACAGATGGGGAAGAATTCTTGGTACCTTAGAATTAGCTATTAAAAAAAAATCATAACAAAAATCTTTTAAGAAAAATAGGGAGAAAAATTCTCAAGGACCTTTCCAAGTAATTAAGCATCAATTCTCCTAATCAATCAAAACCCAGTTGCTGTTTCAAAAGCAGCAGTAGCAGTAAACCCTTTCCCGATCGACAATGCACTCCTCAGATTGCAAAGAAGCTATAAGAGATCCCAACGCTGTTGATTCAAAAGAATTGGGAAAAAACAAAATTGGAATGGAAAGGTGTAACTAAGGGCTATAGTAGTACTAGTATGCATGATCCGTCAAAATCCTTAACTAAGTGGGACCACTTACATGGACGTGGTGGTGGTGGTGGTGGTTAAAAGGTAAGAGAGCAGGCGGAAGGTGGAGGTTTCTAAGTGGCTGAGATTGGGGTAAGCCTAAGTAGATAAGATGAGAGGTGAGACCAAGCGAAAAAGAAAACTAAAAGCTCCATGGTGGTTAGATCCTATATCAGTCCGAACGACTGATAATAGTCGTGAATGGATGTACGTGGATTTGTATGTCACTAATTAAAAAGATTTATTAAAATTATCATGATTTTAATACAAATTAAATAATTATAATTTACGTATTGAAATAAAAAATGAGTGGAGAATCTATAAATAAATGTGAGAAGAGGGAAAGTAACTTTTCTTTTTTTAGGAGGTTAAGATAGTGAAAATCGATTTTAATTTATTATATGAGTAAATGTATTTTTTTTTTATTTACTAGATTAAGCAATAAATTTGTTTGAGAAAATGAGGGTCTATGGAGGTAAAAGTAAAAGAAGGTAAATTCTTTATCAACTCTTTTTAAGTTTCTTTATATCTTCACCTCTTCTCAAATATTAATATTTCACACTTTTCAAACAAAAAATATATACATTACGCTCCTTATTCTTTATTTTTCTTTAATTAATTGTCCTTTTCTCACTCTATCCAAATAAAATACAAATAAATTGAGAAAGAAACAAGAGGAAGAAACGGAGAGAGAGGCTTCTATTTAAGGGTATTTATGTAATTTTAACGCATAATAAACCACTCCTCCTTTGTAATAATGAGTTTGCAGGTTATTAGTTGATTTAACATGTCCAAACTTATAAACATTCAAATGAGTATTGTCTCTTGCATAAAACTAAAACTCTCAACTGCAATGATATGCTAATTGCAAAAAAACTCTCAAAACCAGCAGAGCAGCAACACAAATGAAGGAATAGGACGATGCTCCCTGTTTATGGAAACTATCATTTTACTGTTAAATGAAAGCCAAGAGACATAATACGATTGCATTCTCAAAAAAGACCACGAAGAAGAAGAAAAACATAGTATCAACCATTGATTTTATTCACAAGACTCATCAAATGAAAATGGACTAGACAGCAAAGAAACATAGTATAGAAATTGTGTTCCACAGTCCTCTCCCCTTTTGCTATACATGGAGGATATCACCTTCAGAATAAAAATTTACCGAGTAACTGAAAATAAAACTATGCATCCAGATTCACAAACTCGAAGCCAGCTGCAACTTATAAAAGGTAGACCAAATAATTTTCTGCCTTAAGCATGTTGAATTTCCTGATAAATGTCCTTCAAGTAGAACATATCTTTAGATTTGGTCATGTCCTGGATAGTACAAGGACTCCTAAATTCCACTAGGATGCAGTCATGCAGATGGAGGTCTACCAGTCTGCTACTCGTTTTCTATATCAATCCACCGGATAAAGTTTACAGAATTAATAAATGAAAAAATACCTTCGAAATTAAACCAGCCTAGTCCAATAAACCGCCGCATTGAAGGGACGCCTTCATAAAACCACCTGCAGCTATATTATGCAGTCCTACGAGATAAATTATAGCCATACAAAAATTTACCTCCTGAGAATTCTAGAAAAGCTGCAAACACTGCCGCATAAGGTGAAGCTGTAGTAAACAAGCAATGATTCTGAGGCTTTCTCTGCTTAGTTCATACCAAGTTTCCACAATATACCCCTTAAAACTTCAGCTTCATATTAGAAAGTGATTTCAATCTGACGTTTATGAATATAATACACGCCTTACAAATTGTTTAACGAGAAATAGAGAAGGTCAATTATCCAGTTTCTGCAAAATGATCCTCATAGCCTTAATCTCCCGAAATACATTTACTGATCACTGACATTTATGGCAGTGACAAAGATGCAAAGTTACTTATGTGGAAATTTCTTTGAGTAATGTAGGAGGCCACATCCTCTGCATTGGTTTCGACGAGAGAAATGCTCAGGTCAGTCACTTTTTCAGGTGATTGTCCAACACTCTCCACTCTATTGGTTGAAAAGTGATTGTCCATAGCATTTTTCTCAAAAATGCTCACCAAAGCATGTCTTATCTAATTACACTCCATGTGTTCTACCCGAATCCCAGGAAACTATTATGAAAAACAAGGATGCCAATTGCCAGTTTTTTTCTATTTTACTGTGTAGGAGGCTAGAATCCAATTTGTTTTACATAAACAGTACATGCTTGATAAAGAGGTAATGATACAAATACGGGCATTTAATTCAATGAATCCTCAGCAGCATTCAGATGCACACTGTAAATTGAGAAATCCCAAGTAGAGAAACAAAATTACAATTCTATAACCTCAATGTCAAACCTAAACTCAATGATACAAGTATGGCAATCCAGGAAAATAGTTTCCCAACTATATTCATATCACAATCTATCCATCCCAAAACATGTCAACACAATCATGGAAGAATAAATAAGAATATTCGGATACCCAAATTAGAGCGAAGAATTATTCATTATCGCAATTAATTGAAGAACTTTGATACTATAAAGCTATCATACACTTAAAACAGCAACACAGCACAATACACAACTTAGAAGCCAAACAAACAGAAAAGAGAGGATAACAGAACAGAGGTCAAGATTCAGCAGTCACCACCAGCCGTTAACAGCTCTAGAGTACCTTTCCTTGAGCCACCTAAAACTCTTCTTGAAAGACCCTTTAACTTTCCCTTCTACAGTGTAAAGCTTATAGCTAGCAACTCTCTTCTTTCTTTGCAGCTCCGGATCGTTCAAACTCCAGGCTTTGGAAATAGACCCATTTGCGGACTTGCCCTTTTTGAATTTGAAATCGTTACTGCCCATCTGGGTTTGAATCTGGGATTGAGTTGGGTAGACGGAGGATGCGTAGGAGGCACTGTAGCATCTGAGATCTTGCATGTTACTGCCGCCTGAAAAAGAAGAGGGACCCAGCGCTCCATTACCATGGTGACGTTGTATTTGCATTCTTCCATCGCCATATGACCTGGATCTGAGATCTTCCATTGAAGAATTTTGTGCCTCAGAGATCACTTCTTCTCTATCTAGAGCTCCAGTTTCTGTACAATGAAGCTTTTAGGTTGCTATCAATTTTTCAATCGGCTTTTGATTCGAAGGCGCTGACCGCGGAAACATGTGGCCTCGGTCGCATTTTGCGTACCAGGACAAACTTTTTGTATCCAGTGTGGATGCTACCACAGCAAGCTTTTGACTTTATGCCTCTTTTCGTTTACTTTTTTAACTACTTAAATTATTACTAAAACATGGTGAATTGTGTAAAGAAATGAAGAGATTAAATTTTATTAAATATTAAAAATATTTTGAAAAATTTTTTAAAAATAAAATAAAATAAAATTAAATACGGTTATGTATATATATTTATTTCTTTTGTGTTGTCCTTTTGAGTTTCAGCTTGGAGCTTAAAGGGGAGGGAAACTAGAGATTTGCAATTGCTGCTATCATTCCAAGTTGTTGTCTATTTATGCTGGGTAGCTTAGTTGTGCCAGGTACCTTGGGCTTGTGTGCGGTCCAACTAGAGATGATGTGACCCTAAAAGCTATAAGCCAGTGAGAGAGCATTCCGTACTGAACCACGAATTTCCGAGCAACCCATAGGAAAAAAAAAAAAAAAAAGAAACAGTAAAATAAAGGACAAGCAGGCAGCAGGGACTCAAAAGGGAAGGAAAGAAAGAAGAAAGGGAATGAAGAAGAAAGGACGCATGCGTACAAGAGGATCTGAACTGCATTTTTCCTCTTTGTTTTTTCAGTAAAGTTGGTGACACAAGACTTGGGCCTTTATATTATATAAATTATGCTTTATTTCGTAAATTTCACTGTTGATCAATACTTTTAAAATTCAATATTATATTTTTATTTCGTTTAAATTAGAAATTTTTTTATTTTAAAATTAATTAAAAATAAAAAAAATATTTAAAATTTTAAGAACACTCTTATTATGTATAAAAATACTTTTTTTTTTCTTTCAACATTTAATAAATTTTAAATACTTTTATTCATAAATTATCAGTTATTAATATATTTTAATCTTTGTAATATATAAAAAAAATTTAAATATCCAGAATTACAATAAAACCCCCTTTTTGTACTTTAACCAAAAAGATTTTTCATTATACTTCAACTATGTTGGACACCATCAATATTGCACACTATACAAATTATTCTCTATTCACAAAATTAGCTTAAGAATTAAAAAGTATAACCATCGAGAAATTAACTCAATAAATAAAAAGAGGAAACAAAAATAAATTAAATCATACAAATGCATTCAACGGTAATTTCAGTAGCGTTGACTCTAAAATTTAGCTTAAAACAAATGGGTATGAGTTAATAAGGATGTGAATAGTTTTTTTGGTACATGGATGAGGGAATTTAGATGTCCATCTTCTTTTTTTCCTTAAATCTCTCGTAGTTCTTATTATTTTCATTCTCTCACTCTATTAACTTCTCGAACAATATTGTATTCTCATACTAATTTTCAAGTGAAAAGAGTTGAGGAATTGCAATTAGGTGTCAGTGAAAGTTGGTGATTTTAATAAGTTCATATCAATGAAGTTAAAGAGTTTTGCATTAAGTGTTAAAAGTTAATGTGGTTTGGATATAGAGTTTACGGTGGTTTGTATTTACGTGGGTATGTGAATTTTATTACTTTTCAATCACTATCACCTATTTTTAATTATAAAATAATGGAATTGTTTAAAATTATCATTTTAGAATGGAAAGGGAGAAGATAGATGAATATTTTGATAATTTTATATTAGATTAACAGAAAATTGATAGACATATAGTCGGAAAAATTTTAAATTGGATAAATATAAAATTTAAAGACTTAACTGTTTAATTTTAAAAATAAAAAGAGCGATTCATTGAATATATTAAAAATAAGAAATAAAAGTATAATTTATCTTATAATATTATAATATAAGTAGCAGTGAAGTGTCTTGAGAAAAAAATTTTAATAAATATTTTTGATTAATGTTATTAATACAAAATCTAAAGCTATTATTTTAAATAATGTTTATATTATACTAAAAAACATCATCTTAATTAATCTTTTTTTTTTTATAAAAATATTAATAAATAAAATCATTCCCATCATATAAAAATAACTTATATGGGAAATATATATGGGAAATAAATATAGTTGATATACCACCAATCAAATTGGCATATTAATTAATTTTATCTTTGTATGAATCTTAGACCTCATTTATTTTAGAAAAACTTATATCTTATTTAATTAGAATAATTCAGGTCTTGTTTAGTTGGGATAATTCAATTAAGTAACTTCAAACTTTTAGAAATCACTAAAATTGTATTTGTTTAGTTGTCATTTTTACTTAATTTCATGGAAAGTTGAGTTTAGTTGTCATTTTTACTTAATTTCATGGAAAGTTGAGAGCACTTCTTCTCTTGATAGGTGTTTCCCACCTAATTAAGTTAATTTTTTTTTTTCAAAAAACAGAGGACTGAGAATTGAAATAATAGAATTTAAAATCTCTCAAATTTACTGGAATGCACTTTAGCTAATTCATTTTCTTAAAAGTGTGAAAACACCGTTTGTTTGATTGGTTATATTTATCAACTTCTCAAGACATTATTAACTTTACTTACCTCTCCGTATAGTAGACGAATTAGCCACCCTAATCCAAGTAGAGGTATTGAGGACATTCCCTCATCATCTCTATTAATGTTGTTCTATTATTAATATTTTTTATTTTGTAATTTCATTTAGATTTTTCTTTTTTCGTTCTTCCCTCTACCTTTAAATTTGTTAATGATTTATTTCTATTGTTAAAATTAAATTCCACTGCACTTTTAAATGTTTCTGATGTAATTTATAAGTGTTTGTGCTGCAATTGTTTAAGTGATTTTGCTGTAATTTCTTATTTACACGTCTATCAATGTTGCTTTAATTTTAAAGAAATTCAGCTACTATACTTTATCAGATTTTAGACCGTGAATAGTTGGGACTTCTAATTACTTCTCTTTTTTTTTTTTTAATGGAAAAAAATTAAATATTTGTGAGAAAAAATAATTAAAAGGATAAATAATACAATATAAAAAGAGAAAAAATAATTTTATTATTTTATTATTAGACCTTTTAATTAATTTAAAATTGCTATGAGTTCACAAATTTAACCGTTGGACATGATTTATTACTCTACTTATACACTGCACTCAACAGCCTACTACAACTTCTCAAATAAGATACCCTTCCACTTTATTTTATCTTTACTTAATTTATAAAGTATATTGTTGATTATTATATTATTAAAAAATTACACGTTACTTGCTATGTGATTTGAGTGTTAAACATTATAAAATGTGTTATATTGAATTAATTAGTATTGATATTAGAGTAGGAGTAGGGGTAAGGTATTTATATTATTTATATTATTAACTTTTATTAAAATAATTTTACTTATTAGAAATTTAAAATACTAATCAAATAAATTAAAACATACTTCATAGTTTAATTACTACTCAATAAAATAAATTACTTAAGAAATAAGTAATTTTAAATTAAACAAGGCCTTATATTTCATTAGATGACGCATCACATGCCTCGTCGTTGTCAATTTCAGGTAACTATGAGTGGGAACGTTGGGACCTCAGCCATGTACCACTCTTTGAAAGCGTTGGATAATTATTAGTACAATGCCTAAAGGCTGAAGTTCCCAAAGTTGGAGCCACTGAATGGTGTGGAGGCAAGATAAGATCCTTTTGCATGCTTATGGGCAGCTTCTGGATTTCTTCCAGGAGCTGCTTCACTTTTGCTTTTGCCTTTGCCTCTGCCTTTGTGGTTTGGGGTTGTCTTTACAAAGGGAAGTACTCTTGTCCTACATTTGAGCCGTCGTGTTTGGAGTTTGGACCAGCCTTAGTTTCTTATTATAGAGGCTTGGCATTGTCTTCTTTTGAGCTAGGTGAATTGTCTATGTAAAGACCATTTTCTGTTTTATGGCTCTGGGCCTTGCATTCCTTGGGCCACTCTATTGTCAGTGATTCTTCTCTTCTGACAATATCTTTTGATCCTAATAACCTCAAAAACACTTAAGCTAAAGCCAATTGAATCCAACTCCTGACAAAATTTAGCAGGTGTTAAACGTGAACAAATCATTAAAAAAGAAGAATTTTATATTATAGAAAAAACAAATTTAATATTACCTAACATTCTTTCCCCACCATTATTGCAGCTGAAGCGTATTGAAGCTTTGACTTGGGTCGGTCCATTGACGCCCTACGAGAAGTTGCAAGACCAAGCTACTCAACCCATCACGCGATTCTACTTCCCCGTTAGAAGTGTCATTGCTTCCCTCTTCTCATCTGGCAACACTTTATCAACTTCTGCATATTTCCTCCATCAGTCAGCGTAGAGACCCATTTCATTTTAGTTCGATTCATCTTTCAACTCACCATCACACCCATCTCAAACAAAATTGGCTTCTTCTCTCACATATCTTTTTTGTAGGATAAACCCCAGCTGCAGCAAAATTGTTGATGAACATATACAGAACTACGCTTTCCTTTTTTTTATGTTCTGTTTATTTCCTCTCCTTTTTTTCCCGGAAATTTGCCGTTCATTGAAGTTTTGGTTCACGGACTATGCTTAGTCTAAAACTAAGTCGAGATGGAATATTGCAAATAGAAGGGATTGAAGTGGTATATAACTTAGAGATGCTGGTCCAATCAAAATACGTCTCTAATACCACTGGTGAACACAGATCGGAGGAGGGAGGAAAAGATCCCAGGCGAAATTGAATTATTCATCCAAAATGCTGGAATTCACTTTCTATTGTCACCAAAATACTGAAAATTACTTCATGAAACCACAAAAACAATAAAAGAAACAACATGGATTGGAGTTGGACATGGCAGCAATCTTTTGAGAAAAATTGATGACATTCAGCAGGATTGTCTAACATATTAGCTCTTTTGACAAAATCTCTTAACATATGATATCAGGAAAAAAACATACAGAAGGGCAGAACATTTACACATTTACAATTTTCCACTAATATTTAACAGTCTTTGAATATAAGACACCAGTCCATGAGAGAGATTATACTTCCAAAATATGCTTCTACATTAATTGCATTAGCAATCAATCTCCTCTATGGCTGTATCAAAGGATCATGATGACATCAGTATGGCAGTCAAGTCTCTGCAAAATATGTTGAAGTGACCAACCCCGGAAAAATTGATATCTTCCACACGCACAATGAGTCAGTTTCATATTGATTCAGTGCTACCTTTCCGATTCATCAGGTCATGGTAATACAATAGCACACACATAGGTTGACCAAGTATGCAGAAAATGAACCAGAAGATCATATTTCCCACCTGTCCAATTCAAAGCATCAGATCATGTCATCCCCACTTAGGCCTTCCACAAGTTGGAATGTCAGCATCTCAAATCCAGCTTTATATAGTTTGTTATTTTAACTTCAGGTCTTGTATGAATCTCGGTAATAGAAGTTGGTGATGACAAGATGACTAAGCTAAAATAAGCAAAGAAATAGATGTGAAAAAAGTAGACATACCATTGAACTTCTGAACTTGTTTTGGAGATAACTTGTTATCACGACCAAAGGAATCTGATTAGAACAGGCAAAGCAACAGAGTTTCATTCACATGTCCTGCATAATGTTAATACACTCTAGCGTAAACTATTTTTTTTTCTTTTATATTTTCTACATCTAGCAAGAGGCTCCTTGTTATATAATATTGGATGGCCAGAACAATCCTGTTAAAAATCCCCATTCCAGTAAGACTTCAATTTTGGATCCTAGTACAGTAATATTGCACTCAAATTATAATGATATCCACAATAAAATAAAATTAAAATACTTGAATTGATTACCTGAAACATTATTCCAATAAAAGCCCAGAGCTTGAACATGTGGCAGGGAACGGCAATGCACAACTGTTAAATGATATTGCACGCCAGTGTTAGCATAAAATGTAATTAGAGCAAGAAACTTAAGAGGAAAAGGCATAACAATGCGGTGCTAGTGCAAGCAGGTAACTACAAAACTCTTGACCATCAATTGAACTTTGAACGTAAAGGCTCAGAACATGACAGTTTATGCATGACTTAAATCCATTCATCATCTCAATGTCATGATAGAATGTAATCACAAAATGTTTTACAAATGCTTTTCCTCCAAAGCCCTATTCTCCATGAGAGGTTCAGAGGCTCAGTCCAATCCCTCAACTTTGTGTGCATTTTCAATTTAGTCACTCAACTTCATTTTCTTTCTTAAAGCTCCTCCAACTTTTATTTGACTATCATTAACATCCTTATCACATGCTATTGTAGGTTTCTAGATTGATATAAATTAAAAATTGTTTTTACTCTACTCCACTCTCTCCTAATAAAAAGTCTTTTATTATTTTTACTAACTATTAAATATATACTTTTAATCCTTTAAGTACTATTAAATATTTTTAATAGTTAATTTATTAATCTTTTACTTTTGATATCCATTTATTTTTATAAATTAAATATTAAAAAGAAATAGAATAAATATTAACTGCATAGTAATAATTCATAAATTTTATGAAGAATTTTTACAAATATAATTATTTCTAATTTTATACTTTATTAGATATTGTTATTGATCTTAAAAGTAATGATAATAATTCACTATTATGAAAAATAATTTAAGTCCTGTATCTAATTAAAAATTATTTAATGATTTCAAAAAAATGTAATAAATGATGAAATGAATAGGAGAATAATTAAAAAAATAATCTCCTTCTCATTTATATATTCATTTAAACATCTAATTTTTTAATGAGAGAGAGAAGAGAGAGAAATGAAATTGGGTGAGAGATGAGAGGGAAGAAAAAATAAATTTTCAATTGTGGTAACTTGTGAACCTTTCATATAACAAGGACTTCAATGATACTTAAATTGAAGTTGAAGGAACTCTAAGTAAGAATTAAAATTGAGCCATCATATTGAAAATATACTCCAAGTAGAAGGACTACAAGTGAAAATTAGCGTAAAATGAAAAATAGAATATTGCCAAATAGAAATGATGCCCAGAATACCTCGTGAAATACAGCTGAAACGAAAAACACAATAATTATGGCTATGCCCTGCATCATTGAAAAAAGATAGCAAGCAACAACCAACAATATGGTTAATTAGCAGAAGTTGGAAAGAGGAAGAATTACCCAAAAAAATAAAAAGAAAGATTCTAAAAAAGAATACTCAATGAAGAAAGATACTCTATGCATTATGTATTTTGGAGGCATATGGCACACAATAAAGCTCCCAAAGGAAAAATATGAAAAGATGATAAATGCAGAATACAAAGTCTATTGCACTTTAAGGTGAGAACCAGAGTTACCTTTGGTACTTTATGCCGTAAGCAGGGAAAGTAGATATGACGAACCATCCACTTATGAACAGG
The DNA here is from genome assembly GCF_001659605.2 of Manihot esculenta. Lineage (NCBI taxonomy): Eukaryota > Viridiplantae > Streptophyta > Magnoliopsida > Malpighiales > Euphorbiaceae > Manihot > Manihot esculenta. The sequence continues at coordinate 30,584,637 of NC_035176.2, read as the reverse complement.
CTGTGATAAGTAAGAATTTCATCAGTAACAAATAGACCAACCTTCTGCATGTGTATTTGTGTCTGTCTTTATACATGTGCATGGGTGGATACACAGGCACAGAGACATGTGTGCTCACTCCTTTCTGAAACACCAGCTTATTGGGTATTCATTATCACAAATTGAATAGAAAGTGAAAGAAAACAGCATGAACAAAGCGATATGCATAATTCAGAAGCTGGCACATGGAAACACTGTCCAAACTTCAATATTTTTTTGCCTTCATGATTGAACAGTCAGGGTACGTAAACAGGACAATAAATCAGAGCTAGATCTCTTTTTTCCAGGTTTTAAAGTTCTTCAGTTCCCCCCCCCCCTCACATCTCAGAAGTAGTCGCAATACAGCAGGTTGCAGCGCAAAACAAACCACCTAACCCACAAACAGCACCAATATAAACAAATTTTACAGTTTCCCCCTTATTTCGCTGCGCAATTTAAACAACTTCATGGGCTTATCATATTAGAGTTCCAATACCAACTAAAAAGCATGAAACAGATTTCAAACAAGAAATGTCATGTCTGAACTCTGAACATAAAATGAATCAATGTGTTATATCAGGCTACATATCTGAGAACAGCTAACCCGGAAAGAGAAAAAAAAGCCCCAAAGATGCAAATCCCGCAAGAACCTTACATATAGTGAAGATAAAGAACATGTACTATGATTTCAGGTAGAAAAAAAACATACCATATTCCACATTCTCCAATACTGATGATAGCCACAAATCCGAAGACGCATATGACAACATTTACGAGTCAAGATAAGTGAATGATTAGAGAGATATACAAGAAGAAAAAATTACCCAAATTTATAGAACTTTTACCTCATCGACTGTTCTTGCATTCCACCAATCTTTATAGAACTCTCGATCACCAAAGCGAAGGAGCTCGGCAAGTATATTTAACCTGTATTGCATATGTAGGCATAATGTACCTCAAAACTTGTGTTTTTATCAAAAGAATAAACGCTTGTATAAGAGATAACCTTACTCTATGGTTCTCTCTCATATCAAAAGACCAAGAATTTTCTCCAAATGCTACAAATATATCAAACTAACATAGCTCTAATGGAATTTCCAAAGTAATAGATAATCACACAATTCAATTTAGTGGTTAGGTAGAACAAAATTAAAGGAATGTTCATTTGAAAGTGTCATAAGTACATTTGCTAAATATCTAAAAAATTATTAGAACCATCAAGATGTAGAAATGAGCCAAACATAGAACTGGTTGATTAAAGCAAATTTACCACAATTACAAACTAGTACATAAAACAGATGAGGTAAACATAAATAAAGCAGTTAGTCTACAATGATTTTCATAACCTTAGCAGAAACAATTATTAAAAACATCTCAAACGAAGGATAAAAATACTTTGTGACATTTGTTAGGGGGGAAAAGAAAAGAGCTCACCATAGGTGAAAAAAGCAGTAGAACATGCAGAGCCACACATATAAATTTGGAACTGAAAGCTTCAAAACTCTCTCAATGGCATATAAGAGGTCCCCTTTTAGAGGATGTTGTGAATTCTGGACAATAGGATTGATATACTGCAGATTATGCCCACAATGACGTTAAGAATGCATGTCCCAAATTCCCAAAACAGCAGAAACAATATGTAAATCTTTAAACATAAAGTTCTTACTTGTTCTATGATGAATCCCATAAATCCTGTAAAAATTATTAACTTGACAAATTGACGAACCACCCAACCCTTCCGAATAGAAGCTGTGCGAGGATAACTTGGCTACAATGACAAACCACAGGTTCAGAGAATCATAACAAGATCAGGACATACACAGTCTGAAAGCAGGCTAGCGAACAAAGTTCAAGTTGAGAAGAAGTATAATATATTGAAAGAACCATTTCAAATTTAGAAAATCAATGGTAAAAGGTAACTTAGCTCCTTTTTTTGTTTCTTTATGTATGACTGGAATTAATATAAATCAGTTAGATCCAAAACAGTTCAACTAAATCAAACATCATAAGCAGTAATATAAAGTGAATGAGCATTAATATATACTTGAGCTCCAAGAAATTAGTCAGCTACCTGGTAACATAATGTGGGAGCAACCATGAAGTAAACCAAACTCTTGAAGCTAACATCATGAGAATAAACTGCATTCAGAGTATTGGGTAGTGTATCCCCCTGTCATAAACCACATTGAATGAGAAAGGCTCCCTGGTTGGTTATCATAGCAGAAGATGAAAAACCCATCCAAGCTAAAGAATTTTTCTCCCTTGATTTGGTGTCACATGGGAAAAATTATTTGTAATTACAATTTAGAATGGTTTGATGAAGCTACGGAAGCAAACTCAATAAGCAGAAACACCGTAGTGCAAATATTGCATGCTCTTTTAGGCCCATATTTCTCAATTACCACTACAACCCCTAATAGGCAATATGATACATTTTACATGTGAAATCTAGTAAAGAAAACATAACTATCTCTCAAGGGCATATATCAATAAATTCTACAAAAGAGTACAATCTCACCTTATCAACTGAATTGGCAAGAGCTCTCATATCATAGTTTGTATGTGCATAAGATACCAATTTCAACCACACAATACAAGCAAAGAGCATCAATGTGACACCAGATAAAACAGCAGATTCACAACTGAAAAGATTAGTAAAAGAATAATTGAGAATGTTAGCCTCCTTGAAAATAGCCCAAAGAAAAATGAATTTAGCTATTAGGAATGCCTCACATCAGTACAAGTAAATTACCCTGAAACCCTTTCTAGCATTGCCACCAGTATTTGGGTAGAACAAGCCATGTAATGTAGGCAACTCCGATGACTAAACCATATATATTTCCATGACTTTCAATTGTTTAGTCAATATGTTTATATGCTTTCACGGGAATTTCTAATACTTCAAACAATTTTTTTTTGACACCATTAAAGTTTGGAAAAATAATTACTTGGTCGTTGGTTGGGTATTTGGTTTTGAAAAATACATTAAAATGTCCCCGACATTTTAAAAAGTCTACGAATTAATCACTTCGTTAATTTAGCCATCAAGTATTTTACTAGTCCCTATAGTTTTGAAGAACTCATTAGTTAATTTCTCAGATTTTTAAAAAGTCTACTAATTAGTCCCTCTGTATCAGGAGTATTTTAAACTTTTAACGGCTGAATGAATCTCCGACTTCAAAACAGAGGGACCAACTAATGAGTTTCCCTATAGCATAGGGTTTAAAAAGTAAATTTTCCTTAAAATTATTCTATCTATGCAAGTATAGTTTTTCAGTGAATCTAATTTTTAGCAGCAATTATGCTGTGTAGTGTGATTATTTATTTTATTTTCATAAAACAAAAAATAAATTTAATTATCAGAAAATATAGATGCTCTCAACATTTTGAAATATTATAAATAACAGCCACAAATGGATGAATTTTTGCAGCAGCAGCAACAGAAAAAGAAAAGTAAAAACCTGAGGATCACAGAAACAGGGTATAGAACTGCTGCTGAGGTGATGAGCACGTGAAAGAAAACAACAATCTGCAACGTTCAAATTTAAGTTAATTTTCCAGTTCCAAATGGCAATGACACAACAGACCACTATATTATTTTATTGGAAGAATTTTAGTAAAGCCCAGCTCTATTATAAGTAATGCACAAAATAACCGGAAAGGAAACACTTACTGGTTCAGATATATATTTTCGATACGCCAACTTCTCCACTAGATAGGCAGCAAGAGAGAGAATTGGAAGAGTAAGACTGCAATAGAAGCCATAATTCAGAGAATCGTTGTATTTTTGGTGTCAACTATTAACCAGTACCCAGAACACTCAAACAGATTATGCACAAAGAAATTCCTTCTCGATCAAATTTGGATTGGATAAAAAGCTTTAAAGATATGTTACCAGCACATAAGAAGGGGCCAATCTCTCAAGGACCTTGAACTAAACCAAAACCCAGTCTTAATTAACCAACCATACTGCAAAAATAACAAATGGATAAGCCACTTTATCCCATAAATTGTAAGAGGACATTTTCATAGATAATTTCATATAACAAGGATACCAACTTAGGCCTTGAAAACAAACAAGAAAAAGAATGAGAAAAGACGAATAAGACAGGAAGCAAATGTACTGATTCGTCCTTCAACTGAAGTTACTGAACTATAAAGTGAGAATAAAAAAGATAAACCTTCATTATATTTTCGATGATGAGCCTGCTGTTAACAGCAACAAGCACTACTATGCAGAGGTTAAAGAGACCTGCATGACTCTGACATAAAATAATACTTCATTAATTACTTCATTAATTAAGCATTCAGCATCTATCATAAAACACAATGTAAACGTGAAAGCACTTCTAAAGGTCCCTTTCATGCCACCGCCACAAACTGTTTATCCAAACCCCAACACTAGCTTAAAATTAATGGAATGGCCCCAACACCGTAACTTCACCAGCTTAGTAAAATAAAGGAATTCGCTACCAACCTGCCTAAGACAATCAACTCTGGAGCCAAAATATAATCTAAACAAATACAAACGAATTTTCACTAACCGTATAACAATGAAAAATAAATTAATAAATAACAACAACGACGAATTCCAAAGCCACTTGAATTTACGCACACGTTATGCATATAATGAATAATAAGAAGAGTAACAAGTAAATGCATCCGTTTACACGGTCCTTACTTGTTTAAATATTAAATCAGAGCTAAGTGGACTCTCCTTGAGCACCCGATGAGCCGGCACTGATGGCCGATACGTAAATTTAATATCCGACCGCCCACGATTCTCACGATTTTCAACTCTATCCTTGTCGTGGCCATAACCTTTTCCATTACTTCTCAAAGCATCCGATTCCTCCATAGGTTCTGGATCCATCATCATGTCGCCTCCAACATCAGATTCCAGCTGATCAATCTTCGAAGACAATTCAGCGGCAGCTCCCGCCGAGTTGGAGGAGCTTCGCCTCCGTCGAAGGGAGAGATTAAGATCCGAGGAGGACTGAGAGATTCCAGGAGTGGCGGTTGAAGTGGAAGTCTCGGTGGAGGCAGTGACATTCTCCGGCGTGTCGAGAATCGCCATTGGAGATGAAAATAGCAGAGATGGATAATTCTAGAGGAAGAGAAATGGCGCAGAAAGCATGTGCAGAATAAGAAAAAAGCGGTATTTAAAGCAAGAAGAGAATGTTGATGGAAAGAGAGGAGGAAAAGGGGAAGCGTGGCGGTGAAAGACAGGAAGAGGAGCAGAGAAAGAGGAGGACTTATATTTTATTAGATTCGGATTTTAGACTAGAAGGAACCGAAGTGACGAAATCTAGAAGATTAGCGATGAAGCCGTCTCGGTGTTTGACGTTTTAGTTGAACAATCGACAGGTAAACGCGGTGGTGATGGGGGACGTTAAGGAAAAGCAAAGAGGTGTACTGTACCCGTGTAAGAGTTAGGAAATTAAGCCGACAAAAGGATTTTTTTTTTTTTTTACGCTATTCGGTCTGATTAATTTTTATTTATTATAACAATTAAATCTTTGAAGTTTTTTTAAATTTTAAAAGTATTTTATAATTAAAATTTAAAATTGAAGTAATCGATTAAATAAGAATGGACCTGCCCTTAATAAAAAGAAAAATAGAAAATTTGACATTAATATATACTTGGATTTTTATAAGATCAATTATGATTTTAAATATGTATAAAATTTAATTTTAAATTAAATGGACGAATGTAGTGGAAATTCCTTATTGAATAATGTTATTCCTGCATTAAGGCAGGTCCTAATTCATGCAAATGGAGATTGGAACTTGATCCCCTGTGTTTGTTTTGTTTGATTTGATTTCCTTTGTATTGAAAACTGAATATAGCAATTTATAAGGCATAGAAGGAAGGCTAAATAAATGAGTAAATGGCCTTTTAAAGGAAGAGAGCAAACAAGCATGAAAATGCCTGTTTTCTATTTGAAGACCAACACCAGCGTGTTAATCTGCTTGACTCTGTTATTTTGAAAGAATTATTATTATTATGAGAGCTATTAATAATTTACATTCATATCAAACATTTTAAATTTTAAATGATAAGATTAATTTTTTTAATTTATTATAATTATAATAAAAAATTAAATCGAATTTAAAAAAATTAATTATAAATTATAAGTTCTATTAACTAATAGAATAGTTTTTAAATATATTTTATTATATTTTTTATTAATTTTATTATTTACTCACTATTTTTAATTTTGTATAATATTATAAATTTTTAAATTTTTTAAAATATGAAAAAAATAAAACTTTATAATTTAACATATAATATTTTATTAATAATATAAAATTTTAAAGATTATATTATAATTTCTTATTAATTTTTTAATTCAATTTAACTTTCAAATAAATTAAAAATGTTTAACTTTTACGTCTAAAATTTAAAATTAAAAGGTTTAATATGTATTTTTTTCACTATCCTTTATTATTATTATTATTAGTTTTTTATTATTTTTCCGATCGAGAAAAGTCTTGGCGATGTACTTGTCTGCCTGTTCGTAGATTTTGCTTTCCTGGAGTCAACGATCTAAACATGAGCTACGTCTGTGACTCAAAACTGTTTCCTTAGTTATAAAGAAACTCTTTAACAACCCTTTTTCTCTTTACAAAATCTTGGCTAAGTTATACAAGTTCTAGAACAGTCTGGAGGATTATTTTCTTTAAGGAAAAAATTTTACATAATATATATATTTATATTTTATAACGTTTACTGCACTTAAGGAAATTAATCAATCTCAATTTTAAGAAAAATTGCTTCTTCTTCTTTTTTTAAAATCTTATTAATATTTTATATACTCTACAAATTTATATATAATATTTTTTTATTAAAATTAAATAATAAAAAAATAAATTATTTTATTAGAAAATATTTTTTATTAAAAAAATTTCACAGAATCCAATATATTTTAATAAATTCACACCTTAAAATCACAAATTTATAGATAAGACATATTTATTATACATTATAGATACAAAATATATTATTTAAATATAAATTTTTAATCAAGGGATTTGTTTAATAAAACAAAATCTTAAGAATTTAATTTGTTTCAAATATAAAATATAGTAATTGGCATTATGGTTATTTTTGTTAAAATTTAGAAACTGAATATTTCAAATTGAAATAAATTTTATTTTATTTTATCTCTGCATTTTAGTTTTATTTATATATTAATATATTTTATAAGACAATCAAGTATATGCGAGATTTTATTTTATTAATAAAATAATTTTTTAATTTAAAATTTATATTTAACAAACAAATATAGTATAAGATATATAAACTTTATATTAAAAAGTGTATATTTTTATTTTATTTTAAATAATTTATAATATAGTTATTGAGATTTAATAAAATTATTTAATATTTATAAAGAATGTTGGATAAAAAAATACAAACATTTATAATAATTCACACTTGCATCACATACTTGAAATTTTAAATGATAAAATTAAATAATTTTAATTTATCATAATTATAGTAAAAAAATTAAATTAAATTAAATTTTAAAAAGTTAACAATAAATTATAATATAATCGTTAAAGTTTTATATTATTAATAAAATATATAATTTTTTAATTTAAATTTTATATTAAAATTAAATATATCTTATATTATTATATATTATAGTAAATATATTATAAATTTTTATTCTAAATAAATTTATATAAAATATCACAATGTATAATAAAAATATTTTATCAAATGCTTATATTTAATATTATAAATTATGTGTATATTTTTTATATTTTAAAAATTTCATTTTTATTAATAATATTTTAAATAAAATAAAATATTATATATTTTAAATTATAAATTTTTTTTTCATATTTTAAGAAATTTAAAAATTTATGATATTGTATAAAAATAAAAAAATTAAATAATGAGATTAAAAAAAGATATTATTATAATAAAAATATATATTTAATAACTATTTTATTAGTTAAATTGAGCGATTTAATCTTCTGAAAAATTGAAAATTTTAACTTTACTATCTAAAATTTGTAAACTATTTGTATTTTTTACACCAATAGCCCTATTTGTAATAAACATCTTTCAATTAACATTTAACTAATGATAAATTAAACAAAATAACTATTTTATTAATAAAATAAAAATTAATGACTAAAAATAAAGATAATAAATATACTTTTCTATTAATAAATGATAATTTAAACCTATTTTTTAATATCCAAATTAAAGTAATTTTCAATATTATATGAAATAAACATATTTCCTACCCCATTTGACCTCGACACAGCCTATATTATTGATCTCTTCAGCATACTTCATATCATAATGATCTAAGCATGCAAAGGTCAGATTAACCGACAATTTGTATAAAAATGTTTACATAATCCACTTGGATTTTGTCTATAGAAGTATTAAAATTGAATTGCATTACGGCAATTACAAGGCAAATTTTCGTACACAAAGAAATTAAGCCTATCAAGCAAACACATCCAGAGCATGATAATCCATCATATCTCCATTATCAGAACATGTGCAACAAAAATCCACAATGCCATATTTAGCAGCATTGCTAAATTTAAGATTTGAGAATCAAATATCACTTACTGATAGGCAGTCAAATTTAGATAGATGCTAGAACTAGACCTATAAAACAAGAATTTAAAAACGAACACAACAAATTCCAGGGATTTGTCTCTCAACTAATAATGGAATACAAAAACCTCATTAGAGAAGATCAGCAACATTTGATGGCAGCTCCTCGATCACCACATTATAGAACCTCTGGATGTCAAACAGCATCCTGTCATCATCCTTTGTCACAAAATTGATAGCAACACCTTTCCTCCCGAACCGTCCACCACGTCCAATTCGGTGGAGATAGTTCTCTGGCTGGGTAGGAAGATCATAATTTATAACAAGGGACACTTGCTGGACATCAATGCCACGAGCCAAAAGATCAGTGGTGATTAGAACACGAGATGACCCAGATCGAAATTCACGCATTATGATATCTCTTGTGTTCTGGTCCATATCACCATGAGTGGCAGAGACAGTGTGGTCTCTACTCCGCATCTTGTCCGTCAGCCAATCAACCTTACGTCTAGTGTTCACAAAAATAACACTTTGGGTAATGGCTAAGGTTTCATAGAGATCACATAGTGTCTCAAGCTTCCATTCCTCCTTCTCCACATTGACATGAAACTGCTTTATACCCTCCAAGGTGAGCTCATCACGCTTTACAAGAATCCTCACAGGTTTGTTCATAAACTTCCTTGTGATCTCTAAAGCCTCCGGTGGCATTGTGGCAGAGAACACACCAACTTGAATTTTTGATGGCAGAAGCTGAAAAATATCATAAATCTGATACAAAAGCAGGAGAAAAGAAAGGGATCAGCACAACTAATTTAACAGTAATAATACACACTAAAAACATGGTACTCATAATAGTTTGCATACTGTATAATGCATAATGCACACACAAGCAGACCTGCCAGTAAATATATTCCACACCATATATTTATGCATTTAGGAAATCTTTGTGAAAGACCAAGTGAATTCACTTTTTTTGTTTTAAAGTGCAAAATTGACACAAGTATCTGGAAGACAAAAAACAAAGGAATAAAAGAATAACCTGATCCTTGAAACCACGTGAAAGCATTTCATCTGCCTCGTCCAACACAAACATCCTGATGTAATCAGGACGAAGTGACTGTCTTCGCAGCATGTCAAATACACGGCCAGGAGTGCCAACAACAACATGCACTCCACTTGAAAGAATGCGTTGATCTTCACGGACACTGGTCCCACCAACACAGGCATGTACCTTGACACCAAGATAATCTCCAAGTGCCCGCATAACCTTTTCAATCTGTTGTGCAAGCTCCCGAGTGGGTGCCAGGACCAAGGCCTGGCACTCCACCAAACCATAATCAAGTTGTTGGAGAATACCAGAACAGAAAGTTGCAGTTTTCCCTGTTCCAGATTGAGCCTGTTGAATAACATCAAGTCCTTTGCAGAAGGGAACAATTCCTCGCTGCTGGATTGCTGAGGGCTTTTCAAAACCTATAAAAGCATAGTTAAAACTTTAAGCTTTTGACATTCCTATGAAGTAAAGGAGCAAATGAGTAGATAGTAGACGGAACACATAAATCCATTGAATTTCACGATGGCATGGATATAAAGACTTTCATGCTGCATCATTCAGTGGAAAATAAGCAGCACCATGCAGTAGATATAGGTTATCATTTTAATTATTTACCAAATTTAAAATTTAAAATGGAGCGAATTCAAGACCAAAATTATCAAACTGGTCGTTGAAGCACATTGTCTCTCTCTCTCTCTCTCTCTTCTTTTTTTTTTTTTATAAAAAAAATAGCTACACAATCTGCCTAAAATTTACTACCCCATTCCCACCTGATACAGCACCTGCCTTGTTAGGCCACTACTCAATTTCATCCCTGTACTTGATGGTAAAGGTCAATTTAGCTCATGTTTAAAGTTTTTACTCAAATTGACTTAGAGGTTTTAACTTAAGCTCAATTTAGCTAAAAAAAAAAAAGAAAATTAAGAAATTGATTTTTTTTAAATTTCTTAGCTAAATCAAGTAATTTTGTCCAAAAATCAAGAAACTGAGCTTCTCTATTTTCATCTAAATAAAAAAAAATAGCTAAAAAGATTGATTTCTGGGCTACATTAAGCTTAAATTAAAATTTCGGGCTAATTTCGATAAAAAGTTTTTAAAAAATAAGCTAAATTGTACATCTATTAAGTACACAGGTGAAATTGAACTTTTAGCCCTTTTCATTCTCATAGCATGCTCACTGAGCTTAGCGTCCAATTTTCTAAAATCAAACACAACCACTCTTACTTTTTGATTAGCAATTTATATGCTTCAGCATGAATCTTCACTACACTTAAAACCGATACAAGTGAGCCAGTGATCCTCCTATCCACCCAAGATTCATATTATTAGAGAAGAGTATTTACCTCCTCCAACCATAACTGGCTTAAAAGTTTTAAAATAATTCTAGTGTAGCTTTTGATCCCAACATGTGTACAAGTATTAAAAAATGAGCCATTACATTTGGGTCTAAAATCCCATCATCCCACTATAATTTGGTGAAGGTTTGACTTCCTAGGTATTCATACATTTTGGGCTTCAACTTGTCTTCTACAACATGAAAATTAACTTTGGCTTGAAAATATTACAATAACACGAGCGTCATCAAAAGATGAACTGGGGAAGGAAAAAGGTCAAGCAGGAGTAAAACTTCCAAATAGAGACACGTGTTTTACTTTCTCAGATTTTGTCTCTTATCCTCACATGAGGCAGGATAAAGTGGTAGAAAATAATGCAGGTTAAGGAGCATTTCTTCTGTTTTAATGATTCTTAATAAATTCAGCAATGGGCAAAGAAGGAGTGTGACCCATGTACCAAAGCACGAATAAAAAAAATCTAATGCTGCATTACAACACAATCTAAGAGAAAATACAGGTGCATAATTATTTTTACCATAAGCATAGATGCCCCTCAGAAGATTCTCTTGCAAACCCATAGAATCAAAACTATCATAAACTTCATCATAGGATGTGAAAAATTCCTCTCCTTCAGTTGTGAGTCTGTACCCATGAATTTATCAAACAAAGAAAAGTAAGTTGTGTGTTCTACTCACGAACCCAAATTTTACAGCAAAAGGAGCAGTTGCAACTTGCCAGGAACTAAAAGAACTTACAATTCATTCATTTTGGCATCATAGTGTTTCGCATCAAACTGGGATCCTTCTGGTGCTAGTCCAGCCATGACTGCAAGAACAACAGCAATTAACTCATATTGAGGGGAAAATCCAGTCATAACTTTCAAACAGAAAAAAAAAATTGTAAAATTTTATTTTTACATATGCCTCAATTTACCAATTTAATTTAGAAGAGTTCCTAAACTCTAAGGACTAAAAAAAAATCCAGAGCAATTATTCACACCAAATTCAACGACTAATCCACACCGTTATATAACAATTTACTAATCAAATAACAGAAACCAATAGTACCACAACTAAAGTAGAGTAAATACAATCATCATAGTGAAAAAACCCAGCCTTCCCCTAAAAGGCTTAATTGCATAACCATTTTTTTCGCAACATAGATTAGAAGAAAATCAAAACAAAAATGAATTGTTCCTAATCGAGAATAATAAATTCAGTTGAAAGCACTACATCCACACAAAATCCTGTTAACAGCAATTCGAAACCTCGCAGCAATTACCTCCCAAAGCAACCAATAGGTTAGCTAAAGGGAAAAAGAAGCCTACAAATCATAACGAAAAAAGCTCATCAACTGCAGCAACCATAAAAGGAAGATAACAGGATTTGGATCAAAAGTGACCGCTAGATCGAAGATAACGACGGCGGGGAAAGGAAAAGACCTGATGATCGGCGATGAGAGGATGGGCTTGAAGAAGAGAGTTTTAGCTACCTTGCTTGCTTGCTCGTTTTTGCTTGTTCGGAATTAGGATTCCCCAAACTCCTCGGATCTAAACCGTGTAGTTAAGTAAGAAAATCGATAACTTAACAACTGCAACAATAGCCAGCCAGCCCAGGGTTACATATAAAAGTTTTCCTTTTCCCGGTGTGGAGTGGATTTCCCTCTGCTTTTTCCCCTGGAAACTGAGTAGGCCAGGTGATGGATGGGCCTTCGACTTTCAAGCCCAATGCTCATTATTTTAGAAAAATTTACTATTTAATTTTATATTATAAAAAAATTATTACTTAATCATTTTATTTTAAAAAATATATTAAAATATTTTTAATATTATAAAAAATATATTAATTAATTTATCTATTAAGTATTAATTTTAATTAATAAATTTTTTAAAAATTCAAAAAATCTAATTTTTTAAAATTATATAAACTAAACAGTAATAGAGAAAAATAAATTAAACCAAATTAAAATTTTATTAAATCAAATTTTAAATATTGTATAAATAATTTGATTCACTTACTATCCAGTTTAGGTACGTAGACAAATTCCAACACTGGGGTAGGACACCGATGACACACCTAACGTATATCACGTAGTTTATGGATATTACAGAAAACTTGAGGGGCCTCACATTAATTTCCCAACGAGTTAAACAGCGAGCCAAGGGCATTGGCTAATCACTCCAAAGCCCACACGCTAAAAAACAGCTTCTTCGTAGACCCCAAAGCAAATAGGCCGCTCAAAAGCCGCCAGATCTCTTAGAATTTCTTATACCTTCCCCAATTTCTGCTGGAAAATCACTTCGATGATCTGATTGTAAGCTCATTCGTCTCTAAACCATCGCAAAATCTTTTACAGTCGTCGGGTTCTAGTTCAGTGAAACTGTGAGTTAATCTTTTGATATATAATACATGTTGTTTTAGATCTATTAGCTTTTTCGATTTTAGTATCAGTTATAAGTTCTATTGGTTATGGAATTTGTAAGGCGAGAGGAATAGATCATATGATATGAAAATTGAAAGGAGCCAAATATTTCTGTGTTCTAAGGCGAGTGGAATTAGAATAGATAGTTTAGCTTGTATTTTGATTCTTCGTAGAATTGCTCTTACCTGTTTATCTTGCTAATTTTTCATCTTTTTGGAAAAAAAAAATCCTCGGGTTCATTTTGCGACATTAACAAGTTCCTTTTTCACTTGATAGGGGATTCAGATAATCTCATTGATAGCAAGTTACTGCTGAAATTGATTTATTGACATGGGCGATAGCAATAGTAATTCGCCGCCTGGGTCTCCTAAAGAAAACCCAGATCAGGATGCTGACAAAAAACCAATTGCCAAGGATGATAGCACACTGGAAACTATAGTTCGTAGGATCCAGGACTCAATTTCCATAGGCAAGAAACACAAGTTTTGGGAAAGCCAACCAGTAGGTCAATTCAAAGACATTGGGGATGCAAGTTTGGCTGAGGGCCCGATTGAGCCTCCAACTCTATTGTCTGAAGTAAAGCAAGAACCTTACAATCTCCCTAGTCAATATGAATGGACCACTTGCGACATTGACTTGGAAGAGACTTGCACTGAGGTTTACAATCTCTTGACGAACAATTACGTCGAGGATGATGAGAACATGTTTAGATTTAATTATTCTAAGGAGTTCCTAAGGTGGGCTTTGCGCCCTCCTGGTTATTACCGAAGTTGGCACATTGGGGTCCGTGCCAAGGGTTCAAAGAAGCTCGTTGCTTTTATAACAGGTGTGCCTGCAAGGATTAGAGTGCGTGATGAAGTTGTGAAAATGGCTGAGGTCAATTTCTTGTGTGTTCATAAGAAGCTCAGGTCAAAGAGACTTGCCCCTGTCTTGATTAAGGAGGTCACCAGGAGGGTGCATTTGGAGAATATTTGGCAAGCTGCTTACACTGCTGGAGTGGTTCTTCCAACACCAATAACAACTTGTCAGTATTGGCATAGGTCTTTGAACCCAAAGAAGCTTATTGATGTTGGCTTCTCCAGGCTTGGAGCGAGAATGACCATGAGCCGCACCATAAAACTTTACAAGTTACCAGATTCACCAGCTACTCCTGGATTTAGAAAAATGGAGCTTCGTGATGTACCTGCCGTTACACGATTGCTCAGAGACTACTTGAGCCAGTTTATTGTTGCTCCAGATTTTGATGAGAATGATGTGGAGCATTGGCTTCTCCCAGCTGAGAATGTGGTTGATAGTTTCTTGGTTGAGAGCCAAGAGAATCATGAGATCACTGACTTCTGCAGCTTCTACACCCTTCCGTCATCAATACTAGGCAACCAGAATTATTCCACTTTGAAAGCTGCTTATTCATTTTATAACATTGCTACTAAGACTCCACTGCTCCAGTTGATGAATGATGCACTTATCGTTGCCAAGCAAAAGGACTTTGACGTTTTTAATGCATTAGATGTCATGCAAAACCAATCTTTCCTGAAAGAGCTGAAATTTGGACCAGGTGATGGGCAACTTCACTATTATCTTTATAATTATCGGATAAGAAATGGTATTGCACCATCAGAACTTGGGCTTGTACTCTTGTAGTTTCATGAGTCTGCATGTGTGCAGTGATCTCTGTTGATGACAAGGTATGTCAGTTGCATTTCCCCCCTTTCCTGAGCAGTTATAGCAGCAGCAGAAGAAAAGGAAAAAGAAAAAAAAAAGAGAATATGCAGTGTATTTGAGAAACAAGTCCAATGTTTTTATACGTCCAAAGTTATGGGGACATTTCAATGTTGTTTGTCATTCAAATTGTTATCTGGACACTAATGTTTTTGAGATTTTGAAAACCCTTTCCATTCTTGAGTTTTGATATCTCTCATTTTTCTCTACTATAATTCTGTGGACAATCCATGCTATAAGCAGCATGATTATTTGCTTAATTCTCTGATGTTGCGCTTGTGGCTGCAATTAATGTCTAAATCCTATTCCTGCATGTTTTTTACTTATTTTCAGTTAGCTTATGGTAATGCCTCTTTCTGTTCAAGTTTTACAAAGAAATGGCTGCGCGCTAATGAATGTGATCCTCAAATGAAACCTCAAAAGCAACTTTGAGGATTTATGCAATTTTGATGGATTTTACACAAGAATTTTGCTTGATTTCATTTCATTAGAGTTGTCAAGACCGCATATGGATGTCAGTATCATAGAACTAATTCCATCTTCTTTTTCCCCCTGTACTTCTGATTTTGTCCTATATGAATGTTTCTTTTAAGCTCTTAACTTTGTACATTAGAAATTCAGTTATCTGGGTTATCTTATTACTTCCATGGTCAACTCAATTTCTTTCAACAAATAGTAAAATATATTGATAATATACTAAGGCTTAATTGCATAGGTAATTAGTGGACATCATTAATTTTAATTGTCATATAAAAGGTACATCTTTTACTGAACTTCATAAATTTTGTCATATAAAAGTTGCGTGTATTACGGGATTTCATGGAATTATGTCCCTTCTTGGCAGGATGCATAAATAAACAAGTAAATAATCATAACTTGCATTCAATTATTTCAAGGGGAAAAAATCGCTTGGTTATATCTCTGGAAAATCTGCTCAGTTTCCATGGAAATGCGGCAATAGTATTCTATTGACCCTCGGAAGTTATTGACGCGCTCCGAACTTGAATGATTCACAATATGGTAGACTCTTAAGAGTTTTTTTTTGATAAATTTATGGTGATTAGGACTTAATAATGATTAGAATGAAATTAAAAGCCGATAACTATTTTTATGAATCAAAATATTAATATTTAGAGATTGAAAGATTTTAATTTTTAACTAACCACTATTAAAACAATTAATAATTATTAAAACAGTTAACGTCTAATAAAATATCTACCATTGCCGAATATGGCCAAGTCCTCAGTGTAGTGTTTTAAAAAGAAAGAAATTTTCTCTGTTCTTTAGAATAAGGGAGTTGCATTGTGCAAAAGGAGCCCCGCCGCCGGCATCTACAAAGGATAGCTCGAATCACAGCCTAAGGGGATGAAAGGGTCAAGTAAACTGGCCAAGTGAGTTGCCTTGTAGAAGTAGCTAGCCAATATACTACTTGCCTACTTTGTTAGCTTTTCTACTAATACAATTTAATAACAAGTCTGGAGACACAGCGGATTGATCTTTCACAACCATGAAAGTTGCTCCAGTCTCCCAACTTAATAAGAATTGTTCCTTCTGTAACCATATAAATAAGTTTCAAATCAGACTTGTACTAGCAAGGATGATCACCAACATAGCGTAGACTTGCACTTGCAAGGCAAAAAACAAAACAAAAAAGGGGAATCCGCCTCCTAAACCTAAAAGGTTTTAGCGCCGATCCTAATTTTATGTAACCATTTAAATGAAGATGCAAGTGTGAGAAAGAAAATGAGTTAGCGTCCAACTTGAGCTTTAGCTCACAACCTACCAAAAGGAAGCCTAGGACTTGTAGGCTGGAGAGCAGAAGGGGGATTAATGACTCATTGATTATATTCTGTTCGCTTTAGTTTACACTACGTTGCTTGCTCAATAGCCAGGCTTGGAATATGCAGTAAAGTCTCGTTTTGTAGTGCAAAAAGAATTAGTTAAAAACAGAGCCACCATACAACCATGACAAGATGTTGATCTGCAAATTGTTTACTCTACAAAAAAACTCACCTACTCCTATTTGAAAGATTACATGGCAATTATTACTTTAAAACTGCCCTTTCCTTTAGCTTCATCACATCTGATAAAGATGAGGAAAGATACAGTTCAAGACAATATTTACATGCACTCTACTTGAATGGGTCATCGTCCCTATCTGATAAGCATAAATCTGTATCTCAAGCCATAAGAACAATCCCACCTTGTGAACCTGTAGAGTTAATTATAAGAGTACACATTAAAAGAAAATGGAAAAGCAATGACAAAAGAAACAGGAATGTGACTTTACATTTCTCAAATATCTCTTTGGCCAATTGTAGTAGCGAATCTGTGTCCTCGGCCATCTTTGAAACCCTCTCTGCTTCTTTAACTGCTTCAGCTGCAACAAATGATTTGTTTTCTGCCTCAGCTATTCTATAGGCGGCAGCTACTGCAGCTTCTTCCATCGTACCACCAGAATTTATGCAACCTACGCTATGTAAAGGCCTAGGTTGGATAGATTTCTGTTTTGGCGTAGGTATTTTTGTCCCTGATGGGGAACTATTCTTTATCTTATAAAAATTCTGAACCTGCATTTTAAACCATTTAGTATGACCTCCAAATGCGAATTCTAGGCAAATTTATTCTCAAAGGAAATGTGTAAACTATTCCCTTCTACCTCTAGAAAATTTTGTTTCCTCGCTCCCCCATGTTATGTTTCTTCTACTAGCGTGACACATTTTCTCATGGTTCAATAAAAGTACAAACATGGATTCAAGAGATCAGTCTTATTATCAGCTGCAATTTTTTACTAGAGTCTACTCCATGTATTACATGAGACTCCTTCCCTTCTATTTGCTTACTTTTTTAGAGGAGGATGGGTGGGGCTAGCAGTTGCTGGAATAGTTTTATGTTAAAACCCCAACTCTCCACATAATTTCATCCATACACTTCATTCTCCATTTCTTTCCATGCAAAAATGGAGTCAGCAAAGCAAGGATAAAAATAATAAGTGCAACAAGTTAAAAGAATTTAGGAAACTTTATTCAGCATGTTAAACAAATGTATTTTGTGGTATAGCAAGCAGGTATCAATATCAAGACATGGCAAATTGGGAATCAAGGAAGAAGTGTAGCATCGGAATTGTTAAAGATATAAAATATTCTTGTGGCCTTCACCTACAAGCTTGAGTTTTTAGGTTGAGCGGTTTCATGACTTGATATTGAAGCCTTTCAAATCAACAAGTCCAGAATTTGAATCCTAGCTGCTTCTCCATTTATTTGTTATACATTTTTGCACAAGAAAGTAGGTTCATACTTGTTCACGCTCTAAATCTAGTGGTATTTGTGTGCGGGAGTGTGCAAGAGATATAAAACTATCATCATAGCTTTCACTCACAAACTTCAGCTTTTTTAGGTTGAGTAATTTCATGATAGTAAAGAAATGATTCACCTTTTCAAGTTTTTCCTGTGCAACCAATCTTCTTAACCTTGCACTTAATTGTCTTCTAAAATTTTGTGGCACCTCCTGCCTTTGCTGTATGAAGAATCATGGAAAGAAACAAACTTGTCATATTTCTAAAAACTCATAGAAAAAGATAATGGCACAACAATAAAATACAAGTAAACAAGATGTTATCCAGCAGAATGCACCAGCATACCCAAAAATTAGCAATGCGAGTAATTGCAATACTCTTTAAATTTCCAACCCAATAAAATCCTATTAAAATGCTTCAGTCAAGTATACTTGGATTGTAGTCTTTTCAATAATTTCACATTTCACAATTTCTAATGTGTAGTATCATTACATTTCTAGACCAATCCTTGAAGACAGAAGAATAGTAGTCTATATGCACTTCATGTCATCATTCGCTTGCATAAACTATCAAATCTGACAAAATCATGAAGCTTTAATTTCTAACCACTATACTAGCCTCGTTCCTGGTAAATCAATGGCATTGGTACAGAAGTAAAAGAACATTGTCTTGTTAGAAACTTCCTTCAGACCTCGATGTAGCTCACAATTGCACTGGTGTCCACTCCAGGTTGGCTATTCAAGGCTGAAATTGCTTCAAAGATCATTGCATTATACCTGCAAAATCAAGTAATTTGGGCAATCACATATCACAAGAAAAGGAGGAAAAGAGAAACCTAGCAAGGTCTCTACTGCATCGGCGTGCATTGGGCAACAGATAAATAACAATAGCTGCACTTATGTAGTACATTAGATTAAGCAGTGACATTATGGAATTAACCACATGACACTTTCATAAACAAAGAAAAAGTGGGGCACAGCAAGTGCAAAAGGAAATCAAGTGCATACTTTGGAGCACCTTTCCCATCTACAATGCTTGTTGAAGAATCATCAACGATGAGATCTGCCTTAATTGGAGCAGTAGAAGTAGTCTGTAGATTGGAACTAGGAATTGAAGAAGCAGCAGAAGCAGGATCATCAGATATCGCTTTTGGTTTTGCTGTCCGCGATTTTTCCCTCTGGCATTGGCCACCGGCACTGGCATTCATATTCCGCCATTTATCCTACCAAAAAAAAAATCACCATAACTAAACCTCAGAAAGCATTCTAGATACAAGCAACCGGCCATTTTTTAAGCTTCATCATTTAATACAAAGCTGCAAGAAACTCGTTTACAAAATCATCTCCCTTTTCCAATCAAGAATCCAACTACCACTCATAAACAGCTCAAGCACGCCTTCTTCAACAAAAAAGGTAAAAAATTTTCCAAACCCAGTTAGTCCATGTAGCTCAACTCTTGAAATCAGAATACGTGGTTGTAGCAAGCTCAAAAACAATCCAAGAACAGGTTGGTTTTCGATTTCCCAGATCAAAACTGAAAGAAAATCATATATTTATAGAGATGGAAAAAGAAAGAACCTTAAGATCGATGTTGGAGCGGGCAAAAAGGAAGGGATTAAATTCTGGGTCTTTCTGGATGTTTTTCCACTTGCCTGTACCGTGTTTGGCTACTCCTGCTTTTAGTGCTTCTTCTTCCTCTGAAGTCCATTTCTGTTTCGGATTTCCCATCCCTCTCCCCAACCTTAACCTTCAATCTTTCCGACCGATCAGCAAGCTTCGTTCATGGCAACTTTCTTCATGCTCTGTTTCCCAACTCCCTCGCAACGGAAACCGTTTTTATTTATGTGTCAGCCCTAGTTTTTGCAATTTGAAAAAACGACGTCGTTTCCTCTCCCCTCCAGCACGACACCGTTTCCACTTTCCGAGACGACTCGTAGCTCTTGATTAGGAAGGCCCTTTTTTCAAGTACTATGCCAATCCCACACGTCCACGTGGCAGCTTTAGGGATGACAATAGTCCAAGTCAGTTCCTCCCCTATCCCCAAGCCAAGACTCTGAGAGTCTGAGAACACAGAGAGAGAGCTAAGACTTCTCAGGTTTCAGTTTCTACAGAAAGCTCACCCCTCACACGCATAGTCTGGAGTTATCAAACCATACAAATGGCGTAAAGCTTAAACCTTTGATTCTTTTCAGAACGGAGAAAGAATAGTTTCTGGATAACATCCTTATAGAATTCCAAAATGGAGTGTATAGGAGCTCGAAATTTCACAGCAATGGCCGTGTTTTCATTCTCTGCGGGGACGTCGAGGAGGAGAACGCTGAGAACATATAGACAAGGAGGTCTTTCAAACAAACGGTGTCATTTGTATCGAGTGAGAGCAAGCAGTGCAGGCACCGATAGTTGTGTGGCCATTAAAGAAGAATTTGCTGATGAGGAAGATTATATAAAGGCCGGTGGCTCCGAGCTTGTTTATGTTCAAATGCAGCAGAATAAGGACATGGAACAACAGTCTAAACTCGCCGATAAGGTTTCTTTCTCTCTTTATCTCTTAACTGGAACGTTACCTTATTTGAAATGACTTGTCGTTTTGTTTCATTCTTCTTCTTTTTGGTGATGATGCTGTGTAGTTGCCGCCGATACCAATTGGAGATGAAGTGCTGGATTTGGTGGTTATTGGTTGCGGTCCAGCTGGTCTAGCTCTTGCTGCAGAATCAGCGAAGTTGGGATTAAGTGTTGGACTCATAGGTCCGGATCTTCCTTTTACCAATAATTATGGTGTCTGGGAGGATGAATTTAAAGGTAACTTTTTATTTCTTGCGCCTCTTGGGAATCACAATTTTAATTTCAAATCAGATAAGAAATTCTGTGTTTCTAATTTTTTAAAGGAACATTTTTGTCTGTTTGGAAACTGGAACCCTGCCCTTATTTAATAGTCTATCCATGTCTTTTTCTTATGTTAAACTTTAGTTCATGGCATGGCTACTGGAAAGTTTCAAATTACTCCATTACCTGCTTCCATTATCATCTAATAGACATTTACTTGTATTATAATTTTCAGATCTTGGACTTGAAGGATGTATTGAGCATGTCTGGCGGGATACTATAGTGTATCTTGATGATGATGATCCTATTCTGATTGGTCGTGCCTATGGACGAGTTAGTAGACATTTACTCCATGAAGAGTTGTTGAGGAGGTAGAGTAGCTGGGCTTTATTTATTTATTTGCTTGTTATTTATTTCATTTGGTGTTGTAATGTTGTATTCTGTAGATATATATAATCTGTATTGATTTCCTCTAGGTGTGTCGAGTCAGGTGTTTCATATCTTAGCTCAAAAGTGGAAAGAATTATTGAAGCCTCTGATGGTCATAGTCTGGTAGCATGTGAACGTGATATTGTTGTTTCATGCAGGTGAAATGTCATATCCTTAATTTAAGCTCTTCTCATAACAGTACACGGGTTTATTAAGTTTGAATCCTGTATCAAGTTCCTAATGTGTTATTATAGGCTTGCCACTGTTGCATCTGGGGCAGCCTCAGGGAAACTATTGCTGTATGAAGTGGGAGGTCCTCGGGTTTCTGTCCAAACAGCTTATGGTGTGGAGGTTGAGGTATGAATTAGGTTACACCAATGAAGAAATTATATAGAATACAAATTATTTACTATATGTTCTGTACTTGACTTTTTACATGTTGGAGCTGATTCTTTAGTACTAATGCTTTTGTCCTTTCTTGCCACTATTTAAATTTTTCCAAAGCACTTTTTACTTTAATACAAGAGGCAGCGCCACTCTCCACACTTTAAAAACCCAACAAAACAACAGAGGAAACTCGTGGATTTTTTTCCCTCTTTTGGATAATTATAGGCATATTGGGTTTAAGGCACAGTTGAGTTGAGTTGAGTTGAGTTATCCAAGTATAGGTTGAACTAATGCAACTTTCATATTATTGAGTTGTCTTTTTCTCAGGATAGAATGATAGATGGAGGATTTTAGAACTTGTTCTCAGATGAAACGTTGACTAACTGTGTTTTTTTTTTTTTTTTCTTTATATATATATATCTTTATATTTCCAGGTGGAAAACAATCCATATGATCCTAGTTTGATGGTCTTCATGGATTATAGAGACTACATGAAACAGAAAGTTCCCTGTTTAGAAGCTGAATATCCAACGTTTCTTTATGCCATGCCCATGTCATCAACAAGAGTTTTCTTTGAGGTCATTTCAAATGGATTTGTTTTGCTTACACGTAGTTTTATTCATAACAATTATGTGCAAAGTATTTAGGGTTGATATATTGCAGGAAACTTGTTTGGCCTCCAAAGATGCTATGCCTTTTGACTTGTTAAAGAGAAAGCTCATGTCAAGGTTAGAGACCATGGGAATCCGAATTTTAAAAACATATGAAGAGGTAAACTTCACCATACTTTGTTGTCTTCTAGGCGGTATGTTAAACCGGGATTTTCTGTTTTATGATTAGTACCAGAACAGGACTTAGCATATTCACACTCCCTAATATCCATAGTTAGTTGGGACTTGGGAGTTAGAGTAGAAGTTGAATGGTTTTAGTGAAAGTCAGAATTTTGGACAATTGTGTCATTGTGTTTCGATATATTCGAGATTCTGTCATATTCCATGATAATTTATGGCTTTATAATTAACCTGATCACTGTAGCTGAATAATGGATACATATAACAAATAGGCTTTTCAATCCCCCTTTCTTTCTGAATATCTGTTTCTCATATATGATAGAAGATAAGAAAGCATATTGAAGTTTATCTTTGTGCTACGTAAAGATCAATTAAAGCCTTTTTGGTTTGTCATGTTTGTCCCTGATAATTTTGGAGGAAACAAAAAATTCTACTGCGCTTATGACATAGATATGAAATTGTTGTATCACCATTCCTACATATTACACATCTTGCTCACACTGCCAGCAAGAAGTCCCTGGACTAGTACATTTTGAGACCATTTATGAATGTACTAGGAGTCGTTTTATGTGCTATAGATGGTAGCTTTTTTACAAATCAATCTTGCTCATGTAACATAAACTATATGATAACTTATTTCTTTATGCACCTAACATAATTTTCAATCCTTTTTGAAGGAATGGTCTTATATTCCAGTTGGAGGTTCCTTGCCCAATACTGAACAAAAGAACCTCGCATTTGGTGCTGCTGCTAGCATGGTGCACCCAGCCACTGGTAAGAAAAGAATGACAAACTCTATTTTCTTGTAGAAAATCTAGTTCGGTGGAGACTATTCATATTGTCTTTATCAAACAGGTTATTCTGTGGTGAGATCATTGTCAGAGGCTCCAAATTATGCTTCTACAATTGCAAACATATTGAAACAGGACCATCCTAACGCCAAGCTTCATCATAAAAGAAGTAATGCAAATATCTCAATGCAAGGTATGTTTAGCATTGACATGTATGCATGTAGACTCGCTCAAAATCATCCTTAGCACTCTTGTTTATTTTGTTGTTCATTCTGTGTGTTATTGCATAACTAAATTCCTGAAACAAAGTACTTTCTACTGAATATAGTAATAATTCTTACTCAATGCTAACAATCATGGCTTCTTCTGGGTCTTTATCCATAGAAACTCTGATCCTGCCTCTGCAAGTATGAATAAAACTAGAAGAGATAACTGTGAACTTGCTTCCCTTGTGTAATCCGAGTTTCCATGTTTTCATTTCTGACATATATAGCAAAGAATTGCTAATGGCCAAAAGAGGAAAAAGTGAAAATTGTGCTTAGGAGATTATTTAGAGATCTAAATGTAACCGTTAAGGGTCAAATTGCCAACTTCAGAATTTGGAAGATGGCCCAGCATTAATGCTCCATTTAGACCTTGCCAACTTCAGAGTTAGGTAGATTGCTGGGTAGTTCCTCTATTTCATAGCCTACCTGCATAATTGGTTAGGTTTGTTTTTAACACTTTGGTATTAGTAGGAGGACTTCTATTCTATGTTGATCTCTTTCTCCTTCTGTTGAAATCAGCGAGAATCCTTTTTCTCAGACCATCGCTAAGAACACAAGAAAGTTAATTAATAGGGGGTGTTTGCTAATTGTGCAATATGATGGCCATGTTTGATTCATTTCATGATAAAGTCTACAGGAGCTAAACCTTGAAGAGCATTTTTCTGTTGCCACTGGTCATGCTGCCCCAGGGCAATTTTTTTCCGTTTAGATGAGATCTCTCTTCCCTGGTAGGTGGAAAATAATTTCTAGATGTGAATATGCCATTTTAGTGTTTCTTATTTTATATTATTTTTTCATATAGTCAAGATAGATCATAGCATATATAAAACGCAAAGCTTGTATGCAAAATTAGGGAATATGTTCCAGAGTTTAGGAACATGCAATCCATGGCATGTTAGCTTGTGTTCTTGCTTCGCAACTGGAAACTTTGCATTAACCGTGTGTGCTGTTTGATGTGCAAGTACAGTTCAAGAAAACCAAGTGCCTGCAATATATTTCTGAGGAAATTGCAAAATCATTTATGTTCACGTTTAAATTATATCATTTACATCTATGGGAGATTTAATTTATGATGATCACATTACTTTTCTCAGCTTGGGATACTCTTTGGCCACAAGAAAGGAAACGTCAAAGGGCATTCTTTCTCTTTGGTCTAGCACTTATACTGCAACTGGATATTGAGGGCATTAGAACATTCTTCCATACTTTCTTCCGCTTACCCAGTTGGTATGATTTAAACTCCTCTTACCTTTATTCTTCCCTCCGTTATCTGTATCCGCAAGTTATTTGCCTTCAATGTTGCTCCATATTTGCATACAGTGGCTTAATTTCATATAAAAAAAAAGATTAAGAATGTATTGGTCTTGAAATGTACATATTGGAGAATTAAACCATATATGCCTTGGTTCATCATCTTCTAAAACCAGTTCAGAGAATATGGAACATCAACACATATTCTGACACGTTCAGTGAAAAAAGTCCCTAGCAAGCACAATAGCTGGAGATTTTACATATTCGAATCAATAATATGATAATTGCATCACCATGAGCAAAGACATGTCAATGAATACATAACTACAAGCTTCACCCCTTCACCTTGGAACAACTAATGTATGCATGTTTGTGCAGGATGTGGCAGGGATTCCTTGGGTCGACTCTGTCGTCAGCTGACCTTGTAGTATTTGCGTTCTATATGTTTTTTATTGCACCAAATGATATGAGAATGTGCCTTGTTAGGCATCTAGTTTCTGATCCAACCGGAGCAACTATGATAAGAACTTATCTCACACTATAGGCCTCACCTTCTATATTTCGAGTCTGGTTTTGTTCTATTTTGAATAGCCACTTAGAAACGTGAGGAGTCCTTTCACGCCTGAAATGCTAGTATTTCTGCAGATACATTTAGTTTGTATATTTCATCACTTAGTTCAAAGATAATGTTGTTTTTATATTTTTATTATTATTATGTTTTTTTTTTTTACCAACACAAAATCCATTGCATTTTTCAAGGCTCATGAGGCTAAGTATAAATTATAGCAAAATATTATACCAGGCAACAAACTCACAAGAATACAGAGGTCCAATCTAGACAAAAAATAACTCATTCAACCAGATCAAACTAATCTAACCAAAAATCATACAATCAACGAAGCTTTGTCATTCCGCATGCAACGGTACCGTTCAACAGGATTCAAACAGTCAGTAGCTCTAAATCACATCGCAAAAGCATCGGTCAGATCAAGAAGGCAATAACCAAAGCCACACCCTCGGCCGTATCAAGAAATAGCAAGCTAGAAATTCAAAATATGCAACCAAGCAGAAGAAGCATGCCTAAGAAAACCGAGCCTCGCCAACAATCAACATACACTAGAAGCATACTAGAGATCTCCATGAGTCGCGATTAAGATTGTCGGGATAAAGGGTCGGCCCATGCTATTTTTAATTTAGAATAGTCATGGAGCTGTCTGATGGAATCAATCTGAGGATCTAGCCGCCAATTATCGTCGATCCGACAACCATTGCTACAATGTGAGCCCAAAATTCACCGACAAACCAAACTCTTACAGATCCAAATCAAAATACTCTCAACAAATCAAAGAAAGAAACAAAAAATTGATGACGGCCAGACTTTTTGCACCAGAGTTTCACCGGAATCCTCTAAAACAGATCGGATCAATATTGTATAATTCAGCTCATAATTAAAACACGTGGATTGAGTCCAAAATTTCAGTCATCTCGTAACTCTATCAGCATGTACGTATGAAAATTGAATTAAATGATCGTTTGATAGTACATGTTTATATATATGAATTTAAGTGGTAGGGATGATAGTATACGTTTATATATATGAATTTAAGTGGTAGGGACGATGACTGTTATGCATTATAGCACTTATAAATTTTAGGTTTTTGAATCTCAAAATATTAAAAATAAACAGACATGCTTTGCTTAAAAACAAAAAATCCTCGTTTGACTCTTCTTAATGTTAAGCCCTAAAAAAGTGAAATTATTATTCACTTCTTTTGAGTTGTTCTTTCCACTCAAGTTATTATCTCTCAAATCTAGTGCTTTTATTTCAAGTCAAATAAATTCAATTTAATTTTTATTAAATAAATTTGTAATATAACAAGAAATTTTCATTTTTACAATTTTAAAAATTATTTACTATTTTTCTATATATATTTTTTTATTTTATGTTAATTAAAATACTAAATTCTAATATTTTAAATTTAAAAAAATAATATTTTATCATTAAAAAATGTTATATTAAATGAGACTCATTTGGGTTTAATGATAAAAATTTAGAAAAAAAAAAAGAATTAAATTTATTGAACCCTTGAGTTAACTGAAATTATTTCCGAACGAAATAAAGGTTACTCTGCTAACGAAGGTTGCCGAGATTTTTTTTTCCTTTTCGGAGATTGCCGAGATGAATTATTCGGATTCGGCAACAGCTCTCTCTCTCCTTATTCTCCCCATTTTTCAAATATAAAATAGAATATAGCAAATTAAAGAATATCTGAACTCTGTAGCTGTTGGGAGTTGACCGACCGCAGTGCAGATTAAAGAAATAGAAAGAAATCTAGATATTTTTTAACCCAACACCGAGGCCAGACAAGACACCTGAAGAGTTGGGCGTTCCTTAGGGCAACTAATTATCATTAAAAAAATATATTTTATCTATATTATTAATTGTAATACGTAATATTAAATGGGTTTAAAATTTTTGAAATGAATTCTGATAATTTATAATAAATCTTATCAGGTTTGGATGGTTTGCTTATTAAAATTACTAATTAGATTGTATTGTGAGCAAAGTTGGGCTTGGCATTACTAATTTGGTCGGAGTGCTTGAACCACCTGACCCATTTTGAAATCCTCAAGTAAATAGACTGAGAAGTTGGAATAATAGTGTCATGTTTGGAATTTGGTTGACAAATATTCTGGTTTGAAATGGGTCCTTAAGAGAAACCCACAAAATAAAATAAACTATTTCAGCAGTATTTCAGTACACACACTTGATATTGAGGCATCTGGTGTATGTTCAGAGGCCAGAATTAATGTCCCATTCTCGTAACCAAGAGAGCCACTAATCACTAATTAAAACAATTATATCAGATAGGACAAAACTAACAGAATCATACAATTTCCTTTTGGCTTTGGATATGATGATCTAAGGGACTCTCACTCCAGGATTCTTGCATGGCTACAAAATGCTATTCTAATTAGCATTTCTATTAACTTAACCAAATATGATTGCTTTAAATTTAAGAATTAAATGGCGGTATGAGAATAAGCCGATTAGTATTTTTTCAACTCTAAAATATAAAATATGAAAAAAAAACTCATAAATTTAAAGATTTTTTTTAATAGGATAACTCATCATGACACTCAATAATAATAACTAATTTTAGATTTTACAGCGAATTTGAATCAGTTTAATTTTTCCTGTCGACATTCAATGGAGACGACAATGACTTTCAAAAAATATGATTGCTTTAAATTTAAGAATTAAATGGCGGTATGAAAATAAGCCGATTAGTATTTTTTCACCTCTAAAATATAAAATATAAAAAAAAATTCATAAATTTAAAAATCTTTTTTAATAGGATAACTCATCATGACACTCAATAACTAGTTTTAGATTTTACAGCGAATTTAAATCGGTTTAATTTTTCCTGTCGACATTCAATGGAGACCACAGTGACTTTTGGAAAATAAATTTTGAGACGCACGACTTTTAAAAGTATGACGAGAGCTGCAGATCTATTATAAAGTTTAAAATAAAATTTTTATTGTTTAGGAGTCAATTTTAGATTTTAATTGTTTTTTGAATATTTTTATAATTTTACATATTATGATTTTTTTTCTATTACAAATAAGTTTTTTTAATTATTAGAAACTCACTTTTCAATCTTTAAAATATTTCAATAAAACTGTTCATCTTTCAGTCTATTTTTTCTTTTATATCGTTTTAATTAAATGATTTTATATTGTTTTAATAAAATAATATTGATTAAAATTCATGATAGAATGTAATTAGTCTTTTACTTTTATCACATTAACACTGAAATGATTTTTAAGATGGGACATCAAAATTCAAATTTCTACTCTCATACATTAGACTTTGATAAAATTAAAAAAGAAAAAAAAAAATCTAAACATGAAATCTTAGACTACAAGGAAAAAAATAATGTAACTATCCACTGAAATGGAGAATGTGGAAAAGGGAAGATGTCATTGTTAGCCAAAATGCTTAATCTTGTGGTATTTTTTTTATATGAGCAATTTCAATGGTTATTGCTATGTGGTGAAATTGTTTAATTTAACTTAAAAGGCATATATACTTTGTGCTACTTTGTTAAAATCTTTGTGGGGACTAAATTATTTTATATATTATTTTTCATTTAGGCTTTCCAAAGTTCATAAGCACAATGTGAAAAAAATGCAACTTTCTGTTATTCTTCTTTAATTATTTTACTTAATTTATTGAACAACTTGGATTCCATTTTGAAGAGTACATGTGGTTCTCTAATTGACACGTATTAAAAAGACTTAGTAATTTAGATAACTATTTATTGAAAAATAGATAAAATTACTTCTCATATCTCTTGGGTTTTTGAAAAAGATAAATTTTTTTATCTTATTATTATTAGGAAGATTTATATTTTAGTTCTTAGGTATTATCATTATTAATAAGTCAGTTTTTATATTTTCAAAAATTTATTAAAATGTTCTTAACTTTTTTCGATAAAATTTTTAAAATCTAATTTTACCCTCAAATAAAATCTCTTATTTAATTTTTAGATATTACTATTATTAACAAAGCAGTCCCTATATTTTTAAAAATTTATTAAAACGTCTTTATCTTTTCTCACATATATTAAAACGTTCTTATCGTTTCTTTCTATTAACGAAATAGTCCATCCTCCTCCTTAAAAAAGAAGAAAAAGAAGAAAAAGAAAAGAAGATAATGATGAGGAAGAAGAAGAAAAAGAAGAAAAAAAAAGAAAAGAAGAAGAAAAAGAAGAAGAAAGAGAAGAAGAAGACGACGATGGCGAAGAAAAAAACAGGAGAAGAAGAAGATGATAACGATCAAAAAGAAAAAGAACAAAATCTCCTCCTCTTCTCATTAAAGAAAAAAAAATAGAAAAAAATTAAAAGAAAGAAAAAGAAGAATCGAAGAAGAAAATGAGAAAAAATCAACGAAGAATAAGGAGAAAGAATCAACAAAGAATTAGGAAGCGGAAAAAAATGGGTTAATTTGGTCTTTTACTATATTTTTAATAGCAGAAATAAATAGAAGGATTATTTTATTGATGAAAAGATAAGGATGTTTAAATAAGTTTATGAAAATATAGAAATTAACTTATTAATAATGATAATATTTAGTGATTAAGTTGTAAATGTCTCTTATTATTATTATTATTATTATTATTATTATTATTATTATTATTATTATGGTAGGATAGAGGGGAGAATATATATAATGAATTGTTGAGAAATGATGAGAACCAAATATGTTGTCATAGATGATGTAATCCTTGGGCTTCCAAGTTCTCAGCTATAAAAGCCACCTAAGACCACCATATCTACCACCACCAACAGATTAGGTTCCCTTTCCTAGAACACCAAGTTCAGAATGAGTATAATTAAGAAGAGCATGCAAATGGGTGGTGAGATTAAGGTTCATCCCTCTCTGCATTTAAATATTTCTAAGGTTTGTAATAAAAGGAGGGTGACAGAAGAGAGTGAGCACGCATGGCTTTCGTGCATGGCTGTTCATGCTTGAAGCTATGAGTGCTCACCCTCTATCTGTCGCCCACCTCTCTCTCTCTCTCTCTCTATCTCTCAGTCTCAGCTGTTTCTGCTGTAATGTCTTGATGATCAGCTTCATGTTTTGTCCTTACGGAAATTCCCTTTTCTGCTGTAATATACCATGAAATTCATGCTTTTAATTAAGTGTTGGGATATAGCTGCTGCTGCTATATTCTTTAATTTTTCCGGTCACCGGATTTCTTAATTGTTATGTTATTTAGGCGCTTGTTTTTAGACTGGAAAGAGCTTATACCGGCCGGTGCTCACAAGTAAGGTTAATGCTCTGGTTGAAAATCCCTCTTCTTTTTTCTTTTTTTTACCTAAATCCGTTCCATATATTTAACTTAAAATCTGAAATTGTGAAATTAATATATAAAAACTCTGTTTGATAATTATTTTTAAGTAGTGAGTTAAAACACAAATATTTAGAATATAATTTTTCTTTAAAAAAAATTGATATCAGAATTATTTTTAGTAATTAACATATAAATCTTATTATATGTAAATATTTACACACGCAAGAAATTTCTTTTATATTTTAATGCATTTAGCTAGAAAGTATAGATGGAAAGTTTGCATAGATTTTATTTTTAAAAAATTAAAATTTAATTTAAAAATATAAAATCAAAGTTTGACGATTATCATAATTATTAGTCTCATACATATAAATAATAATAAAAATAATAATAATAGTAAATAAAGTAGAAACTCCTAGAAATTCTTGTTTCATTGTTATGTAATTCTTTTGGCTTTGGATCTATGGTGCTCTTCTTCTGGCCTTTCTGTTACCCTTTCAATGAAATCTTTCTATTTTAGGGAAAAAAAAAAAAAAAAAAGCAGTAGATTGCGACAAATAGATGATGCTTCTCGTCAATTCAAGCTTTTTGCTCACACAAGCTGGAAAGAGAAAGGTAAGTGAAGGGTGTGCGACGGCGATTTTTTCAAAATTCCAATCTTCTAGTTGTTAAATTAGGGTTTGAAATGACGAAATATCGTGAAAAATTTTAATTGAAATATAAAGTGTTTAAGATAATTTAAAATTGATAAATTATATTATAAATAAAAAAATAAACAAAAATTTTTGATAAATTATTATTTTTATTTAAATATATGTATTTTTATTTTAAAAAATATTTTTAATCGTTATTAATATAAAATTAATATTTGTAATTTCCTTGATTTTATTGTATTATAAAGAAATAACACAACAACTCTGTAGTACATTGTAGAGAAAAAATATTTTTGTTTCGCACCTTAAAATTTATTTATATATCTACTGTTGTAACAGTGTATTGGTAGTTTGGAGGTGTCTCGCATGCGTTCTGAATCTGATTGGGCCTCGTTCGACTCTTGGTGTGGAATGGTCCAAGAGCTTCCACTTTGTCTTATCATGAGTGGGGCTCTTTCCTGTTCGATTGAGATTTTATGTTTTGGGTGAGTTTGGTCGTAGATTGTAAATCTTTCTAGACTTTGTACTCAAACCCTTTCCTCTGGATAATTTGTCCAACCTGAACCATAAAATACAGGTCATAAAAAATCTAATTTTTCAAATTAAAATGTTACTTTTTTTATATATATTAATTTTTTTATGCAAAAGTTAGTAATTCAAAGAGGTTTTTTTTTAAAAATTTTTCTTTTTTGTTTTAAAAAAATTATGGGAACTTTGATAGAATACATATAAGACACTTTTGTGTTTAAGATTTGCGCTGTAGTTAATCCTTATAATTTACTAATAACTTCATATTATTTAGTTATTTTTTTTATTTTTGGTTTTTAATTTAAGTTAACCTTTTTAAAAATTAGCTTTTATATTAAAATATAAATTGCCAAAAAAAATTGAAATTTAGCACCATTTGCTCTTAATTGAACTGTTTAGTAGATTTTAATTAATCCTCTAATTTTATTTTTTACAATAAATTAAGTATAAATAATGTATATTAACTCCACCTAATTTAATATAATTATATTTTGGTCCATTAAAACATGAGAACAAAAGCAAGCTAGACTTAAAATTTATAATTTCTCAAAATGTTCTTTTCATTCAATATAGATAAAATGAATATGTTATTGATCAATTAAAGAGTTTTATTTTACAAAATATATGAGCATTTTAATCGAGTGATTTTGAAACACGGATGAACTAATGAATTTTCTAAAATCTCAAGGACTTGATAATAATTCTCCCTTTATACATAGAGGATTAAAAAGGAATGAGAGGCGAATTGTTTGTCCAATCCTCATCATCATTTGAAAATTTGCTCACAAAAACGTAACAGCAAGCACAGTTGGCTTCGTGTAATCTGTGATCCTATATATGATATCAGTGCTTAAATCCATGTTCCTGCACATTCTAACATTTGCAATTTCTACAGTCATTTGGTGTTTGTGAAGTAGAAACAACAAGGGTATTAAAAACTTGTACCCAATGGATAAATATATCAGTCATCCACTTGAGTGAACTCTAAAGCATTTGCATCTGGATCTCGTGTAAAGATTGCAGGCCTCCCGGACCGGCTAAGAGTGTAGGGAATTCCTGCAAACATTAAAAGATACAGCACTCCATAAGTAAGCTAAAACAGCTATTTGCAAAGTATACTTTGATATCTTGTCTTCTTTAGATATAACAAGAGCCATGTGTGGTTTAGGCATGCTCTGACTTGGGCAAAATTGCAGTTCTATTTTAATTTAGGCAAGCAATGATATCTGGGGATGGGAAGAGAAACGTTACCAGCTTTATCAAGGATTGCTTTCAACTTAGACACATCGCGGATAGCAATGCAAGTATGTCGGTCACGGCCGCCATGTTGAGGTCGTCCTGTTAAGGGGTCAGGATTTGGAAGCTCCATTAAGTGGATCATTTCAGAACCCACCCACAACCAAGCACCCCTATAAGGAAGCTTATCATGTGGCCTTGCCTCATTTATTTCAAGACCTAATTTTAATGAGAAAGTGGTTATTAAACCTTTTGCTTGATCTCTCTTAGAGAAGAGGCATGACATATTGACAACTTGATGTTCAGCATGGAAGAAGATATACCTAATATGCCTTGATAAAATTCAAGTGATCTTTCAAGGTTTTCACATAGCACCCCAACATGGTGAACACTAACAACTCCATAATCTGCACACACCAATAGATTAATAGATAAAGTTTATCCCCAAAAAGGAACAGGTGTTAGCAATTCTGTTCTTGAACATTATTTTATGTACATTGAATGTAAAAGGCTACCATGTAGCATAGATGTATGCACGTATGCACTCACATAGAAAAAAAAGGGCGTGGATATACATTTGCTTTTTTGCATTTAGTTATCCAATTCAGAGTGCATTTTGGAATATGAAGCACACTCGTTACAGGAAGGTAAAATTGCAAACCATGAATGCATTAGGAGGTACATACTTGCTCCTTGCTACCTTTAACTCAAACTTGGTTTGCATGTTTAACATAATACATTCTTCCATATAAACCACTAAACGAGCAATTATCTGAAGGAAGGCAATGTGATCTAAACCGTTGTCCCATATTTGACCGATCTTGGCACAATAGCATGTCAATTTTCTCACCTATCCAACTTATTTTCTTTTTGTGGATTGAGGAAGCATATTGTATCCAAATACTAGGATAGAGGTCACCTTCTGAAATGATTCAGAAAGCAACCTTTTATCCAATCATCTCCAAGATCTGCTTCAATAAGGCCAATATGGGCACTTGCTTTCCTCGATCATTCAATCCAAAACAGCTTAGAAAGAGAACTGTTATCCAGTAAAGAGCAGTAGAAGAAGAATTACCTATCTTCTCATTGACTTGGTTTGCTTCTTTCTCAACTACATCTGCTTCAACAGACAGCTTGGCTTTTGTCTTGAATGAAAGCTCATGATACTTATCAATACCAACAGTAGACTGATAAAACTGGGATATTGAGTTTGTACATATAGGTCTGGCTCTGAGGGGATTCACCTGCAACACAGAAAACACTTCAAAAATCACAAAGGGCACAGGATAGTAAATCTGTATTAGACATATTAAATGAAGTCTTATGAGTTGCTAAAGGCTGAAGAAAAATAACAAATAGAAATGAAACTGATGCGGACAAAAAATTAAACACCAAAAATAACATACCCTCTTCAACTATACAAGGCGACAAGACCTAAGGCAATTAAAATTTTACAAAAGAAAAAGGATGCACAATTTTTCTCTCAATTTTCTCTCTCAAAACTGGATCAGCTCTGACTTGGGAGTCACAGGTCCCAGCTGGAGACACCCATAGATAATTTTTGTAAGTTTTGCAGCTATTACCAGCTCAAGCAGTGGGACCCTTCCCCCCCCCCGGCCCCACCCGAAAAACCCGGGCCGCGATATCTGCCATATTTGAAATTCAGAACCTTTTTCTTTAATTTCTTTCAATGAGCTAGTCATCAATAACCTCAATCTATGCTGTTATGCATAATATATAAGATCAAATATGGAGCTCCAATACCTATCATTGGCAAGGCTAAATTGCGCGTGACCGAAGACCTGTTCCTCTTCTTTTCACCACTTTTTCTCAGGAACCAAACAGACACATAATACATATCCTCGAATAAAAAAATTGGAAGAAAAAAACTGATAAATACCAACATCTGCACCACTGAGGGGCTTATTCCTATCTAACTAGACATAGAAATTGATTAGCAAAATCATTGATTTCTTACAGAAACCACGAGAGCATGATTTTCTTGAGATATTCAAGGGAAAAAGATATTATAAATTGAAAAAATTGAGATAATTGATAATATTACCTTGTTTTGTACAGATATGGCAGCGGATGGACAGAGAAGAGAAGCCATGGAAGAGCACTAGTAGCAGTGAAGGAGACTGAACTGGGTTTCGACAAGTTGCTGTGCTCTTTGTGGGAACCCAAATGCCACCAGCTGTTACTAACCACTACTATTTTCCTGGAAAACTTTTTTGGGCCACAGACTTCACAAATAAACAGAGGCCGCTCACTTCGAGTCTTGGACGCTTTTGCAAAATTTATTAAAATGATGGTAAAATGTCCAAACAATTACTTTCTAGGGGAGTCTGCTCAATTCAAAAAGACTATAAATTTTATTAAATAAATTTTTGATCATTACCCTATTGCCCCATTTATTTCATAGAAAATAATTTCTATATTTTTTAATATTTAAACCATTTTAAAAAATAGTAAATTTTAAAATATTTTTTAATCAAAAAATATTATATTTTTAAAAAAATATTATATTTTTTAAAAGAAATTATTTTACACATTTTAATATTTTTATTAAAATTTTTAATATGTTTTATTTTTAAATTAAATAATAAAAAATAAATTATTTTATTAAAAATATTTTTCATAAAAATATTTTATAAATATAAATTATTTTGTATAAATAAATGAAATTTTAATTTAAAAAAATAATAAAAATTTGTAATTATAAATTATTAAAAGTTAGGCATATCCCAAAAAAAAATACTTTTATATATATATATATATATTTAAATTAACTATTCTTTAATAATTTTATATTTTATAAAATCAAACTTTTTAATTTTTTTTAATAAAAATTTAATTAATTTATTTAATCTTAATTACAATGAATAAATTGTATGTAAGGCTAAAATAAAGTAACATTTTCTTTGATGGAATGTGTCCATTAAAATACTTGTCCAATGTATACCCAGTCTATTTGGATTGTGAATGAGGTAAGGTAGTGTAATAAGAGATGAAATATCAAAAAATTATATAAATTTAAAAATCATAAAAATATTGTTTTATAAAATTTTTTACTTTAATAAATGCATTTATTTATCACTAATAAATGTGAAAACGTTTCAGGATTAAGGAAAATTTAAGGGTATATATGGATGGGTGAGTATTTAATTGGTTCGATTTAATATGTTTTAGAAAAATTTAAGGGTATATATTGTTGGGTGAGTATTTGGTCGGTTCGTTTTAAAATTGAACCGAATCAAATAAATTGAAAATTAAAATTTTGGTATTTATAAAAATCAAACCGAAATGATTTTGATAAAAAATCAATTGAATCGAATCAGTTTGATTCAGTTTGATTCAATTCGATTTAAATTTTTAATAATTTTTTTTACACTTTTAGTATTTTAAAATTTAATTATAATATTTAACCTTGATATGATCTAATCTCCCTATATTATTGTAAATAATATACTATTATCATTAATCGGTTCGATTTGATTTTTTTTTTATTAAAATTAAACCAAACTGAAATAACCGAAATCTTTAAAGTTAAAAATCAAATCAAATTGAAATGAATAAAAAACTAAATTCAAATTTTAAATTAATTTAATTCGATCAATTTTTTTAATTTGAACCGAATACTTCAAATCAAACCGAATACTTCTCACCTCTAATCACGTATCAAAATTAATCTATTAAATAACTTAAATTAATTATTTTAAATAAAAGTAAAAAATAAATTTTAAATTTATTTATACCGGTTCTGATCAAAATGTGTTATTTCAATTTTATTGGGAGCATTATAAGAATAACAATCTTGAATATTATAACAAAGATAAGTGAATCCTTAAAATTAGTAAGAAATATATTTAGTATTAAACATTATTTATTTGTGAAAAATAATATTATTTGAAATATATTTTCATGAAAATATTTTATATAAAAATATTTTTTAATAAAATAATTTATTTGTTATTCATCAATTGTAAGTAATACATTTTCTAAAATTTTAAAAAAAAATTAATATATTTTTTAAATAAAAAATTAATTAATAATTTTTGTATAATATATAGACTAAATAATAATTATTTTAAAAGAAATTCTTAATAATATATTTTATTTATTTGTTATTTTAATTACTTCTTAGTCAATATTTTGTTAAATCATATTTAAAAAAAAATCTTAAAACATAGTTAGATTAGTCAACGCATTATTTTAATAATTTGAAATGCACATATAGTGGTCTTGTTCTAGTAAGTAATTAGGGTGTGTGAATACATTGGACCTAGCAAAAATAAAAGATATAAAATTGAAGGCAAATAAAATTTTATAATATTCTCAATAAATAATTAAAAAATTGAAAAAAAATAACAAAACGCATTTATTTTTTTAATCAAAATTGAAAAAATAAAATCTGAAATTTCTCAAATTTACTTAAATATATTTTTCACCGGCTAAATCTATTTTAATTATTTATACGTATTAAGTAAGCCAAATCTATTTTAATTATTTATACTTAGTAAGTAAGGAATGGGCTTGTTTATTGATTTGACCCTTCATTCAATATATATTCATATAAATTTAAAATATGATCCAGCTGTTGATGAATATATTTCCATTTTTCATATGGGTCAAAAATTGGTCAATAATTAATTGATTACCCTTTCCTTAGCATGCAATATTAAGAATTTCTTCAACAAATAATAACAAGGCAATGCATATTTTCACCAATAATTAATCTAATTTATTTTATTATTAATCTCATTTTTTATGAAAATATTTTTTCGAAAAATATTTTTTGACGACACCCATAAAAATTTATTAATAGAAAATATTTTTTAATTAATAAAAAATTAAGTAATTTCATTTTTATTTTTAGGCATATTCCAATTTACTATTCAAAATTTAAGTAAATAGCTATTATAGACACTGAATTTGTCATCATTAATATTTTCAATCTATTTATTTTTAAAAAATAAGAATCCTATTTTATGATAAAAAGGCAAAAACGTTTATTGCAATCTAAATTTAGAAACGTATTATATTAAGTTTTTAAATAGAAAATCAAGTTACTAATAATAATATTACCTATACATTTTTATAATTCATCCATTTTAAAATTAAATAATAATTAAGATGCTTCATCCTCAGCTACCCATTTGACTAGCATATCATTGGTCTGTAACCACTTGGTTGGTTGGTTAAAGAATTATTCTCTGTATTTCAGATTTTTTAATAAAAATTTTGAGCAGGTCCCACCCTTAAATTAAAAAAAAAATTCAGAATTTAGACTAATTAAAAGTAATTAAAAAAATTAATCATTACATGTATACTTGATGAACGCTGGATTTATCCATTCCATTATGAGGTCGGGCCGATAGTAGCAGCCCACAATCACAGGCTCCTAAGTCCCCGAATAAGTCAGGTCCGATCCGTTCATCCTCCTAATCGGACTCTTATTTAAGTCACTCAATCAGACATGTCCGACCCATTTCAGTCTTAAAACCAACCTTTTTCTAAGTTTCGGTTCTTTTCTCTCAAATCCGGCCACAATAAAAAAAGACTGCGGGTTCAGTTATTTCGCAGCCCTGTCCACTCACTTGCCGAAGGGAATTAAATGTTTGTCTGACACAGGGAGGGTCCTGGGGTTATCCGTACATACGGACCTGCACCAAAGGATAAGTGGTACTATAGCGGAGAGGACATCTCGCATAATGAAGAAGAAAGAGGATAAAAGGGAGGAAACACTATCCTCTAAATGAGCCTTTTGCTAAATTTACAGAATCATTGTAAAATCTTATTTTTTGGATCTCTGATCATCAACACTCATTAATTTATCTCCATACTTAAAGAGTTTGAAAATTTGGGATATCTCAAGTATTGAATTTTCTAATTATTATTATGAGCAAGTGAAAAAAAATGATATTACCAAAATAAAATTTTATTGTAATTAATTAATTATAAAAAAATATCATAAAATGGTTGACATATATTATATTTATTATGACTTTTAAATCAGTTAATTAAAAAAAATAAATATAAAAAATTAATTTAAAATTTAAAAGTAGTGCGATCGTTAATTTTTATATTATAAAAAAATAATTATAGTATTTTTGGATAATTCGGTGAGTGCCCCACTAATTGATAAGAAATTTTATCGATTAATTGATTGGAATTCTATAATTATAGATATAATAAAAATTTATTAAATTGTATTTATTAATAATAATTTTATATGAAGATTTCGTGTTTTAAAAGAAGACAAGTTTTGATGAAAAATTGGCTGCTATAAATTTTTTTTTTTATGAGCAGGATTCTGTATAAGCTTATTCATAATTTATTATATTTTTAATTAAAAAAAAGTGAATGTACAATCTAAAATTAACTCAATTTATATTTTAAAGTTAAATTACGAGCTTACAATAAAAATTAATGAGCTGTGGACTCAAAGTCAAGTCTTAACTTTCGATTTTTTATTTTATATATATATAAATATTATTAATTTCAATTCACATTACAGTTTCAAACCAGAAATTGTGCAGATATATACCCTTGGACTGTGAAGTATTTAGTACGATGTTGAGGTGTCTCAACATTAAATTTTTCTAACAAAAAATAAAACAGTCAGCACGTATTATCGAATCCACTTATATTTATAAGCAATGCTATCGTTGAAAAAGGGAAACTCATCTTCTTTATATCAGCATCGGAGCCACTGGGAGACCACATGGCCATCCCCACTTGAAAAAAATCATAGGATTTTTAAAATTATATATAGGAAATCTTAACTTCCTGTTGACTCCTACAAAATAATTTGATTTTTAACGTTAACTTGTAGATATTCAATTTTGTTTTCAAAGATAAATTCTTTTATATAAGCTATTTTCAAGAAAATGAATTTAATAAATTTTACATTTTAATGATTAATTAATTGTTATTTAGCTTAATAAGTTTCAATGTAAACTTTTATCTAGTTGAGCTTTAATGCAATTGATATTTGCAGATAAAAAAATAATACAAAAAAAATTAAAATTTTATTTCAGTTATACATTAAATTGTACTAAATATTTATTTTTGGTAAGTTATTAATTTGTGATCGTTCCCTCCAAATTAAACTTCCTTGGTCCCCCCATTGCTTTCTGCCAAAATATCATGGTCCTTAAGTTTCAAATTTGCAAATAGGGGCTCTAAAATCTTCTAATTACTACGGTGGAGGATTACTCAGATTAGGGGTGTTGCAATTTTTATTAAACGGTAAATTTGAACTAAAATTGAATTTATTTTAATAATTTAATTTGGCTTGTCGCTTTAAATAATTTTTTATTTTATTTTATTTTATTTTAATTATTACACAAAAATTTTATTTTATTTTATTTTAACTGTTACACAAAATTTTTTTTTATTTTAAGTGTGCCAAATTTTAATATTTTTTATGTGCTAAGACTAATCGTTTGATTCTTGAAAAATGA
This sequence comes from Manihot esculenta, assembly GCF_001659605.2. NCBI lineage: Eukaryota > Viridiplantae > Streptophyta > Magnoliopsida > Malpighiales > Euphorbiaceae > Manihot > Manihot esculenta. Next base: position 30,543,722 of record NC_035176.2, on the reverse strand, counting down.
TTCGACAAAAAGTTTCCAACACTATTATCTAATTATTTTATGTGCTGAAAATATTTCATTAAAAATCAATTCATATAAAAAATTAAACAAAATAGTAATATTGTAAATAATTTCCTTTAATTAAAAATAACAATAATATTTTTGAATTAGTTTAAAGTCATTTAAAAATCATAAAAAAAGATATTTTAAATATCTTTCATTAAGATAGAAATTAAAAAATAAAAAAACTTAAATAGTAAGAGAGAAATTTTATATTCAAATTTCACTTTTATATATATATATATATTTTGAGATTTTTAGTGAGCGTACAAAATATATAATATTTCATGATAAATTTATATATTAAATTTTTAAATAAAAATGAAAATAAGATATTTATATTATCTTAAGAATTAATTATATACCTTTTCGCATTAAATTGTTTAATAAAAAAATAAATATCTAGAAAGATAAATATAAATATAAAAAATTTTATTTACAGTCATAACCCTGTATTCTTTCTAATAAAAGCTCCTTCCCTGGACCTTCCCTAATTCCCTTGTGGCATTTTGCGAAGCTTCCACTCACTCTTAAAGCTTTCCATCCAACGTGTGTCTTCTTCAACACCCAGACGACAGAATTCCAAATCCAACGGTCCAAACTTCCGAATCACACGCCCATCAACCGCGTAAATCTTAACATTATATATGAAAAAAAAAAAAAAAAAAGTCCAAGTCACCGTCCGTCGAGTCCCCCATACCGCGTTCACACTTTGCTCACACGCGCTTCCTTACGTATATATAAAAATAAATTCCCCTAAATCCCATCATCTTCGTGTACCCAGCTCTCTGTTCCCAATCTGAATACCATTTTCGAGTTCACATCTTTCCTTTCAGGCATTTTCTCAAACACTTTTTTCTTGCTTTCATTTTGATGGAAATCTCATCTTTCCCACTTCTTAATCAGGAGGATATTTCGTATTTCTATAGTCTTTTTCAGGATATGGATACTACTAATGGTGGTAATTCTACTGTGAACAACGATTTAAAGAAGCGTAAGAGAAGAGGTGAAGACGATGGTGGAGATGGCAATAAAGATCCTTTCCAACAATCTAAGGAAGAGGATTTGAAGAAGAGTGCAATGAGAGATATATTTGCTTCTCTTTTGATGCTGGATGAGGAGGAGAAACAAGAGCAGCAGCAGTGGGTTATTGATTCTCAGCAAGATAAGGCACTGTTCGATTCCAATTACAAGCGGAAAGTCCAAGCTATGAATGATTATAATTCTCAACTCCAGACCCACTACTCCAATTTGGATGAAGTGGATCATAATAGAACTAAGCGGGCGCGCCGCTCAGCTTCCGCGGTTGCCGCGGTGGTGACTGAAAATGCTGCTTCTGGGGATTCAGCCCAGAGTAGTGGTAGCGGTGCTGGTGGGGGGGCTACGGGGTCAGGCCAGCACCGGCGGCTATGGGTGAAGGACAGGTCAAAGGACTGGTGGGAGCGATGTAGCCACCCGGATTTCCCAGAGGAGGAGTTCAAGAAGGCTTTTCGCATGAGTAAAGCAACATTCGAGATGATCTGTGACGAGTTGGATTCTGTTGTTACTAAAAAGAACACAATGTTGCGTGATGCTATTCCTGTTCGCCAACGCGTGGCGGTTTGTATTTGGAGGTTGGCCACAGGCGAGCCTTTGCGACTCGTGTCGAAAAGATTTGGATTGGGGATCTCTACTTGCCATAAACTGGTTTTAGAGGTCTGCTCGGCTATAAAGACTGTGTTGATGCCCAAGTTCCTTCAATGGCCAGATGAGGAGAAATTGAGGATGATTAAGAGCGAATATGAATCAATGTCAGGGATACCAAATGTTGGTGGCTCAATGTACACTACCCATGTTCCAATTATCGCACCAAAGATTAGCGTGGCGGCTTATTTCAATAAGAGACACACCGAGAGGAATCAAAAGACATCATATTCTATAACAGTTCAAGGCGTTGTTGATCCCAGAGGCGTTTTCACTGATGTTTGCATTGGCTGGCCTGGCTCAATGCCTGATGATCAGGTGTTGGAGAAGTCTGCCCTGTACCAGAGGGCTAATAGGGGGGCTTTGAAGGATGTCTGGATTGTTGGAAATTCTGGGTACCCACTAACGGACTGGGTTCTGGTACCTTATACCCACCAGAATTTGACATGGACACAGCACGCATTCAATGAGAAGATTGGTGAGGTTCAAAGGGTGGCTAAGGAAGCGTTCGCTGGACTCAAAGGAAGGTGGTCTTGCTTGCAGAAGAGAACTGAAGTGAAGCTCCAGGACCTGCCAGTGGTTCTTGGGGCTTGTTGTGTCTTGCACAACATTTGCCAGATGAGAAATGAGGAGATTGAACCAGAGCTAAAATATGACCTTTTCGACGATGAGATGATACCTGAAAATGCCCTGAGATCAGTAGGTGCAATCCAGGCCAGGGATCACATCGCCCACAATCTCTTGCATCATGGCCTTGCAGGCACTTCCTTCCTCTAGCTCCTTAGTTATAGCATCATTTTGTAGGCTGGACTTTATGTTTTTGCATTATTTTTTTTGGGTACGGTGGCTTGTCACACTGTACTACCTAGAGAATAAGATGATTGTATTTTTTTTTCCGATGGGTCCATGTAAAATATTGTATTTTATCCATCTAACAAATAAAAATGAATGCTTTTTGGTTATATGAATGCTGAGTCCCAACTCATCTCTTCCCATTTTGCATCTAGATTTGATTTTGCCTTAAGCTTGAGCAGGGATATGGAATAGGGAAAGCCCCAGTTTGGGATGATTGAAGGTTTAAGTTTCAAACTTGGGATTTTGATTGAGGATATAAATGGTTAAGGTATTCAAATTTGAATCTCATTTATATTATCAATATTAAAAATTCATTTAAAAATTAATTTAAACTATTTAAATTTATTTTAAATTTAATTGTTATTCGAATAAAATTCGACCCTATTTAGTCTCATCTATTTTAATTAATAATTTATATAAAAATATTTTTATTAATAATTTACATTTAAAAAATTTAATATTTTTTAAAAATATTTAAATTTTAATTTTTAAATAAAAATATATAAAAAATTTATAAATATTATTATAAAATATATTTTTATATTAAATTAATTATTTATATAAAATAAATTTAAACAGTAATTATTTTATATATAAAATTTAAATTTATAATAAATATTATTTTTTAAATTTAAATTTATTTCAAATCTAATTAATATTAATGTCTATCTATTAAGATTCAGCGGAAATGGATACAAAAAATACCTTGCCATCCCTACCTTTGACAAAGGACCTCCTCCGTGTAATCGTGATTGATGGCTTTGTCTTGCTTATTTAATGCTTGAGAGTTGAGCCAATTAAACTGCCTTTCTAATGCCCATTGACTTAGCAATCAGTTCTCTTACTTCGCGATTTTCTCTTTTCTCTGTCTCGGCATTAATCGTGGAGTGAAAGATTTATCAGTTTTGTTAATTCATAAATCATTATCCCATCCTAGTTTTGCTAATTCATAAATCATTGTCCCATCCTTCATAAATTTCTATTCGGAATTTAAGGCCATTTAATCTTTTGACCTTTTAAAGGAGAAGTTTTCAGATAGCCTCTGTTTTCCAATTCTAGCAACTCTGGGTGCAAATATGGGGATGGGAGACTCTATTATGCCGTCAGATGCCCTTGATCGTGGTGTTTAAACTCCTTTCAAATTATTAAAAAATTAAATCTTAATTATTTATATTTATTTTAAATTTAATTAGACTTTACTCTTATCTGACAATAAAATAAAATCTTTATAATTGCTACAAAATAAAATTTATCAATATCAAACTCCATATTTTAACAATTTAATGCAAACAAAAGTAAATTAAGTATATATTATTTATTTAAGTATTAACTTATTGTATAGATTTAAACTACAATAATTAGATTGCTAGAATTATAAAATTATAAGTTTTAAATAGTGAATGAAATAAATAAATCCTCCACTGATTTGTTAGTTTTTTTTTAATTATAAAAATTAAATAATTTATTTTAAAAATATAAAAACTAATGAGCAGTTTTTATTAGACTACAATAATTACATTATAATTTATCAAAGTTCTAATTTTTTTTCGAGAGTATCAAAGTTTTAATTACATGAACTTCAAATAATATGGTTAATTACAAGATAAAAAATCATAATGCATAAGGTAATATCAAAATTGACAAAAATCTATTAGTTCTCTGTTTGTGCAAAAGTAATGTTGAATTGAAATGGAAGTAAGGTGTTATTTTCTCTTGAATTAGTTTTTAAAATGAATTATATTTAATTTCAATTTAATAAATATTAACAAATTGCTGCATTTTGTGAAAAGAAAAAAAAATACATATGGATAAAGGTAAGTAAATTTTTATATTTGTTAGATAATAATACAATTTGCATAATTTAGAATAAATTGTAATTAAATTTGGAACAAATTTAAATATTAAAGATATTTAAATTTTTAAAAAAAAGTCTTTACAAATATATCCATATAATTATATTAATTAGCTCTATGTGAAAGTCAAATAGATTTAAATTTGGAAAAAAGGAAAAGACAAATTATCATAGCTCATAGCATCCCATCACTCTAAAACAAAATTAATGAGCAACTAGCTAGTTTGACTGCGACACTTAATTTATGAAATAAAGAAACTAAAATTTATTTTTGAATCTCCAATCTCTTTGTAGACTAATAAGTAATAACACAATCTAGCGCCTCAATTGACATCATCGTTCAATAATGCAAGTGAATATTTATTATTTAATTTTTATAATATAAAAAATTATTAATAGATGACTCAAAAATAATATTAAAATATATTTAAAATTTTAAAAAATATTAATAATTATTTTATTAATTTTAATCATTAAATATTAAAAAAATATAAAATAATTTTAATACGAATAAATTAATTAATAGATTTTTGAATTTGTTTTTTTTTGCTCGTCCCCCTGGTGCCAAACATATAGTGGCAGACAGACAGAGAGAGAGGCTATGGAGAATAATCACAACAAGGAAGGAGTAGGAGAAACACGAGGACGACGAGGAGGTGAAGCCATGGACAGAGAGGAGGATGAGGGGGAGTTAGTTCCAGACTGACCTCGGAGAGGATGGCTTTCAATTGAGAACCTCTACAAGGCTCAGATGAAGCACATTCAACAGCGGAAACAAAGGTTTCCTTCTCTACAATATCTCTTAAATTCCTTGATGAATCTTGGATGATCTCATTTCAGATTTTGGTTCGCATCGCATGCCGGCATTTACATTTTAGCTAGAACATTTGCAATTGAATCTGATAGGTTTTGGTAATTGTTCTACGCCTGCTCTTTAAGTTTATCCAATTTTCTGCAGAATTAAAGAGGAGCGTGTCAGAGTAAGAATAGATTGATACATGACATTTACCTGTTCTGGTTTTACATCGATTATAATAATCCCTACGTTGCTAAGCTAAAATTTCCTGCATTGCAAAAAAAAAAATCCTTCTAGGTGATCGCAGTGTGATTATTCTGAAGACTTGCCTGATGACTCGGAAATCCAGAAGCTTTCTCTCTGTCACCACGAAGAATCACTGATTGCTCAGCGTGTAAACTGTACGGCATCAGCATAACAGATAGAGCACTCATCTTGCGAAGTTGGAGGATTGAGAGAGAGGATGCTTAACCTTGGGTGATCCTATTATCTTGGCCGCCACAGGCGCAGCCCAGCAACTGCAAATTAGGTCAGATTTTGGAATCTTTAGTAAAATTATCCACACGTAGACTTGATTCATTGTCTTGGGCAACGCTCTATCCTTGCTCTTGGCGAGTCAAATTCAAGGTTATCACATGGTAATTGGGCCTACTTGTTGGTCTCCTGTTGTCAAGTGGGCTGCTTAACTCTGACTTCTACTTTTCTTTATTATTTTTCTTTTCCTGATAGTTTTTACATAAGCTTGGCTTGGTAGCTCAGCTGAGTCATTTTGACTGATCCATAAATGATTAAGGATGCTGAAAAATAAATGGAAAGAAAGACAGGCTTCAATCTTCAATCCACTAAATTGCAAGTTTCAAAACATGCTAAATAATAATAATAAAAATTGAAAAAGAAAAGGATCTTCAGTAATGATGCTTTGTGGACGAGGTATCAGAAAGCTTATTCCCATACATTGATGAAGGAATCTTAACTGTACCAATTACCAAAGCAATCCCTGTTATTTTTATTATTATTATATTAAGATTATATTTAAATAAAGATTATAAATGTTATTACAATATCAAATTTAAATTAATTATTTATCAAGATGTAAGCTGCTACTATTATGGATTAAGCTTAACGAGATGAACCAATGTCAAACATTTTAATTAGGTTATTATCTTATTATTAGATGGAAGTGTCTATTTAATTTCATTAGGATCTTACAATCTATTTATATCTTCTTAACATTTGATAATTTTAAGCATTTAATACATTTGACATAAATTTATTTTTTCATATACAATATTTTTAAAGACAAATAAAATTAATAAAAACTTAGTTTCAAAAAGAAAATAAAATTAATAAAACTTAATCCAACAATATCAATTCAATTATGAAAGCTTCAAGCCAAGTTATAAAGGGAGTGGAGTTTTAAAATAATTAAAGAAAGAAACTTAATCTTATTATTGTGATTTATTTTGTAAAAACAAATTAAATAAATTATTAAAAAATCATACCAGATTTCAACATTTTAAAATGAATATTTTTAATTTGACAAATTAAATTTTTTTATTTTAAATAAGAGAATTATTAAAAAAATAATTAAATTAAATTATTATAAAATTCTTAATTTTAAACAAAAAGTATGTGTATAAACCGATTCAAGATTAATTTAAAATAAATATAATAAAAAACAAAATCTAAATTAGTAAATTTTAAATTAAATTTTATATGATAAGATAAATACTCAATAATTAAAGTTTATTAATTATCGTTTATATGCATAATTTGTTTTTAAAAAATTCTAAGACAGTTTTGGCAGTGTGTAAAGCTAAAAAATCTTCCAACTGAAAATTCGTTTTGGTTATTTGCAAGGACATTACATTGCATCACATTACAATTATAGGCCTACTTGAAGCCGTGTAGGAGCTCGGCTCCACACTTTTATACCCTAAATGCCCTCACTTCTCCATTCTTTCCTTCGAAATTTCACTGCCCAATTCATGGACAATTCTGTAATTTAACAAAGCCCAATTTCCATTGCCGATCAAAACTCAGGGCGCCTCGTCCTCCATGGCTTTGTACGAACCTTCGATTTGGAGCTCCAACTTCTTCTCGTCACGGATATCCAATTCCAATCCCTAAATCACTCAATCTCCAGTTCTCGCTCACTATTGAGCATCATTTTAACTATTCGAGGTAGAATTCGTCTGCTATTCTTAATGCGTGTTCCTTTGTTTTATTTTCAATTTCACGTTTGATTCAAGTGCTAGGGTTTATTTTTCGTGTTAATTATTTTTTTTTCTGGTGATTTAGCATGGAGTCTGCTTCCATTTTCAAGGTTTTATGTTGATTCAATTTTTAGGTGTTTATTTATGCATTGATTTATTTGCTTGCTTAATCATTTAACGGGTTTGTTGAATGAACTGAGATTGGGATTATAATTAGAAGAAGTGTAGAATGAACAGTGTCCGTCAACTTGTGCTTGCAGAATTTTTGCAATGGAGCAGCTAATGTGATTAGAAGGTCGTTTTCTGATAGGAAATAGACCGATGAATAGAGAAACATAGGTAACAAGAAATTGAAGAATGGGGAAAAGGGGGATAGGAGAACTAGCTTGTAAAGTTCCAATTGGGTGCAGTTTTATCGGATAAATCAGATTGAATAGAAGGAAAGCTGAATGGGAATTGTTGGCGCAAGTTTGAGATAGTATATTCTTGAGAAGAGCAACTAAAGTTAATTGCTGTATCCTGACTAGTTTGCTCAGAATGCAACTAATGGGGCTAATGGTGATAATTTTCTTTTTAAAGGAAGTGAGACATAATTGGCCACATGACTCTATCAGGATTTATTTTCCAACTAAGTTTGCGTAGATATTTAAGTCATCAGTTGGGTATATCCAGTGGCATCTGGCACACTTTTTATTCAATTTCCTTTTTCTGTTTATGCAAGTGATGAGTTACTATTTCAATGCAATTAATGAGCTGAAGTGTGCTACTATTCATTGGAACCATGGTCGAATTATGCTATGCATGTGACATGTATCAATTATTATTTTATCCAATTTATCTGTGTTTTTGCTGAACCTAAAAATATATGATTCATGCTTGGAATGCAGTTAATTCTGTATTTGTTATTGATGCAATGCTCAAGTTCCTCTACCTGAAAGTAATTGTTCAGCATTATACTGAACATCGTTTCAAATGGTAAAAATTATGTTGTAGCCATTTGTGCAACTGTACTAAAACTGCTTTGCTACAATGAGTTTGCACTGTGTACTTGGTTTGTTATTAACACCTAAAGATTTTACTGCAAAGAGAGATGTTGTAGCAGCCTTAGGATTGTTGCTTTTCCTATATTTGTGCAATTCCTATATTGGATGCCTTGATTCACTTTATATGAAAAAGGAAATGGAATCTTTTATTTAGAACATGGTTATATTAGGAGATGCTGAATAGATGGAGTTATGACAGCATAGGAAATTATAGAAATGCTGGTATAATGAATTGGAGATTTTGTTAGTTGGAAGGACGATATTGGAACCTGTTTACTAGAGTTCAGTTATGTGCAAGCAGCAACAGTAAAGGAGATGGAGTAATGTGATTAAGCTTGAACCATTACAAGAAAAAGAAGAAAGTCAAACAATGCTGGTTGAGCTGGTGTGAGGAGGTGTAATGTCTATGATTTTCTAGAAGAGGATATTGGCCTAGAAATAGATAAATGGCAAAAATTGTCTCATTTAGATGTTAATTTGTATTTTACATCCTGGATACAAATGTGTGGTGATGAACTTTTATCTAAGTAAAGCTTGTGTCCTGCATCAATCAAGGAGGGATAATGGTGTTTCTTGTGAAAGGATTCTGTTTGCAGTCTCTTAACGTTTCATTATTTTTATATTTAACAAAACTTGTTATTTTTAAAGAGAAGTCTATATTTATACTAATTTTCTGTCTTTTGATGTTCAAAAAAAGATGATAATACTAATTATCTTAGTTGTTGGGGGGGGGGGGGTTATGGATCTTAGCTCAGTTTACTGCTTCTAAGTTTTTGAAAGTAAACTGTTGTCATTCATATTGGGATCTTAAGCGAAACTTGTCATTATTGGTCATATTTCTATACTCAGCATTGAGCGTGTAAGAGCATAAAAAGTTGATGTAATATGAAGTCTGAAAATTCCATAGTTCTCATCTGTAATTTTTTCTCCTTTTCAGGTGCATTGCCCTTTGCCATCCAACAAAGGCTCAAATTGGGCTTTATGTGCAGCAATTATCTAATTTTGTCATGCATTGTTATATTTATTGGGTTTTCAATACAGAGGATGTAAGGAAACCAATGCAATGGCAACATCTAGTAAGTTCGATTTATCTTCTGATAGCCCAAATAGGTCGTTATACACCAGTGGGCAGCGTGGTGGATCCCACTTAACTGCTCAGTTGGACAGATCAGGTAGTTTTCGTGAGAGCATGGAGAACCCCATACTATCTTCTCTACCAAACATGACACGAAGCAGTTCCATGGTAGCACAAGGAGATGTGGTGAATTTCTTTCAGTGTTTGCGTTTTGATCCAAAGGTGGTGGCTGCTGACCATAAGTCTAATCTTCATGGGGACTTTAAACGACACTTGAATGTTGCTCTTGGTGTGTCTGTGGATGATTCTCCATCGGGTCTTTCGAAAGGCAAAGTCCCTGCTCCTGAGGAAATCAAGCGGGTCAAGGCTGGTCTGCGCGAAAGCTGTGTCAAGGCCAGGTAGGTCTTTAAATGCTCTATCTCTTGAGCCTTGAGTGAGAGCTGTAGCTGGTTTATTAAATTTCACGAAATTAACAGGTTACGGACGAAGACTTTCAATGAAGCGTTGTCTGTATTCAACAAGTTTTTCCCCAGTATTCCATCAAAGAAGAGATCAAGATCAGAAAGCTTTTCTAGCGATCGGTCAAATTCCTTGTTATCAAATGATCGATCAGTCCTGGGCCCAAGCTTTGGTAAGATGGGGGTTCATAATCATGCTGTTAGTGGTGGTGGTTTTGAACTTGAACCGCAAAAGTCGGAGGAGAGAACAAAAAATGTTGTGCCAAACAAACGGACACGAACTTCTTTGGTGGATGTGAGGGTCTGTAACTTGTATACCTTTCTCTACCCCTATTTAGTCAAAGATTTCAGTATCTTTTTGGATATCTCATTTCGTCAATTCATAATGATCCTTGTCACGATGTTTTATGGTTTTGGCATCATAATATTTTATCTTCGTTGATTTATGGTTTTGGCAGTGTAATATTTTTATCTTCCCTATTGATTATTTTTTTTAATCCATTTGATTCTGATATTTTTGGTTTTGGTTGGTTCCCCTGCTTCTCTGTCTTCATTAAGATTTTCCATCTTGTAACTTGGAAGCCTGTTTTATCTAATTCTTGCTTTGAGGTTACTGGTTTGTAATCCTCTATCTCTCCCCCTTGCTGCATTGGAAAAAAAAGATATTGAGTATAAGTGGGTGATTATGCTTCTAGTTTAAATTTCTGTTATTTGCTCCATAATGCATTAAGATAATATTGATAGTCTCTTTGGTGGATGACCTGTGTTTGCTAGCATACCTCTTTCCACATCTTTATTTCTTTGAAAACTGTTGTATAAATTTTTACAAATCTATGTGGATGTGCAGGGCAATTCTCTTGTCAGGCCAGCTGGTACAGTAGATAGAGATAGAGAAATGCTAAGGCTTGCAAATACTGCTGCAGTTCAAGGTGACGATCGAACTTTATCCATTGGTGTTGATGGTTGGGAAAAGACAAAAATGAAGAAGAAGCGCTCTGTGATAAAGGCAGATGTTTCTCCAAGTCTAGTGTCAACTAAATCCACTGATGGCTATCGTGAGTCCAAACAGGGAATGCAGCAACGGCCTGTTACTGAGGCTCGATCAAGGCTAAATGGCGACTCGCATGGGTTCAGGTATGCCTTCTTGGAGTGCTATTATTCTACCTCCTGCCTGTTCTGGCTTCTGTGCCCTTGGCTTAATTAACCACTATAAAATGTATCTGATAATTTTTCTCTTTGCTGTTTCTTTTGGTTATCTTTTTCCTATAATTGCTTTGTTTCTTCTTTGCTTGGAGGAAACTTGGTAAATTATATATTTGTGATATTGCCCTTCTATTGCTAGAATCCTTTGTAATGTTAAAATAAGAGTTTTATGTACTACTTGCTGTTACTGCCATTGTTGTTATTGCAAGTAGTCTTTTATGGTTTTATGAGTGAGAACATGTAAACAATTGAAAATATAGACAAAATTGTAATAAAGTAAAATTGGAGTTAAAAATTGTGATTTATAGTAAAATAAGTACAATTTTGTCTAATGTCTATAATTTACAATATTGCCTTTTCATATATAGAAGTCATTAACATTTGTTTTCTTCGATATCGTGTTTCTAGTTTTTAAGTCGTATATTTGGTTATTTTTTCATGGGAGGCCAAGTTTCTCTTTTATGCAACTGTAGTACTTGTTTATTGCATTTCTGTTGGTATTCTTTGAACTTTTCTGTCCTATTTTTAGCTGAAACAGTATTTTATATTAAAGATGAAGTTTGGAAAATGATAAATCTCCATGCTTATGAAGGTTTTATTGATTAAAGAATAGAGAATGTCAAGACAACAATGAAAACATGTATATTAAAATCAGTTATTTCTTTTATTATTATTGGTTCTCTTCTACATGTGGTGCCATCATGTGCTTCGCTATTTTTAAACTACCTTTTTGAAGTAATTATTAGGGACAACTCAGTATACAAAAATAGTTATCACCTAATGGTTTCTTACATTTGATTGCTTGTGGCACACAAATAATGCCTTAATCCAAATTTATGCTTCTGTGATATTTGAATGAAATATATAATTTGGATGTATTGATGAGTCTAAAACTCAAAATTAAACTTTTCTGCAATAACAGAATCATCATTCATCACTGCACCCACTGTTTAACCTATCATGTTTACCTACCTAGCATTTGCATGATAAAGTATTTGTCAATGAGGATTGCTCTAATGAATAATAAAAAGTATCGATAGACCATGGAGTGCTTGCTTAGTAGAAAAGATCTCTAAAGTCATTGAAATTCTTAATCAGAATAGAAGTCCTTAATCAACTTTGAGATAAGGAAAATAATTATTTCTGAAGCTTCCTTTTTGTAGTATAGAGGGGGAAAAGAGTTACTTTTCAGACAATAATAAAAAGTAACCTAGTTGTGCTTATTTGTTAGGGTTATTTCTGGCTTATTATTTTAAGACCTATAAAGTTTAACACCGAAGAAAATTATTGTTAGTTTTTGGTAATTTTTTTTTCTTTTATTTCTATAATCTCCGTTTTGGGTCATCATTAATCTATGTCTTGCTATAGGCCAGGAGTTGCTGCTAGTACTGTGAGCATTGGAAAATCAGACGGTAACTCACAAACAGGCTTGAGTATGCGGTCATCCATCCCTAGGGCTGATCTCGACAATAGTTCTCTTCTCAATGACAGAAGAGAACGTTCTATTGGTTCAGATAAGGAGAGGGTGAATATCAGAGCTGTTAATAAGTAAGTTTATTCATCTCCACTTTAGTTTTTGTTGTCGTTTAGTCATTACCATTCATTGAGGAATTGTTTTGCTACTCAGGTTTCAGGTTTTAATGCAATTATCTCTTCAAATAAATAATAGAGCATATTTTTCCTTGTGATCCTTTAGATCGTTGTGCAGTAGTGACTCTTTTTTTTAAGATAAAAAAGAAAAATTGAAATTTGAGAGGGGGGTTGCATGATATATTTTCTCTTTTTTGTTCATTAGATATGTGTCAATCAGATGGTTTTATGACTCATTCTTTTGGTTCATGTAATGCTCAGAGCAACTGTTCGTGATGATTTTAATTCAGCTAGTCCTACTTCAAGCACAAAAATGAATGCATCCATCCGAGCTCCATGGTCAGGTTCAGGCGTTGCCCCCAAGTTGTCACCAGTAGTCCATAGAGCTACTGCTCCGAATGATTGGGAGCTTTCACATTGCACTAACAAGCCACCTACTGTTGGAACTGGCAACCGTAAACGCACAGCATCAGCTCGATCTTCATCTCCACCTGTTGCCCATTGGGCAGGCCAGAGGCCACAGAAGAGTTCTCGTACTGCTAGAAGAACAAATTTGATTCCAATTGTTTCAAATAATGATGAAAGTCCTGCTTTGGATACTGTGTCTGATGTTTCCGGTAATGAACTTGGATTGGGATTTACTAAGCGTTTGATTGGAAATTCTCCTCAGCAAGTAAAGTTGAAAAATGAACCTGTTTCTTCTGCTGCATTATCTGAAAGTGAGGAATCTGGGGCTCCTGAAATTAAATCTAAAGACAAGGGTAAAAGGTCTGATGAGATCGATGAGAAAGCTGGACATAATGTTCAAAAAGTTTCAATTTTGGGCTTCTCTTCAAGAAAGAATAAGCCTGTTAATGGGGAAGACCTTGGAGATGGAGTAAGGAGGCAAGGGAGGACTGGGCGGGGTTTTACAACAAGGACTCGTTTGCCAATTTCGGTAGAGAAGGTTGGCAATGTTGGAACAGCAAAACAGCTTAGAAGTGCCAGACTTAATTTTGATAAAAATGAAAGGTTAAATATTTTCTCCTTTCTAATTTTATTCCCAAGTTTATCACGTATCTTTTTCAATTTTGTAGTCTTAGCAATGTGGGCCACTCAAAGTGAAATCTCACACATTAAACATTTTTATCAGCAAGACAGGTCGTCCGCCAACTAGAAAACTTTCTGGCCGCAAGGCATATAAACGTCAAAAGCATACAACAGTTAATGCAGCAGCGGATTTTCTTGGTAATTTTATCTTCAAAATATTTCTAGTGTATAAAGGTTCGTGATTATCAATTCTAGTTCCTGTATTCACTTCTGGCTTGATCTTTTTAGTTGGCTCAGATGATGGGCATGAAGAGCTATTGGCTGCTGCAAGTGCTGTGATTAACCCTGGTACTACTTGTTACTGAATAATATTCGGGTGTATTTTTTTTATTCCTGAAACTGTATTTTTGGTTAAATAACTTCATTGCTATTGCAGCTCATGCATGTCCCAACTCATTTTGGAGGCAAATGGAGCCATTCTTTGGCTTTATATCTGATGCAGACATTGCTCACTTGAAGAAACAGGTAAAGCACTCAGCTTTTAAGTTTAGTAATTTACTATTGTTCTTAGGTAGGGACTTTATATCAAGATATTTTGTTGCATAAACTCTTGGTATTCTTACAATCTTAATTTGGAGGTGTAAAGCATGCAGTAAGAATACATCCCATTTCTCTTTGATTCTAATGTCTTTCATGCTTCATAATTTTACCTACAATATACAGTTCTTTTCTTGATACTTTGAATGACTACCTTTTAACAATTTAAAATGTTGTTTATTTATTGAATCTATCATTTTAGGTGTACCATACATATCCTTGTTGTGTAGGCCAAAGAGTAATGAACTAATGACATCAGGCAGGCACAGACCTTTAACTTAACTAAGCCTCAATCCCATTCTTGTTGGGGTTTTGCTATATGGATCATTTCCTCCATACCATCCAATTATTCGCCAAAAATGTCTAGAGTTGCTGAGTTCTTTTTTACTATTTCACCCTATGACATGTCATTGACATGTTGGACTGGTTTGGTTTTTACTATACAATGGTGGTTTCACCTCAAAGTTGGAAGTCCCAAACACAAACCTCTGGGCTGTCCCCTTCAGGCAACATGTTTAATTTGTCCTAGCATATGCTAGGATTGTATTTCTGATAATTTTTGTTATAACATTCATCTGTTATTTCCAATTTTAGTAGTATCAGAATTAAGTTATGCAGTAACCATAACAGATTAGGCTTGAACGAGCAGGAAATGGAGCTATGCGTTCACTGTTTACCCTTTACCATGTCTGATTGATATAATATATATATATATATATATATATATATATATATTACATAACTTGATTGTTGGTGGTTTTGCTGTATGTGATGATAGGGTATGTCAGTGCTGTTTCACATTTGAAGTCATTTTCTTGCCTGCTTTCTGCAAGAGCTAAATTATCTAGTTGTTTTTTTAAACACTGTTTATTGATCTCTGTTGTTTATTATCCAGTTCTTCCCCCTTCTAATGAATGATAGATAGTATTCCTTTCTCATTGTTTCTAATCAACTGCAAGTCGTATTGCTGGTGGTTGTGCTAGTTTCGAATCTTAAGGCCTGATTCCAGTTAATTGTACTGCTTCTCTGAAGCATCCTGGGTGTACACTTCATTGCAATGTCTTTTGATAATCTATCATAATTATTGTTATTACTGGAGGGAGACTACCTCTGTTTTTCTTAATAAAATTTTGTCATGTTTGTTATTGTTATATATTCTTCTTAACATTTGCTGCTTCTTTTTCAGGGAAATATTGAATCTACTGCAGCATCACCTACTAGAGTTTCATCTGATGTAAATAACTGCAATAGTGTCCCTAATGGATATGGGTTGTTTGAATGTGTGGGAGAAGTGGGACTTTCTACTGAATCAAGGATTTGTGAACTGTCAGTATCTGGAGCAAGAGAGATTCCCCTTTGTCAAAGACTCTTAGCAGCTATAATTCCAGAGGAAGATTGTGCCCATAGAAATAGGGATTTTGAATGTGATACATATGAAACTGGATTTGAGCTGGACGGGGAGTTGGGATCAAATGGCTTGAGTCATGCAGATAACTTCAATTTTTCTGGACACACTGCATTTAATAGTTATGAAGTGACTGGGAAGACAACACACAATGTGGCAGAGGTGGATCCATTGGGCTTCCCAACCCTAGGCATTTATTCAAACTTGAATCATTCTGTAAATGGTGTTCATTCTGACCGGGCATTGGTTCCTGGCATGGTCTGTTCAGAATTTCAGTATGATGATAGGCAGATAAATGAAAATCTCCTTCTGGAGGTTCAAAGTCTTGGAGTTTTTCCAGAAACAATGGTAGGCTTATTTTTATATGTACTTTCAAATGGTTGTTACTTTTCTTTTTGTTTCACATCATCTCTACATTTTTTAGTTGGTTTGTGTTTGTAAGCATGTGGATGCTCAAGAAAGTCAAATATCTGCTACTTGTAATTTCTGCAGTATATGGTTTCCAATGCTTAGATGTCAAGCTTCTTGTTTTTAATTTGGTGCCCCACAGAGGGGAGGGGTGGTGTGGATTAGCAGAGGATAGGAGTGATGCTTAAACGCTTTATGCAATTCTGCTTTAGCCTTTGCATATATTAATATATTCTAGTAATTGTGTTTCTTTTTTGTTCAGCCTGATTTGCAGATGGAGGATGATGGAATCAGTGCTGAGATTATCAGCTTAGAGGACAAGTACCATGGACAGGTATGTTGATTGCTTAGTAAAGCCATCTTGCATAACTTATGTACTCTTTCTTTATTAACTGTGTTTTTTTCCTACCTTTTCATTTTCTTGTGGTTATCATGGCATTTCTAGGAAATGTTAATATTTATTTATTTACTCTTGTCCAATGATAGGAAGTAGGAAGTCTCAAATTTTTGCTTGAGTTGCAACATATTGCTGTTGAATTTGCCATGTTGCAGTGGGTGTTTTCTTCACAAAAACTCACGTTATAGTTTCTTCTGTTTACAACAGGTTTCAAAGAAGAAAGGTTTGTTAGATAAACTGTTGAAATCTGCCACAGGAACAAAAGAACTTCAGGAAAAGTAAGAATTTGTTCTGTTCATGGGATAAATCTATGTGTCTTTACCTTTTAAAATACTTCACAATAACTGTGTGCTCATAATACTGTATGTTTGTACAGGGAATTTGAACCGCGAGCTCATGACAAACTAGTTACAATGGCTTATGAAAAGTATATGGTAATATTCTTGCAGTTAATACCTCTTTGCTTTGTTTCATGATTTGCTGCTGTTTCTTTGTTTAGGTTCAGCCTGGATGCATTGTTATGAATAATCTGGTGTTGCAAAATTAAGAGCTGTTATGCTTATGCATATAAGTTGGAAGGAGATTTTGTAATTAGTTTGAGATTGTGATGGAAGAAGAGCTAAAAATTTGATATTATGGGTTAGTGAAGAAACAGACAATGGATCAGACACCAAATTCTTCAAAATTGTGCTCTTTACTGAACATTTTATGTGATTCTCAGTGCTAATTCCTACTATTGCTTTGGAATCTGAAGATGTGAATCTAATTTATGTTCTTCTGGCTCTAGGACTGTACATCACCTAAGTAACCGAAATGTTGATTTTGTTCAAAGGGCTTTTAATTCTAAAGTTCTTAATAAAAAGTTCTCTGGCTTGCTACTCACCTAGTGTTGTCTTTGACCTTGAAGCTTGACCTTGGTTGAAAACTTTTGTTCCAAAAGCTCTCTCTATTTTATAAAACTCTTTCTATTTTATTTTTTAGAGGGTTCAGGATTAGAGGCATGTGCCAGCATCTCTCTGAGTTGTTCTTGCATTGATAGCTTGTACGTAGTTTAAAGTTTTTGTTAACCAACAATTGCTTGAAATTTAGTCAATGAACCCTTTTTCCTTGCTGGTTATCACACTGGTGGTCACAAATTTTAGAATGTGCTGAGTAACAAAATTCATGGTTAAATGATGTGTCTTTCTCTGATAGGCTTGCCGGGGTTCTAGTACCACTGGTGGGAAAAGTTCCAGTAACAAAATGGCTAAGCAGGCTGCATTAGCGTTTGTCAAAAGGACATTAGAACGGTGTCACAAATTTGAAGAGACAGGCAAAAGCTGCTTTAGTGAACCACTATTTAGGGATATGTTTCTTTCTAGGTCTTCCAACCTGAGTGATGGAAGATCATTGGGTACTACAGTGGATGAGGAATCTGGAAAACTGCATGCCAATACCTCAAGCCGCACTTTAGAAGCTAGAGTTTCAGGTATTTTTATCTGGTTGCTCTGGAATTCACTTTGGTATTCCACGCAAATGTGCATGTGGTTTAAATACCTTGTTAAAGCATTTAGTGGTTTGTAATATCTTGTTCTTCTGCTCTAGCTTTATTTTCTGTAATGTGGGACAATTTAAACACCTTTTTTTTTCTTTTTTGTCTTCTGCAGCTTCTATGGTTCCACAGCCAAGTCCTCAAACTTCTCGGTTGAGTCAGAATGGAGATTTTTATGTTGCTAATTCATCTGATTTGCTTCCACCTGTAAATCGCTTTTCTGAACAATCTACTGCTAAAGAAGACTTATGGTCAAACAAGGTGAAGAAGCGGGAATTGTCTCTTGATGATGTTGGAGGTACCATAGGTACGCCAAGTGCTCCCTCAGGAATTGGAGGGTCTCTAGTATCAAGCAGTGCAAAAGGAAAGAGGAGTGAGAGAGATAGGGATGCCAAAGGGCACAACAAAGAGGTTTTATCTAGAAATGGAACAAATAAAATTGGTCGGCCAGCATTATCCAATGTTAAGGGGGAAAGGAAATCTAAAACAAAACCTAAGCAGAAAACTCAGTTGTCTGTTTCTGTAAATGGCCTTCTTGGCAAGATATCAGAGCAACCTAAACCGGGTTTACCTGCAAATGCAAAGTCTACTGAAATCATTACTAGTAGCAACAGAAGAGAAAAGGATGGTTTTGGCTTAGATGTATTGGATGATCCTGAGTCCATTGATTTGTCCAACCTGCAGCTACCAGGATTGGATGATGGCCAAGGGCAGGATCTGGGATCTTGGTTGAACATTGATGATGATGATGGATTACAAGATCATGGTGACTTCATGGGCCTTGAAATTCCAATGGATGACCTTTCAGACTTAAACATGATGGTTTGAAAATCTTTCTCTGTATAGTCTTGTTCATTATACTATTGACACAGAAATATAGTCACTGTTGTCAAGAAATGACCAGTTACATGGATGGTTATTTGGCTGCGGGTCCACAATTAGGTTATATAGATTCTTTGGTAGACTTCCAAGATTTTCAAGTGAACCTTCGGATGTTTGAATTTTGTTCCTGTGTTGGTAACTTCGACTGTAAATTTCTTTTGTTCAAGGTATAATTTAGCATGTCACAAGTTAGTATGTCGTAGCATTTACAACCCAGCAAACACTGTATCCTGGCTGTAGCTTTTACAATGAGAAAACAATGCCTCTTGTACATACATTTTATATTTCTAATAAAATCCTCTTTTGATTCAGTTTATTTCTCTCTTGCATACTTACCCTTTTATGCTTTCTGTCTCCTTTCTTTTTAATTTAAATGTCTGATTCTTTGCATCCTTGATGCAGTTGAAGTCCTGGCAGAACTAATTTTATTAAATGCAGCAACTTATTCTTGATATCCCACTAAATTTCCTTTTCATTCGTTTATGGAGCACGATACTCATAATTAGTTGGTCTCTTCTGTCGTTTTTCTTCACCATTAATATTTTTTACAGGTTCTGCTACATGTAATCTGCCACACCAATTTACAGTGAGATTTTTCTTGTCCATTTTTGTTCTGTCTTCTTAAGAAGTCATTGCTGCATATTCAAGTTGTTGTGGGACAGTGTTTGATAGAGGTGCAGCTTATATCAGTTGTTGTAATGTGTAAGCTATTAAGTTTGATATATTATCTAAGTTTTTGCAGATATTAGATCATGCCAATTTACATAAGTGCGCATTTACCTTTCTAATTGATAATAATGGAAGAATACCTTCAATATGTTTCTTGTTGTAATAAAAATTTCTTCAACTATCAATTAAAGAAATAACAAAAGAGACAATATTCTATATGTTTTGTGTTGTAGAATTGATGACATGGATTTTTACAGGAAATAACCATTGAAGTTTTTTGGTCTCCCCCATTTGCAGGATTCATATTTTACCTCAAATGAATTAATTGTTTATTGTCTTCTTTTGTCTAATTAATCTGAACCCCAGTTAAATGATTATTATCTCTTCTTGGTTCTTATAAACAATGTTGCTAGATTCATGCCAACAATGGTTGACTGTTCTTATTGTTTTTCTCTGTACTGTTTAAGGCATTGAATTTTTTTTCTAAATTGGTTTTGCAGGAAAATGGTGCACCTTTCTGTGCATCCTATGCAGGATTGTGTCTCGTGCTTGAAGCTCAGCTCTCTACTCGTTTGCCTTATGGGCAGGTAGATTTAACTTACTGGTAAGTGGTCGGATTGAAACTCATTTGGCACTCCCTTCAGGACTTAAGTGCAGCAATATCTGTTGAAAAATATGAACCACTAAATGCCTGATCCTAAAAGACAAGAGCCATGACTTCTAAATCTATACAAAACCTCCCTTGCCCATATCCTCTTATTTTTCTGTCCAAGGCTTTTAACTTTTCAGGATGCATCAAAGTTCAAAGCTAATTCAACACATTAGTTCATGTCAAATGTTTGCTTTGAGAACTTGGATCATTTTGTTTCTTACTTTTCTTAATTCATTAATTATCTTGTTGACAAAAGCTAAAGAATTTTTGGCTTTGGCTGTCTCATGCCACTAGTCCGTACCTGGTTTCTGTGATGTATTGCTCACGTTCCACATTCCAAAGTCGAATTGCAACTGGGCAGAGCACAATTCGGTTAAAACCAAATAACCGAACCATCAAATTCAGCTTTTCAGTCCACCCAGTTCAGTTGCTGTTTGATTCTTTTTTTTTTAAGCCGGGGGGAGGGGGGGGGGACTCTGTTCAGTTTGGTTGTCAAAATAACTGAATGAACTGGAATTTTAATTTATTTAGTTTCGCTCTGTTTGACCCTCAAGTCTCAGCCTCCAATTGGTTCCAAGGCTCTCAATCCTTTGTTCTCAGTCAGCCGGTCTTCACCCACCATGCCATGTTGCATTGCTTCTCATAACCTCATCGTGATGTCTTCGTCAACTGTAATGCCTTTGCGAACGTGAACTGAGTTTGAGGCACAATCATACTTTACTGAATTTGGGAATTATGGGTATGCCTTATTTGTTTATTATTATTATTATTATTATTGAAAAAGAAAATATATGTTTTAGTTGATTTTCCTAGATTTTTGAATCCAGGATTGAAAGTTTAGGTTTTGGCCTTTTAGGTGTTCTGGGAGTTTGCTGTTTTTTTTGTTTTTGGCTCAGTCGTGTTCTGCTCCCTCTGATCTGATGCACCTCTGATTTCTGAATATTTGGGATTTGGTTTTTGGAGCTGCCATTTCTCATCCTATGAATTCTCATTCTATGATTTCCTGTTGCTATTCACTTTTTCCAATTTTTTTTTTTTTGAAATTTGTCAGGTTTTAGTGCAAATCCCGTGTGCTTCAAATGTATAATATGTGTATGCTTTGTTTGTTCAATTACATGTATAAATGGCATGTGCTGATTTATTGTTTAGGAAAGCCAGTGCTACTATGTAATATGACTGTTAGGGTTGAATGAGTTAGCAATTGCACAGTTACAGTAGCTAGCAGGGGGAAAACTGAAAAATTCAACTGAACTAAGCCAAATTAATTAGTTCAACACTATATATATATATATATATATATATATATTGGGAAACTACTTTTTGTCCCACAATCATTATTGTTTTAAAGAATTTATTTATCTCAAATTATCTGTTATTTTGAAAATTTTAAAATAATATCAGTTTTTTTTTATATATACTCTTACTAATTTTTAAAGTTATTTAACATTAATATACGGAGAAAAATATGATCATTTAAATGATATTTTAGATATATTATTATATATTTTTGTAAATTAAAATTATTAATTAATTTTATTGATTTAGGTGAATGAATTTTAAATGAAAGATATAATGAAATTATGGTTTGGTTATATTTAAAAAGTATTAAATGCTTCCATTCTAAATTAAGACAGGTTAATCCTGTATGTGCACTTGGCTGAACATTTTTTTTTGTCAGGTGAACATTTTGATTAAAAAGGCAAGGTATTTGGGCAGTTGGGCGTGTGGCAGATGATTTTTGTTGTTATTGGTGGGCATCTCCTTTGTTAGCTTCCTTTTCTTTTCATTGGTTAATCTGTGGATGGCTGAGACCAATAATCCTACACGTGCAGGGGTCGGCAAATCCCAACAAATCTTTCATAATCCTTTAAAAGCTTTCGTGTCTAATTTGGTACGTGTCATTGATAAAAACAAAATGCTTAGATTATGAAGGGCCAATTCCCTATGATTCCTATTGCAGTTGTATTTTGATTTTGGATAGGCGTGAAAAAAAAAATTTAAAAAGGCGAAAAACAGATCACATAAGCTTTCCATATCTATCTATATATGGAACTTTCAAATTTTAAAATATGTTGAACTTCTTACCAATAAATTTTAAAAATAAATCAATCACTTTTAAATATATATCATATTCATGTTAAATTTCATCTATATGATAAACATATTTTGTCTATATTTGTAATTTATATTAACTATTCATTTTCACTCAGTATAATTCAAATTATGTCTCGTCGTATTATAATTGAATTTGTGATATGAATATTACAAAAAAATAATTAATTAATTAATTAAATTTATTAAAATCACCCATCAAAATTATCGTTTTCATTGTCTTTAATACTACGTTTTATACGTTTATATATCCATGATGCATAACGAATTAATTTGATATTTTTTGATGTGTCATTTCATTTTCTTTGTAAATAATTATATTAATAAATTGTTTTATTTTCTAATTAATTTGATAATAAAGAGAAAATGTTGAACAGATACTTTGACTCGGCCTTCTTATAAAAAAATTGGGTTGACAATTTCATATTTTCATTGTTGATATTTAATGTTTAACCTTTATAATTTATATATGAATTACACATATTTTTTATTTTTTAAATTTTAAATAATAATATTTTATAAAACTTAAAGAACTTGATAATTACATTTTTATAAAATTAAAGACTTAAATGTTAGGCTTTTACTTTTATAAAGGTTAAATCTTTGTTTAGATGAGAGAAAAATAACAAAGCTAATTTACATTCGTCACTAGTTTGGACAAAAGAAAAATAAGTTAGAGAAAGTAGTTAGCAAATCGTTGAGAAAGTGAATGGTAAAATATGCATCATTTATTTTTATAATAATTTATTTAACTATAAAAACAAATGATAAAATAGATATTTTATTATTTAGAAATAATAAAAATATTAAAATTTAATTTTAAAAGAATAAAAAATATCAAATTTCATATTTCAATCTTAATTTATCTTTTAAATAAAATTAATATAAACTGAAAACAATATGACTTACTATAAAATCATGGTAAATAATGATTTTATTTAATTTTTTCATAATAAAATTAAATTTGATATTTTTATTTTTTAATGTATAGTTAAAGGAAAAATTTAACGTTTAAACCATTTAAAAAATCAATTTATTTCCTTTTATTTTACTTACTAAGATCCAAACAGAAGGAATCTTTATTTTTTTCTCTTTTATCTTTTTTTTTCACTAAAAAAATGTTTTGAAACATAGTGTAAGTTATGTTAAGAAATTAAAAAAAAAAAAAAAAGAATGTTAAATATTTTTTTGTAAAAATGCGAGATAATATATTTAACTAGAGAAGAGATTGGTTTAATAAAAAACAAAATAAAGTAGTAAAGTTAGTGGGCGTCACTCGTCAGTGCATTGTATCGTATAACGAATTTAGTTGCAATGTACTGCACATCTCCTCCGCCGTCGCCCCTCCGGTCTTCTTACACGTCACCCTCTTTTGCTTAACATGCTCTCATTTCCGACAAACCGTCCATCCCTACGTGGCGCTTTATTAGTGGTTCGCCCACATTTTAATTTTCTTTCTTTTACATTCAATACGATTATTAAAATAAATACACTCCTTTTCCAAAAAACAATTAAAAAAAACTCTGCTTTTATTTTAATTAATTAATTTTCTGTCTAAAGTTTATAACTAAAATAATTCTAAAAAAATTACTATTTAATTTATATAATATTAAAAATTTTTAATTAATTTTTTATTTTTAATTAACTTTTTAATTTTAAAAAATTAAATATTATTTATATTTTAAAAAGTTTACTTTAATTTTTTCACTGATAGTTATCTATTCTCAAATAGCAAATTTAAGTATTTGACTACTTTTTAAAAGTAATCGATAGCGGATGGATATCTATTGATTATTTTTATTAAAAAATTTATTTAAAATTAAATTTTAAATAAAAATTAATTATTTATATTAAAATTATAGTAAAATCATAAAATTTAATAAAAAAGAATGAGTTTTATAGATTATTGCAGCAAATAGGTATTTATTAATTATTTTTTATATTGATTTAACTATAAATGTTAATATATATATATATATATATATATGAGATTTTTAAAAAAATTAATTAATAATTTTATTAATTTTAACTATTAAATATTATAAAAATATTAAAAATATTTTCAACATAAAATGATAAATTAATAGATATATTTATAAAAATTAAAGATTAATAAAAATAATTCTAATACTATATAGATTAAATAATAAAATAATTAATAATTAAAATTAATAAATTAATTAATAAATTTTTTAAAATTATATATACCTTTTAATATATGTTTTAAAATTAAAAAAAATACTAATGAGTTTATAAAAATTAAATAAAAATTTTTTAAATTAAAATCACATTTTTATAATTCTTCAAAAGAGCTAAAAAAGATAAATAGCTTTGTCAAAATTATTTTATTGATAATATTTAGGATCATATTTATTGCATATTTTAATTAGAAAAATGTTTAAGCTCAAAATAAAAAATATTAAAAATATAAAAGAATGGCCATAAACAATACAAAATATAATTTAAAAATAAAAAAAGTGCGTTATATTAATTTTTAGTACTAATATTACCATAAGCTTCATAGCTTTACGCGATTCAATTTTCCTTTGTTTAATTTCGTGTACTAAAGGTGAAGGGAACTCAATGGACACGTGTGTGTTCCTCCATTTATCTCTTTTTTTTTTTCTTATTCTCTTTAACATATATTGAAAAATTTATTAATTAATATTTTAATTTTAAAAAATATATTAAAATATTTTTAAAAAATATATTAATTAATTATTTCATTAATTTTAATCATCTTTATATTAATGATTTTTTAATTTTATAAAAAAATTATTAATTAATCCTATGTAATTATTAAAATTAATGACAAAAATTAATTAATAATTTTTTTATTATTTTAAAATATTTTTAAAAAAATTTATTAATTCAATTCTATTTAAAAATCACTCCCCAACATATATTTTAAAAAATTAAACTCTTTAATTTTTTAAATAAATATATCATTAATGGTTTTTAATTATAAATTAAAAAGTGTTGATTTTATAAATTTTAATAGGGTGATTTGAAATGACAACAAATTAATAAATTTCTAAAAAATGCGAACCTTTTAATAATTATTCCTTGTTTTCTTAAGCTCTGTTCTGCTCTGGCAACTATCCCTTTTTTCTATGTTTTTTTCTTGCAAGGTTAAGCAAACTCTCATATCTTTCTTAATTGATTGTTTTTTGTTTGCATTCTTTTATTTTTATTTTTTTTTTATTTTTCTTTTTTCTTTTTTTTTATATATGCAGTTTTTTTTTTATTAATTATTTTAATGAATTCTTGAAAGAGATTGAAGTCCTTGTTCAGATTGTTTTTCATAAATTTTTGAACGATACATATCCCTGGAGATCAGCTGGTGACTTGCTTGTTGTCTTCTTAACTTGGGTAGTTGCAGGTGGTTAAGTAAAAATAATAGAAGAGAAAAGAACTGAAAATTTCAAGAGGCTCAGATAAATTGCCTCTCCTTCAGGGAACCTGCTTGGGTTTTTCCAGGCTTTTCTACTTTGTTTCAATTCCTTTTCATCACTCTGTTTCTCATATTTTCTCATTTGATCCTTCCCATCTCTTTTATGACCAAAAGGATCAAAGGGGTTATCTGGGAGGTAGGAAAAAAAAGGAGGAATTTGGGTCTTTTCTGTCTCACACTTTCTTTCTGGTTGATGTGTCAAGGTACAGATTACTCCAGTTTTCTGGACCCATCTGTTTCTAGCATTTGATCTTAGTGTAATTTTTCTTTAAATTGCTTGGAATCCAAAATAATTCAAGTTTCAGTCCATTTCCAGCGATATTCTTTGCTACCCAGTTCAATTGGCATCTCATAGCTTCAGTGCTTAGCTTCTTCAATTTGCTTTATCATTCTTTCTTGTGTAAACGATTCCTTTTGAGAAGAAGCAAAATTGCAAGAGAAAATTTTGGAATTGTAAGTGAAATCAATTCAATGGAAGAGATATCTCCAACAGTTGCTGTTCCATTTAGCATAGACAAAATGATCTGCAAAAAGTCACCAGTGACAGCCCACAAGGAAATTTCTGGGCTAAAGCGTATGGCAGATAAAGCAACCTTGATACCAAACACTGCAAGGAAGCCAAACACACCTTTTGAGTCTGTTTCTTACAAGAATGATAGTGAAACTTCACAGATAGAAATAGCTGATGATGTGAGTTCTAGGGAAACCATTAATGAGCGAAGCAAGGGCTTTGATCACCAAGTACCAGAAACTTTATGTTCTCAATCTGTGGATTTGGATGCTGATTCCAATAGGGATTCAATGGATGTTGACAAGGGGATTGGTAATTTTGAAATGATAGCAAAGTCCCATGTGAGAGAACCATACGTTGAATTGTCTGAACCAAAATTATCTGCTGTGCCTCCTATGGTGCCGAAAGAACAGAAGATCACTGTAACAGGTAGCCTGAGTGCCTTTGAATTGGATAGAGTACCACTATGGGGATTTACATCTATATGTGGAAGGAGACCAGAGATGGAAGATGCTTTTGCTGCTGTTCCTAGATTTTTGCATATTCCTATTCATATTCTAACAGATGATATTGTTTTGAATGGCATGAACCAGAAACTAGATTACTGCACAGCTCATTTCTTTGGAGTCTATGATGGACATGGGGGCTCTCAGGTATGCTTAATACCACTTTTCATACTATTGTCCTTTAGTTATATAATGATTCTTTCGAGTAATATATCTGGAAATGCCTATTGATTTCTTATTAAGACTATTTCTAGTTCAAGTGATAGATTATAGAATAATCCTTATTGGGATATCCTGGCCAAGAATGTTCTGCTTGGTCAAAACTAAGGGCTTTCTTTCCGTAGGTTGCTAATTATTGTGCCAAGCGGATTCATTTGGCTCTGGCCAAGGAGATAGAAATTGCAAAAGCAGGCTTGTGTAATGGAAGCACTAGGAGTAATTGGCAGGAGCAGTGGAAGAAGGCCTTCTTAAATTGTTTTCTAAAAGTTGATGCTGAGACGGCAGGATCATGCAAAGGCGAGACAGGAAGTAATAGTGATGAATCTGAGGATCAATCTGAACCCATTGCCCCTGAAACTGTTGGTTCTACTGCAGTAGTTGCCATTGTTTGTCCAACTCACATTATAGTTGCAAACTGTGGCGACTCGAGAGCAGTCCTCTGTCGCGGAAAAGTAGCTATGCCATTATCAGTAGATCACAAAGTAAGGAATGGCTTCATTTTAATTTCAGTATTTTCCCATTAAAGTTTCACCTGGCATTCCTAAGGAGATCAATCTCCTCATATCTTCATTTTGCTTGCAGCCAGATAGAGAAGATGAATATGCAAGGATAGAAGCAGCAGGAGGCAAGATCATACAATGGAATGGATCTCGCGTTTTTGGTGTTCTTGCAATGTCAAGATCCATAGGTATGCGTCTCCACTCCAATCCTTTATGTTCTTTTCTGGGACATTACATGCTTGATGTCTAAATACTGTTGATGATTACAAATTGGTTTATATATCATCATCGTTATTTTTTTCTCAGGTGATAGATATTTGAAGCCATGGATAATCCCAGATCCTGAAGTGATGTTTGTTCCTCGAGCAAAAGAAGATGAGTGTCTTATCCTTGCAAGTGATGGCTTGTGGGATGTCATGACAAATCAAGAGGCATGTGACATTGCGAGAAGAAGAATTCTTCTTTGGCATAAAAAGAATGGTGATAAAAATACCTTGTCTGCAGAAAGGGGAGATGGAGCCGATCCTGCTGCTCAAGCTGCTGCAGAATACCTCTCCAAGCTCGCACTTCAGAAGGGAAGCAAGGATAATATCACTGTTATTGTGGTGGACTTGAAAGCTCAACGGAAACTAAAGAAGAAAACTTGACAGTAATACTAATATACTATAGAAATTATCAAGAGATAAAGGGAATGCATACTTTGGTTCATATATCTACATCAACTTGCTTTAGCCCATCAATTTTTTCACTTTGGGCTAAACATAACGTCTGTCATTAGCTCTCTTTCTCTCTACTAATTAGAAGCATATTTTGCCATCTGTATACTTGGACCTGCTGCAGTACATTGAACCTCTTGTTTTATTCTGCAAACAGCACATCCTATGATGATTAAAATTTCACCTCAAGGTGTTCCATTTGATATTGTAATCTTGGAGTTTGATTGGTGACCCTGGAATTCTCCCCGCTAAAGGGTTTTATTTTCCTTATATTTTCCCACGACAGAAAAGTAAATTATTTTTTTAGTGACCAACCAAAAGTTTGGTGGAAACAAGGCATGTGAACTAGTTAAAAGCCGGTTGAAATGCCTGGTCATGTTCAAGTTGACTAATTTTTCACCATCCTACTGATAATTGAATGACACAAATTAACGCGCGATAGTAAAATAGAATATTTCAAATCAGTGATCACCGTCAGGCTGCAGCTGACCAATATAGTCCCAGAAGTTAATGTCAAACATCGCGATTCAATAGATGGAACTAGGGGCGGCCCATAGTCTGATTTTTAGACCCAGAACCAGCCCAATCTAACCCAAGACCAGAATCAAACCATTTTCTCTCCTCTTTGAACCGAATTGAATTAACTTGAACTAAATTCAAGATGAAAGGACCCTGTAGTCCAGTCCCAAGTTCCAGAAACAGGACCATGCCACTGTAAGATTGAACACCTTTTAAAAAGAAGTTGATACATTTTCAACCCCCAACAAAGCAACTAAAAACAATGGTCTCCGTCTCCTTTAAGGTTAATACATGAAACACTCTGTACCTCAAACAATAACACAAGCAGGCAAATAGCACCTTTGTCAGCAAAACACTCTTGAATTTAACAGTGTTCCTCCCACAAGTAATCTTCTGGCACTGGGATGTGTTCCATGAAGTATTGATGCTTTCTCAACCTCAGACTTGTCATTTTAATGGTAGCAAGTGTTTTTCCACAGTTGCTGTGGCAGGTCTTAAAAATTTCAGGCAGCGAACCTCTCTTAAACTGTTTCATATTCTATCTGTTTGCAAAAGGAAAAGCAACTCCTTTAAATTGACAAAATCCGATACTCAAATCTTAAAAATATAAAATCCACATAAAATTATACTAAGTTAGCAAATTCCCGGAATTACCATTGAGTCCATGCAGCAATGCAAGATTGAGTTGAAAGTAAAATGCGTAAAAATGAGGGCATGAAACAAAATGCAAAAGATGAGGAAAAAGGAAACGGGTAACTTCTGACTATTTGGGAAGGAAAGAATTCGGCAAAAAGAGGGAGGCTAGCTCTATTAGTTACCACGCCTAGTACTAAATTGTGTGTGTGTGTGTACAAAGCAAGAGATTGCCTAATGCTCATGGAGCACATCCTCCTCTCACATACGCATGGGACCTACCCTCATTTTAAATAATAACTAAAGCTGTGAGTATAACTGCATTATTGCTTGCTGCGCTGAGAGCATAACATATTCTCTATATATATCTTATCAAAAAAAAAAAAAAACACAGAAACAATCACCAGGTTGTGTGCCTTTTTTCTTTTATTGGACCATCAGAGCAAGGGTCAGCCATCAAAACATAACCCCTCACCTGCACTGACCCATAATTTATTCTTATAAAACCTAAGTTTTAATTTGTGAAGATCTTTTTTTGGTTTCCAAAAGCAAAAGATACCATCAAAATTCTCTCAGAGACAAGCATGAGAAAGGAAAGCCTAAAATGCTTTAATATGCAGACTATGAACAAGGTGAAAGAATATAATGGACTAAAAGTTTATCTTGCCAGAAGATCCAAGTCATAGACACCGAAGGATGTGTACAAAACTCATAATAGTTTAGGACATATAATTTTCAAGAATATGACTTACAAACAAAAATTGGACTTACCATATGTTTAAGTTTGCAAGTGGAGAGCCTGAATTTGTGAAGTAAGAGGAGAGATCTATGTGCAGGTCATCATACATGTTCACAAATGGATGAGTCTGGCATTTGAATTGAAAAGATTTTGAAAGAAATCAGATCTAAAATTTTCAAGTCAGCACATGTTTATGTGATTTGACTTGGACATTAATGAGGCAAATAAATAAATAAATAAAATTAAATAGGAGTTTTCACCCACCATAAGTTCATTTGCTGACAGTCTGTCTTTTGGGTCTTTCTGCACACTGAAAAAGACAGTAAAATTATGATGGGAATTAGTAACCTGGTAATCTTGATATTCTGTAGGCCAAAAGGAAAATAATAATTCAATCTTAACATAAAAATGTTAACAGGGATAAAACCAGAAGTATCCTTCTATCAAAAGGAAAAGAAAAAAGAAATGACATGCAAAAAACTTGTGCATATAAACATAGATTTAACAGATGCTCCATTTCCTTTATCCTAATTCAACTGCAGAAACACATAGTCAGAATCAGAAATAACACACGCATAATATATTGTGAATTATTCCAAATGAAATTTTTAAGTATTTTTCTATTAAATTGCTTGATACTCATAAGAATGAATCAACATGACAAGTGAAGAAAAATACTGAGGTTATGCATATTATCTTCTTGAGTCTAATCTCATCATGTTGGTTTTCTGAGAGGAGAGGAGAACAAGAGTGTGAATGAGACTGAAAATTGTCTACTGATTTTATTAATCTGCTGGTATTTATACACAAAAATGTAATTGAAATTCAAATGAGATCATAAATAATTTAAATTTGAACTTAAAAATCTAAACAATATAATTTTAAAACCTAATCATGATTTAGCCTAATAACAGTAATTCAAAATTTGAAGACTAAGAACACTCCTCCTCGGTTTTGAAGTTGCAAATTTTGAATATTGTGAATTGTGCCTCTACTAGCTCTTGAATGTGAATGTGAATTTCAATATGGTCACGAACTTGATTGTGAGTGCAGAAATCTTTCTCCTGATCTTGAATGTGAGCAGAGAATTTCCTTCTCCTGGTCTTTGAATGTGAGCGGAGAATTTCATTCTCTGGACATTGGTTGTGAATGGAGAATTTTAGAATTCTCTTGACGTTTCTAGGTTAGGTTTATTATGGTAAGGATTTGTGGTTGGTGTAATTGTCTACTGCTGGTATTTATACTAAAAAATGTAACTGAAATTCAAATGAGATCATGAATAATTTAAATTTGAACTTAAAAATCTTAACAATATAATTTTAAAACTTAATCACGTGATTTAGCCTAACAACCATAATTCAAAATTTGAAGATTAAGTCAATTATTCTAACACATCAATACCATTATAGAGAGCATAACTTCACTCCATAACTGAAGACAACAAAACTATTATGAAGCACCACATAATCTATACCATGAAGATATAAATGAGCAGAACTCTGGAGAAAATTGATCAGAAGGTGCACAGGGTTGTGGTTGCTCAACAACAGCTTCCATAAGCTCGTAAACATTAACCCAACCTTCATCCTTCTGTGGAGGGGAATACGGGAACTGACCAGTTGCACACTCGAGCAATACTAAACCCAGGCTCCAAATGTCACTTTTGTATCCATATCTTCCTCCAATAATTCTTTCAGGCTACAGAGCCAATCACAAATGAACAAGTTTCAAAAACAAGCAGGTAATGGTGAACCTTTCCAACCAGATAACGTGGAAAGATTCTTGCAAAAGAAAGCAAACCACATGTACAGTTAAAAACTTACGGACATATAGTTATATGTACCAATAAAAGTATTTGCCTGTCCAGAGGTGCTTGCCATTATTGCACTCACGCCAAAGTCAGTAATTTTGACTTCTCCTCTATGATTTAATAATAAATTAGAAGGTTTTAAGTCCCTGTGGATAATGTGTTTTTCATGATGAAGATACAATAAGCCCTTGAGTACCTGCAGAAATAAGAAAAGCAATACGAAAAATAAATGGGTAGTACTATTGCAATTTGCGAATAACTAAAATTCATGATTCAATGATTTTCTAAATATTTCACCTGTTTACAGATCGCAGCAAGGTATGGTTCTGGAATTGTTTTAACTTTTCTGAGAAGATCTGCAAAAGATCCACCGTCCATATACTCTAAGATAATTGAGATGGCACCATTGTCATAAAAAGACTGGTAACACATAACGACATATGGACATTGTGATGATTGATTAATTTTTAGTTCCTGGGCAATTGCTTTTCTTGCATTAGCGTCAATATTCATCTGTACAACCTGAATCAAACAAGAATGAGTTCCTAATAAAAAGGAACAGCAAGTTAAATGTCAAAACATTCATATTTCTTGGAAAATAAGCCACACCTTTAATGCAAAAAACTGCCCTGTCCACTTATGCTGCACCAGCTGCACAATTCCACCACTTCCCTTCCCAATGACCTTAATGGCGTCTATGTCTGCCAAATTCAATTGGTTGTCCGTTGGTTTAATAGGGGGTGGCTGAAGAAAAGCATGCACATAAAACAAACTAGAAGTTTGTAAGGTGAAATTAACATTAAGTAATACATCCATCAAATAAACAAGAAAAATATGAATTAAAATTTAATTCACTAATCGTTGCTTTTCAGTTCATGGATCTCATTTTTGCAATTAAGTGAACTACATTAACCTTTCTATTTCTTTCATTTCTCTACTCACAATTTCTAAATCCAAGATGAACCTGAAACAAAAGCATATTAAGCATTCCTGTGGGAAGTTACAGATGGAACTAAAAAAATATTATATAATTGTGAGAAGGGTGGTACACCTTCAAAAAGGACCACATAGGAATTTTCAGATTTGTCTATGTTCAATAAGCCTTTGCAAGAGAAGCTTTGGAGATTCTAAATGAAAAGAATAGGCTACAGATATTAGCAATGAAGGCAACATATATTAATGGGGACATTTCATTGGGGCGCCAAATTAGAACTGTTAGTTCATTTCCCAGCAATGGCTTATAGAAGGTCATTAGGAATGAGAGAAATGATTTTACTTCAATTTTTTATTTTGACTCAGACTTCAAGCCTTGATTTTAGGGCTTGGAGAGGGATGATATCAACCTCAAGGAAGCCTTCTTGTTGAGGGCTTCGAGGAAGCCTTTCCTTAACTAAATAATGCAGCTTATGATAAAAAGGCTTGGTAAGAATATTGTCCTTTTTCTTTTTTTAAAAAAAATGGGATATGATGATAAAAAGAAAGACTATTTTGGAACAAAATGCTTCATTTAACAACTTCTTGGCTTTAACAAGGTGGCAAGTAGGAATTGACTGTTCTTGAGAATTTTCAACAATATGAGTGGATCTATTTTGTACCTTTTATGCAGCAGCTCTAGATAAATTGGGAAGTTTTCCGCAGGATAAATAAATTGGGAAGTTACAGATAGTACTAAGGCAAAAAAAGCTTGAGAAAAAGGACACAAATTCTGTGATAAAATAACAAGTGCAGCGAGTTTTGCCTTGCAAGAATGACAGAAAGAAAGAAAGAAAATAGAAGAAAAAATCATAAACAGATAAGTTAACTTCCATTCGTTTGTGCATCCTTTTACTCAGTTCTGACTTTAGGTAATCTGAAGTGGCGATGATATTTCTACTGGGTGTATCATGTGAGAGAAATGGTGAAAGATCAATCAATACTAATTTATTGTGAAGTTGCTTCCAGACCATGGGCCTTCCTTTTTGCCTATATCCAAATCTATCAGGTGCTTAAAAGGCTAGTTAAAAAGATGATTGAAGAAACGCATTGTAGAATTATTTAAGAACAAAATAAGGAAATTTGGGCTAATTCCCTACTTTGGTACATGGGACACAAGGAGGGAAGGAAGTAAAAAGACTTCTACCTTATGGGGAAGGTAGATAAAAATTAGAATAACTCACTTCAGATTATAATAAGACGTTTCAAGTAGAGGAAATTAATACGCATAATCTCGAAGCCACTACAATCAGTTAATATAATCCAAATAATTTTATGAATTGAAGTAATCGAATTTTTTGAGGAATGGATGATTCAAAGTTCAATCTCACGACTGACTCAAAAGAAACTGAAAATGTGCATAAACTATTCTTTAAGGGAAAAAAAAAAAGATAATAATAAAGAAATAAACAACAAATGTCGTTCAACCACTGATTAACGTTGAAACTCTCTCCAAATGAAGAAAATCTGCTCTTTCCTAAGTTAAAAAGATAGTTTAAAAACATCAGATCACCTCTGGGAAGAGGGAGAAGTAAAGACAACAATCTTACAGCTTCAGATTCGCTTTGCGAGACAGTTCGAACTCCATATCGATTGACTAGCAGATCACCATCCATAAAGGTACCACTTCGGGTTCTGGCAATGATTAAGCACCAGAAATCAGCTTAATGTATCAAAAACAGGTATTGTTAAAACAAGAGAATTAGACTTACAGGAACTTGGAAACTTCATCAGGAGGAGGGAGAGAGAGCTTGAGATTGATATTAGGCTTTAAGATTCCCTTCTTCATAATGGAAAATTGGGGGAAGAGATGTGGAGGAGAGTCGTTCCAAGTCTTTGCCTTTGAGGAGAAAATCAGCAGCTTCACCAGAGGCTTAGTCGCGCCTCTTTTTCCTCTCCCTCTGTCTAACACTTTCCATTCTTTGAAATGAAAATGTTTGGTTTTTATCTTTAAAAAAAAAGTTTTTAATAAATTCCTTCAAAAAATTTTTTTAATAAATTCTTTTTATTTTAGAATTAATATACAAATGATATTATAATAAAACTAAACGAATATGTGTTTTATTAAAAGTGAAAAATTCATAAAGCTTGTTAAATCAAAATTTTTAATTATTTTATTAAAAAATTAATTAATTAAGCAACTGGATAATATAAATATTTAAGATTAATATAAATTTATAATATTTATTTAATTACAATTAAAGTGATTAATTTTATAAAATATAAAAGTATTCAATGGAATGATTTTAAAAGGAAAAATTATTTTTTAGTCCTTAAAATATAGCGTAATTAACGGATTCATCCCTCTGTTTTTAGAATCTAACATTTTTATTTCTGAGATTTAATTATATCAAAATTAAAGGTATCTCTATTAAAAATACCGTTTTTATGATGTTGACGTATGTAATTTGCTTCTGTATTTTATATATACATATTTTTTTGAGTTTATTTAATTGCTCCGCTTTTACTTTTGACATTTTAAAATCGTGCCGATGAGTCGATGTATATCGATGAATTTAATAAATTCGGTGAGATGACACATATTATTGGATAGTTCGATTTTGATTTTAATTTTATTTAATTATTGATTTTAATTTGTTACATGATTTAATTTTGATTTTTTTGATTTTTTTTTTGAAGTTTTATTTTTTATAATCTTTTTTATAAAGTTGTATAAGCCTTACACAAATGCAATATATATAGTGTTTAAAAAAACATAAAAGCAAATAATTAATTTTTTTAAAAAAATAGGAATGTAATTGTAATAGCAAAAAAATTTCAGTAAAAGATAAGGTTTTGAATGATATTTTTTGACCCGATTTAATTTACTATAAGTTTGATACAAATCTCTTTAAATAAAAATTATATAAAGTCCACACGAAAGCTGAATCTTTTGCACAATGAAATTTCACATTGGTGAGCAAAATTTTCCAAGTTAAACTGTTTTGGTGGGAGACGGGTCGTCGCCCCTTGTTTTTGAACCTAGTAGCTAAGTGGTTGGAAAATTCATGGAATTTGGAATTTAAGCATTTACTTGTGCGTATTATTCAATACTAATCTAAACATTAATTCTTAGCAACCGATTTAGAGATTAGATTTGAAATCCCAATACGGTGAGCATTCGGTCGGTTTAGTTTTATCGAATAAACCGAAAATCGAAATTTTAGTGTTTATAAAAACTGAACCGAACTGATTTTGATCAAAAATCGAATCGAACCGGTCTGATTCGATTCGATTCGATCGGTTTCGATTTTTAATAATTTTTTTATTTTTTACACTTTATTTTTAGTATTTTAAAATTTAATTAAAATATTTTAATCTTAATATAATTTAATTTCTCTATATTATTGAAAAAACATATTATTATCACTAATTGGTTCGGTTTGGTTTTTTCGATTTTTTTCTGATTAAAACTGAATCGAATCGAAATAACTGAAATTTCTGAAATTAAAAATCGAACCGAACCGAAATATATAAAAAATCGAACTAAATTTTCAATTCAATTCGATTCGATCAATTTTTTCAATTTAAACCGAATAATACTAGTCCCATTTGGAGGGTTCACATTTCCAACAATTGGAATGGAAAGGAAAGTGATTTCCACTTTTCATTGTATGGGACACAACCTCACACATTATGATTATGAAAATTTACTATTTTAGGCTTCATTTATTTTATTTTAAATTTTTAATAAAATAATTTATTTTTAAAAATAAAATATATTAATAAATTTATATATAGAGATTTTAATAAAATATTTAAAATGTGAAAAATAATTTTTTATTTGAAAAAAAGTTATTTTTCTTAAATTTATTTAAATTTTCCATATCATAGACATATTTTGATAATGTAATTCATATTTTATGCATAAACATATTTTGGAAGTCATTAAATCAATTCATAAAGCTTAAAATTTTAATTTATCAAAATTTACTGATTTTTAACATAGACATAATTTAAAATTAGACTAAGATCAACATTCTAAAATGATAAAACATTTAAAAACATACTCTTACATTCAATGTATTGTTTTTTTTAGTTTTAGAACTAAGTTAAAATCATTATTTTAGAATCATAACAACTCCAAAATAGACTTCTATTTTAGATATTTAATATAACTCGTTATATGCCAAAAATAATGAATAATTTCTATATAAATCAGTTTGAAACTGAATTAAATTCGTATCAAAATTACTTTTGTCTCTTTTAACTTATATACCCGCTGATTATATGAGATTTAGAGAGAAATATGATTTCTTTATATAGAAAAGTTTAGTCTAAAGAGATTACGCAGATGGCCATTTAATTCTCTTTCGATATCCGTGTTGATAAGGTCTGCGGTATAACTGGACTTATTCTCCTACTCCCTGTCACGTCAAATGAGTTGAACTCCTTTGTAGCAAGTCCGGATCTTTGGTCAGTTTGACCTACTTTAATCGCGAGTTGAATGGCGTATTGATGGGTCAGTTTACATAATGAATTCTAATGGATTTTGGACATGTTTTTTTCTTCAGATTTGACTTAAGTTTGAGCGTCAGAAATCCGACGTTCATCCCCCACTATTTTATATCATTTTACAATTAATAAAAGTTGAGATCTTATTTAGTTAGAGATAATTAAGCAGGAAATTAAAATTTTTAAAAAGTGCTAAAACGTATCTATTGGGTTGATATTTTTACTCAAATTTTTAAAGTTGAAAGATTTTTTTTTATTTAAAAGAGAGTCTCACCTAATTAAGTTATTTAGTGAAAAGTTCACTCACGAGAAGTAACTAATTTGAAACTGAGATTATTTATAAAAAATTATTGTTTTCACCCACTAGTATTTATTGAGCTTTACTTGCAAATTAACCCTCTTGCTCCAAAACATATGATTTAACCTTGTTTGTGAAATAAGATTTTACTATTATATTCTTTAAAAAAAAAAACAATATTATATAGATTTTTTGGGTAAGCATTTAATCACATTAAATTCACATTCATACAATAAGGTTTTTGGGATATTTGAAAAATAATCACATTAAATTCACATAAAATTTAATATTATATATGATTTAATCGATTTTGTATATAAAAAAATTTCAGACAATAAAATTTTGAAACTGTGAAACAAGTAAAAAATATTAAAATAAATTTTATTTATTTTTTCGAGATCCACGTGTCTTGAAAATATCTTATTTCACGGCGAACCGGTTCCATAGAGTATTCCCACAGTAGAGGCATGGTGGTCTTTAACTTTCTTGCCGAATATACATATAGATTTTTATATTTGTTATTAATTAATCATTAATCATTAATCATTAATCATCATTTGCTTACGCCGTTGGAAGAGAAGGACATATCACGAGTCAATTTCGCTCAGCTCCAATAGTGAGCGATTGATACCAAACAAATGCCTTTACTTGTTCAATTGCAAATCTGTTCCCTTTATACTTCTTCTACGCTTCCATAATCCTATTTTGTATCTCCTTTATGATCTGAACGGAAAATCATCTCAAAACTGCCACAATTCACTTCCTGGCTTTCGCAGGCAAGAACCCTTTTCCTTTTCCCTTTTTTTTTTTTTGTTGCTTTTATCTGTTTTAGTCCAATGTCTTATTGTGCTTTTATGTTTAGATATGAAGTAGAAAATTATTGATGTTTGTGGGTATATGTGTGTTTTGATGGTGTGGATAATATTCTTAGATTTTTTTGTTTTTGCAAGTGGGCTGTTGAAGTTGTCATTTGGCTTAGTGATTAATTGAATTTTGTGGGTTGTTTCTATGCGTTTGTCTTAATAGTTTGTTGAGTATTGCTATTAATCAAACTGAATTAGATTTTTTGCCAGCTTTTTGGAATATGCAGCTAAAATTTATTGTTCCAGCGGAGGTTTAGTAATCCATCTTGAGAACTTCCTCTTATGTTGGCTTATAAACATATTTAAGACCCGTAGAAAGAAATTTGAACTTTTGAGACGAAAATGCTAACAACAAGACCGTGTCCGCTGAGGACACAGCTTTTTAGAGGTACCAGTTCTGCTGAGCCTCTGTGCAAGCAGGCTTATAATGCCTGTTTGAACTTTATTTCTTACTCCATGAGATGTACGCCTCATAGGAATCTTTGCTCACAATTGTGTAATAGTGACTTTGGGGCATGTGTGTTATCTCACTCTATCGTTTATGAGACTAAGAAATAAGAATATGGAACTGTTCCCCTTATGAGTGTATATTTTGACAGGAATGGCTGGCCAGTTCATATGAAAGATGGAAAAATAACCTAGTTTGTCCATTACAGTTATTTCAATTTAATTTTGTTGACATTTCAAGTCCTATCTAATCAAATCACAAACGGCCGTGCTATTACTTTCTTTTATTAGATTTTTGCCATTCTGTCTACTTGGTATATAATTTAATATTAAGCGTTTCTTTTATCTTTGAAGCAGGTAATTTTGGAGTTCAGGAGTACAACCTGCTGAATAGCCTGCCCAGCTGTAACACTAATGGATCAAAGTAATATGTCTTTCTTGATGTATTTGTTCAATTCTTGAACATAAATGTGTTCGTTCAGAATTGATGATCATCATCATTATTTTTAAAATCCTGCTACAATTTGATTTTCTTACAAATATGAACCTTGTGATACCAGGAATATAAATGTGTTTGAAAAGTTTTGAGTTCGGATAGACAATTTAGTTGTACTATGTCTGTGCGCCTTATATGCGTCTTGATTGTATGAAAAAGTTTATCCTTTGATATGTTCATGTGCAAAGATATAAATTTGTGACATGACAGTTTCTTCTCATCCAACTCCTCGCAAGTGATATTCTTAAAAAAAATATATACATGTACTTGATAAATTAAAAAAAGGGACTAAATCGTGGGATTCTTTGCGATTTCACTTAATCTATTTACTTAATATTTTGATATATTTTGACTTTACATAAATATAACAATATTTTTTTTCTTTACTTCAATAAATAAAAGAACATTTTGATTTTTTATGGGTTGGTTTTTGTTCTGATTGATTATTATATGTGTGTGTGGGTGGAATTTCTAGGCTCAATTTCTATGGATAATTATTTTACTGTAGAGTTCTTCATTAAGGTTCTTGCAGTACGGCAAAAAAGCAAGTAGGTTAGTATGTCAAAATTAAGTTATTTCATCGAATGTCCAACTTGTTGGTACTACAGGTCTTGCTATTGAGGAGGAGGGTATACGGAATGGCCTTGAGATGGTGAAATCTGCCTCTGATAAGCATATTGATATTCTCAGGCCATCTGCTCGATACTATTCAGCATCTAGAGGTAGTAATCCTATTCAGACATTAACCTGCTTGATAATTGTTTGTAATATGGATATCCCTTGCTTATATTGTGTACTGCATTTATAAATGATCTTTGTTTGCTTATTCTTTCCCTTCTTTTCATGTTTGCAAATGCATTGATGACTCAGTCTGTACACTTCCCTGGAACCACTGAACAACGAAAGCCCCTTCTTTATGCTAAAAAATTGTCATGGTTGTGTGGACACAAATAACAGAGTATGTTTATAGGGATCCAAATGTGGCCCATGGAGCTCAAGGAATTGATGTTTTCTCTATTTTACCTTCCCTTTTTTTCCCTATTTTTTCGTCTAGTATTGGAAGCTCGTACATGTTCTCATTTTCCAATTCTAGTAGAAACTGACATTTTCTTTAACTTTAAACTACATCAGTTTCATAGGATCCAGTTTCTTCTTTATTGCACATGACGTTTCTGCGCAGTTTCTGTATTGTCTCCATGCATTATTCTATTTGGTGGAAGAATTTTTTTAAAAAAAATCTTTCTTTCAGACTTTTATTTCAGTTAAATAAATAATTTTCATAGCATGTATTAGTGTTTATCCAAACAGCTGAAGACACTGTGATGGTGGAAGGGCAAGCCTCAGATGCTGCAGACCGTGAAAAGGGAAAGTATACTCTTCTTAGGGATCCTGAGGACTTCCAAGCTGGGATTTATGACAAACCTCTTCCATGCTTTGGCTGCGGTGTAGGATGGTTTTCGTGAGTAGTCTGCAAACTACATGCTTCCTTCCGCACCAATTCATATATTCTCATTATTTTCTCTTCTTTTGCAGCTTTCTCTCAGGATTTGTGTTCCCATTGATGTGGTACTATGCCACAATTCTTTACTTTGGAAATTATTACCGTAAAGATCCTAGGGAGCGAGCAGGCCTTGCTGCTGCTGCAATTGCTGTAAGCTCTCTCTTGCTTTCTCTCTCACCACACATCTCCCACTCCCCACACCCACATCGACAATGACATAAGACATTGATAGTGTTATCTGGACATACATATTTAGATTCTTATGACTTTTTCCTAATGACCAAGTATGTTAAGTGAATGCATCCTCAGACCTCTCTGCCTAATCTTCAATAATGATGTTCAATATTTTAACTGAATTTAACATTAAAAAATTTTATGCTGCAGGCAATGGCATGTTCTGCTGTGTTATTGGTCATAGTAGCTTTCTATATTCTATTTTAGTTCAGGACTTCGCGTGCTAGTGTGCTCTTAACATGTACATGTCAAAACAAGACGCTCTTTAGTTGGAAGAAATTGCCCTTGCAAATGTAGATAAGAAAGTAACTGGTGGAAGAGCACGAAGCTAAAATGTT
Source organism: Manihot esculenta (assembly GCF_001659605.2). Classification (NCBI taxonomy): domain Eukaryota; kingdom Viridiplantae; phylum Streptophyta; class Magnoliopsida; order Malpighiales; family Euphorbiaceae; genus Manihot; species Manihot esculenta. The sequence goes on along the minus strand of NC_035176.2, from coordinate 30,502,019 downwards.
ATTACAAGGTGTTTCTCAACGACTGCAGATACAAACACTTCAGAAGCATAAAACTGGAAGCTTTTTTCCATGTGTTTTGGTGTACCTATGTTTTTGTGGTGTTGGGGAACATTGTCAATTAGCATAATGTTTACAGAGGCATTTACGTATTTAAACATATATATCGAGGCTTTGTTACATGCGAGTAAATTCAACTAAATACATACATACGTGGACATATGGTTGGTTCTTCTTTATCTTGAATGGAAGCTCTTTAAAAAATCATATGCTTGTGTCCATTCTGTTGAAGCAGAAGGGGCCCCAAATCAATAATGACACCCTAAGCTTCTCAATTACTCCGATTATCTAAAACCATTTTGGGATTTCAATTTAATAAAATCACATTTTTATTCTTCCATGACAATCACTGAATGTTTTGCCGGAAAACACGTCGGAATGCGCATCTTTCTTTAGATAGTAAAAGTGTATTACAATCCTGCCCTCATATCAAAAAAATCTAAATTGAGAATAAAAACCACCAAGACTTATAGTTAATTAATTTAAATAAAAAAAGAGGTGAGCGAGAGAGAGAAGAAGAAGAAGAAAAAGCTGCTGATTCTCTTTAAACCTTCTCACCGGTACTACTGGTGCGAAAATGAGGCGGCAGTGAAACTGAAGAATAGCACAAACGACAACCGATCCCCAAAATTGATGGTCCAAAAACGACAACCGGCCAACTCAACTCGACTGTTAACCCCAAAACTTTGTGTTGTCTACTAGCACATTCTCATACTACACTATCAAAGTGTTCACTTCCATTTCAATCTTTAGCCACCAGCCAGACATATTTGCCATCAACTTTGAACCTCGAACTTGAATTTATCTGTCCACAACGTTAAAAATGGTCAGCTACTAAAAATAGCACAAAGCAAATTCTATCAGAACGAATAATTGTAGCCTATTCTTCGTACGCCAAACTAAAATATGGCGAGGTTGAATTTCCATTCAAGGCAATGACAAATATCAAAACTATGGAATTTATCAAATGATATAGTCCTTTTTTTCCATGCAATGGAGTTCATTTATCTGGCATTTTATTTCAAACAATCATTCAACATTTAAATAATATTGTATTTAGATGAGAATTCTGATGGAGTTGATGGTGAACTCTTATCAATGTGCATAAGTGAGGAATATTTCATTAGACACATTATTCTAATAATCACATTATAACCTCCAAAATGTAAAGCTTGGATCTAGCTACCTTATAATCAACATTCAAAGATTGGTAAGATAAAAAACATTTAGCTAAAGTTTGTGTCTTTTTGGTTATTAATCCTAAACAAAGTGTAAAGGTAGAAAGAAACAGTACAACTCTTTAGAGGTCTGACCTTGTGCTCAAGCATACCACTGAGTTGAGTTTCATCTTCTGTTATGCCAGATTCCCCAAGAGAATTCAGTACAAGTTTTTTCAGCTTCTTCATCTTCAAAACCCCTTCTGGATTCTGTGATGGCATGCAGTAACGTATAAATACAAACACTACAAGGAAGATACTGGAAAATGGCTCAATGTAAGCCTATTCAGTAAAATAGAAAGGTCATCAAGCCTATTAAATAGCCAAAATGTTTATTTAATCAAGATGCCTCATTTAACTGCATATTAAAATATAATTGAAAAGATGCTCTTAAAAAAATGTGAACGTAAGACATGGTATTTAGCAAAGATACATACAGTTCTCAATGCTGATTTGATCAATCTCTTCAACTTCATCTTGTTCTTCGAGCCACATTCTACCACCTTATCATCTTTAAGCCCATTCTGTTTAGTTTGCTTTAACAGACTCTCCAATTTCTCTGTTTTGGCTCTCTCAACTTGAGTCACACCATTGCCTATTTTGCCTGTAGCATCACTACCAGTCTTTTTCCCAGTACTATCACTCCCAAATTCATCAAGTTTTCTCTTTTTGGATTGCAGCTTTCCGGTCTCTGTTTCTGAGTTGGCACTTGCTCTGTCACGTTTTGGCATATCCTCCCCTTTTGGTTCCTCTACTTGTGTATTTTCAGGCACTTCACCATTTGTAGCGTTTTCACTCATGACAGTTTTATCTTGAGCAGATTCTTCCGTCTGCTTAATTTGTTGCTGCTTCGCATGAAATGCCTTGGCCTTTGCACGGTGCTTCTTTCCATCAGCATGGAGCAGCAAGGTCTGCTTACTAGTAGCCTGGGTATTGCAGAGACTGCAAATATTTACATTTTACAAAAAGGTGATGAGTTGGAAAGAACGTTAGAAAAGAAATGACAAATGGAAGCATCTATAAGTGACTTCATGAAACTAATCTCCTCCCTTCCACGTGCATCAGTCTTATGGTGTAAGCTCGGGTGTCATTCTAAGATAAAGTTACAAAGATTATAGACATAGATCCACGACAAATATTGAATTAACACAATGCGAACCTCATGGAAGAAGCCATGATTGCCTCTCCTCTATCCAATCCAAGACATCTCAAAATAGGTAAGTCATCAATCTACACATAAAGCCTATACTAAAATAACTGTTTGTGCTTCATTGAGTTCAGAAGCCCCCCTCCCCCAAAAAATAAATAAATAAAATAAAGTTTCCGATCGGTTGCAAAACATTTTTTGCTCACAGAAAACGAGCATGAAAATTCTAGTTTCTTTACTCAAACCATATACGTATGAACAAGGTAAGAGATGCAGAGACTTTTGTCACCCATTGGACAGAGTATTAATTTGATAACTGAGAAGGCACACATAACGGAAATAAGAAAGCACAACAAGCTGAACCCACCTACAAAACCAAGGAGGGCGTTCAGATAACCCAACATTTATATCAATATCAGGTTGTTGCTTTGTGTTCTTACTGGGTTTAGGAGTCGCACCATTTGAAGCTTTCCCTTGACCCTTGGGACCATATTTTTCCTGATCACAAAACAAAACTGTAAAGAGAAGGCAAAGTATGCAAGCTGAATATTATGAAATTATATGCAACAAAAAACGAGAAACGAACCGCCTCAGTAATACATTGAGTATGGCCCTGAACGCTTTCCTGGCCGAACATCTCTCCGCAGTCAATGCATGATAGCTACAGCATTAAAACTCAAATATCAAACACAGATACAATTATTTGGGACGGAAGTAAAGAAAAGAAGCAATTGAAACCTTGGTGGCTGAGCAAATTCTGAAGTGATTAGGTAATTTAGGTTTCTTCAAGTTCTCTCCACAATCTTCACACTGAAACCAGACCATTGCTCTTGCCCTCTGATTCGATTGCGTGGGATGAAAAGAGAAGGGAAAAGCACGAAAACGAGGTAGTCAAGGTTTAAGACGAGTATTAGGGTTTTCTCTATTTCTTTCCAACTGGGGGACCCACTGATCGAAATCCAACTGTGCTCCTAAACGCACCGTTTAGCCCGTTGGACTTTAGCCAACGTGGCACTGGCAAGGCCGCTGTGGCTGCTTTTATCTGATCCAGGAGTAGGGGTGAGCATTCGGTCGGTTCGGTTCAAAACCGAACCGAACCGAATAAACCGAAAACCGAAATTTTAGTTTTTATGAAAACCGAACCGAACCGATTTTGGTCAGAAACCGAATCGAACCGAACCGGTCTGATTCGGTTCGGTTCAGTTCGGTTTGATCGGTTTCGATTTTTAATATTTTTTTAATTTTTTACTCTTTATTTTTAGTATTTTAAAATTTAATTAAAATATTTTAATTTTAATATAATTTAATTTCTCTATATTATTGAAAAAATATATTATTATCCCAAATCGGTTCGGTTCGGTTTTTTCGGTTTTTTTCTGATCAAAACCGAACCGAACCGAAATAACCGGAATTTTTGAAATTTAAAACCGAACCGAACCGAAATGTATAAAAAACCGAACCAAATTTTCAAATCGGTTCGGTTCGGTCGGTTTTTTCGGTTTGAACCGGATTCTGCTCAGCCCTATCCAGGAGTGTAAACGAATCGAGCCGAGTTGTAAAGAGTTCAAGCTTGGTTCGTTAAAATTTTTTCGAGTTCGAGCCGAATTCGAGCTTTACTCATATCGAACTCGAACCGAGTATTAAGAAGCTCAAACTTGACTCGTTTAGCAAACGAGTTTAAACGAGTCGAGTTTTTATCGAGCTGAATCGAGCTTTTATCGAGCTGAGTCTCGAATAATTTACGAGTAATTTAATTTATTTATATGTATAATGAGTTTTAGTTTAAAATTAATAAGTTTAAAACTAAAATAATTTTAGTTAAATAAATATATCTACAAATTAGCATATAAACTTATAAATATGAATTTTTAAATCTTAATGATCCAAATATATACAAGTTTAAGAATGTAACTAAACTATATAGAGCTGAATTTTAAAAAATTTAGATTTGGCTCATTAAAATATATGTAGGGTTTAAGTTTATTTCTCTTATGACAGTAATTTCAGTTTGCTTAACGAGACTATTCACGAGTCTATTCGCGAGTCCGTTCATGAATTCAGAAATGAGTTGAGCTCACGAGTCTTAACGAGCCGAATATTATGGAGCTCAAGTTTGGCTCGTTTATCAAACGAGCCTAAAAATTAAGCTCGAACTTGACTCGTTTAGAAATTAAGTCGAACTCGATCGAATTTTTATCGAATTAAATCTCGAATAACTCACGAACGGTTTGATTCATTTACATCCCTATTTACGTGACAGTTTTGTGCCGAGTGCTTACGTGACTCGGCTGTTGGGCATCAACCGTAAAACTTAATGGGCCTAGTTTTGGGGATGACTTTGAGTTTTTTCGCAAATGTCAATGTTGGCAGACTTACGGTCCAACGAAACAATTATTGGCCGGAGTTTCTTTTGTACTAATAACTCGAAAAATTATTATTTAATTTTTATGGATAAATTTATTAATTAATTTTTTAATTTTAAAAAATATATTAAAATATTTTTAATATTTTAAAATATAATTTATTAATTAATTTTACCTATTAAATATTATAAAAAAATTTAAAATATTTTTAATAAAGAGAAATTAATTAATAAATTTTTATAATAGATTAATTAATAAATTTTTTAAAATTATAGAAATTATATAATAAATAGTAAAATTGAAAGAGAGATTAATTAATAATTTTTAAAAAATTTTAAGAATATTTTAATATACTTTTTAAAATTAATAAACTAATCAATGTAAACAATTGATAAATTAATGAGTTTTAATATATTGTAGGGATTAAATAATAATTTTTTAATAATAATAATAATAATAATAATAAATATTTTAAAATTAACGTAATTAAAATTATTAAATTTATTTATGAATTAATCTAATTATTTAACAAATATTTTTTCTTTAAAGAAAAAAAACAACCCGGACAAAATCATATCATAATATCAAATACACAACAAAAGAGAAATATAATATATGCCGCTTTGATTGGTACCTTTCGCTGTCAAAAGATTGATAAGCTCGATCCTACCAAGGCAGCGATGAGCCCACATTTGATTTATTTTTTTTAAAATAAAAATTAAATATTGAAGTATATAATTTAAAATTTTTTAAATTTATTTAAATATATTTATTATTAAATTAAATTTATGAGTGTATATTTAATTTATTATTAATTAACCCAAACACCAACCTTTAAATGAAATTCACTTTAATTTAAATTTTCAGTAGTTTGTTTGTTAACTGTCTAATTAATTTCACATAATCATCATACATCTATTAATGTCACCATACAAGTATTTTAAAATTAGAAAAAAAAACAATAACTTATAATTATGTTTTATCAATTAATTATTAAAAATAAATAAAGCTACCCATTTTATATATTTTTTCATCCATTATTATATATTTATAAAGAGTAAATGATTGATTAGATTAAAGCATGAAATATTCACGTGCGAGCTAGCTGTTGGGGAGACTTGGAGGACACTTCGCGGCCAGGGGTTATGGTAACGATCCCTCAAGCTGTCCCTTTTACTCAAATTATCTTCCAACATAAAAATAAATATATATAAAAAAAAAAATTAAAAACCCTAATCGTCCCCACCTGAACCAGAAATCAAACACCATCCCCCTTACCCAACCCTAATTCAGTAAATTCAAATCGATATAATCGCGCGTAACATCACGAAGCAAATCAAAGCATGCCAAGTGTTTTTATTTTATTATTTTTTTAATGGTTTTTCAAGTTGAAAGAAAACCATTTTCCTTTGATATGTAGAGTGGTTAGGCATGGGCCACGAGAGCTTTTGCAGAGAAGGAAGACATGGGTGAGTGGGACATGTATGAACAGTATAATCGCTAAGGATTCAAGTAACATATACTGTATATACTACTGGTACTGTTGCCCTAAAATTTTCCATGATTTTGAAGGACCACTGATTCATTATTATCACGCATTCTTGATTAATTATATTTTCCCACTAGCCAAACAGCACTTTTCTCTTGGTTAGCATGACAGCTAAAGGCAGAATATTTATGAGAACATCTTGGAAATATTTTAGAATTTAAATTATAATTTTCTACTGTTGTCACATCAATATAAAATATCATTTTTACTCTTAACATTTTTAAAATTTAAAGACAAAATTTTTCATCATTCTCTTTCATCTATTAAATTTCTTTCAAGTATTAATAAATTATATTTTATTTTTAAGATACATAGAAGAAAATAATATATTATATATATATTGAATTATTTTTATGCTGAAATTTCTTTTAATTATTGTTATTTTTTATCATTTTAGTAATATTTTTTAAAATTATTTTGTAGCATAATAAATTACAGTTATAATGTATACACTACTATTACATTTTAGAGCGTAAGCAATATTATTTTCATCGGTAGTTATAAAATTATTGTCTCAATATTATTAAAATAATAATTTAAAATTATTATAAAAAATTTATTTTTTATTATATATAATAATATATTAATAAAAAATTTATTTTATATTTAATAAAATTATAATTTTAAACATATTTTTTATCTATTATAATAAAATAATTAAATTATTATTTTATAATTAACAACAAAAATAAATATAACGATTTTCAAATTGTTAATATGAATTTATAATTATAATTAAAGTATATATAAAATAACTATATAATATAATTATTTACAATCAATATTTTAAATTTATTTTTATAGCCATGATAAACGTATAATTTGTATTAAGTTGTAATTTAATATTAAATATAAATAACATTTATTTGGTGTTAAAATAAATCTCAATGATTATTTATTTCATTTAATAAAATACCATTTAATTTGCTGTCCTCATCACATTTATTTGTGAGTCACTAAATAATAAAAAGCTTATTAAATAACATTATTTAATCATATTATTTTATTTAATAAAATATTATATTTTTATTTTATAATTTTATATTATTTTAAAATTTTTTTTTAAACTATAGTAATATATAAATTGATTAGTATAACTCTATTTAATTTTATTTTATTTTAAGAATTTTTTTAAAATATTTTTTTAAAATATTTTTTAATATTTAATAAAATTTAATGTATTTGAGATGAATATAATTAAAAAATTAATGAAAAAAATTATATTTTTAATATGTGTGAAAAAATAAAATAAATAAAAATTATGAGATAAAATGAGTATTATATTTGAACTAATCATTAAAATAAGGAAAAGTTACATATCAAATATATTAATTATTTTTTTTTAAATTAAAAGGATGAAACTATTTTATGGGCGTCTAGGTCTTGGCTAAGTCCATACTTAAAAAATTGGATTTTAATTTTATTAGATTCAATGCACGAACCTACTCCTTGTACAAATCCAGAACTTACTTGAACGAGTTGGATTGAGTATGAACTTTTATGTGGGGGACCTGGTTTCGGATATCTGTTAGCCCCATAGGACAACAAATCCCGTAATATCTGGAATCGTATCCAAGTGGTGCCGGATGCATGAGGAGTTTTAAGGCCCTGGTTGAAGTTTGAAGTGAACATGCGAAAAACCTTCTTATATATTTTTTCATTTAGCTCTGCCGAGCCCTTATACTCCTCCAACCATGCTTCACAAGCCTGTTGAATTTTCTCCTTTAACTCTGCGGAGTCCTTGTAGTCCTGCAACTGCGCTTTATATGGGCGTCTAGGTCTTGGCTAAGCCTGCGCTAAAAAAATTGGGTCTTAGTTCTATTAGGTTCAATGCACGAGTCTACTCCTTATACAAGCCCAAGATTTGTTTCAACGAGCCGGGTTGAGCGCGGACTTGCATGTGGGGGACCTAGCCTCGAATATCTGTTAGCCCTATGGAATAATAAACCTCATGATGTCCAGAATCGTATCCAAGTGGCGCCAGATGCATGAGGAGCTTTAAGGCCCTGGTTGAAGCCTGAAGTGAACATGCGAAAGGCCTTCTTATATATTTTTTTTCATTTAGCTCTGTCGAGCCTTTATACTCCATGCTTCACAAGCCTGTTGAATTTTCTCCTTTAACTCTACATAGTCCTTGTACTCCTGCAACCGCGCTTCACATGCCTGTTGAACTCTATCCTCTGCAGCCCGGGCATCCCTCAATAAGAAGGCACACCTCTCCTCCAGAGCAGAAACCTTTTGACGGAGTTGCTGTTGTTGAAATTGAGACTCTTGTCGCTAAAGTCATGCTCTTCAGGTCCTCGATATGCTTGTTAAGCTCCTGCTGGAGGACAGTAGCATGAGCCAAGGCCTCATCGCGCTGACAGCGGATCTCCTCCAAAGCAGATAGTTGCACTAGGGTTTCATCTCGCTGAGACTCCACTGCAAAAGCCCATTGGGAGGACCTGGCGACCTCAGTAATGTGCTAGTCCATCGAGCTTTGGAGAGACCGATTCCGGGCATCGATCTCCATAAATACGCCAAAGGACTGCCACAAAAAAGAAAAAGTAAAGTTAAAAAAGCTAGAAAATTAAAAACACTTTCAAGAAGGACATATAACTTATCATAAGGAACATCTCACTCAAACTGTCCCCAAGATCCTTCAAGAAGCACGAGCTAAAGACCGCTTACTGTTTAGTGGCACAAGCCAAATGGCTGACAAGGGCTAGAAAGCGAGGGTTAGAAGCATCGGGGACCCCTCCAAACATCCTCTCACACCGCGTTCCAGCCATAAAAGTCAGCATAGACTCAGCAGTCACCTCGGTAGCGTTCAGTAGCTCATTGTCCGGGGCAGACGACAAGTGCTCTACCGCCTTTTTCCCCTTATCAACGGGAGGGGAAGGGGCTGCCCTGCAGGTTCTAAAGTCCGAGCATGTTTAGCAGCCCTATCTTCGGTTGTGATAGCACCCACAGCTTGAATGAGTGGGACATCCAAAGGAGGAGTCCTAGTGCCCTCTTCCAAGCTGCTCTTAGTTGACTCGCTAATTGCGATACGCTGTTTACAAACTTTCTTTAGAGCAGGAGGAGCCTTGGAAGAAGCCCGTGCTTTAGGAGGGATCGACGTCCTAGAAGCCACTGAACGAAAGCCCCCTGACACGGGCACTTAAGCCATAGAAGGTGCGGGGGTGAGAGTAGAGCAACGAGCTGAAGATGCGGGAGCTGTAGCCTGTAAAACCTCTCTGGTCACATCAACTACAGACTTGTTAGCCTCAAAGGCAACCAAAGTCTCCTTCATGCTCTCCCTAGACAGAGTAAAGTTCTTGAAAAACTTGATGGAATATATTGACACGGTGGAAGCTAAAAAAGAAATATCAGTCCAGTCAGAGCTCGAAACAATAAAAGAAGAACATAAAAAGAAAGAATACTAAAAAGTATCAGCTTTCCGGCAGTCCTACAGGTTAGACATAAATATACATTTCTCAACGTCATATTTTTTCTTTAGAGAGGTCAGTCAGAGAAGGCAAGTTTGTTCTACTAGGCTTAACCTAAAAAAGTCATTACAGCCTTAAGGAACTTCTCCCCAAGAGAGGTTGATATCCCAGTTAACCCCTGAGCTTTCCTTTAGCTCGATAACCATAAAATTTTCTACCTAATCTTTAATCGAGTTATTGTAACCCGCGAATATAGACAACCCTGCCCCGGGACTAAAGTAATAAAATCTATGGATGGACCTAACAAGGTGGAAGAAAGTATAAAGCAACTCGATAGAAGGGGCAAAACCCCAACATAGACAGACGGACTCGAAACAACACATGAACAAAATAAAATTAAGGGACAACATTCGAGGAGTCACTCTAAAATGACAAAGGGGTGAAAGGTAAGGTCAGCTGAAGTCATACTGTTTGACGAAAAAATCAAGTTATGCCCCTGCTGAGAGTTTATCAGGCCCACTGGCAGTGGGTAGAGGATAATAATTCATTCATTGGGCAAAATACCATAATTTTAAAAATGGTGATATCAGAATAGTCGCAGAAAAAATAGTGGGAGGAGGAAGGAGTAATAGAGGACACCAGACCCACTATATGGGTTAATCCTAATAGAAGCCATGAGAGGAGTAAGACATACCTCAGATTGAAAAATCAGGGATTACAAAGAAGAGAAAGACTAAGATAGCAGAAGCAGCATAAGAGGCAGAGTAACGAATGAAAGTAAAAGTGTAAGTTTGAAATAGGTAAAGGAAAAGAAGGAACGTTTTGATAGAACTCTTCTAGAACCGAACAATAAAAATTGGAATCTCGAAGTTTACCTCCTCATAAATCATAAAATTATTAATGAACGGATAAATGGACACTTGATGAAGGCCGGGCCCTGGGCGCCCAGACCTTAGCTAAGCCCGCGCTAGAAAAACTGGACCTTAGTTCTATTAGGGTCTAATGCACAGGCCTACTCCTTATATAAGTTCAGGACTTGCTCCAATGAGTCAGGATGGGCACAGACCTGCACATAAGGGACCTGGTCTCGAATATCTGTTAGTTCCATGGGACAACAGATCTCATAATGTCTGGGAATATATCCAAGTGACATCGAATAAAATTAAATGGTGGCTTAACAATAAAAATGATGTAATACTGTACGTACGGCTAGCATGACTATGACAGGAGAATATGAGTGCAAAATAATAATTACACATCACTAGAGAATAAAAAATAAATAAAAATAAATAAAAGGAAAGAAGGAGAGTAACAAGCCAAGTTTATCGAAATATACTCTCCATCTCAATCTCACTTTTTAATTAATTTCAAACATCAATAATGATAATTATATCACATCACATCATTAATTAAATTATATAAAAATTTAATATGTATACTTTCATAAAGTTTAAGCTTTTATTTCAAATAAAAGTGAAAATTAAAAAATATTATTAAATATATAAGAAAAATATCCATAGCTCTCACATGAAAGGGATCCATGGATTGCCAAAAAGTTGCTTTGCCTTTCTCTCTCTTTTCTTTTTCCTAATTTCTTTTTAGTTTCCTCTTTGGATTACAATGTTTGAACGAACAAAACCCAGATGAGAAAAGCACAGGAATCTAAACAAAAAAAAAACGATAATAATAGTAATGGTCGGGTAATATAATGTAGTAAACAGTGAAAAGGGGCAAAGTTATAACTATAAGCCTTTGAATTTGCTGTGTTTAGCCTAAAGGTGGGTATTGTTGTAAAGGATATGATTTCAATGATTGCTTCCACGCTCCAATCATACTGCAGCCACCTACAACTCCAAATTTCTTCTTCTTTTTTTTTTTTTTAATAAAAAAAAAAAACTTCCAAAGTATATCTCACAATCTGGACAAACATGTCTTCAGCTGGATTTAGCTATTTCTTTTTTATTTTATTGTGTTTTTGTTGACTACTTGTTGGCTCTTTCTATTTCTTATTCTAATTGTAGCCGTGTGTTGTTCAACAATATCTAAAATAAAATAATTAAATTAAATATTTATATTATATATTAAAAACTATGTAAATAAAAACCCAAAGGTATATATACTTCCTTCATACGAATTAAGATAAGTAATAAATTTTATAAAAAATAAGAAATATACTAGTAATTTAAGAAGGTAAAAATAAAAAAACAAGAAATTAGTTAATTTAAGAACGTCAACATTTTTTAAAATAAGAAATTAATTAATATATAATTTTTGAAAATAAAAAATAATTTACTTGAAAAATAAAACTAAAAAAAAGTTTGATTTTTCTATTTTTCCAACCCCAAATTATGTCCCACTTGAAAAAGCAATTCCACTTTTTTTTTTTTTTTTGAAAGCAAGCAATTCCACTTTTTTATTATTCTTTTTATAAAATCATAATTTTTTTATTTACATTATTAAAGAAGTTATATATATATATATATATATATATATATATATATATATATATAAACTAAAAAATTATAAAAGAAATACCAAACAAATGAATAAAAAAATAAAATCTTAACAAAAATATCTATATTTTACAAGAGTTTAAAAATGCAATTTTCTTTTCTTTTCTCAAATGATATATTTAATCTTTTCATTCTTCTACTTCTAAAATAAAGTAAATTTAAAATAATTTAGCAAAATTTTGAATTGAAAATAATGAAAGTTCACATTTAAATAATAAAAATAGATGAATACATAAATTATTTATTATTTATTAGCATTTTAAAAAGGAGCATCGTACTCATTTGTTAAACACACCTGTCAAAAAAAAGCCATACCTTCTCTCTTTCCCAGCAAGCAAAACTCAAAGCTAAAGAATTAAGCTCAGACCCACCACCCTTCTGCCCGCCCACTGCTCACACTCGCCGTCTTCCTCCTCCATGGCTCCTCGCCGCAGTAGCTCTCCATCTCTTCTCCTCAACCTACCATTACTAATTCTTCTCTTATCCATCTTTGCATTCTTTCTCTTCTTCTTCATCGCCGTCCCTTCTTTTCTCTCTTCTACTCATACAAAACTTCGACCCAATGCTGTCAAGAAGAGTTGGGACTCTCTTAACATCTTCCTTGTTTTGTTTGCGATCATATGTGGGATCTTTGCCAGAAGAAATGACGATGACTCTGCTGTCGGCGATGATGCTAGCAACGCCAACCGTAACGCTTTACATGGTGTTCATGGTAATAAAGAAGAACTCCATCATGGCTCCAATCAATGGTTTGATCAGTTCGCTGCTGCGACACCGGCGACTGGAGGTATGCGGAGGTTAAAGAGAAGCAGTAGCTCCTACCCAGATCTGAGGCAAGACTCTTTTTGGGAATCTGCCGATGATCGGTCTCGGTTCTATGACGATTTTGAATTAAGCAAGTATAGATCATCGGCGTCATCTGAATACATGTATCATCGCAGGCAGCGAAGTGTGTTTGAAGAACCTAATTTTAAGGAAATTCCTGTTGATACTTATGTACTTCGTTCCCCACCGCGATCGCCGTCGCCTCTACCGCCACCAAAGTCGCCTGCTCCACCTCCTCCGCCACCACCCCCTCCCCCACCAGGGGCAAGCAATCAAAAACAGAGGCGAACGTATAGAACAGTTCCACGTACAGAAAAGATAGAGAAAGCGGAAAAGAATGAAACTGAATTCTCAAGGCATGAAAATTCTCCACCAACGCCACCTCCTCCTCCTCCACCCCCACGCCCTCCACCGCCTCCATCGGTTATCATGGCTACTCGATCAGAGCGCAAACACTGGCGTAAAAAGACTAATCCGACTAAGGAGTTAAAGATGGCTTTGATTTCGTTATACCATCAGAGTAAAAGAAAGAAGAAGCAGAAAACAAAGAGTTTATACGATGATACACCTCAGTATCAGCCTGAATCACCATCCTTTCGTATACCTCCACCTTCGCCACCACCTCCTCCTCCTCCTCCTCCTCCTCCCCCTCCTCCATCAATGTTCCATAACTTGTTCAGAAAAGGAAGCAAAAATAAGAGAATTCATTCATTTTCAGCCGAATCGCCACCTCCACCGCCACCTCCTCCTCCACCTCGACAGTCTCTCTCCACATCAAAGAGGTGGTCCAAACGTAAGATTCAGGTACCACCTCCTCCACCTCCACCGCCACCGCCCCCAGCACCAGCAACACCTCCACGAGCACCCTCCAGACGTCGAAACTATACAACAACAGGCCGTCCACCATTACCAACAAGAAGCAATAATTCCTACGAGGAAAATGTGAATAACGGAGGGCAATCCCCTCTCATTCCTATGCCTCCACCACCTCCACCTCCGCCATTCAGAGTTCCAGGGTTTAAATTTACAGTCAAAGGAGACTACGTTAACATAAGAAGCAGCCATAGCTCACGGTGCAGCTCTCCAGAGCCGGAGGAGCTAGACAAGCAGACAACGGAGAGAGTCAGCGTGATGGAGGGAGGAGAAGCGAGCGGTGGATCCGTGTTCTGTCCCAGCCCGGATGTGAATGCCAAGGCCGATACTTTCATTGCCAGGCTAAGAGACGAATGGAGACTGGAGAAAATAAACTCCATGAAGGAGAAGAGAAGTATGAGCCTCGGCCCAGAAGGAAGCCCAAGTACAGGCCCATCAACAACATGGAGCTGACTCAAAGAATTACTTTAACATATAATTAATGCACTATAGTATGAAAAACACTATATAAATAGGAAGGAGCTCTGAGTTTCTTTTTTTCAGCCACATCTTGGAGCTACCCTCATAGAGAATGTGAGTTTTTTTTTTTTTTTTTTTTTTTTTTTTTTTTTTTTTTTAGTGTGGAATGTGTCAAAAGAGAATTGATTTATAGGGAATGCATCATATTAATGGTGTAGGGTTCTGGGTGTGTTTTTTGGTGACATCTTGGAGCCATTGATAGAGTTTGAGAAAAATTTGAATATCAAGTTTGAATTGTTTTGATGATGTTACACAATAATAATACGCAATGGTATTAGTGTGATAGAATTGAGCTGACCGCCGATTGATAATAGTTTGTATTTTTTTTATAAAAAAAATGTAATATTGAAATTTCCAATTTGAATTATATAAAGTGAGATTGAAATTTCCAGTTTGAATTATATGAAAATTGAATTGTATATGATTTATCTTATTTTCTATTATTGTTTTTTTTTATGAATGAATAATTAAATAAGTTTTTGATTGAAGGAATTTAGACAATAACTTATGAACGTAATAATAGAAAATAACAATATGATAAAAATGTTTTATTCTATCAAATTTGAAAATACATTCTCTAAAAACTCTTTTGTCATTTTTTTTAGGCTTTCAACCCTTTGTCTGTTTTGGGTTTTTAAAACCTAGTTAATGCTTGAGTTGAGGCTGATTTGCCCCTTTAATAAGGGAGAGTACTCTTGTGTGAGTTTGTCATTCTCTAAAATTGGTTGAAATGTAAGTAGATCTTTTTATTGTTTTGAGAGAGTATATTAGACCTTTTAAGAAATGATATATTTAGAATTTATGTTTTTTAATGGTATGAATTGGCCCATGTAAATCTATCTTGCATGGTTTTTATAAATTTTTTTTAGAGTTTTTATTATGTCTATAGTTATAGGTTTTTGAGAGCTCAAATCCTCAAAACCAAATAAATGTTAGCTAATGAAACTTTATTCGAATGGAGTAAATGAGACGTCAATGAGTAATATCAATATATTAGAAGTATATTCTTCAATTGTTAATAGTTTATTTTCCCTCAAATGCCTCTTTAGTTTGAATTAGAGAGAAACTATCGCTTTTCAGTTTGTTTTTTTAAAGATGTTCGGTCTTTTTTTTTCCTGTTATCTTAACGACTTTTTCTGCCTCGTTTGAGCAGAGGAGACTCTTCCTCTTCCTTGCCCGGTTGTGTATATTGCCCTTTTTTCGCCGAGTGTACTATGAATATTTTTGTGTTTGCTTTTATTTTTTTATTTTCTTGTGGTGACCTTTTTGCTGTTTTGTTGTAAGCGAGCTTCAAGATTAAAGGTTGATTTTGTCTCCCATGTGTACTTGTGGTGGTTCAATAGATCAGTGCTATCTCTTAGGGTTAGTAGTGGCGTTCTAGCTTTCAAGGTGGCCCTCAATACTAGATGGTGGTAAAAGCCCTAGTCACCACCCTCTCTCGGCGGTGAAACTTTTGTATTTTTATTTTTTTTGATGGCCGAAGTTGATCTTCTTTCTTTAGGTTTAGTTCTTGATTGCATGTGCTTAGTCCATATCGATCTCCCTAGATCTTCTAGTTTCTAGATATTTTCTCTGCCTTTTGGACTTTTTCATATTTTTCATTTACAACAGAGTTTAGTGGATGTGTGTTTTGTTTTCGATCGATACTTGTTTTGTTTTCGATCGATACTTTGTGGCCCTCATGAGTTTTGATTTAAATTTATTCTCAAAATCATTAAAAATCCAAGTAAAATCACCACTCATTAAAATTTAAGTGTATAAGCTATGCTTCTGTCATAATTTAAAAGTATGATCTGCACTAATAATATAAAAGTTATATAATTATTTTACTTGTAACATTATAGTTTCTTATAAAATAATAAACGCATTAATTCAGCTTTAAAAACCTCTTATTTCCATCTCATAGTAATGATCGTCTTAGATAAATTATTATAATTTTTTTATATGCAAAAGACTTTTAAAATCGTGATGAATTTTAAAATAGTGCTATAAGCCGCTAACGGTTTTTTTTTTTAAAAAGGGTTCTAACTAAATAGTAAGGTCGAATTAAATAATAATTATACATAAATTAAATCAATTAAAGTATTCTATTAGTCACGTAAATTACACGTATCTAATGTCATTAAATCATCGTTCCAACATTTCCTTGGCTCTCTGTTATAGAAGTTGTTCAATGGCTTCTTCTTCGAATCCAAATTCAATTGCCAAATTATGAAACTTGCAATTTTTAATTCTCAAGCATTGCAGGATTACAAGATTACCAATTTCTATCATTGAATTACAAAACCCATAAATGCTGATATTGAACTCTTGTCGCAATCTCAAAGGACTACCAAAGGACATTAAAAAGTTGATCGATCTTAGGCATCTTAACTTTTATGGATGTAAAATTAATCATATGCCAGTTGGGATTAGAGAATTGTCTCGCTTTGAGAAATACAGAACTCTACAGATTGTGCAAAAATCCCCAAATTTGCGAGTCTTCCATTTGTACCATAATCATCCGTCTCATCACAACATCTTCTCACGTTAATTCTTCACTGAATTCCCCCTTGCCCTATCTTCTCTCGAATAGAATTCTGAAGCCAACACCATCATCCTCTGTAGGGCTGGTGATCACTTCTGCTCTGTAGAGCTGGTGATCACTTCTGCTCTGGTATCAACCTCAAAATACTAAACTTAATCATTGATAATTCTTCGTCCAGCGACGGAGGCCATGCCAACGAGGGACTCCGACGAGAGATTAATGCTTTTGCTATCAGATTGTCGTAATTTAAAGAGATGGAAGAGATGCAGTCAGAACGTTGCAATAACAACCATATCATCTTCGCCATCAATTAGAAAGTTGCTCTAGTTTATTTCTCTTCGAAGCTCGATCCGCTTTTGCCCTAACTTAATTTTGATGCCCGCTTTTTCATCTCTTGAAAAACTTTATCTAAGTGAAGTCAGGGACTTTTTTAAACTAAAAAATTATTAGGAGTTTAATATAACTATTTATAATTAAAGTTATTAATCATTTGGATATTGTTGGCAAAGGTAGTAATAGCTAAAAGCAAAGGGCCAAAAAAAAGGTCCAACGACATGTCGTCACAGCTCAAAAGGCAATCACAGTAATCTAAATTTTCAAAAACCTCAACTTAAAGTCCCCCAAAAACAGAGCTCTAGGGTTCTTGTCATCTGCAATTCCTACTTATCACACCAAATCAATGAAACTTGCGGGCCTAAAATCTATCGAGAACGCACACGACGAGTCTGTATGGGCTGCCACGTGGGTCCCTGCCACCACCAGCCGACCGGCGCTTCTTCTCACCGGATCTCTTGATGAGACTGTCAAGCTTTGGAAGCCCGACGAGCTTCACCTTGAGCGCACCAACACCGGACACTGTCTCGGTGTCGTTGCCGTGGCGGCACATCCCTCAGGAATCATAGCTGCGTCCGCCTCGCTTGATAGTTTCGTTCGAGTTTTTGATGTCGACACTAATGCTAGCATTGCGACTCTCGAAGCTCCCCCATCGGAAGTGTGGCAAATGCAGTTCGATCCCAAGGTAAAAAAGAGTGGAAATTTCGCTTTCGTTTTATGGGTTTTAATTGTCTGCTAAATTTGAGAGAGAGAATTCTTTAGCACTCGTAATTGACTAAGGAAAATGCTGCTTTATTTTACTTGATTTCTTGTTGCAGTACGGAACACTCATTTAATCAGTTGTAGATTTCAGTAGGAGACACCATTTGCCTTTGAAATTGATTTTGGAAATTTTATGAAAATATTCACATTCTTTGAGAAGATTTGACTTGCAGTGCGAAAATGAAGTTAAGGGGGTGGGAGGCTGTGCAAGGCATTGAAGCTGCTCAAACCTAGTATTTTTCAGTGACAAGGGCACTCATTTGCTCTAATACTAGAAGCTGAAATAAATTTTAGGGCCTGTTAATCGCTTGAAGGCTTTAGCATACATTTTATATGATAATTGGAGGTGTACAAGCTTTATAAGCTAAATTCTTCAGTTCCAATTGGCATTAATACATGGGTCACAATTTCATTTATTGAAAAAAGATCTGGAACAAACTTGTGGGTTGTATTCTTCTGAATTTATTTTTATTCATGCTTTTGATTTTTATTAAAGGATATCTCAAAGGATCATCTCCATGGGAGGCTTTGCTTAATTAGATGGTGTAGCTTTTTTTTTAAAATTTATTTAATTTTTAAAAATTATCTTTGTTTTGATTACAAGGCAAAAGAATATGACTCAAATTATCTACCTCGTGGTATTATAGCTAACAATTGAAATTTCTACACAAATCCATTGAGGAGGTCTAATCAATGGAACTGCCTCATTATTCAGTTGATAATCTAGGTGACAATGTTCCCTACACTTACTGCATACAAACACATATTTTATGGATTTGTTGATCTTCACCTATTAGTATTTGGGGAATTATATGGAAATTACTTGACAATTGTAAGTTGTAATTTTTGAAGAGTGCTTTTTTATTTTTGATTTTGGGATTTCACTTCTTTACAATAACTGCTAAATTCACCAGTCTTGTTCATGAGTATATATTTAGGCCTAAGTTGAAGTTTTGAAACAATTTAGAATGTTAAAACTTTTGGCAATGAGGCAGTGAGGCATATACACCCATGAATGCGGATAGTCCACAATAATGAAAAGCCTCTTCTTGTGCTGACATATTGTGTGTGTGTGCATGCATTTGAGAGAGAGAATATTGTGAATATGTATACTGCTGCTGATTTCTTCTTGTAGGACAAACACCACATGCAAATGGTTTCTTATTTAGCCATCACCAAATGCAGAGAATGGGAAAAGATATCGATGTCTGTGTCTGCTCTAACCAATGTTAAACAATATTTCTACCTGCAGGGTACCACTCTTGCAGTTGCTGGCGGAGGTAGTGCATCAGTCAAGCTTTGGGACACTGCTACATGGAAACTGATTGCGTCCCTATCGGTTCCTCGTCCAGAAGGACCCAAGCCATCAGATAAGAATAGCAGCAAGAAGTTTGTCTTGTCAGTTTCGTGGAGTCCTGATGGAA
This sequence comes from Manihot esculenta, assembly GCF_001659605.2. Lineage (NCBI taxonomy): Eukaryota > Viridiplantae > Streptophyta > Magnoliopsida > Malpighiales > Euphorbiaceae > Manihot > Manihot esculenta. Next base: position 30,482,500 of record NC_035176.2, on the reverse strand, counting down.
GAAGACTTGCTTGTGGCTCAATGGATGGCACTATTTCTGTTTTTGACGTAGCTCGAGCAAAATTTCTACACCATCTAGAAGGCCATTTCATGCCTGTGCGCTCTCTCGTATATTCTCCTATAGATCCTCGGGTGCTCTTCTCTGCATCAGATGATGCTCATGTGCACATGTATGATGCTGAGGGGAAAAGCATGATTACAGCAATGTCAGGTCATGCAGGCTGGGTCTTAAGTGTTGATGCAAGCCCTGATGGATCAGCTATTGCAACAGGCTCTAGTGATAGAACTGTGAGGTTATGGGATCTCAACATGAGGGCTGCTGTGCAGACAATGAGTAATCATGCAGACCAGGTCTGGGGAGTAGCATTTCGGCCACCTGGAGGGACTGGTGTCCGAGCTGGTCGCCTTGCTAGTGTATCAGATGACAAAAGTATATCCCTCTATGATTACTCCTGAACATACATGGTATGTTGGGGGTAAGAACATCAAGCACCTGTTTCTGTTGCAAAATTCACTGCTGCTTTTTGTGTTATCTATCACACATTTAGATAAATGTTTGGCTGCAGATTCTTTTATGATCTTGCGTTTAATTGATTTTTGCTTGATGATATGGACAGAAGAGGCAGATCTGATACCATTTCCCATTGTTTATGAAGCGCTAAAAATTGCTCTTAAGAGTAGTGGAGTTGGAAATTAGTTGAGAGAATACGTTCGAATTAGGAAATGGGCCATCGGGGTAATGATCTCGTCCAGCTAATGCATGAACTGGTCAGCCGTTAGTGCTGCTTTTGCTAGCCAGGCATAATCTTTATCATCAAATTGATATTTGGGACATGTGACGTTTTATCCGAAATTATTTGCATAATGGTGCTGTGATTGTTTTAAGTAGGGATGGGAACGGATCGGGTATTTTTGGGTATCCGATCTGATCGAACCTAATAGAACGGATTTGAGTAGTTATAATCGGATTTGGGATGAGTTCGGGTTTTAAAAATAATACCCGTTATGAGTTCGGATCGGATTCGAATTTTATGTATAGGTATCCACTGCTCGAATCCGTTTATATAAATAATTAATTTAATATAAAAAATATATTTTACAATAATATTTATAAATTTTTTTATATATTTTTATTTAGAAATTTAAATTGAAATATTCTTTAGAAATATTAAATTTTTTAAATTTTTTTATATATTTTTATTTAAAAATTTAAATTTAAATATTTTTTATAAATATTAGATTTTTTAAATAAAAATTATTAATGAAAAATATTTTTTATATAAATTATTAATTAAAAAATATAAGATTAAATGAGTTCGGATTTTATTGAGATAATAATAATCGGGTTTGGAATGGATTCTGATAGTTTAAATTAATTTTTAATCAGATTCGAAATAAGTTTAGATATTTAGTTTGAGTAGTTTAATTTTTCTGAATATCTGACCCGTTTACATCCCTAGTTTTAAGTTCGACCGCTCCAAGTGCACGTGATTCATGATTGCGAGAACCTAGAAGTGAATTGATTTGATATCTGATTTTTCATAGTTTCAATTTGAATTGAATTTTCAATGGATCCGACTTTAAGCAATTCGATAATTAAAATAATATTTAAAACTTTCTTTTGGAAAAAAATAAAAAAAAGAGACATAATTTGATCCGCCGACTTAAGTGAGAAAGAACTATATCCCCTCGCACCCCTCCTTTAGTTGGAGTGACAACGCATAACTCCCCATCCCCACTATATCCCCTCGCAGCCCTCCTTTAGTTGAATTGGCAACGCATAGCTCCCTATCCCCACTCTTGCCACCCTTATCTGTGGACAAAAAGAAAAACCTAAATCCCCTCAAGCAATTTCAACCCAAATTAAGTTGAATCTAACCCGTCAAATATTTTTGAAGGTAAATACATATTTACATTTTTATATTATTTGAAATTAATACATTTGAATAAAATCATAATTTAAATATCTAAATTTATATAAATTATAATAATAAAAAAAATATTAATATTATTAATGACTAGTAAAAAAATTATTATTAATTATACACTAAATTTTATTTAAATGAAAATAATTTTATTATTTTGTAAAAATTTAAAATACTAACTAATTTTAAATGGAAATTTTGATATAATTAATTTATATTTAATTATAATGATTTTTATAAATTCCCGTATTTACCATGCAATAGTTGCGTAACTATATACTCGAACATTTTTATCCATCCGCAGCTCAAATGGCTCATTAGAACAGGCCGACTTAGGAGAAGGTAAAGGGAAAACACCGTCCCTTCAATTGACAATATTTTATGAGACAGAGACAGAGACAGCAAGGAAAACATGACAACCCAGGCAGCTAATAATATTTTACATAAATCACAAACTACATCGTCCCATTCACAAAGCTAACCCTTCAACCATCTACCTATTTTTCCTCGTATAATCATAATAAAACCATGGAAAACATTTAATACTTCTAACCAAAAGAACATTTGACTTCAAAATTCTCAGGAGCTGCTTCCATCTTTTAGATCTTATTTAGGTTTTCTTTTCGGCAATATGTATATACACACAAACAGACACATTCTTAAGGCATGAAAACGCCACTTAACCTCTGAAATACTGCAGTACCCATGGCAACATTCCGCCTAAAGCAATCAAGCAACATGTTACTAAGCTTCAACATTCTACTGAAAATTTATGCGCATGAACCATGGGCTTTATAGATGGGGATTCCAAACTGTAAAGCTGGATTCCATAGAGCATGAGCCAAAATCCATAACTTTAGCATTTCATTAGTTCATCCAACTGTAGAGCATTGCTGATTGATGTTTCTCAAGTTGCATGTATGCATCGTTTCGTGCTTCATCATGCTACACATGCAGCCAAAATTTAACGTAGCAAATAACCTTTCCCCTTTCACAAATTTGTATCTGCTTACTACTCGACATTTAAGTTTCTTACTGAAACTATATTGTTTTGGAGGTTTGCTTGACAGCCAAAAGAAATCATTCTAATGATCTTACTCAACTGAATTGCTACTTAAAAAAGCAGGCCAAAATGTTAAGCAACTTGTAAGAATTTCAAGGAAAAACACAAATCAATATATTCCCATTATCCCAAGAAGTTACGTTTAGCAGGGGGCACTTAAATTAAATCAATAAGATATCTTCTCAAATGAAAAAATAATTGCTACAACTCTCATTATAGCACCACTTCACAAGCATGAAAGATTGAATTCACATGGCAAGCATATTCACTTTCAAAAAGGGGAAAAAAGAAAAAGCAATTCCCTACATTCAACACGTGTGTGATAAACTTTTTTGCCTTTTTTTTAATTAGCGTCCTTCTTCTCTTCATTTCTGACTTGCTAAGGGAAGAGACCCAATAGTCCACCTACTAAAAAGGTTCGAGATAATATTTTCACCAACTGATATCCACTCCTCAGACTTTTCATATTTTTCCTTTTCTACTTTCATATTTTTGGCTTAACAAGTGTAATGATGCTACACTTACAAGGCAAATTTCCTTGGCTTTTCTCTTATTAAAGTAATAATCAATAAAGGAATTATTACAATTTCAGCGGACCTCAGATTACTAAAGCCTGATGGATTGATTTTCTAAGCACAAGAGGGAACGAAATTGTAAGTTGAGGCATAAAGCAAAATGAAAGCATATTATTTTAGATTACCACAAAGATTCCAAGTCTGCATGAAAGCACTTGTCCCCATTTAACTTGGCTCTGCCCCTTACCTTCCCAGTCCCCAGTCCCAAGTCCCCACCCAAACACCCACCCCGGCGCAAAAAAAAAAAAAAGAGTTTACAAGCATGCCAATTAGTAGCTCACTGCGGCAAATTGTTAACTTCTCTAAAGGGTAATGCTTATAATTCCAAAAAAGAAAACCGCGGCTTTGGGAGATTCCCACTCACAACAACCTATATGACCAAAAAAAACCATCATCCAACCTACAAAAAAATTCATAAGAGAAACACCATGAAAAAAGAAATTTTTTCCTTTGCTTTTTAAAAGGAAGTTCTTAAAAAACCAAACATAAAGCAAAAGAGTAAAGGTGCTGAACTTACAATGTCACCGAACAGATTATTTAGGAGCCTTGTTGCCCAAATACCTCTTCAAAACATCCATCACGGCCCCAAAATCTGCCTTAACTTGTACAGGTGGATTAGCAAACCTGCAAGCCATATCTGGTATTGCTTTGGAATGGTAATCAACCTTAGACTGAGTAAATTTCAAGCCATGAGCTGTGCTCACCACTACTGTCCTATCCATAGCCCCAATAACCCCACTATTCCTAAGCTTAATCAAGGCTGTCAGTGCAACCCCAGTATGAGGGCATATAAACATCCCAGTGGAATCAGCTTGAGCCATTGCATCCATCAACTCTTCCTCTGTGGCTTCCTCAACAATACCATTCGAATTCTTCAAAGCATACACAGCTCTGTCTATAGAAACCGGGTCTCCAATCTGTATAGCCGAAGCAAAAGTAGAATTCGCTTTCACAGGCTTAAACTCTTCCCATCCTGACTTGTAATACAAGTATAGCGGATTAGCATTTGCTGCTTGAGCACAAACTAGCCTCGGTATTCTGCTAACAAGCCCCAACTCATGACACATTTTGAAACCTTTATAAAAGGCATATATATTCCCTAAATTACCGCCGGGAACTATAACCCAATCCGGGACTTCCCAATCAAACTGCTGCAAAATCTCAATTGCAGCAGTTTTTTGCCCTTCAAGCCTCAAACTATTCAAAGAATTCGCCAAATAAATGGGCAATTCCGATGTAACCTCGCGGATTAGTTTCATGCACCCATCGAAATCTGTATCTATACTCAATACAAATGCTCCATTTGCAATTGGCTGCACCAATTGTGCAATTGAGATCTTGTTTGCGGGCAAGAAGACAATCGATGGAATTCCTGCCGACGCGCAATAGGCCGAGAGAGCCGCTGAGGTGTCTCCAGTGGAAGCGCAGCCAACTCCAACGACAGGCCGTTTCATTTTGCGCAAACGGTTCACTTGGCTGACCAGAACAGTCATGCCCAGATCCTTAAAACTGCCAGTGTGGCTAATGCCGCAGTGCTTAACCCACAGATCATTCATGCCCAGAAACTGTTTGCCAAAACGCTCAGCCCAAAACAGATTCGAGTTCCCTTCGAAAGCAGACACTATGTCGTCAGGATCAATCTCCGGCAACACCCATTCCTTCTTAGACCACACTCCCGAACCGTAAGGCCACGTGGTCTTCCCCACGCGCGAGTCGAACAGGTCGCGCCAGTAAGCACCGTCAAACTTCTTCAGAGCTTCCATGTCGTGCTGGACATCGAGGAGGCCACCGGACCGACTCCTGTACACGATCTCGTCAAGGGAGTACCACTCACGGGAGTCCGGCCCGGCGTTAAACGGGACGTACTTAGCTGAAAAAGTATTCGCAGCTGAGGAGCGTTGACGGCGAGCCTCATCGCGGATGTTCTCGTCGGCAGGGCGGCGGTGCTTGGTTACCGCAGGCGTATTGTTGGACGAAGAGGAGGGATCAAGCGTAGAAGAGGTGCAAGAAATTACGGTAGGAGAAAGACGAGAAGTGGGAGGTTTAGGATTTTGATGGAACCGTTTACGTTTGTAGGTGAGAGAAGAAGCGAAAGAGGGGTGGAGGAGTGAGGAAGAAGCAGCCATGTCTGTGAGTAAGGGAGGCGGCGGCAGTGCTCGTTTTGGTTTCTGTTGTTCGGTTTATTTTGGAGATAAATAGGATGCGATCCGAGTGGTGGCTGTTAGTATACGGGACGGACCGCGGTGGGTCCGATTGGATCGGCCATGTCCATGAAACCGTGCGTAACTCGTGCTCGGTAGCTTGCTTCGGCTAAACAAATTCGAAAGACCGAAGTAATTAATGGAAATTATTATTTTTTTAAAAAAAATATTAATTAATTTCTCCAGAAATCTAAAATATTCATAATTTTATTTAATAAATATTTTTACAAAATTATATGGAGAAAAGTAAATAAATAGAAAAAAATTAACATTAAATAACATAAATAAAATAATAAAAATGAAAATAAATAAAGAAAATTTACGTTTTTAACTTCTTATATTAATTTATAATATTTTTTTATTTAAATTAGTGAAAATAGAGAATTAAAATACTTAAATATAGAGTTGATTTTCTTTTTAATTTTAACTTGAAAATAGAATTGAACCTCATTATTTTTCTATAATATTGATTCGATTTAATCTACAATTTCAGCCAATTCAATTTTTTAGATTTTAAATTTTCATTCAATTCAGAAAAAAAAAGCTGACTAAATCATAATCTATATCTATTAAAATGTCATCATTTTTCTCAATTTTTTTTTTTTTTAGATTTATGAGATATGATAGTTATTTCTTATCTTTTTCCTTCAAATAAGAAATTGTCTCACCTATTTCAATAATATGTCTAAATAATATAGAGTAACGTGCATTTAGAAATTGTTTTTTATGAAAATGGAAAGGGTTTCTGATGTTATCCCCCAAAACAAGCTATAAATTGTTACTATAGGACAATTGCATATGATAAAAATCTGATAAAAATCTGATGAGTAGAAAATGCAGTTTTACTGTAGGAGAAGGATATTTGCATATTTTAATTCCCGAACTATCGTAAAAAATTTTTCGAACTATTGTAAAAAACTCATCCTCCTTGAATAGGTCGAATCTTGACATAAAATTACTATTATTAAGTATATTCTCATTTCACTGGAGATCGCAGGATTACCAGCCTAATTAGCTGACAATGTCCATTATCGAGCAGCCGGCCACATCAACGCTGAATTTTCAAGAAACACTATATTTATTTTCATCATCTCATAGTATAAAAAAAGAATGATCCCAAAGGCAAATGTACGCTATTCTCCAAAACCAAAACTCTAAGCAATTCATTGTTTATCTACTTGTCGGATACTGACTTGAGCGTCGGAGTAGATGCCGTGGACACCCACCACCATTCCACATTTTCTCACTTGCAGGTTCTAACCAATCATAGTATAATCACATTCTGACCATATCATAAATCTAAACTCAGCTGCATCATTTGGTTTCGTTGTCGGAAAACTCCATTGAATCCCCTTCATTCAATTGGACTACGACCGGTTTTCTATTCCTTTTCTCTCCTCTAACTCTCAAAATGGTCGATAGCTCTACAGCCGCTACTAATGTTGCTACCAATGAAGGATTCATCATTTCCTTTATCCCATACAACCGAGAAAATACGCCCCCGGTAGTCAATAAAGCATACCTTAATAATTTGAACAACGAGCAAATACTTTAATATATACAAAGGTTGTAGGCTACTCTCGGGCGGTATAAGGTCTGGGAAGAGGTGTCTAAGATGGACTCCAAAAGAAGAGATGAAACTTTCGTAGACACTCCAACGGCCTAGATGGAAGCAACTAAAGTGCAGCACAAAGGTAAGTTCGAGTATGAAGATAAATCGGATGAGACTCCAAAAGGAGTGGATTGAAAGCTAGTATGGGTCGTACAAAGATATCAAAAAGAACAGGAAGAGGATTTTAGTTTAGATGGGTCTCGCCTCTTTCGGAAGAAATACTAGTGAAAACATTTCCCGCTAAGTTCAAGTTGCTCAGTTTGGATAAGTATAACAGAACAATGGACCCCCGAAACCATCTACCCATCTTCAGGATGACCATGTAGCTTCAAGATGTAAATGATTTAGTGTTATACCGAGTGTTCTTGTCGACACTCACGGGTTTGGCTCAGAGATGGTATGAATACCTAAGCTCGAGTTTAATTCAAAACTTTATACAATTTGCTACAATTCAAATCTAGATTTATCACTTGCATACCTCCAAAAAAGCTTTTCTCGAACTTGCGGAAGATCTGTCAGGAGGAGGGCGAGTCTTTGAGAAGTTTTATTTTCCATTTCAATGCTAAAGCCATACGAGTGGTGTAACGACCCGAAAATCCGGACTGCTACCGACGCTAGGATCCAGATCGGCATAAGGCCGCCGGGACCCGTAGCAAGCCTACTATACATCCTGTACAGCTGGTATAATCCCAAACATGATCCAACATTTTCATAAAACATTTAAAACTTTACCTTTAACCAGTTTGACCTGTGTATGCACTATGACTGAACTCATAGAACCCCTAGGGTCAGCATACCCTTATGTCAAACTCGGTCCATCACATGTAACAACATAAAATAAAACTCATGTACAAAGGGATTATCCAACTCGGGCCAAGCACAATACTATAACTCTGAACATATAACATAAAGTCATATTACAATATAACTCTTTTACATCCTTACATAACTTTACATTACATCATGTCCACTACTATTCTATTACATAAACATGACCATGGACGTAACCTGCTGATCTCTTGACTATCTCTGACCCTGCAAACCTGGGGTTAGGGGCGAGGGGTGAGCTAAAAAGCCCAGTGAGCAGAAACCATAAAGAAAACAGTTCATTTTAACATATGCTATCATGGAATGCGTCACATCACAAATATATCACTTCATGGATGAATCTGTCACCAATAGCCCTCTACATATCAATCTCGTACCATAACAAGTCAACAATACTCTATGCCAGGGGCGATACGGCCACGCCTGGACTTCATATGCTCTATGCCAGGGGCGATACGGCCACACCTGGACTTCTCATGCTCTATGCCAGGGGCGATACGGCCACACCTGGACTTCTCATCTCATATCATATCGTACATGCCATATCATATCATTTCATAACATACTGAGGGCTAGAGGATCATCCAGTATCCATCCACATCATTATCATCGTATTATGCAATGCATCATATTCGTGAATTCTAATGCAAACAACCTATTGCATAACATGGTATTCATGATGCATGAACATGCTTGAACATGCTGAAAACATTTGATTTAAAACATAAGGGTTAGTTCCACTCACCTCTGGCTAGCTCTGGACTAACTCTAAAGCAGCTAACACTGCTAAACACCTCGGTTCCTCGGGTCCGATCCTACACAGGTGGACTCTAGTGAGGTGCCAAACATACTCTAAACAACTCATAAACAACTACCCAAAAACCCCCCTAAAGCATCACTTAAACATGCATAGAAAACACTCATGAAAAGGCTGGACAGGGCACTTTTGGCGGCACCTTCGGCGGCCGAAAGTCCCAGACAGAGACGAAAGTCAGGCAGGTTCGGCGGCACCTTCGGCGGCCGAACTCTCTCTCCAGAGACGAAAGTCAGGCACTTTCGGCGGCCGAACATTACCTTCGGCGGCCGAAAGTCTGCTTTCAAGCCAAAACTCAACTTTTCAAACACATGCATATATCACTAACCATGCACAAAGGAGCTCAAACAAGCTTAAACTCCCAAAAATAACATCTAAAGCATACACAGATAGTTTATGACCCATATAGGCCAAAACCATCAAAATAATCCAAACCCCACATACTCTTTCCCAATCATGCATACTCTCTCCCATAAGCTCAAGGGGCTTGAAAACTAACTTAAACCCCAACACAAACATCACATGAACATACATTATCATACATTGGGCATAAAACCCACATAAACCCTAACATGCATATCTACCCATACTCAACCATCAAAACCTCTTAAAACTCACTTAAAACTTCATGAAACATAAAAGAAAGCATAGATCCACACTTACCTCTTGAAGATCGAGGGTTTGTGCAAGCTCTAACTTGGAGATGGGAGGAAACTACTCCTTGGGTCTCCAAGCTCCCAAAACTTTGATCTAAGCTTGAAAACTCTTCAAAACAACCATGGAACTCATAAAAATGAAGGAGATGAAGAGAAAACATGAAAATGACCAAAGGAGGACATGAACACACCTGAGCTCGAGAATGGGGAGAAATCTCGCCCATTTTCGGTCTGAGGGGCTTTTATAGGTGGCCAGCCGAACCTCCTTCGGCGGCCTAACATGCATGCAAAACACCCCCATGTTCGGCGGCCGAACTTGAGGTTCGGCGGCCGAACTTGAGGTTCGGCGGCCGAACTTGGTTTGTTCAAACATAGCTTTCGGAGGCCAAAAGCGCCCCCAAAACCAACTCATGTTCGGCGGCCGAACTTCACTTTCGGCGGCCGAACCTGGCAAATGTCTCCTTGGTCTATTCTTTTCAAAACTCAAATCTTTTTCATTTAAAACTATGAAATCAGTAAAAAAAAATCATTTTAGAAATCACATTTTACCCCTCTAGAAGACTCTGGCATCATCAAAATTCCATATTCCAACGGAGATTCCGCCGGAAGGTAGGGATTCCGATGCCGGAATCTAGCCGGGTATTACATTCTTCCCCCCTTTAAGAACATTCGTCCTCGAATGTTCAAACAAACAAACAGGCAACTCAAAGCATAGCATCTAACATACATAAGCAAGCAAGCAACAAGCAAGCAACAAGCAAGCAAAACCTAAAAACCTCTCTTCTAAAAGAGAGACACAGTCATTGCTGGAGTATAAACTCTCGGTCTCCCCGGTGAACTTTTCATCTTAAGGTGATTCTAAGGGGCTTTCACCATCAGGATTTCCTTGTTTCCACACTTTCTGACTTGTGTGTCTGTAGTCCGTACTAGCTGCTCAACATAGGTGAGATCCTCTACGGTCTCCACCTCTGGTTCCTTTAAGAACCTCACTCGGACCTGACACGAACTCATATATTGTGGAAACATGGAAAAACGAATGGATCTCTTCCATTGAAGTGGGTAAACCTAACTCGTGGGATGCATTCCCAAATCCTTTGCAGGATTTCAAAGGGTCTAATGTATCTGAGAGCTAATTTACCTTTCCGCCCATAACGAATCACTCTCTCTTTAGGAGACACCTCCAGCAAACCTCAACTTCCTCGAAAACCTAAACACGCTTCCGCTGCGCACTCTGACAAAACTCTTCTTCTCTTCCGAAACTCTACATGCCTTTTGCGGACGACTTCATACTCTCCTGCTGACTCACAGCAGTTTTGATTCCTCTTTTTTCTGACTATGCAGCTCTTACTCCTTTTCTCTGCCTCTGATTCTCCTCTCTTGACTCAAGATGTATTGCAAGCTCTTTCGATCTGTAAGGATCTGTCCTCATACCTTATACAGGTACCGCCTCCACATCTTGAGTGCAAAGATTACCATCGCCATCTCTAGATCATGTGTAGTATGATTCAACTCATGCTTCTTCAGCTACCTAGAAGCATAAGCAATCATCCTATCACTTTACAATAACACACAATCTAGTCCCACACGGGACGCATCACAGGACACTGTGACATCTTCATTATTGGCGGACAGAGCCACCACTGGTGCTGACATCAACATTTCCTTTGGCTTTTCAAAGCCCTCTTCAATCTGAGTAGACCACACAACCCTCTGGTTCTTCTTGATCCATCTGGTCATAGGAGCGGCAACTATAGAGAAGTTCTAGATGAACCTCCATTAGGTAACCTGCCCAACCCAAAAGCTCTTGATCTTAGTCATTACCATGGGCCTGGGCTAGTCGGCTACAACTTCAACTTTCTCAGGTCTACTTCACTTTCTTTTCTCCGACACACATGACCCAAGAAGGATATGCTCCTCGACCAGAACTCACATTGGAGAACTAGGCATCCAAGCCATGTTCTCTCAGGATTTGCAATCCTGATTTCAGATGATGGGCATACTCTTTTGCATTTCTGGAACTCGCCAAGATACCGTCAATGAAGACAATAACGGAGTGATCCAGAAACCGACTAAAACTCTGCTTATGAGATCCATGAATGATGTAGGGGCGTTCATTAACCCGAACGACATTCCTAGGAACTCATAGTGCCCATATCTGGTTCTAAACTCTGCTCTCTGCACATCTTCTTCCTTGATCTTAACTGATGGTACCTAGACTTCAGATCTATCTTGGAAAGGCAACTAGCTCCTGCTAGCTGGCTTAAAATAGACCGTCGATCCAAGGTAACAAATACTTGTTCTGGGTAGTGACTTTGTTCAACGACTAGTGGTCGACACAAAGTCCTAGGGATCCATCCTTCATCCTCATACAACACTGGAACACTCCAAGGTGAAGTGCTCAGTCAGATGGGAACCCTTAACTACCAACTCTTACAACTGATCCTTATAACTCTTTTAACTCTGTTGATACCATCCTGTGGGGAGGGATAAAGATTGGTCCAATTTCATGCATTACTTCTATTTTTAAACTCTATCTCCCTGACAGGTGGTAGTCCTGGGAACTCATCTGGGGAAACATCTAAACTCTCTAACAATGGGCACTGAGGCGGGCTCCCTGACCTGACTGCTATACTCTCTCTGAAGAGCTAGAACACCTGACAATTTTTCCTGAACAGCCTACGAGCCTATAGGGTTGATACTAAACCTCTAGGTATCCCTATTTTGTCCCCTCTAAGAACTACCTCTGATCCATCCTGACCTCTGAACCTGACTACCTTGTCTCTGCAGACTAGGTAGTACCACTAGTAGAAGAACCAATCCAACCCTAGAATGACGTCAAATAGTCAAATCTAGAACCGCTAGGTCAGCTGGAAGGCATCTACTCACAACACATACTCTGACTATACCGGCAGACTGACTCTGCCACAGATGGATCACACTTGGGTGCACTGACCCCAAGGGGATACTCTAACCCATAAGCTATCAACCCAACCTCACAAGAGCTCACAAGCAAACAAAGAAAAAAAAAGAGAAACATCAGGGTTCATGAAACAGACACACCAGAACATACCAGAGTGAGATTACCTGATCCCATCGGGTTCGATGTGTTAGCCTCCTGCTGGGTCATGGCGAAGATCCGCGCTGGAGCTGATGGACCTTCCCCACGGGAACCTGCTGAAGAAGGGGCTGTCCCCCTGCCTCCGCCTCTACCACTGCCCTGAAACATGACTGGAGCTGATGGCTGTGCCATACTGCCTGGAGTTGTCTGATGGGACGGTGTCATAAAAGCTGCCTTAGGGCACTCTCGAGCTATGTGCCCCTCCTGGCCGCATCTGTAACATGTTGTAGTCCCAAACTGACAGACTCCCTTGTGCGGCCTACCGCACCTTGCACACTCTGCAACCTCTGTGCCTGAGCTTGAGCCACCTCCTAATCCCAGACCAGACTTTATCCGATTCCAGAACTTGTTCTTCTGAGACCTCTGTCTCCCTTCTTACTTTTTGTGACAGCCTCGCTCAGAGGGGAGAGATTAACATCACTTGTCCCCGGGATTTGGAGTCCCGAAGACTGTGCCACAGACTGCTTAACTGTTCCTTGAACGATAGCACTAGCCTCCATTCTCCGTGCCATATCCACTATAGCATGGAAGCTCTCCCTTTCTGCTGATTGAACCAACGAGGAATATCTGGAGTGAAGCTTCATAACATATCTCCTAGACTTCTTCAGGTCTGTGTCAAGACCTTGTCCTGCAAACGGCAACAGCTCCAGGAACCTGTCCGTAAACTCCTCTACGCTCATCTCTTCCGTCTGCCTTAGCTGTTCAAACTGAATCATCTTCAGTTCTCTGGAACTATCTGGAAAAGCCCATCCTGCAAACTCATTGGCAAACTGCTCCCAGGACAAGCTCTCCAACCTTGGGTCCACATAGTTTTTGAACCATTCCCTTGCCTTCTTGCATTTCAATGTGAACCCTGCCATCTGAATGGCTCTACTGTCACTTGCTCCTAGCTCATCTGTTATCATCTTTACCGTTCTGAGGTACTCAAAGGGGTCATCGCCTGCTTCAAACTTGGGGGCATCCAACTTGAGGTAATCTGTTATCTTTACTTTACCCCCAACTGATGAACCAGGTTTGGGTATCCGGACATCAGGGACTATTGGTTCTGCTGGTGGAGGAGGAGGTGCAGCATCCCCTGGGTTAGGGTTTGCTGGACTTGGGAAAAAGGGTGAGGATGGAAACATGGGGTACTGTGGGTAAAAGGGAGGATAGGGCATAAAGGTGGGATATGGGTTATGGCTAAAGAAATCCGATGTACCTCCCATCGGATACCCTGGCCCTTGCGGGTAGGGTGGATACTGTGGTGGAACAAAGCCCGAGGCATGAGTGCCTCCTTGGGATTCTCCCATATCCTCTACTGACATACTCATGCCCAAACTACTATCTCTTCTCTGGTTATCCTCCTCTGTTTCCATCACATCCGCTGACATACCTTCATGAACTGATCTCCTCCGACCTGCATCAAAAGACCTTCTAGGGTCCCTTGATGTACTTTCCCTGATCGTCCTACAAGATCTTGCCCTCTGCAGAGCAGGGGAATGGGCATCCATGCCCTCATTCTCTGGCGAAGCTCCAGTCAATCTCGCAGATCGACGAGTTCCTCTCATCTTGACTTCTGAAAGCATAACATAGCACATAAACATTAGCATCTTATGGTTCATGTGGAAACACATGAACCCGCATCACATACATAACATACATATCATAGCATTAATGCACATGCTCATTATCATGGCATTTCACATCATCAATCAAGACAGGACTCTACATCCTATCCTAGTGGACATGATCTTCCTATTGTGCTTGACCTTCTATAACATCTATGAGCCCGATACTCTAGGTCCGACCATGTGAACCTAGGGCTCTGATACCATTCTGTAACGACCCGAAAATCCGGACTGCTACCGGCGCTAGGATCCAGATCGGCATAAGGCCGCCTGGACCCGTAGCAAGCCTACTATGCATCCTGTACAGCTGGTATAATCCCAAACATGATCCAACATTTTCATAAAACATTTAAAACTTTACCTTTAACCAGTTTGACCTGTGTGTAACAGCCCGGAAACCGAACTGCCACCGGCACTAGGATCCAGATCGACTTAAGATTGCCGGGACCCGTAGTAAGCCTGCTATCCTGTCTGTATACCTGTGAAATCCCATACATGATCATACATTTCTGTAAAAACATAAAACTTTTCTTCATTCCAAGGCTTAATCTGTGCATGCACTCTTTCTGTTCTCTACTAATCCCTACTAGAGCTTCTCATGGCTCTAGGCGGATCAAACTCATAATGTTAAGCCTGGTTTTGCTCATAAACATACAACAATAAAGAAACATACATAAACTGATCATGTGACTCCACAAAGGACTTACAACTCTTATAAGTCAAGCACTATTCTATACACTGTCCATATACACTATCTCTATACAGTTACATGTCCACACTAGCTATTACACCACTCTGTACTCTTCCTGTACCCTGCTGAGTTCTCTCTGACCTCTGAACCTGCACAACTGGAGTTAGGGGAGAGGGATGAGCTACGATAGCCCAGTGAGTAGCATAGTAATAAAATTACAGGTGATAAAACATGCTCTCATGAAATGCAACACATAATCACATCACCTCGGCCGGACGGATCAAAACTCCCTCTATCTCATCTGGGGTACCGGAGTACCATGTGCCTGGTCCCCGTAGGGCTGTTCCAGGTCTTTGTGCCTGGTCCCCGTAGGGCTGTTCCAGGTCTTTCCTCTGAGGGCTAATGAATCCTCACGAAGTCCGTGCCGTCTCACATAAGCAATGTACAAGGAGCCATGCCAAGTACAAGGATACATGCAATGCGTCATATTCGTGTACTCTAATGCACTCACCCTATTGCATAGTCATGATGCATGAAGCATGATAAAATATTCAGTTGTCATATTAAAACAAGTTCAGTTCCACTCACCTTTAGTTATTTCTGAACGGACTCTGCAGGTTCTGACACTGGACTCACTGCTGACTTCCCTGATTCCTCTGGTCCGTACCTACACAGGTGGACTCAAATGAGGGACCAAACTCACTCAAGAACATCTCTAAGAAACTCCCCAAAACCCCTCTAAACAATCCTCAAACCATCACATAAAACATGCTAAAGAAAGCTGGACAGGGCACTTTCGGCGGCAAGTTCGGCGGCCGAAACCCCTCTCCAGAGACGAAACTCATGCATGTTCGGCGGCACCTTCGGCGGCCGAAGGTCTCGTCCAGAGACGAAACGCACCAACGTTCGGCGTCCGAACTCCATCTTTCGGCGGCCGAAAGTCTCTTTCTAAACCGAAAGCCTAGCTTTCGGGGGCAACTTTTAGCAGCCGAAACTGCCTCCACAAGGGGTTCGGCAGCCGAACCTTCCTTCGGCGGCCGAACCTGGTTTTGCCCAAAGGGCAGAACCCTGCTCTGTTTCATGCACACTTTGCCCAAAAACCTACAAACATGCATAGCAACTACTCCCAACTAGCATCTACACATAGAGATGCACAAAGGGGTCTAAAACTACCCTAAAACCCCAAACAACCTAGCACATAACACTTAACCATGCTGGAACACCACAAATCACCAAAAACCTCACCTAAACCTGAACATGCATACTACCCATACAATCATCAAAGAAGCTCAGGATCTTCACTTACCTCTTAAAGAACTTGAGGATGAAGGATCCTAACGTGGAGATATGAAGAAAAGCTCTTCCAAAGCTCCAAGCTTCAAAACTTGGTTCTTTTGCTCAAAACCTTCATAAGTCACCAAAACTCTTAAAACTCTTGAAAGATTTGATGAAAATCATGGAAAACATGAAAGTCAACGTGGGAGAGGCTGAAACTCACCTCTGACTGCAAGTGGAGGAGAAATAACCTCCTTCCACCGACCCTTGGCCCTTTTATAGGTGGCTGGCCAGACCACCTTCGGCAGCCGAACGTGAAGCCGCAACCATGCAATGTTCGGCGGCCGAAAGTGACCTTCGGCGGCCGAAAGTGACCTTCGGCGGCCGAACCTTTGCATTTCTCCCTTGTTGCTTTTCTTTCAAAACTCAATGCTTTTAACACGTCAAAACATGAAAACAAGTGAAAATACCTTGGAAAACATATGCATTACCCTTCTCGAGGGTTCCGACACCCGAGATTCCACCGGACTACAGGAATTCCGATGCCGGACTCGAGCCGGGTATTACACTGTGTATGCACTATGACTGAACTCATAGAACCCCTAGGGTCAGCATACCCTTATGTCAAACTCGGTCCATCACATGTAACAACATAAAATAAAACTCATGTACAAAAGGATTATCCAACTCGGGCCAAGCACAATACTATAACTCTGAACATATAACATAAAGTCATATTACAATATAACTCTTTTACATCCTTACATAACTTTACATTACATCATATCCACTACTATTCTATTACATAAACATGACCATGGACGTAACCTGCTGATCTCCTGACTATCTCTGACCCTGCAAACCTGGGGTTAGGGGCGAGGGGTGAGCTAAAAAGCCCAGTGAGCAGAAACCATAAAGAAAACAGTTCATTTTAACATATGCTATCATGGAATGCGTCACATCACAAATATATCACTTCATGGATGAATCTGTCACCAATAGCCCTCTACATATCAATCTCGTACCATAACAAGTCAACAATACTCTATGCCAGGGGCGATACGGCCACGCCTGGACTTCATATGCTCTATGCCAGGGGCGATACGGCCACACCTGGACTTCTCATGCTCTATGCCAGGGGCGATACGGCCACACCTGGACTTCTCATCTCATATCATATCGTACATGCCATATCATATCATTTCATAACATACTGAGGGCTAGAGGATCATCCAGTATCCATCCACATCATTATCATCGTATTATGCAATGCATCATATTCGTGAATTCTAATGCAAATAACCTATTGCATAACATGGTATTCATGATGCATGAACATGCTTGAACATGCTGAAAACATTTGATTTAAAACATAAGGGTTAGTTCCACTCACCTCTGGCTAGCTCTGGACTAACTCTGAAGCAGCTAACACTGCTAAACACCTCGGTTCCTCGGGTCCGATCCTACACAGGTGGACTCTAGTGAGGTGCCAAACATACTCTAAATAACTCATAAACAACTATCCAAAAACCCCCCTAAAGCATCACTTAAACATGCATAGAAAACACTCATGAAAAGGCTGGACAGGGCACTTTCGGCGGCACCTTTGGCGGCCGAAAGTCCCAGACAGAGACGAAAGTCAGGCAGGTTCGGTGGCACCTTCGGCGGCCGAACTCTCTCTCCAAAGACGAAAGTCAGGCACTTTCGGCGGCCGAACATTACCTTTGGCGGCCGAAAGTCTGCTTTCAAGCCAAAACTCAACTTCTCAAACACATGCATATATCACTAACCATGCACAAAGGAGCTCAAACAAGCTTAAACTCCCAAAAACAACATCTAAAGCATACATAGATAGTTTATGACCCACATAGGCCAAAACCATCAAAACAATCCAAACCCCACATACTCTTTCCCAATCATGCATACTCTCTCCCATAAGCTCAAGGGGCTTGAAAACTAACTTAAACCCCAACACAAACATCACATGAACATACATTATCATACATTGGGCATAAAACCCACATAAACCCTAACATGCATATCTACCCATACTCAACCATCAAAACCTCTTAAAACTCACTTAAAACTTCATGAAACATAAAAGAAAGCATAGATCCACACTTACCTCTTGAAGATCGAGGGTTTGTGCGAGCTCTAACTTGGAGATGGGAGGAAACTACTCCTTGGGTCTCCAAGCTCCCAAAACTTTGATCTAAGCTTGAAAACTCTTCAAAACAACCATGGAACTCATAAAAATGAAGGAGATGAAGAGAAAACATGAAAATGACCAAAGGAGGACATGAACACACCTGAGCTCGAGAATGGGGAGAAATCTCGCCCATTTTCGGTCTGAGGGGCTTTTATAGGTGGCCAGCCGAACCTCCTTCGGCGGCCTAACATGCATGCAAAACACCCCCATGTTCGGCGACCGAACTTGAGGTTCGACGGCCGAACCTGGTTTGTTCAAACATAGCTTTCGGAGGCCAAAAGCGCCCCCAAAACCAACTCATGTTCGGCGGCCGAACTTCACTTTCGGCGGCCGAACCTGGCAAATGTCTCCTTGGTCTATTCTTTTCAAAACTCAAATCTTTTTCATTTAAAACTATGAAATCAGTAAAAAAAATCATTTTAGAAATCACATTTTACCCCTCTAGAAGACTCTGGCATCATCAAAATTCCATATTCCAACGGAGATTCCGCCGGAAGGTAGGGATTCCGATGCCGGAATCTAGCCGGGTATTACAAGTGGAAGAGTTGAATGATGAGATAACATGTGAGGCGTTGAAGAAAGGGACTCAAAACATCAAGTTCATGGATTCCTTAACAAAAAAAACCCAGCGGCAATATACCAACGGCTGATAGATAAAATCCAGAAGTATATGAGGTTAGATGATGAGATCCAAATATTAAAAGAAAACAAGAAGGCGAGTCATAAGATAAGTCAAAAGTCTGAGAGACGAACCCCTGAAGGGGATCATAGCAGCTATCCATCTCTTGAAAAAAGGATGAACGGAGTAAGTATAAGAATTACACCCCACTAAGTGACTCACGAACTCATATCTTGATATGGATCACGAAAAATAATAAGGAAATTAGGTGGCCGTCCAAGCTTAATTCTAAGAAGGCAGACAAACGAGACATGACCAAATATTGTCGCTTCCATGAAGATCATTGCCACACAATGGAAGAATGTTAACAATTAAAGGAAGAGATCGAGAGGCTCATAAGGGATGACACCCTGTAGAAATTCACAAGAAAAGGAAAAGAAGGTCAAAAGTCTGAGCTTGAGGAAATAACCCCTGAGACGACTCTTGATAGAGAACCTGTGGGAGTCATACATGTGATGACAAAAGAACTCGATGAGGTATGGACAAGTTTACAGCTTAGTTACTAGAAAGATGGGGTCCGCCCAAAGTATCCATTCCGATATTATTCGCATTTTGACAAGCAATTTAGTTTCACCCTCATATGTAAATGAAGGATATTATTTTAATAATAAAATCAACAAATTATTTTCACATGGTATGATTCTTAGGTCATAAGGTAGTTCCAGCCATATCACTTGGGCGTTGGTTCCACGAATCAAGGCCACAAGGCAAATTTTCACCAGATCAGGTCACTAGACGGTTTTCACCAGACCACTTAGGCATTGATCCTATGAATTAAGGCCATAAGGTAAATCTTCGCCAAGCCAAGTCACCAGGCGGTTCCTACCAGACTACTCGAGCATTAGTCCTACGAATCAAAGCCATAAGGCAACCTTTGCTAGGCTAGGTCACAAGGCGGTTCTCGCCAGACCACTTGGGCATTGGTCCCATGAATTAAGACCATAAGGCAATTTTAACCAAGTTAGATCACAAGGCGGTCCCTGTCAGACTACTTGGGCATTGGTCCCACGAATTAAGGCCATAAGGCAATTTTAGCCAGGCTAGGTCACGAAGTGGTCCCTCTGGACCACTTGGATGTTGGTCCCACGAATTAAGGTCATAAGGTAATTTTAGCCAGGCTAGGTCATAAGGCGGTCCTGGTCCCACGAATTCAGACCATAAGGCAATTTTAGCCCAGCCAGGTCACAATGTTGTCCCACCAGACTACTTGGGTGTTGGTCCCATGAATTAAGACCATAAGGCAATTTTAGCCAAGTCAGGTCACAAAGCTATCCCTGCCAAACCACTTAGGCATTTGTAATACCCGGCTTACTCAGGCATCGAAATTCCTGTAGTCCGGTGGAATTTCGGATGTTGGTAAGGGGTTAAGCAAAGGTGTTCAAAAGGTTTAGCAAAAGTGTGAAAAAGGATTTTGAGTTTTGAAGAGAAAAAGGTGAAGGAGACAAAATGCAGTTTCGGCCGCCGAAGGTGATGTTCGGCCGCCGAAAGTGCTTGAGGTTCGGATTCCGAAAGAAAAGTTCGGCTTCCGAACATTGCATGGTTCGCCTGCATGTTTGGCCGCCGAACGTGGTTGACCAGCTCCTCTATAAAAGCCACTTAGGGCGGTGGAAGAGGAAAGTTTTCTCCCTCTTCCCATCCAAGGTGAGCTCATGTCCTCCTTGGCATGATTTCTTAGTTTTTTCATGATTCTTCAAAGTTTTAGTAAGCTGTAACTTGGTTTTGACGGTTTTCAGCAAATTTTGGAGTTGAAGCTTGCAAAGCTTGGTGCTCCATGTTTTGAAGTTGAGGTCACACCAACTCAAGAGGTAAGGGTTGATCTCTACGTTTTATGATGTTTTAAGCATGTTTTATGGATAGTTTTAGGAGTTTTATGGGAAGAAAGGGTTAGATGAGCATGGGAGTGCATGGGAGGGTTTTAGGGACCCTTTGTGCACTATGTGTTTATATGTTATTGTTGTTAGAGTTTAAGAGTGTTTTAGGCCTCTTTGGGTATGTTTAGCGGTCTATGCATGTCTTGAGGAGGTTTTATGCATGTTGGGTATGTGAGGAAGGGTTGAGGAGAGGTGTTTGTGCATGAACTGGGTTCTGGAAGAACTCAGGTTCGGCCGCCGAAGTGAGTTTCGGCCGCCGAAAAGCCTTGTGGAGGTGGCTTCGGCTGCCGAAGGCTGCTTCCGGAAGCTGGACTTTCGGATCTGTCATGCACATTCGGCTGCCAAAGGTGCACCCGAAGGAGAGATAATAGGACTTTCGGCCGCCGAAAGTAGAGGTTCGGCCGCCGAAAGTAGGCGAGTTTCGTCTCTGGAAGAGACTTTCGGCCGCCGAAAGTGCCGCCGAAGGTGCTCTGTTTTGCCTTCCTTTGCATGATTTTTTCATGCATGTTTATGAGGCTTTAGAGGGGTTTTTGGGAAGGTGTTTTAGAGTTATGCTAGAGATGCTTAACACCTCATAAGAGGCTTTTTGTGTAGGATTTGAGCAGAGGAGAGGTGGTTAGCTACAGTACAGAGTTGGCCCAAGTTAGTAAAGCAGAGGTTCCAGGTGAGTGGGACTAACTATGCATGTTTTAAATTAAAGAATGTTTCAGCATGATCCATGCATCATAATGGCCATGTTAATGCTAGGATGGTTAATACTAAAAGATAATAATGTGACGAACAGACATGCATCATGGATGCCATGAGATAATAGGTTGTTGCACTAGAACCATGAAGATGCTGCATTGCATAACTGGATGAGTATTGCGGATGAATGTTGATAACCCTTTAGCCCTCAGTATGACATGAAAAGTCGAGAAAAGAGTCAGGGAAGAGTCAAGCATAAAGAGTATGAGCAGGGAGGCCTAACCGCCCCTATTAGTGAGTCAGTATAGTCAGGAGGCCTAATCGCCCTGACACAATGTTCTCAGGAAGCAGTCAGGAGGCCTAATCGCCCTGACAAAATGTTTTCATGAGCCAGTCAGGAGGCCTAATCGCCCTGACAAAATGTTTTCATGAGCCAGTCAGGAGGCCTAATCGCCCTGACAAAATGTTTTCATGAGCTAGTCAGGAGGCCTAATCGCCCTGACAAAATGTTTTCATGAGCTAGTCAGGAGGCCTAATCGCCCTGACAAAACGTTTTCAGAAATCAGTCAGGAGGCCTAATCGCCCTGACAAATCTGTTTTCAGAAAGTTAAGTACAAAAGAAATTTTACAAGTGAGTCAGTTAGGAAGAGGGCTATAGGTGACAACGTCTTCCTTGATGTGAAGTATGACATAAGAGCATGTGTTTTAATGAATGGTTTTTATGGATTCCACTCACTGGGCTTTAGAAGCTCATCCCTCTCCCCTATTCCCAATTTTGCAGGGCCAGTTCTAGTGATGGATGATAGGAAGGAGCTATGAGAAGTTAAAGATGGTAGAGACTAAAGTAATGAAGAGTTATATTTGAGATGTAATGGAATAGATGGTTATGTAAGTGATGATATGTTATGACTGTATGCATGTATAGTATAGTTGTGGACATGAGAATGTATGGACATGAGATGTATGAATGTAAAGAGATAAAGTAAAGCTATGAAAAGTATATGAAATATGGTTTAGAGATGTGCTATGCCTAATGTATAGAGTTATGTTATGTCTATGGTTGGCTAATCCTAGAAGGGGTACATGATCAATGAGTTTTAAGAAAGGATACGTTTTCATGATGTATGAAATGTTTTCAAGAACGAGTAAGTTTAAAGAGAAAAGATGTTTGAAGGAAGAATGAAATGTATTACAGAGGTTTTGATGGCCAAGCTTAATAAGTAAGAGCATGCATGGGTTAAGCTTGGAAAAAATGAAAGAAAAGTTTTTAGTCACAGTCCCTCGGGGTTACCCTGGGGTATTTAAAGGTAAAAGTTTTTATAAACCGTTGATCATGTAGGGGATTAGACCAGATGTATAGAAGGGATGTTAGGCTTACTACGGGTCCCGGCGGCCTTAAGCCGATCTGGATCCTAGTGCCGAACAGTTTGGAACCGTTACGGAAGGGTACCGGTTTCCGGGCTGTTACAGCATTGGTCCCACGAATTAAGGCCATAAGGCAATTTTAGCCAAGTTAGGTCACAAGACATTTTCGTCAGACCACTTAAGCGTTGGTCTCACGGATTATGGCCATAAGGCAATTTTCGCAGACTAGGTCGTATAGCGGCCCCTGCTAGACCGCAACTTATAACGACAAGGCAAGCATTCGCCACATGTTATGGTTGGTCGCTGAAAATTCATTAAGTCCCTTATTTCATGAACCCAAGATGGGTCAATGATTAGACGTCATAAATAAGTGGTAGCCACATGAGCAAACCTTTTTCCTCAAGAGAAAAATTATATGCAAAAAATATAAACAATAAACAAAAGGAACATTCTCATTAAATAAAAAAGATTACAAAAAGGCAAGGTCATCAGTCTCATCCGTTCGAGTCTCAATTACATTGATATTTTTGGCAAGAGAAACCCAGCCAGAGGGTGCATCTTCATCACACCCGTCCTCAAAAGGAGTATCCTCAGCACGCTCCCCTCCACCCTCACTGTCCTCCTCGAGGAGGATATCATCTATCCAAGAGAAATCATCAGAAGGAAAATGCTTCATCAGCTCCATTTTCACGAAATCCTAGCCTTGAACAAACATCTCCCTGCCTTGGGCTGCTATCTCTTGGAGTTTTGCCTCAAGTTCGGTTACCCTGCTAAAGGCGGCCTGGGCCTCCTCCGCCTGAGCCTGCAACTCTGAAACCTGGCATTGCAACAAGACTACTTAATCCTTGATAGACTTAACTCAAATCTCAAGGCTCAAGTTAGAAGCACGGGCCACGTCAAGATCAGCCTGGAGCTTGTCCATAGATTCCAGAGTCTCCTTCATCGCACCCTCAACTTCAGCCACCTAGGTCTTCAAGGTTGGACACTCTTCGACCAAAAGCTCCCTATGCATCTCATTTGTGCCAAATTCCTATCTCAAGGTTCTAAAATGTTTCTTGACCACATAAGTACAAAGGGCACCCTCTAGTGCAGAATGAAAAGCATTTATAAATAGCTCATCTATCTAGATCTCATTTAAATGATGGCCATTTGCGGGCCTCAAGGCACTCTTGATTAGCAGAAGACCCAGAGAAGGGTCATCAAGGAGAGAAGGTTCCCTGTTTAGCGCCTAGGCCAAATGTTGAATGCCCACAGGCCAAGAAGACTCAGCATTCGCATGAGCGAAAGAAGACAAGGCATCAGTGGGAAGCACAGGGTTTGAGGCAGAAGCAGAGTCGCTTGGGACTAAAGACTCAGGTTGAGGGAGTGTCAGTTCCTCAGCAGTAGGTTGGGAAGGAGAAGGGGAAAGTACAATCACATCTTTCGAAGGGCGAGCACGTTTAGCAGCAGGGTTGGTAACTCCAGCAGCAATAGCTTTGCCCTTTTGAGCAGCACGTACCGCCTTGGTGAATCTACTTGACTCGGCCATATCTGCAAACAAAAGAAAAAATAAGTAAGATAGTCAATTCAGGAAATAAAAAGCTTGAAAAGGGAAGTACCTTGATTCTAAGGAAGGGATACACGTTTAGAAAGGCTGGATGGGTGAGGAGCGTGGGCCTGGCTTGCCGACATGTGGCTCTTCCAGGACAAGTAGGCGTTCCTCACCGCCTAAGTAATGTCAATCTTCCTTAAGGTTTTAGCCATCACCATAAGGGAAATCAAAGCCCCGTCCTCCTTTTTCTTCTGGCAAACCTCATCTTTTCTCAACTCCACCTAGTAATATCAACTAGTTTGAAGGCGTTCAAAACCCCTCGGAGTATGATGATGGAGGACAAAAAACTTATTATTTCACCGTTTCTAAAAATAATGCATCTGGTAAAAAATATTCAAGTACTTTTGACTACTAAAATACCAAAACTTCTCGTTTTTACGATTATCCAGTTGGTATAGCTGGGAAAAAAGTGTTACGCTAGGCTCAATGTGATTGTTAAAGCACACGAATTAAAAAGCTACTAAGATTCTCAAGCTGTTATTCGGTCAAAAATATTCAAGTACTTTTTGACAACTAAAATACCAGAACTCCTCGTTCTTACGAGTATCCAGTTGGTATAGCTGGAAAAAAAGTGTTACGCTAGGTTCAATCCAAAGATTCAGAAAGAATCTCGAGGAATGTGATAGGTGTCATACAAACGATCCACATCGCTATTTGAGAAGATTGGGGGGATGTTGCTAAGGGAGGCACCCTCGTTCTCAGAGGTCACCCTAAAAGGAACAATAGGGGTTGACACTCGGATAGGGCCGTCAAAGGAGGAGTTGAAAACTTCACTAGGGAAGGAAGAGATGTTCCTATCTATATCAAAAAGGCAATAGAGTTACCGAAAATCAAGTAAGGACTTTAACAGAAAGGGAGTCGTAAGAGTGAATTCCTCTAGAAGTTGCAGAAAAACGCAAAAGTGATGCTTAGAGAAGACGATAGAACCTTATAAAAGTCGTTTCGATGGCAGGTGTTAAATGTGGCAAACAAACAGTGCAGAAGGTTCAGTAGGCCAAGAGACGTGAGTAGCAAGGAATCAATCTTGAAGGTCTACGTCTCCCGGACCTCGATAGGAGATATCCCCTTAGAATCTGAAGAAACAAAAACTAGTGGGGGACCTTTGATGTTACATAATATCTGCCAAAAATAAGTTATGAGCTATCACCGCAGGACATGGGTCACGTGATAAGGATCTAATAAGTAGAAAATGCAATCTCATTATAGGAGAAAGAGACCAGACACTTTAACACTCGAACTATTGTCAAATACTCTCCCTCCCCGGTAGGCCGAGTCTTGACATAGAATTATTGTTATCAGGCACATTCCCATTTCGTAGGAGATCGCAGGATTACCAACCTAATTAGTTGGTAATGCCCATTATTGAGTAGCCGATTACATCATCGCTGGATTTCAGAAAATACTGTATTTATTTTTATCCTCACACAATATAAAAGTAAAACGATCTTAAGATAAATGTACGCTATTCTCTAACATCAAAGCTCTAAGCGCTTACCACCACCTCACATTTTCTCCCTTGCAGGTTCTAGCCAATTGTAGTATAATTCTATTTCGACCATATTATCAATCTAAACTTAGCTACATCAGGTTCCATTCTATGAAAAATATTTTTTAATAAAATAATTTATTTTTTATTATTTAATTAAAATTTTAAAAATTAAAAATATAATAAATTTATATATAGATATTAATAAAGTCATTAAAATATGGAGAATAATTTTATTTTTGAAATAATAATGTTATTTTTTTTAAATAATTTATTTTTTTATCAGTTAAATATTTTTTGTTAATCAAATTGTTTAATGATTTAAATAAAAAAAATGTTTTGTAAAATAGAGGGAGTTTTAAATTTATATTATTTTCTGTTTTGTTTATTTATCCTCCTTAATTTCTAATTATTTCCCTGAAGCAATCAAACAATGGTGTTGATCAAACAAGCACGTGTTTTATACCATTAAGCTTTTCTCCTTTTTTTCTTTAACCATCGTCTGATTTATTATTAAAACAGCAACTTTTATACTTTTTAATTTTTCAAAACTAACCATTAAAAAAACATTTGAAATTAATTTTTCGAAATTCAGGCGTACGATTTTAATTCTTATTTGAAATCTACTATAAATTAAAATTGAATTGAACTTTCGATATGATTTTCGTTCAAATTCAATATTTTGATTTGGCTTCAATTTGAATTTGTCACCTAAAACAATTTATATTTTTATTGTCATAGAAAATCATACATGAATGGAAATTGATTTATTAATTTATATCATTATGCTGAAAATTGTCATTTAACATATTTAGAAAAGGCTAAATTATATCCCAAACTTTCTATAAAGTTTTTATTATAGTTAAATCTTTTAATTTTATCAATTTAATTCAATTTTAGTAATTAGCTTAATTAGAATATTTAATTAACAAAATTAATAGAATATTTGTTTACATCATACATATATTTTATAAATACGAATGTTAACGACGTGAAAATCGGATTACTATCGGTACTAAAATTTAAATAGACTTAATATCGCCGAAACTCATAGCAAGTTTATTGTAAATCTTATTACGCCTGATATAATCTTATACATAATCATACAAGTATATAAAATATTTTTCATTTCATTAATCAAAACACGATATTTGCATACATCATAACTAAAAAAACATGAAACTCATACTAGAAACCTTATCAAATGCTCAAATATAGTCAACATTACATGTCTCAACCTTAATTCAAATATAGCTTACATTTTAAAATTTTTACATAAAAAGATCATAAATAAGATATTAGTAAAGGAAATTCGGGCAAAGAACAATTCTAAACCACAATTTAATATATGTCCACACCTATATTATTATAACAGGACTATACCAATAACTTTGATAATCACCCGAACTAATTCTGATTATGCAAACCTGAGGTTAGGGAAAAGAAATAAGTTACAAGAGTCTAATGCCCCAGAACGCAAGAATAATTATCACCTTCGAATATGAAGAATCGAAGACTAGTAGGAGGACCTTTGATGCTACATAATAATTGCTCAAAGTGAGCCATGAGTTGTCACCACAAGATAGGGCCACGTGGGATCTGATAAGTGAGTGATACAGTTCCACTCGAGAAAATGAAGACCCGAACACCTTAATTCCCGGTTCATCATCAAGACTCGCCCTCCTTTGAATAGATCGAGTCTTAGCCTAAAATTATTATTAGTAGGCACAATTCAGCAGGCTTCCGTCCTGCCTGTAATTACGAGATCTATGACTAGTTAACCCAGCGAGATCCCTTATCAAACAGCCGGCCACATTATCATCGAATTATCATAAAATGCTATATTTATTTCTGCTTTTTTACAGTATAAAAAGATAATGATTTCAGAAGCAAATATACGCTATTTTATTACACTATTTAAGTTATAAACAATTTATTACATTCGTCCTATTTTTTAATATACTAACTTGAATGTTGGAGCAGTTGCTGTGGGCACTTGCCACCCTATATTCTCTTTATTACAGGTCTAACTAATCACAATATAATTTTATTTTCTGATCGCATTAATATTATTAAATTATTATATAGTGATTGAATTATAAAATCACTCTTATTCTATGTAGGTATATTCCCTCCAGCTGGTTTTCCCGATGTCTTGCTGCATGATATTTGTGGTGTGACGTATAGGAGCTGTGTTACTTCACCTTTCTTATTTTATCTTCCACATGTTTGAAAGAAAAAACGCTTTCAATTTGAATGAGCAAATTCTCGTTTCGATTCAAGTTTTACATATAAATCGAAACTGAATTAGAATTTTTGGTTTTTTGTGTTTCGGCTTTGATTTGGTGTGAATATTGGTTTTTCAATGCCAATACGGTTTGATATTATTGCATTCGACTCTTGAATTTTAATGTATTTTTTTCATAAAATATTATACTTAATTATAATCTAAATTTTAAAATTAATTATTAATAAAAATTATATCGTATATAAAAAACAGTTGAATTTATTTATAAATTATATAATTTTAATATTATATATACATATAACTAAAAAAATATAAAAAAATATCATATAATTTTATTAATTTTTTACTTAAGAGTTTGTAATTTATTTTATATTAAAGTTGTATATGATAATTTATTTCTGTTAATAAACGGCTATAAAATCTCGACAGGATTAAATATTACTGATATAACATTTTGATTAATGATTTTTTAAAAAAATAAAAAAAATAAAAAAATTATATGTAAGTTACCATATTAATAATATTTGATTGTGTCAAAAAATTAATAATTTAATTTTTTTATTTTTTATATTAATTAAAATATTAAAAAATAATAATTAAATTATATATAGATTGCCATATCATTTCACAGTGTTAAAATTCTGCCTCTCTTCATTAATATAAATAAACTTTGAAATACTATTTTAATACATAATGAGTTACAAACATGAAAATGAATGTAACTATAAAATATTTTTTATACTTTTATTATAAATATATTATTGGATATATATTTTAAATTTTTTATTATATAATCTTTAATTATAGAATATATATGTAATTGCTTTCAAAAAACAGAATACACATGTAATAAATTATTGAATATATTAAAATTATAGTTAAAACTGTTAGTATTAATTTTATAATATATAAAAATAATAATTATAACTAACATATATATGTATAATATAGTAATATTAGTGCAAGTATATATATATGTTAACAATATATATATAATAAACCTAAAAAATATATAAAAAATTGTACAAAATTCGTTTTCAGTTTGGTTTTCAGTAAGGGACAGATCCAATAGAGGATTGGTATAGCTTCGATTCAATGTTTTATAAAAAATCAAAACTGAATTAATACAATAGAATAAATTTAGTTTTATTCTAGTTTGATATAATTCTTAATAATTGGTAAGATACTTTTAATAGTAAATAGTCAAAGATGGAGGGACGATTCTGTAATTTTAATGACAATTTTTATTTCGCCCTGTCGAGTTCGCGTCCGTTTCGGGAATTTAGCAAGCGTTGTTTCCCACCTAAGCTAAGCCTACTTTCTTTGATAAAAAAACAAAAGCTAAGCCTACTTTCAACGTTCAATTAAAAATATCTTATTGGGTCTTGATGAAACGTGTCTGAGTAAAGAAATATAAGGACAGAAGAATGGTATCAGTAGCGTCACATGTTAAAGTTTCCTCTACCCAAATATCTAGCTAAAATATTTCCGCTCCCAGCGAAAGTTGGGCGGACAACATTCTATAATGCGTCAAATTTACTCTCCTTTTACGAGGTTATACTAAAAAATATATTTTTATTTCTCTAGCCACTTGTTCGTTGACAAGTAATTATATGACGACAGATACACCTTTTTGAGTTAATTCTCTCTCTACACCGACAATTTTATTTTATTTTTCTAAAATATCAACATATTTGCATTAGAAAAAGGGTAAGGTCCAATATTTAAAAAGCCGTACAATTAAGAAATGGACCAAAAAAAAGATAATTAGCCCTAATAAGAGAGCTCAAAGCAGCCCGACCCAAAGAACTTAGAACTCGAAAAAACAAAGAGCAGCACCTCTTGGCATCCCCGCTCCCCAAATCAGCGTTGAAAGGAGGAATTACGTATCTTTGGAAGAAAGTAAAAAGTTTAAAAGAATTCCGAAGCAAAAGGACACTATAGACAGCAGCGACAAGGGAGAAATGCTGTGGAGAAACAACGTCAGGTAAAAGGCAGATCGAGAGACCTCTGTCAACCATAACCACAGATCTACTAGTAAAAGGATATTTTATTTATTTACACAACTCTGTCCAGAGAGAATAACTCACACCTTGGACGGAGGAAGGAGACGACCAATCTATGCATAGTAAAGACAAAGGACGGCCACACAAACCACTGGTAGAAAAAGCAGAAATACTATAGAAAACATGAACAAAGGAAGGAGAGAGATTCTCTATCTAGTCTAAAACCAAATAGAGAAAATATGTAATTACCTACCAATTGTTCTAAATAAAATTTTAATGTTCACCATTACTAAGTTATATTTAATTTCCATACTAAAAAAGTTATATTTAATTTAAAAATAATTTGAATACAATAAAACTTTTTCTTAACCTGTAAACGTAAATAAAAAATTTATATTATACAATTGCAAAGGGCAGCAAAAGTAGATATTTCAGATAAGGCAACTGATTCTTTCAGATTATAGGCACATCGATTTATTAACAAAATATTCATAATTTTGCTATAATATCAGAAAATATATTAGCTGCATGAGCAACTGAAATTTAGTAAAAATAGACGTTTTATAATAAGGTGATTAGTTTTTTCAGATTATAAATACACTAAATTATTGAAAAAATATGCATAATGTTGCTATATCATCAGAAAATATGTTAGCCGTAGGAGGAACTCAAGATAAGTAGACACACGAAATGCAAAAATTGAATATCTTAATGGCGGCCAAAATCACCGAAATATCAGAAAAATGGTAAAAACATAGCTTATTAAAAAGTTTGATGAAGAACAGCGAAGTTCATAGACGACAGTATAATACAATAAAACTTGCGCAAGTAATTAGTAATTCCACTGCCTCATGGAGGTCGGTTAATGACGTACCAACTTTTTCGTCTATGTTGATTACGTACAGATCGGTGATTGTGTCGTTTTCACGTATTCCAGGAATGGCTGATACCTGAAACGACAAATCCCACCAAGCATGTTTTTGAAAAGCACAATATTATTTATCTATTTATTACATAAGTTGTCTCTAATGGCGGTTTTACAGCCAAATCATCGTCTAATTATTTTTTAATTTAAAATTTTATTTTTATTCGATGTAATAAAACTAAAACTTCAAAAAAAAAAAAAAGAAAAGAAAAGAAAAACATTGTTTTTGGCGACCACGAATGCCCAACTAGCCTCTGCCTGCATGGACCCCACTTGACCAGTAAGGAAGAATTTTAGAAAGAGAAGAGAAGTTTAGAGGTTAGAGCTTTGCATTTTGGTGTATATGAGCTTCTTTAACCTCAATATTAAGGAGAGTAATAAATAATATTTTTTTTAAAAAAAAAAGGAAAAAAGAGGGGCAAAGATCCTTGTAAACTCTTGTTTCCTTCTGGTTTATCATCTTCTTCTTCAGCTCAAATTCAATTCAACCGCCGTTTTTTGTCCGTCGAAGGCGAACAGGAAGAGAAGTTAGCTTTGGAAGTCGCAAAGACAAAGCTCACCGAGTCTTTTTTCTCCCCGATCCGACTCACTGATTCTTATTTCTCCTCGACTTGGTCTTTCTTCTAATGAGTTGAGAGAGAAAGAAGATCGCTGAATAGGATCGCCATGGTAATTTAAAGATATGAATAACATTTCTTATTTTTTCAATTTTTTATTGCTTGATTTCTTCTACTCTGGTTGATTTGTTTGAGTTAAATCCATTGTTATTGTTTGCTTCTGAGATATGGAATATGGAATTTGTAAAAACTGCGCCTCCTTATTTTTGGATTTTGACTTTTTTCTTAGGTGAATTTTGTGGATGAGACAGTATGTGTTATGTTTCAATTCAAGCTTGTTTGGTTACTTGCATTACTAGATGAGAGGATATGGAATATGTGATGCGAGAATTGTAGAGTTTGAATAGCTTTTGAACAATTTGATTCCAAACACATAGATGAAAGCAGCTAAAAAATTAGATGGCACTCTTTTACTTTTTAATTCTATTGGCTCGGCAGCTATATTTTCGCGTATGCAAATAAGGATTTAGATAAAGAATCATGCAGTAAGGTTAGTTGGACAACTAGCATTTCCATTTTTTTTTTGGTTATACGGTGGAACCATAATGGTATAACCACCTAATTACTGTTCCTAGCTTCAGAAAAGCTGAAACTTGGTAAGTTTTGTTTGGAATTGGGAGTTTAATCTGCATTTCTGACTGCTGTTGACTTCACAGTCAGCTGCTGAGCTCTTATTCAACTGTAGAAACATTTAAAAGAATGTCATTGTATACTTTTAGCAATATTTCCATAGCCAAAATCTGGAGATCCCCACATACTATTTCTTTTTGTTCCATATACTCTTTCTCTCTGCACTTCTCTTTACAGTTCCAATAAACCCATGATGTGAGTAATAACTCTTGTTACTTCTTCAATGGTTTTACCTTATGGGCCACAAACGTCAATGTGCAACTCGCTGTCAATATTTTTTTTCCCTTTCTAAACACATCTAGCTATGGTTATTATGAATTTTCATAATGTAAATATTCTTTTTGAATTTATCATTGGAGCATGTGAATCTTCTGTTTCTGTTTAAAATATCAATCGCCATTATAGATTTTTGGTGATCCTTCTTTGTGTGATTGTATCTCCATAATACTTTTCAACCTTGCGTAGGGAATACTACGAATAACTCTCAAGTTGCGTGCTATGCATATTAAGTTCACTGTCTAAACATATCTTACGACAAATCATATTCTTATTCATCTCTACTTCTCTTTATGTGTCTAATATGATTTTTTATTTTCAGGCCACACCGGTTAACATTATAGTAGGTTCTCATGTATGGGTTGAAGATGCAGCAGAGGCATGGATAGATGGGGAAGTTTTCAAAATAAATGGTGAAGAAGTTCATGCTCATACCACAAAGGGGAAAACAGTAAGTTCATACCTTACAACTCATTTTGTTGCTTTATTTGCATTAGGAGGATCTATGAGTTTCTAAATGATTGTGTTTATCATCTACTATGAAAATTTGAATCTACAATCTCGAGTATTGAATTTACCTGTAACAACAAATGCATAGCTATTACGAACTAAAGAGTTGATTGGCAACTTCAGTTTTAATCTAGGTGGAGATTTGGCTTCCTTTCCATCTCTCTCCTTCAAATTCATTTTTCTAATTTATAGTCTCGTGACGTCCAAATTTGAAAACCTTTTCAGGTTGTTGCAAATATATCCAAAGTGTTCCCCAAGGATACTGAAGCTCCTCCCGGAGGTGTAGATGACATGACAAAGTTGTCATACTTGCATGAACCAGGAGTTTTGCATAACTTGGCTACCAGATATGAACTTAATGAAATCTATGTAAAATACTTTCAGAATTTTCTTTCCCAGTTTATGTGCTGAAGTAAATATTGCAATTTGCATCCATAAAGTTCCAATTGGGTAAAATACCCTTCATTTTATGAACTGTTGAAGAGAGGACCTTTTATTTGCTGCAGACATACACGGGAAATATACTGATTGCTATAAATCCATTTCAAAGGTTGCCACATCTGTATGATACTCACATGATGGAACAATATAAAGGTGCTCAATTTGGAGAGCTAAGCCCTCATGTTTTTGCAGTTGCAGATGTTGCATACAGGTAAATTATTTTAATTCTATTAGATCTTATATTTTCCTGCCATATTTGTACTGAACTTTCTGCTTTGCTTGCAAAGGGCAATGATCAATGAGGGAAAGAGCAACTCAATTCTAGTTAGTGGAGAAAGTGGTGCTGGTAAGACTGAGACAACAAAGATGCTCATGCGATATCTTGCACGTTTGGGCGGTCGAGCTGGGGTGGAAGGGCGAACTGTTGAACAACAAGTTCTAGAAGTAAGATGAAGAGCTTTCCCAGTCCCACCTTCGCGTTGAATCTAAGATCTGCAAACTGTTCTAGATCCTCTAATTTTTATTAGATGGGAATTGCTCTCTGATGTGGGGTTTCTGGTCTATTGAAATTTGCAGTCCAATCCAGTTCTTGAAGCATTTGGCAATGCCAAAACTGTTAGGAACAACAACTCAAGGTAAGTACCATTTTACTCTTGACAAATACACTAAATATAATATTGTTATATGTGGTCCAATTTGGAGGTTGAACTGCAAAAGCAATTGAAAGTTAGTAAATGAAGAGATTACAGAGGATTAAATTCTTTTTCTTCTAGGTTCATGAGTTCTCTCTTGATTGAGTAGCTATGATGTTCAGAAGGTTGAATATAGTCCTTTGCATCTCCTCTTCTTCTCATCTTCTGAATGATAAAATAAGTGCATACATAGTTGTCGAATTGAGAATCAAAATCTTCATTTTGTGAATTGGGAATCAAGAATCAAAACAATTTGTAAGATTCAATAATTTTTTTAAAAATTGATTAAAGTATATATGTTCTAAAAAATAAGTACAAAAATATGGTAACCACATATTTTAATAAGTATAGAATTATCATTTGTATAATTAAAAAGTATTTTCTATAATAGAATAATATATTACTATTATGTTATATAGTTTTATATTATAAATTAGGAACTCTTGAATTGTATATAATGATTATCATTATGTATTTGCTGAAACTCTCATTTAAATTTGATCAAATAATTAAATAATAAAAAAACATAGCAAGTTACATTAAAATATTAAAATATAAAATGTCATAACTTGACAATTATAACTGGAGAAGTAAAATGAACTATAAAAAAGTAGAGAGATAGGGAAAAGGATGAGTAATGGAAGAAAAATAGCTAAATAAAGGATTATGTGCATTTTTCAATTTTCATAGTAAAAATGAATGAAATCTTAAACTAACAACCCTTTAGAAAATAATCCCTTGAATTGATTGAATAATCCATTGATTCATATTGGTTCACTTAACTCATCATTGATTCTTTTGACTTGGTCACAATTTAGGTTCATTCGCGATTTGCTCCATAAATTTGAATCGCTAGGATGTAGAATATCAAATCGAGAATTATAAGATTCAAATCAAGAGTCGTAAGATTCAAGTACATTTAAGATTCACCTTATAAATTTGGATCAATATGGTGGAAATAGATTCGAAATGTAAAATTTGAATCGAGAATCGTGAGATTCCAACGTAGTAAGTGCATATAGAACATAAATATGAGCAATGGCATCTGATGTTTTATGTTTCGGCTATAATTGGTTTTTCTGATTGACTTAGATGAGCCTGGTTCACCTCATGCTTCTGCCATACTTTTTCACTGTTCTTTTCCATGTTTCTTAGCCATTATTTTTTTTTCCTTCCTCCTGTTTTGAGACCTTATTTCCTTGAGTCCATCAGTGACTTTGTTCAAACTGTTTTCCGCATAAGTTTATTCACTTATTAAACCATTTTTTGCATTCATCTTGGTTTCAAAATGCAGTCGTTTTGGTAAATTTGTTGAGATCCAATTTGACAAGAATGGGAGGATATCAGGGGCCGCCATACGAACTTATTTGCTTGAGAGGTCTCGGGTTTGCCAAATTTCTGATCCTGAAAGAAACTATCATTGTTTCTACCTTCTTTGTGCAGCTCCACCTGAGGTATTGATTCTTTGCATTTGTATTGAAATATGTCCTTTCTCCAGTTATATTTCATAATGCCCCTGCCACTATTTGTGAATATAACTGTTATTGTCCCTTGGATTTTTAGGAAAGGGAGAAGTACAAGTTGGGAGACCCCAAGTCTTTTCATTACTTGAACCAATCCAACTGCTATAAGCTGGATGGAGTAAATGATGCTGAGGAATATCTTGCAACTAGAAGGGCTATGGATATAGTTGGCATCAGTGAAGAAGAGCAGGTTAGAATGATTTTTAATTGGTTTCTGAGAGGTGTAGTCTGCTTGCTATTGCACTCACTATTTCTATATTATGTCTTTTTAGGAGGCAATTTTTAGGGTTGTAGCTGCAGTTCTGCATCTTGGAAACATTGAATTTGCAAAGGGAGCGGAGATAGACTCTTCAATCATAAAGGATGACAAATGTAGATCTCATCTTAATATGACTGCAGAGCTGCTCAAGTATAGCTTATTTACTAGTTCCTGTTTCTGATACATTTAATTGATTTTTGTTATGCATGATTATTTGAACCATGTACACAATTATGTTGTACTGTAGGTGTGATGCCAAGAGCTTGGAAGATGCACTGATAAAACGTGTCATGGTAACTCCAGAAGAGATCATTACAAGGACTCTTGATCCTGTTGGTGCAGTGGTTAGCAGGGATGCCTTGGCTAAGACCATTTATTCCCGCTTGTTTGATTGGTAAAATTATCTAGTGTTGTTCTCTATGTGTGTGTCTGTTACTCTGTTATAACATTTGTGGCATATGACTGTGAAATGATCATGGACAGAACTTTAAAAAAGGGTTACTGAATCAGTAGATGTTCCAAATCACATTTGCACACATTTTTTTACCAGTTTTTAAAAATTTTTGCAGGCTTGTGGATAAAATTAATAGTTCAATTGGGCAGGATCCAAACTCAAAACAGTTGATTGGAGTTCTGGATATATATGGTTTTGAAAGTTTTAAGTTCAATAGGTAAGCCTTTGACTTTAGATTTTTTTTTGCTGTACAGCATTTTTTTACTTATCGTTACAATTTTCCCCTTTCTATACAGTTTTGAGCAGTTTTGCATAAATTTTACAAATGAAAAACTGCAGCAGCATTTCAATCAGGTTTGTTGCTTTGCATTGTCCTTGGCCACTAATTTGTGGTATCATCAGTTTTACTAAAATTGTGTGATGATTGTATGTTTGCAGCATGTCTTTAAAATGGAGCAGGAAGAATATACAAAAGAAGAAATAAATTGGAGCTACATAGAATTTGTTGATAACCAAGATGTGCTAGATCTGATCGAGAAGGTCTTATATATTTGACCAGTGCTTTTCATTTATACCTTTCTCCTTGACTTGTCAACTTTCTAAATAGAAAATACGGGGATATGGATGTAAGCTTACATACGGGTGTTGGGATACGTTATATTATATAAAATAATTTAGAATAAAGAATATAAAGTTATGTAGTAATAATTATAGCCTAGATAGATGATCAAATACAACTAAATATATCATCTAAAATACATCCAAATAACTATTTTTATTTGAATATATGCTCTTAATCTTAAGAGAGAAAAATACTTTATTAACTATACAGGAATATTCACTCAAGTGCTTGAGTGCACAAATATGCGTTGGGCATATATTTCATATCATATCTCATAAAGTGTCGTGTTAACACGGGTACGGTATGGTATAATGAAAAGTTAGAGTATCAGAGCCTTTATTCATTTGTTTGAAGAATAATATGCTTTGTGGGGCATTGTGAAGATCATTTAAATACATATACATATATATATATATATAATCTATATGAATACTTCTCTATACTTCTGATGTATGGTCAAAGATATTCAAACTGTTCTCTTCAATATTTGCAGAAACCTGGTGGAATTATAGCACTTCTAGATGAAGCCTGGTATGGTCCTTGTTTGCTTTTACTTGATCTCATATATTCCTCAGGATTTGAGTTGCTGTTTTTATTTTGGAGATTGTAGTTCACAGAACCTACACTATATGTTGCCTCTTTATTCTTGCATGTTTCTAAGTTTACTCAAGCAAGCTTAGATGCTTCATGCAGCATGTTTCCTAAATCAACACATGAAACTTTTGCCCAGAAGTTGTACCAGACATTTACAAAAAACAAGCGGTTTATCAAACCTAAGCTTTCTCGTACTAGTTTTACCATATCTCACTATGCAGGGGAGGTACACATTTTCCTGTATATTTTTGTTAAGTTGCTTCTACTTTAATAGATGTTAAAATACTCTTCATGTTTGATCCAGGTAACTTATCTGGCCGATCAATTCCTTGACAAGAACAAGGATTATGTAGTGGCAGAACATCAGGATCTTCTGACAGCCTCAAAATGCTCCTTTGTGGCTGGTCTCTTTCCTCCACTTCCAGAGGAATCATCAAAATCTTCTAAATTTTCTTCCATTGGGTCACGCTTTAAGGTATTAGGGAAACCTCCTAAAAGAGAAGCTATTTTCATGAACTAATTTATTTGAAGAAGATAAGAATCTTAGGATTATAGAACCCTAACAGACAATTAGAGGGGGGGGGGGGGGTAGACTGTAGAGAAGAAAGGGAAGAAGTTGAGAGAGAACGTAAGAGGCAAAAGAGTGTTTATATAATTAATCCTCTCTATTTATAACTAATCCAGCTGTACTATTTCTATA
The DNA here is from genome assembly GCF_001659605.2 of Manihot esculenta. NCBI lineage: Eukaryota > Viridiplantae > Streptophyta > Magnoliopsida > Malpighiales > Euphorbiaceae > Manihot > Manihot esculenta. The sequence continues at coordinate 30,443,751 of NC_035176.2, read as the reverse complement.
GCTGGTGTAACTAAGTTCAGCTCATACAAATACAGCTCACAAAATCTAAACTATCTGTAGTGGACCAGAAGGCCCAGAACTTATGGTCCAATGCTATGGAGAGAGGAGAAAATGTTTTTACTCCAGAAAGCCAACAAATACATTTGATTGTTGTTTGGGTTAAGTAATTTAAGCTTACAACTCAAACAACATCGGTGGGAGGTTTGATATCGTGTAATTCGTGTTTAATTTGGGTCAGACCTAATTCACCCTAAAAGCTCTCAAGGGAGAAGTGTCTAAGACGCTTATAAGGAGCACATCACCCTATCTCAAACTGATGTGGGATTCAAGATATATAATTGATTCTAATTAGTTTGTGATTAAGATTTTGAGTTGGGTTGAGTAGATTTTTGGTGATGGAAAGATATTGTGAGTTGTGTGTTGCCTTGAGAACTAATAATGTAATGGACTGCGAAGTTGTGAATGTCATATCGTAATAGGTGAAAAATAGTAGTAAAATCTGACCTAACATGTGAGGCTTGTAGCCAAACAAGGATAACAATGATTCTGTCATACCATTTTCGCTCATTGCAGTTATTTGCTTTATTTCTCCATTTTAGATTCTTTTTAGAGGTTTGAGTTAAACAATACTTCAAGGCTGCTATGTCTGTATCTGTCATCTAAATGTACATCTTTACCCAAAGAAGATGGCCATAGATTTGATTCAAAATTCAGTATCTTCTTCTTTTGGGTGTCATGGGGATTACCTTATTGGAGGAGTACATTTTGATTCAGCCGACATGTTGCAGGTTGACTTAAAAGACTATACAATAATAACAATTAAGCATTAATCTCAAGCCAGTTAGAGTGTGTTATATGGATCCTTTTTTGCTATTAAGACCAATTCTGCAATGGTATTTGAAACTCCTAAATTTTTTGATGCTATTTGGTCTCCTCCTTTCTCTCCCCTCCCCTTTCACTACTAATTTATCATATTTCTGTACAGGAGCATTTTAGTCTCTATGTTGAACATGATTAAACCATCTTAATCAATACTCTGTTATTTTATACCTGAAGTATGCTAAATGCACTTTCTGACAGATGCTGTTATTTCTAATCATGCCCATTATTGCAATACCAGACATCCATCTTACACTTGCATCCCTACCATGCTTATATTATGGAATGTTGTACCTTAGGAGCCCAATTTTCATTCCCATATAACATAGCTGACTTGGTCATAATTATATAGAACTTATCTTTTACTTTGTCAAGAAATTTACGATTGCATAATACACCTATCATACTTCTCCATTTCATCCATCCGATTTTAATCTTATGAGTTACATCCTCATCTATTACTCCATTCGTGGGATGATAAACCTAAGTACTTAAATTGGCTATATTTTGGCACCCCATCAAATATCCCCTCCATTCTTTTGGAAGATGATACAACTTCCAAATTTTAAGAAACACCTAAGATAGTCCAGAAGATGTGTACTGTTCTTGAACTATGGTGGTGCTCTTTGTCTAGTTGTAGCTGTGCATTAATCATACATGGAGTGATATTTATATACATGCCAATTCTTAACTGGAACTTTTTCCCCCTTTCTGTTTAAAGTATAAACTCCTTATAATTATATTCATGAAGATATTGTATGTTGACAATGGGGATGTATTTAAAAATTGCAGCTACAACTCCAGTCATTGATGGAGACATTGAGTTCAACTGAGCCCCATTATATCAGGTGTGTGAAGCCAAATAATGTACTCAAGCCTGCAATTTTTGAAAATGCTAACATTATCCAGCAACTACGTTGTGGTGTAAGTATGATGAGGCTTTGGCTTTTACATTGTTGTGATTCTTCTTTTTGAAAACCTGCAAGATTTCATATTTGTGCTTATTAACATGATGTACATTGTTCTTTCATATTTATAAAATTATTTAGGGTGTTCTAGAGGCAATTAGAATCAGCTGTGCTGGATATCCTACCAGACGGACATTCTATGAGTTTCTCCTCCGTTTTGGTGTTCTTGCTCCAGAAGTTCTGGAGGGAAAGTAAGTCAGAATTCAAAGGGGATAAATATCAGCATACCTTTTGTTTTATTTTTCTGAAGCATTTTATTTCTCTGAAATTGCTGTTGCTTCCTTTCATGCAGTCATGATGACAAGGTTGCTTGCCAAATGATTCTGGATAAAATGGGATTGAAAGGTTATCAGGTAATGGAATTTTCTCTGTTACTAATTCTCCATATGATGCTCTTAGGAACAGCAATTAATTGTCCTTGGTATGAGGAGGTGTCAACTCGATCTGCCTCATGAGATAATGAATATTGAGATGCAGCAGGGGAGTAGTAAATTTATTTAGATTTCTTTCACTTGGCTATTACTTACTGACACATCTTAATGTAAATGTGGCCACTTGCACTATGCTGCCCTCATATTTACTGCCAGAGACAGGTTATCATATATTCTTGGGTGAGTGGTGGAAAGTGAGAAAGGGAGTGCAGGGATGGTGAACTTTTAACGAATAATGCCCGTTTTTGGTCTTAGCTGTTTCAGATGTTCCAAGGAGTTATTACCAGCTGGTGGTTGCTAGTTAAATACCAATTTTTTCCCCCAATTCTTGTCTTACTGCTGGCTCTTTGGTGTTGGATATCCAAATCCAACCGTCTTACCTCCATCAAAATGTTTTGAGGAGGGTATTTTGGTTAGTTGCTGGGATACAGCAGTGGTGTTTTGGACACCTAATGGAAAATTGCTAATTTTGGAGCGCTTAATTTCATTATTAAATATTTTAATTGCAAAAGGATTTCAAAAACTAGCAGTTGTCATTTCAAACTTCTAGTTTAAATGTTGAAAGCTGGATTTCTTCTTTATTGTTGAGCCCTTAACTGCAACCATCAATAGGTGATCACACCCACTGATCCAAATAGGTCTCCTCAGTAATTTTTTCATGCTCACTCAACGCTTATGATGCAACTGCTGTCAAATTCTGTGTGTGTGTGTCACCTATCACTATTTCACTAACTGTGGGCTTTTCTATTGGAAACCCATTGGCTAGAGCTACTTATAGGGGCTAGCCTGCCATTCCCTAATCCTATGTTTTTCACAACATGTCTAATATGTTGTTCATCTATAAATTTCTCATGTCTGTTATATCTTGCCAATGGAATTTTTTATTCTGCAATATCAACCATGCACAAAATTGCTGGTCTCACAGATAGGCAAGACAAAGGTTTTCCTCAGAGCTGGTCAGATGGCTGAACTGGATGCAAGAAGAGCACAGGTGCTTGGAAATGCAGCTAGAACAATTCAAAGACAAATCCGCACATATATCGCACGCAAGGAATTTATTGCATTACGGCAAACTGCTATTTGCCTGCAATCTCATTGCCGGGGTATTTTCTTAAGAACTTACTTTAAACCATTCTTGTTTGTATCTTTTTACTTTTCAATAGTATCAGCCGTTCACCACTGCTGTGACATAAAGTTATCTACATTATCTTCCAATGGCAAACTATAGATCTTCATGTGTGCATGTGATGTTGTCTTGAATGTGCAGCCAGCCATGTTGATGTGCATATATCTGTGCCTTTAGAGAGCCATTTACATTGGCTTTGTGTGTGTTTGCGAGGGAGATAGAAAGAGGGAGAAAGGGGGGGAGGGGAGGGGTTGGATAAACCATGCAAAAATAAACTTATATACTTTGAATAATTCATGAATACTAGAACTTTGTCCAATTAATTTCAAAATGCAATATCTGTGATGCTAGATATTGCAAATATTCCCCCCATCCTTTCCTACACCAGTTTCATGATTTCATATCGTAATACTGCTTTACTATTTTTATACATTTAAATTCTGATTCAGATTTTAACCTTTTTGTTGTTTATGACTACAATCAGGTGTATTGGCCCGCAAAATATTCGAGCAGTTGCGAAGGGAAGCAGCAGCTTTGAAGATTCAGAGGAATTTCAAACGATATACTGCCAGGAAATCCTACTTGACTCTATACTTGTCTGCAGTCACATTGCAGACAGGCTTAAGGGCAATGACTGCTCGGGATGAATTCAGATTCAGAAAACAAACTAAAGCTGCAATTGCTATACAGGTCTTCTACTCAACTGTTGTCATATTTGCTTGTGATTAAGAAAGAAGCTATGGACTTCTAAAATTAGTTGCTATAATTGAAATTCAATTGATTCTCTTTTTCAATTTTGAAATTTATAAATTATTGCTTGTTTTTATTAATTCTGTTGGTGACTTTTAGGCACAATTGCGTCGCCATATAGCCTATTCTTATTATAAGAAGCTTCAAAGGGCTGCATTAACTTCTCAATGTGGCTGGAGGAGAAGGGTTGCTCGGAGAGAACTTAGAAAGCTTAAAATGGTAGGCCAAATTCCTTAATGGGGCTTTTTCAATTAGATCTTTGCGCATGGTAGTGATTAGATTATTTTTCAGGCTGCAAGGGAAACAGGTGCTCTTAAAGAAGCAAAAGACAAATTAGAGAAGCGTGTGGAAGAGCTGACATGGAGGTTGCAATTGGAGAAGAGATTGAGGGTATATTTTACTTTATGGAAATGCTAGTATGACAAACTCATGTGCACCATCATCTCATTTTGTTTTGATTTGAATCACAGACTGATTTAGAAGAGGAAAAAGCCCAAGAAATTGCCAAGTTACAGGATGCTTTGCATGCAATGCAAATGCAAGTAGAAGAAGCAAATGCTAGAGTTATCAAAGAACGAGAGGCAGCCCGGAAAGCTATTGAAGAGGCACCTCCAGTCATTAAGGAGACCCCTGTTCTTGTCCAAGACACATTAAAGGTCGAACAGTTAATGGCTGAGGTAGAGAGTTTGAAGGTATGCACTCAGACGTGGATTATCACTGTTCATGGTGTGTTACCCAAATGTCTACCACCTAATATCATTTCTGTATACAAGCATACTGATGTTCTTAACAAAATCATATAATCTGAAGGGATCTTATGAGAAACTTTATTGAGTGGCGAGTCTTCATTATTGGCAATGACTGAACTGTAATCAATTCAGTAACGGATGACTGCAGTTTCAAAGTTTCAAACAAAATTCAAACTTACTGTTGTTCCATATTTCCTGAAGTTCAATAGTTGTTTTGCTTTTTCTGCTTAAAGTACTGCATAAAACACATTCCATTTCCAAGCTTTTTTTTATGTATTATCAGGCGAGTTAATACCCAAGTTCATTAGCTTCTTTTTTTACTGGGTCAACCTATGAATAAACTAGTTTGCTTTGCATCAAAATTTTATATGGCACAAAAATTATTGATGGTAACTTTCCTTGATATTGTTTTTTTATTCTTGTTGAATTTCTGTTGCTGTCCAGGCTTCACTGCTATCAGAAAGACAGGCAGCAGAAGAAGCAAGGAAAGCATGTAAAGATGCTGAGGCCAGAAACTCAGAACTGAGCAAGAAACTCATAGATTCACAGAAAAAGGTGGATCAACTTCAGGAATCAGTGCAGAGGTTTGTTAATGATTTGTGAAATGGAACAATGAATGTTAAAACCCTGCCGTACAATTTTTTTTTTATTGTTACTTTTTATGTTTGATGCACCATAGATGATTGACTTATGCAGGTATGCCTATTTAATTCAATGCAATTCTTCTCCTATCCTGTCTGGTTACTTGAGTTTGTACACAATTTCACCATTGTCTTGGCAGCTTGTGTGTCTGCAAGTACATATTTCCTCATCATTTATGTTGTAGCTTATGATTTTGATTTTATCCACATTTTGCATGTAACTATATGCTTGTTCTCTCTGTCTCTGCATAGATACATTCTTTTGCTTTAGACATCCGAAGTTCTAAAAGAAATTTCATTTGCATTTCATTTTCAGGTTAGAGGATAAACTTTCCAACTCAGAGTCAGAGAATCAAGTGCTTCGTCAGCAAGCACTTACCATTTCACCAACAGGGAAATCTTTATATGGGCGGCCAAAATCAATAATTTTGCAGGTTGAATAGGATGTTTGGTTACTTGTCCATGCCTTTTACATAAAAGCTTCTAGAAATTTATGTTTTTTTATTAAATTACACTATTACAGAGGACCCCGGAGAATGGAAATGTTGCAAATGGAGAACCAAAGGTAGCATCAGTAAGGGAACTTTTTTCTTTCTTCACTTAACATTATTTTAAATTACCTTTTATCATCTATTATGCGTTTCAGGATATGGTGGTTGCTGTATCAAATGTACGTGAACCTGAATCTGAGGAGAAACCACAGAAATCTCTCAATGAAAAGCAGCAGGTTAGTTGCTTTTATATGCTCGCAAATGACTTATTTAATTGATTGGTCAACTATCAAGGTAATAAGAATATGCATGGAAGAATGCGTAATATTTTTTTCCTTATTTGAAGTGTTAAATTTGAGTGCCTCTGAAGTTCATAATCTCTTTACTATTTTGTCTTCTGAAATCTGCTTTTCTGGTCCAGGAGAACCAGGATCTACTGATCAAGTGTATATCACAAAATTTGGGATTCTCAGGAGGCAAACCAGTTGCTGCGTGCATCATTTACAAATGTCTTCTTCACTGGAGGTCATTTGAAGTTGAAAGGACTAGTGTGTTTGACCGTATTATTCAAACAGTAGCTTCAGCTATAGAGGTAAGTTCCCATCAGAGATTAGTCTGCCTTTTTTTTAACTACATTCAGATAAACTCTATTGTCTTTGCATTTTGTTGTCAGCTCAAACAAGTTGTGAATATATGACAGATGTTTTTGCATTTTATTGAAGGTCCCAGATAACAATGATATCTTAGCCTATTGGTTATCAAATTCATCCACATTGTTGCTGCTGCTCCAACACACACTCAAAGCAAGTGGGGCAGCTAGCTTGACACCACAACGGCGGAGAACAGCATCAGCTTCTCTCTTTGGGAGGATGTCTCAAGTTTTTATCTTTTCCTTTTCCCTAATCATATAAATTGTACCTTCTCCTTTTTCTTCATCTTCTGATTGTTTATATGGATTGTAGGGGCTACGGGCATCTCCTCAAAGTGCTGGACTCTCATTCCTTAATGGTCGAGCACTTAGTAGACTGGATGATTTACGACAGGTTGAAGCCAAGTATCCAGCATTACTGTTTAAGCAACAGCTTACTGCCTTCCTTGAAAAGATATATGGAATGATAAGGGACAATTTGAAGAAAGAGATCTCTCCATTGCTTGGTTTATGCATTCAGGTTGCTGCTTATTTACTTTGTGGACATGCACATGCTCTAACTACTGCTCTAGAGTTTTTTTTTTTTTTGTTTTGGGGGGGGGGGGGGTGTTGGGAATTAGTGCTATAGAGGATGAGGAGGGGGAAAAGGAAAGAACTAGAGATTAGGACAGTCATAGTGCCTTTTTCTCAATGCACATGTTAATGTATGAGTTCTGGGGTTCTCATTTGTTGATTATCTTGTGACCATGAGTGCAGGCACCAAGAACTTCCCGGGCTAGCTTAGTAAAAGGACGCTCTCAGGCTAACGCTGTTGCTCAGCAAGCTTTAATTGCTCATTGGCAAAGCATTGTGAAAAGCTTAAACAGTTGTTTGATGATAATGAAGGCAAACTATGTGAGTCATGACTTACGTCATATTCTAATTCTTCATAGAGTGTCAACAACTAACAACTCCTTGAAGAAATATCACTCTGATACGCCATTTTGCAGGTCCCTCCCTTCTTAATGCGTAAAGTTTTCACTCAAATATTCTCATTCATCAATGTTCAGTTGTTCAATAGGTACATGCAGTCAAAACCCATCTCCTCATGTCTCTTCTTGTCTTTGTTCATTCTTTTATTTAATGATGCGACACTGCAAAAGGGTTATCATTCTTGTGCAATTTACCAAGTTTCCTCTTTTTATACTTTCTGCAGTCTTCTTTTGCGGCGTGAGTGTTGCTCATTCAGTAATGGAGAATATGTGAAAACAGGTTTGGCTGAATTAGAGCAGTGGTGCTATGAAGCAACCTCAGAAGTGAGCATTGAGCATTCTTCCTGGTTTTATCCCCTACAGGCTTATCACATATCTACCTTACATGTTTTTCTCTTCAGTTTGCAGGCTCGGCATGGGATGAATTGAAGCATATAAGACAGGCTGTTGGATTCCTAGTAATACTTTTGTCTATTGCTTCTCCTGTTAACTAGTTAAAAAATCATATGCTTAGTGTGCTGACCTACTTTTTCTTTCAATATTGCAATCAGGTCATACATCAAAAGCCAAAGAAGACCTTGAATGAAATTACAAAAGATCTTTGTCCTGTCAGCACCTCTTACATCTTTAATCTACTTGCATTTTAATGCTCGATTTCATTTCCTCTTCATCTTTTTTTTTAAATATCTTTGTAATAATACAACATTATATTATTTGCTTGATGCTTCTTCAGGTGCTGAGCATTCAGCAACTATATAGGATCAGTACCATGTATTGGGATGATAAGTATGGCACACATAGTGTTTCGTCAGATGTAAGTTCCCTAAAGTTGGTGATGATAATGTTTATTTCTGTGGCCTGTTTTATCCATCCTTGATTTTGGTGTTAAATTCCTACCTTAGTTTATTCCTTTGCATCTAAAACAATTTAGTTATACAGGTTATATCTAGAATGAGAGTTATGATGACCGAGGACTCGAACAACGCTGTCAGCAGTTCTTTTCTGTTAGATGATGACTCAAGGTAGCATTTTTAACAGTGATTCCATATTTAATAGCAGTTGCATCCATAATAGGACACTTAATTTAAGTTGCTATTTGAATGCTGTCCAGCATCCCATTCACTGTGGATGACATCTCCAAGTCAATGCAACAAGTAGAAATAGCCGACATTGATCCTCCGCCGTTGATTCGTGAAAACTCCAGTTTTGGGTTCTTGCTTCCACGCTCGGAGTGATGTTCATATTCAACCACTATACGCGGAACCTTGTTCTTATGGATGTCCGTGGGACGTTCTATGCAAGAACGAGCTATAAGATCTGTCCATATAATCATCCATGTGTATATTATACTTTGCATTAGTCTCAGGTTATCTTCTTTCCCTCGCGTTACATAAACAAGAGGGGGTATTTTGTGAAGTTGCCATTATCACAGATAATGTGATAATGTGCAATCATAGCGGTAGGAGGCAGAAATGGTGCCTCGTTATCTCTGATGCCTACAACAGGCTTAGTTCATATTTTTTTATTATTTTTAGCCGGGCTGCTTCTATATAGTTTGTTTGGTTTTGAGCTGCAGTGATTTTTGAGTGTAACTGACATCTGCCGCATTTTATAGGCGCAATTGTTTGTATGAGAAAACAATGTATGTATTCTTTTTTTTTTTCCTTTTACCTTTTCTGAAGGCTTGAAGTGCCATAAGCAAATAGGATACCAGTTTCTTTTTTTTTTTTCCCCAAAAGAAAGAAAAACAAACTTAGCATATAAGACTTGGAACACTGGAATGTCAGATTTCTGATCGAGGGGTGAATAGAAGTGTATATTGTAATAGTGTTATTGGAGCTTGATGCAATGAATCATTCAGCTGCATGCCAGACAGATTCAAGTATGGAGCCAGCACCATAATACAGAATTTCTGTCGCCGAGGAGTTTTGTAATTAGAGGAGATGCACAGTCAACACTTGCGCAGTCACCTGATAGCTATGGTGGCATCTCCAACCAACCAACTCTAATATCGCCATCAACCACAGCGAGTTGAACTGAAGCGTGAGGTAGTAACTTTGTAGAAAAGCCATCTTATTTTCCATCATTCAAAGATTACTTGGAAAAATAATTTGGATTCCAATTTCCATCATGTAATTTAGAAAATTGTAATTCTACTTCCAAGTTTGATTAAAATGTTCAATTTAATCTATTTTTAACTTTGCAAATTAATGATAGAAAATTCTCAATTTAATAAAATTTTAATTGATATTTCTTGATTCAGCTAAAATTTTTTTATTAAAAACTCAAAATTTGAACGTTGTATTTTGAATTAAATTTAATTGCATTTGAAATTTCAAAATAAAGTTAAATGAAACATTAAGAATGAGGTAAAATGAATGTTTCTAATAACTGTATAGGAGCAAAATTAAACGTCAATTTACTTGGATATCTAGCCCTCGAGCGATCTGTTTGAGCTGAAATTACAGAGTCGATATGCAGACCAACCAAGATATAATATTGTCGAGCCCAAGCCTATAATAGCCACTATTCATTGCCTTAGCCCAACAGTAAATCAAATGCATTTAATTGAATTTTGAAAAGTTTCCAGTTAAAAAATAAAAAAAAGCAACAAATTATCGAATTAAGTCAAGATTTGTACGTTGACGTAACTTCACACTTGCCTCAGGAAATTTCAGTGTCATGTACACAGCAGGAAAAAGAAAAAAAGAAAAAAAAAAAGAAAAAAAGAAAAACTGCAATTTTTACCAAGTAAAAGAAGTTATTGAAATTCATTTTCAGCACTAGTACAATTTGAACTATTGAGAGCTAAGGCAGCTACTTTTTTGACACAAAGTTCTAGAGTAAGACGGGTTTGTTACAATTGTCAGAAAACTATCGATCCAGGGCCGTTAGGACTCCGCGGCAGCGCACCCCACCCCAGAAGAATCAATGGTATGCACTGTGTTCTCCATCACATTTGGGGATTGATCTTGCTGGATAGGTGCTGGCTGCATCTCTGATTTTTTCTTCTCTTTGAGAATCACCTGTCTTGGCATTACATCTAGCAGAAAGCTTCCTCCATTCCATACAGCTGCAGAAACCTTGAGTATTTGGAAGACCGCATGTAGTTCATATGACAAAAAGATAGGGACAGTGAGTGCCGTAGTTGCCACAGTAAATATAGCTTGTAACAGAATGTACATGAACATGCGGTTCTGATCCCCAAGCAAACCACTTAAGCGCCACCATACATTGTTTGCCTTTTGCGCCTTTTTCGAGAGCTCCCTAATGGAAGTCAACGAAATGAAAAGAAGATGAGGTTAACAAGTTGCAACAATTCGTAAAAGTAACTCATAGGAACAGCCATATGCATATCGTAAAATTTATATGTACACAAATTGTTAGTGGAGAGAGGGAGAGTCAGAACCTGTAAGAAGTCATGACTTCAGGATCTCTAAGTAGCCTCTGCCGACGTAGGACGTTGACAATGAGGAAATAAAGAACTTGCCACAGGGTATAAGCAACTAAGGGAACCAAGAACAGCCAAGTTAACAGGAAGGATTTGTCTTCTACTACATATGGAAATGATGCTCTTCGTGAACTTCCTTCAGGATGCATGGCTTCAAAGGTTGCAGGATTCCACCACCTTATAGTGAAGAAAACTAAACCTGAAAGAAAACTATCCTGTTAGAAATTGGGAATTCTTGAAGTTATTGACAACTGACTGAAAGATCTATAGTACTAAACATTAGTCTTGCCCTTCCACTCTCAGTCCACTGACTATCCATGTAAAATAACATCGAGAGAGATTGCAATGTTCTCTCATTATACAATGATTGTGGACTGAATTATTTTTGAAAATTGAACTTTTAGGTTGAGGGCCATGCTAATGCTCCTTTCTGATGAAACATAAGCAATTGCTGTGGCACACTGTCAAAGAGTATCAAAAACTCTATTTTCAGTTTCTCTCTCAGAACAATAGCCATTATTATGTTTTTCTCTCATATTTTATTGATATTGTAATAATTAGCTTTATTAGTGGAGCACATCAGCCTGGCAATAAAGCATTAAATTTTAGAATTTCTACCAATGATAAACCAAAGGTCACAACACAAAACAGCACTTGCAAGCATGCTTAGACTTGGAGAACACTGCAAGGGTCACTCTCCCCAATTCTTTTGTACACAAAAAACATACTTTAACATCACCCAACACACCATTTTTTTATGTGCTTCCTTTCCTTCCCTTTCTCCTAGTAGTTTGGAAATCTCTCTATATGTCTGCAAAAGCAGCTAAAGTAAGTCTAAATGCCATTCACTGACCAACTCAGAAATCATATTCTTCAGCATTATGTAGAACAGTGATCACCCAAGTACCTATGCAGTATAAACTTTTTACTCCCAATGACACTTGAGGATGGAACTACAATTTGCTGAAGACTTGCATAAAACTTAGCAACTGCAAACAACACTTATTATAGGCAGCCAAACCTAAAATGATTTGATACAGGATCATAACAGTAAGTTTGGGTAGACTTGATTTTAAGAATCAAAGGCTAAATTATATGCTTCTCCCTTGAAATATGTGAAAATGGTTAGTTTAAAATTCAACAGAATTATTGATATCACTAGCTTAAACAATAATCCAATTACAATACATCCACAGTTAAACCTCATGAGCAGTTGGGGCAACATTTAACGGACAGTGATCTTGAATGATCCCCTTCCTCTCCAGAAAACAAAATACTTTTCCTAAAATATATTCATATTGTCGTAAAGGACATATAAGTGTCTCAAAAAGAGGAAGGACCAACTCACCAGGTAAAAGATGAATAAGAACACTGACAAGTTTGTCAACAGAACTAAAAACCAAGCTACAACGCCAAACAATCAATGCCCATGCTAATGGCCCCTACAACATCATTTTGAAAAGGTAAAAAACAGGAGAAGATAATCATCCATCAAATATATATATACATATGTATAAGCTATCCCAGGAGTATTTTCTTACTTCAGCAAATGAGAAGCAAACCATGAAAAGCTTTTCATTCTTTGGGTATAAAAGAAGGTCGACCAAGAATATTGTATTGGCATAATAACAGAAGTCCTGAAATGCAACAAAAATTATGTTACTTTTAAAATTTCTCAATTCAGATGATAGAAAAGTGGTAAAGGCAGAAAAACTTTTGAGTGACAGGTATTCGGATCTTCCCGAATATCTGCATTACTGTGACAAGCATACTCAAACTTCAGAGCACGGCAAACTGATTAAGCTTCCACCATGCTTTGAACAGAATACAGTAGTAAATTACATTTGACATCATATGAAGCCCCTCGATCTTGAAACTTCGCAACTTTTTTTTACACTTGTCTATTTGGGATTATGCAACATCTAACCTGTTTTACCGTTTCATTCTATCTGCGAGTCATATTTTTCTAATACATGATGCATCATCTTAAGGTTATGTTGCAGTAGTAAGGAAGTTATTGAACATATCAACATTATTAACTCAAAAAAAAATTCATAAAATCTCTGATATGCTTTTCCATATGTTTGAACTAAGCAATTCATGTACCTATAAAGAGAAACTAGACAACCACAAAGCTTACCAGAAGATAATAATGCCATTTCTTGAACCTATAGTATATCCACCGAAGAGGAACAAATATGACATAGAACAAACAGTATACATATGGAATGTCCTGAGGCCCTGCACAAAGAACATTAAAATGGCAAGCAAAAAATAAAATAAAAATTATTGACTATAATTGTAGTAACCATTCCATCAAAAAACCAGTATACTCACTTGCACCCAGGAGGAAGCAAAATCCCCCAAAACCAAGAACACCAAGAAGATGAGTCACCTAAATATAAGAAAAAAAGAACATTAGTTTTAACACGCTCATATAATCAAACACTATGTGCACCGCTATAGAATATAACCAACAAGAATTGCTTCAAAACAAAAACCAAGAAGAATTCAACGAAAAAATCAATTAAAAGTAATCAGGCAATACCCAGAAAAGGAACAACCTTACTAAGAAAGCTCTGATGTTCCTCGGCTTGTTTTGCAATCTTAACAGCCTGTTTAGACAAGATCTCCTTGGTCTGATTCGCTTGTTTTGATAACATTTCCTTGGTTTGAGCCACTTTCTATTCATAAACAAAACACAACAAGATCAAGGAAACGAAACAGGAACGCAAAAGAAGCAATCAGAGACAAAATGGAAGGCAAAGATTCTGTGCACCTTAGATCGGTCCTTGAGCCTCTGCTTCACTTTTTCAAATGAATCTCCATTGGAAACCATATCCTCAACAAGGTCTTCGTTGCTAGACATTTTCTTCTTCCTTCTTTCTTCCTCCTGTTCTTCTTCTTCGTCGTTATTGAGAGAGACACGCGAGAGACGAAGGGGGAAAGGTGGGGCTTCCACAGATATATAAAGACACAGATCTCTGTCTAAGAGAAAATTAAATAAACCAATGTTTAAGTAATGCCTAATCATTACGTTACTAATTGAGATTAGGCGACATAATCTTCTTCTAATCACTAGATAAGTTATTAAATTAAATTTAATTAATTTTAAAATAAAAATTACTATTTAATATTTATATTATACAAAAATTTACTAATTGATTTTATAATTTTAAAAAATATATTAAAATATTTTTAAATTATTAAAAAATTAATATTAATTTTTTTATTAAATGTTTTAATATTCAGTATTTATAATATAAAAAAATTTATTAATTAACTTTTTAATTTTATAAAATATCTATTAATTAATTTTTTATATTAAAAATATTTTAAATTTTTTTATAATATTTAACGGTTAAAATTATAAAAATATTAATTAATATATTTTTTAAAATTAAAAAATTAATTATTAATTTCTTCAGTAATTAAAAAAATTTTTTTTTCAAAAATAAATTCCTATGTCGTATTCGTATGAAATAAGTATGGAGCTACATACTCAACAATTTGTGTCCGCATCGATGACGTGGAATCTGAATGCATTTTAATAATATTTTTATTTAATAATTATTAACCTCATTCTCTAATTTTGTTTTTCGTCTTTTACTTTTTCGTCGTTAAGCTTCAGGAGTTGATGACTGGACGAGGAGGTTAAGGAATCGATGACGTGTTACCATTAATTGGTGAGCCAGAATGTTTAATGGGCCGAAGACGTGTAATTTGCAGAGAACTCTAGACGGTTACAGTTTCCACGTAGAAAGTGACGCTAACGTCAGATTCGTTTCACAGGAGCAAGAGGCAAATATTCGCACCGGAGGGAATAAACTCCGTCCGGTGTCACGCGGCTCAAGGACGCTGTGATTCTGCATTTAAAATGAAGGATGAGGAATAGGAATGCGTATTTGTCTTGCAATTGGCAAATTCGAAGCTCACAATTTCCAATCACTCACCTGAAAGTACCCACACAATGAGTCAATTCAATGCCCTTGACTACTTTTCTTTTCTTTTCTTTTCTTTTTTTTCCTTTTCATTCCATCATTATTGAAATTCAAATTGTAAATTTAACAATTTTACAAATAATTCATTAATTTAATATTTAATCTTATAATTCTTAACACACGTTCCATTAAAAATGTCATAATAAAAAGGCTTTTTTAAGTACTTTAAATATTTTTTAAAAAATATTTTATAAAACAATTTTTTTTAAAAAATTTTTTAATGGTAGTTTAAAGATAAATTTAAATAAAATAATGAATTTTAATATTTTTATATCTTTATATAATTTATGGTTATATTTAATTTTATTTCATTTTTATTTTATAAAATTAATCCGTATATAATTTTTTTATTATAATAAATGCTCATAATAGATTTCAATAAAATCAAAATTATAATAAAATGGTTGCATGTAAATCATTTTCATAACTTTTTCCAACCGTTTTCTTCTTTGCTCTCCCATAAAAGAAGACTGTACCTCCAAATGACATCATCATCATCAGAGCCATAGAAAAAAACAGAAAAAACTGAAACTTAGCATCAACTTATTACAAAAAGTAAGCACTTAAAGTCTTCAACCCTAACTGCCATAACTGCCATTTTAAATCATTTCCTCCCTTTAACCATTTTTGGCTCCACTTCAAATATCTGAATTTTTAATAGCATAAATTGTTATTCAGTTGTTATAGTATGGGAGAAATTCATTAATTATTATTTTAATTTTAAAAAATATTTTAAAATTTTTTAAATACTTTAAAAAGTTTATTAATTATTTTTTTAATTTATTATTAAATATTTTACTATTTTTTATATAATTTTAAAAAATTTATTAATTGATTTTTTAATTTTTAAAATATTTATTAATTAATTCTTTTATAATAAATACATTTTAAATTTTTTTATAATATTTAACGGTTATAATTAACTGAATAGTTAATTAATAAATTTTTTAAAATATTAAATTTATCTTTTATTATTTTTAAAATTAAAAAATTAATTAAATTTTTTTTATATTATAAAAATTAAATAGTAATTTTTCCTTTTTAATATTGAAAAACCTTATTCAAATCAAACGTAAGAAACGAATTAAAAAAAAAAAAACCTTACAAAATTATATATATAATTGTAATTTTTTAAAATGAAATTTTTACAAATTTTAAAAAATAAAATTTTTTATTATAATTAAAAAAAATAAATTGAATTAAATTATTGTAAAAATTCTTTCATTCATTCCAATTAAGATGGAGTGAATTTTTTACTAATAATAATAAATAAATAAAAAAGCTTCAAGGTTGAGCTTTAATTGAAAAACTTAACCACAATTTGTGAAATTCAGATGAGCAAAACCAATGAACGAATATTTAAATTTTTAGCTTTTTTTTTTTATTATTATCCATATAACCTCAGTAATATTTATCACAAATTTATTATAATTATTTAGCGAGTTCGAAAAATAACTCTTGAAATAATTTAAAAATAGCCCTACATTTTTTTTGGGTACTTGTTTCTCATAATGACTTGGGACACATTTGGTTTATTTTATAGTAATTTGTTCTATAATTAAAATCACCACAAAATTATTAATCTATTATATAATATATAAAAATATATTAAAAAATAGTTATTTTATTATATAAGAATGAATGTTGCAACTAATTCAATATTACATATAATAATTTTTCTATTTATGTCTTATAAGTTAAACTAATTTATTAATATAAATTTAATTTAAAAAATTAAACCAAATTTTTAAATTAATTCGGTTTGATGGATTTTTTCAATTTGAATTAATACTAGTCTGAATCATCTTATTTTAGCTAATTATGATTTCCATCAAAATATTTTCATATATTACTATCTGTCCATGCTATTTAAGAATTTTTTTTTTTTTTTCTTGTTTAACATGCATTCTTATGCAAGGCCCAATTGTCCAAGGAAGAGATATAAGCTCATGAAAAATCCAGCCCCAAATCTAGACAGAAGAACAGCTCAATCCAAACAACCAAAACAACCCCAACCAGCGCGTCTGATGTTCAGCCGCCAATCAGACCATCGACAGCATAGTCTTAACAAAAAAAGCAACACACATGTCTAGAAAAAAGAGCACAACACCAACTATCAATTAAGTACACACATGTATATGGCCTACGATTCTTACCGTTTTCAATCCATCCTTAAACAATTATGTAAAGTTGCATAAACATATTTAATTTTAAGATAATATGTAATATAATTTTTAAAATTTAACGAAACTCATAATTTAAGAGTTCATTCTATAAATAAAATAATTATTTTATTAAAAATTTAATTTTACTTATAATTGTTTAATCATTATGATTTATAATAATTTAGTCTTCATAATTTTAATATTTATAATATTTTACTTTCTTTTATGTGAGATAGATTAACAATAATTTAGTAGAGAGCTATTTTATTAAAAAACTTAGGATTAAATTATTATTTATATAAAAATTATTAAACTAAAATGAAGTATTGAAAGACGGAGATAGAAAAGACAGATTTATAATCTCAATGAGAAAATGAAATTATATGTCTGTGCAACGGTCAAAAGCCTTTTTATAAGGCTAACCACAATATCAAAAAGATCTCTAAAATATTCCGTGTAGACCAATTAAGAACAATAAGAAGAAAAATAAAAGATGTAAAATAAAATGCAAAAAATAAAATATAGAAATAATTAGAAATACTTCTTCACACCCCATCAAGTTAGAGCTGTTATGAGAGCAAGTGTAACTTGAAGGCAAGATGATTATATTGCTTAACTGTAAAAGGCTTTATGAGGATATTTGCAGGCTGCTCTAGAGAAGGCACATGAGTAGGATGGATAAGTCCCAATTGGTACTATTCCCTCGTAACATGACAGTCAATTATAATATATTTAGTTTATTTATGAAATATTGGATTAGCTGCATCAAACCTGTACATGCATCAAACCACAAATATAAGACCTCCACTAGGGTCCTCATCAAACTCTAGTGTGGTAAACAACACATGACACAAGTTTAGTTCAAACACAACTCAACATATAACCAAAACATACATCATGTACTAAACAGGGACTAACCAAGTCTTAGGGCCAAGCACAGTACTAATCCATAAACATAATTCTACTTTACATTACATTACGTTATCTTACAATACATTATCTTAGTTTACATTACATGTCCACACTAACAGTACTAATCTATTACATAAGCATAACCTTAACTCTTGAGACTTCCCGATCGACCTCATACCTGCAGCATTGGAGTTAGGGGAGAGGGGTGAGCTAAAAAGCCTAGTGAGTAGAAACAAAGAAAACAGTTCATTAATTACATGCTTTCATGAAATGCGTCACAGCACAAACAATTCACATCACAGATTGGACATGACCACCAAAACTCCCTCTATCTGTAACATAACATGGTGCCCGGCCCTTCGGGCTCCTCAGGACTTCATTATGCCCAGCCCTCAAGGGGCTCCTCAGGACTTCATTAACATAACATAGTTAGGGCTATTGGGGTAGCCTTGGTCCATCCACATCAACAGTAAATAATGCAATGCGTCATATTCGTGTAACTAGTGCAATCAACCTATTACATATAAACATGATGCATGAACATGCCTTAGGCATTTGAATTTCATAAAATAAAAGATTATGTTAGTTCTACTCACCTCTGGCAGACAGCGACTGACTCTGCAACTGCTAACACTGATGGCCTCCTCGGTCCCTCAGGTCCGATCCTACACAGGAGGACTCGAATGAGGTGCCAAACACACTCTAAACAACTCATAAACAACTACCCAAAAACCCCCTAAAACATCACTTAAACATGCATTAACTATTCTACAACATGCAACCAAGCACATAGGGGTCTCAAACTACCCTAAACCCCAACAACAATACATTCATTATACATAAACACACATTTGCATTAAGGGTAACATAAACCCTCAACCTTATGCATTTGTTCTAAAACAACCCAAATCCTCACATACTCTCTCCCCATCATGCACACTCACTCCCACATGCATAAAGGAGCATAAACCTTCAACATAACATCACATAAACACTCATAAACATACATTTACATAAAAATGCACATAAACCTTAACATGCTTATCTACCCATACTCAACCATCAAAACATCATTAAACTTACTTAAAACTTCATTAAAACACTAGGAAAGCAAGGATCTACACTTACCTCTTGAAGATCGAGGGGTGGTGCGATCCCTAACTCGGAGGTGTGGAGGATCCAAGCTCCAACAGTCTCCAAGCTCCCAAAACTCCTATTTAAGCTTCAAAACTTCAAAACAAGGGGTAGAACTCATGAAAACTTGAGGGATGGGTAGAGAAAGCATGAAAACGACCAAAGGAGGGCTTAAACTCACCTGAGCTCGAGAATGGGGAGAAAACTCGCCCATTTCCGATCTGAGGGCTCTTTATAGGTGGCCTGGTCAACGACCTTCGGCAGCCTAACGTGCCCCCTAAACTCATGCATGTTCGGCGGCCGAACCTTGGCTCGTTCAAACAAAGCTTTCGGAGGCCAAAAGCGCTCCCGAAATCTTCCCATGTTCGGCGGCCGAACTTCACTTTCGGCGGCCGAACCTGGCAAATGCCTCCTTGGGCTTTTCTTTTCAAAACTCAATTCTTTTTCATTTAAAACCATGAAATCAGTAAAAACATTTTAGAAAACACATTTTACCCCTCTAGAAGCCTCTGGCATCTTCAGAAATTCCAGATTCCAACGGAGATTCCGCCGGAAGGTAGGGATTCCAATGCCAGAATCTAGCCGGGTATTACATTCTTCCCCCCTTTAAGAACATTCATCCCCGAATGTTCCACAAACAAACAAGCATCCTGAAATCATAGCATCAAACATACATAAACAAGCAAGCAAAACCTAAAACCTCTCTCCTAAAAGAGAGACACAGGTACTGCTGGAGTATAAACTCCCGGTTTCCAAAAGAAACACCTTAGCAATACCCAACCTCCTCCTGAACTCAACAAGCTTCCACTGCGCTTCTCTGATCCTTACTCTTTTCTCTTCATCTCTACCAAATTGACTCCTTCTCTTATCCTCAATAGGTAATACCCGAATCTCATATCTATCTTGGAAAACAACCAGCTCCTGCTAGTTGATCCAATAGGTCATCAATCCTAAGGGATACCTGCCCTTGGTAGTAACTTTGGTCAACTGCTTACAGTTGTAACAAAGTCTCAAGGATCCATCCTTCTTTTCCCCCAACCATACTGGAGCAATCCAGGGTGAGGTACTAGGTTAGATAAAACCCTTATCTACCAAGTCTCACAACTGCTCTAACAACTCCTACAACTCTGCAGGTGCCATCCTGTAGGGGAGAATAGAAATGGTTCTGGGTCCAGACACCACTCTTACTCCAAACTCTAACTTCCCTGACAGGTGGTAATCCTGACAACTCGCCTGGGAAGACAACTAAGAACTCTCTCTAACAACTAACACTGAGGCTGGTTCCCTGACCTGACTGCTAACCTCTCAAACAAGCGCTAGAACCCTTTGACAACCCCTCCTACGTACCCTACGAACCTGACAGGCTGACATCAAACCTCTAGGCATCCCTACTGTGTTCCCTCAGAAGATTACCTCTGACCCATGTTGTCCTCTGAACCTGACTACCTTGTCTCTACAGACCAAGATAGCACCACGAGCAGAAACCAATCCATCCCTCGATTGACGTCCAGACAGTCAAGTCTAGGACCTCAAAGTCGGGTGGAAGGCATCTACCCTTAACTGTCACAGAACTGAACCGGCAGACTGACTCTGCCACAGATGGATCACACTCGGGTCCACTGACCCAAAGAGAACACTCTAGCCCAGAAGCTATCAACTCAACCTCTCGACGGCTCCTAGAGCAACTAAAGAAAGAGAACCACCAGAGTTCACAAAACATACACATCAGAACATTCAAAAGTGAGCGTACCTGACACCACCATGTTTGATGTGTCTGCCTCCTGCTGAGCTTGGGTGAAGATCCGAGCTGAAGCTGACGGACCTTCTCCACGGGAACCTTCAGAAGAAAAGGCTGACCCTCTTCCTCTGCCTCGACCACTAACCTGAACCATGGCTAGAGCTGCTGGCTGAGCCGCTCTACCTGAAGTTGTCCACTGGGATTGAGCTATCCAGGGCGCAGTGGGACACTCTCGTGCTATGTGCCCCTCCTGTCCGCACTTGAAACATGTTGTAGTCCTCGCCAGACAGACTCCCTTGTGCGGCCTTCCGCACCTCATGCATTTTGAACTGTCCGAGCCAGAGCTTGAGCCACCAAAACCCAAACTAGCCTTCAAATTCTTCCAAAACTTCTTCTTCGACCTTCTGAGGCCTCTGCCCCACTTCTTAGTGGTGTTTCCCCACCTTTTATCTCTTGAGGCAGCTGTACTCAAAGTGGAGGGATCAATCCCTCCTGAACCCGAGATCCTGGAATCTTGAGTCTGAGCATCCTCCTGAGAAACTCCCATACCTTCTTCTGGCACTCTGATTCCCAAACTGATATCTCTTCTCTGAACATCCAACTCCACTTCTCTCGCACTAGCTGCCATCCTTCTTGGAGGCATTCCTTCTCTGCTTGCATCAAAAGACCTTCCAGGGTCCCTTAATGTTCCCCATCTGCTGACTCTCCACGACTGCGCTCTTGGCAGAGTAGGGGGAAAGGTGTCCATACCTTCCCTATCAGATGGAACTCCAGTCGATTTCACAGATCGACGAGTACCTCGCATTCTGGCTCCTCTGAAGAACAACATACAAGCATACAAACAATCATTAGCATCATACGGTTCATATGAAAACACATGAACCAGCAACATACATAGCATACATAGCATATCATACATAACAATAATGCACATGCATAAACTCATGGCATTCCACCTCATTATCAAACAAGACAGGACTCTACATCCTATCCTAGTGGACATGATTTTTTTTTCCTATTGTGCTTGCCCTTCTATGACCTCTAAACCAACCTCTTTCCGATGTGAGATATCTCTAATCCTTGAGCATCTTTGCTCAACACACCGTACTGATGAGGCCCAAAGCTCTGATACCACTCTGTAACGACCCGGAATCGATACCCCTCTATAACGGCCTGAACCGCTACCGGCACTAGGATCCAGATCGGCTTAAGGCCGCCGGGACCCGTAGCAAGCCAACATACATCCTATCACCTGGTCAAATCCCATACATGATAAAAAACTTTAACATAAAAACTGAAACATCTGATGTAAAAACCGAGCTTGACCTGCATGTAACATAACTGGAGACATAAAGAACCCCCCTACTAGAGCCCTCATCAAAACTCTAGCTAGGTCAACATAACATACATCAAGCTGGGATTACATCCAAGGAACTAGAACCTAACCTGTGCATGCATCAAACCACAAACATAAGACCTCCACTAGGGTCCTCATCAAACTCTAGTGTGGTAAACAACACATGACACAAGTTTAGTTCAAACACAACTCAACATATAACCAAAACATACATCATGTACTAAACAGGGACTAACCAAGTCTTAGGGCCAAGCACAGTACTAATCCATAAACATAATTCTACTTTACATTACATTACGTTATCTTACAATATATTATCTCAGTTTACATTACATGTCCACACTAACAGTACTAATCTATTACATAAGCATAACCTTAACTCTTGAGACTTCCCGATCGACCTCATACCTGCAGCACTAGGGTTAGGGGAGAGGGGTGAGCTAAAAAGCCCAGTGAGTAGAAACAAAGAAAACAGTTCATTAATTACATGCTTTCATGAAATGTGTCACAGCACAAACAATTCACATCACGAATTGGACATGACCACCAAAACTCCCTCTATCTGTAACATAACATGGTGCCCGGCCCTTCGGGGTCCTCAGGACTTCATTATGCCCGGCCCTTCGGGCTCCTCAGGACTTCATTATGCCCGGCCCTCAAGGGGCTCCTCAGGACTTCATTAACATAACATAGTTAGGGCTATTGGGGTCGCCTTGGTCCATCCACATCAACAGTAAATAATGCAATGCATCATATTCGTGTAACTAGTGCAATCAACCTATTACATATAAACATGATGCATGAACATGCCTTAGGCATTTGAATTTCATAAAATAAAAGATTATGTTAGTTCTACTCACCTCTGGCAGACAGCGACTGACTCTGCAACTGCTAACACTGATGGCCTCCTCGGTCCCTCAGGTCCGATCCTACACAGGAGGACTCGAATGAGGTGCCAAACACACTCTAAACAACTCATAAACAACTACCCAAAAACCCCCTAAAACATCACTTAAACATGCATTAACTATTCTACAACATGCAACCAAGCACATAGGGGTCTCAAACTACCCTAAACCCCAACAACAATACATTCATTATACATAAACACACATTTGCATAAAGGGTAACATAAACCCTCAACCTTATGCATTTGTTCTAAAACAATCCAAATCCTCACATACTCTCTCCCCATCATGCATACTCACTCCCACATGCATAAAGGAGCATAAACCTTCAACATAACATCACATAAACACTCATAAACATACATTTACATAAAAACGCACATAAACCTTAACATGCTTATCTACCCATACTCAACCATCAAAACATCATTAAACTTACTTAAAACTTCATTAAAACACTAGGAAAGCAAGGATCTACACTTACCTCTTGAAGATCGAGGGGTGGTGCGATCCCTAACTCGGAGGTGTGGAGGATCCAAGCTCCAACAGTCTCCAAGCTCCCAAAACTCCTATTTAAGCTTCAAAACTTCAAAACAAGGGGTAGAACTCATGAAAACTTGAGGGATGGGTAGAGAAAGCATGAAAACGACCAAAGGAGGGCTTAAACTCACCTGAGCTCGAGAATGGGGAGAAAACTCGCCCATTTTCGATCTGAGGGCTCTTTATAGGTGGCCTGGTCAACGACCTTTGGCAGCCTAACGTGCCCCCTAAACTCATGCATGTTCGGCGGCCGAACCTTGGCTCGTTCAAACAAAGCTTTCGGAGGCCAAAAGCGCTCCCGAAATCTTCCCATGTTCGGCGGCCGAAATTTACTTTCGGCGGCCGAACCTGTCCTTGGGCTTTTCTTTTCAAAACTCAATTCTTTTTCATTTAAAACCATGAAATCAGTAAAAACATTTTAGAAAACACATTTTACCCCTCTAGAAGCCTCTGGCATCTTCAGAAATTTCAGATTCCAATGGAGATTCCGCCGGAAGGTAGGGATTCCGATGCCGGAATCTAGCCGAGTATTACAATGAGAACCTGCAAATCTTGAAAAATATAAGTGATCCAAAGAAGTTCACACACAATGCTAGCCATAGCCCTGTACTTAACCTCCGTAAAAGGTTTAGAAATAGTATTTTATTTCTTAATCTTCTAAAAAAAAAGAAAATTATCCAAAAATATGTAAAAGCCTGTTAAAGACTTTTTTATGAGTGAGCAAGATGCCCAGTCAAAGTCACAATAGGCAGAAAGACCAAATGTATCAGAAATAGCAAAATATAAACCTTGATGTATTGTTCCCTTGAGATACCATAGAACATGGAAAACTACTTCCAAATGAGGCTTTCTAGGAACAATCATGAACTGACTAAGATGTTGTGTAGCATAACTAATTTCTGGTTTGGTCAAATTAATGTAGAGAAGCTTTCCAATGAGCCTCTTGTATACCAGAGGCTCTGGAAAGGGATTTCCAGTATCTGGTGATAAATGTAATCTTTTTTGTAAAGGAATAACTGAAGGTTTACAATCCAGCATGCCAGCATCTTTCAAGATGTCAGAAATAAGCTTTCTCTAACTAAGTACAGTAGCAATAGGTGATCTGGCTACCTCAAGTCCCAAAAAAATACTTGAGGAGGCCTAAATCCTTGATGGTGAACTTAGAATGAAAGCTTGTTTAACATGAGAAGTAGCATCTATTAAAGTGCCAATGATTATGATGTCATCCACATAAATCAGTAAAGCTAGAAAATGGTCACTAGTATTTTCATAAAAAGGCAATGATCATGAGATGACTAGACAAAACCCAGTGTTTTGATATAACCTGAAAATTCAATGTTCCATTGTCTAGAAGCTTGTTTAAGTCTATAAAGGGACCTCTTTAGGAGATAGACTTGTCCTGACAAGCCCTTATCATATCCCTAAGGAGGTACCATATAGACTTTCTCATCCAAATGCCCATGTAAAAAGGCATTATTCAAATCAAGTTGAAATATAGGCCACTATTTGTTAGTGGCTAAGGCAATTAAGATTCTAACAGTGAACAGTTTTGCTACAGGTGCAAATCTGTCCTTGTAATCAAGCCCTTCTATCTGATTATAGCCCTTAGCAATCAAACATGCTTTAAATCTTTCAATTTCTCTATTAAGTTTGCATTTCACCTTATACACCCATTTACATCCAATTGCTTGTTTTCCTTTAGCCAGCTCTATGAAAATCCAAGTGTTGTTTTGCTCTAAGGCCATGAATTCAAGGTGCATTGCAGTAATCCAGTTTACATTCTTAGATTCTTGGGCATAAGTGGAAGGTTCTGGTGTTTTAGAGACATTAAAGACAAAACAAAAGTGTGCAAGAGAGAAACAGATAGTTGGTGTGTGATGGATGTCAGTTGTTACAGTGGTATTGACAAAATCAACAAGTCAATTGGGTTGTTTAATGACTCTAGTAGATCTCCTAAGAGTTTTATGAGGCTGAACAAGAGTGATTTGGCTACTAGAGGATGACACAGAAGGGTAATGTTTGTCTGAAGTAGGAAGAGGTAATACAACTTCATGTTCATCTTGAATATTTTGAAAAAGAAATATATTTTCATAAAATTTCATATTTCTACTGATAAAGATAGTGTGATCAGTAAGATTGTAAAGCTTGTAAGCTTTATGATCATTGGCATATCCAAGAAAGACAGATTTGATGGACCTACTATCAAACTTGTCTTTATTGGTACCTAACTTGGTAGCAAAGCAAAGACAACCAAACTTTTTTAAGTGAGAATAATTAGGAGGCTTGCTGAAAAGTTTTTCATAAGGGCTCAACCAACCCAACTTCTCCATAGATAGTCTATTAATTAAGTAGGCGGCAGGAAGGATGCATTCTGACCAAAACCTTTTGGGCAGATGTGACTGTATTTTAAGAGCTCTTGCTGTGTCTAAAATATGCCTATATTTCCTTTCCACAATACCATTCTATTGTAAAGTATAGGTGCATATTATTTCATGAACAATGCCCCTTTCTTTAAACAGATTGGAATAATCATGGCTAAGAAATTCATTGCCATTATCAGTTTTAATTTTAACACCAAACTGATTTTTTTATCATTTTAAAGGACATGGTTATACTCTCTACAGTTTGCCCTTTGAGGGTCATCATGAAAGTCCAGGTGGCCTTAGTGCAGTCATCTACTATAGTAAGGAAATACCTAGCCTAATAATGGACTCTTCTCTATAAGGTCTTCAGATGTCAATATGAACAAGATCAAAGGTGTAACGACCCGGAAACCAGACCACTACCGGCACTAGGATTCAGGTCGACTTAAGGTCGCCGGAACCCGTAGCAAGCCTACCATGCAACCTTTGTACCTGATAAAATCCCATACATGATCATACATTTACATAAAATTTAAATATTTAACGAACCAAAACCTGACTTGTGCATGCATCATAACTGTATACATAAAACCCACACTAGAGTCCTCATCAAATACTCTAGCATGGTAAACATCACATGCCTCAAGTTTGGTTCCAACATAACTCATCATTAAAACTTTTTACATAAAGATTATGTACAACAGGGATTTACAACATAAACTAGGGCAAAGCACAATTCTAATCCATTACATGATACATGTCCACTACTATTCTATTACATAACATATACCATCAACCTTGGTGACTTCTTGTGTTATCTCTGACCTGCAAACCTGGGGGTTAGGGGAAAGGGGTAAGCTACAAGAGCATAGTGAGCAGAACCATAAAAAAAAAGTTTAATAAATAAATGCTTTCATGTAATGCATCACATTACAAACAATTCACATCAAGGATGGACTTGTCACCAGTAACCCTCTACATATTCAATTGTGCCAGGGGCGTAGAATGGGTCTCGACCTGGACTTCCATATCATATCACATTATATTATATCATGTCATATCGAGGGCTAGTGGGTCATCCAATATTCATCCACAACAATAGCAAATTATGCAATGCATCATATTCGTGAATTCTAATGCAAACAACTTATTATATGACATGGTATTCGTGATGCATGAACATGCTAAAAATTTAGTTACTTTTTAAAAAAAAATAGTTCAGTTCTACTCACCTCTGGCTGACGTTTTACTAACTCTGAAGCAGTTAACTCACTGCTGGTCTCTTCGGTCTCTCGGGTCTGATCCTACACAGGTGGACTCTGTAATACCCGGCTAGACTCCGGTATTGGAATTCCTACCGTCCGGTGGAATCTCGGATGTCGAAAACCTCTAGAAGGGTAAAATCATGTTTTTATAAAATGTTTTAATGTATTTTATAAAATTTAAGTAAGAAGGAAATTGAGTTTTTGAATGAAAAAGACCATGGAGGCATTTCCAGGTTTGGCCGCCGAACCTCAAGTTCGGCCGCCGAACATTGGATAGTTTAGGGGGGCAAGTTAGGCTTCTGAAAGTGGCTCAGGTTCGGCCGTCGAACCCCATGTTCGGCCGCCGAACTTGTATGAGTTTTGGAGGCACTTTAGGCTGCCGAAGGGTGGTCTAGCCAGCCCTATATAAGGGCTCCATGGCCGAAACGGGCGAGTTTTCTCCCCATCTTTGGCCAACGGTGAGTCCATGCTCTCCCATGGTTGGTTTTGTTGATTTTCCATCAATCTTTCAAGTTTTAACAAGTGTTTGCTTGGCTTTTGAAGATTTGTGAACTTAGAGCAAGTTTTGGAGCTTGGAGACCCAAGGAGCGAGATTTCTCCCATCTCCGAGTTAGATCGCCTTCCCTCTCGATCTCCAAGAGGTAAGAGTAGATCTCTAACTCATTTTTTGTTTTAAACAAGTTTTATGAAGGTTTATGGGATAGAAATGCATGTTTAGGTTTATTTTGAGTTTTTGGTTAATGTTGAGTATATGGGGAATGTGTGTTGTATATTAATGTTTGATGTGTTTTGGTTGGGGTTTAGGTTAGTTTGAGACCCCTATATGCTTGTTGGTTTGAGTTTGCATGTTGTAGAATAGGTAAATGCATGATTGAATGGTTTGGGAGGCAAATGTGCATTGTAGGAGGCTGAGTTCTGCCCTTTGGAAGAACTCAGGTTCGGCAGCCGAAGGGACTTTCAGCCGCCGAATCTGCCTGTGGAGGCAAGCCTTTGGCTGCCGAACCCTACCCTCGAAAGTGGACTTTCGGCTCTGGAAGGGAGTTTCGGCTGCCGAAGGTGCCGCCGAACATGCATGAGTTTCGTCTCTGGAGAGAACCTTTGGCCGCCGAAAGTGCCGTCGAAGGTGCATGACTTTCGGCTCTGGAGGGACTTTCGGCCGCCGAACCTGCCGCCGAAAGTGCCCTGTTCAGCCTTCCTTTGCATGATTTCTATGATTGTTTTAAGGTGTTCTAGGGGATTTTTGGGGAGTATTTTAGAGTCATGTTCATGTATGTTTGGTCCCTCATTTGAGTCCACCTGTGTAGGTTCGAACCCGAGGAACCGAGGACCCCAGCAGTGATGTAACAGCCCGCATCTTCGGACCGCCACCGGCGCTAGGATCCAGATCGGCTTAAGGCCGCCGGGACCCGTAGCAAGCCACTAGACATGCTAAACTTCTGGTCTAATCCCATACATGATCAAACTTTTCTTGAAAACTTAAGCTATGTTTTAGAAAAACCTTTAAACTTGTTTTCCTTACCTCCGCTTGACCTATGCATGAAAACATAGAACCTCATACCAGATGGGTCATCAAGCTTGCTTTAAAACCATGTCCGCTTTGGGTCAAGGGATTGAAACCCTTTCTTCCCTCACGGGCCATTCAAATCTCATAACATTAAAACATTTCACATCATGAAAACCTTTAACTCTTTAACATCAAGACATTTTCTTAAGATCATGTAAAACAAGGGATCAACCAACTCTAGGGTCAAACACAACTCTATACATCACATGACATACTATACTTTCCATCCTCTAGCTTTTCATTAACTCTTTACATACATCATCATATCATATCCTTTATATACATCATGTCCACTACTATACTATTCAAGCATACAAAACATAACATCTCTTTATATCCAGCTTACTTAACATATACATGCTTTTTCCTTTACATAAACTAAGCTATACTATTACATCAAAACACGGCAACCCATGCTTAAACTCTGCTTTCCCCATAGCTTACTCTGACTTACTCTGGCTTAACTTAGCTCTGGCCCTGCAAAACTGGGGTTAAGGGAAAGGGATGAGCTACAAGAGCCCAATGAGTAGAAACAGATAAAACAGTTCATTCATTCATTACATGCTTTCATGATATGTGTCACAGCACAAACATTCCACATCTCGGATTAGACATGACCTCAAAACTCCCTCTGTCGGCGCCCGACTCCTCCCATGGAGCTCACACAGGACTTTCACTGCCATTGACAGATTATGGGCTATTGATGTCGCCTTGGTCCAATCCCCACTATCAGTAAATAATGCAATGCACCATAGTCGTGATTCTAATGCAATCACCCTAGTACATAACATGGCATCCATGATGCATGAACTATGCTAAAGCATTCCATTTTTCAGTATAAAAGATTAAGTTTAGTTCTACTCACCTGAAGCCACTGCTCAGCTAACTCTACTGGGCCAACTAGCACTGAAGCTAGACACCTCGATGTCTCAGGTCCGATCCTACACAGATGGACTCACATGAGGTACCAAACAACTCTAACATAGACATAAACATCTCCCCAAAAACCCCCTAAAACATCCTCAAAACTTGCATAGAACATACTCATGAAAAGGCTGGACAGGGCACTTTCGGCGGCCGAAGGTCCCTTCCAGAGACGAACCTCATGCATGTTCGGCGGCACCTTCGG
The DNA here is from genome assembly GCF_001659605.2 of Manihot esculenta. Taxonomy (NCBI): domain Eukaryota; kingdom Viridiplantae; phylum Streptophyta; class Magnoliopsida; order Malpighiales; family Euphorbiaceae; genus Manihot; species Manihot esculenta. Next base: position 30,413,569 of record NC_035176.2, on the reverse strand, counting down.
CGGCCGAACCCTCTCTCTAAAGACGAAAGTCAGGCACTTTCGGTGGCCGAACATTACCTTCGGCGGCCGAAAGTCTGCTTTCAAGCCAACACTCAACTTTCGGGGGCAAGGTTAGGCGGCCAAACCCTGCATCCTCAGGCAGGTTCGGCGGCCGAAACTACCTTCGGCGGTCGAACCTGAGTTCATCAGAACTCAGCCTCTCGAGCATACCAGCCTCCCAACCCCCCAAAACCAACCTCAACCTCACATACTCTCTCCCAAACATGCATACACACTCCCACAAGCATAAAGGAGCAAAGAAACTAGCTTAAACCTACCAACACAACACCACATAACATACATTGGGCATAAACCCACAAAAGCCTAAACATGCATAACTACCCATACATAAACATTAAAACTTCATAAAACTTATTTAAAACTTCATTAAACCATAAGGGAAAACCAAGATCTACACTTACCTCTTGAAGATCGAGGGTTGGTGAAATCCTTAACTCGGAGGTGTGGAGGATCCAAGCTCCAAAAGCCTCCAAGCTCCCAAAACTTGATTTAAGCTTAAAACTCTTCAAAACAAACGTAAAACTCATGAAAACTTGAGGGATGGGTAGAGAAAGCATGAAAACGACCAAAGGAAGGCAAAAACTCACCTGAGCTCGGGAATGGGGAGAAAACTCGCCCATTTCCGATCTGAGGGCCCTTTATAGGTGGCCTGGTCAAAGACCTTCGGCAGCCTAACGTGCCCCCTAAACTCATGCATGTTTGGCGGCCGAACTTGACTTTCGGCGGCCGAACCTTGGCTCGTTCAAACAAGACTTTCGGGGGCCAAAGGCGCTCCCGAAGCCTTTCCATGTTCGGCGGCCGAACTTCACTTTCGGCGGCTGAACCTGGCAAACGCCTCCTTGGTCTTTTTCTCTTCAAAACTCAAAACATTTCTTTTACAACTATAAAACACTTAAAACCATTTTAGAAAACCTTCCCTTAACTCTTGCTATACCCCTCAAAAAGGATCCGACATCCGAAACTCCACCTGACGGCAGGAATTTCGATGCCTGAACGAGCGGGGTCTTACAAGTGAGCTAGCTGCTTCAGAGTCAGCCAGAAGTGAGTGGAATAAATCTTTATGTTTTAAATTAATGAAAGTGTTAGCATGACTCATGCATCACGAACGCCATGTGATATTTTAGGTTGTTTGCATTAGAATCCACGAATATGTTGCATTGCATTATTTGATGTTGATGTGGATGGATGTTGGATGATCCTTTAGTCCTCGTATGATATGATATGATGATGATACGGTATGGAAGACTAGTGAGGCCCATTCTACGCCCCTGGCACAATGTAAGAGAAAGACCAGTGAGGCCCATTCTACGCCCCTGGCATAGTTGGAATGTTATGTTATGTTATGTTATGTTATGTAAGAGAAATACCAGTGAGGCCCATTCTACGCCCCTGGCATAGTTGGACTATGTAGAGGACTACTGGTGACAAGTCCATCCTTGATGTGATTTGTCTGTGATGTGATGCATTCCATTATAGCATATGTTTTAAATGTTTTATTATTCTGCTCACTGGACTCTAGTAGCTCACCCCACTCCCTTAATCCCCCAGGTTTGCAGGTACGGGATAGATCAGGAAGTCAAGAGTAAAGATGTGTGTTATGTAATAGTTAGATGTGGACATGATGAATTGTAATGTATTGAATAGTCATGTAATGATGAGTATTGAGGATAGAATTGTGCTTGACCCTATGTGTATGGTTATCCCCTTTGATACATGATCTATAAAATGTTTTTATGATGTTTATGTTAAACCAAACTTTTGTAATGTTATGTCAACCCATTGGAGCAATTGATGAGGACTCCAATGTGGGGTTGATGATTATGATCATGTGTCGTGCATGCACAGGTTAAGTTTGGTAAATGAATGAGAAAGTTCAAAATTTTTATGAATATGTTGATCATGTATAGGATTAAACAGGTTTACAGGTCGTATGTTAGGCTTACTACGGGTCCCGGCGACCTTAAGCCGATCTGGATCCTAGCGCCGGTAGCGGTCCGATTTTCGGGTCGTTACAGACTCAAATGAGGGACCAAACATACTCTATAAGGACTCTAAACATCTCCCCAAAAATCTCCTAAAACATCATAAAACATGCATCGAAAACAGGCAAAGGAAGGCTGGGCAGAGAACTTTCGGCGGCAGGTTCGGCGGTCAAAAATCCCTACAGATCCGAAAGTCAGGCACTTTCGAGGGGCAAGGTTCGGCGGCCGAAAGCCTTCACAGACCCGAAAGTCACTAACCTTCGGGGGCAGGTTCGGCGGCCTAAACTCCCCTCCAGAGCCGAAAGTCCATTCCTTTGGGGGCTAGTTTAGGCGGCCAAAGCTGCCTCCTCAAGTAGGTTCGGCGGTCGAACCTTGCTTCGGCGGCCAAACCTGGGTCTTTCTGAGTGACAGAACCCGATTCTGACATCATGCCCAAGCCACCAAAACTCTCCAAACTCACACTCAACTTCCTACAACATGCATTCTCACACCCACATGCATAAGGGGCACAAAACTAACTTAAGCCCCAACAACCAACAACAAAAACATCACAAGGGCAAACATTTAGCATAAAGCTAACATAAACCCTAAAACATAGATCTAACCAAAACATGCATTATAACCCCTTAAACCTTCACAAAACTTAATTAAAAACATGAGAGAGGCAAGGATCAAGGCTTACCTCTTGGAGATCTAGGAGTGACAGTAACCCCAACGTGGAGATGAGTCAAATGGTCTCCAAAGCTTCAAAACTTCGATTTAAGCTTAAAAACTTCAAAAACAAGATAAAAACTCATAAAAATCTTGAGAGATTTGAAGGAAAAACACAAGATCATCAAGGGGTGACGGAGACTCACCTTGCCCGAAAATGAAAAGAGAAAACTCGCCCATTTTCGAATAGGAGGCCTTTTATAGGTGGCTGGCCAGACCACCTTTGGGGGCCAAAGGAGCTTCCGAAACCCCACCATGTTCAACGGCCGAACATGAGGTTCGGCGGTCGAACCTGAGCCTTTCTCTCAATCTCTTTTCTTTTCTTCTTTAAAACTTTTAACTCAAAACCAAATAATAAAACCATGAAAATCATTTTGTAAAAACATATTTTACCCTTCTAGAGGTTCCGGTGCCCGAGATTCCGAATTTCAATGGAGATTCCGTCGAAAAGTTGGAATTCTGATGCCAGAGTCTAGTCGGGTATTACAAAATGGTTTTTTTAGTTATGGTGTGGCTGAGAGGGAAAGGTAATCTTGTTTGTTTGGCCTGAGAACAAATGTGGCACTCAAAGTTATTATTTTCAGTAAGTTTCATGCCTTTAATATGCTTAAGTTTGCTAAAGGATGCATGTCCAAGCCTATCATGGAGATCAATTACATCAACAATATGCACACAAACATTAGACACATCAAAAAAGCTCTCTTTATTATTGCAAGTGTTAGAAAGTATGGTATTTACAGTTAGCATGGTATTTACAGATGAATGCATATTAGGCAACAAATGAACAACATGGATTAAGCAATTTTCAATTTCAAAAGCCAAAAAGCTTAACTGATTCAATTTGTATAGACTTGCTTTTTCTTTTCCTACAGCAACCACTCTCTTAATCAGAAGGTCTTATATTACACAACAATTAGAGCAAAAAATAAAACTTAAAGATGAAGTATGGATCAATTTACTTACTGAGATGATATTGTAATGGAACTTTGGTATAAAAAGAACATTGTCAAGTTGTATGCAATCAGATACAATAATTGATCCTCTATGGGTCACCTTAAGGGCAGTGCCATCAGGGAGATAAACAAAAACAACTTTATCAAGTATTTGTAAGCATTTAAACAATGATTTATTAGAAGAGATATGGTCTGTGGCTCTAGTGTCTAATATCCAATCAGTATTATTGCAAGTAGATGCATAACAGATAAATCTTAGATTAGAAGTACCTATGAAATCCATGAGGCTTGAATCAGAGGCATTCCCACCACAGTAATCCAAAGCTTTGGTGCTAGCTGCAAGAACTGTCTTTCCCTTACTCAACTTTGTAACCTCCTGTTGAAGTGAACTGAGCATTGCACTCAGTTCATCAATCTTTATTGTGGCATCAGACATCTCGAGAAGATTGTCTCCTTCATAATAAGGTTCTTCTACAGCTGCCACTACCTTATCTATGCTCCTTGTGTTTCTATCTTGTCTAGAAGACTGTCCTCTAGTCTTATTCTTGGTCTTATACCATTTAGGGTAGCCTATTAGTTTGAAGCATCCCTCTCTAACATGACCATTCATGTCACAGTATGAGCAGTGTCCTTTCATGGACTCAAACTTCCTTTATTTCCCTTGAAATTGTCCCTATGCTTTATTAAGTAGGATTAGAGAATCCATACTGTTGCTTATGGTTCCTAAAAGTTTCTTTTGGGACTCAAATTTGTGTACCATAGAATATGCCTTATTCACAGAAGACAGGGAATAAAATCTAAGGATGTGGTCCCTCACAGGGTTGTAAGCATCATTAAAGCCATGAGAAATTGTATTAGTTTGTTTCTACTGTTAATCTCATCTATGGCCTTTGAAGTACCACAGGTATAGGGAGGCAGGGTCTCTATAAACCCCAACTCATTCCATAGCCTATTGAGTCTTGTGAAATAGATTGATACGGAGGTGTTTTCTTGCACAACCAAAGAAATTTTCCTATGTAATTGATATATCATCGGGCCATTACATTCCTTGAACCTTTCAGTGATTTTGATCCAAAGGTCACGAGCAGAGGCTGTATAAATGAAGCCATCTACAAGATCTTTAGATATTGAGTTCAATATCCAAGATGTGACCATAAAATCACATTTTCTCCATAGCTCATACTGTTTAGAATTCTGATATGGCACAGTAATAGTACTTTCTATAAACCCTGACTTCTTCTTGACTCCTAAAGCTATTCTGATAGCTCTATGCCAAAATTTGAAGTTGGTCCCTATCAGAGGAGTAGAGACGAGAACCATACCTGGATGATTCAACGATTGCAAGATGAGCGGATCTCCAAGCGTTTGCATCGTCATTTTTTATTTATCGGACATTAAAGCTTTTTCCTCTTTGCTCCCTTCACCGTGTTCTTTCATTTTTGCAAGAATCGGCTAGCATGCACTGCAGATCTAGAGAGAACAAAGAAATCAAAAGGTGCAGCTGTTACTAGAACCCTAGTCGTGGCTGTGATACCATGAAAGGAAGCATTGAGAGAATGAGAGAGAAAAGAAAGATTTATTGTCCGAATGAGAAAATGAAATTATATGTCTGTACAACGGTCAGAGCCCTTCTTATAGGACTGAGCATAATATCAAAGAGATCCCTAAAATATTACATGTAGATCAATTAAGGATAATAGAAAAAGATAAAATATAAAATAAAGTGCAGAAAATAAAATACAGAAATAATTAGAAATAATTCTTCAGATAAACTTCATATATTTACTTTGCACATGTATAAACTAGATATTGACAAGAATTAGGATTGGATGAGAAAAAGTTTGTTAAAGATCACAAAAGAAAGTTTCGATAATGGGTATAAAACAAAATTAACAGAAAGTACCGTGCGCTAAAAGTAATTTCACAAAAGGCATGTGCACAAAGGGCAAATACCATATACAGCACAGCTACAGCCTACAGCCCACAAATGTTGTTTGGTAGTTGGTTTGAAATCTTGAATGAAAAGAAGCGGCGGCAATTCTGAGAAGGAGACTCAGAGTCAGAGAAAAGAGGGAGAGAAGAATCACTGGCCGCACGAACGCTGTTCAGACACCAGCAACTCTTCTCTTCCTGCCAGATACTATCCTCGTTGTCGTGCTTAATGTTCTTTCCGATATTCTTTTGGGCATAATTGTTTCGAAAATTTTGAATTTTAGATACAGAGACGGTGTCTGTTTTAGGGTTCGCTTTGAAAAGAGTTTCTGAGTGCAGGTAAACTCTTCTGGGATTCATGTGAATAATCAATTATTCGGTTTTGGTTTTTTGCATCTGTATTCTATTTTAACCAAGTTTGCTTCAGTTTCGTTTTGGGTTATCCTGAAATGCTGAAGATTGCCCTATGAGATTTATTGCTTGAGATTTAGTTTATTATGTGAGTTTATGAATTTTATGTTTTATAGTATTGGATATTGGTTGTTTAATCTGATTTTTTTGTTCGTCATTGTTTTATTGTTTTGAATTTATGCATAGGTGATGATGTCCAAAGTTGAAGTTAGGAAAAAACTTGGAGAAGATTTAGGAAATGCAAAGCTGTTAAGCGAGATAGAAACCATAAACAAAGCTCTATACCGAGACAAAAACCCTTCGAGGACCTCAATTTCTCAGCCTGGTAATCTATCAAAACCCACAGGAAAATCCCAATTGGTTGATTCTAAATTGAAGATAAAGTATGGCAATATAGATTCATCACAAAAGGATAAGAAGTCCTTTTGGAATTGGAAGCCATTAAAATCCCTTTCAAATGTCAGGAACCGAAAGTTTAATTGTTGTTTCTCTCTCCTAGTCCACTCCATCGAAGGGTTTCCCTCAAGTTTCGAAAATCTCACTGTTTGTGTGCACTGGAAGAGGCGTGATGGGGAGTTGGCTACACGTCCTGTGAAGGTATCGGAAGGAATTGCTGAATTTGAGGAGAAGTTGACGCATACATGCTTGGTCTATGGGAGTAGGAGTGGACCTCACCACTCAGCAAAGTATGAGGCAAAACATTTCTTGCTATATGCATCAGCAATTGGTGTCCAGGAGCTTGATTTGGGAAAGCATAGGGTTGACCTCACAAGGCTGCTTCCTCTCACATTGGAGGAATTGGAAGAGGAGAAGAGCTCGGGAAAGTGGACTACAAGTTTTAAGTTGACAGGAAAAGCAAAGGGTGCAATGATGAATGTTAGTTTTGGGTACACAGTGGTTGGGGATAGTCCAATTCCACTTGGACATAACCAGACTGTTCCAGAGATGTTTAACTTGAAGCTGAATAATGAGAGAACAGTGAAGTCAGTCCCTAAATGTGGTCAGGGTGATGGAAGGAGCACACTTCATCGCACTGGAAGTCTTCCTGATGTTCATGCCTCATCCCGAACTGTAGAAGATGTAAAAGATCTTTCTGATGTATTGCCAATGTCAAAGTCAGAACTTGTCCTTCCGGTACATATGCTGCATCAGAAACTCAATGAAGAAAAGTTGGGTTCTTCATTTGATTATAAGACTGAACATGATGTTTTTACTGAACAAATTGACCTTGAGGAATCAAATTTCTTCTGTGTGCCTGCTTCCAGCCAAGACAATGTTGAAAAAGAGTGTGAAGATGGTGAATTTCCTGTCATTGAACGGGGACTGGAATTGTCAAAAGAGCAACAGGAAAAACCAGATGAAGCTACTGTTAAGGACGACAATGCTTTTTCTCTAGAAGATAAAGTTGATGGTAGTTTTCAGATAAGTTCTGAAGAGGGTGGTGAGCTTCATCTAAAGGATGCAGGAAATGGTAGTCAAAAGGAAGAGCTTATGGTGCATGGTTGCAATTTTAAGGAGGATGAGATATGCTCAAAAGAGTCTGTGATGAAAGAATTGGAAGCTGCATTGAGTAATGTGACAAATTTGGAATCTGAAGCATTTGATTATCCTGAAAAGAAAGAAAATTACATGGGAGTCAAAATAGATTATGAATCTAATAGGAACGGGACATCACTTAGTTTAGATGATGTTACTGAGTCTGTGGCAAATGAATTTCTGGACATGCTGGGGATTGAGCATGGTCCATTAGCCTTGAGTTCAGAAAGTGAACCTGAGTCGCCAAGGGAGCGCTTACTGAGACAATTTGAGAAGGATGCCCTAGGTGGGGGTTATTCTCTGTTTGATTTCGATGTCGACATAGAGGACCAAATAGAATGTGACATCAACAGATCAACTGTGTCCGAGGATTTTGGTCTCTCATCAATTATCCAAGCTGCTGAGAATCAGCCGATGGGAACTCGTGCAGAGAGTGCCAAGACAAGGGCAAAAATGTTGGAAGACTTGGAGACAGAAGCTTTAATGAATGAATGGGGCTTGAATGAAAAGGCCTTTCAGAGCTCTCCGCCTGAGAACTGTAGTAGCTTTGGAAGTCCAGTTGATTTGCCTCCTGAAGAGCCACTTGAATTGCCACCTCTTGGAGAAGGATTAGGTTCTCTTCTGCAGACAAGCAATGGTGGATTTTTGCGATCTATGAATCCTTCTCTTTTTAGAAATGCCAAAAGTGGTGGGAGCTTGATCATGCAAGTTTCTAGTCCTGTTGTGGTACCTGCTGAAATGGGTCCTACTATGAAGGATATACTGCAGCAGTTGGCTTCAGTTGGGATTGAAAAGCTCTCTATGCAGGCTAATAAGTTGATGCCTTTGGAAGATATCACTGGAAAAACAATGCAACAAGTAGCATGGGAAGCTTCAGCTTCTCTTGAGGGACCTGAGAGGTTTGCGTAATTATGTATGAACTATTCTTTTTCTTTAATTCGTCTAGTAGAATGTGTATTTACTCTACTATTTCTTCCTTTGCGCAGCCAAAGTTCATTGCAGCATGAATTGGAAATTGGGCAAGATATATTTGGTTGGCAAAAGAATGTGAAGGAGAGGTCATCTGCACTCGGATCTAACAGGTCGAAATCAGGCACAGTAGGTGATAAGATTGGTTCAGAATACGTATCTCTAGAAGATCTTGCTCCATTGGCAATGGATAAGATTGAGGCACTCTCATTTGAGGGATTAAGAGTACAATCTGGCATGTCAGATGAGAATGCACCTTCAAGCATCAGTGCACAGTCTATAGGTGAAATTTCAGCCTTTCAGGGAAAGGGCATCGTCGTCACTGGGTCCTTTGATTTGGAGGGAGCTGCTGGTTTACAGTTGTTGGACATCGGGGATAGTGGTGATGATATTGATGGATTAATGGGTCTGTCGCTGACTCTTGATGAATGGATGCAGCTGGACTCTGGTGATATTGGTGATGGGGATCAGATAAGCGAGCGGACGTCTAAGATACTTGCTGCCCATCATGCCAGCTCCTTGGACTCGATTCGTGGGGGGTCGAAAGGAGAGAGAAGGCGTGGCAAAGGATCTGGTAGAAAGTGTGGTTTACTGGGGAATAACTTCACTGTTGCATTGATGGTGCAGCTTCGTGATCCTCTGAGAAACTATGAACCAGTTGGCACACCTATGCTTGCTCTCATACAAGTAGAGAGAGTATTTGTTCCACCAAAACCAAAAATATACTGCAAGGTTTCGGAGATAAGAAATAAGAATGAGGATGATGATGAGTCAGGGTCACTGGTGAAGGAAAAGGAAAAGGAAAAGAAGCAGAAAAATGAGGGAAAAGCATCTGAAGAGGAAGGAATTCCTCAATTCTGCATAACTGAAGTGCAAGTTGCTGGTCTCAAGACTGAGCCTGGCAAGAAGAAACTCTGGGGTACCACCTCTCAGCAACAATCTGGTTCTCGATGGCTGCTTGCTAATGGAATGGGGAAGAACAATAAGCAACCGCTTGTGAAGTCAAAGACCATTTCTAATAAACCTGCAGGCCCATTGACCACGAATGCAAAGCGTGGTGACAAGCTATGGAGCATCTCATCTCGTATTCTTGGTACTGGTGCAAAGTAGAAATTGGTTGCATTGAGTTCATATATGCAGAGTCCAAGTGTAGTTTTCCAATGAAATTACTACAGATTGAGGTGAGTTGACGATGCAATTGTGTACTTCTGAGGAGTTTCTTCATCATGTTACTGGAATATGGCATAATATGCGTGATCTTTCAGACATGTGGATATAGAATGCCTAGATTTAAACAAACCATGAATGGGGCTGCGGATCAAATTTGAAAAAAACCGTGCAGGATGGTTCTCGAGCCACTATGATGTTCTATAAGTCTGCTTGAGGAGTTCTTGGATTTACTTCTGATATAGTCCACAGTTTAGTTTTGTTCGTATCAATACAAGGTAACTTCAATTGATCAATTTGCTGTATTTATATTCCTTTTTATTTGTAAATTTCCATGTTAGGCATGTCCATTTGTAATTTATATCCCAAGGTCAATTGAGGGAATACCGCTGCTGCATATTTGGCTGCAAATAAACGGTCTGGTCTGGTCTTTTGTTGGACAAATTGTTCGAAATTCAGTGGCCATTGGGTCTTTTTTTTACCCCTTCGGAAGAACTGAACGAATTTGTGTTGTGTACCATGATATGTAGAATTACATTATGTTTACAACTGATCAAATGAGAACCGTCCAATTGTACAGACATCACAGTACATGAATCAAATAAATCGTTGCAATGAAGTTGAGCTTGATGCAGATTTCGCCAACCTCTACATCTAAATCCTTGAAACTGGGGTCTAGGAGAGTAAATGCTTGTAACCTGACAGTTAAGATGGGATTCAGACGTAAGCCCGACGCTGCTCTTGTGCTTTACTCAGATGCCATGAAAACCTTTTCTAGTTTTTAAACCTTTTCTGATTTGAAATATATTTTGATGATAAATGCTTCAGAAATACAGTTGCTAACATAATTTCTCGTCATCTTTAATGTTCGTAAAACAGTGATCTTCATGCAATTCTCCGTAAATTAACAGTTTCAGAGATTGCTTTCGGTTGTGCTTCACTGCTAAATGCAAAAGGGTTTCACCTCTGTCCACTGTATACTGAAGGACTTCACCACTAGCCTGAACCAACCAACTTTCATATGTCGAGCGCATAAAAAATGCAGTAATCGATTCTCTCAACATGTAATTAGTACTTAAGGCTGATAGTATCAATCGTGTTAATTTTCTTATGGAATTTATAATGCTCGTAACATTAACTCAGAATTTCGTGATTGCTCGATGAAGAGGGGCTTGATGAAAATATTGATAAATATCAGTTTAAATACTATGATTATGTGATTGCAGTTCACACACCTGGGAGATTTTTTAGAATTTCAAAGAAAATGTTGCAATGAAATTGAGCATTCTTATTACTAGGGAAGTTTAAATTTGCACATGGCTCTCAATACAACATAAACAATGCCAGGTTTCTATGATTACATAAATTTAAAACAGAGGAGCTCTCTCTTTCCAATCTCTTAAGCACTTCAACAAAACATCTCCAAGTTTCCCTTCATTAATAGCCTCATTTACTTTCTCTATATCCTCTCCTGGGCTCACTTTCTTCTCCCCACTGAGAAGCTCAGTTCCCACTTCACTTCTCACAAACTCATATATGGGATAGGTCCCGCATTTCTTGATCCTGTTTGCTATAGCAAATTCTCCACCATCAAATCTCTCTCTTGCGTTTGACACTTCTTCTCCTAGTTTTGCTTTCAGTTCCTCCATGAAAATTGGTATCCTCTTGAATACTGAGTAGCCATTTTCATCCCTACGTTCAGATTTGGAATCTTTAAGTGCCCTTTTGACGAGAACCTCTTGCAGTTTTGGCAGAAGTGCATAAGAAGGATTTGTTGGGTCGTCGAGATATGAGAATACAGGTTGATGATCAATAACCTGCAAGAGTTCTTTCTCGCAGAAACGCGATTCGAGCAGCGATCCATCTTCAGAAATGTAAAGGGTTTTTCTTACTATCTGGCGGAGGACTTGTTTCACAACTTCCCTCATGTTCTCCTCCAAATGCCGTAGATCAATTGCCTGACAAAGTGCCACCATGAAAGTTGCAGACATGAGCTTCAGGATTTCAATGGCTTCAGCGCTTTTTCTTGCTGAAATCAAGCCTAGAGAATTCACATCTTGATTGTGTTGTTCAGCACTTTGAACATGGGTAGTTACAGGATTTGCCAAGTACTGAAGCTCTGAGCAGTATGAAGCCATGGCTATTTCTGCACCTTTTAACCCATAATCCAAGCTTGGATTAGGCCCTCCACTCAAATTGGAAGGCAACCCATTGTTGTAATAGTCACAAACAAGTTCAGAAAACTGAGCAAACATAAGCTTTCCAATTGCTGCAATGGCAATCCTGAGATTGTCCATAGAAACACCAATTGGTGTTCCTTGGAAATTTCCTCCATGAAGGGCAAGGTCTCGAGCTACATCAATCAATGGATTATCATTGACAGAATTGATCTCCCTCTCAATTGAATGAGTGGCTGCTCGGATAACCTCAATTTGCGGACCAAGCCATTGAGGAGAGGTTCTAATTGCATATCTGTCCTGTTTAGGCTTTGTAAGTGGGTCTTTCTCATGGCGAATTTTTGCTTCTTTCATGTAGTCACTTTCATCTAACAGATGTTTCATGATTGCAGCTGCTTCAATCTGGCCAGGATGATGCTTAAGTTCATGAGTAAGAGGATCTGTATACTCAGGCTTTCCATGCATGACCTCACAGAACAAAGCAGAGAGAATTTCTGCCAGAAGAGCCAAAACGTTGGCATCAAAACAAACAGTTGCAGCTACAGCTGAGCCAACTGCTGTTCCATTCACAAGAGCCAAGCCTTCCTTCGCTTGTAGCTCGAATGGAGCCTGAATTCCAGCTCTCTTCAAAGCTGCAATGGCTGTAATCACTTCCCCTTGAAGGGTTTCCACCTTGGAGTTGTGACGTCCAGTTAACAAGCCGGCGATATAAGATAATGGCACGAGGTCGCCTGAAGCTGTGATTGTCCCTCTCAGAGGCAGTTTAGGGATCAAATTTTCATTCATGAGCTTGGCAATGGATTCAAGAATCTCCCACCGAATACCAGAATAGCCTTGCATTAATGTGTTGGTTCTGACAAGCATAGCTGCTTTTGAATAACTTGTCGGAAGATTCTCTTTGCCAATAACTCCAGCATTGAGGAATCGAATGAGCTCTGTCTGAAGGTCACCAGTTTTACTGGTACGCCTATGAGAAGTGGCACCAAAGCCAGTAGTAACACCATAAGTATCAGTCCCACGAGAGATATTCACTGCAACCCAATCAGCACTCTTAGCCACTCGATCACGAGCAGCAGCCTCATCGAGGCAAACTTTTACTTCAACCCGACGAGCAACGGCAGTGACCTGAGCAACAGTGAGAGTGGTGCCTTGGATGTCAACGGTTTTAGCATTGGCAAACTGGGACACCATTTGAGTGACTTCATCAAAATGAGCACATTGGAGAGACTCTGCAGCCTTCTTCCAGTGTGGTGGGCATGACACAAAAGATTCACAAAAGGGCTCCTTTTCACCGCCGAAGGCAGAGGCAACGCCATTTGCAGCCATTAGTACCACAAGAAAAAAGGGAGAAAATGGTGAAAATTTTCTGGGAATTGAGAGAATTGGGTGTGAGAAATTTGTTGAGCTGTGAGGATTGAGTTTAAGAGGAAGCTTGGTATTTATAGTGGGGAGACTGGTAAGTGAGTGGGAAAGGGCTGCGTCAATGGTCCAAGTCCCAGTGCTTCAAGAGAAAAATAAATAAATAAATAAACTATAAGGAATGTTAAAGCTTGTTGGGGAGAATTTACATGGAAGGATGGCAGAAGCTTGGCTATCTTGAAAAACGTGGTGTGGTTGGTCAGTTAGTCTGAATTTGACCATTGACCCACCAAACCTTTGATCACACTTAACTAATTAACTACCATAGAAATAGATTACTATTGTATTTTATTTTCATATTATTATCCTTTAGCCACCCTCTCTCTCTATGGCAAGTTGCTTGGATTGTAAAGCACTCAGATTAACTAAGGTGGGTTAGTTGAGGTTGTAATTTTCTACTTTTTGTTTTTTATTTTGTAAAAAAATACCTAATTTATTTTTACTATCTACTAAAAAACATTTTTAATTAAAAAATTAAAAGGGTTTTTTTTACAAATTCTATCAAACAAGTATTTTTTAATTATCATTAATAATTTTAAAATTTTATATCAACCATTAAATTCATTTCTTTTTTTAAATATATATTCATTTAATTAGTTTATAAAATATATTTTTATTTTATTACTATAAGGATTCTTATTTAATTATTTTTATAATATAAAAAACTCATTAATTAATTTATGAATTTTAAAAATATATTAAAACACTCTTAAAATTTTAAAAAATTTTAGTAATTAGTTATTTCTATTAACTATTTTACTAGTTAATTTTTTATTATAATTTTAATTGAAAGTGGAATTAGTAGATTTTTTAGAATTTTAATAATATTTTAATTAGTTATTTCTATTAACTATTTTACTAGTTAATTTTTTATTATAATTTTAATTGAAAATCTAATTCGTAGATTTTTTAAAATTTTAATAATATTTTAATATATTTTTTAAAATCGAATAATTAATTAATAAATTTTATATTCTTTACTAATATACTTTTCACTTATGATACTCTATTATTAAATTATTTTTACAATTAATAAATATTGATTTTTTGTGCATATTAGATAAGGATATATTAAAAAACAAACTAATAAATAACTATTTAAAAAAGGAAAATCACCTATAATTTAAGGCAGATGAAAAAAGAAAATAACCTCCTATTTATGAAATAAAATGAGTAATAAATTTTACTTTTTCATTGCATATATTACATAGAAAATTACTTATAATTTATTGTAAATTAAAAGGAAAAATAAAATTATTTTTATAAAAAAATGTATTTATATATCAAGATGTAAAATGTTATTTTTCTTTTGAGGGCCTTAAAATATAAATACCTAATCCTCATCATTAATTAGCATAATTGAATTATTAATTTAATATCACTCGTATTTTTTTATTTTTAGATATCAAATTCTAATTAATTTTAGAATTATAGATTTAATTTGATGATAAAGACATCGAAATTGAAAAAAAAAATTCTGAATTTAACTCTCTCAATCTTCTGCCCTTCACTTCTGGCGAAAAAAAAAAAATCTGAGCAAAGGAATGGTTTAGACTTCTTGACAATGGCAAGGCAGGAAAAGTAATGTGGTTCTCGTGGTAATGCATGTGATATGACTTTCATATTCTGTAGCAAATGGGAAAGGATGGACTCAACAGTCCAAGTCTTTGCAGATTGGAATAAGGACTTTCTTCTGAAATTACATGGAAATTAAATGCTGAGTGAGCCTTTGGGTCATTTCTTCTTGTGTCTCAGTTTCATTAGAATACTTTCTATGGACTTTGCGCTTGTCAAGCTGAGAAAATTTCCTTTAACAACTCTTCTTTTGTTCTCTTCCAATTCACAGCTCCATAATAATTCATTCCTATAACATTTTGATAAATCCGTTATAAATATTAAAAACTTTCAGATATTTAATCTTTTTTTAAATTTTAAACTAGTTAAGAGACGCTTATTAACTAATTCGTAAATGCTTATTAGCTGATTCTATCTAATAAATGTGAGGCGTTCGGTTTATTTAAATTAGATTATATTGTTCTTTAGGAGAGTTTTACATAATCTAATTCACTAATATAGTGTTATAATAATTGTGCAACGCGCGCTTATTATAATAATCAATAGAATAATAATAAATACTAGTTATAAAAAAATATAAATATCAAGAACAATTAAAAAACTAATAAAATCACATAAATTTCATAATTAATTAAATTGAAATCTTATTTATCTTTTAATTGAAAAATAAAAAACCTTAATTACACGTGTTCATAGCTGAAACACCACAATGAGAATAGCGTTTTCAGCCTGCTAAACTAATTAAGAGTCAAATACAAGTAATTAAAATCAAAATTGAGTATATATTGACATATGAAAATTATTCGTTTGCCTTTCAAATTTAAAACTAAACTCTGTTCGTCAAAGTATGTATACCCATAACATAGTACATAACACAATTCATTTGGGAGTTAGAATTCAGGCATGACTCTACCTCTTATTTTTCTATGAACTTAGTTACTTCAATGATTTTTTTAAGTTTAGAATATAGAGTCTAAATTGGACTTTTCTCTTATTATTCTACGATCCTTGTTAATCCTACCAAGATATCAAAATTCAAATAAATTAATATATTTTAAATAAAATTAAACAATATCTAAATATTTTAAAATATTAAAACTACAAAATATACATATTATCACACTTGTGCATTGCAAATACTGATACCCTATCAAATTGAGGCATTGTAAATACTGATACCCTATCAAATTGAGACATCACTTTAACAACCCTTACTAAATATCAAGTAAACTCTCGCTATTAAATTTGTATCAGATCTAAAAAATTAATTCAAGGAGAGTAAGGTCCAAAATGGAATTCAACCACTCCTCGCACTCAAAATTGGTAATGGACACATTATAAGTTGTCATGGTCATTGATGACTATTTTTCTCTCATTCCAATCTTAAATTTTGACTTTAACTTATAAAGATTCACTTATAAATACTGGGTGCTTAGAAGTTAAACATTTAAAATTATGGGCATTCTTTAAAATGTTGACATGTTTGATAAAAACCAGTTTATAAACACAATTATTATTATTTCAATTAACCTCAGTCCTTAAAAACCTTGCAATTCATTAGACTTGAACAGAAGTAATGGATGCACTTCAATAATTAGTTGAGAATAATTAGATAGTCTGTGTTTAATAGGAAAAATGCTTTCCTACACAGTGGAAATGATAATATCCAAACTAGACATGCTCGACTATGCAAGCTACCAAATGCTAACATACACAAACTAACAAGTTCCAAAGACATTTTACCTAATAATACACGGGGCCAATATAGCACCACGTAGAAAATCTGACTAACTGAATAGTTTGATGACATGAACACGAGGGAAGCACGGTGGTGAGGGCTGAACAAACCTACAAACATCAAGGCCGTGCTCTCTTGTTGCTACAAGATGGGCATTTGTATTGCTTAATGTGCTCGGCCCTGGCTGGAGTTATCTTCACGCACTTGCCATGGAACCACTTTTCGCATATGTCGCAACAAATCCAGAACTCATCTGCAGCATAGTTTTCTCTACATGCCCCACACAATGTATCCCCATGCTCTTCCTCATCATCTTCTTCCAGTCCTTCATCATCATCCCTTGGCTGCCCCTTTGAATATTTGCCAGATTCAGATCCACGCTGTTTTCATGTTACAAAATTAGTATTAGCTTTCGACACGACGATGAATGATTTTCTCATCAAGGACCTGTTTGGCATTGAGTTTCAAGGGGGGAAATGCTTTCCCAAAAAAAAAAAAAAGTTGTTGGAAAAAAAGTTTACAAAAAGATGTAAAAAATATATGTAAGAAATGTTTTTCTTTCACCAACAATTCCAACAACAATGCCAAACCAACCATAAAAATTACAGAACACCATATTTGAAAGCAGTAAAAAACATGCACGTTTGTTGCAATGATTAGAATGACAAAAGTCCCCCATATTTTAAGTTGTCCAAAACATCTTCATAACTTGTAAAAGCAAATTGTTGCCTTCCACAGCCAAAATTTCTTCAAATAATGTCGACTTCAAGTAGCATGAAATTACATTTTTTCCAAAATTCCAAATATAGATGTTAATGACATTAATTTTCATGTTAACTGTTAGCATGGAAATTCACCTAGCACAGCTACCGCACAAATAAATAAAAAGCCTTCCAAATGACATCAGAATTGAAGTCCTAGGTCAAATAGTGTATTACTGAACTATGAGACTTGAGCAGGATAGTAATTGAAGGGTTCTAAGAAACTTCCTAAACATTAGTCACTTTCAATCCTGAACCCATGATACTGTAATACACACCAAGACTACACATGAAAACAATTGACTGCTCCAGACCATCCCATAAACCCCACTGCACTCCTCCCCCCACCCAAAAGACGACATTTTGTTCTACTTCTGCCCCTGCTGCTAGCACTCGCCATTATAGTTGCAATTTATAATGACAAAGCCTAAATAACCTGGAAAGAGGAGATGCACTCACCTGAAACTAAATTATATAACCCCATACACATATCAAATAAAGCTGAAGAAAAAGGGATACAAAAATATAATGGAAATTTATCAGAGTAAAATGTCACATTGAGTTATTGATGAAGGATCAAGTTATCAAATCAGAGCCCAAGAGCCAAGTCTTAAAATTTTAACTGATCCACTGAACAGAGTCTAAGGACCAGGACACCTATGTAAATTTGGCACTTATAAACATGACAAAAGATGGTTGATATTCCAGATCCATTTAACTAGCCAAATGACAAAAGAGATAGATTTTACCCCTTTTGAGCTCGACTTGGACTTGTTACTGCTATGATTTGAGACTGATGACTTCTCCTTCACCTGCTTCTTTGCAGTTCCCGTCACAACCTCAAATATTGTTGGAAGATCATTTATCATAGTGAAAAGACGTTTCCTGTGTCAGAACATCCATTTTATTTTCTGGGAAATCAAGCTTATAAAATATAACTCCTTTAGACAATCAGCTAATATAAATTATAAGAAAACCCACAAGTGGTATGCTCTACAGTAATAACCCAAATTTAAGCACTAAGAGGGGAATATCTTCCAGCAGAATTTGCGGAGTTAAATGAATTTATTTTTAGGGAAAGTATAATAAGTACCTTATAATTTGGGCCATATCCAATTACGGTCCCATGGTTTAGGTTTGACAAATCGGTTCCTTGTAGTTCAATCTGTTAGCAAAGAAGGTCCAATCACCCTAACACCATTAACGGCTGCTGATATGGAGATATTTTTCTGCCCACCACATTAGCACCATTAACGGTTGTTAGGGTCTCTTCTCTAGACCTTCTGTGCTAACGGACTAAACCTTGAGAATTGAGAAAATAGCTCATCAAAAGCCAAAACCTAAACCACAGGATATCAACTACAAATGAAGAAGAAAACAAACTAGGTCATCAGCAAAAAGCTCATAAGCACTGCCTGAATGCACATATCTTAGTTAATATCCATGCTTCAACAAGAAGTATTGTCTTCAGAAGAGATTTGCTGAGGCATAATAAACATGTAATGAATAATATTTCAATCAAGGATGACTTATTTGCTCAAACAACAGGACTTGCAAACAAATTAAAATTGAAATCCAGCTTAAATCTTGAAGGATTTGAATAAAATTTAGATATTTTAGAGAAAGAATTTTTCCAAATGCTTATTTTAAGCTTCATAATTTCATGCTCAACCTAACAGGCCTAGTGATCCTAATTGGAATAAACGAACAGCTAATTATAATAAACTACATACCTGCTCCTTTTCCTTGAAACTGCCATATAGGCTTATACATTATGCAAGGAATATGATTATATGAAGCAGTCATTAAATTTCTCAATAAATAACATTTGATATCACTAAAATCCCAAAAAAAAAGGATAAGCAAGTATTAAAAATCAAGTAATGCACTAATTGCAGATACTTTCATTGTTTGACAAAAATTTGCAACCTTAAAATAATTTTTACAGTTGAAATACAAAGATTGAAAGAGGTAGGAAAAAAGGGTACCTGTCAGCTTTATCAAAACCAAATCTAGCACCAAAATAGAAAGCCACAGCAAGTAACCATGCATCACTGTGAACAGCAACTAGAGAAAGCCAATCTTTCTCCTGCATTCCATCTCTGGCAAAGTTAATACCTAGTGCAGGCTCAGGGAGCTCTGGAGGCACTTCTTCAGCAGGTAAATTGACTTCCCACTGCTCATTAGGGAATCCATACAGGCAAAGATTCTCCTTCTCTGCACAGGTGTACAAGCTTATGTTAGGCATAAAAAATTTAGTGTTTGGAATAATTTCCAATTTCACCAAGAATAAATATCAAGTATTTTACACGAGGACAAAAAAATGGTAATGCAAACAACATGTCCCTAAAACATATATGCTGCTGCAAGTGTCAGCCTGTCAGGGAGTATTTTATCTCAGAGATGCCAAAAACTATTGCACAGTGGATAAAGAAAGAAAAAAAGCTTCACTAGTTATCACTGGATTTGCTAACAAAATAACACTGATGATCGATGTTCTCTAAGGAATTAAGAGGAAAGAATTAAGAGCATTGACTTTTTACTCTTCTAGTTGCAACTTCAATTTATTGTCAATAGAAATTCAGTTTGTTGTCTCCAGACAAGAAGCAAAGGAAACAAGCTAGATTGCATTTAAAAAAATTATATTATAAAAGCAAATGGCTAATATTTTATATCGGAGTTACAAATCACTTGAAGAAACATTGTACAAGTAGAATCAGGAAAAGTCACAAAACTGTTGCAAGTTTAAGCTGAGACTTGGTATACCAGAACCATATAAATTCTTGGTAAAAGAAGATGAATTTACCAGAACAATCACCAAATATCAATATATCTGAGAGATGAGATTTGTATGTTCAAGTATGTTCTTATAAATAGTTGTAAGAGCTCCAAAGAGAAAAGTAAGAGTGCAAATAACTAGTAAGACAGTTTTCTACCACATTTCTACTTCAAGGCACCCACGTAATAATTAAAAATAAATTCCAAAACTGCTACTCCTAGAAGGGAAATCAAAACTAAGCCACGTATATAATCTGAAGCTTCAAGTTGAAACTTCATAAATTCAATGAAAATTGAATAAAGCAACACCTGGGAGTTTCCATACACATATAAGCTAAGCATTGACCACCCAAAAAAAAATCAATTTGAAAACATGTGGGATAGTATAACAGCAAGGAAACAAAACTCTAAAGCCCTTAAACAAATGTACAAACATAAGAACCCTAACCAGGATTACACAGTTGATAGAACTCTTCCACATCTGCCAAAAAAAAGTATACTCATTAGAAACAGAAACTTCATAATGCTAAGAAAAATGAAAAAACAAAAGAAAACAGCAAAACCCCAACACCCAACTAGGAAAAGAGAAGAAAGAAAGCTAAAATTCAATTAAGAGAACACGAGCAAGTAAGAGACCAGTGGTGAGGGCCTTGATCATTCCAGCTCTACGGCCTTTAAAATCCCTGAAAACCTCTTCTACTGTTCGTGGGTTGTACTGTGCCCCACCCTCCATGTCCGTAACTCAAAGATAAATTTCGTTTACAGAGAGAGAATAAAGAAAAGAAAATGGAGACAGAAGAAAAGAGACCAGAAGTGTGTGTGAGAGAGAGAGAGAGGATAAGAAGGAAAATCTACAGTTTGAAAGGGGCAACTACGGAGATATCGCAGCCTATAGAACCAAAAACATCAACAGGCAATTCAGTCATGGCAGCAGAATGAGAAATTTGGTGGATAATTTTTCAGTTTTTATTTTTTCTTTTATACAAGAAGAGGGAAATTGCAAACAAAAGGTCGAGACCAGACCAGACCCAAACAGATTATTGCTTGACCTCCCGGCTTAGCATTTATTCACTCACGGTCACTGGCTCCACACACCAAATTCTTCTCCTTTCTTTTTCAAGTGTGTTTTTTTTTTTTTTTTTTTTTCAACTCAAGTTAAGAAATTAAGGGAAAAAAATAAAGTCCGACACTTATGCCACGTGGCATCATCATATGGCTAGAGATTTGCTACGTTGATGGATAGATTTTGGGAGTCGGAAAGAGTGGAGATGATGTAGTATAGTGTAGTGCAGGGTACTGTAGTGTATGCCTTTCTGCCTTTTCGGCTCAATGAGTATTTCGAGCGTGATGATCATGAAATGAGTTGTGGTGGGTGAAGATCACACACCTGATCTGCACGTGGCATGAGGATGAAGCCGCAATTGGGTGCATCGACAGGAGCAAATAGTCTACTAGTGACATGCATCCACGAAGAGGGTGCGCAGGAATATTAACGTGCGCACTCATGGCTTGCCTTTTTAGCTCTGTGGAAAATGGATGCTCAGCCTCCGCGACAGCAAGCGCCTTCCCGTTTTGAAACATCGATTATGTTATGGACCAAAGGGAGTATAGTGGGACTTTGTTATTCACGGCTGGCTAGGCATTTATATAGCATTCCAAACTAGGAATGTTTTCCCATCATGACCATTTTGCCATTCATAAAATACGCTTATTCTTGCTGTGCTGGCAGCAAATTCTTAGACACCATGAATGGTTTTTCTTTTTTTTTTCAAAGGATGAATGGGTTTTTGGTCAGGGAAAAACAAAAAGGGCAAAATGGTATTTTTCCACTGATGCAATTAGAAATGGAATATGCCTCTCTTGTTTTTCTTTCTTTTTTTTATTAGATAGAGATTAAAAAAAAAAAAAAAAAAAGCAGTTCTAACATCACAGTAGACAGACTAAATAGTTTAGTTTTTCAAATTTTTTCATTTTATCAGTAACATATTTTCTTAAAAATATACTTGTTGAAATCCCAACCTCTGGGGCCCAACAGTGACTGACCATTCATCATCATCTACCCGTGCATTCTCAGGTCTCTGGTGAGTGGTGAAACATTATCAAATGCGACTGTAGGGTTATATAATAGACACACCAGGTGGAAACCTAAATTTTAGAGTGATATCCATTAATTGTAAAAATAAGTTTTTGCAGTTCACCCAAAACTTTTAATTTAGTATCAAAATTAGCCATCATTTCAAAAAAAGATATATGTATTTTTTTTCGAAATTTTAATGATTAAATAATAATTTCATATAATTAGCATTATAAAACGCCAAAAATCGTCTAATTTGATTCTGCATGAAAATTTTTCAAGAACATTGAGCCCTATATCAAAGTTAGGGGCAAAAAATGGAATTTAATCCCTCGAACAATTGAAACAAAATTAAAAAGGCCTAATTGAAATTGTTTATTAAGATACAAACAGTCCATACATCAATTATATACTTCAAATTTCAGATTTTTTTTATTCGTACAATGGGAACAGGTCAGAATCGACTAACGAAGATGTATGTCAAAGAGTTTTGCAGCATACCAAAAGCTTTCACATTTTCCTGGCATCTGCTGAAGCTTCTAGAACCAACAAAAAATGTTAGAGAAAAACCAGACGTACTGGACGGATCTCAGCCAGCAGATATTCTTCACATAGAGCTTTTAATTGCTGCAGCTTCAAAAACACAAGGCACAAATACTTTGAGGACCTGTCGTGAGCCAGTTTATAACATCTAAATATTCTACATAAAGAAGTCACCACCACCCCTCAAACTCTGGAAGCACAAAAATAAAGAAGTCATTAACAAAATGAAGAAGCAATATAAGCTGCCTAGAATTTGAGCACAAGGGATCGAAAATTCCTGAATTACAATTTTATACCTAGAAAATAGCAAAGTCTTGATAGCTCTCACCAAAAAATGTTTGCGTGGTAAGTGATAAATGCCAGTGCTTCGGTATCCATGTTTTGGAATTTGGCCGTTGTCCAATAGTTTTCAAAAATTATATTATTGAACTTGTTTGTTTTTGTTGCTTGATGTGTTAAGAAGTGGCTTTTACTTGTCTCCTCAACTTGTTCCCCACATATACAAATTTTTTAATGTTGCACAACCATCCAAAAAGGAAGAAACAACATGGATATCAAACAAGCCCACACTGTGGCTGAAACCAAAACATGCTTTTTTTTTGCCTAGTTGAGTTTATGCTTTTTGGTAGAAGACATCTGCTTTAGGGAATAACCTTTTCCAGCTTGTGGCTGTTTTCACGCCATCCGACCAACAATTTTATGGTTTCTTAATGGTGAGTCCCACAGCAAAGAAACAGCCTTCCAAATCACCAAAATAGCTTGTCTCTTGGTTTTGCATGTCAATTTATAATCACCTAGTCTATTAACAAAGAAAATCCCTTTGACCATTTTGTTTTGCTAAGTTGCTAGGAGAGACAAAATGCTCACTGTACTTTGAGTCTGATCTTAATGGTTTCGTCTCCTTGGCCAAACCCAGGTCATGCAAAAGCACCAACAAAAAATTAAGCACCAACAGAAAATTAACTCAGATAAGAGAGGACTATGAGAAACCACCCAAATGAGGAGCCCAACCAAGTAATAATTATTATGTTGGATTGGTGTGGATATCTAATCTATATAGTTTTTTTTGTTGGTTAACTAACAAATAACCATCTAACATTCAATTATACATCTTAATTCTAACTTTACCTTCTCTTTCTAAATTTTTGTAGTTGGTTTCAATATAATATTAACTAGATTTTTTTTGTATTTCTATTATTATTAGGAATGTAATATCTCAATTCAATTATTTTTATTTTTATATTTTAATTTCTGAAAAAATAAAATTAGCCCTATCTTTGCGCTTGCACTATATTTTGCAGACATGTTATTTTATTTTTTTGCAATTATTTCAGATGTAATAATTTTTTAATTTCTGTAAAATTAAAATTAGTCACATTTCTGAAAAAAAATTTAAAATAATATACATAAATTATTTTTTTTTAATTTCTGCAAAATTAGAATTAGTCATATTTTTGAAAAAAATTTAAATTAATATGTAGAAATTATTTTAATTTTTTAATTGGTGCAAAAGTAGTCACGTTTCTAAAAAAATAGTTAAAATAATGTGCAAAATATATTTTATTTTTTAATTTCTACAAAATTAAAATTAGTCACATTTCTAAAAATAATTAAAATAATATGCAGAAATTATTTTAATCTTTTAATTTCTGAAAGATTAAAATTAAAGTTATAATTTTTATTTTGAAGTTAACCTTTTTTAGTTTACAAGATTTAAAAGTGTATAATTTATAAAATTAATTAGATGTTTTTTTGCTTCTTTATTATTTGAAATAAAATATCTAAATTTAATTATTTTAATTTTATTTAATTTTTATAATATTTTTTAATTTATACTTTTCAGTTGTGTTTTTATCATATTAGCAAATTTGCAGTTGAGACCCGAATGATTTTTTATTGTAACATTAATTGTAATAATTATTTTAATAGTTGATGGGGTATGTGGATAGTAGATGGTTTGAATGGTTAACCGATAAATAGGATATATAGATTAGATAGAGTTTGGTTACAAAATCAAATAACTATCTATTGTGATGAATGAACATGGTTTGATCCAAATTTGATCCAAACCAGCCATTGAACACCTCTAATAATTATACTATAGGAAAATGTCATTCATCTCCCTATTGTTACTTCTTCACATTACTATCATATTACGTGCATCATATTCCATTTTCGATTCCTTTTCCAAGAGAAGGTTTCAGTAAATTTTCCGAAGCAAAAGGAATACCTTGGTCAGTGTTGTATGACTCATGTTCCTTCTTCTCTGAAACATGCTTTTCAAGAAACTGCTGAATAGTTCTCCAATAATGATCACCACCGGCCAGCCAGGTGTCCATGTGCATGCCAGTAGGAAATTCCACAAAGATGCATTCCTTGTTATGAGCAGCTGCTTTAGCATACAGCAATGCCATATGGGATGGGGGTACCATTTCATCTTGTAATCCAGAGAGAAAAAGGATCGGCTGCCTAATCTGCAGTTGAAAAGGTCAATTTTATGAGCTATGCACGGAAAACGCTAATAGCCCAACAGTACAGAACAGAGGGGGAAAAAATAGAGGAAGCGTCATCATGTTCTATTTATCATTTTCAGAATTCAGAAATGAAATTTGGGAAATAGCTATTTAAGCATCAGAAAGAGTGTTGAATTAACACATGGGTTCTGAGTAAAGTTCACCAAGAGGCAAGAGGGTATGGAGGTTAACTATCTGCATGTGTAAATGCACAGCATAGCTTCCACTCATTTAGAGAGACTGAAGGCAACAAATTGAAAAATGCTTGGGAATGGATAGCAGGAGTTTCTGACATGTAGACTCACCTGGCTTACAACATCAATAGTGCTCCATGGAGACCGTACTAGAAAATTAAGAATTTTAGGACCATTTGAATGAGTACTTCGACTTCCAATAAACCACTTTAAGAAAGGCAATAGAACTCCAGCCATGTCCAAAATGGACGTAAAAGTATTTTCCAGAATCAGTCCAGCAACCTGCCAAGCAGAAAAAGGTCAACAGATAAAGCCAAAATGGCTTAGTACAATTTCAGGTAGCTTGATGACCTTGAAACTTGAAACTAGAAACACATAAATGCTAACAATAACATAGGTAAGTAACTGGAATGAGAACATGATTGCAACAGAAGGCAAGAATTTAAATCAATTGGAAGGATCTCCAGCAGAGAGTTTTGTCACGATAAGAAGTTTTTGATAGCAAATAAAATCAAGAAGACTGGTAGAAACATATGGGGAATGGGGATGGAAAACCCCATTGTGCCCTGACATTGAACCTGTCCCTCCTCGTGAATGGTAATGTGATGGGAACAAGAATAAGCCTCCCCCACCCTGCCCCAATCCATGCATCGGCTTTAGTTTTAAAATAAAAGTATATTTTTTACATTATAACTTTTAAGTTATATAAATATGAACAGTAAAATTTTCTTAAGAACATGCCATGTATTAATTATTTTTCTCTCAACTACAACCTAATAAAACATGAAACTTAATATGAACCTATATAATATATGAATTATATACTAACTTGTGATAACATATAAAAATATTGTTTAGTTATCACTTAAAAATGAAAATAAATATAAAATAAACCGGAAAACCCATTGCAAAATCCAAGCCACCTCATTGCCATTCCTAGAAACATGCAACCAAGTGATTGCATGAATCATGTTTCCATATTGCGTCCCTTCTAAATCTCAGAGCAAAACAATAGGAGCAAAATGTAAAATACCTTATCGGGGTTGTTCGTTGTCAGCAGAGCCCCAACTGCACCCCCAAGTGACCTCCCGAACACAACTATTCTAGACGTGTCAATGTCAGTCCTCTGAGAAAGATGATCTAGTGCAGCCTACAAAAGAAAGAAGCCATAACACATGCCAATTAAGAACATAGCCAGAACCCAAACAACAGTTGTTGGAAGTTAAAGACCAAGATCCAAAAGAAATGCACACCTGAGAGTCCTTTGTGATTCCTTGTTGAGAAGGATATCCATCGCTTGCTCCATAACTGTTAAGACACAAAAGCAATTGGAGCTTTGTATTTACTCGGCTTGATGAGCAGAAAGCAGAACAAATGCATCGATTTGCATCCAGAATATACTAAATATTGAGAAAATTTTGATGCACAACTAAAAAATGCATACCCTCGGTATGAAAGCATGAACACATTGCACTGCAGCCTCTGTATCATTATGCGAATCATTTCAAGACGGTGAGCAATATCTGCAGAATACTAATTAAGGCTGCTAGGAGAGGTCTGAAACAACCATATATACAAATAAAACCACCAATTGGAAAACACATTTTAAACTAAACATACTGCAGATCACCCATATGGTAAAAATGAAAATAAAGGATACTTCCAGCATTCTCCTGGAAAAACAAGATGGTTGGACCTGCAAACCAATGGCATTACCATTAAGCTATGGGAAACAGGAATCCAAGAAAAAAAACAAATTTGCTAAAGAAAAAGGAACCATAAAACCCGAAATTTCCAGAAGAAAAAACCAATTAGAAGAGCACCTTTCAGCATCAATTTTATGGAAGGAAAAACATCCTAGATAATATTCAATCATACTAGTTTACTTCCTGGAAAGACTTCCACATCAGAATCATGGGCTCATGTGTGTGCAAAAGTTCAACTGAAACCAAATCAGACAAACATCAAAAGAGTTGTGCAAAAGATCCGTCATGCCAATACAATTATAACAGACATTCAGCAAAGAAAATCCACCACGGATCAATTCCAATCTAATTCTGATCTTGTCTACTTTCCTAAATTTTAGCTAAAAAGAAGCTTGATAGCGCTGCATTATCCATTCGCACTTGGATTAGTCGTGCCACTAACAGCAACAGTAATAGTTAACCAAAACGAAAAATCCAAATCTTATTTTCGCTAATTACAATCAAGTAGATTTGAGGTCCATGAAACACAAATTACACACAGAACAGTGAATGTAACATAACTAGTTAATTAAAACATTGTGATTCCATTTCGAATTGTCCAGAACACAGCTCAGACCTAAAAGTTGGTCCGAAAGCAAACCCTAACTCAGTGAACAAAAACCAATAACAACAAATTCTATCAATAGATTAACAATTGAATAAAGAAATGGTAACCTCGGCATTCAGGAAAGAGCTTAATGAACCAAGCGTGGAGGCGAACGCCATCGGAAGATCTGAGCCAGACGTCCTCATAAGTGAGTCGGAGGCGAGCGGGCGTTATAGGGTAGGACTTGGTGAGACCGGGCAAGACCGGCACATAGACTAACCTCTCTTGAAAGGCCACGAGCAGCGCCATCCCTGCCACCACTATGCCGCCCACTCCGTACAGCAAGGCACTGACGTACGACACCATATTTTGGGGAATTGTCTGGATCTTTTACTCGTGATTTGATTTTGATTTGACGCTTTAGCTAACACCAACAATAGCTGCTGCCTGCGGGCGCTGGTGGTGCCTCTGTGCCTGTGAGCTGAGAGACTCGTTTGCTAGCTGCGAAAGAAAAGTAGTAATTTTATGGGAAACGTAAAACCAATGGGAGGAATGTGGGGTCCCTCGTTAAGAAGGTGGGCCTCGTCTCTGCCCGTTGAGGTAAATTTTTGTTGAATACTGCTAATAGAGAATTGTTTTATTATTTATTTTAAAAAGGAGAATTTACTTATTATGTATTATAATTCATGTATATTTAAAAAAAAGTTCATTAATTTTAAAAATAATTGCATAATATGAATTAATAAAAATTTATTTGTTTTAATTATAATATTTATATTAACAATATAAAAATAGTATTTTAAATTAAAATAATGAAAACATCAATATTGTTATTTTTTTAAAATTGCTTTGATTTGAAGAAGTTGCTATTTTTATTTTAAAATGATAATTCACATTTATTAAAATATAAAGTTCATTAGTTTTAAAATAATTGTGAAATATGAATCATTTAATTTTAATAAAGTAATATCAATAGAAACTATATAAATATCAGCAAAAGTTTTTTTTATTATATTAATAATAATATAATGAGTGTATTTTATTATTTAAAAATATTATATTTTAAAAAAAAATATTATATTTTTAAAAAAAATATTATTTAATTTTTATATTATATAAAAACTCATTAATTAATATTTTTAATTTTAAAAATATATTAAAATATTTTTATCATTTTAAAAAATTTATTAATTAATCACCTTATTAAATTTAAATATTAAATTTAAAAAAAATTATCGGTTAATTCTTTAATTTTATAAAATTTATTAATTATTTTCTTATATCAAAATCATTTTAACTTTTTTATATTAATATTTAATAGTTAAAATTATAAAAATAATTAATTAATTAATTTTTTAAAATATTAGAAATATTTTAATATATTTTTTACAACTAATTAATTTTTTTTGTAACATAGAGAACCGATAGATATTTTGAAAATATGATACTTTCTACATTAATTAATAAAAAAAGTTGAAGTTCAACTTTGAATTACAGTAAATCCATTTACATTACAGTCCTATTATTTTGTTTTATTTTTCAAATTTATTATATTATTATTATTAATCACATATTATTGTGATTTAGGGGTAATAATAATCCGTTAAAATAAAAAAATTAATCGAATCGAATTAATTTAAAATTTTTTAAAAAATTAAACTAAATTAATTAATAATAATAATATATTATTTTTAATACCTCTAACGTTAAAATTTTTTAATTAAATTTTAAAATATTAAAAATAAAAAATAAAAAATTTATTAAAAATTTAAACCGATCAAATTAAATCATACTAATTTAATTTAATTTAATTTAATTTAATTTTTAATTAAATTTAATTTAATTTAATTTTTATAAATATTAAATTTTAATTTTTTATTTATTTAATTTAAAATTTAATTTAATTTAATTTTTATAAATATTAAAATTTTAAATTTTTATTTATTTAATTTAATTTTAAACTGAATGGAGTGAATATTCCTCCTAAAACGACGTCAGAATAAAACTCAAATATTATAATGATATTAATATTATAAAATGCGCTCTTCTGCTGCTTTACTTCGTCGAGCGGCAAACGCTAACAGAATGGATAAATAAATAGCCTCCATCCATTTCAAAAAAATAAATAAATAGCCTCCGCAAAGCTAAGATTCTTACAAGTACTAGCGGCTAATCATGCTCCACGTCAGCATAATTGGACAAAGTCTGTTGATATATCTTTTAAAGTCTCCAACCAACGCATGTCAAAATAACAAACAAACGTTTCATTTATAATTAGTTTCTACTGAGTTCGAATTCCAAACCTCACATCTCTGGCCATCACATGAAGTAAGCTAAGTAATGGATGAACACCAACAATGCAAAATCCCAAAAGCAAACTTTTTTCAGTAACGTTAAACACAAACATGAGACTCGTAAAAGCAAACACCACAGTTAAGTCAGAAGCTTATTTCATAACAAAACGTGATAGCTTATAATAGCAAGAAATAGACAAAGCCAAGGATGAATTGCCCGCCCGGAATGGTATCCGGACAACTGGAAGCATAGTTCTAAGTTCCACTGCACATAAGACCCCCACTGCTTTGGATGCTACCACCGATATGTGCAGCTAGGCTTGCGAAACGGTGATCTGACTGCCTAAAAATGGATTCATCGTTAGAGACACTGGTCATACCAGAGGAGGTTGTGTTTGAATTACCAGATTGGCTGGTTCTTGAATAGAAACTTCCATGTTCTGTTGTCTCATTATTTTGATGCAGCTGAATGGTGTCCAAGATGACATGCCTGTTACTGGAGGAAGTTGGATCAGACTGTTGGAGCTTTTTTGTGCTAAGAAAGCGTCCACCAGATCCCCTAACCCTATTTAATGCGTGCAGATGCCGAGACTCGTGAAGATATGGCTGCATTCCACCCAGTAACTCGGTCAGTAGATCATATATAAAGAAAAATACTACTGTTGTTATTATTATTAGCATTTTCTTACAATGATGGTATCAAACAATTTTTGCTTCTAAAAATAACATCGGCTTGATGAGATTCTCAATAACTTAACTACTGACTCTCCATAGTAGTAAATCAATGCCCTGACGATATATGCAGATTATATGTACCTTTCGACTTTTGACAAGTTTGTTCTGAGCCTCTAGCTTTGCACGTGATTGTCTCCTCCTGAGAATTCCATGGTACTGTTTTGCATTAACATAAATGGGCCCATCATCAGCTAGATCAAGGGGCAAAGCGACCCGTGTCGTTGTCATCCCCACCATCTGAGAACCCAGCTGAGGCTGAATCTAGTCAGTTCTCAAATATACTTGTACCATAAAAAGAAAACTAAGCTTACCACAAAACACAAAAATACATAAACAAGAGAAAATGAGGCTCAAACTATCACTTTAAAAGGACTAGAATCCATCTTGCCCATCTGACCTATGATTTGGGAGTGAAAAATCTCATTAACAGTGAACTGCAAAACAATTGATACATCATACTACTAAACTAGGAAGATTCCTTCAACATATTATACCTATCAACAACACATGCACAACTTGTAGAAAATAAAATAGTCCAATGGTCACACAACTTTCCTACATGAAAACAACTGCATGGCACAAAGTGCCTGCATATGGGCAGCAAAAGAACAATATATAAACAAACTTACAATGTCCTGCCGTCCATATGGGGTAAATAGTCCACCTACGTAATTATCTGCATGGGGAAATGGAGCTCGAGCCTGAAGCTGAAGGAGAAGTATTAGTTTACCACAAATCAAAATATCTTTAAACCATTGTTTTCTTTAAAAAAAAAGGGACACACCATTGAGTGACTATTGTCAGTCTGTGAAGGATCAAGTGCAATTTCTGGAGTACTAAACAAGAAAACTGGCTTCATCCTGCCTTCGGCACCTTTCCCACAACCCTCATCTTGACCTGAGCACACAGAACAATAACTCACTAATTTGAGACCATTTTCCAATATTCAGGTAAGCAACCCATTCAGCCACAAGCATAAAGCATAGAACATCAGCACCCATGACAAATAGGAATGCGAATATCAGAGGAATACATTCAAAAATACAATTTTCCAAAAAGTAATGAAAGAATATATGTTCCCCTTGACTGTCTCATTTTACAAAATATATGTTACTTATCAACATTAGGGTGTTGATTTTGGGCATACATAACTGAAACAGCAACAAGCATTTTAAATCCGAAAAAGAGGATGAGTTTTTTAATATAAGATTCTTTAATGATGAAAAACAAAGTAAGCAAGCAAATTTGGAAATTTGATTAAAAAATAAAATCCTTCCTTCTAGAGAGTAGAGACACTATAAAACCATTGACAGCTGAGAAGTAATTACAAAGATTCCAAATGCAAAAAGAAACACATGAAGAAATCAACTTGGCTGATTTAATAAACACTAAACCTTCAAACTACCATCAGATCCGGGAAAAAAAAATCTAACTGTATAATAATACATGCACACAATTTAAGCGAAGACATGGTACAGGAAAAATATATGTATAAATTGTTCAGCAACATAAAATGCAGCAAAACCACATGGAAAGTAGATTGATTACTGATCAATTTCCATGCTGAAAACATCCCATAGAACATTCATATGCTTCTTTCCATTGAAATCTCAATGCTTCTAACACTGTGCAATAGATATAAAATCATTTGAATAACAAAATACTTGCACAAACTGATCTTAAATTTCTTGCATCAAATATAGTTAACAGCCTTGTGAACTGATATTTTAAAAGGTGCTGACATTTGTTAGCTTCTTGCAAGATTAGCTAGATTCATAGATGAGAACTGAAAAAGAGAGCAAGAGAGGAAGAAAGAGAGAGATTCATAGGGTAACCAAATTATTGAGTCCAAACATATATCAGGACTGAATCATATAGCTCTCATTTAGCAGGAACTGCATAAATTTCATCCACAAGGGAAGGAGGGGGAGGAAAAAGAACACTGTCCCCCATTATCCTTTTCTTTCCCTTTCAACTCATTTTGCAAACTGCAATAATCTATGCTTTATTAACTGCATGTATCCAGAGGGGAAAGAATAAATAATATAATGCAAAAAAAAAAAATTTATCCAACCAAAAGTATATACCAGATTCAGATGAAATGCATTGATCTTGTGAATTGGCCTCCCCCCCAGTGCCCAC
Source organism: Manihot esculenta (assembly GCF_001659605.2). Taxonomy (NCBI): domain Eukaryota; kingdom Viridiplantae; phylum Streptophyta; class Magnoliopsida; order Malpighiales; family Euphorbiaceae; genus Manihot; species Manihot esculenta. The sequence goes on along the minus strand of NC_035176.2, from coordinate 30,380,613 downwards.
TTCATTGTGAGATTGACCAATTGATCGAATTGAAGATGATTCTTGGTCCAAGAGCTGAAGACCTAAATGATTTGCTTTGTGATAAAGTTGGGTTGGAGATTCCACTTTAAAGCTTATATTCTTGGATAATGACTGTTGCTGTTCATTTGAAGTCCACCATGATGGGCAACTAAAACTGAAGTTGGCTTGACCAAAATTTTTCTTGGGCAAGTTCTGAATTCGTACAGCCATCTAGTTTATCTATGCGTCTCAAATTTGAAGAAAATCCTCAACAAAGCACTTGTCTTTTGGCTGGCTTTTAAGATTACTGATTAGCTGAAAAGACAATATACAATGAGCTAGGCTGCCTTAGTAATATAAAGATGAAACTGCAAAATTCATAACCAAATTAGATAGGAAATAGATTGCAGATGGGACTAAAACACTCTCAATACAGATTTTGCATGATAAAAAAGCCAAATGAAGCACCTCTTTATTGCTTAGAATTGGAATCTCAAATGCCCACTGAGATACTATCCCAATCAAGTCAATTCAATACTTAGAAATGCAAAGACAAAAATGCTAGCTTCTGACACTTTTTCCTCCGATTTGGAACAATTAAATTCTATAGAACTTTCGGAATTCATTTGCTATTTCATAGTTTCCATGTTTTAAACCTTAAAAAATAAATTATTAAAATACAAAGGTTTAAATTAATAAAATTGATGGAAGTTTGCAAATGAATTCCACAAGAGTTAAATGCTCTTCATTCTTCATTGTTTAAACAAAAGCAACAACTTAACCTTCATTTCCATCCCAGTTTCTCTCTTTAGTAATGCTATATAGGGAATTTTACGGGAAAAAAGGAAAAGAGGATTCAGTTATTCATTCATTTCAAAAACAACATTTGAATTCAATTGAAATTTGATACTAGTTTAAAGCTAACAGGTATGCATTTCAATTACAAACAAAATCTAAGTCTCAAATCATAGAATGAATTTGAAAAAATGACATAAATTTCTCATTGATTAGTTTCCAAAGAGTTAAATTTCGGAAGGTAGAAATATAAGTTATAAAAAATAAAAATATATATATATATATAAAAAAAAACATCTATATAGCAACCATCTCTATGAATTCCTTCTCAGTTGCCACATAAGATTTTGAAGATTTCCAACCCTTCATCATACTTCTTTAAACAGTTTATGAGAAGAAACCTTTTGTGAGCCTATCTTAATAACAAGATTATTCCAAAACTGAACCCCCATCAATAAAAGGGTAGCCTTGGTATAATGGTAAAGTTACTGCAATTGTGAATTGAGGTTATGAGTTGAAGTCTCCAGAAATAGTCTCTAAAAAGCAGGGGAAGGCTGCATACATCAACCCTCCCCGAAACCTACAAATGTGGATTGCTTCGTGCGCTAGCTAACCCCATTTAACTCCCCATCACTATGACTGTGTTCAAACATGTGTTTGCAAAAGCTACCAATGCGCACGTGTGTAAGCTGTAAGCAATTGAGAATGAACATGCAAGGGAAAAAAAGACCTGATTTCTACTACAAATTCCAAGTGGTAAAGCAGAATATTCAGAAGCATTGCATGAGACCCAAAAGAAAACTCCCAGCTAAAAAAACCATAAGTGGTATTCCACATCAAGCTTGAGGAAGATGGGCACGCATGCAAATTTTCCACTAGTGGAGGTAGAATGAAGCAGCCAACAGCATTAGTAAAGCCACGTGTATTTCCTCCACCAAACCCACAAAAGCAAATAGTCTAAACCAGTCATTAATATTGGCATGCAGCAGGAAAAGCATGGATGCAAAACAAATCTATAGAACTGCAACCATCTCGAAACTTGATCAAAAGGACATTATTATATTCAATCGGCTGATGAGATAGAACTTTCTAAGTATAATCAAGTGTAAGACGAATTAAGAGCCTAACATGAATGTTTGTAAAAACAATCCAATCACCCTTAACACTGAATAATCATGAAAACAAAGTCCAATCACAGAAACCACCAGATGAAATGAGCATACCGGACTGTTAATAACCCGTTCAATACGTTATCCAACAAAGACATCCTCAGACTTAGCAGAGCAAAATCAAAGAGGCAATAAAAGGAAACACTTATCCAACTGGAACTTAAGTGGAGAAAAAGAACTAACCAAAAGTGGAGGAAAATTTTTTATATATTAAAACAAAATCCACTACCATTAAAGGAGGGGGGGAAAAATCCAATCTGAACAATCTAAGGCAAACAAAAAGAATTTTTTGATTTTTAGAAAAAAGTATCACAGTGATCTCAAACTCCACATGCATACACAAAACAGCAAATAACAGAAAACCACATGGACTCCATGAACAAAAATAATCACTACCCAGATGCACAAAGTACAAGAAACAAGCAAAAAAAAGGTAAAAGGACAGAAATCAGAAAGAGAAACCAAAAAGAAATAGAGTTATCAGGTGGAGCTAAAAACAATGCCAAGGATGGAGACTGGATAATGGATGATAAATGGATGGGTATAAGAAAAAAGAGACAGAGAGAGAGAGAGAGAGAGAGACCTTTTGGGATCTGGTAAGTCAAGTAGAAGCAAAGAATTGAGGTGTTGGGAAGAACTTGGGCATGTCTCCTCTCTTGAAACTCTCCACCATCACCACCACCTCTCTCTCTCTCTCTCTCTCTCTCTCTCTCTCCCAATCTTGTTCTTTGCTTTGCTGTGACCCAGCCCACAATAAAATCCACAAGGTAATAATTCCAAATAGAATAAAGACACCCACCACCCACCACCACCACCATTTCTTCTCCACCTCTGCTTGTTTATTTTTCTCTTTTTTTCCTTTTTCATTTCCACGTCCTTTTCTATTTGGCCCACATTACTCTATCCCAAACGCGCCCTTACCCTTTTGTCTTCTTCCGCAGCCGCCCTTCACTGTCCTTCGATATCCCCACGCGCAAGTCATCGTGTGAACATCACTTTCAGCTTGATTAAGTCCAGCTGTGGGTTCCACTGTTTGCGTGAGAGCGTGTGGTTCAGTTGTTCTGTAATGATCTTTGAAAGTTGCACCCGACGTTTCTTGTATTTTTGTCCTCGAATTGTACTATATTTCCAAAAATGCCCCCATCCGAATTTTTGCTTGCCCAATCTCTTTTTAATAATTATTATTAAAATGGAAATCAGGCGGGATTAGTAGGTTGGATCAGTTTGATTTAGGAAAATAACTATTTAATTTTTTATATTTAATAAAATTTATTATTTAATTTATTAATTTAAAAATCAAATTAATTAGTTTCCCATTTTAGAATTTTCCAATATTTAATGATTAAAATCAATATAAAAAAAACTTTAAAAATTAAATTTTAATATAAAAAGAAAAAAACTTGAATATTATCTTTCATTATTCTGATTTCCATCAATTGAGGAAGAATATAACTTTTTTTTTACTTAATAGTATTCAATTTAATTATTAAATGTAATTGTAACATATTTATATTATAGTTATTATATATTTTATATTATATAATATAGAGGTGTCAATATATAATAATTATATTATTTTTAAAAAAATTATTATTTAATTCTTATAAATTAATTTTTTAATTTTAAAAAATATATTAAAATATCTCTAATATTTTAAAAAATCTACTAATTAATTTCTCTATTAATTTTAATCATTAAATATTATAAAAAATTTTAAAATATACTTAATATAAAGACTAATTAATAAATTTTTTTAAAAATCTAAAAAATTAATTAATAAAATTTTTAAAACTATAATCACTAAATGATAAAATATTTAATGATAAAATATGTTATAATAAATTTTTCAAAATTGATGTATTAATTAGTGAATTTTTTATATTATAATGATTAGGTAATATTTTTTTTATTTTTATACTTAATTATTTACACATATGTACTTTATAATTAATAATTATATAATAATTAATTTTTTTATTTAGAAGTGTATATTATATGTTATAATATGTAAATAGTTACTGGTTTTTAATTGAAAATGTTTTATGTTTGGAAATGTTTTCTATATTTTTTAATGAGATAAAGTTATTTTTATTATTTAATTTAAAATTTAAAAATAAAATTTATTAATAAATTTATATATAAAAACTTTAATAAAAATATTAATTATATAAAATATTTTCTTTTAAAAGAGAAAGTCATTTTTTTAAAATGATTTACTGTTTTTTTATTAAAAAAATGTTTTTTAATGTTTCAAATACTATAAAATATATATTTTTTATGAAATAAATAAAACTTTATATTAATTTTAGTTTTAGAGTTTTCTCATCCATTGATAATTAATTTATTATTACTTTTAAAATTTATTAATTATAATTTTTTCCATGAATTAATTTTTATATCATTAAATTATTTATAACTACAAGAAAATCAATAGATATAATAATATTATTATAATAATGAAACTAGTTATGTAATACCCGGCTCGAGTCCGGCATCGAAATTCCTGTAGTCCGGTGGAATCTCGGGTGTCGGAACCCTCGAGAAGGGTAATACATATGTTTTCTACCGGTATTTTCCCTTGTGTTCATGTTTTGAAGTGTTAAAAGTATTAAGTTTTGAAAGAAAAGCAACAAGGGAGCAATGCAAAGGTTCGGCCGCCGAAGGTCACTTTCGGCCGCCGAACATTGCATGGTTGCGGCTTCACGTTCGGCTGCCGAAGGTGGTCTGGCCAGCCACCTATAAAAGGGCCAAGGGTCGGTGGAAGGAGGGTATTTCTCCTCCACTTGCAGCCAGAGGTGAGTTCCAGCCTCTCCCACGTTGACTTTTATGTTTTCCATGATTTTCATCAAATCTTTCAAGAGTTTTAAGAGTTTTGGTGACTTTGGAAGGTTTTGAGCAAAATAACCAAGTTTTGAAGCTTGGAGCTTTGGAAGAGCTTTTCTTCATATCTCCACGTTAGGATCCTTCATCCTTAAGTTGTGTAAGAGGTAAGTGAAGATCCTGAGCTTCTTTGATGCTTTTGAAAGGTTTTATGAAGTTTGTATGGGTAGTATGCATGTTTAGGTTTAGGTGAGGTTTTTGGTGATTTGTGGTGTTCAAACATGTTTAAGTGTTATGTGCTATGTTTGTTTGGGGGTTTAGGGTAGGTTTAGACCCCTTTGTGCATATATATGTGTATATGCTAGTTGGGAGTAGTTGCTATGCATGTTTGTAGGTTTTTGGACAAAGTTTGCATGAAACAGAGCAGGGTTCTGCCCTTCGGGCAAAACCAGGTTCGGCCGCCGAACCCCTTGTGGAGGCAGTTTCGGCTGCCAAAGGTTGCCCCCGAAAGCGAGGCTTTCGGTTTAGAAAGAGACTTTTGGCCGCCGAAAGAGGGAGTTCGGCCGCCAAAAGTGTGTGAGTTTCGTCTCTGGATGAGACCTTCGGCCGCCGAAGGTGCCGCCGAACATGCATGAGTTTCGTCTCTGGAGTGGGGTTTCGGCCGCCGAACCTGCCGCCGAAAGTGCCCTGTCCAGCTTTCTTTTGCATGTTTTATATGATGGTTTTAGGATCGTTTAGAGGGGTTTTGGGGAGTTTCATAGAGATGTTCTTGAGTGAGTTTGGTCCCTCATTTGAGTCCATCTGTGTAGGTACGGACCAGAGGAATCAGGGAAGTCAGCAGTGAGTCCAGTGTCAGAACCTGCAGAGTCCGTTCAGCGATAGCCAGAGGTGAGTGGAACTTAACTTAATGTTTTCATATGAGAACTGAATATTTTATCATGCTTCATGCATCATGATTATGCTATAGGGTGAGTGCATTAGTGTACACAAAGATGATGCATTGCATTTATCCTTGTACTTGGCACTGCTCCTTGTACATTGTTTCTATGAGACGGCACGGACTTCATGAGGATTCATTAGCCCTCAGAGGAAAGACCTGGAACAGCCCTACGGGGACCAGACACATGGTACTCCGGTACCCCAGATGAGATAGAGGGAGTTTTGATCCGTCCGGCCGAGGTGATGTGATTATGTGTTGCATTCCATGAGAGCATGTTTTAGCACCTGTGATTTTATTACTATTCTACTCACTGGGCTATAGTAGCTCATCCCTCTCCCCTAACTCCAGTTGTGCAGGTTCAGAGGTCAGAGACAACTCAGCAGGGTACAGGAAGAGTACAGAGTAGTGTAATAGCTAGTGTGGACATGTAAATGTATAGAGCTAGTGTATATGTCCAGTGTATAGAATGGTGCTTGACTGATAAGAATTGTAATCCCTTTGTGGAGTCACATGATCAGTGTATGTATGTTTCTTTCTTGTTGTATATTTCTGAGCAAAACCAGGCTTAACATTATGAGTTTGATCCGCCTAGAGCCATGAGGAGCTCTAGTAGGGATTAGTAGAGAACATAGAGAGTGCATGCACAGGTTAAGCCTTGAAATGAAGAAAAGTCTTATGTTTTTACAGAACATGTATGATCATGTATGGGATTTCACAGGTATACAGACAGAATAGCAGGCTTACTACGGGTCCCGGCGACCTTACGTCGATCTGGATCCTAGTGCCGGTAGCAGTTCGGTTTCCGGGCTGTTACAGATTGGTATCAGAGCCCTAGGTTCACATGGTCGGACCTATAGAGAGAGAGTTGGGCTCATAGAGCGGTTTAGCAGGTCAAGCATCATAGGAAAACATGTCCACGAGGATAGAATGTTAGTCCTGTCTATATGCTGATGTGCAATGCCATGATTTCTGCATGTGCATTTTTTTTTTATGTGTTGCTTATGTGTTATGTGATTTGTTGTTTTTCCAGCAAGTGAAGATGCGAGGAACTCGTCGATCCGCGAGATTGACTGGAGTCCCACCTGCAAGTGAGGGTACAGCTGCTCGTCCACCTGCCTTGCCAAGGGCAAGATCTCACAGGTCAAGCAGGGAAGGAACGTCACAAGACCCTAGAAGGTCTTCTGATGAGAGCAGGAGAGGAGTAAGCAGAGGGGGAAGGTCAGTAGAAGAAAGAGATGTGATGGAAGAGGATCAGAGTAAAGATGTAAGCATGGGTGTAGGAAGGTCAGAAGAAGGTATGGGGGAGTCCCAAGGAGGCGCACAGGCCTCGGGGTTTGGCTATCCACCCTTTCCTCAGGGCCCAGAGTATCCGATGGGAGGCACGTCGGATTACTCCAACTTTGCCCCATATCCACCCTACATGCCATATATGCCCTATCCTTCCTTCTATCCACCATATCACATGTATCCACCCCCACCTGTTCATCCAAGTCTAGTACAGCCTGAAGTGAGGGAACCAGTTCCTCCACCACCACCTCCTGAACCAGTAGCCCCTGTTGTGGAAGCACAGCAACCCAGTTCTTCAGGGGGAAGTAAGGTGAAGATGACTGAGTACTTAAAGTTGGATGCGCCTAAATGCAATACAGGAGATGATCCCTTTGAGTATCTCAGTGCAGTCAGAATGATAACAAGTGAGTTGGGAGCAGATGATGGTAGAGCCATTGAGATGGCAGGGTTCACTTTAAAGTGCAAGAAAGCTAGAGAATGGTTCAAGAACTATGTGGACCCGAGACTTGAGAGTATGACATGGGAAGAGTTCGCCAATGAATTTGCTGGATGGGCTTTTCCTGACGGTTCCAGGGAACTAAAGGTTGTGGAGTTTGAGCAGTTGCGACAGACGGAGGAGATGAGCGTTGATGAATATACAGATAAGTTCCTAGAATTGTTGCCATATGTCGGTCAGGCATATGATACAGATCAGAAGAAGGCAAAGAGATATGCCACAAGGCTTCATCCCAGGTATTTCTCTTTGATTCTTCATGCGGAGAAGGAAAGTTTCCACTCTATTGTGGATGCTGCTAGAAAGATGGAGGCCAGTGCCATAAGTCAAGGTGTAGTCAAGGCACAGTCTACTGGTGTTAAACCAGGTTCCTCCTCACAGAGTACGGCAAGTGCGAGTAAGAAGAGATGGGAGAAATTCAAAGGAAAGAGAGGCAAGTTCTGGAACAGGCTTAAGTCGGGTCTGGGAATGAGTAGTGGCTCCAGTTCTGGCACAGATTTTCCAGTGTGTAAGAGGTGTGGCAAACAGCATAGAGGAGCTTGTCAGTTGGAATCCACCGCCTGCTATAGATGTGGGCAGGAGGGACATTATGCACGGGAATGTCCTCAGGCGACTTTGGTTGCACCATCCCAGTAGATGAGTGCGGGCAGTGTAGTACAGCCAGTAGCTTCAGTCATACCACCAAGCAGTGGCAGAGGAAGAGGAAGAGGGGCAGCCTCTTCATCAGGGATGGGTTCCCGAGGTGCAGGTCCGTCAGCCCCAGCACGGATTTTCACCCTGACTCAGCAGGAGGCAGACACTTTGAACACGGTGGTGTCAGGTAATCTCATCATTGGGTGTTCAGAGGTGTATGCTTTAATGGACCCCGGTGCTTCTCACTCTTTCATTTCTTCTAGAGCTGCAGAGAGGTTGGGTCTGATGATGTCTGAGTTAGAGTGTCCTCTATGGGTCAGTGGACCCAAATGTGATCCATCTTTGGCAGAGTCAGTCTGTCGGTTCAGTCCAGTGTGCATAGAGGGTAGATACCTTCCAGCTGACCTGGTGGTTCTAGAGTTGACAGATTTTGATGTCATTCTAGGGATGGACTGGTTATCTACGTATGCTGCTACCCTGAATTGTAGAGACAAGGTAGTCAGTGTCAGAGACCAGGATGGGTCAGAGTGTGTCTTCAGAGGAGACAGGAGAGGGACACCTAGGGGTTTGATATCAGCCCTCCAGGCTCGTAGGATGTTAAGGAAGGGGTGTTAGGGGTTCCTAGCTTATGTGAGAGAGCTAGACAGTCAGGTTAGGGAACCATCCTCAGTCCCAGTTGTTAGAGAATTCCCAGATTTGTTTCCTGAAGAGCTTCCAGGACTACCACCGGATAGGGAAATAGAGTTCGAGATTGAGTTGATGCCCAATGCCAGACCGATCTCTATTCCTCCCTACAGGATGGCACCAGCAGAGTTGCGAGAGTTGAAAGAGCAGTTACAGGATTTGGTAGCTAAGGGTTTCATCCGCCCGAGTACCTCACCCTGGGGTGCTCCAGTATTATTTGTCAGAAAGAAGGATGGACCTCTTAGACTTTGTGTCGACTACAGACAGTTGAACAAAGTCACTATCAAAAATAAGTATCCATTACCCAGGATCGATGATCTATTCGACCAACTGGCAGGAGCAGGTTGTTTTTCTAAAATAGATCTGAGATCCGGATACCACCAGTTGAAGATCAGGGAAGGAGATGTATCCAAGACTGCTTTCAGAACCAGATATGGGCATTATGAGTTCCTTGTGATGCCGTTCGGGTTGACTAACGCCCCTGCAGCATTCATGGATCTCATGAACAGGGTTTTCAGGGAGTACTTGGATCGTTTTGTGATCGTCTTTATTGATGATATCTTGGTGTACTCCAGGAATGTAGAGGAACATGCCCAGCATCTGCGGATAGTGCTTCAAACCTTGAGAGAGCATGGCTTGTATGCCAAGTTCTCCAAGTGCGAGTTCTGGCTAAGGAGCATTTCCTTTTTGGGACATGTCGTATCAGAGGAAGGCATAGCAGTAGATCCCGAAAAGGTAGAGGCAGTAGCCAACTGGCCTACACCCACTACAGTGACAGAGATCAAGAGTTTTCTGGGTTTGGCAGGCTACTGTCGGAGGTTCGTTCAGGACTTCTCGAAGATAGCTGCTCCTATGACCAGACTGACCAGAAAGAATCAGAAGTTTGTGTGGTCAGAGGAATGTGAGGAGAGTTTTGCAGAGTTGAAGAGACGGTTGACTTCAGCACCGGTGTTAGCTCTGCCGATCAGTGATGAAGATTTCACAGTGTTCTGTGATGCATCCCGAGTGGGAGTAGGTTGTGTGTTGATGCAGAATGACAGAGTGATAGCTTATGCTTCTAGACAGCTGAAGAAGCACGAGCTGAATTACCCGACACACGATCTTGAGATGGCAGTTGTTATCTTTGCACTTAAGATGTGGAGGCATTACCTTTATGGGGTAAAGTGTGAGATCTATACGGATCATAAGAGCCTGCAGCACATCTTAAGTCAGAGAGAGTTAAACTTGAGGCAGAGACGGTGGGTAGAATTGCTCAGTGATTACGATTGTAAGATCCAGTATCATCCGGGCAAGGCTAATGTTGTCGCTGATGCCTTAAGCCGAAAGTCACTTGGCAGTTTATCCCACATTGCAGTAGAGAGAAGACCGGTGGTGAAGGATTTCTACACGCTCGTGGAAGAAGGGTTACAGTTGCAGTTATCTGGTACAGGTGCTTTGATCGCACAGATGAGAGTGACACCAGTGTTTCTAGAGCAAGTGGCTCGGAAACAGCACGAAGACCCCGAGTTAGTGAAAATTGCCAGGACTGTTCAGTCTGGCAACAGTGCAGAGTTCAGATTTGATAGTGAGGGGATTCTTCGGCACGGTAAGAGGTTATGTGTACCAGATGATAGTAGTTTGAAGGCAGACATTATGAGGGAAGCTCATAATGCGAGGTATAGCGTTCACCCGGGAGCCACCAAAATGTATCAAGATCTGAGAAGGGTGTATTGGTGGCCAGCAATGAAGAGAGAAGTGGCACAGTTCGTGTCAGCCTGCGAGACATGTCAAAGGGTGAAGCTAGAGCACCAGAAGCCGGCTGGAATGCTTAACCCACTGCCGATTCCAGAATGGAAATGGGAGAACATAGCTATGGATTTTGTAGTGGGGTTACCGGCGACGTCTAACAGACTAGACTCCATATGGGTGATTGTGGATAGACTCACGAAATCTGCTCACTTCATTCCAGTCAGGAGTAACTACTCTGTGGACAAGTTGGCGCAGGCGTATGTAGACGAAATAGTAAGGTTGCATGGAGTTCCAGTGTCGATAGTATCAGATCAAGGACCTCAGTTCACCTCCAGATTTTGGCAGAGTCTGCAGCAGGAAATGGGCACAAGGTTGGATTTCAGCACTGCTTTCCATCCACAGACAGACGGGCAGTCAGAGAGGACCATCCAGACCATCGAAGATATACTGAGAATGTGTGTGTAGACTTTGGCGGTTCTTGGAGGCAGCATCTACCTCTGGTGGAGTTTGCCTACAACAACAGCCATCATGCTAGCCTAGGGATGGCCCCTTATGAAGCTCTGTATAGGAGGAAGTGCCGAACACCTGTTTGCTGGGAAGAGGTAGGAGAGAAAACTCTTGCAGGGCCAGAGTTAGTTGAGATAACCAGCAAGTTAGTGCCTATCATCAGAGAGAGGATCAGAACAGCTGTAAGCAGACAGAAAAGTTATGCAGACATCCGTAGGAAGCAGATAGAGTTCCAGGAGGGGGATATGGTATTGCTCAAGGTGTCTCCAATGAAGGGAGTGGGTCGGTTTGGAAAGAAGGGTAAACTGGCCCCACGGTACATTGGTCCCTTTGAGATCTTGCAGAAGATCGGGCCTGTGTCATATAAGCTAGATTTACCGGCTTCTATGGAAAGAATTCACCCGGTGTTCCATGTTTCTATGTTGAGGAAGTTTGTGTCAGATCCAGAAAAGGTTCTTAGTGAACCTGAGGTGGAAATCTTAAGTGATCTCACCTATGTAGAGCAGCTAGTGCGGATCCTTGACACCCAGATCAGAAAGCTGAGAAACAAGGAGATACCAATGGTGAAAGTTCTGTGGAACCACCACAACCTAGAAGAGTGCACCTGGGAGACTCGAGAGTCCATGCGCCAGCAATACCCATATCTGTTTTAAGGTTAGTTAGTGAACTTTCCCCTTTTCTATGTGTTTATGTTGTGTTAGGGACATTCGGGGACGAATGTTCTTAAGGGGGGAGAATGTAATACCCGGCTCGAGTCCGGCATCGGAATTCCTGTAGTCCGGTGGAATCTCGGGTGTCGGAACCCTCGAGAAGGGTAATACATGTGTTTTCTACCGGTATTTTCCCTTGTGTTCATGTTTTGAAGTGTTAAAAGCATTGAGTTTTGAAAGAAAAGCAACAAGGGAGCAATGCAAAGGTTCGGCCGCCGAAGGTCACTTTTGGCCGCCGAACATTGCATGGTTGCGGCTTCACGTTCGGCTGCCGAAGGTGGTCTGGCCAGCCACCTATAAAAGGGCCAAGGGTCGGTGGAAGGAGGGTATTTCTCCTCCACTTGCAGCCAGAGGTGAGTTCCAGCCTCTCCCACGTTGACTTTTATGTTTTCCATGATTTTCATCAAATCTTTCAAGAGTTTTAAGAGTTTTGGTGACTTTGGAAGGTTTTGAGCAAAAGAACCAAGTTTTGAAGCTTGGAGCTTTGGAAGAGCTTTTCTTCATATCTCCACGTTAGGATCCTTCATCCTTAAGTTGTGTAAGAGGTAAGTGAAGATCCTGAGTTTCTTTGATGCTTTTGAAAGGTTTTATGAAGTTTGTATGGGTAGTATGCATGTTTAGGTTTAGGTGAGGTTTTTGGTGATTTGTGGTGTTCAAACATGTTTAAGTGTTATGTGCTATGTTTGTTTGGGGGTTTAGGGTAGGTTTAGACCCCTTTGTGCATATATATGTGTATATGCTAGTTGGGAGTAGTTGCTATTCATGTTTGTAGGTTTTTGGACAAAGTTTGCATGAAACAGAGCAGGGTTCTGCCCTTCGGGCAAAACCAGGTTCGGCCGCCGAAGGAAGGTTCGGTCGCCGAAGGAAGGTTCGGCCGCCGAACCCCTTGTGGAGGCAGTTTCGGCTGCCAAAGGTTGCCCCCGAAGCGAGGCTTTCGGTTTAGAAAGAGACTTTCGGCCGCCGAAAGAGGGAGTTCGGCCGCCGAAAGTGTGTGAGTTTCGTCTCTGGACGAGACCTTCGGCAGCTGAAGGTGCCGCCAAACATGCATGAGTTTCGTCTCTGGAGTGGGGTTTCGGCCGCCGAACCTACCGCCGAAAGTGCCCTGTCCAGCTTTCTTTTGCATGTTTTATGTGATGGTTTTAGGATCGTTTAGAGGGGTTTTGGGGAGTTTCTTAGAGATGTTCTTGAGTGAGTTTGGTTCCTCATTTGAGTCCACCTGTGTAGGTACGGACCAGAGGAATCAGGGAAGTCAGCAGTGAGTCCAGTGTCAGAACCTGCAGAGTCCGTTCAGCGATAGCCAGAGGTGAGTGGAACTTAACTTAATGTTTTCATATGAGAACTGAATATTTTATCATGCTTCATGCATCATGATTATGCTATAGGGTGAGTGCATTAGTGTACACAAAGATGATGCATTGCATTTATCCTTGTACTTGGCACTGCTCCTTGTACATTGTTTCTATGAGACGGCACGGATTTCGTGAGGATTCATTAGCCCTCAGAGGAAAGACCTGGAACAGCCCTACGGGGACCAGGCACATGGTACTCCGGTACCCCAGATGAGATAGAGGGAGTTTTGATCCGTCCGGCCGAGGTGATGTGATTATGTGTTGCATTCCATGAGAGAATGTTTTAGCACCTGTGATTTTATTACTATTCTACTCACTGGGCTATAGTAGCTCATCCCTCTCCCCTAACTCCAGTTGTGCAGGTTCAGAGGTCAGAGACAACTCAGCAGGGTACAGAAAGAGTACAGAGTAGTGTAATAGCTAGTGTGGACATGTAAATGTATAGAGCTAGTGTATATGTCCAGTGTATAGAATGGTGCTTGACTGATAAGAATTGTAATCCCTTTGTGGAGTCACATGATCAGTGTATGTATGTTTCTTTCTTGTTGTATATTTCTGAGCAAAACCAGGCTTAACATTATGAGTTTGATCCGCCTAGAGCCATGAGGAGCTCTAGTAGGGATTAGTAGAAAACATAGAGAGTGCATGCACAGGTTAAGCCTTGAAATGAAGAAAAGTCTTATGTTTTTACAGAACATGTATGATCATGTATGGGATTTCACAGGTATACAAACAGGATAGCAGGCTTACTACGGGTCCCGGCGACCTTACGTCGATCTGGATCCTAGTGCCGGTAGCAGTTCGGTTTCCGGGCTGTTACAAGTTATAATTTTAGTTTTATATGATAAATGTAAATACATAAAAAAAAAAATTACATTTAAAAAAATATTCTTAAATCTTACCCATTATACAGTCAGCATAATTGCATTTCAATTTTAATAATTAAATGAATAAATAATATGATATACTATTATTACTGGTATAAAACACCAATAATTAAATATTCTCTTCATTTTATAATTTTTATTTTTTTATTATTTTAAAATTATTGTTCACTTTTTTATTTTTAAATTATAATACCATATAAATTGATTATTATAATTTTATTTGATTTTATCTTATTATTAATAAATTTTTCAAAAATATCTTAATATTTAATAAATTTTAATGTATTTGAAATGAATATAATTAAAAAATTAATAAAAAAATAGTATAATTTTCAAAGACTTTGCTGGAATTGATAATTAATTATTAACTACTAATTATTAAAAATAATTATTAATTATATTCATTCTAAATATATTAAGTTTTATTAAATATTCTAAAATATTTTTTAAAAATAAAATAAAATTCAATAGAGTTATAATAATTCATTTACATGTTATTATAGTTTAAGAAATAAAAGTGGACAGTAATTTTATAATAATTAAATAATAAAAAGATTAATAAAAATTATAAGACGAAAAAAGTATTTAATGTGACAAAAAAAGTTAGGAACTATCATGTAAGACAATATCACATGGTAATGATTTAATAAATTTATACGTGATTTCATTTATAAAAAAGAAAACTCAAATATCATAACAGTCAATTTTTCATCAAGACTCTATTACTGTTAACGGTTATAATCTAACAGGTCCCATTATACCTATAATTATGAGATTTTTTATCCACTTACTAATAACAGTTAAATTTTTAGAAAATCTGATAATTTAATAAGTCCCATTATACGTATAATCATGAGATTCTTTATCCACTTATTAATATTAATTTATTTTTTAGAAAATCTAATAATCAACCTCTTTTTCGTAAAATATAAAAGCTAATGTGCATAAAAATTAAGTTTGACATAATCATTTTAAATAAAAAATAATTTATTATATTCGCTCATTTTATTATTAATTTGAGCATCGAAATAACTATTTATAAATGTTAAATACCTCGCTTTCTTCTTTCACAAATTGGCCTATTCCCACAGTATTAATTATATTGGTGAGCTAAAACAAACATTTAACAAAATTCATAAATATTTTATTTATAAATTAATTTTATTTACACTTTCAAAAGCAGTCCAGTTATGAAAATATTATAATAATATGTGTTATTAAATTGACATATTATCTACTAAGTGTTTGTTTTTATAGTGTAAACACATTTGCAAAATGATACTTTAATGATAAAAATTTAATGCCATATTAATTTTTTTAAAATTTATTTTTAGTTTTTTTAAATAACTTGTTGAATTGCTTTATAAATTTAATCAAAATTTACTTGTCAACAAAAACTAATAGATTATGTAAAATAAATGAACCAAAACAAGTGAACTATATTTCTGCAAAGAGTATCTTGATTAGTTTTAAATTTATTTTTAAATTATAAAAAAATAAATGAGAACTTAAATTCAAATAATTTTATTTATTTATTTTGAGATATTTATTTTTATATGTCTTATTAATAATTTTATATAATTTAAAAATTACTCATGCTTTATTATAAAAATTAATTAATAAATCAAGATAATATTTTTTTTAATGAAAAATCGTCTATTTGTTGGAGTCCGATCACCAAATTAAGTAAATTTCAGTTCGAAAAACTCTTATTTGCTAAATATTTAATCAAGTAATTTTACATATAAAAATAATATACACGTTTAGCACGTAACACAATGTGTTATTTTATTAAAATAATTATTTAATTTAATTTTTTGAAATAATTATTTTATAATCTTATAGTATAAGAAAATCAAAGATTAAATCTTAATATTTATCTTCTCGGTGTCTATATAAATTAGAAATTACTCTGTTAAGAAATAAAGTGATTTCACATAATTTTTTAATTCTATTTTGTATAAGATAATACTACTTTTTAAAACTAGTTAACTACAATAAATTTATCAATTTTAAAAAGTTAAAGAGTCTTAATGCGAAAAAAAATAAAAACATGTAATGGTTTTATTAATATTATAAAATTTTAACTATAAATAGCATGGATAAAGTTAGTCATTTAATATTTTATATTTAAAATTTGTGGTTTTTAATTAATATTATAAAATTTTATACCAAAAATTATGATGTTGAAGCCAAATATAATAATTCAACACCATTTACACTCATCTCACAGTATTTTTATAAAATAATAATTTTTTTTATAAAGCATTTAATTATGAAAAATGGTTAAATTAATTAAAAATGCTTCACAATCAAAAGAAACATATAAAATTTAATATTTTAAAATTCAAAAAATAGAGTTTTACAATATACGTATAGGATTTTATAATATGTGTATAAGTTTGACCTATAAAAATTATTTCTCTTATCCTTTTATCTTCTAATGACACATAACTGTTACCTTACTACGGTACTATTTATCTCTATCATTCAAGTCGAACGAGTTAGAGCATTCTCCATGCTAAACTGCTGTTTAATTCTTTTGGATACACATATTGACAGGATTGCAAGGTAATCGGGCTCGCTTTCCTTTCCTTCTGCTGCATTACCGAACTAAGTTTTCCTTGAATACGTCAGTCCGGTCCACTTCACCTTACAGCGCGATATTGACCGATTTACTTGCGTGTGGCTTGATGGGATTTGAAATCATATCATTCTCTAGATTCGATCTCACTCTATGGTGAGAGAAGCCTGATGGTCATCATTATTTATTTATTAAAATTTTTAATTATAAAATCAATTTTATAATTGGAATATGCTATCAAATAAATTAAAGTAGGAGGTAAATATCAGAATAGTATATTGATTAAATTTATAGAAAATACCAAAAAATCAGGGGCTAAGCTAATTGAGCAGGAAAATGTGGTTTGTCGTTTTGTTTGTTGTTTAGTATTGTCGTTTTGAGTGTTGTTTAGGAGGGTGTGCAGTCATGATTGGAGTATGCTATACTAATTGAATTTTTTATATAGTTTTGTTTGATTTTTTAATGTGTAATTCTCATTATTTCATTTTTTATTATTCTATTTTATTTAGATATATTAATTATAATTATAATATAAGTTTTAGAAAATTATAAATGCAAAAAGAAATTAATTGGATATAATTTTTTTTAGTTGGATTTGAAACTCCAAGACAAGAATCCTTAGCCTTGGACCTACAGCTAGCAAGCTACTCTATGAGAAAATCACATGTCGCTAAACGACGGCGTTACTGACGAAGATTAATCTTACCAAAGACTCCTCTAGTCCCAAAACATTAATTATTTATTAATGGTTAATGTTTAATTTTACTAACCCAGAAAGTTCAATATATTAATTTATGGATACATGGCTAAATTGTAATTTCAGAAAAAATATATTATTTATGATGTATAATTATAGGAGGCCAGCGAAGCCAACTCTGAAATCGTCAAACCTCAGAAGAACAATTTTCTTTTCTAATTGTAGAAAGAGGCGCAAGAAGTTAGTCACCTCAACTAAGCGGATCCTTTGTCAGCTTTCAGGCGGCCGGCAACTCTGTGAAAAGCCTCATCAATGATGAATCCCATTACAATGGCTAAGCTTGCTTTATTAAATCTCCATGAGCCAAAGCCAAATAAAAACCGAATCAACGTTCAAAATCTGAATCGAATTAACATCAATCAAAACAAAAGTAATCAAAATCGAACTTCAATCAAGCCATAACTATAGCTGCAAGTTGATCTTTCTGGAGCATTTGAAAAATTCAGAATGAACTTGGTGTCCTTCCAAGTCCTCCCCTGTAGCTCCTGCTGCTGCCCTTATAATGTCCTCTGTTAATGTAAAGTTTTCCGGTAAATGAATTATACCAAAAGGAGGGAAATTTTTTCCCAATATGCAAAACTAAGATTCAGAAAAAGAAAGAAATATGATTGTGGCCTAAAATACCATACCTTAGTGTTCAGAAATGATATTCTCCAATCATATGAAGCCATGTTTTTTCCTCATATCCGAAGCGACCCAAATTAGCAATTCAAATTGCCCATACAAAATAATCAGCTGCCACAAGTCCAGATTAGGGGTGATGAATTTCTCGGTTTTGGTTTAAAATTGAATCTAACTAAATCAAAATTTTAGTATTTATAAAATTTAAATCGAATTAATTTTAATCAAAAATAGAATCGAATCGAATCGAATCAATCTGATTGGTTTAAATTTTTAATAATTTTTTATTTTTTACATTTTATTTTTATTTTTAATATTTTAAAATTTAATTGAAATATTTTAACATTAATATAATCTAATCTTTCTATATCATTGAAAATAATATATTATTATCACTAATTAATTCGATTCATTTTTTTAAGATTAAAATCAAATTGAACTGAAATAATTGAAATTTTTAAAATAAAAAATCAAACAGAATCAAAATGATTAAAGAACTAAACTAAAATTTTAAATTAGTTCAATTTGATCAATTTTTTTAATTTGAACTGAATAATAATCCTTCTAATCCAAGCCTGACTCTTATGCCAGGAGTGTCCAATCCAATTTCATTGTCGAGTAACATATATTCAACCCAGCATAATGTTCTGAATGAAAATAAGGAGAAACAAGAGGGGAAAAAACAAGCTTGAAATAGTCAAATCCACCACCCTTAATGTCCAATCTCATAATCAACATAATTGGGAATCTTGGCAAGAAATATTAGGAATGGACACAATTAAACATATCAGAAATGAATCTTTCAAGCTTGAATCAATTGGATCGCTTAACACAAAATAGGAACAAGGAACCACATCAATCAAATCAAATTACAGTGCCTCGCCATCTCTAATTTTTAATATAGTTTTTTGAGTTGAATTGTGATTTGACTGTGAAAAGTTTTGTTAGTAATCAGAAACAATATTTTATAAGATATGTGGTGGTAGTAGATATATTTGCTACATATTGCGGCATAGAATTATGCGATTTTCCAGCAAAAAAATAGTTTTAGAATTTGAGAGGTTCGAGAAATTTTATCTTTTTTTTTTTTTTATTATAGTGAAAATTTTAGCTCTATTTTAATTGTGGACATATATTTTTTAAGTTAAATTATGTGTCCATTTCTTTTTATTTTTATGTGTTTAAATTTATATAACTCATTTGAAATTTAATTTTAAAAAAGAGTGTCTAAAATATTTAGGAATATATTATTAATCGAGGAGCGAGTCAACCATAGATATTTAATCAATAAGCTAAGAAGCTGAAGATTCATAATCAATTTTAATGGTCCTTCAAAAAGATGAAAGAAGATATATCTAATTATAATTGTTCAAGTATCGGTATACAATTATCCAAAATAAAAAAATCCAACTTTAACAGAATATCAAAAAATTTAAATTATATATAATAGTTAGTATGAAACTATTAAATAATTTGTATTAATCATTTTAGATAAGTGGAAAGTGAATTCAAAATTATTCGGATCAATTTGAATCGGACTGTTTCAATTGGTATTAGAGTTAATGGAACTCTCATATCAATAAAGTACGAAAAAAAATCTAAATTGTATATAATAATTAACATAAAACTATTAAATAATTTAAATTAATCATTTTATATCAGGTAGAGAGTTGAGCGATCTGGACTATTTTTTAGTATAATTCTGAAACTAAAATTACTGCTCAAACAACGTTAGCATAGAATTAGATTCACTTTCCTCACCGAATTGTTAATACAAACCCTCCTGTCACCTTTTTAACACAGAATTAGATTCTAATTGCACGCCATCGTGAAAAACAAGTTTAAATATTTAACATATGCTTGAATTGGTCACCACTATCTGTTTCAGTGCATCCCTCTGTTCACTACTTCATAAAACGGATTTAAAATCATAAACTTTTAACAGGCTTTGTCACACACTGAAAACTTCTCGATTGTCAACAACAACAGCAGATGAGCTCCCATGGATTATAATCTTATGGTCAGACACATTTCTTCTTCACTGTCCCGTCTGCTTACAGTAAATAATAAAAATGCAGATGCACCCACCAAAAATTTCTATTTTAAAATGGAACTAGCGCAGTACTAACGAAGCGACCTTATCCAACTACAGAATTTTCACGGGCCGTGTTAGCTTGAGAGAAAGATTAAAAAGGCCCATAACATTGAGGGTGATTAATGTTATGGTCTCTTAGATTTAATAAAATTTATAATTTAATTTTTATTTATTTAACATTAAATAATTTAATTTATAAATTTTTATTTTATTAATAAAATAATTTTTATTTAATTTCACGCTAATCAGTTGTTAATTGAAAAAGTCAACTCACATTATTGTATCTTTTATATTTTTGAAGGTAAACATTTTATCTTATAAAAAAAATTCAGAAAAATAACATATTTATAATTTACTTAAATAATGTATTGATTTATATTAATGCGGATCTAACTCGATTTATCAAAGTAAAAATATTACGTTTTATTAAATAATGAAATTATTATTAATAACATAAAATTTAAATTAAATACTAAAATATAATTTGAATTTTTATTTGAAAAAAACAATTCATGGGGAATTTTATTAAAAAAAAATAACATTAAATATCATAGTACTAAGTTATATATTAATCATAATGTGAGAAAAGAAAGTGGTGGATAATATTTTAAAATAATTAAAAATAAAAAAATATAGTATGGGTGGAGTATTAAACATAATTAATTTTATATTAATAATATAAAAATTATACTTCCTCCGTTCTCTTTTTCCAGAAAAACTATACACATAGCGTGTTTTATTTAAATATTGAATTTTACTTTATGCGGAGAACTTGAGAAGCGTAAAAGGAAAAAAAAATTTGAAAGATCCCCTAAATTAACATTGTTAATTTATTTGACCAAATATGATAAATCAAATAGCGGCAAACAAGTAATTTAGGTATTTATTGAGCTAATACAACCAAAACTACAGTTAAGAAAGTAGTATGTCTATGTGTTTTTCCATTGTATATACTACTATTAATTATTATGCTCATATCTTTTCATTTATTCATGTAATTATGTTCTATTGGTGAATTGATAAATTGAGGTGATCCTACACATGAATCATTCAAAGTGAATTTTAAGTTGTCACCACAAAATATGATTATATGACAAGTGTTTGATAAGCGAATGTGTGGTCCCGCTCAAGAACAAGGGAGGGCAAGTATTCACATGAAGTTACTATTAGCAGACACAATTCAGCGGACTCCCGTTACGCCTATAATAACGGGATCAGCGACCAGATAAACCGCTGAGATCCCATATCAAATAGTCGGCCACATCATCGATACTATATTTAATCCCGTCCTCTTACAGTATAAAATACAATGATCATAAAAACAAAGATATATAATTCTCTTACACTCGCCCTATTCCCCAATTTACTGACTTGAGCTTCAGAGTGACTACCGTGTGGACCCACTACCTCACGTTTTCTTTTTTGTAGGATTGACCAATCACAATGCAGCTCTATTTTTTGATTACATTATTTGGTTCTATTGCTGAAAAATCCATTGAATCATTTCTGTTCATTTGGATTAAAGCCAAAAAATTCTTATTCCTTTTCTCTTGGAAAGAAATCTATCTCTTTTTTTTTTTTTCGAAATGACCATGCTACCAAGGTTGTTACCAATAAGAGCACTATCATTTATTCCACCCCTAGCAGTGGACAAAACACACCCTCAATAGTTAATGAAGCGCAGATCGCAACAACCTGGATAATGAGCAAATGATTCCATACATCTAAAAGTTGTAGGTGTAATACCCGGTTAGACCCCAGCATCGGAATTCTTACTTTCGGGCGGAATCTCCGTTGGAATATGGAATTCTAGGATGTCGGAGCTTCCTAGAAGGGTAAAAGAAAGGTTTTCCAAAATGTTTTTACATGTTTTTATTATTTTGATCAAGAAAATTTGAGTTTTGAAAAGAAAAGACCAAGGAGGGAAATGCCAGGTTCGGCCGCCGAACCTCACTTTCGGCCGCCGAAGGTGGCTTCCTTTCGTTGCCACCGAAGCCCAAGTTCGGCTTCCGAACGTGGTGGTGCTGTGGAAACAGCTTTGGCCGCTGAAGGTGGTTGACCGGCCACCTATAAAAGGGTCCCTTGTCCGGAATGGAGGTGAGTTTTCTCTCTCTTTTCGGGCATAGGTGAGTTTTTGTCCTCCTTTGGTTGATTTCATGTATTTCTTCAAAGTTTAGCAAGTTTTAAGTAGCTTTTAATTTGGTTTTGAAGATTTTGAGCTAAGAAGCAAAGTTTTGAGGCTTGGAGACTTCGGATTTGTTTTCCTTCGCATCTTCGAGTTTGGACCATCAATCCTCTCGATCTTCAAGAGGTAAGCATGGATCCTCACCTCCCCTTATGTTTTAAGTAGGTTTTGAAGGGTTTAAGGGAGTTTTATGCATGTTGTAGAGTTGAATCTAGAGGTTAAGGCTTATGTTGATCATAAGCTATATGTGTTGTTTTGATATTGTTTGTTGGGGTTTAAGCTAGTTTTAAGCCCCTATATGCATGAATAAGGGTATATGCATGTGTTTGAGAGGTTGGATGTTAGTTGTGAGTGTTTGGAAGGGTTTTGGAGGCTGAAAACTTGAGGTTGAATCAGGTTCTGCCTTCCTGGAGAAGCAAGGTTCGGCTGCCGAAGCAAGGTTCGGCCGCCGAACCCCTTGAGGAGGCTGTTTTGGCTGCCTAAACTCGCCCCCGAAAGTTTGGACTTTCGGCTCTAGAGTGGAGTTTCCGGCCGCCGAACATGCCGCCTAAGGTAGGTGACTTTCGTCTCTGGAAGCACTTTCGGCCGCCGAACCCTGCCCCCGAAAGTGCCTGACTTTCGGCTCTGGAGGGACTTTCGGCCGCCGAACCTGCTGCTAAAAATCCCTGTCCAGCCTTCCTTTGCATGTTTTTTCATGCATGTTTGAGATGTTTTAGGGGGTTTTTGGGGAGATGTTTAGAGTTATGTTAGAGTATGTTTGGTCCCTCACTTGAGTCCACCATTGTAGGATCGTACCCGAGGAACCAAGGAGGCCCACAGAGTTAACTGGTTCAGAGGTATTCCAGCATCTACTAGAGGTGAGTAGAACTGAACTATGTTTTTAAATAAATGAAAGGTTTTAGCATGAAACATGCATCATGAGTGCCATGTATATATTAGGTTGTATTGCATTAGTATTCACGAATATGACGCAATGCATTATTTCTTGTCGGTGTGGATGGACAACAGGACGACCCTTTAGCCCTCTAGTTATTATTTCTTGTAACAGAAGTCCTGAGGAGCTCCTTTGAGAGCCGGGCACAGAGCTTATTGTATGTAACAGAAGGCCTGAGGAGCTCCACCGAGGGCCGGGCATAGAGTAGAGGGATTTTTGAGTCAGTCCATCCGTGATGTGATTTGCTTGTGATGTGAGGCATTTCATGGAAGCATGATTTATAAATGAGTTTTATTATTGCTCTACTCACTGGGCTCTAGTAGCTCACCCTTCTCCCTAACCCCCAGGTTTGCAAGGCCAGAGATAGCTCGGAATAGCAGCAAGAGTAAAGTCTATGTAATATTACAGTAGTGGACATGTATTGTAAAAAGGATGTAATGTTATGTAATGTATATTGAGGATAGAATTGTGCTTGGCCCTAGAGTATGGTTGATCCCTTTTTGCATGATCAGTATATTATTATGTTTTATAATGATATGTATTGGGAACCAAGTTTAATATGTAATGTTGACCCAACTAGAGCATTTGATGAGGGCTCTAGTATCGGGTTTTATGTTTACAGAGATAGTGCATGCACAGGATTAAGCTTGGTAGATGAAAAGTTTCAAATTTTTATAGAAATTGGTGATCATGTATGGGATTTATCAGGTATATAGGATGCATAGTAGGCTTGCTACGGGTTCCGGCGACCTTAAGTCGATCTGAATCCTAGCGCCGGTAGCGGTCCGGTCCCCGGGTCGTTACAGTAGGCTACTCTCGAGAAATACAAGACTCGAAGGGAGCATAGGTCACGACTCTTAGGGGAAGGGAGAAAACCTCCATTAATATCCCGAGGACTCAAACAGTAGCGATGAAGAGGCTGTCCAAAGGAAAGGCCAAATTAGAAGAAGATGAATCAAATGATGCTTCGAAAGGTGTAGACTGGAAGCTGGTACAGACTATTCAAAGGTATCAGAAGGAGCAAGAGGAGGACTTTGGCTTGGGTGGTGTCTCGCCCCTTTCAAAAGAAATCTTAGCGAAAACATTCATGATCTTTAAGATGACAATGTAGCTTTAGGATGTTAACAACTTTGTGTTGTGTCGAGTGTTTTCGTCAACACTCACAGGTTTGGCTCAGAAATGGTACCAACATCTGAGCTCAGATTTAATTCAGAACTTTACACAGTTTGCTTCATTATTTAAATCCACATTCAAACCCCGGCCGCTACATGTCAACAATTGATGGAAAAATCCCAGAAGTATGTCAGACTTGATGATGAAGTCTAAGTACTAAAGAGGGGGAACCAAAAGTCAGAGAGGCATGGATATGAAGGAGACCACAAAAGTTACCTCGTCACCTGAAGGAGGGATGACCAAGGTAAGTATAAGAATTATACTCCATTAAATGACTCACGAACACGTATTCTGATGTGAATCAGAAAAAATGATAATGAGATCAAGTGGCCGCCCAAGCTCAATCTCGAGAAAGCGAAAAGACGAGACACGACCAAGTACTGTCGTTTTCACGAAAATCACGGTCATAGAATGAAGGAGTGCCAGTAGCTGAAAGATGAGACCGAGAGGCTGATAAGGGACAACACTCTTTGAAAGTTCATTAAGAAGAGTAGGGAAGAGAGGAGACCTGAACTCGATACAACAACTCTTAAAACCACTCATGACAGGAAGCCTGTAGGGATTATTTATGTAATTGCAGAAAGACTTAGCAATGATCTGGAAAAATAAGCAAACTATAGGAGATGTAATAACTGGTCTATTAAGCTCACCAAAAACTAAAAAGGATTATTTAAGGTCTTGAAAGTTATTCGGCCGTGGTCTTATAGGCTGACCAAATTAGATGACCGAGTCATGTAATGTTTGTAACTTGAGAAAATTATATTAATAACAGTTAATGAGATATTTTTTCATATGTTGTGTTCTTCAGTGACAAGAAACGATGAGGTTTCCTTCTTCAAAAAAGATAAGGAGAAGCCACAAGATGGGTTCTGCCATGCCACAATCCGGGCGTTGGTCCCACTAATCAAAGCCACAAGACAGGTTCCACCAGGTCAGGTCACAAGGTGGTTTTTGCCAAACCATAATCCGAGCATTAGTCCCACTAATCAAGACCACAAGGCGGTTTCTGCCAGACTAGGTCACAAGGCAGGTTTCGCCAAACCACAATATAAGTGTTGGTCTCGCTAATCAAGGGCACAAAATGGGTTTCAACAAACCATAATTTGGGCATTGGACCATGGAAACAAAGGCATTTGTGCCAGGCCACAAGGTGTGTTCCGCCAGACTAAAAGATCGGGCATTGGTCCAATATAAATTTTTGAGGCATTTGAGGCCTATGCGACAAAAAGTTTCTAAGACATTTTATGCTTAGACCTCAATGCGAGTATACGCCAGGCCGACCAACCGAGTATTAGTCCCGCTTCACAAGAAATTTCTTGGGCATTTTATACTTAAGTCATAAGGCGGGAGATGATCCCATTAATAAAGGCATTCATGCCAGGCTACAAGGTGGGTTCCACCAGGCCAGAAGGTTAAGTTTTAGTCCTATGTAAATGCTTATAAGGCATTATGCCCGGAGTGTAAGGTGGAAATCTGCTAGGCCATATATCCAAGTGTTGGTCCCATTTTACAAAAAGGACGAGTTATTTTATGGTTAGCATTCCCTACATCTATTACATTTTCTACGAGAACTTGGTCGATATCATCAATCCTTCCCTCCTCGTACTCGCTCTCTTCCTCCTCTAGAAGGAAGTCATCTATCCAAGCAAAGTCCTCCAAAGGAAACCACTTCACTAGTTTCTTCTTTATTGATTTTTGGCCTTCGATGAACATTTCTCCATTCCAGACCACCGTCTCTTGAAGCTTGGCCTCTAATTCAGTAATTCTATAAGAGGCGGCTCAATTCTCCTCAACCTGAGACTGCAACTCTTGAACTTAGTATTGAAGCATGGCCACTTGATCCTCAGCACTCTTTGCGTGATTCTCAAGGGCAAGTTTGGAAGCATTGGCCTCACCCAAGTCTCCCTAGAGTTTGTATACTGACTCTAGAGTCTCTTTCGTGATGCCTTCCACCTCGACAACCCAAGTCTTCAGCCTGAAGCACTCCTTTACCAAGAGTCTCTTGTCCATTTATTGAGCACCAAACTCCCACCTTAGGACCTTATTACGCTCTTTGGCCATATAAGTACAAAGGGCACTCTCCAGGGCTGAATGCATGACGTTGTCAAAAAGCTCATTAGTCTCAACCTCGTTTAAGCGACAATAGTCTCCGAGCCTTAGAGCATTCTTGGTTAATAGGGCGACCATGCTGGGATCTTCAAGGAGAGAGGGTGTTTGGGTTAGCACCAGTGCCAACCATTGAATGCTAGGAGGCCATGATGAATCAATCCTTACGTTCGCAGGAATGGGCTCCATAGAAGTGGGGATTGCAGCAGAAGGCTCAAAAATTGGGACAGATGCAGAGGCACCCAGTGCAGAAGACTTAGGCTGTGAGTAAGCCGACTCTTATACTGTAAGTTGAGGAGGAGGAGGAAGCATGATTACTTTTTCTACTCTGCGAGCACATTTGGGAATGGGATCGGTTGCCTCAGCAATAGCTTTGCTTTTGTGGGCAACACGCGCCGCTTTAACAAATTTGCTTCTCGATCCAGCCATATCTGCGTAAATTGAAAAGTAAGTAAGTCAATTTGAAATCTAAAAGAAGGCAAAAAGAAAAATATCATAATCTCTAGTCAGGAAAGGGCTCTTCCCAAGGTTGGGAAGGCTGGACCGGTGAGCATTTCAAGTCTGACTCACGTGGAGACTCTACCAAGACAAAACAACATTTCTCACCGCCTCGGTAATGTCCGTTTTCTGAGGGAACTTAGCCATCGTCAAGAGAAAGGCTACAACCTCATCCTCATTCCTCCTCGGTTGGACCACATCCTTCTTCAGCTTCATCCACAGGTTCCAGCTCATTCAGAGGTGCCAAAACCCCCAGACGATTGGTGACAAAGGATAAAAAACTTGTCCTTCCACTACTTTAATGAAGAAGGTATTCGGTCAAATATCGTCTAGCGTTTTCGCCCGCTAAAAAATCAGAACTCTTCAATTCTCTAAGTACTTAGCTGGTATAGTTAGGAGAAGAGATCCATGCTTGGCTGTTGTTATTAGAATAAACAAATCGGAAGGCCACCAGAATTCTCCAGCAGTTAGGATGCAGTTGGGCAATTGAAAGTTTTTAAAACCAGAGGACCGCAGTGAAAAATGGGTCCATGGGGAACTGAAGACCCGCCTTCAGCTGCTCTTCATAAACTATGATAGTATCCTCTGCAGGGATTTGGTAATCTGCGTGAAAGCCCGAGGAAAGGTCGAAGATATGGAAGGTTTCCCAAGAAATTTGATATTTATCATGAAGACGG
Organism: Manihot esculenta; assembly: GCF_001659605.2. Lineage (NCBI taxonomy): Eukaryota > Viridiplantae > Streptophyta > Magnoliopsida > Malpighiales > Euphorbiaceae > Manihot > Manihot esculenta. The sequence continues at coordinate 30,352,981 of NC_035176.2, read as the reverse complement.
TCTACATCTTGCTCTGATAGGATGGATGAGATGTTGCTAATTAAGCTACCTTCACTTTCTTGATCCACTCTCAGCAGAACGATAGGAGCAAGGGCACGGATAGGGCCATCGAAGAAGGAGCTTGAGATGGAACTTCCATCGGGAGTAAGAGAAGAAGAGGAAGAGGAAGTATTCCTATTCATCTTAAAAGGAAATGAAAAACAGAAATTACCAGGAAAGCAATGGAGTATAAACGAGAAAAAAAGGAGCGACCGAGACTTTTCAGAAGCAAAGGTTACAATTGTGAGTAAAAGTGATATCTAGAGAATAAGAAGGACTCTTATAAAACAGTTTTGATGGTAGACTTTAAATGCGGCTGGAGAAACAGAGCAGCCATCATTGAAAAGTTAGGTAGGTAAAACAGTGTGAGCAGGGAAAGGCCAATAGGTAGGCAAAACAATGTGAGCAGGGAAAGGGCAATCTCAATGGGCATGTGTCCCAAATCATAAGAACAATTGTTCGCTTCAAATATGAAGAATCGAAGACCAGCAGAAGGACCTCTTATGCTATACAAGAATCGCCCAAAGTGAGTCCTGAACTGTCACCACAAAATAGGGCCACATAGTAAGGATCTGATAAGTGGATATGCGGTCCTGCCTAAGGAAAAGAAGACTCAAACACTGTTACGTCCGGTCTTGCATCAAGACTTGCCCTCCTTTGAAGAGGTCGAATCTTTACATGAAGTTTTCGTTAGCAAGCACAATCCAGCAGACTTCCATTACGTCTGTAATTATGAGATCACCGACCAGATAAATCGGCTAGATCCCTTATCAAATAGCCGGCCACATCATCACCGAATATTATAATATGTTGTATTTAATCACGTCCTCTTACAATATAAAATCTAGCGATCATAGAGGCAAAGGTATACAATTCTCTTGCACTACTATACTTGAGTTCGAAACAGTTTCTTATATTCGCATTATTTTTCAGTTTACTAATTTGAGTATCAAAATAATTATCGTGGGTATTTATCCCCTCATGTCCTCTTTGTTATAAAATTGACCAATCATAACACAATTCTATTTTTCTAGTATATCACGATATATGTTAAAAAATATGATGACAAAAAAGAAAGCATACTAATCGTATTATATTGTATTTAAACATTCAATGTATCCACTGAATTAAAAAATCATGCACGTTTTGTTTTTTCAATTGATGCCAATGTTTATATCTTAATATTGTAAAAAAATGCCAGCATACTCTTAAATTTAGATTGATAAAACATAATTTTAAAAATAAAATGAACCCTATTTTATAAATTGGCTTTATACTCTAATTTCTTTAGTGCAATTTGTTTAAAACAGGCAAGTAATGCAAATTGCTCCAACTTGGAATTTTTGTGACAGAACATTTTGGCGCTCTTTGCAATTTTACTCAATAAATGCACTTAGATTATTCATATTACATGATTTGGCTTTCCTTATTTATTTCATCATTAAATATTGATTCAAGATAAAATAAGTATACATTGAAGAAAATATATAATTTAACTATTACCTTGATTATTGTGCTAATTTTAGTTTTTTATATAAAGAGAAGAAAGTTTTTTTTTTTATATAATATTAATCGATTCTAAAGCGTGCATGGTTTGAAATATGAAAATTGAAAAAACAAGCTATAACATGTATTTAATTTAGAGCAGTATTTTTTTTTTTTTATCAGAGTCAGAACACACAGATTCAACCCATTGAAATAATGTAAAATTGGGCATTTCAAATGCCGTATCGCAATTAATCCTCACTCCTATTTTAAACTCCACCAATTTCCTCAAACTAAGGGCATCCATCGCTGCCCCTGTCCCTGTCCCTGTCCCTGTCCCTCATGCTCGCCAATCACAATGCTCAATCTACCTTAAATTCGCCCTCTTTCAATTGCTCAGATACAGTTGCTCTCCTAGTATTCGGACATAACGAATTTTAGTATGCTCCGGCCTTCTAAGGTTCTTAAAAAAGGGGGCCCGTCATGTGGGCCAAAAGTCCACTAAATATCTCCCCGGACCATACGACGAGGGAATCTTAAAGCTTTGCTTCACCACCCAACATTTGATTAGGCATCCAAAGAAGACTCACCACCGCACTAAGCAAAGCATGGCGAGCTACAGGTCGCTCGACTATTACAACCGCGGGTGTTGTTTTCGCGCCTATTACAACCGGTAACCATCCGGTTCCAGGTACCCTTGTAAAGCAGGCTCAACAACAGTTCACCCAAATCAACACTACTATCTCCATTATAGGGATCAGCCACCATCAAAGCTAAGCTGATAAGCGAAAAAAATTATACTCTTCTTTCCCATTTTGATCCTTCTGCGCTCTTCTCTGTTGCCGGCCGGACTATCCAATGCAATCCTTCTCCGCCATTAACTCCGATGAGGTGCTTTTTATACCTATTTTGTTTTCTCTTTCTTTTAGTTTTTCTCCTCTTGCTAATAATCATAATTTAAGGAAAAACTGTATAATCAACCTCTTGTGTTTGTTTGTTCATGTAATTCACAGAATTTTGAGCAGAGAATCTCTGATCGTTTTATCTGAAGTGTGCATTCAAACGCTGCATGGGCATTGCTTTTCACTGTGTTAGGAATATCTCGTTTTTGGCGCTGAGACACTGAAGCCAAACTGACTCCTCAGTCCTCAGATTTCATTCTTCTGATTTCTAAGTGTAAGGATTCTCCACGCTCATCAATTTTCATTACCTGAATTCAATTCCGCTCATCTCTGATTCATTCCGCAGAGTTTTTTTTTTCTTTTTGAATCCCTGGTTTTGAAAATTATTGATGCTTTCCTTATCCTGTAAATTGTTGCAGTCTGAGTCCCGCAAACGATCAGAGGTCTGGTTTTCTAGAAGTTGACAATGTGTTTAAACTGTTAGCGTTTTCTTGTGGAGTGATACATTTTTATTTTTTCAGAATTGAAAAATGCTGACGTGTATAGCTCGATCGAAGCAACCTGGCGATGACTCGCTGAGTCAACCCGATGAGTCCGGTACGACAAACAATCCGAACACCAAACAACACCAAGCGATCAAGTCCCTCACTACTCAGGTACTTCAAAATTCCAAAACCCTGACTCCTCACTCCGTTTGGTAATTCAAGGTTTAATTATGGCTATTTCTTAATAGCTTAGGGACATGGCTCTCAAGGCCTCTGGAGCGTACCGGCACTGCAATCCATGTACTGCACCAACAAGTCAGAGCCGATTTAGAAACAACTCGAACGAGTCTGACGCAGAGTCGGATCGTTTCCGGTGGTCGTTACGGCGGACCGGAAGCTCGAGCTCTACGACACCTAGGACATGGGGAAAGGAGATGGAGGCAAGGCTGAAAGGGATATCGAGTTCAAGCGGCGAAGGAACGCCAAACTCAGTGAACGGCAGTGGGCGCCGGGTCGACCCGCCCGTCGTTTTCGTCGAAGAGAATGAACCCAAGGAGTGGGTGGCCCAGGTGGAGCCCGGTGTTCTGATCACTTTCGTTTCGCTCCCACGCGGAGGAAATGATCTCAAGCGGATACGCTTCAGGTACGCCCTCGTGACTGATTAGATATTTTGACGGTCCTGATTCGTTCTGAAATGACAATGTCATAGATTGATTTTTTGCATTTTTTGACCTCTGATCGTCGGTGTCTGGTGAGTCATGACTGTGCATTTGGTGTGCATGTGTCTTACATTAGTTCTGTTTCTTGGGTTGATTATGAGAGTGGACCGCTAGTGGGTTAGTATACGTCATTGATTGGTTGCTAAGTGATTGTTGGGATTTTTGTTATATTTATTTACTTTTGTTATTTTATGGCATTTTTTTAAGAAAAAAGGAAAATGTACGTGTGAAACTGTGAATGGAGATAAAAAGGAAATGGACCAAGGTGGTATTTTTTATATATCTGCGTTATTTAATTAATAAGCTTCCAGAATGCCTTGATGCTATGGGCTAACTTGTAATATAGGCATGATAAAAATGAGAAAAAAAAAATTACATTAATGAGAATTTTTTTTACCGGTTACAAAAAAGAAGCATCCAATTCGAAACGCAACCCTGGACAATGGACACGATGTGGCGTTCAAATGGATGAATTAGGTGGGGGACCCACATCATACAGTAAAAATCACGCCTAGTGAAAAGCAATCCAAGAAAAGTCCAAAAGGGGAACTCATTGTGCCTCATTAGTGGTGGTGGGGCAGATCTGATTGTGTTGGGTACCTTTTTCTCTGAGCGTTGTCGCTGTGTCGGAGAAGGCCCTTCTCTTTTCTTTTTCAAAAATTTAATTTTTTTTTGTTCTTTCGCGCCTGATTCCCCGTGGCCTTGTCACTTTATATGTCTCACCAATTTTCTTTTGTCGCGTTGTTTGCTATAGCCCACATCATCTGTCACTCCCAAGCTGTATGCAAGACAAAATATGCCCTTCAAGTGAGGCCAATATTGGCAGCAACAATGACTTTGCTAGAGAAGGAATAGACCTCTCTTGTTTCAAAGGGGACAATGACAAGAACGTTCATGGTTAAATCTGCAGTTGGATTTTCTTTTCTTGACCCCTCAAAGCTTACATTTGACTCTCTGTTCTATTCCAACCAAAATTTCTTCCTCGTTATTTTCCCTGTTTTTTTCCTTTATTGACTTTGTTATCCCAAAATGCTTTCGCATTATATCCAATAATTCTGCTTGGAATTGTTAACGGAATGATGGCACTGGGTTGTTGTTGGTTTGAGTCCCCTTATGTGTTTGACTGATTAGACATCCACTATTATGTTGTTGCCACCTATAATGTTTATTGTATTTCATGCACTGAAACCCTCTTCAAGTAAAGTGGCCTATTGATTCTTTTTTTCAAAACGTGCTTAGTGTCCAGTTTAATTGCCTATTATAATTAAAGAAGAGTTTGTGTGAAGCCATAGGCATGTGACAACTAATAGCATGATTTATGCCTACTTGATCATCCTATACCTATATGTAAAAATATTTTAGGACTTTAATTCTTTTTAGGATAATTTTATCTCGTTATGCTTGACTTTTGCTGTCGGATTGGCAAACCCATGATTTGATTCACATTGTGTTCTTTTCTTAATCACTAAATAGTATTAATTTTTCCTTTTAATTGCCTTAGACTCTATCACATGCATAGCACGTGCCAAAAATTTCGTGCCATTGCTAATTCACTGTTTTATCATCATATTTTCATGAATATTCATGGCTCCTGAATGCGGTTAATTTTATCTGCTTTAGTCGAGACATGTTTAACAAGTGGCAAGCTCAAAGATGGTGGGCAGAGAACTATGACAGGGTCATGGAGCTTTATAATGTCCAGAGGTTTAATCGCCAGGCTTTTCCACTTCCAACACCCCCAAGATCAGAAGATGAGGTGAGTTCCACATTAGTTATCACTTCCACACAATGACATGAGGGCATGATCAAGGAGAGTATAATCAATCAATAATCTCAGGTAGTCACTTTGAGGCAATGTAAACCAAATTAATAGACTTCTTTTTAGTGACTGGCATTAGTGTAACATAGTGTGGTTGCATGTTGAGAATGAGATGTACTTCCTCCCATTATATTGGAGCTAATAATGTCATTTTTTAAAACCTGGTTCAGAGCTCAAAAATGGAGTCTGCGGAAGACAGCCCTGTAACACCACCACTGACCAGAGAACGCTTGCCTCGTAATTTGTATCGACCAACAGGAATGGGAATGGGATACTCATCCTCAGATTCACTGGATCATCATCCAATGCAAGCCCGTCATTACTGTGACTCAGTTGGTCTCACCTCAACCCCAAAACTCTCTAGTATTAGTGGGGCCAAGACGGAGACATCATCAATGGATGCTTCTATAAGAAGTAGCTCGTCAAGGGAGGCAGATCGCTCTGGAGAGCTGTCAATCAGCAATGCTAGTGACATGGAAACTGAATGGGTGGAACAAGATGAACCAGGAGTTTACATAACAATTAGAGCCTTGCCAGGTGGCAAAAGGGAGCTCAGAAGAGTTAGATTCAGGTAAGTTCCTGTTATCACTCTATGACAAGCTAATCGAATTATTTCTCATAAAGCATGTCATGTGGATAGAACTGGCAAACAAGTTCCTAAATTCGACAAAGGATCTGATATAGTAACATACCCGTGTATATGGGTGCATTTTAGCCCCCGTGTTTTTATTTTGCTTGCCTGAAGCCCCCATGTTTTTTTTTTTGAAATGGTGAAGCCCCCATGTTAAAAGCATGATATATCTGCCATATTCTTGGTTCCCTTAGATTCACTGCTATCTGATGTTTTGCTGGTTGAGATAGAGGATACGTCCGTTACCTGAATTCTAGCCACTGAAATTTCCTTATGATTAGCAGCTGGTATGGCCTGATAGAAAATATGGCGTGTATAATGTATAAGTACATGCCAAGCTTCAGGGTCAAAGCTTTTAGTATCTGACATATATCTCAATTAGATTACCACTTACTTTAGCCATGTACTTAGGTCAAAAATTATTGTTCTGTCAGGATTGTGATCTGACTTAGGCATTATTGCGTGCTTGTCAAGCCTATGTACTGGTTTAATTTTAGATCCGTATGGTTGGTGATACAGGAAGAATACATAATTATCTGGATTTATAATCTACATGTTTGTTGGCAACAATTTCCCCCTTTTCAAACCACCAGGGACAGTTTTATAGACAAAAAAACATTGCTGACCAGTTGATGATGCTCCGTGAATAAGTCCATCAGTGGGTTTGATTTGACTCAATCCAGGTTGTTTGGACTTGACGATAATGATTTCATGCTATAATTGAGCCAACTTGCTTATAATTATGACTTGAATTGACAGGCTTTAGAAACAAATTACTGTACTTCATCATGTTGCTTCCACCAGCATATTCTTTTCTTGTGCTGCTATACAAGTTTGGATTTACAATATTAGCTTGAAGTGATTATGTGGACTGTCAAGTCTCAAATGAAAAAGAGAGAATAATTTATCAAAATCAAATAGCTTCCTGTCTACTTTACTTCTATGCTTAGAATTGTATTTACTGCTGAACTTACTCTATGCAAATGTGGTGCAGCCGGGAAAAATTCGGGGAGATGCATGCTCGAGTGTGGTGGGAAGAGAATCGAGCCAGGATACATGAACAATACTTGTAATTGAGCGGAAACAGCCGCTGCTGGTGCTGTCTAGATTGTGGGGGTGTGTTCATCTTTTCTCTTTCTATTTATATATATGTATATTTTTTTTCTCCCTTCCATACGAGTAGAATCTAAACAGGTGCTGCTGGCACCTCTTTTATTTTTTGGGGGACTCTGCGCACTTACAGTGAAGTTCCTCAACTTGGTAGATGCACGATACCCTTGTGGGATTGGGATCAAGTACTTGAATTAATCTTATATTTTTAACAATTTCTTTTTAATTGTGGGTGGGTAAAGAGCAACGGTTGTGTAATCGCAATTATATGGGTGGTCCACACATGAGTATCAATATCAATGAAATGAAAGAATGTGTTTTTTCTTTTTCTTTGCTTTCCCTTTCGTTTTCAACTTTTTTTTCAAAGATAATAATTTCATTTCATTGATTTGGGAATACATGGCCCAAGGCCTAAAACCAAACAAGTCATAAGAGCAATCCATACAACCACTACCTAAGTGGCTAAGTCTACTAAACAAAAAGGGCCTAAGCCATTTCAAACGACAACTCCTTCACATTTTTTCGTATCAACCATGAAAGCAGACACAAATTCAACGTGCAATCTGCAAATAGCCCTCCTTGAAGCATTGATCTACATCAAACAACGACAAAAACATACTTGCATCTAAAACCATTAGCTGGCCGAGGGAAGACCCTCCCTTGTCTGCAGGGTCATATGAGGCTTCAAAAAGGCAGATTTGGATCTCCAATATTGAACTGTTTAGACTATTAAGTTGTCCATATTATTTAAAACTTTTCAAATTCGAACGTTGAGAAGTGATATGTCTGTGTTGGAATTTTTAATAGCTTGGCAAAGATATTATTACCCTTGTAGGTGACCATAGAGGGCAGATTGTTTGAATATAAAGTTCATAGTGCTGAGAACTCATTGGCTTTAACTTTAGCTCTAGAGTGTTGAATCAGAGCATAAGGTAAAATTTGAAATTCTTCGATGTGAAATGAACTAGAAATAGAACTTAGCATTTCATTCAATGACTAAAAACGGACCATGGCGAAATAGACGCCGATCGAGCGATGCGGGCGGCTGAGCGGGCAATGATATCGTCGATGGAGTGAGTGACAGGCCCACTTCTTATTCTCCATAATGGGCTTTCATGTTTGTATTTTTCTAGTAAAGGCATCCACTTAGCCCACGAAGGAAACTATGTGGATCGGAGAATGTTCCACAAAGTCCCTTTTTTTTTTTCTTCCCTTTTTTGCTTTAAGATAAATTTTATCATTACGAAAATCTAATTTTATGTTTTAATGCACAAAGAACTGATATTAATATTTAAAATAGGAGTTTATTTGAACCAAAAATTTTATTTTTTTAATATTAATTCAAAATTTTTTAATTTTTTGAGAAATTTTATTTTCTTAATTTACTTTTTTTATGATTTTTTTGAGTCATGCACTATACTCCACTCCTACTGGTAGAAAAAAAAAACATTTAAATTTGAGAGTCTTAAAATTATTTTGGCATTACCAATTTAATATATTTTTATGACCAAAATAAAATTATATATTTTTATGTTCTTGGTAACATTAAGTTAATTAAATTTATACCCAATGAATTTTTATATTTTCAAATTTGTTACAGCTAAATTCTTTTTAAAAAAAAAGAAAAAAAATGTTGCAACTGAAAAACATAACATCAATTTTTAATCATTTTAATAACTAAAAATTCCATATCACCATCTGGGTAAGATTTACTCATAATGATCCCTTGAAAAAGAATAAGTGACTAATCATAATTAACCCTCCAATGTTTGAAACACACAAGTCATTCCTGAACTTACCACTGTAACCAAAGCATACCCATTTAAACAGAAAAAAAAATAAAAAAATTCCAACAATCACTTGCAGCAACACCTTTCTAATTAACTTGTTCACAAGAAAAAAAGCAAATAAAATTTAAAAAATAAAATAAAATAAAAGCTTGTGAAGAGACTTATGACAAGATCTAGTGAAAAAATGAAGAAAAACAACTTTTATTTCACCTCACATTGTGCTATAATTAATTTTCAGTTACCCCAAGTTTCTCCAATCATCATCATTACAATACCAATATTTTTATTTTTTTTTAAAATTTTTTTTTACTATCTCAGTAAAAAAAAATTAAAAAATTAACCGAAAAACAGAGAGTAAAGTGATGAAAGAAAAGCAATTCCTCAACTCCCACCCTGTCAATCTCCCAACTATAATTTACCCGCACGCGCGCCCTTTCCTTTAAAATCTTTCCTTTCTCTGCTTTTTCTGGCCAATTCTTTTCATTTTCTTGTTCTTCTTGCCTTCTCTCATTTCTTCATTATTCAAAGCTCTGCCGTACATAAACACACCACATCTTCGCCTACAGAGCAAAACCCAACAAGGAAATTTCTCTACTCTCTCTCTCTCTCTCTCTGCTTCACATGACCTAGTTGCCATTCTATTAATGTGTCTTGCAGCTTTTGACATTCTCTCAGCAGACACTATACCTCATAACTTCCTTAAACTAAATCTCCTTGTCTTCTGATCTTCTTTCTTCTTTGCTTGCTTCTCTTTATAACCCCAGCTGAAAACTCTAACTCTCTTTCTATGAACATGTATAAGAAGGACAGGTCTTCCAGGGAAATGGAGAATACATTTCCTCAAAGGAGACGAACTCCATCTTTTTCTTCTTCCCTTCTTGATGCTATTTATCGTTCGATTGATGAACCCAATGGCGGTGAAGAGGAATTTTTCAGTCAGTATAGAGAAACTAAGATGATCAAGAAACAGAGCACTGCCAAATCTGTTTCTACTGCCGCCCGACGTGATGCGTTTCTTGAAGCAGATCTTCGAAGAGATATCATGATTGAAAGTTGGATGGAGAAGCAAAGCACTCGTGGTTCTCTGCATTCTAATTCTACTTCCTCTTCTTCAGATTCCAGCTCTGGTGCAGGAGGAAGTGGCGGTGGAGTGTTCTCGTCATCTGAAGCAGAGTCGAGTGTCAAGGAAAATTCAACAAGGGTATCAATCTTAACTCCACAGAGAATCAACCCACTTTCAGAAAAACAACAGAAGCCAAAGTGTGAAGGAGGATTTACAAAGACAAAGCTACGAGCACTGAAAATCTATGGAGAATTAAAGAAAGTAAAGCAACCAATTTCACCAGGGGGTCGCATTGCCAGCTTTCTGAATTCTATTTTCAACTCAGGGAGTGGGAAGAAGGTGAAACTTTGTTCCATTGGAGCCGTAGATGATGTGAGTTCCGAGCGAAAATCAAAATCTGCATGTTCTTCAGTTACATCATTTTCGAGATCTTGTTTAAGCAAAACGCCACCTTCAAGAGGAAAACAGAGCAACAGAAGCAAAAGGTCAGTGAGATTTTATCCTGTTACTGTGATTGTTGATGAGGATTCTAGGCCTTGTGGTCATAAATGTATCTATGAAGATGATCCTGGGTTGATGCCAATGCCGATTCCTCAAAAAATTGCCAAGAGTTCTTCTCTGAAAGGAGATGTTGTTAAAGGAGCAAATTACATCAGGAAGTATCAGAAGAAGAATATCAGTGAATTTGATTTCAGGGGTTTTCACAGTTATGTTGAAAATCATGAAGACAGCGATGATGAAGAAGAAGATGATGATGAGAGTTGCTCAAGCTCTGATCTTTTCGAGCTAGATCATCTCATTGGAATTGGAAGGTACAGAGAAGAGCTACCAGTTTATGAAACTACAAGTTTGAAAACAAATCAAGCAATTGCTAATGGCTTAATGCTGTAGTTCATTGTGAAATCAATCAATCAATGTAAATTATTTGTATGGGAAATCAATTACTTAATCAAATAACTTATTCTGTTAATCAATTATTTCAGATTCTGTTTAGAAAGAAAGAAAATGGAATAGGGCAGTGAAAAACAGTGAAACAAATAAAGCAATTCATAAAAAGGTGAAAGAAAAAAAAGTAGACAGAAATCTTACCCCCCATATGAATTAATGTCCTTGCTTTTTCACAGCCTTAGCACATGGCCTCAACCTCTCAAGCAAATTTGACCCACCTTAAGAAAAATGATTACAATGGAGGGTTTCAAAAATTTCCCCTTTGCCTTTCAATACCCATCCCTCCCTAATCCATGACATTAATTCTAATAGAAAATCCTAATATCCAATCAGTGATTTCAAATTCGGTATAAAAATTAAATCACATTCGCATTTGATCAGTCTGAAAAATATTTTTAATAAATATTTATCGACTATTTATCTCGATATAAGTGAGTTGATAAAATTTTTCAATGGTAAGATATTATGCAAGTTTTCAAAGGAAGAAAATGTGAAAAAGAAGAAAAGTGAGGAGTGGTAATCTAAGAATGATCACAATGTCGCATACACTAAATAATGGTAGAAGAAATGGAGACAAGTAGGGTCGCACATGAAGAATCTCACAAGTCAAAATACAGCAGGCATCAGATATTATAGCTAGCAAAAATCCAAACTAACTTTTCACCTAAGAAAGTGATAAAAAGCAAATTTTAGCTTGTATTAAAGTCGTCGGAATAAAGTTTGAAAATGCCCTCAAATCTTTTGGGAAATTTTTTTTTAAATAAGGTAAATTCTATTTTTTAATTAAATTAAATTTTAATTTTTAATTTAAGTTTAAATAGTTTCTTTTTCAAAATTAAAATAATAGTTCTTAGTTTTAATAAAATGTTATTATCATTTTGTTAAATATTAGGAAGTGGCTTATTATTTTTAATTAAAATAATTTATTTTTTTAAAAAATTTGAGTGATTTCAAAAGTAAAAGAAGTTGGGCTTCGTGGTATATGGGTTGAAAAATTTTACACGTATCAAGGTATATGCACATTCAAATTTAAATTAAAAATATTTTATTAGTTAATCATTGATAATATATAAAAAAATGATTAAAACAGACAATTTATCTTCTTCACCAAATCTAATCGAGAGGAAAGAAATATCAACGTATAAGGAATCAAAGAAACAAGATGAGCGATCATCTCAATGCTCGAATCATGTGCTAGAAATAAATATAAAAACCATTAACTTTAAGAAAAATCGTACAAATCGAATACAACTTGATAAAATTAAGGCGAATCAAACGACCTCTGTACAATAGTTGGTCCCCTCCAACTCTCTCTGAAATACTAATCAAGCATGCAGAAAGGCTGTCCAATTACTTAATACGTCTACCAAAAGTATGGGCTCAACGGTTCAATATTGATTTGATGTCTGTCAGCCACTTAACACGCTTGCTGAAGGATATGGGCTCAACAACTCAATATTGATCTGACATCTACCAGCCACCTAATATACTTGTCGCGCCACGGCACCATCCAATCGGATGGGATATTCAAAAACCCACTTCAATGATGGAATAAAAAACAACAACAATATTTTTCTCTCTTAACCACCAGAAAATCCACTTCTCTCTAGGAGCGAGCAGTTCTCTATAAGTGAAGACCAACTGTCTCTTTGATATATCAATTAAAGAACATCACCAGAAAGAGAATCTCTCTTCTCGAGGAGTTTAGACCCAAAAGGAGTTAATCCCCTCACATATACATTCTTCAAACGAAGGCCTTTTGAAGATTTCTTGAAGATTTTTTATTATTTTATTTATTTTTATTTTTTCCTTATAGCAACGATCTAATCTGAGCGTTAGAGGATAACCTCCGTCGAAGACATTCCTAATGAACTCCTTTCTATTTTACAAATTATCTCCGTAATACTAAAGAGTTCAACTGAGCCAATTATAAATCAACAATTCACCCGTTAAATTGAACTACTGTTAAGTGTTCACATATGAACACCTCATTAGATCTCCTCCTTACTAAATAGATATATATCAGGTGCATAAAATAATTTTTATATAAGTGCTAACACCATCGACCCTCAAGAGTTTATCATAGTTGACTTATATACAGTGCATCTCAATTGTACCCACAACCAAAAAGAAAAGAAACTCAACTAAAACAAGGATGAATACTAAAGCCAAGATCTCTCTTTTCTCAGTGTGAAAATACTTTGGACTATCACTATTTATTGTCCGAAAAATTTAAGATAATATATTTATATTTTTTCCACTGTTTTTTACTAAAATATAAGAAAAAGGATGTAAAAGGAAGGATGCATTTGCACATTACTTTTTAAATTATGCCATAATAAGAATTAAGAAATTCATAAAATTTTAATTTAAATTGTTTTTAATGCTTAAAACAAAAGAATATAATTTATATTCAAACAATAATTTATTTTTTAGTTGATTCCATACAATATGTCGTAAAAAAAAATATTTATCTCATATTTTTAAGATACAAAATAAATAGATTTCTCATAAAAAAAATTAATAAAATCTATTTTAGTGTCTTTTAAATCTACAATAAATTTGATTTATCTAAAATTTTTTCATATATTATAGCCAATTTCATATTTATTTATTTTTTAATGGAATATATTGATGATGATAAAATAGCATTCCGAGTATGGCAGAAAAGCTTTTTAAAAATGGATGATAATGGAGAAAGAATGTTTGGTGTGAGATAGATTTATACTCCACACCTAGATAATCTTAGACTACAAATATTACAAACAAACAAAAAATCCCACTATAGCATTTGGCCAGAAAGCAACAGTGGCTGTGTTTCTCACCAACCAAACAACATATCCTTTGCCACACTTGACAATTTTGGATTCTATTTTCTACCAACACCACGGTGCAATATTCAGGACCACCCACCGTCTCTTACCACTAGGCTTTCCACGGTTAACACATACCGATTTCGAGTTAAAAGCAAAATGATTTTATAACAATTTATTTAAATTCTTTTCTTATAAAATTATTAAAAAATTTTAAAAATTTAAAATATTTATTAAATTATAATTTAAAAATAAAATATTAATATTTCTTTTAACTACCAATATGGATGGCGGCCACCTCCAGCGACGCTTGCCTTAATAGAAGGCTGCATATTTGGTCACATAAGGTTGGCAACCTCTACGTACACTATGTATATACGCTGTACGCTTGTATTTTTCTAATTAGATTATGAACACAAACATAATATCCAACTGGAATTTTCGTCCCTGCTTCCAATTGGTTGCATTTAAGGGAAGTATTGGATGCTTGTTTGTCCCATGGCTGTTATGGTAGGCCTACACCACAATAATTTGTTCACAACTGGATTTGATTGGGTTTAAAGAACGATGCATATAATAATAATAATAATTAATAATTTGATTAGTTTATGATCTACATTATTTCAACTGCTTTCGTGCATATCCTCAATTTTTTTCTTTTTTTCTTTTTTTCATTGGTTTAATTTCAATAAGGTAAAATTTTTCAATTTTTTAGATTAAATTGAAAATTTTAAATTAATTTCGATAAATAATTGAAATCATTAGAAAAATGTCGGGAGAGCGCGTGGAAATTTAAAAACAAGAGAACAGAAAGGCACGTGACGCAGTGGGCTGCAGGCGCACGAGAAGGAGCAGGTGTGGCGTTTATTAAATTTTTTTTTTTGTTGAGAAAGGGATATCGCCACCACATGCACTCGTGTGCACCGCATTAATCTTTTTGATTTATGTCAATTGTCAGCTTCGGAAACAAAATCAACTGCAAAGTTGCAGCTTTAGCATTTTTCAAATGAGGTGGAAAAGGGTGATTTTCAGACGTCAATTTCTCGCGTGGCCTTTGTATTTTAATCTTTTTAACCTTTATCATGCCAGCAAAAATGCTTTTTGTCAGAGTGAAAAAAGAAGAAAAGACACTCGCTCCCCCCCCCCCCCCCCCCCTCTCTATTTTCTCATGGCATCTGAAGTTATTATTATGTTTCTTACGCGTTGCCCTTTTTATAATTAAGGTTATTAAAAAAAATAGATGAATAAAATATAATAATAGTATGTAAATGGTTTATAATTATAAAATATATATTATTATATAAAAATAAAAATAATTCTGTTTATAGTATATAATATTTTTAAAAAATTATAAAAATATGTATATAACTCGATTATCCGTTCAAGTTCGCTTGTATAGTTTTAGCTCAATTTATAGCAAAAAATTAAAACAGAATAGATCAATAAAATTAATATTGGACTTCATAAAATTTTTGATATGATTTTTCAGTTTAAAATTTTAAAAATTGTAATTTTACTGGTGATGACCGCTGAATTCCTTCATCCCGGTCCAGAGTCTCGACCACAACCTAAGCCCCATAAAGTAAAGGCCCACGTACTTGGCACCCAAAGCAGGTCTGGCTCATCTAACTTCCAAGGCTGGGCTCGACCAAGCCTCCTCACCCAGATGGATTCAGTCCGCGCAAAACAGGCCCTTTCCTCTCTGGCCCAACTCTCGGCCCGACCCAGTATCCAGAATGATACTCACCAGACAGCCTGGCAGATCCGTCCGAACGTACGCACAGGGAGAATCAGAGGCCGTTACGCATGGGGCAGGCGCCTGATACCCTCGTACGCCCGAATCTGTATGGCAGAGACGCGTGGCCCAATCCTGGAGAGACCTTTACACGTC
Organism: Manihot esculenta; assembly: GCF_001659605.2. Taxonomy (NCBI): domain Eukaryota; kingdom Viridiplantae; phylum Streptophyta; class Magnoliopsida; order Malpighiales; family Euphorbiaceae; genus Manihot; species Manihot esculenta. The sequence goes on along the minus strand of NC_035176.2, from coordinate 30,337,286 downwards.
ACCAGCAAGCAAGACGAAATGGATAAAAGGGAGTCCCCTCCTCAGAAAGAAAGAGTTTTAGGATTCAATACAAAAACCCTTGTAAAACCCTATTCTATTGGATCTCAGATCATCAATTGGCGCTGTCTGTGGGAAACGACGGAGATCTGTTCATCACCGGAGTTTTCACTCTTAACAAAACCCACTGAGATCCACGATGGCTAATCACCAAGAAAGTAACCTTAACGTCCCAAATGACCTAAGCTCTGCCCAAGATGGGCAACAATTCTCCTTTTCTAGTCCTACGACATTAAACAACCAAACGCCTGTTCCTCTTAATCCCTCGCCAAGTTTGGCAGGGAATACTCCCGCTGTTACCTTGTCTAACCAAGATCTTCAAAACATGGCTCTCCAGTTATAGAATACAGCCCACTGGTTGGGGCAGATCATGCAGCAGAGAGGCCTCAACACCCCAGCAAATACACTCCCGGTTGTAGAGGAACCTCAGACCAATGACCCCCGACCTGCACCTGACCGTCTTCAAACCAGCAGCCGCGATACTGAAGAAAGAGGGAGAAGAGCCGGCGAAGAGGAAGGACCGGAGGCCCGAATCCATGGGAGGAGGGCGAGAGAGATGATAGAAAATGAGGAGGTGGATAACTATTCCGCCGAAATAACCGGGTGGACGGGAACTGAAGCAGAGGAGGAGGAGTACCACCTGGAGAAAAAACCTAGCCCAGAAGACGAGAAGGTGGACCAAAAGTTGAAGAAACTGAGAGAACAGCTCCTCGCCGAGTTAGGTAAGAAAGACCAAAGCCAAACCTCTTTGCCTACTTCTTCCCCTTTCTCCAAGTGGGTGCAGCAAGAGACTGTCCCTAAGAAGTTCATGATGCCATCAATGGCGGCTTATGATGGAACTGGTAACCCGAGGGAGCACGTCATGAACTATAAGACCTTCATGGAGTTGCAAACTCTATCTGATGCCTTAATGTGTAAAGTATTCCCAACGACGCTCTCGGGACCAGCGCGGGCGTGGTTCAACAGCCTTGAGGCCGGAAGCATCAGGAGTTTCGGAGACCTAGCCATTCGCTTCATCAGTCGATTCATAGCCGGAGTGCCAGCGGAGAGGAGGACGAGCTACTTGGAGACAGTAAGGCAGAGAGAGGGTGAATCACTCAGAGAGTATGTCGCTCGTTTCAATACGGAGGCCCTGCAGATTCCCGATCTTGATGAAGGAAGGGCGGTAGAGGCAATGCAAAAGGGAACGACCTCCGCTGAGTTCTTCGGTTCCTTGAGCAGGAAGCCTCCCACATCCCTGGCCGAGCTGATGCAGAGAGCGGAGAAGTATATAAGGCAGGATGACGCCTTAGTAACGAGCCGATTTGCCAAAAGGATGGCAGGAAAAGAAAAAGCCTCAGAAGAAAGGAGGCCGGAGAAATATGAAAGGAACCACGGCAAGAGGCCCGAACCGTACAAGCAGGCTTGGGAGCGAAGGGATCAAAGGCCTCCCCCTCCACGGGCCCTTGAGCCAAGGTTGCCTCCCCCTTGGGTCCCTGAAAAGCCGACTCCATTAAATGCGTCCAGAGCCGAGGTGCTCATGGCTGTCCAGGATAAGGATTTTCTCCAGTGGCCCAAACCCATGAAGTCGGAAGCAGATCATCGGAATCCTGACAAATACTGTCAATATCATCGGACGCATGGCCACGATACCAACAACTGCTTCCAGTTGATAGCAGAGATCGAGAGGTTGATAAAGAGGGGGCACCTAAAGAATTTTATAAAGAAATCAGAGGGACAAAGGCCTCAATCCAGCCCGGCAGTTCAGGCACCGAGGAGAACAGGAGCGGGACCAGTGAACGATGGATCCAGTGGGACCATCAACATGATTGTAGGAGGAACGGGAGGACGATGGGCCACCGAGGGAAGAAGAGAAATCGGGAGGGAGAGACCAGCAGCACCGAGGTTATGCAGATCGTTGACCACTCTCCCATGACAATCACCTTCTCTTCAGAAGATGCTCAGGGTATTCAGATGCCCCATGATGACGCGCTCGTCATTGAAGCCGTCATTCATAATTATCGAGTAAAGAAGGTCTTAGTGGATGACGGGAGCAAAGTCAACTTGCTACCACACCGGGTTTTTCAGCAGATGGGAATTCCGGAAGAACAGTTGGTCCGAGACCAAGCACCAATCAAGGGGATCGGAGGAGTACCGGTGGTCGTAGAAGGGAAGGTGAAGCTGGCTCTCACCTTGGGCGAAGCACCCAGAACTCGTACTCACCACGAGGTATTTTTAGTGGTCAAACTTCCGTTAAGCTATAATGTGATCTTGGGGAGGCCTGCGCTGTTCAATTTCGAAGCGGTCACCAGTATCAGGTATTTGGCGCTCAAATTTCCAACAGAAGAAGGAGTGGGAATTGTCCGGGGCAGCCAGGAAGAGGCAAGAGCAGTATACTTGGCCACAGTAGCAGAACCGAGCTCCACTGGAGAAGCTCTTGATTCGGAAGTTCTAGAGGTTCGGGATGAGAAAACAGAAGCCAGGACAGAATCGGTGGGGGAGCTGGAGATATTCCCTTTATCGAAAGCAGAGGCAGAAAAAGTTTTCAGTCTCAATGCCGGCCTCACTAAAGAATAAAAAGCTGAAGTCATGGCCCTGATCCGAGGTCATGCGTCTAGTTTCGCCTGGAAGCCCTCCGACATGCCTGGAATTGACCCCACGGTAATGACACACAAGCTGAATGTACTCCCCGAAGCCAAGCCAGTAAAACAGAAGAAGAGAGTAGTAGGAAGAGAGAAGCAGCAGGCCACCAGGGAAGAGGTGCAGAAACTTGAGGAGGCAGGCTTTATTAGGGAGGTTATGTACCCACAGTGGTTAGCAAATCCTGTATTAGTCAAAAAAGCCAATGGCAAATATAGGATGTGCATAGATTTTACTGACCTAAATAAGGCCTGCCCTAAAGATTGTTATCCACTTCCTGACATTAATAAAATGGTCGACTCTACGGCCGGTTTTGATTATATGTCTTCTTTGGATGTTATGTCTGGTTATCATCAAATCCCAATGGAAAGGTCGGATGAGGAAAAGACCTCGTTTATAACTGAAGATGGGACTTATTGCTACAGAGCTATGCCATTCGGATTGAGGAATGCCGGGGCAACGTACCAAAGATTGATGAATAAAATCTTCAAAAATCAGATTGGCAGGAATGTAGAAGTTTACGTAGATGATATAGTGGTCAAAAGCCCAAACTTCCAACAACATATGGCAGACTTGAGGGAAGTATTCGGGGTATTAAACCAGTACAGAATGAAGTTGAACCCAGCAAAGTGTGCTTTCTTTATTTGAGGAGGAAAATTCCTGGGATTCATGGTAAGCGAAAAAGGCATCGAGCCTAATCCGGAGAAGGTGGAAGCCATATTGACTATGCCAGAGCCGACCTGTGTAAAGGACGTCCAGAGACTAACTGGGAGAGTAGTGGCGCTCAACCGATTCATGTCAAGATCGGCAGAAAAGTGCTTGCCGTTCTTCCAAAAGTTGAGGAAAGTACCGAACTTCGAGTGGACGGAAGACTGCAAAAAAGCCTTCGCAGAGCTTAAGAAATATCTTAGCTCGCCCCATGTACTCAGCAGCCCTGTAAAAGGAGAGGAACTTCTGATATACTTGGCGGCCTCAGAACAAGCAGTCAGCGCAGTATTAGTGAGGGTGGAAGAGGGGGAGCAGAAACCCGTCTTTTACGTCAGCAAAGTACTCAGAGATACCGAGGTCAGATACTCAAACATTGAAAAAATGGCTTACGCCCTATTGCTAGCAGTTCGGAAATTCAAGGTTTACTTGGAGGGCCACCAAGGAGTTGTGATGACAGACCAACCCTTGAAGAAGATTCTACGCAGGCCGGAAACTTCAGGTCGGATGTTGGCTTGGTCCGTCGAGATCAGCCCTTACTGTCTAGAGTATCGACCCAGGACAGCTATAAAATCCCAAGCTTTGGCTGACTTCATAGCAGAGTGCTCATTCAACGAGGTGTAGGGAGGATCATCCTCAGGGACAGCAAGACAGCAATGTGAGGGGGAGCCTCATCCAGAATTTAACTGGAAGCTATATGTAGACGGAGCATCAAGCACTGAGGGCAATGGTGCCGGAATAATGCTCAAGGGGCCAGAGGAGTTTAAGGTGTGTTACGCCCTACGTCTAGAGTTCAAAGCCTCGAATAATGTAGCAGAATATGAAGCCCTGGTGAATGGAATGTTGGTAGTTTTGGAGGTAGGGGTAACCGACCTCGAGGTGAATAGCGACTCTCAGCTAGTGATCAACCAGGTGACGGGAGTATATCAGGCTAGAGACCCCGTCATGCAGAACTACCTTAATAAAGTAAAAACTTTGGAAGCCGAGCTCATGGGTCGAGGAGTAACCATCAAGTTTCAAAGAATACCCCGAGAGGAAAATGAGGAAGCAGATTTGCTCAGCCGATTATCCAGAGAAGAACTGGAACAGCTTCCCGATGAAGTATACATACAACAGGTCCATACACCTACTTTTAATAAAACTAACACAATATTGCAGGTAGAACAAAGCCCAACTTGGATGACCCCATACCTGAGATACTTGGAAAAGGGTGAGCTCCCCGAAGATAAAGATGAAGCCAGAAAGATAGCAGCCCGTGCCGCTAACTGTAATACCCGGCTAGACTCCGGTATCGGAATTCCTACCGTCCGGTGGAATCTCGGATGTCGGAAGCCTCTAGTAGGGTAGAAACATGTTTTCATAAAATGTTTTAATGTTTTTGATGATTTTAAGTAAAGAGGAAATGAGTTTTTGAATAAAAACACCCTTGGAGGAAACTCAGGTTCGGCCGCCGAAACTCAAAGTTCGGCCACCGAACGTGCATGCACTTCGGGAGTGCTTTAGGCCCCCGAAGGCATAAGTGAGGAAAGTCCAGGTTCGGCCGCCGAACCTCAAGTTCGGCCGCCGAACATGGCATGCATGCGGAGGCACTTTCGGCCCCCGAACGTGGCCTGGCCAGCCACTATAAAAGGGTCCCTTAGCCGAAAACGGGCGAGCTTTTTTTCCCCATTTTCGGCCAAGGTGAGTCCTTCCGCCATTCCTCACCATCCTTGAGTTCTTTCCTTCAAATCTTTCAAGTTTTTCACAAGATTTTGCTTTGTTTTGAAGATTTTCGAGTTTAAAGCAAGTTTTGGAGCTTTGAGGTTCAAGAACTCAAAATCTCCCACCTTCGAGTTTAGGACGTCTCTCTCTCAATCTTCAAGAGGTAAGAGCCGATCTTAAGCTCATTTTATGTTTAAAGTAAGTTTTATGTAAGATCTATGGGGTAGAATGCATGTTTAGCTCATAGTAGGTTTTTGAGTTAATGTTATATTTTGAGCATGTATGTTGGATTTGAGTTGTTGTTGTGTGTTGTAGTTGGGGTTTAAGTTAGTTTGAAGCCCCTAGGAGCCAATGTATGTATATTTGCATGGTTTGGATGAGTTAAATGCATGTTGAAGGATTTGGGAGGCAAATGTGCATAAAGGAGCCAAGTTTCTGCCCTTTGGCAGAAACCAGGTTCGGCAGCCGAAGGAACTTTCGGCCGCCGAACATGGCTGGGGAGGCAGGCCTTTCGGCTGCCGAAGTTGCCCCCGAAAAGAGACTTTCGTCTCTGTCTGGGACTTTCGGCCGCCGAAGGTGCCGCCGAACCTGCCTGGGTTTCGGCTCTGAAGGGACTTTCGGCCGTCGAAGGTGCCGCCGAACCTGCCCTGTTCTGCCTTCCTTTGTATGTTTTTGCATGATTGTTTTGAGGTGTTTTAGGGGGTTTTTGGGGGATGTTTTCAGAGTAATGTTCTAGTTGTTTGGTCCCTCATTTGAGTCTGCCTGTGTAGGTTCGGACCCGAGGAACCGAGGACCCCAGCAGTGAGTTCAGCTGCTTCTGAGTCAGTAGAGCTTCAGCCAGAGGTGAGTGGAATGACTTTTATGCTTTAAATAAATAAACCAGTTTTAGCATGATTCACGCATCATGAATGCCATGAGATATATTAGGTTGTTTGCATTAGAATTCACGAATATGTTGCATTGCATTTATGATGTTGATGTGGATTGGTTATTGAATGATCCTTTAGTCCTCATATGGTATGATGATGCTACGGCATGAGATGGTATGGAAGTCCAGGTTGTACCCATTCTACGTCCCTGGCACAGTTGGACTGTATGATATGTTATGTTAAGAGAAAGACCGGTTGTACCCATTCTACGTCCCGGCACAGTTGGATTATGTAGAGGACTATTGGTGACAATACCATCCGAGATGTGATTAGTTGTGATGTGTTGCATTACATGATGGCATGAGATTTTTAAATATTGTTTTCTACTATTCTGCTCACTGGGCTCTTGTAGCTCACCCCTTTTCCCTAATCCCCCAGGATTGCAGGTTCGGGCTAGACAGAGAAGTCAAGAAGAGTAAAGTCTTATGTTTGTAATAGTTAGAAAGTGGACATGATAAATTGTATGATGATGTAAAGTTGAACAGTCATGTTATGTATAAAGATATTGAGGATTAGAATATGTGCTTGACCCTATAGATGTTGTAATCCCTTTTTATTACATGATCTTATGTTTATTGATGTCTATATTTAGCCAACTCAACACATGTTATGCCACCTATCGGGGGCATTGATGAGATCCCATAGAGGGGCCAAAGTTTATGATTATGATTATGTTGAGTGCATGCACAGGTTGAGTTTGGTATATGATAGAATGTATGAAAGAAAAGTTTTAATTTTTATGTATGTTCTTGATCATGTATGGGATTAAACAGGTTTCCAGGATGTATGTTTGGCTTGCTACGAGTCCCGGCGGCCTTAAGTCGACCCGGATCCTAGCGCCGGTAGCAGTCCGATTTTCGGGTCGTTACACTAACTATCAAGCAATAAGGGGGACCTTATACAGAAAAGGAAAATCCAGTCCATGGCTCCGATGTGTGATCCCGGAAGAGGCTACAAAGGTAATGGAAGAGATACATAGAGGCATGTGTGGAGCCCACGAGGGAGCAGGAACATTAGCCAACAAAGTATTCAGGCAAGGATACTATTGGCCCACTGTTAAAAAAGAAGCAGAAGAGTTTGTCCGGAAGTGCGACGTATGTCAGAGATTTGCTAATGCCATCAGAACCCCTGCCACTCCTCAAGCAAGCATATCCAGTCCATGGCCTTTCTCACAATGGGAAATCGATATCCTGGGACCATTCCCCAAGACTACGGGGCAAAGGAAATTCGTAGTGGTGGCTGTAGAATACTTTTCAAAATGGCCAGAGGCAGAAGCGATAGCCACAATCACAGCTCGCAAGATGATAGATTTCGTGTGGGGGCATATCATCTGTAGATTCGGCATACCTAGAGTGCTTATCTCAGACAATGGCAGACAATTTGACTGCAGTACCTTCAGAGCCTTCACGACGAACATGGGCATATGGCACAAATTCTCCTCTGTGGCCCATCCTCAAACTAATGGCCAAACAGAAGTCACTAACAGAGCTATCCTCCAAGGGTTAAAGAAACGGCTAGATGGCGCAAAGGAGAATTGGGCTGAAGAACTCAACAGTATCCTGTGGGCACTCCGAACCACTCCCAGAGCACCCACTAAAGAAACACCCTTTGCACTTGCTTATGGCACGGAGGCCGTAGTCCCAGTCGAGTTGCAGATTCCCACTCACCGAGTCCAATTCGTTAGTGAAGACACTAACGGGGACAAGTTAAGAAGCAACCTAGATACTCTTGAAGAAGTTAGGGAAGAAGCCCAAATCCGAACTGCTGCTTATCAACAACGGGCAGCACGATATTACAACCAAAAGGTCAGAGAGAGAAGCTTGAAAGTGGGAGACCTGGCATTAAGAAACCTAGAAGCTACAGGGAAAAGAGCGGCCGCGGGCAAGTTAGCACCGACCTGGGAAGGTCCATTCAGGGTGACAAAAGTGGTCAAGTCAGGGGTATACCGGATTGAAGATATGCAAGGAAACCCTGAGCCCACGCTTGGAACATCCAGCACTTAAAGAGGTATTTCCCTTAATATATTTGTAAAGAAAAACATTGTATTCTGACACACATGAGTGAATAAAATTGTTTATACAATGTGATTATCTTTGTGAATAATACTCCTCCGTGAAAAAGAACGAATAGGGCTCAGAGAGACCCCTTGGAAAACAAGACCTTAGTTAGACACAAAACCAGCTGAGATGACGAAGCGACAGTAAGGCCAATGTGCCTGAATATTGTGCAAAACCTCAAGAAGGAACAAAAATAACCAGGATCCCGTAAGATCTCCTGGCGCAAAAGCTGCCGGCGGGGCCCCGAGGTCACCCCAGAACAAAAATAACCAGGATCCCGTAAGATCTCCTGGCGCAAAAGCAGCCGGTGGGGCCCCGAGGTCACCCCGGAACAAAAATAACCAGGATCCCGTAAGATCTCCTGGCGCAAAAGCTGCCGGCGGGGCCCCGAGGTCACCTCGGAATAAAAATAACCAGGATTCCGTAAGATCTCCTGGCGCAAAAGCAGCCGGCGGGGCCCCGAGGTCATCCCGGAACAAAAATAACCAGGATCCCGTAAGATCTCCTGGCGCAAAAGCAACCGGCGGGGCCCCGAGGTCACCCCGGAACAAAAATAACCAGGATCCCGTAAGATCTCCTGGCGCAAAGGCAGCTGGCGGGGCCCCGAGGTCACCCCGGAACAAAAATAACCAGGATCCCATAAGATCTCCTGGCGCAAAAGCTGCCGGCAGTGCCCCGAGGTCACCCCGGAACAAAAAAGATCAGGATCCCGTAAGATCTCCTGAAGCAAAAGACAGCCGGCGGGGCCCCGAAGTCACCTCGGAACAAAAATGGCCGGTGAGGACCTTAAAGGACCTCCCAGAGCATGAAAACCGGGATCCCCTAAGAACTCCCGGAAAAAAAAAACAAGACCGGTCGGTGGTCCCAAAAACCTCCCAAAGTACAAACTTCTCATATCATATGCAGGGACAACTTATAACAATACTGTTCCAGCTTCACAAAAAAGAAGGACTCAAAGCTATCAAGCAAAAATCAGATTCCGACCTCCCAAAGGGGTTCCGACCTCTTGAAGGGGTTCAGGGCATAACAGCTAAAAAACACCGACCTCGAAATGACTGCTAATACTTAAAGCCTGGGCCGAGCTCCCAGTTCGGATAGTCCTGTACCCTAACGCTCGAAGTATAAAGGCCGAGCGAAAAGCCGAGCTCCCTCTATAAAAAGGCTCATAAACGAAGAAACCAGCAGGAAGATAAATGAAGGTAAAAAGGCTATACTCAAAGCCCAAATCAGTTTGTCTAGAACAAACATCCGAAGTCACAATCAAGAAGAAAGGGTTAAAAACAGAAAAACAAACATGCTAGTCGCCATTAAAAGATATGAGATTTGATCTCTCAGATAATTAGCCGAGAACTGAGCTCACAACTTAAGACTGACTCAGTGGAAAAAGAGCTTATAAATGAGAATACTTAGTGCAAATATTACAAGTATGAAAAGCAGATATAGATATGAAGAACAAGAGTAGTTCAAGAAAAAAGGAATCAAAGTTTCATTAAAATAGCTTTTACAATCTATTTTTCGGACGAAGTAGAAGGAAAAATAGTCCTCAAAGGACTCACATCTGTGAGAACATCCTCGCCTACACTATCTTTATTTACAGCTACATCTGGAGGAAGCACGGCCTCCTTTGGATCAGGCCTCTCAACATTAACAACAGGGGCAATCTCTGACCCTAGGTGGGGGTCCTCCTTCTCAGAATTAGGGTCATCTCCCTCTGACCCAGGAACTTCCTCGTCCTCCCCCTCCGACTCGGATTCTTCTGAAGAAGACACAGAGGACCGGCCTACGATGCGACAATCCCCTCTGGGCATAGGGAAATCATCTTCCCCATATAACACCGGCTCGCCATCCGAGTCCAATTCGGGCTTACGAAGCTTTTCCAAAGGAATATCAGGAGCGTGTCTAGCTTCCCTTAAACCACGATTGTAACCGGTTACGTACATACGGAAGGCTTTCTTAAAAATAGCCGACCCCATCTCAGCGGAAGCTTTATATTCATCAAGATGTGCTTCGCAAGCCTCAGTTACAAACGCCTTCAATTCAGAAGAATCTTTGTAGTCCTGAAGGTGAACCTCACAGGCCTGCTCGATCTTCCTCTTCAGTTCATCAGACTCTTGATACTCCGCTATACATTGCTCACGCTCTAGCTGAGCCCTGTCTTCAACATGTTTTACTACCTTGAGCAGGGCTGAACACTTACGTTCCAAGGTCCTGACTTCATGCTTGAGCTGTTGGTGGTGAAGGTTGAACTCTTCAGCCGACGAAGCCAGGTCCCTGATACGATCAGAGCTCGTACTCAACTCCTGCTCAAGGACCTCCACCCGAGCTAGGGCTCCTTCCTTCTGAGCTTTCACCTCCTCCAGGTGAGCCTGCAGTCCTTCAGAATCAGCCTTTAAGGCCTCATATTGACGCTGGATCTCAGTTTTCTGGCTCACAGCCTCATCTCTCTCTCGAAGGGCCCCCGTCATAGAGGACAGCTGCTTTAAAACTTCTGCACAACGAGCCTCCACGGCAGCTGCTCTCTCATCAGACTCCTTGAGGACCTTGCGAGTATGAGACAGCTCTGCTTCTAAAGACTTGGTGTGCTCTGCTGTCTCAGCCGCCTTCTCCTCAGCCCTTTTAATAACCTCCAGCGCAGAGCGCAACTCTACCTGGAGGGACTGGGTATGCTCCCGAGCCGCTGCAAGGTTACCCGTGGCGTCACTAGTTGCAGACAAATTTTCATCCAGACGTGCCTCTTCAATCCGACGGTCTACAGACTCCCGAAAGGAGTAATCACGAGCATCCACCTCCATAAAGAGGCCCGTCACCTAGCACGGAATAACAATCGTCAAGAGGAAGAAATAAAGCAAACTAAAAGAGAAGTGGAAAAGTAATTTACCATCAGAAGCATCTCCCTAATTGTCGATCCGAGCTCCTCCCGAGAGCGAGACCGAAAGGACGCTTGTTCCTTGGTAAAACTGGCTAAGAGACCAGTCAGGGCAAGAAGACGCGAATCAGAGGCCTCGGTAATTCCGCCGAACATTCGCTCTCTAAGAAGTTTGGCAACAGCACTGGCCGGAGACTCAGAGGTAATGTCCGACGCGTTTAGAGCGATGTCGGAAGAAGACAACAAGGGCATAGCAGGAATACCTTTCCCCTTCCCAATGGGAGGAAGAGCTGGAGAAGATCCTGTGGCAGCCCTGGATTTCTTCCGAGCAGGAGATGGGGAAGATGTTCCGGAAGGGGCTGGGCGCTTATCCCCGGGCTTTAGTGGAATGCCTTCAGAATCCTCAGGCCCAGTCCCCACAGAGGCAGGGGCATCTTGGGGGGGAACATCTGGGATTTGGTCCTCTATGAGGATGATCTCCATCCCTGTCCCAGAGAACTCCTTGTCTTCAGTAACGGGGGACTTAGATTTTCCCCCTGACACCCCTTCAGGAGAATGGACAAGACCCGACTCCACTTGTTCAACGACTTGGGTCTGCTCCACAATGGCTAGGGAGGTTTCCCTCGCACCCTCCGAGGAAGCTGGAGTAGATTTAGACCCTTCAGCGGGCTTAAGAGTTGAGCTCGATCCACCACGGCTAGATGGCCGACATGACTTGGTGCCGCGCGAGCTTGGTTTAGAAGCCCGAGAAGAAGCTTTGGCAGGAGGTCGGCTAACCTTTTTAGAGGAAACAGCTTGAACCACCTCCGCCGCAGCCTCAGACACCGAACGCCCAGCCGAAAAAGCGTCGAAAACTGCGTGCATATTGTCTCGAGACAGGAAAAAGTTCTTGGGGAACTTGATGTCATCCATTTTAACCTCAGAAGCTGCAAAAAACACGAAATTATATAGAGTCAGCACACTTTCTGATATCATGAGCAAAGAAGAAACAGAATCGCTAGACAAAGCAATATACCCGTGTCCCGGACATCCCTAAAATTGGACACGAACATACACTTCTCGACGTCATACTTCCTTTCAATGGAAGTCAGTCGAAGCAACCCCACCTGCTCAATAAGGCTCAATTGGGGCAGCTCGTTGGAACCCGGATGGACCTCCTCCCAACTTAGATCCACCTCCCACGATCGGGCGGACTCTAATTTCAGCTCCACCACAAGGAAATTCTCTACCCATCCCTTTATGGAATCCTTGTAGCCCGTGAAAAGAGACAACCCACTACGGGGGGGAAAGTAATAAAAATTCTGAACTGCTCTAACCAGACGGAAAAAAGTGACAAACAGACACGCTGTGGGGGTAAAACCCCAACTCAGGCAGATAGACTCAAAACAGGACAGAAACAAAATAGAATTTGGGGATAACATCCGAGGGGTTACCCCGAAGTACTCGAAAACCTCAATAAAGAAAGGGGTAAAAGGAAACGGTAGACCGAAATCCCTCTGTTTGAGAAAGAACACTATACAGCGACCCCTTTGGGGATCAATCAAACCAGGAGGAGGAGGGTTAGGAAGGACTATCCTTTCGTTTTGAAAAGGCGCTCGAATGAGATACAGAGGAGTATCTAAGAGCCTCTGGGAAATGTGCTTAGTTATGTTGGAAGAAGTAATATGCGACCTAGTATTAACGACATCAGGGAGCTTTGGACCCTCCATAGAAGAGCAAAGAAGCGTACCTGGAAGCACAATAAGATGGAAGAAACAGAAGAAGTTGCAGGAAAACAGAGAGCAGAAGAGAGCGAGTTTTCTTCAGAAGACAGGGAGAATTCGAAGGGAAAGGCAATAATGAGATGGAACGTTCTTCTGAGCGGTTTTGTCTTGGAGCGGCGCGATCATTAATTGCTCTCGAAGTTTACCCTCTCAACGGTTAGATAGTAACCGGCGAGAAGGTAAAGGGGCAAGGAGATGACCGCTGGGCTTCTCCACCTCTACAAAGGGCCAGGCCCACGACAATGGCCCATCAGCTGAAGGCCCGCACGCTATTCGCATAAGACAAACAAGTTGTCAAAACCTCAAAACCGAACTCCAGTCGAATCTCTCCCTCAGGACGACCTGACGCGCAAAATGCACATCATCACCGCTCAGGCAGTAAAAACCAAGGAAAAAGAATAAGTCATAGAAAAGCCCAAGGAGACAAACAGGAGGAAGCATGATAAAGGTCAGACCAGCCCATCACCTAAGAAGGATCATCATTAAGCAAAGGCCAGGAGCCCCGAACGACGCGATGAAGACGCCTCGGAATCTTACAAAGTTATGGGTCGGAAGCTCAACATTTTTTGATTAAAAGCAAAGCTCATAGGTCAGTCAGTTCAGCTCGAAAAAAGTACAATCGAAAGTTAAGGAAACTTAGAGCTCGGATCATTGAACACAGATAGAGCTCAGAGGTCGGATTAGTCTCGATTGGACAAAGTAAACCGAAAGTAAGCTCGCAGGTCGGTCGGTACAGCTCGGAAAGAGCAAACTAAAAACTCAAACTGGCTAAATAGATTCCAGGTCGGATCAGAGAAAACCACAGAGAAAAAAGTCATCTCATGCATAATAAAGAACAGTTCGGATATGAACGAAAAAACGAAAGTTTCATTACAGCGCGTTACAAATACCCACATTACAGAACAAAAAGCTATCCTTAGAGGATTTACATGACCAGATACATCGTCTACGTTTACATCACTATCACCTATCATTATCCTAGTCTTCGACACAGAGGAACTCTTGAATACGGGAAACGAGCTCAGTAGGTCGGCCGAACCCTGCATCGTTATTATAGGAGAACTGAACAAGTTGATTCCCATAAGCATTTCTCACTGTTCCCCTATGGATAAACATTCGGTTGCCCAAATGTGATGCGCCGTACATTCAAACAAGCTCAGATATTATATGCTGTCCGGATGTCGCGCATGAAAAACATAAGTCTTTGAGTTACGGCCTCAAGAAGATCACAGAGCATATATTCGAAGGCATCGCCAAAAGCTTGACTGAGTGCAGCAGATCTCAGCCTTTCATAATACGGGTACTTCACACCAGAGGGGGTAATAAATTGATCATTTTTGCCACTTCCATTTATATCAAAAGCGGACAACATGGACATCGGGGAAATTTCCTCCTTGAAGGAAGATAAAGTCAAAACAGACCTCCCAGCAGCCCATAGCCTCTTTGGAGCCCGAACAACAACCAAAGGGGGAGGCCAGCCAGACGATCTGGGTAAAACAGTTTCAACGACCCGCCGAATGACTCCACCCACCAACCGCCCTGCTAGAAGGACCTCAGAAGCAACATTCAGACTCCCTCGAGGTAATATCAGATTTTCAAGAGTTTTGGACTGATCCATCTTTATCTCAGGTACTGCAAAAAGTTCCAAACAGAGAAGTCAGGATAATTTTTTGTTAAAATAAAGAAAGCAAGGTTCAAGCAAATCCCTGGGGCAGCAAAGCAATAAAGCCTCCGGCTCACCTTAATCTGTGTGAAGAAAACGTCAAATACATCCTTTGCGGAAAAAACAGGAGAATCTCGCTGGAAGGAAAAACTCCTTTTCTCCGACAAAGGGCCTAGAAGTGAAGAAGAGTCCACACTGATATATACTCGAAATCTGAAGTCTTAGCGCAAAATAACTCTAGACTCTAAGACCACAATGTCAGGATCTTTAACAGATATTCATGGAAAAGGAAAAAGAAGCGCGTCTAGGCAATAATGACAAGAAAGTAAAGAAGAGCAGAGTATCTGAGAGGTAAGGAAAGGCCAGAAAGGGAAAGAGGCAGATGGAATTCAAGAAATGAGGAATAACAAAAAGATGAAAGGGAGTTATGAAGGCATCTGTACGCGAACAGACGCGGTCATAATGGTTCTCGATATTCACCCCCTCGGCAGTCAGAGCAATAACTACTGAGAAGGTGAAGGGGCAATTGATGACCGTTGGATTCCTTCATCCCGGTCCAGGGTCTCGACCACAACCTAAGGCCCATAAAGTAAAGGTCCACATACTTGGCACCCAAAGCAGGTCCGGCTCATCTAACTTCCAAGGCCGGACTCGACCAAGCCTCCTCACCCAGATGGATTCAGTCCGCGCAAAACAGGCCCTTTCCTCTCTGGCCCATCTCTCGGCCCGACCCAGTATCCAGAATGATACTCACCAGACAGCCTGGCAGATCCGTCCGAACGTACGCACAGGGAGAATCAGAGGCCGTTACGCATGGGGCAGGCGCCTGATACCCTCGTACGCCCGAATCTGTATGGCAGAGACGCGTGACCCAATCCTGGAGAGACCTTTACACGTCACCAGCAAGCAAGACGAAATGGATAAAAGGGGAGTCCCATCCTCAGAAAGAAAGAGTTTTAGGATTCAATACAAAAACTCTTGTAAAACCCTATTCTATTGGATCTCAGATCATCAACAGGGAATAATTTAATTATTTTTTATATTTAAAATAATACGTGAAAGAATTTAAATTTATGATATTAAAAAATTATTAAAATTGTGATCGAGTGAAAATTTTGCTTTATCTTAATTTTTATTTCAAATGAACTGGTATCAAGATGTTTATTTTTTTGTGCGAGAATTGTTTGATGAATCTAGTGTTTGTCGGTGGTTTTAAAATGCAGCCGATGATTTTTCGATACTGGAGTTTAGATGACTCTGATAAGATTGTTTCATAACTAGATAAAATTTAGAATGTTATAGACTAGTCTCTCTGTCCAGTGAACGGTGGCAAGCTTTGTTGGCTTTCAGCAAGCGGCGTGATTGATCCTTGACTAGGTTGTCAATCTTTATGCATAGTAATGATAACAGTTTTTTATTTTATGTCTTTACGATTTTGGATTTGTTTTCTCTCCATTTGATTATTTTTTCGATCCATGTATAAAATAAAAAATATTTATCAATTCATGTGAGATTCGAAAATATTTTTAAATTCTGTGTGTCAGACTGTCGAACACGCTTGTTCGACATTCATGATATCGAACGTGTCGAACAGTCATGCGGACCAACTTATTCGACACCATTAATATCGAATAAGTTGTTTTTTTATCACGGGAGCAATTTCAAATTGCTCCCATGGCTGATGTGGCATGTTCGAAGACATGTATGCAAGTGTCACATGCTGCTGCAAAAATCTTTACACCCCTATAAAATATCACATGGACATATTCGGCACTTTGATACGATACTTTATAAATATTTAAAAATGTAAAGATGTACATTATATTTATTTAACTTTATTACAATCTTTAATTATATTTTACAGATAAATTACCATAAAAATATAATTAAATAAATTTTTTTAATTAAAACATTGATGCACGGTTAACATTTTTTGAAAATTTTATTATTTATTCTCTTAAATTAAAATACTAATTATTTAATTTTTAAAAATTTTAAACTTCATTTAATAATATTTCTAAATTTATAAAAATTACATAAAAAATTACATTAATAATATCATTTAATATGAAATACTTTATATTTTTTTAATTAAGATTTAATATTTTAATTTATTATTTCATTTTTATATATAAAGTAAAAAATATATATATATATATATATATATATATATATATATATATATATATATATATATATTTTAAATAAAAAAAAAAGTTTTAGAAATAGCTGATGATGATATAGAGCCACACGAACCTGTATGCAAAATAAAAGTGTTCGGCACTTAGAGTGCCGAACACTTTTATTTTGTCAAGGCTTCGTCGGGGATTCCTGACGAAACCTTGATATTTGTGCGTGTTCGACATCCAAGGTGCCGAACACGCCACATTAGTCACGGGAGTAATTTTAAATTGCTCCCGTGGTAGGAAATAGCTTGTTCGACATTATTTGTGTCGAACAAGCTGGTCTGCGTGGCAGTTCGACACCCATGGTATCGAACGGCCTTTTGTTCGATATTCAGGGTGTCGAACAAGCGTATTTGGTAGTATGACTGTCGAACACGCTGAACACACATAATTCGAAAATATTTTCGAATCCCATGTGAATTGATAAATATTTTTTGTTGTATGCATGGATCGAAAAACAATGCTACTCCTTTCGCGTGCAAAGACTGACTAGCATAAGTGGAGTTGCCAATGTTACCAATTCTAGGTTGATCGCATTTTGCTGACCGCATTTTGCCTCCGCAAGTCGATAATGACAGCGGTAATTGTTGTTGCTTCGAAGGCGGAGATAGGTGGTGGCATCCCTTCTTCTTCGAATCATTTGTTCAGTGCTGTGCGTGTAATGAGCTTAGGTTAATGAGCTTTTTTTCGTTTATGAACTATGGATTTTGGACTATCTGTAATTTTTTGAGTTTTAATAATCTGAATCTGATTTGGGTCTTTTAATATAAGTTTAATTTGCATGATAAAAAAAAATCTTGGCGGCTAAGTATTGAAAATACATCAATAATAAATTAATTTGAGAATATTTAGTCAATTTTGGTATTATATTTAAAATATTTAAATTAAAAAGTGTAATTTATCGAGATTTTACATTAAAAAAAACTCAAGAAAAGCCCATCAATAGCATATTGGGCATCATCCAAAGTATAATACGCAACGGGAAACTGTAAATGGCCGGAGCCCGAAGGATCTAGTGAGCCCATTATCGCTGTCGACGTAAAAAGAACCATATAAAGAAATTGGCCCCACAATTATAGTGGGCCACGTATGCCATCGGATAAACGAAACTGAACACCGTACTAAAATATTAAAAACCGTATCAAACTAAACTTGTTTCAATTTTACTAATTCACTGATAACCGAACCGAAACCGTACCTCTACGGTACTTCCCTTCCCTGCTGGCTTATTCCTTTCCTTAACCACTAGCGCGTAAAAATAAAAAATAAAAGGGAAGACTGGTACTGCATTAAGCATTAGCGCCACCTTTAAGCGATCTCTCAATATCTGAGAACCCATAAGATCCGATCAATTTCGTCCCGTCCACTGCTCGTAGAATCGGAATTCTTCATCCACGCCGACTAGACATGAGTTTCCTCTTCGGCAAGAGAAAAACCCCTGCAGGTTCTTTTACTTTTTCTTCAATTCTACGTTATCGATCTGTCTTTAATTTTTCCCGTTAATGTTCTTTTGTGTTCTTTTGCGCCCTGATTAAGTTAGAACCCGGTAATTTCAGGTTTTGATTATCATTATGACTTTATATGATCAGAATTGAAACACGATTGCGACGCTTAATCTGTGATTATTCTGTTTTATGGGCGAGTTCTGTATGTGAGATTTAATTCGTTTGAAACTTAGTATTTTTCACCCCGAGATTGATCAAGGACATGTCTAATTGATCAATTTTTTTTTTCACATTGATTTTGTTGTGCATCATAAGTGAATGAGTATGCTGGATATGAATGGCAAATTGGCAATTTTTAATCAAATTGTTGTTTGTATGAATGGCAACTGATGTACGTTTTGGGTTTCAGAACTTCTGCGGGAAAATAAGAGGATGCTGGATAAATCTATTAGAGAGATAGAGAGGGAGAGGCAAGGTCTGCAGGCTCAAGAAAAGAAACTAATTGCCGAGATGAAGAAGAGTGCTAAGCAAGGGCAGATGGTGTGCTACTTTTTCTTTGCTTATAACTTTCTGGTTTATTTTAAAAATAACTTTATAGGTATTTGTCAACTATTTTCTATCTGCTGAGTCTAAGCTGATGGAGAATATTGCTTTCTTGCAATTGTGTGTGTGTGTATATATATATAGTGCTATTCATGTTGTTTTCTGTTTTGGTTAGTGATTATATAAAAGTTTTCGTAGATGTTTAATATTAATTGATTGAAAGCTTAACAAAAGAATGCCAGCTAATTCATCTTTTATGTAAAAGCTTGTTGATATAATGTCCCAGGTTGTGAGGTTGAATCAGTTGTTTAGATGTTTTAGTGAATCATTAAGGAGGTTCTGATTATAATTTCATTATAATGCAAAATCATATTGTTTATCTGGTAAGTGATGCTAAAAGTTGAGCATGAATGAATTAATCGTAAAGTTTTCTCGTCTGAAAGGCTTTAATTTGGAGAGTATTCATTCAATGCTGACGTCATTCCCCTTGCTCTCATTTTTTTCTTGATATGTTTTTAGTTATCTGAATATTTAAATGAAAAAGGAATTGAACACCTCACTCACAGTTGATTTTCCATGATATTTTTGCAGGGAGCTGTGAAAGTAATGGCAAAGGACCTTATTAGGACAAGACATCAGATTGAGAAGTTCTATAAGCTGAAGTCACAACTCCAGGGTGTCTCTCTTAGAATTCAGGTATATCTTGCTTGATATTACTCTTTTTCCCTTCTTTTTTATGTGTGTGTGTGTGCATGCTCATGCCCGATGCCTTCTCTTCATGATTTTGAAAGCTTTTAGATTAGCATTATAGTATGACCTTTGTGATGAGACCAGCCAAGCTGATTATATAGGAATTAATATCTCACCTTTTCTAAAACCTTACTTGAAGAATGATAAGTTTTTGGATTTTTTCATGGTATATATCTACTATATGATACACACAGCTTTCTTGTTTGAATAGCTTGCATACAACATGCAAAATTCTGTAGGAGTAATGTTATTTGCAAAGCCATCATTTTATAGCAATGTGCAATGAAATTTCAAATAAGAACAAAGGCAGATCATAAAAGTGTCTGTTTCTTGAAGTTATTCAGTTGATAATGAGAGCTAGTATGGTCAAACATGTAATTTTCTGGTAGTCTCTGAATGAGAATACAGAAGATCTTTTGAGTATAAATTTGATTGGCTAACATACCCTGAAATTCTATAGATAGAACTGTGAAAATATTGAACTCTATTTAGCCTTTTTTTTTTCACCTCTTCTGTGTGTCTTGAGATTTGCAGTGTTTATAAATTTGCAAATTGATCAGCTTTTGCTTTTTGGAAAACTACAACAAAGCATTCTTTTGTCTCTGTCTTAATGACATAGTGCATTTGAATTTTTGAAATACTATGCAGACATTGAAATCTACACAAGCAATGGGGGAGGCGATGAAAGGTGTGACGAAGGCAATGGGCCAAATGAACAGGCAAATGAACTTGCCATCACTACAGAAAATTATGCAAGAGTTTGAGAGGCAAAATGAGAGGATGGAAATGGTGACCGAGGTCATGGGAGATGCCATTGATGATGCATTGGAAGGAGACGAGGAAGAGGAGGAAACAGAAGAACTAGTGAGCCAGGTTCTTGATGAAATTGGAATCAACATAAATCAAGAGGTATTGTTGTGGTGTCGGCTTTTCCTTTTCCATGCACTGGGCATAAAATATGCATCAAACAATAATGACCAGATTTTTTTTCCTTGTACCTGCAGCTTGTGAATGCACCATCATCTGCTGTAGCTGCGCCAGCTGCAAAAGGCAAGGTTGCACAAGTGGAAACAACTGGGAATGATGACAGTGGGATAGATAGTGAATTACAGGCGAGGTTAGATAATTTAAGAAGGATGTAATCTTTATCTTGTTACACTTATAAAATGTTTACATCTACACTGAAAAGATCATTAGTTTGGCCTGTGTAGCATTGGTGACAGTAGTTCCAGAATTTTAACTCCTGGTTTGGGGGACATGTGGAAGTTGTATAAAATATTTATTTGGATATATTTACACACAAAAATCTGAAATGCATAAGGAAAATTGGTTTTGATTTTTCCCTTTTCCTTTTTCTGACTTGTAGCCAGTATGTATTTCCTGTGTTGAATGGTTGATTGCTCGTCTGCTTATTACATCGAGTTCTTTTTGTTACAGCAGCTAAAAAAGTAACCCTGAAACCAGGATAATATATTGCTGGCACAGATCAAAAAATGCCTGCTGCCTCTAGTTGTACAAGTCCAAAAGAAAGGGATCATGTGTTGGGTACACTACCATTTGTTCTCTTGATTATGTCAAAATTAACAATTTGGCAAGTTTGGTCAAGTCAATTATTTGGGCTTTCTATCTATTTTATGCCAATTTAACCATTGGTAAATAGTTTAAAAGATAATAAATGAGAAATATAAGTAATAATAAATATTTAGGAATAAAAATATTTATAATCTTTAAAACACTGGGAAGAAAGTGAGCGCAAAATTGAACGATAGAATTAACATTTACATAGACTAATCAAGTTAGAATGCATAAAGATTAATAAAATCTATTTTCTAAAATAGAAAGACCAAGTCATTAATGTTGTTATAATACAAAACAAAATAATAATATTCCCTAAATACATTCCACGTACTTTGAAGAGAATCAGCTAATGATTTCAGCTACTGCCAACTAATTAACAACATTTCACCAAAAAAGAAAGAAAATCTATGCACAAAGCGGACTACTAATATCTGTCCCTACCTACCGTCTCAGCTGTCAGCAAAGACTCCACTCTTGATACAAACACAAGATCAGCTTACAACGCATTTAGTGGAAGATGGTTCACCAAACCAAACAATCCTAGTGATCATGGCTGCCCAATCAACAAATACAAAAAAGACACAAGAACCCAAAATTACAAAATGAAAATTAAAAAAAAAAAATCCAAGAATTGTCCGGCACCGCCATGCCCGGCAAAGAGGCAATTAAATCTGATTTGGCAACACAGCCAAGAGTCTAGACGAGAGGCACGAAATGAACGTTTCCACCCAGCAAATTTTCTTGAGAATTCTCTAGCGTAGATGCTGCAGAATGTCGACGGCAGAAGGAATAAGAAGCAGCAACTCGGGAACGACAAAGTGGGCAATCAGAGTGAGAATACAGCCACATATCTATACAAGGAGCATGAAACGAGTGATTGCATCCTGGCAATTTCCTGATCTCTTCTCCCTCTTCAAAAACTGATAAGCAAACAGCACATTCAGAGTCACTGCCTTGGCCTTGGGTACTCATATTCTCATCCTTCCTGTATTTGAAAGTCGACAAGTCGAAACTCCGTCCAGCTGCTGCCGAGTCTGTAAACCGAGTTGGTCTCTGGCCAGACTGCAGGTCATGGCGTCGACGATTGGCGCACCACTTGATGATGATAAGGTTGTAAGTGAACAATACGATGACTGCTGTCCCAATAATTACAAGGCCATAATATAGCATTGGGAAGTTGGATTTCTGAGCAGGAGGTGGCGGCTCAATGTAAGGACTTGGAACATCACCCATGTTGATAAGTTTCTTCTGGATTGCGAAATGGGTAATTAAGCAAATTAAGAGTGGAATTGAGAAGTAATATAAAAGAATAAAATTGTGCATTAACATAACGAAAAATTTATTATTTAATTTTTATAATATAAAAATTAAAAGAGTAATTTCGCTTAAAATAATGTTATTTGGTTAATATAAAAGGCCTTGTTGTTGTGTAGCTATGGAAGACGAAGAAATTTATTGAAAAAAAAAAAAACTTGTAAATTGTAATCTATGGGGTTGGAAAGAAGACAAAGGACAGAGCAATCAGAAGACGGTGGACGAGGCTGCTTTGATAGAGATTGAATTATTAGATAACGATCCTTAGGTTAGGAAAATACAATATTATAATAAATTAAAATAGTTGATAAGATTCTCAATCATCATCCAAAAAGGTCAAGCAATAATCCTACCGGATTCTAATACGCTCCGTACGTTTCCTGGGGAGGCTAAAATTTTATATAAGAATTAATTCCAATTAATTTTAATTAAATGAATAAAATTAAAATTCCCTTGCCCAGAGCTTTCTCCTTTTTAAATTCATATTTTTTAATTTAATTTTTTATTATATTATAATTATAATTATAATATTTAATAAATAAAAATATTAAAATACATATATGAGTGATTTGAGGCGTAGAAAGAAAAGGCACTTGAAGGCCCACAAGTGTAGCTCTAACACAATAGCCCAGAGGCCCAATAAATTGATAATAACCATAGAGCTCAGAAACAAGGTGAGGGAAATTGCAAGGGAAATTTCTTCCGCCGCTTGACTTGTGCAATCTGGGCAAGGAGGCCGAAATCACCGCCGAAATTCCCAGAGAAAGCAAGATCAATGATTCACTATCAACCACCAAATCTATTTTAAAACAAACGGTAAAAACACCGCGAACAGCCTTTGGAGGGTGGCGACAGCAGTGCTCTCAGCCTCTCCTTCATGCCCATGCCATAATGCACAGCATCACCTCAGTCCAAAAACCTGAAATGGCAGCCCATCTCTACCTTTTTACCCCATCCCAATTCTTGTCATGACAATGGATAGGCTTAGACTTTCATGTACCAACCGATAAATCATGTCTGAAATCGTTGTTCCAACAATGTCTGCAAGTTGTGATAAAAATAAGTATTAGGTACTTATTTTCAGTCGTAGAGATAAATCTTTTTCATGTATGTTCACCAATTGAATGTTGCCAGATCATTAAAAAAAAAAAAGAAAAATGGATTATTATTTAGGTTATATATATAGAAATATTTTTAAAAAATTAGTAAAACAAAAAAAAAAAGAGAAATATCTCAATTATGGTGTATTTTAAAACTTGAAACTTTAATTGATTAATTTAATAGCAATTTGACTTGTTAATTAAATATATAAGTTGTATATTGCTGTTGATAACGTCATCTAAGATATTAATTTTTAATTTATTAATGGTTTGGTTATTGACATTTTTATTATATATTTTAAAAAAATTATTATTTAATTCTCTTATTATTTAATTTCTTAATTTTCAAAAATATATCATAATATCAATAAAAATTTTAAAAAATTTACTACTTAATCATTTCATTAATTTTAAACTTTAAACATTTTATTATTTATTTTATGTGATTTATTAAAATTATGAATTTTATAAAATTTAAAATATTAATTTTTAATTTATTAATGGTTTTATTATTGACATATTTCTTATATATGTTTAAAAATTTATTATTTACTCCTCTTATTATTTAATTTTTTAATTTTAAAAAATATACCATAATATTAATGAGATTTTTAAAAGCAACTGCATCATCAAATAAAAGTCAAACAACAATTAAACACACTTAAAAACTTAAAAAAAAAAAAGGTTAAATGGAGAGAAGACCGAAAATTTATCATTTAAGAATGCGTTATCTAAAATCAAATCGAATAAATTAAAATTAAAAATTTAATATTTATAAAAATTAAATTGATTTTGATTAGAAATCGAATTGAATCGATTTGATTAAATTCGATTTTATTTGATTTAATTAATTTAAATTTTTAATAATTTTTTTTATTCTTTATATTTTATTTTTAATATTTTAAAATTTAATTAAAATATTTTAATTTTAATTATATTTAATATATTTATATTATTAAAAATAATATAATACTATCGATTTTTTTTATTTTTTATCAAAATTAAATAAACTGAAATAATTAAAATTTTTAAAATTAAAAATCAAATCGAAATAAATAAAAAATTATATTAAATTTATAAATTAATTTAATTGGATAAAATTTTTTAATTTAAATCAAATATTAGTTCAGTTCTCTCTCCTCTCTTTTCTCATGTTGAGAAGTTGATGCTTCTGACATTATTACTTAGTTTATTCTATATCAATATATTTAATATCAAATTACTTTAAACAGATCATTCCCATAAATTTAGGTTTAATAAATTAGAATATGAACTAACCGACAATCATCACGTGTTATATATCTTATTCGTTTTGTAATATAATATTAAGCTGAGCATAAGTGCTCCTTTTAATAAATTAAAATAATAATAATAATATAAAAAGATAATTAATTAATTAACACTTACCGACTCACACATCTCACTTCTCCACCATCTCCTTAACATAGCTCTCCGCAGCCATTTCATTTTCCATTGTTTAATTTGTGGATATCAGATTAATTTTTTAATAATTAAATAAACTTAAATATTTATGTTTAAATTTATATATTTTAATTAATTTTATTTAAATATTAATGTAAATGTTTAATTTTACATAACCCATTTTCGTATAAAATCAAACTTATTCTTAAACAACTTTATGTATTTAAAAATTAAAAGATTTACTATTTAATTATTAAATATTATTATTATTAATAAATCAATCTTTACATTTTTAATTTTATTCAAATATTAATGTAAATGTTTAATTTTACCTAACTACATTTTTAAAATTCGTTAAGAAATTTATATATTTCTGTAAAAAAAAAATTATTGAAAAATAATTTATTATTTGTGAGGGATGGGTAATAATATATTTAAATACAAAGCTTCCCGGCAAATTATATATGCGTATCTATGGATCCTTCTTAGTCAAAATTGCAACGCCAACGCTTTCCTTTTAGCTCTCTTCTCTGTTTCTCTAGCTGCCGGATTTCTTTGAAGCACAAAACTAGGGTTCCTCCATTCTCTTTATTACCTATTCTTCCGATTTCTTTCTCCAATTACTGTCGGTGGTCAAATTTCCTTGAAAGTTTTCTTATTTTCCCCAGAAACTTGATTCCTCAGACTTTTTTCTAGGATAAGTGCTTGTCGAATGCTGAGTTTTGAGCAGAGAGCACGATAATGGAAGCTGGCAGAGTGGTGGTGGAGCATACAGGAAAAAACGATGTCGTACTCCAGATTTCGACGAACCAGGAAGCTTACTTTGCTTCTCAGGGAAACAAAGATGCTAAAGCTTACACTGTATCAGAAAACTCCCAGTTGGGTTCTTCTCCAGAACATGGAAACCTTGAGTTGATGGAGGATCCAAGGTTGAGGATCAAGACATCCACGTTTGTAACTTCTCCTTCTTCTTCAGACATAGCAAGGCAAAGTCCAGTTCTCACACCAACTATATCCAAGCCGCCAAAAATCCCAACCACCGACTCCATTACACGGAGAAAATCGTTTGCGCGTTCTGAGTTTTCGAAGCCGAAATCAAGATTGGTGGAGCCATCGTATCCAAATGATGCAAACTTAAAAGAAGAAAAGGCGCGGTTGGGGAATTCAAGCTCGCCTTGTAGTAAATCACCTTGTCCAACTTCACCAAGCAACGGAATAAGTATATCCACGCAGAAAGATAACTTGAAATCGGCTCCAATTACCCCGAGAACGCCATTAATTGGAACCCCAGGACCAGAGGATGACGATGATGAGGAGGTATATAAGACAGCAAGTCTTAAAGTGAGCAAGAGAATGGGTAACAAACGGAATATATTAATCTTATTTGAGCTTACTGCATTTATTTGCTTTTTGAGTTTGCTAATTGCGAGTTTGACCATTGATAGACTGCAAAATTCTACGATTTGGGGGGTAGAGTTATGGAAATGGTGTGTTCTGATATTAGTTATCTTCTGTGGTGGATTAGTTACTGAGTGGTCTATAAATATTTTGGTTTTCTTGATTGAAAGAAACTTCTTGCTAAAGAAAAAGGTGCTTTATTTTGTATATGGGTTGAAGAAGAGTGTTAAGGCTGTTCTTTGGTTGAGCTTGGTGCTTCTGGCTTGGGGCTTGCTGTTTAATCGTGGAGTTAAGCGATCCAGGCACGCTAAAAAGGTTCTAAATTACATTACAAGAGCTCTTGCTTCTTGTCTTATTGGGGCTGCTATATGGTTGCTCAAAACTTTCTTAGTTAAATTACTAGCATCTTCTTTTCATGTCACTAGATTCTTTGATAGAATTCAAGAATCAATCTTTCATCAGTATGTTCTTAGAACTCTTTCGGGGCCTCCTGTGATGGAGATAGCTGAAAAAGTTGGAAGCAGCAATACAATGCCAGGCCAGTTGAGTTTTAATAATTTGAAGAAGCAAAATGATGAGAAAAAAGAAGAGGTGATTGATGTTGATAAGCTTAAGAAGATGAAGAATGGGAAGGTTTCTGCTTGGACCATGAAAGGATTGGTTAATGTTATTACAGGTACAGGGTTGTCTACTCTATCAAACACACTCGATCAGAGTGATGAGGAGGAGGGTGAGCAGGACAAAGAGATTACAAGTGAGTGGGAAGCAAAAGCTGCTGCTTATAAGATTTTCAGGAATGTCGCAAAGCCTGGAAGCAAGTGAGAATATCTACACTACCTCATTAAATTTCCAGCAATTATTGCCGCTAGTTTGTTCCAGGATTATCTCACTTTTCTCTCTGTTTAATGGATTAGGTACATTGATGAAGAAGACCTCTTGCGTTTCATGAAAAAGGAGGAGGTGGACGATGTGATTCTACTGTTTGAAGGAGCGGCAGAAACTGGAAAGATTAAGAGATCAGCACTGAAAAATTGGCTGGTTAGATCTCTAATTGCCATTTTGCATAAGGTGTTTCAGTTTTATAGAGTTTAGAGGATGTCAGAAAATTTTTTGAACCTCTAGCCTCTCAGTCTATGAGTTCTAGTTTTGCAGGTGAATGTTTACAACGAGCGAAAATCACTGGCACATTCCTTAAATGACACGAAAACAGCAATCGAAGAACTGAACAAGCTTCTTTCAGGAATTGTGTTTCTTGTGTTCTTGATTGTGTGGTTACTTATGATGGGGTTTTTAACAACCAAAGTTCTTGTCTTCATTTCATCTCAACTTTTGCTTGTGGTATTCATGTTTGGTAACACAGCCAAGACAGCATTTGAAGCCATTATTTTTGTGTTTGTGATGCATCCATTTGATGTTGGCGATCGCTGCGTCATTGATGGGGTACAGGTAAGGCCTTGATCCCACGAAAATTTTTGTACGTACCAGGGTGTATGTGCATATCAACTTGATTGATATTCCGGTATATTGCAGATGGTTGTTGAAGAGATGAATATTTTGACAACAGTATTTTTGAGATATGACAATGAGAAAATATTCTACCCAAATTCAGTTCTAGCTACCAAACCAATCAGTAACTTTTACAGGAGTCCTGAAATGGGTGATGCTGTAGAATTTGCTGTTGATGTTTCAACTTCAATTGAGACTATTGGAATTCTGAAATCTAAGATAAAAGCGTAAGTGAAATCTTGTATATATTTTTCTTGTTGTTTATTGGTTAAGAAATTAATCGAATGTTGAATAATGAATGATGGTTCCATCATGTTTCAGGTACTTGGAGAGTAAGCCTCAGCACTGGCGTCCTGGCCACAGTGTACAGGTTAAAGAGATTGAAAATGTGAACAAGATGAAAATGGCTCTCTATGTTACTCACACTATAAACTTCCAGAATTCTGGAGAAAAGGGCAACAGAAGATCTGATCTAGTATTAGAGATGAAGAAGATTTTTGAAGAGCTTGGTATGAAATATCATCTTCTTCCTCAAGAAGTTAATATTAGCTACGTTGGCTCAGCAGCCATGGCAGTCCCACCTCTCACTCGATGACAGTTCTTCTTTTCTTGCAATTGTTTGTTTCGTTTGCATGTGTAATCATTTATTCTTTGAAGTTGTATCATTATTACATGTATCATCCTTGCAAGCTGGGCTTTAAATTTCTGATATGTAACACCCAGAATAATCTGGCTGGGAAAACCACAAGATTCTGAACTTTGTTGTTGTCCTTTTTTATCACTGGGAATAAAGAAATTGGTCTTATTCCTTCAAAGCAAAGAAGTCAACATAAATAATTTCTCTCTGAAGGCTAATTGGAGGTAGTTTTGAATTTGGAAGGTATGTGAATGGGCCAACATGATATCTCGCTGTGTGGCAAGCCCTCCAAAAGTCCATTCTGGAGCCCAAAACGCAGCTCTGAAAGGAAAGTAGAGTACTGATACCTAGGCTACATAGAACTACTGTTGCCACCCAAGAGAAATGGAGAACTCTCTTCCATATTTCAAACTTGATGGTGATTGGCCCAATCAGATAACCTTATCCACCAATCCCTAACGGAGAAGCTGCCACGTAGGACAGCGATCAAGATGGCAACGCCACCTGATATCTAAAATTTCCACCTCTCATTGCATCCTCTCCCCCACTCTCAAACACAGCCTTAAGAATACCATCTCCCAAATAAGGACAGTAAATTCGTAGAACCAAAGATCGGAGAAAGAAATGGCCTCAACTTCAGCTGTTTCAATGGCTATGCCATTAACTTCTGCAAGCCAAAAGAGGGTTCTTCCAGGGTCAGAGGCCTTCTTCAAGCCATTGCATGTGAGGCCATCTAAGGCTACAGTGGCATCAAAATCCAATGGGAGGTTTCAAGTGAAGGCTTCATTGAAGGAGAAGGCAGTCACTGGGTTGACAGCAGCTGCACTCACTGCTTCCATGGTGATTCCAGAGGTGGCTGAAGCTGCTGAGTCTGGGGTTTCTCCATCTCTCAAGAACTTCTTGCTCAGCATTGTGGCTGGTGGGGTTGTGCTCTTTGCCATTGTTGGTGCTGTAATTGGAGTATCCAATTTCGACCCTGTCAAGCGGAGCTAAGGGGTGTAATAAAAAAATTTCTTAGGTTTCTGGGAATTCTTTTTCCTCTTTTGTGTTTATGTATCTCTACGATGTTTCTAGTGTTAATCTGTCTTAAATTCTGTGTTTGTTTTGTCTGTCCCTTCCTCAGCTGTAATTTCACCTGAAACCTGTGGATTCTGACATTTTCATTTTCTAATTTCGCCAATACAAGAAACATAAATTTCCAGGAAGTCGCAAGTTTTCAGCCATGTTTGGCAATACTTAGCCGTTTAACATGGATAGTTAATGTAGCAGTGATTAGTCAAGAAGTACATGCCGCCGAAAAGTTTAACTGGATTTGATATTCTATTTCATTTTTTTCTATTTTAAAACCATTTGGATACTAACATTGACAATTTTATTTATTGTATAAAAGTTTAACATGCAATTCCTCCTGAAAAGCTGTTACCCAAGTCACTCCGATATGGTCTTGAATCTGAACTTGAAGAAAATGCCTATAATCACTAATCAAATTCTCGATTGCATCTATCACATTGCCATTTTGAGATTCCTGAGCTTGTCACTTTCTTGTTACACTGTCTATCACCAATCATCCAAGGGCAAGCTGTATAACAGAATGCATCTAATCTAACAAAAGTTAATCTTGCACACACAGTTGCACATACCCCTTGTATAAGAAAGTCTTTGAAATTAATTCAAAGAGATTTGACTTGATTTTCAAAATATCTTTCAATTGTTTGAGATTTTTTATTCTTACCATTAACTAAATTAAAACAATGGCCAGCCAAAGAAAATTGATATCACAATAGAATGGTATCAAACAATTCTTAAAAAAAAAAGGAAGATTGAAACACTGATGGAAATAATAATAATAATGATAATAACAACATCACATCAATAACAAACAGAACATTAACAGAAAAGGCGTTAAGCCAC
Organism: Manihot esculenta; assembly: GCF_001659605.2. Lineage (NCBI taxonomy): Eukaryota > Viridiplantae > Streptophyta > Magnoliopsida > Malpighiales > Euphorbiaceae > Manihot > Manihot esculenta. The sequence continues at coordinate 30,307,136 of NC_035176.2, read as the reverse complement.
CGAGACTGGAGCTGGGACTGGGACCTCAATATCGGTAGCCAATACAGGTGGTGGACGTGCGTACTCCTCTTCCTCCTTGGGGGGATGGATTGTGACCAAATCTGGTAGAGGTGTTGTTGGGCCCTGCTTTCCCTTGGGATCCCAATCAAGCATAATCTTCACCTTGATACCAAGAACACCCTGTGTGCCAATTATAGACTTCACAAGTGAGGTTCCAACATCCAAGGCTTAATAAAAACTGAACAAATTGCAAACCAACCTGTCGTAAAAGTACATGTCTCACAGCAGAGTCAATATAATCTTTGACTGGCTGACCAGATGAAATCATATATCCATCCTTAAATTTCATAGATTTTGCACGCTGTGCCCTTAGCTTCCCGCTGACAATCACCTGATCACAAGCAGCTACAATTGAAAATGGTGATACCAATACAACCCCCCAAAGTCATCAAAATTAGAACTGGTTACAGACGAACCAACCTCACATCCCTTGGCACCACTTTCCATGACAAATCTCAACACACCATAACAGGCCCTTGGAGATGTAGAAAGAATCAAGTAAGTTTTCAAATTGTACATTCATAACCAAAAAAAAAGGAAAATATAACGATAGAGAACAGTAACTTGTGGCAAATTAGAAGATTCGAAAACACTTCTGGGGATCAAAATCAAACAATTATATGTTTCTATCAAAACAATAGCATACATATTGAGGACAAACACTTTAGTATCTCTAAGACCAACCGATATGTTAATGGCATATTCGCCACAAATAGGAAGGAAATGAATGGCCTGAATGTGATCAAGATTCAATACAAAGTCACATAGGCAAGGAAAAGACTGTGTACCCTCACTAAGGTTAATGCATGAAAACATGAGAGTTTCATGAGAATAATGGAAGGGAGGAGCTTGGTTAATTTTGTCATCCTCCGACACAAATGTTGGTAAGGAAGACCAATCTGCTTTATGGATGACATAACATACACATCAAATGATGGCAAAAGAAAAAAAAAATACATATAGATATATAGATATATAGCCTCACTAAGGTTACTGCAAGAAAACAAGAGAGTTTCATGAGAATGATGGCATGGAGGCGTAATTAATTTTGTCATCATCCGACACAGAGGTTGGTAGGGAAAGACCAATCTGCTATAAAGATGACATAACAAACACATTAAAATGGTGGCAAAAGAAAACAAGAGTTGATAGAGAAAACCTCCAGCTCTGTAGGATGCAGATGACATAAAGCACACATCAAAATGGGCCAAGACTACAGGGAAGTGAGGGGAGAACTAATAGAAAAACTGAAAAGAAAGAGAGATAGAGCAGAAATGTAGCGAAAATAGTTGCACTTAGATAGCATAAATCACTACAAAAACCAACCATGAATTCTTAAGCACATAATATATAATCATGAAATCTTTCTACAATTACAAAAACATAAACTACAACTGACCTAACTCACTAATTCATGAAGTATTCACTAGTTGGAAAACAGAATTCACAAGGTTGATGGATTTCTAGTTCCAAGAATTCAGTACAAGTTAATCACCACCAGCAAAGAGAACCATTTAAAAGTCCCCCGAGGCCAGAAAAAAAAATGCCCCCAGGATCTAAAAGTATAATAACATCGAATTAACAACCAAAGGAAGGACGAAATCCACTAGAAACTAAAAATTTGTATGATTTTGGGAAAAATAAGATTATGTAGATGGTCAAGAAGAATAAAGTAGATGAATTTATAAAAATGTACCCTACCTAAGGTTACTGCATGAAAATAGAGTATTTCATGAGGATGATGGCATGGAGTAGTTTCTTAAATATTGTCATCTTCCGACACAAACTTGGTATAGTGTACACCAAATCTGCTTTGTAGATGACGTGAGAAACCCATATATAGTATTTTAAGAAATAACGAGATTTCTCTTTTATCGCAGACAAGACCATTGACTGTTGTCAAAATAGTAACAATTTTAACAAAGTCCTTGGTCCGAACTTTCGTATGTTACATATAACAAAGCTAGATGTTAACAGGTTAATGAATGGAAGTTAGAAATCAAATTTCTCCCTTTTCCATTACTTTCTCCCCTTTTCTCTCCTCTAATTTATTGTTCGAACAAGGGAAATGGAACAAAGGGTAATAGAAAAATCGAGAAATGAAATAAATGTTAATATATACCTGCGAACAGCAAGACCACCAAGGAGCTTGTAGCGAAGAGACTCGGCCTGAGCAATGGCGCAAAGCCCTCTGTTGTTAACCTTCTCAGCATAGAGTTCGACGCTGTTCTCTGGGAATTTAAACCTCTTTTGTACCACGGAGGTCAGCTCCCTGATCCTCCTCCCCTTCTCACCTATAATAAGCATATTCAATCAGTAAATCCTCAAAATCCTAATCACAAAAACGAAAATGAATCGAGGGAAATACAATCATTTATTACCCAGAACGTTTTGAGTTCGGGTAGCTCTAATGATAATCTCAGTACGCATAGGGGTGACCCTAACCTCAACGCCAGAGTATCCATCCTCGGCAAGCTCTCTGGTCAAAACCTCGTTAAGCTCGGCGAAGAAAACTCCGTCAGCGACGAACTGTATAACAACAAAGACAAAAATGATATACAAATTAAGTGGGAGGAAAAAGAGTTGCTCGGTTAGCGCGAGGCATAAAACAAAGAAAAGTGAAGAGGAGAAGGTGAAGGACTTTTCGCTTCTTGCTTATTTGGGTTGCCATTCTGTAAGGCTGACAATGGCAATAGAAGGTTACTTGCAGAGGCGAAGATGTTAGTGCACAGTGGCAAGCTCTCCGCAAATCGTCGCTCGATGTCTGGACGACCCAAAAATGAGGTTATATATTAGGAGGGTTTTGATCGGACGGTGGATATTGATTCTAGGGTTTAGTTTTCAAGGGATGCAGGGCCTGGGATATTGATCCACTCCGTTGGAACTCGACTAGGCCTGGGCTTTTTATGGTTGTTGATATCTCCGAACTCATTGGATCCTATCTGATCCAACCTAGTGAGCCCGAGGAAATGCAAAGAGAAGGTCAAACGCGGCTAATATTTTTTCAATGCGATTTACAATTTAATTATTAACTATTACTATTATTAATAAGTCAGTTCTTATATTTTTAAAAATTTATTAAAATATTTTTATCGTTTCTCTCCGTCAATAAAATAGTCATTTCATCTATTTTTGCCATTAAAAATATAATAAAATACCAAATTACCCCCTTATTTTCCTTCGACTCCTTTTTCTTGTTCATCAATTCTTCCTCCTTCTTCTACTTTTTCTTCTGCTTCTGCTTTTTCTTCTTCTGCTTCTGCTTCTTCTTCTTCTTTTCTTTCATCATCATCATTTTTTTCTTCTTTTTTTTCTTCTTTTTTGAGAAGGAGTAGAGACTATTTTGTTGACAGAAAGAAATGATAAGGACGTTTTAATAGATGTGAGAAAAGATAGGAACTATTTCGTTGACAAAAAGAAATGATAAGAACGTTTTAATAGATTTTTGAAAATATATAGAGGTACGATTTCGTTGACAAAAAGAAACGATGAGAAATGACTATTTCGTTGACGGAAAGAAACGATAAGAACATTTTAATAGATATGAAAAAAAAATATGAACTATTTTATTGACAGAAAAAACGATAAGGACATTTTAATAGATATGAAAAAAGATAAAAATATTTTAATAGATTTTTTAAAATGTAGGGACTGACTTATTAATAATAGCAATATCCAATGATTAAATAAGGGGTTTTATTTGAGGGTAAAATTGGATTTTAAAAATTCTCTCAACTCCTTTATCTAATTTTAACGGAAAAAATGATAGAATGACTATTTTATTGACAGTAAGAAAATATAATGACGTTTTAATATATTTCTAAAAATACAGGGACTGACCTGTTAATAATGATAATACCTAGAAACTAAATTATAAATCTTCATTTTTTTAATTTATTAGGTGGCATTGTACAATCATTAAAAAAAAAAAAGACAACGAAACCACGCAACTGCTTTGCGTGCTCTACCAAAACTCCGATTTCAATCAATTATCCCCATCTTTTTAACTTTTGGTTTTTAATTTAATGTTATGAGAAGATCTAGAGAGTAAGTTTTTACAGTATGAGTGTAAGTATAGATGGGGAGGAATGCGTTCCTTTCCTTTTATTCCTTTCTTTTTATTTCTCTCCTTTTATTCCTCTCTTTTTGTCCACTAGTAATGTTTAACGGCTTCTACGTTATAGTACTATTTGTCTCTATCACACAGATTCGTATGTACAGAAGCGTTAAAACTCCTCTCCCCATTAGACGACTATTTAATTCTCTCAGCGCGCATGCAGGCAAAGCTGCGAAATGACCGAGTCTGCTAACTCTCCTCACGTCACATCACCGAACTGAATTTCTCCTTTAGACCTAGGCTCGCGAGTGACCGGATCTACCTCGCTTATCTGGGTTAGATCTCAAAACACTGAATAATTCAGTGTAAGGTTTTGTGGGTTTTGAATCAGTTCTATCCTTCTAAATCTGGCCTTATTCAGGACGGAAAAGACTCGACAGTTATCACAATTCACGGACTTTTAAAATGTTAAGTTTTTTTTTTATCCATGCAAAGAGAGTGTATTTATTGTGGTCTTGGAGGCTAGAGGTACAATAATTTATAAATTGATCCACCAAAATCCAAACCACAAAGTTAAGCCAAGCCTAAAGTTCAGAGTCCACAGTAACCTAAAAGTCTAAAGTTCAGAGTCCATAGTAACCTAAAAGTTAGGGCACTGTTTAGAAGCACAAACCAACCAAACTCACGCACCCATCACTGCTTCATCCTTTGTTAGATAAATAAATTGGCATTCGCCGGATAAAGTTCTTAGTTGGTAACGGTAAGTCTGCGTTGCAAAAAATGACTTTTGCAATTTCATCTTAATTTTAACAATATCATCTTAATTCAAATAATATATATAAATCCATAAAAGATTTGTCTAGTATGAAAAAAATTACTAATTTAAAAACAAATTGCATAAAGACACCACATTTTCAAGATCTCGAGTTTAATTCTGTCTTACTGCCTTTAAATAGAATTTATAAATAAAAAACTCTTAAAATATTTTTTAATATTTAATAAAAGTTAATGTTTTTAAAATAAATATAATAAAAAATTAATAAAATAAATTATCTTTTTTTGAGAAAATAAGGTGACAAAAATTATAAAACACATGAAAAAAAATTGCATGATGTGCCTGTTTTTAAAAAAAAAAGATGTAAAGAAGAAAAAAAAAACTACTTTAGAAAATGTCACCATGAGTTTGATAGCAAAACAAGATAACGTGGCTCTGGCAAAGCTAATTAAGAAGCAACAAGTTAGAGATAAACTTTAATACAATCAAGCACCGAATCGTACATATCCCCTCTAAGTTGAAAAGGACAGAAAGCTAAAGGAGGAGAAAAAAATTTAAAAAAAAAAACCTAACTTTTATTTTGGTAATCAATAAAAAATTATATAAAATAATTTATTTTATAAAAAAATTAAAAATCATACATAATTTTATTTTTTTAATTAATAAGAATTGAGTTCATTTATTTTAAATAAAAAATTAATTAAATTGAATTACTATAAAATTATTAATTTATTAATTAATATAATTGTCCAATCACAATCAGAAACCTCAATTATTATAGCTGCCATGGCATTGGTGAGAGGTAAAATAGGTCAAAGAAGATGCATACTCATATGAAATTAGGTTTGTAGCTATTATGATTATGCATGAGAATAAGTAAAAGTTTTTTTGATTTTATTCTTTAATTTTATTGAGTAAAATAAACAAAAGGGAATTTGTGTATGCAGATGGTAGGGAGGTTGTTGATGAGTTTGCTTTATTATGAAATATTATCATGATTAATTATTATATAGTTTTCATTAAGGAATAATTGGTCATTTCAAGCATGGGCATGTATCATATATTATAATAATAATAATAATAATAATTATAAATTGGATTAATGTATTTGGGTCCAAGTAATGATGTAGATACCTAAAAGATCCCATTATTATAATTGGTTAAGGGGGCAAATTAGACTTGGGTTCCTTTCCAACCTATTTGCTGGAAATGCAAGGAACATTTTCAAAGAAAAAAAAGCAGATTCCCACTTCACATGTCATGCTATTGCTATTGCTATTGCTATTGCTATTGCTATGCCTTAGTTTCTTTTGTCTTGGCTTAGCCTTCCCCCTTAGCCTCTCAAGGCTCCTACTCATTTCTTCTTCATATTCATCATTATTAATCTTAATCTAAGCATGCCCTTCTCTTTTTTTAAGAGAATATTATTATTTACTTCTCTTAATATATAAAAATTCATTAATTAATTTATTAATTTACAAGCTTTCCTAATTAAACCTTTAATTAATAAGCAGCTGTAGTTTTTAGCATTTGCGTTGGCGGCCGGCAACCGCTGGATTTCGTTGACGGAATCATCAAAGATTAATACCCCTTTCTATCTCTCTCCTTAGCTTGGAAAGATCCATCAGCTGATTCCGAGAATTTTCTTGAGAAAGTGACACCACCTACCTGGTACACACTGGTAACGTTTGTAGTTGTCATCACTCATTTGATTTTGTTATGATTGCTATTACGTGTATTATAATTATTTATTTAAAACCTGTTTTTGATATTTCTTTGTACTTGTTAAATACTATTCAAACAATTATTTTTTTCTTGTTTACATACCTCATTTGTCATCTCAAAATTATATTCTTTCAAACATTAATTTAATTTAAGGTAATAATATGAACCAGCTGAGCTGCCTGAAGAGCTACGTAGCCTGCAATGATTCATTCAATCAGAAACATTATTTTATAGAGATTGTCTGATTGTCTCTGAGCTTCAGAGTTTTGAGGAGTGATTCAGGCAAGGATGTCTATCCCAAGTTGTGGCTGATAATAATTATCAGTACCTTTCTTTTTTATTACAAACTGTCCCATATGCCTTGTCTGAGAGCAACACTTCACCAATTCAATGTCTCAATTAAAGAAAAGAAGCCATGAAATCATAGATCATTAGGTAAAAACTTCAAATTCCAAAATCACAGGTACAATGAAGTGATGGAACAAGCAAAGATTAGATTTTTAAAGGGACAAGAATGCAAAATGGACCATATGGAAGAAGAAGAAACACCCTTACCACTAGCTTTTTTCAAAAAAATCTTACCAAAAACAAAGCATTTTCCAGCAATCACTCTTTGGTGGGCCTTTTGCTATTAGATGAGAAAATTAAGCTGGTGCCATATATGTTTGGGTCCACAAAAGAAAAAGAAAGAAGACATTTTCTCAATCAGAGCTGCTAGAGAATCATTAACTTGAGTGAAGTCATAAAGGGTATTAAATGCAAAAAAGAAAATGGAAAAAAAAATTATAAGAATTGAAGAGTAAAAGAGAGAGAACACTTAGTAGAGAAGAAGAGATAAGCATGGGGAAGTAAATTTTGAGGGCCCTTGTCATGTTGTTGGGGGTCACTATTACACATACCTGTCTGTCTCTTGAAACTATAGTGCTTTGTTTTTAAACTACCCAAAGAATATTTTTTATTTTTTTTAGAGATTGTCATTGGTTAGAACAGATTAAAAAAATAGTCAAAAAGCTCATCATCATCATCTCTTATCTGAGATTCTGTTCCTGTGGTGGTGTGTGATTGGGAACCAAAAAGATTATCTAAAGCTGCTTTCTTCCTTATTGTTTCAGAGCATCTTCACAGAGATGATGTATGTAATGTATGTATGTTCATTTCTTCACTGACCCATAAACAAAAAGCAACATGAACATCAATATCATAGCAAAGAGATCAGTGGGGGATAAAAAGGGCAAAAAAAAAAAAGTAACTTTGGCTTTCCTGCATGGGAGAGACTGAAAACAGTATCTGCAAACTCTCTTTACTTCTGTTCTTACTTCTCAGGTAAGGTCTAGAAGAAATTACTTTGGATTAAGGTTGAAAAGGGAATAAAAGGGAGGCGTTGTGGAGAGTTTCAAAAGGAAAAAGAGAGAGAGAGAGAGAGAGAAATAAAAAGTGGATTATGATCATTCATGAAAAAGAGGTTTGACAGAGAAAATTGTGTAAAGAGTAAAGAATAATGATAGATATCAGCCTTTTTGACAAACAGAAAAAAGCTAGGAGAAGCTAAAAGCTCTTAAAGGCCTAAGTTTTATCAAAAATCAAAAGATAAAAGAAATATGCATTATGAACAGATCAATTATGTAGACACAGAAAATCAAGTGAAACTAAATTTCTACAGAATGGAAGGAACAGGATATGAAAAAAGGTCTTTAAATATGTATGCACTGACTACTGCGAAGAATAAGAGCAAGAAGAAAATGTTAGATAGCAGAAACATGGTTGATTTCAATTAGATCAACTGCTACACAGTTACAAATGGGCAGAAATTTTGGCCAATTATTTCTCTTAGCAGAAAGGTATGGAAAAGAAGAAGTGGATAGATATAGAGACAGTTCAGCAATAACAAAAATTTTAAAAAAAAAAAGTTACAGAATCTAATAATCATGTTCTACTACCTCAAGGCAATTGTGAAATTCTTCATGCAAAGAATGAAGAAAAGAAAACAACTTTTTTGGCTATGCAGGCCTATTTCTCTTGTGACCAGCTTTGCCATCAGATCTCAAAGCCCCACTGGAATCTCCTTCAGAGGAAGCTTCCATGGATTTGGAGAATGAGCTAGAAAGATCAGCATAAAGGTCAACCACTCTCCTGATGTTATTGTTGAGCTCCCTAATCAGACCCACATTTCTGCTTAGGTTGTCAGGGATCTTGGATTCATGGTTCTGATTTATCTCATTAATAAGCAGCCTATTCTGGTCCAAAATGTTTTGAACCTGAACAAAGTTCTTCTGAAATGTCTGCAAGATCTTGCCATCTATCTGGGTACCATTGCCAATTCCTGAAAATGTGTCGCCCTCCATTCTTCCTATTAATCTTCTCTCTGGGGGGATCAGAATTCTATCAAATCAGAACCAGTCCTGCATCAAGAACAAACCAAAAATATCAAGGATTTGAAAGAACAAAAGATGAAACTGTGTTTATTAAAAACTGAATGCATCTTTTTGAAAATTAAATAAAGACTAATAACCATATTCTTCCTATCTGTTCATGGCTACACTAACCAAACCCCAGATAAAAACATGAGAATCCTTGGATTTGTTTAAGGCGTTTTTGTTCATATGAGACAAGAGTCTGTAGTATAAATCATGACTCCCATGGGTTCCACTTTTACAGAGAAATCTGATACAAACAACCAATTATTATTATTATTATTATTGATGAAGTGAAAAAGCAGATCCCACTTCCATAAAAGGGAACCTTTTTTATGTACTGAGAAAATACTCATCTAAAACTAAGTTTCGAAAAAGAATCTTAGAGACCCAAAAAAACCAGTCAATGATGCAGAGAAGATGAGGCCATGAAGATGTACCAATGCACAGATAACATCATCAATCTTTGCCTTTTTTTTAGAAAAAAAATGTATATCTCAATATTCAAAAAAAAAAAAAATCCCAGATATATTCATAATAAGTTGACAAATCCAAATGGGATTTACTTAAAATTCAGAAATATCAGAAACCAAAGAACCAAAATTGGGAATTAAATGTCCAAAACCGTACATGAAAACTTGCACTTCCATAAGCATAATTCCCAAAATAGAAAAAAATAAATAAAAATAAAACAACATAAACTCGAATCCCATTTAAAAAAATAACAAAACGAAAATCTAAAAAAATCCAATTGCCATTTATGAAGATCCTCATATGAAAAGGAATTCAGCACTATTTCGAAATTCCGAGGGTAAAAAGACAGTATTAAACAAAAACAGGAAGAAGATAAGATCAAAGGCATTTAGTTCGAAAACAAAAAATATAAAAATTTAATGAACCCATCAACTCAAATAATCCATTAAACTCTAAATAAAAACAAAAGAATAGAAAAATAATATATTATTATTTTATTGTGCCTTCTCTCTTCGTATATATATAGTAATAATAGTGTATTTATGTATTGGTACCTTGAAAATCTGGAACATTACATTCTGGAAGAGAAGACACAGATTGAAGACGAGGGATTCCCGAGAAAAAGAGTGGAAAAGATCGCCGATTCTTTACCAGCTGAATCTCCCAAACAAGGTCCCCCTCTGAATTATGAGAATTTACAGGAAATAGAGAAAGAGAGAGAGAGAGCCTGTAGAGATAGAAAGAAAGAAGGAAAGAAACTGAGGAGAGAGAGAGAGAGAGAGAGAGAATATGAAGATTTGACAGTCACGCTCGGGACTCCTCTGTCTAAAAATATTTTAGCTTCTCAAACTCCTAAATAAAAATATATATATATATATATATCCACCTGTTAATTTCCTATTTATTGTTTTTTATTTAATTTAATTTTAATTTTAATTGATTTTATTTATTATAATTGGGTAATTTTACCATCTTTTGCTCAGATCCAAGGCATCATTTCTTTTCTTCTTTAATTATTGAGCACGTGGCATGTGATTCAGAGTGTTATGTTCATGACTTAAGGCCCACATTTTTTTTTCCTTTTTTTCTTTTTAATAATCAATCATACTTATTAATCGATTGGTATTTAATGACATTCCAGTAATAATAATTCAATCATTATGTGTTTATTTTTATGACATATTTATATTTTTTATAATTTTTTTCAATAGAAATATTTCCTAAATTTATTAAATATTAAATATATTTCGTTTCATGTATTTATTTTTATTTTTTATTTTTTAAATTCTTAAAAAATTTTATAATAATAAACACGATAATAAATATATTAAAATAAAATTAAAAAATTTTAATGAAACAGTCCGGTTCAAATTAATTTAAATAATTTTTAAATTTATTTTTTATTTAATTTAAAATAATTAATTCAAATTATTTAATATTTTTATACTAATTATTATTTATAATTTTAATTTACCATAAATTATATGAAATTTTTTCTACAGAGGGTGCGAATCTCACACTTAAATTTAATTATTTTAATTTTCTATTTAAATTTTTTAAAAAAAGCACTCAGAAATAATTCAATTTATATTAATAATATCTTTTTATTTAATAATATTATGTGGCTGAGTATAGGTGTAGTAGTTAGTATTCACCAATTGAGTATTTAAATTAAAATTATGATATATTAAATATATGAAATTATAAAATTATAATAATTAAATAAATATTAACTGGTTGATAATTTATTAAAAAAATAAAAATAAAAACTATATTACTTATTACAATTTAAATTACTCTAAATTTTTATAAATTAATAAAGTTAGTAAATAATAATTAAATTATTTTATTAGAAATTTTAATCAATCAGCAAAAATTTTGGACACACAGTCTACAATAAATAAATGTATTTTTTAACTTTTTGTTTATAAATTATTAATAATATTATTAATTTATATTAATTATTATGTTTTTTAAAAATTTAAATATTTAATATATTATAATTGTAATTCAAATGGATAAGGAAATAATTTTTTTATTTCAAAAAGTAAATATATAATTATGTATTAATATTGTTATGGATTAAATCTCAATTAAAAATATATTAAAAATAATATAAGTGGTTATAATAATATATAAATATGTATAATATTACATAACATCTATCCAATAAAATCTATAAGTTATCCACATGTAATAATAACCGGACATGTAACAAACTAATATGAAAAAGAAAAAATTCAAATACCTTAATATTCAAGTCATTGTTAAAAAATTCATCTTTCCTGCAATAACATGAATCTCGACATAGAGTTGTTGTTATCAAGCACAGATCATCATATTTCTATTACGATATACTGTTTAATAGAAAAATTCGAATTATGATAAAAATTTTTTATAAAATTTGAATTATAGTTAAAGTAGTTTGTATGATCAAAAAATTCGAATTTTATTTTTTTAGAAATCTTATAGCTAAAGTAGTTTGTATGATCAAAAAATTCGAATTATGATAAAAAATTCGTCTGTAATCGCGAGATTTTTTTCTGTTGGATGATGATATTCCGTATTAAATAGATAGCCAAATTACCATTGAATTATAAAAAAAATAACATATTCATCTTTACCTCTTATAATATATAAAAAAAAATTACAGAAATAAAATTATATTATTCATAAATACTAAAAGTTTTCAATAATTCATTATATGTTTTCAACTTGTTAAAATAGTAACTAGAGTTTTGAAGTGACTGTCGTGGGTACCCACCACTATCTCACTTTTTATATAAACTCTAACAAATCACAGTACAGTTTCATTCCAAATACATTATCAATATAATTTCAGCAATATTATTATGTATTTAAGATTTTAGTTTCCACTCGATTTTCACTTATGGTAATATTATAATTGAATGAGCAATGTTATAAAGAGTTGTATCTCATGTGATAATGAGTTTGACATCTATTAAATTAAATTGTTTTGTATTTTTCTATATTAATTTTGCACAAATATTGATATAAATATTTAATATAACTATTACAAAACTTATTATCATATGGGCTTAATTTTATATTAGATATATCATAATTAAAAAAAAATGTAATTCTAAATTAACCGCATTGAAAATCGTCACATAACACAAGCGTTTTTATGGTGTTTATGGATTGTGTTTCAATAATAGCTTGTATCTAAATTGAGAAATTTTTTTTTTTCACTTAAAATTCAAATGAGAAACATAATATTACTAAGAGAAAATTACTATTGTGAAATTAATTAGTTAAATTGTATTTTTTAAAAAATACATTAAATCATTGCTATAATTTGTAAAAATTCAACTAAAAGGTTATTTCCATTAATTTTTAATATTATCATCATTAGTTTTTATAATGTTATTGTTCGGTTCTCTCACTTGAAATACACTATTTATATAGACTATTTAATGTATTTTTTAAAAAATACATCATATAATATAAAATAAATAGTAATTTTTTCAATTTACTAATTAAATTTAAACTTTCTTATATTATATTGTTTGATCATACAAACTATTTTAACTATAAGATTTCTAAAAAATAAAATGAGATTTACTATTTAGTCTATGAATGATATACTACAATAATCTCGCAATGTAGGTTATGTACCGATACTCAAAGACAGGGTTATATGATAATAATCTAATAAGAGAATACTCAATCCCACTGGGGGAAAAGAAGACTCGAACACTTTAGATCTCAACTCTTTATCAAGACTCGCCATTTCAACTATAGAGTGAGGCTACACGAGAAGTTATTATTACATAATGCAATCCAGCAGGTTCCCATTACACCTATAATTGTGGGATCCTCTATCCACTAGCCAGCATCAATCGGATTTTCAGGAGATGCGATAACTAACTTCATATTCTGACAGTATAAAGCTAATGATCAAAGAGATTAAGGTACATTCTTTTGACACAACTACCTTTGAGTTCAAAACATCTCATTACACTCGCCCTTTTCGTAGTTTACAGACTTGAGCATTGATATAGTTGCTATAAGCTCCAACCACCTTACATTCTCTTTCTTATAGATTAACCAATCGTAGCACAACTCTATTTCAGCCACATCATTTGGTTCCATTACCGAAAAATCCATTAGATTATCTCTATTCAATTGGATTAGAAACTGGGCTTTTATTTTCTCTTAAAAAGTAACATTTTCCTCTTTTATACTCTAAAATGGCTGACAATTTATGAGTTGCTGCTAAGATTGCTGTCAATAAAGGCGTAATCATTTCCTCCATTCCTGATAGTGGGCAAAATACCCCATCAATGATCAATAAAGCTGATTTGATCAATCTAAATAATGAGTAGATATCGCGGTATATAAAATGGCTACAAGCCACTCTTTAGTAGTATAAAGTTCAGGAGGAGACCTCCTTTATGGTTCCTAGAATAAGGGAGGAAGTTTTCATCGATATCCCAAAGACTCAGACAGAGACAATCCAAACACAGTCCAAGGGGAAGGCTAAGTTGGAGGAAGAGGAGTCATTGGACGAGACTCCAAAGGATGTTGACCAAAAGCTGATACGAGACGTGCAAAGGTACTAGAAGGAGTAGGAGGAAAACTATGGGGTGAATGATGCCTCACCCATGTCAGAAAAGATCTTGGCATATACATTTTTTGTCAAGTTCAAACTCTCGTATTTGGACAAATATGACGAAACAACAGATCCTAGAAGTCACATGGCGATATGCAGTTTCAGGATATCAATGATTTCATGTTGTGTCGAGTGTTTCCATCAACACTCACAGGTTTGGCTCATAAATGGTACCAACATCTGAGCTCAAGTTTAATTCAAAACTTTACACAAGTTGCTATGTTCTTTAAATCAAAGCTTATACTTGTATACCTCATAAAAAGCTCTCCTCTGACTTGTAGAAGATCCACCAAGGAGAAGGCGAGTCTTTAAGGAGTTTTATCTCACGATTCAATGCAGAAGCAATACAGATGGAGGAATTAAATCATGAAATAGCATGTGAAGCGTTGAAGAAAGGAACACGCAACATCAAATTCATGGATTCCCTAATCAAGGACCCAGCCGCTATGTACCAACAGCTAATAGATAAAGCTTAGAAGTACATCAGGCAGGATAATGAAGTCCAAGCATTGAGAGAAGACAAAAGGATGAGTCAAAAGCAAAACCAAAAGCCACAAGGCGGGTATCTATTATACCACATAATTTGGATGTTAGTCCCACTAAACAAGACATCTTAAGTTAGGGCACAAGGCAAGTATCCGCCAGGCCCATAACTCGGGTGTTAGTATCATTAAACAAGGTATTTTATACCAGGCTACAAGATTGATATCTGTCAAGCCACATAATCTGGGTGTTAGACTCGCTAAACAAGGCATCTTATGCCAGACCACAAGGTAGGTATCTGCCAAACCCATAATTCGAGTGGTAGTCCTACTAAATAAGGCATTTTATATCAGGCCACGAGGCGAGTATTCGCCAGGCCATGCGATCAGATGTTAGTCCAATTTCGCAAAAGGTTTCCAAGACATCTTATGCCAGGCCACAAGATGGGTATCCGCTAGGCCACATAATCTGAATGTTAGTCCCGCTAAACTATACATCTTATGCCAGACTACAAGACAGGTATGTACTAAGCCACAAGGCGGGTATCTGCCAGGTCACATAATCTAGGTGCTAGTCCCGCTAAATGAGGCATCCTATGCCATTCCATAAGGTGGATATCCACTAGACTCATAATTCGAGTATTAGTCCTGCTAAATAATACATCTTATTTCAGGCCACAAGGCAAGTATCCACCAGACCCAAAATCTGAGTGTTAGTCCTGCTAAAAAAATATCTTATGCCAGGCCACGCAATCGGGTCTTAGTCTTGTTTCACAAAAAAATTTACAATGCATTTTATGCGCAGGCCACAAGGCATGTTGCCAGCCCATACGACCGGGTATTAGTCATGTTTCGCAAAAAGTTTCTAAGGTATTTTATGTCAAAGCCATAAGGTGGGTGACCATCAGGCGAGTCTTTGAGTGTTAGCTCCAAAAGATAAAGTTTCTGCTAAAAAGCGCCACAAGGCAGGTATCATCAGACGAGTCTTCGGGTGTTAGCCCTAAAAGACAGAAGCGAGATTATGTCAAAAAATTGCCACAAGGCGGGTAACGGCCAGGTGAGTCTTCGGGTGTTAGGCTCAAAAGACAGAGGCAAGTTTCTACCAAAAAGCGCCACAAGGCGGGTAACTGCCAAGCAAGTCTTCAGGTGTTAGGCCCAAAAGACAGAAGAATTTCTGCCAAAAAGCACCACAAGGCGGGTATCTGTCAGGCAAATATTTGGGTGTCAGTCCTTATTAATAAAATTCTTAGGTCATTATCGTGACCGGGTGTTAAGTTCAATTTATTATTTTCAAGTTATTTACTGCATAGCCATAAGACAATCGTCATTTATGGGCAGGAGCAGACAAAGCGATACGAGTATGGAAGGCCAATCTAAACAGACCATGTGTCTCAAATCGTAAAGACAACTATCATATTCGAATCTAAAAAATCGAATATCAGTTCTGATATATCACAATAATCGCCTAATGTAGGTCATGTGCTAGCACTCGAATATAGGGTCACGTATAAACCATCCCACATCGAGAATTTACTAAGATTTAGAATTGTATATAATAGCGGGTCAAAAACTACTAAATAACTTTAGATAACCATTTTGGACAAGTGAAAAATGGGTCTAAAGGTTATTTGGATCAGTTTGGACCGGGCTGTTGCAATTGGTATCAGAGCCACACTGGGTCATAAAAATTGTGCGGAGCTAGTGGACTTGCAAGGAAATGGCTACCCATGCGAGATGAGGTGGAGCCGCCCGAGGTACTAACGAACCAGAGTACCCGAAGGTCTAGTCCTGGCGTAGTAATTGTACTCGATTCAGCATAAGAGGATTGCGATGGGGACATCACAAAATTGAGTCGAGAAGAGTAAAACAACCCACATCAAGAATTTACTAAGTTTTAGAATTGCATATAATAGCGGGTCAAAAACTACTAAATAACTTGAGTTAACCATTTTGGATCAAGTGAAAAATGGGTCTAAAAGTTATTTGGATCAGTTTGAACCGGACTGTTTCAACGTGTCAAAGGTCTAATAAGAGGATTCTTAGTCTCATCGAAGGAAAGTTACTATTAGAAAATGTAATCCAACATCTTTCCATTACACCTATAATTGTGTGATCCCCTATTCATTAGCCGGTACTAGTCGGATTTTCAGGAAATGCGATAACTAACTCTATATTCTAACAATATAAAAGCTAATGATCATAGAGATTAAGGTACGCTCTTCTGACACAACTACTCTTGAACAAAAAAATCTCATTATACTCGTCATTTTCTCAGTTTACTGACTTGAGCGTTTGAATGGCTGCCGTAAGCGCCAATCACCTCACATTCTCTTTCTTGCAGATTGACCAATCGTATGGCAGCTTTGTTTCAGTCACATCACTAAGTATTATCATTGTTAACAAGTCAGTCTCTACATTTTCAGAAACCTATTAAAATATCATTATTTTTTCTCTCTGTCGATAAAATAGTCATTCCATCATTTTTTTTCCGTTAAAAATAGATGAAAAATGAGAGATAAAATTTTTAAAACCTAAATTTACCCTCAATAATCCAATTTTTTCTTCTTCGTCTTCTTTCTCAATAACTCAATTTTTAAAATCCAATTTTTTCTTCTTCTTTCTTCTCAATAATCCAATTTTTAAATTCTAATTTTTTTAAGAAGAAGAAAAACCGAAAAAGAAGAAGAAAAAAAAATGAGGTAATTTGATATTTTGATATATTTTTAACAACAAAAATAGATGGAATTGAACAGAAAGACTATTCGTTAACGAAGAGAAAAGATAAGAATGTTTTAATAGATTTCTGAAAATATAGAAACTGACTTGTTAATAATAGTAATACTTATAGATTAAATAATAAATTTAAAAAAACTGTAATTATTATGATAAAGTACCGATGATTTTTTAAAATATATCTTTCATATATAGTAAATCTTTTTGTTTTCTCATTCCTATGAATAAAATTAATTTTGATATTTTGCAATTTATAGCAAAGTTTGATCATTCTATTTTCTCCCATTAATCTTTAATTCACTTTATCCTAAATATATTTAATTGGAATTTTTCAAAATCTGTCCAATACTACACTTTGGAAATTCACAATTCTCAAATTCATTGAAAAAAATGGCAACGAGATGTGACACCAGCCATTAAATTAAAGCCTTTCACTTTTAGATATGATTAATAAATTATACACAACATGTTTTAAAATAAACTCAAAGTCATCATTAACTTCATTAGAAAATGTAATCCATCCAAGGAAGGCAACAGAGATTTTAAACTTATATGAGATTAATTACTTACGTATATATAAAATATTTAATATAATAATTATCAATTTCGTATTTATATAAAATTAACTTTATATTAGATATATTAATTCGTTAAATTACTCGCATTATCTATTTATTTTCTTATATTTTTTTAAATTCTAATGCTTGATTATAGTGAATCAAATAGAAGAAAACTTTATGCACTCACAGATTTAATCGTGGTAAGTGCATCTGAGAGATTTTATATTCTACTCCTCTAATCCTCAATCCAGATTTTTAAAAAAAAAAATTTATGTAATTAACAAAAAATTTAATAATTTATTGATCCAAATCCAAATCTTATAGTATGTCTCTCACATTTAATCTAAAAAAATCAATATTTTAATTTTTTTTATCATTAACTTTTTAACACATGATCTTTTACACTTTTAAATTTTATAAAATATATCTATTTAATCTGTAAAATTAAAAATAATTATTTAAAAAAATTAAAAACTTAGAATTGAAATTGTATATAATTCACCCCAACATGCATATATTTAATAGATATACTTTATAAAGTTTTGAAATTAAATATTTCCACTTATGTAGAATTTAAATGTCAAAAATTAATAATAAAAAGGTGAGAATATTAATTTATTTTTTATGTAATGTTTACACGTCAAATCACATACTGAATATTGATTGAAATAAACAAAAAGGGCGAAGAGTGTGAAGGAAGTTGAAAAAGAGTAATTAATTTCTCGATTTTGCTTGTTTTTATTCATCAGTCTCTTTTGATTTTCTTTTTATTTTTATTTAAGTTTTATTTGTATTTTTCCTGCTTTTGAATAGGAAACAGTATCATCCTCTATAGTTATCCCACACCATAGTTAAATAGTGATCGAATGTTTTATTTATTATTGTTTTTCTTTATTTTTGTATTGTAGATCCTTGTTTATGTGTGTGAGATTGTTGTTTCTAGACTTTATGAGGGTCCGCGATCCTGCTTTATTAATAGGGTGGGCTTCCTTAGTTATTGATGTTGTATTGTATGATGGCTTACACTTCTTTTGACAATGATCAGCTGTATTCTGTGATATTTTCTTTTTATGATGTTTTGATCTCTAATGCATTGCTATTATTTAGTATATTAGAAAATTTTTTAATTTTAATTGGTATATGCATGTTTGATCTTGTGTATTCTACGATAATTAAAGGTTATTATGCATTGTATTATTTATTATTGATTGTAATGGCGCGATTAGATTTGTCGGTGGTAAATTGCATTATGGGTTTCGGATTGAACCTTTTGATTTGAAATATGGGTTATGAATGGGATTGTGTGAGTTCGGCCTCATGGATTTTTCTTGAGATACATATGTTATAGTCTTCTTGTACTTAGCTTTTTTAGCCTTTTAAATGCAATTCCATTTGATTGTTTAAAAGGAGTGGAAAAATACAAAAAGCAAAAGAAAGGAAAGGGAAAAGGTGACGTGAAGTATGGGTAAAATAGTAATATGACGTTAGGGATAATGGTTTCGGCCAGCCCCAAGTCCAGCGGGCGGATCTTGGTTTTGGCGGAGAATGGGAAGTTCCCACATTTTTTTTCCCCTTTTAAATCCGAATCCTCCCAACGATAAAATCTCACGAACAACTGTTCCAAACCAATAAAATAACGACGCGTGTGAGATCAGGTTCGGGAAATCTACAGGTTCGGTTCCTAGCCTATGAGGGTTCCCGAGCCTAGGGAGTTGATCTAGCTTAGCTCAGCGGCTATTTTTCTCGTACGGAGAAGTGGGGCCCACCACTAGCCATCACACCCGTTAATTAAATAATAAATAAGTATAAAATAGCTTAAGATATTGCCATGTGTACTGAAACATGACACGATCTCCAACGCTGATGTCTTTGCTCCTGATGGTACGTACTACTCCCTGTCACCTTATCCTTGTCACCATTTTGTACTCCTATTATAACTCATTTAATTTTCCTAGGAGCATTATTTTATTACAACGTTTCGAAAGCACCTATCCCTTTTTTTAAAAAAAAAAAAAAAAAAACCATTTGTGCATTTAATATTGTTATAATATAAAATTTATGTTTTGGATAGAAGTGTATAATTTATTAACAAGTTGTTAAGTACTTTTGTTTTTAATAAAATAAAATTTAAAGTTTTATTACTAATAAATAAAATTAAACTGTTTTTTATTTGATCAGTAAATTAATAATCAATATATTCCATTGTATCAATCATTTCATTTTAAAAAACATAAAAATGTTAAAAATAAAAAATAATTAAAATTTAATTTACAAGTCTAAAATTTTAACTCTTTTGGAATTATGCATTACAAAATATGTATCAATAACATTATTATCATTTGGTCACACACGTATATACCTACATGCAACAATGCAAGAATTGCATAGTAAAAAAAACACAAGACAAGTATACATATAATTGAATTTTTCAAGAACAATATAATGATTTTTTACGGTTTATATAAAATCTGTTAAACACATTATTTAGATACGAAAGGAAAAATTCATTCTCTAAATAAAATAAATCGGAAATTCTATTTGAATGGAGGGTAAATAATACAGTAGAGAATATGAAAATTTTACTTTAAAAAAAATAGCTAGATTTATACATAAATTATATATTATTATTACTAATTTTATTATTTTAATAAAATTTAATTGATATTATATAATAATAATTTAAAAAAGATCATGTGCTGGTATTTAAAGAAATGGTCACGTCATAAGAGTATGATCAGATGATATTTGATCTTACCAAGAAAAAAAAAAGGCCTAAATACTTTAAGTTGACCTCAGATCAGCTCAATTTGTTATGACTCGTCTTCTTAATTATGGGACGAGACTTAATAGAAAATTACCATTAACGATTATAATCCAGCAAATCTTTTTTACGCTTGTAATTATGAGATTTCTGTTAGTCGACAAGATCTTTTATCAACGAATCGACCACATCATTATCAAATTTTCAGAAAATACTATAATTAATCCATTTTTTTACAATATAAAAAGTAAAAGATCACATAAACAAAAGCACACAATTTTATATAACTAATTACTTCATATTCTATTATTTATAAATTTAAGCAATTACAGTTCTATTTTCAGCACTATTATTAATATTTTTATTTTAAATTAAAAAATGGATATCATGAAAATACAAAAACTAGACCTAGTACAACACGCAAGAGTCACTATACTGATTCTTGTGTGTATTTTTAAGGGCACCAATGATATGGGTGATTATTATTATGAGTAATCTTGAATTCATGGTTGGTTTTGTAAGTGGGAGACAATTTGACGGCAATTTCCTTCACTTTCAACTCCTAATCATATTCCCAAAATAATATTTTATGCATTTCTCTAGGGTGACTATGTAATGCATGTGCTTGTGAGTTTTCATGTTTATTTATTATTTTTTAACATAAATTATTACATTATCAATAAAAATTAAGAAATTTTATTTTACATAATATGTATATTACAATATAATATTTTTGTATAAAATAATTTATTTATAAACAAAAATGCATTAAATATGTTTTAAAAAATAATAATAATAATAAAAGAAAAGCCCATGTGAGGAGCCCAATTATTCTATTATGAAGTTTCATCTTTCTTTATATGGGCGAAACCCATCTACATGTTCAAGCAGCATTCTCTGGGTAATGGCTAAAATAGCAGTAGTACCCTTTAAGCTACCAAATCAAATTAGGGAAAGATAAACTCCTACGATATTGCACTCCGAGACTTAGTCTGGTGAAAAATGCATTCTAATAGACCTGAGAGGTCTGAGATTCGACTTTCCCAACCCTCTATTTCAAAAAAAAAAAACTCCTACGATATTTTTTGAGTTGTTGCTAGCGAGGTTTCCCAAAGATCTATTAAAATAATTTTGACTATAACTAAAATATTTTACATATCATAACTATATTACAAAATTTCTCCTCTACTAAATAATATATTCTATTATTTTGAGAATTTATTTCTTTTTAGGGAGTTTTTTTTTTCATTAATGGTTTTGTTGAGCTCTTAATAATTTAAATAATATATGAATGGTTAATTATTTATTATGGAGTGTGAATATAATTTAATTTTATTTATTTTTTTAATAATAAAAATCATTTTGCTTATCGTTAAAGAAATAAAAAATAGGTGGATTATTAGCGTTAAAATTGCATCTGCTCTAAAACTATATAAATTGTAAGACAAAATATATATTTATATATCTATTTTTAATATTTTTATCTGTCAGATTTTTCAATTTTAATCACGATCTTATAAACAATTTAAATTTAAAAAAAAACTTTTAAACACCTAAAATAAAAAAAAATTATTTCAAACACCTAATTTTTTTTAAAAAAAATATACTTTTAAATATAATTTTAAAATTATGAATTTAAAAAAAATACTTTTAAATATAATTTTAAAATTATGAATTTAAAAAATTACTTTTAAAAATAATTTTAAAACTATGGATTTAATAAGATTATATTTAAAATAATAATTTTTTTAAATTTAAATATTTATTAAATCATGATTAAAATTAAAATATTTAATAATTAAAAATATTAAAATATAAGTGTGCAATATATAAATTATATATATAGTCTAAGCTATAACATTATAAATCGAATTATCCTATTTGGTGGTTGTGGACAATAGTCCTCTTTACATGTGGTGGCAGTGTTTGCCGTACCAGAATGCTTATGTGTTTTTGTGCTTCACGTCTATCTAGAGGGACATTTGATTGGTTTAATTTTAAATTAAAATGAAATTATAAAATTAAAATTAAAATTTATTACAATTAAATTAAATTAAAAATATTAAAATAATCAAACTGAATTAAACGAAAAAATATTAATTTGATTTGATTTAATTTATAATTAATTAAAATTTAAGTAAATTAAAAAATTAAATAAAAAGCAATATAAAAATAAATAAAAGATGAACAAAAAATGAAAATCATCATCGATCATATTGAAAAACATCTAACAACAAATTTGTCCATATGAATATGCATTTGAATGATTAAGAACAGAGCATGTCCCTCACAAAAGCTTCATAAAACTTCAATACCAATAGTAAAATATTAATCGAGCACAAAGAAAAAAATAAAACAAAAAATATAACTTCCATAGATGAAATTAATAATTATTATCGCAAAAATTCTTATTCCAATTGCGAGCACTTTGCTAATAGATGCTTCAAATTCATTCGAATTCATCTGAGAGCAAAATCCACTCTTGCCATTAGTCCTCCAGTTAAGAATGCGACGAAGTACTTTCACAAAGTCAACTCTGTGGCATTTAAATAAAAATTACTTACATTTCATATTTAAAGGTTTTGAGTGATGACCTGCGACATGCGAAATTGAGGCTTGAAAGACTGAAAGAAGAGATTTGAAATGGTGCGATCTGCGACAAAAGTGCTCACAAGTCACGTCAATCAGAGATGCTCGACGAAATGGAGAAAATGCTTTTAAGGCTTCGACCTTACAGGCTTGACGAGATGGAGGAAGATGACTTTAATTACGAAGGCTGGACGACAGACATTCGATATGGACCAGATGGAGAAGTCTTTGAAGCCTCGACAAGAACTCACATCGCAAGGCATAGGGTTGGGTGCGGCAGAAAGTGTGGAGATTGGGAACTAAAAATTTTTTATTATCGAAGGAAGACGGAGGTTTAGTCGTTCAGGAATTTTTAGCTTTTACATTTGGGTTGGAGATTGGAGCTGGATTAAGTTGGGTTTGATGCTAAATTTTTTATTTTGAGTGAATGAATTATGGTAGGCTCTTAGGGAAATTTAAATATATATATATATATATATATATATATATATATATATATATATATATATAATTTTCGATTAATTTAATTTTTTAACATAAATAAATTAAACTAACCCATAACTATTTTTTTTTAAAATGATAACCGAATAAATAAATTAAACTAATTCATAACTGAATTTTTTATAAAATGATTATCCAATTAAAATTGAAAAAGTTAAAATATTAAACCAATTAAATTAGTTTAATTTGATTTTTAAATTTTTACTGTTTACTCGTAATTGGTCTGAATTGATTTGGATTCTGTTGGTTTTTAATTTTCCTTTGTGTTTTGCTCTGTTTGCTTCTTGACTTGAGAACATTGCTTAGGTTCGACTTTAGTGTTGATTATGGCTTCCTCTCCGAAAGCGTTTATATCAGTGGAGATGTGGTTGGGGATCGACTCCAACGATGGTGTGGGCTTCTGTCGGCTGTGTTTTTTGTTTGATTGAACCCTCTACTGTTTTGATTCTATTTAGATTGTAAGTTGAGATTTAGTCCGTTTTAGGCTCTATTAAAATGGAATTCTAAATGCATTGGTTAAAAAAACCTTTATAATATCAACTATTCTACAGCAAGTTTCCTTTTTTTTAAAAAAAAAAAAATAGATCAAATAATTACTATTCAAAAAATTAATTTTTTAGTCTATGTACTTATTTTCTGATATTTATAAATAAATTACCGTATATTTCATTCAAAAAAAAATTGAAATACTCTCACGTGATGAAAGCGTGAGGATCCTCACTTCACTTGCTCCCGGCTGCTATCACAATCAGCATTCAGGCTAGTCACCAGCCTGAGCCTGAGCCTCAGCTGCAGCCACGTTCTTGGCGCTTATTAGATGAGGATGCTGTGTTCGGGAGCCGCTCGCTCACTCTTTTCTTCCTCAGTTTCCCTCACTTTCTCATCGCCCAAACGCCACCTCAAGCTTTCCTCCTTCTCCTTCTTCAAGCCTTACTCTCACTCCTCGCCTCACAAATCTCCAATCAAGATGTCAAGGACAACAATCGAACACATCGTTCTCTTCAAAGTCAAAGACAACACCGACCCTACCAAAGTCAACACCATGCTTAACTCCCTCAACAGCCTCGTCTCTCTTGACGCCGTTCTCCACATCGCCGCCGGTCCACTCTACCGCGTCAAATCCTCTCCCATCTCCTTCACTCACATGCTCCACAGCCGCTACTCCTCCAAAGACAACCTCAATGCCTACTCAGCTCACCCTAGCCACGTCACCGCTGTTAAGGAGTCTGTTCTTCCCATCTGTGAGGATATCATGGCCGTCGATTGGATCGCCGATGATCTCCAGGGGCCCGTCGTCCCAGCTCCGGGTTCAGCAATAAGGCTGACCTTTCTGAAATTGAAGGAAAATTTGCGCGAGGATGTGAAAAATGAGATATTGGCCGTTATTAAAGGGATTAAAGGGAATTTTGGAGAGATCAATCAAATCACTTGTGGAGAGAATTTCTCTCCGGCGAGAGCCAAAGGTTATTCAATCGCGTCGCTTGCTGTGTTTCCGACAGTGAGTGAAATGGAGGCCGTGGATTCGAAGGAAGAGCTGGTGAATTTGCAGAAAGAGAAGGTTAGGGATTATCTAGAGAGTGTTATTGTTGTTGACTATGTGGTGCCATCTCCACAATCTGCAAGTCTTTAATTTTCATATACATTTCGTGTCTGCTATTTCTGTGCTTCAACTGGATTAAAAATTCGCTCCGTAAGTGATTTTCCATTACAAATAAGGGATTCCATATTTATTTTTGTTTACATATTTCGCTGTGCTTCGCATTTTGTTTTGGATTGCTCTGCTTCATTGTAGAGCATTTTTAGTACTAATCTTATTGACGAGCTTGGCTTGGCCGAGGATAAATAACGTGCGCATAGATTTTTTTTAAATCCATCTGGGTTGTCCAAAATCATTGGCAGTCTACAGTGTACTTGTGTTCAGTCTCTTATGTTGAATTTTGAAGTTTATATATATACATATATATATTTATATCAGAAAGTTCAGGTTTTGTTGTTTGATACTCGTTTATTGTGCTCAGAATTAAGAAGGAACTGTATACGAGATTGTAGACTTTGTGGACTCTGGAAAGATTTTTCACCTGATGAAATAGGTTTGAAATGAAAATTTAGATATTCAATCGTTGGGAATCTTTGTCCAGAATATAAGCAGACGAGTTATAACATTTACATTAGCTGGTTATTTTGATGGGTAAAGCAATTTAATCACTTATAAAAGTCAATATTAATAATGTATTAATGTCTAATATGCTCAATACTCCCTTCAAATTTAACTTGGCATTAGACCCTGTTTGAGTTCCGCCTATAAGACTACAATTATTGCCCCAATCATGTGGTTGCATCTTGTCTCACATTGGGAAAATATAAAATGGTAGAGAAAACTATAAGTAGTTGGATAATCATTTTGATATGTAAATCATCTTAGTTAGTTATTTAAGCTTGGATTAAAAATAAATGAATGTATAATATGCTCAATACTCTCTCTGAATTTATCAGTTTTGCTTGTAGTATTTTCTCGGTTCTTGAGACTACGGTAATGTTTACGATGATTGCGTTGCTGTGAAGACTCCACAGTACTTGAGCAGCCACTGCTTACAGGAAATTGTGAGTAGACATGGTTATATCAGTAATCATAGAACTGATGGTTTTATTAATTCTAGGCGACGAGATTTTGGATGTTAGACCCGTGAATGCATAAAGTTAGAGAACGGAGGTAATGAGAATATTAGACATTAGACAAACTTCAGAGTCTGATAATAGGGGGAGAATTCTGCTGAGCATGAGATAATAGTTGCTCTCCACTTGAGAATTCATGCATGCAATGTCCTGCTATAAGTGTAGATGATACTTAGAGGTTCAGTAGCCAAGTAAAACTTTTCCTTCAATTTGAGTTTATGAATTTGCTTGTTGGTTATGATCGTACCTGAACTTTTCAAAGTTACTGAAGATTGTATATTTCTTGAGGTTTTCTGCATCTGATACTCTGATGTTTCATCTTTGATGTTGAGATTGTGGGGGAAAAAACGTCTCATGAATAGACCAAATGCTTTGATGAGTAAAAAATAACAATTTTATATAAATGTCATTTATTTTTTTCCCATTTTAATACACATTAGTTTTCTAAAAGTGAAACAAGTTTCATATAAGATGGATCTAGATATTCAATAACTTCTATGCATAGTCAGAGCAGGGGTTAGTGAAGCTGCTTAAAGATCTGGGAAGCTAGGAAGAATCAAATTGCAATCTCTCCTTGTTTTCATATATTCTGAACAAGAGAATGCCCAAAGCTTAGCTGTAAGAACGTTGAGATGCTCATGAGAAGCCTATATCATGGATGGTGTTCTGGGTCAGAAAGCAGATACGGTGTCCTAATTCATCCGTGCTTTTGAAAGCTCTATACTTCTCAGATTAGACTGGGGTCAACCAAAACCCACAAAATTGTTCTATAACTGAATCTTTCCCTGATTTTTATGGATGGAGAAAGAGGGAAATGTTATAGGAGGAGGGAGGATAAGTATTTTGTTTGAGATTGATAGGGCAGCTAAAGCAAGCAGCAGTGATCAAAATTATATTCCCTATATCAACAAGATCAGCAATAATGCTGTGGATTTATTCGAATTGACAGTGAATTCCCCGGGAACAAGCTAGGTTGGATTCGAAATGTCGCCAAAGTCCTGTCGTGTAGCTTATTCCCCCTATAGGCGTGGATAAGCTAAAATGATTGCATTCTACCAGGGGATTTTTCGCTTTGTTTTTTTGAAAAAAAAAAAAGAAAAAAAGAGAGAGTAGATTTTGATTAATAATAGAAGATCACAGAGCTGTATCCAGCCTGTTGTAAAAGGCTTTTTAAGGCCCAGTAGTAACAGCTCAACGCGAAAAGGCTGAGGCCCAGAAGCCAAAGAAAAGGGCAAAAAAAAAAAAAAAAAACCTAGAGCACTTCACTTGCAGGTTGCAGCCTTCAAGAGGAGATTCACAATATCGAACTGGAACTCCCAACTATTTGCAACTGCAACAAAAGTCCGTCCTTCCTTAACAGTGTCACACCTCAGAAACCCACCAGAATATAAAAACGTATGTTGATGTCCTTTTGTTTGAAAAACCATTTCAATATTTAATTTTATATAATTAAATTTTATTCCATTTCAAAAAAAATATAATTAAATTTTATTATGATCTTAAAACAATTTACTAGGAATAAAACTATTACTAATATATATTAGATTTGTACTAAAACTTTTAGCATAAAAAAATCAGTCGCTAAATAATATTTATCTATAAACATTTATTTAACAAACTAAATAGGTGTAAAATTTATTTTTTAGTATTATGATAAATAAATATAATTATAAATATATTTTTACTTAATAGTATTTTTACATTTAAAATAATATAATTAGTGAAGTTAAACGTATTCAAATTATTAATAATTTTAAATTTTTATGGCTTGATCAATACATCAATTTAAACTTTTTAATGTAAATTTTACTAAATGTTTATATAAATAGAAGTTTTATAATTATACTTCAATTTAGTGTTTTATTTTTTTAAATTATATATATATTGTAATATAATATAATACGTATTAAATATATAAATATCAATAAATTTATATATTTTAAAATTTTATAATATTAATAATAAAATAAAAATTAAATTAAAAAATGCAAGATATATTTAATTAATTTAAGTATTTAAAATGATTATTTTTAAATAATTTTAATATGTTATATTAAAATTAAAGTGAAACGAAATTCGCTGCTTAGGTTCTATTTTGATGACTATTCAGTCTTGGATATCTAGGTCATAAATGAGTCCATGCTAGAAGGGCAGGTCATAATCCCATCAAAACTTAATACACAGGTCTGTCTTCCAGTATGCAACTTAGGTCTCACTCGAACAGGCCGAACAAGACAGCACTCAGGCTCAAATAAAGAAAGTCCAGCCTAATTAACTTGATGGATCTGTGGAGCAGCAAACCCCTATACATCTGGGATCATGTCCACATGGCGCTGAAAGAAATTAAATAGATGTCTAACGATAGAAAATGACGTAGGTACGGCCCCGCGTGATAATGACAGGATGTACAAGTAAGATGATAGTTATACGTCACTAGAAGGAAGCTATGAGCCAACCAAACCAAACTTATCAAAATACACCTTGAGCCTACCCTTTATTGGATCTCAGGATATCAATTGGCACTGTTTATGGGAATAAAGGAGATCTTTTCGTCATTGGAGTTCTCATCCTCATCACACCTACTAAGATCCACATGGCCAATCACGGCAAAAATTATACCACAAACACCTCAAAAGATCTGAACTCTGCTCAGGAGGGACTACAATTCTCATTCTCTAGTCCTACCGCCCCATTCAATCAACCACCCCGTATTATTTAACCTTTCACCAAGCTCGACAAGGACTATGTCCCGAACAACCCTATCTGACCAGGAGTTGTAGAACATGGCTCTCTAGCTATAAAATACTGCTCACTGGCTAGGCCAGATATTGCAGCAGAGAGGACTTAGCATCCCGTTGAACGTACCATCCATAACCGAAGGGTTCAACATCAATGAACCGCAACCTACCTTAAATCGTCAAACTCCTCAATAGAGCAGGAGGAGGATGGGTGATGGAGATGGAGAAGCCAATAGAAGGAAGGAGCCCATGGCTAAAGCAAGAGGTCAGATAATAAGGGAGCTTATCGAGAATGACAGAGCTTAAAGCTATTCCTCCAAACCAGCAGAGAGGTCGGAGAGCGAGGAGCTAGAAAGAGACTCCGCCTGGGGAAGAGGCCCATGAGAGAGAAGGCAGATGTGGATCAAAAGCTAGAAAGGCTAAAAGAGCAATTGCTGGCGGAGTTAGGGGCACGAGACAACAGCAGAGACCCTACCAACCCCGGATCCCCGCAGAGATCACTCTTCTGAATGTCTCCTGAGCCAAGGTGCTCGTGGCGGTCAAAGACAAGGATTTCATATAGTGGCCCAAGCCGATGAAGGCAAAAGCAAACAGGAGAGACCCGGATAAGTATTGCTAGTACCATCGAACTCATTGTTATAATAGGAATGATTGTTACCAGTTAATAAATGAGATAGAGAGGCTCATTAAGAGGGGACACCTCAGGAACTTTGTAAAAAAGCCTGAAGGCTAGAGACCACAACAGAATATAATAGGGGAAAGGCCTAGGAGACAGATCGGGGCTATGATTAACGATGGCTCTAGTGGGACAATCAAATTATTTGTTAGAGGGATTGGAGACCATATGAGTTGGAGGGGGAAGAAGAGAAGCATAAATGGGGAGGGGAGCAGCGCTGAAGTAATGCAGATCATGGAATATTCCCCAGTGACCATCTCTTTTTCTTCAGAGGATGCCCAGGGAGTGCAGATGCCTCATGACGATGCTTTGGTCATGGAGGCTATCATCCATAACTTCCGAGTCCAAAAGGTTCTAGTAGACGACGACATCAAGGTGAACCTACTGCCCTATCGGATCTTCCAGCAGATGAACATACTTGAGGAAAAGATGGTCAGGGACCAGGCTCCAGTCAAGAAAAAAGGAGAACCCTAATGGTAGTGGAAGGGAAAGTAAAAGTGGCTCTCACCTTAGGGGAGCCACCCCTATCTCGAACTCACTATGCGGTGTTCGTCGTGGTGAAGCTACCCTTGAACTACAATGCAATTTTAGAAAGGCTGATGCTATATGACTTTGAAGCGGTGACTAGCATCCGATATCTGATCATAAAATTTACAACGTAGGGGTAGGTGTAGTCCAGGGAAGACAGGAGGAGGTCAGAGTTGTGCACCTGGCCATAGTGGAGCAACAAAGTGTCCAGCCGGAAGAGATAAACCCCGAAGTTATGGAGGTCCAAGATGAAAAGAAAGAGGCTAGGACTGAACCTGTAGACAAACTGGAAACCTTTCCATTATCCAAAGAAGAAAGCGACAAGGTCTTCAGCATCAACTCAAGCTTAGAAAAGAGCCAAAAGGAAGCTGTAATGGCTTTAGTCAGGGAGCATGCCTCAAGCTTTGTTTGGAAACACTTAGATATGCTGGGGATTGATCTTGAGGCAATGACCCACAAGCTGAATATCCTCCCCGGAGCCAAGCCAATGAAGCAGAAGGAGAGGGTCTTTAGGAGGGAAAAACAACAGGCCACGAGAGAAGAAGTGAAGAAGTTAGAGGAGGCCGGATTTATTAGGGAAGTAATATACCCACAGAGGTTTGTTAGTGAAAAAAGTCAATGGAAATATAGAATGTGTATAGATTTCACTGATTTAAATCAAGTCTGCCCAAAAGATTGTTATTGTAATACCCGGCTCGAGTCCGGCATCGGAATTCCTGTAGTCCGGTGGAATCTCGGGTGTCGGAACCCTCGAGAAGGGTAATGCATATGTTTTCTAAAGTCTTTTCATTTGTTTTCATGGTTTGAAGGGTTAAAAGACTTGAGTTTTGAAAGAAAAGCAACAAGGGAGAAATGCAAAGGTTCGGCCGCCGAAGGTAACTTTCGGCCGCCGAACATTGCATGGTTGCGGCTTCACGTTCGGCTGCCGAAGGTGGTCTGGCCAGCCACCTATAAAAGGGCCAAGGGTCGGTGGAAGGAGGTTATTTCTCCTCCACTTGCAGCCAGAGGTGAGTTCCAGCCTCTCCTACGTTGACTTTCATGTTTTCCATGATTTTCATCAAATCTGTCAAGAGTTTTAAGAGTTTTGGTGATTTATGAAGGTTTTGAGCAAAAGAACCAAGTTTTGAAGCTTGGAGCTTTGGAAGAGCTTTTCTTCATATCTCCACGTTGGGATCCTTCATCCTCAAGTTTTTTAAGAGGTAAGTGAAGATCCTGAGCTTCTTTGATGATTTTGAAAGGTTTTATGAAGTTTGTATGGGTAGTATGCATGTTTAGGTTTAGGTGAGGTTTTTGGTGCTTTGTGGTGTTCCAGCATGATTAAGTGTTGTGTGTTATGTTTGTTTGGGGTTTTAGGATAGTTTTAGACCCCTTTGTGCATATATATGTATATATGCTAGTTGGGAGTAGTTGATGTGCATGTTGGTAGGTTTTTGGGCAAAGTTTGCATGAAACAGAGCAGGGTTCTGCCCTTCGGGCAAAACCAGGTTCGGCCGCCGAAGGAAGGTTCGGCCGCCGAACCCTTTGTGGAGGCAGTTCGGCTGCCAAAGGTTGCCCCCGAAAGCTAGGCTTTCGGTTTAGAAAGGGACTTTCGGCCGCCGAAAGAGGGAGTTCGGCCGCCGAAAGTGTGTGAGTTTCGTCTCTGGACGAGACCTTCGGCCGCCGAAGGTGCCGCCGAACATGCATGAGTTTCGTCTCTGGAGTGGGGTTTCGGCCGCCGAACCTGCCGCCGAAAGTGCCCTGTCCAGCTTCCTTTTGCATGTTTTATGTGATGGTTTGAGGATTGTTTAGAGGGGTTTTGGGGAGTTTCTTAGAGATGTTCTTGAGTGAGTTTAGTCCCTCATTTGAGTCCACCTGTGTAGGTACGGACCAGAGGAATCAGGGACATCAGCAGTGAGTTCAGTGTCAGAACCTGCAGAGTCAGTTCAGAGAGAACTACAGGTGAGTGGAATTTAACTTAATGTTTTAATATGAAAACTGATATTTTATCATGCTTCATGCATCATGAATATGCTTTAGGGTGAGTGCATTAGTGTACACAAAGATGATGCATTGCATTGATCCTTGTACTTGGCATTGCTCCTTGTACATTGCTTATGTGAGACGGCACGGACTTCGTGAGGATTCATTAGCCCTCAGAGGAAAGACCTGGAACAGCCTTACGAGGACCAGGCATAAAGACCTGGAACAGCCCTACGGGGACCAGGCAAATGGTACTTAGGTACCCCAGATGAGATAGAGGGAGTTTTGATCCGTCCGGCCGAGGTTATGTGATTATGTGTTGCATTCCATGAGAGCATGTTTTATCACCTGTATTTGCCTATTCTACTCACTGGGCTATTGTAGCTCATCCCTCTCTCCTAACTTCAGTTGTGCAGGTTCAGAGATCAGAGAGAACTCAGCAGGGTACAGGAAGAGTACAGAGTTTTGTAATAGCTAGTGTGGACATGTATTTGGACAGAGATAATGTATATGTACAGTGTATAGAATGGTGCTTGATTTATAAGACTTGTAATCCCTTGGAGTCACATGATCAGTTTATGTATGTTTCTTTATTGTTGTATGTTTATGAGTAAAACCAGGCTTAACATTATGAGCTTGATCCGCCTAGGGCCATGAGGAGCTCTAGTAGGGATTAGTAGAGCAGGCTAAAGAAAATGTATGATCATGTATGGGAGTTCACAGGTCTACAGACAGGATAGCAGGCTTCCTACGGGTCCCGGCGACCTTAAGTCGATCTGGATCCTAGTGCCGGTGGCAGTTCGGTTTCCGGGCTGTTACAGATTGGTATCAGAGCCCTAGGTTCACATGGTCGGACCTATAGAGAGAGTTGGGCTCATAGAGAGGTTTAGTAGGTCAAGCACCATAGGAAAACATGTCCACTAGGATAGGATGTCAGTCCTGTCTATATGCTGATGTGCAATGCCCTGAGTTATGCATGTGCATGTTTTTGATGTGTTGCTGATGTGTTATGTGATGTTGTGTTCCAGAGAGTGAAGATGCGAGGAACTCGTCGATCCGCGAGATTGACAGGAGTCCCACCCGTAAGTGAGGGTACAGCTGCTCGTCCACCTGCCTTGCCAAGGGCAAGATCTCACAGGTCAAGCAGGGAAGGAACGTCACGAGACCCTAGAAGGTCTTCTGACGAGAGCAGGAGAGGAGTAAGTAGAGGGGGAAGGTCAGTAGAAGAAAGAGGTGTGAGGGAAGAGGATCAGAGTAGAGATGCAAGCATGGGTATAGGAAGGTCAGAAGAAGGTATGGGGGAGTCCCAGGGAGGCATGCAGGCCTCGGGATTTGGCTATCCACCCTTTCCACAGGGCCCAGAGTATCCGATGGGAGGCACGTCGGATTACTCCAGTTTTGCCCCATATCCACCCTACATGCCATATATGCCCTATCCTTCCTTTTATCCACCCTATCACATGTATCCACCCCCACCTGTTCATCCAAGTCCAGTACAGCCTGAAGTGAGGGAATCAGTTCCTCCACCACCACCTCCTGAACCAGTAGCCCCTGTTGTGGAAGCACAGCAACCCAGTTCGTCAGGGGGAAGTAAGGTGAAGATGACCGAGTACTTAAAGTTGGATGCTCCGAAATTCAATACAGGAGATGATCCCTTTGAGTATCTCAGTGCAGTCAGAATGATAACAAGTGAGTTGGGAGCAGATGATGGTAGAGCCATTGAGATGGCAGGGTTCACGTTAAAGTGCAAGAAAGCTAGAGAATGGTTCAAGAACTATGTGGACCCGAGACTTGAGAGGATGACATGGGAAGAGTTCGCCAATGAATTTGCTGGATGGGCTTTTCCTGACAGTTCTAGGGAACTAAAGGTTGTGGAGTTTGAACAGTTGAGACAGACGGAGGTGATGAGCGTTGATGAATATACAGATAAGTTCCTGGAATTGTTGCCATATGTCGGTCAAGCATATGATACAGATCAGAAGAAGGCAAAGAGATATGCCACAAGGCTTCATCCCAGGTATTTCTCTTTGATTCTTCATGCGGAGAAGGAAAGTTTCCACTCTATTGTGGATGCTGCTAGAAAGATGGAGGCCAGTGCCATAAGTCAAGGTGTAGTCAAGGCACAGTCTTCTGGTGGTAAACCAGGTTCCTCCTCACAGGGTACAGTAAGTGCAAGTAAGAGAAGATGGGAGAAATTCAGAGGAAAGAGAGGCAAGTTCTGGAACAGGCTTAAGTCGGGTCTAGGAATGAGTAGTGGCTCCAGTTCTGGCGCAGATTTTCCAGTGTGCAAGAGGTGTGGTAAACAGCATAGAGGAGCTTGTCAGTTGGGATCCACAGCCTGCTATAGATGTGGGCAGGAGGGACATTATGCACGGGAATGTCCTCAGGCGACTTTGGTTGCACCATCCCAGCAGATGAGTACGGGCAGTGTAGTTCAGCCCGTAGCTTCAGCCGTACCACCAAGCAGTGGCAGAGGAAGAGGAAGAGGGGCAGCCTCTTCATCAGGGATGGGTTCCCGAGGTGCAGGTCCGTCAGCCCCAGCACGGATTTTCACCCTGACTCAGCAGGAGGCAGACACGTCGAACACAGTGGTGTCAGGTAATCTCATCATTGGGTGTTCAGAGGTGTATGCTTTAATGGACCCCGGTGCTTCTCACTCTTTCATTTCTTCTAGAGCTGCAGAGAGGTTGGGTCTGATAGTGTCTGAGTTAGAGTGTCCTCTATGGGTCAGTGGACCCAAATGTGATCCATCTTTGGCAGAGTCAGTCTGTCGGTTCAGTCCAGTGTGCATAGAGAGTAGATACCTTCCAGCTGACCTGGTGGTTCTAGAGTTGACAGATTTTGATGTCATTCTAGGGATGGATTGGTTATCTACGATGCTACCCTGAACTGTAGAGACAAGGTAGTCAGTGTCAGAGACCAGGATGGATCAGAGTGTGTCTTCAGAGGAGACAGGAGAGGGACACCTAGGGGTTTGATATCAGCCCTCCAGGCTCGTAGAATGTTAAGGAAGGGGTGTCAGGGGTTCCTAGCTTATGTGAGAGAGCTAGACAGTCAGGTTAGGGAACCATCCTCAGTACCAGTTGTTCGAGACTTTCCAGATTTGTTTCCTGAAGAGCTTCCAGGATTGCCACCAGATAGGGAAATAGAGTTCGAGATTGAGTTGATGCCCAATGCTAGACCGATCTCTATTCCTCCCTACAGGATGGCACCAGCAGAGTTGCGAGAGTTGAAAGAGCAGTTACAGGATTTGGTAGCTAAGGGTTTCATCCGCCCGAGTACCTCACCCTGGGGTGCTCCAGTATTATTTGTCAGAAAGAAGGATGGACCTCTGAGACTTTGTGTCGACTACAGACAGTTGAACAAAGTCACTATCAAAAACAAGTATCCTTTACCCAGGATCGATGATCTATTCGACCAGCTGGCAGGAGCAGGTTGTTTTTCTAAAATAGATCTGAGATCCGGATACCACCAGTTGAAGATCAGGGAAGGAGATGTATCCAAGACTGCTTTCCGAACCAGATATGGGCATTATGAGTTCCTTGTGATGCCGTTCGGGTTGACTAACGCCCCTGCAGCATTCATGGATCTCATGAACAGGGTTTTCAGGGAGTACTTGGATCGTTTTGTGATCGTCTTTATTGATGATATCTTGGTGTACTCCAGGAATGCAGAGGACCATGCCCAGCATCTGAGGATAGTGCTGCAAACCTTGAGAGAGCATGGCTTGTATGCCAAGTTCTCCAAGTGTGAGTTCTGGTTAAGGAGCATTTCCTTTTTGGGACATGTTGTATCAGAGGACGGTATATCCGTAGATCCCAAAAAGGTAGAGGCAGTAGCCAACTGGCCTACACCCACTACGGTGACCGAGATCAAGAGTTTTCTGGGTTTGGCAGGCTACTATCGGAGGTTCGTTCAGGACTTTTCGAAGATAGCTGCTCCTATGACCAGACTGACCAGAAAGAATCAGAAGTTTGTGTGGTCAGAGGAATGTGAGGAAAGTTTTGCAGAGGTGAAGAGACGGTTAACTTCAGCACCGGTGTTAGCGCTGCCGATCAGTGATGAAGATTTCACAGTGTTCTGTGATGCATCCCGAGTGGGATTAGGTTGTGTGTTGATGCAGAAGGATAGAGTGATAGCTTATGCTTCTAGACAGCTGAAGAAGCACGAGCTGAATTACCCGACACACGATCTGGAGATGGCAGCTGTTATCTTTGCACTTAAGATGTGGAGGCATTACCTCTATGGGGTAAAGTGTGAGATCTATACGGATCATAAGAGCCTGCAGCACATCTTAAGTCAGAGAGAGTTAAACTTGAGGCAGAGACGGTGGGTAGAATTGCTCAGTGATTATGATTGTAAGATCCAGTATCATCCGGGTAAGGCTAATGTTGTCGCTGATGCCTTAAGCCGAAAGTCACTTGGCAGTTTATCCCACATTGCAGTAGAGAGAAGACCGGTGGTGAAGGCTTTCTACAAGCTCGTAGAAGAAGGGTTACAATTGCAGTTATCTGGTACGGGTGCTTTGATCGCACAGATGAGAGTGACACCAGTGTTTCTAGAGCAAGTGGCTCTGAAACAGCACGAAGACCCCGAGTTAGTGAAGATTGCCAGGACTGTTCAGTCGGGCAACAGTACAGAGTTCAGATTTGATAGTGAGGGGATTCTTCGGCACGGTAAGAGGTTATGTGTACCAGATGATAGCAGTTTGAAGGCAGACATTATGAGGGAAGCTCATAATGCGCGGTATAGCATTCACCCGGGAGCCACCAAGATGTATCAAGATCTGAGAAAGGTGTATTGGTGGCCAGCAATGAAGAGAGAAGTGGCACAGTTCGTGTCAGCCTGCGAGACATGTCAAAGGGTGAAGCTAGAGCACCAGAAGCCGGCTGGAATGCTTAACCCACTGCCGATCCCAGAATGGAAATGGGAGAACATAGCTATGGATTTTGTAGTGGGGTTACCGGCGACGTCTAACAGACTAGACTCCATATGGGTGATTGTGGATAGACTCACTAAATCTGCTCACTTCATTCCAGTCAGGAGTAACTACTCTGTGGACAAGTTGGCGCAGGTGTATGTAGACGAGATAGTAAGGTTGCATGGAGTTCCAGTGTCGATAGTATCAGATCGAGGACCTCAGTTCACCTCCAAGTTTTGGCGGAGTCTGCAAAATGAAATGGGCACAAGGTTGGATTTCAGCACTGCTTTCCATCCACAGACAGACGGTCAGTCTGAGAGGACCATCCAGACCATTGAAGATATGTTGAGAATGTGTGTGTTAGACTTTGGCGGTTCTTGGAGGCAGCATCTACCTTTGGTGGAGTTTGCCTACAACAACAGCCATCATGCTAGCATAGGGATGGCCCCTTATGAAGCTTTGTATGGGAGGAAGTGCCGAACACCTGTTTGCTGGGAAGAAGTAGGAGAGAAAACTCTTGCAGGGCCAGAGTTAGTTGAGATAACCAGCAAGTTAGTGCCTATCATCAGAGAGCGGATCAGAACAGCTGTAAGCAGACAGAAAAGTTATGCAGACATCCGTAGGAAGCAGATAGAGTTCCAGGAGGGGGATATGGTATTGCTTAAGGTGTCTCCGATGAAGGGAGTGGTTCGGTTTGGAAAGAAGGGTAAACTAGCCCCACGGTACATTGGTCCCTTTGAGATCTTGCAGAAGATCGGGCCTGTATCGTATAAGCTAGATTTACCGGCTTCTATGGAACGAATTCACCCGGTATTCCATGTTTCTATGTTGAGAAAGTTTGTGTCAGATCCAGAGAAGGTTCTTAGTGAACCTGAGGTGGAAATCTTAAGTGATCTCACCTATGTAGAGCAGCCAGTGCGGATCTTTGACACCCAGATCAGAAAGTTGAGAAACAAGGAGATACCAATGGTGAAAGTTTTGTGGAACCACCACAACCTAGAAGAGTGCACTTGGGAGACTCGGGAGTCCATGCTCCAGCAATACCCATATCTGTTTTGAGGTTAGTTTTCCCTTTTTCTATGTGTTTATGTTGTGTTAGGGACATTCGGGGACGAATGTTCTTAAGGGGGGGAGAATGTAATACCCGGCTCGAGTCCGGCATCGGAATTCCTGTAGTCCGGTGGAATCTCGGGTGTCGGAACCCTCGAGAAGGGTAATGCATATGTTTTCTAAAGTCTTTTCATTTGTTTTCATGGTTTGAAGGGTTAAAAGACTTGAGTTTTGAAAGAAAAGCAACAAGGGAGAAATGCAAAGGTTCGGCCGCCGAAGGTAACTTTCGGCCGCCGAACATTGCATGGTTGCGGCTTCACGTTCGGCTGCCGAAGGTGGTCTGGCCAGCCACCTATAAAAGGGCCAAGGGTCGGTGGAAGGAGGTTATTTCTCCTCCACTTGCAGCCAGAGGTGAGTTCCAGCCTCTCCTACGTTGACTTTCATGTTTTCCATGATTTTCATCAAATCTGTCAAGAGTTTTAAGAGTTTTGGTGATTTATGAAGGTTTTGAGCAAAAGAACCAAGTTTTGAAGCTTGGAGCTTTGGAAGAGCTTTTCTTCATATCTCCACGTTGGGATCCTTCATCCTCAAGTTTTTTAAGAGGTAAGTGAAGATCCTGAGCTTCTTTGATGATTTTGAAAGGTTTTATGAAGTTTGTATGGGTAGTATGCATGTTTAGGTTTAGGTGAGGTTTTTGGTGCTTTGTGGTGTTCCAGCATGATTAAGTGTTGTGTGTTATGTTTGTTTGGGGTTTTAGGATAGTTTTAGACCCCTTTGTGCATATATATGTATATATGCTAGTTGGGAGTAGTTGATGTGCATGTTGGTAGGTTTTTGGGCAAAGTTTGCATGAAACAGAGCAGGGTTCTGCCCTTCGGGCAAAACCAGGTTCGGCCGCCGAAGGAAGGTTCGGCCGCCGAACCCTTTGTGGAGGCAGTTCGGCTGCCAAAGGTTGCCCCCGAAAGCTAGGCTTTCGGTTTAGAAAGGGACTTTCGGCCGCCGAAAGAGGGAGTTCGGCCGCCGAAAGTGTGTGAGTTTCGTCTCTGGACGAGACCTTCGGCCGCCGAAGGTGCCGCCGAACATGCATGAGTTTCGTCTCTGGAGTGGGGTTTCGGCCGCCGAACCTGCCGCCGAAAGTGCCCTGTCCAGCTTCCTTTTGCATGTTTTATGTGATGGTTTGAGGATTGTTTAGAGGGGTTTTGGGGAGTTTCTTAGAGATGTTCTTGAGTGAGTTTAGTCCCTCATTTGAGTCCACCTGTGTAGGTACGGACCAGAGGAATCAGGGACATCAGCAGTGAGTTCAGTGTCAGAACCTGCAGAGTCAGTTCAGAGAGAACTACAGGTGAGTGGAATTTAACTTAATGTTTTAATATGAAAACTGATATTTTATCATGCTTCATGCATCATGAATATGCTTTAGGGTGAGTGCATTAGTGTACACAAAGATGATGCATTGCATTGATCCTTGTACTTGGCATTGCTCCTTGTACATTGCTTATGTGAGACGGCACGGACTTCGTGAGGATTCATTAGCCCTCAGAGGAAAGACCTGGAACAGCCTTACGAGGACCAGGCATAAAGACCTGGAACAGCCCTACGGGGACCAGGCAAATGGTACTTAGGTACCCCAGATGAGATAGAGGGAGTTTTGATCCGTCCGGCCGAGGTTATGTGATTATGTGTTGCATTCCATGAGAGCATGTTTTATCACCTGTATTTGCCTATTCTACTCACTGGGCTATTGTAGCTCATCCCTCTCTCCTAACTTCAGTTGTGCAGGTTCAGAGATCAGAGAGAACTCAGCAGGGTACAGGAAGAGTACAGAGTTTTGTAATAGCTAGTGTGGACATGTATTTGGACAGAGATAATGTATATGTACAGTGTATAGAATGGTGCTTGATTTATAAGACTTGTAATCCCTTGGAGTCACATGATCAGTTTATGTATGTTTCTTTATTGTTGTATGTTTATGAGTAAAACCAGGCTTAACATTATGAGCTTGATCCGCCTAGGGCCATGAGGAGCTCTAGTAGGGATTAGTAGAGCACAGAGAGAGTGCATGCACAGGTTAAGCCTTGGACTAAAGAAAAGTTTTATGGTTTTACAGAAAATGTATGATCATGTATGGGAGTTCACAGGTCTACAGACAGGATAGCAGGCTTACTACGGGTCCCGGCGACCTTAAGTCGATCTGGATCCTAGTGCCGGTGGCAGTTCGGTTTCCGGGCTGTTACAGTTATCTCCTCCCAGATATTAATAAAACGGTCGACTCTACGGCTAGTTTTAACTACTTATCGTCTCTAGATGCTATGTCAGGGTATCATCAGATTCCTATGGAGAGATCTAATGAAGAGAAGACCTCTTTCATAACTGAAGATGGGATATATTGCTACAAGGCTATGCCTTTCGGGTTGAAAAATGTCGGGACAACATATCAACGGTTGATGAATAAAATCTTCAAGTCAAATAGGGAGAAACGTGGAGGTCTACGTCGATGACATGGTAGTTAAAAGCCAAATCTTCCAGCAAAATTTGACCGACTTGGAAGAGGTCTTCAGGACACTGCAATGATACAGAATGAGATTAAACCCAACAAAGTGCGCTTTCTTCATTAGAGGATGGAAATTTCTGGGCTATATGGTTAGTGGGAAGTGCATAGAGCCAAACTCGGAGAAGGTAGAGGTCATACTGGCTATGCTTGAGCCAACTTGTGTAAGGGATATACAGAGGCTTACAGGAATAGTAGTAACACTCAATAGGTTCATGTCCAAGTTAGCAGAGAGATGCCTACCTTTCTTTAAGAAGCTAAGGAAGGTCCTGAACTTTGAATGGTCAGAAGATTGCTAGGAAGCCTTCAAAAACCTTAAGGAATATCTCAGTTCCCCACATGTGCTCAGCAGTCCCCTAGCAGGAGAGGAACTGCTGATTTACTTGGCTACATCCGAGCAAGCAATGAGTGCCGTACTGGTAAGGGAAGAAGTAGGGGTCCAAAAGCCTATATGCTACGTTAACAAGGTGCTCAGAGATGCCGAGGTCATATACATGAATATTGAAAAGTTGGCGTTCGCTTTGTTGTTGGCAGTGAGGAAGTTTAGTATGTATCTCGAAGGTCACTAGGGAGTAGTAATGACTAACCAAACCTTGAAAAAGATCTTACATAGGCATGAGATTTCAGGACAAATGCTAGCTTGGTATATAGAAATCAATCTATACTGCCTTATTTATCGACCTCGGATGGCCATCAAAACCCTGACCTTATTTGACTTTATAGTTGAGTGCTCCTTCAGCTCGAATAACAAAGAGCAGGACGACACATTGCCGAGTTCAGTAGAAGAAAAAGAAAGGGGACCAACAACCGCATGAATTCATATGGAACCTATTCGTAGATAGTGCAATAACAATAGCCTCCACAGTCTGGAGAGGTGGGACATCCAAAGGGGCAACTTTAGTGCCCTCCTCCGAGCTGCTCTCGGCGGACTCACCGAGTGTGATAGGCTCCTTTAGAGTCTATTTAGGAGTAGACAGAGTCTTGGCTAGAGTCGACACCTGAGCAGGAATAGACGTCCTCGAGGCTGTGGAGCTATTAGCCCATGTCGCAGGCACTAAAGCTTGAGAAGGCGTAGGGCTAGGGATAGCATGACGAGTCGCAGTTGCAGGGTCCACAGCATGGAAGACCTCCCGAGTTACGTCAGCCACCGTCTTGTTGGTCTTGAAGGTTGCCAGAGTTGCCTTCATGCTTTCTCGAGATAGGGTGAAATTCTTTGGAAGCTTGATGGTGTCCATGGGTACGACAGAAGCTGAAAAGAAAATGCCAATCCGGTTAAAACGCAAAGTAATAAGAGGAAAATACAACAAGAAAGAAAAATAAAAAAATAACAATACCAGCTTCCCTGCAGTCCTGAAGGCTGGATACAAATATGCACTTCTCGATGTCATACTTCTTCTTTACAGAAGTCAGTTGAAGAAGGCAGATTTCGTCCATCAGGGTTAACCTGGAAAAGTCATTGCAGCCCTGAGGGACTTCCCTCTAAGAGAGTTTGACATTCCAATTGATCCCCTAGCTCTCCTTTAGCTCAACTACCATAAAGGTCTCAGCCCAATCTTTTATTAAATCCTGATACCCGGTAAAGATGGACAACCCTACTTGGAGATCAAAATAGTAGAACCCATGAGTGGACCTGACAAGACAGAAGAAGATACAGAACAACGCAACAGAGGGGGTAAAATCTCAGCACAAACAAACGACTGAAAGCAACACATGAATAGGATGGAATTGGGAGACAACATACGGGGAGTCACCCTAAAGTGACAGAAGACTTCCATGGAGAAAGAGGTAAAAGGAAAAGTCATGCCAAAATCGCGCTGTTTGATAAAAAAGACTAGGTTGCACCCCTACTGGGCGTCTAAGGCCCACCAGAGGAGGATTGGGAAGGACAATCTTTTCATTAGGAAGGAGAGCCCTAATTCTATAAATGATGGTGTTAGTGTAGTTACTAGAGAAATGATTAGAAAAGGAAGAAGGGGGGATAGAAGACATCAGACCCACAATATCGAGTATTTTAACGGAAGCCATGGAAAGAGTAGGACGTACCTCGAATTGAAAAAACATGAATTACAAGAAAAAAAGGAGAGCAAGATAGCAGAAGCAGCTTAAAAGGCAAAGTAGCGAGTGAAAAATTTGAATATGGGCAAAGGCAAAGAGAAGATATTTTGATAAAAACACTCCTAGAGCCGTGCAATAATAATTAGAGGTTCGAGATTTACCCATCATTAATCATGAAATAATTAATGAGCTGATAAAGGGGTATTTGATGACTATTGGACCTTGGACACCTAGGCCATGATTGAGCCCATACTGAAAAGTCAGGCCGTAATTCCATCAAAACACAATACACAGGTCTGTCCTCCAGTATACAGCTCAGGTCTCCTCGAACAGGCCGGACGGAGCAGCGCTCAGGTCCAAGTGAAGGAGGTCTAGCCCAATCGATTTGATGGATCCGCGGAGCAGCAGACCCCTAGACATCCAAGATCATGTCCACATGGCGCCGGAAGGAATTAAATAGCAGTCTGATGATGAGAAAGGATACAGTAATAGCAATCTGATGATGAGAAAGGATACAATATGCCCCGCGTGACAATGACAGATATACAGGTACAGGACGACAGTAATACGTCACTAGAGAATAAAAGAAAGAAAGCATGAGTCAACTAGACTAAACTTACCAAAATACACATTGAGCCTACCCTTATCTTTAGAAATCATACTTTATCCAATTTTTACAAAATTTTGATTACTTTTCTTGTTTCTCTTGATTTTGATTGGATCAATGGAAATTTTTCAAAACTAAAAAAAAATAATTAATTAATTTAATTAGAACTTTGAAAGATTAAATTCATTGCATCTATATTATAGAAACCATAAAAATAATAATAAGAAGAAGAGGCGGAGAAAGAAGAAGATATTCGATTCCTTAACTTTTATTTTAATATCTGAAATACGTTTCTTCTGGTACTGTCAACATTGAATTTAATTCCTGATTTCAGCTTCATCCATTTAACTTC
The DNA here is from genome assembly GCF_001659605.2 of Manihot esculenta. Lineage (NCBI taxonomy): Eukaryota > Viridiplantae > Streptophyta > Magnoliopsida > Malpighiales > Euphorbiaceae > Manihot > Manihot esculenta. Next base: position 30,263,265 of record NC_035176.2, on the reverse strand, counting down.
CAACATTGTCTTTCCATATATATCATCATTCATAGGAATCAGTTGCCATATTCCATGGATATCTTCAGCTTGTTTCGAAGCTCGTTGTGCTACATTTGACACTCTTCTGCTTCCTCCGGAAACATGACATAATTACTCTGTCTATAAGAACTAAATAATAGAAGTATTTGAAATTTATATAAAATCACATTATTTTTATTTTAAATCGATATAAAATTTAACATAATTTTTATGATTAAAACTTTAAATATTTAAACCTAATTTACTCCAAAAACTAACTCACGAGATAAGTGTTTAAAATCCTTATAAGGCGTATATTACTACTATTTTAAATTAATGTGAGATTCAATAAATTCTGTTATAACCTTTTAATTTATTTAACAGATTCTTTAAAAACTAGTCCCTGATATTGTTTTCATTCGAAAAGGATGAGCATTTTTGAGCTTATTAGTACAAGGTAGCTCCACGTTGCTTTAGTTGTTGGACAATTTAGTAAGAAATGAATTGTTGATTTTGAGTCATTAGAGCAGACTTTCGCAGGTGGTGATATTGGTTAAGTGCCTCCTTGCTCTTTTTTCATTTATTAGGAGTATCTTCTACACAGCCAACCCGAGAAAAACTCGTCTTCTTTGAGGTCCTGGCCATTTCCAAGTGAGGGCTCCATTCCTAGTTCCTTAGATAGTTCACTAACTCTGCCAAGAAAATATAAGTAGATTGAGTAGTAAACAAATTAGAGCTTAAATATTTCTATGTAGGTTTACATGTTCCTCTATTCATGTTAGGCCCGCCTTAATTTATCAAAATTTATTTTTCTTTCACTTTCTCAGTAAAATAAATATTAAAATCACACTTACCATTAAAAAAACTATAAACTCACTTGATTTACATGAAGATTTATGATTGTCTCTGTATAAATTTTACTATATTCCCTTCGATCTCTTTAGTTTTTTTTTTTTAAATTAACCTCTTCCATCCGATATTATTTTTTCTACTGTCACTCTTTTTATTTAGTTTTTATTTTTTTTTATAGTTAGATTTGGGAAAGAAGCGATCGATCTATTTGACTTTTTTCTCTCTATTGATGTCTCTATTGATTTTTTAGATGTTTTGATGGTAGATTTTGTATTATTTAAAAATGACGGTTTAACTTTTAAAATTAAAAAATATTAAAATATAAATATAAAATTATAAAAATATTTAAATTATTTGATTTAATAGATTAAAAATAAGTAATTAATATATAAAACAAGTATAAATAACGTACAAAACACGTTAAAATAAGTGATGTAGTTAAGTGTAAGATAAATTTGGAATTGAAATAAGGAGGGTTTCCCATACTAGATAACAAAACTTACAAGCATCCGTACGTCTCTTAGTGATTTATTTCCTTGGTTAGCAATGGTTGATATCAATTGAGTACGCAAGTAATTTCATCTATTTAACACAAAACAAGTTATCAGAATGGAGATGTTTTTTTTACATTTATGTTCAAGTGCATGAACGCCAGCCTTTTAAAGTTCGCCACGTACGTCCATTAATCCTCAATTTTTGTAAAACTTTCCCACTACTATAAATTCGATTGATGTGATATTGGATTTAAATCCAAATGATAATTACCCTTTTAAAGAGAGATTTATAATTTAATATTTAAGTATTATTATTATTAATACGTCAGTACTTACATTTTTAAAATTTTATTAAAACATCTTTATTATTTTTATCCGTAAATAAAATAGTCATTCCGTCTATTTTTTGCCGTTAAAAATATAGCAAAAGATCAAATTATCCCCCTTCTTTTCCTCCTCCTCCTCTTTTTTCTTTTTCATTGATCCTTCATCTGCTTCTTTGATTCTTTTTTTATTCTTCTTCGATTTTTTTTTATTTTTCTTCTTTAAAGATGAGGGGATTTTTTTTCTTTTTCTTTTTCTTCTTCTTCATCATCTTCTTCTTTTTTTTTCTTCTTCTCCTCCTTCATCATCATCATCTTCTTCTTCTTTTTTAAGGACGAGGGACGAGAGACTATTTCGTTGATGAAAATAAATGATTCTTCTTTTTTAAGGAGAATGGACTATTTCGTTGATAAAAATAAACGATAAGGACATTTTAATAGATATGAGAAAATATAAGGACATTTTAATAAATTTTTAAAAATATAGGGACTGACTTTTTTAATAATAATAATATCTAAGAACTAAATAAGGGGTTTTATTTGAGGGCAAAATTGAAATTTAAAAATTTTATCTCTTATCCTTTATCTATTTTTAACGGAAAAGAGGATAGAATGACTATTTTGTTGACGGAGAGAAAAGTTAAGGACATTTTAATAGATTTCTAAAAATATAGAGACTGACTTGTAAATAATGACAATACCCAAAAATTAAAATATAAATTTTCTTATTTTAAATCCTCCTCCACCATGGATTCCCACGAAACAAAATTTTGAATAACTCTTTCAAAAATTAAGAAAATTATTTCTATTTGATTAATATTTTTTATTGACTTTGTGAAACTTACTTACCACAATTTAGTTAAATTATTTTATGAAAAGCGAATAATCTCAATATTAAAGGTTGATTAACTCAAGTAATTAATGAACTAAATCATCAAATGCTATATACACTAGTTATTCGATTGCTTGCATGTATATATTAATTGGATTTTCTTTCTATTTTTGTAATACAGTCAAGATTATAATAAGACAATTCATATATAAAAATTTCTTCCTTATTAAATATAGGAGTCTCACATATTCACGCTGCGACTATAAATATCGATTTATAGGGTGGTTAACTATGGGTACGCTAATTTAAAAGCAACAGTTAAGACAAGTCATGGGAAGAAGGCCTTGTTGTTCGAAGGAAGGTCTTAATAGAGGGCCTTGGTCTGCTCCAGAAGATAAAATCCTCGTTAATTACATTAAACTCCATGGAGAAGGGAAGTGGAGAGACCTCCCTAGAAGAGCTGGTATGCAAATATCTAATTTCTTTGCTTCAGTTTTTAATTCTTTAGCTTGCTCTGCTGCATGCAGAAACTATGAAACTGATCGTGTATTTATGTATTAGGGTTGAAAAGATGTGGAAAAAGTTGCAGACTCCGATGGCTTAACTATCTGAGGCCGGGTATTAAGAGAGGCAACATTTCTGTTGATGAAGAAGATCTCATTATCAGACTCCATAAGCTTCTCGGTAATCGGTAGGATTTTTAAATCCTCACAGATCTCTTTTCTCTTAAAAAAAAAACAAAAAGAAACGTTGTCAGGAATAAAAAATGGAAGCTTTTCTGTTGCAGGTGGTCACTGATTGCTGGGAGGCTTCCAGGGAGAACAGATAATGAAATCAAGAACTACTGGAACTCCCATCTGAGAAAGAGAGCTAAAGGTGAAAAGGGTAGTCGAGAATATTCCGGCAAACAGCTATTGAGCAAAGAGAAGAAAATTACTTCACCACCACCATCACCACCAGCAGGAGTCGTGCAAACCAAACCAGTTCGATGCAACAAGGTTGTAATAATTCCTCAAGCTCTAGATAAGGAGCATGTGACTCAGAAGAAAGCTGCAGAGAGCCAGAGGAACCTATCTTGTTCAGCGTTACAGCAGCAGGAAGACAATTCATTGGATCTTCTGCTGGATAATTTTGACATAGATAACTTCCTTTTACTTGAGGCCCCAAATTCAGAGCTGGACCAAGCTCAACTCAATATTAATGAGTTCCATGAAAACGCTTTGGGCGCTGGATACTACTAAAGCCTCAATAACTTCTCATCAACCTCAGAATTTTCAGTCTTCAGCATATGAAGCAGACAACATGTTCGATATATTTCTTACGTTTGATGGATGGAGTTGTGTTAGTTTAGAAGAATAATTAGAGAGTCATTTTGAGAATAAGAAAATTAATTAACATTAGTTTTAGTTCGATTCATCTTAGACACAAAGATGATGGTTTGTCATGAAGTTCTCTACTTTCACTTAACACTATTTATATCAAAATTATTTAATTAGCCCTTGATAACTCTTTTTTCTTTTTTATTTATTTATTTTAATTTTAAATTTATTTTTTATTATTTTAATTAATAACTGCTTTTTAAAAAAATTAATTTAATTTAATATTAACTATTAATATTTAATGCTTTTATAACTAACATTGAAAATTTTATTATATTATTTTATTAATTTAAAGATTTTTAATTTTTAATTTTAATGGAAAAATATATAAAATATTATATTTTAAAATGAATATAATTAAAAAATTAATAAAACATTATATTTTTAATATATATTAAAAAATAAAATAGATGAGAATTATGAGACGTGAGTATATTAATTTCTCTTTTCACTCGTCTAAAGCCGCCTAATGAACATAAACGTCCATCCAATAATTAAGTAGGGAAATTATGAACAAACGTCAACTTCGCAATATAAGGACTACAAAATATTTACATGCAAAGTCTTAATTCGGTGACAATTACATTTAAATAAATTTAAAATTTTTAAATTTTATATTATTTTTAATTTTTAATTTCATTTAAAAAAATTATAAAATATTTAATAAGTCCAATAAAATTGAAAAAAATTATAACTATTGAAAAATTATTCATATTTTTTAAATTATAAATAATTAAATATAATTTATTATTGAAAATCAATAATTTGAAGTAAAATATAAATACAAAAATTATTAATTTGAATCCTTATTTAAATCTCAATATATTAAATTAAAATTAAAATTTAAAATTATAAGTCTCATACCATAAAAAAAAGTACAAATAAAATTTAAAAAATAGATCAAATTTAAAGATAAACATAACGTATATTATACAATAATTAAAAATTTTAATTTAGATTAAATAATTTTGGAATTTTTATTACATTATGACAAATCCACTTTTTATTTTTTTATCAAAAAAGCTCACAACTTTAAATTTTAGACTAAATGTGTCCCAACATATTAATTTTTAAGCAATTTTTAATTTTCTTTTTTATTTAAATTAAAAATAATATGCAAGTTTAATATTTAAAAATTAATATTTTAATATGTTAGTACATATTTGATTTTAAATTTATATCTATGAACTTATTTAATTAAAAAATTAAAATAAATTTATTTTCCACCAAGTAAATAATATAGTGTCAGATTTTGACTTATTTCCGTCACTGATTTTCATCCGTCATGTCACGACAATTGATATTTAATGAATGATATTTGACTCTGAGGCATAATATCACACATTAATTACACGTGTCACATCACAATTGAATTTTATATAATTATTAAATTAAATTAAATTTTTAAATATTATATTCATCAATATATTAAACGGCATTTTTTTATAAATTTATTAAATTTATATAATTTTTGTTTAATATAGAGTGATTTTAATATTAATTATGACAGTTTGATTTAAAATAATTCAAATAAATTTTAAATTTATTTTTTAAATATTTTAAAATTATTAATTTAAATTATTTAATAATTTTTAATTAAATTATTATATATTAATATTAATTTTACTCACCTACCGATGTAAGATTTATAAATCCCACGTCTCAAAGCTGTATGGAGCTCCATCACAACAAATATTTGAAGGCATATAAAGATTTCTGCCCATCACAACAAATAATAAATAAAAAAATATTTACATGGTGCATTATGAAATTAAAATACAAATAAACGTATTTTACCGTCCAGACAGGGAGGAGCTGTATAAGCGGAAGTTGCCGGAAAAAACAAAGGCAGCTGGCGGCTAACGGTACACGGTCGTTTTAATGTTATTTAAAATGGGTAGCTAGCGGTTGTCTTGGAATCTGGAACGCGACTTATTACTTTGTTCGTAGTAGTCGGTGGGTCCCCTTCCCTTAGAATCATTTTAATGGACAGCTGTCCTAACGTCACTGTAAAAAATGCTTCAGAAAAAAGAAATTATAAAACTCACCTACTAAATTTAATTTTAGTAATGCATTTTGAAATTTATTACTAAATTCAATTATATATTTTAAAATTCGCCTTTAAATTTATGCACAATTTTAATACTTCACAATTTAGTAACGAATTATATAATTTATTATAAAAATCAGTAATACAATAATTCGTTATTAAATTTAATAATGAATTAATTTGATCAATTATTTGCGATCAAACATTTTATAACAACTATGATTCATTTCATTTCTTCTATATTAAATTTTTGTTTCAATATAAAAATTCATTTATTTTTTAATTTGTAAATTTTTTATTTTTTAAAATAAAATCATATATGATTTCGTTATAATTTATTATTTTTTATTATTAAATGAATCATATTAAATAGAGGGTATATATTATAGGAAAAGTTTATATTAATATAGTTTAAATAAAATATAATTGATGAAAAAAACTGTAAAATTAAAGCAAATTAAAAAAATAACTAAAAAATATTTATCAATTATTAACTATTTTTTTCTAAAAATTACTAAATACAAAAATTAATGGTTTAGAAACTGATAAACAATTAACTGAATAAAAATGATAAATCAAACAACTGTTAAAAAAGAAATTGCTTTCATAAAATTTCCAAGTTAATTTCATTTTACTTTTTGGTGGAGACGGGTTGAATTTGCGACTCAAATAAAATTAAAGTGTTTAAAACTATGGAAAATTTATGATTTAATTTTTGAATATTATTATTATTAATAAGTTAATTTTTATATTTTTATAAATATATTAAAATTTTTTTATCTTTTTTTGTCATTAATAATATAGTTATTTTTATTATTAAAAATATAGTAAACTTTATTTTTTTCCTCCTCTCTTTTGTTTTTTCTTTGATTTTTTTCTAAAATTTTTTTTATTCATTTTAAAGAGGAGAAGGAAATTTATCATCATCACTATTTTTTTCTTCTTTCAGAAAGGAAAAAAATAACTATTTCGATAATAAAAATAAATTATAAGAACATAATAAATATAAAAAAAATAAGAATATTTTAATAAATATAAAAAAATAAAAATATTTTAATAAATTTTTAAAAATATAGAGTCTATTTTATTAATAATAATAATATTTAAAAATTAAATAAAAAATTTTATTTGAGAGTAAATTAAATTTTAAAATTTTATTTATTATTTATTTATTTTTAATAAAAAAATAAAAAATTATTCGTTCAAAAATTTTTTATTAAATTTTTAAAAATAAAAAATTATTTTATTAATAATGATAATATAAGAATTAAATTGTTATATTTAAATTTTTATTTAAAAATAAATTAAAAAGAAAAGGAGAGGAATGATTTGAAGCTTGTCGTAAATGGCATTTTTGTCCAGTTGCCATGAATGTAAAACGTCGCCCCTTTGTCTTCATGTATAAATGGAAGGCTTTTTTTTTTTCCTTTTTTTGTTTTTTGAGTACAAGGCCTTTAATATAGGACAAGTTATGCAGTGGCGTGACTGATAGGGGTGTCCGTCACAGGGACCACCAAAACTGACTAAATTGTTCAGTGTTCATGAGTGTTTGAAACAGAGGGAAAATAATTGGAAGTTATATATATATTTTTACTATATTAATATTATTTGTAAAATCATAAAATGTAAATTTAATTATATAATTTCATTTTAAAATTGGGAAAATGGTGTCATGCATAAATAAAATAAAACCTTATAAATTTTTTGTTTATATTATTTAAATAAAAAAATTAATTAATTGTTGTAAAATTCATTAAAAATCATAAAACTTTTGTTCTTCTTTGGGCCTGCGTATGCGATGCCGAAAGAATTTCCACTTAAATAATGTTAGAACGGCAAAGTAATTGGCAACGTGCATGATTGAGTGGTGCAGCTTGCTTGATCTGATAACTCTTTGAAAAATCCAATTATTAAAAAAAATAAATAAGAAAACGACAAATATGGTCCCATGTGAAGGAAAATGAAACTGCCATTTTTCTTTTCTTTGTTTTTTTGTGTGCAAGCCGTCAATTCAGTTTCTAATTTTAAAAAGCCAGAAAGTCGAAATCAACTTAATCGAACCCAATTGAATCGAAGATTCTGGATTTGATTTATTCACTTCAGTTGTTATAAAAATAATTTATTTAAATAAATTATGAAAAAAAAAGAAAATTCACAAAGAAAAATTATAAATATTATAAAATTTTTTAATTTAAATCTAAAGTGTTTCAAGAGAATTTAAAATTTATATTTTTTAATATTTTTAATCTGAATTTCTTTTTAAAAATTACAAATTTTTTGGGTTCAGTGTATCTTGAAAGTACATCCACCGTGCGGCAAATACAATGAGAAAATTAACTCCTAAAAAAGTTTTTTTTTAGGCATCTCAAATTATACACCCACACCACAATTCGTTTCAGCACTCAAATGGCTTGCAGAAGTTTCTTCAACGAAACGCAGGTACACGAATAAACCATCCATGAACCGAAGATGAAGAAGGTCCGAGCATGGAGACTGGAGATATCCATCTACTGAAGATACTCAAGGGACATCGAGGTTTGTCTTCATCTCGTTTCAACGCCCATCGGCTAGAGATAATACCCATAGCCACGTACAAATTCCTACCACAAATCGAATAACCCATTCATGCAAACAGCCATCGACGTTCATAACCACAGATAACGCGAAACAATCAGTCTACAATGTAATTTTCATAGCATGCAGAAGTCGATCGTTCAACATTTTGATCCTGGCATCAACCACCAAGCAGCGCAGGAGAATGGGGTGGTCTGTATTTCTTTTTTGTTGCCGGAAGTAAAAAGAAGAAAATGATCGATGAGCATTGAGAGGGAAGATAAGGAGCAATAGAAGGACTAAATTACCGAAATTACCGAACCGAAGCAATCAAATTGGTTCGATTCAATTTTCAATTTTTAGATTTAAACCGAAAACGTAAACCAAGAGTTCTATAATCATGTGAAAATTCATTTTTGCACGTTGACTGGACCACTCTTTACAGGACAGGCTCTACAACAAGAGTTTTATAATCATGTGATAATAAATTCATGGTTGCACGTTGACTGGACCACTCGGACAGGTTCTACAATTATCATATACATCATCTCTCCTCCAAGATTAGAGGAAACATAAGAAAAGTCATTGAGTTCTGAAATCCTCCACAGTAACTCAAGAGATATTAAGTGAAGGAAGTATAGATGGGGAGGAGCCCTTGTTGTGCTAAGGAAGGCTTGAACAGAGGTGCATGGACTGCTCAAGAAGACAAGCTTCTTACTGATTACATTAAACTTCATGGTGAAGGCAAATGGGGAAACCTTCCAAAAAGAGCAGGTGATGAGCTTTCCTTATATATAATACTTGGGTTTCTCTCTTACTATGCATCTTTGAAAGGAAGTTGACATGTAACCAAAATTATGTACTTAATTCTGAGTTTGTATGTGTATATATAGGTTTAAAAAGATGTGGCAAAAGCTGCAGGCTTCGCTGGTTGAATTATCTGAGACCAGATATCAAAAGAGGAAACATCTCCCCAGACGAGGAAGATCTCATCATCAGGCTTCATAGACTCTTGGGAAACAGGTTTTAATTACTTGGAAAATTTTATTTCTTTGTAATGGTTGATCATGACTTCAGCAAACCCATGTGTAGTTTCATATATTTGCTGTTTTTTCTTTTTGTGTTATTTTTTCTTCAACAGATGGTCCCTGATAGCTGGGAGGCTTCCAGGACGAACAGATAACGAAATAAAGAACTACTGGAACACCAATTTGGGAAAAAAATTACTGAAAGAACACAATAAAACCTTGATTCAGAATAAATTGGCCTTCCCCTCACCTTCGTCACCTCCGAAAATGGCCTCACACTTGTTTCTCACTAAGGCATTTGATTGCTCCAAGGTTGTTGCCTACCCACACTTACAGCTGCATGAAATCGAGAGAGACACTTACAAGAGTAGTGTAAAGACAAGACCACCACCAGCATCATCTGTAATTGTTGGAGAAGCACATGTGCCTTGTAATCCCGACAAGGAAGCACCTTCAGTTGCTGGCGGAGAAAATAATAATAATAATAATGATAATGGTGATTCAAAGGATTTCTTTATGGAATTTGCAATGGGAAATGGAGCAGATGCTGATGGTTTCACCAATTTTGAATCATGTGAGTTCAATTATTGTAACAAAAGCAACGGTGGTGAATTTTCAACACCATCGCCGCCTGGGCTGTTGATCTCAGAGGAAATGCTGCAGGATTTAACTATGAGGACCACCGATTTTTTTCAGCCTCGGGAGCTTTCTTGTCTTAGTCCCTTCACTTCATTTTTGGATTCTGGAGGGGTATGGCCGGATTAGGTCGTAATCTTAGTATGTAAAAGCAAGTAATTCTTAAGCACATGCATGCTACTGAATGTGTAAATAAATAATATTTTTAACTAAAATGATGGTGGACTTTATATTAAATTTTAAATTAATAAATATGACTCCATTTAATACTCTCATTTATTTCATAAAAAATATTTTTTTAAAAAAAATAATATTTTTATATTTTTTAAAATATAAAAATATTAATTATTAAAAAATATTACTAATTATTAAACATATGAAAATATTAATTGTTAAATATTTTTAAATAGTAAATCTTCTATTTTAACTCGTAAAATATTAATTATTATTAATTTTAAAGAATTATTATGATTTTATTTGTTTATTCTGCTCATTTTAGCTGTTGTTCAGTTGTACTATCAGTATCCTTTAATATATTTTAATATGTAGAATCTTTTTAACAATATTAATTGATAAATATTTAACAAGGCATGCAAATAAAAGAAAAATAAAATAATTAAGACATTGAATTAATTATTTATTTTATTTTAAATATCAATTCTAAATAAATATTTTAACTCTATAAATCATTTAAATTATTTTAAAAAATGGTAGTTTATAGTAATTATAATATTAAAATAATAACAATACTATTTAACAAAATAAAATTGAAATTAAAATTAATAAATATTTATTGTAATACTTAAAAATTTATGAATTATTACAATGTAGTTAATATTTGAATATTTATTTATTATTTAATTTTATAAAGAAATAAATAAAGAGGAATTATATATATATATATATATATATGATATTATCAGTGTAAATATATTATTGTTAGTAAAATAATTAAAATCTATTAAATTTTAATTAGAAAAGATGAAATTATAAAAAAATAAAAAAAATAATATTTTAATTGAATTAACCTAAAATCTATAATAAAATATGAGAGAGAGTTAATAATATTTTAATTAAAATTGAAAGAATTTTAAAAAAGGAAATTAAATTTAGTAATCAAATTAAAAATATGTTAAAATTGAAAGACTGCAAAAAGTAACTTTAAATTTATGTTTGAAAATTAATATATATATATATTTAAAAAAAGTAATGTACTTGTTTCCGTTGTCTATAACTTAAATTAAATTGATTAATAATTTTTTGATAAATTATTAAATAATTTATTTTATAAAATATAAAAATATTTTACTAAGTGATTTTAATATAAAAATAAATTAATAAATTTTTTAAAAATTTAGGAAGTTAATAATTTTTTTCTCATATATAAAATCAATGTTTTTCGATCAGTCTGATTATTAAACCGGTGAAAGCAAAAAGTTAAGAGTTTAAAATTAATTTGTGTATTATTAAATATATATTATAATATTAATAATAATATTTTTATTATATTTTATTCTTTATATAGCTTATAAATAATTTTTAAATATAAGAATTCAAATATTTTTTAAATAATAATTTAAATTTTAAATAATAAATTATTAATATTCAATTTCATGTAATTGAGATTTACTTAAAATTAAAATTTCTTTACTAACTAATATAAAATAAATATTATCAAACTGAAATCATATAATAAGATAAAAACAACAATTATGTATTTTTTAATATTTATTTTATATTAGTTAGTAAAGAAATTTTAATTTTAAGAAAGTGACCAAACTGAATTGCGATAAAAAATAATAATAAAAAAAAACTCCTAGAAGAAGTTGGGAGAAATTTTATCTCTATTAATCAATTGGGAGATTATGGAGATTAGACTTCATAATGATTTGCGTTTCGCCCCAAGTCAAATTTCATAAAAAAAAAAAACTTTTGTTTAGCATACATTTATTGTAAAAAAAAAATTAAATTCTATCAATAAAATTCAATTTAGTTCTATTAAAAAAAATTCATTTATTTAAAATCAATTTAAATATAATAGAAATTAATTATTTTTTTATATTAGATAAATTAATAATAAATTTAAATTAATCTAATTTATTTATCGTTATTATTATTTTTTAAACTAAATATAAATATTTATTCTTATAAATAATAATTATTTTTATCACATTTATTCAAAAATCATTATTAATGTTTTTATAATATTTAAAATCTGAATTTTACATAATTTTTTATCATTAAAATTATAAAGATTATTTTTTTAAATTAATAAAATAATATAATAGTTTTTTAATATTAATTATAAATGCATTAAATATTATTAATTAATATTATATTAATATATTTTTTATAAATAGCAAATATTAGTTAAAAAATAAGAAATAAATTTAAAATTAAAATAAAAAAAAGAGTTTTTAAAGGCTAATTAGATAATTTTAATATAAATAGCCTCGTATAAAATTATTTTCTGCAAAATTCTAACAATTTTGTCAAGATTTCCTTTTTAATTTAAAATCAATTCTCACAATAATCTAAGAATTAACTTAGTATAAAAGAATATTAAAAAGATGTGTTAGATTTAATTCTAAAAATTAACTAAATATAAAAGAATATTCAAAACTTTATAAATGACGTTATTCATATTAAAAATAGGTGCAGAAATTTAATACACTCTCACATACAAAATTAAATATTTAGAAAAGTTATAATATTTTTTTAAACATAAAATTTAAATATAATCTATAAAGTGAGATAGTTGGTATTTATGAACAGTCATTCTGACGCTCAAATTAATAATTTATCACAAAGAGCGAGTACAAAAAAATAGTTTGAACTTAAAATAAGTATATAAAATGCATATCTTGAACTTTGTATATACTTTATTTTTAAACGATAAGAAAATGAAATTAATTAACGAATTTTCTAGAAATTTGACTGATATCTATTAGTAAATAAAAAATCTCGTATTTTAGGTGAATATTATATTGTATTCATTTATATTACAGTTTTGTTAATGGTAAAATTCTTTATTAATCATATTAAATACAATTTAAATGTTTAATATCTTACATTTCTAATAGTAAGTAATATAATTATATGTTTGTCAAATTTCATACATTTCAATAATTTAGCCATTGTAATTTTATAAATATTAAATTAGTCTTTAAATAAATAATACCATAATAGTAGTCTATATATAGAGAGATCATGTTAAAGATAATTTTTTAATTTTTTAATAATAAAGATTAAATATTTTTTTTTCAAAAAATATAGAAATTGATATGCATGTGCTTAACCTTAATAATGTGAAGGCAATCTTATCCCTCACAACTTATCTGTCATAATTACAGTCCGCTATGTTATATACATGGCAAATTAGTAAAAAGAAAAAGCTTCAACAAAAAAAAAAAAACCTCATAAAAAAAGAAAGAATTTTCAATACTTGACACTTGGCAAGTTAAAATCAGTGAAAGGAATGTTTGACTCCAAAGAAGGAACTAAGAGATTTCCTTGCTTTTTTAAACTGACACGGCTCTCTTCTTCTTCCAAGTCTCTCACATCATGTTTTGGAAGCAGGTAAAAGAATCCAATAATGCAAGTTTCCTTTCCAAAGTTATCAAGTTTAACTAGCCTCTCGTAGAGCTCTATATAGGAACAAGATTTTGAGAATAACCATCAAATATCCAAGAAACCTCAGATACAGAATTTGCAAGACAATCTCTGTTTTTGTCCATGGATGACCTTGTTTTGTATTTCCTAGGGCTTTGTTTGCCACTTCTTGCACTCTATGGGGTTGTGAGATGTTCCTACTCAATTTGGTGGAAACCCAGATGGATAGAGAGGAAGCTGAGGCAACAGGGGATAAGAGGCTCACCCTACAAGCTGTTGGTTGGGGACATGAAGGAGCAGACAAGGCTGATAACTGAGGCATGGTCCAAATCCATTAATCTCAACCATCAAATTCTCCAGCGTGTCGATCCTATGACTACGGTTACTGTTCGGAAATATGGTAAGCATCAGTTTTTAATGAAATCCATTTAGGATACCATTTTGATTGTTTTTATTATTTGGTGGTTCTGTCTTTGACAGGGAAGATGTCGATATTTTGGTTTGGGACAACTCCAAGGTTGATCATTTGTGATCCGGAATTAATCAAAGAAGTGCTTGCTAATAGGCTAGGTCACTTTGAAAAGCCGCTAGTAAACCCACTTCTTCGCTTGCTTGCAAGAGGAGTAACAGACTTGCAGGGTGAGAAGTGGGCTGAACGCAGAAAAGTGATCAATCCTGCTTTCCAACTAGAGAAACTCAAGGTTATTTTCTCCCTTGCTTTGATTTTGTGTAATCTGAACTGGAATTTGTATGTTAACTTCTCTTTCTGGTTTCTTGAATTTATTTTGAAGGGGATGATACCAGTATTTGCATTCAGTTGTAACAGGATGATAGAACAATGGAAGGAGATGGTCCATGATCAAGAAACTTGTGAAGTGGATGTATGGCCAGAGCTTCAAAAGGTAACTAAGGATATTATTTCACGGGTTGCATTTGGAAGTAGTTATGAAGAAGGGAAAAAGATATTTGAACTTCAACAAGAGTCGATAATGCTCGCTGTTGAAGCAACGAAGAGCTTGTATGTTCCTGGTTTCAGGTACTGGCTATTACAATTTACAAGTTATACATAACTCAGCCTTTGAATCATAACTTAAAAAAAAAAACAACTAAGTTGCTAATTTATAGATTTGTACCAACGAAGAAGAATCGGAGGAGATACGAGTTGGCCAGAGAGATCACATCAATGCTGAGAGATTTAGTTGAGAGGAAACAAAATGCAATGAGAACTGGAAAATCAAAGCTTGATGACTTGCTAAGCTTGCTCTTGCATTCTAATGAACAGAACAGTTCTAGCAATGCAAGTGGCAGAAAAGTTAATGGGTTGACAATTGAAGAGGTAATAGAGGAATGCAAGGTTTTCTATCTGGCTGGCCAAGAAACAACCTCAAGCTTGTTAACATGGACACTGATAGTTTTAGCTATGCACCCAGACTGGCAAGAAAAGGCAAGGGAAGAAGTTTTACAAGTTTGTGGGAAGAGTGAACCTAATTTCGAAGCTTTAAATCATCTAAAAATTGTGAGTATCTATTTCTAAATAGAATTCTTCTGTAAAGTATTCCAAGGAGTTTTCATTAAATGTCCATGTAAATTTTCTTACAGGTAACCATGATCCTGAATGAAGTCTTAAGGCTATACCCACCAGTAATTACTCAGTTTCGACATGCCTACAAGGAATCCAAGATTGGAGACATGACCATTCCAGCAGGGATTGACCTTGTGCTACACACAATGCTCCTTCACCGTGATCCGGAGTTGTGGGGTGATGATGCTGAAGAATTCAGACCAGAGAGATTCTCTGAAGGAGTACTGAAGGCATCTAAAAATCATTTATCATTCATCCCTTTTGGTGTGGGTCAAAGGACCTGTATTGGCCAAAACTTTGCCATGTTAGAAGCTAAGACAGTTTTGGCTAGAATTCTACAGCATTTCTCTTTTGAGCTTTCACCTACCTATTCTCATGCTCCTTCTAATTTTCTGATGCTTCAGCCACAGCATGGAGCTCAAATTATACTACACCAAATATGAGTTAGGTTCCTCACAAGCGTAACAAATTTCCATATTGTGAACAATGTCTCTTCCAAAATTGCAGAAGATTATTCTTCCATTGTGTGCCAGATTGCTGCAATAGAGTTGTAATCACTTACAAATGTTGAATTCCAGAAATAAATCCCAAAGATTGTGCTGCCAGCTAAATGGTTCTGTTAGTTCCTAGTTTTTTTTTTCTTGGTACAATTTCTCCGACTCCATGCCTTCTCAATTCTGAATCGAGGCCCCCTAAACTCTGAAGACGATTCTATTATTAATGCCCGAAAGCCCATTAAACCTAAGGTCAGCTGCAGGATTCACATAATTTTCATTATAGGTGACAATTTCTCAAGCTTCCCAATTCTCTGCATCAAGGATTTCTATAAGTAATACAAGAGAGTAAATGCAGCCATGAAAATCAGATTACAAGCCACATAACAAATATGCAGATATGAAATTTTTGAAAGAAGCAGCAGAGGTTCAATCTGATAGCCAGAACGGTTTGATCCAATTAGGAAAATACAAGCCTTGATCATTAAATTGGTTAAGGATGATAGGCCGTGAGCTATGCGATCCTCTCAAGTAATAAAGAGTCTCAAAAGCAATAAAGAGAGGGAGTAGAGGATGGTATCGTATCTATAGAACAAAAATTAAATACTAAAATATTTATAAATATGTATTATTTAATGTAGCGATTGTGAATGATAATCTAAATTTAAAATAAAATAAAAAAATAAAATTAAATGCCAACAAAGTTGAATTTACCAAACAATTAATATTAAGTATTAGGATAATTTGATTTCACTTTGTATCTAATTCAATTAATTCATTTTGGTTGACAATCTAATTTTAATTATCAAATTTATAATCAATAATGCTAAGGTAATTGATTCTCCTTCTGAGTAAAATTAAATTAATTAACTAAAAATTATCATCTATCTTCAATAATTTGATAATTCTCTAATTAATTTTTCAAATTATGTGGTCATTTTATCCAATAGACATGTCAAATTTTCATTTTCAATTTAATTAATATTCCTATAATATTCAATTTTCAATTTAGTTCTAAAATATTCTTTTTTAATATTAATCAGAATAAAATCATTCAAGCATCCGTAGTCACTCTATGTGATTATTTTGTCCAAGACTCCAAAGGTTAAATCTTCATTTCCAATTCAATTAATATTTATGTAATATTCAATTCTCAATTTAGTTTTAAAATGTTCTTTTTTAGAATTAATCAGAATAAAATCATTCAAGCATATGTAGTTGATCAAGCATAATTTAGCTACATTTTTATTATATTTATTATTGCTTATTTACACATTTTTCAGCTTAATTTATGGCTTTTATCTTGTTTTTACAGAAAAGAAAGAAATTCGAAAAGTGGAGAAAAAGTGCAAAAAATGACAGAAAAGTAATTGGGTCAGTAATTTGGCCAAATCACTGCCCAGATCAAACTAAAGCAGAAACCTGAACTATCTCACAGGAGACTGATTAGGTCAATGAATTGGCCAAGTCACCCGCAAGAACAGAAACCCGGAGGCAACACGCAGAAATGATTTGGGCATGACGATTTGCCCAAATTACAGTCCAAATCACTCGCAGAGACAGAAAGCCAAAAACTGGACTGACTCACAGAAAGCGATTAGGGCAGCGATCTGCCCAAATCACCGCCCCAATCACGTTGACAGCAGAAAATACAGCAGAAGCGGGAAAGTGCAGAAATTCAAGATTTAAAATAAAGAAGTCCTAACCCCTCTCAAACACTTCAAGATCAATCCTAGGGCATCTCAAAGAGTCACTCTCAAGATAGACCTCCTCAAGAAGAAGATTTATTCACAATTAAAGTAGAGATCAAAGACAAGGACCAATCCAATTTAGGATTCCAAAACCTAATTGGATTGGGATTCCTCACCTATAAAAGGAGGCAGCCCAAACCAGCAAAGATATCCTCTCAGCAGCTTCGGGATCACTGCAGATTCTTGGCAGAAATTCTCCATCTTTCTTTTTTTCTTTCCTTTTGTGATTTTGTCCACCATGAGTGGCTAAATCCATCATTTTCTAGTTGAAATTGGAAAAATTCAGATTTGTGATGAATTGGGAGATTTAAAACTCCATTATTAAACTCTTATTTGCTTTCAATATTTATGCAACTTGATCTTTCTATAATTATTGCTTTGCTTTTAGAATCAATTAAGGCCTATTGCTTTTAATTGCGTGAGTAATATATTGTTTGAATAATTTAGGTCCGTAATTGCTTAGATTGTTTAAATACAAGTATAACCAGTTGCATAATCTAAACTTGACCACTCGGTTGGCAAGATTAGAGTTGGATTTCTCTAAGTCCTAATGCAGTTAACAGTTGTTCGATGCTAAAAGCCCCAAGGATGTTCCTTGGCAACTTGTTAACTAGAGTTTGATTAACGAACGTTTTCTAATCAAACTAAAACTAAGGAGGAATATGGATTGTAAGAAGCGTCTTCCACGTCCTAAACTAACTTATTGAAATAAATAAAAGTATCAAAAAGATCAATGATCAATTCTAAACAAACTGAAATAGATCCATGCTTCAACTAGAATTCTTCTCCTATTGAAATTCTCATCTATTGAAATTATTGCTTTCTCTTGCTATTTAGTTTTTAATCATCAAAACAAAACCCCCCTCTTTTAATTATTTGTTATTTACTTGTCCAAGTCATTATTAGAAAAATTTATAGTGTCAAATTCCTGTGGTTCGACCCTATTTCCACTATCTACAAGTTAATTATTGATTGTTTAATAGGTTTATTTTTGACGACTTCGACAACCGCTTATCAAAAATTGGCGCCGTTGCCGGGGATTTGATCTAACTAACGTATTTTCCTTTTATGACTAGGGCTGATCGTAAAGAAGCTCTTCTTTACGATCCAGAAATTGAACGCACTACCAAGACCTTACAAGCATGGCTACGGTAAGTATGTCTTTTCTCTCTGCTCAAATTTCTGAACTAACCTCTATTGTGAGAAATTATGGTATAGGTCAAGCTCAACAAGTTCAACAACTTCAGCGAATCAGACCATGTGGGATTTGCACATATGTAGGACACCCAACTGATCGATGTCCTACACTTTATGAGGATTACCAGCAAGTACATTCCTTTGGAGGATTCAATAGCCAGCCAAGACATGATCCCTATGCATATACTTATAATCTAGGTTGGAGGGACCATCCAAATTTCAGTTATGCAAGGGGACATCAATATCCAAGCTACCAGCAAAGGAATCAAGCTCAAGCTGCACCTCAGAACTCCAATGCACCTCTTGAAGAGATTGTGAAGTCCTTAGCAAATACTGTGCAAAATCTTGAGCAACAAGTGAGCCAAATGGCCACTTCAATGAGCAAATGGGAGTCACAAGGGAAGCTACTATCCCAAACTGAGATAAATCCAAGACAAAATGTTAGTGCCATCACATTGAGGAGTAGAAAAGAGCTGCAAGACAGCAAAGCTGAGAAATTGAAGAAACAGGCCGTGGAGGAGAATCTGCCAAAAAGTGATCAGGGCAGTCGATCTGCCCAAATCACTAACCCAATCGCCAGGCAGACTGAGCTGCCCAGCAGTGATCTGCCCAAATCGCCAGACAAGGCAGAATTCGATCTGCCCAAATCAATAATCCAGGCAGAGTCCAGCTCCAAGCAGACCAAGGCAGACCAGCAACCAATGGAAAAATTTAAGGTACCTCCTCCCTTCCCAAAGAGATTTGCAAGGTCCCAAAAGGAGAAAGAGGAGAAAGAAGTACTTGAGACACTCCGCAAGGTAGAAATCAACATTCCCCTATTAGATGCTGTGAAGCAAATTCCAAGGTATGCCAAGTTTCTCAAAGAGCTATGCACCAACCGAAGGAAACTTGTTGAACGTGAAAAGGTAAGTGTGGGGGAGTGTGTCTCAGCTGTCATTCAAAGAAAACTTCCAACCAAATGCAAGGATAGAGGAATGTTTGCTATTTCATGCAAAATAGGCAACGTTGGGATAAAGAAGGCCATGTGTGACCTTGGGGCTTCAATCAATGTCATGCCCCTTTCCATCTTTAACTTGTTGAATGCAGGCACACTCAAGGGCACCAGCATTGTGATCCAATTGGCTGACCGATCCGTCGTCTATCCCAAGGGAGTACTAGAAGATATGTTGGTACAAGTTGACCAACTAGTCTTTCCAGCATATTTTTATGTGATTAACATAGAGGAGAAAGGGCAACATCACCTCTGACATCTTACTTGGGAGACCATGCTTGAGTACAGCCAGAACAAAAATTGATGTGCATGATGGCACATTGACCATGGAGTTTGAAGGGGAAGTTATCAAGTTTAATGTTTATGATGCCATGAAATTCCCCAATGATGTTTCTCCTGTTTATGGCCTTGATGTAATTGATGATTTAAGTCAAGAAATTTTTGACTTTGATCTAGAGGACACACTCAATGCTGACTTGTGCAGATTTGAAGAGACAGACAGCAGCAGCACTAAGACAGACCAAATGGAGTACTGTTCACAGCTGGTTGCAGGTGATTTGCCCAAATCACTGGAGCAGACAAACAGGACAGACAGTGATCTGCCCAAATCACCTGAAACAACACCAGATGATCTGCCCAAATCAACCAAAAGACAGCAGACAGCAAACCAGCAGACAGCAAATGCACCAGATCTAAAGCCCTTACCAGAACACCTCAAATATGCCTTCTTGGGAGCTGAAAATACACTTCCAGTTATAATTTCCAACCAGCTCGGCCCACAAGAAGAAGAAAAACTTCTAGAAGTGTTGAGGAAGTACAAAGAAGCAATTGGGTGGACCTTGGAGGACATAAAAGGCACCTCAAGACCATTCGGTGGAGGCTCATCTCACCAGAATCGAAGACAGGATGCAGCACATGGAAAGCATGCTGCAGCTGTTGGTAGACCATTTTCTGTCCCAACACCACGACAGACAGTGATTGGGCCAGTGATTTGCCCAAATCACTGGCCGAATTACCCACAGGCCAGGAAGCCCCTTTCCCTTTTTTTTTTCCTTAATTTCTCTATATATATATATATATTCAAACATTGAGGACAATATTTGGGATAGGTGTGGGGGTACTGGAGAATATTTATTCACTGATTACACCATCTTTTGATTTCTATTTGTTTCTTTTTGTTTCTTTTTGCATTTTTTTTTTTGCCCCATGACACACACCACACATTTTTTTTCTTTCTTGGCACACATTTTTTACTTCCTGCACACACACACAGAATTTTGTCTTAGCTTTTGCTCTACTCAACATAGATAATAAGGTTAAAAGAGTTTCCTTATCTCATGACCCCATTGATTTGCCACCCCTTTAAGCCTAAATTGAACATTTACAGTATGTTACCTTCACTTAGGGAGTTTTTTTTTTCTTCTTAAATTGAATCTTCAATCTACTAAGGTCAAGGGAAATAAAAATACAAATACATGCAAATAAAAAGTTAGTGTAAACTTCCTATGAGCTGATTTGCCCAAAAACATCATGAAAAGAAAAGAAAAAGAAAAACCCAGCACAAAGCACCAATCATAAACCTGTTCCAATGATCTAAGACTATGAACTAAGCTAATAGTCACTTGGACAAGTGACCAACTGAGTAACCGGGGGTGTATCACCCATATGCACCATCGCGTAAAAAGGTTGGTGACTTTTTCAAGCAAAAATAAGTTTCGATGGTCTAAGATTATGAACAGAGCTAGTAGCCACTTGGATAAGTGACCAACTGAGTAACCGGGGGTGTATCACCCATATGCACCATCGCGTAAAAAAGTTGGTGACTTTTTCAGGCAAGGATAAAAAGTGTTGTTAAAAAAAAATACTTAAAAAGGGGCCAGTTACTCTTAAGGGGTTGCACTAAGCCTAATATAAAAGAATAAGCATGATTGAATAAAAAACCTTTCTCTTGACCATGATAGGTGAAAGGAAACAAGGAAAGGAGAGGGCAACCTTGGTGCATGTACTCTATACTGTGATACTTCAGCTTAGGAGTCTAGGGGGGGCTAATTAAGTGGTACTTAGGCTCAAAAGAAAAAGGAGCTTGATTGACTAAGTTATTTATTGCTTGAGGACAAGCAAAAAGCTAAGTGTGGAGGTATTTGATCAAGCATAATTTAGCCACATTTTTATTATATTTATTATTGCTTATTTACACATTTTTCAGCTTAATTTATGGTTTTTATCTTGTTTTTACAGAAAAAGAATAAATTGGAAAAGTGGAGAAAAAGTACAGAAAATGACAGAAAAGTGATTGGGTCAGTAACTTGGCCAAATCACTGCCCAGATCAAGCTAAAGCAGAAACCTGAACTATCTCACAGGAGACTGATTGGGTCAATGAGTTGGCCAAGTCACCCGCAGGAACAGAAACCCGGAGGCAACACGCAGAAATGATTTGGGCATGACGATTTGCCCAAATCACCGCCCAAATCACTCGCAAAGACAGAAAGCCAAAAACTGGACTGACTCACAAAAAGCGATTAGGGCAGCGATCTGCCCAAATTACCGCCCTAATCACGTTGACAGCAGAAAATACAGCAGAAGCGGGAAAGTGCAAAAATTCAAGATTTAAAATAAAGAAGTCCTAACCCCTCTCAAACACTTCAAGATCAATCCTAGGGCATCTCAAAGAGTCACTCTCAAGATAGACCTCCTCAAGAAGAAGATTTATTCACAATTAAAGTAGAGATCAAAGACAAGGACCAATCCAATTTAGGATTCCAAAACCTAATTGGATTGGGATTCCTCACCTATAAAAGGAGGCAGCCCAAACCAGCAAAGATATCCTCTCTGCAGCTTCGGGATCACTGCAGATTCTTGGCAGAAATTCTCCATCTTTCTTTTCTTCTTTCCTTTTGTGATTTTGTCCACCATAAGTGGCTAAATCCATCCTTTTCTAGTTGAAATTGGGGAAATTCAGATTTGTGATGAATTGGGAGATTTAAAACTCCATTATTAAACTCTTATTTGCTTTCAATATTTATGCAACTTGATCTTTCTATAATTATTGCTTTGCTTTTAGAATCAATTAAGGTTTGTTGCTTTTAATTGCGTGAGTAATATATTGTTTGAATAATTTAGGTCCGTAATTGCTTAGATTGTTTAAACACAAATATAATCAGTTGCATAATCTAAACTTGACCACGCGGTTGGCAGTATTAGAGTTTGGTTTTTCTAAGTCCTAATGCAGTTAACAGTTGTTCGATGCTAAAAACCCCAAAGATGTTCCTTGGCAACTTGTTAACTTGAGTTTGATTAGCGAACGTTTCCTAATCAAACTAAAACTAAGTAGGAATTTGGATTGTGAGAAGCGTCTTTCACGTTCTAAACTAACTTATTGAAATAAATAAGAGTATCAAAAAGATCAATGATCAATTCTAAACAAACTGAAATAGATCCATGCTTCAACTAGAATTCTTCTCCTATTGAAATTCTCATCTATTTAAATTATTGTTTTCTCTTGCTATTTAGTTTTTAATCATCAAAACAAAACCCCCCTCTTTTAATTATTTGTTTTTTACTTGTCCAAGTCATTATTAGGAAAATTTGTAGTGTCAAATTCCTATGGTTCGACCCTATTGCCACTATCTACAAGTTAATTGTTGATTGTTTAATGTTTATTTTTTACGGTTTCGACAACCGCTATCAGTACTCACTCAAAAGCACTCAAATAAATGAAAGGGAATCAATAATCCAATTAATATTAAGTCTCCTAATTAAATAATTTAGTTACTATGTTCAAGAATTTAATAATAAGGATAAACTATAATTTAATCCCTCTGGTTTAGTGAAATGCAACCTTTTGTCCCTCTGTTTTGAAAAATCTTCAATTTAGTCACTGTGATTTTTAAAAACTATGACATTAGTCCCTCCCGTTAGATTTTCAGTTAAATCACCGTTAATTTTAGTTAAAAAGACTAAAATACCCATTATTTGTCCTTCCTCTTCCTCTTCTTCTTCTTCTTCTCTTTTTCGATCTCCTTCTTCTTCCTCTTCTTTTTCTTCTCTTTTCCGATCTCCTTCTTCTTCCTCTTCTTCTTCTTCTTTTTCTCCTTCCCGATATCTCATATCAGGGAAACAAGTGAAATGTAATTCATAGTCAACAATGCAAAAACTTGACAAAGATAGAACAAAACTAAGAAATTAAATTGAGAAGAATCAACACAAACACATGCAGTTGCAAATAGCTAAATAATAAAGCAGACTCAACCAAATAGGAACAACGACAAGCCAACAATGCCAGCAGAACAAGAGCAAGAAGACATATAAATCATAAATGCATGATTGAATCCATTAGAACTCAGAAAGATATCAATATAGGTTGTTTGCCAACTACTTCGATTTCGGCATCTTTAGGTATGAACTTAGATGTGGCTTGAGCTTTCAAGTGGTCACTTGTGAAGATTGAGAGGAGCAGTGGCGAGAGACAGCAAGGGATGATGAAGCAGTGAGGGACCAAGATTTTGAAACACGAGGAGGGGGAGGAGGGGGAGGTGGGGGAGAAAAAGGAGGAGGTTGTCTAAGTGAAAAGGAGTGAAAAGGAAAGTAGGCATGCTAGGTGTGGAGGGGAGATTGCATTTGCAAGAGGTTGAGATAGTATTGAAAGGTAGGAAATTTTGGTCTATCTTTTTTGACAGAACTAACCAAATTGGAAATAAAAAACAGAGCAAGAGGAGGAGGAACAGAAGGGGGGAGGTTTGATGTGGAAAGGAAAGGAACATGCTATGTGTGATATATATATGTGTATAAGCTGCATGTATATATAGATGGTCTAGCATTGGAAGGTAGGAAAGTTTGGTCTTTTTTTACAGAACTAACTGAACCAGATCGGAAAAGAGAAGAAGAAGAAGAAGAAGAGGAAGAGGAAGGAGAGAGAATATGTATTTTAGTCTTTTTAACTAAAATTAACGGTGATTTAACTGAAAATCTAACGGGAGGGACTAATGTCATAGTTTTTAAAAATCACAGTGACTAAATTGAAGAATTTTTAAAATAGAGGGACAAAATATTGCATTTCACTAAATCAGAGGGACTAAATTACAGTTTATCCTAATAACAAAGAGAAATTATCCAAAAGCATCATAAAATAATAACGGTGAACAATAAATCAAAAGAATAATAATAAAAAAAATTCTAAGTGAATTTTCCTTTTAGATCTTTCAAATTTTACTTCTTAAATTCTGTGTAATTTTTGCCGTATATATAAAAGTGGACAAAAAGTCCTTTAATATCTTAATTATGATTATTTATATATTTTGAGTCTCCTAATTCATGTTTCTAGAAAAAACCTACAATTGTAATTTTCAATAAAAATATAGGACATTATATATAAAAAAGAACAAAATACAAGTAAACCATGAAAATCTGAGTCTATCCGTATTTTTCACTATCAATTTTAACTCCAATTTCCTCCGATTTTCGACTGAGTGAGTGAAAAATATTGGGTATGGAGCAGATAAAACACACTTTTAGCAATAACAATACTAATATTAAATAATAAATTAAAATAAAAAATTATATAATTAAATATAAAAATTTAATAAAATTAAAAAAATCAAAATAAATAAATATAATATAAAAAATATATAAATAATTATGTAAAATTTTATAGATTAAAAAATACTTTTTTTTTTCAATTTTAATGGAGTTACTGCTGGTTAAACCAGTAACTGCAAACAAATCAGTTACCTAATTGATTAAATGAGAATTTGCTTTGTTCTATAATTTATCAATCTTAAATTATAATGCACTTACTTGTTTTAAGATAATAATAGACAATATACCCATATTTATGCAACTAAAATATAAAATTCATTAGTCATGAGAATAATTTAAATACCACTTATTTAATTTTTATTGAAGTAATATGAATACAAAGAACAGTAAAAAAAGAAAATAATTAAAAAAAAATTGTAAAATAAAATAAAACTATATTTCTTTTTTAATGGGCCAATACAGTATTAAGTGATAAATAAAATATTCATGATCATATGAAATATAAAGAATTAATTTCACCCAATCCAAACAATAATATAAGGAATATTAGAAAAAAATTGTCTTACCAAAAAAGAGGTAAAATTGTCAAAACAAAAGTAAACCTATACTCATATATATATATTGGATGGGTGGAAAATCAAGTATTAAATAAAATATATTGATGATAATATGAAAAATATAATTATTAATTTCTCAATAATTCGGATAATAAAAATAATTAAATTATAACGTGCGTCCTGATTCGGTACTATTGTTACTTGCTGCAAGCCAAACAGTACTTAAATTTTGCTCTCGAATCGAGTCGAGTCGATGTGATTCTCCTTCTTTCTTTCATGCTCCCTCTGGGTCTCTGTTTCTTTTAACCCCATCATACAGCCAAAGGAACCAGCGAGCTAGAGAGAGCGCGCTAGGGATTTTTGAAAATTTATTTTTCTTATTCCGTTTGAGAACCATCAATGGCGTCGGTGTACATTCCGGTGCAGAACTCGGAGGAGGAAGTGAGAGTGGCTCTAGATCAGCTCCCTAGAGACGCCTCCGATATCCTAGACATCCTCAAAGCCGAGCAAGCCCCTCTCGACCTTTGGCTTATTATCGCGGTTCGTTCTTCTCTATCTGTTGTTTTTTTTGTTCAATTTATCATATTCAGTCATCGCGAGTTGCAATCTGGATTTAACATTGAGAAAATTTAGGGCACTGCATAGTTTAGCTATTATGCTGCTTTTTTTAATAATTAGACTTGTTTTTAATTTGCTGGTGTTGTGGCTGCTGTAATGTTGGCTTCGCTTGAGTTTATTCTACCTATATTAATGTCCTCTTGTATTTTTTTTTTTTAAATTTTTAAATTCATACAATGCAGAGGGAATACTTTAAACAAGGGAAACTTGAACAGTTCCGCCAGATACTGGAGGAAGGATCCAGTCATGGTATTGTTGTTTTTAAATCTTGTTCTCGTGCTGCCATTATTGTTTGATTGTTGCAAACGAGGTAGTAGATGTCAGACACATTGATAATAGAACTAATTCATGTAATCTGACATATATTTTTGAATTTACTGCAGAGATTGATGAATATTATGCTGATGTTAGATACGAGAGGATTGCCATCCTAAATGCTTTGGGGGCTTATTATAGCTATCTTGGGAAAATCGAGACAAAACAGAGAGAAAAGGAGGAATATTTTATACAGGCTACTAAATACTACAATAAAGCTTCAAGGATTGACATGCATGAGCCTTCTACATGGGTTGGGAAAGGTGCAGTAGAAAAATATCTGTTATCAAACATGACTGAATAATTGCTGAAATGGGTATCTTAAACTTGCAGATGTTTTTACAATGATAACAAATCATCTTAGAATACTTTTCTCCCTTTCCATTCTTTTCATTTATTTGTCCTTGTCCACTTTGTTCAGTGCCTTATTCATTCTATGTTCAAATCTAGTTGATATAGCTCCATTTCATTTATGCATCAGAACCCAGAAGATATGGCGTGTCGAATACTTAGTTATGTGGTACTTGAATCTGTTTTCACATCTATTATTTTTATGAATTGCATGAAGCAAGAACTATTTTCTGTGTTCTTTCGTCTGTCTGACATAAAAAATGCTTCTCTTGTGAATCCTGAATGGACTAATGTCAGTCTAGAACTCAACTATTGTATTAATCATGCTTTGGTGGTTAGTGCTTTAGAAGAATCTACATTTCAAACACTTGGTTGCAATAATTACTCACTTTTAGGGAGTCCTTTTCTAAGTTTTCCCCTTTTTAAGTATTGAAGAGTTCATGTCATGTCCCCATTACAGGTCAACTATTACTAGCCAAAGGTGAGTTAGAACAGGCATCTAATGCATTTAAGATCGTACTGGAGGGAGACCGTGATAATGTATCTGCTCTTTTGGGTCAGGTATGCTAAATCTTTTCCAATATGCAATTGGTTATGTTGGTGATTTTATATGTCCATGTAATATTATTGTTAGAAAGCTTGCTTTTCTCTCTATCTTAAATTTGATATGACAGTGCCTGAGAATGATACATGTCTGTATGCGTTGTCTCCATGCTGCTGCATCCAAAGAGTTTAAGACAATTAAATCTCAACAATTAGGATTAGAATAGTGTTGATTGTGGTTGGAACAAAGAAAGATTAGCCACTGCCAAAGTTGCCTCTGCTGGAATGTCCTTCCAAGCCATTCCCACGAAGTTCCCTATAATTTGCTCTCCTAAAGAATCCTCTGGAATGCATATGAGTTCCGTTTGAATAAATGCACTTCATGCAATCTATGTGGAAATTTTCAGGTTGAGATGAACCTTGCAAATAAGCTGTTACTTGCTAAAACAAGGATCAAAATTGTATTGGTTCTTTAATTCCACAAAACCTGTGACTTCAGTATTCATAACTGACAAAAGAAGAGAGGACCTACTTAATGCTTATTGGACCATCAATATATGATGTTAACAAGAAATTGAATTCTTTAAGGAAATAACTCCACTGTGTATGGCAATCATTAAGCTTTCATGGCAATGTCAATGCCTCAATGCTAGATGGAAAGAACAAACCACAAACTCATGGTAAGCTAAGTAGTGCTGCCCATAATGAATAGCTCTCACCGAAGCATAAAACTGTAGGTCATAAGTTGAGTATCATCTTCTAGAGCTGGTCAACTTCTGGCCAAGAAACTCCACGTCTTCCATCTTGAAGAACTACAATTCCCACAAATGAAGCATGACAATCAACAGTAAACAACTTCTCAAAATCTAGTAATGCATTGGCGCAAGAATTGGAGCTTCAGTAACCAAAGTTTTCACATCTATTATTTTTATGAATTGCATGAAGCAAGAACTATTTTCTGTGTTCTTTCGTCTGTCTGACTGACATGAAAAATGCTTCTCTTGTGAATCCTGAATGGACTAATGGAAGTCTCTTGTAACAAGATGCCAAACCATGAAAGCTTTGAACTTATTTTACAGATCTAGGTGATGGCCACTAAATAATTGCCCTAACCTTTTCTGGATATGGTTTCAGACCTTCTGCAAACACAAAGAAACCAAGAAATACTAATTCTCGTTGCTTATTATTATTTAAAAAGAAATTATATGGAGCTGCTGCTCCCTTTGAAGTACCTCCACAACTAGTGGCATATGTTTCAAGTGCTCTTCCTTACTGCTATGGATGAAATTATCATCAAAATAAACCACAGCAAAAGAATTCAAGAATTCAAGAAAGGCTTGTACTTCTGTCATAAAGTTTATGCATGTGCTTTGCGCATTAGAAAGGCCAAATGGCATCACCAATCATTCAATTAAACCATCTGTTGTTTTGAACTTGTCTTCCTATCATGTCCACTGCTCATCTAATTTGATGATATCCTCTCTTTAAATCTGTCTTGGAAAACACGTTAGAGCAACTAGTTGATCAAACATCTCTTCCAATCGACTAATTGGAAAGCACTCTGTTGACTGTAATTTTGAATATATCTCAACTGTCCACTGACATCCCAATAAAGCTGTGCAAGCACAAGGGCTTTTACTTTTATGCGCCAAAGCCCTCCTCCAATAACTCCTTGAATTTTCTTTGTATCTCATCTTGGTGCATAGGAGGCATTTTATTTCTGGCAGATTTGGTAAAGATTCTCTGTATACCAAATTGATGGAGCTCCATAGTGGTGTAAACTTGTTTGAATTGCTTTAGCAGTTACTAAATTTCCGTGGGATATTGAGTTGATTACTTAATGAGGTCATCTCCAATGGCTTGTTTACTAAAGCGTACATGACTTCCATTTCACTACTTTCAGCTTCAATCATTTAGTTTTGCTGGCCGTAAGACTTCATGTTGCCGATTTCTTCACCCTTTTCTTTAGAGGATACAGGGTATGCTCCTTTATTTCTTTGCAGAAATAAATAAGTGTTATGGTTTCTCGCATGTTTCATGTGATCAAACAACCAAGGTCTGCCAATGAGTATATGACCACCATCCATTGGTACAACCTCACATAAATCCACATCATCTGAGCCTCATTACATGGACAACAAGTTTTTCTTGATAAAATTCCGTCCATTTCTCTAACTCGACTTATTTCTTAATCCTTATATTCAGCATTCTTTAGTTGCATTGCTGTTTTTCATGTCATGCTATTCATCTAAGAATATCTTTTCTGTTAAGCTGCATTCCAAGTAGATGTAGCGTAGGCATATATTGATGATGATTTCTTCCTGTTTCTAACACGGTAAAGAGCTAGATGTGTGATATGGATATGACATTGTGGAAAAAATACTTAATAGAAATTAATTTGGTTGAGAAATGGAAGGTGGTTATGTTCATAGATGGCAGTTTAGCTAAGCTATGAGAATGATGTGGGATGTGATCCAGTTCTTAAGTTTGTGTAAAGAGAGACCATGGCAACTTGTTGAGACCATGGGAGACCAAGTAATACTGTTTGTGTGGATAACTTATCTTGACTTTCGCAGGCATGTGTTGAGTACAATCGTGGTCATTACAGTGATTCTTTGGCATCATACAAGGTTTGGTACTTTTACCTTATCGTTTTCTGTCAAGAAGCAAGTCTACTTTTTCGATATGCTTCATTTGTGTTGTGAATATGAGTTGATAGGATTTTTGATAAATTCTATATCTCACATTCTGTTTCTAGCTTGTGCTTAACTCGCTATTTTGACATTTGGTAAGAGGGCATTGCAAGTGTATCCCAATTGTCCTGGAGCTGTAAGGCTGGGTATGGGTCACTGCTACTATAAAATGGGCCATACTAAAAAAGCATGGCAAGCATTTGAACGGGTTTTGCAGGCAAGTGATGTGATCTGGTGTACATGCATTGGGCTTAGATTACCAACTGCATATACATGTTTCTCACTGAAGTGGCATCTATATGTTTCCCTATTTTCTATTTCCAGTTAGATCCAGAAAATGTTGAAGCTCTTGTAGCCCTTGCAATTTTGGATTTGCAAACAAATGAAGGTCAGCTAATAAAAAATTTTCAACTTTTTTCTTTGCCCATTGTAATATCTTGTATGAACAAACCATTCTGATACTTCACAGCCGCTGGAATAAGGAGAGGGGTGGAAAAAATGCAGAAAGCTTTTGAGATATATCCCTACTGTGCAATGGCACTGAATTATCTAGCAAATCACTTTTTCTTTACTGGTCAACACTTCTTAGTTGAGCAACTGACTGAAACTGCACTTGCTGTGACCAATCATGGACCAACAAAGTCACACTCTTACTACAATTTAGCACGCTCTTACCATAGCAAGGTTTGAATGCTATACATCTTTTTATAATTGAAACCATATGTATTCTTACATTGTTATTAGGACTAGAAACTTTGTGGGGAGGTGGAGGAAATCGTTTCAATCGAGTAATTCTCTTGATCGTTTTCTTTGTGTGCTTGAATGTGTGCTAATAATGGTTGTCTCATTTTATGAACGAGTTATGATGTCCTAAATATGTGATTATCTGTACTATTGTTTGGTTTTTTGCAACAGAATAATCACAATTTCAATTGAACAGTTGCACATTTTGTTATCTCCATGATCTGATAATTTTGCAGCTGTTTAGTGTGCAAATATTAACTATGAGCAAAGAATTGGCCTCTTTTTTTTTTTTAAAAAAAATGTTCTTCACTTGAATGATGTCATTCTCTTGTCTGTAGGGGGACTATGAAACAGCTTCAAGGTACTACTGGGCATCTGTGAAGGAAATCAATAAGCCCAGTGATTTTGTTTTTCCATATTATGGTAGGAGAAACCTTTCTTTTGTCCTTCCCATGTGTATCAATTCCTATCTTTTTGGGGTCAAAACTTACTTGTTCATACTATTTATAAATACTGGTATTATGTTGACATATTGTTACTGATCTTATGGCTGTGTTTAAACCATCTTTCTTTAGTCTTTAATTTAAAAGTTTTTGGACATTTTAAGATGAGTTTGGTTATTGCTTGTATTTTTGCTTACCTGTGAGAAGTAAAGTGGCAGGATTATTTGATACATTGTCATATTTCACCAGTTCTGTTTCTAATATTGGTTCTTTCTAACAGGATTGGGCCAAGTACAACTAAAGCTCGGAGATATTAAAAATGCACTATCAAATTTTGAAAAGGTTTTGGAGGTCTACCCTGATAATTGTGAGACATTGAAAGTGAGTAAAAATAAAATGGTGTTGGAATCGTTTTTCATGTTATGTTTTTTTTTAATGGTATTTTTTTATTTCCTTTGAATCTTCTAGTTACATTGAAAGTTTGGAACTGAAAATTTACTTTCCATTTAGGTGCTTGGGCACATATATGTTCAGCTTGGGCAGACTGAGAAATCTCTAGAACTTTTGAGAAAAGCTACAAAAATTGATCCACGTGATGCACAGGTAACAGACAGTCCCCCAAAACCAGCATAATTTTAATAGAAACTGTTAAAAGTTTGATTTGGTTTCCTTGGGTCCATCAGGTCCAATGGATGTTTGAACAGCCCTACAGTCCATAATTCTACGTGATGCACAGATTAATTGCTGAGTGTTGACTTGTTTCAGTTTTAACACTTGCTACATCTGGGACTGCTGTCCTGGATATGCTTAAAACCCTGGTTATATCAGAAGATAAATTCTGTTGATCAACCTCAAAAGTTCTCGCATTGATTGCTGCTACATGCATACCTTTGATTAAATTACACCTAATAGATATTATTCTTTTTCCATTATGAATATTTAATTTCGACTGGCTGATCCTTTTATTCTTTCAAGGCAAAAAATAAGTGGCTGTATAAATTGGACTGTTTGGAGTAAAAAAAGGGAATTTTGTTGCTCCAAGTAAAGAAGAGCTGGATATATGTATTAATTTATTATATCTAATTAATTATTACTTTTATTATTATTTAATTATTTATATATTAATATTAATTATGTCTTATTTATAAATCTTATAAACATTCAAAACTGAGACTTGGTCATTTTAGAAGATAATGGATGTCAACCATTTGCTTTCATCAGTCAGGAGTCCAGATGCTTCTTGCATGTTGTCCCCCCCCCCCCCAATCTACAGATTGGTGAAACATTGATGTTGGTTGATCGTCCAAATTGCTACATGTGATTATAATATGTGCAGTGAACTATATATGATTACTTCTGCTTTTTTTTTTTTTTTTACATTGGACATGTTCCCTTAATTTTTTTTAAAAAAAAAAATGGTGTAGGCATTTCTCGATCTGGGGGAATTGTTAATTTCATCTGATACAGGAGCTGCTCTTGATGCCTTCAAAACTGTGAGGATTTACTGTTTCTACCCTTTTGGGGTTGTAATTTGTTTTTGTGCTATTGAAGAACTCTATATTGTCATGTCAGTTTTGGATAAATTGGACTTATTGTACAGGCATATGGTCTTCTGAAAAAGGGAGGTCAACAAGTGCCAATAGAAGTGCTTAATAATATTGGAGTTATTTATTTTGAAAGAGAGGAACTTACGGTTTGTGGCTCCTGTATTTTCCCTTATTTAAATCTCTTTTAATTTGATCAAATGCAAGTGTATCTCCTTTCCTTTCTGGAGAAATTGTTTATTTTGTTTACTAAACATATTTTCTCCATTTTCCTTGAGTTTGAATCTCTTCTTGTACGATTAATTTCCTGATATTAAATGTTTGTCATAAGTTGCATTATAATTTGACATCTTGATGTTTAACAGCTTGCTTTGGAAACTTTCAAGGAGGCTCTAGGTGATGGTATATGGCGTGCTTTCCTTGATGGTCAAGCAAAGACCTATGCAGTTGACGCAGCTGCATCTATTTTCCAATACAAAGACGTGCAATTATTTCATCGATTGCAGGAAGATAGCTTTGTTGTAGAGCTACCTTGGGATAAAGTCACACCGCTGTTTAACTTGGCCAGATTACTTGAGCAGATGCATAGCACAGAAACTGCAAGTGTGTTATACCGTCTCATATTGTTTAAGGTACATATTTTTCTATCAGCAGGGTTGGATAGGCAAAACTTCTCCATCTGTTTGTGTTTGTGCAAAATATCATCTCAGAAAGAAATATCAAGTTAAAGTGATTTTTATGGATGATTTGAATACTCCTTTCGTCTCACAAAGATAGGTCTAGTTATTTTCTCATAGATTAAGAAAATATAGTTAATATAGTTAAAGCAATAAATTTTTTATTGTTTTCCTAATATATCCTCCATTGGTAATTTGGTATTGCTCCATTACTAAATTATTCTTGGAACTATTAAATTTTAATCTTTCAGTGCATATTAGTAGGGAACATTAGGAAGCTAATAAATAAATTACCTTCTTAAAAATGAAAGTGACCTATAATTTGGGGCAGATAAAAAAGCAGGCCTATTTTTGTTGGGCAGATGGAGTACAATTTATGGCTTGAAAGTAGTCCGTGAACCTTGTGGCTGTAAATTTTGGTTTAACAAATAACACCATAGTTGCATGCACCAAGGATGCATAAACTTGAGTTTCTTTTAGTCGAGACATAAAGATGCCAATTACTGAATCAATCATGCATTTGCATTTTTTGGAACTTTTTCTTTGTAATTCACATTTTGGTGTCTATAGATAGTTTTTGTCAATTTTGACATTATGTCATTGTTTACAACAGATTTGTAATTATTTCAAAAGCTTTCTTATTGCCTCTTGACCAAACCACAATAAACAATTCAGTATCTATTTGACTTATGAATGTTCATGCCTTTTGCTATGATATCTGGTGGTGGATTGCCCAGTATTTTTCAATCCTTTTCGTCGGTGAATCAAACCTTACCCTACCAAACTGCTCATATCAAGAAATCTGGTCAGTCACAGACAGAAGTCTTTCATTCCACCATTAAACTATTTCTAATTTTAGCATATTAATTTCCTAGATGAGTGTAAAATGGTCGCTCAAGTAATATGAGGAATCTTTTCATGTACGTTTCTGTTTGCATTGTTTCTTCTTCCCTTTTTTTTCCCAACAGTCTGTAGCGTGGTGGCTTGGATATTAGATGTTTGTTTTGCTTTAGTATGCATTTGTGTTATGTTTAGGTCTGTGTTTTAGACATTTGCTTGATCCAGACTTCTTTTAACTAGTTGATTTCTTTTTGCAGTATCCAGACTATGTGGATGCTTACTTGAGGCTGGCTGCCATTGCAAAAGCTCGAAATAATCTTCAATTAAGCATTGAACTGGTTATTGTCATCCCCTATATAATTCTATTCCTATAATTTGTCTTCTTTTCTTTTTCAATTAACGACTAGCCTTTCCTTTATAGGTTAATGAGGCTCTGAAGGTGAATGACAAGTGTCCAAATGCATTGTCTATGCTTGGTGATTTGGAACTGAAAAATGATGAGTGGGTTAAGGCAAAAGAAACCTTCCGTGCAGCCAGTGAAGCAACTGATGGGAAAGACTCTTATGCAATTCTCGCTCTGGTGCATATCTTCTGCCTGCTTCTGTGAATTGTTTTCAGATGCCTTATATTCTCCCTATATCCACATTTTTGTAACTGCTTTTGTACATTTTCTCATTTTTATTGTATATAACTCTATATGAGTCTTACACAATATTGGCATTGGTAAGGGAAACTGGAACTACTTTGCTGCAATACGGAATGAGAAAAGAAATCCTAAGTTGGAGGCCACCCACTTGGAGAAGGCCAAGGAACTGTACACCAGAGTATGGATTCCCTCTTCCTCCACCTTCCTGATCATCTGAGTCTTTTTCTCCTGTTAAAATGCTATAGTACTTGGTGCTTTCTATAGTTATGGCATTAATGTTTCTACACCTTTTCTGTATTGATTTCATGTATGTGCTTTGCTTTGTATACAGCCTCTGATCCAGTATATTGATTAACATTATGAATATAAATTTTTGCTAATTTAGCTTGTGCTCTCCGCCTCCCCCCCCCCCCTTCCTTTTTTTCCCTTTTCTGTCTTTTCCTGTTGAAAGATTATATTGTCATTGTCCAGGCTGACATAATTGTATATAATCTTAGAACACATGGAAATCACAAGTTGTCTGCCTTTTTGTTTTTAGCATCATTTTTTTTGTTAGTGAAACAGCATCCTTTTAATGCATCTGTAATTTTTGGTGCTATAGGTTCTAGTTCAGCATACAGCTAATCTCTATGCTGCCAATGGTGCTGGAGTAGTCTTGGCAGAAAAAGGACATTTTGATGTATCAAAAGATCTTTTTACACAGGTTATCCTAGTAGTTTTATACAATTTGGATGATATAAATTTTTAGCTTCTATCCCCTGTTCCCCTCTCTTCTTTTCCTACTAATTCTTGTTCATTTTATTGATGTTGTAGGTCCAAGAGGCTGCAAGTGGAAGCATTTTTGTCCAGATGCCAGATGTGTGGATAAATTTGGCACATGTTTATTTTGCTCAAGGCAATTTTGCATTAGCTGTGAAGATGGTGAGTTAATCTCATTAGCTGCACAAGTGTATATGTTTATGATAGACATTCTTTCTTTTTGTATATGTTTATGATAGACATTCTTTCTTTTTCACTGTGTCCATATGTTTATGGCACTTCTTTCGTTGCAGTATCAAAATTGTTTGCGCAAGTTCTATAACAATACAGACTCTCAAATTCTCCTCTACTTGGCACGTACGCATTATGAAGCTGAACAGTGGCAGGAGTGCAAGAAAACTTTACTAAGAGCCATCCACTTGGCACCTTCAAATTACATTCTAAGGTTTGATGCAGGGGTGGCAATGCAAAAATTCTCAGCATCTACCCTACAAAAGACGAAGAGAACAGTAGACGAGGTTATGATTTTGTTGATTGTTTTTGTTTTCTGTTTTCTTTTTGTGGCTCCCAGGTCCTGTATTTACAGGAGAATAATCTTAACCTTTTCTTCTATCTTGATATGTGTGTGAAGTACACAAGAAAAGGTGCCTGTGGTATGTCAAAACAGTAGCACTGCTGGTTGATATTGTATATCATTTTAATTATGGGGATAATGAGATGGATGTAAAAATGAGAAAATTGCTGATACGCTCATGGCCAGATTTGTTGAGATGGGAAGCTGTTTTCACATGTCCATATCAAAAATGGAAATATTATTTCAGCAGGATGAGCTGTTCCTTGCATTGAATCAAGTTATATGAGAAAGTGTCTAAATTATGGAATAAATACATCTGTTAAAATGGATGTCTAGAAGGAAGAACAATTTGAAGAAGGGTGTAGTGGATTCTGAATTTGATCAAGAGCGTTGTAGATAAATCATAGCATTAGTGAGGATAGCAATAATTCAAGATGATGGATTGTAGGGTCAATGTGAAGGTGATGTGGTCAATGAAACTAAATTTTATGAATTGTTTTGATTTAATTTTTCATTGTACAATTAAGATCCTTGATTCAGATTTGGTAGTACAACTTGGGAAAAACTCTCTTTTTAAGGAAATGTAATTATAAAGTATTATTTTTAAATATTTAGGAATTCTGTGGCTTAGAATTTCCCCAGTAGTAGTGGATTCGTTACTAGTCTATCAATATCTATGTAATTCAGCAGCTATTTTGCTAGAGAGACTTATTATTATTAACAGTGGAGAACTAATCAAACTTGCAAGTTTAGATGTTTTCTCCTTTTGAGTGTTCTTGGTTCTACATCAGGTGGTCTTTTGTAGGAACCTGATTCATTAGACTAAGCTATATGACTATTTACCCCTTTTTGTGTGGGAGGCTGGATTAGAAGCAGACATGCCAAACCTGTTTAGGACTGATGTGATGAACTTTGTTGGTTTTAGTTGTCTGGAAACATGAAGACTAAGCAAATTTTTACGAAATAAAACACTTGCAGTTGGAGGAAGGTTTTATCATATTGCCTCTTAGACGTTGCCCTTTTTTTTTTTTCCATTTTCTCTTGATGAGAACGAACAGGTCAAATGTCCTTGCCAGTGAGTTCACTAAAGCTTCATTACTGCTTGATAATTATTAATGCCTTTTGCGAAAGCTCAAATTATTTGCAACCTATCAGACTGGAAGCAAGTGTTTGACATGATCCCTTGGTCTACGAGTCCAGACACCATGTAATGTCATCATTTGCTTTTGTAATATTACAGGTGCGCTCAACAGTTGATGAGCTGGAAAATGCTGTTCGTTTATTCAGTCAGTTATCTGCTTCTTCCAACCTTCAATTTCATGGGTTTGACGAGAAGAAAATCAACACCCATGTTGAGTATTGTAAGCATTTATTAGAGGCTGCGAAAGTTCATCGTGAAGCAGCTGAGCGGGAGGAGCAGCAGAACCGGCAAAGACAGGAAGTGGCTCGTCAGATGGCATTGGCTGAGGAAGCCCGTCGTAAGGCCGAAGAACAAAGGAAATTTCAGGTCAACTACTCCAAACCTGCTTTTTATCATATCCATTTTCAACTGTTGTGGTGCAATTAAATCTAATAATTTCAGCGCTTGCTGATTTTTCTTTCTTCTTCTTGGTTGTGGGGTGTGAACAGTTAGAGAGGAGGAAGCAGGAAGATGAGTTAAAACGGGTACGGCAACAGGAAGAGCATTTTGAGCGTGTAAAGGTAAAATAAAAGTTTGCTCCATGTCAGATGGATAAAATTTTTTTATGTAAGTTACAAAAATTTAATTCCTACCATGATTAAGATTGTCTATAAAGTTGAAAAAAAAATTCCTCCATTTTAATATTGGTGCAAGTCATAAATATGCAACCCTGTAGAATGTTCTTATGACTTTTGT
Source organism: Manihot esculenta (assembly GCF_001659605.2). Classification (NCBI taxonomy): domain Eukaryota; kingdom Viridiplantae; phylum Streptophyta; class Magnoliopsida; order Malpighiales; family Euphorbiaceae; genus Manihot; species Manihot esculenta. The sequence continues at coordinate 30,224,775 of NC_035176.2, read as the reverse complement.
GGCTGTAAGATTATCATTGACTATAAAGATTTCACTCCTCTATGAATGATGCAATGAGTCAATTAGATGTCTTATGGAACATGAAATCAAAGTATCTGCTAAGTTCCAGGCTACTTTAGGGAAACAATGATTAGTAATAAAAGATTGAATAGTTTTTTTTTTTAAAGATCTAAATGTGCCTTCAGAATTAGTTTCTGAAAAATTTTTTTGGCACCTCCAGGAGCAATGGAAGAGTAGTACACCTGGTTCTAAGAGGAGGGATAGGTCTGAGATGGATGATGATGAGGGTGCAAATAGTGAGAAGAGGAGGAGAAAAGGTGGAAAGAAGAGAAGGAAGGAAAAGAGTTCTAAGTCACACTATGAAATGGAAGAAACTGAGGCTGACATGATGGATGATCAGGAAGAACTGGAAGATGAAGATGTCAATGTTAATGATGGGGAACACAGAAATCAGAGGAATGATCATGATGAAAATGAAAATGCAGAAGAAAATGCTCAGGAACTTCTTGCAGCAGCTGGGCTTGAAGATTCTGATGCAGAGGATGAAGCAGTAAGAATATTCAAACATTTATCAGCTTTTATTTATTTACTTTTACTTACTACTCAGTATGGCAAAAATGTTATCATCATGAAATCTAGCTGCATTATCAAAATCAGATATCATGACACAATCTTGCTGTTGGAAGCTCAAAATGTTATCTGTAGGAGTTTAAATCCATTGCTAGTTTTCCATATGAATATTTAATCACATCTTTTTAGGTGGTCAGATTTTAATACCGTGCCTTACAATTTGTAGACCATTATGGAAGTTATGTTAATTTGTTAACATTAAGCAGTGATTCATCTCTGGGCGCTGAGTCTTTGGGTATTGGCATCATGAATCACTATTAGAAATAAAACCGGAAATCTGAATTTTCTTCTATTCAAGTCACTAATTTTGCATATTGAGCTCTAGTTATTCGAAATGGAAGATTTCCTTCTTTTTGCTGGCTGAAATTTATTTAATTTTCTTTGGAGAAGCCTGCGCCTGCAACAAGTAGGAGGCGACGCGCATGGTCAGAATCTGACGACGAGGAGGTATTAGAGAGGAAACCACAGTCCAGTCCTGTCCAAGAAAATTCTACTGAGCTGCAAGAGAGCGATGGAGAAATCAGAGAGGATGTTGACAAGCAACATGGCGATGCTGTTGTGGATGATGAGGACTGATATAAGAGATTTTTCAACTCTAGCAGTAGGAAATAGCAACAAACAAACAATGTGAAATGCTTTGAGAAAGGTCATTGCCTTGTACACTAGGGAAATAGAAATCCTTTTCAAGTGTTCATAGTATGTTTTGGTGCTCCTGGGGCTGTCGTAGAAATAATTTTTGTATGGTGTGCCAATGTAATTAAGGTTAATATACAAAGATAACTCTGCAATTCCTTTTAATTTCTTGATTGTCATTGAAATATTTAAATTTGTGCGTTATGAATCGTGTTATACAATTAGGGATTCTCTGATCAATTCATGGATATAGAGACCATCGTATCTTGAACTTTTTTTCATCTCTTAATTCTGTTAATCCATATCTTGCTGAACTTATCCATCTAAACAGGAACAGAGGGAGTCAATATCCCCAAAGGCTTTAGAGATTTAGCTTTGAGATGTTGATGCTGTACTTGTCTCTTTAATACAAGTCACGAAAGAGTTCATTGTTTTCAAAATGTGAGGCATGGTAATTTATTTTTGCCCCTTTTCTCTGTCTGGAGTAATGACTGACAGAAGCAGAGACTGATTTTTCTCGGGCGAGTGAATGACCTGATGGGTGAGAGAGAGGATTAAAAGCGTACTCTATGGTTGTGCTTCTTTACTGGCTACTGATTCCGTGGGAAAGCCTTCTCAGTCAAGTCTCTAAGCAGTCTCTTTTACTGAGGCTGCCAGACCCACGCTCATCCCACCCGAAGGTTCAGAAGACTAATGCTCTGTTTATCATGGCCTTTATCTGACCCGACTCCTGCTTCAGTATCCATGACCAAAATGCCCCCTCTCCTAGTTACGGTGCCCAATCAAAACATTCTTTGACAACACTTGATTAAAGCAGGCTGTCGAGTGGGGTTTCTTGTGGGATATGTTAGATGAGGAAAGCTTGCGCCTTTGGTTCCCAATGGTCACGAGGAAGGATTGTGATTGTGCCTTGGAAGCTTTTTAATTTTTACCATTTTTTTTTAATTTTATCATCAAAATATTTTTCTACCCAATTTATTGTAGACGTGTTTCATATAAGCAAACACAGGTCGCAACTTTGATGCAACTCTATCTGTATACTGGTAGGGTCTATTCTATTACTAACACTTGAGATGGGTATTGGACAGTTGGGGGAAGTGAGAAATGACAAATTAACAAATCCTGGGGCCATTAGGTCCCTCAACCATAACTGCAGTGTGCAGCCCGTTGGACTCTCAAGTGTTTGAATTGAGAGCAACCATTGAAGAGTAAAAAATATCCTCCTATGTCCTAGCTTTGGGTACCAATTAAATAGATTTGCCCAGTCTTCTCCATTAATGAACTCTAAACATAAGTAGAAAGAATAAAACCAAGAAAGTAGAAGACTTTGGAAACATCATTAAAAATACGCAATTCAATTCCAACCACATATTAGAAAAAGCAACAAATTGAAAAAAAAAAGGATTAGTTCTTAAACTAACAAAAAGAAGCTAACTCACTAAGCAAGTACATCCTTGGTCGTCTTTGGGGAAACCGAAAGCTGAAAACTCAACCATCTGCAAAAATTTAAAAATAAAAAAATAAATTTATTTTAAAAAATAGGATATTCGTGGACGAGAAGCATTTGATAAAATGGAAGAGAAATTTATACAGAAGTGAGAATAAATTTACCATCATGTGTTCTTGAATTGAATATGGGGAAGTCATGAGAAGAGGAGGGAATGGAGATTGAGAGTCTGGTTGTTGATACTGATGTGCTATTTGGTGATTTATCATCCAAACCAAGCCATGAAGCTTTGTTCTTTGGCGGCCACTCGTCAAAGAAATGATGGACAGTCTTTTGTGGCTCTTCTTTCTCAATTTTCGTGGGTAAAACGCATTTCATATCACTTCCCAGAAGATAACTTTGTTGATACTGCTTTTGTTGTTTTGGGTCACCATGATCACTTAAGCTATGAAGCTGTAAGTAAGCATACTCATTATGTAAATTAGACACACTCCTCTGGTTTGAAGAAGATGAAGTAGAGGATGAGCTTATTGTTAATGGAGTGAATTGCCAAGCATTATCCAAAGATGATCCAGATAAATTTCTCATAGAACCTGAGGGTTCTGAGAAGAAAACATGCTCATCAACCTCCTCTTTCAGCCCATAAGCACTCTTGTTTCTGATTTTTGAACATTAGGAAAAAAAAAGGGAAAAATAAACGAAACTCAAACCAATATTCAAGAAAACAACCAAAAGGAAATTAAAAACAAAGAAAAGAACCTGTAGTCTGTGTTACTCAGGGAACAAGAACCACCAGAGTTGAAAAGCAATGGAGTAGATTTCTCATCTGGTGAAAGAAAATTTCCTGGAGGTCTTGAAGCAGCATGTGAAGACAAAAAGTGATGGTTGAGATGGGAATGGTAGCCAGATTGATGAAGGTGATTTTGGTGGGACTCAGATGACAATAAAGAAAGAGAATGGGAAGGTGGGGTTGATAGAGTAGAGTGGCTCTTGGTGATTGATGAGACTGTTGGCGTTATTGATGGGTTCACTGTCGCTGTTTGTGTTGCAATTTCCACAGGCTTTCTTGAACGATTTTTGCCTCTGTGCATGTGTCTCTCACAGTACTTGGAATCTGGGTATGCCTCTTTTGAGCACCTCCATTTCTTTCCATCTGTTCTCCTGCATCTCCCTGGCTCTGGGTCTATTTTCCTCCCAAGACCCATCTGGAAACAGCTCCACCCAACTGCAAATGCAAAGCAAAAGCATATATTAATGAAGAAATTTGTAGAGACAGAAGAAAAGAGAGATCTACTGGGATTACCATGTGAATTCTGACGGGGAAAGAGTTTTGAAGAGAATGGAGAGTCTAGGCAGCTTCTCTTTATGGTGAAGAGGAGATCAGATGGAATGGGAATGCCAGAGACCATATACTTGAAGATTAGTGCTTGATGTTCTAGTTCTTGCCACTGTGATGCAGTGAATGGAAATTTGTTTGTCCCACTCATCATCTTAGAAGAAGAAGAAGAAGAAGAAGAAATCCTGGAATAGAAATACAAAAGAGAAAATGTAAAAAGCTCCTCCAGAAAAAACAATGCAGTAGAGACAGTTGCAGGGATGAACAGGGAGCTTGGAGAAGAGTAGAGTAGGTATATTTATTTCAGGGACCATTGGCCTGCAGAATCTTCTGTACATGGATATAAACTAATGGTTCTGATTATAATGCTGACACCTCCCTCTCTCTCTCTCTGCTCATATTATCACTGCACCTCTCTGTTGCGTCTGTAGCTGCAGCTGAGCTGCCTCTGTGGCAGCTGTTGTCTCTGACACTTCTACGGAAACCCATAAACTAAAGAGAAGAGTGCATTAAAAAGACTGTCAAAAATGAAAGAAAATATGAAAAGTATTTAAGAGGAGTTGGTGGCTGAAGCCAATGCCTGCTGCTTGCACTGAGAAGATTGTACGGTTTTGAGCTTTTACTGCTACTAACTCTTTTACTTTTTTCTGTTTCCTCACCTCAGACCTGAAGCCCCCAGGACCCTCCACTCACTATTTGACCTTTTTCAATCTGGGAAATTGAGTAAATGAGGAATCCTTGCCATGCTCATACAACTGGAACCCTGGCTAGTTTCCACCGTTCTACCGTCTTTGGTCGAGGGTTCAATTCTGAGTGATTAGTCGTTTGTTTGGAGTATTTTACCCATTATTTAGATGATTCAATTCCTTAATCATTCATTTCTTTGCTTAATCAGTGTGAAGCTTAATCCACCTTTTTAGTATGATGAGAAAAATCATAGGATTAATCAGAAACTCCAACCATAGTTATGGAGAGGTAAGCAGTCCTAGATCTTTGACCTGTGAAAGCAGGATTAAAGTGTTAAGCACAGGACATATATTCTATATTTATCAACACAGAATAGTCAGTCACGCATAGCAATTACAACACAAATGGAACTTTTTATAATTTAATTTCTTTTAAATTGATTTTTTAAATTTAAAAAAATTAAATTATTTCAATCAAAATAAAAGAATTAATTAAAAAAATCCATTAAATTGAATTTTCATGTAATTTAAAACCGAGGGACGGATGGAAGGTGGCAAATTTAGTGAGTTGAGCTAATCTCTGTGACGCTGCAATTGGAACTTTTTGGGTAACCCAACGGTTAATCTAGATATTAGTCCAAACTCCAATGATGTTAATTTTTATCATGTAGCTTCTAAGCAGAAATTTTTGGTCGAGGGTATTTGAGTAATACCAATTGAAACAGTAAAAAAAAAAAAAAATCAAAACGGCTTTCGAATTGTGGGAAATTGAGTTAATTTCGATTGGATTTGCAAATCAAATAGAACTGCTGGGCAATAGGAATGGGGAGAACAAGGCATTGATATAGTTGGGTTGCATTTAATTCCCTGGAAGGGAACTATTCTTGTATTGTAAATTTGGCAGTGGCAGGAGAGTTGTACACAGTAGAGGATTACTATTTAGCAGTGTGTTTATCCCCTGGCAGACTCCTACACATGCAAACAATCCTCTTTTGATACGAAAGCCCCACATCAGCAGAAACATTTTCCTTGAATAAATTCCCCTTTCCATTATTTCTCACTGCTCTCCCAATTTTACATTTGGCTCAAGTGGGTCTTTTCCTTCACCTTTCCCTTGCAGATGCCTCATGCCTGTTTCAGAAATCATGGCAATCAAAAACATAAAAACATCAGCACGAGCTTCAGGATTCATTATCAGCTCAAAATCTTGATTGGAGATTGAAGCTTTTTTCCTTTTGCTTTTCTGAAAGAAGTCATGCCTACTAAAGAAAAATTTCAAGGGTCCAGAGATGGCCAAGAAATTCCAATTCATATATAATCTTGAAAACTAAATTCCTGTTAAAAGGAATGGTAAAAAAATATCAGCTAAGAGCATAGTATTTTTCAGGTAATTTGTACACCGCTGCATCTGTTGATCAAGAAAGTAATGTCCCCTTCATTAATCGTACCAATAGAAAGTTCCAACTTAAAGTCTTGAATTTTTCTTCAAACCCTTTTATTACATCCTCATAAATGCCACCCTTGTTGGTAAGAGAAGACATCCCTCATCCACACCCTTAAAAAAAAAAAAAAAAAAAACTACCTATATTCTCCGCAAATATTTCCTTTTAGCCATGCCATTGATGAATTATTCACCAAACACATTAGTAATTTAGTAATTTAGTAATTTAGTAATTTCTCATTTGAACACAAAGAATCATGATGTATATTTATTTTCCCAAGAAGAACAATAATGTAACAGCCCGGCCCTTTTCGCACGGCACTGTTACCACTCACGGCCCAGGGCTATCCCTCGCCTGGCCTCTTGCCACCTCGGGCTTTCCACTGGCGTCGTGAGCAGCTCTAACATCCCTTCACCCTCACGAGTTCCGGGCAGGATTTGTCCCTCGGGGGAGCCAGTACGGCCCGCCCTAGCCCGAGTGGATTTGGCCCAATTCCTTCCTCTGAAATTAGGTCGCCTCCCCCACTGCTCGAACCCTTGACCTCCCACTTTAAGGGAATAGTCTGGTGAGAGTGAGTACCAAACAATTGGTATTCACTCTCACCAGACTATTCCCTTAAAGTGGGAGGTCAAGGGTTCGAGCAGTGGGGGAGGCGACCTAATTCCAGAGGAAGGAATTGGGCCAAATCCACTCGGGCTAGGGCGGGCCGTACTGGCTCCCCCGAGGGACAAATCCTGCCCGGAACCCGTGAGGGTGAAGGGATGTTAGAGCTGCTCACGACGCCAGTGGAAAGCCCGAGGTGGCAAGAGGCCAGGCGAGGGATAGCCCTGGGCCGTGAGTGGTAACAGTGCCGTGCGAAAAGGGCCGGGCTGTTACATAAAAAGGCGCCTTTTTATGTAACAGCCCGGCCCCGTACGACCGGCCCTGTTACCGCTCACAGCCCGTGACCTTCCTCTGGGCCCAGCCACTATGAGCAGCTCTTAACATCCCTTCACCCTCACGGGTTCCAGGCAGGATTTGTCCCTCGGGGGAGCCATTACGGCCCGCCCTAGCCCGAGTGGATTTGGCCCAATTCCTTCCTCTGGGAATTAGGTCGCCTCCCCCACTGCTCGAACCCTTGACCTCCCACTTTAAGGGAATAGTCTGGTGAGAGTGAGTACCAATTGTTCCATTGGCAAGCGTGGTTTGGACTTTTAAACATGAAAGATTTGTTCCAGTTTCAGACCATTTGGTAGATGAAGGGAGGCCTTCGAGTTCCTTGAAGCATCGTTGCTAAATCCAAGAGTGGTTTGTCCCAACAATCTAAAGCAAAAGTATTTTCGGTTGAATTGCCTATCAAATTCCAGTTTATTCTCCTACCCCAACCCCAGACCCAGAGCTTGGACCAGCAAAATATAGCCAAGTAGCTGCTTTGTGGGGCATAGGGAACATGCTTGTACCATCCAGTTATGGTTAACCTGTGATGGAAAGCTAAAGAATAGCCTTTGCTTATAGTTTGCATTATCAAATTATGGCAAATTACTGGTGCAGTGCTCCAGAAATGTGCTGAATTATGCCAACAAGACAGACGAGGAACTATTTAGGAATGAGGCAACAAATTAGTACAACAGAAGAATAATTCCAAATTTCTATTATTGGATTACTCTCCACAGTGGACAAAGTAAAGGAAGGTCTTAACATTGGAAACGGAACCTACCCAGTTTCCCTTTTTATAAAAAAAAATGAGTAAAAAACAATATCCAAAATCACATTTCAAGAGAAACTCTAGATTCATTGCTATGCATCAGGCAAACCAGTTCATAGTTTCATTATATTTCACATCTACAGTTGAAAAAGGACATGGCTGCGAAAGGGAATGCATAGGTATATTCATGCATATCAATAGAGCACCTCTTCACATTAAGCAAAATTTCCACTAATATATAAATAAAATAATATGTGACATTACACATCACTTTTTCCTATTACTATACCTCCCATAGACTGCTCACAGGCATTCTTCCCACCCCTTTTGGCAAGCTCTGAACCAGGGGCATGCTCGGTGCTTCTAGCAATAGTGTACTTTTACTAAATGGCCATTGGCCAAATATTTATGAGTATGCTGAACTTGTGTTCAAGTTACAACAGATCAATATAGTTACAGGCAAACCTTGCATAGCAGCACTATTCCTTCTGGAAAAAAGAGAGAACAAGATCTGTCTGTACAGAGAAGAGCTGTGTGTCTACAAAGAGCTGCTCAGCACAATTAAGGGAAAATGTCAGTGTTCTTCAGCTACTACTGTTTTGCATAGTTCAAAGAGTAACAAGGATAATAGGAACTCCCAAATTGGCTTAAAACGAGCTTATTTGCCCAACCAATATTAATTAATTTCCAGAATAGCCACGAAGTGTATTATAAACACTCCTTATTACTGTGATTTTTTTGTCATTATGGATGCTGAGGATTGCCTAATTATAGCCAGTTTGTAGCTGTAATTAACCCCCCCCCCCCCCCCCCTCTTTTTTTACCCAAAAAAAAAGAGTAAAAAGTCCACTTACCTTCATGAAAGGTCGATCACGATAAGGAAAGGAGTCTATGAAACTCTCCTTTAAGAGCAATGACACCTAGAAGTAGAAGGAATGGTAGTATTAGTTTTACATTATATGCATATACTGCCCATTTAACAATCAAGTCAGTGTGCATAATGCAAGCACCAAGAGATTGGCTTTCCTGTGTTTCTATTACCAATTCCATATCACAAAATGAAAAGGACAAGAATAATGTGCCAAAATTCCAGATGATTTGAAGACCTCTGCCCTCACACATAGCAGATGCCGTATAATTTTCTATATGTGGGACAAAAAGGTTAAATTATACTTCTACAAGGTTAATTAAAGAAGAACTTAATCTGACAAAATGTTCACTAGGCATCATTATGACTCTTTAGTTTTTGCTACGTTTCTGAATAACATTACCAATCTCTTTGTATAATTTTTCATTTAATGATAGTTTTAACATTTTAATGCAGTTATATTACTGTAAACCTATATATAACACAATACAGTGAATCATTTTTCTGACTAAAATAATCTTTCTGATTTCTTCTTCTCTTTCATTAACTCAAACCTTTTCTTCCAATAACCTGTCACAAACAAGATTACCATCAATGACTAGCAGACTTGAATTACAGTTAGAAATCAGTTTTTTAAAAAATGAAGTCTATTTCTGATTTATTCTTCTCTTCCATTAAGTAAACCATTTTCTTCTTATAACTAGTCACAGACTCTACCATCTATGACTAGCAGACTAGCAGACATGAATTACAGTTAGAATCACTTTTTTTATTAAAAAAAAAGTCAACATTCTGATGGGAAAGACACAAACCTTGTCATTATTGGACTGTACATTTGTAATTGTGTGTGACCGCAAATTAGAGCAGAGTGAATCCAGGTAAGATCTTAAAACTGCTAAAAAACCCTTAGCAGCTTCAACCTGTAAATAATCATAATTTACATGACATAAAATGATAAAACATTCATAAAACACTGAAAAAACCAGTTCAATTCCAGATCATGCATAGGTAATAAGCTTGGTAGAAATATGAGACAAGGAACAACTCAATACTGCAATCGTCAATAATTATCAGAGCACTAATTAGTTAAATTTTACAAATAGTATGGTCAAGCATCAATATATCCATACAACAAAAGAAGAACAATAAGCAGAATAGCAAACCTGCACATCTGTGCACTCATAAACTGGCCTTTTCCTTGCCAAATAACTTTCTCCCACAAGCTTTGCATGATAAGGACTTAAGGATGAAAATAACTCCTTGTGTTTTGGCAGTTGTGGTAGTGTTGGTGATTTTACCTATCACAGAAATAGGGAGAAAAATCAGATACTTGGCTCAGAGACAGTGTGTAAACCACATACATTATATGATGGGTCCTAGATAATAAACCAACTTATTAGTCTCATTCAAATGACTTAAAAGCCACATACCGTTTCACAAATTTATTGATCCTACATAAAGGGCTGAATATAGTTCATCAGTGAATGTCAGTTATTGAGAAAACGAAATAGATACAAATGAGTGCTGATTCTATTAGTAAACTTAGAATATATTGTATGAACATGTAATGGACTTGCATGCCCTTAAAATGCTAGCAAATTTTCTGGACATATATAACCTTCAGCCATGTTCAACAACAATAGTCTGGACCACGGGGATAAGAAAGGGTGGAAGATGAGAAAAGAAAGTAGAAGGCTTCGGTATCTTTTCAAGATAATTAATTCATGAAATTGCTCAATTCAAATGCTCTAAATCAAAATGCAAACCTGGTTCTTGTTAGCATCAACCAGTATGGTATTGCTCAATTTTGACTGTACTTCACTGGTTTTGTTCTTTACACCAACCTATAGATACATATAACCCATTGGTTATAAAGCCGGTCAATAAAAAGTTAATAACTCATAAGTATATGAGAATGGCAGTGGGCATGAAAATCAATAGATCCAACATGACATATAACTGTTGAATGCTGCAGATATTGTGCTGTATTTCCCTTATAGTTAAAATCTATATTGAAAGCTACTGAACTAGGACAAGAATATATGATTTACAGCAAATCTATCCAATTCCAATGACATTGAGTACCATTGTTAGTAGTAAACTTTGATTCCCCATCTAGCAATTCAAATCCATGGGGTGAATTGCAAATGTACTTGAATTGTGAAGAATCGGAATAGTAAATCGGGTGAATAGATATGAATTGACCATTTCGATCTATTCATTTTCTACAGAGTTATTGGACCCTGTAGCATCAAAATTTAAGATTTCACTTCATGTATACTATGACTTTACACATCAAAACTTTCCAGAACTATTTTCTTCCCTAATGATTCTTTTTTCCTCCCTCTTCTTTCTTTTTATTTTTCTTTTTCTCTTTTTGTTTGAATTTACTTCTCTAATTATAGTTATCAAATTATGACATTTTTATAAATATTCTAACCTTTTAATTTAGCCTGTTATACTTTTTTATTATTTACTTATTTGATCAAATTTAAATGAATAACATAAAAATAGATAATTTAATAAAAATATATTGTTCTATTATAAAGCATAATTCTAATTAGCTAAATGATAATTCTATAGTTATCAAAATATGTAATTATATTTTTTTTAATTACTTGTTCTTTTAGAATACCAATCATTTTTTAATTAATTTTCCAATTTTTTATCCAATTGTTCAATTCTCCATTCTCAACTCACAAAATTAAGATTTTGATTCTCCATTTGACACCTACATTGAGTAGGTAAAAGAAAAATTAATTAGAACAACATAGCAGACAGTGGATCCACATTCTGTATTTCCACTCCAAACAGGCAGAGATATTGGGCAGTTCAGAATAATAAATATATTGAGGCTGTAAAAAATACTTACTATGTAAGGAACTGGTGCATCCAAAAAGTCCAGCATATCATCTGGTAAAATCTGGAAATTTGTACAAAGAATTAATGAAGTTCATAACCACAACAAAATCATCCAACAAAACTTACAGGCCACAACAAGATCATACCGGCATTAATAGGCTTTGCCATTGATAGGGACGGATTAGAGGGACAATTGATAAGATCAACGCAGATAGGATTCCCTGTTAAACATTAACAAAGTACTTAAAACTTATTTATGTAAAAGACTCTATTTGTTTTTCTTAAGATATAGTTTAAAAAATTAAACATAAGAATGTGCAAATATTGCACAAGGTTCTCTGATTTCAGCTCAAACCAAGCTGTCTTAAAACCACAATTATGCAGCCTACATTGAACAATGGATGTAGCTACTCTAAGTGCTGTTTTGGATCTGGGAGATATTAATGGTGAGATAAATATATCGCATTTTTCAATTTCAGAAAAGAATTAGTTGTTATCCATAACATTAGTCCAACAAAATTATCTCAACTTGGAAGTGATATGGAAAACTACAAGAATCACAACAAAAAAGAACATTGTCAACTTGACCGATGAGGCATGACAGTAATAATACCAAATTAGAGCAAACAACCACAATCTGCTTCTCCAGCAGTGCTCCGGCAAACAGTGTCAACACCTGCATGTAAGGGGAATCATTACCAAAATTGTTTTTCATGAATATCTCAAAAATGGCAATAAAAGGATAATATGTTTTGAATCATCATATATCAACTGATAAACTAAGTAGCAATTGTCATGTTTTATAAAATATACAAAATAGACACATCCATATGCCAAATCAATCGCGAAGCCCTTCAACCTTTTGCTATAAACCCTTCAACTGAAATTTTATTCTATTGAAACCTAATTATTTATTTTGGTGTTACCGAGCACCAATTTAACTAAAAAAATATAGTAATGTTTAATTTCTGAAAGCCATTTTACTTCTTTAATACTATTCCCATTTCCCGATGCCTGCATAGTAAAACACAATACTAAGCACATTAATAACATGCATTTCTGTCCTCACTGTATAAAAAATTTTACATTTGAGAATGAACAACTGGTCTTTTATGACCTTACACTGTGGTTGTATTAAAACATATTATAACTTTTTCCATTGGCTAAGTACTTGATGGTAACAAATCAAAGAGTATACATGTTCACTAGAATACAACTTCAATAGTTCAAATACCAAGTCAATTGAAAGAACATGGTAAAATCCATGTTATTTAATGAATTTCCCTATTTCAAATGATCAACATGAACTCATGAAGCCATATTTTAAGGAAAAGGATGTTTACGGTATTGCATCAATATTATATCATCAGGAAAAGCAAAGCAACATAAAGCAATTAACTTAAAAAGGAAGTTCCCAAATCAATGGCTATGCTCAAATATACAAATTATGGTCCTAAGAGATTTAGTTCTCCCATTTCTACAACCATGAAGAACAAAGAGTCACCGATAAAAGTTCAGAACTTCAGATGCAAACATAAATATATTAGATATGTTACCTCCTTGTGACAGCAATAAATCAAATTTTGGCATATGAACAACAGTCGATGGCACAGAAATGTAAATAAAAAGTTGTTTCAAGGAAACTCAAAACTTCAACATGTACATACATTCTCTAGACGCAAGGATCCACATATGCATGCAACAGCCCATGTTGATAGTGCAATTGCTTCCTCCTCTGCCGAGAGTGCACTATGTGCCTGATAAACAAAAACATTGAGATACACAATGCCTTGAACAGTAACAAAGATAAGCACATTAATGTTTCAGATTAAAGAAAATGTCACTGCACATGGTAATGGAAGAAATACATTTATCTGACTGCAAAAACTATTGCGGAATTTACCTCAGCAAATTCCAGACTTGTATTGCAAGATCTCAAATCAATAGTTGAGCCAGCAATATGTAGAACTGTTTCATCTAGTCTGTGATATTCCAAAGGATTAAGATGCTCCAAAGGCTGAAATCTAATTGTTGAACCTCTAGAAGGACAATGCAACTGATAGTACTTGCACACTATCTGCAGTGATCCATAGTTGTTTGCCTGGAAAATTAACGGTTAGAAGCGGTAGAAGAGCAATGGCTTAAAGCTTAAAAAATTTTACTAAGAACATATCCAAACCTTGGCCCATTCAAGAATATCCAGGTGATCATTAGAATCCTCCTGGCCAGAGGAAGATGTGTCTTCTGTCTCTGTATCATCAATATCACTCCTAAAGTTCTGGCCTTCACTAGGAGAACCCTGGAAACTGAATAAAAGGCAGTTTCAGAGCCGCTTACAGTTCAAATTGTTCATTGCTACTCATACATTCACCACTATGTGAGCATGTGAGTATAATGAGCGTAAAAAGTGTATATGAAAAAGAAAAGAGGAAAAGCTAAGCAAATCAAGGCACTGGCCACTGAGGCTAGTAGGAAGGCAAGGCATAATTAATGAGGAATACAAGGCTTCATTCATCCTGAAGAAATGATGCTACTCTGGATATTTGAACCTAATTCTCCCAGGTCTAGTTTCTTTTGTATGTTCAACTCCAGAAAACTTTAATGGTACATTTTATCACAATCACAGGCAAAAGAAAAACATATCCTAACATAAAACTAATGAAGTGTTTCCACAGCAATCAAGCAAATCATGCAGCCCACAGGTAATACATAACCAGAAGCTCTAGTCACTTCTCTGCATATGATAGCATCTAAAACCATAAATCCTATTACAAGATGACATGTCCAAATAACTTTTGTCAATTATTTGATTTTTCATACACCATCCCTTCTAATTCCTAATATTTGTTGGGGGGAAAATCTTCATTGATCGTCATAGGTTCCCTGACTTTCCATTCACCTTAAGTTTATCAGATAACAAGAATCTACTACTCTGAATGCTTCAGTCAATAGAGTCAAGCTATAGAATCATAGTATTAGGATCTTCAGCAGGTTCTGATAACTCCTAGTGGCTTTTCCTCCTATTACTTTCTGAAGATTTTTGGGAAAATTTTGAGTATTCTTGTATTTCACTCTTGATTTGTACAATATGTCGACATGGCTATTTATACACAAAGAATCATATCTAAACAGGAAGCAAATAATCAAATAATAATTACAGAGATAATTAAGGATCCTAATCAAATCAAATCAAATCTCTAGAATCAATTAGGATTAGCAAATAAGTCAACACTCCCCCTCAAGTTGGTGCAAAGATGTCACACATGCCCAACTTGCAAATCAGATTATGATAGATCTTGTTGTTAAGCCCTTTAGTAAACACATCCGCAAGTTGCTCAGTAGAAGTCACATGAACTAGGCTCAAGACACCGTCTGTTAATTTTTCTTTAATGAAGTGCCGATCAATTTCAATGTGCTTCGTTCGGTCATGTTGGACTGGGTTTTGTGCTATACTTATAGCAGCTTTATTGTCACAATACAAGGTTATCTTGTCTCTCTCGGACAATCTCAACTCTTCCAATAACTTCTGCAACCATAAGAGTTCACACACTCCTTGGGCCATTGCTCTGTATTCTGCTTCCGCACTTGACCGAGCAACAACACTTTGTTTTTTACTCCTCCAAGTGACAAGGTTTCCCCCCACAACTGTGCAGTAGCCAGATGTGGATCTCCTGTCATCGAGAGATCCTGCCCAATCTGCATCTGTAAAAGTTTCAATTCGGAGATGACCATGTTTGGAATAAAGAAGCCCTTTCCCTGGCGCAGACTTTAGGTATCTCAAGATGCGAAGTACAGCTTGCATATGAGTCTCGCGAGGGTCATGCATGAATTGGCTGACTAAGCTAACAGCATAGGCTATATCCGGTCGAGTGTGTGAGAGATAAATCAACCTTCCTACCAATCTCTGATATCTTCCAATATCCACGGACTCACCAGTTCCTGCTTTCAGCTTGTGATTACTTTCGATGGGAGATTCTGCTGGTTTACACCCCATCATACCAGTTTCTCCCAAAAGATCCAGAATGTACTTTCTTTGAGAGATGAAAATTCCTTTTTCTGATCTAGCCACCTCGATACCTAGAAAATATTGCAGTTTTCCCAGATCTTTGATTTCAAATTCCTGAGCTAACAACCTCTTTAGTTGAGCCATTTCCTCTTTGTCATCACCTGTCACCACTATATCATCAACATACACAATAAGAAGGGTGGTCTTACCCTTATGATGTTTGATAAACAGAGTGTGATCAGCATTGCTTTGTTGGTAACCGAAGGACATCATGGCTCTGCTAAACCTGTCAAACCAAGCTCTGGGAGATTGTTTTAGCCCATACAAAGCCTTTTTTAACTTGCACACCTTTCCTTGTGTCTTCTCATCAGCGAATCCAGGAGGAATTTCCATGAATACTTCTTCCTCTAAATCTCCATGGAGGAAAGCATTCTTCACATCAAACTGTTGCAAGTCCCAGTCCAAGTTGGCCGCGCAAGATAACAGAACTCTGATTGAATTCATTTTTGCAACTGGGGCAAATGTCTCTTGATAATCCACTCCATAGGTTTGGGTGAAACCTTTAGCAACCAATCTGGCCTTAAATCGTTCAATTGTACCATCAGCTTTGTGTTTCACTGTGAACACCCACTTACAGCCAACGAGTTTCTTTCCAGGTGGAAGAGTGACGAGCTCCCAGGTCTCATTTTTAGCCAATGCTTTCATCTCTTCAATCATTGCTTCCTTCCATTTAGGTTCTGCAAGAGCTTTCTTCCAATCCTGTGGAATAGACACAGAGGAAATAGACAAGGCAAAGGCTCTATAGGAAGGAGACAAGGATTCATAAGAAACAAAGTTAGAAATAGGATGTTTAGTACAAGATCTGACCCCTTTTCTTTGTGCAATCGGTTTATCTAAATCATTGAAGCATTCAAGAGTTGTGGATAACTCACCAGAAGAAGATTCTTGACTCTGAGTAGACTGCATAATGGCTTCTTCTGCCTTGTCTCTCCTTGAATACCTTCTCAAATCTGGCTTGTCCAAACGACCAATTCTTCCTCCCTGATTGGACATCTCCCCCTGTCGATTAGAACTCAAACTCTCTAGTTGAACCATATTATCCGGAATCACACAATTTTGGATCACCTCTTCTTGCTCATTATTCTCCCCCTGAAGAGGTGAGTGGATGGTATTGAAGTAGGGTTCAGTTTCTCGAAAGGTAACATCCATACTGACTAAGTATTTTCTAGAGGGAGGGTGATAACACCTATATCCCTTCTGTGTTGGAGAATACCCAACAAACACACATTTAAGGGCCTTGGGGTCCAATTTCCCTGCCGTTCTAGTATGGACAAAACAAACACACCCAAATACTTTTGGTGGAACAACGTATGAATTCTTCCCTTGTAGAACTGCCAAAGGACTCATAAAGTCAAGGGTCTTGAGAGGCATTCTATTTATAAGGTAAGCAGATACAAGAACTGCATCTCCCCAATATGCTTTGGGTAGATTCATGGTGAACATAAGAGATCGAGCTACCTCCAATAGATGTCTATTTTTTCTCTCAGCAACGCCATTTTGAGCACTAGTATAAGGACAACTAGTCTGGCGTACTATCCCATTACTCTCCAAATAGGCAGAAAAGCTACTATCCATGTATTCTCTTCCATTGTCAGTTCTCAAAATTTTCACCTTAGTATTAAATTGAGTACAAATCATCTTATGAAAAGATTGAAAACAAGAAAAAACATCACTTTTAGCTTTAATCAGATAGACCCAAGTCATTCGAGTGCAACAATCAATAAAGGTGACAAACCATCGATTACCAGATAAGGAGACAGTTTGAGTAGGCCCCCAAACATCAGAATGAATAGTTGCAAAAGGAATTTGACTTTTATTATGACTCAAAGGATAGGATGTTCTAGTGTGTTTAGCATACTCACAAGCATCACAAAATAAAGAGCCAAACTGGGTTTTAGCAAACAAATCAGGATAAAGTTTTTCTAAGACAAAAAATGATGGATGTCCTAATCGCCGGTGCCATTATATTATTTCCCGATTGACATCCTTATTTTCTCCAAAACAAGCTTGAGATATCGAAGAACCCGGATCACTCTCCAACATGTATAAGCCATCATGCAGCCTACCATTGCCAATCCTCTTCCCTGTGCGAAGATCCTGAATAACACAATGATCAGGAAAGAATTCAAGTTTACAGCTAAGGGCATTGGTGATAGCACTGACAGATAAAAGGTTGACAGGAAAGTGGGGAACATGAAGGACAGATGATAATTTAATGTTGGATGTGCAAATAACAGAACCTGTTCCGGATATTGGAGTAAAAGAGCCATCAGCAATTCTGACACTATCTTTGGTTAGAGAAGGAGAATAATTGAGAAAGCCTTTAGAAGAGCCTGTCATATGTCTATTCGCACCAGAATCGATAATCCATGGAACATTATTAAAAGAGGAAGCATTACCTGACTTTACAAAGTTAGATGTGGCACCAAAGGATGAAGAGGTGTCAATATGAGACAAGAGGCGCTTGAGACTCTGAAGTTCATTAGCGGAAAGAAACTCAGTCGTTGTTGTCTCCTTAAAAGGCTCCTCCACAGTTTCTGCTAAATTAGCTTGATTTCTAGAGGTACCTCGTTTTCCTCCACGACCTCTAGTGGGACGACCATGTAACTTCCAACAAGTCTCTTTGGTATGCCTCGGTTTCCCACAATAGTCACAGTGTAATTGATCTTTCTCAGAAGTAGGAGGCTGTGGTGTGCTCAAACTAGTAGTCAACCCAGCCTTTTCAACTGGTGCAGTATAGAGCATAGCATGTCGACGACTTTCCTCTTGTTGAACATGAGCGTGGGCCTCTTGTAGAGAAGGAAAAGGATTTCTTCCCAACACTTGGACTCGAATTGGATCATATTCATTATTCAACCCTGCAAGAAAATCATAGACCCGCTCCTTTTCAATCATTCTCTGAAATTTGACTGTATCTCCAGTGCAGTCTGCCTGAAAGTCTTGATAGTAATCAAGTTCCTACCATAAGCCACATAACTCAGAATAAAATTGGGAGATAGTCATTTCTCCTTGCTTAGTACCATGAATCTTATTCCGAATATCATAAATTTGGGCATCATTCCCAATCTTGGAATAAGTTAAGGACAAAGCTTTCCATATTTTTGCAGCAGTATCAATTAACAAATAGGACTTAGAGATATTAGGTTGCATCGAGTTCAGTAACCATGTCATAACAAGACAATTATTTGAGTCCCATTGAGGAAAATCTGGATCACGCTCATCAGGTTGCTTTTTATTACCAGTGACATAACCCTGCAGCCCTCTAGCCTTGATAAACAACAAACAAGACCTTGACCAAGCAAGATAGTTGGTTCCATCAAGTTTTATGGGACTAATTTGCAAGGAAGGATTATCAAAGTTAGGAATCGAGACCCTTTTACCTTCTGCCATAGTAAAGATTTATGAACCCTGAAAGAATATGAGGTACCCAAGGTTGTACACACAAGAGAGCCCAATTGATTCACCAAAAAGACCGGGTAACAGCACAGGAAGGCCGGAAGATGGTCGGAATCGTCGCCGGAGTGATCGGAGCGGCGAAGCAGTGACAGACGGTGGGTCACGCGCCAGGAAGCGCCGGGTCACGCGCCGAGAAGAGGTGGCGCGTGAGCCTCACGCGCAAGCTTTTCCGGCGTCGGAGCAGGTCGGTCGGCCGGCGGCAGTCCGGCGGTTCTTCTGGTGCCGGCGGTGAGAGAGTGAAGGGCTCCTAAATGGGTTAGTACCAAAAAAGTAAATCTAGGGTTTTGAAACCCTAAAGAGGAAAAATTGAATTTGAACCCAAAAAATCAGGAAAAAGGCTCTGATACCATGAAGATTTTTGGGAAAATTTTGAGTATTCTTGTATTTCACTCTTGATTTGTACAATATGTCTACATGGCTATTTATACACAAAGAATCATATCTAAACAGGAAGCAAATAATCAAATAATAATTACAGAGATAATTAAGGATCCTAATCAAATCAAATCAAATCTCTAGAATCAATTAGGATTAGCAAATAAGTCAACACTTTCATACATCAAATTAAAGCTCTTAATCTGCTATATTCCTTGTTAAAAAATCCGTTGACCACAAAGCATTCAAAATAAATATACTCAAGGCATTAGAACAATAGTGTATGCTTCATTCCCAAATGAAATTTGACAAATGTGTATGAATTGTCAAAAAATGGAAATTTACCTTGAAGAAGACTCTGAGCTTTCATATTGATAATAGCGTAGGAGTGGAAGAACAGCATTTGGTAAATGTCTTTCTTCTGCTTGTTTGTTTGATAAATCATCCACATCAATTTCACAAACTTCAAGCTTTCTACCTCCAGATTCTTCTTTGTGAATGCCTATCTCTGTTTCAGAATCAACCAGAACAACATTATCCTCATTCCCTTTGTTTGACAATTGAATCTGCTCCTCAGGAATTTGATGCTCCAGGTCATTGCCATCATTCACTACACCTCCAGGCACAGAATCACTTGAGCTTGATTGGAAAATCCCTGCTCCTCCATCAAGCACTTCCCCTGAATCCCTAAAGTGTGGTGATATACCATCTACATTGTCCTCTAAATTTTCTTCTTCACTATAACCCTCCAAGGATTCCAAATCCAAGACACCAATGTCTTTTGTTAACCGTTCCAGCCTCTCTTCTGTGAAGATGCTACAAGCAAATTGTGAAATTTCAAACAGAGATATGATATAACCAAAACCATTTGCACATTAGATGTCAATCATGTTTGTTAAGACATCATGTTTTAGTAGGATCTCCACAGAAGTATGGTTAATCCAGGAATAATATATTTTAAGGCCATTAGAAATATCATTAGAACATGATAGGACATAGGAGCAAAAGATAAAGTTGAGGGAAATGGAAAAAGAGGTAAAATAATCATAATGTAGAAATAAATGACACCTGTTCAGAACACCAAAATGCAGTTCAAAGAATGGAAGCCGTGAAAGGATGCAGTAACATCTGCGTGTGGTTAGTACATAACGGCTCAAAGATGAGCAGGAGGGGCGCTTATCTGAAATCATGGAAAGCAAGCCAGAGGGTTTTTGCACAATTTCATCCACCAATACACAGCAACCGTACAATGTAGAATCATCAGCAACCTAGGAAACAAAAAGTGGATGTTAAAGGGGAAGATTTAAAAAAAAAAAAAAAAAAAAAAGAGGTAGAGCATTTGAATTATCATCCTAACAAACAGAAATGCGAAATGGGCAAATAACATCCCTTCTCAAAATCTAGAATTGGCAGCAGCTATAATGAAACACCCAATCAATAAACCAAAAAAGTTCCAAATCAGTATTCGATTAAAGCAATAACAATAGCAAGGACTTCAGGCTTTTCGGAGTGCCCAAAAAACAAACTTCTTCCTATCCATATGAACTAGTTAGCAATTACCATAATAGAACTTTAGCAAAAGGAAAACAGCATTGAGATATTGAAAAAAGCAGTAGCATGTCAAAGTCTTAACACAGAACATGGGCATTTCACCCCAACAAAAAATTGAGAACCCTTCAGAAGAAGATATAAAATCATGAAATGCAAGTCAAACTGTAGCCCAATGTAAAAACAAAGATTTAATTGATAAGAAAAACTTGCAGTTCCAAAAATAAAATGTGCAATGCCACTATCATGGTCCAAATGGGTTCAAAAAGATGACAGATTACAGAGAAATTCACATGGGTAATTTTGTTAAACAAAGGGGAAGTAGCACAATATTTGAAAGTTACCTGTAACCGGAATACAAATGACAGGTCACTTTGTTTAAGGTGCTCCTGCAAACAATTCACTGCAACTGAGATAATTGTGACATAACATGCATGCTTGGCATCATAAATAGAGCATTAGTAACTTTAGAGTGTGTTTTCTTGCAGAAACATTTCATCCTCTAGGAATTGTTAAATTTGGGTCAGGCCTAACTCACTGGGCTAGACCTAACTCACCCTAAAAACTAACTAAAATGGACTCAAACGAAGAAGTGCTTAAAACAGAGACACATTATCCCTGTCCCAAACTCTATCCCAAACCGACATGGGATTGATCCTAGAGATTGACATATTTATGGAAGGCCCAATATCGGTGGCAGCTTTGATACCATGTTAAATCTAGCTCAAAGGGTGAGTTAGGCTTATGGAACATATAAGGCCCCTTTTACACGACGTGGGATTCAACATACCCCTCACGCGCAGCTCACGTCCAGGACCACACTGGGGCGTGATACATCGACAGGAGGCTCAACATTGATGGAAAGCCCAACATCAACATTGATGAGAGATTTTGATACCATGTTAAATTTAGATCAAGCCTAACTCACCAAAAGCTAGCTTAACAGCGAAAAACTAGCTCAAGGGCGAAAAGTGTCTAAAACCTTTATAAAAGAGGCACGTTCCCTCTATCCCAACCGATCCCAAACAGATGTAGGATTCAACACACTGCTCACACTCAGAATTATACTACACATGACATATTTACAAAGGCCTAATACCAGATAAATCTGGATCAGGCCTAACTCATCCTAAAACTTAGCTCAAGAAGAGGAGTGCCTATGGCTCATATAAAAGGCACATTACCCTTTTTCAAACCGATGTGGAATTCAACGGGAACAACTGAGAGATGCAATGGAACATAAGAGAAAAAGATTCAGATAAAGTTAAATGACATCGAATGAGGAAACTTTTGTAACCAACCCCAAGTGATTGAAATATATCATTGTCAACTTAAGCACATATATTGCACTTGGTGGAGAATACAGCCTAGAAAATCACTCCAATAGGAGAGGAAAGTATCAGCTTGCTCTAATCTATATCTAGAACTTATTGATTCTATGTACTATAAGAACTACGAATAGGATTACTAGGTAAAAAGGTTCAAGGAAATAAACCGAGCGTTAATTCATCAATAGTAAGAGAATTCCATATAAGATTGTAGTGCAGATACCTGACCAAGAAGAATTTCATTCAATTCACTCATTGAAGGAGTTCTCTCAACAGCATGGACCTAAATTCACAATTACCTAAATTCAGATCCATTTCCATTCAAGAGCACATCAATCTTTAAAGAATATGTATAAGCAGGGGGAAAGAAGGCTACAAAACCCAGTAAGCATATTTCCGACCTCCAGGCCTCCAGGGAAGCAGAATGATATGAGATCCTTGTATTTGAGAGGCAATTGTTTCTCTGGAGGATAAACAAATAAGACCTGATAATATAAAATAAACAAGGTTAAAAAGAAATAGCAATTTCCACACATAAAAAGGATTTGCTATTATGTTAAGCGGAAGTAGTCACTTGAGGCTCAAGAATGGGTTCTACACGAGACTGATTCTGAGAACCAAGTGAACCTTGCAATCTTCCAGAAACTTCAGATTTTCGAGTAACATATTGCCTGTGAAGTGCCTGAAGATCGCAATTAGGATGAAGTCCAACAACTACCATGCTCTCAAAAAGCCTTGATGGCTCCTTTAAAGACCTATGATCCTGCACACTCAAATAACGCAGATGGTAGAAAACGCTACAAGTCAAAATTTCAGCTTGTTCAATGATTAATTAATGCACCACGACAAAAGAATGCAAGACATGTCCATTTAATGTATTATCAAGCATGTATGCCCGATGACTTCAACTTAAATTTTAGCACTTGGTGCAGTAAAATACTGAAGGAAAGCAGTAAGGAAGTAGAAATATTAACTTAGTACAATAAAAACTGGTTAAAATGCCTGCTAAAATTTTTCATGCATACAAAAGAATATTCAATAAAGAATCCCACTTCAACAGAAAACAGCATACCAAGTACTGCAACTGAAATTTAGCCCATTGACGCTTTTGGCTAGTTAGAACTTCAGGATTGTAAGTTCCACCTTTCACTTCAGGAGGAGGAGATGAGAAGCCTTTTAGCACTCTCGAAACATGGCGCTGTAGCTTCTGAAACTGGCTAAAGCCTTGATCGTCTTTTGAAGAAAATACTACAGAGGGACGTGGTGAACGAGGAGCAGTGGCTGCAGCAGCTGCAGCTGCAACAGTTCGTGCAACATCTTCTGTGGTCTGCAAGAAAAGTGAAGCTCTCCAACCAGGGCTACCAGTATCTTCATTTTTATCCATCCTTGAAAAGCACTTCTACTGCCATATCACGTATACAAAGAACAAAACAAGACCCAAAATAACTATTCCAATAAAGCAGCAACAAACTCCAGAATACTGACCATAAAGAAGCATGCAAAACTAACAACAAATAAAGCTACGGGCAACTACTGAAGCATGTCTAGATCAACAAAGCAAGGTCATTACAAGGAGTTGTTGGAAGTATTAAAAACTGAAACCAGAGGACGGCATTCAACTTATCCACAGGTCAACATAAAAAATATACTTCAAGATAGAACACTCAATGATGAAACAAAAATGTCCTCACTCAACATTGCAGACCCAAAAATAAAATAAAAATGCACACTAGAGCATTCAAGGTATTATATGTCTTCCTTTCATAAACCGATACGCAGATGTCTAAAGAATCACAATTAGCCTGGATTGCCAAAAAGAATAGCAGTTCGCTCTTTACCTCTACCAACAAAACTTGACCTCTATAAACAGGCTCAAAGCATACGTTTTTAACCTTTCCAGGAGCAAAAGCTAAAACCCCATGTTTCTATATTGGATAAAGATCCAATTTTCTGTACTTGATAGGCTACCGTTATTACTCCAGTAGGCAGTTATAAACATAAAAACTTATAAACTACTAAACATTAACACTTACAGCAAGCAGATGCTACAAATTAATATTGCCAAGAGTTTTTAACATCATTCAGTTACTTCAATGAATTCCATAAATTACAAAAGCTCTGAAAAAAAAATCAAAGTAAAAAGGGAAAAGCACAAATTCTTTTAACCAGGAATAAAAAAAAGAGGAAAAAAACGGCAAAGATGTGATCTGCAGGCAAAAATAGTAATATTCAAGCCTGAGTATTTTGCCTTCAGTAAAAAAAAAAACTCAAATCAAGTTGATCGCTGATTGATAGAGAGATGAAAAGAAAACAAACACTAATCAATTTCAGAGTGATAAAAAGGCAGAAGTAAATGACTATGATGAAATTAAGCATAATTAAGCAGAAAACAGAAAGAAAAGAAAACAAACTGACCTTAACCAACGATTAATTAAGCGACAGGAAGAAAGAGGTCTAGAGAGAAGGAAGATGGATAAATTGCTCAGGCGGCCATAACAATGGAAGCTCGGTATTTCTTATCGTTGAAAAACCCCAGAGAAATGGAGCGACCGAGACACAGCGGCAGTGGAGGTTATATGCTAATTGTTAATTAGGACAAAGCCTTTTTCTTTTTTTCTTTTATTAAAAGGGATGAAGAAAAGGTAAATTATTATCACACCCCAACATTTGTAAATAATAACTAATCAACCTCTTTACTTTAACGAACAAACCATCTTATCCTCACACTTTAATTTTATTAATAAACTAATCCCTTCATCTTAAAATCTTCATTTTATCATGTGGGACTGCTTATTCTTAAATTTGAAAATATAAAAATATAATTAATTAGAATTAATATTAACAAATTTTAGGAGTGTTATATTAATTTGTTAAAAAATAAATGTCGAGGAAAACGAAAGGCGAAAGAAAAGAAGTGAAGCCTGGTCGTCCTCCTAGGAGTTGCAGTCAAGTTTCTTCTTCTTGTTGGGTTGCGTTGTTTGTTTCCCACACGTCGGCATATGTTGTCTTTATTTTTTTTTATCAAAAAGATAAATTTGATTAAATATGCAAAAATTTATATTTTTTATAATTAATATTTTCAATAAATAATGATATTTTAAAATTTAAAAAATAAAAAATAATATATTACGATGTGTAAAATTAATCAGAAAAGATCATGTCTCTCCCCTTTAATTTTTTTTCCTTTTATTCTTTAATGATATAACTAGCTTCCTACTAGAGTATCATCTGTTTCTGTCATTCAGTCCGTACATACAGACGGATTAGTGCATCACACCATGCTAAACGGTCATTTAATCCTTCTACTGCATATATTTGGTGGGACTGCAAAGTAACTGAGCTCATTTTTCTTATTTTCTGTCACATCATCGGATGTCCACTTCTCATTACTTTTCATTACGGAATTGTATCACGTAATATTGGTCCGCTTCTCATCACAGGACTATATCATGCAATGTTGAACCGATCTATTCATATGTGACTCGATGAATTTTAGACTCGTATTCTTTTTCAGAGGCTATATTTTACTCTGATAAGAGAAATTATTCAGTCATGATATATAATATTTTTTATCATAAATAATAAAAATTGAAAATTTTTTTTATTAAATTAAGGGTATGGACAAACTTTGATGCTTTTATATAAAAATTTAAAAATAAAAATATATTTATTATTTTGACTGATTCACTTGGCATTAGTTTATTGTGTATATATTAATAAATAAATATTGAGCTTTGTAATATATTTAATTAGTTAAGATAGAATACAGACCAGATCAGATCAGCTGCATTAAACTAACAAGGAAAAAGTTGATGTACCAGAGAGATCAAAATTCAAACTGAAGCAATTCTTTATTTGGCATTGAAAACTAAAGATAGTTACCCTAGGATAGTCAACCTTTGCAAGCTCAAGCAGATCAATTGGTGAGAATCTAATGTAAGAGATATGGTCACACGTGGGGAAAGGATACACGTGAGAATGAGATAGGAATGATTTTTTTATCGAAGAGAGGAATGATTTGGTGGGTATCATCGGATGATATAGTATAAGCTCTATTTTATATTAAAATATATCTAATAATTACTAAAATAATATTTAGTTTTTAATATTAATTAAATATATAAAATTAAATAGAAATATTTAATCTAATGTTTTATTTGTCATTATATAAAATAATATTAATATTTTTATAATGTTCTTATAACTAATATGTATTTAAAATAATTAATAATTATTAAAATAATTAATATTATCAAAGAGTTCTAACATAAGATGGAGTATGATGGGGATTGAGAAATTAAAAGCGTGTCCGCTTCATGTTACTTGTGTTATTGGGCAGGGCCCACATCTTATCGGCTAACTTCATGCTAGGACATGGAACAGGAGACAGGCTTGTGTGGCTCCCCACCCCACCCTGGTCATAAAATAAATAATCTAGTTTTTGTGTAAAGTTTGGTCATGGTATTTGGAAAAAAAATGGGCATAGAATTATTTTATTTTATTTTATTTCATTTATAATTTAATTTTTATTAAATATTCTAATACTTTAATTCTTACAGTTTAATACATATAAAAAAATTAGTTTTAAAATTTAATTATATTTTAATTATAGAGATTAATTTATTATTTTGTAAAATAAAATTTAAAAATATATATAGATTAATGTGTAAGTTTTATTAAAAGGGAATAAATTATTGTTTATATTATAAAAATGAAAATTAGATAGACACACTGTTCATAACCAATTTTTAAAAAAATATATTTAGGTAAATAATATTTACTTTAACATAATTTTATGATTTTAAATTTTATTTAATATTTTTTTGAGAGTGAAGTTTTTCTTAATAATCTAAAATGGTTATACTCAAATTTTATTAGATAAATAAAATAACCAATAAATGTTTAAAATTAAATAGCTATTTATTTGAAATTTTGCTAAATATATTAAACTTTATTTAAAAACTAACACTAAATAAAAAAATTAAAAAGCTTTTAATAAATTTTTAAAAACATAAAAATTATAATCATTGAAAGATAAATAGTATTGCATTAAGAAAAAAGGGATTAGTTCGGTACAAATCATACAGTAAATATATAAAAAATATTTTTTATATTTTTTACGTTTGAAATATTTTTCGTAAATATTGTTTAGTAGTTATTGTTGTGGCAATAAATTAGAAATATTAAAATAAAAAAAAACTAAATCAAATGGTCAAAAATAGTTTGGCAATATCTCATCGTCATCACGACTAGCAACAGTGGCAACAGCGTCCTTTACCTGAGACAAGCTTTATAAAGTAGCAATGCGGACTATGATATGAGGCTAATGGCTATGCCACCTCAAATGCACAGTCTCTGAGTTGAGGATTAGGTTTCTAAGTTTCCATCAAAATCCAATCTTTCGTTC
Source organism: Manihot esculenta (assembly GCF_001659605.2). Lineage (NCBI taxonomy): Eukaryota > Viridiplantae > Streptophyta > Magnoliopsida > Malpighiales > Euphorbiaceae > Manihot > Manihot esculenta. The sequence continues at coordinate 30,197,007 of NC_035176.2, read as the reverse complement.
CATCCATTGCCAACCGCACTCATCCTAAGCCCAATAGCATCCACAGCACTCCTCGTGGACGGTGGCCGAGCCGCACTGGGTATAAAGGGGCATTGGACCCTCTGAAATTATATATATAAAAAAAATATTTAAAATATAGTATTAATCACTTAATTTTATAAATTTTATCTACTTTTTTAATAGTCTCAAAATTATTATTTTTTATATTGTAATTAATATATAAATTAATTATTATAATTCTATTTTATTTTTAATATAATAAATATTCAAAATATCTTTTAATATTGAATAAAATTTAATATTTTATAATAGATATAATTAAAAAATTAATAAAAAATTATATTTTTAATATGCGTCAAAAATAGATTGATGAAATATTTTTTTTCAAAAAAGTTATATCTAAACTTTAATAAAATTTACGTTTTATATTAAAATAAATAATTAATACTAAAAAATTGAGCTATTACATATTTATCAATAAAATAATTTTAATGATTTGTAAGAAATTATAGTGGTTGAATTCCATATAAATTTGATATAGGGATAACATGCTTGTATTCGAACGCTTATTTCTCTTGAATTAATTTTTAAGATAGTTAAATATAAGAAATATTTATTATTTAGTTTTTATGTATTATTATTAATAAATAAGTTGTTAATTTTTAAAAATTTATTAAAACGTCATTTTTTTCTTTTCGTCTATTTTATCATTTTTTTCTGTTAAAATAGATGATGGATGAAAGAAAATTTTTAAAATTTAATTTTGCTCTCAAATAAAACTTTTTATTTAGTTAGATATTGGCATTATTAATAAGTCAGTATTTATATTTTCAGAAATCTATTAAAACGTCTTTATATTTTTTCAGATCTATTAAAATATCCTTATTTTTTCTCAGATCTATTAAAACGTCCTTATCGTTTCTTCTGTCAATGAAATAATCTTTCATTCTCCTCAAAAAAGAAGAAAAAGAAAAAGAAGAAGAAGAAGACGATGAAGAGAAAGAAGAAGGAGAAGAAGATGATAATAATGAAGAAGAAGAATAAAGAAGAAGGAAGAAGAGAAAAGAAAGGGTAATTTAGTATTTTGTTATATTTTTAACGGTAAAAATAGACAGAAATACTATTTCATTAACGGAGAGAAAAAATAATGACGTTTTAAATATTTCTAAAAATATAAGAACTGACTTGTTAATAATCACAATACTCAGAAACTAAATATAATTTAGGTATAAACCACTGTAAGTAGTTTAAAATACCTAATTACAATTAATTCAATAGTTTTATCATACCTAATTACAATTAATTCAATAGTTTTATCAAGTACCAACACCTAATTGCAGTTGTGGAGGATGAGAAGTCTTAAATTTATATGAGGTGGACCTATAATTATAATAAAAAAAAATATTCAATGAAATATTTGATTCTTTGGCAAGGATGTAATCATCCTGACTTGAAAAATCCCAAAATTATAAGGGAATTTTTTTATTATAATTTTATTCGTTTACTTTTTTTTTTACCTTCGAATATTTAGCTTAAGATATAATTTCTTTTGAAAAAATAATTGAAGTGTATCAAATTATGAGTTTTCTTTTCTTTTCTTTTCTTTTCATGTTTCCTAAAGCAACTTTATAAATTATGTGTCCACAAAGGTGCTTATCATACAAATTTTCCAAATAGTATTTTTCTTAAAAGAAAGGCAAAACCCTTTCAAGCTATTAAAAAAATTGAAATTTTTAGATAAATGATCTACTAGTTTTGAAATTTACGCATGTTTATGATATAAACCTTTTAATTTAATATTTTAATTATAATTATATTTTATGTTTTAATTTTATAAATAATAATATTTTTTTATTAATGTAATTGTTATTCATAATTTTCTATTGAAATATTTTTTCATTTTTAAATTACTGAAAATTATTCTTTTATGAGATTTTTTAAAAAATAATTCTTATATGTGAAATAAATATTTTTCAAACGTAATATATGTGATAGTAAGCAACTTCAGCTTGCGGATTTGCGATGTAAATCCGTCCCACATCGAAAGGTTTGAAATTAAATATAATAATTTGGGTTAACTATTTTGAGCGAAGTGAAAAATGGGTTTAAAAGTTATTTGGACCATTTTGGACTCGATTGTTTCAATTGGTATCAGAGCCACTTTGGGTCAGACAAATTATGCGGAGTTAGTGGGCCTGCGAGGAAAAGGTTACCCGTGAGAGACGAGGTGGAGCCGCCCGAGATACTAGCGAACCACAATATCCAAGGGTACGGTCCTGATTAGTAATTGTCGTGAATTCAGTTGCGATGAGAACGTTGTAAAAATTTAGTGGGACCGAGTGTGATAGTTTTAACTTCAGCTGCTTACTTGCGGATTTGCGGCGCAAATTTTTTCCATCGAAAGATTTGAAAGAATTGAAATTAAATATAATAACTAGTACGAAACTATTAAATAATTTGGATTAACCATTTTGGACTAAGTGATAAATGAGTTCAAAAGTTATTTGGGTCAGTTTGGACTCGACTGGTTCAATATGTGTTGATATATTATTTTTAAATTTAATTATAAGGCCTCCCTATGTAGTTGGTTTATCCTAATCCCATCATTTACACTTGCATGCCAATGCATGGAGCAACTATCATTATGTCTCCATTTGGCAGCTAGATGATTGATTTCCAAACAAAGCTTCTAAAAGCATTATTACAGACCTTGCTGTCTATGGCCCGCCTTTGAGAGGGACAAGCATTTCATTTATTCTTTACTTTACTTTCATTCTTAGGTTTACCTAAACTCTACATATCGCTTATGAAATGCAAAGTTAAAATAAAATCCAGCTTTGAGCTGGTTTCTTCAATTGAAGCACGTAAAGTTGCATGATTTGCAGGCTTTGATGGAATCGAGATCCATAGGGCTCATTGTTACCTTATTCATCAATATTAAAAGATGGGATGAATGACTGAACAGATGAGTTTGGTGGATCAATCAACAACCGATGCAGGTGATTCAAGCAGTAGTTGCAGCCGTTGGTGCAGAGCGAGTTGGGTCTTGCAGAACGTCACCGGCAAATTTGATGACATTGATTGTGTCGATTCTGATCAGCTCAACTTGGGTCTTGTAGTGATTGAACCTTAGATCAAAACTCAGTGTCACTCAGCCTCGCCATAGAGCTAATGGCTAAACAGAATCAGGCTGACATGGTACTGAAGAAGAGGAAACTCCGGTATTGAGAACTTGGATAAGAGCTTAATTATCAGGGAACTTTCATCTGCAGTGGTGGGTTCACGAGATAGCGACGAATGGAAGCTGTAGCTCAAGATGACGCAGATTTGGTGTCCAATGGCCGAACCTTATTTCAAACCCAAGACTTATTCTTGACCCCTGAATTAGTATATATGTCTACACCCAGATCCTTTTTTAGGGTACATAGATTACCCATTTCTGATCTTCAAGTCAGATTATGGAGTGAAAATTTTCATGGATGAATGTTCAAGTTTACTTTGTAAATGCTCGTTTCATGTGCCTAAAAATGTAGATTTGGATCCCTCATGGTGTGTTAAGTCCTTCAGGATTGGGATCATAGAGCCTCATTTTGTCAAGATTGTGTCATTTGCAGTAGGTAGGCTATCTCCTTCCATAGCCATAGCAAACAATCTACAGAAGCATCTGCAGTCCCCACTTGGTGCTGCACAACTAGTGCAATGGACAGAATCAGCTGAAGCCAAAAATAGGCCCATGGTGGATCCACTACGAACCGAGTTAGTAAAAAATTACCCATATTCATCAAAAGAACATTCAAATTAAATATTTACCCATAATTCAAGTGACACAGAAGATAGGGAATTCATGATAACCACCCAAATTTCATGGACACCAATCCAATTCAAGTGAGAAGAAGACTTGCAGAAACTGTTATTAGCTGTCAAAATGTCTTCTTATGCACCTAATTTCTATTCTTCCACAATCCCCATGTGGTAGTGGACCACAATCGCAAACTTAACTTCAACAGCTTTTGGACGTTCCTAACGGACTTGCGTTTTTAGCTTATCAAAAGAAACACAACTTCAATAAAAATTTACTGTTGTGATATTTCTAGTATCACTGGCAAGAAACATCCAATTATATTATATACTGTGTCGTTTTAAAGATTGGTATTGATATAAAATGATTCCTGCAAATGAAAATTGAATCGTTCCAGGATGATCATGTTAGAGACGTCAATGTTGTTACAGGATGAGCTAACGTCGCTGCTCTTTTTAATTGTCAATCCAATTATCGAGCTTTGATATGCTTGATTGGAACTGTTTGATGGCTACACGAAAAAGGGCTAAGTAATTTCTGAAATTTCAAATAACAGTAATAAACAAAATTCTGTTAAATCCACCGTCACCTTGTTGACTACTTGAACATAATTAGCCTGCAAGGCAAGGCAATAGATTTTAGATTTTAATCATATTATCCGTCGGGAGAGCTATTAAATCATTGAATCGGTAAGATTCGATAAAAATATTAAAAATTAATTGAAAATAATATGTTGTAAAAATTGGTAAAAAAAAAAAGCTTGACTACTGATTACATCTTAGAGAAATAATTCATTAGCAATTACAGATATCGAAAAGACATTTCTTGCATCTGTGTCCAAATAAAAGAAAAATCTTGTCTTTGGTCCAAGAAAAATTACAAGAACGCATGCACTGCAGAGAGATTGCAATTTTGTCGTTTCTCATGTACGCATTTAAGCATCAGCATGCATGTGAAGTCCTGCATGGGCATATTCCCTAGCAAACTGTTACAATGACCCTTAAAAATCTATCTCATTTCACTATATAAATGGCAGCAAGTCTCCATTACTCTGTCACAAAGAACATAGACCAATTGTTCTTGAGCAAGATGATTCTCTACATCTTTCTCATCTTTTCTCTCATATATTCTTCTTCTTATGCTGCAGTGAACGACTTCTGCGTTGCGGACTTGTCAGGTCCTGATGGCCCTGCAGGCTACGCTTGCAAGAAACCTGCAGCAGTCACCGTAAACGATTTTGTTTACTCTGGCCTGGGAAGCCCTGGCAACATCTCAAGCCTTATTAAAGCTGCTGTGACACCGGCCTTTGTCGACCAATTTCCTGGTTTAAACAGCCTTGGACTCTCCATGGCTCGTTTGGACTTGGCAGTTGGCGGTGTTGTTCCCATGCACACCCACCCGGGAGCTTCAGAAGCCCTAATTGTGGTACAAGGGTCTATCTGTGCTGGGTTCATTTCTTCAGCTAATACTGTTTACTTCAAATCTCTTAATAAGGGAGACATTATGGTATTTCCACAAGGGTTGCTGCACTTCCAAATAAATGCAGGGGGGAGTCCAGCACTTGCATTTGTTAGCTTCAGTAGTTCAAGACCAGGTCTCCAGATCTTGGACTTTGCCTTGTTTGCAAACAATTTGCCTTCTGAACTAATAGAGAAGACTACCTTCCTTGATGATGCTCAAGTTAAGAAGCTCAAGGGGGTTCTTGGTGGCACAAATTGAGGTCTCTGGCCCTGGATATTGTCTTATTTTTCTTACTTATTATTCCTTTGTTTTCTTCGTCATGATGTGGTCTCCAAGCACAGGATTCTTCTTGTCAGACAGTTTGTCAGTTGTATGTTTTAGTTTATAAAGAGTCTAGTTACTGTTTTTCAATTGTTTATCTTCTTGAAGTTGAATTGTGCTCTTAATGACAGCATCCTAAGTGGAAGATCCGACCATTTTTCTTTTATAAAGAAGGTTGTAATAATTCTGTGCAGGACAAATTGGCTTTCTTGTCTCAGTAGATTTGCAATGTAAGAGCAATAAATGTCCACTTTTTTTTCCTTAGTTATAACCAAGAACAGTTGAAGCCAATTTGAGTGTCAGCCATTATTGCTCATCAGCTTTCAGAAACAACAAAAGTTGTTTTATAATTATGAGTAATGTTTGAATGCTCACGGACGTGAGAATAAATTTTTAGCTCAGAATGGGTTGCCAATATGATAACCTTATCTACAACTTTGTATGGTCCAAAAGCTTCAGAGTCTGAATTCACGAAAAGAACTTTCTTTTACTGACAACTAGAATCAGAAATACAATTCCTATTACTGTTTACAAGTGGATAAAATTCCCAAAAACGAACCAAGATAAATAATCACACGTAAGCAAGAACATGGCCCGTGTTTAAAGGTTGTGTAATACAAGTGAACAGTACGTGTAATCTCTCATCCAAGCTTTCCAAGGAGAAGCAGAATGCTATAAGGGATGAGACACAACTCGTGCTTCAGCTCGTGCAAACCTTAGCGAACAATTCACAGATTCTGCTCTTTAGTTAATTGCACAAACTGCTTTAATCCAAGTGAAGGAAACATAGAATATCACACAATCAACCATACGTCCGTGCTTTGGATCGTGTAACCAGACAATGAATTACACAACCTCGTGCTACCCTTCGAACTCCTTAAGTTATGGTTCAGACCTGAAACTATTGTGGTTGGCTGGAGGAAGGGTTTCTCGTGTTATTGTCGAACCTATAATAGCAGTAATGTTATCGCCATGCTCTCGGCAACTTCAGGAGTGTTGCAGATGGAAGATTTTTACCCGCACTAAGTTAGCTTGTTTGCTTGGTAAGCTTTGGCTTTTCTATTAAAAAAAATTGCACAATGATGGTTGAATAGCAAAGACTAAGTAAAGATTGAATTTTCCTAATATGAGAGTGTGGATGCATACGTAAGAAGAAACAATTGCTTCATAGTTGAGCAAAGAGATTATTATTATTATTATCCAACACAAGGAATGATGATTGGACGAAATTTATGTCGCCAGCAAAGACTCCATCTTTAATCACATAATTTCATTTACAAGTGATGCAACCATTTGAAAATATCCATTCTCGTACAGCTAGATGCTTGCCCCACTCTCTCACTTCCAACTCTTTTCCCATTATATCACCTTCTTTCTTTCTTTCTTGCCTTCCCTTTTCTTCCCACTCATCCTTATCATATGCATGCACATCCTATATTAATGGTAAAAATATAAATTTAAAATTAATATTCATTCAGCAACTAAATATATAAAAAAAAATTATTATTTAGATTAGTTATTTTCTCTATTTTAAAAAATACATATGTCAATCTTAACTATTTTCCTTCTATTTATAAATATATATCATTTAGAAAAAAGAAAAAAGAAAAAGAAGAGAGAAGTCAATGGAAGCAGAGAGGGAATCGGACAGATAAGCAGGTGGGAAATGGAAAAGAAAGGAAAAGGACGTTGTGTTTGTGCGTATGAATGAGAGAATTTTGCTTACATTCGATGGTTTTGTTTGCCAGTCTGTCATCTCTCTTAATTTCTTTTCTTTTTTTGAAATTTAATGTCATCTCTCTTTTATATATTAATAATATTCATCCTGTTTAATTCTTTCATATATAGTTTCCATTCTTTTTTCTGAGAGGAAGAGAGATTCCTGAGACAGCCTCACCATGAGTCTCTTCGGCCTCGGTAGCAGGTTCTTCATTTCTCCCTCATTCTTTTTCCTTTTCACTTTCCTTTCATGCATGCATTTTGCTTGTCAACCAACAGGACGATTCCTTTCTGTAAACTTTTTGAAGATAATGATTTCAATGCGGTTGGAAAATGCAATTTTATTTTACTTTGTTAATATGATAATTGAAACTTTGTGGATTCATTATGGAGGTTGTAATTTTACATTTTTATATCTGATCGATCATCTGTTGGGTAACGGCTAATCCACCATCTTTGCAGCTAAACTGAACTTTCAAAAAAAGAAAAGAAAAGAAAAGAAAAAAGCTTTCCTTCCGCAGATAATTTAACAATCAGTCATGGATTTTTTTTTTCTGTCATTTCTGTTTTTCTTCTTCGCTGTGATGTGAGCTCTGACAATTAAAATATGTACTTGTTTTAAAAGCTTTAATTCTTTTTTTGTTCTTTTTTCAATAAATTCTGTATTTCTAATTGGGAATTCATGGCGTTGCCTTTGACTAATGAAGAAACCAGAAGACGTTCCGGCCTAAGAAGAACGCTCCATCTGGAAGCAAGGTTGGTAACCTTGCTTTCTGGTTTTGCTATTAATTTTGTTAGAACATCCACACAAATCTAAGCATATATATACAGTAATATAATCACAAGAGGAAGAATAACGACTGTAAAGTTTAGGTTCAGATAAAAAAATAAAAGTTGATGTAATGCGTCCTGAATTTAATTGCAGGGTGCTCAACTTCAAAAGCACATCGATGCTACCTTGGGGAGTGGGAACCTAAGAGAAGCTGTGCGACTTCCTCCTGGAGAAGATATCAATGAGTGGATGGCCGTTAACAGTGAGATCCTCAACCTTCTGATTTGTATTTCATAATTGCTACCAATTTCACAAAGAATCACACGATCTTCTCCTGCAGCTGTGGACTTTTTCAATCAAGTGAACATTCTTTATGGAACTCTTACCGAGTTCTGCACTGCAACAAGCTGCCCAACAATGAGTGCAGGACCAAAGTATCATTCTCTCTACCTTCATTGATTTACTTTTGAGTTCATGCTTTTATGGTTTCTGCAATCAGCTATGTTTATTTCTTTGCAGATACGAGTACAGATGGGCTGATGGAGTTACCATCAAGAAGCCAATCGAGGTGTCTGCTCCTAAATATGTTGAATATCTGATGGATTGGATTGAAGCTCAGCTAGATCAAGAGACCATCTTCCCTCAAAAATTGGGTTAGTCCATGGCTCGCAAGAAAAATTATTCTATACAACCGTTATATTTATGATTGTTTATTAATCACTGATCACATTGAGATATAAGCGATTACTAATTGATTGTATTGTAAAATTTCTTCATGTGCTACAGGAGTACCTTTTCCATCGAATTTCAGAGATGTAGTTAAGACAATATTTAAGCGGTTGTTCAGAGTATATGCTCATATCTACCATGAGCATTTTCAGAAGATTGTGAGTTTGAAGGAAGAAGCTCATTTAAATACTTGCTTTAAGCATTTTGTTTTCTTCACATGGGTAAGTGTAATTTTCAGCTTTCTGCCATTTTCTTACTCTGTGTTCACTCAAAGATTTACCATCTTCAACCAGATAACTCTTCTGTTTTATTACCATCATTATCTTCCTGAGGACTGAGGTTAAGAACTTCAATTTCTTACTATAAATACTACAACGAATCTCCTTCAACATTAAAAACACATCTTGTACAATGACTTAGTTTTGTTATTGTGAAAGAAGCCTAGCAACATGCATTAAAAAAATATAAGATGATTCTTCAGCTTCTTTAATTTTATTTAATCAAATTTGGTGCAGGAATTTCGCTTGATTGATAAAGGGGAGCTAGCACCTCTGCAAGACCTTGTTGAGTCTATTCTGCAATTATAGTGCACTGTGGACCTCTTTGTTAAAGATTTTAGCTTTCAGTATTTAATGTTTTTGGTAGACATTTTTATAAGCTTCAGATCAACCATGTTTCTCTTCTCCATTTGTTGATTAATTAATTAATTGATTTGTTTATTATTTTTTAATCAAGAGAAACTACTTAATAAGTTCATAAACAATAACAATGGAAGCAACGTGAAAGGTTTATCTTTGAAATGATACTTCTGTATTATTGCTATCTAAATCAGTATCACTTAACAAATTGGAGTAAAGTTAAATATGAACAACCCAACCAAATGGGAAGCAACCCCCAAGTATAAAACATCAGGATGAGCATCTATTGTCAAATGTGACACTCAATAAGAATGGTGTGTAAAAAAACTGTTTGCAGTAACCAGTATAGTTGAGCTGTAAGAACGACCTCATTGACTGTTCTACCAGAGAATCCCTGCTGGCAGGAGCATCTTCAACCAGTATACCAATTCTTACTTAATATGGATGATCAGCATCGCCACTTTATGTGATTATAAGCATAAAGAAATAGGAGCATGCCCTTTTTTGCAAGCATTTGAGCTCACACCATGAAATAAAATGAGAAACCTGCCTATTTATACTTTTCTTGTTTTCTTTCACAAATACATCCTGGAAGGGGATTGGCATAAAAACTTTCCTCTAGCTTTGGAAAATCTCCAGGCTCCCTTAGATATGGATCTCCAATTCGATCTTTGTGAAGCTCTTTCACTTTGGAACTGAATGTCTCCCATGATATTTTTCCTTCATCCAACTCATCCACTAGCATAACAAAATTCATCCTGCAACCATCAATGGCATTATTTTTCCTCAGTGAAAGTTAAAACGCTAGCCCAATAATCATTGAAACAGGCAATAAATTAGAACATTACTTGTCTGGACTAATAGTCTTCTTAAAGTCTTCAAATCGCCTGTGACCTTGAACTGCCTTTGCCATATTTCCATCATATGTATAAACAAATACATCACTTTGAAGTGCAACAACATAGTCTATACCAGCCAACATGTTCTGATGATTCTTGAAAGGATTCAGCTCTTCCTCTGTGGCAAGAGTCGAATGTGAGAATATGTTAGGGAAGTCATCCAGAAGATATTGCATGCTTCCTTTCCCATAAGCTTCACCTGCTACCAAGTAGATTCTGGTGTCAGATGGGAAACCCAGCCCTTTAAGCAAAACAGATGTCTCCCTTGGAGTCAATGGACAACCGCCAAGCAATCTTCTTTCTGTTCCATTTATTTCTTTCTCCTTCCAGTGGCTGACTTCATAACGCATCCTGCGTAGCTCTTCATCTTCTTCTGCTGTCAAATTATGACTACAGCCTGTAAATGCAAGCATATCCTTCTCATACCTAAAGTAAGAGAAAGAAAGTAATTAGTTAAACAGATTGGAAACAACACTAGGATAACTTTAACACTCATGTTTCCGTGACAATGTGAAACAATGTTACTTAAAGCTCAACGAGTAAGGTGGTTGTTACGATCAAGGGTTATGGATTGCGTCACTGTCCCAGGTTCGCGTCACAGATCTGCTTATAGTAAAATCAGTGTCCAAGGCCGAAGCCGTTGGTTTTCCTTGATTCTTTCCTCACCCAATTGTTGTTGTTGTGAGCTCAATAAAGAGAGCTCTAACCTTTTGAACTCGTTGAGAGAGAGTTCCGATCTAAATTTAGATGAAATAATTCTGCGTATGTTATTTCTGATTTTCCAGCATTCTGATTTTCCAGCAAAGGGATAGGGTTATTGTTTCACACAATTCTACTAATATAAGAGTCCTAAGGAATAAAAAAACTAAGAGATAAAGTAAAATAATCTAATCCTAAATTAAAGGATAAAGCAATCTAATTTTAAAATAAATTAAATACTTAGCAATCTAATCTTAAAATAAACCAAATACTAGAAAAGAGTCCATAACATCACTTCTTCCTGGACAAAGAGCTTGTCCTCAAGCTCAAAGGTCTATTGAATTAAAACCTCTGCATTGCTCCTTCAGTGTGTGCTTTCACTTGGAAATTTGGACTGCTTCTTTAGTATGTGCTTTCACTTGGATCACCCCCATCGTCGACCTGTAACCAAAATAGTATCTTACATTGATGACCCGCAGTATAACATTCATCACAATTGTAACACAGCCTTTTCGCATGTCTATCCGCCATTTCGCCTTTAGTCAATTTCTTTATCATAGGGTCCTGAATGCTATTGTTGTGACTAACTGTTGAAGTATTATTGGTGCTTTGGTTTTGGAGTAATGTGGATGATAAGGGTGCATATTGTTATTCCCCATCCCCACCCATGTTGGTGAAAAATCTACTACAGCTCCATTTTGCATCAAAATTTGTCTTCTTTGAAATCCTTGTTAAGCTCATGGCCATTGCAAGATTGGGTAGACTTTAAAGTTCCACATCCATTCTAATCAATTAAGTTAATCTAGCTCTGAATATCTCCGCCTGTTGTGGACCTGTAATTGAGTGTACCCTTGTTAACAAAGCCTGAAATTTGTGTTGGTACTTCTCCACACTCTGCTTATTTGTTTCAAGTTGGCTAACTCACCCAAAGGATTGCTTTTTAGTGGAGGTCCAAAGTGCAAGTGACAATAGTTTTTAAAGGTGTCTCAAGTTATTCTTGGTTCTTCCTGATTTAGTTTGAAAATACATAATTGAGCCTCTCCAATCACGTGGAATATGGCAAGTCCCACTTTGTCGGCCGCTAGAGTTCTTTGATTGTGCAAAAATTGATCACAACAATTCAACCACCCCAATGGGTCCTCTGTGCCATCATAAGTAGGAAAGTCCAACTTAGTATAGCGCGGCACTACTGTAGTTCCAGGTCTAACATCAACCGGATCTTTAGTTCTCTTTGAAAAATTTGATTGGTTGTTGTTGCTGCTGCTTGTTCCCATTTCAGGATCTTAATTCTTTCTTTGTTCAACCTCTTAAGCTAAAGTTAATTACTTAGTTATGGTCTCAAGTAATCCTCAAATTTCTCTTTGCTCCTGACATTGCTATTGGTAACATTCTTCAGAGAGTTTAATATGGGATTCTAATTTTTGCTGTAGATTATTTTAATCTCCCATGACGCTAGACTTTGATACTAATTTGTTAGTTATGGATCGCGTCACAGGTAATCAGCTGTTGGTTGGTTTTCCTTGATTCTTTCCTCGCTCAATTGTTGTTGTTGTGAGCTCAATAAAGGGAGCTCTAATCTTTTGAACTCGTTGAGAGAGTTTCGATCTCAATTTAGATGAAATACTTCTATTTATTTTATTTCTATTTTTCCAACAATATATATAGGGATAGTATTACTGTTTAACACAATTCTACTAAAATAGCAGTTCTAAAAAATAAGAAAACTAAGAAATAAGGTAAAACAATCTAATGGATAAAGCAATCTAATTCTAAAATAAAGTAAATACTTAGCAATCTAATCCTAAAATAAATACTAGAAAAGAATCCATAACAGTGGTCCATCTAATAATGCATGTATACTCCCAAACTTTAGTGCTAATCCACAGAAGATGATTTTTTTTTCTTTTCCTTTAGATCTTCCAATAAGCAAATAAAGTAGATTGTTGCAATATTAACATTTTGCAGTTAAGTTTTTAGGGACTAAAATCATGAAAAACACAAACAAATGGTCAATCATAAGAAAGCCAAGATTACCAATTAGAACTTGCCTCAAATGCAGAGCAAGATAAGGATTTTCATTTTCTCTCATTCTGGAGACCAATATGTTTCCCAGATCTTCTATTGGTTCAGAATACTTCAACGCCCTGTAATTGACGCGGCATCTCAGCTTTTGTATAGAATCTGGGAGATCATTGTTGGCTAGCCGAGAATCAGTGTGCGTAAAATAGATTATTTTGTGCTGTTTCAGAAATGGCAGGACCTCAGCTTTGTAATGACTAACCTGAACAAGAAAAAGAACGGAGATTTGTTAGAGGCCAAAGAGAAGGTAAAATCAGGTCCTTGTGGACCAGCCTATATTACATTGATTCTCCACAGAAATAAAAAGAAACAAGGGTTAGTTTTGGATAAGCTTTACACTCAATATACAATCAACCTTAGACCAAGATATTGGTATTTTTGTCAAAGGTTCAAATCCAGCATATGAAGGTGGTAATGACTCAACAATGTGGATTTCATTCTTCAATGTTTCAATGAAGTGTTGCCAATTGAAGAGATCCTTGAAGTCACTGACATAATTGAAATAAGTTAGGCTATAGATCACCCAAAAACATCATAATGCAGTAATCATCCATATGCTATTACTCCAATCATCTGATCAACTGCAGAAGTTTGAGAGTAAAATAACCTTTCATCAGCCAGAAGGAGGTGTGATCAAGAGAAGGAAGAACAAGTGTTGCCTTCATAATCTTAGCCACAGCAACCATATCACATATCTGCACACTAGAATTTTCAACACATCAGACCATATTAGTGATGATACTACTACCGTAGTTGCTATCAAATGCAAAATCAGCCAAAAGAACAGTTCTAAAAAAACAAAATAGTCAGACCCCAAATCTCATCTGATTTAAGCCACCATTAGCATTTATGAGAATGTAACCATTTGTCTTTGCTTCCAGCTCTGCCAAGAAATGAAAAAAGGAATTCAAGGAAAAGATCATGAACAGGCGCAATTGATCACACGCATGCAGAGACAGACACTATAAAATATTTAACAGTTCGATTCCATACTTTTGCGGCTTCTTGACTGGTCAATGCACTGAGTGAAATTCTCATTGTTGGGTTTGGACCAGATACCTGAGGACTGAAAAAACAAGAGTGTCACAAAGTAATAAAATATCTTTGACAATGTCGGTCTTCAGAAAGGCAAGTTCTGGCCTTGCTACTTTCCTCTGTTTTCTGAGAGACTAAACAGAATTTCACTAATGAAAAATAGATGATATTCAAAAACTCACTTCACCAACTACACCTGATTTTACAATCTTTATGTTTTGCTCCATATCAGCCGCTACCTTCCCATACTCAGAGGAGTTACAGTGTCGAGTACTTCGAGTGTTGTGATGCAACTGAGTCAGGGAACCGGGTATATCCTAGTTTAAAATGCAGAACTTCAGGCAAGATAAACTATACTGACAAGCAGAATAAATAACATTGCAAGTGCATATAGTTGCACAGACAAATTCATATATATGATAAAATAATTGGAAGAGAAGTTAGACTGCCAGAAACAAGTCAACAAAAAAAGCAGATAAGTTCACTGGAAATGAAATATCTAAAGACCTAAGGTACCAAAATCTACACCATATCATTTGCCATATTGATACTTGTTAAGAAATAACATACTCAGCATCAAAATACATTTTGTTTGACTCCAAAATTTGCTTGATACGCATCTAAAAGCACGGTAGAGTTCACTTTACAAGATACCATGGATAAAGAAACTGAAAACTTTTTACTGAGCTTGACAGAAGACCAGTTCAGTATTGGAAGCCCTGCTAAAAATTCTTCAAGGAGACGGTTGGAAACCATACTTTCACAAAGAGTTTTAATCTTTTGTTGGAGAAAAATAATAAGACACAGTTCCAAGCTTCTAGAGGTATTTACTTTTACATATGACACGAAAATCCTATGGCGCCAGCCATGCTCCTCCTGCTGCCCATGATCTGCCGTTAGCCAAAAGCCATTTTCTCAGCCAAGTGGGTGCAAGTGTTCTAGGATAGGAAAGAATTGGCAATTAGGACAAGAAATTCATCGATTGAAGCTTTCAACAATTATAGACTCTCATGGTTATCTACTGTAAAAATGCAATAACGATGCGACAAGGGAAACAGGTTGTATGAAGCAACCTGGTGAGAAGAAGCTCTTTCAAGGACAGATCCAAACCACCCATTTGCACAAATCTTAAGAACACCCAAAAACAAACACACCCCACAAAACACAAAAAACAAAAAACATCCAGTGTCCCAACTTCTTCCTCTCTCTGAGGCCCAAATCCATCACAACAGATCCAAAGCCGCCCTTCTTATTGAGCAAACACTTGACAACTCCCCCATGAACTCTCTGAGTCACATATTGATGGTGGTTCTGCCTTTCAAACACCTCAACAAGTTCAGATCTAGGCGAATTAACTTGCAAATCAATCTCGTGACTAGGCGTACTAGTGTTATCATTGGTGATTATGACGTGGGTGTTGCGGTTGTTGTTGGTTGTGGTTTGGGAGGCGGCGACAGTGGCGTTAGCGTTATTGCGCTTGAAGGAGTGAGCCCGGCGAGTCATGGGACCGGAGAAACGAGGGCTGTTAACTCTCTGAGAACCGCCATTAGTAGTTTCACGATTGTGTTGGTGAGAATGGGAGTGGTGACCCATGAAAATGAACAAAGAGAAAAAAAAAATGGATAAAATGTAATGCCAGCGTTGATTTGCTGATATGCCTTATCGTGAAATAATAACTTCGATTCAAATGGATTTTGACGAGATCGCCATTAACGAACCAGACATTTTCAAAAATATCGTTTTTATCTTGGAAAAAAAATGCGCTGTGTCTGAAATCCGAGTTCGTTGCAGACAACAGTCTCTGGCCTGCACTTCCAATTGGGTTCATCTCAATTTACCCAGCAAATATTCATGCGTTTAAATTATTATTATTATCATTATTAAAATATTCAGTAATATTAAAATAGTCATATTCCAATCAGAATTAATTATTTTTTATTAATAAATATTTAAAAAATAAGAGAAAAATCTAAATACTAGCCTGATGGAAAGTGCATACAGTAGTCTTCAAAGGTCTAAGGTTTGACTCTCTAATCCGTATTTAAAAAAAAAATAAAAAGAGGAGAATCTAATTCTGATGACCAAAAATCGGTAATTAATAATATCAATTAAATAAATACATAAAATTAATCATTGATGTTAAAATCATAATCAATTTCAATCACAATTAATTATATTAAATAAATAAATAAAAATTAAAAATATTAAATATAAATATCTAACAGGTCAATAAAGTTAAAATTTTTTTAATATATTAAAAATTGTATGATTTTATATCCTTAAAATACTATATGAAAGGTCTAAGGTTTGACTCTCTAATCCGTATTTAAAAAAAAAATAAAAAGAGGAGAATCTAATTCTGATGACCAAAAATCGGTAATTAATAATATCAATTAAATAAATACATAAAATTAATCATTGATGTTAAAATCATAATCAATTTCAATCACAATTAATTATATTAAATAAATAAATAAAAATTAAAAATATTAAATATAAATATCTAACAGGTCAATAAAGTCAAAATTTTTTTAATATATTAAAAATTGTATGATTTTATATCCTTAAAATACTATATGAACATATTGCATTATAAATTTAAGGGATTTCAGATTCAATCTCCCACTCCCTATATGTTTTAAAAAAAAAAAAAATAATAAAAATAATAATAATAATAATAATGGTAAGTTATGTAGTATAAACTAACAGCATGTTTGGATAGTGGAAAACGGAGGGGAGGAAAATAACCAAGGTGGACTAAAAAAAGGGAAGAGAAAAATTGTCCTTTTATCTTCTCTCAAATATAATTTTTTTTTATTCTCATTTATTTTTTTTCTTATTCAAATATAAATAACTTTAAATTGTCTCAAATTTTACTTCACAAATTTCTAATTTTATTTAAAAAAAAGCAATTATATAATAACTGGCTATTTAATTTAATTATTTGAATTTAAAATTTCAAAAAAAACACTCTTTGTACAATTAACTACATCTAAGGGATTAATTACCGAGATGTTTTTTAGGATTATTTTAGATAAATAACTATATTTATACTATATAAAAATGGGAAGAAGAATGTTAGCAAAATACCCTTAAACCTTTAAATATTTAGTTATTTAATTATTATTATCTTTATATATTTTTTTTATTTTTAATTATAAAATAATTTCAACTTTTACCTATTTTCAATTTAATTGGTATTTCTTTTAAAAATTTGAGTTTCATAGTTGTTTTCTATAAAAAAAAAAAACGAAAATTAACTGTAATTTAAAATATATGTAAGAAATCATTCAATTAATAAAATTAAAATCATTTTAAAGTTTTGATACTTAACTGCAATTAAAAAGAAAAATTTTCCACATTTGGAAAGAAGCTTATTCGGTGTCGAATTAATCGGATAATCAGAGTAGAGAAAAAAAGGAGGGAAAATACACAGTAGGTTTTGGCGCGAAATCCCAAGCGTCGGCTCCAGAGACCGAAACCCTAAATACCGCCCAGAACAGTAGCCAGAAGGCGCAAAAGCAATGCTGCGCAGCGCAATCCCTCCGTCCTCCATCCATAGCTGAACAAACGCAACGCAACGCTTCTCTGCTCCGTTCGCTTTTCCGTCCGACTACTGAATCCTCGCCATTTTTTCCACTTATCATCATCTGTCTTCATTCAGCAGCCATGGTTGTGCTCAGGTCTCGCGAAGTACTCCCTACTAAGCCCGCTTCAAAACCGCTAACAAATCGGGCTACTCCTGAACCTGTCACTCCTGTCCAATTCAGAGAACTCTCCACCCGCCAGTCTCCGCTTTCGCTTACCCCGAACCTCGAAACTCATCAATTGGATTCCGATTCTGGTTCCGCTTCCTTCCGGAGACGGAGCCTCCGTATTGCTTCTAAATCAGTTCCTGACAATGGCTGTATTCAAAATGAGCCCCGCAGCAGGAATAGTGCCGCGACCATGCGGTCGGTTGAAGAGAAGGAAGGGATCGAGGAGGGAAACCGTTGTCCTCTGCTGGATCAAATCAACAATGTAGGCAGTGCGGAGGTTAATGGGGTTGGAATGGATGTTGATGGGAATTTTTCGGGGATTTTGAATCTGAGGTCTGGGAAACGGGTTGTTAGGAGAAGAGTGGGATATAGTGGTTATAATTCGGTTACTGAGGCAGGAACGGAACGTAAAGGCAAGGGTTTGATTTCTGACAAGAATGGGAGTAGTAAGCGGACAAGTGAACTTGTTATTGAAGGGAAAGGAAAGGGAAAATTAGGCGAGGAAAAGAAATTCGATAATGGGCATGTTGTAGAGAATTTAAATGACAATGCGATTAGAGAAATGATAGAGACAGGGGAGGGGAGTGAAGTGGCTGGTGTTGATGAGAAATTGGAGGAAAAGCAAAATCCTGATGAGAGTGATAATTCAAGGGGAAGGAAGAGATGTGCAAGAGAAGAAATAAGGAAGAGAGGTGAAGATGTTTTTGTCACTGTGAAATTGGAGAAAACCCAAAACCAGAGCAGCAATTCAAGGTTAAGGAGGAGGTATAGCCAAGAAGAAAAAGGAAAAGAAAAATTGATTGATGATGCTTCAGTATCAAATGGTAAGGATGCATTGGATTTGGAACTGGAATTGAAGTCAAAGGTTAAGGAGTTTGTTGATAGCATGGGGGATAATGTGGCGTTGGAAAGTGAAAGGAACACTAGGAACGCAAACACAAGGAGAAATGGATCAAGAATGGAGCAATTTCGGGATATAGCCAGGAAAAATGCTTCTCGATTTGCTAATTTTGATCTTCAAGAGAAAGAGGAGGAACGTTTGTCTCCTCAGGTTGATGTAGAAATGGCATATGTGGAAGAGAATCAGAAAATTGAAGACTGGCCAGGTCCTTTCTCTACAGCTATGAAGATTATTAGGGATAGAACAAATAAACTTAACTTGCAGCAGGGCCCCTCCATTTTAGAAAAAGCAACATCTGTGCCAATAACTTGGATTCCTAGAAACAGCCAGGGCTCTAATCGCTCAAGAGCATTTGTTGTTCCTTTGCTGCAAGAACTCTGCATGAAAGTTCTTGTGGACAATTGTGAGGCAGTCACTTCGCTTGAGCATGTCCCAGATGCATTGAGGCACAGACTTTGCCATTTGCTCTGTAGTTGTCGGAGAATGAACAGTAATTTTTTGGACCTTCTTGTACGTGGATCCCCTACTGAGATACGCATTAAGGATTGTTCATGGCTGACAGAGGAGGATTTCGTGAAATGTTTTGAGGCTTGTGACACCAATAACTTAACGGTATTTATACAAGATCTTCTGTTTATATATTAAATGCTTTAGTTTAACAATAATAATTACAATGATATGAATATGCATAGATCCCTCAAATTTATGATGTGGTCATTCTAGGAAGGGATTATTCCCATCTTATCTTGGGTTTTCATCTTCTAGGGCTTTGTCATATTTTTGTGGATTAGTCCACAGAAATTGTAACTGTGATTTAAAGTGGGAAAGGGTTTTTAACAGGGATATTTATGATGTAGTCCTTAGATAATGCCATTATTAACAAGTTACTCTTTGCATTTTCAAAAATTAATTGAAAAGTTCAAAAGTTTTGCATCTCTCCACTAAAAATTAGTTAGAGGAAAGAGAACTTCTAAAACTCAAATTACCCTTCTCAATCCATGGTAAATTTCCTTTTCAAAAAGATGTCAAAAGAAATGGGACTCAATAGTATTTCAAAAGAAGCAAGCAAGAGAACACTTAGATAAACTCCCAGGCAATTTAAATAACAGTCAATAAATCAAATCCTTGACAAGTTAATTAACTCATGAAAAGTTCTTGGAAAATTATTTTGCAGGGGAAAAAAACAACAGTTGACCAAAACTGCAAATTGCCAGATCTTACTTTGCTAACTGCTTCTTATATCTTTATGCCTGTCTCTCTATTTTGTTGTGTGATTTAGTTTTATCACTTTTCATTGCATGGAAATTGCACATAATCTGATTTTCATGGTTTTCTGTAATCAGGTTTTACAACTTGACCAATGTGGTCGCTGCATGCCGGATTATATTTTGCCAGTTACCTTAGCTAGGTCATCAAGAAGCTTGCCTGTGCTAATTACTTTATCCCTGGCTGGTGCATGTCGGCTTTCAGACGTTGGGCTTAGTCTACTTGTTTCTTCTGCTCCTACACTAAGATCTATTAATCTTGGTCAATGCTCCCTCCTTTCTTCCACTAGTATCAACACTATAGCAGACTCATTGGGATCATTTCTTCAGGAACTGTACATTGATGATTGTCAAAGCCTTGATCCAATGCTTATTTTGCCAGCACTGAAGAAGTTAGAACGTCTGGAGGTGTTATCTCTAGCTGGAATTCAAACTGTTTGTGATGGTTTTGTGAGGGAATTTGTTGTTGCTTGTGGTCATAACATGAAGGAGCTTGTTTTGAAGGATTGTGTGTAAGCTTCTTTAAACATTTTTATTTACGATGTTTGTCATATTTGCTATGCCTTTTGAGGGAAATCATTCAATTTTAATAATTTGATGCAGGAAATTGACTGATTCTTCCATCAAATTTATAGCTGAAACCTGTCCTCGGCTATGTGCACTTGACATCGTTAACTTGAGGAAATTGACAGATTCTGCTTTGGGATATCTTGCGAATGGTTGCCAAGAAATTCAGACATTAAAACTCTGCCGCAATACATTCAGGTTTTCGTATAATATTTTTGCAATTTTCTGCAATTCATTTCTGTTTTCTGCAGATGTCTGCTTCCATTGCTTGTTGTATGCATGAGTCTAACAACTGGGCTACCAGCCCAATGATAATATGATATATCCTCACCAATTAATGAATGGAGCACATAAAGATGATCCAAACTACTTTTTTCATGTGGAAAAGAGTCTTTTCAAAGTAAATGTTGTTTTATTGTTTGTGATCTTCCTGGCTGAAACTAATATTTGGAATGTATGAAATTGTGAAAGAGTGGATGGGACAGATAGAGATGATCCAAACTGTCCTTTAATTTCTGGTTGTTAACTGAGGCAAGAAATCTATTAATTTTTCCCCTTTTATTTAAATTATTTGCCTAGATAAGGAGAAACATTCTAATTTACCTTTTAGCCCTCAGAGTGACGTTCCCAACTCTGGTGGCAGACTATGCCAATTTGTAATGCTTGAGGAGAAACTGTTCTCTTGAATCTTTTCCAATACTATCTTCTTTGTCTGTACTGAAGGAATTCTTTGGAAGCTCTTGGATGATTCCTTTTTTTTTTCCTAATTGCTTGGCTGGGCATGTAATCAGCTGACCTGGGGTTATCTTGAATGAATTATTAAACAAATTGCTGCCACATATGAAGGTTTTAGGCTAGGCGTGGCGTGCGTGATGCTTTTTGCTCACTGTATTCTTTACAAAAATGTTATCTTTTTACTATTTTATCTTTTTGTGACAGCGATGAAGCTGTTGCTGCATTCGTAGAAACATCTGGGAAGCTTTTGAAAGAACTTTCACTGAACAATGTCAGGAAGGTACCTCCCTCTTCCTTACTTCCTCTTTCTCTTGTTGTGGGGATAAATTTTCCTTTTGGAGTTATTTCAAGAGTTTCCTTCATTCAATTCCTATGAGAAATTGCATTAATCAATTTGGTTGTGTACTTGTGCTTTGGTTTTAATTTGGGCTTTGTTTTGGTGCCACAATATTGATGTTCTTGCATAATTCTCCTTTTTGGTTGCAAATCTTTCCACATTTTTTTTTACCTTGTTAATTTTTGCATTGGTTTGAAGGCTCAGTTTGAGATTGGAGGTTGGACATTTCTGGATTAATCCTTAATTATGTGATAGTTAACTGATGGCAGTCATCTCTGACCTCTTTCTAGGTGGGGCACAATACAGCCTTATCACTTGCCAGAGTTTCAAGAAACTTGCTGAGTTTGGATTTATCTTGGTGCCGGAACATGACAAATGAGGCAGTGGGTTTGATTGTGGATAGCTGTTCATCATTGAGGATGCTTAAAATTTTTGGATGTGGGCAGGTAATGACCCTTGTCAAGTGTTGTAGAAAATTTCTATATAACTGTCATCCAATGATGAAATTTTATGGATCATTTTCACCCAGTGGAAATGCAGTTGCTGGACCTTGGAGTTCTAAGTTTAATAGTACTTTCCTTGCAGATCACAAACGTGTTCCTAGATGGTCACTCGAATCCAGAATTAGAAATCATTGGTTTGAAGATGTCTCCAGTACTGGAACATATTCGGCAACCGGATTCACAAGAATTTCCATTGCGATATTCCTCAGTGTCTTCTTTGTAGAATAAAGTAGTTGATACGCATAATATTGATAGTCTCATAGTTTTATTTGCAATGACTACTGAAGACTTCAAATATATCAGGTGGACTTCCAGGAGGAATTTTATTCCCTTGTGGATATTGATACAAGTAATTAAGCAAATGCTTAACATGTGCTAAAGACTATCTCTCTCTCTTTTCCTGTGTGTGTGTAAACCTAGTGTAGCATGCATTTGCTTTTCTTACCAAAGATTCTAGGGTTGTATGTGGAATGGATCATATCTACAAGAAGTGGAAATTGCAGCGTCACAAACAAAGAAATTGGCAAACAAGCTAAGGCACCTATTGGAATAAGCATCCATGCCTTACGGTTGCAAAATACAAGATAAAGTGTAGCACTAAACGCTACCATCATTGATGTTATGGAGAGGAACAGAGTAACTAGACCGAATGTCAACCGATTGGGAAGAGTATAAAGAAAATCAGCTTCTGCATATCGTGCTGTGAGAATGGACAAGAACATTAAGATGGCAGCTACTGATGAAAAGAGTGTGAGTGCATCTGCTACTGCAAATATTATAAATGCTTTTTGTTTTGAGAATATCGGATAACCATCATCATTATTGTTTCCGCCAGGTACTGTGATTGCTGCAGCAAAGATTACTGTAGCAATTAGTGCTGCTGCAACTGTGCATGAGCTTGCTGCGTCTTTCAACCATTTCTCACCTTCTTTCACCAATCCCTTGTGTTCCTCTGTAAATAACATTGCTGGAGTTCTCCCTTCAGAGTTTTTATCCTCTTTGCAGGCAAGTGGCACAATCTTCTCCACTTCCTGTATAAATTAGTGTTAAACATCATTTAGGAGATCAATTTCCTTTTAGAAATACAAAATAAAAAATCAGGTACCTTAAACCAATGCAGCTCATATTGCATTTGAAGAGCTGCACCAGAAATGAGATTAAGTCGGTGTTGAGGTGCCAATTTTCCAGCCAAATGCAATATATTGTTGCCAAAAATATCTTCAGAGACTAAGAGTCGATGCTTGTAATCACTCATTTGATATACAAGGTTGAAAACTTTTTCTTGGCGGTTCATCACTGCAATATGAAATAGGTTATGATTCTCATGATCTGAAAACCAAATAGCATGAGGAAATATGTCCATTATTTCTTCTACAATTTCATAAATCCCCAACTCTGCTGCTAGAAGAAACGGTCTTCTAAGCATCATGGAAGCTTTCTCATAATCCAGACATGCAATTTCAGTGCACAGGCATTTGGTGAGCTGAAGTGTTTGGTGATGCATCAATTTTATATCTCGTATAACCTTCATGTGGGGAACTGCAAAAGGATCAAGCTCACAAATGGAATGACTTCAAATTGAAAAACAGCAAGCTTAATTAACTAGCAGCGTCCCTCCTTCCTACCTAACATTGCAAGGATTCTCCAGGAGACCCTCACCCATGTTTCAACAGCTGAATGAAAAAAGGGAAAAGATTAGGATCCAAGTGATCCCTGGTAACAACTTGCCATGGGCCTACCTTATTATATAGAAGAAATTTTAAGCATTCAAGGGAACAAGGCACTGAGACGAACCATAATTTCTTGCTCGCTGTTGCGAAGATCCTGTTACAAGTTGATTTTGCGGGTTCTCCACATCTACAGCACTGGGTTGGCGTCTGGAATTTAACTTCATTGGAGCACCTTCAGTTCAAGGCAGCGGTTAAGAATCTTGAACAACAACACTTGTCAAACTCTACTGCTTTTATGATGTCTGAGATACTCACAGCAATATATCAAGCGAGTCCAGAAATTGTGTTTTATACCACTAGGAAACGCCGAAGTTTTTTATGCCACTGCACTCAAAAGCGATTCACCACCATAATATTCCACTGTAGCTAAGGGAGGGTGACTTTCAACCAGTTTCAAAGCCATGTCTGCAGAAATATTTAACATTAATGAAAAGATTGACTCGCAGAGCAAGTATTTTGTAGGGAAAGACTTAACAACATCTAGTTACCGTAGAACCCAGCAAGAACAAGAAGATTCATAAAGAAAACGCCAGGCTTATCAGCAGAATATTCAGTTGCCTGCAAATAGTCTCCGCTGACTTCTAATAAATAGGAAATCATCTCCTTTTGGGCATAGCGAGCTGCCTCAAGCAGAGGGACCCGCCCATCATGGTTTGCAATCTGAGGCAGATCTGGTTGTTTGGTCACTATCATTATGGCCGCTCTGGTGTTGCCGACAATTGCAGCAATAGAGAGGACAGTGTCACCACTGGAATTTTGCAAACCCAACTGGTGTCTCGACATCTTGTTCAACAAATACATGACAATGTGATTGGCCATTCCAGTCCCAACAGCTATGTGAAGAGCAGTGTCCAAATCTACAGTGATCCTAGCCTCTAAGGCAAGTGGATCACCATCGCAGATGCTTTTGACGGTCGCCAGATCGCCTTTGAGAACAGCTTTATATAGTGGCCGGTATGTGGTAAGATTTCTCATGTTCTCTGCAACAACAGACAGAATACACAAAGATCAAGTAATTCTGACTGAAAACAACTTTTTTTTAAAAAAAAAAAAAAAAAGAGGAAGAACTATTAATTACCATGTGATGATGAAGAGGCCATGCTTGAACCTTGGATGAAAATTCAAAGAGAAATCTTCTCACGAGTAGCAGAAGGTTTAGTACCCAACTTTAAATAATTTTCTTAGCAAGTTTTTATTGGTTCCTTCCATGAAAGCTCGCTGGAATGACAGTAATTACGCCGAAGGTTCCAAGTCCTTGTGTACAGACTTTCACGACAGCCCGTGTTATGGCTTATGCAATAAATTAATTTAAATTTAATTTTCACGATTTTTTAATTATTGAGAAAGAAAAGGATAATTTATTTGAATGGAAAATGAATTTATTATCTGATTAAACCAAATGCCAATTAAACTAGATTAAGAAAGTTGAAAGTTGTTAGTTTGGAGGATGATTGGATTGGTAAACAAACCAAGCAAATGAATAAACCTAATCATATTCATAAATATAAAAACACTCACAAAATAGCATCCACTGCTACAGTGGCCACCACAGCAGTGACCCAAAAAATATGAAGAGAAGAAGAAGAAACACACACAACACAAACATCTATCACTTGGCAACAATGTCTCATTTATGTTTTTATCCTTCAAAATCAGTTTTCACCCATTGCCCATATTTGTTCTTAATCTTCTCATCAAATTCCTTGGCTTTTATCTCTGCAATTTTGGCTGCATTTGCCATGGATTCCTCTTGCACTCTTGCAATCCTTCTGCTTCGCTTTTCGTCTGCAGCCTCTCTCTCTGCCTCCAGACCTTCATAATCTCTTACCCAGCAGCTGTGCACTGCGCAGCTCAATGCCAACGCCATTACCTGCAGAATAAACATTGCCATTAAAGCCCCACATTCCACTCTCACTAAAAGCTTTGCCTCTTTGGGATCTCTTGGGGACTTGATCATTGAAAGGCTTGATTTTTCTCTCGTAAATAACAGCAATATGCTTAGTACTTGTCCAATCAAAGAGGCAAAGTGAAGTGAAATGTGGGTTACGAAACAGAAATGGCTCAGCTGAGAGTAGAATCCCACAAACGAGCAGAGAAGGGAGATGCTAGAAACTGTTAGTAATGCGAAGCCTAGTGAAGTTGGTGGCATTCTAAGGAGAATAATGGGAGCTAGAGAGGCTGAGCAGAGGATAAACAGAGTAAAATTTAAGCATGAGAGAAGAAGATTTGGGAAAGAGCATGAGCTTCTCAGCTTAGTGGAGGCCATTTTTGGGTTGATAGAATCTAATCAATCTATGTTAAAAAACCTTTGCTTTGAAGAGAGAAAAAGATTTGATATTATATAGGAGGTGGGATTTGGCCGTTGGAGGCTCGGATACTATGACGCAACGGCTAGGACATTAGAGAGACAGAGCCACGTTACCACCTCGAAATTGAATCATTCCCTCTGCGCCTGGTTCAAAATTTATGGTTTTCGAATTTAAAAACCCACTTGTTTCCCTTTTTCTTTTGGTCCAATTGATGCTGTCTTTCAATTGCATCATTCTTAAAAACCCACCAGCTAATAAAAACAAAAAGGTGGTAATTTGTGGAATTAGAGAAGATGAATCCTCTTCTTATCCAACCATCTAACCAGAAGAATTGATCAACCATGCTCTTTAATTTTGATTTGCAACTTGTTTGGTCTGCTTCAAAAAAATTGTTGATTACCCCAAAAAAGAGGAAAAATTTCCCTGTAAACTTACATATTAGGAAAATTAATTTTAATGCTCATGATGTATTAAATAATTAGCTTTTCCATAAATGAATTTCGCCAGATAATCATTGTATTGTATGTACAATAACTCTATATCTATTGATTATAATGAATTTTATATATATTCCACTTTAATCGATGGTTAGCATTCAATGCCCATTGTATATGCAATAGTTCCATTGAATAACTTTTCCTTGTAAACCATCAGAAACGGCACTAACATTTATTTCGATTAAAGAATCATCCTGGATTCAGGGCTCCCAAATATCAAGGCATCACCTTAGAGAAGGCTAGTCGAACGTCCAATTCAATATATGTGCCAACAGAAAATAGGCAAACATATATAGTTCTAGTAAGGCTATTTTACTCCTGTATTCCAATCAATAGCCATCTGATCCTAACATTTAAGGACAACAAGATTTTCAATAACCCAGATCCCAGTGACGAGTTTAGTGGCGTCTCTCCATCAAGGCATTTCGAACTTGCATTCTTTTCTCCTGCCAATCCTGGGGAATACAAACTTTGGTAACAAAATTTTGCAAGTGAAATTGAAAATGCAAAATAATGAGATTCTCAATAAGCAAGGCAGAAATACAAATTTGTCATGTAAATGAGATTTGAACAACTCTCCAATAACTGAAGCACATTAACATCTTTATTCAACTACTAAAAAACGCATAATAATCACGGGTGGCGAAAGTGTGAAATAACAAGAAGACATAGAATAAGTGGTATGTTCATTACTGTTCTGAGAGGCCATAAATAGTCTCCGAAAGTTCAAATAGTTAGCATATTGATGAAGAAGGGTATGCTATCTTTTCAACTGGCTCCAGTCATCATGTATGGGTTACAATGGCTTCCAATCTATCTAGAGATGCTTGCAATCACCCTGCACTCAAATTGAACAATGACTCAACAGTACCCAAAGCCTGTCAAATCCAATCTTTCGCAGATAAGCTGTATGACACATGCGATTGCGAGCACTTCATTGTGTTGGAATCCCTTCATTGTCAAATCCAATGTTGGGCTCATAAATGAAATTCCACTGCCTTTCAAGGGATAAAGGTTTCAGAACATGCTTGACTTGCAACTCATTCTTTGGAGCATTACAGTAGTGGATCAAAGTGAAGAGCTCCAGACCACAATTCAAATAGAGTTGATATGAGATACAAATACAGTTTACATGTCTTGTCCATAAAACACCAGCAAAATTGCACAGGACTTAAAAAGCCTGTGATTATCACACAAACAAGTGTGTGTGTGTGTGTGTGTGTGTTAGTCAGGAAGTGTATCCATCCAACCTCAGTCACAAATATTACAGGCTTTGCATTTTCAAGCGTTCACTTTCAGCATTTCCAAAATTGATGCTTTGGATATTGATCAAAATCCATGAAATTCCAGGAACAGGTAAAAATCAAGTGAAAATACTTGTTTATAGCCACTTCCTTTTCAATCACACTTTCATACCTCTGATAGAAGCCATCAAGTAGTTAGGTGTTTCATTTTCAAGGCATTGCCTATCATTCATTCTCGTTCTTATGTGAGATCAAACCTTCACATTTCAAGGAAGCTTTAAATATTTCTCCATTTGTCAAAAGAATCTGCCATCCAATGTGAAGTGCCTATGTCAGACACTACATGAGTACATATAGAAAAGGTGCAAAATAGATGATGTAGAACAAGAAGAAAAACCAAGGATCAAGAGAAACAAATTCTCCACAAAATAATTTCAAAACTTTTCTTAATCCCTCAATAATAAATAAAATCCTTAGTAAAATAAATAGTCCTAAAACAATTAAATTTCCTAAATAAAATAGATATAAATTATAAACTTCCTAATTAAATTTCCCAATATAAAGGCCCTAATTTTATAATAAAAATAACTGCAAAACAAGACTGCGTCGCTAGAACTGGAACTTTTCACATTATAACAAGAATTCCATATGGGATCTATCATTCAATGTTCACATCAGGTTTAATCACAAAAGTAAATGGAACCCCAAAAACTTCAATAATGTTACATTTCAGCTTTCAAGCTAAGGATAGAAATCTTGCTCACAATTCTAGCAATGGCATAGTTTAACAAAACCTTATCCTCCTTCCACTCTCCAATTCTCATCCCATTTCATTTGACCACCCAAAAATATGCTAATTATCTTAGTTATAATCACAAAAAAATTAGTTTTATATCGCAAACAAAGCATAGGCTCACTAGAAATTCAAAAACTAATAATAATAAAAAAATGATAGCACGTAGAACAACTGAAGACTAAAGAACAAATCTCCATTGGTTTCATGAAAAATATTTTTTCTGGAAAATATTTTTTCATATTTTTTTACGTTTGAGATGCTCAAGAAAATTAATGAACACGGAAAATATTTTTCATTGAAAGGGAAAAATTAAACCGTTTTAAGGACAAGTAAGTCATCCTCAGCATTTTGATGATCTTACTAGTACCTCCATATATAAATTTATTAATATATATTTTATTTTTTAAATTAAAATTAAAGGGAAAATATTTTTCAATTATAAATTATTCTCCAAAAAAAAAGGGAGCCTAAATCTACAGCAACTCTCAATTTCCTTTCTAAACTTGTTTGTTTTTAAAAAGGCTGATGGCATCAAATTGATATTGTAAAGCTATTTCTAAGAAGTGGTTTCTCTCCATTAGAAGCAGAGTAAATTCTTAGTAATCTAAACGGAAAAAGATAGTTTAAAAACAAACAAACAAACAAACAAGAAGCAAACACCAGAGACATATATTTTAAAATTCCTTTATTTCATGGCCATAAAATAGTTTCCAACGGCTCATTTCCAACTTTATCCATAAGAACGAACTTCTTCTGTAGGATTTGATTGAAAGAAGTGTCAGCCTCTACACTTGTGCTAAGTTCATACAAAATTCTATTATGTATGGGAAAGTAAGCGTACCTTTAGCAGCTAAAGTATTGAGTCCCGATTGAGGCATTTTCTCGACTATCTGCGTATCCATCCATATTCAGAAGGACAAGACAGCAACGGCCGCGGAGAGAGTGAAAACAGAAGGAGCAGTGGGAGATCAAGTTTTGGAAAGGGACTTGTGTTGTATGCAATTAATTCGCATGATAGGTCCTTGATTTTGCATTTAATTACAGTTGCATCCTTCTTCTTGGGTTTATTCTATGCGAAATGGACCTGATGATATCCATCAATTCCTGGTTGAAGTAAAGGTGGTCTTTGGTGGCCCACCAATCGTTTGATGGAAGCCCTAGTCGAGACTCGGGAAAAGAAAATGAAGAAGAATGAGGCCCTAGACCTAAGCCCAAACAAGAAGGCTAAACGAGGAAGACACTATCTGGGCATTAAAGTCCTATGGCCTTTGAGATTCAAGAAAAATATAAATTCAAGCAAAAATTTAGAGAAAAACATGAAGTCTCTGAAATTTGAAAAGCAACACGAACCTAAGATGAGAAAAAGAAAAAAATATATATTTAATTTAAATTTAAAATATCATAAATGAATATGTCTAAAAATAAATAGAGAAAATATATTTAATTATAAAGTAAATTCATATGAAGTTATTCTTTTGTAATATAAAACATATAAACCATATCAACTTTTAAAATTGATCAATATCCTTTATTGTTTTTTTTAACTCGATATTTTCATATTTTTCTATTTCTTAAACCTAATTTCTTTTTTTTTTCTCTGTGGAAAATGATTTACGTCAATTGACTATCGATAAAAAAGAAAATGTTGTTATCCCTATTAAGAGTTTTAGATATATTTTGATCATCACTTATAATTTGTGTATAGTGAAAATATTTTCTCACATACAATCCAATCAATTTTCAGAATATGCAGACCTTTTTTGCATATTTATAATGACAATTCTCGGACAGTTATTGTATTGAAGAATTTAGTTTCTAATTATAAGGCGGACATTTTATTTTTTATGAAAACAAAAACTTTTAGTTCTCGTATGAAATTTTTTCATAATTATTTACATTTTGATAGTTGCTTCTCAGTCAATAGTCAATAGATAAGAATTGAGAGGAGATATTTCGTTAATGTGAAAGAGTCATGGGTTTGACTTTTCTTCAAATTTTATTTATTTGGTTGTTTCGGAAAATAATGTTCAATAGAGGTTTACTAGTTATTATGGGTTTCCGGAATCGCAACGATGACATCAATTTTGGAACCTTATTCGAATTTTATCTCATAAAAACTTTTTTCGTGGTTTTGTTCGGAAGACTTTAATGATTTATACTCGAGAGATGAGAAAGAAGGAGAAGTATTTTTACCAAATTATCTTATGCAGGGGTTTAGACACGCACTTAAGAAGCATTTTTGCCAAATTATCTTATCCAGGAATTTGATTTTGAATGGTTATAAATATTTATTGCACTCTAAAATTAATATTTCTGTTAAATGAATTCGTCGTAATATTATTCTAACTGCTCATATTTTGACTAAAAAATCTATCGGATATAATTGTCTCTCTATTTGAAATGATATCTTTTTTTATTTGATGAAATTTTATTAATATAATCAGTAATTTTGCTTTAAAAAAAATAATCAATATGGATTTAGTCTGTTGGTATGTGCATCTCAATAAAGAGATCTCAATTATACTCCCCAATCTTCATTTTAAATTTATAAAACTAAAATTTAATAATAGAAAATAAAATATTTTATGTGAAAATTTTTTTAAAAATTATTTTTTAAATATAAATTAACTTTCATAAATAAATAAAAGTTTAATTCCTAAATTTTAAGATTACTAATTGATGTCATTCCTGTATTTTAAAAATTAGACTATTAGTTCATTACTTTTGTTTCGATCATACATTTAGATTCTTTGTCTATTTTTTTTACTAATTAAAAATAATTTATAAATTAATCCTTGATTTTACAATTATTTATAATTTCATTTCAAATTTATAATTAATTATAATTTTATCATTCGTTATCATCTCTTCATCTCTCCAAAAGAGGGAAAAGAGGGAGAAGTAAAACCAATGAATGAAATTATAATAATTAAAAAAAAAATTAAGGGATGAAACTGTATAATTGTAATATTTAAGGGCTAAATACCATACAGCGTAATGAAGTAAAATTAATGAATTAAATAATCTATTTTTAGAACATAAGAGGCCAATTTTTTTCTTCTTTTCCAACTTACTCTCCCCTCTCCTTCCTCAAAATAAGCTTTATTTTAAAATTTGTAGATATAACTAGAGTTTAAGTTTTCACCGAAATACTTTTGATAAGGATGTAAATAAATAGAATATATATAAAAATTAAATTATTCGAATTTAAACTCTATTTATATTAATAATACTCAAATCTATATTAAATTATATTATTATTATCTAAATAAATTTTTCCCCGGTTTAGTCACATATATTTTAATTAATAATTTATATAAAAAATATTTTTCATTAATAGTTTTTATTAAAAAAATTTAATATTTTTAAAAAATATTTAAATTTTGATTTAAATAAAAAATATAATTTTTTTAATATTTATTATATAATATATATTTTTATATTAAATTAATTATTTATATAAATAAGTTCGTGTACAATGGACTTGAGTATTATTTTTTAAATTTGAATTTATCTTAAATTCAATTATAACTACTCAAATATGTTCTATTATGGATCGATCGGATGGAATGTCAAAAAATATTCAATCTATTGCCATCTCTGACTCTTAATGAACTTAAATATTTTTTTTTTTTATTTTATAGATCCCTAATTCAATGGCACGTTTAATAAAGTGAGATAAAATTAATTATTTATATAAATAAATTCATATACAAACTCGAGCATTATTTTTTAAATTTAAATTTATCTTAAATTCAATTATAACTATACAAATCAGTTTTATTAAGGATTGATCGGATCGGATGTCCAAAAATATTCAATCTGTTGCCATCTCCGAGTCTTAATAAATTTAAATATTTTTTCTTTATTTCATAGATTCCTAATTTAATGGCACGTTTGATGAAGTGAGACAAAATTTCTTAATAAGTTACAAATTAAAAAAAAAAAAAGCATAGACAAATGATTGTTGACATAAAGATTAATTTGTAAATTACCGAAAGAAAGAATATGAAATACATAATTACATATGTGCATCAAGCAAATCCATTAATTGTCTCCCAATATTCCTTCAAGGTTGATTGGAACAACAATGCAGAATTGCACAACATACAAGTCCCATTTGCTTATTCTACAACAAGGTTTATTTTATTCTATATTTTAAACATCTCGACAGGATTTCAGTACTCCCCATGTCATGATCAAGATGGGGGCGAGGAATTGGACAGCAGCGGAGACAGAAGTGAAGATTTTGGTCGCTTTGGGACAAATTTTCTAGCCCAGACATGCTTCCCATTGATGTTGAATTTTACTTTGTCCACTCCATTAAGAATCACATCAATAGTAGCTGCTGAGTAAAACACAATACGAGCAAAGAGTGCTTGCTCATTGAACTCCACTTCTTGCATGTGAAGAGACTCTATACAATCCCCATAAGTCCTGGTGAAGAATTCCTTCACTTCCCATTTATGCACAGGATAGCCCTTGGAGAAGGTGACAAACATGGTCCTGTCCTCTGGAGGGACATCATTAGACTCAGTTTGAGGAAGTCTAGGTTGGGTGGAGGAAGGTGGGATTTTCTGGGTGGTGGTCAGAAAGCTAATCTGGGCACAGTTTCTTTCAATGGCTTGTTGCATTATATCATATAATGCTCTGATACATACATCATTCATAAATTTTGCCATCCCTTGAGTTGCACACAGCCTATTGTCATGGAAATATTTGAGAGAAATTTCTTTCTCCATCAGAATTTGCATCAGAGGGATATCGCTATTCTGGCTAGCGAATTGATTATCGTTTACGCAGCTGATGCAAATGTTCGACTCATCTGCTACTTCATTTATCAGAATATAAGGTAAAGCAAGGATTTTTTTCACCATAATGGGGAAACCCATTCTCTCCAACCACAGCCATAAGGCCATTATTTGCATGGACTCCACAGGATCCCTCCATAGATTAATCACAAGTAGCCTGTAAACCTCTCTATCAATCGAATGAAACAGCTTGAATTGCTCATCTGAAACTGTTGAAGATGATGAAGAAGCCATTAGGCGATATTGCTGGGTGATGCTTTGTACAGACCACCAAAACCGCTGCTAAAATCAACACACAACCGTCACCATTACCATGCATGAAAGAAGACAAAAAAAAATAAATTCATTGCATATCCACATGATAGAAAAGACCATGATGAAAAAGAATCAGTGACATATACAGCAAAATCACATAAAAAATAACAGCAAGCAAGCAGAGAAATGAAGCATGAAGGTGACCATTAATTCTCAGAGGGAACGATGTAGTGTTTACCAGTGTGAAGCCTCCTCCCTCACCAACCACAAACAGTGAGGCTCTTCTGGTGACGCCATTATCATCCAGTGTAAGCCAATTTATAAACAAAGGCAGAGGTGCAAACAGAAACTGAAACAGACCCATAATTTTATTTCTATGAATGAGCTTATTTTATAATCAGAACTTTGTTGGAAACCCTAAGAGGGAAAATTTTTTATGGCAAGTTATATGAAATAGTAAATGAGTCTAAATCTTTATGGCTATGGCCAGCAGAGTTGGGTCGTTCATGGCTTTTTCCTCTTTCTGGGTATTGAATATCTGGCAATTAGAAAATTTTTACAAATGTCCAATGAGAATAGAGGGCATAGTAATTACTAGCTAACTGAAGATTCTCGATAATGTCAAACAGTCTTGGCTTATCTGTTTTGCTAATATATTTTTATTTTTATTTCCTTTTCCTGTACATCCCATATAAAACAAATTTATTCTTTTATTTATTTTAAATTACAATTTACCTATTAAAATATTTATTTTTTTAATAATATATTTTTATTTAATATATGTGGTAAAAAATAAAATTTTTGATTTTAAAATAATTTAATAATATGAATTTATTTAATTTTAATAATAAATTAAAAAAACTGGCTTAAAAATTAAAGAAATATGAGTTTCCTTTCTTGGGAATGATTATTTTAAATTTATTAAATTAATTTTTAAAATTATATATATAAAAAATAGCTTTAACGGTCACTCACCTATAAATTAAAAATAAAAAATAAAGTGACAGTTTCAACTGGTTTTGCTCTAATATACATATATTTAAAACTGTATACAGATATATTTATTTCATAAACAACACAATTATTATGATTAATAAACTTAATGAGTTTTTTCAACTTGACCTCAACAATTATAAGTTTCAATTAAATAATTATTATTGTATAAAGTAAATTCATTTAAAATTATTCTTTTGCAAGATATATGAATTATGTAAACTTTTGAAGTTGATTAAAATATATTTAATTTATATTTAAAATTATCATAAATAAATGCATTCACAATTGTAAGAAAAATTATTATTATTATAATTTTCCGTCCATAATATTTATTTGAAGTATGCTATGATCCACTATTAAATTATTATACTCAGTTATGAAAGTCTTTTCTATAAGATAAAAGATCCGAATATAGTACTCAAATTAATAAGTTATTAAAAGATGAGTGTAATAAATTTTTTCAACCTAAAATACGTGTATAAAAATGTATATCTTAATCTCTTTACTTTTATACTAGAATAAAATATAAAGTTACTAATTAAATCTCATAAAAATTCGATTGATATTAATTACTGGATAAAAAATTTCGCGATTATAAACATAACAAAAATTTCTTATATTATATTCATAATAACTTCTCGTAAATACTAAAAAGAGGCGGGTCTCAATAAAAAATTAAATATTAAAAAATCAATATTCTTTTTTATAAGTGAGATTTTTAAAACTACGTGTAAATTTATTAGACATTTGCTATATAGTCATATTTTATAGTAACAGTTCATAATCTACCTTGAACGATTATTATATTATATCATATATATAATTAAGAGACTCCATAATTTCATTATAATTTAATTGATTTGATCACTAATGAGGAAATATAGATAAATTTTAGTGAAATTAAATAAATAATATTTTATATATAAATTGCTATTCTGAATATTTTATAATATATGCTTTGCTCATATATATATAAAACCTAAAACTGTAGTTCAATTTTACTTAATTAAAAATACAATAAAATGAGTTTTTAAAATTAAAAGTTCTCTCACAAAATCTTCATTTTTGATAATCACTTATTTAAAGCATGGAAATTAAAGTATTAATGAAAAAAATGATAATAATTTAAAAGAAAAAGAAAAATAAAAGATAATTAAATAGTTGATTAAAAAATAATACTAATTGTAAAAGTAAATCTCTTCATATATGGTAGCACATGCACATTATGGAAAGTTGTTGACAAGACTATGCTACCTTTATGCTTTGTATAAAAATATTCTTAACATAATTTAAGACTGTCTGAGAATTTTTTTTTATTTATTGTTATTAAATTAAATATTCATATCAAAGTTTATGTAATAAAAATACTTGCATGAAGTTAAACATAAATATTTTATTTAATAATTATGCAACTTACTTTTTATATGAAGTTGAACGTTTTCAATTTAATTAAACAGTAAACTTGTCATTTAATTGCTGAATATATCTATAATCTACAATTTCATAATATATATATATATATAAATATGAGGATCCAGAGAAAATTAGCATTACTAAAAATACCTTTTTTTAGATATAAAAATTATAAATTTATTTTATTACTTTTATTAAAATTTTTAATTTACTTAGATAATGGTGGTACTATTTTATTTAAATTAAATTTATTAAAAACTTATATTAATATTTAACAAAAATTATTATGAACTACATAAAGTTTAAAAAGTTGTATTTTAAAAATCAATGGAAATTGATATTTTTAATGATGTATTTTACTAAATACTAAACGAAACTTTTTCTATCACTAAAATTTTAATGAAATTTTCTGTTGTTGAATAAAATAATATGTCGCAAATAATTTTGACGATTAACATTTTAAATAACTTGAATATATTAATTTTTATTTATAATAATTAAAATTTTAACATTATTAAAAAGAAACATTAAAATAGACAAGTTTTAATATTTTTTAAAAAAAATAAAACTTGACAAATAACTATCTTTTATTATATTAAAAATTAATTATAAATAAAATAATTGATAATAAAAATTAGTCATAGCTTTTAAATTATAAATATCTAAATTTAAAATTTAATATATTATGTAAAATAAAAAAATTTATTATATATATTATGATAATTTTTTAACTAATTTTGATTAGATATAATCATGAATACTTAAGCTCATAGCCATCAATGACTGCTTATAAAGAAATATAAACCATCCATGACTGCTTTGATTCAATAATAATAAACCATCCCTACAATTCACAGCCATGCTTATAAAGAAATGCACAGAAACAGAATCAGATGCAAGTAGAGCATATGACTTCAAAATACACTTTAGAAAAGAAGAGCACAAAATTCCCTAATAAGGCTAAGAAAACAAATACATCTAATGTAAACTTAACCACATATGGAACCAGATCAAACATCAAATTATAAATATATAATCTAATAGTTATTAAAACCATCCTCAAGTATCTACAACTCTTGGAAAAGTTATAATTAGATACAATGAAACATTCTAGTCATCTTCTAACAGTCATAGTAGACAAAACGTGGGAGACATAGCATCTGCGTGCAACTTCTTAAAATGCACATACATGGTATGCCTAAATCCGCAAGAACAAAAGGCGGAAGCAGAACCATCAACTCCCTACAAACTTCAACACTCTGAACTAGTGTTTCCAACTTCCAGACTCACAGTGGGAAGCCAACGAAAGCTAGATGTCGACATATATTGTCAATGTTGTCACAACAAATTGTTAAATTAGTTATTATGAGTTGCAGCAGGAGCAGCAGCAAACTGTATATCAGAAAGGGAGAATGAACGGCAATGGGAACTCCTTTGAGGTAGCGGAGAACATGATCCAACGTTGAGTGATGATTTTCCTTGCGGATGCAGGGGTGGAAGACAAGAAGGTGATGATGGCAATGGATGAGAATCCCCCCTTTTACTATTGTTTTTAGAGCAGTTTATGGTTGAACAAAGAGCTGACGTACTTCGATCAGAGTTTGCTAGTCTTTTTGATATCCCACTTGCATCATCTTTGGGAGGGTAATTGCAATTCTTATCCCCGAAATTGTTGCGAGCTAATAGATTCTTGCGCTTCCTGTTGTAGGGATTTTCCGGTTTTGCAAAATCTTTAATAGAAGAAGCAGAAGATACATCTGCGAAACTTGTGAACGACTTTGATCTGCCATGGTAGAACTTTGATATGCCTCTCCTGAAACATTCAGAAAAAGACAGTAAAGGCCAGATTAAAATCAGTGCAGTAGCAGGTTTGACAATGCTACATCAAACACACCTCTAGATCCAATTAAGCTTTTTGAGAAGGGGTGCCCATCTGCTTATATGTATTAATTGTCAAAGGCTCTATCTATTGCAAATGACAAATTGACAATGCTGGAGATTTTTTTTTTTGAAAGCAACAATGCTGGAGATTATATGCCGCAAAACGTCAACTTCTTTAACTAACTACCGTAAGCAACTCTCCTACCATAAGGAAAGTTTCATATGTTAAGGGCAGGCTACCTCCTGAGGCAATCTCTTACACAGTATGGAAGTCAATTACCAATGGCAAGAAATTGGTAATCAACCATTTATATTTACAATTGCTTCTCTGCATCAATCAAACAGTTATAATATAGCTTCTGGGTTCCATATCAGTACTAACAAAGACTCCCTTATGTTCCTAATTCCCCGGTTAGAAGTCAGATGCTAAAGTTTCTTCTGATTAAAGTAGAGGCTTGAACTTTGCAATCATGGGTTAAGACTCAAGGCCATCAGACCAGATTAATATCAAAACCAGACATAGCCATCATTGCATGATCCCTTTATTCCGAAACCACTTATGAATTGGGAGGTTGAGATATTTAAGGACACGAATCAGTTTTTTCAGGCTTCTCAATTCTAAGACGAAAAGATTCGGATAGAGTCCAATCTCATAACATCAAATGAAAATAGTAACGCATGCATAAACAAGATTATTGAAACCATAAGATTTTCTCAAACCCTATCAAGATTGAAAGAAATACCCATAAAAATTAACAGCACACAGAAACTTACTTGATAGGTAAAACCTCTTCTAAAGCATCCATGGTATCTAAAGGCCCCTTATACGAGCTCTGAACCTCCGAATTGTCAAAATCCTGGCCGGAATCCTCTCCATCCGACTGATCACTATTCCTCCCGATCGACGAAGAGCTAGAAGAATCATCCAAATCGTCCCGCCCTCTCTCCGCAGCCGGAAACCGGTGATCTTGTGAAAAAGCCCCCATAAAGGGCGGCATCCGATGGATAAATTCAGAAGGCTGGACGGAATCCCCAGAAGTCCGAAAGGCAATCGACATGAGAAGGGTATGGGAAGTATTAATCGGGGAGGGAAAGAACGAGCGGCATTGGTGAGATGATGGGATGCAAAGACGTAGACGGGTGAATTAAAATGGAGAAGAAGATAAGAAAGAGAAAGGGCAGGAGAATAAATTTAAAGGCTTATCCTGAATGGGAGGAAGTAAACAAGATTATCTATTTCCAGATATTTTTCCCTTTGTCTGTCAAATTCATTTTTATATTAAATTTAAATTAAGAAAAAAAAATCCACAGCATTATCTGTTGCCTCACCAATTTTTTCTTTTTTAATTTTATATATATACACACGATTCAGGAAGAAAACATCTAAAGAAGGGAAAAAATAATGAGAAGAGGAAACTAATCTTTATTTTAAATTAATTCTAATCTTTTTCAAGATATTATAATGATTTTTTTAAACGTTGTGGTTAATTATTATTTTATAAGATATAAAAATTGTAACTACCTATAAAATCCTGGCGATATATTTTTTTTTTCTTTTGCTTCGTTGTTTCATTGATTTAAAGAAAATTTACCAGCATTGATTGGCATTGTTGTTTTTGTTTTTGATATGGATTGAAAGGTTTATAATAAATCCATCTAATCATGACCCGTAATTAAAAAATGTTTTAACGAGAAGCTAGTTGATTTTGAAATTTGTCTTTCCGACAGGCTCATAGGTATCCTGAAAGGTTGCAGCCTACTTATAATCTAGTAACGCATCTATTGATGACGAGACGGTAGGAACGACCTATGAATCTTAAAACGTTGGAACATGCGACGACGGTTACTAATAATTTGTCTGATAGTATCTGAGCACGCTGCATTGTTTCAAGTGAAGAAATTTGATCCCCTTTATGTTGTGCTGGTTTGGAGTATGAAGCCTTTGGAAATATTTCTAATTTCATGTATTTCCACAATTTAGTACATACAATTCATAATCAGAAATCAAAAAAATAATACAATGACAGAGATTTAACTATATTTTTCTTGATAAAAACTAAATTTATCGATTTTAACTGAATTACAGCTTATTCTAATTTTTAATTTTATGCCTTATTCTAATTTGTAATGTTATGCAATTAACTTGACTGTCCTGACTGCGCAAAAGCATAACAAGTATGGTAGGAGATAAATAATAAAGACTAATCCTTGAAAATCCCACATCGATAGTAAAATGGCCGTGTGTGTAAAGCTTGTATAAGACCAAGAACTCGGCCAAAATTGTTGTGGTTTT
Organism: Manihot esculenta; assembly: GCF_001659605.2. Taxonomy (NCBI): domain Eukaryota; kingdom Viridiplantae; phylum Streptophyta; class Magnoliopsida; order Malpighiales; family Euphorbiaceae; genus Manihot; species Manihot esculenta. Next base: position 30,156,565 of record NC_035176.2, on the reverse strand, counting down.
AGTAATTGTCTTTGGCAGAGAACTAAAATCAAAGCCCACTGATGCTACTTCTCCATGGTTATTCATTCTTATAATAATTTCATGCAGTGAAAAAATGAGAGAATGCATCAAGCAAGATATGCAACCAGAATTGCTTCCTCGACTAGTTTCCTTAAGGTAACGTTATATACATTCAAACAATATCTACGCCCATAGTGCCGAGAAATGACAAGTTATGGTTAAAGTTCCAGGGCAACTAAGCTATGCGCTGCTAGCTTTATTCAGGTGACCCATTTGATTGATTTCTTGTTGAAAGCTTCCTTTGCAGTTCAAGATTTGACAAACGCTCAACCTCCAAAGCTCGCTCAAGCTTTAACACATCAAGTTGCATCAATTTATGAGGTTATGTTAGATTACATCAATGTCATTCATGACAATGTAATCCTAGAACAGGATGAATAACCATTAATAGATGGTACAAGGATTAAACAAGAAATTAGTACCTTGGCTGCTCTTGAGCTCCATTCCCCCAAAATAGCTCGCAGTCTTTCATTCTCTTCCACATACTGTTCCAACATTTCATCGATGAAATTATGAAAAGCTCAGCACAACAGCTAATTAGTAATTGTATTTCATAACACATGCATGTAATAGACAATCTTTGCTCAAAACATGTTGGGGGCGACATCAGGTTTCTTGCAACGCTAAACAACCACCATACCTGTATTCTACAACCATTAAGAGGTAGAGAGAGAACCAAAAAGCCTAAAGAAAATCCAAACAAAAAGCAAAATAACAGAAAAAGAGATGCAGAAGTAGAGCAGCAATCGAGAAAGTATTAGTTGTGTCCTCTTGGCAAAGCATCATTATTTAGCAGCGTTTGCTGATACAGCTAGGGTAATAAATAATATACATCATAAAATAACATAAAATAAAATAAAGGAGGAAAGAAAATTTTAAATTGAAAATATCAGTTGCATCTCTTGGAGATACCTGATTGTTTGTAGTGCGAACTCGCTGTATCTCAGAGTCCCTCTCAGCTATCAGAGACAGAGCAAGCCTTAGCTCAGTTTGCAGTTGATTCATCTGTAAAATAAATGAGCCCATCCCCATGCCAATTTAGTATTTTAGTGATCTTTCATAGAATGAAGTTTGAGAAGTCCAACTCACAAGGGAGGAGAACAATATATTTGACTAATCAGACAAACGGCTAGGCATTAGATAAATGCATAAATACAATTCACAATCAACAGCTACAAAGCAGAAGTGACAGAAACCAGCAAGAGCAGATCACCAAGGAAGATGAAGCAAATAAAAATTGACTGCCGCTGCATATGTGCGCATGTGAGCACACATGTCCAAGCAATGTGCAGACAAAACAAGTGCTACTCATAGATCACTTATTACCTCAGCAGAAAGTGTCCGTAATTCCTGTTCACGAGCTGCTAGCATGTGCGCAAGATCAACCTGGATAGAAGCAAGTAACCATTAGTTTAACCATTTATCACAGGACAACTCCACTTCTGTTCAAACAGAATGGATAAAGCTTTCAGGGAGTTTGTTAGATCTGTTTAAAAATATTCTAGGGCCAGCCACATAAATAACTTTGAGATTGGCAACTGTAGCTACGATTACTCGCATTTTTGTCAATTTCTAGTCACGCATAGTTCTAAACTTCTAATAAAAAAGAACTTAGCCAGGAGGATTGCTGCCTGCGGTGTGCTCCCATCATTAGTTCGCTCATATTTGCTTAGGCACTCTTGCAGACGAAGAATCTGCACAAACACATGTTTATGAGCATTAAGCAAGAAACAAGGAAAATTATTAAAAAAGTAAAAATATGCGAACAATCCATGACAGTTAAGAGTCGCTTATTGCCCACAGCATTTCAGTGACCAAATCAAAAGATTATCAAAGAAAAAAGAGTGGAGTGGGGTTGGGCAAGACACACAGAAACAACAAACTTAAAGATAAAGCAATACAATCATGAGTTAGTGGCCATATACCTCCTCACTCAAAAAATGAAGGTTCTCACGCTGATATTGAAGCAAAGCCATTTGCTGATCAGAAAGTCGACCACCATCATGATATCTGTTGCACAAAAGAGATCAGTGAATAATCACCATGTTTCAGGCATAGCACAATTATAGCAGTGAACCTCACATGACGCAACTGCCACCAGTACGATGCACAAAAAATGCTCACAGAGGATTATGCTTCATGCATAATACATACACATATATATCTTAATCTATTTCACCCCAACGCTTGAAAACATTGGTAAGGGGCTAGAAGGGAGAAGAATGTATAACTACCTCAAGCCTTCTAAAGAACTTGATTGTTGGAGTGGAGAATATAATGACTTCAATATATCAGGCTCAGAATCTAATGAATTGTACTGGTGCAAATAACCTGCAGACTCCAAGATAGACGCAAATAAATAAACAAGGGACAAATAGCAATAAATCATATCATGTCCAACACATTGATTTATGAGCTCAAATCAGGTAAACAGGTGAACTTGGTAGAATTCTAGATTTGGCAAGACAATAGTATCTTCAATAATATGTGCATTCACATAGAAGAAGAAAATTTGTCTTATGTTCTCAAGTTCTCATTTTATTAAATACTTGTGCAACGGATTTTGCTACTGGAAAGTGGAAAACACAAGCCAGATTTGAAATGGATGCTTCCCTTTGCACGACACACATTCTTCAAAAATCCAGAATTTTGAAGAGGCAATAGTAAGTTTTAGTAGCAGCAATTATCCACAAGAACAACCTATACTTGTTGCCTATGGAATAGGGCAGAACTTAAAATATTTATCATTGGATTGGAATGGAGAAAATCTCATTTTAACTACCCTATAAGCTTAGATAATTGTCAGGTCCACTGCAACAAATGAGGTAGTGAAAACATCTTAAAGTATCCAAATCAACTCACCAATATAGACGCTCATAAAGGATACAGCACATATTGCTTCAGTCAACACAATAATCCTGCAGATTTCATTACATAAGCTAAGGAATTGCCATAAATATACAGTTTGAAAAGCCAATTAGACCCCAATGTTTCATTCTTAACCTACTACAAAAGCAGAAGCAGGACGCAGACAAGAAATGCAAATATAACAATGAGGAAAAAGAGCCCTCCAATATGGGAATGTGTCTTTACTACACAACACTTGATGCTTAAATACAGGTGATACATGTACCTGAGTAATGCTGCGATCGAAAGAAAGCTGATTTGCGGTTTCCACACTGTGACGAGCAACATTGCAGCAGTTCCTATAATTTATCTAAATTATTCAATAAAATGATCAAAGTAGTAACTTCAAAGAGATAGAAGGGAATTTCTGTAAATTAAATATTTGCATTTTGTATGTGAAATATAACAAGTTATGGTGCAAAAAGCCAACTCTAACTATACTAAGTTAATCTGTTAAAGCATGATATTTTAAAAATAAGTTTAAAAAAAAGTACCTATAAGAATACATAATTTTCAAACACTTATATCAAAACTTTAAGTGTGCTCTCCAACCAACCATTCTTTCCTAACAAAACAGACTTAGTAGCCCACAGAAGGTAAACATATAGTTTGAGTGTGTATGCGTGAGAGAGAGAGAGAGAGAGAGAGAGAGAGAGAGAGTACTTACCATAGGCAGTAATGGCAAATGGTAAGCGAACAATATGCTTCAATTTCTGGCTGAAACTATAATAACCCTGCAAAATGAATGAGCATGTAATGGTTTCTGCACCAGATAAAAGGCAAATTAATGAACCACATGACTTTACATCCTGATAGCACTACACTTAAATAGAAACACCAAAGCATGGTGCTATAGTAGCCTAACTTTTTTGGCTATTTCTTCAATCCCTCCAAAAGTGTTCCATTCAGATCCAACACATCTGACAAACTTTTTTTACCAATATAATCTGAATCTTCAACTAGAGAGAGAAAGAGAGACAGAGATTGCCAAACAAGTGCAGATAACTGATTTTTGGACGGACAAACTAGCTGCACATCATAAAACTTGCTAAACTAGCATTTTACTACTTCTCAATTAAGCATACCTGTAAGCGAATTTTCTGGACTTGTGAAACAAAATATTGTTGGCAGATGCCTGGAAGATTGAAATAAACGTATTACATTTGCAGCACACTTGCCCATCACAAAGCTATGGTAGATGAAACCTACCACTTGAAGATGAATGATACTGTGCAAGACACATTGGAGGGACTAAATAATGAAAGAAGAAAACAAGTAATAGAAACCAGAAGTAAACCAGTTGCCAAAACTAAATTGCAGTATGTCTCAAGCCAGTAAAATATGTTCTGAAAATGAGGATTCCATGTGAGCAAAGTGATTTACCAAATAGTACAATAGCAAGAATAATATAATTGAGGATGCAGATAGCACAACTAGACATCATAATTTCCAGCATCAACATAGACAGTTTAATTCTCAAGTCTAAGGTGTAATTAGCACAGAAAGTTTCAAAGTTTAAAGAGAAATAAAATACAAATGTTCAGTAATTAACATCCTACATAGTCAGATTTCCACCTTTCAATAAGCAACTGTAATCAAGCCCAACAAAAATGATACAGTACCATATAGTAATTAAAAACATGAAAAATGATTGCTCTGATCTGGCGGCAAAAACCGGCAATAATTCAGACATTGCAATGGCAGTACAATGATCCTGTGAAATTTTCTAAAAGCAGGAAATGGAAAGAAAGGCATTCAAAGGCTCCAGTAAAGCAGACCTGTGACTATTAGAAGAGCAACATCGCAACTACAAAGCAACGAGGGGACCAATCTGTGATGAAATACAAAGGGAGCAATGGCACCCAAAACAGCATAACCCGCCTAAAATTGAAAAACAATCAGAGCTTTTTTAAAAGACACGGAAAATAAAGAAAATTTTGAAACAAAAGTAATCCCAAATTCCATAATCATGAAATGAAGCTTAAATGTAATAAATTTGAACTTGCCAGTATAAAACAGTAGACAACAGCGCCAACAACACTCCTGCGCTTCCGATGACCACATAAGGGAGCCTCATGAAGTATATCGAGGAACCTGCAAAGGCACGAAAGGGCAAAGCAATCAGAATTCAAAAGAAGGAAATTGAAAGTAAATGTGGGCATTTGAATAAGTGAAAACTTACATAGTGTTTTCTTCAGGAGATGCGGAGGGTGAATTGCCATGTCTGTGCATGGACATCTTCTCTCTTTCTTGGTATTCTAGGGTTTTTGTAGATATTTGTTTCAACAAGAATCGAGTTAGGGTTTCAGATCATGGTTTAGATTTTGCCTGCCATTCCATTGCGCAATTTCGTGATATCCTTTGTTGCAGAATCAGTCAACTGATGAACTCAACTGACGATGATTATCGGCTCCATCAGTGGGTTGGAGATTTGTTGGATCGGGCCTCGCACATTATGTGAGAATTACTATTAAATTTCGGAATTTTCAGAAAATTCATTCTTTTATTTTTATAATTTTTAAACTCGACTATCATTTCATTAGTAAAATAAAATTCTTTAAAAGTTGCATTAGTTTATTTTAAAAAATTAATATTCATTTTAATGGATTTAGATATTTTATTTTACTTTGTTTTGTTATAACATTAAAAGATTCAGTTTGTTTAATATTTATAATTTTATAAATACCAACAAGTTCTCTTTTTTTTTTCCTTACTTTTTAAATTGGTTATCAATGAGAATTCTCATCGATAATGAATTATCCAATTCTCTTCTTATATTTTCTCCTTTTTAGGCTCTTCATTTTGTGTTCTTTTTTATCTTACTGAATTTAATATCATTATTATGACTAAAGTGTAATCTTATTTAAAAAATTTAATAAATAAAGAGTTAATAATAATAATTATAATAATAATAATAATATTTTTATTATTAATAGTGTATTAAAATATGAATAAATGTTTGGAAAATAAAATTTACAATAAGATTAAAATTTAATGTAATTGATTTGTATTTTAATTATATAATTGATTTTTGTGTGTTAGGACTAAAAATAATAAAACAAACGAATGTATCCTTCGAAAAAACAAAAAAACAATCGAATGTGCGTGGGGTAGCTTCTCCTTTAATTAGGGAGGAGAGCCCATAGAGCTATCATATATGAAAATGGATAGATTTTTCTATCACAAATTAACTACAAACAAACAGTATGCTTATGTGAGTTATATAAAACTAAAAATTTCTATTAAAATTGCTAAAATTTTAATTTTTTATTTGGATTATAAAAAGAATTAATTTATACCGATTAATATTTTAATAAATTTATAAAAATATTTTAATCAATTTACAAATTCATCTTTTCATCTATTATTACTGTTATTGACAGTAGCACGTAGATTATAAGTACATTACCTAATTCACTCCACACCTTAGCAAATAAGATTTTCGATTTCAACACTAAACGAGAAAAGAGATTTGTAAATTGCTGGGGGAGAATTCCCCAAATATCGATATGAATAAAATATATTTAACTGAATTGAGGAAAATAGAACCCATGCTAATGTAAGTGAGGAAGTAATAATCGCTGATATAAAAGTACATGCAAAAAATGTTCACTGATATAAAGTCTTCATGACATTATTGAAATTCTGAATTTACACTATATCTGTCTGGCATACATTATCCAGGGTCTTATTTTACATAAAGCCAACACAATTATCTTCACACAATGACTTTTCACCTCACATATCTTCACTTCATGACCTACTCAAACACGATTTATACCACACATTACTTACCCAATGGCTCCCTTTTTCTGCACAGTTGTATTAAGCTACAATGGGGTATGATGCACACGTTGCAACACCTACATTAAGATCATCACAATCAGGATGAGCTGACTCAAATCCAAGACAATAATTAAGAGACAAGATATGGTAAAATTGATGTGTAATTTTCACTGGATGACAGCCAGGAGGACAGGGGAAATGTAATTCCCATAGGATTTCAGTATTTCCAGTTAAAATATAAAGTTATATTCTGTTCAAGAGATTTTCATTGGGTTTCACATAGTCACATTAGAGGGATTGGACACTTACCACACATGTTTTTCCCCAATTCCATCTTAAAATAGCCATTATCGCCCCAATTCTCACCCCAAGAGTTCTTAATTATCCAATGTGGAATATCATCTTCGACCCCGTACCCAACTGCAAGAACAGCATGGTTCACATCCTGCAATAGAATTTGGAGACTGTTAGAAAAGAACTAATGCATCATTGGAAGGATATGCGCATTTGACCACCATTGAGAAAAAAAAAGGGGAAAAAAAACAAGATAACCAATGTGATTAATGGTTAACAAGCAAGCATCTCAACACGTACATGTTGCCATGAAAAGCACACGAACTAATTATAATATTAGAGGTTTAACCTTCAATCAGATAAACATGGATGTATATCTTGTGGATACCCTCTATAAAATTTGAGCACAAACTAGGTATTGTACATTTACCCAATTATTTTTGTCGGAATTAAAATTTCATTCTGAAATAAATATATAAACAGAAGAACTCACCTGGGAAGTTCTGCCACAAACATCACTGGTATAAACTCCACTCTTGTAAAAACGGAAACCACTGACAACCTGAAAAGCCACGCTCACAGGACGGACAAAGGCAACAGCATGCTTCAATTCATCTTCAGCACCCTGCAAGTAAAATCAACAATAAGAAATCTATAATGGACCTAAAGTTAAATGTTTTTATCAAAATAAAAACTTAAGGCCACGAGGATACTTCAGAGCAAATTGTATGATAATTAGATCAGTTTTTAAGCCACACAATGGTGACACTGCCTATTAAGCATAATTAAAATAACCAACCTAAACGCATTCCACTCACACTCAATGAGTTTTTCCTCCACGTCCTACACTTGAGATGAACATAAATATTTAGAACTGTACAAGCAACTTACAAGGGTAATGTTGACGGAATCGAGCACCTGGACACCAACATTTTCCGATGAGAATTTGCATATACCATCTTTTCCAGTGTAGGGATATGCTTCCTCAGATTCAAGACCACCGTTGTATTTGATGTACTCAAAGGCTTGAGATGGCAATCCACCATGGCAGCCAAAGTTATTAAAAGCACCAGCACAATCCACAAGCTGCTGCTCCGACAAAGAGATTCCGTTTCCAAAAGCCTGATGATAGGCTGCCTCAAGAGCTCCAGTAGTGCTACAAATGAGGAGATGTTTAGAAACACGGTAGCATAATTAAACACCATTTTCTTGACAAGTTGCAGTCCTAACCTGAAAGTCCAGCAAGAACCACAACTGCCTTGATTCTTAACCGGGCTGACTATGCCTTCTTTTCTCCAGTCTTTCTATACCCACAGCATCGGGACACAAACATTAGACTACAGATTTACAAGAGCAGATTGATGCATATCAAGTATCTGTTAAAGAAGTGATATTCCTATGCATAAGTAGGAGGATTTAACCACCATGTTTTAAGCAGATAAATTTATTTACAGTCTCTTAAATTCAGTATTATAGCTCATCAATTGTAGCATAAAGCAGTTATTTTCTTAACCCTACGTTTGGGAAAGGCGAAAGAGAGGGTAAGAGAAGGAGAGATAAGTTAAAGTTGAGGTGAGATACCTTTTCTTCGCTGTTTTCTTAGGTAGACTCAATCTCTAACACGGCATCCATACATCAAATCAATTAAATTACTTATAGCAATATAATTATAAACAAACATGCGATTCAAGTTTCAACTATCTTTTCATATTTGCATAGTTATCAGTAACTATGTAATTTAATCTTTATTTCTTTTATCATTATAGATGATGTGGAGTAATTAATTGGATGAATCTATGAATGACACGATAAAATGAGTTCAGCTAAGAATCTGAGTGGCAAAAAGACAAGGGAGGAGAAAAGTGGGAGAAAGCCAATCAATTGTTCCACCAAAATGAAACAAACCGACTTTAAGGAGAAAGTGAGGAGAATTACAATTTTTCAAATGAATTTACTGGTTTGCCCTTCTACTGAATAACAAATTGAATTCAAATTTACAATGTAAGTAGTAAAAATGATAATTCAACTGTTTCCAGCCAGAATTAGAGAAAGTAACAATTATCCACCCTCACTTTCTATCGCCCTAATTTTTCTTCCCATCACTCTCCTTCCTTTCCCCAAATGAAGGGGAATTGTTGTTGCTACATATCACAAAGAGACGATGGCAACGGTGAAGTCATTATATAACTTGAAAACATCTGAGCTGTTACAGTATTATTACAAAATGGAGGAGGAAACTGGGGAACCAGATGCAATTTTGGCTAATAGGTCCATATTATCTAAGGATAAATTATTTTTTTCATTTTTAAGTTATATATATACATTCAAATTAATCTATATACCTTGATCCTTGAAACCACCCTATTTATTTTCTGTTTAGTTGAATAGAGTAAAAATATAGAACAAAATCATTGAGTTTCAAAAACAAGCAACTTAAATTTAACAATACAAAATAGAGTTAGATTTATAAAAATCAGGGATTATAGATATTAATTTCGATATAATTGAAAAATTAATTTAAAAGGTAATTAAATACCAAAATAAAACTAGTTCTTCTCTCGAAAACAGAGAAACTGAAAATTATCATCTAAACGGTTATGAGTTTCAAAAGGGTAGGTACCGTCTCAGGTAGGACAGCGTCAGTGAGCTTGTGATTGCCTTTTGTGGTGGCAGAGCAGTTCTGAGCAGCTCCTAATCTGTGTTTTTGGAATTCTTGCCAGGTCCAATCGGAAAAAACTATGAAATCAAATAAACTAAGTCAACATGAAATAGTCGATAGCACCGGCTGAACTCTTTATAGTTCTTCAGCATAGTTGGACGGTCAAAGTACTAAATTAAAAAACAGTAAAAGGCTGTTAGCTGCCAGAATTTTGCATTTCTAGTATTAGATCCAATCTGACCATTAACAGCAAGAGTGTATGGTAAGCCTTTCTTATTTGTGGATCTAATCAAATCCAAATTCTCCGAGAAAATCGCGAACCTCAGCTTCATCTCCTCCTCGGTCTCATACCTCTTACCATGCCTACAAATTTCCAAGTTTAAAACAATTACAGAACTCCACTTCCAGTTTCAGATGAAAAAAAAAAATCCAAAGCCGTGTGGAGATCGATCGGATACCTGTGAGCAAAACGGGCGAAGGAAAGAGCGCGGCGAGTGTGGCCGATGACTTTGACGACGGAAGCTTCGAAGTCGCGGAGACGGTCGGACACAAGTCTGATAGGATTAGAGTCATCGAACGCTGATCCTGCAGCGGCGATGCAGAAGAGCAGAAGCAGGATCGAAGAGACCAAAGTAACGCGAGCCATACCTCAGGCTAGCTCGCTAAGTATAGGGAAGCTGGGGAAGACTTGGGTGAGTAAGGGGCTGGGGAGAGATGTGATGTCCAATTATAGCAAGGGATTTTTGTGGGGGCATGACCTGATGCTTGAGACTGGTAACTTTTGGAGCAGATGTGGACCCGAGATGTCAGCGATGATCTTAGCGGGTAGGGTACGTGAATGATATGCGAACTCATCCCACGATTAAAATTTATTTATAATATAAAAAATCTGAATCTATTTAATTTTAATTAATATCTAATAATTAAATAAAATGTGCAAATTATATTTATTTAATATGCAATATATATAAAAAGTGCAGATATTTTTATAAAAAGTGTAGATATTTTTATAAAAAGTGTAGATATTTTTATTCTAAACATGGTTATTTACTCGAGCACGTTTTAATAAAGTTATCCATTCTCACAAAAATTTAATTTACGAACATCTATATTTAATTAAAAAAATTATTCAAAAGGTCTTATATATATAAAAGTTATATATTATAAAATTTACATAAATTCATTCTAATTAATAATTATAATAAAATTATTATGTGTAAAATAATTATATGATAAAATAGGATGAGAATCACATATAATTTTTATTTGCTGTCTATTTGTTCTGTAGAAAATATTTTTTAAAAAAATATTTTTTAAATTTTTTAATATTTAAAACACTCAAAAACTAAAAAAATAATTAAAAAATTAATATTATTTTTCATACTTATAAAAATTTTATAAAAAATTAAAGGTTTTTGTTTCTTATTTTTCTTTTTGTTGTTTCATTTGTTTTGGAGGGTGAGTTCTTATTTTTCTTGTGGTGATTTGATTGTTATTTATTTCGTTTGGTACGTTTTTTTGGAAGTGTGAGGATTGGTGCCATATAAGTGCCGGAACTTCTTCAGCTCCTTCGGCCGGCTCCATAGATATAATAGACTGAAAATACCATGAACCAAACTTCTTCCTTTCAACTTCTTTCCGATATGGGATACCTTTGATCCACCCGTATAGGAGGCACGAGTACTAGGGTTATTTTTCCCACAGACGATGCCATTTGATGACGTTGAGTCGTCTGGATCCTGAGTTCACACCAGTGAATATTGTTCGCTTTGACTCAAGACCGCACGGTTTTGCTTAAAACGTGTCCACTGGGTTTCAAGGATAGAGATTTATAAGGCTTTCTTCCTTTCAACCTCTTTCCGATGTGGGATACCTTTAATCTCTGCTTTTATTTGCTTCTTTCGATCCAATCTGATTTGTGTCTGTGAATATATTCTTGGGTTGCTTGTTGGCTTCGTTGTTGGTGTTTATGTTGTAGGCTAATCGGTGTGTCGTTGGTGCAGAGGTTCCTGCGGTGGCTTTGGTGAACAATGCACCCGGCAGATGTGCAATGGAGTCGGTGCATCTCGGCGGTTCCTTCGATTCTGGATGGGTTGCAGTTAGCAGTGAACAGTGTGTGCAAAGATCTTGAGTTGTGTTCATTTGCTGGTTGGGTTGGTTTTGGTTATTATGGGTTGAGCTCCTTCCTCATTTCAGTTATGGGCCGGACTCTGTTGGTCTTTTACTGGTTAATTTGCTATTAGTGCCTCTACCTGTACTGTTGCCCGTTTGGACTTTTCAAATGCAATGATGAACTTGCAGGATAAAAACAAAATTCCAGAAAAAGACAAATTTCAATTCAGAATTAAATTTATTCGATAATACAGATACTACAATAGTTAATTAATCATTATTTAAATAATTATTGCTAATAAAAAAATTAATTATTAGTATCACTGAAGACAGCCTAAAAGTTGTATAATTTGTTAAAAAACAAAAAATACATGTCCGTATCTATTTGGATGAAGCTCCAATTTTCCAGATAAAAATTGCCTGGCCGGTGTTTGGCGGGCATCGGTATGGTGACGTGGATAGCACAATCAACAAACAAAAAAAAATTAATAAATACCCAGCACGGGTTATGAGAAGATAAAAAGGAAAGGGATTTCATTTGCATGCCATGTCGTCCACAATGGCCGAGAGGGACTGTGATATTTCTATTATAGGGATTCAATTTCGAGCAGAAATAAATTAAAAAATAAAAATAAATTGAATACATGTTTTTTTAAATTAAAATTAAATTACACCGAAATTTTTAAAAAATCACATCGATTTAATAGAAAATCAATTAGTTCTAAGTTCCAGTCGTTCTCTATCTCCAATATAAATGACAAAGAAATTTTTCTCAAATTCCTGGATTCACACGTTACCCCAAAAAGAAAAACGATTTAAGTTTTAACATAATTCAAATAAAATTTAAAAAATACCATATTTGATAGACAAAACTAAAACATTATAACTCTTAAAAGATTCAATTTTTCTGTTAAACATAGTTTATTTTATAAATTAAGAAAAAATGAGTTTTTGCATTTTAAGTAAGAAAAATATAAAAGAATTGCTTTCAACAAGAAAACGTGGCAGAAATTGGATAAAGTAGTAATTTTATTTTAATCGTGAAATTTGCAATTATCAAAACAATTTTGAAAAGAAGCATAAAATTTAGAGACTTTTAAGCAACAAATTTCAAGAAATAGCTACAAAAAAATTACCAACGATTCATATAAATTATTTTGAATATTTGAATAAATTTGTTTATTAATTATTATTGATATTCATATTTATAGTTAAAAATTTTAATTTTAAATAAAAAATATTTCAAAATCATAATATTTTTTTAAATTAATTTTAATAAAATTTAGATTAACTTATATTACATGTTGTATGTTACATTTTTACTATATATGTAGTTTGATTAATTGAAATTAAATTTTAGTTAAAATATTAAAATTTTAATTTAATGAAATTTTAAAATTATATAATTAAAATTTTCATATTTAAATAATAATTTTAATGAAATATTTTAAATAATTAGAAGTTTAAGCTTAATAAATTTAAATTAATTAAATTACTTATATAATAAAAATAATTACACATAATATATTATATAATTAATTTAAATTTAATTAAAATTAATTTTAAAAAAATATTATAATTATAATAAATTTAAAAATTAAAATATTAAAATTATAAATTTTAATTATAAATATAAAAACTCATAAAATTAAATTATTTTTAGATCAATGATCTAAAATAAAATAGAAAAGGAAGTAATTTGAGGCGTGTATTACTATACTATTTCAGATGACGTAGATGGTGAGGTGGCCTGCCCGCTTGTGGTTGTAACGGACTCAACTCCAACCCGAACCCGAACCCGGTTTTCCTTTTCTTGCAGTATTGTATATCAACTTTCAGCATCTCCCAAATTTGTCGCTGTTTTTTTTCTCCGAAAAATTATTATTATTATTATATATGAAAATTTTATATAAATATATTTATCGGACAAAAGATTTTTTATAACGTAAGATGATAAATTTCAATAGCCCTTAAAAGAACAAGCATAGCCAACCCTCATCGTCTAGCCATGAGAGAAAATACAAAGTAGAACTTGATTCCAGCAACCCAATGACCTCAAGATACTCAGCATCAAGCTTCAGTTTTTATTAGAGTAATTTGCAATCTAATTTGTAACATTTAGCAAAAATTTATAATTTAATTTTGATATTTTGAGATATAAAAAATGAAATTTTCAATATGAATGTAAGTTTAAATAAGAGGAAAACGTTTTTTCCCTTTTAATTTTTTTTTATCCGCTAATTACGTTTAACGATTTTTTTACTACAGTACTATGTATGTCTATAACTCCGGTCCGTATGTACGAATGTGTTAGACCTCATCTCCACATCAAGCGTTTATTTAATTTTCGGCATGCATGCAGGCAGAACTGCAAGTGATTGGACATATTATTATTTCTCACATCACATCACCAGACTGAATTATTTTTCACTGAATCTGGACTTACGGTCCACTCGACCTGCTCCGCGTATCTAAATCAAGACTTGAAATATTGGATCAGTCCGCTAAAAGAGTTTCATGGGATTTGATTCAGCGTTATTTTTTTAAATTCGGTCTCGTCCAGTATAAATAAGATTTGGCGGTCATAAATTTATTTTTTTTAATAATAATCCTGTTAAATTTACTGTCAATAATAAATTAAAATTTTAATTTTAATTATAAATATTAAAATTAACATAAAATAATATATTTGAAATGAATGAATATATATCCAGGTGATTACTTCCACAACACTTGATCTCGCTCCAGGTAATAGGGATTTATTTTATAATCGAAATTAAGTATAAAAATATTTAATTAATTAACAGAGTAATGCATATGAATACATGATGACATGATGCTGACACTCCAAACACAAGCAATCAAAAAACAAAATCTGATGGAAGATAAAGATGGACTTTTAAAATGTCTTCAAATCGTGTAGTCTTCCTTTGTATAACACGCTTTTTAGAATGTTCTGTGCGTACACACTAGATTTACTTGGCCAACTATTTCACACCTTAAGATACTTAAATTAATAATACTACTACCTTTACCCAATAAAAATACTCCGTCCCATTCTTTAATGCGTGTACTGCACCTTAGACTACCACTTCTCCATAAGCCAATCAATTCCTTGCTACAGTATCCAGTTCGGGCCAGTCTTCGGTAGTTGAACTGAAGCCATTTTTAAGATCACGTGTATAATGCCACCCTCGATTACGAGTTAAACCAATAATTGCTTTCTACAATTTAATTTTTTTATTTTTAATACCAAAAAAATTATTAAAGAAAAAATTATTTACTCCTAAAATTGATAATTAATTATGAGAGAAAAACAGGCATGAAAATGATAAAATGTCAAAACAATTATGAGTCGTCGATCATTTTTGTATTTGCCTATGACTTTTTCTCCTTAAATACCTAATTAATTTCATCATAGCTTAGCACTTGCTAATTAATTTCTTTGATAAATTAAAGAAAAGGGAATATATTTTTCTTAATTAGATAATTCTTTTTAATTATAAATAAATAAATATATATTTTTCATGATTTGGTTGTTTGGTGAAACTCCATAGAAAAGGTAAAGTGGTTGTAGTTTGATTGAATTGTTGATCCCTATTCCTTGACCATTAGAAACAAAAAAATTATTAAAATTATTAACAATAATAGCCAATCCAACTGCTATCTTGGACCCATTTATTTTTATGAAAAATAAATTTAAAATTATTTTATCTAATTTTTAATTAAATTAACTCTAATTACTATATCATCGTTCGTTATTTTTCTAAAAATATGAATGCACGGCTTCCCATTTTCTTAATACAAATATTATTATTATTATTATTATTATTATTAAGGGCGGATCCAGTCCAAGAAGGACTTTCGTGTTGACCGCCGGGATTGTTATTTTACTATTGAGAAAATGTCAATAACGCCCATTGACTTTTTATTTAGTTAGAAGGGACGTGGACAAGATGGGACCCATTTACCTACTTCTTCACTGACAAAATTACCCCTCGGAAACTTCTATCCGTTCTTTGATTTTGGGATGATTTTTAAATACATGCATGTATACTATGGGCAAGATAAAACATGATCTTAAGGTGACCCCTCAACCGCCAATCTCATGGCCCCACTTACCATTTTAGTTGGTCAACTGCATGGGCGGTTCCCAACCATCGATTCCCTCCTCCAATAGAAAAAGTCGATACACCGTGCGGCTGTGATCAGATTATTAGCTAATGTTCATGCATTGCAGGGTAGTTGTGTCCCTTGCTGATCGTGCATATTAATCCCTAGAAGATTTTGAGCTATTGCAACCACACCAACTTTTTATTTTATTATTATTATTTTCTTTTTTTAAAAATCCACGTAGTCATCATTTAAATAGAATAGTAGGTTAAATATTTACAAAATCACTATAAATTTATAAATTATTTATTTAATTACATTTTAAAATTAAAAACTTCAAAATTATGAAAATAATTTAAAATTATTAAATTAAAGTTCAATATAAATTCTTAAATTCAACTTACATATTAAAATGTTAACAATGTTGATTATAAAATAAAATCTGAAATAATAAAAGAGAAGTAAATTCAGCTATCACTATCAAATGCTTGAAAATAGTTTCCAATTGGTTGACATATTACAAAAAGAGCCTTAAAAAAAATTAGATTCCTTGATGAACGTTCCAATAAAAACAAAGATTAGTCAAATTTTGTTAATTGGAGAGCAATCCCACTATCCTGTAGATAGAATTTGGTTTCATATGAAAGCTTCCAGAGGTGAAAGGAAGTGATGTTTCTTTGCCTTTATCAAAATTTTTCTAGTTATCAGGCAAAAGTCAAGAAGGGTTAGCCATGTCATTTTCCTCTAACCAACTGAGCAGACTTAGGACTCAAAATCCATTAATCAAAGATATACAGAGTATTATTAAGTATTTATATTAAAATAACATAAATTATTATTTTTTTAATTAGAAATTTTGAATTTAAATTATATATATATATTAAATAACCCTTTACTTTTAAATTTAGATTAATTGAGTCAGTAAATTTTTGAATATGGAACTGTTTATATAATGGAAGGGCATCTAAAAATAATAATAATAAAAAAAAATGACACATGACACGTTCAAGAAAAAAATCAAAGGGTATGGTAGAAAGGAGTTGGAAACCTCTTTCTCCACGTCCGCGTTTGGAGAGCTGTTGGCGATTTGAATATTATTTAGCCTTCCCTTTTAAAAGCTTGTCTACCCTTCTCCTCATTTGCATCAAATCTTCTCTTCTTCTTCTTCTTCTAAATCCATCTCTCTCTCTCTCTCATTAATAAATTGATTTTCTTAGTTTTCGTTCCAAGAAACCGATTAATATTCAAGTTTCCAGAATCATTCATCAACAGCGATGACTGTGGAGAAGGGTACATGGATATCTATGATTTCCAGTTGTTTCAAGCCACATGAGAAAGAGAAACGAGCATCGTCTAAACCCAAAAAGGAGGTTACTAAACAAGCTTCATTTCAGAGACTTTCGCTGTCTGATTTGAGCAATCCAAGTTCACTCTCCGAGGATCTATCAATTTCTCTTGCTGGCTCAAACCTTCACGTTTTTACGCTTGCTGAGCTCAAGGTCATCACGCAGGGCTTCTCTTCAAGCAACTTTATCGGTGAAGGAGGATTTGGACCAGTGCACAAGGGTTTCATTGATGACAAGCTCAGACCTGGCTTGAAGGCTCAGCCTGTGGCCGTCAAGCTTTTGGACTTGGATGGTTTACAAGGTCATAGGGAGTGGTTGGTGAGCACCTTGATTGCACGATTCAATAATTATTATGCTTCACGTTGTGGGAATTCAATAGTAGCTTCCACTTTCTGGTTTTGATCAACTTGCTAATCTATTTTAATATATCTTTGTGGCAGACGGAAGTGATCTTTCTTGGGCAGCTGAGGCATCCGCATCTGGTTAAGTTGATTGGCTATTGTTGTGAAGAAGAACACAGGCTTCTGGTTTATGAATATATGCCACGAGGCAGCTTAGAGAATCAGCTGTTTAGAAGTATATATGCTAATCTCTTTACATATTTAAAGTTATATGATACAATTAGCGAACTATTAATTAAGATTAATGTACTAAACCACGATATTTTCTCGATTTTCAGGATATTCTGCATCGCTACCTTGGTCGACGAGAATGAAAATTGCCCTTGGAGCTGCAAAGGGTCTCGCCTTCCTCCATGAATCACAGAAACCTGTGATATATAGAGATTTCAAAGCCTCGAACATCTTGTTAGACTCGGTAATTAAGCATCTCTCTTGATAATTAATGCTAAACATAATTAATCTTCTTAATTAATTAGCGTTTGACTAATTATACTATGTTTTCGTTCATGTCTACAGGATTATACGCCTAAACTTTCAGATTTTGGGCTAGCAAAGGATGGTCCTGAAGGATCTGAGACTCATGTTTCCACCCGAGTCATGGGAACTCAAGGCTACGCTGCTCCTGAATATATCATGACAGGTAACTTAAACCAACCTACAATTCAAATTTAATTCACAATTGTACTTAGAATTTTGAAAAACTAACATGAGATTGATTAATTTCAGGTCATTTGACGTCAATGAGCGATGTATATAGCTTTGGAGTAGTACTCCTGGAGCTTCTTACAGGGAGAAGGTCTGTGGACAAGAGCCGTCCACAAAGAGAACAAAAGCTGGTAGAATGGGCGAGACCCATTTTGAATGATCCTCGAAAACTTGGGAGGATAATGGACCCAAGACTCGAAGGTCAGTACTCGGAAACAGGGGCTCGAAAAGCAGCTGCACTGGCTTATCAATGCATGAGCCACAGACCAAAACAAAGACCAACCATGAGCACTGTTGTGAAGATCCTAGAACCTCTAAAAGATTTCGAAGATATTCCCATTGGACCCTTTGTGTACACAGTTCCAACGGAAACTGAAAAACCTAAAGAAGATGAACCCAAGAAAGATGTGAAGAAGGACGACGGACATCACCGCCGCAAGCATCCACTCCACCATGGCCACCGGAGGCATCACCACAGATCAACTAGGTCACCAACCATTCATTCAGAAACTGCTCTAAGCCAAAATCAAAGAAATGTGTTGAACAGTCCCCTGCATCCAAAAGCCAAGGGAGCATAGAGATCAGCATAAACTGTAATTAAATTAATCACACACCGTAAATACACAATTTTTTTTTTGTTTCCTTGTGATTATCCTTGAATTAGCATACTGTGACGGCAAAAGCACAAACACCGGTCGTTTTACTTGGATTTGTTCTTTGTTTTTTAAATATTTTGACTGTATCTCTGCTGAGGTGAGCAATTAGGTAGAGAGGAGTTGCAACTTGTTCTTGTGACTTGTTCAAGAATTTACAGGTTATACAAAAATGATTACATTAATGTAATTAAGAACAGATTTTTCAACCAAGTTAAACATACAGCTAATATTTTTGAAAGTAGAATTAATTTGTATTAATTAATTTTCCACTCAGCAGCCCTCACATGACTTGTTTGATTTTGGTTCCTAATCTTCTTACAATGTAAAAGATCAGATTTTTTTTCCACATATACCATCAAATCTGTTCTCTGTCCCTTTCTCCTCCGTGTCATAATTGAAAAATTAAGTGAATTGATCAACTCAGCAACTGACAGTGTTTGAGCTGCAAGCCTGGCATGTCTTTATATTTTGCTAATTATTCTTGTGAAATTAATTCTACCAACATAATTATTCTTAATTGATTAATGATTATCACCTCTCTCCTATTTCAATGGCCTTTTAAAAATTTTCAGATAGATTAAGAAAGTAATTGAATAAATTTATTTATATATTAAAATATAAGACCTAAACTAACGATCCAATTAATATTGAAAGAATAATACAGATTTTTTTTTCTATTACACTTGAATTTTAAGTATAAAATATTTTTAAAATTTAGTGATGGATTTTTCTAGCAAAAATTCATATTATTTAGTTAATTAATATCAGATATTTAGTGATTTAAATAAAAAAAATCTATTTGTAAATGAGAATTTGCTATTTATTCTTGAGAAAGGAATGGTTGCGGGTGACATCAGCATATCACCGCGTAACATTAGAAGACGCCAACTAGATATATATGAGTCGGCAAACAAGCTCTATACGTAGTGCATAAACCAGATTCTTGATTATAACACCAGAAAACAACTCTGCCATGATTGTTTCTATAACTTCTTTTTTAATATATATATTTTTTATTTATTTTAATAAATTTTTTATATTCACAAAAAAAAAATTATATTACTGGTAAAACTGAGATCGGAAGTGATAAAATAGAGTAAACCAAATAAAATTAATAAAAAAAAAAACAAATTAATAGCAATCATAAAAAAAAAAAATTAATGTGGTTTTGCTCACTCGTTCTATTTTTGCTTTTTTATTCAATTATTTTATTGATATTTTTTCCAAATTTTTTCACATAAGATTTACAAATCTTAAATTGGGTTTGTGATTTTAATCTGATTTAAGGTGCAGAAAGGTTTATTTTTGTTTAATTTTTTTGGATTAATTAATTTCTAATGAAATAATCTTGTTTTATATTAAAGAGGTAAAGATGTAGGTCTACTGTGTAATGGTGGACCCTCATGTAGTGTAATAATAAAATAATCATGATTTCTTATATGTAGATTACAAGTAATTTCCAAGAATATCATTGAGTTATTCTTTTATTCAAGGAAACCATAGAAAAGAAGAAGAACAGAAAATTTTAAGATATGTTTTTAATGAAAATATAATTTGAAATTAATTTAGAGGAATTTATACTGAGATTAAATCCAAATTTTCTTATTTCAAATTTTTGGGTAAAATGGAATTTAATTCAATAATTAGAATCAAATGCAAACTCTTGAATTGAAACCTTTCCACCCAAGCATGAATTGACACAAAACTCCTTTTAATGGCTTGACGGCAAACCCACCGGCTCCACCACAACCAAAAAGAAGAAAAAGAAACCACCGGCAGCTAGCAAGCCCCTCCCGGCTCCCAGAACCAACACTCAAGAAATCGGGAGAAGGGCTTAACTTTCAACAAAGACATATGTGAGCCCATTCATTCTATAAGCCCAATCCAATATTCATAAGCATTGGGTTCCACATGCTAAAGTGGGAGTGCGATTCCGTCCCGACACAATTCTCACCATCACAATCTCATTTAGCTCTGCCTAATACTTGACAAATTTAAAATTTTCCATAGAAAATAAAATAATTTCTTTTTTATTATTTAATTTTAATAATATATTAAGAAAATTACACCTGATTAATGATAAGTATTCATGAACTACAATAGCAACTCTGATTATTTACCTGTAGCAGCCTGTGTGTGCAGTTGGCTGTTGGTAGCCATTGACGTTAAGCTTTTGCTTAGGTATTTTGGAAGCAATAGCACCGACTGAAGAGAAACCTCCCCATGTGCTACATCACAAGCAAACAAATTTTCAAGAGCTTGATATTATCAGAATGGGAACTTTCTTTTCATTTCTTCTGACCCCTCTTTTTTCCAACTTTCACTCACTCCTTTCCAGAATGCTGCACACTTTTTGAGGGGCATCATTTTGTTGTTTAAGCTTATACCGGCCTCGCACATTCACCCTTAGACTCACTACATATTAAAAAGAAAAAATAGTTATAAATAAACTCAATTTTAAAAAAAAATATTAAAATATTTTTAATATTTTAATAAACAAATTTTATTTTTATATCAATTTATTTTATATAAAAAAAATATGAATTGTATTAGACATTGTACATGTGAAATCCAACCATCCTTATATTTTTTAAAACTTATAATATTATCATAAAAAAAATCTAAAGAAAGAATGGTCTTGTATTAATTAATGGTAGGAAAATAAATTGAAATATATAACAGGAGCATAAATGTAATTACAGCAAACAACAGACTTCACTCCTTAGATTTCACGTTTTCTCTTCAACATAGAGAGTTATTTTCTCTTCTCCATTTATTTTTCCTTATATCCAAACAAGAAAAAGTGAGATTCTGAATGAGTGTAAATAAATGGCCTAGGCTGCTACTTCCTCAATATACATCTTACGCACATTGCTTCGTTATCCTTAAATTAATTTTACTAGATGGTGTAATTATGATTTTTTATTATTTCAAACTATTATAAATTCAATCTAAATTTAATAATTATTAAGATGTAACCTAAATTTAAATAATTATGGTACATATTTTTTAATGAAAAATTAGAAATTGAAATAATAAAATCTAAAATTTTTTATATTTACTCATATACACTTACCATCTTTTTGTTCATTTGAAGGTTTGTCTCTCCCCATATATAGATATTTTTTTTATTAATAGCGATTCGATTGTGAAGATTTTTTTTAGTTGTCTTTATTTTTTCTTATTCTTAATTGCTATTATTTGAATTGTATACTTTGACCTTTTTGATTTGGAGTATTTTTCCGTTGATTTTTGAATTATTGTTCTTGCAAGCGAGATAATGCATGTTTGTCAACCTCACGGATGTGTATTTGCTCATTTCCTTAAAGGGGTTCTTCTACCGTAATCCAGATGAAAATGAGATGGTGTGATTGAGGATGAGATCCTCTCTTTTAGGACGGATCTCCCTCTATATTCTTAATTTGATTATATGTATTTGTTTGGATCTCTGCCTCCTCTTCTGCTCGATCTGAAAAGATAGAATTGGTGGATTGAGTTCCTTCCTCCTTTTGTGTCTAATGAGATTCATATGGCCTTCATCATAATTTTAAGGTTTCTGCTCGATTGGGTTATTTTTACCAGCATGCTTATCGAATTCTCTTTGAGCAGTAACGACTGATTTTCCTTTTCTTCCTTCAATTATATCGATTTGAATTATAAAATGGATCTAGAATACTAGGACTTTATCTTGAACTTTTATTATTAGTCATAGTATCCCTTGTATTAATTTCCTTGACATGGGCTTATATGTTTATTTTGATCATGTTTTTTGGTACAAGTCTAGAGCCTTAATATGCGTTGTACTGTTTCTACCTTCTAACGAAATTTCTTTTATTTTCACAAAAAAAAATTCACCATGAAAATAAACAAGTATGAATATTCTGATAAAAATAAAATAAATATATAAAAAAAACAATTTCGCCATAGTGACATCACCTTTTTGTGAAAATTTTGTTTTCTTTTCCATTTCTTAAGGATAAAGACGGGAGAGATTTTCATGGTAAAAGACAAAGCTTGTGAGTGTGATATTGGAACTCTCACAAACACAGTAGTACTGCTTTCTCTGCAACATTATTTCCGAGCTTCTATCTTATATGAATAATTTCAACAACTTCATTGCCATTCTTTTATTCACATATAAATAATTATTCAAACACTCTCATAATACTGTAGGGTGGAAAGCTACACTCACTCATTCAAGCGTGGGACACAAACCCATCAATTATGTCACAATTCAAGGTGGCCACTGCACTGCACTCTTTGCTTCTGCTTTTTCACAGAAAAAAAAAAAAACCAATTAAAATATACAAAAGGACTTTGTTAAATATTGAATCAAATGCCTTTAATTTGGTCACTAATGCCATTAAAAATTAGGGTGCTCGCAATCAGTCGGTTCCGAACCGAACTGAATCGAAAAAATTGAAAATTAAATTGTAAAAATATTAAAAACCGAAAAAATCGATTATAAAAATATAATCAAACCAAATCGAACCGATAAAAATATGTTCGGTTCGATTTGATTCAAACCGAAATCTGTAATTTTTTTTAAATTTTCTGCTTTTAATTTCAATAGAATAATTTAATAAATATTTCACATAAATTTACCAATAAATATTATTTGAATATATAATGATAGTATTTAAAAATTCATAAAAATTTATGTAAAATTTAAAAATATATATAAAATTAATAAAAGTATATATAAAATCGGTTTTTCGATTTTTCAGTTATTTAATACATTTAAACTGAACCGAGTTGAAAACTGAATAAATTGAAAAATATTAATCGAACCGAACTGAAAATTTCGATTAACCGAACCATTAAATCAAAATTGATCGATTCGATTCGATTTTTTGATTCAAACCGATTTATGCTCTCACCTACTTCCAACAACGGGTCATTTGCCATAAATAATAGCGCGGTCGATCGATTAAAATGAGTGATTCAGTATTTTTTTTAATTATTATTATAAATAAAATAAATATTTATTAAAAATATTTATTTTTTAATAGATTAACTTGATATTAATAAAATTTAAGTTTAATTTAATAAATTAAAGATACCTAACTTTCTAAGAAAATAAAAATTAAAAAAGTTGGACCATGGGGATATCTTCCAAATAATGCTTTACACTGTATCCCTTTCGAGGTGGCTATTGCCAAATCATAATTATTCATCCACCATCATTAAGTTTCCATTAAAGCTTTTTTTGGCACTATTATTACCAAGTAAAGAAGTAATAAACTTGAAGAGTATGATATCTTTTCTGCTTTAATCCAAAGGGTTTTTGTTTTTTCATGGGTCGTTGATGTAGTTTTAGAGCTAACCATGACATCATGAAGCATCAAATATAAGTTTTTGGGGAGAATTATTATTAGGTTATTGAATTTTTTAAAAATTTATTAGTTCATTTTTATTTTAATATTACTTAATTATAAATATTTTAAAAAATTTAAATTTTTTTAAAAAATTTACTATTTAATCTCTAAATATTGTCATTATTAACAAATCAGTCCCTACATTAAAACGTCCTTATCTTTTATTTCTGTCAACGAAATAATTTTTCTATTATTTTTTCCGTTAAAAATAGATAAAAGATAAGAGATAAAAGATTTTTAAAATTTAATTTTATTCTCAAATAAAATCTCTTATTAGAGAAGAACCTTAACTTCATCCTCCTTAAAGAAGAATTAAAGAATAATAAGAAGAGCAATGAAGAATTGTTAAAGAAGTAGGAGGAGAAGGGAGAAAAAAATGGATAATTTAATCTTTTGTTATATTTTTAACAGTAAAAATAAATGAAAATACTATTTTATTAATGGAAAAAAAAATATAAAAACGATTTAATAGATTTTTAAAAATATAAAAATTGACTTGTTAATAATGGTAATATTGGGGGATTAAATTGTAAATTTTTTAATTTTTAATTTTATAAAATTAATAGCACAAACTAATGAATTTAAAAAAAATGAGAGATTTTCAAAAAAAAAAAAAGAGAGATTTAAATAATAAGTCTCTCTAAATTTTAACCAATTGTAAAATGAGTTTAGCAATTATTATATATATATATTATTTAATGGTTATTAAACATATCTTCATATGAGTTAAAGCTTCTAATAATCTTATTTTATTTGGGATAAAAGTTGAATAGTTCTCGAAATTTGGAGCCTCACCTGTACAAATTTTCGAATAAATTATTGTAGGTAAACCTTCTTGGATCTATTAAATTATGGTGAATTACATTTCAATTTTGCAATTTTATGTCAAATAGAGCTATCAAATTCATCGGAATTAAAAGACTGTTTAGAACTTTTTAGTTGAAACGCAGAGTACATTCGGCTTAATATTATATAATCATGGTAGCAGAGGATTGAGTTGCTACATTAACATATACTATTGAGGTATCCCTTATCACCGCAAAATCTGATAAAATATCTCATGCAATTCACATTATAAAATATCTTAATTTTAATTATATAAAAAATAACCCAAATTTGAAGCGATAATAATTAGATGCATGTTATGAGATTAAATAACAATAATTTATAAGAATATGATGGAGAAATAAGAGTCAAGATTTGGTAAGAGGGAGGTTGGAAATAATAAATGAAGACATGCAGCTGGCAGTTCAACAAGGACCTTCAATTGCTGAAAATGAAAAAAAGAAGACGCCTGATTTTTATATATATATATAAAAAAAAGAGCCAACCTTTCACAATTGATTTGAAGGCAGCAGCCCTCTATGTTGCCCCGATTGCCGGCATTATCTGCGGAGCGTATATGCTGCATTTTCACTCCTCCCACCCAATTTCTCTCTATACAATTAATCAATTTGAAAGTATTTTATATAAGATATTTTAATTTTTTTTAAATAAAATAAAATAAAATAAAATAAAATGATACTAATTAATTTATATATTATTATAATTTAAAAAAATAAATAATAATTTTTTTAAAAAGGAAAGATACATAAAATTATAAGGAGTAATATATATATATATATAATGAGATGAAACGGTAACGCATTGGGAATCAAAAAAAAAAAAAAAAAGAGCAAAATGATAAGAGAGCAGTGTATATAGGTAGCCGCAGCAGCGTAGTCAAGAAAAAAGGAAGCGGTCATAAAAAAAGTAGCCGTTACCTTTGGATTGGACCACTCTCCATTTTGCACTCTTACTGCGACAACTGGATCCGCTCTTTCTTTTTTTATTTTTCTCTCTTTCCCGTAAATACCCTTCTCTTTTCTTCCTTATTTCCATTCTACCCACCCCTTTCATTTTATATTAGGTCCAGTCCACCCTCTTACTAATATTAATTTTTGTATATTCCATGCAAAATATTTAATATGAAAATTTTAAAATTAAAATTAATTACTTTACTAAAACTTACGTCAAATATTTAAAATTTTTCTATTAAATATTACTTTTTTCATTGCAACAAAAATAAATAATAATTTTAAAATAATAAAAAATAAACAAAAATTATAAAATATAAAGAATATAATATTAAAAAATAAATAAATTAGTTCATAATATAAAAAATTAGTTATTGATAAAGGATAGAAAATTTTTGATTCAAAAAAAAATGATAGAAAATTGAGCGAAACATCTTTAAATTTAATTTAATGCACTTCATGTTGAGATTAAGTTATGAAATGAATAAATAAATTAATTTTATTATGCATGGATTTATATATTAGTTTTTAAAATTTATAAAAATTCAATAGCTGCATTAAAAAAATATATAAATATTAATATACAATCCAACCATATCTTATTTGGAGAAATTTATTATTTAATTTTTAGATATTAATATTATTAATAATTTAAATCTCTATATTTTTATAAATTTATTAAAATATTTTTATTTTTTTTCTGTTAATAAAATAGTCCTTTTATTCTATTATTTATTTTTAGAGATAAAATTTTTAAAATATAATTTTATTCTCTAATAAAATTTTTTATTTAGTTTATGAGTATTATTATTATTAATAAGTCAGTTTTTATATTTTAAATATCTATTAAAATTTTAAATTTATTAAAGTATTATTATCTTTTTCTTTCGTCAATAGAATAGTTTTTTTAAAAAACAAAGATGAAAATAAAAAATAAAAAGAAAAGGTGAAAAGTCTAGAAAAAAAAGGACGAGTAATCAAAAGAAGAAAAAAATGTAATTTAATATTTTATTATGTAAAAATAAATAAATAAATTATTTTATTAATAGAAAGAAAAAATAATAATATTTTAATAAATTTTTAAAAATATAACTTATTAATAACCATAATACTCATAAATTAAATAGTAAAATTCTTTTTTATTTATAATTTAATCATTTAATTTATAACAATAATATAATTACTCATACTCAAAATAAAGTAATTTTTCTTTTTCTAATCTATTCGGATGAAAAATAACTCTCAAAATAAAGTAATTTCTATTTTTTCAATCTAATTCGGATGGAAACTTTTCAGATCATCACAAGTTATGCATAATAAAATATATTAAAAATTCAATCTACACAATCAACACTCTTAAATTAAATCTCCACCGCCTTATCCAATAACTATGATCTGCACTGCACAAAGCCCTTTTCTATTATAATAGGATAATTAACTATTAGGCGTGTGAAGGTGTGTAGCCACTAATTGTGCTTAGGAATTGTTATTTTTTTATTAAAAAATATATATAAATAAAAGTAAATTTATATTCTGGGAAATTTGAGTATTTATCAAAGTTATTTTTATAGAAAGACAGAGAAAATGAAGTCCTTCAATCATGAGCAATCCCAACAAAAGTAAAAAAAAACAAGGATAAGAATTGAAATGTAGGCATAAATAGAGAAGAAAAATCTGAGGTGGTTGCTGTGGGTGGGGCCATAAACCTGCGTGTGTCCAGCTATTCATGGTGTCCAATCTACATGTGAATACACAAAGCTCAAACATGAAGACAACAAAGCATTGAGTAGCTTTTGTAACTCTTCTTCATAAACAAACAATTTCCATTACCCTTGTTGTCTTTTCTTTTTCCTTTTTTTTTTTTTCAATTTGCAACTCTTAAAAAAATTACAATAAATTGTACTTTTGTTGATAGATTGAATGAATGTGACTCTAAATGCCTTGCCAATTAGACTAAGCGATTGGGCTTTAAGAGATAGAGTAGAGAGCACATGTCATTATAAAAGAGAAAATGAAAGTGAAAATGCAAATTTGGCTGGCTTCCACTTGTTATTTTGCATTTTAATTTGGTTGTTCAACGCAAATTATGCTGTTTTTATGATTTCTCAATTTCGGCTTTACAGCCTTTTGAGGGACCCAACCCTCTGCTATGCTTGTCTCTTTCCTTGTCTAATCTTACCCTACCAAAAGCTACCCCAACCCAATCACATTTCTTTTACCCTTTCTTTTTTAACTGTGTAACTTGCTTTTACTGCCATAATTAAAAAAAAAAAACTATGATAAATATTTTTATTATTTTTTATGAAACTTTTGATGATATGTGTTTTTAGTATTTTTAATATTGTCTGACCAGATAAGTTTTCAATATTATTTTAAGAGTGATTATTGAGGTGGCAGAAATACTGTTTCTTGGTGAATGGCTTTCCAGTAATAAAAGGAAAAAGGAAGCCCAGTTTTGAAAATGGATTATTTTTTTAAACCCCGCGAGGGTCCGTCTTCTTTTTTCCTTCTAATACTCCTGACAGTCGCAGCTTTGAGCTTGGGTTTTGTGTGAGCCTTCTTCTCTATTTAACCATAATCACTCACTCTCTCACTTTCATTTCTTTCCAAATCACAGCCATGGCCTCCTCCATGGCCTGCTTTTTTCTCCTTTCTTTCCTTCTAGCCCTCTCCTTCTCCGCCACTGCCAAGCAAACCTACTTGGTTCACATGAAACACAGCGCCAAGCCTCAGTCCTTCGCCACCCACCATGACTGGTACAGTTCTAGCCTTCAATCCATCACTTCCACCTCCGAATCCCTACTTTACACCTACTCCACCGCATTTCCTGGATTTGCTGCCTCCCTTGACCCCGAGGAAGTCGAATCCCTTAGGAAATCTGAAGCTGTTCTTGATGTCTATGAAGACACCGTTTATTCACTTCACACTACTCGTACCCCTGAATTTCTTGGTCTCAACGCTGATTTGGGTCTGTTTGATGGGCATACCACTTTGGATATTGATCAAGCTTCTCATGATGTTATCATTGGGGTGCTTGATACTGGGGTCTGGCCCGAGTCCAGGAGTTTCGATGATACGGGTATGCCGGAAATCCCAACTCGGTGGAAGGGTGAGTGTGAGTCTGGTGCAGATTTCAGTGCTAAGCTTTGCAACAAGAAGTTGATTGGAGCTCGTTATTTTTCAAAGGGCTACCATATGGCATCTGGGGGTAGTTACTTGAGGAAGCCTAAAGAGATCGAGTCTCCTCGCGACCAAGACGGGCATGGAACTCACACCGCCAGTACAGCCGCTGGTTCTCAAGTGGCTAATGCTAGTTTACTAGGCTACGCCAGTGGCACTGCCCGTGGAATGGCCACGCACGCACGTGTGGCGGGTTATAAGGTGTGTTGGAGTACTGGTTGTTTCGGATCTGACATCCTCGCAGGCATGGATCGAGCCATTGCAGATGGTGTTGACGTGCTCTCGCTTTCTCTCGGTGGTGGATCCGTTCCGTATTATCGCGACACCATTGCCATAGGAGCTTTTGCTGCAATGGAGAGGGGAATTTTTGTTTCTTGCTCCGCCGGTAACAGCGGACCAAATAAGGCGACTTTGGCTAATGTGGCTCCTTGGATCACGACCGTCGGAGCCGGAACACTGGACAGGGATTTTCCAGCTTACGCTGTGTTGGGTGACAATAACCGGATCACTGGCGTTTCGCTTTACAGTGGAACGGGAATGGGAAATAAACCGGTGGGATTGATTTACAACAAGGGACACAGTTCAAGCAATTTGTGCTTGCCCGGTTCGCTCGAACCAGCATTGGTTCGTGGGAAAGTGGTGGTTTGCGATCGAGGAATAAATGCGCGAGTAGAGAAGGGTGCGGTTGTCCGCGACGCTGGTGGGATTGGGATGATACTGGCAAACACCGAGGCGAGCGGTGAGGAATTGGTGGCGGACAGCCATTTATTACCAGCGGTGGCAGTGGGGAGGAAGGCGGGCGATATAATTAGGGAGTACGTTAAGAACAATGCAAATCCAACTGCTTTGTTGAGTTTCGGTGGGACCGTTTTGAACGTGCGGCCGTCACCGGTGGTTGCGGCGTTCAGCTCTAGAGGTCCTAATCTAGTGACACCGCAAATATTGAAGCCTGATCTGATTGGGCCTGGAGTCAACATCTTAGCTGCATGGTCAGAGGGTGTAGGACCCACTGGATTGGAGAAGGACACCAGGAAGACTCAATTCAACATCATTTCGGGTAATTATTTCCCCAACGGTCATTTTTATACCAGATAGATTTCTGTTATCGTTAGGTTGAGCATGCGAAATTTGCTGCGTTTTGAGTTGATTTCAAAATCTCTGCAGGAACATCAATGTCTTGCCCACACATTAGCGGAGTAGCAGCATTGCTTAAGGCTGCGCACCCAAGGTGGAGCCCAAGCGCAATCAAGTCAGCCCTCATGACCACCGCCTATATGGTTGACAACACCAATTCTCCTCTGCGGGATGCTGGGAGTGTCACTGGTGCACTGTCTAATCCCTGGGCTCATGGCTCTGGCCATGTCGACCCACACAGAGCCCTCTCTCCGGGACTCGTCTATGATATCTCAACTGACGAGTACGTAGCATTCTTGTGCTCGCTTGGTTACTCCATTGACCATGTTCAAGCCATTGGCAAGCGCCCTAACATTACTTGTTCGAGGAAATTTAGCGACCCAGGTCAGCTCAACTACCCATCATTCTCGGTGGTGTTTGCGGGCAAAAGGGTTGTGAGGTATACCCGAGAATTGACCAATGTTGGGGAGGCAGGGTCTATATATGAAGTGGCTGTGACTGCTCCACCTGCGGTGGCGGTGAAAGTGAATCCCACTAAACTTGTGTTCAGAAATGTAGGAGATAAACTTAGATACACAGTGACCTTCGTGGCAAAGAAGGGTGCAAACCAGGCTGCTAGATATGAATTCGGTTCAATAGAATGGAGAAATGTTCAACACCAAGTGAAAAGCCCAGTTTCATTTGCTTGGACGCAGTTGTAAGCTCTTATTTTAACTTGTTAGTTTGTTCAAAGTGGGTTTTCGCTTGTTGGGCCTTTTGCACTGACTATGCTCAAGAAAATGAGCTGCAAAGTGGCCTACATCCCTGAGAGAAAACTAGAGTTTGGACATGTTTCAATGGTTTTTGGCGTTTTGCCTTTAGAAATAGACACCCGAAGGTGAGGTTTACTTTTATTGTGTGCTTCCAAAACTAATGTAATAGAATGGCATACAATTATCAATGTAATGGTCTTTAGCATTTGCTTTTGAAATGCAAAACAAGCCAGTGGAATTGAATTATTGCCCAGATTCCTATATATATAATAGAATAAAGCTGAGTTTCCAATTGAACAGTAACATGAAATTGATTTGATGAAAGTGGAAATGCTGTATTACCCTTCCTGTGCCCAAGGATGTTTAGTACAGAGATTTTTTTTTTTGTCTTTATATGTTTCTATGCAGATGTGGGCCAACCATCTCTCCATTTACAATCTTGCCCATATCTTGAACTAGGGAGGTATACTTTTGTTCTTCAATTTTATTTCATCAGTTAATGAATGTTATAAATTCCTGATATTGCTTTTGCGCGTCCAATTTCCTTCAAGCTTAGGTTGATTGCACTGAAGCTATCAAACTTGATAAGAAGGTAATTTCTTACTGTAAAAAATCTATTTGGTTATGCAATTGCTTGATGCTAATTATTTGATAACATATCTGTTGGCTGTTTGATCAAGCATAAATTAGCCGCATTTTTATTATCTTTTCTATTACTTATTTACACATTTTTTAGTTTAATTTATGATTTTTATCTTGTTTTTATAGAAAAGGAAGAAATTGGAAAATTGGAGAAAAAGTGCAGAAAATTGACAGAAAAGTGATTGGGTCAGTGATTTGCCCAATGATCTGCCCAGATCAAGCTGAAGCAGAAACCTGGAGGCAACAGGCAGAAGTGATATGGGCAGTGATTTGCCCAGGACACTCGAAGACACTGGCCAAGTCACTGGCCAAGTCACTCCCAGAAGACAGAGAGAACTGACTCGCAGAAACGTGATCGGATCTGTGATTTGCCCAATCACTTGAAGAAACTGGTCAAATCACCGGGCAAATCACTTTCACAACAGAAACTGACAGCAGAGCGGGAATTTGGGCAGAAAACAGAAATCCGAATTTTCAGAAGTCAAATCCAACTCAATCACTATCAATACAAATCCAAGAGCCACAAAAAGAACTTCTCATCCAAGGAATTTCAATTGCAATTAAATTCAACATCAAAAGAGGAGTCAAATACCAAATCAAAAAGGAATTTTGAAACCCTAGATGGATGGAAATCTGCAGCTATAAAAGGAGAGCCTCCAAACCAGCAAGCCATCGTGGGATCAGCAACTCAACTCGCCAGAAACTCTCCAGCATCTTCATTTTTCTTTTCTTTTCATCTTTTTGTGTATTTAGTCCACCATGAGTGGCTAAACTCCTTCTTTTCTAGTTGAAGTTGGTGAATTTCAGATTTTGTGATGAATTGAGAGATTTAATACTCCATTGTTGAACTCTTGTTTATTTCAATATTTATGCAATCTGATCTTTTCCATAATTATTACTTTGCTTTTAGAATCAATAAGAGCCCATTGCTTTTAAATTGCTTAAGTGATAAATTGATTGAATGATTTAGGTCCGTAATTGCTTAAATTGTTTAAACTCACATTTAATCAAATTGCATGATCTAAACTTGACCACGCGGTTGGCAAGGTTAAAATTAGGTTTCTCTAAGTCTTAATGCAGTTAACAGTTGTTCGATGCTATAATGCCCAAAGGACGTTCCTTGGCAACTTGTTAACTAGTGTTTGATTAGCGAACGTTTCCTAATCAACCTAGAACTAAGGAGGAATTTGGATTGTGAGAAGCGTCTTCCACATCCAAAACTAATTTATTGGAATAAATAGTAGAGTTAAAGAATCAATGATCAATTCTAAACAATCTGAAGTAAGATCCATACTTCAACTAGAAGTTTTTCTCTTATTGATTTACTCATCTTTAAATTATTGCTTTCTTTTGCTATTTAGTTTTAATTCATCAACTCAAACCCCCCTCTTTTAATTATTTGTTATTTTCTCATCTTGGTTATTATTAGGAAGATCTTTAGTGTCAATTCCCTGTGGTTCGACCCTATTGCCACTATCTACAAGTTTATTGTTGATTGTTTAATAGGTTTATTTTTTACGGCTTCGACAACCGCCTATCACTGTTAGAGCCCTCAACAACAAAAGCGGTTGTTGACCACTCATGTGGTAAAGGTGTGTTTTAGATCTATTGTGTTTTAGCTTGACGTATTATTTTTCCTTCCTTTTCTTCTACACGCAGACAGGTTAATGTTTCAGTGGTGATCTTATTCTCTCTTGAAACTTCCTGTATATGCTGATGTCTTTCAGTTTGATGCAGGATAGAGTTTTGATTCTTCTTTATTGTTTGATGCCAGTGTGGAAACGACGAGTTACGTTTTCTGGGCCTATAACTCTTGGAATGCTCTTCGGTGCTTCTTCTCTAAAGACCCAGTTTCTCAAAAATCTACAGAATCAAAGAGCTCTACTCTCTCCGCCTGGTGTTCTTCAGATGTCGATCCTTGGTCTATATGTGATGCTTGTATTTTCTGCTCCTCCTTCATTATAAGCTGGTAATATTTTCTTCATATATTTGAGCTATATCTCGCCCTCCTTAGTATCTGAATTTTATGATAAATCTAAATTGACAAATAACTGAGCTTAGCAACACACACTGAAATACTTGAGTTTACATGCTATTAATTTGATTTTTTTACTAAATTTTTGTTAATATTCTCAATGACATTGTATTCTTTACGCCTTGAGAAGTTTTTGATCTCAGGAAGCTTCTACCCATGTGAGATTAAGATATGTCTTGTTTACCAGAGCTCAGTCTTTATATCCATATAGTTCGAATGAAGAGGCTAATAAACTTTTATTTTTCTTGAGGTGATAAATAGTATAATATACATTTTGGATCTTTTCTATTATTTAATCTTACATAATATGATTCAGATTAGTTATATAAGATGATTTAATATATTCGAATCAAAATAATAAAATGGTTGTGATTTGGTTTGAGATGCAAACTCCCTGATGATGCAGTTAGCCAAATTTAATTGCAACAAATTAATATCTTTTTAATTAGATTTTTAAGTGAAACTCATATTTGCAATAATTATGTTTTTAATTAAATTTTTAATACCATAAATTTTAATAAATTTTATTATTTTGTAGGCCACTTAATTGTCAACTTAATAACATAAATGAGAGGTTCACAAGAGCTAGTTTTGTTTTAGAAAGCCCAAAAAGTAGGAAAAATTACTGCATATAACATTTTATATAGAAAAAACATTGCTGTATTAGATAATGTTTTTTCCCTAGAGTTGGTTTATATATATAGAAAAAACATTTTATGAAAAATTGCTTGGTACTTTATTAAATAATGGGATTTTTAAGAACTAGATGTAATCTTTCTTGAACCAATATTCCTCAGACTAACAAGGTTGCTCAGTTGGGAATTATCCCTATGGCCTAGGCCCTAACTGCAAAATTTGCACCCTCTACTTACTCATCCATAGGAACATCCCCCAGCAATTAGGGCAACAAGACCCAACTAATCCTTACCCTCTTGGTCTCTGTATAATGTACTTGTTAAATCCAATACACTATTTCTAATACTAGTTATGGTCTATTATTTAAATTATTGATCCATTGTTTGATAAGCTTACCACTTTGCAGCCACTACTGCCATACTTGGATTACTGAGAGACACAAAGCTGGCT
Source organism: Manihot esculenta (assembly GCF_001659605.2). Lineage (NCBI taxonomy): Eukaryota > Viridiplantae > Streptophyta > Magnoliopsida > Malpighiales > Euphorbiaceae > Manihot > Manihot esculenta. The sequence continues at coordinate 30,121,523 of NC_035176.2, read as the reverse complement.
GCCCATATATAGCCTTATCTGGAAGTAGCTATAATTTAGAGAAGTGGAGAAAAAGACAGCTCCCTGTAGTTTCAGCCTTTGCAGCTGCAGGAAGCCAGAGGCCAGTAGCAACCATAGGCCATCAAGAATATGGCCTGCCAGTTCAATTAATTGCCACCAATATTTGGTAGTTCAGCAGATTTGATTGAATTATGGATGTGGATGAAATAAATCATCTCAGATTAATCACTGAGCAAGGCTTTTTGAGTGTTTATTAGCAAAATCTTAGGATATTTGAAGCTGAAAACAAACAAGCAAGCAAAATAAATTACAAGTTCCTAAACTCTCTGTAGAAATTGAATGGTATTATTGGAGATAAGGCTTTCTCCAATACTGCATAACTTAATTATGCTAAAAGAATAGACAACATGGATTACAAGATGTTTTTGTACAATTGCAACAAAGACGTACCTTAGGACACTTGGGGCGTTTCGGACATTTAGGAGCAGAGCATGTCCATTTAGGACAACAACATAACGAGGTGCAGCAACTGCAATTGCTGCATTTTGGGCATGAACAGCAAGAGCAATCTGGGCACGAGGGAAGTCCGCATCTGCAGCAGTCACTGCAGCATGAGATGTTTTTACAGCAACTGGATTTAGGACAGGAGCAAGAGCAAGGGCAAGGGCAAGGGCAAGGGCAAGAGCAAGAGCAAGGGCAAGGGCAAGGGCAAGGGCAAGGACAAGAGCAAGAGCATGGGCAACAGTCCGAGCAAGAGCAAGGGCAACAGCTTGAGCAAGTGCAAGGGCAACAGCTCCGGAAAGAGCAACACCGCCACTTGGGTGCTGGACAGCGAAAACATGAACAGCAGTTACATAGGTCACACGGATTACAGTCACAGTTGCAGTCGCAGCAGCGCGGTAAGTGTATGTGAAAAGAGCATCCCGAGTAGCAGCAACAACAAATCCATGAGAAGTTAAAGCAGGGTATTCCACTGCAGGTCACAACAGCAGAGTGAAGACATGAGTACTTAATTGTGTAAAATTATGAACTGGATGCTGATGAGCAAAGAGATATAGACCATAAGACAACACAGAACAAGAAAACAGTACCATAGCCACTTCCAAAATCGACAAGACCTTCGATTCTTTCTACTTCTGCTTGAAAGTTAAAAAAGGAGATAATTAGGCTAACATTCGCCATTTATAAATGGAGAGAAAACATGTAAAGGACAATGTTAACATTCTTACGTAAGTATTAAAGGATCTGGGTTTGCAACCACAAATTCAGTGACCCTGCAGAATGTTACTTCAATCAATTACAACTAGCTGATCATAGATGAACACAATTTCCACTTATCTCAGATTTATGAAAATGTAATCCGAAATCGAAAATGCAGCAGTGAGATATTTCTACAGAAAATATTTTGGAGGATTATAAGCTATGCAAGGCAAATGCAAATACAAATTCAAAACCAACATACTCTTTGCAGCATCTGGATGCAGGCTGGAGGCTGTCAACAGATTTTAGTTCCTCCTGCTCAAAGTGAAACGGAAGATGATAAAAACTCACAAAAAGAACAAGAGAAAAAGACTAATGGCTTGTTTATTTGCTTGAGTTCTGGCGGTGCACAAACTTCATGATATTGAATTAGTAGAAACAGACATATAATTGCATTGCTCAGCTTTTATCATAAAAATGAAATTATTGATTTTCTGTCTTTAGTGAAGCTCATCACATGATGTTTCAATTAGGACCACATTCAGACCACAGCCACATTTTTTTTTCAGAAATTTTCAGAAATCAGGAGATCATGAGAGGAGTATTACTCACTGACATGAAATTTCAGTCAAAGAAAATCTCTCTTAGCAACTATGATCTACTAATTGACTGGATAAATATGAAAATAATGTTAAATTGTTTACTTCTAAGCTACTATTACTGTAATTATCAGTCTAACAATGAAAGTTCAGCAATTTTCCTGCATCAGCAACAGGCTACCCACCTAGAAATTACCGATTTCCATCTACAGCTACAAGTGTTTGATGGTTTGTTTTTCTTTATGATTCAATTCAATGTTCCCAACAAGAAAGATTGTACCTTCATATTCTACTTTTTTTTTAAAAAAAGGTTACCAAGTCTTGCTTATGAAACATCGCCACAGAAGCAATGAGTTAATAGAGCAGTAGGAGCTGTTTAAAAAATTTCCTTTCCCCTTTATTTCACTGCAGTCATATACACAGTGCGCTAAAGAAAAAAGAAAAAGTACTGCAGCAAATTCATAACGTACCTCTAGAAAACCGATTTCTCTCTCAAGCATCTGCACCTTAGCCATTTCCCTGCGCTTGCCATACAAATCGGGATACTTGGGCGGAGACTTTGGGCGAGGAGGAGGCAACGACGGCACTGAGGAAGAGCAACCCGACTTGGATGCTGTCACTACTCTATAACTTTCTGCCATTTTATTTTTCTCGAAGAAAACTCAAAAGAAGAAGCGAAAATGAGAGCAGGCAAGTAGTACAAGAAGAAGAAGAAGTAACAAAGCAACCCCAAGTAGCAAATAGTAAGGGACAAAGAAGTAACGTTAGGTTGCAAATGCTATAGCAAACGAAAGCTTAGAGTGTGGCAGAGGCAGTAATTAAATCATCTGCAACGCAGAAGAGAAAAAGAAAAGAAAAGAAAAGAAAGGAAAGGAGGAAAAAAAGAGAGAGCAGCGGCAGGAGCTGAAACTAGAGCAGAGCAGTACATGGATGTAAATGTGTCATTTATAGCAGAAGGCGATTATGGTTGCAGGCAGAGAAGATTAACGGGAGAATTAAGAGAGAGTAAAAAGAGAGATAATAAGGATAAAAAGAGAGTCATTATTATCACAGACTGTGCGTGGAGAGGGAGAGATCTGATATTTCTGGAGACACAACCTTTGTGCATGGTAATAATGATAGTGGTAATAATGGTAAAGACGGCTGGTGGAAAAGCCTGCAACTCTGAGTACGAACCCATTTTGCAAAATTTTTTGCTTGATAAAAAAAATTTTAAAAAGAAAGAGTCTTGATCGAATTTGAGTGAGTTTTTGAGAGCCCAGAAGTCTCCGCTCCTTCTCTGTTGCTCTGCAATATCTCTGCGGTGTGGGTGTATTATTTTCTGAGCCAGTGTCTCGCTGGTGGGGTGGTGGTTGCAGAGGCCAAGCGAAAAACACGATGTAGTACCTGAGATGGACACGTGATGGCTGCGTAGGAGAGAGAGAAAGTTTTTTTTTTTTTTAAATTTGGGTAATGGAGGACGGAGTTGGGTTTTTGAACCCCGGAATCTGCTCTGATTTTGAGACAAACCAGAGACTATGACCAAAATCGGTAGTAATATGATGATGTTTTGATCCAATTGTTGGTTGCCTTTTGCTTGGAATCTTTGCCATTTCTTCATCTCCTCCAAGATTTCATCCTTTCATCAAATTCCAGATTTTACATTCTTTTTCTTGGGAATTTGGTAACTCAATTTATTTAACAATACTTTTTAATATAATTGGATCTTTGTTCCTTCAGGTTTAAGTCAAACTAGAATAAACGATTAGTTTTTTTAAATTTATAAAATTTAATATATTTTTTTTTATAGTTTATTAAGTTGATTATTTTGAAGTTTGTAACTGCTCTAATAATTCATTTTTCAGGGATTAAAATTGAATTTTATTTTTCTGTAAAAAGACAGTGAGCCACATCACTGCAGCACGTGACAAATGCCAACTCATATTGTTAGTTGCAACTGGAAATTAAGACACAGATTTATAAACTAAAATATTTAAGTTAAAATTAAGATTTGCTCCAAAAAATGTTTTTTAAAGAAAATAATTATAATATAAATAACATTACTAAATAAAAATAGACGGTCAGGATTACTTGATGCAAAAAATAATAATAAAAAGAAAAACTGCTAAAATTGAAGTGGACGTTTCATGGGTTAGAGAAAGAAAGCAACATGACTGTCGTTCACGGCACCTTGTTTTACTTGCAAACAAAGCAAAAACCACTCTCATGGATCTAACTGAGCATTTCCGTACGGGCCACTCCCACAAAGCCCACCTTCCCGGATTTCTGACAACCACGCGCTCTCTCTTAAGCGTGAGCACACTTCTCAATGTCCCCTCCTTCAAATGGGACCCACCCACTCGTGGGGTCCTGAGATCCTGATGCCTGTGGGTCCGACATTGAGACGACAACTCTATGATGCGTATTCCTGCTCTTTTCCAAAGTTATATTATATGTACCGCGGTTCTTTTTTTTTTTTAAACAAAAGATAAAAAAAGAGAAAGCAGGTTAGCAGTTCAAGGGCAAACAAAGTTAACGTGAGCCGGGTGCGGTCTGAGTTGGTGCTGTGCTGTAACTTGTTCTAGTTTTTTATGGGCTTAGGGTGAACCCAACACATAGCCCAAATAACAACATCTAACAATAACAGCCCAAAGGCTAAAAATTATTATTATTACATAAAATTGGCAGAGACACACCTTACATGGCAAGAACAAGATCAGGCAAAGAACGATTCAAACGCTGTCGAGGTTCACTTTGCCACAATCGAATCGCATCTCCATCCTCCGACACTCTGTGAATCACCGTCAGCCATGTGTTGAAGTACTCACGAAATTGAGTAACTATTCCATCCTCAAAACTCCACACGTGCACCCAATACACCTTCAATCCCTTCCATCCCTCCACGATCACACGGTCTCCAATACACTTGATGCTCCGAGGCTTGAATCTGAATTCGATTTGCCTTGATCGATCCCCTGTAAGTATGCGCATCATGTGGTTGCAATGGGGAGGTCCATGGAACCACCATTCAAGCTCAGAAGACGTCACTAAAAGCTTAGCAGCTATCTCAGTCTGGTTACTTGCTAGAGCTTTGTAAAGCCCTTTGATGATTCTCCGATTATGGGTTTCCACCTCCGATGCCGGAAACTTGATAATATTTTTCTCCGGCATCAATTCCTTGTGGCTGATCCTCATTGCTAATTGAAAGATAGCTAGAGAAGGCTGCATATAGGACGTTGTGTGCATGCTATGAAAATAAAACTATATATATATATGAAAGAAAAAGTATGAAAGATTGTCGTTTATTTTTTTTGAAACAGCGAGCCGCAATTCGAACCATCTCTTATATTTAATTGAATACACTTATCATCAGATTAACGTGTGAGTATATTTTTTTATAGTTATTAATATTATTTTATTTACATAATAAAAATAAAATATTAAACTCTCGATTCTATTTAAAAAAAATTATCAAACTAACGTTGAAGTACAAAAGTAATAAATAAATACATGCATGCTGGAAAAATATAGTAATAATGCATACGTAATATAATTCACGCGAGCCTCATCTTTTTTTAGGGTAGGTGAAGTTGGTAGATTGGATTTACAAATAAGAATTCACTATATTATTTTTTTTAAAGGAATAATTAATTTATATTATTAGTTATAATTACGTTTCCATAATAACATTGTTTTAGATTTTCTTTTAATTTGAAATTATCTATTAATGTAAAAATTTCAAAATAATGTTAATTTTTATTTTTTATATATTATTAATTTTTAAATCACTTGATACTAATATATATAAAAAATATGATTATCTAAAAGGTGTTTTAAATAAATTATTATAAAATTTTCTAACATTAAAGTTATTAATTAATTTTATTAATTTGATGAATAGATTTTAAATAATAAATATTATGGAATGAAAGTAATATTTATTTATTTATTTATTTGTGTAGTTAAGGATAAATATGGGGGATAATTTTGTAAAAAAAAATATTTAATGGAGGGTTACTCCGTCTATAATTATTAATGTTAGACTCCAGATTGGTTGTTAATAGGTTAATTGCATGCGTTCTCAGTTGAATTATTGGCAAATAAAAAATAATAAATAAAGAGAGGGCAGGAGAAGGAGTGTACATACCAAATTAATTGGGAAACGCATGCATCTTATTGCATGCCTTTCTTCTTTTTTTTTTAAAAATAATTATATTTTTATGGTAGATTCTTAGCTAAGGCTTAAGAGAAGACTCTGATTTTGTAACTTTTTGTTTGTTTTTACCCTTCAGGGTATCTTTTTTTCTTCTTAAAAGTTGGGGTGAGCAGAATCCGGTTCGAACTGAAAAAACCGATCGAACCGAACCGATTTGAAAATTTGATTCGATTTTTTATACATTTCGGTTCGGTTCGGTTTTAAATTTCAGAAATTTCAGTTATTTCGGTTCGGTTCGGTTTTGATCAGAAAAAAACCGAAAAAACCGAACCGATTAGGAATAATAATATGTTTTTTCAATAATATAGAGAAATTAAATTATATTAAAATTAAAATATTTTAATTAAATTTTAAAATACTAAAAATAAAGTGTAAAAAATTTAAAAAATATTAAAATTCGAAACCGATCAAATCGAACCGAATCGAACTGAATCAGACTGGTTCGGTTCGATTTGGTTTCTGACCAAAATCGGTTCGGTTCGATTTTCATAAAATCTAAAATTTCGATTTTTGGTTTATTCGGTTCGGTTCGGTTTTGAACCGAACTGACCGAATGCTCACCCCTACTTAAAAGTTTTTTCACCAATATTTTAACTAGAGAAGAGATGGGTTTTTCCCTAATATTTTTATTAATTTAATCATAAATCTTTCATATTGTTTTTAATCTAGGCTATTATTAAGAACAATATTAAATAATTTAACTTTTTAATCTAAACCATTTGCATTTTGACACATATATTGAATAAGATAAAAAAATTAAATTAACTTTTTTTTCTCTTATTAATTATTTTTATTTCACGTATTATAATATTATTAGATTATGGAAGATAGTGGCGAAATTAGGAGCATGAATCAGAAGATGGAAACCATACGCATGAAAGATTTAAAGTTGGTCCAAATCTGGCTGGAGACTGTGGAAGATAGCCAAGCTACTTGAGAAAATTGGGCCAAAAATAACTTCATGAATTAGGCTTTTGTTTCAAATATTCCCTTTTTAGTCAAGATACTAAATTTTTTTTTTAAATAAAAAAAAATTAAAATATAATATCTCTTAAATTTACTCGACTAAATTTGTAAGTCTCTTTAATTTAATATAATAATAATAATAATAATAATTTTACATGAATAATATACTAAGCTTGAGACTGTCAGTGCATGTTATACCCTAGCAAACTATCTTTTCACCAACGGACACGTTCTCTTATGATTGGCCAGGAAGGGGCGCGTGAGAGAACGATCTTCATCTTCAGCAAGTAATCGTGGGTGTAAACAAAATGCCCCGCATTCTCTCATCTTCTACGCATCGCGCGCACATTGTCAAAAAGCCTTTGCCAAACCTTTGAAACAGAAACAACAATTATTATCTCCATCCATCTTTAGCATCTTCTATATAAATACATTAACTGCTGCATTTAACAACAGATATATTATCTTCTCTAAGCTTCTTTACAAAGACATGGCTGCAGTATCATTCAATAATGGAGACGCCATGCCTATTATAAGCAAGTTATACTGTGCATCTTCTCAAGTAGTTTTTCTTGTAAGGGAAAGGCCTCATGCCGTGAATGGAGGAGGTTTTGTAGTAACAGATTGCACCCAGAAGGTTGTTTTTAGAGTTGATGGCTGTGGAGTTGTCGGCGCAAAAGGGGAGCTCATTCTGCGAGACTCTGATGGAGACCCTTTGCTTCTTATTCGTCGAAAGGTATGTAAACATTATGTTCTCGTTCATTGTTTGGAGTTAAGCCTGTTTAGCTAATGTGTTTGATTTGGCAGGGAGGGATGGTTCAGGCTCTAAGCATTCACAGAAAGTGGAAAGGTTACAGTTTTGACTATGAAGGATCACGAAAGCTTGTGTTCAGCTTGAAGGAGCCAAGCTCGTGTTTGGTAAGGAACAACGCAATCAGGATCTCTATTGAACCCAGGAGAAGCAGAAGAGATGGGGACTGGGATTTTGAGATCAAAGGTTATTTCCCTGGCAGAGATTGTAGTATTGTTGACAACTCAGGCAACATCGTTGCTCAGGTATAATTCATATTATTTGTGTTAATAAGTTGACTAAAAGCTGAAAAATTAGGCCATGGAAATGTTAACATATATTTTGATAAACTATTTTGCTATATATGGAGATTGGAGCGAGGAAGGAAGCAAAAGAGGTGATGACAAGCAATGATCTGTATCATGTAGTAGTGAAACCTGGCATTGATCAGGCTTTTGTTTTCGGAGTCATAGCTGTTCTTGATTACATTTATGGTGAGTCTACGAGGTGCTGATGATGCAGAAAACACCCAAGAATGAAGATGTAATTTGGATTAACTTAAGTTTCTCTGATGGGATTTGTAGATTTGTGAAGTTGATTAAATGTAATTAATTGTGCTTTGTTTTAAATAGAAACGCTTGGTATACTATTTGAAGTTGTAAGGTTTCTTCTTGAATATGGAATTGAATAGCTAGGATTCTTACTTATATTGAATAACTACGCAACAAATAGAAAGCCAAGGTTTCAATTGCAACACCTTCTGCAATCGACTAGTGGGTGATTCAAGAATTTGTTCTTTATATGAATTTAGAGTTGAGCTGCATTGTTTGATTTCTCCAACTCCATTTGATGTTCCTGCATCACCAGCATGACTGCACGAGACAAGGCAGAGACACACCAACCTCATAATCAAAGTAGTAAACATTAACAGTATCAATTAATGAAACTAAAACAGACACGGCCACTGCTTCTGTCGGCTATAATCATCAACACCTCAAAACAAACATTAAACAGTATCTCCTATATCAGTTTGACAAACTGAAATATGCTAAAAAAATATAGAGACAATGAATGAAATATTAGACAGATGAAATTTGTTTCTTAGAATAAAAGGGCTAATAAAATAATGGCTATTGTTAAAAACTTGAGAGTAGTTCACACAAGAAGAAATTAAATCTCATTTGGTTTTTCATTTTGGTTTTTGAATTTTAGTTGTCCTGTAACACTAACTCCAGCAACAGAACTTTTCCCAACAAAGCAAACAGAGGCATGGAAGGTCGAGAATGAGAATCATTTATGCTTTAAATGGAAACAGCATTCACACAGTGAAAATGAGCTTGAATAGGATTCCTGCTAATTTAGATAGAGAAGGAAACAAGGCAAGACTCCTTGATTAACCACAGGAAAAAGGCCAAGAACAAGATCATGCAAACTAGTTCACTCAGATTTTATTTATCTATTAGTTTCTTTATCTTTAACTTAGAAAAATGTAGTGGTAGAGAACAGACTATCCAATGTTCAAGGGTCTAAAAGATTTATAGGCCAGGTATGGAGGAAGAAAAAAAAGATTTCAGTTTCTGGCTGTCCACTGATTAACTTTACCACTAATTATGTTACTAGCTCAGACTAGTTTGTTCTTCCTTGCCTTGATTTGCCAATTCTGAAATTGATTAAAACAAAATAAAGAAAACTCGCAGCACTAATTCAAAAAAAAAAAAAACAGCAGATTATCTCCAGTACGAGGAGAGAAGCATGAGAGCAGCATACTCGATGCTAATGACAAGAAAAATGATGCAATATAACAATATTAACACACAAATATAACAGCTGAACCATCATATTTGTTATCATGAAAAGATATATATATATTCTCACTGAGCTTAATATTGCAAGGAGACATGATTCTGGACATTTACATTGCCATCCTAATTGAACGCTACACAAGATATCACAACAGAGTTTATGAAATACAGAAGAACTGGGCCAGATCAAAATTTAGTATTTCTGGGGGTTAAAGAATACCAATTGCCACTCTGCTGGTAACAATGCAAAAATTAAGATAATCCTGCCACTGATTCATCACCTACAGATGTGCTTAGCCTGAAAATTAGAAACATCAAGTAGATGGTTAAGAGACCAAATCCTAGCATCTTGTTAGGGCGCATGTCATTCCGTGGTAACACAATGAGTGACCAAATAAGCCCTGACACAAGAAATCCAATTGTATATAATAAACTGCCATCTTCAGGAACTCTGTAAGATTCAGGCCTCGAAAACCAGGCTCCAAGCAGCATTGGCAGTCCCAACCCAACAAGTGTGTTGAACATAGGACCTGCATAGCACCCTGACATTGCAATTTGCACACTGTCTCCGCCATTGATTGCCAGTGCAAAACTGGACATCAAATCACCCATAGAATTTCCCCATGCCAGTACAGTTATGCCAAGGAGTGATGGACTAATTCCCAATATTACACCTGATGCCACAAGCAAAGCAACAAGCTCATTTGCAACAATGTAGAACCAGATAATACTCATAAAAAATCCCCCCAGAACCCATGGAAGTAAAAACTTCCGGGGTGGTTGATCATCTTCGGTGTACAAATGTGCAAGAACACCAAGGACGCCACCAGAAACAACACCAAGGAAATATGAAATTTCTCGGTTCAGCATACCAATGTCATCTTGGGTATTCCATAAAATTGCCAAAACAATGGGTGCCAATGTAGCACTGGCAACTGCATAACCTTTCGACCACCTTTCCTCCTCAACTACAGGAATTGTCAATCTTCTCAGGAGTGTTAATGGCATCTCCAGCAAGCAAAAAAATCTGAAACAGGAGCAGGAAAATTTGTCATTCACTGTTTCCTCCTCATTCCAACCCCACACATCCTTGGGGCCATCTGGATTCTCCTTCACAAACTCATTAGAATAAATTGCTACATGTGAAGACCACATCCAGTGAGGGAGCTTATTTTGGAGATGTGGTACATCACTTTTGGAGTCAGAGTCAAGTAGTGATGCATAAACGGATTCATCATCTTCACTTCCATGAGATAATGTACTTTCCAAAACAGGAAGCAAGGGTATTACAGCATCCAATCTCAGTCTCTTGGCATGTTTCTTCAAAATCTCATTAGCTGCGACTGCAAGTGCATAAATCACATAAATGGAAACAAATGCTACTGCACCCCCAACAGTCACCTTACCAACAATCAAAATTATACCAAGTGAGACGAGCGCAAATACAAAGAAGCATATATCTCTAATAAAGCATGTCCTATCGATCTGAATCCTCCTCTCCGCAACACAAAGAGAGACAGTACCAACGACAACACAAGTAACAAAAACAGCACCCCCCAATACACTATTGAGACCCACTTCACCTGTATCCTTACCAGCAAAAGCAGCAATGCTAGCAAACACATCAGGGGCCCCATTCCCCAGTGGCAGCAGAGAAACACCCGCAACAGTTGGCGGTAACTTCAACAGATAAGATAGCTTCTCCAAGGAACAACAAAAGTAATCGGCGGCAGTATTTCCCAACAAATAAAATAGAGCTACCAGCCACAGGCCCAATATTATGTACCCCAGAACAGCAAATTTATGGCAATCACAAAAGAAAAACCTAATGTAATTGAAAAAGCCACCTGAAGTGCACTCAGGATGGGCAATCAAATACTCACAATGATTACTGTAATCCTTGTGCTCAAACAACCCAGCACACAATTTCGGATCAGTATGCGGGATGACAGTCGCATCATTGCGAGAGGTAGTACCATTAATTTCAGAAATTTTCCTGCCTCTCAAGCTCCGTTGTTGAGTGAGAGTCAAAGGCGAAGGCGAATTAAGGAGAAACGGATTCTGAAGAGAATTCCCCTGATTGTACAATAAAAAAAGCAACACTGACAAGCAAATTCCATTGAGAATCCCACTGAATTGGGAACGCCGATTTCCGTGAAACCCTTTTGGTTCTACCATATTGGGCAGAGGATAGAGAAAGGGTGCGGAATTGGGATGCCGTAAGGCGTCAAAATTGAAGGGAGAGAATGATACAGGGAATGGAGGGAATATTGGTGGGGCGAAGGAGGTGGGCTTCGTCCTTCGTCCTTCGTCCTTGGAGATACGGAAAGGAAAACAGCGGAGAGAGCTTCTGAGCAGCTTCTCGGTGAAATTTGTCCGTGAGTTGGATTGCGGAGATACTTTATCAGGTACGGCGATGGTGAATTCCGATTGCAGTGGTTAGATTAAACGATTTTTGATATGTCTTGGTTTTTTTTGGAGTCGCATGAAGTTCTGAAATCATCGACAAATTAATGTCGCTATCTGATATTCCGATTATGTGGGTGCTTCGCGCTTACTCTCACCCTTGTTTTTTGTTTTCTGTTTTCTTGTTTTTGGGAGAATTTCCTCATATTTTTAAAAATTTATTAAAATATCCATACTTTTTAATTTTTATTTCTATCAATAAAAAAAAAAAAAATCATTCTATCTATTCTCAATCGGTTTTGCCATTAAAATTATGGTAAAAAAAGTCATAAAATTTTTAAAATTTTAAATTATCTATCTATATATATATATATATATATAATGAAAATAATATATATAAATTATCTTTTATTTTTTCAATTAATAAAATAAAAAGTGTTAGACTATGCTAGTATTCGTATATTATTCATTTATGCTTTATTTTATTTGATAAATTCATCGGTCATATGATGAATGAAATTAAATTATTTTAATTTCTTTTCAATTAATAGGAATCATCAATGAATTTAATTAAATTAAAATATTTATGAATTTCATTAAATATTTCAAAAATAATAATTCTCTTTCATTCTATAATTTTTATTATTTTAAAATTATTATTTACTTTTATTTTTTAAATTATAATAATATATAAATCGATTATAATAATTCTATTTTATTTTATTTTATTTTAAAAATATTTTTTAACATTTAATAAAATTTAATATATTTAAAATGAGTATAATTAAAAAATTAATAAAAGAAATTATATTTTGAAAAATTAAAATAAATAAATAGTATAAAATTGTAATAATATATAAATTAATTATTATAATTTCATTTTTAAAATATTTTTTAGTATTTAATAAAATTTAATATATTTAAAATGAATATAATTAAAAAATTAATAAAAATTACATTTTTTAACCTATACTATATATATATATATATATATAGGAAGAGAAGGAAATAATAGGACTTCTTAAACTACCCTTATTATGTTTGTTAATTATAAATTTATTATTATTTAAAATTTTTTAATTTAATTATTTCATTATATTAATTTTTATTTAAATTCAAATTGATTTACGAAATCTCTTAAATTATAATTGATTTAATTTTATCAAGAAAGAATTCTCTAACATTTAAATTACTTGTATTTAAATTTTATCATAAGTTAAATTATATATTTTTTTATAAAAAAAATAATTATAGTATATTATTATTTTAAAAAAATTTAATTTAATTATTTAATTATATTATTAGTCTATTTAAATTTAAATTAGTCGAAAATATTCTTGATTAAATTTTATTATAGAAGTTTTTCTTTTACATGTAAATTTAAATTTCATTTCGTTATTTTTATTATTTTTATTTTAAATTTTAATTATAAATTTTTAATTAAATAATTTTTTTATTTTTTACTTCAAATTTTAAATTTTGCAATGAATATAATTTTATTATGATTTTTAATTCAATTATAATTATAAGTTTGCATTTAAAAATATTAAAATTAAAGTTATACAATAAATTATTTTTGTTATTGTTAAAATTGTTAAAAAAATGAAATGGCTTAAAAGAATGTAAACTTAATTTCTTATTAATAAAAAAACTAAAATTTAATATTAAATTGAGTAATATTTATAATATTTAAAAATTAAATTTTTTTAAGACATTAAATTTAAATGATAAATTTAATAGCAGATAATCCTTTTTTATTTGAATATAATTGAGTTTTTATAAAATATTAATTATTTAAATTTAATTAAAATACAAATTTATGATATTGTGATTTGCATATTATAAATATTTAGATTACTCAATAACACTAAAATCATATATATTACATTATTTATATTGTAAAATAAAATAAAATACAAAATTAATAAAAAACTTATAATTTTTGTTAATTCAACAATAAAATAAATAAAGAAGCTACTATAATATAAACTGAGTTCAAATTATATAAGATTTAATTGAAATTAATATTTTTATTTTAAATTTAAATTATTTTATTTAATAAAATATAATTAATAAAAAAAGTAAAGTGAAATGACTTTATAAGAGTGAGAAGATGAAAGAATAATGAAATTTTTAATAATAATATAGTTAAATTTAATAATTATAATTATATTTTTAATTTAATTGGCTAAAATATTTTCTTTTTGAATATAAATTTTATTTTATAAAATAATATAATTTTGTTAATTAAATATATAATTTTATTATTAAAAAGAATTTTTGTATAATCAAAATTCTAAATAAAATATTTTCTCTTTTAAAATTAAAAGATATATTTTTATTATATCTTATCATATAAATTTAAAGATATTAATAAATTAAATTAAAATAATTACATTTATATTAACTTTTATTTTGATAAATAGATGAGATAAATACATGAATTTAAAATTGCAACTAAAAATATTTAAATAAATATTTTATAACATTAATATTCAACTCTAATAATTTAATGATATATATTTTATAAATAATAAAATTTAAAAATTAATATTCTATTAATTCTATGTGAACTGATTAGGTTATTAGCGGGTGCCATTAGTAATCAAATAAGTGTTTAGTAATTTAGTCTCTCATTTTGATGAGTTTTTTTATTTATTTATCTATTATTAATTTTAATAAAAATATAATTTTTAATAAATATTTTAATTTTAAATTAAAATTTAAATTATTAGAAAAAATATAAATAATTTCATAATATAAAATTATTAGATAATATGTTGTTTTTTTAATTATTAATAATTATATTTGAATATTAAAATAAAAAATTAATATTTATTATAAAGAAATATTTAAATTTTGGTTATATATATTAATAAATAAAAATATTAAAATTAAGATAATATGATTAAAATAAATTTAATTTTGATAATATTAAATTGTTAAATAAAAAATTTAAATTAAAAAAGATGATCGTAGAATAATTGATGAAAGCATATAATAATTTAAATTTTTAATGATAATATTAAAATATTATTATAATTCTAATTATTTAGTAAAACGTTTAAATTTATAAAATTAAAATTATATATATTACTTGTAAAATTATAAACAATAATATTTAAAATATCATTTTAAAGTGGATAATAATTCAATCAAATTTATAAGATAAAAATTATAAATTATTAAAGTGATAATTTAATAATATAAAATTATTAGATAATGTTATAAATAATTTGATAATTAGAATATAAATAATTTGATAATATAAAATTTTTAGATAATATGATGTTTTAATTATTAATAATATATTTAATTTTAAAATAAAAAATTATAAATTATTAAAATAATAAATTATAATATCAAAAATAATATTAACAATTTAAATTAAAAATTAATTTAAGTGCAATAAAATTCATTGTCTATTTTTATAAAAAAATATAAAAATTCACTATATCAATTTTAAAACTTAATTTTATAGTATTTAAAAAATAAAATTATGTAATGTAATATTTATTAGAGATAATTAATATTATCATTCGATTTATTAAAAGATTATAATAAAATATGAAATAATATCACATAATAAATTTAAATTTTAACATTTTTATTATTATTTATATTTAAATTATTACATTTAATTTTTTATTATAATTTAAATTTATAATATATATAAATAAATAAATTTATAAATATTATAACGAATTTAAAAGGAATAACACTAATATATATAAAAAAATAAAATAAATAAAAATTATATCACGGAGTGAATATTAAACAAGAGTTGAGATAATATTTTACTATATACTATTTATTTTATTTTATTTTATTGATATGTTATTTCAATTTGGAATCGTAATTTTAAAAATATATATATATTTTTTATTTTAGTTCAAATTTATGCAATTAAAAAACTAATCTTACCGAACCCAATAATACATAGTTGTTATTTCCCTTCCGTTCCCTTCACATTCTCTCGGCGACTTCCCCTGTACTCGTTCCAGTCACAGATGATTAGTGCCGTGTGCGTGAAAAATAATTTATTTTTTATTATTTTATTGTAATTTTTTATTAAAATTTAATTATAATATTAAAAATGAAAGAATATCAATAAAGTAAGGTTTTATTTGTTTTATAAAAAATAATTTTTTTATAAAATATCTTATTAACTCAGAGTTAATATTCTAAAATAGTTTATTTTAGATCTATCAAGTTAACTTACACGTATAATTAAGATCGCTTATTAAAAAAAGAAATAATAATATTACATGAAAATTACTTTAAAAATATATATTTAACCGTTTTATATATCTAGATGAATCCAGCGACGTGTGGCTAGAAGGTTCATAGCAATGATAAATTGTTTTGCTTTGGCTACTTACCGTCAAAGTGGCTAAGGCCAAGCTCCTAGTACAGCAGAAACGTGCTGAGGTTCCTGTACCTGGCCTGGCCACCTTCTGCAAACGTAACCATTGTCTTTCTTGCCGTAAGGAAATTTTCCGAGCATCTTCACTCTGTCATCTGCTTCCTTTCTTTGCCAACCTTTTCCTTATTTTGTATAATATTTTCCAATTTAAGTCATTCAGCAGACCTCGAGAACATAGACTCGAAACCAGCTATAGTCTTACTAATTTACCATTTTCATTTTCCTTTATTCTGTCATTCTTGATTTCCACATATACTGCCAAGAAATAAAAAATTATTACAGTGCACGACGCGTGTAGCCATTTCTGAAAACTGAATTACTGGACAACTTTCTACGCTGAAATCTCTATTCCCTCCTACTGTTTAAATTCGAATTCAAGATCATTTCAGTTAACTTTTCTTCATGTAACGGATTCTTGGAAATCCTTGAAGAAAAATAAGGAAAAATAAAGAAAATTTGAAGCATAAAATGTCATGGTTCATATGTACATAGAAATTTATTCAGTGAAACTCCTTGTAAACGAAATTCCCTAACCAAAATAGAGTTCCACTTGCTTTTGTATTTACGTTGGAGAACTAGCGACAAGAATTCAACCAGACAAAGCAGAGAAACAACTGCCAGATCGAACTAAGGCAGAAGAAGGTACCTTAATCTTTTCAACATCAACTTCAGGCAAAACACTGCTAGAATTAGATCGAATAGCTCGCGGAGAATCCAAACTCCTGCGAAGAATCCTGCCCATGACAACGATAGGATGCTCCGTTTGGTTGTCGGGAGTACACGATCTAAACTTGTTACAGAAACTGATGTGCCTGTTTAGGGCTTCTTCAGTAGATATGAGCCTATCTGATCTCAGAACCTCATCTTTCACAGCTTCAATGCAAAGCCCACAAATCCACCGCCCATGGTAGCGCTCACGGACGCGAGAAATATAAGCAGGAGTGCACTCTTCTCTGAAACCGCACGAGTAGCATTTGATTGACTCTACTTCGACTTGAGGGCCAGGCTTGGTAGCTGAATTTGATTGCGTTTCTGCCCCTGAAATTGCCATTTCATGTAATAGAAGATTATTGAAGTCTCTCTAGAAAAGTCTGCTTCTCTCTCTTTTTCTCTGATTTTCTTTTTGCATACTATGCAAAAGGGACAGAGAAGAGAAGAGAAGAGATAGAGAGTTTTTATACGTGGGGTGTCTCTGTTTTTGTCCGACCTTATAATTGAAAATGTTTGTATATGGAGTGGGCGTCACTCTGCTGAAAAGGAATAGGTGAGTCCACTAAGTTTTAAATAAAAGTTTATTTTTAATTTTAAATTATGTGTAGGATTTACGCTTTTATTCGATGCAACTCAGGGCCTTTTCTCGCACCCGACATCCATAATTAAGGCTGCGTCTGTTCAGACACAGCACAAGCACAGAATCACAGACACACACGGGTTCACCACCGCCACCTGCAATGTTCAAACTTCAAGACATATCCATACTTCTATCAATTTCAGTTACTTGGTACATCTCAATTGAAGACGAAATAAAATTTAGGCCGATGAACCCAAAACCTTCGAAACCCAAGATTCCATTAAATGTCAGAAAAAGAAAGACCAAACCCAAAAATATGCCAGCATGTTAAGCTTTCTGCTGGCTTTCTTTTCTTGCTTTTCTATTTCAGATATATTAATTCTTTAACATTAATGGGTCCGAAATAATTAGGTAAAAGTCTGGGCAAGTCCTCTGCTGGTCAAGGACTTGTTTGGTAGCAGTGTTGATCAAGAATTCAAAATTCCCCCATTTGAAAAGATATGAGCAAGGCGTGATAGCTTATAAGAAGCAACAAAGTCTGATCATGCACGGCTTATCTTATCTTCTTGGAACTGATGAGTACATATCATGATGGTTTGGTGTTATATGATAAGATTATACACAAATCGCTATCATCCCTGTCAGCAAGTTCTTGTTGTTTTCCCAAGTTGTCTGTATCCTAAAATGTTAGATTTCTCTTATCTTGCAAGCAAAAAAATTGTTGGTGATTGCAAAATTAACTTGTTCTATTTATAAATCAAAAAATTATTAATATTATAAATATTTAAAATTCATCTATATAGTTAAGTTTAGATAAAGATCTAATTTATTTAAAAATTAATTAAAAAAATATATGATCTTATATTGTTAAGTTTAGATAAAATTTAATTTATTTAAAAATTAATTTAAAAAAATATATTATTTGATTCAAAATCAAACATGAAATTCAACACATCTATTTAACCACACGACTCTTTTTAAATACTTCTCTTACATTTTGATAATTCATTAATTTTCTATTAGTGTAGACTTTAGTGGACAGTACCAATAACATAGAGCAATTAATTTTGAATTTTATGGTACATTTATACTGATTCTAACTTTTGCTATCGATATCCGATAGAGACCTACAATAACTTTTCGAAAAGAAAATTTCGAGATGCACGACTTTCAAAAATGTAATGAGAGTCGCCTGTTATAAAATTCGATATGAAAGTTCCATCATTTAGAGGATTAATTTTGTATTTTAATTATTTTTTTGAATATTTTGAGTATTTTCATAATTTTGCATATTAGGGTTTTGTTTTTATTATAAATAGCCTCCATTGACTATTAGAAACCCACTTTTTCAATCTTTGAAGAATTTCAATAAGACTGTTCGTTTTTCACCCTATTTTTTCTCTTATATCGTCTTAGCCAAACGATATTGGTTAAAACTCTTGATGGAGTCTAATTAGTCCTTTATCAGGTTGGTATCAGAGCAAAATTCGACCATAGCAGATAACCAAGAGGGCGATTGAGGCATCTTTGGCAGAATTGAGGGAGATGATCAGACAGCTGACCCTGTAGCAGAAAATCCATCAACCCGCCGTCGCCGCACACCTCCAGCCAGTCGCCAATCCTGTGGCCGCCAATTCTGTGCCTGCAAATCTCCAACAGAATTATCAGAGAGGTTACAAGATCAAAATAGACCTTCAAAACTTTTCTGGTTCGTTGGATGTGAAATCTGTTCTTGAATGGCTGGTAGAGGTTATGAATGTGGAAGAGAATCGCAATATTTCGATTGTAGCTTATAAGTTAAAAGGGGGTATAGCAGCCTGGTAGAATTCGATTCAAAACGAACGCTATCGAATGAAGCTGGAACCCATACGAAACTGGGTGTTGATGAAGTAGATGATTGAACAACGGTTCTTGCCTAGCGATCACGCTCAGGTTTTGTATAACCGATATCATGACTATGTATAGAGAAACCGAAGGGTGGATGAATATACCGATGAGTTTTTGAGGTTGCAGGCGAGGTGTGAAAACTATGAGAACGAAGCCCAACAGGTTACTCATTATTAGAGGAACCTAAATCATAAAATTTATTGTATGATGGAAGTAGTTGCGATTTTCACCTTGGCAGACGCCATTGAGATGGCAAAAAGGTTAGAAGAGTGTGTTGATTGGCAGCCATGACAGCAGTACAACCGAAATTTTAATTACAGAAATTCTGGTTCGACAGGGACGCAGTAATATAGAGGCAATTACAGCGAGCAGCCTTCTAAGGATGTAAATTCTGGCAATCCTTATAATACTATGGAAGAAAAAAGAGACAGTAAAGGAAAGACAGTTACCACTACAGCAGACAAAAGAGGCAGAACCAATCCTTATCAGAAGCCAACGGGAGACATATGTTACTGCTCCAAGCAACTTGATTATCAGAAGCCAATGGGAGACATATGTTACAGCTGCAAGCAACTTGATTATCGATCAAATAATTGTCCAAAACGTAGAGGAGATAATACTGATCACCGACAGGTTAATGTAGTTGAGCAGATGGCTAAAACTGACGAGGAAGTGGATGACAATGACGGATCTATTGCTAGTTCTGAGGATGGAGAGGTCATCTATATGGTGAAGAAAATCTTATACTCAACAAAATAGGAGGATGAGACGCAAATGAGGAAAATTTTTCAGGCAAAGTGTCGAGTAGGAGAGGCAATTTGCAGGCTAATTATAGATAGCTGCAGTTGTCAGAATCTACTAGCGATGCAATTGGTGGAGAAATTGCAGTTGCCTACATAGCCGCACCATTCGCCATATAAAGTCGGATGGATTAAGGAAGGTTCGACAATTGAGGTCAATAGAATCTGTAGCGTTTCTATCTCGATCGACAAATCTTATACTGAACCTGTTAATTGTAATGTTGTAGATATGGATTGCTGTGAAATTTTGTTAAGTGGCCCTTGGCAGTTCGATGTTGATGCTTTGCATAAGGGGAAGGAGAATTCATACATGTTCACGTGGAATCAAAAAAAGATTACTATCTTGCCTTCCAGTTCTGCGAAACGTTCTAAAGTGGAAGGGAAGAATGTTGTTGTAACGACCCGGAATCCGGACCGCTACCGGCGCTAGGATCCAGATCGGCTTAAAGCCGCCGGGACCCGTAGCAAGCCTAACATACCTCCTGTAAACCTGTTTAATCCCATACATGATCAACAAGTACATAAAAATTGTGAACTTTCTCATTCATTTCCAAACTTAACCTGTGCATGCACAACTCATAAACATAAACATCAACCCCACACTGGAGTCCTCAACAATGCTCTAATGGGGTAACATAACATTTATTAAGTTTGGTTTGCATAAACATCATTAAAATCATGTACTTAAAAGGGATTAACAACGTACTAGGGTCAAGCACAACTCTAATCTTCAATAACATCATTACATTACATAACTGTTCAATACTATTCATTACATTTCAATAACTATCATGTCCACTACTAGCTATTACATAAACGTGACTTTACTCTAGCTGACCTCCTGGTCTATCCCGTACCTGCAAACCTGGGGGATTAAGGGAGTGGGGTGAGCTACAAGAGCCCAGTGAGCAGAATAAATAAATATTTAATTTAAATTCATGCTTTCATGAAATGCAACACATCACAACAAATCACGTCAAGGATGGACTTGTCACCAATAGTCCTCTACATAGTTCAATCGTGCCAGGGGCGTAGAATGGGCCTCACTGGTCTTTCTCTTAACATAGTGCCAGGGGCGTAGAATGGGCCTTACTGGTCTTCAATACCGTATCATCATCATATCATATCATACGAGGACTAAAGGATCATCCAACATCCATCCACATCATCATCAAGTTATGCAATGCAACATATTAGTGAATTCTAATGCAAACAACCTAGTATATCTCATGGCATACGTGATGCATGTATCATGCTCAAAATTTATTTATTTACTTTGAAACGTAATAAGGTATTCCACTCACCTCAAGCTAAAGCTCTACTGACTCTAAAACAGCTTTCTCACTGCTGAGGTCCTCGGTTCCTCGGGTCCGAACCTACACAGGTGGACTCAAATGAGGGACCAAACATCCATGAACATGACTCTAAAATACTCCCCAAAAACCCCCTAAAATATCTTAAAACAATCACATAAATCATGCAAAGGAAAGCTGAACAGGGCACTTTCGGCGGCAGGTTCGGCGGCCGAAAGTCCCTCCAGAGCCGAAAGTCATGCACCTTCGGCGGCACTTTCGGCGACCGAAGGTTCCTTCCAGAGACGAAACTCGTGCATGTTCGGCGGCACCTTCGGCGGCCGAAACTCCCTTCCAGAGCCGAAAGTCCACTTTCAGGGGCAGGGTTCGGCAGCCAAAAGTTGGCCTCCACAGGCAGGTTCGGCGGCCGAAAGTCCCTTCGGCTGCCGAACCTGAGTTCTTCCAAAGGGCAAAACTCAGCCTCTTCCATGCACAAAAGCCTCCTAAACCATTCAATCATGCATTTACCTAGTCTACAACATGCAAACTCAAGCCAACAAGTACATAGGGGTCTCACACTAACTTAACCCCCAACCAAAACACATCAAACAACCCACATTGCCCAAAAACTCAACATAAACCCATAAACTCAATAATAACCTAAACATGCATTTCTACCCCATAAACTTTCATGAAACTTAACCAAAACATAAAAAGAAGTGAGGATCTACTCTTACCTCTTGAAGATCGAGAGGGAAGACGATCCAACTCGGAGATGGGGGAGATCTCGCTCCTTTGGTCTCCAAGTTACCAACTTCACTCTTTTGCTCAAATATCATCAAATCAAGATAAAACTTGTTAAAACATGAAAGATTGGAGGGAAAACATCAAAAACGACCATGGGAGAGCATAGACTCACCATTGGCCGAAAATGGGGAGAAAACTCGCCCGTTTCGGCCATGGAGCCCTTATATAGGGGCTGCCAGACCACCTTTCGGCAGCCTAAAGTGCCTCCAAAACTCATGCAAGTTCGGCGACCGAACATGAGGTTCAGCGGCTGAACCTTTGCAACTTTTGGAAGCCTAACATGCCCCCCTAAACCATCCAATGTTCGGCGGCCGAACTTGAGGTTCGGCGGCCGAACCTGGAAATGCCTCCATAGTCTTTTTCATTCAAAACTCAATTCCTTTCTTACTTAAAACCATAAAATACATTAAAACATTTTATAAAAACATGATTTTACCCCTCTAGAGGTTTTCGACATCCGAGATTCCACCGGACGGTAGGAATTCCGATACCGGAGTCTAGCCGGGTATTACAGCTATTGTTGTTTTTATGAGAGTGCAGAGGCTATCAGGCGCAATTGAGAAATCTGAAGGCACACTGGCTTTATTGGTGAGAGCAAAATGTGCAATGGAAGATGCACCATCTTTACCACCACCCGTCAAAGAGCTGTTGAAGGAGTTTCCTAAGATAGTAGAGGAATCATCCAAGCTTCCACCTCTGTGGGATATCCAACATCAGATTGATCTCATTCCTGGATCAAAATTACTGAATTTGCCTCATTATAAGATGAGTCCAAAGGATGGTGAAATCCTCCAAGAACAGGTTGAAGAATTACTAAAGAAGGGGCATATTCGGGAGAGCATTAGCCCCTACGGAATACTTGCCCTATTAGTTCCAAAGAAAGATGGGACTTGGAGAATGTGCGTGGATAGCAGGGCCATTAACAAAATTACAATTCAGTATCGATTTCCTATTCCACGACTGGATGACATGCTGGATTAGCTATCCAGATCTAAAGTCTTCTCTAAACTCGACCTTAAAAGTGGCTATCACCAAGTTCGGATCAATGAGGGAGATGAATAGAAGACTGCCTTCAAGACTAAGGAAGGCTTGTATGAGTAGCTGGTTATGCCCTTTGGTTTGACGAATGCACCTAGCAATTTTATGTGCCTCATGAACCAGGTTTTGCATTATTTTTTACGCAAATTTGTAGTTGTTTATTTTGATGACATCTTAATTTTTAACCGCAGCGAAGAAGAATATTTACAACATTTCCATCAAGTCATGACAGCCTTGCAAGAAAGTGAGTTGGTTATTAATCTTAAGAAGTGCATTTATATAACGGAGCACTTTTTGTTCCTGGGATTTGTTGTTAGTGCAGAAGGGATATATGTTGATGAGAAGAAGGTAGAAGCAATACGAAATTGGCCCATCCTCAAAACTATTTCTGAAGTTCGCAGCTTTCATGGCCTTGCTACTTTCTATCGACGGTTTATCAGAAATTTCAGCAGCATCATTGCCCCTATCACAGATTTCTTAAAGAAAGAGAGAGTGTGGAAATTTGTTTGGACTGACGCTGCCAACAATAACTTTGAAGAGATTAAAGATAATCTTACTTCTGCCCCTATTACTTTACCCGATTTTGATAAATTGTTTGAGGTTGAATGTGATGCTTATGGAGTTGCTAAAAGGTCTATTGCTTTCTTTAGTGAGAAATTGAATGAAGTTAGGAAGAAGTGGTCCACTTATGAGTAGGAGTTATATGCTGTATTCCAGGCTTTTAAAACTTAAGAGCAGTATCTAATAGGGCGAGAGTTTATTAATCACACAGATCAACAGATCATCAATCTTTGATCCATTTTAAAACTAAAAAATATGTGAATAAAATGCATGCTCAATGGAAAGCTTACTTTGGAGCCTTTTATTATGTCATTAAACATAAAGCTGGCCATAGTAATAAGGTGGCAGATGCTTTGAGTAAGAGGGCTGCTCTGTTGATTACAGTTAATTTCTGAAGGATTTATATGCTACAGATGATGACTTTGCTAATATATGGGCTAGAGTCCAGACTCACCAGCCTGCTGATGGTTCTTGATACATAATGACTTTCTTTTTAAGCAAAACAGGTTATGTATTCCTCGATCTTCTTTTTCAGGAGGTCCATGGAGGAGGTTTGAGTGGTCAGCATGACAAGAGTATTGCTGGGTTGGAGGAGCATTTTTACTAGCCACAATTAAAAAGAGATACAGGTCGGATGGTCCAGAAGTGCCTAGTTTGACAAACTCAGAAGGGACATTCACATAATACAGGCTTATACGCTCCACTGTCTATTCCAGCACATCCTTGGAAGGACTTGTCTATGGATTTTATTCTTGGTTTTCCACGAACTCAAAGTGGATTTGATTCCATTTTTTTTATTGTTGACAGGTTCTCTAAAATGGCGCATTTCATTCTTTGCAAGAAAACTAATGATGTTTCTCATGTGGAAAAACTGTTTTTTCAGGAGATTGTTCGCTTACATGGCGTCCCTAAGACCATTACTTCTGACAGAAATGTGAAGTTTCTAGCTCATTTCTGGATGGCTTTATGGAAACGTTTTGGAACCGAACTTCGATATAGCAGTGTTGCCCATCCCCAAACTGAAGTAGTGAATCGCATGCTTGGCAATCTTCTGCGCTGCATCTGCAATAATAAGAAAACTACTTGGGATCTTGCTCTTGCCCAAGCAAAATTTGCTTACAACAGTGCTGTCCACGGCTCCACAAATATGTCACCATTTGCTGTTGTGTATAGGAAAGTCCCAGTGCATACAGTTGATCTTATTGTCCTTCCCACAGGTTCTCACAACAGTGTTGCAGTAAGTAACTTGGCAAAACAGCACGTGGATGCTTTCAAACAGGTACAACAATGCCTTACAAAAGCCAATGACAAATATAAAGCTACAGCTACTAAACATAGGCATTTCAAGTCCTTCAATGTCGGTGATCAAGTTATGGTATATTTACGCAAGGAGTATGGTGGAGGACAGAAAAAGCTTGACGCCAAGAAGATTGGTTCATTCCGGATCATTCAGAAGATTAATGACAATGCTTATGTTCTTGACCTCCCACATAAGATGAAAATTTCTAAGATGTTTAACGTGGCAGATCTATTTCAGTACTACCCTGCTGATGACAATTCGAGGTCGAGTTCTTTACAAGTGGAAGGGAATGACATGGAGCAACTAACCTTGGACTTTATAGCAGACTTGGACCGAGTCTAACTGTTGCTGCCGAAGTCTGATAGAGACCCACGATAGTTTTTCGGAAAGGGAATTTCGAGACATATGACTTTCAAAAGTGTGATGAGAGTTGCCTAGTCATAAAATTCGATATGAAAATTTCATCGTTTAGGGATCAATTTTGTATTTTAATTACTTTTTTTGATATTTTAGGTATTTTCATAATTTTATATATCAGGATTTTGTTTCTATTATAAATAGCATTTCTTAACTATTAGAAACTCACTTTTGTAATTTTTAAAAAATTTCAATAAGATTATTGGTCTTTCAACCTATTTTTTCTTTTATATTGTTTTAATCAAACAATATTGGTTAAAACTCCTGACGAATCTAATTATTTATTAACCAAAATTGTTGTGGTTAAGTTTTCTTGGAATTGGACCAACACTCTATCAAATCATCAGTAACCAAAATATCATAATACAAAGAAAGGAAACTCGCCATTAATCACTTTCATATTATTTTATTCTTAATTTTTTAAAAATTATTGAACTTTATTTTTCAATATATGAAGTAAAATATTTATTAAAAAATTATTATTTAAAAAAAATTATATACATAAATCTGGAAATAATTATATCTAAGTGAATATGAAATATTTCATGTTATACTCGTTTGATCCTCAATTCTAGATTAAAAAGAAAAAAAATGAAATTATTTTTTGTCTGATGTATATAATATTAAAAGTAAATTATTATAACTCTAAATTTTAATTTTGTTTCCAAAACAATAACGGGCAGGAAAAGATGCTTAGTTAATATGGGCTTTGTTTATTTTTAAAGTCTGATAATCTGTTGGGCTTCCTTTTATGGATTCGTATTCCACCATGCTTAATGTCTATGTAAACCATTTTTACACTAAGCTCATGTTTGGATTATGGAAAAAATAAAAGAAAGGAAATTTAAAAAAAAAAGAGAAAAATAAATTTTGTTTTTTATTTTTAAATAAGAGAAAATTAAGGAGGAAAAATAATTTTAGGAAAAAAATAATATTTATATTTCCCTTTATTTTCTCTCAAAATTGAAAACTTTTTAAAATTATTTGTAGGTTATTTTTAAAAATTTATAAATAAAATTATAATTTTATTGCGTAAAAAATTCTTTCCTTTTCATTTCTTTAGCAAAATGCAACAATAAAAATTATTTTCCTTCTAATTATTTTTTTTTGTTTTCTTTTCATTATTTTCTTTTTTTAATTTTACCTTACTAATTAATATCGAAATTTGAAATATTCAATGAATTATAATTAAAATATAATATATTGATTATTTTATTATTTATGAAAAATTTTTTATTTAATAAATACTTGAAAATGAAAAGGTTAATTGTTTCTAATTAAAGAATTAATTTACGTATTTCACTCCTCGATAAATATAACAATTTTTCTCAAATGTTATTAAATTTAAAATAACGAAAGATATACCGTAAAGACTATGTGAACGAATGAATTTAGTAAATTAATGAAGTACGTCTTATAATAATTCTTACACAACGGATATATTAGAAATAAAATGATTCGAACTGATTGAATATTAATTAGCCAAGTACGGTCATTAATAAATGATCTACTCAACTCAGTTCCTTTTGCTAACACTTACAAACAAGAAAATTGCTTATATGTATTTACTACTCAACTCAATTGGAGTAGCAAAGTTTGTAGCGATGTAATAACACATTATTGTACCGAACAACCATACGACACACTCATTTGGTCGTTTACGTCAAAGGTGCTTCGGACAATGGGCTTGGCTTTCCGAAGAAGCATTCATCTTTCTAATCTCAAAGTTCTCAAGTTTGGGAATCTCCTTTTCCAATGGTGGACCCACGTCGTCTTGAATGGAGTTAATTTACTCTACTCAACTTTATAAAAAAAAATAAAAAAAAAAATAATAATAAAACTAGACATGTATATATATGCAATAAAAATTATAAAGTAAGGCGAATTTTATATTTTAAATTTGTATATATAATAAAAAAGAATTATTTTTGTATATGCTATTATTAGGATTGTGATGTCTTTATTACAATTTTTAAAGAACAGCATAGATAAGATCTTTCTAGTCGGAGTCTGAAATCATTTTGCTATGAAGTTAGCAAGTAATGATGATATGAATCAGTATATCCATCATATTTTTTACTTTTTCTTATAGATTTATAACGGATGGTTATAGATTTATAACAGTAAAAATATATATATTTATTTTTAAATTTTATTAAAAATATTTTATAATACCATAAATTTTAATAGCTCATATTATATATTTATCAAACTATTTAAAATATAAATAAAATAAATTTATAAACTTAATTTAATATAGTATGGACTATAAATATATTAATATATTTTAAAAATTAAATATTTATTCTTTATAATTAGTATAAAATTTGAAGTTAAAATTATTTAAGTTTTAGTAAATCTAAAATTAAAATGACGTAGAATCCAGTTTTACATCAAAGGCAAAGTAAATGTTTCAATCGTTGCAAGCGTGCTAAATCATTGAATGAATGCGACAAAAACAGTACACGTCCGTTACAAAAAATACTTGTAATAACATAGTAAAATATATACTTACTTTAATTTCTATTATTAATATGTTTATTAAGATAATTAAAAGTAATAAATTTACTTTTTTTTTTCTCTTTCTTCATAACTTATTCTCTATTTTTATTGCTATATTAAAATATTAAATAACTAATATTATTAAATTATTTTAAAATTACTGTAAATTTAAAGGTAAACTTTTAATTCTTCCATCAATTAAAAGTTAAAAAAGGATAGTCTTTTTTTTTTTCCAATAAAAGTGAACTTTTAAATTTTCAGATCATCTACTTTATAATCATCTTTTATTTGATCAAAAATTTTAAAAATATTATTATATTTTAATAAAAGTAAAATCTAATATGAGGAGAAAAACTTATATTTTGCAAATGATACAAATAATGATGAGTAGATATTTTATTTTTTTAACTAAAATTTAGAGATCAAAGGAGTACGAGTGAGATTTCTTAAATTTAGTCAGATGTATTTATTATCAGTGAGTGCAACAAATAGATATGATTAAAAAGTTAAACCAATTACTCATTAATTAAAATTATTATATTTATATAAAAATATAATTAATATTACATAGTAATAATTTATCTTATTTAATTTATTTTTATTAATTTTTTTAAAATAAAAGAATTTTTTTTGTGTGTGTGAAATGGAGAATTAGCCTGAGTAAATATTTAAAATAGTTAGATGTTTTTGCATGGACAGCAAAGGCTAATTCAACCAAGGCAATTAGTCCTTTGGGGTTAAAGTTAAGAATATAAAGTCTCCAATTTAACAGAAAAAAAAAAAAAGAAAAAGAAATTGAAAAAAAGAGAATGTTTTTATTTAAATAGCCCTAAGTGATCACTCATAAGTCGTAGACCCACTTTGGCTCATATCTCCCGCTTCCTCTATCCTTCTCCATCTCTCAAATTTTGTAGAATTTCATATATTTTGCAAACTCAAACTCTAGCAAAACAAAAAACAAACACACAAACAACTGAAATACAAAGGTGCAAGATATAGATATCAATGGAGGAGATAACGTCCCCATCTTCTTCTTCCTCCTTGATGTCGTTTTGTCAAGATTCTTCTCCCACAATCCAGCAACGCCTCCAGTTCATCCTCCAAAGCCGGCCTGAATGGTGGGTCTACGCCATCTTCTGGCAGGCGTCCAATGATCCCACTGGACGCCTTGTTTTATCGTGGGGTGATGGCCATTTCCGTGGCGCCGAAGAATTTGCTGCAAAAGCTTGCAGCAAGCAGAACCAACCCAAATTCAGGTTCAATCTTGGAAGAAAGATGACTAACAAAGAGTCCCAAACTCTTTTCAGTGATAATATGGAGATGGACAGATTGGCAGACGTGGATGTTATTGACTTTGAATGGTTTTACACAGTATCAGTGACACGATCATTCGCTGTTGAGGATGGAATTCTCGGCAGGACATTTGGCTCCGGGGCTTTTATTTGGTTGACTGGTAACCATGAGTTACAGATGTACGAGTGTGAGAGAATTAAAGAGGCTCGTATGCTTGGTATACAGACTTTGGTGTGTATTTCAACCACTTATGGAGTTGTTGAATTGGGATCCTCCAATGTCATCTATAAAGATTGGAGCCTAGTGCAACTCTGCAAATCACTCTTCGGGGGAGATACCACCTGCTTGTTATCAAAGGACCCAAGCCACGGGTCTCAGCTTCAGATTCCTAATACTTGTTTCCCTGATATTCCCATGTTTTCACCTTATCAAAAGGAGACCTCTATTGAAAAGCAAAATGAACACGACAGAAAGAAAGACGTTACTGCTCAAGGCGCATCATCTGACTCGGCACATTCTGATTCTGATGGCAATTTTGTAGCTGGAAACACTGATCGCTTCAGGAAACGAGGAAGAAAACAGCTAAACGGCAAAGAAATGCCTATGAACCATGTTGAAGCAGAGAGGCAGCGTAGAGAGAGGCTGAATCATCGATTCTACGCACTCCGATCTGTAGTTCCTAATGTGTCAAAGATGGACAAAGCATCACTACTAGCAGATGCAGTAACTTACATCAAGGAACTGAAAGCCAAAGTTGATGAATCAGAGTCCAAACTAAGAGCAGTATCGAAGAAATATAAGAGTGCAAACGTGACAGACGATCAAAACCCAGATTCC
The DNA here is from genome assembly GCF_001659605.2 of Manihot esculenta. NCBI lineage: Eukaryota > Viridiplantae > Streptophyta > Magnoliopsida > Malpighiales > Euphorbiaceae > Manihot > Manihot esculenta. The sequence continues at coordinate 30,091,114 of NC_035176.2, read as the reverse complement.
ATGGCTGATAACATGAGATACCCTTCAAGTTACAAAGGCAAGACAATGGAGTTGGATGTGAAAATTGTAGGAACAGAAGCTATGATAAGATTCCTCTCACCAGATGTTAATCACCCAGCTGTAAGATTAATGGATGTACTAAGAGAAGCAGAATTCAAAGTTCATCACGCAAGCATGTCAAGCATTAGAGAGCTTGTGCTTCTAGATGTTGTTGCTAGAGTTCCAGAAGGACTCACAGATGAAGAAGTTGTGAGAAGTGCAATTCTCCAAAGAATGCTGAACTAGGTAGCTAATTAAGCTACCAGCTCTGATCACTTACTAAGTAACTTAAAATGTGGTCAACGTGTGTTTAGTTTTCATTTTCCTCGAATAATTTGTGTCTTTTATGCCTCCCTATGTTTGTGTGTTTCCTTGTAAAAGAACAACAATGTTGTTAAAATTGTTGTTCGAGTGCTCTTCGTTTTTGTAATTTCTTTCAGTACTGCTCTTCGTTTTTTGTAATTTCTTTCAGTGTTCTTGTAATCATTCTTGTTGTTTGAATGTTCTTCATTTTTCTAGTGTTATTCCCTCCTAGATTCCCATGTTAAATATATATTTTCAAATTAAAACTCTCTGCAATCATTTCTAAATAAATGTCTGTCTTTCTGCTCATTAATGCCAACATCTCTTTGCTTTTATAACAATTTTAATCTGCATACATAATCATAAACCCCCATCAATTATGCTATGTATTGCATCACATAATCTCCAGTCAAAAGAACATAAACATCAAATCAAATTTTTTTTTTATTACAAATCAGCAAACAGAAGTGGCCTATGTTCGAGTTAGTGTAAAACGTTGAAAACGTGTTTGTCGTTTAACTATCACCAGCGTTTTGTGTGCCCATTAGGAAAGCATGCGAATGTTTCTTGTTTTTTTCAATCACTTTTGTCCAGGTGATTCCATGGTAAAACAATAGTGAAACTCATCACTCTACTTCATAAAAAGAATACAAAATATTATAAATTATCTTTTAATATTATCCTCCCAAATAAACAAATTTATTATAATTATATTTCTGTTTAAAGAAATTAATTTTTTTTATTAATTTATAATTAGATTTTATTTAGACCGATTCACCGACCGCTAACGCCATTAAATTGGATTCACCTAAAAATTTTTCAAATTATATAAAAATGCTGGTGCTTTTGTAGACCCTTTCACATGCACGTAACAGCTTCTACGTCCATATTTACCTAGTTTTTATCGAAAGCAAGATTCAGAAATTATCAAAAGGGATCGTAAATGGGGCAAGGTAGGGTTTTAGATATTAGCCATAGTTATACACCAAACTAATAATAAACAAGTCTGAACATACAGATTTTTTTTTTTTGTTTGTGTGGAAGGAACATACAGAATTGACAGTGCATCGAGTTGATCTTTTTACTGCAAAAAAAAAAAAAAAGGCAGTTTTTATCTCATCGTTTGAAGTTGTAAGAAAAGTTATACTGAACATGAAGACGAGAAAGTTTTCTCGTTAACTTTTACTCTTTTTAATTTCATCTCTCTTCATTCTTTTTCTTTTTCCTTTTCTTTGTTTTTTTCCTCCAATAACTATATTCCAGTCTTTGTGACCAATCTCTGAAAAAGAGAAAATGAATCTTTTGTTAGCTAGGCAAAAAAAAAAAAAAAATAGTAACGATTTTTTTTAAGAGTAAACACAATTTCACTTCATTCCAAACAGAAACCAAGTTAGAAATCATGAGAATGAATATACAAAGACAAATGTTGGATAATTTCTTAATATTGATCACCAGCCACGTGGCTCTCTACCCATCAACTAGGTCAAGTTTTTCTACTACAGAATGTTGACAGAAAGGATGAAAACACATTAAATTGATTAAATCTATTTCAGTGAAATAATAATACAATGAATCTCAGTTGTTGTGACAATGATGGATGAATGATGGGTTTCCTTGGCAACTAATTGAAATGTGTCAGGTATAATAATCTGAACAAGGGAGTGATAGAGGCTGTTGGATGACAGATACGCAGCCGTTTGGTCGGAATATGAGTGAGATAATTGTCACCCTCAAATCATCTGCAGTTTTACTAATGTTCCATCAGTGTCGCCATTATTGTAAGCTTCGAAGCTATCATGGGTTGCTGTCTTCGCTTTGGTAAAAGCCTGTCTTTACTTCTGCTATTTGTCATGTTTCTTCTTAATTGTCCTCGTATGCCTACTGCAAGGAGCTTTGCATTTATTTTAACCGTAAGTTATATACTCTAAATTTTTAAAAGTTAAACGATTATATTTTATAAAATTTAAGAATTAATGATTGAATTTACGAGTTTTAGCCTATAAAGAGGAATGATTGAATGTTAAGAGAACACGAAGAATAAAGAAAAGTAGTCAGCATTTGTATGTAATAATAGAGATAGGGTCTGAAAACTGAAGGGTGGGGGGGAACGGGAAATAAAACGTTTTGTCTCCCAAATCAATCAATGAACGTTTTGTTTATTCTTTTTTGTTGCTTTTCATGGCCATCTCTGCTTCCTGCGTTCCATGTGCAACGCTTGACTTAGCGCAGCAAATCAAACCTTCACTTTCCTTTTTGTCCCACATCGTACCATCTCATTACAATCAACAACTCTCGGGAAATATATATTAGCGATAATTATTTTTTTAAGAATGAGAGAATTGGTGTGTATGATATGTGATATTTTTCAAAATTCAAATTTGTGTTTTGATAATATTTGAGGATGAAGAAAAAGGAGATTTAAATCCCAAAGCTACAAATTTAAAGGTTGGAAAAGAGAGAAATGGGGAAAAAAACAAACTTTGCTCAAAAACCAAAAGATCGCTTTTAAGTAGTGAAAGCAAAGCTTTAGATCCAGAAAAAAAATATATTCTTTTTGTATGTGTCCAAGTTGTTCACACATTCTTTTTGTATTGGTGATTAAGTGTATATGGGAATAAAGGTCTATTTAGTTTACATCAACTATCAATTTGGAGACCCTACATGTTCCAATGTTTACACTATATTTAATAAATTAATAATTTACCTCAAAAAACTAAAGATCCAACAAGATATTTTTTCTTATTTTTAAAAAATTAATATAAAATATTGAAGAAAAGTGAGAATGTGTATTTTTTAAAACACTAAATAATAAAAAAAAGTAAACAAATTATTTTAAAATTAATTAAGAAAGTAACATTTTTTTTTTCTGTTTACTTTAAATACTAGCAACGTGAAAACTTATGGAGGGAAAAATAGAGAGAGCAACGTGCGTTGCATGTATTGATTTGTTGAGCTAACTTTTGCATGTTCATATACACGGCTTACAAACAAACTCTGCCAATAGCTTTGTGAATTACTTGGATTTAGATTTTGGGTATATTTTTTTTATGAATCAAATTGTAATTCAATTTAAAAAATTTCACAATCCAAATTGAATAAAAAAAATTAAAATATGTGTTGGGTTTTTTTTTTGGAATATTAGAAAACACATTGAAATTGAAATTAAGATTTTGAGAGATTATATATTTTTTTATTATCGTAAAACTTTCTCTACTTTATTTATGGAGAAATATTTTATAGTCGATCCAAATTAAATTTTTTATATCTTTATCTCTATTATTTTGATTGTGAATACGTAAGTGAGTTTCTGTGCATTTGTCATAACAAGTTGGTTGCTAGTTCATTTATATCTATATGCTCCTCAGGTTGGAGTAGGATATTACAACTAATATTAAAATTAACAATAAAAAATTTTATAATAATATTAATTTTGCTGTTTTATTCACTAATATGTGGCAATAATATCAATAGTTGATATTATTAATGTATAAAAAATAATAATAAATAAAATTATGGGTATTAGTATATTTTTATGTACATCAGTAAAAAGTTTACATTAATTTATATCAATAATATGTAATTATTGCATGTTACTGCTATAAAATTGTAGATATAGATATTTTATAATAAAATTGTAATTATTAATTAAAAAATAATTATTAACAACAATAAAATATTATAGTTAAAAATAATTTTTTTAATAATGCCTATAAAATTCTTTACTGTTAATCCTAATTTTTGTTATAATGGAAAAAGTCCTGAGATAACCTGAAGATGAGTAGGAAAACACAATAGCTTCATGAAGATATGAACTAATTGTGAGGATGATAAGAAATATGAGATCACAATATGAAATCCTTACGAAATTAACCATGCATAAGGTATATCAAGGTATTTGGTGCGTTCACAGAAGACAAGACTTGTTTGGATGTGCAGAAAAAAGGAATGGACAGCCTAACAAAGACTTGCAGATCTTATACACCTTAAAGACTATAAGAAGGAATACAACCTTTTCCTCCTAGGACTTGAATTTTATTTTATACACCGACTTTGTTTCAAGATATTCTTGCCTTTAGGAAGGGAAATAATGAAGTAGCAACAGTGGAAGGTGTTTTATACAAGAACATAACTTCCTAAAAAATGGCAGAATCTTTTATATATTTAAATTTATGGGTTATTATTTAGAATATCCACGAAATTAAAGTCAAAAAAGAGTAGGTAATAATAATGGCTTGAGATGGATTTTAGGCCATCGATAATTCATAAAAAAATTACAAGATAAATGGGTCAATGTTTTAATCTTCTGCTTTGTGCATTGATTTACTTTCATTTTAACATTCGATCGATTCGGTTCAAAATTCAATCGAACTAAATAAATCAAAAATCAAAATATTAGTATTTATAAAAATGAAACCGAACAAATTTTAGTTAGAAATCAAATCGAATTGATATGATTCAGTTTAATTCGATTCGGTTTGATCGGTTTAAATTTTTAATAATTTTTTTTACTTTTTATACTTTATTTTTAATATTTTAAAATTTAATTGAAATATTTTAAATTTAATATGATCTAATCTTTTTATATTATTGAAAATAATATATTATTATCACTAATCGGTTCGGTTTGATTCAATTTTTTTAATTTTTTTTATTAAAATGGAACCGAATCAAAATAACTGAAATTTTTAAAATTAAAAATTAAACTGAATCAAAATAAATAAAAAATTGAATTAAATTTTTAAATTAATTTAATTTGGTTGATTTTTTCAATTTGAATCAAATACTCCTCCCGTATTATGTTTGCATGCGCTATTTATTTGGATTTTTTTCTTTTTACATAAAATTGACTTAAAGTAATTAGATATTCTCTTTCATCATTTTTTTTCATTTTGCTTTTTTATAAATATTAAAAAATATAAATTTTTTATTAATTTTTTAATTATATTTATTTTAAAAATATTAAATTTTATTAAATATAAAATGATATTTTAAATACTCATTTAAAAATAATAATTAATGAAAGTCACATTGAGAGTAAAATAAAATCAAATATAATTAAAATAATCAATTTATATATTCTTATAATATAAAAAATAAATAATAATTTTAAAATAACTAAAAAATAAATAAAAATTATAAAATAAAATCATTTCTTAAATAAGTTTTTTACACTCAAATATACGTGCAAACAGATCAGTGACATAAAATATTCACTCCTTAGTACTCCCTCCATTCCTTGACAAGTGTCCCTTTTAATAATTGTTTTTTTTTATTCAAGTGTCGATTTATTCCAAACATTATTTTACTCACAGTGAAATTGGCAAAATGAACACTTTTTAAGCAAAAAGAGAATAATATTTTCACAAAATATTCACAAAGGGCCTTATAAGGCAACAGAATTAGCCAGGAATTGAAGCGAAGTTGTATCCGATAGCCCATCAGTGCCCTTCCTCACCTACCATCCTTGGAACTTGCTATTAAGAGAAAACCCAGAGCTCGGAGACCTAGCCATTAAAAAGTCCATTCAAAGTAAATGCATGGTATAAGAAAATATTAACAAATTTACTCTTTAGTCCCTAATATATTAAAATATTTATAAAATTTTAAAAAATATATTAATTTGATTCTATATATTAGGCTACATATTTAACATGTCAAACTATGAATGAAGGAAACAGGTACGTGGTTGAAGAGTAACCCTTTCCTAAAAATTCAATTCAATGGTAACTAATTAGACTTAGTTTCTGGTATTCAGGCTGCAGTTGAGCCTTCTTAACGTTTATCTACTAATACATAATTCAAACCACATTTGAACAGACTTGGCCGATCAAAATCCGTACTTAATAAAAAGGGATCCAGTTCATTTGACTTGATAAATTAGTGGGGAATGGACCCATTTACACCCATGATCCTGTCAGTATGAGCGCCAGAAAAAATTAAATTGTCGCCCAACGATGGAAAGAGAGAGTACATTTGTACGTACGACATAATAACCACTGCAGTAGAGTGTCGGTTATACATTATTAGAAGACAAATAAAAAATAAAATAAAAAAAGAAAATTTGAATCATTCAAGTTAAACTTAATCATACATACCAAAATTCTACCATTTTTTAAATCTCATATTATCATAATATAATTTTTATTTTTTTTTAAATCTCATATGATCATAATATAATTCTTAAGGTTACATATTCAGATATATAATTTAAAAAAAATAAATATTAAAAAAAGAAAATGCAATAAATTAAGAAAAGAAGAAAGGACAAATCGTAAATGCTAGTAAAAATACATAGTAATGGCCATTTGAAAAAGCTCAAATGGGTTTTGAAATAAATTTTAGTGGAAGAGAAAAGAAGGGGAAGAAACTTTTTCTTTTTGTTCCAAATTTTTAATTTTATCCATCATTGCAAAACTTATAATTTGCTCACTTTTACAAAACCCCATAAAAGTTCCCTTTTTCTCATATGAATAAAAGTTTCTGTTTTTTTTTTTTTTAAAAAAAAAATAATAAATATTCATGTTCATATTCTCTGTGCTTTATGTTTTCACTTTAATTTGATACCACCAATGAGAAACTCAACTCAAGATTTTCAGAATCCAAAGAAGAATATATTTATAAAAAAATTTCCATAATAGGATATAAAGAAAATCTATGTCTTATCAAGTCATGTTTAGTGATTAAAAGATAAAAACAAAAACAAAAGTAAGATTCAAAAAGAAAAGAGATTTGATGAGTGCCCGAGAAGAATATGATAAAAGATTGACGAGACAGACACGAGAAAATAAAGTTCTCTCTCTCAATAGTACCATGAAGGAAATTATGTATTGTCTTGAAAAAGACTCGAGCTTTCATTCTCTGTAGCCGAGATTTTAGGTATCCGCCATTTCACTGTCAAATACTTTTTTTTTTTTTTAAATATAGTTTAATACTGATAAATAATAATGATAAAGCTATGGAGTTATTAATACATATTTGAAAATTAAAAATTAGTAATAATAGATGTACTTATAAAGTCTAAGAAGCTTCTTCTGCAATTAACCCTATCTCACCATTTTATACCCAACAACAGGGCCACGTCTCCGATCATCCTTTACAGCAATTAAGGGACCAGTCGGAATCTTACGTCTGATCAAGCTGAAGCCTCAGTCTCACGGCCATTGGTCCTACCTGGACAACCAGGTGACAACCAACGGTGAAAAGCAGAAGTGGTGTTGAAACCATCTCCACAAATTAAATGATTTAATGAATGATATATACATAATTTATCAATGAAATTAGAAAAAAAAGTGATCCCTAAAATATTTTATTGATTTTTTTAAAATATTAATAATGAAATTATTTTTTTATATATAAAAAAATAAAATTAATTATTGTAATTTTTAAAAATTGAGTTAGTATCGGTTAATTGATAAAAAATTATGTGATAATAGGTATAATAGAGATCTGCTGGATATTAATTTATCAAATTATTGTCATAAACCTTTATTTTAGGATGATAATTTATACTTTATATTAACGATCAGTATGTTATATCAGTAATATAAAATTTAAAAAAATTTATCTAAAATTTAAAATTTTCTTTGATTGAGTATATAAATTAATTTTATATATTCGGTGGGTGTAAGATTGTTTTATAAAAAAAATTTTAAAAATAACTAATATTCTTTAATTAATTTTTTAAAAATGACATATATTTTAAATAAAAAAATTTTAAACAAATAAAAAATAATAGTGAGTAAAGAAAATATTAAAAATTGGGAAGACAATGTACATTAACTAATAATATTATTTTAGTTAATTAACAATATATTCATTAATTTTAAGTTTTAAAATACGAATTTTTTTTAATAAACAAATAAGAGGCATATCCAATATGAATAAAGTTGGTAAAATTTTTATGTCAACAGAAACAAAAGGAATATTTCAAAAAGAAAAAAAAGAAATAAATGGAAATTAATTTAAGAAAATGAAACTTGCTAGACGTTCATTATCTATTTTTCATAATTTTTATTTTTTTTATTATTTTAAAATTTTTTATAGTAATATATAAATTAATTATTATAATTTAATTTTTAAAAATTATTTCAATTTTTTTAATATTTAATAAAATTTAATACTTTTAAAATAAATATAATTAAAAAATAATATAAAAATTAAAAAATGAAGGGAGTAATAATTTAATTAGATTTATTTAATTTATGGATATCTTTTTCTAAGAGCAATTATTGAGCAAACCCTTTATTGTAGAATGACAAATCTATTATCAATTAACGCGTCTGTAATATTGACTTTAGTTTGGAAAGCATTAAAAAATATAAATTATTTAATGTATTATACTATTTTCATTTCAGAATTTTTATTCCAAATTATTTATCACTTTAAAATAATATTAATTTTTAAGAATATTTTATATAAATTATTATATTTTTTATAATTAATGATATTTATTAATAATAAAGCCGAAATGAAACCGATTATTCTGAAAAAAAATAAATGTGAGCCGGTTGATACCTAGCAGGTTTTATTAATAGTTCTTACCCGTTTCGGTTAGTAATGATAAGAGACATAATTATGAAAATCTGAATAGAAAAATTTTGTGAAATTTCACTTTATAATTGAGAGAATGAGTTTTATCGAGATTTAAAGTATCAGAATTTATTTTTCTCTTTATAAATTAAATATTTTTTAATAAAATTCTCGTTATGTAATTTTATATTTGAGTGTCAGTATATAATTTATTTTAAATAATTATTATATAATATTAATTAATTTTTTTATTTGAGTTAATAAATTTTAAGTGATATTGTATAATATATTTTTGGTGTAATTTATATTTTTAATATATAATATTTTATAATTTCTGATATTAGTGAGATATTGCACCGGTTATAAAAATAGAATGGGGCAAGTGATCCTTATTCCCGAGGAGAGGATGGGGACTTGAATTTGTGGCAAATTGAAAGTGAGAGTCCTAATTTTTGCAAGTGCGTCCTAAAAGTACGTACACAGAGGACACCCCAGTTGTCGTTTCATGCAACAAAAACAACGTGATTCTTCACAAACACACACATACCAACCCAATTATACAACTGTTCACGTCAACATTTGTCTCTTCTTTGCTCCTCTCCAACTCCTCCCTTTTGCTTTTTTTCCATTTCTTTCTTCCTTAGCTTCGTAAATTATTATTATTATTTTTTTAATTTTTGCTTCTAGCTTTTTATTTCAATCATTCTTTCCAATTACTTCTTCATAATTGTTGTCGTTTTCCAAATTCCATTTCCCCACCTACTTAGTTTTATCCATATATATATATTATAATTAAGTTATAAATTTATAGAGTTATAATTAATAATTTATTAAAATATCAAAAATAATTATATGAATTACTAATTATATTTTAAATTTTATTTATTACTCTTTAAATTTATATAACTATTAATTTAAAATATAATTTTTAATAATTTAATTTAATAATTTGAGATTCGAAAAAAAATAAAATTTAAATGTGTATGAATAATGTACTATGCATTTTTTTTTAATTTTATTTTAATACATAAATTAGAGTGTTACCTATCATGTAAAGCTGTATGTATGTATTTATCAGTTTATTTATTATCGTTAAATGATCATTTAATTTTCTATCGCGCTCCTTTTTCATTACTTTTTATCATATCAAATGAGTTGAGTTTTTCTTTTATGCGCTTGGACCTAATGATTTTAAACTATTTCGATGGTGGACTGGAGCGTACATTGATGGATCAATTTTACTTAATGTGTTTTGATAAATTTTGAACTCGACTTTTCTATAAAAATTTTATTGTGATCCGAATGGCTATTAAGGTTATTATAATTTAATTTAATTATTTTTATTAATTTTTTTATTTAAAATAAAAAATTATTTCATATTTAATTTATAAAATTTTATTTTTAAAAAAAATAAAATTATGTATAATTTTTATAATTATTTTTATAATAAAGTGAAAAATGAGTCCCAAACTTATTGATGAGACGTTGATTTATGTCTAAATATTATATAAAATTTAAGTTATTTAAATATTTAATGAAATCTTAAATAATACAAAAGTGTACCTTTGCCCATTCCTAATTCCTTTTATCCTCTTTTTGATTGGAAAAAAAGAAATTAGTAAACAAAAAGCAAGGCCTTCAGTCCACGCGTCTAAATTCAAAGAAAAAGACATGTATAGGTGGTGGCCCACCAGGAATCTTGGCCAAGTCATCATTATGATTTCAGCTTTCAACGGAATTATTATCCTCCCTCGTGCTATAAAAGTAATTTATTTTTCTTTTTTAATTCATCTTAAATTATAAGATATTTTAATTTATTTTTTAATTTACTTCTATTTAAGATATATTAGAAGATAAAATTTATTAATTTTTTTTAAAAAAACTATTTAATTATTGTAATATGTTTTAACTTTTTCTTCATAAAGTCATTGCTTTTAGTAAAAGATTGAGAATATACGAAATCAAATATGTTTTTGGCTACAAAATCAAATTAAATTAGGGCAATTTTCCGTATTATGAACTTGTTGACCAAAATAAAGAAAATTAAAGAAAGGAAATCGATTTGACTCAGTACTTTGAATTAATTTTCTATTAAGGAAGGATTAATTAATTTTTTTTTTGTTTTATCTAAAAATCTGTAATTGACAAATGACGTTAATTTCCCCTTTTTCTTTGGGGTGTCAAACTTCAAAGGCGTTCCTTTTAATTTATGCGTAAATTGGGATTTGTGTTCATTAATTAATTAATTAATTAATTAATAGATTCTTCGAATTTTAAACGTTTTTTACGTGTAACCGCGTTCGCCATTAACCTATCCTAATCTCCACTGCTTGAATTTTTGTTGTAATATTATTTTATAATTTGACATGTGATTTGGGGATGCTACTTTTTCTAAAGTGATAATCACTATTCCATAATTTTATTTTATTTTATTTTTATAGAAATTAAAAAATTATAATTATAGTAATTAAAAGACAAAATTATTTATTAATTTTTTAATTACATTTATTTTAAATATAAAATAAGAATATTAAATTGTGTTAAATAATAAAATCATTATTAAGAATTAAATATTAGAGATAATTTTCATTTTCGTTTGAAAAAATATACTATTAATGAGAGTATATTAAAAATAAGATAAATTAAATGTGATTGTAATAATTAATTTATATTATTTATAATATAAAAAAAATGATAATATTTTAAGATATTTAAAAATAAAATGACGAATAAAAATTATAAGAGGCAAAGGGTGATGTTTTTTGAGATTTAAAAAAAAAATTGATGTTATGTTTGTATATTAATTTTTAAAATTAAAAATTATATTTAATTTTAATATTATTTATTAATAAATTTTCAAATAAAAATTAAATCATTTATTTATAAATATTTTATAATTATTAAATTTCGATCAGCTATATTATTTCTATCTCAAATTAAAGTTTTTAAAATCATATTAAAATTATGTCAAATTTAACTCATCTAGAAGTATTTAAAATTTTTATAAGAGTACATTAGTTTTTCAAATTTTTATTAAAGCATATTTATTCTATTTCAAATCAAATCGATATGAAATTTAATAATAATTAAATTAAAATTTAAAATAATATTATGTTATAAATTAATTTAAAATTTATATATATTCAACTAAAATATAATAAATGTACATTATCATATCTTTGATAAGAATTAAGAAGATTTTATGAAAATTGAATACTTTTGTATAAACATTGTAAAAAAATTATATTGGGTATTCTGTAAATAGAAAAATAATTTGCAATTGATTTATTAAAAAGTACAATATAAATTCTACCTATTCATGCTTGTAATTAATTGAACAAAACATACATTTTTTGAAAAATAAAATAAAAAAAAACATACATTTTTATCGAATTAAGATTTTATATTTCAAATTCTTTTACCCAAATATAAAATAAGTTCATACAAAGTGAACACAATTTTTTTTTTTTTTTGGAAACACAAATACGTGTATGGGTTAGTAACAAAACTGAACCACAAATGAACACATAATTTAAATTAAGATTTTAAAAGTTAAAAAACTTCAAAATATTTATTTTCAACCATTAGCATTGACATGATTTCTGTTTTTAAAGCTTTTAATATAACAAAAAACTTTCCGATTCTTTTTAAATCAACCAAAGAGTACAAAGATTTTAAAATATAAAAAAATTTACTTTAAAAATATTCGACCTCTTTGTCTAATAAAGCGGTGACAATTTAAAAAAAAAAACGAAGTAAATGTATTTATAAGTGATTAATGATTTTCCTATATTAAATAACTCCAAATAAAAGATAAATGGTAATGAAAAAGAATGTTTGTTTTTGAAGATTGTCGCCTAGAATAAATGCGTAAAATATTTTGATTTTATAAATAAAATACACATTTAAATTTTGAGATATTTAAAATAATTTATATTAAATACATTTAATTAATTAAAAACTAAAATTATATATATAAATTATTGAACATGGAATAAGATTAGCTGAATGCAGATAATCGTGGAGAGAGTTATTAAATTTAGAACTGAAAAATCATCAATTTCACATTGCAGTCTTTTGACCAATGGCATCGAAGAGGAGATACTAGTTATGAATTGATTTGGAAATGAATTTTCAATTACCTTTATTCCTTTTTTCTCTCACGGCTCGACAGTGCAACCTGTCTCTCTATTACACATGTCTATATATATGAAAGCGGTGCCATCTATCTCTCTGTCACACATGTCGTTCCTTTTTTTCTTACTGCTAGACAGCGCCACCTGTCTCTCTGTTACATATGTCCATACGTATGAAAGCGGTGTCATCTATCCCTCTGTCACACATATCGTTCCTTTTTCTCTTATTGCTAGACAGTGCCACCTGTCTCTCTGTTACACATGTTCATACGTATAAAAGCGGTGCAACCTGTCCCTCTGTCACACATGTCCATACGTATAGAAGCGCATCACTCTCTTTTCGCGCCAAGCGACCATTTAATTCCTCCTGCACGCATGAGGATAGGGCTGCGAGGTGACTGTCATGTCACCGGACTAAACTTCTTCCCGAGTGACTTGGACTCCTGAGTAATTCGGTCTGTTTCATGGGTTTAAACCAGGACCGAAGATCTTGAACTAGTTCGTTAGGAAGGCTATATGAATTTTGGACCAGTATTACCTTCATGAATTCGACCTCAATCTGGGACGCGTGAGGCCCGACGGTCATCGGTATATCTATTTGTCCAGATAAGATTGGTACTTCTAACATGATTCCAAATTAGTATTTCAAGATTATCACAAATTAGTTTCCACTCCAATAGAAATCACACATTCATATTATGATAAACTAATTAATGATTAACATTGAACCCAATGGACAAATGAGTTTTTAACTCATTGGCACTAAAGCCATTTTCAAAGTTGTAAAATCAAGTATTTAAAAAAAAAAAAGAACTCAAATGGGAATTTGGGTCTTCAAAGGATTACATTTCTTCTACTGTAAATAGTCCTCCACGTAGTGTATGAACCTTAAATATCATATGGTAGGATATATCACTATGTTATTCTTTTTCATTATGAGATTTTTAGGCATCTGAGTAGAACTCCTAACACTCTAGCCCCACAGCCCTATGATCTTTTCTTCGATGCAGGTGATGTTCCAAATTTACAACCCCAAATTTCGAAATCATTAGGCAGACTTAAAACTTGTAAATGTGTTGTTAGTTCTTGGCTATAAAGGTTGTTTCTCAATTTGATCTACGTAGCTCATTATCATTTCTTTGACAGAAGAAAAATAAAGAAATGCAGGAATTGTATTAACCAATCACTATTTGATAATTTAATAAATCATTAAGTTCAAAATAACAGTAGTCTCTGCTCTTATCCTCGGGCAAACTCCATGATCATCTAACAAAGCATCTCCCAACGACTCCAAATATCAGTTGAATCATCTCAATTACACACGTACGGATCTAAAAATTTAATTCTGAACTCGGATTCATTTTTTCAGTAAAATCTTTAATTTTATTTAATTTAAAATTTTTTTTGTTAATATAAATATTAGAACTAAAGTTTCAAGTCGAAAATCAAAATAATTGGAGAAAATTTACGTAGATAATGTTCTATAAATTAGACATTTAATATATTTTTTTTATTTGAATGGTTTAATCTATTATCCCATAAATACTATTTAATTTTATCTATATTTATAATTTATTTTAAAAAATAATTAATTCAACTCATAACTTATTAAACTCATTTTTTTAAATTTATTTTTTTCTATATTTAAATAATTTACGAAAATATTAGATAATCTAATCATTATTCATAGTAATTTTTTTAAAAAAATTTAAATTTATTTTTCATAAATTTAAATAATTTAATATATAATTTCAACTGCACAAATAAAAAAAGTAAATAAAAATAATTATTATTAAAAAAGAATTATAAAAAATAAATATAAATAACTTAGCTAATAAATATTTTTGAAAAGGAAAAATATTAGTATAGTTGAAGTGGAAAGATCAAAGATTAAAAGTAAAATTTTGAATTAAAATAAAATAGAGTAATTTATTACTATAAAAATAATATTTAGCATTAGTGATTTTATTTATGAGAGAATCATTATTAAATTTCTGAGTTTTTAAAAATTCATTAATTCGTCTAGAAATATTTTTATATTTTATAAAATTAAATTATTTAGTAATTTATTAAAAAGTTATTAGTAAATTTATTTAGACTTTGATAAAAAACTAAACAGTATGAATATTTAAATTGATAGGTACTAAATAATATATATATTTAAAATTATATAAATTAAAAATATAAATTAATGGTATAATTTTTAAATAGAAATAAATTAATAAATTTTTTAAAAATTTAAAAATTTAATAATAATTTTTCTTTTATTTATTTAAAATCGAAGAAAAATTATCTATACAGACCTAGAAAATACATTTTCGAGGGCCATGGCCCCACTGTGGATCGTCAATGCAAGTACCTCTGCTTACCGCATAAAATCAGTCATGTTCCCGTCAAATGTTCATCAATCTCCTCAGTTGACAATACTCTGAAACCTCGATTATCGGCTCTCACAACTCCGACCTGCAATTTTTTTTTATTTGCTGAAACATTTTACTCATACTATAATACTATAAATAACTTTATCATGCCACCAAAATCTCATATTGCAAATCCTATGGAAACAGGCTACTGAGAGAAAAACTCAGTAACATATATGGTAATTTAAGAGTCTATTAGAAAGCCCTCAACGGAAAGAATAAACAATAGATGTGCAAGTTTATCTATTTTACCTTCACTTACCTTTGATGGTGAACACAATAAAATATTTATATTAGCATCTTTCATTTTCAGTCATTCTGATACCATCACCAGCAACTATTGAACATGATATAGGGAAACATTAATGCCTCAAATCTCCAGCCTTGAAGTCCTCCTGAAGAATAGTTTGTAGAGCAGAAATAGCAGTCTGCAATGCATGACAGTAGCACATGCATTATTAGGATATCTAAAAATACTGAATCAATTTTAGAACATGCCAAAAACCTGTGAAAAAATAGGGAAACAAAAAAAAAAATCTTTCAAAAGAGGCCTCGCAGGTTTGCACTAATTTGCACTAATATTTCTATGCATGAATTTATCAAGCAGCTGAGGAAATCAGATAATCCAGAATGTTGAACTAATCATCTGCCTGTAAACTTTTATTTAGTTAAATTTTACATTAATCCCCACCTTCAAACTCAGGACAAAAGAAAATGAAAGAACTTCCTCAGTTGAAAAGTTAAGAGCGTTTCCTCTCTGCATACAATTAATCTATGTGACTGGCAAAATAAGGAACTCATAAGAATTCAAAATAGAAAAAAACGCTTAGGCAGAATATATCAAACAGTTGACAAAAACATACAGTTGCAGTACATTGTCTAAACCAAGAGTCCCTTACACCAAGGCACAAATAGAATACAAAATTGCAATTAACAGTTTTAGGTAAAATACGTCCAAAAATATTTTTGCAAAAATTGATAATGGCTTGAAAATAGAATTAACTTCCCGTCAAATGAAATAACTCTCTCCCTTCCTCTTTCTCCAATTTTAAGCTTTGTAATAAAAATCCAAATAAACAGGACAGCCTACGCTTTATCCATAAGCAGAACCCAAACTTTGAAAATATCAGCAATAGCCAAGTCATCTAAATCTTTTTATTTATTACTAATATGGTTATTATAGAAGAATAACAACATAAGGATAAAGTTATTGATATTAGGCAAGTACATCAATGAGAATATATGCAATATCATTAAAATACATGCTTAATTTCTCCATTTATCATTTATGTGTTATTTCACATGTTGCTAATGAATTTTGCTGACCTGGAAACAATTCCAACAACTAGAAGCATAATTGACTACTTTCAAGATATAGGCTATAATAGAGAATTGAAATAAAGTTCACGCCTTTTCTTTTTGTAATTAACCCAAACAAAATTCCCTCCAGCAAATTCCTATTCAACAAATGGGAAGAGATACACGTACCTGCACTGTTTCCTCACAGGAGAAAGCAGGGTCATTTTTCATTCTTTTCCAAGAAATTGATAGCTTCTTGTTCTTTTAATAAAACACAGCTGCTAGCCGGCAACATGTATTAAAATCAAGACCCTTGAGCACAAAGTTCCCTTGGAATTTCATTCAATGGGAAGTTAAAATAAATGAATATGATAATTAACTAATTTTTGACATATAAGGAGCATCTTCAACTGTAATATATAGCACTTTAAACGACCACTGGTAACCGGCAACTTTTTCTACTGGTTTGAGATTAAATTAGTACATCATTTTTTTTCTTACATATTTCACCTTATATTTTCAAAACAGCTTCTATGAACTTGTCTTGTTGTTGCATCGAGAATGGCTAGAGTTATCTTACTAATAGAAGGTCCTTCAGCAAGATCCCATCAATTTATAATCCAAATAGCGAATTCCGAAAAAACCAGATGCTTGAGAACCCAGTGGAAAACATTCTTGGGGGTGATTCAAAAGCAGAGCAAAGGATAAGCAGATTCTTATGATGAACTATCTACAGAAACCCACCCCAGATAATTATGAGCTCTCATGTACGCTTACCTTTCAATTCTCAATCATTACAGATATCATAAACATCAGTAACTTAATGCATTTTGGCCAAAAAAAAAAAACAGTTTGCCACATACCTTATGACCATAAAAATGGCCAGCTAAACTTGTAAGTTGAGGCCCATTCTCCTCTTCAATACCCAAAACCAGAGCAACTTTAAAGAAAATAAAGGAAAGATGTTAGAATAAATAAAAGACAAGTAGCAACAATTAATAGTTGTACATGGTTGTGTATGTATGCATATAACTGTGTATACCACACATGTATGTGCCTGTAAATAGTCACATATGTACATATATACACACTTGAGTACATGCATGAAGGCAAACATCTTCAAAATTACCACAAAAACTCAACTACATAAAGCATTAAATCTTAATAGTAATGGTATGTAAAATTAGATAGCTACCTACTCCAAGGGGTCTCATGTGAGCACCCTGCGTGTAAACCTGTGATTTATCTGCAATCCTATGTATGCACCCAGGATATAACTTTAAGTCCTATAACATTATCAGTTGAAGACAACTAAGGTGTAGAAAAAAAAAATTCCATCCACACGATTGCAGACAAATAACTGAGAATTGAAAAGAATCATAAGCATCCAAAAGAAGCATGTCATAGAGAAAAATATAATAAGCAGTATCAGGAAGGCACTGAGCTATACCACAAAAGAAATTGAGAATATGTTCTCAAAGAACTCAAAGATATCAAACAATGGGACAGTTTATATGGTACTAAAGATTTCATTTTTGCAATGTCTGTAGAAAGCAGAAACACAAGCTTAACTTATAGTGGAACTACATTTTAAAAGATGTTTTTTGAAAAGCAACTTCACAAAAAATCCAAATTCAGAAAACGCACTCCCCCCAACCCAAAGATGTTTTTTGAAAAGCAACTTCAGCAAATCCAAATTCAGAAAACGCACTCCCCCCAACCCCCAAATGTTCCATTATTGTATATATATATATGTACAGAGTTCTGTACCATTTGGACAAATACATCCACAGGCTGTCCATATCCTCATTTGAACTGAACCTCAGCTGTCTCATTCCGTGCTTGTTGAACCAAAGTCCTTCTATCAGCTGAAAATTGACTTAATTAACAAGTTTCAGTTTTGTAGTTACAAAAGTCTACCAAAAGTAAGGTATGAATTTTTCAAACAGAGGCTACCTCAATAATTTGAAAAAGAAAACGGAGATAGACAACATATGTGTAACGACCCGAAAATCGGACCGCTACCGGCGCTAGGATCCAGGTCGGCTTAAGGCCGCCGGGACCCGTAGCAAGCCTGACATGCAACCTGTAAACTTGTTTAATCCCATACATGATCAACAACATACATAAAAATTAAAACTTTTCTTTCATACATTCTCTCATACACCAACTCAACCTGTGCATGCACTGAACATAGACATAATCATAAACATTAACCCCTCTGTGGGATCTCATCAATGCCCCAATGGGCGATACAACATAAGTTGAGTTGGTTTACATAAACATCATAAGATCATGTATTAAAAAGGGATACCTTACACATTGGGTCAAGTACAATCTCTAATCCTCAATATCATCACATACATTACTATTCATAACTTTACATCATTTTACAATTTATCATGTCCACACTCTATCTATTACAAACACATGACTTCATTACTCTTGTGGACCTCCTGGTCTACCCTGTACCTGCAAACCTGGGGAAATTGGGAGAGGGGTGAGCTACTATAGCCCAGTGAGCAGAATAATAAAACATTTAAAACATATGATAACATGGAATGCATCACATCACAGCTAATCACATCAAGGATGAACTTGTCACCAATAGCCATCTACATAGTCCAACTGTGCCAGAACGTAGAATGGGTCCTGGTCTTTCTCTTACATAGCATAACATAACAGTCCAACTGTGCAAGAACGTAGAATGGGTCCTGGTCTTTCTCTTACATAGTGCCAGCGAACGTAGAATGGGTCCCACTGGTCTTACATTCCGTACCATACATATCACATCGTCACATCATAGATCGAGGACTATGGATCATCCAACATTCATCCACAATCAACAACAGTAAAGTATGCAATGCAACATATTCGTGAATTCTAATGCAAACAACCTAAATCATCACATGGCATTCATGATGTATGAACATGCTCAAAACTTTACAATTGATTTACTTTAAAACGTAAAGGTTTATTCTACTCACCTCTGGATAGCTCTGACCAGACACTGGAGCAGCTGACTCACTGCTGGGGTCCTCGGTTCCTCGGGTCCGAACCTACACAGGTGGACTCAAATGAGTGACCAAACAACTAGAACATAACTCTAAAACATCCCCCAAAAACTCTCTAAAACTCCTCAAAACATCCATGCAAAAACATGCAAAGGAAGGCTGGACAGGGCACTTTCGGCGGCAGGTTCGGAGGCCGAAAGTCCCTCCAGAGCCGAAAGTCAGGCAGGTTCGGCGGCACCTTCGGCGGCCGAAACTCCTAGACAAAGACGAAACTCATGCATGTTCGGCGGCACTTTCGGCGGCCGAAACTCCCAGACAGAGACGAAAGTCCTCTTTCGGGGGCAGGCTTCGGCAGCCGAAAGGCTTGCCTCCCAGGCAGGTTCGGCGGCCGAAAGTCCTTCGGCTGCCGAACCTGGTTTCTGCCAAAGGGCAGAAACTTGGTTCCTCATGCACATTTGCCTCCCAAAACCATCCAAACATGCATTTCTCCTAATCTACAACATACATACCCAAGCATGCAAGTTCTTAGGGGCATCAAACTACTTTAGACCCCATCTACAACACATCAAGCAACTCACATTGTTCATAAACACATATTAACCCATAAACCTAACCATGAGCTAAACATGCATTCTACCCCATAGATCTACTTAAAACTTACTTAAAACATGCCATAAGCTCAAGATCGACCCTTACCTCTAGAAGATCGAGAGGTGAACGACCCTAGCTCGGAAAATGGGAGAGAGAGAGTTCCTTGAACCTCCAAGCTCCAAAACTTGCTCAAATGCTCAAAATCTTCAAAACAAGGGTAAAACTAATGAAAATCAAGAAAGATTTGAAGGAAAGAACTCAAAACCGGCGAGGGATGGCGGAGAGCTCACCTTGGCCGAAAATGGGGAGAAAAGCTCGCCCGTTTTCAGCTAAGGGACCCCTTTATAGGTGGCTGGCCAGGCCACGTTCGGGAGCCGAAAGTGCCTCCGCATGCATGCCATGTTCGGCGGCCGAACCTGGACTTCCCTCACTTATGCTTTCGGGGGCCTAAAGCACTCCCGAAGTGCATGCATGTTCAGCGGCCGAACTTGAGGTTCGGCGGCCGAACCTGAGGTTCGGCGGCCGAACCTGAGTTTTCCTCCAAGGTTGTTTTCATGCAAAAACTCATTTCCTTTTTACTTCAAAACATAAAACACATTAAAACATTTTATTAAAAACATGTTTCTACCCTACTAGAGGCTTCCGACATCCGAGATTCCACCGGACGGTAGGAATTCCGATACCGGAGTCTAGCCGGGTATTACATTCTCTCTCCCTTAAGAACATTCGTCCCCGAATGTTCACCAACTAACACATAGCATGGCATAAAACATACATACAAGCATAAGAACTCACAAGGAACTAACCTTAGAAAAGATAAGGGTATTGCTGGAGCATGGACTCCCGTGTCTCCCAAGTGCATTCTTCCAAATTGTGGTGGTTCCACAGGACTTTCACCATCGGGATTTCCTTGTTCCTTAGCTTCCTGATCTGGGTGTCTATGATCCGTACTCGCTGTTCAACATAAGTGAGATCCTCTTGGATCTCCACATCAGGCTCACTAAGAACCTTGCCCGGATCTGACACAAACTTCCTCAACATTGAAACATGGAAAACCGGATGGATTCTTTCCATAGAAGCAGGTAAATCCAGCTTGTACGACACATTTCTAATCTTTTGCAAGATTTCAAAGGGTCCGATGTATCGCGGGGCTAGTTTACCTTTCTTCCCAAAGCGAACCATTCCTTTCATAGGAGACACCTTGAGCAATACTAGATCCCCCTCCTGAAATTCTACCTGTCTTCTGCGGATGTCTGCATAACTCTTCTGTCTGCTTGCAGCAGTCTTGATCCTTTCTCTGATTATGGGTACTACCCTGCTGGTAATCTCTACTAACTCAGGCCCTGCCAAGGCCTTTTCTCCAACCTCTTCCCAGCAAACAGGTGATCTGCACTTCCTTCCATACAAAGCTTCATATGGAGCCATCCCGATGCTAGCATGATGGCTGTTATTGTAGGCAAACTCCACCAAGGGTAGATGCTGCCTCCAAGAACCGCCAAAGTCCAGCACACACATTCTGAGCATATCCTCTATGGTCTGGATGGTCCTTTCTGATTGTCCGTCCGTCTGTGGATGGAAAGCAGTGCTAAAATCCAACCTGGTACCCATGGCGTTCTGCAGACTCCGCCAAAATCTGGAGGTGAACTGGGGCCCTCTATTGGACACTATCGAAACAGGAACCCCATGCAATCTGACGATCTCATCGACATACACCTGCGCCAACTTGTCCACAGAATAGCCACTCCTGACAGGGATGAAGTGAGCAGATTTGGTGAGTCTATCCACAATCACCCATATGGAGTCCAATCTGTTGGACGTCGCCGGTAACCCCACTACGAAGTCCATAGCTATATTTTCCCATTTCCACTCTGAAATAGGTAGCGGGTTAAGCATTCCAGCCAGTTTCTGATGTTCCAGCTTCACCCTCTGACACACTTCGCAGGCTGACACAAACTGTGTCACTTCTTTCTTCATAGCTGGCCACCAATAAACCTTCTTCAGATCTTGATACATCTTGGTGACTCCGGGGTGAACGCTGTATCTTGCATTATGAGCCTCTCTCATAATGTCTCCTTTTAGCCTTATGTCATCTGGTACACATAGTCTGCTCCCATAGCGGAGGTTCCCTTTGCTGTCGAATCGAACTCACTATCTTTGCCTGACTGAACAGTCCTGGCAATCTTTACTAACTCTGGGTCCTCATGCTGTTTTTGAGCCACCTGCTCCAGAAATACGGGTGCCACACTCATCTGGGCTACCAAAGCACCTATACCAGACAACTCCAACTGTAGACCTTCCTCAACGAGCTTGTAAAACTCTTTCACTACTGGCCTCCTCTTTGCCGATATGTGGGATAAACTGCCGAGTGATTTTCGGCTTAAGGCGTCTGCCACAACATTCGCCTTACCCGGATGGTACTGAATCTTGCGATCATAGTCACTCAGCAGCTCCACCCATCTTCTCTGTCTCAAGTTCAAATCTCTTTGACTCAGGATGTACTGCAGGCTCTTATGATCCGTGAAGATCTCACATTTAACCCCATAGAGGTAGTGCCTCCACATCTTGAGTGCAAAGATTACTGCTGCTATCTCCAGGTCATGTGTGGGGTAATTCAACTCATGCTTCTTCAGCTGTCTAGAAGCATAAGCAATTACCCTTTCATTCTGCATTAACACACAACCTAGTCCCACACGGGACGCATCACAAAAAACTGTGAAATCCTCATTGCTAGCTGGCAAAGCTAACACTGGTGCTGACGTTAACCTCTTCTTGAGCTCTTCAAAACTCTCTTCGCACTGGTCAGTCCACACAAACTTCTGATTCTTCCTGGTTAGTCTGGTCAGAGGAGCTGCAATCTTTGAGAAGTCCTGAACGAACCTCCTGTAATAACCTGCCAAACCCAAGAAACTTCTAATCTCTGTCACTGAAGTGGGTCTAGGCCAGTTAGCCACAGCTTCTATCTTCTTGGGGTCCACCTCTATCCCATTTCCTGACACAACATGCCCCAAGAATGAAATGCTCCTCAGCCAGAACTCACACTTAGAGAATTTGGCATACAAGCCATGTTCCCTCAAGGTCTGCAGAACTAACCTCAGATGATGGGCATGCTCCTCTGCATTCCTGGAATACACTAAGATATCATCTATGAAGACAATAACAAAGTGATCCAGGTATTGGCTAAACACTCTGTTCATAAGATCCATGAATGCTGCAGGGGCGTTGGTTAACCCGAACGGCATTACAAGGAACTCAAAATGCCCATATCTGGTCCTGAAAGCTGTCTTTGGCACATCTTCTTCTCTTATCCTCAGCTGATGGTACCCAGATCTCAGATCTATTTTGGAGAAACAACCGGCTCCTGCTAGCTGGTCGAATAGATCGTCAATCCTTGGTAGAGGGTACCTGTTCTTGGTAGTGACTTTGTTCAACTGCCTGTAGTCGATACAAAGTCTGAGGGACCCATCCTTCTTCTTCACAAACAAGACTGGAGCACCCCAAGGTGAGGTACTCGTTTGGATGAAGCCCTTTTCTACCAGCTCTTGTAACTGCTCTTTCAACTCCTTCAACTCGGCTGGAGCCATCCTGTAGGGAGGGATAGAGATCGGTCTAGTTCCAGGCATCAACTCTATCTCGAACTCTATCTCCCTAGCAGGTGGTAAACCTGGAAGTTCGTCTGGAAAAACATCCTGAAATTCTCTGACAACTGGCACCGAGGCTGGCTCCCTGACCTGACTATCTAGCTCTCTCACATGAGCCAAATACCCCTGACATCCCTTCCTAAGCAACCTACGAGCCTGAAGAGCTGATATCAGACCTCTAGGTGTAACCCTCTTGTCTCCTCTGAAGACGACCTCTGACCCGTTCTGATCTCTGAACCTGACTACCTTGTCTCTGCAGTCCAAGGTAGCACCATGGGTAGTTAGCCAATCCATCCCTAGAATGACGTCAAAGTCTGTCAAATCTAGAACCACAAGGTCGGCGGAGAGGCATCTTCCCTCAACAAAAACTGGACTGTACTGGCAGACTGACTCTGCCACTGACGGGTCACACTTGGGTCCACTGACCCATAGGGGACACTCTAACCCAGAAACTATCAGACCCAACCTCTCAACGGCTCTCGGAGCAATAAATGAATGAGATGCACCCGGGTCCATTAATGCATACACATGAGAACACCCAATGACGAGATTACCTGACACCACGGTGTTGGATGTGTTAGCCTCCTGCTGAGTCATGGTGAAGATCCTGGCTGGAGCTGATGGACCTTCACCTCGGGAACTAGAAGAAGAGGCTGCCCCTCTCCCTCTACCTCTGCCACTGCCCTGAGTTGTGGCTGGAGCTGCTGGCTGTGCCACACTACTAGAAGCTGTCTGCTGGGGCTGGCCCATAAAAGGTGCTCTAGGACACTCCCGAGCCATGTGTCCCTCCTGTCCACATCTGAAGCATGCATTAGTCCCAGCCCGACACACTCCCTTGTGTGGCCTCCCACACCTTAGGCATTCTGTACCATCTGAGCCTGAGCTCGAGCCACCGCCTAATCCCAGACCGGATTTCAGCTTACTCCAAAACTTGTTCTTCTTCGGCTTCTTGGTGGTGTTATCCCACCTCTTGCTACCTGAGCTCTGAGAAGAGGGACCTGGCCCTCCTCTGCCTGGGGTCTTAACCCCTGAAGACTGGGTCACTGACTGCTTCACTGACCCCTCAACTATAGCACTCGCCTCCATCATTCGAGCCATGTCCACCACAGCGTGGAAACTTTCCCTCTCAACTGACTGAATCAAAGAGGAGTACCTAGAATGCAGCTTCATAACATATCTCTTGGCTTTCTTCGAATCTGTATCTAGAGCTTGCCCTGAAAAAGGCAATAGCTCTAAGAATTTATCCGTGAACTCCTCTACGCTCATGTGTTCTGTCTGCCTCAGCTGCTCAAACTCAATCATCTTCAGTTCTCTAGAACTGTCTGGAAAAGCCCATCCAGCAAACTCATTCGCAAATTCCTCCCATGTCATGCCGTCTAGTCTCGGGTCCACATAACACTTGAACCATTCCTGTGCCTTTTTGCACTTTAAGGTGAACCCTGCCATCTGAATGGCCCAGCTGTCATCTGCCCCTAACTCATCAGTTATTGTCTTCACTACTCTCAGGTACTCAAAGGGATCATCCCCTGACTTGTATTTGGGAGCATCCAGCTTAAGGTAATCTGTCATCTTTACCTTGCTCCCACCGGCTGAGCTAGGTCTAGAAGGTTGAGTAACTAGGGCTGCTGGTTCTGTAGGTGGTGGAGGTGGGGGTGCAGCATTCCCCGAGGTGGGGTTTGCCGGGTTGGGATAAAAGGGTGAGGGTGGATAAGCTGGGTATTGTGTGTAAGGTGGATAGAAAGGTGGATAAGGCATGTAGGTAGGGTAGGGGTTAAAGCTGGAATAATCCGATGTGCCTCCCATCGGATACCCTGAACCCTGTGGGAAGGGTAGATAATGGGGTGGAAAACCATACCCCGAGGCCTGAGCGCCTCCTTGTGACTCCCCTGTCCCTTCTTCCGCCATGCTGACATCCAGATTCCCATCCCTCCTCTGATCCTCTTCCATAACCTCCCTCACATCTGAAAAACTTCCTCCTCTATCAGTCCCCCTTCTGCTAGCATCAAAAGACCTTCTAGGGTCCCTTGACACTCTTACTCTGTTTGATCTACATGACATTGCCCTAGGCAATGCAGGAGGACGGGCGCTCGTGCCTTCATCCTCAAGTGGTACTCCAGTCAATCTTGCAGATCGACGGGTTCCTCTCATCCTGTTTTCTGAAAAACAGTACACATCACACAAACATTAGCATCATATGGTTCATGTGGAAACACATGAACCCGCATCACATATACATCATTCATATCATAGCATCAATGCACATGTATATAATCATGGCATTTCACATCATCATACAAGACAGGACTCAACATCCTATCCTAGTGGACATGATCTTCCTATTGTGCTTAACCTTCTAGAACATCTATGAGCCCGACACTCTAGGTTCGATCCTATGAACCTAGGGCTCTGATACCATTCTGTAACGACCCGAAAATCGAACCGCTACCGGCGCTAGGATCCAGGTCGGCTTAAGGCCGCCGGAACCCGTAGCAAGCCTGACATGCAACCTGTAAACCTGTTTAATCCCATACATGATCAACAACATACATAAAAATTAAAACTTTTCTTTCATACATTCTCTCATACACCAACTCAACTTGTGCATGCACTGAACATAGACATAATCATAAACATTAACCCCTCTGTGGGATCTCATCAATGCCCCAATGGGCGATACAACATAAGTTGAGTTGGTTTACATAAACATCATAAGATCATGTATTAAAAAGGGATACCTTACACATTGGGTCAAGCACAATCTCTAATCCTCAATATCATCACATACATTACTATTCATAACTTTACATCTTTTTACAATTTATCATGTCCACACTCTATCTATTACAAACACATGACTTCATTACATGGAATGCATCACATCACAGCTAATCACATCAAGGATGAACTTGTCACCAATAGCCCTCTACATAGTCCAACTATGCCAGAACGTAGAATGGGTCCTGGTCTTTCTCTTACATAGTGCCAGCGAACGTAGAATGGGTCCCACTGGTCTTACATTCCGTATCATACATATCACATCGTCACATCATAGATCGAGGACTATGGATCATCCAACATTCATCCACAATCAACAACAGTAAAGTATGCAATGCAACATATTCGTGAATTCTAATGCAAACAACCTAAATCATCACATGGCATTCATGATGCATGAACATGCTCAAAACTTTACAATTGATTTACTTTAAAACGTAAAAGTTTATTCTACTTACCTCTGGATAGCTCTGACCAGACACTGGAGCAGCTGACTCACTGCTGGGGTCCTCGGTTCCTCGGGTCCGAACCTACACAAATGGACTCAAATGAGGGACCAAACAACTAGAACATAACTCTAAAACATCCCCCAAAAACCCTCTAAAACTCCTCAAAACATCCATGCAAAAACATGCAAAGGAAAGCTGGACAGGGCACTTTCGGCGGCAGGTTCGGCGGCCGAAAGTCCCTCCAGAGCCGAAAGTCAGGCAGGTTCGGCGGCACCTTCGGCGGCCGAAACTCCCAGACAGAGACGAAACTCATGCATGTTCGGCGGCACTTTCGGCAGCCGAAACTCCCAGACAGAGACGAAAGTCCTCTTTCGGGGGCAAGCTTCGGCAGCCGAAAGGCTTGCCTCCCAGGCAGGTTCGGCGGCCGAAAGTCCTTCGGCTGCCGAACCTGGTTTCTGCCAAAGGGCAGAAACTTGGTTCCTCATGCACATTTGCCTCCCAAAACCATCCAAACATGCATTTCTCCTAATCTACAAGATACATACCCAAGCATGCAAGTTCTTAGGGGCATCAAACTACTTTAGATCCCATCTACAACACATCAAGCAACTCACATTGTTCATAAACACATATTAACCCATAAACCTAACCATGAGCTAAACATGCATTTTACCCCATAGATCTACTTAAAACTTACTTAAAACATGCCATAAGCTCAAGATCGACCCTTACCTCTTGAAAATCGAGAGGTGAACGACCCTAGCTCGGAAAATGGGAGAGAGAGAGTTCCTTGAACCTCCAAGCTCCAAAACTTGCTCAAATGCTCAAAATCTTCAAAACAAGGGTAAAACTAATGAAAATCAAGAAAGATTTGAAGGAAAGAACTCAAAACCGGCGAGGGATGGCGGAGAGCTCACCTTGGCCGAAAATGGGGAGAAAAGCTCGCCCGTTTTCGGCTAAGGGACCCCTTTATAGGTGGCTGGCCAGGCCACATTCGGGAGCTGAAAGTGCCTCCGCATGCATGCCATGTTCGGCGGCCGAACTTGAGTTTCGGCGGCCGAACCTGGACTTCCCTCACTTATGCTTTCGGGGGCCTAAAGCACTCCCGAAGTGCATGCATGTTCGGCGGCCGAACTTGAGGTTCGGCGGCCGAACCTGAGTTTTCCTCCAAGGTTGTTTTCATGCAAAAACTCATTTTCTTTTTACTTCAAAACATAAAACACATTAAAACATTTTATTAAAAACATGTTTCTACCCTACTAGAGGCTTCCGACATCCGAAATTCTACCGGACGGTAGGAATTCCGATACCGGAGTCTAGCCGGGTATTACAATATGAGTTTCCAGAAACAAGAACTGTAAAAAGAATTCAGCACCTAAGTCATGTCAGTTTAAGACTTCAGATATTCATGTCACATTTCCATATCTTAGTACAATTTATTTAGTTATTTTCAATATGCATTAAAAAAAAAAGATATTAAGGTCAAGGCATATGTTCCGTAGTTAACTTTTCTCAGCTTGTAATTAATGAATCCTGATAATGTGTACATCTCAGATAAAACTTTGTTAAACAGCACCAACTTCAGTAGCCAGTGATCACTAATTGCATCACAATAAAAAGACCTAAAACTCCATGCATTGCTTGAGGCAATTTCACAAGAGTGAGAAAAATGCTAAACTGTAATGCGGCAGCAAGCAATTCAAGGTACTTGGAAACAGGAAAAAAGTGTGCGACACTAGCCTGATCCAAAAGCTTGTCCTGTTCATATCCAAAACATCAATTATCCAATTCAGCAGTATCCTCAAACGCTAGATCAAATTAGGACTAGGAGCGCACTTACCGGGACCTTCTTCTGTGCGACGGCACAGACAGAGTCCTTCCTCGAGCTCCGATCGAAGTGGTGGCAGCGGCCTTCACTGCGTTAAATGCATATTCCGAAAAAATTGTCTTGTCTCGCAAACTAACTAAAACAGCTGAGAATAAAAAAAAATAAGGCAATGACTGGAAGAGGCCTTCACTGCGTTAAATGCATATTTTGATTACATACCAACTTGGAAGAGGCGACCTTCAGGGGAGAAAATGGTGATATGAAGATCGTAGCCACCTCACTTTCTACACTCATTCTGTGTTTTCATTACGGGCAGAGATGATAAAGTGATAAATATGCTTGTGATAAATAAATTTAATTTTTTTTAATTAATGTGATAAATAAATTTAATTAATGTGATAAATAAATTTTTTATTTTTAATTTTTTTTAATAATTAATAATAATAACACAATAATAAGGATTAAACAAGTTATATGTTTTTATCAAATAAAAACGAAAAACGTAAACCAACGCCAACCTTAGCTGATTGTTACAAGAGTCATTTGATATTAGTTTAAATTCTAGTTAGAGCCGTCATAACCAAAGAAAAATCTAACTACCCACAAAGTGGGTCGGCCCCTAGGCAGAAATCGATTCCTTGCAACAGTTTCACTGTAGAGGCAACTTGAACAATCTCAAGCATTCCACTTCCCACTTTCTCTTCACCATTTCAACTCGAAATTTACGAGCTCAGAAAATTTCCAGTGCTAGTACTATTCAAACCTGTGAAACCCAACTTGAACTTCGATTCAGAAACTGTGGGGCAGATAATTATGGAAAAGAATACAAATGGACACCTCAAATAAAAAACCTTATTTTCAGCCAAAAATTTCCAATAAATTGTTGGCTTTACAAGCAAGATCAATTATTACAGAATACTCGAGAGTCGAGACGAACAATACAGGAAGTTCATTCCAGCATTCTTAACAATACAGGAAGTTTATTCCAGCGTTCTTACAGAAGTGGTATAGCCCTTAACTAGCTGCTAAATTACATGCGATACTGACGATTTTGGTGTAGCATCCGGTCCGCCCAGCAACATACCTCTCCTATGCAACAGACTGCCCAGCTGCCCGTTTCACAAAATTCTTTATGTCAAAATCACCATTATTAATCTTAGTGATGACTCCCTGATTGGAAAACACAAATCATCAGACAAAAATCCAGTAAATATTCTCATCATGTCTACCATTTTTGAAGGAATGAAGAGGTGAGGATGGGAGGAAAGAGAAAACCTTTTCTGTTATGATACCGCTTATCAACTCTGCAGGGGTAACATCAAAAGCTGGGTTCCAGACAGAGATCCCAGATGCAGCAACTTGCTCTCCAAGTCCTCCATGCGAATTTAATAGTTCTTTAGGTGATCTTTCCTCTATAATAATTTGTTTCCCAGAAGAAAGGGATAAATCAATGGAGGTCAATGGTGCAGCAACATAAAATGGAATTTTGTGATGCATTGCACATAAGGCTAGGCTGTAAGTCCCAATCTTGTTAGCAGTATCTCCTGCAATTTTAGTTCATCATCACTGAAAAATACTTCCAAAGTTAAGATAAAAAGGCAGAGAATCATATTTGCAAAAGGGTACCATTCGCAGCCACACGATCTGCTCCAACAATTACAGCACTCACTTGACCATCTTTCATTAATGCAGCTGCAGCAGAATCTGCTACAAGAGTAGCGGGTATTTTGTCATGCACCAACTCAAAAGCTGTGAGTCTAGATCCCTGCAGTAAGAATTGAACGTTATCAATAAGATGAACTGATGAAGAGGTGAGATGCTGAAGAACATTTGAATTGAGGACTATTCCTCACAAACTAGATCAGTGGCCAATTTATTGATAACCAATTCATAAGCACATTAAAGATGTTAAACCAAAAATATCAAATATATTCTCACATCTATATGCACCCAGTCACTTCAAGAAAGCAAAATGATCCTCAATTTTCAAGCTGGTGGTAACAACTATTAATATATGCAAGTTCACTAATTTGAAATGATCCAAGTCATTGGTAGCCATAATATGATCTTCATGATGTTAAAAGACCAAATTAATATTGCAATTTGATAGGGGATAGGTTATTGATGTAAGAAATGGAAATAGGAAAATGTAATCTGAATTGTGTGTTGCATTGTCCTCAAGGATTATTTGGTAACCCCCAGACTAAACAAACTCTTCTGAATTCCTTCAGGTTCAGAACAATTTTTTTTTTTAATATAACCCAGCAGAACACAGAAGGATAGAGAAAATAGAGAGAGCATTGAAAAGCAATTATGTCTCTGAATTATGAAAATGAATATTTATAATTAAAAAAAAAAAGACATTAAAACTGTTTAGAAAAATCAAAGACGTTTAAATAAAAATCTCACAATAAAAATAAATAAAAATTTCGCAGCTCTATTTATTTGCATGCGCAAGGGGTGAATCGATGGATTTGAACTGAAATTGATTTTTCGGTCCAAGTCCGTGTGCGTGAACCTTGTTCCTCTCACTTGCCCTTTACAAGTCCAATAACAAAAAAACCATCTATAAACCAAAAAAAAAGTTTGTATCTTTCCTATGTGGGGCAAAGCTTTTGAAATAGAAAATTTTACAACAATTGAATACCAAATTATCATTATTTTTTTCCATTCTTTGTCATAAGTTATCCAAAATTTCCCCATCTTTTGCTTTTGTTGTCCATGCATTCCAATCTTCAATTGTTGGAAAAAGTATAGATGCAATACTATATTACTGATTATTTGAATTAAACAGGAGTTGGAGACTGATACATGGGGTGTCCCACCTCCTGACAATTTGTGACTACACAATTTACTTGAAGGATGCATTATGTGAGTCCAAGTTTCAGCTAGCAATCTTTTTTGTTTCCTAGTAATTTAATTTATACTTAATTGAAAAACAGAAGATATATTCTATGCTTTCAGCTAAGTTCTTACACCAATGAACTTATATGACACCATAGTAGCACCTGGTCTCGGTATACTTTTTCTCAACCAAGTTTACAACATTGGTTTTGAGAAGATAAAATAATCAAACTAAATACTCACTTGATTGAAAGGACGTGTTTCTGTGCAATAGGCCCTATTTAACACTCCTTCAGTATGAAGAGCACGAATCACTCCCAGAGCAGTACCATATCCAGCTGTTGCAAGACTGCCAAAACAAAACATACCATAGATTGGAACTTCAAAACAATTCCTCACATTTTCTTTATTAATCAAGAAAGATATCTGTTTGGGAAGAAAAGACTAAGAGGAAACACACTCATGATGAGAAACAGACCTGCCAGTATTGCAATGGGTCAAAACAGAAAGCCTGTCAGAGTCTTTCAGTTGGTTCTGAATAAAAATTGCTCCATGAGTCCCGATTGCTTTGTTTGAAGCAACATCATCTTCGAGCATATTTTCAGCAGCTTCTATGTAAGCCTATCAGATTGACAATAAAGGTAATGAAACAATAAATTAGTAATAATGGTCTTTGATTTTGCATAGACTTAATTCAGAACTTTGCAAGAAGACAATCAAAGAGTGCCTTTTTTACTACTCATCTGCCCAACAATGATTGACACAGGTTTCAGGCCACCTACATGCAATGATACAGAAAAATATGATGAATAACAAGAACATACTACCTGAAAAACTTTCTTCGCATCTGAAGCAGTAGCAGCAGCCTTTAATATAACTTCTTTAACCTTTGTTGCAGCATCTGAAAGATTGACTGCAGTAGGTCGGCTGAGTAAACATCAAAGACAATCTTACAATCAGCATCTTCCCAGTAAAAGCAATTGAATAACTTACCATTTCAACAGCTCAGGCAATTAGACAAACACCGGATCGAGTTAAGGTAAAGGCAAGAATCTCCAAACAAGAAAAACCCAGATTAATTGCATTTCAAATAGTTATTATCTGACACTTTGAAAATTTCAAAATAACATTAATTTTTATTTTTCATATATATCCTTACTAGTTTTACTAGTTTTTAACTCATTTAGTGAAAAATCATCGCCATTTAAAGGATAGTTTAAACAATTTTTTTATATATTTTTCTAAAATTTATGGGAGTAATATATTATCCAATGAGCAAATTAGCAGTCTGTCATCAGATCCAAGCAGACCAATTACCTCGAAACGAGATATTCCAATTTCTTGAAGAGGTAAGAGGCAGCATCATCAGACGTCCCATTAAAATCGTCCAAGTTAAAGACTTCCACTGCAAGAGATAGAACTGCTGCAATAGCAATAGCAGGTGCCCCACGGACCACCATCTCCCGTATGGCAGACCTTAGACATAAAAACAGCCGAGTTTTTCATAGAAAGGGAAAAAGAAAATTGATCTTGTATTAAGAATAGCGGTGCAAGACCTAGATACCATCCATCTTCTGCATGTTGGATATCCAGATATACAGTCTCGAGAGGAAGCTTTCTCTGTTAAACAAGAATCAAAATTTACTATTGGAGCAAAAATTAGAATCCCACAGAGAAAAAAAAAAGTTCAATTGGAAAGACCTGGTCGAGGAGCTGAAGAGAGCCGCGCTTGTAGCAGATAGACTGGAGAGGGTTGTGAACTTCAAGTCCAGCGCCGGAGTCGGTGGTGGCTGCCATGTATGTAACACCAATATATTTGGAATAAGAACCTGCAAATTAGCAGATTTGCTTTTTTGCTTCTCTAAAAGAGAAGCACCTTTAACTGTACAGTTTAAGAAATGTGCCTCCCCCTCATTTTTTTTAATTTGTATTTTAACCCTCATTTCCAGACCGCTACTCACTTGTCGCCGCCGCCACTGTTCGGTTCGATTTCGGGCTGAAATCAGAGGTTTATATGCGTTTTCATTCGAAATGATCTCAATTTGAATGGATTCTGATGACCGCTGGATTTCTCCACCCCAGAACAGGGGCTTGACCCCAGCCTAAGGCCCATGACACAGAGGCCCACGTACTTGATACCCCCAACAAGCCTGGCTCATCCCAGCTTCCGGGCCGGGCTCGACCAAGCTTCCTCACTCAGTCCAGCCTGATCCCTGACCAGCAGACCCCTCTCAGGCCCAGCGTCCAGCCCAACTCTCGGCCCAGCCCGGGGTCCAGCACAGTACTCACCAGACAGCCTGGCAGATTCGCTCGAACGTACGTATGAGGAGAATCAGAGGCCGTTACGCATGTAACAGGCAGCTGATACCCTAGTACACCCGAATCTGTATGGCAGAGACGCGTGGCCCAATCCTGGAGAGACCTTTACACGTCACCAACAAGCAAGACAATGTATAAAAGAGGAGTCCCCTCCTCAGAAAGTTTAAGCCTTATTCAGTAATACAAAACCCTTGTAAAACTCTATTCTATTGGATCTCAGATCATCAATTGGCGCCGTCTGTGGGAAACGAAGGAGATCTTTTCATCACCGGAGTTTTCACTTTCAAAACCCACTGAGATCCACAATGGCAAACCACCAAGAAAGTAACCTTAATATTCCAAATGACTTAAGCTCCGCCCAAGAGGGGCAGCAGTTCTCTTTTTCTAGCCCTACGACGTTAAATAACCAAACACCCATCTCTCTTAATCCCTCGCCAGGCTTGGCAGGGAATACTCCCACCATGACCCTGTCTAACCAAGACATTCAAACCATGGCTCTCCAGCTACAAACCACTGCTCACTGGTTGGGGCAGATAATGCAACAAAGGGGACTTAGCACCCCAGTAAACGCACTCCCAGTAGTGGAGGAACCCAGAACCGATGAACCCTGACCCACCTCTATCCGCCTCCAAACTAACAACCACGATGCCGGAGAAGAGGAAGAACCGGAGGCCCGAATCCATGGGAGAAGGGCAAGAGAGATGATAGAAAATGAAGAGGTGGACGACTATTCTGCTGAAACAACTAGGGAAACGGGAACTGAAACAGAGGAGGAAGAATGTAGTTTGGGCAAAAGATCCAATCCAGAAGATGAGAAGATGAACCAAAAACTGAAAAGGTTGAAGGAGCAGCTCCTAGCCGAGCTAGGTAAGAAAGATCAGAGTCAAACCTCCTTGCCTACTTCTTCTCCTTTCTCAAAGGTAATGCAGCAGGAGACCGTTCCCAAAAAGTTTATGATGCCGCCGATGGCGGCCTATAATGGGGCTGGAAACCCGAGAGAACATGTCATGAACTATAAGACCTTCATGGAGTTGCAAACTCTGTCAGATGCTCTGATGTGCAAGGTGTTCCCAACAACGCTCTCGGGGCCAGCGAGGGCATGGTTCAACAGCCTGGAGGCCGGAAGCATTAAAAGTTTTGGAGACCTTGCCCTCCGCTTCATTAGCCGGTTCGTAGCCGGGGTGCCAGCAGATAGGAAGACAAGCTATCTGGAAACAGTTAGGCAAAAAGCTGGTGAATCTCTCAGAGAGTATGTCGCCCGTTTCAATACGGAGGCCCTGCAGATTCCCGAGCTCGACGAAGGAAGGGCGGTAGAGGCCATGCAAAAGGGAACAACCTCTGCCGAGTTCTTTGGTTCTTTGAGCAGGAAACCTCCGACCTCACTGGCCGAGTTGATGAAGAGGGCGGAAAAGTACATAAGGCAGGATGACGCCTTAGTAACGAGTAGATTTGCCAAAGGGGTGGCAGGAAAAGAGAAAGCCCCGGAGGAAGGAAGGCTGGAGAAACACGAGAAGAAGCGTGGGAAGAGACCTGAGCCATATAAGCAGGCCTGGGAAAGAAGGGATCAAAGGCCCCCCCCTCCTCCCAGGGCTCATGAACCACGAGTGCTCCCCCCTTGGGTTCCTGAGAAGCCTACTCCCCTCAACGCTTCCAGAGCCGAAGTGCTCATGGCAGTCCAGGATAAGGAGTTCCTCCAGTGGCCTAAACCCATGAGGTCGGAAGCAGATCAGAGGAATCCTGACAAGTATTGTCAGTACCACCGGACACACGGCCACGATACAAATAACTGTTTTCAGTTAATCACGGAGATTGAAAGATTGATAAAGAGGGGGCATCTCAAAAATTTTGTGAAGAAACCGGAGGGGCAGAGGCCTCCGCCTAGTCCGGCAGCCCAGATGCCCAGGAGAACCGGAGCTGGACCAGTGAATAATGGGTCTAGTGGGACTATTAATATGATTGTTGGAGGAACTGGAGGACGGATGAGCCGTCGCGGAAAGAAGAGAAACCGGGAAGGAGAGATCAGCAATGACGAGGTCATGCAGATCGTTGAACACTCACCCATGGCCATCGTTTTCTCTTCAGAAGATGCACAGGGCATTCTGATGCCCCATGATGACGCGCTTGTTATTGAGGCAGTCATTCATAATTTTCGGGTGAAGAAGGTTCTGGTGGATGATGGGAGTAAGGTCAATCTATTGCCGTATCGGGTTTTCCAGCAGATGGGAATCCCGGAGGAACAGCTGGTTCGGGACCAGTCACCCATCAAAGGGATCGGAGGAGCACCGGTATTTGTGGAAGGGAAGGTGAAGCTGGCCCTTACCTTGGGAGAAGCACCCAGAGCTCGCACCCATCATGAGGTGTTTTTGGTGGTTAAACTCCCACTGAGTTACAATGCGATTTTAGGGAGGCCAGCGTTGTTTAGCTTTGAAGCTGTCACCAGCATCAGGTATTTGGCACTCAAGTTTCCAACGGAAGAAGGAGTGGGAATGGTTCGGGGCAGCCAGGAAGAAGCAAGGGCGGTATACTTGGCCACAGTAACAGAACCAAGCTCAACTGGAGAAGCGCTCGACTCGGAAGTTCTGGAGGTCAGAGATGAAACAAAAGAAGCCCGGACAGAGCCAGTTGGAGAATTGGAGACCTTCCCCTTATCAGAAGCAGATGCAAGCAAGATTTTCAGTCTTAACGCCAACCTCACCAAAGAACAAAAAGGTGAAGTCATGACTCTGATCCGAGGTCACGCGTCGACCTTCGCATGGAAGCCCTCAGACATGCCAGGAATTGACCCCAAAGTGATGACACACCGATTGAATGTCCTCCCCGAGGCCAGACCAGTGAAGCAAAAGAAGAGAGTAGTAGGAAGAGAAAAACAGCAAGCCACCCGGGAGGAAGTGCAGAAGTTAGAAGAAGCAGGCTTTATTAGGGAAGTAATGTACCCACAATGGTTGGCAAATCCTGTGTTAGTCAAAAAAGCCAATGGCAAATACAGGATGTGCATAGATTTCACCGACCTAAATAAAGCCTGCCCCAAAGATTGTTACCCCCTCCCCGATATTAATAAAATGGTCGATTCAACGGCCGGATTTGATTATATGTCTTCTTTGGATGCTATGTCTGGTTATCACCAAATCCCAATGGAGAAGTCGGATGAGGAGAAAACCTCATTTATAACTGAAGACGGGACTTACTGCTACAAAGCTATGCCTTTCGGATTAAGAAACGCCGGGGCAACTTACCAACGATTAATGAATAAAATCTTTAAGAACCAGATTGGCAGGAATGTAGAAGTGTATGTGGATGACATGGTGGTTAAAAGTTCAACTTTTCAACAACACATAGCAGATCTAAGGGAGATATTTGGGGTGTTAGATCAATACAGAATGAAGTTAAACCCAGCAAAATGTGCCTTTTTCATCAGGGGAGGAAAGTTCTTGGGATACATGGTGAGTGGAAGAGGCATTGAGCCTAATCCGGAGAAAGTAGAAGCCATATTGAATATGTCAGAGCCGACCTGCGTAAGGGACGTCCAGAGATTAACCGGGAGAGTGGTGGCGCTTAACCGATTTATGTCAAGGTCGGCAGAAAAGTGTTTGCCATTCTTCAAAAAATTGAGGAAGGTCCCGAATTTTGAATGGACAGAAGACTGCCAAAAAGCCTTCACAGAGCTTAAGGAATACCTCAGCTCGCCTCACGTGCTCAGCAGCCCCGTAAAAGGGGAAGAACTCCTGATATATTTGGCAGCCTCAGAGCAAGCAGTCAGCGCAGTACTAGTAAGAGTGGAAGAAGGGGAGCAGAAACCTGTTTTCTACATCAGCAAGGTACTTAGAGACACTGAGGTCAGGTACTCGAACATTGAAAAATTGGCTTATGCCTTGTTGTTAGCAGTCAGGAAATTCAAAGTTTATCTGGAAGGCCACCAAGGAGTTGTGATGACGAACCAACCCTTAAAGAAGGTCCTACGTAGGCCGGAAACTTCAGGACGGATGTTAGCATGGTCCGTGGAAATCAGCCCCTACTGTCTGGAATACCGACCTCGAACAGCAATAAAATCTCAAGCGCTGGCTGACTTCATAGCAGAATGCTCATTCAACGAGGAGAAGGAAGAATCATCCTCGGAGATGCCTAGAAAGGAAGGAGAGCGAGAGCTTTCCCAAGAATTTAGCTGGAAGCTATATGTAGACGGAGCATCAGGATCTGAGGGCAGCGGCGCAGGGATAATGCTTAAGGGGCCGGAGGGCTTCAAAGTATGTTATGCTTTACGGTTAGAATTCAAGGCTTCTAACAATATGGCCGAGTACGAGGCCTTGGTGAATGGGATGCTGGTAGCCTCGGAAGTAGGGGTAACCGACCTCGAAGTAAATAGTGACTCTCAACTGGTGATCAACCAGGTAACGGGGGTATATCAAGCCAGAGACCCCATCATGCAGAACTATCTTGATAAAGTAAAAGCCATAGAAGCCGAGCTCGCAGAACGGGGAGTTATTGTCAGATTTCAAAGAATACCTCGGGATGAAAATGAGGAGGCAGATCTGCTTAGTCGATTGACCAAAGAAGAATTAGAGCAGCTCCCTGACGAAGTATACATACAGCATATCCGCACACCTGCTTTCAAGAAGACAAACACGGTACTGCAGGTGGACCAGAGCCCAACTTGGATGAGCCCCTATCTGAAATATTTGGAGAAGGGCGAACTCCCTGAAGATAAAGACGAAGCCAGAAAGATAGCAGCTCGAGCTGCCAATTACCAAGTAATAAGGGGAACTTTATACAGAAAGGGGAAGTCCAGCCCATGGCTCCGGTGTGTAAGTCCGGAAGAAGCTGCAAGGGTAATGGAGGAAATACATAGAGGCCTATGTGGGGCTCACGAGGGAGCAGAGACATTAGCTAACAAAATATTCAGGCAAGGATACTACTGGCCCACTGTTAAGAAAGAAGCAGAAGAGTTTGTCCGAAGGTGCGACGTATGTCAGAGATTTGCTAATGCCATCAGGACCCCTGCCACTCCTCAAGCAAGCATATCCAGTCCATGGCCTTTCTCGCAATGGGGAATTGACATCCTGGGCCCTTTCCCCAAGACTACGGGGCAAAGAAAATTTGTAGTGGTAGCTGTGGAATACTTCTCGAAATGGCCAGAGGCAGAAGCAATAGCAACAATCACAGCCAGAAAGATGATAGATTTCGTATGGGGGCATATCATCTGCAGATTTGGCATACCCAGAGTACTTATCTCAGACAACGGCAGACAATTTGACTGCAACACTTTCAAAACCTTCACGACGAACGTGGGTATATGGCATAAGTTCTCCTCCGTGGCCCATCCTCAGACCAATGGTCAAACGGAAGTCACTAACAGAGCAATCCTCCAAGGATTAAAAAAGCGGCTGGATGGCTCAAAGGAAAATTGGGCAGAAGAACTCAATAGTATCCTATGGGCACTCCGAACTACTCCCAGAGCACCCACTAAGGAAACACCGTTCGCACTCGCTTACGGTACAGAGGCCGTAGTTCCAGTTGAATTACAGATCCCCACTCATCGAGTTCAATTTCTCAGCGAAGACACTAATGGGGACAAGTTAAGAAGCAACCTGGATGCTCTTGAAGAAGTTAGGGAAGAAGCACAAGTCCGAACTGCTGCTTATCAACAACGAGCGGCAAGATATTATAATCAAAAGGTCAGAGAAAGAAGCTTAAAGGTGGGAGACCTGACTTTAAGAAACTTGGAAGCCACAGGAAAAAGAGCAGCCGCAGGCAAGCTAGCACCGACCTGGGAAGGTCCATTCAAGGTGACAAAAGTGGTTAAGCCCGGGGTATACCGAATTGAAGATATGCAAGGAAACCCCGAGCCTCACGCCTGGAACATCCAGCACTTAAAAAGGTACTTCCCTTGAAATATATGTAAAGAAAAATATTGTACTCTGAAAGGCACAAATAAATAAAATAACGCCATTCTTTACGCAATGATGATTATCTCCATTAAGAATGTTACTTCTCTTTGAAAAAGAAAGAACAAAACTAGAAGACCGGGATCCCCAAGATCTCCCGGATGCAAGACCAGGATCCCCAAGATCTCCTGGCACTAAGAAGACCTCCTTGAGACATAGAAACCTCCTGGAGGTAGAAGACCGGGATCCCCAAGATCTCCCGGATGCAAGACCAGGATCCCCAAGATCTCCTGGCACTAAGAAGACCTCCTTGAGACATAGAGACCTCCTGGAGGTAGAAGACCGGGATCCCCAAGATCTCTCGGATGCAAGACCAGGATCCCCAAGATCTCCTGGCACTAAGAAGACCTCCTTGAGACATAGAGACCTCCTGGAGGTAGAAGACCGGGATCCCCAAGATCTCTCGGATGCAAGACCAGGATCCCCAAGATCTCCTGGCACTAAGAAAACCTCCTTGAGATATAGAGACCTCCTGGAGGTAGAAGACCGGGATTCCCAAGATCTCCCGGATGCAAGACCAGGATCCCCAAGATCTCCTGGCAAAAGAAGACCTCCTTGAGACATAGAGACCTCCTGGAGGTAGAGGACCGGGATCCCCAAGGTCGTCCCGGAATTACAAGACCAGGATCCCCAAGATCTCCTGGCAAAAGAAGACCTTCTTGAGACGTAGAGACCTCCTGGAGGTAGAAGACCGGGATCCCCAAGGTCGTCCCGGAATTACAAGACCAGGATCCCCAAGATCTCCTGGCGAAAGAAAACCTCCCTCAGACGTAGAGACCTCAGTAAAGAAGAAGACCGGGATCCCGTAGAACTCCCGGAAAAACAAAATACAGCCGGTGAGGCCCCAAGGTCACCCCGGCACAGCCAGGATCTCGTAAGACCTCCGGAAGGTAAGAATAGTTGGTAAAGGACCTCAGGGCCCCCCCCCCCCCCAAAAAAAAAAAAAAAAAAGAGGTCGAGCTCCCAGCTCGAACCGATAAGCCCAAGACTGAGCTCCTAGCTCGGATAGATTCATTTCTTCAAAAGATCAAGAGGTCGAGCTCCCAGCTCGAACCGATAAGCCCAAGACCGAGCTCCTAGCTCGGATAGATTCATTTCTTCAAAAGATCAAGATACGAAAGCCAAAAACAAAGGCCGAGCTCCCTCCATAGAAGAACTCATAAATCCTTAGGAGGATATTCAGGCTATAATCAAAAGCCTAAATCAGTTTATTTAAAATAAATATACAAAGTCACAACGAAGAAAGAAGGACTAGAAGTCAAAAACTAGCATGACAGTTGCCATCAAATGGGTACGAGATTTGATCTCCCAGACGACAGCTAAGAGCTGAACTCACAACTTAAGATTAATTTAGAGCTTCTGAATAAACATATGAAGTCTACATCACACATACGAAGAGTAAAGATAAATGTCAAAGAATATGGAAAACAAAAAGGAAAACTAATATTCCATTAATAACTATTACAATTTATTTCTCCGGTGAGGAAGGAGGATGAATAATCCTTAAAGGACTTACATCAATAAACCCACCCTCACTATTTCTATTTACAGCCACCTCTGAAGGAAGCTCGGTGTCCTTCGGACCAGCGCTCTCAATAGTAGGGGCAATTTCTGACCTAGGGTGAAGGCCTTCTTTCACAGAATCAGGATCGTCCTCCTCCGACCCTAGCTCGGATCCCTTTGAAGAAGACTCAGCTGGC
Source organism: Manihot esculenta (assembly GCF_001659605.2). Classification (NCBI taxonomy): domain Eukaryota; kingdom Viridiplantae; phylum Streptophyta; class Magnoliopsida; order Malpighiales; family Euphorbiaceae; genus Manihot; species Manihot esculenta. The sequence goes on along the minus strand of NC_035176.2, from coordinate 30,049,291 downwards.
CGATCTCGGTCCCTCCGGCAATCTCCTCGGGGCAAAGGGAAATCATCCTCCCCGTATAGCACTGACTCGCCATCTGAGTCCACTTCGCGCCTACGAAGCTTGGCCAAAGGAATATCAGGAGCCTGTCTAGCTTCTCTTAAACCGCGATTGTAGCCAGTTACATACATGCGGTAGGCCTTATCAAAGATAGCCTGTTTCATTTCACTAGAAGCTTTATACTCATCAAGATGTTCTTCACAAGCCTCGGCTACAAATTCCTCAAACTCAGAAGAATCTTTGTAGTCCTGAAGATGAGCTTCACAGGCCTGATCAATTTTACCCTTTAGCTCATCTGACTCCTGATACTCCGCTATGTACTGATCGCGCTTCCGCTGAGCCTTCTCTTCGGCATACTTTACCACCTCAAGCAGGGCTAAACATTTACGTTCAAAAACTCTGACTTCATTTTTCAGCTGTTGTTGGCGAAGGTCGAACTCTTCAGCCGAGGAAGTCAAGTCTCTGATACGGTCAGAGCTTGTGCTCAACTCCTGCTCAAGGACCTGCACCCGAGCTAAGGCCATCTCTCTCTGAGCCTTTACTTCCTCCAGATGAGTCTGAAGTCCTTCGAAATCAGCCTTTAAGGCACCAAATTGGCGCTGGATTTCAGCTTTCTGGCTAATGGCCTCATCCCTCTCCTTGAGAGCCTCTGTCATAGAGGACAGCTGCTCTAGTACTCCTCTACAGCGAACCTCCAAGGTAGCTGCCCTCTCATCAGCCTCCTGGAGAACATTGCGAGTCCGAGACAACTCATCTTCTAAGGACGAGGTATGCTTGGCCGTTTCGGCTGTTTTCTCTTCAGCCTTTTTGAGGGCCTCCAGCGCAGAATGCAATTCCACCTGGAGGGACTGGATCTGCTCCCGAGCAGCTACCAAATTGCCCCTCGCATCACTGGTGGCAGATATATTCTCCTCCAGACGGGCCTCTTCAATTCGGCGATCTACGGACTCCCGGAGGGAGCGATCACGGATATCCACCTCCATAAAGAGGCCCGTCACCTAACATGAAAACGCAACCATCAAGAAAAAGAAACAAAGCAAACTGAAAGGAGGAGAAAAAATGACTTACCATTAGAAGCATCTCCCTAATGGACGATCCGAGCTCCTCACGAGAGCGAGATTGGAAGGATGCTTGCTCCTTGATAAAGCTGGATAAAAGGCCGGTCAGAGCAAGAAGGCGTGGATCCGAAGCCTCCGTGGCTCCACCAAACATTTGCTCCCTAAGAAGGTCGGCAACAGCACTGGCAGGAGACTCGGATGTAATACCCGACGTCTTTAGAGAATTGCCAGGAGAAGGCAATGCCGGGTCAGCAGCAACACCTTTCCCTTTCCCAATGGGAGGAAGAGCTGGAGAAGATCCCGTTGCAACCCTGGACTTCTTCCGGACAGGAGAAGAGGCAGATTTTCCAGAAGAGGCTGGGCGCTTGCCTCCGATCTTTGCTGGAATACCCCCAGAACCCTCAGGTTCAGTCCTCACAGGGACAGGGGCACTTTCACCAGAAACCTCTGGACTTTGATCCCCTAGGAGGATGATCTCCATCCCCGTCCCAGAGATCTCCTTGTCTTCAGCAGGGGACTTAAACTTTCCCCTTGACACCTCCTTAGTAGAATGGGCAGCACCCTGTCCCACTTGTTCAGTAGACTTTGAGCTCAACCCACTACGGCTAGATGGCTGAGCTGATTTAGTGCTGTGAGAGCTCGGCTTGGAAGCTCGAGAAGAAGCTTTACCAGACGGCCGGCTGACCTTCTCGGAGGAAGCGACCTGAGCTAGCTCTATAGCAATCTCAGTTACAGAACGCCCATCCCCAAAGGCGTCAAAAATTGCGTGCATGTTCTCCCGAGACAGGTCAAGGTTCTTGGGGAATTTGATGCCGTCCATTTTAACCTCAGAAGCTGCAAAAAATAAGAAATTGTACAGAATCAGCATATTATCTGATATTCTTAACAACGAAGAAACAGAATAGCCGGACAAAGCACTATACCCGTGTCCTGGATATCCCTAAGGTTGGCCGCAAACATACACTTCTCGACATCATACTTCCTCTCAACGGAAGTCAGTCGAAGCAGCCCAACCTGCTCAATAAGACTCAATTCGGGCAGATCATTACAGCCCGGAAAGATCTCCCCCCAACTTAGGCCCACATCCCACGATCGGCAGGACCCTAGTTTCAGCTCCGCCACAAGGAAATTTTCTATCCACCCCTTTATAGAATCCTTGTAGCCCGTAAGAAGAGATAGCCCATTGCGGGGGGAAAAGTAATAGAAGTTTTGCTTCGCCCTAACCAGGCGGAAAAAAGTAACAAACAGACAGGCCGTAGGTGTGAAACCCCAACACAAACAGATAGACTCGAAACAGGACATGAATAAAATGGAATTTGGGGATAACATTCGAGGAGTCACCCCAAAGTATTCAAAGACCTCAACAAAGAAAGGGGAAAAAGGAAGTGGTAGACCAAATTCTCTCTGCTTTAGGAAAAACACTATGCTACGACCCTCTTGGGGATCCACCAAACCAGGAGGGGGAGGGTAGGGAAGAACTATCCTCTCATTTGGACGAGGTGCTCGAATAAAATACAACGGAGTATCTAGAAGCCTCCGGGAGATGTGATCAGTTATATTGGAAGAAGTAATACGTGACTCAAGGTTAACAACATCAGGAAGCTTTGAACTTGCCATTGAAGAACAGGGGAGCGTACCTGAGAACACAATAAGGTGAAAAACGCAAAAGGAGTCGCAGGAAGCCAGAGAGCAGAAGAGAGCTAATTTCTTCGGAAGACAGAAGGAATTCGAAATGAAAGGCAATGATGAGACAGAACGTTGATCTGAACAGTTTTGTCTTGGAGCGGCGCGATCATTAATTGCTCTCGAAGTTTACCCTCTCAACGGTTAAGTAATAACCGGAGAGAAGGTAAAGGGGCAAAAGGATGATCGCTGGGCTTGTCTACATCTATCAAGGACCAGGTCCACAATGATAGCCCATCACTTAAAGGCCCAGGCAAGCCCAACTTGTTCAGACCTGATCTCCAGCCAAGACAACGTAACCCACAAGATTCATCACTTCACCACATCCAGGGCAAGTATCAAGGAAATGGAAAGAAAAACTCAAAGATGCAAGCAGAGGAAAGCATGATAAAGGTTAGACCTACTCATCACATAGAATATATAAGATTTGACTTGTTAAAACAAGGGTACCTCGGATCTATACTGAGCTGAGAGCTTAGAGTTCGACTTATCAGAAGCCGAGCTCATAGGTCGGAATAGTCCAGCTCGGACAACATGACCTGAGAGCCCGGCCAGCTAACCCAGAGCTCATTTCACTAAGCGAAAGACAGAGCTCTCAGGTCGGCTAGTCCAGCTCGGACAACGCACCTGAGAGCCCGGATGAAGGAGACTCAAAGCTCAATTCATCTAAGTAGAGACCGAGCTCATAGATCGGTCAGACAACCCAGTTCGGAAATATGAAAGCCCAGTTGGCTAAATGGGTCCGAAGTCCGGCTCACGAGTACAGTTAGTTCAGCTCAGAAAAAACAAATTTCAGTTAAAGCTACGAAGAAAAGCAGTTTCAGTACTCCATCCATGGTAGAGAAAGAACAACTCAAGTATGAACGAAAACGAGAACTTCATTAAAAGAAAAGCACATTACAGCACGTTACAAAGGCCTACACTACGGGACGAAAGACTATCCTTAAAGGATTTACATAGCCACATGCATCATCATCAACAATTACATCGTTATCACCTATCCTACTACTTCGGCCTTCGGTTCGGAGAAACTCTCGCAGCTCGATATGTGAGTTTGGCAGAAAGAGCTGCAGAAAGCCAAGAAGTTAATCCTCATAAGCGTTTCCCATGGATCCTCTGTAGGACGGCATTCGGTTGCCCAAGTGTGATACGCGTGACAAACTCACATGTCATATGCTGTGTGTATATCACGCATAAAAAAACACGGGCTTCAGATTACGACCTCAGGAGGATCGCCGGGCTAACATGTGAAGGTACCAGCAGAAGCTTGACTGAGCGTAGCAGATCTCAGTCTCGCGTAATACTGGTACTTCACATCAAAGAGACTAATAATACTGGTGCTTCACATCAAAGAAAACAACAAACCGAACACTTGAGCCCTTTCCATTTATATCCAAAGAAGGCAGCAACGGGGGAGGTCGGCCAGAAGATCTGGGCAAAATAATTTCAGCAACTTGCCGAATGGTCCCACCCATCAACCGCCCTACCAGACGGATCCCCAAAGCGACATTCAAACTCCTTAGAGGTAACATCCACTCCTCTGAAATTCTGAATTGACTCATCTTCATCTCAGGTACTACGAAAGAGTCCCAAAACAGAGATAAGTTAGCACAATTTTCCGTCGAAATGGTAAAAGTAAGATTAAAACAAATTCCTGGGGCAACACAGCAATGTAATATCAAGCTCGCCTTCGCCCGCTTGAAGAAGGCACCAAATGGATCCTTCACAGATAAAACAAGAAAATCTCTCTGTTCCAACAAAGTGCCTGGGAATGGTAAAGAGGTGAGGTTAACATATATATCCAAAAGTTTATGTTTTGCAGGACAAGGTAGAGCCGAATTCTCAATTAATGCTGTCAGAATCCTTCAAAGATATTCATGAGAAAGGAAAGAAAAGACATGTCCAGATAACAAGGACAGGAAAGCAAAAATAACCGAGAACGCGGAGAATAAAGAAAAGTCCGAAAGAGGAAAGAGCAGATAGGATTCAGAAACTGCGCAAAGATAAAACAATGAAAGAGTATTATAAAGACACCTGGACACGAACAGGCGCGGCCATGATGGTTCTTGATATTCACCCCCTCGGCAGTTGGAGCAATAACTCCCGAGAAGGTGAAGGGGCAATTGATGACCGCTGGATTTCTCCACCCCAGAACAGGGGCTTGACCCCAGCCTAAGGCCCATGACACAGAGGCCCACGTACTTGATACCCCCCAACAAGCCTGGCTCATCCCAGCTTCCGGGCCGGGCTCGACCAAGCTTCCTCACTCAGTCCAGCCTGATCCCTGACCAGCAGACCCCTCTCAGGCCCAGCGTCCAGCCCAACTCTCGGCCCAGCCCGGGGTCCAGCACAGTACTCACCAGACAGCCTGGCAGATCCGCTCGAACGTACGTATGAGGAGAATCAGAGGCCGTTACGCATGTAACAGGCAGCTGATACCCTAGTACACCCGAATCTGTATGGCAGAGACGCGTGGCCCAATCCTGGAGAGACCTTTACACGTCACCAACAAGCAAGACAATGTATAAAAGAGGAGTCCCCTCCTCAGAAAGTTTAAGCCTTATTCAGTAATACAAAACCCTTGTAAAACTCTATTCTATTGGATCTCAGATCATCAGATTCTTATTCAAAGATGATTATAGTTTCGATTCCAATTCAATGTCATTTTATTTTTTAACAATAGCAATAATAATTTTCATTCAAAATGATTTCGATTTGAATAAATTCTGATTTGAAGATGATTATCGTTTCGATTCCAATTCAATGTCATTTGATTTTTTAACAATTATAATAATAATGATCATGAGATATCTTTCGCAAGTCTTTAAAATTAAAGTGAAAGTTAGAAAATTAAAAGAAAAAAAAATGGAATTTTCTTTCTCAAAATTGGATGGATATATATACTATTATTTGTATTAGGTATGTTTGGACATGTATTTTTAAAGTAACTCAAGAACTTTTCAATCAGCTCATTAAATAATGAATCAACTAAGGTCATGCTAACACTTACACATAGAGATTTAAAATTTCGTATGGATGTTTGAGAAGGTGAGTGTCTAGACATTTCCTTTCCGAAACTATAATAGTCAGATTATTGAAGTCTTCTCTCGAGCCTTGAATGCCACCCCGTCTAAACTCTCTATATGGATTGGGGCATACAACTCATGTGGCACACCATCCACAAGCACTCAAAAGTATTCATTACATAAACATCCATGTATCAAATTCTACCATTTATCACAAAATTTTCATTACCCCAACAAAGAAGTCCATTTGATCTAAAAAGTCACTTTTGCCGTATTCTGAGTTTCCCTCCCCTTCTATTTTATTTTTAAGTCTTTCGGTTTAAATATCCTATCACTTAAAGCCACCTCATGAGCCAAGGAGATCTTTTCTATAATAGTTAGTCCTTTAATAAAAAGAAATATCGTGTTCCTTAAAAATGATATCTTTGTGTCCTTTAACAATGAACCTTAGTGGTTCCTCGATGTATATCTCCTCTTCAAGAATCACATTGAAAAATGTTGATTTTACATCTAGATGAAAAACTTCCCAACCCTTTTGAGTTGCAAGGGCTAGAATGACTCTAATAATGTATTGCTTTAAAACATGAGAAAAAGTTTCATTGTAGCCCATACCAAATTGATGTGTATAATCTTTTACAACTAGCTTTGCTTTGTAGTTTTGCACTGAACCGTCTAGTTTGAGCTTGGTTTTAAAAGTCAACTTCACACTAATCATATATTTGTGTGTAGGCTTTTCTACTAGCAACTAGGGTGCTAAGATTGTTTAAGACTTTAGGGGTAATTGAGTTGACCTATGGGATTGGTCGAAAAGCACCAAAGATCATCTTTATGTCCCTTTCTTACTTTACCTTTTTAAAAATCTGTGTTGTACTATCCGGCTAAATTTCGGTGTTGAAATTTTAATTTTTCGATTGAAAATGTTGAAACTACAAATTTTAAAGGGGTAAAATGCATTTTTTATAAAATGAATTTAAAATACTTTAAAATGTGTTTTAAAAAAATAGTGTTCCACCGCCGAATGTTGGCCGTTAGATCCATCTATAATAAAGGGTTTCAGCTCGAAAATGAAAAATGTTTTTCTTCATTTCGAGCAGAGGTAGGTTTACTGCCATTTTCTTTCGTAAATCTATTTTTTAACCAATTTTTTCATAAATTTTTACTTTCGTTTTGAAGATTTAAGTTTGAGTTTCGAATTTTAGCTTTTGGGATCATTCGGAGCTCATCCCTTTTTTTTTTTTGAACTCTTTATGCTTAGTTGTGTTAAGTTGATATTTTTTGTATTTATAGAGCTTAATACATATTCATTGCTCTAATGAGTTAAACAAAAAATATATTTTATTAAATTTATTCTACTCAAATATGGTTAATGATTTTATAATAATTATCCGATATATTATTATTATTATTATTATTAAAATTAAATTTATCCTATTAGTAAACTTTAATTGACGTTCTTAAAAATTAATTTAGTGATTAATAAAATTGAAGAAACATGGATAAAATTTTTACAATTATATCATGCGTTTCACTTTTGTAAAAGACTATATATATATATATATATATGAAATTTTGATTTTTCTGTTTTTTTTTAATTACTCAAACTTGTGATTTTGAATAAACAGTACCAAAATAACTCTATATTGAAAAAATAAATAGTATAGTTGAAATTTAAAAATAAATTATAAAGTTAAAACGTAAGCTAATACGATAAAAAAAAATTTCAGTTAAATTTATTAATGTAATATTGTTTTAAAATATATTTAAAATTAAATTCTAAAAGATTATTAAGTGCATAAATAAATTTAATATACTAAGCATAGGAGGAATGATATATCAATTTAATCCTATTCAACTTCGATTGACCTTAAATATTAAGACACTATGTTTAGGGGCGTAAACGAGTCTGAGTCGAATTTTGAAAAGTTCAAACTTAATTTGTTAAAATTTTTTCGAGTTTGAGCCGAATTCAAACTTTACTCATTTTAAACTCGATTCGAGTATTAAGAAACTCAAACTTATTTCGTTTAGCAAATGAGTTTAAACGAGTTGAATTTTTATCGAGTTTAGTTTTAAATAGTTACGAATAGTTAAATTTATTTACATATATAATTAGTTTTAGTTTAAAACTAATAAATTTAAAACCAAAATAATTTTAATTAAATAAGTATATATATATAAATTAGTTCATAAACTTATAAAGATGAGTTTTTAAAAATCTTAATAATCCAAATATATTGAGTTTAAGAGTATAATTAAACTATATAAAGCTAAATTTTAGAAAATTTAGTTTTGTCTCATGAAAGTATATACAGAGTTTGAGTTTATTTCTCTTATTATAATAATCTCAGTTTTCTTAACGAGACTGTTCGTGAGTCTGCTCATAAATTCAGAAACGAGTCGAGTTCACGAATCTTAATAAGTCGAATATTATGAACTTCAAGGTAAAAATTAAGTTTGAATTTGACTCGTTTAAAAATTGAGTCAAATTCGATCGAATTTTTATCAAATTAAATCTCAAATAGCTCACAAATGATTTGATTCGTTTATCCCTGTTTATCTTTATTTATTCTTAAATTAGACTAAATGAAAAATCATAATTTAGAGCTATATTTTGAAGAGTCCAGTCTAAAAAATCCCAATAATATATGTCCTACAAATCATAATCCAACCCACCAAAGACCCCAAGCCCATTACTCATAACCTACAAAATACCATCCAGCCTGCAAAGACCTCAAGGCTCACAACCACAATCCATCACAACGATCATGCACGCGCCAAAGTAGAAATATAGAAGCTCTCGAGAGAATGTAAACAGAGATAGCTAATAAAAACGTTAAATCAGAATTATCGACTCCCATCTAGATTTGAAACACATTTTTTTAAAAAAATAAAGGTAATTAATTAAGGAAAACTTTTAGTTACATTGAAAAATAATTTATATATCTTTTTTGAAAATAATAATTCATATAAAAAATAAAAATTAAATTTTATAATGAGATTCTCCATATATTTTGAAATAAGATTTATTATTATTTTAATGATATTTCAGCTATTAAAATTAAAAAAAGAGCAAATTCCCGTGATATTCTCGCCTGGTCTGTGTGTCCCGTACGGCATATCTTTCCTGCCTAAAGAAACATTTGTTTAACTTCGAAAACGGTGCCACTTCCTCCTTTCTTTATTTTTTTTCCAATTTTGTCCGCGTCCGTCCTCCAGCTAATAGCCATGGAAAATTGAAATTTTCCCTTTCTTATAGTTCGTTTGCATATTTCTTTCTTCTGGCTTGTGGGCACAGGGTCTTGCTTATCAGGTACTCCTCTTTATCATTCTTTGCTTTCTGTTTCTCCTTCATAATAAGTGCAGAATCAGGTACTGGTATCAGATCCAAGGTGCACGATCCTCAGATGTGTAATTATTTATAATTTAATGTTTGTGTATTTGGATTTTTCTTTTTTAAAAAAATTTGCGTTTGCATGGAGGGAAACAATTTTGAGAAGTTCTTGCTTCGTTTTCTGTTTTAAAACTGGACAAATTTATAGTCTGGTCGCAATTATTATATAGTATAGCACTTCAAATTTTAGACTTTTCCGGTAAGTGGCTAATGCCAGTGACTGAAACTGTTTTAGACGGATAATAGAAACTGGCTGTTTGTCCTTCGTCTGCTCAATTGAGTTATTGCTTCATTTGCTTGGAAATAGAGTTTGTTTAGGTGACAAAACCCATATCTAGAAACATATCTTGTCGTTCCTCTTTCTAGAGTTTGGTTATATTTTTCTCTGGAAGATAAACACCACAAAAGAAAAAAAGAATAATCAATTTAGAGAATCTTTCCCGGGGAAGATTTGGTGTTACAGATGATGCCCTGGTAGTTGCTTGGGATGTGGTGTGGGATATGGTATTGTTATCCTGATTTGAAAATTGACATTGTCTGGCCAGTAACTAATATACATTTACCTGGAGGATGTGGGCTGATTGTGACTAGTGGGTCTAGCAACAAGTCTTCTGCCAGGATACTTGCTTGAGAAAAAAATAAATAAATAAAAGAAAGGAAAACTAAGAGTACCTGAAGTTGGGAGCTCTAGATGGCAAGAAGGGCAGTCCTTCCAGTCCATTGAATAAGTAAGTCAATAGGATCATTTCCTTCAGATGTGTATCAAATTTATCCAATGAACTGTGACAATCCAATATTGTGCATTTCTCATCCACTCAAACAGTTGCATTTTCTTACATTGTGCTATCCTTTTCAACACTTCTAAGGACTGTTAAAAATGAATCTTAAAGTGCCTTCAGCGCTTACAAGATTACACGTTTCTTTATGTGCATTTAGGATGAAAGGAGGATTTTCCAGCTTCAGGGGTAAAGAGTTCTCGCTTCTTCTCATTGTTATTTTGGGCACAACCATTCTCATATGGGCATGGGATAGAGCCCCATTTCTTACTACCTTACTTCCACCTGAAGAGCAGTTCCAGCTACCTCAAGGTGTGTTGCTAGTTTATTCATCTTTCACTTTTGACATTGTTGTTCTCAAATTTTTCCTCTTGATATCCTACCCTAGTACCCTTCTTGTTAATATTTGATTAGAAAATTGAAGGAGTCGTCTAGAATCTTGGCATTCTGTATTATAATCTGTTCCTCATAATATTTGATTAGGATACAGTTGAAAAACACATTTGCTTAGTTCTAATCATGCTATATTGAAAATTATGTACTTTTTCTTCTGATAACTGTCACATAGACATTCTTATGGCCAGTCCTCTTGTTATCTCAGAATCTTCAGAACTGCATTTTCAAGTTAGCGACAATGTAGATGTGGCTGATCAGAATTCTGCAAGCAACTATTCACCAAGAACACGTGCTAGAGAGAAAGGTCATTATTGCTTTCCTTTGCATTCTTGTGATGATAAGGAACCTGATGAAGATTTCCATTGTTTAGTGGCCTCATGATTTTGAATAACTAGATCTAAATCTCATTTGAACTCTTAACTTCTTCTTCTAGATATAGAGTCCCTACTGGATTTGATATTTCTATTTTATACTTTCCCTTTTCTTTAAACTCCTTTTGGGATTCTATGTGGAATATTATTGGGATTTGAGGTGAGTGCCTTCATGAGTGCATACTAGAAGTGATGGGATCCATGTGACTATGCAGAATCTCTCCCAGCTATGGAGGATACAGAAGCAAAAAATATAGTCCTGGAAGTTGGAAGAAATGGCAGTGGAGAAAGTTCTCCTTTGTCAGAAACCAAAGAAAGTGCAAGCTCTCCTGTAGCAGAAATCAAAGCTAAAGACAATCAGGTGGTGGAATTTAGAAAAAATGGCAGTGCAGAGGGTTCTATTGTGACAGGTGCAAAAGGGAAGCATGGCCAGGATGTTGGAGAAAAAGTTCTGATACAAAAAGAAGAAACTGTGGACTTAGCAATACCAATGGGTTATGCAAGTGCAAACTCTTCCCTCGGGGAACAAGATGAGAAGAATTTTAATAACCAAGGTAATTTATGCTTGTATACAATATGAATCATTTATGATTTTGACTTATGATTCTGCATGCTACATGCTTAGGGAACCTTGCAAGAGCATCTTCCAAGACTATTATGTTATATTTTATTGGCTAAATGACCGGAAGACATGCTTGTCTATGTGTATTATTTGTTTGAGCCTCTGATGTGCCTGTGTGATGGTGTGGGCATTATGTACTTCATTAGTTTTGAAACCAGCGCAACTCTCTTAAGGTAATTGCTGTGCATATTATTACAAGCATTTCTCATTTTATCTTACCATCTCTTTCAGGCTGTAATTATGCAAAAGGGAAATGGGTTGTAGATGACAGACGGCCTTTGTATTCTGGTCTTGGTTGTAAGCGATGGCTTGCACAAATGTGGTCCTGCCGGTTGATGCAACGCACAGATTTTGCATATGAGAAGCTGCAATGGCAACCAAACAATTGCCAAATGGAAGAATTTGAAGGGGCTAAGTTCTTGAAAAGGTATCACTGATTTTATTTTTGAAGATTTTATAATAATATTCCTGAACATTCATGGTTATATGGCATCTCAGTAAACTTGTCAAAAACAAGGATCTCATGAAATCAACCTATTGTGGCTCTCTACCTACAGATGCATTCTGCAGTAAGTAGGTGTTATTCTTAAATTGCCACCAATAGAATATCTTGAAATGACTGTTCAGAAGTCCTTTAGTTTTGTTCATAAATGCCAGCTAAATTCTTAGTTAATGTCCATAAGATGCTCCTGATTGAACTCACTTATGCTTTGGTTGGTTTGGCAACTTGGCATAACAATTAGTGAACGAAATCCTCAGAAAACGTATGAAAAAACAAGGTGGTGGTTGTGGGGATATGTTTACTGTTTTTTGCTGTAATTTGATGCTTTTTCTAACATAACATCTTGGTATGATCCAAAGCTAGCCCTGTTAAATGTCATATCAACACTTGGCCATTGTACAATTGATAATACAAAAGACATGGTTTCTTTGGATCCACCGGATGTTTGAGTTGTTGAAGGGCTCATGGCAGAAGGCTACTCCTTTGGGAGATCATATGACTCGGTCTCAAATTGGATGCCTGTCAGGATAACAATGCTATAGTTATTGGAATTGCTGTATTCCAATATGCCAAATGCTCTACTTGTTGTTCACTTCGTTTGGTTGGAAGTATCATTATATGGCCCCACTTGATGTTCACTTCTGTTAACTCTATTCCAAACTTAACCAAAAGCATCAATAGATCAAGTCATTCACATTGTCATAATCTGCCAACTCATTTTCACCCGCCTTAAAAAAACTCCACTATCTTGCAGTTACATGAATGTGTGCACAGTTGCTGCTGCATGTCCAGTACGATAATTGATTTGTTCTTTGTTTGCTTTAGAAATATGCATGTAGGTTTAAGTGATCACACGATTATTTATTTTACATCCCAGGATGCAAGACAAGACTCTAGCTTTTGTTGGAGATTCATTGGGCAGACAACAGTTCCAGTCTCTAATGTGTATGATCACAGGTGGAGAGGATGCGCATGATGTCATTGATGTGGGACAGAAGTATGGACTTGTCAAACCTCGGGGTGGTGTCCGCCCTAATGGGTGGGCATATTGGTTTCCAAGCACCAACGCTACTGTGCTTTATTACTGGTCAGCTTGCCTCTGTGACTTGGAACCTATTGATATAAAAAACCCATCCACTGGTTATGCCATGCATCTTGATCGGCCTCCTGCATTTTTGCGCCTGTATCTTCAACAAATAGATGTCCTGGTTCTCAACACAGGGCATCATTGGAACCGAGGGAAGCTTAGGGCAAATCGCTGGGTCATGCATGTGGGTGGTATGCCTAACAGCAACAAGAGGCTGGCAATGATTGGAGATGCCAAAAATTTCACAATCCACAGTATTGTCGACTGGGTGAACAAACAGCTTCCAAAACATCCTCACTTGACAGCCTTCTATCGGAGCATCTCGCCTAGGCATTTTGTTAATGGCGACTGGAACACTGGGGGAAGCTGTGACAATACAACCCCCTTGTCTGTTGGTAAGGAAGTGATGCAAAATGAGTCTAGTGATTACAGCGCTGGCAATGCAGTGAAAGGGACAGGGGTTAAGCTCTTGGATATAACAGCTCTGTCCCAGCTGAGAGATGAGGGCCACATATCACGATTTAGCATTACTGCCTCACCAGGAGTACATGATTGCTTGCATTGGTGTCTACCTGGTGTTCCTGACACGTGGAATGAAATCCTTTTTGCACATATCAATGATATGTCAAAGGTGCAGGATTGATGAATCTTGACATATGATTGGAAGAAATTTATACTCTTCATTACTATAGGCAAGATGTAGGTTCAGCGGTTTGATTTAACAGTTTCAGTTTGGAGTTTATTACTTCTTTTCGGTGAATTTTTATGCAGCAAGAAGGTTTCCTTGTTGGTTCACATGATAGTAATTCTTGTTGCGGTTTAGCCTCTTGGGATTTCTTCAGAATTAAAGGCTGCTGTATAAAGAGTGCCGCTGGATATGACTTCCAAACATGGTAGCAAATTTAGAATTTCTGCAATTGTAGTAAATATAGAGGAGCATTGGGTCAAGAGGTAGCAGTAGAAAGAGTCGTGGGAAGTTTGGATTAGTGTCCTGCAGTGGATGGTTGTATACAAGAACATTCCACACAGTAGCAGTGTATCCTGTTTGGGGGGTACGTAACATGTATTAAAATCATCTTATTGGAACAAACAATATGAATTTTTTTTTAAAATTTTTTTATTGGGAAGTTCTCATGAGCATTTTATTTTACCTTGGCCACTTTGGACGCCGACGTAAATGTGAAAAGATGAAACTACTTCTGCTTTCGGTTTGATAAAAGCAGGCAACTAGGGAAGTTCTCAGTTATTGTTCTGCCCTAGATGATGTGGTGAATTTATCATTACGTGTAGGATTTACGCGGAATCAAAGGATTTCGATATTAAAAATGGCAAATTATACCACAAGTTAACTTTGATAAAAAAAAATTGTTGCTTTAAATAAACAGAGGGAGAAGTATACTCTTCCTTGTTCGTTTATTCCGTTTTCCATTAAAAATCGAGAGCAATCTTCATGACAAGGACATCGAACGTACCGCATATGGTAATGAAACATGAAACGTGTCTTCTTGCTGATTTAACATCCATTTCATACACCACCCTGTCATTTTAACCGTTACAATCTCGCTATTCCTATACATTTTTTTTAACTACCAACTACCTATTTGCCAGCATTCTACATGTCAATTTCCCATTGGCCACTGTTAATCATATGGCCCAGCAGACTCACCTCTGCCTTAAAGGAACGGGCAAAAAATGTTAAATAATTATAATAATTGAGATTTTTAACGTCTCTTAAAATTCAAAAAAGGCCCGGAAACGATGTGATGTGTGCCATTTACGCCATCTGCAAGAGGAAACCCAGCTCCAGAGTGATTCTCCACTGTTCTTCTCTTTCTCTTCCTCTTCCTTTTTAAAAAATCTCTTCTCTCCGAGGCACGAAGAGAACAAGAGAATACATTTTTTGAAGAGGAAAGATCGAATCAATGGCTGAGGAATTTGCTAAATCCGTCGAGGATGGGCTCCAGCTCTCCAAGCGTTTGTACTTCGGGAAGGACAGGGCCGTCGCTCCTCCTAGGCCGCCGATTTCAATGAATAAATCGGCAGAAAGCTTTCTCCCAACCGCACCCATGGTTTACGCGGTCATATCGGATCCAGCTATTGTGGATAACCCGGATTTGGCCAGCTACCAGCCGCACGTGCACGGCCGGTGTGATCCGCCCGCCCTCATTCCGCTCCAGATGAACCGGATAGAACTCGAGGCCGATTCTTATTTGGACGCTGTTATTGTTCACCTAAGCGGTTCCTGGCGGGTCCATTGCGTTATGGGCAGTAAGAGCTGTGATTGCCGTATTGCGATTCCTATGGGCGAGCAGGTGTGTTTGAATGTTATGAACTTTCTAAGGTTTAATTTTAGTTTGTTACTTGTCGATTTAAAATTCATGAATCTTGGGTCTTAATTGTAAACTTTCTGCATTTGAGGACTTCTATGACTGGTTTAGATTGGGTTTATCGGCTAGTTGCTGTTTCTACAAAAGAATCTGAAAAAAACCTAAGCCATCATAAAGCCTCTGTCTGGAATTTGTTAAAACCTAATGACTAGAAAAGAGGCAAAATATGGCTTGTGAAGATCTTTATCTTTGTTTGTTAAAACTTTTTTTTTTTTATAATAATTTTCTTTGATCCTTTTGGTCTCAAGCAATACACTATTTGGCTAACAGGGTTCAATTCTAGGTGTTGAGGTGGAAGTTCCTGGAAAGTCGTATTCCACTGAACTGATCGCAATCGATGGCAAAAAAGATATGGAAAAAGAAGGCCGGCCCGAAAATGGAAGCTTTTTGAAGCCTCATATATTTACACTGACAATTCCAAAAGTGAGTTCTCATTCAGACAGTGTAGACATTGATTTTCTCTCGTGTTCTCTTAAGTGTTACATTACAAACATTTCTATTCTTAAAATCTTCTTCTAAAGCCGTTTTCATTTTTTTTTTCCATCTTTCAAGCTTGATGGTGGCTCCATTCTTTCCATAAAAGTTAGTTGGATACAGAAATTATTATTCCACAATGGAGAGTTCTCGTTGATTGTGCCATTTAGTTTTCCAGAGTACGTCACTCCTGCTGTAAAGAAACTACCAAAAAAAGAAAAGATCCTATTGAATGTGAACTCTGGTACTGGAACTGAAATTGTGTGCAAGACGACTAGTCATGCTTTGAAGGTGCAACTTGGACCAAGATTCCTTGGTTCTGAATTTTGATTATGATATATTAATATCTGAATTTAGTTTTATTACTTTCCAGCAATTAAAACGTGAAGCAGGGAAGCTGGGTTTCTCCTATGAATCAGAAGTTCTTTCTTGGACATGCGTTGACTTTGCTGTCTCATATTCTGTAAGACTCATGCCTTTTTATCTTTTCTAGTGCACTTGAATGCTTATCCGATGATAGCTTCATGGATGTTAAATGCATATAGGAGATTCATAAAGAAGTGGCATTTTCATCCTGATGTGCACAGGAGTTAATTCTAGCATATTATATGCTTTTAGGTCTCTTCAAGTCATATATATGGCAGTGTGATTCTGCAATCCCCATCTGTGCATGATTTTGACCAAAGAGAGATGTTCTGCTTCTATCTTTTTCCCCAAGACCAATTGAGTGGGAAGGTGAGTCTAGTAAATGCTCTATGTGCTATGTCTTCCTTTAATTTAGCCATCTCTTTGTTGTATCTGTCCTCATCTTAATCGATCTGATAGGTGTTCAGAAAAGAGATAGTATTTGTGGTTGATATAAGTGGAAGCATGGAAGGAAAGCCACTTGAGGGTGCAAAGGCTGCACTGTTTGGAGCCCTAACCGAACTCGATTCAAAAGATTCATTCAATATTGTAGCTTTTAATGGGGAGACTTATTTATTTTCTTCATCAATGGAGTTGGCAACTGCAGAAACAGTTGAAAGGGCTGTTGAGTGGATAAATTTAAACTTTATTGCAGGGGGCAGTACAAATATTTTGCTTCCCCTAAATAAGGTAATTTTTCCCCTTTATGGTTTTCTGATATTTTCTAAATGTATACATTACATATATTTTAAAACAAAATGGGTAAGGGTAGTGGCTTGCAAGTATATACAAAATAAAATAGACAAAAGGTTAGCACCCTGTTAAATAGCATCTAAGTGGACTGAGCTTCAAAATAATTGATATCTTTCTGGTCTTATTCACTAATCATCATTCTAAAGAAGATACTGAGCTTCTTTAACTTTTGGTAATCAAATTAGTCTTTTTTTTAAGACTAATTTAGGCTTTACTGCATTTTTATACACTGAACCTGATACTTCAATTTAGCTTGTTTGCATGCATCGTGATCTTTTGACATTGACTTTACGTTGGGTATGAAGATTGTTCATAAACTCCCTCTGCACTTTGAGCTTGTCTAACAATCAACTTATACAATATGCCTTACTGAAAAAGGAAAGTAAAAGAACCTTTGGATCGTGCTCATTTCATGCTTTCAGGCCATGGAGATGGTATCAAATACTCATGGTTCATTTCCTGTGATTTTCCTTATCACTGATGGGGCTGTTGAAGATGAAAGACACATTTGTGATTTAATGGAAAGTCATCTAACTGGCAAGGAATCAATATGTCCCCGTATATACACCTTTGGCATAGGTAATGGTTTCTTTCGTCTTGTGCTACAAATGGTTGGATTGTTAGCATATGGCGGGTGCCTTTTGGATTTCCATATGATGGCTCATAGGTTAAAACATATAGCCATCTCTGCGAGCTTTTAGTGATATTTCTGAGAATCATGATAAATTACTTGTGATTTTCTCCCCCCGGGGCTCTTAAATTTGGCTTGATGAAATATTGCAGGTACATATTGTAATCATTATTTCCTGCGCAGGCTTGCGATGCTTAGCAGGGGGCAATATGATTCTGCATATGACGTAGGTTAGTTCTGTTCTTAGATTAAGTGTTTTTCTCCCTTTCTCCTGGGAGAAAGTGGTGCAGAGTCCTCTGGTTTCCATTTTATTCTTGGAATTAACATGAGGTCCTGCAGTGCTGTCCTAGGGTTGTGGCTCGTCCCACACCTAGGACACTTTTTCTTCATAAACTTTTAAATTTGTTATTTCAAAATTTAAATTTTATTTTATACCAAGTAAAGAAGTATTCTTAGATAACATAAGATAAACAGAAATATGTGTTCTTCTTGAACTAGTACTACTTAAAAATTGTGCTTTCTTCTTGCATTTACTTCTTCTGATTTTGTAATTTACTTGTTTATGGCCAGATTCAGTTCAATCTCAAATGCAAAAGTTATTTGTCAAAGGTCTATCTCCCCTTCTTGCAAACATAACAATCGATACATTTGATGATCTTGATGATGTTGAGGTATGATAAGTTCACGTAGTTTTTCGATTCAGCCACGTTAAGAAAGTATAGTTGCCTCCAACTTGTTAATTTTATTTTAGTTTAATTGCATTCTTAATTGAAGTATGATTCAACTTGCTTTTCACTTCCATTTTGTTGTCGTGTTGATGTATATTTTTTCTATGGGATGATAAATGGATTTTGTATGTGAGGCATCAACCCTAAAATCATTATGAAAGGTTGATATTCTCATAGGGCTAAAGTTTACTTTTTAAGAACTTTTCCGTACAAGAAATTTGAAATGATAATCTACAATTTCTGCTCTATTGATTCCATAGCATGCCTTTCTCTGTTGCCATTTTTATGTATTTTATTGGTGTCCTAGTGAATTTATCATACTTATCATGGCTTAGGTATAATAAACCTTTATCTAGCCAATTTGACCATTTGAAGGTATAAATTTAATTGTTGATCTGAACATGGACATCATGTTGATAGGTTTACCCCTCCCGCATCCCAGACCTTTCATCCGAAAGCCTGTTGATTATCTCTGGAAGATATCGAGGAAGCTTTCCTGAAACTGTTGAAGCTAAAGGTGTTTTAGGAGATCTGAGTAATTTTGTTGTAGACTTGAAGATACAAAAAGCAAACGACATGCCACTTGATAGGGTAAGGCTCTAACTTGCAAGCTTGTCTTCATTGGACTTACGCTTCTCGTCTATTACGTTATATCACTGTGTCGACCATAGTACATGTGATGATATTACATTTTTTCAATTATGCAGCAACTATGACATGCAGGCTTTTTTAATTTTAAAAAATTGTTAAAAAAATAAAAAAATGAATAAATTTAGAAAAATGTTAAAGTTGTAAACGAGTTTAAATTTTAAAGAAAATACTTTGTAAAAATTTGTGTTCTCTGATTCGTCATTTCCAATTCTTTTTAATTATAAATTTTGAGATTTAACATCGAGGAATAGTTTTAAAATAATTATTTTTCAACAGTAATATTACTCCGTATTCAAGTTTTCTATATGTCATAACTATATTTATTAATTATTTTCATTTTATTTCGTTGTAAGCCTTTTCATCTTTCTATTATGATGTGATCATATTTAATAATTCAATTTTATAATATTTATGTAGAATTGTAGATATAGATTTATATTGATGTTATGTTAAGATTTAGAAAATTGAATAGCTATATTAATGAGTGATTAGTGATAACAATTTTATTATTAATTTAGTAAGACTGATAAATTTTATTTTTGATGTATATTATTTAAATTTTATATTAAATATGAATAAAATAAAAAGGCTGTATTTACTAAAACTTATGAATTTTATTTAACTTGTACATCTTAATTATTATTAATAATCAAATTTATATTGTTGTAAGTATGATTCACAAATATAGACATGTATCAATTTTTTTTAAGTTTTCTTATGTTAAGTATTAAGAAACTAAAAAGCGACATATAAATTAGTGGTCATAACAAGACAACTAAATTTTATTTAATTTTTGCATATTAATTATTATAAAAGATTAAAACATACATGTTTATTATTCAAAAACCACATTTTTTGTGAAAAATTAAAGAGTTACCTATTCATTAGTGTTAATGATAAAATGGGGGCCAAAATGGACAAACAAAAAAAAAGGAAGTTAAATTGCCGCTTCTCATTATTAGGTGAATTTATTTTAGAGGTGGATGGATGGATAGATAGAAAAATGTTGCATAGCCACTGCTGGCTCTAACTTTGGCCTGCCAATGTCACAATTTTGCCTCCTGTTTGTCATTCTTGGCTGAGTGATGGTGATGGTATATTTATCGTACCCATTTTACTTCTAGGCTTTGATTGGATAAGTCGACTGTTGCTCATACTCTTATTTATAGCTTCTGATTCTATCTAGTTGTTTATCACCTATGTAATTGCATAAAGGGTTTGTTTTCTGTTCATATTTCATTCATTCTTGGTCATTTATATTTACTCCCTTTTCCCATATTTTACCTTATCTTAGCAAGGATCTTTTCAGCAGTATATTACGCATACTCTTTATCTTCTGTAACAGATTTCTGCAAAGCAACAGATCGATCTACTCACAGCCCAGGCATGGTTTTCAGAAAACAAACAGCTTGAGGAGAAGGTTTGTTGCTGAGATTTCTTGTTCTATGTGTATTACGGAGTGGGCAAAAATGGTGGGAATAGAGAATGATCTATCTAACTGTTTTGGGCAATGTCAGCTATGAAGAGTACAAGCTTTAACTGCAACCCATAATTGGTGATCCTGATCAATTATAAGCTTCATTTGATGTTTTAGAATTCTTTATCCAGCTCCTGTGAAGGCTTAACATTTATCGTTCTGCTTTGCTAATTTGTTCAAAACACTGCTGATCATATCATGGTTATAAGTTTACATATCTTATATTCGGGAAGCTGCTGATGTTATTTCCTCGTGCTTATAGGTCGCCAAAATGAGCATAAATACAGGTATCGTTTCCGAATATACTCGTCTGGCATTTCTTGAGAGTCAGAGAGGAAACCAAGCCAATGAATCACCTAGAGCGCACATGGTAAGTGCCGGCCCTTGCAAATATATTTTCTGCATTACTCTGATACAAATTGCAGGAAGTTCCTTATAAATCGCAACCGATATACGACAACACTTCTGACTTCTTTTAAAATTGTTGTAAATAGCTACCACACAAGACTGATTCTCCAAAGACTGATTCTCAAGGCCGGAGAAGAATATTGCTACAAAACCTTAGTGTTGGCTTTGGCAATGTGACTGCAACTGCAGAAAACATTCCTCATGGAGTTGAAACAAAGTTGTCTGAGGCAGCTGAACTCATTAAGGCAGCTTCAAATTGTTGCGGACGGATGTTTAGTAAATGCTGTTGTATGTGCTGCATCCAGTGTTGCTCCAAGATGAACGACCAATGTGCAATAGCATTAACACAGCTCTGCACCGCTCTTGCATGTTTTGGCTGCTTGGAGTGCTGTTCACAACTTTGTTGTTGTTGTTGTGAAGGTGAAGGAAACTAGAAACTCGCCTCAAATATTTTTACTAACCAAATCATTCCTCTGCTCATGCATCTCATACCCTTCCGCGATAGTTTATACCTATGCCATATTATCATATTAACAATTGCGAGATGGAAAGAGCGAGTTAATAATGGCTCATGCAATGAAAGTTGTATAAGAAAGATTGATCTCCAAATCTTGCACCTCTATAACGATGTCAGTTGTGGTCCTCTCTAATTGCGTTTCTATATGCCTTTACAGTTAACCATTCTTTTCTTTTTAGTTTCTTTCAGTTGTTTCCCCACTTCTTTCACGTCCTTCAGGACATGACTTTCTTTTCAGGAAAATTTTCTTCTACCTGTTCTTCCACTTTTCACTTTGAATCTTCTTCATCTTCTGAACATCCTGATCTCCGGTGAAAGGTCTCCTGGATCTTCGTCACACCCTTCTCTACAGGTCCTATTGCTTGATTTATCGTCAACACAACATCTTTGACAACCTGTTTCCAAAAGTATAAAAACGAGTATAAATCCATAGAAATTGAAATCTCCCACATTCAAGTTAGATTACAACATTATTAGTTTTGGAGGCTTACGCATTGACCGCCTTTAAGAAAAATGTCCTGAACACTCTCAGTCACGCTTGTTCCAGAAGCCTCCCGAGTTTCTTTCTTTTCAAGCATAGCTCGATTCGCCTCATCATCTTCCTCCAACTTCAGTTCTTCTTTGGTTGTTCTAGTAGTGATCCTTCCTGGATCAGAAGCTGGAACAAAATGGTAGGGTTCTGCTGAAAACACAAACACATGGGCAACAGCTGCAATGGCCATCTGCCAAGTAGAAATACACATAATTGTGGTTAAGCAAACAAGCATTATGATACATCTCGAGCAATCACGGTTTAAAAATGAATGTTCCGGGCGAAAAAATTCCATTCTTAAATTTGAAGTTTCATCCCCTCAAAATTGATATCATCATCCATAGCAGATGTGAAGCTTTTCAATAATAACCAAGCTCAGCATATAGGCCATCCATCTATTTCCTCTAAAAGGTAACAGTCATCTTTGAAAGAGCTAACTAAAAAGTTGTGAATCTTATCAGATAAAGTAAGCAAAGGAACCAATCAAAATTCTATATGCTATTGAAATTTTATACCTGAACCACTATGATCTTTGCTACCTACACTTTATATATTTATTACTAATGCACGTTCATATTGAGATTGAGAAGTCCAAAAACGAGTTCTTAAAAACTAAAAACATATCAAATTAATTTTAAAGCAACTTTTAATACCCATTAATAATATATTCAAGGAGGTGTTTTTCTCAATGGCATTCCCAATAGCAATAACAAACATAGCCTAGAACAACTAAAATGCACCTCAAAGTATAGCTGTCAATTGTAAATATATCAGTTTGCAAAACCATAACAACTTACTTCTATACAAATCAAAAAATCTTGCAACCCTGTCTGAAATCTTCCCTCATTAGGCAGAACTCCAAAAGAACACAGCAAAGCAATGCCCACACCTTGCCACCAGGTAGCAAACACAATCGCCTTAAAGCTTACGAATTTTGCAAGTGGCTTTATTGGATAAAGCCTTTCATGCATTACGCTATAGAACTGCACAAGACAATATAATGCCCACATTTGACTGAAGTTCAGTACTATTGTTATGTATGGATATCTGCAAGGTTCCAGAGTGAGTTATCAGTTGATGTTAGAAAAATTATGCACAAATATTTCTCATCTTCCAACAAGACAACCCTCCAAAAGTGGGGCTTCACAACATTTGGCTTAAACTGAGAAATAGCAGGCATTTCTTTTCAAGATAAAGTAGTATAGGTAGTTCAACAACAAGAAGACTTTACTAGGAAGGAGAAAAGAGCACCAATGAAGTGCACACCCATAGTACCACTTGAATTCTCCATCACCATAAACACCGAATAGCTCCAACAAGAATGCCAAGAATGCACACAAAGTCTTGAGAATCATCTGAACTAACCAAAAGTTATTAAAATTGAAATAAAAACTAAAAGGTCATAAAGAAACATTATGTATGTGGAAAAGTCGATCGCTTTGGCTTACATATTGTACTAGACCGAATTTTTCTATTGTTAAAACATCGCTTCCAATAACATATGGCCGGCAGAAAAAGTTGATAAAGGATCTTTGATGTAGACCTTGATTCTCATGTGATCCTTCTAGCAAAGGCTGGTTGAGCCATTTTTGTTTTTCATTTTCAAGAAACTCTATGACTCTCTTTTCCCCACCTAGCATAACAGCTTGGTATAAGACAAGCTCACATGCCATTCTGACCAAATAATATCACACAGACATAATTCAACACTTTCATAGAGAATTTGAGTGTCAAGAATCTGAAGGTTCAATTTGAGGTGTTGATACAGATTGTATTCCATAGTTTCTTGAATATATAAAGTTCTATGCAAGTGCTTGAAGTAATGTTGAATTCCTGCAGGGCCATCAACACACAGGAACTGGCAAAATTGTACCCCAGCAGATAGAATGAATGCTACTCGCACTTATACAGCTTACCCAGACAAGCAACCAAATAGCTCCCAAACGCATACAAGGCAAATGCTTCATAGCAATTTCTTAGTGTGTCACACATAAGAGACAGTCGAGAATTCCACAATGCAATAATCTGCAAAACCACAAACAACTAATGATCAAGAAATGAAAATGACATTGCTTGTAGAAAATGCTAGGAACACAATTGCTAAATTAACACCATTGAGAACAACCCATATGTAGGAAAATTTTGCCAAAACTAAATATAAAAAGGGGGCTAAATACATTCTTACACCTTGCACTATTTGAAAAATAACCCATTGAACACTTGAACAAAACTTGCAATCTACTGAACACCTAAAGTCATAAAAATCATAACGATTAAACATAAGTTAATTTATTTACAAAAAAAAATCAATCGTAATAAATGACAAAGTTACCCTCAATAAAAAGAAAATAACTTTGTCATTTTATATGAAAATTTAGCAAGTCAGAAATATTAATGCAATAAGACTACCTTTTCGTTTTCTTTTTAACAAATCACCGATGACCATATAGTTATTGTGCTCAATTGTTATTAATGAGTTAATAGGCTTTGATTTTAGTTTAGGTGTTCAATGGATTAATAGGGGTGTAAGCATGTATTTGACCTTTAAAAAATAAAAATTATTGTTGGAAAATTACTTCCCAATCAGGGTGTTATTGTACACATAATCATGGTGATGGACAGTATGGCCAATTATAGTGGTGGCACCGCTAACTGCCTCTTTGAGCGTAAGTATAGTCATTAGAAATAAAAAGTAACTCCTTGCAGGAGAGTCGGAGAATTTGATAACACCAACACTTAAGAGTGGTGGTATTTTCTTTTACAAACTGTGGGTGTGCGTTAGCACCTCCTCTCAGTAATTTTTTTTTCTTTTATATTTAAAAGGTACTTTTATTTTTTATGAGATTTTGATGCGGTCCAAAGTTTGACAAGTAATACCACCACTTACAGCGTGAATTGACGGTGGAAATAAGTCTAAATCTGGACCTACACTTTACAGTAATAACATACTAAAATATTAATTTTTTAATAGTAAAATACTATTTCTGTAATTTTTAAATATTAAAACTTATATACTATTTTTAATTAAAATAAAAATAAAAAGATAAGAATTGCAGCCCAAACATTTTTTAAAACTTTAATATGTTAAGACGTATTTGAACTTTAAGTTAGCCTATAAACAAGCTTATTTAGCTTCTAAGAATAGTATAGGGTCGGATCTATTCCATCAATCAAAGAGGCGATGAGTAATGCCACCACTCTGACGGGTGATGTTATCCATCATCTTGTTTACATGGCTAAAAACAACTTGATTTCAGAAATAATTTTCCAATACTCAGATTTGAGATTTTTTTTTTTTTAAAAAAAAAAGAAAATCAGTCTTAGCAAAATTCAGTAAACATAGAAGTGGTGAAACTTTTTAAGTATGAAGACATAGAACCTTACTGACTCGGTGGCATACACAGGAACCATGAAAATAATTGCGACGATCCATTTTTGTTCCTGGAAATAGTGAATTCAAGATTTGAATGAGGATACAATTTAATCTACAAAATCATGAAATTTCCTATTACTAATTAGTAATTCAACCGAAAAAGAAAGAACTAACTAGAGCATTATTCGGGTAAAAAGCAAACCGCAGGATTGGTGTATGATCTGAGATGCTGGCAAATGAGGAAAATAGAGAGCCCTACTGCTACAGTTGCAAAGATTCCTCCAATAATAACAGCTTGTTGATGCAAATAACCATAGGTATCTTTATAGGCTGAGATATCAGTTGATGCCATCAATCTCTGCCGATCTCTAAACTTCAACTGATGACTAATATCAATTTACTTAATCAAAACCTGAAACAAGATGACCAAATGCTATAAATCGTAAACGCCCAATTCGACAATCTTCAGTTTCTTAGCACTCATCAGTTTTCAGTTCCCTGATTCTGAAACCCTAGCTGAGAAGATCCAGTTCGCTACGCGGGTCTTTTATATAGCTTAGCTGTTAGCTTTTCCAGTCGACACGTTGCTTGGCTTCGGCCTTCATAAGTTATATTTAGGACAAGTGGACTTTGCCCAGGGATAAAGGTAAACTATGATAAAGGACTTTGATTTTTATGTATTGCATACTGACCCCAATACTTCCATTAATTTCATTGTATACAATTTTCATTTTTCCCGTTGGTTTTTTGCCTACCTCGTTTATGGAATTTCCTTTTTCCTCCTCTTGCATATATATTTCTTCTTTCTTTCTTTTTACTCCATTTTTTTTCTCTAAAAAATTTTATTTGAGCAGCGACCATGAGTTTCTTATCAAAATTCACCAATGGCTCTTTCTACTTAATTTACCTTTTTTATTAGTTTTTTCTATATAAATTTCCGATTTCTTTTTAACAAAATATTTATTTGGTTGTCTAAATTAAAATGGATGAATTATTCCTTGAAAAATTATTGAATAGAAGTTTTCAATACTCTATACTAGTATTATTTGTCTATTAAAATAAAACTGCCAAATCTTTTTATACAAGAAAAAAAAGACAATATTACGTTGTCCCCCTCAATCATTGCCATTCAATAACCAAGACCTCTATTTATTGCTCTTTCTTTTATTATTATTTTGAGACTGACCTCGTTTCTGTCTATTATTGCTGTGGTTGTTTTGATTACTTGAACCATAATCAGAGCTACCACCAGAAATAGAATTGTCATTCAAATTACCAGCAGTAAGAAGAGCAATTCCAGCAGTGTTAAGAGGCTGTGGCTGTTTGCTTAGCTTTGCGGGTTTCCTCAAGGATAAGC
Organism: Manihot esculenta; assembly: GCF_001659605.2. NCBI lineage: Eukaryota > Viridiplantae > Streptophyta > Magnoliopsida > Malpighiales > Euphorbiaceae > Manihot > Manihot esculenta. The sequence goes on along the minus strand of NC_035176.2, from coordinate 30,022,650 downwards.
CTTGAATGTGCCTCATAAAACAGAGGCAATGGATCACTATGTTGAATGAAAGTAGCAGCACCATCGTAATTCTCATTCAATCCCGCAATTAACTGAAGAACTAACTTTTGATTTGAAACCGGTGCACCAATGTTTGAAAGTTGATCAGCAAGCATCTTAAGTTTCTGACAACAAGCAGAAATATTTGAAAATTGATTTTCCAGATAAACAGCACGAGAATGTTTGTTATCTTGAAAAATATTTTTCAAACGTTCCCAAGCTTGGTGTGCAGTTTTATCCAGCTCGAGGATGGTGATAAGAAGATCATTAGAGATCGTGCCATAAATCCATTGAAGAACTATGGCGTCTAATGGGGACCATAACTCAGGATCGATTTCAGCTACTTGTTCCTTGCCTTTGTCAGACAGCTTCGGTTGAATTATATAGTCAATCACCTTGTATGCACGATAATGAATTTTAAAAAGTTTAGCCCACGAGGAATACTGTCCTTTTTCCATCTCAAAATGAAAATTTTGACATTGTCGACAGCAAAGGCTGGATGAAAGTCAGTTTTGCCGGCCATCTAGGAGAGAAGAAGAGAAGAGAAAGAAGAAGATAGGGTTGGAAGAAGATAGACGATGGAAAAATTAAGGCTTTAACATTCATCTCTCGAAAACCACACATATTGGTGAGATAGCTGTGGACTATATATATAAATTAGTACTATCTTTGTTTCTTCTATCTTTATCAAATAATTTTAATTATAAACATAATAAATTATCTATTAATATTATATTACATAATACGCTTAATCTTTAATAATTTTATATATTTTTTTATGGCTAAAGATCATTATATAAATATAAAATAGCTTAAAGGTGTGATATATGATATATTGTTATTACCATTTCAAAAAAAAATGATATATTGTTATTAATAACCGCATTAAATCTTAAATGATAATTCAAGTGTGCTTTATAAAAGCAATTAGCTAAAATATGTCTACTTTTTACCGTTAATCTATTAAATATTTGTTATTATAAATACACCTAAATTTTTTAAATTTATCATTTTAAAACATAAATATACGCATAAAATAGAATACGTTGTGTTTATATTTTATTTGAAAAAAAATTTATTTAAATTGAATTTACATAGATTCATAGTGTAACTAGAATGATAATAGAATTCATATAAAATCCTATTTTTATTTATATTACAGACCTATATAGACCTGATTTATAAAAAAAATGTCTGTCGTAAATCTCTAAAATATATTTTAACATTGCAAAAGCTATATATCTCGAGGACCCTCGAACTTAAGTTAGCAGTAAAGTGGTCTATTGGAAATGGGATTTTAGATCTCTTTCTTGTTGCTAAATGTTTACTGTGGCAACTCAAGAAGTCTCTATGTTGTCTTTGTCACCATGTGGGAGAGTATGCAATCAACACATGAGATTGGAATGGGAATCTGATGAAGGATTTTCTTCCTAATGCCATTCTTTTTTTTTTAATTTTTTTTTTTTTTACAGGAACTCTTCTCCCCTCTAATGCACTTGAAGATAAAACAGTGTATTGGGAACCAGCGGATGATAGGAGGAACATAATGCAGGATCAAAACCTTGGACCCAAGCATGGAATTGGAATGGCTTTCAAAGAATCAGATCCTTTTTTTAGCTTTTTCAACATGATAGGTTCTCACAAATGCTTAAATGAAGAGACGACATAATAAATGTTAATTGATATTAACATAATACCTATTAAGGAATGGACCGGGTCTGAAAATCCAAACAAAAGAGACCCTAACCCAAATACCCTAGACTATCTTGAGTACTATTGTAGACAAAATCATGATTAAGATTCAAATATGGAATCTTTGGTCTATTAGGATTCAATAATAGATACCAAATTTTATTAGGATAAGATTTCTGACGAGCTATGTATACGGGTAACCTCCAAGTACGTGATCTATCTCATTATTTACCCTTTTACTAAATACACCCTTAAACCTTTAACTAATTTAAGTTTTAGAGGTTTTATCCACCAAACTATCTAGTATTTTTTTGTTTTGCATATTTGAACCTGAAGAAGGAGCTAGTGCGGCATCATTGGTGTCGTCTATGGGAAAGTCCTTCAACTTCTCATATGAATACAAATTCTATGATTAACTGCCTCAGTTATTTCCTTCAATGGCTCCTGATCCTATCAATCCTAATCATGATGTAGATGACTGATAAGCATAATTTAGCCACATTTTTATGATCTTTATTATTGTTTATTTACACATTATTTAGCTTAATTTATGGTTTTTACCTTGTTTTTACAGAAAAGGAAGAAATTGGAAAAATGGAGAAAAAGTGCAGAAAATGACAGAAAAGTGATTGGGTCAGTGATTTGCCCAAATCACTGCCCAAATCAAGCTGAAGCAGAAACCTGGAGGCAACAGACAGAAGTGATAGGGTCAGTGATTTGCCCAAATCACTCGTAGAAACTGGTCAAATCACTCGCAGAAACTGCCCAGATCACTAGCAGAGATAGCACAGACTTGCAGAAAGTGATTGGACCAGTGATTTGCCCAAATCACTGCCCCGATCACAATGACAGCAGAAAATACAGCAGAGCAGGAAATTGTTCAGGAAACCGAATTTTGAGTTTTCAGAAGTCCAAATCCAACTCAATCACTACCAAAACAATTCCAAGAGCCACGAAAGAGTTTCTCACTTAAGGAATTCCAGTTGCAATTAAATTCAACATCAAAAGAGGAATCACAAGCCAAATTAAAAAGGGATTTCAAAACCCTAGAAGGATGAAATTCTTCAGCTATAAAAGAGCAACCTCCAAACCAGCAAGGGGCATCTTCTGATAAGCTACTCAGCATCTTCTCCCCTCGCCAAAAACTCTGCAGCTTCTGTCTTTCCTTTCTTTTCATCTTTTGTGTATTTAGTCCACCATGAGTGGCTAATTTCCTTCTTTTCTAGTTGAAGTTGGTGAATTTCAGATTTTGTGATGAATTGGGAGATTTAAATCTCCATTGTTAAACTTCTATTTATTTTCAATATTTATGCAATTTGATCTTTCCATAATTGTTGCTTTGCTTTTAGAATCAATAAGGGCCCATTGCTTTTAAATTGCTTAAGTAACAAATTGTTTGAATGAGTTAAGTCCGTAATTGCCTATATTATTTGAATACAAATTTAATCAAGTTACATGATCTAAACTTGAACACGCGGTTGGCAAGGTTAGAATTAGGTTTCTCTAAGTCTTAATGCAGTTAACAGTTGTTCGATGCCAAAGGCCCCAAGGACGTTCCTTGGCAACTTGTTAACTAGTGTTTGATTAGCGAACGTTTCCTAATCAAACTAGAACTAAGGAGGAATTTGGATTGTGAGAAGCGTCTTACATATCCTAAACTAATTTATTGAGATAAATAGGAGTATTAAAGAATCAATGATCAATTCTAAACGATCCGAAATAGATCCATACTTCAACTAGAAGCTTTTCTCTTATTGATTTACTCATCTTTAAATTATTGCTTTCTTTTGTTATTTAGTGTTAATCCATCAATTCAAAACCCCCCTCTTTTAATTACTTGTTATTTACTTGACCTAGTCATTATTAGGAAAATCATTGGTGTCAATTCCCTGTGGTTCGACCCTATTGCCACTATCTACAAGTTTATTGTTGATTGTTTAATAGGTTTATTTTTGACGGCTTCGACAACCACTTATCAAAAATTGGCGCCGTTGCCGGGGAATTGATTTAAACTAACGTATTTTCCTTTTATGATCAGGGCTGATCGTAAAGAAGCTCTTCTTTACTATCCAGAAATTGAACACACTGCCAAGACCTTACAAGCATGGCTACGGTAAGTATGTCTTTTCTCTCTTCTCAAATTTCTGAACTAACCTCTATTGTGAGAAATTATGGTCAAGCTCGACAAGTTCAACAACTTCAACAAGCACATGCATTTGAAGGATTCTATGGACAGCCAAGATATAATCCCTACCTTGACACATACAATACAGGTTGGGGAGACAATCTGAGCTATGGCTATGCTAGGACAGACCACTACCATGACTACCAAAGAGATCTGCAATATAATCCAGGTTGGAGGGACCATCCAAATTTCAGCTATGCAAGGGGAAATCAATATCCAAGCTACCAGCAAAGGAATCAAGCTCAAGCTGCACCTCAGAACCCCAATGCACCTCTTGAAGAGATTGTGAAGAATTTAGCAAATACTGTGCAAAGTCTTGAGAAACAAGTGAGCCAAATGGCCACTTCAATGAGCAAATTTGAGTCTCAAGGGAAGCTACCGTCCCAAACTGAGATAAATCCAAGACAAAATGTTAGTGCCATCACATTGAGGAGTGGAAAAGAGTTGCAAGACAATGGGGTTGAAAAATTGCAAAAACAGGCCATAGAGGAAAATCTGCCAGAAAGTGATCAGAGCAGTGATTTGCCCAAATCACCAAACGATTTGCCCAAATCACCAGATCAGGCAGAACCCAGTCAAGGGCAGAAACAGCAACCAGCAGAGAAATTCAAGGTACCTCCTCCCTTTCCCAAAAGATTTGCAAGATCTCAAAAAGAAAAAGAGGAGAAAGAGATCCTTGAGACACTCCGCAAGGTGGAAATCAATATACCTCTACTTGATGCTATCAAACAAATACCAAGGTATGCTAAATTTCTCAAAGAGCTATGCACCAATAGGAGGAAACTTGTTGAACATGAAAAGGTAAGTATGAAGGAGTGTGTCTCAGCTGTCATTCAAAGGAAACTTCCCACCAAATGCAAGGATAGAGGAATGTTCGCGGTTTCATGCAAAATAGGCAATGTGGGAATAAAGAAGGCCATGTGTGACCTTGGAGCCTCAATAAATGTCATGCCCCTTTCCATTTTTAACTTGTTGAATGCAGGTACACTCAAGGGCACCAGCATTGTGATCCAATTGGCTGACCGATCCATCGTCCATCCCAAGGGAGTGCTAGAAGATGTGTTGGTACAAGTTGACCAACTAGTCTTCCCAGCAGATTTTTATGTGATTGACATGGAGGAGGATAAGGGCAAAATCACCTCTGACATCCTACTTGGGAGACCATTCTTGAGCACAGCAAGAACAAAAATTGATGTGCATGATGGCACATTGACCATGGAGTTTGAAGGGGAAATTATAAAATTTAATGTTTATGATGCCATGAAATTCTCCAATGATGTTTCTCCCGTTTATGGCCTTGATATAATTGATGATTTAAGTCAAGAAATTTTTTATTTTGATCAAGAAAACTTACTTTATGAAGGTCTTTGCAGGAGAGAAGAAGTGGACAGCAACACCAAGACAGACTAGATGGAGTACTGTTCACAGCTGGTTACAGGTGATTTGCCCAGCGATCTGCCCAAATCACCCAGACAATCTGCCCAAATCAGTGAGCAGACAGACTTAACAGAAAGTGATTTGACCAGTGATTTGCCCAAATCACTGGGCAAATCAGACAGCAAGCAGACAGAAAACCAGCAGACAGCAGATACACCAGATCTGAAGCCCTTGCTCAGCCACCTCAAATATGCATACTTGGAGGCTGGAAATACACTTCCAGTAATTATTTCCAACCAGCTCAGCCAAGAGGAAGAAGAAAAGCTCCTTGATGTGTTAAAGAAGCACAAGAAGGCAATTGGGTGGACCTTGGAGGACATAAAAGGCACTTCAAGACCATTCGGTAGAGGCTCAAGACAGGATGCAGCACATGGAAAGCATGTTGCAGCTGCTGGTTCAACACTTTCTGCCCACAGACCATGACAGCCAGTGATTTGGCCGGGTGATTTGCCCAAATCACCTGCTCAAATCACCCACATCTCAGGCAGTCCCTTTCCTTCTCCTTATTAATTTTTTCATATTTATGATTAAACATTGAGGACAATGTTTGGGATAGGTGTGGGGGTATTTACTGTTAGGTTTAGGTTATATTTTTTCCGTTTACATTATCTTTTTGCTTTCTTTTTGTTTCTTTTTGCATCTTTTTGCCCCATAAACACACACCAAAATTTTTTCACACATTTTTTCACTTTTTGCACACACACACACAGAATTTTGACTTAGCTTTTGCTCTACTCAGCATAGATAACAAGGTTAAAAGAGCTTCCTATCTCATGACCCCATTGATTTTCCACCCCTTTAAGCCTAAATTGAATCAATTATAGTGTGCTACCTTCACTTTGGAAGTTCTTTTCTTGAATTGAATCTCTAAATTTGTATTGGTCAAGGGAAATAAAAATATAAATACATGCAAATAAAAAGTTAGTGTAACTCCCTATGAGGTGATTTGCCCAAACTGTCATGAAAAGAAAAGAAAAAGAAAAATCAGCACAAAGCACAAATCATAAAACCTGTTCCTATGGCCAAATAAGCTATGAACAGAGCTAGTAGCCACTCGAACAAGTGACTAACTGAGTAACCGGGGGTGGGTATCACCAATATGCACCTTCGCGTAAAAAGGTTAGTGACTTTTTCAGGCAAGAATAAAAAAAGTGCTGCTGAATAAAATAAAATAAAATGCTCAAAGAAGGGCAAGTCACTCTTAGAGGTTGCATTGAGCTTATACAAAGAGAATAAGCATGAATGAATCAAAAACCTTTCCTTTGACCATGATAGGTAAGGGGAAACAAGGAAAAGAGAAGAACAACCTTGGTGCATGTATTCTATACTGTGATACTTCAATTTAGGAGTCTAGGGGGGGCTGATTAAGTGGTACTTAGGCTCAAAAGAAAAAGGAGCTTGATTGACTAAGTTATTTGTTGCTTGAGGACAAGCAAAAAGCTAGGTGTGGGGGTATTTGATCAAGCATAATTTAGCCACATTTTTATGATCTTTATTATTGTTTATTTACACATTATTTAGCTTAATTTATGGTTTTTACCTTGTTTTTACAGAAAAGAAAGAAATTGGAAAAATGGAGAAAAAGTGCAGAAAATGACAGAAAAGTGATTGGGTCAGTGATTTGCCCAAATCACTGCCCAAATCAAGCTGAAGCAGAAACCTGGAGGCAACAGACAGAAGTGATAGGGTCAGTGATTTGCCCAAATCACTCGTAGAAACTGGTCAAATCACTCGTAGAAACTGCCCAAATCACTAGCAGAGATAACACAGACTTGCAAAAAGTGATAGGACCAGTGATTTGCCCAAATCACTGCCCCGATCACAATGACAGCAGAAAATACAGCAGAGCGGGAAATTGTTCAGGAAACCGAATTTTGAGTTTTCAGAAGTCCAAATCCAACTCAATCACTACCAAAACAATTCCAAGAGCCACGAAAGAGTTTCTCACTTAAGGAATTCCAGTTGCAATTAAATTCAACATCAAAAGAGGAATCACAAGCCAAATTAAAAAGGGATTTCAAAACCCTAGAAGAATGGAATTCTTCAGCTATAAAAGAGCAACCTCCAAACCAGCAAGGGGCATCTTCTGATCAGCTACTCAGCATCTTCTCCCCTCGCCAAAAACTCTGCAGCTTCTGTCTTTCCTTTCTTTTCATCTTTTGTGTATTTAGTCCACCATGAGTGGCTAATTTCCTTCTTTTCTAGTTGAAGTTGGTGAATTTTAGATTTTGTGATGAATTGGGAGATTTAAATCTCCATTGTTAAACTTCTATTTATTTTCAATATTTATGCAATTTGATCTTTCCATAATTGTTGCTTTGCTTTTAGAATCAATAAGGGCCCATTGCTTTTAAATTGCTTAAGTAACAAATTGTTTGAATGAGTTAAGTCCGTAATTGCTTATATTATTTGAACACAAATTTAATCAAGTTGCATGATCTAAACTTGACCACGTGGTTGGCAAGGTTAGAATTAGGTTTCTCTAAGTCTTAATGCAGTTAACAGTTGTTCGATGCCAAAGGCCCCAAGGACGTTCCTTGGTAACTTGTGAACTAGTGTTTGATTAGCGAACGTTTCCTAATCAAACTAGAACTAAGGAGGAATTTGGATTGTGAGAAGCGTCTTCCATATCCTAAACTAATTTATTGAGATAAATAGGAGTATTAAAGAATCAATGATCAATTCTAAACGATCCGAAATAGATCCATACTTCAACTAGAAGCTTTTCTCTTATTGATTTACTCATCTTTAAATTATTGCTTTCTTTTGTTATTTAGTGTTAATCCATCAATTCAAAACCCCCCTCTTTTAATTACTTGTTATTTATTTGACCTAGTCATTATTAGGAAAATCATTGATGTCAATTCCCTGTGGTTCGACCCTATTGCCACTATCTATAAGTTTATTGTTGATTGTTTAATAGGTTTATTTTTGACGGCTTCGACAACCGCTTATCAATGACAATGGTACCACTAAAGTAAGCAATAATAGAAATCTCACAAGTATGAAAAATCCTCTCAAAGATGAGTTATTGACCCGAGAGTAGCTCCTAGAGAAGTTGAGGATGTTGACGAAACTCCTGAAGAAACAAAAAAGGGATAGCATTCTGCAAGGGAGCCAGCATAATCACACGGAAGAGAATAGGAATGACACTTGGGACAGGTCGACAAAAAGCTGAGAGATGGAAGGAGTGATCAAAGGCAGTTGGATGCGAGGCTAATGGATGTTGTCAAAAAAATCTAAAAGGAGAAATTAGATTATGATTTTAGAATTGGAGATGTTTCTCCTCTCTCTCTTGAAATACTAGCTAAAGCTTTTCCTCCTAAATTCAAGTTATATTCCTTAAGATAAGTATGAAAGACAAAGCCATTGAGTCACTTGGCCAATTTCTATACAACCATGCTCCTCCAGAATGTTAATGACATGATCCTTTATCGGGTATTTCCCTCCACCCTCACGGATTCAGTGCAAAAGTGGTACCAGCACCTTTAGCCAATTCTATTCATGACTTTAAGGTGTTAGCCTATACTTTCAAGCAATAGTTTATTACATATATCCCTCCTAATAAGCCATCTTCAGACTTGTAGAAAGTGAGACAAGGGGAGATTGAATCCCTTAGAAGTTATGTTGATAGATTTTAAAAATCACAGTGACTAAATTGAAGGTTTTTTAAAACAGAGGGACGAAAGATTACATTTCACTAAACCAGAGGGACTAAATTACAGTTTACCCTAGATTTTATATGGAAACAATTCAAGTGGATAGCTTGAACTATGAAACAACTCACGAACCAATCAATAAGGGATGTCGAAACATGAGATTCGTGAAATTATTTATAAAAAATTTAGTTAGAAACTATTACCAATTGATAGAGAGGGCCCAAATATATATCTGCTTGGATGATGAAAAGCAAACTCAGAAAGCTGAAATAAGGGATAAGAAAAGACTTTCAAATGGAAGGGGATTACCAGGAGATAGGAGAAGAGAGAGATTCTAGAACTACATCCCCTTGACTGAAAGTAGATCCTATGTCCTCATATGGATCTAAAAGAATTATGAGCCTACCAAATACCCCAGAAGAATGAACCCCGACAGAGCAAAAGAAAGAGATAAAAGCAAATTCTATCATATCCACAATAACTATAGCACACTACGGATGAGTATTGAAACTTGAAAGACGAAATTAAAATGTTAATTAAGGAAGGAGCTTTGAGAAAATTTACCCGAAGAAGGAAAGATAGAAGGGTAGAATTCGCAAAAAAGAGGAACGTGTTTGCTCCAAAAGACAAAGTCAGGGTCGAAGAAGATGATGATGAAATAATAGCATGTGGTCCCAAATCAGTCAAATATGAGAGGAAACAAATCAATGGAAAGGCTAAAATTATGGCAACAGAAACATTATCTTAGCATCTAATAACCTTTCAAATGGTGAAGAGGCCAAAACTATTAATTCATCTATAATGCAAGTTTATACTGAAATTTTAAATTCACGGTTTATTTACTTTGGTTAATTTTTATGTTAAAAATTATAAAAAATAATTCTTGCATATATTCCTTTTATTGTAAAAATTTATTGTAATTTATTCATTCATGATTTAAAATTACTACAATTTGGCACTCATTTAAATGAAATTAGCTTACAAAATATTCAAAAAAAGTAGTGAAACTTTATTTAGCATTCATCCAATATTATATAAAGATATATATTCCATTATTTCTTATTAGAAAATGACAATTCCTGTGTATACTACTATTAGTTGGGATGGAAATGTTTTAAACATATGGATATGATTACGATGGAAGTGTTTCAAATGTTGTTCTAATTGATAAAAGAATAAATTTTAATCCACTAGTAAGAAAATTACTCATGTAATCAAATTAGCTGACAATAATAAATATATAAAGACAATTAATTTTAGAAAATCTACAATTAAAGATGAATTATTAAAATTTGAGTGTATAGAAATTTGGAGTGACTATAATATATTCTGTATGTTTAATTACATATGTGACATTGGTGGTATGAATAGCATTGAACTATATTTTAAAATAATTTATGGTGTTAATACGACTAATGAGGATGTTAGTGTTAGTCTCTCAGGAATTGCTAATGTAGCAGCTTGGCTAAAACTGACCTAAATAACTTTTGAACTTATTTTTCACTTGATCTAAAAATATAAATCCAAGTTATCTAGTAGTTTTTAAACTAGCTATATAAACCCTTTATCATTTCTGTAACCTACTGATGTGGGACGTGATAATTTTCTCCAGCTCAATTTTGCGACATCCTTATTGCAACTCTATTGTACTATACTTAATCGAGTACAATTGCTAAGCCGAAATTGGACCCTTGGTATTATAATTTACTAGTAACTCGGACGGCTCCACCTCGTCTCACGGACGACTCTTTCCTTGTAGATCTACTAGACCCACATAATTTTTTTGACCTAGGGTAGTTTTAGTATTAATCGTATTGGCCCGACTAAAACTAATCTAAATAACTTTTAAATCCATTTTTCACTTGATTCAAAATGATTAACCCAAATTATCTAATATTTTTTAGCTAGCTATATAAACCCTTTATCATTTTTGTAATCCACCAATGTTGGATGTGGTAGCTAATGAAATAAATGATGAGCAATATGAAGGATAGAATGAAAAAGTCGATGATTATAATTTGTCTGATAATATTGGAAGGGCATCGAATAATATTGATAATGTTGAATTGGAGGGCATAGCTGAGGATGAAGATAGTGACGATAATTTATGGATGTGTACTGAGAATGATGATGATGATGGCGAGGAGGATCCTTTGAGTGTGCGTCAATATCATAACATGCACTTTTCAAATTCTATTTTGCCTATTATTCATCCTCCACCATACTCAGAAATTGATTTTAATTTACTAAGAGTAAATCCCTATAATAAACTAGAAGGTTGTTATTTTTGAATCCATTCAAAGAGTTTTTTATTGGAATGATTTTTTTTAAGAGATACAATGGCTACAACCGCAAAAGAATATCATCTTAAACACTATAATCAATTTTACTATGATGAAATGAGGAGTAGAATATATTCTATAAAGTTTAAAGAAGCCAGTGGTTGTGCATGGGGCTTTCGAGTATTAAGAAAAAATGTGAATATATGTGAAAAATCATCAGGTATAATAAACCACACACTTGGACAAATTCTCAAATATCCAAAAAACAATTAGATGGATGAAAATTTCATTTTTTCCATTTTTTTTGCATTAATTTAGTAGTAGCCTGATATTAAAATAATAGCCTTACAAGCGAAAGTTTAACATAAATTTAAATATGAGCCATCTTATCAAATACATATAGAAGAAAAAACAGAAGATAATTGCAAAATTTTATAGAGGATAGGATGGATCCTATAGTCGGTTATGTAGATTAATGACAACTCTCCATCATTTCAATTATGAAATAATATACATGGTTGAGGACAATCTACATTGGATAAATGAAAGATTATACCCAATGCATCATATATTTGATCTTATGTTTTGAGCATTTAAGCAATTCATCAAGGGATTTAAATATTTTTAACCTAAAATCTCAATCAATGGAACATTCTTGTATGGAAAATATACAAGGTGTATATTGTATGTAATAGGTCTTGATAGGAATAATTATCTTTTTCCTCTAACTTTTACCGTTGTTGATAAGGAGATAAGAATAATTGATCATAGTTTATTAATTGTATTAGGATATTTGTAACGAATAGAAAGGATCTGTGTGTAATTTTATATCGCTATATTGGAATTCTAAGGCAATGCAAAAGAATTGGTATCAGCATTCAACTAGGCATCATCATTACCGCTCCGATATGTATTGAGTAATTACAACAAGACATTTAAAAATGCTACGATAAAAGAATCGTTGTATAAAACAGGTGAGTGTTTCATCTTTAAGAATGCTACAATGAAATAATCTAATATGTTGTTGTAAACATAATTTTAATTTAACTAAATCATTATTTTTATGAGCAAATCAAAATCAAAGAAAGAAGTTCTACGAGGTTATGAATAAGATTTGTGAGGTACACCCCAAAATGTATGATTGGGCAATGAATATAAATTTAGAGAAATAGACTATATTAGATAATAGTGGAAAAATATATGGCATGATGATAACAAATATGTCTGAATCTCTTAATAACATGATGAAAGAATTTCAATATTGCTTATAACAATAATGGTGAATAAAATTTTCTTTCAGTGTATTTATCATTTTGATACACAACGAACCACATTTTTTGAGCAACAAAAAAAAAAGGGTTTATTTTCACTGAGACTTGTGGTCAAATTCTTTGTACTAATAGAAATAAAGCAATATCAGGTGAAAAGATTAAATAGTCAAACAATGGTATGTAAAATTATTATTACTTAGGGTAAGTAAAAATAGGTGGTTAAAATAATGGATCAGATGTGCAAATGTGGCAAATTTCAGGAGATGAGGATTCTATGTTCATATATTATTTCTGCATACATGTCTCATTCAATCGACTGCAATTAATTAGTTTATGAGAATTATAAATTGGAATGCACCATACATTTTTATGCATATTCATTTCATCCTCTTGGCTACTCTGACTATTAGCCTACAATAGACGATTTCCTTTATAATCAACAGTAGAAGTTTTAGTGGCAATGTTTGATATTTAATGGTGAAATTTTGTCAATATACTATAAATTTTAATGTATTTTTAGTGGTGATTTTTTTCTCACTAATTTTTCATCATAAAAGGCTCAATTTATTGAAGTGTTTTGAGATTTATTGATTTATGTAATTCTATTGAGGTGCTAAAGTAGATTAATCGTTCATAATTTCTTTTTCACATATAATTGTATTTGTTGTGTCTTTAACTTGTCTTTGAGAACTTATTGCAAAGAAAATCTATAGGATTGAATAACTGAGAATAGATTTGAGAATAAAGTTCCTGAATAATTTTGATTTTTATTCAACCAAACCGATATTTATCAATTCAGTTTAATTTAGTTAATTGTACATCACTTTGGTTTAGTTGTGATTTTTAGACAACTTAGTTTTTTATATATTGTATTTCAATTTTGTTTAAAATTGAATCAATTGAATGCTTACCCCTGAGAACAAGTAAGGAACCGGCAAGAGGCAACACAAAAGAATAATAATAAGCTAAATGATTTCAAGAGAGAAGAAAGAGAAAAAATCATGGGACAACAATGTAATCTTAAAAGAATTGAGATCTTTTATGGTGAAAAAAATGAGTTCTCTTATCTAATACTAGCAACTATATTAATAAACAACCTATGTAGCGCATCTACAAGGAATGCAACAAATTCTACCCAAGATTGACTCAGTAATATTCCATGGTAGTGAGTTTAGACTATAGTTGGGACAGCATGTTAAATACTTTGAAGTGTATAAGATTCCTAATGATCAAGAGATTGGATATTACTTGTATTTTTTTAATGGATAAATCAAATACTTAGTTCCATAACTGGAATAAAGGTGGTCTATGTATTCTTGGGAGAAATTTGATAAAGCAGAAGTTTGGGATAGATGATGTAAAAGAGAAATTTAACAAATTGAGACAGGATGAGTCTGTTGAAGATTATCAAAGTAAATTTAAGGATTTAAGGGTGAGATTATAAAGGCTCATGCCAGAATTTAATGGGAAACATCTTCCTTTCCAGTTTTATGGGGAGATTGAAAGATGACAAAAAGCTAACTGTGTGGATATTGAAGCCATATTCCCTCTCCCAGGCAATAAAAGTAGCAAGATTATAAGAGCAATTAATTGAAAGCAAGAAACCCAAGAACCCTAATGCCTCCTTGAAACAATTCAAGACATCTACAAATAACCAAGCCAGTCTCTTTGATAACTACTTCCTTATTCCTTTGAAAATATCCAAAACCTACTATCAATAGATTTAGAAGAGTCTAGAAACTTCTCACTCCTTATTCTTGTATTTCTTCCTATAGTTTGTAATACATAACAAGAATGACAGTAGAAAACAACCAAACAATAAGAAAGGAAAATGTTATATCTAAATAGCTGAGAATACAATTGTATTTATACAAGAAATGTAAAACAGAAAAGAAAGAAACTTCTAACTAACTATTGCTCACTACCAATACAGCCAAGAGACCTTAGCAGAAGGAGGAAAATTCTAGAATAAATACATGTGATCTATGCCAGCTCAACTCTCTCTTAAGGAACAGATTCTGGTTCTTGTGATACCCCCCTCCCCCACGCAAGCTGGAGAATGTATATCAAGCATTCCTAACTTTAACTTAAGAGTGGACAAAGGATAAAGGGATAAGGGCTTTGTCAAAAGATCTGCCAGTTGTGCTGCAGCAGGAATTGGTAAAAGTATAAAAAGACCATTTTGCATCTTCTCTCGAACAATATGGCAATTCAACTCAATGTGCCTTGTTCTTTCATGAAAGGGGGGATTAGCAACAATGTACAAAACACTTTAATTATCACAATATACTAGGGCTGGAGATATAAATGAGACCTGAAAATCATTTGAGAGATAGGTGAGCTACTGAATTTCACAAGTAATAAAAGCTAAAGCTCTATATTCAGCTTCAGAAAAGGATTTAGACACAGTATGTTGTTTTTTAGATTTCTAGAAAATTAAAGTTGAGCCATGAAATACATAAAAAACAGTCATTGATCTTCTGGCATCAATGTAGCCAACCCAATCAGAATCACAAAATCCCTTCAATTGCAAGGCAGAGTGAGAAGGAAAAAATAAGCCAATTCTTGGACATCCTTTGAGATATCTCAAAACTCTATGAGTAGCTTGAAGATGAATGTCAGTGGGTTGAGCAAGGTACTGGCTTAATTATTCTACAACAAAACTCAAGTGTGGTTTAGTAGTGGTAAGATACAATAACCCACCAACCAATCTCCTATATGGTGTTGAATCAGGAAGGGGAACACCTTTATTTTGCTGTAACTTGGTGGCAGTCTTCATAGGAGTTCTGATTGGCTTGGATGCAAGATATCCTGCATCAGAGAGAATGCTCAAGGCATATTTTCTCTGATTAAGCACAATTCCTTTAGAAGATATTGCAATCTCCAAGCCTAGAAAGAATTTGAGTTCCCTTAGGTACTTAATCTTAAAGGATTCATCAAGAAAGGTCTTGACTGAGTTAATTCTGCCATGCTGTCTCCTGCTAGAATTATATCATCAACATATATCAATAAAGCAGTAAAGGGAGTAGTTGTTTTTCTGGTAAAGAGAGAATAATCTTATTTACTTTGAGCGTATCCTATGGTCAATAAAGCAGTGGGTAACTTGGAGAACCACTACTTACTAGCTTGTTTGAAACCATATAAGGACGTATGAAATTTACAGACTTTATTTGGAACATCAGCTTGAAAACTTGGGAGCAAAACCATATACACTTCTTCATTAAGGTCCCCATGCAAGAAAGCATTATTTACATTTAACTGTTGGAGATTCCAATTATTTGCAGTAGCCAAAGCAAGCATTAACCTTAACAACAAGCCTTGCCTTATACCTTTTTATAGTACCATCTGCTTTGAATTTCACTTTGTAGACCCATTTGCTACCAATGGGCACCTTTCCTAGAGGTAAATCAATAAGCTTCCAAGTTTTATTTTGCTCCAGAGCAACATTCTTTCCAACAATCAATTTTAACAGCTTGTGAATATGATTTTGGCTCAGTCACAATGGAAGTAGAAAGAATAAAGTTTCTATGTGATGGTGATAAATGCTCATATGTAAGAACTTGAGAAATGGGATAAAGGATACATGTCTTTGGAATAGCTGAGCTGATCTCAGTAAGTTGCAGTGGTAGTCCTGCAAATAAATGGGTTGTCTCTTAAGTCTAGTAGAATGCCTAGCAGGACAAGAAATAGTTGGTTGAGAAGAAATTGTGATTTCAGAATTCTAAAAAGGTAAGGAAGCTAAATAATCTGAAAGAAATGAAAAATCAGTAATAGTATTATCTTAGGGGAGAAGAATGGAATGATTTGGAGAAACAGAAACAGTGTGATGACCATAGGGAAAAGTAGATTCATGGAAAACAATATATTTCGAGAGATAAAGACTTCTCTGGTGGAAAGATAAAAAAGAACAAACCCTTTGTCCCATTTTTGTAATCCAAAAAGATACACCTTCTTGCTCTAGGGTCAAATTTTATCCTAGAAGCTGTTATTATGGTAGCAAAACATAGTGACAGAAAAGAAAGGTCAGGAATGACATGATAAAGAACCTCATATGGTGACTTTTGGTGAAGTATAGGTGTGGGCAGTTAATCAAGAAAGCTGAATGGATGACAACATAGGACCAAAACATTCTTGGTAATTGGGTTTGAAATAATAAGGCTCTAACTACATTGAGAATGTGTTGATGATGCTTTCTTTCAACTATTGAGCTTTGTTGAGGTGTTTTTACATAACTTGTTTGGTGAATAATTTCTTTTGAAGCATAAAACTGAGGCATATTAAATTCTACTCCATTGTCACTTCTGATAGACTTGATTTTGAGAGAAAATTGTGTTTCAACGAGATGGACACTTGCTTCTAATTTGTGTTTCATCAAGTGTGTCTGGAATAATCATCCACCACTGTAAAAAAAACGTATAACCATGTATGGACATAACCTTAAAATGACCCCAAATATCAATATGAATAAGATCAAAGATAGTAGAAGTTCTAGAATAACTGATAGGAAAAGGTAACTTCCTTTGTTTAGCAAAACGGCATATGTCACAAATTTTATTATTGGAAGAAGTGACAAAAGAGTATTTATTTTGTATGACATTCATAATAGACATAAAAGGATGCCCTAATCTAAAATGCCATATATCAAACTTAGTATAAGAAGGACAATGAGGAGATGTCAATACTGTAGGAATGATGGGAGTTGATGAGGTTGCAGGATCCACTAGGAGATAGAGACCATTTCTTGCTTCAGCTAAACCAATCCTCTTTGAAGTATTGTTCTCCTAAATGAGGCATTTATCATGATAAAAGGTAAAGTAACAATGAAGAGATGAGGTTAGTTTAGTAACAGAAATAAGATTGAAAGTGAATTGAGGTATGAGCAAAACATCAGAAAGAGTGAAGGAATTAGAGAAATAAATTTTACCAGACATATCTGCAGGTACAGTAACACCATTTGGCAAGTTAACATTTATGAATTTAATTTTCTTGTATGTGAGGAAAAGATTAAAGGAAAAACAAACATCATCAGTAGCTCCAGTGT
Source organism: Manihot esculenta (assembly GCF_001659605.2). Lineage (NCBI taxonomy): Eukaryota > Viridiplantae > Streptophyta > Magnoliopsida > Malpighiales > Euphorbiaceae > Manihot > Manihot esculenta. The sequence continues at coordinate 30,005,044 of NC_035176.2, read as the reverse complement.
CTACAATCCATATATTAGACTGTAATGAGCAAAAAAAAAAATAAGAATCACCTAAAGAATTAAGAGAAGAGATGGGGAGATGAAGAGAATTATGATCTATGATTGAGCTAATTTGATTTGTGGAATGTGATTCTTGTTTGTCTAGTTGAATTAAAGCAAGCAAACGTTGATACTGCTCTAAAGTAAAATTAAACCCAGAATTCTCAAGGCCACCCTGCATTTTATTAGTCTCAACAGAAGATACAACATTCTCAACACAAGCATTATTAATGCTAGATCCATTAGAATTATTTCTGAATTTGAAACCAAGTGGAAAACTATGCTTCCTATAGCAAGTTTCTTCTGTATGTCTTGGCTTGCCACAGTAGATACACTCCTTAATGGCGTTATACACATTAAATCTCTTATTAGCTTGAGGTGAAGAGAAATTATTTCCTTGTCCATAGGAAGACTTCTGGAAAGTCTTTGGATACAACTTTGTAACAAGAGCTGTAGGTTCTGGTACAACACCAAGAAATAGTTGTCTCTCTTGTTGCACAACAAGAGAAAACACCTTATTGATAGATGGAAGAGGGTCTATGAGCATAATCTGAGACCTTACATAACTGAATTGATCATTAAGACCTTTTAAAAACCTGATTTTGTCTATAAGTTCTCATAGTAGTAAGAGCATCACATTTACATGGGTTAGCATAAGTACACTGTGGTATAGGCCTAAAATTGTCAAGTTCATCCCACAAAAGTTTCATACGAGTAAGATAATCAGTAACAGATAAGTCTCCTTGTTTGAAACTATACATCTCCTCTTAGAGATCTAAAATTCGAAATATATCACCTTGAGAAAAACGATCTTGAAGGTCTTTCCAAACATCTGCTGCAATGTCTATCCAATAATACTTTTAGCAATTGGCTGAGACAGAGATATGGTAATCCGGGACAAAACCATATTGTTACATCTTTCTCAAACTGCAAACATTGGATTAGTATGCTTTGGCATCTTTAAGCTACCATCAATGAATTTTACTTCATTTTTGGATTATAATGCCATTTTCATGGCTCTAGACTTGGAATGATAATTAGGTCCAGAAAGAACAAGGGAAACAAGTTCTAATCTTGAATTTTCATTTGGGTGAAGGAAATATAAATTTGTTGAATTGTTAACATAATCAGGTATTTGGTTTGAGGCTGATGCCATGACTGCAAAGAAAATAAAGAAAGATGAACAAGAAGGATTGAAGAAGATTGAAAAAATTAATGCAACTTTGATACCATAACAAGAATGACAGTAGAAAACAGCCAAACAAGAAGAAAGGAAAATGTTATATCTAAATAGCTGAGAATAAAATTGTATTTATACAAGAAATATAAATCAGAAAAGAAACAAACTTATAACTAACTATTGCACACTACCAATACAATCAAGACACCTCAGCAGAAGAAGGAAAATTCTAAAATAAATACACGTGGTCTATACCAGCTCAACTCTCTTTTGGAGAACAAATTCCTGTTCTTATGATAATACAACCTTCCATCACCTGAGTAGTTTTCTCCTCTCCTTTCTTCCGAACACCCGAACCATTTGTAAAGGGGATTATGAGATGTCCACATTTACAATCTAAGCCTTATGGTGAAAAAGATGAGTGTCCTTATCGACCATGTTGTCCTTGATTTTTCCCTTCACATGACTTCCTCAAGAAAACTACCGAAACACTTCTGCTTGCTTCTTAGAGCCTGAATATTACCCTCATTCCTCGGTTCCCTTTGCAATCTATCTATAGCACCCATGCATTGTACAATCTTTCAACCAACATGCCCAAAAGCAACAATATTTCAATGCTTCATACGAGTAGCACACAACTCCAACCTACCCATCAAGTCATTATTAGACAACATGCCTTCACATCAAGATATGAACGAATCACCTCTGCACACCTATGATGTGAAATCCACATTTTTTTCAATGTGGAAGTACTTATATCTTCTAACATCACTATTCTAAACTCCAAATGCTTCCAGCATTATTAGCGGACCATTATCTGAAGCTACTTTTAACAAATGAGACACATAAGAGACAAGATTTCACATGTACTTTAAATTAGATATTTTTAATGTTAAATACAATTATAAGATTAAAATAATATATTACAAGGAGGATGGAAAGGAAATTTTAAATCTCGTCTACAGGAAATCAATAGTGGAATTTCCAATGGTCACTTGTCATGTAGCTAGGTATTTAAGCCCTTTAGCCACTGCTGATTTACGGGGTGTGGTGCCCATTTCTAAGGATACGAGTGCAAGGTATTGTGCCGAGGTAATGTGAGTTAATTTCCATTTACGTAAAAGTTCGCTGGAGGTTTCTAAATACGGAATAGACCAAAACCTTGAAACCCTAAAATGAAGACCAGTAAACAGTTGCTCTGGAGACGTATTCACATGGTTGTCTGCAATGAAATTTCATAGGTTTTTCTTGGTTGTAGAAGTTGTTTCTCGTACGCCGATGCCATCCTTTGTCTCGCATCTCGATGAGCATTAGCTAGCCAATGCCACCATTTCTATTTTCCAAGCATATCACATGGATCTAGCTATTTAAAACAACTTTAAATTCTACTGTTCCCATGAAGATCTTTATCTGGAGGATTTTTTTATATATATATAAGAAAAAAAATGAGTTAGAGTAGCGTCTTATTTTCCGGTTAATAGATTGAAAGAAATCGAATAGAGCTCTTCTATATGCTTTTGAAATTAGTATGAGATAATTACATGGACATTAGAAATTACAATTTTGGCAAAATAAGATCTAAATCTTCTTGAATTATGGAACTGGACGTACGTACAGTTGAGTTGGGATTATTAAGTTTGATAAACGAATGTTTTCTCCAAGTACTTGGGACCACCCTAGCTACCTTATTAAGCTTGAAAAGAATGTTTTCTCCAAGTATTTGGGACCACCCTAGCTACCTCATTAGTAACTAAAGAGAAGTAATTAGATTTTACATGTACGGATGTATTGGTTTCTGTTACCTACGATTTGATCTTTGAGAATTTACCCTGAGGGTTTCTCTGTATACAAGAATGTCAAAGGACCACATTTGTGAAATGAAGCTCAAATTAGCATATAATTAATCACAATTTCATATTTTTATGACCCAATTATCTTTAAATGGATTTCAATTACTATTTTCGAATCCCTTTATATATTTGATTATGACGGCGAAAAATAAATTAAAATAAAAAAATTAACATTAGATTTAGGGATAATCAGATTCGAATGGATGACTTCTACCACGTCAAAGTAATATTTTACCGCTGAGAGTTATATCTTTTCCCTTCCCCTTACTCTATCAAACAAAGAAAATCGACTCATCCTAAAGTAAAAGATCGATAAACTCAACGCTATTATTTTTGAACAATTTGAAGTCTTATCATAATTATGAATTCTTTTATATTTTATATGATTTGTCACTTTTAATACTTTCAAGATAACATTAATATTTATTTTTTATATGTATTTTTATTAATTTAAAAGAATTTAATATTAATACACGGAAAAAAAAACATAACCATCTAAAGCATATTTTAGAAAAATTATTATAAATTTTTTAAAATTAAAATTATTAATTAAATTTATTGATTTAAAAAAATAAATTTTAAACGAAAGATAGAATCACCAAAAGTGAATTTGTTTATACCTTATTAATTAGGGCATTGGTAAAAAGCACAGCTATAAAATTTATGTTATGTGGACTGCAAAAGGGATGTAAAAAATACTTGAATTAAAAAGAAGATATTTACTAATTTCATTAGTGATATATATTCAATTATTTTTAAAAAAATTTGTCAATTTTAAGTTAAAATAAAAAAAAAAAGTAATGGTTGATATTACATAGAGTTATTATATTCAACAAAAAAATTCAACATATAATATGTATGAGCTAATAATTAGAATTACTATTCAAACTACAAATATATTTACATATATATATATGCATATGTATATAATTTAAAAATAATTGAATTATATATAATTGAAATTATTCAAGCGAGAAGTGTTGGCTGTTCCCACAGTAATATAATTTATTTATAAAAAAGAAGCAAATTGCGAGGTGTGGAGGCAAGAGCAAGAAAAATTTGTCGTGGTCAGACCAAGCCCTTAGAGACACGTGTTGGTCTTGTCCAATCCAATATTCCAATCTTCATAAGTACAAGTGCTCAAATAATTTGCATGAACCCACTTGTCGTGCTTGTGGTGACGTGGCCATTAACCCACGTGATTGACAACTTCACATGCCACCTTTGGTACTCCCATGTAACCATGCAGGCGAGGCGATTCAGTTATGGGAAGATTTAATTATTCACTATTTTATTCATTTTATTGATTTTCCTTTTCATATTTTTCTTGGTGAATATATAAAGTGCAATACCTGAAGAACATGGTAGGATTCAACATTTATATTAAATTTTATAGAAAATTATTTATTTTAAGAATCGTTATGCTCATTTTGTTATAAAATTTGTGGAGCTCTTAACAAGATTTACGTATTATGTTATTGGTTCTGAAATTTAGGCTACAACAGTTACCAAGATATTTGTTTTAATGTATTACTATATCATCTTGACAATTGGGATTTGCTAGTTCTAGTATGAATTCCATGATCCCCAATTTAGGGATTTGTATTTTTTTTCTATTTAATTTCAAAATTCACCTTTCCGATTAATTTAAATTCAAATATTTTTTCAAATTTGAAATTAAAAAAAATCGTATTATTTTAAATATATTTTTATTTCTCTATGAAATTCTACCGTTTTATATATATTTTTATTTCTCTATGAAATTCTACCGTTTTATATATATTTTTATTTCTCTATGAAATTCTATCGTTTTATATATATTTTTATTTTTTCATTTAACACATTAATAAAAGATCGTAAACCGGTAGATCTTATTGTTAAGCATACTAGATATCACGTTTGTGAACTACTAGATTCAGGATTTTTGTCACCCTTAAATGTTACAAAGCTCTTTTTTTTAGCTGTTTGAAATCTAATTCATTTTTCAGCAGAATCTTTTAGTTCCAATTCCAAAGCTGAATTGCTTACAAAGGACTGCAAATCTTGCAGGTTAGTAATATTCTTACAGGAATTAAGTTCAAGAATTCATTGGAATTGAATGAAGCAGTACCTCGAATCTTTCCCTTTTCAATTAATTTAGATTACTCCATACTTATATTCGAATTCAAAACTTTTGATTAAGAGAAAATGAACTTCGCCATCTTATTTCATCTTCTGGAAAACATCAAGGCCAATAATAATATTGATAGATTTATTATTATAAAGGATCGATCTCTTGAGCAGGGAAAGAAAAAGGAGAAGGTTGATGTATATGTAGCTAACTATGTATTCACAAGCAGAAGAAGAGGGTTCTTGTGGGCTCAAACTATATCAGGAGCCACAGATTTTCTCTTCACAGCTATAATAATTTATTAGTGTGGTGGTGTCGTAGTGGCAGTGGTGAGAGAGGTGGCCGGTGGTCCGGTTAGTAAGGGACAATCCCACGGGAACATGGTCTATTATCTCCCTTCTCTGCAGGCTGGCTCTTCACCTTTTTCAGTTTTTAATATTATTACATTTCATCCTTGGTCTTTAACTACTCTGTTTTTCGGATGTCGGGGTGGCCTAGTCTAATCTGTCTATGCTAATTTCCAAGAAAAGATAAGATTTTTAGTGGTTCGTTCTACTAGAAAAATACTCATACCTATTCAAGAAGGTCTAGTTAATTTTTGTTTCAGTGGAACACCCATAAAGAAAGTTACCAAACTTGATATAGTTTCTCACTTAGATTTATTTAAGTTTATTTTCTGTTCACTTGTTACCTTAAATATTCCCTTCCTTCTAATATTATTTATATTATTATATATTAAATATTAAATGATTAATTTATTTATCAAATCCCTAATATTAAAATATGGACCCTAGTAATATATTATGAACTGTACACCATGCTCCACTGTTGCGGACTCAACTGGTGAGAGCTATTTTATTTTTTTGTATTTTTTCTGAGTATATAAATATATAATATTCTCCTAGTGTATTCTGTTCCAAAACTCATAGAGAAATAAAAAAATCTTAACCGCCGTGGATGTAGCTAAATTGATGAGTCATGTTAAATCTGTGTTAATTTTTTTTTCGTACTTATTTTTAGATTATGTGATTGTTTGATTCTCAATAACCGGTATCAGAGATTTTTTAGTTCATATCACAACAATCTGTAAAAATGATGAAAAGTCCGAAGGTTCGAATTGAGAAGTTCGATGGAACAAATTTTGATTTATGGAAGATGCAGATTGAAAATTGTCTGTATCAAAATAACCTCCATGAACCCTTGTCAGGGGAGAAACCAGAAACTATGAAACATGATGTTTGAGATTTAAAGGATCGGAAGGCACTAGGGTTGATCCGTTTGATATTGGCGAGAAACGTTGCCTTCAATATCGTTAAGGAGACGATGACTGCAGGATTGCTGACAGCTTTGGCGAACATGTATGAGAAACCGTCGGCCATTAACAAGGTATATCTGATGTGTCGTTTGTTTAATTTGAAGATGTTTGAAAGTGGATCTGTCACGGATTATATTAACGAATTTAATATGATCATCAGTCAATTAAGCTCTGTCAAGATTAATTTTGATGATGAGATAAGAGCCCTAATTTTATTATCCTCTCTACCTAAGTCGTGGGATACTGTTGTTTTCGAAATTAACAGTTCACGTGGATCTGTAAAGTTAAAGTTTGATGAAATCCGGGATGTTGTTATGAGCGAGAGCATTCAAAAAAAGGAAATCAGGGATTTTTCTGGTAATGCACTCGGTGTCGAGGGTAAATGCAGGACCAAGGTGAAAGGAGGCCATAGTAAACATGGTCGATCGAAGTCAAAGGGGCGGAGGAAATCTCATGGCAGAAACGAGGTTGTTTATTGGGGTTTGTGGTAAAAAGGGACACTTTAAGAATGACTACCTTAAACTTAAGAAGAAAAAAGGCCAAAAAAACAAGTCTTATGAAGATGATGATTCTATATATTCTGCAGATGATATTGGTGTTGCTTTAATTCTTAGTGTGGACAGTTCGATTGACTTATGGATACTTGATTCGAGAGCATCATTCTATTCTTCTCCGAGCATACAGTTATTCCATAATTTCAAGTCTGGAAATTATGGAAAAGTGTATCTTGCTGATAATAAAGCCTTGGAGATTAGATTGCTGAAAAGGGGGATGTATGTATCCAAACCTCATGTGGGGTTAAGTGGAAGCTACGGGATGTCAAATATATTCTTCACTTGAAAAAGAATCTAATCTCTATTGGCCAACTAGACAATACAGGTTATAGAATAGTGTTTGGGGAGAGTTCCTGAAAAATTATGAAAGGAGTTATGATGATAGCACAAGGCACAAAATCTAAAATTTTATACATTATTGCAGGGTGTTCGAACATGGTTGCTGCGATTGATAATACATCAAGCTCAAGTCTGTGGCACAACAGGCGCCACAGACTTAGAAACATGAGCGAGAAGGGGATGAAGATGCTAGTTTCGAAAGGGTATCTACAAGGGTTGAAATCTGTTGATAAGCGTTTATGTGAGAGTTGTGTCCTAGGAAAGCAAAAACGGGTCAGTTTCACAAAGGCTATCAGAGAACCAAAGGCAGAATGGTTAGAACTAGTACATACAGACGTGTAAGGACCATCCCCAATTTTCTCTCTTGGTGGTTTGAGATAATATGTTACCTTCATTAATGACTTCAGTAGGGGGATATGGATTTACTTTTTGAAACACAAATTAGATGTTTTTGTCACTTTTAAGAGATAGAAGGCCGAAGTTGAAAATCATACTGGGTTGAAAATCAAATGCTTAAGGTCTGATAATGGAGGAGAGTATGATTCTATAAAATTCAAGAAGTTTTGTGCTAATGAGGGAATTAAGTGCACAAGGACAATTCCTGGCATGGTAAGATAGAATGGGATTGCTGAAAGGATGATTAGAATGTTAAATAAGTGAGCAAGAAGCATGAGACTACATGTTGGGCTGCCAAAAATATTTTGGGCAGATGCAGTGAGTACAACAGCATATTTGATAAACAGAGAACCTTCACATCCTTTGGGTTTCAAGATTCCAAAAGAAGTTTGATCGGGTAAAGAGGTCAAGTTTATTCATCAGCAGACCTTTTGGTGTGCTGCCTATGTTCACATTGATCCATAAAAGAGAGACAAGCTTGATGCAAAAGCTTTGAAGTGTTATTTCATTAGGTATGATTCGTATCAGTTTGGGTATAGATTTTAGGATGATAAAAACAGAAAGATTTTGAGACACTATGATGTGACATTTGATAAGAATATTCTGTATAAGGATCAATCTGGGGTGCAATCTAAAGATGCAGAAAAAGTGGGAGCTGAGATTGAGTTGTAGGAAATTTCACCTAGTGATGTTGCAGTAAGACCATAGGAGAATCCAGAAAATATTGTTGCAAAACCAAAATAGCAGCCAGTCATACCTGCACCAGTGTTGAGAAGATCTACCAAAGATATCAAGTCACCAAAAAGATATTCACCTTTTCTGTATTATTTGCTGTTGACTGATGGAGGGAAACCAGAATCCTTTGATGAGGTTTTGCAGGTGAAGGATTCAATCAAGTGGGAGAAAGTCATGGAAGATCTTGGGATGATAAAAACAGGAAGATCTTGAGATACTGTGATGTGACATTTAATGAGGATGTTCTGTAGAAGGACCAATATGGGGTGCAATCTAAAGATGCAGAAGAAGTGGGAGTTGAGGTTAAGTTGCAGGAAATTTCACCTAGTGATGTTGCAGTAAGACCACAGGATAATCCAGAAAATATTGTTGCAGAACTAAAATAGCAGCCAATCACACATGCACCAGTGTTGAGGAGATCTTCCAGAGCTACCAAGTCACCAGAAAGATATTCACCTTTCCTGTATTATTTGATGTTGACTGATGGAGGGGAACCAGAATCTTTTGATGAGGTTTTGCATGTGAAGAATATAATCAAGTGGGAGTAAGCTATGAATGATAAGATATGGTCACTTGAGAAGAATGACACTTGGGAATTAATTGAGTTGCCTGCAAGGAAGAAAGCTTTGTTGAACAAGTGGGTTTACAGGATCAAGAATGAAACTGATAGTAAAATTAGATTCAAGGCTCAATTGGTGGTCAAGGGGTATTCACAAAGAAAATGTATTGATTACACTGAAATATTCTCTCCTGTTGTGAAGCTAATCACAATCAGAATTTTGCTGAGTATTATCGCAGCAGAAAATTTGCACCTTGAGTAGATGGATGTAAAAACAACATTTTTACATGGGGATCTGGAGGAAGAGATCTATATGCAGCAACTACAAGGATATGAGGTTCCTGATAAGGAACACATAGTGTGCAAGCTCAAGAGGAGTTTGTATGGGTTGAAGCAGACTCCAAGACAGTTGTATAAGAAGTTTGACTCTTTAATGTGCTGAAACAGTTTTTATAAGAGTGAAAAGAATATGTATTGTTATATTAAGAAGTCTACTGACTTCTTTGTTATTTTACTCTTGTACGTGGATGATATATTAATTGTAGGATCAAGTATGGAGGAGATCAATAATCTTAAAGGGAGACTGTTATTAAAGTTTGAGATGAAAGATTTGGATGCAGCAAAGCAGATTCTAGGGATGAGGATTTTCCGGGAATGGTCTGCTGGAATTCTAAATTTGTTCTAGAAGCAATACATTTAGAAGGTGTTGTTCAAGTTCAGAGTTGATGGTTTTAATCCTAGGAGTATGCCTTTGGCTAACCATCTCAAATTGTCAAAGAAGCAATCACCCAAGACATCTATGGAGCGTGATCACATGGCAAAAGTACCTTATGCTTCTGCAATTGGGAGTTTGATGTATGCTATGGTATGCACTAGACCTGATATATCACATGCAGTAGGAGCTGTGAGCATATATATGTCAGATCTAAGGAAAGAGTATTGAGAAGCTGTGAAGTGGCTTCTGAGATACTTGAAAGGAACAACTAGTATATCACTTTGTTATGGGAATGGTAAGGTAATATTAGAAGGTCTTGTTTATGCTGATCTTAGTAGAAATGTGGATATAAGCAAAAGCACATTTGGGTATGTCTACATTATAAATGAAACAGTAGTGAGTTGAATGTCTAAATTTCAAAAGTGTATGTCTATGTCATCTACATAGGCTGAATATATTGCAATTAATGAAGTTGGTAAGGAGATGATGTAGTTGACTGATTATTTGGAAGAGTTGGACAAGAAGAAACTTGAGAAGGTTCTTTTCACTGATAGTCAGAGTGTTATACATTTGGTGAAGAACCCATTGTATCACTTCAGAGCAAAACATATCCGACGTAGGTACCATTTTACTTGTAGTCTGATAGAAGAAGGTGAAATGTGTTTGAAGAAAATTAAAGGTACTAAGAATCCAATAGACATATTGACTAAAAGTGTCGATGCTGGAAAGCTGGGGTTGTGTAAGGCTTCAGTTGGTCTTCTACAGTGATATGGAAGATATTTGCGGCTAAGTATTTCTATTGGATATATTGGCATGAAGAATGAAAATAGCTTATTTGACTGGATTAGTCTTCCAAGTAGGAAACCTAATAAATTTTAAGTTTAGAATGGTGATTTCATATAAATTATTCTATTTGAAATGACAATTCATAACTATTTATACGGTAGTTTTTTCAGTGGTTTGTCATGTGTTTCTATAAAATTTGATTAGCTATTAGTATTTTCAACCAAAAAAGGTTGAGATGGAAATAAAATGGACCATACTGTATGGACATGAAGGAGTTTGTAATGTAAACATATAAGAAAATGCATGCAAGAAAAATAGAAGGAAAAAGACATTCGAAGCAGTTGTAGCAAAGGTGACAAATAGACGAGAGGGAAAGGTACGTGGGAGAGAGATAAAAAGGTCGCAAAGTCAAGTATTTTGGGAACTTGAACCAATGGAGAATTGGCACTTACCAGCTTGTCTATGGAATTTATCAAAGCCTTAACTCTATATAACACAATGCAGCGAAGTTCTGACTGGCTTCTGGGATTTGTATACAGAAACAACACAGGTTGTCTACAAAGCCCACTGCCCACCATCTCTGTCTCGGCTCTTAAATCTAAATACAAGACTTCTCTTAATGAAGGTAATTAAGAGAAATGACTGTCCTCTTTGTCTTTTTTTACATTTTCAATTGAGGATTATTAGTTAATTATTTTATTAATTATGTCTCCAATAACTGCAGATATTCGGTTGGATGCAAAAGAAACTCAGTGGCAGACATGCAGCCAAGAAACATAATTCTATTTCTGTTAATCGTAAGCCTCTTTGGCCTTCTTTTCATGTCTTAAATTCTTGTGAGCACGAAGACTGATTCTTTGTCTTGAACAGACCATATTACACAGCATGAACCTCGGAACCAAGAATTCAGTGATTGGCCTCATGGATTGCTGGCAATCGGAACATTTGGAAATGATAGCACGAAAGGAGATTCCAAGCCTAACTATGTTCAAGAAAATCTATCTCAAGATCTGCAACTTACACTTGAAGAAGTTGAAAAACTTCAAGATGAGCTAAACTTGTTATTCAATAAACAATATGGGTCAACATCTGATGAAGCAGAATCAAATACCGAGAAGCTCGCATTAGATAAGTTTGTCAATGGCAATCCCAGCTCGGAAGAAGATGACAAAGATCACTGCCATCTTCAAGGCAGCACCACAGCAATTCTTGGCAGAGGGAAAGGAATTTGTAGTGCGGATAATACAGGCTGTGCCATTAACAAAAAGTCCTTGTCATTTCTTCTCAAGAAGATGCTTATTTGCAGAGGTGGATTTGCACCTACTCTTAGCCTAAGAGATCAAGTTCCAGAGTCTAGAATGGAAAAGGTAGATACACGTAAACTCAGGAAAATACTTACCTAGATCGGATGCTCATAGAGCATTGTGTAAATATATAAAATTTCATATAAGCCCATCACATATTTATACTGTAGGTCCATATAGGCCTGATTCTATACGCATAGGTTAATTTTCTGACTCACATAACTGGACTTGTAAACAGATGTTGAGGGCAATACTTCACAAGAAGATATATCCCCAGAATCCAAGTTCAAATTCATCTACTACCAAGAAATATTTGGAGAATAAACACAAGCCCAGGTCTATCAAGGGTGAGGATGACATAAATTACAAGGATGATAATGGAAGTAAATGGGTCAAGACAGATTCTGAATGTAAGTGAGGCCAATGGATTCATTCATGCAGAAATTTCTTATTAAATTTACAATTAGTTATTATCTGATATTTATTGTCACCTTTTTTGAATTGCAGATATAGTGTTGGAGATATAATTAAATTTGGTCTGGCAAGCTGTGAAGATAGATGGTATTACAGATGCATTGTTGTTTCTTAATTGTCCAGTTCCTGATATATAAAGAAAAACAATCATATATTTTTATCCATTTTTAGATTTAAGCCAACATTATGCAGAGATATATATGCTTCTGATTGGATGCACTGAAATGAAATGTCTGCATATTCTTCATGAATAAATACAGGAATGATTACAGATGGTCCAATTATGTATAAAATGATTCTTTTTTTTTTTAATTTTTATATCTACCCTTTTCTTTAATTTCAAGGTACATCTCACGTATACTTCTTGATTTCTAGTCCGTTCTCAACACTTCCATTTGTAGGAGAACATATTAAATGTTTTAAAAAGAAACCGACAAAGTTTTAATGGGCTAAGTCCGTGTAAGAACTTCAATACGAAATATGGGACACTGCTATTGCTTGTCTTGACATGTGATCTCAACTATGTGATTGTGATGGCTTACGTTTACTGAGGTTTCCTTGTGGGAGAGCATATGTTCATCCGCTAATGACAAACCGATTATGCCATGCCTGTTTCCAGGCCTATTGCATTCGGAAATACCACACAAGGAGCACCGTCACCAGCCTGAGCTAGAGAATATTAATTATTTTTTAAACTAAGACAATTTTAGAGCTGTATTAAATAACATGATTTATGATTCACTAACCATTACAAAGAATGACCAGAAAATTCGCTTGTTAAAAATTGGAATGCGTTAGTTGTTTAATAGATGAAACCAAATCCAAAAATTGAAATTTTAATTGATAAAAAAATTTATTTAAAAAGAGAAAATAATGTCAGTATTATACATTCTTTTCCATAATAATGAAAATTTTATTTATTTTTATTATAGAAAGAACTTGTAAATCTTTAAAATGAAAAAAATATTTGCCTGGAGCTACTTTGGCTTCAAACATACTTATTCCTCAACAATAATTATTCATCAGTTTAATTTGATTGTTAACAACACACCAAATAAAGCAAAAATCTAGCTCTTTAGATCCACCTTCAAGATCTCTCACTGAACCAAAGTACCAGCAAACCACTCCAAAAAGGAAGAAAGTGGCAACTTCTGCGTCCAATTAACGATGATTGAGAGGCCTCCACTAGGGCGGTTCCAATACCACAGACTGGAATTCAAGCGGAGGGTACCAGCGTTTTTGTCTTCGCACAAAACCCTTTTCACAGTCTTATGGATCACTGCATTTGCCTCGGTGTTCGTGTGGCAGCGGAACATCGTCGGTAGTGGGTTCACAGTGTTCTGGCGGGTGCCTATGAGGCCGATTCCCAGGCTGAGACCTGTGGTTTTTAATTTGACGGATTTTGGCGGAGTGGGCGATGGGATCACTTTGAATACTGAGGCTTTTGAGAGGGCTGTTTTGGCGATTTCCAAGCTGGGGAAGAAAGGGGGAGGGCAGCTGAACGTTCCTCCAGGGAGGTGGCTCACGGCCCCCTTTAATCTCACTAGTCATATGACTTTGTTTCTTGCTGAGGATGGTGTTGTACTTGGAATTGAGGTTAGTGTTCTGTGTCTGGCGCCTCTGGGTACTGGTTTGTTAAATCCTTTAGTATAAATTTAATATAATGTCGTCTTTATTTCCGCTCCCTTCCATTTCTGGAGGGTTTAAGTTGCGTGCATTTAGGTTGCTGGTGTAAGTTGTTTGGAAAATGCCAAACTTATTGGATTGTGATTCCCAAGGGTATCAATGATTGACAGGATTAAGGAAATGTTTGACTGTTGAAAACTTATTCAAAGAATTACTTTCAAATGAAAAGGTTGGAAACTAAATCCAACATGATGAAACATTAAAGAGGCTGATACAAGCTTCAGACTTGGGTAAAGTTAGTGAAGCCGCCAGAGATTTTGAAAGTGCTGATGTTTTCAATTTGGCACTTGTAAGAACCAGAAAGTTTGTGCCATTTTTCTTCCCCTCTATGAATTTTACCCATTAGTAACAAGTTTCCTCGTGTAAATAATTAAATGCGCTGTAAGCAGCATGTCAAGACTCAAGATTACTGGATTAGTTTGACCTACAAAGCATACTTTCCAAGTATTTGTGACATGTAAAAGGGTGGTCTTCTATGCATTTGTTGAAATTTCTCAATGGTCACTTGGATGCTTCCTGTGATGTTTGCTGAGCTTTCTTCGACATGAACCTGGGAATGTAATATTTTCCTCAAGTAGTATTGTATATTTTGTTGATGTTCGTTTGGGTGGCATAATAAAAGCCAAGTACTTAAATAAGAAGGGTTAAGTGGGGGATGTCTTGCCTAGTGAAAGAGAGAGAGAGAGAGAGAGAGAGATGGCGATAGGAACTGATATTAATAAATTCTTGTAACATATCTATGCATTATTGTGTTTGGTTTAGGACACACAACACACACACACACACACACACACACACACACACGCAGAGAGAGAGAGAGAGAGGTGTAACAGTAAGTTTAATTACTTTGAAGCATAGAGAGAGAGGTGTAACCATAAGTTTAGTTACTGAGAAACATATTCCTTATTTAACTATTAAATCCATCAGCATCCCTGAGAAGATGTTTAACCATAGATATGTGAATGAAATTTAAATTTTTTTGAAATATAAACAAGTAATATGAGGTTGTTGACCAAGAAACTACCAGATAGTCTGCATACGTAATTCAAAACTTGGGCAGATTATCATGTCCATGACTTGTGTCAACATAAATTACCTATTTAAACTCTTTCTGTATCTATTTAGTGACTTGCTTCAACAATATCAATTCAACTTCTTCAAGCAATTATTCTTTTTTTTTTCTTGTGAATCAAAGTTTCTGCTTTCTTCTAAATGCTCTATTCTGTAATGTTAAACAGGATGAGAAGTATTGGCCGCTAATGCCTCCATTGCCTTCATATGGATATGGGAGAGAGCATCCAGGACCTCGGTATGGGAGTTTAATCCATGGTCAAAATCTCAAAGATGTTGTAATAACAGGCCAGTTAATTCATTTTCCATTGTTTCATAGTGAATTGACTTGTATTAGTTGTTCTGATATTTATTGTCAATGTCCTTAACATGGAAAGTGACTGACATTGTATACACTTGCATTGGTTTACAGATATACTTGGTCTTGGGCATACCAAACTCAAGAATTGTATTGGTCTAAGTGTTTTTTTTTTTTTTGGTTTGGGGGGGGGGGGGGGGGGGGGTATATTTAGTTTAAAATCTTTTCTAAAGATATCTATTATCCAAGAGATACAAATAAGGAAGACTTCCCAGTGGTATATTGAATTAAGTAATTACTAGTTTCCACAACTTTTGGAAAAATTATCAAAGAGAAAGTAACAAGTAAATTCCCTTACACCTGTGTTAAAAAGTGGCTCATGAATATTGTAGTAATTATGTAAATAAGGTGCAACTATTAGAGAAGTCCATAGAATGTTGGTAAAAAAATAAAACAGAAAACAAACAAAAAAAAAAGTTTTTTAATCTTTGGGGGTATAATCATGAAGACTTATTGTGTAAAAATTAAATTGCTATATTTGTGGGGAGCCGACCAAGTTATTTTTTTTCTCTGTTTTTTTTTTTCATCCATGAAATTAAGTGTTTAGTTTTCTGAGCTCATTTATTCTCAAAAACAAAAATTATTGTTGATTGGTTCTGATGCTAATTTTTGTTTTTTTACTGATTAACAGGACATAATGGTACCATTAATGGACAGGGTCAAACATGGTGGAAAAAGTATCGTCAAAAGCTTCTCAACCACACAAGAGGGCCTCTTGTGCAGATTATGTGGTCAAGTGACATTCTGATCACTAATATAACATTGAGGGATTCCCCATTTTGGACACTCCATCCATATGACTGCAAGAATGTAACTGTAAGAGATGTTACAATTTTGGCACCCATATATGAAGCCCCAAATACTGATGGAATTGATCCTGGTATGTATTTTACCAGTGCATTTTTCTCTCCACATAGCAGTCC
This sequence comes from Manihot esculenta, assembly GCF_001659605.2. Classification (NCBI taxonomy): domain Eukaryota; kingdom Viridiplantae; phylum Streptophyta; class Magnoliopsida; order Malpighiales; family Euphorbiaceae; genus Manihot; species Manihot esculenta. The sequence continues at coordinate 29,988,650 of NC_035176.2, read as the reverse complement.
ATGTGCCAAAACATCAACTTCTTCTTTATAGATTCTCAGCTTCTGAATTTATCTTAATTTCTATCATTTTGTATAAAATCCTTTTAAGAATGCACTACCAATTGAATAAGGCCTAATGGTCAAAATTAGGAGAGTTTGATCTTGATGTATTTTATTAGGAGAGTTTGCTTGGAGCTCAAAATTTTGATTTTGGAAAATAAGTTCATTTACCTTTCTTTTTCCCTACAGCTTTGGTTTATTGTTTCTAAGTTGACTTTGTTCTTGAATGTAAGAAAATTGCTTTCCTCTTAATATTATATTTGCCCTCATTACACCTTTTCTTTTTGTTGTTCTTTCTTCTATACTTAATAGGTATAAGCTATTAATACCTTAATTTGTGCATCAAGACGCCCAGCCAAAGACCTCTTACTGTGACATACGATACCATTACTACTTGGTTTTGCTATGAAGTTAGCTAGTGATTTCTTCTTTCCATCCTGAATATAAATTTTGGGCATTTAACAGATTCATGTGAGGATATGGTAATTGAAAACTGTTACATAAGTGTGGGGGATGATGGAATTGCAATAAAGAGTGGCTGGGATCAGTATGGAATTGCATATGGTCGACCTTCAATGAATATCCTCATCCGTAACCTTGTGGTTCGCTCTATGGTCAGGTGAAATTTCTTTTATAATTTTCTTACAACTTGGTGAATGTTTTCTTTTTCCCTTTCTGTCAGTGGAAAGACTATTTTGTAATTGTTTGCTTGCATGGCCTCTGAACATATTCACTGCAAGCAATACATTATTGAATCTTTTGTTTATTGTTGGTTTTGTCTTGACCTTTGGACGTGCATGTAATGCATGAAGCCAATTTTATACAGCAAACGTTCAAAAGAAGATTGTTTATGATATAAGATGTAATATACTTATTCATCACCCTGATATAATTGGCTGAATTATTGGTTTATGAACCAATTCAGAACAATTTAATGTTATTATGTGAACCATTAGCTGAAAATCTATCTGGAGGAGGACTAGTAGACAATAGCTTTGATAAGTCTAGAATATTATGAACTAGTTATCTCTCTATGTGTGCCAGATTTTCTTATTATGTCTCTTTGTAATCAGGTTAGCTTAGCTTGCTGTTAAATTATTTTAAAAAACTTGATTTCATTAAAACTTGCATGTCAATTGTCTTGAAGGTAATTTCATCCCCAAAAACAGTGAAATATTGTTTCATAATGCAAACATAACCTGATACAATAGGAAACTGCTACTTATTTGGGCTATGATGATAGGGCTGCTTGTGTTTAACCTGTGTGTTTTGGCCATGGATTTTGGAATAGTGAACATAAGCAGAAACCTGGTCATAAAAGAAAAAAGGAGCTTTGATTAAAGAAAAGACTAATCCAGAAACCTCAGTATTTTTTGATTGATGACTGCAGTATGATGCATGTGGACTTGTCATGAACTTTCTCTTGGCATGCAGTAACTGCATGTCTTCACTCTTTAAATTGTTAGTGAGATCACCTTGGTTAAATTTTGAAACAGTGCTGGAGTATCCATTGGCAGTGAGATGTCAGGCGGTGTATCAAATGTCACTGTGGAAAACCTCCATGTGTGGAGCTCAAGGCGTGCAGTTAGGATTAAGACAGCCCCTGGAAGAGGTGGATACGTTCGACGTATAACCTACCGAAATCTAACATTTGACAATGTCCGAGTTGGAATTATTATCAAGACAGATTACAATGAACACCCTGATCAAGGTTATGATCCTAAGGCAGTTCCAAAACTTGAGGACATAAGCTTCACTGGGGTCCATGGTCAAGGAGTCCGTGTCCCTGTACGGATACATGGGAGTGAAGAAATTCCGGTTAGGAATGTGACTTTTCGGGATATGTCAGTGGGAATAACATACAAGAAGAAGCATATATTCCAGTGTTCCTTTGTTCAAGGTCGTGTAATAGGTACCACCTTTCCTGCCCCATGTGAGAATCTTGATCATTATGATGAGCAAGAACGACCCATTAAGCTTGCCGTCTCCCGGAACTTGACAAATGTAGACTATGATTTTTGACGACACGTTGTGTTCTCAATCTCTTGCGCGTAGCTTTATCAGGTCAGTTTGTTAAACATGTCTATATGAGAAGATGGATAAATCACCTTGGAGTGATTAATCTCGTTCTTATGCTTTTTCAGCCAAAGTGTTATCAATTTTTTTTCTTTTTCCCTTTTCTCAATAGAGTTGTATATGTACAGAAAGTTCTCTGTTGTTCCATAAGGATGCAAAAATTTATAGCTCTTCTTCTACACTTGACAAATCCCCTATACATTGGTGCAAAGCTACTTGTCAATGTTGAAATTGAAGTTTCCAGATACAATTCAGTGACATTAGTTGAACCTGCCTCATTTTATACGGTAGAATACTTTCATTTAAAGGTTCTGGGCACCCTTTGCTACATCTGAAAACCATGAAGCCCATCTACGATTGTTATCACGGAACACTTCACTCGAGAGTTGTCGATTCCTTTCATGGAGCCGCTTCTTTCAAATGATCAAAGCCGTAATGCAATTGGACAAGTGGCGTTTGTGCATTAAATTGGAGATATTATTCAGTGTATATGCTCCTTTATGAAATTCATCTTCCATAGTTCAAGGAAAAAACTAATCTTTTTTTATAAGGGTGTACACAAAGCTTTAATGAAATTGAACAAATCACATTTGTTCATTAAAATAGGGAAATTATTCAGTGCATCTTGTGTTCATGCTATTTTATTTACAAAGGATGGAATCCATTTTCTGTAATTTAAGAGAAAACTAAATTTTATAAGTAATACATTGAGTGTCTTGTAAAATTTGCTATTAACAAAGTCACCCTCCTTCAAACATAGATCATATTGATGTGATCATCAATTCATCATTATCATCATTAGCCTAAAAATTATTGATTAAGTAATGGGTAGCCAAGCACGATTTGAAGACCATTTTAGGTTTCGTAAACCCAACATCAACCTTCTGTCAACTCCTTAATGCATGTGATTAAGACTATTGAACGCATTCATCAGTTTTATTAATTGAAAAATCTTTAGTGGAGTGTGTGTGATTGAGGTGATTCAAAAATAGACATGAGCTCCAAAGATATGCACCAGCTTTTGGACCACAAATGGAATTCAGATTAGATTCTGGTTGTTCCTAGCAAAATCAGAACCATTAGAACTGATTTTAAGGCATCCTCAGGCTAAGGACATAATCTCTCTTTCTGTCTCCATCCAACAATTTCTCCCCATTCTCAGTACTAAGTCTATGTCCTGTGCTCACAAGTCATTCTCAAAAAGTTTCCCATTTTCCATGTCACATTATTTGTATTTTTAATCAAATTAATTAAATTTGTTATTGTGTGAAAAAAAATAAATTACAAATATTATATATGCAATAGTTATATTATAATAATTGATAATTGATATTTCAAGGAAATTATGTTAAAAATAAATAAAGGGAAGGCCTTCAACAAATGATGTGACCAAAACAATAACGTGCCTTGTATCCTACAATTGAATTGTGATAGTTGTTTGATTTTGACACCTCACAGACCATTTTCTATTTATACCACCGCAATGGATTACCTTGTTATTATCTATACGTTTAATTTGACTTTTTTATTAAATAGAATATAAATTTTATTTTTAAATTTAAATAATTTGTGATTTAATAATTTTTTTTTAATAGTAAAATATTATATTTTATAATTTAATTTGGTGTTCACATTTTAATATTTTTGCTCTAATATTTTTATTTTAAGTTTGTTTAATTAATATTAATACTTATTTTAGTATTTTATAATTAAAAATAATTTTTTTATTATTTCAATAGTTATTTTAAAGTAAATTTTAAGTTTTTATTGGCTAAAAAATATAATTTTTTTTTAAATCATCATATATTTTATGTTTTTAATATAAACTATTTGATATCTAAAATCTACTGTGTCGAATATATTCGTTAAAAGGAAAAAAAATGCTTCTTTCTAATTTTTAAAAATAGTCTATTTTCAGCGTTCAAATTCAAAAAAGAAACACCATCACATCACTCTTAAAATATTATATACCCTATTTAAATGACTAACATAAAACATAAAATTTATTACTTTAACGAATAACTTAGTAATAAGGGTGATTATCAAGAAAGATACCATAATTTATAGTGTTTTTAGCTATATTTATTATATGTATATAATAAATTGATAATAATTATAAATTTGTTTTTATGGGATTGGAAAATACATGTATTTTTAAATAAATTTATTTTTATGGATATGAGAAAATTGAAATTTTCAATAATAAAAATAACATATACATCCAACTTATAAAATACTCCATATAATTTGTGTTATATAATATCTAATTACACTAAATACTAATAATATAAATCTTAGTAATATTGAAGGCCGGAAGCCCTGCTAAGCAAAAATAAAAAAGAGCACGAGATGAAACACGTTCAGCGTGAAAATCACTTCGCAACATGGGGTAGATTCCTGTAGTGTTCCGTTTCTCCATGAAGATTTCAAATGGATTTTATTTCTCTGGAGACTTCCTGAAGCGTCATTTACGAAGGCAGCAAACTAAGATATTTTAGGGTAATTGGAAAGATGCCTGATTTGACTTATTCAGTTGGAGTATCAGTAAGTTCATAAGCAAATTAGAAACGGATCACTTTGTGATTCTGATTATGCAACTGATTTGAATAAAAGAAGGTCGGTGTCAGGACATATATTCATTGTTAGTAGAAATGTCGTAATATTTTCAACTATTGACGGAAGCTATTAAAAAGAAAATCTGATTAAAGGGACTAATAGAAGAACTCAGATTCAAATAAGAGATAGTTGAGATATTTTGTGATTCTAAAGGCATTGTTAAGGTTTTAAAAATCCACACCGAAAAAAATTGTCAAAACTTTTTTTTTATTTTGTTTCTGTTATGTCGCTCACCGAAAATCAGAGTTTAAATATCAAGTAACTACAGTGGTATCAGAGCAACTATATATTTAAAGTCAATTAACTCAAATAATCTAAACATTTTGATCAAATCACGTTTATATTCTAAATTTTTAATTTTTTACAATTAAATCAAACCTTTAAAATTTATCATAATTTTATCCACAAACTCATATTAATTTTGACTAAAATTTGATATTGCCACTAAATCATTCTACTTTTATATTTTTAATTTATATTTTTTATTTATTGGCTAAAATAATCCAAACATTTTTATGGATTCAGATTTATATTCTAATGTTTTTAGTTTATTGAACAAAATAATCTAAATTTTTTAAAAAATTTATATTTATATCCCAAAATTTTAATATTAAAGGGTTATGAAAACAATTACACTCAGGAAATCAATAGTCACATCTTTAGATAAGGTATCGATAAAGAACAAAATTCCAAATTGGTCAAAGACTTTTTTTGCAATTTTAACAATAACGAAAATGATAGAACCTAAAAGAATAAATAAAAAATAATAGATAAAAAAAGTTAGTTTAGAGAAAAAAAATAGTTAGAAAAGATAAATAATTATTTTCTTTTTCAAACTAAATTTTCTTATTTATTACTTTTTTTCTTTATTATCTCTTTATTTATTTAAATTTTTTTTTTTTTTGCCATTAAAGTTATAAAAAAAGCTATTAATCAATTTAACATTTTTTTCCTCTATTTAAAAATAGAATATGATCTTGGTTTACAATTTTCTTCATACAACATATATAATCATTGTATGAAAATCTAGATATATTTAAGATATTTTCCATTTTAAGTCTAACCATGAATCTTTTTCTTTTTCTTCTAAAAGAATTTAACAATATTCAAGAATTTAACAAATCCCTCAATTTCATATTTTAAATTCATAAAATCCTTCGGCACCAAAATTTGTATACATGTTTTTGTGATTCACATCGATCAACATCTAAAATCATAGTGATTTAATTTAATTCACTATATACTATTACACAAACACCAAAATTTTTTGGTTTGTTTTGCAAACCATAATTTATTTATGAAAAAACTTTACCAACAATTTTTTTAAATTTATTTTTATTGGTTGATTGCAACCCTATAAAACAGGGTGAAAATTATTGGCTGCTATTTTTGGTGTATATCAAAACTTTTATTGATTTTTGTCTCCTTTATAATACTGTAAAATGTTTAATTTCGACAAAAAAAAATGTAAAATGTTTAATATGTAAAAGTTTTATTTTCTTTTTTAGTTTTTCACTGTTTAAATATAAAGAATATCTTAAAAATAAATTATGACTAGGGGTGTAATTAAACCGAATCAAATCGAATTTTGTAAAGCTCAAACTCGTTTACTGAAAAATTTTAGAAGCTCGAGATTGAGTTATGATATTTGACTTGAGCTCGGTTCGAGTTTGAATCGTGAAAAACTCGTTCAATATAATAATAAGTCTAATTCGAGTTTGAATTCGAAAAATTCGATTAAAAAACTCGTTAATAAAGTTTAAGTTCGAACTCAAAATTAAAAAGTTCGGCTCGAGCTAGAGTTTAAACTCAAACTCGAGTTCAGACTCGAATTAATAATTTCACTTTAACGATATTTTAATCATTATTAACATAAATAATATTGAAAAAGAGAATAAGCACATAAAAAAATTACATAATACAATTTATAACAAAAATAACATAAAAAAATATAAATTCAACAACATAATAAAATTACGTACAAAGTTTAATATCAAATGAATAAAGTTGATTCCAACTTCCAACAGTTGAAACAAGCCAATATAATTTAATAAAATAAAATCTTTCAATAGTTTCTGCTCCCAATGATGCTTTATATGAATCGATAATTCTATCTTCAATATTAAAAACAGATTCTGAAGCAACAGTTGTTATAGGAATTGATAGTATGTCACGAGCCATTTTTGATAATATTCTAAATTTTATGTTGTTCATCTTCTACCATTCTAAAGCATCAAAGTTAGAATCATCTTGATAAATATAAACATTTTCTTTCAAATACACATCTAATTCATATTTCGCTTGTTCAATCACACTATCGAATGTTCCTAATATAACTATAAAATTGTGCTCTTCCTCTGATTTTTTATTTTTCACTTATAGTAGAACTAGATCTTTTTTTTTGAGTTTTACTACTACTAATTTCTAATCTAATATTTTTTACTTTTTGAGTATCTACGTATTCATTATAAAACATGCGCAATGTCTCCATCACAATTATAATATATTCACCAGAATCAAACTTAGAATATATTTCTAGAAAATACCATTTAATCAATTTCATTTTATTCCTTGAATCTAAATAAACCAAACTATTCGTGAGCTATTCGAGACTCGATTCGATAAAAGTTCGACCAAACTCGGCTCGATAAAAGTTTGGCCGAGCTCGGCTCAATAAAAGTTCGGCCGAGCTCGGCTTGATAAAAGTTCGACCGAGCTCAGATCGATAAAAATTCGACTAAGCTTCGCTCATTTTTTAAACGAGTTGAGTTCGAGCTCAATTTTGAGGCTTGTCACGTAAATGAGCCAAGCTTAAATTCAATAGTATTTGCCTTGTTAAGGAAGGAACTAAATTCAAAGATTACACCTATACCAAAATAGAAAAACCCAAAACAGCAAAAACAATAAAAAAAAAAAAAATCAAGACCCAAACCGACATAAGCAAAAACTCAGTCCAACTTTAAAAAAAAAAAAAAAAATCCTCCTTCTATGCTCCTATAGCAAAAGTCACTTGGCAGAGCCCAACCTTCTTCCATCACCTATGGAAAACTTGATTTTTAAATAATTTGTTGGAAACACCTACATGCAACGGCTCAAATAAATAGAAGAATAATATAAAACACAATACAAAAACATACAAACATAAACCTTCTTCTATGCACATAAATGTACTCAAAACTAATAAAAATTTATTTATTAACACAAATTGACATGGAGCAACTAATTTTAGACTTTACGGTAGACTTGACAGTACCTAACATTTACTATCGACGTCCGATGGAGACCCACAATAATTTTTTGAAAAGAGAATTTTGAGAGGCACGATTTTCAAAAGTGTGACGAGGGCCATAAGCCTGTTACAAAATTCGATATGAAAATTCTATCATTTAGGGAATTAATTTTATAATTTAATTATTTCTTTGGATATTTTCATAATTTTACATATTAGGATTTTGTTTCTATTATAAATAACCTTTCTTACCTTTTAGAAATTCAATTTTTCAATATTTAAAAATTTTAATAAGACTATTTATTTTTGATTAGTTATTTATCACAAACTCATCCGGAAAAAATATAAAATGAAAAGCCCACTTTTTTGTGCAGCAAAGAAGATAATCGTTAGTGTCCACAGAAATAAAGGATTGCCACATGTAAAGATGGCAAAGACAGTAACCTAGCACATAAAAAAGAAAAGGAAAAAAACTTAAAAAGTTTCTATTTCTATCCAAAAAAAATAAAAGAGAAGAGGAGATCAAGTCATTGAATATATTAATTAAGGATGATAACAATTAGAATATCTATGAAAATTTATCTATCCAAACTCAAATCTAATTAAAATTTGTTAATGTCTCAGAATACATTTTAAATCTGATTTAATTCAGATTAAATGACTCCATCATTTTAATATCTAATTGTTACTATCCAAATAGTAATGAACCTATTTAATTTTGTATTGTCAATTAATAACATGACCTCTATAAATATTTAAAATTATCATAATATATATATATATATATATATATATATATATATATATATATATTTATCTATAAAAATATTTAATTAATTAATATTCCATACATAAAATTCAAATTCTATTCCACTTAATCAAGAAAATTATATTTTAAATTTAAACTAAAATTAAACCCCAAACTCAAATGATTTTAGATTATCTTGTAACTTTTTAATAATTATATTTTTTGAAAATTGAATTTCCTAAGAAATATATTATTTTAAACCAAATAAGAGCTCAGTCTCTGATGTCCACAACAGATAGCTACTACCACAAGCGGTGTCATCTCTGTTTTTCTTTTTGCTTTTTAGCGAAGGATTATCGAGGACATTCTTACGTCACCTTCAAGAGAATCATATTCCCTACAACTACCCTTTTATTTTCTGCCACGTATTAGTTTTTTAAAAATATGTTGACGCTTTGCATGTGCACCGTGCTCGTGCCTATCAGCCTCACCCACCTGCTTTTGCATCCCTCCTCGTTTTCCACGCGGTTTCACACCCTTTTCTTTGGCTTTTGTTTGAGGTGAGGCTTTTTAAAACAATAAGAGGTTTCTTAAAGTTCCCATAATTTTTATTTTTTTATATATACTAAAAAATAATTTTTTATAAATTTTTTAATTATATTTATTTTAAATATATTAAATTTTATTAAATATTAAAAAATATAATAATAATTAATTAAAGTTATTTTTAAAATAAATTAAATTATAATAATTTAATTTATATATTATAATAATATAATAAAAAATAAATAATAATTTTAATATAATAAAAAAAATAAAAATTACATGACAGAGCAAGTATATAACAAAAATTTTATAACTGTATAAATTTTAAACACATCACATGATTTTTTTTTATATATATAGTAAGGAGGGTATTAAGCCCTTAAGCAAAGCAACGATGCCATATAACCCCAACAATATCAGCTTGCAAGTAATAACGAGTTTTTACAGAAGGCATTTTCAAAATTTGCATCCCAATGGAGCCTCCAACTGACGATTTTGCTAAGCAGAATTAGCCTCGCGAAAGATATTCTTGAAATTAACTTCCCACACATAACCCACCAAAGTCGTAATCTCAGAAGCTAAATTCCTAACCCGGTTGCATAAATTTCCATCCTCTATCCCACGCTGCCCGAAGGCCCAGAAGAATGCCCCAAAGCTCAGCTTCAATTGCTGTACAAGTAACCAAGACAGATTGATAGTCAAAAATCCAATCACCATTACTATCTCTAAAAATCTCAGCACAACCTGCAGGTTCTGGACAACCCTTAACTGCACCATCCTATAGCAGGAGAGGACCAAGAAATGAAGGTTGTGGACGATCTAAAAATAATATGGCCCACTCCTGAAGCACATTTCCAAGTTTCAGTATTTTCAAGAGTCTGCTGTAAAATAAAATACTTGGACATAGTATTTAAACACATCACATGATATTTAAATTATGTAAAAATAAAATTAATATAATATTACAATCTCAATCCGGATGTAACGTATGTTTTCTATAATATTTTTAAACTAACTTAAATTTAAACAAATAATTTTTTGAATGTGGAAAATATACAATAAGTTTTAGATTTTATTTATTTTGCATAATTTTTTTAAAAATAAACTATGTTTTTGGTATTTAAGACACTTAAAAGAATTAATTAATAAAAAACATTTTATTGATGAAAGAAAAAAATTAAATTATTTTAAAAAAATAATTTTTTTAAATTATTTTCTATATTTTGAAAATTTTATTAAAATTTTTATACATAAATTTATTAATATATTATATTTAATTTTTAAATTAAAACTAAACATTAAAAAATAAATTATTCTCTTTAAAAAATATTTTTTATATAAAATGTTTATTGAATATAAATTATTTTCTTCAAATAAATGAAGTCTTATTTTTAAAATTTTTATATTGAGTAAATTATTATTAATTTATTGATGGTTAATAATAAAATTAAATAAATATTTAAGTTTTTAAAAAACATGTCAACAGGTCATACTATCTTATATTAAAATTAAAAAATCATATTATTTACAAATAATAAAATATATTATTAATATTTTAAAAGTTTAAAAATATAAATATGCATTTTCCCTATTTTGAATTTATATTTAAAAAATTATGATTTAAATTTGATACAGGAGGATTTATCTTTTTCGCTTTTGGAGTCAAATGTTTTAGTCATTAGGCTAAATTTTTTATTTTTTCATTTTATTAAATTAATTTAAAAAATTCTTTAAAACATTTAAATATTTTAAAAAATTTCCTTCTCCACTTAAATAAAAAAATATAAATTATAAAATTTTGCTTTAAAAAGGCTCACTTTACTTTAATATTTATTAAAAATATTAATAAATTAATTCAATACGAATAAAAGCAGTGTCCACGACTCGATAACTCATTATTATTTTTTTATTTTTCAATTTTTTTAAAAGCAAATATTTATCCACAAAATATTAATAATTTTTTGTAAATATTATATTGATTACGTCATGATAATGGTAACTATGGCGTATGATAGACACATGGCAACTGGTGACTGAAAGTCAATGCTAAAATATAAAAATCTCATTTCTATTGATAACATTACCAAACATGTGAAAATCGAATACCAACTATGACTTTATTTTACAGCTGCATTGCATTTTCACCTTTCTTTTTTTTCAAATCAATTTAAAAAGTTTTTATTTAAGTTTAATTTAACGTAAACTTTATATTTTGTACTAAATTTTTCTTTAATTTTATTTTAATATTTTAATAATAATTTAAGATAAATTTAGAAAAAAAAATTACTCTACACAGAATAAAAATATTATTTTTTAATAAATTTATATTATTTATAATGATAATGGTAAATATGACGTAGGATATCAATCCCTAACTTTTTTTAATTTAAAATAAATAATAGATGCGTGACAGCTAATGGCTGAAAGTCAATGCTAGGGTTTAAAAATCTCATTTCCATTGATTAAATTGCGAAACATGTGAAAATCGAAAACTCCAACTATGACTTTATTTCACGCCTAAATTGTCATTTTCACTCCTGTGCTTATTGGATAGTTTTCGATTTATTTTATTATCAATTTTTAGTTAATTCTAAAGTTTTTCAATTTAAATTTGATTATTAGTCTAAAAATTAAAGTTATAAATTATAAAATTGTGCTTCTTATTTTTTTCATTTAAATCAATAAATTTAATTCAAAACCTAAATTTCTTAGTTTAACTTAATAAGAAACTTAATTTTTTGATTTTTATGTTGAATTGTGCATCGAATCTTTTTTAATAATTTAGGAAAAATTAAAATGAATAAATTAAACTTTTCTAATAAATATAATGTTGAAATTAACATTAAACATTTATTTTATTAGTTCAATTGTCCAAACAATCCCATTATATTTTTATAATATAATATCTTAAAAATTTAATAATCATATACAAAATAAATTCCAATAAATCTAAAAATAATCAGCTAACTTCCAATTATTAATATAAAATATTTAACTAAATATTTACCATTTATACACATCACTAAAAAAAATTCATGTCCATATATTGTCAAAAATTAAAAGAATGCATTATTTTTTAAAATAAAAATTGAGTATAATTATATAATAAATTGGTTGCAAATTAGGGTGAAAATTTAATGGATTCGATTTAAAATTAAAATTAAAAATAAAAATTTTAAATAAAATTAGTCTAATTAAATTTGATTTATCGAATCTTTTAATTAAAATTTTACGTAGTTTAATTTGATTTCAATATTGTGTATAATCTGATTTGATTAAATAATTAAATGTGTATTCTCTCTTGATAAATTTATATATAATTTTATTTTTTTTAATTTAAAAAAATTATATTGAGCCTAATGTACATTTGAAATAATACATAACTATAAAGTAGTATAATAAAAATTAAAATTAATATATTCTCTTATTTTATTTTGATCCAAAAAATATAAGATAAAATAGAAAATAATAAATTAATTTTTTTTTTAAATTGAATAGAAAATGTTGAAAAACATAGTTATCTTTTTTATTTTTAAAATTATATTTAGAATTATAAATATTTTGTGATTTAAAAAAATTACTTTATTCATTTATTTTTATCCTAACATCTAAATAATGAGAGAAATTTATGTTTTTTTTTCCTATTTTTATTTTACTTTCTTAATTTTCAATTTTTTTTTTCACTAAAAAATATCCAGATAGAGGGTAAGAGTTTTTTCTTTGAAAAAAGAAAGAAAGAAAGAGGAGTTCTCATCGTAATCTTATGTTTATAAATAAAGTTTATTTAATTATCTTAGAAAATAGAGAAAGTATTATTTAATAATGGAAAAGAAAAAGTAATAAATAAATAAAGAGGGAAGCATGGGAAGTATCAAAATACCAAAAGAAGACAAGCACAAACACGGGATTCGAATGCGGAAGCACGAGAATGTCCTGATTCTGAATAACAAAACTATTTTATAGTCATGCAGCCAATGGGAGCATTTCCCACTCTCAATTGCCAATCTACTACCAACTTCCACGTTTCTATTTGTCATTCGTCCTTGGAACCTGCACATGCCACTTGTCCCTTTTTGTTTTATTAACAAACATTGTCCCACCGTCTACTTCAAAACTCTTGCTTTCAAAATATTCTCCAATTAAAATTTCTGAATTAATTTATCTAAACCCAAAAATACCTAATATTATTTTAAATATATAAATTTCATCTTTTTGATGCAGCATTAATTGCATTTTTATAAAGTTCAAAAGGGTTAAATCAAGATACAAACGACCTAACTAATTCAGCAAAGAAAGAATAACTCTTCAAAAACTTTCATGGATCGATTATACCCATCTTCCATTGCAACCGGTCATATTAAATTTTATAAAGATCAGCGAAATTGTTGTTTCTCGCATTTATATGTTAAAAATTTTCCTTCACAATAAAATAAATTTTACATTCAACGAAAAATTCATAAAAAAAGCACTAATACGGAGAGTTCATAGAATAACTCGCCGGAGAAATCTTATTCTTTGAACGATGCTAATACCGCTTCCCCTTTTTCTGCTCTCGCACTTCTTCCTTTTCCCTTTCTTCTATTGAACCTTCCTCATATATATTTCATTTGAACTATAAAATTTTTACTTTAGTGAAATTAATTTTTTAATTTATGCAATTATCCTTATAAAACTTTCAAATGTTTGAACATGATAAATTATAATTAAACCACAGTCCATTTCACAATAAATTTATTATTAAAAAATAATTATCAGAACTAATTATTTTTTAATTAATTTTCTCTCATCTCTAAGTTAGATACTATCATATAGTTTCATCTTCACTTTCAACTTTGCTTTCTTCTATTACTGATATTTTTGACTTTCACTTTCTTCTCTTAACTAGCTTTGCTCACTCCTTTTTATTTTGTTAATCATGTCAAACTGTTTATTATTTTAATATATATATATATATATATATATATATAAAGGTAGGCAGAATTGTGATGGATTCTTTACCTTATTCTTATCATCATTCACATTCAAAGCATTATTGTCAATATCTTTCTCATCACATGCAATTGCAACAATCCTTTCTTTCATCACTCTTTTTACTAGTTTGAACCGCATAAGATATTGTTTCATTTTCTATAAGAACATTAAGCGTGACACTTTATAAAAGTTATAGCATTCTCTATTTGCTAAATATACTTGTAATTTCGAGTTTAATCTATTTTTTTTTCTCGATTCTTTAAAATTCTCACTATTTAATATCAGTGTAACATTTTCCTCCATCTTTAAGGTCTCCTTGTTAATTATTGGATTGATTATGAAACCTTTAATAAGATGCAGAAGAAAGGTTAAAAATAAAAAGATTTTATCTTCCTTCATCAATATTTACACTCATATTAACCGATTGGAAGATTAGCTTATTAAAAATATTAAAATGATTTACACTCATATCTTTCGCCTCTTCCCTTCTCGGCCGCTTCTCCAGGCAGTAGCCTCCTCCCAGCTCTTCACTTCTTGATCCTCGCATTGGCTAGAAGGAATAGCTTTCAACTTCTTCGTTTTCAATAAGCTCTCTTACTACTTGACTCCTTGCTCTAACTGTGGACTCATTTTTTCTGTAAGCCTCTCTATCTTTTTCGCCTGTCTTCCTGTGGCTTTGCTGAGAAACTTGGTGGTTCAAGGTAGACTGAGGTTTATTAACGTTGCCACCCTTCAATGGGGTATTGAGTCCTCTTTGCTGTAATATTTATCCTAACCAATGGGCAGTGTTTTGTAGTTGGAGAGCCATGTTTTGTAGCTCTTGTGTAATACCCGGCTCGAATCCGGCCTCGGAATTCCTGTCGTCTGGTGGAATCTCGGGTGTCGGAACCCTCGAGAAGAGTAAGACATATGTTTTCATGTGTGTTTTAAGAGTTTTGAATGTTTTCAAGTGTGTAAGGAAATGAGTTTTGAAAGAAAAGCAATAAGGGAGAAATGCAAAGGTTCGGCCGCCGAAGGTCACTTTCGGCCGCCGAACATTGCATGGTTTCGGATTCACGTTCGGCTGCCGAAGGTGGTCTGGCCAGCCACCTATAAAAGGGCCAAGGGTCGGTGGAAGGAGGATATTTCTCCTCCACTTGCAGCCAGAGGTGAGTTCAAGCCTCTCCCAAGTTGACTTTCATGTTTTTCATGTTTTTCACCAAATCTTTCAAGGGTTTTAAGAGTTTTGGTGTGTTTTGAAGGTTTTGAGCAAAAATAGCAAGTTTGGAATTGGGCTTGTATAGCTCATCCCTCTCCCCTATCCCCCAGGTTTGCAGGTTCAGAGTCCAGAGGGAGTCCAGCAGGGTTTGCAAGAAGAAGAGTTATGTAATAGCTAGTGTGGACATGTACATGTAATGAGATAATGTATAGTGTATAGCGTTGTGCTTGACTTATAAGAGTTGTAATCCCTTGTTGTAGACACATGATCAGTTTATGTATGTTTTCTTTTATTGTTATGAATATGAGAAAACCAGGCTTAACATTATGAGTTGATAGATCAGAAATAGTGCATGCACAGGTTAAGCCCTGGAGAAAAGAAAAGTTTTAATGGTTTGACAGAAAATGTATGATCATGTATGGGATGTCACAGGTACGCAGACAGTACAGCAGGCTTACTACGGGTCCCGGCGACCTTAAGTCGATCTGGATCCTAGTGCCGGTAGCAGTTCGGTTCCCGGGCTGTTACATCTTGGTCAGATAGGGTAGTTCTAGACACGTTCCCTACCGAGCTCGGTGAGGGATTAAGCAATACAGGTGGTTGGTTTAATGGGACTGTAGGGCTGGAGAATGAAAACTGTGGACCTTCATGGGTGGAACCCAAGTTGTTTGGGGTGTTTTCGATATAGATTTCGCCATGGTTGGCCATGTGGATCTCAATGTGTATTATAAGGATGAAAACTCCGGTAATAAAAAGATCCCCTTCGTCCCCATAGATGGCGTCAATTGATGATTTGAGATCCAAAAGAGGGTCAGGTTAGGGTATGTGTGTGTTAGCCTTTTTTTTTTTCTATTTTCTCTACGTATCCTTTTATTCCCTTTTCCTTTTATCATTTTGTGACATGTAACCGCCACCCTACTACAATACGATGTGTTGTTATCATGAAGGTCTGTATGTACGGGTGTACAGTCCTACCCTCTACCATCAGGCAGCTTATTTAATTTCTTTCGGCGTCCACTTTAGCATGATCTCGAATGTGTGGGATCTATTGCTTCGTGGGCTTAGCTGATCGACCGGACCGAGTCTCTCTCTGTTAGGCTCAGGTCCTATCTAGTTAGGCTCGTTGGTATGAGTCTTGGGCCGACCTCTTGAAAAGGAATCAACGTGTTGGGCTATCACAGGGGTCAGGCCTGGCCTTTTTGCTGTGGGCCTGGTCACGGCTTTGGGTGTTCGAGGCCCACAGGTTATCATGTGCCCTTTTGCCCGCTCATTAATTATTCCATTATTAATGAGGGGTAAATCCTGGAGTGTCAATTATTAGTGCGCGGCTCTAGGTATGCTTTTGCTAGAACATCTTTTATCCGCCTCTAACCATTTCAAATTTGCACTTTTAGTTTTGCTCTAGACTCTTCCTCTTGCTCTGCTTTTGTTTATCTGTCTTTCTTCTCCTCTGCAAATTTTACTTTGAGGTATGTCTCATTCTTCTCATGACTTCCGTTAGAATTCTTGACGTCGTGGGTTTGATATTCTCTACCATTCATTCTTCCCTTTCTAATTTTTTCTCCAGCAAATACATTGATACCTCCATTTATAGGATTAGGGCTCCTCTTCACAATGAGAGGATTGTCCTTCCCAACCCGACTCCGACGGGCTTGATAGACCCTCAGCAGGGTCGCAACTTAGTTTTCTTTATTAAGCAACGCGATTTTGGGTTGACCTTCCCCTTCATCCCCTTTTTTCATCGAGGTTTTTAATCATTTCAGAGTGACCCTTCGCATGTTATTCCTAAATTCTATCCTCATCATGTGCTCCTTTGAGTCGGTTTGTCTGAGATCAAAAAGAGGGTCAGGTTAGAATATGTGTGTGTTAGCTTTTTTTTTTTTTCTATTTTCTCGATATATCCTTTTATTCCCTTTTTCTTTTGTCGTTTTGTGACGTGTAACCGCCACCCTGCTACAGTACCCTGTGATGTTATTATGAAGGTCTGTACGTACGGGTGTACGATCCTACCCTCTATCGTCAGACGGCTTATTTAATTCCTTTCGGCGTCCACTTTAGCATGATTCCGAATATATGAGATTTGTTGTTTCATAGGCTTAGCTGATCGACCGGAACGAGTCCTTCTCTGTTGGGCTTAGTTCTTATTCAATTAGGCCGTTGGTATGAACCTTGGGCCAACCTCCTGAGAAAGACTTAACGTGTTGGGCTGTCACAGGAGTCAGGTCTGGCCTTTCTGCCATAGACCTGGTCGCAGCTTTGGGTGTTCGAAGCCCACAGGTTATCATTGTGAAATCCCTATAAACATAGAATTCATTATCCACTAACTGGCCGTTCCAATTCCATAGAAAATAGATAGTAATTTTATCTTTTTATAATATAAAAGAAATGAGAAATCGACATTTCAAAGTTATGTAATTTATAAGCACATTCAAAACTCGTCCTAAACTCTAAATATATTGATTTGAGCATCAGAGTGATTGCTAATAGGTACCAACCACTTCATCTATTTCTCTTCTTTTGCATTTGGTTAAGAATTCAAAAGATATCTTGGACACATTTATAACTGTCTCTCAACATATCACATTCTCCTTCAACTACTCAACATCCCCATTTCCTCTTTTTCTCTTCTTAAATGCATGTGGGTCATTTATACACGAAAGTTGGTTTGAGCAAATGATGATCAAGGCAAGCACTAGGATGGGTTCTAGATATTGTACAGAAGGAGAAAATGGCTTTGCTTATTGATGATTATTCGCCATGTTATACTCACTGTATACATCTAGCTCTTAATCACTTGTGCCGCTAATATCTGACTTTTAATCGTAAAGAATATGAGATCATAATACATATAAATACAAATGTTTTATTCTTTTAGTAGAAGAACAGTTTATTAATTTTTTTTAAATAATATTCGATCGACGATTGATTGGTTTGAAACTATAAATTAATAAATTTCGAGCAGTTATGATAATGGCCAACTTGGAATTAATCAAAATAGGATTATATCCTTGGAGTGGTGGGTGAGCTGCGATTGCCATTACTAAAGGCTCAGAGAAGAAAATTTTATGATTTTTAGAGGAAAATACAAAAATTTCTCTGTTCTAAAATAGGTGTGAACTTGATGAGGTGAATAGAGAGAGGGTTTCAAGGGCTTTAATCTTTTGTTCATTCTTGCTTGAGTAGGTGAAAGAGATATATGGCATTTATTTTGGGTTAAAAATTTTGGATTTTTTTAATTATTTTTCTTTTTTTTTTTAGGATCAGTATAAAGAAATTTTAGTTTTGTTGGAAACATAACTTAAGAAATAAAACGATCAACGGATTATTTCATTAAACTTACACTATATCTAGTTTGACGGAAAATAAAAGGAAAAAGAAATTAGAAAGAAAAATAAACTTATTTATCTAACACTTAATTGGATAAAAGGAATATAAAGAGAGGAAAATAAGTTAAAAAAATAAATTGTGGGACTTACCAACAACTTTCTCTCTAAATTGGAGAAAAAGTAAATAATTAAAATTACTTTATTTTAATTGTATAATTATTTATTTTAATTATCACAACAAACAAAGGTGAAATAGATATTTTACTATTTTAAAATAGCAACTTTTTACTTTTTTTTTTTTTTTATCATCGAAGCAGGCTGAAAATTAACTTTTTTTTTCTTTTTTTTTCTTCTTTATTTTCTACTCTTTATTTTCTTTTAAAAAAATTGCCAAACATAATATTAAAGGTCAAATGGTAAATTTTTTAAAAAGACTATTTTTTCTGAAAGAAATTGGTTAAAAACATTTTAGGTAAACAAAGTTATTATTATTATTATCAGTAGTAGTAATAACAAAGTATTTTAAACTTTAATTAACAGAAAACGTATATTCTACTATAAAATTTTTAAAATAATAACAATTAAAAAATTATATAATCTATGTGCAATGCAAGGGGGGGAAAAATTGCAGCTAACCTCTCATAATGCAATGAGATTGATAATGAAATTTTATCTGAAAAATGTTTAAAAAAGATATTAAGAAAAAAAGTCGATACTTATTTTATCGTGAAAGGCAAAGCGAAAAAGATTACTTTATTATTAAAACAGATTACATAAAGTGGGGAGCGAGATAACTGGTATTGAGCCAATCCCAATCCAGGATTGGGATAATTGTATGACCCTATACAAACACTAAGTGGCCCACTGCCCAAGTAATTTCCGCATGCAAGTTTAGGATACCAGCCGGTCAAAGTATTTTTGGTATCTAATATCATTCAACTTTAATAAAAAATTTTAAATAGTTATAATTGAGTTTAAAATAATTTAAATTTAAAAAATAATATTTATTGTAAATTTAATTAAATTTAAATTTTATTTATCTGAATTTATTATTTAAATAATTAATTTAATATAAAAATATATATTTTATAGTAATATTTATAATTTTTATATTTTTTAAGAATATTAAATTTTTAATAAAAAATTATTAATGAAAAATATTTTTTATATAAATTATTAATTAAAATATATAAAATTAAATTATTTCATTTTTATTTGAGTAATAATAATTAAATTTGAAATAAATTTGTATAATTTTAATTAATGTTTAGTCGAATTCAGATAAATTCAAATATTATCTGATGACCGCCGGACTTCCTCTACTCTGGGCAAGGCTGGGCCCAAGAGAAGAACAGTGGTCCAAAGCCCATCAAGCCCTCCTTAGGCTGACCAGCTCAGCATCTCGATCTCGACCTAGACAAGCCGGGCCGGATGGGTTACCCGCGAGCCCAGACCTAGCAGGAAGAAGCCCAGCCCGGTGATGTGATATGAGGGGGAGGAGCTGGTTCAGTCACTTCGCAGCCCTGCCCGCACGCGCGTCAAGGGAATTAAATAGCTGTCTGGCGTGGAGAGGGGGTCTGACACGTCCATACGTATGGGACTGAGTGACATAGACAGATAGAACAATAGCACGAAGAGGAGGGGCAGGTAAAAATGGGGGCCTTCTTTTTCCTTCCTCTCCTTCCTGCTTCTAGCTGGGGCTCCATGTTTTTACTTTACTTTTCTCTGCAACTCTGACCTATCTCGACTAAATTAGTTCATGAATCTGACTTGAACGTCGGAGGGTCTCCACCGGGGCATCCCCGGTAGACCCCTGACCATTTTTCCTTATTTTGCAGGTCCTTTCATCAAATCGAATATTGAGAGACTCATATGATGGACCCATATGATGGAGCAAGAAGAAAATCAGATCCATCATGGAGTAAGAGGAAAATCAGATTTATCAATTGACGCCGTCTGTGGGAAAGAAAGAGATTTTTTCTATCTCTAAAATTTCTAAATTCACCCATTGAGATCCACATAAAGGTATGAAAGTTTATACAAAAAGGAAGTTGGAGGTTTACAATAGCCCAGCTGAAAAGAAAAATTCATTATGTTTAGAAATATTTTGATAGTCTTTTAGATAGTTTATTTTAATATTTATTGAAAATTATTACTACTAACTTGTTCTTCGAAACCTGGTGAAATGAAACTTCAGATCGAAATACTTATTTATGAGTATAAAATTTTAATATTTTCTATAGAAAGAATAAATAAATAAATAAATAAAATAAAATAAGTGATGTATATATTTGTTGAAATTGTGAGGTCGGCCGTATATATGTTGTAAAGGTTAGATGGGCAGGTCAGCTATAGAGTCCCAAGTTAGTAAATTAGAGAGAAAATTAATAAATAAAAAATAAAATAAAGTAAAAAAAAAGATCTATGAGAAAAAATGAAGCAGATTGGATAGATTGGACAGCTCTATGACTGGACAACAAATAGGCGAGGTCGGACTGCACAACAAATGATGAAAAATAGATTGGTGGAAGAGCTCAGATGAAAAGACTCCAACGGTTTAAAATTGTCTCTTGCTGTGTATGCTTATTATTTTGCTTTAGAATTTCAAAACCGTCTTTAGTTACTGGCAATTATTTTTTATTAATTATTATTGAATACAAATGATTTCATAGATTATTAAAAGATATGCTTTGCATGTAAATAATAATGCTAAATTTAATTAAAGTATACTTCTTTGTGGTTAAATATCTTGATAATTGCTTACATAACACTAAAATTCAAGTATTGTCATGAGAATTTTATTATTAATGTTAGCACAAACATTCCTAAAAAAAAGATCATGTATTTTATAGATTGCAAAATTTTAGAGAAATTTACACATGCAAAATATTACTTATTGAATCTCTAAATTGTATGAGTTAATATTGTTAGTTAGAGCTAATATTTACATCCATCTAAAATATGAAACTAAGTAATATGTGTGACATATTATTTATTGATGAATATTATTGAATTAACAACGAGCATCCATGTTATATACGCTCTGTGCAA
Organism: Manihot esculenta; assembly: GCF_001659605.2. Taxonomy (NCBI): domain Eukaryota; kingdom Viridiplantae; phylum Streptophyta; class Magnoliopsida; order Malpighiales; family Euphorbiaceae; genus Manihot; species Manihot esculenta. Next base: position 29,966,850 of record NC_035176.2, on the reverse strand, counting down.
GCTCTTATTTTGCAGAAAAAATTCTGAATCCTGAGTGAAGACCTCAGTGAGGTAGGTGACCGGCCTTGGAAAATGACCCCTGACACCACAAAACCGGCTGAGATGACGAAGCGATAGTAAGGCCAATGAGCCTGAATCCTATGCAAGGCTAGAGAGCCTCGAAGCGACAGTAAGGTCTAAGAGCCTGAATCTTGCGCAAGACCTCAGTGAGGTAGGTGACCGGCCTCAAAAAATGACCCCCGGCACCACAAAACCGGCTAAGATGACGAAGCGATAGTAAGACCAATAAGCCTGAATCCCATGCAAGGCTAGAAAGCCTAGAAGCGACAGTAAGGCCTAAGAGCCTGAATATTGCGCAAGACCTCAGTGAGGTAGGTGACCGGCCTCGAAAAATGACCCCTGCACCACAAAATCGGCTGAGATGACGAAGCAATAGTAAGGCCAATGAGCCTGAATCCCATGCAAGGCTAGAGAGCCTGGAAGCGACAGTAAGGCCTAAAAGCCTGAATCTTGTGCAAGACCTCAGTGAGGTAGGTGACCAGCCTTGGAAAATGACCCTCGGCACCACAAAATCGGCTGAGATGACGAAGCGACAGTAAAGCCAATGAGCCTGAATCCCATGCAAGGCTAGAGAGCCTGGAAGCAATAGTAAGGCCTAAGAGCCTGAATCTTGCGCAAGACCTCAGTGAGGTAGGTGACCGGCCTCGGAAAATGACCCCCGGCACTATAAAACCGGCTGAGATGACGAAGCGACAGTAAGGCCAATGAGCTTGAATCCCATGCAAGGCTAAAGAGCCTGGAAGCGACAGTAAAGCCTAAGAGCCTGAATCTTGAGCAAGCTCTCAGTGAGGTAGGTGACTGGTCTTGGAAAATGATCGCCAACACCACAAAACCGAGTTGAGAAGATGAAGGGAACTATTCTTTCGCCTTTTATTAAAAAAATATAAAATACTGTATGCTCACAACAAACAGCGGCATATGATGACAACACGCAAAAACAACTCATAAGAACACAGCTCCGACCTCACAAAAGAGATTGGGGCACTGGACCATAAATGAAAAGTTAAACTCCGACCTTCCAAAGGAGCTCAGGTCAAAAGGTAAAGAGACTTTGATCTCACACAATAGCCAAAAGCGCTAAAGCGCCATGCTGACCTCAAGAGGGTGCTGGAAGAGAAATAAAAAATCTGAATCTGACCTCTCGAAAGAGCTTGGATTACAGGCTAATAAGACCTCGATCTCGCAAAATAGCCAACATATAACGAAATTAAACTAAGGCGCCACAATGCCTGTATCATGTAGCAATGCGACCTACTAAAGGCCAATGCAAGGCTCACGACGCCAAAGCGCCAAAGCACCATGCTGATCTCAAGAAAATGAGCTTGGTACTGGTAAATCCAATAGGCAGACTAAATTAAGGCGAGGCGAATCCTAAGCAAAATGCATACCAATATAGAGAACCAAATAAAGGACCAGGGGCAATCATAGGAGGCACTGACCTTGAGAATTGACTGCTAGTGCTAAACCAGCTCGGCTAGCCTAGAGAAAGGTCTAAGCATCAAAGAGCTCGCAAAATGCTTGAGGGAAGACAGCTCGGAAAGCACTCAGGGGCAAAAAACCCAAACAACCAAAACATACTCAAGGACCAAATGCTCAGATAAAGAATCAAGGGGACAAGAGCAATGTAAAAGGCCAAATGGACCATTCTGAATGATTGGAAGGGGCAGTGGAAAGTCTTAACTCATTGGATACAAAAGAATCGAACCCCAATATGGTCAAACCCAAAACAGATAGTCCAACCTCTTCAATCCTGGGTTGATCTCCTCAGAAGCTTGGAGGGGCCTTATGTTTGTATCGACAAGGCTATAAGCCTGTAAAAGAAAAGTTAAAGCCGAACAAACAAGCAGTCAGACTGAAACATAGCTTGTGAAAGGCTAGATAAGAAAGTAAGAAATTAAGTTCGACTTCACAAAAGAGCTCGGAGCACCAAAGTAAAGAAAACGAAATCCCGAACTCTCGAGCTCATAGCACAAGCAGCATCACGGGCTATAGGCATAAAAGCCTAAGCAAAGAACAAAAATCGGAGCTCCCGAACTCGCGACACGGACAGACTCACAACAAGTAAATAATCAAGTTGAATAAAGCTAAGTGTAGAAGAAACAACAGAGAGCCGAGCTCCCTATATGAAAAGACTCGCCAATGCGAAATGCACAAAAGGATAAACGAAAGCAAAGGGCCGTGCTCACAGCTCGGATTAACCCACAGTAAACAAACACTTAGCAAATATGACCCAGGAAGAGGAAGACGACAAAAGGCCAAGCTCCCTATCCCAATGGAGCACATAGCTCAGACCGCACTGACCGCCAGAAGGTTACATCCAGAGGGACAAGATGTCCGAGCTCATAACAAGAACAAGATTTAAGATCATCTAAAGTGGGGCACTCATGAAAATAAGACATTCCTCTAGGTATTATATATCCGAGCTCGCAGCACTGACGAGGTCATGAGCCAAAAACAGAAATGCCCTCATGAGAATAAGAAAAACTCGTAAGTCAGAAGCTTAGCCAGACTCCGAGCTCTTAGCCCAGGTCAGTTCAACTAGCAAAGTCCTAGTAGAGGTAGCCTGGTCCATCAATTAAGTAAAATTGACAAAGCCAGAAGACAGTTTGAGTAAAAAATAATAATGAGGTACAGGCCGAGGTGAAATATCATTCATCATCAAATAAACATCTCTAGATCGCCATACATTCAAACATCAAAGTAGAAAGACAAAGAAATAAAAAGGCAAGGAAAGGACGCTTTTGACAGGAGCAGTTCTCGGGCCACGCGGTCATATATAGAGTTTAAAGATTTACCCCCTCGCCACTCATGTAATAACTGTCGATGAGGTAAAGGGGCAATTGATGACCGCCGAGCTTCCTCTACCCTGAGCGAGGCCGGGCCCAAGAGGAGAATAGTGGCCCAAATCCCATCAAACCCTCCTTAGGCTGACCAGCTCAGCATCTCAGGCCTCGACCCAGACACGTCGGGCCGGATGGGTTACCCACGAGCCTAGACCCAGTAGGAAGAAGCCCAACCCGATGATGTGATGTGAGGGAGAGGAGCTGGTTTAGTCACTTCGCAGCCCTGCCCGCACATGCGCCAGGAAAATTAAATGGCCGTCTGGCGTGGAGAGGGGGTCTGACACGTCCATATATACGGGACTGAGTGACATAGACATATAGCACAATAGTAGGAAGATGAGGGGCAGGTAAAAATGGGAGTTCTTTTTCCTTCCTCTCCTTCCTGCTTGTAGCTGAGGCTCCATGTTTTTACTTTACTTTTCTCTGCAACTCTGGCCTATCTCGACTAAATTAATTTATGAATCTGACTTGAACGTTGGAGGGTCTCCACCGGGACATCTCCGGTAGACTCCTGACCATCTTTTCTTATTTTGCATGTCCTTTTATCAAATTGAACATTAAGAGACTCATATAATGGATCCATATAATGGAGCAAGAAGAGTAAAAAAAAAAAATCAGATTTATCATTATCAATATAAATCAAATTTAAATTTAAATAATTTAATTTTTATAAATATTCTATCCGGTTACAATACTATTGAAATTACTGTTATAAACAAATTTATCTAACTAAAATTACGATGAAATTAATTTTAAAATAATTTATTATTTAATTTTTATAGTATGAATAAATTTATTAATTGATTTTTTTATTTTTAAAAATAAATTATATTATTTTTTAATATTTTTTTATTAATTTTAATAATTAAATTTTTTAAAAAAATTAAAATATTTACAGTATAGAATTAATGATTAATAAAAAATTTTATAAATTTAAAAGAAATAAATAATTTTTTCAATTATAAAAATTAAATAATAAAATATTTAATAATTAAAATTAATTAATTAATAAATTTTTTAAATGTTAAATATATTTTATTAATTTTTAAAAATAAAAAATTAATTAATAAATATTTTTATAATATAAAATTAAATAATAATTTTCTCTTAATTTTATTTAAAATTATTGTCAAGTCTATTTAAATTATAATTAATTACTGATATTTTATTAATCGAGTGCGGTGCATCCAAGAATTTTATTATATTCAAAAATTGCCGTTCACAGAAAAGCAAAGAACACGTGCTTAAAATAATAAAAATAATGATAACAATAAAAAATAAATTTAGAACTATTCAACCAGCAACCCCGGCGAAGCTGCTGCGAACAAGCTTAAAAGCCCATATATTCCTCGTGCTTCTTTAACTCAATCATTCAACTTCTAACAAAAAGATAAGCCTCTCCTCTCTTTCTCTCTCTCCTCTTGCAGAGTCCAGGCACAGGGAGAACCAAGTCTATTGGATTTCGATTAGTTATCTAGCTTTTTGGATCTGTTTGCTTAAGATCTTCCTTTTTGCGAAGGAGAAATATGGCTGGCTCGCCGGAATTCGTTGAGTTTGCTGCCCGGAAGGCGTCCAGTTTTTCGCAGACGTGTAGTCTGTTGAGTCAATACATCAAGGAGAAAGGTAGTCTTGGAGATCTCAGCCTTGGGATGCCATGCAGCGGTGAAGGAAATGGAAATGGTGCGTATTTATTTGAATTCTGAATTTTTTGAGGAAAAAGATTTGGAGATGAAAAATTTTGGAAGGGAGAAAACTGCTAATCATTTCAGTCATTCTTCTAATTCCAAAAAAAAAAAATATATTTAGATTAACCAAGCTTTTTGCATTCGCGCTTTCTTTTGCTTCTCAAAGGAAAATAATTTGATGATTCTGCTACTTGACAGGGATTATGTCTAGGGACTTCAGTTTAGATCTTCAAATAATGATGCCAGTTATTCTTTTCTTCAAATCTTTTGTCTACTTGTTAGATCCAAAAATAATCTCAATTGTAATTGACTTGTTCCTGCTTAATGGTTATTTCAATTCAATTCTAAGAAATTGCACTTTCTGGTCTTCTTAAACAACTCAAATTTTTTGAACAGTTCATTTGCAAGAAGGGGAATATATAGCATGTGTCTGTTCTTAATTAATAGACTTTTTAGCTTTCCAAAATAAGATTTTTTATACATGAATAGCTAGAATCTTGTTGTAACCCAGAACTTATGAGATCTGATGCTTCGTTGGTGATTGTATCCATATTTTTCAGGCACACCAGAGTTGCGTCAGGCGTCAACAACCATGAATTTGTTTCCAATGAATGAGAAACAAGTTGATGTTTGCAGCAGAAACATGGCTACTGCTCGGACTAATGTTAGATCCATGGATTTGTTCCCTCAACAAGCTGGCTTTGCTCCTTCTGCTCCCAAGGAAGATGTGCAGAAGAGTCTTGACTCGAGGTAAGCTGATTTAACCCTTTATGTCCATGCATGGATTTCAATCATCAGTTTTTTTATTTTTTGTTTTGGCTGATTTATATTTTTGTTTATCTTTTTCCAGTATCAACAAGGCTGCAACCCCAGAGCCTCAAACTGCTCCAATGACTATTTTCTATGCTGGACAAGTAATCGTGTTCAATGATTTTCCAGCTGATAAAGCTAAGGAGGTCATGCTCTTAGCTAGCAAGGGAAGCTCCCAGAGCCTCACGGGGTTTCCTTCTGATTCTGTCAAGAGTCATCCTGAGGGTGACCCTAATGTTGTTAAAGCTCCTGTTGAATCCACCAATCCAGTTCCTCCTAGCTCGAATGCTATTCCTAATTTTGGCAATAACTTGATTCAGGAGCGTGTGCAACCTCCTTCTCGATCCATTGGAAGTGGTAATCCCTCTGTCCATTCTGTTTCCCATGCATTAATCAAACAAAATGATCGAATATTTATTTGTTTCAATTTACCAAGTTTCTAACCAAAGGCATTTGTTTCATCAATTCCAGATCTACCCATTGCAAGGAGAGCTTCCCTTCACCGGTTCTTGGAGAAGAGGAAAGACAGGTAAGCTTCATTAAAAATAACAAATATCATTTAAAGAACCCAAACAAAGAAAAACTGCAATTTTTTTGTTTGAAGTTTTGTTATGCATATTCTGAACTAACTATGATATAAATCAGCTAGCATACAATTGAAATTTATCTATTATGTTTCCCTGTCTCCAGATCTCTTGCCAAATAAAGTAGTGCATGTCAATATAACAAGTTGTTACCCACTTTTATATAGATCACTGAATTTGTTACTTATTTTGTATATTGGCGTTATTACAGGATCACTGCAAGTGCAAGAGCTCCTTATCAAACAGTTGGTTTATCAGCCTCTTCATCAAAACCAGCTGAAAGCAAGTCATGGCTAGGCCTGGCTGGTCAATCTTTGCAGTAGCACCAATTGCTATAGATTTTTAGTTTCTGTAATTTAGGCACTTTATATCTTGTTTTTGTAGCGGGTTGAATCCTGCTGTTTCCTAATGGTTGTTTTAAGCCTAGGCTTTTCTCATGCCACCGTAGACCTAACTTTTTACCGGTCTTACTATTAGTTCATTCATGTAATTATTTTTTTTTTTTTTCTGGACAAAAAGAAGGAGCTCAGCGGCTAGAAGATAATTTCAATCTACTAATCAACTCTCTTTTGGGTGCATGAATCGTCATCTGTAATTATTTTACAGGAATTTCTCATGAAACGTGCTTAAACATTTTTAACATGGCAATTTAATGAGAAAAATGATATTTGTTTGATTGGAAAATTGATATTATCTCAAAATGATAAAAATATCTGAAAAAGGATTGAAATATTGAATTTGAAACTTTTTAGAATTTAATTATCTATTTATAATTGGGCTAAACGCATTATTTAGTCTTTATCAAGTGATACTTTCATAATGATAATTATTCTGATGCGGTCATATAGGTCTACATGATTATCAAATTGGGTCCAGCTATTTGACAATTAAATTTTGAAAAACAAGGGGACTTGCGGTACACAAGATAACTAATATTTGACATTTAATTATTAGTATAAATAATATAATTTCAATTAAGTTCAAATTTAATAATGATTTTTAATATAGTAAAGAAAAAATTGATTGGCAGTTATTTTACTTTTTCAACAAGAAAATGAATCGGATGGAAACTTGTCAGAGAGAACAAAAATCTTGCAATCAACCAAAAAAATGGAATCCGATGGAAACTTGTGAGAGAGAAAACAAAAATCTTGCAATTGAAAATGCTGCATAAATACCTTTTTTCCAATTAAAAAAAAACCCACCAGATGATAAATTAAAAATAAAAAGCGCACACATGAATAACGCGGAAATAGCCATTGGATCACATGAATAACGCGGAAGTAGCCATTGGATTAATTTAATTAAGAAAAACACAATGGCGGGTGAGGCCATATATTTTCAATCAAATAGAATATCAACCCAACCCTACAGTCTCTACCCACCATCCACTTTGTTTGACCTTTTCACTTTTATTTCTTTTATAAATAATTTATACAATTTAATAAAACCATAGTTTAATAACTATTATTTTAATAAAAAAATAATTTTTAATAAAATAATTTTTTATAAAAATTTTTTTTATAAAAATTCATTATTATATTATAGTAAAATATGAAATATAATAATATATTATGCATCATATATCATATCTTATTTGCGCTAAATTGACAGGGTGTGAAGAGTGAAGCCCACCCAAAAGTGAAATTCAAAGGCAAAATTCAAAGGCAGAGTCTCCGAAACAATTTTTGTTGAAAATTATTTTATTTTTTATAATTTTTTTAATTATATAAATATATAATATTCTTATAATATATTCTGTTTTGAAAAATTTATAAAAAATTAAAAAAAATTTAATCATCATAGTTAAATTGATAAATCACACTTTTTATATATTAATTTCTTTTCTTGTTTATTTTTTAAATAGCATGATTGTTCAATTTTTATCTTATCATAATAATTAAATTATTTGAATTTTATATTTCATAATAATTTATTTTGTTATTTTAATAATTTATAATAATTTAATTATTATAGTTTTACTATTTATAATAATTTAATTTTTTATTTTGAATTAACTTATTTTATTAAAAATTAATTAATAATAAATTTAATAAAAAAACTACTTTGTTACTAAAATAAAAATTCAAGAGTAAATTATTCACTACTAAAAATATGGGCTAAGAGTTTTACTAAATCTAAAAAATTATATTATAAATTATTTTTTATATAAAAATTAAAGTATAAATAATAAATTTGATCTATCATATGAAATTTTTATATTTTTAAGCCACTACATTAAATCAAATTAAATTATTTTTTAAGTGTAAAATAGGAGGGATTTAACCCATATTACACATTCCTCGGCCAAATCGCACCCATAATATCAGCATCCAGAAACTGACGAATCATAGCAGAAGATTCATGTACCCAACGATTCAAGAGGCTCCATAGCAACCTCCTTTGCCAAACAATCTGCAACAAAATTTCCTTCTCTGTACACATTCTTCACCACCACTTTCCATTCTCGTCCAAGCAATTGATTACAACTCCAGACCAAATTTTGGAGACTAAAAGACTTAATCCATGCATTCCTAACTGCTTCATGACAACCTTAGAGTCAGATTGCAAGTAGTGAAATCAAAATCGAATACAGTTTGGCAAATAAGAATTATCTATTTGATTTTTAAATTTAAAGTTGATTTCTGTTCGTCAAGTATATTTATATCCATAACGTGATTTATAACACAATTCATCTGGAAATTAGAATTCAAGTATAACTCTATTTTTTATGTTTTTATGAATTTAATTTTGGTCATGTTTGATATTAAAATGTGGAGTACAAATTAAATTTTTCTCTTATTATTCTTCAATCTTATTAAGATAATAAAATTTAAATGAATCAATCTGTTTTAAATAAAATCAAATTTAATATTTAAATATTTTATATTATTAAAACTACACTGTGTATATTACCAAACATCTTGAATTCTCCTAACCATTGACCATGGCAATCCCGAAACACACCTACACATGAAGCCTGACCAGGACATCCTTTCACCGCTCCGTCAGTACTCACTGCAATTCATCCAATCGGTGGTTTTTCCCATCCAACAAAAATATATCTCCTCCCAATATTACCCTCCTCCACCTGATCACTGCCAGCCCCACGCGTCTGGATCTCCATTGCTCTCTTAATATACCAATCATTTGTTACGGAAGCGTTTAAATCTTCATTTCTGAAAACCTTATTGTTCCAGCATTTCCACAACCACCAAATCGTAGTAGCAAACAGAACCTCCCATGCAACACCATGCACATAGTTACCTTGGGATTGTAAATTTTGAAACATCTACCTCTTAATGCAAAATTGGTTCAGAAAAGTAGCCGTAAGTGTTGGTCCTCGTAACTCAGTCCAAACCCATTTAGCTTGTTCACAATCTCAAAGCAAATGGAGTATTGTTTCAGGCGCAACTTGACAAACCGCATAGCTATCCACAGTTGTGAATCCTCTTCGTTTTCTTTCGGCATTGCATAAGATTTTTCTATGGGATTTTTCTATGAACAACTTCCCATAGAAAAATCCTCATGCGTTTCGTAACCTTTAGCTTCCAAACTCTTTTCCATCGGATATCCTCTTGTTCATCTAGATTATTAAGAGATTCATAACCTAATTTCACAAAGTAAAGATCTGACTTCGTATGCTTCCATAACCTAGCATCGAAATCTCCAACAGCTTCAGACAAACAAAAGGGTTGTAAAACCTCCAATACATGAGCCGACACTAGTGCATTCAACCGGTCCCAATCCCATCCAGTGCTAGATATCCAGAAACTTCTTACCAAAGCATTTAAATCAAGTAATTCATGATGAATCAGGCTATGATGCAGTAAAACTCCATCCAGCAACCACTCTCAGTCCAAAACTGTGTCCCGCCCATCCCTAGTATCCTTCGTAAGACCAGCTGAAACCACCTCCGCACCAAGCCTAAAAGCTTTTCATATTGACGAAGAGCTCTGTCTATTTCGAACCAGCCAAGAAAAACTTCCAGACTGGTATTTATTAATGAGACATTTGGCCCAAAATTGATCAGGATCCAAAAAAGCTCTCCAAGTCAGTTTCCCAACCAAAGCTCTATTCATTTGTGACAAATTCCTTATCCCCAAACCACCATTTAATTTCTTTTTTTTGAACTGTTTCCCACTTAATTAAATGGACATGCTTTTGATTATCGCATCCATGCCAAATAAAATCTCTGCACACCTTTGCCATCTAATTACACAAAGCTTGTGGCAAGATAACACATTGCATAGGATAAATTGGAATGGCACTCAGAACTGATTGCACCATAGTAACTCTTCCTGCCATGGAGAGATGTTTCGCTCTCCATCCTTCCAACCTTGACTTTATCTTGTCCAGGATGTATCCATATGTAGAAGCCTCCACTCTATTGTGAATAGATGGGACTCCAAGATGCCGACCAAGATCCGAAGAGATTGACATTCCCACCATAGTACTGATCTCTCGAACTACATCCTCCTCCCCATTATGCGAGAAAAAAATGCATAACTTTGCCTTATTCACCCGCTGCCCAGAAACATCACAGAACAAATTCAAAATTTCCAAAATCTCTTTCATTTGGCTTGTTGCAGCTTTTGCAAAGAGAACATATCGTCCGCAAACATTAGATGCGAAATCGAAGGTTCCCTTCTAGATAACGGTATTGGCTTCCACCCCCCATTATGAACTGATTTTCTAATTAATGACGCCAAATATTTCACACACATTACAAATAAATACGGGGACAATGCACCTCCTTGTCTGATACCCCTCAAAGAATCGAAAGCATCTAACTTTTCCCCATTCCATAAAATTGACATAGAAGCTGATTGAATACAATTAGAAATATTCTCCACCTATCTCTGAGAAAAACCCATATCAGTTAAAAGCCATGCAATGAAATCCTAATTCACTCTATCATAAGCTTTCTCCAAGTCAATTTTGATGGCCATATATCCTTTAGCTCCCTTAACCAGTTTCATAGAATGGAGAGTCTCTTAATACACTACCACGTTATCCATAATTTGTCTTCTCGGAACGAAACTGCTCTGTTCCGACCTAATTAAAGATGACAAAACCTTCTTCATCCGATTTACCATAGTCTTCGTAATAAGCTTGTACAACACATTATATAAACTTATGGGTCTAAACTGTGAAATCAGCTTTGGGTTACTCACCTTAGGTAGTAAAACCAATAATGTTTCATTAATAACTGACGGAATTGGATTGCCCAGTAACACATGCAACACAAATTTAGATACAACCAGCCCCACTGTATCCCACATCTTCTGATAAAAAGACCGCCTGAAAACCATCAGGACCCGAAGCTTTGTTAGGTGCCATATTCGATAACGCCTTGAAGATATCCTCTGCAGTAAACGACCTATCTAATTCAAGGACCTTCTCACAAGATAGCTGAGGACCAAAATCCTTATCCAAACGTCCAAATTAAAAACCCCTTCCCTGGTATACAACTTCTCAAAGAATATTCTAGTCATATTCTTCAGTTGCTCCTTATCTTCAACCCAATCTCCTTCTGTATTCTTCAACTGGGAATAAACATAAGCTTTCTTCTTAACTGTGGTTGCTAAATGATAAAATTTAGTATTCTGTTCCCCTGAAACAATCGAATCCTCTCTTGCCATTTGAAACCAATACATCTCTTCTTGTATTAAAATATTTTCCAACTTTTGCCTCAAATTAAACTCCAATTTAAATAAATTGGATTGCCTCCTTAATGCCAATACCCTATGAACACCTTTCAACCTTTTTAATAATCTTTTTTTCTCAGCAAAAATGTTACCAAACACATTTCTATTCCATTCTGATAAGCTCCCCCCTATTCCCTTTGCTGCCTCAATAATCGAAACTCCCTTCTGCCAATTATGCTTAACCTCATCACTAAAGCCTTTGTGAGGAATCCAAGCAAGTTGAAAACGGAATCCCAACTTTGGAGTAGACTTATGTGGTCTCATATCTATTATTACTGGAATATGATCTGAATGGAGACGCACTGGACGAATGACCTTAGCCTCCGAAAAAGCCATCCTCCAATTCGTCGAACATAAAGCCCGATCCAAACGAGCCATTTTTAAATTATTATACCCTCTACCTCTGCACCAAGTAAAAGTGGTTCCCTCATAACCAAGATCAACTAGCTCAGAAGTAGATAACGAATTCTGAAAATCACGTGAGCCAGCCGCATTAAAAGAGTTGTAACCACATTGCTCCTCAGCAGTCAAAAGGGAATTAAAATCCCCCACTATAAGCCATCTTCTCTCATTCGATGAAACATTAAGATCCTCCCATAAGGCCATAACATTCTCCGTGAACCAATCCGTGGACTAACATACACAAAGCTAATCAAAAAGTCCCTCCTATTGTCTTCAACAATTACATGTAACAAATTGTGGATGTGAAAAAACAAGTTGTAACCTGAAAAAATTCTTCGTCCACATAATCCAAATACCACCATTGTACCCAACAGCCTCCACTCTTATCCAATTATCATACCCCAACTTTCTACAAATTTGGTTGGTATTATCTCCGCTAACCTTAGTCTCCAGCAAATAAAAAATATCTGACTTATAAAGCTTCTTGTACTGAAAGAAAGCTTGACTAAATTTAGAAGAAATAGATCCTCGACAATTCCAAGTTGTAACTATCATTAAAAAATCCTAAAATTAAGGTGTTATAGTAAAACTCGTCTACACCGCACACATCAATTATTATCCACTCTCCCGCCCAAAGCCGCTACTTGCACATCCGAAACCAGTTCCATATACTAGTTATCCAACTTTGCAAATTCCTCAACAAAAGTTTGGGCAGCAGTCATGAAATTCCTCAACAAAAGTTTGGGTAGCAGTCATGATAACATCGCCATTCTGAGTTTCAGCTACCAAACTGTCAGAAAGGGAATTATTATCAACGTTAGGAATAGTAGGTGGGGATTTGGATGGAACATTAAACTGTTCCCATTGTTCTTAGGTATATAGGTAATACCACCAACCCTATTTACTGATCCCCCTTCGAAATCACTATTCTGTTCTCCACAGCATTCGCCATTCCTCCAAGAACAACAACATGCTCTTGTTCTGTAGCCGCCTGTCTCGAAGAGCTTGCCCCTTGTATATTTTTATTAAAACTACTACATCTAACAGGTGCATTATTGTAAGCATAACCAATAGAAATCCCAGGCCCATTACGCTTTGATGGCCCTCCACTCCCTTGTTTATTACCTTGCTTATTAAGCCCAGAGATATCATTTCCTGTTCCCTTTATTTCTTCCCCTTTAGCAGAAATTACTATTGTATTCCTTACATTTGCTACATGGGACTTATCCAGGAGACGACTTCTCACCAAGATCTTCCAAAATTTGAAACCGACTACTACCAGGATTACGATCCCGAGGGACATTATCCCTACTATTGCAGTTTGAATTTCTCCCTTGGGCAGCTGGAGGTTTCCATGTAGGTTTCGAACTCCTCCTTCTCTCTTTCCTAACCAACATCCAATCCCCATAATACTCGGTTATCGCTGGATTCACGATTTGATTCTCCGAAATATCTCTACTCCGATTAGCACCACCTCCTGGTTGGATAGGCACTTCCCTCTCACCATTAACACCATCATCAGCCTTATCCCTTTCAAGAGCCTGACATTGACATGCCAATATTTACCACAACCAAAACACACCAAATGCAGACCGTCGTATTTAATTCTACGAACCCTACGTCTGAGACGAAATTTAGATAACAAAGGTTTTGACATATCAGCTTCTACACACATACGTGCATAATGTCCCCTGTTAACTAAACTAGTGTTCATGTTTACCCTGATCGGTTTTACCATCTTCGCCCCCACCTTCATCAAGAACCCTTCATCATAATATTCTATTGGTAGACAAAGGAACCGTATCCAAACAGTAAGTGATGACCGCAAGATTTCTTCGTCCGAATCAGAGACGAGGCCCACGATATCGGCCCATTACTCGGACATCTTAGAGCCCTTAGTATGGATAAGGTCTGGTTTATTCAAATGGTAAGGACGGGCTCCCTCCTGACGCGCCTCAACCGGGATGGCCCATTCTCCAGTTCCGTAGGGGAGCCCCTCTTCAGCCCAATCTTGTTCCCTTCACCCGGCCCAGCCTGGCCGGCCCAACCAGGAACCAGAGTAAGACCCATCCGTTCATCTTGCAGACCCGCCCATCCGTGCCCAGGGAGAATCAGAGGTCGTTACGCATGGGGCAGAGATTTGATTCCCACGTACGTCTGTATCAGCGTGGCAGGGACAGATGGTCTACTGGTACTCGTTCTTTTGGCACGTCACTAGCAGACAAAAAGAAACCTATAAAAGGAGGAATACTCTCTTCTAGGGTTAATCTTTTTCTAAATTTTACAGAGCCCATTGTAAAAACCCTATTTCTCTGGATCTCAGATCATCAATTGGCGCCGTCTGTGGGAAACGAGGTTGATCTTTCCATCACCGGAGTTTTCATTCTTGCAAAACCCACTGAGATCCACAATGGCTAACCCCACTGAAAACAATAGCACCCACAACGACCTGAACTCTGCCCAAGAAGGACAGCAGTTCTCTTTTTCCAGTCCTATGACTACCAATAACCAACCACCCATTTCTTTCAACCCTTCGCCAAGCTTGACAGGGAACGCGCTCGCAGTGGCCTTGTCCAACCAGGACCTCCAAACTATCGCATTCCAGCTACAAAGCACCACCCACTGGTTGGGGCAGATAATGCAGCAAAGGGGCCTTGACACCCCCGTGAATGCACATCCGGTGGTAGAAGAACCTCGTTCAAATGAGCCCCGACCAACCCATGATCGCCTTCAAACCGACAGCCGTGACATTGGAGAAAGAGAGAGGAGAATCGGGGGAGACGAAGAACCAGAGGCTAGAGTTCATGGGAGAAGGGTAAGGGAGATGATAGAAAATGACGAAGCCAACAGCTATTCTGCCGGAACCACCAGGGAAACAGGAGGTGAAGCAGAGGGGGAGGAATATTGCCTAGAAAAGAGACCCAGGCAAGAGGAGGATAGCGTAGATCAAAAGCTACAAAGGCTGAAAGAGCAGCTTCTGGTCGAGCTGAGAACGAAGGAACAGAACTAAACTCTCCTACCTGCCTCTTCTCCTTTCTCGAAATGGGTGCAATAGGAGACCGTGCCTAAGAAGTTTATGATGCCACCTCTGGCTGCCTACGATGGAACTGGGAACCCCTGAGAACATGTCCTTAACTACAAGACCTTCATGGAGCTACAAACTTTATCGGATGCTTTAATGTGCAAGGTATTCCCAACGACGTTATCAGGCCCAGCAAGAGCATGGTTTAATAACCTGGAGGCTGGGAGCATCAACAGTTTCGGAGACTTGGCCACTCGCTTCATCAGCCGCTTCATTGCTGGTGTTCCCGCCTATAGGAAAACAAGCTACTTGAAAACAATCAGGCAAAGGAGAGAAGAGTCACTCAGGGAATATGTCGCTCGTTTCAATACAGAAGCTCTCCAGATCCCCGAACTCGACGAAGGAAGGGCAGTAGAGGCCATGCAGAAGGGGACAACCTCCGCCGAGTTCTTCGGCTCGTTAAGTAAGAAGCCTCCGACCTCCCTGGCTGAGTTGATGAAGCGGGCCGAAAAATACATAAGGCAGGACGATGCCTTGGTAACAAGCAGGTTTGCTAGGGGACTGTCGGATAAAGGAAAAGTACCGGAGGAAAAGAGGCTAGAGAAACACGAGAGAAAGCACGGTAGAAGGCCTGAGCCCTATAAACAGCCTTGGGAGCGCAGAGATCAAAGACCCCTCCCTTCTCAGGATCCAGTACAAAGATCACGGCCCTCCTGGGTCCCGGAGAAGCTGACCCCGCTCAATGCCTCAAGGGCCGAGGTACTTATAGCCGTACAAGATAAGGAGTTCTTACAGTGGCCCAGGCCCCTAAGAGCTGAGGCAGACCAACGAAATCCTGACAAGTACTGTCAGTACCATCGCACTCACGGCCACGATACCAATAACTGTTTTTAGTTGATTGCCGAGATCGAGAGGTTAATAAAGAGGGGTCACCTCAAGAACTTTGTGAAGAAGCCGGAAGGGCAGAGGCCTCCGCCAACTCCGACAGTCCAAACGCCGCGAAGAGCGGGAGCTAACCCCGCAAATGATGGGTCCAGCGGAACCATCCATATGATTGTAGGAGGCACGGGGGGTCGGATGAGCCGAAGGGGAAAAAAGAGGAGCAGAGAAGAAGGAAACAGTAGCTCCGAGGTCATGCAAGTCGTTGAACACTCTTCAACAACCATCTCTTTCTCTTTGGAAGACGCTCGGGACATTCAGATGCCCCATAATGATGCCCTCGTCATCGAGGCCATCATCCACAACTATAAGGTAAAGAAGGTCCTAGTGGACGATGGAAGCAAAGTGAATCTGCTGCCTTACCGAGTCTACCAGCAGATGGGTATTCCTGAAGAACAATTAAGCCGAGACCAGGCCCCGATTAAAGGGATAGGAGGAACGCCAGTAACGGTGGAAGGAAAGGTAAAGCTACCCCTTACTCTGGGAGAAGCCCCTAGGACTCGCACCCATTATGCAGTGTTTCTGGTAGCTAAACTCCCTCTGAGCTACAACGCGATCCTGGGAAGACCTGTGCTGTTTGATTTTGAGGCTGTCACCAGTATCAGATACTTAGCAATGAAGTTCCCCACAGAAGCAGGAGTGGGTACAGTTCGGGGAAGTCAAGAGGAAGCAAGGGCAGTGTACTTGGCTACCATAGCGGAGCCGAGCTCAGCAGAGGAAAGGATGGATTCAGAAGTCCTGGAGGTCCGAGATGAGAAAACGGAGGCCAGGACAGAGCCGGTGGGAGAACTGGAGACTTTCTCCTTGTCAGAAACAGAAACAGACAAAGCCTTCAGTCTCAACGCCGGCCTCACTAAGGAGCAGAAAGCCGAGGTGATGTCCTTGATTCGAGGTCATGCATCAAGCTTCGCCTGGAAGCCTTCGGACATGCCTGGAATTGACCCCGAGGTGATGACCCATAGATTGAATGTTCTCCCTGAGGCCAAACCGGTAAAGCAGAAAAAGAGGGTAGTAGGAAGGGAGAAGCAACAGGCCACCAAGGAGGAAGTACAGAAATTAGAGGAGGCAGGCTTTATTAGAGAAGTTATGTACCCACAGTGGCTGGCCAATCCTGTATTAGTCAAAAAAGCCAATGGCAAATATAGGATGTGCATAGACTTTACTGATCTAAATAAGGCCTGCCCTAAAGATTGTTATCCCCTCCCTGATATTAATAAAATGGTCGACTCTACGGCCGGTTTTGATTACATGTCATCTTTGGATGCAATGTCTGGTTATCATCAAATCCCAATGTACAGGTCGGATGAAGAGAAGACCTCATTCATAACTGAGGATGGGACTTACTGTTACAGAGCTATGCCTTTCGGGCTGAAAAACGCTGGGGCAACCTACCAAAGACTGATGAATAAAATCTTCAAGAATCAAATTGGCAGAAACGTCGAAGTATATGTGGATGATATGGTGGTAAAAAGCCTAACTTTCCAACAGCATATGGCAGATTTGAAGGAGGTATTTGGGGTATTAGATCAGTACAGAATGAAGCTGAATCCCGCAAAGTGCGCTTTCTTCATCAGAGGAGGGAAATTCCTGGGATACATGGTAAGTGGGAAAGGCATCGAGCCCAACCCGGAAAAAGTAGAAGCTATACTGAATATGGCAGAACCAACCTGTGTAAGGGACATCCAGAAACTGACCGGGAGAGTAGTGGCACTCAATCGATTCATGTCACGGTCGGCAGAAAAGTGTCTACCGTTCTTCAGAAAGTTAAGGAAAGTGCCAAACTTCGAATGGACAGAAGATTGTCGTGAAGCCTTCAAAGAACTCAAAAGTTATCTCAGCTCGCCTCATGTGCTCAGTAGTCCCATAGAAGGTGAGGAACTTCTGATATACCTGGCAGCCTCCGAGCAGGCAGTTAGCGCCGTACTGGTAAGGGTGGAAGAAGGAGAGCAGAAGCCTGTGTTCTATGTCAGCAAGGTGCTCAAAGATGCCGAGGTTAGATATCTGAATATTGAAAAGATAGCGTATGCTCTACTGCTGGCAGTCCGGAAGTTTAGGGTTTACCTGGAAAGCCACCAAGGAGTTGTCATGACAGATCAACCCCTGAAGAAGATCTTACAAAGGCCGGAGACTTCAGGTCGGATGTTAGCTTGGTTTGTGGAGATCGGTCCTTATTGCCTAGAGTATCAACCTCGGACAGCTATAAAGTCTCAGGCCCTCGCTGACTTCATAGCGGAGTGCACATTCGATGAGAAACAAGGAGAATCATCCTCAGAAACGTTGAGGAAAGAAAGAAAGGAAGAATTCTCCCGGAACTTCAGTTGGAAGTTATATGTAGATGGGGCTTCAAGCGCTGGAGGCAGCGGCGCTGGAATAATGCTTAAGGGGCCCGGAGAGTTCAAGGTTTGCTACGCCCTACGTTTGGGATTCAAAGCCTCCAATAATATAACAGAGTATAAAGCCCTAATAAACGGAATGCTGGTCGCACTAGAAGTGGGAGCAACTGACCTCGAGGTGAATAGTGACTCACAACTAGTAATCAATCAAGTAACTGGGGCATATCAAGCCAGGGATCCAACCATGCAGAATTACCTAGCAAAGGTGAAAGCAATAGATGCCGAGCTCACGGATCGAGGAGTTGTTGTCAAATTTCAAAGAATACCTCGAGAAGAAAATGAAGAAGCAGACTTGCTCAGTCGGTTAACCAAAGAAGAATTAGAACAGCTCCCCGATGAGGTATACATACAACACGTCAATACACCTGCTTTTAGTAAAACAAACATGGTTTTGCAGGCAGAACAAACCCAGACTTGGATGACCCCGTACCTGAAATATTTAGAGAAAGGAAAGCTCCCCGAAAACAAGGAAGAAGCAAGGAGAATAGCCGCCCGAGCAGCTAACTACCAGGCGGTACGGGGGACCCTATATCAAAGAGGAAAATCTAGCCCGTGGCTCTGGTGCGTGAGTCCGGAAGAGGCATTAAAGGTGATGGAGGAAATACATAGAGGAACGTGCGAAGTTTATGAAGGAGCGGGAACATTGGCCAATAAGATATTCAGGCAAGGATATTACTGGCCCACTGTAAAAAAAGAAGCAAAAGAGTTCGTCAGCAGGTGCGATGTATGTCAGAGGTTTGCCAATGCCATCAATGTCCCGGCCGTTCCTCAGTCCAGCATATCCAGTCCATGGCCATTCTCACAATGGGGAATAGACATCCTGGGACCTTTTCCCAAAACCACGGGGCAGAAAAAGTTCGTGGTGGTGGCTGTGGAATACTTCTCAAAATGGCCGGAGGCAGCAGCAGTACCCACGATCACGGCTCGACAGATGATAGACTTCGTATGGGGGCATATTATCTGCAGATTTGGCATACCAAGGGTACTTATCTCAGATAATGGCAGGCAGTTTGATTGCAGCACTTTCCGAGCGTTTACGGCAAACATGGGAATATGGCATAAATTCTCCTCAGTGGCTCATCCTCAAACCAATGGCCAGACCGAGGTTACCAATCGAGCCATCCTCCAAGGATTGAAAAAACGACTGGATGGGGCAAAAGCAAATTGGGCAGAAGAGCTCAACAGCATCCTATGGGCACTGCGAACTACCCCCAGAACATCCACTAAGGAAACGCCTTTTGCACTCGCATTCGGTACTGAGGCCGTAGTCCCAGTCGAGCTACAAGTTCCTACACATCGAGTTCAGTTCAGCAGTGAAAGCACCAACGAAGACAAGTTAAGAAGCAACCTGGATGCTCTTGAGGAAGTCAGGGAGGAAGCTTAAGTTCGAACTGCCGCGTATCAGCAAAGAGCTGTTCATTACTATAATCAAAGGGTTAGAGAAAGAAGCCTGAAGGTAGGAGATTTGGCCCTAAGAAATCTAGAGGCTACGGGAAAAAGAGCGGCAATTGGAAAGCTAGCACCGACCTGGGAAGGCCCATTCAGAATAGCTAAAGTGGTCAAACCAGGAGTGTATCGAATTGAGAATATGCAAGGAAACCCTGAACCTCACGCCTGGAATATTCAGCATCTTAAAAGGTATTTTCCTTGAAGTACTATTAAGTATAAAAGATAGATTGTATCTCAAAGCAAAGCAATAAAATAGACGCTGTTATGATCCAATCTCTTTCTTTTACTATAAATTCACATCGCTACTTGCAAAAAAAAAAAAAAAAAAAACAGACCGGGATCCCTAAGATCTCCCGGGAGAACAAAGAAGACCGGGATCCCCAAGATCTCCCGGCAAAACCAAGAAGACCGGGATCCCCAAGATCTCCTGGAAAAACAAAGAAGACCGGGATCCCCAAGATCTCCCGGGATAACAAAGAAGACCGGGATCCCCAAGATCTCCCGGGAAAACAAAGAAGACCGGGATCCCCAAGAACTCCCGGGAAAACAAAGAAGACCGGGATCCCCAAGATCTCCCAGGAAAACAAAGAAGACCGGGATCCCCAAGATCTCCCGGGAAAAATGAAGAAGACCGGGATCCCCAAGATCTCCCGGGAAAAATAAAGAAGACCGGGATCCCCAAGATCTCCCGGGAAAATCAAGAAGACCTGGATCTCCAAGATCTTCCAGGAAAACAAAGAAGACCGGGATCCCCCAAGACCTCTCGGAAAAACAGAGAAGACCGGGATCCCGAAGATCTCCCAGAAAAATAAAGAACACCAAGAGCGCCACAACACCATGCCGACCTCAAAAATGAGCTCGGAAGGGTGAAAAAGTTCAACCAAAGAACATCATATGCGGCATCGACCTCGAGAAGTTCAAACCGCAAAGAGCCCGGACAACACTCAAGGGCATAGGAAGCATCATGGGCTATAGGCATAATAGCCTGAGCAAAGAACCAAGGACTGAGCCCCCAGCTCGGATAAAACTGCAATGGAGAACACTCGGACATAGGGCAACCGA
Organism: Manihot esculenta; assembly: GCF_001659605.2. NCBI lineage: Eukaryota > Viridiplantae > Streptophyta > Magnoliopsida > Malpighiales > Euphorbiaceae > Manihot > Manihot esculenta. The sequence goes on along the minus strand of NC_035176.2, from coordinate 29,945,890 downwards.
CAAAGGCCGAACTCCCTTCCCAGTGGAGCATACAGACTAAGTTGCACCGACTGACAAAGAACCATCCCAAGAAGGATCAGACATCCGAGCTCACAAACAAAATGGTGGAGTAAAATCGCCTAAACCAAAATTGTGCAAGTATAAGGGACATATGGAGATTTACTCCCTCAATCTTCATATAATAAACATTGAGGCAGTAAAGGGGGCAACCCGAGGAAAATTTAATGGCACGAAATAGATAAAACCTCGGCTCCAGTTCCTGTCAAAACAAGGCTAAAGGCAGAAAGATCAAACTTGTCCATCATTACGACAGAGCTCAAGAATACGACTAGTCCAGCTCGGGAAAAAGTAAGTCAAAAGCTCAGTCCATTGAATGAACTCTAGCTCTGAACGATTAAAGGGACAAGAAGGAGAAAGCAATACAACAGATCCTTCGGAAAAAGTTACGGAGCAAGCAATCTAAGTACTTCATTTATGGTAAGGAAAAGACAGTTCGAGTATGAACGCAAAGTAAAAATTTCATTAAAAGAAAAACACATTACAGCATGTCACAAACACCAACACTACGGGATAAAAGGCTATCCTTAAGGGATTTACATGCCCAGATAAATCATCATCTACGTTTACATCACTATCGCCTACCCCACTATATTAGCTTTCGATTTAGAGAAAATCTTATAGTTCGGAAAATCAATTTCGTAAGCTGGCTGAGCTCCGTCTTGAGGTGTGATTCACGATACATACGAACGAGCTCAGATATTATATGCCGATCTCATGAAAAAATAAGTCTTCGAGTTAAAGTCCCAGGGAGATCGGCACCACTACCCGTTCACCTGCCCGAAGCGCCAACAAAAAACCAGCAAGGTATTCTGAAGGGCAATGGAACAAGTGAAGGCAACACCAGAAAATCGGGGAAATATTCTGAAGAGCAATGGAACAAGTGAATGTTAGCACCACGAAAGTCTTCTCCTCCTTTCCAAAGGAAGCAAGGGGAGGGGGCCGGCCTGACGATCTGCATAATACAAATTCAACCTCTTGTGGAACACCGAAGGGACACCTTGAAGACATGAAAGACTCGCTTGGGTAAACAGTACGAAAAAAAGACATGGGGAAGATGAGACTAGAGATCCTCAATGGCAAAGCCAATCTGAATTACTAAAGAACTCTAGGAGGTAAGGGAAGGATACCAGCGTATATATCCCAAAAAGTAAAGCTGTAATTCTGAGCAGGGTGATGCTAGACGTTAGGCCAACGGCAGCAGAATTCTTAAAAGCTATTCACGAAAAGAGAAAGACTGCACATCCCGCAGGAAAAAGATGAGAAAATAGAAATGACAACACACACGAAGAACAAGAGAAAGCTGAAGATAGAAAGGAGTAGAGAAAATTCGAAAAGTGAGGCAATAATAAGATGAAAAGAATTTATGGGGAAAGCTGAACGTGAACAGACGCGGTCATAATGATTCTCGAAACCTGCACAGTCAGATAATAATTAACAGGAAGGTAGAGGGGCAATCGATGATGACCACTGGGTTCCCCCGCCTTGAACAGGGCCCTGGCCCATGACGCCTGGCCATTACTTAGAAGCCTTTAAGCATTCTCCATCACCAAGGCCCGGCCCATTCACATCGTCAAGGACGTGTCAGCATACTCTAAACTTGAAGTGTTGACCTGAGGAATATAGAAACTTCAAGGGTTTACTCCCTTGCCCCTTCTAAAACAAATGCCGAAAAGGCAGTGGGACCTGAGAGACAGCAACAACTCCCAAGTAGCAACAAACTGCTCTCGCTTGTGGATTAAATTCATAAACGAGCTCGGAAGCTCTGACACACAAATAGAAAGATACAAAGCCTCATGAAGCCGAAGGAAAATCCCATGACTCGGCCAGACAAGGTCCCAACCTCGGTCCACAGTAGAACCGAGTTCAGAGCAGAAAGTCAGCCCTGCTTATTCCCCTAAGAAGTGTATGATCAGATCTACTGTCATAAGGAAGTCACAAATAAGACCATAAAGGCCTGTGGAAAATTCAACCCGCCATTGAAAACCGAGCTCACGCATAAGGCTAGTTTAGCCCGGAAAAGGCCTGCAGAGAGAATGTCCCCGAAGGAGGAGATTCTCATGAATAAAGGAATAACAAGTAAAATAACTCAAAGCATCCATGCACTTGGAAAACTAAAATATCATTAAAAGGCAAAACAGTTACAGTATATTTCTACTCTTCGGAAGGAAAGATTGTCCTCAAAGGACTCACATGCTTAGGGGCATCACCCTCAGTTACATTAGTATCCATATTATCCCTCACCCCATCTACCCTATCTACGATTACACTGTCTACATTGCTACCCGAGGGAGGTCCGACCTCCTCCCGCTCAGACACCCCGGCATTTACAAAAGGAACGATCTCTAGTCCTTGAGGTTCAGCACCTCCCTCTCCTAGTCCTATACCTTCCTTCTGAGGCTCGGCGACGCCTACCTCAGGGTTGAGGACCTCCGCACCCTCTGTGTTCAGCTCGGATCCTGCCTCAGAAGGCCCAACTTTAGCAAGAGAAGTCCCTTTAGGCAAAGGCATATCATCCTCCCCGTAGGCCACGATCTCGCCATCAGAGTCCTCTTCCTTAGCTCGAAGTATGGTCAGAGGGACAGATGGATTATGGCTGGCCTCTCTTAAACCTCGGTTGAAGCCGGAGACGAACATGCGGAGACCCTTATACCATATGGCCTTTTTCATCTCATCCGAAGCTTTATACTCTGCAAGTCGCTTCTCACAGGCCTGCTGGATCTCCTCCTTCAATTCAGGAGACTCCTTATACTCCTTCAAATGCTTTTCAATCTCCAACCGGACCTTATCCTCGGCTAATTTGGCCTCTTCAGACAGGGCTGAGCACCTCGTCTATAGGTCCGTGACTTGTTGGCACAGTTGCTGATTCTGAAGTTTAAGCTCTTCTGTCGCCGAAGTTAAATCCTTGATGCTATCAGCTTGCCCACTCAGCTCTTGCCTCAAAATAACGACGCGGGCTACGGCCTCGTCCTTCAGAGCCAAGGTGGAGTCCAATCTTACCTTCAGCTGCTCCAGCTGACGTTGAATCTCCTCCTTCTGACTTATGGCCTCATCCCTCTCGCGAAGGCCCTCCGCTGCAGAAGACAGCTGCTTCAAAACCCCTTCACAACGAGCCTCAACTGCAGCTGCCCTCTCATTAGATTCCTCAAGAAGTCTTCGGGTGTTAAACAACTCTGCCTCCATGGACTTGGCATACTCCTCTGCATCGGCTACCTTTCCGTCGGCCCTCTTTAGGGCCTCATGAGCGGCATACAATTCCGTCTGGAGAGACGCAGTATGCTCTCGGGCTGCAGCGAGGTTGCCCCGGACATCAGCGGTTGCAGATAGGTTCTCATCTAGACGAGCCTCCTCAATCCTACGGTCGATAGACTCTCGTAGAGAGAGGTCACGAGCATCTACTTCCATGGAAAGGCCCAGTGCCTAATGCGAAGAGAAAACGTCCATAAGGATAAAGGAATTAATAGAATCAAAGTAAGAGCAAAAGAGGCAATTTACCATCAGGAGCATCTCCCTGATCTTCTCTCTGAGCTCCTCTCGTGGTAAGGAACGGAAGGTTGCTTGCTCTCGTGTAAAGCCCGCCAAATGGCCAGTCAAGGCCAGTAGCCGAGAGTCTGAAGCATCTGTGGTTCCTCCAAACATTCGCTCTCGCAAAATCTCTGCCACGACACCTGCCGGAGACTGATGCGTGATGTCTTCTGCATTCAAAATATTATTATTCGGGACAGATAACAGAGGCACCACAGAAGTCTTCGCTTTCTCCAAAGGGGGCAAGGGAGGGGCAGGATTCCCGGAGGTTCGGGCTTTCTTCAAAGAGGGGGCCGGGCTGAGTTCTTCGGCAGGAGAAGGACGCTTGCTCCCGATCTCTTTGGCCACGCCTTGAGGAACAACCATCGACCCCTGTGGGGGGGGCCACCTCTGTACGCTCTGCTACAGCCTCCTTTGCTGTGACGACCTCGGAAGGATTTGTTTGGGCACCTTGTCCTTTCGAATTCGCCTCATCTTTGTCCTCAAGGCCCCCCTCATCAATGGGGACAATTTCCAAAAGCTCCACAGAAACATCGGCAGAAGAATGAAGATCGTCTGTCCTCACGAGTCCAGGACCTTCAGCCAATTTGGCAGCAACCTCCGAATCCCCAGCAGCATGTATATTGTCAGTTCTTCGAGGCCCGAAGGCCTGAAAAGGGAAAGGAGCCGAGCTCCCTTGGCCGCTCCGGGAGGGCTTGGAAGGTCTAGTACTCTTGGAGGTCAACCTGGGAGGTCGGCTCATTGTGGTAGAAGCAATGACCCGAGCTACTTCCTCGGTAGCCTCGGAAACGCGTCCCCTTGCACGCAGAACGTCCAGCGCAGCGTTCATGCTTTCTCGGGACAGACAAAAATTCTTAGGGGGCTTAATTTGATCCATCTTCACCTGGGAAGCTGTAAAAATTCAAAAATCAACACAAAATCAGGTAGACAGTCACACAAATCTAAAACAGAGCAGCGCTACTGAGAAGAGTCAAGTACCCACGTCTTTGATATCATGGAGATTAGAAATAAACATACACTTCTCGACATCATACTTCATTTCGACAGAAGTCAGTCGAATATACCCGACCTGCTCGGTGAGGCTTAGCTGGGATAGGTCATTGCAGTCCAGTGGAACATCCTCCCATGAGAGCTCTAAGTCCCAGACAAGTCCGGACTCCCTTTTAAGCTCCACTACTGCAAAGCCCTCCATCCAGCCCTTTATTGAGTCTTTGTGACCCGTGAAAATTGAAAGCTTTCCACGAGGGGAAAAGTAATAAAAATTTTGGATTCCCCTGACCAATCGAAAGAAAGACATAAACAAAGACACCGTGGGTGTAAATCCCCAACTCAGACACACAGATTCAAAAGAGGACATGAACAAGATGGAATTGGAGACCAACATCCGAGGAGTTATACGATAATGTTGGAAAACCTGGGTAAAGAAAGGCGAAAAAGGAAAGGTTAAACCATACTCCCTCTGTTTAGCGAAGAATACCAAGCTAAGACCCTCCTGAGGATCAATTAAGCCAGAGGGAGGAGGATCAGGAAGAACGATCCTTTCGTATGGGAGAGGAGCGCGAATGCGAAAAAGGGGAGTATCCAAATACTCCCGAGAAAAAAAGTTTTTAAGGAAGATGGGATAATGTTAGACTTAACCCGGAGAACATCAGGAATTTTGGGGCTATCCATGGGGAGTGAAGAAGAGAAGCGTACCTTAACAATGGCCGAAGCTATAAGACGAAGTGGGCGAGTGGCGTAAGGAATCAAAGATGGCAAATGCTTCAAGAAGGCAGAAAGAGTTCAAAATTCGAAACGGTAACAAGACAGAAGGGCGTCCAAGCGTCTTAGAAGAAACTGTCCTTGGGCGGCGTGGTCATGATGGTCCTCGATATTTACCCCCTCGACAGTCAGATAATAACTGCCGAGAGGGTAAAGGGGCAATTGATGACCGCAAGATTTCTTCGTCCGAATCAGAGACGAGGCCCACGATATCGGCCCATTACTCGGACATCTTAGAGCCCTTAGTATGGATAAGGTCTGGTTTATTCAAATGGTAAGGACGGGCTCCCTCCTGACGCGCCTCAACCGGGATGGCCCATTCTCCAGTTCCGTAGGGGAGCCCCTCTTCAGCCCAATCTTGTTCCCTTCACCCGGCCCAGCCTGGCCGGCCCAACCAGGAACCCAGAGTAAGATCCATCCGTTCATCTTGCAGACCCGCCCATCCGTGCCTAGGGAGAATCAGAGGTCGTTACGCATGGGGCAGAGATTTGATTCCCACGTACGTCTGTATCAGCGTGGCAGGGACAGATGGTCTACTGGTACTCGTTCTTTTAGCACGTCACTAGCAGACAAAAAGAAACCTATAAAAGGAGGAATACTCTCTTCTAGAGTTAAGCTTTTTCTAAATTTTACAGAGCCCATTATAAAAACCCTATTTCTCTGGATCTCAGATTATCAGTAAGACTTTCAATTTTCTCGTTGAAAGGATCAAAATTTGGACACCATCTCCTGACAATGAGATAGTGGTCCGCAATCATCCATGGGCCTTCAAGCAATGCTTGATTTAAATCCTTCTTACTGAGGAATTTGACTAAAAAATACCCATTATCCATAGCAATCACATCAATCCTTGCCAAAGGCTTCCAGATCTCCTTCAACCATCTAACTAAATAGTTATATCCAATAGATTTACCTAGAAGTTTGATTGTCAAAGTCAATCTCTAGGTTTTATGCAGCCGAGTTCTTTCCTCTCTTTCCTCCTTAGCTAAACAAATGGTAGGGCACGCATCCTCACCATCACTCTCCTCCCCACTAGAATCCTCCTCATCAGAGAAAAATCTCCATCACCCTCCTAGGTTTTATGCAGCCGACTTCTTTCCTCCTTAGCTAAACAAATGGTAGGGCACGCATCCTCACCATCTCTCTCCTCCCCACTAGAATTGATGAGGACAAATCTCCATCACCCTCCTTGTGAGAATCACCTGACTCTACCTGTCTCATAAGGGTGTCTTTAAAAGAACGAACCTGTTGAGCCACCACTTCTGTCTCATAAGAGTGTCTTTAAAAGAACGAACCTGCTGAGCCACCACTTTTACCTCACTATGAGACCCATCTTCTTGTATCTCCCCTTCCAACTCCTTCCGCTTCCTATTACTACGCAACAATTGATCATCTTCTTCCATGGAGTCCCATGGTCTTGAGGAACTTCTTGAGATAGCATTCCACCGTTTGAATATTACTATCCTTGTCAAATTAAATTATTATTATTATTATTAAGCATTTGCATCGCCACTTACCCATTCACCTAAATAATTTGACTCTTAAACTATTCCAAATATGAATGCCCACCAACTCCACACTTGGCTATCAATCTACTTAATTTCCAAAAGTGAGTTTAGTGAATTATTAGATAATTAATTTTTGTCCATGTCATAACGTTTTTTTAATGAATTTAGCTAAACTTTTCTTTCCTCCATGAATTAAATACCTATATGTCAATTTTCATTGTTTAATTTATTTTTTATTTACCCATCTACCTACAGATGCATCTGATCAGTTAAATTATAACTACGGTATATTTATAAACTAATTTGAATTTATAATTATTTAAAATTTTAAGAAATTATAATTTAGTTAAAGTATTTATAAATAGTTGGTTAGCTACATTTGATAAATATTTTTTTTATTAAATTATTTTTTAAATAGTATAGTGTATTAACTATTTTCACTATAATTTAATAAAAATATATTCTAAAAATTTTCAATTTATATAGATAAATAATTTATAGAAAAATATTTTATTAAAAATTAATATAGGAAAATAAAAATTTAGTATAATTTTTTATACACACTTATCAAACTATCTTATATCCACTAAAATAAAAAGCTTTCTTTTCTTTTCTTAATATTCTATAAGCATAATTTATAAGTTCTAAAAACTTTTAAAATAAATAAATTAGTTTAAAATTATAATTCATAAGTCAAATATTATTTTAATTTAACATAAAATATAAAAACTTTTTCTTTCAAAAAAAAGCATATTTTACAAGAGGGATAATCTACATCCATCACACACCAATTTAGTATTTATAACAGTAAGGTATATATATTTTATTTTGTATAATAAAATTTCTTTAACTTCTATTTAAATTATATTATCTCTCATATATAATTTTTATATTATTTTTTATTTAAAATTTTTAAAATATTAATTAAATATTAGACAAGGAGAGAGTAAATATATATTTTTTAATTTAATAAATGTTACGTTAATAAAACAACCTAAAAATTTATTCTTTTTGGTGAAAATTGAGATTTTATATTAAATAAAATTTAAGATTTTTTATTACAAAGTAAAATTTATATATTTTATTATTACATATTTATAGATTAAAAATTTCAAAATTTTATATTATGATATAAGCTTCTTAAATCTCATAATCTCATGGTTTTAAAAATTAATTTTGATCGTAGTAATAAAAATAAATTTTATGGAAAATAGGTAGTGCTACTATTGGGTGGTGGGCGGTGGTGCTACTCTTGAATTTGATATTGGGCTAGGGCTTCATTTGTGGGCAAATGGAGCAGTCTGATATCATATGTGAACTGAACCCTGGGCTTCGATTTAACATAAAGCCCACCAATTAGGGTTTAGGAGCAGTCGTCTCACTCCTATCTGGTCGACTGGCCCAAATGGTGATATTGGTTTCTGCATGTAGAAACACCATAATATAATGGTCCCGATTGTATTTAATAATATCTCTGAAGCTTCTTTTTAATCTGGAGGACCATCTATAAAGATGAGCTTGGCGCTATCGTCGTCTCCTTAGGAGTCTCTCTTTTCCTCAATCGTTTCTCAAGCTTCCCCTCCTCTTCGAGGGTTTTTTTCTTTTTCCTTTTCTCTTTTTTTTCTTTTTATTTTCCTTTTTCTTTTTAATTTTTTTTTTCCAATTTTAATTTCTTTCTCTTTCCCTCCCTCTCCCTGAAACCCTAACCCTAATTTTTTTTTCCTAATCATCACTGCCAACGCCAAACCGTCTTTTTGGTCTCTGTAATTTTATCTTTCAGTGTTAGATGATGCAGCATCAGAGGCTGAAGCAACAGACCGTGATGCAGTACCCCCATCCTACTCTCCTAGCTGCGCCTCAGGTTCGCTTTATTCCTTCTCCTTTTCTTGAAATATTTTGTGCTTTGATTCTGAGATTTCTATGCTATCGTTTAATTTTTTAGTTATCACTTGTGATCAGGTTTAGCTTTTTTTTTATTTAATCTGAAATTAAGACCTCTTGGATTATGTTGCTAAAGTTAATTGAGATATATAAAATCAAAAGGAGTTTTTTTTTTTGGCTGTTCATTCTTGTTCATTTTAAGTGGATACTTTAAGTGGTTTATTTTTCTTTGTCCATCCCTTTTTTCATACTAGCCATATAAATTGCATCTCCCTAGTACTTATGTTAATGTCAGTTAGTCATAATTGTAAGGGTATTGATTTGATTGTGACTCTATGAAGTTGCTGATGACCTTTTGGGAATCAATGTTTATCTAGTGATTTCTAGGTGATGCTTGACTGGTGGCATGGTTAAACTGATAAATGTAAATAGTGAGCTGTGTACTTAGCTGCCTTGTTGCTAGTGATTTCAGTTGTGGTTTTTTTGTTTGTTTGTTTTATTTTTGTATTTCTTTTTGCAGATAGAGCCTATCTTGAGCGGAAATCTACCTCCTGGCTTTGACTCAAGTTCATGCCGCAGTGTGTGAGTGTTGTAGCCTTTTTTGGCCCCTTAATTTGTTTTGCTTGTTCTAGTGTTGATTCCTGAACCAAGTGAATTTGCCATGCTAAGACTCCGTTTATTCATGTAAAATATTTTCCATCTTTTAGAAAATTTGGTTAATGGAAATATTTTCCTAGCTGAAGGAAGAACTAATCCATTTTAAGGAAAATGATTTTATATTTTCAATGAAGGATGTCATTTTGAACTCTTACAGGATCATTAAAATGTGCAGAAATTTATAATGCATGACAGGAATGTTGCCCATTGGTTTACCAGCCACCACCAATCATCCTTGACTACCAGCAGCCATCACTGGTCACTGGCAACTGGTGGCAGCCACCTCACTTCACTGTTTTATGTAACTTTTTCAATAAGAACAATAAAATAGTAACAACATGAAGTTTTTATAGTCGAAAGAGTAGAACGAAATTTCTCTTTATTTTTCAATATTGCAACTAAACTACAGAAATTGATTTATTTTCTCAAATTATTTTCCTTGGATTACATTTTGATACTCCAACTCTTTATTTTCCCTTGCCATATCTGTGTCACCATGGCACTTCATGGAATATGACATGGAATATGTATCCAACACATATTCGAGCACTTGGACACTTAGAGTGACATATTCATGTCATAGTTGTTAAAGGCTCCTCAAGGCGGACCCAAGGCCCCAAGAGGTCTTGGAAACTAGCTCAGGCGCACGCTTGAGCGAAGCTGAGGTGCAAATATACATACATACATATATATATATATATATATACACACACACATACATACCAAAACTTCAAATAACATAATATGTATGGTATTACAAGTTCACAATACTAAATAATCATCAAATAACATAATTTTACATTACAAATAAGATAAAAAAAAACCATTGATGGGTTAAAAAGCTAATATTTAGTGTGTCACAAAGCACAATTCTAATCTTGAACGTAATATTTATCAAACTTTCAAAACATAACCACACTAGTGTTTAGTTTAAGACGCTGCTAGGTACTAATCAAAAACCAAAAGAAAAAACTACTCTCTATCTAAATCAAGAATATCATCAAAATCTTCTTCATCATCTTCAATAGCTTCATCCTCTTGATGCTTCTCTTCCAATTCCACATTTTCTTCATATTCATCCTCATATTCCTCCTTTCTTTGGTATAAAGGAGTACAAATTCTCAAACTAGTGGGACTGGCATATGCTTTTCCTTTCTCCTTTGGTGTAGGTTTTGATTCTTTTGAAGCAGGTAAGATGCAACACTTCTTCTTTTCCCTGTCCTAGTGTTGTAGGCATCCTCATATGCTCCAGTAGCTTCTCCAACCATATTCCATGTCAAATTGTCATCTTTAAAAACAAGCTCATCTCTATTTAGCTCTTCTTGCATTTGACCCATCAACCATTCATTACTATCATCTATCTCTTTCAATGAGATAGGGTCAACACGTCTACGTGCATCATATTTGCGCTTCAATGATCGATTATACTTCACAAACACCAAATCATTCAATCGTTGTTGAGCTAGTCTATTTTTCTTTTTACTATGAACCTGCAAATATAATAATTTTAGTTCATAAAAAATAACAAATTAAGGGTAAAATAAAACAATATGTTTTTATCTTACATGCTCAAAGATGCTTCAATTTTGCTCAGAGCTAGATGCACTACATGTAAGGCTAAGTACTTTAATAGCAAAATTTCTCAAATTTGGAGTTGAAGCTCCGTAGGCCTTCCACCATTCAGCTATTGATAACACAGTACATCTATTAACATTCTACTTAAAAAAAATAAAATGTTTATGATTGAAATTATTTTACCTGGAGCAATCAATGTCCAATTCCTAGTTGGTATAGGCATCCCAAATATACCTTCACCATTTTGATACAAAAGCTATTGCTTCATGACTTAATCTTGCTTTTCTTGGGTTGGAGTCAACCTTTGCATGACTTGGTATGAACTAGTCATCACTTCTTCATCTTGCTCAATATTTTTATTTGAATAAAAATATTCTGGATTCAAGTAATACCCCTTTGCATGCAAAGGTTGATGGAGTTGACTTTCCCTCCTTTTGTCTATGATCTCAAAGATTTCCTTGTATTTGTCTTCATTTTCACCAAATGTTTTTGCAATTGCCTCCTTAGTCCTATCCATCGCTTAATATATATATCCCATGGAGGGCCTTTTCTCTCCGTCAACTAATCTTAGGACACAGACTAGTGGGCCAAATATCTTCAAGACTTAAACAACATTATTCCAAAAGCTAGGCATCATAACAAAACCACATACTTTCTTGCGCAATGCCTCTTTTGCCCACTTCTTGTCCATTCCTCTGAAGTGAGTGTCTTCCTCAAATTAGTCTTGTTCTTATGCATGTGTTGAAGAGTGAAAAATGATGTTGTGATAGCAGGCCTAATTAATTCCCTTTCACTAGTGAATCGCCGTAACATGTTCACCACCCTCGAACGAACATAAATGTAGCTACTCAATGCTACTGCTCTTTTAATTGTATTGTGAAACTTAGCTATATTTCCAATATCCTCTAGAATCAAATCAACACAGTTAGCAGCACAAGGAGTCCAATAGAAATGTGGATGCTTAATTTCTAACATCTTCCTTATGAACAAAACAAATATAATATTATAGCATTAAAATGCTTTCTTTACTTGAAATAAAATTTAAACTATAGCTATAGTATTAAAATTAAAGTTACCTACAAGCATACAATTGCTAGCATTATTAGTCATCACTTTATCCACATTTGCTTCTCCAACGCACACCACTATTCACATTAGCTACTTCTTTATTCAACAAGGTAACCCTCAATTCATGATAACTAGGTGCCTTTAAAACAATGCCAAATTGCCCAACAGATTCCAGCATCACTTGAAAAATAGGGTAGTTGGGATTGGGAGCATTGAAAGGAATTGCAGCACCATACATCCATCGAGTTATATCCTTGCATTCCTTTTCTCGCAATTCCTAAAATACATGCTGCAGTTATGGTAGTTTGCTTCAGTTTTGAATTTTTCTATTTCTTATAGCCTTTTCTGCATCTTGAGAAAAATACACATCTATAGGACCCTTTATCTTTGGCTTCTTGCTTGCATTTGGAACTTTATTACTTCCTTTGTGTGAGACTTTTGCATTTGCAACTCCAACAATTTCATCTTCGTATTCATCATCACCAAACTTTTTATCTAGTTCCTTTCTTGCAACCTTTTTCTGCATATGCTCTTGTAGTTCTTCACATACATGCTGGACACTTTTTGCACATGGAAGCATTTTGATGCCCCCCAACCAAATGCTGCTTAGCTCTGTTTATTCCTCCCTTTGTAACTTTATGACAATGTTACAAACAAGATCATTTGTAATCAGTGGCCTTAGCACCAGTTTTTGCCACTTGTATCTGAGTCCAAGTAACATAGGGAATACATTTTTCGTAGATAAATGATTTTCCCTGAATAAACAGCACCTAATGATGGAAAGGTTATTCTCTCTATAGGTTATTACTACTTTTATGTTTTTATTGGCATTACTGTGCAGTTTGCTCTTTTTTTGTCCTTGTAGTTCTATTGTTCTATTTATGTTATATGATGTATTATGTACGCTTTCTATGTATGGTAGATTTTTTAGCGGTGCTGTTTATATTGATGGGATGCTGTTTTCTTTCTTTCTTTTTCTTCCCCCTACTCTTCTTTAACTGCAGGTATGTGGGTAATATCCACCCTCAGGCTACAGAACCCCTTCTTCAAGAGGTTTTCTCAAACACTGGACCCATCGAAGGATTTAAGTTGATTAGGAAAGAGAAGGTTAGATTGTATGGCAACAATCTTAGAATTCTTTTGTTTCCCTAAAAATAACTTCTATTAAAATGTTGCACTAGTAAATTGTTTTTTTTTTTTTTTTTTTTTTGATTAAGTTGATTAGGAAAGAGAAGCATAGTTTCTATGGTAATAATCGTAGGCTTCTGTTGTTTCCCAAAAAATAACTTGTCTGGTAAATGTTGTATGAGGAAAACATACTTTTGAGAAAATAATTTACTCTTGTTTATACTGAGAATCAATTGCAAATTAATTTTTTGGTGTTTGGGCTTTGGAGTACTTTGTTAATTATTTTGTTTCTTTCGGTATGTATGTGAAGCTATGAAAATGTTAAGATGTTTAAGAAACTAATATTTTTCAGTTGATGGTTAAATATGAGGAAAACAATAAAGACAATGGTAAATTGTGGTCCTCTCGTGATTGGTGGCTGGTGTTGGCCGAGGATGACTACCGGCATTTGGTAAATGAATGATGAGTTCATGTTAGTCTCTTAGTTTGTCAAATTTTGTTCTTTTGACAAAACAAAGTGGAGAAATATTAATTGTTGACTAATTCTAATTTGTGAAGTGTCCCAAGTAGGAACATTTATGCAAGAGTGAACATTTTGTCGGTTCGGTTTGGTTTTGAACCAAACTGAATTCGAAAAACCAAATTCATAAAAAAGTATAACCGAAATCGAATCGAAATTAGAGAAAATCCGAATCAAAATGAATTGAAAAATACAATCGATTTGGTTCGGAGAAGTAAGAACTGACTCTTGTCAAATCTCTTCCTTTTCAACTTATCCCTGATTCCCTTCCCCAACGCTTCCAAAACAAAATTACAGTAATACTCAATTAAAAATAGAAAAAAAAAACTTCATTGATGATAATTTCATCAATAACAAACAGTAATAGTTAATTACAGTAACACTTTCATCAATAACAATTTCAAACCAACTGAAAAAAAAACTTAATTACAAATAGAAAAGAGAGAAAAATGACTAAATCAAATCTAGCTAAATCTCAGATTGGTTAACAATCAACAGCTTGAAGATCAATCCCCCAAAAAAAACAAATTAAGCATAAACCCATAATATAGATTCATTCAACAATTAACAACTATAGATTTAATCCAAGAAATTAAAAAATATAAAGCATAGAGAGAATACAAGAATCAATTGCAATGTGCAAGAGAATGCACTGGAGGTGACTCACAATAGGTTATCAGCTAGAGAATCATTGGTCTATGGTTCCTTCTTCACACCTTGCATGTGCATAAGTAGATACGAGATGTCGTCGGCCAAATGGATTTGTGGAGCAATGATTCAAGAAGAAGAAGAAGAAGAAGAGAATCTGAGGGAGGAGGAAGGTTGAATCGAAAGATGAAAAGAGAAGCATAAATGGGTGTTGATTGTTGAGAGGGAGAGAACGAAGATTTGGGGAAAGAAATGATTGTGGGGCGGCAGAGGAATTCTAGGCTTCTCATTAAGATAGTATATATATATATGATCGGTCAGTTCAGTTTTTCCCTCTGATTTTGGTTAATTACGAACTGAACTAAACCAAAAAGACCAAATTACCGAACCCCAAAAATTTTGGTTCAGTTTTTCAGTTTAAACTGAAAACTGCTCACCCCTAATTTTTATGTGAAATAAATGGCGCCTTAATGACCTCTTATTTGGTCCGATGGTCAATAGTAATCCATACCCTCTCGAGCTATAATGGATACTCTAGAAGAATCTTTATCTTGTCCTTGCAATAATTTTCCAGCATAAGTTACTTCACTATTATTTTGTCTAATCAACTCTGATGATGGCTATAGTCACTCCTTTTTCTTCTCTATGCAGTCATCATATGGTTTTGTTGATTACTTTGATCGCAGATCAGCTGCACTTGCCATTGTGACCCTTAATGGAAGGCATCTGTGAGTTATAATTGTAACTAAATTTTGATTGAAGCATGCCCCTCCTTTTTCCTAATTGGTTAATATTTTATAGGTTTGGACAACCAATTAAAGTCAATTGGGCTTATGCTAGCAGTCAAAGAGAGGATACAACAGGTATGTAAATGGATTGAACTGTATATTGTTTATTTTGTGTTGGAAATTTAAAGTGATCACATTTTTTTTTTTGATGCTTTGAGTGATTAATTGCTTATGATCTTGGAAGTGATCACTTCTGATGCTGTGAATTCTTTCTTATTTTTGTACCGTTTACTTGTTGGCCTGTAGGTCATTTCAATGTTTTTGTTGGTGATCTAAGCCCTGAAGTTACAGATGCCACATTGTATGCATGCTTTTCTGTCTATCGTAGTTGTTCGTAAGTTCCCTTTCTCGTTTTGTGCTGGTGGTCATCTTTTTCTATGAATGCCTATATCTATTTTGGCAATTCAAACTAATTTGGAGGTAATTTCATTTGTATATTGGTTACAGGGATGCAAGGGTTATGTGGGACCAGAAGACCGGACGCTCAAGGGGTTTTGGATTTGTTTCTTTCAGAAGTCAGCAGGTACTTAATTGCTTTGCTCTTAGCTTATGGTCTATTCTTTTATAAGTACTTGCTCTTCTCCAGTTTCATGTTGGATTCTTATTTATATGTTTTTTCGTGTTCAGGATGCTCAAAGTGCAATAAATGATTTGAATGGTATGTTAAGTTTCATTGCTTTGATGCTGTTTAATTACCATTCTTGTTCTCTTGCAGTATGTATTTTTCATTTGTCATATCGGCATTTGAGATTGTGCATTTTGTGGTGGTGGTGCTACAGTGGGAGTATATTACAGTATCCTATTGTCGACTGCTTTATCACAATAGTTGGTTGAATTTTAGATAGAATGGGAATCTGTGTTGAGGTTCTCCTTAATTCTTCTTTAAGTATGTTTTACATGCATGGCGTTGCTATGAGCATGTGAGAGATTTATCTTATGGGGGTCTTGCAATTTCTTATCATGAACTATAATATCTACTTATTGGTACTTGAATGCGTTGTGTCTTTTTGTTTGCATGTAGGTGACATTTTTGTTCACTTTGTCATTTGTAATTGTGTTCTGTAAATATGATATTACAGGGAAGTGGCTCGGAAGCAGACAAATTCGTTGTAACTGGGCGACAAAAGGTGCTAGTTCTAATGATGACAGGCAGAGTTCTGATGCCAAGAGTGTTGTAGATCTAACCAATGGAACATCAGGTGAGCTTATTGATCATCATGTGACTTTAAGTTCTTCTAGTTGATGTCAATTGTTGACTTGTGTACTCTGATTCCTGAAGCTTCTCATAAGTGGACGTTTTATGTTGTTATACTTTGAGGGCTAAGTATTTCGAATGCTCATCATGTGACTAAATTTTATTTTCAACTGGAAGGATGAAATATCGCCTGATTTGGGATCTATATTACTACTTTGTGTTCCTTCCTATTCTTGATATCAGTTTTGAGCCTGACTTCTTTCTGCCTTGTGGATAGCTATTTGCAACAGAATAATGTTCTTTTGTAATGTGCAATATGAAACATATATTGTAAATGATATAATGCAGATGCTAGGTTTGGAGATTTGTATTAAAATATTCTTCCATTTGGTCACGTTTCTCGTCAGTTTTCATGCTTGTTGGTATCACTTTGCTGTTACTGTATTGCTCGTGTATCTCATTGACCTACTAGAGCTTACATAATACTCTTGCTCAATGCAGAAGAAAGTCAAGAAAAGACTGATGATGTGCCGGAGAACAATATTCAGTATACCACTGTTTATGTTGGCAATCTGGCTCCTGAGGCAAGGAATTCTCTCCAACTTGCATCTAGTAGCCACATAGTCCATTAGTTTATGCAATTTTTATAGTTTATACAATATACTCTTGTTTTGGACCATCGTAAATGTACCTGGATAAAGGGAATATTTAATTTGTATTTCAATGCTATTGCTCAGTTCATTATTCAATATGGGTTGATCACCTTGGGATCTCACATTCACCCCAGCTAGCATTAAGAAACCATTTCACAGACTTGTAGCTATGCTCCCATGTGAAAGGTCAATGTTTGCTCGGTGCAATGGTATTTGGCATCACAACTGGGTGGTGTTTAGATGAAAATAGTAATCCTCCACCACAATGTTCTGGTGGTGAGATGAATTTCTCTCATCTTGAGAAAATTTTGTCTAGATGGTTTACTGATTCAAGTGTCTTTTGTAATGGAAACGATATCTGGTAATTATGTTAGTGGTTTTGATTCTTCTGTAGACAAAAGTTGAGGTTATTGGGTAATTTCTCACTGACAAATAAATCTGCAGGTTACGTCTGTGGACCTTCATCGGGTTTTCCATGCACTTGGTGCAGGAACTATTGAAGATGTGCGCGTGCAACGTGATAAAGGATTTGGGTTTGTGAGATACAGTGCACATGCTGAAGCAGCTCTTGCTATTAAGATGGGAAATGCTCGTATTCTCTATGGGAAACCAATTAAGGTAATTACTTTTTGGATGGGTACTTGTGGTACGTCCTTATTAATGGGTTTTGATTATTTTTCTAAGTTGTAGATCTTACCTTTTGGTCACGGTAGGCTAAAAATAGTCTTTATAACTAAGCAAGATATTTGATTGAATGATTAAGAGAACCAAGTAGTGTTGTCCGAGTATATGTGGTGCTTGACATGCCCATAATGGTGAGACTAGGTATTTTGGGTTTTTTTTTTCCTATTTTTTAGATCAAATAATCATATGCTTTGATCATATAGTGATATAGCCCTTTTTAGAAACTTTCATATGGCAATGTTGATACGTGCAAGGTGGGCATTATGTTGTTTGAGTTGAAATTTTTTTGAGCATGTTCATGGCTCAAGTGCTCTAAATCTTTTTATGATGCAGTGCTCTTGGGGTAGCAAGCCCACTCTACCAGGAACTAGCTCTACCCCTCTTCCCCCACCAGCTGTTGCACATATGCCAGGTCTTTCAGCAGCTGACCTTGCGGCCTATGAACGGCAGATGGCATTGAGCAAAATGGCTGGTGCACAAGCCATTATGCATCCACAAGGTCAGCATGCCCTTAAGCAGGCGGTGATGGGAATGGGTGCTGTTGGAACGAGTCAGGCAATATATGATGGCATGTTTCAAAATGTCGCAACAACCCAGCAGCTTATGTATTACCACTAGGACACTGTTGCCAAAATCTCCGTTGAACCTTATAGGATTTTTAATTTTTATTTTTGTTTTTAATTTTATATTTTATGGTGGTTATTCTGCCAAGTAGTTGTCCTGTATTATGCTACATATGCGCCTAGAATGTGTATGCATAATGTTTTTGTCATTACAACCTAACATTAAGACTTTCTTCGGGAAGGTATGAATTTCTTTTTTTCCCTCTCTAGATGCAATCACATAGTCGATGGAATGCATTTCCTAACCATAGGTGGTGGTTTTAAGATGGTTGTTAGGGCTATTAGTCATCTGCTGCAAGCTTAGTATGGTGGGTGTCGAATTCTAAGCTCCTGCTTTGTTTAGGTTTGAATCAGCTGGCTTATAGGACGCGAAACATGAAGCCCGTGTCATGCGACAATCATCTATAAAATTTCGTGGTGGGCAACTTTATGCAGAATAACTAAATCTCTCCTATTAATTAAAGTTGGGATTTACAGAGAATCGCTATCTGTAATTTCTATTTTTTAAAGATATGTATTTTGGGTACAACTCGCTTCAAACCTTTATAGCTCTAGATACGGTCCAGTTGGTACTTTTGTGGCACAAGTATAAGGCTGAAACGTATCCAGCTTTCAAATATGTCGGGCGCAAAAGCCTTTAATTGCCAACTGTCAGTAAGATTTAAATAAACACGTAAACATATAATCTACAATTAGAAAAAATGAACACCTAAAAATCCAAGTAGTTTTTCTTTTTAAATGAACATGTCGTCTATCTATTGGGAAAATAAAAAAGAAAAGATGGATGAAGTGGGGAAGTAAAACCAAATAAAGCAAGGATAAAGTTAAAGGTCACTCACTAGTAGAGCATGGATGTGGACTATGCGATATGAGTTGGATGGGATTTTGTGATACAACTATGTTAGAAAGTAAGCTTTTTAAATATAAAACCATCAATAATGCAAACATTCAGATTACTCCTTTTAATAGTTTATTAATAAATTTAAATACAACTATTTATTTTTTCTACTATAACATTATTAATGTCGATGTTCTCCACATCTATAAAACAAATTATTCTTTTGTGTATAATTAATCTATGGATCATTGGAAATCACTCTCTTTTAAAATTAATTTATAAAGTATCATATATTTTTTAATATAATATCATTTCTCTTTAAAAAATATATATATATTTTTTTGAATCGAAGATAAATGATTGAAATTCTAGGTGGGTATAAAATGAAACTGTTATGAAGGGATTATATTACCCAAAGCATATTTTGACGTTGGCAGCACAATTGCCATTGCCTTTCATCGGAACAAAGCTGAAAGAGATTGTATGTGATATCAAATAAAGGGAGTTCACCTTTTCCATTCTATGGAGTGAAGAGTAAGAATGAATTTTTAGTATGGAATTACTAATCTAATCACAAAATATTGTTGTACTCTTTTTTTTTTTGTTTTGTTTTTTTCTCAAAAGTAAAACAATGTTGTACTTTTCTCCCCCAAAAGAAAAAAATGAAGTACTACTTTTTTTTCTCAGAAAAATTGTAGTACTTTGTGCGTTCATTTTAGGCTATAAGATGTGTCTGTAGTACAAGCTTAATTGCTTGTGCTTTAGGATCCACAAGCAAGTGCATGATGTCCCCACCCCTTTTCTTTTTTCAAAAAACATATTACTGTTTGGCTTGTTTCATTAAACTTTAGGGTTATTTATTTATTTTTCAAAAACAAAAAATTTTGTTAAAAAATAAAACAATTCAATGAATCAAGCTAATAAGTCATAAGTCTCCTAATATACCCAACTTCAAAACATGAAACGTTAAAAGAAAATACTTGGAGATACGTTATAAAGAAAATATATAATTAAATAGCCGTTGATTAATAGAAACTGTTAAGTTTTGTCTGAATATTAATAGAAATTATAAAATTCAAAAAAAATAATTAAATAGCCGCTGATTAATATCTTCAGGCGTTTTCCCTCTACCATATACTGGTCCTGCTCTCTTGTGAGTTGGTAGTAGACCGATACAGAATATTCTCAGTTTTTTTTTGGTTTTCTCATGAAAAATTTTGTGGTGTTTTTTTTTTTTTTTTTTTTTTTTTTTTTTTTGTCATAAGTTGGTCTGAAATATCAGAATTCATCAGCCCAAGATATTTTTTTAACATTTTAATATCACACTTAATCAAATAACAACAGAACAAGGAAAAAAAAAGTTATATCTAATTTGCAGCTTCAGCTTCATAATTTTGGTTACAGCATAAACTCTTCCAGAATTTCTGTTAAAAAAAAAAGAAAAATCCTTTTCAAAATCATATAATTTTGTTGGAGTTATAAGCAGTGGA
Source organism: Manihot esculenta (assembly GCF_001659605.2). Taxonomy (NCBI): domain Eukaryota; kingdom Viridiplantae; phylum Streptophyta; class Magnoliopsida; order Malpighiales; family Euphorbiaceae; genus Manihot; species Manihot esculenta. The sequence continues at coordinate 29,925,291 of NC_035176.2, read as the reverse complement.
TGATGAACATATGTTTTATGTATCAAGTCTAAATTGCAAGAATTCCAGTTGAGAAGATAGGGCTTCTTGAGCTTGAAACATCTGCAGATCTTGCAACCTCTGATCTGCACTGTTCTTTACGCTCGTCTATCATGATTTGTCTCGATCGACACTCGTTGCTGCAGAATGCTTTCTCTCCCCTGTAACAATTCAATGCAAAAAAAATTTCCAAATTCAATTCCACATTTCTGGGTTTATTCCAAATCAAGAAATTGAAAAAACCCATCATTTCTTAACCAAATCTTTGCTTGGTAATTATGATATAACCAAAATTTCAAGATAAGCAAGAAAAAACACAAACTTGAATTGTACCTGTACATGTAAATGTCTTTCCCATGGAGTCCTTTCCTGCACAAGTGACATGAACTGAGAAAATCTGAGCTTCCGTACAAGGCAGCCTCATCGACAAATCTCGCCGGCGGTTCTTTCGCCGTGGAAAAGACCCCAATTCTGTCGTGCCCTTTTTGTCCGTCATCATAATACACCTTCGTCAATGATTTATCAGGTCCATAACTTGTGACGTAAGTATAATCTTCCAAGCTTTCCATCTCCGTTTGCTTAAAACGACAGTCGCATCTCTTACCAGAATTAAGAGGAATAGGATCCGACCGACTCATATTTGGGCTGCAAATTCCATATTTTGCCAAAACTTCGCGGCCGCCTGCGTCACTGCTAGACTTCTCAAGAGCAGCGACGATGCCCAATCCAACCCCACCAAGATCATAATTCTTTAGACCTCTAGGGGATTGAATTCTGTAATCCAGTGGAGTTCTTGGACTAGTGGAAACGTCCAAGAATCCGGCACGGTTGCTGGGAACCAATAGTTCCGATAATCTTCCTATCATGGGATGAGTTCTTTTACTAAGCATAGCTCTGCAAGAAAATTTTGAGAGAAAATTGGAGATATAGTGCAAATCTCTCTCTGCAAATGATATTATATCTTAAACTCTCGAGTCTTCTCCATTATATTATGGAGTTGGTGGACCTAGCCCACAGGTTTTTGGAGTTACATGATTATTGATCGCCTAAAAAGATTAAATTATCAATTATGTTTAATTCATTATTATAAATTAAAAGTAGCTTTATCATTTATCATAAATTTATATTTTCAAAGTAAACTTTGTATAAATTAGCTGTTACAGGTAATTTATACATGTTATAAGTATAAAAATAAATATGTTAATATATGAAGTAAATATTGATTGGTGGATGATTTTTCTCATTGTTTAAATACCGTCTCTTATTTATAAATAAGTTGTAATTTCTATTGTGAAATATAACAAATATTATTATTTTATATGGTATCAGAGTATCACCCAAGACAGACTTAGGTTCTATTCATTTGAGTTATCAATAAATGATAACATTTAGAAAATTATGACTCTATTTGATGATCTGAGATCCAATAGAGTAGGGTTTTACAAGGGTTTTTGTATTGAGAGATAAGACTTAAACTTTATGAGGAGGGGACTCCCCTTTTATCCATTTCATCTTGCTTGCTGGTGACGTGTAAAGGCCTCTTCAGGATTGGGCCACGCGTCTCTGCCATACAGATTCGGGCGTACGAGGGTATTAGGCGTCTGCCCTATGCGTAACGGCCTCTGATTCTCCTTGTGCGTAGGTTCGAGCGGATATGCCAGGCTGTCTGGTGAGTATCATTATGGATCCTGGGTTGGGCTGACAGTTGGGCCAGAGAGGAAAGGGCCTGCGATCGCGGACTGGGTCGATCTAAGTGAGGAAGCTTGGTCGAGCCCGGCCTTGAAGGTTGGATGAACCGGGCCTGCTTTGAGTACCAAGTAGGTGGGCATTTACTTTGTGGGCTTTAGGTTGTGGCCGAGGCCCCAGACCGGGGTGAAGAAATCCAGCGGTCATCAATTGCCCCTTCACCTTCTCGGTAGTTATTGCTCCAACTGCCGAGGGGTGAATACCGAGAACCATTATGACCGCGCCTGTTCGTGTTCAGATGCCTTCATAACACCCTTTCATCTTTTTGTCATTGCTCAGTTTTTGAATCCTATCTGCTCTTTCCCCTTTCTGGCTTTTCTCTATTCTCCGTGTTCTCTACTATCTTTGCTTTCCTGTCACCATCGTCTGGTCATGCCTTTTCTTTCCTCTTCCATGAATGTCTTTTAAGATTCGGACATCGTTAGCTTAGAGTCTAGCATAACTCTGCCTTGTGCTAAGGCCTTAGGCTCTGAGTATATATATCAGTGCTAGCTCTTCCTCATTCTCAAACCCTCTGTTGGAGCGAGAGATTCTTGTTTTATCTGCGAATGGTCCATTTGACGCCTTTTTCAAATGGATAGAGGTGAGCTTAAGGTTACATTGCTTTGTTGCCCCGGAGGTTTGCTTTAATCTTGCATTTGTCATCTTGCTAGAAAATAATTCTAACTTATCTCTGTTTTGGAACTTTTCTACAGTACCTGAGATAAAGATGAGTCAGTTCAAAATTCTTGAGAATTTGAGGTTACCTCTAAGGAGTTTGAACGTTGCTTTGGAGATCCTTCTGGTAGGGCGGTCGATGGGTGGGACCATTCGGCAAGTTGCTGAAACTACTTTACCCAGGTCGTCTGGCCGGCCTCCTCCTCTGCTTGTTGTCCGGTCTCCAAAGAGGTTCTGGGCTGTTGAAGGGTTTATTCTAACTTTGCCTTCCTTCGAGAGGGAAATTTCCCCGATGTCCATGTTGTCTTCTTTTGATATAAATGGAGGTGGCGAAAATGATCAATTTATTGTCCCCTTTGGTGTGGAGTACTTGTATTATGAGGGGCTAAGATCTGCTGCACTCAGTCAAGCTTCCGTCGATGCCTTCGAATATATGTTATGTGATCTTCTTGAAGCCGTAACTCGAAAACTTATGTTTTTCATGCGTGACATACGAACAACATATAATATCTGAGCTTGTTCGTATGTATCGCGCATCACACTTGGGCAACCGAATGTTTGTCCATAGGGGAACAGTGAGAAATGCTTATGGGAATCAACTTATTCAGTTCTCCTATAATAACGAAGCAGGGTTCGGCCGACCTACCGAGCTCGTTTCCCGTATTCAAGAGTTCCTCTGTATCGAAAACTAGGATAATGATAGGTGATAGTGATGTAAACGCAGACGATGTATCTGGTCATGTAAATCCTCTAAGGATAGCTTTTTGTTCTGTAATGTGGGTATTTGTAATGCGCTGTAATGAAACTTTTCTTTTAATGAAATTCTTGTTTTTCATTCATACTTGAGCTGTTCTTCCTTTGTCATGGGTGAAGTACTGAGACTGCTTTTTTCGTAGTTTTATCCAACTAAATTTTGTTTTGCTTTTCCCGAGCTGGACTGACCATATTCGTGAGCTCTTGCTTTTAATCGATGAGCTGAGCTCCGGACTCACTTAGCCAACTGAGCTTTCGGTTAACTTTTTCCGAACTAGAATATCCGACCTGTGAGCTCTGTCTTTACTCGATGAATTGAGCTTTGAGTCTCCTTAGCCAACTGAGCTCTCAAGTTATGTTTCCCGGGTTGGACTAATCGACCTGTGAGCTTTGTCTTTTATTCATGAGTTGGACTCTGAGCCCTCAGCTCTGTATAATTCCGAAGTGCCCTCATCGCTTCTTTCCGATCTCGTAGCCTTTGTTTAATAACGATAAGTCAAATCTTATAACTTTTTAAGTGGTGAGCAGGTCTGACCTTTATCATGCTCCTATCTGCTTGTATTTTTTAGCCTTTTCATGACTTGCCCCTTTATTTCCTCGGTATTTACCATAGGGGTGGTGAAGTGGTAAATTTTTGTAAGTTAAGTTGCACTAACTGGGAAATCCGGGTAGAGCCCTGTCTTTAAGGTTCGGACGAGTTGGGCTTGTATTATGTAAACGGCGAATGGGCTTTTGAATGATGGGCTGTCATCGTGGACCTGGCTCTTGATGGATGTGGATAAGCCCAGCGATCATCTTTTTGCCCCTTTACCTTCTTGCCGGTTATTATCTAACCGTTGAGAGGGGAAACTTCGAGAGTAATTAATGATCGCACCGTTCCAAGACAAAACTATTCAGATCAACGTTCCGTCTCATTATTGCCTTTCATTTCGACTTCGTTCTGTCTTCTGAAGAAACTAGCTCTCTTCTGCTTTCTGTTGTCCTGCAACTCCTTCTACTTTTTTCACCCTATTGCATTTTCAGGTACGCTTTTTTGTTCTTCCATGGAAGGTCCAAAGCTCCCCGATGTATTTAATCTTAGGTCGCATATTACTTCTTCCAACATAACTAAGCACATTTCCCAAAGGCTCTTAGATACTCCTCTGTATCTTATTCGAGCGCCTTTTCAAAACGAAAGGATAGTCCTTCCTAACCCTCCTCCTCCTGGTTTGATGGATCCCCAAAGGGGTCGCTGTATAGTGTTCTTTCTCAAACAGAGGGATTTCGGTCTACCGTTTCCTTTTACCCCTTTCTTTATTGAGGTTTTCGAGTACTTCGGGGTAACCCCTCGGATGTTATCCCCAAATTCTATTTTGTTTCTGTCCTGTTTTGAGTCTATCTGCCTGAGTTGGGGTTTTACCCCCACAACGTGTCTGTTTGTCACTTTTTTCCGTCTGGTTAGGGCGGTTCAGAATTTTTATTACTTTTCCCCCCGTAGTGGGTTGTCTCTTTTCACGGGCTACAAGGATTCCATAAAGGGATGGGTAGAGAATTTCCTTGTGGCGGAGCTGAAATTAGAGTCCGCCCGATCGTGGGAGGTGGATCTAAGTTGGGAGGAGGTCCATCCGGGTTGCAACGAGCTGCCCCAATTGAGCCTTATTGAGCAGGTGGGGTTGCTTCGACTGACTTCCGTTGAAAGGAAGTATGACGTCGAGAAGTGTATGTTCGTGTCCAATCTTAGGGATATCCGGGACACGGGTATATTGCTTTGTCTAGCGATTCTGTTTCTTCTTTGCTCATGATATCAGAAAGTATGCTGACTCTTTATAATTTCGTGTTTTTTGCAGCTTCTGAGGTTAAAATGGATGAAATCAAGTTCCCCAAGAACTTTGTCCTGTCTCGGGATAATATGCACGCAGTTTTCGACGCTTTTTCGGCTGGGCGTTCGGTGTCTGAGGCTGCTGCGGAGGTGGTTCAAGCTGTTTCCTCCAAAAAGGTTAGCCAACCTCCTGCCAAAGCTTCTTCTCGAGCTTCTAAACCAAGCTCTCACGGCACCAAATCATGTCGGCCATCTAGCCGTGGTGGATCGAGCTCAACTCTTAAGCCCGCTGAAGGGTCTAAATCTACTCCAGCTTCCTCGGAGGGCGCGAGGGAAACCTCCCTAGCCATTGTGGAGCAGACCCAAGTCGTTGAACAAGTGGAGTCGGGTCTTGTCCATTCTCCTGAAGGGGTGTCAGGGGGAAAATCTAAGTCCCCCGTTACTGAAGACAAGGAGGCCTCTGGGACAGGGATGGAGATCATCCTCATAGAGGACCAAATCCCAGATGTTCCTACCCAAGATGCCCATGCCTCTGTGGGGACTGGGCCTGAGGGATCTGAAGGCATTCCACTAAAGACCGGGGATAAGCGCCCAGCCCCTTCTGGAACATCTTCCCCATCTCCTGTTCGGAAGAAATCCAGGGCCGCCACAGGATCTTCTCCAGCTCTTCCTCCCATTGGGAAGGAGAAAGGTGTTTCTGCTGTGCCTTTGTTGTCTTCTTCTGACAACGCTCTAAACGCGTTGGACATTACCTCTGAATCTCCGGCCAGTGCTGTTGCCGAACTTCTTAGAGAGCGAATGTTCGGCGGAATTTCCGAGGCCTCAGATCCGCGTCTTCTTGCCCTGACTGGTCTCTTAGCCAGTTATACCAAGGAACAAGCGTCCTTTCGGTCTCGCTCTCATGAGGAGCTCGGATCGACGATTAGGGAGATGCTTCTGATGGTAAATTACTTTTCCACTTCTATTTTAGTTTGCTTTATTTCTTTTTCTTGATGATTGTTATTCCGTACTAGGTGACGGGCCTCTTTATGGAGGTGGATGTTCGTGATCGCTCCTTTCGGGAGTCTGTAGACCGTCGGATTGAAGAGGCACGTCTAGATGAAAATTTGTCTGCAACTAGTGACGCCAGGGGTAACCTTGCAGCAGCTCGGGAGCATACCCAGTCCCTCCAGGTAGAGTTGCACTCTGCGCTGGAGGTCATTGAAAAGGCTGAGGAGAAGGCGGCTGAGACAGCAGAGCACACCAAGTCTTTAGAAGCAGAGCTGTCTCATACTCGCAAGGTTCTCAAGGAGTCTGATGAGAGAGCAGCTGCCGTGGAGGCTCATTGTGCAGAAGTTTTAAAGCAGCTGTCCTCTATGACGGGGGCCCTTCGAGAGAGAGATGAGGCTGTGAGCCAGAGAACTGAGGTCCAGCGTCAATATGAGGCCTTAAAGGCTGATTCTGAAGGACTGCAGGTTCACCTGAAGGAGGTGAAAGCTCAGAAGGAAGGGGCCCTAGCTCGGGTGGAGGTCCTTGAGCGGGAGTTGAGTACGAGCTCTGATCGTATCAGGGACCTGGCTTCGTCAGCTGAAGAGTTCAACCTTCGCCACCAACAGCTCAACCATGAAGTCAGGACCTTGGAACGTAAGTATTCAGCCCTGCTCAAGGTAGTAAAACATGTTGAAGACAGGGCTCAGCTAGAGCGTGAGCAATGTATAGCGGAGTACCAGGAGTCTGATGAACTGAAGAGGAAGATCGAGCAGGCCTGTGAGGTTCACCTTCAGGACTACAAGGATTCTTCTGAATTGAAGGCGTTTGTAGCTGAGGCTTGTGAAGCACATCTTGATGAATATAAAGCTTCCGCTGAGATGGGGTCGGCTATTTTTAAGAAAGCCTTCCGTATGTACGTAACCGGTTACAATCGTGGTTTAAGGGAAGCTAGACGCGCTCCTGATATTCCTTTGAAAAAGCTTCGTAAGCCCGAAGTGGACTCGGATGGCGAGCCGGTGTTATATGGGGAAGATGATTTCCCTATGCCCAGAGGGGATTCGCGTCGCTGGCCGGCCATCTGTGTCTTCTTCAGAAGAATCCGAGCCGGAGGGGGAGGACGAGGAAGTTCTTGGGTCAGAGGGAGATGGCCCCAATTCTGAGAAGGAGGACCCCCACCTAGGGTCACAGATTGCCCCTGTTGTTAATGTTGAGAGGCCTGATCCAAAGGAGGCCGTGCTTCCTCCAGATGTAGTTGTAAATAAAGATAGTGTAGGCGAGGATGTTCTCACAGATGTGAGTCCTTTGAGGACTATTTTTCCTTCCACTTCGTCCGAAAAATAGATTGTAACAGCTATTTTAATGAAACTTTGATTCCTTTTTCCTTGAACTATTCTTGTTCTTCATATTTATCTCTGCTTTTCATACTTGTAATATTTATACTACGTATTCTCATTCATAAGCTTTTTCCCCACTGAATCAGTCTTAAGTTGTGAGCTCAGTTCTTAGCTAATTGTCTGAGAGATCAAGTCTCATATCTTTGAATAGCGACTAAGATGTCTGTTTTTCTGTTTTTAACCCTTTCTTTTTGGTTGTGACTTCGGATGTCTGTTCTAGACAAACTGATTTGGGCTTTGAGTATAGCCTTTTTACCTTCATTTATCTTCCTGCTGGTTTCTTTGTTTATGAGCCTTTTTATAGAGGGAGCTCGGCTTTTCGCTCGGCCTTTATACTTCGAGCGTTAGGGTACAGGACTATCCGAACTGGGAGCTTGGCCTTTTCTTCTTACCCAGGCTTTAAGTATTAGCAGTCATTTCGAGGTCGGCGTTTTTTAGTTGTTATGCCCCGAACCTCTTCAGGAGGTCGGAACCTCTTCGGGAGGTCGGAATCTGATTTTTCCTTGATAGCCTTGAGCCCTTCTTTTTTGTGAGGTTGGAACAGTATTTTTATAAGTTGTCCCTGCATATGATATGAGAAATTTTCACTTCGGGAGGTTTTTGGGACCTTCACCGACCGTTCTTGTTTTGTTTTTCCGGGAGTTCTTAGGGGGTCCTGGCCTTGTTTGGTTACCCGGGAGTTCTCAGGGGATCCCGGTCTTCATGCTCCGGGAGGTCCTTTAAGGTCCTCACCGGCCATTTTTGTTCCGGGGTGACCTTGGGGCCCCGCCGGCTGCTTTTTGCTTCAGGAGATCTTACGGGATCCTGGTCGTTTTTGTTCCGGAGTAACCTCGGGGCCCCGCCGGTTGGTTTTTACTTTAGGAGATCTTACAGGATCCTGGTCGTTTTTGTTCCGGGGTGACCTCGGGGCCCCGCCGGCTGCTTTTTGCTTTAGGAGATCTTACGGGATCCTGGTCGTTTTTGTTCCGGGGTGACCTCGGGGCCCCGCCGGCTGCTTTTTGCTTCAGGAGATCTTACGGGATCCTGGTCGTTTTTGTTCCGGGGTGACCTCGGGGCCCCGCCGGCTGCTTTTTGCTTCAAGAGATCTTACGGGATCCTGATCGTTTTTGTACCTCCTTGAGGTTTTGCGCAATATTCAGGCACATTGGCCTTACTGTCGCTTCGTCATCTCAAATGGTTTTGTGTCTAACTGAGGTCTTGTTTTTCAAGGGGTCTCTCTGAGCCCTGTTCGTTCTTTTTCACGGAGGAGTATTATTCACAAAGATAATCACATTGTATAAACAATTTTATTCACTCATGTGTGTCAGAATACAATGTTTTTCTTTACAAATATATTAAGGGAAATACCTCTTTAAGTGCTGGATGTTCCAAGCGTGGTGCTCAGGGTTTCCTTGCATATCTTCGATCCGGTATACCCCTGGCTTGACCACTTTTGTCACCCTGAATGGACCCTCCCAGGTCGGTGCTAACTTGCCTGCGGCCCCTCTTTTCCCTGTAGCTTCTAGGTTTCTTAAGGCTAGGTCTCCCACTTTCAAGCTTCTCTCTCTAACCTTTTGGTTGTAATATCGTGTTGCCCGTTGTTGATAAGCAGCAGTTCGGATTTGGGCTTCTTCCCTAACTTCTTCAAGAGCATCTAGGTTGCTTCTTAACTTGCCCCCATTAGTGTTCTCACTAACGAATTGGACTCGGTGAGTGGGAATCTGCAACTCAACTGGGACTACGGCCTCTGTGCCATAAGCAAGTGCAAAGGGTGTTTCTTTAGTGGGTGCTCTGGGAGTGGTTCGGAGTGCCCACAGGATACTGTTGAGTTCTTCAGCCCAATTCTCCTTTGCGCCATCTAGCCATTTCTTTAACCCTTGGAGGATAGCTCTGTTAGTGACTTCTGTTTGGCCATTAGTTTGAGGATGGCCCACAGAGGAGAATTTGTGCCATATGCCCATGTTCGTCGTGAAGGCTCTGAAGGTACTGCAGTCAAATTGTCTGCCATTATCTGAGATAAGCACTCTAGGTATGCCGAATCTACAGATGATATGCCCCCACACGAAATCTATCATCTTGCGAGCTGTGATTGTGGCTATTGCTTCTGCCTCTGGCCATTTTGAAAAGTATTCTACAGCCACCACTACGAATTTCCTTTGCCCCGTAGTCTTGGGGAACGGTCCCAGGATATCGATTCCCCATTGTGAGAAAGGCCATGGACTGGATATGCTTGCTTGAGGAGTGGCAGGGGTTCTGATGGCATTAGCAAATCTCTGACATACGTCGCACTTCCGGACAAACTCTTCTGCTTCTTTTTTAACAGTGGGCCAATAGTATCCTTGCCTGAATACTTTGTTGGCTAATGTTCCTGCTCCCTCGTGGGCTCCACATAGGCCTCTATGTATCTCTTCCATTACCTTTGTAGCCTCTTCCGGGATCACACATCGGAGCCATGGACTGGATTTTCCTTTTCTGTATAAGGTCCCCCTTATTGCTTGGTAGTTAGCGGCACGAGCTGCTATCTTTCTGGCTTCATCTTTATCTTCGGGGAGCTCGCCCTTTTCCAAGTATCTCAGGTATGGGGTCATCCAAGTTGGGTTTTGTTCTACCTGCAATATCGTGTTAGTTTTATTAAAAGCAGGTGTATGGACCTATTGTATGTACACTTCATCGGGAATCTGCAGGGCCTCCGTATTGAAACGAGCGACATACTCTCTGAGTGATTCACCCTCTCTCTGCCTTACTGTCTCCAAATAGCTCGTCTTCCTCTCCGCTGGCACCCCGGCTATGAATCGACTGATGAAGCGAATGGCTAGGTCTCCGAAACTCCTGATACTTCCGGCCTCAAGGCTATTGAACCACGCCCGCGCTGGTCCCGAGAGCGTCGTTGGGAATACTTTACACATTAAGGCATCAGATAGAGTTTGCAACTCCATGAAGGTCTTATAGTTCATGACGTGCTCCCTCGGGTTACCAGTTCCATCATAAGCCGCCATTGATGGCATCATAAACTTCTTAGGGACAGTCTCTTGCTGCACCCACTTGGAGAAACGGAAAGAAGTAGGCAAAGAGGTTTGGCTTTGGTCTTTCTTACCTAGCTCGGCGAGGAGCTGTTCTCTCAGTTTCTTCAACTTTTGGTCTACCTTCTCATCTTCTGGGCTGAGTTTTTTCTCCAGGTGGTACTCCTCCTCCTCTGCTTCAGTTCCCGTCCACCCGGTTATTTCGGCGGAATAGTTATCCACCTCCTCATTTTCTATCATCTCTCTCGCCCTCCTCCCATGGATTCGGGCCTCCGGTCCTTCCTCTTCGCCGGCTCTTCTTCCTCTTTCTTCAGTATCGCAGCTGCTGGTTTGAAGACGGTCAGTTGCAGGTCGGGGGTCATTGGTATAAGGTTCCTCTACAACCGGGAGTGTATTTGCTGGGGTGTTGAGGCCTCTCTGTTGCATTATCTGCCCCAACCAGTGGGCTGTATTCTGTAACTGGAAAGCCATGTTTTGAAGATCTTGGTTAGACAAGGTGACAGCGGGAGTATTCCCTGCCAAACTTGGCGAGTGATTAAGAGGAACAGGTGTTTGGTTGTTTAATGTCGTAGGACTAGAAAAGGAGAATTATTGCCCCTCTTGGGCAGAGCTTAGGTCATTTGGGACGTTAAGGTTACTTTCTTGGTGATTAGCCATCATGGATCTCAGTGGGTTTCTTTAAGAGTGAAAACTCCGGTGATGAAAAGATCTCTGTCGTTTCCCACAGACGGCGCCAATTGATGATCTGAGATCCAATAGAGTAGGATTTTACAAGGGTTTTTGTATTGAGAGATAAGACTTAAACTTTCTGAGGAGGAGACTCCCCTTTTATCCATTTCATCTTGCTTGCTGGTGACGTGTAAAGGCCTCTCCAGGATTGGGCCACGCGTCTCTGCCATACAGATTCGGGCGTAGGAGGGTATCAGGCGCCTACCCCATGCGTAACGGCCTCTGATTCTCCTTGTGCGTACGTTCGAGCGGATCTGCCAGGCTGTCTGGTGAGTATCATTCTGGATCCTGGGTTGGGCTGAGAGTTGGGCCAGAGAGGAAAGGGCCTGCGATCGCGGACTGGGTCGATCTAAGTGAGGAAGCTTGGTTGAGCCTGGCCTTGAAGGTTGGATGAGCCGGGCCTGCTTTGAGTACCAAGTAGGTGGGCCTTTACTTTGTGGGCTTTAGGTTGTGGCCGAGGCCCCGGACCGGGGTGAAGAAATCCAGCGGTCATCATTATTTATTTGGATTACCCATAAAGAGTAACATTTAGAGATTTAAAATTTTGTTCATTTGAATTACTAATAAAAGGTAACATTTAGAGATTTGGGGCTCTATTCATTTGGGTTACCATAAAAGGTAATATTTGGAGATTTAGGGGTCTGTTCATCGGGCAATGTTTACGGGAACTGTTCATCGAGTATTGTTCATGGGTACTGTTCACCAGGTACTGTTCACGAGTACTGTTCATCAGGTACTGTTAACGTCTGATCATTTGTTTATTTTGATTGTTTTGGATTGGTTGTTCTCATGACTAAAATTAAAACCATCGTAACTGATGCGATTATTGTGATGACTAAAATCACGGAACATAAATTAAATATATCTAATTTTTTTTATTGGAGTAAGTCTATCCGTATTTATTTACGAAACATTGAAATGGATGATCTTACCAAGGATTCTCCAACTGATAAACTCGTAGAGATTGGATGAGGAATGATGCTCGTTTATTTCTGCAAATTTGAAATTCTATTCATAATGAGGTGATTAGTCTACTAATCATTGTGAATTTGTAAAAGAATTAATGCTGTATTTGAAATTTCTATATTCTGGTATTTTCTATATTTATGATGTGTATAAAGTATTTTACCGAGCTGAGAAAATGTGGTCTCCCGTTCTAGTGTTAAACTTGAATGTCGAGTTATGATACAAGCCGTTTGTGAAATCTTGTAGGTATGTTAACTATTGAAAGAAATTGGGTTCACAAATTCGGTATCTACTAAATTGTGATGTGATAATCAAAAAATTAACTCGAGAGATTATATATGTAACAAGTTTGATATAATTAATATTTATACTCCAATTTCAGGAGGAGTGTTATAAGTTATAAGAAATAAATATGTTAATATAGAAAAGTAAATATTAACGGATGAATCAGTTACTTAATTTTTAAAATTCTATAATTATAAATTTAATTTTTTTATATTTAAATATTGTCTCTGATATATAAATAGATTATAATCTTTATCGTGAAATACACCAATAAATATTATCTTTCTATATTTGTATTTATGAATAATTTTTTTAAAATTATAAAAATTATTTAATAATTTAAAATTAAAAAATTAATTAATATAATGCTAAACCTAAATATTTCTAAGTTTTTTTTTTAAATAATCATAAAATTCATCGTGTCACTTATCAAGTGGGTCCATTTTATAACACGTCCACATCTGATGATTGTAATCTCTTATTGGGATGTGGCCCACCAATGAGCATATCAAGATTCCAAGAGTGATTACCACCGTCTAGGTTAAGGATACGTGGCAAAATCTTGTGCGTAGTGGAGTCAGCAATTATTACCGAGACCAGCAAGCAGCTGAGTGAGTGAGCCCCATTAAATTCAGGGCCCATCACCACATGCCGTTATACATCAAATTTATTTATTCTTAACTTAAACATAATTATAACTTTCTATTTATAAAAACTACTACTGTATTATACAAAATTATAACCTTTTCGTTTCCATTTATTTAAAAAAAAATAAAATATTTTTATATTTTTTAATATTTAAAACATTCACTTTAAAATTTTTGTTAAAACGTATATATAAATTTATTAATAAATTTTATTTTTTTATCTCCCTTCTATTTAGAAGAATATTCTTTTTGAGGAAATAATCTTCCTGGAAAAAGCAGATTCTTTTTTTCGGCTAATAAAATATAAGATTGGATGCAAAAATCATGATTTGATTTTTTATTTTTTAATTATGCAACCAAATCTCCTGAAAAATACGTATAGATACGAGACTTTTTTTTAATTATTATTTAAAAAAAAATTATGATCTTCGTTAGGTATTTATTAATAAACAAAACCAAATAGAAGAGAGAGAAATTATTAGTACAGGAAAAGGGGCATATCATAATTAGGATAGATAAAGATAAGGCAATTATTTAGGGGCATTTAAGGAATTTTGAGTGATAAAAGAACAAAAGGGAATGTTGCTCTATGTTGTAGGTTACAAAACTAATAATCACAAGCCAAACAAAACAAAAGTAAGGTGGGTCCCATTGACAGGTGCATATGTTGCACAGCATGATTGGTTCTTTTCATTAGACTGTAAATTAATATATAAATTTGTACGTGTTTAATTAGTTAATTAATATTAAGTTTATTTCAATTTAAATTATTCAAAATAATACTAAATTTATTTAGTTTATATATTTTAATGTTTTAATTATTTATATTTAAAAACAATTAATACTTGTATAACATTTTTAAATTATATTTTAAATATATAAAATTTTATAGAAACTGTACATTAAAATCATAATACCATTAAACTTTAAAAAATATATATACGAAAAATTTAAATTTTAATAAAAAATTAAAATAATAATTAAATAACTAAATAAATTCAATTTTATTCTTCCATCAGTCTTTTTTAAAAATTTAATTTATTTCGGTTCGGAACAAAATGCCATCTTTAAACCCTGTATAAGCAGCAATACATCTCCATGGAGAATCCCTCAGAATGGCTTGATCTTATTCATTTTGCCTGCAAAATGCCTGTATCCACACACATTACATCTCACAAAATCCTATTATTAAAGAAAAAACATGTTATAAGCTTTAGTTTAATTATATATTTTTTTTATAATCCCTAATTAAAAATTGCTAAATTGGTTTTTAATTGTCATAGAGCAAAAGAAGACAAAGCAGGTAAGTGTTAATTTAATTTAGTTGAGAAATATTTGACAAATTCTTCTCTAATATTCTATGTATTTATTTTCGTCCTTCCACTTAGATGAAAACAAGAGATTGATTAAATTAACAAAATAAATCTATAATGATATCTTCAATGATAATGACATTATTTTAATGAAAATGATTGACAGCAGTCTCCAATTATGAAAATAATAAAATTTAATCCTATTCATCAATGAATTTTTTGTACTTAATTCGTTAGAAATATTTATCATTATAAATAACTAAATTACTATTTTTTACATAATTAATTATTTTTTTAGAAAAAAAAAACTGAATAAAACAAGCTACTTAAGACAAAACATGAGGTAAGCAACCCAATGTAGTCGCATGCATCAAAAATAATATTTTTATTAAAAATAGTAAATAAATTTGATATTTAAAATTATAAAAAATATTATTAAAATAATATTTTATTAAATCATAATTTATTTAGACTGAAATAAATTTTGAGATTTTTATTTATGAAAAAAAATTGAATAGGATTTATTTTGACTTTATTGAAAATTTCAGAGGTTAATTTAAACTTTTTTTCTATATTTTTTTCACATTATTTTTTATAACTATCGTGCTTTTTCCATTCTGAATGAGACTGAAATTAAAAGAAGAGTATTGGCTTAAAACTCATCAAGCTCTCATTCAGCTGACTAATCCAACATTTTAAGTCTTAATTCAGACATGCGGGATAAGTCCCAACCATGAGCCTAGATCCAATAGAAAGTGATTCAGCCCGGTGATATGATGTAAGGAAAATAATTGGTCCAATCAATTCGCAGCCCTGCCCATATGCGCGCCGAAAAAATTAAATGGTTATCTAGTGTGGAGAGAGACTCTGACACGTCCATACATACAGACTCGAATTTGAGTAACAAAAACAAGTGTGACTATAACAAGAGGCCGTTAAATATCAGATAAAAAATAAATAAATAAAAGATGAAGAATGTCTTTGTAGATATCATAATATCAATTTTTAGTATTTAAGCATAATTTTTCTATAATTTCTTTTACGTATTAATCAGTAATTATTGATGAATCAAAGGGTGTGGATTTGTAATTTGGGTGATTAACCAATGAAATGTGTTTGTGTGGTTCACAGATGTGGCCTGATTTAATAGAAAAGGCCAAAGATGGTGGACTTGATGTTATTGAAACATACGTCTTCTGGAATCTCCATGAGCCTCGCCGAAAACAGGTTTCTATTGCTTTTCAGCAATACACTCCTACGAGCACTTGACGTATCACTCGACTGATAAACCTAGTTTTGAAGATTTTGAAATTTTTTAATATTTGTTTTAAACCTCTCTATATAAAGAATTTGGCTGACTAGCATCAAGTTAAAGGGTTCATGAAAATTAATTATCTAAAGCATTTTTACAATTTTTTTTAAAAAAGTATATTTGTATGGCTTAGTACGATTTCTCTGGCAACCTGGACGTGGTGAAGTTCTTCAATCTGGTACAAGAAGGAGAAGCTGGAATGTATGGCTTTCTACGAATTGGACCATATGCTTGTGCTGAATGGAATTGTGGGTAAATTAACATAATATTTTTTTTGGCAACTAAACAAAAGTAATCAAATAATAATAATGTAATTATTAATTACGTACAATCATGAAATATTGAGTCCTAAAAATCGCTCCTGCTTAATTTTTCTGATGTCAGAGGTTTTCCTGTCTGGCTACACAATATGAAAGGGATTGCATTAAGGACAGACAATCTTGTTTACAAGGTTCCTTTACTTTGGTATCGTCTCTCTTTTTATTATATCAAGAGATTGTCGTAAAATATATTTCAAACTCTTAATTTTTATCACATGCGGAAAGAGATGCAAACTTTCACTGCAAAGATTGTGAACCTGTGCAAAGCTGCCAATCTCTTTGCATCACAAGGGGGACCTATCATATTTGCTCAGGTTTCCAGTCTTTCATTTTCTTTCTTTCTTTCTTTCTTTTCTCATTCATTTTATAAATTTCTTGGAATTTTGTATCCTTGTGTAACAGATAGAGAACGAATATGGAAATATTATGGCACCATATAAAGCAGCAGGGAAATCCTACATTCAATGGTGAGCACAAATGGCTGAATCTCTTAACGTTGGAATCCCCTGGGTTATGTGTCAGCAGAACAACGCTCCAAAACCCATTGTAATTTGTTGCTATTTCATTCGCCATGTCTGGTTTTTTTTTCCCCTACGTACATGCTATCAGTAACTCAAATTTTTTCTGTTGCAGATCAACACATGCAATGGTTACTACTGCGACCAGTTCACTCCAAACAATCCAAGCAGCCCCAAAATGTGGACTGAGAACTGGATTGGATGGTATGTGTTATTGTCTTCATGTTATTTTCATATCAATACCTCCATAGAGTTTATAAGCTAAGCAATGAAATGGGCTTGAAATTCAGGTTCAAAAGTTGGGGTGCTCAAGACCCTCGTAGAACTGCTGAAGATGCAGCATTTGCAGTTGCTCGCTTTTTCCAGTACAATGGGGTCTTTCCAAAATTATTACATGGTTAATCCATACATCTCTGATGACTTTGTCTTTTCTTGGTTTTTTGTGTAAAAGTAATGTTCTTGCTTCCCTTCAATATAGTATCATGGAGGAACTAACTTTGGACGCACATCTGGAGGTCCTTATATAACAACCTCGTATGATTATGATGCCCCACTTGATGAATATGGTAATACAAGAATTGAAATCCAAAGTTTCTGCTGTAATTTCCATCCTGGTTTGTTGTTCATGGAATCCTGAAACTTTCAGGGAATTTGAACCAGCCCAAGTGGGGACATCTGAAGCAACTCCATGCAGCAATTAAATCAGGGGAGAAAATTCTCACTAGTGGTAATTCTTCAGTCACACAGTTCCCCAACAATGTTAATGTAAGTTAAAAGATTCAAAAAGTATTTCAGTTTGATAATGGCGAAAGATTCTGACTGCAAACATTGACTTGAAACAAGATGGCCAGTACTTTGTTCCTGCTTGGTCTGTAAGCATTCTTCAAAACTGCAGCAAATAGATTTTCAACACTGCAAAGGTAAAAGTAAAAAAGTTAAATCAATTAAACTCTATCATTAGATGAATTCTGAGATGCTAATGCATCCTTTACAGGTTAATACACAAACCTCTCTAATGATAAAGAAACCAAGCAGTGGTAATGGTACAAAAAATCCATTGTCTTGGTCATGGGCAGCAGAGCCCATGGATGATACCCTTAAAGGAAAGGGTACGTTCAAAACGACAAGGCTTCTTGAACAGAAGGAAACTACTTTTGATGCTAGTGACTACTTATGGTACATGACTACGTAAGTTTATACTAACAAATGAAATTTTATATAAGACATCTTGTTTTTGAAGCTAATGGAATTGGTTTTCTTCATCAATGGTGATAATTCAGTGTTAATCTAAATGGAACGTCCTGGAATAATGCAAATCTGAGTGTGAATACATCAGGCCATGTACTCCACGCATTTGTGAATGGAAAGCTAATTGGTATACTCAATTTTCCAGGATCGATTTCCTTCTGTAGCGAGTGTGATTTCATGCATTCTGAGATTACTGTCCTCTGATTAGTATTCTAATTGAATGACAGGTTCCAAGTGGGGCACTGGAGGGCATTACAATTTTCTGTTCAATAAAGCTGCCACATTCAATTCTGGGAGTAACATTATCTCTTTACTCAGTGCCACTGTTGGATTAAAGGCGAGTTTTTTTCTTTTCATTTTAATATTTGCCTAATCATTAGACAGGAAAAAAGCAAAGGAAGATTTTAGAACATAGAAGCAAAGCTAACTTTCTAAGAATATGGGCCATATGTTTCTTTTTCCAAGTAATAGTGTTTTTATCTGGGCAGAACTATGGTTCATTTTTTGATTTGCAACCAACTGGGATCAATGGTCCTGTTAAGTTGCTCGGAAGTGGAAGTGACGTTATGAATTTGTCATCAAACAGTTGGTCTTACAAGGTAAAAATTCTTGGAAAATTGGAAAAATTTTGGAAACATTGTTTCAGCATAGCATATAAGCTTAAAATAACTAGTTGTCCATTTGACTTCATTTCTGGAAGAAGGGTTGGATTGAATAGTGAAGCCCACAAATTTCACCATGGTGATGTTTCAGCTACCAAGTGGCCGTCAAATAATCTCCCAAGTGGGCAACCATTTACATGGTACAAGGTATTTTCGGAAACTTTAATGATCTCTCGAACAGCAAGTTAGAGAATTCTATCAAACTAGATGGAAACTTGTCACACTGAAGGATTTGAATACGTTGTAGACCAGCTTCCAGACTCCTCCAGGAACAGACCCTGTAGTGGTGGACTTGCAAGGCATGGCCTGGGTGAATGGGAACAGTCTCGGTCGTTTCTGGCCATCTTATCTAGCTGCTAACGCCAAATGCAGCGACACTTGTGATTACCGTGGAGCATATGCTGCAAAGAAATGCGTGCAAAATTGTGGAAATCCAACTCAAAGATGGTAATTGGATCACGAGATTGTTGCAGCAGGAATCTTATCCAATATAACACATCGTTTCTACGTTCAGGTACCATATTCCAAGATCATTACTGAACAAGAACAACACATTGGTTTTGTTCGAAGAATTTGGTGGGAACCCTTCACAAGTTGGGATCCAAACGGTCACCGTGGGGACTGCCTGTGGCAATGCATACGACGGGAATTCATTGGAATTGTCATGCCAAGGAGGGCAGAAAATATCGGCAATTCAGTTTGCAAGCTTTGGAAACCCCACTGGATCTTGCGGGTCGTATCAGAAAGGTCCTTGTGATTCTGCTGATTCCTTATCTGCAGCGCAGAAGGTAGTGAGCGAAACCTGCCAAGGCCTTGCGTTTTCTTTAACTAGTTGTATTAGTAAAGTTATGATGTTTGGATTTGCAGGCTTGTGTTGGAAAAATGAGTTGTTCTTTGAATGTCTCACAAGGAAGTTTTGGATCAAGCAGCTGCGGCAGCACAAACAGGCTTGCAGTGCAGGCTACTTGCTAAGGGAAGATGCTCTGTTGGATTTTACGAGCCTCAGGAAATCAAAATCCGCCCTTTTTTTGGTCATAAAGACTTGAATTAACCAACAGCATCGCTAGTGAGTTGTGATTCTTTTGATGATGACGATGATGATAGCAATTTTATAAGACGTGAGCATGTCAGTAATCTCCTTATAGATTAGTTTTGTAGGCAATAGTCTAGATTTAGGAATTAATTTGTCATTGATTACTCGTAAATAAATAGTAATAGAGTTTATGCATGGGTTTCCTTATGTATATACATATAAATTAATTTATTTTATATATGTTTATAATAATGTCTAATTTATTACAGATATTATAAATTAAATAAATAGAATTTGCATAGTTTATATAATTATTAAAATGTTAAAATATATATTAATTTTTTTAAATATATTTTACGTTCTTTATTAAATTAAAATTTATAGAATCAAATATGGTATAGGTATATTTGTAGAACCAAAGAGTAAAAGTAAGATGATGTTATGGTTCAATGGGGGGTACAATAAGTGCAGTGCTGAAACGGAAGAGGAGTGTTTTTATTAAGAGTAATTTTTGAAATTTTTTTTAAAAAATGTGACAGCAATTTAATAATTTAGGTATCGGTTATGGGTCATGAATGCTTTTCTTTTATTTTATTTCATCAGTAACATTTGTGTGAAAGGCCGCTATGTGCATCTTGTTGTCTAGAGCTGCTACACCAGCCCGTTGATGGAATGAATGACAGGTATCAACTGTGTGATCAACTTGAAACTCTCCATCTGTTTCGCGATTTTAGTACCATTCAACAGTTATGGAGGCTGCTACATTTGGAGCAGATATACCATAAAACTTTTTTTGACTTCAAACAGTGGTGGTTGGAAGTCTCTCATCTGTTTTTAGGCGAGGATTAATTATGTTCAATCTTGCATGTTACAGTATCTGGTGCAACAAGAACAAGGATGTAGGGGTGTTTTTAATGTCCACAGCGTCGCTTTGGCAATCCCCTAATGTTCATAGATAGAGTTCATTTCCTTGGGTCTGGCAGCAAGGCAGGTTCCAGGAGTTGTTCAGGTCGTCATGTGTCTCATTGGCACCCTCCAACGCGTGGGGTTATTGAGATGAATAGCGACACGAACTTGGGTTTTTGAGGGTAAGGCGGGTTCATGTTGTTTTTCGAAATGATGGTGGTGAGCTTATGGCTTGTGCATCATCATGTGTAATTGGAGACTAGAGTCGAGATGTGTCTGAAGCCTTTGGGCTGGAAAACGGCCTTTGTGTAGCTCAATTTTATGCTTCTCCATGTTGGTGGTTGAATCAGATTGTAAAAGTGTGATCGACGAGCTCCAAGATGGTTTCCCTCTTCCTAATAGCCTGAGCGTTACACTTTCCGAAATGTTACAGTTATACCCAGTCTCCCAGGGAGAGCAACGTAGCTGCTCATTGCTAGCAAAGTTTTGTATGTTGTGTCTGATTATGTTTGTGTTCAGGAGAATCCTGGCATTATATCCTCCGCTCTGCTATTTGATGCTTCCTATCACTCTGATTAATCATGGCATCACGTGTTCCTTTTGTTGACGATCATCTCATGTACAAGAATATTAAATGTTTTTTTTAAAAAAAAAACAGAAGAATTTGAAGGAAAAGAATGCAGAAACATACAGAAGAGAAGCCAGTAAAGAAAAATATAAGATATAAAAATGGAAATGACAAAGCTTATTGTAACTGGGGACAAGAGATTTAGAGTTGTAGTAGTTAAATGCATAAATTCTTGGTTGCAGTTGAATAAAGAGAATTAAACTTTCAAGGCTCACTAGCTTCAGTGCTGGCACCCGCTTCTGCAAGATTTACAAAAAGATAAACCAAAATTGAAGGATGCACCCGCAAAATTGAGGGTATTAGATGAGACTAGTACCTTTTCTTCAAAACCTCATACGCGGTTTGGTTGACAAGAAATTCATCACGTCGGAAATTTCTTCAGATTTTTAATGTGCAGAATCAATTTCTTCACAATATTACAGAATCCATGAATATCTAAACACTAGAGAGGCTCGAAAACCATATCGAATACATTTCTGCTAATATAAAATGGGGTAATAATACAACAAAAGAAAAAAAGAAAAAAATTATACAAACTCATTAATTGTGCTTTATTTACCCAAGGCTTTATAGGAGCGCCATATGAAATGTATTGCACAAGTGTATAGCATACAGAGGAAGATGCGTATGCAAACAATCAACCATCAGAGGTTCTCGTATACTTTATGCATTGAAAGGCATGCGTCAAAATTTATACGTACAATTAACTTTACTACTTGCAAAAATGCTGTGTTCTCTCAGCTCTCCTTCTCAGAGTTGAGATTTTATACCTATCTCTACACCGAAGCTCTTTCGTACTTTTCCTTTTCCACTAAACAATGTACACCGGTTGACCTTTCTTTTCGCTTCTTTTTTTCTTTTCTTTCATTGTTTTTTTCCCTTCTCTGTCTAAACTAAATGTGTATTCATAGCCATTTCACTTCATATTTCGTGGATTAGAAACACCAACACAACAGTCGCTTAAATTCCTTTATGTGCTTGTGCGTCCTTTCCTCTCCCCCACCCCTCCCCCCCACCAAAAAAAAAAAAAAAAACACCACCACCGCCACCTCCCCAACAACCCTACACCCCCACCCCAAACTCCTTTTTCTCTTATTTTCCCCAAGCCATCCTGATGATAGCAGACTGGAGAGTACAAATTGAAGCAAGCCACCACGCCGAACGGTTCGACCTGCACTGTCCTAAACACTGCTTCTCTTAACTAACAAAATCACTGTTTATTCTCTAACGGTCTTCTTTTTCTTTAGAGGCTCCCTTGGATACAGAACTATTGCTAGTAATGCAGAAAATGCAAGGCCAACTACCCCACTGAAAGGTTGGAATGAGTGAGTACCAGTTATCCAGAGAGGATAGTTGGGTTTATAGGTAAAAAATCCACCTGTTTGCAAAATAAAACTTGAAGCCGTGATCCCTGCATGTAAACCAATTGGAATGGAAAGGCTGCCTTCACTTCTTTGACGCAATCCAGCCAGAGCCAAAGAGAGAAGCCAAAGCCCTGGTATTGCCAAGGGAGACCTGAAATCAATTGGAAGAAACAAATATGACATAGCGGCTGATAATTAATAATAATCATAGAATGAAACTTTTTAATCTATCATAAGCATGAACCAAATTTGCCCATGCATTTAATTGTCATCCCTACATTTACTGTAGTTCTTCATGACCAAAAATGCAGAATGATTTTTGTTTAAACAAATATCCAAATAGTTACTAGTACCCAAAATGATGTTAAGAAAATGGGAACCAAAATTGAAGAGGAATGAAGAATATATGCCTCTAAATATGCCAAAAGGGAAAGATATGAAAAAGGAAGGTGCTATATGATGTTACAACATAGTAAATGACGAAGATACCTCTGGACAAGAGAAAATGCAAGTCCTGAAATGATGATCCCTTGATGATAACCAAGATCAGTGGCAATTTCTTCAGGCAACCAAGATCTGAAAAGCAGTTCTTCAACAAGCACAAGACCGGTTGCTGTAATAATTCCTCGACCAGCCAGCATAATTACTTGCCCACATACTTTGAGACATGCAATGGCATCTGAAGATGTAGGAAGACTTGCAGGCCGTGAGAAACTTGCACAGCCCAATAAAACATTTACAGACTGTATTGATAAAACCAGCATGATTCCTCCAATCAATCCCATGAAAAAAAATTTTATCTGCAACAAGTGAGCTCAGAAAATCAGCAGTATAACCTACTGTCTAATCTACAGGGACCACAAAAATATTCATCCAGTTTCAAAACTAAACTCCATTAAGGAGAAAGAAGAAGAGAACTGTGAACTGAAAGTTCCCCCTTTTGCAGCTAAGAATTTGCAACTTGCCATAGTAGGAAAAAGATAATTGCCATTGAAAATGAGTAATAAACTTGCTTCTTCATTCACAAAATGTAAGTAACTGCTACTCTTATCATTGGCCAGGCAAGTGCAGAACTTGCTGAGACATTAAGCAAATTACCAAATTTTCAACTTTAAGCTCGTCTAAAAACACAAGAATCTGACGAATAGTTTACAACCATACCTTGTGTGGTTTCATAAAATCCAAACCATATTCCTCAAGTGGATCTTCGTACCCACGAATTCTTCTGCCCCATAGCATAACAAGTATCATAACAGCTGTATAAAGTCCAATAATGCTAACAAGGTAAGCAAATCTGGAGGGGTTGCTTGTCGTCCAGCTCCGCACAAGTGTTGGAAGCAACGGTACAAGGATCGGTGACCATAGAACAAGCACCATCCCAACAAACCCAAAAATCCTACGGGAAAAATAATGATTGAAGAGAATCAGTAAAAAAAATATTCCAAATACTAATGGACTGATACAGCAAAAAGCAACATATATCAAATAGGTAAACCATAGGCAATAAATATGCTTTTTATCCACTAGAAAGAACAGAAAGGGATGTTGACAATATCTGCAGCTTCCTTCTAAGACTTCCTTCTCACACTAAAAGAAAGACCCAAGCAAATAAAGACAACATTGTTTCAAATCTGGACCTGCCAGTTCAACAAGGAAACCTTTGAATTAGGCTAATGTCTGGTCCAGGTTACCTTAACAACAGAGATTTGTGGAATCCAGCCAAAACATGATGACCAGGCAGCAGCGGCGGATGCACAAATTTAACTTGGGGGGCCAGTTCAAATAAATGATCAAACAAAATAAAATGCATAGAAATAAATACATGATTCTTATCCATTTTACGTTGGTTGAAATATATTCATAATAACTTCATTATCAATATATATAAGTATATCTTTCAATGCAAGTAGACGATAAATAATTTAATAGCTCATACTTTTTATAATATTTATTGTAGAAAAAGTTCTTTCTCCTTTAGTTATGACATGCAAATCCATAAAAAAAATACTATTGAAATAACATAATAATTTAATTTATTGTTTACTATTAAAATTAAATTTCCCTAAATTTAAACATTCTAACCCATTACCCATAAAAACAACATTTTTTTTTAATTTTATTTTTCCTAAATTTGAATAGTCTAATCTATTAGACATAAAAACACTTATTCATATTTAAAATTTTTTAAATTTAAATTCTGTTACCTATTAGATATTAAAGTTATATTTTATTTTTGTAATTTTATATAGTCCATGAAACCCATTAAATCATCTAACATTACTCATAAAACACTTTTATTTTCAAAAATTTAAAATTTATTTCTCTAAGTTTAGGAAGCTAAAATATAATATTCAATCACATAAATAGATTAGCAACTAAGTCAAATAAAAAAAATATAAACAAAAAATTATCATTTCTTAATAATAAAACAATGTATAAAATTAAATTAAATAATAAGTAAATAATTTAAGAAAAAGTTTATGACTTGAAGTTGAAATATTGAAGATAATAAATAATTTTTTTTATTGAAAAAGAATAGAAAATGGAGAGGACTAAATAGTATAATATGCATAGTTAAAATTACATGAACTAAAAAGTGTAAGTATTAAAGGCTACTAAAGATTTATTTGATAAAATGTCTAAGGAATTTGATTTTATAAAATACAAAATATTTTAATTTAGTAATTTTGAAATAAGGACTAATTAATAAATTTCTCAAACATACAGGGGCTTAATGGTAATTTTTTCGATTTTATGTAAAACTACCTAAATATCCCTAAAAAATTTAAAATTTTTATGGGGACCCATGGCCCTCCTTGGCCACCACCTGGCTCCGCTAGTGCCAGCCACGGTAACACATAGCAATAGAAATGCCAATAGGTAGAGTACCTACAAAAATCACCCTAACAAGACTGATTATCATTAGAATACCCAAAATCATCCCAAACCATTAACCATATTAAAATCTATCCTAAACCCAATTATCATTACCCATATATAAACTAAAACCCATTGTTAGCAAACCACTACTTCAATAGATTCATCACTGATGCAACAGTGGATAGTTATTTAGTAGTTGACTGTGACATAGATCATGAGTTTATGCGTAATAATGGGTAGTGACAAAGACCATGTTCTGTTTAGGTATTTAGTTATTTCCATATTTTGTTTAGTTATTTCCAAATTCTAATTTGTAGGAGGTTAGCCTCCATTATGCTATTTTAAGTTTCTATTTTTAAGGAGGTAGTTAAAACTCCAACTTGCATTTAAGTTGATAGCAGATTGATAAACATCAGCTAAAAAATTTTCAAAAGTTTTTTAGTACTCAACTCAAGAGATCCAGATACTCTAATGAATTTGATTAAATTTTTACCATTCTTATCCTTCCCTTCCACCTGATTCCTTAACCCACAGACCCATAATTAGATCAATTTTGCAGGACCGTAACACCGATATAACTTTATAAGTTTTTAATAATCCATATGAAAATATATTTTTACCAAAAAGTATATTTTAAAACTTTAATAATCATATAAATATTTAAAAATCTATTAATGTGCATTTTATGCTTAATTAGTGATTTGCATGAATAAGTTAATGTATACAGTAACCAACAACTAAAACCAAAATCGGACAACAACATATTTTCTAAATATGAACAAGTCTTAAAAAGTTCAAAAGCCCAATCTACTGCTATCCATATGTGGCAACGCTCGACAAGACAAAATTTTGTTGACGTTCTAAATGCAATGGTGATGTCCAACTTCTCCAAAGAGAAACTCTAAACAAATACAAGTTCATTATCAGTGACTTGAATACAAAAATTTGGGGAATAATTGTATCCTAAAAATTTAAGGGTAAAATAGACAAGTTAATTAAATATTAAAAGGACATTTTTGGTTTACAAGCAAATGCACTAAAATTAATTTATAAAATAAAATATTTATTAATTTATTTTATATTAATTTAATTTTAGCATATTAATATTCATAACATAAATTTAATATTTTATTGACAAGAATTCAAAAGGAACAGTACATCTGTTTGACTCTGATTGAATTTTATATTTTCAACCTTCTGTCTTCGCTAGTTCTAAGACTGAGCCGGATTTAAAAAAGTTGAGGAGAATTGATGCTCTCTTTGTCCTCCGAGTCCTTCCCCCCTCCTTCCTCCCCCTCTCCCCATTTCACATGTTCAATTTTGATGAACCATTCTAGTTTCATTTTGTGAATGTTGATATGACTAGCATCATTTCAAGACCTTACGTCAGTCGTTTACAGGTCCAAGAACCTAAGGCTTGAACCTTACGCATGATTCAAACCATTTAGTTGATCTGGGCATGACAATGACTCAGACTTCTGCTCAAGTTCAACTCCATTTGAGACATAACTTGGTGATCAAGCATAATTTAGCCATATTTTTATTATATTTATTATTACTTATTTACACAATTTTTAGCTTAATTTATGGTTTTTACTTTATTTTTACAGAAAAGAAAGAAATTGGAAAACTGAAGAAAAAGTGCAGAAAATGACAGAAAAGTGATTGGGTCAGTGATTTGCCCAAATCACTGCCCAAATCAAGCAGAAACAGAAAGCTGAAAACTGGACTGATTCACAGGAAGCGATCGGGGCAGCGATCTGGCCAAATCACCGCCCCGATCACACTGACAGCAGGAATTGACAGCAGAAGCGGGAAAAGAGCAGAAAATCCAAATTCAAAGAAAAGAAGTTCAAATCCACTTCAAACACCATAAGATCAGTCCCAAGAGCCACGCCTTCACTTAGAGAGTTCCATTCTCAATCAAATACAAAATCCAAAGAGGAATCAAAGACTACAAAGAAGACCAAATCAAATTGAGATTTCAAAACCCTAATCAAATTGGAATTGGATTCTCCAGCTATATAAGGGCAGCATCCAAACCAGCAAAGGGGCATCTCATCTTCAGCAATTCTGCAGAAAATACAGCAGTTTCTTCTTCTTTTCTTTCTTCTTCCTTTTGTGATTTTGTCCACCATGAGTGGCTAAATCCAGTCTTTTCTAGTTGAAGTTGGTGAATTTCAGATTTGTGATGAATTGGGAGATTTAAATCTCCATTATTAAACTCTTATTTACCTTCAATATTTATGCAACTTGATCTTTCTATAATTATTACTTTGCTTTTAGAATCAATTAAGGCCTGTTGCTTTTAAATTGCTTGAGTAATATATTGTTTGAATAATTTAGGTCCGTAATTGCTTAGATTATTTAAACACAAATATAATCGGTTGCATAATCTAAACTTGACCACGCGGTTGGCAAGGTTAGAGTTGGGTTCCTCTAAGTCCTAATGCAGTTAACAGTTGTTCGATGCTAAAAGCCCCAAGGACGTTCCTTGGCAACTTGTTAACTAGAGTTTGAGTAGCGAACGTTTCCTAATCAAACTAAAACTAAGGAGGAATTTGGATTGTGAGAAGCGTCTTCCACGTCCTAAACTAACTTATTGAAATAGATAAGAGTATTAAAAAGATCAATGATCAATTCTAAACAAGCTGAAATAGATCCATGCTTCAACTAGAATCCTTCTCCCATTGAAATTCTCATCTTTTTAAATTATTGCTTTCTCTTGCTATTTAATATTAACTCATCAAATCAAACCCCCCTCTTTTAATTACTTGTTATTTACTTGTCCAAGTCATTAATAGGAAAATTCGTAGTGTCAAATCCCTGTGGTTCGACCCTATTGCCACTATCTGCAAATTTATTTTGTTGGTTGATAATAGGTTTATTTTTGACGGCTTCGACAACCGCTTATCACTTGGCCATTGTAATTCTCATCCAAAGGTGAGAGAGAGAGAAGTAATACAAAGCAAACTCTCCACTTCAGAAGGATATTTCTAATAGGATTGAACTTCCCACTCCTAATGAGATTTTACATCACATTCTTAATAGTTCTCAAAGTCCCTAAAAGCGGCATATTTAAGGAGTTGATGTCTCCATAATCAAGTATGTTTTTATTCTAAGATTTCTAGTTGTTTTCCATATTATTTACCACCTTTATAACTAATTTGAGTATCAGAGTGGCTGTCCAACTTTCCTTCTTGTTTCTTGGTTTGCAAATCCAACCCACATCTAGGGCCCACAACAGCATCAAATGCAATTATAGGATAAAAATATATGTAAAAAAATTAAAAGTCATAAATAATATGAAAGGTCATTATCATTTATTTATTATTTCAATATGATATTTGCTAGGAAAGTATACAAAAAATAAAAAAAAATAAAAAAAGAAATTCAATTCTATTTGACCACTTGTCATGTTTGGAAACTTCAAAATTGTTAGACTTCAATTCTTTTATCAAAAAAAAAAAAAGTACTCCTGCCAAAAGTGATATAATTTTGCAATAATTAAATTCATCTAATGAAGTCTCTTATTGAACATCCAAAATAGCGCTCCTTAAATTATATTTGTTTCTTTGTAAAAACGAGTGACAAGAACAAGCATCTAAATTTTATTTTTCACTTATTCCAAACTATAGGATACAAAATCATTTTAATGTTTATTCCAAACACAATTTATTACAAGATCATTTGAACTGAATTCTAGCAAAAGAATCATTTCAAATAGGATAGAAGTCCACCTGGCATGTCAAATTAATACGATCACAAACAGAAATACACCAAATTATGGATATGTTGGTTTATGAATTTGTTCAAGTCAAAAGTAAGCTAAGAACTAGAGAAATACGGAAAAATAATGGGATAGCTAGCTAAAAAATGAATCTTGAAATTCCAAAGACTATCACTAAAATTTCGCCAACTAATTACTCTTCGAGATACAGATGTATTTTGCCAAAGATTTCAGTATAATGTTTACTTCCTAATATTCAACATAGTTTTGCTTAAATTATTAAACTAGCCATAGTAGAGACAAATGGCAGGATTAGGGAGAATCAAATAACTGCAAGAGAAAGAAGACGAGGAAAGCTTGCAGGGAAGAACATTCAAGGGCTTAGATTACCTCTGATACAAGGGACGTTCAGCCATACGTAGAAACGAGATAAGCTTGTCAGTCAAACTTGTAGCACCACGTAAGCCACCCCAAAGCAAAGCAGCTTTACCAACCAGCCTCAACAAGCCACCCTTTTGTCCCAAGTCAGCTAGCATTGCGACCAGCCTAATGATATGGGCATACACATATTAATTTTATTAATACTGAATATGCCAGTTAAGTATGAAAAAAAATTTATGGTATAGTTAAAGACCTATCTTGATCCACTTCACCATCTTCGTTCGTAGGAACTACTGGAGCAGCAACTGACATGGCTTTCTCAGCAAGGCTTGCAACTACATTGTTCTGCATTTTTTCAGAAATTGATTCACCAACCTTGTCGACTGCTTTCACATCATCTACTTTCTCATTCAAGGACTTCAAAGAACTTTCTTCAGTTTCCTTGCCGTGGTATTGACTCTTCATAGTTACATATACCAATATGGATCAAAAAAGAAAACCAGAGAAAGAAAAGGAGAAACAATTAATCAACAAGCATGAATACGGAAAGTGCTAAAAAGAGGTACATTTTAGTGAAAAAGCCATTTCTGTACCCAAAGTAACATTCAGAAGGAGAACTATGTATTCGTTATATCCATATGACAGACAATATGAAGCACTCCTTGATATGACTCAATAATCTCTCTCCCTTTTCACCCCCAACCAAAAGGTCATTTCTAACAGTTTTTTTGGCGTTTGAACTGAGCTCAAGGCCTCCATGGGGTAATGGGTATTAACACCAACCTGTTATTTAATTGGGTTGGTCAACGTGTAGATGTGTGCAAGCAGAGACACATAAATTTGGAAGTAAATTGCTAATATTGTTTTATACTCGAGGTCACATATGATATATCAGAAAGGTCATACTTCTACTTCTTTTGACAGATGCAAATCAGAATGTGCATGTAGTTAAATTACTGCAATGTACAAACACAAAACTTTCAAAACCTTAGTAAAGATTTACACACAAGGGCATGCCATATGTATGCATGTGGTAGCCTATCCCTATCAAATCTTATCAGTCTTTTAGGGGTGTTTATCATATCCACACATACAAGCTTGTTGCATGGCCATTTCAGGCATTCTATTGCTAAATTTCAATACAAGCACAACAGAAAAAAAATCAAATTAAAAATAAAAAAGAGGAACAATATATCAAAGAAATTAAGATTTGATGTTTGATAAGTAATGAAATCAACGATACTCATCCACTTTGTTGCCAACATTATATTTGATTGTAATCCAAAAAAATGGAGTGCAATATTCTTAGAAAAGAAATCCTAAACTTGTATGCTAATGAAGAACAACCCACAGGCAAATTTAGAATGGCGGAGTATGTAATTTAGATAAATGAACATATACATTTCAAGGAAAAGAATTAATATCCTCTTGCATGAACCTCTATTTCTCACAATTATAATCACCAAGAGACGGATTCAAAAAGCCTCCAGAACAGAAACAAAGCATCAAAATAGATTATTACCTGTTGCTGTACCAGTAAAGCAGATGCTCCAAGGGCAGCTGTAACAGCCCCAACCATGACACTATCGTTTTTCCTATTTTTCAATTCAGCTTCTTTCCCCTCTCTACCCCTTGTACCCTTCATACTAATATTTTGATCCATTCTGGTAATAGGCTTCTGATCATCCTCCCTCATGCTAGGCTTATCTAGACTTTCTTCCCTGGATATCTTTGTTTGGCCATTCAATGTCAGGTCATTATCAGGCCTGGTACCTACATTGAAATATTTTCTCAAACCAGCTAAGCTAGAGCCTATAACAACACCAACTGGCAAAATTCTTCTCAGATAACTCGTGCTCAGAACAGCTGAAGAAATGGCCCTTACTATATGCTCTCCTTGAAGAGTACCAAATTTTTCAGAAGCACCATCAATACTTAAGTCTTTGCCTTGCAAGTACAAACTGCCTTCGTGTCCAATGGCCAAAGATACTGCATTCGCCACTTGCTCAAGATCACTAGTGAGTGTGGGTTCCATTTCTTTCATGGTGTCTGCACTCAGCTTGCGATCAATTTCAATCCTTAAAGCATCCACTATAATAAGTTTCACCAACTGCATCACCTCTTCTAATCTATTTTCAACATTTTCATTAGAACTGTTCACAATGCTATATTCTCCAACAGTTTCCTGTTGTTTTTCGGCATCTAATAGTATGTATGATGGTTCAATAATGTTGTCTGTATCATTCACATTTACAGGTGAATGAACCCGATCTTTTCTGTCAACAACACTGTGAGCTTTAACATCATGTCTAGATTCTCCAATATTTCCAGGTTGCTCCAGGAGTTTCCACTGACCTTCTTCTGGGAAATAGTCAAGCAACAGAGCAGTAGTCATATCTAAATCAAGTGGTTTATCATTTGGCATCTTTGAGAGAAGATACTTGCGGAAGTACTCATTTTGTATATATTCCCCATATGGATTTCCTGTTATGTATAATGGAATGCTATTTACTTGTCTATCAGCGTAATCAGCCAAAAAATTGCCACCAACTAATTGATTCTTCTTTATTCCTTTCTTATATTTATGGTTACTGGAAGTAACCCCCCAGTAACCATCAGTAACATTCTCACCATAAATAACAGAATTCCCAGTGAGTTTTTCCTCTATCCTTCCTGCACTCACAACATTCTGCGGGTTGATGCCAGTTGCTTTCTTCTTACATGGAGCAGAATCCTGTGAAATACCAGGCTGCATGGTTAAGTCGTTCTTGCCATTTATTTTTACAATGTTATCACCAGTGGCATTCTCTTTCCTGGACCTAGAATCATCTGTCTCACCTTCAACCTCATCTCTATCCTGGTTTTGGTTCTCGTCATCTTTTTCCTCTTCCAACTGAGAAATCATGTCTTCTATGACACCAAAAACACTGTTAACCGCCACTTGGGTGGAATCATCCATCCCTGTCAAGGCATCTAAAGCCTGAACAACATTGAATGCAGGGGAATTAGAATCAGACATAATTGGTTTATTTTGATCAGAAACAGGCTGCACTGCTATGTTGTCCCTCTTCTGAGTATCATTGCTGTCATTTTCCATTGGTAGGGAGTTAGGAGACAACACCGCAGGTGAAGGTGCTTCTTCAACCATGTTTCCCGATGCCATCTTACTTAGGTCTGTTGAAGAATTTGGGGTTTTCTCTTCATTTTTCTGGGTATGCATCTCCCTTTTCATTTCTAGTTGAGGTGTTCCACCATTCTCATCCACCTTGAGCTCATCAACAATTGCTTCCTCAGTGCCAGCAGCATTTTCAGGGCGGCTAGTAACACTTTGCTTGGTGCTGGTATCCAATCCCTTTTCACTGCTGTTAGAATATGAAATAGTTTTTTCTTTGACAAGATCGTCACTTTCATGATTATTTCCTGACTCATTTTTATCCTTAACATAATCACAAGTATCACCTAGCTGAATGTTCACTGTTTGAGGCTGCCCAAAATCACTGAAGTTATGCAAATTATCTGAAGAGCGATGTCCTAATTCCAGCCCGGTAACAGACTTGTATGACCCAGGTTGATTGTTATCAGAGACATCTGCCAAGTCATCAGGCTTTTTGATCTCCTCTGAGGAATGAGGATCATTAGATGTAGGTTCATCATTTAATGTTCCTCCTGCCTTTTCCTGGATCTTTGACTTAATCCCAGATGACACAGCAGGAACTTTACCAAGGAGTCCATCAAGTTTTAAGTTTGCATTTTGAGCATGCAAAATTCCTGTTACAGAACTTGTAAGCTTTCCACGAACATCTTCTGGCACAGCATCTTGCAAAGCTTTCATGAGTGTCTCTCCTTGACCCACAGCACTCAAGACCTGCAGATAGGTCCCAGATGAGTCTCACAGGTTCCTTAAACCACAAAATTGCAAGCCTAAAACAACTGATAGAAGCAGTAAACCAAAACAAGTGCTCTTAATAACATTTGGCAAGAAGCACAAGAAGAGGAAGAAGGTATATATTTTCCATCTCTCCATAATGCCAACGTTACCTACAATAAAGATATTATTGACATTTCTAGCAAGAATGAAAAATTAAAATCCCCATCCAATTTGCAGCAAATGGCAGTGACAATAAAGCCCAATCAAACTTCAGTCTACACTAATACATCATAAGAATAAAACACAAAAGTCAGCTTCTACAATAACATACTTATTTTTATACTTATTTTGAAAGACAGACGGATAAATAAAGCTGATCAAAGTTACTGCTTTTACCTTCTTCTTTTCTTCTTCTTCCAGAATGCCAGGCATAGTAACATCAAGCATATTCATTACCACCTGTGCTGTTTGTAGCACTTGACCACTTCCAGTATCTACGGTGTCAGCTACCTCCTCTTTGACCAATTCTACATCAACTGAGCTGGTCTGCTGAAATGCACCATTTTCCACTTCTTGCAATCTCTCTTTAATTTCAAAGTTTCTATATGCATCTTGTCTGGATCTTGATTGGACAGTAGTAATACTATCTTTAATCCTCTCTTTCAGGGGACCTATGGTGTACCTATTAGCATCACTTGCAGCAACATCTAAAAATTTCTCAAGTTTGATACCTTTGTTTGATGTCCTGCCTCCCACAAGAGTTAAACTTGTTATTGGGTTGAAGTTAACATCTACATCTTTTAAAAGAGGATGGCGACCCTTCAATAGCCCAAGCTCTACTGCCGATAGCCACTACAAGCACAACATGCATAGTAGTCAGAAGTCAAATTCTTCAACCAAAGGAAGAGGAAGGATGAAGGAAATGATTTCAGTGTTCCTTTATTGATCATGCAAATCAGACACCATAAGGATACTTTTTAGGTCAAATCATTGTTAAGTTTTAGAAAAAGGAAAAAAATAAAAAGAGAGAAGATAAATGAAAAGAAACAGAGGAACAGAGGAAAGAACACAAAGGTTACATCTTTCATTCACTTCACTTACTTCACAATACATAAGCTTTCATATTTATGACAAAAGCTACAAAAAAATAGTTCCAAACTCACTCCTAAATTATGTCTTGGTGATTCCATAAATTAAAGAGATCTGTCTTCTATTACCTCTTGAATTGTAGGGACAACACATTCTCTTAGTAATTATGAATCAAGGAAAATCACATCAATTCAAACAGATATGACTAGCACAACCAGCATTTCAGGGGGGAAAATAAAGCACATCCATGTTGAAAATTAAGAATATAACAATTAACAGTTCAGAGCAACATAAAGAAAATCTATAGCAAGCTATAGATTTTCTAAAATCAGTAAAGAAATTTGATGTTATGAAGTCCTCAACATGAGTCCTCATAATACATGAGCTTATCATATGATAAATGTGCATTAATTCAAAGCATCCAGAATTGACAACTCCAGAAAGATCAACTTCATGGCAAGAACCTCCAAACTCAGGTCAGCAGATAAGGAATTTCCAGACTCTACAAATGAATATTCTAGGATAAAAAAGAAAAGGACAAATTCGTCACCTCAATAGTAAGATTCTGGCACCAAGATACAGCAGCTCTACCCTTCCCAACAATATCAGATGGCAAACAAGAACATAAAAGGAGACTTGTAAATGGATTTTCTGCAATCAAACTGCGCGGAGTGGAAAATAATGGCACTGTCCCATCATCATTCTGAAATTTTTACAGAATCAGAAAATGATTAGAAGGCTGATCATGAACTAAAAGACAAACTGTATACAGAATTCAAAGCTTAATGTATCAGAAGTAAAAAACATGCACCTGAATAAAGAGAACAGGAATATTCACATTTCCAACAACATCCCGTGTGCTAGATTTTGAATAGAACTCTTCAATTTTCTCAAAACCATAAGATACCATAGATATGGCTTTTTCGAAATCACGAACAGATTTTGCCATTAAAGCCTTCTCCACATGAAACCCTTTTGCTTTCCCTTGAAACAATTCCTATAAAATTCTCAAGTATAAATCTAATTACCACCATAAAGAGAGTAAAGAGAAATACATACAAAATGACTGACATGAATTGATACATACGATATAATGCATTACATTGCTGCAAAGTTGGAAAGCATTCTCTTCCAACAAACAATGATATAAAAAAATACTTGCATTCTAAAATGGTGAAGGTTCAGAGAAACCATTAACCTTATTAGATCGCAGGATATCTTTAAGTCCACCAGTGAGTTTTTTATCCAAAGCATCGTGATAAGGAGAGCACGTTGTGGCCTCCTCTAAGTCAAAAGGATTATTAATGCATGTGGCAGCCATAAGAGGTGTCATCTCTCCAACT
Organism: Manihot esculenta; assembly: GCF_001659605.2. Taxonomy (NCBI): domain Eukaryota; kingdom Viridiplantae; phylum Streptophyta; class Magnoliopsida; order Malpighiales; family Euphorbiaceae; genus Manihot; species Manihot esculenta. The sequence continues at coordinate 29,889,735 of NC_035176.2, read as the reverse complement.
TCTGCCAGATATTTAGTCAACATGTTGGCACCATATCCCCAGCCAACACTCATCAGTGATGTCCATGGCCTTGCTTTATTGATGAACTGTATAGCTGTGGAGATATCATCGCTGTCAGCAGCTGAAAATAACCTACATAAATGAAGTTGTTAAGAAGCCCTACTATCAGCTTCTTCTTGGAATAGAAATTAAAAGAAACCTGGGGTAGAAAAGTTTCTCATCCAGAGAATCTTAGTTTAAAATGTATTTCCTTCTATTAATGACACATCCCCCATGGATTTATATTTTAAAAAAAAAATCCAGCACAGAAATAATCATACTATCAGTTACCCAAATACAGCTCCTCCTTAAGCAAGATCTAGGAGGGTGATATGGATATCCGCCCAATCCTTCAAAACTGGCCAAATGTACTCCAACCTGTGTATTATGAATGCAACCCAAGACTCTAATCATTTTACCCATTGCACAATGATGAATTCTTGAGGATGTATATAAATGACCACAATCATTAAGACCAGAAACTTCCAACCGCTCAGCTGAATGGGACACTTAGTTACTAAGGTTTAATAAACAGAGCCGAATAGACAAAATGGATTTACTCTGCCAGCCCTAACTTGTTTAAGACTTAAGGTTCAGAAAGTTGTATATAGGGCTTAGTTTAATTCTATTATACAAAATTTTGAGGAATTTAACTGAATTCTAGACAGAAATTGGTTTGATGCAACTTAAAAGGCAAAATTCAATTGAATTGCATATAATTCATGTTTGTTTTAATTTTATAATTGAAACTCATTTGCTTTCATTTCCTAAACTACCCTCATGTGTAAAATCTAAAATATATATATATATATATATAATTTTTCACAAAAAAAAATTAATTTTCCACTATAAAAAATGTACTAATAAATTTATAACAATAAATAAAAATATAAACCCCTCTGACAAACAGTAATAAATATATAATAAATTTACATGTCTCATAATATTGGTATAACAACATAAAAGATGTCATAAAAAGTACATAACAAGCTTAGATATTATAAAGTTCAGATTAAACAAATGTATATATCTGATATAGTTGGCTAGTCGTAACAATAGTAAATAAATAGAAAGCTAGTTTGTGCCTTAGCGGTAAGTTTTATGGAATTCATTTTGATATGGGCATTTCAGTCCAAAAAAAATTTATGTAAGTTCTATGGAATTTATCCACCAATTATGATAGGAATCGATTTTAGTTACAACCAATTGCATTGTCCAAATCAAATACACGAACATGGAATTCAATTGAATTCATAAAATTTTAAGAGATGGAATTAAACCAAAACATAGCCGTAGTTTGTTTATGCAAAAATAGCATGAAGCTCCAGTCATACTGGAATTAATTTAAGCAGCTACATAGCACCAGAAGATAACAAGTTAAAGTTTCAATACCTTGCAGTAGTGAGTGGTGAACCTGCACATCCTCTAGGATTCATGACAACCGGGAAAAACCCGCGGCTAAGTGCTTCACACACAAACGACCTAATGCTCTCATCCAAGCTCCCTTCAGTTGTCCCCGGCACAAGCAACACAGTAGTGTCCAACCCATGCTCCTCCCTCAAGTCCAAATTCGCCGGCCAATCAAGCGAAATAACTCCACCATCCTCGGTGCTAACGCAGACTCTCTGGTACTCCAATTTCTCCTCCAATCTACCATAGCCAGACTCTCTGACCTGAATCCTCCCGCTGTCCAGTCTCACAAAGTGCCTATCCTGCTCTACCAACCTCTCATTCACATCCTCTAACAACTCGCTCCCTACAAAAGATATAGAAGGGCAACGCAGAAATACAAAACGGTTGAACGGAGTGGGGCTGGAGAAGAGAATCCATTCACCGATGTCAGAAGTGCTCGATAATCCACTGGAATTGAATTTCGATAGATATAGCGTTAAACCGGAGGCAAAGCCTAGAACGGGAGCGAGAAGATTGAGAGAAAACGAGGAGGGGGACTGGGAGAGGAAGTTCTGGAAGGGATCTAATAAGTTATTGTAAACCGTGAGGTTTCTGGTGGAAGTAGGTTTGATCCGACGGCGTCTGTAGAGGCGGAACTGACGGACGGAGAAGAGTTTTTGGGAACTGAAAAGACGATTGCTGTGACTGTGAGGTGGTGTAAGAAAGAGAATAGAGGCGTTCATTTGAGGAATTGTGAGAATTGAGAGTGGAATAAGGCTGGGTATAGCTTTCTAGGGTGATCGGGAGGGAGGAGATAAGACGGAGAACGGAAAGTACATGAACAGCGAAATTTTTGAAAGAGAAAGAGTGGGCGGAGGTATCGGTGGATGTGGAGGTGGAGATGGCCCGGCGATGGCTGGTGGGCACATCTGCATTTTACCCGCGAAGAATAGTGAACAAATGGTTGGTTTGGGTTTGCCGGTCGAATAGATCCAAAACACTTTTCTTCAAACTCAATCCAAAAAGCTAATGTCCCTAAATTTGAACCGTTGAAAATACTCAATTTTATTCATAAATTAAATTCCTTCTTTGTTCTAGATTACTGAAGGAGAAAATAATTATTATTATTATTATTATTATTACAGGTAGATGAGATTGTTAAAAAAAAAAAAAAAACTATTTTATATATTATATAATATATATTAGAAAGTTTTATTATTTGATTTTAAATATCTAATAATAAGTTATATTTATATTTTCAAAAATTCATGGAATATTTTTTTATCATTGACCAATTTTACTTTTAATAAATTTTTTTATTTAATATAATTATTATCATTATTAATAAATTAATTTTTATATTTTTAAAATTTTATTAAAATACTTTTATTTTTACTGGTCAATAAAATAATCTTTTCTTTTTCTATTAAATAAAAATAAAAAAATTTATAAAAAAGTAATTAAAATTTTTATTATATTTTTAATAATAAAAATAAATAAAATTATATTAAAATATTATTTTATTAATAAAAAAATAAAAGTATTTTAATAAATTTTTAAATTCAAGCGATTAATTTGTTAATAATAATATTCATTAATTAAACAGTAAATTTTTGTATAAATTACAAGAGTAATATTTTAAATAAATTATAAAAATATTAATACATTTTAAATATTTTTAATTAAAATAAAAAGAATTACTATTTTCATTGTATAATTTTTATTTATTTTATTTTTTTATACGTATTAAAAAATATAAATTTTATTATTATTTTTTTATTATATTTATTTTAAATATATTAAATTTTATTAAATATTTAGAAATATTTTAAGAGATTTCTTAAAAAAATATAAAATCAAATAGGATTATAATTATTAATTTATATATTAATGTAATCTAAAAAAAAATAGAAGAATAATTTTAGGACAATTTAATAAAAAAAATGAACAAAAATTATAAAAGGAAAAAGTATTATTTTATCTATATATCATCACAAAATATAGTCTTTTTATTTTTTTGGTTATGGTTCAATAATTTTTAAAAATTCGTTAAATTATATTATATTATGCATCAAATTGTTCTAACAAGAAAAAACAATAATATGTTTTTTTCATAAAAATAAATTACTTATTCTGCAAGACAAGTCACTTCATTATACGATAATTTTCCAACAAATATATAAATTGAATTAAATAAGACCTCATTCTTGAACCCAATGGCCTTCTTAGACTTAAATTGAAATGAAATGAAAATTTATATTATAATAATTATAGTTATGAAAAATATTAATAAATTTTTTAAAATCTAATAAATATTTTAATATAATTTTTTTATAAGTAAAACTAGTTATTGCATTGATAAAATTTCATCAAATAACAAAGATATTATCTTAAATAAAAATACGATTATTTCTAATAGATTCTCTTGCCAAAATATGAGCAGTTAGAATAGTATTGGAACGAATCTATCTAATAAAAATATCAGTTCTAGAGTTTAACAAAAATTTATAATCATTTAAAATCAAACACATGTATAAGATAATTTGACAAAAATGCTCCTTAGGTGTCTATCTAAACCCTGCATAAAATAATTTAGTAAAAATATTTCTCCTTCTTTCTCATCTCTCGAGCATAAATCATTACAATCTCATGAAAAAAGTCACGGAAGAGAGTTTCAACGAGATAAAACTTGAACGAGATAAAACTCGAATAAGGTTTCAAGACTGATGCCGTCGTTGCGATTCTGAAAACTCATAATAACCAGTAAACCTCTATTGAATATTGCATTCCGAAACAACCGAATTAATAAAATTTGAAGAAAAGTCAACCTCAGAAACAGTCACATGACTCTTCCACATTAACGAAAGGTCTCCTCTCAATCCTTATCTATTGACCGAAAAGCAACCATCAAAATGTAAAAAATTACAAAAAAATTTCATACGAGAACTAAAAGTTTTTATTTCCATCAAAACTAAAATGTCCAGCTTGTAACTAGTAACCAAATCTTTCACCACATTAACTGTTCGAAAATTGTCGAGTTCTCGACAGTTTCAACACAGGACGATCATTGCTTTCGACTATCCCGACCTTTAAACTCGCTTTACTGTTGCCTGTCAAATTAACATTCGCCCCTGTATTGTTAGAGGCTATCCCGACCTGTAATTCTTAGTCTTTTTTTAGCATCATCATTTATTCGGACTAAAACTATCCTCATCAAACTCAAAATTCTCGATCAATTTAGCCAACGTCTCGTTATAATAATAAGAAAGGCAGTGTTTAATTAGAACCAAAAAATCAAAATGAGTTAGAAGAATATAGAGAGGGTTTTCATTACCTTGTATCTCCTTTCAAATAATGAGAAATCGATTGTACAACCAAGGACCACATTCACTATATTTTCAAAATCAACATTATTATTAAAAAATCGAAACAAATATCTTTTTACCTCTAATTCCATAATAGATACCCTTCTAAAAAATATCATAAATCTGCCAAAAAAACTATATATTCTGAAAATTGATTGGATTATATGTTCCATCGAACATAAATCATAAGTGACGATCGGAACATCACTGGAGCTCTTAATAAGGACAATAACATTTTCTTCTCCATCGATAATCAATTGACGCAGATCATTTTTCATGGGAAAAGAGAAATAAGAAGTTAAGTTTAAAGAGAAGGAAAATGTAATAGCATGAGTTACAAATGAACCACATAGAAAAACTTAAAATATTTTAATATAATTTTTAAAATTAAAAAATCAAATAATAAATTTTCTATATTAATATAATTTTTAATTTAATTTAATATAAATTAATTACCATATTAAAAAAAAAAAACACTACATATACCCGTTTTGGAGATTGTTTCATCGATTTAATTTATTATTAGTTGTGGTTTCAAGTTTTTTATAAAGTTAATAAATCTAATTTGTTTGGTTGAGATTTAAACTCAATTTTTTAGAAATTATTAATTAATAATTAACTTTAAAATTTAAATAAATATTCAAGACTCGTATATTATTTAGATTTATTAATTCCCTGATATTTACAATATTAAAAATTAAATATAATCAAAATCAGTATACAATAAGATTAAAATCAGAACTATAGTAAAGCTTAATTTAATTATCGTTTTTAATAGTCCATAAACTAAATTTAAAATCAAAATCAAAGTCCACAAGCTAACTCGTCGGCGGTAGCACTTCGCTTTAAAAGCTTGTTTTTCTTTTTTCATGATAATCAATACGCCAGCGTTTCGTTTTGTTGTCGAACTCGTCCACTTCTGCCACGGGATGTGTGCGAATAACGAAACCTAAAACGTGTCAACGACCCAAATATAAGTCCAGCCCAAGGTCAATTATAGACTGGACATGGGGCTCTTCCTAAGGACACCCAACAAATTTAACGGACAAATTACCTTCTTCATCCCTCACTTAAACCATATTTGATTACATTAATAATTTTAAAAAATATATTAAAATGTAATTCACATTTTAAAAATTTTATTAATTAATATTTTTATTAATTTTAATCATTAAATATTTTATTATTTAATCTATATAATTTTAAAAAATTTATTAATTAATTTTTCAATAAATTTATAATACAGACTACCAACAAACTCAACAAGCGCAACGAATGAAAATTCAATCAAATTCAACTAAACTTCTTAATCCACATGAAACAGGTAAAAAACCAGTAGATCATCATGCAGTCCAACTTCTCCAAACTCTCTAAAATCCTGGGTCTATTAATGATAGTGACTCGAACACCCTCCATCTCCATGGACCATGGTCCAACCAGAGTATTAGCAGAGGTCAGTGTCATGGTCTTAGTGTAGTACATGAGTACTTGGAGTGTGATCAACAACAGAGCATGTGCAGTTTGAATAATTACGTATTCACTAAGGATGGACAGACATGGGACTCTTTCCTTTGAGAAAATCAAATGACCTAAAACAATAACAACCTTATTGATTATTCTATTTTTTCCCTATCTCAGATGCTTTTAATGGACAACACATCTGTCTTCAATTTCATCACTTCAACATCAATATTAACAAGTAACATGGGTCACAACGCATGTCAATTTATTCACTTTTTCTTTTTTATAAATTCATATATAAATTTATAAGAAAATTATTTAGTTGACCATAATTTAAAAAATTAATTTTATATGAATAAACATGCACATATATGTATTACACCGAGTTTTCACATCTATTTTATATATATATATATATATTTCTTATATTATTATAAAAAGAGTGTAAAATAAGATAAATTATTTTTTAAATAATTATTTAATTAGTTCCTCTCATTCTCTCTTCATTTCTTTCTATATGATTTTCTAGATCTTTCATTTTTCAGGTTTCGCCGGTCTTCTTGTATTGATTTCAAATATTTTTTCTATTCCTACAGAGATAAAGAGAGCCTCTTATTCACCCGATTATTCATAAGTCTGATTTTAGATAAGATTTTCTCGACTTTTCAGTAAAGGATTTTTGTCGTATGAAATTTTTAATATTTGACTCGAGTGTAATGGCTTTTATAGTTGATTGTAGAAATCTTTATTCTCTTTCGGTATTGTCTATATCTCACCGACTATATGTATTTCTGACATTAAATATGTGTTTTAAGAAAAATTCTGTTTTTTTATCTGAATATATAAATTTTAATTGTTTTTTACTTGAAAAAAAATTTCATTGTGCTTTGTTTGGTGCATATGGTTTTTTGGTCTTTCATCAAGATCTCTCACCATAGATATCGTCAACAGAATTACCACAATTATCGCAGGAAGAGAGAAGCGGCTTGATAAGTATTTTTTTGTAATTTTTTGGGCTTTAAAACCTGTATTTAAGCTGGACTTAGGTTGGACTTTCTTTTGTATTGTTATGTATTTTTCTTAATTTTTAGTTCTTAATATAGAAGCTAATTGTAGGCCTTAGATCTTGTTTTCTTCATTATCAATGAATCTCATATCTTGAATAAAAAATATTATTTAATTATTTTTATAACATTCAACTAGAACTCAATATATTTATAAAAATCAATTGTAAAAATAAATATTTATTTCGCCAAAAATAGCATTAAAAAATAAATAATATGTTAAGAGATACATAATACAACTATTTCAAAAATAAAATAAATCAATTAATTTTTTAAATAAAAAATTAAAGAGTTTGATTCTATAAATTACATGAATTAAACATTTAATCTTAACAAACTATATCAAAAGATAAAAATTTGGAAGTGTTTGAATTTCTGATTCCATTATTGATTAATTGAGATATATATGATTAATCACAAAAACGATGTAGAGTTCATGAATGTTCCAAAACATTGTTGCATATTTATCTTATAAACATAGTATTTAGACACATAATCCTCAAATTAAATACTATAAAATCTTACAAAACATTAATCTAATTAAAATTTGTTTCTTTCAAACTCAGTTTGATTGATTAATTTCTTGGGCAATTAGTGCAGCGCTTGACACGATTGACAATAAGCAGCAGCAAGCACATGACTGATGACCCAAAGCCTCGATAATGCTAAACAGAATCTAAACCTCATTTGTCTTAATTAATCACATGGTAACCTTAAAAGTTGGTTTAATTTTGGACCCATAAGAGAGAAAAACAAAGAAATGGAAAAAAAAAAACAAATTAAAATAAAAAATTATTTTGTTAAGGTCCTGTGTAATATTATTGTGTCTGTTACGTAGAGACATCAGTAGTCCATTCTTTGATTTATAATTTTCCAAATTTTACAAAAACAAATGGGATCCTGTTGATTCAGGCATAGGTTACAAATCCGGAAAATGATAGGATTGTGTTTCGAGTGGAGAATCAAATTGCATTAAAATCCAAAAGCAATATACTGTTCATTGATTTTGACAAAACCTGAAATTAATTCATCAGATTTCTTGTATAGATTATATATATGCATATGTATATTGTTTTTTTTTTTAATGAGGACATGTCTGAAGGAATCTTAAAATCTTTTTCTTTCCTCCACACCCACACATTTTGGTTTTTCTTTAATCCTGAGATGATTTGCAGATACATTGAAGCTGCAAAACATGTAGTCGGCTGCCATAATTGATCAAGATTTTTCGTCATAAACTATGTAATCCCATAATATATCAATATCTATTGGCTAATTAACCATGCTTGAATTCATACAAGATGACAAATTTATGTATACTATGACAATTAAAGGAAAAATGAAATGAATGTGAATACCTGGTGTATCCAGTTTGGGAATTTCTTTACAGACATTGAAATTGTACGTATGTGAGACCACATGGGAAGGTATGGGTGTGATTGAGAGGTTAAGTTATAAATATGTTTGACCAAAGCTCTTGTATTTCGGACAATCTTACTCCATGTGTTCATCACATGGCTTTGTACTCGCTCCCAGCCTCCTGTCTTTTTCAACATTTTCCCTGCAAAATTAACTCCATAATAATTACCATCAATTCTTAATTAATTAATACTATGTAGTCCAAATTAATTCACTTTCCTTAATTAATAAATGTTACTATTTGCCCTTTCACCTCTTACGATTAAATTCTATGACGTCTCGTCACTTGAATTGTTATTGCTTATGATTATTCCTATATTTGAGTTGACGGTCTCTTTCCTCTTGTATCTTTGATTTGTGATGTTTTTGATTTTTTCTAAAGATTGTTGTTGCGATCATCTTTGTGCTGCTTGCTTTCAATTGGAGCTTTGTTTTGGTTCTCAGCGAATAACGTATAGTCGATTATTGGCGGTGCAAATCAGTGTGGTGGTCATTTTATTTTTTTGTGTTTGATTGATTTATTTGTTTGCTGATTGATTCAATTTGTTGGTTTGTATTTTCCATTGGTTTATTAATTTTATTTTTTATTAGATTTATGAAATTAATTTATATCTGAGATTAAATTTGATATAATATAATAATTATTTAAAATATATTCTTAATCGTTTAAAGTAAATTGCGCTTATATTCATCACCGTAGGAATTGAGTTTAAATTTTCCCTAACCCCTTCTCATCAATGGACTCCTGACGTATACGAAAGAGTGCGGTTCGTTCGAAAAATTTCTACCTCTCTACCTATCTATGAGATACTTGAATTTTTTAAAACTCCATGGACATGCAGAAGAGAAATGCTATCCCCACTCAGACTAAGACATAACTTTTATTTGTTCAAATAACAATTAAGATGAAGCAGGTTAGGAACAATGAATCCCTTTGTGATAAACGGATTCATTTGATTTCACTTGTTAAAAAAAAAATTCAGATATTATAGATTTTAGCTTTTCGTCATAACTTACCTTTAGTCCAAATCACTTAACAGAATACAATTTAATAGATTCTCATTACACCTATTATCACGTGATCTCTTATCTATAAATCGGATTTTTAAAAAATTTAATAACTAATTCTATCTTTTTACAATATACAACTCGATAAACACAATTATCAATATATATTTTTTATATTATTATTTTTGAGTTTAAAAACATCTCATTATATTTATTATTTATTTTATTTTAATAATTTTAACGTCGAAATAATTATTATATATGCTAATAATTTTTTTTCTCTTTTTATAAATTAATAAATCACAATTTTTAAATATGTCATAACCATTAATGTATTAACTCTATGAACATTGCAAAAATACAATATATTATACATTAGTATATATATATATATATGAATTCATTATTTTGCTCAACTAACTAATTAATTACAAGATGTATTTATTATTATTTTTTTCGTGGTAGTTACCACCTTTGGTTTCAGATTCTAGAAGGAAGGGGATGGGGATGCCCTTCTCTCATGTAGTTTATTATTTAACCTTCGCGTTTAATGCTTTGTTGGATAAAAAAATAAAAAAAATATTATGAACATAATCAAATTCAATCTTTCTCTAATATAATAATTTATTTATTTACACTATAAAAAAATATGCAGTTGAGGAGCTTTGCAACAGAAGACTTGTCGCTTTCGGTAACGTTTTGTCCGAATATATATAAATATATAAAAACGAAAAACAAATAATTAATAATAAGTTGAATTTGAGGCTGAGAGATATAACTTTTTTTTTAATTTTATAAAATTTTTATATACAGCAACAACCCTCCCTAGTTGGTATACGTGTGAATGTTATGCCCGAATAAGGACAAAAACCTCGACAATGCTTAGTTTCTTACACGTATTATGTTCTCTTTATCTCTTCAAAATAACCTCAAATTTGGACTATGCATTCTTTCTTAAAAAAAAAAAATACGCTTTGCCCTTTAAATTATATCATAATTAATAAATTATTATTTATATTTTTAAAATAAAATATTTAAATATTTTTATTTTTATACGATAAAATACATCAATTTCTAAAAATAAAATTTATATATATTTTTTAAATTTTCTCTTATTTTTAATTTTTTTAATATAATAATTAACTTCTTCGTTTTTTATATACTAAAATTCAATTAATTAGCAAAATAAAGTCTTTTTATAGAAGGTGACATACCTTTTTAAGTAAAGTTTTTTTTTCAGTATTAGCAAAGTAATTCAACTGTTTAGGAATTCGGTTAAAGGAAATGTTCTAGAAACAAGAACCGGATGGTAAAATAGCTGGTATAGTTGCACTAATATGCTACAACAGAGTTTCGAGAATAACAAAAAGCATCATATGATATTGTGGAATACTAAAATATAAAGGTGAGTTCAATTAAATTAAAATTAAAAAAATTAAATTAAAATATAAATATGTACAAGTATTCAGTTTGTTCGGATAAATTGACTTTGTAAAAATCAAATTAAATTAAAAAAAATATCGATATGAATTAAATTAGTCTGATTTAATTAGATTTAATTTTATTCAATTGATTGAGTTTTTTAATAATTTTTTTTATTTTTTATTAAATATTTTATAATACAATTAAAATATTTTAAAATTAATTAGTATTTATTTTTTTATATTATTAAAATGATATAGTAATGATAACTAATTGATTTAGTTTAATTTTATTATTTTTTTTAATAAAAATTAACTCAAAATAGTTAAAAAATTTAAATTAATATTAAACTGAAAAAATATAACAACTGAAGTAAAATTTTAAATTAATTAATTTGATTAATTATCCCAATTTGAATCAAATATCAATTAAGTGCAGGTAAAAATTAATTTTTGTTGACAATACCACTAAATTTTTTCCATCATCTCATTACAAACTCTTTTAGTCGGTTGATATAATACTTAGAAAAAATTATTTTTTAATCCTTGAGATTTAACGTAATTAATATTTATGTCCTTCTATTTTGGCGACCCAACACTTAAGTCCCTCACTTTCTCTTTCGTCCAAATTCGTAGTCCTTCCGTCCATTTAAACCGTTTGGTCAAAGAGTCAAAGGTGAGATGTGATAATTTTTTCCAAAAATACTCTTCTCTCAATGTGAAATTTCTATTTTTTTTCTCTTTAAGAATAAGAAGAAGAAGAAGAAGAAGAAGAAGAAGAAATTGCAGAAAGGGTAAGAAGAAGAAGAAGAAGAAGTTGCAGAAGAAGAAGAAGAAGAATAAGAAATTGCAGAAAGGGTAGGAAGAAGAAGAAGAAGAAGAAGAAGAAGAAGAAGTTGCAAAAAGGATAGGAAGAAGAAGAAGAAATTGCAGAAAGGGTAGGAAGAAGAAGAAAAAGAAGAAGTTGCAAAAAGGGTAGGAAGAAGAAGAAGAAGAAGAAGAAGAAGAAGAAGAAGAAGAAGAAGAAGAAGCGGCATTTGGGTTTGGGTTTTATGATTTTGAAATAGCGGGAATTTTAGTGAGGGTTAATTTTGTTAATTCACGTGTCCCAAACGACTATTTTGGACAGAAGGATTACGAATTTGGATAGAAAAGAAAGTAAGGGACTTAAGTGTTGGGTCGCCAAAATAGAGGGACAGAAGTGTTAATTACGTTAAACCTCAGGGACTAAAAAATAATTTTTCATAATACTTATTACATAATGAAAAAAATAAATAAATTTTCTTGCCCTTTCTGGTTAAGAAATACTACACTTTAAAATTCAAATTAAATTTTAAATATTCACAAAATAAATCTTATAATTTCAGTACAGATATTTTAATACCAATCAGCTAATTCACAATCACTAATGAGAGTGAGTTCAAGGTCAAGTAACAAACAGCAGCCAACGTGATACTCGAACCAGGTCGCAGGACCCACACCCTACGTCGGGTCCTAGACCTGACGAAACGGCTGGTCGAGTAAAATTACCATACAACCCATGAGGCTCGGCTTTAAAAATGAAGCTTCCTTTCACTTTCTCAGCCCCATACAGCATAAACATTAGCAGCAATAGCCCATTCCTGTTTGTCCAAAGGTATCCTCTCCCCCAACAATTCATAAACCCCAAGCACAGCAATGGCCAAAGGCGGCAAGCTAACCAAGCTCAAATCAGTCCTCAAGAAACTCAACTCATTCAATAAGCAAAGTCGCCCCAGTGGGAGATCAATAGCCGCCACCGTAGATGACTCTTCCTCTCCCTCCTACTCCGGCGACCTCCACCCTGTTTACGTTGGGAAATCTCGCAGACGCTACTTCATAAGCTCGGACGTAATCGATCACCCGGTGTTTCGTGAGCTTGCAGAGAGGTCTAGTGAGTCTGATACAATCAGCATTGCTTGTGAGGTGGTTTTGTTCGAGCACTTGCTATGGATGTTGGAGAACGCTGATCCACAGCCAGAGTCTCTAGATGAGCTGGTTGAGTTCTACGCTTGCTGATGATGATTATTATTAAATTTTCAATGCCATCGACGTCGTCTGCTAGATGATAACTGGAGATGGAATAACTCTGCCTCCCCATTGTTAAATTCTTGAAGTTGAAAGTCATCTCATCAATTACTTACTGGTAAATAGAAATAATATATATAGATATAAATATGATTAGGGAGTTGTAAATTTGATTTAATAAAAATCTTGATTAGAGCTGTAGAAAGAAAAAAAAAAAAAAAAAGCAAGATTTCAGACAGATGGTTCACTGTCTGCGATGAAGATTTTAAATTTATTTTGAAGGAGGGAGGAGGAGCTGGTGAGGATTATATATTATATTTGTCTCTGTACTTGAATTGTTCTTTTCTTCAATCTTTTTCAAATGTAGAATGGTCTAATGGTTCCTCTCGTATTCACTATATCTGCAAAAAATGTGTTGATTTTGACAACGGCTAGTCGCTTTAAATTTTAACTGATTAAGTTTATTGACAAGTTTTAAATGTACTATAAATTTAATATTCGCTTTAAATTCAATAGAATTTTAATTAAAAAAAAATTATGTCATAGTTTCAATAATATATATTACATATTAATAAAATTTTTGAGAATTCTATACTCCATTAATATATATTACAGAAACTCGAATTTGCATTTTGCTAATATAATTTTAGCAACTAAATTAAAAAAGAGTATGCTACTAAATAATGCCCTTATTAAACTTCATATCTCTTAAAAAAAAAAGGAGAATTATGATGGGAATATGAGATATTGAAATCATTAGAATGGGAATTGAATTGAGGAGGGAAAGCATTATGGCGTCTTCCGAATGGCCCGTATTTTCTTTCCTCTGGTTTTCTTTTTAGAAATTTTTTTGAGTATTTACCTTTTTAACCTTATATGCCAACAAATATTTTCAACATTAATCTAAAAATAAATGGATTTTTCAAATTATAAATTAACTCATGGGTTGTCCTTGATAAGTCTGAGATAGGAGACCTTGACCCGTGTTATGTATTAAGGTAATGTGGGACCAGCGACCTTGACCCGTGTTATGCAGTAAGGTAATGTGGGACCGGCGTGAAGTATTTGAGAGTAAGAATGTGAGAGTAAATTGTCGAAGTTATGTATTTTAGGATGGTTTTGTAATGGAGGTTTTTTTTTTTTATTATTATTATTTTTTTTAAAGTCAAGAAAATAAATAATATAGTATGACGGTCATATTGTCTTGTAAGATCACGTTATTATCTTATTTATTGTGTATAATTATTTTATTTAATATTTGATTATATAATTGTATAAAAATTAGAGAAAATTACTTTTTAGTCCCTGAGATTTAACGTAATTAATACTTCTGTCCCTCTATTTTGGCGACTCAACACTTAAATCCCTCACTTTTTCTTCCGTCTAAATTCATAGTCATTCCGTCCAAAATAGTCGTTTGGGACACGTGAATTGATAAAATTAACTATTTTCTTCTTCCTACCCTTTCTGCAACTTCTTCTTTTTCTTCTTCTTTCTTCTTCTTCTTCTTCTTCTTCCTACTCTTTCTGCAGCTTCTTCTTCTTCTTCTTCTTCTTCTTTCTTCTTCTTCTTCTTTTTCCTACCCTTTCTGCAACTTTTTCTTCTTCTTCTTCTGGAATTTCACATTGAAAGAACGGTATTTTTGGAAAAAATTATCACATCTCACCTTTGACTCTTTGACCAAACGATTTAAATGGACGGAAGAACTACGAATTTGGACCGAAGAGAAAGTGAAGAACTTAAGTGTTGGGTCGCCAAAATAGAGGGGCAGAAGTGTTAATTACGTTAAATCTCAGAGACTAAAAAGTAATTTTTTTAAAAAATTATTTTATTATATTTATGAATTTAATTTAATAGTAAATACATCCGAATAAGTTTAAAAAATTTTAGATTCTATTATTTAAATTTTTAATTTTCATTTAAAAAAATACTCAGGAACATAAATGATTTTTTTTGGCCGAAATACTAGCTAACTAGGTGTAGAAGAGAAACGAGGCCTTCATCAATCTTCAAATATAAAGTTGCTTTTTTCCTAGCTGGATGTATTAAAATTCTGCATAACAATGATTAAGACGTGGTCTTTCCAGTTCTGCATTAGTGTTTTGAAGTTTAATTAATTCAACAACTACTTATAAAAAAGTGAAAAAGGTCCTTAATTATAATTAATAAAAGTCATTAAATATGATGATGAGGGAAGCAGGAAGTCAACAACTGTTATTTGAGGAATATATAAATAGTAGTAGCAATTTAAGGTCTAGAAAATAATTTATTTTTTAAGTTGAGGAAATAATTCATTTAGCTTTCGTTACTAATGATTAGGTTGTTGGAGATTCTTTTTTATTTTTATAAATATAAATGTTAGCCACATCCACACGCTCTACTTAAAAGCTTTGTTGGTTAGAGACATAAAGCTTTTTGATTTATTTAATTTAATTTAAAATATAATTGAATTAAAATCTGAACTATACTTAAGTGGAAGACACGAAAGTTAAAAATAAATAAATAAAAAGAAAAAGACATTAGTACCAACAACGCGTTTCCAAGCTGCCATGCCCTATTCGCCACCCGTAAAGCTTTGCTCATTTTTCACGCCCAACTATTCGTCTATTTAGCAGGTGATTTTCTCGTTTGACAGAGTTGAATAAGTATTTGATGGATTTAATTTCAATAAATAAAAAATTTAAATTTAAATATTTATAAAAGTTAAAAAAAATTAATTTAAATCGACTTATCAATAAATTTATAATGATTTTTTTTATATTTTATATTTAATATTTTAAAATTTAATTAAAGTATTTTAATTTTAATTAGAGTATAATTTTATATGTTATCACATGTTAATCAATCTATTTAATTTAATTTTATTGAATATTTTTATTAAAATTAAATAAAACAAATAAAAATAATTAAATTTTTTAAAAATAAAATCAAACTAAAATTTTAAATTGTTACAATTTAAATCAAATAATATTGGCCTTCATCTTTACTCTCTCTGAAATTTTAATTTTCAAAGAAAGTAAATTAATTGAAAATTTATTTTTAATATATTTTTAAGTTTACTCCATTCCTGTATGAAATTTATTTTTTTATTTTATAATAAAGTTACAGAGATTAAAAAAGTAAAATTTAAAATCTCTTAAATTTATTTAAATGCACTTACAACTAAATTAAGTATGTGAGTGTGAAATTTATTTTTTTATTTATGTATTTAAATAAAAAAAATTAAGGTAGATAAATAGTATAGTCAAATTAAAAGTTAATTTTTATACAATTTAAGTGATTTAATTATTTTATTAATTACCACCTAAAAGCTTAAATAATAAATAAAAGTAAACGGATTGAGCCATCAAAAAATAAAAGTGATTAATTAGATGGACATTTAATATATTTTAAGTATGATATTAATTAATATGATTTGTCAACTTATATATTTTTTTCTCCTAACAAAGGAAATTAGTGAAGTCTTAGGGTTGATTGGTGCTCAATTTAATCAAGTTTGTGACTAAATACATGTATTTAATTAAGGTCAATGCCACCCAATATTAATTACATTAACATTATTTATAAGTCTACTTTTAAAAAAAATATTTATAATTTCAAAACACACCTCATTTTAATTAAAAAAAATTAAATAATTTTTTGAAAACTATGTATAATCCCATTTATTTAATTAAATTAATTATATTTATTTTTTAAAAAAATATTATTTAATATCTCAAATTTAATAAAATTTACTAATTAAGACTTTAAAAGTTAATTCATTAGTCTCTCAGCCTTTTTAAAAACATGTATTTTGCACAACATAAAGCTTCAGAGTTGGGGCATCGTTAACCAAAGCCGCTTCCGCTGTCCGTATCGAACAAGACAAAGATACCTTACCTTGCAGAGGAAGACAGGCGCTATTTGCGGCTCTTTTTTCATGGAAAAAAAAAATAAAAGGAGATGCCCAATCATCTCCCATTTGCATACACTTGTCATCTTACATAAAGAGAGCCAGGGGCATTTCCGTCTTTAAATAAATAAATAAATAAAGTAAACGAAAATGAAACGAGTCAGCCAAAAACCACATAGAGACAACATCCCACGTGGGAGTGGGGCGTCAAAATCTGATATTGGAGCCACACCTCTCCCTTCCAGCCCATGTTACTCTAAGAATTTTTGTCCCCATATTTTTTTTTTTATATATTCTCTATGATTATGGACGTTGAATTCTCTTTCATGATGGACAAGGACGTAGGTAAGGTAGTCGGAAGCTTTGTCTTTGTCGAAAGCATGTATATCTAGAATGTTGCAGGATCCAGCGATCTATGGGCGTTCTAGTCTAACCAAGTTGAACAATTTTAAGAAGAAAAGTTTAAAAGAAAAGGAAAACTTGATAAATTAGACAGCTCGCAGCCACAGCATCAGCATAATGGGGAATTTGGAAAAGGACAAATACTTTAGATATGGTTTGATCCATCCGCCATAATCATCGCTCTCTCTTCCATTTGCTTCTATCCACAGAGTCAAAGCAGCAGAGGAAACTAGCAGCACTGTTTGAAAATGAAGTAATGGTACATTTCCCACATGCCATCTGAACTCAACGTCGTTCAATTTGGGTCATGTATCACACCACAGCTTTTGTGTAGACATGCAGTAGGGTCCAAGAGCAAAGAAGATAATCAACATGTGATGTATAAATTTGTAAACTTGGCCATGCATGTTACTACTTACTGAAACTGTGGGAACTCCTCATCTCTCTCTCTCTGTCAACTTGTAATTGCGTCATTGGATCTTATCTTTAGTTATAAACAGACAGAGATTGATTGGAGAACAGCTAGAAGAAAAAAAATCATGTCTAACTAAGGAATGTATACGATATCAACATAAAATTTTATCTTCAACTCGTCAGCATCAACTCAACATATACAAACACGTGAATTTCATCTATTTTATATGTCAATTTCATTATTTTTTTCAATTTACAAAAAATTAAAATATAGACAAAACATATTTACAAATCTCATTATTCTCCCTGGATAATTTCTATTTTCATAAGTATAAAGAAAAATGTGATTAATATAATTAAAAGTAATAAATTTCAAGGCAATTTGCCTAGTTTTAATTGAATTAGTCTGAATTAATAAGATTTTTTTTAAAAAAAAAAATTGACATTTTTTTTCAGTTCCTTAAGGCCAATTGACTTGAAAATTTACCAAAATGGTATGTCTCATAAACTTTTAAAAAATATTTTTTAGTCTTGTTAGCTATGTTGCTAATCTGAGCCACCTTAGCTACTAATCCTCGTCCTCGCTATAGCTGGTCGTATGTCTTTCTTTGTTTATTGTTGTTTTTACAAGTTGTCGGTGATTCATTGTGAGGGGCTTCTTCCTGGACCTGGATTCAGAGGGTGGGTCTGAGCTTGCTTTCCAGGAAGGACTCTTGCACGTAAAAGAAATTTGCAAGAATATGCTAATTAATATTTTCATAAAAAATCACAGGAATTATTTAAAGGTACAGAGAAATTTAGGAATAGCAGTGTTCTTGGTACTTAGGATTTGTTAAAAACTTTTGAAGTTTCAGCGACCTTCAATTCATGCATTCCTTTGAAGTTTCAACAACCTTCACTTCATGGATTTCGTGTGCATCCATTCCATACACATTATTATTTTATTTTGCAAAGGACCAATCGATGAAGACTTCACAGGAACAAGGTTGTGATTTGTGACAAATGAGAGAGAAATTTGAGCATGAATAATATCACTGCCAACTGCTCAATACCAACAAAACTTTGAACACCTTCCTCATATATTGCTCAACTATCTTTACATGTCAAAGGAAATTCTCTCCTACAAATGCAGTTGCCTGCTGGTAATTAAGATCTGCCTCAGCACTCTCATGGCTCCTTGGGTCCAAGAGCTCCATTTCAATCACCTAACCATCCCCATAACCATTAACAGTTTGGTCCCAATTATGCCTGCTGGACCTATTCCAGTTGCCTCAGGTGATACCCTTTATCTTTCAAACCTTGATGATATGATTGGAGCTCGTGTTTTCACCCCAACAATATACTTCTATAGATCAGATTACAAAAGTTGTGCTAAAACTTTCGTTATGAAAAGATTATGTGATGCTCTAGCTTATGTTTTAGTTCCTTACTACCCTTTTTCTGGTAGGATTAGAGAAACCAAGAATGGGAAGTTAGAGGTGTTTTTTGGACCAGAACAAGGTGCGCTTATGATTGAGGCATACTCAAAGATGTCCTTAGCTGAACTAGGTGATCTCACTGTGCCAAACCCTGCATGGTCACCATTGGTCTACAAGTTCCCAAATGAAGAACCTTATAAAATTTTCGACATGCCATTGCTTATTGCTCAAGTAACCCAATTTAGTTGTGGTAGCTTTAGCCTAGGCTTAAGACTCTGCCATTGCATCTGTGATGGAATTGGTGCTATGCAATTTCTTAGGGCATGGGCAGCCACGGCAAGGACAGGCACCTTGGTGACAAATCCTGAACCATGCTGGGATAGGGAATTTCTCAAACCTCGCAGCCCACCGGTGGTAAAACATCCACATATTGAGTTCATGAGGATAGAAGATGGCTCAACTCTAACAATGTCTTTATGGCAAGAAAAGTCTGTCCAGAAGTGTTATCGAATCAGTAGAGAGTTTCAAGCTAAGCTGAAAGATTTAGCTCAATCAAATGATAAGTTCTCTTGCTCTACATTTGATGCCATGGCAGCCCACATTTGGAGGTCATGGATAAAAGCACTGGATGTAAAACCAAGAGAATATAAGCTTAGGCTAACATTTTCTGTCAATGCTCGCCAAAAGCTCAAAAACCCACCTTTAAAAGATGGTTTCTATGGTAATGTGGTGTGTGTAGCATGTGCAGTAAGCTCTGTTAATGAGCTTGTCAATGGAAATCTTGCTAATACTACCCATTTAGTATGCGAGGCTCGGAATAGTGTCTCAGAGGAGTATTTGAGATCAACAATAGATTATGTAGAAGTGGACAGGCCAAGGAGGCTTGAATTTGGGGGGAAATTGACAATAACACAGTGGACAAGATTTTCCATGTATGAGTCTGCAGATTTTGGGTGGGGAAGACCAATTTATGCAGGTCCTATAGACCTGACCCCAACTCCACAAGTTTGTGTATTCCTGCCAGAAGGGGAAACCGATTCTAATGGGAGAATGGTGGTCTGCATTTGCCTTCCTGAGTATGCTACCAATAGATTTACTGAATACTTGTGTTCTGTAGTTCCGTCTGATGAATATGTTAATAGGAAAAAGCTCCTAAATTGAGAAAACAGCTCTAAATGTGTTAGATATTTGATCAACTCCCAAATTAATTACAAATATACCTTAAATCTTTTGTTTATCTTTCTTTTTTGTTTTCTCATTTCTTAAGGTCTCGTTCCATATTCGTTTTATGATTCATCCTTTTTATTCGACATTGCGTTTCTCAATAATATTTTTTTCAAGAATCAAATACACGGACTCTTCATTTTGCCATATGTATTCATGTCGACAGAACATGACATAAAATATAATATGAAATATGCATTATAACATATATTCATATAGCTGAATACTCGTAAAATAAAACCTTTACAGAGTCAACAAATGCTTGTACTTAGATATAAATATATTATTTGTATTATACACATAAACATTTTTTATCTAATATTTCACCAAACAAATCAAAATATTTTTCTTTATTTTCATTCAACACATGCTAAAAATCTCATCAACTCCAACACTCCTCTGTCTTGAGATTTTTTTGAGCTGAATACACATCTTGATTCTTACATTCAAACTTCACAAAAACTTTTTATGGAAAATGTTATTAGTAGTATGCTCTAAATCATAAATGTAATAGAGATTATTAAAATATTTTTAGTGGCAATTTTTTATTTATCAGTACCCATATAAAATTGATTTCATTTTTCTGATCAATATTGTAAACTAATAATAAAATCTTTGATATTGTTTGATATAGTATACAAGAAATCATAAATAGTTCGCAATGTGAGACTCTTATTATATGTAAATATGTTAGTGTCTAAAAATTTTTATCCATAGTATAATGAGATAGAACATCATAAATATGGATAGATCAGTATGGATGAGCAGTATTCAATTTACGAATTAATTGGAAAATTCGATTCAATTTTTATTTATTTCAGTTTGATTTTTATTTTTAAAAAATTATGCTATTTCAATTCGGTTTAATTTTTATCAGAAAAAATAAAAAAAAATCGAACCGAACCAATCAGTGACAATAATGTATATTTAATATTAAAATACTTCAATTAAATTTTAGAATAAAAAATAAAAATAAAAAAAATAAAAAAATATATTGAAAAATCCAATTGATCAAACCGAACTAAATTAGATTGATTTAATTGAAATCGATTTGATTCAATTTTTATAAATACTAAAATTTTAATGTTTAATTTATTTAATTCGATTTAATTCTAAATGGAATTGATCAAATTGTTGACCCAATAAACTAGCATATGTTATATTTTTTAATTAAAGATCAAGCAATAGTTCTCACAAAATCTATTCTACCGCAACCTATTGATTCTTCTACGGCCCAAAAAGCTTCGAGAAAGTTTGAGAATATTTTTTCTTCTAATAGTTGTACATAGGTGCTACAATTGCGCAAGAAACTTAAATGCAAGGGTAATGAATCCATTAAAGCTTTATGACTCGTGCCAAGGTTATTTTTTACCTGCTTGCAGCTCTTCAAGCTCTTATTTCTAATGAAGCTGTTACTTCTAATGAAGCTTTTATTAATGATGTTATTAGAGAGTTACGCTAGTTTTAATTAAATTATTACAATCGATATTAAAATCGTTATAAATTAAAAAATAATTTGAAAGTGATAAATCTGTAAAAAAGGAATTATTCGTCGGACGAATGAATCTGATACTAATAAATCACAAAATCCAAAAGTTTGATTCTAATTTAACATGGCATAATAAAATTTAATAAAGAAGAATATAAGATCACATATTAGTGAAAGAAATTTTGAAAATATTCATAGAATTAGCACAAAACTAATAATTTTTTTTTATTTATTTAAATCAAGTGGAAAATGAGTAAATATATGAACACTGTTACAATGCTTTTTACATATTTTTAAGAAGAAAATAAAGTTCATGAATGCATCAAGTAAGGGTCTGTTTGTTTTTACTGTTAGAGATGTTTTTGAAAAAAATATTTTTCTAAAAATACTAATTAGAAAATATTAAAAAATAATTTAGAATTATTTTTGATATAATTTAGTAATAAAAATATGAAAATAATAAAATATATTTTCCCAAACTGCCTTTTTTTAATATTATCTAAAATTATACTGAAAAAGAAAAGGCACATTTTGGACCTTTAAACTCAATGTGAAATACCTTTAAAATATTTTTGACAGGCTATAATGGAAATCGGGGAGGTCATAAAATTTTATGATTCTAACAAGCATTTTACGCTTGGGGCTTTGGGGGGAGGATGCCTACTAGTTTTTTAAAAGTCCAATTAATTATGTGAAATAAGTTAAAAGGCTTCTCTTAGGCCTGAATAAATGAAAATAACTGAATTTTTTAACAACTGATGACCGCTGGATTTCTCCATCCTGGCCCAGGGCTTTGATCATAGCCAAAAACCCATCTTGCAGAGGCCCACACACCTGATACACGAGACAAGCCTGGTTCGTGCCACCTTCAAGGCCGGGCTCAACCAAGCTTCTTCACTTAGATCGGCCCAGTCCGTGACTAGCAGGCCCTCTCCTCTCAGACTCAGCGTCCGGCCCGATTCTCGGCCCAGCCCAGTATCCAGAGCCATACTAAGACAGCCTAGCAGATCCGCTCGAACGTACGCACGAGGAGAATCAGAGGCCGTTACGCATGGAGCAGGCTGCTGATACCCTCGTACACCCGAATCTGTATGTCAGAGACGCGTGTCCCAATCATGGAAAGGTCTTTACACGTCACCAGCAAGCATAGCGAAATGGATAAAAGGGGAACCCCCTC
The DNA here is from genome assembly GCF_001659605.2 of Manihot esculenta. NCBI lineage: Eukaryota > Viridiplantae > Streptophyta > Magnoliopsida > Malpighiales > Euphorbiaceae > Manihot > Manihot esculenta. The sequence goes on along the minus strand of NC_035176.2, from coordinate 29,866,504 downwards.
CCCAGAAAGTTTAAGTTTATTTTTCAATACCAAAACCCTTGTAAAACCCTATTCTATTGGATCTCAGATCATCAATTGGCGCCGTCTGTGGGAATCGAAGGAGATCTTTTCATCACCGGAGTTTTCACTTTCAAAACCCACTGAGATCCACGATGGCAAACCACCAAGAAAGTAACCTTAACATTCCAAATGACCTGAGCTCTGCCCAAGATGGGCAACAGTTCTCCTTCTCTAGCCCTACAACGTTGAATAACCAAACGCCTATTCCTCTTAATCCCTCGCCAAGCTTGGCAGGGAATACTCCCACCATGACTCTGTCTAACCAGGACATTCAAACTATGGCTCTCCAGCTACAGACTACTGCTCACTGGTTGGGGCAGATAATGCAACAGAGAGGCCTTAGCACCCCAGTAAATGCACTCCCAGTAGTGGAGGAACCCAGAACCAATGAACCCCGACCTACCTCTGACCGCCTCCAAACTAACAGCCATGATGCCGGGGAAGAGGAAGAACCGGAGGCCCGAATCCATGGGAGAAGGGCAAGAGAGTTGATAGAAAATGAGGAGGCGGACAAATATTCTGTCGGAACAACCAGGGAAACGAGAACTGAAACAGAGGAGGAGGAATACAGCTGGGGCAAAGGATCCAGCCCGGAAGATGAGAAAATGAACCAAAAGCTGAAAAGGTTGAAAGAGCAGCTCTTAGCCGAGCTAGGTAAGAAAGATCAGAGCCAAACCTCTTTGCCCACCTCTTCTCCTTTCTCAAAGATAGTGCAGCAGGAGACCGTTCCCAATAAGTTTATGATGCCGCCAATGGCGGCCTATAATGGAGCTGGTAACCCGAGAGAGCATGTCATGAACTATAAGACCTTTATGGAGTTGCAAACCCTGTCAGATGCCTTAATGTGTAAGGTGTTCCCAACAACGCTCTCGGGACCGGCGCGGGCGTGGTTCAACAGCCTGAAGGCCGGAAGCATTAGAAGTTTTGGAGATCTTGCCACCCGCTTCATCAGCCGGTTCATAGCTGGGGTGCCAGCTGATAGGAAGACGAGCTATCTAGAAACAGTGAAACAGAAAGAAGGTGAATCACTCAGAGAGTATGTCGCCCGCTTCAATACGGAGGCCCTGCAGATTCCCGAGCTGGATGAAGGAAGGGCGGTGGAGGCCATGCAAAAGGGAACAACCTCTACCGAGTTCTTTGGTTCTTTGAGCAGGAAACCTCCGACCTCACTGGCTGAGTTGATGAAGAGGGCGGAGAAGTATATAAAGCAGGATGACGCCTTGGTGACGAGTAGATTTGCTAAAGGGATGGCCGGAAAAGAAAAAGCCCCAGAAGAGAGAAGGCCGGAGAGACATGAGAAGAAACATGGAAAGAGGCCTGAGCCGTACAAACAGGCCTGGGAGAGAAGGGATCAAAGGCCTCCACCTCCTCCTCGGGCTTTTGAACCAAGAGTGCTCCCTCCTTGGGTTCCCGAGAAACCAACCCCCCTTAACGCTTCCAGAGCCGAAGTGCTCATGGCAGTCCAGGATAAGGAGTTCCTCCAGTGGCCCAAACCCATGAAGTCGGAAGCAGATCAAAGAAATCCTGACAAGTATTGTCAGTACCACCAGAGCCATGGGCACGATACGAATAACTGTTTTCAGTTAATCGCGGAGATTGAGAGGCTAATAAAAAGGGGGCACCTCAAAAATTTTGTGAAGAAACCAGAGGGACAGAGGCCTCAGTCTAGTCCGACAACTCAGACGCCTAGGAGAATAGGACCTGGACCAGTGAATGATGGGTCCAGTGGGACCATCCACATGATTGTTGGAGGAACGGGAGGACGGATGAGCCGTCGAGGAAAGAAGAGAAACCGGGAAGGAGAGACCAGCAATAGTGAAGTCATGCAAATCGTTGACCACTCTCCCATGATCATCACTTTCTCCTCAGAAGATGCTCAGGGTATTCAGATGCCCCATGATGACGCGCTTGTCATTGAAGCCGTCATTCATAATTATCGGGTAAAGAAGGTCTTAGTGGATGATGGGAGTAAAGTCAACTTGCTACCATACCGAGTGTTTCAGCAGATGGGAATTCCAGAGGAACAGCTGGTTCGGGACCAGTCACCAATCAAGGGGATCGGAGGAGCACCGGTACTTGTAGAGGGAAAGGTGAAGCTGGCTCTTACCTTGGGAGAAGCACCCAGAGCTCGCACCCATCATGAGGTGTTTTTGGTGGTCAAACTCCCACTAAGCTACAATGCGATTTTGGGGAGACCGGCGTTGTTTGACTTTGAAGCTGTCACTAGCATCAGGTATTTGGCACTCAAGTTCCCAACGGAAGAAGGAGTGGGAATGGTCCGGGGCAGCCAGGAAGAAGCAAGGGCGGTATACTTGGCCACAGTAACAGAGCCGAGCTCAGCTGGAGAAGGACTCGACTCGGAAGTTCTGGAGGTCAGAGATGAAACAAAAGAAGCCCGGACAGAGCCAGTTGGAGAGTTAGAAAACTTTCCCTTATCAGAAGCAGATGCAAACAAGGTCTTCAGTCTTAATGCCAGCCTCACCAGAGAACAAAAAGGTGAAGTCATGGCCCTGATCCGAAGTCACGCGCCGACCTTCGCATGGAAGCCTTCAGACATGCCGGGAATTGACCCCAAAGTGATGACACACCGATTGAATGTCCTCCCCGAGGCCAGACCAGTAAAGCAAAAGAAGAGAGTAGTGGGAAAAGAGAAGCAGCAAGCCACCCGAGAAGAAGTGCAGAAGCTAGAAGAGGTAGGCTTTATTAGGGAAGTCATGTACCCACAGTGGTTGGCAAATCCTGTATTAGTCAAAAAAGCCAATGGCAAATACAGGATGTGTATAGATTTTACCGACCTAAATAAGGCCTGCCCTAAAGATTGTTATCCCTTACCCGATATTAATAAAATGGTCGACTCAACGGCCGGTTTTGATTATATGTCTTCTTTGGATGCTATGTCGGGTTATCATCAAATCCCAATGGAAAGGTCGGATGAGGAAAAGACCTCATTTATAACTGAAGATGGAACTTATTGTTATAGGGCTATGCCCTTTGGATTGAGAAATGCCGGGGCAACGTATCAGAGGTTGATGAATAAAATCTTCAAAAACCAGATCGGTAGAAATCTGGAAGTGTATGTAGACGATATGGTGGTCAAAAGTTCCACTTTCCAACAACACATAGCAGATCTGAGGGAGGTATTTGGAGTGTTAGATCAATACAGAATGAAGTTGAACCCAGCAAAATGTGCCTTTTTCATTAGGGGAGGAAAATTTTTGGGGTACATGGTGAGCGGTAAAGGCATTGAGCCTAATCCGGAGAAAGTGGAAGCCATACTGAATATGCCAGAACCGACCTGTGTAAGAGATGTTCAGAGACTAACCGGGAGAGTAGTAGCGCTTAACCGATTCATGTCGAGGTCGGCAGAGAAGTGCTTGCCATTCTTCAAAAAGTTGAGAAAAGTACCGAATTTCGAATGGACAGAAGATTGCCAAAAGGCCTTCATAGAGCTTAAGAAGTATCTTAGCTCGCCTCACGTGCTCAGCAGTCCCATAAAAGGAGAAGAACTTCTGATATATCTGGCGGCCTCAGAACAAGCAATCAGCGCAGTGCTAGTAAGGGTGGAAGAAGAAGAACAGAAGCCTGTTTTCTACGTTAGCAAGGTACTCAGAGACACTGAGGTCAGATATTCGAACATTGAAAAATTGGCTTACGCCTTATTGCTAGCAGTCCGGAAATTCAGAGTTTATCTAGAAGGCCACCAAGGAGTCGTGATGACAGACCAACCCTTAAAGAAATTTCTACATAGGCCGGAAACTTCAGGGCGGATGTTGGCATGGTCGATAGAGATTAGCCCTTACTGTCTAGAGTACCGACCTCGAACAGCTATAAAATCCCAAGCTCTGGCTGACTTCATAGCAGAATGCGCATTCAATGAGGAGAAAGGAGGATCATCCTCAGAGTTATCAAGAACGGAGGAAGAGAGAGAGCCCCCCCAAGAATTTAGCTGAAAGCTGTATGTAGACGGAGCATCAGGTGCTGAGGGTAGTGGCGCTGGGATAATGCTCAAGGGGCCAGAAGGTTTTAAAGTATGTTATGCCTTGCGTCTAGAATTCACGGCCTCTAACAACATGGCCGAATATGAAGCCCTGGTAAATGGAATGTTGGTAGCTTCGGAGGTCGGGGTAACAGACCTCGAGGTGAATAGCGACTCTCAGTTGGTGATCAACCAGGTGACGGGAGTATATCAGGCTAGGGACCCCATCATGCAAAACTATCTTGATAAAGTAAAAACTATAGAAGCCGAGCTCACGGGTCGGGGAGTTATCGTCAGATTTCAAAGAATACCTCGGGATGAAAATGAGGAAGCAGACCTGCTTAGTCAATTGACCAAAGAGGAGTTAGAACAGCTTCCCGACGAAGTATATATACAGCATGTCCGCACACCTGCTTTTAAAAAGACAAACACGGTACTACAGGTAGAACAGAGCCCAACTTGGATGACCCCATACCTGAGATACTTGGAGGAGGGTGAGCTCCCCGAAGATAAAGATGAAGCCAGAAAGATAGCAGCTCGTGCTGCCAACTACCAAGCAATAAGGGGAACCTTATACAGAAAAGGGAAGTCCAGCCCATGGCTCCGGTGTGTGAGTCCGGAAGAAGCTGCAAAGGTAATGGAGGAAATACATAGAGGCCTATGTGGGGCTCACGAGGGAGCAGGGACATTAGCCAACAAAATATTCAGGCAAGGGTACTACTGGCCCACTGTTAAAAAAGAAGCAGAAGAGTTTGTCCGGAGGTGCGACGTATGTCAGCGATTTGCTAATGCCATCAGAACCCCCGCCACTCCTCAAGCAAGCATATCCAGTCCATGGCCTTTCTCACAATGGGGAATCGACATCCTGGGACCTTTCCCCAAGACTACGGGGCAAAGGAAATTTGTAGTGGTGGCTGTGGAATACTTCTCGAAATGGCCAGAGGCAGAAGCAATAGCCACAATCACAGCTCGCAAGATGATAGATTTCGTATGGGGGCATATCATCTGCAGATTTGGCATACTTAGAGTACTTATCTCAGATAACGGCAGACAATTTAACTGCAGCATTTTCAAAGCCTTCACGACGAACATGGGCATATGGCATAAGTTCTCCTCCGTGGCTCATCCTCAGACTAATGGCCAAACAGAAGTGACTAATAGAGCTATCCTTCAAGGATTAAAGAAACGGCTGGATGGCGCAAAGGAGAATTGGGCAGAAGAACTCAATAGCATACTATGGGCACTCCGAACCACTCCCAGAGCGCCCACTAAAGAAACACCGTTTGCACTTGCTTATGGCACAGAAGCCGTAGTCCCAGTTGAATTGCAGATCCCCACTCATCGAGTCCAATTCGTTAGTGAAAATACCAATGAGGATAAGTTAAGAAGCAACCTAGATGCTCTTGAGGAAGTCAGGGAAGAAGCCCAAGTCCGAACTGCCGCTTATCAACAACGAGCAGCAAGATATTACAACCAAAAGGTCAGAGAAAGAAGCTTAAAAGTGGGAGACCTGACCTTAAGAAACCTGGAAGCTACAGGAAAAAGAGTGGCCGCGGGCAAGTTAGCACCGACCTGGGAAGGTCCTTTCAAGGTGACAAAAGTGGTCAAGCCAAGGGTATACCGAATCGAAGATATGCAAGGAAACCCCGAGCCCCACGCTTGGAACATCCAACACCTAAAAAGGTATTTCCCTTGAAATATTTGTAAAGAAAGACGTTGTATTTTGACGAATATGAGTAAATAAAAATTATTTATACAAATATGAATTATCTTTAAGAATAATATTCCTCCATGAAAAAGAATAATATTCCTCCATGAAAAAGAAAGAACAGGGCTCAGAAAGATCCCTTGAAACAAGACCTCAGTTAGGCACAAAAACCAGCTGAGATGACGAAGCGACAGTAAGGCCAATGAGCCTGAATCTTGTGCAAAAACCTCAAGAAGGCACAAAAAACTGCCGGCGGGGCCCCGAGGTCACCCCGGAACGGCCGGTGAGGATCTTAAAGATGCCTCCCGGAGCATGAAGACCGGGATCCCCTAGAACTCCCGGGAAAACAAACCAAAAACTGCCGGCAGGGCCCCGAGGTCACCCCGGAACGGCCGGTGAGGATCTTAAAGATGCCTCCCGGAGCATGAAGACCGGGATCCCCTAGAACTCCCGGGAAAACAAACCAAAAACTGCCGGCGGGCCCCGAGGTCACCCCGGAACGGCCGGTGAGGATCTTAAAGATGCCTCCCGGAGCATGAAGACCGGGATCCCCTAGAACTCCCGGGAAAACAAACCAAAAACTGCCGGCGGGGCCCCGAGGTCACCCTGGAACGGCCGGTGAGGATCTTAAAGATGCCTCCCGGAGCATGAAGACCGGGATCCCCTAAAACTCCCGGGAAAACAAACCAAAAACTGCCGGCGGGGCCCCGAGGTCACCCTGGAACGGCCGGCGAGGGTCTTAAAGATGCCTCCCGGAGCATGAAGACCGGGATCCCCTAGAACTCCCGGGAAAACAAAACAAAAAACTGCCGGCGGGGCCCCGAGGTCACCCCGGAACAAAAACAACCAGGGTCTCATAAAGATCCTCTGAAAACAAAAATGGTCGGAGAAGGACTTAAGAGCCTCCCAAAATGAAAATTTCCCATAACATATGCAGGGACAACTTAACACACAGTTCCGACCTCACAAAAAAGAGGAGCCCAGAGCTACCAAGGCAAAATCAGGTTCCGACCTCCTGAAGAGGTTCGGGGCACAATAGCCAAGAAGCACCGACCTCGAAACAGACACTAACGCTAAAAGATTGGCCATCGGGCAAAATGCCGAGCTCCCAGCTCGGATAGACCTATATTAAGCTCACGGTCGAGCTCCCAGCTCGGATAAACTTGCATCCTCAAAAGCCCAAGGTATGAAGGCCAAAACAAAAGGCCGGGCTCCCTCTTCCCAAAGGCTCATAAACGAAGAAACCTGTAAGAGGATAAATGAAGGAGGAAAAGGCTGTACTCCAAAATCAGTTTATCGGAAACAGACATCCAAATTCACAACCAAGAAGGAAAGGCTAAAAGCAAAAAACAGACATGCTAGTCGCCATTAAAAGGTATGAGATTTGATCTCTCAGACTATTAGCTAAAAACTAAGCTTGCAACTCAAGAGCAATCCAGAGCTTATGAATGAGAACATAGTGTACAAATATGAGAAAAAAGATAGGGTACTTTGAGAAAAAAAAAATTGATATTTCATTACAAATAACTATTACAAATTATCCGTCTGACGAGGTGGGGGGATAAATAGTCCTTAAAGGACTTACATCAGTAAGGACATCCTCGCCTACATTATTTCTACTTGCAGTCACATCTGAAGGAAGCTCGGAATCCCTTGGATCAGAGCCCTCAACGTTTACAACAGGAGCTATCTCTGACTCAAGGTGGAGATCCTCCTTCTCAGGATTAAGGTCATCCTTCCCTGACTCAAGGACTTCCACGTCCTCCCCCTCTAGCTCGGATCCCTCTGAAGAAGACTCAGCTGGCTGGCATATGTTCCTCCGGCAATCTCCTCGGGGCATAGGGAAATCATCCTCCCCATACAGCACTGGCTCGCCATCTGAGTCCTCTTCGTACCTGCGAAGCTTGGCCAAAGGAGTATCAGGAGCGTGTCTGGCTTCTCTTAAGCCGCGATTGTAGCCGGTCACATACATACGGAAGGCTTTCTTAAGAATAGCCGATTTCATTTCACCAGAAGCTTTATATTCATCGAGATGTTCCTCACAGGCCTCAGCTACAAATTCCTTAAACTCAGAAGAGTCTTTGTAGTCCTGAAGATCAGCCTCACAGGCCTGCTCGATCTTCTTTTTCAGCTCGTCAGACTCTTGATACTCCGCAATACATTGTTCGCGCACTAGCTGAGCCTTATCTTTAACATGCTTTACTACCCCAAGCAGGGCTGAACACTTGCGCTCTAAGGTCTTGACTTCATGGTTGAGTTGCTGGTGGCGAAGGTTGAATTCCTCAGTCGATGAAGCCAGGTCTCTGATGCGATCAGAGCTCGTGCTCAACTCCTGCTCAAGGACCTTCACCCGAGCTAGAGCCATTTCCTCCTGAGCCTTCACTTCCTTCAGCTGAGCTTGAAGCTCTTCAAAATCAGCCTTTAAGGCCTCATATTGTTGCTGGACCTCAGCTTTTTGCCTCACGACCTCATCCCTTTCGCTAAGGGCCTCCGTCATAGAGGACAGCTGCTTCAAAACTCCTTCGCAGCGAACCTCCAAGGCAGTTGCCCTCTCATCAGACACTTTGAGAACCTCACGGGTCTGAGACAGCTCTGCTTTTAAAGACTCGGTATGCCCTGCTGTCTCAGCCGCCTTCTCATCAGCCCAGAACCTCCTTGGAGCTCGGACAGCAAACTGAGGAGGAGGCCGGCCAGACGACCTGGGTAAAACAGTCTCAGTAGCTTGCCGAATAGCCCCACCCATCGGCCGTCCTACCAGCAGGATCTCCAAAGCACCGTCCAGACTCCTTAGAGGTAACATCAAATTTTCAAGAATTTTGAACTGACCCATTCTTATCTCAGGTACTGCAAAAAGTTTCAAAACAGAGACAAGTCAGAAACAATTCTCCATCAAGATGATAAAAGCAAGATTAACCTCTGGGGCAACAAAGCAATGCAAACTCAAGCTCACCTCATTCGGTTTGAAGAAGGCGTCAAATGGATCCTTTGCAGATAAAACAGAACCATCTGAACAATCTCGCTGGAGGAAAAAAGCAAACAGAGAAACGGAAAGGAAGAACCTCTTGTTCCAGCAGAGGATTTGAGAATAAAGAAAAGTTAGCGTTGATATATACCCGGAGCCTGAGGCCTTAGCACGGAGCAGAGCTATGCTAGACTCTAAGTTAACGGTGTCAGAATTTTAAAAGATAGTCATGGAAAAGGAAATAAAGGACATGTCCAGATAATGATGACAGGAAAACAAAGACAGCAAAGAACACGAAGAATGGAGAAAAGCCAGAAAAGGGAAAGAGCAGATAGGATTCGGAAACTGCACAACGACAGAAAGATGAAAGGATGTTATTAAGGCACCTGAACACGAACAGGCGCGGTCATAATGGTTCTTGATATTCACCCCCTCGGCAGTAGGAGCAATAACTACCGAGAAGGTGAAGGGGCAATTGATGACCGCTGGATTTCTCCATCCTGGCCCAGGGCCTTGATCATAGCCAAAAGCCCATCTTGCAGAGGCCCACACACCTGATACACGAGACAAGCCTGGTTCGTGCCACCTTCAAGGCCGGGTTCAACCAAGCTTCTTCACTTAGATCGGCCCAGTCCGTGACTAGCAGGCCCTCTCCTCTCAGACTCAGCGTCCGGCCCGATTCTCGGCCCAGCCCAGTATCCAGAGCCATACTAAGACAGCCTAGCAGATCCGCTCGAACGTACGCACGAGGAGAATCAGAGGCCGTTACGCATGGAGCAGGCTGCTGATACCCTCGTACACCCGAATCTGTATGTCAGAGACGCATGTCCCAATCATGGAAAGGCCTTTACACGTCACCAGCAAGCATAGCGAAATGGATAAAAGGGGAACCCCGTCCCCAGAAAGTTTAAGTTTATTTTTCAATACCAAAACCCTTGTAAAACCCTATTCTATTGGATCTCAGATCATCAACTAAATTTTGACATACTTCCAAAAAAAATTTATTTTAACTTTAAATAAAGTTTTCTAAAATTTTTAAATTAAAAGAATTAAATAAAATCTCCAAAACATAAAACATTTCATTTTTTTAAGTCAATAGGTCTAAAAAAGATACAATATGATAGTTTACTATATTTTTTGTGGTAAAATTAATTTATTAATTTTTTTTAAAAATTATAAAAATTAAATAATTAATTTTTAAAAAATATATTGATTAATGTATAAGGTTGAATAATATCCATGCATCATGGGTAATTTTTTTTATTTCGTATTTTTATAAATTTGTAGTATAAATATATATAATTTTATAAATTCGTAATATAACTATATATAATTTCGTAAAGGGATTGATAGATGAACCAGCAAGTAATATGCTTTTCATTATAATCTAATATAATTCTGCATTATTTAATTAATAATATCACGTGGAAGGATTTCGTCTAAATACTTTAAATTCCACTAATCCCTCGACACAGCTCACCATCACATGATATATAGCACCGCTTTGATAAAGGAACATGTCATTATTCTTTCCGCTGTATATTAAAAAGGAAATAAAAACTAATGAAATAAAACAAGAACACGTCTCAAGTACCACTGTTGTAAGATCATGAAATGTTCTCTTCAAAGTTCAGATCTTCTGAAAATATATTACAAAATATTATTTGATATAATTTTCCTGAACAACACATCTGTTTCATACTCGATGAAGCATCAGATGTAGGCCACATCCCAACAAAAGTAATAGATGTTGAACCTTAAATCTAACTAGAGTTTCCTATTTTTGTCACTGAAAAAGAAAAAGAAAATATATCTGCATACAAGGAGAACCAGCTTTAACATCTATAATCAGCCCTAAAATCTCGACCACTACAGAACCAGCCTTATTATTCTTCAGTGGTTAATGACTTCACCTGCAAAATCACCCAACGCAAGCTTAAACAATACTGGCAGAACTAATGAACAAAGAATGTCTTATCATTTGAATGCAATGATGAATTTTCCATTTTAAAATGGGGATCTAAAAGAATATTGAATAGTTTTTAAACTCCAAAATAAGACAACATAATTATCATTCAGGAAATTGAGAAAACTTTTGAAGCAGATTAGTTAGTGGATATGTTATGAACTCAATAAATATTGAAATGGGTTCATCTATTTTTCTTTTATGCTGAGATCCATTTATTTGTATCTTGAAAATAACTTAAATTCATAGTACAACAGGTCTACACAAATATTTAGCATGTTATCAGTAACTGCTAATCTTCAGAAACACCCTTGCAGAAATAAAAATGATTAAAGAAAACAAATAGAGCTTACCAGTGCTGTCATGTTGGTGATCTTTAGGATGGTGCTCCATGCATTTCAAGAGAAACTTAAAAGTCTCAATCTCGCATGGGATTGTGAGCCCGCCACTATGATCAAACCCAAACTCCTCTTCAGCCTTTTGTAGCAAAACCTTGAACAGAGAATGGCTCAAGTAGCTAGTGGGGATAATAAACCTCCGAAGCTCTGGCCCAACATAAACCGCCAGATACCCTTTGGGAACATCGGGTGGCGATCCAGGGCTGTGGCAGCTTTCGTCGTCTGAATCACAATTCTTAATGCTCAGTAGCCTTCTATTAATCACAGGGGGAATGCCACCAGGTGTATTGCTCTCCTGGGGACTCGTTACCTTCGAGCCAATTGCAACAGATTGCCACTTGTGGATAAATTCTTTTAGCCTAACAATCTGCCGAAGTCCCGTCAACTTGCTGCCACCATTGTCATCCATTGCTAAAGTTTTTACCGCAACAGTGGAAAAAAAACCCCAGAACCGAATTCAGGACTTCTGATTCCAGACATGCAAAGTCTCATCAGATCCTCTTCCACTATATTGAGGTGCATAAAGTGAACAATGAAGATAAAAAACAAAAGAAGTCATGAATGAGTAAAAACAATTCAGATTTGGTATTCTTTCAACTTTCTGTCATTCTAAGTTACCAAAATTATATGATAATCTCAACGCTAATTCTATGGACAATAGACATCTTTCCATTGTTGCCCCCAATTTCAAAAAGCTGTTAGGAAGGCCAGAGAATGGAAATGGATATTTAAAATTACTGTTGATCTGTTTCAAATACAAATTGAAAATACCCAAACTTCCTCATGGCTAGTTTTTCTTGTTACAAAATCCAATGTATTCAATCCAAAAAAACATTTTCTTCCCCAAAAAACAAGTCACAGGATCATAAAAGTTACAATACCCTCAAGGTGTATCATTGGCTAGCCAATGCTAGAAGCATCAATTAACAACCAACACCATGTGTGGCCATAGGCAATTAAGCATGAAATTAAGATCTACCATAAATGAACGAGGATATCAAATTTTCAACTACCGTAATTAACAGAGAAGAAAACGAACATAAAACGGATCACCTTAAAAGTTGGTGAAATGAACATCACAATGAAGAAACATATCATAACATATCAAAATTCCTAAAAGTTATTTAAAAATGCATCAATTAACTTGCCATGAATAAGTACCTAAAAATTGAGAATGAGGCGGGAATCAACACCTGCAAAGGCAAAGTAAAAACGCCATTGTAGCTTCGGAAGAATGGAGAGGGGCAGGGGAAAGAACAGAGCAAGCGAGCTCCCTTGAGCGAGAGAAATCAAAATTTACAAGAGAAACTATATCTTTCCTTTCTGTAGAATCAAAAAGCTCAACAGGTGATTGTTTTATAACCTCAATGAAGCTCGCAATAAATTATTGGCTGCACCGGCGGTTTCGGCGAGTCCGTTCTTTGTTTGCTTGTGCTAGCGGATTGTAATGCAATGGATATTGCGATCGCTGAATATGCGAGCAGATAGAAATTAGTGGTAATTACTAATTAGTATTACTTACATGGAAACCGAGAGTTGAGATCCACCGTTGATTGTTAGAAATCTTGGATTTCAGTCTATCTATTTATTTATTCCGAAATATTATGGTAAAAAATATCTATATGTTGTAGTCGGCTTTTATGTATGAAAAATGTTTTTCTCGTTTTAAAGATTAATTGGAGAGGGAAACAAATAGTTTATTATAGAAAATTTATTATTTAATTTTTATAATATGAAAAATTAGTTGATTTTTTAATTAATAAAAAAATATATTAAAATATTTTTAAATTTTTAAAAAATCTATAGTTAATTGTTTTTTTAATTTTAGTTAGTGTTGTACATTATTTTTAATTTCAAATCGAATTAAAAAATTATATTTAACTAAAATTAAAAAAGAAATGATGATAGAATAACTGAATTGATCAAATTTATTTAGTTATTTATTTTTATCAAAAATCACATGAAATCAAAATTATAGTGAAAAATTAATTTTATATATATATTTTTAAATAATTTATAGTAATATTATAATTTTAATATATAATTCAATAATAAGTTTTATATATCATATAATTAAAATAAAATTACACATATAATTATAATATTATTTAATTATTAAATATTTCTTTTTATTTTATTTAGTTAATTTAGTTATTCCATTATAATTTATTTTATCTAAATAAATTATAGACACTACTCATATATATATATTTATAATTATTATTAACTATATATAAAAAATAATATTAAATTATTATATATTTTAGTCATTAATTAATTATTAAAAATTTATAATGATATAATTTAACTAATTTAATTAATAAACTCTAATTCGTTTATTTAAATATATTATGCATATACACTCTCCATATTAATAGATTTTCTTAATAACACATTAATAAATTTTATAGTAATGGAATATAAATTATTAAAATTAATTATATATATATAATTATTAACTATATTATATATATTAATAAAATTATAAATAAATTAAATTTAAATATTTATAACTATTTTTTTAAAAAATTATTTTTAACTAAACTATATAATTTTATTATATGAAACAAAGAAAATTAAATAAATTTATAATATATTAAAAAAATAATAAAAGACCATTTAATTAGAGTTTTTATAAAAAAAATTGCAATAAAATTTTTAAAATTCTATTGAGAGTTCTTTTATTTTCTTTTAAAAATTTAGAAATTATAATAGTAAATATTATATTATTTAGTATTTTAATATATTTTAAATAAAAATTTTATATCACACATTGAACTTAAATATTATTTTAAAATTAAAATTTAATATAAATAATATTAATATTATATTAAAAGTATTTTATTATCGATAAAATTTAAATTTTATTATAAAAATCAAATTTCTTAAATATTTTAATATTCTTTTTTAAATTACAACGATGGCGAAATTTGTTGAAGTGGGCGCCTTTTTATGTAACAGCCCGGCCCTCTCACCGGCACTGTTACCGTTCACGGCTCAGGGCTATCCCTCGCCTGACCTCTTGCCACCTCGGGCTTTCCACTGGCGTCGTGAACAGCTCTTAACATCCATTCACCCTCACGGGTTCCTGGCAGAATTTGTCCCCTTGGGTTCTCGCATCGCATCCTTCCCCAAGTGGATTTGGCCCAAATTTCCTTTTGGAAATTAGGTCGCCTCCCAACTGCTCGAACCCTTAACCTCCCACTTTAAGGAAATAGTCTGGTGAGAGTGAGTATCAACAGCCCGGCCCTCTCACCGGCACTGTTACCGTTCACGGCCCAGGGCTATCCCTCGCCTGCCCTCTTGCCACCTCGGGCTTTCCACTGGCGTCGTGAACAGCTCTTAACATCCATTTACCCTCACGGGTTCCTGGCAGGATTTGTCCCCTTGGGTTCTCGCATCGCATCCTTTCCCAAGTGGATTTGGTCCAAATTTCCCTTTGGAAATTAGGTCGCCTCCCCCACTGCTCGAACCCTTGACCTCCCACTTTAAGGGAATAGTCTAGTGAGAGTGAGTACCAATTGTTGTTGAAGTGGGCATAGGGGATGTAGCTCAAACAGTAGAGCGCTCGCTTTGCATGCGAGAGGTACGGGGTTCGATACCCCGCATCTCCATTTTAAAAAATCTTGGCCCAATTTAATGCGTTTTCCGCAGTTTGATTATTTAGACTAAATTCAATTCAGTTTGTAATTTATTAAAAAAACAATTTTTGATTTATTTCGTTTTCTTTTTCTTTTTACTTAAAAGTAAAGAACAAAGCCTACCTTCTCTCTTTATTTAACATTTACATTTTTCCTTTTCTTGGATTTTTTTGAATTATTTTTTATTTTTCTATGTTTTAATTGGATCAATTAAAATTAATAATTATTTATATTTATAATTAATTATGTATTTGATATTTTACTCCTATAATTTTAATTATTAAAAAATTAAAAAAAATATTTTTCTTTATTTATAGTAATTAGTAATTATAAAAATGCATATGAATGAATAATTTTAAAATTTTATAAAATTTAGCACTTACAGATTTAGTCTGATGGTAAGTATATCTGAGTAAATTTGAGAGATCTCCTGTCCTACTCCTCCAATTTTTAATTTTTAGTTTAAAAAAAATTATGTAAAATTTAAGATTTATATGGATATGAAAGATAAAAAATGGCTCTTTGTTTAATATTATATTTTGTTTTCATAAAATTTTAGCTTTTTAATTTTCTTTTTTACATTTTGATTAAATTGAGTTAATTAAAATATTTTAAAAATTAATAATTCATCCATCCAATAAAAATATATCTATAGTTATTAATATTTACTTTAAGAAATATAGTTAATATATTGAAAATAATAAAATTTATGTTTTTTTATTTATAAACTCTATTATATTCTATAATTACGAAATTATTTTTAAAATATAATAAATTTTACTTTTTTATTTGACGATTTTATTTAAATATTTTAATTTTAACAATTTAATAAAAAATTCATAATTTTAAAATTCAATTCAGGAAAATATACTTTTATGACGTGACATTACATGTTAGTATTAAACTTGAATTGAAATCTTGAATTTGAATTTATTTATTTATTTATTTAAAATATTTTATTTTTTAATATTTTAAAATGTGAAAAAAATAAGTTTATCAATAAAAATTTATTAATTTATACTAAAATTCATATTATTTAATTCATATAGTATAGAAAATTTTTTAATTAATTTTTTAATTTTATAAAAATATATATAAACTAATCTTTTTATTATAAGAATATTTTAAATATTATTTTATAATATTTTAAATATTATTTTATAATATTTAATGATTAAAATTAATAGATTAATTAACTAATAAAATTTTTAAAAATTTATAAATATTTTAATATACTTCAATCAACTAATAAATTTTTTTATAATATATATATTAAATTAACTAATAAATTTTTTTATAATATATATATTAAATTAAATAATAATTTTCTTTTCTAAAATCGAGAAATTCCGAATATGTCGGGGATGTAGCTCAAATGGTAGAGCGCTCGCTTTGCATGCGAGAGGTACGGGGTTCGATACCCCGCGTCTCCAATTATTTTTGCCTACCGCTGAAGGGCCTGCTGAGAGAAAATAAAAAGAGAAAACACAATTACACTTCTCATAAACGTCAGTTGTTTGTGTCAGTATACAGAAATTTAATTATATTATATTAATAATTAAGTTTACATTTAAATTTAATTATATTATATTAATGGATGTAGATAGGTCATAAATTTTTATTAAAAAAAACTCTCAAATATACCAAGATACGTAAGGGCAATCCTGATCCGAGCAAAGAGAAATTTCTAATGAGACTAAAGATAGAGTTCTTGTCTTTTTATTTTTTTTATTATAATACTAAATTCAATTCAGTCAGTAATTTATTAAAAAATCTTTTTTTTTTCTTTACGTATTAGTTAATACTCAAGCCCATTTTTCCTCCCACGAGGCTTATAACTTCACATAAACGCAAATATTGTCCCAACTCCTAAACTCTTCTGATTCTTCTTTGCGTAGTCTCCCCTGATTCACCCGTCTCTTTCATTTTTCTCTTATAATATTAAATTGAATTGCAAAATTCAGTTTGAATTTAGTTTGTTTTCTTTCTTTTAAAAAAAAATCTTTGTTTAATTTTAAACGTCTCCTAATAAGACGGATTAAAGTAAATTCGAATTTTATTTTTTAAATTTGTTACAAATTTAAATTTAGATCTAAATATTTGTTATCTGAATTTAATTATATAAACGGCTACTCACTATATAGCTTGAAAAATGAATTATGCAGTCCTAATTGTGAAAGGTTGAATATATATTTGCATCCCTGTGGCAACGCTTAAATTTATAAAAAATATAATAATTAAATATAAATTAATCATGTTATTCATAATTTAATGAAAAAAATAAATATTAATCATACATATTATTCACTATATTTAAATTTTTGCTAATTATACTCTAATTTTTTTATAAATATATAAAATTATATAATAATAATTTTATCATCGTGTAAAAATTTATAACCTAATTAATAAAATTTTGAATACAAATAAGTAATAAGTTGAATTATTTCAAACTTCTATTTTCAAACAATCAATAATGATAAAGCGAGATCCAGTAAGGTGGCCAAGTGCGGACACCTAGATAGATGAGAGGTGGAAGCTTTTTACATTTCATACAGGTCTCTCAATGGCCGATCTTGAGAAAATGGTCTACAAAATATGGAAAAGAATAAGGGATTTACTGGAGGTATTTCAATGAAGACCTTCTGATGTTAAAGTTATATTTAAAAAAAATAAAATAGAGAAGAGAAAAGAAGAGGAGAAGAGAGCTCCCAAAAAGGGAGAATGAATTTCAAAATTTTCCTTTCTGTGAGAGAGAGAGGGAGGGGTTTTTGATCTTGAAGAAGAGAAAAATAGAATCCTTTTTTGAATTAAGTTAAGAGATATATACCTCTGATAACTAAAGTTCCTGGTACCGAGTCTCCATCGTACTGAGCAGGGATGTTTTTGTGTAGGTACGTTAGGCGATGCATTAATGATGAGTGGCAGAACAGTAAATGTGGAGTTGGCCAATTCATATCTTCAGCACGTGTATTTATGATCTCTATACCGTACCAAGAAGACGATCAATGCGTGGGAGGTCGACATCCTTACCCTAATTTTATTAGGTCGTACATGGTTCATCCGATTTATATGGAGGCTAGTTTCTTCTGATTATTAAGATCGGCCAAATCTGCATTTAAAGTATCGTTGTAGTATGAATTTTGAAAAGGTCTGCTCGTTTTTTTTTGAAATTTGAAGAGGTCGGTCTGTCTGCTCTGGGTTTTGGTAAATTCAAGAGTATCGATGATATGATTCTTTATACTTAATATATTAGGGTTTTCTACTTTCTGATTCAACTATATGACCCTTTTAAATCGTCGTATATCCATTTTATGATTTTAATAAATTTTATTTTTATATATTATCAAATAATATAATTAATTTATATTTAATTGTTAAGATTTTTTTGTTAAGTTTAGGATCAATTAATATATTATAATTTTAATTAAAGAGTTTAATATGTTAATTAATATGAAGGAGTACATTAATGAAGCCAATTGTGAAATACCAAATAGACATAGGTTGATTAAAGAGGATATATATATTTAGACATGGCCACAAATTGGTTTGAACTGTAAATCGAATTCAACAATATTGTATCAGTTAAATTCGGGACTGGATTGATTAATCAGTTTTAGTTTATGAATTGGATTAGAATCTCAGACTAAGGGATCAAAGGGATCAGTTAGATTTTTTTTTTTAAATAGAATTAAAATCAATGATTCGAATGGTATTTCAAACCAATTTATTTCAATTCAAATTTTTTTTAAATAAATTATTTTATAAAATTGTGAAATTTAAAATTAATACGTAAGCAAGTTAAATTATTAAATAATTAAATTAAAATTTTTATTTTTAATTTATAAAAAATATTTTTTATATTTAAATATAATATTATTTTATTTTTTATCATGTAAATAGATATAATATATATTCAATAATATTTAAGACTTACACTTATTTATTTATATTTTATTTAAATTTTTTTTCAAATTGAAATTAAATTCTTCATTATAATTTAGATTTAATTAAAATTTTAAATTAAAATCATAAAAAAATAAAATTGAAACTGTTTTAAAATTAAATAAAAAAATATGAACAGACTAAAATCATATAAACCGTTTTAAATTAAACTAATTTCAATTTTTTTAAATTAAATTAATTTCAATTTAATTTAAAAAATAAATCAAACCTTTGAAATTAACTCATAGCTACGTCTATGTGCAAAGTAGATTTTTTTCACAATAATGATAACGCAAAAGATAATATTATCATCACTGAGACAGAATCAAGATATCTAATACTCCAAATGAGAGATAACATATATAATATAGAATATATGTGTAAAACTTTAAATTATATATTTTCAGAATCTATAAAATTAATAATTTTTTATTTATTACAAATATTAAAAACAGTAATACTTTGTTACATATAACATTAGGCTTAAATTAATATATAGGCAGTTTTTTTTTTTTTTGAAATGGAATATATAGGCAGTTTTAACACTACAAATAATAAAAAAATAATTGAATTGAGAGAAAATATATAATATATTTATATCCATAAATTAATAAATACATAAACTTAAATATTAAAGACATAAAACAATTTATTGTATATAAAATAATTTCAATTTTTAATATCGATTAATACACATATGCCATAAAATATTCTTACTACTATAAACTGGTTTGTGACCGATTAATTTAGTGTATCTATAAACGGGTTTGGGTACCCAAAATTGGGCGGTTACTCTACCCGGTACGGTACCATCCCTAGATTGTACACCTCTACCAAAAACCTTGCAGCACTCAGAGCTAAGCTAAGCTGATTGCAATTTAGATCGTAGACTTTGCTCTTGGCTTCTAATAAGAAAGGTTCTCCTTCTGCTATTCTATGTCTTTACTTCTTTGTCTTTGATCGAATAAAATTTACCAATCTGAGTAAGCTTCTGTCTTTTCAATTTCATTTTTGGGCCAGTATTGAGGTTTTGACTGTTATGAGTTATTTGAGCTGCAATTTATGCTAGCATAATAGCTGTACAGATTTGTAGACTGATGAAATCTTTCCTTGGAGGATAACTTCAGTTGCCCTTCTTTTCTCAAGATGTAATATGCGTTCTTATAGTTCCTTTTGCTTTCCTTGTTTTTTGTTTGGGGAAAATAGGAGGTATTAAGGTGGGCAATTATGCAAGTTTCTAGGTTTTCAAGAATTGGCATTCAGACTGTTAAACAGCTTGCAAGAGGTATGTGCTCATTTCTTATCTGGGTTTAGTATTTGGAATCTGTACCTGTTATCATTTTATTCACTGTATTGTGACTTTGATTCATGCTGTGCAGGCACGTGTACATCCTTGTGCAGAACAGAATTTATGAGAACACCTTATAGTCAATGTCGACAACCTTGGGTAAGTTCTCTTCTGGTTGCAATGAAGGCGTCGCCTCTTTTTTCTTTTTCTTTTTCTTTTTATATCTGAACTGTGGTGTCAGTAATCAGTATTTTCTGCTAAATTCTTTTCCGAGTGAGTATAATTTGAATGTTTGAATTCTCATCCAAGTAATTTAGGAATATTATTAAACATTCATTAACATTGTTAAACTCTAATACTCTAGGTTTTAGATCAACAAATGTCTCAGTTACTAAAAGAAATTGAAATAAATGGTTATTGCTACTTCTTGTTGTTGCCAATGATCATAGATCATAGTTATCATCATGCATGCTTTTGTACATGATTGATTGTGGAGTTTGAAATGGAAGAAGAACCTTTATTGCCTGGCAGTTAAATTTCTTTGTATAAGGAAGTGTACAAGCAATAGTTTTAATGATAGATTTGGTCTTGGTTTCAAATGCTGTTTGAGCTGAAGGAGGTTGCTGCAATCATTTTCTTGTGTATTTTAGAATTTGGCCCAGTTAGATTCCAAATAGAATGTATTCATGAGAAAAGGATTGTTTCCTGCAATTTTCTTCATGAAGGTACAAGTCAGTTTAGATTATTCATCCATTTGCGGTGACACTTGGCATTTTAAATTCTATAGAAGGATTAAGTCAGAATTTATGAACCACTTGAAATTGGAGCGGAGAATGTTCACTGAGTTGAGAAAATACTCAAGAGTTTGCAAGCATTTCAAAAGTTAAACTAGAGAAATCTGAATTACTTTGGAACTGAAAGAATGTGGTATTTGGAAAAGAAGTATGAATTTCTCATTAGTCTGGATGATATAGACATCTTGAAAATTTTAATCGTACACCTTCTTGATCAAATTTTAACCTTGCTTCATTTCGTCACCTGAGGCAAGATCCTGGCATGTGATTAAACTGTGAATCATTTAAATGCTGAGGACTATGATCAACTCATTCGAATCACATATGATAAACCTGCTTACAAGTTACATATAGGTAGGATTGTAGGGGACCTATATTAATTTTAAACTAATTTCTATTTATCTCATTATTCTTATTTTTGGATGTTCATTGATTATTAACTTTTGGAACAGTTTGAATTATATCCAGAGCGGAAGGTGTTCCAAGGTACCTTATTTCAGAAGCATTATCTGTTTTCTACCACAGCTTCTGGTAGTGATATTGGGGTTGGAAGCGAAGGGAAGGACACGTAAGCTCTTTTGAATTGACAATTTGAGAAAGTGCAACATTATGAAAAATATTTATATTTTTCTCTCTTTGGGAGCTAAGTTAACAAAGAAACCCTCTCAAAACTGTATAATAAAGTCAAATTAGATTCTGAGGAAGTCTAGAAGCTCAAAAACAGTAATTTCATAGGCTAATTTTCATTGAAATGGGGTAGGTTGTTAAGTCTCCAGAATGTGGCAGTCATGAAGAATGCATAATTTCATACTTACGTACCTTGTTTGGAAGGAAGGTTCAGACTGACATCTTCTGAAATAACATAAACTTTGACATAATTAGGTGTTGTCTCGAGTAGATTCTGAAGACCAGAAGCCCATAAGCAGTAATTTTGGAAGTTTCTCCTGGACTTACAATCCTCTCCCATCGAGACTGTATACTGAATGTTGCTTGTTTGTTTGTTTGGCCAATTGGATCTCTCCAAACTTGAATGAGATCAATCATCCACCAAGGACCTTTTATGCTCACCAGATAAACTGTACAAACAGTTCTGTTTCATCTTCTTTTGTGTTTACTTAGTTTGCTTATCAATAACTAATCACTATCCTTGTCTTAAATAATTTGATTCCTAATTTATAGGATGAAAATTTTTATTCGAATTTGATATGGTATGCACTGAAGGGATATGATGCTCATGATGAACTCATATTATATGAAATTCATATTATCATCTGCACCGGTCTTCAATTGGAGTCTAGAATGCATCATCATCCTTGGTTAAACATGCCATGGCATTTGTCCAATCATACTTTTTGGTTCTGAACATCTTTGACAATGTTTTCAGGATATCTGTAACATTTGTGGATAAGGATGGAGAGGAAAAGCACATCAAAGTTCCAGTTGGAATGTCTATGTTGGAAGCTGCTCATGAAAATGATATAGAACTTGAAGGTAGTATTGATGCAGTTTTAATTTTGTGTTTTCGTCTCTGTGTCGATTACAATGTTTTATCTGTAATCGTGTCTTATTTGGATCTTAATCCTACTAAAGTCCAGTTTTAAAAAATTTGGCCCATCATTTGTCTTCTGTTCCCATAAACAATGCATCATAACAATATACTCATAGCATATTCCGCTTATATTCCTTTTCCAACAGTGATAGTTTCCCCTTGGTTCTTTTTGTCTTCTTAATATTATAGCTGAAAATAGATGGGTACTAGCGAGCCAATACTTTTGTAGTTTAATTGTATAATGTTAATGCCATCTCAGGAGCATGTGAAGGCTCACTTGCTTGTTCAACATGTCATGTGATTGTCATGGTATGTCAGTTCATTCTTATATAGTAGCTGCATAACAATGTGAAGTTAGGCTCTAAAGTTTGAATTTTATTATTTAATTATTAAATATTTTTTATTATTTTATTTAACTAATTTAATTAATTCATTATAATTTATTCCATCTAAATAAATCATACATATAATATGTACACTATCTCATACTGATAAAATTATATTACTAAAATTATAAGTATATATATATATATATATATATAATTGTTATTATTAACTATATATAAAAAATAATATTAAATTATTATATATTTTATTCATTAATCAATTATTAAAAAAATTTATAATGATATAATTTAATTAGTGGATTCTAGTTCGTTTATTTAAATATATTATGCATATACCCTTTCTCCACATTAATAGATTTTTTAATAACACATTAATAAATTTTATAGTAATTGAATATAAATTATTAAAATTAATTATATATATATAATTTTTAACTATAATATATATATATTAATAAAATTATAAATAAATTAAATTAAAATGTTTATAACTATTTTTTAAAAAAAATTATTTTCAATTAAACTACATAGTTTGCTATATAAAACAAAGAAAATTAAATAAATTTATAATATATTAAAAAAAATAAAAATCATTTAATTAGAGTTTTTTTTAAAAAAATTGCAATAAAATTTTTAAAATTCTATTGAGAGTTCTTTTATTTTTTTTGTTTTAAAAATTTAAAAATTATAATAGTAAAAATTATTTGGTTATTTAATATTTTAATATATTTCAAATAAAAATTTTATATTATATATTAAATTTAAATATTATTTTAAACTTAAAATTTAATATAGATAATATTAATATTATATTAAAAATGTTTAATTAACAATAAAATTTAAATTTTATTATAGAAACGATAATTATAAAAAAATTATATTAAAATTAAAATCAAAATAAAAATACTATAAACATTAAATTGGAATCGAATTTACTTTTAAAATATTTTAATATACTAATTAAAAAACAAGGAAATAATTAATTATTTTTTCCTTTTTAAACAACAAGGATCGGTCGAAATTTGTTGAAGTCGGCGTGGGGGATATAGCTCAAACGGTATAGCGCTCGCTTTGCATGCGAGAGGTACGGGGTCAATGAATTATTATAATTTTATATTTAAATTTAAATTTAAATTAATTGAAGATTAAAAAATGCAATATAACAATTGATTTTCACAGAAAAAATTAAACTAAGTAAATTTAATTCGTTTTTCGCAGTTTGATTATTTAGACTAAATTCAAATTCAGTTTGTAATTTATTAGAAAAACAATTTTTGATTTATTTCGTGTTCTTGTTCTTTTTACTGTAAAGAACAAAGCCTACCTCCTCTCTTTATTTAACATTTACATTTTTCCTTTTCTTGGATTTTTTTGAATTATTTTTTTATTTTTCTATGTTTTAATTGGATCAATTAAAATTAGTAATTATTTATATTTATAATTAATTATGTGTTTAATATTTTACTCCTATAATTTTAATCATTCAAAAAATAAAAAAATATATTTTTCTTTATTTATAGTAATTAGCAATTTATAAAAATGCATATGAATGAATAATTTTAAAACTATATAAAATTTAAGATTTATATGAGTATGAAAGATAAAAAATATTTTTTTTTTTAGAAAGGGATCAGAGATTGAATCAGTAGAATTTGAGATCTCTCAAATGCATTTATATTAGACTAAGTTTGTGAGTGAAAAAAAATGACTCTCTTTATTTAATATTATATTTTATTTTCATAAAATTTTAGTTTTTTAATTTTTTTTACTTTTTAATTAAATTAAGTTAATTAAAATATTCTAAAAATTAATGATTCTTCTATCCAATAAAAATATATCTATAATTGTTAATATTTACTTCAAGAAATGTAGTTAATATATTGAAAATAATAAAATTTATATTTTTTAATTTATAGACTCTATTATATTCTATCATTACGAAAATATTTAAAAAATATAATAAATTTTACTTTTTTTATTTGAGGATTTTATTTAAATATTTTAATTTTAACAATTTAATAAAAAGAATTCATAATTTTAAAATTAAATTCAGGAAAATATACTCTTATGACGTGACATATTAAACTTAAATTGAAATCTTGAATTTAAATTTATTTATTTATTTTAAAATATTTTAATTTTTCAATGTTTTAAAATGCGAAAAAAAAAAGGTTATCCATCTACTGATTTTTTTTTTGTTTTATTTTCAAGATGGAGTATTAATGAATTGGAGAGGGAAAATTTATTATTTAATATATTTGGTGTGTGAAATTCATTAATTAATATTTTAATTTTAAAAAATATATTATAATATTTTTCAAAATTAAAAAAAATAATTTTAACTTTTAAATATTTTATTATTTAACTTATATAATTGGAAAACTCATTAATTAATTTTATAAATACAAATTAATCTTTTCTTATGAAGATATTTTAAATATTTAAGCTAAATTAATAAATTAATTAATTAATAAAATTTTTAAAATTTTATGAATATTTTAATATATTTTTTAAAATTCATAAATTAATTAATAAAATTTTTTATAATATATAGATTAAATTAAATAATAATTTCTATAAAATCCAGATAAGTTAATACTGGTGTATTGGGGATGTAGCTCAAACGGTAGAGCGCTCGCTTTGCATGCGAGAGGTACAGGGTTCGATACCCTGCATCTCCATTTTTTGTGGCCTACCTTGGCCCAATTTTCATAATATCAGCCCGCACAGTAGGCTGTTTTAGAACTAGCTATCACTGAACGGCCTGCTAAGAGGAAATAAAAAGAGAGAACACAATTACACTTCTCATAAAAATAATAGTTTTTTATTTATTAGAAATATTAAAAACATTAATACTTTGTTACATATAACATTAGGCTTAAATTAATATACATCTAGCAGTTTTAATACTATAAATAATGTACTTACATATTTAAATTTATGATACGTGTATCAGAATAAATTTAAAAAATTTTAAATTTTAATTTTTTTCATTTCAAAAAAATATTATAAATAATAAATAAAATTAATTGAATAGAGAGAAAATATATGATATATTTATACCCATAAATTAATAAATACATAAACTTAAATATTAAAAACATAAAATAATTTATTATATATAAAATAATTTTAATTTTTAATATAGATTAATACACATAGGGATGTAAACGGGTAGGATATCCGCGAAAATTAAACTACTCGAACCCGAACCCGAATCTAATTTATATTAGTAATATCCGAACCCGATTAAAAATTAATTTAAACTATTCAAATTGATTCTAAATTTGATTATTATTATCCGAATAAAATTCGAATTCGTTTAATTTTATATATTTTAATTAATAATTTATATAAAAAATATTTTTCATTAATAATTTTCATTTAAAAAATTTAATATTTCTAAAGAATATTTAATTTTAAATTTTTAAATAAAAATATATAAAAAAAATTTATAAATATTATTATAAAATATATTTTTTATATTAAATTAATTATTTATGTAAACAGGTTTGGGTAATGGATACCTTGTATATAAAATCCGAATCTCATTCGAACCCATAACGAATATTATTTTTAAAATTCAAATCTATTAGAAACCCAATTATAACTACCCAAATTTATTCTATCAGTATTCGATCGAATCGAATACCCAAAAATACCCTATCCGTTCCCATCCCTAAATCCACATATCCCTAAATCCACATATGCCATAAAATACTCTTTACTACTATAAACTGGTTTGTGACGGATTAATTTAGTGTATTTATAAATGGGTTTGGGTTTGGGTACCCAAAATTTGGCGGTTACTCTACCCGGTACGGTACATCCCTAGATTGTACGCCTCTACCAAAAACCTTGCAGCACTCAAACCTCAGCGCTGATTGCAAGTTAGATCGTAGACTTTCTCTTGGCTTCTTATAAGAAAGGTTCTCCTTCTGCTATTCTATGTCTTTACTTCTTTGTCTTTGATCGAATAAAATTTACCAATCCGAGTAAGCTTACTTTTCAATTTCATTTTTGGGCCGGTATTGAGGTTTTGACTGGTATGAGTTATTTGAGCTGCAATTTATGCTAGCATAATAGCTGTACAGATTTGTAGACTGAGGAAACCTTTCCATGGAGGATAACTTCAGTTGCCCTTCTTTTCTCAAGATGTAATATGCGTTCTTATAGTTCCGATTGCTTTCCTTGTATTTTGTTTGGGGAAAATAGGAGGTATTAAGGTGGGCAATTATGCAAGTTTCTAGATTTTCAAGAATTGGCATTCAGGCTGTTAAACAGCTTGCAAGAGGTATGTGCTCATTTCTTAACTGGGTTTAGTATTTGGAATCTGTACCCGTTATCATTTTATTCACTGTATTGTGACTTTGATTCATTCTGTGCAGGCACGTGTACATCCTTGTGCAGAACAGAATTTATGAGAACACCTTATAGTCAATGTCGACAACCTTGGGTAAGTTCTCTTCTGGCTGCAATGAAGGCATCTGCCTCTTTTTTTTTTTTTTTTTTTTCTTTTTATATCTGAACTGTGGTGTAAGTAATCAGTATTTTCTGCTAAATTCTTTTTCGAGTGAGTATAATTTGAATGTTTGAATTCTCATCCAAGTAATTTAGGAATATTATTAAACATTCATTAACATTGTTAAACTCTAATACTCTAGGTTTTAGATCAACAAATGTCTCGGTTACTAAAAGAAATTGAAATAAATGGTTATTGCTACTTCTCGTTGTCGCCAATGATCATAGATCATAGTTATCCTCATGGATGCTTTGGTACATGATTGATTGTGGAGTTTGAAATGGAAGAACCACCTTCATTGCCTGGCAGTTAAATTTCTTTGTATAAGGAAGTGTACAAGCAATAGTTTTAATGATAGATTTGGTCTTGGTTTCAAATGCTGTTTGAGCTGAAGGAGGTTGCTGTAATCATTTTCTTGTGTACTTTAGAATTTGGCCCAGTTAGATTCCAAATAGAATGTATTCATGAGAAAAGGATAGTTTCCTGCAATTTTCTTCATGAAGGTACAAGTCAGTTTAGATTATTCATCCATTTGCGGGGACACTTGGCATTTTAAATTCTATAGAAGGATTAAGTCAGAATTTATGAACCACTTGAAATTGGAGTGGAGAATGTTCACTAAGTTGAGAAAATACTCAAGAGTTTGCAAGCATTTCAAAAGTTAAACTAGAGAAATCTGAATTACTTTGGAACTGAAAGAATGTGGTATTTGGAAAAGAAGTATGAATTTCTCATTAATCTGGATGATATAGACATCTTGAAAATTTTAATCGTACACCTTCTTGATCAAATTTTAACCTTGCTTCATTTCGTCACCTGAGGCAAGATCCTGGCATGTGATTAAACTGTGAATCATTTAAATGCTGAGGACTATGATCAAGTTATTCGAATCACATATGATAAACCTGCTTACAAGTTATATATAGGTAGGACTGTAGGGGACCTATTTTAGTTTTAAACTAATTTCTATTTATCTCATTATTCTTATTTTTGGATGTTCATTGATTATTAACTTTTGGAACAGATTGAATTATATCCAGAGCGGAAGGTTTTCCAAGGTACCCTATTTCAGAAGCATTATCTGTTTTCTACCACAGCTTCTGGTAGCGATATTGGGGTTGGAAGCGAAGGGAAGGACACGTAAGCTCTTTTGAATTGACAATTTGAGAAAGTGCAACATTATGAAAAATATTTATATTTTTCTCTCTTTGGGAGCTAACTCAACAAAGAAACCCTCTCAAAACTGTATAATAAAGTCAAGTTAGATTCTGAGGAAGTCTAGAAGCTCAAAAACAGTAATTTCATAGGCTAATTTTCATTGAAATGGGGTAGGTTGTTAAGTCTCCAGAATGTGGCAGTCATGAAGAATGCATAATTTCATACTTACTGTACCTTGTTTGGAAGGAAGGTTCAGACTGACCTCTTTTGAAATAACATAAACTTTGACATAATTAGGTGTTGTCTTGAGTAGATTCTGAAGACCAGAAGCCCATAAGCAGTAATTTTGGAAGTTTCTCCTGGACTTACCAATCCTCTCCCATTGAGACAGTATACTGAATGTTGCTTGTTTGTTTGGCCAATTGGATCTCTCCAAACTTGAATGAGATCAATCATCCACCAAGGACCTTTTATGCTCACCAGATAAACTGTACAAACAGTTCCGCTTCATCTTCTTTTGTGGATACTTAGTTTGCTTATAAATAACTAATCACTCTTGTCTTAAATAATTTGATTCCTAATTTATAGGATGAAAATTTTTATTGAAATTTGATATGGTATGCACTGAAGGGATATGACGCTCATGATGACACTCATATTATATGAAATTCATATTATCATCTGCACCGGGCTTCAATTGGAGTCTAGAATGCATCATCATCCTTGGTTAAACATGCCATGGCATTCGTCCAATCATACTTTTTGGATCTGAACGTCTTTGACAATGTTTTCAGGATATCTGTAACATTTGTGGATAAGGATGGAGAGGAAAAGCACATCAAAGTTCCAGTTGGAATGTCTATGTTGGAAGCTGCTCATGAAAATGATATAGAACTTGAAGGTAGTATTGATGCAGTTTAATTTTGTATTTTCGTCTCTGTGTCGATTATAATGTTTTATCTGTAATCGTGTCTTATTTGGATCTTAATCTTACTAAAGTTCAGTTTTAAAAAATTTGGCCCATCATTTGTCTTCTGTTCCCATAAACAATGCATCATAACAATATACTCATAGCATATTCCACTTATATTCCTTTTCCAACAGTGATAGTTTCCTCTTGGTTCTTTTTGTCTTCTTAATATTATATCTGAAAATAGATGGGTAAAGTTACTAGCAAGCCAATACTTTTGTAGTTTAATTGTATAATGTTAATGCCATCTCAGGAGCATGTGAAGGCTCACTTGCTTGTTCAACATGTCATGTGATTGTCATGGTATGTCAGCTCATTCTTATATAGTAGCTCCATAACAATGTGAAGTTAGGCTCTAAAGTTTGAATTTTATGTTAGGATGTGGAATATTACAACAAATTAGAAGACCCAACTGATGAGGAGAATGACATGTTGGATTTGGCCTTTGGCCTCACAGAAACGTGAGTTTCTTCAACATAAATGTACAAAAAGGACTTTATTGCTTGTTGAACCTGGATTTATTTTTGTCCTGTGGATTCTGCAGTTCTAGATTGGGTTGTCAGGTGATTGCAAGGCCTGAACTTGATGGAGTTCGCTTGGCTATTCCTGCTGCCACAAGAAATTTTGCCGTTGATGGGTTTGTTCCAAAACCTCACTAGACATGGAGCAACACTGGAACCTGTACGCAAAGTGTAAAGGACGCAATCATCCCAGTTTTGTAGCTTACAAATTGTATTCAAGCAATGAGCATCTCCAGTCCTAACCTAATTTATTGATTGTCATTGATTATTACTTATTTTCAAGGGGAATATGGGATTATTACGTATTACTTGGAATTGAGATTTTTGAATCCAGAATAATGACAAAAAGGAATGCCCGATGCATTACAATACTTGTAATTCTACTTCAATTAAAGCTCTTTACCTTACGGGGCAACTCCTTTTCATGTTTGTCCTACAAAATTCTGGTCTGCCTTTGGTTATGCCTAGCGGTGGCAATGGGCTGGTTTCCTGTCAGAACTGGTGGTTCCAATTCGTGGTCATGGGGTAGTTTAAACCAGATAGAGTGCTGGTTCCCTGCGGTTCTGATTTTAGATAGATTTCAGTTTGGTTAGAGTCTAAATTGAGGCAATCCAGCTATTGAAATAATTTTCCACTTTGTAATTCACATTTCGAGAGTGGTCGAGTTAAGCAGATTACAGAGTTGAATAGTGAACCGTTTTCAAGACTCTAATATTGGATTTGATTGGATCAGTTCCAATCCAATTCCAGATCCAAACTGGACTTTGGCTGCGTCTAATATTACAGTGTAATGGTTATATTATAAATTTTTTCTTAATTTTACCTATTATTTCCATTTCCTTTCATGCATAGCAGAACTGGGAATATAAATTAGAGTTACTCCAATGAAAACCGAAAATTCAAAAATCAGGGAAGAGAAAAATTTGTGTATGTTACGTTCTTCAGTCAACCTTTTTATGTTGGAATGCAATAATATTTGCATGCTACACCTAATTCAGTATTCCTACAGATCACCTAATGAAAATCTTGGGGTAGCTATTGCTCAATTCTTTCAATAGAAGACATGCGCAAAGCTCCTCATGCCATTTCAGTTGACTGAGAGCTGTCCATGTGCAAACTGTTCATCATTGCATTGCATTGCATTGCATCACATCACATCATCATCCTCTTCAAAACAATGATTCGACCTGTTGGTTGTTAATTTGGAACTGTACTGGTTGGTTTCCAACATGGATCCTGATCTGGCACCTCAAATATAGATACTGAAACGCTGTGTGTGAACTGGGATGCAGCAATTTCTAGGCTCAGCTGCTCCTGATGGTCTTTGTTTTGGTTGGTGGAGCTTTGAGTGATTAATGGGATTCTTGATTCGGTTCTGATACATTTACGCATTCACTTGATTGCTTCAGACTATGGCAAATTTGAGCGATAAGCATAAAAACGTATGGTCGACACTCTTCCAGAGAACTTCCACTGCCTATGTAATTTACTTTCTTTTGAAGATTTCTTTGGAATTGCCAGACAATGGGGGCTAATCTCGCGGACTTTCGTGCACAATTATGTCATTATCACTTGGTAACTAGGATTATATGTTGGGCCAACATCTGGGTAGGAACCTTTTTTGAAATTTTCTTCTTGGGGTTGATTTGTTGGTTTCACCTAAATTCTGAAATTGTTCCTTAAGAAACCATGCCATTTTAATACTTGGTACAGCTTCCGTGCAATGGGCAGTACAAATTTATGGGTTTCCAATTTCTGCAGAATTACAAGTACAACTGGGTGTCTTTGTTTTCATTGAATTGAATATTTTCATAGTAGACCAGAGAAGTAATAGAAAAAGTTTAATCGAATTAAATTTATTTTTTTTATTAGTGATGGGTTAATATTAGCCAACGGTAAGAAATCTTCTGATAAAAATTAGCTGCATGAGGATTTAGGTCTTACTGTTTCAAACAAAAAACGACGAGTATCAGTCAGCTGTGACTTTCAGATGATATGAAGTTGGTAGGTTGAATTGCAAACCACAGGAAGAATAATTAATAATTATGTATTAACTCATAATTTCTTAATAGGAAAACTCTGTCTCAACTCATCTCGTACTACAAACTTCTTCATACTTCATTTGAAAAATGCTACTTATTGTACTAGTCTAACTCTTTGATTAGAGAAATGGAGCTAATTTCTGTATTGACAAATTGAGTACATAACCCAATAATAAATAAATATTTTTTAAAAAGTTGGGTTATCAATAATTTTGCATAAATGAAGATGACATGGACGCTTACGCTAGAGGGTAGAGGGGAAGTGAAAGTCAAAGTGAAAATAATGAATAAAATTATGATAATGCTTATGGAAATATTATCAATCCAACTATCATGATTCATGCGTAGTTCTGTTCAGTTGCAGCTACCTACCAAACCAAACGAATTAATTTTTTTTTAAATACCATTTAACAAAATGAACTTCCGAAAATATCAGAAAATTCCTACAAATTTAATTTAAAAAAATGAATACGATAATACAAGAAATATTATTTAGATAAATTATAAATCATAATTTATAATCGAAAGATAAGTAAGAAATCAAAATTTAAATATTTTAAAAAAATTTCTACTAATTAATTTATCAGAAATTAATTATAAAGAGATGAGAAACATAATTTCTTCAATTTTTGGAGAAATTATTATTATTATTATTATTTTTATATAAATCATAACTCCCTTGATTCAAACAAATTAAGTGGAATTGAAATTGAATTCATAGTAGTCCATATTATCACAAGGGATTTTAACATCTCAACTAACGTTAGATGATGCCTTTATACATAAAATTTAAATATTTATTAGTCCAACACAAACCCTACTTATCGTGTTTTTTAAGAATTAAACTTTTAATTAATTAATTAATTAATTAATAAATGTGAATGATCATGAATAATCTCTTTGAACCTTAATTACCGCCACGTGAATCAATCATCACTTCATCAACTTCTCTATCTCATTTTGCAATTTTTTTTCTTTTTAAAAACAGCAACATGCTTTCTATTATTTCTATATAAGGCCATCTCATTAATTTTAATAACTATATAGAATTAACTCGCTATTTTTTTTTTTTAAAAAAAAGGATAGAGCTCTTATTTTATTAATCTAGGTCATGAAAGCCCCAACCTATCAGCATTAAGTAAAAATTTAATAGTAACAGAAGGCCATTGATGAATTTTCAAATTAAAATCATCACCAATGGTTAAACTAGTCAAACGATCCGCTACCGCATTTACTTCCCAGTAAAAGTAAAAACATTTGGGTTAATATCATTATAAAATAATTTTTATTTTTAAAATAAAATAATACGAGTATCTTTTTATTTAATTAATAGTATTAATTTTTAGTATAATTTTTTTTTAAAAAAAAACTGAGCTGAATTTAAAATTATACTAATTTATATGACGTTCTATCATTGAATTTTAAAAATAAGTATTTCATCCCTTAACCCAGCCCAAATTCAAATTTATTGCAATAATAAATTTCAAATATTGATCATAAATTTCAAATATCGACCAAAAATTTCAAATATCGACCAACTTACGTAATTTTAGATTATAATGATTTTTTAAAAAAAAATTTCAAATATCCTTATTAGATTATAATGATTTTTTTTAGAAAAAAAAAAAAAAGAAGAAAACAAATTTCCTTGATCTTGAAATGTGAAAAAAGTGTTGCACTTTTCTTTCCCACACGTAAACTGAGGAAGTCATTATTGAGAACAAAACAAGTCATCTTGTCATTGGCAAATAAATAAATAAATTTAAAAAAAATTAATTTTAATATATATTTGTTGCCTTGTAGACCATACTTATGCACAGATAGTCTAATCCCTCATAATTATAATTTCAATTTTTCTCATATTTTTGCTCTAAATATTTGAGTAGAAAAGGACTTTTAACTGCTTTACCAATTAAACAAATATTGTTTTCTATCACATTAATATTATTTTAATTATTTATAATTAAAAAAAAATTGTGAGAAAGAAAGATGGCAGCATGTATTTTAATCATGCATCAAATAGCAATCAAATGTCTATGTAATAGTCAACAAATCACTTTCCACTTCTTCTGCCCTACTCAACATTTTCGACTAACGTGTTTTAAAAAATTAAAAAAATTAATTTTACTAAATTATAAATTCAATTTTAAATTATCCCTAATATTTTTTGTTCTTCAAATGACAGGACAAAAGATTTTAGTAAAAGAACCTGCAGTAAACTTACTTCAATGAGGCTAAAGAAAATGTACTACAAGCCCTGATTCATCTGGGTCTCCTAGGGTTTCACCTAAACCCCAAATTAAGCCTGCTCTTCAATTTTCTATAGGTATTTGAGAGGTGAGAGAAAAATTGAATTCTGATCACCACAGTATTATATTATATTTTGGAAAAATTATAATTATAATTATAATTTTGTTCAAATACTTCACAAATGCAAAATTGTTGAATGAAATCAAAAAGATTCACTCATAATTTATGAATGTGGTAGTTAAGTAGTCTATAATTTTCTATTAAATAAGTTGGAATTTAGCAAATAAATATTTAAAGGGTATTTAGACAGAGATACTATAATGAATTAAATATATAAATCTTAATGGAAATATATTTTGAACTCCAGCATGATTATAGGGAGAACTGGTCTTCATTTATCAGATCATCAGACTATATATTAAAAAAAATGGGTCAAATTAATTAAGTACAACTGTGTATTATTATGTTAATCTATTTCAATATTTCTCGAACAAAATGGACACGTAATTAATTAATAAATAGTGGGTCAAGTGATTAGAAAAAGAAATAGCAGCATGCAGCAGCCAGACCCAGATGAATAAAATTAATCGTTCCAGTTCCGGCCGGCAGGAGTGGGAGACATGATTCATATAAACGGATAATTAATATATTTTAATTGGTGGCGTTCCTGTTATATTACACAGCTGTGTTGTTTTTGACACCAAGCAGGCCACGGGATTTAAAGCTTTAGTAATTTTATTTTAATTCAGCCTATTTTCTACAATTTTAAAATTTAAAATTTAAAATATTTTTAAAAAATTATGAAACACATATGATTGGCCTGATTATTATGATAGTTAAATTAGTTTTTATATATAAATATACGATGGAATGATCCACATGATTTATGAATTAGGCAGCCTAGCTACAGTTAATTATAATTTATTCTTGCTTATGTCATCTTGGATTTGAAATTGCTTGCTTTTATTTTATTTTTTTTTGGAAAAACATAAAAAAAAAAAAAAGAAGAAAGCAAAGTTCAAATGGCCACCTCTCGTCTTATGTGTTATCTTTCTCATACAGTCAATTTTTGGTACGTGGATTTTCCAACCCTATTATCAGCTTTCAATAGCACATGTATAAATATATGGTAATTAAGATTATGAGATTATTTTAATTATATTTTTTAATAATTTAAAATTTTCGGGTTTCAAATTTTACAGTGTATATATATTTGAGGTAATTAAATTCCTTTGCCAGAAATGTAAACAATAACAGCAGCAGGTGTTAAAAATGGGGGAGTGGAATCCAAACAATCAATGGCTACTGAGATATCGCATCGCATGCCTTACAGTTTTCGACTCTATGATTTCAACTATTTTTTAATTGTTGTCTCTTAAAGTGGAATAATATGCAGGTACTTGATTAAGCAAAATCTCAACGACTACTTCTCTCTCTCTCTCTCTCTCTCTCTAAGGGCGAATCGACAAAAGCGTTGAAATCGTGTGAGGAGATCGGTTGAGAGGTGTTTGTCTTGTTTTTATTACTAAGTTATACTTTGGCCATTCCCTTCTCCTAGCCAAAGGCATCATCTGGGACTCTATGTGCGTCAACAACTCCAACAGCTAGCAAAAACAGGTTCTTCCCACACACAAAAAAAAAGTTAGAAGAACTTATCTCAGAATTATAATGAAGTCGTCGCCTCCGTCCTTCGGCGGAAGCAGCTCCAAGCTTTCTAATTACAGCCGTACATTTGACTTGCCCGATGATCTTGACTCCGGTTCCGCCAGCGATTGCGAGCTTGGAGGTGCAATGTTGCCAATATTCCTCAACGACCTCAGAAGAAACAACCAGCAAGACTTAGTTGAGGTCACGCTCGAGCTCGACAATGACTCCATTGTTGTTTGCAGCGTTAAACCTAATCCTACCTCAGTTACGTCGGATCCTGGATGTGGAGTTGATGTTCATTCCGCGGGGATTTTAAAGAGGAGTTTATCCGCGACGTCCAGGATTCGACAGAAGTTTGGGTGGGGTAGGTCAAGATCCTCAAGGACTACTTCATCAGAGATTGAAGACAGGACAATTTCGGCCCGAGACGCGAGGAAAATCAAAGCGAAACTTCAACGGACGAGATCGAGCGCACAGCGGGCACTTAAAGGACTGAGGTTTATTAGCAAGACTACAGGAGCATCCAACGACGCTAACGAGTTGTGGAGACGAGTTGAGTCGCGGTTCGACTCGCTTGCTAAAGACGGATTGCTTGCTAGAGAAGATTTTGGTGAATGCATAGGTAATTTAGTTCTTTTTTTTTTTTAATGTATAACTATTTTAGTTTCAAGTCTATTTTTCATTCATAATTCTATTAATCTCAAATTTCCCCGTTTGCATTTGGCATTGATAATAATTTTAGGAATGGTGGATTCGAAGGAGTTTGCAGTTTGCATATTTGATGCGTTAGCGAGGAGGAAGAGACGAAGGATATCGAAGATCTCGAAAGAGGAGCTTCATGAGTTCTGGTTACAGATAACAGACCAGAGCTTTGACGCGCGCCTTCAAATTTTCTTCGACATGTGGGTCTACGAATCTTTCTTTCCTTCTTTCTCTTTAATTCTTTGATCGTTGGAAAATGGTAATGGACTCGTGTTGTATGCAATCAACGGTCAATCGCGCCAGAGTTTTAGTTCCTCTAATAAGATACAAGCTTGTAGGGATGTGTTGTAGTTTTAGGGAGTCGACCACAGTTTATTTGCCCTAATCGAGTGTTGGGCTTTTGGCCCACTTGAATATTCTCGGTGATTTTGCTTATGAAATCCGTTGAAAAATCAGAAAGTTATTTTCGAAAAGTAAAAGATTGAAATTAACAAATAAAACATGTCTAGCTTTTGAAGCAACATTTTCAATCTTTTTCAGGGCTGATAGCAATGAAGACGGAAGAATAACAAGGGAAGAAGTGCAAGAGGTAATCTTAAATTGAAAATTTTCTTTTTTTTGAAAAAAAAACAATTTAATCATCAGCCAAATATGTCACGGTTGTATTTAATTAAGTTATAATCCGTGATTATCCATAAAACGTTAATACTATTGCTGGGTGTTTGGCGTCTAATTCAGTTCTTCCATAAAAGGATAATTACTATGGGGTCACAAACAAACTCTTAGATATTTTTTTACAGCATTAGAATATGTGTTTAATATCAAAAAAAAAAAAAGAAGATCGGTGTCAGTTAAAAAAAAAAAGGACAAGTTGCACCTACCATTTACAAATGGAGGCATACATGTTGCTAGTTTAGTAATATAATAATGTAGTTGTTATTCATCAATTTGACAAGACTAAGTTATTATTATTATTATTTTATCCATTCTTTTTTTTTAATCGCAGCTTATAATGCTCAGTGCTTCTGCAAACAAACTGTCCAAGCTCAAAGAACAAGCTGAAGAATATGCATATTTGATAATGGAAGAGTTAGATCCCGAAAATCTTGGATATATTGAGGTAGCATATAAAATCTATTCTCTAACTATATTATCTCATGCGATCATAAACACATGTGGGCTTGTAATGGGTTATAGATTCAGATAGGCCTCACTTGGACCCATTTCTAGTGAAACTAAAAGTTAGCTTGGTGGGCCCATTTTTCTGTCCCGTTAAAGTGGAGAAGAGGCCTATGTCTTCCAACGCATAGACAAATTGGTTTTCATCCTCCCAAAG
Source organism: Manihot esculenta (assembly GCF_001659605.2). NCBI lineage: Eukaryota > Viridiplantae > Streptophyta > Magnoliopsida > Malpighiales > Euphorbiaceae > Manihot > Manihot esculenta. The sequence continues at coordinate 29,828,722 of NC_035176.2, read as the reverse complement.
CTTCTTTTGGATTCCTGCAAAAGAGAGGATTTATCCTGGCATTTTAATCGAGTTTTGTACTTTTTTTCTTGCCCACGTTTCAGTTATGGCAGCTAGAAACACTTCTTCTGCAAAGAGACACGTACATGAATTACAGCAGACCGCTAAGCACAACAAGTGTAGGCTGGAGTCAGAACTTAAGTTCGTTTAGTTCCCATAACGTGGTGCGTAGGCTAAGCTTTGCACTGAGATATCTAATTCTAGAGAACTGGCAGCGAGGTTTGATTTTAATGATGTGGATGATGACAATGGCTTGCCTATTCGCTTGGAAATTTTATCAATATAAGAATAGAGCGGCATTTCAGGTCATGGGCTATTGTTTGTGCACTGCCAAGGGTGCTGCAGAGACTCTTAAGCTCAACATGGCTCTAATTCTTTTACCCGTTTGTCGAAACACCCTGACGTGGCTTCGGTCTACGAGGGCAAGGTCCTTTATTCCCTTTGATGACAACATTAATTTCCACAAGGTAAGAAGAGAATCCCTTCTATCTAATATATCATTTCAATCCTTAATCAAAATGGCAATTAAAGTTTAAAAATATACTTTCCATAGGATGATAGAATATGGTGAACTAGAAATTAAGAGAAAAATTATTGAAAATATTATTATGTTCCCATACAATCTACCAAGAATGCAATTAAAACATATCCAAATTGTTTGCGCTGATTTTTGCAGATAATTGCACAGGCAATAGCCGTGGGAGTCATCCTTCATGCCGGAAACCATTTATTTTGTGATTTTCCCCGCCTGATAAACTCGTCTCCTGAGAAATTTTCCTTGATAGCATCTGATTTCCATAACAAGAAGCCTACATATAAATACATACTGACTGGTGTTGAGGGTGTTACTGGGATTTCCATGGTGGTACTTATGGTCATAGCATTCACGCTAGCAACAAGCCAGTTCCGAAGGAATTTGGTCAAGCTACCCGCGCCCTTCAACAGATTGACAGGTTTCAACGCATTCTGGTACTCTCATCATCTTCTTGGTCTCGTCTACGTTTTGCTGCTTGTCCACGGGACCTTCTTGTTCTTGACCCACAGTTGGAATCAGAAAACAGTAAGAACTTTGGTTTCATACTCTATCATGAATTTGGCACAGGAATCAATAACCAGCAACTAAAATTGAGTGCATTTTGAATGTTTCAGACATGGATGTATGTCTCTGCTCCCCTGTTACTCTATGGGGCAGAACGGAGTGTGCGAGTAGGTAGATCAGAGCATTATTCGGTAAAAGTATTGAAGGTATATAAATTATTCGATTCCCTGTGCGTAAGCTTGATTGGTAATTGCCAGATAGTTTGCCTATGTGCAAGAATGAAAGCTTACTAACATGAGCTACTTGATCTCCATAGGTATCTGTTTTACCTGGAAATGTCCTCAGCATAATCATGTCCAAGCCACAAGGATTCAAATACAAAAGTGGGCAGTATCTATTTCTACAATGTCCTGCAATTTCTTCCTTTGAATGGTGAGAATTCTAAAAGGAAGTCATCTTCTCCTCAAGGGCTTTCAATTGTATTTGATACTATCATTATAGTGAAATCCCGAAACTTTTAAGCACAAAAGTAACCATTTATCCTTCGCAGGCACCCATTTTCAATAACCTCGGCGCCAGGAGATGATTACCTCAGTGTTCACATTAGGATAGTGGGGGACTGGACGGAGGAGTTGAACAAAGTTTTCACTGAGGTAAATGATTCACCATCTGTTATTGGTCGAGCCATGTTTGGTCAACATGGACATGTGGATCAAAGAGGGTAATACATACTGATAAACTCAACCGTCTTATACTTAGCGTTCGAACAATCCATGAAAATTTTCTAAATAGAAAATGTACAACGATGCAGCCAACCGAAACTCTATGTTGATGGTCCATATGGGGCTCCAGCGCAGGACTACCAGAATTACGATGTCTTGCTCCTCGTGGGACTAGGAATTGGAGCTACACCTTTCATAAGTATCCTTAGAGATCTTTTAAATAACACGAGAGCAGCAGATTATCAAACAGTACATATCACACCTAAAATACTACCTTTTGAACTTGCAAGTTTTACTTCACAGACTTTAATTGATTTCCATATGTTAATGGCCTAGGATTATACTGAAACTAGTAGATCAGACGACAGCTCAACCAGTTGTGCATCTTCAACTGGGGCACCAAGTAGCAAGAGGAGAACACAGAGAACTACAAACGCTCACTTCTACTGGGTTACGAGAGAACCGGGGTCATTTGAATGGTTTAAAGGAGTCATGGATGAAGTTGCAGACATGGATCACAAGGTAAAATGCACAAATTTCAATCAGTGTTTGTATTATTGAATTCAAGATAAGCTGCAAGAAGTGAGGAGTGATTCTTTTCTTCTTTTTTGCTTTGTACAATATGAAATAGGGTCAAATCGAGCTGCATAATTATCTTACAAGTGTTTATGAAGAAGGTGATGCAAGGTCAACTTTGATCACCATGGTCCAAGCTCTCAACCATGCCAAACATGGTGTTGACATCCTTTCAGGCACTCGAGTATGGTTTCCAATAATGTCCAGTTTCACATTGTTAAAATGAATAACTGAGAAAATAAGATCGAGGGCAGAGCAGCAGAAAAGAAAGATAGTTTTCCCTTTTCATATGCTAGGATTAGTAATCTGAGACATAATCCCTGTTTAAACTTTGCTTTCTTCCAGGTTAGGACACACTTTGCAAGGCCAAATTGGAACGAAGTGTTCACAAAAGTAGCTACAAAGCATCCATTTGCCACAGTAGGTAAAGAAAAACATAAAATAATCAAAGACTGCCTGAATGTTTTGATTAGCATAGCATAATTCATCAAATGAAAAACCATGGAATCAATCATCTAGCAACCTTAGGGTGACAAGACAAGTTTAACAAAATGGAGGCTTACTAAAATTGCAGGGGTATTCTACTGTGGGATGCCAGTGTTGGCAAAGGAGCTGAAGAAAATATGTCAAGAGCTGAGTCACAAGACATCCACACGGTTCGAGTTCCACAAAGAATATTTCTGAAACAAAAGGGACAATTATTTCAAATGTCAAGCCACCGTTATTATTTTGTAATTATGAAAATAATTGAGATGAAAAATATATATAAATATACATCCACACATCGTATATTTGTAGAACAGCTAGATGTAAATGCTGTTATACACCATTTGTCCAGCAATTCTGTCCAACATGATGGTCAATGTTGAGCTTCAAAACAAACAAGGAGAAAAAAAAATTATAGAATTTGTATTTGACAAAATTTTCTATGTTGTAAATTTCTTGACAATGGACAGCTATATGTTTATGTATGAGCCCAAGCCAGATGTTCTGTAATTTAGCACTGAGAAATATATATCAATGATCCAACCGAAGGTCATCCATATCCATTCATGGATACATATATATATATATATATAACAGCAATCACCTAGGATATAGCATTTTCTAGCCTAAGAATCATGTTATTGGCATGAGATAAGAGACAAGAGACAACACATGTGTAGTAATTGTGACAGGATAGTTCACATACTAAGCAAGGAAATTCTTCAAATTGCAATCTTCAAAGACAGTAGTACTTCCAGTTATGTGAGAAACAAAGGATAGTTGGGGTCAGTCATCTTTCAATCTCTTGAGAAGCTTAGAAGCCCAGCTCCTAACACGTTTCTTCAAAGTGTAACCAACAACAACTCCAGCAACAAAGAAAACTGTACAGAGCTTCGAACAGGTATATAGTGAAACCATTTGTCTGCAATTGGACCAATTAGCTATAATTTCAAATGTAGAAAGCGTAAGTGTAAAGTATAAATGGAACAAGGAAATAGGTAACAACAATTCAATTTGCACTGAAACATTAATACAGTACTGTGAATAAAACTATCTCATAGAACTTGAATTGAAACTTAGATTAGGCTCACATTATAGTTCAAGAAAATTATCTGAAATTTTATCAGAAATTACATTTTGGTCCAATCCAATCATGTAAATGCATCGAATTTCGGAAAAGGTAAACGAAAGCAATTTAATCGTTTGTCTTGCTTTACAAATGAAGAAAATCACAAACCCTACATCAAAAGACTTGTCAAGTGATATACAACTCTCTCAAATCTTGCAAAGTTCAAATGAGCAATGCATTAGTTTTTACTAACTTCCAAATTCCAAACACAGCATTTGAATTACGTAATCCTGCAACTGTACCACACTCACAATAATCACTGGCCAAAACCCAGTACATAAATCAAGAATTTACCACAAAAGTTCTATCAATTTTAAGGGTGAAATAGAGAATTTCAAGTGCACCTATAGGAATCCACATAATAGAAATACCTGGGAGGCCTAGTCATCAAAACGCGAGATTGATCGGAAGAAGATAAAGCGGTAGTTACTCCTCCTTTGCCACTGAAATTGTATGGACTCTCAGTTGCGGATGTTCCGGCTTTTAAGTCCTTAAAAATGTGAGGAAATTTTTTCTGTGCCCACTCCATTGTTTGCTTCAAGCACCTAAATCAGATAACTATTCAGCGAAAATACCAACACGAGTTGGATTTTGTGGGCTTTAGGAATTAGGGGTTTTAGGGTTTTATGATTCAGAGATGCTCACGAGGCAGTTAGGCACACAACGCAGTTGCTGTTCTCACTCTTGAATTTAAATTGCAATACTAGTCCCCCGAGGTTTCTGAAATATCGCATATGACCCTTTTTCATAAAAAGCTTTAATGGAATAATTTAAAAAAAAATGAATTAAGTGGTTAATTTTCATAAAAAAAGAGATAATAATAAACCATACATTGCATAAATTTTGTAAAAGCTAAGTTGACATCCATGCATATTGTACATTTATTAATATCCCTTGAATTTTTATTCTGAATTTTATGAAGGAAAAATTGGTAGTTTAATTTTTACATACGTGTGTATAAGTTAATTCTATTAATTAAAAATTAAAATATAAAATTTATATATGAGTTTTATTATATTTTGAATAAAAATTTAATATTTTTATAATGTATAATTTTTTAACTAAATTAATATATACACTCTAGTGTGTTTAATTAATTTATATAAAAAAGTTCAAATTTTATTTTATGATGTAAGGTTGAGTATTAATATCTCTTTCCTTTTTATTTATATCAAATGTTTTTTTGACTTTTTGGATTTTTATGTATATGGAAAAAATTCAATAATATTAATTAAGGTAGTTAGGAGTTTTTTTATTGGATAACCCATGAAGAAAATTATTATTTTTAAGGGGACAGATTATTATTAATTATTATTTTTTAAGGGGACAAAGATTATTATATCACTAATGAAAAAAAACAATATAATATCACTAATGAAAAAAAACACTATATAACCATGTTTATTACCTCTAATTATCTTAATTAATTTTTAATATTATGATTTTACATAATCCATTTTACAATAAAAAATTTTTATTTGTTTGGATTTGGTGTTGTGTTCAAAGATACTGAAGGAATTTTTTCAATTGTAATTTCTGATTATACTGAGAGTTGTGGTTCTCCCGCTATTGCTGAGGCATTGGCCTTGCGTCAATGTTTAATGTATGTTTGTATTGCTTTCCTGCAGGCTGGAGGTATTTTCATTGATAGTCAAATTTTATTCTCTGTATTTCGCTCAAATTCGGAGAATTTTTCTGAGTTTGGCGTCATTATTTCGGATTGTAAAGATATTATACTTTTTTGTCCAAATATTTCATTATGCTGGATTAGACGTAGTGCGAATAAGACTGCTTAGCAAGACGGTCTATTCGTTTTGATTTTTTTAAACTTTGGATTGATATGCCTAAATTTCTGTTTGAGCATTATAGTCCAAAGATAATAATATTTATTTTCTTGACTTAAAAAAAAAAATTTAATTTTAATTTTTAAACAATAAAAATTTTATAAACTAAAAATAAATGACTTCTTACCTTTCAAACGGGAAATTAATAAAAAATAAATGAATTGAATTAAATTAGCATGAACAAAATTTATAATTTTTTTCTAGGAACAAAGATAATTAATTAAAGGCTAAATCTTTAAGTATAACATTGAAAATCTACCAAAACAAAATGCTTAACATGAAGGAAACACCCATACATCTATCAAAGCCACGTGAGCTCAACAACGAGGAGAAGGTTGGGGTCAGCAATCGCCCACGCCAATCAATGGCACATCTTCTTGCAACCTTCTCTTCCCCAGTAAGCAAATCCGCTTCTTATCTTCCTCCACTTAACCCCAAAATTCAACCTGCCATAGCCAAAAGCTTCCAACTTGAGAACTCTCTCTCAAATGGCTTCCATTTCTCTGCCTAATTATTCTCTCCCCTCTCTGCTTCCTGCTCAGAAACCCACTCCCCAATTTTACTCTTCTCAACATCTCCCACTTCTGTCTAAACCATCACATTCTCAATTTTTTGGTCTTAAGGTTTCTCATTCTGTTTCTCTTTCAACCCCATCTTCTTTTCCAGCCAAGACTGCCATTTTCGCTAAGGTACATTTGGTCCATTTGGGAGTTTTTCTGCTGCTGTGATTCACTTTCATGGTTGATTTGTTGTGGGTGTGTCCTTTTTTCAGGTAAACAAAGGGCAGGTACCACCCTCATTCACATTGAAAGATCAGGATGGGAAGAATGTGAGTCTTTCAAAATTCAAAGGGAAGCCTGTGGTTGTCTACTTCTACCCTGCTGATGAGACCCCTGGCTGCACTAAACAGGTATTTTTCCATTGCCTTAAAGCTTAAGCTTTAATTTTTGGGGAATCAAGCAAGGATTGTGTATTAATGTAGGCTAGAAAAAGGTTGTTTATCATCGTCATCTTAAGCCGTGATGGTTAAATTTACAGACGCTCGTTCTATACTCAGGCCATGCTACTGCCCTCATCCCTTCCCAACTGGTCGGACTTAGAACTACTGGTCATCTCCTTAATTAACAATCGATTACCAAGTTCACCGTCTCACACTTTGTCACCGGTTTTGCAATAGAGAACACTAGCAACAAATTTCATACCAGAACACAAATTTGTATTCTGATTTGTATTTAGTTAATATTATTTTATGATTTTGTTTTAAATTATTTTGATTTTTATGAGTTGGGTGTTTAATAGGTTAAAATAAAATTAAGGGATTCAATATGGTAATCCCAAATAGTCTTTGGTGTGGAGATGTATTTGGCCAATTTACAAACTTCACGTCTTTGATAATGGAAATAACAAATTATTCTTATAAAGTTATAATAGAATATGGGTTGAAGCATACATCAAGAAAAGGCATCTTTCCAGGCAATGCAGATGCTAAACTGGTGATATCTTTGCAGGCTTGTGCTTTCAGGGATTCTTATGAGAAGTTTAAGAAAGCAGGAGCTGAGGTTGTTGGAATCAGTGGTGATGATACATCATCACACAAGGTAACAGAAAAACATCTTTTTTTTTTTCTTGAAGCATGTTTAGTGTTAAAAATTTTGTATCTTTACAGTTTTAGCTGGATTATAATAACTCTTAAGAATGAGATAATAATTATCTTTACCAGCCTGAGTTTTTGTAACCATTCCTAAACTCCTAGCATTCTTCTACGTTAAGTCCAGCAACTGAGCTAAAGCTAGTTAATTTGCACACCGAAAAGGTCATGGTAGAAATATAATATTTTGTTGTTGTTATTCTCAATAGAGATTACAACCTATTTATAGATGAGAGACCGTATCTAAACATGAAGGAAAATAAAGTCTATGATTATACAATCCTAAGATTAAGTAAGTGATCCATCTATCAATATCTAATTCCTATATGTTAACATATTTACTTCCTATAACTTATAACACTCCCCCTCAAGTTGGAGTATAAATGTTAATAATGCCCAACTTGTTACATATATAATCAATTTCAGCTATAAGAACAACCAACCCAAAACAATCAAAATAAACAAAGGATTAGAAGAACGGAACCCGTGAACAGTTCCTGTGAACAATACTCGATGAACAGTGCCCGATGTCTCCAAATGTTACCCTTTATGGGTAATCCAAATGCACAGAACCCTAAATCTCTAAATGTTACCCTTTATGAGTAATCCCGATAAATAGAGTCCTAGGTCTCCAAATGTTACTATTTATGGATAACCCAAATGAATAGAGTTCTAAGTCTCCAAATGTTACCCTTTATGGGTAACCCGATGATCAGAGCCCTAAGTCTCCAAATGTTATCCTTTATGGGTAACCCAAATGAACAGAGTCTTAAATTTCCAAATGTTACCCTTTTATGGGTAATCCAAATGAACAGAGCCCTAAGTCTCCAAATGTTACCCTTTTATGGGTAACCCAAAATGAATAGAGTCCTAAATCTCCAAATGTTGGACGGAATCCACAAGCTAGTAGGTGAACGTCACACTCTACCCTGCTAAATGTGCGACGTCCTCATCGCAACTAAATCGAATATAATTGCTAAATCAAGATCGAACCCTTGGGTATTGTGGTTCGCTAGTACCTTGGACGGCTCCACCTCGTCTCACGTGGGTAGCCCTTTCCTCGCAGGCCCACTTGCTCCGCACAATTTGTCTGACCCAACCAGGCTCTGATACCATGTAAAAATATAATATTTTATTGTTGTTATTCTCAATAGATATTACAATCTATTTATAGATGAGAGACCGTATCTAAACATGAAGGAAAATAAAGTCTATAATTATACAATCTTAAGATTAAGTAACTGATTCATCTATCAATATTTAATTCCTATATTAACATATTTACTTCCTATAACTTATAACAGTCTTGAATTATTAATTTTTTGCATCAGTTATGCCCATAAAATAGACCTGTTATTGACATTCACTCAGTAGTTAATCTCGTCTCCTCTCATTGTTTGTGGTTTGACTAGGCAAAAGCCCAAATTAGCTATGCATACGTGTTAGCCATTGTTATTTGCAGTAATATGTGACCTTTCTTTTATGCTGGTTCTGTTATCTTGCAACACATAATAAATGCCACAGCTCACAGGAGATAAAAGACTGCAATTTAACAAACATCTGCACTGATCTGTGTCAAAGGCCTAAACCATTAGAATTAAGCTTATGCCTTTTTCATATCGCATAATGGAAGTAATCATACCAACATTTACTCAATTGATATTTTAGTTAGCTATTGCTTTATGAGACAATCAACATTGCCAAGTATAAAGCTCACAATTTAATTTTACAACATGCTTGAGCAGTTGAACAGACAGTTTGCAGCTCATAACTAATACCAATCATGCTAGAAAATTGATGGAAAAACTTGAAATCATTACAGGCATTTGCAAAAAAATACAGACTTCCATTTACTTTGTTGAGCGATGAAGGAAACAAAGTAAGAAAAGATTGGGGTGTTCCATCTGATCTGTTTGGAGCATTACCTGGGAGACAGACATATGTTCTTGACAAGAAGGGTGTGGTTCAGCTCATCTACAACAACCAGTTCCAACCTGAAAAGCATATTGATGAAACCCTGAAACTACTTCAAAGCCTTTGAACCTTTAATTCTATGTTGTATTGCCTTTATCTTAGCCTTCCCCTTAATCTGTTCTCTTGGCACTGATCAAGTCCTTCTATAGGTTATTTGTTGGATCCATTATTTACATATATATACATTCACAAGGAATGAAGTGCAATTTCTTATTAGAGCTGAAAACGTCAATTTTATGGACCAAAAAGAGATAACCACTTGTTTTAGCTTAGTAATATGTTTGCTTGGCCTGCCTTGTAAAGTTCAATGGGACATCATGCAATAGACTATTGCTGGGAACTGCAAAGGATCATTTTCTTGAATTTGCAGTATTAAATGATCTGTGTTCTCGAATTTCGGCATCCTTCTTCTAAATTAGATGGATGGTCTTTTTGAACTTAAGGTGAATTGTATAATAGTTTTCCCTTTTCATGGGTGATAAATGGCAATTTATTGGTATATATCTTAGATACTCATACATGATAAGTTCTTTTTTTTTTTTTTTCCTCAGTTGCTGTTTCCTTCTTTTGCTTAAGGACCCACCTAAATGTAAACCCATTAGGGCACTAATGTGCTTATTGCATCTAGAAATAAAAAATGGCATAAGAAATTTATGTGCTTGTAGTAGACCATTTATTCCAGTTTCTCATAGTCCTGACTGCCATAAGGGCTAAATACTTCAGATAGCAAGTTGTTCTTCCTCCAGGAACAGCACCCCATTTCTTCACAGATTTCATCACTGTGGTTGATGCTAAAAGTTGAGATGCAATGCTTCTTTTTGTAGAACCTGGTTGTCCTCTTCATAATTTCAATCTCCTTTGAAACTTGCTCAAGCATCTTCTCCACAGTTGGGAGCTTAAATTTATCGTCAACAAGTCTTGCCAACCACATGCTACGCAGCTCTGCAGTGTGAAGATTCGAAACACTCTCTATATAACCCAGAAAAGCCATGTTTGGAATCAGTGGATGAATGGTTCCCCTGCTCAGACAACAAGTGAGATTATCAGTATCCATACTTTTTCTCTGAAACTTCTTGTGATTAAGGAGAATTTGCTGTTACATGGAGGTTACCTGTACAAGGGCATGACTCCATAAGGATACTCTAATAAACTACAAAAAGGCTCTAGTAAGATATTTTTGAGCTTTTTCTTTCCATCGTAACCAGTTGCAAGAATCACAACATCAGCCTTCAATTTAGTATTATCTTCAAATTCAAGTCCTTCCCTAAAGAACCCAAATTTTGATGTATTTTTAAACAGAATCTTGCCCTTATCAGCCTGGGGGAAAAAATTTTCCGGCATGATAGCCATCTGGCATGAAGCATAGTCTTCAAGGAAAGGATGATCTGGTTTTAATCCATACTTCTGCAGAGGAAGTTTATAGAGCACATACGACTCTATGAACTTGGAAACAACATGCCTCTGCAAATTGAGCACAATTAATTAGCACTTTCAAACTTTTGAAAACAAATGATGGGGTGTGTGAAATATCACTTACCATTGGAGAGAAGAGAAGGCAGAGCAGGGCCTTGGGGAGGTTTTGATTAGGCCTTTCATGGATGAACTGAGAAAATCTGGTGGAAAAGAACAAGAAAAATGGCAATCCCCATACCCAGTAATGAGGAACAGTCCAGTGCACGGTCCTCACAACCATGGTGCACGGCTGCCCATCAGGACCTGCAAGATATTAAAACAAACATGCCCCAAATTGCCAGAGTCAGCTGAGTTAAGAAGAATTATTAATAATCAATAATTATAATCATATTTAAGTCAATTAAGCCAAAAAGCTTGCAAAAAGATTTTACTTATTTTTCTGTGGTGGAAGAAGTTTTCCTTTTTTTGGCTATATTGATATGTTTGATGAAATGCAATTATGCATAGTCAAAAAAATGGAAACCCAAATAACATACAATTGTGAATTGTTGAAAACGGGCGTGCAGATCGAAGAAAGTCCAAACATGACGCAGTACTCTGTGTTTTAAATCTGGTAATACATGGTGTGCTGTTAAAATCCGACATTTATTCTTCAGTTCCTTAATAATTATGACACTTGACGACAATATCTGCCCTTTTCGCTTTCAGACATAATAAGGGAACACAAACCATCAAAATCTCTAACTCATTTGAAACTAATAAGGTCTGAAATTTGAAATATTATTTAGTCCATCACGTGCATGTGATACAAGACGAATCTTATATCTATAATTTTTTTTAAAATGAAAATCTAAGAGATGAAATAGAACATGAAATCTCTCAAATTTATTTAGATACACTCGCCACTAAATTAAATTAAATCTGTTAGTGTTTTGTATTTCATAATTTAAACTCTTCCTCTGTCATAATTAATTTTATAAGAAAAAGAATTAAATGATTTTTTATAAAATTACAAATGATTTTATTTAAATGAAAATTTTATAAATTAAAAAAATAAACTTTCATTCTAAATAAAAATTTTGAAAGAAAAAGAAATGAATAGATCTGGGTTCAATCAATAACAAATTTTTTAATAGAATAAGGAAGGAAAATTAAAACAATCTTTATATTCTCCATGTCAAGTATGCGGTAGCAAATGACAAAGAAAACAAGTAGGATTGGATTATATACCTTGGTTTGCCTGAGCACACTCCAAAGCTAAATCAATGGCCGATTTTTTGAAGCCAACAACGGCGACCTTCTTTCCCTTGAGAAGTTGAGCAGCAGCTTCCCTATCAAGTTTGCAGTAGTCAAGCGAATGCAAGACCTTTCCTATGAAAATTTCTGGGCCTCTATTTATAGGAAAATTAGGAATCTTAGGTATATCACCATATTTTCCCATGCAAATCACAAGAAACTCCAAGGCATACCACTATATCAACAACCCACCAAACCAAATTCATCAGTTTTCATTATCCAAAACACATGCTCATGCATATTATCAATTAAAATAGAAATAAAGACTACCTGAATGGTGTCTGAATGATCGGTTTGCACGGCCACCTTCCACACCGGCTGACCCGGAAGGAGACTTCCATACTTTGAAGTAAATTCAGAGGTTTCCCGGTCACCGATGAATTGGACCTCCACCACCTTAGAATTGAACCTAATGTACTTAAACAGATCAAAACGCTCAGCATAAGAATTCAAGTAATCAAGAATCTCATCATGAGAAGGAAAGCTTGGATCATCTCTGTTAGGCCAAGGATGATCAGCGAATTCATAATCGCAACGAGGGGACTGAAGTTTGGTTGAATGGTAAGAGCAAGTTTTCCAGACGCCACCGAGAGAGTCGGAAGCCTCGAAAACCACCGGAGCATGGTGGGAAAGCTGCTTAAGCGCAGCTAAACCGCTCACGCCAGCTCCGATAATGCCAATTTTTGAGACCAAAAGGTCACTTTGCTTTGCCATGTTTGGTGTATTGTAAGGGTTTGCACAGAAGAAAGAGATGAGTTTAAGGTGCGATGTGTGCATGGTATTTATAGGCGCAGGCACGTCCATGGACTTTGCGTAGGAGCCTACGTAGTGACTATTTCTAATTATTATTATTATTATTATTATTATTACTTCTCCAGGCCATAAAGATAAGTTTGTCTTTTTTTTTAAAAAAAAAAAAGCAATGTATTGATTAACTTACTTCGATAAAAGATTTTACCAGAATTTTAATTTTTTATATCAAATTTCTTCTTTATAAGGTAGGAATTCCTTTTTTGTTTTAATTTATAAAATTTTTATTTATAAAAAAATAAAATCATCTATAATTTTATAAGAATTTTTTTTTAAAGTGAATCAAGGGAAACGAAGGGTTATTTAATAGGCGTTGAAAAAGTAAAGTTATTACATTAGAAAAAATAATATAAAATTTATGACTTTAAATTTTTTGTTTTTAAATGGAAATTAAAAATTAAAAAAATAGAACTAAAATTTTTCAAATTTATTCAAATATATTTAACGCACTGGATTGCTTCAAATTTATTAATAATATTTTTTAATTCATATGAAAAATAAAGTGGTCCTATTTTTAAGAAAAGAATAGTAATTAATAATATTATTATTGTTATTAGTAATTGTGGGAAAATGATTAGATGTTGAGTGGAAATTTCTGCAAGTTCATGGTTTGATTGGGCTTCTGGATGAAGATTAAAGTAAGGTTTTTGTGAACTTCTCTGTATCTTCAAAAACCCTAATATTATTCATGCACATACATGCCAATGCATGTGCAATTCCTTACCAAATATTTATTCCAGGAAATTGTATTACTTGTTTCCCTCTTTTATATTGTTCATCTATAATGATGAATGATGATGCCTTATATATAAATAAGTCCATGAAATTTTCAGTTTAAAGGAAAGAAATAAATTATTACTAATTTATAGTTGAAAAATCTTAAACAATTGCCCAAATTTTTAAATAATAAATCATGATTCCATATATGGAGGTCTGAACAATAATTCAATTTAGTAAGAAAATCAAAGTACTGTGACTAGTTCAATACAATAAATACAAGGAGTAATGGAGATTTAATGAACCATGTATTCAATTTGGAGAGGTCAAAATTTCTTTAAAGAGGCAATACAGGGGAGTTAAGAATGTTCTCTTTTTGGATTGGATCAATGTTATATATCGTTCTGACGTCTCTATGTTAAATTCCATCAAATTGGCAGAAACAATTTTTATAGGTATGTTAGACAGTTCTTTAATAATGGACAGTTAATTAATAATTATGAAATTGACTAGACATACTCTATCTATTGTGTACGTCACATTAATATAATTTACTGTACATACATTTATGATTCTAGTGATATTCCAATGAAACGACCAATATGTAAAAGGTCAATATTCTACCTTGGCTGCATTAGGTCAAGTACGACCACATGTGTCTCGATATTTTACTTGATTGCATTAAATCGTGTACAACTTATTCGATATTATCAAGGTAGGTTTTTTTCGATTATTAAATCTAATCAGACCATAAATATGTGTCACGTGTGACAAGTGTTTGTATGGATATACTTGTTAATAAGCAATAATTTTTTTTTTTTTTGAAATGGGATTGGAGATTGCAAAATAGAATTTGAGATCTCTCAGATTTATTTAAATACACTTACAACCGGACCTGTGAGTACAAAATCAGTAACTTTTATCTATTTCTATTTCTATTTTTATTATTATAGACTAAGATTTCTGTAACGACCCGGAATCCGGATCGCTACCGGCGCTAGGATCTAGATCGGCTTAAGGCCGCCGGGACCCGTAGCAAGCCAAACATTCATCCTGAATACCTGTTTAATCCCATACATGATCAACAATTACATAAAAATTTAAAACTTTCTCATTGAATCATTCATTCGTTCTTTCTTTCATTCATTCTTAACCTGTGCATGCACAAACTCATATACATAATCATTATTAAACATTTGAGATCATGTACTAGAAATGGATTAACACAATACTATGGTCAAGCACAACTCTAACTTCCATAAGCATTATTACATTACATTTCTATACTATATTAGTACATTACATCATATTCATGTCCACAACTAGCTATTACAATAACATAACTCTACTCCTGCTGACCTCCTGGTCTACCCTGTACCTGCAAATCTGGGGGGTTAAGGGAGAGGGGTGAGTTAAAAACCCCAGTGAGCAGAATAGTAAAACATTAAATTTAAAGTCCATACTTCCATGAAATGCATCACATCACAAACATATCACATAAAGGATGAACTTGTCACCAATAGCCCTCTACATAATTCCATAGTGCCAGAACGTAGAATGGGTCCTGGTCTTTCTCTTACATAACATAATATAACATTCCAAGATGCTAGGGATGTAGAATGGGTCTTCCTGGACTTTCTCTTACATAGTGCCAGGGACGTAGAATGGGTCTTGCTGGACTTCCATACCTTATCATCATCATATCATGCCATAAAATACGAGGGCTAATGGATCACTCAACATTCATCCATATCAACAACATAATATGCAATGCAACATATTCGTGAATACTAATGCAAACACCCTAACATATCACATGGTATCCATGATGCGTGAATCATGCTGAAATATTCATTATTTACTTTAAAACATAAGAGTTATTCCTCTCACCTCTGGCTGAAGCTCTAATGACTCTGAAGCAGCTATCTCACTGCTGAGGTCCTCGGTTCCTCGGGTCCAAACCTACACAGGTGGACTCAAATGAGGGACCAAACATCTATAAACATGACTCTAAAATACTCCCCAAAAACCCCCCTAAAACACCTTAAAACAATCATAGAAATCATGCAAAGGAGGGCTGAACAGGGCATTTTCGGCGGCAGGTTCGGCGGCCGAAAGGCCCTCCAGAGCCGAAAGTCATGCACCTTCGGCGGCACTTTCGGCGGCCGAAGGTTCCCTCCAGAGACGAAACTCATGCATGTTCGGCGGCACCTTCGGCTGCCGAAACTCCCTTTCAGAGCCGAAAGTCCTCTTTCGGGGGCAGGGTTCGGCAGCCGATACATGCTACCACAGGCAGGTTCGGCGGCCGAAAGAACCTTCGGCTGCCGAACCTGAGTTCTTCCCAAAGGGCAGAAACTCAGCTCCAACATGCATAAAAGCCTCCCAACTCATTCAACATGCATTTACCTATTCTACAACAAGCAAACTCAAGCCAACAAGCACATAGGGGTCTCAAACTAACTTAAACCCCAACCAAAACACATTAAACATGCATATTCAACATACATTGTTCATAAACACACATTTAACCAAAAACTCATCATAAACCTACACATGCATTTCTACCTCAAGAAACTTCGTAAAACTTGCTTAAAACATAAAATGAACTATGGATCTACTCTTACCTCTTGAAGAACGAGAGGAGAGACGATCCTAGCTCGGAGATGGGAGAGATCTCAACTCTTTGGTCTCCAAACTTCAAAATTTGCTCTTTTGCTCAAATATCTTCAAATCAACATAAAGCTTGTTAAAACGTGAAAGATCGAAGGAAAAACATCAAAAACGAACCATGGGAGAGCAATAACTCACCGTGGCCGAAAATGGGGAGAAAACTTTGCCCGTTTCGGCCATAGAGCCCTTTTATAGGGGCTGTCAGATCACCTTTCGGCAGCCTAAAGTGCCTCCAAAACTCATGCAAGTTCGGCGGCCGAACCTTTGAAACTTTCGGAAGCCTAACTTGCCCCCCTAAACTATCCAATGTTCGGCGGCCGAACCTGGAAATGCCTTCTTGGTCTTTTTCATTCAAAACTTAATTCCTTTCTTGCTTAAAACCATAAAATACATTAAAACATTTTATGAAAACATGGTTTTACCCTTCTAGAGGTTTCCGACACCTGAGATTCCACCGGATGGTAGGAATTTCGATACCGGAGTCTAGCTGGGTATTACAATTTCAGTCAAATAGATATGTGTTCACATTGAGAGCCAGCATGTTTCCAATAAAATAATTAATTATATATGAAAAATGTATCCAAAAAAATTATTTTTTCAATGTTTAGATACAAAAAGTATTTACAATATTTATATATAAAAATTTAAATAATATTAATAAAATTACCAAATTTTAAAAATAACTTTTAAATTGATTTTTTTTAATCTAGTTTACAGAATATTTAGATTATGGGAAAGTTAGATTGAAATAAAATAAATTAAAGATATTAACACTTTTGTTTGGAAAAGGGAAAAGCAATTAAGAAGGAAAATAAATTTTATTTAATTATTTTACTCTAATTTAGAGAGAAAATGAAGGAAAACTTCAGTTTAATTGAAAATTATTTGCATGTTCTTTATCTTTTATATTTTGTTTGGAGTTAAAAGAGTAAAATAGTAATTTCAAGGAATGATATTATTTTCTTTTCTTTGCCTTTTCAAACAAGGAAAAGTACGTAAGAGAGTTTTTTTTTTGTCTTTCTTTCTTTCCTTTTAATTTTTCATCCATCGATCCAAGTATAGTCTAGGGAAATTAAGTAAAGAGTGGAAAAATAAAATATTTTCTTTTTATTATTTTGCTTTCTCCATCACTATTTATAAATAAAAGAATTTAATTAAAAAGTTATATTTTATATTTTAAAGTCCACTGAAATGAGATTAAATTTTGTTCACACCATATCAGTTCATTAAATTTATTTCAAATAAATGAATTTTTCATGAATAAAAATAATTAAATTCTATGGATAAATTTCAATTTAATAAAAAACATAACAAACAGGGTTTTATATTTATAGAAAAATAATTTTTTACTTAATACCAATTTATTATAAATTTAAGGAAAAATTACTTTTTAGTCTATGAAGTATAGTGTAATTAACAGATTTATCCTTCTATTTTTAAAATCCAACATTTTCGTCTTTAAGATTTAATTCCGTCAAAATTCAAGATTTCTCCGTCAAAAATTTCTATTAAGTTAATGATTTTCACTTGGTCAAAGGAAAGAAAATAAATATAATCCCAAAAATACTATTATCAATAATAAAATAAAAATTACTATTTAATTCCTATAATATGGAAAAACTTGCTATTTAGTCTCTCAATTTTAAAAAATATATTAAAATGTCCCTAACATTTTAAAAAGTCTACTAGTTAGTTCCTCTATTAATTTTATCACTAAATATTTTACTATTTAGTCCCTATAGTTTAGAAAAAAATATTAGTTGGCCAGTCAAATTATTAAAAAATTTACTAATTAGTCCCTCCATGTGAAGGGTATTTTAGATTTTTTTATAATATTTAATGACTAAAATTAACGAAAAGTATAACTAGTAAACTTTTTAAAATGTTAGAAATGTTTTAATAAATTTTTCAAATGGCGAGTAGTGATCGACGGCTAATGGCATCACAAAAGCAATTTATATTGAGTTTTAACTTTTTATTTTTAATAATTTAAATTTTGTATATTTTAATTTTTATTATCTTTACTGAATTGGAATCTTAAATTTATTGAAATTTTTATTTGTTTATAGAGATTGAGTTTGAGATTTTCTTTCTTAAATTTTGACGAAATTAAATTTCAGGGACTAAAGTATTGAATTCGAAAAATAAAGAGATAAATATATTAATTATGTAATATTTTAGGGACGAAAACATATTTTTTTTTAATTCTTTGAGAGAGGGACCTATAAATTTGTAGGAATTAAATTTCAGAAACTAAAGTGTTGGATTCTAAAAAGAGTAATTCAGTTAATTTTTTTGTTACTCACGGCATTTTTTACAAAAAAACATTTAATTTTGACGGAATTAAATTTCAGGAACGAAAGTATTGAGTTCTAAAAATAGAGAAATGAATTCGTTAATTACGCTATACCTCAGATATTAAAAGGTAATTTTTTCTAAATTTAAAATAAAAGAACATAAATCTTTCGGTAAAAAACTATTTAAAATTCACATATTGTATATTTAATTGACGATGCATTGATTTAGGTAAGTTTTTTCATTAATATATCAAAAAATTCTTGCATACAATTGTACATTTAGTCAATAAAAAAATTAAATTTTAAATTAATATATAAATTTTATCAATTTTTAGTAAAATTTTATTTAATTTTAAACAACGTAGCAATTTTAAATTAGACGAATATATATATAACTGTGCACGTGAATTGAAAATGAAACAAGTGGGCGCAATCTACGTGGAAAAGGAAAGGAGGAGAGATCCATTAATTAATTAGACAATTGGAAAAATTAATGTGGCGTTGAATGGAAATATCTCAGAAGTTTGTAAGAAAATTAAGCAGTTGTGTAAGAAAAATATAAATGAAAAAATTGAAAATTAGGAAGTGTGTACGTGTTCTTCCAGTCAAACCATCAATCTACCAAAACCAGGGTTCACTGCTGACCATTTTCTGGTAAATGGTTTCGAAGCTAAGTCCCTGGTCAAGACTACTCAGCCTCTGTTCATTCAAATCGAACCTCTCATCAACAACTCTTTTTTTTTTTTTTTTTTATGGGTTATGTTATAACTAACTTATTTTATATTCTAAATTTAACATCAATAAATTTTGATGTACACTCTATTATTAGAATAAATTTAAAAACAATAAATTTTAAAGAAAAGAATAATGTTATGAAGAACTCAAACTTTGGACTCGATAAAGGTAAAACATAGTCCTTCTACCACGGCAAAGTTGTTGCTACTTTGAATTCAATTCAAATTTATCATAGTTTTCCAAAGGATATAAAATTTATTATTATTATTATTAAATTTCTTTAGAATTATAGAGCTCAGATATGGAAAAATCGTAAAAGTTAAACTTATAATTTTATTGAATTCTAAATTAATTTGCAATAAGAGTAATGTGTCTTTTATAAAAATTCTATACACTTTTATGATTGAATTAGTTTTTGAGATAAGTTAAATTTCGCTCAAATTTAATATTTTTTATATAAAAAGATGTATCTCTCCGATTCAATTCTATTTAATTATGCATGAAATAAAATAATTTTTCTGAGTCAAAATTAATGAAACTATTAAATTTGTAATGTTTTTAGAAACCCTAAAATGAAAACAAAAACTTACAAATAGTGAAATGTTGATTACAACTTAAGTATAATTCAAATAATAATAATAATACCATATTCAAAGGGATATATTGCTAGTATTACCAACTAACAAATAGTCTTTTTTTTTTCTAACAAAAAATTATTAAACTAATTTTCTTCCAACTACTAAATAAGAAAAAAAACATTAATTAATTAATTAATTAATTAATTAATTAATTATGCCTGTGCAATTCTCCCATCTTAACATAATTATATTACTTATTGCAATACCTCGGTAGTCTCTATAATTTGATGCTATCGCTTTGTTTTTTTTTTCTTAAACTTAACTCCTTTTTTTCCTTTTTCTATGAAAAATGATTTACATCAATTGACTATCGATAAAAAAGAAGAAAATGTTGTTGTCCCTATTAAAAATTTCAAAAATATTTCGATCGTCACTTATGATTTTTATATGGTGAAAAAATTTCTCACATACAATTCAATTAATTTTCAGAATATGCAGAGCTCTTTGATAGATTTATAACATCTTTTAGAGGGTGATGATGATGGTACAGATTTTTCTTCCTACACTCCTGTGAATGTTAATTTGATAGATAACGGTGAAACGGCTCATCCCGTTAAAGGTCAGGATAGACGAAAGCAATAATCATCCTGTATTGAAACTGCCAAGGACTCGAAAATCCTCAGACAGTTAATACATTGAATGATTTGATTACTAGTTCCAAACCGGACATTTTATTTTTTATGAAAACAAAAATTTTATCTTTGATGGAAACAAAATTTTTATCTCTCCATCATTGTTTGCTATTTGCGATAGAATTTTTACATTTTAATGGCCGCATTCTTATGAACGGTTTACAAGTGGTTCAATCTCTTCAGTTTTCATATTTAAATATTTTTTAACTAGATTTAATTTTGAATAATCGTAAATTTTTATTAGACTCTAAAATTGAACTGCCATTATTAATAATATTGTATATGAAAATTAACTTTACGTGATTTTTTTTAGAAAAAAAAACAGTGATTTTACTATTATACCCAATATTAATATTTATATATATTGAAATAATAGTGTGGATGGAGCTTCTCTATTCCCATACTAGTAGAGAAGTTCTTAATTTCACACCAACCCAACTATGCAATGAAGCTTTCTAGTTAAAAGGATCTGCCATAACTTTAAAACTTTTAAATAGCAGATTTTGTCTTAATATAATTTTCAAAGGTATTTTTTTTCCAAAATTCAAACTCCTTCTGATTTAGTTAGTGAGAAAATGCGAAAACGGTCCTGCCACTGCCAGGAATTTGCTTCTTCAGCAACAACCCATGACCTTTCTTTTCTCTTTTCTTCTTTTTTTTGGGAAAGACATTCATTGAAATTTCAATATATATCAAAATAATATTTTATAATATTACATCATTAAAAAATATTAACGTAAAAAAAATAAAAAAAAATCGTTTATAATCATACTCGTTTGCACTTTACAATTTATAATTTATTTTGTATTATAATATACATAAATATTTTTAACAGTATTTAAAAATTATTATTATTTATTAACATAATAAAATATTATTTTAATACAAATTAAATGATGAACTTACTCTTCCAATTTAAAATAAATCAAGTTAAAACAAATTGCAGTAAAAATTTGTTGGAGAAGTAGATGTGAACGCCAGCCAACCATCTATATGGAAGCCTGCAAAATTGCAAGGCCTGTCTCAGTCTCACTTTCTTAAACCAGCAGAACAGACCCAGTCCTTTTAATCTCAAACCAACTTAGCATTTAATTGACCGCAATTAATTTAAATATTATTATTTATTATTATGTTTTAAAATTTTATATATTTTTTCAAAATAATAAATTATTAATAATAACATTTTATTTAATTATATTTGTCACTGTTTAAATTTATATTAAGACAGAATATTAATTTAAATTTTATTCTTAATACTTTATAATTCTAATAATATATAATATAAATTTGTACGTAATGAATAAGGATCAAGATTTAAGGCCCAACTTATTTATATGGAGGGAGACCATGGACATTAATCAAAATAAACTTTCTGAATATACCTAAAGTTTCAGTTCACTTTCTCGATTATCTATACTCAAATAAAAATAATTTTTATATACACTCCATTCATAATTTAATTAAAATATTAATTTTATATAATGTCAAGTTGTTAAAATTTAATAAAAACCACAATTTAGTCCGACAGATTTGCATTGGTGACTGAAAATTTAATGTTGTTTAATGACATAAATGCACTTGAATGGCAGTAAGAGTTTCTTCCGAATTAAAAAAACTTTCCTATTTTGAAACTATTTTATTCTCCTTCATTTCTAATACCTACAAACTACAATAATAAATGAGTTTCAAATGTTTGCTTCTCCAAGTTCTGCATATGTACGTTAACGTGTGGCTTGCATGGACCAATAGCAATGCAAGAAGTTTTAATAACATAGATGTGTTGGCCGATCATTCATTGTTAACTAATTCTATTTTCTTCTCCTTCTTAATTCCATGCGAAGCTGTACACCCAAGGATCACATTTCTTCTATGTCAAGGATGATACCACCCCCCAGGTAAGTGTATGGGGGGTCCACCGGCAGGCTTCCTGGGAGTGTATTCGTACCAAATCAAAGACACGATCAGATATGCCAGACTGTTAAATCAAATCAATTTAGTTGTAGTGTGAAACTGTGAATCACGTGCTGCCTCACTCCCTCAGCCCCAGTCTGATTAATGTTTACATTTAATTAATTTTTTTTATTAATATCTCAATAATTTGTCGCTAATTTAATCTTCAAACTTTGTAATCAGCCTTTCATTTTTAATTTTTTTATGCTTTTATTATTGTATATTTTATTAAATTGTAACCCTATTCTAATCCTTAAATATTTTAAATAATAAAACTAGAAAATTAAAGTTCTCAATAAAAGAAAATGTAATGTCATAAGTTTTTAATCATTTAATTAATATAAAATAAAAGATTAACCAATCATCTCTTATCACTTGTTAACTTGTAAAATATAATTCAGTTAAAAGAAATACAAGTGAATAACACATTATATTTAAAATATAAAATAAATAATCCATTACATTCTTTAAAAAAATATGTTCTTAATATTTACCAGTAAATATTTATTTTATTTAATTAATTTTAATGTGAATCACATGCCACCAAGAACGTTGCTTTGACTCATCATTCGAGTATGTAAACACAGCTCCATTGACCTTAACACGCCTCAGCCACACATTCGCAACGTGTAATAACTTCAAGATATACGCACAAAGAAAGAAAGAAAGAGTTAAGAAAGGTAAATGTCGCACTCCCACGCTTAGCCTGATGGTAAGTGCATCCGGTTAAACCTGATAGATCTCAGGTTCGAATCCCCCATCCCCATTTGAAAAAAAAAAAAAAGGTAAATGTCACGCTGTTGGATTAACTCAGTCATCACAGCCTCTTATTTTTTCACACGTGTAAGTACCTTCACCTCACAGTCACGTTTCTATTGCACTTCACTTCTCTCTCTCTCTCTCTCTCTCTCTCTCTCTCTCTCTCTCTCTCTCTCTCTATGTCTCTGTCCTTTCTTTTCCTTCTCCTTCCTCTTTGCGTACTGTGTAGTGGTCAGCATAGAAAGAAGGATACGGGACGAAGACGAGACCACTCCTGACCTTACACGTGTACTCTGAGTTAGAAAAAATCGCGAGTGCAGAATTTGGTATATATTTTGGATCTACCTTAACAATGAGCATCTTGGTTCTCGATTCTCGGCATCTCTGAGCAGATCCCACCACCTCTTGCTTAATCCGACGCCTCATCTTTCATCTCACCTCCCCCTTATATTCCCACTTTCTCTCTTCGCCTCCTTCACACCCTCCACAGCCGCAACTACCACACTCTTCCCTGCTCATCCAGTAACGGACCTCCGCCCACCACCATGAACGTCTTGGAGTCCCCTCTTGAAGCTTTGGCTTTTAACTATTTCAGCTTTGGAATCTTTACAGTCGTCAATAATCTATGGACATGGATTGCTCTAATAACCGCGGCCATCAGCTTCTGGAAAATCAGAACCGCCGGTGTTGCTAGAGTCTCCACATTCTCAGCGAAAACGGAGACACTTTCCTCAGCTAATTGCATTGGCGTCCGGAACGTGAATGAGCCTAAGCCGGTTGTTGAAATATCGGAACCCGAATCAATTACTCAGGCACCGACATCACCAACACCAACAACGTCATCTGCAAGCCCAGCTTCATTTTCATCGGTATATGAAGATGTCGACGGAGTTACGAGAGGGAAGTTTGTAAAGTATTACGAAGATGAAAAAACAAAAGATGGGAAGGGAGATGACGAGTTAACGGCGGTTGGGGAGTGGGTAGACGGAAGTGGCGGTTGTTACGGCGGAAGTGGAGCAGAATGGTGGGAGAGGTGGGAGAGAGTGTTAAAGTTAAGGACGGGGGATGGGATGGGGTGGTACACATACCAGGATTGGACGGCGATAAACGGCAACGTCGTTAGATTATGGGACGGAAACGTGTATGGCAATTGGTAGGTGATAATATAAGTAGAAGCAGCTTTGTTCAGGCTTCTTCCGGTCTGAAAGTTTTATAAAATGTAAATATATTGCTGTGATTTTGCAAATCTTGTGAAACAAAACATTTCTTAATGTTGAATTTTTGGTTATGCTAATCAGACAGTAGCTAGCTCTTTTGGATTCTGAATTAGCCAATCATGTTAAAGCAATGTTGTATTCCAAACCAGATAGCAATGGTCACAGTGGCCATTTTTGGGTTTATGCTAGCTTTTTCAGAAATGTTGAACATTGTTGGAAATCTCAAGAGCCAATTTCATCAAACTTACAAGTGCAATTGCTTCTATTTTCTGTAATTGTTATCTTAGGTGAAATGAATAAAAAATCCAAAAGGAGGCAAATTTTTTTATAAATGTGTGGTGGATGGACAACTATGTAAAGTTATTTAAATATCCATGGTCCCAATAATTAACCTAAGAATCAGATTTTGATATTTGAATGAAGGAACCTATGCCTCCTCACTATCAAACAAAATGGTTGTCTCTTCTATTTAATTTAAGGAGGGAAGCAAACAAAAATTTTCCTTTTTTATTTACAAGCCATATATTCATGTGGTTAATGAATGTTCATCAAATTTCTAATTTTTAACCATTAAAAAAATATATAATATATGGTGTCATTTTTTTATATATATACCATTTGTTATTTAAAATTTATTTATTCAAATAATTTGAATATGTATCAGATATATTTATTAATGGATAAATTTTTTTCTTTCAAATTTTAATTATAATTCATACTATAAATTTAAATTCGAAGGAAGAATAGATTTGTATCATCTAATATTTATGATGACATTTTAGTAGTTGATGTTCTGAGATCTAGAGAATAATAGAATTTACAAGAGTGTGTCTCCTGGTATGAGAGGATCACGTATTCCTCCCTTTATTCTTCTTTTTCTTCTCTTCTAATAACGCATAATCGACACAGTGTCACTTCCCTCTATTAAGCAGTTTCGTACGTACAGACGTACTTGCTAACTCATACTTGTCAGGCGGTCATTTAACTTTCTCTCGGCGCTCATACTGGTACGGTCGGAGCGCAGTTGGGCCTTTTCTCCTGCTTTACGTCACATCACTGGTGTTAGGGCCTCTTCTGAGGGGTCCAGATCTTGAGTCAGTCCGACCGGTTTCAATTACATGCTGGGTGACGTGCTAATGAGTTGGCCTGCTTGGTGGATTCTACTGGGTTTTGAGTTCTACTAGGCTTTGGGCCTGTTTCTCTTCTCTTGGACTAGGTCTCAAATCGGGTACCAGAAGCCCGTCGGTCATCAAGTGTCTCCTCACCTCCTCAATAATTATTCCATGATTAGGAAAAGGTAAATCCTTAAGTCTTCAGGCCCTGGGAAAGTTTTTGTAGATCTTGGAGGATCATGTATTCCTCCCTTTATTCCCCTTTTACTTATCTTCTAGTGATGCATAATTGTCACCCTACTACAATGCTACTTATTTCTATTAGGCAGTTTCATATGTACGGACGTACCTGCTAGCCCATACTTGTCAGGCGGTCATTTAATTTCTCTCCGACGCCCATATTGGTATGGCCGGGGGCCTGTTCTCCTGCTTCCCGTCACGGTGCTAAAACTTCTCTTGAGAGGTCCAGGTCTTGAGTCTGTCCCGCCTACTTCAATCACAGATCAGGTGGCACAACGATAGATTAACCTGCTTGTCGGTTCTACTGAGTTTTAAATCTGTTTTCTTTCTCCTGACTTCGACCTCAGTTCAATTCAGGTCATCAGAACCAACGATCATCAAAACTGGCGGTCATCAGAAGCCATTCAAAATTAATATTTTCTTCTACCATTCTTATTAAATAATTCTTAATATAATATAATACTATTATTTTGTAATAATAAAATAATATTTTTTAATTATAAAATTATTTACTGCTTCTATATTTTTTTAAAAAAATTATATTAATTATAATACTAAATTTTGATATTTTAAATTATAAAAACATAATATTTTCTTATTAAAAATATTATATATTATGTGAGGATTTATTTGATTATTTATAAAAATATAAATACTTAATTGATAAAAAAAGTAAAATTGAATTTATTAATTTATAATAAAAGTATAGAACTTAAATTCAACTTATTTTCTTAAATTAATCATGACGTGGATGATTGTTAAAAGTAAATTTAAATTTATTAATTTTTAATAAAATTATAATATTCCGTAGCCGGAAGTAGTTTGATGTTGCTAGCCCATCGTATGGTCATTATCCTTTTGAATCATATTCGCATATTCTTCTTTATGTCAGCATTGCAGTCCGCAGCCATTTATTTTCAAAGGTTGTAAAATTAAACATCTTATGTGGAGAATGCTATATAATACTCCCTTCCAATGAGATCATGCCACGTTTCTTCTCCACTAATGAATTCACGTAGAGAAAAATTATAAACTGTTAATTTTACGACCAAATACTTAAAAAAATATGTATTTTTAAATTTCGTTTGTTTTATATAAAATTTTTTAATTTTTTTTTAAAAAATTTATAATGTTTAAAATATTTAAAAAATTAATTAATAAAAAAATATTTTTTTAATTAAGGGAAAAATTAAAACATAATAAAAAAACTCTTTTTAAAAAAATATTTTTCATTTTTTAAAATTATTATTAAAATTTATATATATAAATTTATTAATATATTTTATTTTTTTAATTAAAATTAGATAATAAAAAATAAATTACCTTATTAAAAAATAATTTCTATAATAAAATATCTTTTATATAAAATATTACTTTTAAGTATAAATTATTTTTTACAAATAAACAGTCTTAATGTTTTTATTAGAGAATTAAAAAAATAAAAATTTAAACTTAGACCCATCAAGAGAGTAATATTAAATTTAACATAAAAATTTAATTGAATGAATTTAAATCACGTAATTACTTTATTTAAAAAATTACTTTTTAATTTATAATAATATAAATATAAATAATAATAAAAAATTTTAAATTTAAATTTATTATGTGTTATTTTAATATTATCTTAATAATTTAACATTTAATATATTTTTAAAAATTAAATAATTTTATTACTTAAATTATTTAATATTTTATTATTATCTTTTAATAAATGGAGTGATACTGTTAATTATTCTTAATAAATATTATTTTATATCATAAAATTATCACTTTAATAATTTATCATATGAATTATTATTCACTTTAAAATTTAAATATCATTTTTAATAATTTTAAAAGCAATATCTATATATACTATATAATTTTGAGCTCATAAATTTAAATATTTTATTAAATAATTAAAATTGAAATAATATTTTAATATTTTAATTAAAAATTAAATTATCATTATCCAATGACTTAATTATATTATCGTTTATTATCCAATAATATTATTTTAATTTTGATATTTTTATTTATTTATTAATGTATATAACCAAAATTTAAATATTTATTTATAATAAATATTAATTTTTTACTTTAATATTCAAATATAATAATTGATAATTAAAATCACTAATATATTATCTAATAATTTTATATTATTAAATTATTTATCTTTTCATAATGATTTAATATTCAATTTAATATTAAAATATTTATTAAAAATTATATTTTTTTATTAAAATTAATAATATATAAATAATTTAAATTGAGATATAATGCAGTTCGAGCTTCCTAAATTATTGAAAATGAAAATCTAAACAACAAAACACTAATCACATCGGTTAATAAATATTATCAATCATAAAATAATTTTATTATTTGAAAAATATGTATCATTAAATTATTATTAGTTGAATTTTAATTTCAATAAATTTTTTTATTTGAAATATGAATTAGAAATTAAAAAAATAAAATATGAAATCTTTTAAATTTATTCAAATATATTTATTTTCGGACTAACTCTACGAATACATTAAAAAAAATACTTGATAAGCAATTACACCCAAAAATATAATATTTTTTCATTAAATCTCGGTAAATTTAAATTCAATTTTTCTTATATCAAGCTTTTATTTTAATTAAAATTTACTATGAAAACTCAATCACATTTAAATAAATAATAACTATTTGTTATTATTTTAATATTATGATAATTAATTTTTTATATTTTTATATAATATTTAAGTTTGTTATTTTAATAATCATGTATAAAAATTTTAAAATTTTTTATTACCATATATATATATATATATATCAAAACCTATAAATTTAATGGTAGACATGTTAGAAATTTAATGTTATTATAAAAATGATATGCTATTATAAAAATCATTATTTATTTAGTTAATTAATTATTAATAAATAAACCGTCTATATATATTTATAAAAACATTTAACTTCATATTTTACAAATATTTAAAATTTTATTTCTATATTTATTTTATATCAGTTTTATTATAGGATATAATTTTATAATAATCATTATAACATAATATTAAATAATTTATACTAATCTATACATACTATACATATATGAAATATTTATATATATAATATAAATAATAAAATTACCATCTAATTTATTTTAAGAAATTTAATATTATTATAATTTATATATCTTTTTAAAATTTTTCTTAACTAATTAAAATTAATATAAAGTATAATATTATTATCTGTTTTAAAAATTAAGTTTTAAAAAATTAATGATTTTGCATTGTTATTAAAGTTTGTTTCTTCTTTTGCCTTCCTATCCTTTGTATATGACCAATTTACCTTTAGAACAATTATTTACTTTAACTAATCAAATCAGCATATCCAATTTAATAATCACCCTTATTAATATATTATTTTGTAAATGTTAATTTATTATTAAATATTTAATTATAATTAATTATTAAATATATATTTTTTAAAAAATTAAATATTTATAATAAATATAAAATATATATTAAAAGCGAGGAATTAGTATTTTAAAAATGAATGAGGGTATTTAGATAATTTAATTATTATTTAAAACAAAATCCAACCAAACAAATACTATATTGATCCATGATAAATTATACCATTTTTATAAATGTTGTACAATATAATATATTATAAAATTATACAATAAAAATAATACCATGAAATCATCATCCAAACAGGCCCTTATGTTGCATTCCATTCATAACAAGGCTTCAAGCCTAAACATGGTACAATAATGGCCTTAACGCTAACGGAAAGAAGAGATTCCAAAGCCCATTTCTTTTTTTTTTTTTTTTTCACTTAGACTTTTTTATACGTATTAATAAAAATAATTTTTTTTATTAAATTTTATTAAATATTAAAAAATATTTTTAAATGATTTTTAAAAATAAAATAAAATAAAATAGAATTATAATATTCAATTTATATGTTAATAATATGTAAAAAAATAAAGTGGATAAAAATTTTTATCTAATCAAGTTTTAATGATGTAAAAATTTTAAATACTATTTAATATATTTTTAAAAATATAAAAATGAATTAGTTAATTTTACTAGACAAAAAGGAGTACATAATAATTTTTTCAAATCAAAATAATTGCACCGACGAATCTGGTACGCCACAATTAACAGCCATTGTGCTAGTTAGGAACTTGGATTTTCCGAGCTGGATAAGCAAAATATCAGAGTCTTTATCTCAGCTGCCTGCTACTAACGCTTCAATTTCCAGCTTGCCAAACAAAGATCATCCTTGCCAATTCACTTTCTTTCTTACATGACAAGTGAAAACCCACAAAAAATTTTAATAATTGAAGGACAATCAATGCTTGCCAAGCTCTTTTGTTTGCCAGTTAAAAACATATATCAAGTGAACAGCTAATTGAAGTAACAGCAGCATCCATTAAATTGAGAGGGACCCTTTGCTTTTGCTGCTGCTCAACCCCACTTTTGTAGTTCACATGGGCAAAAGCCTCTTCCCCCATTACAGCCAAATTTGCAGGGAAGCTTTGTCCCCTTAATTGTAAGCATTCTCTTGTTTTCAATTCTCAATCTCCTAAAATTGAAACACCTCTTCTTAAGGTTTTGGAAACGGGGGTGTGGCTTTGCTGTCCACCTTCCGACCTTGACCCTTGTAAGCCTACACAGTTGATGTTTTGTACGGATGTGTGCCTTGAGATTACCAGTCTTAATCCTTCAATTATGCTCTAATTATGGCTCAAGTATGATTAAGTTACCCAAATTTTGAGTAGTTGTTGGCTAGAAGGATCTATTTGTGGGGTGTTTTTGTCCCATTTGGATCTTTAATTTACTGATGATGTTGCTACTTCACTATTTATACACAGGAAGAATCAGTAAGTCTGTTTTGCAAACATATCTTTCTTTCATGCAAAGCTTCATGCAGAACTAGAAATCAATTCAAGCTAGCATTTCCTCAATGGGGCCAGATGATCTTTCTTTCATCAAAAGTTTTAAACATTTTTGCAAAAAATATAAACAATTAAGTCTTTTAATCAGGTGAAGTAAGAAAATCTCAAGGGGTTAACAGGAACTAACTCCAAATTTTGTCACAAGTGGAGCATAATTGGATTGTAGCCCCATCAACTGTTGTCCTGGCACATGCCCTGTTTCAGAGCTTGGAGAAAACTCAAGTGCTTTTTTGAATCAATTGGGCAGATCCCACATTGACAGAGATGTTCCGAGTTTGTGTTCAATCATTAATTTCTAGCCGGGCCCAGTTTTTCTTGGTTTCACTTCCTTTGATTCCTGAAGATCAAACCAAATCATGAAAAAGCATCAACTTATTCAATCTTGATCAGCTGCTTTGTTTATTAAAACCCAGACAAGAAACTAGAAATTTGAGATCCTCTTCTGCCTGTAAAGTGGAAAATTAGCTAAAATTAGCAGCCCACTTATTTGTGGACCCTATATAATTGGCACTTGCTTACTATTCTGATTGGCCCATCGTTCATGTTCTTTTCACAATAATTCACTTAAGTGATTTCTTGGATGTCACTTGATTGTGAAACTCTTGAAAAGTATGATCCAAAATTTTAGTGAGATCAATGGAGAAAAATAGAACTCTTTATTTCACCATTCTAAAATTTCTACATCATTTCCATCCATAAAAGACTTTTCTACTTCTTTTATTTCACGTAAAAAAAAAATATTTTTCAAAAATATATAATATAAAAAATATTTTTCAAATATAAATTATTTTCGGTTTAATAATTCTATTTTATTTTTTTAATATTTTCCCTTAAACTATGCCATTCTATTGCTTTCTTTTCATGAAAATTTTAAATCTTTACCACATAAAAGTTTTATAATAAATAGAATGAATATTATATTTACTATAATGTCCAAATTAAACACTTTAACCCTCAAAATAAATATTTATATTTTGAAAATCATTTAACACAACATAAATATTAGAATCTAGGTTCACAATATTAGTTCTGTAAGTATTTTTCTAACAGTTAAATTATTCAAATTATTTTTATTTTTCAATATAAATTAACAAAATATTATTGATTTTATAAAGAGTTTCTGCTCATAATAATGATAATTTTTAAAAAATTTTATTTAATAAATAGGTAAAAGAAAATTAACAACAATACTGTCAAATATTATGACTATATTTTAAGATGTTACTTTGAAATAATTTATAAATTTTTATAAATTTATCAATCCTATAATTAAATTAAAAAAATGTGACGTTCCAATGAAACTAACTATTATAAATCTAAATATTAAATAAATTATAATTTAAATATTTTATATTTAATTATTGATATATATAAATAAATTGCATTTATAAAACCTAGACTCGATACCAGTATAATAATAATAATAATAATAATAATCTTGAGATTATAGGAAGAAAACTGTTTTTATTTTCTTACCTCTTGTGTAGTAAGTTACAGAGTTTATATAGTACATGATATGAACAATTAGGCCTTTGATTGAGCCCTCAATTATGTCCTAGAATCGTGCTATGCTAAATATGGTAAGATTTGATCACTGACTGATTTACAATCATGACAGAGGATCACTGATTGATTTACAATCATGGCAGAGGATTCTTTCCAACAACTGATTGATTTACAATCATGGCAGAGGATTCTTTCCAACACTCCCCCTCAAGTTGGTTCATGTGGATCTAGCATACCCAACTTGCCCAAAACCTCATGGAATATTCGTCCAGCTACTGCTTTGGTTAGGATGTCCGCCCATTGATCCTCTGATCGAACAAATGGTAAAGATATCAGACCACTGTCCAACTTTTCTTTGATGAAATGTCGGTCTATTTCAACATGTTTTGTTCGATCATGCTGAACTGGATTTTCAGAAATGCTTATTGCCGCCTTGTTGTCACAACGGAGTTCAGCTGCATCCTTTGATGGGAATCCAAGCTCAAACATCAACTTTCTGATCCATAGGAGTTCTGCCAGTCCTTTTGCTATTCCCCTGAATTCTGCTTCAGCACTTGACAGTGCCACCACCTTCTGTTTCTTACTTTTCCACGTTACCAAATTTCCTCCAACAAAGGTAAAGTATCCTGAAGTAGATCGTCTGTTAGAGAGATCTCCTGCCCAACTTGCGTCCGTATATCCACTGATACTGAAATGACCATTCTTTTTGAACAACATGCCCATCCCAGCTGTTCCTTTCAAATATCGAACGATTCTTAATGCTGCCTCCATATGGTCTTGTTTTGGATCATGCATGAACTGACTTACCAAACTCACAGCATATGCCACGTCTGGTCTGGTGTGTGATAAATAAATCAGTTTTCCTACCAGTCTCTGGTACCTCCCCCTGTCTGTGGGTCCTTCTTTTGAGTCCTTGCTCAACTCGTGATTGACCATTACCGGAGTATCGACTGGTTTGCAATCTATCATTCCTGTTTCAGTTAACAGATCAAGAATGTACTTTCTCTGTGATATTAGAATTCCCTGGTTTGATCTGAGAACTTCGATTCCAAGAAAATATTTTAGCATCCCCAGGTCTTTCATCTCAAATTCTTGGAATAAGTTGTCCCTCAGTTGTTTGATTTTGTCCACATCATCTCCAGTTATAATCATGTCATCCACGTATATAATCAAACACGTGATCTTCCTTCCTTGCCTCTTCAAGAATAGAGTGTGATCGGAGTTACTCTGTCGATATCCATTTTTCTTCATTGCTTGAGTAAATCTCCCAAACCATGCTCTGGGTGACAGTTTCAACCCATACAAGGCTCGCCTCAATCGACACACTTCTCCCCTTCTATATCCACTCATGAACCCTGGTGGAGCATCCATGTATACTTTCTCCTCCAGATCACCATGTAAGAAAGCATTTTTCACATCAAATTGGTGAAGTGGCCAGTCTAGGTTTGCAGCTAGAGAGAATAGGACCCGTATTGTATCAATTTTTGCTACTGGAGAGAATGTTTCAGAATAGTCAACTCCATAAGTCTGAGTATATCCTTTTGCTACAAGTCTAGCTTTATATCTGTCCACCGTTCCGTCTGACTTATACTTTATGGTAAACACCCATTTGCATCCCACTGGTCGTTTTCCCTTGGGTAGCCAGCATTTTTCCCAGGTCTTGTTTTTCTCCAGGGCATCCATCTCGGTCTCCATCGCCTCAACCCATCTTTTGTCCTTCTGGGCCTCTGTGGCATCCTTTGGTATCCATTCTGAGCAAATGTTTTTTTGTAGGTTGACCAACTGAGGTGATAGTCTTTCTCCTCTGGTAACATTTGCCACAGGGTATCTGGACCTGGCTGCCTCGAATTCTGGATCATATCTCCTGGGTGGAATTCCTCTATTATTCCGAGGGGGTAGGACATATTGGCCTGTTTCAGAAACCTCAAGGGAAATGGGTTCAGTAGTAAGGTTATTAGAACCAGGGGAAAGTTCAGATTCACATACCTCAGTTGTGTGTTCCTCAGGATATTCTACGGTGTCAGGTTCTGGTTGTGACGTTGAGACCGAGGACTGTACTAGATGGTCAGTGTCTCCCAGTTCTGGTGTAGACTCAGGAAGAGAAGAATGATCAAGTTCTGGCCCCTCCTGACTAAGCCAATTTGGCAGTGGTGGTGATTGTGCCGTTGTCTCCCCCTCACTGCTAGTTGGCGAGGGAAAAAAATATTCCTCTTCCAGAAAAGTGCAGTCCATGGTAGTGAAGAGCCGTTTAGAGATTGGGTCAAAACACCGATAGCCCTTTTTATGGACACCATAACCAAAGAAAACACACTTAAGAGCACATGGATCAAGTTTAGTGCGGTGTGTTTTAGGAATGTGAACATAAACTGTACAGCCAAAGATTTTAGGTGGAAGGTTAAGAAAGGAAGGGATGGTGTGATGAGAGGACAAGGTATGCAAGGGAGATTGGAAATTAAGGACGCGAGACGGAAGTCGATTGATGAGGTAAATGGATGTGGCAACTACTTCAGACCAAAACTTAGGAGGAACTTGGGCTTCAAACAATAGGGCTCAGGCAGTCTCAAGGATATGTCGATTTTTCCTTTCAGCAATCCCATTTTGTTGTGGTGTATAAGGACAAGTAGTTTGGTGAAGGATCCCATTATCCCGGAAAAAGGTTTGGAGATGGTTATTGACAAATTCCCCCCCATTGTCAGATCGGAGGACTTGAATGGTCTTGTGAAATTGGGTTTTAATCATGCGGAAAAAATCACAGAATTTCTCAGCCACTTCACTTTTTTGTCTTAACAGGTAAACCCAAGTAACACGAGTGCAATCATCAATAAAAGTCACAAAGTATCTATAATCAGGGGAGACAGTTTCCGGGGCAGGCCCCCATACATCAGAGTGTATTATTGAGAAGGGAGTATCAGATTTATTTGTGGATATATGATAAGTACTCTTATGACTCTTAGCAAGCACACATGAAGAACAAACTGGAATGTCAATGGATTTAAACTCAGGAAACAAAGTACGAAGATAATCACTTGAGGGATGGCCGTAGCACCGGTGCCAGAGCCATAACTGTCGGGTTGAGGACCCTTGAGCTAAATGAGCTGACCCAGTACTTGAGATCTCCTGCACATAGTACAGTCCATCTTTCTCAGTACCACGGCCCAGTACCGTGCCCGTATGAATATCCTGCAAAACACAAAAATGAGGATACATGAGTACTCTGCAATTTAACTGTTTGGTGATCTGACTGACAGAGAGTAATTTGCAAGATAAGGAAGGTACATAGAGGCTGTTGGAGACATTTAAAGTGGGGGTTATAGAAACGGTACCACCACCGATGACCGGGAAAGAGCCACCAGTAGCGTTTAGAATATTGGATTTTGAGGGTGGGGCTGACACAACAAAATCTGAAGGATCATTAGTCATAGTGTCTGTGGCTCCTGAATCAAATATCCACCCACTAGTATTTTGTACCTTGTTAGAATTAAAACAAGCAGAGGCACATTTAGATTTATTTAAAGAGACAGGGGTAGAAAGGTCATTTGCCCTCCTTTCTAACCCTAAAATACCTCCTTTCCGATCATAAGGGACACCCGTGCCTCCTCCTTTCGCGGCTCCTTGTAGTGCCGTGATAAACATCTCCATCATCTTTGCCCATATAACATAATTGGAATCATTCAATTTTATGTCGGACGGTGGCTGTGCTGAATTAAGAGTGAATTGGTTCACTGATTTCTGATTTCCATCTTGGCTATTCTAAATTAACTGGAATAGTTTTTGTGACAGGTCTGCTATTGGATCAATTATTGCCTGAGATTGGTCAACCGGGCTGGGGAGGTCGGCCATTGTTGTTTCGGTGAGAGAAAGAAGTTGGGAAGAGTATCTGGTAAAGGATTATTGCAGGATGGCTATATTTTTAGACCGAAACCTGCTTTGATACCATCTTGAGATTATAGGAAGAAAACTGTTTTTATTTTCTTACCTCTTGTGTAGTAAGTTACAGAGTTTATATAGTACATGATATGAACAATTAGGCCTTTGATTGAGCCCTCAATTATGTCCTAGAATCGTGCTATGCTAAATATGGTAAGATTTGATCACTGACTGATTTACAATCACGACAGATGATCACTGATTGATTTACAATCATGGCAGAGGATTCTTTCCAACAACTGATTGATTTACAATCATGGCAGAGGATTATTTTCAACAAATAATAATTATTGACCACAATACAAATAATAGATAACCTAAGAAAACTTAATAATTGACCATTATGGGATGGATATACGGGCAATTCAAGGCTTGAAAGAGTTGTGCATAAACCTTAAACAAACCATGTATAAATCTTGAAATTACGAGTCTCTGCGAGACGTTGAAGGTCATTTTCAAGGTTTTTAAGAGCTGTGCCTCGTTGGATGTGAATGTGATAGAGCTTAGACACTCTCAACGCTCGCTTGTTCTTTTTTTTTTTTTTTTTTTTAATTTTATGGTTTCTCTAAATATTACACTCAGTTAAAGTTTATTAAATATGATTGTTTATTAAGAAGAGGCTAAGAAATATATGCTTATGTGAATATTAAATTTTAAATTATTAATTATTATAAAAATAAATAAAAATATTTTTTATTAAATACACACATTCTCATATATATTGTTAGAAAATTCTGTGTTCAAATGAACTTTTATCTTTTCTTAGCTTTATTCTATTTATTATTGAATTTAAAGTTTCTACCCATATTTTATTATCAATTTAAAGTTTTATCGATAATATAAAAAATTATATAATAATATTTCATCCGAAAAATTTATTATCAATTTAAAGTTTCTACCCATATTTTATGAGGTTAAGAGTTTTTGCATATTTCTCATAATTGAGATGAATGGTAATAAATAAATTATTTATTATTGAATAAAAAAATAAAAAATACTAATTTTGATAGCA
Source organism: Manihot esculenta (assembly GCF_001659605.2). NCBI lineage: Eukaryota > Viridiplantae > Streptophyta > Magnoliopsida > Malpighiales > Euphorbiaceae > Manihot > Manihot esculenta. The sequence goes on along the minus strand of NC_035176.2, from coordinate 29,791,398 downwards.
TCTTAAAAAAATAAATTACCCATAACTTATGGGAAGAAAACTGGGCCTCTGCAGCATCATGGACAATAAATACGGGGAGCAGAAATTTTGTTGCCGACCGCTATCCGCTGCTCTGCATTTACTCCCTTGTTTTCTCTTTTACCCCTTTTCCCCATTTTAACCTCACGTCTTTTCTTTCTTCCACGCCATTTTGGATATTTTCAAGATATTCATTTTGTTCATAAAAAATGATTATTTGATGGGTAATGTTTTTAACTAAAATTATTATTTAGTTTATGTGGTATAAAAAATTTTTAAAATATTTATTAATTAATTTTTTTTATTAATTTTAATTATTAAATATTATAAAAAAATTAAATGCATTTAATTATCTACTTTTCTATTGACAGATTAATGGTGAGGAAATTCTTGAAATTGAAATAGTTAGACGAGATAAAAAATAATAATAATGGAAAATCTTTTCTGCCCCATTGAAACTATGAAATATAAAGGAGGTTAGTTTAGTAATTACGCACCAACTTGAAGCCCATTCTCAAACTTCACTCTCCTATAAAAAACGACGCCAGCCATGACAAGCATTATACAGCTACAGCTACTGAAGACTGTACGATGCCTCCCTTCTTCTCTCTCCTTCTCTTCATTTTCCTCTCTTTCACTCCCAGCTCCGCCGCTCCAAACTTCAGCCAGAATGCACAGCAAGATCTGGTCCGTTCATCGTGCCTCCATGCCAGTTACCCTACCCTATGCATCCACACTCTCTCCTCATACTCCGGCCCGGCCAACACCCCTCGCGACCTCGCCCAAGCCGCCGTCAAGGTCAGCCTGGCTCGTGCCAGTAAGGCGTCGAAGTACCTAAGCTCCCTCTCAGGGCTTAAAGCTAAGAGAGAAAGAGTCGCACTAAGTGATTGCGTTGAGCAGATATCTGATGCAGTGGAGGAGTTGAGCAGCACACTGGATGAGTTGAAACATTTGAGAAGCGAAACGTTCCGATGGCAGATGAGCAATGCGGAGACGTGGGTGAGCGCTGCTCTGACGAACGAGGACACGTGTCTTGATGGATTTGAGGGAGTTGAAAGCAAGGTGAAGAGTGATGTGAAGCGAAAGATCAGAAATATGGCTAGGGTTACTAGTAATGCTCTGTATATGATTAATAGGCTTGACGAGAACAGCGGTGGCAGGCCTAGCGTCGATAATCCTTGAAGATGGTTTTCGTGTGATTGTGAAATTAGTCTTTTGAGTAATTACTCTTTACTGTGTTTTTTTTTCTCTTTTCTTGCTGTTTTGATTTTTGTAACTAATTTTATAGAAGTTGTACGTATTTAATATTCCAATTTAATGCTACGTAGACGAGTTTTTTTCCATATATAGACAAATTAAAAATATATATTTAATATAATTAAAAGTAATAAATTTTATATTATAGTTACTAATATATCTTTCCTCAGTACTGTAATACACCAAAAGTTTGGTTAATATAAAAAATAATGTAATTATCTTATATCAAAGAGTTAAAAATTCATAAAAAAAACATATAAATTCAGTTTTAAAAGGTTGATTATGAGTGCAAGTATCTGGAAAAGGCAAAGAAAAAAGTTTAGGTATGACTAGGTATATTTTTAAATAAATCAATGATTTAAAATAATTATAGGGATAAAATAAAAATAAACATTTGTGAAAAATTTAGATTTTTTTTATCTCAATATTAACTATTTTTTTAATGTGCAGTAATGTTAATTTTAGAAGTTAAATTTGATAAAATTATTATTTGTAATTTTTTTAAAACAAAATTAGTGAAATTAATATTCAAATAAAAGTTTTATTTTTGTTAAATTTTAAAATCTAACTTGCTTTTTTTAAATTGAAATTAAAAATTACGAGAGTGGAACTTGAAATCTCTAATATTTACTCAAATCTACTTCCTACCAAACTATACTTGTGAGTGCAAAAAACTCAACTTTACAGTGCATTAAACTCTACGATTTATAATAATCAATTGATAAATCAAAACTTTCACTTAATTTAATCATAAATTATCTATTTAATATGAAAATTACTTAAAAAATATATTTTTTTATTAAGTGAAAGTATATACTATTAAATTAATTTAATTAGTCAAACTAACTTATTACCCATAAATAAATAATCAAGCTAAAACATCCTTTTAGATATTTTGTAATTTTTAAATGTAGGATTATTTACACTCCTTTTCAAGTAGAAACTGGGATAGTCAAATATTTGAAGTTATAAATCTCACCCTACAACCTTAAACTGCGTTTTAACTTTGAAAAATTGTATTAAAACTGAACTGAAATTAAATAGAGTTTAACATGCTTTGATATCATATTACAAATTTGAATTGAATGGGTAGAAATGATTGAATAAATTTGAGCCAGTCAATGATTAATTTTGTTTTGTTGTATAATACATATTTATTATATGATGAAATGTCTAAAGATGTCAAGAGGTAGAGGGAATTTATTAAACAAGATTAATATATTCTTTTTCGTATTTTATTAACGATGCTTTAATTTGATAGATGGAAGGAGCTTTAAAAAAAATATTTGACTTTTTTTTTCCAAAGATATTTGATTTTAAAATAAAGATATAGTTATTAATTATTAATTATAATATAATTGAAAAATTGAAAAATAATTTATTCATAATATAAATATTTAATCTAATAATTGACAATATTATTTTCATAAGTCAATTCCTAATTTTACCAAATATATATAGTAAATTATAGTTATTAAAATTTAATTAAGGGATCTATCTTTTTATTTTTAAAATTAAATATTTAATTTGTATTGGGCTTGTGATGTTTAATGCCTAAAGCGGGTCTGTTCCGCTGTTTGATACCCAAGCCCGAATTTTCCCACCTTCCTAATAAACCCTGGCAAAGGTAGGGTTTAGTTTTCTAAGTTCCCGGCATCTGCAACTCCTAATTTATTCCCTTCTTCCTCCAATGGAAGGCATCGAGATGGAGGGTTCTGTCATCCCTACAACTGACGATCTCTGCGATTCAATTCTCTCGCGCTTCTCCACCTCCACACAAGAAGATCACCAGCATCTCTGTGCAGTCATTGGCGCCATGTCCCAGGAACTTAAGGAACAGAATCTCCAGTCCACTCCAATCGCTTACTTCGGCGCCGCTTGCTCCTCCCTCGACCGCCTCTCGTCTTCCGAGCCTGACCCTCCCCCTCACGTGGTCGATGCTCTCCTGACCATTATCTCCCTCGCTCTTCCCAGGATTTCGACTGCGATACTGAAGAAGAAAAGAGAACTCATATCGGAGATCGTGGTTAAGGTTTTAAGGTTGAATTCGCTGACGGTTGGTGCAGTAACTTCGGGATTGAAATGTATAGCGCATATGTTGATTATTAAAGACACAGTCAGTTGGATTGATGTTTCTCAATTATATGGTGTTTTATTGGGGTTTATAATTGATTCGCGTCCAAAGGTGACTTCCTTAAGCTTCGTGTTTGAGTAATTTGCTTCGAATTGTTATTCTGCGATGAATTGAATGTAATTATGTGAAATGAGGCATTTGTAATCACATAGGAGATTAGTTCTTTGAACTTATGGCATGTTTTGCTGTGGATTTTTAACAGGTGAGAAAACAGGCAAATACTTGTTTGCGCGATGTTCTACAAAGTTTCCAGGGAATACCATCGTTGATTCCTGCAAGTGAAGGAATTACTAATACATTGGAAAGGTTTCTTCTTCTTGCTGGTGGATCAAACACTAATGAGACTGAAGGGCCTAGAGGAGCGCAGGAGGTCCTCTTTGTCCTTGATACTCTTAAGGAATGTCTTCCTCTTATGTCTATGAAGTGTAAAACTACCATTCTTAAGTACTATAAAACCCTTCTTGAACTGCGGCAGCCAGTTGTCACAAGGCGCATAACTGATAGTTTGAACGTAATTTGTTTGCACATGACTTCAGATGTTTCCGCTGAAGCATTGCTAGACCTATTATGCTCATTAGCTCTTTCTGCCTCTACAAATGAGACATCTGTTGATAACTTGACTTTCACTGCTCGGTTACTGGATTCAGGGATGAGAAAAGTTTATTCCTTGAATAGACAAATTTGTGTGGTTAAACTACCGCTTGTATTTAGTACCCTGAAAGGTAATATGCTAAATTTTCAATTGGAAAGATAGTACTGTCCTTTTTTTTTCCCCAGTTTAATGGGCATCACAGCAACAACAGAATAATCTTGTTTCTTTGTCACTTTTGGTTTGTCAGATATTTTGGCCTCTGAACATGAGGAGGCCATCTTTGCAGCAATGGAGGCATTGAAGAGTTTGATAACTAATTGCATTGATGAAATTTTGATCAAGCAGGGAGTAGACCAGATCAAGACGAATAAAAATGCAGATGGCAGAAAGTCTGGTCCAACAGTCATTGAAAAAGTGTGTGCAACTATTGAAAGCTTACTTGATTATCATTATAGTGCTGTCTGGGATACGGTATTTCAAGTTGTTTCAACAATGTTTGATAAATTAGGTATTCTTAGTTTTTGCTTTTATCTCTTGTTCTATTCTACTTAATGTTTTAAGCTTCTCGCTTTTGGATGAGATTACAAAAAAATGCTTGTGAATGAAAGTTTTCTTTTTTTTTTTTAATAATACATTTCTGCTACAACTGGCTTATGAACCTTTCAGCTCTGCACTTAGTCCTCTATAATTTTGTTCCCCTTATTTTCTCTTTGACAAAAAATACTTTGTTCATTATTTCCTCTTGACCAATAACAGTAAATAGTCTCCCCCGTGCCTCTTCTTTTCAGGCAACTATTCTTCATATTTTATGAAAGGAACCCTTAAGAACCTGGCAGATATGCAGGGGTTGTCAGATGAAGATTTTCCTTATAGGAAACAGGTAGTTATTTGGTTGTATATTGAAGGATCTTGATATTCAATTATGTCATGCCCCCATCATGTTTGAATCTTGTCTCAGTTATTTGGCTTTTCAATAGGATTTGTGTATCTTCTATTTGTATTATAATGTGGGTTAATTATTGCAGTATGCCTATAAAGGTGCCAGGATCTTTTGGTTTTCTGTTATGACTTGGTTGCATTGAAAGTTTGTCTTCTCCTGAGTGCTCTTTATCTGACATTATACAGATTCGGAATGTCAGCATGTCATCATGCAGTATGCTAATAGAAGTCATTGCAATCTGAAGTATCAGGAGTTCACCACAATTCTTTATTAAAATTTTCATGTTTATTAGCCATTTTTTTACTCTATAAAATCATCAATAACCATCGAATGGGGAAACTTTATCTTTCCACTACATTTGGTTCATCGAGTGTAATATATATTGAAGTGCTTCTATTTTGGGTTTTAAATTGCATATTCAACTTATTATTAGTGTAGAATATGATCTGAAGTTAAATTTAATGCTGGCACTCTGGACCTGAAATTTTTAATACTTGCTGCTTTCTCTTTTAAATTGAAAATTTAACTTTCTTCTGATTTGTGGATCTTTTTGTCAAACTGCAGTTGCATGAATGCCTAGGATCTGCGCTTGGTGCAATGGGCCCTGAAACATTTTTAAGCCTCCTACCTCTTAATTTAGAGGCTGATGACCTGTCTGAGGTTAATGTTTGGCTCTTTCCCATTTTGAAGCAGTACACTGTTGGTGCCCATTTAAGCTTCTTTACAGAGGCCATTTTGGGTATGATTGGTGTGATAAAACAGAAATCTCAAAAGGTATGAAACTCTTCAGCAGTAATGTCTCTCTCGCTCTCTCTCTATCTATATATGTTTTTGTGGACTGTAGCATTTGTGATTATTACTTGTTACAGTTTGAGCTAGAAGGACGGGTTGTCTCTGCAAGGAGTGCTGATGCCCTTGTATACTCTTTGTGGTCCTTATTACCTTCTTTTTGCAATTATCCTTTGGATACTGCAGAAAGTTTTAAGGATCTTGAGAAAGCTTTGTGTAGTGCTCTTCGTGAAGAATGTGATGTTCGTGGAATAGTATGCACTGCCTTGCAGAATTTTGTTCAACAAAATAAAAGAATTGTTGAAGGAGATGATAATTTGAATGTTACTGAAATTGGTGTTGCTAGACAACAAGCTATGGCCCACTATAGCCCACAAGTTGCGGCAGATAATTTGAGTGTGCTAAGGTCGTCTGCTCGTGAGTTTTTGACTGTTTTGTCAGGGATCCTCTTGGAATCTTCAAAAGATGATGGTGGCTGTTTGCAGGTACTTATGCTATAACAATTGAAGAATACCATGAGTCATTTCATGACCTTTTGGGATAGAATAGATTTTTTGATATGTTGAGAAACTTCTTTCCTCACAAAAAGATGTTTGCGATTATCATTTATCTTCACAATATCATTTTTTCATATTTTTTAGAGCCAAAATTTTCTGTCATATTTGCTCTAACTGCAGCATTGAACAATGCATCTGAAAAAGCCAGGTGGTTGTCAATTTCTTTTGCTACTTGTCTTTTGATACTTATAACAATAGAAACATGTAAAATTGTATGGATACCCGCTCAATTTTGAGTTCCTCAATTTTCTTGTTTGCCACCTATTCAACTTGTGAAAGTTTGTCTTTTTGTTATTTCCAGCCATGTTTTTTTAGTTTTTCTTCATCAGAGGTAAAGGCAAAGTGGGCATGGGCCTTACCCATCACTTGAATCGCATATTAATTCTTTTCCTTGTTGTACTAAATGCTAACTGTTGCCATTAGTTTTGATGGAATTTAAAGCATATGAAAGTCTAGATGAACAATTTGCAAATTATAAAGGGGGTCGATAGAATTTCTGTATCCATACATAAATCGCGATATTAGAGAGAGGTTCATATGGTTTGACCATAAAATGGTGCAAAAGTAACTTTGGTGCTCACTTTCAAGTTGGGCAGTCCTGAGTTCACATTCTGGGATTGCTGACATTTATAATTATTGGATCAGAACCTTATTTTTGGAGAAGTGATCTTATAATTTTCAATGCAATTAGCTGGCATTTTTAATGTCCAATGTTGTTTAACATATTTTGCAGTCTACAATTAGCGAGTTTGCTTCAATAGCTGATAAAGCTGTAGTTAAAAGGATTTTCTTAAAGACAATGCGAAAGCTTTTGGATGTTACACAAAAGGCTACAAAGGCTAAAGTTTCTGGAAATTCTAATTTTATGCGGATTGATGATTCATCAAATGAAAAGTCACCATCACTTGAGAGGTTGATTCTTCACTTCCTATTGGTCTCTCTCTCCTCTTCTTTTTTTATGTTCTTATGCATGTTTTTGCATCTATTGTATCATCTATCAGTCTTCATGACCAATTGTTACCCCAATTTCATTCTAGTCAGATGTATGCCGTGTTTAATGCGTTGGAATTAATCAAAATGTACCTTTTTTTACTTGACTGTATGTACAGGGCACGACTATTTGATTTAGCTGTTTCCCTTTTGCCTGGTTTGGATGGACAAGAGATTGGTGTTTTGTTTAGTGCAGTAAAGCCTGCACTACAGGTTTGTCAATTTGGCTATATTATCCGGTGATTTGACTTTGTTACTTCTGGTAGAAGCTGCATTTTTGTTTACTGTATTGGAATAGTTGCAATTGTTGATATTACAATTGCTTTTGTTTTGTGTTTTATAGGATGCTGAGGGTATGATCCAAAAGAAAGCATATAAAGTCCTTTCAATTATTATTCAGGTATATCTTTGGAAGTTCTCCTGAATTTCATTCTGCTTTGTGATTTTGAAGCATAAATAGAATATGTGGAATTTGGTCAACTGTCATACCTGGGCAATTTAGGTGATACTTTAGCTGCAGAAATAAAAATATTCCCGCCAGCCCATCTTACTATCCCATCCCGCTATGTTATTACTTTCATGAAATTAATTTTCTGATTAATTTTCCTGTTTTCTTGTTCTTATGACCAGAAATATGATGGGTTCCTCTCATCACAGCTTGAGGAGTTGCTCCAACTCATGATTGATGTCCTGCCTTCCTGCCATTTCTCTGCGAAACGACACAGACTTGATTGTTTGTACTTTCTGACAGTCCATGTTTCAAAGGTTGCAAATCTAATTTACTTTTCTTATATTCACAATCAGATTCGACTAGCAATTATACTCATTTGATATCATGACAACCTTTGAATTTGATTTGTTTAGCTTTTTCTTTAGCAGAGTGTTTTTTTTCTTTTGTTGCAGGGAGATTCAGAGCAGAGGCGGCGTGACATCCTTAGTGCTTTCCTTACTGAAATAATTCTTGCTCTGAAAGAGGTATATGCTCTGCACTAGAAAATTGCAGTCACCCCCTACTGTTTGACATTTTTACACGAAAGTGTTAGCTTTCATAAACTTGAACTTATAATTGTGTGGGGATGACTAATACCTTTCTTCTATTTTGATATTGAGCTGTGTGCATGATGCAATACACTTATGTAGTGGAATTTCAATGTAATGAACCTTTTTTGCCATTTCATCTATGTTGATTCGCAATTCACAGTGAAGCACATTTGAATTGGGCAATACACGCGAGGTGAGACAACATAAGACATTTCACTGTTTTATGTCTGCTACTGGTTCAAAAAAATTCAAGGAATCAGCTGATGGTTCATTCCACTTCAACCCTATTCATCAATTTTGATTTCGGAAACTGTTCCAAATCTGTTGTTTAAAATGCTTGCACTTTTTACCACTTATATTTCTACTTCTTTGGAGCTGAAATTCTTTTCTTTGAATGTGGGTTTGCCATTATGCTTTTCCTTGCCATATATACTATATGGTCCACAAGTTTAATGATTATGTGATTAGTTGGTTTGTGGTTGTAATTGTAATGTGACACCTTTGTGTTCCTCTTTTAAAACTACACTCTGGATTTTGACATTTTTTCTTTGGTATTTATAGTTGTCTTTTAATGGTTGCTTTATTCCTTTTTTGTTTTTTTCTCAATGTTCATCTTACAGGCTAACAAGAAGACCAGAAATAGAGCCTATGACGTGCTTGTCCAAATTGGTCATGCATGTGGAGATGAAGAGAATGGTGGAAACAGGGAGAACTTGTATCAATTTTTCAACATGGTGCTCATCTGTTTTAACTGCCTTAATTCTTTCAAACCAACTTCTTGGATAGATTAAAGCTCGTCTTTGTCTCATACATCAAAACTTCTGACAAGATCTTATGTATATTTATATTGATGCACATTTTATCATCTGAAGTACTGTCCCTCTTTTGTATGTAAAAAAGTTTTGGATGTCATGTGTAATGTTTGAATCACAACCATCTTTGGTCATAGGTTGCTGGAGGCTTGGCAGGAGAAACTCCTCATATGGTTAGTGCTGCAGTAAAAGGCTTAGCTCGTCTAGCTTATGAGTTTTCAGATCTTGTTTCTACTGCTTACAAGTTGCTTCCGTCCACATTTCTCCTCCTAAGAAGGAAGAACCGGGAAATCATTAAAGTATGTTCTTATCTTTTGATATATTCATTTTGGCCTATTATCAACTGATTGCTCCTTTTGTTCCCTAAAAATTAGCAAACGTTTTAAACCCATCATCGGGCCCTAATACAGTTTTGGCTTTTGGTTCAGGCTAATTTAGGTTTTCTAAAGGTCCTGGTGGCAAAATCACAGTCTGAGGGGCTGCAGAACCACTTGGGGAATATGGTTGAAGGCTTGCTGAAATGGCAAGATGACACTACAAACCATTTCAAAGCCAAGGTTTCTGTTTGCGTTCTAATAAATTTTGCAGAAATGTTGGATTTTATTGAGCTTTTAGGGGAAAAGATGTACCTTTCTCATACATGTTATTTGATTCTTATCATTTGCTTGTGAATCATTATTGCTATCTGCCCAATTTTTGTGCAGTGTTTATTTGGGTAAATTACTAAAACAGTTCGAGCTTTGCTCCCTGCAATTTAAAATTAGCAGTTCTGGTCTTTGTGGCTTGTTAATAACTTCACAGTTTGGTCCTTTTCAGTATTATTCTCTCCTCTTCTTGTTTAGGGTCTAGTAGCATTCAATTTGTAATATGTGTATGCATTTATTGTTCAACACTCCTTATGCTGTCCATGATGATCAATTTACGAGGGCCTTCTATAAAGGGCACTGAAGCATGGCTAGAACTCTGAATCTGTTGTACTTTTAGGTCTGTATGGTTATTTTAGAAATGGTCCAAATCCTTATCCCGTCCGTGAATTCTGAATTTCTGTCAGGTTAAGCATCTGATAGAAATGCTCATCAGGAAGTGTGGTCTTGATGCTGTCAAGGCAGTGATGCCTGAGGAACATATGAGACTTCTTACTAACATCCGGAAGGTTGGTCAAATTACATCATTTAACATGCAGTGTTAATTTCTAAAGGATCCTCCTGAATTCTTCCATACTTGTTGAGTTTAGATAAAGGAGCGGAAAGAGAGAAAGACTGCAGGAAACTCTGAGGATGCAAGATCTCAGCTATCAAGGGCAACCACATCCAGGTCTTACTAAATTTCATGTTAAGCTGCATATCTAGATATTTTGAATTACTGTACTGCTTCAACTGGTATAACAGTGTGATGGGATTGCATAATGCATCAAGTTCATGAACATGGATAATGAGCAATCCAGACCCTGTTTATATGTCAGCTCATTTTATCATGCATCTCTTTTTAATAGAGAGCTATGCTCTTAGTATAGCATAGGATATTGATGGATGGGAGCATGGGATGTGCTATTGCTTTTTAATGTTTGGTTATTTTGTTGCTGTATTGCATTATCAAATGAATTAGTAAATGAACTTTAGGTCCCAAGTCCTAAGTTCTCTATAGTCAATTTTAGGTCTTGTTTGGTTGTTTGGTTAGGTGTAACTCAACTCAAGAATTTCAAGTTCCATGAATAAATCCTGCTTGTTTAGTTGGCTATTTTCTTTTTCTTGGAAAGTCAAGGCTCTCACTTTATTGTAGGGGAAGTATGATATTTCCTCCAACTCAAGTTACTCTGTGGGAAGTTCACCCCTTTAGAAGTAGGACATTTGAATCCAACAAGGCCCTAGTGTTAGCCTAGGTTCAATCTGCATTTTATATTTCTTATTCAACCTAGTACATCAAAAGTTTCTCCCCGATAAGCACTAAAGAGTTGCATGTTATATTCTTCATAGGAGGCTTAATTTGGCTAAAGACTTGTTTGATCTTTTTGAAAGTTTTACATTTCATCAAGGGATTGTGTACCCAAAAATTAAGAATAACAAACATGGCGGTCTCTTTCTCATTTTAAAGTGCCAGTGTTGATATTTTGTAAACACTCTTTTCTGTTCAGGTTAAGTAGATGGAATCATACAAAAATATTTTCTGATTTTGATGATGAAGAAACAGAGGACAGTGATGTTGAATTTATGGATACGAAGACCATCTCTGGTCGGAAAAGCAAGGCTTCCTCGCAGCTTAAGTCCAAAGCTTCTTCACTACGGTTAGTTAAATTCTGATTTTGGATTTCTCAGTGTACCCTTTATTGATGTGATAATTGGGGTTCTGCTGATTCTGGAGGAGCATCTTGCAGAATGTCCATTCATAATTAATAATCTGAATTGACTTTGGTGTATGCTCAATTAATCCAGGTCCAAGAGAATGCGCAAATCAGATAAGAGCTTGCCGGAAGACTTGTTTGACCAGTTAGAAGACGAACCACTAGATTTGCTTGATCGGAGCAAAACTAGGTTGGCTCTTCGATCATCAGAGTCTCTCAAAAGGAAGCAAGAATCAGATGATGAGCCAGAGATAGACTCTGAAGGGAGATTGATAATACGTGAACGAGGGAGAGTAAAGAAGGACAAGCCATCTGATCCTGATTCAGATGCGAGGAGTGAAGCAGGTACTTACGTTTCTGATTCTTCAAGAAAAGCCCAAAAGCGTCGAAAAACAACAGAAACTGGGTGGGCTTTCACTGGGAATGAATATGCTAGCAAGAAGGCAGGTGGTGATCTGAAGAGGAAGGACAAGCTTGAACCGTATGCATATTGGCCTCTTGATCGCAAGATGATGAGCCGTAGACCTGAGCATCGTGCAGCTGCTAGAAAAGGTATGACAAGTGTGGTGAAAATGACCAAGAAGCTCGAGGGCAAGAGCTCCTCAACTGCACTTTCCATGAAGCTCATGAGATTCAAGAATCAAAAGAAAAGCAACAAAAGAAAAAACAGGTGAAGAACCTGGTTGCATTGATAAGTTTTTCTATTCTATTCTCTAGTTTCAAGAGTTTTATGTGGTTATTTGTTTGATAAATTATTTGTACAAAATGTCGTCTGCTTCAGTATTAAAGGCAATTGGTCATATTTGGAAAATGTATTGTGTTTCTATATAAAGCGGAAATGTGAAATGTGAGAGTTGATAGTGATGTTTCAATTTTGTTTAGAATTCAGGGGTCTTGTTTCAAGATTTGATCGAATGATCATGGTGGTATGATATATATTAACATTATTATTGGGTTAGAGCTGTGCACTTTTTGGTTATAACTGAAATACAGAATCAAATTGAATGGAGTCAGTTTTTTGGGTTTTATTTTTTAGTTTTCGTTATTGGTTTTAAAGGATTCTAGTTTTTCAAATCAATGTGATTGGTTCAATGAAAAATTTAAATAATCGGATATACGACTAAATTCTTAAGTTGTGAATCCCTAGCGACTGTGATTCACTTCTACAATATTCCATTCACTCTCCTCTCTATCGTCAATATCAATCTCTTTTAACGCCGAGGGATCAGGAATTCGCATTCTACGTGTGGCTTCTCGTTTTCTTTCATCTTGCAAAATGCATGGCTCCTTTGTCCTCAACTCGTGGTGATGCAGATTCACGGCTTCTAATTTTGTGATGAATGCTGTTAATTTGACTTACTTATTTCTGAAAAAATTATTTATTTCGATGATTGTCTTTTTCGTTTTTCTTTTTCATTTTTGCATAAATCAAGCGGTCACTTGGACCATTTGTTTTATCTGAATTTGTTCAAGTTTGTGCTTCATGGATAGCTGCTTTAGATAACAAAAATCCTTGTTTCTGCCTGTTGTGAAGAAGGGCCTTAAAACGAACCAAAAATTTTGGTTTACAATGCAATTATTTTAAGTTTTCCATTTTTTTCAAATTCGATTCCATTTGGAATTGAATCAATCATTTGCGCAGTTGCAAGGAGGGTTGAAACAAAGTTGTATTCTCCAAAGTCAAGCAGTCATCCATTTTATTCATGCTGCATAAATGAATAATGGAAGTTTGGGTATAGACAAACTGAGTCAAACTTTAAATAGTTCCAATTTGATTTTATTAAGAGGCAAAAGTTTTTTAAAAAAAAAAACTAATGGTAAAGCATTTTACTTTGTGTAATACAAGAAACTTCTTCTCCATTTCTGCTGTGAACTCTTCTCTTCTTCTCCATACTTAGTTTATGTTGTATGTGACTCTTAATAATTATGGTTAGAGAGTTACGTTAAGATTGACTTGGTCTTGGATCGACTGGGTGTTCACACGGTTTCTTGCTAATGCCTGATAAATTAAATATTGAAGACCTGGGACAGTTAAACCTACTTTAATATTTGAGTTATATTATAATTAATAAATTAGTCCTTATATTTTTAAAATTAAACACTTAGACCTTTCTATTTTCATTCTGTCTAAATGCATTTTCTCTGTTATTTTTTTGAATTTAATGATAAATGGTTAATCAAATTTCTAATTTTTTTTTCTTTCCATAATATCGATATTACATTATACAGTATATATATATATATATATATATATAATTTAGAGTTCCTTACAATAACCTTATACATCGACTCCGCCTCCCGCTCTCATCCCCACATGCCAAAAATGTAGCAAGCCTACTGATGATTGCTGGATTTCTTCACCCCGGCCTAAAGGCCAGACCCACGAAAACAGTCCATGATCCGAAAGCTTCAATATTACCCTCGAGAGTCAGGTCCAGCCCGCTCAGTCACAGGGCCGGACTCCGCCTAGACCCCTCAATCAAGCCGGCCCAAACCTCTCGGCCCAGTAATCAGGCCCTCACCAGGCTCAACTTCAGCCCTACCATTCAACCCAGCCCGGAAAGGGTAAAATGACCAAGATGCCCCGCTGGTAGGTCCTTCCGCATGCGTATCAGAGGAGAATTAATGGCCGTTACGCATGGAGCAGGTGCCTGACACATCCGTACATACGGAGCTGAGCGGCAGAAGACAGCTAGCATTGTGGCAGAGAGACAGATATATATATCACGGTAAAGGCCACGCAAAAGTGGGTTCTCTTCTTCTTCTTTCTCCTTCCTGGACACCATTTTTATTCTTTCTGTAACCCTTGCCTAAATATACTACTCTGAGCCATAAAATCTGACTTGAGCGTCGGAGGGCCTCTGTCGGGGCACCCCCGGTAGGCCCCTGACCATTCTTTCTTATTTTACAGATCCTTTCACCAGGTAGAACATGGAGAGACCCATCAGGGAGCCCAACAAGAAAGGACCCAGAAGAAAACCAGATCTATCATGGACCAGGAAGAGGAAAATATTTATCAAATGGCGCCGTCTGTGGGAAACGAAGGAGATCTTTTCATCACCGGAGTTTTCACTTTCAAAACCCACTGAGATCCACAATGGCAAACCACCAAGAAAATAACCTTAACGTCATTCCAAATAATCTGAGCTCTGCCCAAGAGGGGCAGCGGTTCTTATTTTCCAGTCCTACAACTCCAAACAACCAACCACCCATTCCTTTTAACCCCTCGCCGAGCTTGGCCGGGAATGTGGTCTCCACGAAAGAGATTTTACTATCTCAAAAGTTTTCAGATCCACCCATTGAGATCCACATAAGGTACGAAAGCTTGAGCAGATAACCCAGCTGAAAAGAAATGTTCATTGTGCTAAAGAATATTTTGATGGTCTTTCAGATAATTTATTTTAATATTTATTAGATTTTACTATGGCTGGTTTTTTCTTTGAAGTCTGGTGAATATTCTCTGTAAGAAAAAAAAAAAAGAAAAAAAAAGAAGAATGAGATATATATATATATATATATATATTTGTTGAAATCCTCAGGCCGGCTGTAAAATCCCAGGTTAGCAAGTCAGAGAGAAAATTAATAAATGAAAAATAGATGAGGTCGGGCTAACATTTCAGGTCGGATAGGGCATGAGGTCGGAGGAGACACGATTCATAGCCATTCAACTCGGTTGCAGAGCAACGCCCCTCAAGTATCAGAGCAACCTGGAGACAATAGCAAATAATCAAATATCCAGGCAGGTCGAGGTGGATAAGTTCGGACGCAGTATGTCATCCAGCTCGAAAACAAGGTGAGCTGAGATACCCAGATTGGCATGGTCGGCATTAGCCCGTCTGGTTGTCGAAAGAACGACTGATCAAACACCGCTAGTAAGACCGTCAATGGTTTCGCCGGTCGAAGTAGCAGAACTGAAAAGAGCTCGGCAAATCCAATAATCACAGTATTATAAGTGAAGGCACGTTGGCTTGAGAAGGAATAACTAGTGGACTTTCACTAAAATCAACAACATCGTTAAGAGATTACACGTGGGAGCCGAACCCATGTGCGAAACTAGATCCGTGCTGGAGATCACGCTCGAGATCGGGGCCCTGTTTGAGGAAAATAACAGAGTAAAGACGTGAGTGGAGATGCTTTCAACAAGAAGTCAAGAATTCCTGACCCACACAGGATGATTAGGGCCCACTGCCAATCAGCAACAACTTTTCTCTTTTCTTCTTCTTCATCATTGTTCGGAAAGAGTGAAAAACAGGGAATCTGTTGCTTTGGGTTCACAATGACAGTGATTTCACGCCTGATGAATGGCGTCAGCACAGCCGGCGCGGGAAGGTGACGATCCAATGTCGTGTCCAATCATGGGTGTCACCGGTGAAGCCCGAAGCCGTGCGTTGTAACAGCAGAGAAAGCTCGGTCACCTCGAGGACGGGGAAGACAACCCAGCGGATAACCTAGCTGAATAACTAAGTTGAAAAGAAAGACCCAGCTGGTTCAAGAATATTTTGATAGTTTTTAAATAGTTTATTTTAATATTTATTAAATTTTATTATTACTAATCTTTTCTTTGAGATTTAAAGAAGTGAAATTTCAGATGATGAATATCTTTGTTAAAAACTGTGAGATCAACAATACACATATTGTAGAGATTGGATGGGCAGATCTGCTGTGAAGTTCCAGGTAACAGGTTAGAGAAGAGGAGTCCGTGAGGAAAAAGCAGGTCGGATGGTTGAAATAGCAAGAATGGAAGGAGATCGAGCTGCCAAAGACGTGCCGACCTGAGGAGGAAGTCGCGGGTCTGGTCGAGCTCCAACAAGTGAGGTCGGCGTGACCATGTAGCAATGCGACCATGCAGGCCGGCGTCGACATGAACGATGTCGGTGCTGCCGATTTCGTCGTCATGTGGACTACGTGCTTGGGACAGCCCAGTTCAAACCCAGATGGCAGTGACAATCTTCAACAACCCACTCGGTGGGGAATATCACGAGAACAGGAGAATGGAGGGGAAACAACCCGCTGGGAGGAGACGAGTTTTTGTGCAGACTAAGACTGGTTGTGTCTTGAGGACGGAAGTGGATCGTGGCGATAATGCACATACAGTGAAAAGAAGGTTGCAAATTGCTCTTAAAGTCCCCACGGAGGAGAGTTGCTTGACTTTTGGGGATATGGTACTGAGTAATGACCTCAGTCCTGTTCATAATGATTCTCCTCTTCTTTTAACACGAAACATTGGAGGACCCACATTCTCAGATGATGAGCTTGAATATATACAAAAACTTAACCCCAGAAGAGATTATGATATGCTGCGAAGGGAGCTTCCTACGATTCGAGAGGTAAGCATCCGTATTTTTCAAATAATAATAATAATAATAAATAAGCCTTGCATCAGTATTGTCCTGAATGCCCTCATATCAATGCTTGAGTTTTCTATTATTAAGGAAAGAAGAATTATTATTTCAGTTTTTAAAATTAATAATGTCCAGTTAAAAATAAAATAAAATAAAATAAATGAAAAATAATTAATATGTCATGGAGAAAATAAATAAAATTAACTAGCTCAATGGAAAAGTTTTCGCTGCTAGTTAAAATAGCATGAATATTCTAATGAGAGGGATTATGTATTTAAACATATTGCTTTTGTAAAGTAAAATCCTGGAGAAATTTACACATGCAAAAATATTGTTCATTGCATCCCTGAAATTGCATGAGTTAATACTTGCATGCATCTGAAAGATGAAACCGAGTGACATGTGTGACATATTATTTATTGACGGATATTATTGAATTAACAACAAGCATTCTCGTTATATACGCTCTGTGCAAGCTCTTATTTTGCAGAAAAATTCAGAAAAATGAACAAGATCTCAGTTAGGCACAAAACCAGCTGAGATGACGAAGCGACAGTAAGGCCAATGAGCCTGAATCTTGTGCAAAAACCTCAAGAAGGCACAAAAAACTGCCGGCGGGGCCCCGAGGTCACCCCGGAACGGCCGGTGAGGATCTTAAAGATGCCTCCCGGAGCATGAAGACCGGGATCCCCTAGAACTCCCGGGAAAACAAAACAAAAAACTGCCGGCGGGGCCCCGAGGTCACCCCGGAACGGCCAGTGAGGATCTTAAAGATGCCTCCCGGAGCATGAAGACCGGGATCCCCTAGAACTCCCGGGAAAACAAAACAAAAAACTGTCGGCGGGGCCCCGAGGTCACCCCGGAACGGCCGGTGAGGATCTTAAAGATGCCTCCCGGAGCATGAAGACCGAGATCCCCTAGAACTCCCGGGAAAACAAAGCAAAAATCAGCCGGCGGGGCCCCGAGGTCACCTCGGAATAAAAACGGCCAGTGAGGATCTTAAAAGACCTCCCAGAGCACGAAGATCGGGATCCCCTAGAACTCCCGGGAAAACAAAATAAAAACGGCCGGTGAGGATCTTAAAAGACCTCCCGGAGAATGAAGACCGGGATCCCCTAGAACTCCCGGGAAAACAAAATAAAAACGGCCGGTGATGATCTTAAAAGACCTCTAGGAGGATGAAGACCTCACTGAGGTCTTGACAAAAGAAGACCTCAATAAGGTCCTGACAAAAGAAGACCTCAATAAGGTCCTGACAAAAGAAGACCTCAATAAGGTCTTGACAAATGAAGACCTCACTGAGGTCCTGACAAAAGAAGACCTCACTGAGGTCCTAGCAAAAGAAGACCTCACTGAGGTCCTGGCAAAAGAAGACCTCAAAAAGGTCTTGACAAAAGAAGACCTCACTGTGGTCCCACCAAGAGAAGACCTCACTGAGGTCTTAGCAAATGAAGACCTCACTGAGGTCCTGACAAAAGAAGACCTCACTGAGGTCCTAGCAAAAGAAGACCTCACTGAGGTCCTGGCAAAAGAAGACCTCAATGAGGTGAGGTCCTAGCAAAAGAAGACCTCAAAAGAGGCAGAAGACCTCAAAAGAGGCAGAAGACCTCAAAGAGGCAGAAGACCTCACTGAGGCAGAAGACCTCAATGAGGCAGAAGACCTCAATGAGGCAGAAGACCTCACTAAGGCAGAAGACCTCACTGAGGCAGAAAACCTCACTGAGGCAGAAGTCCTCAATGAGGCAGAAGACCTCACTGAGGTAGAAGACCGGCAAAGATCTCAAAGATCTCCCGGAGCAAAAATAGCCAGAATCCCCAAGATCATCCGGTGCTACAAGCAAAAACAACTCATAAAGAACATAGTTCTGATCTCACATAAAAGATTGGGGCATGGGACCATAAATGAAAAAGCTAAACTCCGACCTCCCAAAGGAGCTCAAGTCATCAGGTAGAGAGACTTTAATCTCACACAACAGCCAAAAGTACCAAAGCATCATGCCGATCTCAAGAAAACGAGCGCAGTACTGGTAAACCCGATAAGACAGACCGAATTAAGGCAAGGCGATTCCTAAGCAAACTGCATACCAAAATACAAAGCCAAACAGAGAATCAGGGGCAATCATAAGAGGCACCGAACTCAAGAATTGACCGCTCACACTAAACCAATTCAGCTGACCTAGAGAGAGGTCCGGGCAACAAAGAGCCCGCAAAAGGCTCGAGAGCAGACAGCCCATAAATACTCGGGGGCAAAAAACATACACGAGAGTCCAAACGCTCAGATAAAGAATCAAGAAGGCAAGACGGTCAAATCCAAAAACAGATAGTCCGACCCCTGCAATTCAAGGTCGACCTTCCCGGAAGCCTGGAGGGGCCTCACATCTGGACCGGCAAGGCTATAAGCCTATAAAAGAAAAGTTAAAACCAAACAAATGAACAGTCAGACTGAAACACAGCTCGAATAAGGCTCGACAAGAAAGTAAGAAATTAAGTCCGACTTCACAAAAGAGTTCGGGGCACCAAAGTAAAGAAAGTGAAATTCCAAACTTCGGAGCTCGTGATATAGACACCGTCACAGGCTATAGGCACAAAAGCCTAAACGAAAAGCAAAGAACCGAGCTCCCAGCTCGGATGAACTCGTAACAGGAAAACAACAAAAGAACGAGTACTCTATCCCAGTGGAGCTTACAGCTCAAACCACACCGATTACCGGAAGGATATCTCAAGAGGAACAAGGTATTATATTCCTGAGCTCGCGACAATGACGAGATCGCGAGCCAAAAACAGAAATGCCCTCATGAGAATAAGAAAAACTCGCAAGTTAGAAGCTTAACCAGACTCCGAGCTCTTAGCCCGGATCGGTTCAACCAGCAAAGACCCAGTAGAGCCGGCCTGATCCAACAAATAAGTAAAGTTGACAAAACCAGAAGACAGTGTGAGTAGAAAATAATGATGAGGTACATGCCGAGGTGAAATATCATTTGTCATCGAACACACATTCCCATAACGCCATACATTCAAACATCAAAGTAAAGAGACAAAAATAATAAAAAGGCAAAGAAATGGTACTTTTGACAAGAGCAGTTCTCAGACCACACGGTCATGAATAGAAATTAAAGATTTATCCCCTCACCAGTCATGGAATAACTGCTGAGGAGATAAAGGGGCAATTGATGACTGCTGGATTTCTTCACCCCGGCCTAAAGGCCAGGCCCACGAAAACAGTCCATGATCCGAAGGCTTCAATATTCCCCTCGAGAGTCAGGTCCAGCCCGCTCAGTCACAGGGCCGGACTCCGCCTAGACCCCTCAATCAAGCCGGCCCAAACCTCTCGGCCCAGTAATCAGGCCCTCACCAGGCTCAACTTCAGCCCTACCATTCAACCCAGCCCGGAAAGGGTAAAATGACCAAGATGCCCCGCTGGTAGGTCCTTCCGCATGCGTATCAGAGGAGAATTAATGGCCGTTACGCATGGAGCAGGTGCCTGACACATCCGTACATACGGAGCTGAGCGGCAGAAGACAGCTAGCATTGTGGCAGAGAGACAGATATATATATCACGGTAAAGACCACGCAAAAGTGGGTTCTCTTCTTCTTCTTTCTCCTTACTGGACACCATTTTTATTCTTTCTGTAACCCTTGCCTAAATATACTACTCTGAGCCATAAAATCTGACTTGAGCGTCGGAGGGCCTCTGCCGGGGCACCCCCGGTAGGCCCCTGACCATTATTTCTTATTTTACAGATCCTTTCACCAGGTAGAACATGGAGAGACCCATCAGAGAGCCCAACAAGAAAGGACCCAGAAGAAAACCAGATCTATCATGGACCAGGAAGAGGAAAATATTTATCACCTACAATCCAAATCACCAAGAGAATTTAGAGTAACACTGTCACATTATTCATTCCACTTAATTACCAAGTAACATCAACTTCTTTTGTATAATTGCAGTCTGCATTTTATCTCGTTGTCATGTTTTGATAGTTAACTATTAATAAGTCTTTGAAATAATTCGGTCCAAACAATGTTATTACACCTTTTTATTTCTCAAATATGCCTCTCTTTTTTTCCTGCTTAAACCTTCCCCTGCTTTCCCTACATCCGGTATCTAAAGAAGTTCAGAATAGAATTGGATCTAAAACCTGATATTTCAATTTCTATTTACCTCGCACCCAAACAAAGCAGAATCAATTATATGGTCATTAATCAATAGTGTTTACTCTAAATAAAATTATAAACACCGACTCAGCAAAATGTACCAAAGGATCCAAAACAGACCGCGCAAAGAGGCTGCAGCATTCAATCAACTATCAATGTAAAGCTACAAGGAAATCGGAATCCGCAAACTTGTGAAGAACATAAACCGTAAAAAAAAAAAAAAAATCCCAAACAGAACTCCAGGAAATACAAATCAAAGGGAAACAACAAACAAAATAAATGCCAAGGTTTCCCTAATTGAAAAAATAATCGAAATAACAAAGTTAATACCTCAATTGCATTTTGGAGATCCGACTAGCAACAAAAAGATTTGAAAGATGAATAAATTTGTAGCAATAGAGAAAAAGGAAACCGGAGAGAAAGGGATCATGATTTGGGACAGAATGAGATCATGATTTGGAACAGAATGGATTGTTTAATTTGGAAATTCTATGTCTTAAAATTTTTAATTTAAAGAAATGGAGAGAAATGAATGAGTGCATTTAGATAAAATGAAGATAGAGAGATTTACATATTCAGTTTTAATTTATTAAAAGATTAATTCATTAAATATAACATAATTTAAAAATTAAAGATATAATTTAAAAATTAAAGATATAATTTAAAAATTAAATTGTAATTTATTTAAAAAAATAGTACCACGCGTTCTCATCCATTTTTCACGTCGGTCTCATCCATTCTTCATCTCAAGGTAGTTTTCACGTCGGTCTCATCCATTCTTCACCTCAAGATCTCGAAGTACCACAAGGTACTACACTGATGGAACGCTATCAGTCACAGACCTGGAGTAAAAAACTGTACGTGATATATATATTTTTTTAAAACTTTTCCCTTATTAAGATGTTTGCCCTGTATAGGCAACAAATTGTGATGGGCCAAATTTAAAAAAACTCGACAAATTTAACACATGAAGCTCAGTTAATAAAATTAGGAGCCGAATAAAGGGATGGAATCATTACTATAGCTCATCCGATAACATAAAGTAATAATAATAATAAAAAATATTAATAAAACAAAGTTATAAAAGAAAAACATCCTGCCACTAGTAGTTGGCTGTTTCACCGTAACATGCTTTATTTTCTTAACCAGTAATTCCATAGAAACAGTGAACTGAAAGTTGTACGGACTAGGAGGATAATGGAGAAATTCGTGCCCTTAAGTCCTTTCCGACAACCCAACCTTGTACATGCTCATTTATCATGATAAAGATAAAGAAAAATTATACATCACAATTATATTAGTATTACCTAGCCAACATCCAGCTCAAAATTGGTTAAAATTGCTACTAAACACGATCAGCCACTCTACTTGTACAAGTAAGAAAAATAAAACAAGGCTGATTAGCAATACAGCTACCTAGTACCTACTACTGGTGATTCAGTGGTTCACTAGTTGAACAAAGCCCTACTAACGAGAGGGGAATTCTGAGAACAGTAAAAGCTAGTGTCTTTCCCACTTTGTTGACTCTGATTACTCTGAATATTCTTCTTTCCCAATCCACAGAGCCCTCTCAACTCGTTCCTCTCCTGACTATCTGTGCAACAAGTTGCATTTCTATGTCAAGTTCATCCCATTGATTTAATAGAACACTAGAGACTCCTAGTTGTAGTGGCTTTCACTGAAACTGTAGACGATCCATGGAGTTAATACTAAAGGGCATCCACTCACACCTTGCTATTTCATGCACATATTAGCTTTTCAGGTTTTGCAGAGAATGGGTCGATTATCAACACAATGGTCTGCCAAACAGCAGAATAAGAGTATAATCTTAGATATTAACACAAATATCCATTCATTTGGTTGGCCTTTTGCCTGGTCCTTCTCTCATTAGCCAAGTAACATACCAAAATCAATAGACTGACGAATTATATATCTACGCACCTTTTCACATTAGTACATCAGGGTTGAGTTAGCCTTGTATCACTTGTATGGTGCAAAAAGTATCGATGAGTTTTGGCCACCAAACCCAAATGAGTTGGACAATGCAACCTTGATGTCCAATCTCTCTTTCTTTGGACCAACCAGAACTTTTGTGTCCTGAATTGATATGTTAGAAGCATTAAATATTTTGAAAACTAACAAATTGTGAAGTTAATTTTGCCTTGGTTGAGAAGCAAGCTACCCACCATAAGGAATCATAGAAACATAATTCAGAAAAGCATAGGAGGAAAAATACCACGCCTTGATCTGGATTTTCCAGATTGATGTTTGGATGAATCCACCCTGTCCTTATTGCCTACAAAAGTAACAAAATAAAAAATCAGTAACTATAGTTATATGTGTGTGTATTGGTCTCTCTTTTCCCTTTTTGGGAGAGGGGGGAGGGGGGGTTTAGGGGCAGTTGTTTGGGGAGGTTACTTGCTCAATATTTTAAATCTGCAACAGCATCCTACTAAAAATGTTACCTGTATTGCTGCAATAGCTTCCACAGCACCAGCTGCTCCCAGTAGATGGCCAGTCATGGATTTTGTGGAGTTCACTCTCAACTATAAACGGGGAAGATCTCATAAGAATAATAAACTTGAAATGTTTGTAAAAGGTGATTCACATACGTAAGAAGAAAATTCATCTTACATCAGGCTTTTGACCAAAACAACGCATGAGGGCTTCATACTCTTTAAGGTCACCAGCTGGGGTGGACGTAGCATGTGCATTTATGTAATTCACATCCTCCTTAGATACCCCAGATTGGATTAATGCCTTCTCTATACAGAGACTGACACCAACTCCTGTTGAGTGGGGAAACAAGATGTTAGGTGGACTTAAATGCTCTTTGTGGATGGAAAATACAGCAAAATAGGAAGATCTGATTAGAAATAATTAATTTGCTTGGTGTAATTTGTAGAATGGTAACTGATTCAGAGACTTGATTTCATCTGCTTAAAAAGAATGTCATGATAAGATAAGTTTATACAATGGTGGCAATTGGTAATTTAAAAATCCTTTTAAAGATAGATGCCACAAATTGAAACCAAACATTTTATTCCATTCTTCCATTTCATCATGAATGCAAGTGAGCCTCTATTTACAGACCACAAACGTAATTTGCAAGATTCCACTTGGTTTAATAAACCCAGACTTGTAGATCAAGACTCCTTGCCATTCAGAACTAATGCAGAAAAGAGAATGTAAAGAAATAAGTAATATGCCACTAGGACACAGAAAAGACTTCTTTGGATATATATATCTATAACTGGTGATTTACATCAATATGCTTTCTCAGTGTTCCTAAATTTGTCTGTTACCATATATTACACAATATAATTCTGCTGACATAAAAGTTATAGTGGACAAACAACAGGTTGTTGGATTCTAAAGCAGTACTTTACGAATAATATAATAGACAGTAACTCAATCTCAAAAGATATTATTAAACAGTAATTGAGTTTACGAAAGAAAACAAATATGAGCAAGCACCAAGAGTTCAATAATAGAAATAATGTTACGTGACAAACACAAGTGGTGGATCCTCAAAAGCTTTCTTATGTAATTCAACTCTGCTCAAGTGCTCAACATTGCCTTGTACCAACTATTTTAATTCCAAACTGATCCATATGTTTATTAATAGCTCCCCTTTTTTTTCCTGGTAGGATATTAAGCTCAACCAACCTAAATTCCACTTTTACTAGGTTCATAGAAGCCTTGGTAGACTGTTGGATGAATTTGCATCAGATACACCGAAAATTAGCAAAAGTTCTATACTATCCCTAACATGGCACTCTGAAAACATATGTGGCAATAATAACAAGAACCCCACTCTACCATGATAGCAGGAGCCACAATAAGCATGCGTTTATACATTAGTCCAGTACAAATGGATTCAAGATAACAACTAATACTGTTGTTATCTCATAGATAAGCCACATAAGAATACCTGAAAACATGACATGAACACAGGAAGAAGATAGTGAAAAGAAATAACAACAATATCCTTCAGGACATCTTAGAATTTCCAAGCTCACACAGACTTGATGTAAAACTGCAAGTAATCTAGAAGCTGCACATTACCATCAGGATGTGGTTCAGTCATGTGATAGGCATCACAGGTAAAGCTTCCTCCAAGAAATTCCACATAGATATTTGCACCTCTTTTCTGCAAATCAGATATTAACCCATAGATGAATTAATTCAACAAAAAAAAGATCCTTGCTGTACAATTTTATGGTTTATATTACTGTTTTAGGGTTCATAAAGAAAGACAACATGTTAGAAGACAGAGGTGGAAGTGATAGAGAAAATAAGAGACATATGGTGAAAGTGAATAAATGCACCAATATAAATTATTAATCAGAGAACAAGGTACTAATCCTTAAAAAGACGCTAAACAAAGGAACCAGATACTGACACCATATTGAATATAAGGCAAATGCCAGGCCCTTGGCATGGCTTGGTTGAATTCAATCATTCACATACCTTAGCATGTTCTAGTTCCTCTAAAAGTAGAACACCAGCTCCTTCCCCCATCACAAATCCATCCCGATTCTGTTTAACACCGAGAAAAATCAAATTAGATACCGTAATTCAAGTGCAAAAGTAAATAACAGTTTTAAAACTTTTTAATAAGTATATAAACACAAATTCAGAAGTTCACTGTGACATATGAAGCATTAAAACCCATGATAAGAGATTTAGGCAATAAATTGATCCATAAAGTGAGATAAAACAAATATTTTGCCATTCAATTGTGAAGGTAGTCCTCATTTACGAAAATTGATATGCTTCTGTTTATCAAATCTTTCTTTCCCTGACACAACTAAACAAAGTTTCACTCAGGAAGTTTCCACAAGTTTTGAGATATGCACAATGAAAAAGTAGTAGATGGAAAGATCATTGATAATTTACCATATCCCAAGGTCGTGAAGCTTTCATTGGATCATCATTCCTCTGAGAAAGTGCTCTGCAAGCTACAAAGCCTCCCAAGCCTGCAACAAATATAAGAAAATGAGAATGCTGAGTTCATGGCATGTGATGCCTAAGTGGAAGCAAGAGTTGTATAAATTTATGGGAGGAATGAGGAGTTACCAATAGGTATGATTGCTGCATCCGAGCCACCACAAAGCATGATGTTCTACATGTTCAAAAGAATTTTGAAATAAAGTAAAAGGTACACATAAATTGGTGCGTAAAATATCTTATGCACCGTTCAGAATGTACTAGATGCAAGATACTCACAGCCTCGCCTCTAATGATGTGGTTTGCTGCATTCAGTATACAAAAATTGCTGGTAGCACAAGCAGTAGAAATTGAATAGTTTGGTCCCATCCAACCCTGCAGTTTTTAAAATAAATCAGTCTAAAAAAACTCCACTATGCTAAGTCTTTGCTTTGGAAAAAAAAATGCTAAGTCTTTGATATTGTAACTCTCTTAAAGTTAAAAAGCTTACCAGGTCCATTGCAAGCATCGCAGAACCCATATTTGTAGTTGCAAAAGGTACACAGAAAGGATTCATCTTCTTGTATGAGATCCTTAGTGCTTCAATTCCGTCGTTCAAAACCTATTCATGAACACCCGAAGGCAGTCCATTAAAAAAATTAATATATCACAGAATAAACCCTTTTGCCACATCTCAGTGTCCTGTGAGTCCCATTAGGGTATTGAAGCATGGATGCAAATTTTCTAACAAAAACATTCCTGGAGGAAGTATTCTAGACATTGAGATCAAAGATAGACATGAGCCAGTCTTCTACAAGGAGAAGGTACACCTTGGAATCAGAAAGAGCTTCCATTTTTCTAAAGCATGTTAAATAATGTTGGCGGTGTTTCTAGGTTGAAGTTAGTAAATGCAAAAAAAAGTGTACAGATTTGCTGATACCCTATTTGACAAGGCAATCTTAAATTTGGTCAGGACAGGCTTAGGTAAGTTTCTGAAGGACCATTATTTAATATGACAGGTTGATGTGTCAACCTGTGGGAAGCTCAGAGTTACCTTCATGCCACCCATTGCAGAGCCAATCACAACTCCACATTTGGTTTTATCCAATTCATCCATTATATCTTCAGTGATGCCACCATCGGCCAAGGCTTTTTTGCCAGCAGTAAGCATGTAAAGCATGAATTTGTCCATTCTCTTGGACAGTTTTGGTGCAATCCATCCATCAGTTGAGAAAGACTTGATCTCTCCAGCTATTCTCTGAAAAAAAGGTAAAAAGAACAAATCAGAAAGGCAAGGACAAAATTGTAACTGCAAAATTTATAACAATTACATTTTCAATAAAATTTACCGTTGGAAATTGGGCACAGTCAAAAGCCTCTATCTGAGTTATGCCACTTACTCCTCCTAGCAAATTATTGTAGAAGACATCAGGATCATGACCAAGGGGTGTCACAACACCCATACCTGTCACAACCACTCGCCTTTGCTTCCTAACAGGTTTTTCCTTTGTTGTAACTTCCTTTTCGGATTTCATAGCTACTGCCACGACTTCCCCTAAAAATTTTCCAAATTTAAACCACAAAATGAGTGAATATGTCACGTACATATTGTCAGTTGACCAACTACACGTACTAGATAGCTGGACAGGAGCAATCTTACGCGAGCGAGGAAGATACAGGGGCATGATTTTCAGATATTTAACAATGAGGCTACAAACTTCAATTCCAATCTAAACGCATCATACGAGGAGAAATCAACCAACCAAAACCACCTAAGTTTTACTACTTTTGGTGACTTAAACTCCAGCAATATCTTAATGGAAACATAATCTGTGCAAGTAGCAAATAAATTAGCTGCAATGCGAGCTAGTTGAAACTAACAGGCGCAGAAAGAAGAGAAAATGAAAAGAGAAACAAAACGATAAGCTAAAACAATAGTCCTCATGAAATCTAAACAATGATAATAATTAAATATAAAATAACCATGTAGATTAATTTTGCTTAATGGAAAACATTCAATAATCGGTTAAAAGAAAAGATGAAATCAAGATTCCAATTGCCGAATGCAACAAACAAAATTAATAAGAAAATGAAAAGTCACTAAATCAAACTAAAAATAAACATCAAATCAAGCTTAAAATGAGTGCAAAGAAAGGCCAAACAAAGAAAAATCACGAAAAATAATTACCGGAATGATGAAGCCGATTGAGTCTTCGGTGCTTGCGATTGAAATTTCTGGATCGAAAAAGGCCATTGGAGCTGTAGTAGTGACCACAGGGCTCCAGAGCCAAGCAAGAAGTCATCAATCCTTGAAAGCCAGATCCACAGAAGACAGAGGACAAACATTTGGGCGGAAATTCAGAGCAAGTAGCAGCAGCAGAACTGCAGTTGTTATATTTGGAGAGAAGAGCTCTTCGTCTGCGAGTAGAGCGGCTGAGTCCATTGCCCGGTGGCGATGAAGGAAACGCGTGGGAACTGGTCCAGTTATCCTTATCGCACGTAAACGACATGCAAGCCGCCACCAGCCACGTGCAGAGCGGAGACGAGAACGAAGCTGACCCCATCATCTCTCGCTATACAGACTTAAAACTCCAAGGAAAACACCAAAATATTCGGAAGAAGAAGAAGAAGAAACAAGTGTCAATGCAGAAATGAAGAATCAGAGAAGATCAAGGTACAGAGAGAGCAAAGCGAGGGGGTCACATTCGATCTCAGACTTAAGTCCAGTGTTCAAGTGCCGTTTCTAGATGACAAGTTTTGGGCAAGTTCTGAGACGTACAGCGAAGCGAAGCAGAGAGCCAAGCGCTCGGTTTAGGCTTTTAGCGATTAGCCATGTGAATAGTGTAATAGCCAACAAAAATCTTTTGATGGAAAAAACGAAAATGCAACGGAATAAATATGCGAGGGATCGATGACCAGAAATATTGATTAACTAGTCGTTTGCCCGCAGGGGTTGCGCGGATATATTATTATTATATAAAATAGTATAAATTTATTTTATAAAATCATAAATCAATAATTTTAATTTTATTAAAAAAATTAAGAATTTTAATACTTATTATCATATATTATTAATATTAATAACAAATTTTATTAAAAAAATATCTTTAACAAAATAAAATTTATTAAGAATAATAGTGATTAACAATAGAAAATAAAAATCACTTAATTAAAAAAATTTAATATTTAAATAACTCTCATTTAATTTTTAAATGAGTTGATCGATAAAAATTATATAATTATATATCTCATAATAGATATAAAGAGAATAATAAAAAAAATTGTAAAATAAGAATCAATTGAAAAATAACTCTCATGGATTGACATACAAGAGTTTGTAGTTATTAAAGAGAATAATAATAAAAAACTTTAAAATGAAAATTAATTAAAAAGCAAGAAGGTAGAATTATATGAAAAAAATTATATTAGTAAATTTTATATAAAATAAATATATAAAAATTACATTTCTAATGAAAGTGAAAAAATTAAATTTATTATAATTATTAATATAATAAATTATAATAATTCAAGTTTAATAATTTAGTTGTTTAAAATTTATAATACTTGATTTGAAGTATTACATTACACTATTTTATTTTTATTATATTTTAATTATTTATATTTATTTAATTTTATATAAATTATTTGAATTAAATAAAATTTTAATTTAATAATATTTTATGTTATTAATTTTATTAATTCTTTAATTATTTTATACTTTATTACAATTAATATTTTTTATAATAATTTTAATCAATTATATATATTTATTTTATATAATTATTCATTTCTATAATATTTATTAATTAGATTATATGAGAATAATTTCAAAAAATTATCAAATCGATAAATTAACACTAGTGAGATAATAAAATTTTTTTAAATATATATATATAAATAGTGATTTATTTTTATTATCTAAATATTTTTTATACAGTAATTATTTAATTTTTATAAATATATTTTTAACATTATATTTATTATTAAAATTAAAAATATAATAATTTTTTAATAATAAAATTTTTATTACAATATGAATAATATATTATATTAAAAATAGTAAGAAATTAAAAATTAATAACAACCAATATAATAAATTGTACCTATTATATTAAAAAAATAAGAAATTAAAAAGTTATACTTTAATAATGATAATAAAAATAATAAATCGCATTTAATATATATATTAATTATTATTTTATATAAAAAATTAAAAACATATAAAAGAATATAAATTTATACCATATAACATAGTTAATTAATTATAATTAATTGTGTATTTAAAAATCTCTCATATTTATATATTAGATGGAATACATCTAATATCAATTAATTAATAATATTGATTATAATTTTTTATTATTTATTTGTTATTAAAAATAAAATATATATGTTAAAAATAAAATCCGCGGTGATGGAGTGAGAGGTTGGATTGAAATTTTTTTTTTTCCTCCTAATATAGATTTAAAATTAAATTGGACAATTTAAATTTAAAACTTTTCATATTTTAAGAATTTATAATGTTTTTTAAATGTTAATTTTATTTTAACTATAACCTAAGATTTGAATGAATTTAATTTTAAAAAATATACATAATGATTTTTTTAATATGTCAATCCATTTTTATCTTTATATTCATAATTTTTTTTTATAAAAAATATTTTATTACTTAAATTTTAAAATAGTTCTAATAATTTAATTGAATTGCTACCAATACAATTTTTTTTATCTATATATAAAATAAAAACTCTGAAATGGTAAAAGTAAGAAAACTTTTTAAATTATGTAATATATATTCTTTACTTTATTTAGTTGTTAGGTTTAGGTCACTCGTTTAAATCGAAAAAATTGACTGAATTAAATTAATTCGAAAAATTGGCTTGCTTTTTTATTTATTTTAGTTCGATTTAATTTTTAATTTTAAAAATTTAGTTATTTCAATTTGATTTAAATTTAATAAAAAAAATAAATTGAATCGATTAGTGATAATAGTATTTTATTTTTAATACTATTGAGATATTAAATCATAGTTAAAATTAAAATATTTTAATTAAATTTTAAAATATTAAAATTAAAATGTGAAAAATAAAAAATTTATTAAAAATTCAAATTAAATTGAATCGAATCAAATCGATTAATGATTAAAATCAATTTAATTAATTTATTTAACTCAATTTGATCAAACTGAAGTCACTAATCTCTATTCTAATTAGGTTAACATTTAACCTTTTATTTTTATTTATTATTAGAAGACTATTTGAAAAAAATTAGTAAAATACAGTTTGATATGAGTGCGCTTATAAATTATTTAATATTATAACATATATCAGGTGATCTATAAAACATTGTAATTCAATTTCAGGTTTAAAATTCATCATAATAAATGCATCTTAATGAGAAAATTATTAGATATTATTTTTTTTAAAATAAAACTACTAATTATATTAATAAAATTTTATTAAACAAAAAAAATATTATCCCAAATAGAAAAACAATTATACTTGATAGGTTTTCTAACCAAAGTATGAGCAGTTTGATGAGTTTAACAAAAATTTACAATCATTTAAAATCAAACCCGTGCATAAGATAATTTGGTAAAAATGATTCTCAAGTGCTTGTCTAAATCCGTACATAAGATAATTTGGCAAATATATTCCTTTTTCTTTTTCATATCTCGAATATAAATCATTCAAGTCTCATGAATAAAGCCACGGAATAGAGTTTGTACGAGATAAAATTCGAATAAAATTTCAACATCGTCGTTGCAATTCCGAAAATTTATAATAACTAATAAACTTCTCTTAAACATTACCTTCCGAAACAACCAAATCAATAAAATTTTAAAAAATGTCAACTACAGAAACAGACCTATGACTATTCCACATTAACGAAATGTCTTATCTCAATCATTATCTGTTGACTGAGAAACAACCATCAAAATATAAAAAATTACGAAAAATTTCATATGAGAATTAAGAGTTTTTGTTTCCATCAAAAATAAAATATCCGGCTTGTAACTAGAAATCAAATCTTTCAATATAATAACTGTCTAATGATTGCCGCCATAAATCTATCAAAGAGGTATGCATATTCTAAAAATTGATTGGATTGTATGTGAGAAGTATTTCAATTATACAGAAATCATAAGTGATATCAAATATTTCTGGAGTTTTTAATAGGAACAACAATATTTTCTTCTTTATCGATAGTCGATTGACGCAGATCATCTTAAATGGAAAAGGGAAGAAGAAATTAAATTTAAGAAAGAGAAAAAATGAGAATATCGAGTCACAAAGGGATCACTGAGGAAAATTTACGTTCAAAGTTATAATCCTTAAAATTATTAGATACTAAAATTTCATTCTTTATCATTTTTATATAATTTCACGCTGAAAAATATTTATATGTTTTTTTTTAAATTTTGATATTTACTAAATTAAATGCATTTATGGATAAAAAATTATACAATACTTAAATATTAAGTATTATATTAAAAAAATAATACACATATTTTAATATTTTTATTATTAAATATTTTTTTTTAATCATAATTTAATAAACACTTAAATTTTAAAAAATATTATTTTTAAACATTTAAATTTTTAAAAATATTATTTTTAAATATATAAACTTAAAAATTACTATTAAACATAATTTTAAAATTATAAATTTAATAAATTATGTTCAAAAATAATTTTTTTTAATTTAAGTATTTATTAAGTTATAATTAAATTTAAAATATCTAATAAATAAAATTGTTGTAATATAAATATATAAATATATATGTAGTAAAAAATTTATTTAATATAATTATTATTTGTATAACTATTATATATTGACTATTAATCATGACATTATTTAAATAGAGCAAAAAAACTCCTTTATATAGTGTTTGGTGTAATTTTATTTTAGAAAATTATGTAAAATTTAATTAAATTTTAAATAAAATTAATTTGTAATGAATTTCCATATAA
Organism: Manihot esculenta; assembly: GCF_001659605.2. NCBI lineage: Eukaryota > Viridiplantae > Streptophyta > Magnoliopsida > Malpighiales > Euphorbiaceae > Manihot > Manihot esculenta. Next base: position 29,758,527 of record NC_035176.2, on the reverse strand, counting down.
TACAATTTAAAAATATATAATTCAATTAATTTCATGTGACTCAAATTTTTATTTTCTAAATTATTTTAAAAGTTAAATAAAAATGTTTTACTCTATAAAAATTTTTTATATTTAATAAATTTATAACAACTAACAAAAATATAAATCTATTAAAAATATATTAATAAATTTATAACAATTAACAAAAATATAAATTCATTAAAAATATATTAATAAATTTAAAATAATTTTTCATGACTTAGAGATTTACCTAATAAAATAAACAGTTTTATTAGTAAAAATAAATAAATTTAAATATTATAAAATTAAAAATAAAAAATATATTATATAATTATTATATATGTAGATAAATAGAAAACTAGTTTTATAATTTTCAATTTTATGACTAATAAAATATGAGATAAATTATCGAGATAAAGTTATTTGAGAAACACATTTTAATCAAAATATATTATTATGTAAATTTTGTGCAAATGATTTTAAATTTCATTAATTTTAATAAAAATTGATTTTAATTAATCAATTCTATAAAATTAAATTTTAATTTTTATTCGAATCAACACACAAAATATAAATTTTAATTAAATTTTAAAAAATTTAAAAATTAAAATTGAAACAAATATAGCATTAACTATGGCGATTCTTATGATTGTACTCCAACTTGCCATATTCTTTCTTTTATTATTTTTTATTTATATATAATTTAAAGAAAAAAAAAGAAATGGACAACAAATTAACAATTGAATACTAATGAAAAAAAAATATTATTAATAGAAATATAAACGTCAGGTCAGATAACATACAACCAAGGGATAATAGCCAATCCATAGCCTATAGCCCAACAGCACGTCCACCGCCAAATGAAACGGCCACCGACGACTGTGAAAAAAGAATCACCATCATCGGACACCACCGATCACGGGACCACCAACAAACCTGCAACACCCGGGAAGAAGACCAACTGCTAGCTTGTGCATGTAAAGAAAAACCAACAAAATCGCAAAACACCAAAGAAACCGTTGTTATCCACAACCACAACCAGTCCCTGCAACCCAGAAAAATAGAAGGCCATCATCATAAACGTCGATCCTTGTATCCATGTTAAAAATCTGAGATTGAAAATGTCCAATCCTAAACAATCCATTTTGAGACCTTGAATTCAAGTTGCTAAAATGAGTTTTTGTGGGGTCCTTCATGCTTTTCACTGTAATTGCATAACTTTTCTACGCCCATATTCAACTGGGACTCAAAAACTGGGTCAAATTAATACCATTTGGATTCAGAATAATGAACAATAATTCTGCATCCATGTAATAATTTTTATTTATTTATTTTAATTATTTTAAAATTATTATTTATTTTTTTATATTATAATAAAATATAAATTAATTATTATAATTCTATTTAATTTTATTTTTAAAACATTTTTTCATTAATTATTATTTAAAATATCTTTTAATATTTAATAAAATTTAATATATTTAAAATAAATATAATAAAAAAATTTCTCCTTTGTAAAATGAATAAAAATTATAAAACAAAAGAAAATAATAAAAATAATAATTAGAGATAAAACATAGTTATGAGAATAAATTATTTTTATTTATTCTTTATTGAATTATATTTATATTTATTTAACATTTGATTAATTATTTTAATTTTAGGTTTATTATTTTTAAATAAATAGTTTGCTATCATTTTACCATATTATGTAACATTTTTCATTTTATTGTGATAAATATAAATACAATTTTTTTTTTTCTCAAAATTCTTTCTTCCACTTTGGTTCCCTAGATTTTCTTTTCTCCCCCTTCCAAAAAAGAGGCCAACAAAACAAGGTTAAAGAGGGGCTAATTGTTAACCACTTTAATCTCAATCCATACAGGCCCTAGTTATTGTAAACACTAAATTCATAAGCCCCACGTACTTAACAAGGATTTTTCTTTAATTAAAGTTTAAATGAACAAACAAGAAGCAGAAGCATTTGATATTGTAGCCTGCAAGGCTTTAACGGATTATAGTGATCTATTGGGAAGGTGGATTTCATGAGAAAAGAATATTATACTACAATTACAGCACAAATACATCAACAGAGGACCATAACCAAAAAATCAAATGAAAATTCTGCAGTTCAGGACCAACATACACCAATTCAATGGATGTATCCCAACAACAAACAGTTGTGAGTAGAACCAACTGCAATATCCAAAACTAAAATCAAATGAGTGCAAACCATCTCACCCGAACTTGACTCATCAAAGGATGTACCATTGAGAAAATCATCTCTTCAGCAAAATGGCTTGTGCTAATTATGTTTCCAGATTGTACTCTGCATAACAAAATCATATTTGGATTAACGTTTGGTAGTCACCCACTTCTTTTAAATAAGTACATAATCCATTAGGCAGTTTGGTACTTGATTTTAAGCTTAATTACGAAAACCTTGCGCATTGAGCATGTTGAATTTAATGCATACTGGGTTGCAAATACCAATGCAGTGGGCATGATAAATAGGTCAGCCTAGGGGAATTTACTATTTTATTAACTTACTTAATTCTCCTCTATATGGACTATTTGACACTTGGGTTTGAAAGAAAACTATCACCTTAAGTATAAAGAAAACGTCCAATAAAATGGATAATAAAACTACAAATCCACTAACCTTAATCAATTGGTCCTAATGATTAAGAGTGTTGCTCCTCGATTAAAATTTGAACTCTCTGCAATATAACACCAGAAACCAGTCAATAACAAGTATCAACACAATATTCAAAAAAATCATCAGAGAATGGCATTCTGCTTTACCTTCACAGAATTTTCAACGTCCTCTAGTTTCTGTAGTAGCATCAGGCTCCCTGAATGAGGAGGCAAATTATGCTTGAGAGATTTTAATGGAGACATCTGCAACAACATGAGGAAGAAGAAATTACACCCAAAAATTTACAGATTGGAGAGCCTGACATTGAATAAAGTTCATGTCCATAATGATAGGTTGCCTATTTTTGCATGCACAAGTTCTTTTTAACTCATGCTAGAATGGCATGGTGATGTTACAACTTCCCAATATCAATTCTGGAAGGTGAGAGAAGAGGCTAGTCAAAAGTAACCTGCCATACCAAAGATGATGATGAGTGACCTATCCTCAAAATGTCTTCAATTGTGTGTTTAGACCCAAGCTCACTTCTCATGTTGGATAGCCGTGTCAAGACAGCCTGTGAAGGACATATGGAACAAACATGGTCAAATCCTCCTTTTCAAGTAATTTACAGCAACTAGTATCTGACAGACAGTACCTTCTTGAAAGCATTTGGATTTCCAATTCCTTGAATTTGAACATCATCACTTGGCGACCTTCTCACACCAGCATTCTCAATTCTCAAAGAGTAGACACCAAAAAGAGACTGCAAATATCCTGATAACAATTGCATAGACTTATTAAACTTTAAGAAGATTGAAACAATCGCCAAACCAAGAAATAAGCCCTTTATCGTAAAAAAAGGAAGCAACATCTCAAAGAAATGCTGGAAGTAACACTTTGAGTAAAAAGATTAGTGATAGAATAAAGAAAATATGAAATATGAAGAGTGAAACACAAAAGCTTGGCAATCCCTCGACTTCTGAAGCATTAATTCCCATTCACAGCGGAGGTGACACACATATAAAACTAACCAAAATAATTAAAGAAAAGCACGTCTTCAAGTTATCAAGAATTCTATGAGGTTTTGAATGGTGATTATGTTTAGATGGATTTAGATTTCATTTTCACAATGCATATTGCATAGAAGAGAACCTGCTTACTGTTCAACCAATATGTGGCGAACTGTGCCCAATTGGAATATTAGATGCCCCCCATTAGAAAACCTAGTCCATTGTACTGAATATTGTGATGGGTGGAAAATAAGCCATTACAACATCCTAGTCCAATAAATAAATAATCAAAGAAGAACACAGATTAATCAGAGATCCAAAATTCAATGCAAGGTTGACAAGGTGTGCTAAAATATACCTTGCTCAATTATGACGTCTGCAACTGAAGATAATAAAACATGCTTCTCTCTCTTTAACACCCCAAAACATGGAAATGATACTGGTTTTGTAACCTGGACTAAAGAACCAAAGCATCAATTAATGCAGTCATGGATGCATAACTTTGTGCGATTGACAGAGAAAATAATTGTAATTAGACTGCACCACATGCACCCATAAAAAATATCCTCTCCATTCAGGAAAAACAATGAACCCATTGGATTTTCAATCAACATAAATCGCTAAGCAATGAAATTCACCAAGAAAAAGAAGAAACTCTAATTTACTTCATATACAATGGCATGAGGAGTGAGATAGAGCTTTCTGGACCGTATATCTTTCCGCAAGATATATCTCCGAACGGGCAAATACAGAAGCATGAATATTCCAATTCCCCAAGCCAACATTAGCATCAACGAGTACATAACCCATTGAGCAGTTTGATACTTAACAAATTTCTCTTCCATCTCTTCAAACGACGCCGCATAAAGCACCGTCTCATCGTTACATTGACTTTCGTCGCTAGCGACACCACCACGCGATTCCGTCAGTAAACCCTTTTCTAAACTATCAATCTCCACAACTTCATCTACGGTTCCCATCTGAATCCACAATTGAAATAAAAACAATTGCTTAACATGTCAACTGAAAGAAATCAAGGTGGAAAAACCATGGCTTTAGTAAAACTCACAGGTTGATCAGAAAACAGTCTTCTTTTGACGGAACTAGCCAGAGCGTCGAAAACGGAAAGGTGAGATAAGAGAATATACTAACTGCCAAAATGCGGCCGTTTTGCTGCCGGCTTTATTTTGAGATACTTGAGAGAACGAGCGCATCGAGGGCCAATGTGGAGAGCCCAAAGCCGAAAGCCCAAATTTTTTAAATATTTCAAATGTTAAAAAAAATATATATATAAAATATTTTTCCTAAGGCTCGACATTAAATCCGTGTCCAATCCAAACTGAATAGCAGCATTGTTCAAAAGTAGGGAATCCTATATCAATAATAAGAAAACTGTGGTAATCAATTTGAAAGTTTGGTTGGCAATAAAGGAGTTGGTTTTGCTGTCAAGTACAAGACAGCTTAGATGGGTTTTACGCGGTGTGAACAATGAAGCCTCCCCCCCCCCCCCCCCCGGGTCCCATGTCATTAAGTTGTCAAGCCTTTCAATTCTTGTCCACCTCTTAGACTAATTGATTTATTATAATGAATTTGACTGCATATGGGTGTATTTAATGAAAATTTATTTCATAAAATCTTATGGGATTTCGTGTTTTACTATCTAATTTGAAAAAAAAAAAGAAAAGTAGTGTTGGAGAAACAGAGCGGCCATCCAAGGGGGTGATTGCGTGAAAACTAGACAAGCGAGAAATAAGTCAAACCTACTTTTTGGCTGTTGAGTCAAAATCAAAAGCACATGCATGGAGATAGAGTAGGACCCACTTGATAGAACAGAATCCCTACGCGTTGACATGTGGACGACCTGTAAAAAGCAATGATGAGGCTTTGATGCTCCCCACGTCAGGTGAAATATATATACACTTTAGAGCATAGGATCATCCTCTGGTTGGGTTCTCTTTTGGGCCCACTAACTAAATACCAAACTATGTAGGCCCATCTTCTTTTTTAACATTGGCCCATCATTCCCGTGAGTTGGGCCCACTTCACGTCTTCATTGTCTCTCTCTCTTTTTTCTTCCCCTTCCATGTCGATGCTGACTTTACATTTGATTTTTTTTTTAAAAAAAAAAAAACAGCTTCAGAAAATTATTTTTTATTTTATTATTAAATAAAAATATGGAAATAAAAAACTGATATTTTTCCTTCAAGTCATATACAGGGACATTTGGGGATTGGAAAAAATCCACAAAGCTTGAAGCTGACCCAAATCTGCAAAAATTAAACTCATGAGTGGGAGACAAGGGTGATCTAATGTGACACAATAACTCAAACCCTAACCCACAATCTAGCAAGTGGGTGGCCCCATTGCTTTTGTTTATTTATCTGTTTTTTTTTAATAATTAAATAACTTTGATATAATTAATTAAATTAAAATATATTAATAAATGTTTTTTAAATTTAATTTTATTCTATAATTCCACCTCAAATAAATGAACATATGAGGAAAAATTATGATTTTCTTTATTAAATGTTAAGCATGATTTTGTTAATTAATTTCTTCATTAATGATGTCTCCTGCTACACGTCAGGGAAGAGTGCAATAATTGAAAATTTTCCTTTAGTAAAAAGCTGAGAATTATTATTATTTAAAAATAAAAAAATAAAAATAAAAATAAAAAAAATAAAAAAAAAAAAAAAAAAACAGTACAGTAATGATCAAGGTCACCACGTGAAAGGCAATAATGGCTTTATAGCAGTGCCAAGGAATAGAAATAAAGAAAGGCTATTTTATTTATATATTAAAATAGATAAATATTTTAATTTATTTATATTTATACATAAAAAATACAAATTACATCACACGTTTACTTATATTTATATTACTATAAATAATTTAATTAATTCAATCCACTATTATAAAATAATCATTAAATTAAATATTTATATAAAACAAATTAGAACAAATTTATATAAAAAATTGTATAATTTATTAATATTAAAATTATTTTTAATATTGTAAAATTTTAATTTTTGTCCAAATTATTTATATAAAAGGAATAAATAAAAAGTAATTAAGAAATAATCAAAATCTAAGAATTGTCGGTGAAAATATTTAATAAAGAGGGAGGAAATAGTGGGAAATAAAAGAGGGAAGCGTGGGGTGTTGGGAAAGGGGACAAACCCAATCATATAGTTAGGGTTTTATAAGTAAAGGGGACATTTTGAGGATAGGGTTTTCGTTCCTTATATTATATTACAGTCATTTATACCCGTGATTCTCGCTACTTGCTTCCTTTTTAGGGTTTCTACTTTCATTTTTACCCAATTGTTCTTCTATAAGGTACCTTGTCTTCACCAATCATATTCAATTTTCTCATTTAAAATTAAAATTAAAAAAAAAACTTGCATATTAATATTTATTTTTATATTTTGAGTAAAAATTAAATTAAAGATATAAAATTTAAAATCTAAATTTAATATAGGAGTGATATGTATTTAATTACCTTAAAAAAATTAAGGTATAATATTAATTTTTATTTAAAATTAATAATACATTAAAATTTCTATGATGTAGAGATTTAGATGGATGCAATAGAAATGGATATGTTAAATTCTTTATAGTGGAATGGAAATGGAAGTTGATTGATTGAACCCCACATTTTACAGGATTGCATTAAATTTGCATTCCAAACTATGGCCCACAATATGAGAATATTTTAGAAAAAAAAAAAAAAAAAGAAAGAATTGTGGTTGTTCTTCCTGAGTGGATAATACAAAACAACTTTTGAGAGATATAGTTGAATCACCTGGACTGTGACCTTAGTGCTTCTCCACCACCATCGACTTTTTATTAAGTTTTAAGATAAAATTACATAATTTTTTTTAATTTTTTAAATACAATTATAAATTAAATAAACACCAAATTTCTTATTATTTATATTACTATATTATTTTATTATTCAATGAGATATTTTTAATGAGGCTGTATACATGAAACATAAATTTTTCAGTAGGGCTAGTAATCCTTCCATGGCTAAGAAGGCGGAAGAGCTTGAGGTTCCATGAACAAGGTTGGTGTTAAGAGGTAACCTAGCCAGGCTGGTGGGTGGTTGGGTGAAGTAAACCAGCCATATACCTTTGTAGTAGCTACCACATTAATTAAGCAGCCACTACAATACAAAGACTCATAAAGCCATACAACCCCACCCATTTTCTAATAATTTTTTTTCCAAGTGTGGGACCATCTCCATTGGATGAATCCATCGTAGAGATATCCATGTCATGTCATACTCTTGAGATATACTTGATCATCTTATGCATCTAAAATTCCTTATAATCTCATTTTCAGTTTGATTAGAGAGTCGTGAAGCATTGTATTCAGAAGTACGTTATTCGAGGAAGAACATGCTTTTTTTCCATGGCTGGTGATTTTCTTTGATCTAAGAGAATTTTTTTGACTTTTTTCATGGCACTGAATTTTTTACAGCAATGGAGGGATTTGCTCTAATTTTACCGGCTGCATCAATATTGTATCGACTTTGACTGTCTCCTCCACCGTAGGGTTGAATTAAAATTAATATTGATATATCTTTAAACTCGCAACGAAGTTTATTAGGTTTCGGCTGTGTAGTCTGAGATGCTAATAGTAGATTTATGGCGGCTAAAACAGGCTGTTTTTGCAGTCAGATGGAGGTTAAGTATGCTGAGGTAATGGTTTTTCGAGAGGCGTTGAGCTGGATTAAAGAGTACGGATGGGATCGAGTTTTTTTCGAATCGAATACTCAAATTCTTATTGTGTCCATTAACAATGTTTCGTTAGATGATTTATCACTTTTTGGTCTTTTAGTTTAAGATTGTAAATTGCTTCTATCCAGTTATGAAGAAACAAGATGTGATTTTATTTATAGGTCTGCGAATGATGTTGCTCATATTCTAATAATATCGGCTCATTCTGAGTCAGGTCAAGGAATTTGAGTTCATATCCCTCCTTCTCATATAATTTCTTTAATCGCTTTGAATTAATGATATTTCTCTCATTTAAAAAAAAATTTTTTTGATTGAATATTATTATAATAGTGCTTAATACTTTATTTTTCAATTGGTTTTTTTTTTTAATTGCTCACTTTCTACCGGTAGAAATTCATCTCTAACTTAAAAAGTATAGATGAAATATATCTATATATCAGTTTATTCCTTTTATATTTTGATTTTAATAAAAAAATTCAATAGGAAGAGATTTTGAATAGTTATGATCGATATTTAACAATAGTCAGTGTCCATGGGAAAATGAATTTACCTGACTTCGATTTCACTGTACTCCATCGGATCTTTCTATAAATTCGAAGTTGTTTTGAGGTTCTGAATTTTAAAATTTTAATGTATTTTTCTTGTATTGGGTCTTAGAGGCCTGATTAATTTTATGTAGGGTTTAGGTTGCTTCGTATCCATCCTTATTAATGTATTTTCTTTACTTTTTTTTTTTTAAATAAATCTTATCATTAGCTTAAACTAATTAATTAAATACCTTTCCTTCTTTTTTATTATTTAAAACGACAGCAAAATTTGAGTTTATTCCTTTTCTTTTCCAACTTTGATTTTCTCTTGCATGCACTTCCGATCCCATGTGCAAATTCCAATTATAACATGGATTTTATATGACATTGCCATGTCTGGTGCCACATGCAACGGAATATTCTGGAAGCTTTAATTACATATGCACTTAATTAATTAGAGCTTTATTTATTGATAGAAATTCACACTTGATATAGTTACGCATATACAGACAAATAAAAAAAATTACTAATCAAATTGTTAAAAAAAGTAACGAAAAGTCATGATTATATTTTTATTTTTTTATAATATATATAAAAATAAAAAAAATTATTTTTATATTTATAAAAAATATGTAATCATAATATCCATTAAAAATTATCGATAATATCATTGTTAATTTTTTTTTTTATGAAAGCCAAATATGTTCCTGATAATATGTTTTTTTAATGGTAAAAAAATCATTTCAAATGCAAGAAATTGAAAAAATAATGCATAAATCAATTATTCATTTTCTATTATAACTTTAATAGTCCATTGGTTTTTGGTGCTAGATTCGTAAATGGATAATTGGGAAATTATTTAAATATTTAAATAATTTTCTTTATGTAAATGGATTTTAACAAAAACGTATTTATAAATATGTGTTGTAAATATAATGATGAGTTAGAAATTTTTTGCTTTATCTTATGGCATGTGTGTTACCAAGGATCTTGTACTTGCCAATTGCCATTAGTAATGGCGGACATTTCCAGCTTTCCATTCAATTTGAGTGCTAAGAATATAATCTAAGCTGTTTGGTTGTGAAAAAATGACAAGAAAATGCACAAACCATGCTTGCTCATGAATATTGGTTGCAAAATTTTGTGACTAAGCTTTAGTCGTGTCTTGTGTCTCGTCTTGTCTTTTGCTTTGGCTATGAGAGGTGTTGCATTTCTAGCCAAACGCTAAGGAACTCATGGTGTCTAAAATTCCATATATTGCTTGCTTCCTAGTCTATTAAAAATTTTACTATTTAAAATCCATGGATTAATGTCACTATTATTTTTTTTATGTTGAATTTCTTTTTTAAATTGATCAATTATTTCGGTGAATAGTTGATACATAACGTCAGTTGATCAGAATCAGAAAGAAAGGCGGCAAATGGTGGTGGTGACTTGTGGCAATTGAAAACCATAGAAAAAGAGAAGCAAAGAAAAGATCCGTAGTCCGTACAAGGCCCAGAAATGAAATTGGCCAATGGGCAATGGGCAACAAGAGCCACTCGATGAGATTTGATATGAAATGAAATGAAAATTTGTATTCAACAACAACAACTTAACCCTACAATCTGGTCGGAGTTGGAGGTGGTTGCCCCGACAAAAGCTGTGTCCTTCCACATGCTTCTGGAGCTTCCCCTTCCTCTCTCCCATCTCCTAAATTCCCCCCCAACTCTTCTTTCTTTTTTATTTTTTCTTCTTCTTTTTATCAGAAATTTAGCCCTAAATTTCATGATTTTATCAATATAATATAATAAGTTAATATAAAAATTATTCATTATATTTATAAAAAATAAAATAAAAAATATATTATTAGTTTTTTTTTTTTTAAATATAAATCAAGGTATATATAAGCAAACTAACCTAAAACACTAGGAATATTGATTGCATAACATGAGTGGCCTTCCTTTTTTCTCCCATCATAGGCTTGAGTGGATTTATATTTTTTTTTTCTTTTCAAAATTCTTTTTCCTTTTGCCTTTTCTCTTTTAAAGGGATGAAGAAGAGGCGAGGAATATAAGGAAAAGTTTGGCAGGTCCTACAGCCACTCAATATTAGGATCTCCCAAGCATCTCAACTGCTGCCTTAAAAAAAAATAAAAAAATAAAAGCTCCCATTACTATTATTTTATTTTTAAATAAATTATTAAATTATTAATTATTAATTATCCATGCTTAACTTTAATTGACGTGTAATGATATGTTTGAAGCCTGATGAACCACCAAGCTTGCTGCATGTGGAGATCTCCTGCTTTTGCGGCCAGTGGCTATTCTTAATTTGCAATTAAATTCTTCCTTTTTATGTACTCGCATTGAAATATTTATTATTTATTATTTATTATTTCTCATTTTTTAAAATTTGAAAAAATTATTATTATATTTTCTTCTATTTTTATCACTTAAGAAAAAAAAAGTATATATTTTGATTAACAAAAGTGTCCTTTTCTTTTCCCTCATTCTTTATTATGGGAAGAATATTTTAAAGTGGAAAATTTGGAACTTACTTATTTGTTTCAAGAAAAATACAATTTTTTAATATATTTTTTAATATTTAAATTATTAAAAAATCGAAAATATTTTTTTTATAAAAAAATTAAAATATTTTTAAAAAGTTAGTTATTCCTTAAAATTGAGAATAATATTAACACAATTGGAATTTTATGTAATAATTTTTTAACACCCGTATTTTTTTAAATATTATAATCATATAATAAAAATAAATTATTTTCTTAAAAAATAAAATTTTAAAAATATTTTCCACACATAGCCTAAATATTAGGTTTATAAATTAAAGAACTTTATATATTGAAAGCTTACCAAATAATATTCTTAGTCAATATGCATATAATTTTTACAATTTAATAACTTTTGACCAATTAATTAGATAACCTAAGATGATTTTGCATATTCCAATATCATAAACGGTGTCATTCAAAGTAAAGGTTAACTGCGATTAATCAATCTACAAAGAAAAAATACAATATGATTGGCGTCAACAGAAAGCTATTACAAATTAAAGTCAATATTGATCGGTAGATAAAACATCTCGTATTAAATACAGTAAAAATATATTAAATTACACTCGTTAACAATAACTTTTTATAAACATTTAATTTAGAGAGCGAATTTTAGTAAAATATCATATATTACAGTGTTTTAATTTTCTCTTTCATGAATGAGATAAATCTCTATAAGTGCATGTCAATTTTTTAAACTCTTTATCATATGACATTATTTTATTAATTACGCTTTATATTTTATTTTAAATATTTATTTTATCACATAAATAAATAAATTAATATATTAAAGCATTAAGCTTAGATTAATATTTATTTTTTAAAATTTTAATATTCAAAATTTATTAAAAAATTTTTTTGAGAACGAAATCCAATATAATATTTCGCAGTTTTAAAATAATTTCAGCACTATTGAATGTAATTTTATTATTAAAAAAATAGAATATTGTTTTAAATTATATATTCATGCAAATAAAATTACTTGTTAAATTTATTATAATTGTTACTTCTTTTGAGATTTATCTTCTCCTTGAGTTTTCTTATTAAGCAAACAAATTAACTTTAACTTTGATTATCGGAGAAGTTAATTTATCCCATCTAATTATTTCATGTATGAAGTATTTACACTCCACCAATATACTATTTTATAATAAAAAATTATTTTTTTAAGGTGAAAAAAAAAAACAAAAGCTGGAAAACTAGCTCAATAGAGCACAAGTTTGAATATAATAAGAAGAGAAAAATATAAAAAAATATTTTATGAGATATTAATTTTAATATAAATTAAATTATAAATTTTAAAATAAATAATAAATCATTAAATAAAACTCCACAAAATTATATAGTAATTTTTTTTATATTTTTTCTATAATAAAAACCGATGGTTAACGCTTTTTTCTTTGTATATAAAAATAAATAAAACTCCACAGCCAGAATATGAAAAGAGTCAAGTTTGGAGTGAGTATTCTGTCGATTTAATTTAAAATCGAATTAAACTAAATAAATCGAATTGATTTTAGTTAAAAATTGAATTAAATTGAACCGATTTAATTCGATTCAGTTTGATGTTTTAATTTTTAATAAATTTTTTATTTTTTATACTTTATTTTTAATATTTTAAAATTTAATTAAAATATTTTAATTTTAATATAATTTAATTTCTCTATATTATTAAAAAAAATATTATTATTAGATTGATTTAATTTTTTTAATTTTTTTTATTAAAATTGAACCGAATTAAAATAATTAAAATTTTTAAAATTAAATTAAATCAAAATAAATAAAAAATTAAATTAAAATTTTAAATTAATTCGATTATATCGATATTTTTGAATAATGAATACCGCTTACCTCTAATAAAGAATATTTTCGCATTGACCTCTCTTAGATTAGCATAAAAGGTAATTGTTTTTAAAAGAAAATCAAATGGTAAATCCATTGGAAAAAAAGAAAAAGAAAGAAAAGTAATGGACCAAAGAGCTTCTCTGCAAAATGAGAGTGAATTTGGTTGGAATCTGCGATGAATTTGTAGCGAATTTAATTACAAGTAAATAAAATTATCTTTTCAATAAAAACATTAAGTCCTGAAACATAATTTAAATTGAAATAAGTGAATTATTTTTTAAAAAATTTTTAAAAAATAAAATATCAATTAAATAAAAATAATTTTTATAATTTTTGGTTGAATTACTCCAATAAAATATGTCATTAATTAAAGAAAAAGTTACTGTTGATGTTTATATTTAAATAATTAAATTCATATAATTATATATTTTCTTTTAGAAATATTTCTGAAATAAAATAGTTTAACTCACGCTAATTATGAGTTAATTAAAGTAATTAATTCACGCTTCTTACATTTTCTCGGTTTGTTGAAAGTTTTTTTTTTTTTTTTTTTTTAAGCAGAGAAAGACAGAGAGGACTGATTGTCTCAGTCCATTGTATGTCGGCTTGTTCACGTAAATAAAAAAGCTGTCTTTGCTTTTGCTTTAGCTTCTGGCTTGGTTTCCGATTTCTCGGCGATTAATCAGTTTTCCTCCTGGCCCTTTTTGATCCCAACTGAGATGGGGAAATTTTTCCATTTGTTTAGATGAATTATAAAGTGGGAATTTGGAGCCCCTTTCGCCAAACATTCTGATTCTCTCCCTTTTTTGGGTGCTTTTGTGTGTAATCTTTCATGGAGAAGATTCATTCACTGGGATTTGGAAGAAGAGGAAACACCTGAGAAAGGAAAGTTTTTTAGTTTTCTTTGTTTAGTGGGGTAATTAAGGGCGAGTTAGTTAGTTAGTTAGGGTTTGATTTATTGGATTTTATGGGATTTTTCTTTTTTCTTTTCTAAGCATTTAAGCTGATTCTTCAAGTGAAATGCTCCTGTAATTATTGGCAATGGTTTTTGAGCTAAAGCTGGTTTGTGGTCAAAAAATTTGAAGTTTGGTCTGAGGTGTATGGTTAATATCTGTGTGGAAGAGAACAAGTGACTGATTTGCTAAAGGAACAGTTCTATTCATACTCTGCAAGAATGAAGGTTCCTCCGAATGGGTTCATGGCTAATTCTGCAGAAGGTAGGCTTCAGCTGTCTCTGTTCAAAACTTCAAATCCTATTTCTTCTTCTTTTTTTTTTTTTTTTGGGAACTTGGGAAATCCAAATCCCATTCATTTGATTTGTAAGCTCTGCAGTTTTTTATCCTCTTGCAAACTTATTATTCAGCTCATGCTTCATGAATAAATATAAACTTTTTCATATTTATTTTGGTGAAGGGCTGAGCCTGGTGGTTTATTACTGTTTATGCTCTTCTTGTGGGCAGAAGATTTAAAATAGAATTTGCCCTCTTGGTTTTTTCTTTCATTATTTTCTTGTTTCTTTAATTAGTGACTACTCGGTTTGAAAACCAAAATTTTCTGATGCTACATGGTATTCATGTTTGCATTTTAATTGATATTTCTTGTTAATTTGGTTGCGTGTCTTGTAATTTTGAGTAACCATGTTAAGTTCTGAATAATCTTGATTTGGGAAATAATAGTAATATGTTCATTGTTGAAATTCTATTAGATGTGCAGATTATGTTTTGTATGTAGAGTGAGATTTTTTCTGAATGAACTACAAATTTAAGAACTGGATAATGGATCAATTTTTTCTTTAATGGCTGAGTTTAACAACCTTTCTAATCTCTTTTAATCTTTTTTTCCATGAATTTCTCATGCACTACAATTTTCAATCTCTTTTAATCTTTTTTTCCATGAATTCTTCATGCACTACAATTTTCAATCTTTTGAATCTTAAAATCAACTTTAAGTTCCAAAGTTTTATCTCTGTACTTGTCATAGGTAAATCTAAATGGCGGGTGGTTGCCAGCCTAGTGAAAAATTTCCTCGACGACTAACTTTATCTTATATTTTTATAAAAAGTAGACATACAAATGATGTAGCCGCAAATATGCTAGTAATATTTATTCCCTTTTGGCGTTACCATAGAAAAAATCTGTCTTTTTAGTGTTTTCATTATAACTAGTTATGGCTCTCTTATGACCAGTCATGCGGTTTGCTGCGCCAGAAATAACTTCTGTTTAGTTTTTCTGGCAGTTAGTATTGGCTTTTTCAGGAGTAGTTTTTTTTCTCTTTGAATAACATGATAGAACTTTAGATCTGTTGAGGATCAAAAGGTTGAATTTTTTTAAAAATATTTTCTAAAATGTGTCTGAATGACCTTTTCCTTATATTTTGTAATTCATAAGACTGAATTGATTTTCAAAGAATGATATTTTTAAAAAAAAAATTATCTGATTAATTATGGATTCCTTTTTTAGTATACGTGATGATATTCTAAGTTGGTTTAAAAACAGGAGAAAGGAAAACTATTAATTCGGAGCTATGGCACGCTTGTGCGGGGCCATTGGTCTCTCTGCCTCCAGTTGGAAGTCTTGTAGTGTATTTCCCTCAAGGCCACAGTGAGCAAGTATGTTGCTTTTGTCAAATCTAGCTGAGTTAATATTCTGGATTTTTGGTTTCTAATGGAAATTTCTGTGCCAATATAACTTTCAGGTTGCAGCGTCAATGCAAAAAGAGATGGACTTCATACCGAGCTATCCCAACCTTCCTTCCAAATTGATTTGCATGCTTCACAACGTCACATTGCACGTATGAAATCTTCATTTCTTTGAACAGCTCTATTTAATAACTGAATCATTTAAGGAAAATGTTGTCTTTGAATAAATTTGATATATGCTATGCATGACTCCTGACTTGGCTTGTGCCTCCCATTTGTATAATTAGACATTGGCAAATTGGTGCAGCACTTTTGCTTCTCTATGGATGCCTAACTTTATTTTACTTCAGCTTACTTGAGAAGGTTCAATATGGCACAAATATATTGGCTAGTTATGGGATAGGGGCAACAATATAATTTTCAATCGTTGACCAGTCAGGAAGTGAACAAAGTGAAATAAATAAGGGAGCAAAAACCATTATTCTTTTCCACAGCTATATTTTTACTGATTTATGTATGTATGATCAGGCTGATGCAGAAACTGATGAGGTCTATGCTCAGATGACCCTTCAACCTGTAAACAAAGTAGGTCAGCTATTCAGTCTTGATATTAATAAATGACTTGACTGTTTCCTTTGTATTGCAATATGTGGAAGATTGCTTATAACATCTGTGCTGCAGTATGACAAGGAAGCATTACTGGCATCTGATATGGGCCTCAAGCAAAACAGGCAACCTACTGAATTCTTCTGTAAAACTCTTACGGCTAGTGACACAAGCACACATGGCGGATTCTCCGTCCCTCGGCGAGCAGCTGAGAAGATTTTCCCACCACTGGTGCATAAATAATTTAAAAATCTGCTTCTAGTTTTAGAATCTTATGGATCTGAATTGTTCATTACTTTCCTAACACTTGCAATGATTATATATTATAGGACTATTCAATGCAACCACCTGCTCAGGAGTTGGTAGCCAGAGATTTACATGAAAATGCATGGACATTTAGACATATTTATCGCGGTATTGGCCCCTTCTACACATATATGATATATCCTCATTTGCCTGATTCATCATATTTCACTATTTGAATAATGTTTTCAGATGAATATTTGAAATTGGAAATGAAAATACCTGGCTTTTTAAAAATTGTGCTAGATGAATATAATCATCTCTTTTGGTTTCTTTCTCCTTGTTAAATTTGGGCCAGGCCTAACTCACCCCAAAAGCTAGCTCAAGAGGGAGGAGTGCCTATAGCCCATATAAGGGGCACATTACCCCTTTCCATAACCGATGTGGGATTCAACACACCCCCTCACGCCCATAATTTTTACTGGTGCGTGGCACATTTATGGGGCGCCCAACATCGGATGGGGAGGCTCTGATACCATGTTAAATTTGGGTCAGGTCTAACTCACCTCAAAAGCTAGCTCAAGAAGGAGGAGTGCCTATAGCCCATATAAGGGGCACATTACCCCTTTCCACAACCGATGTGGGATTCAACACTCCTAATGTGGCTTTCATATGTGAAGTTTTAAATCTTAATTTCCATAAGATATTGACGTTTTTGTTCTCATTTCTGCAAAACTAGAATGAATTTTGATCTGCTTATTCTTTATTTAACTTTATAGCTGATATTCTATGGCTTTGACCAGCATGAAATGAATGGCAGAACTCTACATTAAACTGCTTATCTTTTTTATTATTTTTCAAGTTCTTGAGTGGCAGAACAGTACATTAAACTGTAATTTCCTTAATCACAGGCCAGCCAAAAAGACATCTGCTCACTACAGGTTGGAGTGTCTTTGTTAGCACAAAAAGACTGTTTGCTGGTGATTCTGTTCTATTCATAAGGTATAAGATATGGATTTGATAAGAAGATATTCTGCTAGATTGTTATCATATTTAGCTGAAAGTAATCCGATTTGATGTAGAGATGAGAAGTCACAGCTTCTCTTGGGGATAAGGCGTGCTAATAGACAGCAGCCAGCACTTTCTTCGTCTGTCATATCCAGTGACAGTATGCATATTGGAATTCTTGCTGCTGCAGCTCATGCTGCAGCTAATAACAGCCCATTTACTGTATTTTACAATCCAAGGTACTGATATAATTGCAGCTGATTTATCTTAATTTATCTTTTCAATAGATGATATTAACTTATGAAGGACATGGCTGACAAAATACTCTTGCTTTAAATAGAGCAAGCCCTTCTGAGTTTGTGATACCCTTCTCCAAGTATAACAAAGCAATGTATACTCAAGTTTCACTTGGCATGAGATTCAGAATGATGTTTGAGACTGAGGAGTCAGGTGTACGTAGATACATGGGCACAATCACCGGCATCAGTGATATGGATCCAGTGAGATGGAAAGGTTCACAGTGGCGCAATCTTCAGGTATTATTATCTTCTTGTTGATCTTAGATAATTTTCAGATATTTTAGAACAGTAAATTATATGTGGGCATGCTTGACTTTGAGGTTCTTGTATTCAAACTATGTGCATATAATTTATTTTCATACTTGCATTGTCAATCTTGCAAGTATCATGAGCCCATTAATTGTATTTTTCTGTTGTATGGTCCAAAGATATGAATCCCTGTATCTAAATTTAAAGATTTTCCTTTAGATTTCACTTGGCTGTACTGCCTGAACTCATCTAAGTGGATTTTTCTCCTTTTGCATCGAGATAATCCTCTCACTTGATATTTATTCAAATCAAATACCAATTGGACATTGACTTGTGCTCTAGACTAAGCCAATCACTATTTTTAATAGGTTGGATGGGACGAATCAACTGCTGGTGAACGGCCAAGCCGAGTTTCAGTTTGGGAGATTGAGCCAGTAGTAACTCCTTTCTACATTTGCCCACCTCCATTTTTCAGACCCAAGTTTCCTAAACAGCCAGGGATGCCAGGTACATCAAGTTCATCTGATTATCTTATTCTTATAATCAGCACAACGTGTTATTAGCTCGAAGATTTCTCTGGTATATTTTTATGAGAACTTAGATATCCTATTATGATCATATGAATGCATAAGAAGGTCACTGTAATATCTTGATTGGCAATTGAGCAATTTTGCTTGAATGGAAAGCCAACTTTTAAATGCTAATCTGTTACTGAATCAAAACATTTTATGTAGCTGATGTCAAAAAATCTCATGCATAATCGATCCACTAGTTGATCTGTTACTCTCCTTTTCAATAATTCCTAATTCAGTAAAATCTGTTTGCATGACATCCTTTCACATCTTCCTCATAACTTATCCCTTGTAGTGCTTTTGCAGATGATGAGTCCGACACTGAGAATGCTTTTAAAAGAGCCATGCCCTGGCTTGGAGATGAGTTTGGCATGAAAGATACCCCAAGCTCAATTTTCCCTGGTTTGAGTTTAGTTCAGTGGATGAGCATGCAACAAAATAATCAATTGTCAGCTGCTCAAGCCGGATTCTTCCCACCCATGCTTCCTTCCACTGCCTTGCATAATAACTTCAGCGTTGATGATCCCTCAAAGTTACTGAATTTTCAAGCACCTGGCTTGTCCGTACCAAGTCTCCAGTTTAACAAAGCAAATCCACAAAACCAAGTCAGCCAGCTGCCGCAGCAATCAGCATGGACTCAACAGCAGCAGCTGCAGCAATTATTGCAGACCAATATCACCCAACAGCAGCCATCTCTCCCTCAACAAGAACAGCAGCAGTCTCATCCCCAGCAGCAACAGCAGAGGCAGCAGCCACAACCACAACCACAACAGCAACAACAATTGAGCCAACAGCAGCAGCCACAGCCGCAGCCTCCACAATTACAAGTGCAGCAGCAGCAGCAGATGTTTCAACCTCCTGTAAATAATGGTGTTGTTACTCCTAACCAAATTTCAAATCAGAATTCGCAGCAACAAATTGTATACTCTCAGCTTCAGCAGCAGCAGCAGCTATTGGCAAGCACTAGCCAATCCCAAAACATCTCTGGTGCTAATAAGAGTCCATATCAGCTGACCTCTTTGCCACAAGATACTTCATTCCAGCAACAAATGGAGCAGCAGTCTAACCTCTTACAGAGACACCAGCAGCAGACACAATTGCAACAGTCCCCACTGCAGTTATTGCAACAAAACCTGGCACAGATAACACAGCAGCAATCACAGCCGCAGCCACAAGTGCAACAACTATCACATCCTGGTCTCTCTGAGCAACAGCTTCACTTGCAGTTGCTGCAGAAATTGCAGCAGCAGCAGCAGCAGCAATTGCTTTCCCCTACAAGCTCATCTTTGCAGCCTCAGTTGCTACAGCAACAGCAGACCCATCAACAAAACCAGCAGTTCCAGCAGTCACCTCTTTCACAGAGCCAGCAGCAACCACTCGGTAACAATAGCTTCTCAACAGCAGCACTCATGCAATCACAATCTTTTCCTGTCAGTCAGTCCCATGGCCTGCAAAAGTCACCTACAACAATTAGAGCTCATTCCACCCTTACAGATGGAGATGCTCCATCTTGTTCAACCTCACCCTCCACTAATAACTGCCAAATATCTCCATCAAATTTCCTGAATAGAAACCAACAAACAGCGGCGATATTGATGGGAGACCCAGTAGCTGAGCCTGCTAATACTCTGGTTCAGGAGCTCAATAGCAAGTCCGATATTCGAATTAAACACGAGTTTCCTAGTTCAAAAGGAACAGACCAGCTAAAATACAAAGGTACAATGGCTGATCAATTGGAAGCCTCCTCTTCTGGAACATCATATTGCCTGGATGCTGGCAACATTCAGCCAAATTTCTCACTCCCCACCTTTGGTTTGGATGGTGATGTTCAATCACATCCTCGAAACAGTCTTCCTTTTGCAACTAATATCGATAGCTTGGCACCTGACACTTTGTTATCAAGGGGATATGACTCTCAGAAAGATCTTCAAAACTTGCTAACTAATTATGGTGGGACTCCAAGGGATATTGA
Source organism: Manihot esculenta (assembly GCF_001659605.2). NCBI lineage: Eukaryota > Viridiplantae > Streptophyta > Magnoliopsida > Malpighiales > Euphorbiaceae > Manihot > Manihot esculenta. The sequence continues at coordinate 29,737,624 of NC_035176.2, read as the reverse complement.
GACAGAGTTGTCAACTGCTGCGCTTAGCTCCCAATCATTTGGGGTGCCAAACATACCCTTCAAGCCTGGATGTTCTAATGATGTTCCAATCAATGATTCTGGGGTTTTGAATGGTGGATTGTGGGCCAGTCAGACCCAACGCATGCGAACATATACAAAGGTTTGTCATGTCACTCTCTCTCCCTCTCTTAAAAGCTGTTAACTGTTCTAGAATCAAGGTGGAAGAAATAAAAGAACAGCTTCACTTGCCTAACAAGGAGTACCCAAAATGCTGGGAGACTTCTTGCAGGCTTTGTGGGAGATCCATACTCATGAGTTTCTCACCACATGTAACCAAGAAGTTTAAGAAATTAGGTCCACAGGTCCTTCCCACTTATGTCTCTAACTTGGTATACCTTTTCTCCATTGTGGGACTTTTAACACACACACTTGTAATGATTTTAGATGGTGTATTATTAGATGTTTGATTGTGGTAATCAACTAACAATTCATTGCAATATGGTGAAGACAGCTTTAATCCAAATTGTCTAATGTTTAAGTAATGTTATTGCTGTTTTATTTGTAACATGATCTCTTCAACAATTTGTTTTTCTAAGTACAGAAATAGTTTATTTGTATGTTACTTGATGAAATTTTGAATGTCTGACACTCGGTCAAATTCGTGAAGGTTCAAAAGCGTGGCTCTGTAGGAAGATCTATTGATGTAACCCGTTATAAAGGTTATGATGAACTTAGACATGATCTAGCTCGCATGTTTGGTATTGAAGGGCAACTAGAAGATCCACAAAGTTCTGACTGGAAATTAGTTTATGTGGACCATGAGAATGACATACTACTTGTCGGAGATGACCCTTGGGAGTAAGTCAAGAACCTCAAACTTGCAGATTGGTTTTCTTCACTTCTGATCTGTTTGGGCTCAACTTATTGTTTTCTAATTATTTGCAGGGAGTTTGTAAGCTGTGTTCAGAGCATAAAGATACTGTCATCTGTGGAAGTGCAGCAAATGAGCTTAGATGGAGATCTTGGTAGCGTACCGGTTCCCAAGCAAGCATGCAGTGGGACTAACAGTGGAAATGCATGGAGAGGGCACTATGATGATAACTCAGCTGCCTCATTTAATAGATAAGAGTTGTAGATTGAGACTAGGATCTATTAACGGACTTTTCGCCACATTTCTCGTCCCCAGGAGTGGCAGTTACGACTGTCATGTCACGGATCAACTCGTAAGGGAAAATGGATCATGTTTCCTTAAGGTGGTCCGGTAACGAAGGGAAACATGGTTATGTGGGGATGACATTGTGGTCTCTAATCCATCTATGCTGCTGGTTTCGGAGGTTGAGCCGCTTCTGAAATAGGTGCTACATGAGAAGGGGGCGGCTTTGATATTACCCATTTCACTGAATGTTAGCATATCATCTTTGCTTGCAACTTTTTGGATTTTCCAATGATAGATGGAAGGAATTTGGTGACATACACGAGGAAGTAGGATTCTGAAGTGAAGTGGAAAGCGAGGACAAAAAGGATTAGATGTATAATATGTTCTGAAGTTCAGACTGACAAGCAATTCCTTGTAAATGATGGAGAGCAATTTCTCGATCGCTGATTCAGTTGGGTTCATTTTGTTGACGATATTTTCAACTGCTTAATGCTAATTAATGATAATGATAATGATGTCTGGTTTATTACAACCTAAACAGCTTGGCGGAAAGTTGATACCTGTTACAATGATCAGTAAATGTAGGGAATTGAAGCAGCGGTAATGGCAGAGTTCCAAAGTACAAATGACCAACGGGTTAGCGGCTTCTTGAATTTGGCTTATTGAACTAAATAATAATAATGAAGATAATTATGATAATAGGATAAAAAGAGTTGCGAGTTGATTAAGTCTTCTTCGCCATAAACTTTCTTTGCGTTTTCTTCTTCACCACGGCAACTTGTCCTCCTCCGGCGCCGGTCTTGGCCGGTCCGGAAATCCGATCCTACACTGCGGTTTTGAAAGATGAAAATTCCACTCCTATTGATCGGTCTTTTGAATCGGTGAAATCCGTTTCACTAACTTCTAAAAAACCATCTCGGTTTAAAGGTGCTCCTTCAATTTCATTCTCTCCTGATGAGATTGATTTCTTGGTGGAAGATTTTAAATATGCTTTGATTGGTTATTTTGATTCTGGTCGTCCTAATATGAAAACCTTGCAAAAGTGTTTCGATTCTGTTGGTTTTTCAGAACCTTTTAAATTGGGTCTCTTGGATTCTAAACATATTCTTATTCACTTTGTTAGAGAAGATGATTATCATCGCTGTTGGCTTCGACAAACTTGGTATTTTTTGGGATTCTCGATGCGGGTCTCTAAATGGACCCCAAACTTTCGCCCTAATATGAATTGCCCAATAATTCCTATTTGGATTACTCTTGAGGGGCTTCCCATTCATTTCTTTAAGAAGGAAGCTTTGTTTCCTATAGCTAATCTTATTGGGAATCCTTTAAAGGTGGATGCTGCCACATCAACAAGATGTCGTCCTTCGGCGGCTCGAGTATGTGTTGAACTTGATTTGTCTAAAGATTTAGAACCCAGAATTTGGATTGATGATTGTTATGAGGTTTTTTCCAGCACATTCTATATGAAAACTTGCCGGATTATTGTTTGTCATGCTGTAGGTTGGGGCATAAAACACAATCTTGTATTTCGGTGCATAATCATCCCGAGGACATCATAAAGGTCGATGAGGCTCAGGTTAAACCACCAGCAAAAATTTGGGTTCCTAAAGGAAAAATCAATGTTGAGTCTAATCCTGCAGAAAATGAACTGCAACATGCTGCAGTAGATACAACCGAGGGTAATATTGTGGACAATAAAGCTGGTTCTCAGATTGCATCCCCATTACTTGTTGCGGGAATTAATTCATTGGCTTCTGTTCATAATGATCCTATTGTCATCTCTGATACTTTGAACACCTCTATGAATTATCGGACTGGTTTGACGAATGAAGCTCCTTTGCCTTCTAGCTCTGAGATTGACTCTTTAATTGCAGCGGGGAAAATGATTGCTGATTCTATAAAGACACTTTCTGATCATGCCGACTACACTTCGGAGGTTGAGTTGACTGCGTATCATTCGGATAACAATTTTCCCATTAGGTTTGAGAACCATAGCTGTGAAGAGTGGCAGGAGATTAGCAATAATTTAACTAAGAGGATTAGCTTGCTAACTATTCCAACAAATTCAGAGAGACCCATAGAAGCGGGATTCACCATTGTCCGTAAGAAGAAGTCTAAACAGAAAAAGCTTCCATCATCTGCTGGTCTTCGACGATCAACTCGCACTTCAACTGTCCCAAAAAAGTTTTCTCAATGAATGTTCTGAGTTGGAATTTGCGAGGTATAAATTCTTCCTTTTCTTGTCTTCATAAACTGTGTATTGATAATCAAATTGTTATTCTTATTATCTTAGAGCCTATGGTTGATCAGAACACTAAGATTTCTTGGGCTTCAAAGTTGGGTTTTTCTGATGTTTTCTCCTCTTTGGATAATAAGATATGGATTATGTGGAGAGCTTCTTTTGTTTCTCTGTCTGGCTTTCATGATGTGTCACAAATGCTTACTTGCACTGTTCGCTACCTTTCGCTTTCCATCTCACTTACGCTGGTAGCTGTTTATGGTTACCACACTCGAGAGGCTCGCTTGTCTCTTTGGAGAAATCTTTGTGATTTGGTAGAGCAAATTTCTGGGCCTTGGTTGGTAGGCGGGGATTTTAATGTGATAAAAAATTTATCTGAATATAAAGGGAATGGCACTCCTAATTTAAATGGCATGCAAGATTTTAGTACCTGCTCTGATAGTTGTGAACTGATTGATATTCCCTTTACTGGATGCTCTTTTACTTGGACTGGAGTTCGCAGAAATGGGCGTGTCTGGAAGAGGCTTGATCGTTTTCTTGCAAATGTTTCTTTTTATGCCTTTTTTGATGACATTGCTTTGAGACATTTGGGGAAATCTACTTCAGACCATTCACCGTTATTATTAAAATGCAAGGCTACATCATTCAATGCGCCAAAAACTTTTAAATTTCAGCATATGTGGTTGTCACATGAGTCCTTTATTCCACTAGTTAAGGATAACTGGTCTTCTTCTTTTCATGGAGGTGGCATGAGAGCTTTATTCATTAAATTAAAAAAATTAAAATCTGCCATTCGTACTTGGAACTCGGAGGTGTTTGGTAACATTTTTGATAACATCTCCAAGGCAGAAAAATATGCGGAGGAGGCTGAAAATGCTTTTCATAAGGATCCTTCATCGATCAATAGGACTACTTGGAATAAAAGACAAGCTGATTTAATTCAAAAATTGAATTTCGAGGAGACATTTTGGAGGCAAAAATCGCGTATTAAGTGGCTCAGCGAAGGGGATGCTAGTACAAAATTTTTTCATAACTATGTGAAAGTCACTCGGAGGATGCACAGGATTGCTGAAATTAAAAATTCTCATGGGATCTGGATCTCTGAGCAAGCGGAAATTGGTCAAGAGGCAGTGAACTTTTACTCGGCTCTTTTTGATTGTGAGCCTTCAAGGAATATTGATAGAATGATTGACTTTCTTCCAACAATTGTTTCCGTTGAGCAAAATTCTATGTTGGAGCAGGTTCCTACAGATTCTGAAATTAAGTCGGCAGTTTGGCAGCTAGATCCAAACAGCTCTCCAGGTCCGGACGGGTTTGATGGTGCTTTCTTTCGGGCATGTTGGGATATAGTAGGATGGGATGTTTATAGTGCAATTAAAGAGTTTTATTTGGGTGTTCCTATTCCGAAGGCTCTTAGCAGTGCTCGTATTGTTCTTATCCCTAAGGTGGATAATCCGGATTCGTTCAGCAAATTTAGGCCAATTTGTCTTGCTACCTTCATTAGTAAGGTTTGTACCAGAATTCTAGCTAACAGGTTATCTTCTTTCTTAGGTGAGCTTATTTCGCCTGAACAAGCTGGATTTATGAAGGGAAGGTCCATTCATTCTCATATTCTTTTAGCTAATGAGATGGTTCATGAGATTGATAGGACGACAAGAGGTCACAATTTGGCGATTAAATTAGATATGGCAAAGGCATTTGATCGAGTCTCTTGGGAGTATATCAAAGCTGTGCTACTTAAATTCGGTTTCTCTAATCAGGTGGTGGAATTAATCATGTCTAATTTGGCAGCTACTCGGTTATCGGTAATGGTTAATGGCATCAATTATGGATTCTTTCAACCATTGCGCAGAGTGAAACAAGGTGACCCGCTTTCTCCTCTTCTCTTTATCCTAGCCTCAGAATGCTTTACTAGAGGTCTTAAACAGCTTATTCATCAAGGGAAAATATTGCCTTATAAGCTTGGCAGGAATTGTCCAATTGTGTCTCAGCTATCTTTTGCTGATGATCTTCTTATCTTTATAAATGGAGATGTCAAAAGCATTCGTAATTTCAGGAACTTTTTGCTTGATTATCAGACAGTTTCGAGCCAATTAATTAATTTCGAAAAGTGTTCCTTTTATTGTACCAAAAAGGCGACTCCAGCCACTGTTTCAAAATTTGAACAATTGTTGGGTATCAAGAGAAAATCGTTACCTTTTATCTACCTTGGGGCTCCTATTTACCAAGGGATAGATCGGGCAATTTATTGCAAGGAGCTGCTTCAGAAAGTTGATGCTAAATTGATGGGGTGGACAAAAAAATTTCTTTCTCCTGGGGGTCGATTAATTTTGATCAAGCATGTTTTAAACTCTATCCCTATACACACCATGGGATCTATGCTCTTGCCGAAATCTCTTATGAACTCTCTGGAGGGCAAATTTGCAGATTTTTTCTGGAACTCAACATCGGCGCAACCAAAGCATCATTGGGTAAGGTACTCGGAATTCTGCCTGCCTAAGGAGGAGGGGGGGTCTTGGATTACACTCCCTACTCTCTCTACAAGAAGCTTATTCTCTGAAAATGTGGTGGTTGTACCTTTCGAAAGATTCTCTTTGGTCTGCTTATATGCAAAGTAAGTATCATCGGCAAGGAGAGATGATATATAAATCACCAGATTCTTGTTCTTGGAAGCACATCTGCCATGCAAGTTCAATTGGTGCTGAGTTAATTGAAATTGAAAATGGAACGGTGAGATGGAAAAATAGTCATATGGGTAATTTCACGTTAGCTGCAGCATATAGCGAAGTTCGACAGCGTCGAGGAGCTTCTTTATCTCATCGAATGATTTGGGACAATAGTATACCACTGAAGTTCTCAATTCTGGTTTGGAAAATATTGAGAAATGTCATTCCTTTGCCATCTCAACTGCAAAAACTTGGTATACAGACCGCATCAGCTTGCCCCTTTTGTCAATCGGCAGAAGCTTCGGTCAACCATGTTTTTTATCTCTGTAACCCTATTCAGCAGATTTGGAAAGTGTTTGGTTCTTATGTGCTGCCTGATATATCGACTAAAGGTACCTTGAGCCAGGGGCTCATGACTTGGTGGCTATCTTTTTCACAAAATTCTTTTGCAGGCCGAATTTGTAGATTGGTACCAGTGGTAATTTTGTTCTATATTTGGCAAGCTTACTGCGACATAACCTAGGGAGATACTGCTATTTTCTTTCCAGCAATTAAGCATCAGATTGCCACTTTTATACTTAATTGGGGAATAGCTAATTCAACGAAGAAGTTTGCTCGACCATTTCCACAATTGTCAGATATTCTTCCTGATGGATTCGGTTTGCAGAATTTGAAGCCCATGCTGGTTTATTGGAAAAAACCAGCAACTGGTTTTTTGAAACTTAATATCGATGCTTCCTTCACTCCATCTTTCTCGTCAGGAGGTGCAATTATAAGAGATGAATTTGGTTCCTTTGTTGCAGCTATCTCCTTTCCTTTAGAGGCAACTAACGCTCTTTCTGCAGAGATGTGTGCTTTGAAAGTTAGTTTGGAGTGGTGTCATAGCCAACAATTATTTAATTTGCAAGTGAAAACGGACTCAATGGCCTTAATATCAGCTCTGAACTGCTCATCCTCAACAACGAACAAGACGATTGAAGCTATTAGACTGCTTATTAATTTTTCTTCGGTCCATCATAATTTCAGAGAGGGCAACAAGGCGGCTCATTATTTGGCTCTTTTGAGCAGATTATCCAGGAGATCTATTTGTTTTTTTTTTATTTAAATCTCTGCCTCAGTTGTTGAAAGGCATTGTACTTTCTGACTATATGGGTACGCCCTACATTCATTTTAAATAAATAAAAAATAATGGTGGCCTGCCCACCTTCACAAAAAAAAAAAAAAAAAGTTGCGAGTTTCATTTTATTAATAAAATAATTTTTTTAACACCTTTAATAAAGGTTTATGTAATATTTAAAACTTAATTAAAAAATATTTATTAATTATAAAAAAATACATTTTAATCTTTAAAGTTTTATAAAATGTATACCGTAGTTCATATATTTATAAATTTAATGTTAAAATTTTGTTTTATAATAAAATAGCTTTTTTAGTTATAATTTACTTTTATATTTTTATAAATTGATTTTTAAATATTATAATTATTTATAAATATGTGCTTATATTTTTTATAAATTAATCTCACATTTAAATTTAAAAATAAAAATTAAATCAAGAATATTTATAAAATCCACATTTAATCAATGCCAAAGAATTTTTTCTTGTTTAATATTTCTATTTTCAACAATTTTTTTTATTTAATGAGGACAAAATGAGACTGACAGATCTTTTATTTATTTTAATCTTATTATTTTTCACATATAAAATATTAAAATTTAATAAATATAAAAATTAATTTATAAATATGAAAACTTATTAATAATTACAATATTTAAGCATCAATTTATAAAAATTACTTTTAATAAAAATATAAAGTTTAAAGTAAAAATTATTTTATTAATCATATAAGGATTAATTTTAATTAAAAATATAAAATATACAATAAAAATTATTTTATTAATCAAACAGATACCAAATTAAAATGCAGCTTGCATTAAGCATTAAAAAAGTCTTACTTTGCTGGCAATATAAAAATGTAAAATTTTCTTGTAAATGCAGTAAATCATAAAATAATTTTTTTAATTATCCTTAATAATAATCTAATAGTTACAAGATTTTAGCTAAAATTTTAAAATTTGACAATAAAACCAACCTTTCTCTAATTCAATATAGCAACTATTATTAATAAAAACCTTTTAAAATGTACTTATATATCATGTCAAACAAATAACTTGCACATTCATTATACAATAAATATAGTTTATATTAAAAAATTGTTTTTAAAAAAACAAACTTAATTGTATATTGTTGAAATATTTTTTTATAATACTTATAAAATATATTTACTTTTTAAATATAAATTTTGAATTAAAGAAACTTTTTCTTTCATTAAACAATTTAACATCCGGTTGAATTATTAGGATAAGCCCATACCATAGAGTAATAAGAGTCGAAATTAAGCATTAAGAATTTTCATCATCCTAAACAAATACCAGTTTTTTAAGATATATAAATATATTTTTTTCTTTTCGAAAAAGGAGGAGAGTTTTCATTCTTCCTTTTCAACAGAAGCCAAAGCCAGTTTAGTCTTCAGCATCTCTAAAGGGAGTCAAGCCTCGCATGTTCAAACCACATCGTCAACTGAACGGAAAGAGAATAATTGATTGTATGAACTTGATGCAAATGGGAGGAGAAGAGAAAGAAAGAAAGAAGAAAAGAAAAAGAAAGAGAAGGCAGGGACGTCGAAGAGAAGAATAGTACGTGCAAGGAACTCCACAGAAGAAACTTGCTTTACAATTCTAATTGGAAGAGTGAAGCAGCAGTCAATTTATATTCAAAGACTTCATTTATACTCAACGTGCCTGAGGTAACTCCACCACAAAATTCCGTGATACATGAAACACACGAAAAAGACAGACTAAGAGAGAACTGCCATCACATCGGAAGCCCTTAGTGCAATGTAGATGCTACCATCATTTCCCTTGAAGTCATTCCCTGCATACTTTGAATACAAAACTGTGTTCCCCGGGGATAAGGACAGAGGTTTCCTGTTGCCTTCCTCATCAAGAGGTCCAGGTCCAACTGCTACTATCTGTTTTATGCAATCCACAAAACATTAGACCAACACATCAACACCTAATGCATTAACAATGAAATCTCAAAGATGCCTCTTCTTACAGTGCCAATTGAAGGTTTCTCTTTGGCTGCCTCTGTCAGCAACAAGCCTCCAGCAGTCTTCTCCTCAGCCTCAGCTACCTGCAATGAAATCCAAACAATAGCAACAAGGGCTTCAGATGAGGTTGAGAAACACTCAACACACAGCAGAAGGTGAAACTGAACGATTTTGTTTGTCCATTGCCAACTAACTTTTGTCACAGCTATGGGAGTTGGCAACTAATAAGATTTTATTACTACAACATAGAAAAAAAAATAAAGCGTATCATAAGGGATGGTCAACCTTTATGAATACTCTATCATTCAAAGGCTTGAGATCCTTGATATCATCCGTCTCAAGTACACCAACGATATCATCTTCCTTCAATATAAGATGACTTGAACCGTTGAACTCCACCTCAGTTCCTGCATACTTGGAATAAACAACCTGGGTGCCAGTCTACACAAACAGAAGCACATAGCAAGTGAATGATTCAGTAATGGATAACAGACAGCAAACAAATAGGAAAAAGGACTTGGTCCATAAAAGGTGACCTTGATAGAAATGTCCACTTTGGTCTTCCCAACTGTCTTCCCCTCTCCAACAGCCACCACCTCACCTCCTTGAGGCTTATTTTGAGCAGAGGTTGGAAGTAAAATTCCACCATCAGTCTTCTCCTCTGCAACCTTAACCTTCACCAGCACTCTATCACCCAAAGGCTTAATCGACGTGTACTACATAAATTAAAGACAATTGTGTAAGAGCAGCTAGAAATATCTCAAATAACATGGCACCATCAACTGATCACAGACATAATTGAGAATAACATAGAGAATCCGACTTCCAAGGATATTAGAGTTTTAATCAATTATAAGCTACCCACTTCAATATGAATCCAGAAGCCCCACCGCAAAAGTTACTGAAGCCAAAATTCAACAAATCTCATTTGCCCAAAGCAAAATAATAATCCGTAAACAACCTAAATAGACGACAGAGCGTTGCTGTGGATAAAGAAGCTACCTTGGGGGAGACCACAGTAGCAGCTTTCACAACCAAGCCCCGGAGAGACCGTTGGGATACACCACCTGCCTTCAGAGTACCAAAATTTGCAAGCTTGACAGTAGAAGGTCTCAACCCTTCAAAAGACAAGCTCCTGACTGAAACCGAAACTGAGGACGCTCCGAGCTGAGCTGCGGCCATTTCTGGAACCTAATCCCAGAAATCAAAGCAAAAAATTAACAGATTAAAATCCTCCAAAAAAACAAAAAACATATTACTTTTATAAAGAAAAAGTACCTTAGATTACAGGGAGTAACAGTAGAGTGCTATTATGCGATAAAATTGGAAATGAAGATAGATCAAGGAGAGTCCAGAAGATAAAATAAAACCCTAGAATCAATGAATTTTGGTTTGAAAATGGGTTTTACGAGTTGATAAGAGAGACTTCTAGAATTATGTTGGCTGCTCTCAGACCTCAGTATTCAGCTCGTAAAACGGGCGGGTTATTCATACCCGTTGAGAGATTGACGGAAACCGGACGATGGAGACGCGAACCAAATCCGCTAGAATATTCTGGATCTGGAAAATTTTTGGGCTTATGATTTCGATAAACAAATCAAATCAACCGAATGGATCTTTTAGAAAAAAAAAAGCCCAATAAATGCTCTCCCTTCCCTTGAATTCAAACAGCGATTTTCCAGGGAAATTATTAGCTGCTTTCTGGAACACTATTTCATGTGATACACCATACCAACTATATTGTAATATATTATTAAATAATTTACACTTACCTATTAAATATATATTACTACTAAAATATTTATACTTTACTATTTAAATTTATTAAATTTTATTTTATCAATTTATTATAATATAATTAGTTTATAGTACTATTTCAATAATACGTGTGAGGTTTACTATTTACACTTTTCTACTCCCTCAATTTTATATTTTCATATATATTAAAAAATATAATTTTTTATTAATTTTTTAATTATATTCCTTTTAAATATATTAAATTTTATTAAATATAAAAAAATATTTTAAAAAATAAAATAACATTAAATAGAATTATAGTAATCAATTTATATATTATTATAGTATAAAGAAGGAAAGTGGATTATATCTTTAAAATAATTTAAAAAATAGATAAAAATTATAAAATAAAGGAAGCATATAAAAAAATTATACACTATATTTTTAATAAATTATAATATAATCTACGAAATTTAATAAAAGATACAATTTAATTCTTACTTTTAGTAATAAATATTTAGTCGCTTAATTTTTATTTTATTTATAAAATAGTTATTTATTAAACTCATAGATTAAATTAGCTTAAATTAAAAAATTAAATTATTATAAATATTAAACTATACACTATTTTTGAAAAATTATAATATAACCTATGAAATTTAGTAAAAAATACAATTTAATACTTACTTTTTAGTAACAAGTATTTAGTTGCTAAGTTTTCCTCTTATTAACAAAATAAGTTTTCTATTAATTTAATTACAATCAACCATAAATTAAAGAAATTAACTTAAATTAAAAAATTAAATTATTATAAATATTAAAATTATGACTACTAAACTATTATAAAAAATAAAAAATTAAAGATTAAATTGTTATTATTTAAAAATAAATTTTAATAAAAATACTATTTTGTTAAGAAAATCAACTTTAGATATTAAATCGCTTTATCATTAGAAAATCAGATATTAAATTATGGTTTTTGTCACACTTCATGAACTATATTATAACTTTTTCTTTTCTTAATGATCAAATATATACGTACATACTTATATTTTAATATTTTTTGTAATACCCGGCTAGATTCCAGCATCGGAATCCCTACCTTCCGGCGGAATCTCCGTTGGAATATGGAATTTTGATGATGCCAGAGTCTTCTAGAGGGGTAAAATGTGATTTCTAAAATGATTTTTACTGATTTCATAGTTTTAAATGAAAAAGATTTGAGTTTTGAAAAAGAAAAGACCAAGGAGGTTTTGCCAGGTTCGGCCGCCGAAAGTGAAGTTCGGCCGCCGAACATGAGTTGGTTTTGGGAGCGCTTTTGGCCTCCGAAAGCTATGTTTGAACAAACCAGGTTCGGCCGCCGAACCTCAAGTTCGGCCGCCGAACATGGGGGTGTTTTGCTTGCACGTTAGGCCGCCGAAGGAGGTTTGGCTGGCCACCTATAAAAGCCCCTCAGACCGAAAATGGGCGAGTTTTCTCCCCATTCTCGAGCTCAGGTGTGTTCATGTCCTCCTCTAGTCGTTTTCTTGCTTTTTCTTCAAATCCTTCACGTTTTATAAGCTATATGGTTGTTTTGAAGAGTTTTAAAGCTTGGATCAAGGTTTGGAGAGCTTGGAGACTTTAAGAGTTTGGGTTCTCCACATCTCAAGTTTTGGGTCGCACCAACCCTCGATCTTCAAGAGGTAAGTGTGGATCTATGCTTTCCTTTACGTTTCATGAAGTTTTAAGATGGTTTTGATGGTTGAGTATGGGTAGATATGCATGTTAGGGTTTATGTGGGTTTTATGCCCAATGTTTGATAATGTATGTTCATGTGATGTTTGTGTTGGGGTTTAAGTTAGTTTTCGAGCCCCTTGAGCATATGGGAGAGAGTATGCATGATTGGGAGAGAGTATGTGAGGTTTGGTTTGTTTTGATGGTTTTGGCCTATGTGGGTCATAAACTATCTATGTATGCTTTAGATGTTGTTTTTGGGAGTTTAAGCTTGTTTGAGCTCCCTTGTGCATGGTTAAGGATGTATGCATGTGTTTGAGAAGTTGGATGCTTGTCTTGGGGTGTATGGAAGGTTTGGGAGGCTTGAAATGCACAAAGGCTGAGTTCTGGATGAACTCAGGTTCGGCCGCCGAAGGTGGTTTCGACCGCCGAACCTGCCTGAGGATGCATGGTTTGGCCGCCTAACCTTGCCCCCGAAAGTTGAGTTTTGGCTTGAAAGCAGACTTTCGGCCGCCGAAGGTAATGTTCGGCCGCCGAAAGTGCCTGACTTTCGTCTCTGGAGAGAGAGTTCGGCCGCCGAAGGTGCCGCCGAACCTGCCTGACTTTCGTCTCTGGAAGGGACCTTCGGCCGCCGAAGGTGCCGCCGAAAGTGCCCTGTCCAGCCTTTTCATGAATGTTTTCTATGCATGTTTAAGTGATGCTTTAGGGGGTTTTTGGAGAGTTGTTTATGAGTTGTTTAGAGTATGTTTGGCACCTCACTGGAGTCCACCTGTGTAGGACCGGACCCGAGGAACCGAGGTGTTTAGCAGTGTTAGCTGCTTCAGAGTTAGTCCAGAGCTAGCCAGAGGTGAGTGGAACTAACCCTCATGTTTTAAATCAAATGTTTTCAGCATGTTCAAGCATGTTCATGCATCATGAATACCATGTTATGCAATAGGTTGTTTGCATTAGAATTCACGAATATGATGCATTGCATAATACGATGATGATGATGTGGATGGATACTGGATGATCCTCTAGCCCTGAGTATGATATGACATGATATGGTATGATATGATATGGCATGTACGATATGATATGAGATGAGAAGCCCAGGCGTGGCCGTATCGCCCCTGGCATAAAGTATGAGAAGTCCAGGTGTGGCCGTATCGCCCCTGGCATAAAGTATGTGAAGTCCAGGCGTGGCCGTATCGCCCCTGGCATAAAGCATTGTTGACTTGTTGTGGTACGAGATTGATATGTAGAGGGCTATTGGTGACAGATTCATCCTTGAGGTGATATATTTGTGATGTGACGCATTCCATGATAGCATACGTTAAAATGAACTGTTTTCTTTTATGGTTTCTGCTCACTGGGCTTTTTAGCTCACCCCTCTCCCCTAACCCCAGGTTTGCAGGGTCAGAGGTAGTTCAGGAAGACGACAAGATATGGTTATGGTCATGTTATGTAATAGAATAGCAGTGGACATGATGTAACGTAAAGTTTTGTAAGGATGTAAAAGAGTTATGTTGTAATATGACATTATGTTATATGTTCAGAGTTATAGTATTGTGCTTGGCCCGAGTTGGATAATCCCTTTGTACATGAATTTTATTTTATGTTGTTTCATGTGATGGACCGAGTTTGACATAGGGTATGCTGACCCTAGGGGTTCTATGAGTTCAGTCATAGTGCATACACAGGTCAAGCGGGTTAAAGAAAAAGTTTACAGTTTTATGTTTTAAAGTTTATGCTTATGTTTGATCATGTATGGGATTATACCAGCTATACATGATGTATGTTAGGCTTGCTACGGGTCCCAGCGACCTTAAGTCGATCTGGATCCTAGCGCCGGTAGCGTTCCGATTTTCGGGTCGTTATATTTTTATTTATTAAATAATTTAATTTTAATTATAATTTAATAGTCACTTAAATTTTAAAAATATTAACTTTTAAATATTGATGATCGCTGGATTTCTTCACTCCGGTCTAAGACCAGGCTCATAAATATAGTTGAAGGCTTATAAGTCTCACCCAAGAGTCAAGTCCGGCCTGCTCAGCTGAAGGACCAGAATTCACCAAGATTTATCTATCCGATCGGCCCAACCTTTCGGCCCAATAACCAGGCCCCCACTAACTCAGTCTTAACCCCATCTTTCAGCCCGGTCCGGAAGAGGAAAAGTGGCCAGCCCGTCCGACTGGAAGGTCCACCTGCAGGTGTACCAGGTGAGAATTAAATGGCTGTTACACGATCCTCTTGTACGTCCATATCCGCATGGAATAAAAGGAGAAACACTCTCCTCACAAATGAGCTTTTTGCTAAGTTTACAAAACTGTTGTAAAACCCTATTTTTCTGGATCTCATATCATTAAATGTGAAAAAAAATATTTTAAATACTTAAATTTAAAAAAAAGCTTTTAAATATATGTTTAAAATTATAAATTTAAAAATTACTTTTATATACAATTTTAAAAGTAATATTTTTTTAAAATTTAAGTGTTTATTAAATTATGATTAAAATTGAAATTTCTCATAAATAAAAATATTAAAATATATATATACAATTATAGATTTAGCATTTTCCATTAGTCATATGGTGTTAATCCACTTTTACAGAGAATGTGACATTCAACTAAAACTTTTTCAATATGGGCAATAAAATTCGAAAACCTAATCTATTGGGTAAAGTCTATTTTGGTATTAGTCTATTTTAGAATCTTTTTAAAATCGAATATTTGCAATTTTATTCAAATTTTTAAATTTTTACAATTTAATTTTGAAGAAAAGATTTGCAAAAATTTAGCTGAAGACCCATTTTCTTTGAAATTTCTAAAGATAGTAAGTTTGAGCTCAAATAGTCATACATTTATTTTATAGAAAATAATTTTTATTTAAAAAATATTTTTTATGAAATATATTTGGGAATAAAAAATTTGGGGTAGAGAAATATTTTTCTTTAATTTTCTTTTTTGGTAAAGGCAAAACTTAGATATAAATTTGGGGAAGACTCAACCAACATAAATCAATAAAACAGTCTAGCCTTTTAGAGTCACTGGTCTGTGTTTGGTTTCTATAGAAATCATATATATTAAGGCTCTATTTGTTTTATAGAAACATATTTTTTATATTTTCCATCATTTATAATACTTAAAAAAATTAATTAATAAAAATAATTTATTAATTAAAGAAAAAATTAAATTATTTTAAAAAGAAGTAAGTCATCTTTTACATTTTAAAAATTTTATTAATACATTTAAATATAAATTTATTAATATATAATTTTTTTAAAATTAATATTAAAATTAAATAATAAAAATAAATTATTGAGAGATTTACAATTTAGCCATTGGGTATTGCCATTATTAACAAGTCAGTCCCTATATTTTTAGAAACCTATTAAAATATCTTTATATTTTCTTTTCGTCAACGAAATAGTCATTACGTCATCTTTTCCGTTAAAATTAGATAAAGAATGAGAGAGAATTTTTAAAATCTAAATTTACCCTCAAATAAAACCCTTTATTTAATTATTGAATATTATTATTATTAACAAGTTAGTTCTTATATTTTTAAAAATCTATTAAAACGTTTTTATCTTTTTTCATATCTATTAAAACGTTATTATCGTTTATTTCCGTCAATAAAATAGTACCTATCATTTCTCATATGTATTAAAACGTCTGATACGGATCCAATAGGACAAATTTCTAATAATGGTGTGGAGCAAACTTATATCATTCCAATGGATTCAGAAGTAGTTCAAAATCATATTCATATAATCCATATATATTTGCGGCGTGCTTTAACTCATATGAGACAGATTTGGTGCAACACTTGCAATCATAGGCTGAGGGAGTCTAATCAAACCTATGGGCTAAAACTACATAAAGGAAAGCCTAAAGTGAAGATCAAGCAAGGCTTTTGTGAAGATTCAACTTTGTTATGATGGGCTTGCTAGTTTTATTATTTAAACACTTATTTTATTTTAGTTTTGTTTGGGCTTGTATTCTGGCCATATTTTATCTTTTAAGTTTTAGAGTATTAGGCCATGTTATGGGCTTATATTTTAATACTTATGTGTTATTTTAGTGTGTGATTGGGTTTGGGTCTTATGTGTTTAAGTCAGGCCTAAGAAGAGTGTCTTAGGGTTTTATTTGTTTTTCTCCTTACTATATAAGGATAAGAAACAATTGTAAGAGGCAGCTTTTAATCAAACTTTTCAGAATTTCTTTCATGCCTTTGGCGTGTATTGCTTTGAGTGAGAGTGAGGATTTGCTTTCATCAATTGCACCAGGAATCTTGGCTAACTTATCAACTATTCGTTGTGGCGTTTGTCGGATTCTCATCTAAATCCTTCGATCATTGGTGTTTCAGCTTCTATAAATTTGGGGTGCCATAGGAGGTGGGTTTATCAGATCTTTGGATTCCGTATCTACTTGTGCGTGTGAGTTTGAGGCTTGTGTCATAGGGTTCCTCGTCAGTTGGTATCAGAGCCAAAGTGAGGTAAATTCTTATTTATCTCAGGATCTAGAGTTTTTTTTTTTTTTTTTTGAGTTTTCCTTGTCTTTCTTGTTGATTTCATTGAAAGCTTTTGTATCCATGGCTGCACCTTCTTGATTATTAATCTAAAAAAAAAAATTGAAAAAAAAAATCGCCTTTGCATTATTTACCTTGATCTGGCCGAAATTGTGATATACTTCCTTTTTCGTCCATATTGCCTTACCTATTTCAATTGATTGCAGTAAATTATAGGAATCAATTTTGAATTTTGAATTTTGAATTGGGTTGAATCCAGATTATGAGATAAAAGAAATTCTGCCTATTGCCTAAAGTGCACATTTAAGGCAATTGCATCTACATTGATTTGATGTCAAATCCTTCTTTTAACACCAGAATTTTCGTCCATGTCTCTGATCTGAGAGAAATTTACATTTTTTTTTCTGATTCTATTTGCAGTGTTTTGATACTTTCCTTTTTGGGTAGATTTAATTAGATCCATATTTAATTTGCTTTGAAGTGAATTAATTTCAAACTTTTGTCCAGGTTCGTTTTTATTTGAATTCAAAGTTTCTTTTTTTGATTTAAACTTGCTTTTGCTTCCTTGACATTGCTGGAGTATTGTTTGCTTGGATCTATACTCTAGGTGATATTTTCAAGTAGCATAAAACCTAGTTCGTGTGTTACTTTCCAAATTGTCAGTGTCTTCTTTCTAGTTTTTGCGCGCTTCGTTCTTTCTTTAGGTTTTCATTTTTTGTTTCATTAAACGCACCTTGTGGTTAGTTGGTTGACCTTAGTTTCTGAAGTGCAATTGAAGAATCAGCAAAAGAGTGGTAAGTGTGCAAACACTTGAGTTCTTTCTTTTCTAACACAATATTTGCTAGTTCTCTTTGTTCTTTGTTGATTAAAGGTAGGATGAGTAAAGATCAGAATGTCTCACCAGCGTCCACTTCTACAAGAATACCTCAAAGAACTCATAGTTGCAATAATGACTGTGATGATTCGGATGCGTTTGTTAATAATGTGTTGCTTGCTGCACATTGTGAGATGCTTGTTGCTAGGCGTGCTCTGAATATGCAGGTTAAGGAAGAAAGCCTGAAACAACGGGAAAACATATTTCACACTAGGTGTTTGGTTAATGGAAAAGTGTGTACTGTCATTATTGATGGAGGTAGTTGTGCAAATGTGGCTAGTGTGTATATGGTGGAGAAATTGGGTTTGGCTTCTATTAAACACCCTAAGCCATACAGATTGCAATGGTTGAACGATTGTGGTGAGGTCAGAGTTACACGCCAGATGGTTATACCATTTTCTATTGGTAGGTATAAGGATGAGATCTTGTGCGATGTGGTACCTATGCAGGCAAGCCATATATTGTTGGGTAGGCCGTGGCAATATGATAGAAAGGTGCAACATGATGGGCTCAATAACAAGTACTCCTTCACTCATGAAGGACAGAAGCTTATACTCGCTCCTTTATCACCTCAAGAGGTATATGCCGATCACATAAAAATGCTGGAGAGGGAGAGGGAGGCTTCGGCCTTGGCTACAAAGGAGAGTGAGAGCTTGAGTTCTATGGAAAAAATGAGAGAAAAGAGTGAGTTTGAGGGTAACGAGGCTGGAAAAGAATCAAGACTACTTCAAGGAGGGAAGATGGAGAAAGAAAAGGAGAAAGAAGAGACTAAAGTTCCAATGTCAACTTCCTTAGAGATTGAAATTGAAAATTCCATTAATGAACTTATAGAAGAGGTTGTGAATGATGGTGGACATGGGGAGCACATGATTGATGAGGTGGAGGAGGTGAATAAGACTGTTTTGGAAGTTGTAGAGGAGAATGGGTCACATCCACATGATCTTTCTATGACTAATATTTTTATGTCTAGTTCATTTGTTCTTGATGTGCAGTTTGTTGATGAAAACATCCATGATGAAAGTTTTATACTATTTCCACCTATTCAAAAGGAGGTCTTTGAAGATACATGGGTGCCTAAAGCTTTCCTTCTTGACATAAATATCAGCAAGATTCGAGGACGAATCTTTTCTAAAGAAAGAGGGAATGATACGGATCCAATAGGACAAATTTCTAACAATGGTGTGGAGCAAACTTATATCATTCCAATGGATCCAGAAGTAGTTCAAAATCATATTCATATAATCCATATATATTTGGGGCGTGCTTTAACTCATATGAGACAGATTTGGTGCAACACTTGCAATCATAGGCTGAGGGAGTCTAATCAAACCTATGGGCTAAAACTACATAAAGGAAAGCCTAAAGTGAAGATCAAGCAAGACTTTTGTGAAGATTCAACTTTGTTATGATGGGCTTGCTAGTTTTATTATTTAAACACTTGTTTTATTTTAGTTTTGTTTGGGCTTGTATTCTGGCCATATTTTATCTTTTAAGTTTTAAAGTATTAGGCCATGTTATGGGCTTATATTTTAATACTTATGTGTTATTTTAGTGTGTGATTGGGCTTGGGTCTTATGTGTTTAAGTCAGGCCTAAGAAGAGTGTCTTAGGGTTTTATTTGTTTTTCTCCTTACTATATAAGGATAAGAAACAATTGTAAGAGGCAGCTTTTAATCAAACTTTTCAGAATTTCTTTCATGCCTTTGGCGTGTATTACTTTGAGTGAGAGTGAGGATTTGCTTTCATCAATTGCATCAGGAATCTTGGCTAACTTATCAACTATTCGTTGTGGCGTTTGTTGGATTCTCATCTAAATCCTTCGATCATTGGTGTTTCAGCTTCTCTAAGTTTGGGGTGCCATAGGAGGTGGGTTTATCAGATCTTTGGATTCCGTATCTACTTGTGCGTGTGAGTTTGAGGCTTGTGCCATAGGGTTCCGCGTCAACGTCCTTATCGTTTCTTTCCATCAATGAAATAATTCATCCTCATCGTTTCTTTCCGTCAACGAAATCGTCCCTCCCTATATTTTTAAAAATCTATTAAAACGTCCTTATAGTTTCTTTTTGTTAATAAAATAGTCCTTATCTTTTCTCACATCTATTAAAACGTTTTTATCGTTTCTTTTTGTCAACGAAATAATTCCTATTGTTTCTTTCCTCCTCCTCCAAAAAAAAAGAATAAGAAGAATAAGAAGAAGAAGGAGAAGAAGAAGGAGAGAAAGAAGAAAAAAATAGAAGAAAAAGAAGGAGGAGAAAAAGGAGAAAAAGAAAAGAAAGAAAAAAAAGAAGAAGGAGAAGAAAAATAGAAAGAAGAAAAAGAAGAAAAAGGAGAAGAAGGAGAAGAAGGAGAAGAAGAATAAGCTGAAGAAGAAGCAAGAGAAGAAGCAAAAGAAGAAGCAGAAGAAGCAGAAAAAAGAGAAAGAATTGACGAAGAAGAAAAGGAAGGAGGAGAAAGAAAATGGGAGTAATTTAGTTTTTTATTATATTTTTAACAAAAAAATAGACGAAAGAACAATTTCGTTAACGGAAAGAATAATTTCGTTAACGGACAGAAAAAGATAAAGATATTTTAATAAATTTTTAAAAATATAAGTATTGACTTGTTAATAATAACAATATTCAAAAATTAAATTATAAATCTCCTTAAATTATTGAAAAACTATTTGTCATGTAAAATATGATCCAAATACAACTTATTTTCCACGAACTATTGGAGTACAAGTGTGTTGACATGTCAATCTACTGAACTCCTACACTGGATCTAAGATTGTACTCTTGATACAGTTATAATCAAGATGACCTCTTAAAACGCACTTATGAGCCTCTTTTTATTGCAATATGACATGTAGGAATTGAGGCAAGTCCCTTTTTTCATGTAGCATTTCTAATTATATATTATAGAGAGATTAAAAATATAAATATTATATGAATATTAATTTTTTAATTATTAATTATATATTAAAATGATAATAATATTTTTTATTAAATATATTTTTTAATATATATTAGTGTTCATATAAATATGTATTTTTATTATGTATATAAAAAAACATGGAGGGAACTTACAATCTTATGCTGTTAAAGCCTAGAAACACTTTCTCTCTCCTAGAGAGAGAGATTGTTTGATAGAATTATACATCCTTTTCCTATTGTACGTATGTTCAGCTTTTGAAAGATAGGGGACCTATAGCCTGCAATACCATTAATTCTTCAATATCTACTTCTTATTTAATATTGATTTTAATGCGAAAAAAATATTATTTTTTAATACTTTAATATGAATATGACTATTATAAATTAATTCAATCGAATATGAATGCTCTTTGTATTAAATATTGTACTAAAATTTCTACACTTATCATTTAATTATATTCGCAGCTTAATTCTATAAACAAACTTGGATTTCAAAATTATTAAAATCATTTTTATTATTATCTATTAATTTGAATAATTAAGGTTATTTAAATATAATAAATTAAATTTGTATATCCAAATTAGATTGCAATTGGTTCATTCCTGATTTGGAAAAAAACAAAACAAAAGCGGGCAACAATCACATCAAAAAGTCTTTGATCCTAAAATCTCAGTCTATCTATCCTCCGCCGTCAAAAGTTCGGCGAAGAATCGATCCCCGTGAGTTGATTGCCCAAAGCACAACCCCGTGCCGACCTTCTAGAAAAGTCCACTCCATTAGCTGCGGATATATATTATAGGTAATAAGGATCATCCTTAAATTGAAGCCTCTCCTATGACCCACGTGTTCACTTTCCCACATGGGTACCATTATCACAACCAAGTGTAACGTTCTTAATTGAATCTCATTCCTTATCCTACGCTCCTGCTTTCTCCACTTGTACACCTCCCCGGCTTTTTCTCCCAACTTCTACGTGGCACTTCCACAAGCCTCCACCGGCTCTAATCACTACTCGCTAGCCATTACGTCTAATACTTGCCCTCTTCTTGCTCTTTATTGCACTTCCATATCTCCATTCTTTGCTTCTTCATTTTAACGCAGAAAGCAGAAAAAAAAGGGGGGAAGAATTGTGTTCGAGATATAGAAGAGATGGTGAGACAGAGCGGTGCTAGAGCAGAGAGAAGAGACGGAGGATATAAGGGAGTGAGGATGAGGAAATGGGGGAAATGGGTAGCGGAGATTCGTCAACCAAACAGCAGAGGAAGAATATGGCTGGGATCATATAATACTGCAGAGGAGGCAGCTAGAGCTTATGATGCTGCCCTTTTTTGCCTTCGTGGACCTTCTGCCACTCTCAATTTTCCAATGAACCCACCGGATATTCATTCCGCCACCGACCTTACTCCGTTGCAGATTCGGGAGGCTGCATTTAGGCACGCTAGGAGGGGTTCTGAGACAACGGCATCACAAGATTTGAATTCTCGAGTTCCAGCATCTGGGTTGTTCGAGGAATCGTCAGAACTGCATGGAGAGGTGTATTTGCCTCTTACTGATCACAGAGCAGAAAGTTTGGATAAGATTTCAGGTGGTGCATATTATCAAGCACCTGGTGTGTGGACAGTTCAATAGTTTTGTTTTCTATATATATTTCATATCATGTCCTCCTCTTCTATAATACACCGACTTTGCTAGAGTCAATCTTCGTAGATTTCATTTTGAGTTACATGAAATTTTGTATGGTTGTGATCAGTAGAGATGGCAAAGCTTGTCAAAAGGAAAGTTGTAAAGGAAAACTTGAACCTTGCGCAGGGTTAGGTGCCAGACTTTCCCCTGTGAAACATAATATCAACAGAGATAGAATTCATCTTTAGTTTCAGCCCAGTTGTGCTTGTGGGCAACGCAGCAATTATTAACCTCAGGATTAAAAATTTACACAATTTTCACAAGTTAATAATGAGCATGACATGCGCGCACTAACAAACCATCATCGATGTTTTGATGTCACCACGCCAACGCCAGCCTTAGCGTGGAGCCAACGCCTTTAGCCATGATTGCAAGTGGCATGCGAGGTCGGGGTTTAAGTATTTTGTCAGCCAATTCGGCGGATCCTTCTTAGATTAAGGGCGACTTTATCTTAACATATGACCTCCGACTTAATCTATTGTAGAAATTTAATTTCCCTCACTCATTCTTTGAGCAAACCCAATATTCTTGTTTCTTGGTGTTGGATTTATCGTATTTGCAGTTTCACTGTTACTTTATCCCATGCAAATTATGAACTTGCAACGCCCATTTGTCGGTCACATTTATAGAATTCTCTCTCTTTCTGGCGTAGCATGATTGCAATACACAACATTTTAAACGCAAACAGCGCACACAATTCTCGCTTTTCAGAAATGTTCACGCGTGCAAAAAGCTTACGTTTCTACCAGGAAGCGCCATGAGCGTCTTCAAATTGACCTTTCTGGAAGGAGCCGCCCGTTCCCTTTGGGTTGCCGAAGCTAACATGGAGGATAAGCATGATTGAGTAGGACCGCAATAATTGCCTGGCCGACCGCAGCCATTGGGATTTGCAGTCCGTGGTGGGCATGAGCGGCCCAGGCTATTCCCATTCTTTTAAGGCATCAACGTTACAACTAATAAACCCTGTGCTTTTGTTTAATAATCAAATAAAAAAAATATTAATTCATTTTTAGAATACCTTAATAAATTACTTATTCTTAGCGCGTGTATAATGCAATTTTAAATTATTTAGTTTATATATTTTACCATTTAATAGTAATAATTGCTGAAATTACTTTATAACAAATAATATAAATACTTTTCTTATGGCGTTTTTTGTTTTCCGAATTTCTTATGGTGTTAAATTGATGATAAAACTGTCTACGCGTTTAGTTCTGTGAATGGCATTGCTTGCGCCTCAAGCTTTTATGCTCTCTTCTATAAATATCCTCTTGCACCAGAACACCTAACTCAATCATTTATCTCTCGCTGGTGCATCGGAAAAATCATTGCTTCGACGTCTGATAGGAAATTGTTTTGGCGGTCTTCATCGAGGATACGGGAAACTTTGGCTACGAAGTTGACGGATTGAAGAATTAGCATCCTCCTGCTCGCAAATTCAAGATTAGCAACGCCAGGAAGTGAAGGTTAGCGCTGTACGCATCAAAATATCGACGATCCTGCAGATTCGCGTACAGCATTTTGGGATTGAGTGATCAATTTCACAGACCCTCTGTATGCAATTTGCAATTCTCAATTCGATCCTGTTTTGATTATAAGTATTGATCCTTTTGTATACTATTGTATAGGACTGAAATTGCAATTCCTCTCAATTAAATTAAAGTTGTACATCTTTGATTGCTATTCATTTCAATGCCGATCTATTTTAAATTTCTCAGTGCCAAAGAGTATGATTCCATCTCTGTGGATGCCTCTGTTATTTCCGTCGATGATTTAAAACGGAAAATTTTTGAATATAAGTATAAATCTAAAAAGAAGACTGATTCTAATGGGCTGTGTTTGGGTACTGATTTGAATCTCGTGGTCATTAATGCCCAGACGAATGATTGTTATGTTGATGATATGATGATTCCTAACAACACTAGTGTCTTGATTCGCCGTGTTCCTGGAACGCGTCGTCGCAAGCCCTATGACACTGCAACTGTTGTAGTTATTGAAAAGCAACAGCCACTTAGTGTCTCTTGTCGTACTGGTTCTAGTTCGTCCAATACAAGCTCCAAAACGGTTGTTACTGCTTCATCCAGAAGCAACCCTGAAAATCCTTGTGTTAGTTCTGTGTCCGCAAGTACTCTTACTAGTTTGTCCTCAAAAAGATGTAGTGAAGAATCTAGTTTTGCATATGATGATGGGTTTGGGGATGATGTTTATGTGATTCCTAGAACGAAGCCAGTTCAGTCTAGCATGTCAAGTGTAGATGCAGAATCTGATGAGGACAGCAAGATTAAGGCTTTAGTCAATACTCCAGCCTTGGATTGGCAGCTTGAAGGTTGTAATGCTGCGGGTTCTGGGACTCGAGGTGTGAATGGTGGGGGTTTTGGAAGAATGTATGGTCATGGTTTTGGTGGATTGGGGAAGAAAACACCTCCAGAGGGGTATATATGTCACAGGTGTAATGTTCCTGGACATTTCATTCAGCATTGCCCAACAAATGGAGATCCAAATTATGATATGAAGAGAGTGAGGCTTCCTACTGGAATTCCCAAGTCGATGCTGATGCCAAACCCAGATGGCTCTTATGCGTTGCCAAGTGGTGCAACAGCTGTTTTGCGGCCAAACGATGGTTCTTTTGAGAAGGAAATTGTTGGCTGCGTCCCTCTAAAGAGATCCTGGTCTGTTAGTGATCTTCCACCAGAACTTCTCTGCTCCTTGTGCAAACAAGTAATGAAAGATGCTGTATTGACAAGCAAATGTTGTTTCAAGAGCTTTTGCGATAAATGTATTAGAGACCATCTTATCATCTCTAAATTGAAGTGTGTATGTGGAACCACAAATGTCCTTGCTGATTATCTGATCCCAAACATGACACTCAGGGATACAATTAATCGCTTTTCGGAGTCTTGTTCTGGTAATAGCAGTATTGGAGAAAACGCCAAAAGCAACTCTTCACAAGTTAGCAATAGGGAATCAGCTAATTGGTCACAAGATCAGATGTCTAAGACAAAACTACCTGCAGAATCATTTCATGATGAGCAGAAGACAACACTTGATAATTTAGAAGATGGGGCAAATAAAAGGAAGCTTCTTGATGCTCCATCCCAGATGACTAAAAAAGCTAGAACTACAGGAGTATCTGAAGGCGCGATTGGATCAACGAGAATGAACGATACGGCATCACAATCACAAGGAAGTGTTTTGGTGTTCTCTAGTGAGGGAGGAAAAGGAAATAAAGAGAAGGAAGTGGTTGAGGATAAAGTTCAGCAGAAGTTGGTTTCTGTTAAGGGAGGAAAGAAAAGGAGAGGCAAGAAAAATTATGATGAGGAGTGTGAAGGGTACTTGATGCCTGTTGGATCTTATGCATATAATCCATACTGGGCTGGCGTGCAGGTGGGGATGGAAGGATATGTGGCACCTTGTTATGCTGGTGGTGCAATGAATTACGGGCTGAGCCCCTTCGGCACAGCATTCAATGGTGTGATGAATGGAGCCTGTTTCAGTATGCAGCAAATGGGTCGCAGGCAATGAAGCTGTTGATGCAAAGCTCGGACAATGAGTAACCGCAATCATTCTTCTTCTCTAGTTTCTTTCAGGGCTAATACGTATAATTGGGTAGTAACCTAAGGTCGAGTAGGTGAAGATGGTTGTAGTTTTAGACCTGTAAATTTTAATTGCTGGGTTGATACTTTAATAAAATTCCCATTATTGCCCAATATTTGTTGCTTATTCTATTTCTGTTGTTCTTTCAATGCGTATCGCATTTGCAAGTTACATTCATGTGATATTTGGTAGGTAATCATGTAATTAAATTTTCTTTGGAATCTCAATAAAAAAAAAAAAAACTCCTAAATCAAAACGGCTATATAATATAATAAAAAAAGAAAAAGAAAAAGAAGGTTAAAAATTCCTGATCTCATTAGAATAATATCATGAAACATAAGCACCGACGGAAGATGGCACTTTCTTGTAGGTGAAGCAACAAGAGGAAGTATCTATGATATTATAAATTATTATTATAAATTTTTAAATTTAATTTAAAATTAAAATAAATTATTTAAAGATTTTTATAATAAAATAATTAAAAATTTTAATTGAACGTTTTAATTAATTGATATTAAAATAAGAATAAATTAATAAATTTTTGAAAAAAATATGATAGTAATTCTCCAAGAATAAATTTCTATTATAAAGACTTTTTCCACGGTGTTAAATAGTCAATAAAACCGTCTAGGCTGGCTACGCTTGCACGTCACGCGTTTTCGTGTCCCTGTTCTATAAATATCCTTCTTTCACAGGGATCATTTCTTAAGCTCCTTCTTCTCTCTCTCTCTGTATCGGAGAAATCATTGCTCCAACGCTGATTGGGAATATTTTGGCGGTCTTGATCGAGGATTTGGAGAACTTTGGCGACGCTGGCGGCGATTGAAGAATTAGAAGCTTACCGTATCGGAAAAACCTTGCGCTGGCAAATTTAAGATCAGCAACGCTTGAAATTTGCAATAGAAGTCGACCATCCTGCAGATTGGCGTACATCACTTGGGGTTTGAGTTTCAATTTTACAGACCCTTTGTATGCAATTCGCAATTTAGATCGTATTTTGATCATATTGATCCTCTTGTATACTATTGTGTACGATTGAATTAGCAATTTCTGTCTCTTGTTCGTATATTCTTTCATTACTATTCAATTCAATGCCAATATATTTTAAATTTCTCAGTACCAAAGAGTATGATTCCATCCCTGTGGATGCCTCTGTTATTTCCGTCTATGATTTAAAACGGAAAATTTTTGAATATAAGTATAAATCTTATAAGACTGATTCTAATGGGCTGTGTTTGGGTACTGATTTGGATCTTTTGGTCATTAATTCCCAGACTAATGATTGTTATGTTGATGATATGTTGATTCCTAATAACACTAGTGTCTTGATTCGCCGTGTTCCTGGAACGCGTCGTCGCAAGCCTTATGACACTGCAACTGTTGTTGTTATTGAAAAGCAACAGCCACTTGGTGTCTCTTGTCGTACAGATTCTAGTTCGTTTAATGCTAGCTCTGAAACCGTTGTTACTGCCTCATTCGGAAGCAACTCTGAAAATACTGGTGTTAGTTCTGTGTCCGCAAGTACTCTTACCAGTTTGTCCTCAAAAAAATGTAGTGAAGAATCTAATTTTGATTATGGTGATGGGTTTGGGGATGACGTTTATGCGATTCCTAGAATGAAGCCAGTTCAGTCTAGCATGTCAATTGTAGATGCAGAATCCGATGTGGACAGCAAGATTAAGGGTTTAGTCAATACTCCAGCCTTGGACTGGCAGCTTGAAGGTTCTGATGGTGCGGGTTCTGGGACTCGAGGTTTTGGAAGAATGTATGGTCATGGTTTTGGTGGATTAGGGAAGAAAACTCCTCCAGAGGGGTATATATGTCACAGGTGCAATGTACCTGGACATTTTATTCAGCATTGCCCAACAAATGGAGATCCAAATTATGATATGAGGAGAGTGAGGCCTCCTACTGGTATTCCCAAGTCGATGCTGATGCCAAACCCAGATGGCTCTTATGCGTTGCCAAGTGGTGCAACAGCTGTTTTGCGGCCAAACGATGGTTCTTTTGAGAAGGAAATTGTTGGCTGCGTCCCTCCAAAGAGATCCTGGTCTGTTAGTGATCTTCCACCAGAACTTCTCTGCCCCTTGTGCAAGCAAGTAATGAAAGATGCTGTATTGACTAGCAAATGCTGTTTCAAGAGCTTTTGTGATAAATGTATTAGAGACCATCTTATCATCTGTAAATTGAAGTGTGCATGTGGAGCAACAAATGTCCTTGCTGATTATCTGATCCCAAACATGACACTCAGGGATACAATTAATCGCTTTTTGGAGTCTTGCTCTGGTAATAGCAGCATTGGAGAAAACGGCAAAAGCAACTCTTTACAAGTTAGCAATAGGGAATCAGCTAATTGGTCACAAAATCAGATGTCTAAGACAAAACTACCTGCAGAATCATTTCATGATGAGCAGAAGACAACACCTGATAATTTAGAAGATGGGGCAAATAAAAGGAAGCTTCTTGATGCTCCATCCCAGATGGCTAAAAAATCTAGAACTATAAAGAGTATCTGAAGGCACGATTGGATGAATGAGAATGAAGGATACAGCATCACAATCACAAGGAAGTGTTTTGGTGGTTGAGGAAGAAGTGCAGGCAAAGGTGGTCTCTAGCGAGGGAGGAAAGGGAAAGAAAGCTAAGGAAATGATTAAAGATGAAGTTCAGCAAGAGTTGGTTTCAGTCAAGGGAGGAAAGAAAAATTATGAAAATGAGTGTGAAGGCTACTTGATTTCTGTTGGATCTTATGCATAAAATCCTTATGGGGCTGGTGTGCTAGTGGGAATGGAAGGATATATGGGACCTTGTTATGCTGCTGGTGCAATGAATCCCTTAGGCACAGCATTCAATGGAGTGATGAATGAAGCCTCTTTCAGTATGCAGCGAGTGGGTCGCAGGCAATGAAGCTGTTAGTGCAGAGTTCAGACAATGAGTAACCGCAATCATTCTTCTTCTCTAGTTTCATTTAGGGCCATATATATATAATTAGGTAGTAGAATTCCAACACTGATGAAGTAAATTGCCTAAGGTCGAGTGGGCGAACATGGATATAGTTTGGTCAAACGTAGACTAGACCTGTAAATTTTAATTGCTGGTTTGATATTTTAATAAAGTTCCCATTATTTCCAAGTAATTTTGGTTGCTTATTCTATTTCTCTGTTCTCTCAATAAACATGGCATTTGCTAAATTACATTAAAGGTTGTAATGAAGCCTGTGGTATTGACAAACTTTGTAGAATCTGTTCATATTTTAGTTGTGAATGTTTTATTGAATCTATGTTCATATTTCTTGATTCATCATGAACATGGACACCTGATCATGCAAGAAAAGTTCGAGATGGATATGTTTGTGGAATCAAACAATAAACCACCAATTTGACAGAATAATTTAATGGCTTGAACATATCCATACAATTAAAGATAAAAATAAAATAAATATTTACTTTTTAAATATAAAGTTTATATACTAATAATAATTATTTGCAAGTACAACATCTAAATTAAGGGATTTTTTTAAAATAAAATTTCAGAAAATTATTTCATATAAATATGAACATTTTAGTTGTTTTTGTTAAAATTAATATAATTCGGACAAACAATTAAATGAGATCAATTTATATTTGTAAAATTAAAAATAAGAGTAAACTGTTGATTTTAAAAATATAAAAACTGAGTTTTTCAAATACAATTTTGACTTTTAATTATACTTATATATGTTAAATATAAGCTTATTTGACATAAATCGAGATAAATTATATTTTAATTTTTAAAATTTAGTATTTAAAATTTTTATTTTAGTTATAATTTAGTTTTTATAATTGTATTTATAATAATAATTTTATATATTTTTTTTAAAATGAAGATCGAAAATTAAATATTTAGGAGTAAAATATAAGACTCCTCATATTTATTACACTTACAACCATGTTTAAATTCAAACATAGATTAATTCATAAATAAATAATATAACAAGTGAATAAAATAAATAAAAAAAATCTATTCAACGGTGATTAATTTGGCCGCATTATCTATGGTAGGAATTAATTTATTATTTTTTAAATTTACAGAAATAAATAAATTATTTTAAAAAAATATATAAATTAATTTATATGTTTCAAATATATTAATTAAGGATTAAGTTACATTTATTTCTAATTTTACCCTAATTTCAACGGTTTTGACAAAGTGAAAATTGCTGAATTCATGAAATAATAAAATATTAAAAATTTATTTTGCATTTTGTCACCTACCCATCCTTCCCCCACTCGTCCCATCCCATCCATTTCCAGGCTGCCCTCTGCAAAGTAAGATTTATGTTTCATCCTCTTTAACATTTAATTAAGATTTATGTTTCATACTCTTTAACATTTAATTATTTTTTATTATTTAAAAAAATTAGAGATTTTTGAGAGAAAAATAAAAACCCAATTCCAAATATAGATTTGGGGTTTTTAAGCTTCATAAAACCTTCCACTACCTAAAATTTTTTAAAGGGGTTAGTAGTTTTGGTTGGTTACATGAATGTGGTATTGGCTTTATGCAACCGATTCATTTGTTTCTTAGATCAGTAAGCCCTCAGTTTCATGTTTGTTTTGTATAAGCAACATAACATAAATTTGATCATGGGGAGAATAAGGGGGGGAAAATTCAGACCAGGTAAACAACAGATGAAGCAAAAAGAAACAATCTTTACTGCAATTGATGAAGGGGCTCAATAGCCAAAGTTCAAACAATGCCGCAATAAGAGAAGGGGGGGAAATAAAAAAGAAAAGAAAAGAACAAAATGAAGCAATGGAAATTTCTTCTTGTTTCAACCACATTTGTGAAATGGCCATTATTCTTCACACCTTCGAAACTTCCCGCTTGAACCTTCGATCGCTGGTTCCCTCGAGTTTTGTAGTTCCACTTAATCCTCAACAGTTAGAGGAACTGATTCAGCCTGAAATTTCATGAAACAACAACAATTATTCACCACACGTTTGCAGACACATGGTGAAAAGAAACGCTTCTGCAGGAGGAAGCTTACCAGTTTGCGATACTTCAGAGCGTAGAACATTTCCAGGTAGCGGCGGCTCTCACGGCGGTCAAGCTTAGATACATGTTTCCAGAAGCCATATACACCGGTGAGGGTCAACAGCCTCTGAGAGTAGATTTGCCAGGTATACCTGTGAATCAAACCAAATCATTTAGCAAGTCAGATAAACAAAACTCAGTAGCACATGACTAACAACAGAAGGCAATGAGCTTACTTCTCTTGGATACGTTGCATGGCTCCCTCGGAGATCTTGATCCAGTGAGATGGATCAGCCTTGCACTTCTCAAAGAACTGAACAAGGAGCTCAGCAGCCTGATCACCATGGTAAGGGTCAATGTTGAAGCCAGATTTTCCATGTACAATGATCTCAGCAGGGCCACCATTGCAGGTAGCAAAGGTTGGCAAACCACAGGTCATGGCCTCAACAACTGTCAAACCGAAAGCTTCGTATATAGCAGGTTGCACGAAAACACCCTTCGTGTCGCAAATGTAACGGTAGAGCTCCCCGTTCCTCACCCGGTTCATCTGGGAAGAAATCCATCTGAAATGGCCATTCAGATTGTATTTCTCAATAAGGCTATGCATTTTCTTCATTTCGGCTTGTTCTTCTAAATCTTTAGACTCCTTTCTTCTATCACCACCAACTACTACAAGGTTAGCCAATTCGCGGAGCTTGGCATTCTTTCCGTACCATTCTACAAGGCCAGTTAAATTCTTAACTCTGTCCAGCCTTGCCATGGTGAAGATAATTGGCTTGCTGCGATCTTTTAGCACACATCTGTTGAACACCAAGACAGCAGTGATGTTATTACACATTTATGTTTCATAACTGCAATTTGATAGATAGTCACAAGGAACAATGACTCACAAGTGTTCTTCATTCTCAACAGGGCTGTAGAGAAGCTCCTCTATTTCTGGATGGAAAGAGGTCAACCTACGTTTCTCCTCAGTGTAGGAGAAGTAAATGGTTTCATCAGCACCAGGCGAGACAATGTTGAATTTTGGATCAAAGACATCAATACCATGAACAACTCGGTAGAGGCCGGGAAGGGTGAAAGCCGTGTGGCTCTCATATTGGCCAACGGTGTCCTTGCTGAAAAGGTGGAAGGATAACAAGTTAAGTGCTAACACAATCTAAGAATTTCACAGTAAAAAGAACAAAGATGCATAATATCACCTTCCAGCAATTTCTTGGAATGTGCTGGTGATGATGAAATCTGTATGATTCATTGCTATAAGATCAGCTGTAAACTGACATGAAAAATGGTACTTCTCATCAAACTTCTTCCAGTAAATATCCGATTCCGGATATTTGGTCTTTTCAAGAGCATGAGCAATGGTACACTGCAAAAGATAGCAAAAAAATACATACTTAGAGCGGCTGTAGGAAGCAAAGAGCAGAGGAAAACATGATTTTGGTGAGAATCTTGAAGAACAAACCTCTGTAACACCTAATTTG
This sequence comes from Manihot esculenta, assembly GCF_001659605.2. NCBI lineage: Eukaryota > Viridiplantae > Streptophyta > Magnoliopsida > Malpighiales > Euphorbiaceae > Manihot > Manihot esculenta. Next base: position 29,704,928 of record NC_035176.2, on the reverse strand, counting down.
TGTGCTAACAAAGAGGCAACGATGTTTCCATCACTGTAATTTCCAATGATCAGATCAGGCTTGCCCTGAAACTCCTTACCAATTTCAGTGGCAACATCCTGAAAAAGAAAGGTAAACTTTAAGCCAAAAAAAAAAAGAGCAATTTCATGAATAAAAACATTATGTAGTGAATCAAATGTTCAACCTCAGTGTAAGTCTCTAGATATGGCCACACTTCAAATCTTGAGATCCATTTACGAACAATTCCCTTCTCAGTTCTAAAGGGTATACGGAGGATATCTGAATGCTCTGTCCCAAATACTTTTTCAAGACGTTGACCACAAGTGGTTCCTACTGCATCAGGAAGAAGCCGAGTAATCTGCATACAAATAGAAAGGTTAAGTGATGAGATCCCATAACAGTATAATAATAAACCATGATAACAAATACATAAAACTCAATTGAATGAACATACAATGAGAATGCGGGGGGTGATATCGAGTCCTTGCTGCTTTATACGGTGAAGCATTTCTGTCTCTAAGGCACGAACTTGATCCAAGATATAAACAACCTATCGGAAAAGGATTACGCAAAAGCATCAGTTAAAAGCTCCAATCAAGAGTGCCAAAAAGAAATGGTATTAGGCTATGAATGTGAAGTAACCTGGCCTCCGGTGTCCGGATACCCCAAAACATTGTCTTGGGCGAAGTATCCATGAGGAGACATAATCACAACATTGAAGACCATTGGGATTCTTCCCAAGAATGTTTCAAGAGTGCAGGGGTCTGGTGCCTCAAGAAGATCCAAAAGAAGTCGAATCATCTCTAGAACACGCTCAGCGGTATCACCCCAACCTCTCTCCAGGCCAATTTCCTGGAACTTGTGCTCGAATTGAGAGTACGGTGTCTCAGGTGCCAATGCAGTGAGATACTCCTCTGCCTTTCTCAGAACATATTGCAAGGAATCCAAGTTATGAATTCTGTCGTTAAGCATCATGTTCTGCACAAGAACACGAATCGATACAGTGAGAAACGAAAATTTTCCAACAAAATGAAGAAATTACTTAGATATAATCAACTCTATGACCAGATCAACCTTGATAACCTCAAGATCTACTTAGGCAGAGCGTAAGAATTTCCTTATTACAAGTACTAACGTAGTCATGACAATATTGAGCTACTAATTCATGCTACGGTCATGGTTTTAGGTTCAAATATTTCCACAAATCTTTAGTCATCCTGTTAAAACTTCAACCCAAATCCTGAAATTGGCTATGTTAATCAGCATACCTTTCCCTTGTGGCAGTGAACTTTGAGAAACTCAAGCAGAGGATGCAAGCTCTCCTTGTCATGGAACAATTTCGCTGAAAGGTGACGGTTAAGGAACTCAACACCATTACCAATATACTTAGAAAGAGTTGGACGAGGGAAAGATGCATTGAATGGCTCAAAGTCCAGCTCCAGCACAAAGTTGCCATTGACACTGAGAGATCAAGCAACACTATTAGGATAAAAATACTATATTTTTAACAAAAAACAAAGTGAAGAATTAGTCTGCAATCCATCTCCAAAGTTACCTTCCATCAACAAGTTCCTCCTTGAAGTGCAGATACTCAGCAACACGCAGCTCCTCAACAACAAGTGCATGGACATTCACTCTAATGTACTCCCAAACACCAGGCCTTGGGCGCACAGCAAGAGCAACCCAGGGAGGCAACACAATTGCTTCCTAAAATTATATAATCAACGAAAGAATATGAGAAAATTTCTCATGTCCTGCGACATAGATCCCCTGAACATGAGATAAAAAGTGTGATCAAGGTTACCTGTGCAGATCTCAGAACTTCGCCAAATACACTTTCCAATAGTTTCTTTCTGTTCTCTTCTGGGATTTCCTCAAACTCAGCAATGATCTGGTGGTGCTGAAGAATTCCCTTTCCCTTTCCTTCAATCCTGCATACAGATACGTGATCTTTTAATATTTCAGACAGAAGTAAGTTTCCGACAATGTTTATAAAATCATGCTTGTTTTTCAAGAATAGCTAAGCAGAACATCCATAAACAGACATGCAAGCTACTCTTTTGTTACAAGAAACTTTTGAGTTTATAGATCTTCAATGGATTTACCTTGAGAGCAAGGCCACAATTTCATTGCGATGAGCAGAGAGTGTCTCATCCAAACGTTCACGGATGCTCTGAACGCGAGTGATAACACGTTCAGCCATAGCTCCTTGTCAGAAAATCTTACAACTACCTTCAGGTGAAGTTTGAAGCAAATGTAAGCAGCAGATGTAATTAAAAGAAATCTAATAACGTAACTATATAAGCATTTGGATAATCACCAAATAGTCAAAACCCAACAAAATCACATTGTTTCTAGAAGAGGGAAAAAAAAATTCCAAACCTAACACCTCGCCAACCACTTTAAATTAATATTTGATTAAGAGTTGTTTGTTGAACTAAGAATACTGTCTTAAATAATGCAGCAAGAAACTGCATGTTGAAGATCTATTGGTCACTGCCCACATAACTAAACAAATTAACAACTGTTCCCAACAGAATCAGAACCTGAGACGATTAGTTTAAAAGAACTGTCAGCTGTGGTGAACGGAAGCGAAACCTCAAACTTGGTTTCCTACTTAAAACTGGGTTTATTAAAGATAAAGGAAAGACTTTCCGGCAATAAGAATAAAGCAGAGCAGAGAAAAAAAAATTCTCCAAGAAACACATGTGCAAGAATCATCAAAAGAAGGTAGCCAGAAAATTCCTCGTGGAAAAGTTCATTTCTTTGACTCTGAAAATGGATATGAAGTTTTGACAAGAAAAAAGGAAATTGGAACTGAACTTCTCCACCATTTTAAGTTGGAAAAAAAACAACAGACGCCGACATTATAAGTTGTTCTTCGTCAAGATACAAACTTTTATAACAAAGATCAAATGGACATGCTAATCAAATCTTAACAGTAATTTAGCTTTGACAGTAACGTGATCTGCATAATATTCTCTATAGCTGCCAGAGAAGGTTAATCTATAACGAACAACAATAAGGCAGCATGATCAAGGGAAACAGCTAGAAAGCCTTGCACACAGGCAACTAAAGCAGATCACAACACCATGAACACTGAGAAACAGAATAAGAGAAGAAAAGAACTTAAAGAAAGAGAAAATGAACTAACCAAACGTAAAAAAGGAGAACAGAGAAGGAAACACAACGAAGTGGGGTGATTGAAAGGCAAGAGTGTGCGAAAATTTATAGAGGAAAGCGCAAGAAACAAGGGGAAAATAAAAAAGTTAAAAGGCAAACAACCGCAAAATTAAAATAAAATAATAATACTAATAATTAAAAAGGAAACGGATAGAATGGGCAAACAGTAATTTTTTTTTTTTGTTATTTTCTTCTATTATCTTTTCCTAAAGCAATAAAAAATTAAAAATATTAATATTTTGGTAAGAGAGATTTGCGGGTGAGGGTATTATAGTAATGTACAAAGATTTCGAGTATATTCTCTAGCAAATATATTAATTTCAAAATGTAGCTAAAGAAAGTCAAGCAAGTTATCATCATTACCGATCACCTTAATCCCCCAGGCAACATGCAACCTGGTAACAGTTAAAAGGAACAGAATTTGATCAAGCTAATGAACTATCAAAGCAAAGTTTTTTCAAATAAATGGAAACTGGGTAATGCCGGAGAGTCGGTGGTGGTAGATGGTGGTGTAGGGACACTGGAGCTGCAGGCAAATAACTGCATAAGTGAGGTCCAATCATGGGGTTAATGGATGATGATGATGCTAGAATCGTTGATCATCAAATCCAAAGACCTTTTTTTTTTTTGCCTAGCCAGCCAGCTCGTTATTTTTAATGCAAATGGTTTGTCCTTTGGTGCGCACAAGAGTCATTACGATTTATCCAATTAAGTTCATCAACAGTGTTGATCTAACCGTCTAATGCATTAAAAACAAACAAGGATCCAACAAGAATTTCAAAACTCCTATGCAATGTCACTAATAACAGACAATTTCTCGCCAGAGACTCTAACCACTAAACAAGATTTGCTTGAAACGGCAGGAACTTTACCTTGAAACGGAGCCCACAGAATACTCTCTCCGACGAACAAACGCAAGAAAGCAAAGAAAGGAGCTTTAGATCACAAATGGGGATGAAGAAAATGGGTGAAGCACGAGACCCTTATATACACAATCAACAAGGGATTGGCTCACAAGTTTTTAGAGCTAGCTTCGTAAAAGGTGGCGAGCGAGCTCTCAAGAAAAATAAAATAAAATTGGTTAATGGTGCCTCTGTATCCGTGAGAAGCTATCATTATACTGCCTTCACCTTCCTGTGGTTTCATTGTTGCTTTCTAAAACAGCCTCCTCTCCTTCCTTGTGGCCCCCTTTGCCTCATTAAGCTTTCTTTCTTTATTTTTTTATTTTATTTAACCACTTAATTTCTTTCTTGCTTTTTTTAATGGTTGTTTGTTGAAAGTGAAACAGTGAAAGAAACCCATTTCTTCATTTTTAATTTTTGATGTATTATTCAGTTGAATTTTTAAGCTTCAACTTGGATTTTTTTTTTTTATTCCCTTTGGTTTTCTTCTGTTGTCTTTGACTCAAAGATGGTTATTCCATCTATTTTTCTCTTTTCTTTTTGGTAAAATGCCATTTTCTTTTCTATTTTGCATTGCTGAATTCATGCAACACATGGAAGTGGCCGGGCACCTTTTGGCGGGTGATAAGTCAATCGTATAGGGGTATTTCTGTAATTTTATTTTAATATAATAGGACACTTACGAATCCAAATAAACCTAAAACTGAAATTCAAATATTCATAAAAAATTAAATTAAATTAAAAAAAATTATTTAAATTAAAACTAATTTGATTCAATTTAATTAATTAAATATTTATTTTTTGTATTTTTATTTTTAAAATTTTAAAATTAATTGAAATATTTTAATTTTATTAGAATATAATCTTTCTATATTATAAAAAAACAATATTTTTAATTATTTAATTCAGTTCAATTTAATTTTATTAATATTTTATGATTAAAATCAAATCAAATTAAAAAACTTATTTTTTTTAAAAAAATTAAATTAAAATTTTAAATTAATTCAGTTAATTCGATTATTAACTCATACTTTCCGTTCGGCTCCGCACAGGAAGATCAGAAGCTTACGAGCGCGTCGGTTACAAACCACGAAAAGTTATATATTCAGTGGTTTTCTCTCACTTAAAAATAAATATATAAACAATTAATAATTTTTTAAACTACGAGGTCCATTTTGTGACGTGGCATTTTATTATTGAAGGTTGTAAACCTGGGGTAACCGCATGGGGTTTGATTTGGATCGTACACTGTCAGAAAGAAGCATGTAACTGCTTAGGATAGGGACCCACGTGTGAAGGTTATGACAAAAGTATGCGGAGACAGATTGGCTAGGATTTTTTAACCGAGCACCGACAAATGGGTTGATTAAGAAAACTTGAGATTAAAAGAGGAGACTTGCGTTGCGACCTAATCCATTGATTGACAATTTTCAAAAATTGTGCGAGAAAATTGTGAAGTAGCAGCTGTTTAGCAAACCCAGTGGCTACACAATTCTGGTATTGAAGCCCAGGTATTTGATTTAAATTCTCTGAGAAATAACATCACATGCTTTGTTTAAGCTCAAGTTTTTTGGCTTTGGGATTGGTGGAGTTTGGCCTTTTAGTTAATTTTCAGAAAAAATAATGCTTTGCTGTGATTGAGTGGAGTTGTTTGCCCACTTGGGTGAAATACAGGAACAGGAGGTGGAATTTGAGCCCACAGTGAGACCAACGTGAGGCTATAACAAAAAGAACTGATACAGGAATAAAAGGTACTGAATATTGCCATTATTATTATAACTTCAACCTTATATTTTGATTTATTTATTAAAATTATTATTAAAATAAATAAACTAAATTATTATAAAAATTAATTAATTAACAGAATGAAATCACTAGGACAGATATTTTGGGAGGTACTGTATGTCTGGGTATAGGGCATCAAATTGCAGATTTAAGAGGTGTGGAAACGTCAACTTTGGACAGGTTGTCCCTGAACACGTACTTGTAGGTCCTTCGATTTCGATATTAATTCTATCCATTTTTATTTTGGATAAGATCTTAATTATTCCTTTATATTTAATTTTTATAATAATAATTAAAAAATGCTAATTAATCTTCAATCGTCAGAATTTTAGAATTCTTGTTTTTTTAAATAATAATAATTATAATAATTGTCCTCCCAGTAAGTCCCTTTCAGTGGTGGTCATAGCCTGGCTATTTTTTCTGCCAATTAGCCAATTATTAACCATTGTTGACACAGGGAAATGGCCAGTTGGCCACTACCAAACTGAACTGTTTCTTGGCAGAAAATAATAATAAAGAGAAAATTAAATATTACAACAATGGAAATGCATGTCCTGCAGCGAGCTATGGCTGCCTGAATTTGTTGTTTTTCTCATTGGGTTATTTTTGGGAGCTATATTTAATTTTGGGTCATAATTTGGAATAATTTACGCAATAAGACCTGATAGATAACATTGTCTGTATACAGATAATTACATAACATGAAAATATAATAATCAATCTAATATTAATTTATAGAACTTGAATTTGATACATCTTATTTCAGAATTTTAGTTTTCAGCTAATATTTTCAAAATTTAAATTCACTCAAAATCTAATTATATAATATACAAATTTAGTTTAATAGGGTTAGTCCAATCGATAGTACTCAAGAATATTTCTGATGTTACAAAATATTCTTTAACTATTTCTTAATAACAAATTCAACATCATATTATTACATGACTTTTGATTGATTTGGTTTCGATAAAGCCTGATAACTACTTGGGATGTATTCGGCACAAAACCTAACATCTATCTGACTCATTCCTGAGGTCCAAAAAATTGATCATCTTTTCTCACTCTTTAATTTAGTGATGGATACAATAAATATGAGGTTTTTTCTTTTTCGTTTATTAATTAAAAATTCAATTTTACTAAAAATAATGTTGTATTCTGAATTTTACTAATAAAGAATATTATTACACAAAAATAATTCAAAAATAGCATCATAGTAATATAAAAATTCCACAACCAAAATGTCCAATGAGCTTATATTATAGCCTCTAATTAGGTCACCAAGTAAACAATAGTTTCAAATAGACTTGGTTTCTAACAAAAGAATTAAATTTTTTTATTACAGACAATATAACTGACATAAAAGAAATTAATTATATTAAATTATTATGAAATGTTAATTTAAAAAACTAAGAGTGCACAGTTAGTTTATTCAAAATCGCACTAAATTAAATTTTAAGTATATGTGAACATAATCGAATTAGAATAACTGAATTCAGTTCGATGGATTCGACTTTTAATGAGTTTTTATTTTTTAATTTTTATCTTATTTTAAATATTTTATAGTATAATTAAAGTGTTTTAATTTTAATTAGAATATGATATATATTTTTTCAAAATGATATAATATTAATAATTAATTAGTTGAGAGATTTATAATTTAGTTTATGGATATTGTCATTATTAACAAGTCAGTCTCTATATTTTTAGAAATTTATTAAAACGTCCTTATGTTTTCTTTTCATCAACGAAATAATTTTTCCTCCACTTTTCCGTTAAAATTAGATAAAGAATGAGAGAGAAAATTTTTAAAATCCAATTTTACCCTCAAATAAAACCCCTTATTTAGTTTTTGGATATTGCTATTATTAACAAGTCAGTCTCTATATTTTCAAAAATCTATTAAAACGTTTTTATCTTTTTTCATATCTATTAAAACGTTCTTATCGTTTCTTTCCGTCAATGAAATAGTCTCTATCTTTTCTCATATCTATTAAAATGTCTTTATCGTTTATTTCCGTCAACGAAATAATCTCTTCTCATCGTTTCTTTCCGTCAACGAAATCATCCCTCCTTATATTTTTATAAATCTATTAAAACATCCTTATCTTTTTTCATATCTATTAAAACGTTTTTATCGTTTCTTTTTATCAACGAAATAATCCTTATTTTTTCTTACATTTATTAAAATGTCCTTATCGTTTCTTTCCGTCAACGAAATAGTTCCTTCTCCTCCTCTTCCTTTTCAAAAAGGAAGAAAAAGATGATGATGATGAAGGAGAAGAAGAAGAAGAAGAAAAAAAAGAAGATGATGAAGGAGAAGAAGAATAAGAAAAAGAAGAAAAAGAAGAAGAAGAAGGAGAAGGAGGAGAAGAAGAAGTAGAAGAAGAAGAAGAAGAAGAAAGAGGAAGAATTGATGAAGAAGAAAAGGAAGGAGGAGAAGGAGGAGGAGGAAGAGGAAAAGAGGGGGGTAATTTGATCTTTTACTATATTTTTAATGACAAAAATAGACGGAAAGACTATTTCGTTATCAGAAAAAAATATAATGACGTTTTAATAAGTTTTTAAAAATACAGCGACTGACTTGTTAATAATGGCAATATTCAGAAACTAAATTGTAAATCTCTCTAATTAATTTGATTTAACCTTACTAAAATTTTTCTGATGAAAATTAAATTAAACTAAACTAACACAATTTAAAAAAAAAAATTAAAATCAAACTGAATAAAAAATAATATAAAATCAAATTAAAATTTGATTTCCTCGATTATTTCGGTATGAAACAAGACTACCCCACCCTACTAAAAAGGGGATAAAAATGGTACATATATCATGTTCAATTGTAAAGAGGATTTGGTAGGAAATATTATAGCTTGAAAGAGACATAATTGGTAGGACCTATTTGGCATTAAACTACTTAGGATAGGTTGTCTCCTCTTGTAATTGAAGCTTCTTAGTTTGGTCCGCCTAACACCTTTGTCTTAAAGTCAAGGCTACTGCTCCCCTTTCATAGTGTATGTAAATTACAATGCTAGAGCTAATGTTGCCCATTTGGTGGGTGGATTACTCAATAGTTTTGGTAGGAATCACTTTCATTTTTCTATTAATGTCACCATCGCTTTTAATCAAATAAATATCTTAATTATATAATCACTTTTAATTAAAAATTACTGCTTACTACCAAATTAGATAAATTAAATATTAAAATGATATGACCGATAGTAACAGTTCATATAAACTACACAATTAAAATTAATTACACGAGTAAAATATATATACACTGACGGTTTAATACAAAGAGAGATTTAAAAATATAAAAATTTATTTATTAATTATATTAATTTTAAAATTGTAGTTTATTTATTTTAAAAGGATAATAAAAATATTTTTATATTTTTAATGATAATAATAGACAAAATTTGTTTAATTTAGCCGGCATAATTATTGAAAAATTAAAATATTTAAATTTTAAAAATATAAAAATTAATTTATTAATTATATAAAAATTTAAGTTTTTATTTAAATAAAAAAGAGAAAATAAAAGAGGATGCCTCTCGCATTCTTTTTTAGGCTAAATAGAATTTAGAATATGTAAAGCAAAAAGAATAATATTTGAGCTTTGGAATATTGCCATATTAGGATTATTATATTCAATATTGCAGAAAATATAATATTAATCGGAGCTCCAACGGCATGTAGAGTTCCAAGTATAGGCTGATTATCTACCGGTTTAAGTTTTATTTAATTAAAAATATGAATAAATTAAATTAAATAAATTATTTTAATTCAAATTTAATATGAAATATTTAAAATAAATTCCAATAATATATAAATATTTAATTTAAAACAATATGGCCATTAGAAAAATCAAATTTAAAATATACTTTTCATGGTTAATCCATCAATTATTTCAATTTTGATATTTTCTTCATATAAAAAAATATTTTATTTAATGAAGGAATATGACACGTGGACCAAAATAGTTAATCAAATGCTTTAAAGACAAAGATATAAACGCACAGAATCATGTTGTGTGACTGGATAAATGACTATATTTTATTTTGAAAATGAAAAATGAAAAAAAATAAATAAAGAAAGCGAAAGGGTAGTTGAACAGAACAACATGTAATAAATATATTTAATTTAAATTCAAAGATAATATTATAAGTTCAATTATCTGATTATTAGCCAATCAAAAATAGTCTCATTGGTATTTCACAAAAAAAAAATTTAATTCAAATTTCTCATTTATTTCTTCTAATATAATAATTTTCTCATCTAGTTCTTATAATATAATCATTTTTATAGTAAAAATTGAAGATTATCCATCATTATATAACTCATAATTATAATTTTTTATAAAAAAATTATTTAACTATTTTATCATATAATTAAAAATATTTATAAATTTAATAAATTAAAATTAAATTTTATTTATATCATTCAATTTACTAAAGAGTAAAGTGCTCTCATCATTATTAGTTCACCCTATTCATAAAAATTAATTTTTTTGTGTCGTTTAAAAATACAAAGATATCAAATCATTCATCACAATACTTATTATTATTGAATTATTTTTTTTATTATTAAACTTTTTTTTAAACCAAATAAATTATTTAATCCAACTTATCAGAATAAATGTCTATATTTTATTTTTAAAATAAATAATGGAAAAAATAAGTAAATAATATATGAAAAACAAAAAAGATAAATTAAGGATGTGGGGTGAGGTAGCATTGAAATTGATGGGATTAGCAATTAATTAAGTAGGTTTTAATGACTTTTCTTACACTCCAAAAGTCTATTATCTCCCATCATCTTCACTATTATTATTTTTGTTATTGGTGGGAGTTGGATTGCTGAACTGACTGTAGTTACCTTGTAATTTTCTTAAATTTAATACCCCATACAATTAATTACTACAAAATTAATTTAAACATCAAAATGACTTTTCGATTTTATATATTCATCAAATTTAAACATTAAATTCCATAAAAGGTAAGTAGTTAATATATAAAATCTAAATTTTTAAATATTAACAATGAAAAATTAGGATGATAATTTATTTCTTACGTAAGAATGAAGAAAGAGAAAAAATTGCCATTGTCCACGTCATGACCCACATGCATATATATATATATAGTATAAGCTATCACATGAAACTCTGTCACTCAATGGATAAGAGCTATATAAATAAATCTTTTTTTTTTATTTTTATCAAAAGCTATATAAATAAATCAAATGTAAATAGATGGGCTAAATATATTATTTAGCCAATAAAAATTGGGTTAGTACTTCGATATTTACATTCTAAATTTTTTATATTTAATCTTTAAATTTTATAAAAGGAGATTTATAATTTAATAACTGAATATTATTATTATTAATAAATCAGTTCCTATACTTTTAGAAATTTATTAAAACGTTTTTATATTTTCTTTTCATCAATAAAATAGTCATTCCGTCTATTTTTACCATTAAAAATATAGTAAAAGACTAAATTACTCCATTATTTTCCTCAACTCTTCCTCTTTTTCATCAATTATTCCTCCTTCTGCTTCTGCTTCTCCTTCTACTTCTACATCTTCTTCTTCTTCTTCTTCTTCTTTCTCTTCTTCTTCTTCTCCTTCTTTTCCTTTTTTTTCTTTTTTTCTTCTTTTTTTTCTTCTTTTTCTTCTTCTTTTTCTTCTTTTTTGAAGGAGGAGGATGAGGAGGAGGAGAAGGAGGAGGGGGAGGAGAAAGAGAAAAGAAAAGATAGTGACTATTTCGTTGACAAAAAGAAACGATAAGGACATTTTAATAGATGTGAGAAAAGATAGAGACTATTTTGTTAACAAATAGAAACGATAAGAACGTTTTAATAGATTTCTAAAAATATAGAGAGGGACGATTTCGTTGATGGAAAGAAACGATGAGGAAGGACTATTTCGTTGATGAAAAAAAATGATAATGACGTTTTAATATATATGAGAAAAGATAGGGACTATTTTATTGACAAAAAAAATGATAAGAACATTTTAATAGATATGGAAAAAGATAAAAATATTTTAATAGATTTTTAAAAATATAAGGATTAACTTATTAATAATAATAATATCCAAGAACTAAATAAAGAATTTTATTTGAGGGTAAAATTGGATTTTAAAAATTTTTCCTACTCTCATTTATCCCTCATTTATCTAATTTTAACGGAAAAGAGGACGGAATAGCTATTTAGTTGACGGAAAGAAAATATAAGGATATTTTAATAGATTTCTAAAACTATAAGAACTCACTTGTTAATAATGACAATATTTAGAGACTAAATTATAAATTTTCATTTTATAAAATATAATTATTCAACCTCTAAACCGTATAAACTATAATTATTTAACTCTTAAAAATTACATGAAATAATATACTATTAATTATTAACTTTAATTTATTAATTATTTATAAAAACTAGCAGTTAAATTATAGATTTAGTCTAAATAAATGCTCTTTATTTAAATTCTCATTCCTTTGAACCAGTTTGTGATCAATAATAAAAGCAAACCAACGTGGCAAGAAAACCCATAAAGTTTCACAAAGAAACGTTTGGAGCATAGAAGGAAATCAAATGGAAGGTGTTGAAAGTAGAGAATTGCGTCTAAAATATGATTGGTATAGGCTGAGGCTTTTAGCGACTCGAAAAGAGGCGTAGCACTTTTTATGGTGGGCAGAATATTAAAAAAAAGAAAAAAAAGGCAGTCGTCGTGGGAATGATTCTAACCCCATTACACGGTCTGGATCTAAAATTAGGCCCCTGATTTGACACGGGTGTGTCCTGTCAATTCAATGTTGCTTTCAGACCGTCGACTGTGGACTTGGAATTTTAACATATGACTGTTTTTGTTTTAAGTTTGTCCCTTTCTGAGTTTGGGCTTCCAGGTGACGTTTATCCATTTTGTGAACAGTATAGCCCATGTTCCAATTCTTTTAGCATGTGATGGCCGGCAGATTACCAGAAATTGGCCCATTATTGAGGGTGCAGAAATGGGTTAGAATTGCTCGGGGTTTTGTAATTTTCACTTAAAATTTGATTTTTTTTTCGTTGATTTTATTTTTAATTAAGAGAAATAAAAACCTATATAGGATTTAATAAGCCTTTTAATTGTTAAGATATTTTCAAAAACCTCTTTGGAGAATACTTTTCTTTATTTAAAATAATAAAATAGATTTTAATTTAAGGAATTTTTTTTAATTTATTAATTATATTTTTGAAAATGCGATAAGTGAGTTTCACGTAATCAGAAAAAATAAATATAGTTATTTTTCCTTTAATTTGCGAGGGGGCATAAACGCCTTTTAGACGAGCTCCGTCTTGACGCCCTTGCCCTAGTTGCACCTACGTGGGCGCTGTGACAGAGTGAAGCTAAAGCCCTTATAGTTCTCTCTCCGCCGCGCGCAGCTAAAGATTGGAACTTTCGACTGTGGAGTGTATATCAAGCGAAGAGCATCAGAGCAAATCTATAACAGAAGTATCTAAATCATACTGAGAAAAAGGCATAATGGGTAGGGAGAGAGACACTCAAAAGCCGCAGCAGCAGCAGCAGCAGCAGCAGCAAGTCTCCTTCACTGTCGAGCAGCTCGTAGCCGTCAATCCCTACAATCCTGACATCCTCCCAGATCTCGAAAACTACGTTAACGAACAGGTTCTTTCTATTTCTATCTCAATCGTGTCTTAAATATTCATCACAATTGCTTAATCCGGTTTCAATTTGATAAGCAATATGGTATTGTTAGTTGATGTTTGGGTTGCCTAGTATTATCGGTTTGGTCGCTGAGAAAAGGAAAGAAAATTTCGTTTAACGGGTATGAACTAAGTTGTTTTTTCTTGTATGTATGTATCAAGTATGAAGCTGTGAAAAATGTTAAGAATTATGATTTTTTTTTAAAATTATTATTGCAATACACTTTTGTTTTTGCCAATTGGAGAAGTGGTGCTTGCTTATTTCAGCCTGTGTCCTTATTTGTTATCTATTTTCCCCCTATTTTAAAAGGATGTTTATGATTTGATCTTTAAAGCCTTCCCTTTTGAATTTGGTGCTTTGGTGGAGTTGCTGTTGCGATGAAATTACTTATATTGGCTAATGGACTGAAAGGAGGTCTTACTTTTAGGCGAATACTGGTTTTAATATATCAGTGAGCTGAAGTTATGCTATCAAAGTTCTTTTGTCAAACTTCAATCTCTATAGCTGACTATATCTGCTGATGAGTAGCTCTATTAACCAACAATAGGGAGTGTTCTATTTTCACGCCTTGCAAAGTTTAGCTAATTGCACTTCCTGAGGCTGTAACTTAATAATAGGGGTGGCCAACTGGATAAATTGATGAGAGAAATGTGAAAAATCCTCGAAATATTAAACCAAGAAAGTTTGCTATAATAACCCTCAGAAGTATGAAATGAAAATTCTATCAAGTACGGCTACATAGTTTCAAATTGCTGTGACCATTTCATAAGACATACATAGAAATTGAAATAGGTGAAGTTAAACACTATACAAAATTATAACATACTAATTTAGGTGGCATAACTTCATAACCCTAGTGAATTAGAGGTATAAGAGAGCACCAAAAGATTAAACAAAACAAAGAAAAGAAACCCTAATTCCCATATGTTTGACAATTCATGAGGTTTCTGCCTGTTGCCTGAACCTGACCCTTTTGATTTGCTGCTTGTTATTGCACTTCACCTGTTTACTAAATGGCCGAGATTAAAAGGATTTTCTGTATCAGGTTTCATTACAAACATACAGTCTGGATGCAAATCTTTGCCTTCTTCGCCTCTATCAGGTCTTTTATTTTATTTATTTATTTTCATCAGAGCAATAAAATTTTTGTACATGGTTCAGCTATTCTGTGTTTTTTCCTCCTTTTTGGGGTGTTATGGGCTCAGCAGTTTCAGTTAGACTTGAATATGTAAACCTTACTAAATATTAGCATGCTGAAATATTTATTCTTGCAGTTTGAACCTGAGCGAATGAGCACCCAAATTGTTGCTCGCATTTTGGTTAAGGTCTGGTTTAGCCTTTGCTTAAAATCCCTTTTAAATGCTTTTGCAGCTTAGTGGCCTATGATATCTTTCTAATATCTACTTTTGCTTTATTTCATTTTACCAGGCACTAATGGCAATGCCAGCTCCAGATTTTAGCCTGTGTCTGTTTTTAATTCCTGAACGAGTGGTATCATTCTGTTACTTTTGGCACATTCTTATACAAGCAGTTACACATCCAAGATAAAACATTCCCCATCAAGTAGTACTGTAGTTTATTCAATGTAACTGATGTGGACTAATGCAAATGTATGAGTGCTTGGGGTGAGAGCTGGATTGGGGAGTGTTTTTCGATTTACCTAACTTATTTATATTTAGGTTTTCCAATTTTGCATATATTGTAAGCACTTTGATACTTATTTATCTTCTTTTGTATGTCAGCAAATGGAGGAACAGTTCAAGACATTGATAGTTCTTTCACATTATTTGGAGGTATGTTTCTGCCATGTTACTTGACTAGTATATATTCAGGAAAGGGAAACTTATAAGTACTTCATTTTGCAGACAGGAAGGTTTCGCCAGTTCTGGGATGAAGCAGCTAAGAGTCGCCACATAGTTGAAGCTGTGCCAGGTGAAAAATGAATTACATTTGCTGCTACTCTCTCACTGGATACATCTTGGATTCTGTTGCCCAATTGACCTATTCGAGGATAAATTTCAGAGAATGATTATTGTGCTTATTTAGAACAACGTATGGAATTGTAAGGAAAATTGGTAAAGTTTTAAGAGTGGAGATTTAATATGATAGTTATGTTGGCATGGACATAATCATATTCACAATGCGATGCCTTTGGCACACAGAAACAGCAATAGTAGGCTGATTGAATCATTCATGTGACTGGTACTGTTGAATTCTAATTGTAATGATGATTAGAGTGTGCATAGAGTTGTTGGTTAATGCATGATGTGGTCCATTCTGTCCTTGTGTTCAAGTTATCTTGCTGTTGCTATCATGCTTGTAATCATACAGCTGGTATAATTGACCATGTCCTCCATGTCTGTTTCGTTTTGAGTGTGTGTAAGATGTGCTGTGGCTTACTAGTGGATGGAATGCAGGTTTCGAGCAAGCAATTCAATCTTATGCCATTCATCTACTTTCATTGACCTATCAAAAGGTTCCCCGGTCTGTGCTCGCTGAGGTATGCTTCAACTTCATTCCCGTGCCATATGTTTGCTGTTTTACTATTGCGTTCTCTTCTGTATGATGACATGGCCCTTATAACAGCGCTAATGTGGGTAAGAATTGTCATTGAGAGTGAGGGATGGTGGAAATTGAGTTGCTAAGTTGAGAAAAAGAGTGATGGTTTAGCATGTGTGATAAATGAATTAAAAATTTACCGGCCAAGGATTCATTGGTTTCCGAACCTGAACTTTAAGGTTCAAATAGATGATACAAGTAGAGGGCGCTGCCACTCCTTTCATTTAAAGTCTCTAGTCAATTTTTGTTTTCAGCTTTTACTTTTCATCGATCATGCTCATATTTTCACCGTGCTCATACGTGGTGCTCTTATTTTGCCCTTTTTACCTGTGAGATTATTTGTTTGCATGGCAGCAATGTGAAACTCCTTACTTTAAACATTGACATGTAACAGGCCATCAACATTGAAGGTCTGTCGTTGGACAAATTCCTTGAACAGCAGGTGGCCAATTGTGGTTGGAGTATAGAAAAGGGTCATGGTAAGGGCCAACTGATTACCCTACCGACCAATGAATTTAACCGTCCCGAGCTGAAGAAAAATACTGCAGACAGTGTACCGTTAGAGCACATCACTCGAATCTTTCCCATTCTTGGCTGAACTTTTGTTGGGCGAGAGATTATTTAATTTGGTCTGCGTGTTTGCTCTGGGTTCTAAAAGTTGCTCGCTAGTCCTAATAACAATTTTTGCTTACTGCTTAATTATACTGGGACTGCAGTAACCTGTTCTGTTTTTGTATTGTAAGATCAAATCCAAACACAGTAGTTTAATTTCTGGGTGATTTATATCTATAGTTCCTCAATTTTAGAGGTTATCACATTCTAGTTCTTTTTTTTTAATCTGTTACTATAAAATTTCTCAATCTTTAGAAGCATTACATTAAAATCTCTTTCAACTTTAAGAACTTCACATAAAAATATCTTATCTTTTAAAAAAGTTGCATAAGAATATTATCAGATTATTATTTCATTCACATATATAATAAAAGATTAAAGGTGTTAGGAGAATGTTCATATTGTTTATGGAACTTCATGGTAATCCATGCGTGTGCAGAGACGTTAAACCGAAGACGTAGAAGTTTTACGCCGAATTCCGTAGTGCAAGTGGCTATGCTCCCTGTTTTTTTTTTTCATAAAAATTTTTGTGGTACAAATTCTCTCGTATAATTTTCTACTCTCTCAAGACGTAGTGTTCCTCTTAAGGAAATGCTCTCTTCTGGAGCTTTTTTCTGCTTCTCCAGTTCGGCGAGCATTGGGTTTTGAGGCTTTCTCACCCTTCGAGGCAGATTAAGCCATTAGTGTGTTGCCGTAAGGGAGGCTCTGTCCTTCAAGGCCTCCTAGTTGATATATTGCGTGGGTTTAGCGTTTTGCAGATTCAGAGCATACATGGGTGGTTGTTTTTAGGGATTTGGTTTGAGTTGGTGTGTTTCATGTTTTTCGTGGTTCTTAGTTTCAGTCATAAGCAGTGGGCGGGTAATGGCCGGAGGCGGAACCAGAAAAAAAATTTTAGGAGTGCCAAAATAAATTGCTAGATAAAAAATTTTGTTTGAAACGATAATAACATGGAGAAAAAAAAATAAAGGAATTTTCATACACAATCTATAATTTAAGGAATACATATGCCACAATAATTGAAAATATTTCCTCATATAATTACATTAATAATAACAATAATAATAGTACTGTAAATGGAAAAAAAATAATGTTTAACATTTAAATATGAGCAATTAATTATAGTATATAATTGAGTACTATATTTAATTAATTAATTTTTTTCAATTAATGACTCTTTAAAATAAAATTTTAATTAATTTATTATTTATTGACCTTTAAAATATACGCCAACTTGTAACATTTTTAAAATATATTTACTAGCAATATCTTTAAAATATATTTTTAAGATTTAAATATTATTAATAATTTTGAGGGAGTCATCATAAATAATTGAAATATATATATATACATGTAGAAATTTCTTGAAGTTTGGGGTGCAAAGTAATAGAGTATGGTGGATTAGGCACCGGTCCGAGTGACAAGTGAAAATGCTCGTTTCACGACTATCCAAGACTAAAAATGTTATGGCGCCATTCTCTACCCTCGGTGCCAATGACGTCCATCTTTATTCCGTTTTGTGTCTAGTTACTTTCTGGATTTCCTTTGGCAAATTCAAGAGGTATTCCAATTTTCTGTTGTTAGGTCCTTTCTGGGGCTCCTTCGGTTTTGGTCGAGTATTGGTAGAGGTTATGCAGTTCATTTTGATGTGTTCTCTAGTCTCTTCGATAATTTTCGGTGATCCTGAAAAGTGGCTTCTCAGCAGTGCTTACATGGTGATTCCGGTTCGTTCGAGAAGGCTTTAAAAGTTGGAGTTAGATTTTCTTCTGGATTGGGCCACTGATTTAAGATGGTGCATCCATACGTTGGGCTTGTACTCTCTTTGCCCTGTTGGGTTTTGACAATGCAACTGTATATATTTTATTTTGTTAAAACCCTTTTTAATTTAGCTAAAATTATAAAAAAAAATAGTTAAGATTAAAAATGATATGAAAATTTGACTATAATTTACCCTTATTCTTTTAGTATTATTAACCAATGAAATTTGCAATAAACACAAAAATAAAATATTATAATAATAACTATTGAAAAAGATAAACTCGCTTGAGAATTATTTTTAAAACGAACAATAAAACAGGTTTCCAAGACTAGACAGGATGCTATAATAATTATCCTACTCTTATCCCATAGATGCTAATGATTTTGCAGAAATCTCAACTGATAATCTCTACATTATCAAGAAACCATGCTTCGGCAAAAAAAAAACAAAAAAATGGAACCAATGGAATACCCACCGATGCTTGAATATGCCTCTTACTGGAGAACCCAAAAATCGAGGCTTCAGCATATGGAAGCCTTGAAGACAATATGAACCCTAGTTACAGTACCCAACTGTTAGTATAACACTCCACTTGACCACATAAACATTAAGGGAAACAAAGAATCAATAACCTAAAATTCTTCTAAAAGTGGGGTTCTTAAGGAGAGCAGGGTAAATATATTTACAGGATTGAAACCTAGGAAGCTCATGTACTAGCAAAGGAATGAGAAAAAGGATGAGCTTCCAAAAAGAATTTTGTTGTTTACTGTTGGCTATTTACTCTTTATACTTTCGTCTCCGGTTCCACGATGGAATCAATGCTGCAATTCACATGGGGCTGGGAGGATTTTTTTGCTGATGATACATCTGCCTCTTTTTTCTCCCTGAGATCCGGCCACCTTCCCCTTGTGTTGCTACTTTTGTAACCTCTCTATATCAATAGATCAGCTTTCAGGAGGTTGAGTCACTTGAGGGAAGGAATAAATATTAATTCAGGGGCAAAGCAAGCTAAACTGTCAATAGCAGAGCGTCTCTCCATAGTTTACCCACTGCACAAAGCCATCTGAGAATTCCTCAAGGACATTGGAATTCTGTGAATTAACATAGGGTAGCTCCATTCCTATCTGCTGCCTTACCTACAGAACATTAACATGACATAAGGTCCATATTAAGATGTCCCACAGCTCGAACGAAATTTCCAGAGACAAAACAAGCAAGTATGCAACCAAAATATAAGCACTTCTAAGTTAACTGGAAATAAGAAACTGCGAAGTGAGTTGACTTTCATTACTGGCTTTAACCATTTAATGTTAACCATCTGCAAATTTTGCTACTTAGGTTCACAATCTTTGTTATGTCTAATTACTGCTGCTTTCAGGGTTAGAAGGTACTGACCTTCATGTTGGATCCATATTCACTAGAGGATGGAGTCGTGTCACTCATTATTCCATTGACAACATTTTCAGATGACATTCCAGCAATTGTTGAGCTTGTAAGCACTGACGACCTGCAAAAGTATGAAAATTTTGATGAAATTGGAGTTTCCCTAGAGCATTCCGTAGAGGAAAAACAATCTCTAAGTTCATTAGAAAGTAGTGACCTCCAAGAAACAGTATAGGAAATATGAGATCTAACTATGACGTGCTTAATTATCAAAGGTTCAGACGTTCCTCTAGCTTCTAAATCCAATTAACATACCAGGTTCTCACAGGAAATGCAATTTCCTCCCATTTTCTAACTATGCCAGCATTAAATTTCTCTTTGATCCTTATTTTAAATACTCTTGGATATTGTTTCCATTTCAAGGCAAATATAACTATTTAATTCCTCCTTGTACAAAGCCCTTTTTAATTATTTAGCCTTCCTATGAGTACCATGAAGGTATCATTAAGCTCAGGCATTGCTTCTGTGGCTTCCAGTAAACTTCAGAGACATGGTTACTACTTCCTTGAAAAAGCAACGGAAAATACCTCTCAAATTGCTCTTCTTCACATGAATTTCCTGAGGAAGACAACCAGTCTAAATCAACAAAATTTGAGCAATTAAACATGTCTTCAGAGAAGTAAATATGATCACTTCCAAGGTATTGCTCTCTTTCCACATCCCTTAAAAGCTGTCTGCGAGGCATTGAAGGATTACACCTGTATGAAGAAATTTAATGCTTAATGAGCAAAAGCAACCGGATTTTACATGGACCATCAGTAGCTAGTATCAGAACAAGCATCCAGCCAGGACAAGAAGTGGCACACGGATCCAATAAACTAGCACTATAAGTCCATTGATTAAACAACGAGAGAGCGTGAGTCCATCATATGAAAGTAAAAGTAAGAATAACTTAATATGATGCTATGTCACAGATGTTAGAAGAAGATTATGTTGATGAAGAAAGAAAAACAAATCCGTCTCTTAATGAAGGCAGAAAAGTAGGAGTGACCATTGGTAGGTTTAATTTGACAAAATGAAAAAAGAAAAAAAAAAACAAAATCAAATTAACTAAACCATAATTTCAGCATACCAAACTGAAACAAAACAACCTGATTTAAACTTCATCTTAGGCTTTCTTTTGGTGACTTATTTCGGAGTACTTTTAGACTCAATTTCAGTTATATTTTTTATTTTTAACTCTAGCTTGACGTCTAATAATAGATAATAAATAAACTATTCAGTTTGGTTCAATTGATTTTTTTCCCAAGAAAACCAAACTGAATAAATTGAATTGTTTTAAATTAAAACCAAACTGAGTTTCTAAATTAAATTGGTTCATTGAGTTTTCCCAGCTTAAGACCAAAATTTTCTCACTCCTATAAAAAGTATGCCATAGAAGCATAACTAATCAAGTAATTGCCTCCATCTTGTTGAATATCAGCCAAAAAAAGATTGAAAAAGATATTTTGATCCTTAAGTCACCCCACAAAATCCACTACATTATAACAAAAATATTTCAATCATTTCCAAGGATCCTTGTTCTTCCAAAATTTATGCTTTTAATCTTTACAAATCTCTTTATTGCATCTAATTCATGCAGCTTTCCCTACAAATGCTAAATAAACTATAGACAAATAGAAGGCAGAACAATACAGGAAACAAAATGATAACTGGATGCAATTCCCTCGCATACATAACACATATATCAAGATGCAAGAGATGAAGCTTTACTAGTTATCTGTATTGAAATGGCACAAAATGGCTTTACAATAGCTTTCATTAAGGTGTCATATTATCAAGAGCACATGCACAATAAAACAGCGTATTTCCCATCTTCCATATCCTAGACGCGTACCCATAAAGATACAAGGCCATCATAACAAAACGATACAGACACAACAAGAAACCAAGTGCACCAACTTATACAAGAAAGCCAAAGGTGAAGCAAGAAAACCTTGAAAATGATATGTCAATTTCAGAAGGTAATATCTCAGGGGATGACTCAGAGAGGACAGCTTTTTCTCCTTCCCATTGATTCGGCAAAGCTGAACTAGCAAATTTCTCCTGCTTGACATTTGTGGCTGACATAGGTGACCGACTTTCATGAAGAATATTTCCATCTGACAAGGATCTTTTGAAATATGACCTAAATGTAAAGAAATTGACAGTCAAAAGATATGCCACATCAACAAACATTTTACTTATACTAGAGAAAGGAATATCTCTGCAAGATTGAAAATACATCAGAGAATTAAATCCCCCCAAACCAAGTAATGGTGAAAATCTGAAAGATATACAATAAAAGATACTGATCCACAGGTCGTCTTGTATCATCTGAAGAACAAATTATGACTCAGATTTATCTTAATGCTACTCAAAGTCATCATTATTGCTCTTGACAATGAAAACGTGGGGCATTTGACTGTAAAATTAACCGAGACAGACTGAGATAGAGGGTGCATTTCCCATGAAAGTCGAGCAATACATGAAGAAGAAATACATTTTCATGTGTTCCGTTCCCCACAAGCAACTTATATAGTTCAAAACTTTGTTCATCCAGTAAATTACCTTCTATCTTGATCCACATATGTTTGTCCATTTCTTCCTGTACTGTAATGCTGGTCTGAATTTAATTCCCAGACTGCAGGTTTACCCAGTTGTGGCTGGAAGTGCCCCAAGAATCTGCTCAAATTGTCAACATAAAAGGATTGTTTTCTTAAAGACAAGGGTCATACGTTAATAGGATAAATTCAACAATTTCTCAAGGCATATCACAATTCAATCATATCAAGCCTGCCAATGTCTCGTTATTATTGTTGTTGTTGGAAGAAGAAGAAGATTTCCCATAATAAAATGGCCACCTTTTTAAATTACAAGAATCTTAGGTCATATGGATTTAATCATAGTCACATGTAAACAAAACTTATAGGAAGCTTTTCAGTTATCAAAGGTAGCTCTTGTTTTGCTCCAACTAAAACAAGACCAAGCACAACTTACACATTAATTGCATCTTGTTTCTCTGCATCCATGTATGCATTGCTGTAATAGCGTTGAAGAGTTCTAAAGAACTCCTGGGACTGGGTTGCTGCTTTCCACTGACCCCTCCTCTGAGAGAATATCTATATGGCAATGAAGAGTTCAAAATTTCACAATGAAGTCTCACTAAGAACTAAGGTAGTCAATAGAATGACTGGTAGAAGTATCAAGTGAAGGAGATTCAGAAATGGATGCCGAATCAGAAACCAACGTTAAACCAATAATCCTAAGCTTACTACCAATCCACATACATCAGTAATTTTTTTGGCAGAACAGAAGCATTTGTTTGTTACAGTTATCACCTCTCTCCACTTATCTGGGGACACAACTCTTTCAATATCTAGTACTCTAAATTTTGGTTTCTGCATAATAACTAGCCATGCCAAAAATTCATTACTCATTTGGTTATTAAACAAATTTGCATACTTAAGAGTTGAAAATTTTTTTATCAACTCCCCATACTCTGAACATCACTTTAGATTCTACTCAAAACCTGGTTTATAAGAAAGCCTAAATCAATAGATGCAAAATGATGAAAAGCAATCAAATATAGACACAGGAGAAGATTAACAAGACTTTATAATGGCTAATTTTGCGGCTTACACTAGAATCACCCTAAACAGGGTGGACTACAGGCAAATAAACATATAGCTGACCAATTTGGGATTAAAGTTTAGTTGAGTTGTATATGTCATAATCACCTTGTTATGTGCAGCTGACCCACCATATTGGTGTGCTAGTGTGTCACCCATCCTTTCATAAAATCCCATCAATTCATCAGCCAGAGGTGCATCAAGGTCTATCTTTGGGGTGTCCATAAGTCCTAAAGCATGAAGCTGATGTCCAAGTGCAGCCAACCCATATGCATATTGTGCAACATTTGTGCGATCGAGACAGTCTATGCAATTGGTCCTGAGCACACCTTGTTGAAACATAGGAAGCTTAATAGAATGATTTCCATTAGCAACACCATTACCATCCCTAAAGTTCCTCTCTACATCATTGGTATCCTCCTCATCATTGCCGCATGTGTTTTGGGGAGATATGTGGCCATTCTGAGTATTTCTGCATTATACGCACCATAAGCAACATGCCATTTTTAGAACATGATTACTTACATCGTTAAGAAATAAACTTAAAAACCAATTCTCATCATAATATTCAAATATAAAAGGAAATCTACCAAGAACTCACTAGCACAATGTAAGAACCCAAATGTAGCATATTAATGTCCCAGCATAATGAAACAAGAAATGCAGCTACATTTCCCTAGACAGAATAAAGAAAGCTGGGAGAGTAGCACGCAAGAGAATGGAGAAACACGCACACATTCACAAATCCACATGTACAAGAACACTCATCATCACGACAAAACAATCAATGAAATCCACAGCCTTATATACCAGAAAGTTCCTCTAAAGGTACCAATGCCACCATTAACCCACAAGGTAAATTAAATTGATAAGCATAAAAGAGAGACTTGAGATGCCCGGTTTCAAGCACTCGTGTAGAATGGAGTTAGCAACAGAGGAATAAATCTACATGCATCATGATAATTAGAGCTTAAATTGGGTAAGGGGAGCAATAGAAGAGACACAAAAAATCTTACATATTACATAGCTAATAGCATTTGCTCATAATTCAAGTAATGTTCACTACTGAATCTTCGGAGCCATAAAATACCATGAATGACACAGGAAGTTACAGAAATTTGATGGACCAACTTACCCAAAAGAAGGCCAAATTGTACATCCTTCAGTCATCAAGGCTGGTGTTATTTGACAGTAAAAGAAGCCTGTCAGTGTCAAAGCATATGCAGCCACTTTGCCCAGAAGTAACAGAACATCTGTTGCTTTGCTGAGAGGCAACAAACAAGAACCAAACAACTTGAAATAAGAATAAACTTTTCAAAATGTCAACCAAAAAATTAAGTGGAAAAATGAATATTCCACAGTCACACATATACCTTCGAGTATGCTTGTTCAGATCCCAGTGAAGGAACCTTAAGCGGTTCTCCTCAGACAAGTCTTTGTTAATATAATCAATAGCATTAGCAAACTCTGCACGAAGAATTGACTCTCGAGGCTTCTTCTCCTGTGTCTGTTGAGTGGAAAATAGTGATCTCAAGCAAGTAAAAGAAAACAAATGGAACTCTGACAATAAGAACTGACATTAACATAAAACATACAAAGGCCCTCATTTTCTGAAGATCTTTATTTGTTAACACCAGTTTAAGACAGTTGAAGCAGCAGTAAAGAGAACCCAAAAAGAAGGGGTGAAAAGGCTGCTGAACCAAATAAGAAAATTACCTTAATCAGGTTCAAAATAATGATAGGATTTCCATATCTCTTCACAAGATTTTCGAAATGTAGTCTGGTTGCTTCATAATTTTGGTCCTTCCTTGACACTGAATGAGACAAGAAGTTGAATAAACATAAAATATATAATGCAGTACCATGAATCCTACAAGTGCAAAGACATACATATAATATCTGGTTTGAGATTCAAACGTGAGGTTTCCTGTGACCAAAATAGTGGGATAGAACCACGGTTTTGGACAACAGAACTTATTTGGATGGGAAAACCTTCAGGAACATCCTCAAATACAATCTGCTCTGCCTCAACATCATTAGCTACCCTGCCCTTCTCATTTACACCACGTTTCAAGTACCTAAATTGAAAAGCATCCATAAAGATTTCAGAGCATAAACATATTTAATACTGAGATTGTCATCACAACATCAACTTCCAGACAATCAAAGATCTCCCCAATGTTAATAATACATTCAGAAAAGTGCACTGCTGAAATTCCAAATTGAGGTTATTGTGATTATTGACAACTTTGAACAGCATAAAATATTAACAAAAGATTTGAAGCCAATGCAATTCTTAAGCAGCTAGTTTTGCACTCCCATTAGCATTACAGAGACAGACCAAACTGAATGATTGCACTTGGACAAACAAACTGAGAGGTCCCTAATGCACCACACAGTCAAAAGTTGGTGAAAACTTGATCTGGCAATCTACTACTCATTTTAACCAAGCAAATCCAACCAGTTTTTTTAAGGGTAATTTACGATTTAGTCCCTAGATATTGCCATTATTAACAAGTCAGTCCCTGTATTTTCAAAAACCTATTAAAACGTCCTTATGTTTTATTTCCGTCAACGAAATAGTCCTTCCGTCCTATTTTCCGTTAAAATTAGATAAAGGAGGAGAGAGAAAATTTTTAAAATCCAATTTTACCCTCAAATAAAACCATTTATTTAGTCCTTGTATATTGTAATTATTAACAAGTTAGTCCTTACATTTTCAAAAATCTATTAAAATATTTTTATTTTTTTTCATATCTATTAAAACGTCCTTATTATTTTTTTCCATTAATGAAAATAGTCCCTATCTTTTCTCACATCTATTAAAACATCCTTATCGTTTATTTAAGTCAACGAAATAGTCCCTCCTCATCGTTTCTTTCTGTCAACGAAATCGTCTCTCCCTATATTTTTAGAAATATATTAAAACGTCCTTATTGTTTCTTTTTGTCAACGAAATAGTCCCTATCTTTTCTCAGATCTATTAAAACATCCTTATTGTTTCTTTTTATCAACAAAATAGTCCCTATCTTTTCTTTCCTCTTCCTCCTCCTCCTCCTCCTCCTCCTCCTCCTCCTCCGAAAAAGAAGAAGAAGAAGAAGAAGAAGAAGAAGAAGAAGAAGAAGAAGAAGAGAAAGAAGAAAAAGAAGAAGAAGGAGAAGAAGAAGAAGAAGAAGGAGAAGAAGAAGAAGAAGGAGAAGAATGAGAAGAAGAAGAAGAAGATAAAGAAGAAAAAGAAGAAAAAGAAGCAAAAGAAGAAAAAGGAGAAGAAGTAGAAGAAGAAGGAGAAAAAACAGAAGCTGAAGAAGAAAAAGGAGAAGAAGCAGAAGAAGAAGAAGCAAAAGGAAGAAGAATTGATGAAGAAGAAAAGGAAGGAGGAGGAGGAGAAAAATAATTGAGGGTAATTTAGTCTTTTACTATATTTTTAACGGCAAAAATAGACAGAAGGATTATTTCGTTGACGGAGAGAAAACATAAGGACGTTTTAATAGGTTTCTGAAAATACAGGGACTGACTTGTTAATAATGGCAATACCCAGGGACTAAATCGTAAATTACCCTTTTTTTTTCTAACTGTTTGGGTTAAGACTTCAACCATGAGAAACCCTAAAATACATATCAGATAACATTTTTAGACGTTTGCATTGTTATTCCTTTATTTACAAAGGCCAAGTCTTGGTAGACATGGGCTGCATCAAGGAACATTTTTGCTTTGGCCTTTGAGAAACCATTCCTCAAAAACCTCTTTCTGTCAATTAAAAATTTGGCATTTGAATAAAGTAAATTATCAATTATAATCATTTTCTTTGTTTACACTTAATGAATAAAAGATATGATTATACTTCTACAATTTCAGAGTAATTTAAAAGTTGCATAGTATTATGTGTTTTTTATTTGTTTTATCCAGTTATTGCAATGGTCTTTAACCTGAAATATTTCCAACTCTTGGTATTTCCTGCTTTATTTCAGTTGGACTGCTGGTTCAATAACTAGCCCATTTTTCTGAAACACATTTAGAAACCATTGTGCTAAGAACAAATGCCTTTGGAAGAAAAACTACATGTGTGTTTCCCTACCTGGTACCAGCATAATGGCGTGAACGTCTTGCAATGAGTGTAAGTTTGAAGTCTCGTCCAGACATAGAAAGTGTGGCCTACATTCATATAGTATGGAGCCATTAGTTAAAAACCAAATTATGAAGCCAGTAAAGGACCAAATATCACTATATACTGGTAAACAAAATTGAAGGAAGTCAATCAACATGCTTTAATATATTTTCACTGGTAATTTTCATTTTAACTGATAACCCCACAATCAATACCCTGAACTGATTGTTTGCTTACTGCATAAACAACTTATTTTGGAACTAAAATAGTCTGAAAAGAACTATTTTAAATAAGCATAATAAACAGAACATATTCCAATTTCTCATGGTAAACAGGAACTTCACAGAAATAAGTAAATGAATTAAAAATGAAGGTAATTTTATGTTATAAACTCATAATCAAGAAAAACACAGAATTAAATGCAAATAGACAAACTACCAAATAAGCAAAGCTAGCAACAACTATGAAGCTAACAGGGCTAAAAACTACAGAGACTAGCTAAATCATCTCCATATCGACCATTACATACCTGTTTAAAGAAGCCATACACTAATGCAACTGTCCACCTAGTATTTTGAAGGTGATTTCGTATTCCACGGGTTAAGAACTCATTCCATACAAACATTGTCTCATAGAGGACTTGACCTGTTTCTTTATTACATAAGTTCTTTTGAAGACTACACATAACATTGTACGAGTAGCTAAAGAAGAAGTCCTTTGTCAGATCCACCGTGCATAGGAGCTTCTTGTATCTAAGGAAACAAAGATAATCAAATTCCCGAAACAAATAAAAAAGTCCAAAATCGCTTGGCAGGAAAACAGATAAATAAGGAAAGAACTAAGAACAACCTCAGAAATAAAGTATTTTTATTTCCTAAGAAATGCTTACAAAAGAACAGTTGGCAAAAACATCAATCTGCTCTACCTAAATTGAAGAACTACAACAACATAGCCACAGAAGAGGGGGGGGGGGGGGGGGGGGAGATTAACACTGAGCAATTAATTTGATAATTAAACACTGCTGAATTCAGGCATACTGCCATTCATTTAAAAGTGTTTTTATAAAATTTACACATTAGAAAGAACAAATGCAGAAACAAAGCATTTTTATTCCCTTAAAAAACTTACTAAAGAACAATTAGCAAAATCATCAAGCTTCTCTACCTAAATTGAAGAATTACAACAGCATAGCCAGAGAATGACTGAGGGAGGGAGAAGCACGAGATCTAAGCAATTAATTTGATAATTAAACATTTGTGACTTCAGCCATAGTACTGTTCATCTAAATGTTGACAAAAATAATAAATTGTTGCATGTTCCATAAGAGACTAGAATTGGAATATAAACAAACATTTCTAATAAAAACAATGTTTAAGGGATCCTTATGAGGACCAATTATGGTTTTCTCCACAGTACATAGAAGTACATTTTCACGCAGAATGGACTAAAGACCTGTTCTCATTCTTAGAATTAGTGATTTTGGATTGAACAGAAGAATTTGGAAGTGGAATCATCTCGCTCTTGGAGACTGCATAAATATTATGACCACATATTGCACCAATCTGTCTTCTTTTTGTGATCAGAAGCATGTAGTATGGCCCCAGAAATTTGATAAAGCCTAAAACCAGAAAATCTAGATGAGTATTGTGATAGTGTTGGTAGACTCAATTCTCAAAGCTTAAAAAATGAATGCAAACCATGATCCACATACCAACAATTCCATAACAAGTTGTGACAAACTTTAGCCCACCAGTGGCCTTGTTTCCTTCATGTATTCTCCTCAAGAGATCAGAACATTCACTCTCTGTATATGTGGTAGAATCTTCACGAATGTTTAGCTCAGAAGGGTCCTGTCTGTCAATCTTTAACACTCTCCAATATGTCCTACTCTTATCCCTCCCTATCATGTAAAATTTCTGAAGCACAGATAATTGCAAACAAGCATATAAATGAGTGTATACATCTCAAAAATAGTAAGGCATGATAAAAGCAGTCGCAGAATCATAACACTATTAAGCAAGTCAAAGTATCAATTTTTAGCAAAAGAAACCAGAGTTATTAATGTGATATGCTTGAATTTATGGCTTTAGTCCATTTATTTGATCCTCTACAGCAGCAAACATTCCAGCTGACGACATCGCATTAAATCACTGAGTTTGACATTTCAGTAATATGCAGTACTAAGTGATCGAATTTAATAGATAGAACAGAGGGCAATGCATTCAACCCACAATAACAATTTCCTAAATTTCCTAATAACACCCAATCAAGCAGAGACACCTGAACACAAACAGCAAAAAACCACCAATCCAAATGCCAAACAAAACAAAATAAAAAAAACTAAAACCAACTAGCACAGAAGAAATGAGAACAAGTGAATACCGATCGAGTCTTGTAGAGCCTGAATTTCTGCATATAGAACCTTTCAAGACGGGGTGGCTCATCAATGATCGTGTTAAGAGATGAGAAAGGACTCCCATTCTCCATAGATGCCATCTCTCTTTCCAAAAACTTATTCGTTCTTCGGTCGAATTAGATCCCTCCCCGAGCACAGGCCCAGGGAAAATATCACAAGGGCATGCAAAGAAATTATTTTTAAAAAAAATTAGAGAGAAAAAAACAAATTAAATTATCCTGGGAAACAAGGAGAATTGCAGTCCTCTGTAATGGAGCTTTGGCTGCTTCAAATACAACATCATTGACCTCCTCTATTCCAGCTCCTTCTTCATTTCCATTAACCACCAAACAAACACTGCTCAATAATTCTGATCTCCAATAAATTAATTACAGAGATCCAATGATTCAATGATTAGCTTCGATTATAATAACAGGGATAGGTGTTGAAAATGGAAGCTATATATGGAGGGAAGAAGATCGAGCTTACAAAGAAAATTATAAAAATTAAAAAAAAAAAAGTTGGGAGCTTTCCAGAATATATATATATATATGTATATTGATATTTTATTTTTATTATGTCAAATTTGCTTTTCTTTCTCTTTTTCTCTTCAAAGTAACAGCTAATTATTGATGATGTTATTGATTGTGTGTGTTTGGTATACGTATGTTGAAAAGGGGCAAAATAATTAAAAGAATTTATTTAATAAAATAAAATTTGAAAAAAAAAAACCTATATTAGATCCAAACAAGCAACCAACGCCACATCTTCGGCGACCGCTCCATCCACACATTGCCTTATGTCAGACACGGTGCTATTTATATTTATGCCCAAAAAAAAATAAAGGGTAACTAAGTTTATTCCCAGTTTGACCTTCTCTTTCGAAAGTATTTAGAAAGAGATTTTTCTTTCTCTTTATCCCTAATCTCTTCTTAGGTTCTATCTCTGTTCTCTTAGTTGTGAGTTTTAATCCTTCCACTATCAAATGAGATGTAATTGAGACAATCATCAATAAAATTTTGTTAATTAAATTTTAATTTTTTAAAAATTATTCAAAATACATTCAACTGTTATTCATACGATTAAAAATTAATAAAATAATTATATTATTTATTATGTCAATGTCATATCACATGAAGTATTAAAAATATATTAGATTTTTTATATCAGACCTTGTAGAATTTGATTTTTTTTTATTAAATTCAAAAGCTCGAATTAAGGAAATTTATAAAGTTTAATATATAAAGCCCAGCCCAAGAATAAACCCTAAAAATCCACCCATTTTGACTCAGATCTAACCCAACAACATGGCCTCCATCTTCTTGAAAAACGCCTCTCTATTTCCAGAAAATTGCAGCCACCAAGAAGACTTTATGGTGGCTTCATAGAACTCCATCTACTGTAGCCATGAATGCGGGAATATTGATTGATTGAGGCTCAAGGAGCGAGGGGGGTATGGCATACAACCATCATTAAACAGAAGACTATAATTAGATAAGGGGAAGCCTCACCACCAACAGATCAAGCTGAAACAACCATAGAACCTCCATTAAAAATCTGAAAGCACATCCAGCATTAAGATCAAGTCACACCTACAAATTAAGCTCATAATATTTAGAAATGTTTGTCAAAACTTATACACCAATCAAAACTAACTTATAAATTTTAAAAGATAGATACGGTTATTTATAATATTTCATGGATTTATATATTTAGTTTATAAATTAAAAAAATAAATCGAAATAATTAATTTTAATAATTATAATTTTTTTTAAATGAGAATTGAAAATTACACCAGTAGAATGAGGGTTTTCATATTTATTCAAATGTATTTATCATTAAACTAAATATGTGAGTATAATAATTATAAATATTAAATTTATTAATTAATTTAATGAAATATATCTATTTAATTACAGTTTATTTTTAAAGTACTTTAATTATTTTATAAATATAACTTATAAAATAATAAGTCTAACCAAATCTCCCAACCTAGCATATTAGCTCAACCACTACATTATTTTATTACATACACTAGGAAATTTATACATGGCAAAATTTTATGATACATGTGGTGCCGTGCTATCACTTACCGATTAAATCTCTATATTTTTAAATAAAAATTAAATAAAATCAATTTATTTTTTTAATAAATTAATTTATTAAATTTTTACTAAAAGTTAGATAAATTATAATATAATAAAATATTATATTTTTAATAACAAATTATTTTTTTAATAAAATTTTATTTTTATAATTTTAAAAATTATTTTATGTTTATTAAAATACTAATTTTTTTACTTCACATTACAAAAAATATTTTTTTATTAAAATTAATATTATATTAAAAATTTATTTAGCTCTCGAATAAAATTATAAAAATTTAATTAAATTTATTTTCATAACATTTTCTTATGAAATGAAAATAGGGGATCATATATTTATTGATGAGAGTATACATGCAGCACTTAATAATTCTCTGATAAATAAAAGATAAAATGAGCTTGAAACTAAAATATCCTAAAGGACAAAACAAGATCGAACTAGTTAATCAACAGGTTCGGAGAAATTATAAAATACCTCTGCGATTTTAGTTAATACCACAGTCCATTTATATTTCGACATCTGTATTAAAAAAAAAAAGAAATGTGAATTGATTTTTGTTTTTTTTTTTTTATTAATTTCGCGAAATATGGTCTTATTAGATCGATGTTGTACTGTAAAATCACTCTTATTCAGGACACGCATGACCTTCCTAAGCTCTCTCCTTATTGGAAGTGGTGTTCATCAGGAGCATCGACTATATCAGCAATGGTTAGCTTTTCCACGTTGAAGAAGAGAGTTTCGAGGTTGTATGGTCCTACAGAAAATGGGGGTCCATTCCACAGAGCTTTTGCAAATTGTTCATGGATCCTCTCTGTTGGATGGAAAGAATCCCACCAAACATGCTCGTCAGCATTATTGCATAACTGAAATTCTGTAGCTTTCTTGTTGCCTCCGCAGGTTAAGAGTCCCCCATAAGGTCCGCTTCCACAACAAGCATTCACTCCATCTTTGAAACCTGGAGAGTGAAGAAAAATGCTTTAAAATTGGAGCTAACTGATTAGTTAATTAACGTCTACCACATGTTCGATCTTTTTCTCGAATGACATACCAAACTTGGAGGGATTCTTTATCCTGTCATCGAGCCAGTTGTAGAAATTGGAGTTGCAGTACTTTAAATCTTTCAATATATGTTGAAGGCTTGTGAGGATTGCTCGTAAAGCATTGTTATGTGCCAATGCTAAAGAAGAACCTGCCTCAAAGCAGTCGCTTTCACTGGCTTTGGGATTCAGTGCTCTCAAAACTGGAAGACAACCTAAAGGGGACAGGCTTAAAAAGGCAAATTTTCTAGCTCCCTTCTCATACAAGGCCTGGAATAGAAATCATTCAATCAAAACTAAGCGTTGATGGATTCAATATGAAGTATGAACTATGAACAAGATAATTAACTCAGATTGGATTACCTGTATTGCATTGGTCAAATTGCCAATCACCATCCCAACGTAGACTTCTGGGATATAAGTTTCTTGCATTTTTGGATTACCCAGATAACCACCCAAGTAATCATTGCTTCCTATGCTGATGAAGTAAACTGCTTCTGATATGAGTTCTTTGGCCTGTGCTTCTCCTAGCTTTTCTGTTAACGCTTTTTCCACTTCTTCGAAATTTTTTAGCTGTGTTGGAAGATCTATCACCTAAAGACAGCATAAAAAATAACAGGGATTCCATCTCTCAAACACAAGACCAATAAAGAAAGATCTTCATCAGCTAGAGGATTTTAGATTATCCAAAGACAGAGGGAGTGCTTACTTACCAACCCTTTATTGGTATCGGGGAGAACACCACCGCCAGCGGAGGCAAAGTTAGCACCATATGTGTAATCAGCAGACGGTTGTAAAAATGGAGGAATTAGTGGCAAGTTTGCATAGTCAGCTGTATTAGGCAGTCGCAACTCAGAGTCATTCAATCAACAACATGAAAAGATATAGAAAATGGTTACTAGGACAGCATGGATGATACCGATATAATCAACTATGACACGGCCATCGGAGAAGCGTCCGGTGGGGCCTTCAAAGAAGCCATTCTGGCCATAAGGCTTCACATCAGCTCTGTTTTCAGGGGTGGTGGTGATGTAATTATTATTGCCAACATCAACAGTAGAATCACCAAAGATGAACAAGGCAGCACCGGCAGTCTTATGTGATGGACTACTAGCAGATGCCCTGAAACATCGGAGTATTACAAAGAGAAAGAAATAACCAATACAAGAACTGAGCCTGGCCATTGCAAGAACTGAAAATGATTGATTCTTGTTCTTCAGCATCCTTATATTGACTGTCAGGGCCGATTCTTTCAATGCAATGTTGTTTTATGGTAGGGACATATTGAAAGTAGATATTTTGGACTCTTTCTGAGGGGATGATTAGCTGAATGCCGATAGATCATCTCGTAATCATCGACCAACTCGAAAAATTTTCTATGGTTTAGTCGAGCTGTTGGCTACTTGTCCTGACCATTATTTGTTTTTTTCTTCGGCGAATAATTTCAGCAGCATGAATGCAGAAAGGGCCCATGTCTGAGGATTGCCAAATTTTTGGGTGATTGCATTGTTATATGAAAAAATTACTATTCATTTAAAAAAAAATTAAAAACACATTAATAAATTGATATTTTTTAAACGTTAATTGTATTCTTCTAGTGAAATAAATGGAACGAATAATTTTAATTTTTTAAATTTGACTTTTTATTAGAAAACCTTATCTTATTTTATTTATAAAAATTATTCAAAATTCCAATTTTATTATTTTTATATTTAATATTTTTATAAATAAGTATTAAATACACTCGATATATTATGAAGTAATATATTCGATTTATAATCATAGTAAATCATCATATTATTTTAAATTAATCAATAACCATTTATTTCTACAGCGTTATGGCTTACCTAGCAATTTAAAATATTTTCTATTTTTTATTTTTTTTCAATAAAATTATTAATTTATTATACATCTTAACATGATGGGATGTTTGTAAAAATTTTCATTAATATTTCATTTATTAGCTAAATAATTTATAAATTATATAACCTTATCGTAATAAAAAGGGTATGCACTATTTATGCGCGCAGAGGAGAAAGTGGTATATTCGTAATTTAGGTGTTTTTCTGAATTCCCAATCCCAACCCATCTTCCTTCCTTTCGCTCTATGTTTTCAATTGGAACCCTAACCGAAGAAATTCTCAAATTATAACAACTGAACAGACTCTGTTTATCAATAGCATCGATTTCTTACATAAATTCATCAATGACATCGTCAAAACGGCATCACAAGGAGAAATTCGCTCGTCGCAAGTAAGTAACAAGCTTGTGCTAATTTGTGCTCTTCAAGTATCTCTTCCTGTTTCTCACAATGGAAGTTTTTCAGAGAGGAGAAACCAGAGGAACCAGAGACACCGAAATATAGGGATCGCGCGAAGGAACGAAGAGAAGACCAAAATCCCGATTATGAGCCCACCGAATTGGGTTCTTTTCACGCTGTTGCTCCTCCAGGCGCAGTTGATCTTCGGTCAGCTGATGCGCACAAAATTTCCATCGAGAAGAGCAAGTACCTTGGAGGTTAGTGTTTTTGTTACCAAATACCCTGCCAATAAATTGCTAGACTATTTCTTCTGTTTCTGCCTTCTGGTTTTAGTGCTGATTGGAGAAAGAAATAATGTTCAGGTGATGTTGAACACACGCATTTGGTGAAGGGATTGGATTACGCTTTACTTAATAAAGTGAGAAGTGAGATTGATAAGAAGCCAGATGCTGCAGATGATGCTGATGGGAAGTCTAGGTAATTTAAATTCTTATAACTCAAGTGGATTTTTTTTTATATTTCAAGTAATTATGGTTCGAAGGTATGAAAGCAATCTTAAGTAGCGTGGGTTTTGCAATATTAGAAAGTGTCTACAAGTTAAGTGAAAGAATGAGATTGAGACTGCATGCAAGATTCACTAAAAAAATGGAGTATTTATGGAGCGAGCTTCTCATCCATTATGATATGGGATAATCATAATGTCATAGGTCCGTTAGATACACCGCTGGCAGTCAATTCTATTGAATGTATTTTAATTATATGTACTTTCGATGTCATAGTTGCTAGCTTTCGCCTTCTGCCTTTTTTCTTTCTGTTACAAATTTCATTTGTGATTTGTCTTGCATAATGGATGGGTGATGCATCTTCTAATTTGGCTTATTACTGTATTATCTTCTTTTCAGATTTTAAAATTGTAATTGTTTGATTTTAGTTTTTTTTTGGCTAATAAGCTTGGTATTTCCTTTTGCCTTCATTTGTGTTAATGCACACTTTTTATGGCTTATAGAACACCTAAGGAAGACCAGCAATTGTCATTTCGCACTGCAACTGCAAAGGTGTGCGAACTTTTTGTGAATATGTGGATATATGTCATATATTCCAGTTCTAGCTTAATCAGTGAGAAGCTAATTTACTGAATGTCTTATTTCCCTGTCTCAGTCTGTGTATCAATGCATAGTGAAGCCTCAAACTATCATCAAGACAAATGAGATGTTTCTTCCCGGTCGAATGGCATTTATTTTTAACATGGTAAGAATTTGCATGCTTTCCTGTGCTTATCTTAATTAATAATTTTATAATGGTTGTTCAACTTACTGACTTTTGTAGATATCCAGGATTTTTGTACTTTTTTTAGTTTGTCTTTAATTTCTTTTTTTTTTTGCTGAGTAATTTGGTTCAACTATTCCCCCCCCCACCCCCCCAAAGAAAAAAGTTCGATTGTTACTTACAGGAAATTACTTTTCTCTTTACCAACAGTTTTTGGTATCATACAACTTGAAAGGCCTAGACAATGAGCTTTTTTCTGAGTTGTACTTGAACAAATTAATTTTCCTTGTTGGGGTATACGAGACTATATACATAAGACTTGCAGAGTTTCAGTTTGGGATGTAATGGTGCCATTACATATCCTGTTACTTGTTCAAAATAGGGATATTGAACTTCGAATTAGTAAATGGAAAGCAAGGATGGTCTGCAATTATGGTATGCAGCTACATGTCACAGATATGTGAATTAACTGTTAGGACTGGTTATATAGAAGTGCTTGTTTTCGCTGTGCTCATTTGATCTACCTCTTACTGTTTACTCCTGACTCATTATGTTCTTTTCCCACATTTTTTGGGTGCACTTTAGGAGGGTGGATACTCTCATGATATCCCAACTACATTGCACCGGAGTAAAGCTGATTGTCCAGTGCCGGAGGTTTGTATTTTATTATATATTTCAATAATCTCTTTGAGTAAATGTTAGAAAGCATATCTTAGTTTAATGTGTTCTTATAGGAAATGGTTACTGTTAGTGTTGATGGATCAGTGCTGGATCGAATTGCTAAAATTATGTCATATCTTCGCCTCGGATCTTCTGGGAAGGTTCTCAAGAAGAAAAAGAAGGAGAAAGATGCAAAAGGTAATTGTCATAGGTTGGACTTTCATGTCAGCTATACATATTTTACATTATGTTTTTCTTTCTTTTTTTGCTCGATCAATCTTATTTTCTAATATATTGAAAAAAGAATTTACCATCCTTTCACTGATACAGGATTTTTTTCAGATGAAAAATGTTTAACAGTCTTATCCATATTGAACTTATTCTGGCTTTAGTCATTCTTCATCAGATTCATCGTTCAGTGTATCAACTTTGTTACATATACTCATTTGCATGACAGATTGTTTTTTCTCCTCAACTTTATTTCATTGATACAGGAAAGGTTCCATCTGTTGATGAAGAGGGTAAGCATTCAAAAACCTTTGGTGTGGCATCAAACAATAAAACTGAGAGAGAGATTTTACCACCGCCACCACCATTACCTCCTCCCAAGAAAAGTCAGCCTGATTCTCGAGAGAAGCAGGGTCCAGCAGTTGCCAGAGGAGAAGATAATGACATATTTGTGGGAGATGGTGTTGACTATAATATTCCTGGAAAAGACATGAGCCAAAGCCCTATTTCAGAAGACATGGAAGAGTCTCCTCGAAACAAGGACAGAGTTTCCTATTTCAGTGAACCTGTTTACGGTCCAGTCCCTCCTTCTGGACCTTCTCAGGAGTGGCAAGACTTGGTAAGTAGATAGTCTTGAAGAGCTACTTGTCTATGTAGAGAAGAATATGAAGTATTTATGACATTAATTATGTGTAGGAGGAAATGCTTCAAACTAACCTTTTAATTTTGAATTACCTTGCTTTGTGGTGCTTATTGCGAAGGTGTGTTCTTCTATCTATCTTAACGTGTTATTTTATTGGTGGTTCATTTCAGAATGGATATGATGCAATGCAAGGACAAGCATTGGCAAATGGCTACCAAGGAGAGTGGCAGGATTACCAATATGCTGAGCAGTTGGCATATCCTGAACAGTATCTCCAGCAAACAGTGCAGGGATATGATATGCAAGCAGTTTCAAACATTGTACAGGACCCACGCTTAATGACTCAAGAAGAGAAAGATCGAGGTTTAGGGTCAGTGTTCAAGCGAGACGATCAGAGGCTTCAACAATTGAGGGAGAAAGATGCCAGAGAAAAGGATCCCAATTTTATTTCTGAGAGTTATTCTGAATGTTACCCGGGGTATCAGGAGTATAATAGGGAGATTGTAGACAGCGATGATGAAGATGACTTGTCTAAAATGGATATGGGTGGACGGGTAAGTAATCTATCTCGATTATACTTTTCTTTTATTAATGAGAGATGAACCCGCATGATGGCTTTCGAATAGTTATGTATGCCATGTTTTTGTCACTTACCATGGGTGTGTGCGATGTGAATGAAGATCATCTTACTACATCCCTTTATAGTACCTCGATAAAATGGTTATAATAGAGATTTGTCTATTGAAATGTGGTAATTAGTATAATCTAAAAAAGTTTATTAGTTGGTGATAATTGTATTATAATTACTATTCAACAGGCAAAAGGTCGTCTTCACCGATGGGACTTTGAGACAGAAGAGGAATGGGCAAAATACAATGAGCAGAAGGAAGCAATGCCAAAAGCTGCATTTCAGTTTGGTGTGAAGATGCAAGACGGTCGGAAGACACGGAAACAAAACAAGGATCAGAAGCTCAATAATGAGTTACACCAAATTAATAAAATACTGGCTAGAAAGAAAATGGAGAAGGAAACTGGTGATGGCGGCCATTTTGATGATGATATACAACTTGCTAAGAAGCCACGGGTATGAAGTTAGGAAGTTGATCGACATATCAGGCTCCCTTGTGGTAATTATGAAATGACGTAATATTTGAGAATGTTAAGTTTTGTCAAGCCCAATTACTCTCTTTTAAAGCCTTGTACTTTATATTAGAAGGCCTAATGCTAAATTTTATCTTTATGCGTCAGAGATTTTTAATTTAGCTTATTTTGACTTTTTATTTAGCATAAAATTTTTATGTCAAAGCCGTCTAAGTCCAAATGGTTAAGACATTTTTTGGACATTTTCTACCTCTTTGCCCATGGTTGCCCTCCAATGGATCTTGAAAAATGCTATAAGCATGATTGAAAAAAAAAAGTTTCAATTTAGCTCAAAGATTAAGAACTTTAATTTTTTTGATTTTTGGCTAAATTGAGAAAGCAATAAATTTATCTAAGAAAAATTGACTTTTTTTTAGTTTAAATAAGATTAAGTTGAAATTTTTGAATTAATTTAAACAAAAAATTGAAAATTAGCGAAATTGAATGTTTATAATAAATTGTGAAATTGAACAGAGAATTACCGTTACGTTTCTGTTAGGAAATTTATTATTTTGTATTTATAAATTTTAAATTTGATTTATGATATTTTAAAAGATTAATAATTTACAATAATAAAATGTGATGAATTTTATAGTAAATTATTTAAAAGATATTGGATTAAAATTAAAAGGATATTTGTAATGTTAACGTTTAACAAAGTCAGTCAACATGGATAATAGAATGATTAAACTGTTGTATTTAAAAATAGTAAGAGATTTTTTAATTAATCTTAAAAAAGTATAGGGCAAATTAATAAATTTTTTTTTTGAAAGAAAATGGATAATGTCTTTATGTTGAGCTTATTGTCTCTTGTACGATCGGATAAGTGTGAGGGTTGCGATTGAAACATTTTTAAGATTTGTTTAATTTAACTGTTTATTGAATAAAGCTAAAAATTGGTAGTAGGTATTAATAATGGATGACTAATAGTGATAAACTGATTACTAATTGAGCAGAAATATATTAAATATTTAATAAATTATATTTAACTTCCAAATTCTAATTGGACTTCGCTTTAGTAAATTTCAAAGGCTGTAGTTTTTTGTTGGCTTATTAATTTTCTACTATAATATTTTATAGTAATAATAATAATAAATAAATTTAATTTTAGCAAGTGAACCAAATTCTAAAGCTTTAAGAAAAATTAATACTATTTTTCTAAAAATTACGATATCGTAAAAGTCTTTCCTATCCTCCGTA
This sequence comes from Manihot esculenta, assembly GCF_001659605.2. Classification (NCBI taxonomy): domain Eukaryota; kingdom Viridiplantae; phylum Streptophyta; class Magnoliopsida; order Malpighiales; family Euphorbiaceae; genus Manihot; species Manihot esculenta. Next base: position 29,664,328 of record NC_035176.2, on the reverse strand, counting down.
GCACGTCGCTCTTCCTTCCACAACACGCATCATTCCTGGAGGGCAATATAGTCTTTGTCTATGGTTAGCCGTTCTCTATGCTGGCCCAAATAGTAATAGCCCATGAAGACATGAACAACCGAGCTTTCATGCCTAAAAAATCCTCCAGTCCAGCTGCTCCTGAGTTGGATCCTATCCATCAAAAAATATTGTTCGGCAAGTTCCGATACCTCACGGCCTGGGTCATCTTCTTCATTTTTCGTGCAGGTGCGTGGTGGTAGTCATCGTCGTCGTGTTATCTGTTGATCAACCTCAAATTCAGCTCATATCGGAATCCTCGCTGTTGGAGAAGGTATTGTTTTATAATCTCAATTCACGCGTTCTCAATCATTGGATTCTCTCAAAATTTAGCTTCGATTGTAAGTTTCCTAATATCATATGAAATAACCCAGTTGAAAGGCAATCATTTAAGCGGAAAAGCCCTAATTAATGTCTTCATGACTAGTATTTGTTCAGTGTCACAAAATAAAAGCTGCTTTTGTTTGGGACAGGGGAATCGAATTGCCTTTTTTTCCCCTATTGTTTCTGTATAGTCTTTGAATTAATTAGCTGTATTTATTTCATGTTTAAGATATCAACCTTTGAATAGGATAACGGTTCTTATCTAATTTGGAATCTTGTTTGTTTGTTTGTTTGTTTTCTGATCGTATTATGGCCATTGGAATCCTCATGATAAAATCAATTTCGTTGCCTTCTTTTAATTTATCATAAAATTGCTGCTAAACAGTTTAATTGTCCTCTTGATATAGTGTTTCGTTTTTTCCTTTCAAGTCACTGAAAGGCAAGCTTTGGGACTGCAGTGCAGGTGCAGCTCTTGTTTGTTATCTTGAAATATTGGCCACGTTTGCTGTAACATATGACAAATTTTGAAGGGAAAGTTAAATTCACTTCACTTTCTAAGCAAGAAAAGGAGAAAAATCTATACTCCCATGTTGATGACTATAGTAATTCTGTATGGCCTGCATCAAACGGGGCAGCTAGTCACCAATTAGGCTCGAAGTCTGCAAAAGAAGACATCTCTTTCCAGTTTCCATTTGATTCCGAAGACTTCATTGATGGAGGATATGATTCAAGCGAGGATCCTTGCAATGCTATGGAAATTAGTAGGCCTCCAGAAGTTAACCTGAAAAATGTTTTAAGCGGGATTGTTGCAATTTTGACTGGGCGGAACAAAGGTCCAAGTGTTTCCTTGCATCAACAACTTCCAAGTTCAAATGTTTCCTTTCTTGGGTCTGAAAAGAATGGGGACACATATTTGCATTCTTCGGTTTACATTCCAAGTGCCCCTCCACTTCTGGAACCAAGTGGGATTAACTATAGTGCTAACAAAGAGGTGTTAGAAGCTGAACCCCCAGAGTGGCTACCAGATAGTTCTACTACAGTTTGCATGCAGTGCACTGCACCCTTCACAGCACTTACCCGTGGAAGACATCATTGTCGATTTTGTGGTGGAGTTTTTTGTAGAGCTTGCACTAAAGGAAGATGCTTGCTACCTGTTAAGTTTAGGGAGAGAGATCCACAGAGGGTATGTGATGCCTGCTATGATAGGCTTGATCCCTTGCAAGGAATTCTCATCAATACCATTAGCAATGCTGTCCAAGCAGCAAAACATGATGTGATGGATTGGACATGCACAAGAGGATGGTTGAACCTTCCTGTTGGTTTGTCCATGGAGCATGAGATATACAAAGCATCAAATACATTGAGAAGCTACTGCCAGGTGTGATTCTGTTTCATCAAGGGTTTCTTTATTTTTAATGGAGTGTTCTACTGCTCTGTCACATGTTCAGCTTCCTGACTCATGGTTACCCCCCCCCCCCCCCCCTTCCTTTTCTCCCTCTTCTTTTATGCAAGGGCTACCTTAGTTTCTTTTTGCTTTAGCGATCCAGGTTGCTAGATTAAATCCTGAGAGGTGTGCACTTACCTGAGAGGTGTGCACTTACCTGAGAGGTGTGCACTTACCTGAGAGGTGTGCATTTGTCATATCTAAAAATGTGTGCACTTACCTGAAATGGGCAGGTTGCTAGATTAAATCCTGAGAGGTCCATACCTCTAGCAGTTCTCAAAGGAGCCAAAGGCTTGGCAATATTAACTGTTGTCAAAGCTGGTGTGTTGGTTGCTTACAAACTTGGTACTGGTCTAGTCATTGCTCGGAGGTCTAATGGGTCATGGTCTGCCCCATCTGCAATATGCTCAGTTGGTTTAGGATGGGGTGCTCAGGTGATGTTTTATTGCATAAAAGTTCTCAATCTTGAATGTTTAACTGATACTACTATGTGAATTTTTTTCTTTCTGCTGAACAACTTGGGGTTTATTTTAAAAATGCTACTGAAGCAAAAAAGAGATCCCAGGAAATATTTGTGTGCAGGATACTGATGGATATTATATTTCCTTTTTGCTTTTATGATAATGTTAATTTTTTTTTATCATTTTTCTATTAATAGAATTAATTAATCCAGTCTTCTCATTACGCTAAACTAGATATTGTGAATAATTCAAGAGTTTGATGCTTTCTTTTGTTTATTTAAGTGTAAACCCTTTTTGATGGTGTATTCTAGTGTAGTTGATGAATTTTGTATTCCCTATTCACTTCCAGATTGGAGGTGAGCTCTTGGATTTTATAATTGTCCTCCATGATACGAAAGCTGTGAAGACATTTTGTAGTCGCATGCATCTTTCTCTTGGTGCTGGTTGCAGTGCTGCAGCAGGTCCTATTGGGAGGGTCCTGGAAGCTGATCTTCGTGCTGGGGATAGAGGTTCTGGCATGTGCTATACTTACAGTTGTAGCAAAGGTAGTGTATACTGAATAGTGTTTGTGTTCTAACCTTTAACTACTGGAAGTACAAATTTCCTTTATAAAGCTAGTGCTTTGGATGACACTATTAAACCTAGAAGTGAAAAATTATTTAAGATGCAATATCTTGGTTTTGTATAAGGGCAAAGCTACTGGTTTCATGCTTGATGTGTGATGTAGTCTTATGTTTCACTGACATTTTTTGTTTGGCATAAAATATACTTTACACGATTCTACAGTAAAAGCAATAAATAATGTGACAACATCAGTGAGTTGATTATGACGGATGTCATTCATTTATGTGTATGAGTTGATTATGACGGATGTCATTCATTTATGTGTATCCTAATTTTTCAGGAAGTACTGGTGATTCTCGCTGTTTATTGTCTATGCATATCAGTTTCTTCATTGGGGAAGTATGTGTGGTGCAGTATAGAAGGATGAGATTTATGAATCATTTTAATGTAACTATTCATTGTAAAAAAAAAAGTTAGAAATGTTATATTTTTGTGTTTAAAAATTTTCTACCTAGGATTATTTTTATATTCATAGCTTGCTTTGACCTGGTATTCTTATTTAGTTACAATTAAGACTACTTGATAAACAATAAATTCCTATTCCAAGTATTTTGTTAGAATTTCTCTCTTGATTCTTGTTTTCCTTGTTCTATAATAATTTGATCATAAAGCTGGTTTTACACAAGTTCTGCACTTATTTTATTCAGCAACGAGATACTTCGGAAATTAGGATTACTGAGAATGTATTATTGCAATTGTAACAGGGGCATTTGTTGGAGTCTCACTTGAAGGGAATGTAGTTGCTACAAGGATGGATACCAATCTAAGATTCTATGGTGATCCTTATCTCACCACAAATGACATTCTTCTTGGGACCGTGGACAGACCAAAAGCTGCCCAGCCGTTGTACGCTGCCGTTGAAGACCTCTACTCTAGTCTGAGGTCTTAGTCGCCACTTGTCAGGCTCTCTACATGTGGGATGTCTCTGTTTAATTATGAATATCTAAAGTTCCTCTTTGGATGTGCCATGCCTCCGTCTGCTGCTTAGTTGTGCAATTGCTTCTCAACATGATTTCTGCTCTCTGAATTGTATAATGCACTATTTTTATTGGGTGTGCCTCCGCACAAAGGAAGAACCTTTCATGCGGCAGACAAGGCAGCAGAAATGTGCATTTACTACAAGCTCACATTCAATTTGATTAATGAGCTTCGCAAGTAGCCAACCATCCTCATTATCACGATCATGATGTAAATAGACAGTCGTGTAGATACACAAATATTGGGATTTGGACATGTATATAGGATTGTATGATGATCAAGTTCATTTGGTATTTCTTAGTATATAATGAATATTGAAAATAGCCTATTGGTTATTTTCTCAACCGCGGATTCTTCAACATTGGTAATCATGCCTTAAGTATTTCCGGCCACTTAATGAAAACTAATTCTATTGGCATCAAATTGATGCATTAAAAGGTTAAATATTTTTAAAAATTGAATCTTCGAACTCATTTAAAATAGAATATTCGAATTTATTCAAAATAAAAAAGTGCCGAATTAATATTTTAATACAGATTAATAGCTATAAATGGTCTTTAATACGTCACAGTGGGGCATCTGAGTAGCGCATGTCTTGGCTAAGAAATTTGACCAACCTAATGTAGGATATATTTGGCTCGATGATTTTTCTGATCATGTGAAGCCTTTTCTGCAATTGGTCCTTCCAGTAATACAAAAAATATATATATATATATAAGAATAATATTTATAAATAAGCGCCCAACGTGGGGATATATTCCGAAAAGAAAAACAAAGCGAGGATATTTTCGTCATTACATTCTACCAGAATCACTAATATCAAAGTAGTCGAAACTTCTCCGCTTTATCCGGGCTGATAAAAACGTCTTCAATGCAATGACCAAAATGTCCACGTTTATTGGCGTTTTGAACTTTAGTGGATTAAGAAATTGTAAGGGTATAAGTGGGAAATAAAATATCAGATTTGATGTCAAGTGCCGGCATTTTGTAAACGCGGATTGAAACGTTTAGCCTAACGACGAAAATGGAAGCGAAAAAGGAGCGAACATGCAGAAGAAACAGAATCTGATTACGTGGCCCAGTGTATGAATCCCACGTATCACCTGAGAAACCAAAATAAGTACCAATTAATTATATTCGAAATTATTTTTTTCGTTAAAAAAATAAATGAAAGAGCGGTTTCATACTTTCATTGTCAAAAGCGAAACTACTTTTGCTGCTCTATCTCTAGCTCTCTGGATGCTGAGAGAAGTGAAAAAAGGAAGCTTTGGTCAGTAATTAATGGGTAAGGAAACTGCTTCTCATCTCTCTTGAATTCTATCTCTATGGAGCTCTGTGTAGCTCGAATGGTGGTGTTTAATGCAGTTTAATCATGGGTTTGTTTTGTTTTAGCTGGTCAAGCTGTTTGCATGAACTGTTTCCATGCAATGTTGTTCTATAATTTGCTTGTGGATACAAAAATAGCTGATTTCTTAAGGCTGTGAATGAATTATAGCTTTGGTTTTGATGGGATAACATGATTGATTCATGACTCTTGACTATGCTCGATCAAACTGCTTTTAGAAAGTTCTTTTGAGCTTAGTTTTGTTGAGATTTTTTCTGGAGCAGTGAATAAGGAGAAAGGGGGAAAAAGGGTTTTCTGCATTGTTTCTGAAATTCTTCTTCTTGTTGTTTCAGTTGATGTTGGAGTGCTATGCTTAAATGCGACTCTAATTTGTTTTATTAGGAAATTCTAGTGATGAATGTCATGCCAAATGGACTTCTTTTGTTCTTTGAATAGCGATGATTTATAAAACCACAAATAATTCAAAAAATTTTAAGCTTGGTTTTTCTTTCTTTGCTTTAATAATACAAAAACTATAAACATTTTCAATGTTTAAAACCAATTTTAAGCTTGGTTACTTGCATCTTATTGTCAAAACATTCAAAGAGTTAAACTTGATATTGTTTTTGAACAATCTATAATGACATGTAGAGTTTTTAGCTGGGCCAAGTATGGAGTTACTGGAAATGACCGACACTGTTGTATGACACATTTAGAAATGACCGAGTCAATTTTCACCTAACTGTTAGTCCTCCAAAGAGAAATTTCTTCTGCTATTTTGATCCCTATTAGGTGTTCTGTGTGCATGTCTTATAACTAACATGTAGTCCAGCAACAATGAATTGCTTCTGGAAGATTATGTGCTTATATACTACAGCTTGCTTTTCTTAACTTGAATTGCATTATTTTAAATGATATTCTTACCAATTATATTATATATTCTTTTACATAATATAGTAATTACTACAATTATCATTTGCAGTTCTCCAGAATCAGATCTGATACATAAAGAGAAAGAAAGGAGTTTCTGTGTATAGGAGCTGAGCAGAGTGTTTTGAAGTTTACTAGATCACTGGAAAGCAATTGATGATGGATGAATATATTGATCATTATTTCTCTTCCACATCATGGGCAGATGGAGATGTTAAGGAAAGCTCATGTTGGGGCTACGTTGAAACTGGTCAACCGAATTTGCTGCTTCCTGCCTCAATTAGGTTATATGAAAATGACAAAGGAAACCCACCTTTAAGTATGATTAGTTCAAAACCAAGTGTGGAAAAGTTACCAATCACTCTTGGTGTTGAGTCAAATTATGCTGTTGACAAATGTTTAATTTCTGGGAATACTCTATTGCAAAACGTCAGTCAAAGCTGCAGGGACAAAGCCTCCCCAACAATGAATTGCAGCTTGCAATATGACACAGCTCTTCCTACACTGGCTTCATTCAATCTTACATATCCAAACCAGCTTCCAGTGGTTGATGAATTAACATCGTCTCCTTCCCTTGCTAAGGCAGGCATTGTACACAATGGCATTGACAGTGAACGACTAGAGTACCATAGGTCCTTCAAAGAAATGCAAAATCTATCAATGGCACGACTCAGGCCTTCAGCATCAAATGAAGGTGTTTTATCCATGTCTGCTCTGATGGGACAAGACTCGTTGCAGCAACTTGGTCTTCAAGAAGGAAATTTGGATGATGAAACTGACTTTATGAGGAAGAGATATGTTAGCATGGATCGAATTCTGCAACTTGATAAGTTGTCTGCAACATCCACCATAGAGGTATTAGCTATATCTGATTTCATTTGAGCTCATATGATTTATGCAAAATTAGCTGCATAAGATGTTGTTACCTGGTTTCTGGCACTTGATGTGATTTTTAGAAAAGCGAAGTTTGAATAATTTACAGCAGAATCACCATTTCTCAATTCATTATCTGAAGTCAAGAATTGAAGTAATTTTTGCTTTTCTTTATGTGTAATCTTGCAGGATAAGGTGGATTTGCAAAGTTATCCATTTTCTCCTTTCACAGATCGTCCAAATATAAAAATCACAACAGATGAAGTATTATTCCCTTCACAGGTACTTTTCATACTCATGTTTTCTCTTGCTTTTCCGGAGACTTATCACTTGTCAATTAATGAATGAGACTTCTAGTCCTATCATCTGCTAGGAATGAATGAATGGAATTGCAGATGAAGTGTCATTCAGACTCAGCTTACATTTTCAATTGCAGACTACATCAGCTTCTCCTTCCAATGGCTGCAACAGAACTTTAAAGCCGCGTGTAAGGGCACGCCGTGGCCAGGCTACTGATCCACACAGTATAGCTGAAAGGGTTAGTCTTTTTCATAGCATGTTGTAATCAGAAGTTACTATAACTTTTGTTATCATCAAGTTTGGGCTTCACAATGTTGTACCTTGAGGTTGACATGTCAGTATGTCACATCTAAATGGGTTTGCTGGTAGCTTTTAAGATACAAATGTTTGTAATTTTTTTAATGACATCTATCTGCTCAGCTTCGGAGGGAAAAAATTGCTGAGAGAATGAAGAATCTGCAAGAACTTGTTCCGAATTCTAGTAAGGTACAATCTTGTTTGGGTTCTGCTATTGTCAATAAACTAACTATAATGGATATGCACATTTAAATTTTTCAGTAAATATTGAAGTGTATGCCATGGTAAATTATAAGAGATTGACTTTGGTGTAACAGTAAAGTTATTTCATATGTGACCTAAGGTTATGGGTTCGAGTCACGGAAACATCCTCTTGCAAATCAGGGGGATGTGTACATCCACCCACATTATAGCCCACAATGTGTGATTGCTTCATGCATTTTCTCTCCCTTTTCTGTTATGCTATGGTAAACTATACTGGTAGCTTTTTTTTTCCATCAGGCATAACTAAAATCTCTTGATATGATCAAAATGTAGTTATACATTTTAGCTTCATTAATGCTTTCAAGTCAAAGTAGTCCTGAAGTTCTTAAATGGCTTAAGACTGTCGAAGAAATGTGAGTTTTTTTTTTTTCTTAAAAAAAAAAGGAATTATGATCAAAAGAATGAAAAACAAAGTATAAAACTTGCATTTTCAAAAATAAATAACCTTCAAATTTGTGCAGCAGCAATCTAGTTGTGTTGTTATATTTAAAGCTTTCACATACGATTCAGCATCTCAAGTGTTGATCCCTTACATAGTGGGCTCAATTTGACAAGCTTTTACATATTTGTTTTTAGGAATTTCAGTAGTTTGTGTTGCATAAATCAACAATTCCGTATAATTGGATATGATCTACATATAGAAAACCATTAAATGGAGGGATATGAGAGTGAAATTATCTGTTCAGCAGTTCAGCTTTAAACGTGTACAAGTGCTGATGACTATATAACCAGTAATTCATGCAATAAGTGATACTTAGCTTTATATTTGGTTTGCAGATTGACAAGGCATCTATGCTTGACGAGATCATAGAGTATGTCAAATTTCTTCAGCTCCAAGTCAAGGTATGATAATCTCCTTTACAACATGTTTATACGATTTGCCCTTGTGATCTGGCTTGTTCGGGTTTCAGTTTTCAAAAATAATTTGTATGTGGTTCCTTTCTTCTTTCCTAGGATTAGTCACAAATTCCCATTTTTTAAGGGTAGAGCGAGTGAAAATTTTAAGTTATAGTTCCAGGAACTGAGTTGGACGCTATTTTCACATGGTTATATCACTATGCAGGTACTTAGCATGAGCAGAGTAGGAGCAGCAGCAGGAGCAATCATTCCTCTCATCGCAGATGTTCAAGCTGAGGTATTGCGTTAACTATTCTTCATAATAAATTATTACATTACAATATTAAGATATTTTTTCTGGAGTATCTGCATGTCATCAGAATAGACAAAAAGTAACTATGTTTAATGACCTTAAAAATCTCCAGTAAGGCGAATGTCAATCTCAAATTCACTGGTATCTGATGTTCTAACACTTCTTACCATCTGGGTTTATTTTAGGGTTCTAACAGGCACTCACTTGGACCATCAGTTGGTTTGGGAATTGATATTTCTCCATCTCCAGACCAAATTGCCTTTGAGCAAGAAGTGCTTAAGCTCATGGAATCCAATTTAACTACTGCCATTCAATATCTTCAAAGCAAAGGACTTTGCCTGATGCCTATCCATCTAGCTACTGCTATATCAAGTGGAAAAAAGGCAGAATTATCATGTAATGGTGAAGAGGAGCAAAATTTTGGCTATGCCAATAATCTTGTCCATAGCAACAGCAGCAGCCACAGTAGCAACTGCAGCTTTTCTGGTACTGAGACCCATCAAATGTCCTATGAAGACAATATTATGTCGGAACAGCACAGCAGCAAAGGCAACATTGCCAATGAGTACAATGGGATGATTGACAAACAAGAGAAGGCAAAGATGAATAATCTCTATCAGTGAATCAAATTTTAAAGATGCAACTCTTATTTAGGATAAAAGATCTAATTAAACTATTGCAGTGCAATTCATTCCCTGTTGCTTTTATTTCTCTCCTTTTTTCCAAGTTAGGATCCCTTCATGAAAATATACACAAGCAGGCATACCCCAAAAAGGAAAAAAGAAAGAAAAAGTATCCTTCTCCCTTCAACAATATAACTAACAATTCCCATGCGTAGATTCAATTGGAATGAATTCTGGCAAGCACAAAATAATCATTCATGAAAGGGATTGTACCCAGAAAGAGAACTATTCCATTTCATTGATTGATTTTTGATATCATCTTATATCTAGTTGAGAAAACTACCTGACTAAATTAATCTTAAAAAAATATATATATGTATATATTCTACAGTTACTCTTACTCGAAATGGCTCTTTCCAGAGTATAGGACAGATGAAGGGGAAAAATTGGAGGACCTTCTCAATGGCCTAATCTATATGGAAACAACAATGGGGGGTGGGATACAATACAATAATTACATTCCTACTTATGCATTTATATAGGAAAAAGAAAAAGAAACAAAATGAAGTGAAAGTGTAAGACAAAGGAGAGTGTGGGTCAATGGGCCTCAAAGCCACTGTTAATATCCATTTGCTGTTTTCTGGGATTTCTTTCTGAAATTTGTAACACTGCAGTGGGGACAAATGTACTCCAGTCCATCTGTCTTGGCATAATCCTGTCATTCACCACCATCAATGTCAAGAGAAGGGAATCTCATACAATTTGCTCATCTACTGAAGTAGAAGACTTGATCAACACAACCATACCTTAAATGCACCAAGCCCCTGCCTCCTGTCACAGCCAAAATGAGCCCACTCACCACATATTCCACAATTCACCCAGTCACCAGCTGCACTACTGCACAAGCATGGACACTGCTGTTAGTACTCTGTTGTGTGTCCGTAGAGAAAGTAGAGGGGGAGAGAGAGAAAGAGAGAGACCTGTGACACAACAAGCAGCATTCTCCATCTACATCATCATGGGCTAATTCATATTCTAAAAGGTAAGTTTCATAATGCCTTTTCAATGTGTTGCCAACGCCCTAGTAATCATTGAGCAGACAAGAAGCATTAAGTTACTCCAAAATGGTACATGACAAAGAGTTCACTATTAGTTTGGGCAACCACGCATGCCTTTCTACTATCCACATGATAACTCAACATCCAGTATTTCACATATCATTTAGACACCACCAACAGCCACATCCAGCCATCAGTGTGAAGTAAAAAGAAAAAAATTAATTTGTATGTTAACATAGAATTACTTGGAAAAAAAAAGATAACACGCATAGTGGGGGGCGTTAGGTACCACTGAAGCTTATCTGGCTCCTCCATGGACAGCTCATTTATTCATCAGATTTTTAACATTACTCAATAATGCTATTTTGATTGTCAATTATAACCAATACATCCCATCCATTTGGACATCTTTTGAGCAAAAAGTTTCCATAAATGTGAATTAATTATATCCAATACTATTCTTCCTCTTGAGCAAATCAATAAGTTGACCAAAGAACTAAAAAATGAAAAATGAAGAAAATTTGAAATATAAAGCAACAAAAGTATCGATTGACCATTCAATTCTTGTCAAAAAAGAAAATTTATAATGCATTCAAGTAATCCAAGATTAATAAATTCAAACAGAAAAGATTGATGTTCCCTAATGCTTAACTGTAAGAAATCAAGGTATTTATGGTATTCATAGTTTAGGCAAAGCCTTGCAATGTTGCCACGAACTCAGTGTTTTTGAGTAACATAAAACATATAAAATCATCAACATGAAAAACTAGAAAAGAAAAAAGAATTGTAAGGAACCATACAGTCATTCTATTGGTCAATGTATGATTGCGCATCTTTGAGAAAACCTGTCCTTTCCAGTTGATGCCATTCCCAACATGAAAGCCTCCTCTTGAAACAACCTGAGGATCCCGTTTTTACCCTTCTCAATACATTTAATCTGGCATATTTAGATCATATATAGCACACACTAAAGATCTTACCTCTCTATACAAGTTGAAAAGGTCCAAGCGTTTTGCATTAAGGATCGCATCAGGAAACTCAGCCAGTCCACCTTGTGGAACAAGGCGAGTATGTCCCCGAAGGATCAGGAACTGCATCACATCCCTCAAAAATTCCTCCTGCCAGAGAAATAAACATATTTAGGTGCAAATGTTAGAGGGAATAGAAATAACCTGATGCCCATACCAAAAATTTGCATAAGAATTGCATCATTAAAAAAGAGTTCCAAGTCTCAGGCTGTAGGGAATGTTAGAATTGCTTTTTATTTTGTCAAACTATCTGTCCTGCTACTTTAACATACTTTCCACAGGCTATGTTACTTGTGAAGGCAAATACATTTAATATAGAATCAGAGTACTAGCTCATATATGAGGTGAGAGTTTCAGACCACAGATTTAAGAGAAAGGAAGAAGAAGCCCTCATATCAAATTGAAAATGTAACAAGTCCAAATGCTTAAATAAAAGTACATGCATGCAGAAAAGTTCATAACATGAAATTGTAAAAAACCAAATACAATTAGAGAACAGAAAAAGTAACTTTTTACCTCTGAGCAAGCTTGTATTGGTGCTCGGCCACAGCCATGTTTCTTTAGAGGCAACGGATTTAGAGAAATAATCTGCTGAGCCTGATAAGAGCTTGACAGAGATTTCCGATGTGAGGCAGGAGCTGGGCCAACAGCACCATGCTTTGCAGGAGCAACTGGCAAATTAGGCTTTCCTTGATCTCCATCAAATCTTTCACCCTCAGAAAATCCAGAAAAAGGCAACATCTTATGCCGCCGAGTGTGAGGGATTGGCCTCATTGCAGCAACATTCAGTTTCTGTTTAATATTTCCACCATTTTCTCGTTCATGGCCAATAGGAGTGAAAAGTTTAGCTTCTCTGCACGGCTCAGATCTTTTACGACTAGGGGGGGGAGGTATCAACCAGCTAGGAGGCTTAGTAAGAACCAAGTTGTTAGCATAGAGCTCCTTGCCTTTATTTGAGCAAAAGAAAAGGAGGCGTTCTGCATCATCTTTCTCAAAGGAAGCCACAGACAATCCTTGAATGCTAGCAATTCCTAGCATAACTAAGCTACGGTAAGATACATCTGGTGCTAGTTGTCGCAAAACCTGCAAAAGCATTCACAACAGGAAGAAGTTTAAACAAGGGAGAACTCACAACATCTTTTGCACATTTATAAAGCACAGCATAACCATCCTGGTTCCTTGATAAAAAATGTTGGGATGATTAATTCTCTCATGATGATGGATATTTATATACCAATACCAAACAAAACACAATCCTTCAAGAAGAGGAAGAAACAACAATCAGGCCAATTTACTGCAACTTCTTTTCCTTAGCCATCATAGCAAGTTCTCCCTCTACAAAGGACATCATGAACAACTAATTCCCACATTTGAAAAATTTCCCCACATAGTGTGGGATAAACACGCATTAAATGATCCATGAGAAATATGCAAACCAAGTACTAATGTCAATCATAAATGTGCTAGTTAACCTTCCATAGAAATGTAATAGATAAGAGAATGTCACCTGTGAAGCCCATGCAGGAACCTTCAAGGAAACTTCAAAAACACTTGCCCCACAAGCAATGGAAGCAGACCTCCGAGGCTCAGACATAGGCAATTTGCTTTCCTCAGAGCTAGGCAGTGCATGGACCAGCTGACTATTCTCTATAAGCTCATTCTTGATATGATTCTCCAAAAGCTGAGCCAATAAACCCCACCCCAGAAAATATATATATGAGAAAATGTCAGTCAGATCTATATAAGAACGTGGATGAAAACCACAATAAAGAAGTGCTAAAATCATAGATAGAAGAACCTAGAACAAAGGTAAGCAGACAACCAGAAACTCTTGAAAAGATAATTTATCCTTGCCTGATCATTAAAACAAGTCTGTGCACTGCCAGATACTAGAAGAGATATATGAGCTGAGCTACAGGTAGATAAATCACATCGCATGGTCACTACCCCACGAGAAAATGTTCCTGCTTGCAGAGGAGGTGGTGGAGCACTGCAACAATAATCGCATCCATGAGAAGTGAATGGGGGGGGGGGGGGGGGGGAGGGCAAAGAAGGAAAAGAAAACATATGTTGAAGAAGGTGCTTTATTTTGAATAGAAATGATTATTAAACCCATTAACATTTTCCCACTCAAATCAGAAAGAAATCATTTTCAAACAAGAAACCAGAGTAAAAAAAAATCAATACCTTGTCCGATTATGAAGTTTACTCCCACGAATCTGCCAAAAGAATCATCACGATGGGATGAAAGAATAAGAAATAATATTATAAAAAAAATAAAATAAAAAAGAATTAGTACAAAGTCAAGCACTTAAATACACTATTACTAGACAGCAAACCTTGCAACAATTTCGTAATAAGCAAAAAAAAAAGTCCAATTTCATATAAATTTATTCAAAAATTCATACCATTTTTTTAAAATTAGACACGTCAAATTCTTGTTTTTATCCCCTGTAAGGGTGACACATACATGATACACCTCAGATAAGAGTGGTCAACTTTTCTGTTTTAGCTATGCTGGCTTTTCTAATCTCTGTCAAATTATATGAATAATTATACATAAATTTGCAAGTGAAGGTCATCAGAATGGTCAAATAAATTGGTATTGATTGTTTTCAATAAATTCAGATAATCAAAGTTTATGAATAAATTGCATCCCATGCCTGGGAGTAAAAAAAAGAATATGAGGGAAAGAAATGGAAGTATTGGCTTCAAAATTCAAATATCATCTGACAGTTTATTTGCCGCCTTAAAGTTTTTAAAAAAAAAAAATACATATGATGACATAAACTGAAGTTGAACTCACTTCAATGTTTAACAGAGCACTTAGCCCATCTTCCAATGATCCCAATAAGCATGCATCCTGATAACAAAGCAGAAACCCAGTACATATCAATGGCACCATTAATAATTGAAACAGACAACAAAAGGAAATATACTAAAAGCTATAAAAACCTACCAGTGTGCATGGAAGTCCACAAACAAGAAACTTCATGGTCACATCATCATCATATATCTTTATAGCAGGAAGTGTCCCAGAAGAACTTTCTTCATCCTCCTGAACCTCTGCCTCAGGGAGAGTAATGTCAATCTTTGGTGGATCCCCAAGCAAGTGTGGTCCAGGTTTACCACTCATCTTTTGGCCATTGGAAGTAACAACATTATTGCTTCTTGCACAGTAGAGCCTAAAAGATGCATGAGCAAGTTGGAATGCATCACACGTATGGCTGCAGGAACTGTAATCCACAAAAGAGCATGGAACTATTATTGTCGGGATGCCTTCCAAAGAAAATAAAACCTCTAGAATAATTTATGTAAGCATTCTTTCTTAAGCATAAAAGCTTAGACCACAGAACCCTGGAAAGAAATCCAGAGCTATTCACTAACAAAAAGCACCACATTTCAGTATACCAGGAGTACAGAATAATTCCCCTTTTTTAGAGAATCCAGCTGCAACAGACCAATAGTCATGAGAACATTTCTTTAGTAAATACCAATATTTATCCATTAGTTTAATCTCTTTGTTACTCCACAACATTGATGGAACATACTTTTTCTAATTAATGTTAATATATGCAATCATACCTTTGAACCACAGACAACAGTGCTTGACGAAAGTGGGAAGCTGCATAACACGAAAGTTTACTTTTCCAATATATAACATAGGGAACTCCCTGCCATAACAAAAAAATCCCAGATCAATAATTATCAAGAAAAAATGCAAACTTTTCTAGGTTCAAAATGCCATTTAGCAGTTCAGCTGAAAAATCAAGTCCAAATAACTTATAACTGAAATATTCTTCATTTCATCAGCTAAAAGCAATCTTGAGCATTTAATACTATAGATACATCCACATAAACAGGCACAAATTACAATTACATGCACGCATACCTTGGAGTGAAGTGCCTCGGCCAATTTTTCACCATTTGAAATTTCTAAATAAACCTGTACAAACATTTCATAATGGATTAGTTCAAATGCTACATATAACAACCTATATAATCATGCTCTAGCAAGCATATCATTAGAGTAAAAGAAAAGCATTAACTATTAGCAATATTAATTATAAGAAATTGTATGAAAATGAAATGTCTAATTGGATTAAACATGTAGGCCACCTCTTATTACAGCATTTATCTAACAAATGAACCTAGCCAAAACAGTAATCAAGCAGACAGAATAACTCAACAGTTTGCTTCAATTAAACATTCAGACTTTATTAATCTTCTCCGCGTCATATTTCTTGATATTTTTGGAAACCCAAAGCATCATCCGTTTGCTCAATAATGAAATATATACATAAATTTTAATTAAAATATGAGATCACTAGTTCAAACTATGAAGTTGAAAACCAACTATTTACCAGTACTCAGTCAACTATAATGTTCAATGCACACCACATAAATAAACTCTTCCACTCAACTCTAGTACGTTGGTGATTCCATCATATCATTGCACAACCAGTAATAAGTTTCTCGTCAATAATGTAATGAAGCCAAAAGCATAACTCCAAAATCTGACAAGAATCACTCACCGTGGCAGGCAATATGGAACCAAATAATTCACATAAGATTTCTGAAGTGGACAAGTCAACATCTCCCCATCTGAAGGAACCAATTTCTTCACCATTTTCAATTATCTCTCCTTGCAAGTACACAATATTGGGCTCGGATGACTGAAGCACTCGCCGGAAGTCACCAGCGCCTGGGTTAGTCAGTAACTGAACCTGCATTCAAATATATGCATAAGAAAAAACGCTAGAAGCTTTATACACAAATGTTTAACTATAAAAATTAAATGGCAAATTAACAGAAAGCAAATATTGAACCATACATGTAAAAACATACCTCGAGACGTCCAGAAGAGGCAAGTTCAGGAAAAGGATATCTGGATTTATCACCAGAAGGATGCTGCTTCTGCTTACTATCAGGAGTTTTGCTACAGAGGACTGCAAGGAGACTGCAATGATTCCTTGAAGGACCTTGAGCATGAAACATCATGCATACATGCCAAGACCCCTCAAATATATTCCAAAAATAAGAGAGCAACCACTTGCCCAGAAAGCAAACGCAATTGCACCAATGCCTCCACAAAAGCTAAACGCAGCTACACAATCAAATAAAAAACCAACCCTAAAAAAATTTAATAGAAATCTGTGGATCCCAGATTACCAATTTCAGCAAAAGCCGCAAACTTTCTTCCAGACAACGGAACCCTTCAAAGCAGACCTGAAAAACAGTCTGAAATTGAAGAGAACCCAACGAACCAGATGAGAAGAGCAAGAAAAAATCTAGCAATCTAAATGGGCTAAAAGAGGCAAAACTACCGAATTAGAAGGAAAAAAAAAGAAAACCCAGAACTGAAGCAACCTAAGAACAGAATCGAAAACCAAAAACTCGAAGGAGAATAACAAGAGTAAAGTTAAGGAACCCTAAATAGGACTAATAATAAAGAAATCTCAAGGAAACCCGAAAGGACATCTCTTTCTTTCTCTAATAAAAATCTCCCTCACGCACCGAACCAAAAAAAAAAAAAAAATCAAAATCATCCACAAAATAGAGTCACGCAATAAATAAATTGAAAATAGGACTAACTAGTAAAATGTATTAATTGACAATCAATCAAAGACCTTTTTCTTTCAGAGAAAGTGTCAGTTTTTTTACTACAGTTTCCATGCCCAATCGGGTCAAAACAAAAACAATAACACATTAAATTTTTTTTTTCAAAAATCCAATTTTCTATGATCTTTTCTTTTTTGATAAACGAAAAATGACCCAAAAACAAATCCTAGCTTCCATCTAATTACCGATAATAAATTAATTAAAATAAGTGAAATTTTTGTGCTTTTGTTTCACATTTGATTGGATAGCTTTTCAAATCAAAACAAATGGGTGCGTGCATATGACTTTTTGCCCACAAGATTCGGACATTAAAACCCAACAGACGACAACAACAACATGTTACCGTGTTCTAACAGATTAATATATTCAAATCTCCTAACTCTATATGTTTATTTCTCTCTTTTCTTCCCCTTTTCTTGAACCCTTGGGTTTTCTGGGAACGAAACCAAAAGGTACTTTGAAGATTCTTATCAAGTTTGCGCATTTCTCGTCAGTTTCACTGCATCCAAATCTTTTTCTTTCTTTTTTCTTATTGGGTTTCGTGTTTGAATTTGAAAATGATACCATAATTGCATCATGATTCGTGATCATCAATCAAATATTACTGCATTGCGTGGATTAGTGTTGGATAATTAATTAGATAATTAAAATTAAGTTGGAGATCTTAGTCTTATGTCTATGAAAGAATCGAAAGCTTGAATCTGGATTATAAAAAGTCTTATGGGTCCCAGTGTTCTGGATTGACTCTTTTTCATTTAAATTTCTGCTAAATTGCTTGTTCCTATCAATTAATTATCCTCTTTCCAATCCTCGGACTCCTTTGTAATGAAACAGTACTCTACAGCTTCAACCTTCAATCTCAGCTTAAGTATCTAAGACATCTTATAATAGAAAAAGGATGTTTCCAGCAAGATGTCAGTTCAATTTGGTATTTTTTTATTCCACTTCAAAAACTTCCTACGTTCCCAGTTTAGTGTTTGTTAGAAATAATTTAATTAAATATAATTATTGTATTACCATGATTATGTACTGCTTTGCTATCCGCTGGACAAAACACCCATACAGCCTTGCAGGGCCTATTTGCTCAAAGGTTCAGCCCATCTCAACGGTTTAAACCCAAAGCATTTTCTTCGTGGGTTGTGGCCTTTCTTCAGAGATTGCTAAAACGATAGGCTATAATGGTCAGGATCAGAATTCGAATCAAACTTTAATTTAAAATTAAATTAGAATTAACTTATAAAATCAACTTGAATTAAATGGAAGAAAAATATTAATAACAGTCGTGACTGATCAACACTTTTCATCCTTCAATAGTATACATAATTATTCACTCTATAATTTTCATTTTAAAAGTTGATATAGTGATAATTTACATAATTATTCATATTTTTTAAATTACATGTAATTTTATTGAGTTTTTCTTATTTTTATTAGAGATTTAGGTTTAATTTTATTATTTTATATTCTTTTTTATTTTTATTTTTTTTAATTAAAATAAGTCCAATAATGGAGGATACATTCAAAAGAGAAAAATTTGGAGCACTTTTGATATAAATATATAAAAATATGGGGAAAATATGGGAAAAATATGTGTTCTTCTTTAAGGTTATCTCGTGTTTTTATTCTCTTTCTCGTGTTTTCGTCTATAATGAATAAAATTAAAGAAAACAACAAAGAATATAGTTCATCCTATATTTTTATAAAAAAATTTTGTTTTTCAATAAAATTATAAAAAAAGTGTTAATTAAATATAAATACATTATATTTAAGAGTTTTTGACGTATTTTACTCGCTCTTTAAATAATTCTATATAATAAAAATCGCAAGAAAATTGATGAGAAAGATTTAGGAGATTTAGAAAAAGAAATTACACATCTATAATTATTTTTTTCCTTTATTCTTTTAATTTATTTTTTATAATTCTTGTAGAATGATTTTGAATAATTTTTTCTTGAATTATTGGTTATAATTTTTTTTATTAAAATACATGATATATAGCTTATGGTCCGGACTCTTTTTGAATTTATTTGAGTTGATTTTTTTTTATTTAAATTATTATTTTATTTTAAAAATTAATATTTTTGAATATTATTATAGTGGTCGAATAGTTTTATCTTAAAATTAATATTGAGGAAACTTTGAGAACTTATTGTGAATTATTTTTAATAATTAATTTAATATTATTTTCAAGAGTTAATTATTTATTTTATTTTTTTAATTAAAATTAAATTATTATCTATATAAATTAATCGAATCGAATCATATTTACGTTAAATTAAAATTTCTATTAATATACTCATGGATATCACCCGATGAAATTTTGAAAAAGCAGGTTAGTGATATCTAGTTGTAGATGAGTATCATAAAAAACACATGATTGAATATATATTATTGAATTGTATTAAATTAAGGGCGATAAGGATTAAGACAACAAAGCGACAAGAAATTATATAATAGCCTAACAACTTTGCTAATAAAGTTTATCATAAAACCATGGATATATGTGGGAGAGATATTGGGATATTTTTATTTGAATTATAATAAAATATTAATTAGATATAAATAGAAACAATTTAATTTTTTATAGACTAAATTTATTATTTTTAAAATAAATTACACTTTAAATTTTAAATTTTAATATAATTAATAGATCAATCTCACTATTTTTAAAATTTAATATTTATACTCTTATATTTTTATTGAACACTTATAATCTTATACTTTTATGTTTATATATTTTGTCAAAATCAGAGATTATACCATTCTAAAATCAGTTGAAAACGAGAAAAAATATTTTTAATTTTAAAAATACTATTTAAGAAAATCATACCCTCTCTCTTCTTCTCTATTTGCTTTCCGCCGCATTATCTTATTCCCCCATGAAAGATCAGATGAAATCGGTAGGTTAATAACAAGAATTTAATTAGTCAGACTCTTCTCTGCATTATAAACGGTGTAGATTAAACAATATTAGATTATTAAATTCAGTAAGAAGGTTAAGAAAAGGGCGATCTAGGATAAGCAGTATTCGATTCAAATTAAAAAAATTGATCGAATCAAATTAATTTGAAATTTTAGTTTAATTTTTTATTTATTTTGATTCGGTTCAGTTTTTAATTTTAAAAATTTTAGTTATTTCAGTTCGGTTTTGATAAAAAAATCAAAAAAACCGAACCAAACTGATTTAGTGATAATAATATGTTATTTTTAATAATATAAAAAAATTAAATCATCTTAAAATTAAAATATTTTAATTAAATTTTAAAATATTAAAAATAAAGTGTAAAAAATAAAAAATTTATTAAAAATTGAAATCGATCAAACCGAATTGAGTCGAACTGAATCAGACCGATTCGGTTTCTGACCAAAATCGATTTGATTCGATTTTTATAAATACTAAAATTTTGATTTTCAATTTATTCGATTCGATTCGATTCAATTTTAAACCAAACTGATTTTAAACCAAACCGACCAAATAGCCAATCAAGTGAAAAACTACAAGGACCTGCATAGGGGAATCATTCCCCAAAATTTTAACCCGATGATCTGCCATTTGTATCCATTAATCAATCCTTTTGTAGCCCCTTTCATAGAATTTGAATAAATAATCTTCAATTTTAATAAAATCTCCTAGGATGGGTCAGTGATATGAACTTGATAATACTGGAAATTTAGGAAGAGCAGGTTTCATATCTTTCTTGGATCCTCAAAAGCAGCCTTCTCTTCAAAACCAAGAACCCAACAAATACCAATTTGCAAAATCGCTGCAATGCCAACAAACAATAAGCCAACTTTTTGCCCTGCGTTCATTTCGTGATTTTTTTGCACTGCTTTTAAGATGTGGTGGAGGTCGTGACACGCGTGGAGGTGGTGATGATTTACGTGCTGGAGATGATGGGAATGGCGATCCAAGTGCAACAGGTGATGGGGACAGTAACGGAGGGGTTGAGGATGGTGGAGATGTTGACGGTGTCGGCGTCGGTGTTGTTGGAGGTGGTGATAATTTTTTTTAAAAAAAAAATTATAATTTAATTTTTGAATATTATGATAGTTAATAAATTAATTTATATATTTTTAAAAATTTATTTAAATATTTTTTTATCAATAAAATAGTTATTTTATTTATTTTTATAATTAAAAATATAATAAAAGTTCAAATTACCTTTCTTTTCTTCTTTTACTTTTTTATATTTTTTAATGAAAATAAAAAAAAAATTAATGAAAATAAAAAAAAATTATTAACAAAAAAATAAATATATTTTAATAAATTTATAAAAATATAAAAATTAATTTTGTTAATAATAACAATATTTATAAACTAAATAGTAAATTTTTTTTTATTAAGGATATTTTTAAAATTAAAAATATTTTTTTTAATTGATGTTGAGATGAAATGACCTTTAATTTTAAATGAATAAAAATATATAAATTTAAGTGTTTAATTTTAAAATTAGCGAGATTTATTTATTAATTATATTAATTAATTCAAATAATTAAATTATTAGTTATTTTAAAAATTAAATACAAATGTAAATAATTTAAGGAAATAAGAATAGGAAATTAAGAGAATAAAATTTGAAATCTTTTACATTTATTTAAATACACTTATCATCATATTAACTCTATGAATATATTATAAAAATCTACTATTTTTTTTATTTCACTTTTATATATAATATCGATAGTTTTACTTTTGTTTTGTTTCATATCGTTCTAAAATTATTATTTATTTTTTTAAAATTATAATAATATAGAAGTTAATTATTATAATTATATTATATTTTATTTTAAAAAATATTTTAAAATATCTTTTAATATTTAATAAAATTTAATATATTTAATATGAATATAATTATAAATTAATAAAAAATATATCTTTTAATATATATAAAAAATAAAGTGATGACAGAGTCTGCAATATTACATTATAAAAAATCAAAAATCAAAAATCAAAAATCAAAATTATCATATAAAATATCAATGACATTATCTATTCTCACATTTTTTTAATTGTTTATTTTTACACTGATATATTTATATATTAATTTTATTTGATAAATAAATGATAAATTTTATGAAATTTTGATAAAAAATAAAGGATTTTTTTTTTTTAAAAGAACTAATTTTGATTGGCCCTCAGCCATGGAAGTAGTCATCCAATGTCATTTGAATTAACTTGAATCCTCCCAAATCACATGCTACTAATTTAAAGGCTCGCTCAATAAATAATTACCATAAATAACTTGAAATGAGTGTGTTCAACATTTTCAATAATTTATTTATGGAAGACTTACTAAACATGTTTTTATGTATTTTTTTAAAAATAGGAAAGACTTACTAAATATTTTTTATGTACTTTTTTTAAAAATATGAATAAGGGATTGAGAGAGTATAATTTGAGAGTTTTGAGATTTATCTCACATTTATTTGGATGCACTTATTATCAGACTAAATTATTGAGTGCCATGTTTTATATATTATAATAGTAAAAATTTATATATTAATTATATTATAAAAAAAATTTTTTGAAAGCAAAGCTATTAATTGTATTAGTAAAATTCTATTAAATAAAAATGATATCATTTCAAAAGAGAGACGATTATACTTAATAGATTCTCTAGAGTATGAGCAGTTAGAGTAGTATTATAAATTTTATCAAATAAGAAGAATTGCCTATTATATGCTGTCAAATTAGTGTTTTCAAAATTGCTAGTTAATGTCAATTCTGTCATAAATTCCGGCGGAGCATAATTACCAAAATCACGCAATCACATACTTGTTGGTTTATGATTTCGACGAAAAGGTACTCTGAAAAAATCACCCCAACCAAACTTGATATCTTATTTCTTCAACCTCAATCCCACATGACCCAGTTTCCAACATAAATAGTAAAAAATAGTTAGTTTTTCGTATTGAAATTTTACAGTAAATACAGTACCATCTCCAATAAATTTCTTTCGCTGTTTCAAAGGTTGCCGAATGTCCAAACAAATTTTAACTCTCATAAGGTCCGGCGACATAGTTGAAACAGTTTTCATATCATACTCTTTATAGTGGCCAATAAAATTCCCGACCAATTTAGCCAACGTCTCATTATAATAACCAAAAGTGAGATTTTTAGTCAGAACCAAAAAATCAGAATGAGTTAGAGGGATATATAGATGATTTTCATTACCTTGTATCTCATTCCAAACAAGCAGGAATCGATTGTACAACCAAGAACCCCATTCTCTATATTTTCAAAATCAACATTATTAAAAAATTGAAGTAAATATCTTTTTGTCTCTAATTCCATAATAAATACCCGTCTAAAGGAGTATGCATATTCTAAAATTTAATTGGATTATATGTGAGAAACATTCCTACTATACAGAAATCATAAGTGACGATCAGAATATTTTTAAAATTCTTAATAGGGAAAAGAAAAAATTAGGTTTAAAAAAGAAGAAAATGCGAGAATATCGAGATATAAAGGGATCACATAGGAAACATGTGTCGAAAGTATAAAAAATTTATATTATATTATAAAAATTGAATAATATTTTAAAATATTTTAAAAATAAAATTATAAGATAAACATAGTATTAAAGTTTATGCAATTACGCTATATTGCTATGTTCATTTAAATGAGGAATTAAGTTTGCATTTCCTCTATAAATATTTTTAATTTATAATATAATATAAATATACTTTAATAATAATAGTATAAAAACAGTAAATATAATTTATTGTTTAAAACATAACAAATTTAATAATAAATATATTTATAATTATTTCATTAAATATTTAAACTTTATCATGCATGTATATTTTAATTAAATATATAACTACAATTTAAAATGTACATAAATTGAAATTTATTTATAAACAATAAATCAGCTAATTATTGCTTATTGTTGATACTAAAATTAAATTAAATTTTTTTAATTAAAATCAAATTAAATTAAAATAATAAAAAATTTTAAAATTAAATAAATAAAAAATTAAATTAAAATTTTAAATTAATTTAATTCAGTTAATTTTTTTAATTTCAATTAAATACTACTTAACCGTACAGAGTGAGGTGGAATTGACGTATGCGGTATTAGAACAAAGTAACTTTATCTATTCTTTTTTATCAAAATAAAAGAAAAATAGCAACACAAACAAACAACAAAATGCAATCACACACAGAACAAGATAGAAATTTCGACTCCCACCTCACACACTGCCCCACCCATTTGAAATTCGTGAATCACTTGCAGCTTATCACAAAATCTTCTCTCTCTCTCTCTTCTTGTTTTTTCAAATAAATCTTATTTAATATAATATTTCAATTAAAATTATTTAAACTCAAATTTATTTATAACATATAATTTATTTTTCACAAATAATAAAAAATAAATTACATATGTATGGTCCAAAACGCGACAGCTGCATAACCGTTTTTCTTTTCCAGTTGCCCTCCTTTTTTAAAAGGTATGGAAATTATGAATAATTACATCACATAATAATAATAATAATAATAATAAAAATCTTAATCTACAATTTAAATAATTTTGGTGGATTACCTAAAGATCTCTCTTCATTGTTTGATTGGTGGAGTAATGTTATGCATTTGAGTGGTGCCGTGTACGCAGTCGGAATTGCCACGGAGTTTAAGCCGAATTCAGTTTTTGATTGATTTTTAGAGGATCTGCTCTTCGTTTCAGCTTCGAGATTTCGGCAATTGAAGCCACTAGCAATCTAGGGCTGTTTTTGCTGACAATTCAATTGCAGGTTTTTTTTAATGAGTTTTTAATTTTAAACTTCAGCTACCGCTTCATTCAGTTGTGAAAATATTTTGGAACCCGTTAAAAGATTCTTGCAATTTTGAGTTTTCAATTTTTAATTTGTGTATTAGAACATGCATGACACTCCTGTGCTAATGGGAAATTTTAGGTTTTAATTTTAATTTGGGTACTAGTAGTTGATTAACTTACGAATAGCGCCAACTTCCTTTTTTTTTTTTGGTTACAAGACTTTGTCAGTTTGATTGAATTGCTCTTTTGATTTGTCCCCCCCCCCCAAAAAAAAAAAAATAAAAATAAAAAAATAAAAAATCTGTTGTAGATGGGATTTTTTTTGGTTGTGTACTACATTCGTTTGATTTGGCTATTGGGTTTGATTTACACCGGGAAACTTTGGTTGCGTATTATATGTTCTGAGAGCAATTCAGCTGAATTTGTTTTGTGATGCAGTTGTGAGGCTATCGCAAATGAGCATTACATAATGAGGTGGGAGTTCCGCTGGGATTGTTGTCAATGGGCAACTCTGACAATAAAAGATCTGATTTTGTTGATATAGTTAAGTCCTGGATTCCTAGGAGGAGTGAACCAGCGAATGTGTCAAGGGACTTTTGGATGCCCGACCAGAGCTGTAGGGTATGTTATGAGTGTGACTCCCAGTTCACCATATTTAACCGTAGGCATCACTGTAGACTTTGCGGTCGAGTTTTTTGTGCCAAGTGTACTGCAAGCTCAATTCCTGCCCCATCCGAGGACCCAAGGACAGGCAGTGAAGATTGGGAGAGGATCAGGGTATGTAATTATTGCTTCAAGCAATGGCAACAAGGGACAACAGCCGTTGATAATGGGACCAATGTGGGTAGCCCTGGGCTCAGTCCATCACCATCTGCAACAAGCTTGGTCAGCAGCAAGTCCTGCTGCACATGTAACAGCAGCAGCACTGTTGGTTCAACTCCTTGCTCGAGTGGGGCTTACCAGAGTGTGCCATATAGCTCTGGTCTTAGTCCTCAACAATCTGCTCCAATGGATCGAACTGTGGTTGAACAAGAAAATTTAACGTGTGGAAGGAGCTCAGATGCTCCTGCAGCTGCTTTCTGTTCATCTGCAAACCAGTTTGGCTATTGCATGAGTAGGTAATTGGTCCTCTTCTTTGTCTGTGTATTTTACATCTTTGCTTTCTGAATATTGCATGGCAGTGAGACATTTATGTTTGAATGCCTTATTTAGAGCAAGTATGAACTTAGGAGGGAACTGACAGGACAAAAGATTGGGATGGAGAATCTATCCTGGTGCCTGATACCTCCTGTTTAAGATAGTACTTAGCTTCTTTACTTAATAATCTAATAATTGAGTGCTGTTGATGCATTTAAATATCGGAAGATTTGTTTTGATATATATCATGCTTCAATGCTCTTCAATTATTAATCCATGATTTATTTCATTCTCATCTTTCTGTATCAGGAGTGATGATGAGGATGATGAATATGGTGTTTATCATTCAGGTTCAGGAACGAGGCATTTCTCTCATGCTGATGGTTATTATGGGCCGGGCACTGTTGATGATATTGACCACATGTATGAACCATGTGGAATAATGCATGAAGATCAAATCGATAGAAGCATAAGTTGTCCACCATTATCTGAGAATTTTGATACTCAGGTCGTGGACAAAATTAAGAATGACGGGGAAGAAGCTTATAGACATGATTGCAATGAGTGTGAATCTCCTTCTTATGGTGTGAATGGTGCTGATGCTGAACCTGTTGATTTTGAGAACAATGGGCTACTCTGGCTCCCTCCAGAACCAGAAGATGAAGAGGATGAGAGAGAAGCTGTTTTATTTGATGAGGATGACGGTGATGAAGCTACAACTGGCGAGTGGGGTTATTTACGCCCTTCAAACAGCTTTGGTAGTGGCGAATACCGCAGTAAGGATAAATCAAGTGAAGAGCACAGGAAGGCAATGAAGAATGTGGTGGAGGGGCACTTTAGAGCTTTAGTTGCACAGCTTTTGCAAGTTGAAAATCTATCTGTGGGTGATGAAGATGACAATGAAAGTTGGTTGGAAATAATTACATCTTTATCCTGGGAAGCTGCTACCCTTCTTAAGCCAGATACAAGCATGAGTGGAGGAATGGATCCTGGTGGATATGTAAAGGTTAAATGCATAGCCAGTGGGCGTCGTAGTGAGAGGTAATGGTTGAAAATGTAAAAAAATTTGTATAATTTTGATTTACTGATAATGTAATTCTGCAATAATATTTATTGCTTTTTGGTAATCTCCGGTGCTATTCCATTTGTATGTCAGTGATTGTAATTTTCAACAATTAAACGGAGCTTCATATTATCTATTCTGGATAATGAAGTTTTTTTTTTTTAATTTTAATGTTTGAAATTGATTGTACTGAAAAAATGCTTGAAATGGTCTGTTGCACTATACTGTCTTTTCAAATATTCAGTTACATTTTTGTATTTATATAATGTCATGGGAGAATATTCAGTTTTGGTTGGCAGATTTTATGCGTATCTGATTAGTTTACCTGTTGTATATGAGTATTTATTTTTTATTTATTATCCTTTTCAATTTGATTGTGATTGTATATGAGTATATATTGAGCAACATTTTGAAATTGTGTTGCTGGCTTTACTGGTTCAATATCTGATTAGTTTACCTGTTTTACTGCTATCTGCAGTATCCATAACACTGACGAGATTTTGATTTTGAATTTTTTGCTAGTATGGTGGTTAAAGGAGTTGTCTGTAAGAAAAATGTGGCTCATCGTCGAATGATGTCAAAAATAGATAAACCCCGCTTTCTAATCCTTGGGGGAGCTTTGGAGTATCAGCGTGTATCTAACCATTTGTCAAGTGTTGATACTTTGTTACAGCAGGTTATAATTGTTCTAACTTCAGCTAGCTTGTTTTGAAACCTTAAGTTTTGTGGATTTTCTTTGAGGGATCGAGCCTATGAAACATTTCTTTTTCATTGCTTCGTTTTTGCTTTAAATAGTGCGCCTGCTACCTGTTTTTATGTCATTATGCTCTTTTCAGGAAATGGACCATTTGAAGATGGCAGTTGCAAAGATTGATGCTCATCACCCTAGCGTTCTTTTGGTAGAGAAGTCGGTTTCCCGATATGCTCAAGACTACCTTCTGGCAAAAGACATTTCCCTTGTTTTGAATATTAAGAGGCCACTTTTAGAGCGGATAGCCCGATGCACTGGTGCACATATAGTCCCTTCAATTGATCATCTCAATTCACAGAAACTTGGTTACTGTGACCTGTTCCATGTGGAGAAATTTCTCGAGGAGCATGGCAGCGCAGGGCAAGGTGGGAAGAAGTTGACTAAGACGCTGATGTTCTTTGAGGGTTGTCCAAAGCCTCTGGGTTTCACTGTAAGTTTTTGCAGTCTCTAGATAATTGCACACACAAAGTGGAGTTGTATAATTTACAATAGCAGAGTTTACAATGCTGCTATGTGGAAAACTGGCATACTCTGATCAAAGTCAGTGCCTCAATGGTATCATTTTGAGTAGTTGACTACTTGTTCATTTTGGTGAGACATTTCCTTGAATTTTTGTTACTGAGAAACACAATGGAGCATGGTCTAGGAAGCAATTGGAAACCTGATTTGTAACGTACATCAATTAGGTTGATTAATTAGTGTGGGATTGCTCTGTGCTTAATGCTGGGGCCTGTGGATATGTTCCAGTTGCATTATTATGTTGCTGATGTAATTTGGCAAGACATGTAGATTGTAGAGTACCTTAGCTACCTATTTAGACTTGCTTAGGGGCTGTAATTGCAGGATAAATATTGTAATTTGTAAAAATAATTAAGATAGATTTTTTTCCCCTTCATCAGATTTTGCTCAAGGGTGCCCATGGAGATGATTTGAAGAAGGTGAAACATGTGGTCCAGTATGGGGTTTTTGCAGCTTATCACTTGGCACTAGAGACTTCTTTTCTGGCTGATGAGGGTGCTTCACTTCCAGAGCTCCCTTTGAAGTCTCCATTAACTGTTGCATTACCTGATAAACCGTTAAGCATCGACAGGTCCATTTCTACTATACCTGGTTTTACTGTCCCAGGAACTGGAAAGCTGTCAAGTTGTCAACCTCCAAGCGAAGTACAGAAATCAAACAATGATGTCATCTCAGATGTGCCCTCACCTACCAATTTTGAGCTTGTTTGCAAGTCAGGATATGCTGATTCTACTTCTCCATCAAATAGTTCTCAAATTGAGTACAGGAACCTTGGCTCAAACTCAACTGAACATGCTGGTTCCTGGACTTCTTTGTCTCCTCTTGGGCAGAACACCTCAGGTCCTTGCCATAACAAGCTATTCTCTGATCATGTCCCTGGGAAGGATTATATGACAGAAGCTGAAGAATTGTTTCAGGGCAAAAAAGCCAACTCTGATAGTCCTTCATATTATACATCTTTGGAACAAGGTACTGGTAGTGGCCATGCTGATGAAAATGTCTTAGCAGTAAAGCAAGATGGTAACAATCATGAAGAGATTGGATCCTCAAAGGAGGATTTTCCTCCATCACCTTCAGACCATCAGAGCATTTTGGTGTCGTTATCAACAAGGTGTATATGGAAAGGAACTGTGTGTGAACGGGCACATCTTTTTCGAATCAAATACTATGGGAGTTTTGATAAACCTTTGGGGCGTTTTTTACGCGATCATCTTTTTGATCAGGTACTTAATGTGTATAATTAACTAGAAGAACTTTTCTTTTGCAATTGCTACAATATGTTGATGTTTGGTAAGCTTACCTTTTCACTAGAATTACCGCTGTCGTTCATGTGAGATGCCATCAGAAGCTCATGTTTATTGTTATACTCACCGGCAAGGCAGCCTTACCATATCTGTTAAGAGACTACCAGAGTTTCTTTTACCAGGGGAGCGTGAAGGCAAAATTTGGATGTGGCACAGGTGTCTACGATGTCCACGTAGCAATGGCTTTCCTCCAGCCACCCGAAGGATAGTGATGTCTGATGCTGCCTGGGGTTTGTCCTTTGGGAAATTTTTGGAGCTTAGCTTTTCAAATCATGCAGCTGCAAGTAGGGTTGCTAGCTGTGGTCATTCGCTTCACAGAGACTGTCTTAGGTTTTATGGGTATGCTTTTTTTTTTTTTTTGTTTATGTGCCATTTATGAAATGTACAGATTGAAAGAGGAGCTGTTTTCTTGTATTTCTGCAATTTTCCAGGCTCATGTGAAAATAATGCCTGCAATTTTCTTGCAATTTTGTTTTGACGTGAGCAGATTTGGGAGAATGGTTGCTTGCTTTCGCTATGCTTCAATTGATGTTCATTCAGTTCATCTTCCACCATCAAAACTTGAATTTAACTATGATAATCAAGAGTGGATTCAAAAAGAAGCAAATGAGGTGCAGCAATTGTTAACCCTTGTTCTTTTTTTGGCAAAAAGCTTTGTGCACACTAATACTTAAAAGATTGGTCTTGTCTAACAGGTGCGTCAAAGGGCTGAACTTCTGTTTACAGAAGTGCAAAATGCTCTTCATCGGATTTCAGAGAAAATATTAGGTGAAGGATCACAGAATGGTGACATAAAATCATCTGAATTATCAAGATTTCATGTAGCAGAACTTAAAAGTATACTGCAGAAGGAGAAAGCAGAATTTGAGGTACACATTTGGCAATCCTTCTATTCCTTTTCACTTCTCCCCCACCAAAATCCACAAAGAAATAACCAAATCTATAGAAGGGAAATACTTGCATATTCAAATACATGATATATGAACCATGTGCAAACCAGGCTATTCATGAAGTGATTAAATTTGCAAAAAGAGATAGGCTCCAAATACTTTTGCCAGGTTCAACAATTCATTAATGGGAGATTCAGGGATGATTATCTGATCTTATTTTCATTTTGCTATTAACACAGTATTCTAATTCATTTGGATGTCGTATAATATGTTTTACATAATCATACTTGTATCGTGGAGACTTGTTAATTTTGCTTGCAGTCTTGGTTTATCATATTAAGCAACCATATACTGTCTCAGTTGTGATTAATCAATGTAGAAAAAGGAAGCTTACATGTTCCTTGTGGCCAAAACGAGGCAATATATATTTCTCCAGTTTTCTCAAATTTCACTTTGTTTTAAGGAAAATTTATTCTTTAACTTATCTGGTTATTGATTCAAACTATTGGAATTCTTAGGAGTCCTTATTGAATACACTATCTAAGGAAGTGAAAGTTGGCCATCCATTGATTGATCTTCTTGAGGTTAATAAGTTAAGGAGGCAGATACTCTTCCATTCATATGTTTGGGACCAACGCCTGATTTATGCAGTTAGTTTAAGCAACACCAATCATCAAGAAAGTATGAGGAACTTTATTCCAAAACTCGGGGGAAAACGGATCAACTCTGTTGAGAGCCTTGTTGAGATGGATACCTCTCCTAAGCCTGGAAAAGGTTTTAGCAATTGTGATTCTGTTATTGTGCATACAAAGCCTGAGCTAAATCTTAATCAAGGAGGAAATGATGGCTCTTCTCGCCAGTCAGTCAGAGTACATGAAGGGGGCAACATACGTCTGGACCTGAAGCTGAAGGATTCTGAACATTGTCTTTCTTCTTGTGAAAATAGCAATGAGAAAATTGACCCTTCAGAATCTGGAAATGTTATGCGAAGAGTTCATTCAGAGGGTGAGTTTCCAATTGTGGATAATTTATCCGACACACTTGATGCGGCATGGACCGGCAAAAATCACTTGGAAAGTATGATACTTAAGGAAAATGGTGTCTCTCTTCCTGATTCAAGTCCAGTACATTCAGTTGTTCCAAATGTAGAATTGGAACGTTGTATTGTTGACAAAGGTGGGATTGATGTTGTTCATTCTCTTGATTCTGCATTAGGTGCAAAGGTGCCTCAAAATGTTGAAAACTCAAGTGGGTTGGGAACGCCTTTTCCTAATTTATACAGTTCATTCAAAAGAACTTCTTCATTAAATGCTCAAAAGCTTGGTATTAATGAGTACAATCCTGTTTATGTCTCACTTTTTAGAGATTTGGAACGGCCAAACAATGCTAGGTTGCTTCTGCCTGTTGGCGTTAATGACACTATTATTCCTGTATTTGATGATGAACCCACTAGCATTATAGCATATGCACTTGTCTCATCTGATTATCATCTCCAGATGTCTGAGCTTGAAAAACCAAAAGATGCTGGGGAGACTACAATTTCACTGCCACTCTTTGATTCAGTAAATCTACTCTCGTTCAACTCTTTTGATGAATCGGCTTCTGATATTTACAGAAGTGTTGGGTCTATTGAAGAAAACATCCTGTCCATACCTGGATCCCGAGGCACTCAAATTTTGGATCCTCTCTCATACACCAAGGATTTGCATGCCAGAGTTTCTTTTACAGATGATAGTGTTCAAGGAAAAGTGAAATATATGGTGACTTGTTACTGTGCAAAGCGGTTTGAGGCCTTAAGGAGGATTTGTTGCCCTTCTGAGTTAGATTTCATACGATCTCTTAGTCGCTGTAAGAAGTGGGGAGCCCAGGGTGGCAAGAGCAATGTTTTCTTTGCTAAAACTTTGGATGATCGCTTTATCATCAAACAGGTTACAAAAACAGAGCTGGAGTCATTCATCAAATTTGGACCAGCATATTTTAAGTACTTATCTGACTCGATCGGTAATGGAAGCCCAACTTGCCTGGCAAAGATACTTGGTATTTATCAGGTATTTGTTGTTTCTTTCACTTTGCACAACCAAACATGGGAACCTAGATCAGTTTAGCTAATTTTTCCCATCTCAATGTTGTTATGAACACCTTTCATTTGGAGACTGGTCTTTTTATGTTTCCAATAGGAGCTTTTAGTTATGCTTGTCACTTTGTTCAGAGTCACATATCTTCTATTTGTGTTAAAGTTAGAATAATAAAAAAAGAAAAATAAAGAAAATAATCTGAGACGATTTATGTGGTTTAGTAACGAGAGCCTACATCCAAGAACATGAAATCTCAAAGGCTGTATCTCATAATACACTAGCTTCCCCGGAAGATCCAAGACATATATTGCACAATACTATAAGTTAAGAGATTCTTGGATTAAATAGGAATATAAAAACATAAATTACTCTTATCCATTTAGGAATACAAATCGTACACTAAATAAGAATAACCTCATGAAACTCTCCCTTAAGTTGGAGCATCAATTTCAATTCTCCCTTTGATGAGATTCTATATAGAAGCCAAAAACTCCCTTACAACCCGATACAAGAACTTGATAAGCAAACACAAACAGTAGCACTAAAGCACAAGGCTGCAACACTCCTAGCTCTAAAGTACCAACAATAATGTACAGTAGCCTCAAAGTAATAGTGCTATCAGGTTCAGCAACGCCTACACAAAAACACCATTACCCACAAACCAGCTCAAACCTTTCCAAAGGTGATGCTGGCTAAGAAACACCAACACAAAAAAACTCGCTGTGTTGCACTTCCCTCTCCAAAGAAGATGCTGGCAAGGAAAAAAAGAAACAGTAACCCAAACAGCTCATGGTGGCTCAAAATAAATTTTTGTGAACATTATTGATGACTAGTATCTATAAACACTACTGATAAATAATACTTGTGGACGGTGCCGTTAAAACAATACTGAAACCCAAAGAATCAATTACGGTTGCACCATGTTAATGTTACAATAACAAAGAAAATATTTTGAAAAGATGTACATGGCTTGGCTGCAAGAGCCTATGTCCACGGAGGCAAAGCCTTAAAGCTAAAGGATTATATCTTTATTTTATTGTATTCTATATCATAATACATAAGCTTCTCAATTTATATAAAAGACCCAACACAGAGTATGATGCCATAAATTAAGGGATTTTTCAAGTAAATAGGAATATTTAAACTCAAATTATTCTACCTATTTAGGAATACAGATCTTACACTAAACAAGAATAACTTTTCCGTAATATGCCTTAAGTTGGAGAATAGATCCTTTCCCAATTCCAACAGTATGGATGAGGTTCTTGTCCATTTGGGAAAAAAAAAAGAGTGTATGTAACTGAGGTGAATTTTTTTTATTATTTCTAAATTTCTTTTAGATTATAATGTAATTTTCACTTAATAATCTGGCCCTTTTCTTATTACTAATGAATAATTTTTTTTTTAATTTTTATTTTATTCTTTTATGTATTGTCTTGAAGGTTTCATCAAAACACCTAAAAGGAGGGAAAGAAACCAAAATGGACCTTCTGGTAATGGAGAATCTCCTATTTAAGCGAAATATTGTACGGCTTTATGACCTTAAAGGATCTTCCCGATCGCGATATAATTCAGATACAAGTGGGAGCAACAAAGTTTTGCTGGACCAGAATTTGATCGAATCAATGCCAACTTCTCCAATTTTTGTAGGAAATAAAGCAAAGCGTTTGCTAGAGAGGGCTGTTTGGAACGATACTTCATTTCTTGCAGTAAGTTGTAATTGCATTTAACTGCTCCTTTGCCTCTCCTACACTCAAGTAATGATGTCACCTCAGTGGTTTTCTCTTTATATGTTATTTCTTTTCCCTACTTGTCCCTGTTAGGAGACTGAAATCTGAAAGTGCACCAGGTAATTCCAATTCTGGGAAGGGGGAACTGGTATTTTACTCGTTAACCCTGTCTGTTGTGAGATTTCAGTGTTCCTTTAATTTCAATTTGAAGAGAATTCTGTGAAAAAAATTAATGGACTGGCTTGCGATTTCTTATGATCTTTTAAGGCTAGTTAGTGATTGCTACACCTGAATCTCATGTGGTAGTGTTCACCATTTAGTAAAGTTTTATCTAGCATTTATGTACTCTTTTAATTTGTAGTTATGTGTTGCCACAGTCTATTGATGTAATGGATTACTCGCTATTGGTTGGCGTGGACACTGAAAGGCACGAGTTGGTAATCGGGATCATTGATTTTATGAGACAATATACGTGGGACAAGCATCTCGAGACCTGGGTGAAGGCGTCAGGCATCCTTGGCGGGTCTAAGAACACGACTCCGACTGTGATCTCACCCCAGCAGTATAAGAAACGATTCAGAAAAGCAATGACAGCGTATTTTCTTATGGTGCCGGACCAGTGGTCTCCCTCTACAATAGTCCCCAGTGAGTCTCATTCAGACCTTTGTGAGGAACGCTTGCAAGGTCAACGTGGTGCATCTGTTGAGTCATAGTGGTGCCCCTTTTGCTTGTACATGCCAGGATGTAAGATGCTTTTTAATTTCCCCCCTTCTTTCGCTTAGTTGCACCTATATTTTTTTTTCTTTCTTTTCTATTGTAATTTTTGGTGGTTTACCACGTTATGTCATCTTCATATAGCACAAGTTATTTTCATAGAACCTTTTCCTTAGAAATTTTTCATCAAGGAAATGTGCAAAAGTGACTTATTTTTGGGCAATGCATTATGGTGGCTCGGCCAATCTGTAGAAGTATCTAATGCCTGTCATAATTGTGGTAGTTGAATACTCTTATTATGTAAAAGATGAACCATTGAGGTATTCAACAATCAATTACAATAAACTCCAGTAGTTCATATCCAGTTCATCTCTAAACATTTTGTCCAATAAAATTGGAGAGAATAAATAAACAGCTGTATCCTTTAGCATTGAACTTGCAGTAGCATGGCTGGCTCATTTGGCACTCTACTTGATTCTCAGTTGCTGCCTGCCAAGAAATATCTGGCTTGAAATGAATTATACTTGCAGAAAATATTACTTTATTGATGTTACACTCTTAACAGATGCAACGTGCAACAAGCTTTCAGATCAAGAAAACAGCTGCAGTTGCAACAGGAATTGAATATGCAACAACAATCTAAAGGCGCATACCGTTAACAAACAGAAACTAAGTTCCCACCCATGACCATGTAACAAGCTACACCAAGTACATCAATGCCACATCACATCCAGCATTAAGCTTAATCGAGAACTGCTGATGATTGATCATTTGCCTTTAGTCATTAAGAATGGGAACACAAAAGAGTTATAATAAAGGACGTACAAATAATGAATATAATTTGCTTTTCTTATTCTACTGATTGGTTCATTATATTCCTTCAATATGATGTAAAAGTTTAAAGTATACATTCCATCTCATCTTTAAATTTCAACACTGCAGTTGTTTTTAATAAATCCCAGTAACCTTGAAGATTCCAATTCCTACTGACAAACCAAAACTGCTCTACACGTGATCAAGATCCTTTTTTTAGAAAAAAATGAATAGGCATCCTATAGGAGATTATCAAGTTGTGCTTGCAGCTCTTGTATGGAAACCATATTAATGATGCTTTGCTCTTCAGGAGAGTACTCGGCTTTTACAAGGGATTGTACTTGAATGTGTGCTTCCACAATATTTGTCCTGCATATGATACAAGAAAACAAAAGGAAAAAGAAGAAAAAAAATCATGCGAAGTTTATGACGAACATAGAAGTACTTGAGCTGTAGAAACTCGGAGCTTTAACTTACTTTATCGGTTTAAAAAGTATTGTTCTTGTTGATGAGTTCTGCAGATAAAGTTTCATCTTTGCCACCACCATGGGCAATTCTTGCTGAATAGCTGCATGTACCTGTTCCACAAATGTCGCACATGATATCAACCAAGTTCACAAATATTATGAACAAGTAAATAGAGCTGTTTATGCATGTTATGGGATTGTGCTCTAAATGAGCAGCACGGTTGTTTAAGACTCTATTAGTAAAATCCTTGGAAAAAAAATATCCCACTCGTAGGGTTTATAGATGATGTCTATCTCGTTTTTCAAGGCCAGACTAGGCAGCACTCCGAACCTATAATGACTCCAGCGATAAGTTGGGCCCAGAGCCTCAGACCATTGGTACACTAGGCGTTTTAGTGGAATAATTGCTTCTTCCACAAGGTGCTTGAAGGCCAATTCTTGTCAATGAAGCTATTTTTGGGGAGTTCAGGTATCAGAGATATATCTTTGTTTTGACTTTCATCTCCTTTATTGTACATGGTATGTTTATTTGTTGCTGTAATAACGGAGAATAAAAACAAGTACATTCACTTGAAGAATATCCATGCAGACAGTTGATATGTGAAACTAACATGACAACATAAAAAAATTAGGTTATGTGAGATACCTTCTGAACAAGTTCAGCCACCTTATCTGGAGTAGCAAAAGCTTGATCCTTGAGTGGTTTGGCCATAATTGAGTCAAGTTTCTGATTCTGACTGCCAGAAGATAATGCAACTTTTACAGCAGTAACCTGAAAATACGAATTAAAATAACCATGCTCGTAAATGTTCATTCAATAAGCTACAACAAAATTAGGAGAAACCATAAAAGAATAATGATTAGTTTTCTCATTGTTCGGACAGTAAAGACCTCTCCCAACCTCCTCCCTCCCCATCCCTACCACTTCCCTTCGGTTTAGGGGCAAAAAAAGGAAAAAATTTTAAAAGGTACTACTACCGTTTCATAATTTTTATCTACTTTACTTTTTTACATACATATTAAGAAATATAATTTTTTTATTAACTTTTCTATTATATCCATTTTAAAAATATTAAATTTTATTAAATATTAAGAGATACTTTGAGAGATTTACTAAAAATAAGATAAAATTAAATAGGGTTATAATAGTCTATTTATATCTTATTATAGTGAAAAAAAGGAACGTGGACAATAATTATGGAATGGAGAGAGGAAGTACTTGTTTAGAGGGGATCATGCCCTAAAACTTTATTGATGGGTACATCTATATATCTGAGAAAAAGGTTCATTTATTCACTCAAACTATTAACTAACTGTCATACTTATAAAATTTGATGCCCTTTTATGCATACAGACCCAACAATAATTAGCTTTTTGGTATTAATTATGAGAACAGCAAACCTTAGTGACAAATGAAAGCATTGGATCTACAACCAGCTTAGTCACCAACATGATGAACTCCTCGCAAGTTGCTTTTAGGCTTTTCTCCAGTTCCTTCAAATAAAAAGACCCCCATTTTAAAGCAGTAATGTGGGCTGAATCAAAACTAACTAGAATGTTCAACTTGATATCCAAATATCACCATACAAAGCCATAATTACTGATTAATTAAAAAAGGATATTGTTCTGGAAATTTTTGTCCTGTTTCAGCAATTGCCACAATGTATTTGAGATTTTTAGAAGAATATTTTAGTTAACAACCATTGGTTCAACTAGCTGAGGTGGAGCCCAAGCTCACTACTTGAGCTGGGCTCAAAATTTTGATGAGGGTAGAGCATTTGGCTTCTCTATAAAAGAATCCAATCCTAGTATAAGCCAATAAGTGGACCCTAGTGGAACTTTAATGGGATCAAAATTATGTCAAAGCTTCCTGTGGATCATAATGGGCTCTAGATTGCCATTTTTTTATTATTTAAAAAATTTTCTACCGACTTGCAAGCTTGAATTTGGATCATTTATATTATAAGATGATCAGAGCTTGAACTAGGCTCATTTATGTTACAAATGAGTCGAGCTCAAGTTTGACTAGTTTATGTTATAAACGAGCTTAAGTGAGTGGAGATCAAGTTTAAATATTTCAAATGATCTGAGCTCAAGCTTAAAAATGAAGCATCAAGACAAACCTGAGCTATTCATGGCTAGCTCTGCTCATTTACACCTGTACTTATAAGTCAGGAATGGATGCTCAAACGTCGTAGAATATAGTAAATCAATGATTGGTTAAAAGGGAGCCAGTATGGAAGCAAAATCAATGTCTTTCCAGTTTTCACCAGTCCATTTTTCCTAATCATGAAGAAGTGTGCGTGTGTGCCTATATATACATGATCCTAATCATGAAGAAGTGTGCGTGTGTGCCTATGTATACATGTGTATATAAACCTTCATAGTATATACACATGCATATAGAACCCAAATATTAACCAAGTAATATTCTTCTATGTTTCAAAACGGTTTATGTTTCTCGAACTTTTTGTAGACACTGGTATCTATAGCGTTCTATACACAAAAAACATTAGTTTCAAATGAGTGATTGCACTCTTGGTTCTTCATGTTGTATCATAGGTCATGCGTGCGTGACATAGGCAGAATAAGTCAATACAGTTTTAACATCATTAGACCTTACTGAAAAGTATCCCAAACCAAGCAAAATGGAAGAAAAGGATTCATACAACAGACTCAATCACATGGATTGAGGTCAAGTTGAGTTGAAGAGTTAAATGCCTTCTACTCTTCAATTACTGTCAACAATATGAATCTCATCACCATAACTAGTGTTTTTAACCTGTATACATGCTAACAACCAACCATATAATAAATGTAAGTATAACTATTTTGATAGAAAAACAGAATAAACAAGTCAAGATTATTGATCAAATTTTGATAGGAAAACACAATAAACAAGGTAAGACTATCTATCAAAAGACAGACCTTCTTGGCATCTACTTGACTTTCAAGAACTCGAGGAGATAAAGTCCTTGCTAGCGAAGTTGATCTCGACCAGTCAAACAGAGAAGCCTGACCTCTAAGTATTCGTCTTAAGTGCTCCTGAATATGTCAGTCCATGCAAATAAGACTCTACTTGTCTATCAAATAAATGTGAATGGTATTATATATTAAAAAGGATATTTCAATATCCAGAGCTTTAGTTTCAGAAAAACTGACCAACAGATGAGAGAAATCAAGTTCCTTGTACGTGACTGAAAATTCTATATCAAATGGAGCAATCTGGAAGCTCATAACTTGGATGTTATAAATAGTCACATTCATTACTCAAAACCAAGTAACAAAAGAGGAACAAAGTGATAACCTGCTCCCTTAAGATTAGAAGATGTTTGATAAGGAAGAGCTGCCCATCCATTGCCGTTGTCCTCTTTGCAATGAGTTTGCTTGCTTTCTAAAGCAAAAATTTGTAGAACAACAATGTAGGAGAATGCTATTAAATTTGTAAAAATCCAATTAGCACCTTTCTAAACAAAGACAATTATATTACTCACTTGGGTAGAAAGGGAGCAAACTTCTACTGCTTCCTGATAGAATAGCAACATAGGGAAACAATCAGTCAATTAGTTGACACAAGCAAAGAAGAGCAAATCATTGGTAAAAGTTTACAAGGCAAAAATGAGAGAGAGTGATTATCCAAGGATGCAAAACACCTGTGCTAAACCAGTGAAAACAGATGCTTCCAGACAACGGTACAACTTTGAGAGGCATGATAGAGTTTTCTCCAGGGGTGGGTACCAGGTTCTAAATACATCCGTAGTTTCTTCAACCTGCAGAATGAGAGAAATTGAGAGAAATAATAATGGAGGAGAAAAAACAAGTCACACTTATAATGCAAATAAAAAAATGATCAACTGCCACGTGCTGAGAATAACCATTAAATACAGGTAAGGGAGCTTCAAATTAGTTTCATTGATACTGCAAATTATGCCCAAATAAAAATGTTTATGACTAGACATGCCTACCGGTCTCAATCAAATTAACATGCCAACCAAAATTACTGTGCTCAACCACCATAACATGTGTCAAATACTTGAAACATTTTACTGCAGGGTTGCATGAATATAATGCTTTCAGATAGGTGTCAATCTTGGGTGCATCACATTTCAAGCATGTTTCAGTTTATCTGAAAGTATTAAATATTAAAATGACCAAAAATCGATGGTTGCAATGTTCATCCAGGTTCTGATGTCCCATATTTGGGGATTAAAAGAAACCATGACCTATTGAAATGTCCACAGTGGGATGAGTACATGAAACCAGGAAGCAACTAGATCACAGATCCCAGTAAAAGCCCACAGCCAGAGTAGAGAGATAATTCTGAACATGCTTTATCGACATTTTAGCATGCTCATCACACATAG
The DNA here is from genome assembly GCF_001659605.2 of Manihot esculenta. NCBI lineage: Eukaryota > Viridiplantae > Streptophyta > Magnoliopsida > Malpighiales > Euphorbiaceae > Manihot > Manihot esculenta. The sequence continues at coordinate 29,623,363 of NC_035176.2, read as the reverse complement.
ATAAACTGAATTATAGGACACACTAGCAGTGAGTTGTGCTTTACAGAAGTAGTTTCTGGTGTTATCTCAACAGATCGCTCAAGCTTTGCAGGGTAATCCAGGTCTTCATCAGAAGGTATGTAATTAGCTATCTGCAAAAGAAACAACAAAAATTTCAAAAAGAAGAAGAAGAAGAAGAAGAAGAAGAAGAAGAAGAAACAAAGATCAATTTGGAGAAACATCTTAAAAATATCCCTTCCTAATGCAATTATTTGGTCAATTAAGATTATTGAATTCCACCTCAACTTATGGCAGCTCATCACATGTATAACTTTGGTACTAAACATAGAGTTACTTCACAGAAAATGCAATTTTCCTGTCCTAGGGTGTATAACTTTTCAATTCTACACAACTATATGAAAAAAAAAAAGATTTTTAACTCTTATCATTCACGTGTTATCAGTATTCTAGAATCAAGTCAAGGGTACATATTGCCAAGAGTAAAGTTTAATCTCACCCCACTGTGACAAATCCAATTCCCCACAAAACTGTATAATCACATGACATCCATTTCCAAATTCCAAAGAGCAAGGTAAGTATAATTACAATTTATTTGTGAAATTTGACAGATTCTAGCCATGGTCAAATAATGAGTGAATTATCTTTTGCTTAGATGAAGAAATAACTTTTCAATTGCAATCATGTGAAATTACTTCCAAAAAGAAAGAGGAAGATTCCGTACTGAGCAAGCATACACAGTATCAAAGAATCAACAATATCCACTTTCAAGGCAAAATGCACACCTCATCACGAATATGCGTTCGAGCTCGGAAGGTCAGCCGTTCATGAATATCTGCCAAAATTCTTTCCAATGTAGGATGTAGCCCCGCCAATGGTTCACTCCGTCTGCTAAGCTGTTCTCCCAAGACTTCAACTTTAAGTATATCAACAAGCTCACAAAGAAGATCAATGTTGGTTTCATGAATAAGTTTCGGCCGCAGTGTATCATACAAGAAAGTAGACCTGCAATATAAGTGCAAATTCAAGTTAAGGGTATAACAAGGAATTTTACATTAAATTTGGACAGTAAAGGAAGCATGAAGTTAGGAAAGAGCAAACCAAAAGCAAAAAATGAGCACATAAACAAGAAAAACAAGTCCCACTATATGAGGCTAGAAGAAACTTACAAAGGATCAAGCAATGGAGCCAAACCAGAAATATCCACTGAAGAAGATGGGAAAAAGTGATCAAAGAGTTGGTGCTCAAGTTGGCAAACCTGAAATTTACAGTTTCCATCAAGAAATCTGTGAGTTCACACCCCTCCATATTTACCAATAAAATAATTACCTCAGTAGTTCAGTGATGGTAAAACTACCTGCATTAGATATGCACATCCAGATCTGGTTAATGATGGCAAGGCCTCTTTCTTGGCAAATTCAGATACTCGTTGAAGTACTATGCCTTTTACCTGGGAAACAAAAACAAATGGGAAGCATTATTCAGCTAGTGGACCCAGAGGCCAGAATAATACTAGAACCACATAGAAAACAACAAACTTACCAAAGAAAGCCGCTGTTCGCAATACAATTTGTGGCATTCTGCAAGGACTTGAGCATATTCTTTTCTAGATGATCTGTTCTCAATTTCCTCCAGAATGGGCTTGAGCTGCAATAATTATTTGTTAGCTTTCTTAACAGAATTCCCTCTTAGTGAAAAATTTAAATTCCTATTTCCCATAGTTCTAATATATAACTTCCATTAAACTTCAGAACCTTAGGGGAAAAAAGATATTACCTCATTTGCAGCTGCCTTGAATCGGACATAGATAACAGATGCCTCTACGGCCTCAGAAACAGATGTCTTGTTGCCACCAGAACTTCGGATTGCTGCTTGGACCTGAAGAAAGAACAAATAAACCACCATGTGACAGAGCAGAAGTACACACTGGTTAAAACTTTTAAGTCCATTAGGATAATTTACCTGAGAAGAAGCGCCTTTCAGAACAGAAAGTACATGAGAACGAATCATACCCAGGGCTCGAGACTGTTAAAACACAAATTATTTGGTTAATTGTGGGAAGTGGAAACAAAGCTTGCACATTGGTGTTTTACATTTATCAAATCAACCACTAATCAAATTGCATGTGTCACTCATTCACCTGGAGTTGCCGAAATTTAAGCAAATAAACACTAGATTCTGCATATTGCTGATTGCTTTCAACATATCTGATGTAGAGATAAAAGAATAAATCAACAATTAACCCCCCAAAAAAAAGTTGATTGTCAATAAATCATTAAATTAGATACAATTTTAAGAGAAATATCACAGGATTAAATTTGAATGAAGTAAACAAAAAACTTTCACTTACGATATGCAATCATCGAGCCGTTTGAGCAGTGGAAGAAAGTTCTCACTTCCAACATTCACTTTTGCAGAATAAAAATTTGTAGCAATCTATATGGACATGGACAAAAGCATAATTCATTTATTTCAGAACAAGAAACATGACCAATGGTTTGTGAAATTATTATTGCATGTGCACAAACCAAAACATCAAAACATTATGAGAAATTCTAGAATCCAAATGATGTACACACAAAAGCATCATTATTACACGTCCAACCAAGAAACAATCAAAGCCAGCCGTAGCTCTAGAAGAAAAGATGAAAACCTTGGGAAATATGTGGTGCAATGTTGGAAGACGAATCAACACAGGATACTTAGGAATTACTCATTGTAGAATTTGGAAGTTTGGTATCTTCTTTTTATTATCATTATTATCGTTTAAGTATGTTTATAATTCTTAATTAGAATTGAATTAAAGTTTTTCACATTTGAATCCTAATTTAATTAGTTATAGAACTTTATAATAGGCATAGATTTTTAATCATTTAGTAGCTTTGCTTATTATGATTATTATTAAGAATTAATAAGAATTTCTTGAGACTTTAGTTTCTCTTTACCCTTGAGGATTTGTACCTCTTGATCTTAATCTCTTCCTGTCCTTCATCAATATGACGGATCTAGAATTCAAAATAACAAATGACTATGTCCTATGGCCCATCTCAGGGATAATACCAGAATGAATGTTGCGCAGAGAGATCTTCATTCCAAAATCTTGCAGAAACTTGGGACAGATCAAAATATTTCCTAGAAATTCTTCCAGTATTCAGGCAATCTTCTCTACAATACAATGACAAGGCCACGTAGTTCTGACCTTTTGCTTTAATGTTGTGGTTCTGTGTGAGCAGTGGTCAGTTGCTTAAAATGCGTGCTCCTATTATACACAACTGACTTCCAAAAAGGGATGATTATTCTAAGGTTCAAAGTCTTGTGAAACTTTTATTTATACGGTTAAGATGATAGAACAAGGTGGTAAAACAAAGACAAAATGTAAAATATGAACATTTGAAAATGTAGACAAGATAGCATTCAAACCTTACATTCTCCAATTCATCAAAGTAATGCAGCTTATTGCGAAGAGCTTCTGCAAACTCAATAAGCCTTTGCTTCTCTACTAACTGCAAATCGATTATATGAAATGAGAAAACTAGCTCAACTGCTATATATCATGTACATTTAAAATGATCTCAAGGTACGATTATCAAACAAAAGTCTTGAAAAACGAGGTAAAACACAGGATCATAAAACTTATGGCATCGATATAAACAATATATCATTTATAGACTTAACTTGATCATTCTATTTCTGGAAATTTGGGAGATACAAGAAGAGCTATACAGTAGTTATTTTATGTCATTGTACATTCTTCACCCTACTCGAAGAAAAAGCAATTTCTCAAGACTATGCGTTCCAGATCTAATCAGTAAAAAAATATCAACAATAAGGTTTTCAATGCTTGATGGACTATTATTTAATGTCATGGCACATTCTTCACCCCAGTCCAAGCAAAAGCAATTTCTAAGGACTATGCGTTCCAGGTCTAATCAGTAACAAAATATCAACATTAAGGTTTTCAATGTTTGATGACCAGACCAGAATCTGTGGTTTATGGAATAAACAGAAGTCGTTTGCAAAAACAGTTCCAAGAAGTGAACAGAGAAAAATGAGAAACCACACCAGTCGGTCACAGGCATCATGAAGAGTCTTTGTCTTTGTTGCTACTGCTTGGTGTTGCAGCTGCAGTTCATTAAACAGATCCAGAGTTTCATCCACCTGTATGATATGAGCTCAGCAATCTTTATCATATAAGGTTAAAAGAAAAACAACTATGATAACACTAACAAGTGAAGAGAAAAAACACATACCTGATGAAGTATATCATCACATGTCTGTATGCGTTCTGTCAAAGTGTTGACATAGTGCTGGTATTTCTCCTCTGCCTAAGAGTACAGAACAAGTTGTGATGAACCAACGTTCACAGGAATCCTATAAAATACCATGCTGCACTAAGATACCACCACTAACCTCTGATTTCATGGCTAATTCAAGATCCGTAAACCACTTGTAGAACTGCGCCAAAAAGAAAATTCCCAATGTCACTTCACAAAATCGTTTCTAACACGTAATAATAAAAACAAGTAGATAAATTCAAGCATCGCGTTTCCACACAGAGACACACATGTAGTTCAATTTGAAAAAACCGGGCACGATTATGAAAGAAAGAGCTGACCTGATTTGTATTAACTAAAACTGCTTCTATGGCTTGAGAATCACCGAAATCGCTGTCCTCGATGGAAACAGCCAAGCGGCCATTGTCCTGCCCAGAGATATGGTCCTGGGCCTATAAAGAGCACAAGCCAATAAATTTTCCCGAAAAATCTTCAATCGTAATTCAAGAATAGAAATTAGGCATTTGAATTCTAACCAAATTGGCAGGATATGGTCGCTCAGCGATGGCATGAGACACTGCGACGATTGCTGCATGCTGTTGCTCCGACAGAGGAGCATTCTGCAACACAAAATCAAAAGGAAAAAGAGTGAAAACTATGCGTTTGTCGAAATGATGCATAGATCACATTCATTAACCAACAGATGTAAATCTAAGCTCATATGAAATCAAATTCCAGACGGTTGCAGATCTAGCATTTTAACTTTTAACCTCGATTGGCACTGAGTTATTAATACGGTGACCATCTCTAGAGAGAAATCCAAAACCACGAAGCTAAAGAGTGTGATTTGGATGAGCACAAGAGGAGAGAATTATCCTTAAGAGTAGATTAACAGAAAACAAACCTGTTCCCAAGTAGAAGCGAAGTTGTATCCTTTGGAAATGGCCACGGATTGGTGGAGATTTGGAGGGCTCGCTTTGGTTGCCATTTCTGTTCTAATCAGATAGGGAGAAAAAGATGTTCTCTCCTGCTAGGCTGTTACTGGACCTTAACAAAGGTTGACATAGTCCTTTAGAAGAAACCTGTATTCATCACCGCGGAAGAGGCTAAATTACACATGTAATCCCTGAATTTAAAGCATTATAACAGTACCGTCCTAAATTTCAATTTGCATTAAAGAACTCGGTATAAATATGTTAAACTACATTGCAGTTCCAATCCATGAAAATTGTAGTCTACGTTTTTAGTGAAAAACAAAAGAAAGCATAGAAAACACCTTCGAATTAAATTAATTTAAAAATTCATTTTAATTTTTTATTTATTTCAATTCGGTTTAATTTTTAATTTTAAAAATTTTCAAAGTTATTTCAATTTAATTTAGTTTTAATTAGAAAAAAATTAAAAAAATCGAATCGAATCGATTAGTAATAATAATATATTATTTCAATAATGCAGATAAATTAGATCATATTAAAATTAAAATATTTTAATTAAATTTTAAAATACTAATATAAAAATTAAAAATTTATTTAAAAATTAAAATTGATCAAACCGAATCGAATTAAATCAGATCAATTTAATTTAATTTAATTTCTAATTAAAATCGATTTGATTCAATTTTCATAAATATTAAAATTTTATCACTTTTTAATTTATTTTATTCGATTTAATTTTAAATCAAACCAACCAAACGCCAGATCCCTACTTTTTAATAATAAAAATAAGTTTGCATTTAAAAATTAATAATTTTATTCTTAATTCAAAGATAAATAATTACAAATATATTTAGAAAAAATTTTACTTCTAATTTTTTAATGTGTTATTTATTTATTTTATAATATATAATTAACTCTTTGTCCTTGTAAATAAATATTTTTAAAATAACTTATCAATTTTAATTATTGAAAGGTTATATTTTTTTTTTGGTAAGGGAAAGGTTATATTTTTAAAATTTTTTATTGGATATATATTATACACCACTACATATATTTTATAAAATAAAGATTTTTATTTGATTAAAAATATTTTCATTTTTATTTTTTCCAGTTATGGTATATTAAGTAATAAAATTATAGTTAATAAATTTTTAATTTCTTTAAAATTAAAAAATGTGTAGGATTTATTAAATTAATTTTTTATTTAATTTTATATAACTTATTCAATTTTTTTAATTTAGAAAATCAAAATTATATATAATTTTATGCAAAATTTATTAATTTTTGATAAAATGAATTTTTCAAGGAGAATTAATAATTATTATTAAATATTTATTTATAATTTAAAATGATATATCCGTTTTGGTTAAAAATATTTGACTCAATTCTGTACTGTACTTTAAATGCTACAATGTTGAGAAAAATATTTATTTTTGATAAATTATATTTTAATCTTTAACTTTTATTATAATTAATGAATTAATTTTTATATTTTAAAAATTAAATATCTAAATTTTTATATTTTTAATGTATTCAAAAATATATTCTTTTATTTATTTTAAATATTAATTTAAAAATTAATGAGTGATCAAACGCCTTAAAAGGATTTTTTTTAAATATTAAAGTGCTTTAATAAATAATAATCAAAGATAAAATTATTTAAAATTAATTAAATTTGATAATACACAATTTTTATTGATATTATAATATTGATATTATTAAAAATTAAAGTGTATTATGTAATGATAAATATAAGATTAAAGTATTTAATATTTATTAAATTTATTCATTCAACTGTAATATATTATGAAATGATAATTAAAACACTAAAATATTTAATAAGAATTTTTAATTATAATTAGTATTTTAAAATTGAAGAGAATAATAACATATATTCAATAGTTAAAAAATGAAATGACTGATATTTGAATGAACTTTAAATATAATATTTAAGTATTTAATTTTAAAAATATAAAAATTAATCCATAAATTATATTAAAATTTAAAAATTAACGTTTAATTTATCTCATTTTAGGCTGAAATATTCAGTATTAAACAGGGAACTCATTAATTGGTTTTGATAAATTTTTAAAAAATTTTAGTGTATTTTTGTTACTCAGTATTTTTTTTTTGGGCTTAACATGGCGAATAACTAATTAATTTCCCCTATATGTAATACTGCATTCAGACCCCTCTCTCTAGTCAATCTCTCTCTCTACGGGAGTATCGACTTTCAGCAGAGTGCGGACTGCAGCTGCTCCGCTCTCCTGATTCACTTCAAGTTTCCTCTCCCCTCAGGAAACAAGCTTCTCTACAGAAGCCGTCAGCATCTCGCCGCAGCACGCAAGGAAAGCACCACTCCTCATCCCCCGCCCCTGTGGAGGAGCATCACAGTTGGCAGCCCTTCCTCCTCCTGCTGCACGGGAGCATCGAGTCGCTGCTTCTCATCCTTCCATCCTCATAATACTGTTCCTCGGTATTCTTTGTGTTTTTCCAATCAATTTTCCTTTCTATATCTTCATTGAAAAAATATAATTGTGGTTTAGCTGGTCATCTGTGTGTTTCTAAAATAAAAACTAAAGAGCTTATCCTGCTTCAAGCTAGTATGAATATTTCAAATTATAGGATTGAATACTATATATAGTTAATTAATAGTATAAAATTTAATTGAATTTTGAGAAAAGGATTAAGTAGTTAACTTTGATAAAAGTAACCTGATAATAAATCTCTCTTAATCTCTTTTTTTTTTTTTTCATTTTGGAATTCTGTAAAAATTGATGGATCGATATTTATTTTTTACCAAATGGCATGATCACGAATGATTTTTCAGTGATGGCTAAAAGTTGCACAAATTAAAATATTAGAGTAAAATTGAGAAGGCAAAAAATGTTGAGGCTTTCTTTGTTCATGAAGCCGAGTATACATATAGCTGCTGGACTTTTCTTTTTTAAGTTTCATTTCTGCGAGGATTAATTGCTTTAATGTAGTTTATGGTTTTCTGATATATATATATATATATATATATATATTTTTTTTTTTTTTTTTTTTGATAATTGGTAGCGATGAGGGAGATAGTGACTGTTCAAGTTGGTGGGTTTGCAAACTTCATTGGCTCTCATTTCTGGAACTTCCAGGTAGAGTTTTACTCTGTGTCCGTTTAATTTGTGAAAATCAGTCCTTGTTTTTGTTCGTAAGATTCTTTTTCAAAATATATGTAATGATTTTTTTTTCTGATTAATGATCAAGGATGAGTTACTTGGGCTGGGTGCGGATCATGGTAGTGATACAGTATTCAGGAACCATCATCAATTTTTGAACATGGATGTGCTCTACCGTAATGGTGAAACACAACAGGTGTGAATTTTTGTGGGACTTCCATTTTAAGCAAATGTTTTGGGTTTCAAACTTTCAATTAATTAGAAACTTAATATATGTTCTAGATGTCAGTTTGTTGGTAGTGGTGGACATGATATGATATCTTGGATGGCATTGCAGCAGTGTATTTTTTGTTTTTCAATAACATATCATCTTTACTTGTTTTTGAAATAAAGCTGGCCCATCTTTGTGTTTTCTTTACTTATGCTTATGTGAAATAAGAGTAGCTTGCAGGTAAAAAAGCAAACTTCATATTCTCTTTATGAATTCAGATCATACAACAATACAAAAATTGTTTTTGTTTTCAATTTTCGATATTTTCACTCATAAGTTGCAAATTTTGATGGCTTACTATTCTGATAATTTTTGTAGCATGCTAGACTTACATGAATCAACTTGCAACCATTTCATTCTCTCTAATCATGGTTGACTTGCATATTTGCAATGGGGATACACTGCTTACATGAGTTGTACTTAACCATTTGCAGGGTGTTCTTACTTATACTCCTCGCTTGGTTTCCATAAACAGTCAAGGTAGTTGATTCATGATCAATTGGATCTATTTTATTATCCATTCACTTCAACCATGATCAAGTATGCATGTTCTCTTGGAAGATTTTATATATTGTTTTTATTGGTTGAAGAATACTTATATTAGAGTTATAGAAGATATGTTTTATTTTAGATATTTGGATGCTTAATATGAGAATTTATTTGTATAATATCTAATGTTTGGGAGTCCATTGCTGAAGGTCTATAGATGTTTCCTTCCTGAGGAGACATTAGGCTTGACTCAAGTTGCAATCCTCCAATTATAAAAGAGGGTTTGCTGCATTCAAGCTCCTTATGAGGAAAACTTAGCAGCAGTCTTATTAAGGTGCATCTCAGGTTCACAGCTTCAACCCTAATGTCTGTATAGGAGAAGGGCAGGTGACCTGTTCCAGTCACTTACCTTTTTGGCCTAGGCGAGGACCTTGTTCTAGGTGCAAGGCTCTATAAAGGTACATTTTAGTTACTTCCACCTTCAGTGAGCTCCTTATTTATTTCGACCTCCGGCCAGCACTTCAATCTACCTGTAGACTCGATTTGCTGATCTACTAGATTTGATATTGTTGCACTAGGAAGTAGTTAGAATTAGGGTTGCCAGTGATAAGAAGTATTGATAGCTCACTTAACCTTATTTATTTCCACCTTCGGCAATCATTTCCATTTCAAAACTCATGCCTCTTTAATCCCTGGCCTCATACATTGTTTTCAATCTTCTCTAATTATCTTTCTCATCTTTCTGTTTGTTGGACTCCTTTTTTTCTAGTTTATTTGAATTGTCTCTCTCTCTCTCTCTCTCTCTCTCTCTCTCTCTCTCTCCCCCCACAACTTGTAATGCTACATCAGTCCTTTATTTCAAGATTTTTTTGAGAATGCCTTTTAATAAAGATGGTACATTCTATTAGGTCTTCTTTTTCTCGATTACTTGTGCTTTGTTTGTAAAAGAAATTAAACATTAACATGTTATTTAGGTCATGTGTTACTTGGTTATCTAAAGTTGTTTTTCCTCCTTTTTCTTCTAATAACACCATCAGTGCTGTTTGGGTTTGTATGTGGATATAAAAATCTGGAGTTTGTTTTTGAATGTCATTATTTGAGTTTGCTTTATTTTCTAACAAGTCCTTATAGTGTCTCATAAAGAGAAAAAAGAAAAAAAAAATATTATGAATGGTGAAGTTTATATCAATTTTATATAGCTTTCCATGCTTATAATGCTTTAGATATTGGTGGTTTTGATAAGTTTGGTTAATAGATCTATGATATTTGATTTTAATTTAATTTTATTAAATTTTATTTTTTTGAGTCTCTGCTCTTTTAGGCATGCTCCTACTCCTAGTCCCTAGGATCCTTTTGTACTTTAACTTGTCTTGTGCCTTTAATAACTATGCTTGGCAATGAATAAATTTATCAGGTGACTTCTCTAACATTGCAGGGTCCCTTGGATCTATGAGTTCACATGGTACACTGTATAATGAGGGTTCATCAACGCCATTAGAAGTTACCACATGGTGAGATAATGACACCTCTAGTACCAAGTTCTACATTAGCTGCATCTATATAAATTTTATAAGTGATGCAAGTTTTCCCTTTAGTAATTATAATGATTTTGAATATGAATGATCTTCCATGATAAATGCAATGATGGTTCTCTATTAATTATCACTGTATATTGTCCAAGAGTTATTTCTTAATGATTACTTTGAATGGCTAAATCCGAATTCATGTACATATATGTATAAAAGCAAAAAAAGAAAAAAGTGGGGGAAGCATGTCGTAAATTGAGGTTGTGGTAATCCAATTTGAATATTCCCTAATGAATGCTTATTGGTTCTTATTTATGATTCTTTTCTATAACTAGTTAACTATGCATTATTGTTGAATGGATTCTCTCTGCCTTCCATTAGTCTCTCTGCTCTTGTGCTTAAATTTTTATTTTTATCACCAAAATTTTAAATACCTTCATTAGTATTATGGCTTCTTGCTGGTTGTCAAAGCTGCAGTAGGAAAAATGAATTTACTTTATTCTGTAGCTTAAAACTTTAAGTGAATTGTAGTCAGTAATCTACATTTTGTCTCTTTTGTCTGTTAGTGTAATAAGCACACTCATATACACTTAACTTATGTTGCTTGGGTTGGTTATTTTGTGGTGTCAAAATGGCTGAATGTCCAAAAACGATACACAGGACAGGCAGCATTTCCACTTGTGCGTCTGAACCTCATAAGAAGAATCTGTTCTTGCAAAGTTTGTATGAAGAAGGTTTAGAAGACTTGAAGCTCGCGAGCAGCAACGAAAGAGACACTGAAAGAGGAATTCAGGATAAGGACATAGTTGAAAGTTTAGAAAGTAGTGTCCAGTTTTGGACAGACTTCTCAAAAGTGCACTATCATCCGCAGAGTTTATATGAATTATGTGGATTATGGATGGACACAGAGGAATTTGACAATTATGGAGCTGGAAGAGAGATCTATTCTGGGGGTTTACGAGGGGAAGAAATAAGTGAAAGGCTTCGTTTTTTTGTAGAAGAGTGTGACCGTATTCAGGTATATTTGTAAAAAATTTTGACTCGTGGCAAGGGTTTGAAAGTGCCTGCCTTTTTTTCAATTAGAAAAATTCTTGTCCTTTTATGATGGTTGATTTTGCTTCGTCTATGATTTTCTCTCTTTTGAAGTTTGAGTTGGCTGGTGAGTCTGCCAACCTATCATGCATAAGAAGGGCAGATGAGTAGAGAGCTTGTTAGTTATTTAATTGGTGAATTTTTACATTTTGATATCCGTGACATGTTAAAATATAAATACATCCTTTTTGGACTAGGTTAATTCTATATTGTCTCCTTAAGGGGGAGAAAAAGACAATGTGTGTTTTTATTTGATCCTTTGGTTCTGATTTAGAGTCTACAGTGTACTGCTTTTGATTTTGATACTCAAATTGAAGTTTATTCATCTATCTGTGTTTTTTCTTTGATGCTGAATTATTGTTGAATTTGGCAGGGTTTTCAATTTATTGTTGATGATTCAGGAGGCTTCTCGGCTCTGGCTTCTGACCTTTTGGAGAGTATTGCAGATGAGTACACTAATACACCAATTTTGCTCTATTGTGTGAGAGCTCCTAGTTCTCACATGAACCCAATAAGCCGGAAGCAAGCAATTGCCAGGAATATTCATGATGCAATTTCATTCTCAAAACTATCATCTTTCTGTGAATTGATTGTGCCAATTGGTTTACCGTCTCTAAGCCGAAGTAAGCAGACTTGCATTTAGATGATTCTTTATTCTTATTCTGAATTTTTTTGATGGATTGTTGCTTTACATCTTCAGTTGGAAGTATTCTCTGTAAACTGGGTTGCTTTACCTGTTTCCCAAGATTTTACATGTTTTGCTGATGAAACTATTTACTCATGTCTTGACTACTATGTTGGTTATTATTTAACATTCTTTTCTTCTTTTGCCCCTTGACTGAGGATTTCCTTTTATCTTCCTTCATATTGAAGGTAAAGCTTCCACATACCTGTGCGTTGAAGATAAGAAGCCTTATCACAGTAGTGCAGTTTATGCTGCTGCTTTACACTCCATTAGTCTCCCCTTCCGCATGGAACCACTTGGACCCACTGCAGACTCTTGTTATGTTTCTGGTGCTGTTGATGTTTATGAGCTCGTACAGATGTTAACAGGGCATGATAGGCGGAATATGGTGACTATTCTTGATGCTGCAATGCCTGTGCCTCCTTTATCCGGTATTTGTCTAACTTAAATATATATAAGATATATGTATATATCTCATGCACTTATTTTTGTTTTATATATATATATATATATAAAAGATATATGTATATATCTCATGCACTTATTTTTGTTGTTTTGATTGATTATTTGCTATGATAAAACCCAGGGAAACAATTCGAGCAATCCTTGTTAAGGAATTTGCAGCCATTGACACCAGAAACAGCAGATAGGGAAGATCTTCAGGCAGTGGAATCCATGATTGTTCATGGAGCCCTTGGTTCAGGTATAGTAGCAATAATTTGTAAATGTACTGCACAAAAATGTTTGAAGTTCTCTCTCGGTTGCTTTGATTTGGTTTGCATGCCATGCTGGACTATGACCTCTCTTTCTACTTTGTCCAAAACTCATATTTTTCCTATATATTAGCTTTATGATGCACGAATTATGGAAATGGAAATATCTTGATGATTTTGTAATAATGATATCTGATTGTTGGAGGGGTCGATCTTTTGATGTTATGGTACACTGCTAAAATTTTATTTCTATGCAATCATGAATTTACACAAGTTATTAGGATTTTCTGGTATGGTCAAGATCTCAACCAAAGAATAATTATCAAAGGGTTTTTTTTTTATAAAATAAAAAAGTCAATAACTTTCATTTGAACTCTCTGGTTGTCTTTCTTTCTGAGAGTGCATTATTAGCAAGTTGTATAACTATATTTTGCTCTTTTACCATTCTGCCCCTCAATGACGGTCCATGTGATTATGCTCTAATTTCATTTCCCCCTTTACAGAAGGTTCGCAGCCTTCAGTCTCTGAAGTGACAGATACAGTTAATGGGGCTTATGAACATTCATCGACACGGCCAAAGTTCTGCCATCTATCGGTTGCTCTATGCCCCCTTCCCATACCGTTGCCATTTCCTTCAATATTTGGGAATCTGGTTGGCCAGCGTGGTGAGCTCTTGAGCAGCCCAATCCCAGGTTCCTCATCAAGGGGTTCACTTGATGTCCATTCCATACCTATGGCAGCTAGACTCCGTTCGAGCAATGCTATCTTGCCATTTTTGGAGAACAGATTGTTAAATCTTCGTAGATATGGAATAGATCGAGGAGCACCCGCGACCGAGTTACTTAGAAGCTGGGGCTTCGCAAGGGATGAATTAGAAGACATGGAAGAAACACTGTGTAAAATGGTCGCAACTCTCGATGATCGTTATCAGCTTTCATCAGACTCGGATTAAGTCACTCATCATCCTTTTCCTCGGTGGAGAATGCTAACTGTTACACAATCTTTTTTCCCTCGAGGACAACTATTTGTATTGTATTCTGGCTGCAGATGAAAGGGGGAAAATGAATTGCGTTGGCTTGGACGCCATCCACCAGTATCCTGTTGTTGTGTCTCTATGCATGTTATTTATAGCAGAGCAAAAGGACATGCTGTCGACTCAAAATTTTCACAAGGAGAACGTCTTGACTGTGTTTTAGACTTATTCTAGTTAAATTTGGTGAAGGAAACTATGTAGTTCTTTCACTATCGAGAATACGTTCGTTGGTTACTTAATTTTAAAAAATATATTTTAAAAAATTTATTAATTAGTTAATTTATTAATTTTAATAGTTAAGTATTATAAAAAAAATTAATATTTTTAATATAAAAAATTAATTAATAAATTTTTTTATAAATTGAAGGATTAATAACTAGTATTAAATAGTTAAATATTTAATAATTAAAGAATTAATTAATAAATTTTTCTTAAATAATAATTTTTCTTAATCATCAACATCTTTTGAAAAAGATTAGCAATGAAGAGGCCATCCATTTACTTAAGACTATAATTTTATTTAATATTTTAATGATTAGACTCAATGTATTATAATAATTAAAGTAATTAATGTAATGATATGATTAATTAAACAATAATCATAAAACGAAGCATTGCATTTTTCAGTTATTTATACTCTACTTATTCTGAAGACAGCTAAAAACTTATAAATGAACGGATCCAAGTATGGGTCAACCAGTCATGGCCTCTCTGAACTTTTAAAAAATTTTATAAAAGTATTTATGTAATTTTTATCAATTTTAAATAAATAAAAAAAATTATCATTCAGTCTTTAAATTTTTTAAAATATTTATTAATTTATTTTATTTAAAAAATTTTCAATTAAAATATTTTTTTATTTTATAAAATAATTTTTTTAATTTTTATAAATTTATTAACATGTCTTAAATATTTATATCATATATATGTATTATTTAATCTCTATATATTTAAATATTTATATTATTTATTCTCTTTAATCAAAGATAAAAAAAAATTGTTTAACGGTTATTTTAATTAAATAATTTAATTTCATAAAATACATAAATTTTTTAATTAAGTAATTTTTATAAAAATAAAAATTAGTAAAAAATTAAGAATCTAATAATAATTCTCAAATAAACCGACAACACCATCATCATTTTAAAGTAATTATTCTAATTTTTGTCTTTTTTTATTTAAAAAATCCCCGTTTAATTTTTAAGATTTTAACTCACACATATTTTATTTATTTATTTTTATTTTAAAAATATTTATGAGATAAGTTATTCCGTAATTATTTAATTTATTGATTTAATATATACATAAATTTCGTAATAGTTAAAATTAATTCTGAAAATTATAATAATTAAATATAAATTAATTATTATTAAAAAATATTAAATTGATTCCATATATTATTAATTATATTCTAAATTTACTAACTATATTCTAAATTTTTATAAATTAATAAAATTAGAAAATAATAATTTTATTATTTTATAAAAAATTAGAATATAATTAACACCACTGTTGAATATAAATATATATTTAATAAAATTTATTATATATACTACTTTTTATTATTAAGAATTGAAGATATTTTTATTTATTTTTATTTATATAATTAAAATTATATATTAGATTATTTAAATTGAAAAAATAAATTTCAAATTTATATAAAAAAATAGTTTTAAAAGTAATAGTCGGATTGTTTAATGAGTTTTATGGACTATTTAATTTATAAAAAAAATAAATTTTAAATAAAAAATAAGTTTAATAGTCCATTGTTATATTTAAAATTTTAAATATAAATCAAAACATTAAAATTAAATAGTATTTTTTAACTTATAATAATTTTAAAAAGTTTAAAAACTCATATTCAACAATTAATTTAACTTGTTAAATATTATGCATAGTGAATTTTTTTAATTTTTCTATTTAAAATTAAATTTTACTTTGAGAATTTTGTAGATAAGGATTTTTATGAATTAAGAAAATTAAAGTTTTCGAAAAAATAAAATTAACTCTTGATTTAAATTTTTGGCTCCATCACTAATCAACACATGAATTTATTAAAAAATATATATATATATATATAAATTTAAGTCTGCAGAAAAATAAAATATTTTCTATAAAATAATTTTTATTACTTAATTTTAATTTAAAAAATAAAATTTATTAACAGATTTTAAGATGTGAAAAATAATAATTTTTTCCGTATAAGAAAAAAATTATTTTTCTAAATATTTTATTTTTTAATTAAAAAAATATTATCTATTAATTAAAATTTTTGAGTATTAAATGTTAGAAAATATAAAAATATTTTTTTAAAATAAATTTATTATTATTATTTTAAAAGTACTCAGTTGAAATATTTACGTATAGTAAATATTTATACTATTTGATTCATATTATATTAATTATATATATTATACAGTTTTTATAATTTAAATATTTAAATTATTTAATTTTTTTATTCATATTAAAATAATTAAATTATTTTATAAAAATATAATATATTTTAATTGAGTAATTTTAATAAATTTTTATAATTTAAAAATTTAATAGTAATTCTCTATTTAAATGATTAGAGAGAGGATGTGGTCATTCACACACAAAGTCTTAAAGATGGAAAAAAATGTTGCAAATTAAATAAAGTTTTAGCAGTACAGAGTAGATAGGAAAAGCCATTCATGCCTTTTACAGATTCCATGACAGATTTTACCATTAAAAAAGAGACTGATGGAGATAGTTCTCTAGCACTGGCTTCAGAAAATTTAGTCCATATATTTTATATTTTAGTTTAAAATAATGAGTATATTAACTTAATAATAATTTTATTTATTTTTTAAATTTGAATGGTATTTTCACTAAAATTAAATTATTATTTATGCTTAATCTTAGCACAATAAATTATTAAAACACTAAATAATTAGAATGGCAAAATTAATAAATTTAATGAACTATTGAGGGCGAATTTGATAGATCCGCCATGTTTTTCATTTGTTTTTAGTATTCTGAAATTCGATAAGGGTGGATTCAAAGATATATTTTTGTAAAATTTCCTTTGATTTGTTTTTTCTTTATTTTTTTTATTTTTTTATTTTATAGTGATGTGTATATACTGTCGTGTGTGTTTGTACTTTTCACTATAATTATCTTTAATTGTATGTACGAATGTACAGACTATTAATTTCATTTGACATTATGTGACTATTATATTTTTTATATTTATTAAAATATTTTTATATATTTTTATATTTATTAAAATATTTTTATCGTTTTTTTCCTTCAATGAAATAGTCCCTTCTCCTTAAGAACGAAAATAAAGAAGAAGAAAAAAATGTTGATGACGAAGGAGAAGAAGAATCTTCTCCTCTTTCTCCTTCTTAAAAAATGAAAAATCGAAGAATAATAAAAAAAAGAAGGAGAAAAAAAAGAATAACCAAAGAAAAAGAGGAGAAAGAATCAACCGACGAAGAATGAGGAGAAGAAAAAGGAGGAGAAGAAAAAGAAGGACAGTAATTTAGTTTTTTGCTATATTTTTAACGATAGAAATACATGATATAACTATTTTGTTGATAGAAAGAAAAAATAAGAATATTTTAATAAATTTCTGAATATATAAGACTGCCTTGTTAATAAAAATAATATACATAGATTAAATTATAAATTTTTTTTATTAATAGTAATTTAATTGATCCCAAATTTTTTTAATCTGCCACTGTGTACAAAATTATAATGGATAACAGAGAAGATGGTGGTCTGTCTTTTAATTTTACTATTAATAAAATTTCTCTATTCTTTTTACTATTAAATATTTTGCTATTTAACTTTTATAAATTTAAAAAATTTATTAATTAATTTCTCATATTTTTAAAAATTTAGTAATTAATCTCTTTATATAAAAATATTTTAAATTTTTTTATAATATTTAATTATTAAAATTAATTAATAAATTTTTTAAAATATTAGAAACATTTTAATATATTTTTTAAATTAAAAGAATTAATGAATTTCTAAATAATAATTTTTTATTATTATTTGGTTGAATTAATATTTACTTATAACCAATTAGAAAGAAGGAAAGTGAATGTCCTAATGTTAAGAAATAGATATAAACATTAATGGAGACACATGGGTATGTAACCTTAAAACCCTGTCTACTTAAAAGAGTTAGGGTTAGGGTTAGGGTTAGGCTAGCTAGGCCTATAATTAAGGATCATTAACTTCCAATGTGAGATTTAGAAAATAAATAAATAATTAATTAATTGATTTTGTTGATGATGGAGATGGATCAATGTCTGAATGAAAAAAACAAAATATGAGAGACCAACTTGTCCCGTAATCTGTCACAGGCCAAATTCAATAATCTTAATTTCTGCACAATTTTTTCTCCACCGACACCTTTTTCGTAAAACTTCTACACTCACATTATCTAAAATCAAATAATATGTAAGAAAAAAAATAATTTGGTTTAATTATTTTAAATAATTTGAAAAGTGAGTACAAAAATTTGTTGATGATACAATCCTATTCAGATAATCCATTCAATTAATGCTAGTTGGTATATGACAAAAAAAAAAAAAAAATGATACTTGGTGAATTTGAGGCGAGGAGGGCTACTTTTCACAAGAGGGGACAGAGTGCGATAAAGCAAATATTGAAGGCGATATGCATCCTTCCAATCTTAGAAACTTTTCTTTAATGGGTTGATGTGATACGAAGCTCTCTTCCTCACCACACCCCCTTTTGATAAAAGCCTATACAATCAAATAGCTAGCTAATTGCAACTCTACAGTAAGTTTTTTGTGGGCCATTTTCTCTAAAAGTTGCTCCAGAACCCATCACTTTTGAACATCGTATCTGCCTTCCGGAAATTTATACAAAATTCTTTAAAATTTTTGGGCAAGTACAATTGGTTCCACTGCGACTCACAGCTCTGTAGAGTACTGGTATAATAGATGATTCTTACAGAATTCAGAGTATTTCAGAGAATATAGTTGAAAATAGGTAAACATTCTATGAGCTCCTTCTATGTTGCTCCTTATATATCTTTCAATGTAATTGTTACAAATTGCACACTAATTTGCATGAGTGCAACATTTTAATATGAACTTAGAGCACATGCTCATTCACTATTTTAAATAATTTTTCGTACATCTAAGGCGTATACGTGTATTGTCACTGGAGACCAGAGACAAAAGTTACTCCAGTAGAAGGCAGCCAAGAAGCTCCATCAATAAAATTACCAACAGTAAACTTGACAGCCTCCTGAGCTCCAACAACATGAAATCCAGGCCATGTTACTCTGTTAGAGGTTCCAGCTCCAGGGCCTGTATTCAAGTACTCTGCAAAATATAGTGTTTTTCCGTAGGACTTTGCATCAGGCCACTCGATCCAGCCCCTTGATGAAATAGCATCATCGATATTAGATTCCATGATGACTGATCTCGAATACGGCTGCCAGGGCCTTCCAAGATACGAGTTGAAGTTGTGCTTAACCGGAGAAAAATCGGAGCTCGCTGTGATTCTACAGTTCTGAATAGAAAAGCCGGTGTTCTGTCCAGGATCTGTCCTTCCATTGGCTAGAATTACATTGTAGGCTCCTCCTTTCGGCCGCCGAAGCACCAAGTAGCAATTCTGGAAAACAGCAGCTGCGTTGCCGAAAATGAAGTCTATTGTGCCATAAATGTCGCATTCTCTGTAGAATTGCCGGAGTGCAAGTGCATATAAGGTGTCTTGGTAGCCTGCGATGCTGCATCTGTATAGAACCGAATGATCGGAGGCGATGTGTAAAGCCAACGCTTGTTGTCCTTGAGGTCCTGCTGTGTTGTGAAATCCAATGTCACGAGCTATGAATCCATCGCCTGTAATTGCTGCCCCACCAATACACAAGAGGAAAATTTCAGCCACAATAATAATATTATATTTTTATATTTATCTCTAAATTTCAAATTATTTTTCCAAAGCTATTTATTAATTAAAAATAATTAATTTAGTACCATGCAACATTTATATTATTATTATAAATTTATAGCAGTAAATTTTATAATTTTAATAACAAAAAAATTTTGCTACATACCCAGATTATGACTACCACAGAAGAATATATACATAAATATTACAGAAAATGACTAACCTAGCATGTTGACTCTTCCATCTTTGTGGAAAAGGACATGCTATAGTAGTATTTTTCTTTTTCTTGTATTTCAAAAGGGTATAAAAAAAATAAAAAAAAAGAATAAAGTAATCATATTAATAATTGAAATTAGGACTCTCCCATCTCTCCATGTAAATGAATATGACAACCTCTCAATAGACTAAGACATTGCAAACAGTAGCACATTCTTACCCATTACAATATGTTCTCCACTTACCAGTGCAATTGTTTATCCATAAAAAAAAATTGTTATGTTTGATCACATGATTACTGTTTAAAGATTTATGTTGTGTAGATTCACTGTCTTAATTTCAGCAATAGTTACCGACAAAAAATATTTTATGTAGAGGACTAACTGAAAGTGCACTATTTATTTAATTTATCAGTAAGTTTAGAGAGAGTAGACGACTAACTGAAAGTGGCAGAGGCAGGCATAGAAGAACCTCCGGTAACACTGTCATCACCAGTAATAATGGTGGAGTATTTACCGTCTCCGATCAAAGTAATACCATCTTTATTGGTGCGAATTTTCTCCTTGTAAACTCCTGACTTCACATAAATCACAAACCGACCTCCACTTGCCGCTTCGATTGCTTCTGAAATCGTTTTATAGTTGCCTGTTCCGTCTTTTGCAACCACAGCATTCGCCTTGATTGTGCCACTTTGGAGGAGTTTTCGATCTCTCGCCGATACCCACTTTGGAAAATCTTCCACTTCCTCGCCTAGATGTCGAGTTCTCGTGTTGTTTTTAAGCTTAACACTGTTGCTAGTAATCCTGTTGACGAGAGCTAAAGGGTTGCTGACCAATTGAGAGAGATAATCCATTTTACTCGAAATCTGAGAGTTGACCTCACCGGCCGGAAGACCAAGACTGTCGGCAGAATCTTTGCAGGCTTGCTGGAAGGTCAAAGCTGCACTTAGCCAGGTCTGGATGTCGTTCTTGTTCTTTTTTGGAGATTCTTTCAGCGCCAACAGCGACTTGTCCAACTGTTTGAGAGACATCTTCATGAGATTTTCACAGTAACCTGCATGCACAGTAAAA
Source organism: Manihot esculenta (assembly GCF_001659605.2). Classification (NCBI taxonomy): domain Eukaryota; kingdom Viridiplantae; phylum Streptophyta; class Magnoliopsida; order Malpighiales; family Euphorbiaceae; genus Manihot; species Manihot esculenta. The sequence goes on along the minus strand of NC_035176.2, from coordinate 29,602,003 downwards.
TAAGGCGCAGAGACGCACACCAAGCATTAATTCTGAGCCAATTCTTATCCAATAAAAGTTAATGAATCAATCATTTTAACACTATTAGTTAGTTTCTTTCTCGTCTGCTGACTCTCATTAGAAAAAATGATGGATATTGGGTGTCACCTGTGACAGATTTGGCGAGATGAGCATCATGGGTTTCCAATTGGGAGCTGAGAGTTTGGAAGTAAGAGCTTGGCAGCCTGGTCTCCGAGATAGTCTTGTTAACAAGAGCAGACACAACATGAACAGTACTATGATCCCTCAACTCCATCAACGTATTCCGACACAGGCTTGGAAATCTAGTAAAGCTGCATTCGCTTTGGATTCGTGCTTGGAAATTGACAGCACCACAAGACACCGTGGCCTCTAAGGCAGAACCTAGTAGCCAAAAAACAATTAAATGCAGCAGGCCCATATGAAATTAACAATCTAAAATAAGCTAAAAAGTTTAGCCAAAGATGGATGGAGTGATTTGTTAAGCTATCAGATGAAGACCTAGCAGAAGGGAGATTGATATATATAGTGAAGGAAGTTCTCTTGGGGCACGATTTTGAAAAGTTGGAGAGAATATTGGGGTTGGTTCAGTGGTCTATTTTGGTGAGTGTTGATAAAGAAGTGGTGGTCGTGCACGTAGGGTCTGGTTTAGCCACTTGGCTTGGGCTTGGCCTAAGCACGTTGTACATTTTGTACATACGGATCAGTTTCAATTGTTATTTTTGTGTATTAGGACCCAATAATAATAGTTTGGTTCCTTCTTTTTCTTGCTTTTCTCACAATATTTGATCTTCTATTTTTTTTTATAATTTAAATTAATATTTTTTTAAAAAAAATTAGTTAAAAATGTTTTTTATATAAGTAACTTTTTTATTAAATTCTTCTACACTTCTGATATTATTAAAATATATTAATTTATATAATTAAACTATACAAATAATATAACTAAAATTGATAGTTTAAAAAATATAATTTAACTTTGTTAAGATTAATAAACTAAATATATAAAAATTAAAAAAATTATTATTATTGATACACACCATCATTCTATTATCTTATGATCATTTTTTAAAAAAATTGCAATCTAACAAATTAACATTAGCTTAATTTTTATTTTCATCTAAAAATAGTGATCGTATATAAATATAACAATTTTGTTAATATTTATTTTAAAGTATAATAACAATTTTTTTAATTAAGGATAAAACTAATTAGAGTTTAACTTTAAATAGAATTAAGAATTTAAAAATATATTAATAATGATAGAAATTATCTAAATATAAAGATAATTCTTGGTAGAATAGAGTTTGATTTAAAATAAAAAACTAATCTAATTAATCAATCTAATTAAAGTTTTTTTAATTAATAATTTTTTGAACCATTAAAATAAACAATTGTAATTAAAACCAGAATAAGGTATACACATATGTGTGTATGCTTATCTTTGAGGAGCGTCCTCCCCTTCTTTTTATTCCTTTTCTTTCTTATAAGAGACACCTGATGGCCTCTCTGTTACAGTGACGCCCGTCTCTGTCAGGCAAGCCCGTACATGCTGTAGTGTCAGTCTTCTTACCTATGTCAGGCGGCCATTTAATTTTTTTCCAGTACGCATGCAAGTAGGGCTACGAAGGGATCGGACCTGCTTGTTTCTCATCACGTCCCATCATTGGGCTGGCTTTTTTCTTACCAGACTTGGGCTCGCAGATGACCCATCCTGACATGTGTATCGGGGTCCAGGCCTAAGCTGCTGAATATGCCTGTTTAGGGGCATTCCGAGCTCTGAACCTGATCTGCTTTCGTGGATTCTGACTCGGTCCAGATGGGCACGAGACCCAACGGTTATCAAGTATCACTCTTTAAGTTGCTCCGGCCACCATCAAGTAAAAAACTCATGGCCAAAACTTTCTGGTTACAATAGCCATAAAAGACCATAAATATCATATTGAAGCCCCTAGAAAAGAAAATGAGAAGAAAGGTAAAACGACAGGCATCAACACTCCATAAAAAACAATCCATACTCATAAATCACAATCAAAAGTGAAAAATAAGCAAAAAATGATGATAAGTCATTTAAGACAAAAACAACAAACCACAATCTTAGTCAAGAACATAACTAAACAGATTAAAAAATAACTCTCGCTTATTTTTCTTAAATCTGTAAAGTAAACGAGAAAAACAAATAATTAAATAGTTTGATTTTATAAAATATATAAATGTTTTAATAGAAAATTTTAAAATAAATGGAAATTAATGAATTCACTAAAATTCAAAGATTCAATAAGAATTCTTTGTAAAGGAAATGGTGGAATGTAATCTAACGGCTCAAATTTTTGAAAATGTGAAAATCATACATAGGACTTTAACTTTCTGGCCATAAGTGGCTTTGCCTAATCTACATGCTCTCCATAATAGTACGCATAACCATTTCGGAAACTTGCATGTAATTAGCCTACAAGGCTACATAAATGGCATTTTCATAATGGGAAAATGAAGAATATGCTATGAATTATTATTGATGATCTGAGATCCAATAGAATAGTGTTTTACAAGGGTTTGTGTATTGGAGAATAAAACTTGGTCTATCTCTCTAGAGGGGTATCCTTTTATCCTTTCTTTCTGCTTGCTGGTGACGTATAACGGCTCTCCCATGATTGGGCCACGCGTCTCTGCCATACAAATATGGGCGTACGAGGATATCAGGCGCCTGCTCCATGCGTAACGGCCTCTGATTCTCCCCCGTGCGTACGCTCGAGCGGATCTGCCAGGCTGTATGACGAGTCTCGTTCTGGATTATGGGCTGGACCGAGAGCTGGGTTGGACGCTGAACCCAGGAGGAGAAGGAATCCATAGGAAGGTTATACGGGCTGGGCCGATCTCGATGAGGAAGAATCTGGTGGAGTCCGGCCTCAGAGGTCTGATGATCTGGGCTTGTTTTGAGAGGGCGTGCGGGCCTTCCTTTCATGGGCCGTGGCCGTAATCTAGGCCCAGAATTGGGGGTAGGGAAATCCAGCGGTCATCAATTATTATAGCAAGTCATTTTGGAAGCATTTATATTTTTTTTATTTTTGAAATGGGGATCGGGGATTGGAGGAGTAAAATATGAGATCTCTCAAATTCACTCAGATTCACTTATCACAGATTTACAATGATTTTGAATGAGTGAAATGAGATTTTTTTAATTAGGGATGTTAATATAAAAAATCAAAATTTTGTAAGTTTATGACAATTTAATATAAAATTTTAATTCTTAATATTATGGGTCAAATTTTCAAATATTTTAGCGATTTTATTTAAATTCAATGTAAATTGAAAAGAATGCGTTCATACTGATATGGCATAATAAATGTTTTTTTTTTCATGGATAAGATGTCATTTTTCTTAATTAATGTGTTAAAATGGGGATAGAAGAATGGAGGAGTAAAATATGAGATTTCTCAAATTCACTTAGATTCACTTATCACAGATTTACAATGTTTTTGAATGAGTGAAATGATATTTTTTTTAATTAGGGATGTTAATATAAAAAATCAAAATTTTGTAAATTTATGGCAATTTAATATAAAATTTTAATTCTTAATATTATGGATCAAATTTTCAAATATTTTAGTGATTTTATTTAAATTTAATGTAAATTGAAAAGAATGTGTTCATACTGATATGGCATAACAAATGTCTTTTTTTTTTCTTATGCATAAAATGTCATTTTTTTAAATTAATGTGTTCATACTTAATTAATTTTTTTAAAGATAGAAATATAAAAAAAAGCTCTGAGGATAGATTTTCTAAGAAAGGTAAAATAAAGTAAAGTAAAGTTTTAAGACCTTTCAAATCTATCAATTTACTGGATTAAAAAAGTGAGGGTTTTAGAAATTTTGAATCCTCCTCAAACAACCTTCCTTCTAAATAAAGTAATTATTTTGAAAAACTATACCTTATTTGGAAAAACTCCCTCTGTTAGGAGCTATAAATCCCTCGTTCAACCAATTGTTTAAAAGCAAATTTCATTGTAAAAGTAAAATCTGAGTACAAATGATTCACTACAATAGACTAAAAGTTTTAATTCAAGCCAAATTTAGCATAAAAATAAAAAAATTTTAAATTAAATTAACAATCAGTCCAATAGTCTATTTAGTGTTTTTCATATATATAATATAAAAAATATATATAATAAAATTTATTATTTAATCAAACAAAACTTTAGAATACGAAACTTAGAATTGCTCATTTGATGGAAAAATGAGTGGTTATAGTTTAGTTATTAATCAAATCAAACAAAAAACACGTGGAAGCAGAGACAGGGAAAGCTTTCAATTATTAAAAAAAAATATTAATTAATTTTTATAATACGACGAAATTCATTGACTATTTAATATTTATAATTTAAAAAAATTTATTAATTAATTACTTAAATTTTTAAAAAATATATTAAAAACTTTCTCCCTATTAAAATATTTTAGATTTTTTTATATTTAAGGAATAAAATTAATAAAATAATTAATTAATATATTTTTAAAATGTAAAAAATATTTTAATATATTTTTTAAAATTAAAAAATTAATTAGTAAATTTTTTTATATTAAAAGAATTAAATAATAATTTTTTATTATTAAATATTAATGATGACAAGGTTTATCAACCTCAAAATTTTCTCTACTTGTGCAAGTTGTCGCTACTTTTCACGGGTGACCACACCTTCAATATTAATTCTAATGATAATGTAAACTTGTTGATCCTTTTATTTTCTTGACATTATTCATTTTATAAAAAAAATTAAATAAATTTTTAAAAATTATGTATGAATTTAAATTTTTTAAAAATAAAAAATTTAAATTTAAAAAATAAATTTTTATATTTAAAATAAAAACATTAATTAAAAAAATTAATTAATTAAATTAAATTCTTATAAAATTATTCGTTCAGGACAAAAGAGATAAGTAGTTGTGGTCCGGGGACAGGAGAAAAGCCAGCTATATAGCAAAGGTGCTGATAAATTCTGAGGAGTCTCTCTCTTTAGTTGCACACCATTATTTATTCATCATTTAGAAAATTATTTTGCTTCCCTTCGTAATTTCATTTTCCATTTTTTGCACTACACATGTATATGTCTCATGTTACTTTCCTCCAACTACAAAAATTTTTTATGGATTATTAATGAATTTTTTCTTGTTAATTTGTAAAATTTGTTGATAAATTTACAAACGAATTTTGAAATTTTATTTATATTTATAAATTTTATGTAATTTTTTTTTAATTAAAGACACTCGATTATAACTAATGGTTTAGATTTCGTTATAAATTTTAACTAATATTGTTTGATTAAGATAAAATAAGGGAAAATATAAGTTAGAATACTAAAAATCTTATTAAAATTTCTCAAAAATTAAAAAAATGAGGTTTTAATAGTTAAGAAGGCTATTTATAATAAAAACAAAAATCTAATAAGTAAAATTATGAAAATATTTAAAATATTTAAAAAAAATAATTAAAATACAAAATTGACCTCTAAACGATAAAATTTTCATATCGAACTTTGTGATCAGGCCTACGGCTCTCGTTACATTTTTGAAAGTCGTCCGTCTTGAAATTCTCTTTTCGAAATGTTATTGTGGGTCTCTATCAAACGTCAACAGTAAAAATTAGGTCTGATTCAAGTCTGCCGTAAAATTCAAGAATATTTACTCCATATTAACTAACCACTAATATCATAAAATAATACATCAAATTAGGGCAAAAAATAGCTATTCTAACAAAAAAAATTAATAAAATATGTAATAAATTATTTACTACTAAAAAATATATATTATTAGAAATAATATAACTTGGCACTCCGAAACTTAGTCTGGTGGAAAATGCATCCTAATAGACTTGAGAAGTCTAACGTTCTACTCCCCCCAACCCCCTATTTCAAAAAAGAAAAAAATATATATAACTTGATATCATGTCTTTTTTTTTAATATGAGAAAAAACATTCACCTCTAGCTATTGCTCTTCGGCCATGAATAACTTTTCTTCTGCCTCAACTTCTCCATAATTTTTTTTTTTTTTTTGAGTTTGCAATGATGTGCTTTCACATTACTATAATTTTTGCAATAGTTATATTGAATACTACTTTTATAATGTCTTGCTCGTCATTCGCCGCCTATAATCAACTTGCTCATAGGATTTTCCTCCATCTCTGCCTTCACCAATAGCTCTATTACTGTGATTTCCTCTACTAAATTTCTTGCCTCTACCGGTTGATGATGATATTTTGATCTGAAATGTCTTTTATTCTGCTTTTTTGCAGAAAGAATATCAAGATACAAATAAATCTGTCACGATCAAACTTCAATCACTATGCTATGAATTTGAGAATTTAATAACGAAAGATGATAAGATCATGCAAGTTTTTTTGTCTAGAGTAGCCATGATAGTAAATCATTTGAGGTCATACGGTAAAAAATATACTAACTAAATTATGGTTTAAAAAGTTTTAAAGAGTTTAACTCTTAGATTTGATTATGTAGCTGTTGCTATAGAAAAATTCAAAGTCTTATCATCAACGGAAGTAGAATACATAATTGCAACTATCTCAGCTTGTCAAGAAATTTAGCTCTGAAGGTTATTGAAGGGTCTTAACCAACTAAGATCTTCTCTGATAACAAGTCCACAATTTCAATGTCAAAGAATCAAACCTTTTATGGGAAGACTAAACACATAGACACCGATCATCACTTCATTCGAAAGTTAGTCGTAAGTAAGCAAATTGTCTTGACTTATTACAGCATCGAAGAATAACTTATAAATGTCCTAATTAAGACACTCTCACTCAAAAATTATTCATATTTCTGATCTTATTTTAAAGTTCTTAATTTTAAATCAAGAAATACGTTAGAAGTTGATTCAAAATTAAATATTTTTAATAGCTCATACTTTATTAGATAATTGCAAAAAAATTGTATGAAAAAACAAAATTATAAATACATCATAAAGTAAAGCCAAAAAAATAATAATTATCTAACCATTAGGTCTCATTAAAAAATTAATCACATCAGTTAAAACAACTAAAAGTTATATATATACGTGTCAATAATCTATTGAATTATGATTTTATATAAATTGTTGATAAGGAATAATCATTTCACTGTATATTCTTTTGGTACGAAAAAGCCTCAATGTTACTGATTTGATTTCCATATATAAAATCAAAATCTTAAACTTAAATTTATTTTAAATTTAATTATATATTATTTAATATTAAAATTAATTAAATTAAATACTAAAAAATACGCGAGTCATTCCATATTCATAAACTCTCGGCTATGACTAGAGCAGAATTATAATTTCAGGTGAGAAGCGTAAATCAACATGCAAGACACCCAGCAAAAAACCAAGTGTCCTGTCTGGGGCTCCGATCTGCTAGATTTAGGATTACAAGCAGCAACACAGTGGGGTATCATGTAAGAGCAAACTCCAAAAACATCGACAAAGACAAAAACGTAACACGTGTACATCTTAGAAACCATCACTTCTTCGTTTGAAAATAAAATTCTTACACGTATCCTTCGGAGCCAATTAAAATTACAATAAGTCTCACGTTTAATTAATATATATAAATTGAATGTATGTACAAAATTTCTTTCCATTTAGATTCCGTCTGTTTGTCAAAAATATTTTAGAGAAAAATAGTTTAAAATATTTAAAAATTTTAATTAAAAAAATATTTTTTAAACTTAAAAATAATTAAAATTATTTTTTTAAAATAAAATAATTTGTTATATTTTAAAAATTTTATTAAAATTTTTATATATAAATTTTTAATATTTTATTTTTAAAATAAAATAATAAAAAATAAATTATTTTATTAAAAAATATAAATTAAAAATTTACGTAAAAATCACATTTTCATCTGCTTTTTGTTTTTTTTTCTCCCATATTTTAGAACCATCTGGCAATCCTAATCTCACATCAGTCGATGTGTATTATTTTTCTCCCATATATATATACACGTGGACTGTTTATACCACAGTGGATTGTTTTAACTGCTCTATAAAATGCTGACATTAATTTGGATATTTCTTTCTAGAATTATTTAACTAATTAAAGTAGTAATTAATTAAATTGATGATCAAGTGTTAATCCCATATATATCTACTTAGATATTACTTTTGATAATGAAATTATTTAACTTTGCAATTAAAAAAAATATTTTTGAAATACGAAAGTTGTCTATGATAACAAAGTAAGAAAAAATTTCTTGCATTATTTATTTAAAATTAATAATTTTGTAAAAATTTAATTAATTTTTTATTAATTCTTGGTAAAATATTAAATTTTTATAATTTAAAAAATTTTTAGTTTAAAAAAAAATAAACACATATAATTATAGTAAATTCATTTAATTTCTTTTTCAAACAAAGCCTAAATGAATAAAAGACTTGATAAATTTGATTGAAGAATGCAATGTCTCGTTAGATAAATGTAATTTTTATTTTCTATTTAAGTCCAATTAAATGGCCTTTTATTATATATTGATAAATTCAAGTTAGGTATTTGATAAATAAAAAAAATTCCATTTAAATTTAATCGCTAATGTTTTAAACAACCAATTATATATAGAGTTCTTCGCATTTTATTATTATAAATTATTTATAAATAAATTATACTTTAATTTTAAAATATTAATATAATTAACAAATTATTCTTTATATTTTTAAAACAAATTTTTATATTTTCAGTTAATTTAAAAATCAGTTTTTCATCATTATAACAATTGAAATATCTTTATTATTCCCTTTAAATTTAAAATATATAACTAAAATTAGATTTTTATTAAACACTTCAATCCTTTAATCATCATTTCATAATATATTATTATAGTTCAATAAACAAATTCAATAGATGTTAAATACTTTTATTTTTTATTTATTATTGTATAATATATTTTGATTTTTGATAATGAAAAATTGATGTGGTTGGTTTCTAACCTAGTGAATTTGACGTTTAAATTAGTAATTTATTAGAAAGGATGAATGTAAAAGATAATATTAAGGATGAATGTAAAAGATAAGTTCAACTTAGAATAAGTGTAAGAATGACTACGCAAGTTTAGTTTTATAAGTTTCCTTTTATATTTTAAAAAGATGAAATTAGTTATCGAATCTTCTGAAAATTTGACTGGTGTTTAGTTAGCAGATAAAGAATTCCGTAATTATAGGCGCAATGAGAATTTACTAGATTATCCTGTAACAGTGACTTTATTCTATAAAAGGTTCAAGTTGACAGAGTACCAAATATTACAGTATCCTAATATTCTTTTGAGTAAGATTTCTACAACTATATATCAGTTTATTAGTTTCACGTTACATGATTCTATCTACGATGACAGCTCATAATTTATTTTTAAGTGATTTTTATGTCGAATCAAATATTAATATCATAACATCAACTATTATAACCATTCAAACATATCCAAATAATTTTTAAATTTATTTTTAATTTATTTCAAAATGTTAATTCAAATTATTATATAACTTAAAGCTATATAATAATTGGTTGGAAACTATTAAAATCTGTTTTGTTCCAACCGTTAAAATCATAATTTAGATTATAATTTTAATTAATTTTAATTATTTTAATATTATTATAGTTTTAATTAATTTTGATATTAGTATGGATTCTTATAGTGCTGTTCAAATTAGTTGCAAAAGAAATTTATTTTTTAAAATGCTTGGCTTTTTAAATGTTCGCCACCTAGGAGTCTTTCATCTCATGTTTGGACTGATTTTTAAAAAATTGGAAATATATGGATTTAAATATTTAATTTTAAAATTATAAAAATTAATTCATAATTTATTTATTATTAAAAATTATAAAGGCAAATTATTATATAACTTAAAGCAAATTGTTTAAAGGAAAATTGAAAATATATTGAATTTATTTTCAACTTATTCCAAAATGTTAATTTAAATTATTATATAACTTAAAGTTATATAATAAAATTATGATGATAGACCTTAAAAAGGAAAATATCAAATACTAAAAATATTATTTAAAAAAAAAAAGTGTTTTTATCCTACGTGGTTCTTCTAACAGTAATGCTAAATAGGTTTTATTGCGAATTAATAATGTGGGTTGCTGTGTATGGCACATTGGAAACTGAAATAATGATATTTGACGATAAGAGTTTTGCTGTCGAGGGCGACAACAGCACATGCATGGCCTCCGACGCAGTCCGCCACATAGCAGCTCCTGGAGCTTTGAAGGCTTCGATGGACAAGTGTCTCAGTGACTCATTGTTCCTTTAATTGCCCACTCATGAGACATGCTTCGTTATTTCGATAAATGTTGCCAAAAATTTCTCGCATCAACTTTTGATGATGAGTAGAAAATTTTAATATTTTTAAATCTAAAATATGAAAAAAATATATATATAATTGATAATCGATTGAAGAAGAGAGAGGAACAACTACTTGCTATTAGTACTCTAATACAAAACTTTCCTCCCTTACATGATCCTGAAAAAATGGGTTATATTTTTTGTTCAAGAAAATTGAACAACAACACATTAAACATATAGCCAAAATTTCAATTCTAAGTGAAAAATATTCACATACTTTCAATTCTAAATGGAAAAAAAAATATTCACACTATATAAATCTTTAAAGCCATCAACTCTTCAATTCATGGCCACCTTTCTTTGAATTTAGCTTCAAGAAAACGAAACCTCCTTTGTAATCTTTTAGATTTAAATAGAGAAGTAGAATGGCCAAAAGATTGTTGTTTTTAGCTTTAATATAAGCCAAAGTGAACAGGAGCTCCCATGGCAGTAATCCAATCTCCTTGCAAGAATGGTTCTATTGTAAACTTGTTGGCTTCTTGTTTATTGATCAAATGAAATCCAGGCCATTTTACTCTAGCATCGGTTTTTGAACCAGGTCCTTTGTTGTTGAACTCTGCATAGTAAAGTGTCTTCAATCCTTTGTCTCCCTCCCATGGCATCCACCCATCAGGCTGAATCACGTCTTCGATTGTTGATTCCATTATAATGGTTCTTGAATACTCTTTCCATGGTCTTCCAAGGTAACTCTTCACTTTTGCCTTAGCAGGAACCAGATCCTGGTTTGGCCCAATCCGACAACTCTGAATAACGATTCCTGTCGTTTCATGTGGATCAATTCTACCTTGTGCTGTAACTATGTTCTGTTGGTTTTCCATTGGTTTCCTTAAAAGAAGTTGGCAGTTCTGTAAGATGGCTGTTCCGTCACCGAAGACGAAATCAATGGTTCCGAGAATGACACAGTTTCTGTAATATTGCCGGTGAGCTTGTACGTATAAAGTATCTTGGTAGCCCTCAAAACGGCAGTTCAGGAATATTGCACGATCAGATTGAACTCTGACGGCCACCGCTTGATGCTTTTGTGGGCCTGCAGTGTTTCTGAATCCCATTGCTTTCGCCATAAATCCTTCTCCTAAAGCCGCTGTTCAACACCAAAAGAAAATAAAAATCCCATTTCAGTTATTTCCATTCTTCAGCTGCCTACGAAATTACCACTGACGATCAGTGACGGACACAGTATTTACATTTAAAGATCAAAAATTTCAGGGAGCTACAGCTCCTACCAGTCCCTTAGGTCCGTCACTAGTGACAGGTAAAAAAATCAAACGTACCAAAAGTTGCGGTTCTAAAAGTTTGAACTCCATCTGCAAAATTTTTGTTTCCAGTGACAATACTCTTCTTTGATCCATCTCCATAGATGGTGACATTCACCATCTTCTTTGTCACTGTCACTGTTTCAGCATAAACTCCTGCTTTAACATAGATCACATACCTGCATTGCAGCAATGGAAGAAGAAAGTGAAAATTTGCATGGGATTTGAATTGTTTTAAAAAAGGTGATAATTGATGTGGTAAATGAATTGCATACCGTCCATTATATTTTGCTGGGATAGCTGCCAAAGCAGCAGATATTGTTTTAAATTTTCCGCTACCATCTTGAGCGACGACAACGGTTGGTTTTAGCTTTTCTTCAGCCTCCTCAGCAGGAGGCTTCAACATCCGTCGTTCTTCATGGCTGATCCAGCTTGGAAGGCCATCTTCATGCATGAAAGAAGAAATGGGTTCTTTTGCCAGAAGTCGACGAGTCGTACGAAATGATTGAAGGAACAAGGCCAATGCAGAGACCATCGCAAGTGAATTACTCGTAAGTTCCTTTGCAGACTCAAAAATATTTTCAACATCAGTCTTTATTTTCCCTTCAGGAAATCCATCAATACAAGTTTGTTGATAAGACATAACAGCACTGAGCCAATTGTTCAACTCAGGTTCATTTTTCGTAAACATGTCTACTTCAGAACTTGCATGAGAAATAGAATCCTTCAACTCTTCTTTAGCAGTCTCAATCAACTCTTTACAATCATCAAACGCTGCTTTCTCTCGTGGGTTTACAAATTTCAACGACGAAGCCTTGTCTAAAACAGTTTCAAACTCATCATCAGTAGCTTGAATAGATAACCTGAGAAGTTCTTTAGGATTAGATTCGGAAGGATTCTTTTGCACTGCCCTATTGAGAGATTTTATGCAAGTGTCCTTGTAACTAGTGGAATTACATGCATTTTTAATAACTCTTTCTATGTTTCCGGCCTTCTTAGCAGTTTCCGGATGTTCATGGTCATTTTGTTTGGCGGCTTTCTTGGCTTTGTTTTCAGTAATAATGACAAAAATTCCAGCAGCAATTAAAATAAGAAGAACAACAAGGGCAATAAAAGCAATGGTGATCCTCTTTCTAAATTTTTGTTCCCTTTCTAATCTTCTCCTCTCGGAAATTTTATCAAAATCCTGAAATACCATCTTGGAAAATTTTTAAAACGGAGGCAGAGATGTATCTCTCTCTGCCTTAGAATGAAGCTAAGGCAGAAAGAAATGAGAGAGAGGAAGGTGTCTTAAAGTTAAACCTTATGCTTCCTCTAATGTTGTTTCTGGTTTTGAAATTAGTATCATTTTTTATCAAAAATGACAAAACAGGTTTGGACAGGAGCCTTTCAAGGTCCTTCTTTTCAAAAGTTCGTTACTCACCTTACCACACATTTTTATTCCTTCTAACCGCTTTTCTTGCCTCTCCAAAAGCTGCCCAAATTACCATTTTGCCCTTAACATGCCTTCACTATTTATTTCTTTTTTTAAAAAAATTACAATTTACCCTATGCCGATTAATCTCTCGATTTTAAAAAATATATTAAAATATTACTGATATTTTAAAAAATTTACTAATTAATTTCCCTTTTAATTTTAAAATTGAATATTTTATAATTTTAAAATATTTATTAATTTAACTCTTAGATTTTTAAAAAATTATTGTGTTTATATTATATTACAGTGTTAATTAATTTTTTAATATAATAACAATCCTTCGGTATTTTTTAGTTTCTTATTTTATTTAATAAATTTTTATTTTTAATTTCTAATTTAGAATTAAAGATTTGATAAGAATAGAATTTAATTCAATACAACTCAATTTATTTTTATCAAATTTCTTATTTAAAATGAAAGAATTTATCTTTTTATTTTTTAAAATTTTATTTTTAAATAAAATAAAATTATATAGAATTTATTAAAAAAATAAAACGGAGAATAAATGAAAATCATCTAATACAAGAGCCTTACCAGCAAGCCTCTGGTAATCAGTTGTCTTATGCACGGATAGTGATATACAAGGCCACAAATTCTATTTAAATAACATATAATTAGTTTTAGGAGAGATTTGAGTTTAATTTTATAAGAAAATAATTTAAATGAATTTTTATAAAATTATTTATAATTTTATTTTTAACATAATAAAATTTTTTTAAAGGTTTCGTTTATTTTATGAAAAATAATTTATATTTAGAAAATATTTTTTATAAAAAATTTTAATTTAAAAAATAAAATTTATTAAAAAATTTATATATGGAGATATTAATAAAAATGTTAAGTATAGAAAATGGCTTTTTTCTGAAAAAAAAAATCATTTTTTTAAATAATTTTTTTTATTAGAAAAATATTTTTTGTTAAATAAATTTTTTGAATATTATAAATGATAAAAAATACGATAAATATTTTTTAAAAATTTTTAAAATTTTTTACTTTTAATAAAAATTTTATAAAAAAATTCAATTTAAAATTCTTAATTTTAAATAAATAAAAGTATAAAATTAAATCGAGAACAGATAGTATAAGAGATTGTACGAGTTAAGTTGTTTTTTTTATAGAAAAAAAAAGTACCCATTATTTGAAGGCATACATAAATAATTAATTAAATTAAAAATATATTTTGTATGAAATATTTATAATTTTTTACATCTCTTAATTCAAAAATAGAATATTAGGACTATTAAAATTTTAAAATAAAAACTATTAATAAAAAATATGTTTATATCTAGAGTTTAAATTTGAAAATACAAGTTTCCCTCCTCGATACTCTCGCTTCTTCTTTTTCCTTAAACCTAGCTACTTCTTCTTCTTTTCTGTGAGAGACCATATGTATCAATTGACTATCGATAAATTAAAAAATGTTATTATCCCTATTAAGAGCTCTAGAGACATTTCGATGGTTACTTGTAATTTTTATATGGTGGGGATGTTTCTCACATACAATCTAATCAATTTTCAGAATATACAGACCTTTTTAACATATTTATGGCATCTTTTAGAGGATATCTATTATGGAATTAGAGGCAAAAAGATATTTGTTTCGATTTTTTAACAATGTTAATTTTCCTTCCTCTCAACGGGATGATGATGCTACAGTTTTCCTTTTTCTCACCAGGATGCCTCGAACCACATCCTGCAAATGTTAATTTGACAGATAACAGTGAAGCGGCTCATCTCTTTAAAGGTCGGGATAACCGAAAGCAATGATCGTCCTGTGTTGGAACTGCCGAGAACTCGGATAGTTAATGCATTGAATGATTTGATTACTAGTTACAAGTCAGACATTTTATTTTTTATGGAAATAAAAACTTTAGTTCTCTGTCACTGTTTGCTCTTTGCAATAGAATTTTTGTCTTTTAATGGTTGCATTCTTATGGACTATTTGCAAGTGATTCAATCTCTTCAGTCTTTACATTTAGATATTTCTGAACTAGATTTGATTTTGAATGATTGTAAATTTTTGTTTGACCCTGCCACTCTAACTGCTTATATTTTAGTTAGAGAATCTATTAGATATGATCATCTCTCGGTTTAGAATGATATCTTTCTTTATTTAATAATTTTATTAATACAGGAAGTAGTTTTACTTAAAAAAAATATTATAAAAATAATTAGACTTAAGTTAAGAATACCATAGATTTTCATAGATATTTTAATTATTGTAAAAATAAATAAATTAAAAATTAAAAATTTAATATTTATAAAAATTAAATTATATTGATTTTGGACCGAAATCGATTTAAATCGAATCGATCTGATTCGGTTTAATTTAATTTAATTTAATCAATTCAACTTTTAATGAATTTTTTATTTAATATTTTAAAATTTAATTAAAATATTTTAATTTTAGTTATAATTTAATTTCTTTATATCATGAAAAATAATATACTATTCACACTGTTGGATTCGTTTCAATTTTATTAATTTTTTATTAAAATTAAATTAAATTGAAATAATTAAATTTTTTAAAAATAAAAATTAAATTAAAATATAAATTAATTTAATTTAATCAGTTCCAATAATACTTGATCTAATAGTTCTCAATAGGGATGATTTCCTATTTATGGAGAACTCGTGTCAAGTCCATTTGAAGCTTTTAGGGGCCAGCATCTCAGGCTAAAAATGCTGGACTTGAACCCCATACAAAATGGGCTTGATTTGAATTTAAAATTTGCATTTGTGTAAAAATCCGGCTTAAACCGATTTATCCGATAATAAAATATTGGGTAACATATTAAATTTAAAGGGAATATTATTTAGATTAATTTAAATAATATTAGAGAGATTGTTGAAATGGGATTACAACAGTTACTTTTCTTCCCACTGTTATATTCTTTCTTCAATTAAACAAGAACAAAATTTATAATTAAATAACTTAATTTTACTTTTTTTTATTTGATTAATTCTGAAATTTCGTTTAAATCCAAATAGTTTAAGACTTAATAAAATGATTATTTTTAACAATAAAATATTAATTTTACAATTTAAATTTAAAATATTTAATAAATTTGGAGATAATAAAGGGTTTACTTGGTCTTGGAATTGGAAATACAAGGAACAAGTTGAGGGGAAATATCTCACAAAATCAAAGCCCTGTTTGTCCTGTGGCTTTGTAGTCTGTGAGTAAAAGATACGCAGCGGTGACTTCTACGCACTTTCCAACAAATAGAAACCCATCAAATCTACCGTCTTTTTTGCTCTCTAAAATTCATCTTAAGCTAAAAGACATAGACTTGACACCCCTCCACTAATCTATGCACTGCTTTCACCGGCAACTTGCTACCGACAAATTCTAGATGCTACTTTTCAAATAAAAGAAAAAAAAAATCTTATGGTAATAAAAGAAATCCATACAAGTTTATCATTTTGAGTCCTTATTCAAAGATTTCCTTTAAAAAACAAATGCAAGAAAATTACATTAACAGGGTTTTTTTTTTAATCAATATATAGATATAATTGATTGATAAAAGCATGATAAGCTTGATACATGGTAGCCACAAATAAAAAGCCGAAGGCTCAAATACAACATAAAAAGTAAATTAAAGTCTAATAAATTTAAAATCTTAAAAATTCGACTGTAAATTAAATTATTGTACTAATTAACGTCGCTTCACTTTATTTTCATGTGTAGTTTGAGATCAAAAAATATCGTAAAAGGCTATAGAAAAGAAATTCTCATTATCATAGACCATACAAGATATAAAAATTCCATTGAAATACTAAGAAAATGAGATCTATGCAAGCTCAGGCAGCCTACCAAACCGAAAAGAGCATATCTGAAATAGAGAATCACATGTAATAAACCAAAAATTTTCAAGTAAACCTCTAGGTCAAGAAGACTTTGATCGACTCTAAAGAGACAGATGAAGGCAGCAAAGGAGCACTCTTTGGTGATTCAATTGTACTAAATTCTTAAGTCTAAACCAAGCCAAACTTCATCAAACAAGGTGACAAGATGTGGTATGTGAATTGATTTCCATCTCAACCTACAAAAAGACCACGAACAACAACATAAAAGAACAAATACAACACCAAATTGCACTAAAATTTAGCCTCTCAACCATGAAAGCACCACTGTGAGCCACAATGTAAAAGAAATTGCACATATATACATCTTATCTAGAAAGGAGAGAGAAATCCACATTCAGACGCACGCAAAATGTAAAATTCATATAAAACACAAAATAAGTGAGGCCTACCAGAAAAAAAAAAAAAAGAAATCTAATAAACACTATCTTCTATTATATGAGGAAGGGAGAGAGTAAAAAAATACATGCGAAAAAAATCATACAAAAGTGGGGAAGGAAGCGCCACCTTTGAAGGGAGCCATAAAAGAACAAATCTACCCATGCAACTCTTTTCCTACCAATGCAACCCTTCTCTTGCCCAAAAGACAGGAGAAGGCACACAATCACCCAAGAAAGCTGGGCAAAGGAAAATATAGGGATAGTGATCCTAGATTCTGCATTAATGTGGTACTTTTATCTTTTTAAAAATTCAAAGAGAAGGTTTGATAAGAGTTTGCAAGAGTTTCCTTTATACTATACATTTTTATACATTATTTAATTTATATATTTAGACTTCATTTGTTTTACAATATTTTTTGGCATTTGAAACACTTAAAAAATTTAGTCAAAAGAAAAATATTTTCATGATTAAAAAAAAAATAAATCATTTTTTTTTTACATGAAACATGTTTTTCAAAAAGGATATATACTAAAAAACAAGTCACATCACAAGTGCACCAATGACCTGTAAAGAAACTAATGACATGTAAACAGAATCTATAACTAATATATATGCTTTGGAAATATTAGGCTACTTAGTCAGCCTAGTTGAAAATTACAAGTAGAAATGTAAATATCAATAGAAAATTAAAATCACCTATGCTTTAAATCCCATCATCATAAGGAAATGAAGTGGAATCAAGCCACTCATCACCAGTGATAAAATATGATACAGTAAAATTATATGCATCATAATCATCCATCACATGATATCCAGGCCAAGTAACTCTATTATCCACAGCAGAACCAGGCCCATAATTCTCATACTCTCCATAATACAAACTCTCCAGCCCTTCATCACCAGACCAATTTGTCCAACCTGTCGGATCAATGAAATCATCTATGTAGGATTCAAGAAACACTGTCCGAGAGTAGACCCTCCATGGCCTGCCAAGGTAGCTTTTAACACTTGCAGAATTGGAGTATAAATCACCTGTAGCAAGAATAGAACAATTCTGTATCGAAATTCCTGTATCCTCATCTGGGGTATCTCTAGACTGGGCTGTAATAACAGTGAATTGTCCGGGCATTGGCATTTGAGATACGATGTTGCAAGCTTGGAAAACTACTGCAGCATTGCCAAATATGTAGTCTATGGTCCCAAAGATGTCGCATTCGCGATAAAACTGTCGGAATGAGTGCACGTATAATGTGTCTTGGTAACCAGTGATGGTGCATCTGTACATTGCTGCAAGGTCTGCGCTTATGCGAAGAGCTACAGCTTGGTGCTTCTGTGGTCCTGCTGTGTTTTCAATGGCTAGATCCCGTGCCAAGAAACCCTCACCAGAGACAGCTGAAGCAAGTAACTTTCAGAAATCAGCATGTGATGATGTAATTAATATACCCAAATTGCTTAAATTTAATATGGTATCTCTTGGTGCATGCCCTTATGGCAAAAAGCTGGTGGAAGGTTGTGTATGATAGATGACTCTCTCCTAACACTTGCAGAAAAAGAAATCCTGCGCATTAAGTACTGATGTGTCTTTTATTCTCTTTAGAGGGATCATTAGGTAGATTCAGTTAATACTTTATCAGGTACAGTCTAATTTTTTACTTAATGGTACTGGAGTCGTCAAATAAGATTTGGAGCTCGAACCCCAATTGGACTCGAATAAAGAAAAAGACGAAAAAAACATTTTCACCGTGAAAAAATTAAGGGAGTAAATTTAAAAGATGTTAAACTTTACCAAGAGTTGCAGATCTGAAAGTTGTCCAGCCATCATCTACACTTCTGTTACCAGTAATGAATGTAAGATTACTTCCATCTCCAATAAGAACAATATTAGTCTTGTAGCTAGGAATTTCTACATTCTCTTCATATACTCCTTCTCTGATAAGGATGATGACTCTATCATAGCTGTTATTTGGAGCAAAGTTTATGGCGTCAGAGATGGTAGTGAAATTCCCAGTTCCATCTGCAGCTACTGTAAATATTTCACTTGGGTCATATTCATCAACATCACTCTGTAAGATCTTGACATCTTTTTTCGAAACCCATTTTGGAAATCCCAAGAGGCGGCGATTCTTGTGACCATTGCTAGGACTTGGGATCATTGAAAGAGAGTTACTCACATGCTTGTATGTACTAATCAATGAATTCACAAGGACTGGTTTCAATGGACCAGTTGCAGAATCTAGTCCCTCTAAACAAGTGTTCTTGTTTGTGAGTGCTGCACTGAGGTAGGCTCTTGCATCAGCTAGTTTTTGAGAGCCGCCTGCTTGGATTCTTGAAACTGATCTTTGTAAAGAAGATATTGTGATTTGATGGAGTTCTTTGCAATCTTGGATTGCCCCTCTTTGTTTCTCAATGATATTTGATCTGCCAGCAGTTGATAATAGATTTGTTAGCTTTCCAGCCTCTGATAACGCAGCTTGAAGCGAGTGGAGGAGAAAGCTGAGGATGTTTGGATTAATGTTAATAGAAATGGAAAGCTTTAACGAATCAAAACAAGCATCTGGGTACGGTCTGCCTTTGCAGAAGTTTCTTAGAGAAGAGAGATGAGTGTCGAGAGAATTTGCAGAAGGTTTCTCGAGAGCCAATATGGAAGGGAAGAAGATTGAAGAAAGGAGCTGGAGGAGAAGCAACAGCTTGAGAATGGCGGAGAGAGCCATTAGCTAGATAGTTGATGCAAAAGGCAGGGGGCTTGCTCTATTTAAGACAACAAGGGGACATAAACATAGTAACTTGCATGGATTTTGCTTAATTTGTTGGATTAGTGTAATGAAATCATATATATATATATATATATATAAACCCTGACGGTGGTCATCTTTTTTTTATAAAAAAATTTAAACTGAGCCTTTGAATTTGTATAGTAAAGACAAGTACACATAAAAACATAAATTGTACATAAAAATTACGTCAAATTCACAAGGGAAAGAGAGTCTTCACTCTGCAGCCATGGCACGGCTAGCGACACACAAACGCGTTGATTAATGTTAATGTTTCCTTTGCCTTTTTTCTATATTTCTTGTCTTCTTCTTCCCAGTTGGAATCTTACTTTTATCAAACAAAAATGTAAGGTAAAGTCACTCTAAAAAACTGAAGAGATATTATATATCAAAGATAAACGATGCCGGAGAAGGGAAAGTAAGGAGCTCAATTTCAAGAACTAACATGACGGTTAGAGGAAGAACTAAAACGGCACCATTTTATTTATAAATATAGCACACTCCAGAAAATTCTAGAATAGTATAGAGAATCAAGTTTGTTAGTTTGTTAGTTTGTTAGTTTGTTAGATTTCAGTTTCTCTTAAATATGTATATAAACAAGATTCTTCAAATTTTAGCTATTTCATCGTGGTATCAGAGTTTACCCTGTATAAGCCACCTGCTAAGATCAGATCTAGATCTGAAAAAAACCGCCCTTAATTCCCCTTCCATATACCTCATTTTGCAAGTATGATGGCAGAGATTATCAAAGAAAACATACAGGAAAAGCAGATAAAAAAGACAAGATGATAAGGCTATTAAATTCTGATTCTCCCAGCATGATCTTCGTCAGTCCTCCTCTAAATGGAAACAATTACCTAACATAGAGCATATCAATGATCATCGCATTAAAAGCAAAGGACAAGCTAGGATTCATAAACGGCAAATGCAAAATGCCAGAACAAAATGATAAAAATTATGAAGAATGGCAGAAGACTGATAACGTGGTAATGTCTTGGATCTTGAATACTCTTTCAAAAGAACTGGCTGAAATTTTTCTTTATGCTACAAATGCCTATGAATTGTGGGAAGAACTAAAGGAAAGATTTAGAGATAGTAATGGTCCCTTAATGTACCAATTAATGAAGGAAATCAATAACGTTAGTCAAGCAAACATCAATCTCATGATATATTACACAAAATTAAAAAAATTATGGGATGAATATGCATATTTAGAACCAATTCTTGTGTGTGATTATGGTACAGCAAAGTTATTTGCTGATATAGAAGGTAAACACAAATTAATGCAATTCTTGATGGGTCTAAATGAGACATATGACCATATAAGGAATCAGATCCTCATCATGGAACCCTGTGTAAACAAGGCCTATCCCATGATCTTAAGGATTGAAAAGCAGAGAGAAGCACAAAACGAAGAAGCTGAAAACAGTGTAATGGCAGCAAAGGTCTCAGAAAGCAACAAAGATAGAACATGGAGAACTCAATACAAGAAAAAAGATGACAGAACATGCATTTACTGCAAAGCCACAGGATATGTAAAGGAAACTTGCTTCAAGCTCAATGGATATCTAGATTGGTTCAATAAACTCAAACAGAAAAAGGCCAAAGGAAAAGGTAATGTTGCGGCTCAAGTGTATGAAACACCTCTAAACTGTGATGACAACCATATTCAGAACAAAGCTGAGTGGAACATGGAGTCATTAATACAAGAAATGATGAAGTACATGAAGAATCATAGCCAAGGTACTACTGGCAGCAATGATGCCAACTGTGTGAATTACACTGGATTTGTAGGTATGGCATCCTATTGCTACTCTAAGGCCCATAAGATTAGAACTATAGGGGAATGGGTTGTAGACACAGGTGCCACAGCTCACATGTGTAATGACTTGTCTCTTTTTTCAAACCACAAAACTCTAACCAAACCAAATCTTGTTACCCTACCAGATAGTAGCATGAAAACCATCACAAAAATTGGAATATGCAACTATTAGATGTGCTATATGTACCTACCTTTAAATACAATTTGTTGTCTGTTAGTCAGATTACACAATCAAACAAAATTTCTGTGCAATTCCTCCATGACTAATGCATTTTGCAGGACCTAGTGACTAAATACCTACTGGCAATAGGGAGAATGCACCAAGGATTATATAGACTAAATAAAGAATTATTTAGCCATTAAGGACCACAGCATTGGTGTCTTAACAACATCAGAACAAATATGAAGTATAGCACAGGAGATTAGGTCATGTATCAAGGAATAAATTATTAGATCTAAATGTAATAAAGGCTAATGATTGTGATTCCTATATGTGCACAATTTGTCCCATTGTAAAACAGCAAAGATTGAGTTTCAATAAAAGCAAGATCACTTCTACAATACCATTTGAGCTAATTCATGTAGACCTTTGGGGTCCATATTCAGTAATTTCAGTTTCAAATGCAAGATATGTATTGACCATAGTTGATGATTACACTACAACATTTCTTATATTGACAGAGTTCATTGCCATGATCAACAACCATTTTCATAAATCACTGAAGAACTTGAGATCAAATAAAGGGACAGAATTTGTAAATCAAGATTGTAGCAAATGGTTGAAGAAAAAGGGCATTATCCATTAGAAATCATGTCCATATACTCCACAACAGAACGGAGTGGTTGAAAGGAAACACAAACACTTGCTACAAGTTGCAAGAGCCCTGATGTTTCAGTCAAATTTACTAAAAAGGTTTTGGGGAGAATCCATACTCACAGCCACTTATATTATCAATAGACTACCTATCTTAGTGCTGAATTGGGAAACACCTTATGCTTGTTTGTATAAGGAAACCCCCAACCTTAACCTACTTAAAACCTTTGGTTGTCTTTGTTTCACAACCAATACCTTACCTCATAAAATAAAATTTGCAGAAAGGGCCTTTGAGGGAGTCTTCCTTGGATATATTTCAAGAATGAAAGCTTACAAAGTCTATGCCTTGGGCCTAAACAAGATCTTAATTTTTAGAGATGTCATCTTTCATAAAGACATATTCCCATTCAAATCCCAACAAGACACTCATAATCCTCACAAAGCAGTGTTACCAAACTCAATACTCGAACCTGGACCAACAGCCCCTACCCAATCACATACTGATCACAGCCCTCCCCATGAACCTTCAACAACATCAGAAGAGACTGAAGCAAATATTGAAACATCTATTACAACTGAAGAAGAAGGAGCACCCATTATTTCTGAACCAACCACAAAACATTCAGAAGAAAGGATAATTTCACCACAAACAAGAAGAAGCTCAAGACTCTCCACAAGACTGATCAAACATAATTTAGCCACATTTTTATTAGCTTTATTATTGTTTAATTACACATTTTTCAGCTTAATTTATGGTTTTTGTCTTGTTTTTACAGAAAAGGAAGAAAATGGAAAGTTGGAGAAAAAGTGCAGAAAAAGCTGAAAAAGTGATTGGGTCAAAGTGATTTGGCCAAATCATTGCCCAAATCAAACTGAAGCAGAAACCTGGAGGCAACAGTCAGAAGTGATTTAGGCAAGCAATCTGCCCAAATCACCCGCCCAAATCATTCGCAGAGACAGAAAGCTGAAAACTGGACTGACTCACGGAAAAGCGATTGGGGCAAGTGATCTGCCCAAATCACCCACCCCAATCACGTTGACAGCAGAAAATACAGCAGAAGCGGGAAAGTGTAGAAATTCAAGATTTAAAATAAAGAAGTCCTAACCCCTCTCAAACACTTCAAGATCAATCCTAGGGCATCTCAAAGAGTCACTCTCAAGATAGACCTCCTCAAGAAGAAGATTTATTCACAATTAAAGAAGAGATCAAAGACAAGGACCAATCCAATTTAGGATTCCAAAACCTAATTGGATTGGGATTCCTCACCTATAAAAGGAGGCAGCCCAAACCAGCAAACATAACCTCTCTCCAGCTTCAGGATCACTGCAGATTCTTGGCAGAAATTCTCCTTCTTTCTTTTCTTCTTTCTTTTGTGTATTTTAGCCCACCATGAGTGGCTAAACATCCCTTTTCTAGTTGAAGTTGGAAAATTCAGATTTGTGATGAATTGAGAGATTTAAATCTCCATTGTTAAACTTCTATTTATTTTCAATATTTATGCAATTTGATCTTTCTATAATTGTTGCTTTGCTTTTAGAATCAATTTAGGCCTATTGCTTTTAATTGCTTGAGTAACAATTGTTTGAATAATTGATCAAGCATAAATTAGCCGCATTTTTATTATCCTTTTTATTGCTTATTTACACATTTTTTAGTTTAATTTATGGTTTTTATCTTATTTTTTCAGAAAAGGAAGAAATTGGAAAATTGGAGAAAAAGTGCAGAAAATTGACAGAAAAGTGATTGGGTCAGTGATTTGCCCAAAACATTCAAATCACCGGGCAAATCACTTTGACAGCAGAAACCTGGAGGCAACAGGTAGAAGTGATATGGGCAGTGATTTGCCCAAGACACTCGAAGACACTGGCCAAATCACTCGCAGAAGACAGAGAGCAGAAAACTGGACTGACTCACAGAAAAGTGATTGGGTCAGTGATTTGCCCAATCACTTGAAGAAACTGGTCAAATCACCGGGCAAATCACTTTGACAGCAGAGCGGGAAATTGGGCAGAAAATAGAAATCCGAATTTTCAGATGTCCAAATCCAACCCAATCACTACCAACATAAAACCAAGAGCCACGAAAGAGCTTCTCATCCAAGGAATTCCAATTGCAATTAAATTCAACATCAAAAGAGGAGTCAAACACCAAATCAAAAAGGGATTTCAAAACCCTAGATAGATAGAATTCTTCAGCTATAAAAGGAGAGCCTCCAAACCAGCAAAGACATCATCTGGTCAGCAACTCAGCATCATCTCTCAGCACCAGAAACTCTGCAGAAATTCTCTTTTCTTCTTTTCATCTTTTCTTTGTGTATTTTGTCCACCATGAGTGGCTAATTTCCTTCCTTTTCTAGTTGAAGTTGAGAATATTCAGATTTGTGATGAATTGGGAGGTTTAATACTCCATTGTTGAACTCTTGTTTGTTTCAATATTTATGCAAACTGATCTTTTCCATAATTATTACTTTGCTTTTAGAATCAATAAGGGCCCATTGCTTTTAAATTGCTTAAGTAATATTGTTTGAATGATTTAGGTTCGTAATTGCTTAGGTTGTTCAAATACACATTTAATCAAGTTGCATAATCTAAACTTGACCACGCGGTTGGCAAGGATAGAATTGGATTTTTCAAAGTCTTAATGCAGTCAACAGTTGTTCGATGCTACAATGCCCCAAGGACGTTCCTTGGCAACTTGTTGATTAGTGTTTGATTAGCGAACGTTTCCTAATCAAACTAGAACTAAGGAAGAATTTGGATTGTGAGAAGCGTCTTCCACAACCAAAACTGATTTATTGAAATCAAATAGGAGTCTTTAATAATCAATGATCAATTCTGAACAAACTGAATTAGACTCACACTTCAGCTAGAATCTCTTTCTCATTGAAATTCTCATCTATTTAAATTATTGCTTTCTTTTGCTATTTAATTTTAATCATCAAATCAAAACCCCCCTCTTTTAATTACTTGTTATTTACTTGACCTAGTCATTATTAGGAAAATCATTAGTGTCAATTCCCTGTGGTTCGACCCTATTGCCACTATCTACAAGTTTATTTTTGATTGTTTAATAGGTTTATTTTTTACGGCTTCGACAACCGCCTATCAAAAATTGGCGTCGTTGTCGGGGACTTGATCTAACTAACGTATTTTCCCTTTATGACCAGGTCTGGCCGTAAAGACACTCTTCTTTACGACCCTGAGATTGAGAAAACCGCCAAGCACTTAAGGAAGCAAGCAAATTTGAGGAACCAAGCCTCAAAAGCATCTTCATCAGCAACACCATCTCACAGAGCTGTTGTTGTACCTGCTGATTTTTCTGCACCAGCAAATTCACCTATTTCTACACCAGCTGAAGCACTTACTGTCACATCTGCCCCTGCTGCAGAAATTTTTGCACCAGCAGACTCTCCTACAGCCACTACTGCATTTGAACCTGATACCCGATTCCAGGTTATGGCAGAAAATCCAGCAATGGCGCAACCACCTGCTGCACATGTAGAAGCTGAAATACAAGCTGGAAACGCGCCCATCCAAGCACCCCAGCCACGGGAAAGAACTCTCGGAGAGTTAGCTGAACCAACAGGAGATCAAGCACCCTTATGCATTGAATATCCCTTATTGACAGCACCATTCGAGCTAAGGACAGGACTGATTCATCTCCTTCCTAAATTCAGAGGCCTAGAAAATGAAGATCCTCACAAGCATTTGAAGGCATTCCACGTTGTGTGCTCAACCATGAGACCCCAAGGCATTCCAGAAGACGATATCAAGCTTAGAGCCTTCCCTTTTTCCCTTGAAGACTATGCCAAAGAATGGCTATTCTACTTACCACCCGGATCCATCACATCATGGGCTGATATGGTAAGAGCATTCTTGAGAAAATTCTTTCCAACCTCAAAAGCCATAGGCATCCATCGAGAAATAAGTGGCATAAAGCAAAAGCACTCTGAAGGCTTGTATGAGTACTGGGAGAGGTTCAAAAAGTTGTGCACAAGCTGCCCTCGGCATGATATTTCTGACCAATCTCTCATTGAGTACTTCTATGGAGGTTTGCTACCCTCAGAGAGAAAATTTATTGACGCAGCCTGTGGAGGAACAATTGAAAAAAAATCACCTCGAGAGATGAGGGACTTAATTTCCTCCATGGCTGCAGCTTCTCAACAATTTGGAGACCAAGAGCTGCCATCAAGGAATGTAAATGAGGTGAGTAATTCCATTTTATCATCCCAACTTTCTGAACTCACCAATGCTGTCCGTAGCCTTGTTGTGAGTCAAACCCAACAAGTCCAGCAGATTCAGCAGCCCAAGACATGTGGAATATGTGCCAACAACCACCCAACTGATCTATGTCCTTCCCTTCAAGAGGAGGACCATCAAGTTAATGCTGTTGGAGGCTTCAATGGGCAAAGAAGGTATGATCCTTATGCAAATACTTATAATCCAGGCTGGAGGGACCATCCAAATTTCAGTTATGCAAGGGGAAATCAATATCCAAGCTACCAGCAAAGGAATCAAGCTCAAGCTGCACCTCAAAACTCCAATGCACCTCTTGAAGAGATTGTAAAGAATTTAGCAAGCACTGTGCAGAATCTTGAGAAACAAGTGAGCCAAATGGCCTCTTCAATGAGCAAATATGAGTCTCAAGGGAAGCTACCCTCCTAAACTGAGATAAATCCAAGACAAAATGTTAGTGCCATCACATTGAGGAGTGGAAAAGAGTTGCAAGACCATAGGGCTGAAAAATTGCAAAAACAGGCCATGGAGATAATTCTGCCAGAAAGTGATCAGGGCAGTGATTTGCCCAATTCACTCGTAGAAACTGACCCGATCGCTGGGCAAACTAAGCTGTCCAGCAGTGATTTGCCCGGTGATTTGCCCAAATCACCAGAGAAGGCAGAAAGTGATCTGCCCAAATCAACAGATCAGGCAGAGTCCAGCCGAAAGCAGAAAATACAGCAACCAGCAGAAAAATTCAAGGTACCTTACCCTTTTCCCAAAAGATTTGCAAGATCTCAAAAAGAAAAAGAGGAGAGAGATACTTGAGACACTCCGCAAGGTGGAAATCAATATACCTCTACTTGATGCTATCAAACAAATACCAAGGTATGCTAAATTTCTCAAAAAGCTATGCACCAATAGGAGGAAACTTGCTGAACATGAAAAGGTAAGTGTGGGGGAGTGTGTTTCAGCTGTCATTCAAAAGAAGCTTCCAACCAAATGTAAGGATAGAGGAATATTTGCCATTTCATGCAAAATAGGCAACATAGGGATAAAGAAGGCCATGTGCGACCTTGGGGCATCAATCAATGTTATGCCACTTTCTATTTTTAACTTGTTGAATACAGGTACACTCAAGGGCACCAACATTGTGATCCAATTGGCTGACCGATCCGTTGTCTACCCCAAGGGAGTGCTAGAAGATGTGTTGGTACAAGTTGACCAACTAGTCTTCCCAGCAGATTTTTATGTGATTGACATGGAGGAGGAT
This sequence comes from Manihot esculenta, assembly GCF_001659605.2. Taxonomy (NCBI): domain Eukaryota; kingdom Viridiplantae; phylum Streptophyta; class Magnoliopsida; order Malpighiales; family Euphorbiaceae; genus Manihot; species Manihot esculenta. The sequence goes on along the minus strand of NC_035176.2, from coordinate 29,573,731 downwards.
AAGGGCAACATCACCTCTGACATCTTACTTGGGAGACCATTCTTGAGCACAGCAAGAACAAAAATTGATGTGCATGATGGCACATTGACTATGGAGTTTGAAGGGGAAGTTATCAAATTTAATGTTTATGATGCCATGAAATTCTCCAATGATGTTTCTCTTGTTTATGGCCTTGATGTTATTGATGATTTAAGTCAAGAAATTTTTGATTTTGATCAAGAAAATTTACTTTATGATGGTCTTTGCAGGAAAGGAGAAGTGAACAGCAACATCACTGAAGCAGAAAAAACAGCAGACTGTTGTAACTTGCTGGATGTGGGTGATTTGCCCAGTGATTTGCCCAGATCACCAGATAATCAGCTCAAATCACAGACCAAATCACTGGAGCAGACAGACTTGACAGACAGTGATTTGCCCAGATCACCAGATAATCTGCCCAAATCACAGTCCAAATCAGACAGCAAACAGCAGAAATCAGCACAAACAGCAACTGCACCAGAACTGAAACCATTGCCCAGCCACCTCAAATATGCCTACTTGGGAGCTGGAAATTCACTTCCAGTAATTATTTCTAACCAGCTAAGCCAAGAAGAAGAGGAAAATCTCCTTGATGTGTTGAGGAAGCATAAAGAAGCAATTGGGTGGACCTTGGAGGACATAAAAGGCACCTCAAGACCATTCGGTGGAGGCTCATCTCACCAGAATCAAAGACAGAATGCAAAGGATGGAGCACCTATTGGACCTGCTGGTGGACCATTTTCTGCCCCAGCACCGTGACAGATAGCGATTTGCCCAGTGATTTGCCCAGTGCTTGCCCAAATCACTGGCCAAATCACCCACAGGCCAGGAAGTCCCTTTCCCTTTCTTTCCTTAATTTTTTTTATATATGCTTACACATTGAGGACAATGTTTGTCATAGGTGTGGGGGTATTACTAGGTTATTTTTTGCATTGATTTACATTGATTCCATCATCTTTTGCTTTCTACTTGTGTCTTTTTGTTTCTTTCTGCATCTTTTTGCCCCATGACATACACCACACTTTTTTTTTCTTGGCACACATTTTTTTCTTGCACACACACACAGAATTTTGTCTTAGCTTTTGCTCTACTCAACATAGATAACAAGGTTAAAAGAGTTTCCTTATCTCATGACCCCATTGATTTGCCACCCCTTTAAGCTTAAATTGAATCATTCACAGTATGTTACCTTCACTTAGGGAGTTTTTCTCTTGAATTGAATCTTCAAATTTGCTAAGGTCAAGGGAAATAAAAATACAAATACATGCAAACACAAAGTTGGTGTAACTCCCTAAGAGCTGATTTGCCCAAACTATCATGAAAAACCAGCATAAAGCACAAATCGTAAACTTGTTCCAATGGTCTAAGACTATGAACTGAGCCTAATAGCCACTTGGAGAAGTGACTGACTGAGTAACCGGGGGTGTATCACCCATGTACACAATCGCGTAAAAAGGTCAGTAACTTTTTCAAGCAAATAAGTTTCGATGGTCTAGACTATGAACAGAGCTAGTAGCCACTTGAACAAGTGACTAACTGAGTAACCGGGGGTGTATCACCCATGTACACAATCGCGTAAAAAGGTTAGTGACTTTTTTAGGCAAGGATAAGAATAAGTGCTGCTGAAAATAAAAATAAAAATTAAATAAAAAGGAGAAAGAGAGAAGGTGGCAAGTCACTCCTAGGGGTTGCATTAAACCTAACATAAAGGAATAAGCACGATTGAGTCAAAAACCTTTCTCTTGACCATGGTAGGTGAAAGGAAACAAGGAAAGGAGAGGACGACCTTGGTGCATGTACTCTATACTGTGATACTTCAGCTTAGGAGTCTAGGGGGGCTGATTAAGTGGTACTTAGACTCAAAGGAAAAAGGAACTTGATTAACTAAGTTATTTGTTGCTTGAGGACAAGCAAAAAGCTAGGTGTGGGGGTATTTGATCAAGCATAAATTAGCCGCATTTTTATTATCCTTTTTATTGCTTATTTACACATTTTTTAGTTTAATTTATGGTTTTTATCTTGTTTTTTCAGAAAAGGAAGAAATTGGAAAATTGGAGAAAAAGTGCAGAAAATTGACAGAAAAGTGATTGGGTCAGTGATTTGCCCAAAACATTCAAATCACCGGGCAAATCACTTTGACAGCAGAAACCTGGAGGCAACAGGTAGAAGTGATATGGGCAGTGATTTGCCCAAGACACTCGAAGACACTGGCCAAATCACTCGCAGAAGACAGAGAGCAGAAAACTGGACTGACTCACAGAAAAGTGATTGGGTCAGTGATTTGCCCAATCACTTGAAGAAACTGGTCAAATCACCGGGCAAATCACTTTGACAGCAGAAACTGACAGCAGAGCGGGAAATTGGGCAGAAAACAGAAATCCGAATTTTCAGATGTCCAAATCCAACCCAATCACTACCAACATAAAACCAAGAGCCACGAAAGAGCTTCTCATCCAAGGAATTCCAATTGCAATTAAATTCAACATCAAAAGAGGAGTCAAACACCAAATCAAAAAGGGATTTCAAAACCCTAGATAGATAGAATTCTTCAGCTATAAAAGGAGAGCCTCCAAACCAGCAAAGGCATCATCTGGTCAGCAACTCAGCATCATCTCTCAGCACCAGAAACTCTGCAGAAATTCTCTTTTCTTCTTTTCATCTTTTCTTTGTGTATTTTGTCCACCATGAGTGGCTAATTTCCTTCCTTTTCTAGTTGAAGTTGAGAATATTCAGATTTGTGATGAATTGGGAGGTTTAATACTCCATTGTTGAACTCTTGTTTGTTTCAATATTTATGCAAACTGATCTTTTCCATAATTATTACTTTGCTTTTAGAATCAATAAGGGCCCATTGCTTTTAAATTGCTTAAGTAATATTGTTTGAATGATTTAGGTCCGTAATTGCTTAGGTTGTTCAAATACACATTTAATCAAGTTGCATAATCTAAACTTGACCACGCGGTTGGCAAGGATAGAATTGGATTTTTCTAAGTCTTAATGCAGTCAACAGTTGTTCGATGCTACAATGCCCCAAGGACGTTCCTTGGCAACTTGTTGATTAGTGTTTGATTAGCGAACGTTTCCTAATCAAAATAGAACTAAGGAAGAATTTGGATTGTGAGAAGCGTCTTTCACAACCAAAACTGATTTATTGAAATCAAATAGGAGTCTTTAATAATCAATGATCAATTCTGAACAAACTGAATTAGACTCACACTTCAGCTAGAATCTCTTTCTTATTGAAATTCTCATCTATTTAAATTATTGCTTTCTTTTGCTATTTAATTTTAATCATCAAATCAAAACCCCCCTCTTTTAATTACTTGTTATTTACTTGACCTAGTCATTATTAGGAAAATCATTGGTGTCAATTCCCTGTGGTTCGACCCTATTGCCACTATCTACAAGTTTATTGTTGATTGTTTAATAGGTTTATTTTTTACGGCTTCGACAACCGCCTATCAATAATTTAGTTCCGTAATTGCTTAGATTATTTAAACACACATTTAATCAAGTTGCATAATCTAAACTTGACCACGCGGTTGGCAAGGTTAGAATTAGGTTTCTCTAAATCTTAATGCAGTTAACAGTTGTTTGATGCTAAAAGCCCCAAGGACGTTCCTTGGCAACTTGTTAACTAGTGTTTGATTAGCGAACGTTTCCTAATCAAACTAGAACTAAGGAGGAATTTGGATTGTGAGAAGCGTCTTCCACATCCTAAACTAATTTATTAAAATAAATAGGAGTGTTAAAGAATCAATGATCAATTCTAAACAATCTGAAATAGATCCATACTTCAACTAGAAGTTTTTCTCTTATTGATTTGCTCATCTTTAAATTATTTGCTTTCTATTGTTAATTAGCTTTAGTACATCTTCAAAACAAAACTCCCTTTTTATTTTTGCTATTTACTTGCCTTAGTCATTATTAGGAAGATATTTGGTATCAAATCCCTGTGGTTCGATCCTATTGTCACTATCTGCAAATTTATTTATTTATTTGTTGATTGATAATAGGTTTATTTTTTACGGTTTCGACAACCGCTATCAAAGACCTAGATGACTAAATGATTTTGTGGCAACCTCTATATATCATGTTAATCCTGGTGTATTCCCCAATACTACCACAGGTACTTTTAACACACTACCCTATTTTACTTCTGAACCTACCTTTACACCTTACTACTTGAGCTTTGTGGCAAATGTATCTATGACCTATGAACCAAAGTCCTATCAACAAGCTAAAGAGGACAGAAAATGGGTACAAGCCATGCAAGATGAACTAACTGCCTTAGACACAAATAATACTTGGTACCTGACTACTCTACCCAAAGGCAAAAGGGCTATTGCCTCCAAGTGGGTTTACAGAATCAAATATAAGCTAGATGGCTCTGTTGATAGATTCAAAGCCCGATTGGTGGCAAAAGGATTCAATCAACTACTTGGGGTTGATTACACTGACAATTTTTCTCCAGTAGCAAAATTAGTTACTGTGAGAATGTTTATGGCTATAGCCACTGCCAAGAACTGGCCAATACATCAACTAGATGTTAACAACGCGTATCTACATGGTCATATAGAAGAAGACCTATATATGCTACCCCCGGAAGGCTATGATAAAGCCCAACCAGGACAAGTATGCAAACTTATTAAAAGTATCTACGGATTAAAACAGGTAGGAAGAATGTGGAACAAAGAACTTATCCACTGTTTGAAGCAATTTGGGTTCAACCAATCCTCCTTTGATCACTGCCTATTCACAAAATCACAGAAAGGCAGATTTTTAACTTTACTTGTTTATGTTGATGACATACTTATAGCAGACCAGTCAGAAGAGGACATATCAGATGTGAAATCATACCTAGATAAACTCTTCACAATCAAAGATCTGGGATATGTCAAGTACTTTATGGGATTACAAGTTGCAAGTTCTGAAGCAGGTATTTTCCTTCACCAAAAGAAATATGTGTTAGACATCCTTCAAGAAACAGAATACATGCAAGCTAAGACATCTAACTTCCCTTTACCACAAGGGCTTAAACTCAACAACACAACGAGACCAACCTTGACAGATACAGACAGATATCGGAAGTTAATAGGTAAATTACTTTACCTTGGAGTTACCAGACCAAACATTTCTTACGCAATGCAACACCTCAGCTAGTTCATGCAGCAGCCACGCCAACAGCACTGTGATGCAGCACTTCATGTGCTTCATTACTCGAAAGGATGTCCAACACGGGGGTTATTCTTCCCAACTTAGAATAATCTCAAGATCCGAGCTTTCTCCGATGCAGACTGGGTTTCATGTCCGATGACTCAAAAATCACTCACCGGCTACTGCATCTTCCTCAGTCCATCATTGATATCCTGAAAAATATAAAAACAAAACACGGTCAGTAGATCCTCAGCAGAAGCCGAGTACAGAAGCATGGCGATTACAGTATGCGAGCTTAAATGGATAACTTATCTGATGGAGGAGTTTCACGTGGAACTAGAACTCCCCATCTCACTGCACTGTGACAACCAAGCAGCCCAACATATCGCGGCCAATCCCATTTTTCACGAAAGAACAAAGCACTTGGACATCGATGGCCATATTATACGCGACCAACTCTCCAAAGGCTTCATCTCAACGGTGCATGTACCGTCTCGGCAACAAATCGCAAACCTGTTCACGAAACCCCTTGGTGCGGCGCAATTTCACACCCTCTTGTCCAAGATGGCTCTACCCAAAAACTAGGATATCTCTATCTTATAGGGAGGCTGAAGAGATATTATATACCAAAGCCAAACGACACCGCAGAAGGGAAAGTAAGGAACCCAATTCCAAAAATAAAACGACGTCGTAAAGGAATAACTAAAACGACACTGTTTTATTTATAAATATAGCACACTCCATAAAATTCCAGAATAGTGCAGAGAATCAAGTTTATTAGTTTGTTAGATTTTAGTTTCCTCACATGTATATATAAACAAGATTTCAATCAATGCAATATATGATTTTCTCATTTTGAAACCTTTTCCTTCTCAGACATGTATGCTAAAGAAAAATAGTAGGAAATGGGTCTGCTCTACAAATGGGCAAGACACTAAGCCATTTCCATTTCATGCAGTAATCTTAAATGGAACCATGAATTGATGGTTGGCTCCAAGGACTAGAATCGAAGTGTGTGCAATGGCAACTAGCTTTGGCCCTACACTAGAGATCTTTGTCACGTCCCTTGCTAGTGGGTTGAAAATTTCGCCCATCTCCAAGGGCCCGTGCGGTACTTAGCCTTCCCCCAAGGCTAAGTCAGCCTTTCCCCCATTAACAGCCCCATATCGGACTGTGCAATAAGCACTCATAATAGCACAACGGAATGCTAACAATTGTGGCATCATGGTGGCATTATGAACACAATGGTGGAAGGAATAAACAAGAGCTTTATTCACTCAAACAATCATAGCAATGTACAATTGAGCTCTATGTGTACAAAGGGGTACATAGGTACATTGTGGGGATAAGAGCACTCAAGCTCACCCACTCAAGCCTGTTGCTGCTACTGTTTGGCTGGCTGGCCAGCCACTGCTGTTCCCCTCGTGGCTGGCCAGCAGCATTCTGCCCCTAGCTGGCAGAATTGCCACTGCTCACACCCATTGCTGGGGGACTCTCAAAACAGGGAAGGGGACTCTGAATTGGGAGATCTTCAATCTGGGAGGCTTCTGTCTGCCTAGACTGCCCTATTTATAGGCAGCCCCACCTCCTCAATATGTGGTGGGAATTGCTTCTCCAACTTGTGGCCAGAATTCTCCTTCTGAAAGTTTCAGGGACTGAATGGTAATTTCACACCCCATAGAGAATTCTGGATCCTGTTGGCCAACCAGCACGTGGGACCCACTTGCTTGCTGAGACCCCTGCTGCCCAGCTGGTCTCTAAAAGCTTCTGGCCCGTTCTGGCAGACTCTAGCACGTCCTGGGCGCTTCTAGCCTATTCCAGAATTTTCGTAGGCCAACCAGACTCCTCTAGATTCTTCCGCTGGCCAACCAGACTCCTCTGGAAGCTTCGTTGGCCAGCCAGACTCTTCTGGCTCCTTCCCATGCGCCCCAGGCCCTTCTGAAATTCTCCCGCGTCTTCCAGACAATTGGCCCGCACCGTCTGCCAGCTTCCTTCATCCGTAGGCCAACCGTAGCCGTAGGCCTACCACTGACACTGTGGCGCCTCCTGGCCGTGTAACTGTGCACGGGCGTGCTCCTCATCCTCGCACACTGCCTGCCCAGCCGAGGATCACTTGGCCAATCCGTGGGCCTACCAACTTCGTAGGCCAGCCACACTCCGTAGGCCAACTACGCTCCGTAGGCCTATCACCTGTGCGCCCCGCAGCTCTGTGCCCAGCGCATCCACAGCGCTTCCTGGCACCCGCGCAAGCCACCTGCGCATCCTGCAGCTCCCATCTGCGGCAGGGTCACTTGGCCTTCGCTCGTAGGCCAACCACAACCTACCTGCTGCCTTCCTCAGCGCACCGTGCGTCCCTGTGTCCCGCACTTGCTTCCGTCCATAGGCCTACCAATGTTCCCTCGGCCCGCACATCATGCCTGTGCCAGTTTTTGCCCGTAGGCCTGCCATCATGGGTTTTCCGCCCGTAGGCCTACCAGATCACCTCTGGTAGTCAGTTAGCTTCCATTGGCCAATCAACTTAAGTCCAGCACCCCGAATTTGGCCTTCCGCAATATTATTGGCCTGGACTCCCGATTCCCACCATACCGAGGCAACCCCGAGGATGCTCCCCATACATCCGCGGTGCCTAGAACAAGGGGGCGTAACATCTTACTATAAGGTTCTTTGTCTACACATGTTAAATGATGGTGCCCATGTACATTCACAGTGAAAACGACGTAACGTTTTGTGTCGAATCTCTCCTATTGATCAGACATGGTTCATGGCGACAGTCTGACAAGGACACCAACAATAATTATCAGTGAAATTACACTTGTCTGATTTTTTGTGATGATCAATTTACGGAAAATTTTCGAAATGATGGCTGTTGTCGTTATTAATTTGGGAGAGCAATGTGCATTAGCAGGAAGAAGTGGCGTGGTTTGCTGCTTTGCATGCACAAACTTATGCAACTTGAGCTTCGGCTTGTGATTGTTCACGAGATAAAAGTCAATTTTTCAGTGCTCAATCTGCCAATTTGCTCACATGATGAGATTCTTTAATTATTATGTTAATTTCCTATTTTTATTTTATGTGTTAACTTGTAGTAATTTTATTTATTCATATATATATATATATATATATATATATAATAATAATAATAATTGAAAAAATTTTCATAGTTTCTCTTATGACATCTGATTTGAGCAGATCTTCCTTGGAAGCAAGTCTTACTGATACTTTTTCCATTTTCAATCACAAAATTTTTATCCATTTAATTTGACTTAAATGTAAATTTAATAGTAAATCATTAAAATTTTATTTTATTTAATATATAAATATTATATTTTTTATAATTACTATTTTTAATATTTTATAGCATTTTATTATATTTTCGTTACAAATATATATTATATACAGTATTTTAAAAATAAAAATTACGAGTATATTTTATTACTAATAATAAACTCTATATTACGATTTTTCTTTGTAAATTAAATCATGATCTATACTAATCAAATCATTATAATTTTAAGTATATTAAATTTTTTTCTTAGATTAATTGGAAAAAAAAAAAATTAATTCCCTTACAGAGAAGGCACGTCGCTCATAAAACTAAGCTCACCCGTGACGTGACACAGCTTAAAAACAATGCCTAGCTTTTTTTGAGTAAATTATTATTAGGTATTTTGTTAAAAGAAAAAAGAAAATCAATTGGACAGTTAACCCTTTAACACTTGGATTACATTTTTATCAAAAATATTAAAATTTGTCTGTCTTATAAAAAAAATTAAATAATATAGATAATTAAATTTACATAGAACCACTGTTTAAGAAAAACAAATTTATTATTTTTTTAATTTTATGAAATATATTGGTATTTTATTGTCAAAAGATATATATAAATTAAATAATTAATTATAATAAATTACATAAATATTCAATTAGTCGTACCAATTTAGTTTCTTCGAATTTGTACTGATTAATCGTACCAAATTATAAATATAAGCAAAAAGATAGAAATAATTTAAAGAAAATTATTATTTAACAGTCTATTAATTTTAAAAAAATTATTTTTTTATTAATTTTATTATATTTAATTTTTATAATTTTAAAAAATTTATTAATTAATCTTTTATACTAAAGTATTTTAAATTTCTTATAATATTTAATAAATAAAATTAATAAAAAGATTAATTAATAAATTTTTTAAAATATTTAAAATATTTTAATATATTTTTTAAAATTGAATGATTAGCTAATAAATTTTTTAATATTATAAAAAATAAATAGTATTTTTTTAAAAAAAATATCATGAACCTCTTTGCCACTGTTAATTTGTTACTTTACGGCTTCATTTAAAAGGGAAGTTAAAATATATATATTACAGGTGAAAATTTTAATTGAATTTTTATATAACAATATATTATTTTTTTATTTTTTTAAATATTTTTAATTAAAAAGAATTATTTTTTAATTTTTAAATATTTTTAATTAAAAATGATTTTTTTTACTTTAAATATAAAATTGACAAAGAAAAGATTAATTAAATTTAAATCCTATATACACTCAAGTTTAAGTAGATTGGTATAGAGAATATAAAAAAGAATAAAAAAAGAAAAATATAAATGTATGATTTCATTGTAAAATATTCATGTTCATAAATACAATACATAATAAAAAACTATTTATATTTCGTTATAAATTTTAATTAATATCGTTACTTAAGACGATAAAAGAAAGATACGGTAAAATTTAAAAAATTTTATTAAAATTTTTTAAAATTTAACAAAGTGAGTTTTAAATAGATAAAAAAGACTATTTATAATAAAAAAAATAAATTTTATGTAAAATTATAAAAATATTTAAAAAATAATTAAAATATAAAATTGACACATAAATTATAAAATTTTCGTATCGAATTTTGTGATTAAATTTGCAGCCCTCTTTACGTATTCATAACATATCCATAAAAATTAAGTTTGATTTAAATTTATCCGAAAATTTAAGATTAATTATTTTGTGTTAAGAGAAATAAAAATTAATAATTCTGATTTCAATCCTAACCCTAATCATTGTAAGTTTACTATGAAACTCACAATTTAGACAAAAGATAAGTTGATATCTGAATTACATATAGTAAATTTATAATATATAATTTCTATGGAAGACTCACTCTATTTTTCGGAGAAAGGTTTTTTTTGTGTTTTTTGGGTGATAAGTCTGTCCTTATCGATTTTCTCGCAGCTATCCTTGTCTTTTTCGAGTGCATTGGCTCCTCCCCTCTTCTGTCCGAACATAGATTGTCTCTCTCCTTCAGTGAGGTTATAGATATTTTTGTTGGTTTTGTTTTTTCGGTGAGCAAAATATAAGAAGTGGGAGGTTTTCTGTGATTTGTCTTGTTTTCTTTGGTGTTCATTTTTTTCTCCTTTGCATGTGCAAGTCTTAGCCTCAATTCTTTCGTAGATCCATGGTGGTGGAAGGTGATGGATATTATAGAGCTGTGTTTTCGATGCAACCTCTCCCCTTACCTCTCACTATTATTCAAAATCTAGAGGCTTTTATATGTATCTTAGAGGAGACGGCTGAGCTAGATCGTAGAAAATTATTGTTTTCCTTTCTTAGGCATCAGGTTCATCAGCTCTCTTAATCCAGTCTTGCATGGATTCTCATATTACAGCAAGCTAAAAAACCTCAAGCTAAGAAACCTCAATTTCCTAACCACTCGGAGTCCCTACATACAACAATCTACGCAACTCAATTAATGCAAATCTATAAACTAAACCACCTTACAACTCAATTAATGCAAATCTATAAACTAAACCACCCTTACATTACCGTATTAATTGCAATAAAACTAACAAAAAAAAAAATTTACAAACCGCGTAAGGACAATACTTGAAAGGATAAGGACAACAGACGAGAGGCAACCGCGTAAGGATAATCTCAGACAGAAATGAGAGAAAAACTTCTTACTCTAAACAAGAGTGAGAGAGTTCCAAATTTTAATTATAAATCCATGTTGATAAATATGTATTAACCGAACAGTTGTGAGAATTGTTCTGAGTGTAAGCTCTGGTAAATCCCTTCTTATGGGACTGGGTCAAATACGCCGATCGTGACCTTGGGCTCATGACAGTTGCATCCAAAAGAGCTCTCATTGATTAAGGATGGAAAATTCTGAAGGAAAAAAAAAAAAAAATCCCCAAATGGCTTTTAAAAGCAAGAAATAATACTTCACACAGACATATTTATATTATGATCTTTATACTAGGGCTAACCATATGGGATGCACATCTTCTGGTTGATACATCAAATCCCGTGACACAACCTCACTCTCAATTGAATAAAGAACAGTTTAAAATAATTTAAATAGAGCATCCAATGAAGATTAAACATCCAAACCAGCCGTGTATTTCACTCCCGTGGAAGGCAACCACAAGTTCCCTTCAATGAACTGAGCCACAGTGAAATTACTAGCCTGATAAGAAGTATTGAAAATATGATACCCAGGCCACCGGACCCTGTTCCCAAGACCAGCTCCTGGCCCATGATTCGAGTACTCACCATAATACAAAGTTTCTAAATACTGATCACCATTCCACTCCAGCCACCCCTCTGGCCTTATAGCATTGCTCATATATGACTGCATGAACACGGTTCTTGAAAAATTTTTCCACGGCCTGCCGAGGTAAGTGTATGTGGAATTTGCATAAGGCAGGAGATCGATATCAGCTGAGATGTTGCAAAATTGGATGGAGTATCCAGTTGGTTGATTTGGGTCCTTGCGGCCGTGAGCTGTTATGGTGTTCTTTTGGTTTGGTAAGCCTTTCTTTGCCAGAATCTGGCAGTTTTGGAAGACAGCAGTGGCGTCGCCGAAAATGAAGTCTACAGTTCCGCTGATACGACAATCTCTGTAGAATTGTCGCATTGTATGTGTGTAGAGTGTGTCTTGGTAGCCCTTAAATTCACACCGGAAAAAGACTGATAGATCGGAATCTGATCGGAGAGCCACTGCTTGATGCTTTGCAGCTCCTGCTGTGTTTTCAAAAGTTAAGTCACGAGCTATGAATCCTCTCCCGCTAACAGCTGCAGATTTCATGATGAAAAAAAAAAAAGTCAAAGCTTTAATCTTGACATTAGTTGAGTAAGATTCTTCACAGACAACAATGAATTGACGATCCAGCATGGTACACGTGATTCTGAATCATGAAGTCAGAATCTATAATGCGAAAAATACACAGCATGTTGTCTCCAAGATCATGAAAGAACAGCAGAAAGATTTAGAATTTAATTCACCCCATAACTTAATATCATCAAAATCCTGCAACCCAGATGGCAAGGGGACCATCGAATGCAAGCAGCAAAATTATTTCTATTACCAACACAGTTCCGTAATTGTGTGACTAAAATTGGCAACGCCAACTGTTCTTCTTACCATAACCAAATAGAAAATCCTCAAAATCAAGAACATGAAGATTAGTTCAGAATGTAGCCAACACTATTACCACTGCTAGAAATCATTTTCCATTGTACTGTTATGAACCTTTGTTATAAAAAAAAGACTAAAATCCAAAATCCCATTATGTTCACAGGCAAAAGAGAAAAAAAAAAAATTACTGCAGCATAAGCTTACCAAATGTTGCTGAGCGAAAAGTGGTCCACCCATCAATAAAATTCCTGTTGCCAGAGATTACTGTGACACCCATGCCATCACCAACCATCATTAGATTCCATTTCTTCTTCTTAATCTCAACATACTCATTATAAAATCCCTTCTTAATATATATGATGTGTCTACGCATGCTATAATCAGGTGCAGCTGATACTGCATCCTTTATCTTGGTGAAATTTCCAGTCCCATCTGCTGCTACTATAGCATCAGGGGTCACTCCATTTATCACCAGCAATTTACGATCCTCATGCTTAACCCATGAAGGGAATTTATCATTTTCAACTCCATTGGTTTTAGAATTGGATTTTGAGTCCACATTGTTGAGAAGCTCTTGGACTAATGAAGTGATCTGGTTCAGACCACCTGCTACTAGGCTTCCGAGTATGCTACTGGTGCCTTCAAATCCATCAATGCATGTGTCTTGATTAACAAGTGCAGCACTTAACCATGTCCTTAAATCAGAATTCAGATCACCAGTACTGTTATTTTTACCTGCAAATTAAAAGAAAGAGACAGAAAAATCTTTGTAAGTTTTTTTTTTTTTTTTTTTCATGATAATTAAATAGATATAGCTGACAGCCTTGTAAGCGACTGACTGGCATGGATTGGGACAAAATAAAAAGAAGAGAAACAGGATTTATGATATGGTATGTGCAAATCAAAGCTGTGGGACAACAAAAGCTGAGGTCCCCCCTGTATTTTAATGGAGCAAGTACAAAACAGATCAATTTTGATGGGGAATGCATTTGAACATCGAAATCTAGTGTTTATAAATAATTATCCCATGCACACCACCCATTTGAAAATTTATGAACAAAACAGAAAATAAAGAAGAACAAGTTGTTTGCTTTACCCTTGGGACTCTGAGAAGCAGACATGGTCCAGCTCAACTCATCAGCAGAGAAATCAAGCAAGTCAAGACAATCAGTTATAGCATTGGAAAGGCGACGGTCACCAAAGAAATTACCAAAATTTGAGATGGTAGACGTTACATCTCGAATAATACCAATGGTGGTTTCCAAAGAACCCACAAATTCAGAGATGGGCACTTTCAAGCTCTCATTTTGCAAAGAATCACTTCTACTCCCAGATGAGGCAGCAGCAGAAAGAGTACTAGAAACCAAAATCAAGGCTGCAAACAGGGAAATGAAGGGTAAAGGAGTAGAAAATCTTGACATTGTTGAGGGAAAATGAAGAGGTTACGAAATGCAGAGTGGTGGGACTGAGGCTTGAAGAGGGAAGCTGGAGGGTACATGCTGCATTTAAAGGGACGAGAGAGGTAGATGTCGGATGGGCTGGTGGAGCATTGAAGAGGGAAATTGTTATAACTGGGTCAAAATTTTGTATAGGTTTTGATGAGGTCCTTTACCTTCTTTCTCTTTCTTTGTCGGCGCTCGCCATGGTTCATGATGATTTATATTACCGATATGGCTGTGGGTTTTGGTTCCGATTTTAAAATTTATTTGTGTTTATTCATTGATTATATATGAAATGAGTTTTTTTTTTTTCCAATTTGTTTAGAAATTGTAATTAAATTAGAAAAATTTTATTTTAATTTTTATTTGATTCTTAATTTTTTTTCAGTTCTAATTTAGTTTAAATTTTGATAAGTATTTGTTTGCTTAAAAAAATACTTAAATTATAATTAAAAATTTATCAACAAAAATATAATTATTTGTGATTTTATAATATTTTATTATGAATAACATAATAATTTAAGATTATGTATATTTTAACAATATGATAAAATAAACAGTTCTTTTATAGCATATTGAATAAATAAGTCAATATGCCAATTTACATATATATTTTAAATTTTGAATAATAAAATAAATATTTTTTTATTTATTCTGATATAGTCAGAGAAAAATTAACTGTAATTATTATATATTTTTTAAATTTTATTTGATTAGAAAAAAATGTCAAACTTTAAAATAAATTTTATTATTTCAATAATGTTCATTTTATCGATTTCATTATTTACCATTTATTTTTATTTTTATATATTAATAAAAAAAGTAAATTAAAACTTTATAAATTAAAAAATATAATATTTTATTTTATTTAATATCATTAATATGAATTAATATAAATATTTTGATTTTTTCTAATAGACTTAATTTATATATATATATAATACAATGATTTAATTTATTTATAATTAGAATTATTTAAAAAAATGAAGAAAGTCAATAAAATATTGACTTTCTGTTTAATTACCAGATTAAATAAAGGTATAATTTAGTTAATAAATAAAATATAATTGAGGTGAAAGAGAGCGAGCAATCAGTGGTGTCCACGTCATAGGTGTCAGAGTTTTATCCTAGGCCGATCTCTTTTTTTATTTTTTCTCTATCTTTTGGACTTAGGAAAGGATTTGTGTTTGTTTTCTTTTCTTTTCTTTTGCAGTGACTCTTCAGTAACAGCTTCTTCTATCGATTTTGCCTTTTATTTTTGAACTTATTGTGTGTACTTTTTTTTTATTTTGTTGACTTTTTTATTTCTAACTTTGTGATTTGCATATTTGAAAGATTTTATCAATCCGATGATAGTATGATTCTAGTGACTATAGTACTTGATAAAGATATTTTTATTATTTAATAGTGATTTACCTTAAAATTATATCTGTTACGCTTTTATACGTTTTAACTGCTCTTAAATTATAAGAAATTGAAATACTGGTAAGATTTCTCACCGTTATATGGTACTTCTCCTCATCTGAGTATATGATGAAAAAGTTTAATTTCTGTTTAGACTTTTAAATTAAATATTTTTTGAAAATTCGAGTTTTAATTTATGATTCTAAAGCATGGGAGTTGAAATGGTCACAAGATGACGGATTGATGGTAGTGCCGGTGTTACTTGAGCTACTGTTTCTAAAAAGCTCTGAATGTGATTGGATTATTTTTTTAGTTTTGAATTTATTCTCTTCTTATTTTAATTTATTTTATTTTATTTTAAGTTTCATATAATAAGTAATGTATTTTAGTGTATTGAAAAAAAAAAGTTAAGATAATAAAATAAATTCTTTTTATAGGAATTTGAAAAAACCAACACAAGCATTTTGCGGTGGGTGGCCCACTGCCGCTGCCGCGTCGTCTTCTCGAAACAGTGCAAAAGCCTAACGTTTTTTAATAGTTTCTTCTGTTCGCATTGTCTGGTGGGAATTGGTAATTGGTAACGTATTTTCGGTATTCGATGCTTTCATATATTCAAATAATATTAACTAAAATTTGAAACAGTACATTATAATTAATTTTAATCGGTTAAAAATAAAATATGATAATTATTAATTTAATTTAAATATTTTGTAAAAATTCCATTAATTGAAATCTTAATCTCATTATTTAGAATGTATGTTTTTATAAGAAAATAAATTATTAGAATAATTTACAATTTCATTTTTATATACGATGAATAATTTTTAAATTTTTTTATTTTAAATAAAAATTAAAAAATAATTCAATTGAATTAATTTTTTAAAAAAAATTATTGATTTTAAATGGAGGGAATGATTTTGGTTTTTGATACCCAAAGATTTTAACTGTTTGAATGCAGTTACTCACTATTTATTTTTAACAATGTGCTTCAATTTAAACCTAAAATTTTAAAATATATTAAAAATAAAAATACTATTTAATATTTATATTATTGAGAAATTTGTAACGCCCCGGAAATCCGGACCGTTACCGGCGCTAGGATCCAGATCGACATAAGGCCGCCGGGAACCGTAGCAAGCCTGACATAACCTGTAATCCTGTTTAATCCCATACATGATCAACAATACTCATAAACCTGTAAACATTCTCATATAACAACCAAGCTCAACCTGTACATAAACATAAACATAACATAAACCTCCACTGGAGCCCTTATCAAATGCTCCAATGGGGTATCTCATCATATATAAACTTGGTTGAAACATAACCTCATATCTCATATCATAAACACCATGTACATACAAGTGGGATTAACAATCTGTATTGGTCAAGCACAACTCTATCCTCAATATTCAAATTACATAACTTAAAACACTTTTACATTACATCATAACACAATTGTCATGTCCACAATCTAACTATTACATAAACATCCTTCAAAACTCTGGCTAACCTCCTGGTCTATCCTGTACCTGCACATCTGGGGTTAGGGGAGAGGGGTGAGCTACAAAGCCCAGTGAGCAGAATAGAGAAAACATATATTAAAATTTCATGCTTTCATGAAATGCAACACATCACAAACATATCACATAAGGATGGCATTGTCACCTATAGTCCTCAACATAGTCCAATCGTGCCAGGGGGCGTAGAATGGGCCTCACTGGTCTTTCTCTTACATACATAACATAACATAACATTCCAATATGCCAGGGGCGTAGAATGGGCCTCACTGGTCTTTCTCTTAACATAGTCCAGGGGCGTAGAATGGGCCTCACTGGCAATCCATACCGTATCCTCATCATATCATCTCATAGGAGGACTAGAGGATCATCCAATAGCCAATCCGCATCCACATCGTATTATGCAATGCAACATATTCGTGATTACTAATGCAAACACCCTATAATATCACATGGCATATATGATGCATGAACATGCTCAAAGAGTTATATTTCATTTATTTAAAAACTTAAGGTTTATTCCACTCACCTCTGGCTGAAGCTCTACAGACTCTGAAGCAGCTATCTCACTGCTGAGGTCCTCGGTTCCTCGGGTCCGAACCTACACAGGTGGACTCCAATGAGGGACCAAACATACATAAACATAACTCTAATAAACTCCCCAAAAACCCCCTAAAACATCAGGAAAACATCACATAGAAATATGCACGAAATGGCTGAACAGGGCACTTTCGGCGGCACCTTCGGCGGCCGAAAGTCCCAGACAGAGACGAAAGTCTCTTTTCGGGGGCAACTTCGGCAGCCGAATGCTGCCTCCACAAAGGGGGTTCGGCGGCCGAAAGTTACTTCGGCGGCCGAACCTGAGCTTCTCCCGAAGGGCAGAAACTCAGCTCCTCTATGCACATTTCGCCTCCCAAGCTCAAATCATGCAAAAAACTAGTTCTAAAACATGCATACATATCATATATTACACCTAGGGGTCTCAAACTAGCATATACCCCAACTACAACACTTCCAACAACACATAAACAAGCTACATTGTTCATCAAAGCATCAAAACCCATAAACTCAACATATACCCTAACATGCATTTCTACCCATAGATCTTGCATAAAACTTAGTTAAAACACACATTGAGCTTAAGATCGGCTCTTACCTCTTGAAGATCGAGAGAGAGACGACCTAAACTCGGAGATCCACAAAAAATGAGCTCCTGAGTTCCCAAAGCTCCAAAACTTTGCTCAAAAGCTCAAATCTTCAAAATAAAGTGAAAACAAGTGAAAACCTTGAGAGATTTAGAGGAAAAACATCAAAGATGGGTGAGGGGGCGGCGGAGACTCACCTTGGCCGAAAATGGGGAAAAAGCTCGCCCGTTTTCGGCTAAGGGACCCTTTTATAGTGGTTGGCCAGACCACGTTCGGGGGCCGAATATGCCTCCGCATCCATGCAATGTTCGGCGGCCGAACATGAGGTTCGGCGGCCGAACCTGCACTTTCCTCACTCAGGCTTTCGGGGGCCTAACGTGCCTCCAAAACGCATGCATGTTCGGCGGCCGAACTTGACTTTCGGCGGCCGAACCTGGGTTTTCCTCCAAAAACTTTTCATGCAAAAACTCATTTAATTCATACTTAAAACCATTAAAAACATGAAAACATTTTATAAAAACCTGGTTTTTCCCTTCTAGAGGTTTCCGACATCCGAGATTCCATCGGACGGTAGGAATTCCGATACCGGAGTCTAGCCGGGTATTACAAAATTCATCTATTAATTTATCAATTTTAAAAAATATAATACTTATTAATTAATCTATTAATTAATTTTAATTATTATGTCATAGAAAATTCGATATTAATTAGTATTTCAATTTTAAAAATTATAATTAAAATATTTTCAAAATTTTAAAAAATTTTATTAATTAGTTTTTTTGTATTGAAAATATTTTATTTTTTTTAATATTTAACTTATAAATTTAATAAATTAATTAATTAATATATTTTTTAATAATTTTTTTAAATAGATAAACTAATTAATAAATTTAATTATAATAAATAAATAAATGAATAGTAATTTTTTCAAAAAAAAATCACTACAGTTATGGTAAAGTAACAGCTTCGAATCAATTTTTCATAAATAGTAATAACTACGAAAAAGGATGGATTTACCATAGGGTAATAGAGGCACTTACCCCTGGAAATCCAATATATAACTACCCAAATATTTAATATTGCCCCCTAATTTTTTTATTTTTTTTTATTTTGTGGTTATCTCATAGTTATTATTTATTTTTTTTAAATTATAATAATATAAAAATAAATTAATTATTATTTTTTTATTTAATACTGTTTTATTTTTTAAAAATTTAGAAATACTTTTTAATATATATAAAAATGAAGTGAATAGAAATTATGTAATAAAATTAATAATAGTTAATTTGAAAAGTTATGGAAAGGCGTGGGATTGAGTCTCAAACTCCAATTATGATAGTAATGGACTTCAGCACGTAATGGAAAATACGACACCATCATTGCTCTCAGTGGACGAGGAATTTAAGAAGGGAATTAAGGTATGATATTCCACTTTGGTTAAAAGCTCACTCAACCTCGAGAATTACGAGTTTAATCTGTTTTCGTTGTCGTCTGTTTGAAAAGCTAGCAATAATTACTTTAATTAATAAGATGAGAAATGTTCAACAGTCATCTTATTTTTTTATTATATAATTAATATATTTAATGATAAATAGTTTATAAATATATTTATTTATAAAAATTATTAAAAATAATATTTAATAACAGTTAGACTTTTTCACTTAAGACAAATTAAACTCTAAAAAAATATAAATTTAAAATCTATCATTCCGCTTTGAGACAGATCGATCCAATATTGCATGTTCTAGTTTAATAATATAAAGCAAGTCGAACGCATAAGATCACCAGAAAATAGTCTAGTCTAATGATACGATAAAAGGTGGAAGAACAGATCCAGTCACTTCACAGTCCTATTAATATATACACTGATAGAATTAAATAACCGTATAACAGAGAGAAATACATTGACGCGTCTTTATATACATATTTAAACGATAAAAACATATAATATTGTAATGGAGTGATAGTTATACATCACTAGATAATAAAAAATATATATAAAAAGGGAGAGACGTAATCTGTCCCTGCTAAATTTGTTCATACTCTGTAAATTATATTTTTTAAATCTCAAAATATCAATATTAAATAAAATATGTAATAAATTTTGAAATTAAATAAAAGTAATATAATAATTTATTTTTTTAACTTTTAAACTTATAAAATATTATAAATAAATATATCAACTTATTTTTAAAATTTATAAACTAATTTGATTAATTTATAAGTGAAAACAAATATTTCTTAATAAAATTTTCAATACTAACTTGCATGGTTAAGGAAATTATAGTAAAAATTTAATTCAATTAATTTGGGTGATAAAATTTTAATATTTTACAGTAATTTTAAAAATAAATTTAAATTGTTTTATTTAACACAAAATAATATATGACAAATATTTTTATTTTTCTATTTATATGAAATTCAGTTCATCATAAAATATAACATCATTATTTATCTATGAGGCAAAATATACATTTTGTAAAAAATTATTGATAGTGAAATCCACAATAAAGTATAAAAACTTGAAAAATAGATTCCAATTTCTTTAAACCAAATTGATTAAATAATTTAATAATTAATAAAAAACAATTTAATAATTTATTATTATATGAGTCGAGATTATATTAAACTATAAGTTATATTAAAATTAGTAATTAAAACCTTATACACCTCGATCGGACCACCATCGCCCAAAGGCGGAGTAGCCCAATGCCACCAAAATCAAAAACTTGCTTCTCCCTTCTCACTTATTTCATATTATTTCTCTTTTATAAAAGTAAGTTTTTTAAAATAAATTACAAAAATAATTAAAATAAAAAATTATATTTCTTTCGTCTCATAAATTTTATCTATTTTATATTATAAACTTGTTAATATATTAAATTTTATTAAATATTAAAAGATATACTAATGCATTTCGATAAATTTAAGGGATTTAAGATTTTATTTTTTTAAATTTTAATTTTTATTTAAAAAAAATTATAATAATTAAATTCTATGTTATTATAATTTAAGAAAAAACAGACAATAATTTTAAAATAAATAAAAATGATGAGATAAAATGATATCATGTTTTTACTCATACTATTTAATTATTAAATTATTACTGTAATTAATAAATTTTATTTTTTAATATGCATCAAATACATATATGTTAGAAAATTAATAAATAAATTAATTATTATATTTTCATTAACAATATATAATCTGTTCTGAGGACGACAATTTAAAAGTTTGAAAATAAATTTTAATATTATTAAAATTCATTAAATTTTTATACTATAGCATTAATGAGCAGGGAGATGATGATAGGCCGAGCAATAATTGAGAAGATACCGAAAACGCGTTTTTACAGCTTGCACTTCCTTCCTGCCATACAGTTCATCTCCATTTCTCCCTTTTGTTTCTCATAAATAAAGATTTTTTTTAAATATATATAGTTATTTTAATTAAAAATAATTAATTTTATATTACTCTATTGCTAAATTATTTTGTAATTAATAAATTTTATTTTTAATATATTTTAAATAGAGTTATTTAGAAAGTTAATATTTAAATTATGGGATATTAAATAAAAAAATTTAAATATTTATAGTAATTTATAATTATATTCAACACTTTAAATTTTAAATAATAAAATTAATTTTTTTTAATTTATCACAATTATAATTAAAAAAAGTTAAATTAAATTTGTATAAATTAACTATAAATTATAATATAATCTCTAAAATTTTATATTATTAATAAAATATATATTCCTTTAATTTATATTTTCTATTAAAATTAAATATATTTCATAAACTTATTATTTTTACTATTAAATATAATAAATTGAATAACTATTTATTATAAATTTTTTTATTATGTTAAACATCACATATAAATAATACATATTAAAATATTTCACTAAATATTTATACTCAATATTATAAATTATGTGTATATTTTTTATATTTAGAAAATTTTATTTTCTATTAATAATATTATAAATAAAATAAAATATTATATATTTTAAATTCTAAAATTTTATTTTTTTATATTTTAAATTTTTTTTATCAATATTTATGATATTATATAAAAGTGGAAATAGAGAATAAATAATGAAATTAATAAAAAAATGATATTATTATAATAAAAATATATATTAAGAATTATTTTATTATTTAAATATAATTTGAGTGATTATATTATAATTTACCATTAATTTATATAAATTTAATTTAATTCTCTTAATTATAATTGTGGTAAATTAAAAAGATTTGATTTTTTTTTCAATATTTGTTAAATTATTCTATAAAAAATATTCTTTTTTATTAAATTTACTTTACAAAATAAAATATATTAAGAAAAGAATATATATAAAGATAAAAAAATTAAAATGCAAAAAATAAATTAAAAAAAAAAAAGAAATCATTTTTCATATTTAAAAAAAAAATTTTCAATAATTAATTTTACTGAATGAATCAAATACTAAAAAAAATATAACTATTAATTAGCTGGAGACCTTCTCCACAAAGAAAGAAATAAAGAAAATGTAATAGCTTTGAGACCCACGTTATTAATTGGGCGCGTACTTTGCAATTTCTTTAAATGTGCAGTGCATGTGCATTTCTCCATCACCTTGGAATCATGATGGCATTCTCTTTTATCCAATTTTGGTTCATTTTCCTCTTTTATTTTCAATGGATTGGCATAAGCTGCAAAGGAGACCCTACAACTTTAATGTATGTATACATTTGGTTCATGTTAGATTTTTGAATTGATTTAAGGTTTACCAAACTCCCTGGTAAGCCTCAGCAAGGCAAGTCTGTTGGGGAGATTTAATTTCAAAAACAAAAAAAGTTAGCAGTGTAATGAAGAGAATAATTCACTCAACTTGGAAAAATATCAAACAAAACATATGCATAAAGAAAAGTTTAATTCTCTCCTCCTTGTTTTCTTTTGTAAGAGTTTAGCCTCTCTCTGAATGCGACAACGCGGTTTTCTCCTGCCCATCTCCCTAGCTAGAATTGGATTGTAGTATGCTCTCTTTCGATACTGAATGGTGCTATGGTTTGCTTGCGTGTAGATTTTTGTAGGATGGGTTCAGGTTTTTTTGGGGAGAACACAACATAGGGACATTACCAATGGCACTGGAAGGACTCCAGCTTGCTAAAAGCTACAAGCGAATGAGAATGCCAAGCTAAATTTGATTTGTGTTTTTTTTTTTTTTTTTTTTTGCATATATCTGGCGTTGCTTCCGTTGCAATGTTGACATATATGCATCCCCTTTGTTTGCCCAAATCTGGAGGTGACCAAGTGTGCAACACCGCATTGAACATTCTCTTCAAAATGTGTGCATCTTCCTTCTCAGTCAGTTGGACCTAGTGTAGCTCTAGGGCTACGTCCAGTGAGTTAAGTTCTTTTTACCGTTTTTTTTTTTTGCTGATTTGGCTAGTTAGATCTTTATTTGGACTTTTAACTTATTACACTACTGTAATCATGAATGGTGAGTGTCTAGTTAATTCTGTTTAAAATTAAACTGAATTAAATAAATTAAAAATTAAAATTATAATATTTATAAAAATTATATTGAATTAATTTTAAATAAAAAATAATTTAAATCGAATCGATATGATTTATTGTGGAGTGTCGGTATGAATTTATACATTTATTGGTTATAAAAAAATTAAATAAAATATTTTTTATATTCAACGCTAAAAATAAATATAACAATTTTCAATAAATTATAGCTCCAATTAAATTATATAAAACAATAATTCAAAATTGCACCTTAATCTTGTTTTGGTGGTAGTGTGCATGATGGGGCCACCAAAATCACGACCCTTCATCATGTGAGTGTATGATTGTTTACTAATTATCTACCATGAAATATCTGCAAATGCAATTAAGAGGACACATGGAGCCAATTTGTGAGGCACACTACATAGCTGATATGTGAACATGATGGGTATGAAACGTATTAGGTTGCTGATACCCACAATCAAGGCATGAAATTTAATGTTGTCCAAATAATAGAGGGACACTTAATTCGATATATGTCTTATCTTCGAGGTTTAGATATATGGTCGTGTCAATTTGATAAGTGTATTTATCAAATAAACGCATAGTTTTATCCGAAAATGTCTCATTAGGACCACTGTCCTAATTGCTCCGTAAGAAGCTTTAACGGGCTGCAGCGGCACGGCTTGATTTTTATAATTTGGTACGGACAAATAAAGGGAAATTTATTATGTTAATCTATGTGATATGAGGTTTTAATTTTTTTAAAAAATAATATTAAAAAAAATTAATAATTGATTTTTAGTTTTATAAAAAATATATACTTGGTTTCGAAATCTTATTCATTACACATAGCTTCACAAGTTACAATGCTTTTGTGTAATATTAAATAGAAGCTAGAATATTCAACTACAAATTTATAAACCAAGTGAGTAAGGAAACCCAGTAGAAGGCAACCAATCATTTCCACTAATGAAATTTGCTGCAGTAAATGGCTGTGCTTCTGATGAACTAGTCATCACCTTGAATCCCTTCCACTTCACTCTATTTGCAGTATTAGCACCTGCTCCAGTATTCTGATACTCTCTATAAAACAATGTGTCAAGAGCAAAATCACCATCCCACTCAAACCATCCTGCTGGGTTAATAATATCACTGATTTCACTCTGCATGATCACAGTCCTCGAGTACAGCTTCCAAGGCCTGCCTAAATAAGTTGGGAAGCTGGCTATTACAGCTTCTAAATCCTGAGTTGCACCAATCCTGCACTTCTGAATCACTATGCCTGTGTTCTGATTAGGATCCTCTCTGCCTTGCGCTGTGACCATGTTTTTTTGGCCTGAATTTGGACGCCTGGCGTGTATGTCGCAGTTTTGGAAGACTGCTGCTGCGTTTCCGAAGATGAAATCTACTGAGCCGATGATTATGCAGCTGACGTAGAATTGGCGGAGTGAGTGTACGTAGAGGGTGTCTTGGTAAGCAATCATGTCGCATC
Source organism: Manihot esculenta (assembly GCF_001659605.2). NCBI lineage: Eukaryota > Viridiplantae > Streptophyta > Magnoliopsida > Malpighiales > Euphorbiaceae > Manihot > Manihot esculenta. The sequence continues at coordinate 29,548,640 of NC_035176.2, read as the reverse complement.
TGTAAAATGCTGATTTGTCTGATCCTACACGTAAGGCTACAGCTTGATGCTTTGATGGTCCAGCGGAGTTTTGAAATGTTATATCTCTGGCTAGGAATCCATCCCCAACAGCAGCTGCAATGGAAATAATTCAATTAAGTTGCATGTGAAGCTTCATTATTTACAGGACAGATTTTTTTTTCTTACATAAATGGTAAACCAACCACTGCCAGAATCCTTATCTGGATCATTGAAAATCATGTCGAGTAATAACTAAGGTCACATGTCTAACAATGGGCTATCCATAATTATACAGCTGACTTATTAGCATGGAGCTAGTGAGATGAACAATTGACACAGTACACACAATTTAATTTTAAGTTAATTTTTTTTAATATTATCCATTAACTGATATTTAAGAAGCTGTTCTTCTGCAGAATAGTTCAAAATCTTACCCTGTCACTGGTTCTTGCCTGCTACTGTTCATGTTATGTATTGTAAAAGGAGAGTCATGGAATTAATGGAGAGGATAAGTTGTCATTATCAGGCAGCTGGCATCAATGAAAATATGGCAGAAGGCTGTATTGTGCATATGTATTTTACGGCAGTTCCAAAAATTGGAGACAGTACCGACTCTCTCTCCTTTTTTTTTAATTTTTTTTTGTCAAAGGAGACACTGCCTTCAGGACACGATTAGTGGTGGTTTTTTTTTTTAATTTTTTAATATAAATAATTTGATATTTAAAATTTATTCATTGGATTAATTTAAATTCATATCTATCAAAATGAGCAAAGCGCTCACTTCTGCTCTATATCTAAATTTAAATTCAAAATCTCTGACGACGAATGGAGAAGAGACACGTATCTTCCATCTCATCCTAGAGTTACTTGACTGTAGCTTTAATAAACACGATTAGCTATTGATTAATTGATTGATATTGGGATTGACAATTATAACCTCTAATCTTTATCTATATTAAGAGGGCAAGCTAATAAATATGCAATCAAATTCAAATAAATGAAAAAAATCTGTAGACTTACCAACAGTTGCAGACCTGAATGTGGTGCTGCCGTCAACCACGTTCCTATTACCGGTGATAATGGTGGTCGTCCTCCCATCACCCACAAACATGATGTTGGTCTTTCCACTTGGAACCTCCACGTTTTCTCTGTAAACCCCTGCTTTAATCCTTATGATGTACCGAGAACTACTGCCCCCTGGTGCAGCTGCGACTGCCTCCCCGACGGTCCGGTAGTTTCCACTCCCATCAGCTGCAACAACAACATTGGGAGTCACACCTCCGGCCTGCAGCAGCCTACGGTCCCCGGCCGACATCCACTGTGGCCATTCTATGCCATTCTCCTCTTCCAGCTTCCTTCCTGATGATGACGATGATGATGATAAATGCTTCTCTGCAGCCATATCTGTGTCGGTCATGTTCTTGATCAAGGCCAAGGTATTGCTACACAAGCGATGCACGTGCCTTTCATCACTCAAAAATGGTTTACGAACCTGTAACAGGAGAATCATCCATGGCGAGTTACAGACAATAGCTTGGCTTATATAGTCTAATGAAACATATTAAGAGAAAGTAAAGCAACCTTTTCATCTGCTTTGTCATGAGAGAAACCGTCAAGGCAAGTTTCTTGGTCAGTCATTGCAGCACTGAGCAGGATCTTGAGGTCATCAGCGTGTTCAGCTATGGATTTTTTCAAAGATGGATAGCTTTTGAGATCCTGCACAGCCTTCTTAATCTTATCTAAAGTTCCATTCAAAACTTCTAGACAATCTCCGATAGCAGTTGTTTCACGTTTGGTGAAGCTACTCCGCCTGAAACTGAGTTGCTTGATCTTGCGAAAAGTTTGTTCGACAGAAGTCCTGCTCAAATTCAGTGACAAATCTATTACATCCTTGGTGCTCTTTATCTTGCTGGAAGCATCAGGGAGAGTAGAGATTGCTGAGAAACAAAGGTCAGGGTACAATGTAGAGCTGCAGGATGATTTCAGAATGGCATGAGCTTCTTGATGGTCATTAATGGCGGAGCTCTTTCTGTTTGAGGCTACACCAGCAACGATGCCAACAATGGCTGTAACTAGAAGGATTGACGCAAAAAGACCCATGAAGAGCCTTTTCTTGTTCTTGTTCTTGGATGATGGGACGCCATTGGTAGGGTTTGATAGTGGAGGAAAGATTTCCTTCATCTTGTTTGTTTGCGTCGGTGCTGATATTTTGAAATGAAAGGAAAGGTTGAAGATGAACAGGGCCTTGGCGCCTGTTATATAATGACTATCATCCCATTGGACGGCAAAAATCCTTATCTGCACGTGTAAAATGTAAAATTACTGAAATGCTCCTCAAATATTATCTCATCGAAGTTGAGTAGTACACAAATTATCACATAATATAAAATTAACTATTAAAGCCAACATTACTACTTAGCTATTCCTGCCGTTTAAATAAATTTAAATTTATTAAGATTTTATTTTCAAATAAAATTATTGATGGGTTTTGGGTGGAAGCCGCCAGAAACAGGCTGGGTGGTAGTGAATTTCAATGGTAGTGCATTGTTGTCAGCAGGAAGGGCAAGTTGTGCAGGTTGTTTTCGAAACAATGAAGGTAGATGGCTTTTGGGCAATTGTGAAGCAATGAAAGCTGAGTTATGGGGAATATATTATGCTTTAGTATTAGCATAGGATTCAGGGTAGAAGAAGATTGAAGTTCAAACGGATTCTCAACTCGCGTTAGATTTACTTGCAGGTAAAGGTGTAAGAGTTTTTAGAGTTGCTAATTTGGTGAGGAATTGTCGTGATCTTATCAATAGAAGCTGGAAAGTCAAGATGGTAAAAATTTACAGGGAAGCAAATGCGGTAGCGGATCATTTAACTAGTTTAACCATTGGTGATGATTTTAATTTGAAAATTCATCAATGACCTCCTGTTACTATTAAATTTTTACTGGATGCTGATAGGTTGGGGTTTTATGGCCTAGATTAATAAAATAAGGTTCTATCCTCTTTTTCAAAAAAAAAAAAGTAATGATAGGTTTCTTAGTTAAATTTAATGCAATAAATTTTAGTAGATAAGCGCACATAGAGCTCTTCATAGATAAAAAATATATATAATGATTGACTTGATACGGTAATTAAAACCATTTATAATTTAATTATTAAACACATATTTGAGTTTGTGCACTCTTACCGGATTCAAAGAGTATGTATATAATTATTTTAAAGAAGATTTATAATTTAGTTGTTAAGTATTGCCATTATTAACAAGTCAGTTCTTATATTTTCATAAATCTATTAAAACATTCTTATATTTTCTCTTTATTAACGAAATAGTCTTTTCATTTATTTTTACAGTTAAAAATATAATAAAAGATCAAATTACCCTCCTCTTCTCCTTCTCCTTCTTTTTCTCTTTTTTCGATTCTTCCTTTTCTTCTTATTCTTCTTCGGTTTTTCTTCTTCTTTTTCTTATTTAAGAAGAAGATGATTTTTTTTTTCTTTATTATAATCATCTTCTTCTCCTTTTTCTTCTTTTTTTTTCTTCTTTATTATCTTCTTCTTTTTTTAAGAGAGATGGATTATTTTGTTGACGAAGAGAAAAGATAATAACGTTTTAATAGATCTGAGAAAATATAAAGATATTTTAATAGATTTGAAAAAAAATAATAACGTTTTAATAAATTTCTGAAAAAAATAGAAATTTACTTGTTAATAATGATTATATCCAGAAACTAAATAAAAATTTTTATTTAAGAGCAAAATTAAATTTTAAAAATTTTATCTTTTATCCTTCATTTATTTTTAATGGTAAAGAGAATATAAAAATTATTTCATTAATAAAAGAAAATAAAAATATTTTAATAAATTTTTAAAAGTATAGGATTATCTCCTTAATAAAGATAATATTTAAAAATTAAATAATAATTTTTTTTTATTTTAATTAAAATATCATATTTGGTGGATTAGAAAAAGGAAATTATTAAATGCAGTCAAATTAATGCTGGCCTTATATAAATTATGAAATTTGAATCTTATATTCACGTGAAAAGGATGCGCTCCAAATGCATTTTTGTAGTAAGAAAATGGGAAATGGGGACTTCGATATGAGTTTTTATATATATATATATATATATATATATAAATAAAATACAATTTGATAGATTATAGAACGAAAGCAATCTTTTATTTTTTTTCATTAATGTCGTAGTAGTTGCCGATATTCAAATTCGAAACGTAGAAAAGATTGAAGAAAAATTAATCAGATTGATGTGACATGTGAATAAAAATATTTTTTTATCATTAAATAAAATATTAAGTTAGAGGTTGCGCCACGTGCATATTGATGTGACATGTGATAAAATATTTTTTTTATCATTAAATAAAATACATTTTCGTTATTTAACTCTCTCATCAGTTATCATATCCTAAAAGAAAAAAAAAAAAAACCTGTAATGAAATTTATTAATTAAATCATCCATTATTAATATAATTTATATTTTTTTATCATTTTTCTCTTATTATCGGTCGGACGAACAAATATTGCCATTATTAAAATTTAATCGGCAAAAATATCATTATCGAAATCTGTTTATATATCTAATTAATTTAATATAATATATATATTTTATAATAAATTAACTATAATATAAAAATAATCATAATATAAAATACATATTTCAATTATATGAAAATTGCCAAATCTAAATCAAGTCACTTTAAAGAAAAATAAATGAATTTCAAACATTTTGCAAAAATCCAAAGAAACTATTTTGGATGTTTTAGATGTGTATAAGAATTTCTTGAATATGAAAGGAAAATTATTGTATGCAATCGAATTTATGCGGGCCCTTCTATAGATTATGATAATCGAATCTTATAGTTATACTCACACGAGGAATATATGCTTCAAATGCACTTTTTTAATAAGATAATATGTACGGTCAGCTGTCTGCTTGCAGAATTGCGACAGCTGAACCGTCTCATATAGGTAGATTTAAAAAAAATTGAATTATATAATAGCTAGTATGAAAATTATTAAATAACTTAGGTTAATTATTTTGGACTAAGTGGAAAGTGGGTTTAAAAGTTATTTGGACCAGTTCAGGCTCGACTGTTTCAATTGATATCAGAGCCACCTTAGGTCAGACAAATTGTGCGGAACTAGTGGGCCTGCGAGGAAAGGGCTATCCGTGTGAGACGAGGTAGAGCCGTCCGAAATACTAGCGAACCACAATATCTGAGAGTCCGATCCTAGTTAGCAATTGTATTGGATTCAGTTACGACGAGGACGTCGCAAAATTTAGCGAGATCGAATGTAACGGTCAGCTGCCTGCTTGTGAAATTGCGGCAGCTGAACCGTCCCACATCGGTAAATTTGAAAGAAATTGAATTGTATATAATAGTTAGCATGAAAACTACTAAATAACTTGGGTTAACCATTTTGAATCAAGTGACAAGTGGGTTCAAAAATTATTTAGACCAGTTCGGGGTCGGCTGTTTCACCATAGATATAGGGATTGAAATGTAAATTTAAAAAATAATATTTTTTATATTTTTTATAAAAATATTTAAAAAACAAATAATTTTCATATTTTATTATGATTACTGTACTTTTAAAAAATTTAATTAATGTAAAATATTTTAATAATTAAAGAAAAATTAAACTATTTTAAAAAAATTACTTACTTAAAAATGGTTATTTTTTATATAGTTAGAATCTTATTAAAACTTTTTTATATAAATTTATTAATATATTTTATTTTTTAAATTAAAGTTAAACAATAAGAAATAAATTATTTTATTAAAAAATATTTTTAATTAAAAATATTTTTTAAATATAAATTATTTTCCACAAACAATTGTAATTTTTAAATTTTATTTTGAAATTCCTATCACTCAGCATGAACCCTAAAAATTGCTAATCAATAAAAGGAGATAGCCAGCACTTCAACCATCTTGCATCTAATTCTTCTAGGTTCTACCCATATGCAATCCAAGCCGAAGAGGCAAGAATGTTGCCACCTCGACCGATGAAATCCACGCAAGCATCAAAAAGAAAATGAACGAGTAGCAGCGTGTGCATGTAGAAATGAAAACCAGTGAGAGGGACCTATAATTGTCAATTAAATCTAACCATTATTTTTTCTTTTCATAATTATTTATAAAAGTTTGAAATAAATTTTAAGAATATATGTATGGCCTAAAATACCTAACTTTAATTTCTTCTAGGTTCAACTCATATGCAAGGGAGATTCAAGCCAAAGATGCAAAAATGCCACTAGATCGACCACCGAAACCCTTCGTAAGTAAAATGAACGAATAGCAATATATGCGCATAGAAATAAGAAAAGGATAAATCCCATAATTAAGTTTCCATTAAAGTTTTTCTGAAAATATTGCCTTAGCCAAAAACCATTAAAACACGCATAAAAAAATAATGTTAAATGATTGCGATAACAAAAATATGAAGCCAATGGAAATAAATAGATAACAAAGCGTAACTCTTTTGCTCATATTGTCATTAAAAGATCAAATGCTTAAAAAAAGCATTAATAACATTTCTAAGAATTATCACATTGTCGGAAAGTAGACAATCCATAGCTTTGAAAAACAAGACCTGGACTTCAAGTTGGCATCGAATAGTTATTGGAAATTCTAATGACACAATAATAATTAGGAGTGTAAGTGAACTGAGTCGAATTGAACTTTAAAGAGTTTAAATTTAATTCGTTAAAATTTGTTTCAACTCGAGTTTTACTCATTTCGAATTCGAATCTAACTCAAGATTTACTCATTTTGAATTCGAGCCGGATATTAATAAGCTCAAATTTAACTCGTTTAGTAAACAAGTTTAGATGAGTCAAGATTTTATCGGATTTAGTATCGAATAGTTCATGAATAGTCAATTCATTTATATGTACAATAAATTTTAATTTAAAACTAAATAATTTTAGCTAAATAAGTATATATACAAATTAGCTTATAAACTTATAAAGGTAAACTCTTAAATCTTAAAAATTCAAATATATGTAAGTTTTAAAAGTATAATTAAATTATATAAAGCTAAACTCTATAAAATTTAGGTTTGTCTCACGAAAATATATAGAAAGTTTGAGTTTATTTCTATCATGATTATTAATCTTAGTCTATTTAACGATACTATTCACGAGTCTGTTCACATACATACTCATGAATTCAGAAATGAGTCGAGTTTACAAGTTTTAACGAATTAAATATTATAAAGTTCAAACTTAACTCGTGTACTATAGGAGATTAAAGATTGAACTCGAATTTGATTCGTTTATAAATTAAATTAAGTTTGATCGAACTTTTATCAAGATGAATTTCAAATAGCTCACAAATAATTTAATTTATTTATACCCTAAAAATATTTAGATAAATTAAAAAATTTATCTTTTTATAGAGGAAATAAGAAAAATACTCTCTTTACATAGAAAATAGAGAAAAATACTCTCTAAATAAGAAGGCAAATACTCTAAAAAAAATAAAATTTATTTTAATATGTCATAAATATATAATATACCGATCCATCTATATATGTTAGAGAATTTAAGGATATATATAATTAAAATTTTGAGAGGATGTTTTTTTAAAGGTTAAATACATCAATAATGACAAAAACAAATCAATTAAATAACAAATTACGTTTTCTTTGTCTTTTTGCCACCGGCACCAGCGGGAATATTCGCTGGTCCGGAAACTTGACTACGTGGCATTAGTCAGATGGTCCATGTCTTTAAACCATGGGCTCACCTACATTTCGACACTCTCTGGCTCTACATCAGTTTGAATAGACCTGGCCATGGCCGGTTATGAGATTTGATTTACAGATCGAATTGAAATTGATTCTATTTGTAATGGTTTAAATATGATTTGGTTTTTATAGCTCCGGTCCAACTTACAGCGGTTATAATTACAATTTTTACAGTTTTAAATTCAGTTCAATTAAATCAAAATTCTAAATAAACAATTCAATTTCAATTCAAATAAACTTAAAAATAAAAAATTTAAATAAAATTAAATAAAAAATAAAAATAAAAATTATTAAATTAATAATTGAATAAATAAGTAAATTTTACAAAATATATGATTTGTATAATATAAAAAATAAGGTAACATTATATATAATATAAAAAATAATAATATTTTTTTATAATTAAAAAATTTAAATTTAATTCTTTAATAATTTAACTTACATATGTATTAAGTTTAATTAACATAATTTATAAAAATTTAAAATTAAATTGTGATGATCTGAGATTCAGAAATAATAGGGTTTTACAGAGGTTTTTAGAATATTTAAAAACTTAGAGTTTAGGGGAGGATCATTTTTCTTTTATCTCTTTTCCTCGTCTGCTACCTGTCTTTGCCATATTGATACAATCGTACGAGAATATCCGATACCTATCTCATGCGTAATGGCCCCTAATTCCTCCGTGCATGTGTGGATGGATCTATAAGGCTGAAGGTGGGGCCTTCTTCCCGATTCCGGGTTGGGCCGGGAGATAGGAATAAGACTGAGTCCAAGGAGGATCATCCTGAGAAGCCGTGAGGGCTGGACCGGCCTGAGAGACAATGAGGACTAGGTCGGCCTGGTTGAAAAATCCATATGGACTATGTATCAAGGTTCGAACGGGCTGGACCTGTTTGTATTGGGGTCGTGTGGGCCTCCGAGCGATGGAACGTGATCGAGGGCTTGGCCCCTGATTGGAGTGGAGAAATCCAGCGGTCATCAAATTGAAATTAACGAAGTTAAACCGATGGGTTCTAATTCTATTTTAAAAAATATACCTTTAACTAATCTCTTGATTTAAAGTATTAATTTAATTTAAAATTAAAATTACTTGATGAATTTAATTTTTAATTTAATCAATTCAATTTTAATTTAATTCATAATTTAAATTAAATCGTGATTCATATATTGTTTTTCTTCAAATGAAAATTAAAAATTAAACAACATAATTTATTCAAATATATTTAATCATATTAAACTTTTGAGTGGCGGCTCATATATTTGAATAATTTTTTTTTTAAAAAATATTATCCGGCATTTAAAACAAAAGAAAGGGGAAAGTGGACCTAAACTTATTAAATGTGCTCTTTTTTTTTTAACCAAAAACATATACTTCACGTGATTACTTCAAATTAAATAAAATGAAAGAAACATTGAATTCAAAAATTAAAAAAAAAATAATGGGAATCGCTAAAAAAACACATTTCACAATTTTGCAATTTAATTAAAATTTTTTAAAGTTGATAAAAGTGTTTAAAATTTTTTTATTGATCTAATTTTAAAACTTGAATGGTAAAAAATATATATTATTGACGTGACAATATCACATAATTTATTTTATATTCGTATAATACATAAATAAAAGTTAGAAATACAAAATTTTATTACTTATAATTTAATTAAATATTTTAAATATTAATATAATATAATTTAAAATCTTTAAATTTATCTTTTTTTTTATTAAATTCCTAAAATCTATTATCATTCTCCATCTCCATCTATTTTGTGCAAGGGATGGTAACATAATTTTTTTCTATTTTTTGATAAATATCTTAATTTCTTTAGATATCTGCTCAAAATATAGTACAGTACTTGCACTACAAGAAATCCAGATATTAGGCACTTTTTTAAGTAATAAATTTCAAAATGTCTTTAAAAGTAATTTTTAAAAATATTTTTATTACAAGCGTTCATGAATAGTAATTTATTTTTAATATTCCTCTAAAACGTCACTAAAAATTTTAGAGACAATATTATAATATCGCTAAATGTCACTTTATCTGTAATATTTTCATAAAATATCTCTAAAAGATTATTAGTTTTTTCTAAAGTAATTTAATAGTGACGCTGAATATCATAGAGATATTTTTATTTTATCCGTAAAATATTTATCAATTGTATTATCACAAAAATATCTTAAAAATAATTTAATTGTGACATTTCTTTCGACCGTTTCTAATAAAATATCGAGACAACAACAAAAAAAAGTATTTAAATGGCATCTCATTTATAATGATTCTTTAAAATGTTATATCAAAATGATTAATTTTTCTTCAACTGATTTGTTATTGGAGCTAAGCATAATAGCTGTTATTTCATCTATAAAAATATTTACTAATAATAATGTCATAAAATTATTTTTAAATATAAATTATTTGTGATATTTCTCAGAATCGTTCCTGACAAATATATCTGAATCGTCACTGATAAATATAGAAACAATTTGAAACTGTTCGTAAAGGGTATGTTATTTGTGATATTTTTTAAAACATTTCTAAACAATGATTGAATTTTTCTTCACTGATTCAGTATTGGTGCTAAATATTATAACGATATTTTAATTTCGTCTGTAAAATATTTATCAATAGCAATATTATGAAAATGTCTCACATTCCTCATAATTGTCCCTAATAAACATAGAGACAACAAGAAAAATGTATCTAAATAGCATCTCATTTGTGATGGTTCTTTGAAACATTACTGCAAGATGATTAATTTTCCCATTATGAATTTGTTATTGGCCCAAAGTATAATCATTTACTAATAAAAACGTCATGGAATCGTTTTTAAATAATAATTTATTTATGATATTTTGCTAACCCGTCCTTGATAAATATAGAAACAATTTAAAATCATCTCTAAAAAGTACTTTATTCGTGACATTTATCTAAAATATCCTTAAAAGATGATTAATTACAAAAAACTCCCAATAAGATGATTAATAGAAAGTTATTACCGATATTCCAACAAAATATCGGTAATACAATTGTTTAAATACAATTCCTAAAAGGAAATTAAAATTTTATGATTATTTTCCTAGTCTGTTTATAATTGCTATAAAGCTAAGATTGAGAAAAACTTTTTTAAATAATATTAAAAATAATTTAAAATATTTCATTTATAAAAACGCTAAAAATAAAAAAAATAATTTTTTTGAACAATATTTTTTAGATAATAGAAGGAAAATATGTTTATTTTTTATATTATATTTTTTTCTCTTATATTTGAAAAGGGAGGAAAAATATTTTATTTTTTCTCAAATTTAGAGAGAAAATAAATAAAAAAAATATATTTTTAATTTTTCACTATTTTTTTTTTCACTTTTCTACCATTCAAACGGAAGCTTATAGTTTAGATAAAGTATTATAATAATAGGAAAAAAACTTTAATAGCACTTTATTATTATTAATTTATTTTTGAAGAGACCAACAAATATAAATAGAAAATAAATTCAACTAAATTACTATTTTTTTTTTCTAAAGGAATTTAAAATTTTTATTAATTAAATTCTTATATTTTTGTTAAGTATGAAATAAGTTATAATATAATATAATATTTTTTTAATAATAAAATATCATTTTTATAATTTAAAATATAAAAATTTAGTATTTTAATTAACAAAAAAATTTTAAAAAGACATAGATATAATAAAATAATTTTTAAAATTATAAAAATAAAATTTTATTATATAAAAATTAAAAATAATATTATATTAAATAATTATTTATTTAACTTTTAATAAAAGTACTTGATAAAAAAATTAAATTAAACATTTTTGATCATTAAATAAAAATATATAGTTTAGTTGGATTTATATTCAATAATAATAATAATAATAATAATAATAATAATAATAATAATAATAATAATAATAATAATAATAATAATAATAAGTTTGTTTTGTGTTGAATTTCACACAATTTAAATTCAATTTAGTCAAGAAATTCAAGAAAATTAAAAAAAAATGCATTTCTTGATTTTTAGATTGAATCAAGATATGAAGAAATTTAATCCAAAATAAATCATGAAATTAAGTTTTTTGAGTTCATTTAAATAAAAAAAATTATTTTAAAAATCAAAATTTTAGGGTAAATTTAGCTTAAATTAAAGTTTTTAAAGAAGTTAAAAAGTAATTAAATTTGATATTAGATTAAAATTAAATTATATTCATTTTAATCCAATTTATTAAAAAATAAAATAATCTTAATAAATATTTAAGTGAGAAAATAATATCTAAATATTCATTCAACTGAAGTAAAACTAACTCAAAATAAATTTCCATATTTGATTAATAGCTCTCGTTAATACATGTATAAAAATAAATAAAGATAATTAAAGAATTATTGAAATAATTTTATTAATAATATGACTGTAAGAATTGTTTAGCTAGTTACATGTGGAAGATTTAGATGGGCCTGGCCTGGCCCATAAACAATGTCGCTGTCACAAGCAAGCACGGAAATCACGTGGTAAACCTGATAGCTCGGGATGGGCACCAATTTCTTTACAGCCAAGTCGCCATACCACGTGGCTTACTCTTCTTTGCTTTTCCTGTCCTTGTACAGTGAACTATTATTACCCTCCTTTCAAAATAAATAAATAAAAATAATAATAATAATCTCAAAATATATATTTTGAACGTACTATTAATTTTTAAATACTCTTAAATATAAAACTATTAATATTTAAAGTTTATAACCTATAATTATATCATTTAAAAAAAAACCTATAATTATATAATTTATAAAAATTTAGAATTTGTGTAAAAATTATATATTAAATTTAATAATAATAATAAAAATAATACAGTTACTTGTCCCAGTTGGCAACTGCAGCAATAAAAGTGGATTACGTGGATCCTTAAAAAGCTGATATGGGATATACGTGGGCCAATATAAGTGGAGAATCATGTAATCCCCAGTAGATGACACTTCAGCAACTGCTTTTGCATATCTCCGTCGACCATCTTGTCCTTATCATCATGTCGTGTCATGTCACAACTCATAAGCATATGAGACTACGAGCCAAACAAAGCGCACCCCTTCTATTTTGCTGATCATATAAGACATTATTGATAAGCTCTTCTTCTTTACATATACACTGATAGTTTTTTGTTTTTTTCTCTCTCGAGCTCAGAATCGAACACCTTCTCTCCCTTTCTTTGTCAGTGAAGGACAAACAAACTTTGATTTGAATCACATACAATACTTGGATTAATGAAGAATCAGTTCTTTTAGAGAAAGGTAACTGTTGTTTAATCCTGTATTTTTCGACAATCAATCGTATTTTATTTTAAGGCTTTGCAGGTTATTGCCTATGTAAGTTTGCAGCAGTATTTTTTTTAGTTGTTTGATCCGTTCAGTTTGATATAATTATACCATTGATTGATTTGAACTAATGGATAATGACTCCAGGAAATATTTTGAATCGTTAGGCCAATCATCCATTTAAAGTACGTTAATTGGTGGAATATTATAATAGGAGCTCACATCATGTAATTCATTGCGTGTCCGTTTAGTCGTTTCCTTTTTCATTTTTAAAGAATTCTTTTGTTGTTAATGTTTATCTTGTTTGGATAATGGGTAGTTAGAAAATCGCGCATATTAGCAATACGGTAGTCATTAATGGTTTTTGTTTGATTTTATCCAACCTCAGTGTTATACTCTGCTATGTGTTTATTTGAATGCGATCTGAATTGCCAATAATTTTTGTGTTGCTTGAATCAGGAAGTTGAAAAATGTTGTAGATGATTAATTTCCCCCCTTTTTTTTTTTTTTTTTTTTTTTATCAAAGTTGTCTATTAGAAAAGATAATTGAAGGTACACAATGCTTGGGAATGGAGTTGTTGGAATCCTGTCAGAGTCTGTCAACAAGTGGGAAAGAAGGGTGCCTCTGACCCCATCACACTGTGCACGGCTTCTTCATAGCGGCAGGGAAAAAACAGGGGTGGCTCGAATCATCGTGCAGCCGTCCACCAAGCGAATCCATCACGATGCAATGTATGAGGATGTTGGCTGTGAAATATCTGAGGACTTGTCCGAGTGTGGCCTCATTCTGGGCATTAAACAACCCAAGGTGTTATTGATTCTCTGTTGTTTAATATATACATATATAGCAGAAAGCTTTTGAAGTTTGACATAATTGTTTGGCTCTCGTGCAGCTGGAGATGATTCTTCCTGATAGAGCCTATGCCTTCTTCTCCCATACTCACAAGGCACAAAAAGAAAACATGCCTTTACTTGATAAGGTACATCTCATCATTCACATCTTTGTAGATGGTGATAAATTGATGCTCTTAACTTTTGCTTGTTCCGACTTCTCTATGCTATCTAGATCCTGGCTGAGAGGGTGTCTTTGTATGACTACGAAGTCATTGTCGGGGACCATGGGAAAAGGTTACTTGCTTTTGGGAAATACGCTGGCAGAGCAGGACTTGTTGATTTCTTGCATGGGTTAGGACAGCGTATGCTCCGCTCCTTTTACTGAATCTTTTATTTCATAATATGGGTTGATATCTATTTTTGGCAGAGTTGTTGCAAGTAGTTACGATCGCTAACTGTTTAACTTATTCTCTTCCCTCCTTGTTCCTGTTCTTCCTAGATTGTTTATAAGAAAAACTGTGGCGTAACTATATTTGCTACATAATGTTGTAGACTTTGGGCCTAACAGAGATTGCATGTCCCTGTGTTTGTCTTCAAAATTTTTAATTATTTTAAATGAGTATTCTCTTCTGCTATACTCGAAGTATAATGGCTGAAGTAGATTATCACCCAGGATTTTCATTTTTTTTTTTTTTAATTTCAGGGTATCTGAGCCTTGGGTATTCTACACCATTCCTCTCGTTGGGTTCATCTTACATGTATTCTTCCTTGGCTGCTGCCAAAGCCGCTGTAATTTCTGTGGGTGAAGAGATATCAACTCTGGGATTGCCATCAGGAATCTGCCCATTAGTTTTCATATTCACTGCTTCAGGAAATGGTATGGTAAATTGCAACTTTGCATTCTGTTTTTCAGCTATGCATGATGGTACTAGTTAATAAGTTGGTACCATGAATATCAAAGATGTAGATTGTTTGCTAAATGGCTATGGGTATCATAGATTGCTTGTTGATGATAAGTAGATTTTGTGAGTTTGTTACATGCTTTTGAGTAAACCTATAATTTCAATTACTACTGGTAATAATTTATAGGTTTTTATGTTTATAGCTTTTATTCCCTTTTTCTTTATTTCTATACCTTGATTTGATATTTCAATTTTTTTTTTTTAACATCTCCAAAGAAATACAGATCTTAGATACATTACATGCTTCTTTGCAATTTTCCCCTACAGTTTCACAAGGTGCACAAGAGATTTTTAAGCTTCTGCCTCATACTTTTATCGATCCAAGCAGACTTCCAGAACTATTTGCACAAGTAAGTTAAAAGGAGCATTATTCCTTTATATGTATATCTAATTGAGGGACCTTTGCTATGATTGCCCTATTTGATTCCACAGTTGAAACTTTAAACTAATAAATACTATCTTTCTTTCTCACTGATTTTGTGTTATTTGAGCAAGTGATGCAATCCTCATATCTATCTTTTAGAGTAAAAACCCCCAAACCTTGTCTCAACATGACATGCATCCCAGTATATTCCTAGTTCTTTAATTACCATTTGTTTTAATTTCTCGCTGCTATACAAAATTAATGTTTGTTTCCTGGTACTGGGAATTTCATTCTGCAATATTCTTCTGATGTTGATGTCACTTGCATTTATGTCTTTGCATAGGCCAGGGGATGCAGTCCACCTTCAAGGACATCAAAGAGAGTATACCAAGTGTATGGTTGTGTTGTGACTAGCCAAGATATGGTCAAACACATAGATCCTTCCAAAACATTTGATAAGGTAAGTAACTCAAACAGATATCTGTTTAGTTGTTCAAACTACCTGATACTTCTCTGTTTGTTGCATGGCCTGTCTTCTTGTTCAATTCTTTTTTTTTTTAAATTTAAAAGTGAGCTTATTAGTTTTTCTAATTTTTGGGATTGCATTTATACTAAATAAAAGCTAAGCTAATGCAAAACAGTTTGTTTACATTTCAGGCTGACTATTATGCACATCCAGAACACTATAAACCTGTCTTCCATGAAAAAATAGCCCCATATGCTTCTGTTATCGGTATGTGATGCATTTTGCTATTAACATATTTTCAGGAAATACATATGGATATCACTTGATGAGTTCCTACAATTAAAAATGAGTTTGTAAGGTTATCTTCCAAGTTGACCTTTAGTTCTCAGGCCTTAATTATTTGAAACAGATTATGAATTTGGTTTTGGAGCCCTCATATATACTTCAATATTGAGTCTAGTACATATGTGAGCTAATATTTTTGTTCTTTTTTAGTTTATGAATTCCTTTGTGCACATATAGCTACTCAAGATTGCAGTTATTATGTTGTCTGTTAGCACATAATAGAAGTTGTTGTATGATTAAAAGGAAAAAAAAAAACTAATTTTCAGCTGTAAAACTTTTATGCCAAAGTGTCTACTACATCTTCCCTCTTTGATGTGTTCTTTTACAGCTTATTCACCTTTCGCTTATTTATTTATTTATTTTTAATTTGAGTGCCATAGTTTTACGTTGTTCTCTTGCAGTGAATTGCATGTACTGGGAGAAAAGATTTCCTCAGTTGTTGAGTACTCAGCAGCTTCAAGACCTAACAATGAAAGGGTGCCCACTTGTTGGAATTGCTGATATTACTTGTGATATTGGAGGCTCTATAGAGTTTATTAACCAAAACACGTCAATTGATAGTCCATTCTTCAGGTAAAATGTTAAGATGCTTTTCATTCTTTGTGAAATATACCGCATACTGACAGTTTTATGGCCTTATCCTTCATAGAGAAGGTTTTGTTTGGTTTCACTGAATGTAAGAGGGAGTTGCTCCAGCATTTAACATTCTTGGTTGCTTGAATAAGTATTGTAGATCTCGTTTTGGAGATAATATGATGATTGTGCATGAACAAGTGTAATCTAACAACAAAAGGTTGAGAAATCTGCAGTTATAACAATGTATAAAGAGGAATACAGCTGCATCATGTTAAATCTGGTTATAGGTTATGTTGTATCAAAGGAGCCAGGGAAAGAAGATGCAAAGTAATAAATTAAATTCACCCCCCCACCCCCATCAGAAATGATAAAGAGACAGATGAAAATAATATCCAATATTTCTCCTATAGAAAAGAAATTATTATGGCCTGTGTGCTTGGACTGCGCACCTTAGCTGGTTTTGACATATTTTCTTGTTGGCATGTCTTACATCCTAATTTCTGTTTCCAGCACAAGAGTGAAAATTTTATCTCCTTTTTTTGTTGTTATTCCTTACTGGTTGTCAGATATGATCCCTTAAATGATTCATACCATCATGACATGGAGGGCAACGGTGTGATTTGTTCTTCTGTTGATATTCTTCCAACAGAGTTTGCAAAGGAGGTTTGTTATTCTGATCCATTCTTTTAAAATCACAAGCCTTCCTTTTCTGTCTTTGTGATAGATCTAGGTTTCTGTAACCTCTAATATTGTGTAACTAACATCTGTGGCGACATGCAATGGAAAGGCTTCTCAACATTTTGGAGACATATTATCCCAATTTATTGGCAGTCTGGCTTCTACAACAGATATTTCCAAGCTACCTTCACATCTAAGAAGAGCTTGCATAGCCCATGGAGGAAAACTAACTCCTTCATTTGAATATATTCCACGCATGCGAAGCTCTGATAAAGAGTAAGCTTCTGGTTCAAGTTTGTAATTCTTTAACTTTTTATTGATATTCTTTATAGCACGTAAATTACGAGATGTATATGGACCCTAAACAACAGATGTCAAGCTTTCTTTATTTTTTTTCCTTTTCTTTTTAAAAATAAGAATCCTAAGAAGAGAAATTTTGAGATGGTAAATCTTTCTTGGAGGGAACAATTGAGAGCCCATATTTACTTGAATACATACATATCATGAAAGCTGAACTTCATAGTTCAACTTGGTCCCTGAAACTTGAATTTGGAAGCAAAAAGAAGGAACATCTTGATTTGGATGGGTTGAATTTTCACTTTTGTTTAACAAAAAGTTCCCCACCGTCCTAAAGGTGCAGGATATAAGTAAATGGTCTATGTTAATATTTGTATGAGGATTAGGAGATGCATGTATTTGGGACTTTTTTTAACCTTTAACTAATTACTGAATGAGTTACGCATTCTGAATTTTCTTTAGTAACAAGCGTGTGCATCCTTCCTTGATATGCAGAGATATGCCTGAAAATTCTGCAAATTCACACTTTAGCAAGAAGAAATTCAACATATTGGTAGGTTTCTCAGTTCTGCTTACACGTTTATGCATTCCATACCAAACAATGCAAACTGCTTTTTATGTATTGGTGTTGTCAATTTTTTTGAGTTGTTTTGTTACTGACAATTCACTTTATTTCTTATCAGTCATGCAAACAATTTTTTTTCTCCAGTTCTGCTTATTGTTGTTATAATTGGCAGGTATCTCTGAGCGGTCACCTATTTGATCAGTTCTTAATAAATGAGGCTTTGGATATTATTGAGACTGCTGGTGGTTCCTTTCACTTGGTCAAGTGTCAAGTGGGTCAAAGTTCTGCTGCTACCTCATATTCAGAGCTAGAAGTAAGTTGACCTTTAGTTAAGTCTGATTTTGGAAGAATAACTTTCTATGTTACACGTGGCAATTGGGAGTCCATTTGTTAGGACTAACCACCAGGAAGGCAGCTGCTTTGACATACCAAGGATACAAACACCCCCAAGATTGTTGAGTTTTTCTTTGAGTTGATTGTTCTAAGATTGATAAAATACACAATTTTTCATAAGTTAACAGTTTTTCTTTGAGTTGATTGTTTTAAGATTGATAAAATACACAATTTTTCATAAGTTAACCCCAACATTGTTGGTGAAATTGGCTGGGCTGCACAAAGATCAACTAGATCCTTTTTAATTTTTGATTCTCAAGGAATAAGTGTTTAGTTTCTATTTTGCATGTCCTTTAAAATTAAGAAAACTGAATTTCTTTTTAATGTCAGTACTTCTGAAGTTCAGGTTCAACCAGTTTTGGGTTCCTGTAGCCCTCACAATGAGTTGCCTTGAACAGGTTGGTGCAGATGATAAGGGAGTTTTGGATCAAATTATCGACTCGTTGACTTCTCTTGCTAATTTAGATGAGAATCAAGGAATTTTAGATAAAGAAGCAAATAAAATTTCCTTGAAGATCGGTAAAGTCCAAGAGAATGGCATTAAGGTCTTCGATAAAAAATGGAAGACTGCAGTTCTAATTATTGGTGCTGGTCGTGTCTGTCGACCAGCTGCTGAGTTCTTAGCATCAATTGGAAGCTTTTCATCTAATGAGTGGTATAAAGCTTGCCTAGATACTGATTTTGAAGAGGAAAATAATGTCCAAGTAATTGTTTCATCTCTCTACCTGAAGGATGCCGAAGAGGTATAATTAAGTAAAATACTCACTTATTCTATAGAGAGAACCATGGTTTCACATTGCTTACAAACTCTTGCATGTGGATCTAGCAGAAATATTAAAAATGATAATGATATATGCATTCATCTATGCATATCATGCCGAGGTTATAGAGAAACATGTTGGTTTATGTTTACCTTAAATGTAACTGTTTCCTTTGCATTTGATAGTTATGATCCCTATGATTTGATCTGGCACAGGTTATTGATGGAATTCCCAATGCAACAGCAGTTCAGCTTGATGTGATGGATCATGAAAGTCTTTGCAAGTATATTTCACAGGTAGTCTTCTCTAAGATATTTCTAGCTGGTAATTCTTAACATATATGGTAAAATAGCTGCACTAATGCTTCATATGGTGATTTGGTAATCACCTTCAGATTTCGTCACCATAAATGGGTTGACTTAGATAGATGTTTGTCTTGCACAGGGACGTATTATGTAGTGATAGCTGTAACAGAGATACTAGATGGTTGTTACATACCTGAAAAATGTTTTAAATCCCCATTATATGTCACTTAAAAGTCATGTTCATCATCATAATATAATTCCCTTTTTCTCCTGGATGGCATACATTGGCTGGATCATTGCTTAATGTTGTTCAATATCTTTTTTCCCTCATGCAGGTTGACGTTGTTGTCAGTTTACTTCCCCCTAGTTGTCACAATACCGTAGCAGATGCATGCATCAAGGTAGTCACCACTTTCTTGATATTTTCAGTATTATAGCACTTCGATTCAATCTAAATACACCGCAAAGAAATCCACTCTTTACATGCAAATAATTTTGACTCTGATTTCTAACACTTAAGATGTGTTCAACTTTCAGCTGGAACTTAGCAAATTTGTTGAATGGTTGTAAAATAAGGCTCCTCTACTAGTTCTTGAGACATTTTCAGTTTTTCAAAATTTAAAATTTTTTTGCGGTCCTTCTAGCTAAGTGCATAACTATGTCTCTTGATTTCAGCTTAAAAAGCATCTCGTCACTGCTAGCTATGTTGAAGATTCCATGTCAGCACTAGATGAGAGGGCAAAAGCAGCTGATATTACGATTCTTGGTGAGATGGGTCTGGACCCTGGAATAGGTAATTTTCCAACTGAAGTTGATCTGTTTCTCTGATTTGCGTTTTTCACAATGTAACACATGTACAACCAAAGCCTAGACAGATGAAAGACATGCTGATAACTACCTCATTCAAAGACTTTTAGCCAAGTAGTGAGTGTAATAAAAGATATAAATGGAGATTTTTATCATTTTTTTTAAACTCCAAATGGGAAAAAAAGAACTGTATCAATTTGAAGTATCAGATACAAGTACTAGCTCCAGCCAGTCAGAAGGCATTTCTAACGAAAACACATATGACAAACAAGACTGATTACCAATGGAAACCTCATAAGCAGTTTTATTGTGCAGCATCCTAACAAAAAGAATTTGTGGGAGAACCCATCTCATGAAGTAGGCATTAGGGCTGTGCATAGTTCTCGTAACCCAACCAAACATGAGAACTGAACCAGAACAAAAAAGAACTGACACTGTAGAAACCCAACCTTATGTTACAATTTGGTTCATTTTTGGTTCTTTATCAAAAGCCAGAGTGAATAGAGAGCTGATAACCGAACCAGACAGGGACCATACTGAACAAAAGAATTGAAGCCAAAACCAATTTTATACATATGTTTTTCAATATCTTGTAGGTACATTATAAAGTTTTATGTACATCTATGTATCTATTTGTACACTTTCTAATTAAAAACATCATTGTTAAGGAATTGTAAGAAGCTATATTAGGTAATTATGGTTAATTGGCTTCATATGGAAATGTGTGCCTGTGCAAATGATTTTATTATAACTTATTAAGCTAAAGAAATTATAAGTTACGTAAAAGAAAAAAAAAATTCTCTTATTTCTTTTATTTGTATTAATAATTGCACATTAATAAGTTAGAATAGTTTGATAGAATTAGTTTCTCATTCTAATGGTAAATATTATTTACAAGTAAATGTTAATATTTGAATTTAAATCAACTCGGAGTGCAAGTTGAGGTTTTAATTTATGTTTATTAACTATTTATTTGATATTAATGCAATACATATAAGTTAATATAGGGAATAAATTTTATATGTATATATAAAGTCTTAGTATATTTCAAACGACAACTAATTCTAAAAACCAAATAGTGACTTAGGTTCAACTCTCTATGTTAGAAATTGTATGATGTAAAATCTTTTGAGAAACTGAACATAAACCTGAACAAAAATTGAAGAACAAGAAAACTGAATGAAACATCGAAGAACCAAATTAGTACCAAAGTCATTTAAGAACTGAACCAGAACCAAACTAAAGCAAGACTGAAAATGTAGCCACATTTTATTTGGTTTGGGTTCGGTTCTTAACAAGAACCAAAACCGAACTGGAATACCGGACAAATCACAACATCATTCCTAACAAGTTATGCCTAACTATCAGGATGGTGCTCATTTAAAATTGTAAGAGTCTCATGCTCTCTTGTAAGCAGATACAATCATCAATAGAGCAATGCCTTTGAGCAAAAAGAATCCCTTCTTTTATCATTTCTTTTTAACACGGTAATATACGCTCTTCCATATCATGTATCACAACTGGAAAGTGAGTGTCTTATAAGTAAACAACATCCAGAAATTTTTGAACCTTTTCATTGTAAGTCGAATTTAATGCTTTTCATCCTACTATGGAGATTCTTTTAATATCTTTTAGTTCTTTTGTTACTTCCAATTATCCAATTATCTTCTGCTGGAATTTGCACAATAATGTGCCAACCTTGTAGAACTAAAAAAATTATACATGGGTGCTTCAGATCACATGCTGGCAATGAAGATGATCAACCAAGCACATGTTCGGAAAGGCATAGTAAAGTCCTTTACTTCTTATTGTGGGGCACTTCCATCTCCTGCTGCTGCAAATAATCCACTAGCATATAAGTTCAGGTATTTCCTAGAACTGATATTCAACTAATTGTCTATCCAGCATTGCTTTCATGAGAATTTATATGGTTTTTGTTTGTTTTCCTTCTTCCTCATTTATTTTTATATGGATGTAGAGAACACTATCCTGAGAATGTAAAATTTTGGATATGAAGTATTAACCATAATCTGCAAATCATCTTTTCTTTTTACTGGTAACCCTATGATATTTAAATATTTCCTTAGGAGTGTGCTTGGCTTTCTATAAGAGAAAAATAGCTTCCTCAACTATATGGTTAGGATCCCTCTCATATTGTGTTTCAGCAACCGTGCCTTTAATATTCCATTTGTATACCCATGTTTGTTTTCATTTTGATAGTGCACTTGCTATTGGGTTGCAAGACCGAAGATTCTTTTGACAACAATTTCAATACTAAATTTAGTAGTTAGCACAGACTCATATAGATACTATATCATGAAGATTCTTGTAACCAGTTTATATGTCTTAAAGGTTATTTGTACAAATTTGGGGTTTCCAACTCTTCTTATTTTCTTTATCCCACTCTGGTAAAGGTTTTGGTAATCTTAGAAGGAAAAATTTTGACTGTTCACAAATTAGTTCTTTCATTCCTCACAATTCTACCTGGTAGAGATAATAAAACTGTCCTGGTGTCTCTCCCTTAATCTAGAAGCGTATTTAGTGTGTTCTTCCTTCTTTCATGTGTGCTGTTGTTCAATTTTCCTATTGTTACATCTTTAACTTCATATATTGTCTACATTGCAGCAATTCCTGAATGCATGTCAGAAATGAGCATATCTCCAATATTTGCTCATAGAAAGTTGTTTGAAAATCCCGCTGAATATTTTAGTTTTTAATACTTCTAGCATTGAGTCCTAGAACAGATTGATCAGAGTTATCAAAGAGTGAGTTTCAGACAGGACTACTTTATACTCCCACAAAACCCTGAAGGGACCCGCAACTCATGTTAGGACCTAGGGGAGGGAGTAAGGCAGTCTTGTTTAATGAATAACGATTTTTACTTACTTAATGTGTTTTTACTTGGTCAGTTGGAGTCCTGCTGGAGCCATCAGAGCTGGCCGCAATCCTGCCACCTATAAATCTCATGGTGAAATTGTACATGTTGATGGTAAGCTGTCTGCATTCAGGAAAAAGTGGCAAATCCAAGTCATAGAGTCAAAGTGTACTCTTTCTTGCTACATTCAGACACGACTTTTGGCGCTATTTGTACATATCTTAAAAGTTTTGCTTAATCTTATAGCCTGAAAGTTAGTAATTTTGTGCACTTTCGTAATGGATTTTTACATTGATCTCATATGATGCTGATGTGTTATGGCTGCTATCATGTTATGAGGGAATGGTGAAGGATTTAAAAAATGTGCCGGACTGTTGTTGCTTTGTGATTTCAGTTTCACTATTTGGTGTAAACTGCAGGTGATAGTCTCTATGATTCAGTTATCAAAGTTAGGATACCTGATCTACCAGCTTTTGCATTAGAATGTCTTCCAAATCGTAACTCTTTGGTTTATGGAAAAGTTTACGGAATAGAAGACGAGGCATCAACCATTTTTCGAGGAACCCTGCGATACGAAGGTATGTCTTGTTTTTACTCTCCCCAATAATGCTACTATTAAGGTCAAAACTAGAAGATATCAGCATTTCAAATTTGCAGATGGGATTTAGAACTTTGTCTTATAACTCAAAATGGAATTAGTTTTGCTAATAGTACACGATCGATATACATCCTATTGGACTTGGTAACTTAGAATGTAATGTATTACCACTCATCAGTGGGCCCTGAAGTTTTTAAAATTTTTCAAGTAAAAGAAAATTATCTAAATAAAGTCCTTAAATCTTTTTAAAATTTATAGGTTAATTTCTATTTAAAAATTATACCATTAATCAATATTAAATATTTATATTGTTAATTCATATAATTTTAAATATACATATTATTTAGTATCCATTAACGTGGCTCTTTGAAATTTTTTAAATTATTTAGGTGTGTTTAGTTAATTTTTCTTAAAAAAAAATTATTATTAAGTTCCTAAATCTTTAAAAAATTTATTAGTTCATTACTTTTTGAAAATTATATCATTAACTATATTGAATGTTTATATTTTTAATCCATATAATTTTAAATACACATATTATTTAGACGTGGCCCCCTAAAATTTTTTAAATTACCTAGGTGTGTTTAGGTAATTTTTTTTAACTCTAAATAAATGAGAAAATTATTATTAAGTCTCTAAATCTTTAAAAAATTTATTAGATCATCTCTATTTTAATATTTATATTTTTAATTCATATAATTTTAAATATATACATATTATTTAGTACCTATAAATTTAAATATCCATACTAGTTGGTTTTTTTACCAAAGTTTAAATAAATTCACTAATTCAGAAATTTGATAATTATTCTCTCGTACATAAAATCACAACGCTAAATATTATTTTTATAGCAATAAACTACTCCATTTTATTTCAATCTAAAAAATTTACTTTTAATTTTTGATATTTCAACTTCAAGTATACTAATATTTATCGTTTTAAAAAATATTTATAAGCTAAATTGTTCGTATTTATTTTATACAATCACATTTTAATAATAATTAATAATAATTATTTTTATTTGCTTTTATTTATATGATTGAAATTATATATTAGATTATATAAATTTATGAAAAATAAATTTTGAATTTTAAAAAAAATACTATTAGTAATAGTTAGATTATTTAATATTTTCATAAATTATTTAGATATAGAAAAAATAAATCTAGAAAAAAATGAGTTTAATAAATTATGAGTTGGATTAATTTTATTTTAAAAATAAATAATAAATATAGATAAAATTAAATAGTTTTTATGTGGGTAATAGGTTAAACTATTCAAACTAAAAAAAATTAAATGGAAAAATTAAATTTAAACCTGTTATTTTGACTCCTAACTTGAAAACTTTGTCTTTAATATCTATATTAACAAAAAAAAAAAAAAAAATCTAAAATGAATAAATTTAAAGGTTTTACTGAACAAATTAAATCGGGTCTCTAACTTAAATTTCTGGATCCTTCACTGTTGGAACTTATACACTGATTTTTTGTGCAGGGTTTGGGGAAATAATGGGCACACTTGCAAGAATTGGTTTTTTTGGTACTGAATCTCATCCGGTTCTTAGATGTGAACAAAGACCGACATTCAAAACATTCCTTTGTGAACTACTCAAAATTCATGGTCAAAATCTGGATGGAATTCTGCTAAGAGAACATGAGATTACTGAAAAGATTGTCACACTTGGATATTGCAAGGAAAAGCGGACTGCAGTAAAAGCAGCCAAAACTATAATGTAAGCTATTCACTGCTTAAGAAATCTAACAGCAATCATTTTGTGACTTGAGTAAACAGGAAATGGATACAAAAGGATCCCTAATATATTCTTACTCATTAGTTTGTTTCATGCATAATTTCTCTACGTAATGTATGGCTGTATTCGAGATTTAAAATTTATTTTTCCATTTGGATTAGATTTTTGGGATTTCATGAGCAGACAGAAATCCCTGCCTCCTGCCAAAGCGCATTTGATGTTACCTGTTTCCGTATGGAAGAAAGGTTGGTGTATTCCAGTGCAGAACAGGTATATTTCCTTGCCAATAAATATGTACTCGGCATTACATATTATAATTGTTATTAGATGCATTTGGATGTATGTTTCTCTGAATCAGCTACTGGAAAGAAATGTTCTTCACTCTTTCTTGATTTTAAATCATTTGTTTTACATCAGGATAAGCAACTGGCAGGCATGTTTCAGACTTCCAAGTTTCCCTGTCATTGCAGAGAAACAAATTTGTATTTATCCTTATGTAACCCTTTTCTAGTGGCAGGAAAAGAGTTCCCAATCGTGCTGCACTAGATTTTGTCTGTGCATCATCATCACATTTTAATGTGAAATTTACGTAGTATACTTCATCCATTAATAGGAGCAAAGTTATTAAATATTGTCAATATACTTCATTCATTAATAGGTCAATAAAAATTATTAATTATTGACACTTGCCTAATTTATGGTCAGGATATGGTGCTCTTGCATCACGAAATTGAGGTAGAATTCCCTGATGGCCAACGTCCCGAGTGTCATAGAGGCACTTTATTGGAATTTGGGACAACAGAGAATGGCAAAACTATTACATCGATGGCTCTCACTGTTGGTCTTCCAGCAGCAATTGGTGCTCTGGTACTAGTTCTATACTCACTAATTCCACGCCATTGCTTTTGGGAAAATGCTTTAACTTAAAGACTTTTTGATTTGTCGAAGCTCTTACTGGAGAACAAGATCAAGACAAGAGGTGTTGTAAGGCCTATTGAACCTGAAGTATACGTGCCAGGTATTCTAAATTTCACTTGCTAAACATGTTTTCCATTTTGTTGGCATCGCAGAATAGATAACATGTAAAATTAAATAATAATAACAATAATATCAGATGATAGTACCTTTTTTGTTGTATTGCAGCACTGGATATTTTACAAGCTCTGGGCATTAAGTTCATAGAGAAGATTGACTGAACTCGACTGTTTCCCTGGACTTATCTTTACTTAAAAATCTCCACAAGTCTCAAACAATTGCCATTCCTCAAGCCTGGAATAGAAATTTAAAAAGATTGAGAAGCTATTGGAGGTTGGCATAAGCCACACACTACCACATTTGATTGGCATAGTTCCTGTCAAGCAGAATGGGCAAATTGGCTGCTGTGTAGATTTTTGAAATTAGTTTTACACATGTATGATCTCTTTTCCCCGAAATGTATAGCTGTGTGGTTCATAGTTCATAATCCATGTCTTAAGATACAAGTCGACCTTGTGAACAAGGGAATGCCAAGTCTTGTACTTGATCATTGCATGGTAACAAATTATTTCAATGAAATTTATGAGAGATGTGAACTTGTTGTATGTGGGTGCCTGAAGTTATTATCACCCAGCGGTCTCTTGTAATCAGGAATAATGCTTACCATGCCTATTAATGTCATATTTTTTCAAGCCATGGACTCATAAATTTGTTTTTTTTTTAAAGCATTAACTCATTAATTAAGGCCTCACCTTTTCAAATCATAAAGTAGTCTAGGCAAATCCACTGTATGTAAAATAAAAATAAAAGAAAAGTGAATTGTTCTTCCATTAACTAAATTGACTAGATTAGGAGATTTGTTTATTTATAATAAATTCCTAATCGAATTAAACCTCACAAAGTGTAAATCAATTTGCGCCACCCAGTTAACTCTTCCCAAACGACCCTTAAGAAAACTGATTCTCCACACTACTAATGCCATCTTGGATAATTCAACATTTGACAATCTTGACAACCTGCATTTTCATCCGATCTCCAACCCATTTTTCATCTTTGGATTTCACAGCTTCTATCTTCCAGTTCTAACTTGATAAATCCAAGCATGAGATGACAATTTCAAACTCTTGAAAATCTATGACCAGAACAAAAAGCTTATGAGTAAACGAGCATGATGCAACATCCCAAAAGGGAGGGGGGAAAAAAGCCACGCAGTGATCTGTCACATTTGGCAATTTAGTGTTCTAAATCTCCTCTACATGCCTCAAAAGGAAGGAAAAATGTACAAGATCATAACTTCCCATTATAATTCTGTTGCT
Organism: Manihot esculenta; assembly: GCF_001659605.2. Classification (NCBI taxonomy): domain Eukaryota; kingdom Viridiplantae; phylum Streptophyta; class Magnoliopsida; order Malpighiales; family Euphorbiaceae; genus Manihot; species Manihot esculenta. The sequence continues at coordinate 29,520,706 of NC_035176.2, read as the reverse complement.
GCTGCTCATTCACCAGAGCCTTATTTGGCTGGTCTCCTTAACACTTATATTACCAAAAGCCTCTATATTCCTACACCGTAAGGTAACGGCGGCAAGCATTTCAATGTTCCACTTCCAGGCACAAGAATCAGTTAAAATATATGGACGAATAGATGAATGTTTTTGCAAATTGTTTCAAAATCATTTCTAACTAAGAAATCCACGAAATTAGTCGCTCCTCTACTTGTTCCCAGCTATGAACTTTGGTGACCAGGGGATGTTGATGAGCTGAATCACTCTTGCACCAAGGATATGAATTCTCATAATCAAAAAGCAGAACCTTGATTCCTGCTTCAGCACATTCGACCGCATATCTTGGGTTATCATCAATCAGCACTGTTGCGCCTAAGGACCTGAAATTAAGAGCTGCTTGATTAATTCAAAAGAGCGAACAGATAAGATGTTGCGAGAACAACCAAACACACTGTAAAGTTGTTAACAGACATGCCTGCATATTTCTGACTTAGTTCTGGACTCTCCATCGAGAGCAAAGTGGTTGCCAAAGTGAATCTCTTCAAATATTCCTGGATAGTGCTTCTGTATCCACTCAATTGTGTGATCCTTGATAACATTCTGCCGAGATCTATTTGTAACAAGTCAAAAGAAAAAAGCTCAAATAATTCCCAAGTTCAATTACTGTACATGACAAAAAGTGGTCGGATGTGAATACATACGTCACAACAGACAGTTTACAAAGTCTTGACAACTTATGGAGCACCTGCTGAGAACCTGGGATTGGGTAGATCCCAGACTTGAAATATGGTGTCTTAAAGAACTCGTGGACACGGATGTTGGCTGCAACAACACCAAGGTCAAGGTTCTGAAACAATTCGATATTGTTGAGTTGCTTAAAGGAAATCTCCCACAATCAAAATCAAGGTACAGTGAACCTCTAATAAAATTAAACAAAATCAAAGCCTTTTAAGTTCCAGAAGAACAATTCAGCTATCAGGTATTCTACCATCTTGGAAATTATTTCATTTCAAATTTGAAGACTGAGACAAGTTCAAACTGACAGTCACAAGGTAAGGATGAACATCCACACACTAGAAGAATACACTTATTTCTAAAACTGCATTTGGGAATTTAAATAGGAGTTACCACATAACTTATTTTCCCATACAGGCATCTTATTTAAGAGAATCCACAAAGATTACTTTATTACTTCCGAGTTCTGGAACAGCTATTAAAAGCCAGACTACAACTTCTAGGTGGACCTTTTTCTATGAGACGCAGCATATAAAACAGAAGAAAAAGATACAGTAAACAATATTAATGAGTCACAGACTCACAGTAGCAAGATGATAGACTGAATTTTCATCCGGAGAAATTCGGGACTTTAATACAAAACTGTACTTTCATCAAGGACTAAATGCTTCATTAATTGCAAACTAAAATTTAGCATTATTAAGGACTTGTGTCTATACCTTCATCACGGGAACAGTTCCATATCTGCAAAAACAATAGAGTATATAAATTAAAGAAATGTGCTTGTTTTTCCAATTAAAAAGCATTATCAAAAGGACAACAACTATAAGAAATTAAGAACCACATATCCCTGATAAGCATTGCAGAGCTCAGGCATTCAGCAAAAAAGATGTGTTAATTTAACATGAGTACACCACAAGCCAGGAAAAAAAATTTAAAATGCCAAAATACAATTTTCAATAACATGACACAAATTAAATAATTTTTGACACAACAAGAAGAGATCACATTTCAAATGCATACAAAATTATTTCAACAGGCAAAAAACAAACTTTGCCTTGATCTAAGTTAATATTATCACATCTTCATGCCATGTTGAAGGCATGACCATAGCACTACTTCACTTGATGAAGCAACCCAAACAGCAGGCAAAAGTTTGTGAATCCAAGCTAACTAGCATAGCAGAAAGCTAATGTCAATCAGGCATGCCATTATGGCATGGCAGGTCCAGTAGACAGACCTGACCTGACAGATAAAGGAGCAGGCCTCAAGCATCCTTCACAGGGAATAGGTCAAAGAGAATGTCAAACAATTTTTTTCCCCTCAACATCAATCACATGAAATTGCATTATTAACTTTTTTTAGTTTATCTGCTACCTGATTCTAATTATTTTAAATTTCATCAAGCGCCTGACTCCGGAAGAATATATGTTTGTTCATGCAATGATAAAATATTCATACTTACAAAGAACTTTATTATTCCAAAGGTAAGGTCAAGAGTAGTTTATCCCTTCTGATACTAACAAATTTTTATTATGCTACTACTGTTTATGGAAACAATAAAGCTGTAAATGCAATACCTTGAAGAACTCATAAACATGGTATTCTGACACTGAATGATTGGAAGAGTACCGATCAGCAATAAATCTGTTCAAAGCCGATACAAAGTTTCCAAGAACTGCTCACATGAAAGTAGAACAAAATTGGTTACAAAAAAGAAGAAGAAGAAGAAGACAAGAAAGGAAGCCAGTAAAGAAAATTTCAAACGAATATAAAATGAGAGGCTGCATGATTATACAAATCATGGTCGGTCAAATGACCAGAAACCGTGAAGGGTAATATCACCGCCAGAAAGCAATATAACAATTGATGGGTAGCCAAAGTATTGCTAAGATTTGTAGTATACCCTCATCAACATCAACTGCCACGGCAATTTTTCCAGTAAGAGGGTAGTCAGGGAAGCCAAGAAGCTTTCCACCTTGAGAAGTCCTGTGCCCATTTACGTATAGACCACTATTGCAGCTGCTGCTTTTGCTGCTATCTTCCAAACCAATCTCGAGATCACGCACCAGTTGATGGTGGGGAGCAGTAAATGCACAAGGCCTGCTTTCATTCCCGGGCTTATAAGAGTCAGAGCAGCCTCTCAGCGTCAATCCAACACCTCCGCCCCTTTTTATCCTAAAACCAAAACTAACACTACTAATATTGTCAATGGAAACATTATCGATCTTATAAAAAGGAACAAGAGACGAGGAAGACATAGACGGTTGAGGTAGATTATGAAATCCCTTGAAGAAAGAATCGTTACGGGTCATATAAGCCATGATCAGAGCTCTAAAATGGTGGCAGGGTCGTTGATGATTTGGAGTAGAGAGATAGTTAACGAAGAAACGATAAGTGCTTTGCTTCTTTAACATCACTGACTAATAGCAGTCACATTCCACCATTAACAAAAATCCTCTAACAAAAAATGGTATCTAATAACCTAATCTCCAAGTTATCGGGAAAAGATAAGGAAGCCGCTATGAAAAAACCTAATAATCCTCAAGAAAATTACAAGAAATCAGACGACGATTAAGAACAAGAAAAAAATATATACACATTAAAAATATGAAAAGGGTATAAAAAACACAGCAATTAACGTAGAAATCTGGAATATCCCTCGCCAGAAACCCCTCTTTGAATAGCCAAGCAAGAATCCACAGTCGTAAATGTTATTAAAATTGAAAATAAATGGAAACCCTAATAATAATATTGGATTGGAATCAAGATATGTGCAAAAAAAAAAAAAAGAATTTGAATTTGATCAGGAGAGGCAAAAGGGAAAGGTGGGTGGGTGAGTTGCGGTGGTGAATCTGTTACTATCTGATACTGAGTGACCTCGCCACAAGGGTTTGCTCTGCAAACCCAATAATAGAGGAAGATCAAGCTGCGTTAATCGAAGTAATTAATGGTTAATAGGGCTATAATTCTGCCAAAATCTCCCCCTTTCTCTCTCTTCCACAGTATCTATAGGCATTGCAAAAATTGAAAATTTCTCCTCTTTTTCTTTTTTAGATTTACTTTTACCAATACCACACAAAGTGGGGCGGAGAGCATCAGAATGTCTAGGGCTTTATAATCATTGCCAGCTTCTTCAGACTCATCTTTTCATACCAAAATTGGGGATTTAATTTTTGGAATTAATTTTTCAAAAAGTTGCTAAATTTTTTTCCCTTCTTTTTTCCAAATCCCTATGGAATATTTTCCTCGTCATTGTCAAGACTTTGTGTTCTACAATATTTGTTATTCAATTCGAGCTGGCACCCTAGATTTACGAGTGATTCCAACACTAAATTTGATCAGATTTTCAAATTAGGGTATGGCTTTGGATTTTAATTTAGATAACTATATATTCACTAGCTTATACTATTTGTGATTAATATATTAAGTATATTATTTTATTATTAATTTAAATTCACAAAATTATAATAAAAACTCTAACTAATTTTATCCTTGATTAAAAAAATATTATTATACTTTAAAATATAATCAATTGTCACAAAAAATAATTAAAAATATATTTTTTATCTAAAAGTTTAGACAATCTTTTAGTATTTTTTATATTTATTTGTGCAAACATATACCATGCATTGTCTTTTAATTTTCTCTTTGCCCTTCCAAACAAAAAATGAAATAAAATATTAATTATAGAGTTTATATATATATTTTAAATATTTATTTCTTCTGCTTTCAAAAAAAAATATTTATTTCTTCATAATGAAGATACAACATGATAATTATAGAGTTTATATATATATTAAAAATATTAATCCTAATTATAGTTAAATACTTTTTAGAGGAGTTTTTTTTTATAATTTAAATTAAAATATTATCTCACAATTTTACAAAAATTCAATTTTTTAAAAAAAATAAAAAAAAATCACTTTTCTTTCATTTGATCCATTTTATTAAAAAGAAATTGATCAAAACATCGGTTAAAAAAAATCATAAATTTATAATTCTAATAAAAACTTGACACTTAATGTAGTGAGAATTAAAATTTTTGTTATCTATTAAATTTAAAATAAAAAAATATTATTTAATTAAATATTCTATTTATTAATTGTTAACTTAGTTCAAATTTATTTTAATAATTAATTTATAATATTTTATCCCATATTATAAAATAACACATTCAACTATTATATAATTAAAAAAAATTATTAAAATGACACATATCAGCTAATAAAATCTGTAAATTTAATTAGTGATTATATTAAAATATTAGGTACTTTTAACTAAAATAATAAATAATAAATTTAAATTTAATTATAAATAATTTTAATCAATATTATTAAATATTAAAATAGATTATAATTAAGAATATTAAATTAATAATACAAATTAATATTAAATAATTTTAAAAATAATTATAAAACAATTATTATAATATTTTTAAGGTGGGTGATAATTCAACTTTAATAGATATATTAAAATTAAAATAATTGTTATGATATTAAATCGTTTGATTGGAATTTTAAAAAAATGATTATAAGATAATGGAATGATGATGAAGCTACTTGATTACAATGCTTCTTAATTGCCTGATAGTTAATTGAAACAAAATGATTTGCCATGAGAAAGGCAAAAGATTTTCTCTTACATGCGTTAATGACGATAGAAGAAGAGCTCCCTTCCACTAAATTCCTCAACTGTGTGAAATGGTAGCAACTTTCAGATGGCAATAACTTTGGGATGACTTTGAAGTTAAATACGAGTAAGGCTTATGTGTGTAGAATGATCCTTTTTTGGGCATATGCTTCAAAAATTTGGATTTCTTGGATCACAGAGGTCTAGACAAGAAGATCAATTTTTTGGGTTTTTTTTAGAGGATTCAGACAAGAAGATCAATTTTTCTCTTTTTTATTTTTAATATGTGCAAAGGGACTTTCCCATATTATCAAGTTTTCTTACTAGAAGGGGTTAAAAGCAGCTAGACATGGGCTTTCATCACTTATTGCTTTTTGGGGATAACTATATTCTCTTCTTTAAAGCTTTAGAGAGAAGTAAATATTATTAGGAGCTTATGTTCTAGGTACTCAAAACTTAGTGGACAATCCATTAACCATAGGAGATCTTAATCCTTTTTACAATTCATCTCAAATAAACATTGTTTTCATGTTTGGCATTTTAATTCTTGATATTCAAGGTAGATTCCTTAGTCTTTCAGCTTTTATCCCCATACCCAAATGCCAAACTTTTGACTTCATAAAGATAAGATTGCTTAGAATTTGTGATGATTGAAAAGAGAAACTGCTTTTCAAAGGAGGTAAGGAAGTACTCATCAAGACATCTATGCTATGTCCTGTTTTTATTTGACTGCCTTTTGGTGTAAGCATATTAATAGCATTGTATCCCAACTTTGGTGGGTTCAAAAGGAAAATGAGAAGAAGTTACATTGGATTTCATGATCTAAGATATGTGAGGTTAAAGGTAAAGGTGGATTGATATTCAAGGATTTCAATAAACGAGTGATTAATTAGTAGATTTTTTAAAATGTTAGAGATATTTTAATATATTTTTTAAAATTGAGAGATAACGGATGAATTTTTCCGCATCACATAGATTAAAAAGTAATTTTTCAATTTAATTATTAGTAATTTATTAAAATACTAAATATTAATTTAAAAGTGATTGTTGCCAAACAGAGTAAGAGTTGTGAATAAAGAAAAAGAATATTGATGTGTGATTTCTTTATTTACATTGATGGCACAAATAATCTTAGAATTAGTGGTGCTTGTGAAGAAACTGTGCCTACATGGAACTAAAAGTTTCAGAATAACAAAACTCTAAAAAATCCTGATAGGGATGAATATTGGTAAAGTTTCTGTTAATGTAATTCAGAAAAAGCCATAAATGATCAATATCAGGGCTAGTATGACTCCCATTGTTGAGGTTTGAATTTTTCCAGCCAATGAGCGACGAGGTGCAATTTCGTGCTTACCCAGATCAATCATGATCTCGAATCTGCAAGTACCTTGAGATGGATTCAGATTTGTAATAACTGATAAGTTATTAAATGAGCAAGAACCTATCCTCTGATCCATAGTCTGGTAGTACATGTTAAAAGCATAAGAAGCATTTTGTCTAGGATCCAGCCTGCTGCATGAAGATCCATAACCAAGGCTTGTGCAATCCGCGTAGGTGCAGGCGTAGCTGATGCTGCTAGCCAGACTGGGGTCTGTGATGCTGGCGGTAGGTGACAGTACACACCACTGCCTCCCCAAATACCTTACACCTTTTGCTGGAACTAGAGATTTACCATTTCCAATATTCAACTGGTACTTGATAGTACCATCAAAGTAGAAAATTCCCCAGTGTCTCTCGAAATTCCCAGGCAGAGTGCTCTTGTCATCTTCATCAATGAGTGAAAACAAGTAGATATCAGGTGGGGTCTTGCGTTTTGGGGTACCTTGCCCTTGAAATATTCTATTGAGAAGGCCTTGGTTGAACCACTGGGCATACTCTGCATTGGCACTAGGATCGCCGTCTGTTGGCCAGCCAATTTCACCAATGATGACAGGCATTGATGAGAAACCATTCTTTTCAAGAGCTGAAATGAGAGTGTCAAAGTTTGCCTCAAAGACATTGGTGTAAGATATAGAGCCATCAACAACTGGGGCAGCACTGCCATTGAAGAAGGCGAACTCTTTGGGGAAATTGGGGTCAGCATTGAGACTAAGAAATGGGTAGATGTTGATGGTGAGAGGAGAGTCATTGTCACTTAGAAACTTGATTATAGAGATCATGAGATCATGGATATCGGATCGAAAATTGCCACCAGAAGGTAGACCATTATCAGTCTGGTAGACATCTGCATTTAGTGGCACTGTAACCTTCACTTTCTTGGCTAAGCCAGCTCTGACCAAGGCAGCTTGAATGTTTTTCAGCGCTGGAAATGTTGTATGAAGAAAAGTGTCTTTATACGTCTTGAGGAAAGGCTCATTCCCCACGGCTACATACCTGAGAATGCATCCTCAGAGGTCAACATTAGTCCATTAAATATATGAAAAAACGGAAAAATTTACATGAATTCAGTCCATCCGATCCAGGTGTACCCGAGACACAAGCAAGTAGGTCTCTCCATGAAAAATACAATTGGGACCCACTTAGCTATGTCTTGGGTCCATAATAACGGTTCAGGCAAGATTTAGAGGTTCAGCTTTTTTACCTTATGTCCACCGCATGTCTAGATACATAGTCGGAGACATTTTGCTGAACCCAGTTTACAGCAGCCTGGAAGTCGCTTGCAAGTGGTGCAAGAAGATCATTTGGTATCCCAACCATAACTTGGATACCAGAACGGCCTAGAGCCCTTAGTGCGCCAGGATCAGCTTCAAAAAGCTTGACCTTGTTAAAACCATTGTCCTTCAAAAGCTGCACCACTATGTTAGGTTGTAGAGGATGAGTTGACTGCGTGCCCCAGTTGCATCCCAGCCCTTTTACCCCCTTAACCACGTCTTCACCACCAATCAAGCACAGCAAGAATAAGCATAACATGTGGCTATTACCCATGTTTCAAAAGTTCTATTGGGTATCTGTTTCTCTAACAATACTTATACAGACAAAATTTAGAATTTGGATAGTGCATAAAACGTTCTCCTTTATGGTAAGAAAAGGGAAGGAATTACATAAAGGTTTAACAAAGGAAAGGAACTGGATTCCAAGGCAAATCCCATTTGAGCTTAAGAGCTAAAGGTGCAGAATGAATAATGAAGAAAGGAATTGAGTGTTCTACCCTTTTCTCAACGAGGATTTTTTATCCTGAGCTTTAAAAGTTTCTTTGATAATCTTCACTTTGAGCTTTTTGGAACCTGTCATTGTTATTCCTTGGTACGTTGGCTAATTGGAGAGATACTTGGCTGTTTCCTGCTTAAGAATTGATAGGAGAAGGCTTTGGGCCTTGCTTAGCCCTGCTTTCGGCTCCTCATCTTAACCCAGTTTTGGCGATTAGCCGTTAGGCCACAAGGATATGGTCTGAGAGCGCACCTCTTTAATCTGAAATTAAATTTCATCTCAATCAATTTAACAGAATTTAGACTTAAATTAAACTTATAATTAATGGAAAGCGATTGATTTAGTTTAATCTGGTTCCAAGTCAAAGATAAAATTTTCTTTTGAAAAAAATTAATAAGAATCAGGATTAATGAATTCCGCGATCTAATTTTAATTCTCTTTAGTATTGAACTGCAGCCGCTGAACAAATGTTGCAGGAAGGACTTAATTTGGACTCGATTAGAGAGAGTGACATAAGTTGAAGAAGCTTAGAAAGCAAAGAATGGCATGCTACTGATGGTGGCCTTTCTTGGCATTCTATGGATCCTTGGTGATTCAAATAGAAAAAATAAATTACAGGATAATTCTCAAGCCAGTAGATCTAATATTTTAAGCAATGACTGAAGACAGATTAACATGGTTAGATTTACAAATGAAAGCATTGAGGAAGGATGATTTCTAGCGTTTAAAATTAAATTAATAACAGCCAAGTCCATCCTGCGGTAAGCTAGTACCTTAACTGTTGATAGACACCAGTCGAATCATCTTCTACAAGAAGCAACGATATCACAATATATCTTAGGACAACAAAATTCTGACTAGGATATAATATTATCACTCAAGATACTGTATTAGAAATAAAAATGAAAAACGGAACTCTATTTTGAGGTTCAATCTTGTATCATTCAGTTGAGGCATCAGACCGGATTCTCTCATACAATCGATAAATCAGAGTAGACTTGGACATCTGGGGTTCTCTTTCCAGCGCCGCAATTACATCCTTAAGAGTAATAGTGCGGGCAACCCTTATTTGCGGCGCACTTGCTTGGTGCCTTCCAATTTTCCTAACAGCTCCTGATGAAATGGGGAAAAAAAAGTAAGGTGAAAAACAAAGCAAATCGAAATGATGTAGCTTGGTTTGCATATGCTCCACTGGTTCTCAGTTCTCACGCTTACTTGATGCAGATGCAGGGCTCCTTTTTTCTGGTTCTTGATTATCCTTCATATTTCTTCCAGAGGTTGACTTGCGGCTAACATCTTTAGATAGTTGGGAACCGGATGTTGCCTCTGTCCCACCTTCACGTTTCTGGCGTGCTTGCTCAGCCATGAGTTGCCATTTCGACAGCATGTCGTCCCCACCAACAGCAGCTCGAGCAGCAACATTTGCAGCCGTTGTCCTCATTTTGTCATCTTCCTCTTTGTTTGCCTACACAGTAATAGAGGTACTTGACAAGAATTCCCCTTATTTGGCTAAAAGGAGAACTTGTAGCAGTCAGTTAAAGGCTGGTTTATACCTTCATTGATTTCATACGACCTTCGTCTTTCTCCTTATCACCTTCAACTCCATCGTCCCCCTCAGGCTGCATTTGCAGATATCAAGCACATAGAAACTTAAGGAACGCATCCTTAAAGGTATGCACATAATATACAGATTATTCATCTCTACTTGTGTGATTTTCTTCCTTCCTGCAAACTTGACTGAAAGTTTTAACATTTCATAGTTTATATAAAGTACCCACTTCATTAACTTTTTGAAGCTTTTCTGCTTCAGCCTGCTTTTTCTCCCATTCTTCCTTAGCTTTCTGGTTCATCGCCATGATTTGCTGTCGAACATCTGAGGTGATTACGGTCCAGTGTCTAGGCTTCTCAGCATCCACCCGCTGTAAAGATGGATTAACATTAGGTAAAGTATGAGGAAAGATAACATGCTAGCACTAGCAAGATAAATTCAAATGCAATAAGAAAATAAAAACTGACCTGCTTGGACAGCCGGATCAGGTTACTTATTAGTCCACACATTCTTTCCTCCACACACTAAATATTCAGAATATCCAGTTTTATAACTAAAAATCTCATACTTTACACTTATCACATAACAAAAACTAAGGAGTTAGCATCTCACCAAAGATAAGCATCGCTCCACATCATTGTTGATATTCTTCAAACCACACTTAGCCACTAGAACACAAACCCGATATTTTAAGCCATGTTATTCATATTTGCTCATTTCATAAAGCAGAAAGTGCATAAAATAGGTCTGAACTGAGATGAGAACAATGAATGGACAGAATATTAACTGATCTCTGCCAATTTTTTCTGCAGTGGAATTTTCTGCAGAATCAACCTTTCTTCTTCTTCTTGTACAACTCTCCGAGATGCTTCTGAAACTCGACTTTCCTCCTTGGACCCAGAGAATAGCTGCTCTTCCTCTTCCTATTTTGAACAAGCAAAATTTCAGAACTCAGAAGGTTGGGCAGATAAAGAGTCAGTGTATAATACTTATCAGTGCGCACTTCTACATGAACAAACTTGATGAGAAACACAACATACCCTTAGATTAACTCCACTGACAGCAGTGACATCATTGAGTTGTTCAATGCTTTGATCTGAAAAGGCCCCAGACACTTTTTGCTTCTTACTGCAGTTATGTTGCAACTTGTAAGATGATTCATTTAATAAAATAACTCATCAATATCAAAGAAAATCAAATGGCCATGTAAAACAATATTTAAAGACTAGCTGGATGCTAAACTGACGGGTAATAAACACACATCAAGTTATATTTGTTGATAAAGCTGATTAGTTAGGAGCAGTGTTGGTTTTTTTGTTGCAGTTGTTTTTTAATCCATTTCCTAAAACTATAAAAGCATGACAATAGCTGTTCCGGAGATTCTATAAATGAATACAGAATATTATTGATTCCTAAAAGTTCTCTCTCTCTCATCTTATTTCTGCTCCTTCCTGGTGTCTCTAGTGATTTTACTCTCCCTTTCTTTCTTTCCGGTTGTTTGCTACCAGACAACACAATGCCCAGAGATTCCAGATCCCAATACATAGGACTGTTAAAAGAAGCTATTTCACCTTGACATAGGTGAAGAAGAACCAAGTGCTTCAAGTGGTTTTTTTTGGCCAATCAAAGGTTTCTTTGGAGGTGTTCTTGCAGGAATTCCAGCAGAAGCAGCTACAGATGGGATCCTAGAGCCTACCTGATAAATACAGAAACAAAAAGGATGCCTGTCATTAACAGGTAACTTACAGAACGTAGCATGCTAGAAGTACAGAAAAAGAATTTGCATATGAAAACATAGATTCTCCCCCTACTCTTCCCTCTTGTCACATTCTCAACAATGAATTGCATTCTAAATAAATATTAACACAATAATGGACTTGGATGGCCACAGAAATACTTTATAAAATAATCCCTATTTAAACACATCCCTATCAACTCTATGTGCGATAAAACCCACATACTTAGCCTCTTCATCAACTTCATGCAAAACACAAATGGTCCTATTCTTACAAATATGCTTAGTCATCTAATCAGATAAAAGTTCCATGGTTTAATTTACAACAGTAAGAAAGCAAAGAAACTGCCTCCCTAAAGAACTAAATGCAGTAGTAGATTCATTATAAATATGAGCTACCTGAACATTTGGGTCCAGTTGAGTTGAAATGGAAGGAGGAACTGAATTTGAGGGCGCCATACCAATAGGTGCAGAGCAACCAACTTTTGAAGACTGCTTTTCTAAAGACTCATCCTTCAAATTTCCTGGCACTGACTTCCCCTGTTCAGCAGGTGTGACAGGCAAACCCTGAGAGTTAGACAACTGAGATTTCTGCTGCTGCTCAATAGCCTGTTCAAATGGTTCTTGTTTTACATAATTTGTTGATGAAGGGCCAGAACTTTGCCCTTTAGTCATTGGTGCTTTCCACGGAACTGAACTTTGTTGCAATAGTGATTTGTTTGTATACGGGGAAATAGGACCACTCTGCAATCTGTTGGGATCAGCAACAGGATTTTGCCTCTCAAATTTTGGAACACTCAACATGTTTATTGCCTGGGTTGAACCTCCCATTTGAGTTGCACCCACAGATTGATGTGAAATTTGCCTCATTTGTAAATCATGAGGTTGCGGCTTCATGGATGACCCTGAAGTGTTGGCGTTTGTTCCAGCATATGGCTGATAAGTAGCACTATTACTTCCATACACTGGAAAGGCAGTCTGTTGAAAACGCATATGTTGCTCCTGCTTGCTATGTCCCGGCACAGAAATTGAAGACCTCTCCCTATCTTGATTGACTATAGCACTGGAGGAAGGCATTTGACTTGCTTGTATTCCATGAGAATCTGGCTGATGTTCCACCTCGCGAGATTTCTGATTATTATTTTCTGCAGATAAGAAGCTAGGATCAGCTTGCACTGTGCCTGCTGAAGAGGCAGTAGAACCAACAGATGTTCTCACATTGTGTTGGCGTGCAAAAGCTTGAGATTGTAAGTGGGATTGGTTGGAACCTGGCTGCAAGCACAGGACAAGCTCCTTTTCAGCTTGGCATCAACAAAAAATTCTTAAGATCACATAATATACCAGTCTCATCCCATAATTTTACCTGTGACTGTAATTTTGCTACTGCCAACCTTAGCACCTGGTCCCCTACAATATTTCTCATAAGCCTGACAAATTGTTCTTTCGCAATTTCATTTTTCTAACAGCAACAGCAGTAGAAGAATCAGGATAAGATATAGGGCACCCAATCCAAAGCATGAAAGACATTAGAATATGGAAATTCATGTCAGAGACCCACCCTCAGTTTATTAAACAGAGTCTGAAGTTGCATCTCTCTGTCTTTGTCAAGATGGGGCTTTAAGGCAGGCAACAATAACACAAAAGGTATCTGCTTGCCTTGATTCTTGGCATTACCAGGTTGCTCCATGCCCATGGCCTGTTGATTCTGCTGATTAACCATGTTAACTTTCAAGTATTGAGATTCAGTGTCTGGATTTTGTATTTTATCACGTTCAGAAAGTGGCATAGGATTTCTTTCAGAAATCTGCATCCCGGGTGTTCGAGGATTTGGAAGGGGAACTTGTTCTGCCTGCGCTTTTTGAACATCATCTTGGGGTCGTTTCTGATGTAATAGGAGCTGACTGGATTCCTGCATGACATCATTATGTACTTGCTGATTTTCAGCAGCAGAACTAAGATGCTTTGGTCCCATTAAAGATGAGTGCTGATCTTTCTCCTGTTGTTGCTGGCTTGCACCACTGGCATTTTCACCTTGTGTGGTAGTTTGCCAATTTGAAAATGATTGATTGGGAGTTTGATTGATTTCATGGGAAAAAACTGCTGTAATTTTGAGTTGCACATGTCACAAATAACCATAAAGTTTCAAGTATAGAGAGCAAAGGGAATGAACATAAGAGAAGCACATGCACATTCAGCAGGAAATGTTAGAGATCATATCTTTGACTAAATATTTCTCCCCCATTCCAAGATGTTACTTTTATCTTGTTACAAAGTTTGTGTGCTTGTTATTGGGCATGATACAAGGGGGCAAAAACACTTGACAATATAATCAGAAAATAAAGACTTTGAAATTCAGCAAAATAAACTTGCATAGTTTCCAAATTACAACTCTTTAAGTTACAGCTAGATTCAAATAAAACAAAAATCTGAAGTGGAAAATATAATGTATCTAATGCCTGAAATTCAAACCAACCACCAGCACCTTGAAATAGTGATTGCAAACAAAGAAGCTAATGACAACACGAACACTATGCCATAATAACACTTCATTATCTCTTCCACAGGCTGCTCCATCCCCTTAAATTCAATTGCCAATGAAATTCCGTACAATTTGCTCCAAACTCCCAAACACAAAAGCAATAACAGCAAAAGTGCAAAACCCTAAATGACATTTTTTTTATGAAACAAGGCGATTCAAGAGAAATAGGTTTCAGTCAAAATCGAAAACCTACAGGAGTCAGACGGCTGAGGAGTGGACGCATCGCCTCCAATATCTCGATTCAGTGCAGCCTGAAACGCCTCGACGTCAGCACCGGAATGCATAGTTTCGTCCTGTAAACGAAAATTAAAGAATGAACCATTTTTCCAAAATCTGAATACAGAGGATAGTTAGAGACAGAAAATTCAGTAAAGAGACCTCGTCTTCTTCGAGGAGCTTCATTATTGAAGGGTCCATGAAGAGGCGCCGGCCGCGGCAGAGAGGCTGAGACTGCCTCACTCACTCAAAAGCTCACTCTTGGCCGCACGGGTAGAGGACAGAAGAGTGCACGCTCATGAAAGGAGAAATGTCCGTTTGCTGTAATTTTACTTTTCGGTTGCAGCAGTTGAGAAGAATTTATGATCGCTCGGTGCCGGCCGGCCGTGAGAAACTAGAGAATTCACGCTTCGCTTTATTTACCTTTAACAAGAGAATGGCTTGTACAGGGCTTACCTTTATTTACCTTCGCTTTGCTTTTAGGTTATATGGTTTTAATTTATATTAAAATAATCCATGTGATATTATTTTATTAATAAATAGCTATAATTTTTAAATAAAATATTAATATAAAAATTATATTATAAAATATTAATTTAATGTAAATTGAATAATAAATTTAAAAATAAAAATAAATGAAATTATATTATATTATATTTTATATTTATTTAATTAATAATTATATTTTAATCGTTAAACGTAAATAATATTGAAACTAAAATTTTAGTAGATATAATTACGAAAAATACTTAACAACAAAATATAGGATAATAAAGATTGATTAAAAATATAGGATAATTTGATTGTTATTAAATTGCATAATGTTGTCATCATTTTAAATATCAAACATGAATTATACTCTTATATATCAAAGATTTATAATATATATTTAGGTACTATTTTCATGCAGTAGTGCTACCTTAAAAAAATATTAATAATGTATTGAATAAGAAAAATAAAAACAAAATTATATAAATTTACCATACAAAATTGTAGATATGTGAAACAAATACATTCATACATTGTAACTTACCCAATAATAGGTACTATTATTATAATATTATGAGGATTATTCATTGAATAAATTGTAACTTACATATAAGATTAATTAATTTCTTATTAAATGGTGTCATATAACAAAATTTTATCCATAATTTATTTAAAATGTGTTTATCCATAATTTTTATTCATTTTATTTATTTACACTTTTTAAATTTAACCTATTTATTAATTTTTTAATTATATTCATCTTAAAAATATTAAATTTCACCAAATATCTTATATTTTGAAAAATTTTTAAAAATAAAATAAAATTATAAAAAAATAGATAATAATTTTAAAATAATAAAATAAATTTATAAAAATTATGAAATAGAGAAAATATTATTTTTAATATTTAATTATATTAGTCACAATATATATTAATTTTTTTATACAGCTTAAATTTTTTAAAACAATAAAATATAAACTATAACTATATATATATATATATATATAAGTAGTTATTTTTTGTAATTCAATAACATTAGATATAGGGTAGTATTTTTAAATATAAATTAAATAATTAAAAAAATTAAAAAATAAAATTTAGTTTCAGTTAAATCATCAAGAACGCACGTATTAATAAATAATTTAAAAGGAATCATGTGTTAAGTTTAGGAAATATTTAATTAACTAGATAGATTGGTTTAATGAAAAAAAAAAAGCTAAATAGTCGCCTGCGAGAGCTAAACAATTATCACTTGTGTTGGTATACTTGTATGGAAAATGGAATATTATACATGTGTCCACAATAGAATATTTAACACATACAATGTCTGTACTCCACTATGTGCACGTGTGACTACATATATGCGCATTGGTGTAGGGAGGCAATCGGTCGATATGATTTCAAACTAAATAGAAATAAATGAAAAACCAAATTTCAAAAATAATAAAGATCGAACTGAATCAAAATACAAGAAAAACTAAATTGAATTCAACTGAAAAACAAGCTGCAGTTCGGATCATCAAAGGCCATGGAGATGGACGTGGTGTACTTAAATTATAGGTATAGACAATGCTAACATTTCTCGTTTCTTCAGAGTAACCTGGAACTAATTTCCATATATCACAGACAAAATTGATATTAAGAACAATTCCTATATCTCCTTTTCCTCTTTCTAGATTTTTTTATACAAACAATTGGCATAATAGGTATTTAATCTGCAAAAGAAATGTCAGCACAGAAATGCACAGAGAAATTAGCTGAAACGAAAGAAAATCAGAAATGGAATGTGCAGATTTGCTGAAAGTCATTCCTGAAGACAAGCCTGTGAGATGGAAAAAAAACTTCTATGGCAGTAGAGCTTTTAACTGCACCGTGAAAAGATCCCCTAGTGCTCCACGAATTTCCATCTAAATGAAGAAGTGCAAGGATTAGGTTTTCAGTAAACAGAGGCAATTTACTAGATGATGGATGATGGCAATGCAGGAAATCATACAAGGAAATTAACTCTCATTTAGGTAGAAGAGAAAATGGTGAATACTTTCTTTTCCACCATGCCTATTAATTCTAGAAGTTGAAGATACCTGATCACAGCACACGAGTTTTGTAAGCAAAGGATAGAAGTCTCTTAAATGTCTTCTGAAAATCTTGTTGTTCATAGAGCACATGCCTTTAAGCACCTGAAAGATCAAGATGACAAAGAAATTGCATAAATACTGCAGTTCTTAAATTAGTAAGAAGAACACATCTCATCTGTTCCGATGACACCCCACTTTCTTCTCTTGCCAAAATAGAGAGAGAGTGCAAA
Source organism: Manihot esculenta (assembly GCF_001659605.2). NCBI lineage: Eukaryota > Viridiplantae > Streptophyta > Magnoliopsida > Malpighiales > Euphorbiaceae > Manihot > Manihot esculenta. The sequence goes on along the minus strand of NC_035176.2, from coordinate 29,503,346 downwards.
AATCCAATTTATAGGGGGAAAAGGTGAAATCAAATGCTAGGAGGTGCTACAGGAATGTGAAGATCAAGAGGATCATCATTTGATCCTTCTTCACTACAGAGGATATGGTAAATAGCAGCGAAAGAAAATAGCAGAAAACCATATTTCACCCACAAGATACTGATGCAAAATAATATTACACCTAAGAGTTGAAATCATCTTGAAAAGTTGCAAATATAAGGAGAAGAAATACCATAGGAAAAGGAGCATTTAGGAATTATTTCTTTAAGGCAATTGCATACAAGTACTGAAATCAGTCAGCTGCTGTAAACTATTATATTATCATGACAAGCCAAAAGCTCCAAACACATAAACAGATAAGAGAAGCATTGTATACCTTGACAATGATTGGTGACCGTAACTCAAGAACTCGATGAACATCCATGTTAGTAGTCTCCCCCACAGAGGATTGGAGATCAGATGCTTCCTTGAGCACCTGTTCACAGAGAGAAACTAATTTTGCTTCTGCTATTCCTTCAAGTTTCTCATCCCCAGTAGCATCTTCAGTGACACTTAAATTATTTTGCGCCGCAGGAATATCAACATTTTCAGAAACACTAGATTCCAGAATTTGCCCATCGTTGGCAAGGGAATCTGAAGTTGTTTTTTGCAATACATCCAGATATATGCTAGTTCCTGTTAATTCTTGACGAAGAAGGTTTAGAGGCAGCCTGTCCAAAGATGAACCAATTACAACATGTTTTCTTCCATCAAAGACTAAACAAACAATAATTAAGAAAAAAAAAACACCCTATTAGGAAAAGAGATGAGAAAAATAAATTGGCAATAACTTGTTCCTCACCTATCAACAGCAATGTGGTGCATGCGCATTCTGAGGTTTGGATATGAATTATATGAAGCAGCAAACTCTAACATGGATAATACAACTTCCATTATAGCAATCTTTTGTGGGGCTTTTAACTTGCTCCAGTACTTCTTCTGCAAATTTTAGAAGGAAATTATAATTAGAAAGGAAAAATATTCCCTCACAATTCCATGATTCAATGATGCATCAGGAAACCTCCCTCCTCTTCCCCTCCCTCAGCTACAACTTATGTCACAGGAACCAACTAGACTACATAGAAGAAAGTAATTTGGATTTGGATAACTGCCTCTTCTAACAGACAAGGGAAATCTAAAAAAAACTGGTGGTTTTTATAAACACCAATATCAGCATCCATACCTGAATACTATCAATAGCACCAAGAAGTAATAATTGAGTGATGCACTTGCCCCTAATAGTTGTCATCAAAGCACTTTCTTCCTCATCTTTGACATCAGGCTCCACCACAACATCAGGAACCTAAGGCATCCCATGAAGAAAAGAGATTCAGAGAAACAGAGGAAAGGTAAATATTTGAAACACATCAGAAAATGAAGTGATGCTTTTTTTTTTTTTTTCCTTTTACATCTCATCACAAGTTTTACTAGTGGAAAGTTTAAAAATCCAAAAGAGCAATGGAGAATAAACAAAATAAAATGAAAAGAAAAAAAACAGTACCAATGATTTGAAACACCTAAAAACATTGTGCATAAAAATTAAAAAGCTTTAAACATGATGTATTCAAGTTTTTTAACCCTCCCTAAGATGAGTGAATACTCTCGCCTTTCCATACTTTCTCTTCAGTAAACTCCCTAGCTTTATGTTGATACAATACAAGGTTATCAAGTGTGAACACATGAAAGCAACCAACTATATCTGAAGTACAAAACTTACAAATACAAACAGATCTTAGTAGAAAATCTAAATCCATTGCCACCTCTAAAATGTTAATATTTACTTTTCAAAGGGAAATGAAATGCTGAATACCTTGATTGGAGATGAGGGTGCTGAGGCATCTGAAGCACGAGCTTTAGATTTGGAGGTGAGGCTCCTCATGAACAGATTGTCCATCATATTTCCCATTATTTTTTGACCTATGGTTTGACTCCTTTGAAATCCAGCAGCTTCAGCAGGTTTCTGAAATCTTCCTGATGGTGAGGGAAGTCCTACAAGAACAAGCGTATGGGCTTTTAAGTGCTACCGATGAGTATAGTACAAAGAGATTGGAAAATACGTAGCTACTAAGCACAAAGTGATAAGAGTTTGTTATTTTGGTTATATGTACTGTAGCAAAAAATTTGCACACTTGCAGGTTCTAAGTCATCTCTCCTTAAATATTCAGCTGGCTGATGCATTCAGGCTTTTTTATCTCCTGAATAGACCCTCTAGTCAGAATTTTCTGCTCACCCAATCTCAGGAGCAGGTCTCCTGAGTATTGCTGTGGTCTTGTTATTTTTGCTCTCCCACTTATGCTTTCTTGCTTTCTTCTTTTGCCAGACTAGTGCTGTTTATTTCTTTTATTACAATGAGTAAAATATCATTAAAACATTTGATAGACCAACCTTCTGATCCATCCAAATTGCTTTGCAATCCCGTTTCTTGTCTGTTATCTGGCAAGACAAATGCATTCCCTCCAACGACATGAGCATTACTTGGAGATGCCAGCACAGATGACTTTCCATTGTCGTTGATATCAAACTGATGGCTATCTGCAACATCATCAGCGATGACCTCTGGATCTGTAACTAGTACTGAAGAGCTTTTTGGGTTCTCCAAACTCAAAGCATTAAGCAACTCAAGCGGTTGTGTTGTGTATGAAGCATCTCTAGCAGCCAAACCAAAACTGATTAGTCATTAATATAATCACAAAAGACTCTCACATCAGCCAACAGACCTAGATAATAAGACACGCACCTTATGCTTTTCAACAAAGTGTCCCAGTCACTCTCGCTAAACTGGTGACCTCCAGCTTCAATCAGATGTACCAGTGCACCCAAAGATATTGAAACGACAGTCTGATCTGTCTTTTTTGCACAGTCCAGAAGCAAGCTCAGAAGTGAAGGCAACATGAAGTACACCTCCTGCATAAGAGAAGGAAAGAAAATTGATAATTTACAGAAAATAAATAACAAGCATAATATTTTCTGCATTGTTCAGATAACAGTTGCTCAAAATGCTCAGCATAGCCATTTCTGTACAATTCTCTCGCATGTACTCCAAGTCTCAAACATAAGCATTACTTTTCAATATTCTCACCTAATTCCATCATTGTACATGATGTCTAATGAATTGTTAATTCTCATTTGTTTCCAAACATTATAGTTTGTACAAATATATCAGCAGAAGTGCACAATTTGGAACAATGAATGTTTTAGTGTTAAGTAAAGCATTCATCCAATTATGGATCTCACAAAGACCCGACTGAAGGGGTAAAATAGGTTCTAAGAATACAGCAGCCTATAGATTAAATTTAAAATTACTTTGACAAAATATAGATCCTATGACATGGAATGGTTGTGTCGCAAAATTATTGAACACCAACATGGTGCAAATCTTGCATAGCGTTAAACCAAGAGTATAACAATTGATCAAAATTAACTCTGAAGAAAATGGTTCTGGCAATGGTTTGGGTCAGAAAGTGAAAGCTCAGTGCATTAAGATTTAATATGAACCAATGGTATGTAGAAACAGACAATTATGCTAGAGTTTTTGTGCAGGTCTCAGAAACATTGTTCTGATCCAACATGAAACAATTAACAAGCACGAGAACTTGGTCTTCTGCAAAGAAATCTCACTACACATTCTTCACATTGTTCTCAATAACAAGAAACAACATTTCGGCTGCTTTTGTGCTGGATAACAAGTGAGAGAGGAAGCTAGAGTGAAGGGAGAGTGGGAGAGGAAAGAGAGGGAGCATAGGTAGAGGGAAAAAGGAAAAAAATTAAAATAAAATAAAGATGGATTATTTGGGTAAAGGAAAAAAATGTTAAATAATATTTGTTCTATATGTGTTTGTGCGTATAATGGTCTGCAAAAGTACAATCAATTTTACAAATAATGCTAAATCATAAAATTGCCTAAGTTGCAAGATTAATGGAAGAAGGTTTCAGTATTTTAGTGGTTACAACTTAATTGGTTGTTAGAACACTCATGATAACCCAAAACCAATTTTTTTAGTAGCCTCACATGCAGAATTTATTCCTTTGGCATTAGTTTCAGTGCTAATTAAAACATATGACATTTGTTTGAATGAAGTTGCTGGTAAGGTAACCGATACCAAAATGTTGATGAGCTTGTCAAATCATACAATGGTTTTCTTCAAAATTCATCTTAGTCACTATAACTTTGTCCTCAAAGTCTCATAATGTAGGCAGTGCCCAACCATGGACTCAACCCTTGTTCCACTTATTCAGATTTATGCAATAATATCAATTTGAAGAGTGAAAATATTAATAAATGAAAACATGGTTTAAAAGCAATTAGGGTCTCTCTAATTTGGCATATTATGATTTTCCTCATGCATGTACAACTTATGACCATAACACCATAATTAAAGATCCACCAGGAGTTATCACACGGAAACAGTTCAAATTCCTTATAACAGATAGTTTAAAATATATTTAGAAAAGAAAAAGGAGACGACCACTAATACCTTGTAGAATGTGTTAAAAAGGTTGCACAACAATTGAAGTGAATGAATACTGGTTTCTCGAAACCACTTATCATCAGAAGAGATTAGGCTTTCCTTTCCAGCATGTCTTACATGATCAAAAATGGGAAACAACACACGATGAAAAATTCTCTCCCAAAATGATGATGAGAACTTGCTACCTCTCTCATTCAGCAAATCAAACAAAACTTCCAGCGCACAGCTTCTAACCTCAGGTCTTGCATCTGATGTCAAAACTGATAAACCAGCTAGCATTGGGAACCAATAGTACTCAGTCACATCAAAATTTGCATCAACATTATCCTCCATGGGCTTCAGAGTTCCACCGGGTAAAAGGCCCTGCATAACAAACATTTATAAACAGTTGGAAAAGAGTGTTTAGTTGGCAAAACCACCAGTTAGCAGAAGATAGTGCACATAGTTTGCATTGATTAGAAAATATCGTGCTGCACTTCAAAAATTACATGCAGAATTTGTGTAATATCCCGTTGAAATGCTACTCCAATGGATACAGGCCAATCAGTAAAGCAAAAAGAAGGGGGGAGGGGGGATGCAAAAGGAAAGACATCCACTGGAAAAGCCCTAATCACAAATAACACAAGTTTAAAACCATGACAAATTATGAAACTACAGAAAAATCAATTAATTTTAATAAGGTGACAAGTTAAATCACAAACCTCTGCCAAACGATCCTCACAAATGCGGAGAAGTGCAATAGCCTTCAAACTTATTCGGTGAGAAGTTTTGTTATTTGCAAAACTTATAAGACAGTTGACACAGTCCATAAAACAATCTCCAACAACCTGATCAAAGTGTTCCAAGATAACTGCAAAATTCTTATGGCATTAGATACGCCAGAACTAACAAATAAGAAAGAAAAGTGAAACAAAGCAAGGAAGAAATAACAACAAGAAGGGGGCAAAAGTTCCCTCCTGTCCTACCCTGTTCCACATTTTCGAAGGCACTTTCCACAATTGATTCCAATTCGTCATCTGCAGCTGCTGTGAAAATCATAAAAACACTATGCCATCCAGACTTTATGCTTCCAACTTTAGATTTGATTATCTGCAATATACACCAGAGAATTTTTTATGCTCATTTATAATAATCCTCAAAGTTAACTATTATTTCAAAATAAAGAAAAAAGCATAATCCAAAAAACTTAAGTATGCATACTTGAACAATACAGTCAACAATTAGTCTCCTTATCGAATCACTTCGACTGTTCCGCATAAGAACAACAAATGGTTTGAGAATGTCATTCTGGAAGGTGAAATTGGTGAGTTCAGCACGCTCCAAATACTTCATGCCAAGCTGCCTTAGGGAATCAATGGCATACATTGCAATTTTCTCCTCGCGATGGCACCCAGCAGAAATAAAATGATTTGCAAGGACAGACCATATTCTAGCCCAGACCTGAAAATGTATCAACAAAAACCTATTTTGTAAAATGTCAAAATGCAACACATAGGCATGCAGTAGACTTTATCACTGTGCATTGCAATTGATAATATGCATAAAAATATTTTTTAAAAAAAGATAGTTCAACAATTGAGAGTCCTCTGAGAAAAAAAAAAAGAAACATAAATGCTGCAGAATATAGCAATTCAAGCTAAATTAATCAAGCAAGTAATAAATTGTATATGGAAACATGCAGACTACTGTTTCATGGACATCAGTGGAAGAGGTAAGGTGAGGATAACTGATATTGATAGTACAAGAAAAAGAGCACCAAGGTACTATTTTAGATGGTGCAACTGCAAAACAATGCTAACTGCAATCACTAATATGCAAATACTGACCTATCTTCTTGAGTTTAAATCAGTAAGTAGATTAAATAGGAATTTGATGCAGTGAAGGATTTAGGAGTTAATTTTTATTTAACTTTTCATATAAAATTAAGATCTTCAATTCAGATTTTTAGTTTCAGTAAAATTAACAAGTTTAGGCTTTTATTATTTATGAAATTTATTTAGGAAATTGAATTTTAATTATTTGAGATTATATTGTTTAGAATTCCCCTAGTTGGAATCAGCTTAGCATTTTCTTATTTTAGAATTCATAATCCTAGTAGTATTAGGTCTAGTAAGTATTGTTTAGAATTCCCTCTTTGCTTACTCTATTGATTATACATCAATTTGGTGTCAGAGAAAAGAGTTTCCTTTAGCTTTCGTGGAAGTCTTTAGTATTATTGTTCTTTCTCTGACCGATTCTTTTGCCATTGTTGAGTCCTTGATACTGTCATCCGTATTCTGCCACTGTTTGATCATCAAACCATTGCACCACCACGGCACCACTAGCAATCAAGTATGCATCACTGGATGGACCTTCTAGTTTTGACTCCAACCACCAGAAGTCGCTACAAAACCCAATGTCTGTTGGTTCAAACATTAACAGGAGTTAAAACCTGCTAGTAATTAGACTTCCCCACTAAACTTTTCCTGGTCTCCAGTCGATGTATTCCTGTTGAATGTTGACAGATCACCCAACTCTCCAAGCACTCCCATAAGCCAGGCCAAATCCAAACTGTCTGCCCAGCCACCAACTCCACACCCACTGTTCTGCTCTTGTTGGCACCTTATCTTCTTGTTCTGCTGCCTGCCACATCACATCAGCAATCTGTGGCATAATCCGTACATGCTAAGTCCATTTTGACATCCGCTCTGGGTAGAAATATTATTTGAGGCATAACCAGAATTCCAAATTGTGTCCTTCATGAGATTTTATGTGGACTGAAATTCAAATATTATAAACTAAAATCAACTCTTACAAGCTACATTAAGTGAGATATTACCTGAGCAACGAATATGGTGGTGCTGAATTTTACTGTCCAGACTTATTTTATGAATTTCAAACCCTTAAACGTATTTTGAGGAAGAGAGAGCTTGATCAGATAACTTCTTTTACTGAGCCACAAATAACTTTTAAACAATGTGATGCTAGCTCAAATATTCAAAAACCAGAAAAGGTGGGAAATCTCTTGAAGAAACTTTGGCTGGATAAGATTGAAGCAAAGTTGGAATCACTATCAAGAGTCATCGAAAATATAATTATAACTCAAAAGGATACAAGGCAGGCATTTCATAACGAAGAGCAATAAATGAAATTTGAAGAATCAGAAATTTTGGTGGTTGAGACATAGCCTCTTTGCAATCCATGATGATAAAATTGAGATGGAACATTTTGAAGAACTTATTCTAGAGAAAGAAAAAGACAAGATAAGCTAGAGGAAATAGAGAAATCTATCCTATTCCTAGGGAAAGAAATTAAGAACATAAAAATACCACGAGAAGACAATAGAAACTGAAAAGTTTTTAGCTAATTCTCTTGATAATATGGAGAGCCTTTCGACTGTGGTTGTGGTTGATTTTATATATTTAGATTCTCAGAGATGTTGAAGGACAAGTTTATCACTTCATTCTTATTGCTACCATCAAGACGATAAGAGTTGCTTGTCCTCCAATATTCAATTATTGATTCTTCAGAACTATAAAACTCGTGGTCTAGTTTTCTTCAAACAGAAGGAAACAATGCAATCAAGGAAAACTAAATTTAGTAACTATTTTGATTTAATTTTTCATTGTAAAATTAAGATCTTTAATTTAAACTTTCATTTTTAGTACAATTAGGAAGTTTAGGATTCTATTAGAACGAATTTAACAGGAAATCATATTTTAATTGCTTAGGAATACTATTGCTTAAAATTTCCTAGTTTGTGATGGTATGGTATTCCAAGTTAAATTGGTTTAGTACATAAGTTTCTGCAACTAAGCAGTTCAGTTAATTTGATTTTCTTGCTGAATTAACCACATATAATAGGTAAACAGAAATTTTTCGAAAATAATAACCAAAACCAAACTGATAAACTGAAAAGCTGAATTAAATCGGTTATGTTCAGATTTTCTGTTAAAAATGAATCAGCCCTCCCCTGTCTCTTATTTTAGGATTCCTAATTGTAGTTCTATTACTACAATAGGACTACTTATAAGACTATAAATATCTATCTAATCTAGGTATTCATGACTCACAATTGATAATAAATAAAATGAGTTTATTTCTTTTTCCCATCTTTAAGTGTTCTAATGGCTCTAAATCAGAATTATCATACATTAGAAATTCCCATTGCTACATCAGAATTATCACATAATGGATAATTAGAAATTCCCACAGCTACTGCAACTGTAGGAGCTATGACTAAAATAAGTAGATAGGCAGGAGTAAATGGTCTCTGAGACTTGAGATGAAATTATTTTAGCAAAAGATGTTCTCAAATCATTCTAGGAGTGGTTGAACCTGAAAGGTATCTGAAGAGGATGGAATAACCATCTAAAGAAGAAAAAGATCTTCAATCTGCCTATGACTTCACTTTGTCCATTCTGTAGGATATGGATAACATGAAATGGAAAAGAATGACCTGAAAGCAGCTAAAAATATACATAGGCCAATTACCAAATGCATCAAATAATCACGCAAATGACTCCAGGTGACGTAGCCACTTATCAACATCAATACTTAGAATATACTGTTTACTGAACAAAGGACATACCATTCGTATACGAGCCATATTGTAATAGCTGATCTCAACAAGCTTCTGCAAACTGAATACTCGAGCGGGAGTTTGTTTTAATTCTTCAGCTGACACACCACAGAGAGCAGTGAAGAATTCCACAACAGAATCACTAGGCAATTTAACACTATTGACAAAAACTTGTTCAGCAGGTTTCCCAGCCAGCTCTCTTAGGGATTGAAGAACGGCATCCCTGGAAATCTGATTTGATCCATGCATAATGGTTGCAGCAATAGCAGGAGTTGAAGTAATGAATTCAAGCCGAGAAACACATTCCAAAACTGCATTCCATGTGTCTTGAAGGGAATCAGTTTCTGAATCACATAGTGAAAATAGAGTCCGCAATGCTTCTATATTTTTAGTGCGCATTTCCTTCGGGGCATGCAAGAAAGTAAATCTGACATACAAATTCATAAGCTTAATTATCATGTCAATAGAACATTTGTCTAGACTGGAAATACTTACCCAATGAGTTGCCAAGTGAAAGTAAAAGTAAAGTTCAGAATCATGGTGATTGCACCATAGACAACATAGGAAAGCAAGATAAGGGAAAGAAATGAAAAGATAAAGTGATGCTCAAAAAAGGACCTCACCGGACCAAAGATGTTAAGAATGCATAACGCATGGTATCCATTCCTAGAACATGAGTAATGTGTATTCCAGCTTTAAATCCCTCCATGCAGAGAATAACCGTTGGCTTATTATCGCCTTCCTCCATGGTCACAGAGAAAGTGGCAAGTAGTGGCCATCCTACAGCTTCTACCATAGGCCTTACAATTTCAATCTGTTGCACGGTGTGAAAAATTCCTCTTCTTCCTCCTTGCTTCCGGAATATTGCCTGTGTTTGCTTAATTATAGCTTCACTCTCAGACTTAGCATCAGTTGATGACTTTCTTTTGGGGAGAGCCAGATTTAGAATATTGACGAGGCGGCCTCTCTCCTCACTCTCTGGCTTTTGCATGCTTTTCCCAATATCAGCCACATCATCTTTCATTTTTATCTCTTCTTTAACAATGGAGTCATAGATCTCTTCCAGAAGATCTGTTGGCGCACAATCTTCAGCATCACTCATGGCATTCATACGTATAAAATCCGACTTGGCCATTTTAGGCCACACCATTGGATTATGTGCATCAGTATTCAACATTATGACAGCATATGCAAGAACATATGCAGTATCTGCATTTTTAAAAAGCCGAGGATTATCTGCACAATATCTGCCAATGACAAAACACAAAAGAATAAATCACTAACTACCAAAAGGAAAGGGCAGCACGGATGAATGGATTACACAGTTCTAAACCTAGAGTCAAATCTTTATCAACTGGATAATGACAAAACAAAACATCTATCAAATAAATAAAAATAATACAGCAATAAGAACACAATTAGCACAAAGTATATAAAACAAATCTCAAAATCTGTATTTGTGCAGGCTGCATTGTCCATTCCTCTACAATATCCATAAAAAACAGGGGAAAACAGCAATAGGTAGCTCTTATAAAAAAGCCAAATATTGAATTTAAGGTAATATGGAACTTAGATAATATCAGAAACTGATATATATAATGCATGATAAGGGAGCAGAATGGAAAAGACACGGCCATTCAGCCTGCAATGGACTATAGATTTACAGATTCGCATGGGGCCTCATGCCCTACTTAGTTGACTGACAATGAAAAGGCTTGTGAAAACTAAGTAGGGCCCCTTGAATGGACATATAATATGGTCCATGTGAGAAGGGATAGAACTTCAACCAGGGGAAAGCCTAAATCAATGTGGAGAATTAAGCATACATTAAAAATAAGCAAGATTGGAGCAAAGCACAAGCGCATACATCACACAAATGACAAATGAAATGATGCACGGTTTAGAATAAGGAAACAAAAAACTTACCACATTAATTAATAGGAAAAAGAATGAATGAAGTTACATATAAATACAAACACACGTGCTTGATTTTGAATACCTCCATACCTTTCTGCAAATTTTTCCATAATGCGATCAATCTTTTGAGCTTCTCCAGGAAGTCGAAATCCTTTAAGAAATTCTCGGATTGCCATATCAAATTTCATTCCTGAAAACTTCATGGAATCAACATAAGCATGCATTACAGCAAGGGGAAATTCCTCATGTTGACCCAAATAATCACCAATCATTGCCTGCGAATTCATCAATGGTTAAACAAAAACCAAATCAACAGAAAAACCATTATGGGGAATAGGAAATCCACCTTGTCCAGATTGGGAGTATTTCTTAGAAACTGAGCAACTGAAGTAGGATTATTTTCCACCAGCTTATTTGAAATCAAATATTCTACACCCTTAACTGGCTTCCGGTTGAACTGCAATATAATAGAATTTTCAGAGTCTATCAATGTACCTTGAAAAACTATAAAGGATATAAGTCAAACAAATTCTAAATATCACAATTCTATTGGATCACAGTTGTAAAAGTAACACAAGATTATCACCTCTCCTATAGCAGCTTCCATTGTGGATTTGTGAGCCTTTGCCTTTTCAAAGTTATTGGACACATCTTCTCTGATCTTTATTTCAACAAATTCTCCAGGTGAAACCTCTTCTTCAAGAGACTGAACTCTTTTAATCTTTTTTCCAAATTCTCTACATAACTTCTCCCAATCAACAAGTGATCTAAGGACATTAACTAGACACTGAAAGATCAAGGAACAAAGAGTCATCCAACATCTACATATAATTTAGCAGCAAAAAACAAATAGATAAATAAATCAGCAAATAGCAGACTGAAATACCAGTTATTGCTCAGAAAACAGAAACAGATAAACCTACCTGAAGTGATGAACCTCTAATTGACGTAGCCTGGGATGAAACAGCATTTGGATCTGCACTTTGAGTCCCCTGAGCTATTTTAGACAGTGTGGTTACCTATGATAAACAAGAAGACAAGGATATATAATTTGCTTGAAAACATTGACACAGAACGGAGGCCTAGTAACAAGTCTAGATGCACCTAAACCTCAATCATCTCGAAACCATAAGTAAGATGAAATCTGGAATTTATCAGAATGTAAAAGAATTGAAATTTTAGTTAATTACATCATGGTTTTTAAATAATAGCCGCTGGCTACCATCATTAACAAGTTTTTTTGCCTCCTACTACTGTGATACTGTTAGGATCCTGTGAGTAGGATCTAGTTCTGGGTTTGTGTAATGAGTCTTTTGGCAAAATAGGAGAAAGCAAAGATAGATTTTTCTTTGTGTGACCTATTTTGAAAAGTTGTCAGGCTCATCAGAGAGAACCTGTAATCTCTCGAGTTTAAAGTACTCAAAGACTTCTTGAAAATTTTTCTAGCCAACGTTTATTAATCTGCTGTCAACTTAAATACAAATTGGAGTTTTAACTACCCTTGAAAAACAGGAACTCAAAATAGCATAGTAGAGGCTAACCTCCTACAAATTAGAATTTAGAAATAATTAAATAAAATATGGAAATAACTAAATAATTAAACAGAACATGGTGGTAACATCATAAGACCTATGTTCTTTGCCACTATTCATTACTATGCATAAACCCATAATCTATGCCGCTATCCACTATTGCATCAGCGATGAAGAATTTGTTGAAGTGGTGGTTTGCTAACAGACACCCGTTATTTAAAGGTAAAAGAAAATTGGCACTTGCAACGGCCTTTATGTAATGATAACAGTCCAGGCCTGTTGCCTTGTCTTATGGGTCCAGATGAGAGCAGCAGCCAGCACCTCATCTCTGTTTTTGGTTTGAGGACTTCTAGGCTGCTGTCTCTTGCTTCTTCTCAACTTTCCTTCTAAAATTTCTATCTTTCAGCAAATCTTTCTTCCTGTCTCTTAAGATAAGAATATCAACCAGCGAGATAAGATCATAAGTTTCTAGTTCTAACACATCCATATATTGCAAAGGTGAGTTATCTATTTTTATTATGATTTTGTTTTTGCTTATTTATTGAAGAAACTTGTGTTTGATGCTAGTTTTTTTTTAAAAAAATTTATAGCATGAATGATAAGTTTACCCAATCTACAGGCTTCTTTTGGGGTTTTACCAAAGTGGTGCCTTTAAGAAAAATATTGTCAAATAGAGGTTTAGAAAAAAGTGTTTTCCAAACCAAGGTAAATATTGGCACCATGACAAAAAAGTGGGTCCTGCCGCTAATATGGCCAGCAGCAGGACATGCCACTACTTATAGTCAATCAAAATTGTAATAGAATAGATTGGTAGAAGAATTGTGTCTTCACTATTGAATAAGAGTATTTATATACAGATTACAAAGGCTAGTTAAGGCAACTCCTAAGAATCCTTTATCAATCAATTATTATTAATTAACCTATTATTTTGCAATCTTTTCTAATTATATACAGACACTAACACTCTCCCTCAAGTTAGAGCATGAATGATAAGTTTACCCAATCTGCTGGCTTCTTTTGGGGTTTTATCAAAGTGGTGCCTTTAAGAAAAATATTGTCAAATAGATGTTTAGAAAAAAGTGTTTCCCAAATCAAGGGAAATATTGGCACCACGACAAAAAAGTGGGTCCTGCCGCTAATATGGCCAGCGGCAGGACATGCCACTACTTATAGTCAATCAAAATTGTAATACAATAGATTAGTAGAAGAACTGTGTGTCTTCACTATTGAATAAGAGCATTTATATACAGATTATCGCTAGTTAAGGCAACTCCTAGGAATCCTCTATTAATCAATTATTATCAATTAGCCTATTATTTTGCAATCTCTTCTAATTATATACTGATTACATTCATACTAACACTCTCCCTCAAGTTTGAGTAAAGATGTTTATCATGTCCAACTTATTAAAACACACTCTATACTAGGCCCATTTAATGCCTTGGTGAGTAAATCACTCAGTTGCTCTCCTGTCTTCATATAACCGGTGGAAATTAATTTTTCTTGAATTGTCTCACAGATAAAAATAGTAATTAACTTCAATGTTCTTAGTCCATTCATGGTATACTAGATTGGAGGCAATATGAACAGCCGCCTGATACAGTTTTGCGGGTGACACACATCCACACCAACTTCTCTCAGCAACTGATTTATTCACAGAATCTCACAAATGACCAACTTCTCTCAGCAGCTGATTTATTCACAGAATCTCACAAGTGGATTAAACTAGGGCTCTGTATTATGATTCGACACTGGATTTAGATACCACATTTGTTTACTTTTCCAACACTAGATTTCCGCCAACAAACACATAGTAAACTATAATGGATCTTCTATCACTTTTGGATCCTGCTCAATCAACATTCAAAAAACACTCAATTGTAACTGTAATATGTCCATGATCACAGTAAAGTATACCGAGTCTAGAAATTCCTTTCAAATAATATAAAATTTGTTCTAAAGCGGCCAAATATTTCATGAAGACTCTGCTTCAAACTATACAATGATTTCTTCAAATGGCATACTTCCCCATACTCCCACTGAGCAATAAATCCTGATAGTTGCCCCATATACACCTCCTCTTAGAGGTCGCCATGCAGAAAGACATTTTTGATATCGAGCTAGTGTAAAGGCCAATGTTGGAAAGCAGCTAAGAAAGCAAACTGAGATCATTTTGGCCACAGGAGAGAAAGTGTCAAAATAGTTGACGCCATGGGTTTGTGCATATCCTTTGGCAACGTGCTTTAAGCCTTGCTGTGAAACCATCTAGATTGACTTTGATGGCAAACACCCATTTACAGTCTACAACCTTCTTGCCTTGAGGTAAATCCACAAGGTCTCAAGTATGATTATTATCTAGAGTCTTAATCTCCTCAAGTATTGTATCACGCCATCCAGAATGGATCAGGGCCTCCTGCCTCCTTCATTGTCTTAGGAAATCTAGAAAAATAGATCCAAGTCATTTTAGAAAAATTATCCATGAGAAAAGTCTTAGACCCAATGGAACAAGGGCCCAAACATCTAAATGAACTAATTCAAAAGTAGACTAAGCTCATTTATTGACTTTACAACTTTAAGAGCTTCGATGATGTTTGTCAAAATGACACGATTCACACTCTATTGAAGATACATCACAAAATTAAGGGCATAAATTCTTCAAAACTAGTAAAGAAGGATGTCTCAACCGATAATGCACTTCTAGCGAAGAGACGATACTAGAACAGGCAATTGTACGAGGCATCCATAAATCCAAAATATAGAGGCCACCGGACACATGTCCTTTACCAATAATCTATTTCTTCACAAGATCCTAGAAAAGACAGCAATGAGAGAAACATGAGACACAATAATTTAGGTCCTTAGTAAGTTTAGTCACAAAGATCAAGTTTAGTCACAGAGATTAAGTTAAAAGTAAGATTGGATAAACTTAGAACAGAGGATAGGATAAAAGAAGAAGTAGGCTTAAGAGTCCTAGATCTCTCAATATTATATATTGACCTATCAGCTATAGTAATAAGAGAAGGTGCTTTATGTAATCGAAAACTAGCAAAAATATAAGAATTGTCATGTGATCTGTACCACTAAAATCAATGATACATTTATGTGAGGAGGAGACAAGACAAGTTTTACTTGACTCAATACTAGCAGTTACCGAAGTGGACCCTTTCAATAGATTCTAGTACTGAGCATATTCCTCGACTAAGATGGGAATAATATTCTCAGAAGAAGAGTTGATTGCAACAACATTAGCAGTCCTGCTATTCTTGTTTTGTAATTTCTTACAATTTCTCTTCACGTGGCTAGGTTCTTACAGTAGTAACAAACAATATCACTTGAATCTCCACTCTTATAGGTTGGTTTTTTACACGCATCACTCCCTCTTGCGCCTTTGACCACTAAAGCATTAGGCTGTTGAGCGAGGAGATTTTCCACTCGAATAGTTTGCTAAAGATTTCCTGAAGAGAATAAAGCTCAGAACTAGACAGAATCTGAGATTTGGCAGTCTCATATTATGGAGGAAGACTGGCAAAAAAACTCATAACTGCCATTTGTTCTCTCTGAGTTTGTTATTTCTTAATATTAGCACTAAAGGGCAACAAAACAGTCAACTCCTTATATAGTTTCTTAAATTCTATAAAGTGAGTGGTAAGTGATTTGCTCCCTGTATCAGCATAATAGAATGACCAACACACATCATAAATTCAGGATGATTCCCTTTGCCAGAATACAAAAATTCCAAATAGCCCATTTGTTCTTTCACTAGTTCACAATGATTAACTAACCAACCACATTACTGTCAATTGAATTCGTAATTTGCAAGAATAAATGGGCATCATCCCTAAGCCAAGCTTGTCTAATATTATCAGTGGGAGGATCTTCAGTTAAATGGTCGTCTTTTTCAATACTTCGTAAATAAGTTCTAATTTTCTAACTCCACTCCAAATAATTAGGCCTTTTCAACTTATGTTTAGTAATTTTAGTGGGTGCAGAAATAATCTCAATCACATAGGTCTTACTATTAGAAGCCATTTCAATCAATACTTAACACCAAAAAAAAATTTTCACTCCACACAAAGCTTCTCCTAATGATCCAAGACACAAAAATAGGCCTTAAAATAGTGCACCCAACCTTTAACAGAATTAAGCACAGATTAAGAAGACTAACAGAACTTGCTCAGTCACAACAAAAAAGACACCCCACTGCAGCAATGCACGATGACAAATTTGATGCCGGAGACTAGCTGGAACCTCGGGGCGACCTCAGATCAAGAATTGAAAGCTTGCTGGATGTGCCCATCTCCTCCACGCGTCGGCGCATGACAAAAAAGTCTGAAGCTTCAAATGGAGCATGAGAGCCACTCGCCGACAGGATGGATGCCGATCTTTTGGGACTAGCCAAAAACACTCATGTGCTCCTTGGGAAGCTGGAGGTGAGACCAAACGGGCACTGGATTCCGATGACGCAACCAAATAATTTCTCTCTGCCGAGAAACTCAATCCAAGAGGATACTTAAACCCAATTGTTCAAATAGCATGTATTAGAATAAATTGGTAGAAGAATTGTGTGCCTTCTCTAGTGAATAGGGGTGTTTATATAAATATTACAAAGTCTTGTTAAGACAACGCTTAATAATCCTCTATCGATCAATTAATATCAATTACCCTATGATTTTGCAATCTCTTCTAATTATGTACAGATTATGGTCACACTAACAAATAATTTGTAAAGCTGGCAGAGAATAATCTCACCATCTTTGCCTTACCGCTGGCGATTTAAATTTATTATATAATTGTTGAATCCCACATCGGTTGTAGAAAGGGATAATGTGCCCCTTATATGAGCCATAGGTAGTCCTCCCTCTTGAGTTAGCTTTTGAGGTGAGTTAGGACTGACCCAAATTTAACATGGTATCAGTCTCCCCATCCGATGTTAGGCCTCCCATAAATGTGTCATGCACCAGTAAAAATCTGCGCGTGAGGGGGTGTTGAATCCCACATCAGTTGTGGAAAGGGGTAATGTGCTTCTTATATGAGCCATATATGAGCCATAGGTAGTCCTCCCCCTTGAGCTAACTTTTGAGGTGAGTTAGGTCTGGCCCAAATTTAACAATAATAAACATTTATAATGAAAATACATTTTTATTATAATACAATAAAATATATATTATTATAAATATATTTTTATAATTTTTATATTATTATTTATAATATAATAAAATATTCTTTTATAATAATTTTTAATAAAATTTATATAATATAATTTAAGCTAAAAGTATTATTATTATTATTAAATTAAATTGTTAATTTATCTTTATCATTCAAAAGTTAGTTTTAAAGATGTCAATTCTAATCGACTCTAATTTCAGATAAAATAAATCTGATTTTAAACTTAGTCAGATCCATGCTAAGTTTGTAAAATTTAGAAAGCGAGTTTGCTTATTGTTCTCTAGTTCTAAATCTATATTTTAAAACTATTCAATTAAAAAGATCATGTGCTTTATAAAACCAAACTTTGTAATCATTCTATAAAGAAATTGTTAGATACCTATAATTTTTATATTATTTTGTCGATGTAATTTTAACTGTACATATTATTTAGTTCTTATAATTTTAAATATGCATATCATTTAATTCCTATAATTTTAAATATACATATTATGTAGTTCCTATAATTTTAAATATACGTATTAATTAGTCCATGTAACTTTACATATTATGTAGTTATTATAGTTTTAAATATATGTATTAATTAGTCCCTATAACTTTACATACATAATATTTAGTTCTTATAATTTGAAATATATGTATTATTTAGTTCTATCTAGTCTCTCTAACCAAGAATTAAAAAAGTTTAATAACACTTTCTTTGACAAAAAAAAGTTAAACAATTTGATTTTATAAAATATATGAACATTTTAATTGTGATTTTAAAATAAAAATAAACTAGTGAATTCCTTTTATTAATATTTTATATATAAAATTTTAAAAATTTTTATAATATTTTTAACTTGAATTAAATTGTTATAGAAATTCTATTAAAAAATTAAAATAAAATATATTCCATTATTTATAATAGAAAAATATTTTTAGTATATAATGAAATTAGATTTACCTATACCAGCGGCAAGACAAAGCTAGCACTAGCAGAGATTATGCTCTGCAAACCTTACAAATTATTATTTTGATTTTCTCTTTTTTTTTTTAGCCGCACAACTTGACACTCACCATATTTGTGTCAGGACCCACTTCTTTTGCTAGGGCGGCAAAATTCACCCTGATTTAGAAAATATTTCTTTTACACCCCTATTTGGTAATATTTTTTCTTCAAGGTGTCACTTAGATAAAACCCTGCTTTTTTCTATCTCTGAACTATCTTTGGAATTAATTTTTTTAGCAAAATAAATAAATAATTAGAAAATAACTTCAAAGAAATTTTGGGCTTCATTAATTTTGTCAAGTATAATGCTTATTTTTTTCTATTTAAATACTTATTTTAGTTATAAATTAATTACTGCCAATGATGTCTAAGAATAATGAATTTAATATCTTTATTTGATGTGTAGTGTAGTTATATATCTTAGTGTTACTTATATTTTTAAATGCAATTAATTTCATGTTTCACTAATTTTGCAATTGCGGAACAATTTGCCATCGATTGACCAATATTCTTACATCCATTTACAGCCTAGTTCAGTTATCCACCACTACAATTTAAATCCATGACTACAGGCAAATAACCTAATCAAAAACTGAATTTAATACAATTAGGGAAATTTTGTTATGCATAATTATAATAGGTCCATAGCGCTACTAAATCCCAGGTTTAGACTATTTGCATGAATAAAATAAAGATAGAATGAATAATACCATGCGTTCAAACAAGTTTGGTGCCTTCAAATCACAGTCATAGTTGACATATACATCAACAAGCATTTGAGGATCTTTGCAAACTTTCTCAAGCATCCTGCGAAACTAAAGTGGATCACAAGATGATATAGGAAAATAATGCTAACACAAAAAAATATAACTAATTGTGTAATATATACCACATAAATGCAAAACCCAAACAGTATTACCGAAGAACACTCATTTTTTGATTAATTGGACATTGTGAGCCATCCAGCGATCGTAGAACTATCAATGGAAAGAATACACCAACTTCACCCTGAAAAGGTTTTGCAGCATGACTAAATGAAAAATCAGCTAAATAAAGGATATTTAATAAATAGGCCATGGTAACGTCATCACAGAATAATTAACTCACAATCATCATAAAACACATACTTTGAGACTTTCCCTGAATCGTAAAATAAGTATTGAGAATATTCCAGTTGCGTACTGCCATGGAAGGAAAGCACACTATAAGACAACTTATAATCTTACAACACGCATTTAGTAAAATTGGAAAACAAGAGGAATTTGATTATTAGATTTTAGTAAACCTGAAATAAGATAGGTGAGTGTGAAACTGAAGCCCGCAACAAAGCATATGAAAGATATGCTTTTACAGAGTCAATAAAATGATAGTTCTTTGTAAACGGATCGCTAACTCCTTCCAACAATCCCTGCAACAAAAGATCACATATTTTAAATAGAACATCATCATTTACTCGCTTTATTCAGTTTCATTCTCATAGTTTGAACAGGTAACATGCCATAAATTTCTTGCACATAGTTGTAAATTTCTACCAAAATCAAAGCTAAGAGGAACCGTATAACATGGTAATTTTTAGTTTAATAAGGTAGATGTTGCAAAATAACACTTGTGTCATACAACCCATTGTATGGCTTATTTGCTTCAACTTTTAACCTTCAACTTGTCAATGAACTAAAATGTCAATTCAATCATGGACCGGACAGGACCATGGAATACAAAGACTGAAACAAAAACATGAAAAGGAGGAAAACAGAAATTAAGACTTCCTACAGCTGCCAAATTATGGACCTCACTATGTTCCATTATCCTTTAAATAATCAATCAAGGTATGCATAGAAAATATGGAAAAAGAAAAAGCCCAAACTTTACCTGCAGAAGCTCTAAAGACAAAATCCTTGTCTTGGTTGTTACTTCATCAGTATCTTCCTTCATACCCATCTACAAACATTATATTTGAACAATTATTGGAATGCATCGAAGGTACTAATGGCAATGCAAAGAGAAACTAAGAAAACCAACCTTACATAGGGTGCGGAATAGCAGTAAAGCATCTCGTTTTCCAATGCTCATGCTCTCCAGGTCAATCCCCCTTATGTTGTGATAAGTGAAAATGTAAAGTAAACATAAAATTGCAAAATAATTAAGCCTAGTTGCCCCAAAAAAATGACATTTGCAAATGGAATCACAAATATCAATTTTAGCCAATTTTATCAATTCCACAACAACAATAAGATTGTATTCGATTTTAGCAATCAATTTGATACTTAAAAAAATATTATTTAATACCAAGTCAAATAAAATAATATATAGAAAATGACAATTCAACCCTGCTCCACACCAACCCCCCCCCCCCCCAAAAAAAAAAAAAAGCCTGCTACCCAAGAAGACAACAACTAATTATTACAACCAACTGCTAGCATATCAAAACACATGTGATAACCTCTGCCACTTTATTGCAGCTCTATTTGACCTTATTATCCATTACTTCACCATCCTCTTCATATGTTGGTAGAAAAGAGCTGTATGACACCGACTAAAGAACTATCACCAGAATTTCTACCACAGATGGAACTTATAGTGAAGAAAGAGAATTTGAGCCAGAAGTTGAGTTCAGTGGCAAGGGGTTGAGGTGTAGCACTTGACCTTAGAGCATGGTTTTAAATTGATCATGGTTGCTTTTGTGGCTGTGGTAATGAGTAACAGAAACAAGCCTATATACAAAGACAGTACCAGAATGGTGACGGCATTGTCGCTATACAAACTTTTATGAAAAATTGCAGAGTTCATGAAATTAGATATTTAAAGATACAAGCAAAACTAAGACCTACTAGATAATAAGTAGAAATTTATTAAATCCATCATACTAGACACCACTATTATTAATTTAAATTAGGTTTAAACATACTGCTTAACGTTTGCAAATTAATATCAAAAGTTATTTATTTTTTTAATTTTATCTTGCAAAAGCCTAAATTTATACTAAATAAATAATATTTCTTTGATAATATTTTTTCTATGTATTTACCTAAAATGAATTTAAAAGTAGCTAAAATTAGAAAAATAAACAACTTGCACTTTGCTCTCCTTCACTTCAAAACCACCTTCTCTATATATTGATCAATGCTATTAAAGCTCATAATTTGTAGGAAAATGATGGATTTCACCTAATTGTGGAGAAATTTGAGAGAAAGCAGGAAATACCTAGAGATAAAATGAAGAAGTGTTGAATGAATTAGATAGCCTTTTACCCTTGAAAAGTGTTTCTTTTGCGACGTTAGGTTTATGCAGATGTAGTCAGAAAAAAGTCAATGATGCTCGAGGAAAAAAAAGGCCTTTAAGACCTTTAAATAATGTTCCACAATGGCCGTTACCTTTATATTACAGCCATAACGGCCTTTACAACTGCAATTTTAAAAATCCTTTAAATAATGGTGGCAATGGTAATGCAAGGCTAAATTTCCTGTAAATAATTACATAACGACCATTATTTAAAAACAATGCTTGAGAGTCTTTGAAGTTGGTTTGGAGATAATCTTTAGGAGTTGGAGTTTGGAGTGAAAAGCCTTGATGCACAAAAGGACTTTCAACAGCCAAAAGTGGTTTGCAAATATTGACATTTGACAGTCTCTTTTTCAGGTAAAAAATGGGAATGTGGCAGCCAAAATTAGGAAGAAATTTAAGACAACTGCTTTTCCTCTGCCCATTTTTCTCTCTATTTTCCAGAGTAGTACAGTACTCACGCCCTAGGGCATGAGAGTGGGTTACACTGGCTAGATCCTGAGGACTTTCGACAACCGAAAGACCTATTACCCTTTTAGGTTCCCCCTTCTTAGGACCTTTGACATCAAAAAAAAAAAAAATAAAAAAGACAACTTCTGTCCACTTGAAGTGTTTCAACCCAATGTAATGAATTATGTTTAAAGACTGGTAAGTACCTATGGGAAGGGGTGTCATGCTAAGTCTTTTAGTGAGCATTTGATAGGGTATCAACATGAAATTTTTCCCCTTGTCAGCCATTTTTTCAGAGTCAGCAATAAGGGACCTGAGGCACAGGAGCTAGTGGTGACTTTGGTAAAAAAAGATTAGCTTTTGTGGGATCTACAAACTCTAAACTTGACAACATTTTATTAATACATGAGAGCATTGCCATTTCTCATGATATATAGAATATATCTATAGCAAACCCAACTAGATAGAATTAACGGTAAGTTGTTGTTGTAATTGCAATTATAATTATGGATATGTATGCAATAGTTTGTAGATGACCTCTGATCCCAATAGATAGCTTCACATGGCCTTGTTTATATGATACTATTGATGTAAGAACAATTGCCTCTTAACCAATTGAGCCTTCAGCTACACTCTTGGTACTAGTAAGAGGACCAATTAAGTCTTTGGCTTTGCTCTTGGCATATTGGATATGTACAGAGGAGATCACAGTGACATAGCTATCTTACATAACTTGTTTTCTTTATAAAATTCATGTGGATGATGCATACATATGTGATTTAAAAAAATGAATTTAGTGTATGCTTTTAGCATGTCTTCCCTACTTCCACCCACTGGGCTTTATAGCTCAAAAGCAGTTCCTGCTCTAGCCCTTATTTAGGTGAACAGTAGAATTGAACTAGGATAGTTCTGAAGAGACTTGTGATTTGGAGCATTATTATGCAATAGTTCTTTTAGATTGTGGACATGTAATGTAAATGGAAGACAGCAACTTGTGCTTGCCCAATGTGTTATGTTATGAACATGAAATGATTTTTGACTTGCGCACAGGAGCATCAATAAGGATTAAAATGGTTAAATTGTATAAATCTTAACACAAGTTAAGATGAATATAGCTAATGTATGTTGTGATCGCCAAATACACAAGTGGTCATGTATGTTAACTATAATAGTTTTGAAATGGAATTTTAACGTTAATGGTAATAAATTTATAGATTTTTCTTTCTTTTTTTTTTGTTTGCTAGGGTTCTAATAGCACTGATAAAAAAAACCCTAAGTTGGGCTTGGGTCATTACAAGCTGCCACTTCTTCAGATATTTCTTTACTAAATCAAATCATTTCACAAGAAGCTCATGAAGGTCAGAAGAAAAAACACAAAAGCAAACACATGCACATATATTTAGCATATACAAACGCGCACACACACACACACACATATAGAGAGAGAGAGAGAGACTCTTCACTCTTCAGTCTCTATCTCCTTTTTTTTTAATAAAGTTGACTAGTTGGCGAAGGGTGGTTTGCACATCAATTCCTTAATTGCAAGAAACGACAATAACAATAACAATTCCACCAACCACCACTACTGAGCAGCCAAAGCCAAGCATAAACTACAAGTTCAGGTTTTTCTCCAACTCACCAACATCCTTTTTAAAATCTCAAATTATATCAAGCCCCTCCTAGTTATCGTAGTGCCAAACTGCCATACATCTACCCAATGCCCAAAATTCCAATGCAAAATTGCAACAAAAACCACGAAAGAAACCATCAGCCCATATTCCAGCTTTTCCCTCCTTAAACACATGATTTGCTTCTCCACGCCAACTACTCCTATATCTCCACCTATCCACTCCTTTCTATTGAAAGCAAAACCCAAAAATTAAAATTTTGCCCTATCATTGACTGGCCACCACTTGCACAATACCGTTTTTTCTTTTGGAAAGCAGATTCGGAATCTGCTTCCAAAGCATGAAAAGTGACCAAGGAACATAAGTGAGAATGCATATGTATATAGATATAGGCTTTTTGTGCTAATAATTTCAGTCATTTAGTGTTCTTGGATGGAACAAGAAGAGGAAGGACAGAGAGAGAATAAAGGGATCGTACAGATAAACAAGATATGCATGTTGACTAAAATTTAATATTTTATTTAATTGAAAAAATAAAAGTTTTTTTTCAAGTTGAAACTCATTGTTGACATAAAATTGATAATTCACATAAAGGTAATGGTCATTTAATCATTCTGAGAAAGACATATCAAAATGTGGTCACCAAAGTCTTAATAACCATACCTTGTTATTGTTTTACCATCTTCAATTTGCACGGCTTTGTCAAGAACAGCCTCCAAGCCCTGTATAACATATAAAAAGTACCTTCTTGAAAACACCACAAATCAGAAGCAAAATTTTATACAAATAAGTTTTCAGTAATAGCAACAAACAACAGTTTGGAAACATACTAAAGTAAGGAAAAAACTTCTAATAAGCAATGAGCAATCGCACAATAAAAATAATAATAAAAGGCATTAATCATGCATAAAGCATAAAAGGATTTTTTTTATTTTTAATCTTTTCAATTCCTTTAACAAACACCAATGAATAAGATAACAGATGAAAAGATACACCTTGATATCAGCAGCACCAGCAAGATTTAGGAGTTCCTCAACAGATGCAAGCGATGTCTCTTTCATCTTGTCATGAGCGTCTCCCAAAGTCATTCCTTCCTCATTTTGGTCCATAGTCAGAGTTTCTTCAACTTTTGCATTTGATTTCTCCTCTGAAGTGGCTTCTACATTTACAGCAGAACTAGATGAAGTAGAAACCTGAGTTTGCTGTCAGGCATTATAGGCTTTATTAGTTACAAACAGGAAAAGGTTAATTTTTCTCTCCTTATCTTACAAAGTATACATCTAGATATATAAAATTACAAGAAACTTTTTTTTCCATACAGGATCAGTTTCCATTTTCCGGAATACAATGCTGATCATCTGCGTTAACATTGCCTTTGATGTTGCTTGATTTATGGGGCTCTTGCTACACATCCAAACTATAAATCATGAGTGCTACTCCAAGTTGATCCTCCCTCCGTCCCATAATTTTTTACCATCTTTCTTTTTTGGTTGTTCCAAAATTATTATCCACTTTTCTTTTTTACACTGTAATAATATATAAATTGACTATTATAACCCTATTTAATTTTATCTTATTCCCAAGAAACTTCTCAAAACATCTTTTACCATTTAATAAAATTTAATATTTTTAAGATGAGTATAATTGAAAAGTTAATAAAAAAAATTGTCTTTCTTAACATGTGTGAAAAAGCAAAGTGGACAAAAATAATGGGACGGAGAGAGTATTATGTAACTGTTCAGACAGCAATATAATAAGAACCTGTGCAAGACAATATTGTAGCATACTCTGATTACTCCTAGCAAAGGTTCCCCATGTACTGCACTTAAGACAAGTTTTTCATCAGTGTAATTCAAGGAATTGTATAGAAAAAAAATTATACAATAAACACGTAGCCAACAAACAAATATCATGTGTGTTTGCACTTTGCAGGCACGCCATCTGTGTGTGCATAGGCAAGCATATTTAACAGATGTAATGTCTGATTAAATAAGGTTAAATAGAATTAACTAATTAAGCCATAAGATACTGCAAAATTAATTGGCATGAATAGCAAAGGTGGCACAGCACAACCATTCTGCTTTCCATAGACCAGAAAAATTCAACTAAATAACTTTAGTCAAGTTTATCTATACCTACTATGCTTCAAGAATTAGATTAGATTATCATCAAAACTTTTCACTCAAGCTTATTCTGCAGGTATAAACTAGCTGACCAGCATTCTTTTTCCTCCCCTTTTTGTCCTCCAAATATCTGAGTTTCCTTCTTGTGTTTGTGCCATCAAACTAACCACTGTATTGTTGAAGTTTGAAACCTTGAAATGCATAAGTCCTTTTCAATAATTTTGTTAGGGTCCTTAGAAATGGGATCGAGTTATGGGACGAGGTTGAGAAATTAATGGATCAATGGATGAAGAAAGTGACTGTTTCTTTTTTGATCTATGACGAAGGTTGTACAAATTCATTAAGAGAGAACTTGAAAATCTCTTAAGTTTTAGTACTCAACAATTTTTGACAATTTTCGACATGTCTCTTTTATTGATTTGTTGAACTTAAATACTAAAGCGAAGAGATAACCTCTTGCTACAAACAATGAAGCTAAAAATCTTAAACTCAACATGGATGAACACCCTCCTATAATTAAGGAATTAGAAAAGACCACTACTTAAGTGAGAAACACGGAAAAAACAACTAACTAAGTGAAGAACATGGCAGAATTTAATCCACAACCTTGCAGCAACTCAATCATGTTGCAAGAAAAACAAGAATTTCTCAACTGCCATGTTTAGTGGCTTTGACCTGGTCTTGCATTTCAATATTTTTCTTTATCCATGTGTGAATCTCTTGTATATTAGCAAGGGTCTGCTAACAAATTTCCTCCTTAATCAGCCATCCAAACAAACTTTAAACCCCTAAACACCTTGGCTGTCCCAGAAAAAGTGCAATCCAGTTACCAACTGCATTTGAATCCCAAATGCCAAAGGTATTCATCGTTAATCAAGCCTAGATCCCTAGTTTATCAAACAGTAATCCATCATAAAGCTCATCTAAACCAAAACCTATTGTGAATCACAACTCCTCCCCAATACCTATGCATTTTTAATGTTGTACAGATACACACACAGACAGCCAAACAAACTGAACACCTTTTCAAAAGCAAAGTGATATTTAAAAATGATTCAGTTTTTTCCATAAGCAACATACCTCTAAATTTTGCAGATGCTACTGCTGTCAGAAGTACCTTTAACACTTGCAAAATTGTACTGTATGTGACCATTAAAGGATGTAATGCATATCAAGAAAGCATATCAAGGAAATAGTACAATAAAAATATTCACACATACATACCTGTCAGGTGATGAATTATCAACACAACTGCAAATCATGTTCAGAATGTCAGTGAACAGTGAGACATTTTTACCACCTTCTAAACCAGGATCTCCCTCTAAGTGATCATAAGCAATGAGTTTCTGCACTTAATAGAATTTGTAAAAAAAATAAGTTAGCTTTGACCATGCAACAGCAACAACATATGCAAGTATTTCACAGCACAGAAAAGCTTGAGATTTTCTTGATACAATGAAAGGACCTCACAGAAGTCCAATAAGTAAAAAAGTAAAATTCTGGAAGTATATATCAGAGAATACATATCATAGAAGTTGACATACATGAAGACAATCCAAAGCGGGTTCAATGATTTTTAAATTCTTTGTCTCAAATGCAAGACGGAATGGATTCAAAACAATCTCTACTTCAGCTTCATCTAACGTGCACCCAGCATTTGCTAATGCAACAGTGATATTTCCACTATGGCCCACTGGCTTTCCATCAGGTGCCTCATCAGAAGTATTTTTTAGCTGATCTGATTGCTTTCCAGTTTTTGCTGCCCCTTCAAGCAAACTGCGAAGCAAGAATATTCAGAAAACTGATATAAGAGTACATCTAAGAGAATCTAAAAACCAACCATGGACAATCACCTAACTTATATTATTGCAGCTCAGCTTTCAGAAAGTGACATCAGAGAGTGTATAATTGCTTATAAAGATAAAAAGTGTAGGAAAATGATATGTGATATAATCATATCAACCTAAATCATATGATTTTTTAAATGTTCAAGAGTAATTTTAGTAGCAAGACAAACTATACATAAATAAATATACATACATACATATACACTTCCATGCATGCATGGATAAATACATATGTGTGTGTGTGTGTATTTAGAGAGAGACAGACAGAGAGAGAGAGAGAGAGAGAGAGAGAGAGAGAGGTTAGATGATATAAAGGTTATAGAAAGGGTTACAATACAACTAAATATATCCAAAAGCTTTACTCAAATTCTCAATTATAACTGTATCAAATTACACATACCAACTTTAACATTTATACCACTCTAGGTCAGCCTAAAGGAGTCCTAAGTTGTGTATTTGCCTATAGATATTTAACAAACAATTGGACATCTAAAATACAGTTGGCACAAGTGATGCAAGTAGAGGTAAACAGAGCCTGTGCAAATGGTATAGCTTGTGTAATACATATGGGAAGGTGTAAGAGGTCTAACAATAGGTATAATTGGTGCAGGCCACAGAGATGTAAATATACTAAAAAAAGATGTAATTGTTGCAGAAGAGGTAGAGCATTGAGGTGAAGGTTTTCTGAAATTAATATGTTCATCCTAGGGTTTTTCCAGGGCCAGCCACAATTGATATAAATTGCAGATTTGGTTGCATAATGAAGAAAATAAAGGAAATAGGCTACAATTAAAAATCTTAATAAAATATTCTATTTATTTGGTCAGTAAGCATTAATATTCAAACACAGACCCCTCAGTTCCAGCCAATGGTGCTGCTTGATTAGTCTTGCCCGGTTTAGATTGCTGATTTGATACTTTGGTGATATCTGAAAAGAAAAAAAACATAACATAAAACAAACACTGAAGAAATCAGCATGATCAGTATAGTCATATTAAGGAAAAATAATAGCAAGTTTGAAACTGTTAATACATAACAGATAGATAACTAATACAGGGAAGAATACTGAAAAACACAGGGATTGACCGAGCTCAATTTTAATCTAAAGATGAAAACAAGTGTTGGGGGTATTGATCCAAAAGCTTAACCGATTTCAAGTTCACCAGAGAGAAAGAGACTAAGCGGCAATGTAGTAAATCAATGCTTGTTTTTCCAGCAAAAAATGCTAAAATGAAACTTTTAAATACCAGTGAAAGCAAAATTATGAACACATTCAAGCTTCAACAAACAAATGCAGATCAATCTATATAGACATTGTCATTAAAGAACTAATTGTTGTCATTTATTCATTCCCAATTCAGTAATGTGACTGCATGAGAGAAACGGTGTTGGACAATTGACTTCTAAACACGAAATTAACAGAACAAACTTAGCATTTGAACTCCAAATACAAAAGGAAACGCAAACTTAAGATCCATGCACTGACCAATATAAGTTTGAATAGCCTTTTGAAGATCGGGGTACTTCTTGCCCGAGCATTCCTTTAGCATTGACTCAAATGCTCGGTTCACAAAACCCCCCGCAGCCATTTCTATTCTGCAAGAATCAAACAATCACGCACAGGACAGTTAAGTTTAGCAAATTGAGCTCGAAAATGATAAAATCAAAGCAAAACAAAGATCAAATGCGACTCCAAGGAGATCCAAACATGAGGCAGTTACAGCTGACGAGCTAATGGAAATGATGGATACCTTGCTTTGAATAAAAGGGAGAATTCACGAGTAGAGATCTGGAAATTGAGAAGCAAGCAACTGGAGTAGATCTCTCCCTGTGCTTTTGCGACAGGGAAGTCGAGCGGAGCCCGGACGATGCTCGGATTTGATTTCGTAGGATAGAAAGAAGCTACTGCTTAACGGGCTAAAACGACATGAGGTTTGTTAAAATCATGGGCCGGGTCCTCCCCTTGCCCAATCAGCAGCAAAATGGAGCTTTAGCGGAATGGATACTTTTTTTTTTTTTTAATCAATTTGGGTCAGATTCGGCTCAGTATTATATGCTATCACATTAATTGGACCGTATATCTGGCTCAACTTATCCCGTTAATTACTAAAATACGTTCATTTTATACATTTTTGCAAATTTAAATTTAATTCATGAAAAAAGAAAATGAATAAAATATTTGATAGATTTTTTTTTAATTAGAAACTATCATTGACAATGCCATGAAAAGGCCATACAGAAGGCCGAAAACACAGCAAATGGATTAATAATTTTGAATTTTTATTACATGGGTATTGACTTTTTAACTTTTGATTATGCATGAAAATAAATATACAATGATTAAAATAATTAAAATTTTAATATTTATATAAATGCATATTTTTTAAATCTTGCCCAGCTATTATTACATAAGCAAATCGTCTCCAAATAAGTACAGAATTCTCTCAACAGCCCAACTGGGCTCAGACTTGATCCAAGCAGAGCTTTGTGAAAGGGTCAACAAAGGGGCTCGACATAGCGGACAAGTTTTATGATTATCATCATGATCATGGTCGTGATCATGATCAACCCATCTATCAATGCATTCTTTATGGAACACGTGGCAGCAGTTTCTGAGTTCCCTAACCTCATCATGCTCTTTCAGCTGGCTCAAGCAAACAGCACAAGTTTCACAAGCTCCTGAAAACCTCTCTGTGATATCACCGAACGTTGTCAAGATCAGACCTTCGATTATCCGCCGGGAAGAGGGGAGAGGAGGGGATTGGTGTAGAGAATCGGCGGAAGAGGAAGGTAAATGGATTATGTTTCTGAATTTGAGAGCCCAAGACAAAGCCCATCTCAAGATTGCTAGAATAAGAGCTGCCTTGTACAGAAGATGGGTTCCTATTACACCTGAATCTTCTACAAAGAAACCCATTGAAAAGAAAGTAGAAATTTATGAAGAAAACGCAGGAGCAGCAGCAGCAACCAAAAACTCTGTCGCAAGAGAAGGAAGACAAAAGAGGAAGAAGAGGGAAAGGGGGAGAAACAATGGAGGATTTTGGGTGCTTTTTAAAGGCGAAGAGGGTAGGATGTGAAGATTGTGTTCTTTCTTAGGTGTCCATGTTTGCTAAGAGAATATGGTGATTAGGTCACTTTGGGGAGAAGTTTTAAGAGATAAATTAAGGATTTTTAGAATAATGTTTTATGATTAGAATGAAGATTTTTTAAGGTTTTTGAAGTTTAACAATTGAACTATTATAAAGTTTTCATAGTTTAATTTTTATTATTTACTTTACTTTATAAAACTTCCTTCACTCCGATGGTTTATTATGTAACTTACAATCGTTTTAAAAATAGATATTCAACTTTAAAAAGATAGAAAGTTACAGTAGAATAGTAAAGAGATGCTGACATACTATTTTCTTTTGCTATTATTTATATTTATAATTAAATAAATTATAAATAAAAGTAAAATATATTCTAATTTCTTAATATTAAAATAATTAATGAATTGATTATATAAAAATTTTGTTTAAATTAAAATTCTTTCCACTTATAATTTTGTTAATGAATTTAAATGTCTAAAATACATTAATTAACACTTAAATTTTTTTCCATACATTTAAAAATTTTATATTATATAAATTATATTATGGTTCTTAAATTTTATTATAATTGATAAATTAATTTTTATATTTTTAAATTTAAATTTTTAGATTTTTTATATTTAATTCGTTTAAAATTATAATTTTTTTATTTATTATAAATATTAATTTAAAAATAGTGGAGAATCAAACTTTTTTTAAAAGTAAAATTTATTTATAAAATAATTTTTATAAAAATTTACAATCTATTTAAAAATTACTTGATATCACTTAAAAATAACTGAAAATTATTTGATACTACTTAAAAATAATTGAAATTATAAGTATTTTTTAAAAATTTTAAAATTAAAAAATAAAAATTATTAAAAATTAATTAAATGAAATATTATAGAGAAAAGTTAATGAAATTTAAGTATTATTTTAAAAAAATAAAGAATTAAAATATTTAAATTATAATAAATATGAGAAATTAATTATAAAAAATTTTAAAAATACAGAAATTGATTTCTTTAATTTTTTAATTATGTTAAAATTTAATTATTAAAATATAATTTATCTATTTAAAAAGAATAATAAAAATGATTTCTATATTAATAATATCTAATTTGAATCGATTTATTATATTAAAATTCAAAACATAACGTGTAATTTATAATATTAGTACGTAAAAAGCCTTAACCATATACTGCAAAAACTTGAAACCCTAAACGTCCCAATTAAGTTTATGCTCCTCTATCTCTCCCCATTATACCTCTTGAAGGACAGATTTTTCATGAAATAAGGGTACAATAAGAGTAATTATAATGTAGAACCCAGATTTATATAAGTAATTTTATATAAAATGGCAAATTAATAATAGTGAAACACATAAATATAATATACCCTCTAAATAGATAAATAAACGCTAAAAACTAAGTAATATTTTTTTAAAGAGTTAATGGAAAAATATAAAAAAAAATATCATATAATTTTATTAATTTTTTATTTTAAAGCATGTAATTTAATTTATATCAATATTATATAATTTTTAACACGAGTAAAAATTAATCAAATTACATAATTTTTTTATATTTTTACTCTTAAAATATTTTAAAAATAATTAATATTATTATTTTATTTGCTACGTAAATATTTTATAACGATATTTAAAAATTATTTTTTTATTAATATTATTATTTTAATAAATTAAATTATAAATTTCAAAATAAAAATGAATGAAATTCTATAAAAAAATTTATATTTTTTCTTAATTGCTTATGCATGTTTAGGTGATATTACAGTTTTATCATATAATTTTAAAATCAGTGTTTACTAAACTTGGTCTTAGGAATGTAGCGATGGCTATTGGTTTTGAGGTGAGATGTGTATGAAAGTAAGAAAACTCAAGAAAGCAGGAAGAGAAAAAGGGCAATTCTCGTAAACGGGAAGGGAAAAAAGGTTAAACAGAAAAAGTAGTTGGGTGATATATAGGTGGATAAGAAAAGCGAAGGGAGGGCTTTCACTTGCTTTTCATGGATACGTGAGAAATGACCCCCTTACACCTGTAAATTCCACCATCCTACTCATATCCCACCACTCCCACCCCTTTTTCTTATTAATTAGCATTTAAAATTTTTTAAACATACATATTAATTTAGATATTTATAATACTCTGTTGTGTCTCTCTTAAGTTAGCAGTCCTCATGTTCCATCCATTACACTGCAGGACGTTAAAGTTCACCACTCATCTTCTCAAATGATTTACTTTTTACTCTTTTTTTTTTTCATTTTAGTTCTTAATGACGGTTAGACTTTCAGTATTCGGACTGAAATAAAATCCAAAGAAGGAAAACAGGCTCAAAACCTAGTAAAACTCGTTAAACAGACCGATCTATTAGCGCGCTCTCTAGCCCACGATTAAAGCATACCGAACTGACCCAATACTCGAATCCACCAACAGATAATCTAGCACTTGTGATGTGATGGGATAGAATAGCAGGACTAATCCAAGACTCGAATCCACCAGCAGAGAGTCTAGTACTTGTGATGTGATGGAATAGGATAGCAGGCTTGGCTACGACATGACCCTACTAAAACATGCGTAAGAAAAAAATTAAATGATCGCATGGCGAAAAGAGGTAAACGGATACATCTGTACATATGAATCTACGTGACAAAACAGATGGTACTGTAACGGCTAACGGCTACAGTTATGCGTCACTAAATAATTAAAAAAAATTAAAAAAAAAAAGAATAAAGAGAATATGTGACCCCTCAAACTAAATTTACACATACTCTATAAAACCCCTTTCCTCTTGATCTCAACATCAGTCCTCATATATTCTAATTATAACATATCCTTCTATATTTTAGGTCTTTACATTGTTCAATAATAAGTATAATAGAAGTATTTTTTTTATATAAAATTAGCAAAATTTAAACTCATAATAATCATGAAATAATTATTAAACATTTTTTAGTTTTAGAGTGACATTCAAATTAACTTTAAAATTATAAAGTTATAAGTTTAAACTAATTTAATCAACCAAACAAATGAAAGAAAAAGAAAAGGAAAAAAAGCAAGCAAGCAAAGTCATGGTGAAAGAATATCATTGAGCAATAAACACTGCCATAAAATATTTAGCATTAAAGACATTACGATTTATTTTCTTACTACAGACAATGCTATTATATCCAAAAGATGCTCCAAGTGTGCAGAGAGAGAGAGAGAGATCTATTTCACACTCCATGCATAATTTACAATATACAAATCCATGCAGAGATTAATTTTTTTTTTTTTTTAAAAAGCGATTTCTTGAGAGATGGACAAGTTGCATTGCATGTGTTCAGGTTAAAAGGAAAAAAAGGGACTTTCAGATGGTGGCATGTGGGCCCTGCTGCCCATGTTCTTCCATTTTCTTTTTCTTTCTCCTCTTATATTGCAAAGTTGCAGGAGCACAGTCCAATGGAGTTTCCCCTAAAAAAGGAGGAAGTTGATCAGAACTCTAACTATGATAAATAAATAAATAAAAGGAGAAGCATTATCATTTGCTATAACGTTAACTTCCACCTTATTCAGAGAAAAGATAAAAAGTGCAATTTGACCCTTCTTTTACTTTCTTTGGCTGGGGGGAAGATGAGGGAGGCAAAGGGGGTTGGAGCTTATGGCCAGGGAAGGGCAGGTGTTCGGACATAAATGTTTAAGAGTCCAATCCTTTAATAAAGGTGCAAAAACTAAAAAGACTCCATCAGACCCCACAAAAGACAACTTGGTAGGGTTTCTAGGTACGCTTCAAGCTTTTAGAGAACTTAACTTTATCTGGCCATTTTATATGTCCAAGCTATGTTGCAAAATCATGAACGTATTCATAGTATTTCAACAAAAGTTTCCTGGCTATGTTGCAAAAATTTATGAACATATTCAAAGTATTTCAACAAAGTTTCCATAAATCAATGCCTAGCATATCATTATGGATTCCCTCAACTAATCAAACAATTCAAAGAAAAGGACATTTACAACAGGACATATGATTCACCTTGTGCATTTTTGTAGGCCAGGCTTGCTCCAGTCCATGAGCGTAAAAGCTATATCAGTTTGACTAAAGAGTGCAGCCTAGACCCAGTTAATCCTCTAATTAGTATCATAGTTTTAACATGGTTTCTAAAATGAACTGCATCAATGTATGTAAAAACGTTTATGTGTATGCAAAACAAATAGGCACGCACGCGCAAGAGAGAGAGAGACTTACCAAGTGTAATACAGGCAGTCCTTTCTCATCGCAATAATTTGCATCCACACACTAACATAGTGCCAGTGACAGCATTTAGTTTTCCAAAGCCAACCTTAAAAAAAGGATATGATCGTATATATATATACCTCACAGAGTAGCTTCTAGACTGCAGCAGTGTCTCCATTCTTTATGGCTTCCCTTAAATCCTAAGCACCAATCCACATAATGCAGTAATACAATGTCAATAACTAAGCAACAAGAAGTTAAATAGTTTTGCAAAATTAGAACCCTTGTTATTAATTCAACATTAGATGGATTATGCCTCCCCATTTATTTCATACTCCCATCTGATATGAGGTTTATCGATACCACCATTTATTATTAGACCTATGACTGAAAATAGAACTGCAAATTTTGCCAAGTTAATAAATATTCAAGAAAGTTAACTTAAGATGATACAACTGTAAATTGACCTTACAAGTCAACCGCTTACAATCTAAAAAAGGGAGAAAACTAACTACAACATAAACAATTTCAAAATATCAAAATGCCTTAAGAAAAAAAAAAGGACAAAATGCACCTCATACAAATGGAAGAAGAAGAAGAATGTGAAGTGAAAAATAAATAAATAAAATATGATAATAATGGGATTAAACCCTCTGCATAGTTAACTAAAAGACAAAGGAAAATGAATCAACCTATCCCTGACCAGCTCAACGCAGAATTCAAAATATTCTCACTTCTGGGTTTTTATCTTTACTGAAAAACAACCCTAACTTCGGTTTCAAATTCATTTTGTAGAAAAGTAGAATTTGAAAGAAGACTAGAACCTACATTTTGCAAGGCAATATACCATTCAGGAACTGAGGAACATGCATTCTAGAGTACTTTCAAAGCAGAGGGGAAACCACCATGAGATTGAATACTCCCATTTGGTAGGTTCAGATCATGTGAACTTTAGCAATCAATCTGTTATAAAGATTTAGTAGTTGGTGAGACTTAAGGATTGGGAGATGAAACATTTACATATTGACATTGAAATAGGAATTGAGAGTGAATTGTATAAATAGGAAAGGCATTGTAATTGATCACAATCAATAAATCATAAAATAAATGTTATATTGTTGATTTGATGGTTGATTGCAATCAAAGTATAATGAGGTTCTTACTTACAATTCACTCTCAATTCCTATTTAATATGTAACTACATAATCTCATTTCTCAGTCATAACACAATCACAGCACATGCTATCAAATATGAGTCAAAAGGGCAGGTCTCATACCGTAAACCATGTACTACATATCTCAATACTTAAGCCATATAATCAAACTTGACAGCACACATACTACATCAAGAGGAATTACAACAAATATTATTTTATATTGGTCATAGTACCCAAAGTGAACATACCTAGTCTTGTTGTTTGAAGTAACCTCTGTTCTTAGGAATGGTAATTTGTCTTCTTGGACATCTAATTGAATAAAAATTATTGGGTGCTCTAGGTGTACCACCTCATCATGCTAAGATAGTACACCAAGCCTATAGTATTGTAACAAGTAATTAAAAAAAATTGAAACTACCCATTTAACTTATACTACCACTAAATAGTCATGCTTACATGGAAGTTTGATCCAATTTAAATTTATTAAATTTTAAATTATTCTAGTTACTTGTTTGAATACTATTGACTTAGTATATGAGGTGGTACACCAGGAGCATCCAATAATTTGTCTTATCTGAGAACTAATGACAAAAAGGGTTTTCATCTGAAACTAACATACATGTTGCGATCATGGACTGCATATATGCATCTAAAACTATCGAAAGTGTCATACTTGCAGGGGAGGTGCATCTATGGTAGGAGCTGGAGCTTCACATAATGTATAAAGGCATTCCACATTTGCACTCTATAACACCTTAACAGAATGATACTGGGTTGCCGTTTCTGTTTTGGAATTTGTTTCTATACCAATGTCTAATGCAGAAACTTTATCTATTACAGAATTAACTCCATCTGAGCAAGCTTGTGGATCAACTTTTCCTGACCTGGTAAAAACAAAATGCAAGAGAATCACATATTCTGCAAAATGAGACAAAAGGATCATTTAAGGAGAGAAAGCAAGGAAAGACAAGTCCTGTAAAAAATCCAAGCTACCAGGAGCCAACAGATATCCTCACAGTTAAGAACCAAAGAAGAACTACATCTTAATATATTAAATATATCCACTCTATCATGGTTATACATGTTGTTCTCCAAGACAACAACTTCTTAGATGAACATATGCTTCAAAATTAGAATATCACATAGCTAATGTCCAAGAGGAAGTGAATCAAGCGATAGAGAGAAAACAAGAGATCAGCAATCTCCCTTCAGGAAAAAATAATCTGCACACAAAATACAGATCCTTTTAGACCAGTTTCTCAACATTGATGTTTAACCATCAACTATGATTTTCTTGTGCATTTCTGTTACTTGTGACATAAGATGGCAATGTTAACGTACAACTGCCTTCTTGCTAGATGAAAACCAAAAATTCTAAAGCCTATCAGAGTGTTGCCGAAATAACAAACTTAAATGTCTAACCAAATAACCCACCAAATTAGATTTAAGAAAAAAACTGTAAGATTATTGTAGTAGCATAACTGATAGTCTTAAGAAGTGCAAGAAAAACAAAAACTTCATGTGTCCTCAAAGAATTAATACAGCATATGCACCAAAAAGAACTAGATATACAAAAATGGCTTATTTTTGTTTGAAGAAATATCCTTAAATAATCCCTGGAGAAGTAACTGTGTAATGCCGATTACCAAATGGAGGCCAAGTCCAAAACACCCATTCAATCTTTTTGATCAATATCCTTCGTTTTAGCATACTCTACGCTCCATGTGCCTCCCTACTGGGGCCTTGATTCTTACTCCATACTTCATCCCCTGCCGTTTTGCAACCAAAGATTGCCCTAGCAAAAGCTATTTTAGTATCAACTATCGAGATTATTGTAACTGAAAACCTCAACGATTCTACATCAAACAAGCAAATGCTCCAATCCAACTATTGAACCCCATCAGTTCAAACTTCAAAGCTTTGCCAACGTTTTGGGAACATTGGCAGAGGGTAGAACCATAAATAATACCTTGTACACAACATTGGCAAAAGGTGGGGACATGTTACCTTGGGAACATTGGCAGAGGGTAGAACCATAAATAATACCTTGTACACAACATTGGCAAAAGGTGGGGACATGTTACCATGTTGGAGACAAGACAATTTTACAAAGGATTATTTTCTTAACACTTAACCAGTTCAAAAGCTATTGCCATGCTGGTAACATTGTAACTCATCAAGCATAACTATTTCATCTCAATCTTGTGATTGCATGAGAAATAAATAAATAAAATAAAACCTTAATGAATCAAAATAAAAATATAACTCGAGCAATTCCTATCAACCCAAGAAGCGACGGATGACATGCAACAAAAATTGACCTCGTTATTTAAAAAAAATCGATTGTTGAATTCCGGAGTTTAAATAAACGACTCATTACCCTTCGCCGGAAAGTACTGCAGCTGCATTTGCAGACGTCACAGCGTTCTGCTTCCTGGAAAGGCGGAGGCTCCAATGCCATTGCTGGACTCAGATCTTCGCCACGGCCGAGTCATTTTTCCAGCTCTGAACAAGCAGGGAGAGGACTTCTCCTTTCTTAAAAAAAAAAAAAAAAAAACAAATCGCAGACGATGATACGGAGTGGCACTGTGTCAGAGGGCGATCCACTGGCACTGCCTCTAGGTACGACGGATCGCGATCCACTAGCAGAAACGACGACGTTAAATTGTTCTGGGCCGGTACTTGGTCCAATTTATATCGGCAAGCAAACCAGACCAAAACGGGGTTGGCAAATCGTATAGGCCTGCTCAGCTGAGCTGATCCGGTCCCTGAAGAAGACGTTAATGCAAATTAGGGTCGTCGAGTTTAGGCACAGACAGGTTTAATCAAAATCATTTGATTTTTAATAACCATGCTTTGAACTAAAACTTCATCTTAAATTGTGTTTCATGCCATTTCATTTCCATTTTAATTTTAGTTTCGATTTCTATTTAATTACAATCTGGTTCATAAATTGAAACCATTTAATTCTTTCAATTATCAATTTAATTTGAATCTATTTCGTTTCCTAATCTAAATCTCACCATAATCAGACAATTTCAATTCATTTCATAATTTAAATTCATTTCAGTAATTAAATATATATATATTATGGGAAAAAAATGCATTTTAAAAAAAATGCACCGACTCAATAATTCTCTATTTTGTCTATCCATATGAAAAGGAACACGTGCGGAATTTCACAGATTGGGGGAAAAATAATTGAATGGAACAGAGCAGACCGACGAGGGGCCGAGTTGGATAATTTGTGGATAAGAAGAAAATAGGAAACGGATGAAAGAGTAGAGGAAAAAAAAACCTTAAAATGTCTCTGAATATATCTTTTTCATTTATCTTCTTTTTAAAATATATTTTTTTATTTATCGGTTACATTTAAATAAATGATTATTTAATTTATATTTTTTAGTATTAATATTTAAAATAATTTGTTTAAAAATATAAATAAAATATATTATATTATGAAAAATATTTTTTATACTCTTCTTTTATTATTAAATGGAGAAATAATAAAAATAAGTGAAAAAAAAATAAATCATTTTGCTAAAATGACACGTTTTAAGAGTGGAAGCCGCGGAGAAACAACAGTGACCACCAAACGATGATTGACTCATACTTTATTACAGAAATATTGAGTTAGCCTGGCCGCTCCGCCATTAAAAGATTAAGAAATACTGAAAAGG
The DNA here is from genome assembly GCF_001659605.2 of Manihot esculenta. Classification (NCBI taxonomy): domain Eukaryota; kingdom Viridiplantae; phylum Streptophyta; class Magnoliopsida; order Malpighiales; family Euphorbiaceae; genus Manihot; species Manihot esculenta. Next base: position 29,463,204 of record NC_035176.2, on the reverse strand, counting down.
TCAGGTCAAGCTGCTTCCTTTGTCATAAAATTCTCTGTTTTTTGTGTTTCCCAAGAAAAACAAAAGCAAGAAATTTGGTGGGTTATTGATCTCGATCTGGATCAAATGGAGGCTGAAGCTGATTCCTACAATGAAGTGAAGCCCAAAGCTGGGGATTGCCAAGAGGTTTCCATTAATAAGAGTGTCATGGATGCTGCTACCGGCGCTGATGGGGACACTGGATCTCTCCTTCTTCTCCGAACCAACAGCTCCAGGTAAGATTCTACGGCTTTTTTGTTTTAGGGTAGTTAGCTTAAAAGAGACGAAAAGGGGGACGGGGAGATGGGATCTGTTTGAATTTGCAAAAAGCAGAGGAGAAGAAGATAGAACTGATGTGGGTTTGAGGTTTTCAGTGGTAAAAGTGATGATTATGGAAAAAGGAGGTGGTGAAGAATTGAATGCTACTGTATTGTCTTCAAGGACCCTTTGTTTTGTTCTAAAAGTAATTGGAATGCAAATCCTAGGTTAGATTTTCTTTCTTGTTGGCTGGCTGTTCGTCAATTTAATTCGGATGGAAATATCCAACTTTGAGGTTAAGAAATTAACTGCAATGAAGGAACTAGGGCGCTGACAGGCTGAAATTTTGATTTTTATGTGGGAGTATATTGAATATGGATTTGTTTTAATGAACTACCATTTTAGCCCCTAGAGTTTTAATAAAATTTTAAAAGTTGGATTTTATTTGTTAACCTATACTTTCGTCCCTACCTAAATGTAAATGCTGCATCCATCACCCATTACCAGTAGATCACATCTGATGCTCCTGAATATGGTTAGGCGAATAATATTTTTTTCCTCAGGTTTTCTTTGAAAATTTTGACTTCTGTAGTTGTGGCAGGGGAAATTTGAACTTACAGTCGCATCTTCAATGAGGAGTGTGGTCAGTTAGGATATGCACTGTTAGTTAATATCATGTAAATAATGGATAGATTGGAAATCAGTCCTTTGGTTTGCGAATGCAGCATAGATTGTATAGGATGTTAATGAATGATTATTTAATGAAACAGTTAACTTTTCCAACTTCCGATCCCTATATCCCTATTTAGTCTGAAGGCTGGCATAGCTAATTGTATTTGGAGTTTTTGAAAAGCAAAAACTAGGGGTTGTACTCAATAATGGTCTTCTTTCTCTATCCCGGTTGATCCACCCTTGTCAGTCTTATTGTCATGAAGAAAAATATTTATTGCATGATCATTTAAGTATTTCCATTTGCGATGTGTTTGGGTTGGGGGAGGTGGATATTTAAGATCTTAGTGAATACAAATTCCTTTTCAAAGCAAAAAAATCGAATAAAAGTTCGATTCACCCCCAAAAAAAGTACCCTCTAACAACTAACATTTGTTTTAGGCCTACTGCTATGGCAACATCTGGACCAAATGCTGCAGTCCCTGCCTCAGATCAACTTACCATCTTCTATGGTGGAAGTGTTCTTGTATTTGATGCAATTCCTGCAGAAACGGTTTGCCTTTTACTGAAGCTTTCATGAAATAAGTAAATTTTGTGGATATATTTCATTCTAACACCTTCACCATGTCTGATGTGCTTAGGCTCGTGAAATTATGCTTATTGCAGCCGCAGCAGCAGCTGCTGTTAAACCTGCTGAGGTGAAGAAGACTGTTTCTGGCTCTCCAGCTGGTGGAACGCCAGTTCTTACCAGGTCTCCTTCACTACAAAGTGCTACAAGTGCTTTGGCTTCACCAAGAGCCCAGCCCTATCCAGTGCATCAAGGTTCCTCCCTTTGCAAATTGCAAGCTGGTAATATAGGAATGAAACAGTGTCTTTTATGTTTGTGCTTTTCCTTATGATGACTATAATTATGTATAGCTTAATTATTCCTGCTGTAATTTTCTGTTGGTTCAGAATTACCAATTGCAAGGAGACATTCTCTTCAGCGATTTTTTGAGAAGCGACGTGACAGGTACTTCCTCTCACACTTAGGATGCTCTTACTCTGAGTCTGATGCTACTGCAGCAATTGAAACAGAAAACTTAAGATAAGTGATTACGTTTCAGATTGGGAAGGATGTAAGAGTCCACCTCATTGGACATATCTTGAAAGCTTTAATCCCATGCAATGTGCAGTTATCCTGGGAAAATAGATTATAGACGTGAAGTTATGCAGATTTATCCTAATTTCAAAATCATTCAACAAAACTTTATGCAGGCTTCTAGGAACTTTTGGAACTTGACTTCAGACTAGTAAATGCAACCTGGGAACTTGATGCTGAATGGTGCCATAATTAACAAAGATGATAAATGGGAACTTGATGCTGAATGGTGCCATAATTAACAAAGATGATAAATGAAAATCCAAGTTTCCATAGCATGATATCCTAAAAATTACTAATATCATGATTTGTGTTATCATTTATCTATATAATACATAATTACATTGTGTTAGCTGCTGTTATTTACTTGCTTTCCCCTTGCAGACTGTGCAGCAAAAGCCCATATCCCACTCCACCAGCAACCAAAATGGCTGAAACCACAAAACCTGATTTCAGTGCTGAAGTTTCACCAGATGCAGGCTGCTTGGGGAAACCTCTTGCACCAGAAAAAGAAATTCAACCAAAGGTTGCTGCCAATGTAGCGTAAATATGCACAAATGCTTCTGATGTATCATGGACAGGGAAAGTCTTGTATCAGCTTATATTTGTTAGCTTGTACTGTTCTAGCAAAATTTCGTAGTGTGCTGGGAAGATGATGTTTTGACTTGCTTTTGGATATACTGTGGTAAATGGAACAAATTCTCATTGAAACTAATGGGAATTTGTTCACATAGTTGCCTCATAGTCATAACCGAAGGCGGTTGAAATGTCTTGCTGAACCAGGGCTACCAAAACAACTATTTGCTTTACTGTTAACTGCCACAAGCGATTGATATATGATGGACATGTGTGTCGTCTGCTTGTTGTGTGACTGTCTAAAGTGTAACGTTTAACATTAAGAGACTTATTGCATGCTAATGTCATACATTCTCGCGTGTTGTGTTAAACCATGCCAATAGTTTGGATAGTTGATATTACTCATCATGATGCAGCCAAGCGCCTTGTGCATATAATAATTTTTTGTCCCCATAGTTAGCATTAAATCATCTCACTTGCACAGGTTAGATAGATGTTTGAAGAAACATTATGGGTCCATGCTTTTCCCACACTTGAATTTCATCTGATTTTGCTTTGGAGTTGCAGGCTCCATTGCGATCCAATATAAAAGACTGGGACCATCTTTCTTTTTGCACTCTAGTAAAAAGTGTTTCTGTTGCCTGTTGATCACCTTAAAAGAGCTGTATTTTAAAGATTTCGAAGTCGTAAAACATGACCGTTCTTATTCAATCCATGGACATGGCACTTCAATCCAGAGCCGAAGGAAATTTGCAAGGAAAATGACAACTTGGGTATTAAGTAATATCACGGCCTCACGCCTTAATAATTAGCTAACGGCTGATTAAACCACTGTCAAGACCCAGGATCAACTTCAAGCAGTATGTTCTCTCTAATTAAAATAATAATAATAATAATAAAACTTCATACAATCTGGATTCGGTATCTCAACCAAGTAAGAGTAGCTGTATTGAGAAAAGTAGCAGATGATTAAATAAGAGAACGTCCAATCTTGTAACTCTAACATACTAATACACATATTTTACACGTCAAAACATCAACACCACAAAAGATAGCGAAATCAGCTCAGCTACCACTGGGGATGGCCAGCGCAAGCCTCGTTATTAAGTATTAAACATATGTCTCACTCATACATTAAGCATGTTTCAGTGCATACTGCGCAGGACTCCATGAATGTATCCACCAGTCATTACCAGCGACACAAGAGATACAACACCTGCAGGAAAAATCTTTTTTGACATCAAGAAACGGTAGCCCATCACTCCCATGAGTGTAGACGATACACCTGGAAATTTGAAGAAATTAAAGTAGTTAAGATTAACACCATATAAAGTAACTTAATATTGAAGAGAGCTATCCTGGTCGTGCAAAGGATTTGCAGCACAAATCAGAAAATAATTAACCCTAGAAGAATTAGTATTCAAAAATCAAACCGGTATTTTTTTTTTTTTGGGATAAACTTTAGCATTTTTTTTTTAAAAAAAATACTAATCATAATTTTTCAATAAAAAATTAAATACACCTTTTAATCCCTAATTTTTACTTGAGCCATTTGACACTTTCAACATTACTTGGTTGATATTTGACACCTAAAACTTATAAATTATTGAACCCTAAACATTATAAAGTATAACTATTGGAACTTTAAACTTTATAAAAATATAACTACTAGATACTTTAACTTTATAAAAATGTAACAAAAGGTTAGAACGTGTACAAATCAAGTTCACACATTGAAGTTAGATTATTAGACTTTTATATAAGTAGGGTATTAAATGTTAACTCACGAAAACAACAAGAATATCAACCTGACTTTTATGTAAAATTCAGGAGCCAAATAATATATCATACTTACAAAATAATATATCATATTTACAAAAATTCCATCATTATTATAGCTTTCATCAATCATGAAATTATTAGAAGTGCAAGAATACATCCATGCTCCATCTCCTAACTAATAGGTTATAGGTGTGAAAATTTAGAACACCAAACCTCAAGAGTAAAAGGTATAACGGGAAATCTTAATGAATAAAAATGCATTTTGATATCTTAGTCTCAGGATTATCAACCACTTAGAAAACCTATTAAATCGAATGAAAAAAAAAAAAGGATAAAAATCCTCAAGACAGCAAAATATGAAGGAAAAGAACAAAAGCTAAATCCTTTCCAAATTGCAACCACTCATTACTCATAGAACATGAACCATTTTTAGCAAACAAAACATAGGAAAATGCATAAATTTCACGAACATAATGTCTCTTACCAAGCCCTATAGACGAGGCATAAACTGGATTTGTAGGAAGCTGCGTATGCACATAATACAGTATTGAGGCAGATAGTCCTCCAGCCAAAAGTGATTTCTGGCTACCACTCTTCAAGTAGCCCATAAGACCACCCACTGTATAATCAAACCACAATCAGAAGAGATCCACGCAGGTGGAAGGTTTGCAAATAAGTGGAACCATAACAGATACATGAGAAACTGGGAAAAAAAAATGACAAGAGCCTACAACTAAGCTACAAAAATTAATTTTGGTTCATAATCAAACTTCAGTGTAAACAACAATTATTGATGTGATACTAATTTTAGAAGAGTTTAAGGTGTCCATTAGATTATAGACCTTAAGGGTCTTAAGGACCCTCTCAATAAAAACTAAGTAGCAAACAAAGATTGCCTCAATCAGAGATACGGACCTTGTTTAGAAATTACAATTGATCTCCACTTTCACTTAGGTCATTAATCAAACACATGTATGACATTTTTATGCTTGTTGAAGAAAGCAGAAAAACTGGAACTTTTGGTGGAATAAACTGGAAATTTTTTTCCCCAAAGTTGGGATTTTCAATCAAGAGGACAAGAATGGTAAGCGAGACTTACTTCCAAGAAGGGCAGCATACCCAAGAGTCAGATTCTGAGACATGGACAATGCCGTCTTCTTCTACTTCTCACCGTCACTACCGTCCAATAATCCTCCCTCTCCTTCGTTCTTCGGATCACCACCACCACCTCGTCCTCCTTATTATCGCTGCCTCTCCGGAATCCGGTTCAATCACGATGCCTTCCTTTGATAAGTCAACTGTAACAGTAACAAGCATACACGGTTCGGGACCCGAAAAGAAAACCCTCGCAGTAACGACGGGCTTTAAATGCTTAGCAGATGAAGCAACAAATAAGTAGTTCCCTTTCTTGCTCGAAGATTGCTGAAGATGCGGGAACGCCGACGGAGTGGCGTAAGTTCGAAATCCAAACTTGGAAGGCTCCAGAAGAAGGGGCGAATCGGTTCTGTTAGCAAATTCAGGCTCGGCCGGGACCGGCCCGGGCCACTTTAATTTGAGCCGGATCCAACCCATATTGGGGCCCACTGGAGGTCCGATCTAGGTGGTGGGACCGGGAAAAGGTGAACAATGCGAAGGCATTGAAATCTCCGAAGTAATACTACACGATAAAAGAAGTCGTGATTACTGATTAACGGTTCGATAAGAATTTTTTTGTAAATAAGTCTAATTAAGTAGCTATAATTTTATTTAAGAGTTACATATTTTAAATTTTAAATTAATCAAATTTTTATATTTTTATGAAAAGTTAAATGGATTCTAATTTAATATAATATTAATTTTTTAATAATAAATTATTGTTTTTTATAATTTATAACATAAAAATATAGTATTTTAATTATTATAAAAAATTTTAAAAATATATAGATATAATAAATAATTTTTAAAATTACAAAAATAATATTATATTAAATAAAAACTTATTTAACTCTTAAATAACGGTACAAAAATTTAATTAATTTAAATTTTAAATTGAATTTATTTATCTTTTAAATAAATATATAAAAGTTTAATTAGATTTATATTCGAATGTTTTTTTTTTGAATTTATTCCTCAAAGAAATTTTTATCTATTTAACTTTTTAATCTGGCTTTCATGAAGATTTGAGTTTGATTTGGTTGAGCTTGCCTTCTACTCTCAAGAAGCTATGCATATGGGAGAAATAAATTATATGGTGAAGCTTTATTCTTTATTTTCTATGTTTGGCATTGTGAACTTTTATTTTTGAGGCCATAATGGATTTTGAAGAATCGGCCTAAGTTTGGACTTCTTAACAGTATGTTTAAAGCGATGAAAAAAACTAAACTGCTTCCAATTTAATGATAATTAATTTTAATTACATTCTCAATTCAAAATCTCTTAAATTTAAAAAAAATTTAGTATTAATGAATTTTATATTTTTATTAATTTCCTTATCCATGTCATAATGATATGTTAATTGGGAACCAATCAAGAGCATATTTCCGAAAATAACAATCAGTTTGAATCGTTTGGTTGACTTTTGGACACAAAAGCCAACGGCAGGCAGAGAGAGGGTGAGAGATTCCTCAACGAGGGAAACGAAAAATAGAGAGATGCAGTGAAGGCGAATTGCTTTCTTCCTTTTTTTTTTCAAAAAAAAAAATCTTTTTTATTTATTTATTTATGTAAAAGTTTTTGGCAAAGGTCAGCATGCAGCTTCTTTCGTTTGCTTTGCTTTTACTCCATCAACGCCTATATCTTACGTGTGCCTTGGTCTTCTTTTTACGGCTTACGTGTGTCTTGCCCTTCTTTTGATGGCTAAAGTGCGCACCCACATGTGCAACCCTTCCAAACATGTCTCAAACTCCTCCCAATTTCTTATTTTTCTTGTAATTTTTATCTAAAAAAACCCAGATAATTTCATTATATTATGATAAAATATTTAATTACATTATAGGCCTAGTGTAATTTCGAGTCAAATAGTCTAGTTTGTTTGGTTAGTTCACTTTCTTTTTTAGATTTTAAGCATTAAGTTATTTCACAAATTATAAATTCAATAAATAAATAAATAAAATAATTATAAAATTTAAAGAGTAAATGGCTTTTCATAAAAAAAATCAAAAAGCAATAAATTAAAATATAAAAACTTCTTTTGTTTTATCTTTTATATAAATAAAAAGAAGATAAAAGAAATAAATAAGATGATTTAGTTATTTTATTGCAAAAGATAGGAAATATAAGAGAAAAAGTTTAATGAATTCAGAATTTTATTGAACAAGGCTACAAAACCCAAAGCAACTAATTCTAAGGAGAGAGCTTAGCTAACGCAGGAAGCTTCCTACTCCCCTTTCCCTGCTTAGCTCTGCTCTGCTTTTGCTCCTTTTGTTGGATTTGTCGCTGTCCCTTCTCTTTAAATTCCCAGAGATAGAAGAGAAGACCCACCACTCCACTACTGAGCTTGCTGCTTGGTTTTGTTTCGTTTCTCACCAGGTGAGTTTTTGTTGATCTTTCCCTTTGTCATTCTTCTTTTTCAATGTGGGTTCCTACTTCTGTTTTTATTATCTCCATCTCAGTTGTAATGGGTTGTTGATGCTTCTTTTGGGCAAAATTCATATAATTCTGCATTCTTCTTTTTGCTGCTATTGGTGAAAGATTTGTCTTTCTTTTTTTTTTTTCTTCCAAAATTTTTGCTACATTTACATAATTTAGCTGCTTCATGCTTGTTTCTACTTGATAGAATAGAATCTGCACAAGAATAAGAATCTAGGTGAACAATGTCCTCATTCGCTAAAGATGTTGTTTTCTCCCTTTTCTTTTTTGTAGTTGAAGCCAATTTCCTTGTGCCTTCTCTTCCAAAAAAAAAGTTCATTTCTTCATCCCTTTTGGTTCTTTACTCTGCCTTTTCTTTTCCTTTTCATTTTTGTTTTCTAAGCAGCCTCTTGTGTGTCTTCGGAAACATGCCTGCTTTTTATTACTATCTTTGAAGAATTTGTCTTTTAATTTTTTCTTTCTTTCTGATATTTCTTATCCTAGATTTTTCTTGATTAGAGAAATTTTGTTTAAAAAAAAAAAAGATAATTTGTAAGCTTTCTTTCTCAAATTTTTCTTACGTTATAAGATTATCTTTGACATACAAGTGGAGGATTTTAAGGGATTTCTTTATAATTTTTACTCATTGGTGAGTTTTTTTTGTGAATAGAGAGTTTGCTATTCAGCTATTGTCCCTTTTAAATCCTTTCTTTCTGATTTCTGGTACTGAACTCTCTAACAACTCCTTGTTTCTTTATACAGTTGGTATTTTCAAGCTCTAATCCATGGAGCACCATGATTCCCGGTCTTCACTTCCAAGTCGGAAAAGGAAGTTGCAAGAAGAAGAAGAAGAAGATGAGGGCATGCTTAGCTTCTCCATGGATGAGCTCAATCAAGACCTTCTTGAAAGAGTTCTTTCCTGGCTTCCAACCTCCACATTTTTTCGGCTCCGATCAGTGTGCAAGAGATGGAAATCAGTAGCAGATTCTGCAAGTTTCAAGTTTGCCTGCTCTCAGATTCCTTCTAGAGACCCATGGTTTTTTATGGTCGATCCCCACCTTCGCAAATGGACCATCTTTGACTCTGCTGAAAGAAGTTGGAAGAAAATCAATCACCCTCCTCTCCTCCAGCAAAGTTCTAACTCTAACTCCATGCCTGTGGCAGCTTCTGGTGGCTTAGTCTGCTTCAGCAATGACTCAGGTTGTTTAATTGTATGCAATCCTGTGACAGGATCCTGCCGCGAACTCTCTCCACTCAATCATGCTACAGAAAATCAATCTCTCCATGTCATTGCTATGAGCAAATGTTGTAAGCCCCAGCAGTCTTACAAACTTGTTTTGGTCTCTGGTGAACTACCAACATTATCGTGCAAAATCTATAATTCAAGTACCAATTGTTGGGATGAGGAGATTTTATTGAAAAGAAAGGCTGATGAGACTCAGGAATTTGAATCAAATGATGATAATGCTGTCTATTTCCTTAGCAAATCCGGAAATGTTGTGGCAACAGATATGCAAAGAAGTCCATTTAAGCAGTATTCATCAATTATGACTGTTAAAGATGGAGAGGAAATTGCTTATTTCCTTAGCTCATTCGGAACGATTGTAGCTTGCAATCTGACCCACAAGTGCTTCTCTGAGTACCCTAGGCTATTGCCAGTCTTTTATGAATACTCCATTGATGTGGTGGAATGTGGAGGAGAAATGCTTGTGGTTTTGCTGTCAGAATTCTTTGGAAGTGCAAGCCTCAGAGTCTGGAGGTTCGATGGGGTTACTCGATCCTGGCAGCAGATTGCAGCGATGCCTCCAGCAATGTCTCACGAGTTCTATGGGAAGAAGGTGGACATAAACTGTGTTGGAGCTGGTGACCAGATATTTATCTGCTTAAATTCTGCTGGGTTCTTCAGCTACATTCTGTGTGATTTGAGGACCAATGCTTGGGTAGAATTGCCCAAGTGCTTTATTAATGGTGAAGCTGTGGAGTTCATGTCTGCTTTCTCATTTGAGCCAAGGATTGAGGCTTCTGTCTGAAAACAAAGATTATTTTACAGATGAGAATATTAATGATTCTAATTGCTATTTGTGATATTCTTTTTCCTTCTAACTCATTATTTGTTTTCTCTGTTGTATTTTTCTTATATTCTCTTAATGTTGATTATTTTGGCAAATAGTAATAAGTGGTTTGTTTTGTTATATATTTATTGGTTCAGTGAAGTTTAAAAAATTTCTAATTATGTTATCCCCTGTTACGAGAAGAAGTTGAATGTAAACAGTTATTCAGTAATGAAAGATAATCTAGTGCGCTCAATGTTATATAAATTTGATTTTTGCAACTGAGTATAACTGATGTTAAAAAGAATGGTGGTTTGGTGGGCAAAATCCCCCGTACTTAAGTCAGTTAAGAGATCTTAGATCCTACAGAAATTTAGAAAAAAAAAGTGATAATGAGATCTTAGATCCTAGAGAAATGTAGAGAAAAAAAGTGATAATGAGATATATAGCATATTTGGAGGTTGTCCATTTAATTAGCTTATCTGTAGTTTTATGCTGATGGGATTCGAATTCTGTGGATAGGACAAGGATTCTTGCTCTTTATGACTCTAAGACTGAAATGGGCATTGAGAGAGACTGTTTGGGTCTTATTTTGGAATGAGTAATATAAAGGTTAATCCAGGTTTTTGAGTCATTCATATAGCCTACTGAATTACCATAAATTTGCACCCAAACAAGAGAAAAATATATAGGTACCGTAGATGTATTCTCCCGCGGCTGTAGGTGGTGCAGCAGCAAGAGGTGGTTGTTGAAAGAGTACGGTCTTCCCTCTAAAACCCATGTTCACGTCGACGCATGGAAGAACCGAAACAGGTAGAGCCGATCACCTATCTCCTTAATATTAAGGCCTCGCCTAGGTCTCTAAACGACAGAAAGAGTGCTGCGCAGAGCACCAAAATTGAAGGATGCATCCGTCGGGCCGACCAAGGTGAATGCCGGAGTCGCTATCGCCGTCGAGCTGTCATCCTGTCCGAAAACAATAGCCGCTGCCTCCTCTTCATCCTCTAGGGTTAGCAGAGCAAGTCGAGAGTCTATTGCAGAAGAATTCGTCATGCGAACGAGAGAAAAAACTGATTGCAAGTTGCTGAAGATCGAAGACGATGACAAGAGAAACCCCGCACGCTGTTAGGTCATGGCCGCACGCGATTCTGCAGATTGGGTTTCGCTTCTACCATTGCTATTTATCGCGAAAACTATATTAAATCAATGATAATTGATGTTTTAAATATATAAATACATTTTTATATAAATTAATATAATAAAATTATATTAATTAAACAATAATATTTTATTTTATTATTTATAAAAAAAGAAATTATTATCTCTATATTTTAAAATTTTAATATTTTTAAAAATGTCATTTTTTATTTATTTAATAATATTTCATAAAATAATTACTTTATAGAAATATATGCATATTTCATATAAATTTATAAAATCTGATCATCGCTGGATTTCTTCACCCCGGTCTAAAGGCCAGACCCATGAAAACAGTCCATAATCCGAAGGTTTCAATATTCCCCTCGAGAGCTAGGTCCAGCCCGCTCAGTCACAGGGCCGGACTCCGCCTAGACTTCTCAATCAAGCCGGCCCAAACCTCTCGGCCCAGTAATCAGGCCCTCACCAGGCTCAACTTCAGCCCTACCATTCAACCCAGCCCGGAAAGGGGGAAATGACCAAGATGCCCCACTGGTAGGTCCTTCCACATGCGTATCAGAGGAGAATTAATGGCCGTTACGCATGGAGAAGGCGCCTGACACATCCGTACATACGGAGCTAGCATTGTGGCAGAAGACAGCTAGCATTGTGGCAGAGAGACAGATATATATATCACGGTAAAGGTCACGCAGGGGGGCTCTCTTCTTCTTCCTTTTCCTTCCTGGACACCATTTTTATTCTTTCTGTAACCCTTGCCTAAATATACTACTCTGAGCCATAAAATCTGACTTGAGCGTCGGAGGGCCTCTGCCGGGGCACACCCGGTAGGCCCCTGACCATTCTTTCTTATTTTACAGGTCCCTTCACCAGGAAGAACATGGAGAGATCCACCAGGGAGCCCAGCAAGAAGAGACCCAGAAGAAAACCAGATCTATCATGGACCAGGAGGAGGAAAAGATTTATCAAATGGCGCCGTCTGTGGGAAACGAAGGAGATCTTTTCATCACCGGAGTTTTCACTTTCAAAACCCACTGAGATCCACAATGGCAAACCACCAAGAAAATAACCTTAACGTCATTCCAAATAATCTGAGCTCTGCCCAAGAGGGGCAGCGGTTCTTATTTTCCAGTCCTACAACTCCAAACAACCAACCACCCATTCCTTTTAACCCCTCGCCGAGCTTGGCCGGGAATGTGCCCTCCACGAAAGAGATTTTACTATCTCAAAAGTTTTCAGATCCACCCATTGAGATCCACATAAGGTACGAAAGTTTGAGCAGATAACCCAGCTGAAAAGAAAGGTTCATTGTGCTAAAGAATATTTTGATGGTCTTTCAGATAATTTATTTTAATATTTATTAGATTTTATTACGGCTGATTTTTTCTTTGAAGTCTGGTGAATATTTTCTGTAAAAAAAAAAAAGGGTGAGGAATATATGTATTGTTGAAATTCTGAGGTCCGCTGTATATATAAAAAAAAAATAAAAAAAAAGAGAAGAAGAAGGTGAGAGAAAGAGAAGAGGAGTCCGTGAGAAAAAAGGAGGTCGGAGCCGTGTTTAGCAAGACAGAAAGGAACTCAGCAAATCCGACGACCACAACGATAGATTGCTCGTTGAGGTCAGATCCATGTTCGAAACTAGATTCGTGGTCGAGGTTGGAGTCGCATTTCAGGACAGATGGAAAGCATCGGGGCGACAGGGAGACAATACAAAAAAGAAAGCTTACACGAAAAAGAAAGCTGGAGATTTACAGTAACCCAGCTGAAAAGAAAGACCCAGCTGGTGTAAGAATATCTTGACAGTCTCTTAATCTTCATTTTCCTACCCTCGTTTATTTTAACATTTATTGAATTTTATTACTACTAACTTTTTCTTTGAGATCTGATGAGGTGATGAGGTGAAACTTCAGATTGAAATGCTTGTCTCTGAGTGTAGATTTTAATCTTTTCTGTAAAAGGAAAAAAGAATGAGAAGTATATATATATTTGTTGAAGTTGTGAGATCGGCTGTAAAATCTCAGGTTAGCAAGTTAGAGAGAAAATTAATAAATGAAAAATAGACAAGTTCGGACTAACATTTCAGGTCGGACATAGCCATCCAACTCTGTTGCAGAGCAATGCCCCTCAAGTATCAGAGCAACCTGGAGATAATAGGAAATAATCAAATATCCAGGCAAGGTGGATAAGCTCGGACGCAGTATGTCATCCAGCTCGAAGACAAGGTGAACTGAGATACCCAGGTTGGCATGGTCGGTCTTAGTCCGTTTGACTGTCGAAAGAACGACTGATCAAACACCGCTAATAAGACCGTCAATGGTTTCGCTGGTCGGAGTAGCAGAACTGAAAGGAGCTCGACATATCCAACGACCCCAACATTAGATTACTCGTTGAGGTCGGATCTATGCTCGAGCTTAGATATGTGATCGAGGTCGGACCCGTGTTTGAAGCGTTACCTTTCTTCCTGGGTTTTGGCTTCTGGAACCAGTGTTCTGCAGAGAAATATTTCTGGGTTGGTTGGTCGGAATAGTAAGACAGAAGGAACTCGGCAAATCCGACAACGACAGCGACAGATTGCTCGTTGAGGTCGAACCCGTGCTCGAGCTTAGATATGATCGAGGACGGAGCCGTGTCTGAGATCGGCCTCGCATTTTGGGTCGGATAAAAATGATTGTCGCGTCCAGTTGCAGCTCTCTGTTTCTGGTTCGCGTAATGCTGAAGGTCGGAGAACTCGGCAAATCCGACGACCATAGTGATAGATTGCTCGTTGAGGTCGAACCCGTGCTCGAGCTTAGATGTGATCGAGGACGGAACCGTGTCTGAGATCGGCCTCACACTTCAGGTCAGATAAAAATTATCGTCGCGTCCAGTCGCGTCAGTCCGTCTCTCATCACCCATTGAAGATCCCCTCTACAAGCGTATCTCTGCATTTCTCTCTGAAACAGAGTTCAAAAATGTAAGATAATTCCAAAACTCCCTATTATTTCCAATGGATCCGTCAATGGCAGAGGAACCCGCCTCGTCGTCTCTGGCGGCGCAATCGCAGCAGCAATCACAGTCTGCGCTGCTTGGTTCCTCAGTCATATCGATGGTGAATAAGTTGCAGGACATATTCGCGCAACTCGGGAGCCAGTCGACGATCGAGCTGTCGCAGGTGACGGTCGTTGGAAGCCAGAGCAGTGGGAAATCCAGCGTGCTGAAAGCTCTTGTCGGGAGGGATTTCTTGCCTCGGGGAAAATATATTTGCACCCGACGGCCGTTGGTTTTGCAGCTGTTGCAGATTAAAAGAAAGGTCGATGCCATAGAGGAGGAGTGGGGCAAGCTCCTGCACCTTCCTGGAAAATGCTTCTATGATTTCTCCGAAATCCAGAAAGAAATTCAGGTACATGTGGACTGTACAGAAGAAGTGGTTCATTTATTTATTTATTTATTTTGCTTTTATAAAAGTGAAATATTCAGTAGTATACAATTCTAGCTTATTACGAAGTGCTATTCAAGTGGCACTGTCAGAAGAGGTATTGGGAGTACAAATTTTGGTGTTGGGAGTGGGGTCTGCTCAAGAATTTCTTGTTGTCATGATTACTGTCAACATACAAAGTTATAAATAGGTAAAATATAATTTAATTTTCAAGAATGCCTTTAGTTATCGGCAGTTATTTTAAGCATCATTAAAAATAAATAATTTTATAAGTTGATTAAAGGGCAGGTTTCGCATGTAAATAATAAGATTAAGTTTAATTAAAATAAAACTCTATGAGTTTAGATATCCTCATAATAGCTTGCATTTTATAGATCGAAAAGTCTTGAAGAAATTTACACAGACAAAATATTGTTTATTGCATCTCTAAAACTGCATGGGTTAACGTTGTAAGAGTTAATACTTGCATTTGTTCATCTGAAGTATGAAACTAAGTGACACGTGCGGCATATTATTTATTGATGAATATTATTGAATTAACAACGAGCATCCTCGTTATATGTGCTCTGTACAAGTTCTTATTTTGCAGAAAAATCCTGAATCTTTCAGAAAGATCCCTTGAAAAAAATAAGACCTCAATTAGGCACAAAGCCAGTTGAGATGACGAAGCGACAGTAAGGCCACTGAGCCCGAATCTTGTGCAAAACCTCAAGGAGGAACAAAAAACAGCCGGCGGGGCCCCGAGGTCACCCCGGAACGGCCGGTGAGGATCTTAAAAGACCTCCCGGAGCATGAAGACCGGGATCCCCTAGAACTCCCGGGAAAACAAAACAAAAAACAGCCGGCGGGGCCCCGAGGTCACCCCGGAATGGCCGGTGAGGATCTTAAAAGACCTCCCGGAGCATGAAGACCGGGATCCCCTAGAACTCCGGGGAAAACAAAGCAAAAATCAGCCGGCGGGGCCCCGAGGTCACCCCGGAACGGCCGGTGAGGATCTTAAAAGACCTCCCGGAGCATGAAGACCGGGATCCCCTAGAACTCCCGGGAAAACAAAGAAGACCGGGATCCCCTAGAACTCCCGGGAAAACAAAATAAAAACGGCCGGTAAGGATCTTAAAAGACCTCCCGGAGAATGAAGACCGGGATCCCCTAGAACTCCCGGGAAAACAAAATAAAAACGGCCGGTGAGGATCTTAAAAGACCTCCCGGAGAATGAAGACCGGGATCCCCTAGAACTCCCGGGAAAACAAAATAAAAACGGCCGGTGAGGATCTTAAAAGACCTCCCGGAGAATGAAGACCAGGGTCCCCAAGATCTCCTGGCAAAGGAAGACCTCAATAAGGTCTTGACAAAGGAAGACCTCAATAAGGTCTTGACAAGAGAAGACCTCACTGAGGTCCCACCACGAGAAGACCTCACTGAGGTCCTAGCAAAAGAAGACCTCACTGAGGTCCTGGCAAAAGAAGACCTCAAAAAGGTCTTGACAAAAGAAGACCTCACTGAGGTTCCACCAAGAGAAGACCTCACTGAGGTCCTAGCAAAAGAAGACCTCAAAGAGGTGAGGTCCTAGCAAAAGAAGACCTCAAAGAGGTGAGGTCCTAGCAAAAGAAGACCTCAATGAGGCAGAAGACCTCAATGAGGCAGAAGACCTCACTGAGGCAGAAGACCTCAATGGGGCAGAAGACCTCAATGGGGTAGAAGACCTCACTGAGGCAGAAGACCTCACTGAGGCAGAAGACCTCAATGAGGCAGAAGACCTCAATGGGGTAGAAGACCTCACTGAGGCAGAAGACCTCAATGGGGCAGAAGACCTCACTGAGGCAGAAGAGCTCACTGAGGCAGAAGACCTCAATGAGGCAGAAGACCTCAATGGGGTAGAAGACCTCACTGAGGCAGAAGACCTCAATGGGGCAAAAGACCTCAATGGGGTAGAAGACCTCACTGAGGCAGAAGACCTCAATGAGGCAGAAGACCTCAATGAGGCAGAAGACCTCAATGAGGCAGAAGACCTCACTGAGGCAGAAGACCTCATTGAGGTAGAAGGCCAGCGAAGATCTCAAAGATCCCCCGGAGCAAAAACGGCCAGGATCCCCAAGATCGTCCGGTGCCACAAGCAAAAACAACTCATAAGAACATAGTTCCGATCTCACATAAAATATTGGGGCACGAGACCATAATTGAAAAGCTAAACTCCGACCTCCCAAAGGACCTCGAGTCATCAGGTAAAGAGACTTTGATCTCACACAACAGCCAAAAGTACCAAAGCATCATGCCGATCTCAAAAAAACGAGCACAGTACTGGTAAACCCAATAGGCAGACCGAATTAAGGCAAGACGATTCCTAAGCAAACTGCATACCAAAATACAAAGCCAAACAGAGAATCAGGGGCAATCATAAGAGGCACCAACCTCGAGAATTGACCGCTCACACTAAACCAACTCAGCTGGCCTAGAGAAAGGTACAGGCAACAAAGAGCCCGCAAAACGCCCGAGAGAAGACAACCCATAAATACTCAGGGGCAAAAAACATACACGAGAGTCCAACGCTCAGACAAAAATAATAAAAAGGCAAGAAAGGGATACTTTCGACAAGAGCAGTTCTCAGACCACACGGTCATGAATAGAGTTTAAAGATTTATCCCCTCACCAGTCATGGAATAACTGCTGAGGAGATAAAGGGGCAATTGATGATCGCTGGATTTCTTCACCCCGGTCTAAAGGCCAGGCCCATGAAAACAGTCCATGATCCGAAGGTTTCAATATTCCCCTCGAGAGCCAGGTCCAGCCCGCTCAGTCACAGGGCCGGACTCCGCCTAGACTTCTCAATCAAGCCGGCCCAAACCTCTCGGCCCAGTAATCAGGCCCTCACCAGGCTCAACTTCAGCCCTACCATTCAACCCAGCCCGGAAAGGGAAAAATGACCAAGATGCCCCACTGGTAGGTCCTTCCGCATGCGTATCAGAGGAGAATTAATGGCCGTTACGCATGGAGCAGGTGCCTGACACATCCGTACATACGGAGCTAGCATTGTGGTAGAAGACAGCTAGCATTGTGGCAGAGAGACAGATATATATATCACGGTAAAGGCCGCGCATGGGGGCTCTCTTCTTCTTCCTTTTCCTTCCTGGACACCATTTTTATTCTTTCTGTAACCCTTGCCTAAATATACTACTCTGAGCTATAAAATCTGACTTGAGCGTCGGAGGGCCTCTGCCGGGGCACACCCGGTAGGCCCCTGACCATTCTTTCTTATTTTACAGGTCCCTTCACCAGGAAGAACATGGAGAGATCCACCAGGGAGCCCAGCAAGAAGAGACCCATAAGAAAATCAGATCTATCATGGACCAGGAGGAGGAAAAGATTTATCAAAATCTATCATATAAATATTATAGATTATAATTTTTAAATATACATAGTTTAAAATACTATGTTTATACATTTAGAATTATTTTATTTTTTTATGAATATCAAATATTTTCTATAATATGATTAATTATCAAAAATTAATTCACTTTATAAAAAAAATTTCATGTATTGTTAGTGTGAATACCATGTTGTTATTATTAAAAAATATTTTACAGAAAAATATATTTCACAATTTTTAACGTTGAACCCTAAAAAAATTAACAAAAAATATTTTGCAGTTAAAAGACAAATCAAATTATTTTTTTAAAAAAAATAAATTATTTTTTTTAAAAAAAATTATTTTTTAAAAGAAGAATTTATTTTTTAATTTGATAATTTTATGAATATTTTTATATGAATTTATTAATATCTTTTATTTTTAAAGTAAATAATTAAATTTAATTTAATAATTTTATTAATATTATTATTTTCTTAAAAAATGTTTCTCATAAAAAGTATTTTTAAATATGAATTATTTTGTATAAGCAAACGGTATAAGCATCCATTGAAGTATTTGTGCTCATCTGTACTTTCGCCATCGTCCCATCTGTTATTGAAACGACTTGACGATTTGCATGTATTTGGTGAACGACCTGTCGTGGAATAGTGAGTAATTCTACCACAAACCACTCGCAATCAATTGGGCCACAAATCATATGGGTGAGAGACCACAGCAATGAAGTGGTCATGCTGACGTGGTTTAGGATTATTTGACGAAGTATGACTTCCTCTCCAGCCACCGCAATCGGCTTCGGTTTCCCCCTCGCCAAGAAAAAGAATTTCAGAACAGAAATTCTATAAATATTAACATACACAACAAATTAGCAAATGCAGAGAGCAAATTCTGAAGCTTTTACAAATTCTTAGAGTGGAAATTGAAGAAATAATGGCGTCGGAGGAAGGATTGAAACTACAATTGGAAGAATTTCAGAAACAGCTAGGAAAGAAACAGAAGTTCGAGGATGCCGTATCTTCTATCAAATCCCTTCTCCGTGAATTCTACCCCTCTGCTTCCCCTTCTCTTCGCAAATCAGTAAGCATCTTCTTTTTCTACAATTGGAATCGATTGCTTTTGTTTGTGAATGGTCGTGTCTTATGTAATGAGAATTTTGAACTTGCAGTTCTATTCTGTTATTTGTCGAGTAGCCACGATTCTAAAGACGAGATATACAGCGCCTGGTTTTTGGCTTGCCGGGTTAGGGCTGTTTGAGCAAGCTGAATGGTTGGTTTCTGATTCTTCTGAGAAGGAGCATTTGAGGAGTTGCATTGCTCAAGCCAAAGAACAGTTGCATTTGACGGAAAATCCACCCGATGTATCCCCAAATTCATCTCGTGGAGGTTGAATTCTGTATAACTTCATTTTTCTTGAAAAGTTGTGAATTTTATTACTCTTTCCTGATTTCTTTTGGGCCTTGTTTTGATTTATTTAGGGTATCTTTTTGAGGGGCATCTTACTGTGGATCCTGAGCCTCCGCAGCCTCAATGGCTGGTGCAATCAAACCTCGTGAATTCTATGGCCTCTCTAGTGGGAGCTGAATCTTCTGGAGGTCTAGCAGACCCTAATAACACAGCGGAAAACGCTGCCAATATTCTTGAAGAGCTCATAAGCAACCTTGACACCATTATACCTGAGGTAGAATTCAGCTTCCTAAGTTCTTTCTTGTTCATTTATGCATGGTCTTAGTTTCGATGCCTGGTGAATGAATTGTAAGAACGGCTCCAATTATGTAATTAAGTTAACCATTTTAGTTCGAGGCTGCTGCCCATGTTTAGTTTATTTATCTTCTGCTCTACCCTCGGATTGGAATAAAAATATTTGGCAAGAATTCAATTCCATTGATTTCTTTTCTAATCATTCTTTTATTTGGAACTAAAGAATTCCATTCTTTTTTAACTTAAAAAATTTTCATTTTAAAAGAAGCAGTTTACAAGAATTCAGTTGAATTCTTTTCTTGTAACATGAATCATGCCAAAAGGGGGCTTAATGATTTTTGGGTTTTGCTTTAGATGCACATACAAATTGTGGGAACAAAGGGAATCACTTTTGATATAAATTCTAGAAAAATATTAATTCAAGAAGATAAACGAAAAGAGAGAGCTTTTCATCTTCCTTTGGATCTGTTTTTCCTTTTTCTCGTTTAATTGCATGGTTAATGGAACACTTGTTTCATTCAAGGAATTAACATCATCCTTTTTCGGATATTTCTGTCTTTAAGATTATGGACAATGAATCCAGAGTTCCAAGAGTTCCCCCTGCCAGTAAAGAGGTTGTTGCAAATCTTCCAGTCATTACTCTCACAGAGGAAATAATGGCCAGGCTAGGACAAGATGCAGAGTGTGCAATTTGTAAGGAGAATCTGGTGGTTGATGATAAGATGCAAGAGTTGCCATGCAAGCACACATTCCATCCTCCTTGTCTGAAGCCATGGCTGGTAAAATTCCTTAACTGCAATGAAATGGGACAATTGTGTGCTATGCATAATGTATCTTTTATTACGTTTTCCTTACTTCCAAATAGTTAAATTGTGTTCCTTAACAAATGTACAAGTAAAAGGGACGAATTTGCTGTTTCTAATGCTAAGAAATCCCTGGCAGGATGAGCACAATTCTTGTCCAATATGTCGGCATGAGCTGCGAACTGATGATCATGCATATGAGAGCTGGAAAGAGCTGGAGAAGGAGGCTGAAGAAGAAAGGAAAGGTGCTGCCAATGCTGTACGTGGTGGTGAATACCTTTACATTTAGATGGCAGCCGCATAGTGGACTTATAGTCAACAATTTGCCATTAGTGTATTTGTGGTTGTGACTAGGTTCAATTCTAAAGATTATATTTTAACTCAATGGTTTATTAGCACCTCTTTTGCTGTATGATTCTTGCATATTCTTATAAATTCTTCCATATTTTTAAGTGTTACAGTTGAAGAGAGCTTGAGTTCATTTAGTTTTTACTACATTTGCATTATTTTTCAGCATGTATTGATTTTTCTTATACATTCTGAATTGTCCAATGCTTAATAGGAACATTTCTATTAAAATCTATCATGTGCTTTCACTTTGAAAAGGACGCATTGTGTTGTGCCTTTGAAAAGTGATAATTAATTTGTACCATGTTGCCCTAAAGTAGGCTACATCTTGCTTGAGTGAATGAATGAAAATTTAAACCTCATCCAAAATTTTGGATTCTGTTATGAATAGCAAATCAAGGGACCCTTTATACGCAAGACATATAGGCAATTTGACCATGAAAAACATCAGCCCACTTAATTCCGTTATTTCAGTTTCAATCCATCATAGGAATGGTTTAATTTTTCTGTCTGTCAGTTGTTATTTTTTATTAGCTTAATTGTTATTTTCATTTTATTTATTCTTTGTTACTATCATCAGAGATGAGGATAAGAATTAGCTTAAATTTCATCATCTACGTATTTGTAACTACATTGATTAATGAAAGGGGTATCATTCCTCAAGAAATTTTAGAGTTCTTTTACTCTGAATTGCAGGGTAAATTTTAGGACATTCTCACTCTAATGCGTGATCATTCTTCTATTTTGACCTTTTTGTGGAATTTTTGTTATTGTCCAAGAGTTGCATATCTTATCCAGAAACTCTGTAAGAAGAACGCATCTGCAGTATTAGAGTATTGTAATAGTAGAGTCTAGTTTCATTGTTCCGCTACTTCATGTACACGGTATCAGTCATGGATTTTTATACAGAAGTTAAGAGTCGTCTTCTTGAGAACATTTTGTTGTTTTATGTAGTTGCTTCAACAGTTTAAGAATTATTGTTCCACTAGAGGCAACAGAAGTTGCTATGGTTGCTGATATTGTGAGGGAAATGAGCCTGATGTTTTCGGATAACTGTGCTTTGTGTTGTAAACAAGTGGAAAAACAAAATGATTTGCTAAATTATGCACCTAATTTCCTCTAGAATTTAGTGTGAGATTAGATGCCAACTGAGTCTTATTTGTCACAAAAGTGCAAATGTTGAAGAATAAAAGAAGCTTAGAGATCAATAGATCATCCAAGCTTGCTTTAGATTCTCCTTTTTCTTGAAGAACAGAAGCAAATACCTCATTATAGTCAAGTGCAACTCAAAAAAAGAACAAAAAAAAAAAAAGGGAAAATTTTCCAGCTGCAGAATAACTCAGCAGGATTTCTCTAGTGGCACTTATCTCTTAATAATGAAAACCAGAGGATTCAAGTCTTCCTTGTATTCTGTTTAGGATCTTACCTATGCAGATGATGCAAGAACTTTCTCAATGAGATCTGCTGCATCTTGAACAGTGACAATGTTCTGGGCTCCTTCTTCCCCAATTGACACCCCGAATTGTTCTTCCAAAGCCATCATTATTTCCACCTGTTAAATTTCAATTGTAATTTATAACACGGTTCATCTTCTGGTATGAGAATGTGCACTAAAATTTCACTGCATGTCATTGGTTTGGTTTCTGTCTCTTAATTATGTAGAAAAAATTTTACATTTCTGAAGAAGAGAATACCGTGTCAAGGGAGTCAGCACCCAAGTCAGCAAACTTGGTTTCAGCAGCCACTGTGCTTTCCTCAATAGACAACTGCTTAGCAATGGTGCTCTGAACGATTTTCAGGGTCTCAGATTGGGCCTAGTCAGTCAGTTATGCGTTCAATTTTCGTGAGAAAATTACCAAGAAAGAAAAAGGGGAATTAAAATTTGCTCAAGGATTTTCTTACAGAGCATGAAATGGCAGTCCTGAAACATCCAGACCTGGGGGAAGAAATGTCAGATGCCTTAGAGAATTGAATTTTTGGGATATGTTTTAGCCCAAAAAACAAAGGACCACCCTGCATTACATATTACCATTATTATAATCCCATAAATTATTTATCCCCAAAAATAAAAATTACAACTAAGTGTCTCCCACATTGATGGAGAAACTCTTTTGCTGGCCAGAAGGGACACTGGCCCTAGGGGTGAAGGAAAGACTGGCCATGGGACATGCAGGGGCAGCAAGGAAGCTAGCCATGTGGACAATTCAACAAGTTCGACTGTAACTCCAAAATTAAGACAAAAAAAATTGTAACAAGGAAGTGAATTAGATTGAGAAACTTGAAATTTGCTTCATGTTTGATGTGTATATAGGAAGTTGGAAGAAGTAGCTGGCTTGGATACAAGGGGGAATAGAAGACAATTCCAATGTGGGATTTTGTTTTTGGGCCTTGGAGTTGGGCGGCCACTCCCATGTCCTTCGTCTGCTTATGCTTGTAAATGAGTTCGAAGCAGTCCAGGCTCGCTTAGGCTCCTTTGGCTGGGACAAAGACGCCAACTTTGCCGCACCAATGAAAAACAGGCGGCCGATCTTATTCCGGAAGAAATTACACCTCAATAATTCTTGCTATTTATTTTCCCAAATTGATGAGAGAAAAAAAATAAAAATTACAAAATGAAATAAAAAAAAATAATAATAATGCAAATAGTGTTGGTGAGGGGAATTAATTAAGATGATATATATGTGAAGAGTGAACAATGAAGAAAAAAACAACCAAAACATCCTTTATTCTGAAGGAGGCAGCGCAAATTGCAAAGGAATTGAATGGGCCAAATGGCTGACGATAACTCTGAAGACAATCTTGTTTTTGGTAAGCTTCATTCATCTCCTCATTCAAAAATAATAAATAAATCCAATCAAATATTTCTCTTAAATCCTTGCTATGTTTGGAATTTTCCATTTTGGTTGGCTATTCAAAGCACATACTAAAACGAGAAAGTCTATGAGTTTAGTATAAATTTCATATTTTTTGTATGTAAAAAAAAAATTATATTTTTTAATATGTAAAAAAATTAAAGTAAAAAAAAATTATACAACGGACGAAGTAATTATAATCATAATTTTTATTTTTTAAAATAAATAAATAAATTACTATTATATATTTAAACGGTTAGTATCGATTTATAATTTTAATTTAAATATATAAAATAATAATTTATAGTTTTAAATTGATTTTTATGTCATGAAAAAAGTGTGTATTTTGACGAGAAATTATTGAATGCATCCATATACAACGGCTGACCCTAAGATTTTCTATTTAATTTCTTGCACAATTAAATGATTGTATTCACACAAAATTGGATAGGAAGAAACAATGTTCGTAATGCATTGATTACGCAAATACGTACAAGAAAAGGTTTGATTACAGTTAAGGATATGTATAAATACTTGATGGGAAAAATACAATAAATCCAATAAAATAAATTAAAATAATCATCATCATCTTGATTATTTGATTGATTTCATCACATGTGATAAATCGATGGGTTTAACTACTCCGATATGAGGCCGGATCCATAATTATAGAGCTAGCCCAAGGTTCACGAAACCTCTCAAGCGGGCCGATCCAAACTGTTCGGTCTCGAGATTTGACCTCCCTCGGAGCTCAATCTCTTCACCCCAAGCTCAACCATGAGACTCAACAAGAGGGGGGACAACCGGCCCAGCAACCTAGCATTTTTGTTTACACGCGTGCCTGAGCGTATTAAATTGTCGTTTTGTATGAAGCAAACGTCTGACGCTTTCGTACGTATGCATCTTGTCCAGTAGCTACAAAACCGTTAAATACCACTCGCAGATAAAAGAAAAAAAATAAAAAGAAAGAAGCATCCTTCTCTCAAATTAATCTTACTCAATTATTATAAACTCTATTTTTCTCTGAATCTCAGATCATTAACATATATATATCTTAATTTACCATCTCACCTTAATTAATATTCTACACTACATGAAATCGATGAGATAATTTTGATCGTAAAAGTGAATATCTCTAAGAAAAGGAGGTTGGAAGGGGAATCATGGAGAGCCCATTGCTTCTTTGAATGCATACACACGCAAACACAGCCGTCTGTTACAATATTTGCATGCATGCCACCTACATCAATTATCATGTGCCTGCATTCAACTCCAAAATCAATTAAAATTTTATCATCTTATCACCAAACCTAAATTATTTATTTTATTTATAGCAAGGCTAATAATAGATGTAACATAAAATGGACTATACTGCAGCAGCAGCAGCAGCATAGATATACAGGTGCCTTTGTTAAGGGCCGGGGGATGGATTGGTGGGGTATAGTTGGAAGGCCAAATCACTTTCCCCTCTCAGAAATATGGTAAGATTGGTTTTCCTTGCTTTCTATTGGCTGCAACTTGTCTTTCATTTCCATAATAAGGCATCACCCTTTCTTATTCTTTACTCTTTTATGGTCTGTTTGGTTAATGCTAATTGTAATAGTCCATTATTCACTGTTAACATTAGCCTGATAAGCTTCTAGAACACAGAAGAAGAGTGGAGGAAGAGGAAGAAGGGGAGGAGTGTGGTGGTGATGTTGGTGGCAGATTGGAAAATAAATGGTCCCACCGCCACCCCCACTAATAGCGGAAAATGACCTTACACTTTTGAGAGGAAAAAGGAGCGTGACCTCCTGCACCCTTCCATTATCACCCCCCTTAACTCTCCATTTCTCATTTCTCTCCAATTAATGCCCCCTTTTTTATTTTTTATTTTTTTAAATTCATAGATATTACCAAGTCAAAATTCAATTTTAATTACGCTAAGGGCTTGAGAGTTTTGACCTTCTTAATCAGGAGTCAGGATAAGCCTCTCGCCGTTACGCAGTCTACAATTGCGGACACTTTAGCTCTTCCTTTTCACGTTTTACTTATTTTACAATACAGGTTTTTTATTTTTAATTTTAATTTTCTTCTGAAAGAATTTAAAATAAAAAAGAGAAATTCTGGTTTCAATTTTTTTTTTTAAATAAAAATGTTGTGAGAAATGGGTAAGGAAGAAGGGCAGAGGGTGATTGAGGGTGCAGGCTTTTTTCGGCGGTGGGTAAGAAAGAACAATTGCTGCCTACTTGTTGTCCCTATATACGACTCCCACGTGGCAGGCTACTTTCAATTGGAGCTTAAAACCCCTGCCCATGTGGCACCACTGTCAAGTGGAAATTAGCCGTTTGATTATGACCCGTCACATCATCTTCCGTCTCCCTCTGCTTTTGCAGGCGGTCCCACGTCCCCCAACACCACCTGCACGTAGGGCTACCACACTACCCCTTCCCCTTCCTTTCTTTTTGTTTTTTTTACCATTAATTTTTTATCTCGAAAAATATTAGGTTAATTATTTTCTTTTAATCGATTTTAATTCACAATTATTAGTTTCCAGAAAAAAAATATTATTGTAAGGATATCATCACGTTCATCATCTCGGTTGCATTTAACGCGTATTGTAGAACTTGCCCTAGCATAATTGAACCTTGAGAATTTTTATTAAGCATGAATTACTGTTAACTGTCCCTCTTTTTTAATAATTAATCATTTAATATTTATTTCTTAATTTTTCTACTAAAATAATTTTTCATTTATAAAATTATTAAATAATTTATTTTAACTAAAAATAAATAGTATAAATAGTTAAAATTATATAATTAAATAATATATATATATATATTTATAATTAAAATTTTAGAAGTGAAAATATTCAAGAACAAAATAACTTAATTAATTTATTTTATTGAAATACTAAATAATTAAGTTTATCAAATATATGAATTTAATAGTAATTACCATCGAGTCTTATTTGCATTGGATAACATCAGATGAAAGAGAATAATTCTGATTCAAAATCCATAAAAAAATTTTTGTTTGACCGATCCATCATTTTGAGTCTCAACTCAAATATGTAGGACAGATCGGATCGGTTGCAAGTCTAACACTAGTGGAAAATGATTCAGTCTGGTGATATGACATGAAAGGGAGCAGCTGATCCAGTCATTTCGCAGCTCTGTTCGTATGCGTGTCGGAGGAATTAAATGACTGTCTGGCGTGGAGAGGAGGTCTGACACGCCCATATATATGAATTTTGATGATAAAAATATATGGTACTGTAGCAAAGAAACCGTAGATATTACTAGCAGATAAAAGAAAAAGTAATAAAAGGGAAAAAATATTTTTCTCTCCATCTAAATTTATACTCATACTGTAAACCCTATTTTCTAAATTTCAGAACATCACCTTTTATTAAATATTTTCTTAAAATATAGATATTTAATTATTAAAATTATATATTTTTTATTTTTTTAAAATTTATTATTAAATATATATAATTGGTAGCATTAAATTGAATATACCTTTCTTTTTTTTAATCATGAAAGTAATTGATTTTAAAATAAGCATATGAGGGTATTTGGAATTTTTTTTGAAATATTTTTTTAATAAATATTTTTACATTACTTTAGAGTTTAGCCAATTAGTCAATAAATTATTTTTTCATTAAAATTAAGTCATAACTATTCTTCTAAAAAAGTAAGTATTTTTTTTTAGAATTAAACTGTAGGTTAAGTGAGTAATAAATTTGGTTAAGTGAATAATGAATTGTAGGGACCCAAGAATTAAACTGTTTCTGCCTGCAGATTTCAGCTGTCTCTCACTCTGCAATTTATAGCTAAATTAAATAAAAATCCAATTAACTCTTTGAAGTGATAATACAATGCAGCACTACTATTTCCCACCTTTAAAAAAAATATAAAGATTCTTTTTAAGAAAAAAAAAAAAAGAAAAACGTGAGAAGACTTCACAGTTAAAAGAGCAGCAGCAGCAGCAGGCAGAGCCCTGCAAAATCTGAGGGACTGAATTTATACATATGAACAATTGGATTCATCTCATCTCATCTCATTCCCTAAATACTGTTCTTCAATTTTTTTAATTTTGCATGAAAACTGTAATGCTGGTGTAAGTGTGAATGGAATCCAATGGTGAAAATCTCATCTTGTAAGTATTATATGTACGTGTGGGTTGCTTGTCTGGCTAATTCTGATTCGTTGAGAGCCTATTTATCTTTTTTTCTTTTAATTTTTTTTTTCTGAAGTTGAAGAGGATTGGTGGAAGCTGGTTCTCTCATCAGAATTCAGAAGCAAATGTCATATGCCATCTTTATCCATTCTTACAAGGCTTGTTTTTATCTCTCTTTTGATATATATCCATTTGTTTTTCTTGTTATTTTATTAATGCTAAAATTTTCATTCTACAGTTCTATCCTCTTTCTGTTCATTGTTCAGATGCAACTAACCTCAACAAAGCCAACCGTTAAATATAAAAAATGATTTTTTTTTAAAATGAAATTATTTTTATTAAAATATTATTTTTTTAAACAAATGAATACTTAAAGTGTGTTTGATTTTCTCACCATCTTATCCAAATATTGATTTTTTGTAATTGGTGTTTAGCCGTATGGATGTGAACAAGAGCTAGCTTGGCTTCTGAAGCACACGTAGTCTACATATGGAAGATGCTATTGGTTAAGCAAAATAGAGGACGATGTGGTGGCTTTCTACAGAAATTGCAGGTAGCAACAAATCCCTTGGTTTTCTCTAGTTTTTTTCAAGTTTTAGAATTTGATATGCACAATTGACTCAGTGTTCTTTTTTTTTTTTGGATCATAACTAAAAATAAATAAATAAATATATTTTTTTAATTTTTTAAATAAAGCGTGGTGTAAAAAGTTTGAATATTTTCTTTCACCTCATAGTGAAACCAAAGACCTTATTTCTTAGGAAACTTCCTTCTGGGGATTGTTTAATAACAATTTTTTTTAAAATTTGCTCCCCACAGGGATAGCAAATTTTCCTTGTGAACAAACAATGTCAGCTGCAAAACTACATATATACATATAAAATATTAGGAGTTTAGTTCTTAAACAATAGCAGCTGCTGCTCTCTGTGTTTTCATTTTTCACAGCAGTAATAAATTCTTTTCTCTGGGCTTCATTTCCATTGTTGTTGCTGCCTGAAAACTCTGCTAAAGGCCACAGTAGCCATGCCTGTGGCCCAGCCACCACCCTAATATTAGAGTGAAAACTTGCAAGTTAAAAAATAAAATAAAATAAAATCTTTGGCGAAAAGGGTATGGAGAATTTCTGTATTTAACATTCTCTACGAATGCCTTCATACAGAACGTCCAAGTTATTATCTGTTTCATATGAACAGACTCAAATCACATTTCAACAATTTGTTTAAAACAAAAATTGGAATTTTCTCTCCTAAAAAAGTGAAATGAAAACGAGAAGGTTACAACAGTAATGGAGATTCTTCTGTCAGTCTCCATAGGGCTTTTGCTGACGTTTTTTTTTTATTTTTTATTTTTCGAGCCTGGTCCCGTGGTACTTTCAGACAAGGTACTAGAATACCCATAAACTATTTTATTCCTAAACTAACCTTTAGTTGTGAAGAATTGCCAGTAAATCAAGAAATTATACTCACTGAAAACAATCCAATTACCAAAAGAACCCCACTTCCCCCATCAATTCAAGAATCCATCTTTTTCATATTCCTAGCTGGTAGCTACCTAGGATACACTGGTTGTCACTTTTACATGATCACAAGGACCAGCCTACTTTGCCTATATTCAACTACATTTTCTTTCATGAATCCAGCACTGCTAAACACTTCTCTCCGCTCTCTATTATATTTCAATAATATTTTAATTATGAAATTATTTTCTATTGAAGTGATTATATAGGGCATCATGCATGGTAGAGTAGCAGAGGGTGTTTGTTTCCCGGTAAACATCCTATGCAATCTTTTCTAGCATTCAGAGAGAGATATGTTTGTCAAATATTAAGTGTTTGATATTTAAGGTTCAAGGGTGAAAATATGGACAGGAGAAGTTGTTTTTGTAAATGCAACAGAAGGATAGGGGCAGGGCAGTAATAGAAAAATCCGAACCGACTCATTTAAGGCGGGTAATAAAACGGTAACAAATGTAGTTTGCCAAAACAGGGAAAAATCCAAAAATATTCAAAAACCCTAGACTGTCCTCAACTAGTATTTATAACACCCATGATCCCGCCCTTGGGACCACTACACCGGATCAGCCTCTGCCTTCTCTCTGCATTGTGTACTTTTGTCCCTTAAGAATTTAGAAAAATAAACCATGATTCTCTCAGCCACCACCACCTTCTTTATATACTCCTAAATTAAGACGCACACACACAGAGAGAGATGAAGGGGAGATCGTCATCTAAGCAAGAAACCAAACAAGGAATGCAAATAGATAAACATAACAGGCTCAAAGAAGAACCTCATCTCTCTGGTGCTTACATACGTAGCCTAGTGAAACAATTAACCTCTTCACGAACCAAAGATCCCATGAATCCCAAAGACCGTGGATGTGTCGATGACGATGGCTTTTCCGGCCAAAATATGACCAAATTTGGTGAAGGTTTGAGTGAAAAGCAACAATCCCAGCAGCCACAGCAGCCTCTGCAGCACAAAAAACAAGTTAGGAGGAGACTCCATACAAGCAGGCCTTATCAAGAAAGGCTTCTTAATATGGCTGAGGCTAGAAGAGAGATTGTTGCTGCCCTAAAGTTCCACAGAGCTTCTATGAAAAAAGCCAACGAACAACAGCAGCAGCAAAATCAACAAGAAAATCACCAGCAATCATCTCTTCCAGGGCAGATTTTAACTGCACCATGTTTTGAACAAGAAGGAAAGATAAAATCCAGGAGGAATCCCAGAATATACCCATCAAACATGGGGAATTTCTCCAATTATCTCGACAGTTTTTCCTGTAGTTCTTTCTCTCATGCACCACCGCCACCTCCTCCGCATCCTTTTTCCTGGTCTACTCCTCCAAATCTTTCTTTATCTGTCACTGATGAAAATCTCAATTTCCCTCTTCCAAATCAAACCCTAGGCCTAAATCTCAACTTTCAAGATTTTAACGACTTAGACACCACTCTTTACCACAGCAGCAACAACCCATCATCTGTCTACTCATCTTCATCTCCATCATCATTCTCTTCACCTTCCCCTTCTCTTTCCATTGCCACTGAGGAAATTCCTTCAAAACCACAAGAGGGGATGCCTCTCGCAGTGTCTGAACTAAACGAAAGTTCTTACGGCGGAGGAAGCTTGCACCAGGTGATGGATGATGAGGAGATGGCGGAGATCAGATCAATAGGAGAACTGCATCAGATGGAATGGAACGATACCATGAATTTGGTTACATCAGCCTGGTGGTTCAAGTTCTTGAAGACAATGGATTCTGATCCAGAAGTGAAGACAGAGGATGATTGTTACCATCCATTTGATCAGATCATGGAGTTTCCTGCCTGGTTGAATGCAAATGATGGATGTTTGCAGCAACATTTTGATGATTACTGCTCCCAAGACTATTACCATGATCAGGCCTTGCCTTGGTAAGAATCCAAAAATTTTAAAATTCATAACAATAATATTAATTTCTTAAAACAAAACAAATTATGGGATTTGTTTTATTTTGATAAGCAAGGTTGGCCACTGCATAATTTCATCTTTGAACTTTGACATTTACCATTCTGAAAAAATTTATAGTCTTTATTAATTGCTTTGTGAGGGACCTTTGACTCAGGCTAGGGACTGTGGTGCCCAATGATCTCTGGGTTGTCCATGTTTGCCTTTACGGGCTTTTCTTTTCTTACTTATTCAACCAGCCCGTGCTATTTTTCTCTCATTATCTATTTATTTGGTGACAACCAACGAGTTGGTTGAGTACTAGAAAGAAATTAAAAAATATATTTTATTTCAAGAAAATACAAAATCAATTGATACATGATGAGTTCACTGATGATTGTGGTTTGGTTTGGGTTCTGTAATTTGTGATGCACAGTATGGACATTGGAGAAATTGAAGGCATGGATGGGGAATGGCTAGCTTGACAAGGATTGATTGTTTTTTGTTAATCAAATCTTTGGCTCTTTTTTTTTTGTCATCTTTTATCTCCATTAATCTTTTTTTTTTTCCAGTAGTGTTTAGAAGCTTTTTGATGAAATAATATTGGCCTGGAAGGATTTTAATGTTGGAAGGCAGGCCAATCAAGGAAAAATAATGTACCTTTAAGGAGTATGCTTATCTCCTTATTTCAGCTACTTAATTATATTAAAATTATTAATTAGTTTCATGTATTTATTTAAAAAAAAAAATCGTTCCAGTGTTTCAGAGAGCTGCACATGATCAGGAGAACTCATTTTCTTTACAAGCAATTCCAATTGTGTTGGAAAGTGGCAATTGCCTTTAATCTGACTCTTCATATCACTGCAATAATGCCCTTCGTTTATATATATAATAAAAATTAATGAATTTTAATTTGATTATATTATTATTTGTTTTCAAAATTATAAAATTTTAAATTTAAATTTTCAATAAAAAGTATGTTAAAAAATATTATTTTAAAGCATTCAAGGGAAGTATATCCATTAACAGTACCTCCATTTCTGTTGGATCGAGTTTTAATAATATGGATTTAGATAATTATAATTGAATTAAAAATAAATTAAAATTTAAAAATCAATAGGGTTTGCGAATTCAGATTAGGTTCGAATTTTATATACATACAGAGTATTTACTATTTAAATTTATTTATATAAATAATTAATTTAATATAAAAAATATATTTTATAATAATATTTATAAATTTTTTTATATATTTTTATTTAAAAAATAAAATTTAAATATTTTTTAAAAATATTAAATTTTTTAAATGAAAATTATTAATAAAATATTTTTTATATAAATTATTAATTAAAATATAATATATATTTATATATTTAATCATAAAAAAATAAAAGTAATATTTTCTAAATTTATTTTTAATAATATTATAATTACAAAACAGATTTAATCATAAAGAAATAGCAGCGATTTAATAAAAATGAAATTAAGATTTAATTAATAATTTTCTTTATTTCATATCTTATTAATGAAACACATATGTTTATTACAAAATAGATAATAGATCCAGCACTATAATTCATATTTATTTTGCATAATATTTATAAATTGATATAAAAATAAAGTCTATTAAGCTAGAAATAGCCTCCTCCACCCCACACAGACAAGAAAAAAAAGGTTCTCTATTGCTAAGCATCTTTCTTTTCATGGTAGTCTTGGCTATTGTAAGGACTGAAAGCTTCCAAAAGCCAATTCTTCTTCCTCAAAGGATTCCATCCCATCTCCTCACAAATCTCATCACTGTGGTTTATACTATAAGTAGAAATGCAATGTCTCTTGTAAAATCTAGTAGTCCTCTTCATAACTTGCATTTCTTCATTTGTTTGTTCAATCATCTTTGCAATACTTGGAAGCTTGAATCTGTCATCAGCCAATCTAGCAAGCCATATGCTTCTCAACTCTGCTGTGTGTAGATTGGACACACTCTCTATGTACCCCACAAAACCCATGTTGGGAATCAATGGATGAATGGTGCCCCTGCCAGATATTACATCATTTCTTTAATAACCCTTTTTTTTTATATTAGGAGAATTAAATAGTAATTTTTTCTAAATTACCTATAGAGGGGCATGATCCCAGAGGAGTCTGTGATGAGACTAGAAAAAGGGTGAGGCAACAAATCTTGGAGCTTCTTTTTGCCATCAAAGCCAGTAGCAAGAAGCACAACATCAGCCTCCAATTTGGTATGGTCTTCAAATTCAAGACCCCCACTCCAAAACCACCAGTTTGAAGCCCTTTTGAACAAAATATTTCCCTTGTCTGCCTCTGCAAAGAAATCCTCTGGCAAGATAGCCATTTGGCAAGATGCATAGTCCTCCACAAATGGGTGGTTAGGTTTCAGTCCATACTTCTCTAGAGGAAGTTTCCACACCAAATAAGACTCTATGAACGTCGAAATCGCCTTTCGCTGCACTCCCAAGAAATAAAAAAAACCCTGATCATTAGTAGATTTCTAAACATGACTTGCCAACCCATTTAGATTTTGATTAGCAGTAATGAGTGAGATCATAGATATGTAAGAAGAATACCAATGGAGATAAGAGAAGGCATATGAGGGACTTGAAGAAGGATTGATGTGGCCTTTCATGGAGAAATTGAGAAGACCTTGTTGAAAAAAACAAGAAAAATGGGAAGCCCCATATCCAATATGATGGAACAGTCCAATGTAAGGTCCTTATCACCATTGTACACGGTTGCCCTTCTGCTCCTTTCAACCATTTTCCAGCAGCAAACCAAACATATAATTATTGTCAGGATATTTCAAAATTCCAGATAGTAGAAAATATTACAGCCATCAAAGGAACCGGCCAATTTCTGATTAGGACATTATACAGTCTTCCTCTCTAGATACTGTACTGTTTTTCCCATATCCTCTAGAAATTTTGTTAGCCCTGCACCTTCCAATGAAATTTCTACTACTTCTTAGCTTTTCTTTTCTTTCCTTTTCTTTCTTTTTCCTTTTTTTAAAAAGTTTTAATCGTAGGAAAATGTTATATTTGATTAATTAGTATTATGAATCATTAATTATAATAATACATATAAAAATGATTAGATTTTATATATTTGAACTTCAAATTTACGTGTTAGTTAAGAATTGCACCTGTATACATACCTTGGTTTGCCTCGGCGCATTCCACAGCTAAATCAATAGCTGATTTCTTGTAGCCAACAATGGCAACTTTCTTTCCTCTGAGTAGCTCGCCAGCACCATCTTTATCGAGTTTAGCGTAATCCATAGTGTGCAACACCTTCCCATTAAAAACTTCTTCACCCTTGCTCGGCGGAAACACCGGCGTTCTTGCTACATCTCCATACTTTCCAATGCATACCACCAGCAGCTCAAAAGCATACCACTGCACACCACCCATCATCGTTAATCACATCAGATTATCACGCACAAGAAAAAAAAAACATCAATAATAGAATTGCACTTAGGCTAGCCATAATCTCTAATATGTAGAACAAAGTGCCATTGCTGCAGAAATAATTTTAAGAAAATAGTTGCAAATTGTTATTTTATATATTTAACTGTGATCATATATATATCAATAGTTTGGTTTAAAATCTGATATATTTGCTTCTTGATTATAAGATAATGATTTTATTTATTTTTTTAATGACGAATAAAAATGTAATTAAAATTATAATTTTATTAAATATAAATTAAATTTTTTTATTAAAAAAAAATATATATATATAAAATAAAAAAATAAATTTTAATAATTTTAAACTATAATCAAACCGTTATCCAAACCCTAAAATTTTATAGAGTGAGTAGTAAGAGTAATTAACCTGAAGATTTGTGGAGTGGTCTGTCTCTACGGCAACCTCCCAGACGGGATATCCCCTTAACAGAGTCCCATACTCTCCTGGTTTCACGTCAAGGTTGGTGGTTTGCCGGTCACCCACGTACCGAATCTCCACCACCTTAGAGTTAAACTTGACAAATTTCAACACATCAAAATGCGTAGCATAGTTATGCAAGTATTCCAATATTTCTTGGTAAGAAGGAAAAGTTGAATTATCCCTTTCAGGCCAAGGAAAATCCGAGAACTCAAAATCACAACGAGGGGTTTGGAGCCTAGTAGAAGTGAAAGAACAGTGCTTCCAGACTCCCCCAATTGAGCCAGTAGCCTCAAAAACCAATGGGCTGTAATGGGAGAGCTGTTTAGCAGCTGCTATGCCACTGATACCAGCTCCGATGATCCCAACCTTGTAGGATTGAAGAAGGTGGTTTTGCTCTCTAGCCATATTTGTTTTGATCATGCACAGCTAGCTAGCTAACTCAGTTTTGAGTATTTGTGTGGAAAAAGCAGAGGGTTTGTGAGCCTTTTTATAGATGTCAAGGGAGACTAGCTGTTTCCACATGATATTAATTAATAATTTAAGGGAAATTTGTTAGGTTATTGATCTGTAAGTCCACACTTTGTTTTCATTGTTTGTAAATTTCAGTTCCATCTTCCTTCACTTTCTTATTTTCTATAATTAAAATGCTTAATATTTTTTTTAATTTACTAAAATAACTCTTAAAATTTTTAATTTTTATTTTAAAGGCTCCACTTCAAATATAGATTATACCCCTCCAAGTTGGGATTATTATTGATAATTTTGCTAGGAATAAAAAATTTAAAAAAAAAAATAAAAATTGGGGAACATAAACTCATTAATTAAGAGATTAGTTAGCATAAGACTAGTTTGAATTCTAGCGTTCCCATGGTACTATTTAATTTAATGATTTTCTATAACATGTTTTCATGTTTCTCCATAAGAGGTCAACCATGAAAGGTCAACCCATTATATAATTATTTCAGATAATATAATGCCCACTAATTCTTTTTTTTAATTCACAACTTAATTTAATTATTCTTAATTATACAATGAATAATGTTTACATAAATATATATTTATTCATCTGTACATTTTAACTTAATTAATGCGATATAATAACTTTTTAAAATAAATTATAAACTGTTAAATTATGTAAAAAAAATTAATAAATTGAATGAAATTTTAGAAAAGTTATCGATGAATTTTTATTATATCTATAATTATAAAATTTATTATTCACTAGTCGATATCAATCAAATTTTTTTAATAGATTTGATAGCTAACTTCATCTTTTTACAAATTAATTTTTCATTAAAAAATTCTATAACTTTTTCATAAATATATTTTTCAAATTAATTTTTAATTATAATTTTTTAAAAAATTAAATAATTAAAACTTTAAGTTGTATTGTACTGAGAAAGATTAAATATTTCTCATGAAAAAACAACTACAGCTCCATGACAAATATTATCTTCTCAAAAATAATTTATAATTGAAAGCATGTTTGAAATTCGAAACACATGCATGAATCTATAAGTGATTAAGTTGTTTTCTAGCTCCTTTATATTTGTCACATACCAATCAATTCGCTTTTTTGACTAAGAATATAAATTAGTAGAATATTTATGGAAATTAAATTATTTAAATTTAAATTTAATTTATATTATTAATAAAATTTAAATTCGTTCAATCTCATATATTTTAATTAATAATTTATATAAAAAAATATTTTCTATTTTTTTATTTAAAAAACTTAATATTTTTAAAAAATATTTAAAATTTAATTTTTAATAAAAATATATTAAAATATTATAAATATTATTCTAAAGTCGTGCAAATATATAGGAAAGCTAATATGGTCACGGATTATCTTGCGAATAGTGCGCATGGTGGAGTTTTTGGTATGAGTCTTATTGATTTACCTTCATCTAGTATTAAGCTCCTCTTGGATGCTAACTGTATGAATATTTTTCTTGATCGTATTATAAATTAAAGGGTTCTATCCCTCCTTTTTAAATATATATATATATTTATATTAAATTAATTACTAAAAATACTCAGACCCTTTATCATCCCTAATGTTGATTGATCTTCAAGTTTATCTCACAGCCACAAATTCTGGTCCCTTAATCCTTTTGAAAATTTTGTTTGCAAAGGATTCATATTTTTTTTAAAGAAAAAATTCAAATTAATTTGTATAAAATTATTTATAATTTTAATTTTTTAACAAAATTGTAAATTAAAAAATAATTATTTTTAATTAGAAAAATTAAAAAAAAGCCAATTAAATGATTTTTTTTTTTTTATTCTAAAGAGAAGATATTGCCTTTTGTAGAGTTGACTAACTGATACTTGCTTTTTGAATTACAATTTGTTTTCTTTAATTGTCTCCACCATTAAAGAAAGAAAACAGTGTTCTCTAGTTGTTTGATTCACGCAGCCCTGATTGCCTGATTTTGTGGAATTCTCTAAGAGAGTGTGGACGATGGCGGTTAAAATTTTATGTTTATTTAACGGAATATATTTTTTATATTTTTTAACATTAAAATATTAAAAATTAATTAATAAAAATAATTTTTTTAATTAAAGTAAAAAACATTTTAAATAAAATAAATTTTATTAAAACAAAATAATTTTCTAAATTTTAGAAATTTTATCAGACATTTATATATAAATTTATTAATATATTTCTTTTTTAAATTTAAATTAAAATATTTTTTATAAAAATATTTTTAAAATATAAACAATTTTTAAAAATAAATGAAATTTGAATTTAAATTATTTCATTAAATTAATTTATTATAGTTTATTATTACTATTTTTTTGTTTTATAATTTTTATTTTTTTATTATTTTAATTGTAATAAATATATAAATCGATTATTATAAGTGTATTTAATTTCATTTAATTTTTTAAAAAAATTAAAATATTTTTTAATATTCAATAAAATTTAATATATTTAAAATAAATATAATTAAGAAATTAATAAAAAATATTTTTTTAATATATAAAAAAATAGATAAAATTATGAGATTGAGGGACTGTGTATTATATTTTTTTTTTATCATTACTTGCAGACATTTAACACGTGTCTTTAATTATAAGTGGATTGAATTCCAAGTTATTGAGTGGCTCATCCACTAGAATTTAACGTTTTTTTTTTACAATTAAATTTAATTAAAAATCGAATTCGACATTTTACA
This sequence comes from Manihot esculenta, assembly GCF_001659605.2. Classification (NCBI taxonomy): domain Eukaryota; kingdom Viridiplantae; phylum Streptophyta; class Magnoliopsida; order Malpighiales; family Euphorbiaceae; genus Manihot; species Manihot esculenta. The sequence goes on along the minus strand of NC_035176.2, from coordinate 29,424,861 downwards.
AAGGAATTTCAGTATGAATAAACTTAAGTTTATTTTTTTTTGAAGAAAAAAAAAATAAACTTAAGTTTATTCATACTGAAATTCCTTTGTAAAATGTCGAATTCGATTTTTAATTAAAACTTAAGTTTATTAATTGTATTTTATTTTTTTAATTTTACTAATATATAAATTTATTAAAAATTATATAATATAGTAGGAGTATATCATGTATGCATGATGAATTGATATTTTATTATTTAAATTAGAAGACGTGAATAAAAATAAAACAGTTGATAAATAATTATTCTCTTTATTTTATAATTTTTATTTAATTTTTAATTATTTTAAAATTATTATCCATTTTTTTCTATAATAATATATAAATTAATTATTATAATCAATTTATAATAATTAAAAAAATAAATACCTTTTCTAAATACAGAATTACAGAAAATAGAAATTTCAAAAGAGGAACACATGTAATCTCATTTTCCGAAAATAAAGAGAAGCTACGTGGATATATATGCTTGCATGAAGATTTGGAAAATTGAGAAAAGCTTTTGAAAAGTTTAGGCCACCCACTAGACTTTGTATTATTTCACTGGAAATGGAGCCGACATCGTTTTGGAATTATTAAAGAAAATATTTTTTAACTCTATTCTTCAACTTTCTTTGGCTGGAACTGCAGATTCAATGGACTCAACAATTTCATAGTCAAGGGTGGGTTCGAGTCTCTTCCTTCTCTTAATGTAAATATTATCATTCGAAAAGCTCTTGAGAAGTCAATATATTAGCTGCAGAATTACAGTATGCAAAGCATTTGAGTGATAGAAACACACATATTGACTTTGTAAATTTAATCATTCATCTAGAATAAATAATTTTATAATAAAAATTTTAAATAAATTTTAATAAAATTTCTAATTATTCATTTTTTTAAAAAAATAATATGTTTTCAACTTTAAAAATTTCATTTCTCAATTCCAAATAAAATTATTATATAAAAAATAATATATAATTTTATTAAATTTTTATTTTAAAAATTGTGATTTAATTTGTGTCAAATTAATATCTTACCATTTACTATTTTGATATAATTTGAATTTCAAATTCTATACCAAAAAATTAATAAAATTATAGGTTATTTTTTATTTTTCACTTTAAAAAAATTAATTAATAATTATGAGATATTATTTTGATATAAATTACATTAATATTTTTTATTAATTACACAATTTTATGAAATATTTTTTATATAAATTAAATTATAAATTCTAAAATAAAAATAAATGAAACTATTAGAAAAGTTAAAATAAATTTTTGTGAGGAAAATAAATTTATAAAAAGTAAATTTATTGAATATAGGGAGAGAAACTGGTGAGGAAACCTCAGGGAAAAAATAGCCAACAAACACTCTACTAATTTCTTCGCTAATTAGTATAATAGCCTGCTACTGGGAAATTCCTGTCAATTTATATCTTTAGAAAAGGAAAAACAGCGCTGATTTATATAGTTTTTTTTTTTTCTTCTTTTAGTATTTGGATTTGGAATGATTAATTTTACTTTTCTAATCTCTAGTCAAGGCAGAAAAAAGGAAAAAAAAAAAAAAAAAAAAAGGAGGGTGTTGGCGTTTTAACCCAAATACACAATTTTCTTGGCCAATTAGTCTAGCAGCCTACTACTGGGAAGTTCCTTTGTAGGAAGAAAAAATTATCTGTCAATTTTCCTTTCTTAGTATTTGGATTTGGAATGAGTAATTAACGTATAGTTTAAAATTCCACAATTTTGTTTTCCACTTAATTTTAACTTTCCCCTTAGAATTCCCAAAGCAATTTCCCCCTTTTTTTCCTCCATACTCCAGAGACCAAGAAAAGAAATGTATTGCAGGTAATAATCAAAATCGTCATTTTCTTTCTTATTTTTCTACACAAGTTCAAGGAAATTTTATGGGAACTCGGAATCTCTATGATTTGCTTTCAAAATGAATATGTTAATAATGGGTATTTTTAGCTGATATTAATAGTTCTAATCATGAATCAACTAGGAAATCAAACTTTACATAAAAATTTCTCCAACTTATTTATTCGTATAAGTCATTTAATGTTCGAAATTCAATTGTTGGACTAATTATTCAATTAATTTTATTAAGAAGGCTCCAAATATGATTTAGGCAATCCATCAAACACATAACGCAATTGAGAATCTCTTCGGAGAGTAGGAGTTTTATTAATTGCGCATATTCTCTTTAGCATCGGGATCCATTGGACCAACTTTACGGTGTGTATCGGATCTCTCTCATGCTTAGATCTCTTGCCTTGAGATCTGTCATTAACCCTTTCTCATTTTTTTATCATATATTTATTTTCCTTTTTTTTATATATATCTCAAATTATAAACTATTCATATTTATAAATGTATTAAAAAGTTAAAATTCATAAATATAATTTAGTAACGTTAGTTATTTAATTTTTATTATAACCATATGAGTGAAAAGTAAATTAAATAAAAGTAAACAAAATTTATTAATTTAAGTATATCAATTATAATTAAAAAAAATATTTAAAAATAAAAGTATACATAAAAAATAAAATAAATGAATATTTATTTTAATACTTTTAAATTATGTGCCTAACTGTATTTATCATTGAATCGAACCTCAAGTTCAATTTTAAAAATATTAAAAAATATTATTTTTAAAATGTGAAATAAAATAATACAATTTTTTTTTAACTAAATGTTTTGATTTCAAACATTGAATATGAAATAATTTTAGAATGATACTTTTAATTTTTTAATAAATCAATTTTAGGATGAAGTATTTTTTTATTCATTTGTTTTGTTTGATGCGAATTCAAATTAATCGAATTAATACTAAAAAATATTGAATAATACTGAAACTTGAGATTCAATTTTTTTTTTTTTCACATTCAGATAAATGGGAACCTTCCAATCAGAATTCAGAAACACCCTTCCCTAATCAGCCATGCTTATTTGCAGTAAACATATATATTTCTTTATAATTATTAAAACAAAATCTGAATAATATATATTTATCTGGAATTAATTACCTCCAAATGTATTAATTTTTAATTCAACATTTTTGGAATGTTAAGGAGAATAAAGATATAACAAAAGAAAATGAAAATCCATGGATTAATTCCTAGAAGTAACAGGGTACCTATCAATGCAATCAAGCCATGGATTCATGGAAGGCTTCTTCACACGTTTCATGGACTTCCAAACGAGGCTGTTGCACTTGAATCCAGAACCAAATGCAATTTGCCAAACTCTATCTCCTCTCTTCACCCTCTCCTTAGCTTCCAAATAAGCCAGCTCGTACCATATGCTGCTGCTCGAAGTGTTCCCAAATCTGTGCAGTGCCATCCTCGAAGCCTCTATGTTCTTATCGCTCAGCCCAAGGTTTCTCTGTATCTCATCAAGCACGATCTTGCTGGCTGCATGGACACAGAAGTGCTCGAATGCTAGCTTGTAGTCAGGGATGTAGGGCTTCGATGGCTGTGTTGCTGAAGATCCATCGTTCTTAGGAAATAAGTGTCTCCAAACTAAGGTTCCAAAGAAGAGAAGCTGCTCTGAGAATGGCAGCACCAGAGGTCCTAGTGTGGTGATGTTTGTTTTCAGTGCTTCTCCTCCTATTTCCATCAGTTGTTTGCTCACCTTTATTCCCTTGAATTTTTGGTCATCTTCTTCCTGGTAAACGCTCCTAATCATTGAACAGCATCCACCAAAAGAAAATTAGAATAGCTTGATTGTTATTTGTCATGGGTATCAACTACAACGTCAAATTAAATCAGAAATTTACTTAAAAAATGTAAACAATCACTTCTATAAAATCATATATTTATAATAACTTTATACTTTTAGCATTAAGGCTGAAACTACAGTTGCCTAAACATTAAAATATTGCAGTGAATTAGCACAAAACGAGCAAACCTGAAACTACGATCATCAGCTCCTTTATGAGTCCGGACAATGTGTTCAAGGCGGTACTTGGCACGCGGGTAGTCTAGCCGCCGGTTAGACAATAGAACAGCGGAGCAGCCCATCCTATAAAAGCAATTGGGTATAATCATGGACCGTTCCTGGCCGGAGTACCAATTATAACCCACCATCTCAGTGCTAACCACGACAGCATAATTGTTAGGATTAGCCTGCAACATGTCACGAGCAAGGTCTATAGCTATAATACCAGCACTGCACCCCATGCCCCCAAGGTTATAGCTAAGGATGTTGCCTCTCATCTTGTAGTGATTTATTACCATGGCTGACAGAGATGGGGTTGGGTTAAAAATGCTGCAGTTCACTACTAGGACACCAACGTCCTTCGGACGGACCCTTGTCTTCTCAAAGAGCTCATCAAGTGCCCCAAAGATTACTGTTGAGGCTTCCAAACGACCTTCCTTCATGGTTGCACAGTTCTCTTGTCGCATTACTGCCTTGGGGATGTAGGTTTCGTCTCCAAGGCCTGATGATTGTAAAATTTTCTTCTGGAATTCCAAGGTTGCCTCGTCGTACTTCCCTGTCTTTCTTGCCAGCTCCATGAACTCATCTTTGCTCATCTATAATATCCAAAATTTTTACAATTTAATTATTTATGTATAAATTTCAATATAAATATTGTTTTTGCATAAGTTTGAACTTATATTTGATAAGTTATTATCATATTTTCAGAATTTATGATGAGGTTTTTTTTATCCGGTGATGTGAAAACCATTAATTTGGACCAACAAATTAACAGTTGCAATAAGTGAGATTATAAATGTCGTACCAAGAAACAAAAAGAAAAGCTCTAATGGAGACAAGCAAGAAAAAAATCGTTAGTCACATCAATGTCCTGATTTTATCTTTTATATGAAAATCTTTTAGAAAGATAATTTCAAAATCTATTACTTTAATAATAACAACTATTTTCTTAATATCATATATCATGTTAAGAAAATAAAACCCAGAACTTAAGTTCACCTTATTTAAAAATTCTTAATGAAAGGGAAAGAAAATTTACCTTGAGATCGTCATGAGGGCAATAACAAGCAAAATCCAGAAGATAAATGGACCTTGGGCGAGACATGAAGTAAGCAGAAACAGTGAAGACCAAAACAGCGACGAAAGAAAGCACAGAAACGAGATCATAGCGAGCATCTTCCCAAAGCTTCTTCCAGAGCTCTTCCCTACTGAGACTTCCGACCTCAGCACTAAAAACCAGAACCAAAACGGGTATGGTGGCCAAGTAAATGGCATGGTTGATAAGGTAATGGTAGCCCAACTTAACATACTTGAGATTCACAGATTGGAGGAAGTCCGGCAACCTTCTCCTTACCCTGACGGAGAATGTGAGAGAGCCGGCGTTGGGGCCTGAGGACTCTATCCCACGGTTGACAATCTCTGTGGATAAAAGATCTCTCTCACTAGCCATGTTGAAGAAGATGTGATAAGGGTAGGGTTTAACATGCTTCTGTAATCTATATATACAAATGAATGGTTGTTGATGGTTGCAGGCAATGGAAGGTGGTGGGTAGAGATGAAATTAATGCATGCACCAACTTGAGCTGGTGTATAGTTGAGGAGTTGCAGACAGTGCCTTAAATTCTTCATTCAATGCAAGTAAAGGAAATCCAAACTGAATTCATTGGAGCGACTATCAATATAAAGTTACTAGTTAGAGGAAGGACAAAAAAACATTATTTAAAATTTTTGCACACGAATTAACAAAAATGATAAATATATTAAATTTTAATAAAAATATTATATTATCCGTCAATTAAAATGTCTGTACAAATGTGATAACATTTAATTAATGTTTTAAAAATATTTTATTTATCAAAAGGTAAATCAGAAAAAAAATTATTTAATAAAATATTAAAATCATAAAACATTACTTTTTCATTTTTAATATATAATATAATTTATTTATTTATTCTTCTATTTTTAAAATTTAATATTTTAATCTTAAATCTTAATTCCGTCAACATCAGTGGCCCTTCTGCCAAAGATGTTGATAGTGCATAGTGAAATGATCATTCTATTCATCTTTCTCTTTGCTCTCGATGTGTTCTTTTTTTTTTTTTTTTTTTTTTTTTGAAAGAAGAAGAACATAAAATAAAAATTATTCATAAATTAAAATAATATATAACTGAAATTTTAATCTCCACAAATAAAATAAAAATTTTAACAAATTTAAGATTTAAACTTCATAATCTAATAAATTTAACAAAAATCAAAATAAATAAAATTTCAATCATCAAAAATAAAAAATCAAAATATCAATCGTACCTCCTGTCGCCTGTTCTTCGCGGTCTCTCACTTATCACCGTTGATCGTCACTTGCGGCACGGGTTGCTTCCATCGTCAATCGATCTATTATCTATTGCTCTCATCGCCTGCGTCGCTCCCCTTTCTCAATGCTCCAGTTGCCTATCTTTTTTACCAAACGCATCGCTCTTATTGTTCGCTGATGCCATTGCTTGTTGTCGCCTGTCGATCCTACACCTATCGCTCTTGTCATCTGCCGCTCAGCTGCACATTACTCGTTGATCACCATTATTCGCCGCTCGAAGCAAATAGAGGAGATGAAAGGAAACCTTCTTCAACGAGCTGCAGGACCTTAAGAGTAGCCATGATTAAATGTGCACTAGTCAAATCTAAATCCTTGCGATATCAATTTGGAGAGTTTAAGGAGCAAAAAGTGAGACGAAAAGAGGATGCGGAAACCCTGTATGAGGTAAAAGAAGAAGAAAATAAAGGAAAAGATTGAAACAGAGGGAATATGGCGCGCCTGATGTAGTGAGGATGCTTTACTATAATTTTCCCTAATTATATGTATGAAGGATGAACTTGATTTAGGGATTTGAAGAGTAATAAAGATGATTTGAGAATTAAAAGAGAAGGTAATTTTTATGATAAGATAATTTTTGAAATTATATTTTGATTTTTTTATCAAATTTAAATAATGAATTTAATAAAATTATTAGATGGAAAGACTATTAATTTTTACAGAATTAAAAAGACTGAATATTAAAATTTTAAATTATTTATAGTAATTAAAATTAATCCAAATATTTTTTATCTCGAGTTTAATTTAAAAGTTAAAAAATTATTCTATTTATTTTTGAATTAAATTAATAAATGAATAGAATTAGATAAAAAAAAAAGTAAAATTCAATTTTCTTAATGTCTAACATAAATTAAGAAATTTAGGTAAAAACCTTTTAATTTTTAAATTAAATTGAATTTATTTTGTTTTCAAAGTTTTAGGTTGATGTTGGGGCCGTTATATTTATTGATCAGTTATCCTATTGGAATTAGGGCCTAAGACAATTTATTACAAAAACCTAAGAAAATTTATTACAAACAAAAGTTAATAAAACTTTGAAAGAATTATTTAAAAAATTAAAATCATTCATAATTTTTTTTAATTTTTTTTTACTATTAGAATTATATAAATTCATATGAACTAAAAGAAAATGTTAATAAGTCAACGGTACTATTATAAGAATGAATTTTGATGACTACTGGGTTTTTTCATCCCGATTTAAGACTAGACCCATGACAACAGCCCATCACCTGGAGACCCTCATGTCTCTCATGCCTTGAGACCAGGCCGTCCCAACCTTCATAGGATCCCCTCTGAGCCCCACTTTAATCTTATTTTCCGGCTCAGCTCGGAACCAGAAAGGAGATCAACCATCTGTCTTGTGGGTCCATCCATACGCGCGTCCGGGGAGAATCAGAGGCGTTACATATGGGGCATGGATATGATATTCTCGTACGTCCGAATCAACATGGTAGGGACATGTGGCCAATGATAGACAGTTTGTTATACGTCACTAGCAGACAAAAGAAAACAGATAAAAATAGGATTGCCCTCCTCAAAGCCTAAGTTTTGGTTAAATTTATAGAACCTTTGTAAAATTCTTTTTTCTGAATCTTACATCATCAAATTTAACGGCTATCATGTAAATTAAATAATTAAATATTTGTAAATAGATTATTTATAAGCATTAAATTAATGGTAAGTAAATCTTTTAAATGATATTACATATATTTTAAATTATTTACATTTTTTTAATAAAAAAAAACTATATCTGTTTTAAAAAATATTCATAAAAATTCTAAATTTCTTTTATAATTATATTTTTATTTTTTGTTCGATAAAAATACTGTATACTAATGATATTTTTACAACTATACTATCCGTTTATATTCTTATTAAAAATTAATGCAAAAAATCACTTTAGTATAAGAAAACTCTAGATTAATAAATAAAAACTCTAAATGGAGTTATTCCAAAGTTTAATCCCGAGATATAAAAATTATATTTTTATTTTTATATTTATTTTTAAATTTAAATATTACTCCAAATAAAAAAAATTTATTAATTTGAGGATTTTTTGTGGTAAGATGAGTTTTTTCATTAAAAAATTAATAAAAATATAAACGGATGATATGATTATAAAAATATTAGAATATTTTTATTAAAAAAATTATAAATATAATTATAAAAAACTATAAATTTTGAAATTTTTATATATCCCTATATATTTTGATGATTTTTAATCCATTAAAAGAAATGCATTAATTTACCGTCAACACAAATTCATAAATCTTGAATTCGTAATGTATAGCAATAGCAAGTCGACATCCCATCAAAAACCAATGCCAAAATATTTCTTTTATTGTTTAATATTCAATTTTCTGCCACTACATTTTATTTTATTTGTCTGAGCACAGAGATAATATTAATTTTATTTTTTTATTTATTAGAGTATCTCTAATTTATTGGACGAATTGAAATTATTCAGTATTAAAGGAAGTCAGTTCTGTCTTATCCATACCCAAAATTGTGATTAATTCTGCCTTGCTCACGAGTGTGACCTAAATTCGATAGACAAATAGTAGACTCTCAATTAGTTAAATTACTTAGCTATAATTGGTTAAGTTAGTCGGGTATATTAGTTTTCTGTAAATTACAAATTAATAAATCTAAGTTAGTCAGGTATATTAGTTTCCTGTAAATTACAAATTAATAAATTCATTAATTTCGTTACTGCTAACTATAAAATAACTCTTCTATAGTTGTATATAATAGGTTTGTAATAGTGATGAGGGAGAATAATTATATACGAATAAGAATTATATTCGTATTCATTCATTTCTACAAGAAAATTCAGTGCCGCTAATTCTGGAGTAACAATTATAGAACTATGATTTTCTAAATGGTGGAGACAGAACAGTGAGGAAGAATCTTCTAATGGTGGTGGAGGAAACTCTAGTAATTTCTACAAGTTTACATTTGTTCAACAAATCTCACATGCACCAACTGTCGCATCTACTTCTGAGAATGTAAATCTATTTAATCTTTCTAAAGATCAAATACAAAGATTAATGGCTCTTCTAGGTGATCAAGGAACTAGTAATGCCTCTCCGTAAGTCAATACGATAAGTATATATATAATTTCAATTTCCTTTCTTCTTATTCAAAATCAGTTCTTGAACCCTTGTCTAAATAGATCTTAGACACTGGTGCAACTGATTATATCATTTGCAACCCTTCTTTATTTGATAAACTTTCATCTATCTCAAATTCTTTTATGTCTCTGTCTAATAGACAAAAGGTTTAAGTTAAAACCACTGGTTCCGTGCAACTTAATTTCAAGATTTTGTTACAGAATATTCTTTTTATTTGAAGTCTCAAGTTCAATTTGTCATTGAATAACATGTATCTATTGTCTTTATACTTAATGAGTGTTTCATCCAGACCTCTCAATATGGATGATGATCGAGAAGGTTAAGGAAATAAATGGTTTGCTTTAGATTGAGCAACACAATCACATGAATTCTAATATTTGCTCTGCTGTTGTACTTTTAAACTCTTTTGACCGGTGACATTATCGTTTAGAACATCTTGCAGATAAAAAATTTCGGTTTTTAAAACCTGAACTACAACTTAGCAAAAATAATTCATGTCTTACTTGTCCTAGAGCTAAACAAAAGAGGTTAGTTTTTCCTTGTAGCAATAGTGTTAGCTCCGAACCTTTTGAATTAGTTCACGAGGATGTATAGAAACCTCACTCACGAAAGAACATTAATAACAATTATTATTTTTTTGACAATAATATATTATTGTTCTATGGACTTATCTCATGAAATATTTCGGAAGCTTTCCATCAATCTATTATCAGTGCCATCCTACGGTATGACAATATGTTTATCTTAAGATTTGCTCTTTTATCTCCTAAGCTCTACATAATCTCCCAATAGAAATATAACCAATTATGAACAAGCAGCTTCATAAATTAATGAAATAATTTCACTGTAAATGCAAATTGGGCTTGAGGGTATAAATTTCTATTTATTGGATGGAAATTAATCTTAGCTTGTCGTAAAGAAAAAGACAATGTTTCACCAGTTGGATGCCATAAGAGTTAATAGTGGTCCCAGTCTAGCTCTTGGACAGCAGATTCCTACACAACCATAAAAGAAGAGCTCAACAATTATGGTCCAGCAGTGTTTGGTGTTCAGTAATTGTCGACATGTGAGAGAAATTAATAAAAAGTCCATCTCAAAACAATTTTCAAGAATTCATATGCAATGCATCAAACAGGTCGCAATCACTTCAATGTTCAACCACATTATCTTTATTATTTATAATCAAGGACATGCCATTAACATATGAAATATGTCTTGCTATCCAATTGAAAATTACTTATGTATCAAAATATATTATTATTAATAAAAAAATTAAAATTTATTATAATAATATTAAAACGATAATTTTATAACCCATGTAATTGGTTAAGTAGTGAAATCAATACATTGATATGAATTTTAAGAATCATGTGCAAACAATATGGTTTAGGTTACCATCTACATCATGCCTATTGGAGTTAAAGCAACCCAACTGTGATTTTCCAGCATGTAAATTAAGCAATTAGAAAATAAATGCTCAATGTGATGGCAGGTAGCTAATTAGGGGTGAGCATTCGGTCGGTTCGGTTTAAAATCGAACCGAACCGAATAAATTGAAAATCGAAATTTTAGTATTTATGAAAAAAGAACCGAACCGATTTTGGTCAGAAATCGAACCGAACCGGTCTGATTCGGTTCGATTCGGTTCGGTTTGATCGGTTTCGATTTTTAATAATTTTTTTATTTTTTATACTTTATTTTTAATATTTTAAAATTTAATTAAAATATTTTAATCTTAATATGATTTAATTTCTCTATATTATTAAAAAAACATATTATTATCACTAATCGGTTCGGTTCGGTTTTTTCGGTTTTTTTCTGATCAAAATCGAATCGAACCGAAATAACCGAAATTTTTGAAATTAAAAACCGAATCGAATCGAACTGAAATGTATAAAAAACCGAACTAAATTTTTAAATCGATTCAGTTTAATCGATTTTTTCGATTTGAACCGAATACTGCTCACCCTAGGTAGCTACATGTGATCAAGAGAGCTTCATGTCACAGAAAGATAACAAATAAAAATTAATAGACAACTGAACTAAAATCATTATCTAGTAAATATCTGTATTTATAAAAATTATAATAATTAAATATAAATTAATATTTTTTAATTAAAAAATACCCTTAATTGGACGAGGATAATTTTGCTATATTATGATAATTTGGAATATAATCAGCGACATTTACAGTTAATACAAAATTAATATTTTATTAATTAAAAATTATAATTTTTTTTACAAAAAATTGAGCTTATAAAACACAAAAATTAATTTTAAAAAACTAGCTCGTGCATTATTCTTTCCACGAAAGTTGATAAGAAACAAACTTGAGACTGGGCCTTGTCCATCATAAACGCTCTTAGTTGGGCCCTAATGTTTTCTCTCTTTTTTTAAAAAGTTTAAATGAACAGTTTATTGTTGCATCATTCCTTTTACTCTGCATTCAGTTAATCGAATTGATCCAATTTTAACTAATCAAAATTTTATAAATTCTTAAAATATTATTTAAATTAAAATAAAATAAAACTAAATTTAATTAAAAATTTTGAAATATTCAGCCGGTTATAATAATAACAAAATTAACTGAAATAAAATAAAAGTTATTTTAAAATTATTAATTAAATATATAAATGAAAATATATAATAATAACTTTTTAATTTTAAAAGTAATAAATATAACTTATTTTAGTAAAATAATATTTATAAAATTATAAATTTATATTATTTAATAAAAATTCATTTATTTCAATTATTATTAAATAAAAATAATCTGAATTATACTTAAAATTGAATTTTTCAAAAATAATAAACCACCTGAATTAAACTAAATTGAATATATACGAAATTAATTGAATTTCATTAATTCTCGAATGAAGAGCATTCCTAATTATTCATAATTGTTAAATTATTCATATTTTCCAAACAATTTTGATAGGTTTCTCACACGGCAATTGGAGGTGTGCAAACAGTGGATTTTATTAAAAATGATTAAAACAAATCAAATTAAATCGAAATAAATCCATTCTGTTTAATTCCAATAATCAGTTCTCATATTTCCATTTTCGTTTCTATGTTGAAACTACAGATTCAACTAATTTCAAACAATCAAGACAAATCAATAAAACTTTTTATTCATAAAATGATGAAAAAAATTTCATCCATAACCAAAACCATTCACATCCAAATATAATTACAGAACAAGTTAAAGATGGAAGAAAGAATCTGTCGTGATGAAAATGTTATGGCCGTGACGGCGTTGTAAGCAGCGGTTTTGACAGGCATCGGCTGTGACACACTGTGAGCATCGGCAATAACTGGCGCTGTGAAGGAGAAATAGAGTGGTTGTGACGGGCGCTACAGACGAGCGATACAACTACTGACTGGCAGAGAGACGCGAGCTGCGGACTGGAGCTACAATGTTGCGGCTGTGGCTGGCGTTGTCGTGGCTTAGAGTTGTGAAGTGATGATGCAGTTCCAAGAAGAAAACAGAGGAAGGGTGGCTGGCAGCAGAGGAAGGGGTAAAAGAATTGGTAGGTTTTTGTGAAAGAAAAGAAAAAATATATACTAAAGAAATGAACGGCTAAGATTAATTACTAATGAACGGTTAAGATTAAAAAGTAAGAGAAAAGAAAAAATGAACCCATGACCTTCAAAGGCTAAAATACCACATTTACCACTATGGTAGACCTAGAAAACGTAAGTTGGAATGTTAATATTTTATTATATTGGTTTAATTTATTTTTAAATTTTTTAATTAAATTGAGTCGATTAAAATTTTTTAATTTTATATTAAATTAAATTAAATTATAGTATAAATTAAATTAAATTATTAAATTAATTTTTCAATTCAAATCAAATATTATTATACCGAAACTAAAATTTTTGTTGTGATATAAGTACATGTTCAAATATATCCTCCCTGAAAATAAAAACGACGGTTTTGTCATTTGTTGGATTTCTGGATGGTCCAGGGAAAAACGAGATAGGAAAAGGACCTGATTAAACAGCACAGGTAGGAAAGTTGGCATTCAAAGGAACCGAGTGAAGCAGGTGTGGTTCATTAGTTGCACGAATTGCATGAGCTGGAGGACGGAGGATCCTTTTACGTGTCGTTTTGAATGATGTAGTTTTGACTGCCTGCTTTAGTCTACAATTTTCTTGGAGAAGGTTTGACCTCGGTAGCTAGTTTTTTGTGCTCACTACGGTCAACTCACTATCCAATCAATCTCAGGATTTTGATGCTTGTATCAACTATATAGTACTGATCCTTTAAAAAGTTGATGTTATTTTAATATCAAGTTAATTTTATATAATTTTTTTCTTCTTATTTTTGTTTTTAATTTATATGATAAGATGTCTCAATATAATATATATTAACAAATAATATAATATAGTATAATTATTGATTATGATAAATTTTAAGATTTTACTAAAATTACTGATTAATGTGCAATTGTTATACATATAAAATTGTATAAAATCATTATTCACAAAAAATGAAGTTGAATTTTTAGACATGTTTAAACCATGAGAAGGATAATGGTGTTTGAGATGGTTACGAGCATAAAATTGAAATAACGCGTCTACTTAGCTTTATGAGTAATGGTTTGAACTTTCTGCACAATCCCTAATTTAGTCAAATTCAATGCAAGTCCTTTTCATGAACTAAGGTCAATCCTCCACAAAACGACAAAGAAAAAAAATTTTAACTATTAATTACTTTTCTTTTTATAAGGTTTTTTTTTCATATAGTTAATTGAGTCAATCGTTTGTCAAATGCTTTTTATTTGTCTAAACTCAATTATTATGGATCAAATTAATTATAAAATATAAAAAATAAATTTATTATGAAAAAAATAATACTCATATATTTATATTTTGAAATTGATTATCTATAATAAATCAAACTGATGATAATTGGATTTTGGACACCTCGATTCTGATTGAAATCGTGCTGAAAAAGTCAAATTTTAATTTTATTAAGACCCAATATATAGGTTTGCTTCACATATAAGTCCAAACTTCACTTTAACGAGTCAGACTGGACTCGAGTCTACACATGAGAAGTCTAGCCATGTTTATCCCTCTGACTTTGTGAGACAACAAACCCCGTGATATTCGAAATTGTGTCAATATGGCGCCATATAAAATTAAATGGCCGCCTGATGATGAAAAATGACACAGTATGTTCGTACGTACGACCAGCGTGACTGTGACAGGAGGTATAAACATAGGACGATGGTTATACGTCACTAGAGGATAAATGGGAAAAGGAATAAAGGAAGCAGAGGAGAGACAAACCAGACCAAACTTATCAAACTACACCTTGAGTCTACCTTTTACTAGATCTCAAGACATCAATTGGCGCCGTTTATGAAAACGAATGAGATCTTTTCATTACCGGAGTTTTCATCCTCATTTCACCTACTGAGATCCATATGACCAACCACGACAACCATGCTGAAAACACCCCAAATGACCTGAGTTCAACTTTGGAAAGACCACAATTCTCATTCTCTAGCTCATTCGCCCCATTAAACCAGCCACCTATATTGTTTAACTCGTCATTGAGCCTAGCTAGAACCATGCCTCAAACTACCTTGTCTGACCAAGAGTTGTAAAGTATGGCTCTCCAGTTACAGAACACTGCCCGATAGCTAGGCCAGATGTTGCAACAGAGAGGGCTCAACACTCCGTTGAGAGTACTACCTATAGCCGAGGGGCTCAATGTCAATGAGCCCCAACCCACGTTAAACTATCAAGCCCCTCAGCAGAACAATAGGAGAACAGATGACAGAGATGGAGAGGCTAGTCGAACAAACGAGCCGATAGCTAGAGCAAGAAGTAAGGTAGTGAGAGAGCTCATTGAGAATGATGGAGCTGAGGGCTACTCCTCTTAGACAGAGGAAATATTGAAGAGTAAAGAGCTAGAAAGAAACTACCACTTAGAGAAAAGGTCCAGAAGGGAAGACATAGATGTAGATCAAAAGCTAGAAAGGTTGAAAGAGTAACTACTGACAGAGTTAGGAGCACGAGACAAAAGCAGTCTCCTGTTGCCAATCTTATCACCATTTATAAGAAGGATTCAACAAGAAACTATTCCAAAAAAGTTCATAATGCCAACCATGGTAGTCTATGATGGGATGGGAATCCTTGGGAGCATGTCTTGAACTATAAGACATTCATGGAACTGTAGACCCTCTCGGATGCCTTGATATGTAAGGTTTTTTCCACCACCTTAACAGGACCAGCCAGGGCATGGTTTAGCAGCTTGGAGGCAGGAAGCATGAAGAGCTTCATAGACCTGGCTAGTGTATTCATTAGCATATTCATCACCAGAGTTCTTGTAGAAAGAAAAATGAGCTACTTAGATACCGTTTGGTAGAGGAGGAATGAATCATTGAGGGAGTATGTTCGCCAATAGTAGAAGCCATGTAAAAGGACATAACCTCCTCAGAGTTTTTTGGGTCGCTATGTAGAAAGCTCCTCACTTCCCTGTCAGAGCTAATGAAGAGGGCCGAGAAATATATAAGGCAAGATGACGCCTTGATTACTAGCCAATTTGCCAAAGACGATAGAGACAGAGGAAGGGGTTGTCCTTGTAGGCTCCGTACTGCGAGCCCATTTAGCAGCCCTGCTCTCAATAGCAGGCTCTGAGGTCCAGGCCCGCTTGCAAGCTGCCTCTCCAATCAATATAGCCCCTACTGCTTGAAGAGGTGAGATGTCTAAAGGGGCAACTCCAGCGCCCTCCTTCGAATTGCTCTCGGCGGACTCGCTAAGTGCGATGGGCTCCTTAGAAGTCTGTTTAGGCTGGAGCCGATGCTTTGGCAGGAACGGATGTCCTCAAGGTTCTAGACCGAGAACCCCCTGCTACAGGGACCAACGCCAAAGTAGGGGCAGGGGCAGTAGAATGGTTAATAGTTGCTGGGTCCATTGCCTGAAAGATCTCTCGGGTTAGATAGACCACCATCTTATTGGCCTTAAAGACTGCTAGAGTCACCTTCATGCTTTCTCAAGATAGGGTGAATTTCTTTGGAAGCTTGATAGTGTCCATGAATGCGATAGAAGCTGAAAAGAAAATACCAACCCGGTTAAAACTCAAAGCAACAGGAGGAAAATGTAGCAAGAAAGAGAAACAAAAAAAAAGTAATACCAGCTTCCCGACAGTCCCGAAGGTTAGAAATGAATATGCACTTCTCGACGTCATATTTCTTCCTTACAGAGGTCAGTCAAAGAAGGCAGACTTAGTCCAATAGGGTCAACCTGGGAAAGTCGTTGCATCTCTAAGGGACTTTCTCCCAAGAAAGATCAACATCCCAGTTGATCCCCGAGCTCTTTTTCAGCTCAACTACCACAAAGGCCTCAACTAGTCTTTTATCGAGTCCTTATACCCGGCGAAGATGGACAACTTTGCCCGGAAACCAAAATAGAAAAACCCATGGTTGGACCTAAAGAGGCAAACGAAGGTATAGAACAACGTAATAGAGAGGGGAAAAACTCCAATACAGATAGACGAACTCAAAGTAGCACATGAATAGGATGAAATTAGGAGACAGCATACAGAGAGCCACTCCGAAGTGATGGAAGACTTCGATTAAGAAAGGGGTAAAAGAAAAGGTCAATCCGAAAATCGCGTTGCTTGACAAAAAAAATCAAGTTGTGCCTCCTGCTAAGCGTCTATTAAGCCCACAGGAGGCCGATTGGGAAGGATAATATTTTCATTGGGAAGGGGAGCCCTAATCCTATAAATAGTGGTATCAACGTATTTGCTGAAGAAGTAATTATAAAGGAAAGAAGGGGTGATGGAAGACACCAAACCCACAACATCAGAGACTCTGACGGAAGTTATGAGAAGAGTAAGATATACCTCAAATTGAGAAAGTAGGAATTACAGATAAGGAGAGTAAGGTAGCAGAAGCAATGCAAAAGGTAGAATCATGAGTAAAATCAAAAGTACAAATTTGAAATGAGTAAAGACGAAGAGAAGACGTTTTAATGAAAGCACTCCTAGAGCCACACAGTAATAATTGGAGTTTTGAAATTTACCCCCTCATTAATCATAAAATAACTAATGGGGCACTTGATAATTATTGGGACTTGGATATCTAGACCACGTCTAAGCCCATAAGGGAAGGCTAAGCCGTAACCTCACTAAATACATAGACTATCTACCAATGTGCGGCTCGGGTCTTGTTGAGGTAGGCCAGTTAGAGCAAGGCTCAAGCCTGCTTGTGAGAGGGTCAGCCCAATCGACTTGATAGGTCAGTGGAGCAACAGACCTTTAGACATTTGTGATCGTATCTACATGGCGCCATAGGAAATTAAATGGCCGCCTGACGATAGGAAAAGACGCAGTACGTCCATACGTACGGCCCAACATGACAATGACAGAATGTACTATAGTAGGATAATGGTTATATGTCACTAAAGTATATGTAAAAAAAAGAATAAAACAGGAAAGAATAAGCCAACCAAATTAAATTTTACTAAAATACACTTTAAACCTATCTCTATTGAATTCCAAGACCTCACATATTTTTGAATACTGCTCTTGTCCACTTATGTATTTATTGGAGAAGTTCAATTTAGCATTTTTTTTTTCAAATTAATTCAGAATTTTCTATAAAGGTAAAATTGAACATTTACCCATTTAAATTCCTGTCACTTAACCTAAAATCCCCTAGAAGTTTCTATAAATCGTAATTTTATTTATTTAAAAATAAAAATGATTGTAAATATATTTTTATTAACATTAGTTAATTGATTAATGATATAAAATAAATATTATATTTTTCGATTACTTCAGCCATAAACATAATTAATAATTTTCATTTTTATTAGGTATATTTTTTTTTCTCAATTTTAAATTTAGCTCAATTAGTATGTTGGAGTTTATAAAAATTTAATTAACTAAAAAATTGGTTCAAAATTCAATTTTATTAATTAAACACACGTCTTTAATGCTGGTGGGGAAGTAAGATAGTGATTATAAAGGAAATAAGCTAAAATATTGATATTTTCATCCTTCTCATACAGGTGGATTTATTTTCTTTTTGTTTTGTCTTAATAACTAATTACATTAATTTACATAATTCTCTTTCCTGGAATCTACCACTAAAAATAGTATAATCGAAAAAAAAAACGAAGGAAAATAATAATATAAATGTTTGGAAAATGTATAAATAATTATTCTATGAAATATATTGATAAGGTAAATAAATTGGAAAGTTGATTAATATGTTTTGATTTTTTTCAAAGGTATAAGTAATTTTTAATGAAATAAGAGATTGAGAGCTGCTAGAGTGAGAAAGTGATAGATCGTGAGTCTTGTGAAAGTTGATTTATTTTTTTTAATGGAGTAGAGGCTTTTGCCTTTATTTTTTATTTAGAGATATATAATTTTTAATTTTTTTATTTTGTTATTTCCGTTATTTGTGGTTTGTATTGGAGATAGATTTATTTGATAGATTTATTTTATGGATTTTATCTATATCCATAAGAGGATTACCATTATAGATGATATTGATAATTCAAGATCGTATTGTTATGTCCAGTAATTTTTATTTATAAAATTTATAGTAGTTGTGAGTTCTGTCGCATTATTTTGTAAAGTGATGTAGTTTTCAGCTTAGTTTGAATTTGAGATTCTAGAGTGAGAAAGCGATAGATCGTGAGTTTTGTGAAAGTTGATTTATTTTTTTCAATAAAATAGAGGCTTCTGCCTTTATTTTCTATTTGGAGATGTATAATTTTTAATTTTTTTTATTTTCATTTGATATTGTTTTCATTATTTGTGGTTTGTATTGGAGATAGATTTGTTTTATGAATTTTGTCTATATCCATAAGAGGATTACCATTATAGATGATATTGGTAATTCGAGATCGTATTATTATATCCAGCGATTTTTATTTATAAAATTTATAGCAGTTGTGAGTTCTGTCGCATCATTTTGTAAAATGATGTAGTTTTCAGTTTGGTTTGAATTTAAGATTTAATGTGAGTTTGGTTTGAATTTGAGATTTAATGTGGAATTAGCGATACGTGTTTGGTTTGATTGAAGTTAGATTTAATTATTTTTTAATTTTTTTTTTATGTTTTTAAAATTTTTTATATATCTGTCTTTAAATTAGAATGTATATTTTTTTATTGCATATCTATATATTGAATTACAAATTGTTATTTGAGTGTATTGACAATGATAAATATACGTTTGATGAATTGTTGGTACATTTAAAGATGACGAAAGAGATAATCGGTGGTTATTTCATTGCATAGTTTGGGTTTGGACTGTGGATTTGTAGTTTGAGAATGTGGAGTTTATGTTTTCAGACGTAGATTGGAATTTTTTTTTTTAATAATGTATTTTGATTTTGATCCATGAAATCTTTTAATACAATGAAAATGGAATATTAATTATTATATGCAAGTAACATCGATAAACAAGGCAAGCGCTCAGTCTCCGCGCTTCACGCGTGTGACGGGCCAGTTTTCAGACAACCGGAAAAGTATACAAAGCAGTGTCTCCCGCCAAAAACAGTTGTCCGTTAGTTGCCATTTAAATCTTAAATAATAATAATAATAATAATAATATATTTTTGAATGACACGTCACATAAAGAACATTAAAATTCGTATTCACTGACGTCAAACAAATTAATTCCTGGTCCCATTTTGTTAATGCTACGTGTAAAAAGCGAAAAAGAAAAACGAAAATCTCTGCCCTACGTGGAATAGTTTTTGCATTTACGTGGATTATAAGGACCAGGAAAAGTATATTATTATTAATTAGATTAATGCTAATAAGATTTAGTAGTAAAATATTAAAATAATGACACATTATTTTCAATTTGTTTAATTAATTAATTTAAAAAAATCAACGTTTAAATATTTTAATAATTTAGTCTCAGGTAAAATATTCACAAAATTTTTTATTTAAATTTTATGAAAAAATTAGTTAATTTAGATGGATGAACATGTAAGTTGACCTTATTATGATAATATAGATACGATGACTGTTGGACTATGACACTCTATTGTTAAGTCTAGAAAAAAAAGATCATAAAATTTATTAAAATTTACTAAATAAACTAACTCATTATTACATCGTTGAATTACAGCTAACTCATTATTATACTGTTCAATCTGTAATTAAAATAGGTTAAGCTAATTATGGATCGGACTCATCAGAAAAAAGTTTAATTCACTTTATGTGATGAGCAGGGGAGAGCATATTTTGGTCTAAATCGAAAAATCGAATCGAACCGGTTGATTTCAATTTTTCGATTCGATTTTTCGAAATAATTGGTTTGGTTCTGTTATTATATTTAAAATTATTCAGTTTTCGGTTCGATTCGATTTAAACATGTTAAATAACTGATAAAATCGAAAAATCGATTTAGTGGCTACGCCCAAGTCTAAGCCCGAACCCAAGCCCTCCTTTTGGCCTCTCGTACCCAACCCAACACCCTAACCCCTCCATCCCTTTCGGCCCCAAACCCAACCCAACAGATTTCGGTTTGAACTGAATCGAATCGAACCGAATTGATTTTTATCAGTTTGATTCGATTCGATTCGATTATATCTTCATAATCGATTTTTTCGATTTTTAAAATTTTAACATTTTGATTTTTGATTTTATATATTCGGTTCGATTCGAAACCGAACCGACCGATTGCATAGCTCTAGTGATAGGGTATACAAGAGCAATTAAATAAAATAAAATTAAATTAAATTAAAATTATAATAATTAATTTATATATTATTATAATATAAAAAATAAATAATAATTTTAAAATAAAAAATTATAAGATAAAAAAAATTATTTATTTTCCTTAAATCAAGAAGGAATTTTTTTTGACGTAATAAAATTAAATTGAGAAGTAAAACTTAAGAAGTTTCCAATCAAATGTAAATAAAGTTATCAAATGTAGTCTAAATAATTAGAATTAATTTTCTAACCATTATTAATTAATTAATGAGACTGCTTAGATAAACTAAAAAAACTTATAAAATCAATATGTACAATGAAGAAACAATATTAAACATTCATGAAAGAGGTTTTGATTTGGGAAAAAAAAGATAGAAACAACGCAATTAATTAAAAATTGTATATATAGATTTTTATTATTTATTTATTTTCAACAAAAACATTTTATTAATACTTAAAAATTACAAGTTATTAATAGTATTTTAGCCTCATTTTAAGTTTATTTTTTAAAATTAAAAAATAAAATAAAAGAATAAAGTATTAAGAATAACTACAAACAGTAGGGCGCTCGACTGTCAATTTTCAATTTTTTTTTTCCTTGAAAAGGACCAAAGCGTTTTTCAATTGAAACGAATCAGAAGCGCTGGGCCGCGAGTGCGCCAAACCTGCTACAATATTTAAAAAAAAATACAAATTCATTATTGAATAATATATTAATATATGTAATTTTATTTATTTTTATTTAATATTTAATTTTATTAATTTTCATTTTAGGGCGTCAAGGAATGACGTAAACATTGTAACTGTTTGATCAAGGACAAGGAGAGAGTACTTGGAGAGAGAAATCGCGTGTGCAGGGGACGGGCAAACAAGGAGAGAGTATTTGGAGTCCTCCAAAAAATATTAATTAATTAATTAAAAATCCGTTGTCACGCACGTGGGTAACCCTCCCGCGTTTTCACCTCGTGACGGTCTAGATGTTGCCACGTGTCCGCTGAATCTACTCCAACTCTTACCCTTGAGTCTGACTTTCAAAAGCACACGTTTAGAGTTCGAAAAGATTCAAAATGATGCTCCACTATATATATCTCTTGCCAGAGCCGCCATTTTCAATATGATCCGACACCGTCTGTTCCATCTTCCTCCTCGACATGTACTATGATGTTTTTCAAAAATACAAAAACAATGGCGAAACAAGCAACACCAGAGCAACCCTCGTCATCGAGTGATCCCAAGTACAAGGGTGTACGGAAGAGAAAATGGGGGAAGTGGGTGTCTGAAATCAGGCTACCAAACAGCCGTGAGAGAATTTGGTTAGGATCATTTGATACAGCAGAAAAGGCAGCGCGTGCTTTCGACGCTGCCTTGTATTGCTTACGAGGGCGAGAAGCAAAGTTCAACTTCCCTGATAATCCACCAGATATACCCGGTGGGCGATCACTTAATCCACAAGAAATCCAGGTGGTTGCATCGAGATATGCGAATGAAAACTCAAGTTCCCCGTCGACGACAACAACAATGATGGAATCATCATCATCATCACGGCAAGTGATGGAATCTTCGTCATCAGACGGAGCAGCACAGGTGGACTGGTCGTCAATTCTGAATGAGTTGGATTATAATGAAAATGCTCCAGAGTACGGACTTTATCCTGGAATGGACAATGAGTATTATCCACCACTGCCACTACCATCTGTTCTTGATCATGATCGTAATGTGAATGATGATGATGATCAAAATGGGGATGATGTTTATCCCCTCTGGAACTTTTCAAGCTTTTAGAATCCGAAGGACTTCATCAGGTGTTCGACAAAATTTCGCTGCCGAAAAACTGATTTTTTTATCCTTCTAATTTATTACAAAAAATATAGAGTACTGTATATTTTTTTAGGGGAAAATAATAATAATGGGAGGCATTTATCCAATATATCTGTAAAATTTTTTTTCGTCAATTTTACTTTTCAAAATTCAAGATAAATATTATTATTATTATTTTTTGCTAAAATAAAAATAATTTATTGGGGAGTTGGAATAGAAGAGTGAGGTGCAGCAAGGGAGAAACTACCAGGTGATGTAGGGAGGCAGATGAACATTGAACGTGGACTAATCCCCCACGTGAAACACAATTTTAGAGTATAATAATTATATATAACCATTTAATAGTATCAAAATATGTTTGTTCAAAAAAAAATAGTATCAAAATATGAAAAATAAAAAATAAAAAATAAAAAACTTTTTTTAATATTTTTTTTATATTTTTTTCATATGCTTAGCAATAAATAAATAAGTTATTTTACTAACTAAAAAATTGTAATAGGTATCCTCTTTTATCATATAATTTCTCCACGTGAAAATAACCTCCTTACCTTTCTTACTATTTCTACCTTTTTCTGTTCTTCTTTCACATCAATTGATGGCCGGGCCCCACTTTCTCATTCCGTTTGCCCCCATTCTGCTCTATTGCATCCGGTAGGCCATCTCCAACCCTATCCACAATGATTTTGTATTATTTTAGTGCTTTACATTCAAATGGTATAATATTATCTCCAATCATTTGTATTAATTTTAATATAAAAAAATATTTTATTTATATATATATATATTTTTTAATATTATATTATTTATTTTACTTTAATTTTATTTATATATTTCACTCAAAAAATTCATATAATTTTATATATTCACTTTAAATACTTATATATTTTATATTTTCATCTAATATTTAAATATTTAATTATTTTATAAATAAAAAAACATATTAATTATAAAAATGTATTAATTAAATAATAATTATAAAAAAACATTATTTAAACATTAATTATAAACATACATTACTTAAACATTAATATATTATAAATAAATTAATTTATTATAAATATTATTTATAATTGTGAATATATTAATTTAAATTAAATTTCAATAATTATAAAAATATAAAATAAATTAAAAATATAATAAATTATAAAAGTAAAAAAAATTAAACTTAATTGAAAATATATATAAATTTTGAATTATATTATAATTTAAAAAAAAAGAGAAAAAATATAAATTTTAAATTATATTATAAATTAAAAAAAAAAGAAAATAGCGCTGCTACAGTGTGACGCCATATTTGGCGTGATACTGTAGCGTGCGCCAAAATCCTATTGAATTTTGGCGTAGTGTTGGAGGGCCATCTCCAATGCCAAAATGAAAATTGGCACAGCGTTGAAAATGGCCTAATAAGCGTATTTAGAATTCAAAATCTATATTACTTTTTTTTGAAAATATCTAATTTTATTTTATTAATGATATAATATCGCGAGTTGATAGTTTAATATAAAATTAAATAATATATTTTGAAATAAAAATCAATAAAACTAAGTGTTATATTTTTATATTTTTATTTTTAATGATATTCAGATAGTTATATTTAAAATAATAAATTAAAATGTCTGAACTTTTATTTTATTGAATATTTTTATCATTTAAATTAAAAAAGTGATAAATAAAGCACATTAGGTGTTAGATTTAGAAAAATATTGAAATCATGTATAATTTTATAAAAAATTATTTAATTTTTTATTTCAAAATGCATTATTTTTTATGCAAAAATTATTTAATTTTTAGCTAAATACATACAATTAATGCTTGCATAGTGAAGATTCATGGAATCACTTTAATTAGATTTAAGATTGTTTACTTAATTTTTTTAAATTTAAAATAATAAAAAGGAAAAAAAAAAAAGAAAAAGAAAAAAGAAGGTAAGCCTAGAAAATGACTACGGAGTTGTCTACACGGGGAGTGTTGGGAAAAAAAAAAAAGGATAAAATTCAAAATGAAAGCGAGTGGTCGGTCACAAGGAGGAAGGGAGGGGAAGTCAAAGCCGGAGGCCAAATGACGTCAGAAGGAAAGAAGTTTCTGCTGGCAACAAATACAATTTAAAAAAAAAAAAAAAAACGTGAACAGCAGGATTCGAACCTGCGCGGGCAGAGCCCACATGATTTCTAGTCATGCCCGATAACCACTCCGGCATGTCCACCGCGCTTTATCATCGGGATGAGACTGAAATTTGAAGGATTTACTTTTTTAAAAAAATAAAAGTTTAAGGGCAAACATGATAAAAATAATTTCTTTTTAAAAAATGTCAAGGGAAAAATAAGTATTCGACCAAAATAATGCTAGAATGAATATAAGAAAAAAAATACTAATAAATAATTTAATGCTAAATTTTCTGTAAAATAATAGTGTATATATATAATTTATTGAACGTCACTTATTTATCAGTCGAAATTTATTGTTAGCCCTTGATATTCTGTGAAAGCAATAATAGTTTTTCCTCAGAATCTGAAACACAGAAAACCAATATAAGCAAATATTACTTTACAGAATAGCAGGCTGATAATTTGGTGGGCATTTTCTCTTGATATATGTAGACATAGCAGAGGTAAAGGGATAAAATGCTAAATATATTAGTTACTCTGTTTGGTAGTTTTAATAATTAAATATAAAATATTTTTATTATAAATAAATTAATTAATTAAATTTTTAAAAATTTAAAAGACTATTTAATAAATTTTTTAAAATTATAAAATTAAATAATAAAATTAACGAAAAAATTAATTAATAGATTTTTTAAATATTTAAACATATATTTTAAAATTAAAATACTAATTAATGAATTTTTTTATATTATAAATACTAATAGTAATTTTTTCAAAATAAATCAAATAACAAAGCCAAGATTTGCATCTCTAAGGATATAATAACATATGTTTCCAAATTTTGAAAGTGAAGCACACACATGCGTACGGGTTAGCATTCGGTCGGTTTGGTTCAAAACCGAATTGAATTGAATAAATTAAAAATTAAAATTTTAGTGTTTATGAAAATCAAATCGAATCGATTTTAATTAGAAATCGAATCGAACTGAATCAATTTGATTCGGTTCGATTCGGTTTGATTTAATTAATTTTGATTTTTAATAATTCTTTTATTTTTTACGCTTTATTTTTAATATTTTAAAATTTAATTAAAATATTTTAATCTTAATATGATTTAATTTCTCTATATTATTGAAAAAATATATTATTATTACTAATCAATTCGGTTCGATTTTTTCTGATTAAAATCAAATCGAACCGAAATAATTGAAATTTTTGAAATTAAAAATCGAACCGAAATGAAATGTATAAAAAATCAAATCAAATTTTCAAATCAATTCGATTCAATCAATTTTTTTAATTTGAACCGAATACTGCACTAGACATGAGTCACGAAATTATTTTAATAGAAACATATCAAGCTGGCAAAACAATTATCAAATTAAGAAACAAACAGATAAAACTATAGCAATTATAATACAAATAAGGCTTTTTGGGTTTTGGTGCTTTTAAAAAAATAACTTTAAAATTTTAATTTAAATTTATTGATTAAAAAGGAGTTTGACGTCTGCTTCTTATAAACTATTTTTCTTTTTAAATCAACAATGTCTGTATTGATTTAACATACTGCAGCAAACTTTAAAAATTCAAAGCATGATGCGGTAGGCTTTGATTTAAAAAAAAAGTTTTATTTTTTTAATTATTAAAAATATTATTATTTTTATATTATACTATATTTTTTAATATATTAATATTATAATTAAATAGTATCAATTATAAAATTATTAACAAAATTATTATATTTTTTAAATATAATATTATAAAATTAATATTATATTGTGATTAGACGTGTATAATCATATAAAAGTATTTTAATAAAAATTAAATTTTTATAATTTTAAATATTTATATTAATTAATAAATTATTTTTTTAATATTTATAAATAATCTAATAATATTGTACAAATTTAAATCGTAGAATGGCATATTTTGTAAAAATGATTCAGTAACATTATACAAGTTTATCCAATAATAATAATTATTTTAATAGTATTTTAGTAATTATTATCCTTAAGCATGTCTCAAATATTATCTAATTTTAGTACTATAAAATTATTAAGTTAAAATATAAAATATAATAAAATATTATTCATTCAAAAATTATGTTATCATTTAAAAAATATTTAAAAGTGAATAAAAAAACTGTATAATAAATATTTAAAATTGTAAAATAATATTACTTTACGATTAGACTTTTATGATATGAAATTGTTAATTGTTATATATAAAATTAAAATTATTTTTTTAAATTTTAAATTGATAAATTAAAATTTATTATTATAATATAATTAAAAATTTTTATAATAAATATAATAAAATATATTTTATTATAATATATTATAAATTAAATATATTTTCAATTAAAATTAAATGTAATATAAAATATATTTAAAATTATACTATAAAATATAAATTTATTATAAAAAAGTAAACGAAAATATATTCTTTACTTAAAATACTTTTGAATTGTTGTTATACTATAATTAAATAGCACCTGAATAATTCTTTTACAAGTTCATATATTTTTATTATATATTATTTATAATATATATTTTTTTATAATTTATTAAAAATAAATAATTAAATTAATTAATTAATATAAATATTGTGTTGCTCTCGTACAATCATACACCTCCAATTACAATAATTACAATCATAACTAATCATTTGTAATTTCGTACATATTTAATTATAAAATAATATTATTTTATAACTCTAAATATTTAAAATTTTTTTATTATCACACTTTATAGTATTTATATATTAAAAATAATAAAATGTATTAAATATAATAATTATATATCATTTGTAAAATCTTAATTTAATTGATTTTTTAAATAATTTTATGGTTTAAAATGACAGAATTTAAATAGTTTTAATTATTTAAAATGAAAGAATTTATTTATTTTTATTTTAAATGAAATTAAAATTATGTATAATTTTATAAAAAAATATTAAATGGATTTAAATTCAGAGTAGGTTAATTTTTAGGAGTAGATGTTTTATCTTTTTATTTAGTTCATCGAATTTAGGATTAACAAAAATAACTGCTCTGTTTTTGTCTATATTTTTTTTTTATCCCTAATTAACTATTGTAATTTCAAAATAGACTTGCTTAATTATCTATAATTTTAAAAAATAAAATCAACTGCACTCCGAGACTTAACTTGGTGAAAAGTGCATCATGTAACCTTGAAAGGTCTAAGGTTCGACTCCCCCAACCTCCAATTTAAAAAAAAAAAAAATAAAATCAATTAATATATTTAAAATAAATAAAGTATTATATCACAAGTGTCACTAAATTACAGCTTTATTTATTTTATAGAAAATAATTTATGTGTAAACATTTTATATGAAAAATATTTTAAAAAAAAACTTAATTTTTATAATTTAATAACAATATTAAAAAATAGAAAAATACAAATAATTCATATATATAAAGCTTGGTAATGTTAGAAAATTTTTTTAAGAGAAAGTAGAATAACACCCTCTTTAAAAAAATAACTTTAATTGGAAATTACACAATTTTTCTTTAATATAAAATATTTCTATCGATTGATTTTTCAAAAATCCGTAAATATAAAAACAATGTAAGAAACGTTTTTTCTGAATTTTTTGTTTTTTTTCCAAAAAATGGGTACCTAGCTAAGTAATAAGGTGATGAGTCGGGTTTCATTCCGGATCGTGGATTCCATCCAACTGCGCAGGAGGAGCACACGTTGATTCCAATTGAAGTTGACGACAGGATACCTACCAGGCTATCCTGCTGCCTAAAATTGAGCAAACAGCCAAATTTACCACAAAGCTAGCCCCGAAGCCGCACACCAGTCCCCCCAATCCCATCACCGCCCTCTAGATTCTTTTTCTTACTCTTGCACTCAAGTTCTCAGATCCTGCAAACCGAGATCCCAGAGACTGAAACCTCAAAGCTCAACAACATTGCCTCAAGTGTCTCCATCTCTTATCACCGGATTGATCGATTAGTAAGTTAGATTCATCGTAGCGGAAATTTCATCTACATTGCTTAGTTCTTCACTGAAAATTTATCAGTTTGTTGGAGTTCAAGTTGCTGAAACAGGAATATGTCGGGAGAAGAGAGGTGGTGCGTAGTCACTGGAGGTAGGGGTTTCGCAGCAAGGCATTTGGTGGAAATGCTGATCCGATACGACATGTTTTTAGTTCGAATTGCTGATTTGGATCCCGCCATTCAACTAAGTGCGGAAGAAGAGAGTGGAGCCCTTGGTGAAGCCTTGAAATCTGGTCGCGCTAAATATGTGTCTGCGGATCTCCGCGATAAGGCTCAAGTTCTCAAAGGTCGGACATCTATTTTGAGTCTATCCTCCGCCAATTGATTTTGTAGTGGAAGAAATTAGCTGCGGAACTTTTTGCTAACTTCACATCGTTATGATATTTTTGTCCTTGTTCAGCTATTGAGGGAGCTGAGGTTGTGTTCCACACGGCGGCCCCTAATTCTTCAGTTAATAACTTCCAGCTCCACTATTCCGTCAACGTTCGAGGTAAATTGGTCCGGGTCTTGATTTTCGAAGTGGATACCATATATTTCCTTATTTGAATCTGGATTGATTGAGTTTCTTGTTGATTGTAATTTGCAGGGACAAAGAATGTCATTGATGCTTGTGTTGAGCTAAAAGTGAAGAGGCTTATCTACACTAGCTCGGCTAGTGTGGTTTTTGATGGGACTCATGGGATTTTTAACGGAGATGAATCCTTGCCTTATCCAGATAAGGTATTGATTTGGTATTTGCTGCTAAATTTCAAACATTTTAACTTAAACATAGGACCAATATAATTTTGAAATGGATATGAGTCTTTGTCTTCTACTGTTTCAGCCACTTGATTCATATACAGCAACTAAATCTGAAGGTGAGGCCGCAATAATTAAGGCAAATGGTGCTAATGGGCTTCGAACGTGTAGCTTACGTCCTAGCAGCATATTTGGCCCTGGAGATAGGTTGTTTGTTCCATCTTTGGTTGCTGCAGCAAGGGCTGGGAAATCCAAGGTAATTATGGTTTTGCCACATTTTAATGCAATTTATTGTCTTGGTATTGTGTCATCTAGATATAAGAACCTAGAATGCTTGTCTCAACATGATAACCACATAATTTTAATTACGTCACTTTTTCTAAACTTCTCCTCTCAAATTGTTTTGTCTGTGTGATATGCTAACGAAAGGAAGAACTAACAGTTGGCATGCTTTAACCAAATCGTTTCTCTTATAATTTACACTGGAAAGGCATGTATTAAATGAGCAAGTGAAATTGGAATCATTTGGAGTAGAGTTAGGATTTGTGAATTCTGCATCAAGACTAGGATAATTTTGATCTACACTTTAATCAAAGCAGAAAAAATAGATCCAAAATTTTAGGAGCTGATGATTCCATTAGAGTTACACTAGCAATAAAAGGAAGTTTTCCTGTTTTCAGCTTATAAATTTGGATGGTTAATAAAGTCCCTTTGGTTGATTTACTTAAGAGTGAAGCTCAGACTTCATTTGGAGTTTAGAATAAAAATTGATTCTGTGCCATCAGATTATATTATCTACTCTCTTTTGCAGGCCAACAGCAATGCACACAGTTGCATCTGCTGATGTGCAAGCATGTTAAATTTCTTCCATTCAAGCTCAATGTTTCGATTTTCTTTGTTTTTTCATTGAACAGTTCATAATAGGTGATGGCAATAACATTTATGATTTCACATATGTCGAAAATGTGGCACATGCACATATATGTGCTGAAAGAGCTCTAGCATCAGGAGGAGAGGTTGCAGAGAAAGCTGCTGGGCAGGTACAATAATTCTCTCATTCGTATGTCCTTTACTATTAGTGATTTTATTATTCTTCTAGAGTTTGTATTTGAAATTGCACTTTTTAGGTGGTAAATTCTTTCTTAAATAATTCTCAAAGTAAATTTATTTGGTATATGCCTTATTCAAGTAACTTAAACTAAAATATTAAGTCCAAAGCTTTGCATTTGAATCCCCCCACAACACTCACAAATCCTCTCCAAATGCAAAACATTTACTTGTCGAGTTCATGGGCATGCTCTTGCTAAAATGGGCTACACATCTAAATTGCATAGCTTAAGGAGGAAAAAAATCTCAAGTCTTCTTTAGGTGTTTGGAGATGCATTAGTTGATATGGTTTACATGGTAGAAACATATAAGCTTGAATTATGGATGGCATGACTAAGATTGCCCAAGAGCTTTCTTGAGCCTATCTACATTTTATAGGAAAATAGTGAAAAGGACATATAGTGGTTAGCAAGCCTCAATTTGGTCTGGAAAACCTAAATCATAAACTTTGATTGGCTAAAGTTGCTAAAGTTAGGGTTGCTATTGCAAAGCCACTTAAAAGTTTTGGTCAGGGATTGTGATGGGTTGAGTATTTTTGGGCACTCAATTTGACTGAACTCTGTTAGTACAGGTTTAGTAATAAATAACTGGAATTGGGTTTAAAAAATAATGCACTTATTGGGTGCAAGTCTTATGCATGGAGTACCTGTTACTTGAACCCATTAATATAAATAATTAATTAAATATGAAAGCTGTTTTTAATAACACATAAATATATATATTTAATTACAATAAATAGAATTTAAATATTTGACATAATTATTAAATTTACAATATAAATTATTAATTAAATCTGTAATTCATATAGATTATTAATTAAAATATATAAAACTAAATGGATTTGGGTGTTATTCAAATAATGATAATTAGATCTATGGCATGTTCAGTTAGTTTAGGATGAATTCTGATCAGATTTGGGACGGTTTGTGTATTATTATTGTCAATCGGGTTCAAGTTCGATTAGGGTGATTTTTGCAAGTACCAAACCTGTTATCATCCCTACTTTTGGTCATCCTGTGTACATACGGGATGAAGATCACAGTGCACAATATTCTTATTGATAGACATTTTAGATTGGCAAAGGTTGCTTGAGACTCTATGTGATGAATGCCAATCTTTCTGCTAGAATGGCCCGCAATAAGTAGGGTATCATCATCAGCTATCTACAAGCGGCAGTAAGGTTATTTGCTGTCCATGAGACCAACATATCTGGTACACCTCCTTCAGTAGATATGTTGGATGGGCAATTAGTGGGCATCCTGTCCCTGTAAAAGATTCAATGCAAACTTTTTTCTTTTCTAGGCTGCATGGTGTTGAGTTGGCCTGGAGAATTTGGTTGGTCTCCACTCAACTTAATCCCTTAATATCTTGTTCTCTACTAATTTTTGTTGAATGATGTCGACTCTTGCTTTCACAATTTAATATTGCATGCTTAACTGCAGAATCTAAACACTGCTTGTGGCTAACCGAGAATTTGATTTGCAGGCTTATTTTATAACTAACATGGAGCCCATTAAGTTCTGGGAGTTTACATCACTTGTGCTGGGAGGTCTTGGCTACGAGAGGTAGGATACTGCTTTCTCTTTCCCCTTTCATTGATTAACTGGATCCAAATGTCCTTGTTTTTTCCCATGTGAACTGCATTGAGTGTTTCTAAAATGTCGTCATGCATATGAGATGGTTGCTTTGATGATCTTGTAGACTTGTACTGCATTGAGTTTTTCCATATCTGTCCTTGGCAAATCTGTTAACTACCTAGGTTGTAATCATTAATCATCCTGCTATTTAAGATGTGAATGTTTATTGGAGCTTTTTCGTAATGAGAAAGGAGTGCTCCGTGTACAATGCTTGATTTCTAGCTGTGTGGTGCAATATCTGTTTTTTTTTTCAATTCATTGTTAATATGGAAACTTTATAAATAAAATTAAGTTACATAAATGTCAATGCCCAAAGTACTTTGGTCTAAGCTAAATGTATCTTGCAGGCCAAGGATAAAGATCCCTGCTTTTGCTATGATGCCATTAGCACATGTAGTGGAGCGGACATATGAGCTATTGGGCCCATATGGGATGAAGGTCCCACAGTTGATACCTTCAAGAATTCAACTGCTTTCTTGTAGCAGATCATTTAGTTGTTCAAAAGCAAAGGAACGACTTGGCTACACGCCCATCGTATCACTTGAGGTCTTTGAACATTTTATGAAAATTTTTGTGCATGATGTTAAATCATAATTGTTTGTCTTTGACAAACCTGTATGGCACTTATTGTAGCTTCCAAATATACTATACTACTTCACCCTCTATGAGTTGAGTTGGCATCTGTTGGATATGGTTTCTCCACTTGCTTAGATGCATTATCATTATTTCTATATGAACTCTTAACTACTTTGGATGATTATTCTAAAATAGTAAGTTCCATCAGTATTTTTTTTTTCTTCCTTTAATTTTGTATGTCTTGAGAAATGCAAGTTATTCAGATTTTACACTAATAGAGCTCTATGATGAATGTCGTGGGATTGATGAAGGCTTTGATGAACAAATAAATCCAAATGCGTGCATTATGACTCTGTCTGTCCATTTCAAGATCTTATAGTGCGTGTTCGCTTCTGAATTCTGATCCTCTGATTTTGACCGCGCTGCAGGAAGGTTTGAAAAGGACTTTAGAGTCGTTTTCACACTTGAGGGCCGGAAATCAACCAAAAAGAGAAGGGCCATCTAAGGCTCACAGATATCTTGGAAGTGGAAGGGGTACGAGTATTCACTTCTTTCCATGTCCCCACTTTATGTATTTTTGGGGTGCAGCATTCCCAAACATGGGTACCATGGAAGTGCTTTTATAGGACATTATAGGATGTCAAGTGCTACACACAACTAACTCTGAGTTAACTTGCATTTTGATTGACAATACATGATAACAACCATATTTTCTGGTATCAATACCATTACTATGGTTAACTAACTAGGCTGGTGCCCGTGCATTATTATAGTTATAATTTTTTTATTTACTTGTCTTTGACTGAGAGTTGAACTCAAGACCTAACAACCTGGAGATAACTCCAATATTGGGTTTGTGTAAGTTAAAGGTCATCCTTTTGTTATTCACAGTCTCTCATTCGGTTTAGTAAAAAGTTGATTATTGATTTTGCAGATAGTTATAATCTTACTTTTACTTTCTTTTTCATATATACTGCTTGTATAAGTGATTATACTTTCTCAAATAAATTTTCATTATAATCTGACTTGAAATTTGGACATATTTCTTGGGCTTGAATCTCGTAGAGGTGTACACAGAGCACAGACCAGTGTAAATATTATAAATTTGCTTATTTCACCAGCTTGTGAGAGTTTAGGTAAACCTATTGAGATTGGGGTTTAGAGAGTTCTAAGTGATTGTAACTTGTTCTCTTCATCTTAGTGTAATTTCTTATGTAGAGTATGGACATAAACTTCCTAGTCAAACCACATAAATTTGTTTGATATTTTCTTTTCTTTATGTGTTTGTGCAATTGTCTGTGAGCCTGTTATAATAGTTCTGATATTTAGCTAGTTTCTAATACTACAGACATCTTTGTGCACGTGTGTGAAGTAGGAATAGAAGTGATAGAAAGTGAGAAAACCCACCTATATAACTTTCTTTCATAGAGAGATATGAAAAGGGCAATATTGAATGTATAGAGCTTTTTAAACTCAAGGCCTAAGAAAAGAGTTAGAAATTGAGGTCTTTAAGCTGGGATCTATGTGACCTAAATATGGTACAATTAAGTATCTAAGAATCAGTTCCTTGCGTAAAGTTAGAAAACTAAAATGACTATTGTCACTGAAAATAGTTAGGACGCATTGCTCTGATTATTGTGATCTATCGTTTCAAGAAAAATCTTCTTGTTTCATGTCTTGTGTAATATGCCAACAGGGACTCAATGTTGGAGAGCCCTTGAGCATGTCACTTCATATCACTGCTCTTCCTTTTACATAGTCATGAAATTGAAACCAAGTACATTTTTCGCAATCCTCTCCATGTGTGTGAGAGAATTATGCATTCAAGTTTTCTTGGACATAATTCACA
Source organism: Manihot esculenta (assembly GCF_001659605.2). Classification (NCBI taxonomy): domain Eukaryota; kingdom Viridiplantae; phylum Streptophyta; class Magnoliopsida; order Malpighiales; family Euphorbiaceae; genus Manihot; species Manihot esculenta. The sequence continues at coordinate 29,389,832 of NC_035176.2, read as the reverse complement.
CAAAAGGGGTTTGAAATGCGATTATTGATTCAACTGTGCTTTTAAGTTCACTAATCTGCTGCTGCCGCTTCCATTTTCAGTTGCTGACACACTACTTTGGAAGGATAAAAGGCAGACACTGATGACCTTGTTAATTCTCATTGCAATTTACTACAACTTTGTTGCATCTCAGTCTACCATCATTACTGCACTCTCAAAGCTTTTGTTGGTTGTATCAATCTTCCTGTTTGTCCATGGAAATTTGCCAGAGAGAATGTATGTTTCTTCACCTTTTTATTTCCCTAGTCAATATGTCAATTTACTATTCCCCAATAGAATTTTATATTATCTTTGTAAAATACAATGTCAGATGTCAATGTGTTCAATAAACAGGCAAAATGTATATATATGTCACTGGTAAATCTGCATCATGAATTTTGAAATTTTGTGCAAAAATTTCCTGAACCTTCTGATGCAGTGGGAGTAACAGAAGCTTACTGATTCCAAGTCGAGTAATGCTAGCTATATTAAATGAATTGGTTTTTCTTCTGATGCAGATTTGGATATACAATTGAAAAAATCCCCATGTCATATTTTCACTTGTCAGAAGATAAGTCTCACCAAGTTGCTCTCTCAGTGGCTTCATCATGGAATGCTTCTGTTAATGTCTTAAGATCTCTTTGCAAGGGGAATGACTGGATGCTGTTCCTCAAGGTGCTTATCCTCCACTTTGATGTTTTCAGTTTTTTCTTCTCTCATTTTTCTTTTTCGTTTGCTGTAGTATAGAAAACTATCATAGGGTGTGTGCATGTTTAAGATCTGGAGTCTGAACAGGTTTTGAGGGCTTTTTGCTTTTTCAGGTTAAAATAAAAAAATATTTCTCAATCCCTGGTTCAGAAAAAATATTTTCCGAAACCAGGGTGAAAAGAACCTCTACCGCACTTTAAAAGTGCGGTAGAGCTTACCGCACTTTTAAAGTGCGGTAAGTAAAGAATAAATTAAAAAAAAATATATTAAATGCATTACCGCACCTTAAAGGTGCGGTAATGCATGAGTGCGGCGGTTGCCGCACTCAATTTTATTTTAATTATAAATTTAATTTTTATTTAATTAATTATTATATTTTATTAATTTAATTTATATAATTATATATTAAATTTATAAAATATAATTATAAAAATTATATTAATATTAATATTAATATTAATTAATTTAAGTTATTTGTAATATAATATTATATTTATTAATTTATTTTATTAATTTATATAATTTAATTAATTATATATTAAATTTATATAAATATAAGGGAAAATTACTTCTTAGTCCCTCAGGTTTAACGTAATTAACACTTCTGTCCCTCTATTTTGGCAACCCAACACTTAAGTCCCTCACTTTCTCTTCCGTCCAATTTCGTAGTCCTTCCGTTCATTTAAACCGTTTGGTCAAAGAGTCAAAAGTGAGAGGTGATAATTTTTTCCAGAAATACCCTTCTCTTAATGTGAAATTCCTTCTTTTTTTTTCTCTTTCATGCTTTCTCCCGTTGCAGAAGAAGAAGAAGAAGAAGAAGAAGAAGAAGAAGAAGAAGAAGAAGAAGAAGAAGAAGAAAAAGTTGCTGGGTAGGAAGAAGAAGAAGAAGAAGAAGAAGAAGAAAGATTTGCTGGGTAGGAAGAAGAAGAAGAAGAAGAAAAAGTTGCTGGGTAGGAGGAAGAAGAAGAAGAAGAAGAAGAAGAAGAAAGAAGAAGAAGAAGAAGAAGAAGAAGAAGAAGAAGAAGAAGAAGAGGAGGGTTAATTTTGTCAATTCACGTGTCCCAAACGGCTATTTTGAACGGAAGGACTGCGAAATTGGACGGAAGAGAAAGTGAGGGACTTAAGTGTTGGGTCGCCAAAATAGAGGGACAGAAGTGTTAATTACGTTAAACCTGAGGGACTACAAAGTAATTTTCCCTAAATATAATTATAAAAATTATATTAATATTAATTAATTTAAATTATTTATAATATAATACTATATCTATCATATTTATCACTTTATTTTATTAATTTATATAATTTAATTAATACTAAAAATATATATAAATGTATTAATATAATTTATTTTATTAATTATATTTATCAATGCAGAAATTATAAAAAATTAAATAAAAAAATATATTTTTTTTCTTTGAAACGGGGTTGGGGATTCGAACCTGAGATCACTCAGATTTACTCGAATACACTTACCACCAGGCTAAGTCTGTGAGTACTAAAAAAATACATTTAAATATGTAAAAGCAGTGAAATATAATAAAAATAAGTTAATATATATATAAATGATAAAATAAAAAATTTTATTAAAAAATAATATTAAGGATGATTAAATCTCTTTCCGTCCTATATAGACATTTTTTTTAAACATTGAGTTCTATATGACTGGCGTTTATCATTTATATAGTCACTCTTCAATATTAATATTTGTAAATTTATAAAAATATTAAAAATTAATATTTATTGATTATTTTGAGAGGAATATAAGAGAATAAAAAAATTATGAGAAAAAATATGAAATAAAATAAATTTTAATTTTTTATAATTTTTATAATTTACAAATATTTATATTAAATATTTATAAATTAATTATAATAAAAATAATAAAAGTAGAATGATAAATATGAAAAATATAATTTTTTATTGTAAATAAATTAAAATGATTAATATTTATAATAATATTAATATAATTTTTATAATTATATTTTATAAATTTAATATATAATTATATAAATTAAACTAATAAAATATAATAATTAATTAAATAAAAATTAAATTTATAATTAAAACAAAATTGAGTGCGGCAACTGCTGCACTCATGCATTACCGCACCTTTAAGGTGCGGTAATGCATTTAATTTTTTTTTTTTTTAATTTATTCTTTACTTACCGCACTTTAAAAGTGCGGTAAGCTCTACCGCACTTTTAAAGTGCGGTAGAGGTTCTTTTCACCCTGGTTTCGGAAAATATTTTTTTCGAACCAGGGATTGAGAAATATATTTTTTTTTTAACCTGAAAAAGCAAAAAGCCCTTTTGATGAAGTTAAAATGCTAAAGTAGTGGTGGTCAAAGAAAACTGAAAAAACTCAAATCCAATCTGAAAATTTTGCTTAACCAAACCATACTAACATGCATGTAAAATAGAATTTTATAACTTATCATATATGAGTATCCAAATAATTTATTAAATATTGATAAATAAATGTTATACCATTTTATTTGTTAACCATAAAATCCTTGTATCTTTGGGAAAATAATAATAAAAAACTTAATCCTATGAATGGTGATGAGTGCCATAAAAATATCAATCTTGTGTGAAATACGTATGTTCAAGTATTCTTTATAGTGATAGCAATAAATATTAGAAAATGAGCTTGTTCATTAAAAGGCTCACTATAAATGGTTTCTTGGAGAAAATTGATTTAGATTAGTTATGCAAATTAAATTTCAGAATTTAGAAAAAAGAGTAAAATTGATTAAATGACTTTCTTGTTTGAAATTGCTTGATTATACCTATCTAAATATATTCCACTTTAGTTAGTGGCTGCAATTATGAGTTCTCTAAGTTATTCCCTGGTAATCAAATAGGTTGTTCTGTTGCTCCTGATTCTTAGCTTCGTTGGAGCCATTACATTTCAGAGTTTATTTATTATAGGTATGCTCTCTCTCTCTCTCTCTCTCTCTCACACACACACACACACACACACACACACACACACACAGATGCAGTCCACTGCTGTCCATAGTCACGTAAATAATGCATACTATCTTCGGGCCATCATGAACAAATAATCTTTTGAAAGTTTTCTATACACACACACAGATGCAGTCCACTGCTGTCCATAGTCACGTAAATAATGCATACTATCTTCGGGCCATCATGAACAAATAATCTTTTGAAAGTTTTCTGTACACGTTAAAATTGGAAACCACTTTGCTACAACTGGGGTACTGAACGAGGAAATGAATGACTGCCACAATCATGAGTATTTTACTCTTGGCCGATGAATAAATGGTGCATACTTCTAAATGCTCTACACTTGTGGTACGTGATGGTCACTCATTTGTTTGGTGTAATTATTGTAGTATTAAAGTTAGAATAATAAAGAAAAAAGGAGAAAAAAAGACAAGAAAGTTTATGTGGTTCGGCTAGCAAAGCCTAGTCTATGGATACAAAACCTCATAGGGCTACATTTTTATTTAACCTATTCCTCATAATACATATGATTCCTTATATATGGGAACCCCATAAACAGAAATATGTAAAATACGTATTGACTTTCCACAACACTCCAATCTTATGAATTCTAACACTCCTTTTTGATGGAATTCTTATTGAAGCCAATAACTCCTAACAACAGCTCAAGGATAGCATTAAATTGGTAGGATTGCGAAGCACCTACTCAAATGCACCCACATCAAGCACCAAAATATGAAACAATCCTTAGGATTGCACTTTTCTCTCCAAAGGTGATACTGTTGAGGAAACATAGCACAAAGCAACTCACAGGGTTGTACTTTTCTCTCCAAAGGCAATGTTGACAAGGAAATCCACAAAACTACTCTGAGGATTGCACAAAATACATCAATCAAACATAGACCTTAGGCGTGAACATTGCCAATGAACACTACCTATGAACATAGTGCCAGTGAACATACGTGAATAGTCACAATACTGAAGCCCTAATGAAGTGAAAGTTCTAATACCATATTAAAGCTAAAGTAATAAAGAGGGTAGAAAAAAAATAACACGAGACTATTTATGTGGTTTGACTATGAGCGACTGTGTCTATGAATATAACATCTCTACCATATTAAAGTTAAGAGTAATAAAGAAGGAAGAAGAAAATAACACGAGACTATTTATATGGTTTCGCTATAAGAGACTATGTCTATGAACATAAAATCTTAGAGGGTTACATCCATATGTAATTGTGATATTCCTTATAATACATAAGCTTTCCTATTTATAATAAAAGATCCAAGATATATATGGTACAATACCATAAATTAAGATATAAATATAAAATACATATCAACTATCCATAACATGTAGAATCAAGAAGAACACGCAAAAGGGGATTAGAAATGATTTTTTCAATTAATTATTAGATTTTCAATAGTAAAATTTTACAAAAATACCTAAAGAATGTATGTTTTATGATATAATTTTTAATACTATTAGTATTAAGGATGGAATTCCAAATAAGAAAATAATAACCAAATACTAATTAGAAATCCTAAAGCAAGTCAGCTTCGAGAATGAAATACTTTTTCTCAATAATAATAGAGTTTCTAAATGATATAATTTCTTAATTAATAGAAATATAAGCTTCTCAAGTTTACAATGAAAAGTTAAATGAAAAAATAATATATTTTCCTTGACTGCATCAGTAATGCTCTGTGTTGAATTTTCCATCTAAAGTTATGCCGTTCTGAAGTTTTCACCAATTTCTGTCAGATTATAAAGAGCTGATGGTTCGTAGTTAAAATTTACTCAGATTTTTATTGCCCCACTTTCCTTTACACGTAATCAGAAGATGAGCCTCTTCCCCCTTGCCTCTGACTGCACTTTTTCCTTTTGTCTTTGAACCATGTGACAATTTTTCCTTCTCAAACTGTTGGTCACGTTGATTCAATTCTGTTTTGTAATCTTTCTATTCCTGCAGGACTTCCTGTTGCTTTTGTGGCATTTTCTATTTACGAGAAACACGAACAAGCAATTGATTCTAAGATTTTTGATGCTGTATCTTTTGGGTGCAAACTGAAATCTAATATATCAAAAAAGGTTCTTGGAGCTAAAAAGAATGACTGAGGGCTGGCTGGCTTCCCAATTCTTTTTTCCTAACAAAGCATTTCTAATATATTCTCCAATATTTGAGGAAGCCCTTTGCAAAAGAGTTCCATTGTTTGCAATGTGGGATTTCCTATGCAATCCCGCGTGTATTAGCAGTTGGATGTGAACAGGGTTGTGTTAGAATTTGATTGTTCGGAGATCATTCCTATTTTAAGGGCCAGGTGAAGATTCCTTAATTTGCAGGCTACTTGTGATGCCATTTTGAGTGTTTTTTGCTGTTGGATTGGACTGTCAGATTCTCTCGTGTCTTTTTGGGATTTTAATGGTTGTGCTGACTGGTTAGCGTTCTATGCTTCCTGCCTCCTATGGGTTTGCATACAGTTCTCTTCCTCAGGATATTCTCCCATTGCTTGCTTGCTGATAGTGGTCTAGCTGGGGTCTCTTACCATATACTATAGTTTTGTGTTTTCTCTTCGGATATATACAAATCCCCTTGTAGAAATTAATTTTCTAACTTCTGTTTGCCAATTTGAATGTTGGTTAATAACTTTTTCTTTCTTTCTTCTATATATATATATATATATATATTGCATTTATTTTATTATGCTTTCTTTTGGAGTAACATGCCATCTTCCTCTTTTTTAATGGAAATTGTACTTCAATTTTCACTGATTTTTTCCCTAAGGCCCACTCTGATTTATTTTTCACATCATTATATTGTACTATAACCTGTCTCGAAATATATTTGACTATTTATTTATAGCTTTTAACCCGAACTCAACTTGCTTTGGTACTAACTTACCATATGCGTTCGTAATGTTTCTCGTGCATTGAACGACAGTCCACCAGATTAGTAAAACGCTAACTAAAAACTAAGTCCTTATTCCATTCTCCCACAAGGCCTGGGTCCAGCATCCCAACATCGCTGGAACATCCTCTGAGAGGTTACTTGAAAGTTGAAACTCAACTGTGATGTCGCAGGAAAAGTGAACCGCCTCAGACTCAAAAGTAGTAGTAGAGGAGGAATGTTTTGCGAATGGCACCATAAAAAAGATCTGCTTCTCGGTGCTGTCAGGAGAACCATTGACAGTCAATGAAGCATCTAATCCAGCAAGATAGACGAGAGTTTCGTGGACAATCATTGAGTTTGATTCTAATGTTCTTATCACAACCCTAAAAGACCCGTAGAAATGCCAGTTTTGGGATCTTCAAGTATCAGTGCATAGGATAATAAATTCTTCCCTCCAGTTTCAGAATGTTTTGTTTTCTTAGGTTAATAGGACAGCCAATAGGCTGGCGGATTGTCTTGCTCAATTGTGCTTTGGTAACAAGCTTGCTAGTAATTGGCTTGCGGTTCTCCCTCCTCATGGAGAATTAGTATATCTGATGCCCCGAGGCCTTTGTAAAGCAAATATGTCAGCAATCTATAAAAAGCAAAACAAGGGTCACAACCAAGGTAATCTAATCACGCTGCCTCATATTTGATTACCAATATGAGAAACTAATTTAATAATTTAACTCTCGAAAGTTGAAATAAAATGTCACAATTTTTCTCTTTTAAATAGATATTTCGATTTTGATTTTAAATATGAAGTATATTAAAAATTTAAGAGATAGTAAGTTGTCCTTTTAATTAAGAATGCAGAAGAAGATATATTCTATTGATGTATATCTGTGGTTAAATACACAAATGCAAAGTCATCTAATCCTAAGAAAAAGGAATTTGAAATACAGATGGTTACAACAGTTTACTATTTAAACTATGTTGTTATCTCCACATCTTTATCTAATACGCCCCCGCAAGATGGTGAACGATTAGTTACACCAATCTTGGACCTTAACTTACAGAAATCGGAGACAGATAATGGCTTTGTTAACAAGTCTGCAAGCTGTTCTTGGGTAGAGACATGACGTACTCTTAAGCTTCCATTTTGTACTTGCTCCCTTACAAAATGATAGTCAATTTCTACATGCTTCATTCTGGAGTGAAATACGGGGTTTGCTGCAACATAAGTGGCCCCCAGATTATCACAATATATAACTGGTGGTTTTTGACATCGAACTTGTAACTCGTCTAACAAATTTCGCACCCAAACAAGATCTGCTGCTGTCGAAGCAACTGATTTATATTCAGCTTCTGTGGAACTCCGAGCTACAGTTTTTTGTTTCTTAGAGGACCAGGCTATTGGGTTTTTGCCAAGAAAAATTACATAAGCACCAGTAGACTTTCTATCATCTTGATTCCCTGCCCAATCCGCATCGGAAAAGGCATGCAAGTCTACAGACGTCTCTTTATGAAGAGATAGACCAAAATCAAAAGTACCCACCAAATACCGAAGAAGCCGTTTAAGAGAAGACCAATGATTTTCAGTCGGCTTTGAAGTGTATTGAGAGAGTTTGTTGACAACATAAGCCACATCTGGTCTTGTAAGCAATAAATATTGTAGACTTCCTATCAGTGCTCTGTATTCTTGCACATCAGAGAGACAACGAGAGTCATTAAGACTAAGTACAGTTTTCTGGGTCATCGGCGTGGGAGCTGACTTAGCTTCATGCATATGAACCTTCTCCAAAAGCTCCCGAATATAATTCTGTTGCGAGAGAAATAATCCCGTAGGTGTTCGAGTGACCTCAACCCCCAAGAAGAAATGAAGAGCACCTAAATCCTTGATAGAAAACCTCCTGCTAAGAGCATGTATAAATTCCTCTACAGATGATGAATCAGCTCCAGTAATTATTATATCATCAACGTAGACAAGCAAATAAATAAGCTTGCCCATGTGATGATAAATAAATAGACATGAATCAGATTTAGACTGATGAAAGCCAACAGATAATAGGAAAGACTTCAATTCTGAATACCATACCCGCGGAGCCTGTTTCAATCCATAGAGCGATTTCTCAAGCTTGCACACCAAATTGGAATTATTTTCATGAACAAAACCGGGTGGTTGTTCCATAAACACAACCTCACTTAACTTTCCATGGAGGAAGGCATTATTAACATCCACCTGTCGAAGAGACCAGTTGTTAATAACAGCTAGAGAGAGAACTAAGCGAACTGTCGGATGCTTTGCGACGGGGGAAAATGTCTGATCAAAATCCAGACCCGGTCGTTGAGTGAATCCCCGTGCGACCAATCGTGCTTTATAACGCACTGGATTTCCTTTCGAATCATGTTTAATGCGAAAGAGCCACTTACAACTGACAATATTTTCTGCTTGAGCTGAGGGAACCAAACTCCATGTTTTTTGTTTCATAAGAGCATTGTACTCTTCCTCCATGGCGAAACGCCATTTTGGATCCTTCAAAGCTTGAGCTACTGTCTTGGGAACCTGCGGTTGGCTGTTCGAAACTTCAGTCAAGAGACACAGTCTATTCACTGGCTTTCGAATATTATTTTTGCCTCTAGTCACCATCGAATGGGTATTTGGATTTGAACGTAACTGTAAGTTGTCCACATTATCAATTGGATGAGACATAGCGGTTGAAGTTACAGAATCAGTATTACCTCTGATTGTAGTAGCCGAAAGACCACTGTGAACAGGTGACTGCTGAACTAGCAAGGGAGAAGCCGATTGAGGAGGCTCCAAATTTGGTTGCCCAATTCGGTCAAGACCTGTAGTGACAGGTAAAATAAAATGCACAGGGGACCAAGTATCCATAGTTGTGGTAGTGGGTCGATCCAAGGAGGAAGCAAGAGTAGTAAAGGGAAATTCAGTCTCAACAAAATCGACATGTCTGGATAAAAACATTTTTGATGTTGTAGGATCATAGCATTTATATGCACTTTGTGTGGCAGAATATCCTAAGAAGACACAAGGTATAGAACGTCGTTCTAATTTATGTTTAGTAAACGGACGAACCCAAGGGTAGCACAAACAACCGAAAACCTTTAATTTGGTATAATTTGGTTCTTTCCCATGTAGACATCGAAAAGGTGACTGATTTTTTAAAATAGGAGTAGGCATCCGGTTAATTAAATATACTGCAGTTTGAAACGCATATGTCCAAAATGAGAGTGGTAATTTGGCTTGGTGAAGCAAAGTAAGACCCGTTTCAACAATGTGTCTATGACGACGCTCAGCAATAGCGTTATGTTCTGGTGTATATGGTGGAGTAAGAAAATGTGAAATTCCCTTTTCCTGAAGATGCTTTTTTAAATGTAGAAATTCCCCCCCATTGTCTGAGTAAATGGATTTGATCTTGCAACGAAAAAAGTTCTCAACAAGATTTTGAAACACAGGAAATATGGAAGACACATCTGATTTTTGTTTCAAAGGAAATAACCACACAAACTTTGTAAAATGATCCACAAATATGAGATAATAGCGAAACTCATCAATGGACGTAACTGGAGAGGGTCCCCAAACATCACTATAAATTAACTCCAATGGAGCAGAGCTAGACATAGAGGATTCATAAAATGGACTCTTGTGCATTTTATTGCACTTACAGGAATCACAAAAGAAATTATTGTTAAGGACTGGTAATTGAAAATTCTGCAAAATAATACGCAAAATAGAGGTGGACGGATGTCCAAGTCTCTGATGCCAGAGTGGCTGAGAAGTAGAAACAATATGGGCAATACTCTTCGGATGACCTCTTGACAGATTGGGCGGCCATTCATAAATACCGTTAACAGGCTTCCCTTTTGCTAGCAGCGCCCCCGTGTTCAAATCCTTCACAGCAAAAAGAAATGGGTTAAATGTCACCTCCACATTATTATCAACACATAACTTATACACAGAGATGAGATTCTTGTCAAGAGTAGGTACACATAAGACATCATTTAAACACAAAGGCTTAGATTGTGAAGCCAAATGAGCTGTCCCAACATGAGAAATTAAACAAGATGTACCATCCCCAAGAAGAACTGTATCATCCCCTTCATAAGTCGAATGGATAGCCAGATTGTTCAAGTCATCCACAACATGCTGATTGGCTCCTGAATCCATAACCCATCGTGGATCAGTATGTTGCCTATTATTGGTAACACAATTGACTAGTGGTTTCGAACCAACAGATGCAGAGTTCCTAGTATTGGAGGCATTATTGGATAGCCACGGCAACAACTTTTGGAGCTTGAAACATTGTTTTGTGACATGACCTGGTTTATCACAAAATTGGCATTTAATTCTACTCTTTGAGGTAGAAGAGTTGGTAGAGTTACCGGACCATGAGTTCGAAGAAGTTCCAGAAGTTGGAGATCGATTACCAGTTGGCGATCCAACTCTGTTCTTTGCAGTATAGGTAACTGTTGTGGGAGCAGCAGGGAAGCCAACGTCACGATTCAACTGACTTTCAAAATCAGTAAGTTTATCATGGAGATCATCAAAGGATATTGCTGAATCACGAGCGCGAATTGCTGCCGAAACTTCTTTATATTCGGCAGGTAACCCGTGAAGAACATGAAGAACTGTCTCATTCATGGTGACAGTAACACCAGCGGCAGCAAGAGTCGTAGTAATAGACTTAATTTTCTGAAGGAACTCAGTAATGGACATCGTCCCTTTCTTAGTTAGAAATAGAGACTCTCGAAGACTCATTATTCGAGCCTGAGATAGTTTTGCATAAGTTTTCTGGAGAGTATTCCAAACATCATAGGAGGTTTTCTCGCCAACCACATACGGAACAATATCCGGGGAGAGAGAGGCAATGATAGCACTGCGAAGGAGCTGATCTTGCCGAAATTGATAAGAACTTTTGTCTAGATCGATAGGAAGAGGAACTTCAACAAGCTTGAGAAAATCATATCCGATCAAAAGAGAATACCATTGAGTATGCCACGATTGGTAATTCGTGACAGTTAATTTGAGAGGAGCTTGAGCGGTGGCATTAATGGAAACAAGGTGAGTTTCAGTAGGATTGGTGAGTATAGTAGGAACGACAGACGGGGTAACCGAACTGTCTGCAGAGATGTCAGTCGGATTCGTCATAAAGACAAAACAGAAAGGAAACAGAAAATATAGGATCGGCAAAAAAAAAAAAACTTGCTGTTGAGCAGAAGGCTCTGATACCATAAGAATGCAGAAGAAGATATATTCTATTGATGTATATCTGTGGTTAAATACACAAATGCAAAGTCATCTAATCCTAAGAAAAAGGAATTTGATGTATATCTGCGTCTCATCATATGACACCAGACTTGGCCGCGCTTGATATTTCAGATGAGTATACGGGACCGGACAAGGTTACTGTAGGTAATGGTTCTGGTTTGTCTATTAAGCATATTGGGAATCGTTTTGTTTCTACTCCTCATGCTCAACTTAAATTGAATAACATTCTACATGTTCCTTCTATGCAAAATCAGTTGCTGTCTGTTAATCAGTTTGCTATTGATAATCATTGTTCTTTTAAATTTGACTCTGCTGGGTTTGTTGTGAAGCACAAGCCAAGTAAACAAGTATTGTTTAGAGGGCCAGCTGAAGATGGGGTATACAAGTTTTCGTTACCACTAGTTTCACAGAGAAGGGCTTTCAATTCCATTCGCAGTACTCCACCAGATTGGCACTCACGTTTGGGTCATCCTCAGCACTCAACTGTTTCTTTTATTATTTCTCAATTTCGTTTGTCTAGTTCTTCAATAAAGCAAACATCTCAACTTTGTGAGGCTTGTTGCTTAGGCAAACATACACAATTGTCTTTATCACCCACTGGTTCTGTTGCAACTAAGCCTTTTGAACTTGTACATGGGGATGTCTGGGGCCCAGCTCCTGAGTTCTCCTTTACTGGAGATCGCTATTTTGCATTATTTGTTGATGAATTTTCCCGCTTTTGTTGGCTGTTTCCAGTTAAAAGGAAGAGTGATGTCTATTCTGTGTTTGTTAAGTTTCACACACTGGTAGAGCGCCAATTTGATACTAAAATGCAAAGCTTCCAATCTGATTGGGGTGGGGAGTTCCGTTCTATTAATAAGGACTGGTAATTGAAAATTCTGCAAAATAATACGCAAAATAGAGGTGGACGGATGTCCAAGTCTCTGATGCCAGAGTGGCTGAGAAGTAGAAACAATATGGGCAATACTCTTCGGATGACCTCTTGACAGATTGGGCGGCCATTCATAAATACCGTTAACAGGCTTCCCTTTTGCTAGCAGCGCCCCCGTGTTCAAATCCTTCACAGCAAAAAGAAATGGGTTAAATGTCACCTCCACATTATTATCAACACATAACTTATACACAGAGATGAGATTCTTGTCAAGAGTAGGTACACATAAGACATCATTTAAACACAAAGGCTTAGATTGTGAAGCCAAATGAGCTGTCCCAACATGAGAAATTAAACAAGATGTACCATCCCCAAGAAGAACTGTATCATCCCCTTCATAAGTCGAATGGATAGCCAGATTGTTCAAGTCATCCACAACATGCTGATTGGCTCCTGAATCCATAACCCATCGTGGATCAGTATGTTGCCTATTATTGGTAACACAATTGACTAGTGGTTTCGAACCAACAGATGCAGAGTTCCTAGTATTGGAGGCATTATTGGATAGCCACGGCAACAACTTTTGGAGCTTGAAACATTGTTTTGTGACATGACCTGGTTTATCACAAAATTGGCATTTAATTCTACTCTTTGAGGTAGAAGAGTTGGTAGAGTTACCGGACCATGAGTTCGAAGAAGTTCCAGAAGTTGGAGATCGATTACCAGTTGGCGATCCAACTCTGTTCTTTGCAGTATAGTTAACTGTTGTGGGAGCAGCAGGGAAGCCAACGTCACGATTCAACTGACTTTCAAAATCAGTAAGTTTATCATGGAGATCATCAAAGGATATTGCTGAATCACGAGCGCGAATTGCTGCCGAAACTTCTTTATATTCGGCAGGTAACCCGTGAAGAACATGAAGAACTGTCTCATTCATGGTGACAGTAACACCAGCGGCAGCAAGAGTCGTAGTAATAGACTTAATTTTCTGAAGGAACTCAGTAATGGACATCGTCCCTTTCTTAGTTAGAAATAGAGACTCTCGAAGACTCATTATTCGAGCCTGAGATGGTTTTGCATAAGTTTTCTGGAGAGTATTCCAAACATCATAGGAGGTTTTCTCGCCAACCACATACGGAACAATATCCGGGGAGAGAGAGGCAATGATAGCACTGCGAAGGAGCTGATCTTGCCGAAATTGATAAGAACTTTTGTCTAGATCGATAGGAAGAGGAACTTCAACAAGCTTGAGAAAATCATATCCGATCAAAAGAGAATACCATTGAGTATGCCACGATTGATAATTCGTGACAGTTAATTTGAGAGGAGCTTGAGCGGTGGCATTAATGGAAACAAGGTGAGTTTCAGTAGGATTGGTGAGTATAGTAGGAACGACAGACGGGGTAACCGAACTGTCTGCAGAGATGTCAGTCGGATTCGTCATAAAGACAAAACAGAAAGGAAACAGAAAATATAGGATCGGCAAAAAAAAAAAAACTTGCTGTTGAGCAGAAGGCTCTGATACCATAAGAATGCAGAAGAAGATATATTCTATTGATGTATATCTGTGGTTAAATACACAAATGCAAAGTCATCTAATCCTAAGAAAAAGGAATTTGAAATACAGATGGTTACAACAGTTTACTATTTAAACTATGTTGTTATCTCCACATCTTTATCTAATATTAATCAGCATGCTGATGTAAAATCCGGATTAGTTCTGATTAATTGAATTAGTGAGATTCTGATATTGAAAAACATATTCTTAAGAAAATAGTAATCCTGAGTTTGCAGTTTCCTCTTATTTAAGGATTAAAATAAGGATATCAATATTCGAATTCTGGATGGAGTCCAAATTGGATATATCAATAGTTTAAGAAAAAAATATATCAACTAATGGATGATTTGAGCTTGAAAAGACAATGATTATCCCAATAATACCTTTCGTGTAGTTATAAAAGGGAGTTACCTTGCAGTACTGCAACACCAGTGATCTCATGTAACCCGAAAGCAAAACTCCACCCACCCTTGTATAGACTTCATGTGCAGAAAACAAAACTTTTTAGATTTAACTAATTCAAGTGAGAGCTATAAAAATATCAAATTCCTACAGACCACCAGCTAAAGGTTTCTCCTCCAAGCCAGTGACCCTGCCGAAAAGATAGCGTTATTTTGCACGAGCAATATTGGAATTCCTTTAAACTATAGAATTTTAAGCCAGTTGTTTGCTAACAAAAAGAGCCCAAGTGAGGACCACCGTAATTTATAGTTCTTAATTGTTACTAAACCTGATAGCTTCCACGATTCTCATTATGGGCCGCAATATTCTATTTAGAGTGTGATGAAGATTTCTCTCGTCCTTCATCAGAAAGAAAAAACATGACCCATAATTTTTTATATTGACTTACAAAATAAGATAAAATAATAAAAAAATCATCTGAGTGAAGAACTCTAACAACTCAAATTAGATCCAAAAAAAGTTCATCAGAAAAATAGGAGTCCAGCATTATAGATAGAAAGTGTTGGAAATAATATTGATTCGGTTTTAGAATTAAAATTAAAATGAGCTGCTTGAATTTATTTTAATATTGTAACTCAATTATTTTGATTGGTTAATTTTGCCTTGATTGTTATAGAAATTTTGTGTATTAAATTTTTTTATATCTGTTTTATATGACACTCCTATCAAAAATAAAATACACTTTTCATTATGATAAATTTTTTATGATGTTTAGTACTATAATAAATGTGAATTTTCTGAGGGATTTTAAATTATTGATATTCAAGTTAATTCGATATTGTGAATTTTTGAATTGGATCTCAGTCTAATTATATATATATATATATATATATATAAATTCCCCATTATATGTATATAGAACACACAAATATCTCCTTTGTCACATATCTACCTGTAAATCTTGCTGTCCTGTCTTCCAAAAGAAAATTTGAGCCATCCCTTCAAACCCATGAATTCAAATTTTAATTAATTTATATTTTACTGCAGTGCAATCTCTTGCAGGCTCTCGGACATGGTTATGTTCTGCAAGATATTGCAGACACTTTTAAAGAAAATGGCCCAATGGCCCCCCACCACTTGCAGGAAAAAAAAATGACAATAATTGCAAGCACTGATCATTTAGTGGCGGACTAATTTAGGATTGCATTTCAATTTAAATGTATACCTTTAGAGACAGAATAGACTTTTTCCATTTGTTTGAAAGATAAAATGCTGGGTTTATAAGTATTTTAACTATTTAAAATGTTATTGTAAAGTGTTATAAACAGAGAATTATAGAAAAAAAAATTCTGAATTTTACTTTTTTTAAGAAAAAAATTGATAAATGAAAGTAAAGGAGAGAAATATTTAATTATTATGATGTTGAAGAACTAATTTTAACAAAAATATTTTATTTGATATTTTTTATTTGATAAAATTTTATTAATACAGTGGATAATTTTACTTAAAAAAAAAAAAAAAAAAACATTTGCAGATCAGATAATGAGACCACAGAATTGCTAAATTCTCATCACCCAACTGCGTGAAGTTGTCTGAATGCGATCACCAATGAAGCCAAATGAAGGACCCTGTTTTTTGGGCGCGTTGCCTCAGGACATTTATGATTTCTCCAACTGGAAAATAAGCAGGAAAAGGAAACCAATTAGCTTGTAATTGATTGGGGACCCCGTGGGCGAGCCCGATCTCAGCGCCTCGTGTTCGCCTAAAAGCATTCCACTAGGCAGAATTTCCAAGTTCAAGAATGGCACCCTCGTAATTCCACGGCGCCCACTTGCCCATTTTGGTAGAGTAGCTTTCGAGGATTTCAGAGAAAGTATAAGCCACCGTAATTGCTTTGGCTCTGTCTTCCCTTTGAATTGAGCCCAATAAAGGAAAAGAAAAGCAGAGCCGTAGTAGTCGATTTGACAATCTGCAGAGCCACAGAGAATTGCAGTGTAGCATTAGCTTCAATTTAAAAAAAGAAAATGTCTTTTTCAACCTTTATGCGCAACCCAACAGGCAACAGAGGGGATCTCTCTTCAAAATTCTGAATTTGTCCATGTCTCTGGACATCAAAGTCCCATTATCTTTGATTCCTTTTCTCTTTAGCAATAAAATTCACATTCTTTTAGTCTTTAATCTCTAACCCTTTTGTTTTCTTCAGAGACAATAGAGTCTGATTCGCTGATTCTTACCTGCACTAGGCTTTCTTGTTAGCATTCTCTTTCATCACCGAGTTTTTAACCCACTTTTCATCTGACGATATTCATTACCTTGTAGTTATTAGCTATTTTTTGTTGGTCGAAAATTACTTGAGAAGCTTGCTTTCCCGCCCATTAATGTTTCTTTTTACCCTTTTCCAATGTTGAAGTCATGGAATTTTCACTGTTGGCTTTGAGTTGCCTGTGCGTTCAAACATTGTGAATCACAGATTTAAAGAGGTGATTATGGGCGGAGGTGGTGGGGGTGGTAAAGTGGAAGTGATCAGCAGCAAGGGGTGCTCAAGACTGTTTGTGGGATTCTCATCTTCAATCCCTTCTTTTCGAGGTTTGCAATCCTTCGAGCCAATGTCTCCAGCCACATCCTCTGCTGGGTCTGAGCCGTTGTTGGTTCGATCAAGCGGTCCATTTTCTGGTCTTGTTATATGTGTAACAGGCCTATCTAAAGGTATGTGATTTACAGCACCGAACATTTTCTTCTCTATTGATTGATGTAGATGTGTTCAAGACTTTGATTCTATCCTGCAAGTAGGGAAGGAACAAGGAAGAAAATTTTTTATTCTGTGCTGGAAATTGGCTCTGTTTGGTTGTCATCTTCCAGTTAACTTTGGCAATTTGTGCCTGTCCTTTCCTTCTTTTTAATTTCTCTGTTTATCAGACGGAATGATGTGCAGTTGAATGGCGTCATGGATGAGAACTGTATAGTTAGGATTCCTTTTCTGTCCTTTTTTTCTCTTTTTTTTCCTTTAATAGTTCAATTTAAGTGGTTGATAGAATTCGGGATTTGTTGCATTTCCTTTTTTGTTTCTTTTTTTTTTTTTTTTTTTTTGGCTTTTCCTTATTAAGTTTATGAAAAAAAAGCCAAAATTGCCTCAACTATACAGCAGGCTCAAAAATGCTAAATTTCATAGCTTACACTTAAATTTTTTTATAAATGATGAGCTTATTCGGAAATTTGGACAAAATTTTAAATTTGATACTTTTAGCTTATAGTTCAAGAGCAAATTTTGCTTTTTAGCCTTAAGTTTATTAAGGACTTTTACTGGTCTTTCTAGATTAGCTTAATTTGCAGTTATTCATGTTTCTGTTGCTTATGCAGAAGCAAGAAAGCAAGTCATGGATGCAACAGAGAGATTAGGTGGTCAATACAGCCCTAATTTGCATCCACAGTGTACCCATTTAGTCGTGCAGATATCCTTTAATTTCTTTCTTGGATGATTATTGATTTTATCATTTTTGTGATTTAGTATGGAAGTTTGGATAATATGAATGGATTAGTGCATTGGCTATACTGTGTATGAGAAGTAAAATTTGAATAATTTTCTGTTGGGTTGAGAAAAGAATTCGGAAACTTGAAACAAATGCAGAAGAGACCATATTATCAAGTTTCTTTCATTTACTTGTTGAACAGGTTTGATGCTTATTGATAAACTACAAGAAAGAAGAAATCTTTTAATCCTAAAACATACATTCAGCAAGGCTCCTATTACCAATGCAATTCTTTTGTCGTGCCTTAATACTAATTACAGCTTTGGTGGACGCAAGTTCGAGCATGCTTTGAAGCATGGATTAAAAAATGGTCTCTTTGTTGTTACACTTGGATGGTTTGTGGACAGTGTCAGGCGAAATGGTATGTGTTAGCTGCTTGTTTGTTTCAGTACGATCAATGCTTTTCCCTAGTAATAAAAGTCTCTCCAATCTGAACTGGCCTGGCTGCAGACACCCATTTCTCCTGCAACTTCATTTTTTTTAGGAAAAATTACTATTTAGTCCTTATAGTATGGGGAAACTCACTAGTTAAGTCTTCGGTTTTGAAAAATACATTAAAATGTCCCTGACTTCTGCAAGTACTTAGTTGGTTATACCTTAGTTGTTTATCAGTATATTCAAAATTAACGGAGAGACCAAGTACTTAGTCTACTACTTAGTCTCTCTGTTAATTGAATAAGGAAATAATACGAGCGAAAGATTTTTTGCCTTTAGCTACTTACTAAATCTAGTTCTCACCAATTGCAGTGAGGTTAAGTGAATCACTCTACTGTGTCAAGAGTGTTGGAGGAAATGATGTGCACTTGGATGACTTAAATCGACGTGTCAGTTCCAGTGGAACTGAAAATTCCTGTCTTCCTGTTGGTTTTAATGATGCCAAGCAATTTGAAATGACTGAAGGACAGCATAAGCGATCATCTGGAAGAAGTTCTAATAGAAGTATTGAACCAACTTTGTCTGGTAATTCCATTTATGTTGATTCAGACATTTCAGATGACCTGAGGAATAAGGTATGTTGAATTTCTTTATAAATAGATTTGTTTTTGTAGTGGTTTGGTTCAAGCAACTCCTAACCCACTTGCTTAATAGGTTTACGAGGCAGCTTCTGGAGAAGGTGCCACATTTTTGGATCGATGGTTTGTTGGCTGCAGTGCAAGTCATGTAGTATGTGAAGGGGCTTCTACCCAAAGATATCTTGGCCACTCTAACCACCTTGTAACTGTGAGCGCTTCTGCATCATTTTCTAGTATATAATCTTATATGAACAAGATTTCTGCATTTTGTCTTCCAAAAGTGCTTATTCTTTTAGCAAATGATGTGTTCCAGCCACATTGGGTACTAAAAACAGCTAAAGAGAAACACGCCCAGAGGCTTGTTCAGATGTCTGCTGACTTGGCCAGACAGGTTGGAGTGATGCTTGAAGATTTTCAAAATGGCATTGCAGGGCAGGTACCTTATCAGCACATTCAGTCATTTAATGGTTTGTCGATAGGATCATTCGGATTTGATGAATTGCATGTTTACCATCTTTAATATTGAAACATTTTTAAAGGAAATAAATGGTGGAAATGCCTCTCAAGATGCTCAGAGTTGGAGGAATAAAGCAAGCTTTGGAGAAAGGCAACAAATTGTGAATTTTGCTAAAAATGGGGTTAGAAGTCGCCGTGGTCGTCGAATGCAGGTTAGTGATTATTCCTTGTTCTGTGATTGTTTTCTTCTCATATTTGATTATTTTGGCCTTATGAACTTTTCTTTCTTTCTTTTAAAGTTTCCTCCCCATATTTGCCTTCAGTGTTTAAGACACCCAGTTTTCCTTTATTTTTATCTACTCACACCATAAAGCATATTTTATTGTAATTGAATCTGACTTAATTTTAACTATTTGGAATTAGGACACTGGCACTTGCCATTATATAAATCTTGCTGATTGAAATTTCTTAGATGGCCATCGCCTGGGAAAAGGCTATCTTAGTTCTTGTCTTGCTAAGTTAAGGGCGTGCCCTTCAGTTTTGTTGCTTGAACCGACTGCTCAAAAGAAATAGAAATAAGGACAATTTTCAGGGCAGTGCTTAAAGTATTGGTCAACCAAGCACTGCTCTTTGTATTCAAGTCTCTGGAGTGGTCTTGTCATTCAAAATACCAAAGGATTGGACCATGAGCATATAGAAACTATGGATATGATAATCAAATAATGAATTTTCTATTGAAAATTCCCTAAGCATGACACGTTATAAGGGTCCTTGCTTTCTTCATACTTGCTGAGTGATTGATAGCAAATTGGCAATGCAAAGTGGTGAAACCTTGCAAATTTGTCACTCCTTTTTTAAGAGCGTATATTTGGGAAGGTTCATCTGGCTTAATATTGAACGTGTTCTATTACTTGTGTTGGTGCTCCTGTGAATTTCTGTTGATTCTTACAGACCTGTCAAACCCCAATTCGTCCAATAACCCCAAGCAGCCTTCTGGATTCAATCTGCTGGTCAATATCTGAGCCATCTTCAACTGCTTCTATTTACACAGACTCTTTAAGTTGTGATGATGTTAGTGAACATCATACATCTGTTTTCTATGATGCAAAGGGTGACAACAAGGATTCCGAAGCTTCCTTTGCAAACCCAACAAGGCCGCTTACAGAAAGGTTCTTTCTCTCTCTCTCTCTCTCTCTAATCTACTTGGATTCTCTAAATAGTTTTTGGTCGTAATTCCTACTGTTGTATATTTTCTTTGCAGTGAGAAAACTGAGTTGATATTTAAGAACCACTTTCTGACCATACTGTTTCCCATTGACCGGTTTTCTGAAATGGGACCTTCTTCAAGAACCTTTTTCAGTGAAAATGGTTTCACATGTTTGCAAGTGTTAGATCACATATATGCATTTTATCAGGTAATGATTCAATATGTGCCTTTCGCTGCCAAATGTTTCATATTATGTGTAATATTGCATATGCATCTGGCCTTTTATTCAGACTCTTTCACGAGTTATGAGTGAGCATGTGGACTATCTAATATTAGAACACAAGTAGCATTGATACAAATATATCCGACTCGGAGCAGCTGCTAGACTTTTTTCCAGTCGGTAATCTTACCAAATTCCTTGAAAAATGTCACTTCATGCACAATGCAGGAGAATATGTCAGCTTCAGAAATAGAAGCTGCAATTCACACTGATTCAAGGCATGCTGATCAGCTTCGATCTGTGTACTCCAGTAAAGAAACGGCCGAGCTTGGTTATGTGATTTTCAAACGTATCGACTTCTTAGGAAGCTGCAGGAGTTTCGAAATGTTAAAGCGTGTTGCTGGGGACAACAATAGTAACGTATATGAACTTTTGATTAGAGCCTGACCTGATGTTTCAGAGATGTTTGTTAGAAAGCCGTTAGCTTGAAGACAAGAAATACAAATTTTTAACATGCGAGTACACAATTTTCCAAAGGATGAAATGCAGGTTTATAGTCTTCTCTTTTTTTAAAAAAAAAAAGAAAAAAAAGAAAAAATTCCCCCCATGAATATACAGATATCATATTCATATATCCTTTGAAGTGTCCATGAGGAACAGCAAAGAAAGAAGTGCTCTTTTTTGCACAGGCACTTCCTGTATTTTCCGTTTTGTTATAATATTTTCCGTTTAATTTATGAACATATCAATGAACTAACTTTTGACCTCTTGCCGAGTTCCGATTGGAAATAACACATGCTTATATTTATCATATCTGGGTTGTGTCTGAATCAGTCGGTTATGATTACGTTGCAGTTAAATTGAATTATAGTTATTTAAGATTAAATTACCGAGTTACTCGTAATCGGTCTGCTAAAAGCTACTAATGCATTCCGTTCAATGATAGGCTCTACTGATGTGCAGCGTTTGGCTCTGAAGAAACAGAAATCGTCTCGCACCTGTAACCTCACGTCCATCCAGCAGACATGCCTTCCCCGGAGCACATAAATACTCCGGGGCAACACTATCTGAGATGGGTTTCTAGAGTAACAACATTCTGCTACATTGTCATGCTTGATGAATTGTACTATCATGTAATTCAATTCTGTCAGTTATATCTGAAGAAAAAAGAAAAAAAAGGAATGTAACAAAAAATAAGGTACAAAATTAACAAAATGCAAAAACATCGGCTGATGTAGGGTCCCCTGATGGCTCCCGAAAGTAATGCTACTGTCAACCGGTTAAACCTTAATGGTACACTTCTACTTCATTTTCTTAAACCCTTCCCCTCCCTAACTTTTTGATTTTTTTCTCTCTTTTCCTTTTTCTTTTTCTTTCCATTTTTCAAGGCTTTCAACTACTTCTGTCTTCCATTTCTTCTCATGTACAGATACAAGAATAATTTCATGACTACAACTCTGGATGGATTTTGCATTATGTTAAAAAACTCCTATACCTCGCATAGTCTAGTCTTTTGGCTCAATAGATCACGACTCGAAGCAGACCTGGCTGCGGTTCAGTGTAGTCAAGACCCTCTTCTTCAAGCAGGTATTGCTGGACAGCAATTGGAAGTCTGGCTGGAGTGCGCAAACCCCTGGTGTGATGACCTGTCCCAACGCATATATAAACCTGCAGACGGTGCTCTGCCGCACGTGCTGTGCTCCTCAGAACACTCAGTTCGTGTTTCAGCACATGGATGGCTTCACTTACATGTAGACCATGAAGGTCTATCATCCGCTCATGTCCCCTCCCATCCACCTGCAACTCTGGGCCAGCTGGGTTCCTGGAAGACAAGAAAGAAAAGGTTAATGGTCACAACGAGAAAACAAAATCAACTAGCATATCCAAATAAAACCACCAAACAGTTCTTTGGGGGAAAAAATCAAAAAACTTTTGGAACTAATACACAGTAACCCCGGAATATCTGCATTAAAATTCATTGTATGCAGTAGAAACATAATCATTTCACAGATGTGCATCCATCTCGCTAATAATATTAAAAACATGCCATATCATCTTGGAAATTCAACTGTGGTCTTTTTCTGCCGTTCACAACTGAATGCCTCTAAAGCTCCATGCGCAAAATGCCAAGAGTTGAGTAGTTGTAGAAGACCAAGAAAGAACAAATGAAAGCATTGGGGAAAAACAAGGGCAAGGAAGAAAGGAAGCAAGTAACTAATGAAGGATTTCCACCTTAAAAAGTATTGTATTATTCTGTATAGTGAGAAAACGACACTTGCAAATACCATTAAAAAATAAACTAAAATGACAATCACCATTTCAATACAGCAATTTCTTAACAGGAAAGAGTAATGATGCTTTAAAGAAGCAATCAGTTACAATAAGCCAGACATTCCAGCCTGTCAAGGCCAAGATCAATTCAGAAAAACACGAATTAACAAACCTCATGCGATAAATAGATTCATGTGCCTTCCCATGAGCTGCTTTCATATGCATATTGTGCAGCTGCCCCTTCACACTCAATTCCTTGGCTAGAGCCTTATTTCCAATGAGGTATGCTTGCCGTGCCTGTTTGAAGATATAAAAACCATTTGATCTATTCAATGAAACATTTACTTTACACTGTCACATTATTTGACCATAAATAGTTTGAAGGATTGGAGCAGACTCACATATATGGTTTAGATCAGCAGTCAGCAAAATTGTAGGGCAAAATTGCGCACATGACCTAATAGGAAATTACTATAGCAGTGGCACAGGGTTCACATAATGGAGAGCAGGCTAATCAGTTTAATACATGCTCATCTAGCATGTTTTAGAAAGACGGCTTGCCAGCCATACCAAACTGTAGCTTGTTCTAAATTCAGTTATTTAATACCAATCTGTAGCTTTCTCTAATGAAGAACAATTTACTAGAGAAAAGAGTACAGGCAATGTAGAGGTCATTTACACAAACTCAAATCACCCAGCCTTATATAAAGCATGAATTCTGAATTACTACCAAAAGGTAAGTACCTCCGAACGAAAACATGTGATTCACGTTGACTCGAGTATATTATCATTAATATATCAGGTAACCAAAGTTCCAAACAGCACACTCCTATCAAATTTTGATGATTACCTGTTCAAAGTAGGCATTCCGTAACCGCGCATGATCACGAGCTTCTTCCCGCAAATCTGAATACATATTTCCTGCCATCCAACAATTTTAAAGCAGATATACATGCAAAATGCATTTGTCCCACAGATAAAAGGTGCATAAATGCAAGTAGCTTTGTTGGAGTGAGGAACATTACCCACTGCTTCTCCAGTTTCAAGCCAGACAGGAGCTGCTCGAGCTGAACCACGATTTTGCATTCTATCAGCATAAGCAGCTCTCCCATTCCCACTACCATATGAGCTAGCTAAAACATGGGAACTTCTGCTTGAGCCAACTGAGGAATCAGCAGAACCATTTCTGTCATACTTCCACATGCCAGAATCCTGTGATGCCAACTTCCTGACAGCTGAAGCAAAATCTATTCCACCACCTCTAGACGGAGTGGAAGAACTAGACTTAAATAAAAGAATGTTCTCTTTGTCAGAAGATCGATAAGGATTGCTGCTTTGCTGAAGATCATCTCCAGCATATTTTGAAGCACCATTCTGACCATCTTGTGCAGGAAGTGCTGGAAAGTCCAGGGCACTCAGATTGGGAGCTGAATACGTCTTTGAGTTCATATTCTGACTAAAACCACCATCAACTTGAAGCTACAGTTTAAGACAGCATCCAAATTGTAAATATTTACTGGCACAGATATATAGGAAGAAAAATAAAATAATGAACTACAGAATCAGTAATGAAGAGAATTGCAATTTCTAGTGTAATGCAACTTAATGTGACTCTTACGACCAAGTTCCTTCAAACATGTCAAAACCCAATGCATGCAGCTAGTAAAGCAGACATTTAAAAGCAAAAGAAGAGGTTAAAACACGAATGAAAGGGCAGAAACAAAACAGAATCAGTAACCCCCAGTTATCAGGCCTCAACCTCTTAAGAATTGGAGGCTACACATAAGGATTACAGTCGAATTTTAGGGGAGCCAGACTACTCTGCCAAAGTAAGGCATAAAAGGCATTGCTCACACAGTTAGCATCCAACCCAACATCTTCAATTGCTATTCTACAGACTTTCAGCAACAGCACTGTTTCTTGTGGTATTTGTTACAATAGACAAAGAAAGGAATGTAAATCAGATTTAGATAATAAATTGCATTGGCTTTGGAAGAGCTATATAGAAGATTATTTTGATTAATATAGGGCATTGTTATCAGCCTTCAGGTATTACTCTATTGAACAAGGTCCCCACAAAACCTAAGAATGCTAAGCTCTTTAACTCTCAAAAATTATTTTCAATGATTTAATTCTAGAGGAAAGCAAAAATAGCTTGCATAATGAAGAGTGAATTTCCCAGAGTCTGACAATCGGTTGCTAGGAAAACTACTGAACACCTGAAGGTTTGACCAGCAGATGCAATTAAAAGGACTTCAAATATTTGACAACAATACTTGATTTGCTTCAGGCTGCAAGATAAATAAAAGCATATTAGATTAAGGGCAAATTTACTAGTGAAGAAAAGAGCTTACCTCTAGTTGAGTAAGCATCTCAATAGTGAGATTTAAGTCGCATCCATTAGCAAAATAGACTTCTGCAAGGCTTTCGGCGGCAAATCCAGGGAACTGTGAAGCCAAAAACTCCAAAGGATTCATGTCAGTATCATCAACTATTGCATGCTCGCCTAACATGTCATTCATGAATCCAGGTCTTGAATTCCCATTGTATGGATGTCCAGGTACCTCCCTAACATTGCCAAGAAGCTGATCACTGCTAATAATTTGCTTGTCCCAGGGCTTAGTGGGCAAATTCAAATAACTAGCTGAAGTAGGATCTTCTCCATAAGAATTAGCAACAAATCTCATCTTTTCACTGAAGCTGCTACCATTAATATGCCGTGGGGATGGTTCTTGTTGCTCGGGCAATATGTATCCACTGCCTAAAGAAACAGGGAATTTTGTAACTTCACTGCTGTCATTTAAAGACAAGCCTGCTATAGAGATGCCTCCAAATGCTTGAGATTCATCTTCGCCCATGACCTTGAAGTCAGGAGTTATATCATCAGGAAGCTGGTGGCGCCAGAATTGATGGGCCTCATCATCAGAAGCATTAGAAACAGATGACTCCGATCGGTCAAGCACTGCTTTCCCTACGGTCCCAGAAGCAGCAAATCTTGCTGTAGCAGCTGCCGTGTTTGATGCACTTCCAGACGGTGAAGATGATGATCTGAGGGAGAAGGGAATAAACTCTGCTGCATTGGGATTCAAAGCCGTTGCCTTGTTTGGAATATTCAGCTGTGTATTGTTGGTTTGAGACCCTTTCTTTGATAAGCTCATTTCTATACCAAAATGGAAACAAAAGAGACTACATGCATATAAAGACACTGACAGAAAGAGTAACCTTGAGCTGCAGCAAGACTTATCCAAAACCTGCAAAACGGTTTCAATAGCTTATACTAAACAGCCAAACAGACCAATGAGCTATACTCCAAGACATGCTCACATGCATAGAGTCCAGTCCATGCTACAAATGACCTCAACAACCTTATCTCAATGACACTCATTTCAGACGCTCTATTATAAATGTGTTGGAAGAATTTATGCATCAACTTCAACAACATACACAACGCCATCCATACTTATTTACGCTAAACAAGCACAAAAAGGTTGACTAACATTTAACAAATGAGCCTTAATTATAGCATAAAAAGACACTTCCAATTATTCCATTGAAGATGAGCAAACGACCTCAACTGGATACCGTTACAGAAGAAGTCAAGCACAAAAAACAGTAATACCCAAATCAAAACATTACAACTTAAGAAAACACAAGGCTAATTGCATTGAATATGAGTGAATTGCGCGAAGTAAAGAAATACCCATAATCCACGAATTAATGGTATTTACCCTCCACTCCACCCCCCCCCCCCCTCAAAAAAATAGAAGAAATTAAATAGCTATATTTCCAACAAAGAAAGTAAAGCAACAAAATCCCCATAAAAAAAATTAAAAACCCTGAGAAGTAAATAAAAAAGACCGGATTTTGCACAAAATCTGAGAAAACCAACCCCTATGAATAACTAAAACAATCAAAAGAGCAAGAGAGTACAAACAGAAGAAGAAGCTCGCTTTATCCAGGCAATCGATTGACAGAGATCTCAAAGAAAACAACATAAACCAAAAAGTCAAAACCATCTTAAGAAAAAGAAAAAAAACAAGAAATTGGTATGAAAACAAAGAAGATCTAAAAGGGAGAGTAATATACCTTTGCGAACCAAATCAAATGGATCCATAGCAGAAGATAGAGGGCGAGATCGGAGAAGATAGAAAAAAAGGAAAAGATAAGATGAAAAGGGTAAAGAGAGAATAGTGAAGTTGATCAAGTGTTGGGGATATGGAGCTAAAGGGTATAGAGAATGGATATCTGTGTGGGAAGAGAGCTTTGTGGATTGCAAAATTCTTTGCTTTTTCTTGCTTTCTGGCTCTGGTGAGCGTTGTTAGAGAAACCCCTTTTGGGTATACAGCCACCACAGAAATATAAAAAGAAGACACCCAACCCAACCCCTCGCCACTCGATTTGACCCCTACCCCCTCTCTCTCTCTCTCTCTCTCTCTCTCTCTCTCTTCTCTGAGATAATTCCTTATTATTTAATTAATTAACTCTGTAATAGTTGGGATT
Source organism: Manihot esculenta (assembly GCF_001659605.2). Taxonomy (NCBI): domain Eukaryota; kingdom Viridiplantae; phylum Streptophyta; class Magnoliopsida; order Malpighiales; family Euphorbiaceae; genus Manihot; species Manihot esculenta. The sequence continues at coordinate 29,361,950 of NC_035176.2, read as the reverse complement.
TGAGGAAAAGGAGAAAGCAACGCAGACGCCGATGCCCTTCGGCCTTCTCAGTCTTTCCAGTTTTTTTAACGAAACAAAGTAAAAAAAATATTATTTGATGTTTATGGTATAAAAAATTTTATTAATTAATTTTTTAATTTTAAAAATTATATTAATATATTTTTAAAATTTTAAAAATTTACTAATCAAGCTTTATTAATTTTATTTATTAAATATTATATAAAAAATTAAAATATTTTTCACACAAATAAATTAGTTAATGAATATTTTTATAAAATTGAATAATTAATTCATAAATTTCTTATATTATAAAAATTATATAACAAAATATTTAGAGGTTAAATATTAATTAATTTTCTTTAAAAAAAATTTTAAAAATATTTTAATATATTTTTTAAAATTATAAATGACTTAATAAAATTTAATATGCGACCAATAATAAATTTTTTATAAATGTCATCACATAATTTTTATTATTTTTTTATTATTTAAAATTATTCGTCTTTCTTTTTTAAATTATAATAATATGTAAATTAATTATTATTATTATTTTATTTTATTTTATTTTAATAAATTTTTTAAAATATTTTTTAATATTTAATAAAATTAATATATTTAAAATAATTATAATAAAAAATTATATTTTTTAATTGCATCAGAAGCTTTTAATATTTAAATTTATTGCAATATTTCTCTTTTTAAAAATATTTTGGTTTTGCTTTTTTTTAAGTATTGAAGTTAAATGAATATAGGGGTCAGAGTGTTTAACGAAATAAAATTTAGAAATATTTTAATGAGTTTTTAAAATTACAGAAATTGAATTACTATAATAATAATTCTTGAATTTTTTTTGTAATTCACTCTATAAATTAAACATAATATAAAAAATAAATTTAATAAAGATATTGAAAAAATTATTTTGTTTGGCCTAAAACTTATTTGATTTTAAATGCAAATTTTCAATATTTTATTTAATAAAAAGTTTAATTAAATTCATTTAAACAAATATGTAATTAAATGTTTTTCTAATTATTCATATTTTAATATTTTATTTCATAAAAAATTTACTATAATGTATTTGTTTAATTTTAAAATTATACCACATATCTTATTTAATATCAATTTATTTTTAATAATATAATATGTACATTTATTTTTAAAAATATAATTAAAATCTTCACCGTACCCAAAAATGACAAAAGAGCGGATGGGGATCGGTCCCATACTGCTGAGCGCGCAGAGCAAGTGTTCCATATTGGAATTTTTGACCTTTCCTTCTATTTTTATTTTTATTTTTTAATGTAAAATATAAATTTATTTATTATAAATTTTAAACATTACAGTTAATAATATATATACATAATTATTATGCATTCTTAATATGTAAAATAAATTTAAAAATCTAATAAAAAAATAATAAAGTAATTATCGTTATTCCCATTTCTTTCTTCTTAGCTAATGACCCCTATTTTATAGCTTTTATCAGTTTTCTCTGCTCTTATGGGATAGGGCAATATTCATCTTATCTAGCCTTACTGTGGATTACCTTCCCCATTGTTGGATTTTGTGTACACAAGTGTTTTCTCTTTTTTTTTTGTCATCTTGTGTTGTTTGATAGATGATAATTATACTTTTACGAGATGAATGTCATGACCGTATCAAATGGATTATGTGTTTTTATTAATATAGTGTTTATTTGTTTGGTTTGAAGTCACATAAGACCTATTCTTCATCTAACTCAATTTTAATAATGGATAAAAGAGATAGTTTTGTTAAGCGAAAGTTCAAGATGTGCGCATAAATTGCTAAGAACATATATCTATAACTTTGAGTTCATTTTTTTGGGAATAGGTTGTAAGTATCGTAGTTTTTAACTTTGGCAGAGTTTATTAGCAAGTCAAGATATGTTGTATAAAAGGGTTCGTATGCATGGGCGATACACTACTATAATTGTTTGATCCTTGGATACCTCATATGGACAATTTTTTACTACCTCATACTCTTCGATATCTAAATGGTATTTAGATGATTGTTGATTTAATTGATCATGATGCTCTTAACTGGAATTACAGACTTTTGACTACTCTATTTTCTCCACAATAAGTGTCGACTATTCTTTCTATTCCAGTTGCACCTTTTGGGATCTTTGATTCGTTAATTTGGTATTACATGAGCGACGACTAATATAGTGTGGGTGTGCGATTAGGTTATAAATTTTTGATGCGTTGTTTATATGTTAATGAGATAACTTTCCATCCTTCATCTTCTATTTTGTCTTAGTCTGGCACGTAGAAAAGTGTTTGATTTTTGTTAGTTATGCCGAAATTGAAATTTTTTCTGTAGTGTGCTCTCCATGATGCATTGCTGCTTATGACTAATCTTATTAGGAGAGGTTGTAAGTTTGACTTAATATACCCTATTTGTCAATTTGTATATGAGATTTTTGAACATGTATTTTTTCAGTGTCATTCTGCTCGACTAGTTTGGTTTGTTGCTCATGTTCATATAAACCATATTCTATTGATTTTTCTAATTTTCTCCTATAATGGGAAGCTTTATTAGTAATGTCAAAGACAGATGCTGGTAGTACTTTACTTCTGACTCTTGTTGTCCTTACTCTTTAGTACATTTAGAAGAGTACAAATAGGTGTATTTTTTATAAAGTGAGCTCTGATCCTGTGTTAGCTTTACACAATATTAACTATGACTTATGACCATTACAACTTAGTAGTGTTTTTACTGGTCCTTCTATTTCTCAGCATTCTTTATCTTTGATATGTGTTTGGACCTCTTTCTCATGGTTTTATAAGTTCAATTGTGATATTGCGTGGAAAAATCAATTTTCACATGTTGTTATTACTGTCATTGTTGCTAATAGTTAAGAGCTTGTTGGGTATAATATTACTAAACATGTGCATTGTTAGTCAAGTACGATAAGAAAAACCTGTACTTTGTTAGAAGGAATTAAATTTGCACTCAATTTTGGTTTACAATATATAGAGTGTGAAACAAATTTTTCTATTTTGTATAATGCTCTCTAATGTCTAAATTTTGTTTTATAGGAAATTTGTACAACGATAGGTTTTGTAGCAAATTATTCACATATTCGTCAGGTATTTTATAGATATATTCCACAAGCAATTAATTGTTGGGTCGATATTGTGGCTAAACTTTACTTGCACGGATTGTTACCACCAAATTGGTTGTTTTATAGTTTATATTTTCTTTGATATTTGTTATAAACTTTATTGTGTCTTATAATCTTGCATTGCAATTTTCTTGCTAACAGGGTTCTTCCTTTTGGGCTATAGAGGCCTTAGCCTTAAAATATATGGGATTGGACCTTAGACCTTGTTTTGTAATTACCTTGAGTTTTTTTTTTGTTTTTACTGTTGGCATAGTAATGTTTATGAAAATCCATTAAATTTTTTAAAAAAATCAAATTACATTAATAACCTCCAATGATGAGAAATTGTCATTTTTTGCAGTTGTAGGAAATAATTTCTTCTGCAAAATAAGACCAAATGCGGCAGTTCCTGCATTATCAATTACACCACGTGCCACCAATGACTCCCATTCGTTATAAGACAAAATTAATAATATTTTACACACTTCAGGGTCCCACAACCTTCACACGATTGGACCCCACTTACAGTGGGACTCCCTCACACGAGCGGGCCCCAATGACGCCACACGCGCGAGAGTCCTCGCGTAGTAGGCAACCAATAAGAGCACGTTTGGCTGAAAAGACCCGCAACACACGAGTTACTATCATATACAGCTGGCGCAAGTCTTCCCCATATTTGGGACTCTATCGTATACATCCGTGAAGTCAATAAAAGAGTTGTATTAGCCAATCGATTATAGGAGATTCTACGTGTAACGTGATGAGAGGATTGGATGGTAGAGAAGAGAAGTTATAGGGTGAGGAGCAGAGCTGAAGATAAATGACGGGAGGCAATCATATTTTGCTAGCAAAACGGCAACGATCGGGGGCGCAGCATCAATACAAAAGCGTAGATAAACTCTCCAAGATCTTCTTCTCGGATTGAATCACGTTGAAGGCAGGACTCTATTTGTAACTGAAAAGCTCAGAGATCAGGACTTTGAAGTTCTGATATTTACGTAATGCTAAAGATTCTGGTTGTGCGAGAATCGGAATTGCAAGAGAGCCAGTGGGAGAAAGAGAGATAAATAATAATAATAACAATATCAAATAGGTGAAATTTTGCTAAAGATTTTGGAGGGTTTTAAGGGTTTGATTTGAATTTGGATTTAGCGATTTTGATTCTTTGTTTTGTAAGGTAACAGATGGCTGCCGGAACTACGACGGTGTTGAAAGATGCTTCTAAGGCGGCGGCAGGAGATGTTGAGTTTGTTAAATGTGATTGCTGTGGTTTGACGGAGGAATGCACTGTGGCTTACATTATTCGTGTGCGCGAGAGGTATGGTGGTCGCTGGATTTGTGGCCTCTGCAGTGAAGCTGTGAAGGACGAGACTCGTCGATCCAAGAGAGATATTGACACCGACGAAGCATTAGAACGGCACATCAAGTTTTGTCAGCAATTTAGATCTTCATCACCACCAACCAATCCCTCTGAAGATTTGATTTCTGCCGTGAAAACTCTCCTTCGCCGAAGTTTGAACTCACCAAGGAAGAAGAAGGGATCAGTGTTTCCATCGTCGTCGTAGCAACATTTTCAGCAGTAAATTTTGAGCTGGAGGTATGCAATGAAACACACTGATCATCAAATCGAAGTCACTCTAGTTAGCAAATCTAATTTAATTAGTTTAGTCCTTAGTTTATTATATTAAAATTGATGGAAAGAACAAACTTTCCTAGACTGCAATAAATTTATTTCAGCGTCAATTTTAGCAGAAATCCTTTTAGCTTACAAGGATTTTCTGGCCAAAAGCAGAGAATTTTCCTTTACTTTCCCTTTAAAGCATTCTGCATGAAGAATATATTTTGGGTGCAAGAAGAGAGCTTAATGCTTGAATGATGAATCTGGTTTGTACTGTTTCATTGCTTTGGCTGATAGCTGGACAGAAACTGAGCTCTGAGAGAGACCAATCGGTCCTGTAAAAATATCCAAGGGGACAGTGGGGTAGAGGCTCTGATAGGTAGGACCCATTTGTGTGTACATACTCGTGTGGTAGATGTTGGTTGCACTTTTGGTCCAGAGGAGTCATGCTACTAAAAAGCTTTAATTATTTTATCAGATCATCACCATACTAAGAGCCAGCGTCTGCTCTAGCTAGTTGAGCAGTAGAAGAACATCTGATCAATTATTTAATCTTTTTTTCTTTAAATTGAACTTTTGTTTAATGTTTTAGTCCAACAGGATAATCCTTGATCACTCAGTGATAGAGATATTCTGGAAGTGATTTTATAGCCTAATTTAATAGGCACCAATGCAATGCATGTCTCTTTTGAATCCATTCTCTCTTTTTTTTTTAATCAATAGTGCCACTAATAATTATCTACGAGCTAGAGTTTTTATAACACTGGACTTCTAGATGCATTTATTAGATGAAAGATCAACGCGGATTTCTGCATATTTTTTCTTTTATTAAAAGTCTTGAATTGATTTTATATATGAAGTATTTTAAAATAGTTTGATAACTTAAGTAGCAACTAATAAAAATTAAATAATGAAATAATATATACCAAAAAGTAAAATAATTAATAATTAGTGGTTATTCACTTTAACAATAGTTGCTTTCATGAATAATATTATAATAAGAAAATTTAAACTAAAAACCATATATATATTTTTATCCAAGTAAATTGTTACATGATGTTTTTATTATTAATTTTTAAATTTCAAATAGTGTAACTAGTAATATCTAAATTTTATAAATTTTAATTATTTAATTTTTAAAAATATAAAAAAAATGCTGACGTTTTAAGTAAATTTAAGATGAAGAATGAAAAAGAAAAAGAAAGCCATTGCGATACGATTTTACAGAATGGCGGGGCAGAGGCGTAGGTTTCCTTCTCTTCCCATCTGGTCCTTTTGTTTTATTTTATTTTGATGTGCGTGGTTTTGTTTTTATTTTTACGGGGCTTGGATTCTCTGAAATTCATCCTCTGTTTATTTTCATTGTTTGGAATGTTTTTGAACATTTTACTTTTAGATCGAGACTGAACTCTGTCGCCTCCCTCTCTTCGTGTGGTGATGTTTTTGGGTGATTCAAATTGTTTTGGAGATTGAGTTGCTGGAGATTTGCTCATTTGCGATTTTTTATTGGATTCACTGCTTGGATTTGCATATCTGGTTTTCGGCATCCCGACTCTTGTCTTCGATTTTTGCATATCACTATTTGGTTTGTGCAATTTGTTTTTTGGCATGTCTCCTTCGTTGGTGGTGGTTAAGATGCAGGAGTTGGAGGTGTTGTTCGATAGTTTGTCTTTGACAGTGCTGTTTGGGAAGAGTGTTTGTAAAGTGTGCTTTTGAGCTGCGAAATATGGAATGGACTTTCAGTTGGATTTGTAATTACACTGTGTTGCTTAACTTATATTTTCCCTTGTAATTCTTATCTTATTCTGGGTTTTATTAAATGCTATTTTGAATAATTGATAAAAAAAATTAAGATGTAAAAATATATATTTAGTCGTAATTCCATACTTTTTTTACGCTTTAAAAATAAAGATAATTGAACTATTCTTCACCTTTTGAATATGATTTTATATTCCTTACTCGTGACTCGTGAGTGTGTCCGTAGCTTGGGCCATGAGAGGGCTAAATGTGTCTTTCTGTATGTCTTTATCTTTTGTTTTTTAAATTTTTTCCCAACTGGGCACAGGATGAATTAATATGTTAATGAAAATCAAATTAGTGCTCACTTTAAATGTATATTAAAATAGTAGTCATATCTTCTCGAGATTATCTAAAGGATAAAGCTTTAAAATCTTTTATGATCTCAATCAAGAAACTTCCACTTAATTTAGATCGGAATGATAGGAAATATCTATAACCAAATCTCATAGATTGAGTGGAAAATAATATTCAAGAAATAAGAATTATCTCTTTAAATCTATTTTTTTCCTTTTAATTATATTAATGCAATTTAAAATTCATTTAAAAGCAAAGAATTAAAGTTTAAATTCAAAATTTTACGATATTATAATATTTAGACGGATTTATTTAAATGAACTATTACTCAAAATTGGATTTTTTATAATTTATTTTCTGTACAATTATCACTGTGATATATTTGCAGTCTTTGTAATGCACTGGTAAAAAAATATTTAGATATTTTAATTTTAAATTAATTAATTTTTAATTTAAAAAGATTTTAGCTAAAATTCAAATTCAAATTGAGATAATTTGATTTGCGCACAGAGATTTTGCAAAAACAGATTTTGTTAAGCATGTTCAAATAAGCATTATATTATAAAGTGATTAATTAATTTTCTCTAAAATTCTTTAAAATTAGAAATCTCGATGATATGAATCATTAATAGTTTAGATTTTTTTATAACTCTCTGGGTAAAGTAATTAAAAGTAATTAAAATACAATATTATTCGCATTTTAAGATTATTATTGTTTAAATAAAATTTTATATCTTATTTCATACAAAATTTTATATTTTATTTCAATTATAACTTTTTTTCTTATATATTTTTAATAACATCCAAATTTTATACAATAATATAATATAAAAAATTCACAGCATGCGCTTTTATTTTAAACCTCAAAGAGGTTGCCAAGCTTAAGTGAATTAATTTTGACTTTTCTTATTATTAATTATTTATTATTATAAGATAATAATATTTAAAAGATCTGCAGTCTATCTCTAACTATTACTCTATTAAGATATTTGAGTATCTGCGAAATTGTAATAGTAGATTTTGAACACAACTCTTAGGAAAAGAGTAGTACAACTTTTTTGGAAAAAGAGTAGTACAACTCTTTTACTCTTTTGGGAAAATAAAATGACTGAAATATATAAATACTCTTTCTACGAAGAGAGTGGTGATGACAGTTTTAGAAAATTTATAGATTGTGAAACACATAATCTATCCATCATTGAAAGAGCTAGCACTATAGAAGACAGACATTCGTGTGGATACCATTGAGGGTGTTCGTTTGAAAAGGCAGCACCATCAGTCCAGTATTGTATCTTCTTGATGAGATTAACAGATTAGTCTCATATCTATTTTTGAATTAAACGAAGTACTCGGATTCTGCGAAAAAAAAATCCGAGAATTTTATTTTTTCGCTGCGCAATTTGGATTGCAATAATCTCGATATTTCTTAACAGTGTCTGAAAACGACATCAATTAGCTTAAAATTAATTTTTAAGACACTTAAATAAATTATAAATTGATGTAAATATTAAAATTTTTTTGTCCGATTGAATTTATAAAATAAAAGTAAAAATTACATTTAAATTTGAACCAATTGAATTAAATTTTGTCATTAATAAATCTTGTAAGTCAAGTATATTTATAATTAAGCTAGTCAAACTCTCTTTAATTTGAATTAGAGTCAGATTTTTTTTTTTTACTGTCTTTATTTTTTTAAAAAACAAGTCATTTTCTTCTATCGGCTTCTCCTACCCTTTGGAGCAAGGGAGCACTCCTCTTCTTACTCAAATTTTGTGGATTTTCTTCTCCTATTTTAAGTAGGATATACATGTTGGTATTTCATTTTATATTATTTTATTTTTTATTTTCTTTTCTGTTTTTGCAGGTGTTTTTCATGAAAGGATTTGCCTGCATGTTTTTTCTTGATCTAGAGGCAAAAAGACCATTGAGAGGGCTCGATTCTAGTGGTGGTTATCTATTGGAGTCGAGACCGATGTTATTACCTTAGTGATTCAATACAAATCGGTGATAGGAGCATTGGACTCCACATTCTCAAACTATGGTTCCTAGTTTTCTTAGTCTTTTACTGTTGCAATCTTTCTCTTTTTGGTAAAATCTGGTTTTGCATGTACCCATCACTAATCTTAAGTGGATCCTCTTTTTTCCATGCTTCATTTATATTTTGGTTGCGATGGAAAATGGGTGAGATCTTCTTTTGATCTATGTGGTTTTTTCTAAAAAAATTATGAGTTCATGTTGAAGTTTCTGACTTGTCTTATTCTTCATTTGGTTTCTTTCTTCCGTAGTGGTAATAAAAGATGACAGTGCCCTTTGATAACAGGAATAATGAGATGGCGGTGGCGGCAACATCGCTTTGCTTCTCCAGTTAGCTCAAAGGTTTTTTTTGTTCAACTATGAACCTTATTTTCTTTGTTGAAATTCTCGATTTTGCTTTGAATAAAATCACTTATCTTTAAACAAAAAAAAAAAAAATTATTATTACAGTTTCAATAATTAATGAAATATATTTTATACATTAAGACTCTATTTATTTTACGAGAAATATAAAATTATTTTAGATATTTAAAATATTTAGAAAAAATTAATTAATAAACATTTTTTATTAAATTATTTAAAAAAAAGTTGATTTTCACTACTTATATTTTATGAATTTTATTGAAAATATTTTATATATAAATTTTTATTTTTAAATTAAAATTAAATAATAAAAAAATAAGGCACCGCCTTTGATAATTTTTCATTTGCTATAGTTTTGTTGTCAGGTTTGGTTTGGTTTGGCAGTGGGATTCTGCTGTGTAGTACAACAAGTAACTTGTACTACATTTTCATCTCATTTACGCATTTTATTTTTTATTTTTATTTTATAGTATATTTTTTTAATTTAATTTTATATTATTTTAATAACTAATTAGACTTTTAAATTCTATTTTATTAATAAATAATATTTTTATTAAAATTTATACTATAATAATTTAATTATTATATCCTTTAATTTTAATAATTTGTAATAATTTAATTTTAAATATATAATTAACTAATAATAAATTTAAAAGATTATTTTATTAATAAAATAAAATTTTAAAAATTAAATATTTATTATTAATAATATTTTGAGATCCGACAAATAAAACTTATAATATGAGTTTAAACTTAAATAGATAGTAAAATATTTTTTTTTTATTTTTTATTTATTTATTAATAACGTTTAATATTCCTCTACTATAATATCACATGTTTCTATTATTTAGATTTGTATATACAAACGCATTAAAAATTTTTTTTAATATTAAATAGTTATTTAATTCTCTTGACTCGCATGTATACAGAACTCTAAAATAATTAGACATACTTTATCTATCTCACTAAATTGAATTCTTAAAAAATAGATAGTATCTAATTATTTGTTCATAAAAAGATCTAATGAATTTTAAATCTAAACTTTCTTTAAGCGAACTTGTCCAGAAATAAACAGTCTCGCGCTCATCCATTAATAAAATAAAAATTAAATTATGAATTTTATTAAATCGGACACTTTAATTTTTTTTAAAATTTTTGTTAGTAATTAATATTAAAGAAAATTACTGTACTGATTAGCTTTTTAACTTATTTTTAAATATTAGTTATTATTTGAATTTGATTAGTGATGATGTAAGCAGAGGTGTATACGAATTAAAAATATATTATTTTTTTAATAATGTTAAGCTAAGAAAATTTTAAATTAAATTTAATATATTTTAATATTTTATTAACACATATTAAAATTATAAATAATATATTTTTTAAAATTAATTTTAACGATATTTAAAATATTTTAGTTCATAAAATTTATATATATGATTTTAAATATTTTTAAATATTAAATATAAATATTTAATTGAACTTTTGGATTCATGCTTAAAAATATTAAAAATAAATATAGATTACTATTATTCCCTTCCTCACACAAATAAATATAGATTTATTTATTTATTTATTTACATAAATTAAAAATATAATTAGTATAATTAAAATGATAAATTTTATATTATATTTTTAACAAACTTGCATAAATAATAATTAATAAATTATATTAGCAAATTAATAACTAATTTTTTTTAAGAATAAACTAATAAGTAAATTACCATTTAAAAAATAGTAATGAGGGACCTAGAAGGGCATTATCGTAATTAAAGTATTATAGTACAAGCCAACCAAGCGTACATCGCTGTACTTCACAAAGTTACCACACAGCCTTGATAGCCTTCGTCATCTCCGTCGCTGCGTTGACACTTTTCTCTCCGGTTTCGTTTTCTCTCCCTACAACTCGTTTCTTTTGTATTTTTGAACTCAGTGAGTCGCCAAAGATGATGCACATGACCTTTTACTGGAGCCGGGAGGTGACTCTCCTGGTGAACTCTTGGCGCACTCAGACATGGCTGGCTTATTCCTTGACTCTTCTCGTTTGCGTAGTCGCCTCCGCCTTATACCAACTCCTAGAAAACCTTCGCATCCGCCTTCGGGTCAAAGTCATCGCCGCAACCAGCGGTTCTGCGCAAGAGCCTTTGCTTCAACCCAAGACGGGTAGAGGGAAATGGTCGGCGGCGAGACTAGCCGGAGCAGTGCTTTTTGGAGTAAACTCGGCGATCGGGTACTTGCTAATGCTTGCTGTGATGTCGTTTAACGGAGGGGTGTTTGTGGCGATTGTATTGGGGCTGGTTATTGGGTATTTGTTGTTTAGGAGCGAAGATGAGAATTTGACGGTTTCTGAGAATCCCTGTGCCTGTGCGTAGACACATAGAGACAAGACCACTGAACAAAGTATGTATTTGTGTTATTTTCTCTTTTGGGTTACGGTTTGTATGTTTCTTTTACCTGTAAAAATCTAATCTTTGTCTTCTGTAATTGAGCTGAAGAAGCAACTGGGTTCCTTGTCTTTTATGTCTTTTATGTCTTGATGTCCAGTAAGCCTCTGCTATTTTTCTTTGAGTTTGGTTGGGCCATTTTGATCAAAAGCAAAATTCCAATAGGTCAAAAAAAAAAAAAAAAAAAAAGTGGGTTTTAGCCAATTTTGAAGGGAGAGATGATTTTAAATCCATAACAGGGCAAACTGATAATTGATATAAATATGAAAAATCACAAAGAGCCGAGGACTGAACTTGAAATCCCCAAAGGCTTGATTGTAATATTTTGTTGCAAATGCATACTTCAATAGTCAGTAGTGAATTATGCAGTTTTCAGAAAAGGAATCTGTCATTCATATGTATCCCTAAATCCTGGTTAAATAGTCCTCACAGGCCAATGGGAGCGAGAGTCGCTGGACACAGTAGCACGATCCCTAAATGTGATCGTCAACCGCAACAGTTCTCCTCCGAGTGAAAAACACCGAGAAAAAATCAAACGGCTAAGAAGAAAACCTCGACAAACTGCAAACCCAAAACGCAGCAACTAACAACAATCAACAAGAAATCAAACAAATCTGTGCACCGTGTTACGTCTTTATTCAAATCATTTGAAGAGTTTTTGAATTTTAACAAATTAAACAATTTGGGCGGCTTGAATAGCCACATGTACAGTCGGAGATAGTGATTTGTTGAAATTTGTAACGTTCTTTCACATTCATTTAACCAAATGACAGTGATCAAATTGCAACAGCTTTTTTCTTTAATATGTAATTATGTATTAGATTACGAAAGAAGTTAGGTGCTTGTCTATTTCAAGTTAACTAATAATTAGTTTAAAATACTCAACTGGAGCATACATTTTGTGTTAGGTGCCTGTCTATTCTAGTAGTTTTAGAATCATAGAACATGCAAGAATTAGTTGAATAAAGAGACGAAGAGATCCATCCACGGCTCTTTTCCCTCCACCTTCCCCACCAAAGCTTAAGAAAAAAAACAAAATGCCTTTGCAGAAATCTATACTTTTATTACAGTGCAGCTTTTCCTACAACTTGAGCAATGTTCCTCGTATCTCTTTTCTTGTAAAAACTCAAAGAAGGATATGTAACAATTCTTAGTGGGGAAAAACAAAATTAATGGGCATTGTTATGTACTTGCTTTTATGATGTCTATGCCTCCTCCTTTCTGGGAGTGTAGGGAGAGATAAAACCATTGCCAATATTCTCGTATAGAGCAGAATCTGAGTAAGCTACTCGTGGTAAAGGCAGCTTGATCCGATGTCTCCAACTGCGACGGTGACGGTGCCTGGTTTTGTGGTGGTCATTGTCTTCATTTCCGTCGTTTTCTCCTTCAGTTTTGACTCCTGCCTCCATTTCAAAGCATTTCTGGCTGCCATTTTCATTTGGCACTACGTACACAAATGGCGCAACAAATGTATCATCAAAATTCTGAAGAGACTCCAGGACTTGGACCACGTAGCTCATTGTGGGTCTAGTCTTTGGATGATGGCTCAAGCATTTGTAAGCTAATGCAGCTGCCTTTAGAGCTCCACTAGTGGAGAATTGCCCTTCAAGTCTTGGGTCAATAGTTCTATCAAGCTTGTTTGGATCCTTCAATAGAGGCCTTACCCATTCTACAAGGCTCTGCTCTCTGCCTGGGCGTGTCTCGTCCATGGAACGTTTACCGGTTAACAACTCTAGCAGAACTACCCCGAAGCTGTACACATCACTCATGGTTGTGAGGTGACCTGGAATCAGGAATTTTTAACAGGGTTAGCTTCCAGGAAAGGAATTTTCCAACTAAGGTATTGGTTGTTTCTGTTGGGTAAGAGTTTTTTGTTTAGCTTGAGAAACTTGCAATAAGGAGAAAACATATCAAGATTGATCAACATTACCAGTCATGACATATTCAGGAGCAGCGTAACCTTGCGTACCCATTACTCGTGTGGTGACATGAGTCTCTTCTCCTTCAGGACCATCCCTTGCAAGACCGAAATCTGAGAGTTTCGCCGTGTAATCCTTTGGTAACAAAAATAGATTAATCTCATGGCATTAGATAAATATAATAATTTTAAGCCAAAGATCAGGAGAGGAGGCTTACAGAGTCTAACAAAATATTTGAAGATTTGAAATCCCGGAAAATCACAGGTTTATCAGTTTCATGGAGGAAAGCCAGGCCCTTTGCTGCTCCTAATGCAATTTTCATCCTCGTTGACCATGACAATGTAGCTGAATATCCTGCACAAGTAAAATTCTTAAACCTTTATTTCTTCTAACGGTTTGAATTTTAATTATATAATATAAATAAGAAAAGTTGAAAAGAACAAGCAACATACTTCTGAAAAGTTGATTCTCTAAGCTGCCTCTGGGCATGTACTCATAAACCAGAAGCCTTTGATCCTCCTCACAGCAGTATCCGATCAATTTAACAAGATGTGGATGCCTCAGCTGTCCGAGAAAGATTATTTCAGCCTGCAAGAAAACCACCGGTTTTTGTTTGAACAAAATCTTTCTGCAATGATAATATGAGTACAAATTGATTCTCTTATTAGGATGCAAGAAACTGACAAGTTATGTTTGATTGGTAGAACTAACCATCCACTCGTTGTGGCCCTGCATGCCATCTAAGTCCAGTGACTTGACAGCTACAGGCTGAGCCTCCAATCCAGGCCTAAGCTTGTCATCAATGAACCCCTTGTACACTGGACCAAACCCACCTTCTCCGAGGAGATTGTTGCGTGAGAAGCTCTGTGTGATGACTCTCAGCTCTGCAAAAGTGAAAATATGAAGTTTCGGGCCGGCGAAAGAATTCGAGAGATCTTCAACAGAGAGTGGTGAACTGGGATTATTCACATCTGAAAGTGATAGTCTACGAAAAGAACTATGTGTCAAGGCCTGGTTTTCAGATTCCGGCAACGGCTCCGTCTTGTAACAACTCAAGATGATACATTTCCATGTACCCTTTTTCATCATGGTCATCTTCAGAACTTTTCTTGTCTTGTTTTGAACAAACTCTGTCAGAAATGATTGATCTTGCTCCTCATAGAAGGGTAACAGAACAAGAAGAGGAGCTAAATAGAGGACATGTTCGTATGAAAGCTTGAATAGAAAGCTAGGCTGCCTTATATTTTCTCTTTCACTCACCTACTACGTACTGCTACTGTCAAGTCCACATATATAGAGAGATTTAATTACCAAAGCCAAATATTATTAGTGAATCCTTTGCTTCTTTACCACGATTTTTATTTTTTTAAAAATATCTAAGCTCTTAAGTCTACAAATTAGTTAGTTAGAGATGATTTGGCAGCCGCTTGACTTTGTGCGCCAAATAGAAAAGAGAAACAACTAATGTCTTTTCTAGTTGTTGCTTCCATTTCTTAGCATCCATATGTCATTCTTTCCTTCTCCTGTGCAAATACCTCTTTTTTCCATTGCAATGGAAACATTGGAAGCCTGCTTCCATTAATTCTATTAATGGAAGTTAAATTGATTAAATTTTTGCAAAAGTACCGATTCATAAAATAAAAAGAGTGTTGATTTTATAATTTGATGAATAAAAATTATGAATAAATAATATTCAATTCAAATCGAAATTAATTCAACAATTCGATTTAAATTTATATTCATTTCAATTTGATTCCAATGGCTGCTGATCAAGAAGTTAAGAGGTCAGAATCACAGGAAACCAACCCCAGAAGTAGAAACTTTCCTAGAGTTTCCAAAGCTAAGGACATATTATTGTTGATTGGCCTACGAAGAAAAGCTTCTAGAACAAATTTGACCAAGCAATAATTAGCTAAAATGAATACTCTCTTCCTTCACCACAGATAAGCATGCAAATTAGATTAATTAATGAACTAATTATTATTATTAAATTCAATAAAAAAAGTTTATCTACACAGCACACAGATTCAGCCTTTTCAAACAGTGCCGAACCATCACTAGAAAAATTAATAAAATATATTTTCAGTGGGAAAAAAAAAAAGCTTGGATTTGGTGTACCCTTGGCCTCTCTTCTGACCATACAATCCAATTTATAATAATTAAAAAAAATTATTATTTAATTTCTATAATATAAAAAATTCATTTAATTAAAAATTAAATAATAATCCTCCTCTTAAAAAATTACAATTTTTCATGAGGGCCTGGCATGGGATTAAGATCCTAGATTATAAATGAAACAGGTGATAATTACCAGGCAACTAGTGGCATTCAATTGTCAAGACAAAAAAGGTGAGCAGATCAATCTACCCACAACCACCAATACCCCTCAAGAAAAATTTTTTAAAATTACTTTCATTTTACTAAAAAAAATCATTCACTTTTTAAAAAATTAAAAAAAATCAATTAAATAAAAATAATTTTTATATTTTTTAAAATTTTTAATTAAATTATCCCAACCGACTTTGAATCGGCGCATCTTTAAATTAGAATTTTTCGTGCCTTCCTAAACACATGAGCTTAAAGGAGTAACGTTTTTAATTTTAGAAATAATTTTCTGCTTTAATTATTGGCCATGTAAAAAACACAAATGGAAAAATTTTACGCTAAATAACAAGCAAGCATGGACCACGTGTCATCCATATAATATCTTCAAAGTCAGATTACACCGCTTGTAATTGAGGGGCTCTAAAGTTACAGTCGGTGATGGAAACAAGACTATAATTAAGCAAATTATACAATTTAAAAAAATATTTTTTATATAAAAAATCAGTTAATATTTTAATTTTTTATATGATTATTTAATTCCTTTCATGGATCTTATTTTTTATTTGAAATAAAAATTTAATTTAATTTCTTTTTTTATTAAGTTTCTTGTTTAGAATAGAAATTTCTTGTTTGAAATAGTATAAAAAAAATTAAACTAATCATCTTGTTTATTGAGTTTGTAATTAATTAAAAATAAAAATCTAACCCTTAAATGGGTTAGTCAGTGGCTGTGAAATTGTCAATGCCAAAGGCATCCTTTGTCACAAGAATGATATAATTATAAGCAATACCTCACGAGCGAGGAAACATTGCTAATTCTTTCATTCTGCCTCTTGTTTAGCTCCGTCACAAGGGGAGTGATTTCATATCATTATAAGGAAAAAAAAACTTTTAATAATTATTTAGTACATTAAACTGAATATTTATATAAATATAAGAAAAATGAATCATAATTTATATAAGTAAAGAAATATTACGATCTAAAAAATTTCAACTTTGTCTAAGATTTATTTTTTTTATTAAAATATCTCCAATTTCATGTTAAAATATAAAGCGCGAATTTTTATATTTTCAGAAATTTATTAAAATATTATTATTTTTATTTTTATTTAAAGTAATTTTAAAGAAAAAAAATAAAAAAAAACCAAAAAAAAGAATAAGGGGTGATATTTGGTAATGAAAAAAATAAAAATATTTTAATGAAATTTTTAAACGAAAATTGATTTATTAATAAGTTTCTCAAAAACATATTGTGCACGATTTTGAAAAAAAAACTAAGTGAAAGAGTTTTAATTTTTTTAATGAATCCATTCAATATGGATTTAGATTAATTGAATACACAAAATTTCATATTGAATAGTCTAAAAGAAATTAAAATTAGTTGTAGATATCAAATGATGACATAAAAAATATTAAGAAAACCCAAGATTGATGGGCCTAATATGATCATTTGCATTAAGAGCCCGTGTTAAGATTGTACTTGAAAAAAAAGTTTTATAAACCGTGAAGAGAATATGGGAGGTATCTTATCTGCCTGATTCTACTACAGATGACTTTCATTTGACTCTCTGTTTTAAATTTGACGCAACTCAAAAATGTGTTAGTAATTTGAATGAAATTCAGTAAGATTGATTTAAAATCGAAATAAATTGATAATTAAATTTTAATAATTTATAAAATTAAATTAAAGAGAAAAAATTAAATAGAATAAAATATTTTTAATTTGATTTATTTTAATTTAATTCAATCAGTTGAATTTTTTAATATATTTTAAATTTTATGCATTGAGATATTTTAATTTGAATTTTTTTTGCTAATGGTAATAATTAAACGAACAATATTTAATAACAAAAAAATAGTTGAAAAATCTTTAAATTTATATACATATGTATATAAAAATATCTAATAATAATTAATTCAGATGAATTTGATGCACAAATCAAATAATCGACTTAATTAACTTGTAATCCATTTAACACCAACTATATATGTGATCGTTGAAATAAAATATTGATGATATCGAGAAGATAGAAGAAGCACCACCTAAGGAAACCAACACCACTCAAAGAAATCAATATCACATGAAAGGAATACCACCAAAACACAAAAAAAAAAAAAAAATGATATAAAGATACATGCAACTAAGTAAGCACGATCAAAATAAAAAGCAAAAGAGGTCAAAATAAATCCATCAGAACGACATCGGATCACTACTAAAAAAAAGATGTGGTAGAACTTTCATAGGAGTGGTACTCTCTAGATATATCTGTGTGAACTCGAGTTATCAGCATCATATATGTAAAGATCTTCTTCAGTGTCGTTAGAATGCGATCCTCTATATATAAATACACAGAAAACTTCTACTATGAACTAGCATAATTCTGTTATAAAAAATGTAAAAATTAAAACCGCACAATCACCATTTATTCCATGGCAAGGAAAACCAGATGATAAACCATGGTAACCAGCAAAACTATAGATCAACAAAGCAAATCTCACTCATAAGCTTAAAATCCACAAAATAATAAAAACTATATCAATTGATGAGGAGTCGCCGAGGTGAAGGAGACTCAACATGAATCACAAACTTTCTCTGCCATGAAGAACAAAGAAAAGAAAGCTCACAGAGAAAGCAACACTTTGATCAAAATCAAATCTAAAAGCCATGATAAAAACTAAGCCCAAACCCTTCTCATCACAAATTATTTTTCCTAATGCGTTTTGTCTCTTTCTTTTTAGAGTTTCTCTCCCTAATTTCAACTATGTAGTTTTGTGCAGCCATTACTAGTATCAATAGAATGTCCAAATTGAAAAGCTATTCGAAGTTATTGGACAAGACAACTCTCTTACGTATATTGTGAGCCGCAGCGTATTTCCCTTACTCTTTTTTCTAAAAAAAAAATCAGAAATTAGGTAATCTAGGGTGTTGATGTTCTTGTTTCGGCAGCTGGTTCAGTGAATACCAATTTTTTATTGGTAGAGGCTCCCACCTACCCATTTCTGTACAATTTTAATAACTTTGATTTGTTCAGGAAAAAATCAGAACAGATTATGGAGGATTAATTTGGATGAACTAATTGTTTCATACAATTGATATTCATAATTAATTATTAATGACTAATTACAGTTAATATATTTTTATTATTTAGTAAAAATTATATTTAATTATTATCATTATAATAATAATATTACTAATAAAAATATATATCATATTATTTATTTTATTATTAAATTAATAATTGATCTATTATATAATATGGTATATACAAAATTAATTAAAAGACAACTTCTGTAGTTTATAAGTTTTATAATATAATTTAAATAAAAATTAAAAGAATAAATTACATTATGATCCTTAAATTTTAACATAATTAATAAAAAATTCTATTTTTTTAAAATTAAACACATAAATCACTACAGATTAAACTAAACATTTATATGATTTTGGTTTCCCACATTTTTAATTTAGTTTTTCTTTTCAATTTTTTTTACTTTAGAAAAATATTTATCGATTTAAAAAAAATAATTAATGAATTTTCATCGATATTAATCGCAAGGAATTAAATGAGTATTCTATATAATATAAATATGGGAGGAGAAGGAAATAATGGAAATATCATTAGTTAGATTTCTTAATTACAATTTTTTTAAAATTTTAATTGGTTAAACAATAATTATTAATTAAAAAAATTTTAATTGAATTAGTTAATTAAATTAGTTTCTTATTTACATCAAACTTTATTATAGTAAGAATTATCTACATATTTAGATAAGTTTTACTATTTATTAATATATTTTTAATACATACACTAATCCATTAATATTTAAATTTAAAATAAATGTATATTATTTAATTAAATTTTATCTTTATTAATTATTAATTTAGTTAAATTTTACTTTAATAATTAATTTATATTATTCTATCTATATTCTACAATAACACATTCAAGTTTTATGTAATTTATAAAGTTATTAAAAAAACAGTAAATTTAATTATTGATTATATTAGCACTCCGAGGCTTAACCTGGTGGAAAGTGCATCCTTGTAGTCTTGTGAGGTCAAAAGTTCGACTCCGCCACCCCTATTTCAAAAAAAATAAAAAATTATTGATTATATTAAAATATTATATAATTTTAATAAATATTATTAATTATTAAAATGGATCAAAATTAATAACTATTAAATTAATACATCCAAATTAATATTACATAACTCTGAGAAGGATTAGTAAAATTAATATTAGATAATTTTGAGAAGGATTAGATAATTCGATATAAAATAACAATAAAAAATATAAATAAATATATAAATTTATAAAAAATATAAATAAATACATAAATTTATAAAAAATTATAAATATAAAAAATATAACTAATAGTTATCAACTTTTAAAGTAATTTTTCATTAATTATTAATTTAATCATCAAATATTATTATAAAATAGCAATTATCAAATAATAAATAATAATAAAAAAATATTTTGATTCAATTTAAATATTAAATATTAAATATTGAATATTATCATTAAACATTATTGTCCAATAAGACTCTAATCGTCTTGCCCCGCAATATCATGCATAATATTTATTTTAAATATATTAAATTTTATTAAATATTAAAAAATATTTTAAAATATTTATTAAAAATAAAATAAAATAAAATAAAATTATAATAATCAATTTATATATTAATATAGTCTAAAAAATAAAAAAATTTTAAAATAATTAGAAAATAAATAAAATTATGGATAAAAAGAATATTATATAATTATTAATATTTTTTTATCAAATAAAATAATCAAATTTATATTAAATTAGATCTTTAATTTCATCATACTAAACGTAACAGTTGGTCAATAGAATAGAAAGAAAAAATTCAGTTATTTTCTTCTTTTTTTATTTTTTTTCTTGGGTAAACATTGTTCTAGAATGTGGACGGCTATGATCTTGACTGATCCAGCCTACTTAAGCTGAATTAGTAATTTAATAATAAAAATTAAATTTATTTAACTTTAAATAAATAAACTAATTTATTATTTCGTAATAGTTTATTACTAAAATAAAAGAAACAGATAATCTGAAGGAAAACTTGTCGATTAGCAAAGATGTCCTTTGGTCATAAGGCAGGCAAGATACTGCAGTACACAGAGAGACAGAGGAAGGAAAGGAAAAGAAAAAAAAAATAAAAGAAAAGAAAGAGCTGAGCAGTACAGGTCACTTGGGATATTAGTCACAGAGCGTGTTTGTATCCAAGTGTGTATTTTCCCGAGAAAAGACTTCCCCATGTACACACTCTAACCATATATAAATCAACCCTTGTACATTTCCATCAATAAATTTCTTTTTTCTTTTTCTTCTTTCTTCGCTACCCTTTTTGAAACTTTGACTAGAGAAGAAGAGAAGTACAAGAAGCAACAGAGAGAGACAGAGAGAAAGAGAGAGACAGAGAGGGGAAGGCCTAAAGGGCTTTGCTTGCAGCTCTGGGGGCTCTTTCTTTCTCTTTCCCTTCTTCAAGATTTCGCTCGCTACCTCTTGATTCCAACTATTTCTTTAACTTTTATTATATTATTATTATTCCATATAATAATACATATACTCTTGGAACAGCCACAAACAAAGACCTGCCAATTGCTCTCCTTCAGACTAAACTAATCACCCAAGTCATTGGCTATAGTAGGTAACTTTCTTCAAGCTCACTCTTTTGCTTTGCATTTGCTAATTTTTCCTTTCCTAGATCTTCCCTTTTTCTGGGTTTCATTTTCTTGAGGGATCTTTTCTACAGCTCTAACAGTTGCGGATCAACAGGTTTTTGCTTTTTTATAATCGATTCGCTTCTGGGTTTGATTTATATGTATATATTTTTTGCTTGTCTCTTTTGGTTTTTAGTTTAAATGGGCATTGGATTCTCAATCCGTTTGCCTTTTTTTTTTTTAAAAAAAAGAAAAATATAAAATTTCCTTCCTCAAACTTATTTGAAGACGAAAATTTCTGGTGGGGTGCCTTAAAATTAAGCAGTAAATAAGTTTTTCTGGAATTTGCTTTCATTGAGAAAGTGTTTTTTTTTTTTTCCAAGAATTTGTAAGAATTTAGTTGATGAATCCGTTAACTGTTGCTTTATAAAGGGGAAGGGAAAAAGGTAGCTCACGCGAAAAACAGTATATACTTGCAGCTCACACGGCATATTTATTGTAGGCATCAATGGCAGATATGTTTGTGGGCATTCATGTATGTGTATTAATTATTTCAACAACACGTGTCTTAGCTGATGGTGTAATTTGGATTCACGAGAAATAGCATGTAAAATTTTGCCACCTGCTTGATGAATTTGATCAACTGAAGCTCAGTTAGCACTTTTATATGAAATCATCATAATGCTTGATCCAGTCTTTAGCCTTTTGACCACAATCTTCCAGTTGGTTTCAGCATTTCAGTGAAACCTTAATCTGTGTCACCCACATGCTACAAAAGATCAAGTAGAAGGCTTGATGTTTGTGGGGAAAAGAGATCTCCTTGTGTTTGCTACAATTCATTAACATTAGTTTTGCAACTGCGTTGCCTAAATGGTTTTTCATTTTTTCTCAATTTGGAACAATCTCGCATTTTAAATAATATTAGACATGTCATCATATTTTCCTGGTGATTATGCTTTAAGCTTTTTTTGTCTGAGGATGATGTGTCTCATCTTTAATGTCTTCTACAGGTTTGTGGCATCATGGGGAGGTTAAATTGATCACATTATGACTGATCTTTGTATAAGGGAATCAAATAATCTTTTGATACCTAGTCAAGCCTGATCTTTGCCTTGTCTATGCTGCATATTGTAATACAAAATATGGGCTCACTCTGCAGTAAACAGCGTCGTTACAGTGAAGCAGATGCTGAAGAGACTGCACAGGTGAATTACGTTTCATGTACCAAACTTCAATAATTTAATATAGAATGATAATTATCCTTTATTTCTTTCTACTCTCATAAGCTTTAGGCCTCAAATTGTCGTTTAATTCATGTAAATTCCAGGCTGCAGAAATTGAAAGGCGAATTGAACAAGAAGCAAAGGCTGAAAAGCATATTCAGAAACTCCTACTACTTGGTACTCAAAATTCAAACTTTTTTCTGATTTATTATTTGGCAACTATCCATAGTAGTTTGCCAATGTTGCAGATTTGAGCTTAAATGGCTAAGAAAAGCATGGGCAAAAAGGGGGGGGGGTGTCATAATGCGTGATTTCATGGAGAGGTTCATTCTCACAAATGAAGGAACAATAATTAATAACTCAATTAGTTATTGGGTAGCCTACAATGTTACCTGAGGACTTAAATATTAATTTCCTTGGTTATGTTAGTAAATACTATTTGTTCTTTGCATTTTCCATATTAAAGGGCAGCACAGAGATAATGCAATGTCAATTGATTATCTTAAATTTCTTTCTGCTCACTTTCAGTTATATTCTTGTGTGCTTCATGCTTTCACTGATAAAACTCCGTTTTACCATCAATATATTGACTTACAAAAGTTCTCATTTTCTGATGGTTGATGGAAACTTAAAGGGCGTGTGCTTGTGGATGTAAGCCTGGACATGGATTTTAGCATCTTTAGTCCTTGAACTTTGGTTCTACCTGTTTGAGATTTAGTACTGCAATGCTTGTATATTCATTTATTTTCTTTGTTTTGACAGCTTTCAAGAGCATTCTTTTTCCATTTCAATTATTTTAATATTTGTTTTTTCCTTCTTGGGTTGTTATAACATGTTGTGTTCAACTTTCATGATCAAGGAGCTGGAGATTCTGGGAAGTCCACAATATTTAAGCAGGTATGGAACAATTTTTGTTATGTACTTGATTGCAGACAATTTACTTAATTGCAATTCACTTGCATGATTTCTTTGCAGATAAAACTTTTGTTTCAAAGTGGTTTTGATGAGTCAGAACTGAAGAGCTATATATCAGTCATCCATGCCAATGTCTATCAGACAATAAAAGTATGCAATACTTGAAAGGGTGTGTTGGTTATTTCCCTTTTTGTATAATGTAAAGAATACAAAGAGTCTGCCACGATGATGGCAAAAATTTTGAATTGCAAAAACTTGTGAATTATATATTGAAAGCACAACCAATGTATTGGCACAGATATTGCACGATGGGTCAAAGGAATTGGCTCAAAATGAAACGGATTCCTCAAAATATGTCATATCCAGTGAAAATAAGGTTTGAAATGTCTTACATTGCTTCAAGTGTGGTCATCTTTTTTATCTGTTAGCAATATTTTAATAGTTGTGCAATGCTATGAGTTATGTAACTTGAATTATTTGAATATTGTGTTGGGAAATTTGATGGATTTAGTTGTTTTCTTGAGAAATCTGGTGGAGTCCTGTATTGTACAGGATTTGCTGGTAACGAATTGATTTTAATTGGACATTAGGAAATCGGAGAGAAGTTGGCGGAAATTGGAGGCAGGTTGGATTATCCATGTCTGACCAAAGAGCTTGCACAGGAGACTGAAACTTTATGGAAAGATGCTGCAATTCAGGTAGCTGGCTTATTATGTAAAATACATATACAGTTACTGATTCTCCAGCTTATGTCTTATTGCTTTAGAATTTGATGTTTATTTTCCTTAATAGATAATTTAATTAAGCTTTCCAGTTGTGAATTCTAAAATGAAGTATTTTTAGCATTAATGCACCTTACACTTCTAGGAAACATATATCCGGGGTAATGAGCTGCAAGTTCCAGACTGTGCCCAGTATTTCATGGAAAATTTGCAAAGATTGTCTGACCCAAACTACATTCCCACTAAGGTATTTGGTTTTTTATTTTTGCATATTTGTTCCATGTTATGCCAATATTATCAATATTCAAGTTTGATTATCATAAAAAATTATTATCAGTTATGCAATGAAATGATCATGGGTAAACTGTCTAAATGCAGATCTCATCTTGATTGCTATGGCATGATTTAATTAGGATGAGACTGTCTAAATTGAACTGTTACTGCAAACTTAAAAGGTTTTTACCAATCTTGTTAATTAGGAGTGTTAGATTTGCCGGTGCAAGGGGAACCTAAAACTTTTAGTTTGGGAAGTTGATAATCCCATCAATAATTTTTCTAACAAATGACATTGATAACCTGATTAATCATTTTTTGTTTAATTTTTCAATTCTGATTTACAGTTAACAGATATTGTTATGTTACTTGTCAAATAAAATTTAAGGAAACTTTTATGATATAACAATTCACATGTCAGTGATTAGAATTTTGTAGAAATGTGTTGTTTTAGAAGAGAGGAATAAAGAAAAAGAATCATGATAAATGGGGTAACTGAAGAGCAAAATAGTCCATCTAGTGGTTTGCTGATTGCATTTGAGCATTTTTGAAATAGGCCTAATGGGAAAGAAAGAAGAAGAGTAAACCAAACCTTTTCACAATATTGCAATTTAATCCAATTATTTTCAATTTTAGTCGCTCGGATAAAATTGCAACTAAATTTGCCTGAATTGCCAAACTGAAATGATTGGATTAAATTGCAATTTTGAGAAAATGTTTGGATTCTTTTGTGATTAAGCCTGTGAAATACTTACATGTCACAAAGTAGATTTTATACCTCAACTATGGAGTCTGGATATTCAAAGCATACATTTTATTGGCATTTTAGCTTCTATGAGCAATTCATTCGGAGAACTTTGTTTAGATGATAGATCCTCACGGTTATGGTTCTTTTAAACAGCTTCTAAGCATTTGATATTGCAGGAAGATGTTCTTTATGCAAGAGTTCGGACAACTGGTGTCGTAGAAATCCAGTTCAGGTGAATGAATTTTTTTATTGTGCACTTCTCTCTTTGCATTTTGATGATTTTTGAGTTTTTGACTTACCGTTTGGTCTCAAACAAAGTTGAGTTGCGTGTAGCTGAACCAACTAGTTTGGGATTGAGGCTTAATTATTGTTGTTGCTGTGTTTGTTATACTGTTCCAAAACCAATACACTACAATTTTGTTTTATGGTTTACTGTACATCTGCCATTATAAATGAGCATTCTTCCCATGTATTTAAATCCACGAGTTCCCTCCATGTGCATGGTGCTTTTACATAGTTCATTCAACTCATGTTGGCTATAACTTTCAACAGTCCTGTTGGAGAGAACAAGAAAAGTGGTGAAGTTTACAGACTTTTTGATGTTGGTGGCCAGAGAAATGAAAGGCGGAAATGGATCCATCTATTTGAAGGAGTAAAGCTGTAATTTTTTGTGCTGCAATTAGCGAGTAAGCTTAACCAATTCTCAACCATGAGATATTGAAACTTATTCCAAGTAATGAACACTGGCTCAATGCTAAGGCATTATTCAACATTAAGCTGGTGATGGTAGCCACTAAGTTTTAAACTACATGGGTATTTACCGTCAGTAAGGACTTATTGAACTGTTATCTGTTAACATGTGACTTTGACATTACAATATCAGAGCACTTGTCAATTTGGAAAGAACTTTGAATTGGTAGTTTATTATTAGGTATGATCAGACACTCTTTGAGGACGAAAACAAGAATCGTATGATGGAGACAAAGGAGCTTTTTGAATGGGTCCTGAAGCAGCCATGTTTTGAGGTTTTGTTTTTATGCATCTCTCTCTGATACTGTCTTACTCTCTCTGTAGTTTCCTGGTTTAATTTTACTTTGGAATTCTGGGTTGTTGTATGCAGAAAACATCCTTCATGCTTTTTCTCAACAAATTTGACTTATTTGAGAAGAAGGTTCTGAAAGTAAGAGCTTGTACAATGTACATCTCATTTTTATTCAGTAATTTACGAAATTAATATTAGTTTGATCATTGATATTTTACGTTGTATAGGTGCCATTGAACGTATGCGAGTGGTTCAAGGATTACCAGCCAATTTCCACAGGCAAACAAGAGATCGAGCACGCATACGAGTAAGCATTTTGTACTTGAGCAAATAGTCCTATGATTCTGTACCTGTAGAGTTTGCTTTGAATGATAGACATGAACTCATTGAATACATAAGAAACACTCTCTGCAGTTTCCACTGACTTGGGTCTTTATATAAGTTCCAGAAACTCAATGACCATTTTTACTGATCTTTTTCTTCAGATTTGTGAAGAAGAAATTTGAGGAGTTATATTTTCAAAGCACCACTCCTGATCGTGTGGATCGTGTGTTTAAAATATATAGAACAACTGCTCTTGATCAGAAACTTGTGAAGAAAACTTTCAAACTTGTAGATGAGACTTTAAGACGGAGAAATCTTTTCGAAGCTGGCTTATTGTGACGAAGAAGGTTTTTACTTAGAAAAGGATGTTCATAGTTTGAAGAAGTCAAATATTTTCGGAATCAAGAGTCGAAGAAACACCTCCTCCATCAGATGGCATCATATGTTTAGCAGGCTAAAAATTTTGAATGTGGGTTTGGTTTTACGTATGCGAGAAGGGAATGATTTTTCTTTTGACTGTTGATTAAAGGTTCACAGAAGATAATGGATTTTCTCTTGCCTGTTCTCCATACTTTCAGAGTGGGGATTTAATGGAAAAATATGAAAGCAACCTTGTATTCTTTCTATCAGACAACATGTTCTCATCATGTTTATTCTTGCCTAGAATTGGATGTTTAAAGTTGAACTGAAATTTCAGCTTCTTCTTCAGACATAATTCGTAACAGGAATATTCTTTTTCTTGCCTTTGCTGCAGTGCATTGTGTCCGGGGTCATACTCATGTGAACGCACTGTTTGGGTAGGTAATTTTTGTCTTGATCGGGTTTACACATATCCAGGATTTGGATTTGTTTGTATTCCGCCAGACTCGATCTAACATCATTTCCCTCTTTAGAATGGAAGCCTAAGACATCCTCGAATCTCGTGACTATTAATAAGTTAACTTTAAGGTTTTAAATTATAAAATAATGAAAAAGTTAAATTTTTTAAATTATAAATTAATTTTTAAAAGTTATTATTTTCTTTTTAGTAAAGATCGGATTCCTTTTTTTAAATTTTCAATAAAAAAATATAATTAATGACCGTTGGTCTCCCTCCCCGGCCTGGGGTCCAGTCCACGATGCAGATCCATCATCCCGAAACTCTCAAACCTCACGACTTGCACTAAGTCCAGCTTCCCATCTCCAAGGCCAGCCCGACCTTTTCGGCTGGACTAGTCGATTCTCGTTGGGCTTGGCCCGTACCTCACCCTCTGGCCCAACCTGAAACCAGGAAGTAGATCCGCATGTCCCTCGTGTGGATCCACCCGCATACGCGTCCTAAAAGAATCAGAGGTCGTTACGCATGGAGCAGAGATCTGATTCTCTCGTACGTTTATATTAACGTAGCAGGGATAGGTGGACCAATGATATACGTTCTATTAGCATGTCACTAGCGGAGAAATACTCTTCTCTAGGTCTAGGTTTTTTCCAGTTTTACAGAATTCATTGTAAACCCTATTTTCTGAATCTCAGATCATCAATAATTATATTTATCATCTATAAAATTAATAAATTACCTACAAATTTATATTTTAAGTAACTTAATTAATATTATTATTTCATATAAGTATTTATAATTTATAGTTAAATATTTATTATTTAAATTATTTATAATATTTATATAAATTTAAAATTCATAAACTTTTTGTACTTTAATTATTAATTTAGTTTTTATTTTTATAATTCAATTAAAATAAAAAGATACTTTTGCCTTATCAAACTGGAAATTTAAAATAATGATTTTAACATGTGATGTAATATTAAATATAATTTTAAAAATAAACTAAAAAATGAGTCTTTTTTTCCTTTTAAATTGATTTATATGAAAATTGATTTAAAAACAAAAAAATTATGAAAAGTTCATTTCTCATTATAAAACAAAAAAGATTAAAATAATGATTTTAATATGTTAGATAACATTTCATAATTTTTTAAAAAAAATAAAAAAAGCTTTTTTCCTTTTAAATTAATTTTCATAAAAATTTTATTCGATTCAATTTTAATAAATAAATTTTTTTCATTTCAATATCTTATAAAAAATCTCTTATTTAATTAAAATCAATCAGTTTATTATGACGTAAAGTTAGTGTTAATTTTTGTGAGATAATGATAAATTTTTATTTTTAAAGTGATTTTATATAGATAAACTTCCAATAAGAAAAAATAAATTCAAATAATTAAAAAAATTAATTAAAATATATGTCGATATATATATATATATATATATATATATATATATATATATATTTCGAAGAATAATAAAGAAACTTTCTCTTTAGATAACAAAATAATTTGTATGTTCCCATATATAGTTGTAAGAAATTGTCTCAACCAAAAAAAAAATCCAAGTAAATTAATAATTTAAAACTTTTAAAAAATCAATCTAACAATTGAAAGATTTAAAAAAAAAAAAGAAATATAATTAAAATTGAAAAAAAAATTAATAAAGTACAAGAGACATTATAAATGAATAAATAATTAAAAATTATTTATATTCTATAAAGTAAAAAATCTTTAATCCTTTTAACTGAATTTCTATCTTTGATCAAGTTAAATAAATTCAAATGAATAAATAATATCAATAATTAAAAATATAAGAGATTCAATATTAAAATAAATTAATTAGTGTTCACTTGATACAAAAGAATAAAGACATTATTTTACAAATAAAAGAATATTTTAATTAAATTTAAACATAAAAAATAAAAAAATCTAATTCTAAACAAATCAAATAAATCTGTAATGATTACACAACAAGCCAGTCGTTGTAGTATAGTGGTGAGTATACCCGCCTGTCACGCGGGTGACCCGGGTTCGATCCCCGGCAACGGCGATTTTCTTTTTAATCCATTAATTTAAAACATAATTATATTTAATAGTATATACAAATTAAAATGTGATTAATATGAATTAAAATAAAGTTATAATTAATAGTTTAATTTGAATTCAAAATCATTTCATTAAAAATCTTTTCATGACACATTGATTATTTAACTATATAAAAATTAATATAAATTATTATTTATAGTTATTTTTATTTAATTATTAATTAAATAACAGAATTTAAATTATTATTACTAATATTTATTTATAATAAATATTTTAAAATTATTAGTAAATTTTTATTACAAATATAAATTTAATATATTTATATTATAAAGTATTACTTTTTATATTTATCATAAATTTTCAAATAAGAACTTGATTATATTTTATATTTAAAAGTAATATATTAGAATTTTTTACATTTAAAACTAATATATATATTAGAAACTTTTAAGTTTGTAAAAATATTTGTTCATGTATAAAATATAATTTTTTAAAAAAATTAATAATTTTCAGTAATTTAAAAAATAATCAAATTAGAAAAAGTTTAAATAAAAAATAAATTAATTATTATTTAAAAATTCAAATAAAGATATATATTAGTATGATGCATAATATGAATATACCACTTTAGCTCCTTTTAAATATAATGGGTTTATATATAGAAATTTATATATTTAATTTTATATAAAAATACATTTAATAATTTTTATATTAATATTTGTATCAAAATTCTTTTTGCTGAATTTTAATATAAATATTTAATTTTAAATTATATATTATTTACTTAAAAAATATAATTTCTAGAAACTATAATCTAACTTCATTTAAAATAAAAGAATTAAATAGACATATATCTGAATTAAAAAAGTGGGTTGTGGCAAGATATTTTTTTTATTTACATTAGCACATAAATTTTGATTAATTAATAGTATATAATAATATTTAAAAAATGCCACAAAAATATTTAAATTCATTCAAAATTCGTGATTTTGGTCATACATAATTAACAGGCAAATATACTTTTCTTTTCAAATGTGATTGATACAAAATGGAAAAGTGTTAAATGGATAATTATTGCCTATACTTTTTTTTTTTTAGAGAAAATAATTATTGCTAGACTTAATCAATGGTATATAAAAAATATAAAATAGATTAGTTTAGTCACATAACCTCTCCCATTTTTCTCCAGGAATCTCTCTACCACCATCCACAACCCTAACTGAAAACTACCCATTTCAATCACAGCCACAATTTCTTTGTGTTTTCTATTCTAAAAACCAACGATTTCAGCAGAAAAAGCTCAACCTCCTTGTTTCCTTTGCCTTTATAAGCTCCTAACACCAAACAGGGCATTTCATTCCCCCCTGGTTCATTTTCCCTCCTGGTTTCTTCTTTCTCTTGGGGGGGAAAATAAAATAGATATCATTATTTATATTCTGATCCCTGTGAATTGAAACCCTTTTCGTCATGGGTAATTTTATCAGATCTTACTTGGCCACTATTATAGCATGGTTCGTTATTTTTCATGGGCTTTTGGGTGCTGTTAATGGTCATTTTGATTATAAGCATGCTCTTAAAAAGTCGATACTTTTCTTGGAAGCACAAAGATCAGGAAAACTTCCATCAAACAATAGGATTCCTTGGAGAGGAGATTCTGCCCTTGACGATGGCAAAGAAGCAAACGTGAGTCTTTTTTCTTTCTCTACGTTGTAATAAAAAATCAGTTTAGACCTTTTTTTTTCCCCCGAGGAATGAAGAAAATAAAGGTGATATCTTTGTTGATATTTGCATGTATAGGTGGATCTTTCTGGGGGATATTATGATGCAGGAGACAATGTTAAATTTGGATTTCCAATGGCTTTTACCATTACAACTCTATCATGGAGTGCTATTGCATATAAGAAAGAAATAGAAGCCGCCGGCGAGATGGAAAATGTTCGTGCCGCTATCCAATGGGGCACAGATTATTTCCTGAAAGCCAGCAGTACACCCAACTCTTTGTATGTTCAGGTATAATCAGCAGATGATTATTTGTTTTGATTAAACTGATCTTTTTTTTTTTTTTAAGAGATCGATGGTTGTTTAATTTTTCGGTTGATGAAGGTGGGAGACCCAGTAAAGGATCATGAATGTTGGGTTCGACCAGAAAATATGAAGACACCAAGAACTGTGTTGAAGATTGATTCAAATAAACCTGGAACAGAGATTGCAGCAGAAACATCAGCTGCCCTGGCTGCTTCTTCCATTGTTTTTAGACGCTTCAATAATACCTATTCTAGTCGTCTCCTCAACAGAGCCAAACAGGTAACCTTTGCAATATTTATGGGTTTACTTAATTTGTGCTGCAGGAAGATACACAATCGTAATTAATATTTTCTTTATTTTTCAGCTTTTCACATTTGCAAAATCACACAAAGGAACTTATGATGGAGAATGCCCATTCTATTGCTCTTTCTCTGGCTACAATGTAAACTCTTTCTCTCTCTCTCTCTCTCTCTCTCTCTCTCTCTCTCTTGCATATGGCTGTAAGTTTTTACAGTAAAAGCTAAACTTGAAGGATGATTAATATTCCAGGATGAGCTTATGTGGGCTGCAACTTGGTTATATAAAGCAACCCACAACTCCGTGTACTTAAAATACCTTACAGACGAAGCTATTAATGCTGATGTTTCTGAGTTTAGCTGGGATCTCAAATACGCTGGAGCCAATATCCTGCTTTCCAAGGTTCATCATTCTCTTATTTCTCTTCTCTCTAAACATTGAAAGACTTGTCTTCTTGACGTATCCTGAAGAGTTCTCTGTTGAAGCTGATTGTCTTTCTCATAATTGCAGTACTTTTTTAAAGGAAAGAACGGCTTAACAACACATAAAAAAGCAGCTGATAGCTTTGTATGTTCTGTGCTCCCTGATAGCCCTTTTCATCAGCTTTATTTCACTCCAGGTTCCTCCTCTCTCCCTCTACAAGAAAATTACGAATAAATTTAATGATCGCTTACCGTACCATTTGAAATACAGATATTGACGATAAGTTCTGTATTGCGTTGATTTCAGGTGGCATGCTTCACTTGAGAGATGGGGCTAACACTCAATATGTTACAGGCGCAGCTTTATTGTTTTCCGTCTACAGTGACATCCTCGAGGATTACAAACAAAAGGTCACCTGTGGACAAAAGCAATTCGACTCAACCGCCCTCTTGAAATTTGCCCAGCAACAGGTACTAAAAATTCTGATCAACCCATGTTGTACGAATCAAGAACTAGAAACTTAACATGGTGTACAATCGCAGATGGATTATTTGCTAGGAAAAAACCCGCTGAACAGATCGTTCATGGTGGGATTTGGAAACAACCCACCAACTCAAGCACACCACAGAGGCGCTTCTATTCCATTAAATGAAGCAAAAGACAACGTCGACTGCTCCAAGAGCTTTGAATGGCTCCATAGGAAAGGACCGAACCCTAATGAGCTAACCGGTGCGTTTCTGGGTGGACCTGACAAATACGACAAGTTTTCGGACGAACGAACCGTTTCATGCATGACCGAGCCATGCACCTACGTCAACTCTCAGGCAGTCGGTGTCTTGGCAAGGCTCGCATCTGATAGCAATCAGCTCATGCATAAAAATGAAGATGCAGCTTCTCATCAGTGGCACAAGTCTGATTAAATTAAATTTCATTTCATTTAATGGTGTAAAGGGTTTCAGAATTTTTTGCAAGCAAGCAAAATTATTCATTTCACGATTAGCTTGTATAATCACTTGTTATAATTTGTTATTACATCGATGATATCTATAAAAATAACATTGAGGAGGGAATCTATAAACCAATAAGAATATTTTAATTATTTTATATTTATTTATGATATTAAATTTAAAATTTTTTTAATTATTTTATATTTATTTATGATATTAAATTTAAAACTTTTAATATTACCTGAAACGGTAATCATAGATTTAATATAACAATAAGTACATCCGAGTAAATCTGAGAGATTTTAAATTCTATTTCATTTTTAATTTTCAATTCAAAAAAATATTATGATGAAAAGAAAAATATTGCCTTAATTCTTATTTTTCAAAATTATTCATTATAAATAAAAGTATTTCTTAATTTATCAATTATTGTGTCCTTAAATTATACAATGACTTTTTAGTCTAATTTTAATAAAATATTGTTCTTGTTAATTTTTTTATATAAATAAATTCTCAAAAATCATAAAATCTTCAAAATACTTTCCGAATTTTATGTCTATTATTACGTAGCATATTACCAATTCAATAATAATGGATTTAGTAATCCGTTATTAATTTTGTATGTGATGAGTAATGAAGTAGAAATGGAATTTAAGTAATGGACTATGAAATTTATTATTAATTTGATAAAAATTAAATATATTATTAAATTTAGTAATGGATTAAATTGATGAGTAATTTGTTAAAAATAAAATTTTTGAAAATATTAAATTTGTTATCAATTTTAAAAAATATAGAAAATATAAAATTTTCTATTAAATATTGATTTTGTTATTATATTATATTAAAATATTAATTTTATTATCTTAAATTATATTAATATTATGACAATTAATCATAATAAAATACATGAAAAAAGAAGAAAATTTATGAGAAAAAAAAGAGAGAATGAGGAAAATAAAAAAAATAGAAAAAAGAGAAAATTAATGAGAAAATGAAGAAAAATGAGAAAAAAAGAAGAAGAAATTGAAAAAAATTAAAAGAAAATAAATAAGTATGAGAGAACAAAATAAAATTAGAAAAAAATATGAGAAAAAATGAATAAATAGAATGATAAAAAAAATTTGAGTATATAAACATACAATTACAACAATAAATATTAAAATTAGTTATAAAAATTTTTTATAACAATATTAGTTTTATTATTATATTGATTAATATATAGCAGTAATATAATTAATAATTATTAATAATTATAATAATAATAAAAATTATAAATATTAATAAAAAATATTTTAATTTCAATATTTATTATTATTATTATTAATTATTTTGTTAACAACAATTGTAATATTATTATACAATATCTACTATTACAATTGTATAATAACAATATAAAATAATTATATATTACTGCCATAAATTTATACCAATAAAATTTATATTTTTAGCAATCGATTTAAGCATTTCTTATAATATAAACACACTGATTAGTAATAGATTTAAAAGAAAATGTGAAATTTTAAATATAAAAAGTAATATTTTATCCAAAATTTAATAATATATTATAGAATAGTGGATTATTAACAAATTTAGTTTGTTACTAAAATTAAAAATTTAGGCTTTCAAATAGGGGAGAGCATATTTCGGTCTAAATCGAAAAACCGAATCAAATCGGTTGATTTCGATTTTTTGAAATAATCGGTTTGGTTTGGTTATTATATTTAAAATTATTCGATTTTCGGTTTGATTCGGTTTAAACATGTTAAATAACCGATCAAACTAAAAAATCGATTTAGTGGCTAGGCCCAAGCCCAAGCCCTCCCTCTGGCCTCTCTTACCCAACCCAGCACCCCAACCCCTCCATCCCTTTCGGCCCCAAGCCCAACCCAGAAGATTTCGGTTTGAACTGAATCGAACCGATTTTTATCGGTTTGATTCGGTTCGATTATATCTTCATAATCGATTTTTTTGGTTTTTAAAATTTTAATATTCGGTTTTCAGTTTTATCATTTCGGTTCGATTCAGAATCGAACCGACCGATTGTACAGACCTACTTTCAAACATAAAAAGCGGATATTTTTCTTTAAAATTTAATAATAAATAGAATTATTACTGATTTGTTACTAATTTAATAATAAATTTTGAAATCTATATTAAATTTATGAATAATTTTAATTTTTATTATTTAATAACAAATTGATAAATATTGTTAAATTATAAATTTAATAAAACATTTCAAAATTCGTTACTAATTAATAAATAATATAATTCTTTATTAGAATATATTGCTATTCTTAGTAAATTTTTATAGTGATTTAAAATGACTTTTATTCCATGAATTAGAACTTTTTATAGCAACAGTTTGATATGATTTTTTTTTAATAATTAAAAAGCGTAATTAAAATTATAATTTTATTAAATATAAAATAAATTTTGTTATTAAAATATATTATTTTTTTATAATAAATAAATAATTTTTTTTATAATAATCGTAAATCGTTGTCAGAGTGTTATTTTAATAATATCGCTATGGTTATTGAAACCTTACAAAATTAATTAGGTCGTATATTATTATTATTATTATTAAAATTTGTCAATTAATCAACTCATCGTGATATATTTTGTCTAATGTAATGAATTTATATATATATTTTTTATAATAATTTTGAATATATTATATTTGATTTTTTGTACATAAGCAAATATTAAAAGCTTTCAAAGCATTAAAGCGTAATAAATAAATTTCAACATGAAAATATATAATGTTTATATCAAATTATAATTTTATTTTCTGAATTTGTTATAATTTTCTGAATAATAACAAAAAATTAAAAAAAAACTAAAAAGAGATGAAAAAACTTAAAAATTAGTAAGATATAAACCAAACGTATTAAACAAAATAAATAATTTAAATTAATAAATTTAAAGGCAGAATATAATAATTTAAAATTTATTATAGCAATAGAAAAATTAATAAACAAAATAATTTTTACTATACACAGTTAAAAAAAATTGAAAAAACCTTGGGGGCTTTCCGCCTCTGGTCACTCCTCACAAGCCACAAACCGAAACTCAAACAGACGGGCGTCCTTTGCCAGGCAGAGGAGCCGGCGGCCACCATCGCTCACAAATATAAAATAATAATCGCATTCGGATTTAAATATGGTTATCTTTATGGATAATCCATCTACTTTGACTCTGCTGCATTAAAATTCAGAAACGTGTGAGATCAATCAATCAACCAGTAGCAGAAGGTCCTGTGGATATGAGGATAAGGCCTCTCTTCTTTCCTCGAATTTTACTCTCTCCAATTTCTAATTCATTCTCTATAAATAATTTTATCTATTAATCTCCAACACCCAACAAACTTACATTTAATTACTTGTAATAATAAAGTGATTCTTTATCAGCCCCAACATGTGCTGGTTTTTTCAGTCGTCGGCGGAGGTAGAGGAATCTAGCTCTTCAACTTCGTCGTCGATTGGAAAGAACAGTGATCTATGGGGGACTGAAACTGAATCATCAGACAGCGAGGATTGCAAGGAAGAGAATGAAGTACAGAGCGCATATAAAGGTAAACTCAATGCCATTGATGCCTTGGAGGAAGCTTTGCCTATCAGGTAAATTAATCTCTTCTTTCCCTTTTTTTTTTTTTCTTCTTACTGGAAGAAAAACTACGCTCTACGCTTCTTAAGTTGGAATTTACATGTCTATGAATTCCAGGAGAGGCATATCAGATTTCTACAATGGCAGATCAAAGTCCTTCCTATGTCTGGCTACAGCTTCCTCTTTTTCCTCCATTAAAGACATTGGAAAGCCAGAAGATGCATACACCAGGGAGCGCAGAAACCGACTTGCACATCAGATCTGGAGCAAGAACCTAAGGGATAGGTGTGGGATATCGAAGAGGCCAGTTAGCCCAAAGCCTGGAAGAGCTGCCTTAAGCAGATCCTCAAGCATCAGTAGCACAAATTCAAATTCAAATTCAAATTCCTGCTCGAATTCAAAATTCCCTCCACATCTGAATCTGCGATCCAGAGCATCTCATAATAATCTAGCTGTATTATCATCTCTACAACCTTCCCGGAAATCACTCTCCTTGCCTGATTTACACCGCCATTCCATGCTTGACGAAATCAATCATTAGACGATTAGGGTTTTTTCAATTTTAGTATTGTATTAGATAAAGAGTTGAGTCGACAGAACAAGGCGAGTATGGGTAGCATGGCTAGTGCCGCGATTAAAGAAGTTTTGAAATGTCAAAAGTCCCACGTGGCAGAAGAATGCGTGAAATGCGATAAGGATGAAGATATAAGAACCTCATCGGACACGACGTCGTCGTATAAAGAGCTGTAACGACTCTCCCAGTTGTGGACACGCTGGACCCACACTGATGCATCATCCTTTTGGAGACACGACCAAGCTAAAGCTGAGCATTTGGTGGGCGTGGGGGAAGCCATATCCAAATCCTCAAGTAGGTGACACAGCCTGTAACCATAATAAACTGAAAATATATTAAATCAATTACTAATTTTCTTTTCCCTTAATAAATTAAATTATTTTATTTTATCATCAACAGTATCACGATATATATTTAACAAAATTTATAAATAGAGAACATATGGAAAATGTTGTCTGAAACAAAATGGAAGTTAAAGAGGTTAGGAGAAGGAGCCACAAAGCAAACATGATAGGGTGAGAGAGAGCAGAGAGACAAAGATCTTATCAAAAATATTGGTGGGCCCGTGTTATG
Organism: Manihot esculenta; assembly: GCF_001659605.2. Lineage (NCBI taxonomy): Eukaryota > Viridiplantae > Streptophyta > Magnoliopsida > Malpighiales > Euphorbiaceae > Manihot > Manihot esculenta. Next base: position 29,323,773 of record NC_035176.2, on the reverse strand, counting down.
GATAAGGCTCACCAGACCCAAAGATTATCGTCAGTACCACGTCATAGCTTCCAGCAAGATAATATCTGTTCAAATCCCCGACAAGAACGTGTCCCTTTGTATGAAATTTACTCAATCGGCCACGTGTTACTACTCATTTCATTTACCTTCCCACCGTCCACGTTTTTGATCAATTTTTTAGAACTATTTATATTTTAAATTATTAAAAAAATATTTATTATCTTTCAATATTTGAATAAATTTGGCATACTCCCAAATTAGGATAATTTTCCACTTTATTATCATCTAACTACTTAATTATTATAAACTTTCAAGTGAAAACTAAAGTTTAAAATGTCAAATCTCAATCAATTCCAAGATAAAGAGTAATTAGAAAATTAAATGATTTATTTTTCTTAGACAAATAAGAATTGTAATTAAGATTTTGTCTATTTGAAGAAAATACTAATAACTACATAGTTAATTGCAACTATTACTCATTATTTTGGAATTTAAAAAAAAAAAGGAAAAGAAAGAATCTTTATCTATTCCAAAAGAGTAGAAAGGAAAAGCCAAGGGAGTGTAAATTAATAAAAAAAAAAAAAAAAAAAAAGTGATGAAATGCAACTATGAGATTGGAAGCAGAGGAGAATTACTCAAAAGTATTAAAATTCACAATAAAACAAAATTAACGAATATTCTAACACCCAGTGGATGAGGATAAGATTAAAGCCCTTCTCTCTCTCTCTTTAATCATCAAAACTGATTTTTAATTATTTTATTTTATTTTCTCTCTCTAACCACCTCCATATTTATCAGAAGAAAGCTACAAATGGGATCTCCATTTCTGTTTCTTCTGTAATCTGTAATCCATTTCTTGAAGAATCCCATCTCTCAAATTCTTTATCTTTGCCTTCTTGTTTCAAATCTCAAAGCAAGCTATGTCTGCAGCTTTAGACAGTAGTAGAGGGATGAGAGAGATCCAATCTTCTGGATATGTCCGCGGAGGGATCGTCTGCGTCGCCACGCCCGGGATCTTCGACTCGTTGCCGGAGAGTAGACTGGTAGATAAGGAGGAGGAGGAGGAGGCGGAAGTGAATGAATGTAGCTCATCGGCGTCCTCAACGACGTCGTCCATCGGAAAGAATAGCGATCTGTCGGGGAGAGAGTCATTAGATGGCGAGATTTGTGAGGAGGAAAATGAGGTCCAAAGCGCGTTTAAAGGGACGTTTGATTCTATGGATTCCTTGGAGGAGGCCTTGCCTATGAGGTAAATTTTTGTTTTATTTTCAATGGGATTTTAGCAGATCAAGGAATCTCCATTAATAAAACCCATTTGCTTTTTTTAGGATTAGAATCTAATAACTTGTGTTCTTCGATCCTTGATTGCTTAATACAAATGGGGATCTTAAACTTCGGCAAATTTTTGGTTAAATGTACAAAAAATTGATCACTGAAACACTGAATTGTTTGCAGGAGAGGCATTTCAAGCTTTTACAATGGTAAATCAAAGTCCTTCACGAGTCTGACTGAGGCATCATCGTCTTCCTCCATTAAAGATATTGCAAAACCAGAGAATGCATATTCAAAGAAACGCAAAAATTTACTTGCTTTCAACCATTTGTGGGACAAACATAGATGTTTCCCTCACATAAACAGTGGTGGAGGGATATCAAAAAGACCAATTATCTCAAGCCGCAGCACATTAGCTCTCGCAGTTGCCATGAGCAGCTCTGAGAGTATCAGTAGCACGAGTGAGGATTCGAGTTCTAGTTCAAATTCAAAGTCTCCACCGCAACTTCCACCTCTACATCCAAGATCCAGTACTTATCATAATAATCTAGCTTCGTTGCCATCCCCCCAGCAGAAACTTTCTCCTTGGAGATCATTCTCGGTGGCTGATTTACAACAATGTGACGAAACCCATCACTAACTTAAGACGTTTATATGTGATCGTAACTGGCCTGGGCTGACCGGACTTTTTCATTTCTTCTTTACTTGACATTTCCGATGGAGTTTCCGGTTACCCCTTGTATGCTTCTTGTATGTAACTGTGATAGGATAGCCTTATACGGATGTTTTCAAATAGTTGTGTTTTTGAGTTTAATCTAATGGTTGGTAGATTGAAGGTCGTTTTGGTTGGTAGATCGAAGGTGACTCTTCTTTCTTGAAGGCATTTTTAGGAAACTGAATCCTTTGTGCACAGGCTTGACTGCAACAATTCAGGGGACTTCTTTCAAGTCATGAAAATACTCGGTTAGAGGGACGATGCATAAATCCCTGACTGCCAAACAAAAAAAAAATTAATGCAAAGTTAAAGGAGGGAATCATACCATAACATGCCTACGCTACATGCATAGATCGATTAATATGTGGAAAAACATACGCATGGATATACTTGGAATCAAGAAATGTAAAAGAAATTACCAAATTCCTTTTATTATTAATTTTTATATTTAAAATAAAAAATTATTTTAAGAATAAAAAATAATATATAATTTTGTAAAAATTCGGTGACTATTAATTGATATTGACACTTTCTAGCTTAACAGGTGGCTTGTATGTTTCCTAACCTAACATTTCAACTCTTGGTATAAATTAATGCCTAACAAACGCAAATTTGTGGCTGTAAAACAGATTCTGATTTTTGAATTGTCAAACACGGCAGGCTGCTTGCCTGAATGAAGGGGAGTATTTTAGCTTATTGCTTGTTGATTAGGAAATTAGTGGTTCAGCTTTATTAATCGTCCCAAACCACTATGCATCATTGCCATACCTCACATTTCGCTCCATTTTGGCTAAACACAGTCCCACTTTAGTCCATTAAACGCATGAATAAAATTATAATTCATTCAACATTTTAATACTTAAAAATAAATAATCATATATTATTAATAATTTATAAAAAAAATTTAATTATTACTATATACTTAAAATTCATTTTACTGATTAAGCTATAGTGATAAAATTATTCCATTTATCTTTGTCTAAGTTTATTTAATATATACAATTTATTTTTATTTTTTAAAAAAATTATTAATAATATAATTAATTTATATTTAATTTTATAACTTTTGCTAATGGATTACCCCAATTAATATAGTGTTGTAAGTGTATATTTAACCTAAGATTTTCTCTCGGTTATTGACATTTTACAATACTTAGAATTTTTATAAACACAATTTTCTTAAAAAATAAGATCTGGTTTCTACAATTACTTAGAAATCAATATTTACTAAAAAAATTATTACTTTATTTTTATATATTAAAATTTTTAATAGTTGCGTACAAAGCATGACTAATTCCATCGTAAGGATTATGCAATAGCCAAATATAATACGAGCATTGAATAAAAAATTCAATGTACATCAGGTTGAAACATGTATTTATCAATCAGTTTTTGACATGTATATACAATTCACTATGGTACTGCACATTCAATTTCAAATGAAATAACATGTACAAAGAATGAGCTTCACAAAAGTAGAAGCATCAACAACCTATAATCAAATTGCGTGATGCTTCCTTCACCTACAAAATAATTAAGGCCAATGCCAATACCAAGCTCTAATATTAGTGCTAAAGCCATTTTCTACTGATTAATGTGCAGCCGATGAACTACAAGGTTCTACGTCTCTGATTGTCACTGCAACAGGTTTCTTCTATTAAGCATCAGAGAACTTGGTTCCTGCAAGTAAAGTGATGACCTTCATAATTGCAGCGCATTATCCTTAAGCTAGAAGTTCAAGCTTAAAAACAAGCAGTTTTTTTCCAGGGTAAGACCAGACCATTTACTTTTGATGCAGGGTCAGAAACTGAGCACAAGGATATTCTGACAAGAACTTTGGGAGTTCAACATCGGATGGATCTATTGCGGGAATTGCCATGTCTATATCCTCAGTAGAGAATGGAATGCTGAAAAAAGAAAGTGGTAATTAAACAGGTTAACTGAATGCAGTGGCGAAGACAAACACAAAACATTATAGAAATATGCTACATAAAGTCGATAGAGTGCAGATTACCTCAGATCATCGTCCAACAAGAAAGAGTTGGATGTCAAATTCTGGTTGTCCTTATTTAACATTTCCCTCATTTGAGCAACCACCTATCAGTTGAAAATACAAACTTCAGAAACATCTTTAGACCAAATTAACCAATTAATGAAGCTTTTGAAACTGCAACTTGCCTCATTTGACACGCTCTGTGTGCCATATTTATCATCCCAATACATAGTACTTATTCTATATATTTGCCGAACAGTCAGCGCCTGCCAAGTATTATGATACCAGGAAGTTGAGATGTCATGTCAAAACAATTTCCTTAATAACAGAATAAAGAATTGAGAAGGACCATACTGGACAAAGATCCTGCATAATCTCTTCAAGGGACTTTTTCCTCTTCTGATGTATCACCTAAAAAAATTCACCGCACACGATGAAATGATGGAACTTATTGCTCGGATGTCAAATTTAAAAAATGGGAGGTATGCTTATTACCAGAAACCCAACAGCTTGTCTAATATAATTTAGCTCATGCCATGAAGTTCCTGCATACTATATAAGATAACCTTCAGACATGAAATTTCAGTTCGATCATCGACTTCTGGAGCAAGTAATCAACCAGAATATAATGTACCTACCTCCTCTGTTGCGCCAACAATCCATTTCTCAAGTTCTGCTAGACCAGATTTCACATATTCCCCATTTGAAAATGTGCAACATTCACGTCGCAAGAGAAGGCTGAGACAAAAATATTTACATTAACCAATATTCACACACTTTTTTCACATGATGCAAATTAGAATTATATTGGGATCATGTACCTATTGAAAAGTGATATATTGATGAAAGAGAAAACCTGGGTGATGAGCTTACGAATGAAAAATGATGGTACCTACATGAGTAATGTTTGAATAAAAAAAAAAAGGTCAGAAAAAGATACATGAATCTTAATAACAAAATATTCATGCAGCAAATAAAGGAACCTTAAAATGCAAATACTTCTAAGCAGTTCAAAATCCAAAATGTAGGATGTGAAGAATGTACATTATTAACATGATGAAATTCAGCAACTTCTAGCTCACTCACTGTGTCCTACACATGCTCTTTCTTCCCACTCCCCAGAGTTCAAAATGAAACAGTCTAAGCACACAGTCCATCAGGAACTATATGCTCAAGTATACTGGTCAAATCAAGGGTGTTTTAAGTCTGTTAATACAGGTGTGATTACATAAATGAAATACATTAATTAAAGGAATGCAAAATTGATTTGAAAACAAAGAGCAGAAGTGTACAAATAATGTCAAATAAAAGTTAATTTCATCTCCGCTCTACTAGTTAGAGGTACTTGAGATCTCAAAGAAACAAAATGAGGAATACAACAAACAGAAAGAGATAAGGGGAAAAATGCAAGTCAAGCACCCTTTTTTTACAAGGAAAATGCTGTGAAAAGCGTTTCAATGTTTTACCATCTATACTAGTTTGCAGTGCCACCCTGAATGCATGTATGCATCAATAATGCTGTCCTTAAGGGTATTAAGAGTTTTTGCAAGTTGTAGGAACAAAATGCATACTCGTACCATGGATAAAGGCATACCTAGCACAAAACCATTTGATTAAACAAACTAATACATTGGTGAACATTGCACGTACATAATTCTCACGCAAACGACCCATAAGAGAATCCAAAAATTTGATGATGCTCTCCCAATGACTGTTATGTGCTTGTTGAGGAATGCCACCAGGTGATCTAGACGCTTTTCCAGCATGCCTTGCAGATTTTGGAGCCTAGTGAATGATTGCAACATATTTTATCAGACTATAACAGCAAAAAAAAAACAAGTCCAAACCAAAAAAGATTCCTGGAAAAGTAAAAATGTATAAATACAGTATTTTCTCAGCTTTAAGAAATTGCCACACAAAAATTTAAAGGCAAAGACAACAGGAAATTGCCATCACCATTTAGGAACCCTCAAGAAAATAAACCACATTCTAGACAAAATATTATACGACTGAAGCTTATACTTGTGGTTAGAGAATTAGTTTAATAACTAAAATTTATTGTCTTCACACCAAAAAGTTAGCTATCAAGCTTAGCAACTTCAATTTGCTATTCCAAACAGTTTGTAGATCAGCAAATTATCAAATGCGAATATGAATGTTTTTCAGTATATCCATAAGAAATCTTCAACGCACTTACAATTAAGCAACCAAAACAAGAAAATAAGGACAGAAATTGATCATCGTGTGAGATGCATTTGACCAACATTCACCTGGATACATAAACCCAACAAAGGTGATAATTCCTTCTTCAAATTGTCTCTAATCAAGCCAAAAATCTTCTCCACACAAGCAGTTAATTGTTGTTTAAACAGTATGGCTGGATATCGTGCTTCCACATGCGACAGACCATCCTCAAATCCAATATATTTGAATGGAGATTTCATACCCTGGTATGTAATGAAATAAAATAAGCCAGATTCAGTTCAGTTAATTCATAAACAAATAAATTTAATATCAAAAGGAAAAACTATCAGAAGTAGAAAAAGAAAAGGCCACAGCTAAAATGAACTATACTAAGCCACAACTAGTAAATGCAAAAGGGATGCAGGTTTGTTTTTTCAGTCAAACTCCAAACACTATACAGTAGATATAGCACAAATTTGAATTTTGAAGGACCAGAAATTAGGAAAATAAGCACAGAGCCTAGACAGAAGAACATTCACATATCATCAAAAGAATAACAAATTCAGGTGGAGTCATGTACACATAAATAAAGCAGCATGAACAACAATTATGGTAGAGGATAATAAGCACTGCAAAACAAAATTAGTTATTTCCAGATTGCCATGGAAAAACTCACATGCACAATCCTTCCTGGTAAACCAGAAGGTGTAGAAAACTGACTAGCAGCACTCAAGAACCCATTTGATCGTAAATTCCTTTGGAGTAGGCAAAGAAGTGCTGAGGCATTGGACAGCCAATATGGTAAAATATGATTCTCATCTCCAACCTGAAACAGTTGTAATGGAATAATATATAAATTAAAATGTAAGAATTATGAACACCAACCCAAGGCTGGCATCACGTTGAGTAACACCGCTTGAGGCAACCTGGTTGGACCATTATCCTTGTTTCCCAATAATGAAATTTAAAGAGTAAAGCATATGACTTACCTTCAGAACTTCATTTATTCCGTCAATTATATAGTCAAAAATAACTGTTCGCTCAGATTCAAAAGCATGCCAGTGAAGAAGACATCTGTACATGAGACAAGCTGCCAGTGGTTTACCATCTGTAAATCCAATGTCTTCCTTAGTGCACCTCGAGAGGAATTCATAGTTCTCCTGTATGTCGAAAATGAAAGTTTCACTTTCCAAAATCCTTAATAGCAAAACCATGCCTCATTGTCATTTTGAAACAGGTAAATATTAATAATATTGCTCTAAATGGTAATGGCTAAATGAGTTTCACAAACTTAAAAGTGAAGACTTCAAAAACGATATGAGAAACCTGGTGTCTTTCCGCTGTAAACTTCGGTTGGCGTGATTCTGATAAACCATATGCAAAAGGTATAAGTTTTGAAGGTGTGGGAGACTCCTGCACCAAAAATAATGTCCACGTGAAATCATATTATGGCTTAATATTTGGCAACTACAATCAATAGAATACTTGTAAAACCGTAACTTACAAATTTAGGTTTCCGGTCAGTTTGAGAAAGAGCAAGCACACTAGAGTATTTCTGCTCCATTAACAATAACAAAAGCATTAATAATGATTAAATGTACAAGTCAACAACCCCTGTGGCAAGCCATACCCAAGGCAATGCTTAAAAGAACAGAATGAAAAGACTGCTCGAGCGTTCAACACTAAGCAATCAACAAGTTGTTCGTGTGCAATGTCAGAAAACAAACATATGCACTGGGACTCAAATATGCAACTTACCTCAGAAAATGCTTTCACCAAACTTGAACGATTGCTTTTAGGAGTCACAGTCAATGTTTTTTGTCGAAGGACATGATTCTCATCTTCTAGACGTGAAAGCTTCTCGTCGAGACTAAAAAGTGAAAAACATATCAAGTTCAAGATATCAATAGAAAAGATCCCAACACCAGCAATGGCCAAGTAAATATCCTTCCCTATAAAAAGTATAATCAACAGTTACATTTAGATGGATTCTGTTTGCATATGTTGAATTATATTCATCAAGTGACTTGTCCATTGTACATGTAGCCATTCTTCTTAGAACAACGATTAAAACCAAATATTTGATAATGAATTGACCAATTTGGAATTTTAAAATTCATTAAAAAGCCAAGTTAAAACACAGTAGTGAAACAGATATAGCAACAGAATGAATGCGATACAAGAAGAGAATGAACCTTGTTGACATGATTGACAATTTGGCTAAAATGGAAAACTTTCAACTTATGAATACCTTTGGATATTCAGCTGCAGCTGAGAACACTTCGCTTCAGTCTCTGTCAACTTTTTGACGGTATCAGTACTCTCCTTTTGAGCCTCAATAAGCTCATGCTCTAGAGCTGAGTTCTTCTTTTCCAATAAATCCAAGGAACCCTGTCAAAGAAAGCAAAAAGTTTTCATGGAAACGATTCAACTGTTACTGCACAAGAATCCATAAGGTTAAAAGAGTGTGGGTGATGTAGAACAGGAAGAAATACTGCATTAGTGGGAGGATGACTTAAAACAGATCTATTCAATGTGAAAATTGGCATGCAACTCATTTAAACCAATAAAGCATGAAAAAATATTAACAATAACAGCTAAACTCCACATAAAGACAACAGATATACGAAGATGTAGATCCCGTTTAAATTCACCACTTTTTTTTTATCTAGATCAGTTTTATCTTTTATGCAATAAACAAAATAAAAGCAAGCAACTTCTTAATAATATTACACAGCAGTGGTGCTAAAGACCCTAAACTGTAAACTTTGCTAAGATTGCAATGAACATAAATTTATCTACCCTTTATTGCCACAAACTAATAGAATTAGCTGGCTATTTGAAAGTGTAATTGTACAATATTAATTATCATCATACTCAAATCCTAAGCAAGAGCGTTCTGTTTGAAAAAAATATTAGCTATTCCAATTACTTTTGCAGCTCTGGTAAAGAAGAGCTGCAACATATATTTGGGATGTCATTTTCATCCAAATTGCTAATTAAACTAAGACGTGTATAAAACTCTGTTGAGATTATTTCTGTATATTGAGATTATTTCTGTAAATAGCCTAGATTTGTAGTGATAATTAGGGATATGATTGTATGATATGATTGAGATATGATTAGGTTATAATTAGGGAATTAATTTATTTTCTTACCTAGTATGTACTCTTGTAAGTAGTATATATACCCCAATTGGCTTGATGGAAATAATCAAGCATTTTCTTTCAAATCTTCTACTCTCTTTTTCTTCTTTTCATCAAAGTTTCATGGTACCAGAGTCAAGAAATTTGGTTCACCTTTGAGTGGCAGACCTGCCACCTTACTTTGGTGACTTTCTGGAAATCAGTTAGTCTCACCACCCAGCCCATTCCTCACGCCGGCCTCCGATCTATTTTCCAGCGAAGCACCGCCTTTGGACGCGCCTCCACGCGCCACCCTGTACAGATTGCTTTCAGCCACGCGCCGGCACGTGCACCACTTTCCGGCGACCGTTTCACACCGGCGACTCTTCCTCCAGCCTCGCCCGACGCCGGCGACCCATCCCAGTAAGTCCGGTCGTCAGATTTACTGTTCACAGGCGCTCTTTTTGGCAGATTCGGCTCCTTTTTGCAGATTCGAGTCTCTACTTAGTCCCTTGTTGTTTCAGAATCTCTCTCGACATGTCTGAGAAGCAAAACACCCTCAATACAGGTTCTGAATCTCTTAAACCTATCTTTTCAATTGCTACGGTTAAGTTGCAAGGGAATAATAATTATGTGTCTTGGGCTGCATCCGTAGAATTATGGTTTGTGGGACAGGGATATAATGATCATTTAACAAAAAATGCCACTGATATCACTGTCACCGATAGACCCAACTAGGTTAAGATTGATGCTCAACTATGTAGTCTTTTGTGGCATTCGTTGGATCTAAAATTGTTTGCTTTGTTTCAATCTTGTAAAACTTGTTATAAGGTTTGGACTAAGGCCAAAACATTGTATACTAATGATATACAACGCATCTATAAGATTGTGTCAGATATGGTTCACTTACAACAAAATCATCAGAATATGACTAGTTACTTGGGTCAAGTAGACACTCTGAAAGATGAATTTAATTCTCTTATGCCCCTTACTAATGATGTTGATGCGCAAGAAGGACGTCGTGATAAATTTTTTATGGTTTTGGCATTAATTGGATTGCGATCTGACCTTTGCTATGTGAAAGATCAAATTTTGACTGGTTCAGTTATTCCAACTTTAGAAGATGTGTCAGCTAGGCTCTTACGTATTTCCCTTAGTAAGAGTGATGCTACAGATATGGAATCCTCAGTTTTGGCCTGTACAAGGAAATCAAGGATAAGGAGGCAATCACAAAGGTAAAGGAAAGAAATTTCATTGCTCTTATTGTGATAAAAAAGGTCACACATGGGATGCATGTTGGGCACTACATGGCCGACCACCACGGTCCAATCAATCTAATAATACTGGCAAGCCGGCAGCCCATCTTGCCCAATCTAATGAAGAAGGTCTGCTTCCACAACCTACCAGTAAATCTCAGGACCTAGATTCAATTACTTTAATTGGGGAGGACTATAAAGAATACTTGCAGTTCCAAGTAGCTAAGCAACATCCTCCATCTACCAGCATTGCTCACTCCGGTAATTCCTTTGCTTGTCTAAGTCTTCACCTGTTGGTCCATGGATCCTAGACTCTGGTGCTTCTGATCACATTTCTGGTAATCACAATCTTTTCCCTACTCTTGTTTCACCTTCTACACCATCTAAAGTCACCCTAGCTAATGGTTCACTTCTTCCTTTTATTTCCTTAACTACCGTCTTGTTCACTCCTAAATGTCCATATAATTTAATCTCCATTTGCAAATTGAACAAAAACCTTAATTGTTCAGTAACATTTACTGTTGATTCTGTTGTTGTGCAGAACCGAAGTACTGGGAGAATGATTGGAACAGGATCTGAGTCACAAGGATTGTACCACCTTTCCACCTCTTCAGTTGCTTTTGTTTCTACTACGTCCGCTGAGCTTATTCATAATCGTTTGAGACATCATAGTCTTCTCAAATTGCAGAAAATCGTCCCCAGTCTTTCTTCTTTGTCTTCTTTATCATGTGAGTCATGTCAACTTAGGAAACAAACTCGGGCTTCATTTCCCAAGCGAGTCAATAACGGGGCCACTTCGATGTTTGATATTGTTCATGTTTGAGTCGTGTCAGTACAACTTTGGGATTTCAGTATTTTGTTACTTTTATTTATGATTATTCTCGTTGCACTTGGTTGTTTTTAATGAAGAATCGATCTGAGTTATTCGCCATTTTTCAAAAATTTTGTGCTGAGATACATAATCAATTTGGTGTTCACATTAAGGTTTTGCGTAGTGATAATGCACGAGAATATATTTCCTCCTCTTTTTCTCATTTCTTGTCTACTCAGAGTATTACTCACCAGACTTCTTGTGCCCATACTCCTCAACAAAATGGTGTTGCCGAGCGAAAAAATCGGCATTTGATTGAAACCGCCCGCACCTTACTTATACATCATAATGTTCCATTGCGTTTTTGGGGTGAGGCGGTCCTTACTGCCTGCTATTTGATCAACCGTATGCCTTCCTCTGTTTTGAGACATCAGAGTCCTCATTCGGTTCTCTTTCCTAACCAGACCTCCAACCAGTTGTCACTGCAAGTTTTTGGATGTATATGTTTTGTTCATGATCATACCCCTGGTAAAGACAAACTCCAGCCCAAATCAGTTAAATGTGTATTTCTTGGCTATTCTCGACTTCAAAAAGGTTACAAATGCTATGATCCCACTACTAACAGATATTTTGTCTCTGCAGATGTCACCTTGTTTGAAACCTCCCCTTACTTTTCTTCTAGTCCAACGCATAAAACCTTTGTTCCTAGCGCTTTGCCTGTACCTACACCTCTTATATCTCCTTGGCCTCATGTCAGTCCACCCCTTCAGGTCTACACCCGTCGGCCCCACCCATCTGCTACTAACACTGATACTTCTCTCCCTGATGCAGGTACTTCTAGTGACTCACCTCCAGTTCCATCTTCACCTCCTTCGGTCATGCCTTCAGTAGCAACAGCTACTCCTCCTCTTACTCTCCGAAAAGGTATTCGCTCTTCTCGCAATCCTCATCCCATTTATAATTTTGTGAGTTATTATCGTTTGTCTCCTTTCTATTATACTTTTGTTTCCACCATGTCTGCTGTTTCTATATCCAAGACAGTTAGAGAAGCACTGGATAATCCTAGTTGGTGTAATGCAATGGTTGAGAAGATGACTGCTCTTCATAATAATGGAACTTGGGAACTGGTCTCTTTACCACCTGGCAAGTCTACTGTTGGTTGTCGATGGGTTTACACAGTTAAGGTGGGACTTGATGGCAAAATTGATCGCCTTAAAGCTCGCCTTGTAGCTAAAGGTTACACTCAGATTTATGGGCTTGATTACATTGATACTTTCTCTCCAATAGCCAAAATAGCTTATGTTCGTCTCCTTGTCTCACTGGCTGCAATTAATCACTGGGTCCTTCATCAACTGGACATTAAAAATGCCTTTCTTCATGGAGAACTCGTCGAAGAAGTCTATATGGAGCAACCTCCGGGGTTTGTTGCTCAGGGGGAGTCAGGCTTAGTATGTCGTCTTCGACGCTCATTGTATGGTCTAAAACAGTCTCCAAGAGCATGGTTCGGGCGATTCAGCAATGTAGTTCAACAGTTTGGAATGTCTCGAAGTGATTCTGATCATTCTATATTTTTTTGACATAATGGCAATAGATGCATCTACTTGGTGGTCTATGTTGATGATATTGTCATTACATGAAATGATCATGATGGAATCTCTCAGCTTAAGCAACATTTGTTCAGTCATTTCCAAACTAAAGACCTTGGAAAATTGAAGTATTTCTTAGGGATTGAAGTGGCACAGTCTAAAACAGGTATCACAATTTCTCAACGAAAATATGCTTTGGACATATTGGAAGAAACATGCATGTTAGACTGTAGACATGTGGATACTCCCATGGATCCAAATGTCAAATTGGTTCCTGAACAGGGGGAACCACTTAAAGGCCCTGCTAGATACAGAAGATTGATCGGCAAGCTCAATTATCTCACTATCACTCGACCAGATATTTCCTTTGCTGTAAGTGTAGTTAGTCAATTTCTTCAAAATCCATATAGTAGTCACTGGGATACAGTCATTCGCATTCTTAGATATGTCAAAGGAGTTCCAGGACAAGGACTGCTCTATGAGAACAAGGGTCACTCACAAATTATTGGCTATTCTGATGCAGACTGGGCAGGTTCTCCTTTAGATAGACGATCTACTTCAGGATATTGTATTATAATTGGAGGGAATCTTATATCCTGAAAAAGTAAAAAAACAGAGTGTGGTAGCAAGATCAAGTGTAGAAGCAGAATATCGAGCTATGGCTTTAGTGACATGTGAACTCATTTGGTTGAAGCAACTCCTTCAGGAATTGAAATATAGCGATACTGGTCAAATGAAGTTGATATGTGATAATCAAGCTGCCCTCCATATTGCATCAAATCCAGTTTTTCATGAGAGGACGAAGCATATAGAGGTCGATTGCCACTTTATTAGGCAAAAGATTGAGTCCGGATGCATTTCTACTAGCTTTGTCAACTCAAATAATCAACTAGCTGATGTGTTCACAAAATCACTTCGAGGATCACGAATAGAGTATATTTGTAACAAGCTTGGAGCATATGATATGTACGCTCCAGCTTGAGGGGGAGTGTTGAGATTATTTCTGTATATTGAGATTATTTCTGTAAATAGCCTAGATTTGTAGTGATAATTAGAGATATGATTGAGATATGATTAGGCTATAATTAATGAATTAATTTATTTTCTTACCTAGTATGTACTCTTGTAAGTAGTATATATACCCCAATTGGCTTGATAGGAATAATCAAGCATTTTCTCTCAAATTTTCTACTCTCTTTTTCTTCTTTTCATCAAAGTTTCAAACTCCAATTAAAAAAGCTTTCTACAAGATACTCAAGTTAACAATATTAAAACATGTAGGTGTAGCAATACCAGAACTACATCCAGAATACACATACTAGTGTGGACAACTTTATCAATCAATTCTATGCAAATACCTTTAGTGAAGCATTTTCTTTCCTCAACTCAGCAATTGCAACGAGTTCTCTATCCAAAGCTGACTTTTCCTTCATTGATAGTTCCAATTGATTAAGCAACACAGCATTCTTGTTGCATTCATTTATCGTAGCCAACTTAGCTGCATCTAGCTCAAGAGTTAAAGATTCCAACATCTTTTGAAGCTTGGAAATTTCATTAGACTTTGCTTCTTCATTAGAAATCTGCATTCCAGGCCCAGTAAGCCGAGCAAGAATACCAAAAGACAGAACAAGAAAACAGGCATACAAGAAAATAGAGTAATAAAAGAATGCAAAGGAAAATAAAGCAATCTAATTAAACCTTCTGATATCATGCATTAATTCATTCGTCATAGCTAGGGACAAGTTTTCATGGTTAATTAGAACTAGAAGTGCAAAGACAAAACCAAGCAAATATCAAGGTTACAAACTTTTCAAATGCTTTCAAAAGGAATTTTAGGAAATCAGCTAAAACAAGATACAACAAGAAAAAGGCAATACCCGTAATCTCTTCTCCAAATTCAATCGCCAAGTGAGATCATCTAACTGCTTCTCAAGTTTATTCTTAGCTAGACGCAGAGCACCTGCTTCATTAGCCTCCTGCAAGAAGTAAATGAGTAAAAAGATGCTGCTGTTAAACACTTGTTGAAGGTGGCAAAACAAGAATTTACACACTTGTATAGGAAAATTTATCAATTTTCTTACTTGTTTAAGCCTACGGAACTCTCTTTTAGCCAGTTTTTGTCTCCAGCGACATTGTATTGCTATGATTGAAGACTGATGATGCCGGATAGCTGAGCGGAACATGCACATTCTCCACCATGCCTAGTGTAGTTATATTACAAATTAAAGCAGGAACTAAATCAATGAAAGAATATTGCAAAAATAATCTACCACTCCATGTAAGGAATAGACATAAGAGTTAACACTAACAGCATATGCATTTGTAAGCATCCTTGATTCCTTATTATGTTCTCACCTTCAGTAGACAGATGGTTCATTAACCATTATTCCATAGTATCTGACAGAACATTAAATCATAAACCTGGTTCCACTGTTCCAGTCTATAGATTCACAGTACCTGAATTTTAACAGCAGCTCTGTGCTCCTTTCCATGTAAAAATCTTTGCCTAGCCAAGAAACCACGAATATTTGACTGTAGAATAATAGCTGCTGAAAACAGTTTGGAATAAGCACGCCTTAGTAACCACTTGCGGACATATTTCTGTATTGAAATTGCAGCTGCTGACTCCCGTTTTTCAACATACATCTTTCGAGCAAGGCATCCTGTAAATATATATGATGCTTTTAGAGGGGCAAAACCAAAAGTAAATTTATTAAAGAAATAAAAGAATGCTCATCCAATGCAAAAAAAAAAAAAAAAAAAAAATCATTCACCAACATATGAAGGGCAAGGTGATGTGCAAACAGGTGAAAATTAAGTGACAGACATAAAAATCAGTTAAAGCTAAAAAAAGGTGAAAATTAGTCATAGCAGCAGCCCAGAGTTGGTAAAGCTCAAAAAAGGTAGAGAGTTCTGAATCAATCTAGGAACTTATGAAATGGGCGATTGGACATAGAAATCAGTTAAAATGAAGGGTAATGTTATTGGAACTACAAGATAAAGCATGATAATGACATTGGTAGCAAGTACTGCCAGCTTCTATATCAAGATTGAAAAATTAATATCATATCGACAAACTTGCACAAAAAACACCGAGGAGTGCATTGGGGAGATTGGATAGGGAAAAAAAAATTCATAATCAGATGATGATGTTAAAAACGTGATAGAGAATACACAAAAATAAGATTACGTCAGAGCCAGCAACTACAAGTTACCTCTGCAGTATGCTTGGACAGCAATAGCAGCAGCCCTTATTGAAATGAAGTTCAGATGTGCCATATATGTTCGCAAACGACGCTGGATGCACTTTGCAGCACTATCAAGAACCTCAGTCCGTCTTGCATCTAAAACCCCAATCTGACCAGCCCTGAGAAACACTTTGGTCCTTCCCAGCTGCAAAAGAAATTTTAGAAAGAGAGAAAAATCATAAAACATTCAATCATGGCAAATATACAAAACTATCAATAATTATAGGCTTAAATCCTCAACGAGGAGCACCTGAAAATTCTTAAGCTTCAACTCTCTCAGAATTTTCTCTGTCCAAACTTTTTCATCATAACTATAACTGCGAAAAAGCAGAATAATTTTCAGCATGCTGAAATTTAGTCACTAGTAAATAAAAGAACCAAATAAAACAAAGATATGAGGAAAGAGAACACTAAGACATCAGAACACATCCTCATAAACTAACTCAAAAGATAAAAACACACTGAGATGCATGTGCACTCCTTGTGCATACACTAGCAATCATCCTAGGAACATAAATCTTAGAATTATCTATATGGCATTGTTGCAATACAATAGGAAACAATAACTAAAAATATCAGAGCTCAACTAAGACCTATGCGTGCAGCATTAATAACAAAAATATATACAGGCAACTAATTCTTAATTGGACAGAATTTTCAAGACATCTCTCTTAAAATGCTCCACCTTCCATTCAGATATTCGGGAGATAATAGTCCAAAACGATCAACAAACTCTGAGTATGTTCTTCGAGTGGGATAACCTGCAAGACTTATCCGAACAGCCTCCAGAACACCCTGCACCAAATTTTAAAGTTATCTCATATGCCCAATTGGCAAAGTTGACAATTTATTCCTCCAGCTAGTCTAAATGGTAATAAAAACAAATAAAGAATAATTACGATAAAAAAGATAAGGTGCCATTCTGTAAGTCAATACAAATAAAAGGAGGAACAATGTAAAAAAAAAGTTAAAAGTAAATAAAATAAAAAAAATAAGCAAGCACAGCCCTCTAGTGCTGCTGAGCCCAGCAATATGAGACATCCCATTAAGATCCCAAAATTGGGACCTTATAATTACAGAGGCAAAACTAGAGTCCAAACATTCTCTTCCAATCACATGCACGCTATCACCATAAGCTTAGGGCAACGCGACAAACTTCGGTCCTCCCATCTTCTCCCAAATCCCCCTAATTCTATTGTCCTCAAACTTTCCAAAATTTAGTGTAACTTACTGCTAGAATCACCAAATTCCTTATTCTGAATGAGAGGAAGTGAGAAGTGTAATCCTAGATCTTTACAAGTAGAAAATAAGAGAGAACAAGAGTTTAAAAGATATTGCTGCCACTACTTATACCAGGCACCACATCCCATGCTCAACCATTCACACGTGAAATTGTCAATCTTATGCCACATGAAGAAATTTGTGTTGACTTGATAATATGCCCTACTACCTGGTCATGTATGCACCTTGTATAGAGTGAGAATAACGAGAAAGAACACAACTTCATGCCTTTTCTTTGACAGAATAATGGATGCTTATCATTACCAATGGCAGGCAACAAAATAAACAGATTGAAACAATATTCAATAAAGAACACAAAGAAGGAAACAATGCCAAGCAGGTAAAATAAATAAAAATTGGTACAACTAACCCCGCAGCGTAGTTGATGTAATATGCTTGTATTCTCGAATTTCTGAGGTCGATTCAAAGAGTTTGGCTTCACACACCGTACATAATGAGGCTCAGTTGAGTTAAGGGTTTCCATAAGTGCTTGAAGTTGTTGCTACAAAGAAGAGAAAGTGAATAATAGTACAAGCATTAGTGAGTCATTGACAGCCATTTACTTGTATTTCCACCCAACAACAAGTAGTTGCACCATAAGAATCATAAATGGATAATTAAAAAATGATAGAAAAAAAAATTTTGAGTGGTTATGGGTATACAGAAATATCTCTCCAAACATTAAGAGTTAAAAATTGAAACAGAGATGAAAAAGGAGAGGGAAGCAAAGAATTTGAGAGAAAGATGCTTAATGATTCTCTCAATCCAATTGGGATATATATACTTCTTACAAAAATAAATTAATTCTCTAATTATAACCTAATCATATCACACAATTATATTTCTAATTATATACATAAACACTACAAATATAGGCTCTTTACAGAAAGTATATCAACATTTCCCTCAAGCTGGAGTGTACATGTCATGTGCTCCAAACTTATTACAAATATATTCGATTCGTGAACTCTGAAAAGATTTTATAAAAACATCATCTAGTTGATTGTTTGAGTTGACAAAGTTAGTAGAAATGCATCCCGACTCAATTTTTTGCCTCTATATGCTTCGTCCTCTCATGAAAAACTGAATTTGACATAATATGGAGAGCAGCTTGATTATCACATATCTGCTTCATTTGGCCAATATCACCATATTTCAATTTCTGAAGGAATTGCTTCAACCAAATGAGTTCGCATATTGCCAAAGCCATAGCTCGATATTCTGCTTTTGCAGTTGATTTTGCAACCACACCCTGTTTTTTACTTTCCCAGGATATAAGATTCCCTCCAATCATAATACAATATCCTAAAGTAAATCATCTACCCGAAGGAGAACCTGCTCAATCTGCATCAGAATGGCCAGCAATCTGTGAGTGGCCCTTGTCCTCATAGAGTAGACCTTGTCTTGGAGCTCTTTTGATATATTTAAGAATGCGAATGATTGCATCCCAATGACTACTGTAGGAAATTTAAAAAAATTGACTAAACACACTTACAACAAAACAAATATTTGATCGCATGATACTGAAATAATTGAACTTGCCAACTAGTCTTTTGAACCCTGTTCAGGAATAAATTTAACATTTGGATCCATGGGAGTGTCCACGTGTCTACCGTTTAACATACATATTTCTTCCAATATATCCAAAGCATATTTTCGTTGAGAAATAACAACACCTGTTTTAGACTATGTCACTTTAATCCCCAAGAAATACTTCAATTTCCCTAGGTATTTAGTTTGGAAATGACTGAAAAAATGTTACTCAAGCTGAGAGATTCCATCATGATAATGACAATATTATCAACATAGATCACCAAGTATATGCATCTATTACCATTATGACGAAAAAATACGAAATGATCATAATTACTTCGAGACATTCTAAATTGTTGAACTACAATCCAAACCATGCTCTTGGAATACTAAGCCTGACTTCCCATGAGCAACAAACCCTAGAGGTTGCTCCATGTAAACTTCTTCGTCGAGCTCTTCGTGAAAAAAGGCATTTTTACTATCCAGTTGATGAAGGGACCAATATGATAAGGAAACGAACAGAAGCTATTTTGACTACTAGATAGAAAGTATCACTACAATCAAGCCCAAAAATCTGTGTAAACTTTAGCTACAAGGCATGCTTTAAGGCAATTAATTTTGCCATCAAGCCCCACCTTAACTATGTAAACCCATCGATAACTAACAGTAGACTTGCCAGATGATAAGGATACCAGTTCCCAAGTTTCATTGTTATGAAGAGCAGTCATTTCCTCAACTATGGCATTACACCAACCAAGATGATCAAATGTTTCTCTAACCGTCTTGGATACAGAGACAGCAGACACAGCAGAAACAAAAGTATAATAAAAAGAAGATAAACGATGGTAACTCACAAAATTATAAATGGGATGAGGATAGAAGCGGCCCTATTATTGACTCAGTTGGAAAAAGAAGCTCGAGTTTGCTTCCTAAGTTGACAAGATTCGCATTCTAACAAAGACAAGAAAGAGAGACTAGGGGCCAGTTTTTGTAACTTATTTAGACTTGGATGTCTCCAACGACTATGAATGAGTTTAGCGAAAGTAGTAGATACAAAAGCAGTCGGAGAATTAGAAGTGGAAAAATAGCACAATTCTTGTGACTCATATTCTGCTCCAATCATGTTCTTGTACTCTAGTCCTGCACAACTACAGATTCAGCAGTAAAGATGACTGAACAATGAAGATTTTTAGTCAATTTGTTAATAGAGATTAGATTGTATGGACATTCAGGGGTAAATAAAATATTAGTCAAGGAGATAGAAGGAAGGAGATATACGTTACTGATTCCTTTTAACTTGAATTTGTGAACTATTAGCTAACTTGACTTTAGATGGTATAGAAGGTGAAACAAGAGTAAAAAAAAAATTGGAATTACCAAAGATATGATCAAAAGCACTAGAGTCGAGGATTCATGAACCAATAGGTAAAGACTTGGTTAGATAAGCAAAAGAAAATTAACAGAATGAGTACTATTTAATTGGGCCACGGGGACTGAAACTGCACAAAAGAGAATCTGTGACCATGAATAGTAGATCTAAAGCAAATGTTCACAAAGGACGTGTGAAGAAGAGCAGGTGACTGAGCCGAGTAGACTGCAGTCGCCGGTCTACGGCGATGCTAGAGGAAGGATTCCCGGCGTGAAAAAGTCGCCGGAGAACTATTCACGCACCGGCATGTGTACCAAAAGTCAATTCTGGTAGCAGCATGTGGAGTCGATTCTGGTAACAGCGCTTCACAGGGTCGCGAGACTGGTGGGCTAGGTGGTGAGACCAACTGAATTCTAGAAAGTTTCCAAATGAAGGTGGCAGATATGCCACTCACAACTAGGTCAAAATTAGGCCAAATTTCTTGGCTCTAATACCATGAAGCAGAGATGAAAAAGGAGAGAAAAGCAGAGAATTTGAGAGAAAGATGCTTGATGATTTCCCTCAAGCCAATTGAGATATATATACTACTTACAAGAATAAATTAATTCTCTAATCATAGCCTAATCATATCCCAATCTTATCACACAATCATATCCCTAATTATGCAAACAATCGCTACAAATCTAGGCTATTTACAAAAAGTATCTCAACAACAATAAAATATTAAATTAAATTTCTTATTGTTTCCCTAACAGGAATGAAGGATTTGGTGGGTGGGCAGGGGGAAGGGGAATGTTATTATTTTTTTAACCAACCAGTGTGTCATGCACATGCCATAATATAACACAGATGCTACTCCCTAATCCACAAAACATTCTTTAACTATGGAATGAAACATAAAAAGAGATCCTGAAAAGGCATCAAAGGAATCCATATCATAATGATTCTGTTTCGCATATGACTAACAAAGCTACAGGATATTAATTTGGCAGAAGCATATAACATAAATTTTCATCACTTAAAGGGACATGGGAGCCTTTTCTCTTTCATGATCTTGCATCGATCTCTTCTGCCTCTTACACTTTTTTATACACATCAATTAGTAAGCCAATTCACAAGTGAAGAAGATGAAGGATAGGAGAAGAAAATTTTGTACCTTAAATCTAGAAGCCACAGAAGAAAACTTATATGAAGATCGTGAAGATTCCTCAGGAGGTGAAGGGAAAAGACCAGCAACAAAAGGGCATCTGGAAGAAGACAGCAGATTGCAATGTTCTACCACAACATAATCACGATTTTTATCTAAAAAGGTTTCTGTTTGATAGGTGACCTACAGAAAGTGGGAAAAAGAGCAATAGTACTTCATAAGAACTTCAGTAGCTCACAACACAATTTTTTTTTTTTTTTTGCAGTAATGAGGTAACATAACATGCCTTGCCAGCATAATGAGAAACGGTAAAATCTGTTTCTGAAAATTTAGCCTTCTCCAGCCTTGGGTGAGCACAGAAATTCTGGAATAGCTTGGTTGCAAATGTTTCATGTGTTGATTTTGGGAACATGCTGCAACAAAAATGAAATCAGAATAAACATTTTTATTAAGCAAATGCACCAATTTATGCTGAAGAATTCAAGCAGTACCAAGCTTCATCCAAGAGAGCAATTATCCCCATAGGTTTCTGCAAGGAAGTGCATGCTGACATAAGGCCCAACAGTAAAAGAACTTGATCCCATACTTTAAAAAATGAGAAAGAGTAGAGTCTAAAAAATCGAAAGAAAAAAATTTTTTTTTACAATCTTGGGGTTATAAAATAGAAGCATCTTTACAAAGTTACAGTTGGCTGCCATTGATAAATGTTGAAATCACAATACCTTATCTCCTTCATGTAAATTAATACCAAAGGTTTGAGATGATCATAGCCAAAAACATAACAACCTGAACCGTGTTAGTTTGACACGATATGAGTAACCTATTAGCCAACAAGTTCTCTTTGAGTCCCATCCAATCCACATACACACTGTAGAATTTATAAATCACAAACATATATTTGGAGAACAGCAATTCTCCCTATAAATCTATTTTTTACCCTTATAGCTCCTTCAGGACCATTTCACGGCAGCAAATATGGAACTAAAAGGAAACAAAACCAAATAGCTCTGAATTTAGAAAGGAGGGAGAAAGCCTTCTCCTGCATTTTTTTATGGGACAAGGATTAAGGCAATCCTTCCCCCTTGAACTAGCTTTTTAGGTGGAATTAGGCTCAATCTATTTTCTTAACATGGTATGAGAGAATGCCCCCGCTTCAAAAGTGGGCCATACGAATATTCGTGCCGCAAACTTCATGCTCCAAATCATTATGCCTAGACGTGGGGAGTGAGTCATTCCATATTGGTTTTGGACAAGAATTTAATCCTAAAGACAAGGACTTTAGCAATCCTTTCCCCATAAGTTAGCTTGCGGGATGGAGTCAGGCCCGGTCCATCTTCTCAACAGAATGTACTCAGAAGAACAAAATGCACAATTCTATGAATAAAAATCAGCCAAACCTATATCACATTTTTTAGAGGGTGAAGCAGATGAGAACCTTCTCAATTAATTCTAAAACATCCTGGTTGTCTATAAATTCAATGTAGCTCCAATTAATTTCCTCTTTTCTGTACTCCTCCTGTTCCATCTTGAACACATGCTGAAATATATGGACAAAAAATAAGTTAGCCCAAAAAAGAGCAGAATCTTAGTAGATGCCATCACATCTTGAATGAAAAAATTGCAAACCTCATTAAAATGTTGCTGAAGTTTCTCATTCGCAAAATTAATGCAGAACTGCTCAAAACTGAGGATAATAAAGGTAAAGAAAAATTAGGCACAGAATATGCCAATCAAGGCCAATAATGGAGCAGGAAACGTTCAAAACCAAACAATTATACAAACAAAATCTAAGGAACACATTACTTTAGCAGTAACAAACTTAGAAAAAATAATGATCAACAAAGGGGAAGCACCCACCAGGTTGTATAGAAGAGAATAAGAAAGAAAACCTTAAATAAAAATACACGTTCAAAAAGAAACAATTTTAAACAAGAGATATTACCTATTATGTTTAAAGCATTCAAAGCCATAAATGTCCAATACACCAATTTGAATCTGGGAAGTCAGATCTTGTCCAACAGACCTATTAATCTTATCAACAAGCCTAAAAGGGACATTTAAACCAAACAAATTCAGATTGTCACAAGAACTCCTGATAAAGAAAAAAGCAGAAGCCCTTCATTAAAAACAAGAACAAGCATACCAATCAAAAAGCCTAGCATAAACTGTCTTTGCCAATGCATCCCTACTAGCAACAGCAGCATTACAGTCAAGAGCTTTTACAATTATTCCTTCACGGGTTTGAATTGTACGAGTACATAATGTCGCCAGCAAGAGGTTGACATCACACCTGATAAAATAAGTAATTTAGTTGCTGAAAGTAACAAATGCCAACAAGCCTAAACTGAGAGAAAACTTTACACGCTCAAAACTCTCAATACTAAGGGGGGGAAAAAAACTTAAGGATTTTATTTCTTTCTTTATTTATTTCATTGTGTTCCATCCAAAGTCTTAAACAAGAGTATCAGTTTGCAATGTCAGAATATTGAACTGTATCGAACTCAATCAGTGCTGCTACAATTTTTTCAAAATAAGAAAGAAATTCAAATTCTTAGTTTTATGATTTTCTAATTGCAATTAATACTTGTAATTTTTTATTATGGCCATAAGAATGTCTAAAATCAAACGTTAAGTATACATTAAAAAATGGAAAAATTAAATTTTAGATATAGAAAAAAATCTAAAATAATTTAAAGTACATAATCTTTTTAAATGGACTGTTGGCCTTTTTACCATTATGGACAAAAATATCTATAATTTCCAAATTCACCAACCCATAAGAACCATTCTGTAGCAGCCAAAACTTTTCTCTCATGATAAGGCTTATATGAAAGAATATAGTTGTTTTAAGACCCTGGATGGCTGGACACATCATGATGCAATAACATATTGAGCTTTAAAGAAGTAAGAGTTGCATCCACAATCCAGCTTGTTCGTGCAATTTTTCACTTCACTCAAACTCTATATGGTAAATTAATCTATAACAAAAAATCTAAAAATGGAACAAGTATTATCTTTTTTTCAAGCTTACTCCATCCAGAATAGTTCAATACTTTTCACTCTTTGCTACAACAACAGAAAATAATTTTACAATTCTTGCACATGCACATGCACATGCACATGCACTTCCCACTACACCCCAGATAGAAAAACATAGTGACAAATTTAACAATTACAATTTAAAAATTGATAGACAAATAAGCAAACTGAAATCATTATCATATATACATGTCAGCAATTCATTCAAGCAAGTACTTTTCCAAGGTATTAAATATAATCACCTACATAAAAAGACTAGCTGCCATCTGCATATGAAAGCTAGACTTCTGATCCTTTACAATTGAAGAATCATGTTCTTTGCCTGGAGAAAATTCTATATTTCCAAGATGAAGAATTGCAGCCAAGGTGCGAAATATAGCTTCCTGATAGAGTAGTATAGCAATATAAGTTGGAGAACAATCAAGAAGAGAGTATCAAAAGAGATCAATAAGGTACAAACATAAACAACTAGGCCATTGTGTAATGTTCATAAACCTGATCCTCATGACTTATACCAACAATATCCATAGCCCTCCTCGTCTTTATGTACTCCTCCGCGTTGCTAACTCCATCTAGTTCATATGTCTTACTCTGACTTAAGTAATGAAAGTGGCTTGGATGATCCAAATTGTACTTTTCTGCATCCTAGACATACACAGACAACCCAATTGTAAACTCCATTAGCAGAGAATTCTACTATATAAGGATAAAACATGCCATACAAATACACACAACTTAGAAATTCTCAACAATCAAAAGCATCTATAGAGCACTAAACAACATGCACAGGAGGGTTGCAGAAAGAAGAAGAAATTACCATCCCAGACGCACACAATTGATAAAAACAATGATAGTTCCTTTCAGGATCTGTTATCTGAACTACACGTGACCGTTCTAGAAGGTATGTTCTAATAGCAGCACCAGATATTCGACCATTTGCATCAAATTGGATCTCAACAAACTTCCCAAAACGACTGCCATTATAAAGAAAGAGATATAGGCAAGATATAAGAATGTTAGAAGGAAGATTACTATTGCAGAAAATTCACAAGATGAAAGAACAAGAAAGCCCACAACACAAAATCCAGGTAATAGAAAAAATTATTGATCCAACAGGATTAAAAACAGAATCTTTGTTTGGCAGAATTTATCCAACTGGCTCTCTTGCAATACAAGTTATATGATATCTCCATCTTTAGCATGTTTTTTCTTCACAATTATATTATAACCAGTTAACATTCAGTTTTTATGATTAATGTAGCAATTTTCCTTAGCTCTGGCATACATATGCCTCTTTCCATCATGCCCAAATTCTCCCTGATTTGGTCCCAAGAAACTGGGATAACGCTCCTTCGTGTAGGGAATGACTTATTGGACGTTCATTAATTAGAATATAAGTGGAAAGAGAATAACTAAAAGCACTAGAAGGCACTTCTTGAATGTTCATCAATTAAAATATAAATGGTAAGAGAATAACTAAAAGCACTAGAAGGCAAGCAATTTAGAGCTACAAGTGGAAAAATAAATCAAACAGACCTTTGAAATAAAAACTCTAACCCACCTTGAATTGTCATTTCTAACAGTCCTTGCATTACCAAATGCCTCCAACAGTGGATTTGACTGAATTATGCAAAACTATGAATCAGCAACACTTCAATAGAAAGACATACACACAACATATTTCAAGAATGTACTGATAAAACATGAATTTAGCCATTTTCCTCATAAGAAGCTACAAAAGGAAACTCAAACAATCAAGTTATCTTGATTCTTCAACAATCCTTATGGACCCAACCCATAACCTTTAAACAAATTTTTAAGTAAAAATGTAAAATCTGCTTCTCTCGCAACAAAAGAATTTTTTTTTTTTTTACAAGACATAATTTAAGTTGAATTAATATGGCTCCTAACTACACGCATATATGCAAAACCACTATTGTTAGAATCTTATGATTCTCGATTTGAATCTATTTTCCAATAAATCAATTTGAATCTATAGGGTGAATTTTAAATGTATCTAAATCTTACAATTCTTGATTCGAATCTTACGGTTCTCGATTTGATTCAACATACTAGCGATTAAAATCTATAGGGTGCACGATTTGTAACTAAATAAAAAGAAAAAAATTGATAGCGAATAAGGTGAATCAATATGAATCGACCGAATTTTCACCCAATCCAATTAATTATTTATAAAGAGTGTTAGCTCCTATTTTCAAAATTTAAGATCTTACACATTTTTGCTATAAAAAAGTGTATATAAAATCTTTTCTTAGCTATTTTTCTTCCACCAACAATTCTTTTATCTCCCTCTTATATCCTTTTCTTTTTCCTTTTTAGTTAATTTACTTAACTAATTAAAGTTGTCAAGTTATGATTCATATTTATAATATTCTAATATGCTATATTTTTACTATGTAATTATCTGATCAAATTTAAATGAGAGTTTCAATATATGTATAATGATAACTATCGTCTATAATTCCAAAGTTCATAATTTATAACAAAAAACTATATAACATAATACATACATATTGTTCTATTATAAAGAATATTTCTAATTAGATAAATGATAATTCTATATTTATCAAAATATGTCATTTTGATATTCTTTTTACTTATTTTTAGAACATATATTATTTTTAACTGATTTTTAGAAGTCCTAGCGAATCTTACAATTCAATTCAATTCTTGGTTCTCGATTCATGAAATGAAGATCTTGATTCGAATCTCAATTTGACAACTATGCGCACAACTGTCTTAAGCACAAAATTACACTGACGTAGAGTAATTCCAACTGGGTATTGGCATTGAAACAAAGCTGTATCTCCCTCTAGAATGAGAGGAGGATGGTACCACAATGGAGCAAAGCATAGGAAAAAGAGAAGTCTCAAGTCTTACTTCAAGGACTTGTTGTTCAACGGTTCTGTCATCACCAGAGGCTCGACCACCAACATAAGTGAGATACTGCATAATCAATTTTGTTGTCTCAGTTTTTCCAGCCCCACTTTCTCCACTAACCAGTATAGATTGGCTTCTACCTTCACTCATCATCGCTCTAGATTTAAAACCAAACAGAAGCTAATTAGATCACTTTAGCTATCAAGTTATTCATATCAAACATCAACACTCAATTTCCATCAAAAAATCTTAATGTGGCATACCTATATGATGCATCTGCAACAGCAAAAACATGAGGACTTAACTCACCAAATGGTGCTCCCTTATACTGCTCCATCATATGCACATTGTAAAGATGAGGAAGCTTGGTGAATGGATTAACAGCTATCAAAATGCTTCCTGTGTATGTCTACCAACCACAAAGATGAGGGAAAAGAAGGTCATATGACATTGCAAAGTCCTCAATATTTACCTTACGCATTTCAATATAAAGTGGGGCAGAATAACAGAACAACATTAGCTTCAGAGGAGTTATTTAATTAAGTGGGCCAATAAAATACTTCAATCAGCAGCATTGTCATGACAACCCAAAATAATCATTTCCAGCCCTAAACTTCCAGCAGAATTCCAAATATACACCAAACATGCTCAACTTATTATGTCAGATGCCAACATCCACACCTCTCGATAATGGAGGTTCTAATTTCAAATCACCACCCCCCTACTTGCCCCCAATTGATTTGAATTCAACCACTAGAACAAAGTTGGCATTAGAAAAGCAATAATTAAGATAACGGTTTTCCATAACTGAACAAAATCATTTCGAATTAAGCAAAAAAGCACACTAATCAACACTTGTCAACTAGACAAACCAATGGAAAGTAATGCACAGTTGAACTTACATAAATATCATTAAGAGCGTATCTCCTTTCGAGGTTGTAAAGAACTCCAGGCTCGTGCAAGTAAGTCAACTTAGTCATATCCTCCACTCCTCCATGCTCCTCCTCATCATCATCCCTGAGAAATAACTTCTCCGGAGAAGTCAAAACCTACACCAAAATTGAAGCATTAACAAAAAGAAAAGTCCAAAACCACCTCATATTCCACAAAACCACACGACAACAATAAATTTTTTCACCTTCTTGCCAGAAGCAGTGAGAACTTGAACATTCTTTCCAGTAAAATCTGTCACTTCAGCAGCAACCCACGCCAAGTTCTTATCTGGAGCCCAAACCTTACTGCCCTTACGCAGATTCATCTTGGAGTTCAAACGAAGTAAAATCGAAAGCAGAGCTTAATAAATTAAACCCTAGGGAAAGGAATTGCAGGTGATAAACAGAGAGAAACCCTAAGAAAAACCAAGAGGAAGAGGAAGAGGAAGAAAAGTTTCGGGTTCCCGCCCTTAGCAAGCGCAGAGAAAGAGAGTCAAAAATGGCGAAATGTGAGGGTATTTTAGTATCGTAAAGGACACGTCACCCATTTCAGTACAGTAACGTCGGGACTGGGAGCTTAATTAGTGTAGCGTCTAGCGCGCCGATGGATCGCTCGTACGCGAGATAGCTACTTGAGCGTTTGCTAGGAAATTGCAGGTCCTGTCACGTGACAGGATATGTTAAGTTTCATTTCAAAATTTTTTGAATTAACTGAGGGGCCGGCGTGGGGTTGTGCTATTTTAGCAGGTGTAATCTGAATTTTTCTTTTCTTACCTTAGCAGCAAGTCCGTGTATGGTAATGTTCCTTACTCCACCTGCTATTTTACTTGCCAAAAATTTAGCATTGGCAAGCTAACGCTCGCCGTCCGGTGAGCTTGGGTCAGTCTCATTCAGTCTAAAAAATATCAAAGAAAATAAATTAATTTATTGAGTGAATAATATTAAAAATATAAATAAATTATTCAATTTAATTCTTTATTTTTTTTATATATAAAGTTGAACGGAATCAATCTAATTTCTTAAAAAAATAACTAAAATGAAAAAAAAATCAACTGAAATTCTAAACTAAATTAATTTAATCAAATTCATTCTAACCCTACACTTAACATGTGTTTATCATTAATGAGGCGAAAAGTGTATAAATGTTAATTTCAGCATTTCGAGGACACATCCCATCTATTAAATGTACATATTTAAATTTTAATATAAATTAATTAATACCTCAAAATTAATCTAATCACCCAACGTTATTGTTGGAAAAAATAAGTTTTTCAGATAAAATGTAATTTCTGTATAATTAGTGTTATAATAAATTAATTTCTAAATTTAAATTTATTTGTTAATATTTTTTATTTTTTACTTTAGACTTACCTTAATAAATTTAGAATAATTTTATGAACTATTAAAAAATTAACTGTCATTATTTTTTAAAAAAATCAATTAGCACAAAATTTAATTGCCATAAAAAATAAAAAAATTACTTTTTTTTAATCGGAAAATTCGGTAGACTAGGCCCCACGCAAAGTGGCCTACTTTCGAAGTGGACCTTATCTTGATTAGCGCAAAGAAAATAATTTACGGTGAATATGATGAAGATGTATGAAAAATTAATCAATTAAATTCATTTATTTATATTTTTAGTTCATTGGAATTTAAGTCTAAATAAAAAACTGGTACTTGTTAAAGGGCTTTGGTTGAACCTATAGAGACAAAAACCTCCGTTCTGATCCTACCTTCTACCGACCGGTCAGGTCAACTGGATCTCGGACCCACGACAATCTCCAGATAACTGTTATATTGTTTGTTTGTTCCACAAGAGCTTTGTTTTTAATTATTTTACCCAAAAAAATGAAATATATTAAAAATCACTCAAACTCTCATCAAATTAATTTAAAGATTTTAAAATTTTCTTTTATATAATTTTATCATAAAAAAATTAAATAAATTATTATAAAAGTAAATAATAAAAAAAATTCAAATTAAAAATTTTAAACTCTTTTATTCTGAATAAAAATTTTGTAAACAAAAAATAATTAAATGATTACAAAATTTTTATTATGAATTTAAATTAATTGTATAAAAAAGTTGAATTTATTGATTTTTGGATTAAATTTTTTAATTTAACCGTTACACTACTTCCTTCCCTTTATTTTTATATATTGAATGGGCTTAACTTGAAACGCCTATATTAATTTAAATAAAATTTAAAATTGAATTAAAATAAAATTTTTCAATAAATATATAGAGATTTATTTTTCAATCTCTATATATTATCATTATTCAAAATCAACTCTCTATATTTTTTAAAATTTATTAAAATATCTTTAACTTTTACCTCTATTAACAATTTAATCTTTTTATTTAATTTTAATCTATTTTTTGTTAAAAATTTTATCAATGATGGAGAAGAAATTGAATACCCAAAATTGTCCACTCTTAAAATTTCCATCTCTCCAATAGAAATATAAAAGAATAAAAATAATCTATGAGTCGGTCTTAATATTTGAAATTTTACTTTTTTTCTGAATTTAAAAATAAAAAGGATGGAATAATATATCGAGAAAAATTAAGAATTTTCTTAATAAGTTAATGAAAGAGGGTAAAGTGAAAAGTTTCAAAAGTTTTTTTTTGAACGATTCTAATTAAAAGTCGAATATAAATGGATAGAAAGACTTATTAAAGAAAATAATATTAGAATTGTTTTAATAAATTTTAAAAAATTTTATTAAAAAATATAAAGGTTGATTTATAAATAATTATAATAATAAAATTTTCATAAATATATAATAAAAAATTTATTTATTGTGCACGTTAGCAGCCCCGATCATTTAGCCATCATCATCGCAAGTTGATAAATGATAATGAATATACTGATACTATAATCATTTGGTCGTCATCATCAAAAGTGTACTACCCACGTGCTTTAACGATTATTAGCTAATTGTTTTTCTTTTTCTGAAAAATTATTATTTAAATTTTATAAACAAATTCATCAATTAATATTTTAATTAAAAATATATTAAATTATTTATAATATTTTAAATAATTTATCAATTAATTTTAATTATTAAATATTTTATTTTTTATTTTTTATAATTTAAAAAATTTATCAATTAATTATTTAATTTTATAAAAAAAATTTATTAATTAAATTTTGTATATTAAAAATATTTTAAATATTTTTAAAATATTTAATTATTAAAATTTTAGAGAGATTAATTAATAAATTTTTTAAAATATTAAAAATATTTAATATATTTTTTAAAATTAAACGATGAACTAATAAATTTTTTTATAATATAAATATTAAATCGTAATTTTTTAACAATTCTTTAGATTAGTTGTTTAACCAAAAGAAACTCCAATATCTCCCTAATCTCTCAATTTCTCTTCCATTGGTATTATTTTAATTTTTGGTATTTAAACTTTTATGTATTTTTTTTTATTCTGGCGCACGAATAGACAGGACTACGAAGTGACTAGGTTTGTTGTCCCCTCTTCTTACGACAGGATAGAAGAGAAAAAGATTGAACCCAGTGAAGGTCCGGTCTCAAGACCAAACGGGCTGGGCCGGTCTGACTGGGAGTTTAATAGGAGTCTGGTCTCGAGACTGAGATGGTGGATCGAACTCAGTCGGGAAGCCTGGGGTCTTCAAGTCCTGGACCGTCCTGATGGGCCAAGTCAGGATCCGGGATAAATAAATTCAGCGGTTATGAGAGGTTACGATAAAATAATTTTATTTTTCAAAACTTTGATGAGAATAATAAAAGAAAATTTTCATTCCTAATATATTTTTAATTAATTAGAAAAACTCTTTTCAGATTAAAGTGAAAGGAAGGTAATATAAAAATAAATTATTATGTGATCTATTAATTTTTAGAAAATTCATCGGTTATTTTCTGTTTTAAAAAACCACTCAATGGAATTTTTGTATATTTTGTAAAATCAAATCTTTATGTAAATTGATCAATTTGTCTTAACCTTAGTTAAGGGACTAATAAATATTTAAAATTATAAAAATTAAATAATATATATAGCTAAATTTATAAAAATAAAAAATAATGATGATTTAATCTCCATATTATAAAAAAAATAATTAATTATCCATCGATTTTAAAAAATATATTAAAATATTTATGATATTTTAATAAATTTATTAATTAATCTCTATATTAATTTTAATTATTGAGTGTTTTATTGTTTAATTTATAATTTGAAAAAATTCATTAATTGATCTTTTAAATTTATAAAATATTTATTAATTAGTTTTTTTATATTAAGAATAATTTAATTATTTTTACTTTAAAAAATATTTAATTCAAAATGAAATTTACATTATTATTTTCTTACAAAATGAAATATTTGAAACAAAATCTTAATTTCTCTTTCTATGCACACGATCAAATATTCAAATAATGGTAAACTCCCAGAGATGCAAATAACATGTGAGGCATTAAGTTTGGAGCTTAAAAAACACTTTTTTTTTTTTTTTTGTGAAAAGCATAACTTTGGATGCAATTGAGAAAAATAATTTCAAAAAGTAATTTTATTTACTATTATATTTTAAGGTTTTAGTAACAATTCTTAAGTTGTGAAATTGTTACTTTAATTTTATTAAAATAACAATGTGGTAATAATTTAAAATTATTAAAAAATTTAATTGTTTATTATGTAAAATAATATAATTTGATAAAATATTTATTTTATATTTAATAAAATTATAATTTTATAAGCGTTTTGTATTCGTTGTAAAATTTATTCTTGAGTTTTTCGAGATTCAGTTTAATAAAATCTCAACCAACCTCTGTTTAACTTCTAAATAAATCAAAGTTTAGTTTTTAAACTTATTTATTAAATGAGTTGAGTTTAAACTTTATAATATTCAGTTCATTAAGAATCGTAAACTCGGCTCATTTCTAAATTTGTAAGTAGATTTGTGAACTAACTCGTAAACAGATTCTTTAAGCAGACTGAATTTAATCATAAGAGATATGAGCTCCAAATCTGTATAAATTTTCCTTAGTGAAAGCTGAATTTTCTAAAATTCAATTTTAATTACGCTATTGGAATGTACAAATATTCAAATTATTATAATTTAAAAGCTAATTTTCTTATGAGTTTAATTATACTATTAGAATGTACAAATATTTAAATTATTATAATTTAAAAGCTCATTTTCTTATGAGTTTGTTAGCTAATTAAAACTGTAAATAAATTAAATTATTTATTAACTATTCAAAATTAAACTTATAAAATTTAATTCATGTAAACTCATTTGCTAACCAAATAAAGTTTGAGTTTATTAATATTTAGTTCGAGTTCAAAATGAATAAAGTTATGTTCAGCTCGAACTAAAAAAATATTTTAATAAATCAAACATGAATTTTTTAAAACTCGAATAAACTCAATTTACAAACTTAGTGAAATTTACCCATCCAAAAACATACAACTTAAACAAAGAGAAATACAAAGAATGCTGCAGTCACTGGATTGAAGATCCTTTCAAATGAAGTAGAATTTGACACTCATGGGCTCTTAATTCTTGGGCTTGGCTGTGAATGGTCACACAAGCCTTTTGGTTAAGATGGTGAAGTATGTCTCCCAACTCACTGACCCTTTTTTTGTTATCTGCTCTGGTGAATTAATTATAACATGGACAATTTAATACGATCTCATTGGTCTGTAATGCAGAAAACCCTACTGAGCAGGGGACCTGACCATCTGAACTGGACATACCAATATAGCCAAGCAAGTTAAGGCTCACCAGTGAATTATTGCTGCTGCAGCTTATAATGCACTGCTACACCCAGCTGCAGCTTATAATGCACTGCTACACCCAGCTGCAGCTTATAATGCCTGCCTCTTACAGTATAAAGCCAGCAGTGGTCCCACTGAGGCAATGACAAAATTGCAGCAATGATTTTATACGGTACAGGCTTACAAGCATGCATACGTGGAGTTGTGGTATTAGCACCTTTCAAAACTATCAGTAAAAGTAGTCTCATCTTTTTTCTTCTTTTTATCATTAGCTACAACAATTGATACTAAATCTTTGTACAGAAATTTCCACTCACCCATCAGCCATTAACCCCTTATCACAGGTTAAAAAGCAAAAGCATCCACTAGCCAAATACCCACTGTTGGAATATCTAATTATCCTACTATGATGATACTTGAACATTTCTTTCACTTGTCTGGGAAATTACCTCTCCAAATTTCAGGAACAGTTGTGCATCTGATGTGCTCATGGAGGGACAATTCACCATGTGTGGAGTCTTGAGATTTGCATACTCATCCATATAGCACGAAACTTTAGCGGATGGGACTGGTGCAGGTGGGGCGGGGCTGCATTGTTTTGGTGGCAGAGTAGATGGCACAAGACTCCCGAGGACTCGTGTTACTTCATGCATAGTTGGACGGTCTGATGGTTGTCTCTTTGTGCACAGAAGAGCAAGTTGAAAAACTTTCTTTACAGCTCCTAGATCTTTACAAGTAGCCGTGATCTCAGGATCGACAGTTTCCATAACAGCATTGTTGGCTGTCTTGGATAATATCTAATATAGACAAAAAAAAATATATATATATATATATATATATATATATCAATAAAAATCAACGAATTACATTTTGAGTTTTAACATTTTACAAGATATTATCTACTAACAAGAAAAGGGAAAGAAGAAAAACAGAGGAAAATAAAACAAACCAGATGATGAAGATTGCATTCGTTGTCGACTGCTTTTTTTCCAGTCAGCAATTCAAGTAGAACAATCCCATAACTGTACACATCTGACTTTTCTGTAAGTCGGGAGGTGCGGGCATACTCAGGGTCTATATAACCAATGGTGCCCATTATGTATGTAGAAGTATGGGATTTTGACACACACAAGCTCTTTGCAATGCCAAAGTCAGTGAGATGAGCCTCAAAATCCTTGTCCAATAGAATGTTTGATGACTTTACATCCCTGTGAATGATGCGTGGATTACAATCATGGTGTAGATATGATAGCCCTTGAGCTGCTCCTAGAGCTATCTGAAGACGAGTATCCCAGTCGAGCTTCTTCTTCTTTGTAGGGCCTGAAAGACAAAAGCTACATGTCATCACAAGAGTTCAGCATCCTCTAAGTAGTAACTCATTTCCGTAACCCCACAAACCTACTCACAAGGATTAACTAGAATTTGACATTTTCAAAAGTTTTCCATGTGGACTCGATCAATGCCTTGAATAAATCAGATGGAATAAAAGCGTAAAGACAAAATACAGGCACAGCACAAAGTAAAGATACTATGGGTTAGATCTGTTTAGGGATACTCAAACTCACCATGCAGGAGATCCCAGAGACTGCCATTTTCCATATAATCATAAAAAAGGAGGTTGCCAGATGGGGACAGCGAATATCCTTGGAGGCTAACCAGATTCCGATGCTTGATACTTCCAACTGTCTCAAGTTCTGTCTCAAATTCCTTCAGGCACTGAGGATAATGAGAGTAGAGCCTCTTGATAGCCACTGGCTTGCAATTTTTAAGTACACATTTGTACACAGTGCTTGATGCTCCATAACCAATTATATACTTCTCACTCAAATTCTCAGTCATCCTCATGATATCCTCATATACATGGAGTGCCATATTCATGTGAAGGATCACCAACTTCGGCGTAGTATAAGTAACTGTTTATTCAACAGCATAAAATGATCAATATTGGCTACTTGACAGGTGATAAAACCTTTCCAAGTTTGTTTCGAGGAAGAAAAAGTCAATAACATGATAAACATTTCATTTACACTTTATTTCGGATTACTTCAAAGAGTCAGATAGTTGAAATAGTTCAGAAAATTTGATCAGTTGAAAGAGTGAGAAACCTTATCCAAAGTCCAAAGGCATTCAATTTGTCAGAACATTATCATATAGAAAATACCTGGTTTGTCAAGTGATCCATCTGGGAAAGGCATTGGGTTATGCGGTCGACATGCTGCTACTAAGATCATGAGAAGAATAACAAGGGCTCCAAGAGCAATTCCAAGGATTGCTGCTTTAGAAATTGTAACTGCATAGAAAGTGGCAAGAAAATAATAATTAATACCATTTCTTCGGCATCGCAACTAAAAAGCCCCGACATTGGAGAGTGGTATTTATTTTCCCCTGATAATAAAACAGTGAGTGTGAGCAGATGCATATTCATGAGTGCAGTTTCCATGTTGTCAGAATAAAGGACCCTAGCAATTGAAACTTGTGAGTGGTACGCTGAAGTCACCCATGATATGACAAACGCAATAAGTATTACAATTAAAAATCACATCAAGGTCTGATCCTTGTATTGCATCACCTGACAACATATTCTAGAGCACAATAAATTCAAGGTTTATAGCAGTG
The DNA here is from genome assembly GCF_001659605.2 of Manihot esculenta. Classification (NCBI taxonomy): domain Eukaryota; kingdom Viridiplantae; phylum Streptophyta; class Magnoliopsida; order Malpighiales; family Euphorbiaceae; genus Manihot; species Manihot esculenta. Next base: position 29,287,008 of record NC_035176.2, on the reverse strand, counting down.
TCGGTTGATTCTCCAGATAAATGAGCCAAAAAATATAATCTAGAAAGCTGCAGGCCACTTCCTAGCATTGATAAAAATAAAATTGAAGGCATGAATACCTCTTTCTATTGGATGAGACTCACTGCATGGAGAATTGAGCCAGTAGCCACAAAGACCAGGATTTCCAATAAAACTGCAAAAAAAATTTCAATTTAATGGGAGCTGTGAAAAGCTTACGAAGAAACATTCAAGACCAAAAAAGATAAAAAGATCTGTACAATTTCAGACAATTTAGCAAACCTTCTAACCTGTTAGGTGAAAACCTTGAGAAGTTATTGCTTGTAGGAATCACACCAACTAGGTTGTTGTAGGAAACATTTCTGCATGTATACATTATCACAGTCACAGCCTCTTAAGTTAAACATTCAAGTGTCGCTCAGAAAAAAAGTATAAATTCCTCCAAGTAAACTTACAAGACAGTGAGACTGAGGCAGTTGATCAGAGACATTACATCTCCTGAAAGATTATTATTTTCAAGTCTCCTGCAATATTTAGCATTAAAAATTAAAACTTTAACCGAAACTGTAAGCAAAATAATGAAATTAATACATCATCAGATGCAGTCTCAACACTACTCAATTGCATTTGAGGGATCTTTTTCTGTAGCTTTAATATAAGAACTATTGATAGCAAATTAAACAAAAGCATAGCACAAAAATTCAGAATAGGACAGGGCTTAAATCCAGTGAAATGCTCTTTAGGTACTACAGCTTATTGAGGTCAGAAATTCCAACTTACAATGAAAATATGTTTTGAAGTTGACTTAGTTCCTCAGGAATCACTCCTGAGAGATGATTATTTGAAAGATCTCTACAAGCCACATGGAACACCAAATTAGAAAGGGCCAAAACAAGCTCCAAATGTATCAATCAAAACATTAAATGATGACTCACATCTCCATAACACTTCTCAGGTTACCAAACTCTGCGGGAATAACTCCTGATAATTGGTTTCTGCTTAAATTCCTACACAAAAAACATTAGGCATCAGACGAAGAAACTTTTTGAGATGCTGGCATTACTTGGTGTATGAACTCACAGCTTTAGGAGATGTTCCAAGTCACCAAGTGAAGAAGGAATAGACCCGCTAATTTTGTTATTAGAAATATCCCTGAGAAAATAGGCAAGTTAACAAAGTTGAAATTAATAATAAAATGAAACAATGGAGAGAACTTAAGCAGTCAGTACTTACAAAGTATCCAAATTACCAATTCTTGATAGCTCAATAGGAACAATACCCCCAATGTTATTCGAGGAGAGATTCCTGAGAGGATTAAAAAAAAAATTCGATGAGAAAATTTTTGAACATCAAAGCTAGATTTTAATAGAAACGTTGAAGTTCATATATTTGCTCATATGCAAGGATACAAAGTGGAAAAGAAAATAGTATTTATGCAGAAGTTTCAGCAACCATGGACCAGACTTACAAATATGTCATACTCTCAAGCCTCTGAAAAGCACGTGGTATGCTTCCATTCAACTTGTTACCGTGAACATTGCTACAATCAAATGAAATTTTTAATGACCATCTAAAAGTGGTTAAGGACTTCCAACAGATATTCATAGGAAGAAGGTCAACTCCTTACAGGCTGTTGAGATTTGTGCAAGAGCTAAGATTATCAGGTATAGGCCCTTCAAGGTGGTTGTTGGCAACATTTCTGAGAGAATATTGCATTAGTAACTTATACCATAGTACAGGAAGCACTAAAAGCAAATCTTCAGAATACGAGAACATACAGATCAAACAAGTCGGTGAGTTTTCCAAGCTCTGCTGGGATGCGCCCTGTGAGTTGATTATCATTTAGTTCCCTGAGAAGGCAGAGCAGCAGGTCAAATGGTTATATACTTCCCCATATCCATAATGAAGAAAACATGGGATTCACAAAAAACGTTTATAACAGCCAATATTTTATGTCATAATTACATCCCCAAGTTCTAAAATCCAAAGTGCTTAAACTCAACCCAAAACCAAATATGCCCATAAAACCTGCACCACCATGACAGAACAGAAAACCATGACTATGTATGGAATGTACATGCACCTATTACATCATGTAAACCTACCATCACATGGTGGTAAATAGAAAAGAAGAGGGAGAATCATTTACTGAACTCTCTGGGACTGATGATATAATCTCAAACTAATGTCAAAATGGATGAAGAAATTCCAATATAAAGCTAAGAAGCTTTAGAACCACTCACTATGCATTTGACCATGCAATTGATGATTGCATTTGACAACTCAAAAAGAAAACAATTAAGCTGTAAGATTCAAAGAAGAGCTTGAAAAAGTCAAGTAAAATGCTCATACAAGTAATGTAGCCTTGTCATATTTCCAAGCTCTGGGGGAATGGATCCAGTCAGCTTATTACCATGCAAATACCTACAAAATACGATAATTAAAATCAAACTTTGATTTGGCAACCAAAAATCATCAAATGATTAATAACCAATGCTGAAATAACAAGAAATAACAAAAAGTTGATCATAGTTTTCTTGCACGCAGCAATTCCAAGCCGATAACAAAGAAGACAAATTTGTCTTTGATGTTTGAGAACTTAAAACAAATAATCAAAAAATGAAAAATAGCAAACACATACTTACAGTTTTTCTGTGTAAGTCAAATTTCCCAAAATAGGAGGGATGGGGCCAGTCAACATGTTGCAACTTAGATCTCTGCTTTCAAGACAAGGAAAAACAGTGGCAATAAGAGGCACAAATTCTTTCAAAATAAAGGAACAAATGTAGAGAAAGAAAGAAGAATAATGTTCAATCAAATCCACAAAGCTTGTCTTTTAATAATGTACTTAGAAACCTTCAGAGTTCAGATAAAAGTTGCTAACAGCACTTACAATACGGCAAGTGCCTGCATCAGTCCAATTACTGATGGAATCGTCCCTCCCAGCTGATTACCTTGCAAGGACCTAGCCAGTAAAGTGAGGAGTAAGACCCCTTCATAAATAATTAGCAGTCAAGAAGCACAGTGAATTGAAGAAACATACAATGTAGCTACTTGTAAGAACCCAATGTTGAATGGAATCTCTCCTGTTAGCTTGTTGTAGGACAAGTCCCTACCAATGGACAGTAAAAAAAATATAAACTTCCAATAAACTGTATAGGGCATTCTAAGAATTACAGTCCCTTGAGTTGGATGAAGTACTTACAAGACCTGGAAGGAAGTACAGTTGCCTATGACTTGAGGAATACTCCCAGTTAAACTGTTGTTTCTTACATCGCTACAATTATCAGCAGAAACTAGGTTATATAGACAGAACACATGACAAAGTAAATGAAGACTTTTGAGTTCCTAGAGTGAAAGGCATTGATAATGATACTTACAAATACCACAGCCCAGTCAGCTGACACATATCTGGAGAGAGTGTACCCACCAAATTGTTCCCTCGCAAACCACTAGGGAATTGGAGGAAGCAAAGAGATACTCAGGATCAAATTCAAAAGAGAATAGTATACCATATAATGGAGATATACAAAAGAAAATATGTGAATTAAAATAAAGTGGACATTTTAAATCACACTAAATGTTCATTTACTTACAGATACTGCAAAACTTCATTCCAGTATATTAGTCTAGGTATCTCACCACTGAGTTTATTTTGTGCCAGATCTCTGCAACAGAGCTTAAGAATTTCAGATGTAGTGCATTTGGTCAGAAATAAAGATTAAAAAATAAAGGAGTTATATTAAAATCTTACAGAACTTTCAAGTTTGGAATCTGGGACAATGTAGATGGAATTGGTCCAACCAATTGATTATTCTTCAAAATCCTGAGAACAATGCAGTGGCAAATGAAAGTTTGGATTAGCAATGGAAAGAAGCCATAATCCACAGTTCTCACCAGAGACAAATACTAGCATTTACTTACAGAAATTCTAGCTGCTTCAACTTTGAAATTGAAAATGGAATGTCTCCATATATCTCATTAAAAGACAGGTCCCTAACAATACCCAAGATTCAATTAAGTGAACTAACCAAAATACCAGAATAATAGTCACACAACAGAGTAAATTTATGGTTGAAGAATGTAAAATAACAAAATACAAGAGTAAATTTTAGATGCAGACTTACAGGCTTTTCAAAGATGAGCAGTCACCAATCTCATCAGGGATCTGCCCAGAGAGACGATTTCCCCTGAGATCACTGGTTGCAGAAAGTAAAATAAAAATTAATCTTAACTTTAACCCAAGCAAACTTAATGCTCATAAGCCAAAAAAAAAAATTGTGTAGGCTCATGTTCTTTCAACAGAAACTATGAAGAACATCTAGAAGCGAGTTCCAACACAATGTATCAACAAGTTGTTCTCTTGGGGAAGAAATTCCAGCAAAAACCCAGGGTTTTTTCAAAATTAAAAAACAAAATGGGTAACATGAAAGCATGCAAAATGAAAGTATAGAAGTAAAAATTTTTACATGGAAACCAGGTCTTTGAGATTTCCTATCGAGGGCGAAATCTCCCCATCAAGGTTCAAACCTGAAAGATTACTAGAACAACACAAAAGCAACCAATCAGGAAAGAAATAAAGGATCAACTTTTTACAAAACAATTGTTTATGGTAAAGTTCATAGCCAAAAATTTTAAAACAAAGAAATTAGACTCACAGTGCAATGACATTGAAGGTGGTATTATCACAAGTGACTCCTCTCCAAACACAGTAGTCTGAAGATGAAGATGGGGAGTCTGTCCAGTCATAAAGAACATTGTCTACATCCCTAAATGATTTCTTTATCTCCAACAGTGCCGCCCCTTCAAAACATATCACCAACAGAATCAGTACCAATACAAGTATGGGGTAGAAAACGAACATTGTAGATTCCACAGCCAATAATAAAGCTCTAAAAATACTAAATCCATGGCGTCAACTCTTAGAAAATTGAAACAATAAGAAATAAGGGGTTATTTAAAATCTATGAAATCTTTAAAGAAAAGAAAAGTCTTTATAAGTTTGGACCTTTGTCGACCTTACCCACGTTGACAATAGCTTCAGGCTTAAAAAATAGCTCATGCACAGTAGCAGATATCAAAACAGAATAAAATAAAAATGGCAGCCAACTTCTACTTTGCTGCACCTGTTTCGCTGCACCCAAAAAAGAAAGGGAAGAGAGAACTCACCGTCGTCGGAAAGCACAGAGCCAAAACCCAAGCAAAGGGGAAGAGCCAAGAGGAGAAATTCCACCCAAAATGCCATAAATTATCCTAAAAAGGAACCCTATTTTCAAACCACACTACACATCCCTTCCAACTCTTGCACAACAGCGTCTAAGCACCTTTGAGCTTTGACCCAAAAGCCAAGCCTAGCCTTTTCCCTTTAGTTATAACTCGGAATAAGAAAAGCAAGGAGAAAAAATAGCTTAAGTTCTCATTGAAGTCGCCGGCATTGAATGTAGCTCACTGCAGTGAAGTTATGAAGTGAGAGAAAGGATTCTACTTTTGCTTCTCTTTTTCAAATTTAGGGTATCTATAATTGAGAAGAAGGAGAAGAAGAAGAGAAGTAGCCTTATGGCTTTGTTTGTTCAATCACATCGGGTCTGGCAAGATAGGCCTGTAAGCTACAGAGCTCTCATTGAGTGTTCAGTACCAAAGCCACAACTGCAAGAGAAAAAGAGAGAGAGAGAGAGAGAGAGAGAGAGGGAGAGAAAGGGGAAATTAGTAACAGCTAGAAAGAGAGAGCATTATTTCACAGATAAAGTTAAAATAGTCTCTCTGCAAGAGCTCTGCAATAAAACCTGCAACTTTCTCTCTCTCTCTGATAAGTTTCTCTCTCTACATTTTTATTGGGCTGGTTTGTTTTTTCTCTCTCTTCTCAGCAATTACAAGATAGGCAATGCTAATGTGAATCATGGGTCGCTTTCTCTTTTGGTTTTTTGCAGGAAGCCTTGCTCCAACGGGTAAGGTAATGTAATTATACTGCTGTGTTTCTGACATATGTGGATGGAAGTGGAAAGATAAAAGCTCGTCATGGGGTCATTGTGTAATTATATAAATTTGATTGCCAGAGTTTTTTCTTTTCTGTAATTAACATTGTAGCCTACAATAGTTTCCCATTTACAAATTTGACCATCTCACAGTGGTGACAGTGAGGTGGTTAGAGTTGTGGAGCCGTCCTTCATGTTAAAAAACCGTAACTGTGAGTTGAAGGGAGAAGATAGACATAAGAGGATAGAGGTGGACCCACACGTATCAACCGGGTAGGGCCCCAAACTCAACGTGGGATGTTTCATTGAGATCCTTCGTTTTCATTAGAAAAAGTGATCCCGACTAATTAATTTTAAATTTTATGAAAAATTTAAATTGCACGTAATTTTACTATGGATGTTTATCGGAGAACCATAACAATTTTCTGAAAAATGAAATTTTGAGATAAATGACTGAGGATCGTAATTCTGTAACAGAGTTTAAGACTCAATTTATATTATTCAGGATCAATTTTATATTTTAATGTTTTTTTAAAAATTTTAGTATTAAAATTTTTATTATTATAAATAGTCATTTTTTTATTATTTAAAATATTTTTTTAATTTTTAATAATTTAATAAAAAATTTTAGCTTTAATCTTTTATTTTTTAAATTTTATCTTAATCAAAAGTGATTAATTAAAATTCTTAATATAATTTAAACAGTCTTATTTCAGTTGGTATCATGGTGAAGTTCATCCATGATCGACAATTAAGAAGTGCGACTCGCTGCAATTGAAGTATTCTTGGTAGAATTGAAGGAGATGATCGGATAACTAACCCTACAATGGAATAACAACCAACCAACCATCGCAACTGAACACTCACAGCCAGTTCCAAATCCTGTGGTGTCAAATCCTGTTGTCGCAAATCCCCAATAAGATTATCACAAAAGTTATAAGATAAAAATATACCTTCAAAACTTTTCTAGTTCTTTTGATGTAAAATCTGTCCCAGATTGATTAGTAGAAGTTGATCAGTTTTTCAAAGTTATGAATGTGGAAGAAGATCAAAAAATTCCGATTGTGATTTATAAATTAAATGGTAGAACAGCATGGTGAAATTATGTTCAAAACGAATGCTATTATATGAGGCTTGAACCTATACAAAACTGGATGTTGATGAAACAAATAATTGAACAACGGTTTTTGCATCGTAATCCTACCCAGTATAACCGGTATCATGCATGTATTCAAGGGAATCGAAGGGTGAATGAATATATAGAGGAGTTTTTGAGGTTGCAGGCGAGGTGTGATAACAGTGAGAATAAAGCCCAACAGATTGCTCATTATCAAAGGGGATTGAATCACGAAATTCGTTGTATGATAGAAGTAGCTGTGATTTTCACTTTGACAGATGCTATTGAGATGGCGAAAATAGCGGAAGAATGTGTTGAATGGCAGCCTTTTAGGGTTGTAAATTCTGACAATCATTAAAATACTGTGGAAAAAAGGAGAGACAATAAAGGAAAGGAAATCATCAATACAGCAGACAAATGAGGCAAAACTAATCTTTATCAAAAACCAACTTGAGACATATATTATCGCTATAGGCAACCTAGACATCGATCGAATAATTGTCCCAAATGCAGAGGAGTTAATAATGATCGTCGACAGGTTAATGTAGTTGATGAGGTGGTTGAATCTGAGGAGAAAGTGGATGAAGATTATGGGTCTATTGTTGGTTCTGAAGATGGGGAGGTTACATATATGATGGAGAAAATTCTATGTTCGACGAAATAGGAGGACGAGACGCAAAGGAGGAAGATTTTTAAGATAAAGTGTCGAGTGGGAGAAACGATTTGCAAACTAATTATAGATAGTTGCAGTTGTGAAAATTTGATAGCTAAGCAGTTGATGGGCAAACTGTAACTGCCGACATAATCTCACCCTTCGCCATATAAAGTTGGGTGGATTAAGAAAGGTTCAATAATTGAAGTTAACAGAATCTGCAGCATACCTATTTCTATCTGTAAATCTTACACTGAATCTGTTAATTATGATGTTGTGGAATTTTGTTAGGTCGTCCTTGGTAGTTTGATGTTGATGTTGATGTTTTGCATAAGGGAACTTGGTAGTTTGATGTTGATGTTGATGTTTTGCATAAGGGAAAGGAAAATTCGTACATGTTTACATGGAATTGGAATAAGATTACTATTTTGCCTTATGGCTCTACGAAACATTATAAAGTGGAAGGAAAAATTATTGTTGTTGTCTCTACAGGAGTGCAAAAGTTATTAGGTGCAGTTGAGAAATTTAGAGACACACTAACTTTATTGGTGATAGCAAAAGGTGAAGTGGAGGATGCTTCATTTTTACCACCACCTGTCAAAGAGCTATTGAAGGAGCCTTCAAAGCTTTCACCTTTACGGGATATTCAATATCGGATTGATCTCATTCCTGGATCTAAATTACTAATTTGCCTCGTTACAAGATGAGCCCAAAGGAGAGTAAAATCCTTCAAGATTAAAGAAATGACACATTCGGGAGAACATTAGCCCCTACGAAGTCCCTATCTTATTGGTTCCAAAGAAAGATGGAACTTAGAGAATGTGTGTGGATAGTAGAGCCATCAATAAGATTATGGTTCAATATCGATTCCCTATTTCTCGCCTGAATGACATGCTGAATCAGTTATTAGGATCTAAAACCTTCTTTAAGATCCACCTTAAAAGTGGCTACTACCAAATTCGAATCAATGAGGAATATGAATGGAAGACAGCCTTTAAAACTAAAGAAGATTTGTAGAGTGGTTGGTTATGGCATTTGGTTTGACGAATGCACCTAGTACGTTCATGCAACTTATGAACCAGGTTTTGTGCCATTTTTTATACAAATTCGTGGTTGTTTATTTTAGTGATATTTTAATTTTTAGTCACAATTAATGAAGAAGAACATTAACAGCACATCTGTCAAGTCATGACAGCCTTACTAGAAAATGAGCTGGTTATTAATCTAAAAAATGCATTTATATGACGGAGCACGTTCTGTTTCTTGGATTTGTTGTTAGTGCATAAGTGATACACATTGATGAGAAGAAGATAGAAATAATATGGAACTGACCCATTCCCAAAAATATTTTAGAAGTTCGTAGCTTTCATGGACTTGCTACTTTCTATCGACAGTTTATCATAAATTTCAGCAGCATCATTACTCCTATCACAAATTATTTGAAGAAAGAGAGAGTGCAGAAATTTACTTAGACTAAAACTGCCAATAAAAGTTTTGAGAAGATTAAATATAAGCTTACTTCTGCTCTTATTCTTGCTCTACCTAATTTTGATAAATTGTTTAAGAGTGAACGTGATACTTGTGGAGTTAGGATTGGTGGTGTGTTATTGCAGTCTAGTAGACCTGTTGTATTCTTTAGTGAGAAATTGAATGATACTATGAAAAAGTTGTATACTTATGAGCAATAATTGTATGCAGTATTTCGGGTCTTTAAGACTTGAGAATAATATCTGATGAGGCAGGAGTTTATTATTCACACATATCATTAATTTTTAATTCATTTTAAGATTAAAAAATATGTGAATAAAACGCATGTTCAATGGGTAGCTTATTTTGGAGCTTTTCATGATATCATAGAATATAAGGTTGGCCATAGTAACAAGGTAGGAGAGCTACTTTGTTGATTACAGTTAGTCAGGAGGTCGTGAGTTTTGAATTTACAAAGAATTTATGTGCTGCAGATGATGATTTTGCTTATATATAGGCGAATGTCTTGGCTCGCCAACCTGTTGATGGATTTTTGATATATGATGAATTTCTTTTTAAATATATAAATTATGCATTCCTCGTTCTTCTTATGGGAAAAATTGATTCGAGCGGTCTATGGAGGATGTTTGAGTGGTCATTTTGGGCATAATAAGCCTATTGTTGGTTTAGAGGAGCATTTTTATTGGACACAATTAAAAAGGGATACAGGTCAAATGGTTTAGAAGTGCCCAGTTTGTCAAACTCAGAATGGTCGTTCACAGAATACGGGCTTATACACTCTATTATCTATTCCAGAATATGCTTGGGAGGACTTGTCTATGGATTTTGTTCTTAGTCTTCCACGTACTCAATGTGGACTTGATTTTATTTTTGTTGTCCTTGACAGGTTCTCCAAAATGGCGCATTTTATTCATTGCAATAAAACTAATGATACTTCTCATGTTGCAAAATTATTTTTCCAGGAGGTTGTTCATTTATATGGCTGACCATTGTTTCTGACAGAGATGTGAAATTTCTAACTCACTTTTGGATGACTTTATGGAAGCATTTTAGGACTGAAAATCAATACAGTCGTGCTGCTCATCCTCAAACTGAAGTGGTGAACTGTACTCTTGGCAATTTTTTGCATAGCATCTGCAATGATAAGAAAACTGCTTGGGATCTTGCTCTTGCCAAGCATAATTTCCTTACAATAGTTCTGTCCACAACTCTACAAATATGTCACCCTTTACAGTTGTGTACAGAAAAATTTTGGTGTATACAGTTGATTTTATTACCCTTCCTACAGGTTTTCATAATAGTATTGCAGCAAACAATTTGGCAAATGAGTATGTAGACATTTTTAAATAGGTACAATAATATCGTATGGAAGCCAATGATAAGTATAACATTGCAGCTGATAAATATATGCGTTTCAAGTTTTTCAATGTTGGTGATCAAGTTATGGTGTATTTGTACAAGAAACGTGGTAAAAGACAGAAAAACTTGACCCAAAGAAAATTTATCCGTTTTGGATTATTCAGAAGATTAATGATAATGTCTATATTATTGACCTCCCAAATTAAATGAAAATTTTCAAGACGTTTAACGTGTCGGATCTGTTTTAGTATTATCATGCTGATGACAACTCGAGGTCGAGTTCTTTGCAAGTCGAAGGAAATGATACAGAGCAATTGGCCTTGGATTTTATAAAAAATTTGGATCGGGCCTAACTTCTGCTATCGACATCCGTTGGAGGCTCACGATAGCTTTCCGGAAAGAAAATTTCAAGACGGACGACTTTCAAAAGTGTGACATATGTATTATTTAGTCTCTGTATATTTAAATATTTATACTATTTATTCTCTTTAACCAAAAATAAAACAAGTTGACTAACCGTTACTTTAATAAATGGACTAAACAATTTAATTTCATAAAATACATCAACGTTTTAATTAATTGATTTTTATAAAGATAATAATTTTGTAAAAATTCAAGAATCTAATAATAATTTTCTTCTAAATAAAGTCCCAATACGAATATAATTTTAAAGCAACCATTTTAATATATGTTCCTTTTCTTTTCTATATTCTTTTGGATTTAAAAAATTTACATTTAATTTTTGAGATTTTAACTTTACATATTCTGCTTAATTTTTTTACTTTAAAATATTTATAAGGTAATTATTCACTAATTATTTAATTTATTAATTTAATATATACATTATCCCGTAATAGTTAAAATTAACTCATTAAACATTTGAAATTATAAAAATTATAAAAATTAAATACAAATTAATTATTTATTAAAAAAATGTCAAATTAATCACATATATTATTAATTGCGCCCTAAATTTACTGATTGTATTCTAAACTTTTATAAATTGATAAAATTAAACTATAATAATTTTATTATTTCATAAAAATTTAAAACACAATTAACACTACTGTTTAATATAAATAAAAAATAAATTTAATAGTTCATGATTATATTTTAAATTTAAAAAATCTTAAATATAGATTAAAATATTAAAATAAAATAGTATTTTTAAGAGATAATAATTTAAGTAACTCATATTAAAAAATTCTAAAATCTCATATTCAATATTTAATGTGAGCAAATTAATTTAACTTGTAAAATTTTATGCATGTAAATTTTTTTCCCCTATTTGAAATTAAAGTTTACCTTTAAAAACTTTATGCATGTAAATAAATATTTCTTATAAATAAAGTGAAATTAAAATTTTCACTAAAAAATAAAATTGGACCCCTGACTTAAATTTCTGCCTCCATCACTGACTGAAAGCCTTAAATTATAAATAGTAGTATGCGTGTGAAGCTCAAAATATGTTCGGTGTCAAACTCAAAACCTAGGTTTCAGATATATCTTTAATCTTAGACACATAAGTTTCAACACATATTATGTCATATTCCATCATGTAACATCATATAAAACCTCAAATCATATTTATATTGTGCATCTTAATTTAAGCAAGACTCCTAAAACTTATCGATTGGTATTTTCCTAGACTACAATGAGTTTTAAGATAACAATAGTGCAAAAGAGACTAATTCAATGCATATAAATATGTTGCCTTTTAGGCATGTTCGCTCATTCATTCCCTAGCACATTAGTTATTATTCTTTACTCATAAACCCTTTACACTTGATCATCCCGGTGATTTTATCTATTTTGTAAGTGTATGTCCGTGGATAGTCAAATATCACATCAATATATTATTATAATTTGTTGATCTCTAAAAGGCGATATGAGATGACAGGGATCATTTCTCCTTAACGAATAGTTTTGAGTTCAAATCTTAAATATGAAATACCTTTAAAATTCGAAAAAGAATGCTTTGCGCCTTTAAAATTCGAAAAAGAATGCTTTGCGCTTTTTTTTTTAAATAACAAGAAAACTTCATTAATTTATAGAGAACAAAGAAACAATGTGAGGATGAGGGACATCAATCCAAACTCCTTGACCTGACTCAGAATGAGCCGATATTGCTAGAACATGAGCGACATCATTCGCACATCTATAAACAAAAACACACTTTGCTTCCTCATAACTAGATAGAAGCAGTTTACAATCTTGAACCAAAAGACGATAAATCATCCAACAAAGCACAATAAATTTAAATTAATCGACTTAGTGAGCATTCAGATATCAAATGTCTTTATTAGTTTTTATTTCACTTTAAATTTTAGTTAGTTAATCTCAGTCTTGGTGAATTTGGAATGAAATATGCTTAAAAGCTCTTTATAATGGAATTATATAATTAAAGTATGACGAGATTTTATGGATAAATTAAGAGAAAAAAAATGCTAAAAAGTTAGAGCATGCCCTAAGATGTGTATGAAGAGCTAGAGCACACTTAAGGGTATGCTAGAGTCAAAAAGACCAAAGAAAGTCTCATTGCATATCGAACATGCCCATAAGCATGCCAACTACCGAAAAACAAAGGCTTTTTTAGCCTTCAACACACGTAAGGGCATGTAAATTAGCCATTTGCATGTCTAAAGACTTGTTTGCATTGAAAGACAATCCAAACATGCATTTTAAAAGAATAAAAAGGAAAAACTAGGTAAGGGGTTTGGGTTTATCACTTTTCACTTGTAGCATTATTGCAGGGGAGGAAGTCTTTGGAGCATCGAAGAGTGAAAGGAAGGTATTCAACTCTTCACCCCATCTCTAGTGATAGTGTAAAGAAAAGAAACAATTGGCTGGAAAAGGACGAGAAGAAGAATACGATAGAGATAAGAAAAGTTAGACCGATAGAAAAAGAAGGAAAATAACCGATAGAAAAGGAAGGAAAATGAGATGCATATAAATATATACAAACACAAAAATACAGTCTTAAATTTTAATCACTTCATTTTTTATTCTAAAGAAAGAAAATAAAATTTAATTTAAATCAGTTAAAATTTTAAATTAAATTATATTAATTATATAAAAAAATTGATTTGATTAAATTCAACCATATTGTTTTGGCTTACTTTTTCGATTTAAGCTATAGTTTACATATTAATTTGGGTTTAACCTAATGATTAATCGAATGTAAGGAAAATGATAATCTTCTAGGTATGTAATTCGAAATAATTAAAAATATAACAAAGTCAATCATAAGAATAAAAATAAAGATAATGAAATTCAGTGAAAGTCATAATTACTACGTGCAATTAATTTGTTTGGAGCAAAAGCAAAGCATCACATATTCATCATTATCACTCTAAATAAACAATCAATTAGTCCAAAATTAAAATATTTATAAATATTTTATTTTAAAAAATATAATATTATTGATTTAGCATGATAAATAATTTTTTTAAATATTAAAAGTTGATCCATTTTGACACGTAAATAATTAAGTTATTTTGGTTAGATTAAAAAAGTAATTTAAGTAAGGGAAAATGGTGGAGTTGCCATGTGGGCTGACTTTGGGGTCGCACGTAACTGTTGTGGGGAAGCCAAGAGGGGTCCATGCTGAGAGCGACCGTGGCGACCTAGCGACGGTGTCGCAGTTTATGATAGAGTTGGAGGGATTGAAGACTTTGGAAAGCGGGGAACTGCCAATGATTATAGATTTCAATTCGAGGCTAATGGGGATTGAAGCGAGAAGATAGTGGTTGAGCAGAATACTTGTTATAAGATGTAGTGGGAGACTTCTTTGTGATGTGATTGGTACACATGGCTTTTGGTTAGTTAGAATTAGGATGTCTTAATGCTGTGAAGTGAATTGGATTAGTATATTTAACATGAAATAGATCCGTAAAGAGCTTATTCATCTAATCTCTTATTTTGTGCTTCAAAATCATCTTTAGGGTTGAGATGAATTAGAGATTCTTTCTGGGTTTTTTAATTTAAATTTACTTTTTTACTCTATTTATTTTTTTAATCTAATTTTATTATTTAATAATTAATCACGTATAAATAATTATAATCATCTATATATTAAAATAAGATTCACTTTAAATATTTTAAAATATCGATACACAAAATCAATAATTACTCAAATAAAATATTAAATTATGATAAAATATTTATAAAATTTTAATTTTTAGACTAATTTATTAAATTAAAATAATAGGATTAAATCAATAAGCAATACAATAATTTATTTTTTTTAAGACCAATTGACATATACAAAATGTACAGAAATTTAAATGGTAAAAATTAACCAAGAAAAAGCTAAATTAGAAACTCATAAACTAACTAAGAATCAAATCAAAATCAAATAAAAAAATAAAATCAAATAACAAGAAAGACACAAATCAACAATACACATTCGCCGACCATCATCCATTACTCTGCCATACTGATGGCATCCATCGAAATACCTACAAATAATTAGCACGAAGAGAGGTATAAAAATCTAATCAATATTAATACAACCGGTTAGTACATATTTATATGATTTTTTTTTATTGTTTATTTAGTAAACCATTCATCGGCCGATAAATTATCTTATGTGAAAATTTTATACACGAGTGTCATCCCCGATTATCCTTCATTTAGTGCAATCGTTTCATCCAGAAGATCGACCTCTTCGTTATCGTCTCTAACCTCCTTGTGAAATTCGCAGTTACCCTCACTGGTAGTAACCTTAATAGAAATTCATGAATTTTCAACCATTTCGAAAGAGGTAAAATAAAGATTTATTTATAAGAGAAAAGGGACAATATACCATTTTTAATCCAAATAAATATAGAAAATTTAATGAATTTCCTAACAATGAAACCAAATGATGCTGTCGAAATGAAATTGTATTGCGATTAGTCAATCTGCAAGAAAGAAAACGTGAGGTGGTTAGCGTTTAGGATAGCCACTCTGTCGTTTAAGTCAGTAAATTAGAGAAAATGGCTAATGTAATATAATCGCTAAAGACTCAATAGTAGTTGTATAGAAATTATATATATTTATCTCTATAATCAATAGTTTTTATACTATAAAAATATTAAGATAATTATAAAATTTTTTAAAAATATAATAATAATATAGTATGCTATTTAATAAAAAATCTCATCGACTAATTGATCAAAAATTTTATAATTATAAACGTAATTAAAAAAGCTATCTTGATAAACAGCTGAAATTTAAAGTGCGTCTTAGCCTTTTTTTTTTTTTCTTTCAATAAATTCTATGACAAAATTTTTATCACGTAATTTATTTTTGAGTGCCATAGATAATCTTTTTTAGGTGATTACTGTGTAATATTAATAACTTTGTTTAAATGAATTTTAAATTTATAAAATATAATTTTTTAATAATATAATATTATTTTAAATAATAAAACATTAATATTTAGCAAATAAATTATTAATAATAAAGGGAATTTCACCGAGTAATACCAAGTAAAAAAAAATGGTGGAAAAAACAGGAAGGGGAAAAGGGTCCCACAAGGCTAAGCCAATTTGTAGTGTAGTCTGAAATGTGAAATCAGTCTGAGAGAGAGAGATGAAAGTTAAAACTCCGTCGGTCCTTCTTTTAACCTCGGGAAGGTCATTTTGCGTCGACCCTTCACTGACAATCACATATCCCATTCCCCACCCTGATTATTCACGCGGGTCCCATCCTTACCGCATATTCACGCCGTTAACTTCCCTATCATCATTTATAATTTGTTTTATTTTAATAAAATAAAATAAAAATAAAATACTATCATAATAATTATCATTTAGAGAATTTTCTCTTTAAAAATTAAAAATAACATTAATTATTATTTTTATTATTTTTATATGATTAAATATTAATATGTAAAAAATTATGACTGTTTAAATGATATTTTAAATAAATTATTATTAATTATTTTTTTTACTTCAGATGATAAAACTGATGATGGAATAAAGATAGTATTATATTATATTATATTATATTATATTAGTTTGATTTATATATAGTAAAAAAAAGGGGTAATGTCTTGTTTCCTGGATTAGAGGATGCTCCTCTTAAAGAGACACTATCTCTATTTATTATAGTATGGGCCCACTTTTTGTTTTTTAATTTTTTAAATTGTAACAAAATCATTGTCATTGTCACTGAAACCGAGACGATTGGCAATCTCCTTTTTCTTTTTTATATAATAGCTTTCTCCTTCTCCTAAAACTTCAATCATATCTCTGCATATAAATTAAACTTTTAATTTCTGCATAAGGATTTCCCATCAGCTTTCTCATTAAATTAAATTTAAAAAAAATACCCATCAACTGTTGCTAAATCATAGTGTGAAGTAGTGTCACATAGCTCCTTTTTTAGGAAATAGGAATATTTTCCATGCTGGGTAATCGCCACAAAATCATTTGCCTCTCCTTTACCTCCACCTCACCATCAACTTTGATATATATATATATATATATATTTTATTTTGTAAATTCAATCGCTGGATGAGCCGGTGCATTCTAAATTATGCTTAATTAAGGTTAATTAGTGGCTAACCTTAATTAACATTCCCATTTGGCACAGAGAATTTGTTGGATACTGCCATCAAAATTGTATGTATCTGTTATGTGCTTGGACTCGTGTTGGAGTCCAGAGGTCATGCAGCTAGGACTTGAGAGTGAGGCGAGGTCCACCATGTGTAATCAGATGGAGCATTGCAGTGACACGGCGGCATTTAAAGAAAAAAAATAATAAAGGGAGAGTAAATATGAAAGGGGTTAGCAGGGCCCACAATTCACATGTTAAGCGTTTTTGCCTAGAGGGTAGAGTAGAGTTATGCAACAACAATTGTTCCCAGTCACGTGCCTATTTAATGTGTGTATTTAATAAGGTTTTGTTGGGTCCATGGATGACCTAATTTATGCTACAATTTAACAATCCAAATCAGAATATTCTATTTATAATTATAATTTATTAAGAGTGAAGAAATTAAATTTTCTATTTAATATGAAAAAATTTTAATCTAAGTTAAAATATGCCTTTTTTAAAGTATTGTTCTGTAGAGGGAGCCCTGAGCTCTGACTTGCAACCGGATTAGATCCTTCTTACCTATTGAATAATGCAATGTACAAACAAGCTCCTCGAAGCGAGGGCCGGTTCAAGGACATGTCTCCTATTAATTCAATGGATGTTGGGAAGGATGCCCTAAACAAACGATTGGCTTGTTTTTAACTCTGCGTATGCTGGACCACTGCAACTCATAGGCCATTTTCTCAACTGGGAAAACTCATTAACGCACACTCAGGCTATTGCTTATTTATTTATTCAATTTTAGCATTTGGATTTTAAAGTGTTTGCTCAAAAGGAACCATGAAAATTACCGCAAACTCGGAGAGAACTGCAGTTTGTCTTTAAGGAGATCATTTAGGGCCCTCCAGACCTAAAAATCGCAAAGGCCTTATCTTTTGAAGAAGCTCTTAGCTGGGCTAAATTTGAATGAATAGATATATATATTTGCAGCTCTCTCTGGCTGGCCCTCTGAGGTTTATGGAGGTGCTGAAGCAATGAGTTGGTGACGACAAAAATGGAGCTCAGAGCCATCAGCCCACCTGTCCAAACCAAGAATATCTTGCAGCAGTAGGTCCCACGTTCGTAACTTTGGTAAGCCTAGAGTGATGTGTTCAACTTTGCAATGAATGATGAATTTACTGAGTGAAAGTGATGGAGTCATGGCAAAATCATGTTGGGGCCAGCTGCTCTGTGTATAGCAATAATAATATCGTAAGCAATAGCCCATGATATATAAATTTTGGTAGACTTTGGCCATTGTTGCCCTTGCAAGTTGCAAGTTGCAAGTTGCAAGATCCAATACATCTACAAACCTGCCACCAATAAATCTCAGATTTTAGAATAATCACCATTGCAGATCGTACTTCAGTTTTATTAATTAATCACATGCTTGAACAATCATATCATCGAAAGGTGATTATTCACTCCCCAGAATAAGTAAACATAACCTTGTGGAAATGCAATTGCCAAAGCTTAAATATAACATAACCTTGTGGACCAAGGCTAACTTTCTGGCGAGGCAAGATAGAAAGCCTCAGTCGTGCCAGCAAAGACTAATGGGTCTTCTCGGCCCGATCTATAAAATAACCGGGCCTAGCAGAACCTGCGCATTTCTGTAGCCCATAGTTTGCAATAACTATACGGTGTGCTAATACTAAACGGTGCGTATAGTAGTGGATGTAGAGGGGGCAAATGAGAGCCTACCACGTGGAAATAGATGTATAAAATCGGGTTCGTCATCGTTATCTTCTTTTGTTAAGCTCTAGAGTGCACGGTGCTCTGCCAACTCTGTTTGCTTCAACTGTGCGGGAATGGCATCGAGAGAGAACTCGAAGGCCACAATTCCGACTTTTGTACCTAGCTGCGTCTTGGTCTCATCGTGGATTGCTCAAAATCCATTTCTCAGAACTTTAAAGCCGAATCTTGCATCTCAAAATAGTGTGATACGTGAGCTTCATTCCTCACTCACTTCGACGGCTGAAAAATGCTTGAGGTTCCTTCATTTGTTCGCCTCTGAAAATCCTATTCTCAAGAGAATAGACACTTTCTCTTCTGATTTTAGCCGCCATCTCACTCAGGCAACTCTCTGTCTCCCTGCATTTATCTATCCATGTACGCAAGATGTACCTAATTTACTTATCCAATCATATAAGTATGCGTGTGTGTGGATTAGAAACTGTTGAAAATTACTCTGATACAGCTTGATCTGGTTTAGAACAAATATTTCCCTTTTTTCTTTTAGGTTTAATTCATGGAATTGGGTTCTTCAGGTTCAATGCAGGGACTATAGGAATCGAAACTCTCTGTCCAATCACAACTTTGCTGCAGTATTACCGGGAGATTCAGTGGCAGGGATTGTGGTAACTAATGGCATTCTCAATTTTCTGAATATATACAACACGCTTTTGATTGTAAGGCTGGTTTTGACCTGGTTTCCTAACTCTCCTCCTGCCATTGTTAGTCCCCTCAGGTGCACATCCTAACTTCTAGAAATTTGTTATACTTGTGGTGATTTTTAGATTATTGTGACATAAATCAATGGATGAACATATCTACTGTTCCCACAAGGCAAAATTTGAATCTTGATAAGATTCAAGTTAGGCCATTGTGACTTAAACATTTGTTTCCATAGGAGTCACGCAAAGATTAGTGATTGCTTGTTCAAGTGTGTGTGTGTGTTGTGAAAAGGGATTCTTTATGTATCTTTAATGTGGGCGTCTTGAATTCAGCACTTTGTGTGATCCCTATTTGAACATATTCCGCGGAATCATTCCACCACTGGGAGGGACATTGGATCTTTCTCCAATTCTAGCATTCCTGGTACTAAATGCCTTTACTAGTGCTGCTGCTGCACTTCCCGCTGAAATGCCAAAAACAGAAGCTCCTCAAGGAAGTTGTACTCCGCTTACAATGTTCCCTAATTTCACTACATCACAGAAGAAATGGATGAGAAGGCTCTATGGGAACAAGCCACAGAGATCCACTGGTTCCAATTAGGCCATTATCATTATAGTCTTCTTGGCATACACCTTGCTTTTTTTTTTTGTAGCATCTGAATACTGTATAGTCTTCTTCCAGGGCTGATAATTACTTCAGCTTTCCGCTATTATTAATATTAATTTTACATTCTTTTTCGTGGATAAGGCATGTTGGTTACTTTCATTTGAATGAGCAGTGAGCTATTGTATTGATATGATCAATGTTAGGGCTACCCTGTAAAATTATTCCCTGGTACTGAAACATAAGCCACCCATCTCCTTCTCTCCTCAGCCAGAGAAAGCAAGAAAATTGAAAAAGAATAAGAAAGCATCCAATTTTGGCTCTCACTGGAAACTTAAAACTCTTGACGCATGATGGCTATGCTGTCCTAAAGACTCATACAGAGTAACTCTTCATCATGTCGATCCTCTGGGCTACAGTCTACATCACTGTGCAGTTCTTCCATATTTGTTTATTTTGAAATGCTGATAGCTATTGTAGTAATTAATCAGAATTTTCTGGACGTGAATACATGATGATAAGGTTAAAGCATGTGTGCTGAAAGCATCTGATTCTGACCAATTGTATGGGTAGCATCTAGTTTCAATTTTGTTAATAGGGTGTATCCTTTCCAATTATCTCCTTCACATCCATTCAACCTAACTTCATCGACAAGCTGCCACCCAGTATTTCTACAGAAGAATTTCACAGCTTCCAGAAGGATTCCTTTAGAAACAATGATTTTAGAGAGAGTGAATCTTTTGAAAAACTTTATCCTTTCATGATGCTCCTTAAGATGTTCATCGAAATCCAATGTTTAGTAACATTTTTTAGAAAATATTCCATTTCAATGGTGGAGATGAAAAGTTCTAATACCTAGCACAAGAAGCCTCCACGTTTTAACTTCTCCTTTTATTCTTGTAGCATCCATTTGTACAAGCCACGAATATGATTATGATCAGATAATATCAACAATCTGATATGGTTTGATTTGAATTGGCTTTTCTGCTGTTGGATCCGTTTGAAAATCTCTGTTTGGACCAATCTTTTACCCTATATTAAAAAAATAATAAAGAATTCTACTAGAAAGGAATAATCAAGGGAACTGCAAGGTACTAGAGATAACAAGAACGAAGTCCCGGAGTTGATCGAGTTCTTTCTCCCGAATGGAGCCAATAGCTACATGCAGGACTAGAAGATCTTCCAGGTCTTCTTCATGTGAGAGGCTTATGTTCATAGGCTTAGGCCTTCTTGCTGTGATTTCCCCTCTATATATCAACCGGAGACCAGTGATAGAATCGGAGGATGATGAACGACCCATAAATCTGTCTTCATGGTTGCCTTTGCTGCTCTTGGTGCTGATCTTGGCCATTGCTTTATCCCTTTCTGCGGACAAGAACTTTACAAGGTGCGATACTCACTGGATTCAGAGTCTGGTGGTGTCATGATAAGATTCATGACCTTGTTTTTCATGCAGGACTAGCAAGTTTTCGTCATATGAGAGGCTTGTGGGGATTGGCATGGGCCTTCTAGCAGTGATTTCACCTTTGTTCATCAACCGGAGACCAGATATTGATCCAGAGCTTGAAGAACAATCCATCAACCTGGCTTCTTGGTTGCCTCTGCTACTTTTGGTCCTGATCTTGGCTATTGCTTTGTCACTGTATTTAGACCAGAGCCTTACCAGGTTTGATGCTTATTGGATTCATAGAATTGGTGGATCTTCTGGTGGAATCATTATAATCCTTGTGATTCTTGCTCTGGTTTTGAAATGCAAGGCTTCTCATGGGGGAAACTCCGGATGAAACAGGGAGAACAAGCAACTTTCTGTCAAAAACTTTTCACTACTCCCAACGTTGAAGGATAATTTTCCTTTGAAATTTAAAAAATCTTGCTTATCTCGCAATTGGCCTATTTGTATATGTGCATCTCCCCAAACAAGCTAATTAGTATTTAGCCTAGCAATAAGAAGTTCTGTAGTTCCAGGATGAACATGAAAAGCCTGTCCCGGCAACTATCAATGTGAAATTTTCCATTTAAATATGTTAGTTTAAAAGCGTTGCAAATTAATTTAAAGTTAAATGTGATATAATTAGTCATAAGAACTAAAAAATATTTAAATTTTTTCCTTTTACATCTGAGCCCTTTCATCATATTAATTAATGATTATAATAAATAATAATTAATTAATGGGAGAAGTAATATAATATGCTCTCCAATCAATAGGACGAACAAAGAATATATTTACAAGAGTATATGTTGACAGTATGTCCATCCAAGTGGGTCGCACTCTATTAAATAAATTAAAAAAAAAAAAGGGGTGCAGTGTATCGAGTGTGGTATAATTCGGCAAGAAACATAAATTGAAAAGGGATAGAGGGTTTAGCGTTAAAAATAGAAGAGAAAGAGAAGATTGGGGTTGCAATTTTGAACCCTTGATCAGAGGTTCTATTCACTTCACCTTAACAAAATTTTAGTATGTTGCTCTACTCACCTAGTTCTATAAGGTTAACAGTTTCAATTTTCAATTTGGCTCTCTCTATTAGTTAGATCTACCCCTTAGTCCTTTTTACTTATTGTTGAAATCCACCAATGGAATAAGTAGTTATTTTATATTAGCTAAAGATGTTGTCATTTATGGTTGTTGTGAGCCTTTGGTTGAACTAGAGAGGATTATTTGTATACCCATTAATTTATTAGTGGAAGATTTGAGTTAGACTCGGTTTCGTGGTTTTTTCCTTCATATTGGAGGATTTTCTACGTAAATTTGGTATTATTGTGATTGATTGCTTTGGTATTATTGTGATTGATTGCTTTTGTGCTTGATAGATTATTATTGTTTGTGTTGTCTATTTGATTTATGCAAAGAGAAAAAAATATTGATCCAGGTTTTGAATTATTTCTGATGTATCTAAACTTTTTTATGGATTCTTTACCAACAAGTGGTATCAGAGCAGTGGTTATTATGTTGATATTCTGTGTAAATCAAGATGGATGATAAATCAATAGGCACTATGATTAAAATCAATTATTCAAATTATTCGATATGGAAGATATTGATTGAAGATCTTCTGTGTTGTAAAGATCTATTTGAGAGTATTGAGTTGAAGGGTATTAGGCTAGCAACAAAGAATGAGGCTGAATGGAAGATGATTGATAGGAAAGTAGTTGGGATAATCAGACATTCCGTTGAGATGACTGTTATCAATCATATCGCTCATGAAAAAAGTGCCTATTTAATATGGGAGAAGCTGGAAGACACGTATGAACACAAAAACGCATAGAACAAAACTTATCTGATCAGAAGGCTTATAAATTTAAAGTACAGAGAAGGCGAGAATGCTTCTGATCACTTAAGTAAATTTTAAGAAATTATGAACCAGTTGACAATTGTGAAAATAGTGATCATATTGCTCATGAAAAAAGTGCCTATTTAATGTGGGAAAAGCTAGAAGACATGTATGAACACAAAAACGCATAGAACAAAACTTATCTGATCAGAAGGCTTATAAATTTAAAGTACAGAGAAGGCGAGAGTGCTTCTGATCACTTAAGTAAATTTTAAGAAATTATGAACCAGTTGACAACTGTAAAAATAGTGCTAGATGATGAGGTGCAGGCACTATTTCTGTTGGGTTCTTTGCCGGACACTGGTTGTAACACTTCGCAATGTACCATATAGAAATCTAACCTTAACAATTGTTAAGAAGAGCATTCTAAATGAAGAAATAAGGCACAATGAACATGGTACCAATGCCAATTTAGATGCACTCGTGACAGTTATAAAAAAAGAGGAAAAGTAAAACTAGACATTCTCAAAGTTTAGACAAGTGTGACAATTGAAAGAAGAGATCCAAGTCAAGAAAGGGTTTCACTCACTATCATTATGGCAAGCCTAGTTACAATCAAAAGCACTTTAGAAAGTAGAAGAAAGAAAAGGCCAAGGAGAAAAATAAAGAAAAGAAAGATGATAAAGAAGTAGCTTCAGTTGCTATCGATGTTGAAGTATTTAGTGATGGTAGTGCACTAGTTGCTCATGTTGGTATCAGTGGGTGTTCCACCAATCAAGATTCTCTTTGGATTATTGATTCTGCATGTTCATACCATATATCATCAAAGAAGGAATACTTTTCTTCGCTTAAACTTGGTGATTATGGTCATGTAAAGACCTTGAGTGGGACCTATATGAAAAACAGAGGCATTGGGACAATCTGTATCAAGACCAATACTGGTTATGATCTTTGGCTAGAAGACGTAAGATACACTCCTACGACAAGCTTTAACTTGATTTCTGTTCATCAGCTTGATGAGTTGGGATGTGCAAATTTGTTTGTGAATAGAACATGGAAGCTTTCAAAAGGCAACTTGGTATTTGGTAGAGGAAAGAAGATCAACACTCTCTACTACACCCAAGCCAAGGTTTGCACAGAAGTTGCAAATGCATTTGAAGATTTATCCACTGAGTTGTGGCATAGAAGACTTGGTCATTTGAGTGAGATGAAACTTGAGACTCTCAGCAAAAAGAAGATTCTACCCTTGAAAAGTATGCCTCTTAAAACTTACACTGATTGTTTGTCTAGTAAACAACATAGAGTTTCCTTTCAAAGGTCTCCTTCCCCAACTAGGAAACCCGGTATTCTAGATTTGGTACATACTGATGTTTGCTCAATGACTAATAATTATTTGAGTGGTTGCATATATTATGTTAGTTTTATTGATGACCATTCTAGAAAGGTGTTGACTTTTCCTATAAAGTCAAAAGACCAGGTACTTGATATGTTCAAGATGTTGCATGCTAGTGTTGAAAGGGAGATGGGAAGAAAGTCGAAATGTGTTAGAGCTGACAATGGCAATGAGTATAGAGGACCATTTCAAAAATATTGCTTTGAGCATGGTATCAAGCTTGAGAAGACAGTTCCTAAAACTCCACAACAGAATGGGGTTGCTAGAGAATGAACATAACTATTATGCAAAGAGTTAGATGTATGCTCTCTCATGCAAAACTTCTTAAGATTTTTTGGGTTGAAGCAATGAGGACTGATGTTTGCTTGACCAATCTTTCACCTTCAACCTCCCTTAATGGAGATGTGCCAAAAAAGGTATGGTTAGGGAAAGATGTTTCTTATGATCATCTTAAAGTATTTGGTTACAGGATCTTTGTTCACATTCCAAAAGATGAAAGATCCAAGCTTGATTCCAAGTCAAAACAATGCATCTTCTAGGGTTATGGAAATGAAGAATTTGGGTATAGGTTATGGGATCCAGTTGAAGAGAAGCTTGTGAGAAGTAGAGATATAGTGTTCTTGGAAGACAAACCATTGAAGATGTTGAGAAGAATGAAAAGCCAAAGTCTTTCAATGAGTTTTCCATTAACATTGACACAGAGCCTTTTGTAGTACCACATAATGATGAGAGAGATGAGCAAGAAGATGATGGTAAATCTATTCAGAATGTTATTGAAGTAATTCTTATAGATGAACCGCCTCAATTAAGAACATTTGCAAGAGGCAGAATACCTTCCCAGAGATATTCTCCTAATGAGTATAACTTATTGACTCAGGGGGGAGAACCAAAAGACTATCTAGAGGCAATGGAAGATGGTAAAAAGAATAAGTGGTTGAAAGTCATGGAAGATGAAATGAAGTCCTTGCATGAGAACCACACTTTTGACTTAGTGAAACTGTCTCAAGGTAAGAAAGTATTAAAGAACAAGTGAGTGTTCCGGTTGAAGACTGAAAAAGCAACTTATAGCCAAGGTACAAGGCGAGACTGATTGTGAAGGGATTCAGTCAGAAGAAAGGTGTTGACTTTGAAGAGATTTTTTCACCAGTAGTCAAGATGTCTTCTATCAGAGTTGTACTTAGATTAACAACTAGCTTGAATTTGGAGGTTGAACAACTTGATATGAAGACAGCTTTCCTCCATAGTGACTTAGAGGAGGAAATTTATATGGAACAACCAGAAGAATTCAGAGTTAAAGGCAAAGAGCACTTAGTGTGTAAATTGAAAAAGAGCTTGTATGGCCTCAAATAAGCTTCTAGACAGTGGTACAAGAATTTGACTCCTTCATGGTGAATCGCGGGTATGGGAATACTACTTTTGATTATTGTGTGTTTGTGAAAAAGTTCGCAGATGGCGACTTTATTATTCTCTTGTTATATATGGATGATGTGCTAATTGTGGGTCATGATACTGAGAAGATTAATAGCTTGAAAAATGAGCTTGGCAAGTTCTTTGCTATGAAGGATTTGGGACCAGCAAAATAAATTCTTGGAATGAAGATCTCTAGAGATAGGAAAAATAGAAAGTTGTGGTTGTCTCAAGAGAAGTACATTGAAAAAGTTCTCAGCAGATTGAACATGAGCAATTCAAAATCAGTTTGCTCTCCACTTGCATGTCATTTCAAGTTAAGTTCTAGTCAATGTCCTTCAAGCGAGAAAGAAATAGAAGAGATGAAGAATGTACCTTATGCATTTGCAGTTGGTAGTTTGATGTACGCTGTAGTATGCGCAAAGCCAGGTATTGCTCATAATGTTGGTGTGGTTTGTCAGTTTCTCTCAAATTCGGGTAAAGAACACTGGAATGCTATGAAGTGGATTCTCAGGTATCTTAAAGGCACTTTGATAAGCGGTTGTCGAAGCCGTCAAAAATAAACCTATTATCAACCAAGAAAATAAATTTGCAGATAGTGGCAATAGGGTCGAACCACAGGGAATTGACACTAAAGACCTTCCTAATAATGACCAAGATAAATAGATAACAAATAATTAAAAGAGGGGGGTTTGATTTGATGAATTAATATTAAACAGCAAAAGAAAGCAATAATTTAAATAGATGAGAATTTCAATGAGAAAGAGATTCTAGCTGAAGTGTGAGTCTAATTCAATTTGTTCAGAATTGATCATTGATTTCTTGGATACTCTTATTTATTTCAATAAGTTAGTTTAGGATGTGGAAGACGCTTCTCACAATCCTAATTCCTCCTTAATTCTAATTTGATTAGGAAACGTTCGCTAATCAAACACTAGTTAACAAGTTGCCAAGGAACGTCCTTGGGGCCTTTGGCATCGAACCACTGTTAACTGCATTAAGACTTAGAGAAACCTAACTCTAACCTTGCCAACCGCGTGGTCAAGTTTAGATTATGCAACTTGATTAAATTTGTGTTTAAACAATCTAAGCAATTACGGACCTAAACCATTCAAACAACATATTACTTATGCAATTAAAAGCAACATGCCTTAATTGATTCTAAAAGCAAAGCAATAATTATAGAAAGAATCAGATTGCATAAATATTGAAACAAGCAAGAGTTCAACAATGGAGTATTAAACCTCCCAATTCATCACAATTTTGAATATTCTCAACTTCAACTAGAAAATAATGAATTTAGCCACTCATGGTGACTAAAATACAAAAATAAAGAAGAAAAGAAAGAAGGAAAGTTTCTGCTGTGTTACTGGAGAATTTCCGAGGATGGCAGATGCTGAAAAAGATGATGATAGGATGCTGGTTTGGATGTTGCCCTTATATAGCTGGAGAATCCCAATTCCAATTTGATTAGGGTTTTGGAATCTCAATTTGATTTGGTCTTCTTTGTAGTCTTTGATTCCTCTTTGGATTTTGTATTTGATTGAGAATGGAACTCTCTAAGTGAAGGGCGTGGCTCTTGGGACTGATCTTGTGGTGTTTGAAGTGGACTTGGACTTCTTTTCTTTGAATTTGGATTTTCTGCTCTTTTCCCGCCTCTGCTGTCAACTTCTGCTGTCAAGGTGACTTGGGCAGTTTCTGCGAGTGACTTGGGCAAGTCACTTGCTCAATCTGCCCCAATCGCTCTCTGGGATTCAGTCCAGTTTTTGCCTCTGACTCTGCGAATGACTTGGCCAGTTCCTGCGAGTGATTTGGGCAAATCACTTTGACCCAATCACTTTTCCAGCTTTTTCTTCACTTTTTCTCCAACTTTTCAATTTCTTCCTTTTCTGTAAAAACATAACAAAAACACAAATTAAGCTAGAAAAATGTGTAAATAAATAGTAAGAGATATGATAAAAATGTGGCTAAATTATGCTTGATCAAATACCCCCACACCTAGCTTTTTGCTTGTCCTCAAGCAACAAACAACTTAGTCAATCAAGCCCCTTTTTCTTTTGATCCTAAGTACCACTTAATCAGCCCCCCTAGACTCCTAATTTGAAACACTACAGTGTAGGATGCATGTACTAAGGTTGTCCCCTTCTTTCCTTGTTTCCTATCGCTCACCATGGCCAAGGGAAAGTTTTTGATTTGATCATGCTTATTCTTTTATATTAGGTTTAATGCAATCCCTTAAGAGTGACTTGCCCTATTTTAAGCATTTTTAATTACCAGCACTTTTTATCCTTGCCTGAAAAAATCACCAACCTTTTTACGCGATGGTGCATATGGGTGATACACCCCCGGTTACTCAGTTGGTCACTTGTCCAAGTGGCTACTAGCTCTGTTCATAATCTTAGACCATCGAAACTTTATTTTATGCTTGAAAAGTCACCAACCTTTTTACGCGACGGTGCACATGGGTAATACACCTCCGGTTACTCAGTTGGTCACATGTCCAAGTGACTATTAGCTCAGTTCATAGCCTTAGATCATAGGAACAGGTTGTGCTTTTTGATTTGCTGAGTTTTTCTTTTTCTTTTTCCTTTTTATATCAATTTGGGCAAATCAACTCAAAGAGAATTACACTAACTTTTATTGCATGTATTTTATTTTCCTTTCCTATTGGCCACAACAGTTTCAAGAACTCAATTCAAGAAGAAAAACTTCCTAAGTAAAGGCTACACACTGTGCATGGTTCAATTTAGGTTTAAAGGGTTGGATAATCAATGGGGTCATGAGATAGGAAGCTCTTTTAACCTTGTTATCTATGCTGAGTAGAGCAAAAGCTAAGTCAAAATTCTGTGTGTGTGTGTGTGAAAAAAAATGTGTGAAAAAAAAGAAAAAATTTTGGTGTGTGTTTATGGGGCAAAAAGATGCAAAATGAAACAAAAAAGAAAGCAAAAAGATAATGTAAATAATGCAAAAAATATAACCTAGCAGTAAATACCCCCACACCTATCCCAAACATTGTCCTCAATGTTTAAACATAAATATGAAAAAATTAATAAGGAGAAGGAAAGGGACTGCCTGAGATGTGGGTGATTAGGCCAAGTGATTTGGGCAAATCACTGGGCCAAATCACTGTCGTGGCTGGTCTGTGGGCAGAAAAATGGTCCACCAGCAGCTGCAACAAGTGCTCCATATGCTGCATTCTGTCCTTGATTCTGGTGAGATGAGCCTCCACCAAAGGGTCTTGAGGTGCCTTTTATGTCCTCCAAGGTCCACCCAATTGCTTTCTTGTGTTTCCTTAACATATCAAGGAGCTTTTCTTCTTCCTCCTTGCTGAGTTGGTTGGAAATAATTACTGGAAGTGTATTTTCAACTTCCAAGTAGGCATATTTGAGGTGGCTGGGCAAGGGCTTCAGATCTGGTGCAGCTGCTATCTGGGACTCTGCCTGCTGTCTGCTGATTGATTTGGGCAGATCATCGCTGATGATTTGGGCAGATCGACTGCCTATCGTGTCTGTCTGCATTGGTGATT
Source organism: Manihot esculenta (assembly GCF_001659605.2). NCBI lineage: Eukaryota > Viridiplantae > Streptophyta > Magnoliopsida > Malpighiales > Euphorbiaceae > Manihot > Manihot esculenta. Next base: position 29,257,261 of record NC_035176.2, on the reverse strand, counting down.
TGGGCAAATTGAATTCTGCTTGCACTGATGATTTGGGCAGATCGCCTTCTGTCATGTTTGTCTGCTCACTGATTTGGGCAAATTGTCTGGGTGATTTGGGCAAATCACTCTCTACCAAGTCTGTCTGCTCTAGTGATTTGGGCAAGACAGGGTTTGTTTGCTTAGGTGATTTGGGCAGATCATCTGTTGATTTGGGCAGATCTCCTTCTGTCATTTCTGTCTGCTCACTGATTTGGGCAGATTGCCTGGGTGATTTGGGCAAATCACCTTCTGTCATTTCTGTCTGCTGGTTGATTTGGGCAGATTGCCTGGGTGATTTGGGCAAATCACTGCCCTGATCACTTTCTGGCAGATTTTCTTCCATGGCCTGTTTCTTCAATTTTTCAGCCTTACTATCTTGCAGCTCTTTTCCACTCCTCAATGTGATGGCACTAGCATTTTTCCTTGGATTTATCTCAGTTTGGGAAGGTAGCTTTCCTTGTGGTTCAAGTTTACTCAAGGATGAAGCCATTTGTCCCACTTGTTGCTTCTTTGCTGGTTGTTCAGGAGCTATTTCAGTGGTGTATGTTGCTGGTTCAGCAAGTGCAACAACTTCTGGTTCAGTTGTGTCAATTTCTGAGGTTGCTGGTGTTTGGACAGCAATAAGGGATGCAATGGTGGCAGATTCAACACTTGCTGATTTTTGGACAGCAAGTTCAGCAATTGCTGATGTAATTGTGGAATTTTCAGCAGATGGACAGCAACTGTTGTCTCTATTTGCAGTAGGTTGGACAGCAGCAAAGTCTGAATTTTTTACAGTAGTTGCTGTCTCTTGGAGGGCAGAAGCTTCAACAAGTGTTGTTTGGGCAGTAGCTGGTTCAGATTCAAGTGTAGTGGTGATTTGCGCAGTAGATTCAACAGCTCGGTCTGTTTCTTGAGAACCTTCGTCATCGTCCCATAGATCTTGAAGCTCTTCCTCTCTTCTTAATATGTATGCGTCCACTGAGTTGACCGCTTGATCCACTTGTTGTTGGAGAATTTTCCCAGAAATTTCCAATTTCCTCACCATCTCTTCAAGTTCCTTATTGGAGTTTTGAGGTGTTGCTTGGGCTTGATAGTTTTGGTAGTAGTCAGCCCTTGCATAGCCATAATTCGGATTGTCCCCCCAACATGGATTGTATTGCAGATCTCTTTGGTAGTTATGGTAGTGGTCTGTCCTTGTATAGCCATAGCTCAGATTGTCTCCCCAACCTGTATTGTATGTGTCAAGGTAGGGATTATGTCTTGGCTGTCCATAGAATCCTTCAAATGCATGTGCTTGTTGAAGTTGTTGGGCTTGACCTATACCATAATTTCTCACCATAGAGGTTAGTTCAGAAATTTGAGAAGAGAGAAAAGACATACTTACCGTAGCCATGCTTGTAAGGTCTTAGCAGTGCGTTCAATTTCTGGATCGTAAAGAATAGCTTCTTTACGATCAGGCCTGGTCATAAAAGGAAAATATGTTAGTTTAAATCAATTCCCCGGCAACGGCGCCAATTTTTGATAAGCGGTTGTCGAAGCCGTCAAAAATAAACCTATTATCAACCAACAAAATAAATTTGCAGATAGTGGCAATAGGGTCGAACCACAGGGAATTGACACTAAAGACCTTCCTAATAATGACCAAGATAAATAGATAACAAATAATTAAAAGAGGGGGGTTTGATTTGATGAATTAATATTAAACAGCAAAAGAAAGCAATAATTTAAATAGATGAGAATTTCAATGAGAAAGAGATTCTAGCTGAAGTGTGAGTCTAATTCAATTTGTTCAGAATTGATCATTGATTTCTTGGATACTCTTATTTATTTCAATAAGTTAGTTTAGGATGTGGAAGACGCTTCTCACAATCCTAATTCCTCCTTAATTCTAATTTGATTAGGAAACGTTCGCTAATCAAACACTAGTTAACAAGTTGCCAAGAAACGTCCTTGGGGCCTTTGGCATCGAACCACTGTTAACTGCATTAAGACTTAGAGAAACCTAACTCTAACCTTGCCAACCGCGTGGTCAAGTTTAGATTATGCAACTTGATTAAATTTGTGTTTAAACAATCTAAGCAATTACGGACCTAAACCATTCAAACAACATATTACTTATGCAATTAAAAGCAACATGCCTTAATTGATTCTAAAAGCAAAGCAATAATTATAGAAAGAATCAGATTGCATAAATATTGAAACAAGCAAGAGTTCAACAATGGAGTATTAAACCTCCCAATTCATCACAATTTTGAATATTCTCAACTTCAACTAGAAAATAATGAATTTAGCCACTCATGGTGACTAAAATACAAAAATAAAGAAGAAAAGAAAGAAGGAAAGTTTCTGCTGTGTTACTGGAGAATTTCCGAGGATGGCAGATGCTGAAAAAGATGATGATAGGATGCTGGTTTGGATGTTGCCCTTATATAGCTGGAGAATCCCAATTCCAATTTGATTAGGGTTTTGGAATCTCAATTTGATTTGGTCTTCTTTGTAGTCTTTGATTCCTCTTTGGATTTTGTATTTGATTGAGAATGGAACTCTCTAAGTGAAGGGCGTGGCTCTTGGGACTGATCTTGTGGTGTTTGAAGTGGACTTGGACTTCTTTTCTTTGAATTTGGATTTTCTGCTCTTTTCCCGCCTCTGCTGTCAACTTCTGCTGTCAAGGTGACTTGGGCAGTTTCTGCGAGTGACTTGGGCAAGTCACTTGCTCAATCTGCCCCAATCGCTCTCTGGGATTCAGTCCAGTTTTTGCCTCTGACTCTGCGAATGACTTGGCCAGTTCCTGCGAGTGATTTGGGCAAATCACTTTGACCCAATCACTTTTCCAGCTTTTTCTTCACTTTTTCTCCAACTTTTCAATTTCTTCCTTTTCTGTAAAAACATAACAAAAACACAAATTAAGCTAGAAAAATGTGTAAATAAATAGTAAGAGATATGATAAAAATGTGGCTAAATTATGCTTGATCACACTTCTAGAATTTGCTTATGCTTTGATGATGGTAAACCTGAGTTAGATGATTACACAGATGGAGACATGGGTAGCGATGTTGATTTTCGCAAATCAACCTTTGGATATTTGATGACCTTTGCAGAAGCAGCAGTGTCTTGGCAATCAAAACTACATAAATGTATTGCATTATCTTCCATTGAGGCAGAGTACATTGCCATTACAGAAGCTAGTAAAGAACTCTTGTGGATGCAGAAGTTCCTACAAGAGTTGGGCATTGAACAAGAGAAATATGTTTTATTTTGTGACAGTCAGAATACTTTTCATCTTAGCAAGAATTCGACCTTTCACTCAAGGTCCAAGCATATCGATGTGAGATATCATTAGATACGAGATGCGCTAGAAATGAAGTAATTTCAGTTGGATAAGATTCACATTGATGACAACGGCTCTGATATGATGACTAAAGCATTGTCTACGGAGAAGTTTCTTGTTTACAGGAAAGTAGCAGACATAGCTAGTCTTCCCAATTAAATGTGCCGGGAGAGATTTGTTGGCAGTGTAGCCCATCCAAGTGGGACCCACACTGTAACGACCCGAAAATCGGACCGCTACCGGCGCTAGGATCTAGATCGGCTTAAGGCCGCCGGGACCCGTAGCAAGCCTGACATGAAACCTGTAAACCTGTATAATCCCATACATGATCAACAACATGCATAAAAATTAAAACTTTTCTTTCCATATACATCAACCAAACTCAACCTGTGCATGCACTGTACATAACATAAACATAATCATGACCCCTCTATGGGATCTCATCAATGCTCCAATGGGCGATACATCATACGTTGAGTTGGTTTGCATACTCATCATAAAATATCTAAGATCATGTATTAAAAGGGATATCTTATACATATAGTCAAGCACAACCTCTAATCCTCAAAGTCATTACATACCTAAAAATGTACTTTTACATAACATTAATACATTTATCATGTCCACACTATCTATTACAATCACAAGACTTCATTACTCTTATGGATCTCCTGGTCTACCCTGTACCTGCAATCCTGGGGAAAATGGGAGAGGGATGAGCTACTAGAGCCCAGTGAGCAGAATAATAAAAACATTTAAATCATATGGATCATAGAATGCGTCACATCACAGCTAATCACATCAAGGATGAACTTGTCACCAATAGCCCTCTACATAGTCCAACTGTGCCAGAATGTAGAATGGGTCCTGGTCTTTCTCTTACATAGTGCCAGCGAACGTAGAATGGGTCCCACTGGTCTTACATTCCGTACCGTACGTATCACATCGTCATATCATAGATCGAGGGCTTTGGGTCATCCAACGTTCATCCACATCAATCAACAATAAAGTATGCAATGCAACATATTCGTGAATTCTAATGCAAACAACCTAGTACATCTCATGGCATTCATGATGCGTGAAACATGCTAAAAAGTCTATTATTTGCTTTAAAACATAATAAGTTATTCCACTCACCTCTGGGTAGCTCTGACCAGACACTGGAGCAGCTAACTCACTGCTGGGGTCCTCGGTTCCTCGGGTCCGAACCTACACAGGTGGACTCAAATGAGGGACCAAACAAACATGAACATAACTCTAAACTACTCCCCAAAAACCCCCTAAAACATCATGAAAAAATCATAGAAAAACATGCAAGAGAGGGCTGGACAGGGCACTTTCGGCGGCAGGTTCGGCGGCCGAAAGTCCCTCCAGAGCTGAAAGTCAGGCAGGTTCGGCGGCACCTTCGGCGGCCGAAACTCCCAGACAGAGGCGAAACTCATGCATGTTCGGCGGCACTTTCGGCGGCCGAAACTCCCAGACAGAGACGAAAGTCTCCTTTCGGGGGCAAGCTTCGGCAGCCGAAGGCTGCCTCCACAAGCATGTTCGGCGGCCGAAAGTTCCTTCGGCTGCCGAACCTGGTTTCTCCCTCAGTGGCAGAAACTCAGCTCTTCTATGCACATTGCCTCCAAAACTACCCAATCATGCATAAACCTATTCTACAACATTCCCAATCATACACAAACAAGCATACAAGTTCCTAGGGGCATCAAACCAACAAAAATCCCAACTACAACACCTCAAGCAACACACATTGTTCATAATCACATATAAAACCATAAACCTAACTATGAGCTAAACATGCATTCTACCCCATAGATCCACTTAAAACTTGCTTAAAACATGCAATGAGCTTAAGATCGGCTCTTACCTCGTGGAGATCGAGAGAGAGACGACCTAGACTCGGAGATGGGAGGGGTTGAGTTCCTTTGAACTTCAAAGCTCCAAAACTTTGCTCAAAGCTTGAAAATCTTCAAAACCAAGTAAAAACTCATAAAAATCGAGTAGAATTGGAAGAAAAGAACTCAAGATTGGTGAGGAACGGCGGAGAACTCACCTTGGCCGGAAATGGGGAAAAAACTCGCCCGTTTTCGGCTAAGGGACCCTTTTATAGTGGCTGGCCAGGCCACGTTCGGGGGCCAAACGTGCCTCCGCATGCATGCCATGTTCGGCGGCCGAACTTGAGGTTCGGCGGCCGAACCTGGACTTTCCTCACTTATGCTTTCAGGGGCCTAAAGGCGCTCCCGAAGGCATGCATGTTCGGCGGCCGAACTTGAGTTTTCCTCCAAGGTTGTTTTCGTTCAAAAACTCATTTCTTCTTTACTTAAAATCATCAAATACATTAAAACATTTGTAAAAACATGATTCTACCCTACTAGAGGTCTCCGACACCCGAGATTCCACCGGACGGTAGGAATTCCAATACCGGAGACTAGCCGGGTATTACACACACTTTATTAAATAAATAAAAAATAAAAAGAAAAGGAGTGCAGTGTGTGCATGTGGCATAAATAAGCAAGAAATACAAATTAAAAAGGGACATAGAGGGTTTATCGTGAAAAATAGAAGAGAAAGAGAAGATTAGAGTTACAACTTTGAAGTCTTGATCAGACGGTCGATTCTCACCTGATTCTGATGAAATTTCAGTATATTGCTTTACTCACCTAGTTATACAAGGTGAACAATTCCGATTTTTAGTTTGGGTCTCTCTATTGGTTAATCTACACCCTTAATCTTTTTTACTTATTGTTGAAATTCACTAATTGGGTGAGAAGTTATTTTGTGTTAGCCAAAGAAATTGTCTTAGATGGTTGTTGTGAGTCTCTAATTGAACTAGAGAAGATTATTTGTATATCCGTTAATTTATTAGTAAAAGATTTGAGGTGAACTCAATCCCGTAATTTTTTTCTTCACATCAGAGATTTTTTCACGTAAATTTAGTGTTCTTGTGGCTGATTGGTTTTGTGCTTAATAAATTATTATTGTTTGTGTTATCTATTTAATTTACGCAAAGAGAGAAAAATATTGATCCAAACTTTGAATCATGTCTATTGTATATGAATTTTTTTTTGAATTCTTTCCCAACCGTATAAATACATGCTCTTTAATTAAGACCATCTTCAATACTGTATCAAATTTCATTTATTATTATTATTATTATTATTATTATTATTATTATTATTTTATTAATTTATAATATAATTTAAAAATTTATAGTCTTTTTCACAAAAATTCTTACAGAGTGTTTAAAATTTTTTAATTAGGTCCTATTTTTTTCACTCTTTTAATATATTATATTTTTAGTTTATTTTATATTTTTATAATTATAAAAATTTAATTTAAATTAATAAATTTCAATTATAAATAATATTTATAATAAAATAATTTATTTATAATATATTATATAAAATAAATAAAATTGCACGTATATTATAATTAAATAATATATATTAATTAAAAATATAATAAACAACCATACATACTAAATTTGAAAAAAAAACAACACACTAAATATATATTTAAATCGGGTCTGATTAATATTATTGATATATTGACCATATTCATTGAAAGCGAATGATATTGGTAATTATTTACGTTGAACTCTTTTATCTAATATTTAAATTTTTTTATAAGTAATTAAATCGAAAATAAAATTTAAATTCAACATTAAAATTTTATTTTTTACTTTAAATTTCTTTAAATTTAAAGCTCTAATATAATTAAATAGTTAAATATTAAATGAAAATATAAAATATATAAATGTATGGGTGTATATATAAAATAATATAAAATTTTTAAGTAAAATAAATAAATAAAATTAAAATAAATAATATAATATTAAAGATAGAGAAAATATAATAAAATATTTTTTTAATATTAAAAATATTAAAAATAAAAAAATTAAAATTAATATTATACTATTTTAATAATATAAATATTAAAATAATATAAAAAATAGTGGCTACGTTTGGAGATGTTCTGATACTCTTTTCATTTCGTGCTATAATTTTTACTTAAACATCATATCTTATGTTAAAAAATACTCAAACGTGACATGTTAAAAAAAAAAAAAACAATATCAATTAGATTGGCAGAGCATTTAATTTTTACTAAACATGATATATTAAAAAAATAAATAAAATATATTATTTTTAATTATATAGCTTTTAATATTAATGAAATATTAATTATATAAAATAAGAGTGTAATTTTTTTACTAAAAATAAAAATAGCAGTATATTTGAGGGTAAATGTGTCATTGCAAGAGTAACCCGCAGTGATAGGTGGCTAGTGAGAGAGAGAGGACGGAATCCGGATAGGATTCCCTTCTCTTCTCTTTCTTTCATTTTCTCTTTCCATAGACCACTGCGCTGCCAGGACCAATGCTCTAGTGAATAGCGGCAGCTATGGCAATAAGCTACACCACTGCGCACGTTAGCATTAGTCCTTTGAATCCTTCAGCTTTCCCTTCTCTTAATCCTCTCTCCGCAAAACCAAGAAAGAACGTCGGTGCAGTGAGGTGCGCATTGTCCACCTCAGAATCGAAGAGCAGCAGGCGATTGGTCTCCATCTCTCTCCTCCTCTCGCATCTCTTCTTCGTCCCTAACCGTACGCGCTATTCCACTCCGGCCATTGATTTATTTACTATTTAATACTCTTTCCTTAGAAAGCAAAATTATATGAAGTTTGAAGTTTCCATGCCTGTTCTTGTTTAAGCAAACTGTATTTTGTTTTGCAGATGCAGTTGCAGATAGCTTTTTCGATAAATATGTGAAAAAGTAAGGACTATCTATGTTTCTTTAGTTCCTCTCAGATATTGAATTCCCTCAAATTGAAAAGTTCCCTTTTCAGGATTCTAATGCATTTCCTTCGCTTTTTTCTGGGGTGATGATCAAATGGAGAAAATTGAAGTTTTTTTTATTTTATTTCCCGGATAAACTGAAGGGCCAGAAGCATATCCCTGTTAGTCCAGTTTAAAACCTTCTACATTATATAAAAGAAGTCTAGCAATTTTAAAATTAAACATTTAAACTAAAATTTATGCAGTCATTTCATATAAGATCTACTTATATTAGCTATATCATATTCAGTTTTTGCTTCATTCCTCTATTTATTATGTAGAATATCTAATCCTTTTTTGTATGCATCTATCATATACCAGGAAAAAGCTTGACCCGCTTGAGACTTATGTTCCTGCTGTCATATTGACCCAGTTTCAGATTAAAGACTTGGGTAATTCCCTCTTTTGGCTGAAATATTTTTTTCATAAGTCATGCAACTAGGAAGTTAGGGTAAGTTTTTCAAGTTCTGTACTAAAGGAATCATGTTGCACAAAATACTTTGCCGTTGGTGTTGTCAGGATGTCATCCTGTTCTTAAAGTTCAGTGTCTCCATACACACTTGAAGGGTTTTTGTTCCTTACAATGTGCAAGAAATGTAGCTGGTCGTTTGTACGATGTTGAAAGTCTGGCATGATGTGTTTATTTGTGCTTTGACTGGTGTAGAGAAAACTTTGGAGGTTGATCAACCCCAATTTGCCAACTGTCGATCTCTGTTACGCACTGGTCCTGCAGCATCTCTTCGTGTAAATATTCGAGCAGTAAGTTACATCTTCAATTCTGGAATGTTCTTCTTCGTGGTTTTCAATCTTAGCATTTGATTTGCTTCTGATTGGCAGTGATAATATTTTCTATCTTGATAAATTCTGAAGTTTATTAATACATATATGGACATCCTGTCGATCAGGAGTTATAATCTTAAGCATGTTGGCTTTACTAGTCCAAAGGTTTCTAAGACAATTCTAGGAAGGAGGACTTGGTGGTGTTAATTTCACCTTTTTCATGCCATGCTATTTAGTTTAGCTTCATAGCTAAATTTCCATATGTTGCTTAAAATTAACTGGAGTTCTTTTTTTTTTTTGAATAAAGTTACTGTGTTCATGTTCTGGTTAAATTATCATTCATTATAAATTTGATCATTAGAAGTATGGTGTGCAGCTTTTAAATTGTAAAGGGCTTATCTGGTATGCATTTAGTACTCTAGTTATACTTTGATTGTCAGTATGGTTGCAAGTGTATCTGTTGGTATCATGTTTATTCCTGATTAGGACATATAAAGCAGTCCTCATTGTCAAGGGACTCTAATAGCAGGCTTAAATTTATCACTAAAAGGAAATCTAACGTCTGAATTAGCAAAAATGGGTATGGCATTGTGGTTAATAACCAAGTCAAGCTCTTAGTTCTGCAATTTTGCTGTTATGATCAGTCTCATCTGTGAGGTTATGTTGAACAGAAAATACCCAAAGCATAATTCCATGTTCTCATTTGGATTTGCTTATTGGCAGTCTTTGTGTGCATGAGTTCCTGAGCTTTGGATATTTTCTTCGGAAATTCAGGTAGCACAATATGCCTCTGATGCTGAAAGTGGCAAAACTGCTTTCAATGATGTTGATCAATGTCTCAGGTATGAGCCGTAATCTCTCAGCTACTTGTTGAAACCAAACAGAAACTATAGGTACATATGTAATTTTGTTACTGAGGTGGATTTCTGATTGAATGTATTTCGCAACCTGGTCTTCCTATTTGCAGACTTTCTGCATAGGATAAGTACCGCTAAGATTTTCTCCCATAATAATGTTTCAAGAAAGCAGCATATGTTTGAAAACTGTTACTATTTTCATTAAAAAGAAATGTTGCACTTGGAAAAGTTATTGAAATGGCATGTGTGGTAAACATGTGGCAAGCTTGTTTAAATAATTCAAGTATGCAAGAGAACATCAACTTATGACAATCACTTTCAATTTTGTAGAGCCTTTGAAGAACTGGATTCCTTGCTTCTTCATGCATCAAGAAATGATCCAGCAGCTTCAGTCAAATCAATGAAGGCAAAAATAGTTGTTGCCCTTGATGCCCTAGACAGGTAATGTTTTTTCTTTTGGCCTTCGTTTATCCAAAGCTGACGCATTAAGGTTAATTCTTGTACTGAGGATGTCCTAAGAACTTATCTCCATCACCTTCAACAAATATGTAACAAGCATCTATAACATCGAGTATTTATGACAAGCTTTTACTTTGCAGCCTCCTCCAGACCGTCCCTCCTGATGTGTTGGATAAAGGGAAGCTTATTGCAGATGCCTATAGAAGCCCAGAAGAACCAGAACCTGAAAGCTTTGACCCGGAACTGAAAAAGCTGGAATCAGTATTATGATATTATCTACTATACTATATATGATCGTTCCATGGCCGGAAACTATAGCTGTATCTTGTCTGGTCAAGTTGTTTAGAAGGAAATGATGTACATGAGAGTCACACCAAAGCTTGGAAGTACTTGATCTGTTCTGAATAATAGGATCTCTATTCTAGCAAGTTCAAAAACATTGCCATGCACAGCTGAAATCAAATTGAAAGTTGGGAATCACTGATGCATTTCATCACAAATATACACCGACCCTCTACTGTTGTGATTCTTTTCGAGTCCCACAAGAATATTCTAATTCAAAAATGTCTGTGCTGGAGAAAATGGGTAATAACTAGAGGTTTTATATTATTTTATTTTATTTTTTTATATAGGTTTTAAGTATGATCTCAGTGAAAAAAAAAGATTATCACAGAATACAAGTAGCGAAATATTCAATTAAATTATTTATAATAATTGAGAATTTATAATATTATTAATTATAAGTTACTAAAATGAAAGAAGTTTAATGTAAAATATACAGTCGAGGACTTAATTGCACTTTAACTCTCCTTATTCTTAACTCCCTCACTATCCTTAATTCAAAAAAAAAATTAATGTAAATATATTTTACATTATTAATAGAAATATTCAATAATATCAATAAAAAGTTAAACATATTTATAGAAAAAAGATTGGATCCAAATTTCTTTTATCAAAGTTGAGCCTTTTTTTTTTTCTCGGGACTCTTTCTCTCTTAGAAATACAACTTTTTAATATAACTGGCAAGCGGTTCTCCTCTACCCTCCCGGATAGAGGAGTCTCCCTCTTCCTCTTGATGTTAGTTTTCTTCTTTCTTCCCATTCAATGAGAGTTGTAGATAGATTTTTTGAGTTTTTTATTATAGATCCAGTATTTTAATGGTGGAAGATTATACGATGAATTTGTGGTTTGTTTCCATCTAAGTGTAGCCACGCAGAACAACTTTTGAGACTTGCATGTGACATTGGAGTCTTGCTGGGGTGCTCTCTTCCAACCCATTGTAGAGAAGGGAAAGATCTTATTTGTTTGTATTTCCTTGAGCTCTCCAAAAGCAGATCTAAATATTCGAATTAGTTATCTTTTTTTCTGCTGAGTTTGCATTTAACTGTGTTTGTTTGTACATGTAGGTGAGACTATTGGCTTTCTTTAGTCTTTTACGGTTGATGAGGAGCATCATGATTGCTTTTAAAGGCCAATACTTGTTCTCGATTTCTAATCTCTCAAGAGCCAAAAGTGCTTAAGGAGCTTTGGTGTCACCCGATATTCCCTTCACCCATATCTTGCTTTTCCATAGCCGGAATATTTTAAAATCTTCTTAAAGATTGTTATCTCATCGGGCGCTCTTTTTGAAGATTTGTAGGTTTTAAACCATTTTTCTTTATGTGTTATTTAGTTTGCCTCTGAATTTATCCGCATGGCGATCGACCAATGATCGTAAAAAGTGGTTGTCCACTCCCTTATGAAAGCCGCTGTAGGGTCGAATCTTGTTTGACTTAAAGACCTGCTCGTTGAGTTTTGATTTTCAGAAAAGTTTTTTTTAGAGCTTGGATAGTCTTGGACTTTTTATATTTGATCTTCTCTTCGATTGGGCTTTTTTTTTTAATCCATTTACTAATGTGCTATATTTTTATGGATTTGAGCTCTTTATCAACAACTTATCTTTGATTTTAAAAAAATACCTTTTAATAAAATAATTGGCTATATGATTAAGATATCCTCATAATCGTATGCAAAATACATCAGTTTAAATTAAAAAAATTAATCGAATCGAATTAATTTAAAATTTTAGTTTTATTTTTTATTCATTTTAATTTGATTTAATTTTTAATTTTAAAAATTTTATTTATTTTGATTTAGTTAGATAAAATAAAAAATTCGAATCGAATTGATAATAATATATTATTTTTAATAATATAAAGATATTAAATCATAATTAAAATTAAAATATTTTAATTAATTTTTTAAATAAAATTAAAGTGTAAAAAATAAAAAGTTTATTAAATATTCAAACCGATCAAATCAAAGATCAATTCAATTCGATTTGATTTCTGATCAAAATCAATTTGATTTAATTTTTATAAATATCAAAACTTCAAACCAAACCGTAAACACGTTTTGTTCCTTAAAAAATTGAAAATCATAGGTTGATGGTATCTATCAGGAGTATAATTTTTATAACCAGCTTGAGCTAATGTATAAATATGCAGTAGCGTCACTTAATTTTAGAACAATAAAATAACTTGGAGCTACAAACATACACGCAATAAGACTCGTTTTTCAAACGGGTGAAAGGCCGCCGCTGGCATTGGTTGAGCTTGCCAGCATTCAGAAAGGCTACATAATAGACAATAGAGGGAAATAAAAGGGCTTAGAAACGCAACTCGCCATAAGGGTAGAAGAGAGGAAGAGAGAGACAGTAAGAGTGCGGCAGTTAGAGATTTTTGATACATCAAAATATTATAAACAAACAAAAATAGGAAGTACAGACCACTTATTGTATTTGATACATCAAAACAGCTACTACTACATCAAATGAAATGCCTATAACTATATACCAAAACAGACATCAACAAGACAGCAGCACATTTACAATACATAGAAAGTAAAGACACAGAGGATACCACGCTAAATAAAAGTTTGCCGCTTTTCACCTCCAAGTGAATCACACCATTGCCAAAAATGAAACAAAATTCTTCATTCACATCATGAAGGTGAGAGGCTGCTAAAGACACGCTTCAAACTCGGGCATGCTGACCGCAATCTCCCCATGCTTGTTGGGCATATCTGTTCAATAACACATTGTCTTATCAATACAGCTACTGCAAAGATGGCAAGTAAAGAGACCACAAAATTTATTTAAAAAAAAAAAAAAATGTTCACCTTTGGACAAAAACGAACATCTAGAGTCTCCAGCATACTACATCGAGATATAGCAGCCTCAACTTCTTTCTCATCAATGTTACAAGACTGCAAGCCATTAAAATAAATATTCAAAACAGTAGTATGCGGAGAAAATAAATAGAAAAAGAATGCACTTCAAGGAAAGGGTAGGAAAAGGAAGCAAATCCAAGAAGAATAATAAATGCAAAACCATTTAAGTTGAAATACTATCCGTGTTTCATGCACGCCTCAGAAAAGTAAGCTCTTACAACTATGAGCAATAATAATACTATCAGATCTTATTTATTACTGATGATTACCGGGCTCCAGACAGCTGGGCCTATCGCAGCCCAAGCATAAAGTGACTAGGTCGGCCTGATTTTGGCCCAATACACAATGAAAAGATAAGCCCCATAGCAGTTCAGGCCTGCCCTGTGAGCTGAGTAAAACTTGGACGGGCTCAGGGCAATCCGGCCCGAATGACTCAGCCCAAAGTCTGCAATAATAGGAATCGTGTCCAAATGGCGCCAGAGGAAATTAAATAGCCTTCTAACGAGGCCGAAGGATGCAATACGCACGTATAGGCTACTCGCGTAAATATGACAGACAGGTAAGGCTACCTGTGTAAATATGACAGACGGAGACAGGTACGGATATAGGACAATCGTAGCATGCCCGAAAATGACAAAAAGGAATGGGAATAAAAGGAAGGAGGAAGAAAAATAAAAACTAAGCTTACCAAAAACTCACTTAATCCCATACCCATTCTGGGTTCTGAGACATCAATTACCAAACCAGACTTTGGCAGTAAACAAAATTCAACTGGCAAATTTCACCACAAATTCACCCACGTAAAACTTCCTTCCAATGTTATCCAACCAAAATATGGAGATCCCACTATTAGTTTGTTTATCTTTGCACCTTCTAGATGAGCTGTATCAAGAGAGTGATTAGGGAATTCAATCATGGACAGAAAGAAGATACCTGGAGAAAGAGACTTGTCAGTCTTGGGCACTCAAGCTTCAATACCTCCAAAGAGCAACAATTACTGAAAAGTATATAAAGAAATATACATTAGCATAAAAAGGAAAACAAATAAATAAAAACATAAAACATATCAAGAAAAAACAGAGAGCACACCTCAAATTAAGGAAACACAAACTGTAACAAGCAATGTCAACTTCCTTCAAATTGGCAGATAAAGAAAGGTTTAGTGACAACAAGTGGAAACATCGTGCCATAGGTGGAATGAGAACTTTCCTAATATTCGGACAACCCACACAATTGAGGTTCTGTAGCAAACGGTTTGCCTGCTCAAATGGTCCATGGATATTATCATCGGAAAGCAGGGCAGATGGATTATATACACTTGGCAACTCAGAAAGTTGACCTCCACTGTATCCCCAATTCAGGTCATGCATATTCACACAGCCATTCAAGCTCAAATGAGTAAGATGTGTACAGCAAGCAAGAAGCTCCTCTATTGCAGACTGGCAGAGGGTCCCATAAGACAAGTCCAATTCCTGAAGCGCTGGCAGAGCACCTTCCTTGTAAAGAGGCTCCAATGACGTGTCATCAAGATACTTGCAAGCTTGCAATTTCAGTACCTTCAAGGTCGAGACAAAATGAGTATCAAAATTAAAAGGCTGCCAATATCACAAATTTCACTCTGGTCAAAGAATTAGTAAACAAACAGAAGTATGGAAAATGAAGGAAATAGGGTCACTTAATTAGGCAAAAATCAATTGTTTCTAAACAATGACATCTCCAAGTTCACAGACAAAAATCTTCATAGATTTCCCTCTTTCTTTGAATTGCCAAATCGCCAAACTCGCATTCCCATATCCTTGTCCAACTTCGATACTTTAGGAGGAGTGAAGAGTCAAAAGTAACCACAATAACTTACCTTCAGTTGCAAACAAGACTCAAAAACTGGCTGCAGGTTTATCAAGAAAGTATACGACAGATCTAGCAGAGTCAAATATGGAAGCCAGCGCAAAGAGTAAAGTCCATCAGAACCAACAGATGGGCAAGACATCAATATTAGTGACTCGATCAGTGGACAGGATGCAGTTGTTGCAGACAAGCAATCATCCTTAAGTTGGCTGCATATATACACCAGAAAGATATCAATTATAAGACCCAAAGGAACCAAAATACTAAAAGAGCAACAAAGGATAAACTACCTGCAGAAGGAAGCATCCAGAGATGTTAGGAGAGGACAGTTGATCGTTGCTTCCGACAACACACCACATCCTTTCAACTCGAGTGATACCATATATGGTGCTTCAATATTAAGTACATTTAATTTGGGACAAATTCCTAAATTCAATGACCGAAGAGCAACCTAAAAAGCAGAGAAAACATCCTGTTTATCATAGATTTTCAAGACACATATTGAGAATATCACACAGATAAAGCAGAATAGGCAGCAATGACTGTCACTCACAAGAGAAAATGATGCTCTCTCAAGATGATCAGAACCATCCAGACAAACTTTTTCAAGGCGAGGGCATGTCAGTTCAAGAGCAGTAATACGACGGCAACCAACTAGGGAAAGACTCACTAATGAAATACTGCAGAATTGTACAGCTGTCAAGTCCTGGAAAATTTTAAATTGATAAATTCAGTTAAAACGAGATATTTTGATTCAACCACCATAAATCAATAAAGAGAATTTATGTTAACATCAGAAAGTAATAAACTAGAATGGTGCAGTATTACCAATGGTGCAAAACTGTGGCATTTTAACAGGGAATACTTATTCATTAGGGAATTAAAATATTTCAACAAATGGCCAACAGTGAAAACTTTTTACTTGTGAGTAAATTTGCAGTAATTCTTTCCTGAATTCTGAAAAGTTAAAATTTGCAGTAATTGAATTGAACACTCTCTCTGCATAATTAAGTCTAATGCCTAATTCTATAGACTGGATCGTTGGTATTAGCAATGCATCAGTTGCAAATTGCAATTACATGTCTAAAGTCCCAGTTGAGCCTTATCTCTACAATTGGAGATGGACAAACTAAGAAGCACTGCCCACCAATTCTCTTTAATAAGAGAGAGAAAATATAGGAACTGAAAAATATTTAAACTCCAACAAAATGATAGCACCATTAATAACCAACTTTTTATCATGTGGAAACCATATTCAAGAACAAACATGCTAGAGATAATAGTAAAAATAATACTGCATCAAGAAACAAGATTGCTTATTTACTGTGCACCATGCATGAGCAAAGTTCATGAAATTAGAAATAGAAAAAACTAAACAGGAATGATTTCTCAAAGGACATTTACCAACCTTACAATTATCAAGAACTAATGTTTTTAGCATAGGGCACCCCCCACCATCACTAAAAACTTCACAAATAGAATTTGTCAGTGATTCACAATCTGTGAGGTCTACTTCTTGCAAGCATTGGCATTGCAATGCCAATGTTGTGAGGTTTTCCTGTTTCTGCAATGCTAATTTCTGCAAGTCACAATACAACCCTTTAAGAATTAAAACTTTAAACAAATGATCAGGGTGTTTAAAAAAAAGTCCAGGGAAGAGACAAGAAAGAGAGAGCTGCATAATAGTAAGGCATACTTGAAGTGAGTTTGACGTGATATTAATGCGATGAAGTGCTGGACAATTAGACACCATTATAGATGATAACATGATACTTTGTAAGTTCAGATCAGCAAACCTGCCAGGGAAGTTGAAATGATAAAAAGTAATGGTAAATAAAGAAGGAAGAGGAGTGCCGCCCCCCTTATTTTAATCCTCGAAAAGCAAGAATACTTTTTTGAGATTTGCAAGGCATGGGAAAATGGGTACAGAAGCAAACTTACTTGCGACAATGTACTAGCCGTATGTTCTGCAGGCGAGGAAGATCCAAGGACACAGAAGTCAGTAGGTTACAATTGTCAAGCTCCAAAACCTGCAACAAATTACAATGCAGAACAGTGCTGTTTAATTAAAAAATGAGAAGACATCTAGGCAGAAGAATATGTAAAGCAGGAGAATTCAAACCTCCAACATATAACTATGAGATATTGCAGCCATAGAAGCTGACGTGATTCCCTCACAACTATGAAGCTTGAGAACTGTCAGCATCGGCAGTCTTACAGACTTCAAAACAGACACAAGGAACCGTGTCAAACAAAGGAAAGTCACATATGAATTAGCCAAACCAAGATGATTGCAGCCAAAAACAAAAAAAGAGGAAGAAACTGACCTCAAGTGATATATTAGGACAATATGATGCATTGAGAATATGAAGATTAGCACATGCAAGGGCTATTTCACGTAAAGTTTCATCACTAACACATGAACAATTTGACATGTCTAAAGACTCCAATTGAGGACATGAAGTTGCTGCTGAACGGATTGCTGTATCTGAAAGCTTGTGGCAGGACCCTATATCAAGTAGATGCAGAAGTGGACAATTGAGTACCGCCTGTGCCATGTTGCTGCGCTTCAAAGACAAAGTTTCAAGTTGTGGACACCTGCAAAAATTATATTTTAGCACAAAATAGAAATTGAAAAGAAAAATGCAGGAGATGCGAGTTTATCGAACTTTTAAAGTTTCACCTGACAGATATCCTAACAACACGGCATTTTGTAAGTTGAAGGTGACGCAATCTATCATGGTTTATAGGGATCTCCTGAACACCATTACCCAGAGTAGCATCATTGACATTCAAACTCTTCAACATGTTACACTCTGCTAAGGAATGGAAAAAAAGATCCCCTAGTTGTCCTCTTCCCAAAGTTAGAACCTCAAGATTTCTGATAATCATTCAGAGATTAGCAGCATGAAATTATTTTATCAGAACAACAATGAACCAGGGTAGCACCAGTACCTTAATGAAGAGACTGCTTTCATAACAAGCAAGTGGATGTTGGGAGCACCAAAAATATTCACTTCAGTA
This sequence comes from Manihot esculenta, assembly GCF_001659605.2. Taxonomy (NCBI): domain Eukaryota; kingdom Viridiplantae; phylum Streptophyta; class Magnoliopsida; order Malpighiales; family Euphorbiaceae; genus Manihot; species Manihot esculenta. The sequence goes on along the minus strand of NC_035176.2, from coordinate 29,238,915 downwards.
GCATTTGGGTATCTCCGACACATGTCTTCAACTGAAATTGCAGATTGCAAGAGGCCAATTTTATTTCCTAATTATTGTTCAAAAACGAATAATACCTTCACATAATTGCATATACAATCTAAGCTTAGTTCTCATGATAAAAATGGCATGCCTCACTAAGAAACTTGAGACATGAACTTGTAAGCTCCATCATGCACATAACAGGGTTGGCATGCATCATCTGGAATATAAGAAGGTAATTTTTCAAAGAAATTATGCTTCTATAGATAAAAGTATTCCCAGTGTGCATGTGAAACCCCACTGAATATTCACCTATGAAATACCTAGTTGGTCTCCTATCCACATGGGACGCTTATGCTCCTCATTCCTGCTATATCTCCTCAAATGGAAAAATGCACAGCCTGATATATATACTCAACTTAGCTGAGACTTAATTTCATGTTGAAGTTGACAATATATCTTGTAAACTTCTACTTGATAACATGTTGAGCTTCGCAAAACAAGATATTTGACTTTTACAACTTAGCTTATACCTCTTACCTCCATCATGAGGTATGCAACGTAGACTACATTATCTCTCAAACATGTGTCATAAGCAAGACTATTTTATAGGTTTTCTATGGTGTATTTCACCTCAAAATTATGAACCCTCATGCAACTTAAATACACCTATATGACATCTGCATGCAATATTTACCCATTCTTATTTATCTACTGATCAACACAGAATCCGTGTCATATTCTACATTTTGAAGATTGTTATTATCTCATGATATATTCTACTATGGTATATCCAATCCTTCAGCAAATCCATGCTTATTTAGTATTTAATCCCTGATGTTGTCTAAAACTGCTCTGAAATTTTGCAAATCTATCAAAATAGTCTTCTCAATTTTACTGATATTTTCATATCAAGCAATCAGCAATGACATAACAACAAGATCATGCATAAGCTGGGCAACATAAAAATTATATGAAAATCACTGATTCAAACCAAGGCTTAGTTAAGTTTTCTGAAACAACAACTGTTGTCTTAGGCAGACAAACTAAATATTTTCATTTTTTTACAGTCTCCTTAATCCAATTGTGTGAATAAAATGCACAATAAAAAGAAAATAATCCGACATTTGGCAATGATTAACACTCACATTGTTCCACAGAAATGTTCCGATTCTCAAAATTCAGACACCTCCAGAAATCTTCATGTGCACTGGCTGCTCGCCACTGCTTACATACCATTGCAGCTTGACAGAGATTAATGTGGTCCAAAAAAGAAAAAACCTGGGGAAGAAGATGACAGTAAGATTAGTCAGGAGTGTGCAACCATAAATATATGCCAAAAGAAGATCTAAGCATTTTACCATATGCAATAAATCATCAGTAAGGTCCATCCGAACTTCTGCATCTTCTGACTTAGAAGTACCACCCTCATCTCCATCATCTCTCCCACCATTAGAATCACAGGCATTCTCATTGCTGCTGCTATTCCACATGAAATTATGATAAAAAATCTCATTCCTTGACAGAGCAGATGAGCTCTGACTTAAACTAAAATCTCTGTCAGCTGAGATAGAATTGCCAGCATGTGAAGACATAGCCGTTGGATAATGACAATCACTGCAGAAAGAAAAGAAGTTTCAATCATAAAAGAATAATAGAATGTCAACCATCAAACAATGAAGCCATGCTATCAAAGGATCCACTCAGCATATGCATCAGCATCACCTAATCTAATTATTGAAAATGAAGATGATGAAGGCTATTTCATAAAGGTAACGGGGTTATAAATTAGAAGTTTAAAGTATTCAAACCAGGCTACTCTAGAACTTTTTTTTTTTGGTGGGTGGGTGTGAAGCGTAAAGGACCAAGGCGTCGTAAAAAGCATAGAAAAAGAGGCATTTATAATTAGAAATTGCACCTTAAAAGTGCTGCGGGGAATAGGGAATACACAGATGATCAAGATATTACCATTGTCCAACTAACCACTATCTACAATACAACAATTTTTAATACAATATAAATTTATTAAATACGTCACAATAAAATAGTTCAAATTCTTTACCCAAGTAACAACTTACGTCCCCCATAATTTAGATAATAATCCACTCTCAAGAGGAAAAGGAAACGAAGATGATGCCAGGCAAAAATGCATGCCGCAATCAGCAAAAAATAATAAAATTAGTAAATTATGCATCAAAGCTGTCATTTGAATTGTGATCTCGCAAAATGTCACAAATACTCCAAGAAAACCAACCATACACCACAATGCACTACGTTCCTAAACAAAACGAAAATTTGAAACTGAAGCAGACTTACTGAGAACCAGAGTTAACTTTGGCCCGTTTACTATGCATGTCCCGATCACAGTCCTCGTTACCACTCTCCGTCGCAGTAGAAGCCGCTGCTCCTGCCGTGGAACTACTACTCTCACCCTGGCCTCTCTGAGTGAATCGAATCGCAGTCTTCCTCAGGGAAAGCGGAGCAGCTACATGCAATAACTCGTCTAAAGCAGGTGCCTCCTCGTCCCAATTGGAACCATCACCATGCGTCGCTCTAGTCATCTCCTCGAACAATCTCAATGGGTCCTGATCATCACGCTCCCATCTATTGTCGGTCAATGCAAGCGCTAATCTCGTGGCTGCAGCTTCATCGGCGTCCTCGGCGTTATTCTCAATGTTGCACTCAGGGTTGTTGTCATTCTCAAAAATGCCCTCCCTCATGGCCTTATTCTGAACGTTATTACCCTTTAACGGTGCTTCTTCGTCTTCGAAAGTGAAGCACAGGCAGCACCAAATCTTCATGCAATTGAAGGTAAAGGCAGCACCTTTACGAACCCTAGGTCACGATCTGAAGCATCCCACCTCGGAATTTGCACAAAAGCCCTAATTTTGAGTGAAATTGGAGAGCTGCTCTCGAGAACCTTGCTTCCAAACAACGGAATCGTGCTTAAATTCAACGAAACTAGAGTTGGAGAACGATTCAGGACGATGTAGACATGCATAAACGAGCAAAAGCAGAGAGAACCTGAGAGAGAAAGAGAGCAGAGAGGCAGCTACAAGAGAGAGAAGGCGAAGGGATTTGAACGGATCTGATCGGATCTTGTGAGCTGCTTGCTGAGGATGCTTCTATAATGTTAAAGCTTGAAAAAAGAGATCGGCGCTAATGGTGAATATAATCTCAGAATCCGTACTTATATATTGGCATATGGAAAAACTATTTTGTTTTGTTTTCGCCGTTTTCAATTTTCAGTTATTAATGCGACGCCGTTTGTTTAATGTCTTTTTTCTTTTTTCTATTCCATTTCTTGTTTCCTTTTAAATAATTAAATTCGATTTATATTCCTAAGGTTTTTTAATATTATGGATTTATATTTAAAAGAGTTTTTTTTTAACCAAAATTCTTTAAAATTATTAAGACCTTTAAAATATTTATTTTATTTCCAATTATAAACTATTATAAAACATAAAAAACGCATCCTTAAAGATTTTATAAATTTTTCTCTAATTTAATTTTTTTTTAAATATATTAAATTTAAATTTTAATAATTTAAATCGCTATTTTAAATATAATTTTATTATTTTATAAAATTTATAATTCAATCAATAAAATTTTAAATATATTTAGTAATAAATTAAATTATTTTAATTTTTTTTTATATATCAGAAATGATATGATTTTTATAAATTTAAATATTAAAAAATATTATATTTTTAATTTAAATATTTAATAGATTAATATAAACCAGTACGAGAGCGTTTGTCGAGCTTGTTTTCATAAAACTAAGACAGCAAAATTAGCCTAACATGCTAAATGCTAAAAGGACATAAGTGTCGAGGACTCTCAGCAACAGGTCATGCAACCCTTGTCCAAATGACAAAGAAGCACGTGCCTCGACACTTGTCCTCTATAATGGTGAATCAGGCAAAAGTGACAATGACAGTGAGCATAAGCATTAAGTTAAAAAATCTATTATCTTAACATATATTTTTTTCCATGATTTATTAAAAAAAATTTAAATAAATTTTTTTAAAATTTTTAATGCCGAATGATAAACTTGATTAATCTTGATCAGGTCCCACTTACATGCCTTTGCTGCAACTGTATCAAGTCCCACAAATAAGCCCATGAATTTAAACAATTTTAATTCATTAAATAATTAATTATCTCTTATATATTATTCTTATTTAAAATTTTTAATTTTTAATTTTTAATATGTTATCGGAAATCATAGTTAACACTTATATTTATTATGGCTACTGATAAACTCCAGATTTTTCCTAACCCAGGAATAAGGTCGGGTCCAAAAGAAGGCATCAGATCATACGCTCGAGAGGCGACTCAACTTTACGAGTCTGGACCGGCAACCCAGGGTGATCCGGATCAGATATGAGCACAAGCTCCATAAGGGAGTAGGCCCAATCACTCACCAACCCTGTTCGCATGCGTGTCTGGGCGAATTAAATGGCCGTTATGTATGAAGCAGGCGTCTGACACATCTGTAGGTACGGAGTTGTGTGACAAGGACATGAAGCACTATATACTGGGGGATCTTCTCTTTCAAGGGGACATCTTCTTCTTTTTCTTCTCCTGCCTGGACTCCATTTTTATTTTCTCTGCAACTCTTGTCTAAGGACACGACTCTTATTCAGGAAACCTGACTTGAACGTCGGAGGGTCTCCGCCGGGACATCCCCGGCGGAGACCCCTGACCCCATTTTCCCTTGTTTTGCAGGTCCTTTCCTCAAAGAAAATATGGAGAGACTCATTTAACAGACCCATCAGAGAACCAAAAAAGGAATCAGATCCATATAATAGGAGACGAGAGAGAATCAAATCTATCGGATATGGAGCCCAGGGAGATTTAGAGTTATCAGCTACTTAATCAATAATATTTTATAGCACTTGTTCATATTATATGAGAATAGATTATACCTATAATTAAGATAATAAACATATATTTATTTTTACCATTCAGAGAATTAAATATTACAACTTCAATAAAAGCATATGACATTCATGTTATGCGGTCTCAGGGTAACATTCATGTTTGTTGGGTACGGCGTTCAGAAAATAGAGCCGCCCATTTATTAGCTAGAGAGTCTATTCATCATGGTAGATTTAAGATTTGGATTGACATTCCTAATTGTCTCTTGAATTATTATTCTACAAGATAAATAAAGTCTTTCTTGATTCAAAAAAAAAAAAAAAGCATATGACTTTATTACATACTACTAACAATTTTTTTTAAACAATGCAATGGTAAATTTATATTTAAAAATTTATTGGACTAAATACAAGTATATGTAAAGTCCAATCCAAAATAAATTTGATATGATGTTCAAAGAAATACAAGCTCAAAAATGGCTCAATCCGAAAAAAGGCACCATCAGAAAATGAACATTCAACTACTATCACCCCTTACCAAAACTTGTCTAAAAACCGATTACACTCTTAGCATAAAAACATGTAAAAATTAAATACAAATGATACAATGCAAAGTAAGAAAAAAAAAACAGAAATCACATTATCATAAAAAAGCAAATGCACCACCAACCCATCGTTACTTATATTTATTCCATGGACTCATCCGGTGAAAACATACTCAAAATAAAGATATGCAGACTGAAACGAAACAAAAGCAGAAAGAAGTGGAAGCTTAACCAACCACAATTGAACAAATAAACGAAACAAAAAACATTATACCAACCAATCTTTTCAAAAAGAGCTCGACCCACTGAACGGACCATCGTACGAAAGGAGAGGACGCGACAGAGCTCAGCCTCATCAGAAACAGTGGGAGCATTGTTCATGGACGTATCAATGCAATCCCGAGATATCCATGTTAAAGTCTAAGCGACCCTCCTCCTAAAAAGCAAAACAACCCAAAAAAATTAATAGATCCAAATTACGAAGAAAACCAGGACAACAAACACAAAACAAAACCCAAACAAATCAAAACTATATATAACCAGATAGCAAAACTGAAGTCTCCTCTTTGCCTGCTAAAGAAATCATCACCAAACAATCTTTGAAATTCTCAATCTCATAGCCAACCGACTACAATCACTTTCTATCAAAACTTTTATAAAATTCAACCTCTAAATTAAGTGAAATCGCCAAGCAAGTCCTAGGCACATCTCACGTTATGAGCACAAGTTACATCAGATGATTTATACCGAGAAGTGAATAGAGTCATGACATAAACTTTGACAAGGCGTTTGCGGACCTTGGGCACGAATTGTACAATATCACGGGATTTCTAGATCTGCTTCTCTATTAAATTACAAAAACCAGTTTAAGAAGAAACGATTTTAGAAAAAAAATAAAATTTTAAATTATCACTTCCCATTTTAAAAGGATTTTATTTTATTTCTCTTTAGTTTAAGATTACCCTTTAAAAAGAAAAGGTTATTGAATTGAACAACTTTTGAAACTTTACTTTTATGATTGGTTGCAACATGAGCTTTAAATCTCCTTTATCTAATTAGGAAATTATCAAAGTGTAATTCACAATCCATCGAATCAATATTAATTATTCTTTTTATTTCTGAGCTATATGTTATTTTTTTATTATTGAGATTATTATTTGTTTAATTGATGCAATTTAGCCAATTACAATTGAGTAAATAGCATACAATCATTCATATTTATTAAGTCTGTAATCCCTTGTAAATATGATACTTGTGATAAATAATATTTTATTATGAAATAACATATTCTAATTTCATAACCGCATTGGTGTGAATTTTCTAATTAGAGTTAGGTTTTTCTAATTTTTAATGTTGTTATCAAATTAAATCTTATTGAGCTGATCATGTGATTTATTTATTGATTAGGGACTAATTAATGAGCCGATTCTTTTTAGTCTATTATTTAAGGGACGATTAAATTGTTAGACCGTATCAACAATTATAATTGACTGACTGAAAATTAATATTAAAATATTCCCGAAATTATATATTTTCTAAATCTAATTAACCTTTTTAATTATTTATTTCGTAATTAATTTACTTTTATATTAATTAAATCTCTTTATTCAAAACCTCCTATTTTTTATTTTATTTTTATTTTATTAAAAATAAGATTAAATCGTAGATTCGACTCTAATCAACATATTTATAATTATTTGTGATAAAGATTATAATTTATTTACCGTAAGTGTATGAGACTTTAACCTCAGGCATATGAGAAAGCAAGTCAATAATATGCTGTACCACACCTCCATAATCTGCAAACTCCTCCCCACCACTATTAACAATCGCCACTGATCTTTGGCAACCTGTTTCAATAACAACTCTAGGAAAGGAAGCGTCTGTGAGCCATGATAGCACCTCCCGAAGAGCTATAAGTTCTGCTACTAGAGGCTGTTTCAGACCTGCAGAAAAGCCAGAACACGCTCCTTTGAACTCACCACTCCACCCTCTAACTACTCCAGCATACGCAGTGGCTGCATGATCTGCATGGATAGCAGCATCTGTATTGCACTTCAATCAGCCCATTTGAGGTTGGCTCCATGTAGCACTTGAGCCTCTTGTACGTAAATGATTGTTTTCTAAATTAAAAAAAAAAATCTTTAAGCAGAATGTGGGAAATAAATTTGAAAATTGCTAATGGGATATAATTAAACCAAAAGTTTGCAGGCAAAGTTCCCATTGCCAAAGTTAAAAGCATAATTATATTTGTTCATAATAATTTATGTCATTAAATAAAGAAACAAATTAGGATAATTTTTTATTTTTTATTTTTTTAAAAAAAGAAGGTTTAAAGGGACGCTTCAATGCTTGCACTTCCCTAATTGTACGTTAGTGGAAGCATGCAATGAATATTCTTCAATGCGTAGTAATAGCACCTGTCTGTACTGTCTTACAATAATTTTGCTGCTCTATCATCTCCCACCTCCCACCTTCTTTCTTTTTCTTTTTTTTTTTTTTCTTTTTCTTTATTTTTCATATTCCAAAACATAGTGAGATAGATTAATATCATTGCTCATTGCCTTGGCATGGTTTAAAAGAGATCTTCTTTAATGGGTAATGAGACACAGACAGCTAATTCTAATGAAAATAGTTTTGCTAATTGTAAAGGTGGTGAGCAGATAATTAAGAATGATTAAGCAATAATCAAGTTTAAAAAAACCACACTGATAATAAGCATCCCAAAATGGAAGCAAGGTGGGTCCCAAGGTTCCCAATCAACGGTGATGGAATAGAAGTAAGAAAGAAGGGTGTGGTCTATCAAAGGCTTGACAATGGCCGACCATTGACTATTGATCTTCACTTCACTTCACAGGCTAATTGGTGTGCCAGCAAACAGAGCAGGCTTCCTTGTATCATGATTTGGTGGACTAGTGGACTCCATGCTTCTTCGCAACCTTTATTTATTTTTCATTTTTTTAAAGGAAAAAATGAAAAAGGAAATTCTTCAAGCTTCTGGGCTTTTTGAAACATTGGAAGCCCAGCCTTGAGAGATCAGCCCAGGCCATTGTGAAATTAGTGAGGCAGAAATGGGCTGCCTGGTTTACTAATCCATAGCTATCTCATTGCATGTATTCAAATTCCACTAACTCTGCTAATTCAGATTTGTACTGAACACTCATTAAAGTTTTTTTTTGACGTAATTTTTTAGAAAAAAGAACAGATTGGCTGTAGCAGTAGGGAGACAAAGAAGTAAAGTTAAACAAAAGTGAGAAAATGGATGAAGATGAGGTGATGAAAATCTTAGAACTTTTAAGCACAAATCCAGGCCATCATGTTTCGCGGCTTGTAATTAGTTGAAGGTCTCAAGATGATGGTACTTAAATCTATATATTTACACAATTAATTATATTATTTATTCATGTACGGAAAGTTCTGCAATGGAACTCTAAATATAGTTTACCAACTTTTATTTATACATATAATTAAATTGATTTATGTTGTAGATTTGAATTTCTACATAGCCGAATTTGTGTTGATTTTGTAGTTCAAATGATAAATGTCGAATATCGTTTGAAATATTTATATTTATCAGTCAATAATATTCGATTTAAATTGAAAAAATTAATCAAACTGATTTAATTTAGAAATGGTTGAGTTTATTAGGAAATTTGTTTATATATGCATGCTTTTTGTAGTACAATACGTAAGATTAATTTATATACTTCTCGTAAAGCAAATACTTCACAGATTTTGTCTGAATGTATCTGGTCTGCTCCTCCTTTTCTGTTCCTTTTAAGAAGAAAATAAGGGAAAAAGAAGACTTTCTTCTTCATTCAATAGCTTATTCACGACTTCTAAGCAAATCAACTTAACCCCCTTGGGCCATGAGCCCCTCCAACATAAATCCTACTTGCATTTCCATCGGCTTTTTTATTTATTATTATTAAATAAGATTTCAATTAGTTATTTTATTTATTTATTTTTAAAAATACATATTCAATAATGATAATAATAGAAATAGTAATTTTTATAATTTTTTTTTAGGGAAACCTCCTCTTACCCCTTCGCCATTGTATTTTTAATTTTATAGAAAAATATTTATCTAAATATAAATATATAATAAAATTAATATATAATTCCATGTAATCACCGTCTAGACTTTCCCTTTTTGAAAAGAAATTGGAATTGAAATGTTACGCTTGGTCTTTTATTCATTTTTTTAATAAAATATTTTAAAATGATTTTTTTATTAGAACATGCTTATTAATTTAGTGGAATTAATTAATGGAAAGTTTTCACAATATCCGTGGTAAAGATATGTTTTCTAATTAATTTAAGTTTTACTTTAAGAGGATTGTACTCGAAAATAATAAAAAAATAATTAAATATTAAGAAAAAAAATAAAAGATAAAAAAGTAAGGGGTTAGTATAAAGATTTGGTCAAAAAATTTTCTTTATATTTTAGATGAACCAGTTATTATTCAAAATTAAGTTTATTCTCAACTCATTTTAAAAAAAAAAAAATTATTCTTGAATTATATTAACTCTTTATATTTATTTATTTTTTATTTTAAAAATTATAATATTTTTTACTTTGTATTATTTATAAACGAAATTAACAACCCTTTAACTAATTTTACTAGATTTTATCGAGGATCTATGATAAATTGATTGTAAATTTTAAAGAACAAAAGGCCTAACTTTCATTAGTGTCCAAAGGAGAAAAGGGACCTTGAAAAATAAAAAATAAAATAAAAAAAAGAACAGAGAGGAAAAAAGACGTTAGTGCATGACACGCTAATCCAAGAACGTATAGCTAAATTTTGTATGGGATTTTAATGGAGGGTGCAGGTTACGAGAAATCATGATCTTATAATTGCCGTCCAAAGCTTTAACTGTTGGGACCCACTTCTTCATTTTAGCTTTTCACTTCTTTTTATAAGACCTCTAGATTTTGATTTTGCTTTGGCTTTCCCATTCAAACCGGAGAAAAAGCATACAATCTATTTAATGGAAAAAAACGTATCGTTTTGATACAAAAGACAAAACCAAACCCAAAATCAAAACCTAAAAAAGTGAAGCTTTTTTTCCCATTTCATCTTTTGCATGAAAAAAAGAGAATCTGATACCTAATTTCCAACCCTAATCGGGCTCCCCAATGTCCATCTCATTTTGATGGAAGATAAAGCAATTTGACCCATTTTAATTGCAACTTGGGTGACTTTTTCCTTAAAAAAATCCTTTTCCAACTGAAACATCAATTCCAAATCAGATCTGCTTAATCAATGCTCAATAGATTAATGTTTGAGAAAAACAAATTAATACCCATGAATTGATTGTGGGCTATGTTTAGTTAGATTTAAAATATTATTTTCAAATGAATTAGTGCATTGCTTTCATCCTAAGGCATTAATACAAAGATAAATTTAAAATAACGGACAGTAAATTATTATTTTATATATTTTTATTATAATTATAAATTAATAATAATGATTTAAAAATTATTAAAATTTATTTTTAATAATTTTTTATTTTTTATAATAAATAAAAAATACGGTTAAAACTATTTACAAAACCAATCGTATCAAAAATATTTGTCTTTTTTTTTTTCAAAAATATTCCTTTACATTGCATCAATATGTTGTTTGTCAAGTAATTGCAAAGGTGTGTGCAAGACCCACCACTAGCATCAAAATAGATTCCAAGAAGGGGGAAAAAAAACTACAATTTCATCTAAACATCCATATAGCTATTGAGTACTAGGAGTGAGAGATGACCCTCTTAAAAATTTTTTGCCCAGGTGCAAGTATAGCCATGGGATCAAAACTGGCCTTCCTGTCCACAAATCTTGACCATTGGTTTCCAAAGTGTCGTTTCCAGTCATCTTGAGAGTGGTAATGGGGGAGATACAACTTGAAATCAAAACCATTCTTAACACATAATTGGACAATCTCTTGGTTTTGAGATGCCAATTTCTCAACATAAGAGCCCTTTGAGTATGGAGGAGTGAATCTGAGCAACGCCACTAAATAAAAGATTTCCCCTTCATCTGGTATTTTCACGGACGTCCGATTATCCCACCTGATTCACGACAAAGATAAGATCAACATCTCTTAGTGCCAAAACTTAACAAAATTTTCATGTTTTCACGTCTAATAAGAATAAATATTAACTTGAATTCAGTAATTGTGATGTATATGTATTGATTTTTAACAAAGAAAAATATAATGTAACGTTACATCTTCTTGAGACGAACTTCAACCGTTAACTTTTAAAGATTATGAACTGCATGCTAAGCACTTCTAGGGTAAGAAGATTTTCTCTTTTACCCGATCTCGGGCAAAGCGAATCCAAGTTTCCTTTTTAAAGATTTCTAGCATATTTTTCCACCCTTTTCAGGCCAACTTCCCGGCGGTGCCAACTGTAGGGGTAATTTCGTCAAGAAAAAAAATCCGTCCGACAAATTATGGTGTCATTATCAGTTGGGCTGGCCAATAAATCTCCTTTGTCGTTTTCCCCAATGGCATGAAGCCCCATGACAGGAATACACTAGCGTTTAGCAAATGAGACTACGGAAGGGATCAGGTGAGTGACACACACGCACACATTTTAGGTGACAAGTGACCGTGGGTCCTACGTGGCTTGGTGTAATTGAAACGTGTCGAATAAGAGGCTGTTAGGGCAAACCTCGTCAGTTTCAGAGAATTGTGAGCCTATTTATATGACAAGTGGATTGCACGCGGGAAGCTTAATAACAGCCTGAATGAAAAAAAAGAAAAGGCGGGAGTTACTTACTTGCTTCGCAGCAGTGGGTAGATCAGCATGGGCCCACCGATGCCTTCCTTCAAAAGCCTCTTAAACACCATACGATCAAAATCAACGATATCTTTCTTTGATACAAACAAATTGAGCCAAGGGTGAGGAGAGTCCCATATCTCATTGGCCCTGGCGTGTTCCTCCACTTGTTTCACACGCAATATAAATTCCACGTAGGTGATGTCCACTTGGAACTTTAAATCCTCGATAAATCGTAGCCGTCCAAGCAAGCTGTTTACAACCTGCACGTATAGAAACCTAGTTAATCGTGGGTATTTACGTCATTTGGAAATCCACATATTCCAGAAAATGATGGCTTTATGGCCATTTGTGGAATTGTGGGGACCGAATTGTCAGCAAAATCTCAATAATCAGAACTATAACATCTCCCTCCCTGAAATATTACCATTTTAGCCCTCTAAACAAGCCTAGATTACGAAAGTGACCAGGGTAGAAATTACACGAACACAATCAAAGTACAGTGTCAATCTCGTAATTACGCAACTGATTCCGCTGCCATTTCCATGCCCTCTCTGTGCCAGGAAATCCAATGGGAGATATATAACACTGTATAGTCAGTTTCAAATAGAAACATTTTATTTATTGTTTTTCATTTTACGGTATCGTTTAATCCATCTCTCAGCATCGTACACGTGTAACTGATTTGGTGTCTTTTGACTTTTACACTGTCCGTCCGGCGGGACAGTTTTTTATGTGCGGGGGCCAACTTAGCAACAACCTAGGTCAAACCTCAGTCATCACTGGACATGGCATGGCCCTACGTTCTAGTAAAATTCTTTTTAGTATGGTATGCGTCGTCGGGCTTAATCCAACGAATTCTGCATTAGGTTGCAATGGGGATGCTGTGAGAATGAATGCAGTAGATTGTATGATATGATAAGGGAAATGAGATTGGTGAGTTAGTTACCGTATCAACGGCTGATGGATGGTCACTGTTTTGATAGTGTAGAGCCACTTCAAGGCAGTAAAGAACAGAGCCGGCGGTTGGAGGAATGGCGGTCTGGTCAAACCCCCAGTCTGGGTCCAACGGCACCGAAGACCAACCGTTTACGGGGTCATCATTGTTCACGAACACGAACCCTTCAACGTAATCGAACGACATGCCGTCTGGACGAGTGACCAGCCACTCTGCGTCCCTGGTGAAGTCTTCGAACTCGGAATACACCAGTCTTATCCATCTCACCTAATCACAATAACGATCTTAATAAATAATAAGCCTCCATAAGCAAAACTAAAATTTCTGGTAAAGCAAAAAAAAAAAAAAAAGTAGAGTGACTAGATTTTGCAAAATCATTTAAGAATTGAAGAAATTTAAGAATAAATAAATACCCACCATGTCCGGTGCTGACTGCAACTTCACTCTGGCCCTGGTTATGATACCGAACTGACCCAGACCACCCAAGGCTCCGAAGAAGAGTTCAGAATTTTCCGTTTCGGAGCATGTCAATATGTCGCCTTTTCCCGTTACCACGTCCAACTCTCTCGCGTTTGACGTTTGCGGTCCGTAACGGAAGGCTTGCCCACTAACGCCGGCGTTAGATAACGTCCCCCCAACGGTTAGCCCGAGATAATCAGTCCACGACCTAGGAGCAAGATTGAACCCGGAAACGCACCGTATTAGCACATCTTCCCATAATGCCCCTCCGGACACATCAACAAAGATTTCCCCATTCATTCTCACAATCTTGAAGTAGTTATCTCCAGTGGAGCGCATGTCTATCACGACACCACCATCGGCCATGGCTTGACCGTTGATGGAGTGGCCATTACCTCTCGCTGCCACCGTCATATTAGGTGACCGGTACGCTGCTTTGACTACCCTCGCTACGTCATCGGCTCCAGCTGGCCTGATTATAGCCAAGGGATTAAAAGAATACATGCCGCCAAAATCTTTACCAGCTAAGCCAGTAGCCACGCAATTGATGCTGCCTTGGAGGTCTAGAGATTGGCATATGGGGGGCAGGCGGTCGTCTTGTATAGATTCAGTGTCGTTCTCGTGGATGAATCTCTCTAGGTATGCAATCATCTTGAACGCCGAAATGAGGTTCTTGTTTTTCTGATTAGCTGATAAAATTTTTATTAATAAGACAAAAGAGTAAGGATTAGGGAAGCAGAGGAAACCATACACAACAGCCAAAATACCTCTGCGAAACCAAAGCTAGACCAAAACGAGGCCAACGAAGCCAAAAGGAAAACAAAGAAAGAAATACAAGAGAAAACAGAAACATCTCAAAGCAAATTGGCAATAAAAAGCTTCTAAGAAACTAACCAGGGAGACTGAAGCTAAAATCATTAAGGGGATTGAATCAAAGCCATGGGAGGAGACCAAATCGTTGTAGAAGTGAGGTTCTTGTTTCTTGCAAGTAGCCCGTCGCTCTCTCTCTCTCTCTCTCTCTCTCTCTAAGTCTTTTGCTGTACAAGTCTTTTCTTTGTTTGTATGGCTTTTGGTTCAGTTTGAGAGTTCGTGGGTTTAAATAGCTGCTGATTTAGATTATTTAAGGAAATAAATATTTATTATTTTTGTTAAACTAAGCATTATTAATAATTTGACGTCAGCCTAAACTTCAATATCCTGTTGACATTGTGATTCTATCAGCACCCTTTGTCTGCCACTTCTATATTATAAGAGTTTTTATTTTTTTATTTAATTCAAAAATTCACATTCTCATTTTGTTATTATGGCCATGGATGCTATGCTTACTTCTGGTTTCAAATGCTAATTTTCCATAATTACCCCTCCTTTCTAATGGAACAATTATCAAGACTTAATTTCTTATTTTTTAAAAAATTTTCAAATTTTATAAATCTAAATTCTCATGTCCTTCTATTGATTTATTTTAAAAATATCCTTAAATTATTTTAATCTGTTTGTAGTTAATGCCTACCCATGAACCACTAAAATAAATAAATAAATAACAAAGAGAGCCATGCCAAGCACGCGTCTACTTAATTCCACCCCCTGAACCATTCGACGGATAGTATTTGGCTTAATTAGTTTTAAATTTTAATTGATTTTAATTCCTAAGTCAAAATATATAAATATTCCAATTTAATTATTTAAAGGTCAACGTAATTAATAACTCTTCCTTATATGTCACTCAGAACTTCATACTAGGATAGTGTGGTCACTTAATTTATAATTTATATCATAATAACATAAAAATATTGCCGACATTTAATTAAATATTCACTTTTTTTTATTTTTAAAATTTATTTGCTTGAAGAAGCAGTGAGACGGCACATATAAAAATTAAGTTTCCGTTGAAAACATTTTTTTTTAATTTTTATTAACAATTAAGGGTGGACTTTGATTAATTTTCAAATGATAATATATAACTAATTAGAAGGGAAACTTTATAATTATTAATTCAAATATTTGAATGGAAATTTATATATTTAAATTTTGAAATATTTTATAATAAATATGAAATGAAATTAAAATAACCACATGAGGAATATGAATTTTCTAAAATATTGTTAAACCGTTTTGATAGAAGGGGGAGATTCATTGAATGTAAGAAATATGAGATAAGCTTCGATTGAATAATTTATACATTTTGTATTTGTTTATTATTGTTAAGTTATCACTGGTAATAATAATGGAATTTATATATGTGTTAGTGAATTTCTAGTTTATATTATCTCATGCTATGATTAACTTTTTAAAATATATAAAATAGTATATTTTTATTGAATTTTTTATTAATTAAATATTTTAAAATAAAATAGGTAAAAAATCACTTTTATTTTTTAATTATTTTAAAATTATTATTTATTTGAACGACGTATATTAAGTTCAAATCGAAAAAATTGAATCGAATTAATTTGAAAATTCAGTTCAGTTTTTTATTCATTTCGGTTTGATTTTTAATATAAAAAATTTCAATTATTTCGATTTGGTTGAATTTTAATTAGAAAAAAATTTAAAAAATTAAATCAAACTGATTAGTGATAATAGTATATTATTTTCAATAATATATGGTGATTAGATCATATTAAAGTTAAAATATTTCGATATTTAAATCAAATTGAATTAGACCAGTTCGATTTGATTTAATTTTTGACTAAAATTGATTCGGTTTAATTTTTATAAATATCAAAATTTTAGTTTTTGATTTATTTGGTTCGGTTCAATTTAAAACCAAATTAACCAAATGCTCATCCTAATTATAAGTTTATTTTATTTTATTTTATTTTTAAAAAATCTCCCAAAACATCTTTTAATATTTAATAAAATTTAATTATTTTAAATTTATTATTTGTTATCAATTTTTTCTATTATAATAACATGCAACTTAATTATTATAATTTTATTTTATTTTAAAAATCTCTTAAAATATTTTTAAATATTTAATAAAATTTAATATTTTTAAGATGAATATAATTAAAAAAAGTAATTTTTATTATGTGTAAAGTAATAAAATTAACAAAAATTATAAAATCAACGAAACGGAAGGAGTATTAGTCTTAATGCTTAAACAATTAATGTTTGTAAGTTGTAAGAATAATTGATGTAATTTATGCTGAAACCATATATACAATAAGTCAACCAATTTTTAAATTCCTTAAAACTGCAACACTTGAACTAACAGGAACCAACTGAATTTAGTCAACTAAAACCCAAGCAAGATTCATGAAACTCGTCCAGAATTTGTCTTAAATCTCAATTAATTAATTAATCAGCTGCCAAAGGCTTACCTCTAAAATGTTCTCAAGGGTTACTATATGATTTTTAAGGATAGCCGGCCTCAACCTACTTTTCTAATTACAAATTTTATTTTAAATCTTACAAAAAGATGCAGTTCTCAAGGGTTACTAGGGTTTTGTCTTGGTTGTGAGTCTGTGTTAAGGTTGTCCTTCTCTCCAACTTTGCTTCATCATATGACTGCGGGTGAAAAGATGCAGTTCATTTTCCTTGAATTAGAGTCACTCTAGTCTAGGACTTCTTGTGTTGTTAGTGGATTCTAGACCTTGTTATATATATCTCTTTTTTTATAATTATTTATTTTATATTAAAAGAATTCAAATGAATTCTTATAAATTATAGGTATAATTTTAATTTATTTTTAAAAATAAATTATTTTATTTTAAATAAAAAAAAAAGCTTAAAAGATAAGCAAATCTCCGAAATTCAACTGCCAAAGGCACAGCTAGAGCATTTAATTCTCTACGTGTTTTCTCTCCACACGTAGAATATGATATGAACAGACAACTTTGTATTTATGGCTACAAGATAGATTAAAGGAACAAAGGATATGAGAATCCGAGGCACATTTCACTCCTTAAAAGCATCAAACTCATATCCATCAATTCCAATCTGTAATAAAAATTTTATTACCCTATTTATATAATAAAGTAATAAAATTCTTTATTTTTAAAAAATTTTTGTAAATAGAAATGAATGAATATAAAATATATTATCAGTTTAATTTATAAATAATATAGTAAAATCATAAATATAAATATTTAACATAATTCCATCACATAAAATTTAAATTATTTTTTCAAATTCAATTTAGAAGTTGTAGTAATTTAATTTGTAGCGGTTGGCTTTTGTGATACTATCTTCTTTTCCTCTAGATAATATAATAATAATAATAATAAAAGAAAAAAAGATGGGATATTGAGGGAGTGCATCGTCATTTTGGGAAATGATGAATGGACATTGGAGGATTGGAATTGGGTAGTGGTGGGACCAGTTGGCCAATGGCAACGTTTATTGGTCAATCAAAATCATCAGTTTCATCACTACAATAAATCCACATTTTAACAACGTGTCTTACATACTATAAAATTAATAAGGAGTTAAAAGAAAAGTTAATTATCATCCTAAAAAGCAATTCAATGAACCTTTCTTTTTTTTTTTTTTTTGCACTCCAAGACTTAGCCTGATGAAAAGTGCATCCTGTAACCTTGAAAGGTCTAAGGTTCGACTCCCCCAACCCCTATTTCAAAAAAAAAATGAATTTTTTTTTTTTTTTTTTTTCTGTTTGGTTTTCCATTCTTGATATATTTGTAGAGAATAGAAAGGGTTCTTAGACACAAAGTGAAATGAGTAAATTACTTTTTATCTTGAGTTATGTCAACACTAATTAACACGTGTTTTTCAATTTTTTTAAAAAAAATATTTTAATTATTATATTTTAACTTTATCAAACTAAAGATTAATTCCAACGTACCTTGCATTTCCCCTCCTATTTCTTTTCTCATACTTGCACAACCCCAAGCCAATCCCCTAGTTTCCGAGAACCCATTCTTGATTTATTGTGGGTTTGTAATCTTATACTCACCTCGCCTCATTAACATTTGAACTGTCTAAGTATATCTCCATGATTGATTATGATTTTAAACCATTGTTATTTTTATGAATGTAGTTATGATGTACAGTGGAGGAGTCAGGAACTTCCTTTTGGTAGTACACCGTCTACGCCGCTGCGGCACCTTCATCCCTTTCAAAATATTTTTCGGTCGTCGATACGGCACGTGCCCCCTTACCGTACCTTTCCTCCGCCTCTGGTGATGTCTTATTTCATTTGATTTTAATTTCAATCAAAGTTCTATAACATCAAGTCTAAAAAGTGGAAATGGAGCCATAGGAGATATAGTATATTTGTAGAAAAAAAAAGAATTTAATTAATTTTAAATTATTTATTTTGATTTAATACTAACTTGTTAATAAAAATTTAGTTGATAATTTATTCGATTCAACTTAAGTTTAATTTAAACTAATTAAATGCTCATTTTTAATTTGTTCTCTCTTATTTTTTTTTAATTTTTTTATTAAAAAAATTATTTAATCTAATAAAGAAAATTAATAATTAATTTTTTAATTTTAAAAAATATATTTAAACGTATCTGACATTTTAAAAAGTATTTTAAAAAGTTTATTATTTAATTTTATGATTAAATTAAATTTAACCGTTAAATATTATAAAAAAATTTTAAAATACTATTAATTACGGAAAGACTAATTAATAAATTTTTTAAAAAATAAAAAATTAATTAAAAAGTGTTTTTAAATTACAGATTTTAAATAAAAATATTTAATAATTACGTTCGTTAAAATTAATAGAGAGAATAATTAATAAATTTTTTAAAATATTAATAATATTTTAATATATTTTTTAAAATTAAATGATTGATTAATGAATTTTTTTGTAACACAAAAATTTAAGTAGTAATTTTAGTAAAAAACAGGCAAGGTCATAATCTGTAGTTTTTTCTTCAGTCTCATAATTATTTATTATTTTTTTTAAGGAAAAAGGTTGCTAATGCAATCTCATATACCAAAACTTTTTATTGGCTGATGTGTTTAGGTAAAATCTTTTCCTAGATTTTCCTATGGATTTTGGATGCTGAGGTTAAAACCGTCACTCTAATTCCCGTATTGTGTTTTACTATGCTTTTGAATACTCTTTTATTTTTATTTTTTTCAAGTAAAGTTACTGATTGTTTTTATATATTTATTTTATTTTTAATTATTAAAATTAGATCAAGTATTTGTATTTGTATATTATATTGTAGATTTTTTCATCGTTTTGAATTTTATTTATACTTTTTTTATTTCGAAATGATAAATTTTAAATGGAATTATAATATCTCTGAAAGAATTTTAATTAATATTATTTTTAAAACAACTGGAATTTAATTGACTTAATAGAACGTCACTTTTTTTGTTATTTTGGCAATGTAATTTTTTATTTAAAATAATTTATGCGAAAATATATTTTTTTAATAGAAATTGATCCATTTTTTTTTAAACAAATAAAAGAACTTATTATAGTTGTGGTTTGTAGATATTGTGCTGTTGAGAATCTGATTTGCTGATGTAAAGATTGAGAATGATGCAATAAATATCAGTTGAGAAGGTGTTATAATTCCTAAATAATTGTGGGAAAGAGAATGGAAATGAAATGAGGGCATGCGTATGGACTTTTTAATTTGGGTTTGATTTGGTAGATAGATTTTGTTGGATTTTGTTCCTAATTAAGATATGCATTCATTTTTCATGTTAGGTATTGTAATTTTCGAATGATGATAAAAAAATTACATTCTCATATAAAAAGGGGATAATATATAAAATATTATAAATTTACTTTAATTAAAAATAAACTCCACTCACGAATATGCTAAAATATATTTTCACGAATTTTAAAAAAAATAGGTAAAAAGGAAATAAATTTTCTTTTGAGGTGTTTATTCTTTAGCTTCCTCAGTTTCATAATTCATTTTTCTGTGCTAACTTTTGTCACGAGTGTGACTTGAACATCGAAGGGTCTCCATCGAAAGTATCCCGATAAATTCTTGATCATATTTTCTCATTTTACAAATTATTTTATCAAATTGAATATTGAGAGAGTAATATGATATGATGGAGTAAGAGAAAAATCGAAATAATTAAAAAGTGTATTTTTTAATAGTTGATTTTATATAAAAATGAATATATTTTAAAAAAAATATTATAAATATATTTATTGTTACACGTAACTAATATAAAAAAAAAAGAGCTTTGTACAAATTTTAAAGAGCTAAGCTTGAAATAATTTCTATTTGGGGAAAACAATTGCAAAATCAAAAGTCAAGAAGCAAAACATGTTTCGCTTTCATAACCTATATGATTTGATTTTTGTTATTCTTAATGTTTTTTCCCCTACTGGTGGCTGATGATGTTTCTAAGATCTTGTTTGTTTTGTAATCTTGGACGGAAGAAGCATTGATTCTTATATACCTGTAAGCATCATTTTCAGTGGGTGATTATTGGATATGGTCAAACCTAATAATGAGCTCAATTCGAGTAGAATTTTAGCTATTTTCATATTTATCCATCCGTTTGGCATAATTAATTTTATAAAATAAATTATTTAAATAAATATTATAAAATTAAATATATTTTTTTTAAATAAAAATTTTATAAATTAAAAAATAAATTTTATCATTTCAGATAAAAAATAATTAAATTATTATTTTTTTTAAATTTTAAATTCCAAAATGTGTCACTGTGGTTGATATTGCCTCATCGATGCCTAATCTTTAAATTTCTTTCAAAAGAAATTTTTTTTATTAAATTTCAATAATTTTTAGTATTTATGAGTTTAATACGGATAATTTTTAATATCTATGAGTTTGGAGAGGATGTTTATATGAAGAAAAAATAAGAAATATTTTCAATTGGGTATTTTTAGCTAAATTTTTTTTTTATTGATCAATTTTTTTTGGGTAAACTTATACACAAAGTGATAATTTTTTTTTTCTCTGTGTTCCCTGATGAGTCTGGTTTTCTTCTTGGTCCATCGTATGGGTCTATCAAATGGATCTCTTAATATTTTATTTGACGAAGAGACCTGCAAAATAGGAAAAAGTCTACCGAGAATGCCTCCGGTGGAGACCTTCCGACGTTCAAGTCAGATTTTATGAATTAGAGTAGTATATTTAAGCAAGAGTTGTAGAGAGAAGGTAAAAATGGAGTCTAGGAAGGAGAGAGAGGAAGAAGAAGAACGCTGAAAGAGAAGACCTCCCCATTCTATAGTGCTACCTGCCTATGTCACTCAGGCCCGTACGTACGGACGTGTCAGACCTCTTCTTCACGCCAAGCGGCTATTTAATTCTCCCTGTCACGCATGCGAACAAGGTTGGTGAGTGACTGGGCCTGCTTTCCTATTGGGCTTGGGTCCGTATCTGATTCGAATTGCCCTGAGTTGCTGGTCCTGGGCTTGTGAAGTTAGACCGTCTTTCAAGCGTATGATCTGACGGATTTTGGACTTGTGGCCTTCTCTTGGATCCGTTCTTATTCCTGAACTAGAAAAGCCAAGCGGTTATCACAAAGTTTGTACATTCTAATTTAAAGAATATCAAAATATAAATTTTGTTCTAACTAATCTGTATTTCAAAAAAATAAAAATATAATGATAAAATTTATTAATTAAATTATTAAAAAATGACCGTTAAAATTATTAAATTTAATTTGTTGTAGTATATTATTTTCGGATAATAATTTTTCTTTCGCGTGATTTTATTTGACCTCAATTGCACAGCCTTGTTCCAATTATTTCATTTTGTTTGATGGAATTGCAATGGGCGTGAAATTTAGCCTCATGCTTTCTTTCATCCTTATCTAATTAAGAGGCGTGAAAGAACCATTAAATCAAACAGATGGAAGACGCCATTAACTGGCAGTTTGGTATAAATGTGGACTTTTTTTTGAAAAAATTATTATTTAATTTATTTAATACGTGATAAAATTAATTTGTTCGTCTCTATATTTTTTAAAATATATTAAATAATTTTAAACTCTTATTATAAAATATATACAATAAAAAGTGAGAGAGACAATGTAAGACTAACAATAGCGACTGAATTTTTTATTGAATTTTTAAAATTTATTTTTAAAAATATAAAAATTAAAAATTAAATAATATTTTCTTTTTCTATTTCGTGAGAATCCATCACTGTTTTTGATATGCTGTAATGGTGGTTGATCACAGAATTGACTTGCTTGCAACCCTTTGAAGAGATGGAGAGAGATTTAACATTGTCATATTTCTTCTTGAATTATGCAAAGGAAATTTTCATCCATAAATTGACAATCTGAATTATGAAATAAATACTCAATTATCAAATTACTGATTTAATCACGTGGCATTTCATAGATTCTGAAAGATTTGGAACTTACTTGTCCAAGTTCAATTGCAGTTTAGCTTTTTTCAAATTTGCTTCTAAAACTGTATTCTATATAATATATTATATCCCTATTTTTTCATAAAATGAGTAAGAGAAATTAATTAGTAAATTTTTTAAAATGTTAAATATATTTTAATATAATTTTAAAATTAAAAAATTATGTCAATTAGTAAATTTTTTTTATTATAAAGATTAAATTATAATTTTTTTTATTATCATTCATCGATAACCTTTAATCAAACTTACAAATTAAAGTGGAGAATTTTATTTTCCATACTATTAGTGTTATTTTTTTACATATTGAAATTAGGTTTTTTCTCAATTTTAAGGTTCGTTCATTAAATAAAATATTTTCCATATTATTAGTGTTATTTTTTTGCATATCGAAATTAGGTTTTCTCTCAATTTTAAGGTGCACTCATTGAATAAAAAAAAAAAAAACACACTTGTTTAGATAGCTTTAGTGCATTCACATAAATAAGGTAGAATATGTATTTGGATCAAATTATTAAAATATTTTGTGATACTTTTAATTTTAAAATTATTTTATAATAAATGTTATACAAAAATCGTTCAAAATAATCATGAACTGTCACCACAAAATAAAGTCACACATAACAAGAATTTGATAAATTAGTACTCGGTGTCACCCGAGGAAGAAAATATCCTCATACCATTATATCCAGTTATTTATCAAAACTCGTCATTCTCTAACGAAGTCGAGTCTCGACGTAAGAACACCATTAATGGATATATGCCAGAGTATTCCTAATCGGTTTGCTGGTAATATCTTTTATCCCACTTACATAATCGGTAAATTTTTAGAAAATATCATATTAATCTCATCTTATTACAGTATAAAAACTAACAATCGCATAGACAAAAATAGATAATTCTTACACAACTATATTTGAATTCTAAGCAATTATTTATACTCATTTTATTCTCCAGTTTATTACTAACTTAAGCATAATTGCCGTAGGTACCTACCACCTAATATTCTCTTTCTTGCGGATTTGATTAATACAGTTAAGTTTTTATACCGCATCAATAATATATTTAAATTATTTATTATTGTGATTAATGTAACTCGCAATCTTAATTAAAAGGTGGCATGAATTTTTTAAAATATAATACAAATAATTTAAATCAAGGGAAAGATTTGTTGAGGGGAGAATATTTTAATTTTATAAATTATAGTAAAATGGTTACTATTGTTGTTAGATTATTAACTATTAATAATATGTAAATATTTGAGCAATAATTTTTGGCAGCTGTCTTAGCATTGTTCCATATATTATTTCACTAATTTACAGCAAAATATATAATTAAAAAATTTACCGTATTTAATTTTTATATTTATTATCTAGTATAATATATTGCGAGTAATATTTGATTTAAATTGAAATAATAAATCAAATCGAATCAATTTAGTAATCCGATTTTATATTATTTCAGTTTAGTTCAATTTTAATATTAAAAAAAAGTTATTTTAGTTTGATTTTAATAAAAAAATTAAAAAAATCGAATTAAATCGATTAGTTAGCAACGGTTTGTCATTTTAATATTATAAAAAAATTAAAATATTTTAATTAAATTTTGAAACAATAAAAGTAAAAGGTAAATATAAATTAAAATCTTACTAAAAATTTAATTGATCGGACTAAATTAAAATGAATTAAATCAAATTAATTCGATTTAAATTAATTTTTTCTCTAATTCGATTCGGTTCGATTTTCTCAAATGTTTAAATGTTAATTTTAAATATTTTTAATTTAGTTTGATTTTAAATCGAAATGATCGAGTATTTACCTAATTCAACTATTTGAAATATCTCTATGTGATTTATAATAGTGATGGTGAGAATTATTAAAGACCAAAAGTCTCACAATATATTCATTCATACATATATAAAGATTGACTAAAATCACAAAAGATTGGTATCGTCCTTTTACTACCAAATCTAAATCCAAATCCAAATCCTAATCCAAATTGCAGCCGAACATTCCTTCATACCTTCTCCACAGAATCCCAACACATTAAAGGAAAAAAGTTTGCTTTGTTCATAGTTTTTACGTATCAATCTAAAGTGTGCCTTAGATTTTATTCCATATGCCAAACTTACCAAAATTAGAATAATAATCTCAAAAAATACTATATTTATTATGTTCTTTCTTAGTTGTTGAGGATAAAATTAAAGAGATGATAGTATTGTCTTATAGAGTTTGAAAAAGAGTAAGGAATCATAACACATGATTATTTTTTCTTTTTATTTTTTAAATTTGAATATCTAGAATAATTTTGTATAATATAAGATTGAATTAATCTGAAAAATTTTTAAATTTATTTAAAAATTACATTCAGTTATAAATACTTAAAATAAGACAAAAGAGAGGTGATATTAGAAAATAAATAGGTTTTCTTTGACTTTTATTGGACTGCTTACGGCGAATTTGAACTAATTGATACGATTGAATTTTAAATATCGGTTGATTTATATATAAAAAAACATATTCTTTATAGCTAATTGCCATTCAAATAAACTTTTTAAATTCTTCATGGAATGTTGATGGTGTATACCATAACAAGGCATCATTAAAGGGAAGAGATAAGGTTAATTGAATTCATCATAAGCTAAATAGATTTAAAAAGGAAATTCAGAGAAGCTATGATTGTTAAGGAACTATTGAGTAGCACTAGATCTATATAGATTCCCTTTATTTTTCTAAAATGGTCAATTGTTGATTGATATGCAGAGAGGAGTACAAGGCCCAAGACAGGGCAAAACATAGAAATAGCCCACCCAAAATTGAGAAGAAACTTAAATCCAGAAGAAAAACTCAGCTAAGTAAAAACAATGGTTTCGCATCTCGCCGCACTAAAATTTTAGGTCTATCCATGAATCAAATCAAGTAATAACAAATTATTAAAAATATAAAAACTTTATAAATTTTGTTATTTTTAACGTTCATGTAAGCCTTGAAACTTTGTAACTTTAATGGGTAATTTTATTTTTTATTTTTATCGATTTATTATGTCATAATTGTTTGATAAGTTCTAATTTTAGAATCATAAATAACTTTCAAAAGTCCAAATTTCTTAAATTTACAATCGAAGGATTCAAAGCAGCCAATAAAAATAAATAACCATTTTAAAAGGATAATAACATATCAAAAAATTAATAATAATGAAATTATCGGTGACTCACTCATACTTATTAAATAGTTTATCAGTGAAATACTATTATCCGATTTAGCTTTCTACACCTATTTATTGAAACTTGACAAAGAGAAAAAAAGGATTTGAGCATCCTAACCCATGCCAGAATATGCAAAAAATCAAACATGCAACCCATAAGAAAGAACATAAAAAATGCAGCTAAAGAACTCTATCAACATCAAGCTCAGTTGTAAGAAAAACCTTCAAAAAAATCAATCTACAATCCAATCTAACGATGATAGTTAGGTAAGGGAAAAGAAAAGGTATTCCCTTCTCCCATGAAAATAGCAAAAGCAATTATTGAGTGCCCTGAAAAAGAAAGAAAAGAGATTTTCATTAGAATAGATCCATTATTTAATATTCTTTAGTTAACAAAATTATTTTACTGATATATATTTCAAACACAAGAAAATATAAAAAATATTTTTTTTTAAATTTTTTTTGGTTAAAAATGAAGTCCTAGTCACATAATTAGGGCTGTAAATGAGCCAAGCTATTCGTGAGCTACTCGAGACTCGACTCGATAAAAGCTCGACCGAGTTCGGCTCGTTTTTTAAACGAGTCAAGCTCGATCTCAATTTTGAGACTCGTCACTTAAACGAGCTGAGCTTGAGCTCTATAGTATTCGGCTCGTTAAGGCTCGCGAGCTGACTCGTTTTTAGGCTCGCGAGCTGGCTCGTTGAGAAGGCTCGCGAGCAGACTCGTTGAGAAAGCTCACGAGCAGACTCGTTAAATAGGCTCGTGAGTAATATTGTTTAAATAAATTGATGAACCAATTCGTTAAATAAATTTATAAATATGTTCATATATTATTAAAAAAATAAAAATAACTATAAAGTTATAAAATTTAAACTATTATAAATACTTGAAAATTATAGTATTGAAAATTACAAATAATTAAGATTAATTATTATAATTAATATTCTTTAAAATTAAATTATAAAAATCTTTTGTATATAATTATTATAATAAGATTCTATAAAATTAATGTATAATCACAAATAATTAATATTAATTATTATAATAAGTATTCTTTAAAATTATAGTACTACATGATAAATTGAGTTGTAAAAATTATATACATTTTAAAATTAAAGTATAATTATAAAAAAAAATTTGTATATAATTAAGCATACAATACAATATAAAAGATGATAATAATTATCAAAGTATATTAATAATAATTAATTAAGATTATATAGATGTTGAAGTTGAAATTCAAGTTAACTAATTGAACAAGTATGAAGATGGTTATGAAGATAATTAAATTATATTAGTTTGTTTCAACTGTTGGAAGTTGGAATCAACTTTATTCGTTTAATATTAAACTTTGTGTGTAATCTAATTTTATTATGTTGTTGAATTTATATTTATTTGTGTTATTTTAGTTATAAATTGTGTTACGTAATTTTTTTTATGTACACTCTCTTTTTTTTTATATTATTTAAATTAATGATGATTAAAAACTGATTAAAGTGTAATTATTAATTCGAACTCGAGCCTGAACTTGAGCTCAAACCAAACTTTTTAATTTTGAACTCGGTCTCGAACTTTTTTAACGAGTTTCTTAATCGAGCTTTCCGAGTTCGAGCTCGAGTTTTATTAACGAGCTTCTTAATCGAACTTTTCGAGCTCGAGCTCGAATTAGGCTCGTTATTAAATCGAACGAGTCTTTCACGAGTCGAGCTCGATTATAATATTTAATTCTCGAGCCGAGCTCGAATCAAATATTAGAGCTCGAGTCGAACTCGAGCTCGAGCTCGAGTCGAACTCGAGCTCGAGCTCGAGCTTCCAAACTTTTTTAATAAATGAGTTTGAACTTTACAAAACTCGGCTCGGCTCGATTACACCCCTGCACATAATCAGGAGGAAAACCATTCAGGCGCAGCCAAGTTGAGTCATTAATCATATGATTTGGGAGTTTGGAATAACTAGTTTCAAAGCAAAAGGCGGGCTTTTTATAGAAAAAAAAAAGTGCAAAAATATTTATGAAAAGGGAGAAATTTTCTGAGTCTCTTTGCTTCGGATTATCATTTTTATTGGATTTGGGCTATTAACTTGGATTGGGTTGGACAATGAAAATAATAAAATATATGTAGAAAATAATAAATATATCATAAAAATTATTATGTCAATGCCACATGGCATTATTATGTCAATGCCTCCTTATGTGAAATTCGTTGCAATTTCTCTCTCTATCATTAGCTCTCTTTTCACCTCGTTTTAAAAGTCTATGCATCAATTTTTATGTGATTATCTCTATTCTGTTACGTTCCTTTTAGATCTTATGTTGGAATGCCTCGTTTCATATTAGCTCCCTTTCGTATTAGCTCAGTAGCGGACCCAACAGTCGTCAAGTGGATCACAAATCTCCTCAAAATTTTTAAAATTTTAAAAGTATATACATAATTTTTTATTATTATTTAATTTTTCATTTCTCTTATTATTTTTCAATCTAAAAAATTATTTTTTATAAAAATTTATTTTCTGAATATATATTTATTTTATTCTTTCTATTCTATAATTTTTTATCTATTTTAATTTTTCATACATATTAAATTATATCCATCTTACAAATATTTTAAATATTTATTTAGAAAAATAATAATTAATAATAAATTGATTTAAAACTAATATAAAATTAAATAAAATTATAATAATTAATTATATATTATTATAAATAAAAATTTTGATATAATAATAAAAAATCGATAAAATAATAACTGAAGATAATATGTTTTATTTATTTAAATTAAACCTCTCGGCTAAAGTTCTGCATCCATTGGAGAAGTATTCAAAAGTCAATAATTATTTATATAATATAAATAGAATTTTATTAAAAAAATAATATGTCACTAATACTATTTAATTGTACTGCTATAAAATTAACATATTAAAAATAATAAAATATATTATGAAAAATAATTTTATTATAAATAATATTACTAAATTAATATGATATAATATAAATGTATTATATAATAATAATTTTTTCTACAAGTATTTTTTTGATATTTTTTTAATAAAAAGTCCGCAAATGGCATATTAGCTGTGAAAACTAAAAGCAAATTATATCCTTTGCTAATTATTAACGGATTTACGATAAAATAAAAATTATACAAATAAAATAGATTATCAGTGCAAATTAGAAATAAATAGTGTATGTTATTAGGGTCAACATTATTCGATTTAAATAAAAAAAATTGATCGAATTGATTTAATTTGAAAATTTAGTTCATTTTTTTATTTATTTCAGTTCTTTTTGATTTTTAATTTTAAAAATTTTAATTATTTCAGTTCGATTTGATTTTAAACAGAAAAAATTAAAAAAATCAAACTGAATTAATTAGTAATAATAATATATTATTTTTAATAATATTGTGAAATTAGATCATATAAAAGTTAAAATATTTCAATTAAATTTTAAAATATTAAAAATAAAATATAAAAAATAAAAAAATTATTAAAAATTCAAATCGATTAAATCGAATCAAATCAGATCGGTTTAGTTTCTAATTAAAATCAGTTCGGTTCGATTTTTATAAATACTAAAATTTTAAGTTTCAATTTATTTAATTTGGTTCGGTTTTGAATCAAACCGACCGAATGCTCACACATATATGTCGCTAACCAGAAATGAATATGCAATAGATTAAAAACTAAATGGAAAAAAAAAATTATTAACTTCAGCACTAAAAATTCAGCAATAAGTTAGAAATTTAATAAACATAGTTAAGAAACAGATCTTATTTGATCACTGATTAATCTCAGCATTAAAAAATTGGACGCAAAATTTAGAAACGAATTTAGTATCGAAATCTAAATCAATTTCTAAATTGTGCTTTTTTAAAAGCAAAGACTCACAATTTAAAAACCAAATCCAAAATTCGTTTGCTCATCACCCTTTTCTTTCATTTTGACGCACTCTTAGGAAACAAACATAGAAGGGCTGTCCATCGTGTTTATTCAGAAGGAAAAATAAGAGAAATGTATTTTAATATCTAATAGCATTCTAGCAAAAAAAGTTAAATAGAAAATGATATTGATATTAGGGGTGAGTAGTATTTGGTTCAAATCAAAAAAATTGATCGAATTGAATCGATTTGAAAATTTGATTCGATTTTTTATACATTTCGGTTTGATTTTTAATTTCAGAAATTTTAATTATTTCGGTTCGGTTTGATTTTGATCAGAAAAAAACTAAAAAAATTGAACTGAACCGATTAGTGATAATATTATATTTTTTCAATAATATAGAGAAATTAAATCATATTAAAATTAAAATATTTTAATTAAATTTTAAAATATTAAAAATAAAGTGTAAAAAATAAAAAAATATTAAAAATCGAAACCGATCAAACCGAACCGAATCAGACCGATTCAGTTCGGTTCGATTTATGATCAAAATCGGTTCGGTTCGATTTTCATAAACACTAAAATTTCGATTTTTAATTTATTCAATTCG
Source organism: Manihot esculenta (assembly GCF_001659605.2). Lineage (NCBI taxonomy): Eukaryota > Viridiplantae > Streptophyta > Magnoliopsida > Malpighiales > Euphorbiaceae > Manihot > Manihot esculenta. The sequence continues at coordinate 29,208,304 of NC_035176.2, read as the reverse complement.
ATTCAATTTTAAACTGAACCGACCGAACCGACCGAATGCTCACCCCTAATTGATATGACTCAACGTCATTCACCTCATCGCCTTTCTTGCATATTGGTCATCAAGTCAATAAAATACAAAAATCACATGCCACGTTAGGTATTCTTGGTCATTTGTTTCTAAATCAAAACAATGAGTAACATCTGGAACACTAGTGGTGTCCAACTTTATTGTATAATATAATATAGGCTAATAGCTATTAGCTAGTAAAAAGATTATAGTTGGTGCAGGATAAGTTGAGCTCCATGTTGTGGGTAAAGAGTTATTCGATTACAAGGAGCATGAGAGTAAGACGGGGAGAGCTCGAACCAGAAATGTTGTAGAATCATAGCTAGAGCCATCTTTGCTTCTATAGTAGCAAAATTTTGTCCTAGGCAAATTCTAGGTCCCCAACCAAATGGATAGAATGCTATTTGATCCTTTGATGCATTTGAAACTCCTTCAGCAAATCTCTCTGGTCTGAATTCTTCCACATTGTCTCCCCAGTAATCAGGATCATGATGAACAAACAATATAGGTAATAAAAGCTCTACCCCAGCTGGAATCGACAATCCTTTTATGTTGGTTTCCTGGAGAGTTTGTCGAAGAAGAAGAGTCACTGGTGGATATAACCTGAACACCTCATTTAATATCATCGAAACCTGCAAATGGACTTCATAAGCTGAATGAAATTCAACTGATAAAACATGGGAAATTGGGTGTTTAGAAACAAGTACTCACGATTTTAAGGTGGGTTAGATCATGGATTTCTGGTGTTCTCTTGCCACAAACCTGTAAGACCTCGTCTCTGGCCTTTTCTTGCCAGTTTGGATTCATAGATAAAAGGATCAATGTCCATGTGAGCCAATTTGCGGTGGTCTCTTGACCAGCAAAGTAGAGAAGTTTGCATTCCTCTATTATATCTTCAGTTGTTATATCATTTTTAGAGTGTTGTTTGCACTGTAGTAGCAAGTCTAGCAAGTCTCCGTTGCTAGACTTGGCCTGCTCTTTCCTGAGGATCATATCCCGTAATGTTGTTTTGATCTCCTTGTCTATAGCATATCTCCTCTTGTTCTTCTTAGTGGGTATAAATCTACATGGAGCAGCTCAAAATTGAATAAATTTTACAAAGAAAATTGGTAAATAAACATGAGTGCAAGATAAAGAATTCAGATTACCTTAAACCAGGAAAGTAAATGGACTGATAAGCTTCGAGGACCAGAAGAACTTGCTCTTCTTGAAGTTGAAATATTTTCTTTCCCTCTTTGTAGCTGCTTCCAAAGGCAGTTTGAGCGATTACATCACCAGCAAGAACATGAAATTCTGGTTTAACATCCAATTCACAAGATCCTTGAGCACTCGTTAACTGGTTCCACCGCTGAATCAGATCACAGCAACTCCTTGAAAATGCTGGGAGCATACCCTGTTTACAAGGACTGATCAGTTTCCATGAATTATATGGCCACATTAACTATATTGGTATTGGCTATACCTTTAGTTTCTCAAGATGGAAGGCAGGTGCTATCAATTTTCTGCGTTTGGCCCATTTCTCTCCTTCCAAGGTTGAGACTCCTAGTTGTAAAAGATCCACAAGGGGGTTCAACAGTGGCTTCACAAAATGACCACTCTTATCTGTAAACACCCACCTGATCAGCTCTGGCTCCGCCAGCATCAGCCTTGGTCTTGTTCCGTACCAACTCATAGACACCTTACCTGTTTCAACATATCATATCATCAGCCAGCAACAGGAAATCAAATCCCTCAGACCACTCCATTCTACAAAACATAGGAAATTAACTAAAACAAGATCCAATAAATCCAGCATATTTATTACAAGATTCAGAATCCAAATTCTGGGTGACCCCAAAACTTGATTAGATAAATAAACATCAATTATGAATTAGATGATCTTAGTTGCATACCATAATTTTTCACCATTGCATCAAAGAATGGGTATACACGTGGAAAAATTGGGTCGTTTAGAGAGATGGGTTTGGTCATTGCTTCCACGTAACACCTTGTAATTTCTTTCCTGTCACCATGGATGAGCTTGTAAGAAGTGCCTTTGATGCCTTGTCTCCTCAAATACTTCTCTATGCTCTTTGGCTTCAACCAAATGACATGGGCTAACTTTATTAACGCATAGAGAGCTAACATTACAAAAGAGAAGAGCAGTGTTTGGAAAATAAATGTCTCCATTTTCCCTTTGCTGCAAAATGCTAACACTTTGAGCTTGTTGGAGTAAATGAGAACCAAAAGTTGATGAATTTATAGGGAATTTATCGATCCTAGTTGAGTTTTTCATGATTTTGATTTCTCGTTTAAAAATGATAAATGCAGAAAATCTCTTGTCATCACTCGCTATGTTGGAAACTTCTTAGCTAAGTAGGATGACTGGGTGGGGCGCAAGAATTGTTGTATGATTATTTAGATTAGATTTACACCGAAAGAGATAAATATATAATTATTTAAATTAAATTTATATCGACTTATAAAATAAATATATAAAATTTTATATGTATTTCACTTTTATTTTACACTGTAAATTTCTATAGAAAAATTAAATTTCCTGTGTGGTGAGTTGGATCAGGAAAGAAAAGTTTTTTTTTTTTTTTCAACGGACTCGTGCGCTATGACCTTCTTTTGAGCTGGATAATGCTGAATCTATGGAAATTTTGGCTAAGTTTCTGAATTTTTCTATAAAAAGGTTAAATAAGATTCATTTATTGATGTCTTGAATTTATGGTAAATCAAATTATAGTAAAAATTTCCTAAAGCCTCTTGTTGTCAAAGGCCAGGAGGTATTGTAATGGTTAATAAAGGGGACTATTCTATCGATTTAGTTTAAAATTAAATCAAATCGAATAAATTAAAAATGAAATTTTAATATTTATAAAAATTAAATCGAATTGATTTTAATTAGAAATTAAATCGAATCGATTTTAATTAGAAATTAAATCGAATCGAACTGATCTGATTCGATTTGAATTTTAATAAATTTTTTTATTTTTTACACTTTATTTTTAATATTTAAAATTTAATTAAAATATTTTAATTTTAATATTATTTAATTTTTATAAAATAATAATATATTATTATCATTAATTAATTAGTTCAGTTTAATTTTTTAATTTTTTATTAAAATCAAAATTATTAAAATTATTAAAATTAAAAATTAAATCGAATAAAAAATAAATTGAAAATTTTTAATTAATTTAATTCAATTAATTTTTTGGATTTAAACTATTATGGTCACTTATTCATAGGAATCAATAGGGGTGAACATTCGGTCGGTTCAGTTTAAAATCAAACAGAACCGAATAAACCGAAAATCAAAATTTTAGTATTTATGAAAACCGAACCGAACTGATTTTGGTCAGAAACCGAATCGAACCAAATCGGTCTGATTCGGTTCGATTCGGTTCGGTTTCGATTTTTAATAATTTTTTTATTTTTTATACTTTATTTTTAATATTTTAAAATTTAATTAAAATATTTTAATCTTAATATGATTTAATTTCTCTATATTATTAAAAAAATATATTATTATCACTAATCAGTTCGGTTCGGTTTTTTTAATTTTTTTTTTATCAAAATCGAACCGAACTGAAATAACCGAAATTTTTGAAATTAAAAATCAAATCGAACTGAAATGTATAAAAAACCGAACCAAATTTTTAAATCAATTTGATTCGATCAATTTTTTTAATTTGAACCGAATACTGCTGACCCCTAGGAATCAATCCAAAGAGAAAAATCTACACCTTGTTTTTTATCTGATTTTTAATATATATATATATATATTATAGAGAAAAGGTCATAATCATGTTGACTCACGTGATTAGAAAAAGAAACAACATAATAGAAAAATATGACCTCGTAGAAAGTTCTGCCTTGCTGCTCAAGTTCCGCCTTGCTGCTCAAGTTCCGTGACATTATTTATTTTAAAAAATTTATTATTTAGTTTTTATATTATAAAAAATTTTTAATTTTTTAAATTTAAAAAATATATAATTATTTTTAAATTTTAAATTTTATTTATTAATTATTTTTTTAATTTTATTCATTAAATATTTTACTGTTTAATTTGTCTATTTTAAAAAAAATTATTAGTAATTTTATTAATTTTATAAAATAATATATTTATATTAAAAACATTTGAGGTTTTTTATAATATTTAATAAGTAAAATTACTGAAAATATTAATTAATAAATTTTTTAAAATTTTATAAATATTTTAATTAATTTTTAAAAAATTAATTAATAAGTCTTTCTATAATATAGTATTAAAAAATCATTTTCTTTTATTTATTTATATTTTTTTGTGAGGGTGATTTTTTGCTTTCACTTATTTTTGGGCTGTATTTCATCGGCTAATGTCTGTTTCCAGTCTAAGTAGTAAGTTTTGGACCACTTGGTTCTTCTGCATTGTGTGGTCCACAAGGCTTGCGTGTAATGACAAGATTTCAATAGTGAACACATGGAAAATATTATACATAAATAAATAGATTTTTTTATTAAAAAAATAGAATTTATTTCAATTTTTAGATCTATGATTTTACATAAAATTTTTGAGCGAAAACAAAAATTATAAATTTTTGTACATATAAATTAAAAAATTATAATTATTTTAATTAGAGAATGATTTTTTTTTCATTTACTTTCTAGTTATTTTCATATTTAATATACAATGAATACATTAAATTTTATTGAAAAACATTAAGTGGAAAATATATTTAGTATGTGATGTAAATATATGTGTAATTATATTAAATACTAATAAGTAGTTTGAAATCTCACTTGAAAAAATTAATTAGATTATATTAAAAATTAAATTAAATTTTAACTATAATAATAAAAAATAAAATTGTAAATATTATTTTTTAAGTTGCCTATACATAAATGCAAAAAATAAAATATAATTAATTATAAAAATTATGTTGATTATATTTTTTAAAAATTTATATATTTATGTATAAATAAATAATAAGTTTATTATTTATTATAAAATTAAATTAATAGATATTTATAATATTTTATTTAAGTTTATTAACCTTTTACCAAATACAATTAATTATTACACCATGTTTCTTTTTTTAAAATTAAATTATTTTAAAAAAAAAATTTAAGAAGAAGTCATTTTCCACTCTTATCAAAATCTCTATATATAAATTTATTAATAAATTTTATTTTTAAATTAAACTAAATAAAAAAAATCTCTCAAAACAATATTTTTTATATAATTTTTTTTATAAAAAATATTTTCTATGAAAAATATTTATCAAATATGAGTTATTTTTTGCAAATAAACCAACCTCAAGCTGATTATTGTGGACCCTTTCTTCTTGAAGTTCTGTTTGTGCATTAATAATATAATTGATCCACCTGAGTAAGATTTTCAACTTTAATAAATATTTTTTATTAATTAAATTTTTTAAATATCAAAAAATATGAAAAAATATTTTTAAACGAAATAAATGGAGTGTAAAATTGTTTGATTATGTAAAAAACTGAATTACTAGGTTTACTTATCGCTTCAAATCATATTCTACCTTCTGTTTTTTCTCCATTGCTTTGATTTTTCAACTTCTTTATTTTTCTTCTAAAATTTAATGGTTATTGTAATTTCTTTTCCTTGTACAAAATAAAAAGAGATAAAAAGAAAACCTATAATATGCAAGATGAGGATAATTTTGGTTTAACTTTAATTTTAAATTGATCGTGGCAAGCATAATTTATAGGCTAATTACTAGAGAATAATTATCTTAAGTACAATATTTAATTAAAATAATTAAAGAATTTTCTCACAACTTGGATTGAAGAGTCCATGAAGTCCTTAGCTTTATCTGTCGATCAGTGAGTTTCCATTTCTACACCAAATTATTTTCGTATAACTGTTATATATTTATTAGTTATAGTAAAATGTAAAAAAAATTATTACTTAATTTCTACATTATAAAATATTTATTAATTAATTTCTCAATTTTAAAAAATATATTAAAATATTTTTTATATTTTAAAAAATTTACTAGATATTCATTCCGTTAATTTTGCTATTAAATATTTTATTATTTAATTTTTATGATTTTAAAAAATTTATTAGTTAATTCTTTAAATTTTTAAAAAATTTATTAATTAGTCACTGTATATTATTGGTATTTTAGATTTTTTTATAATACTTAACTGTTAAAATTAATGGAGCGACTAATTAATAAATTTTTTAAAATGAAAATTAAAAAATTAATTAGTGAATTTCTCAAGTATAAAGATTAAATAGTAAATTTTCTCTAAAACTTATATGAAATCGACTCTGATTATTGATATAATTATTGTATGTAAATAATGACATTATAAAATTTATCAAGATAGAATGAAATAGAACTGTTTAGATTTCGTTAGGGTTTTAATCAATAACGTTTGATTAAAATGAAATTCAGAAAACGAATGGCTAAAAGCTAAAATTTTTTATTAAATTTTTGAAAATTGAAAAATATCTCAAAAAGTGGCTATTTATAATTGAAAAATTATAATATAAAAAATTATAAAAAATCTAAAAAAATAATAAAATTACAAAACTGATCTTCTAAATAATAAAATAGAACTGTTTAGGCTTGTCACACTTTTGAAAATCATGCGTTTCGAAATTCTCAAATTATTAGGGTCTTCAATAGATATCGGCAGTAAAAATTAAGTCCAATCTAAATTTGTACATAAAATTTAAAACTAATTACTCCGAATTACTACCAAATCCTATATGGCCCAGATGTTTACCCCTGCACACGGTAACGTCTCCACGTTGGGTGCCACTTTAGGGACCGGGCCCACTTCTAGGACCGGGCCCACTTCTAGCACTATCCTTAGCCATATTGACCTGTAACCTGGCTCTGATACCATTAGGGCGCATACCATTCTACCAAAAGCTTAAGCTGTTAGTAGAGGCGCTACTTTAAATCCTATATGGCCCAGATGTTTACCCCTGCACACGGTAACGTCTCCACGTTGGGTGCCACTTTGGGGACCGGGCCCACTTCTGGCACTATCCTTGGCCATATTAAATGTAACGACCCGGAAACCGATACCCTACCGTAACGGCCCGAACCGCCACCGGCGCTAGGATCCAGATCGGCTTAAGGCCGCCGGGACCCGTAGCAAGCCAAACATACCTCCTATCACCTGGTTAAATCCCATACATGATCAAAACTTTAACATAAAAACTGAAACATATGATGTATATCTCGAGCCTGACATGTATGCGACATAACTGAACATAAAGAACCCCCCTACTAGAGCCCTCATCAAAACTCTAGCTGGGTCTACATAACATACATCAAGCCGGAGTCACATCCAAGGAACCAAACCTAACATGTGCATGCATCAAAACCACAAACATAAGACCTCCACTAGGGTCCTCATCAAACACTAGCGTGGTAAACAACACATGCCACCAGTTTAGTTCCAACAACTCAACATCTAAAACATCACATACATCATGTATTAAAAAGGGACTAACCAAGTCTTAGGGCCAAGCACAGTTCTAATCCATAAACATAACTCCACTTAACTTTACATTACATTCTCTTACAAATCATAATATCAATTTACAATACATGTCCACACTAAAAGTACTAAGCTAAAACTATTACATAAGCAAAACCTTTACTCTTGAGACTTCCCGATCAACCTCAAACCTGCAACACTGGGGTTAGGGGAGAGGGGTGAGCTAAAAAGTCCAGTGAGTAGAAACAAAGAAAACAGTTCATTAATTACATGCTTTCATGAAATGCGTCACAGCACAAACAAATCATATCATGGATTGGACCCAACCCCAAAACATCCCTAAGCTATTTGCCCGGCCACCATAGAGGGCACCACAGGACTTCGTAATACCACTATAACAAATAACAGGATCGTTACAAACACAAACTTACAGGATACAAACACACAGGATCCAAAAATAAACAAATTTTTTCAAGTAAACAAATTTTTGATGTGGAAGATCAGCCTAAGCCGCAACCACAAGCATACTTAAATCAAGTTATAAAATTTATTTTATGGCTAGGGTTCCTGCAACCTTAACCTGAGATCCCCAGAATTAAGTCGGAGTGTGGAGGGAGAAGAGAAAGGTGCCGTCAACACGGGCTTATATAAGTAACAGATATAAAAATGAAACTTACTATTTCTTTTATAAAACTTCAGAGAATTTTACAAAATATCTTAGAATGTTTTAGAGAGAGAGAGTTTACAGAGAAAATGTGAAGATAGATAAAATAGAGAGAAAGAGGAGAAATACAGATGTGCCTTCACAATGGGAGAGACTCCCTTTATATAGAAATTTTCTGGCCTTTACTGTTGAGTCACGAGAGCTTTACTGTTGATTCACGCGAACTTTTACTGTTCATAAATAGTAACTTGTCTGCTACTGTTTCTGTCTTTTGCTGCTCCTTTTTACTATTGGTGAATAGTCTGTCTGCCACTTCTGTTCATTTTTTACTGTAGATCAATAGTTTGTCTGCCACTCTTTTTTACTATTTCTGTCCTTATGCTGATGTGAACGAAAATGAGGTGTCCCTCTTTTTCTTTCCTTTTCCTTTTCTCTTTATTTTTTCTTTCTTTTTCTTGTCTTTTTCTTTTCTGATTACTTTGTCTGTTCTGCTCTTTATTTTTATGGCTACGAGTATCCCATAACAGTCATCTTCATTACTGTCACAATGAGAAGATGCCGGATCTTTACTGGAGGATGATGTTTTTTATGATGCTGTCGACTCCGTCTCTGAGCTTGACTGTTTTTTAATTTTTCTTCTGTTTGATGCCTTCTTTTGTTTACCAGATGATTCCTTCGATGATTCTTTATCAAGGAATTGATTTATTTTTTCTTTTCCTTTTGGAGTAAGCTGATTGAACATCCGTTGACAAATTATTTGGAACTCTTCATGGGTTTTAGCTGCTGCTAATAAGGCCTGACATTGGGCTTTTTGGGCTCCAAATGATGGTTCTCCTTGTTGCAGTGTTAATTTATCAGCATAAGACACAGTAGGGAACTGTGCTTTTTTAAGTATCCAATTTTTTACAACCATTTCTGTGGTAGAGTTCATAAATGATCCCCACCATTTTACTTTGTGCCTTCTTACTATGACAGGAATATTTAACTCTGTTATATACTGAAAATCAAAATACCATTGATATACCCAGGGAATAAAAAACTGTGTACAAAAATACATTAATGGGGGAATATATTTTTCATTCTGGGTAGGTTTATAATTGGTTTTAAAATATTGATATACTTGGAAAACTTCTGGTGATAAAATATCATCAGTAACACCTTTACCTTGCCACCATCTTAAAAACCAATTTGAAAATCTGGTGGTGGTTTTAATACTCTGTTGGTCAAAATATATCAACCATGAATGAGTAGTGGTTGGGTTTTGAATATAAAAAACATTTTTCCATACTTCTATATAATCAAAATAATTATATGAAGAACTATGCTTTTTAAAATTTTTAAATGATAATGAAGTAGATAAATTTGAGGTCGGCCAATCCTTTGGATGGATAACCCGTTTTATTTGGATAGAGGAATATGCTATCACATTTTTATGATTTTTATCAAAATTATATTTTATTTTAACTGATGCTGTTTCTTCTAAAATATTATAATAATAATCTTGAGGTTTTGACAAATCTTGAGGTTTTGACAAATCTTGAGGTGTAAAATATCAATTCTCAAGATGATACTTTTTAATTACTTCCCATGGATTTATATAATTAAAACTATTTTCAATTTCAATTTCAACTTCTGAATTATTTTTTAAAATCCATTTATGAAAACTAGTGTTATATCCTTGGGAAGATTGAATTTTTGGCAAATCCACGGCCTTCAACGGGTTTGATAAGTCTTTACTGTCCACCGTTTGAGACAGACTGGAGGGCTTTAGATTTAGAAACCATACCTGAGTCTCCCGAAGAAGACGCTATATTCTGCAGGGCTTTAATGACTTCTGGCGATTTACTCAAGTCTTCTATCCATTTCTTTAAGTCTTCTGGATTTTTATCTGGTGCTTGGGGTTTTTTGGTGGTTTTACTGAGATCTTCCGAATGCTCGGAAAGAGCTTTAGAACTGGAACTGGATTTTATTTCCTTTTGCTTATTCTTCTTTCTTCCCATTTTTCTGTAAAAATTCTCGTGTTAAAAAGTCTGGAATATTATTTTTACTACCTTTAATATATTCAATTTCAAAATCAATAATACTTAAAATTGTTTGCCATCTAGCAAAAATTTATTTAGAGGCAAGATTTTTAACATCTTTCTTTAAAACATCATTTGCTGATTTACAATCAATTCTGACTAAGAACTTTTGATTAACAAATCAGACTGAAATTTATTTATACAAATAATAATACTTAAAATTTCTTTCTTAATTGTAGAATAATTTAATTGGGCAGAATTCTAGTGTCCTGAGGTAAACTGGATTATTCTTTCTTTATCATTTATTTTTTGTTTTAGAATCCCTCCATATCCTAAATCTGATGCATCCGTTTCCATAATTTTAAATGCATTTGGATTTAGAATATACAGATAAGGAATTTCCTTTACTAAAGACTTTATATACTTTATAATGCTGGTATGCTCTTCAGTCCATGGTCCAACATTTTTCTTAAGTCTATCATGCAATGGTTTTATCATTTTATTTAAATTTGAGTAAAAATCTATAACATAATTTAGACAACCTAAAAATCTCTGTAATTGGATTTTATTAGTTATTTCATTAGGAAATTTGTCTCCAAACATCATGGTTCTTTCTATGGGCTGAATTATACCATGTTCTATATAATGTCCTAAAAATCTAATTTTAGTCTGGAATAAATTCATTTTAGTTTTACTTAGAGCTAATCTATTCTTTTTTATTATCATACAAAATGTCCTTAAATGTTTAAAATGTTCTTCTATATTTTGGCTGAATATTAAGATATCATCTATATAAACTATGCAGAATTTTGAATAAGGATTAAAAATATCATTCATTATTCTTTGAAATTCTGATGGTGCATTTTTTAATCCAAAAGGCATTACGTTCCACTCATATTGGCCAAAAGGAACAGTAAATGCTGTTTTATACCTATCGTTAGGATGGATTTGAATCTGCCAATATCCTGATTTCATATTAAATTTATTAAAAATATTTGCATTATATAATCTATTTAAAAGATCTTTTTTATTAGGGATAGGGTATCTAATCCATTTTAATGCTATATTTAATGGTTTATAATTTTTAACTAACCTTGGTGTACCTCTTTTGATTTCTGCATTTTTATTAACATAAAAGGCTGCACACGACCAAAGACTTCTTGACTTACTGATTAACTTTTTATCCTCTAATTCTTTAATTTCTTTCTTACAATGTTCTAACAATTCAGGTGCCATCTGAATTGGTCTGGCTTTAGTTGAGATTGATTTTTCATTAAATCCTTCTTCATATGGTAAATCTACTATATGTTGTTTTCTAGTCCAAAAAGCATTAGGATGGTCTGCACATAATTATTTTTCCATGTTATTTTTTAATTTTTCTATTCTAATCTTTATAGTTTCACTCTCTAATTGGTTTTTAATTCTAGTTAGGTGTATATTATTTTTTAAATCTTTCGTCCTAGATTTTATTATTGAATTTATTTCTATTGTCTTAATAGAATGTGTTTTTATTATATTTAAATTTTTTCTTTTAGGTTTTTCTGTAAAATCCATTCTAATCCTTTTATTTTTTGTTTCAATTTCTATACAGTCATCTTTTATTAAATAAGGTGTTATTAGGTTTATAAAGGGTTCCTAATATTACCATATGATTTATCTGTTGAGATAATAAAAATACAGTTTTTATTTCTAAATCTTGATTTACTATTAATACTTCTGTTTTTTCTAGAATATTTAAATTAGTTCTATTTGCTGTTTTTAATTTTTCTTTAGTCTCCTGCCAAAATCTTTTAGGTACCAAACTTGATTTTATGCAATTTAAATCTGTTCTTGTGTCAAATAATGCTATAGTATCTATTCTGAAATCTTCTGATAATTTAATAGTTAATTTTACTAAATATTTTCTAAAAGTTATTTCTTGTAGTAATAATATAAAATTATTATCTACTTCTTCATTTTCTAATTGACTTATTTTACCATGTTCGTTACCTTCCTCTTCTGCTTCTTCAGATGAGGAGGATGACTCATAAATTAATTGTTCTTCTAAGAATTTTATTCGTTTTGAATCTTTCTGGAGTTGATGGCTTAAATATTTTACTTCAGTTTTTATTATTCTAATTTCTCTTTGCAATTCTTCTATAGATGTTGTTTCTTTAGGTTTTTTATTTTTACTTAATATTTTAGTTAAATCATAAGTTTGTTTTTCTATCTTAGGAACGATATTTTTTACTTCTTCTGTTTCATCAAAACTTTTAATTAATTTTTTAAGAAATTTTTCTTTAGTATTATTATATTCTATATTATTTATTAATTCCAGTAACGAGCCTTGTTCTTTTGTTAAGACACTTATTGATTTTTCTGAACAGCTAGTGTCTAACTCATCTATCTGATTTTCACTTTCTTTATTTTCGATTCTGAAAATTCTGAATCTAGATATAATTCTTGAATTTTATTTATTATTTCTTCATGTAAATCTAACTCATTTAGTTTTTTATTGAATCTACAAAATTTAGATGTATGACCTTTTTGTCCACAATTATAACATGTTAGATCTTTGAATGATTTTTTATTCTGAGTCTTATTTACTGAGATTTTCTTCCTATATTTTTTATAAGGTTTATAATTTTTCTTTTTATAGTATTCTTCTTTACTAGGTTTTATTATATATTTTCTCTTATAATACTGATCTTCTTATAATATTTTCTTGGTTTAGATTTAAAACATTGACCTTTACAATTTTTATCCTGCCTTATGCCATATTCAAATTATTTACAAAAAGATCCTAATTCCTGTTTAGTTTTATGCATTTCATATTTTAAAGTCCTTTACAATTTTAAATCTTGACAAATTTGTAATCCTTCCTTTGAATTATACTTACTAGCTGGCCATATGTTAGTTTTCTATATGGTATTGGGTTACCAAATTGTTGTTTTATGTTATTCTTAACTTTTTCCCCTAGAAAATAAGGAAGTCCTGCTACGAATTTTTCTTTCCAAAAATCTTGATTTGAATCTTCTCTTAACATTAATCTAGTAAAAAATGTAGTTTTATAATACTGAAAATCACTTAGTTTTTTATATTTTAAATTACTTAATAACTCAGCATTTTTATCTTTTAAAAGAGAGGGGTCTCCTATAAAATGTAATGAAATTGTTAGAATTAAAGTTGATACCGCATCCTGCATAGTTTTTCCTAACTCATTATATATGGGTTCACCATTACTATCTACCTGAATTGAGTTTAAAATTTCTAACTGCTATATATCTGTTAGATGGTAATCCCACCAACCTTTTAATTGTTCTGCAAATTCTGCTATAATTATTTCAGCTATTGCTCTATCTGAAGCAAAAAACTGAATTTTATATGCATTAGCTGCCATAGTCATTTGCTGTAATAAACTTAAAATATTATATTCGGACAACCCATCTATATTCCATTCATAGACTGTCGAGGCATTATACTTGAACTGAGAGGTACTAATTGGTTTATCTAATAGTCCTAGATCTGGTGCTCTACTTACTATTTCTCTATGAGATATGAGATTTATTTCAAATTGTTTTATATATTCTGAATCTGGCTAACTTTGCTCAGTTTCAGATTCTAGTTCTTCCTCTATGGAATTATGTTTTTACTAGATTCTGAAGTTTCTATTTTACTTAATTGATCTTTCAGACTTTGCAAAAATTCATTTTTATTTGCTTTTAATTCCTTTTGACTTGAACTTGATATCTGGTATGGTTTAAAAATATGCGGTTTTATTTCTTTTTTCTCTTCTATTTCTATTTCTTTTTCTTTTAATATTTTCTCTATCTTTTTTAACTGAGTTCCTATACATATTAAACTTACATTACTAAAATTATTCTGCTCTATGACTTTTTTATCTGTATCATTTTCTTTAGCTATTTTATATAGTGCACAAATTATTTCATTTTCTCCATGTTTAATTTTATTAATCGTCTTAGGTGGAAAATCACTTTGAATTACCTTATCATTTACAATCTATTATGCCTTTTGTCTCTTACTATTATTGGATTTATACTTTTTATCTTTCTTAATTCAAACCACTCAAAGAATTTTATTTTTCCTATTTTACTAACATATTCAAAGTATTCTTCTTTTAATTTTTCAAAATTATTTTCTTTAACAATTTTATTTAATTTTCTTAAATTTTTTGTCTTAGTTATTTCTTTTAAAAGTTTATTTTCAATTTTTTCTTTAGTAAGAACATTTAATTCTCTATTTATATTATTTATATTTTCTGTTATAGCAGATGCTGATGGTGAAGAAGGTGTTATTTCGGCCTGCTGATTTAAATAATTTTCTATTGGATTATAAACTGTTTGGGGAACCGAAGAACTATAGTCTACTCCTTTTATTTTAAGATGTCTATCTAGAATATCTGATGTAGAATATCTGGGTTTTACAATAGTTTGAATTATAGGTTTAGGTTCATCTTCTCTATAGGTTGCATATATTATTGATGGTATAGCTGATACCCTTCCTATATCTTCTGTTACTACTGACGATGATGATTCTGTATATCTACTACTTACACTTGTATTGAATTTTAATGATACTTTACCATCTTCAAACTGTTCTATCTTACTTAGACTTGTATTTGGTTTTACCTTTTTTCTTGTTTTGGTGGAGGTACTATACCTTCTAAAATCCATTCTTCTGGTAATATTATATCTTTTCATTGTATTGTTTTAGGTATTACAGTATTTATTTTAGTTAAATCTGTTTGTAAAAACCTTGTTTCTCCCTTCTTAGGTTGTAATTTATATTTAGTTCCAAATGGTGAATTCATAGCTTTATAATGAATTTTATATATTAGTGCTATTGGGATAGATCCTTGTTTCATTTTATAATTATGGATTTTTATTTCCAAAACTATGCTATCTAAAATGTTTATATCATTTAATGATATTATCATATCTGGATATACTTCAAAAGATATGGGTCATTCACTTAAACTAGTTTCTATAGATCCTAACAAGGAATCCTGAAAATTTAAAAATCTTGCATCTCTTACTACTGCTAGTATACTAGTGTTTAGTCCTTCCCTAGTTAAAGGTTTTATTCCTACTTGTATTAATCCTATATGAATATACTTATATTTTTTACTCCTATGATGATTTAATGTTCTTCCTGATAAAAGAGTTATTTTCTCAAAAGGTTTATTTAATTGAAAATCTCTTTCTTCTGTTTTAATTACATAGTTTGTTTTAAAAACATTAAACTTTGAAATTTTATAAATCTGTTCTTTATCTACTTTAGGAATTTCCCATTCATCTATGGCTTTTACAAAATCTTCTAATATTAATCCATTTTTGTTTATTACTCTTTTTATTTCTGAAGACTCTGAATCATCTGATTTTACTGTACTTGCCGATTTACACAAAAAAGGATCAATTTTCAAAAATCTTGAATTATGTCGCGGCCATTGCATGTTATACCCTATGACGCCTAAACCTTGGCTAAAACGGGTTCAGTTGGCATACCCAAAACATATTCTTTCAAAATTTTTAAACATGGACTCTTTCTCATGCAACAAATAACATGGCTCTGATACCAACAAATAACAGGATCGTTACAAATACAAACTTACATGATACAAACACACAGGATCCAGAAATAAACAAATTTTTACAAGTAAATTTTTTCAAGGAAACAAATTTCTGATGTGAAAGATCAGTCTAATTCGCAACCACTGAACATACTTAAATCAAGTTATAAAATATATATATATATATATAATTTTATTTTTCTAGTTTAGTTTGAAGATTCCCCCTCCTGAAAGAATATTATTAATTTCTCATCTTTCTAGTTGTCACCCTTAAATTAAGGGCTCTAAATTCAGCCAGACAGTGATATGGCGCTTAGAGAGACTCTAAGCCTCAATCTCAGTTGTTTGCTGAGTCAAAACTTGTAATACCCGGCTAGACTCTAGTATCGGAATTCCTACCGTCCGGTGGAATCTCGGATGTTGGAAACCTCTAGAAGGGTAAAATCATGTTTTTATAAAATGTTTTAATGTATTGGATGATTTTAAGCAAGAAAGAAATTGAGTTTTGAATGAAAAAGACTATGGAGGCATTTCCAGGTTCGGCCGTTGAACCTCAAGTTCGGCCGCTGAACATTGGATGGTTTAGGGGGGCAAGTTATGCTTCCGAAAGTGGTCAAGGTTCGGGCGCCGAACTTGCATGAGTTTTGGAGGCACTTTAGGCTGCCGAAAGGTGGTCTGGCAGCCCCTATAAAAGGGGTCCATGGCCGAAATGGGCGAGCTTTCTCCCCATCTTCGGCCAACGGTGAGTCCATGCTCTCCCATGGTTGATTCTTGATGTTTTCCTTCGATCTTTCAAGTTTTAACAAGTTTTATCTTGGTTTGAAGATATTTGAGCAAGTTTTGGAGCTTGGAGACCAAAGAGTTGAAATCTCCCCCATCTCCAAGTTAGGATCATTTCTCCTCTAGATCTTCAAGAGGTAAGCTTCAATCCTACCATTCTTATATGTTTTAAATGAGTTTTATGAAGTTTTTGGAGTAGAAATGCATGTTTAGGTTTTATTTGAGTTTATGGGTTTATGTTGTATTTATGAGCATTGTGGGTTGTTTATGTGTGTTTGATGTGTTGTAGTTGGGGTTTAGGGTAGCTTGAAGCCCCTAGGAGCTTTTGTATGTGTGTATGCATGTTTTGGAAGTGGTTTGGATGAGTTGTGTAGTTTGGGAGGCATTTGAGCATGGAAAGGGCTGGGTTCTGCCACTTTGGGAGGACCCAAGTTCGGCAGCCGAAGGCCCTTTCGGCCGCCGAAGGCCCTTTCGGCTGCCGAACCTGTCTGTGGTAGCATGTATCGGCTGCCGAACTCTACCCCCGAAAGTGGACTTTCGGCTCTAGAAGGGAGTTTCGGCCGCCGAAGGTGCCGCCGAACATGCATGAGTTTCGTCTCTGGAGGGAACCTTCGGCCGCCGAAAGTGTCGCCGAAGGTGCATGACTTTCGGCTCTGGAGGGCCTTTCGGCCGCCGAACCTGCCGCCGAAAGTGCCCTGTCCAGCCTCCCTTTACATGATTTATGTGATTGTTTTAAGGTATTTTAGGGGGTTTTTGGGGAGTATTTTAGAGTCATGTTCTTGGATGTTTGGTCCCTCATTTGAGTCCACCTGTGTAGGTTCGGACCCGAGGAACCGAGGATCCCAGCAGTGAGTCAGCTGCTTCAGTGTCTTGTCAGAGCTAGCCTAAGGTGAGTGGAATAACTCTTTATGCTTTTAATTAAATAAATCAGTTCTTAACATGATTCACGCATCATGAATGCCATGAGATATACTAGGGTGCTTGCATTAGAATTCACGAATATGTTGCATTGCATAATATGTTGTTGATGCGGATGAATGTTGGATGATCCTTTAGCCCTCACTATGATATGATATGGTTATGGTACGGTATGGAAGACCAGTGAGGCCTATTCTACGCCCCTGGCATATTGGAATATTATGTTATGTTAATGTAAGAGAAAGACCAGTGAGGCCCATTCTATGCCCCTGGCACTATTGGAATGTGTAGTGGGCTATTGGTGACAAATTCATCCTTGATGTGATTTGTCTGTGATGTGATGCATTCCATGATATCATATGTTTTAAATATAATATTTTATTATTCTGCTCACTGGGCTCTAGTAGCTCACCCCACTCCCTTAATCTCCCAGGTTTGCAGGTACGAGATAGACCATGAGGCCAGTTAGAGTAAAGTGATGTCTTGTAATAGCTAGTTGTGGATATGAGAATATTGTAATGTAATGTATCGAATAGTTATGAAATGTTAAGGATTGTATTGAGGATAGAATTGTGCTTGACTCTAGTATGTTAGTTAATCCCTTTATACATGGTCTTTAATAATGTTTTATCATTGTTTATATAAACCAAACTTAAGTTATGATATGTTACCCCATTGGAGCAATTGTGAGGACTCCAGTGTGGGGTTAATGTTTATGTTTATGATTAGTGCATGCACAGGTTGAGTTTGGTGATTGAATGAAAAGAAAAGTTCAAAATTTTTATGTATGTGTTGATCATGTATGGGATTAAACAGGTTTACATGATGAATGTTTGGCTTGCTACGGGTCCTGGCGGCCTTAAATCGATCTGGATCCTAGCGCCGGTAGCGGTCCGGATTCCGGATCGTTACAAAACCCTACCACCCAAGGCTTTGTTCAGCATTGAATTGCAATCTTTTAGGCTTGATGGTTTGATTTTATTATATAACAGTATGAGAAATATAATTTTTTTAATGATGAATAAATAATGTTTAATTTAATTTTTTTAATAATATATATATAATAATGTAATTGATCGCTGTAATATTAAATTTTAACGATCATTATAAAATATTTTCATTAAAAATAATAGTATTGATCGTTAAAGAGTAAATGTATTTTTTTTTTCTAAATTTCATATAAAAAAGAGAATAAATGAGATATCACTTATAACTACTATAAATTAATTAATAAGTGATATAAACACTAGATTATGTAAATTCACAGTGTGTACAAATTGAACGTTTTTTATTTGCCGAAAATATTATGTACTCTGTTATTATATTAATATTTAATTATTTTTAATTATTATTATTATTTTAAAATTATTATATTAAAAAATAATAATTTTTATTTAAATTTCAATGATAATTTTTACTTCTATTATTAAATTTTTATACCATATTAATTACCATTAACAAAAGATAAATATATTATTATTATTATAGTTTCAACAGCAGATTATAATATTCTCGCAATTAATATACAATATTTTTATTAAAAAATTTTAACGATAAAATCTCTAATAATGACTTAACAGTCAAATAAAATAATTATTAATAATTTTTAACGATTAACTTTTAATATTTAATAATAATTTTTTTCATTAATAAATATTTTTTTATAGTGATATTTTTTAGGCTTTGTCTTGCAATTTTTTTTTATCATTTAATGTATAATTATCTTTGAAACAAGAGAAAAAAGTTGTTTGGGTAATTATATAATTTAGGGAGATTTACAATTTAGCCCCTGAGTATTGCCATTATTAACAAGTCAGTCTCTATATTTTTAGAAACCTATTAAAACGTACTTATGTTTTCTCTCCGTCAACGAAATAGTCCTTCCGTCTATTTTTGCCGTTAAAAATATAGTAAAAGACTAAATTACCCCCATTATTTTTCTCCTCCTCATCCTCATTCTTCATCAATTCTTCTTCCTTCTGCTTCTTCTTCTTCTTCTTCTTCTTCTTCTTCTTCTTCTTCTCCTAATTCTCCTTCTTCTTCTGCTTCTTCTTCTTTTGCTTCTTTTTCTTCTTTTTCTTCTTTCTCTTGTTCTTCTTCTCATTCTTCTCCTTCTTCTTTTTCTTCTTTCTCTTCTTCTTCTTCTTCTCCTTCTTCTGCTTCTTCTTCTTTTTCGTCTTTCTCTTCTTTTTCTTCTTTCTCTTCTTTTTCTTCTTTCTCTTCTTCTTCTTCTTCTTTTTCGGAGGAGGAGGAGGAGGAGGAGAAAAGAAAAGATAGAGACTATTTCATTGACAAAAAGAAATGATAAGGACGTTTTAATAGATTTGAGAAATGATAAGGACTATTTCATTGACAAAAAGAAATAATAATGACGTTTTAATAGATTTCTAAAAATATAGGAAGGGACGATTTCGTTGACAGAAAGAAACGATGAGAATGGACTATTTCGTTGACATAAAAAAACGATAAGCATGTTTTAATAGATATGAGAAAAGATAGGGACTATTTCATTGACGAAAAAAATGATAAGGACGTTTTAATAGATATGAAAAAAGATAAAAATATTTTAATAGATTTTTGAAAATGTAAGGACTAACTTGTTAATAATTGCAATATACAAGGACTAAATTTGAGGATAAAATTGGATTTTAAAAATTTTCTCTCTCCTCCTTTATATAATTTTAACGGAAAATATGGTGGAAGGACTATTTCGTTGATAAAAATAAAATATAAGGACATTTTAATAGGTTTCTAAAAATATAGGGACTGACTTGTTAATAATGACAATACTCAGAGACTAAATTGTAAATCTCCCTATAATTTATTTACAAAGTGAAGGTAATCTATGTAAACAAAGATAAGGGATAAAAATCCCGAATTATTCACATTTTAATATATATTTAAATTATAAAAATTAATTAATATATATTTTAAATTAACATTTAAACTTATTTATAATATATCGTTAAGTTTAACCATTAGATTTAATGAAAATATCATATTATTATTCTAATTAATATTAAAAATTAATATTTTAATATAATCTAAATAGATAATTATAAAAAAATTTTAAATTTTATCAATTTTAATAATTATATTCTTATTATTTAATAAATATATTCTAATTTAATTTTTTAATTTATTTAATTTTAATTTTAATTCGATTTACTTGTAATTTTAATCGACCCATAATACATTTCTAATAGTCAATAACCCATTTTTCAAGAATAGAAAAATTAAATCAAATTAATTGAAACCAATTTATTTTTTGAAATTAAAAAATAAATGGAATAAAAATAAAAAAATTAAATTAAAATAAAAAATTAATTTAAAATGTATTTATTAAAAAATTAGGATATAATTATTAAAATTTATAAACTTAAAATTTTTTAATAATTATTAATTATATTAAAATATTAATTTAATATTAACTACAATAGAATGCAATTAAAATTAATAATTAAATTTAATAGTAAAATATAAATAAATTTAGATAATTAATATATGATATATTAATTAATTTTTATAATTTAAATATATCAATTAAAATAAGAATAATTCAAGATGTTTATATTTGTTTTTAAAAGAAAATAATTATAAGTTTGACACATTATTGTTATTGATAAAAATTTTCTTCGATTGGTTGGTGGTAGGATTGATGTAAAAAGCGAGGTGATTGAAGCAAATACAAAATGAACCGTTGATGAACCTCGAGATCCGAAAGGAGACACAGAATTTAATGTCGGAGACAAGAGGACAAGGTACTGTACTGTGATTCACGTGCACCTCAATTGTATACTTCCAAATGGATGTCTCTCATTGTCTGCTATTTCCTCTGTCCCACTCAAGACCTCACACACACGTGTCTTCCTCTTTTCCCTGCATTGTCTCTGGCCCACCTCTCCCTCTTATTACACAAAGACTACAATGCTGCCCTTCTCTTTTCTTCCTTGATTTTTTTCTTCTTTATGTTAAATCTCTCGCCTTCCCTTTGTCACCCACCGTCAAGATATGCAGCCAAGTTATGGCGGACCGGAATTCCACCGTCACCACCACCACCACCAATTCATGGAAAATGATGAATGTTGCTCATCTGTGTTACCCATTTCCAATCCATCTCAAAATCTAAACCTTCCATTTCAATCCCATCCACCACAACACAAACAACTAGAACATATTTTCTTGCAGCATCCGCAGAATTCCATTGCACATCAATTGTTCCACCCTCAGCATCAACCCCAACTGCAACATTTTAGGCAATTTGAACTACATGAAGAGAGATTGCACTCAGAAGTACGGCAACAACACCAGCAGGGACAAGCCCTATCACCACATCCGCCTTTTTTCTCTATGAAATTCAAGTTGGGACTCGACCAAGATGGTGGCAGCAAAGAGAGTGCTTTGAATCGTCAAGAAGCTAGTGATTTTATTAATGGAAATGAGCATAATCCTCCACAGGTGCCTCTGGTGATTCCTCATTGTTGGCATCCCCAGGAAGATTCTGCGTCTATCAAAGAACCTTTTTGGTAATTTAATGCTAGCTATAGAAAGGGGGGGGAAAAGGTTTTTTATTGATTTATTTATTTTGTTTTTGCTGTTCTTTAAGTGGGCATGGTAAATGTTACAGGAAACAGCTCAGTGCAAGTAAAAATAAGCAGCAGTACTATGAAAATGGAGAGCCAGAAGCTCAGAGAAACAAAAATAATCACTATAAGCTCTTGGAAATACAGCAAATTGATGAAAGAAGTGAAAGGTGCACGGATATGGAGAACCAATACGGGCCCTTTGGCGAGCTTGAGGCTATCTACAGCCTTGCAAAAGCCGGTGAAGCAAATCAAACAGGTTCTGGGTCCGCTCTCACCGGTGAAACCTCACCAAAGCATGCCGGTCTTTCAGTGCCATTTAGTGCTGTACATAGCCAAAACGTTGGTGCTGGTAACGCTGGAATTGGAGTTGATCACGGTTCAGAGAACTCTATTGGAGAGGAAGCTTCATTAAGGAAGAGCCAAAAGAGAACAAGAAAGAGGAAAATGAAAAAGAAACTGAGTTCCATGGCTGGATTCTTTGAAAACTTAGTGAAGAAGGTGATGGATCACCAAGAGAGTTTGCATAGAAATTTCTTGGAAGTAATCGAAAGGATGGATAAAGAGAGAACACAGAGAGAAGAAGCATGGAGATGCCAAGAGGCTGCAAAGTACAATAGAGAAGCCGTCTCTAGAACACACGAGCAAGCTCTAGCTTCAAGTAGAGAGGAACAAATTGTTTCATACGTAGAAAAAATAACAGGACAAAGCATCGATCTTCCAGCTAAAAAGACTTCATTGTTGCTGCAACCAGAAATTCCAAAAGAACCCACAAAAGAATCAACGCCTATAACAACTGACAACCATAGCAGATGGCCTAAAGCTGAAGTTGAGGCCTTGATCCAAGTTAGAAGTAGCATAGAGACAAAGTTTCAAGAACCTGGCTTAAAGGGTCCTCTATGGGAAGAGGTAAGCTCTTTAATGGCTTCCATGGGTTACCAAAGAAGCCCCAAGAGGTGCAAAGAGAAGTGGGAGAACATCAACAAGTACTTCAGAAAAACCAAAGAAAGTACAAAGAAGAGGTCTAAGCAGTCGAAAGTTTGCTCTTATTTTGACCAGTTGGATCAGCTTTATTCAAGATCTTTTATCAACTCTCCCTCCTTCAACAAGTCCTCTACGCCACTTAGTAGCAGCGAGATTGAAGTGGAAAAGCAAGGTTATTCAGGGCTTCTTGAAGCCTTCATTGCAGGGAGAGACATTGCAACCTCAACAAATCCTTCAAATGGGAACGTGATAATTGCAGAAAAGGGATCTTTTAAATTGGAACTTGATAGCAATATTAAGGAGAAAGTAGAAGGAGGAAGCTATGAACAGGAGACAGAAGACCATGAAGATGACTTTGACGAGGGTGAAGAGGATCAAAGCGAGGAAGTTTGAAAATTTATCTGAGTTTTAAGAGGCAAATGGTATTGAATTCCTTTCTGGTATTCATTTGATTCCAAAATCATTGTTTTTTGCTCAACATGAATGGTTTTGTGTTGTTTTGTTTTGTTTTTTCGGCTGTGAGCACCTTTAAACTCGTGTAGATCGTTGCTTGTTCGAGTTTGAAGCTGAAGGTAAAACATTATAGAGCCAAAAAAAATCATGTAGGTGACAGTAGGAATTCTTGGTGAATTTCAAGAAAAAGAATTTCATCCCTGTGCTTTGAAGATAAATTAAGGAAAATCAAGAGAAAATCTAGTGAATTAATCCATTACCTATCTAAGGAACACCTTATAAATTTAACATTACTTAGTTCTTTCTCCATATCATGTTTACTAGAAACATTGTCAGCTTAGTATTATTTGTACCCACAAAAACTAGATTCTTGGGTTTGTGCTACAGAATTATTGTATAAGTAAAGGCCATGGGGCCTTTCTTGAAGGCTACAGGGATATTGTGGTCTCGGCGATTGCTTAACCTCAGTGATTCGTAATGCATGAGAAGGCATTAGGTGCTTGGATATATATATATATAGAGAGAGAGAGAGAGAGGACTAGTATTTTCATGAGAGGAGGAGCAGTAGCATAAACTTCTCTATAATTTTATGTGATGCTTCGTACTGCAGATTGAGTTTAGGGCGCAGTTCATGAGTTTGGGCCTGCTATTTTATTGAATTCTTGGCCCATATTCCTGCAGGATAATTAAGAGAAGAAGGGCATATGGGATGGTACAGTACTTGCCCTGATCTGCTCCAGCTGATGCTGTCCCAATTAAGACTGATTCTGGCCCATCATAGTCATACACAAAAAAAAAAAGTTGAATTAAAATTGGGCCCAGATCAAACACCAATTCTACCTTAGTTCATTTAATTGCTAATTATTATTGTATTTGTACAGTACACCTCAGTGCAATTGAAACTGAAAGAATTTATATCTCTGAGCGCAATCATGTGTTGGTTTTGAAAACGAGGCAAAGAAAGACATTATTAAATAGTCCTAAATTGAACCAAACGCGTTCAAATGTTAAAGGAAAGGCTAGAACAAACAAGAACTCAGTTCCACCTTCTTGCTAACGACTTCTAGTTAAATCCCTCTAATTTCTTCACAAGATCCAAGGGAAGCTCGCTCATTCTATGAACTGCCAAGTTCCGTTGCAACTTCAAGAGACATTTTCTCCAATACTTTTTTCAATTAAGACTTTTTGACTAATTTAAGAAATAATTAAAATCAAGTGAATTAAACATCCAATAAATTTAGGAGTGAAATTGAAACACTACCGGTATAAGTTTTGCTGGTATCATAACATTTAATATTGACTTTTGACTGCAGCCATTATTGTTAGAGAGGTGTGAGTGTATAGTTAGATTCGGTTTAAAATCGAATTAAATTTAATAAATTAAAAATTAAATTTGAATTAAATTAAATAAATTAAAAATTAAAATTTTAATATTTATAAAAATTAAATTGAATCGAATCGATTTGATTCGATTCGATTTAATTAATTGAGTTTTTTAATAAATTTTTTAAATTTTATTTTTAGTATTCTAAAATTTAATTAAAATATTTTAATATTATTTATGGTATAATCTCTTGATATTATCAAAAATAATATATTATTATTATTAATCAATTCATTTAATTTTTTAATTTTTTTATTAAAATTGAATCGAATTAAAATAACTAAAATTTTTAAAATTAAAATTTATCAAACTTAAAAAAATAAAAAAAATTAAACTGAATTTTTAAATTAATTTAATTCGATAAATTTTTTCAATTTAAATCGAATACCACTTTTGAATTACTCTTATTTGAAATAATTAATTTTATGATAATTTAAATAAATTATTTTTTTTAATTTTTATATTTAGTAAAATTAATTATATAAAAATTTAATTATTATGAGAATTTATTTTAAATTAAATTATTACTAAAATTCTTAAAATTTTGTAAGAAATTCACTTAATTCTATTTATATCAAAATTATTCAATTAATCCTTAAAACTCTATTTTTTAAATTTTTGCCCTTATTTTTTTATTTATTTTAACTTTAAATTTATTTGTGCCTTTTAAATTAATAACCACTTTTTTAATTTAATTTAGTTTAATAATTAACGCATTTATTGATATTAAGAAAATTATTATATTATTTTGTTAATTTTTTAAAAAAGAGAGTATTTTAAATTATATTTTTCCAATGGTAAAAAAACTGTATAGATTTTAGGTTTTAAATATTATTAAAAATATTAATAATGGTTTTTCAAAAAATATTTTGAATGTAATAAAAATGATTGTTATTTATGAAAATAAATAATTATATTTAGTTTAGAAATGATAAGGATGATGAAAGAAATAAATTAATTTAAAATCAACAAATTTAATTAAATTTATTATTTTTAAATTTATTCCAAATAAAAAAAAATATTTATGAATTGAATTCATTTCTTTTCCCAACAAGGTCTAAAGGTGGAAGAAGCTGAGAAAAAAAATGGTTAAACTTCTTGAGTTGTAAATTTGAGGGCCCAGAGATTAGTCCACTTAGCGCAGCAGCTGATTTATCTCATCTCCTTTGGAAGTTAAGGAACTTGATGCCATATGCAAATACAAAGGAGAGGATGACCCACCCAATATGAATCAGCCTTGCAGAAATTAATTAATAAATTTTTTAAAATATTTTTAATTAATAAATTTTTAAATATTAAAATATTTTAATATATTTTTAAAAATAAATAAAGTTATCGATAAATTTTATTATATTATAGGAATTTAATAATAATTTTTTATATAAATTTATTAATATATTTTATTTTAAAATTAAATAATAAAAAATAAATTATTTTTTAAAAAATATTTTTAAAAATAAATGAAATCTAAAATAATCTTTATTTTTTATTATTTAATTATAATTTAAAAAATAAAAATATATTAATAAATTTATATAAGGTAATATTTCAGTTTATATACCTAATCCTGAATATTTTTTTATTTTCTCTCTCCATGAGGATTGGATAACTACTTTAAAAATTAATATATCCATCGTTATCGTCTTCTGTTATACCACGAGATAAAATATCTATATATAATCTAATTACATCTATAGATCTACACAAGGAGATAAAATATCTATATATAATATAATATCTATATATAATATAATTAAAACTACAGATCTACACAATGAAATAAAATATCTATATACAATATAATTAAATTTACATATCTACACGTAATCAAACATTATGTCTATATTTTTGTCATCATTTACTATCATATCGATTATTTAAAAATAATTTTTATAACATTATGCGGTGATAATTTAATGGCAGAAATAATTTTTATCATTAATTTTTTATATTTGAAACATCTTAAATTATTTACCGACATAATCATAACCTATATCAAAATTAATTATATATCCATTCTAAAATACAGTAGCATAATACAAAATAATAACTTTTTTTCTAATTCACCTACTAAACAATTATAATTAAAAAAATTACAAACTAAACAAAATAAATAATACAGTAATTAAATGAATAAATTAAATTACCATTTATAATTGGGTAAACTGTAATTTAGTCACTCTATTTTAGTGAAATGCAACCTTTTGTCCCTCTGTTTTAAAAAATCTTCAATTTAGTCACTGTGATTTTTAAAAACTATTACATTAGTCTCTCCCGTTAGATTTTCAGTTAAATCACCGTTAATTTTACTTGAAAAGACTAAAATACCCATTCTCTCTCCTTCCTCTTCCTCCTCCTCCTCTTCTTCTTCTTCTTCTCCTTCCCGATCTCCTTCTTCTCCTTCCTCTTCCTCCTCTTCTTCTTCTTCTTCTCTTTTCCGATCTCCTCCTCCTCCTCCTTCTTCTTCTTCTTCTTCTTCTTCTTCTTCTTCTTCTTCTTCTTCTTCTTCGATCTCCTTCTTCTTCTTCTTCTCTTTTCTGATCAATGTGCTTTTTTGCTGCAACTGAACATACTGGGAGCTTATAAGCAAATGTTTTCTCAAATTCTCGTACGTGGTACTTCATATATCGATCCAATGTCATGACTTGCAGCAGCTTATTAGCATCAATTTCTCCCAATTTCTCAATGTAAACAGGTCTTCCTTCCTTATCAATTCCATGGTATCCTTGTGATAGTATTTCACAACTTCATCTAATTTCTGGAACTCAAAGTCCTAAAAAACAGCCAAGTGAAGTCAGAACTATATGGTTCCTGGCACAATAATATTCTATGTCTACGTTTTGAACTTGTTTTTCTGATTATTACCTCCATTAATGTGTCGGTGCCAAATTCTTTCCTCCACTGGAGCATATCATACCACATTTGCTTTGCTTTTTCCAGATCAAATTTCCTGACCCTCAAAAATCTGCATCACGATGGAGTATGTTAAGAACTTGGGTCATTTTCTACATTATCCAAACAAGTGAACAACTACCATCCAATTAAATTCAAGGAAATAAATCTTAATACAAAAATTTCCTTATTTAATTATCTATAAAACCTCTAAATGTTTCCATTTGAAGCTTTCTTTTGAAATGTCCTCGATGAGAAAGGTCTTAACACAAGAAAATATCATTTCCCTGTAAAATTTTCCAAAAATATCATCTCCTAGCATTTACAACAATGGGAAATGACATTGGAAACAATTGAACTCATACCCTTTTCAGTTGAAATAAGAATTCATAGAAAATGCAAGGAACCTAATGACATTTTTGTTGCTTTCTCCAAGAGAAAGAGGAAGAATTTCAAGTCTTTTCGTTTGGTAGAATTAAAAATTAAAAGAGAAGAAGAAGAAGAAGAAGAAGGAGATCGGGAAGGAGAAGAAGAAGAAGAAGAAGAAGAGGAGGAAGAGGAAGAAGGAGAAGAAGGAGATCGGGAAGGAGAAGAAGAAGAAGATGAAGAGGAGGAAGAGGAAGAAGGAGAAGAAGGAGATCGGGAAGGAGAAGAAGAAGAAGATGAAGAGGAGGAAGAGGAAGGAGAGAGAATGGATATTTTAATCTTTTCAAGTAAAATTAACGGTGATTTAACTGAAAATCTAACGGGAGGGACTAATGTCATAGTTTTTAAAAATCACAGTGACTAAATTGAAGATTTTTTAAAACAGAGGGACAAAAGGTTGCATTTCACTAAATCAGAGGGACTAAATTACAGTTTACCCTTTATAATTTCATAATTGATATAAACTTAAATATTTTTATCTCTATAATTTTTTTCAACACCATATATACTAATTTTCTTAAATTATAAAATTTATAATATAATTATAAATAATAAAAATTTATGATAACAATTAATGATATATTATACTTTTTAAATTAAAAAA
This sequence comes from Manihot esculenta, assembly GCF_001659605.2. Lineage (NCBI taxonomy): Eukaryota > Viridiplantae > Streptophyta > Magnoliopsida > Malpighiales > Euphorbiaceae > Manihot > Manihot esculenta. The sequence goes on along the minus strand of NC_035176.2, from coordinate 29,179,511 downwards.
ATTAATATAAAATAAATATCTCATTTTTTAACTTTATGACGTAAATAAAAATTTTAAAACTTTTATTTGTAATTTTTTTCTATTTTTATAATATTTTTATCCCCATAAAATTTTTCAACACTATATATACTATTCTTTTAAATTATTAAATTTACAACATAATTATAAATAAAAAAATCTATGATAATAATTAATAATTTATTATACTTTTTGAAAAAAATATAATTTTTATATAAAATTAAATATCTTATTTTTTAAACTTTATTTCTGGATAAATACTTCCCCATAAAGCATATAAAAATTAAAGATATTTATTTTTAAACTTTTTCTACTTTTATTCTTATTACAAAATTTTTCCAACACCATATATTAATTTTTTTAAAATTATAAAATTTACAACATAATTATAAATAATAAAAATTTATGATAATAATTAATAATATATTATACTTTTTAAATTAAAAAAACTAATATAAAATTAAATGTCTAATTTTTTTAACTTTATACTTGCACAAATTCTTCCCAGCAATATATATAAAAATTTTAAAAATTTTGTAGATAAATTTTATCTATTTCTATAATATTTTTTATCTCTATAAATTTTTTTTTCTAACATTATATATATTAATTTTTTTAAATTACTAAATTTACAATACAATTATAAATAATAAAAATTTATGATAATGTTATACTTTTAAATTAAAAAAATTAATATAAAATTAAATATCTCATTTTTTAACTTTATCCCTACCCAAATTCTTCTCAACAACGTATATAAAAAAATTTTTTATAAATTTTTTTTATTTTTATAATATTTTTATCCCTATAATTTTTTTTAACAATATATATACTATTTTTTAAAATTACTAAATTTACAACATAATTATAAATAATAAAAATATATTAAAAATTAAAAATTTGTTATATTTTTAAATAAAATAAAATTTTCATATAAAATTAAATATCTCATTTTTTTAAAACTTTATTCCTATACAAACTCTTCCTAACATCATATATAAAAATTAAAAATATTTATTTGTAATTTTTTCTTGCTTTTATCTCCATAAAGTTTTTTTTCTAACACTATATATATTAATTTTTTAAATTATAAATTTATAACATAATTATAAATAATAAAAATCTATGATAACAATTAAATTTTTAAATTAAAAAATTAATATAAAATTAAATATTTATTTTTTAACTTTATCCCTACACAAATTCTTCCAAACAATATATATATATAAATTTTATTGGTAAAATTTTTTCTATTTCTATAATATTTTTATTTTTATAAAAAAAAATTTCTGGACCTAAATGTTTCGATTCTTGTTTTTATGATTAATAAACAATTGGTACGCTACTAATTATCTATTTGTGTTGAGCTTGTAGGTAGGGGTGAGCATTCGGTCGGTTCGGTTTAAAACCGAACCGAACCGAATAAATTGAAAACTGAAATTTGAGTGTTTATGAAAACCGAACCGAACTGATTTTGGTCAGAAATCGAATCGAACCGAATCGGTCTGATTCAGTTCGATTCGGTTCGATTTGATCGATTTCGATTTTTAATATTTTTTTTATTTTTTACACTTTATTTTTAATATTTTAAAATTTAATTAACATATTTTAATTTTAATATGATTTAATTTCTATATATTATTGAAAAAACATATTATTATTACTAATCGGTTCGGTTCAGTTTTTTCGGTTTTTTTCTGATCAAAACCGAACCAAACCGAAATAACCGAAATTTTTAAAATTGAAAACCGAACCGAACCGAAATATATAAAAAACCGAATCAAATTTTCAAATCGATTCGGTTTTTTCGGTTTGAACCGAATACTGCTCACCCCTACTTGTAGATCATGTTCCAATCCTTGTTTTAATGATTAATAAACAATTGGTATGCTACTAATTATCTTTCAAAGTATTTGTATTGAACTTATAGGTCCATTACTAAAATGAATGAAATTGCTTTAGTCTCAAAAATGAAAACGCCAATTTTGAAAGTATTTTTTGTTTATGCATTGTCAATTTATGTATTGTGAATGTAACAGCCCGGAAACCGGTACCCTCTTTGTAACGGCCCAAACTGCTCGGCACTAGGATCCAGATCGACTTAAGGCCGCCTAGACCCGTAGTAAGCCTATCCTGAACTCTGTGTACCTGTTAAAATCCCATACATGATCCGACTGGACTATTAACTGTTACAACTTGTCTGTAAAACAACCAGACTTAACCTGTAAAACACTCTCTGGAGGTCCAATCATATGAACCAAAATGCTCAGATATACTAATCTGCACTAGCCCTCTGGCTATCTATAATACACCAGTGATGCTTTACCAAGTAACCTCCATACCCTATGCGCTCTGCAGCATAGAACCCACTCTGTAAGGGTCAGCATATCATAAGTTAACTTGGCTACCATAGAGTCACAGGAATCAAACCTGGTCTTCTCTAGTGGTCTACTCTGTGGATCACAGGAATCAAACCTGGTCTTTCCTATTGCACTGGTCTTGGGTCAAAGGAAGTAATCCCTGTCTTCCCTCACAGTTATAATTCACTGGGTTTTCGAAACACAACATGTATTAAGCCTGGTTTGACTCATTTCTCATCAAGCAACTGTAAAACAGGATACATGCATACACTAGGGATTAACATACACTAGACAATAGGCAAAAGCACATTCTAATACATTTATACCTTAACTGACTAACTATTACATCACTTTACATATATCCTTTGACATACATCATGTCCACACTATGCTATAACATATGCAATCCTTTAGCAACTCTGATGCTTCTACCCTTCCCAGCTACTCTGAACCTGCAAAACTGGGATTAAGGGAAAGGGATGAGCTTCTAAAGCCCAGTGAGTAGAAACACTGAAAACAGTTCATTCATACGCACTATATATGAAAATGCATCACAACACAAACATCTCAATATATCTTGGATTAGACATGACCCCAAAACTCCCTCGACGGGCTATTGAAGTCGCCTTGGTCCAATCCCCTTTAAGGTAGACATGACCCCAAAAATACCCTCTGTCAACACTGGCCCCCCCAAAGGAGCTACACAGGGCATTCCAACAAGTAATTGCCCAACTGACCTGACACAATGACAGGAGCCGAAGCTTAGGCTATTGGAGTCGCCTGGGTCCACCTAATCTCTGATCACATAATATGCAATGCTTCACATTCGTGATTCTAATGCAATCACCCTAATACATATCATAGCATTCATGATGCATGAACTATGCTAAAGCATTATGTTTCTTTAATAAAAGATTAAGTTTAGTTCTACTCACCTCTGCTCTTCTAGCAGAAACTGAACTGACTCTGTACTCTCTAACTCTGATGACCTCCTCGATCTCTCGGGTCCAATCCTACACAAATGGACTCGAGTGAGGTGCCAAACACACTCTAAACAACTCATAAACAACTCTACAACAACTCTCCAAAACCCCTCTACAAGCTCATAAACCAAACACATAAAGCATGCAAAAGAAAGCTGGACAGGATACTTTCGGCGGCAGGTTCGGCGGCCGAATGTCCTCTCCAGAGACGAAACTCATGCACCTTCGGCGGCCGAATCTCAACTTTCGGCGGCCGAACCCTTTCGGGGGCATGGTTCGGGGGCCAAACCACACTCCAGAGACGAAAGTCTCCTACCTTCGGCGGCACCTTCGGCGGCCGAACCTCCCCTCCAGAGACGAAAGTCTAATCCTTCGGGGGCAGGTTTAGGCAGCCGAAACCACCTCCTCACAACGTTCGGCGGCCGAACCCTCCTTCGGCGGCCGAAGCTGGGTTCTCCAGTTAGGCAGAACCTCGCTCACCTCATGCTCAACTTCCCCCAAACCTTACTCAACATGCATACAACACTCCACAACTTGCACATATGCTTATATATGCACAAAGGGGTCCAAAACTAGCCTATAACCCCAACAAAACACATAATCACCTCAAAATCCTCAAAAACTCAAAACATGCAACGAACCATGAAAACTCCTTAAAACCTTCAAAAATCATGAAAACATGTAAGAAATCTCCATACTCCTCTTGTAAACAAAAGGATGGAAGATCCTAACGTGAAGAAATGGAGGAAACCCTCTCCAAATCATCACACCGTCAAAACGCAACCTTTTTGCTTAAAATCCTCAAAACATGCTTAAATCTGAGTAAAACTCTCAAAGATTGGAAAGAACACATAGAAATCACTTAGAGAGGAAAGAAGACACACCTGAGGCGGCTGGGGAGTCGGAAAGCTTATCCCTTGACCGACTGAGGGCCCCCATAAATAGTGGCTGGCCAAACCTCCTTCGGCAGCCGAACGTGCCTCCTAATCCATGCAAAGTTCGGCGGCCGAAACTCAACCTTCGGCGGCCGAACCTGGCCATTCTCCTCTATGCAAGTTCTTGCCAACCTCAATTCTTAAAATTCATTTAAAGAAAAACCGCTAAAAACACGTGTAAAAACATCCATGATACCCTTTGAGAGGAAACCGGCTCCGGAAAGTCCATCGGAACACCGGAATTCCAGACCCCTCTCTAGCCGGGTATTACATTCTTCCCCCCTTTAAGAACATTCATCCCCGAATGTTCCTCAAAGGAAAAGAACAAAAACAGGCAAACAAGCCTAAACTCTCCTCTAACAGCGCTACAGGTGTACCAGAGATCCTCTTGATCACCACCTCTGGTCCACTATACCCTGTACTAGGACGCATCATGCTTCCTCTGCGCTACTCTGATTCCTTGCCCTTCTCTCTTCATCTTTACTATCCTGGTTTCTACACTGCTCGGACTATTCTCAAAGCTCAAAGCTGCAGGTGCCATCCTGGAGGGAGAAGGAAAGAAATGGTTCCGCGTCTAGACACCACTCCTGGGCTACCCTCTCACTCCTGAACAGAAGGGAACCCTGACAGCTCGTCTGGGAACATCTCGTACTTCCTAGGAACGGGCACTGAGGCTGATTCCCTGTCCTGACTACTGAACTTGCTCACAAGAGCTAAAACCCTTTGACAACCTTTCCTGAGCAAAAGATGAGCCTACGGGACTGATATCAAACCTCTGAGCATCTATACTCTGTCCCTCCAAAGGACTACCAGTCTGATCCATCCTGAGTTACTGCACTCTCCTACCTTGTCTCTGTGGACACAGGTAGTACTCTGAGTAGTTAGCCAATCCGCCCTAGAATGACATCACACAGTCAAATCTAGAACCATAAGGTCAGCTGGATCGCATCTCCTCACCCTAATCTCTGAACTGAACTGACTGTGTCTCAGATGGATCACACTTAGGGCCACTGACCCAAGAAAAACACTCTAAGCCCAGACGTCATCAAACCCCCTCTATCAATGGCTCACTACGCAACAAGGAAAGCGAAACACTGGGGTTTACACAAACTGTATACACATCCGAGCACTTCTAAGTGAACGTATCTCACGTCACGTGCTCAATGTGTTAGCCTGTACTATGTCAGGGTGAAGATCCAAGCGAAAGCTAATGGAACTTCCCTCGGGAATTTCTAAAGAAAAGGCTAACCCTTTCCTCTGCCTCTCCCTCTCAATCCCAGACGGACTCTAAGCTCTTTCTGTACTCTTCCTCTTTCTCTGCTCGTACTTACTCTTATGCTTGCTCTCTTTCACTTACTTCCTCGTCTTATTCTCTCTATTGACTCTTCTACTCTAGCTTCCTCTACTCTTTTGCCTTACCAACTCTTATTCTTTTCTTCCTCTTACACTTTGCTACCTTTTGAGCTGCATATCTCTCTCTCATACTTATACACTTCAGACCACGCAAAAGTAAACATACCTGGTACCACGGGGTCTGCTGTGGCTGCCTCCTCTCCTTGGCTCCTAGCCTGAGCCACTCTGCCTGCCAACATCTGCTGGGACTGACCTATCCTGGGCGCAGTAGGACACTCACGTGCGAAGTGCCCTTCCTGTCCGCACTGGAAACATGCCGTAGTCCCTGCACGACAGACTCCCTTATGCATCTTTCCACACCTCTCACATTGCGATCTTCCTCTGCCAGAGCTCGCACTCACATCTCGATTTACCCTAAAACGCTTCCACATCCTGCCCTTCCTAGTCCTACCCCACTCCCTCGTGGTTTTCCCCCACCTTTTGCCTCTTGTGGCAGCTGTACTCCAAGTGGAGGGATCATTTTCTCCTGAACCAGAAAGTTTGGAAGCCTTGGTCTGAGCATCTCCTGAACACTCTTCATCCATATTCACCTGTATACCTACACTCCTTCTCTGCATCGCTAAGGCTACCTCTACTTTTCTTCTTCTTAGGTCTATTCCTTCTCTCCTTTGCTCAAACGATCCTTCAGACGGATCTGATTCCACAGATTGACTAGCTCCACTCATCTTAGCTCTCCTGAAGATCAAAAACAAACATGAGCACACATAGAGGTCATATGAATACACATGAACACACAAACTAGACACCTGCATACACAGCAGAGCAGTCATGGCATTCATATCATCCTCAAAACTGGACTCATCCTATGTGGACATGAGTGAACCTAATGTGCTTTGCCGTCTAAGACAACCGTGTTCCGATGTGAGATCTCTCTCATCCCTGAGCATCTTAGCTCAACACACCGTACTCTAGAGGCCCTATGCTCTGATACCATCTGTAACAGCCCGGAAACCGGTACCCTCTTTGTAACGGCCCAAACTGCTCGGCACTAGGATCCAGATCGACTTAAGGCCGCCTAGACCCGTAGTAAGCCTATCCTGAACTCTGTGTACCTGTTAAAATCCCATACATGATCCGACTGGACTATTAACTGTTACAACTTGTCTGTAAAACAACCAGACTTAACCTGTAAAACACTCTCTGGAGGTCCAATCATATGAACCAAAATGCTCAGATATACTAATCTGCACTAGCCCTCTGGCTATCTATAATACACCAGTGATGCTTTACCAAGTAACCTCCATACCCTATGCGCTCTGCAGCATAGAACCCACTCTGTAAGGGTCAGCATATCATAAGTTAACTTGGCTACCATAGAGTCACAGGAATCAAACCTGGTCTTCTCTAGTGGTCTACTCTGTGGATCACAGGAATCAAACCTGGTCTTTCCTATTGCACTGGTCTTGGGTCAAAGGAAGTAATCCCTGTCTTCCCTCACAGTTATAATTCACTGGGTTTTCGAAACACAACATGTATTAAGCCTGGTTTGACTCATTTCTCATCAAGCAACTGTAAAACAGGATACATGCATACACTAGGGATTAACATACACTAGACAATAGGCAAAAGCACATTCTAATACATTTATACCTTAACTGACTAACTATTACATCACTTTACATATATCCTTTGACATACATCATGTCCACACTATGCTATAACATATGCAATCCTTTAGCAACTCTGATGCTTCTACCCTTCCCAGCTACTCTGAACCTGCAAAACTGGGATTAAGGGAAAGGGATGAGCTTCTAAAGCCCAGTGAGTAGAAACACTGAAAACAGTTCATTCATACGCACTATATATGAAAATGCATCACAACACAAACATCTCAATATATCTTGGATTAGACATGACCCCAAAACTCCCTCGACGGGCTATTGAAGTCGCCTTGGTCCAATCCCCTTTAAGGTAGACATGACCCCAAAAATACCCTCTGTCAACACTGGCCCCCCCAAAGGAGCTACACAGGGCATTCCAACAAGTAATTGCCCAACTGACCTGACACAATGACAGGAGCCGAAGCTTAGGCTATTGGAGTCGCCTGGGTCCACCTAATCTCTGATCACATAATATGCAATGCTTCACATTCGTGATTCTAATGCAATCACCCTAATACATATCATAGCATTCATGATGCATGAACTATGCTAAAGCATTATGTTTCTTTAATAAAAGATTAAGTTTAGTTCTACTCACCTCTGCTCTTCTAGCAGAAACTGAACTGACTCTGTACTCTCTAACTCTGATGACCTCCTCGATCTCTCGGGTCCAATCCTACACAAATGGACTCGAGTGAGGTGCCAAACACACTCTAAACAACTCATAAACAACTCTACAACAACTCTCCAAAACCCCTCTACAAGCTCATAAACCAAACACATAAAGCATGCAAAAGAAAGCTGGACAGGATACTTTCGGCGGCAGGTTCGGCGGCCGAATGTCCTCTCCAGAGACGAAACTCATGCACCTTCGGCGGCCGAATCTCAACTTTCGGCGGCCGAACCCTTTCGGGGGCATGGTTCGGGGGCCAAACCACACTCCAGAGACGAAAGTCTCCTACCTTCGGCGGCACCTTCGGCGGCCGAACCTCCCCTCCAGAGACGAAAGTCTAATCCTTCGGGGGCAGGTTTAGGCAGCCGAAACCACCTCCTCACAACGTTCGGCGGCCGAACCCTCCTTCGGCGGCCGAAGCTGGGTTCTCCAGTTAGGCAGAACCTCGCTCACCTCATGCTCAACTTCCCCCAAACCTTACTCAACATGCATACAACACTCCACAACTTGCACATATGCTTATATATGCACAAAGGGGTCCAAAACTAGCCTATAACCCCAACAAAACACATAATCACCTCAAAATCCTCAAAAACTCAAAACATGCAACGAACCATGAAAACTCCTTAAAACCTTCAAAAATCATGAAAACATGTAAGAAATCTCCATACTCCTCTTGTAAACAAAAGGATGGAAGATCCTAACGTGAAGAAATGGAGGAAACCCTCTCCAAATCATCACACCGTCAAAACGCAACCTTTTTGCTTAAAATCCTCAAAACATGCTTAAATCTGAGTAAAACTCTCAAAGATTGGAAAGAACACATAGAAATCACTTAGAGAGGAAAGAAGACACACCTGAGGCGGCTGGGGAGTCGGAAAGCTTATCCCTTGACCGACTGAGGGCCCCCATAAATAGTGGCTGGCCAAACCTCCTTCGGCAGCCGAACGTGCCTCCTAATCCATGCAAAGTTCGGCGGCCGAAACTCAACCTTCGGCGGCCGAACCTGGCCATTCTCCTCTATGCAAGTTCTTGCCAACCTCAATTCTTAAAATTCATTTAAAGAAAAACCGCTAAAAACACGTGTAAAAACATCCATGATACCCTTTGAGAGGAAACCGGCTCCGGAAAGTCCATCGGAACACCGGAATTCCAGACCCCTCTCTAGCCGGGTATTACAGTGAATTTCAATTAATTAACTGTGATGGCTCAAGGTTTCTTTTAATCCTAAAAGATTATAAATATGACTAAGTTTTAAGTAATTAATTTTGAGGGATCAAAATGAAATTTTTTAAAAGGAGTGATTTTGAAATTATTTCTTATCAAAATAAAAGATCTAAAAATATAAATTATAAAAATTTAAACGAATTATTTTTGTGGCTCTTAAAATTAAACATTTTGACAGAGGCAAAAGTCCCACATTATTATTGGGCCCAGATCAAACACCAATTCTACCTTAGTTCATTTAATTGCTAATTATTATTATTGTATTTGTACAGTACACCTCAGTGCAATTGAAAACTGATAGAATTTATATCTCTGAGCGCAATCATGTGCTGGTTTTGAAAACGAGGCAAAGAAAGACATTATTAAATAGTCCTAAATTGAACCAAACGCGTTCAAATGTTAAAGGAAAGGCTAGAACAAACAAGAACTCAGTTCCACCTTCTTGCTAACGACTTCTAGTTAAATCCCTCTAATTTCTTCACAAGATCCAAGGGAAGCTTGCTCATTCTATGAACTGCCAAGTTCCGTTTCAACTTCAAGAGACATTTTCTCCAATACTTTTTTCAATTAAGACTTTTTGACTAATTTAAGAAATAATTAAAATCAAGTGAATTAAACATCCAATAAATTTAGGTGTGAAATTGAAACACTACCGGTATAAGTTTTGCTGGTATCATAACATTTAATATTGACTTTTGACTGCAGCCCTTATTGTTAGGTAGGTGCAGAGTATTTTGGTAGATTAAATTTAAAATTGATTTGAATTAAATAAATTAAAAATTAAAATTAAATTAAATTAAATAAATTAAAATTAAAATTTTAGTATTTATGAAAATTAAATTAAATCAAATTGATTTAAATCTGTTGGATTTAATTAATTGAGTTTTTAATAATTTTTTTTTAATTTTTTATATTTTATTTTTAATATTCTGAAATTTAATTAAAATATTTTAATATTAATTATGGTATAATCCCTCAATATTATAAAAATAATATATTATTATTATTAATCAGTTGATTTGATTTTTTTAATTTTTTCATTAAAATCGAATTGAATTAAAATAATTAAAATTTTTAAAATTAAAAATTTATCAAATCTAAATGAATAAAAAATTAAATCAAAAATTTAAATTAATTTAATTCCTTTGATTTTTTTGATTTAAATTGAATACTAATTTTGAATTACTCTTATTTAAAATAATTAATTTTATGATAATTTAAATAAATTATTTTTTATTTTATATTTAGTAAAATTAATTATATAAAAATTTAATTATTATGAGAATTGATTTTAAATTAAATTATTATTAAAATTGTTAAAATTTTGTGAGAAATTCACTTAATTCTATTTATATAAAAATTATTCAATTAATCCTTAAAACTCTTTTTTTTTTAATTTTTGCCCTTATCTTTTTTTATTTATTTTAACTTTAAATTTATTTGTGCCTTTTAAATTAATAACCACTTTTATTAATTTAATTTAGTTTAATAATTAACGCATTTATTGATATTAAGAAAATTATTATATTATTTTGTTAATTTTTTTAAAAAGAGAGTATTTTAAATTATATTTTTCCAATAGTAAAAAAACTGTATAGATATAACGACCCGGAAACCGGACCGCTACCGGCGCTAGGATCCAGATCGGCTTAAGGCCGTCGGGACCCGTAGCAAGCCAACAAACAACCTATATACTTGTTTAATACCATACATGATCAACACATACATAAAAATTTTGAACTTTCTCATTCAATCATCAAACTCAATCTGTGCATGCACAACTCATGATCATAAGCATCAAACCCCACACTGGAGTTCTCATCAAATACTCCAATGGGGTAACATACATACATTAAGTTTGGTTTTCATAGAACATTATTAAACCATTACATTTGAAAGATCATGTATCAAAAGGGATAACCATACAAACTAGGGTCAAGCACAACTCTAATACTCAATAACATCATTATAATACATAATTGTTCAATACTATACTTTATATTACATCATTCTCATGTCCACTTCTAACTATTACATTGACATGACTTTACTCTAGCTGACTTCCTAGTCTATCCTGTACCTGCAAACCTGGGGGATTAAGGGAGTGAGGTGAGCTACAAGAGTCCAGTGAGCAGAATAATACAACATTTAATTTAAAACTCATGATCTCATGGAATGCATCACATCACAAACAAATCACATCAAGGATGGTCTTGTCACCAATAGTCATCAACATATCCAATAGTGCCAGGGGCGTAGAATGAGCCTCGTCCTGGTCTTTCTCTTATCATAGCATACATAACATAACATTTCTATAATGTCAGGGGTGTAGAATGGGCCTCGACCTGGACTTCCATACCGTACCATATAACATCATATCATATCATACGAGGACTAGAGGATCATCCAATACTCATCCGCATCATCATCATATTATGCAATGCAACATATTCGTGAATTCTAATGCAAACAACCTAATACATCTCATGGCATTCGTGATGCATGAACATGCTTAAAAACTGATATATTTACTTTGAAACATAAAGAGTTATTCTACTCACCTCTGGCTAGCTCAGACAAGACTCGAAAGCAGCTATCTCACTGCTGGGGTCCTCGGTTCCTCGGGTCTGAACCTACACAGGTGGACTCAAATGATGGACCAAACATACAAGAACATGACTCTCAAATACTCCCCAAAAACCCCCTAAAACACCTTAAAACAATCACATAAATCATGCAAATGAAGGCTGAACAGGGCGCTTTCGGCGGCCGAAAGTCCCTCCAGAGCCGAAAGTCATGCACCTTCGGCGGCCGAAGGTTCTCTCCAAAGACGAAACTCATGCATGTTCGGCGGCACCTTCGGCAGCCGAAACTCCCTTCCAGAGCCGAAAGTCCACTTTCGGGGGCAGGGTTCGGCAGCCAAAGGCTGACCTCCACAGGCAGGTTCGGCGGCACCTTCGGCGGCCGAAACTCCCTTCCAGAGCCGAAAGTCCACTTTCGGGGGCAGGGTTCGGCAGCCAAAGGCTGACCTCCACAGGCAGGTTCGGCGGCCGAAAGTCCTTTCGGCTGCCGAACCTGAGTTCTTCCAAAGGGCAGAAACTCAGCCTCTAACATGCACAAAAGCCTCCAAACTCATTCAACATGCATTTACCTATTCTACAACAAGCAAACTCAAGCCAACAAGCCTATAGGGGTCTCAAACTATCCTAAACCCTAACTACAACACATCAAACATACATAAACATCATACATTGCCCAAAAACTCAACATAAACCCATAAACTCAAAAATAACCTAAACATGCATTTTCTACCTCATAACTTCATAAAACTTGTTTAAAACATACTAGAATGGCAGGATCGAAGCTTACCTCTTGGAGATCTAGAGGAGAAATGATCCTAACTTGGAGATGGGGGAGATCTCAACTCCTTGGTCTCCAAGCTCCAAAACTTGCTCAAAGTTCACAAATCTTCAAAAACCAAGCAACACTTGTCAAAACTTGAAAGATTGGAAGCAAAAACATCAAAAACGACCATGGGAGAGCTTGAACTCACTGTTGGCCGAAAATGGGGAGAAAACTCGCCCGTTTCGGCCATGGAGCCCTTTTATAGAGGGCTGCCAGACCACCTTTCGGCAGCCTAAAGTGCCTCCAAAACTCATGCAAGTTCGGCAGCCGAACCTGAGCAACTTTCGGAAGCCTAACTTACCCCCCTAAACTATCCAATGTTCGGCGGTCGAACCTGGAAATGCCTCCATAGTCTTTTTCATTCAAAACTCAATTTCTTTCTTACTTAAAATCATCAAATACATTAAAACATTTTATAAAAACATAATTTTACCCTCCTAGAGGTCTCCAACATTCGAGATTCCACCGGACGGTAGGAATTCGATACCGGAGTCTAGCCGGGTATTACAATAGATTTTAGGTTTTAAATATTATTAAAAATATTAATAATGGTTTTTCAAAAAATATTTTGAATGTAATAAAAAGATTGTTATTTATGAAAATAAATAATTATATTTAGTTTAGAAATAATAAGGATGATGAAAGAAATAAATTAATTTAAAATTAATAAATTTAATTAAATATATTATTTTTAAATTTATTCCAAATAAAAAAAAATATTTATGAATTGAATTCCTTTCTTTTCCCAACAAGGTCTAAAGGTGGAAGAAGCTGAGAAAAAAAATGGTTAAACTTCTTGAGTTGTAAATTTGAGGGCCCAGAGATTAGTCCACTTAGCGCAGCAGCTGATTTATCTCATCTCCTTTGGAAGTTAAGGAACTTGATGCCATATGCAAATACAAAGAAGGAGAGGATGACCCACCCAATATGAATCAGCCTTGCAGAAATTAATTAATAAATTTTTTAAAATATTTTTAATTAATAAATTTTTAAATATTAAAATATTTTAATATATTTTTAAAAATAAAAAAATTTATCGATAAATTTTATTATATTATAGGAATTTAATAATAATTTTTTATATAAATTTATTAATATATTTTATTTAAAATTAAATAAAAAAAATTATTTTTAAAAAAATATTTTTAAAAATAAATGAAATCTAAAATAAACTTTATTTTTTATTATTTAATTATAATTTAAAAAATAAAAATATATTAATAAATTTATATAAGGTAATATTATAAGTTTCTATACCTAATCCTGAATATCTTTTTATTTTCTCTCTCGACGAAAATTGGATAACTACTTTAAAAATTAATATATCCATCATCTTCATCTTCTGTTCTACATGAGATAAAATATCTATATATAATATAATTAAATTTATAGACCTACACAACGAGATAAAATATATACCTATAATATAATTAAATCTATAGGCCTACACATAATCAAACATTATGTCCATACTTTTGTCATCATTTACTATCATATCAATTGTCTATGTCCATACTTTTGTCATCACTTACTACCATATCAATTGTCCAAAAATAATTTTTATGATAACATCATTATGCGGTGACAATTTAACGGCAGAAATAATCTTTATCATTAATTTTTTATATTTTATTTTTTTTATTCGAAACATCTTAAATTATTTACCGACATAATCATACCCTATATCAAAATTAATTATATATCCATTCTAAAATACAGTACCATAATATAAAATAATAACTTTTTTCTAATTCACCTACTAAACAATTATAATTAAAAAAATTACAAACTAAACAAAATAAGTAGTACAATAATTAAATGAATAAATTAAATTACCATTTATAATTTCATAATTGATATAAACTTAAATATTTTTATATCTATAATTTTTTTCAACACCAGATATACTAATTTTCTTAAATTATAAAATTTATAATATAATTATAAATAATAAAAATTTATGATAACAATTAATGATATATTATACTTTTTAAATTAAAAAAATTAATATAAAATAAATATCTCATTTTTTAACTTTATGACGTAACTAAAAATTTTAAAACTTTTATTTGTAATTTTTTTATTTTTATAATATTTTTATCCCCATAAAATTTTTCAACACTATATATAATTTTTGAATAAAATAAAAATCTATGATAATAATTATAAATAAAAAAAAATCTATGATAATAATTAATAATTTATTATACTTTTTGAATAAAATATAAATTTTATATAAAATTAAATATCTTATTTTTTAAACTTTATTTCTGGATAAATACTTCCCAATAAAGTATATAAAAATTAAAGATATTTATTTGTAAATTTTTATAAACTTTAATTTTATATTAATTTTTTTTAAAATTATAAAATTTACAACATAATTATAAATAATAAAAATTTATGATAATAATTAATAATATATTATACTTTTTAAATTAAAAAAAAATTAATATAAAATTAAATGTCTCATTTTTTTAACTTTATACTTGCACAAATTCTTCCCAACAATATATATAAAAATTTTAAAAATTTTGATAATAAATTTTTTCTATTTCTATAATATTTTTTATCTCTATAAAATTTTTTCTAACATTATATTTATTAATTTTTTTAAATTACTAAATTTACAATACAATTATAAATAATAAAAATTTATGATAATGTTATACTTTTAAATTTAAAAAAATTAATATAAAATTAAATATCTCATTTTTAACTTTATCCCCACCCAAATTCTTCTCAACAACGTATATAAAAATTTTATTTATAAATTTCTTTTTATTTTTATAATCTTTTTATCCCTATAATTTTTTCTAACAATATATATACTATTTTTTAAAATTAATAAATTTACAACATAATTATAAATAATAAAAATATATTAAAAATTAAAAATTTGTTATATTTTTAAATAAAATAAATTTTTCATATAAAATTAAATATCTCATTTTTTTTGAACTTTATTCCTATACAAACTCTTCCTAACATCATATATAAAAATTAAAAATATTTATTTGTAATTTTTTCTTGCTTTTATCTCCATAAAATTTTTTTTCTAACACTATATATATATTAATTTTTTAAATTATAAATTTATAACATAATTATAAATAATAAAAATCTATGATAACAATTAAATTTTTAAATTAAAAAATTAATATAAAATTAAATATTTATTTTTTAACTTTATCCCTACACAAATTCTTCGAAACAATATATATAAAAATTTTATTGATAAAATTTTTTCATTTTCTATAATATTTTTATTCCTATAAAATAATTTTTCTGAACCTAAATGTTTTTATCCTTATTTTGATAATTAATAAACAATTGGTACGCTACTAATTATCTTCCAAAATATTTGTGTTGAGCTTGTAGGTCATGTTCCAATTCTTGTTTTGATGATTAATAAACAATTGGTGTGCTACTAATTATCTTCCAAAGTATTTGTGTTAAGCTTGTAGGTCACTTACTAAAATGAATGAAATTGCTTCAGTCTTAAAAATAAAAATGCCAATTTTGAAAGCATACCACAAGAAAGGGATCATAAAGTATTTTTTATTTATGCATTGTCAATTTATGCATTGTGAATTTCAATTAACTAACTGTGATGGTTCAAGATTTCTTTTAATCCTAAAAGATTATAAATATGGCCAAGTTTTAAGTAATTGACTTTGAGGGACCAAAATGAAATTTTTCAAAAGGAGTGATTTTGAAATTATTTCTTATCAAAATAAAAGATCCAAAAATATAGGTTGCAAAAATTCAAATGGATTGAAAATTGGAGTTTTATAACCTAAGTTATGACTTTTCAAAGTTTTAAAAAATTATTTTTGTGCCCCCTAAAGTCAAACTTTCGGCTTCCGAAAGTGAAGAACAGAGGCAAAAGTCCCATATGTTCGGCCGCCGAACATTGACTTTCGGGCGCCGAAAGTGAGTTTTCAATATTTTCCAAGTCAAAACTTCGGCTTTCGAAAGTGAGGGACAAAGAGGAAAGTCCCATATGTTCGGCTGCCGAACATTGACTTTCGGCCGCCGAAAGTGTTTTTTACAAGGAGGATGTTCTTCAACCCAAATGGTTCGACTGTCGAACTTTAAGCTTAGGGCACCGAACCTGAGTTTTTCTGAGCACGATATAACGGTTATTTCTATACACAAACGGCTCTATTTACATTTAATGCATCTCCAACGGCCATATTTATGACTGAACTATAAATATAATGTGTTTTTGATATTAAAAGGTTACAACAACAATCTAAGCAAATACTTATTGAGATTAAAATATTTTTCACTCTCTCTCTCTTAAAACCTTGAGCCAAAATATTAATTTCTTGAAAGCCTGTCTTGAGTTGTAATTGGTTGGTTTTTTAAGAGTGAGCAAAGGTTGTTGATTGTTTCTATTGTAGTGGGTGTGATATTGAGCAAATGATTGCTCTTGAGTGAAAAAGAGAATTGTTAAAAGCAAAGGTTTGCTCCAAGATTGTAAGGAGTTTTAATTTTTACTTAAAAAAAAATTAATAGTGGAGTTGAACTCTCGAAGAAGGTATTGAGAAGAGGAACATCTATAAATCCTTGTATTGATTATATTACCTTCTAATTTATCTTTTTGCCTTAAATTTTTTATAAATCTAATTCACTCCTCTTAGGTTGCTTCAATGGACAACAATTATATATACTAAATTTTTTAAATTAATAAATTTATAATATAATTATAAATAATAAAAATCTATAATATGAATTAATAATATATTATACTTTTTGAATAAAATAAATATCTCATTTTTTAACTTTATCCCTATATAAATTCTTTCCAACAATATATATAAAAATTAAAAATATTTATTTATAAATTTTTCTACTTTTATCCTTATAAATTTATCTCTATAAATTTTTTTTACCATAGTATATATTAATTTTTTTAATTATAAAATTTATAATATAATTATAAAAATAAAATCTATAATAACAATTAATAACACGTTATACTTTTTAAATTAAAAAAATTAATATAAAATTAAATATATCATTTTTTTTACTTTATTCCAACACAAATTCTTTCCAACAATTATATATAAAAATTGTAAGACATTTATTTGTAATTTTTTTATTTTTATAATATTTTTCTCTATAAATTTTTTTTCAACACCATATATTTTTTATTATTTTTTATATTATTATAAATAATAAAAATATATTACAAATTTTTATAATATTTTTATATTTTAAATAAACACAAACATACATTTTTTCACATACAAATCTAAAATTCAAATTTTATTACTAATTTCCATACAAACTACAACTTGTGCATACATATTTTACTAATTAATTATAAATAATAAAATAATATGATATATTTTTATAAATATTTTCAAATGACTTACTTATATGAAAAATGATTACAAATTTGATACGTCCACAAACGGAATATCTCATCTATTAAATAGATAAAATTATAAAATATAAATAGTTTTTTTTTAATATATTTTCATTAATATTAATTTTAAAAAGAAAATTTATAAAAAAAATATATTTTGTTGAAAAATATAACTCCACCTACATTCTTCAATGAAATAAAAGAAATATAAGTGTTGAAATAATTTTAGAGAATAAATAAAAAATTTAAAAGAGCAGAGAGAACATTAATAAGGGAGAAGGGGGAGTGTTAAAAAACTTTTGAGAGAGTAGAGTAGAGAGAGAATTGGAAAGGTGAGTGGAGGATATTTATAAGAGAAAAGGGAACGGGAAAAGTGGAGGGGAGGGGAGTGACCGGTAATTATTACTGTGCTGCATTTATAAAGTATGGTAAATTTTTTTTAAATAAAAAAATTATTTTTTCATTTACGGTCCTAATAAAAATTTATAATTTCTACTGCACTCACAAAAAATCATATTTCTACCACGCTTAAAAGGCACGTCTCTTTTGGTGAAATTAATTTTTAAATAAAATAGTAAAAAACTCAAAATTTTTAAAATTATTTATTTTACCTAAGCGAAAGCGTAAGACAGTACAGAATACATTTCGTCTGTCCCTTCACGATAAAAAATAAATTTTTCAGTCAAAATAACCGATTGTACCAAAGAAAAATATTGCATTGTACATGATTTCCACAAGATTAATATAGATCCTTCATCCTTGCAATAAGTCTTTGGTAATTTTCTAGAGACATTTTCATGTGAGAGTCAGACTTCATTATTAGCTTTCATTATCAATTTGAAATGGTCAATCAAGTTGAATTAATAATTAAGTTTATTTCATTCTTATGGTTCTCTCTTCTCTCTTTGTGGAGGGAGGAAGTTTTTATGTGACCGGTTGTTTTATGAGGCAACAGGATCTTTTCTTGTGATGTTCTATGCAGCCATTCCTAGTGAGTAGAGGCGACTCCCTTTGCTTTGATCCGTGTGAGTTTTTTATCCCTCTTTTGTTAATAAAGGTATTTACTAGAAGACAGATAGTGAATTTTGGAGAGAAAGAGGCTTTTCTTATCTCAATCTTTTCTCTTTTTATCAAATTTATATTATTAAGAGTATATGGGAAAAGGCATCAATTATTCACGACAAGATTTATGGTGCATCTCCCTCCTCATCCTATATTTTGTATACTTAAAAAAATTTTTCTAATTTAAATTTACATGTTGATTGAAATTGTGAAGTCATTTTAGTTTAATTAATTTTTTTTCTTTAAATTTACTTTGTTATTATTTAAATTTAAATTTTAATATGTACAAAGAAATAAAATTATTTTTTAAATATTCATTTAATATTTTTAATATTGATTTTTAAAATAAATTGTGAAATCAAAAATTTTTGTTGTATATAAAGTTTTCTGTTATTAATTAGCTCTTACATTATTATTTTTATTTAAATTTGCAATAATAATAACATAATAATTACTACTTATTTAAAAATATATATTAGATACATTGTTATTATAGTTTAATTAATTTTTTTAATAGTAAAACTATAGAAAAACATGTTTATAGATAGATGATAATATATGTTAACAATATTAAAGGAAAAATGTTTAGTTAATTAGCTATATATATAATTTTTATATTTTGTAAGAAAAAGAAATAATAGTTTTTAAATAATAAATTAGTCAGAAAAACTTTAAAATTTTGAGAAGTAATTATTAGAAATAACAATATAAATAAAAATTAAGATTTAAATGATAATAATAGTAAAAAAAATTAAATTTAATAAAAATATTATTTAAAGAAAAAAAAAACTCTTTATAAAAAATGACATGTGACACAAAATAGATAAAATATTATAAATATTATAAATACACATGTTTCCTTGTCATAGGACCAGCAATTGATTAATCAATAATGTTACTTTTTGGGGCAAACGAGAAACCATACGTATATAGCATACGCTAGTTCTTTTGTGGCCTATATAAAGAGAGATCCTCCACACTGCTGAAAATTCATGTGCGCGTTTAGTGTCTCTGACTCTGCGAGAATAAAGACAGAGAGAGAGAGAGATGGGGAGGAGTCCATGTTGCTCCAAGGAAGGACTCAACCGAGGAGCCTGGACGGCCATGGAAGACAGAATTCTCACAGCTTATGTTACAGCTAATGGAGAAGGCAAATGGAGGAATCTCCCCAAGAGAGCTGGTTTAAAGAGATGTGGTAAGAGCTGTAGACTTCGATGGTTAAATTATTTAAGACCAGATATCAAGAGAGGTAACATATCCCATGACGAAGAAGAACTCATTATCAGGCTCCATAAGCTTCTTGGTAACAGGTCTCTCTCTCTCTCTCTCTCTCTCTCCCTCCCTCTATTTCTATTAATTTTGGATGTGTTCTTTAACTAGATTTGGTTGGTTTGATAATTAATATACAGATGGTCTCTTATCGCTGGAAGGCTCCCTGGGCGAACAGACAATGAAATCAAGAACTATTGGAACACTACTCTGAGGAAGAAAGCTAGTGCTCAGTCAACTTCGCCACAATCCAACTATTCTAGACAGAAAAGGCTAGCCACTGAACCCAACAGCTCACCACAGCCAGCCAAAGTCATCCGCACCAGGGCCACTAGGTGCACCAAAGTCCTTATCCCATCACAGTCTCCACCTCTTCTGCCTGAATTTCACCCTAGTCAAGATTTGGATTCTTCTCCACCACTCCACTGTGGAGCAGTTACTAATGAGGAGGTTGATCAGGATTTAGATTTGTTGAATTTTCTCGACTGCCGTGGATTTCAAGACAGCCATGGAGATGGTGCTCTACTGGACTTCCAAAGCAAGGACTTAGCCTTGGAGGATCCCCCAATGTTCAAGGACTTGGCCAACACTGCTTCTCTCGAGGATAATGCCAATTTGGACCTTGATTCCCTAGTATATTTGCTTGATTCGGAGGAATGGCCACTGCACTGATAGCTTTATTTAGAGAAAATATTTATTATAATATAGAAAAAAACAAACGAATTTTAAATAATGTTAGCCTTGTTGTATGTCTCTTGTATAGTTTGAAATGACTACTTAACTATTAGCACGTGGGTAACGGTCGTGGGCCATATTTTATTAATAATCTAATGTTGAAATTTTCAATGCTTATAATTCTTTGCTTTCCTATTCATATGAAATTATTGAAACATCTTGATTTTAAACCACAGTTGAAATCAATTTTTTTTTAAAAAAAATTATCATATATTGCTATAAATTTATGTTTTTTAAATGTTTCACAAATAGATAGTTAATTCAAATTCATGAATTCAAACGGAGTAGGTGGTATTAAAATTATTATTAAAATTATAAAGTTTTAAATTTGAATATTAAATAAAATTAAAAACAGTTAAGTTATGAATAGTATTCTATTATGAGAATATTATGTTTTATAATATTTTGTTCATTTTATTTTTTATATATATTAAAAAAGACAAATTTTCTTAATTTTCTAATTATATATATTTTAAAAATATTAAATTTTATTTAATATTAAATGATATTTTAAATACTTATTTATAAAATAATAATTAATTAGAGATTATTTTGAAAATAATTAAAATAAAATTAAATAGAATTATAATAATAAATTAATATATTTTTATAATATAAAAAAGTAAATATAATTTATAAAATAATTTAAAAAATAATAAAAATGATGAAACAGGGAGTTAGTACCGAGTGATATTAATAATGCAGGAGTTGGGACACCTTGAGTAGGTAGCTTGGCTTCTGCCAATTGTGCGGTTCACACTAAGCCAAGCATTTATTTGCTCATCTTGTTGAAATTTATTTTTTTTTTTGGTTAAAATAAGTAAACTTTTATCTGGTCGTAGTTATTTTTTTAATATTTATTATTTAATTTTTGAATATTATTATTATTATTAATTAATTTTTATAATTTTAACATTTATTAAAATACTTTTATTTTTTATTAATAAATTAATTTTTGTATTTATTTTTATTATTAAAAATATAATAAATTATTAAATTATTTATTTATTTATTATTTTTATAAATAAGAAGGAGGTGTTTCTTTTTTTATGAAGAGGAGAAGTCTTTTTAAAGAGAAAGAAGGCTATTTCGCCGACATACATTAAAAAAAATATATATTTTTTAATAAATTTAAAAGAAAATTGAAAATATTTTAATCTATTTTTTAAAAATATAAAAAATAATTTATCATGATAATATTTAAAAATTAAATAAGAAATTTTATTTGAGAATAAAATTAAATTTTTTTTAATTTATTTTTAATGATAAAAAATAAAAAATTATTTTATTGATGATGAAAAATAAAAATATTTTAATATATTTAAAAAAATAATAATAATAATATTTAAATATTAAAAAAATAATTTTTTCTATTTTTTATTGGTGAGACAAATAATTCAAGTAACAAAGTGACTGTTAGGTCGATCATGGTTCATGGAAATGGTTAGTTAGCTGCCGTCTCTCCTCGTGGTAGATCCCTTATGTCTGGAGCTCAGCTGTAGGGTCGCTTTCTTTTTGTTTTATTTTACAATAATTTGTTTTATCTTACAATTCGCTTTTATTGAATTTCAAACTCGAATATCTCGTTTGTTGTGACGACTTATACGAATAAATGACTTGACGATATTTTCCTTTAAAAAAAAAAAAAGATATGATAAAATTTTTTTTACCATTTTTCTTTAATTTATTCTTATTGAAAGAAGAAATTTCAATTAAAATAATCTAGAACAAATAACTCCAATATAATCTACTTTTAGGAATAATTCAACTTCACAGTCAGGTTATCCAACCACTTTTCTTTATTTTATATTATTTCTCTTATAATACATAAAAATTATAAAATTATTTAAATTTAAAAATAACTTACCTAACGAATGTATGACGACATGTTTACACATTCTTTCATAAAAAATACTATATATTCTCTTTATTTTATAATTTATATTCACCTTCTTTTTTATTATTTTTTAATTATAATACTATATAAATTAATTAGTATAATACTATTTTATTTTAATTTATTTTTAACAAAATTTTCAAAAGATTTTTTTAATATACAGCGTTTTCTAATTATTTTCTTTATTTCACATATTTTATGAAACCTAAAACAGTTGTAGGCCTTTTTTATAAAGCAAAGAAAAGAATTATCATTTTCTTTTTTAAAAAAATAATCAAAATTATATTAATAAATTTAAAATAAATAAATCATTGAAATGTTGGAGAAGAGTCGCTCCAAATATTCAGGTCTCACAGAAACAAGAAGTTCAGCCAAACAAATAAGAACACTGGTTTACAGATTTCTTAATACAATAAACTGAGACATCATTAGAAAATATAGACAGAATATTATTACAATCAATTAAAACACTTCCTTAAGGAAGTGTGTATTGATAAAAGGTTGGAGATTTATTTAGCTTTTTCAATTCATGTCAAGACCAAGAATTTAGGTAAAGTTTTTCAATGCAATAGCAATAATTAATTATTAATTTCTATCTAATACCATCTTGTCAATCGCCTCAAGTCTCAATATATTAACTTCATATATTAATTATATTTAATAGTTTATATTTAGTAATAAATTAATAATTTTGACATAACAGACATCTAATTTTAAATAAAAAATTTCCGTCTATTTGTTTTTGAAATGCGTCTAATAAATCGAGAATTTAAATTTGTATATGTAAGAATTTATTAAAATTATAATGTTTAAGGATAAAATTTAAAAATATACAAAATAAAATATAACTTTCATAATTTATCAATAATATTTAATAGTATTAAAAAAATAAAAAATAAAAATATTTTTGTTATAAATTAAAATAATAAAATTCTATTTTAAAATGCGTTAAAATAGATAGCAGACGATTATTTTTTAAAAACAAAACTATTAATTGTATTAATAAAATTTTATCAAATAAAGGGAGATATCATATCAAACAGAGAGATAATAATGTTTGATAAATTCCCTAACTAAAATATAAGCGATTAAAATAGTATTATGACGAACTTATTTAACAGAAATATCAATTATAGAGTTTAATAAAAATTTACAGTCATTCAAAATTAAATTTTATATAAAATAATTTAGTAAAAATATTTTTTAAGTGTTTGTCTAAACTCTTATATAAGATAATTTAATAAAATATTTTTCATTTTTTTATCTCTCAAATATAAATTTTTCTTATTTTTTTTATTTCTCAAATATAAATTATTAAAATTTTTTAAATAAAATCATGAAAAATAAATTTTTATAAAATAAATTTTAAATAAAAATTTAAGATTAAAATTATTATTATAATTTTAAAAATTTATAATAATTAATAAATTTTTATTGAATATTACATTTCAAAACAAACGAATGCACGAAAACAAACAATGCAGTAGATCTTGCCTACAAAATAAAACGCGTATCTCACTTGAAAAAACGTTAGTCAAAAATAGACTGCTGGTTTTGTATCATTCACAATGGAACCAACTTAAAATTAATTAAGTCTCTATTAATTTTACATAAAAAAAAAAATTTATATATTTTTTAACGGCTTTAAGCTCTGTCCAAGGCTGCGCTAGCTAGCTAGCTAGACATCCTTGTCAATCTCCAACAATGGAAAAGGGAGATGTAAGTGATACATAACGCTCATTATTAATATCAGCAAAAAAGACAAAGATTGCAAAAGCTTTCTCTTTCGTAAATAAAGTTGACAAAAAGACAATTAAAATAATGCAAACAATTAAAAAATGTCTTTGTTGTAATTATTTATGAGAATAATATATCATTTTTATATTTTATTATAATAAAATTATAACTATTTTTAAAAAATAGTAATTAATAATAATAAATATTGCTAATAACATAAATTTTTAGTAATGTGTATAATTTTCATTATTTTTTATATATAATTAACCGCAATTATTTATATATTTTTCAATTTCTTCAATTTAATTTTTTTAATTTTCAGTTTTTTTAT
Organism: Manihot esculenta; assembly: GCF_001659605.2. Classification (NCBI taxonomy): domain Eukaryota; kingdom Viridiplantae; phylum Streptophyta; class Magnoliopsida; order Malpighiales; family Euphorbiaceae; genus Manihot; species Manihot esculenta. The sequence continues at coordinate 29,154,485 of NC_035176.2, read as the reverse complement.
AAGTTGAGAAGCCATCATTGTCTTAATATAATGGTTGCAGCCATCAAAAGAGATTCAAACTACGTTTTATTATTCGAATCTAATAATTAACTTTTACGTATTATAATGATTATTTAAAACTTGACTGTTCTCCTTTTATATTTTTGTAGAAAATATTTCATAATTATTTTAAATTTAAATAATAATTAATTTTCATTTGAATTTTATTAATTATTTAAATTATTGCTTAATTCAATTAATTAATTAAATTGTAATTTTTATTTAATTATTTGTAAATAATTTTATTTTTTAAACTAAATAAATTTAAAATTATTGATTAAATCTGGTGGTGCATAAATATAAATTAAAAATCAAGTAATTTTAGAATTGTGTTCACTCTTTCTATTTTTTAAGAAAATAAATAATTAATGTCTTAATAAATCATTTTTATAAAAGTATATATTAAAAAGAATTATAAAATTATAATTTTTATATGTTTTTGTAATTATTTTTAGAAAGATTTATAATTTATTTCCTCAATATTTTCTTTATTAACAAGTCAGTTCTTATATTTTCGAAAATCTATTAAAATATTCTTATCTTTTATCTCTATTAATGAAATCGTCATTTATTTCTGCTATTAAAAATATAACAAAATATCAAATTACCCTTTCACTTCTCCTCTTTGTTCTCCTTCTCCTTCTTTGATTCTTCATCTTCTTCTTTTTCGATTTTTTTTTAAGGAGAATGAGACGATTATTCTTCTTCATTATCATCATCTTCTTCTCCTTCTTCTTTCTTATCTTCTTTTTTTTTTTCTTAATTATCATCATCATCTTTTTCTTTTTCTTTTTCTTTTTTTGAAGAGAAGGATGTACTACTTCATTTACAGAGAGAAACGATAAGGACATTTTAATAGATCTGAAAAAATATAAGGAAATATTAATAAATTTTTAAAAATATAGGGACTGATTTATTAATAATGCAATATTCAGGTATTAAATAAAGAGTTTTATTTGATGAAAAAATTAAATTTTAAAAATTTTCTCTTTTATTTTTCATCTATTTTTAACAGAAAAAAAATGAAAAGACTATTTTCTTGACAAAAAAAAAATAGTGATATTTTAATAAATTTATGAAAATATAGAAAATAACTTATTAATAATAGTAATATCCAAAAACTAAATAGTAAATCTCCTTTATATTTTATTGTATTTTCACATTATCAAATAGTATTAATAATTTCATTTATCATTAATTAAATGGAATTAAATTATCATTAACTAAAATCAATAAATTAGACAAAAAATCATAATAAAAATCATAATTAGTCAGTTTCAAATGTTAAAATATTAAGTTATGCTCTTAATATTTAAAATATGGTTTGAGCAATTTTATTTATTAATTTTTTATTTTTATAAATTAAATAATAATAATAAAAAAATCATGTTTGATTTGTATACTAAATAAAGCTGAAATAGTGGTGGGCTAGATGGAATTAAAAGAATATGTGAGTATAACCTGGTACGAAAAGAGTTAGAATCCATCATAAATTGTGATTTTTGATTGACATATACATTTTGTCCTGAATTAAATTATAAACATTATCAATTTTATAAAAAAAATTATAGAGAACTATTTATAAAAAATTATTTGAGAAGTAAATATATCAAACCTAAAGAGAATTTTTATAAATATCAAAATACACTTTTTCACTTCTAGGAATTATGAATTTATTATTAGTATTTAAAAAAAATAAAATTTTAAGTTAATTTAATTTATTTTCTCATTTGAATGAATTTTTTTATTTATTCAATTCATTTTCATTATTATTGTGATTTATTTTATTTTAAAAAATAAAAATTTAGTTTTGGTGTGTTTAACAACCATCAATAAAATATTTTTTTCTTTGAAATTCATTATAAACAGTTGATTTAAAAATTATTTAGAAAAAAAAGAGCATCTACAAGCAAATTGAAGGTTGGGTGAGAGAGTGAAGTTTTATTAGATGGTCTAAAATATTAATTAACGGAAAGAGACTTTAAATAAAGACAATGGAAATAAGTTATAAAAAAAAAAATAAAAAAAAAAAGAGAAAAAAGAAAAAGAGAGAATCGGATCAATTATCATAGGACGGAAAACTAATTTCCATGTGTAATCCATCAGACCTTTCGCATCAAAAAAATGCGCACGTCATCGGCTAATTAAACTAGAATAATATTATAATATTCTAGAAGAAAACATTATCTAAGCCCAATAATTTTTTTTAATCAAGAATATTAATTTCCTTTTTACCATCAAATTAATGTTGTAAAATAAAACTAAATTTTAAAAGATTTTATAGTTGATAATAATTTTATTTATGAAATTTTTTTTATTATAGATATAATATTAAATTTAATTGTTATAATTTTATTATATTATCTTAAAATTTTTATAATAAGTTTTTTATATTTTTATTGGATTACAAATTAATAATAAATTTTTATCGTAAAATCTTAAAATTTAAATTTTAAAAAAATTTATTTAATTCTATAAAATTATAAAATAAATTTTTAAAAATAATTTAAAATATGACTCATATTTTATTTTTTATTTTTTTAACAATCTCTTTTAGTATCATTTTTCAATTGTGGGAGAGAATTTTATCTTTCAATAATAAAATAAAATTTTATTATTTTTTAATGATAAAAGAAAATAATTAAAGGTCTACTTCAAGATTTTGATTATTGAATCGATATAAATTAATTTGTGAAATAAATAAATTTATATTTATATATATAATCAATTATAAAGTGATGGGTAGTTTTATTTTAAAAAAGAAAAGTGATGGGTAGTTGCATCTATTTTTTTTTTTAGAGTTCTAACGGTCTTTTATTTTTTTTTAAAATTGAGAGTAATAAATTATTATGAGGTGTTATTATTTTTATGCATAGTTTGCATTTATTTTATTTATAATAGTATTAAGAGTAATGCAATAGAAGAAAATAAAATAATAAATTGATAAGGCTCTTATGAATCATGAAAAATATTTTTTATAAGATTGATTTGAAATATTTAAAAGTATGGGGGTATTTTGCTAAAAATATACTTATTGATCTTAAAAACAAAACTGAAATTTAATTGCTCTATCATTTTGTAAAACTTTATTTACCAAATAGATTTTTATTTTTTTGAAGACTTGAAAAAATATTTATGTGATATAAGGGTTGCTAATAAGGAAATAAAATTTTTAGGTTTTCATATTGTTTGAAATAAGTACCTAAATAGTGACATGAGATATTTTACCAAGTTTTTGCTGGTGTATATGTTTATAAAGTTTATACATAATGAATGTGTGATTTTTTATTTATCTGTGAATGATGTGCCTATATTTGACATAAATTATAATATAACATGTTAAATTAAATGTTTTCCTATTCATAATTTTGATATAAATTATATAACGGAAGTAAATGTGATTTGGAGCATTAAAATTGGTATGATAGTATAATTATATCGTAAGAGTATTAATATTGAGTTTCTTATAAAAAAATTTAGATATTTAAATGTCAAATTAGTGAATATTCCATATAACAAAACAAATATAGATGATATTATTGTTTAATTTATATATATACATATTATTAGAAAATTGTTGCATTTGATGAATTTTTTAGATTTAATATAACTTATGCTATGTGATTGAGTAGATTTACCCATAATCTAATAGTGATTATTAGGCTACTTTAATCAAACTTAAAAACTATTTGAGAGGTATCACGAATTATGATATTCTATATAATGGATATCCTACTATATTAAAAGAATATAATTATATTAATTGAAATTTAAATTCAAATGATATAAAATCCACCGGTGATATTTAATCGGTAGTGTAATTATTTGAAAATCAATTATTATTGTCAAAACCACTATGGAGCCAAAGTTTATTACTTTGAAATTAGATAATCATGAGAGTTGGAAGTAGGGTAGCTAAGAAATTTCTTAGTAACTGCAATAACTATTGTAAAGAATAAAATTTTCAATAGTAAAAATAGATATATTTGTCTAAAACATGATATGATTGAACAACTGCCGAAAAATGGAATCATATCCATTAATTATATGGAGTCAGAGGTGGATTTGACGAATTTTTTGACTAAATCTTTTAAGGAAGAAGTTAATAAATGAAATATAGAGGAGAATGAGACTTGGTCAAAATGAAATTAATAGGAACTCAACCTTTGCGATTGGAGATCCTATGAAAAAAGTTCATATGGATAATAACAAGTCACTTGTTAATTTTACTAGCACTATTTAACGTTATCTCTCCCTACAGTGTGAGAATTGATAGACGCATTAACGAGAGAATGAGCTGAAAACTCTTAATGACATTCATATTCTTTATGAGCAGTGTATAAATTGATGATATCATCTATATAAGTGTGGAGTGGGGCAGTTTTTATGTTATTGTGATATAATCTCTAGAGTACTTATAAACTATTAGGTGTGCGCATGACCTATTAACGGAAAATAACGTTGACAACAAGATTTGTGTAGTGTTATGAGATTGACGTGATATTAGCATATAAAATTGAGTTTTTGTTTATAGCAACAAAAGTTTCACTAATTACTCTATATGTTCCGTCTTATTAATTTAGGTTTGATTCATAATCTAAAAGATACCAAATTCAAAATATATTAACTAAAATTTTAAATCTAGCAACGAAAAATCTTTTAAAATATGTGGGGGATTGTTGTAAAATGAATTTAGATTTTAAAAACTTTTGAAATCTAAAAATTAAATTTCAGAAGAATTTATTTAATTATTTCTGAATTTATTTAATTATGAAATTATAAAATAAATTATTAACAACAAATTATTAACAACCGTATTCAATCCAACTCAGATTTTATTATTTTATTATATTTATTTAATAACTAAAATATTTAGTCAAAAAGTTTAGCACATTGCAGTGCAACAGTAACCCAAACAATTAAATTAACTAATTTAAAATAATAAGGGTCAACTTGTAACTCAATGAGAAAAGAAGCCTAATCCATAAAAACATAATCTAACCTCCACCGAGGACATTTGAATACCTAAACCTTTATTGCCAGCAATCACTAAACACACATCATGTGGGAAGAATAAACAATCTGAAGGACCCATCAACATTGAAGAAAGCAGCAATAGTGAAGCAACAATAGTGAAAAAAACCTTACGTATTAAGAAAAAAACATGACAGCAAAAGATCAAAACAACTAGAGGCCTTTTACACCCACGACCAGCTGTTGATAGAGAGAAAATCAACACAAGGTGTTTCTAGTCTGTAATAGGAATGGAGGCGCTTATAAAAGTTGTACTAAGCTCGGCTTCAAAATGTCACCAACAAGCGCCCTTTTGAAAAATATCGAACTCAGTAAGGACAATATGCAAACTCAAGCACAAATGACTTCCAGACCAAGCAAAACATTATCAAAGAGACTAAAAAGCAGAAACCAAAGCAACAAAAAGAAAATTAACAAACAAAACAGGCAAACACGGGTTAACGACAATGACGAAAGCAAAGCCAGTACCAACTTATTCAAGGGCAGACACAAAGCTTCGGTTTGAGCCAATTTAAAAAAAAAAAACTATACTTTTTGAAAATATATATATTATATATATATTAATTATAATTTTTAAAAATAATTATAGAATTATAGTTATAGAATTGGGGGAGAATATCATCCTAATGATAATAAATCATAAATTGTGATTTTTTGATTGATATGTACATCTTACCGTGAATTTAGATTACGAACATTATCAATTTCATAAAAAAAATGATAAAAATCTCTTTATAAAAAATTATTGAGACACGCGATTGAAAAAATATTCTTATCAAATCAACAACTAATTAGCTCTATTCGAGAAATAAATACATTAAATTTGAAGGGAAATTTTATAAATATCAAAATATACTTTTTCATTTCTAGAAATTATGAATTTATTATTAGTATTTAAAATATAATATTTGGTGAATAAAAATATATTTTGCTCTTGAAAAATTTTATAAGGCTTAAAATATTTTATTTGTTGTGTTTCAATCATAGACTTATATAATTAAATTTTATTTTTTAAAGAAAAATTAAAATTTCAGTTTAATTATTAGAATAATATATTGTTATTTATGTTGATATGTAATTATTTAATCTAAATTAAAAAAAGCAGTGGATTAAGGTACGTGATATTTTATTAAAAAATAATATAATTTTCTCTCTTAAATTTAATTATTTATTTTTAAAATTAATTTAATTTATTTTCTCATTTGAATTAGTTTTTTTATTTATTCAATTCATTTTCATTATTATTGTAATTTATTTTATTTAAAAAAATAAAAATATATTTTTGGTGTGTTTAACAACCATCAATAATTTTTTTTTCTTTGAAATTCATTATAAACAGTTGACTAAAAAATTATTTAGAAAAAAAAATAGCATCTACAAGCAAATTAAAAGTTAGGTGAAAGAGTGAAGTTTTATCAGTTGGTCTAGAATATTAATTAACATAGAGAGACTTTAAATAAAGACAATTGAAATAAGTTAAAAGAAAAGGAGAGAGATGAGATCAATTATTCATCAGACCTTTCGCATCACAAAAATGCGCACGTCATCGGCTAATTAAACTAGAATAATATTATAATATTCTAGAAGAAAATATTATCTTTCCCAAAATACATAAGCCCAATAATTTTTTTTTAATTAAGAATATTAATTTCCTTTTTACCATCAAATTTAAATTTTAAAAGATTTTACGTTGATAATAATTTTATTTCTGACATTTTTTTACAGATTTAATATTTTTTTAAATTTTTTTAAATTTGAATAGATTAATTTTTCAATCAAAAGTATTATATGCAAGACAACATTGAGAATAAATTCTATAAAATATTATGAGATTGATGAAATATTAGCATATACAAAAAAAAGTTTTTGGTTTATAAAAATAAAAATTTCACTAATTGCTCTACATGTTCAGTCTTATTAATTTATATCTAATTCATAGTCCAAAAAACACTAAATTCAAAATATATATACTAAATTTTTAAATTCAACAACCAAAATTTTTTTGAAATACGTAGGAATTATTGTAAAATGAATTTAAATTTTAAAAAATTTTATAATTGCTGAAAATTTTATTTATAAAATCTTTTAAACCATTTGTAAATTTGATATTTAAATTTAATATTAAATCTGATTGTTATAATTTTATTATATTATTTCAAAAAGTTTATAACTTACAATAGTTATTTTTTTCACTGTAAATAGACTGCATCTTCACGAAGAAAATCACTCATATTTTTTACTTTATCCTTTCCTTCTCTATATATTTTAATAAATTATAAATTATAAATAAATTTAATTATTATAATTTTATTATATTATCTCAAAAATTTTATAACAATTTACAATAGCTATTTTTTTCACTGTAAATAGACTGCATCTTCACGAATAAAATCACTCATATTTTTTACTTTATTCCTTTCCTTCTCTATATATTTTACTGGATTATAAATTATAAATAAATTTTTATCATACTGAGTCTGAAAATTTAATTTCAAAAAAATATATTTAATTCTAGAAAATTACAAAATAAATTCTTAAGAATATAATTCAATACAACTCAGATTTTATTATTTTATCTTATTTTTTTAATAATTAAAATATTTCATTAAAAAGTTCTCCGGATTGCAGTGTAATAGTAACCCAAACAATTAAATTAACTAATTTAAAATAACATGGGTCAACTTATAACTCAATGAGAAAATAAGCCTAATTCATAGAAACATAATCCAACCTAAATTGAGGACATTTGAATACCTAAAACTTTATTGCCAACTATCACTAAACACACAACTCCTAGGAAGAATAAGCCACTTAAAGGACCCATCAATATTGAAGAAAGCAATAATAGTGAAAAAAACCTTGCGAATCAAGAAAAAAGCATGACAACAAAAGATCAAAGCCAGCAAAGAGTCGCTGCCACATCCAAACCATGACCCACAAAATAATTAGAGGCCTTTTACACCCACAACCAGCTGTTAATAGAAAGAAAATCAACACAAGGTGTTTCTAGTCTGTAATAGGAATGGAGGTGCCTATAAAAGCTGTACCAAGCTCTGGCATCAAAATGTCACCAACACGCGCCCCTTTGAAAAACATCGAACACAGTACGGATAATATGCAAACTCAAGCAACAAACGACTTTCAGACTAAGCAAAACATTATCAAAGAGACTAAAAAGCAGAAATCAAAGCAATAAGTGAAAAATTAACAAACAAAACAGGCAAACACGGCTTAACGACAATGACCAAAGTAAAACCAGTACCAACTATTTAAGGGCGGATACAAAGTTTCGATTTGAGCCAAAAAATTTAAAAAAAAAATTATACTTTTTGAAAATATATATATATTATATATTAATTATTATTTTTAAAAGTAATTATAAAACTATAGTTATAGGATTGGGGGAGAATATCAGTCTAATGATAATAAATTATGAATTTTTTTTAACATGCAATTAAATTGCATTGAAAGCTTAAATGAGCACTATATTACAAGGCCCGCTCTTAGTTTAGAAGATAGAATAACAATTTCTCATTGTTGTATATTAAAAAAAATAAATTATATAGAGAATTTTTGATGTAGGACTATTTAGACTCCGTCAGGAGTTGTAACCAATATCGTTTGGTTAAGACGAAATAAGAGAAAAGAAGGACTATTTAGACTTCGTCAGGAGTTTTAACCAATATCGTTTGGTTAAGACGAAATAAGAGAAAAGATAAGCTGAAAAACTAAAAGTCTTATTGAAATTTCTTAACAATTGGAAAGTGAAAAGTCTGTTCCTAATAGCCAAGGGAGGCTATTTAGAATAGAAATAAAATAATCTTAATCCTAATAGGAGTCTAAAATCCTAATAGCCAAGGGAGGCTATTTACAATAGAAATAAAATTCTAATATGCAAAATAATCCTAATCCTAATAGGAGTTTAAAATCCTAATAGCCAAGGGAGGCTATTTACAATAAAAATAAAACTCTAATATGCAAAATTATAAAAATACCCAAAATATTCAAAATAATAATTAAAATATAAAAGTTAGCCCGGTCCAACTCTGCCGTAAAATCCAAGGCTAGTTGTCCCGTATCATTCCCTTCCACTTGTAAAGAACTCGTCCTCGAGTTGTCATCAGCAGGGTAGTACTGAAATAGATCTGCCACATTAAACGTCTTCGAAATTTTCATTTCATGTGGGAGGTCAAGAGCATAGGCATTGTCATTGATCTTCTGAATGATCCGGAATGGACCAATCTTCTTGGCGTCAAGCTTTTTCTGTCCTCCACCACGCTCCTGTTTGAAGACATCCACGTGCTGCTTTGCCAAGTTGCTTGCTGCAATACTGTTGTAAGCAAATTCCACCTGGTCTTGGAGGTTTTCACTCTCCTTTGGACTCATCTTGTAATGAGGCAGATTCGGTAATTTTGATCCAGGAATGAGATCAATCTGATGTTGGATATCCCGCAGGGGTGGACGCTTTGATGACTCCTCCACTATCTTAGGAAACTCCTTTAACAACTCTTTGACGGGCGGTGGTAAAGATGGTGCATCCTCCATTGTACCTTTTGCTCTCATCAATAAGGCAGTTCGATGTTGATGTTTTGTATAAAGGGAAGGAGAACTCATACATGTTCACGTGGAATCAAAAGAAGATTACTATATTGCCTTCCGGTTCTACGAAACATTCTAAAGTGAAAGAGAAGAATGTTGTTGCTGTTTCTACGGGAGTGCAGAAGCCTGAGCCGCAACCACAGAGCATACTTAAATAACAAATTTAAAAGATTTTTTAAAGGCTTGGGCTCCTGCAACCTTAACCTGGGATCCCCAGAGTTAAGTCAGATTGTGGAGGGAGAAAAGAATGGTGCCGTCAACACGGACTTTATAAAAGTAATATATGAAATAAAATAAGAGACTTACTATATTTTAAAAATGAGAACTGATACAAAATTTTGAAACAGAAAATTTTACAGAGAAATGAAAAGATAGAGAAAATAGAAAGAGAGAGAGAGATTACAATTGTGCCTTCACAAGGGGAGAGACTCCCTTTTTATAGAGGAATTCTTGGCTTTACTGTAGAGTCACAAGAAGCTTTACTGTTTATTCACGCGGCTGGCACTGTTCATGAACAGTGTTTTGTTTGTTCCTTTTTACTGTAGATGAATAGTTTGTCTGCCACGTCTTTTACTATTTTTGTCTGCCACCAGTCTTGTTTTACTCCGAATCTGATGATGAAGAGGATGAAGTGTCCTGCTTCTTTTTCTTTTTCTTTCCTTTCTTATCCTTCTTTGTTTTATCTTTCTTTTTCTTTATCTTGGTAGTTTTACTTTTGATTTTTATTGCTGGTAGGATGCCGTAACAGTCATCTTCATTGCTGTTGCCTGAAGAAACCATATTTTTATCAGAGGATGACGTTTCTGACGTTGTCGACTCTGAATTTGAGCTTGACTGCTTCTTTTTCCCTTTAGCTTTCTTCTTGGAGGTTTTAGCAGATGGTTTTCTTGAAGATTTTATGCTTGAGCTGGAACTGTCTGTTTTTGCCAATTTCTGTTTTACAGATTTTACTGATCCTTCAGAATCAAGCTGTTTACACATGCTTTCGCAAATGAGCTTGTACTCTTCTGGGGTTTTAGTTGCTGCAAGCAGGGCTTGGTATTGGGCTTTTTGGGCTCCAAAACTAGGCTGCTCTTGTAAAGTCAGTTTACTACTATAAGAAATAGCAGGAAACTGGGCTTGTTTTAGAATAAGGGCTTTAACATGGGCTTCTGTGGTGGAATTTTTGAATGATCCCCACCATTTTATTTTATGTTTTTTAGCTATAATAGGTATATTTAGTTCAGTGATATAGGAAAAATCAAAGAACCACTGATATACCCAAGGAATAAAGAAACTCATATAAAAATACATTAGAGGAGGTATATATTTCTCACTCTGATGTGATTTAAAATTTTGTTTAAAATACTGATATAATTGAGATACCTCTGAGGACAGAATATCATCAGATATACCTCTGAAAGTCCACCATTTAAAAAACTAATTTGGAATTCTTGTGGTGGTTTTAATGGTTTTATTATCAAAATAAATTAGCCATGAATGAGTACATGTTGGGTTTTGAATATTTAAAACGTTCTTTCAAGCATCAATATAATTAAAATAATTATATGATGGGTAAAACCGATTTAAATTCTTTAATGCAATTGGTGTACTCAAATTTTTTGTCGGCCATTCTGCAGGATGAATAATTCTTTTTATTTTTAAAGAAGAATATAAAATCACGTTTTTATTATTTCTATCAAAAGTATGCTTTATTTGAACTGAACCAGATTGTTCTAAGACATTCTGATAATATTCTTGGGTTTTTAAAATATCCGCTGGCCTAAAATACCAGTTTTCAGGATAATTTTTATGAATTACTTCCCATGGATTTACGTTTTCAAAACCTTGTTCTAGTTCTATTTCAAACTCTGAATTTGTTTTTAAAAACCATTTATGAGTACCTCCATGGAAAGATGATTGGATTTTTGGCAAATCCACAACCTTTAACGGATATGATTTGTCTTTACTGTCTACCGTTTGAGACAGACTAGTTGTACCATGAACGGGTACAATCGCTTTAGAGTTTAGATTCATACCTAAGGCTCCTGAAGAGGAAGCCATTCCCTGCAGGGCTTTAATGACTTCTGGGGATTGGCTTAATTGCTCAATCCAATTTTTTAAATTTGTCTGGCTATGTTCTTGGGGTTTTATTTGGGTTTTACTGATTTCATCTGAAGGTTCAGACAAGGCTTTAGGAGTTGGGCTTGGGCTTCTCTCCTTATCTTTATTTTTGCTCTTCTTTCGAACCATTTTGCTGTAAAAATTCCCGTGTTAGAAAGTCTGGAATATTTATCAAAATAAAAAATGCTTAAAATTGCTTGCCATCTAGCAAAAATCTGTTTTGATGCAAGGTTTTTAACATCTTTCTTTAAAACATCTTTTGCAGCTTTACAATCAATTCTAACTAAAAATTTTTGGTTTAAAAGATCAGATTGAAATTTATTTATGCAAATCACAATACTTAAAATTTCTTTTTTAATGGTAGAATAATTTGTTTGGGTAGAGTTCCAGTGTCCCGAAGTAAACTGGATTATTCTCTCTTTACCATCTATTCTTTGTTTTAGAATTCCTCCATATCCTATATCCGAAGCATCTGTTTCTACAATCTTAAAAGTTTCAGGGTTAGGAAGATATAAACATGAGATCTCTTTTATTAGTGTTTTTATGTGTCTTATAATATTTGTATGTTCTTGAGTCCATGGTTTTGCATTTTTCTTTAATCTATCATGGAGGGGTTTTATTATTCTATTTAAATTTGGGTAAAAATCTATGACATAGTTTAAACATCCCAAAAACCTTTGTAATTGAACTTTATTAGTTATTTCATCTGGAAATTTATTTCCAAAGACCATTGTTCTTTCAATAGGTTGGATTTTACCTTGTTCTATGTAATGGCCTAAAAACCTAATTTTAGTTTGAAACAGGTTCATTTTAGTTTTACTCAATGCTAATCCATTTCTTTTTATTATTCCACAAAACGTTTTTAAGTGTTTAAAATGTTCTTCAATATTTTGGCTAAAGATTAATACATCATCTATATAAACAATACAGAATCTTGAATAAGGATTAAAAATATCATTCATTATTCTTTGGAATTCTGAAGGTGCATTTTTTAATCCAAAAGACATTACATTCCACTCATATTGTCCAAAAGGGAATGTGAATACGGTTTTATATCTATTTTTAGGATGGATTTGAATCTGCCAATATCCTGATTTCATATCAAATTTACTGAAAATGTTTGCATTATATAACCTATTTAAAAGATCTTTTTTATTTGGTATAAGATACCTAATCCATTTTAATGTTGTATTTAAAGGTTTATAATTTATAACTAATCTTGGTGTACCCCTTTCTATTTCTGCACTTTTATTAACATAAAAAGCTGCACATGACCAAGGACTTCTTGATTTACTTATTAATATTTTATCTTCTAATTTTTTAATTTCTTTTTTACAATGCTCTAATAATTCTAGTGCTATTTGAATTGGTCTGGCCTTAGTTGAGATTGATTTATCATCAAATCCTTCTTCATATGGCAGATCTACAATGTGTTGTTCCCTATTCCAAAAAGTGTTAGGGTGATCTGCACATAACTCTTTTTCCATGTCATTTTTTAGATTTTCTATTTTCTTTTTTATGATTTCACTTTCTAATTGTTTTTTAATTCTAACTACGTGTACATTGTTTTTTAAATCTTTTAAATCTTCTTCTTTAGATTTTATTATTGAATTTATTTCCATTGTCCTAATGGAATGTGCTTTTATTAGATTTAAATTTTTTTCTTTTTGGCTTTTCTGTAAAATCTATTCTAACCTTTTTATTTCCTGTTTTAATTTCTATGCAATTTTCTTTGACTGTATAAGGTGTTATTAGGTTTATAAATGGGGTTACTAATATCACCATATGACTTATTTGTTGTGATAATAAAAATATAGTTTTTATTTCTAAATCCTGATTTATTATTAATACTTCTGTTTTTTCTAGTATATTTAGATTAGTTTTATTTGCAGTTTTTAATCTTTCTTTTGTTTCTTGCCAAGATTTTTTAGGTACCAAACTTGACTTTATACAATTTAAATCTGCTCCTGTATCAAATAATGCTATAGTATTTATTTTAAAATCTTCTGATAGTTTAATTGTTAGTTTTGCTAAATATTTTCTGGAAGTTATTTCTTGCAATAATAATATAAAATTATTATCTACTTCTTCATCTTTTAATTGGTTTATTTTACTAGGTTCTTCTTCCTCTTCTGCTTCCTCAGATGAGGAGGATGGTTCCTTTCTAAAATTTTTATTTTTCTTGAATCTATCTGAAGTTGCTGCTTTAATTCTTTTACCTCAGCTTTTATTATCTTGATTTCTCTTTGCAGTTCTTCTATAGTTACTTTTTCTTTAGGTTTTTTATTTTTACTTAATATCTTAGTTAAGTCATAAGTTTGCTTCTCTATTTTAGGCATAGTATTTTTAACTTCTTCTAATTCATCAAAACTTCTAATTAACCTTTTAATAAATTTTTCTTTAGTATTACTATCCTCGATGTTATTTATTAATTCTAATAATGAATCCTGTTCTTTAGTTAAAACATTTATTGACTGTTCAGATGAGCTAGTTATTAACTCATCTATTTGGTCTTCACTTTCAGTTATACCTGATTCCGAGGTTTCTGAACTTATGTATAATTCCTGGATTTTATTTGTTATTTCTTCATCTAATCTTAACTCATTTAATTTTTTATTAAATCTACAAAACTTAGATGTATGACCTTTTTGTCTACAATTATAACATGTTAAATCCTTAAGTGACTTCTTATTTTGGTTCCTATCTTCTGGGTTTTTTCTTCTATATTTTTTATGGGTTTTATAATTTTTTCTTTTATAATATTCTTCTTTACTTGGTTTTGTTATATATTTCTTTTTATAGTACCTATCTTTTTTATAATATTTTCTTGGCTTAGTTTTAGAGCACTGCCCATTACAACTTTTATCTTGTATTATACCATTGTCAAATTGTTTACAAAAGGATCCTAATTCTTGTTTAGTTCTATGCATTTCATATTTTAAAGTTTTCTGTAGTTTTAAATCCTGACATATCTGTAATCCTTCTTTCTGAATTATACTTACTAATTGGCCATATGTTAATCTCTTATACGGTATTGGATTACCAAAATGCTGTTTTATATTATTCCTGACCTTTTCTCCTAAAAAATAAGGGAGTCCTGCTAAGAATTTTTCTTTCCAAAAATCTTGGTTCGAATCTTCTCTTAGCATTAACCTTGTTAAGAATGTAGTTTTATAGTTTTGAAAATCACTTAACTTTTTACATTTTAGATTGCTTAGAAGTTCTGCATTTTTATCTTTTAAAAGAGAATGGTCTCCTATAAAATGTAAAGAAATTGTTAGGATTAAAGTTGATACTGCATCTTGAATAGTATCCCCAGACTCATTATATATGGGTTCTCCATCACTATCTACCTGGACAGAATTTAATATTTCTAATTGCTGCATATCTGTCAGATGGTAATCCCACCATCCTTTTAGTTGTCCTGTAAAACCTGCTATAATTATTTCAGCTATTGCTCTATCTGAGGCAAAAGACTGGGTTTTATATGCATTAGCCGCCATAGTCATTTGTTGTAATAGACTTAAAATATTATACTCAGATAATCCATCTATATTCCACTCATAAACTGTCGAAGCGTTATACTTAAACTGAGAAGTAGTATTGGGTTTTTCTATTAGTCTTAGGTCTAGTGCCCTACTCACTATTCATTTATGTGATATAGGATTTATTTCAAATTGTTTTATATCTTCTGAATCTGGCTGACTTTGCTCAGTTTCTGATTCTTCATTTAACGCATTTATATTCCTAGATTGAGGAGTTTCTGGGATTACATTTTTACTAGACTCTGAGGCTTCTATTTTACTTAACTGGTCTTTTAGACTTTGCAAAAATTCATCTTTATTTGCTTTTAATTCTTTCTGGCTTCAACTAGATATTTGATATGGCTTAAAAATATGTGGTTTTATTTCTTTTTTCTCTTCTATTTCTACCTCTTTTTCTTTTAAAATTTTTTCTATCTTTTTTAACTGGGTACCTATACATATTAGGCTTGCATTACTGAAGTTATTTTGTTCTATTACCTTTTTATCTGTATCATTTTCTTTAGCTATCTTGTAAGGTGCACAAATTATTTCATTTTCTCAATGTTTTATTTTACTAATTGTTTTAGGTGGAAAATCACTTTGTATTACCTTATCATTTACTATCCATTCTGGCCTTTTATCTCTTACAGTTATCGGATTTATACTTTTCTTTTTACATAGCTTAAACCATTCAAAAAATCCTATTTCTTCTTTATTCTGACTAGTAAAATTAAGGTATTCTTCTTTTAAATTTTCAAACTTATGTTCTTTAACAATTTTATTTAACTTATTTAAATTTTTTGTCTTTGTTATTTCTTTTAGAAATTTCTTTTCAATTTTCTCTTTACTAAGAACATTTAATTCTCTATTTATATTATTTATATTTTCTATTATGGCAGATGCTGATGGTGACTCAGACGATGAAGGTGCCATTTCAGCTTGTTGACTTAAATAGTTTTCTACTGGATTATAAACTGCTTGAGGAAGTGAAGAGCTATAATCTACTCCTTTCATTCTAAGGTGCCTATCAGGAATATCTGATGTAGAAAATCTGGGTTTTACTATAGTCTGGATTACCGGTTTAGGTTCATCTCCTTTGTATGTAGCATATATTACAGAAGGTAGGTTTGAAACTCTGCATATATTTTCTGTTACTACTGAAGATGAAGATCCTGTATATCTACTACTTGCACTTCTATTAAATTTTAATGATACTTTACCGTCTTCAAACTGCTCAATTTTACTTAAACTTGTATTTGGTTTTACCTTTTCTGGTTTTGGTGGAGGAACTACTCCTTCTAATATCCATTCGTCTGGCAAGGTTATATCTTTCCATTGAATTGTTTTAGGAATTACCGTATTTGTTTTAGTCAAATCTGTCTGTAAAAATCTTGTTTTCCCTATCTTAGGCTGTAATTTATATTTAGTCTCAAAAGCCGAATTCATAGCTTTATAATGAATTTTATATATTAATGCTATAGGAATGGAACCTTGTTTCATTCTATAATTATGGGTTTTTATTTCTAACACTATGCTTTCTAAAATATTTAAATCATTTAATGAAATAGTCATATCAGGATATACTTCAAAGGATATGGGTCCTTCACTTAGACTTGTTTCTACAGATCCTAACAAAGAATCCTGAAAATTTAAAAATCTTGCGTCTCTGACTACCGCTAAAATACTAGTATTTAGTCATTCTCTGGTTAAAGGTTTTATGCCTACTTGAATTAATCCTATATGTATATATTTATATTTTTTACTTCTATGATGGTTTAATGTTCTTGCTGATAAAATGGTTATTTTTTTAAAAGGTTTACTTAACTGAAAACCACTTTCTTCTGTTTTTATTACATAATCTGTTTTAAAGTCCTTAAACTTTGAAATTTTATAAATCTGTTCTTTATCTACTTTAGGAATTTCTCACTCATCTATTGTTTTTACAAAATCTTCTAATATTACTTCATTTTTATTTATTACTCTTTTAATTTCTGAGAATTCTGAATCATCTGATTTTACACAGAAAATGATCCATTTTCAAAAATCTTGAATTATGTTGCGGCCACTGCCTATTATACCCTAATGACGCCTAACACTCTGGCTAAAACGGGTTCAGTTGGCATACCCAAAACATACTCTTTCAAAATCTTTTATTATGTATTCTTTAAATTAATGATTATATATTTATTTTAATAGTAAATAAATTATATGAATATAAAGTTATTAGTCAATTTAAATTTATCAAATTGACTAATAATCCACATTTATTAGCTGTTATCAATTATCAACATTTATTAGCTAATATTAATAGCTATCCGCGGCTTACGATACTTAAATCAAATATACTTAAATAATTTATTCTAAAAAATAATTTATTACATATTAAACCCAAGGACAATTTTTGTTTTTTTTTTTTTTTAACTTTTAAAATACTCTATAAATTTAGTTAACATAATTTTTCCGATAATTTTTTTTTTAAAGAAAATAGTTTTCTCTTTGAAAAGACTAAGTTATTTTTTATATTTTAAAAATTTTATTAATATATTTATATATAAATTTATCAATATACTTTATTTTTTAAATTAAAATTAAATAATAAAAATAAATTATTTTATTATATTTATTATAGGAAGTAAATATTTTAATATAGAAAGTAAACATTGATATATATGTTAGTTGCTTAATTTTAGAGATTGCATGATTATAGACTTGATTTACTTTCCTTTCTAGACATAGTCTCTCATGTATAAATATGTTATAATCTCTATCGTAATAGATAACAAGATTACCTTTCTAAATGGTATCAGAGCCATTTCCGTAGAAATTTAATTTTTTTTCTTTCTCGTCGAGTTTAAAATTTTTTTTTCCAGACTTAGGACTCATTTTTCATGGGTTATTTATCTAGAATAATATTTGTCTCTCACCGCCCACCTAGGGAGAACGCTGGAGTCACCTTGCAGCCCCCTTGTCAGATCTGTGGTTCATTTGCCGTTTGAGTGTTGGGTGAAGGCGTTTTTGGGTACTGTTCATACCGGGTACTGTTCACGCTGGGTATTGCTTTCTTATTCCGTGTTTCTTTTGTTGCTATTATTTTGGGTTAGTTGTTCTCATGGTTGAAGTTAAAACCGTCGTTGCTGATGTGATTCATCTGATGACTAAAATCATAGAACACAAATTAAATGAATCTAATTTTTTGGATTAGAGTAAGACTATCCGTATTTATTTACGAAGTATAGGAATGGATGATCATCTTAGCAAGGATCCTCCAATTGATGAAACTAGGAGAGATTGGATGAGAGATGATGCTCGATTATTTTTGCAGATTCGAAATTCTATTCATAGTGAGGTAATCAGCCTTATTAATCACTGTGAATTTGTTAAAGAATTAATGGAGTATTTGAAATTTTTATATTCTAACAAAGGGAATATTTCTCGTATTTATGATGTGTGTAAGGCGTTTTATCGAGCTGATAAAAATGATAGAACTCTGACCTCCTATTTTATGGATTTTAAAAGAGTATACGAGGAATTTAATGTCTTGATGCCTTTTAGTACAGATGTGAAAATTCAACAAGCTCAACGAGAGCAAATGGCTATTATGAGCTTTCTTCTAGGTCTCCCTCCAGACTTTGAGACAACTAAATCTCAAATCCTTTCTGATTGTGAAATATCATCGTTACATGATGTGTTTACTAGGTTGTTACCTATGGAGTCTCCAAGTCCTTCACACACCCCTAGTGCTCTTGTTAGTCGCAATGATAGTGGCAGCCAACATAATAGAGGTGGGCACAGGGGAGATTTTAATGGTGGTAGAGGATCTCAGTGTCTTGAGAAAGTAGTTCCTACTTCTAACTCTGGTGGAATCATTTGTTATTACTGTCGTGAACCTGGACACACAAAAAAGACATGCCAGAAACTCCAAAATGAGAATCAGCGCTCACAAATGGCACATATGGCAATTGAGGCCTATTCTGATCAGAGAATTTTAATATCTGTAGATGAGTATACATAATTCACCCAATACCAGGCATCTCTGAAATCCTCTAACTCCTTTATCACTGCAATTGCCGAGTCAGGTAATTCTACTGCATGTCTTGTGTCTTCATCCTCCAAATGGGTTATTAATTCTGGTGTTATCGATCATATGTCAGATAATTCTACCCATTTGTCCAATCTTAAGTCTCATGCATCGTCTTCTTATATTACTCTTGCTGATGACATTAAATCTTCTGTTATGGGTTCTAGACATATCAACTTAACCCCTTTCCCTTTCTATATCCTCTGTATTATGTCTTTCTAAGTTCACCTTTAATTTGCTTTCCGTTAATAAACTCACTCGTGCACTGAATTGTTGTGTCTCACTCTTTCTTGATCATTGTGTTTTTCAGGATCTTTTGACGAAGTAGATTATTGGTAGAGGGTGTGAGTTAGAGGTTCTTTACATCTTGGATGAGCAACTACCTAAATCTCTTGCATGTTCCACGCGTTTAACATCTTTTGATGTTCATTGTCATTTGGGATATCCTTCTCTCTCGGCTTTGAAGAAGTTATATCCACAGTTTCACTTTTTGTCTGTTTTAGAATGTGAGTCTTGTCAATTTGCCAAACATCACCGTTTACTTACAGTGTATCGAGTCAATAAATAGACTTCGTCCCCCTTTGAGTTAGTACATTCTGATATTTGGGGTCCTTGTCCTATTGTATCTAAGTCTGACTTTAAGTACTTTGTTACTTTTATTGATGATTTCTCTTGCACCACTTGGTATTTTTAATGAAGAGTTGTTTAGAATTATTCTCTATCTTTTGTGGCTTTTATGCTAAAATCTAAACTCAATTCAATATTTTCATTCAAATATTGTAAAGTGATAATGCTAAAGAGTATCTTTCTAGGGAATTCCAATGTTATTTGATACAAAAAGGGATTTTTCATTAGTCTTCCTGTGTTGATACTCCTTTACAGAATGGAGTTGCCGAAAGAAAAAATCAACATCTTCTTGAAGTAACCGGAGCCTTCTTATTTCGAATGAAAGTACCTAAATGCTTTTGGGTTGATGTTGTATCTACTACTTGTTTTTTGATTAATTGCATGCTCTCCTCCGTCCTTCATGGTGATATCCCTTATAATATGTTGTTTTCCACTAAACCTTTGTTTTCTATTGAGCCACATATCTTTAATTGTATTTATTTTGTTCGTGATGTTCGTCTACATGTTACTAAATTAGATTTCAAATCACTTAAATGTGTCTTTCTTGGTTACTCTCGACGTCAAAAAGGATATTGTTGTTTTTCTCCTGATCTTAATCGGTACCTTGTGTCTACTGATGTAACATTTTTTGAGTCCACTCTGTTTTTTCCACCATCATCTGTTTATGACACCCAGGGGAAGGAAGATGACCTCTTGTTATACACTGTTTGCTCTGTCTCCTCAGATTATTCCTGCACCTTTCGCTCATGTGCCAGGCCGCCCTCCCATCTTTCATGTTTATTTTAGACGCTTAGAGGACTCTGACTCTACTCCGCTACTCATTTCTTCATCGACCGATCATGCTCCCACTGATCCTTCACCGTCTGATTTGGATTTGCCTATTGCTATTTGCAAAGATAAACGTACTTACACTCATATTATTTTGTCTTTTGTCTCTTATGGTCAATTATCATCTTCTTCTCGTTGTTTTGCCACTGCTTTAGATTCTATTTCAGTCCCCAAAATTATTATTGAGACTTTATCCCATCCTGGTTGGCGTGCTGCAATGGAAGAGGAAATGATGGCCTTAGACGCTAATGGTACTTGGGAGTTGATGTCCTTGCCCCTAGAAAAGCAGGCTATTGGATGTAAATGGGTGTTTGCAATGAAAGTAAATCCTGATAGATCTGTTGCTCGCCTCAAGGCCCGTTTAGTACCTAAAGGTTATACTTAAACTTATGGAGTTGACTATTCTGATACATTCTCTCCGGTTACCAAGCTCGCATCTGTTCGACTGTTTATTTCCTTAGCAACTACACATGATTGGCCTTTGCATCAACTGATATTATGCTTTTCTCCATGGTGATCTTCAGGAGGAGGTTTATATTGGGCAACCACCTGATTTTGTTGCTCACGGGGAGTTAGGCAAGGTTTGTAGATTTCGAAAATCCCTCTATGGCTTAAAACAGAGTCCTCGAGCATGGTTTGGCAGGTTTAGTGAGGTGGTCCAATCGTTTGGAATGAAGATGAGTAAGTGTGATCATTCAGTATTTTATAGAAATTCTGATAGTGGAGTAATTTTGCTTGTAGTATATGTAGATGATATCTTTATCACAGGAAGTGATGTTGTTGGCATCACATCCCTAAAAGAATTCCTTAAAACACAGTTTCATACAGAGGATTTGGTCTACTTGAAATATTTTTTGGGCATCGAAGTTATGCGGTGTAAGAAAGACATCTTCTTATCTCAAAGAAAATATGTTCTTGATTTGTTAGCAGAAATAGAAAAATTGGGTGCTAAGCCTTGTAGTGCTCCAATAACCCCTAACATTCAACTTACCACAGAAGACAATGAGCCATTTGCAAATCCTAAAATGTATAGAAGATTAGTTGGCAAACTAAATTATTTGATGGTGACTTGTCTTGATATTACATATTCAGTGAGTGTGGTAAGTCAGTTTATTTCCTCTCCTACTGTTTGCTCAGTGGAACGCTCTGAGACAGATTTTTTACTACTTAAAAAGACCCTAAGACGAGGCCTCTTTTATGGTAACCATGGGCACTCAAATATTGAATGCTTTTCTGTCGCTGATTGGGCAAACTTGAAGGTTGATAGGAGATTAACTACTGGATATTGTATTTTTGTTGGAGGTAACCTGATCTCATGGAAAAGTAAGAAGCAAAATGTAGTCTCTCGTTCCAGTACTGAATCTGAATATCGAGCCATGGCACAAGCAGTATGTGAAGTCTTATGGGTGCGTCAACTGTTGGAAGAGGTTGGATTCACAAATTCACTACATGCTAAGTTTTGGTGTGATAATCAAGCAGCTATCCATATTGTCTCTAATCCAATATTTCATGAGAGGACTAAACACATCGAGATTGATTGTCACTTTGTTCGTAAGAAGGTTCAACAAAAGATAATCTCAACAGTACATGTCCGAACTGGAGAACAACTAGGAGATATTTTCACTACGACTCTAAATGGGATTCAAGTTATATATGTAATAAGTTGGGGTATGATTAACATCTATACTCCAACTTGAGTGAGAGTGTTATAGGTTATAAAAAGTAAATATATTAATATAGGAAGTAAATAGTGATAAATATGTTAGTTGCTTAATCTTAGAGATTACATGATAATTGATAGGCGGTTGTCGAAGCCGTCAAAAATAAACCTATTAAACAATCAACAATAAACTTGTAGATAGTGGCAATAGGGTCGAACCACAGGGAATTGACACTAAAGATCTTCCTAATAATAACCAAGATAAGTAAATAACAAATAATTAAAAGAGGGGGGTTTTGAGTTGATGGATTAACACTAAATAACAAAAGAAAGCAATAATTTAAAGATGAGTAAATCAATAAGAGAGAAGCTTCTAGTTGAAGTATGGATCTTATTTCAGATTGTTTAGAATTGATCATTGATTCTTTAACTCTCCTATTTATTTCAATAAATTAGTTTTGGATGTGGAAGACGCTTCTCACAATCCAAATTCCTCCTTAGTTCTAGTTTGATTAGGAAACGTTCGCTAATCAAACACTAATCAAAAAGTTGCCAAGGAACGTCCTTGGGGCATTGTAGCATCGAACAACTGTTGACTGCATTAAGACTTAGAGAAACCCAATTCTATCCTTGCCAACCGCGTGGTCAAGTTTAGATTATGCAATTTGATTAAATGTGTATTTGAACAACCTAAGCAATTACGGACCTAAATCATTCAAACAATATTACTTAAGCAATTTAAAAGCAATGGGCCTTTATTGATTCTAAAAGCAAAGTAATATTTATGGAAAGCTCAAATTGCATAAATATTGAAAATAAATAGAAGTTTAACAATGGAGATTTAAATCTCCCAATTCATCACAAAATCTGAAATTCACCAACTTCAACTAGAAAAGAAAGTGTTTAGCCACTCATGGTGGACTAAATACACAAAAAGATGAAAAGAAAAGAAAAAGGAAGATGCTGGAGAGTTTCTGGCGAGTTGAGTTGCTGATCAGAGGCTGATTTTCTGGTTTGGAAGTCCTCCTTTTATAGCTGAAGAATTCTCTCATCTAGGGTTTTGAAATCCCTTTTTGATTTGGTGTTGGACTCCTCTTTTGATGTTGAATTTAATTGCAATTGGATTTCCTTGGATGAGAAGCTCTTTCGTGGCTCTTGGATTTGTGTTGGAAGTGATTGGATTGGATTTGGACTTCTGAAAATTCAGATTTCTGTTTGCTGCCAATTTTCCCGCTCTGCTGCAATTTTCTGCTGTCAAAGTGATTTGCCCGGTGCTTTGACCAGTTTCTTCAAGTGATTGGGCAAATCACTGACCAGATCGCTTCTCTGTGAGTCAGTCCTCTGTGTCTCTGCGAGTGATTTGACCAGTGATCTTCGAGTTTCTTGGGCAAATCACTGCCCATATCACTGCTATCTGTTGCCTCCGGGTTTCTGCCTTAGCTTGATCAGAGCAGTGATTGGAGCAGATTTTTGGGCAAATCACTGGGCAGATCACCTTTTTGTAAATTTTCTGCACTTTTTCTCCAATTTTCCAATTTCTTCCTTTTCTGTAAAAACAAGATAAAAACCATAAATTAAACTAAAAAATGTGTAAATAAGCAATAATAATTATGATAAAAATGTGGCTAAATTATGCTTGATCAAATACCCCCACACCTAGCTTTTTGCTTGTCCTCAAGCAACAAATAACTTAGCCAATCAAGCCCCCTTTTTCTTTAGAGCCTAAGTACCACTTAATCAGCCCCCCCTAGACTCCTAATCTGAATTATCACAGTATAGAGTACATGCTCTAAGGTCATCCTCTCCTTTCCTTGTTTCCTTTCACCTACCATGGTCAAGATAAAGGTTTTTGGCTCAATCATGCTTATTCCTTTATGTTAGTTTTAATGCAACCCCTAGGAGTGACTTGCCCCTTTTCTTCTCTATTTCTTTTTGTTTTTATTTTCAGCAACACTTATTCTTATCATTGCCTGAAAAAGTCACTAACCTTTTTACGCGATTGTGCACATGGGTGATACACCCCCCGGTTACTCAGTTAGTCACTTGTTCAAGTGGCTATTAGGCTCAGTTCATAGTTTTAGACCATTGGAACAAGTTTGTGATTTGTGCTTTGTGCTGGTTTTTCATGATAATTTGGGCAAATCAGCTCATAGGGAGTTACACTAGCTTTGTGTTTGCATGTATTTGTATTTTTATTTCCCTTGACCTTAGCACATTTAAGGATTCAATTCAAGAGAAAAACTCCCTAAGTGAAGGTAACATACTGTGAATGATTCAATTTAGGCTTAAAGGGGTGGCAAATCAATGGGGTCATGAGATAAGGAAACTCTTTCAACCTTGTTATCTATGTTGAGTAGAGCAATTAGCTAAGACAAAATTCTGTGTGTGTGTGCAAAAAGTGAAAAAAATTCTGGTGTGTGCAAAAAGGGGTAAGAACAATGCAAAAAGAAACAAAAAGAAACAAATAAAAAGAAACAAAAAGATGATGGAATCGATGCAAAAATAACCTATGCAAAAATAACCTAACAGTACCCCCACACCTAGTCCAAACATTGTCCTCAATGTAAAACATATAAAGGAAAAATTTAAGAATGAAAGGGAAAGGGACTTCCTGGCCTGGGGGTGATTTGACCAGTGACTTGGGCAAGCACCGGGCAAATCACTGGGCAAATCGCTATCTGTCACGGTGCTGGGGCAGAAAGTGTTGAACCAGCAGCTGCAACATGCTTTCCATGTGTTGCATCCTGTCTTGAGCCTCCACCGAATGGTCTTGAGGTGCCTTTTATGTCCTCCAAGGTCCACCCAATTGCCTTTTTGTGTTTCCTCAATACATCAAGGAGCTTTTCCTCTTCTTCTTGGCTGAGCTGGTTAGAAATAATTACTAGAAGTGAATTTCCAGCTCCCAAGTAGGCATTTTTGAGGTGGCTGGGCAATGGTTTCAGTTCTGGTGTAGTTGCTGTCTGTGCTGATTTCTGCTGTTTGCTGTCTGATTTGGGCTGTGATTTGAGCAGATTTTCTGGTGTTCTGGGCAAATCACTGGGCAAATCGCCCACATCCAGCAAGTTACAGCAGTCTGCTGTTTTTTCTGTTTCAATGATGTTGCTGTCCACTTCTTCTCTCCTACAAAGACCTTCATAAAGTAAGTTTTCTTGATCAAAATCAAAAACTTCTTGACTTAAATCATCAATTATATCAAGGCCATAAATAGGAGAAACATCATTGGGGAATTTCATGGCATCATAAACATTAAATTTTATAATTTCCCCTTCAAACTCCATGGTCAATGTGCCATCATGCACATCAATTTTTGTTCTTGCTGTGCTCAAGAATGGTCTCCCAAGTAAGATATCAGAGGTGATGTTGCCCTTGTCCTCCTCCATGTCAATCACATAAAAATCAGCTGGGAAGACTAGTTGGTCCACTTGCACCAACACATCTTCAAGCACTCCCTTGGGGTAGACAATGGATCGGTCAGCCAATTGGATTACAATGTTGGTGCCCTTGAGTGTACCTGCATTTAACAAGTTAAAAATAGAAAGGGGCATAACATTAATTGAAGCTCCAAGGTCACACATGGCTTTCTTTATCCCCACATTGCCTATCTTGCATGAAATGGCAAACATTCCTCTATCCTTGCATTTGGTGGGAAGTTTTCTTTGGATGACAGCTGAAACACACTCCCCCACACTTACCTTTTCATGTTTAGCAAGTTTCCTCCTATTGGTGCATAGCTCTTTGAGAAATTTAGCATACCTTGGTATTTGTTTGATAGCATCAAGTAGAGGTATGTTGATTTCCACTTTGCGAAGTGTCTCCAATATCTCTTTCTCCTCTTTCTCCTTTTGGGATCTTGCAAATCTCTTTGGGAAGGGAGGAGGTACCTTGAATTTCTCCATAAGTTGCTGTTTCTGCCTTTGAATGGATTCTGCCTTCTCTGGTGATTTGGGCAAATCACTTTCTGCCTTCTCTGGTGGTTTGGGCAGATCACTACTGGACAACTTAGTTTGACCAGCGATCGGGTCAGTTTCTACTAGTGAACTGGGCAAATCACTGCCCTGATCACTTTCTGGCAGAATTTCTTCCATGCCCTGTTTTTGCAATTTTTCAGCCCTATTGTCTTGCAACTCCTTTCCACTCCTTAATGTGATGGCACTAGCATTTTGTCTTGGATTTATCTCAGTTTGGGAGGGCAAACAACAACTTACCTGTGCTAGCAATCTGGTTGTGCTGGATTCTCCAGGGGGCTGGTTTGTTTCAGAAATTTCAGCAGATTTTGGTTCAGTTGGGGCACTTCCAGCAGTTGCTGGTTTATGGACAGCAGCAGGGGATGTAACAAGTACTTCGGCTGGTGCTGATTTGTGGGCAGCAGTGGTTGTGGCAGTTTGACAGCAGTTGCTGTCTCTATTTTCAGCAACTTGGACAACAGCAAATTCTGTAATTTCTTGTGTAATTTTGGCAGTTTCAGCAAGTGTAGCAACTTCTGGTTCAGTTGGGGCAATTTCTGAGGTTGCTGATTTTTGGACAGCAGGTGCTGTTTTTGCAGCAGAAGCTTCGGTTGGTGCTGATTTTTGGACAGCAGCAGGTTCTACAGTGGTGATTTGTGCCGCAGATTCAGCAGCTTGGTCTGTTTCTTCGTCATCGTCCCATAGATCTTGAAGCTCTTCCTCCCTTCTTAATATGTGCGCGTTCATTGAGTTGACCGCTTGATCCACTTGC
Source organism: Manihot esculenta (assembly GCF_001659605.2). Lineage (NCBI taxonomy): Eukaryota > Viridiplantae > Streptophyta > Magnoliopsida > Malpighiales > Euphorbiaceae > Manihot > Manihot esculenta. Next base: position 29,127,277 of record NC_035176.2, on the reverse strand, counting down.
TGTTGGAGAATTTTCCCAGAAATTTCCAATTTTCTCACCATCTCTTCAAGTTCCATATGGGAGTTTTGAGGTGTTGCTTGGGCTTGATAGTTTTGGTAGTCGTCAGCCCTGGCATAGCCATAGTTCGGATTGTCCCCCCAACATGGATTGTATTGCAGATCTCTTTGGTAGTCATGGTAGTGGTCTGTCCTTGAATAGCCATAGCTCAGATTGTCTCCCCAACCTGTATTGTATGTGTCAAGGTAGGGATTATGTCTTGGCTGTCCATAGAATCCTTCAAATGCATGTGCTTGTTGAAGTTGTTGAACTTGTCGAGCTTGACCATAATTTCTCACCATAGAGGTTAGTTCAGAAATTTGAGAAGAGAGAAAAGACATACTTACCGTAGCCATGCTTGTAAATCAGCCCTGGTCATAAAAGAAAAATACGTTAGTTAGATCAACTCCCCGGCAACGGCGCCAATTTTTGATAGGCGGTTGTCGAAGCCGTAAAAAATAAACCTATTAAACAATCAACAATAAACTTGTAGATAGTGGCAATAGGGTCGAACCACAGGGAATTGACACTAAAGATCTTCCTAATAATAACCAAGATAAGTAAATAACAAATAATTAAAAGAGGGGGGTTTTGAGTTGATGGATTAACACTAAATAACAAAAGAAAGCAATAATTTAAAGATGAGTAAATCAATAAGAGAGAAGCTTCTAGTTGAAGTATGGATCTTATTTCAGATTGTTTAGAATTGATCATTGATTCTTTAACTCTCCTATTTATTTCAATAAATTAGTTTTGGATGTGGAAGACGCTTCTCACAATCCAAATTCCTCCTTAGTTCTAGTTTGATTAGGAAACGTTCGCTAATCAAACACTAATCAAAAAGTTGCCAAGGAACGTCCTTGGGGCATTGTAGCATCGAACAACTGTTGACTGCATTAAGACTTAGAGAAACCCAATTCTATCCTTGCCAACCGCGTGGTCAAGTTTAGATTATGCAATTTGATTAAATGTGTATTTGAACAACCTAAGCAATTACGGACCTAAATCATTCAAACAATATTACTTAAGCAATTTAAAAGCAATGGGCCTTTATTGATTCTAAAAGCAAAGTAATATTTATGGAAAGCTCAAATTGCATAAATATTGAAAATAAATAGAAGTTTAACAATGGAGATTTAAATCTCCCAATTCATCACAAAATCTGAAATTCACCAACTTCAACTAGAAAAGAAAGTGTTTAGCCACTCATGGTGGACTAAATACACAAAAAGATGAAAAGAAAAGAAAAAGGAAGATGCTGGAGAGTTTCTGGCGAGTTGAGTTGCTGATCAGAGGCTGATTTTCTGGTTTGGAAGTCCTCCTTTTATAGCTGAAGAATTCTCTCATCTAGGGTTTTGAAATCCCTTTTTGATTTGGTGTTGGACTCCTCTTTTGATGTTGAATTTAATTGCAATTGGATTTCCTTGGATGAGAAGCTCTTTCGTGGCTCTTGGATTTGTGTTGGAAGTGATTGGATTGGATTTGGACTTCTGAAAATTCAGATTTCTGTTTGCTGCCAATTTTCCCGCTCTGCTGCAATTTTCTGCTGTCAAAGTGATTTGCCCGGTGCTTTGACCAGTTTCTTCAAGTGATTGGGCAAATCACTGACCAGATCGCTTCTCTGTGAGTCAGTCCTCTGTGTCTCTGCGAGTGATTTGACCAGTGATCTTCGAGTTTCTTGGGCAAATCACTGCCCATATCACTGCTATCTGTTGCCTCCGGGTTTCTGCCTTAGCTTGATCAGAGCAGTGATTGGAGCAGATTTTTGGGCAAATCACTGGGCAGATCACCTTTTTGTAAATTTTCTGCACTTTTTCTCCAATTTTCCAATTTCTTCCTTTTCTGTAAAAACAAGATAAAAACCATAAATTAAACTAAAAAATGTGTAAATAAGCAATAATAATTATGATAAAAATGTGGCTAAATTATGCTTGATCAATAATAGACTTGATTTCCTTTTCTTTCTAGATACAGTCTCTTATGTATAAATGTATTGTAATATCTGTTGTAATAGATAACAAAAATTACATTTTTATAATATTTTTCATGAAAAATATTTTCACAAAAATATTAATCTATTTTTCTAAATATAATTTTTTTTCTTCAAATAAATAGAGTCTTAGTCCCATATTTTTGAAAGTGCCTCTAAATTTCTTACATCATTTAACATTCTTATGTATTTGTAGTCAATTCTTATTTACTCTATTTATTACATAATGTTTATCCATTTTTTTATTATTTTAAAATTATTTTTCACTTTCTTTTTTAAATTATAATAATATATAAATTATCTATTATAATTCTATTTTATTTTTAAAAAAATATCTCAAAACATCTTTTAATATTTAATAAAATTTAATATATTTAAAATAAATATAATTAAAAAATTAACAAACGAAATATTATTTCTTAATCTGTGTAAAAAAATAAAATAGATGAAAGTTATGAAACAATAACTTTCATTTATCATAATTTATTTTTTTATAAAAAAATTCAAAACACTTCTTTTAAAATGATATTAAATTTTAATTTATTTTAAATTGAAAAAATTTTAAATTAAAAATAATGGAATTATTTTGATCTAAATAAAATAATTATTAAAAAAATAAATAATTAAATTTTATGAAATTTTTTATTGCAAATGGAGATTTAAAATTTTAAATATTAGATTTGGTGCATTATGTGGTCTGTTAATTTAAGTGTATTATGGTTATCCATCATTAATTTATAATTATTTAAAATTAATAAAATATATAATTTGTAAAAAGTAATAAATACATATAATTGTTTAATTAAAAGAAGTAATTTATAAAATTTTAATAATTATAGAATTGCTTAAGTTTTTGGTCCCTTTAAAATTTAATCAGCGCGAAATATCAACCGATATATCTAAAGAATTTTATACTCCATTTATTTTTAGAAAATAATTTATATTAAAAAAGTATTTTAAAAAATAATTTATTTTTTATTATTTAATTTTAATTTAAAAATAAAATATATTTAATAAATTAATTCTTCATTTTCTTAATAAAGTTATTTTTATTATTTAATTTTTTTTCAACAGAATAAAACTTTTAGAGATTAATTGTAAATTTTATTAAATTTTAAAGATTATATTATAAATTATTTTAATATATTTTTTAAAAATTAGCATATTGATTTTCATAATAAAGAACTAAATATTAATTTTTAGAAAACGAATACCTGCTAAACGGTCACGGCACGCACGCTCTCAATAACGAACCGCTATACGCTTAGATCCTGCGCCTTTTATTAGGTATACGCTTCGTATCATTCCGTACAATCTCTATCAATTTCTGTTTTTTGTAAAACCTCTCCCGGAAAGAGAACTCCCCAAAGAAGAAGAGAACTCGCTGATAGATTTCTCTTTCCTCTTCACGAATCGAGTTTCATGTTTTAATTCGACGCTTAAACTCCACCATGGCCATCCGATTCCGATTCAGGAGCTCTGCGAACTACGACTCGCTCCTCATTGAAGGCCAACCTTCAATTTCAATTCGCGATCTCAAAGCTAAAATAGTCAACAACAAGAATCTCAATATTTGCCAAGATTTTGATCTCGTTTTCTCTGATGCCGAAACTGGTCAAGGTCTGCGTCTTCTTTGTTTGTGATACGTTTTACTTGAATTGTTTTTTTTTTCCTAGCTACAAAGGGTCGTATAGTTAGGGCCTATGTCGTTTTTTTTATCTAGTTTATGCTAGTGTTTTGTGGAATTGGAGGATTAAAATTAAGTTTTCTGGCGTTAGATTGGAATCTTGAGTGTCTTTGCCCTGACATTCATGCAATTAGAATTGAATTTGATTAATAGGGATTTGACATTGGTCACTGATTTGGATTCCGTACAGAATATTATGATGAAAATATTCAACTTCCAAGTGGTTCAAGTGTGATTATCAAGAGGGTTCCTGCTGGATCAGCACGTGCAGATATGTAAGTTCATTGTAGTGTGAGTTTCCGTTTGTGACTACCAGCTTGTGGCAATATTTGTTTATGCCTCTTCTAATATGATGTTATTGCTTTGCAGAGGACATGTTAAATCTCTTGAAAATATCAGGATTAAAGAAACGAATATGGTTAGGACCTCTCCTCAAGCGGTATGTCGATGATATCATCTTTCATTTTATTAGTTGGGAAAAGTTGTTAGTTGTTTTCATCTGAGTTTTCCCCTCCTCTTTTCTTGGTTATGAAGTTACGTCAATTATACTTTTATAAAAGAAATTATGAAGTTATGACCGTAATGAAAAATTATACTTCTATAAAAGAAATTATGTAGTTATGAAGTAATGACCCTAATGAAAACTTATACGTTTATAAAAGAAATCCACATGACAATTGTAAAGATAAAATTCTCACACGCACACTCTCTCTAATTACTGAAAAATAAGTTTGCTTAAGGGCACAGGGAGTATGTAAAGATGAAAATTTGTGATTATGGACCTACGAGAGAGCGTTTGTAACAAGTTGCTTGAATGAAAAAAAGGAAATCTTACACATGCAGGGTTTGCATATTGTAAATGCTTTCTCTTATATAGTTTTAGCCATTAAGGAAAAGAGTTTTTCTGGCTGATTTTTGATGGGGATCCTCTATTTAGTTTTACTATAGAGTTTGCAATTGCAAATGTATTTTCCAATTTTAATGGTCTATTGTGGTTGATGCTTAAAAAAAAAATCTTTTTTGTATTTTTTTTAATAAAATGTCAATGTGGAAGAGGGTCTGTAAGCACATTTTTTTAAGTGATTGCCTACTCATGTAGTAGTAGCCTTTTCCTTTGACTTACCTGTCTGGTTCTGTTGTCTGTAATCCTGAGTTCTTAGTTTTTTGCTCCATCTCGATTTCTAGAAAGTCCATGAAACAGCAGGATGTTGGCTTATGCATCTATGTTATAATATGAAGAGTACATGTGTTTTCTAGCTATTCCTTTTTTCTTTTTTGTAATTGTTTGGATTATTGTTGGTATTAGCAAATCTTAATAGTTGTATTTCTCATAGAATGTGGAAGTTGATAACTTTGATGACTTTGGGGTTGAATTGTGTCCAATTCCTGAGGCAACCATATCCGGTTCTGATCTTGATCTGGTTGTTGATAAGCAATTCTGCACTACCAATGATGAGACACCAAGGTACTACACTTCTCCCTTCCTATTTTCTTCATTTCAAGTATACATTCAGATGTGTTGATATTTTCATGAACTCTAGGTCTATTAGTTTTATTATATTTTTGTTGTTTACTTTATTGAAATTGAATTATTTTCATTGATACAGATATTTTGAGATTTCTAGGGTAGGATGTCAGAAACTTGAAGCAAGTGAACTGATTGAAGCTATTCCAACAAGTACTTCCCTCTATGTTTGTTCACAGGCTAAATTGATTCCAGCTCTATACTCACTGTGATCTGGTTTCTTTTTTAGGACCTTTAAATATTGGTGACAATGAGGATATATCACCAAAGAAGTAAGATTGGCTAGTTGTTTCCTATCTTCATGATATCGCTACTCAATCTGAAAATCTGAATTGTTAATTCTTTGTGGACTTTTGAAGGATGGTTACTGCCAATCCTCAAGCCATGCAAAATGTTGATTTGCCAGCCGAGCTGAAATGCTCTCTTTGTGAAACTTTTTTCAAGGAAGCCATGATGATACCTTGCTGTCAGCATAGTTTTTGTGAGAAATGTAAGTTCTTCTAGTGGTAGTAAGCTAATGTTGTTCATACTCATGCTTTTTCACAGTTTATTGTTTGTGATTAATCGGGATTGTGTAGTTTCACTTTCTACAATTTAGTACCCTGTTTATCTACTCAAGTTTTTGGTAGAGGCTTAAGCTAAGATTTCTGCTCATTTGTCAATTCTTACAAATATAGGAGCGTTAACTGTCGAATTGGGTGCAGGCATTCGGCTAGTGCTTATTGAGAAGAGAAGGTGTCCCAAGTGCTTATCTACCAAATACACAGTAGAAGATTTGCTACCAAATGTTTCTCTTAGACAAGCAATTGAACATTTCCTTGAATCTCAAATTCTAATCAGAAGTTCAGACAATGCCTTTGGGTATGCTCCAGGTGGGAAAGTTCAATCTTGCTTGAATTTGCTCAATTTCCCAACTCCCAAATTTGTAAGAAACTGTGGTATAAAATGGTACATATCTCCTTGGTTGACCAAAAGCAGATGGAGAATCTGGAATTCAAGTGAAAGAAATGTCATGTGCTGTGAGTATTCACCAAAAAGAAGCAGTGTTGCCTCATTCTCCCTGTGCTACAGGAAGAGGTTCCAATCAAATTATTGGAAAATCAGTTGGTGGCAAATCATTGCTCCATCATAAGCTAAAAGAAACACATGCAGGAAAACATGGCCTCAGACATCCTGTGGATTCAGATAGAGGATCTGAGGACTTGGTTTCTGATTTTCAAGGGGAAAATCAGCCCATGCATGAGGAAGGTATCATTTGTGAAGTTTTCTCCTGAGTTTAATTCTGAGTTAGTTTTGTACAGTTTATCTTAATTACTGTTGACTGGACTTTCTTTAACTGTCTTTTTTTTTTGTCCCATCACCTCTTATCTATTTGTTGCTTCTCATGTGTCTGTCTAGCTGAGTCTACCATGAAGAAGAAGAAAGCATCATGGGTGAACACTGCAGGTAGAATTTGTGTCTAAATTCTCACATCTTACCTTTTTGTACACTATAAGCATTTTTTCTCACCTAAGCAAAGCATTTATGTTTCTTGTGTCCTCTTGAATAATCTGATTGGAATTGTTAGGTGTAGACAGAAGCTTTGTGGAGATGGGAAGGCACAGAAAGGTAATGATTGGCTGTATTGTTTTATTCATATGCTTATGCTTAGTAATTGGTATGATTATCTGAAAAAAAATTTGAATCATTATTATTATCTTCTTGACTTCAGGGCGACCGTACATGTTTCATGTGTGGATCTCCAGATCATTTTATAAGAGACTGCCCAGCTGCTTCAAGTCCACATCCTATGCTTCAGACAGGTAAATAATCTTCAGTCAAGACTTGTTCAGATAACTAATTGCCTAAGCCTTCCATTTGCTCATGCATATTTATTATGAATTTAGAAGTAGCCAGGTAGGCTGTGGGTTCATGCTATGTAACATAACATAGTCCACAATTAGGTTAAAGGTAAATGATAGAATGATTATTTTATTGTTCATGTGTGTGTGTGTGTGTGTGTGTGTGTGTGTAAAGAAACAAAAAGAAACGAGTGAGAAAGTAATTTTAACATTCCTGAGAGCATTTAAACACAATGCTCTTTCTGTATATTTCCTTTTGCCTGATGCAATCTTCGTTTTGTTGTGCTTAAGCAACTTTCCCAACTTTTAGGATGTATTTTAGGAGAAGAGTTTCTTTGGGATAAAAATAAAATAAATTAGTCCAAACTTTTTATTTTTAATGAGCAATTTTTTTTGAAGTAGTTAAATCTTTTTAGGTTTCTACATATTTCATCGTCCAACCTGACATTCTTTTTATTATTAATAATAATATAAATAAATAAATTGCTTTTTTTATTAAAAAAAAGCATTTGCTTGTTTTAAAAAAATTAAATTTGATGTGTTTAGAAGAAGTAAATTTATATTTTAGATTGAATGATTAAATTTTGAATTTGGATTTATCATTTTCAAAACTTAATTATTATTATTGAATGCAATAATGGATAAAATTATATGTATTGGGGAAGGTTGTAAACCTCCTTTCCTTTATGTTTAGACTTTAGAATCTGCTTTTAAAAACCATTATTTTTGTTCCATCTCCTCAAAAGAAAATAAGCTTTCATATGCTTTGAAAAAGAAAGCAAGAAATACTATTTTTATATTTTTTGGATTTCTTGTTTTATCCATCCCTAATTGGCACGGTCAACCAAACTTATATTATCATAAACATCTTCATGCAAATGTTCTCTCATCTACATCAAAGGGAGGGACGAAGAGGTTGTTTTGCTGTTCTTAGAAACAGAAAAAGGCTCCTCTCTTTTAGTGTAGTGTAATAATATTCCAAAAGCATTGTACATTAGTGCTCTTAAAATAGTGTTGGAAGCAGGATTACATAGAGCAATCGAGGAAATATTATGTTTTGTGAAGTAAGAAAATATGATGCTTTGGTAACAAGTTTTAACTGGTAAAACCAATATTGAACTTCCTGTGATGTCCCTCCCAATGGACGAAGCTTAAACTCGTAATATTTTACGGATTTGATTTTATTTCGTGGACGGCTCATGTTCTATTGTTGGTTTTTAGAGACTAAATGGTCTTATATTTTTATTCCTTCAAGTATGAATATATATAGAAAAGATATAATAGAAATTATTTACGAAATATAAGTTTTAAAACTATCTAACAAATAAAATAAAAAAAGTTATCAATCTACTTATTTTTATTTCAATATTTGACTTATTTTCCTAATACTATTTAGCTTTTTTTGCAACAGTGGAAGATGCTTATTTCAACATTCTTCCTTGCATCTTTTGCTGTGGTTTTGAATTCATAATCATTTTTTTTATAGATATTCCTTGTGCAGTTTGTTCCCATAGTTTAAAGACTTATAGGTCTATTTTAAGGTTATTGCAGTTTTGAGAGATGTTGGTCTCTTCATTGTCTTCATATGTTTTTTTTTCTTTTTGCTGGGCTTGTTATAAAGTTGTTTTATTATCTTTTTTCTTTTGCATTTTATGAACTTGCTTAGATCCCTTGGAATTTTATCATTTCTGGCTTGATTTTGTTTTGTTGGAGGTGCTTGGTTGCCTCCTTATATCTGACTTTTATCTTTTTTCTTTTGCATTTTATGAACTTGCTTAGATGCCTTGGCATTTTATCATTTCTGGCTTGATTTTGTTTTGTTGGAGGTGCTTGGTTGCCTCCTTATAGCTGACTTTGTATTGTGTTTTTAGAGAAGTCCTTGTTTTACTTCTGGCCTGGCTTTGATTTTGTGTTTTTCTTCAAATGTGAATTGAATAACTAGAACTTTCAATGGATGTTTTGCTTGAATCTTGCTGTTTACTTGTGCCCAATTTGTTTGGCATTTCTTTTTCTTGATCTTTGTCTTCTCTCAAAATCACTTACCTTTAAGAAATTAGCTTTGACACTAATTGAAGCATGATTATATATGTAACATAAAATCTTAACAAAATATGCATTTTAACAACTAAATCTAACAAGTAAAATCAAAACTTATCAATCTACTTATTTTATTTTCAGTATTTGACTTATTCTCCTAAAACAATTTGGCATATTTTGCAACAGTAAAATATGCATATTCCAACATGTTCATTGTGTTCCTTCTTTGTGGGTTTCAGGAAATGCCATGTTTCCAGGAGCTATGCCAGGTTTTTTATCACCTTGGGGTTCCTTTCCTCAAATCAGGCCTTTTTTAAGCCCGTACGGCAATCCCTATGCTCCAGCAATTTTTCCACCCACAACCTTTGCTGTTCCCACTTATATGCCATCTATGTTTGGTGGTGTGGCTCCCTATGGGTATGTTCAATTTTGGTACTTAATACAGGCAATCTACCTGTAATATTTTGTATGCAAGTGATTGAAACTCAAATATTTTGCAGTGGTTTTACAAGAGTTGGGGGTTTGGCATGCCCAGTAGGGCCCAGTGCAGAGTGGCATGTAGACCGTTCAGATGGTCAGGAGCTTCAAGGTTATGAGAAGAGACAGAAGGTTTCACATAATAATTTGGGAAGGTACTAGATCTGGAATATTGAGCAACAAGTAAATGAATTGGTGACTATTATTCACATGCTGTTCGTATGATCTGTGATTGCTGTGAGCCCCATCCCCCTAAATAGCTTTCATTCCCTTCTGCTTATTTTATTTATTTATTTATTTTACTTATTTTTTGGAAGTTGGGGAGGGGGGGATGTGTTTGGGTACAAAGTTTAGATAGTTGGCTGAATGGTACAGTTGTTTGATGGTATGCAAATCTTTGATGCGCTAAAGCTCCTTCCATTTAAAGAAAACCTTTTTGCTTGCAGGAGACAATCTTTTGATTATGATGAAGATGCTAGCTTTAACAAGAGACATAATGAGACAGAAAGATCACCTGGTCTCAGAACTCATCGAGACGGGGGACGTAGTGCAAGCCACTCTAGGGACAGCTTTACTGACAGCCCACGTCGGAAACACCGGCATCATGTTAGTTTTGATTATGAACTGGAACGGTCAAGTTCAGAAGTAGAAGATATGCCAAGTAGCTCCAACTGGCACAGCGAAGAGCAACTTAAGCGCCGCCATAGGAACTCCAAGAAGCATGACGGTAGAATAGTGCACATTGGTGGTGATTCTAGACATAGTCACCGTCAGCATCAAACTCAAAGTAAACCAAAAGATATAAAAAGAATGAGAGTTGCCTCTGAAGGCAAAAGAGATGAGCGGAAGCATCATAGCCAATCAGAATCTGGTTTGCAACCAAGCTTGTCCAGTGATCATAAAACACAATGGAAAGAAAGAGATTGCAGTTATGGATCAAGGCATTCTAGGCACAATTCATGGTCCATGAATAATGATCCGAGTCATGAAAGGTGGCAGATGGTCAGTGGATCAGACGAGGATGAAGACCATCATTACTATAAGCGAAAAAGACTTCACTGACATCAAGAGGACCTAATATGAGGCAAATGTGTATGAGAAGTTGCATATCTCAGCTTAGGCGATCCATCTGGTACCCTTTACTTTTCCTTTTAGGTAATCTGTATCAGTTTATTACCAGCATTCTTTATCATCTCTTTAATTGCCACAGAATAACGGGTTAGAATACTTATTTGGGTTCACACAGGCATGTTTTCATCTAATCTGGATTCTTCTGATGGTTTTGTTGATACAGAATTACAGATACTAGTTGACTTGAGTGGTCGGCTTTTGGAAGTAGCTTCATGGATATCTTTTATTTAATATATATACAGCTTACTAACCCTCTTCATTTTTTTAGCTTGAGCTTTGGAGGCTTGCAAACAGTTTACCCAGAGGAGCTATTGTTAATTTAATTTAGGGTTTGGTTGCTTTGTGCTGTGCTCAAATGTTTTGTGGAGATTGTTGAAGCTGGTAAAGGTACGTTTCTATTCTCACACCGCCAATACAAAGAATAAAATAAAATGGGGAAAAAAAGAATGAAAGAGAAAGTTCTCCAAGGACATCTTTTTCCCTTTTACTTGAAAATTTGAGGCCCTTACCTTTTCTTGATGCTGTGTCTGGTCTCCTGTTGTCTGATCTTTCGTCCCCTTGAACTTTGATTGACGGTCACATTAGGTTTATCTGAACGTTGATTGTTACAGTCAATTGGTTTGTCCATTTTCTTTTCTTTTTGTTTTTATAGGTTAGTACCCTTGCCTAATGCTTACAGACCAACTCCTGCCTCCTAAACCATCACAAGTAAATCTACAAAATGATGGGTTTTCAGAGTTTCGTTTCTTCCATAAATAGGCTATTTATCGGTTTCTTTGATAATTTATCCATTATGGCCACTCTGTGTTCTGTTGTCCGTAGAGTCCTCCCTTTTGAAACTTTGAAGTCGGTATTTACTCGAGTGGTTGTTGTTTTCTGTTTCTCCTCTCCCGCACACCCATCACAGATGCGAGGAGAGGGGAACAAAAAAATCGATTATTGGGTGCGTTTTCATTGTGTTCTTTTTTAAAGTTTTTTATTTGATAAAAAATACAACACGTGAAAAACTGATAAAAGTATACTAATTTAAAATTCTCCACTAAATTTTTGTTGCTGATTTATTAAACCATTATATTAAAATGTTAAAGAAAATTTACCATTTAGTGAAGGATTTTAAATTGGTATATAAGAGTTTAATTGCTTAAAAAAAGAAGTTGAATTGGACTTTAAGCTTTAAAGAAAAGGAAAGATAAATATGAACTTTTTTTAACAGCTGATTAACATCCTTTTATTTCTCTACTCATAATAATCGATTAGGAATATATGTTGTAGAAAATTTGGTGTAGGGTGCAGGTGAGTTGAATTTCAAATTCGTATAGTAGTCCATCTAACCGAGAGGCCCATCATCAACTCAGCTACAGGGGTCTGTAGAGCCCATTGAAAAATCAGCCTATGAAGATTAGATTTCTGGAATCTCTTGAGCCATTCTGAAGCCCAATTGCAACAACGATTTGTGCCGCTTTGCAGAAAACACGAAGGAGAAAACTCGGCTAAGCAAAAGCATCCTTCTATATCATGTGAGAATGGTACTTGTAATTGGCCAAGCTTATGCAAGCAACGGAAGAAGCAATTTCTCCAGCTACGATAGTTTAAAAGGGAATGCAAACACACACAGGATGAAGGAGACGATAACTCTACCAATCAAAAGCATCCTTCTAGATCACGTGAGAATGGCACTTCTAACCAGCCAATCATATGCAACATTGCAAGTGGGCCAGAGGCTGTAAAGACTAGACTCTCAAAGAGAACTGGACGTTGAGTCACCACCGCTTGAAACAACGGAAGAACAATCCAAATCGAAATAATGTCAGTCAGAAAGGGAAGTGTTTTTCGACGACTATTTTGCACTTGTTGACACAAACCACTAGAAGTCCAGATATGGAGAGTTTGTCCTATAAAGTAACTCAAAACATGCACAAAAAAACACAGACAAGCAGTCCAAAAAGAAATTCAACCTACAAATAAAACATAAACACAAAAAGATTATCTAAATCCAACTCGACGGTAGGTAGAATACATCCAAATGCGAGTCAAGGAAAGAGGCCCGTGCTTGAAGAGGCATAGGAGAATCGATGGCGCTGCGGGTGATGAGACCGGAAGCCCATAGAAACAAGTGACAGCTAAGGTGAAAGTTTTAAAGGCGTAGTTGGATTATTCATAGGAACCACAGGAATTTGAAGGGTAGAGGAGAAAAAGAGAGAGAGAGAGAAAGAGAGAAAGGGAAGGAGAAAGGCAAAGGGACTTAGTTATTAGAGAGATTGGCAAGGGTAGTCTCCATCGGAATTTTGTTGTGATTGTGTTTAGTGGTTTAAAATGATCATGGAAAATCACATAATAATGAAAATCATTAACAGAAACAACAGGGGCAGGACCCCAAACATCAAAACAAATGAGGTCAAGAGGCTATTTAGCACGATAAAGAAAATCAACAAACGATAATTTATGTGATTTACTCACATTACAAGCATGACAATGATAAAATTTATTACTAGAAACAAAAGAAATATTATTAGATCTAAGAATATCATGAACAATTCAAAAATTTGTATGTTCTAGCCGCTCATGACATAATGAAACTGTTGCTGAGAAAGCTTTTGGAGAGAATGACCGAACTTGCTGCAGAGGAAAGAGATAAAGGCCGTTGTCACTCGGGCCTAGGTATAATACCTGCTTCGTGGGGATATCCTTCACAAAATATTTGCCAGGGAAAAATTCAATTGAAGTGTTATTTTGTGAGGTAAAAGCAGAAATTAACATTAAATTGTTAGTGTGTTAGTGATAGTAGGTGAATAAAGAATATCATTCAAACGAAAATAATGACCATTAATAGAAGTAATTGAAGAACCACGAGATAAGACAGGAAGTGTTTTACCATTGGCAATTGTGAGAGCGGTGGCATCATTGACAGGACGTGTAAGTGGTTCAGTTTGAGTTTTGGCTACATTGGCTTGAGGATTGGTGCGAGGTGAGGGGCATTGTCTTGAAACATCTCCTGTTCCATTGCAATTAAAACATGTTAAAGTAGAAGTGCCACGATCAGAAGCATAACTAGACTGTTCAGAACCGCGTCCTTGATATGATGACTGTCTACCACGCCCACGGTAACCACAACCACGCCCTCTATTGCCTCGCCTAGAATTTGCATAGTGAGCAGTAGCAGGAACGACAGAATTAAGAGTGAGAGAATCAAACTTCAATTGGAATTCTTCACTGAGTAGTAATGCATACAACTCATCAAAAGTAATCTGAGTATTTTGTGCTTCGATAGCACGCGTAAAAGGACGATAATTCGAATCCAATCCTTCCAAAACATCGCACACAAGATTTTCCTCTGTAACAGATCCTTCTAACGCACAAAGCTGATCATAATACGATTTCGCTTTGCGCATGTAATTGTCAATCAAATCATTACCTCGCTGCAGATGCTTGAGTTGTTTACGCAGCTGCTGAATCCACGTTTTAGCACTGGCGAAATAAATTATAGTGAGCTTGTCCCAGGCATCCTTGGCAGTGGCGCAACGAGTGATCTGATGAACAATAGATTCAGAAACGGAATAATTGATCCAACTACGAACGATCTGATCGTGACAGAACCAATCCATAAATGCGGGATTTGGTTCGCCAATGGATAAAAACCGATCTGGTGCAGTAATAGTACCATCGACATGAGAAGCCAATCTGTATCCATGAAGAAAAGGTATGAGTTGTGCATGCCATAGCAAATAATTAGCCGAAGTGAGTTTAATGGTGAGAAATTGAGTGACGTTTGGAATCTGAAATTGAGAATAGATTATGTGGATCTAATAGTGGTTGAAACAAGAGATTGCTCAGTGTTAGCCATTGAAGATTGCTCAGTGTTAGCTATTGCAGTTACGAATAGAGGGAAGAACAAGATGAGAAAAACGTAAAAGAAAATAGAAGAATTTGTTGTAAAGCCTTTATGGCTCTGATATCATATAGAAGGTTTATGGTATTGAGAATTCTATGTATTGTTTGTATTTCTGTATAGAATATATTTATATAGTATATACAAGGTCTATCAACAGTTAGCTAATGACTAAGTATATAGATTGTATGATAACAAATATTATCTCAACCAACTCCAAACCTTATCATAACTCTAAACCTTATCATAACTCTAAACCTTATCATAACTCTAAATCTTATCACAATTCTAAGTCTTATCAATTAGAAAAATTGACAAGGGTCGTCGCGATCAGAATTTTGGTGTGCTTGTGTTTAGTGATTTCTCGTGGGTATTTGAGTTTTCTTTGTCTTGTCTCCGGGTAGAGAAGAGGTTTTGGTTAGAGTCTGTACTATCTTTCCCTCCAATTTTTCTTTGTCGATTATGAGTCTATTTTATTTTGGAGTTGTTTGTTGTACTCAGGTGCTGATCTTTTATATTGAGGGTTTTGTTGAACCTGGATTTGCTTTAGTTTGTTAAATGACTTTTCGAGCAAGGTTTCCTTTTTCGATGACGTTAGTAGGTTGGGATCAAATCACTACAACCGGCAATTTTTGCTTCTGTATATCGTTGGTGGTTGAGCTCTGCTCAACTTCCCTTTATTTGTGTTGCGATTGAATGTTGTGGGTTTTACGCTGGTTTGCTATGGCATGCAATTTTATGTTTTTTTAAAAATGTGTCTCAGATTTATAAATTTTAAAAATAAGTTTATTTATAATATTTTTTGAATTTGTATAATATGCATATAAACTTAAAGAAAATTAAAGAGGAGACTTTTCATTTTTGTTATTTTTTTATTTTATTATTTAATTTAATTTTAAATTTACAATTTTATCATATATTTAAAATAATTTTAATAATAGCTGTATTTGCATTAATAGTTTGATAAGTGCATATCAGTAAATCTCAGAAGTCTCATATTTTATTCCTCTATCTCCAATTTTCAATTTCTGTTTAAAAAAATAAGTTTATTTTTATTTAATATATTAATTAATTATTAGTCATTTATAATTTAATTTCTTAAAGTTTTAAAATAAAAAGTTTAATTAAATTTCTATATTAAAAATTATAAAAAAATAATTTTTTTATTTACAAAATTATTTTTATGTGGTTAAATAGAAGTATGTGGTTTTGATTTTGGTTTTATTTAGAAAAAAAAAAGTGAATTAAATTTTTGTTAGAAAATTATATATTCTATTGGAAGTATCATGGAATATTAGGGCGTGCGGTTCGATTTTGATATGGTTTTATTTTGATATGGTTTTATGCATTTTTATATTCAGTTCGATTTTAATATTAATTTTTTTTTATTTTAATGTTGATTCTTTCTCAATTATTTTAATGTTGATTTTTTCTCGATTTTAATTTTAGTATAATTTTTTATTTTTATAATAAAATTTAAATTTAAATGAAATAATTAAATATTTTTAATATAGCTCGATTTTAATATTAATTTTTTTTATTTTAATGTAGATTCTTTCTCGATTTTAATTTTAGTATAATTTTTTATTTTTATAATAAAATTTAAATTTAAATGAAATAATTAAATATTTTTAATATAGCTGTAATATTATTTATATCAAATAATAAATTTTATATTTTAATTTTAAAATAATATTAAATATTTAAAAATTATATAATATTTTTATTTAAATATATTAAAAAATTAAATAACTAAACATAATATCGTCTTTCAATTACAATTTTTAAATTTTTAAAAGAAGAAAAAAAAATCAAAAACTTTGTTAGAATGTTTTTATAAGAAATATGTTTCAACTAAACAAATTTTTATCTTTTCTTTGATATGCTATAAATATATTTAGTTTTCTTTATAATAAAATTATCTAATTTTAGATAAAATTATATAATATTTAAAATTATAAAGTTTAGCTTAATAATATTTTTTTAAATAGTTATAATGATTTTAATTTAATTTATTTTTAATTTTATCAAATTATATTTTATTAATATATAATTTAGTTAACAATCATATATATATATATATATATATATATATGTAATAATAATAATAATAATTATAAGTACATGTATATATATATAATTAATATTAATAATTTCTATTAATATGAATATAGTGTATAATATAATTTATTTAAATAAAATAAAATATAATTGATGAATTAAATTAGTATATAGTAATTATATATATATATATAGATATATAGTTACTAATAATAATTATATTATTTTAATTAATATTGAAATAGTGTATATAAATATCAATCTATATATAATTATTTTAGTAATTTATATTTTATTAATATAATTTTATTAATATTGAAGTGGTATATATACATAATCTATTTAGATAGAATAAATTTTAATAAATTAATTAAATTATATTATTTAAATATTTAATAATTATTAATAATTAAAAGATATAATAATTTTATATTATTATTATTATTATTATTATTATTATTATTATTATCTATATATATATATATATTCTATTTAAATAAAATAAATTATATCTAAATAAAATATAAAATATATATATATAAATTTTTTAAAAATATATATATATAAATCGATTATTCATACAATTTTGGTATGAATCTTTTGTTATATACGAAATAGTTAAAATATAAAATCACTTTTATTTAAGTATTGAGGAAATATTGATCTGATCTTGATTCATCATGTATTAAATTGAAATATCGTGGATTTATGATGAATTAGAAAAAGGTATCATTACAATCGAAAATTGAAATATCGTGGGTGACATTGTTAAATACAAAATTAGTAAAGAGAAAAGGATAAGTTTACTTATACTTATCGGCTAAGGACGATGGATAACACAAAGGACAGGAGTATCCATCCAAGTATAAAGTATCCCACCAATCTCGTGGGTCCCACATCTTCTGGTTCCTGCCACAAACAGTCCATTTGCATCACATATGATAAAAGTGAAACATTTTAAATAGTCATTGCAACACTATTTCATTTATTAAAAGGATACTTACTTTAAAAAATGCCATTTAGAAAATTTATTAATTGATTTTTATTTTAAATTACTCGATTTAATTTTTTTATATTTTATAAAATTATATTTTTTAATACAAAATGCGGACGAAATGAATTGTAATATTTAAAATGGACGGATCAGCCCAAACGGAACTACTCAACGGCAAAAAATGTTTTAGTTATAATTTTTACTACGGGTGTCAAAATCGCTATTAAAACCTTAATTTAGAAATATCGTTCAGATATCTACGTTTGTTATGTGCTTTTGGCTATGTAACAACTTGTTACAAGGTCTTAAAATGTTGTTTAAGGCCTCAAAATGGCCTCTAAAGTTTTTTGTCAATATTTTTTGGGTTTTCAAAAATTTTTTATATGTCTACTTAAGACAGACTGTCATATTTTGTGAGATAACTTATTTAGAGTTTAATCTTGAACGCTTTTACACTGCGTCAGATGGTATTAGAACATGACGACCACCGACAATGACGGTGCTCTCCGTGATGGTGATCAGGAGGGTGGAGCTCTACAAGGGAACATAGTGTTGCAACAATGGGAACATAATATTGCAACAATTGGAACAACGCTTTGAGCCACATATAGAGCGCTTGTCCAGGCATTTCAAGTAACGCTTTCAGGAGCTTGTAGATCATTTGGATGTTAGGGGAGTCGGACCAAGCAGGGGAAGGAATGATGATGGAGACAACCAAGATATGTTGCTCGTGGTGCACTTGTCAACAAATCAGACCCAACACTAAGCAACCTGCTTACGAGGAGGATGATTCGGAAGAAGAATTTAATCCAGAGCCACCTCAATTTGATCGAAATCAATGAAGGACTGGCTATGAGCAGAGGTGGTACGAAACTCGAGATAATGGAGATTTCTGATTAAAGGTATATATTCCTTACTTTAATGGTAATTTAAAAATTGAAGATTTTTTAGATTGGATTGCTAAGATAGAAAGGTATTTCGAATATGCGGAGACTCTGACAGAAATGAGAGTAAAATTAGTTGTCTGTCGTTTGAAAAGGATGGCTTTGACTTTAATGGAGATTTCTGATTAAAGGTATATATTCCTTACTTTAATGGTAATTTAAAAATTGAAGATTTTTTAGATTGGATTGCTAAGATAGAAAGGTATTTCAAATATGCGAAGACTCTGACAGAAATGAGAGTAAAATTAGTTGTCTGTCGTTTGAAAAGGATGGCTTTGACTTGGTGGGAGCGAGTACAATCTAGGTGGGAGAGAGAAGATAAATTTTCTATCCGAAAATATAAGAACTAAATTGAAAATTTCACTTGAACTATATGGATTAAAATGTAATTAATCCAAAGCTGTTAAAGGAAGATTTAAAGCAAATTTAAAAGATATAAATAGAGAAATAAGGAAGATCTCATACAAGAACGGAGGGATAGTAATTATCATAAGATAGCAAAATAATTAGTATAAAAAAAAAAGACAAAGTATCAAACATATAAATTTGAATACATAGACCGCAATGGACGAAACATTTGCTGAAATTAGAATTTTTACCACCGGATTATGAACAAATTCTGTTTCAAAAGTATCAGAGGTGTCAGCAGGGTTATAAGATAGTTCATGAGCATATAGTTGAATTTATGAGGTTGGTGGGGCAAAATAATTTGCTAGAGTCGAAAAGGTAGCAAGTGACTCGATATTTAGAAGGGTTGCAGGTGAATTTGAAGGACAGAATTGGAGTGCAAGTAATTCGATCCTTGAGTGAAGTAATGAATTTAGCTCTAAACGCTGAATTAATGCAGCAGGAAAGTGGTTGGAGGAATTTTGAGGGATTTAGAGTATATGCAGGATCACAGAGTGTGAATAAAACTACTACGAACCAACCAGAGTGAAGTAATTTTAGAAATTTTAACAGACAGCCTGTAGATGATAAGACAATAGCAAATAATCTTTAAATATGGGTTGAGATAAAGAAGCAAAGAAGGTAGATAATCCCTGTGCAAGACCTTATATTGGGAAGTATTTTTGGTGTAATCAACAAGGTCATAAATCTAATGAGTGTCCTACTCGGAAGACAGTTAACATATTGGAACGAGAGGAAGAAGAGGAGGAGATGAACTGTGAATCAGATGGGTTTGACGAAGGGGAGGAATATGAATTAGATGAGGGACATATTTATGTTGTATGGAGGATGATGGTTCCTAAGGGTGTAGAGGAAACGCAACATCATCAGTTATTCAGAACTTACTGCATAATTGGTAACAGGGTGTTTGGTGTTATAGTTGACAGCGAAAACTGCGAAAATATTATCGAGAGGGAGACTGTGAAGAAGTTAAAACTGCCTCTTGAAAAGTACCGGGAGCCTTATTTGTTGGACTGGATTAAGTTTGATACTGAAAAAATAAACGTGACAGAATGCCGTAAAGTGCCTTCTCTATAGGCAAATACCACGATATTATGTACTGTGGTGTGGTAGACATGGATGTGTGTCAACTTTTGTTTGGTAGGCCTTAACAATATAATGTTGATGTGCAACATTCTGAAAGGAGTAATGTTCACAAACTAGAGAAAGATGGTGTGAAGTTTTCATTGCTTTCTTTGAAGAGCAAATCTGACATCCTAGATAAGAGCACGTTTTGATGAATGAGCCTAAAAAGCAAGAGGAGGAGCAATTAAAATTGGTCCGTCCTCTATCACAGGAGTTCAAAGAATTGATGGAGGAAGACACACCATATGGGTTAACACACCATATGAGTTATTCAGCACTAAATCGATCTTATTCCTAGTGCTAGCCTTCCTAATATACCTCATTGCAGGATGAATCCGAGGGAGAGTGATATTCTGAAGGGAAAGATAGAAGAAGTGTTACGGAAGGGGATGATTCGAGAGAATTTGAGTTCGTATGTAGTGCCAGCTTTGTTGACACCAAAAAAGGATGGAAGCTGGAGAATGTGTGTTGACAGTCGGGCAATCAATCGAATTACGGTAGGTTACAAGTTTCCAATTCTGAGGCTAGATGATATGCTGGACAGATTGCATGGAGCGAGGTGGTTTTCGAAGCTGGATTTGAAAAATGGGCATTATCAGATGCAAATTAAACCAAGCAATGAATGAAAGATAATGTTCAAAACCAAAGAGGGACTTTATAAGTGACTGATTATGCCCTTTGGATTGTCAAATGCTCCTAGTACATTTATGAGGCTGATGAATCGGATACTTAAACCATTTATTGGCAAGTTCGTTATGGTTTATTTTCATGATATTTTCATATATAGTAGTAGTGAAAAGGAGCACATGGCCCACTTGAGAGCTGTACTTGTTGCTTTGAAAGATAATATTTTGTATGTTAATCTTAAGAAGTGCAGTTTTCTAACCCAAAGATTAGTGTTTTTGGGATTTGTGATTTCAGATGAAGGTGTTCATATTGATGAGACAAAGATTGCAGCAATTACAGACTGGCCCATACCCAAAAACGTTTCTGAATTACGCTGCTTCCCTAGGTTAGCTACATTTTACAAAAGGTTTATCAGAAACTTCAGTAGTATTGCTGCCCGAATGACAGAGTGTCTAAAGAAAGGGAAGTTCTAGTGGGGATAACAGGCGGCCAATAGCTTTATCGTCCTGAAAGAGAAGTTATGCACAACACCAGTACTTGCACTTTTAGATTTTGGCAAGTTGTTTGAAGTGAATTGTGATGCTAGTGGAGTGGAAATAGGAGCTGTTTTGTCTCAAGAGAAGAGGTCGATGGCATTTTTCAACGAGAAGCTCAATGATACAAGACGCAAATGGAGCACTTATGATAAAGAATTCTATTTTGTATTTCACGCTCTGAAAACATGGGAACATTACTTATTACTTGTTTGTAAAAGAGTTCATTGCTTTATTCAGACCATAAGGCATTGAAGTACTTGAACAGTCAGAAATGGATTAATACTTATATGCATGCACGATAGTGTCAATACCTATAAAAGTTCCCTTTTATTTTGAAGCACAGATCGGGTATACGGAATCGGGTAGCTGATATTTTGAGCCGGAGGGTGACACTGCTGCTGACATTGAGTTAAGAGATAATTGAGTTTGAGTAGCTGAAAGGGGAGTATGCACAAAATGATGATTTTGTAGAGATATGGTCCCAGATATCCACTAATTAGCCAGTTTTCTTTTATTTATCTGACGGTTACTTGATGCATGACAACCAACTGTGCATTCTAAAGACCTCCTTAAGGGAGAAGGTGATTAGTGACTTGCATTGAGGCGGATTAGTAGGTCACCTTGGGAGGGAAAAGACTCTGACAATCGTCAAGGAACGATTTTACTGGCTACACCTGAGAAGGGATGTATACAGATTTGTGGAAAAGTGTTACACTTGTCAGAGATCCGAGGGCCAGTCCAAATACACTGGGTTATACATGCCTCTGCCAGCTCTAGAAAATATTTGGAAAGATCTGTCTATAGACTTTGTGCTAGGATTGCCTTGCACACAAAGAGGCGTCGATTCTTTTTTTTTTTTTTTTTTGTGGTTGACAGGTTTGCAGTTGTTGTTGCTAGGCTGTTCTTCAAAGAGGTCGTCCGTCTTCATGGGGTTCCAAAATCTATTACCTCAGACCGTGATAGCAAGTTCCTTAGCTATTTCTGGAGGACACTGTGAAAACTGTTTAATTCTTCCTTGCAGTTCAGCAGTATCGCTCAACTGCAGATTGACGGACAAATGGAAGCAATCAACCGGACCCTGGGCAATCTAATTCACAGTCTTTATGGGGATGAACCGAAGCTGTGGGAACTTGTCTTCCTCAAGTTGAATTTTCTTATAACAGTGCAGTCCATAGTGCCCTTGGCCGCTCACTTTTTTCAGTTGTCTACACCAAAGGTGCCACAACATTCGTTAGATTTGATCAAGCTGCCAAAAGGTACAGATGCTAGTGTTCTAGCAAATCACATAGCTAAGCAGATTGTGGATGTGCATAGGGCTGAGCAGATTTCGGTTTAAACCGAAAAAACCGACCGAACCGAACCGATTTAAAATTTTGGTTCGGTTTTTTATATATTTCGGTTCGGTTCGGTTTTTCATTTTAGAAATTTCGGTGATTTCGGTTCGGTTCGGTTTTAGATTCAAAAATTTCGATTAAACCGAACCGAACCGAAATCACCTATACTACGTCGTTTTGAAATATACTCTTATAAGCCTTTGCCCTAAATCTAAAAGATGTGCCATTGAGAGTAGAGACGCAGAATCCACGCCGCCTCACTCACCCCTCCCGTCACACCTGTGCCTCTTCTTCTCTGAGCACTGAGCTCCACCACTTCCAGCGGGTCCACCGTCCACCGTCCACCGTCCAACCTCCACTCTCCTCCCGACATCGACCGATTAACCATCGCGGCTAACTCGGGTCATCGATCTTCACTTGCAACGCTGAGTCGCCGACTGTCGTCGCTCTCCACTGTAGCTCTCTATTCTCTCTCTCCAGTCTCCACACAATCTTCGGCCGTCGCTCTCCACGCAATCTCCGGCCGTCGCTCTCCACGCAATCTCCGGCCGTCGCTCTCCACGCAATCTTCGGCCGTCGCTCTACAGGTTAACATATGCCTTAACTATCCGCTTGTAGCATATTACATTGTTAAGAGTGTTGGCCAATTAAGGGATAGCTTGCTTCTCTTGAGACCTGTTCATATGTTTTAGATTTATGGTTCCCTCCTTTAAGTTCAACTAGCTTCCTGCTGTGGAAATAGAGAGCAGCAATACAAATTTTGTTGCTTGCTGGTGTTGTAAATTTGTATTGCTTGCTGGTGTTGGTTTCAATTTGCTATTTTATGGTATTGGTTAGTATTATTTTACTGTTATTGCTCTATTTTGTATTCTTGCGTTCAGATTTTATCTTCCCAATCTGTACATCCGATGACACACTGCTTTTTGAATTGAGTATTGGGGCATTTCAGCTGGGGTTCGCATGAATATATGAGTTGTTTGATTTTTTATTTGTAAAATTTAAAATTAAAATATTTTAATAGAATTTTAGAATGAATTTAAAAAAAAAAAAAATTGAAAATCGGTTCAACCGATCGAACCGACCGAACCGAACCGAACCAAATCGGTTCGGTTCGATTCGGTTATTCCTCTTATTCGGTTCGGTTCGGTTTTTGTAAAATTCTACAATTCGGTTTTCGGTTTTTTCGGTTCGGTTCGGTTTTGAACCGAACCGACCGAATGCTCACCCCTAGATGTGCAGAAGAAAGTCAAGCAGAACTTGGAGCAAGTAAACTCAAAGTACAAGTAAGCTGTAGATAAGCATAGGCGACAAGAAGTCTTTCAAGTTGGAGATGTAGTGATAGTGTTCCTGCGCAAGGAGAGGTTCCCGGTTGGTATATATAGCAAACTGCAGCCCAAGAAGTATGGGTCCTATTCAGTATTCACAAATTAACGATAATGCTTATGTGATAGATCTTCTAGACACATATCTAGGTACCATGACTCTGATACTCCTTTGTATCTGAATCTCCAGCTCTACTCAAGCACGAGTGCTTTTCCAGTGGAGGAGACTGATGTGGACGAGATGGGCCATAATATTTAAAATGGACAGACTGGTCCGAACGCGACCACTGAATGGTAAAAAATATTTTAGCTATAACTTTTACTATGGGTATCAAAATCGCTATTAAAACCCCAATTCGAAAAAGTCGTTCAGAAATCTACGTTTGTTATGTGCCTTTTATTACATAACAGCTCATTACGAGTCGTAAAAATGCTGTTTAAGACCTCAAAATGGTCTCTAAAGTTTTTTGATAGTGTTTTTTGAGTTTTTTAAAATTTTTTTGTATGTCTACTTAAAACAGACGTGAGACAACTTTACTCTAAATCTAAATGAATTTTTTTTTACAATCAAAAGAGAATAAGCTAATTAAAATTGACTTCTAAATTTTTATTTCTAAAGGTTTATTTGGTTTAATAACTTAATTTAACAACTTAATACATAAAAAAATTAAAATATAATTTCGTATGATGTTTTTATATTTCTTTATTTTTATAGTTATAGATAATATATTGATATATGAAATTAATTTGGAGCCAAAAATTTTATCAATTGATAAATATTATCAGATAAAATATAAAAATATTTTAATTGATTGATACTTTATAATAAATATTTTCAAATAGTTAACTAGCTTTTTTATAAGCTTCTCAATTGGTCTTAAAATTGATAAAAATGTTCCAATTTTTATTTGTAATTTATAATATTTATAATTCTTAACAGAGATTAAATGAAATTAAAAAAGTATCCTTTTATCACGAGAGTTTTAGAAAATATTAATAAAATTTCAATGAATACCCTTCATTAACAAGGGATGTAGCCACCACAGCAAAACTATAACAAATATGAAAAAAAATATATCTACGACATTGATCTTTTATATTTAAACTTTAATTTTCAGTAGTAAGTGTAGTTGGGAAATTTTCTTGATAAACACATAGTGCTAATTTTCTTGTCCAATGAAAATAATATTTATTTGAAAAAATATTTTTGTAATAGATAAAAAAATACTATATTATGAAAATTTAATATTTAATTTTTTAATTTTAAAAAATATATTAAATATTTATAATATTTTATAAAATTCACTAATTAATCTTTTATTAATTTTAACGATTAAATATTATAAAAAATTTATAATATTTTAAAAAAATTAATAAATAAATTTTTTATAAAATTAAAAGGTCAACAAATAATTTTTTTAAATTATGAGAATTAAATAATAAAACATTATTAAAATTAATTAATAGATTTTTTTAAAATATCAAAATATTTTAATATATTTTTTAAATTTAAAATAATTAGTGAAGTTTTTCAGGGTTCAATAATAAATCTCACTAGATAAAAAGTGAAAAGATAAAAAAATTCTATGTAGACGAAAGGAAAAAGGAGCAAACCTGCGGAGGAGGCGGCTCTGTTGGCGGCTTTAACTTGTCGGTTTGAAAAGGCCAAGTATATCTCTCTGGTGTCTCGCTTCTGGCCAAGCTCCAATCATACATTCTCCTCTCTTCTTCTGATGATAGTATTGAATAAGACTCCTACAATAACAAAAAATGATCACATAATGACTGCCAATCTCTTCCCAAAAATGAAAATGAAAGAAAAGCAAAGAAAATAAGAGAAAATCATGAGGTAGCAACTTTTAGCTGTTCCATTTTCTGCCTGACATCTTCCTCATCTAGTCCCTGATTCAGCAATTCTTCAACCTTGTTTTTATATGCAACCGTAACCTGTTCGATAAGAAGCAGCAATCAGAGAAACTCAGCAATCCCAGTTAACAAATGAGTGATGATTCCAAATTCTCACACCTCTTCATATGAACATTCTCTATCAATCCCAAGTCTCCCGTAATAATCTACATCTGTAATCGCTGCATTCTAAACCAAATCCCCCATCAAAATAAATGCAATTTTTTTTTATCAAATTAAGATAAGAATTTATGAGGGTTGATAGCAATTACGTATGCCGCGAAGAGCCCTCTCCACATTAAGAGCAGAAATCAAAGACGTAGGTCCTTCTGGAGCTTCAATGGATGTCTCTAATTCTTCTACCTCTTTCGCTGCAGTCTCTGCTGATCCATCGCTAGAGCTTCTAATAAGAAATCTACGTGGTCTCGCTGTAGAAGTGATGAAATTTGAGAAGAAAGCGCCTTTTCTGGTAGTCGGAATGGGAAATTTTCGGCTGGAAATGTACACAGTCGCTGCAGTAGACGACACGGCCATAATTTGATGGCTCCTCTTTGGAGCAGTGCGAGAAGACTACTTGAATCTCCCGATAAGGCAAAGGCGTTTGGCCACTTGAATTTTATCCCGTGCAATTAAAAACAAACAAATATATATATATATAATATTACCCATTAAGCAAAACTCATATTTAATATTCAACGGAGTCGTTGTAGTATAGTGGTGAGTATACCCGCCTGTCACGCGGGTGACCCGGGTTCGATCCCCGGCAACGTCGTATCCAACTGTTTTTTTTTTTTTTCCATAAAAAGATATTTTTTGAATGATAAACAGTAAGGTATTTTCTTAGTCTCTACTTCACTGAATCCCTTCCTGGAGAATTGCTTGCTTTTATCCTTTGGCATTTTCCGTTGCAACTGCTTTACATGGACACCGATTCTGTGAACACCTTGTATAACATTTACTTCCCGTAACTAGTGAACTTTTTATAATTGATTCTTCGCACTAACCTCATGTTTTTCTACTTCATATCACAGATCAGATAAATATCCTAATATTATGGTTTATGATGGCACTGCCTGATGACTGCCTAATTTATGCTGAGCGTTTTGCACTCCATTTGTATTAAATCTTTGCTTATATAGTCCCGTGAACTAAGGTCTACAGGGGAGGAATTAGGCGAAATCCTTGAATTTTGTGCCTCACCTCCGGACATGTTCTCCTATTAAATGGGAGGTTGGTTGTCAAATTCCATATCAACTGCAGAGATATATATTTTTTTTCTCATTGAGCAACATATTTTCTCTTTTTTCCCTCCTGAAATTATCTTTCTTATCTTGACTCCTATGATTCTTATGCAAAAGTACCTGGTTCTCAGTTTGCGAGTACAAGTAGCAACCAAGAAATGCCAAAAAGAATTGTTTGGGTAGAACGAAGGTATAAAGATATTGCCATTATATACGAGGACAAATGATTCTTTTTGCAGGAATCTGTGAATGGATGTACTTGATCAGGAAGCTTCACCATATTGGAGACTGCAATTTAGTTTAGTTTTCCAATTCACATACAACTTAGAGAAAAGGCCATAATTTTAGGAGCCTTGTCCCTGGAATGAGGCATCACAACAAACCTTATAATTGATGGTTTATTTGATCATTGTTTGATATGTTGATATTTGACAAAATACCCACCTGTGTCATATGATAAGATCATGCATTCTACTGCTAGTAGAAGTGCCACTTAGCCTGTCTAACTTGTTCTGAAAATTTCTCATGCTGTAATGTCTATCTGGTTAGTAGTTTTAAGGTTCTCTTATTAATGTTGTTGTGCTATTTTTTTTGCGGTCTAACGGAGCAAATGCACACTCTGCTAGAGTAATCGACAGTTCCCAACTGCTATAACTTGCGGACATGTTTTCTGCTGGTTCTCTTTTCTCAGCTTCTTGTTCTCTTTTCTCAGATTCTTGTTTAAGTAAGAACGGTGTGATTTTTTATTTTTTTTTTTTCAATACATGCTCATTTTGCAGGAATTGCATAATGTAGTGGTGCAATGAAAAGCCTGAGTGCTCTCTCTACCAGACCCCAATCACTCACTCTAGCGTAGTTTGTTTCTATCATTCAGACTTAATTACTAGCAATTGATAAAGATGAGTTTGGCCTTGATGAACTGTAGGAAGAGATTATAACGTAAAGCAACAAAGGAGCCTCTTCTTGAGATAATGCTTCAGAGGCGAATCCGATGTTAAATGGCGTTGAAATTTGCAGTTAGATCATAATGCATTCATACGTTTCAAGCAAATACACAAAGCTGAAAAATATTGTATTATATTTGCTTGAAAAATATTATATAAAATTATTAATCAAATAGTACAATCATTCGAGTCCAACTTGTATTATAGAAATAATTGTAATTGAGCTAAAAAATATTGTAAAAATAATTAATATTTGCGTCAGATTCTATTTTTTTGATTTTTATTTAAAAAAAATTAATGTATGTTTATTTATAGAAAATATATATTTTTTTTATTTTTTAAGAAAATTTTTAATTATTTTCTATTGAAAATAAGAAAAAAATATGAAAAATGTATTTAACTGTTATTAAAAAACAATTTTTAGTTTAAATAAAAATGAATTAATGAAAAATATATTTAATTGCAGGTACACATCAAAGGCAGAGGACTTGAGCCTGGACTGGACAATTCCGGGCAACTAGAGAAGAGGAGTTCATCAGATTCTCTCTTGTAACCTGCCTATGGCTGCCATCAAATTAACCAGTAGAGGAGAGCTTTGGCTGCATACAATCCCCGCCTACTATGCGCCGTACCAAAAACTCAAACTTCACCAGGCGACGGAACTGAACTGAAACTTCTCATGAAGCCAACACAACTAAGAAATAAAAAGACAGACGAAATAGAGAGAAAATATATATGGAGAGAAATTTTAAAATATATTTTTTATTTTAATTTAATAAATTATAAAAATCAATTAATAAAAGATGAATGTTAAAAGGACAGTCACTTTTAAGGAGTGATTATCCAAGTTTGTTGAAAAATATTTATTATATTTTTTTCCTAATAAAATAGAGGGCTATAATTTTTTAGGCATTGATAATCCTGACCGTTTAAAATTAAAACACCATCTCAACCGTTAGATCAGATCGCTTCCCCACCCTATCAAATGATACGAAGGTCGCATCCTTCTCAATCTCTCCACGAACATTAGGGTTTTGCTTGCTGAGAAGCTCCTAGACGCTCAAGTTGTCGAAAATATGGCGGCCCAAATCAGTAAGAAGCGCAAGGTAAGTCGATTTCTTGAATTTCTCTCTCTGTTTGTTTGGCTATCCAGAAAATTCATTTCAAAGTTCATCCATCCACATTAGCATGATTGTTAAAGCTTTAGAATTTTCACACTGATTAATAGAGCGACTGTACTGATCATTGGAAATGCTAATCACGTTGGTATGCTTATCGAACAAATCAAAATAGAAAAGAGGCAAAGGAAAAAAAAGATTTTCTGTTGATTGATTAGAAATCAAGTGGTGAACTTTCCATGTCTTTACCTTGCTTATATGTGCTTTTTTCTTGCTCTGCAGTTTGTTGCAGATGGTGTTTTCTATGCGGAGCTAAATGAGGTGTTAACCAGAGAGCTGGCTGAGGATGGCTACTCTGGGGTTGAAGTTAGGGTTACTCCAATGCGTACTGAGATCATCATTAGGGCTACTCGTACTCAGAATGTACTTGGTGAGTCCCTGTTTAACACTTTAATATCTTTATCCAGAGTCTGAAAACAATCTAATCTAACTGAACTGAACAGTTGAGGAAGTTTTCTTTTTTGTTTATTATTTATGATTATTATCATTATTATTTTTGTGTATTCTAGCAATCAAACGAGTTGTTGGTCGTTTTTTATTTTGAGATTTAATTCCACATGACATAAGTACTATATTCGGTATCTGTTTTGGTTGATTGATTTATTTATTTCATACCATTTTTATGGTGGTCACAATTGGCTTTGCTAGTTTTTGACTTACTTACTTTTCAGGTGAGAAGGGAAGAAGGATCAGGGAACTGACATCTGTTGTTCAGAAACGATTCAAGTTTCCAGAGAACAGTGTGGAACTCTATGCTGAGAAAGTTAACAATAGGGGCCTCTGTGCTGTTGCACAAGCCGAGTCTCTACGTTACAAGCTCCTTGGAGGCCTTGCCGTTCGAAGGTACGTGGCAAATATGAAGATTCAATTTCCTTGTATTTTTGTTGTATCCTTAGTTTTCTTGATATTACACAAATTCATCCTTTGTCAAGATTTTATAACTATTTTTAATCGTAGCTCTTGTAACTATTTTAAATGGCACTTCTCATGAAGATACTAGATGATTTTTATTTGTTGATCTTTGTGCTACTTGAAGATTATGCTACATAATGTTTTGTATATGATCTTCATGCTACTTGATGTTGTTTGTTTTCTGGTGCTGCCAATCCTAAGTAGACCTCATTGTGCCTCATATATGGTTATGTAATAGTCTATTCATTTTTTGCTTTCTTAATTTCATTTCATTTCTCGATAGTTTCCACTAATCCAGTTACCTTGCCCTGTCAATTTTCTCCTGATCAAGTCATCTTTAAGCAGTTGGTTTTCTGCATGAAGCCATAAATACCATCTGGTGTCTGAAGATGACTATATCTAGGGATGCCATCTCTCTTTCAAGAACCAAGTGATAATGGTCTTTTCCCTTGCATAGGTTCTTTTCTATGTTGAATGTCAATGTTCTTTTAGTGGACAGTCATTATTGGAGAATGGCTTGGACCCCATATTCCTTAACACAATAGATATAGCCTTGTTGTTTAAGCTAGCTATAAAGTCATTCAAGTAGACATATACAAGTGACCACACACAGCGCTACTGCTTAAGAAAGTTCCACTCTTTCTTCGTAGAACTTTTGTAGGCTTGTCCTCCTGCATCTATGCTGAGTGATCTGGATTTAAGCATTGTCTTCTCCTCTTTGCCTTTCCAAATGAGCCTTGGGGGGTTTCATATCAATGCTTACAATAAAAAAACTATTGTGGAGTCTGTCAGGCTTCTTGTGCTGCCATAGAGGTGCTTGGAGTTTGGAATATTCTCCTACATGGCCACCGTTTTTTTTTTTATTATTTTTCTAATTTGGGTGGTTAAGTTGTATTTGCCTAAAAATTATTTTTGTCCTTTCCTTTTATGAATGCTGGCCTTGGTGCATCGCGCTACCTTCCCCTATATGCTTGGACAAGCCTGGTGGTTTCCATATCAATGCTCATAAAAAAAAGAGTTTTGGAGTTGGTCAGATTCCTGTCCCCTTTTTAAGCTCTTGGAGCTTGGAATCCTCCCTTATCCCCAGCTGACATTAGTTTTGGAGTTTTTCAGGTTTCCTGCCCCTTCTTTAATGTCCTCCTCCATACTCTATTATAGTGTATATGTCCATGTACTTTCATTTTAATGTTCTTGATCCTTCTGCCGACCTCCTGTGCAGGAGTACTTGTTGTAGTTGACTAGTTGTAAGACTTTTAGTACATCTTTTTTTGGGCTTCTGCTACTTGCACTTTTCTTCAGGATGATGGATGGTAAATAATTTATTATACTTTTCAAAAATTATTGAACGTTGTCTTTTTAGAATTAAATAACTCTGTCGGTGCTTATACTTCTGAGCAGTGTGATTTTGAAAGTGGAATTCTATATCTTTTGCAGGGCTTGCTATGGTGTATTGAGATTTATAATGGAGAGTGGGGCGAAGGGATGTGAGGTAATACCCTTGCACTTGTGATTTACTTGCTTTTCTCATGTGCATTTTCTTTTTCCCAGCACACCTTTTTTTAAAAAAAGTACATTTCAATGTTCAATGTTCTTGTACATTTCTGCAGGTTATTGTGAGTGGAAAGCTCCGAGCTCAGCGCGCCAAGTCCATGAAATTCAAGGATGGGTACATGATATCATCTGGTCAACCTGTTAAGGAGTATATTGACTCTGCTGTCAGGCATGTTCTTCTAAGACAGGTCAGTTGTTTTTTTACGTTGTATTCCAACTATGTATATAGTTCATATTGTTTGCGTCCTTTGCTTCTGCTTGTTTCTTGAGCTTTGCATGCTCCTCCTCTTCTATTATTTTTGTAAGTAGTTTCTTTCTGCTGTAATAGGGTGTGCTCGGTATCAAGGTAAAGATCATGCTTGATTGGGATCCTAAAGGCAAGGTGGGTCCAATGACGCCATTGCCTGATCTGGTCACCATCCATCCTCCCAAGGAAGAAGAAGAGTACATTCCGCCACCAGTGCTGACAGCCAATATCGAGATTCCAGTTGCATAAACACTGAACTTCTCCAAACAAGTATCACAGGTTTCTTATAAATGTTTTAGGAGGGAGAGAGACTAGAATGCTACAATGAATCAAGATTCAAGAGTTAGTTTTTTTCTTCGCTTCTATTAGTATCTTAAGTTAAATTTAATTAACCAAAACTAATTAGGTGGCAATTTCATTATTTCTTTTGATGAAACCGATACTCTTGATGCCACTTTTCTTTGGAGATTCTCTAACCATAACTGGCATCTCGACAGGAAATCCTACGTCTGGATTTGGATGTGCCACTGCTTCAAAAATTTATTACCATCGAGCGCTACTTTTAGGTATCAGATTAATTTCCTTTTTAAGATGGTTATGGAGGCATTTGTTAATGGCAGGGTGGTGTCAAAGATATGGAGAGAATGTGTACTAGTCTAGTTTGAATCAAATCAAACCGATATATTTTGGTTTATTTAGTTTCAGAATTTTGGTATAACTCCGCCGCAAATAAAGAATCAAAATTTGATGAATCTAAATAGCAAAAAAGAAGTGGGCTTTCATAGGAGGATTATATGGTGTAAAAATATCAGAAGGTCCATTCTTGATCAGTTGATTTCATTTTTTTTTTTTTTTCCTAAAGAATCAGACTATAGGAAGCAATATTTATAACCTGATTGAATCAATTCCAGTTCAAATCATTTGTGCTCATTCCTATTAAAAAAATTATATATCTATAACCTAACTAAATCGATTATTAGCCAAAAAAAAAAAATCGATTAATCAAATTGGTGCAATTTTTGAATTAAAACCATTGTGCGCATTTTCTTATAAAAAATGTGATGGAAGTGGATCAATTTCTGCATGCACCAGTATGCAAGTGAGGTGCAGAGACTAGCGATAGAGAGGAAGGAAGGCTTCATATAATTTTGATTTACGTAGAGGTGAGTGGTTTTAATGAAATTGAAGGTTTGATTTTTATGAACGAAATAAATTTAAAAAAGTTCACTTTTTTTTTTATATTTTTTATCGAGCAAAATAGATTTATTTAAAATTTTTTCAACTAAATAAATTGATTTTAAATTTCAACTTTTTTACCTTTATTTTAATTTTAATTTTAATTAAAATAGTGTATTAGTTTTAATATTTAAAATTTACATGATAATATTTTATTATTAAAATTAATATAAGAAGTATTTAATATTAAATCTAAAGTTATGGCTCTATTTAATAAAAAAATAAAATAAAATTATTTGATCTAAAAAAAATCATTAGAGCGAGTTTAAACTTATTTCCAATGAATTTATCAGGTGATCATCACCTTCCCTGGCTTTGCCACGTTAACTAAAGAAAACACTGCTGCAACCATGGCCACAAACGTTGAGAACTCTTTTCGCTAGATCTTTGCCAACGAGTATGAGAACAATCGATGAAAAAGAACAAAAAGAAAAAGTTGAAATATCAATATTCGTGAATTTAAACCCTTAACTTTTTTTTTTGTTGTCCTCGTTATCATCTTCTTAATAGTATCTTATTAGAAAAAAACTGAGTTATAAATGGATTAAACTATTAATAAATTATTTAAAATTTAATTAGATAAAAAGTTTGATATGACTTGATTATTTTTCTATATGACCAAAATTTAAATTTAATTTTTAAAATATAAATATTTAATTGATTAAAATTTGAAAATTTTTTTGTTTAATAGTATCATGAGCTAATTTGTATATATTTTTTTAATTAAAATTATTTAATTTTAAATTTATTATGTTTTTTTTTTATAAAACTCATTAAATTATAAATATATTAAGTTACTTGTGAATTATTTTAAATTTCACTCAATAAAAATTCAGTTTATCTTAACTCATTCTTTAACAAACTATGCTTGAACTATGCTTGAGCATATTCTAGTAAAGTTCTAATCAGTTAAAAATATTTTGATCAATCAAGTTTAACCTCTTTAAAATTCGGATAAGCTCCATATACATCCGTTTCCGTGCCACCATTTAAATTTAGCATATCATTCCTCATTACACAATTCACCCATATGCCAAGCCCATCATAAGGATATTAACTTCTCCCTTTTTTTTAAATAACCCATTGTTTTTTTTTTCAAATAATTATTTATGTTGGATATTTAGCTTCAGTAGTTAATTTTTGATTTTGAGATTATTGAATTTAAATATTGCCTTTATTGATATGAAGTTTTAATGATGAAACTTTGATGTTTGAATTTATTTTCATTTTAAGATATTTCACTGAAATTTTGTTTGTTTTCATGGGTTGTAGAAATAAGTATGATGCTTTTTATCATCACTTTCATTATTAATTCATTTAATTATTAGTTTGTTTTGAAAAAAAGTAATCGAATCTATATAAAAGAGACTTTAATATAAAAAAATAGAGTTAGAAGTGACATAGCATAGCATATTCTGAATTATGGAGACATGTTGCTATTGCTCACTAGATGTTTGAAGAAATCTCGCTTCAGCTAGGAGGAGGGATTTTTGCTTAGTTTATCAGCGCAGTCCGGCAAGGACGGGTTAGGCTCAGCGATGATAGTTCGATTGATGCTCGGTCTAGCTCAGCTTTTGGTGGTGTCCTTCTCCGTCATAGTTTTGTTTATACACTTGTTTTGGAAGGAGAATTAGGGGCAGCTCAGGAAAGTTTGCAGCTCAGGAAAGTTTGCATTTAGCAGGGAATGAGGTGTAAATGAGTAAGATTTCATGCAAAAATTAATTCATCTGAATTTGATTTATATTATTAATATTTAAATTTATCTCGATTCATTTAATTATAATAAAAAATTAATTTAAATTATTTAAATTTATTTTAAATTATTATTATCTAAATAATATTTAAATTTATTTTATATTAAAAATTTTATAAATATTATTATAAAATATATATTTTTATATTAAATTAATTATTTATAAAAATAAATTTAAGAAATGTATATGTATATGTTAGGATTCGAATCCGTCACATATATTAAGTTTTAAATTTCAATCCATCTCAAATCAAATCTGATAATAATTATTTAAACATATTTTATTAAAATTCAATTAAATTTAATATTCAAAATATTCATTATTTAAATATATTTTATTAGGATTATGTCAAATTTGATATTCAAAATACCCAACCCATTGAGCTGGAAATTTGTGGGTTTCGACCCATCGAATTAGAATGAGACAGTGTTGAGGCTGTTGAGAGGTTATCTTGGTGTAGGCATGAGCTTGTGGGTAATTCATTTGATGGGGAACTAGAAGTAGCCAAATGCGGAGAAGAATCACATGAATTAATATAAATATGAATCATTAAAATTGGATAGATTCATCGATGAATGATAGCAAATGACAAATTAAAAAAAAAAATAGAAAAAAAACAAAAAGAAAACAAGAAAACAACAGTAAATTAATGAAAAAATAAGGGTTAAATAGCTCAAGATAGATTAATTATTTTTTCTTATAAAATTTTAACTTATTATTTCATACTCTGCGTTTGGTCACAACAGATTATTAGGTTCGCTTTGATTTTAACTATATTATATGATTTAAAATTAAAATTCATATATATGTATATTATAGTTCTGTTGAAGTTTTAATGGTTAGTACTTATTTTAATAGCAGGTAGTTATTCTAGTAATGATAAGTTAAATATTATAAAAATTAATTTTTTTATAATTTATTTTATTAATATTTAAATATTAGTGTTTTGACCTATTGAAAATATTAAATACTAGATCAAAATTACAACCGAATAGAGCTTATATACAATTGAATGTTGGTGTGTGATGGTGTATTTGAGTTAAAAGAAATAGGACTCCATATATGTTATTTTCTACTGAGTTTATAAAGTTATTATCAAATCTTATAATTTTTTAATATTATAAAAAAGTGTTTCACATATTTAAATTGATTAATTTTAAAAGAAAATAACAAGTATGATTCTTATTAAATTTAAATTAAATTTTCACCGGTTTAATTCACTCTGAAAACTAGTTTTAAGGGAAAGAGTATATAAAATTCTTATAAGAAGTGATGACCGCTGGGTTTCTTCGCTCCCGACTAAGGCCAAGCCCATTAGAGCAGTCCATAATCTGAAAGCTTTTAAACCTCCTCCAAGAACTAGGTCCAGCCCGCCCGACTCAAAGATCATGTTCCAGCCTTTTTCTTCAAACAGGCCAACCCAACTCTTCCGGTCCAATCAACAGATTCCTTCTGGGCCTAGTTGTAACCTTATCTTCTGGCCCAGCTCGGAACTAGGAAGGAATTCAGCCCATCCGCTTAGTGGGACCACCCGCATGCGCGTCCGGGAGAATCATGAGCCGTTACGCATGGGACAAAGATCTGATCTTCTCGTACGTCCGTATCAGCGTAGCAGGAACAGGTGGTCCAATGACACACATTCTATTACACGTCATTAGCATATAAAAAGAGAAATGTTCTCCTCTAGGTCTAAACTTTTTCCAGTTTTACAGAACCTTTGTAAAACCCTATTTTTTGGATCTCAGATCATCAAGAATCATATTATCCCTATTTTAAATCAATATAAAAGACAACATTAAACTCGACACTTCAAAATTGAATAAAATAATTTTAATGGAGCAAATTAATCATTATAGGTAGCAAGCAGATATGAAGTGGAATAAGATACAGTAGAAATTTGGCGGCCTTTTGTTGGTGGTGGTCCTATTTCTATTTCTTTACCTTCATCGATGGATTTTGACATCCATCTCTTTGGCACTGTAGATATACACTTCATTTTGCATTTCTTGGTGGAGCACCTTCGCACTCGATAACATACTTTTCTCTTTGACTTCAATTTTTATTTTTTCCACTGTTTATGGTTAAGGATATGTATAGAAATTCACCTATGTATATTCAAATGAGTTGATTTTAGTCATAATTTTAAAACAATCAATCAGTTTAATTGTAAGTTCGATCACCATATAATTGTAAGCAAATGGAAATAACCGATGAGGTGAAAGCCCACATACATACATTGGCAATAGAAATTGGAGGAAGTTGAGTTGGTCCCATGAGGAGAAGCCTGAAAATCTTATCACGTTTAAGCATAAAAGCATTGAAGCACTATGAGCACGTGTGCAAGACAATTTTACGGCACTCACTTGAGAAGCCCTTGCTTTTTAGGACACATTTGAGTGCCCCAAAAAACTGGTTTTTGGAGGCACCACCATGTTACAATCACCATCCACTTCACTCTCTCCCCTGTCCCCCTTACTTCTTTCACTTTTCGAAACTTTCTGGCTTTCTTCTCCTCAATGTATATATGTTCTTTGTCAGAGTTATAAAGAGAAATGAAAAAGTAGGAGAATAGAGTTTAAAATCTCTCAAATTTATTCAAATACACTTACCACAAAACTAAATCTGTGAATGCCTTCTTCACGATATTAATGTTACTTCAAACTCGCCATCATAGCTATACATATTAATTATCATATAACATTGAATTATAAATAAAATAATTTCATATAAATTTCGAAACCCTAATGATGAAGTTAATTTCATGTGTTAAATTATCTCACAATTTTCAAAACTAAAAGTAAACTTGATGATTATAAATTTACGAGCTAAATTTTTTTATAAAAAGGTTAGACAAAAAAGTATATATTCGATAAAAAAATTAATGGTAATATTAACATAAAAAAAAAAATTTACTCATGTTTGTAAGCTCCAAATGATAATATTTAATTTTGATAACATAATGATAATTAATTTCTCTAAGAACATGACATGTGTACAAGAGAAGTAAAAGAGTGTATCCGGTCCGATCACACTATGGAAAGTCCAACCGTCATAGTATGTAGGTCAGATCTCCTACACCTCCGACCTTATCAAAACCTAAATATGCAAACTGATCTCACTAATACTCAAAGTAAGCAGGTTGACCTTTAAGATACGTAGATTTCCTTAGGGTCATAATTGCACGTATAGTAGGGCTGACAGAAAAGACATGTGTGATGGATAGGATATGGATAAAGCGGCTCAATATTTATTAGCCGACTATCCACCATAAATGAGTCGCCTGACACTTCTGCCATAACACTCCATCATTGTATTCGATAGGACAATTCGTCAAAACGCTCCGATACGGTCAAGCTAATAATACCTCTGGACCAATTACATTAAGGAACAAATATGATAAACAATCCCAGAGGCTAGAAGCTCTCAACCTCTCCCGAAAATTTCAACCTTCCACGAACCAGAAAGGCCAACCCTTCCAGCTCTCGACTCTTAACTCTAAACTACCCAATCGGATCCATTAACTTCCCTGTGAATCAAACTCTCACCTACGTGTCATCATTTCCTTGTCCCACCAGATTTCAAGCATATCAATTGGTGCTGTCTGTGGGAAAACAAAGGAAGATTATCCAATCAACTGAAGTTTTGCAAACATAAATCCACTGAGATCCACCATGGTTAATCAAGAAACAACCTATCGACATGTTGGAAAATCCCGAGATTATTGCAACCCAAAGGCGCAGCGGAAAATAAAAATCTCGGACTTCCTTTTCCCAGAATCCGAGTGCTTTGTTTATTTCATAAGAAGGATGTGAGACTAACCTGTTAATCTCGTCGAGAAGATACAATGGCGGACTGATGGTGCTGCTTTTTCAAATGAACACCCTCTATGGTATCCACACGAACGTCTTCTATCCTTCTAGAGTGCTAGCTCTCTCAAAGATAGATAGATTATGTGCTTCACAATCTACAGTCTTTTAGACTGAGTTTTCTCAAAAAATGTATCATCACTCATAAATTCGTAGAATGAGTATTTATATATTTCAGTCTTTTATTTTCACACAACTCCTTTTCCTAAAAGGAGTTGTGTTCATCCCACTATCACAATCTCACAGATACTCAAATATCTTATATGATAGAGTCCTTTATCTGTAACAGTTACAGATAGACTGCAAATCTTTTAAATATTATTATCTCATAATAATAAATAATTAATAATAATAACACTTTATTATTATTAATTATATTAATGATTAATAATAATAATACTTTATTATTATTAATTATATTAATGGGTTTTGGGCTTTTAGCCCATTAATATGTCATAGCATATCAATAACGTTCTTTTGTGTGTGATCCAATAGACTCACATTAATTGGCAATAGGCCCAGTCCCACAAGGCCCATAAGTCATAAGTGGCCTCTAGCAAGACATTATGATTACCCAACTAATATGAGGATCAATAGTCCGATAAAGCCTAATAAATAGAACATGTATTAATCCTTTTGTCACACGATATCTAGTTTGAACATAAGTCATGGTCAATGTCAAACTTATAATGTTCAAACTTATGATTTCTCGATCTCTAAGTAGACTGATAAATTCAAATGATATTGATCACACTATCAATTCATGTAACGACTCGAAAATCGGACCGCTACCGGCGTTAGGATCCAGATCGGCTTAAGGCCGCCGGGACCCGTAGCAAACCTAACATGAAACCTGTAAACCTGTATAATCCCATACATGATCAACAACATACATAAAAGGGAAAATTACTTTGTAGTCCCTGAGGTTTAACGTAATTAACACTTCTGTCCCTCTATTTTGGCGATCCAACACTTAAGTCCCTCACTTTCTTTTCTGTCCAACTTCGTAGTCCTTCCGTCCAAAATAGCCGTTTGGAACACGTGAATTGACAAAATTAACCCTCTTCTTCTTCTTCTTCTTCTTCTTCTTCTTCTTCTTCTTCTTCTTCTTCTTCCCCTTTCTGCAACTTCTTCTTCTTCTTCTTCTTCTTCCCCTTTCTGCAACTTCTTCTTCTTCTTCTTCTTCTTCTTCTTCTTTCTTCTTCTTTCTTCTTCTTTCTTCTTCTTCTTCTTCCTACTCTTTCTGCAGCAGCTTCTTCTTCTTCTTCTTTCTTCTTCTTCTTCTTCTTCTTCTTCTTCTTCTTCTTCTTCTTCTTCTTCTTCTTCCTACTCTTTCTGCAGCAGCTTCTTCTTCTTCTTCTTCTTCTTCTTCTTCTTCTTCTTCTGCAACTGGAGAGAGAAAGCATGAAAGAGAAAAAAAAAAAAGGAATTTCACATTAAGAGAAGGGTATTTCTGGAAAAAATTATCACCTCTCACTTTTGACTCTTTGACCAAACTGTTTAAATGGACGGAAGGACTGCGAATTTGGACGGAAGAGAAAGTGAGGGACTTAAGTGTTGGGTCGCCAAAATAGAGGGACAGAAGTGTTAATTACGTTAAACCTCAGGGACTAAGAAGTAATTTTCCCTACATAAAAATTAAAACTTTTCTTTCCATATACATCAACCAAACTCAACCTGCATAAACATTAACATAACATTGATCCCTCTGTGGGATCTCATCAGTGCCCCCAATGGGTGACATAACATATGCTGAGTTGGTTTACATAAACATCAAGAAAGTCTCTAAGATCATGTATTAAAAGGGATACAACAATCTATGGTCAAGCACATCTCTAACATCCATAAACATCATTACATAACTATACTGTACTTTTACATTACATCATACTACGATTTGTCATGTCCACATTCTATCTATTACACAACAAACTTTACTCTAACCGACCTCCTTTTCTATCCTGTACCTGCAAGCCTGGGGGTAAAAGGGAGAGGGGTGAGCTAAAAGCCCAGTGAGTAGAACTATAAAACATATTAACACTATGCTTTAATGAAATGCATCATAACACAGACAATTCACATAAGGGTTGGGTGAACTTGTCACCAATTAGTCCAAGCTAACTCTGTGCCAGGCCGTAGCATGGGGTCCTGGTCTTCCTGTCATACATACATTACTTACCATTATCCTAGGGCCTCCTCTGGGCTCCTGGTCTTCGAGTCCCATAACCGTGCCAGGCCGTAGAATGGGGTCCTGGTCTTTCCTTACTCTGTGCCAGGCCGTAGAATGGGGTCCTGGTCTTCCTGTCATGGACTAATTGGGTCATCCAACATTCACCCACATCAACAACAATCGATGCAATGCGGCATATTCGTGAACACTAATGGAATCATCCTATTGCATAATCATGATGCATGAAACATGATAAAACATTTAATTTAAAAGATTAAGTTTAGTTCCACTCACCTCTGGCTGACTCTGACAACATCGAAGCAGCTGGACTCACTGCTGGGGTCCTCGGTTCCTCAGGTCCGAACCTACACAGGTGGACTCAAATGAGGGACTAAACATACCTGAACATAACTATAAACTACTCCCCAAAAACCCCCTAAAACATCATGAAACAACCATACAAAATCATGCAAAGGAGGCCTGGACAGGGCACTTTCGGCGGCAGGTTCGGCGGTCGAAAGTCCCTCTAGAGCCGAAAGTCAGGCAGGTTCGGCGGCACCTTCGGCGGCCGAAACTCCCAGACAGAGACGAAACTCATGCATGTTCGGCGGCACTTTTGGCGGCCAAAACTGCCAGACAGAGACGAAAGTCTCCTTTCGAGGGCAGGCTTCGGCAGCCGAAAGGCTGCTTCCCCAGCCATGTTCGGCGGCCGAAAGTCCTTCGGCTGCCGAACCTGGTTTCTGCCAAAGGGCAGAAACTTGGCTCCCTTTGTACATTTCGCCTCCAAACTTATCAAACATGCATCAAACCTATTCTACAACACTCATACACAAGCATACATGTTCCTAGGGGTCTCAAACCATCATAAGCCCCATCTACAACACATCAAGCATCCACATTGTTCAAGAATACACATTTATACCCATAAACATAACCATAACCTAAACATGCATTCTAACCCATAAATCTTGCATAAAACTTATTTAAAACATAAAACGAGCTTAAGATCGGCTCTTACCTCTTGAAGATCGAGAGAGACGACCAAAAACTCGGAGTTGGGAGAGATTTGGTGCTTGAACCTCCAAGCTCCAAAACTTTGCTCCAAAGCTCAAATCTTCAAAACCAAGTTAAAACAAGTGAAAATCTTGAAAGATTTAGAGGAAGAACATCAAAAATGGGTGAGGGACGGCGGAGAGCTCACCTTGGCCGAAAATGGGGAAAAGCTCACCCATTTTCGGCTAAGGGACCCTTTTATAGTGGCTGGCCAGACCACGTTCGGGGGCCGAATGTGCCTCCGCATGCATGCCATGTTCGGCGGCCGAACATGAGGTTCGGCGGCCGAATCTGGACTTCCCTCACTTATGCTTTCGGGGGCCTAAAGCACACCCGCAACGCATGCATGTTTGGCGGCCGAACTTGAGGTTCGGCGGCCGAACCTGAGTTTTCCTCAAATGCTATTTTCATGCAAAAACTCATTTTCTTTCATGCTTAAAACATAAAACACATTAAAATATTTTATGAAAACATGATTTTCCCCTTCTAGGGGCTTTCGACATCCGAGATTCCACCGGACGGTAGGAATTCTGATACCGGAGTCTAGCCGGGTATTACAATTCATTTGAGCACGGCCGTGCATTTCTCAGTCTCACTTATCGAGGGGCCCAAAAGATATCTCTCTCAAAGAGAGGGACAAATCCTATCTTGATTGTTCATTATCCTCTACATAATTTCTATTATGCTCAATCATAACCTTTATGATTGTCCGATTAAAGAAAATGTTTGGTTATGTCAAAACATAATAGTCCTCATGTTGGAAACTATGACAATCTCAAGTCAAAGGATTAAAACATAACTACTTTGAGATTCACTTATGACAATAACCCATGTAGTGATCTCAGTGCGGGTCATCCAATACTTTGTTCTCTAACAAGTATCTATGATTATTGAATTATATCAACATATACATAATCATCTCATGATTATCAATCAATAATCATACTAGCTATATTTTATTATTATCAACATAATAATAAGTAACCAAGGATGATAATCATTATTATGTAACATGCAAACAAATAATAATGATAAAAACCTCTTTTATTAATAACCAAAATGACATACAAAAAGGTGCAAGATAATGGCCTAGGGCATATACACTAACACGACATCCATTGAAAATGAAAATTCAACTCCTAAAACCCTAAATCCTTAAAGCTTTTCTATGACGTTGTTTCC
Source organism: Manihot esculenta (assembly GCF_001659605.2). Taxonomy (NCBI): domain Eukaryota; kingdom Viridiplantae; phylum Streptophyta; class Magnoliopsida; order Malpighiales; family Euphorbiaceae; genus Manihot; species Manihot esculenta. The sequence continues at coordinate 29,084,077 of NC_035176.2, read as the reverse complement.
ATCCCTCCCCTCAAGCATTACCAAACACACTTTCCACCAACAACCCCACTCCAACAAACACCGCCCCACAAACACACATATCCAACCAAGATTTGCAAGCAATGTCCATATAGCTGCAACAAACGATGATGTGGATGAACCAAATAATGCAACAAAGGGGTCTCATGTAATACCCGGCTAGACTCCGGTGTCGGAATTCCAATATTCCGACGGAATCCCCATTGGAATCCGGAATCTCTTAGAAGGGTAAAATATGTTTTTATAAAATATTTTTCATGATTTTATTATTTGGTTTTGAGTTAAAGTTTTAAAATGAAAGAAAAATATTTTTGAGGGACAAGCCCAGGTTCGGCCGCCGAACATGGTGCTGCCGCGGAAGCTCTCCTTTCGGCCCCCGAAGGTGGTTTGGCCAGCCACCTATAAGAGATCTCCAGTCCGAAAATAGGGGAGTTTCTCTCTCCATTTTCGGGCAAAGGTGAGTTATTGCCCTTCCTTTGATGATTTTATGTTTTTCCTTCAAATTTTCATGAGTTTTCGCTTGTTTTTGAAGTTTTAATCTTGGATCCAAGATTTTAAAGTTTGGGAGACCATTTTTTCTCAACTCCAAGCTTGGATTGCATCTACCTTAAAAAGGGGTAAGGGTTAAAAATGCATGATATGGCTAGATCTAAGATTATAGGCTTTGAGTTGGGTCTTGGTGAATGTATGCTCTCTCTTGTATTTTATTATCGTTTGTTGGGGTTTAGGCTAGTTTTTATACCCCTTATGCATGTTGGAGTGAGTATGCATGTTGTGGGAAGTTGGGTATGAGGATTGGAGAGTTTTGGGGCTAAAATGCATAGGGCAGAATCGGGTTCTGCCATTTTGGAGAACCCAGGTTCGGCCGCCGAAGCAGGGTTCGGCCGCCGAAGCAGGGTTCGGCCACCAAACCTGCATGGGAGGCAGCCTTTTGGCCACCTAACCTGCCCCTGAAAGCATGCACTTTCGGATCTGTAAGGGAGTTTCAGCCGCCGAACCCGCCCCCGAAAGTCCCTGACTTTCGAATCTGTAGAGGACCTTCGGCCGCCTAACCTGCCCCCGAAGGACCCGACTTTCGGATCTGTAGAGGACCTTCAGCCGCCGAAGGTGCCGCCGAAGGTGCCACCGAAAGTCCTCTGCCCAGCCTTCCTTTGCTTGTTTTACATGCATATTTTGTGATGTTTTAGGGGGTTTTTGGGGAGTTGTATGGAGTCATGTTTTAGCTATGTTTGGTCCCTCATGGGAATCCATCTGTGTAGGATCAGACCTGGGAGACCGTAGAGGCCAGCAGTGAGTCTGCTGCTTCAGTTTTAGTCAGGCATCAGCCAGAGGTGAGTAGAACAAAACTAATCTATTGTTTTAAAGTAATGAAACTTTTAAACATGTTCATGCATCATGAATGCCATGTTATGTAATAGGTTGTTTGCATTAGAATTCACGAATATGGTGTATTGTATATTTACTGTTGTTGTGGATGGATGTTGGATGACCCACTAGCCCTCGATCAGGTTATGTTATGACGGATATGGAAGACCAGGGTATTCTACGCGCCCTGGCATTATGTAAGAGAAAGACCAGGGCTGCCCATTCTACCCCCCTGGCATTTATGGATATGTTATGTTATGTTTAAGAGGATGTCCTGAGGAGCTCCATCGAGGGCTGTACATTTATTTGGAATATGTAGGGGGTTACTGGTGACAAGTCCGTCCTTGATGTATATTATTTGTGTTGTGATGCATTTCATGAGAGCATACATTTATTAAATTATTTTTATGTTCTGCTCACTAGGCTCTTGTAGCTTATCCCTTTCCCCTAACCCCAGGTTTGCAAGGTCAAGAATAGCTCAGGAAGTCGGCTAGAGGCTGGTATAAGTTTACGTAATAGAATAGTGGTGGACATGTACTATGTAATGGATTAGATTTATACTTTGCCTTAGTTTATGTTTTGTATATCCCTGTTTATCATGGTCTTTATGTAAAAGTTTTAATGATAAGTTATGATGAACCAAGCTTGAGGCATGTGATGTTTACCATACTAGAGTATTTGATGAGGGCTCTAGTGTGGGTTTTGTGTATATAGTTTATAATGCATGCACAGGTCGAGCTTGGTATATGAAAAATTTAAATTTTTATGAAAATATATGGGATTTTATCAGGTACACAGGAAGTATAGTAGGCTTGCTACGGGTTTCGGCGACCTTAAGTCGATCTGAATTCTAGCGCCGGTAGCGGTCCGGCTTCCGGGTCGTTACATCTCACCCCTCCCATGACCACAAATCCAACACCTATCACAACCCTTAGTCAAGCGCCTACGCCAACCTTTATTCCAGAAATAAAAAATCATGACCAAACTGCCACGATACATTTAACTCGAAAGAGAAGAGAAGGCAAGTCCACTAGAGAACCTCTAGCCAAGTCTAGAAATCGCATGGTGAGAAACCAGATAGAGCAAGATGTTGATAGGCTGGAGAGGTACAAAGCAGAAAGTGAGGAAGAGGGCACCAGTTTGAAAACTCCCATGATTAGTGAGAAAACCAGCACAAAAGATGAGGGAGTAGTAGAGAAGTTAGAAAAAATGAAGGAAGAATTGTTGGCAAAGTTAAAGAACCAAGCAGGAGCCCACACAAGCTTAAGAATGACTTCCCCATTTGTAGCCCGTATCTGGGAAGAGACTATTCCCAAGAAGTTCCAAATGCCAACCGTGGGTGCATATAACGGCACAAGCAATCCCAAAGACCATGTAATCAACTATAAAACCTTCATAGAGTTATAAACTCATTCTGATGCTTTGCTTTGCAAAGTATTTCCCACCACCCTTACCAGTGCATCCCTGACCTGGTTCAATAACCTAGAATAAAAAAGCATTAAGACATTTTATGACTTGGCCAGTTCATTTATAAGGAGATTCATAGCTAGCATCTCGACCCAGAGGAAAATCAATTATTTGGAGATGGTTAGGCAAAAGAAAGATGAGACCCTGCGAGAGTATGTTACCCGATTTAATGCAGAAGCCCTCCAGATCCCTAACCTAGATGAACCTAAAGCAGTGGAGGCAATGCAGAAGGAGACTACCTCGGTGGAGTTCTTTGGGTCCCTAAGTAGAAAGTCACTAACCACATTAGTCGAATTAATGCAGAGAGTGAAAAAGTACATCAGGCAAGATGATACCCTCATGACTAGTCAATTCGCTAGAGAGCCCCAAGAGAAGGACCAGATGAAAAGTCAACCAGAAGATCAGAGGAAGGAACAGGTAGATCGGAGGAAGGAACAGGTAGATCGGAGGCCTGATCAAAGTGCCGAGGCTTTAAATAGATACCGGGAGAGTAAGGAAGCTGACCGTCGACCTAGGCCCCCTCCTCATCGAGACATTACTCCTTGAATGTCTCTATGGCATAAGTATTGGTCGCCGTACATGACGAGAACCTAATCACATGGACACAATCTCTACAGTCAGACCCTAAGACCAGAGACCCCAACCAATAATTACCAGTTTCACAAAACTAATGGTCATGACACGAGTAACTGTTACCAGTTGAATTTTGTGAAGAAAGGGGCAGAGCCCAGAGACAAACCAGAGGAGAGAAGGGAACCCATCAGGGAAAGGGTGGCAAGACCCGTAAACGATGGATTCAGCGGGACCATAAACATGATAGTGAGGGAAGAGACAGAGCAGCCCCTTCGGGCTAACAGAAAAAGAAGACGAGGTGGCAAGCTAAAAGAAGTAGAAGTCATGCAAGTTACTAAGCACATTTCAAGAGTAGTGAGTTTTTCAGCGGCTGATAGAGAAGGGGTCGAGATGCCGCATGATGATGCTTTGGTGGTAGAGACCATTATTCACAATTTCAGGGTCCAGAGATTTTAGTGGACGATGGAAGCAAGGTGAATCTCCTGTCATACCAAGTTTTTAAAGCCATGAAGATAGCAGATGAGAACATGATCAAAGATCAGGCACCAGTGAAAGGCATAGATGGAGTGCCCGTGCTGGTGAAGGGGAAGATTAAACTACTGATAAACTGGGAACACCACCGACCACCCGAAACCCAGTATATCCACTTTCTCATGGTCAAGTTACTGCTGGCGTACAATGCCATCATGGGCCGACCAATTTTGTATGACTTTGAGGTAGCCACGAGCATGAAATACTTATGCATGAAGTTCCCCACTGAAACTGGGGTGGCTACCGTTAGGGGAAGGCAAGAAGAATCCCAATTGGTGTACCTGGCAACTATGCCAAAATAAGAGAATGAGGAAGTGCACTCAGAACTTATGGAGGTTAGGAATGAAGAAAAAGAGCAAAGACAAGTCGTAAATACCCTATCCATCTAACAAAACATTAAAATTTCATGTCAACAAAAGACAGGGCTGAGCATATCCCACAAAAACATTAGCCGAAAAGCAAAATAAAACTATAGACAAAAGCATAAATTCCCCATTTCAATAAAAAAATATGCATACATTACAAAAAGGCTAAAATACAAAAAGCAAACTATGTGTTTATAATTAGATACTTTAAAGAAAAAAAGAAAGATCTTCAAGTCTCTCCGGAGGAAGCAAGGTCTCCAGCCAAGTCGGGCTCAAGTTCAAAAGCATTCTCTAGAGCCATTAGCAGCTGCGACAGTTGGAACCGCTATAATATCACTTGCCGAAGGAGGATCCATAAGGGCATTTACAGCCTCAAGCACAGGTGGACCATCACCGACTTGACTAGCACCTTGGTCAAACTCAGTCACCAAGCGGGCTAACATCCCCTGGGGAGGAGGGGGATGTACTTTGGGAAGAGCACAATCGTCGGGGCCATATTGTACTTCTTTTCTGTCAGAGTTATACTCTATAGCCCGGAGAGTGCTAAGAGGAACAATTGGAGACTCACGAGCCTTCAGGAGGCCATCATTGAAAATCATCGCATAAAAACAAGTAGACTGCTCAAAGACCTTGCCCTTAAACTCGTCCGACTTAAGGTACTTGTTGACCTGGCTTTGGACGATTGACTCCGCACTCTCCTTAGTGTCCATGATCTTCTTTTCATAATCCTTACACCGAATAGAAAGATCACATACCTCACTTTCAAGTTGTCTCTTCACGGCTTCTAAAGCACTCAAGTCCCCTAAAACCCTACTCAGCTCCAACTTGACCTTCCCTAGTTCCTCGAACAGCTTCATCATCTACCCCTCAAGCTAGGTAGATCGAGTTAAAAATCTTTTTTCCTTCTAGCCCGCAAAAGCCTTCTCCTGAGCGAGTTTAGCTTCTGCAGCAGACCTCTCCTCAGTAAGTTGTGCCTCTAGGAGAGCAATCTTCTCACCCTCGGCATGATTATCTCGGAGAAGCCCTTCCAACCGGTTCATCTCCCCCTCGTACTGACTCTTCAATATGGAATCGGGAAGCCTCCTCTTATTTGGCCTTTTCAATATCACAGAGGGCAGCTGTAATACCCGGCTAGACTCCGGTATCGGAATCCCTACCGTTCGGTGGGACCTCGGATGTCGAAAACCTCTAGAAGGGTAAAACTATGATTTTATGAAATGTTTTCAAGTATTTCATGTTTTTAAGTAAGAAATTGAATGAGTTTTTGCATGAAAAAGTCCTTGGAGGAAAACCCAGGTTCGGCCGCCGAAAGTCAAGTTCGGCCGCCGAACATGCATGCGTTTTGGAGGCACGTTAGGCCCCCGAAAGCATGAGTGAGGGAAGTCAAGGTTCGGCCGCCGAACCTCATGTTCGGCCGCCGAACATTTGCATGGATGCGGAGGCACATTCGGCCCCCGAACGTGGTCTGGCCAGCCACTATAAAAGGGTCCCTTAGCCGAAAATGGGCGAGTTTTTCTCCCCATTTCGGCCAAGGTGAGCATTCCGCCATCCTTCCCCAATCTTGAGTTTTTCCTTCCTTTTTCCCTGATCTTTACAAGTTTATAACTTTGTTTTTGAAGATCTTGGAGCTTAGAACGAGTTTTGGAGCTTGGAGACCAAAAGTTGGAACTTCCCCCATCTCCAAGTTTAGATCTCCTCAACCCTCGATCTTCAAGAGGTAAGAGCCGATCTTAAGCTCAATGTATGATTTAAACGAGTTTTATGAAGTTTTAAGGGGTAGAATGCATGTTAGGGTATATGTTAAACCTATGGGTTTTTGATGACTTTTTGAACAATGTAGCTTGATTGTGTGTGATTGAAGTGTTGTAGATGGGGTATATGCATGTTTGAGGCCCCTAGGAACTTGTATGCATGCTTTGGTTGAACAATATGCATGTTTGGAAGGTTTGGAGGCGAAATGTGCTAAGGGAGCCAAGTTTCTGCCCTTTGGCAGAAACCAGGTTCGGCAGCCGAAGGTACTTTCGGCCGCCGAACATGGCTGGGGAGGCAGGCCTTTCGGCTGCCGAAGTTGCCCCCGAAAAGAGACTTTCGTCTCTGTCTGGCACTTTCGGCCGCCGAAGGTGCCGCCGAACCTACCTGAGTTTCGTCTCTGTCCAGGACTTTCGGCCGCCGAAGGTGCCGCCGAAAGTGCCCTGTTCAGCCATTTCTTGCATGTTTTCATGTGATGTTTTCAGGATGTTTTAGGGAGTCTTTGGGGAGTATTTTAGAGTCACGTTCATGTATGTTTGGTGCCTCATTTGAGTCCACCTGTGTAGGTTCGGACCCGAGGAACCGAGACCCCCGGTTGTGAGATAGTCGTTCAGAGTTCGTTGTTAAAGCTTCAGTTACCAGGTGAGTGGAACAACCCCTTAAGTTTTAAAGTAAATGAATAAATGAATGAATCATAAAGCATTGCCCATGCATCATTATGCCATGCAATATTAGGTTGTTTGCATTAGAATTCACGAATATGTTGCATTGCATACTTTGTTGTTGATGTGGATGAATGTTGAATGATCCATTAGCCCTTGTATGTCATGATAGTCTATGTGAGTCCAGGTGTGCCTGCTACGGCTCTACGCCCCTGGCACTATGACAGATTATGGAAGTCCGGGTGTGCCTGCTACGGCTCTACGCCCCCGGCATGTATAAGTAAGAAAGATAAGGGCTAAATGGTGACAAGTTCATCCTTGTTGTGAAATGTTTGTGTTATGGCGCATACATGAAAGCATGAATAAGAAAAAGTTATATGATAATAATAATAATAAAATGAATAATAATATACCTAAAAATGGAGGAATTAAAACAAATGTTTTTAGTTTCTGCTCACTGGGCTCTAGTAGCTCACCCCACTCCCTTTATCCCCAGAGTTGCAGGTACAGGATAGATCAAGAAGTCGGCTAGAGTGAAGTCAAGTTATGTATGTTGTAATAGATAGTAGTGGACATGAACATGATGTAATGAGTATGTATGACCATGTAATGCAATGAATGATTTGATGATGTATTGAGGATTATAGTAGTGCTTGACCTAGAGGTGTGTGAATTCCCATTATGTACAGAGTGTTTAATGAATAATGATGTTAATGACCATGATTATCCAAGCTGATATGTATGATGATGATACCCCATTGGAGTATTTGATGAGGACTCCAGTGTGGGGTTTATGTATGATTTTGTGCATGCACAGGTTTTGCTTGGATAAGAGAAAAGAAAAATTTTTACAGATCATGTATATGTTGTTATGTATGGGATTCCACAGGTTTACAGGAGGTATGTAGGCTTGCTACGGGTCCCGGCGGCCTTAAGCCGATCTGGATCCTAGCGCCGGTAACGGGTCGGATTTCCGGGTCGTTACAGCAGCCTCCCAGGCACTGGCTCTTTTATTCTCAAGCTCTAGCAAAGTATCCAAAAGCTACAAAAAAAAAAAAAGCAAACAAGTCAAAAAATGACCAGAACACCTAAAGCCAAAAAGAAAAGTAAGAAAACTTACAAAAGGAACTTGTCTCTTAGAATCCCCAAGAAGGTCCTCCACTGCCCGAGTAGTAAAAGAGCTTAACTTGTAACGACCCGAAAATCGGACCGCTACCGGCGCTAGGATCCAGGTAGGCTTAAGGCCGCCGGGACCCGTAGCAAGCCTGACATGCAACCTGTAAACCTGTTTAATCCCATACATGATCAACAACATACATAAAAATTAAAACTTTTCTTTCATTCAAACACCAACTCAACCTGCACATAGACATAATCATAAATATCGACCCCTCTGTGGGATCTCATCAATGCCCCAATGGGCAATTACAACATATGTTGAGTTGGTTTACATAAGCATCATAAAAGATCTAGGATCATGCATTAAAAGGGATAACTTACACATAGGTCAAGCACAACCTCTAATCCTCAATGTCATTACATTACATAACTATTCATAACTTTACATTTTATCATGTCCACATTCTATCTATTACATACAATTGACTTCAATACTCTTGCTGACCTCCTGGTCTACCCTGTACCTGCAAACCTGGGGAATTTGGGAGAGGGGTGAGCTACTAGAGCCTAGTGAGCAGAATAATAAAGCATTTAAAACACATGCTATCATGAAATGCATCACATCACAACTAATCATATCAAGGATGAACTTGTCACCATTTAGCCCTCTACATAATCCAATCATGCCAGGGGCGTAGTGCAGGCCACACCTAGTCTTTCTCTTATACATAACATAACATACATAACCAATGGTGCCGGGGGCGTAGTGCATGCCACACCCGGTCTTTCTCTTACATAGTGCCAGGGGCGTAGTGCAGGCCACACCTGGACTTCCATATCATATCATCACGTCATAACATGTGAGGGCTAATGGATCATTCAACATTCATCCACAACAACAACATATTATGCAATGCAACATATTCGTGATTTCTAATGCAAACAACCTAAAATATCACATGGCATCCGTGATGCATGAACATGCTCAAAACTGATTTATTTATTTAAAAGCATAAGAGTTATTCCACTCACCTCTGGCTCGCTCTGACACTGACTGAAGCAGCTGACTCACTGCTGAGGTCCTCGGTTCCTCGGGTCCGAACCTACACAGGTGGACTCAAATAAGGGACCAACATACTATAACATAACTCTAAAAACATCCCCCAAAAACCCTCTAAAACTCCTCAAAACATTCATGCAAAACATGCAAAGGAAGGCTGGACAGGGCACTTTCGGCGGCAGGTTCGGCGGCCGAAAGTCCCTCCAGAGCCGAAAGTCAGGCAGGTTCGGCGGCCGAAACTCCCAGACAGAGGCGAAACTCATGCATGTTCGGCGGCACTTTCGACGGCACTTTCGGCGGCCGGAACTCCCAGACAGAGACGAAAGTCTCCTTTCGGGGGCAAGCTTCGGCAGCCGAAGGTTGCTTCCACATGAGGGTTCGGCGGCCGAAAGTCCTTTCGGCTGCCGAACCTGGTTTCTCCCAAAGGGCAAAAACTTGGTTCAAACATGCACAAATGCCTCCAAACTCATACTATCATGCATTTAGCTCAACCAAAACATGCATACAAGCTCCGAGGGGTCTCAAACTACCTTAAACCCCAACTACAACACATCAAACATACATTTACATGCCACATTGCTCAAAACTCATCAAAAACCCATAAACTCAACATAAGCTTACTCATGCATTTTCTACCCCATGAACTTGCATAAAACTTGTTTAAAACATAATGTAAGCTAGAGATCGACTCTTACCTCTAGAAGATCGAGAGTAGAGGCGATCTAACTTGGAGTTGGGAGAGATTTAGCTCATTGGGTCTCCAAGTTCAAAACTTGCTCAAAACTTGAAAATCTTCAAAAGAAAGCAAAAACTTATGAAAATCTTGAAAGATCTGAAGGAAAAGACTCAAGATTGGTGAGGGACGGCAGAGAACTCACCTTGGCCGACAATGGGGAGAAAAGCTCGCCCGTTTTCGGCTAAGGGACCCTTTTATAGTGGCTGGCCAAGCCACGTTCGGGGGCCGAACGTGCCTCCGCATGCATGCCATGTTCGGCGGTCGAACTTGAGGTTCGGCGGCCGAACCTGGACTTCCCTCACATATGCCTTCGAGGGCCTAAGGCACACCCGAAATGTCTGCATGTTTGGCGGCCGAACTTAAGGTTCGGCGGCCGAACCTGGGTTTTCCTCCAAGGTTGTTTTCATGCAAAAACTCATTTCCTTTTCACTTAAAACCATGAAAAACATTAAAACATTTTATGAAAACATGTTTTACCCTACTAGAGGCTTCCGACATCCGAGATTCCACCGGACGGTAGGAATTCCGATACCGGAGTCTAGCCGGGTATTACATTCTTCCCCCCTTAAGAACATTCGTCCCTGAATGTTCCTCAACTAGCACATGCAAGGCATACTGTAACGACCCGAAAATCGGACCGCTACCGGCGCTAGGATCCAGGTCGGCATAAGGCCGCCGGGACCCGTAGCAAGCCTAACATGAAACCTGTAAACCTGTATAATCCCATACATGATCGACAACATGCATAAAAATTAAAACTTTTCTTTCACTCATAAGCCAAACTCAACCTGTACATGCACTGAACATACTCATAATCATAATCATGACCCCTCTGTGGGATCTCATCAATGCCCCAATGGGCGATACATCATAAGATGAGTTGGCTTTCATGAACATTATAAAACATCCAAGATCATGTATAAAAAAAGGGATACCTCATACATAATGTCAAGCACAATCTCTAATCCTCAATATCATTACATGACTGAAACTGTACTGTTACATAACATCAATACATTTATCATGTCCACACTATCTATTACATATACCAGACTTCATTACTCTTGTAAACCTCCTGGTCTACCCTGTACCTGCAATTCTGGGGAAATTGGGAGAGGGGTGAGCTACTAGAGCCCAGTGAGCAGAATAATAAAACATTTAAAAACATATGATATCATGGAATGCATCACATCACAGCTAATCACATCAAGGATGAACCTGTCACCAATAGCCCTCTACATGGTCCAACTGTGCCAGAACGTAGAATGGGTCCTGGTCTTTCCCTTACATATCATAACATAACAGTGTCCAACTGTGCCAGAACGTAGAATGGGTCCTGGTCTTTCCCTTACATAGTGCCAGCGAACGTAGAATGGGTCCCACTGGTCTTACATTCCGTACCGTACATATCACATCGTCATATCATAGATCGAGGGCTATGGATCATCCAACATTCATCCACATCAACATTAAAATGTGCAATGCAACATATTCGTGGATTCTAATGCAAACAACCTAAAACATCACATGGCATTCATGATGCATGAACATGCTCAAAACTATACGATTAATTTGCTTAAAAACATAAAGGTTTATTCCACTCACCTCTGGATAGCTCTGACCAGACAGTGGGGCAACAGACTCACTGCTGGGGTCCTCAATTCCTCGGGTCCGAACCTACACAGGTGGACTCAAATGAGGGACCAACATACATGAACATAACTCTAAACTATTCCCCAAAACCCCCCAAAACATCATGGAATAACCATAGAAAAACATGCAAGAAAGGGCTGGACAGGGCACTTTCAGCGGCAGGTTCGGCGGCCGAAAGTCCCTCCAGAGCCGAAAGTCAGGCAGGTTCGGCGGCACCTTCGGCGGCCGAAACTCCCAGACAGAGGCGAAACTCATGCATGTTCGGCGGCACCTTCGGCGGCCGAAACTCCCAGACAGAGACAAAAGTCTCCTTTCGGGGGCAAGCTTCGGCAGCCGAAGGCTGCCTCCACAAGCACGTTCGGCGGCCGAAAGTTCCTTCGGCTGCCGAACCTGGTTTCTCCCAGAATGGCAGAAACTCAGCTCCCTTATGCATTTATGCCTCCAATCTCAACCAAACATGCATAAACCTATTCTACAACACTCATACACAAGCATACAAGTTCCTAGGGGCACCAACTAACTGAAACCCCAACTATAACACATCTAACATACATTACAAGCCACATTGTTCAAGAACATACATTTATACCCATAAACATAACTATGACCTAAACATGCATTCTATCCCCATGAACTTCATAAAACTTACTTAAAACATAATATAAGCTAGAGATCGCTCTTACCTCTTGAAGATCGAGAGTAGAGGCGACCAAACTTGGAGTTGGGAGAGATTTGAGTTCTTGGACCTCAAAGCTCCAAAACTTTGCTCAAAAGCTCAAATCTTCAAAACGAATTTAAAACAAATGAAAAACTTGAAAGATCTAGAGGAAAAACATCAAAGATCGGTGAGGGGCGACGGAAAGCTCACCTTGGCCGAAAATGGGGAAAAGCTCGCCCGTTTTCGGCTAAGGGACCCTTTTATAGTGGCTGGCCAGGCCACGTTCGGGGGCCGAATGTGCCTCCGCATGCATGCCATGTTCGGCGGCCGAACTTGAGGTTCAGCGGCCGAACCTGGACTTCCTCACTTATGCTTTCGGGGGCCTAAAGGCACTCCTGAAGGCATGCATGTTCGGCGGCCGAACTTGAGGTTCGGCGGCCGAACCTGAGTTTTCCTCCAAGGTTGTTTTTGTGCAAAAACTCATTTCCATTTTACTTAAAACCATGAACTACCTTAAAACATTTTATGAAAACATGATTCTACCCTACTAGAGGCTTCCGACATCCGAGATTCCACCGGACGGTAGGAATTCCAATACCTGAGTCTAGCCGGGTATTACATTCTCCCCCCCTTAAGAACATTCGTCCCCGAATGTTCCTCAACTAGCACATAGCATGGCATAAAACATAACATACATACATAGCACATAAACACATAGAGATCTAACCTTAAAAGAGATGAGGGTACTGCTGGAGCATAGACTCCCGTGTCTCCCAAGTGCATTCCTCCAAATTGTGGTGGTTCCACAAGACTTTCACCATCGGGATTTCCTTGTTCCTTAACTTTCTGATCTGGGTGTCTATGATCCGTACTGGCTGTTCAACATAGGTGAGATCCTCTTGGACCTCCACATCAAGCTCACTAAGAACCTTGCTCAGATCTGACACAAACTTCCTCAACATTGAAACATGGAAAACCGAATGGATTCTTTCCATTGAAGCAGGTAAATCCAGCTTGTACGACACATTCCCTATCTTTTGCAAGATTTCAAAGGGTCCGATGTATCGTGGGGCTAGTTTACCTTTCTTCCCAAAGCGAACCACTCCTTTCATAGGAGACACCTTGAGCAATACCAGATCCCCCTCCTGAAACTCTAACTGCCTTCTGCGGATGTCTGCATAACTCTTTTGTCTGCTTGCAGCAGTCTTGATTCTTTCTCTGATTATAGGTACTACCCTGCTGGTAATCTCTACAAGCTCAGGCCCTGCCAAGGCCTTTTCTCCAACCTCTTCCCAGCAAACAGGTGATCTGCACTTCCTTCCATATAAAGCTTCATATGGAGCCATCCCGATGCTAGCATGATGGCTGTTATTGTAGGCAAACTCCACCAAAGGTAGATGCTGCCTCCAAGAACCGCCAAAGTCCAGCACACACATCCTGAGCATATCCTCTATGGTCTGGATGGTCCTTTCTGATTGTCCATCCGTCTGGGGGTGGAAGGCAGTACTGAAATCCAACCTAGTACCCATGGCATTCTGCAGACTCCGCCAAAATCTGGAGGTGAACTGGGGCCCTCTATCTGACACTATCGAAACAGGAACCCCATGCAGCCTGACGATCTCATCCACATATACCTGCGCCAACTTGTCCACAGAGTAGCCACTCCTGACAGGAATGAAGTGAGCAGATTTGGTGAGTCTGTCCACAATCACCCATATGGAGTCCACTCTGTTGGACGCCGCCGGTAACCCCACTACGAAGTCCATAGCTATATTTTCCCATTTCTATTCTGGAATAGGTAGCGAGTTAAGCATTCCAGCCGGCTTCTGATGTTCCAGCTTCACCCTCTGACACACTTCGCAGGCTGACACAAACTGTGCCACTTCTTTCTTCATCGCTGGCCACCAATAAACCTTCTTCAGATCTTGATACATCTTGGTGGTTCCGGGGTGAACGCTGTATCTTGCATTATAAGCCTCTCTCATAATGTCTCCTTTTAGCCTTATGTCGTCTGGTACACATAGTCTGCTCCCATAGCGGAGGATCCCCTTGCTATCGAATCTGAACTCACTATCTTTGCCTGACTGAACAGTCCTGGCAATCTTCATTAACTCCGGGTCCTCATGCTGTTTCTGAGCCACCTGCTCCAGAAACACGAGTGCCACTCTCATCTGGGCCACTAAAGCACCTGTACCAGACAACTCCATCTGTAGACCTTCCTCAATGAGCTTGTAAAACTCCTTCACCACTGGCCTCCTCTCTGCCGATATGTGGGATAAACTGCCTAGTGACTTCCGGCTTAGGGCGTCTGCCACGACATTCGCCTTACTCGGATGATACTGAATCTTGCAATCATAGTCACTCAGCAGCTCTACCCATCTCCTCTGTCTCAAGTTCAAATCTCTTTGACTCAGGATGTACTGCAGGCTCTTATGATCTGTAAAGATCTCACATTTAACCCCATAGAGGTAGTGCCTCCACATCTTGAGTGCAAAGATTACTGCTGCCATCTCCAGGTCATGTGTGGGGTAATTCAACTCATGCTTCTTCAGCTGCCTAGAAGCATAAGCGATCACCCTCTCATTCTGCATTAGTACACAACCCAGTCCCACACGGGATGCATCACAAAAGACTGTAAAGTCCTCATCACTAGATGGCAGAGCTAAAACTGGTGCTGAAGTCAACCTCTTCTTAAGCTCTTCAAAACTCTCTTCGCACTGGTCGGTCCACACAAACTTCTGATTCTTCCTGGTTAACCTGGTCAGAGGAGCTGATATCTTTGAGAAGTCCTGAACGAACCTCCTGTAGTAACCTGCCAAACCCAAGAAACTTCTAATCTCTGTCACTGAAGTGGGTCTAGGCCAGTTAGCCACAGTTTCTGTCTTCTTGGGGTCCACCTCAATCCCATTCTCTGACACTACATGCCCCAAGAACGAAATGCTCCTCAGCCAGAACTCACATTTTGAGAACTTGGCATACAAGCCATGTTCCCTCAAGGTCTGCAAGACCAACCGCAGATGATGGGCATGCTCCTCTGCATTCCTGAAATACACTAAGATATCATCTATGAAGACAATAACGAAGTGATCCAGGTATTGGCTAAACACTCTGTTCATGAGATCCATGAATGCTGCAGGGGCGTTGGTTAACCCGAACGGCATTACAAGGAACTCAAAATGCCCATATCTGGTCCTAAAAGCTGTCTTTGGCACGTCTTCTTCTCTTATCCTCAGCTGATGGTACCCAGATCTCAGATCTATTTTGGAGAAACAACCCGCTCCGGCTAGCTGGTCGAATAGATCATCGATCCTTGGTAGAGGGTACCTATTTTTGGTAGTGACTTTGTTCAACTGCCTGTAGTCGATACAAAGTCTAAGGGATCCATCCTTCTTCCTTACAAACAAGACTGGAGCACCCGAAGGTGAGGTACTCTGTCGGATGAAGCCCTTTTCTACCAGCTCCTGCAATTGCTCTTTCAACTCCTTTAACTCGGCTGGGGCCATCCTATAGGGAGGGATAGAGATCAGTCTAGTTCCAGGCATCAACTCTATCTCGAACTCTATCTCCCTAGCAGGTGGTAAACCTGGAAGCTCGTCTGGAAAGACATCCTGAAACTCTCTGACAACTGGCACCGAGGCTGGCTCCCTGACCTGACTACTAAGCTCTCTCACATGAGCTAAGTACCCCTGACATCCCTTCCTAAGCAACCTACGAGCCTGAAGAGCTGATATCATACCTCTAGGTGTGCCCCTCTTGTCTCCTCTGAAGACGACCTCTGACCCGTTCTGATCTCTGAACCTGACTACCTTGTCCCTGCACTCCAAGGTAGCACCATGGGTAGATAGCCAATCCATCCCTAGAATAATGTCAAAGTCTGTCAAATCTAGAACCACAAGGTCGGCGGAGAGGCATCTTCCCTCAACAAAAACTGGACTGTACTGGCAGACTGACACTGCCACTGACGGGTCACACTTGGGTCCACTGACCCATAGGGGACACTCTAACCCAGAGACTATCAGACCCAACCTCTCGACGGCTCTCAGAGCAATAAATGAATGAGATGCACCAGGGTCCATTAATGCATACACATCAGAACACCCAATGACGAGATTACCTGACACCACGGTGTTGGATGTGTTAGCCTCCTGCTGAGTCATGGTGAAGATCCTGGCTGGAGCTGATGGACCTTCACCTCGGGAACCAGAAGAAGAGGCTGCCCCTCTCCCTCTACCTCTGCCACTGCCCTGAGTTGTGGCTGGAGCTGCTGGCTGTGCCACACTACCAGAAGCTGTCTGCTGGGGCTGGCTTATAAAAGGAACTCTAGGACATTCCCGAGCCATGTGTCCCTCCTGTCCACATCTGAAACATGAATTAGTCCCAGCTCGACACACTCCCCTGTGCGGTCTTCCACATCTCTGGCATTCTGTACCATCTGAGCCTGAGCTCGAGCCACCGCCAAATCCCAGACCGAATTTCAACTTATTCCAAAACTTATTCTTCTTCGGCTTCTTGGTGGTGTTGTCCCACCTCTTCTTACCTGAGCTCTGAGAAGAGAGACCTGGCCCTCCTCTGCCTGGGGTCTTAACCCCTGAAGACTGGGTCACTGACTGCTTCACTGACCCCTCAACTATAGCACTCGCCTCCATTCTTCGAGCCATATCCACCACAGTGTGGAAACTTTCCCTCTCAACTGACTGAATCAACGAGGAGTACCTGGAATGCAGCTTCATAACATACCTCTTGGCTTTCTTCGTATCTGAATCTAGAGCTTGCCCTGAAAAAGGCAATAGCTCTAAGAATTTATCCGTGAACTCCTCCACACTCATGTGCTCTGTCTGCCTCAGTTGCTCAAACTCAATCATTTTCAGTTCTCTGGAACTGTCTGGAAAAGCCTATCCCGCGAACTCATTCGCAAATTCCTCCCATGTCATGCCGTCTAGTCTCGGGTCCACATAACACTTGAACCATTCCCGTGCCTTCTTGCACTTTAAGGTGAACCCTGCCATCTGAATGGCCCTGCTGTCATTTGCCCCTAGCTCATCAGTTATTGTCTTCACTACTCTCAGATACTCAAAGGGGTCATCCCCTGACTTGTATTTGGGAGCATCCAGCTTGAGGTAATCTGTCATCTTCACTTTGCTCCCATCGACTGAGCTAGGTCTAGGAGGTTGAGTAACTGGGGCTGCTGGTTCTGTGGGTGGTGGAGGTGGGGGTGCAGCATTCCCCGAGGTGGGGTTTGCCGGGTTAGGATAGAAGGGTGAGGGTGGATAAGCTGGGTACTGTGTATAAGGTGGATAGAAAGGTGGATAAGGCATGTAGGTAGGGTAGGGGTTAAAGCTGGAATAGTCCGATGTACCTCCCATCGGATACCCTGAACCCTGTGGAAAGGGTGGATAATGGGGTGGAAAACCATACCCTGAGGCCTAAACGCCTCCCTGAGACTCCCCTGTCCCTTCTTCCTCCATGCTCACATCCAGGTTCCCATCCCTCCTCTGATCCTCTTCCATAACCTCCCTCACATCTGAAGAACTTCCTCCTCTATCTGTCCCCCTTCTGCTAGCGTCAAAACACCTTCTAGGGTCCCTTGACACTCTTTCTCTGTTGGCTCTACAAGACATTGCCCTAGGCAATGTAGGAGGACGGGCGCTCGTGCCCTCATCCTCAGGTGACTCTCCAGTCAATCTTGCAGATCGACGGGTTCCTCTCATCCTATTTCTGAAAAACAGTACACATCATACAAACATTAGCATCATATGGTTCATGTGGGCACACACGAACCCTCATCACATATACATCATTCATATCATAGCATCAATGCACATGTATATAATCATGGCATTTCACATCATCATACAAGACAGGACTCCACATCCTATCCTAGTGGACATGATCTTTCCTATTGTGCTTGACCTTCTAGAATATCTATGAGCCCGACACTCTAGGTCCGATCCTATGAACCTAGGGCTCTGATACCATTCTGTAACGACCCGAAAATCAGACCGCTACCGGCGCTAGGATCCAGGTCGGCATAAGGCCGCCGGGACCCATAGCAAGCCTAACATGAAACCTGTAAACCTGTATAATCCCATACATGATCGACAACATGCATAAAAATTAAAACTTTTCTTTCACTCATAAGCCAAACTCAACCTGTACATGCACTGAACATACTCATAATCATAATCATGACCCCTCTGTGGGATCTCATCAATGCCCCAATGGGCGATACATCATAAGATGAGTTGGCTTTCATGAACATTATAAAACATCCAAGATCATGTATAAAAAAAGGGATACCTCATACATAATGTCAAGCACAATCTCTAATCCTCAATATCATTACATGACTGAAACTGTACTGTTACATAACATCAATACATTTATCATGTCCACACTATCTATTACATATACCAGACTTCATTACTCTTGTAAACCTCCTGGTCTACCCTGTACCTGCAATCCTGGGGAAATTGGGAGAGGGGTGAGCTACTAGAGCCCAGTGAGCAGAATAATAAAACATTTAAAAACATATGATATCATGGAATGCATCACATCACAGCTAATCACATCAAGGATGAACCTGTCACCAATAGCCCTCTACATGGTCCAACTGTGCCAGAACGTAGAATGGGTCCTGGTCTTTCCCTTACATATCATAACATAACAGTGTCCAACTGTGCCAGAACGTAGAATGGGTCCTGGTCTTTTCCTTACATAGTGCCAGCGAACGTAGAATGGGTCCCACTAGTCTTACATTCCGTACCGTACATATCACATCGTCATATCATAGATCGAGGGCTATGGATCATCCAACATTCATCCACATCAACATTAAAATGTGCAATGCAACATATTCGTGGATTCTAATGCAAACAACCTAAAACATCACATGGCATTCATGATGCATGAACATGCTCAAAACTATACGATTAATTTGCTTAAAAATATAAAGGTTTATTCCACTCACCTCTGGATAGCTCTGACCAGACACTGGGGCAACAGACTCACTGCTGGGGTCCTCGGTTCCTCGGGTCCGAACCTACACAGGTGGACTCAAATGAGGGACCAACATACATGAATATAACTCTAAACTATTCCCCAAAACCCCCCAAAACATTATGGAATAACCATAGAAAAACATGCAAGAAAGGGCTGGACAGGGCACTTTCGGCGGCAGGTTCGGCGGCCGAAAGTCCCTCCAGAGCCGAAAGTCAGGCAGGTTCGGCGGCACCTTCGGCGGCCGAAACTCCCAGACAGAGGCGAAACTCATGCATGTTCGGCGGCCGAAACTCCCAGACAGAGACGAAAGTCTCCTTTCGGGGGCAAGCTTCGGCAGCCGAAGGCTGCCTCCACAAGCACGTTCGGCGGCCGAAAGTTCCTTCGGCTGCCGAACCTGGTTTCTCCCAGAATGGCAGAAACTCAGCTCCTTTATGCATTTATGCCTCCAATCTCAACCAAACATGCATAAACCTATTCTACAACACTCATACACAAGCATACAAGTTCCTAGGGGCACCAACTAACTGAAACCCCTACTATAACACATCCAACATACATTACAAGCCACATTGTTCAAGAACATACATTTATACCCATAAACATAACTATGACCTAAACATGCATTCTATCCCCATGAACTTCATAAAACTTACTTAAAACATAATATAAGCTAGAGATCGACTCTTACCTCTTGAAGATCGAGAGTAGAGGCGACCAAACTTGGAGTTGGGAGAGATTTGAGTTCTTGGACCTCAAAGCTCCAAAACTTTGCTCAAAAGCTCAAATCTTCAAAACGAAGTTAAAACAAATGAAAAACTTGAAAGATCTAGAGGAAAAACATCAAAGGTAGAACAATTGGTACTCACCCTCGTAACGCCAGACTCTTATGTGGAGAGGTCATGGGTTCGAGTGGTGGGGGAGGCGACCCAATATTCCTATGTGGGGAATATTGGGCCAAATCCCATTGGCCTAGTGAGGTCTTGGGACAAATCCTACCCGGCGGTTGTGAGGCCAATGGGATGGATCACGGGAGTGTCGGACTTCAGGCTCTGGGCTATGTGGGCTCGGGAGATGGGAGAGGGACACCCGTGACATAAAAGGCGCCTTTTATGTCACGGGTGTCCCTCTCCCATCTCCCGAGCCCACATAGCCCAGAGCCTGAAGTCCGACACTCCCGTGATCCATCCCATTGGCCTCACAACCGCCGGGCAGGATTTGTCCCAAGACCTCACTAGGCCAATGGGATTTGGCCCAATATTCCCCACATAGGAATATTGGGTCGCCTCCCCCACCACTCGAACCCATGACCTCTCCACATAAGAGTCTGGCGTTACGAGGGTGAGTACCAATTGTTCTACGTAGAACAATTGGTACTCACCCTCGTAACGCCAGACTCTTATGTGGAGAGGTCATGGGTTCGAGTGGTGGGGGAGGCGACCCAATATTCCTATGTGGGGAATATTGGGCCAAATCCCATTGGCCTAGTGAGGTCTTGGGACAAATCCTGCCCGGCGGTTGTGAGGCCAATGGGATGGATCACGGGAGTGTCGGACTTCAGGCTCTGGGCTATGTGGGCTCGGGAGATGGGAGAGGGACACCCGTGACATGCCATGTTCGGCGGCCGAACTTGAGGTTCGACGGCCGAACCTGGACTTCCTCACTTATGCTTTCGGGGGCCTAAAGGCGCTCCCGAAGGCATGCATGTTCGGCGGCCGAACTTGAGGTTCGGCGGCCGAACTTGAGGTTCGGCGGCCGAACCTGAGTTTTCCTCCAATGTTGTTTTTGTGCAAAAACTCATTTCCATTTTACTTAAAACCATGAACTACCTTAAAACATTTTATGAAAACATGATTCTACCCTACTAGAGGCTTCCGACATCCGAGATTCCACCGGACGGTAGAAATTCTGATACCGGAGTCTAGCCGGGTTATGTAACAGCCCGGACGTGATCCCCGGCACTGTTACCGTTCACGGCCCAGGGCTATCCCTCGCTTGGCCTCTTTGCCACCTCGGGCTTTCCACTGGCGTCGTGAACAGCTCTTAACATCCATTCACCCTCACGGGTTCCTGGCAGGATTTGTCCCCTTGGGTTCTTGCATCGAATGCATCCTTCCCCAAGTGGATTTGGCCCAAATTTCCCTTTGGAAATTAGGTCGCCTCCCCCACTACTCGAATTGGTACTCACTCTCACCAGACTATTCCCTTAAAGTGGGAGGTCAAAGGTTCGAGTAGTGGGTGAGGCGACCTAATTTTCAAAGGGAAATTTGGGCCAAATCCACTTGGGGAAGGATGCATTCGATGCAAGAACCCAAGGGGACAAATCCTGCCAGGAACCCGTGAGGGTGAATGGATGTTAAGAGCTGTTCACGACGCCAGTGGAAAGCCCGAGGTGGCAAAGAGGCCAAGCGAGGGATAGCCCTGGGCCGTGAACGGTAACAGTGCCGGGGATCACGTCCGAGCTGTTACACATACAACATATCATACACATAAAACACATGAAACATATAAGAAACTAACCTTAGAAAAGATAAGGGTATTGCTGGAGCATGGACTCCCGTGTCTCCCAAGTGCATTCTTCCAAATTGTGGTGGCTCCACAGGACTTTCACCATCGGGATTTCCTTGTTTCTAAGCTTTCTGATCTGGGTGTCTAGGATCCGTACTGGCTGTTCAACATAGGTGAGATCCTCTTGGACCTCTACATCAGGCTCACTAAGAACCTTGCTCGGATCTGACACAAACTTCCTCAACATTGAAACATGGAAAACCGGATGGATTCTTTCCATTGAAGCAGGCAAATCTAGCTTGTACGACACATTCCCAATCTTCTGCAAGATTTCAAAGGGTCCGATGTATCGTGGGGCTTGTTTACCTTTCTTCCCAAAGCGAACCACTCCTTTCATTGGAGACACTCTGAGCAATACCAGATCCCCCTCCTGAAACTCTACCTGTCTTCTGCAGACATCTGCATAACTCTTCTGTCTGCTTGCAGCAGTCTTGATCCTTTCTCTGATTATGGGTACCACCCTGCTGGTAATCTCTACTAGCTCAGGCCCTGCCAAGGCCTTTTCTCCAACTTCTTCCTAGCAAACAGGTGATTTGCACTTCCTCCCATACAAAGCTTCATATGGAGCCATCCCGATGCTAGCATGATGGTTGTTATTGTAGGCAAACTCCACCAAAGGTAGATGCTGCCTCCAAGAACAGCCAAAGTCCAACACACACATTCTAAGCATATCCTCTATGGTCTGGATGGTCCTTTCTGATTGTCCGTCCGTCTGTGGATGGAAAGCAGTGCTAAAATCCAACCTGGTACCCATGGCGTTCTGCAGACTCCGCCAAAATCTGGAGGTGAACTGGGGCCCTCTATCAGACACTATCGAAACAGGAACCCCATGCAGTCTGACGATCTCATCGACATACACCTGTGCCAACTTGTCCACAGAATAGCCACTCCTGATAGGGATGAAGTGAGCAGATTTAGTGAGTCTGTCCACAATCACCCATATGGAGTCCAATCTGTTGGACGTCGCCGGTAACCCCACTACGAAGTCCATAGCTATATTCTCCCATTTCCACTCTGGAATAGGTAGCGGGTTAAGCATTCCAGCCGGCTTCTGATGTTCCAGCTTCACCCTCTGACACACTTCGCAGGCTGACACAAACTGTGCCACTTCTTTCTTCATCGCTGGCCACCAATAAGCCTTCTTCAGATCTTGATACATCTTGGTGGCTCCGGGGTGAACGTTGTATCTTGCATTATGAGCCTCTCTCATAATGTCTCCTTTTATCCCTATGTCATCTGGTACACACAATCGACTCCCATAGCGGAGGATCCCCTTGTTGTCAAATCTGAACTCACTATCCTTGCCTGACTGAACAGTCCTGGCAATCTTTACTAACTCTGGGTCCTCATGCTGTTTCTGAGCCACCTGCTCCAGAAACACGAGTGCCACTCTCATCTGGGCCACTAAAGCACCTGTACCAGACAACTCCAACTGTAGACCTTCATCAATGAGCTTGTAAAACTCCTTCACCACTGGTCTCCTCTCTGCCGATATGTGGGATAAACTGCCTAGTGACTTCCGGCTTAGGGCATCTGCCACGATATTTGCCTTACCCGGATGATACTGAATCTTGCAATCATAGTCACTCAACAGCTCTACCCACCTTCTCTGTCTCAAGTTCAAATCTCTTTGACTCAGGATGTACTGCAGGCTCTTATGATCTGTAAAGATCTCACATTTTACCCCATAGAGGTAGTGCCTCCACATCTTGAGTGCAAAGATTACTGCTGCCATCTCCAGGTCATGTGTGGGGTAATTCAACTCATGCTTCTTCAGCTGCCTAGAAGCATAAGCAATCACCCTTTCATTCTGCATTAGTACACAACCCAGTCCCACACGGGACGCATCACAAAAGACTGTAAAGTCCTCATCACTAGATGGCAGAGCTAACACTGGTGCTGAAGTCAACCTCTTCTTAAGCTCTTCAAAACTCTCTTTGCACTGGTCGGTCCACACAAACTTTTGATTCTTCCTGGTTAACCTGGTCAGAGGAGTTGCAATTTTTGAGAAGTCCTGAACGAACCTCCTGTAGTAACCTGCCAAACCCAAGAAACTCCTTATTTCTGTCACTGTAGTGGGTCTAGGCCAGTTAGCCACAGCTTCTACCTTCTTGGGGTCCACTTCTATCCCATTTTCTGACACGACATGCCCCAAGAATGAAATGCTCCTCAGTCAGAACTCACACTTAGAGAACTTGGCATACAAGCCATGTTCCCTCAAGGTCTGCAGAACCAACCTCAGATGATGGGCATGCTCCTCTGCATTCCTGGAATACACTAAGATATCATCTATGAAGACAATAACGAAGTGGTCCAGGTACTGGCTAAACACTCTGTTCATGAGATCCATGAATGCTGCAGGGGCGTTGGTTAACCCGAACGGCATCACAAGGAACTCAAAATGCCCATATCTGGTCCTGAAGGCTGTCTTCGGCACATCCTCCTCCCTTATCCTTAGCTGATGGTACCCCGATCTCAGATCTATTTTGGAGAAACAACCTGCTCCGGCTAGCTGGTCAAATAGATCGTCGATCCTAGGCAACGGGTACTTATTCTTGGTAGTGACTTTGTTCAACTGCCTGTAGTCGATACAAAGCCTAAGGGATCCATCCTTCTTTCTCACAAACAAAACTGGTGCACCCCAAGGTGAGGTGCTCGGTCGGATGAAGCCCTTTTCTACCAGCTCTTGCAACTGTTCCTTCAATTCCTTCAATTCTGCTGGTGCCATCCTGTAGGGAGGGATAGAGATCGGTCGAGTTCCAGGCATCAGCTCTATCTCGAACTCTATCTCCCTAGCAGGTGGTAAACCTGGCAGCTCGTCTGGGAACACATCCAAAAACTCTCTGACCACCGGCACCGAGGCGGGCTCTCTAACCTGACTGCTAAGCTCTCTCACATGAGCCAAATACCCCTGACATCCCTTCCTAAGCATCCTACGAGCCTGAAGAGCTGATATCAGACCTCTAGGTGTACCCCTCCTGTCTCCTCTGAAGACTACCTCTGACCCATCCTGACCTCTGAACCTGACTACCTTGTCCCTGCAGTCCAAGGTAGCACTATGGGTAGATAACCAGTCCATCCCTAGAATGACGTCGAAATCTGTCAAGTCTAGAACCACAAGGTCGGCGGACAAGCATCTTCCCTCAACAAACACAGGACTACACTGGCAGACTGACTCTGCCACTGATGGATCACACTTGGGTCCACTGACCCAGAGAGGACACTCTAACTCAGAGATCATCAACCCCAACCTCTGAACGGCTCTCGGAGCAATAAAAGAATGAGATGCACCAGGGTCCATCAAGGCATACACATCTGAACAACCAATGACTAAGTTACCTGCCACCACGGTGTTAGATGCATCTGCCTCCTGCTGTGTCATTGTGAAGATCCGTGCTGGAGCTGATGGACTTTCACCACTGAAACCCGCTGAAGAAGAGGTTGTCCCTCTCCCTCTACCTCTGCCACTGGCCTGAGTCGTGGCTGGAGCTGCTGGCTGCTCTACACTACCTGAAGCTGTCTGCTGAGACTGTGCCATCGGGGCTGCTCTTGGACATTCTCGAGACATATGCCCCTCCTGACCACATCTGTAACAAGCTGTCGTCCCAAACCGACATACTCCCCTGTGTGGCTTACCACACCTTGCACAAACTGCATTATCCGCACCAGAGCTTGAGCCACCTCCAAATCCCAGACTGGACTTAACCTTGTTCCAAAACTTGTTCTTCTTGGACTTCCTAGAGCCTCTGTCCCACTTTTTACCACCTGAAGCTGCTGCACTCATAGAAGAAGAGCCTGGGGTCTTAGAACCAGAAGGCTGTGCCACTAACTGCTTGACTTTCCCCTCGATGATAGCACTAGCCTCCATCCTCCTAGCCATATCCACTATGGCATGGAAGCTATCCCTATCTGCGGACTGAATCAAGGAGGAATACCTGGAGTGAAGTTTCATGATATACCTCCTTGACTTCTTCTGGTCTGTATCAAGAGTTTGCCCTGCAAACGGCAACAGCTCCAAGAATCTGTCGGTGTACTCCTCTACACTCATTTCCTCTGTCTGCCTTAATTGTTCAAACTCGATCATCTTCAATTCTCTTGAACTGTCAGGAAAAGCCCATCCTACAAATTCATTTACAAACTCCTCCCACGATAGGCTGTCCAACCTCGGGCTCACATAGTTCTTAAACCACTCAAGGGCCTTTTTGCATTTTAATGTGAACCCAGCCATCTGAATGGCTCTACTGTCATCCGTCCCTATCTCATTTGTAATGGTTTTGACCCTCTCAAGGTACACAAACGGGTCATCACCGGTTTCAAACTGGGGAGCACCCAGCTTCATGTAGTCGGTCATCTTGACCTTGCTCCCACCAGATGAGCTAGGCTTAGGTATGTGGGTTGCCGGAACTATGGGTTCTGCTGATGGTGGAGGAGGTGCAACATTTTCTGAGGTAGGGTTTGCTGGATTTGGATAGTAAGGTGGGGGTGGATACATTGGGTATTGTGAATATGGTGGGTAGTAGGGTGGGTATGGCATCTGTGTGGGATAAGGGGTGAAGCTAGGGTAATCCGACATACCTCCCATCGAATACCCGGGATTTTGTGAGAAGTGTGGGTAGTGGGGTGGCTGAACAAATCCCGAGGCCTGAGTGCCTCCTTGGGACTCTCCCATTCCCTCTTCTGACATGCTAACTCCCAGACTGCCATCCTTCCTCTGCTCTACATCCATATCCTCCCCCATGTCCTCTGACATTCCTCCCTGAACTGTTCCCCTCACTGATCTGCTCCTACCCAGATCCAGAAACCTTCTAGGGTCTCTTACTGCTCTTTCTCTGTTAGACCTACTAGACATTGCCCTAGGCAATGTAGGAGGACGGGCGCTCGTGCCCTCATCCTCAGGTGGCACTCCAGTCAATCGTGCAGATCGACGAGTTCCACTCATCCTGTTTTCTGAAAAACAGTACACATCACATAAACGTTAGCATCATAGGGTTCATGTGGGCACACATGAACCCGCATCACATACATATCATTCATATCATAGCATTAATGCACATGTATATAATCATGGCATTTCACATCATCATACAAGACAGGACTCCACATCCTATCCTAGTGGACATGACCTTTCCTATTGTACTTGACCTTCTATAACATCTATGAGCCCGACACTCTAGGTCCGACCATATGAACCTAGGGCTCTGATACCATTCTGTAACGACCCGAAAATCGGACCGCTACCGGCGCTAGGATCCAGGTCGGCTTAAGGCCGCCGGGACCCGTAGCAAGCCTGACATGCAACCTGTAAACCTGTTTAATCCCATACATGATCAACAACATACATAACAATTAAAACTTTTCTTTCATTCAAACACCAACTCAACCTGCACATAGACATAATCATAAACATCGACCCCTCTATGGGATCTCATCAATGCCCCAATGGGCAATTACAACATATGTTGAGTTGGTTTACATAAACATCATAAAAGATCTAGGATCATGCATTAAAAGGGATAACTTACACATAGGTCAAGCACAATCTCTAATCCTCAATGTCATTACATTACATAACTATTCATAACTTTACATTTTATCATGTCCACATTCTATCTATTACATACAATTGATTTCAATACTCTTGCTGACCTCCTGGTCTACCCTGTACCTGCAAACCTGGGAAATTTGGGAGAGGGGTGAGCTACTAGAGTCCAGTGAGCAGAATAATAAAGCATTTAAAACACATGCTATCATGAAATGCATCACATCACAACTAATCATATCAAGGATGAACTTGTCACTGTTTAGCCCTCTACATAATCCAATCATGCCAGGGGCGTAGTGCAGGTCACACCTGGTCTTTCTCTTATACATAACATAACATACATAACCAATGGTGTCGGGGGCATAGTGCAGGCCACACCCGGTCTTTCTCTTACATAGTGCCAAGGGCATAGTGCAGGCCACACCTGGACTTCCATATCATATCATCACGTCATAACATATGAGGGCTAATGGATCATTCAACATTCATCCACAACAACAACATATTATGCAATGCAACATATTCGTGATTTCTAATGCAAACAACCTAAAATATCACATGGCATCCGTGATGCATGAACATGCTCAAAACTGATTTATTTATTTAAAAGCATAAAAGTTATTCCACTCACCTCTAGCTAGCTCTGACACTGACTGAAGCAGCTGACTCACTGCTGAGATCCTCGGTTCCTCGGGTCCGAACCTACACAGATGGACTCAAATGAGGGACCAACATACTATAACATAACTCTAAAAAATCCCCCAAAAACCCTCTAAAACTCCTCAAAACATTCATGCAAAACATGCAAAGGAAGGCTGGACAGGGCACTTTCGGCGGCAGGTTCGGCGGCCGAAAGTCCATCCAGAGCCGAAAGTCAGGCAGGTTCGGCGGCCGAAACTCCCAGACAGAGGCGAAACTCATGCATGTTCGGCAGCACTTTCGGCGGCCGAAACTCCCAGACAGAGACGAAAGTCTCCTTTCGGGGGCAAGCTTCGGCAGCCAAAGGCTGCTTCCAAAAGAGGGTTCGGCGGCCGAAAGTCCTTTCGGCTGCCGAACCTGGTTTCTCCCAAAGGGCAGAAACTTGGTTCAAACATGCACAAATGCCTCCAAACTCATACTATCATACATTTAGCTCAACCAAAACATGCATACAAGCTCCTAGGGGTCTCAAACTACCTTAAACCCCAACTACAACACATCAAACATACATTTACATGCCACATTGCTCAAAACTCATCAAAAACCCATAAACTCAACATAAGCTTACTCATGCATTTTCTACCCCATGAACTTGCATAAAACTTGTTTAAAACATAATGTAAGCTAGAGATCGACTCTTACCTCTTGAAGATCGAGAGTAGAGGCGATCTAACTTGGAGTTGGGAGAGATTTAGCTCCTTGGGTCTCCAAGTTCAAAACTTGCTCAAAACTTGAAAATCTTCAAAAGAAAGCAAAAACTTATGAAAATCTTGAAATATCTGAAGGAAAAGACTCAAGATTGGTGAGGGACGGCGAAGAACTCACCTTGGCCGAAAATGGGGAGAAAAGCTCGCCCGTTTTCGGCTAAGGGACCCTTTTATAGTGGCTGGCCAGGCCACGTTCGGGGGCCGAACGTGCCTCCGCATGCATGCCATGTTCGGCGGCCGAACTTGAGGTTCGGCGGCCGAACTTGAGGTTCGGCGGCCGAACCTAGACTTCCCTCACATATGCCTTCGGGGGCCTAAGGCACACCCGAAATGCCTGCATGTTCGGCGGCCGAACCTGGGTTTTCCTCCAAAGTTGTTTTCATGCAAAAACTCATTTCCTTTTCACTTAAAACCATGAAAAACATTAAAACATTTTATGAAAACATGTTTCTACCCTACTAGAGGCTTCCGACATTCGAGATTCCATCGGACGGTAGGAATTCTGATACCGGAGTCTAGCCGGGTATTACATAACTGCTATGTGGATTCAATCATCTTACAAATCGTGCTCACCATCTGAAGGTTAGTCAAATTAGGGGATGACTCGAAGATATGGTTGCTCAGTAGCTTAGCAATTGAAGTAGGAGTAGAATCAGGGCCTAGTTGGAAAGGTAGCCCAACCTAATTAGAAATTAAGGCAGCAAGTAGCCCTTTGTTGTCCACCCGAGTCTGGCCCTCCTTACCTTTGCCCTTACCCAATTTATTCAAAGAGGGCGTTCTTGGATTGGAGGAAGATGAAGTCACCTTTCAAGAGGAGACCAGCTCAGATTCCTTCACCAGTCGCCTTTTCTTCCCTGTCGCCCTAAGGCAATGGTGGCCGACTCTTGAGGGAGACAAGAATTCTTTTGTTTTAAGCCTCCCTCGACCTTCTCAGCAGGAGAAGACCTATCTGGGTTGACCACTGCCCTCACTATGGCACAACCTTCGAATTACTCCTAAAAGCAGGGGGCATCCTTAACAGCTGCGGGCACAATCTCAATCTGGTCGGAACTGATTAGAGCCAACTCCATACTAACCTCAGTGGAAGGCATAAGAGGCACAACCTGAGCTGGCACAGGCTCGACCCCTAACATCTCAATGACCACATCCATGGTCTTTCGGATCTTGAAAGACTCCACAGCTTGCCAGACAGCATCACGGTTAAGGAAAAAATTCTAGGGAGTTGAAATGTCCTCCATTGGAATGATAGAAGTTGCAAAAACACCCAGAACAAGTAAAAACACAAAGCAGCAAAATTGATAAAGAAGCAAGAACAAAGGAATAGCCAAATACCAGCAGCATAACACCCCTCCCCCGAGCGGATATCCAGACACTTGAAAATATTCATATTTAAAGGGAAAGGAAGAGATCCGGGCAAAATACAATGACTCCCACTCAGAAAGAAATGGGAAAGCATTGCAAAAGGTGTCCATGGTCCCCCATCATAGCTCTGAACCCTAGTCAAAGTTCCCTTTAACTCCGACTATAGCGAAACTATCTACTCAATGCTTGATGGAATCTTTGTGACAAGTGAAAATGGCCACACTATTCCAGCCACAAAAACTCAAGAATCCATTATTAATATTTAAAATTTTGAAAAAGGCCCTAAACAGATTCAAATAAGGAGCAAAACCCTAGCCTTGACACATCATCTCAAAGGCGCTCATAAACAAAATTGAATTTGAAGTTAGCATCTGAGGAGTGACCTAGTAAAATCTAAAAATAGAGTGGACAAATCCGGGGAAAGAAAAGCCGTAGTCAATCTGTTTTTTTAAATAAAAAATGAACCTCCTCTCTGATTGGGCATCCACTAGGTTAGGAGGAGAAGGCAAGAAAAACAGGGCAATCCGTTCGTGTAGATTCGAAGCCCGAATGTAATGAGTCTCCTGGAAAGGAAGAATCGATGGAAAGTTTTCTGGAGAGAGATAGGAGTTACCTTAGAAATAATTTTTTCGACCTAAGGGATGATAGAGGGAGGGGCCATTGAAAAATAAATGCGTATCTGATATTTGAAAAACCTAAAAAAAGAAGGAAAAAGCGAGAGAAACTCTAAGAAATGGCAAACAGAGGCAACAAGAATAGCAAAAATAGTAAAAGTAAGAAAATGAAGATGAAGGCTTAATTTTATACTCAAAATAAAGCATTTATAAGCATTTAAAAACCACGTTTCAGTAACCCAAACAGGGCAGTCATCAAGATGCCTCTAGAAAGATGTGCACGCATGTCATGCATACTACAATGCCTCGTAAATCAAAAGGAGTTAATGAATGTACATTTGGTTACGAAAGCGTCGAATTCAACTCGCTCCCCCAACTGTCATAAATAACCCTTGGAGATATGAAAAGGCATATGAGAATATAATAATGATATATTCCTCTGAAATCGTGAAACGTGTATGAGAAAAATAGAATAGTCCACCTTAGGATATTCGTCTGATCACACTATAGAAGGTCTAATCGTCATAGTATGCAAGTGAGATCTCCTACACCTCCAACCTTACTAATATCCGAAACACGCAAGCCAACCTCACCAATGCTTAGAGCAAACACGCCGACCTCTTTAAGACACGCAGATCCCCTTAAGGTCATAATTGCGCGTGTAGTAGAATTGATAGAAAAGACGCGTGTGATGAATAGGGTATGGATGAAGTGACTCAATATTTATTAGCCGACTATCCACCATAAATGAGCTGTCTGATACTTCTACCACAGTACTCCACCGTCGTATCCAATAGGACAATCCGTCAGAACACCCTGATATGATCAAGGTATTAAGATCGTTGAACCAATTACATTAAGGGACATATATGATAAATAATCCCAAAGGCTAGAAGCTCTCAACCTCTCCTGAAAATCTCAACCTTCCATGAGCCAGAAAGGCCAAACCTTCCGGCTCTCGACTCACGATCACCCAATCAAATCCATTAACTTCCTCATAAATCAAACTCTCGTCTATGTATCATCATTTTCTTGTCCCACCAAATCTCAGGCATACCAAATCTAAATTAAAATATTAATATATTCTTTTAGGTATTAACATTAAAACAAAAAATAGTATAGAGGTAAAAGAAAAAACTTTATTTAACCCGGTAATAAATAATGGATGAAAGTTTTTAGGGTTTTCAATTTTTTCTTATAGAACAGACAAGTTACCATCTGGGAACTATAAAGTCGATCCACTTGTTTTTCCTACACTGAAATTTGAAGATTGTGTGAAATTTTTTCTTGAAAAACAATGATTAGAAAGGAAGAAATCATCATTAGAAGACGAGGAAGCTGATTAAACAGAGACATTAATGTTGAAACTCAAAGGAAAATAAGATAGCAGAAAGGGTTTTGACCCTTTTGGGACGTCACCTTTCTAAGATTATTAAACCCATTTGACTTTTATATATTTATATTTTTAAAAATATATTTAAAATAATAAAAAAAATATGCACAAAGGCTTTGAAAACGATAGTGAGCCGCCCTTACAATGAACAAAGACCAGAACGCCTCATGGGATCTGATTTTAATTAAAATATTTTTCTGTCTCCCCATTATAGGAGAAAAAAAGCTTCCAACAACTCATCACTTCCTTTTGGTGCTCTGCTATATATCGTTTTCTTCACCAATTTGCCCCTGCCACCCTCACAATTTACACCTTCTATTTCTTGATAAATATAAAGATAGTTGTATTTTTCATTGCTCCAAAGCAAATAAAAGTACAAAAGATCTGAAAAGACAATTCCAAAAATATAAATCAAATTCTTATCAGACCATAATTCAAAAAATCAAATCATAATAATAAACTAAATCCATTAAAATAATTTCACAACCAAATCAAATTCAGTAAAATCAAAAAACGAAACAATAACCACTAAAAAAATCAGAAAGTGCTGAAATAACTATTGGCAAAAACTAGTGGCCACACCATTTAGCCGTTCAATTTCAATATAATAGCTCTCCCAAAATTCAAGAAAGGTAATTGAGTATAAAAAATTTAGATTAAGTAACAACGAGACAAATACCACTAAGAGATGATAACAATGGAGTTCTTGGCAACATGGTCTAGGGATTCATGATTCACCGACAGTAGCTTGGCAGCCTCAAATTATTAGTATCAGCTTATGCAATACCTCTTACGGAAAAAAAGCATATCATCGATTTTTTCAAACGAATCATGTATATTTCTTATTTAATAGTAAAATACCGGCGATTCATTAACAATACACTAAAAGAACCAAAACTACCACACCGACGAGATAGGAAGACACTTCCATCAGAAGTATAATAAAGTAAAAAATATAAATCACACACAAATAAAAAGACTATCTCTTACTAAAAAGGTAGGAAAAATTATTCTCAAGAAAAAAATTACAAAGCATTGGAGAAGAGAATAACATAATAACATCTGTTTGCGACCAAACACAAATCGCTTTATGTTTCCCTTTCCCTTAAGTTTTAAGTTACACCTTCTCCATTGTCCTATAATTAACCCTTTTGATTTTTTCTCTTTTTTCAGGTATTGGGTTGGTTAGGAAAAAGGAGAGTCGAGAAGGGCAAAAAGGTAAAATGGAAATAGGATGAAAAGGACAAGATATGCACGCAAAGACATGGGGATACGATGGAAACAAATTGGACATACAAGTGGGCTCTCCACCCTCTTAGTGGACTCTCTCCACGCTTAACGCCATTAGCCTCCTCCTCCCCCACATTAGTGGGACCCTTTTTCTATTATTGTGAATATAAATTTTTCTCAAGTTCCTCATTTTTGGATCCTGTTTCATCCTCCTCACACCACCGCCAACGGCTGGCTGCTAGTGGCCAATGGGATATGCTGCAACCCACTAAGGCACAGACAGCCCAAGGTCAATTGAAGGATAGTCCTTTTTTTTTTTAAAAAAAAAAAGCAATTTTAGCCCTAAAAAGAGAAAGCAAAGAAATCCATTGTCCAGCAATATAAGGCCAGGTGTCATTCATGTTGTCCACGTGCCACTGTCCAACTGAGTGTTTGGGTCCCACCATTATCCCACGCGGACTGCTCTTTTTTCCTTATTATAAAACTCACTTATTGTCAATTTTGCGCATGCTTAAATCCATCCTTACACATAACATGCATGGCCTCTCTTTTTATAATCTTCCCTTTTTTCTTTTATTCTCTCTCAACTTCACTTGTTTCTCTATAAATTGAAGTCTCTTTCTTGAGTTGCTTCCATATCTCATTTTCCTGCTTTCTAATCTTATTATTATTATTATTATTATTATCCTTTTCTTTCTTTCTTGAAATTAAGATCTTGTGTGTGTGTTGTTTTGGGCATTATGGGTGAAGCTGTTGAGATCATCTACACAAATGGTTTCTCTAAACTTTGCAGCCAACCCACTCATCCTAATCTTGATCAATCTTCCTCCTGGTATGAAGAAACCATTGATGATGATCTCAAATGGTCTTTTGCTTTGAACAGGTTTGTTTTTCTTCATTATTAATCTCTCTCTTTCTCTCTCCCATTAAAAAAAAGAAAGGAATGGATCCTTAATTAATTAAATTTGAATTAATTATATGTGAACAGTGTGCTACATAAAGGAACAAGCGAGTTTCAAGACATTGCTCTCCTCGACACAAAGCGCTTTGGCAAGGTCTGTCTGTGACTGCAATTGTTTCCCATTTTCTTGTACAGATAGTTTATTAAATATTTTTAAAAAAAAAATAAATTAGTGTAATAATAATGAACATATATATGTATGAATATTGTTGAACAGGTGTTGGTGATTGATGGGAAGATGCAGAGTGCAGAAGTGGACGAATTCATATATCATGAATGCTTAATCCATCCATCTCTGCTGTGCCACCCTCTGTGAGTCTTACAGTCACCTCCACTATATATCATACATTGCCTTTGTACTGTTTCTTTCATTTTATAATGATTGATGATATCTGACCAATCTCATTTTTATCTATATTAATATTTATTTATTACCACCAATAAATTCCTAACTATCATTACTATTTTTTTTCCCTAATACTCGCTGTCCAGCCTGCAGGCTTTAAATGATGAAATTGATAATATTTTTTTCTTTGAGGAATCAAAACTAATTATACATATTGAATAATTTATTCTTAATTAAATTAGATTAATGAATTTTAAAAACTGAAAATTAAACCATAATATTTTTTCTTTTGGATAAAAAAAAAAATGAGAAAATGTTGTGTTTGATCTAATACAAAGTAATATTTTTGGCAGCCCACGGAACGTGTTCATAATGGGAGGTGGAGAAGGATCAGCAGCAAGAGAAGCCCTCAAGCACAATTCAATAGAGAAAGTGGTCATGTGTGATATCGATCAGGTATATTTTTTTTGGAGATAACCTTTTAAACTTAAAATAAAAAAGAAAAAAAAAATCCTAAACGCTTCATAATATATTTTTATTTCTATTTTTGCAGGAAGTGGTGAATTTCTGCCGAACGTATCTGACTGTAAATCAAGATGCATTTTGTAACAAGAAGCTTAATCTCGTCATCAATGATGCCAAGTAAAATTTGCTTTCTAATTCTCTCTTCTTTTTTGTTTTTTTTTTCTTTTGTGAGAAGGCCTATTGTTAATAATAACATGAATGTTGTTGAGTTTAGGGCTGAGTTGGAGAAGAGGACTGACAAATTCGATATCATTATTGGAGACTTGGCTGACCCAGTTGAAGGAGGGCCTTGCTACCAGCTCTACACCAAATCTTTCTATGAGCAAATTCTGAAGCCTAAGCTCAATGACAATGGCATCTTTGTCACTCAGGTAGGAACCCATTTTTCTGGTGGTGTCCAAAAATGGCATATTCTTCAACCCAATTTAACAAAGAACCGTGATTTGTTGTGCAGGCTGGACCTGCAGGCATTTTCACCCACAAGGAGGTCTTCTCCTCTATTTACAACACAATTAAACAGGTCTTCAAATGTAAGTAAATCTAATTAAAGGGTACTTAGTTAAGTAATTATTATGTGTTAATATTGTTAATCATCTTCTCTTTACTTGGGCAGATGTGGTAGCTTACAGTGCTCATGTGCCATCTTTTGCTGATACATGGGGATGGGTCATGGTACCTCAATACAAATTGATAATTTCATGAGAATTAACTAATGAATAATTATTATTTTTATTCTAATAATATATTTAATTAATGCAGGCATCAGACCAACCCTTCTCTATAGATGCTGAGGAGATAGACAGGAGGATAGAAGAAAGAATTGAGGGTGAATTACTTTATTTGAATGGTGCTGCATTTATCTCCTCTGCCACCTTGAACAAGACGGTTTCTCTCTCGTAAGTTTCTCTTCTTCTTCCTTTTTTTCTAGCAGAATCCTTCGCTGATGGGTGATAAGAGCGTTGAATCTGTTTGTTGGTTCAGGCTGTTGAATGAGACGCATGTCTACACAGAGGATGATGCAAGATTTATTCCTGGGCATGGACTGGGTTACAGAAATTGAAGCTTCAAGCTTATGGGGGTGGGAGTTTCTGTATAGAGAAAAAAATATATATATGCTTTAAATTTCTTCAAGGAAATCAGACAATTGATGAAAGTGGGGTTGCTTTTTTAGATTACATGTATAAGGTGTAGCTTCATTGGGATGTTTATAGGACCCAATATCTGATCAAAACCATGTGAAAGCTTTGTCTTAATTTAATCATTAATGAGGCATTCCTCCATTCAGACATACATGTTGAATCATAATCATGGTTTAGCGTAGAGCATCTCTTAAAACATAATGCATGTGAATTTAATTAAGACATTTATTTCCAACATACATAAAGGCTGCAGAGTACTAAACATGATCCGGCAAGAAGCAACTTTCAAGATTCTGCATTTGTTAGGTTCTCTTAACAGGATCAAAGTTGGCAACTGCAATAACAGCGCCAAAGAGGATTCCAATCACAACCCCACCAGCGACGATGCTCAGCAGGAAATTCTTGAGTGACGGAGATATGTCAGATCCTCCTGCTGCCTCTGCCACCTCCGGCGTCATTACTGAGGCTGTCAGCACTGCTGCTGCTAGTCCCGCCGCAGCCTTCTCTTTCAGAGAAGCATGCACTTGAAGCCGACCTCTAGATTTTGGATTTGGGGAGACACCCACCTTCGATGGCCTTACCGGCAACAGCTGAAGGAAGAATTTGGAGTCCGATAGTTGGTTGAATCCTCTCTGGGTTGCTAAAGCTTGAGATATAGCCATTGAAACCGAGGCCATTTCCTGCTTGCTTAATTTTGTTTTGCTTTCTCGCTTAGGAGAAAATTCAAAACTACTGGGATTTAATGGAAATAACGCAGATTTTCAGCTGACGTGTCAGTTTCATGCAATCTTACGTGGCTAATTATTAAATGGATTCACTGGATAAGGTTATCAGTCTCCTTTAGCTCGATTGGCACGGAAATGGATTTCTCAGGAAGCATTGATTAGAAATGATCACTTTAGACACATGTAATCCTTTGTACAAATAAGATTAGATTTATCTACAAAGGCAGAAGGGGAATCATGGATAAGAAAACTGTTCTTGTCGGACCAGTACACAATCCTTTGTAGTGAAATGCATCTATATCAACCCGACCAGTACACAATCCTTTGTCGTGAAATGCTTCTATATCAACCCCACTAGAAAATGGATTTAAGACGTAAAAATAAATAAATAAATAAATTCCTTTAAACAAAAGGTAAACACAATCCTGTTAGTTGTTAGTTTCAGAGAAGGTTTCAGAGAAGCACCAACGCAAAATCTTTAACCCAAGCAGCTGAGCATATGAAAATATTCAGACAAGCCCCGGAGCTAATTACAATACAAAACTCAAAAGACAAGCCCTGCATTCGTTGCAACATTCCTCATTTCATCGATAACCTGAGATGTAACTCGGTGTTAGAATTAGTTTTATTCAATCAATATCAAAGAAAAAGAATGGGAAATTTTATCATAAGTCAGATTTGATCACAGATATATAATTATCACAATGCATTCATTTGGACATGCACAGCTTGGTTAGATCAGAGAAACACAGATTTTTTTGTTCCCCCTCTCTTTCTTCAAGCACAGTACAAAAGGATACCACTAAAATTTCTCTGAAAGAAAAAAATAGTATATTCATTAGAATCAATAAGCTCCTCCTCTGCCCCAAACCAATCTAAATTTCGGTCACCAGCTACAATTGTAGACAGAATCTAACAATCCATTCCATGTTTATTTTATGTAAGTTGCTGCAGCTACAGCCTACTGAGCGTGTTTGATTGAAATTTACATTTTTTTACTTCTTTTTATCATTAAACCTTTATCAGAAAAGCAACAAATTAGCAGTATAACCTACTGGGTATGTTTTTGCAGATTAAAAAAAATAAGTAAATAATAAAAGGCGAGTTTGGTTTTTGATACTCATCTGAATCAAATAATAATAATAAAATCATATTGCATGTTAAGCAAAAGAATATAGATAGTGTTTTGGGTCAAGAGTCTCTTGGTTTTTGAATGAGAAGCTGATAGCGAAAGAATAATGCCACTTTGGAAGTAAATATTTCCAGTCCAGACAAAAGTTACCATGTTAAACATTCACTAAAAATATAGATAATGGAAAATTTGAAAATTTGTGTTGAAAAATGATATTGTATAAAACAATTATGTTGCACATCCTTTGATCTCAATGGTAGGCAGACAGGGAAGATTATGTACCTAGTTACTTGTGGATAAACATCTGTGGTTCAAAACTGTAGATTCCGAGCTTCGGATCCAATATGGCTGAGATGAACTTGCTGGGGCAGAAGGTAGTATTTTATATTTAACTCTTCGAAAATCTTCTTTATCTCAATGACTAATTCAGTCCGCCGCTTGTTCTTCTCTCCAAATTCTTGAAAGTTCATTGTGTGATTGCAAAAGAGAGCCATTTTTAACTTGTTCACATTCTCAATTTCCTTCACTACAACACTGTGATTAGGATGCCAGAGTTGGGGAGTCTTCTCCAGGTACCTGAGCAAAGAAGAGTAAACCATCAAAAAGGCACGAAGAAAGAACAAGGATACAAACTGATTCAATAGAAAATCATCAGCTGCATCAAAAAAGTCCACTTACTTCTTAATTTTCTCTTTCAGCAATGCAATCTTCTCCACTGGTGTAGCAAAGTCTATCGAGAACTCCACAGAATCACCCATGTTAGGACTTCTGTAGTAGTTGCTGATTGGTTTTGTAGCTAAAACAGAATTTGGGTAGTATATCTTTTCATTATCGAGCTTCAAGAAAACTGTCGTTAAGATGTTCATTTCCTCGACCAACAACTGTCATGCAAATCAAACAGAGCCCATGAAGTTTTGTCATCGTCAAAAAAAAAAAAAAAAAAGAGGAAAAGGAGATGGGGAAAAAATAGTAGACTAGTAAAACATACCGGCACACCATCAACAACGCATCGATCACCAACATCAAAAGGATGCATCACAAAAACAAATATGATAGCTTCAAATATGGTCTTGCAGGTATTGCCAAACATAAAAGCTGCAACTACTAGCTGTGATGAGAGGAGAACAAGCACTTTTGTTGTTGCAATTCCCATCAAGAGAAGCCAAATGATAATGGTCACAATAACCAGGATCACCGTCACCAATTTGTTCAATTGCTTGACAGCTGTTTTGGTGTCACCTAATGCATGGGCAAGAGCTTTCCGACCCTTGTAAACCTTCACCTGTCAACAGTAACAAAATCACTCATGTATCATAACAAACCTTCTTCATGGGGATATTGAGCACAAATAACATCACTCCACTTGTGTTAAACCAACTCAACAGCATAACTACTATAAGCATATCATCATTAATAAATGTTGTTTAATTCATTTGATGCTGATAATGAACCAGATTTGCCAAGTCATGAAAGAAGTCCTTTTTTTTTTGTGAACATGCAGCTAAGCTGCATTTCCAAGTGAGGGGTGGGGAACATGGGAGTCGAACCGTGGTAACTCGGGAAAACTCCATTATGCCAGTGCCACTTGCCTGATAGGTGGCAGGCAAGAAGTCATACTCATCTTTTCTACAATATAAAAAGCCAACAGCTAGCTCCCATAGGAGCAGAGCTATTTTAAGGTAGTTCAGATATAGGATCCTATCATTCTTCTTTAAATAACATGGGTGTAAAGCTTTCATATTAGTATATTGCAATATAAGAATAATAAGCAAAAATTAATGACCAAAGCACATGAATCATGGTGCAATCCACTGAAATTAGAAAGTTTCTATCCAAATGTCCACCACTAAGAATTGAGAATAAGGTTTTGGGAACAGAAGACTTTATGACATTCGACTAGCTGATTCACCTTGCTGCCTTCTTGGTAGGAAAGGAAGAAAAGGTAACAATCTCCTTACCCCCTAATAAGGTTTATGGAAGCCAAGAATCAACCCAAGGAGAATCACAGCAAAAGACGCGCAACTGGAAACGGATGGCTAGAAATCAAAAGAAAAGTACCATTTCCAGTGTTATTATAAAGGAAATTGATGTACAGGAGACCAGGAACTTGATCACCACCATTCCTGTGGCTAATTTGAAGAGAACGGGTGTTGCACTTGAAGCAGATGGAAAGGGTAGGAAATCTTGTTATTCTTCTACTGAGGTGGAGGAAGCCAGCCCGAATTGGCCCCACACTCATTAATGAAGTTCTTGTGCTGGAGGGTATGGGGAATCCTTGACAATCCAGAATATCAAAGGGCTCTTCCACTGTCATTGTGTGAAATCATCTGGGTCAAATAGTGGATTGGTCTTGTCAACTCTGGTATGGAACATCAGACCCTCTTCCCTTTGAAGGGCTGGCATGCAGAGAAACAGAGGACAACAAAACTGTATTGTCGAAGGTGATTCTCTAACAGTAGTTATACCCTTGTGTATCCAACCTTTTGTCCATGATATTCAATGTTTAACTTCTTTTTTGAATATTAGTTTCTCTTTTGTCAGAAGATAGCTAATGAGATGGCA
Source organism: Manihot esculenta (assembly GCF_001659605.2). Lineage (NCBI taxonomy): Eukaryota > Viridiplantae > Streptophyta > Magnoliopsida > Malpighiales > Euphorbiaceae > Manihot > Manihot esculenta. The sequence goes on along the minus strand of NC_035176.2, from coordinate 29,043,620 downwards.
CATAGGTTGCTTAGGCATTTTCTGGTAAATTCTTCTTTCAGATGTAATCCTTCTTACCAGAATCACCTTGTATTTGTTTAGCTTTTATGACTTAATGAATTTATCTTAAGGGAAAAAAAATCCACTCAAATGAGCTAAGAGATTAAAAAATCAAGCATCAGTTCATAGTGGAAGGAGATAAAGAAAAAAGAAACTTGCCACCCAGTCTGTCAGGGCTTTTCTGTCAATTTGTCTATTCTCCGATACTTCAAATAATGGAAAAACAAGATCCACCTCCTCCTTAATCATGAACCTCAAGAGATCCTCCTCATCAATGTACCTATCCATAGAAGAAAAGGCATTTAGAAGAAAAAAAGACCAAATGGATGGAAAAAAAATAAAATAAAATAACAATAGCTTAAAGACACCATAATCGTCCAGAAATGTAGATTTTCTCACTTCCAACCAGGCTTGGCAACATTCCTAAAGATGCGATAGGCAGCAGCAGTTGCTTCCATCTCACTGGTAATTTCTGTATCAGCTTGTTCCCCCACTCCGACAATGCTTTCATCCAATGTATTAGAGATTGTAGACAGCCCTGAATTTGTGACAGCATCAACCAAAACCTTCATAGTCCAAGCCGAAACCTTTTCTTGCTTCATCTTATGAACTGCTCCCATATCAATAACCTTTTTCTCCTTTGTTCCTTTACCCTTTTTCGTACTCCTAAAGCTCAGCTGACCTGTGCTAGCTGATTTCCCAACCCTCTCAGCCTCCTCTATAACTGGAGGCCCTGAAAGTGTTTGCAGAACATACTGATGAAAGACTGATTCTTGGATTCTATCAAAGAACTTGTTGACATGAAAATTGGATGCTAAAATCTTTAGCGATAAAGTCTTCAAAAGCCACAAAAACGAACCAATAAGAAGTGAAATAAGAGTCCAAGTTACATATTTTAAAACCTTGGTGGCAGTCTCAGATCGTTCAACTCCACGATTGAATAAAAATGCCCAAGCAAGAAGAACTAGACCTATCCAAATAAACACTTGAACGCTCTTCTTCAACCCATAAACAAAATAAAGCACCTTCTTCCTAAGCAAAAAATTCCTCTCAATCATAAAAACGATAAAATGCATAAACCAGTTAGTGACCAACATGCCAGAGAATATCACCATCACAAGCACACACCACTTCCAAAACTCCAAACCCCAAATCATAGTCTTTTCTAGTTTCTCAACTGTCAAGCTTGCCACTAACAATCCCGTAATGCAAACAAAAGCAACCCACTGAACCGCAAGCTTTGCTCTCACTTTCCTGTGCTTTTTTTTACTCAGTTCAACCTTATGGATAACTTCATCCACCTCATCTTCTTCATCATCTGCAGGTCCTCCAGGAGATGCCATCAGTGGCGTTTTTGGAGTTATGGGATTTGTCCTAATAGTAGAAGCAGACTTGTTATTAGGTGACCCCCTATTAAGTGAATTGCTATAGGGTGAATTCTTGGCCATTTGTTCTTGGAGAGTTAAACTATCCTCTTCAAACACATCAGAATCAACAGGATACGGCTGTTCTCCAAATCTTGACTTCGGTTTTGAGTACACTGACCTTGTGAGCGACCTCCTTCTAGTGAGATTTTCGTTGTTGACAGGGACTTTGGGCGGCTTATTGGGGCTCGGGCTAAACCGTGAAGTTTCTGGTGAAGGGTAGCTCATAGACACTGATTTTGCAAATCCACCAGCATTTGATTCTTTCATGGGTGAATTAGGCCAGCTCTGCCTATGAGCAACAGTAGACCCTTTGGGGGTTATATTGGCATTTGCAATTTCATCACCCGATATTGCTACTAATACTTCTCCATTATCGGTGGTTCTCTTCTCAGTCATGGTTATTTCACCGCCCTTTCGACCTCTCCCAGTATCGTCCATCAAAACCCTGAACCAGCGTAATTTAGTTGGCTTTGCTCAGCAGAGTCCTATAAATAGGTCCCATATCAGGGAAAAGGGAGTGGGTACTCTTTGAGCAAACATGAAGAAAACAATAATTAAATAACTTACAGTACAAGCGGGAAAAAAAAAATCAAAACTTTACATAAAAAGCATTGAACCCTCAACTTCTCTTTCCCCTTTTTTCTAGTTCTACTAATAAAAATGCCTGAAACTTTAACAAGAGATTTGCTTTAACATTACATGAGAATCGAGCACACTATCGTTCCCAAAAAAGAAGCACTTTGGCTTGCCAAAGGACCGCGAAGCATATGGTTGCAATGACCCTCTAAACAAAAGCAGGAGCTCAATACAGAAAATTTTACCTGGTAAAGAATATTGGGCAAGAGATCTAATCATTTCCCCGAGAAACTATACAGCTGGAAGAAGAAAGAAACAAAGAGAGGTTAGTAGCTTGGTGATGCTTTTGAATACTAACCGACCCACAAAGTGTTCGTCATAATGCAGATGCCTACAAAAAGTAAGCTTACCTGTTGAGTGGGTGGAAAGCTGGAAGAAGACGAGAAGGCTGATTACACTACAACTAGAAGACGAACAAAGAAACAAAAACAGAGGTTAGTGGATTGACGACGCTTTGCATATTAGAGTGGACCCACAAAGTTTTTATCACATGCAAACGCATACCACAGTAAGCTTACCGGTTGAGCCTTGAGGGAATTTGGCTGTGGGAAGCAGAAGAGAAGGCTAGGAAGCGATAACCATGGACAAATGGCCACCGTGTTCGTGTGAAAGGGGAGATGGGGGACAAGGAGCAAGGAGCATTTATTGGGAATGATAGCTCTTAAAAATTTAAAAAAAAAAAAAAAAAAAGAGGGAAATGGACAGATGGGGAGTTGAAAAAGAAGTTCATGCTTTTGACTAAGCTGAGAGATCCAGGGACAGTATCGGTATCGCACACCGCAAAACAATCAATTTCAAGACGATTTTTATCAGCAAAGAAAAAAAATTCAAAAAATCTGAATAAAAATCTCAACTTTATAAGACTATAAAAATTATTCATTTTAAAAGAAAAAATTAAATATTTTCTTAAAAAATAAAATTTTATAAATTAGCAAAAATTGCTTCAAAGTTGTAAAAAAAAATTATATTAAATTTTTTATTCTAAATAAGAGATGCATATTAAATATTTATACATAGTATTAATTAAAGCGTATTTACTCAATGTGTAATTCACAATTATAGAAAAAAAATTATTACTTTTTTTAATTATATTTATCTTAAAAATATTAAATTTTATTAATTATTGATAAATATTTTTAAAAAATTTTTAAAAATAAAATAAAATTAAGTAGAATTATAATAATAATTTATATGTTATTATAATATAAATAAATAAATAATAATTTTAAAATAATAAAAAAATAAAAGATAAATAAATTTTATGAAACGAAATAAATAAATTAAAATCATTTATATCTTTCACCTAATAAAAAATACTTGAGTATTTATGAGCTTCATTAAATTATTTTTATAATTTTAATAGTTTCAATTTTATTCAATTTTATATTTTACTTTATTAAATTAAAAAAATTTACGTAAAATACATTTTTAATTTAATAAAAAATATAGTAATTAAATTATTTATTTTTAGAAATTAAAGAATATAAATATTTAATTTTGAGATATCCTAAGAATGAAAAATTACTATCTATTGAAAAATATTTTAATAATTTCTAAAATAATTAACATTAAGTTATATGAGAAATATTCAATTTAATGAAATTAAAATATAAAAATTAATCTGTTAAATTTTAAAAAATAAATAGTATAAATATTAATTTTTATATAACTGGAGACATAAAATTAATTTAATTAAAAAATGGAGAGCGCATGTATAATTTTTAAGAATAAAGGTTAATTTTTATATAATTCAGGACGTAAATTTTAATTTAATGAAAAGAGCTATGCTGTGCGTTGCGGGGCTTTTCAGGAGGGTAATATTGTAATTTGGTTGTCTTGATTCCTTAAAACTCGAGAGGCTTCCTGCGCGATTGATGGCGACGATGGCGTGCGTGTTCATTTGAAACCTGTCGATTGAGTTCTTTTGCTGAATTGACAACTGTTGCTCGTCAACGTTTCAACAACGCCTTATTTTAGGCAACATTTATCACTGAATTTTGAAATTTTTGTCTTTTTATTATTAAATTTTAATTTATTTTAATAAAAATTATTCAATTTTAATTTTGTTTTAAAAGAAATTACTTAAATCTCTTATATCAAATTTCCATTTTAACAACTCTCAATTTGCTTTTTTTAAATATTTTTTATGTGTTAATTAATTGATAATTATTAATCAATTAAATTATTTTAAATAAATTTTTATATTTTATTCATATCTCTAAATTTTAAAATTTATCTTTTTATTACTAAATTTTAATTTATTTCAAAAGAAGTTACTTTAACCTGCTATATTAAATTACCATCTTAACAGTCTCTGAATTCGTCCTTTCTCCTGCTTTTTACATTCTTTATATTTAATTGATTAATAATTATTAATTAATAAAATTATTTTTAAATATATTTCTTATTAAATTCTAAATTAATTATATAATGTATTTGCTATTTAATTTAATTATTTGAATTCAGATTTAAAATTAAAAATATTATTAATCAAATTTTAAATATTTATAGTTAGTTATAATTGAAGGATTAATTATTAATCTATTTATTAAGATTTCATTAATTATGTTATTGATCTATTAAAAATATTTAATTAGGTAATAGTAAAATTAATTTTTTTGTCGGATAATAAAATTAATTAACTATAGAATATAAATATAAAGCATAATTAATTTTGACATAAATTATTTCATTTTTAATAAAAATAAAATTGATGGAAAATTTAGTTGCTAGTTTATATTATATATTTTTTAAAAAAGTTATTATTTAGCTGCACAAATAGTTTAATGTAAAAAAATATTTTTTATTTCAATATTAATTAAAATTATTAATTTTAAATAAAATTTTAGCAATAATTTAAATAATAAAAAAAATACATTTTCGATACTAATTATTGGATATTTTAAATACATATATTATTAAACTCTTTTTAAAAATAAAAAAAATCATATTTTTATTTTTAATATATTTAAAAATTTTATCAATAGCAAAATTTTATTAATTAAAGAGAAATAAATTAAAATCATAAAAATTAATTTTGATTTAATTTTAATTTACAGTAATTAATATAATAAAATTAAAAATTATAACAAATTGAATAATAATTAATAGAAAATAGTAACTAAGTTATTGATAATTTTAAAAATTTATTAATTAATTCTTTAATTTTAAAAATATATTAAAATAATCTTAAAATTTTTAAAAAATATATTAATTAGTCGCACCATTAATTTTATTTATTAAATATTTTACTATTTAATATCTATAATATAAAAAATTTATTAATTGATTTCCCATTTTAATTAAATATTCACTAATTAGTCTCATATGAAAAGAATTTTAAATTTTTTTATAAAAAAATTTTACTATTTAATCCCTATTATTTAGAAAATTTTATTAGTTGATTCTTCAATTTTAACAAAATAAATTAAAACATTCCTAAAGTATTAAAAATAAAATACACTAATTAGTCTTTGCATTAATTATAGTATTTAACTGTTTTACTATTTAATTCATGTAGTATAAAAAATTTATTACTTATATTTTTATTAATTAGTCTCTTTATATTGAGTAATATTTTAAATTTTTTTATAATATTCAACAATGAAAATTGATAGAGAGATTAATTAATAAAATTTCTAAAACATTTAAAATATTTTGATATATTTTTTAAAAATTAATAGGCTAATTAGTAAATTTTTTTAGAATTAATAAATAATTTTTTATTTGTATGATACTTAATAATTAAATTAATAAAAAACTAATTAATAAAGTTTTAAAATTTTAAAAGTATTTTAATATATTTTTAAAGTCAAAAAACTAATAACTAATGAGTTTTGTATGACCAAATAATAATATTATTTGGTATTATAATACCACATAATTTGTAAAATAATTTAATATTTTTATGGGTGACTATTTATAAAATTATTTATATTTTTATTTTATTATTAAATATTATATTTAAAAAATATTTTATTATTTATTTTTATATAAAAATTTATAAACTTTATTTTATGTAATTAATTTTGAAAAATAAAAAATATTTTTAATTTTAAGAAAATAAAAAATTAAAAATATTACAATGTTACTGAACACACCTTTAATTATTTGTTTTTTTTTTTTGAATCAAACCTTTAATTATTTGTATTAGAACTTGAATTAATTAAATACACTTGAAAGTAAGGAAAATCAGATGTCACCATAAATTTAAAGCATAGAATTAAAATTGTTTTTTGTTTATGAAATTTATTTAAAAAATTATATAAATATTATTTTTATTTGTATATGATTCAGAACGCGTAGTTGGTAAGTTTGATAAGCTGGATTAATGTTTTTTTTTTTTTTAATTTTTTTTCTGCCCGTAATCATATATAATTGGGATATATTAAGACTAATTAACCATATTAAAAGTATAGGAAGATTACAAGAAGCTGACTAATCAAATGCAATAATCAATCTCACTGCTCTCTGTAATTTTCTGGTGAAATTTCTTGAGAGTTGAAGTGATTTTTGCAAAAGATGGTCTAACAGAAGCATCTTGATCCCACGACAAGCAAATGAGATTGATGATTTCTCCAAGTTGTCCATCGTCCTCTGGAAGCATTGGCCTCAGGTAACCTTCTGCAACTTCCATGGCAATCTAATAACAATACAATAAAATGACAAAACCATTAGTAATCAGATTCAGACTGCAGCAAAATTAGTTACCATCCTTCTTGAATTAAATGGAGACACAGAATTATCTAATACCTTGGTGGGACCAAAATCTGTTTCAATGTAAGGATGAGTTCCTGTCATGATCTCGTTAAGTATAATGGCAAAACTGTAGACGTCGCATTTTTCATTGTAAGGTTCATATCGAATCACCTCTGGTGCCATGTAAACATATGTTCCTGAAAATTTGGCAAAACAAAAAGAACAAATTAAAATTAAAATTCCCTTGTATTGAATTAAAATAGGTAATTAATATGAAATCCTGAATTACCAGTTTCACCAGTAAATGCCATTTCTTCATCGCTCAAGAATCTAGCATGGCCAAAATCTGCCACCCTTACGTGATTTGCATCGTCCAAAAAGATATTGCTAGGCTTAAGATCTCGATGAATGAGTTTTGGTTTTTGTTGATGGAGGTATTGCATTGCTTGGGAGATCTCCAATGCTTTAATAATCCTCTCTTCAATCGGAGGAAGAGGAACCAATCTCTCTTTTCGCCTGCTATTACCTGGCCCATGAAGCCACTCCTTCAGTGTCATGCCCAAGTATTCAGTGACAACCCATGCATGATCAGGAGGATCGAGACATGCGCCCATCAGTTGCAGCACGAAACGGTGGCGTTGCCTTGACAAAGTGTCGAGTTCTTGAGCAAAAAAGGATTCACCATTTTCGTTTGACTCGAAGAAACTGGGAGATATGCACTTCACTGCAACATCAAGCCCTCGCCAAACCGCCCTGTAAATTTCTGCTGTGCTTCCTTGGCCTATTTTCTCTTGCAGTTCAATCTAACACAAATGATTAAGAATCAGTCAACTTAACAAAAACAAACAAAACAAGGTTGCTGTTAATACCTCGGGGTGATCAATGTACCATCCGTTCATCTTGGCTTGGCAAATGAGACCTGCAAGGTCGGGATGCTGGTGAAGTGGAGGCGACAATTGAGGACTAGTTTCGGTGCTAATTAAGGTAGAAGGAAAAGGGCAATCTTGTCGATCAAAATCAGAATCTTTGTTCTTAATTATAAGATTTAAGAAGCCATTATCTTGGGCTACTTGAAGACAGTATTTTAGATAGTCATGGGTTCTCTCCATTCTCTTCCTGTAAATGATTCGGAGCTCCCTCTGCTTAAGGACTTCTCTTTCGAGGTCTGCCACCTTCAAAATCATAACTCTCTTGCATGAGAAATTTTCCCGGAAACGATCATATATATATTCTGGATTTATAAGAAGGAACAAACTTGTTATAATGATCTAAACTGGCTACCTGCTGCTGTAATTTCGGGGGAGGCTGGGGCTGGTTCTGGCTTGTGGAAGCAACAGACCCCATACTCATGCAGTCATTAAGACTCCGACAGAATCCACGAGACCCATTGGCGGTGGCAGTGGGCTTTCCTTGCTTCTGAGGATAATTGGCCACCGGCGACTGCCTTGGACTAAAAAGTTGGGATTTCTTCGTCTGGCTGTTGCCTGCAACAATCATGATGTGTGTCCTTCTCTTGATTATACCAGATCCGCAGCCAAATTAGTGAGGAAGCTTAATAGATGGCCTATCCCCGTTTATATAGTGATGATACAGTTGAGTTTAGGGAACTAGAATCCAAAAACTTAGGCGGGTATTCTAAGGCAAGGATGAAAATCACAGACCAATTGAAATTATTTTTTTAATAAATATTTATTCCCATATGATTGTAAACTTCGATGGTTTTGATTTGGCTTAAAGTATTTATTTGTGTTTTTGGGTGGGAATTAGAATCATTCTCTACAATGGTAGCCAATTGGCTGGACGGCGTTTGCTAAAACCAGAGCAAATAAAACAAATCTCCACCGTAGATTATCCGGCATTGTGTATGCAATATCTCTGATATAAAATGTTGAAGCAACTTTAATTTCATAATATTTTAATCGTAATTAATATTTTAAAATTTTCATGATCTTATAAATAAAGTGTTGATTTTTCTCTTTTTTGTTTTTAAAGATAATAACATTTCAAAAATATTATTAATAATACTATAAAAACTTGTTTTTATATATATATTTTTTTTCAAATGAAACTTACTAGACCAAATAATACTTCAGTTACTTACTTCTTCCATTTAACAACCCTCAACACATGTGACAAATTTCATAATTACGAGAGAAAAGCTTGAACTCCCTACGTGCTCACTTTCTAGCTTTTACGCATTTTAAAATATTAGTAAAATAACAAGTTTTAGACGAAGTGATTCGAGACTTTTTTTTTTCTTTTTTAAATAGATTAAAGAAATATTTTACTTTTTTAATAAATTAATTTGATTCAGTTTAAACCGTGAAAATTTATTGAATTAAATTATTTAAAAAATTTTATCTTTTTAATTTGATTCGATTTTTATTTTTAAAAGTTTCGATTAATTCAGTTTAATTCAGTTTTGATTAGAAAAAATTGATAAAATATAACCAAATCGATTAGTGAGCAATTGTACAATATTTTTTATAATATGAAGAGATTAAATTATAAATAAAATTAAAATATTTTAATTGAATTTTAAAATGTTAAAAATTAGGGGTAAAAATTAAAAAATTTATTGAAAAATCAACTGATCAATTAAATTGAATTAAACTAGACCAGTTCAATTTAAATAAATTTTTACCTAAAATTAATTCGATTCGATTTTTATAAATACTAAAATTTTAATTTTCAATTTACCGAACCAATCGAATACTCATCGTCCATGCAAACATAATAAAACATTATGCATTGATGAGTGGAAAATTAAAGAAGAAAATTTATTTATTTACAGTCTGTTAAAATGTTGTTTTTTAACCATTAGATACTTAATTTTTGATAAGTTCTTTTACCTTTTCATCTTCATCATTTTTGTACATAACCCTGAGTTCATTTATTAATGAAGTAGCTGCATATTTATAATATTGTGTCCTTCCCTCAACTTTTGTTCATAGTGTCAAAGCATAGATAAGACTTATATGATGACATCTATACATATATATTTACAACTCTAAGGTTTTTGTCTGTTTACTACAGGCTTCTAAATCCATTGCATTGCTCTTGTATGTGTGGATAATGTTCTAAATAACATTTACAACATGTAGTTCAAGCACTTTATGAATGACGTGTTTACTTTACAGGGTATATAACATGTGAAATATTTCTTGAATATAGAAGTTATGAGACCTAAGCATTTTTTTTTATATATATAATTGATTTCGACCTAAGCATTTTTTTTATATATAATTGATTTCGACCAACGCTTAAATTTGAATTCAAAATTTATAACTTTGATACAACTCTAATATTAGTTGATAAATTTAAACACATTTTTAAATTAACTAAATCATCGAAAATTTTAGATTTTCTAATAAATATGATGTATTTTATTTACCAATACGAATAGAAATTAAACTAAATAATCAAGAAGTTGTACTTCCAGACTCATAAAAATATAAACATATAGTTGGTGATGAATTTGAAATCTAAAAATAGCAGGATCTTGATATCTGGATAGAAGCGGAGGTTTTTATATGGTTTTGAAGATAATTCAATTGAGTTTTCGCAGGAATATATATATTTCTATGCGTATTAGTGATTTAAAATAGAAGTGTTCAATACAAAATAATTATAGATTAATTATTAAATACAAAATAAATAAATAAAAAAATATATGGGTAAATATTACTCAAATATTGATATAAATCACAAACTAATATAAATCAATATATTCTCAATAAATCAACTATATAAAATATAAACTATTATTAAACTAATAAATTAGTTGTATTTTTTAGCATATTACAAATAATCAACAATATTATTATTACTGTAATAAACCGATAAAGAATATTGAAAAGTGATAATAAGAGTGTTTATATATTAAAGTTTAGATTTCTAAATTTATAAAAAATAAAATGGTATGAAAAAAAGTTAATAACCAAAAAATATATCTACTTTTTATTTTGTTATAATTACACTGTATTTCTTTATCAATTAAAACTTGATATTTTATACCAATAAAAAATTAATAAAATTCATTTAAAAAAAAACTAATAAAATTATCACACGTAAACGTCATATCATCACGCCACGTTAATAAAATTTAAAATTAATTATTAAAAAAATATATATTTTACTTTTATTGTAATTTCATTCTACACTTTTATTTTTTACCAATTAAACTCTATTTTTTTAGTATCTGACCAAATACACACACCTTTATTTATACAATTAGAAACTTATAAAATTATCAAATTACTTCTTTTTACTATTAAATATATTTAAAAATTACTATTATTATTATTTAATTTTATTTTAATTTTTATTAATAATTTTATAATAATAATAATTTGTCTTGAATTTATTTTAACTAAAATTATTATGAACCAATTTTTTTTAATTTATCTAATATATTTACTATTTACAAAACTATCATTAACAAAATAACTTTATTGAGTGCATTAATTATGAAGTATTAAAACATAATTAAAATAATATTTAATATGATTTAATTTGAAAATATTAAAAATAATAAAATAATATTTTAAAATTTTTTTAAAAATTATTCTTTTAACTATCGAGTATAATATTAATCTACCACTTTTTTTAATTATATTAATATTTAGAGTAAATTTTAAAAAATTAATAAAATAAATAATTATAAAAAATTCTTATATTGTAATTTTATCATAAAATATTTTTAATTATTATCAATTTTACCTTAAAATTTACTGATTTAACATGTAGCGGATAATATTATAATTTTATTAATTTTTAGCGGTACAAATAATGGTAAAATTCAATTAAAATAATTATAAAAAGTCAAATTTTATTTGACAAAAAATTATATAAGATATAATTATAATAAAATAAAAAATATAGAATTTTGTTGGCTATTAACTCCAAAAAAAAAAAAAGAATAAGTGTTTATCAAACACTTGTTAGAGAATGTAATTTTTCAATATCTACTTATTCAACAATTAAATATTATTATAAAAAAATAATTATCAAATAGTAAATAATAAAAATTAATATATTGACTTAATTCAAACATTAAATATTATTATTAAAAATTATTACCGAAAGTAGTATAACAAAACCTTTCCTCACCTACTCCACACAACACAACAGCTCAACCAATTCATACAAAATCTAATACAATCTTTTATGTGTGTTTGTATTTAAAGGTTGTCATTCCACATCTAAAGCTGAATATCGAAACATTGTCTTTAACAACATATGAGATTCAGTCGATAAGTTATCTTCAGCGAGTGTTCCGCATTCAGCCTCCTTTGCCCATTCTAAGCCTCCTTTGCCCATTCTAAGCACCGTGACTTCAATTGTCACACCGTGGAAGAGCAACTTCAACTCGAGTTTATTAAGACTATTAATGTTCAGTTCAAATTCTCGCACTTCAACTCGGATTTATTGAGACTATTCATGTCCTGTCCAAATTATAAATCATAGATTTGTCCATAAAACCCTTTAAAAACTTTATATTTAATATGTTTTTAATTAAAATATAATAGTACAATCTCGATTCATCTCTAACTCGCACGAATATGTTATATTCACGTTTTTAAATTAGAAAATTCGCATAATATCAAAAATAATTTGTATTTCAAGAGGCAAAAGTAATTAAATAATTTAAATTTAATTTAAATTAATCAGCATATATTAATTATTAAATTTAATTTTTTTAAATTCAATTATATAATATTTAAATCTACCATAATAAAATTAAGTTAAATGCAAAAGTAAATGAAGATATGGATGTACAATGAAGTGCCGTTGTTAAATTAGATGTAAATAAAAAAAACAGATAGATGCGTTTCTTACCTGGCAACTTATTGTCCATCTACCTCTGACAATACTGAACGTTTCAAAATTCAAAGCATCATCATTGAGGTACGACCTTTTCTTTTTTTTCCATAAATAAATATATCAAATTCTGCATATTATAAGGTAAGAAAATTTAGACTATATATAAAACTAATACCCAAATGCTGAAATGCCAAGATTTTTGGTCCGACTCTGCTTCTCCTTTTCCTTTCCTTCCCTTCTTAAAGATTCTTGTTAGCTAATAAATAATTAAAATAAATAAAAATACTATATAATTGTGAGAAAATAAAAGTTCCTAATCAACGACAGCATGGGAACTCGCCTCGGGATCGCTAATCACAAGCCCTTTGTCTTCTATATCTCTGCAAAGCGAAAGTTTTACGTGGCTTTGTTGAAATTTGAAAGAGCTGAAGAAAGAGGCTACGAGGCTAAACCTTAAGCATCTTGTGAGGTCCAAGTTGTGCTGTCATTTTCTCTCATGAAAGTCTGGGCCTTTTGTTTTCATCTTTCTTCTTACTGTTCTTTCAAGTTTTGTAGGTTTTTGCTAAAGTTTTCTAACGTTGGATGCCTTGTAATTATACTCTCTGGACCATGAAAAGATCCCATCTGATCCCTCTATTAATTTTTCCATTTAATCTTCTCGATAGATTCATAATTTTTTCGCAGATCCTCTGTGTGATCTTTGTATATATATTAGATAAAATTAAATCAGATGCTGCAGGGGACAGTAACTTTGCAAGAATGGTCCACTTCCATTGGCAGCTTTCTTTTGAATATGATGATGTAATTAACCCACAAGAAAACTCTTGTCTTTTCCGGGAAAGTGACAAGAAAATCATTAAACACTAGAAAACAGATCCAACCACTGCCAGTGCAGCTCTACCATCATCACTACCTCACAATATGTGTCAAGAAAGATTAATATAAGAAGATTTTTAAACAATAAAAATGGTAGCATTTACTATCTCAGATAAAAAGCTCAGTCGTCGGTGACTATAAAAGCTCTCTGTAAATAAAAATACTATGTCAGATTCTGTAACAGATCACCGTTGTTCATTAATTCCGCTCAAGAAAATAAAGTATCTTCAAAGAATTTTATATATAATAATTCAATTAAATTAATTTTTTTTATTTAAAAAATGAAATTATTCAATTATATTAAAATCAATTATAAATTATAAAAAAAAAAAAGAGAGAGAGAGAAGGAATATCATGATTATGATAGAAGGATTAGTTAAATAAAAATTGGGTGATGGTTAAGAGAGAAGGGTCAACTCCTAGGCAGTTAGGTTTGTCTTCTTAAACTCTCTCAATGTCCACCAACATTATTCTTCTCATGATTGCACGCAACTTCCCTTCACCCCACCGTACGGAATCTCCAACTATTCAAGATTAGAATCATCCCTAACTTAATTATATATATTATTAATTAATCCAACCACTTAATTTCTTTAATTTTAATCTTACTTTATTAATTAATTAATTAACTAAAATTAAATTTACATTTTTTATAGAATAAGTTACGCTTCCACCATTAATCATTATATTAATTAACTCATCTAATCATATGGGTCGTTTAAAATTTTGACCAAAAAGAAAGAATTTTTTCCAAAAGAAATTATTAGCCTGATTTTAGTTATATTTATAGACCTTCGAGATATCACATGAAATTATTAAAATAAAATTTATATTTATAGATAAAAGAATTAAATAATTTTTAATTTAATCCATGTAAAATTAATTATAACATGTGCATGCCTGGCACGTATTAATCATATGCTCATAGGGCATTATTAGGTCTACTATAAAGGAATTCGCTCCATCTTTGCTATTTTAATTTCAATTCTTTATGCTTTCAGTTTATTTGAATTTCGACTATGTCCTGTAGCCGCTTACCAATCATGAAAATAAATAATTTTTTTAATTGGAAGTTTTGAATTTATAATGAAAATAAATAAATTAATATTATTTTGTTTGTCTTGTTTAATTTATTGGGGGGTGGACTGGGAATGGTGAAATGGTGATGAAGGTAACGCAATGTTCAAGTAATTGGAGACCACTTATAAAAACTTACAGAGTCCAATTCCAGAGAAAGAAAGAAAGAAAGAAAGAGAAGGAAAGCAAAAGCTCTCATCACTTTCTCTATTCCCATGGGCGAAGATCTGCCTTTGCCTTTACCATCACCACCCTCTCATTTTGCTTGTGATTACGATCTCGAATCTTTCGTTTTCCTTCCTCTTTTATTTTCTCTTTCTTTCCTTTCCTTCCTTTTCTTTCCCTCACTTGTATCAATAACCTCTGTTCTGTCAGTTTACTTCATCACCCTCCTTCCAACATTTTTAACTTTCCTTCACTAAATCACATACATATTCTCTCTTCTTTCTTCTTCTTTTTTTTTTCTTTTACTATTTTTCAACACTTGCTAAATCTACGCTTTAATTCTCATCGATTTCCGGAGCTCTGCACCTTGTCTCCCCACTCCTGTTACTACCAGTACTTGCCACTGTATTGCCTATAAAAAATAAATTATAAATAAATTTCTTCACCGTTCAAGATCATGGATATTTCTTGATGGAGTATGTACATTTGCTCATAAATAAAAAAAATAAAAAAAAACTACTTGAAGAGTTTTCCAGTAAGCTCAAAAATGGATCTTAATATTAGAAAAACAAAACTGAAAATGGGGAAATTAAAAAAAAAAGATTTATGACAATTTTTTTTCTCTATACCATATACCAGAAAACTACATTATTAAGCCATTAGCTATGGCTCGATTAGTATCAACATGAGTAGTTTCATACACAGGAAGCTCCTGGCAATACCTATCCTTTCCAATTACTGAAAGATGATCGAGTTCAAACAAATCTGAACTCGAACAACTCAGATCATCATCGTCGTCTTCTTCTTCATCATCCTCGAAATGATCATTGTATTTGCAGCCAGCCTTTCTCATAATGAGATCATCATTTTTCTTTTGATTTTGATGATAATCTTTCAAGAATTCTCTTGCAACTTCTTCCACTCTCTTACTCTTCTCCTTTGCTTGGTATTTGAGCTCATCATCCACTTTTCTTGATGGTGATTTTCCAATTTTCCATGCAGTTGGCAGAGAAACAGACATGAGACTGGATGATTCCTCTTCTTCGTACAAGGATTTGTGTCCACACGGCCGACAATCTTCGTCAACAATTACACTAACAGGGTAAAATCGAACTGATCTTTTAACCCCATTTCGGAGTTTTTCCCTTGTGGATGGTGAATTCTTGCTTAAGCATGATCTTGAAAACGATGAAGCAGAAGAGCAAGTTGATGTTGTCTGTGCAGGCTTTGATTTCCAGTCTTCGTCACAGTTGCTAACGGAAGATGAATTCTTTGATTTCTTTGTGTTCCCAGTTGTGAATAGAGAATTAATGAAGTTTGCAAGCTTACCACCTGGTGAAATTGGCTGTTTCACCTTCTTGAGATTGTTGTAAATCTTTAAGGCTCTTGATTTTGACTTGATTATGCTCTCTTCAACTCTTGGAGTTTGCTCCGTAGCGGAACTGTAGTGATAATCACCAAACATATGCAATTCTCTCTGTTCATAAAACAGAGACCTTCCTTTTTTCTCTGTTTTCTCTATTTTTTCTGATAGAGCAGAGACGCTAGTCCTCACCGGCTTAGGCCTCGGTGCGGCGGATGAAGAGACCCTTGATCTTGCACCGTAGAAGGATTCGGTGTCGGACGATGAGAATAAACCGGAACTAGAATCTGAGGAGCTTGAAGTGGAGCTGAAGAACAGAACATCCTGGTCTATATCATGTTCAAGCTGTGATTTTCTCTCGAATTCCGTCAAGTTTTTTCTGCTATGTTGCCTGCTGACCTTTTGGCTCACCTTGTGATCCATCCATTTCTCGATCAAACAAGCTCTGCGAAGAGCTTCCACCTCTTTATCCTCATCAATGGCTCTACCGCTTTTGATACTAGAAACTTTGCTGTGCTTCTTGGGCATTATTGTTTCACCGTAAAATTTCAAATCTTCATGATTTGTGTCACCTTCACAAGTGGAACGGTAGATTTCATCAAGAAGACTGGAAGAGAAAGATGGGTTCTTGCCCTCGTGCTTGTATCTATCATCTCTCATGGCTTTCTCCCACCTATGCATGGTTTCTATGCTCAAAACAAGAAGAAGAAGAAGAAGAAGAGATAGAGAGAGAAATAGCTAATGAGAACCAAAATGGCACGCCTTGCTCGACTAAAAACGAAGAAGGGAAAAATAAAAATTCCAAAAAGGGAAGGGGAGAGAAAATTAAGAAAAGAAAAATGGAAATGACACGCCTTGAAGATGAAGAGAATGGGAACAGAAGAAGGAGGCTTTATAAAGGGAAGTAGCATGCGCGTGCATGTCCATCCTCTAGAGCCAATGCCAGCTTGGCATTCGCTGACATGGCAACATTTTTTAGAATGAGAAAAACAAAAAAATTGTAGGTGGTATTCCTTCCTTGAACCTCCATCCACTTTCCAAATTCGAATTTCAAGCCGTTGATCATGTAGAAGAAGAGAAGGATAATGGGCAATTATAGTATGTACATGCTCACTCGTACATCACCATTGTGGGTCCATGTGTTGGTTTTAGATAGAGATATGGTCTTTGTAATGGGTGAACTGTGGATCGAGATGCTGGATTTCCTTTATTACAAATGAAATTCCCATTTTTGTTTTTCATTGAAAATATAATGGATCAGTCTGAAAAAATAAAATAATATTTTTTAAATTTAAATCTATCCTTTTTTAGAAAGAAGAAAAAATCATTTGATTAATCATAAATAAATAAAGATCAACATACTATATTTTTACATCAATGAAATTAACCATATATAGAAACATTAATGATTGCATTTGAATTCATGGAACATAAATCTGAGAATTTTTTTTTTACATTAAAATATAAGAAATTTATATATTAAAGCAATTATTTTATTTAGAGAAAAGGAATTAAAAATAAAAAAAAAATAATTTAATAATATGATGATAATAAGAGAGGAAGGTTCGATGGTGTTGGTTGATGAATTCCCTTTAGCCGATTGAGTTGGCAAAGTCATAATAAATAATTGAAAGGAACCAAATAGAGCAAACATGAGACAATAGAAGAAATACAATAAATTTGGAGATTATTAATTTTCCTTTCATATTAGTTGTCATGGAATAATTTTTTGTCTACTAAGCATGGGAAGGTTTAAGAAAATATTTCTTTTTTCTTCATCAACTTCTTTTAAAAAAAAATTATTATTTCTTTTATATTAATAAAAAAATAATTAAAAATATCTAAATGGTTTGTACTAAAAATTAGAACTCTTAATTGGACAGTAAAACTGAAGAGAAAGACATAATAATAGAAGAACATAGAAATTTACAAATTGAACATTGTACTCTATGAAGTGTGTAATTGTACTTGGCCAACTTCAAAATGGGACCCCATGGAGCTTTTGTTTTCATCTTTCGAATTTCAAAGTTGGCAGAAGCTCCATCACACCATTACCCAAGTTAAAGAAATGACAACTTTTTTTTTAAAAAAAAAAAAAAATCAGCTGGTTGAAAGAAATTGGCTTTATTTACCATCCATGTTGGTAATTCATAATTAATATCAAGAGGGAGGAGCCTGTAAAAATAGGCCTTTTTTACTTTTTAATCATGTAAAATTTAACTTAGGAGCCTTATTTGCTTGCTCATTTTCATAACAGTCCTCGTCCTTCTCCTCCAATTAGACTAATTAATTAATTTTAGTTATTATATTAATAAAATAAAATAAGTATTATTTAATTTATATAATATAGAAGATTTTATTAATTAATTTTTAAATTTAAAAAAATTATTAAAATAAATTTATTAATTAATTATTTCATTAATTTTAAACTTTAAATATTATAAAAAAATATAAAACATCTTTAATATAAAGAGATTAATTAATAGTATTTTTATAAAATTAAGTAAAGCTTAACATAATTAAAGTTTTATTTTTGTCAAAACATATTTTTTTTATTATTAATAGCTTTTTAATTGGTTTTTAGAGTGATTTAAAGAGGTGTTTCTTTAGAAAACAAATACAAATTACCCTTTTTATAAAAAAAAATATGCTAAGAAATTATGGTTTTATTTTTTTAATATATGGTATAAATTTAATATTTTTAAAATTGTAAGATTTTTTGAATTTTCATTTTAATTAAAAAGCTTTAAGAAACCTTTATTTATTCAGTAATTTACATATTCACATGGGTGACATGAGGAAAATTCACTTAAGATGATTGCTGTAATTTGTTTTTTTTAATTTTCAGCTGACCACTACCATAATAATTACTAATTATTAAAAATTTAATAACTGCTGCAACAATAAACATTATTAACCAAAAATTATTTTTTAATTTATCAGATATAACATAATTAATAAATTTATTTTTTATTTTTAAAATTCAAATACTTTTGTATTTAAATTTTAATTCCGTTACAATTTAAAATTTTTCTATTAAAAATTTCTGTTAGGTCAATAATTTTTATTTAATTAAAAAAAATAAATATAATCTAAAAAATATCCTTATTAATAATAAAATAAAAAAAATTACTATTTAATTTATAATAGAAAAAACTCACTACTTAATTTTTTAACTTTAAAAAATATATTAAAATATACCTGATATTTTAAAAACTTTTCTAATTTGTTCCTCTATTAATTTTATTACTAAATATTTTACTATTTAGTTCCTATAATTTAAAAAAAAAAATATTAGTTGATCCTTTAAATTATTAAAAAGTTTACTAATTAGTCTTTTCATATTATGAATATTTTAGATTTTTTTTATAATACCTAATGATTAAAATTAACAAAAAAAATTAACTAGTAGACTTTTTAAAATGTCTGATATATTTTAATAAATTTTTTAAATGATAAGCAGTAACGGTATCACAAAAATAATTTCTATTGAATTTTAATTTTTTTTTTAATAATTTAAATTTTATATATTTTGATTTTTATTATGTTTGCTGAATTTAAATATTAAATTTATTGAAATTTTTATTTGTATATAGAGATTGAATTTGAGATTTTCTTTCTTTAATTTTGATGAAATTAAATTTCAGGAACTAAAATATTGAATTCAAAAAATAAATGAACAAATATATTGATTATGTAATATTTTAGGTGAAAACATATTTTTTCTTTCAATATTTTGAGAGATAGACCTATAAATTTATAAAAATTAAATTTTAGAGGCTAAAGTGTTGGATTTTAGAAATGGTAGTTCGCTTATTTTTTCTGTTACTAACGATATTTTTACCAGAGAGAGCTCTAATTTTGATGGAATTAAATTTCAGAGACGAAAATATTGGATACTAAAAATAGAGAGAATAATTCGTTAATTACGCTATACCTTAAGGATAAAAAAGTAATTTTTTCTATTATTGATTAAAATTAAAAAATAATTTTTATTTAATTCACATTAAATTAAGATACAAATAAACGGATTCCACTTATTTTTTTAAGATCGTATCATATTATTATATTTTCAGTTTATGTAAAACGAATGTAAACAAATTAATATTTCCCAAAATTAAGTATAATGGAATGATTTATAAGGGTTGAACTTATTATTAGAGTCAAATTAATAAAAAGCCCACAAATGTCTTAAAGCATAATTAGCAGCAGTCAACATAGATCTGCCTCCAAAATCCTTATCAAGATCACATGATTTTGTAAATGTGGTTTGTTGATGTTGTTGAATTTCATGACATGGGCTATAATGCACAGAACAAGAATCAGCCTTTTAAGAACCCTAACTTTGAAGGTATGAAGAAAAGAAGGGAAGTGATGCAGAAAGGTCACAGATTTGGTGTCTCCAATTGCTTTCAACAGTATCTTTAGACAATTGTGGATTGAAGTTAAAATAAGGTACATTGCAAGGTGGCTTCCACCATTAACCATTACTATATGCAAATTCTTATTTTGTGTACTTTTCATTATACTCATTAATTTATTTAATGCTTGGTAGGGCTGAATAATCTTGGCCATGAAGATATGGAGCCCATCACCCATTTTAACCATTGCTTATCGCTCAGTGGAGTACATTATTTGTCCTTTTTTTTTTTTAACTTGGTGTAACCATTGATTTTTTTATACTTTAAAATTAAATCAAATCGAATAAATTAAGAGTGTAGAGCGACTATTATTAGATATTTTTTAAAGATTAATTGGAAAATTGGTTAAAAGGAAATAATCTTTGCACAGAGGCTTGCCATCGGCCAATAATAACGGCTGATCTCTAGCGCATCACGCGGACCTCGTGAGCTCTACAAGGTGGCACGTGAAATATTAAGTGTTCTGTTCACTGTCCAGTCCAAATATTAATTTATATATTGTAATAATACTAATATTTGACGTAAACCTCTGACACGTGCGGTTTTTTTAGTGGGTCATCTCTGTCCTATGCTTTGTCTACACGCATACGTCATACTCATTAATTCAGCTTCCCGTCAGGTGCATTCTCGCAAATTATCTTCTGCCACGTGTCTCCCGGTCCCTTTCACAATCTGGAGTTCTGCAACTCGATCTGCTTTATTGGTGCGTTAGTAGGATTCAATATAACACTAGCAATTAAATTTGCAAAACGTTATTGAAATCAATTTTATGCAATGATTTTAATTCAAAATTATACTTAAATTATTATTTGAATTTCAAAGTTAATTATCATATAAGTCATAGTAATACTATTAGGTTGGTAATAGAAATTAGATGGTTCCTATAATCACTAATATTTAAATTTATTATATAAAATTCACTTATTAACAAGTACATCAATTCACGATTAAAATAAACTGAATTAACTAGAATTCAGACTTATTAAAAAAGAATTCTTGCTCATTTAATATAATGAAAAGTAGAGAAGCAGATCTAGTTATGTCTTGATTTTATCAGTACGAACATCGATAAATAATTAAACGATCATTTAACGGTAATAGATAGATAAATATATTTGTATATATAAGACAGTAATATATAATATTATAATAAAATGATGATTATATATTGCTAAAAAATAAAAAAAATAATTAAAAAAAAACATGGCTAATTTTGACCAAATTCACATATATACATCTAAACTCTATCCCTTTCTCAATTTGGATATCACCCTTTAAGTTACGATTAATCTAAAGAGGAGCACGTGGATGTTGATTAGGAAAGATGGTTCCCTTGCCCTATAACGTCCCAAACACCGCTTCTCCGACATAATCACAACAAGACATAAAAGTAAATGGGCCCTACAGCTTGCCTAGTCAGCAAATTTGCCACGTGACATGGCATGGGCACATATCCGATTATACCTCATCAGCCTGTTGATTAGATTTTATTCAGGTGCACAGGAATACATCCCCATCAAAATGGTCCCTGAGAAATGACCGTGAGATGAATCTAGAATGAACGAGGAAAAGAGAAGATCCAACGGTGAGTCAAAGGGTCAAATAGGAGAGAGAGAGAGTTGCGAAAGGGACATGGCATAGAGGATCCCAAGATTTAATAGAGAGGTGTTGGGTTAGCTGTCAAAGAAAAGAAAAGAGAAGAGAAGCATATTGTGTTTCCTTGTAAATTAGGAGAGTCTCTGTATGCAATGACTGTATCTGTTCATGCTGTACCCACGTGCACCGTGTGACTTGGTTGCTTTCTACTCTTCTTTATCACGTGCTCCGCATGCCCTCTTCATCACTCTAATTGCCCCAACTCTTCGTCCTCCCTCTTTTCAACCTTCTTTTTGTCCTTTCATGGCCTCGTTTGATACGACATATTACTTAAGGTAATTTTGATTAATTGGGTTTGATCAATTTAAAATTTTCAAGTTAATTCAACAGTCTAAAATAAACCAATACTAAATTGGTATGTCCCAGGACAGTGGCCTGTAGTTGGGATACCAATAGGCCAAATCCCTTGTGCTTGGTCCAATGCACTGTGACCCAACAAGTCTTAGAAATAGCAGACAAAACCTCAGTATTTTCATTATGTGGGGAATAAACGAGGCCGATGCGATGCCTGCTGCTGGGCATTCAGATATACACAAGGTCGTCTTCTTCAACAATAATGTCTCGGATGCTTGGTGGTTCGGTAATGCTATTATTATAGATAACTGCAAATGAATTTCACAGTAAGAAGACCAGACCCACTTCTTTCTTTCTTTCTTTTAATTTCCTAATGGGTTAGACCAGCTTCTCAAAGACTCAACCATGTAATTGTTGCTCTTACAAATAAAGCAAGAGGGAGTTTGTCATTTAACCTTATTATCTTCAGCCCTGAACATGAAATCACAAACTAATGATGCATAGCTCGCCATTATATATTTTCCATTTAAAATTAAAAATTTTATAAAAATTTAATTTAATTGATTTTTTTTTCTATTACTTGCATAATGAATTACGTTTTGTTAGATTATATCTCAAACATCAACAATTTGTTTAGACATCTTTTGGAGCTTAAATAAAAAAAGGTCAGACAGAAGCAACATCAAAACTTCAAAGAATTTATTTTGTATCACTCAATTTATTGAAACATAGATAAATAAAATCTCTACAGATGGGCTATTAGAGGCTCTTCGACGATTAGGAGCTCTCGAGGCCCGAATCTTTGACGGTGGTTCCAAGCCTCAAGACTCTCCTGATAACTTTTGGGTTCTTGTCGATTTGGGCCTTGCATATTTGAGAGCTTTTCTTAGAGATTTGTTTAGGCTTTTAGAAGCTCTCTCTCTATATATGTATTCTTTTTCCCTGCAAGTCTGTACTGCTGATTCTGCTGGACCTTGTACCCAGCTCTCTATGATTAATGAAATTTATTTCTTCGAAAAAAAAGAAAAAAGAAGACTATTTGATAAACTTTACCCATGTATGCAAAACACATTTTCATTACCAAGCACGTACCTCGCTAATAATGAAATAAACATGCAAGGACACCATATTGTTCGCAAATTGACTTACCTCTATTACAAGATTTCTAGACGTTATATCCAAAAGAAACCAAATGAAGCAAAGGCTTATGAGAAAGACGATTTTCTCTGTCAATTAGGGATTGGGCACTCGTAATTAGTTGGCTCCTAAAATTTTTAGGCCATACCCATATTGCAGACGTTTAACGCTGTAAATTTTGGATATATATCAATTTTAACTATTTCAGTGGTCTGATTGACTAGACCAAAATGACAATTAAAAATGATCTCTAGGGTTAAAATCGGTTTCCACTCAAAAGTATGCATAAAAATGTTGACATAATGCCTACAGCCTCGCAATTTTGTGGGCAATTTGATGGCCAAAACGCTTGATCTCAAGTTTCTCAATTTCGAGCCTTCCCCTTCCTAGTGTGATGTACCATGTCCCATATGAACTTTAAAAATGCTTTCAAGCATGGTAAAAAACCATGTTGACATAACCTCGAAAAAATATTAATGAGGGTTGAGAAATTATCGTTTGAGAGAGAAAAAAAAAACTGTTGATGAAAAATATATTAAGTAAAAAAAATAAATCAATATTTCAATTGTGTCATAGGTGTGATAATGAATAAAAAGATATATTCAACCAAAGGATCTCTTAATTTTAAAAATAAAAATAAAAATATTAGATAAAACATAATAAAACTTGAAGGTACTGCCAGACTTCTAGTATGCCAATTTATGTATTCGACCTTTGCTTTTAGCAGAGTCAATACGTGATGAAATTCTTCTGTATAAAATAAGGTTTGGCAATTATTTCAACTCACATAGTAACCAATTTCTCTGCAGTACTCGGGTGCAGTTCTTACACAACATGGCAAAGAACAGTTGTTTCTGAACAAATAACTGCTTTCGGAGTCGATTCCAATCTGTTGCAGCATTAGTCTGTCATCAAGGTTGAGAGTTCAGCCTCTGGATGTCCACCAACTGATAAAGATCACCTCTCCGTTGCTTCGTCAAGGGAAGATTTGTCCTATAAATTTTTGTTTTTAGCTCAAAATTCGAACATAAAAAGATAAATTTCATTACAGGTGAAGTTAAGACATTAGCATTTTAAGTACAATTATCTGTTATGAAAGGCACAGTGGCAGACTACCTTCTTTGCTCAATTAGAGAATAATCTATCTCTGCTATGATTATATCCTGTTCATGCTCGGTGGTAGCCAGAACTTCTCCAAACTGTCATTTACGTTTTCTTGTGAATTAAATCTGCTCAAATAACTTTCTGACAGTAGACTAAAGATGATAAAATTGGGCGTTTACTTACTGGTCCTACTAGAGTCGAGTGGCCCCAAGCCACATAACCAGCTCCAACGTCTCGAGCAGGGGAACAAGTTGCTACATATAACTGCCATTCAAAAATTACAACAATTGCTGAAGAAGATAATCTAAGATAAATCTGAAACATGAAAACATATGCTATTGCACTACAAAAGAGAAGAAAAAAATCACACAAAGCATTCCAATGGCACTGTATTCTGATGACTACATATATATCCTCTTGCAAGACTAAGCAAGAATATGCTGACCAAGAAAAAGGACAGAAGCCTAGACTGGAAGAAGATACATCATCATTTAAAGTACTCAGGTTAACTAACTAGCATCATTCACAAAACTTAATATGCTCCATTTTTCAGTCTTATGAATAATACCCAGACTCTTGTTTAAAACATTTTGTCATTTTCTGCTATTTCCTAATTTGCTGTGTAACAATTGAGAAATAATGGTATCTCGGTGCATATTTCAAAAGCATACTAGAACAATGCTATCTGGTTTTCAATGATCCAATCCATCCCATCATGGACACAAACAGACCAATCCAAAACTGCTCCCCTCCACCCCTCCCAAAAAAAAAAAACGCACAAAAGGGAAGGAAAAAAAAGTGAAATGAGTAAAATGTAACTGCAGTCCTCTGCACTCATAGGAGACATTGGTTTTGACTGAATTTGGTTCAAATGTACTACTTCTGTGTGAGTGTGTGTGTGTATTACTTTACCTGATTATCCACAGCCCTGCACATTAAAAAATAAAAAAGTTCAAATCAGTACGGAGATGTATGATCATATATAGATAAACCACACTCTACTTTTTAGTCATAGAATTACTGAAGACTTTGGGAAGCGGAGTTCATAACCTCATGCTCGAAAGAATAACTTATAATAATAAAGGCTGAAAATATATTTTAACCCTCGACCTTTATATGAACAGACTAATGGAACCCTAACCTCTAAAGTTCCGCCACACACCTCAACATTTAAAAAGTAAAATTTAAACCTTGCGATCCTAGTTAGCATCAAAATTGAAGAAAAATTTGGGTTAGTTGAGAGTGCAATTAGGCTCTTTTGGTAAATGTAAGGGGGTTAATTTATGTACTCAACCTTCTTAAATTTATCAAAATATGAAAGTTAAGGGTTGAGAATAAGATGGGATGTTTTTAAAGTTGAAAGTGCCATTAGGCCTTTTTGGTAAAAGTCAAGGGTTATTTATGCATTAAGCCTAATACTAAACCATGCACAATGGGCATGCCAATAATATTAGCATTATGTCTTGCTTTCTTTCTTTTTCTCATTTTATAGTAGAAGGATATGGAATTAAAACAAATGATAATTAAGATATTCTCAAAGACAGTTTCACAAAATAGCTGTGTCACCTGAATCAATGGAGGAAAATTTACCATATTGTTTTGTCGCTTAAGAAGTCCCAGGTATTTAGGTAAAAATAACAATAATCATCATTATAAAGGGTTGTCATATGGCTCTCGGAAGTCACTGACAGCAAATATTCTCTCCCTGGATGCTAAATTTAGAACAATGACTAACAGCAGCAAGACTTATCAGTCTACGAACTGAAATAAGTGAATAGAATA
The DNA here is from genome assembly GCF_001659605.2 of Manihot esculenta. Lineage (NCBI taxonomy): Eukaryota > Viridiplantae > Streptophyta > Magnoliopsida > Malpighiales > Euphorbiaceae > Manihot > Manihot esculenta. Next base: position 29,017,119 of record NC_035176.2, on the reverse strand, counting down.
GCACCTTGCTCTCTGCAGTAACTCCCAGTGTAATGGTCCAGTCGTCATGTTAAATGCCCCAGGGTAGCAAATCAAGTGAGCTCCTGACATCAACAATATGACTAAATCAGTAATCAGTGTTCATTTCATTAATAGAACTGATAAACCAACATAATCAGCATCAGACCTTTGATCTATCTGACAATTAACCTAATCACGCATAAGAATTCCAAATTCAATCATATATATATAATCAGAGGACATTAAAAAAGGGGAAAAAAGCTATGATGCTAACAACTTAATTAGAAGCATCACAAAAAGACTAAATAGTACATAGTGTCTTGACAAATTCATGATCTTAACTTACCTTAGAAATGTTGAAATATGAGAAGTAGATATTGCAGACAATTTAACATGAGCAGAATTAAAATGTTTATTAAGGCTTGAGTATTTGCAACTATATTAATATGTAAATTCATACTTCTTATTAGAATGTGGAAGACTTAATCTCCTAAAATATGCAAATTGGTAATGAAAATTTATGCTTATCTGGCAAATCAACAAATATTAAAAAAAAAAAGATCCTAGAGTCAATATAAGGAAGAAACAAACCTCTTGCTGCATATATCATTGCCAGTTCTTGAAATCGAATGTCATAACAGATACCTATACCAATACGACCAACTTCTGCAAAAAAAAGAATTATTGTTAATTTCTCAACCACCAAGAGAAAAGGAAAAATATGAATGAATGTACAAATTCTTAAACAACATAATGCCATAAAAAATAAGCAATGTAATGCAACAATAATTGCTAGTTCACTACTGCCAATAAGTTCTTCAAATTGAGGAAAAAAATAAGATGAAGATGAATAAGAATTCACTGTCTGCTCCTATCTATAAACCTCTTCTTTTTCTTATCTATCTATTGATGAGGCCCATTTTAATATTTCTCATCAGCAGGCCTTGTACTGTTTGAAAGAAGTCACAATCCACTCACACAGTTAATACTCTTTTAGAGAAGCCACAATCCACAATGCCAAAACAGGGTAATGGGTAAAAGAGAAATATGACTACGCAACAGATAATCTTATTCAATAGTGCAGTCTATCATATATTCACTACATGCAAGAATCAAGAGGAAAAATAATTTGTACCAAGGATTTAAGAGGCCAACCCTAAGACCATAGTATTATAAACTGTCATTCAAAAGTAATTGATTTGCAAGAACATCTACCAAGCAATATGGGCATCCAATAAGAGCTTTTCTACTTTTCAGAATAACAAAGACAGGAAATTATGAAAGGAAGAGCTGCGGAAGCTTTCAGTAGAAATAGGACAGGATCACAGGCACAAATAATGTGTAAAAACATTTGTACATATTATTTGAACCATGAGAATGATTATTGTTAACATGCAATGTGTTCTCTCAATGGGTAAGGCACATGCATTATATTATTTGCTTTTAAAACTCATGCCCAACAAACCTGTGTCCACAATTGTTGGACTCTGCCCAGCTGTTAAAGTCCTCGACTCTATAAAGGTAATCTTCCCAGGAATGTCAATATCAAAAAGGTGTATCTATAATCATAAAAATATGTAAGATGCATTCCTTGAACCAACAAAAAAGAGATACATTCAAACTTAGGAGGTCATTTAAGAGATACCAAAGGTAACGAGTTTAAACTAGATACGAGAGTGCTTTAAATAAGCATAAGTATACCTTCCTGTGTTTGGCTATCAACTTTCCTTCAGTATCAAAGACACAACATGTATTATACAACTGATCCCCATAACGTTCTGGGATAGAGCCACCAACTATGGTGATCTTCAGAAGACGGGCAACTTCAGAAAGCATGGCCGTTGAAGGGGATGAATTGCTGCCTGCATCTATGTCCTCAGCATAAACTGGGAAACTATCATTGGAATAAGGACTATTCCATATTTCCTGACATCAACATAAAGAATTGCAATCAAAGAAATAATTGCAGAGATTCTTGATTTAAAGGAAAAATTTGCAAATTCTATCAAATTAAATGTCGACTTCTTTCAGAAAATGGGGTACCAAGGCTCTGGCCAAGCAATATTTGGTAAGCACAACTGTAAGCTTCGTTTGAAATTCTATGTAAAAATCGATCGCTGTTAACTGTTGTACCCTTATCTCACACAGTAATAAGCACATCAAAAGATACAAATTCAGAGAGAGAATGCTAAAAGTGAGCTCACCGGCAAGACAACTAGCTGGGCACCCTTTCCTGCAGCCTCCTCAATTGCTTTGCGAGCATGTGCAATGTTTCTCTCCTTATCCGCGGTAACCAGCAACTGGCATAGGCCTATCTTAAACTGAAGAAAAAAGAGAGAAAATAAAAACAAACAAACAAACAAGTGCCTAATCCAATAGTTGATTAAAGACATAAAACGAAGCAGAATCATGCCTTGGTGACAGAAGGATGCGGCAAGGGGATAGCGGGAGGAGCCCTGGCTTGCTCAGGCTTGAATGCGGAAGCCATTATCGGAGCAAGTGAAGATTTGAACTTCTTGTCAAAATTGATGAAATTGCAGGGGTTCTTCTTGTAGATGTTGCTGTAGAGATTAGGGCATAGGTGAGTGATGGATTTCGTGTGTAAAATAGAGGAGCGATAATGAAATGGAGAGAAAGGAGAATTGTGGAGATTGCAGTTCTTGGAGCTAAACAGTGATGATATTGCTGACTTCATTTTGGTCTCTTCCCTCGGATTGAGATTTGGAAAAGCTGATCGATTTCATGTCATGGCAAGGCCGGTTGAGTTTGGCCCATTCCTTCGACTCGGGAATCGGTTCCATAGGATTTAACGTGCGTGTTCGAGAATTTAACAACGTTTCTCTCGCTCAATACTTACCAAAAAATGTATAAAAATTCAACGATGTCGTTTCTTCCTTTGGGCCTCTCTACTCTTGAGGAACCATTAATCATGAGCGCGGCCCTTGTATGAATAAATAAATAATAAATTATTATTTATTAAAATTAATTATTTTTAGATTTCATTTTAAAATGTCATTAAAATTTATATTCAATATTAAAATTTTAATTATAAAAGTGAAATAATATAAATATTTAGATTTTGTTCAGAGGGATTCCAAAATTTAAAATTTATTATCAATATTAAAATTTTAATTATAAAAGTGAAATAATATAGATATTTAGATTTTGTTCCGTGGGACATAAAAAATAGTTCACTAGTATGAAAGAGATCAAACATTTTTTAAAAAATATTTTTAATATTTTAGTTCATTTATTAATTTAAATCCCTTGTTTGTAGTACAATTCTTGTTAAAAATAATTTATATATTCTATTCTTCATGTGGATAGTTATTATAAAGCAATCCTTAAAATTTAAATTTTAAAAAATGTAAATTACATAATAATTTAAATAATTAATTAATAAAATGCATTTTATGTAAATTATTAGGAAAATATATAAAGTTAAATGAAATTAAATGATACTTCGATAATAATAATAATTGAAATTGAGATGATTTCATATAATTTGAAATAAATTTAAGATGAAATGGAGTAGAATAATGTTTTTGGAAATCTTATCTGTTACCGTCCTATTAAAAACCGACTGTCAAGAACTGCTTAATTCCTCTATTTACCCAAAATCGCTAATTCGGTTCGATCGGACCGAAAACCGGGCCGTGCCCATTTACTACTCAAATCAGTCGAATGTGACCTCTGTATCTACCAATAGCCAATGGGACTTCACTAGACTATCATTAGTTTGGAGGTAAGAGCAGATGGGCTGAAATGACATATCCGGTTCCCGGACTCTTCCCACATTTATAAAATCCGGTTAATCGATCCATTTCATTCCCGATTCAAATCCGCACTACCTCTCTTTCTCTTTGTGAGAGAGGTCAAATATTTTTCTGTCTTTCCCTCCTTTTACTCTCTCTCTCTCTCTCTCTCTCTCTCTCTCTCTCTCTCTTGTCTCTGCTTCTCGATCTCTGCTTCTCTTTCTCACTTCACCTCTGTAAAGCTTTTTCTTTCCGAAACATAAGCAGGAGAAGCACTTTAGCTTTGCTTCTCCTGAACTTCTCTTCTAGCCATGGATGGTGGTGCTTCGTATAATCCACGTACCGTCGAGGAGGTCTTTAGGGATTTCAAGGGCCGAAGAGCTGGCATGATTAAAGCTCTCACTACTGGTATATTTTTTGTTTTTTTTTTGAGACTCGGAAGTTCCGTTTTTAGTTTGTAGGAGTTTGGACATTCCAAGTTTCTTTTGAATTATTGAAATGTAATTTTCTTTTCCTCTGCTGCAGATGTTGAAGATTTCTACCAGCAGTGCGATCCTGGTTAGGATTTTAGCTCTTTAATTTACTTTCCTCTTTATTTTTTGTTTAATTTTTTGTTAATTTTTGTTGCTGAGAAAATCCAGAGGAAAAAGTTTTTGATATGTCAATTTCTGACATTTTATGTAATTTAACCTTAGCATGTATTGTTTTCTTCCGTTTTATTTTTTAAGTAAATTTCTCTAGATGGATTGCTTGTGTCCCATTTTTAAGATTAAAGTGTGCTCCTCACCCCCCCCCCCCCCCCCCATTTCTGAAATCTTAGTTATCTTAGCCGCTGTTTCTACTGTTTGAACTTCACACATTGACTATCAAGTATACATTTTATCCTTTCTGTCTGCAAATTTAGCTGTACTACTGCGTAGTTTACTTGTTCCTTTCCATTTCTTTTGAATTTCAAAATTTCAGCAATAACGCTGGTAATTTCTCTGCTATTGGCTTTTAGTATGGCCTTTATTATTGGGATAAGCAGGGTACTTCACCAAAACAAATTTAGGCTTTCTTGGTGCTATGGCTGGTACACTACTCCCGCCATTTTATTTTGTATTGAAAAGTTAGGGGAAAAAAACATAGTTTTCGTGGTTATTTGTCAGAAAAATAAAGTGTGCAATGTGCACAATTTTCTTGTGAACGCATAAAAGTGTACAGGAAGCTCAGTTATTGCTGCATGTTGAGTACATATGAAAAAGGTGCAAATTTATTGGTGACTTCTGAATGCTATTAAGTTGTATGCTTATTATTGTAGTTTAAGGAGCGTTTATCTGATTCATTCTGATCGACGAATATTTTTAGCAACTGTTGGAAGCTTGATTTCACTTTTTTGATTCGATTTGTCGATCAGTACTTTTGTTTTAACGGATTTTGTTGTCGTATTAAAATTTGTCCGCATTAATCAAGCCTTATGTGCAATGTTTGGCTGCTTTCAAAGTTCTTTTTTTTTTTTTTAATTTTGTTTTTGTGTATTTAAATTGTATAATGCTTGAAATCCTGCCATTTGTTGCATTTTTCAATTTTCACCATTGTAAGCGTCTCTTATCTATAGGATGTCAATTGAACTTTCTTGCATACAATTTGAATTTAATACTTTGCTGGTCTGGGAAAATTTATCAACATGCTTGAATCCGAGCATGTAGGTGTTTCAGTGATCTTTTCACCCATTTTCATCACAGGGGCTTGAGGTTATATTTCTCAACTAATTTTCAACTGTGAAAAAGGTAGTTTGAAAATGTGAAACATCCAAATGAGGAATAAAGAATGACCTCATAATAAAATTATCACGAAGGATGCTTTATTTAGTTTCTCTGTGGAATAATTGTTGTTCTTCTCTCATAAAGAGCATAAAATCTAAGTGCAATAAATGTGCATAGAGATTATGGTGGTCTAAATCAGTTGAAACGGTTACCACATTTAACATCTACAAGTATGCTACTATGCTTATATTCTCATTTTACGTGTCATAGTGGTTGAGTAACAACTATTACAAAGAGCCCCTGTATGGTGTTCCTCACTCTGTTTGTCAAAGCATATTAATTGAATTAAAGACATCCAGACTATGTGGCAAAAGGAGAAGCTTATTTGCTTGTGTGTTCAAGACTATGACTAGAATGTAATTAACATTTGACATTAGATACTGAGGTGGGTTTTTTTTGGAAAATGGGTGAGTTGGCTGAGTTTGCTATGAAATTGTTTCAGTTAAAAAATAATTGTTTTTGAGGGATCAGTTACACAAACTTTTGTCAAAAAGAAAATTGGAAGCCTGACTTTGTATATTTGTAGTGTCACAAAAATTGCAGAAATGCAAGGCATACTTTACTAACTACTTACTAAATTATCTTGCTGGCAGTGGTCAATAGTAACTATCTTGCAATTGCTTAAGTTAAATGCGTAGGATGAGAGTGAGAGCATTGATATTATTTGTTCCTGTGCAATATAATTGGATGGACATTAACTCAATTTAGTAGATTATCTCAAGAACAAAAGTAAGCATTATAACAGCATGCCTAACTTTGTATGAGATATAGTAGTTGTTTAGTCAGCATATTCACATAATGACATGAATGTAAATCTCAGATATGGTAAGCAACTAAGAATTATGTCTGTATTGTGCCATGTTGAAATAAATTTACAGAAGTTAGCATAGCTTGCAGATTGCACTTAAAAACTAAAATTATCATCCTTTTGCTTAGAAGGCTGAACAAGATAATCACAAGAAAATAAACATTTTTCTTTTCCTGCGAGATAACGCTTAGTTATGAGACTTATGAGAAAACCTTGGAGCTTTGAGAAAGATACCCAAAAGAGAGGGTACTTTTGTGTATATTATATAAGAAGCTGGACATGGATGTTGGATGGTAATACATGTCCCTTTTAACTGTTCCTTCCATCTTGTATGTATGTATGTATGTATGTGTGTGTGCGTGTGCGCTTTACATTTCTGTGGTTCAGCCTTTCTTATGGTTCATCGGTTTTTGGTCTTTGACATTTACTTTGGCTTCATCCTGTGCCTGTTGTTTTCCATACTAGTTCACCTTTCACTCATAAATGTAGGCTTTTGGCCTTGTTATTGCAAATCAATATTAGATGTTGAAATTACTTGTGGTTTTTATATGGAATTTATGCGGAACTTTCTGATTACAGAGAAGGAAAATCTTTGCCTATATGGATTTCCTAGTGAGCAGTGGGAGGTCAATTTGCCTGCTGAAGAGGTCCCTCCAGAGCTTCCAGAGCCTGCTTTGGGCATTAATTTTGCTAGGGATGGAATGCAAGAAAAAGATTGGTTGTCTCTGGTTGCAGTTCACAGTGATGCATGGTTACTTGCTGTGGCTTTTTATTTTGGAGCTAGGTTTGGATTTGACAAAGCTGATAGGTATTTTCATTTCCTCTTGCACAACTTATGGCATAGCATTGTGGGACTTCGTGTGAATGGATGGATTTAGATGCATTATCAGTTTATGATCTATGAAGTCTACTGTTGATCTTATCCTAGGGCGGCTGCCTTGTTACCAAGTTAAACATAAAATCAAAATATTTCCGTCTGTATTTTGATTCATGATTTGCTGTTGTACTGTTATATGTTCTTGACATACTAAATTTCTTCATTTCTTTTTTGGAACAACTACCATTGTAGGTATTGCCTTTTTGCTGTAAAAACCTGAATGGTACAAAGAGAGATAGAAGTATAGAACAGAAAATTTTTCCCAGTTTGAGCATTGGTTTATCTATGGAAAAAGTCAAAATAAGCCCTTGAACTTTTGATCATAAGTCCAAATAGGCAATTCTATCTTTATAGCCAAATAAATCCCTAAACTTTACCACCAAATAAGTCCTTATCCAATAAAATATTATATCTTAATAATACAATGTTATATTTGTAATTTGAAATATCAAAAATTTAGTATTTTAATTAACATAAATAATTTTAAACATTTCAAAAATGATATTTTATTATTAAAAAAATATTTTAGTGGGTCAGGACTTATTTGGCCCCAAAGGTAAAGTTTAGGGATTTATTTGGCCAAAATGATTGAATTGGGTTTACTTGGACTTTGATCAAAAGTTCAAGGGCTGACTTGAACCTTTATCAGTTGTCTATTACTTTGTAATTCTCAACTGGCTACAGGCCCATAATTCCATAAAACTGAACAGCTAATTGAAGTAAATGATTGATGCAATTCTTTGAAACAAATGATGGTTATCAAAGGCTTTTAGTTAGTGTCCCATGTGTTTCACCAATAGAAAACCTGCAGTTGTTCTTTTGCTGTGTAAGAAATGGGGTGTCATCATATTTTCTTTCTCTGGGATGTATTGCATGTCTGGTCATTTTCATATTTTTGTTTAAATTATTAAACATTACTTCTCCTGGTTGCACAAAATTTCTAAATTCCATTTAATATCTTTCCTTGCATATTTTGAGGAGGTTTAAGGACAATGAAAGGGGAAATGGTTTACTCTTATGCTCAAGGGAGTGAGTTTGATTATTGATTCTATTGGTCTGCTTTAAAGCTTGCTAAATGAACAGCACAAACTTCATTTTCTCATGATGCGAATGTGGAACTTCTTTGTGAATATTTATCCAGTCAGCATTCACTCTTTTTTGTTAATGATATTGTTCTATTGCAGGAAACGCCTTTTCAACATGATAAATGAGCTTCCAACAATTTTCGAGGTTGTGACAGGAACAGCCAAAAAACAAGTAAAAGAGAAGTCCTCAGTTTCAAATCATAGTAGCAATAAATCTAAATCAAATTCTAAGGTAACTGGAACTACAGCCTTGTTTTCAGTCGAATGGCATAAATTGGGATTATTATTTGCTGCGTGATGAATTTCCTTTTGGCTTTGTTGGACAAGCTACTTCAATGCATGGTTTTATAACATACAGGCAATGCTTTGGCCTATTATCTCTACCAATGGGAAATCGTATCTGATTCTTGAAAGATACGAAGTTTTCATATCAGCTACTGGCTCTTAAAAATTGAATGCGACTCTGAATTTGTTCAATTAATATCATCATCGTTAGTAAGATGCCAGAGCTAGACCTGCAAGCAAAATAATTTGTTATTAATGCTAATCTGTATGTTGGCATGCACAGCGGGGATCTGAATCTCAGGACAAGTTCTCGAAGGCAACACAACCGAAGGATGATGATGATGAGGGCTTGGAAGAAGAGGAAGAAGAGGAGCATGGGGAGACATTATGTGGTGCTTGTGGAGAAAATTATGCATCTGATGAGTTCTGGATTTGCTGTGACATTTGTGAGAAATGGTTCCACGGGAAATGTGTTAAGATCACTCCAGCTAGAGCTGAGCACATTAAGCAGTACAAATGCCCTTCTTGCAGCAACAAGAGAGCACGACCGTGATGGTTGCTGGTTAGCCAGATCTGTGTAATATGGCATGAAGGAACTGCTAACTGTGTAGTAGGTCAGGTTTGTTTTTAGTCATGGTCCCTGATCTAGGAAATCTATTGGAGTGCTATGCATAGGTTGCAAATGTGCTGTCAATTTGGTCATAAAATTAGGATATTTATAAGCTCAGGTTGGGTACTATTTCCCCATGATTGGGAGAAAGCGGCCGTGGTTTATGTTTGGCAACTTGTGTTTATATGCAATCTGTCGTGTTCTTCATCAGCTACATGTTTTTATTTTGTCCAACGACCCAGCCTCATCTTTGCACTTGCAAAATTCAAGGGCCTCTGGGTTTAATTTTTCATTACGTAGATCTAGTTCAGATAAAAAATTTTATCTGATAACAAAGTTGAAGGGAATGACAGTAACTTAAATGACTAAAAACTCGAAGTTGCTATTTAAAGGAGCGAGAATGAATTGAATAACAAGCCCTGCTTCATAAGATGATCCATAGTTAGGGTAAAGAAAGCAGGAACTTGAAGTGGGTCTTGATGCGAACTCATTATTATTATTAGAAACTCATTTGTACACTTTTGCGCTGTCATACACTTGTAATTTCCCTTCATATATGTCCTCAATTTCATTCATTATTTGTGATTGGGGACTCATTTCTTCTATGGCACCCATTAAAGAATTCCTCTGGTGCTCTCTTAGTGGAGATATTTCTTCCTCTCACTATATATATTTTCATTAACTTGATAGAAAGATAAGAGTCTGTCGTAGATCTGCTAGGTATAAAGCTAAATGGTTCTCAGATATTTTAGTAAGAAAAAATTATTATTTAGCTCTTACACTATAATAAAATTTATTAGTTGATTTTTTTATTTTAAAAAATATATTAAAACGTCTTACATGTTCTAAAAAATTTATTAATTAATTATTTTATTAATTTTAACCGTTAAATATTTTACCGTTTAGTTTTTATAATTTTAAAAATTTTATTAATTAATTTTTTAAATTTTTAAAAAATTTATTAATTAGTTCTTTCGTATTAGAGACATTTTAAACTTTTTATGATACTTAATGGTTAAAATTAATAAAAAAATTAATTAGTAAATTTTTTAAAATGTTAAGAATATTTTAATGTATTTTTTAAAATAAAGAATGAATTAGTAAATTTTAGTAAATTTTATCATATCACAACAATCAAATAATTAATTTTACTTTTAATAGTCTCTAACTTTGTGTTAGGTAGGTTTTATTTCTTAAAAAAAAAATTCAAATAAATTTTTATAAAATCATGCTAGATTTCAACTTCTTTTAATATATATATATTTTTTTTATTTTAAATAAAAAAATAGTTAAAAAATAAATAAATAAACTTAAATTTTTATAAATTTTTTTTATTTTAAATAGAAAATAAGAATACTATTATATAATTCATAAGTTCAATGCCTCAGTCCAACTTCAAATATATATTTTATTTTTAATGATAACAATTACAATGGTCTTTCCTCCTCTTATTTGACATCTTTCTAGATTTTAGTACTTAGAGCAACTTTGTTAACCAAGCAATTCCAATCTACATAAGGCACTTCTCTACTTCTGTAAGAATACCATTTTGGACTACAAGCTTCTCCTTATCTTCAAGGCTCTTTATCTTCAATAAATCTAATTCCACAACTATAATTAATGTTTTTTTACTTTCTTTAATCTCATTAATGGGCATTTTCATCTCTTTAATTTCACGAGAAATCATATTATTTATCATCTTTAACATTTTAATTCTGATAATCGTTTGATTTCATCATTCCGATTTGAGGCCTGATCCACAATCAAAGCCCCTCACTTCAAAACCCTTAAACCTCCCAAATGAATTAGGTCCAGCTTGCTCGGCCCTAAAACTGAACTCCCCCTAAAGCCTCTCAATCGGGCCAGCCCACATTTCCTGGGCTTCAGTCCTAATCTCACCGACTGGCCCAGTCCGGGGGAGAAAAGGTAGCCAGCCCATTCGCCTGGTGGGTCCATCCGCATGCATGCCATGGAGAATTAAATGACCGATATGTATGGAGCAGAAATCTGATATTCTCATACATCCGTATCCGTATGGCAGAGACATGTGGCCCAACGACAGTAAGACCGTTACACGTCATTGGTAGATAAAGAAAAAGAATAAAAAGTGAGAAATATTCTCTAAATTCACTCAACTCTTATAAAACTCTATTTTCTGGATCTCAGATCATCAAATTCTTTACTTTTTCTTCTCTTTTAACTGTGTTGGCTTTTACACCGATTTTTGATATAAATCGGCTACATGTTTATTAGGTGGAATTAAGAAAATATTAACTTTTAATTTGTTAATTATGCATGAATGCTTTACGTGTTTTTTTTTAAAATTTTTTTTTTTAGGCATATCCACTAAAATACAGGAATCTTTGCCTGTTTTGTACTATGTCGGAGCACTGATGTAGTAGGATTACCTTTACACTTATCCATGATGTGAGAACCTTTGCTTTTGCTCAAATAATATAGAGTTTTCTGCTGTTTGTCAATCTAAATTAATAATAAAAAGGAATATTTAGATAATCTTACTGGCGTTTCTATTTAAAAGAAAAAAATCTGTGCTTCCTAAGAAGTTTGAATGGCCCCATCTGCTGTTTCTTTAAAGTAGTATTTGTGTAATAGCCCATGTGAAAAAAGGGATAATATAAAATGCAAAGTGTGAAAGAATTGATTCCACTCTTTTTTATTAGATGGACATATTAATAATTAAATTTTTTTATAAAAAAAATTATAATTAAATTAAATTTAAAAAATAAAATAATATATCATAACAATCATTCAAATAAAATTATAAACTTTCACGACAAAAAAAAGTCACGTAGCAAAATTCTGATAAGTTGATATATAATTTTATTTATAATAAGAAAGATTCGAAAATTGTTAATGAAAATTTACGCAATTTTAATATAATTACACTTGAATTTTATCATAAATATCAACTATTTCATATTATATTTTTTACATTGATTAATTACGGTATAATTTTATTTTTAATAATATCATAAAAATATAATATAAAAGAATAATAAAATGAAATAAGATTGTAGAAATTAATGGAATGAACTTAGCATTCACAATTGCAGCAGTCTGTATTAGAAACGCACTTGGATTTGCAAATTGCAGACCCTGAAAGTGGCTATGAGTCCTTGATTGGATTTGAAACACTTAGATTGAAAGTCATCATAAAGTATTAGCCACGTTGTGTTTGATGATTTAGCAGAGAGAAGCAGCAGCAGGAGCCACAGCGCAGAACATGAGGAGGCTGGCAGGCTGTGTTGCCCATTGTTTCAGCTGATAGGCTCTCATGGTCCACAGAATTTGGCATTGCCAAAAGCAGTATGGTCCATAGAAACTTCACTTGGCAAATGGATTTTCTCTTATGAGCCCATAGTTTCCCCTTCTCTTCCATTTCCTTTTATTTTCTTTTTTAAAAGAAAAAAAGAAAAAGTAAAGCTCATGTTTTTATCCCTGTTCCCAATCTCTTATCCTGTTCCCTTCTTAAAAAAAAAATAATAAAAGAAATGACAATGGTGAAAAATCAAAGACCCTAACACTCGAAACTCTCGACTGTTCTTCTTCTCCTTTCTCTTATATTATTTTAAGAGGCAAAAATGGCCAATGGTTAAAATAAAATAAAATACATAAATAAAGGATATGACTCCACTTGACCCTCCGTCTCCATTGAGAGCCATTTACAGTCATTAACAATGGATTTTGAAAATGGCCTTTGCGTTTAGATTGGCCCTAAATATACCAACTCTTACCTTCAACGCTTTAATTTCTTTCCCTACTTACTCTAAACGAATAAAAGAAAATACACATACAGATTTAGTCAGATCATAAATGTATCATATTTATCCTCTTAATTTTTTATTTTATTTTTAAAAAAAAAATACTACCGCATTAAACTTTTAAATAATAAAAAATAATTAATATCTAATTTGATATGTAAATATTTCTTCATTTTTTTATTATGTTAAAATTATTATTTATTTTTTATATTATAATATCATATAAATTGATTATTGTATTTTTATTTTATTTTATTTTATTTTTAAAATATTTTTTAATATTTAATAAAATTTATTATTTTTAAAATAAATATAATTAAAAATTAATAAAAAATTTATTTTTTAAATATATATATAAAAAATTAAAATGAATAAAAATTATATAATGAAAAAAGGTAAAAATAAATACGTGACTAAGCAATCCTGCATGTGTTTGCTATTTTAAATGCAAGCTAATCATCACCTAACATCCACCGGTCTTCAGACGATTCCAAGTTTACAAAAGCTCTCAAGCTATCTGAAAATAATAAAATATAATTATTTTTATTTAGATTTATATTAACATATGCAAAAGCTAATAATAATTTATTTTTAGATATTTGACTGTTCATTTTTCGTTTTTTCAAAGCGGTTTGTCTTAATCATCAGAACTTATTCAATACAATTATATACGTACAAATAACCGTTGTATATGACATGGCATTCACTATGATAATTTCCACGTCATTATCTTTGACACCTATGAGACTTCAATTTTCCAAGAAAGAATCAAAACCCATCTCAGTCTTGTCAATTCTTCATCTTAATTTTCAAGAAAACGTACAAGTTTAATCTTGTGGAGGATAAGCATAATTCTGTTAGAACATTAAAGGAAAGGGGAAAACAAGAAAAAAGGCCTTGCTTTTACTATACTATTCTTCATTGATTTCAAATGAATTCCCCTACATTTGACAACAACAAGAGAAAGAAACTAAATTTACGTTCATAAGCTCCCTTGGCAAGCAACCCATTTGAGACAACTGAGGAAAAGAGCTAAAAATTTGCCAGTGGAAAAAGGTTTCTCTGTTCTCTTTTGCTGCTCTTTGGACATTGGAGTCATGAGCTGAAGCTCTGTCTGCTTTTAGTAGATAATCGTTTCAAGAATTCGTATGTAGTAATCATTGTTGTTGCAGACATAGACATTGATACCCATCTTGGTCCTAATCCTCTATAACAAGCCGCAAATCCACCTTCCTTGACTAGATTCTTAACTGTTTGAATAACTGTCAATGGCTGCCTTGTTCCATTTTGTTCTCCATCCAGAACCTGCATGCGTGTCTTGATAGTGTCGAGTGGCATGGTGATCATAGCTGAAACCCCACTCGCCATGGCTGCACATAACCCTTGCACGGCCACTGTTGCCTTTGAATCCGGCCTATAACCGCAATCTCCGCCGTTTACAGCGATTCCACCCCATATAAGCCTATGCGCCACAGAGTAAGATGCCCACCAAACTGCATTTGATGGTGCATAAGTCAATATTGATATCCCGAATCCTCTGTACAATCCTCTGGGACCATCAGCATGCAAAATTTTTCTGAAGGCATCGATGCCATTTCTGTATCTACAAGAATCCAAAGTAGGAATGAGGTTCTTGCTACTCTTGTTGCTATTGGCACTGTTACAACCTTGAACCATGAGTCTTTGGCTCACAACATCAATTGGGGTCCAAACTAGCTGTGCAGCCATAGCTGAACTCAACCCAGCAGCAGCATTGGCTATAGCTGTTGCTTGAGTATCAGAGAATCCTAATCTAACAGTTGCAGTCCCAACACTGCTCTTGGTCACCTCAAGTGCTGCCATGTAAAGGGCTCGTGCTGGGATAGTTCCCATCAAAGAGGTACCAAAACCTCTATAGAAACCTCTCACACCTTCACGACACATAATTGAAAACGACAATTGAAGAGACGGAATTTGAGTTGGAGAAACCTGTTGCCTTGTCTTTAAAACGATAACAGGGTAAAGTGCAGCTGATACAC
The DNA here is from genome assembly GCF_001659605.2 of Manihot esculenta. Lineage (NCBI taxonomy): Eukaryota > Viridiplantae > Streptophyta > Magnoliopsida > Malpighiales > Euphorbiaceae > Manihot > Manihot esculenta. The sequence continues at coordinate 29,002,094 of NC_035176.2, read as the reverse complement.
CAGAAAATAAAGCAGCTCCAAGAAAGAAAAACTTGGATTTGTCAAGCATATGCCAATCAATCTCTGCTGGTATATGAATCTTCGATGCCGAATCATTCTCGGCCGCACTCAAACTCATCTTCTCTACTTCTATACTACAAATCAATCTACAGAGGAAGTTCTCTTTCCTCCACTAGATTCTAACTATTGCTGTTCTGGAATCAATCCTAAAACAGAACTACTCACTTATCTAAACCAAATATGAAATAGAAAAATAGAAATCTTCAGTCCTGAGGAAATGAAGAAGATGGAAGAGAAACTCAGAGATGGGTGTTGGGTATTTTGCTTTTCCTCCTTCCGCTCAACGAGATTAGAGACCATAAAAGGATCAAAACTCGGCTGCTATGAAAACCCAAATCAATAGTGATATATTGAATCCTTACCAGAGAGATTCAAGAGCATATCACCGTCTTCACCGCTTCCATCTCAGAAAGAAAGAGAGCAGATCACAGAGTGAAAAAGAGAAAAAAACAGGAAGAGGATATTACAGAAAGCGAAATTGGCTGTTTGTTAATAGAAGATAGAGAGAGATAGGGGACAAGGCCATGGCTTTTAGCGAGTTTGGATGAACGATGAAAGAGGACACGTGTCTATAATCATATCGATAAAGGAGCTGACTGTATTTTGTGTGCCCTCTGATTTGATTTTGTTTGATTAATTTATTTATTTTAGTGGAAACTCTGTGGGTGATCGTTAAGTAACGCCTATGAGCCTGAGGTATCAGAAAATCAGGAAAATGAAACCACGAAGCTTGTGGTTGGGCCAGGCGGCGGCTCGGAAGACGGAGACTAAACGTCCCTGTTAGTCATAGTAACATCAAAATTATCAAACCCCATCACCCATTTTCAACTTCTTCCTTTGTTTCTCCTGACTCTCTTCTCTCAATATTGATATTTTACGTTTCTTATGGCACCAGTCAAAGTTTTTTTTTTTTTTTTTAAATATTATAATTAAATAGTTTTAAGTAAATTCATTAATTTATTTTTATTTTAAAATGATTTAATTAAAATATTTATATATTTTTTTAAAAAATTAACTTTTTAATTTTTCTATTAAAAAATTATTATTCATTTTCAATATTTATAATATTTAATTTTTATAATTTTAATTATACATATTATTTAATTGCTATAATTTTAAATATTTATATTATTTAATTTTTTAATTAAATTTAAAAATTAATTAATTAATAATTATTTTGATAAAAAATTATAAAATATAAAAATATTTTAATTGATTAATTTTAAAATAAAGATGAATTAATAAATTTTTAAAAAATTTAAAGTGAAAAAATTGTGAATATAGAGATCGCTAGTTGCACCTTAATTTATTCAGTTGTGAAAGAACAAGCAAAGGTGATGTTTTTGTTTGTTATTAAGTGAAGTCAATATGAGATAGAATAGGGTGGTCCCCACTTCATCATCAAATAATTCACTTCATTTCATTTCTATGCTAAGCTTTCATTTTCAGCTCAGAAAAAAAAAAAAAAAAAAAAAAGCTTTCATTTTCAGCTCAAGAAAAGAAAAAAAGTCGTCTTCTTCACATAAAAAGAGTCATTTAAGTGAGACGTCTCCAACTTATGCTTCTATTGCAAATTAGCTCTTCACAGCTCAATGGGATCCGTGAAAAATCAAAGGAAAAGAAAAAGGCTATAATGGTAAAATTCACTTTTTCTTATTTGAATATGGAGAAAAATAAAAGGGAAAATGAAATATTTTATTTTTTAAATAGTTTTTGAAACTTTAAACTTATTTATATTTTCGATTAACAACTATTTTTAAAAAATTTAACTTAATATTAAATATTAATATTTAATACATTTGTAATTGATATTAAAAAATTTATGGTATTGTTTTATTAATTTAAAAAAAATACTATCTACTTTGGTTTATATATTTTTACTGATAAATATTATCTAAAGTTTAGATTTTAAATATCATGAAACTGCTAATAATGATATTCAATGTTAATAAATAATCGTTATTTATAAAATAAATATTTATGTTCAGTGTAAATAAAATATTGAAGGAAATAAATTAATTTTAATTTATTATGAATTTGTTTAAAATAAATAAATTTAATTAAAATTTATTTCAATCTAAAATTTATTTAAAATAAAGGTTGGGCCACGCTTTGGGCTTGTGGCTTATTCTTTATGCTATAAGGCCTGTTCAATATAAAATCATCGACCCTTTTTTATAAGCTTTAGAGAAAGTATAAAGTACACGTAATCTGAAAAAAATAAAATGATCATTTTTATTCATATCAAATAATTATTTTATTTTTTTATCAGACATTTTTCATTTTCATTTTCATTTTATGGGAAAGAAAAATTAAATCTCTCAAGATCTGTGGTTGTTTTAATTTAAATTTTTTTCTTAAAAAATTATTTTAATTTAATTTTTTTTCTTTTATCAATACAACTAATGCATGTTCGTAAATAAATAAATGGTATTCACAGGTTTAACCTGATGATAAATGTATCCGAGTAAATTTAAGAAGTCTCAGATTTTACTCTTCTGATTTCTAATTTTTATTTAAAAAAAATTAAAATAATAAATGCTATGATAAATGTATCCGAGTAAATTTAAGAATTATTAGATTTTATTCTTCTGATTTCTAATTTTCATTTTAAAAAAAAATTAAAATAATAAATGGTAATTTCTGCATATAATAATCAACATAACAATTGAACTGAGTTTTAAAAAAGTATATTGAAAATGTTAATAATTAAATAAAATGAAATATTTCTATTTCTATATAATAATGTTATTTTAGCCAAGATCTCAAAGAAATACTACCCATTAAGGATAATGTGCAGAGTATTTTTAGTTAGTATCTATGCTTTAAGTTTTAAAAATATATTTAAATTTTACTTATTTAAAATTATAAACATTATTATATTGAATAAATTATTTGTATAAATAAATTTAATTAAGTTATTCAATATATAAAATTTAAATTCAATATAATTATAACCATTCCTCGTATATAATTTTAATTTAATAATAATTTAGGTTAAATCTAACTCATCAAAGCTAATTCAAAGAAAATGTCTATAAACCATATAATAAGTACGTTATTCCTTTTCATAATTGACGTGAATTCAATATATTTTATATCCAAAATTTTATCACGTTAAATTTGAATCAGACTTAATTTTTCAAAAACTAATTTAAAGGAAAAACACTAGGATACATCAAAACCCTAATTAGGGCATGTGATAGCTACTTAATGCTGTTTCTTATCTGATGGAAAGCACATAGCCCCAGGGCACAAACTTAGTTTTCAAAATGTGCAGCTGCAAGGGAGCTTTTGGAATGAAACATTTGGTGGCATTATGACCTAAAAACATCACAAATTTTATTAGATAATTGATGACTCTTAACGTTTTTAGAATTAATAATCGTTTTGAAATTTTATGTAATAATTTTTTTAAATCGGACAAAAAGGTTCAATTTTTTTAAAAAAATTATTTATTTTGATCATAAACCAGAAGAAGAAAGTGACACCCCCACCCACCTGCCTGGTAAGCTGCGTGCCCTGAATGCCCTTCTACCTCTAACACACGGCATTATTATGTCCCTATATTTTAATATTCTAATTTCTTTACCTTCCCACCATTGCTCAACGTCATCATCCTCCACAAAATTACAAACAACAGCATTTTCCTTTTCTTTCTTTGGAGATACATATCACAAAGTTCGTTTTCATACAGCTACAAATTAAAATGCATCACTGCAATAAAAATAAAATTTAATAATTAAATTATAAAAAAAATCGATAAAATAAATTATAAACCATTTAATATACCTTCCATATGGGTATATACCTTTATGATTTTTTCTTAATATTAGAATCAGAACTCTAAAGTCTGAACTATGAATCGAAGGAAACAAAGTTAGTTACCAATAGGCTGCATTTTCTTAAATGGATCATGACACTTTGAAAAAAGAATGATTTTTCTCAATAATAATATTAAGAAATTGGGTGAAGGATGATTAATTAATGTCATTTTCACATTCCTTACTTTAAAGAATAGTGATTTGTTGGTTTCCTTGCAATGTACAAACACAACAGCTTCTTTGAAATTAGCTTTATAGCTCTATCTATATATGATATATCTTTCTCATCATAGGCGGCCTGAACTTAGCATATCCTCCAGCGAAGAAACCGAGGGTTGAGAGATTAAGAACAGAGAGATTATGGGGAAGAAACAAAGTAAAGCATCTTCGAAAATATCTAATAACGAAAAGAAACAACTCAACAGCTGGATAAAAGTTTTGCGTCCTAAGGTCTACATCACTGATAGCTCAAGCTTCAAGAGCCTTGTTCAAGAGCTAACTGGCAATGAAACAACAACAACAACGACGACGATGACAACAACAATCTCTAAACCACAAACAGTTGAGGGGAAACTCAGAGTTACAACAACAAGTATTGAAGATCATGGAGATTCTGAGAGTAGCTTGGAAACATCGTCGACCTTCGATTCATCTGAGTCTCCAAACCAAGTGTTGTCCTTGCCTGAGGGGCCAAGTCAATCATATATAGAAGACAAAGGTTCAGATGATTTATGGGTGAATCAAGAAGGAGACCTTGAGTCTCTATTATTAGATATTGATCCACATCCTTTCTATGGATGTTTTTCTCAGATTTATCAAGAGCAGATCAGCATATATGACTATGAGATATCTGGGGCATTCTGAAAGGCTTTTGTCTTTGATCCCTAAGGTAAAACCATGCATGGGTTTTGCTCTATGGCGAACGTGTGTGTTATATATATATACACTTGGTGTGCATAATTTATGTGTCTCAGTATCTACAGAATTAATATATATATATACATACATATAAGATAATTTTTATCTAGACTCGATCTACGATGAATCTGAAATATAATCAAGCAAATGAATTCTATTTAATTTTTATTTAAATTTTATTGGATTCATAATAGATCGAGTCTAAATAAGTTTTTCTTCGTATATCAACTTTTCATGTATCCTTTGTATCTGTTGATTATATGTTTATACTTTCAATTCAATATATACTCTTCTTAATCTGATAAATCAAGTTTGAAGGTAACTTTGAAATATGTCTTCAATTACTTACATTTTACTTATTGGATAATTACAATTACGGCTAGCGAGATTGGGTTTAAGATTTTAGAGCAAGATCTCATGACAAAGTTTTTGGAGAAGATGTAAATATCCTCAATTGTGTTTTCAATGAATTTCTCAATACTCATCAAAATATAATATGATTTACTATTAAAAAATTCACAAAAAAAAACTTTAATATACTTTAATTCGATCACATGTTATAATTATAAATTTAAATTAATGTTTACGAGTGAGGTGATTGGCGCTTATTAATAATCATTTTAATACTCAAATCAATACTTTATTAAAGAAGAACAAATATGATAGAAATTTTGAGTTTAGAAAAGTGCGTAAAAATGTATATCTTAAACTTTGTATATATTTCACTTTTATATTGTGATAAAAAAGATGAAATTAGTTATCGAATCTCTTAAAAATTCAACTAACATCTGTTAGTGGATAAAAATTTCTGCAATTACAAACATGATGAAATTTTCTGAATTCTATCCTCTAACGATAACTTGTGTAATGAGAAGTTCGACTAGTTTAGGAAAAAACGAGTTGTGTTGTTTTAAGTATTGAGTATTGCAATATCCGAATTTTTTTTTTCTTTCATGTGAAACTTTCGTGATCCAATATCATATCTCCGTGAATTCTTATCACGTGATTCAATCATATAATAACAGTTCAAGACATATTTTAATAAGATATTATATTGTCATTTATGTCTCCTTTAATATTAGTAAATAAGTATTTTTAAAGATTATATGTAAAGGCCATTAAAAATTGTTTTTCTGTATATTATGGTATGATAAATAATTACCACTCCTTTTATTACAATTAATTTACCTATACACACACAGATTCCTTTCTCCACTGTTATTTATCACTTTTTAAAAGTACTTTTATCTAAATTTATTTGACAATTTGAAAAGATTAAACAATATTAATTAATTGATTCTAATTTTATTTTTATTTTTTACAGTTTTTTAATTATTTAATTTTCATCTTTTTTAATTAATTTAATTTTTCTAGTGGTAACTAGTTAATGAATAATTATCAGAATTGAGTAAATAGATGAGATAATTAAGTGTTAATTTAATTAAATTAATAAGTATTTTATTATAATTGAAATAGTTTAATTATTTTTTTTAATTACTTAAAAACTTTAAATCAGAATTTTAAGGAAATAAATGAATAATGAGTATATAAATTTAAATGTAAATATTTAATTTAATTAGGGCTAAACTCATTTCTACATGAGTTCATGGATTATAGTAATTGAATATGAGTAGAAGTTTTCTCTCATTATTATCATGTGTAGAGTCAATCCTACAACAGAATACAATCCAACATTTTCATAAAGATTACTTATTTAAATTTATAATAATTTTATTTAAGTTTCCGTTTCTGAGGTTTGAAGTATGTAAAAAAATTAGTTAAATATTTTTCGTTTTTTCTGACATGTAGTCAAAAATTTTAATTAATAAAAATTATTTTTTTAATAAAAAAATAAACCATTTAAATTTTTTTTAAAAAAAGATAATTATTTTTCATATTTTAATATTTTTATTAAGACTTCCATATAAAAATTTATTAATAAATTTTATATTTTAAATTAAAATTAAAATATATAAAATATAAAAAAATATCTTTCACGAATTTTTTTTAAATATAAGTTATTTTTTATAAATAAATAAAGTTTAAAATTATAATAGATACACTTAATATTATGTTATATTAATTTTTTTATTTTTTTAAAAAATAAAACTATTAATTGTATTAATAAAATTTTATCAAACAAAGAGAAATATTATCCCAAATAGAGAGGCGATCATGCCTAATAGATTTTTTAGCCAAAATATAAGCAGTTAGAGTGACATGATGACAAACCCATCTAACAAAAATATCAGTTTTAAAGTCTAACAAAGATTTACAATCATTTAAAATCAAATTTAGTTTAGAAATTTCTAAATGTGGAGACCGAAAAGATTAAACCACTTGCAAACTGCATAGGAATGCAGCTATTAAAAGGTAAAAATTCTGTCGCAAAGAATAAACAGTGACGGAAAGCTAAAACTTTTGTTTCCATAAAAAATAAAATGTCCGGCTTGTAACTAATAACTAAATCTGTCAATGCATTAACTGTCCGAAAATTACCGAGTTCTCAGCAATTCCAACACATGACGATAATTGCTTTCGACTATTCCGACCTTTGATTATCTATTAAATTAACATTCGCAGGGGTGTGGTTAAAGGCATCCTATTGAGAGAAAGGAAAACTTGTAGTATTATCATCCTGTTGAGAGAAAGGAAAATCAACATTATTAAAAAATCGAAATAAATTTTTTTTGTCTCTAATTCCATAATAGATATCCCTCTAAAGAATGCTATAAATTTGTCAAAAAAATTTGTATATTCTGAAAATTGATTGGATTATAGGTGAAAAATATTTCCACCATACAAAAATCATAAATGACGATCGGAATATCTCTTGAACTCTTAATAGGGACAATAATATCTTTTTCTTTATATAGTCTTCTATAGAAAAAAGAAAAAAATGAGTTAGATTTAAGAAAGAACAAAAATTAAGAGTATCGAATTATAAAAGGACTATAGAGGAAAATTTGAGTATTCTTCCCGATGAAATACTATTTTTTAATTTTTTTAATTATTTGCTAAATGTTTAAAAAATTTCATTTCAAATAAAATTATTCCTTCTAAAAGTAAAAATAAATTTATTTTTGTGGTGCTGTTCCAACTGACTTTAATAAAACGCTGGTGCAACACGACTTTAAATAAAAAAAATAACTAAGCATGACTCCCATTATATAAAATGAATAAATAAATAAATTTAATAATGATATCTTTATGTGCATTTATTGATTTTATGTCATTTAAATATAACTGTAATGATATATTTATAAAAATAAATGTGAGGTGTTTTAAGTAATTTTATATAAATATAATATTGAATCAAATTGCATGTTTTGGACTTTTTTATTTAATTTTAATTGAATTTATTAATACCGTTATTTATTTAAGAATAACCAAATAAATGTATGTAACTCGAATGTATTTCAATATTTTTATTTATAGATATTTTAATTGTAATTGTAATTTAATAAATATTTAAATTTTTTTAAAAAATATTATTTTTAATTAATTCTTTCATTAATTTTAAGTATTAAATATTATAAAAAATATAAAATATTCAGAGAATAATTAATAAATTTTTTGAAATCATAGAAATTAAATATTAAAATATTTAATAGTAAAATTAATGGGTAGATTGATTTTATAAACGTTAGAAATATTTTAATATATTTTTTAAAATTGAAAGATTAAATAAAAATATTTTCTATATTATAAAAATTAAATAATAATTTTTAATATTAAATCATTTAATTCTTAAATTTTATTTTATTAATAAAATAATTATTTCATTAATTTAAAATTCAATGCAAATTGACGGAGTTAAATTATTGTTAATATTAAAATTATAAAGAATAAATTGTTATAGCGAAATTGAATTGATAATTTCTTTTTTTTTTTTTAAATTTCTTTTAAGGTAAAATTTCAGGCAAAATTTGGTAGAGCGCAGGGAATCATGGGGCTTTTCTCGGCTATTTATCTCCACGGCCAATTTGTAACTTTCTTAGTGGGCTGCGAGTGAACGCAGTTCAGTCTGAAGGATTAGATTAGGGGTCGCAATTTGGTTTGCGGTAATATTCTTGTCGAGACAAATTCAAATCAACACAATTAAAAATCAATACAATTAATTAATTGTGTAAAAAATGTAAATATAAACACAATTCATTTGAATTAATCATATTGATTTAACAAATATCTGTATTTAAATTTTAATAATTTTATTTTACATATTAGACAGACATAATTTTATCATTTTAATAAAAAAATTTGAACTTCAATTAACAAATTTTGAAGTATAATTATTAATAAATTAAACTATTTCTTTACTTCTTTTTATAAATTATTATTGATATAGTTAATTTATATTTTTAATTATTATAATTTTTATAAATTTAAATATTTAATTAATTATCACTTTAATTGAGGGCTTTAATTTAGGTATTTAATGATTTAATATAAAATAGAAATAGTATACCTAACTTTTAAAAAATAAAAATAAATAGAGGTGTCAGACAGTTACTATTAGTCGGTCAGGAGTCAGGACAAGCTCTTTAAGTCTTCCATAATCTTCCAGACTCGTAATGGAACCTGCTGGAACCTTTTCACATTCTCTACTTCCCTCCAGAAACTTCCTTTCAAAACCCGCTCCCCCATTGCCAATACCCGCTATAAATTCTCCCACACTGCTCCTCCTCGCTCGCCAAGAAGTGTCTGTTTGCAGAAGAAGAAACGCGGAGCCACAGTGTGTGAGAAATTCCTCTACTGAAGAAAAGGAAAATGGATCTTAGGCTGTTTGGTTTGGAAACACCCCTCATCCACACCATCCACCAAATGATGGACACCACTGACGAAGCCGACAAGTCCTTCAACGCCCCCACTCGTACTTATGTAAGGGATGCGAAGGCCATGGCTTCAACTCCGGCTGACATCAAAGAATATCCCAACTCCTATGTGTTTATCATCGACATGCCAGGGTTGAAATCTGGGGACATCAAAGTTCAGGTGGAGGATGACAATGTGCTTTTGATCAGCGGAGAGAGGAAGCGCGATGAGGAGAAGGAAGGGGCTAAGTATGTGAGGATGGAAAGAAGGGTTGGCAAGTTTATGAGGAAGTTTGTGCTGCCAGAAAATGCTAATACTGATACCATTTCGGCGGTCTGCCAGGATGGAGTTCTGACGGTCACTGTGGAGAAATTGCCACCACCGGAGCCAAAAAAGCCCAAGACCATCGAGGTTAAGATAGCTTGAGGAGTACTACAACTGTCTATGGTTGGGTACTGCAAATAAAGTGGATTGTGTTAGTGCTCGTTATCGACTAGTGCTATCTATGAATACTAGTAGTTTCATTACTAGGCTGTGTTTTTCTTTTTGTTTTTTTTTCTTTCTGTTTCCCTTGTGGCTTTCCTGTGTGAGATTGGCTTCTGATGAGGTTGATATGCACCTTACATGTTATGGAAGTTGTTTCTGAAATCAAATATCATCTTTGCTTAATTGCCTACTGATTATGCACGAAATTGAAAACACGAAATTGAAAACGGGCTGCTTAATTGCCCACTGACTATGCACGAAATTGAAAACACGAAATTGTAAACGGGCAACACAGATATGATACAATATCAGAATAGGCAAGAAAACAAGAAAGACCAGTTTAACAATTAATAAAAGGACCGGAAATCTTTGCAAGTGGAGATTACTCCTGAATTTTCAATCAATTATCTAAAAAGGAAAAGAGAAAGAAGGTGCCTCAAAATTAATCGGCAGGTCAGGGAAGCCCTTTTGTTCTGCGGATTCTCCTTTTCATGACTAGTCTAGAATTCCATATTTTAAATACTCCACTGTAGACTGCAGGTATAACAGAAAATTTTCTGTTCGCATGGCTGTGTCTTTTAAAATGAGGTTTCTTAGTAGTAAGAGCTCTGGGAGTATTTCTAATTCCAGTTTGTTCTTCTGAATCATTAATGCTACTTTTCTTGACAAAAAGAGCAATGAAGAAGCCCTCATGATCCTCGATCGGATCTGTTCGAAGTAAATGCTCAGCTGCAAGATAAGAAGCAAGCAATTGTTACAATTACTTCTTTCATGCAATAATTTCACATGCTGCTTTGTATTAAGGAATGCTTAATTTATTATTAGCTCTTACAGCCTTCAAAAACTGGGAGACCACGACGATGCCACTGAGGAAAGGGAGTGACCAGCTGAAAGCCATGGGATGCCGCAAGAGGGAGAACTGATATTATCACATCTTCATTTTCAATCTGGTTGACAGAACATGTGCTGTAAACAACTCTTTCAACTGCAGGGACTGCAATAGATTATTTAATTAAAAACTTTTCAAAGCATGTATACAACAGACACTAGCATAACCATTTGCTCGTTTGATGTCCTAGCCTCAGGTTATGGCATATTATAGCGGTATGCAATTCACGAGGCTGACGGACAGTCAAGCAGAAAGAAATACATGGTTAAAGCAATTAATAAAAAGATAACATACATGACAATGCATGAGCCAGAGCCTTCTTTTGAAAGGCTGAAAGCTTATTCAGCCTTTCTGTGTCGGTAACGTCAGTGGCATGAGATGGAAGTAGATGGTCTAATCGCTGAGCAGCAGTCCCTGAACCAGAACAAGAAGGATCTAAAAGAATAGCACGGATCTGCAAGGACATAATACCTTGTTAGCAAAATTCAGATAGGAAGTCCAAATGCAGATTTAGATAATATATTTCCAATGGATTTTCTGTTCAGATTGTGGGATTGAGCTGGCTATATCTATTTTATTGGGTACAAGCAGCATAAAGAAAAATTAACCCCATGTGAAACCAGAAATACGTAGTACATCATTTTATACAACATACTAAAGAACAATTCAGGGTTTTGCAGTTTAAGAAACAGTGCTCAGTAGTGTATAACTACTCAGTATTTAAACACAGCTAAAGATTATTCACCTTGGAGAAAGACGAATCTCTTGGATTTAAGTTCAAGAAATCACCATGCCGAATCTCAATGTCTAGAAGTCAGGTTAAGGCCGAGTAGTATAAAAATGTCGGATGACACTTCTGATCATATTTTGTACTCCTCTAAGAAAGCAATCTCCAGAGGCATTTTTATTTTGCAAAACTATTGACAAGATTTTTTTTTTTTTAAATAAAAAACTGTCTGTCAAATAATTGAGATAATAATAAGAATGACATCTAAAATGCTTGAGAACTACAAAAGGATACTAGTGGCACCAGAGAGTCTGACAGTGTCTTCTAGACGTTTAATTCTGTCCTTATTTAACTCACATGCTATAATTTTTCCTTTTCCTCCCATAAGAGCAGCAAGATGGACAGTTTTGTTTCCTGGAGCTGAACATGCATCAAGAACCTTCAAACAGAAAATTGTTTTAAGAATAAGAGCCTTGGACCAAAAGAAATACCTCAAAGAATAAAAGAACTATGGATCAGCACCACGCTGTCAAAATAACACAAAACGATGACTGTACAAGTCACAGATTCGGTGATTTTAGTTGCTAGCTTTTCAAGTATTTTTTTTACTTGCATGTCATATTTTATCCAAAAAAAAGGAGGCAGTGTTTCAACAGTGCTAATATCTTTGTCATCCACCAAAAAAATAAAGAACGTGTTTACAAGTAAAGAATGTTTTGAGGACAAGACGGTATTCATTCACCATGCAGAGCAAGAATGTGAAAAGTATTATTCAGTCTCAATCAACAGAACACACCTCCCACCCTGGCTTTGGCGCAAGGACTGCTGCCACCATTGAACTTGCCTTTCCCTACAAAAGTAATCGATCTAAATAAAAACCAAACAATGCACCCAAAAATAAAATTTTTAGCAAGTAGTCCATAACTTTATCAACCATGATAAGAGGAATCATAATTCTCTGATGCAGAAAATATAATATTTTGGTCTAAGACTGGAATTTAAGTATCTAGGGATTAGGATAGGTGCTGCTATTTCTGCTCCTTCAAGGTAAGCCCCAAGCACCGTCATGAGCTCAGTTCACTGTACCTTCGTATCTGTCCTACATCATACCTTAGTAAATCCATACTATAAAACTGAATTTTACATTCCTTTAAAATGTAAAGAGAAGATTAAAAGCAACATCAGCGTAAAAAAATTTGAGTAAATTCTTACTTGCAAAAAGGCACTTCCATTCAAGACCAGAGGATGATTGTGTAAATCAGTATGTGGAGGGAGTATCAACAGGTCAGGTACAATGTCATCCTTCCGAACCTGTGACAGAGAAGAAAAACAATGTCCTCTGGTTTGTGGTGATGTCTGATGCTTTATTTACAACTAAGAACTTATACAAAAATCATTCACTAAAATGTTACGAGGTTGCAAAAATTACCGTGAACTGTTTCCCCAATTCACGTAATGCGCAATCAACATCTGATTTCAGAGTATTTACACGAACACAACAAGGTTTTGAAACATCTGCACCAGAAAATCAGCAACAACGGTAGGCAATACTGTAATACCAAAGCAACTATTTTATGCACATCTCAAAGACTCTTATAAAATTCTTAAACTTAAACAAATATGGTTAAGGAAAATGGAACAAACAGTTAAACCAATCTGTGATGCTTCCACTCCAATAGCTCTATTTCAATTCTCAAAGCATAAATTTGGTCTGGGAGGAACAAAAAGTGAGGAACCACTAATGCAATTTGGATACTCACCAGCAGGTTGGTAAAGAGCAATCAGATTTTCGATGCTTTTCACTTTCTTTCTTACTAAAAGCTTTGCCAGCGCTGACTGAAGTGCATTTTTCCTGCCAATGAGAAACTTCTCCGCATCACCACCAACCAATGAGATTTCCTAAAAAATCCATCGCATGTGAAACAACCATCATACAAGTACAAGAACCAGCAAATAACAGAAAGTTTTTTTTACTCTCTTTGAATCAGTTATTTTATCACATCTTTTCCCAGTCACAAACTTAAACAACAGGAATGCAGAGATGGGAAAAACGAGAATTACAACTTTTTAATATATCATGAATATGGAAAGAATATACCTGCCCAAATAGAATGTCATACACTATTATGGAGATTAGTTCCTCTTGCCTCTGCAACAGCAAAATAAGTATAACTCAATCCACCATTTCAAGTTTCTTTGGCTAATTAATAATTCAAAATAACACAAATCTAAAGAAAACATTTTCTACATAAAAACAAATGCTTGTAAGTTGCTACCTTCCACTTGCTATTGAGTATGGCAGCAGACTCCAACACATCCTTAATAATGGGTAAATCTGAAAAACAAAAAAGAATGGGCATTTGAGAAAGTGATTTACCTTGTTTTGAAGAACAAAAATCAAGACCTACACTGCTCTGGAAAGCAATAAAATTATTTTGCAAAATTTCAACCTCATACTAATATCTAACAATTCCATTTGGCGAAGAATTGAAGCTAACATACGCTTGAGAGTTTGGCAGACGAGAGCAAAAGTCGCCTTTTTGTTCTTAATGGAGGGGCTGTAGACGAGGGATTTGATGGAACCAACAGCTTGGCGCTTGGCGTCGCCTTGGAGAACGCTCCTCAGGACCTTGGCCGCTTCTCTTCTCGCGAAGTAAGCCGACCTCTCGGAGTTGCTCGGCCGCCGGTTTTCCGTTTTCTCGGCGGCTGCGAATGGTTTTGATTTCGACGAAGGCGGCTTCTTTCGAACCATTTGGCTCTACAGTACTACACTACCACTATCATTGACACCCAATGAAATTCAGGGCAGCTGAAATTTGCTCATTTTGTTAAATTCAAAACGACGATCTTTTAGGTAACGCGACGGGCCTAACACAAGGAGGTCTAAAAATTCAATTCAATTAATTTATTTTAATGAATTTTCATTTAAAATAAAAATATTTTTTTAATTTAAAAAATTTTATTTTAAAAGTAATTAAAATTTCATTTGATTTTATAAAAAATTATTTATTTATTAAAATAAATTATACTAAATAATGGGTTAATGAGTATTTGCATAATTTAATTTAAATAAAATACAGATCCAATAGATATAGTGTGTGTTTTAATTTAACTTTTTGGTTTGATTCGAGTATATAGAGATTCTTTTAATTTGTATTGATTTCCAATATTTTAATATACCACTTGGCTATTTTTGAAATATTATAAAAGTAAACGGCAGTCATATGGTAAGTTTTAAATTATAATTTTTAACACATGTTTTAAGTTTTGGCTTTCTCTTATACACAAAATTCTTATTTATACTAAATACCGTCTGTGCTATGCACAAATAGTAATAATATTTTCCGATAAGATTCACTCTTATAAAGAAATGGAGACTTATTATTAAATTTCTAATATTATTTTATAGGTTAAAAGGAGAAAAGAAATATAAAAATTTAGGTTTTATTTATTTTGTGAAAAATAATTTATATTTTAAAAATATTTTTTATAAAAAAATTTTCTGTAAAAATATATTTTTTAATAAGATAACTTATTTTTTATTATTTAATTTTAATTTTAAAATAAAATTTATTAAAATTTTTATATATAAAGATTTTAATAAAGATATTAAGATGTGTAAAATGATATTTTTTTAAAAAAAATTTAATAAAATTTTTTTTTATTAATTAAATTTTTTAAGTGTCTAAATATTAGAAAATATAAAAAAATATATTTTTTAAAAAATATTTTCTGTAAAATAAATGAATACTTAATTAAAAAATTACAGATAGTTGAAAAATAAGAAATAAGGAAAGAAAAAGACATAATGATGTGTAGTTTTCTTGACCTTGAAATTTTTTACTTGCATTTTTATTTTTTATTTTTATTGTAATAACGATGATGATGATGTTATTTAATTTTTCAATATATTAAGAGAGTATAAGAAATTAATATTTTAAAATTAGAAAAAAAAGTTGTGGATTAGTATTAGATTTGAAATTTTAAAAAATAATTTTTAAAAAATATTTTATTATTTTTAATATTTTTAAATTAAATTATTTTTTAATACTTTATTTTTAATTTATTTAATAAAATTATTTTTTAATAATAATTTTAAAAATATTACTAAATAATAAATATATTATACAAATTTTTAAAAAAATTGATTCATAATAATTTTATAAATAATAATTTTTAAATATATTAAAAAAATTGATAATTTTGTGAATTTTTAACTATAAAAATAATAATAATAGATAATAATAATAATAATAATAATAAATGTATTTGATTAAATATTAAAAAAATAAAAATTTAATCGATAAAAAATAAAAAAATTAAATTAAATTAAATAAAAATAAATTATAAATTTTTTTAATTAATTGACGCGGAATAATAATATAATATTTATGTAATAAATAATATAATAATTTTATTAATTTTTTAATAACATAAATAATGATAAATATAATTAATTAATTTTAAAAAATAAAATTTTAATTAAAAAATATAAAATATATTTATAATAAAATTAAAAATATTGAATTTTTTTAACCCTTTTTATTAACAGAACTTGTACTTGCTATTTCCTAGTGATCCTGTAATTAGAAATGTTCCAGAGAGCTAACGGACAATAACCTCAGGAACTGGAAGTTGCTGATGAACTTCGGGGGGTACCAAGTCAAGGTGGACTGTTCTTCTTGCGCTTGACAAGCCAGCTCTTAATAAGGCTTCACTGTGAAAAATTAGAATGTTAGGCTATATTTATTTGTAGTAAATATATTTTAGGGAAATTTATTTTTTAGTCCCTGAGGTTTAACGTAATTAACACTTCTGTCCCTCTATTTTGGCGACCCAACACTTAAGTCCCTCACTTTCTCTTCCGTCCAAATTCGTAATCCTTCCGTCCATTTAAACCGTTTGGTCAAAGAGTCAAAGGTGAAATGTGATAATTTTTTCTAAAAATACCCTTATTTCAATGTGAAATTCCAGAAGAAAAAGAAGAAGAAGAATAAAGAAGAAGAAGAAAACAGTAGGAAGAAGAAGAAGAATAAGAAGAAGAATAAGAAAGAAGAAGAAGAAGAAGAAGAAGTTGCAGAAAGGGGAAGAAAAGGAAGATAGTTAATTTTGTCAATTTACGTGTCCCAAACGGCTATTTTGGACGGAAGAACTACGAAATTGGACAGAAAAGAAAGTGAGGGACTTAAGTGTTGGGTCGCCAAAATAGAGGGACAGAAGTGTTAATTACGTTAAACCTCAGGGACTACAAAGTAATTTTCCCTATATTTTAATATAAAAAATAGTGTTTTCTAGAAATTTAAAAAAAAAAAAATCGAAGCAATTAAAGACACACGATTACACAACGTTATAGCCACTCATGGTCGGATTGGTTTGAATTTTTTAAAATAATATTATTGCACAATCTATTATGTTGTTACACGTGCACATCTTTGGAGACCTAAAATCTTATTTTTCGATATAAGAAGGAAAAAAAAAATTAAATAAACTATTCAACTTTTCTAAGCCTAATTTAACTTTGTAAACAAAATTTTAAATTTTACATTTAAATCAAAATAAGTTTTTTTTTTACTGCATTACTACTGTAAATAATTCTAATATTTAAAAATTACTCAAAAAAGCTATTGTTAAATAATATTTTATTATGTGAAGACTTATTTAGATTTAAAATTAAAATTTGGAATTTTATTTATACTTTTTGTCAAATTTTTCTTATTTGTAAAATATCTTATATTGAAACCTCTCCAACCGTCAATTTTTACTTTAAAAATGACACTCTGATTAAATTCACACAAAAAAAGATTAAAAAAAAAAAAACAAAAGGGGCAGAAGTCTATCCTAAAGTCAAGTCTTCTGGAGCATGCCCCACGTCCATGTACAAGTTCATGATGTGCCTTTTAGTCTCTATTCCAGGTCGCTTGGAATCAACACATTGAAGTTTCCTGCAATGTCACAGGAAGGCCATAGAGAACCTGCCTAACTATGTATGAGTGTGTGTATGTAAGATATAAATATTTATATATATTTATTACGTTGTAAAGAAAAAACAGGACTTATATTGGTTGTCGGAATTATGACTCAGTCTGGCTGTAATTATGCTGCTGCTCCGGACAGCAACTATGGAGAGCTGACAAACTTTGAGCCCTCAGATTTCTTGAAGTTTGATGAGTGGACAGAAGAAGAAGAAGAAGAAAAATCATTTCTGCTTTGTGTTTCTCCCAACAATCCTGTTTATCAAGCTCATGTAATGGGTGAGTCAGGCGGAGCTACCGGTTCCCATGGAGGGCCTAGTGTCGGCGGTGAGCAAAAAGTTGTGAACTGAGCAGGGACTTCAGCCATGTTGAATTGATCTTTTGATTAATTTAACGTTGTATGTCATTTGATAACTTATGTGTTTTTGTACATGGTTTGATTGCTAGGAGAGGGCAGGGAGAAGAAGGAAGTTAAAGGAAGGGTTGCATTCAAGACAAAATCAGAGGTTGAGATACTAGATGATGGGTTCAAGTGGAGGAAGTATGGCAAGAAGATGGTCAAGAATAGCCCAAATCCAAGGTATAGGTTGCTTTATTTTTCATTCATTTTGCTTCAAATACTATATCAAAGGAAAAGTCTGATGAGTATATTTACGTGATTAGCAGAAATTACTATCGATGCTCAGTGGAAGGCTGTCCAGTGAAGAAGAGAGTAGAGAGAGATAGAGAGGATCTAACATATGTAATAACAACCTACGAGGGTGTCCACAATCACCCATGTTCCTCTTAAGCATCAACTTTTTACTGTTGCCTTTAGTTGCATTTTTAAAGATTATTTTTATTAAAAGTTTAAACAAATCATCCGAGACTCTATTTGATAAAAATTTTATTGACCAGCTCGACTCGATAAATAATTTATTAATGTATTTTATAATATAATTATTTTTAATATATGCATTTATTTGATTTTTTGTATATTTTTGTGATTTAATTTAATTTTTATAATTTTATTATAATAATTCTTTTCGCAATTCACTTTGGGAGAGTATTATGATATCACATAGTATTATAATTGACAATTTTTGTTTTTGTATTTGGATTTAGGAATGTTGGGCGGGTTTTCACGGGTACTCGATTCGCCCAAACTCTATTAGGACGGATTTGGGTTTTTACAAAACGGATTTGGGCAGATTCGAATTTAAAAAATTTTACCCGTCTCGGATTCGGGTAGGGTTCGGAATTAAACGATCGGATACCCGTTACCCGAACCGATTAGTATATCATTTTCGCTTCCCTCTCTCCGTCGGCACCTCTCTCCCTGCTTCTCTTCCCATAATTCCCAATCGGCATCTCTCCTCCACTTCACTAACGACTACCGGCGCAGGCCGGTCGACACCGACGACGTCTCATTTCTCTCCCTAGCGACGATAAATCTTCTTCTCCCTCAATCATCAATATCCTCCTTCTCTCTCCAGTCGGCTCACAGTCCCACTTTCCAGTCAACGCCTCTCTCCCCCACTTCACTGACGAGTGCCGGCAGCCCAATCGACACCGGCGATGTCTTCTTTCTCTCCCCAGTCAACGATAAATCTTCTCTCTCTCCAGTGGCCACATCTCCCGCTTCTCAGTCGGAGACAACTCTTCCCTCTCTCCGGTCGGCATCGGCGACATCTTCTTCTCTCTCCTCAGTCGGTGACATCTACTCTTTCCGATTGACGTTTCTATCACCACTCACTGACAACTGTTGGAGACAACCCTTACCTCTCCACAATCGGCATCGGCGACATCTCCTTTGGCTGGAATTCTCTTTAGGTTTGTAATCAAATTTTTTGATAATCAAGATCTTTTATGTGCATGTTGTTAAAAAATTTTTAGTTGCTATTAAAGAATTTTAGAATTTATGAACTATTAATTTGATTATTTGGATATTTGCTATTTGATTATTGTTCTCCACTATTTTTACTGCTGGGCATTTCTCCAATATTTCTACTGCTGGGTTGTGCATATCTTAAGGATAGTTTTACGTTGAATAGATAATTGAGGTTGATATTAAGGTTGTGCAAATTTTCTAATTCAAGTTGTGCAAATTTTCTAATTCAGATATTTGAGTTATAATATCTAAATTTTTAAATTTTTTTCATTCAATTGAATTTAAAAAAATCAGGTTAGGTATTGTACGGGTATTATTATTACTATTAATAAATTATTTATCGAGTCGAGCCGGGTCCAATAAAATTTTTACTTCAGGCCAAATTGAGATGAACAGAAATAAATTTAAAAATTTTGAGTTAAATTATATTAATTTTTAAAATTTTAAATTAAATTATAAAATAATTAAAAATTTTAAATTTTTTTATAAGTAGTATTTATTTATGTGATATATAAATATAATAAAATAATTTATATTATTTTGACATGCGAATAAAATACATTCTTTTTAATTTAAATTTTAAATTTGAGTATAATTATAAAAAAATTTACAATTTTAAATAATTTTATAAATTTTTAAAATTTTAAATTAAATTACGAAAAATTTTAAATTTTTACAAATTTGTGTTTTTTTTTTTTTGAAATCACAGGTTTGATATATATATATATATAAATGTTTGCCGTTGCAGACAGGGAAATTTTTGGCTGCTGCAAAATTAGATCTTGTCAAGGTCGATTTTGTTTTTAAATTGGTGGTTTGATCTGATTTATGAATTGAATTAAAATTAATTTATAATGATTTTAAAATAGTTTCGGCTTGTCCGATTTCATTTTTATTTTATAAACGGTTTTAATTTCAATTTTAATTAAATTTAAATTATAAATAGTAAATTTAATTTCGATTAATAAATAAGTCTTAAGGTTGTTGAATATATATTTTATTAAATAAATAAATTATTTATGTATGTTTTATTAATTTAATTTATTTATACACTGATTTTAAATGGTATAATTTTATAAACATGATTTATTTTATAAATAAAAAATTAAAATTAAATTAAATTCCACTATCAATTTAAACCGGTCAATTTTTATCTATTTTCAATTGTAATTTATAGAAAAAAAACTGTAATTGCCTCCTCTAATATAAGATTTTGATCTGGTTTAAAAGTTAAAATCGATTCACCGACTGTGAACCGGACGGTCGCCACGTCTAGGCAAAATCCATCCCGTGGACAACAACTTTGTATCCACCCCGTTAAGTTAACGATATATTTTTTTTTTTACCCTTTAGACAAAAAAAAAAAAAAAAAAAAATTCTTCTCCAACCTCATTATCTTATCTCTGCAAAGTTCAAGCAAAGAGAGAAGAGAACGCCATTGCAATAGCTTAGTACGACTAGCTAGGAGCATCAACTTCTGAAGATGAAGGACTTAATTCAGCTGCCTTACGATGCTTCTGTGCGGGTTATTTTAGCTTCACTGGAACGAAATTTGTTGCCAGACGCTGTCGTTAGGAGATTCACTCGATTGCTGTTGGCCTCTCGTCTCCGTTCTGGCTACAAGCCTTCTTCTGAACTCCAGCTCGCCGACCTCCTTCATTTCGTGCATTGTAATGCTTTTCTTAATCCCCTTTTCTCTTTTTCTTCTTTTTTCGATCTATTCTTTTCATGTATAAATTGCTTCTATAGCTCTCAAACAGATGCCTATTGCTATCATGACTGAGAAGCCCAAAGCGCAACATTATGAACTTCCTACTTCTTTCTTCAAGTTGGTTCTGGGCAAAAATTTCAAGTACAGGTATTTTTTGCATTGCAAATGAAATGGAACAATATCTACTTGATTTTTTGTCTCTGTGATTGTGAATGGGCATTAGTCCTTTCTTATTCCTTTAGCAATTAGCAGTTCTATGGCCATGAATGAGGGATGGATCCAGATTTTTTTTTCTTTTTGTATTTTACTGTCAATAGACGATTTGTCTTTTCTTTTCTTTTCTTTTTTTTTTTCTATGGCATCAGTCACCGTTCCTTATGAGTTTCCCTATGTTGATAGAGTTGACTAACTAACCGCCAGTTTGAAGATGCTTTAAAAAAATAACATTTTCTTTCCGGAAACATCAAAATGACAAAATAATTTTTATAAACTGATTTTCTATAAAGCTATCTAAATGATATATTTTTTTCCCCTCACAACCTCAATATCAAACAACTTAAAATAGCAACAAAAATATTGAGATTTAATAGAAAATTCAACTAGAATTGACCAAATTCTCACAAAGTTCTCAAATAAATAAATCAATAATAAGTGGACAATAACAGCACAATAAAAAAAACAACTTAAGGCTATGTTTAGTACACCATGATATAATGTAATGAAATTAAAATTTATATTGAGATTTAATAGAAAATTCAATTGCATTATATTTCATTACATTGTTACCAAATGTAACATACTGTTAATGGGATTTGGAAATTAAGAACTTTTGATTTCTTAAAAACAAGCTATGGCTAGTCATATTCAGCTTTTCTCATGTGATGTGAAAACTTATAGGCAGTCAATAGTTCCACTGATATTTTTGCATGAACATGATCATACCAAAAGCCTTTTGCTTTGCTATTCCATAAAGTGATTTTGTTTATATGTGAAAAAATGCAGTTGTTGTTATTTTTCTGACAAATCAAACACCTTAGAGGATGCTGAGGAAGCAATGTTGGAGCTCTACTGTGAGAGGTCACAGCTAAAAGATGGCCACACTGTCCTTGACATTGGATGTGGCTGGGGATCACTCTCCATATACATTGCTCGAAAGTACAGAAATTGCAGGATTACTGGGATTTGCAACTCAACAACCCAGAAAGCATTCATCGAGGAGCAGTGTCGGTATAATGCTTGATTCTTTAGCAACATATTAAAAGTAACAGACTTTATTTCTTCACAAATTAGTAGCTGTGAGGGCCAGCAGATGATCCAAACCATTTAATCATCCTGTTCTGTAGGGAAAATCAGCTGCAGAATGTAGAAATTATTGTTGCAGATATTAGCACATTAGAAATGGAGGCATCCTATGATCGCATATTCTCCATTGAAATGTTTGAGGTCAGTGCTTTTCAAGCCATTCTGTAGATGCTAAGATCAAAGTTGAGATGAGTTGATAATTGATTTTGTCCTGGAATAGCATATGAAAAACTACAAAGATCTTCTTCACAAGATATCCAAGTGGATGAAAGAGGACAGTCTTCTTTTTGTGCATTATTTCTGCCACAAGACATTTGCTTACCACTTTGAGGTATGGCTATTTGTTGAGCACCTGAACATGTATGTTTGATCAACTTAGTTTATTTGAAAGGCCAGCTCTTGCATATAGAATAAGATACATTCCATCCTCTGTTTATATTCAGGATATAAATGAAGATGACTGGATTACTAGGTATTTCTTCAGTGGAGGAACAATGCCTGCTGCAAATCTGCTGCTTTATTTCCAGGTCACCGTTCCATCTATCATCAGCAAACATATCTTTTCATTCTAAAGCATAAAATAATCTAGGTTCAAATAGCAATGACTCGTTATGTGCCAGTAGACAAGAATACTAGATCTAAAGAATGCAATTGAGTTTGGCTCTCTTACTCAGTATCATTGTACCGCGTAACCAATAAAATTAGATAACTATATAAATATAAGCTAAGGTGGATGAGTGAATCCTTTTAGACAGTAACTAACTAGTATTTTTTTGTATAAAAAAAAACTATTTTTGTATAAATGTCTCTATCTTATTAGCTAGTTATACCATATAAGCATCCTAGATGGTACAACGATTGTACTCAATAATTTTTCCTTATGAAGGCTTCTTCTTTCTGAAAACTTTTTTGCAGGATGATGTTTCTGTTGTCAACCATTGGCTTGTGAATGGGAAACATTATGCACAGACAAGGTGAGGATGGATAGTAACCCTTAGATATTTTGTACTTTTAAGATTTATGGCTCCCCTTTCTTGAGGCAAATAGACTGTTTTAATTTTAAGATGTTCTGAAAAACTTGCAGTGAGGAGTGGCTCAAAAGAATGGACAAGAACTTGGGTTTGATTAAGCCAATAATGGAATCAACTTATGGCAAAGAACAATCTCTCAAGTGGACTGTCTACTGGAGAACATTCTTCATTGCAGTTGCAGAACTTTTTGGATACAACAATGGAGAAGAATGGATGGTTGCACTTTTCCTATTTAAGAAAAAATGAAGCATGAAAAAAACACCCTCCTCTCAGTTGAAGATGACATGGGAGCCATGGCTGAGGTAATGATTTTAACGATATCATTTCTCTTGTTTGAACTAAATAAACCAAATCTGATGATCAATTAAATAAGGTAAAATTGCCTGTAACTAGTCGCTAATCACTATTATCTTAAGCTTGAATGGTGGGAAATATCTCCCACCTAATGACAAGTGACTTTCTAATCTATTATCAATTGAGCTTTCAGTGAGGGTCGATCACAGGATTATGCATTATTTGATAACAAGTCTGCAAATGAAATTTGGTTATTTTAATAAAGATGTATTTTATTTAATTTAATCATTAATTATTAATTACTTTTTTAATAAAAATTATTTTTCAACTATCAGTTTGATTATTAAAATATTCACCTAATTAGGGAAATTTATTCAGTACTAAAAAAAATTACGACACTAACTATTTTATTATTTAATTATTACCGAAATATATTAAATGAGTTAAATAAAAAAAAAGACTATCTATCCACTTATCTATTTTGATTGACATGTTAAAATTTTTTTTTTTAAATAGAAATCGAAAATTGAGATAGTAAAATTTGAGACCTCTCAAATTTACTCAGATGACTTATAATTTTATAAATTAAAATTTTTATCAATATATAAACTATTTAAAATTATAAAATATAATAAATAAATTAAAAATACTATAAACAATAATTAAAATATTTATATGTTTTTTTTAATCTATAGTATTTATTATTATATTATAAAAATCATGTATATATATGAAAAAATTATATTTAATTTTTTAATTGCTACATATATTGTATAATAAATTAATATTTATTTTATTAATATAATAAAATTAATATATATTTATATTATTCATTTTACATTTCAACTATAACAATTGCACATAATTTATTAAACACATAAAATATATTAGTTATTTGCTATCACAATTATCAGATTTAAACCAAACATGCCCTAAACTTATCTTTAATAATAGACAGAAACATTATGTTACATAGATTCTTTATCAAAAATAAGGATTTTGACTTGCACAACTGCGGCTTAGCATATTATCAATTCTATCACATTTTGTTGTAATAAATAAAAATAAATAAAAATATCTTTCTTTTTTATTATGCAAATATTATTGCATTGAAAAACCCATAAAACCAAGAAGTCTAATTCCAACCCATACAACCCACAACAGCATCGATTTTGTAATCGTTATCCGCACCGCTGTATCCAAACCAACAGACTACAAAATCATTTTACAAAAATCAACAAAACACTTTAATTTATAAAAATAAAGATAAAAAACAAAATTATACACAAAAGGAGGAGAAGCCAAAGCCCTCCCCCACAAACAAAATCTCTCATCTTCCGAAGTCGCATCCCACCAAACAAATATCTATCTTCTCATCTTTTGTCCGACACATGAATCGGCAAATTCACATCCCTAATCAACTTTTCAGAGAATTTATATATATAAGTATATATTCATTTCACCTCTGAACAAAGCTCAATTTTACTTTTTAGTTAAATAAAACTCTAAAATTTAACTTCAATTTCAAACAAGATCCAAATAGGTAAAATAACATTTTTTTATATAAATTTAAATAATTAAACTATTTTACTAATTATTAATAAAATAATAATTGAACAATTGAAAAAAAAATGCGAGAACAACAGCAAGGAGATCAATTTGTCCTAGAAAAAAAAAGGGAACACAAAGAAGTTATCTTTAATATTTAGAAGTGCCGCCACTCTCTCCCGCTGTAATGTTATCTTTAATGTCTTGCAGGCGGAGAATCCCGGTGATAGAGCAAAGATCTGGTTGGCAAAATCGACGCCAACAGTAGGAGAGCTCCGATCGTTGAAGAGCCAACAGGATTGGCCCAATGGGAGGCAAATCTGGTTATTGTGGAGACTTTTGTTGGGTGAGAAGAGACTGTCGGTTGAGATGGAAAAAAAGCGGAGGGAAAGAATCTAGGGACTTGAATTTATTTGATATTTTTCGATGAATTAGCGACGGGATTAATTTTGTCACTAATATTTTTTCTGTCGCTAATCTGCCCTTTCGCGTCGTCAAAATGTAATAAGTTTTCCTATCGCAAATTTGTCGCAGATTCTATCGCTAATTATTGTTTTGCGACAGACATATGTTTCGGTGCAAATTTCGACGCAAAAACCCCTATTTACTTATAGTGAAAGTGGGTAGTGATTGATGGTTAGACAAGAGAGAGAACGGTGTGATGGAGAGGAGTATGGTTTTGCTTGCAGGTGCAACTATTGCTTTGGGCTGCTGGGGAAATGGAATGAAAGCACAAGGAGAAAGATCCAAAAAAAAAAAAAATCCAGATAATGGTGCATATTATTCTTTAATTTTGTTACGTTAATGATTCCAGTCTTATCAAATAATATTCAAAACAACATTTTTTTAGTTTGGTAAAATTAAAATACAAAGAATAAACTATTTCTTTTTAAAAATTTTAAGAATATAAATATTAAGTTTGATATAATTTAATAACTAAATAATACTATATATTTAAAATAATTTATTTATTTCAAAGATAATTAATAAAAAATTAAACGATAAAACATCTGATTTAATAAAATAAAAATACATATATCAAATTATTAAATTTTAAAAGAATAAAAATTTATACGTTTATTTTAACATATTTTAAAGGTATAAAAATAATAAAAAAATTATTATTTAGTCCTTAAGATATAGAAAAATTTACTAGTTGGTTTATCGATTTTGAAAAATGCATTAAAATATTTCTGACGTTTCAAGAAGTCTACTAGTTAATCTCTCTATTAATTTTAGTTGTTAAATATTGTAAAAAAAAAAAATCTAAAATACTCATAATATAAAGGGACTAATTAGTAAATATTTTAAAAATTTGAGAGATCAACTAATAAAATTTTTAAAATTATATAGATTAATTAGTAAATTTTTTAAAATGTCAAAACCAATAGCTAATGAGTGAATTTTTTTATATTATAAGGACTAATTAGTAATTTTTTAAAAAATAATTCACTTTTTGAAAATTTATTTAGTTCTCATAAAATCAACCTTCAATGCATTTAAAACCTCAGTTATTTTGAGCATTATCTCTCCTTTTCTGGAACCTCCTAATCTCATCTGCTCTGCAAAGTTCAAACAAAGAGAGAAGAGAACGCCATTGCAGTAGCTTTGTACCTGTAAGAAACTGAACTTGTAGAAGTTACAAATCAAATTACTTAGCCATGAAAATTTACGTAGCCATAAAAAATTTGATTTGGCAAGAGTATATGTCTGCAAGTTAGACAAAAGTTTGCTGGCATTAGATTACTCAATGAAGTACCAACGTTTAGCTCTAGTGAGGCCGAAAGTCCGATACATATGAATTGAGCAAATATTTAACTAGAAGCACTCATCAATCACTGCGCCGATCTAATGCAATTATAATAAAAAAACAAAACATACGGTGAGCGAGAGGAATTTGAAAATTTAGCTCAAATGAATTAGGCATACGATATTTAATATTTTATATTCACGAGAATATATTTTTAATATATAAAATTATATTAACGTTTCTTTTAATTGGCAACAGCACCTAATAGGAGCAGCAACTTTTGAAGATGAAGGGCCTAATTCAGCTGCCTTACGATGCTTCTGTGCGGGTTATTTTAGCTTTACTGGAACGAAATTTGTTGCCAGACGCTGTGGTTAGGGGACTCACTCGACTGCTTTCGGCCTCCCGACTTCGTTCTGGCTACAAGCCTTCTTCTGATCTCCAGCTCTCCGACCTCTTTCATTTCGTG
The DNA here is from genome assembly GCF_001659605.2 of Manihot esculenta. Classification (NCBI taxonomy): domain Eukaryota; kingdom Viridiplantae; phylum Streptophyta; class Magnoliopsida; order Malpighiales; family Euphorbiaceae; genus Manihot; species Manihot esculenta. The sequence goes on along the minus strand of NC_035176.2, from coordinate 28,974,428 downwards.
CATTGTAATGCTTTTCTCAATCCCCTTTCCTCTTTTTCTTCTCTTTTCGGTCTATTCTTTTCATATATAAATTGCTTCTGTAGCTCTCAAACAGATGCCTATTGCTATCATGACTGAGAAGCCCAAAGCGCAACATTATGAGCTTCCTACTTCTTTCTTCAAGTTGGTTTTGGGAAAAAATTTCAAGTACAGGTATTTTTTTTTTTTCTGTTTTTAATGCATTGCAAATGCAGTGGAACAATATCTGCTTGCTTTTTTGTCTCTGTGATTGTGAATAGGCATTACTTCCTTAGCAATTAACAGTTCTATGGCCATGTATGACTCATTCATTTTCCTTTATCTATTTTCCTCTGGGTAGAAGATTAATCCGAGAAGGTATGTGACAGTTCCTCTGATGAGTGCTTCACTGTTCCCTGTGAGTCTTCCTATTTTGATAGAGTTGAACCATTAAGATGGCAACAAAAATATTTCGTATTTCGATTAGCTTTGTCATACTTTTCTTGCCCACTCTATTGCGAAAGAGACTACCAAATTTGGAATAAAAACAAAGTGGGACCCTGAACCATAGAATTTGGGAAAATCTGATCCATAGTGATCATCGGAAAACATGCATCTAGTTAGATATACGCCCATCCAATTTAAGATTAGCATATCATCTACACTTTATAACAAACCTCATCCAAAACTAGGGCATATATATATATATATATATATATATATATAATTTTAATTGATTGAGTGTATAATAAATTTATATACTTGGGTGTCTACAAGAATTTTTTTCCATGTCGTCACATTAAATTCAACTTAAATTGGTCAAATTCACACAAAGTTCTCAAATAAATAAATCAATAATAAATGGACAATAATAACATAATGAAAAAAAAAACTTATGTTTGGTACACCATAACGCAAGGTAATAGAATTCAAATTTCTATTGATTTAATAAAAAATTTAATTGTATTATATCGCATTATGACAATACCAAACATAATATTAATAGGACTTGGAAATTTAAGATCTTTTGATTTCTAGAAACAAGCTTTCTCTAGTTTACTACTACACTAAGACTAAGGACTCACTGGATACTAACTGGAAATGTTTGGTTGACTTGGAAAGGGAATGGAAGTGAGGAACAAATAATTTCTCGGATCTTAAAGTCATATTCTAATGTTAAAATAAAACTTATAAATTTATTATACTAAAAAGAGTAAATGTCATTTTTCACCAAAACTTAAGTTGCTCCAATATGAATTTGTAAAATGTCTAAAATTTGTGTGCCAAATGATAAGAAAATAGAATCTTATTACCTTGTTTGGATGGAGCCCCTGAGTACTCTCCATTTATGACTGCTGTTTTTCTGGAAAGTAGCTTTTGTGCAAGTAAATTCAAGACTTGGCCCTCAACTGTTGATGATAGGCAAGTACAGAGCAGAAGATTCTTTATACATCTTCTCCTCTGCATAATTGTGAAACAGGTCCAATGTTTCTTTTGTCAGCTTCAGCCTTTCTCTTGTGATGTGAAAAGTTATAGGTAGTCAACATTTTCACCGACATTTCTGGATGAACATGGTCATACCAAAAAGCCTTATGCTTTGTTATTCCATAAGTGATTTTGTTTGTATGCGAAAAAATGCAGTTGCTGTTATTTTTCTGACAAATCAAGCCCCTTAGATGATGCTGAGGAAGCAATGTTGGAGCTCTACTGTGAGCGGTCACAGCTAAAAGATGGTCACACTGTCCTTGATATTGGATGTGGCTGGGGATCACTCTCCTTATACATTGCTCGAAATTACAGAAATTGCAGGATTACTGGGATTTGCAACTCCACAACCCAGAATGCATTCGTCGAGGAGCAGTGCCGGTATAATGCTTAATACACTAGCAATGCATCATTCACTAGATTTTGCGCCAGATATAGGGTGTTAATTGGCTAGTAAAAAAACCATATTGACCATTTTCAACTGAAAGTTACAGAAACATCATTTCTTCACAAATTATTAGCCGTGAGGGCCAGCAGATGATCCAAACCATTTAATCACCCTTCTCTGTAGGGAACATCTGCTGCAGAATGTGGAAATTATTGTTGCAGATATTAGCACAATAGAGATGGTGGCATCCTATGATCGCATATTCTCCATTGGAATGTTCGAGGTCAGTGCTTTTCAAATCATTCTACAGCTGCTAAGATCAAAGTTGACATGAGTTGATAATTGGTCTGGTCCTCGAATAGCATCTGAAAAACTACAAAGACCTTCTTCACAAGATATCCAAGTGGATGGAACGGGATAGTCTTCTTTTTGTGGATCATTTCTGCCATAAGGCTTTTGCTCACCACTTTGAGGCATGCCTATTTGTTGAGCACCTGAACATGTGTGCTTGATCAACTCAGTTTATTTGAAAGGCCAGCTCTTGCATATATAAAAAGATACATCCCATCCTCTGTTTATATTCAGGATATAAATGAAGATGACTGGATTACTAGGTATTTCTTCGCTGGAGGAACAATGCCTGCTGCAAATCTGTTGCTTTATTTCCAGGTCAGCTTTGCATTTCTCATTAGAAAACGTTCTCTTGCCTTGTAAAACAGTCTATGTTGAAATAGCAATGAATAGTTGTGTGGCAGTGTACAAAATAGCAAAGCTAAAGAATGCATGAACAAAGATGTATAGCATAGCCATATCAGAACTAACAGAAATGGTGCAGTTGAGTTTGGCTCTCTTATGAAGCCTTCTTTCTGAAAACTTATGTGCAGGATGATGTTTCTGCTGTCAACCATTGGCTTGTGAATGGGAAACATTATGCACAGACAAGTTGAGGATGGATAGTGACCCTTCAGTGTTTGTACTAGATTTATGGCTCCCCAATCTTAAGGCAAATAGACTGTTTTAATTTTAAGATGTACTGAAAACCTTGCAGTGAGGAGGGGCTCAAAAGAATGGACAAGAACTTGGCTTTGATGAAGCCAATAATGGAATCAACTTATGGCAAGGAACAATCTCTCAAGTGGACAGTCTACTGGAGAACATTCTTCATTGCAGTTGCAGAACTTTTTAGGTACAACAACGGGGAAGAATGGATGGTTGCACTTTTCCTATTTAAGAAAAAATGAAGCATGAAAAGATTAACTCCCCTCTGTTGAGGATGACATGGGAGCAATGGCTGAGGTGATGATTTTATATTACTTAATTGTCAGTGTAGTTCAATGACCAACTCAAATTCAAATCAATAGTAAAATAATAAGGAATACAGTTTCTCAACATTCCATCAAGGATTTTCCTGCACCAAAATCTCATTGACACCATATATGAAACAATTCTATTGTACCCATCTATAAATAATCGATTGTAGGCTTCACCTATCCATCAATGCCGCTCCAGGACCCTCTCCTACATTGCATATTGCAGAACAAGAATAGAACCAGGGTACTTTAGATGGTCAGACTGCTACACAAGCAATCATAGGTAATTATCTGCAGCCAAATGTAAATATAGCTCCAATAAGCTTTGCTAGTTACTTCTTTGGATTACTTGAAGAAAAATATAATAACTATTACTAAGCAATTTCAATCATTAACTCCTACATTGCATATTGCAGAACAAGAATAGAACCAGGGTACTTTAGATGGTCAGACTGCTACACAAGCAATCATAGGTAATTATCTGCAGCCAAATGTAAATATAGCTCCAATAAGCTTTGCTAGTTACTTCTTTGGATTACTTGAAGAAAAATATAATAACTATTACTAAGCAATTTCAATCATTAACTAGTTTCACATTTACTTCTTTAGGTTCAGTGGTTATTTAACAATGTTATATGTCACACGTTCTAAATTGACACTGAGCGCGATGATCCCTTAGACTATACATTTTCCAATTCACACTTCAAAGTATCTTAAATAAAGAAATATGGAAGGAAATACAAGGGATCGTCGCAATTAACTTCAAATTAAGGAGCTGTAACCATGAAATATGGAATGAAAATACAGAAACCCAATTATTATATGCAAACAGAAAGAATTTGTTGCGCAGTAAAGATCGACAATTAAACTGCCCAACCACCAGGTGAGAGAAAAGAGGAAATGAGATGGCAACTCTTCTAAAAGGGTGACCAAAAACCATGCTGAATTAGAATAAAGCAGACAGTTAGACCTAATGGTAAAATGCAAATAGGCAGCATACCTGCAACTAAATATACAGTAAGACAACTATTATACACTTCTGCTAACCATCAATCCTCAAGGATTCCCTTGGTTACAATTTTATGATTTTATGCACCAGAAAAGCCCAAAACCTCTTGATTTTGCTTATTCTTACGTTGACATCAAGAGAATATCATGCAGAATCAAAATGAAGTAGATTAGGCCAAGTGGAGAAAAGACAGACAGCAAGCCTCAACTACAATATATAGTCTTAAGACGCTTGTTCTACTAACCAACAGTCCTCAATGATTCCCTTAGTTACAATTTTATGATTTTATTCACTAGGTAAAACCCCAAAAATCTTGATTTATGATTCTTATGCTTACAATGACATCAAGAGTCAAGACATTCTCTTGATATAAGGGCTAAGACATGGCAAAAGTGGCAATTCAATTTCTATTCATGTAAGAAAAGAAAGCTTCCACCAGTCACCCAACAAATTACATCTCAGCAACATGTAATGATCTAGAGCACTGCAGGCAAGGGGCTGGAATTGATTTTAGACCATTATTTTTCTAAGAGAATCACTTTATCATGGAATAACACCTTTAAAAACAGTACGTATCTTACTCTTTCAAAACCAGCTGATGCTACAAATATGAAGAATTCAAGTTCCTTTCAGCTTTTATAGATAGAAATCAAGAAAAGAAGGAAAAAGAAGAGAAAGAAAGGAAGAAATCACCATCAAGAATAATATTGAATGAATTACATGCACAACCAACAGTAATCATCACAAGAACTTAATCCTATGCACATGAACCATAGCAAGAAGGAAACAATAAGAAATGATTAAGGATGGGAGACAAAAAATGTTCCATTTATCTTACAATCTCTGCCATCCTCTATGCATCTTAAAGGTTTCGCTGTGCCAGCAGCATTATGGTAAAAAAACAAATACATGAGAACAGAAAAACAGATAAAATTGAAACTAAAACTTTGACCTTAACAAGAGCCGAGAGGTAATAAACTTGAAGTAATTGAACAAAGACAATAGTGCAACTGGACTGGGGAACAAAATTAATTCTACCATGCCTTAACTTATCCAAAAAGAATTAATTTTTGACAAAAAAGAATCACACAGACTGCATAATGTTGCTTTTTTCTCTGTTGTAGTCAATACACAATTACATTTCCATTAACCATTGGAGAAAATTTTAAATCCTCAATGTATACCTGGTAATAACAAGCATTTCTTTCAGAATCTTCACCACTTACCAATACATTTCACTTCATATACTCAAGGTCCAACAGTTTTACTAGCTTCACATTAATTAATTAATAACTCTTTTAAGTAACAGGTCAAGAAAATACCATATAAAATTTAATTCTAAAGACACCAGGTTAATCAAACGCCAAATCCGATCAAAAGTATAATCACGGAATTCAATCAGAAAAAAGCTAAAGAATTTACCTTGAATTTGTTCTCTAGTTTATTACTTAGAGATAGAACAATGTGAGTTACTGGGGAACACCAGCAGCAGCACCATCAACTGGATTTCCCAAATCGGCTGGAATGATTTCAGCTTCCAAGAAGCGACTCAAATGCTTATCATCCAAATGTTCCTGTTACAAAATATCAAGAAGAAGAAAAAAATTATCAAACTGCCAAGAATTAGTTTCAAAAGAAGTAAAGGGAAAGAACTGTACAGAGAGGCAAGCTCTGTATTTCTGCCACTCAGAAACGCATTCCTCTTTTTCCCATTGACCCTTCACAAACTTCTCTGAGTACCACCTGCAAAACCATAGAACAGGAAATTTTAGAAAGACAGAGAGCGAGTGCTAGGGTTTTAAGAGGGGTTCAAAGGACGAGCCTAGATAATAAAAGAGGGAGAAGAGACAGACCTGTTGAAGCAATTTTGGTAAGCAGCTCTGAGATGAGCACAAGGCGATGTTGAAGTCGAGGAAGATGAAGCTTTCTTTTCTCTCTTAATGAAACCCATCTCGCGTCTTTTCTTCACAGTTCTTCCATTATCACTGATCTTGCGCCGTTATGCCAATTGACTTTCGGCGGAGACGATTTTGCTGCTGGGATGGTAGTCGGGGATTTCGAATGGAAAGTAACCGACCCGCTTGAAATTAATATTCCGCAAGTATAAAAATTTTTCTTAAAAATTAACTTTTATGTTTTGTAAGTATTAAAAAATTACGGAACCTATTTAAATTGATTTTTATAAGTATAAAAAAATTTCAGAATATTAATTTTTTTTATTTTAAAAATTAAAATTATTTATTAAAATAATAAATAAAACCCATAAATTTATTAATCTTCAAAATAATAATTTCTTAATTTTTTCATTAATAAAATAATTGATATATATATATATGTGTGTGTGTCTGTATATTAATTGTTAAAGCTTTACTATTTGAAATGAATTAAAAATTGTAAGGCATTTGAGAGTTTGAAAATAAAATTTAACCTTAATATATTGAAATTGAAAGTTTTTAAAATCTTTTTATAAATGTTACTTTAAAATACTGCTCTACTAAATATAAATTCAAAGTTTTTAAATTTAAAAGAAAATCTCACCTTTGTAAAAATTCCTAGTTAAGTTGGTTGGAACATATTCGACTAGAAAAAGTTATATTCATGGCTGAGTCTATTAGGAATTGAATTCAATTATTCATAGGAGAGATTAGAGACCTAAATACCGTAATTTATCAGTTTAATTTTAAATAAATTAATTCAATGTTTTATTTAGATATAATTTTGATTAATTTTTAAAATAAAAAATAAAAGATAAATTATTCAATTATTAAATATATACTCACATCTTTAAAATATATTATTTAATTCAAAATAATAATACATATAAAATAATTGAAAAATATATGCCTTGTAAAATTTTTATAAAATAAAGTTATTTATTGTTAAATTTATTGACGGCATATTTAACCATTAAATTATTGTTATTTTTAAAATTAAATATATTAATTATTAAAGTTAATATTTTTTAGATGTGAGATTAATTTATATTTAAAAATAATAAAATATTGCATTTGATATGGTTATTTAAATTATCACATTTTATTTTTTAAAAATAAATTAAAATTATAGCTAAATGTAAACTTTAGGCTAATTTATTTAAAATTTAAATATTTAAATTAAATTATAAAATTATTCTGAGCCTTTCTCCATCAATTAACTTAAAATTTAATGCAAAAACTTTTTAGTTTAGTTTCTTAAAATGATAAGAATTATTTAGTGTAACTTTTAAATTATATTGACTAATTAATTATTTTTTTATTATAAAAGTTAAAAGTAATTTTTTCTTTCTTTTTATTCCTATAATATTTTTTAAGCATATAGTAATTGTAATAAAAATTAATCTCTTAAAATTAAAAATATTAATTCGAGTTACTAACAATTGAAATTTCAATCGATTTCAAAATTATGACATTGTTCCTTCTATATAAAAAAAATCGATGATAGTGAATCTCTTAAAATTGAAATTTTTCATCGCCAATCGTGCTATAATATTTTGAGAGTTTAAATTTATGTGTTCTATAATATATTAAATTTTAAAAAATATATGGAGTTGCGCTCAAAAACTTAATCTGGTGGTAAGTGTATTTAAGTAAATCTAAGAGGTTTCAAATTCAACTCTTTCAATCTCCAATTTTCCATCCCTATTTAAAAAAATATATATGAAATTATATAAATTTTTTAAAGAAAATACAATCGGATAATAATACAAAATTCAAATTCATATAAAAAAATATAAAATTCCCACTATATTTTTTTGAGATTAAAGTAAAATTCCCACTGTAAACAAGGAGTAATTAAACAAATTGAATAAAATATTATATAAAAAAAAAATAAAAGGAGACAGAAGGGGGGGACAAGTAGAATTTTTTTAAAGAAAAAAAGAAAGAAGAGGAGGAAGGGACTGTGAATATATTGAAATTCGATTCATATTGAAATTCGATTCAAATCGATTCATTAATTAGCTAATAATTCTAATTAAAAATATATACAACTCACATGTGAAGATTTAAATTTAAATTTTATTTTCCTTCAAAATAAAAATTATATTAAATACGATTGAAATATATATATAAACTACTCCACTAAACTATTAAGGTGAATAAATATAATAAATTACTTATAATAAAATATCTTTATTAATTTTTATATTCTTAAAAAAATAGAATTAATTATTAAATTTTTTAAAAATTTAATAATTATCAATTAATAAATAAAATTTTTTATAATTATTAATATAATAAAATCTATTAAATTATATCCACTAACAATAATTTATTTCATATCACATTTCGCTTAAAAGTTAAAAGATGAAGAGAAAGACACAAAGGAATCAAATTATTCTATGGGAAAGATGAAGAGAAAGACACAAAGGAATCCATAAACTGCCAATTAATTATACCTTTTTATTAGTCAATTGATTCTGGTTTCGACCAATAATATTGTTGCAGCTCACTTTTCATTATTCCTTTAATTACAAGAATTGAATATCTAAATGAGTTCCACGACCAAACCTTTAACCACAAACAATATCCATTTTTTCAATTAAGATATGTTTATTTAAATAAAAAAATAATCCATGAAATTGACACCTTGATATACTAGTTTTTTCTTTATTAAACGAGCTTGCATTTATTCTAAATTTATAATCTTTATATAAATTTTTAGTATATAATATAATTAATTTTCGAAAGTCAATTAAGAAAAAATATTAAATACTTATTAAATGAATTAGATTTAATAAATTAAAAAATTAAGAAACATAGAATTACATTTATACTTATCAAGAAAATAAAAATAATAAAATTTAGTATGAAAATCTAAGTTGCTAATAAATATAATTTATTAAAATTTTCTTTTCTTATTAATCTAATATTTTTCTCATTAGATGAAGAATTTATTAAATACTAGTTTTTTATATTAGCTTATATATATATATATGTATATATAGATTATAGATATATTAATTATAAATTATAGGACTTATATGAATTGTAATAAAATATTACAAATCATGTAATAATAATAAAAAATTAATTAAAATATAAAATTGTAAATAATTTATTAGTTTTATAATAAAAAATATAATTATTATTTTATTTATTAATATTGAAAATAAATGGCTTTATAAATGTATTTATTTTTTTAATTTAATTTCTCATAAAAATAAATAACTTTTAAGCATACGGCTTCTCGTTTTCTATATTCTTTTAATATAAAGACCGATTTAATTTTCTTTTATAAAAGAATATATTTTTTAAAAATAATTCATTATTAAGTGACACTAACTTGATGTTAACAGTCGATATGTTTTAGTGAAATTTAACATAAGTTGTTAAATTGAAGGAGGAGAACTTAATTTTTTTTTATTTCTTTACTCTATATTTAAAATAAAAAATTGGAAAAATTACTTTTTAGTTCTTGAGGTTTAACGTAATTAACATTTCTATCCCTCTATTTTGACGACCCAATACTTAAGTCCCTCACTTTCTTTTCTGTCCAAATTCGTAATCCTTCCGTCCAAAATAGCCGTTTGGAACACGTGAATTGACAAAATTAACTCTCACTAAAAATCCTACTATTTCAAAATCACAAAACCGAAACCCAAATGCCTCTTTTTCTTCTTCTTCCTACTCTTTCTGCAACTTATTCTTCTTCTTCTTCTTCTTCTTACCCTTTTTGCAACTTCTTCTTCTTCTTCTTCTTTTTCTTCTTCTTCCTACCCTTTCTACCCTTTCTGCAACTACTTCTTCTTCTTCTTCTTCTTCCTACCCTTTCTACCCTTTCTGCAACTTCTTCTTCTTCTTCTTTTTCTTCTTCTTCCTACCCTTTCTACCCTTTCTGCAACTACTTCTTCTTCTTCTTCTTCTTCCTACCCTTTCTACCCTTTCTGCAACTTCTTCTTCTTCTTCTTCTTCTTCCTACCCTTTCTACCCTTTCTGCAACTTCTTCTTCTTCTTCTTCAACCGGAGAAAACATGAAAGAGAAAAAAAAAAAGGAATTTCACTTTGAGAGAAGGGTATTTTTAGAAAAAATTATCACCTCTCATATTTGACTCTTTGACCAAACGGTTTAAATGGACAGGAGGACTACGAATTTGGACGGAAGAGAAAGTGAGGGATTTAAGTGTTGGGTTGCCAAAATAGAGGGACAGAAGTGTTAATTACGCTAAACTTCAGGAATTAAGAAGTAATTTTTCCTAAAAATTTTTATAAAAATTAATTTTCTTTTAAAATTTTTATTTAGAATAAATTTTTAAAAAATTTTTTAACTTAAAAATTTTTAATCATGAATGAATTTATAAAAATTCATTTTTTATAAAATCATTTATGTGAAACAAAAGCTTAATATAAATGCTAAATTATCAAACTATTCTCAAGAATATGAGTTTACTTAGGTGTTATCCAATTAATCAAACTAGCAAAGCCTCCAACATGTATACTTTAACTTTGAGTGTTTGCCTCTCTTTTAATATTCTTATCTAAAGTGTATATAAATGAAATTCAAATGCAAAAGAAAATTCCATCCATCTTCAGTTAATAAGGAAAAAAAAAAAAAAAAAAAAGAAAGTGGGTAGTGATTGATCTAGTTAGACATGAGAGAGAACGGTCTGACGGAGAGGAGCATGATTTTGGCTGCAGGTGCAACTATTGTTTTGGGCTGCTTGTGGAGGCTTGTATGCAAATGGAATGAAAGAACAAGGAGGAAGATCACCACAAAAATTCCAGATAACGGTAGCATTTTTTAAATCTTCTTCATCGTCTTCTCATCCTAATTATTCTTTCAATTTGTTTGATTGGTAACTCAACAGATAAACTTCAACTTTTCGAAAAGCTTTTAAATTTTATTTGTTTAGTTTATTTATTAAAACATATTTTTGCTAATTTAATTAAATTATTTTTTAAAAAGTGAATTTTATGGAAAATAATTTAATATAATTAATTAATATTATTTAAGCTATAATAACAAAGATGCTAGTATTTATTATCTATTAAATTAATTAGATGAGAAGTGAATATTAGGTCAGTTCGATTTAAAATTAAACTGAACTGAATAAATTAAAAATTAAAATTTTAGTATTTATAAAAATTAAATCAAATTGATTTTAGTTAGAAATTAAATCGAATTAAATCGATCTGATTCAATTCGATTCGTTTTGATTTGTATTTTTAATAAATTTTTATTTTTTACGCTTTATTTTTAATATTTTAAAATTTAATTAAAATATTTTAATTTTAATATAATATAATCTCTCTGTATTATTAAAAATAATATATAATTATCATTAAAGCGATTCGATTCGAATTTTTTATTTTTTCTCATCAAAATCGAATCAAACTGAATTAAAATAACTTAAAGTTTTAAAATTAAAAATTAAATCGAATTAAAATAATAAAAAATTAAACTGAATTTTTAAATTAATTTAATTCGATTAATTTTTTCTATTTCCACGAAATACTACCGACTCTAAATTAGATAACTTTAATGTGATTTATTCATGGCTTAATCTTGATTAACGGCTGATTAGTTTAGAGCTTTGCTTTTCGTAAAACGGTGTCGTATAACCGAAGTAAAATGAGTATCCCAATCCCAACCATCTCTATAAATTCATCTCCCCAGACAGTCATTGCTCATTTAACTCTTCTGCTCTACTTTCTCTGCTCTCGACTCTTGAATAGAAATGGATCAATTCAAAGGCCAGCCTCGCCTCCCCAAATTTTCCGTGCCTAAACGCTACGACGTCCGCCTGAAACCGGACCTTTCCGCCTGCACATTTGCCGGTTCTGTCTCTATCGACCTTGACATCGTTGCCGATACCAAATTCATTGTTCTTAACGCTGCTGACCTCTCCGTCAAGAGCGACTCCGTTTGCTTCACCTCCTCTAAGGTATTCTCTCGATCTAACAACTCCTAGCTTTTACTTGAGATTTGAAGTTTCTGTAAACTGAAACAATCTGCCATTTCCAATCAGGTGTTTGAGCCCGTGAATGTTGAATTGGTGGAGGCAGATGAGATATTGGTGTTGGAGTTCGCAGACACACTTCCAATTGGGGTGGGAGTTCTCGCTATTGACTTCGAAGGAGTTTTGAACGACAAAATGAAGGGCTTCTACAGAAGGTACTCTAGCGTATCAAATTGTCCAATCCCCACTAGTTCAATTTTAAAACTTTGATTGAGTTTTTGCAATTTTTTTCCTGTTCAGCACTTATGAGCATCAGGGTGAGAAGAAGAACATGGCAGTTACTCAGTTTGAGCCAGCTGATGCTAGGAGATGCTTTCCATGTTGGGACGAGCCTGCTTGCAAGGTATCTCTCTTGGCTTAAGTCCTTGCTTTTGTATTACTCTTTTGCATTTTCCTCTTATTCTTTTTATTTAGTGGCATCGACTTTTGGTTTTGCAGGCTAAATTCAAGATCACTTTAGATGTGCCATCTGAATTGGTGGCTCTTTCAAATATGCCAGTCATTGAGGAGAATGTGGATGGACCTCTGAAGACTGTTTCCTATCAGGAAACACCTATCATGTCTACTTATTTGGTAGCCATTGTCGTTGGTTTGTTTGATTATGTCGAAGATCACACATCTGACGGTATCATTATCCTCTCATTCATTTTTTTTGTCAATAATGGTTCAGCCTTGTTCTTGATATTGTGTAGTTTTGCCAAATCTGCACAGGGATCAAAGTACGAGTGTATTGTCAAGTTGGGAAGGCAAATCAGGGGAATTTTGCATTGCATGTGGCTGTGAAGACACTTGAATTATACAAAGAGTATGTTTTAATTTCTCATAGTCTCCTAGTTTGATGTAGATCCATTTAAATCAATACTCATTTTTAGTATCCCTTCATGTGCAATTTTTTGGCATTTAGTATCATATAATGATTCCACATTATGCAGATATTTTGCTGTTCAATATCCTCTTCCGAAGTTGGATATGATTGCAGTCCCCGACTTTGCTGCTGGGGCCATGGAGAATTATGGCTTAGTTACATATCGTGAGACAGCTTTGCTCTTTGATGATAAGCATTCTGCTGCAGCTAACAAGCAGAGGGTATGTGCACTTCTAAGGTTTTTTTTTAGCCACCAAAATTGACTTTTAATATGTATGATTGACAATATCGATGCATAATTACTAATTATTTGTTTGGGTGCTGTTAAGGTTGCTACTGTTGTTGCACATGAGCTGGCACATCAGTGGTTTGGCAATCTTGTAACAATGGAATGGTGGACACATTTATGGCTTAATGAGGGTTTTGCAACATGGGTATGTTGTTTATTGTCATGTCCACTTTTATACTTTTTTCAGCATATTTTATTTAAAATGTCATATATAAAGGATTTTTTTCCACAGGTAAGTTATTTAGCGGCTGATAGCTTGTTTCCAGAGTGGAAGATATGGACTCAGTTTCTTGATGAAACTACTGAAGGTCTTAGGCTTGATGGCCTTGAAGAATCCCACCCGATCGAGGTAAATGTACAGGCTAGGTTTAGTTTTCTGTCTTACATAAATAGAAGTGTCATTAATTTGTTGGCTTTTTTCATTCCAATTAAACTTTTCTTTCCAGGTTGAGATAAATCATGCTAGTGAGATTGATGAAATATTTGATGCAATAAGCTATAGAAAAGGTGCATCTGTTATCCGAATGCTGCAAAGCTATCTTGGTGCTGAATGCTTTCAGGTGCGTGCTTTAATATCATCCAAGTCAAAATCTCTTCTTGATTAGAGCAACCAGGTGTATGTAGTGTATTTAGTATTGTGACACATTCACTCACTTAGAGAGACACATATCATTTTGACAGTTCTCTCTCTCTCTCTCTCTCTCTCTCTCTCTCCTATTGACACACATTCACTCACTTAGAGAGAGAGAGAGAGAGAGAGAGAGAGAGAGAACTGTCAAGATGATATGTGTTGGTGTTACTGTTAACTGTCAGGATTCTTTAGAATAAGCTTTAGCTTTTTTTTGGGCAAGATGTTGCTTAGAATAGTGAAGCCATTAGTGTCCTTTTTGTTTGCATTTCTTATCAATCATCTCCTGAATTTATGTGATTGGGAATCACATAAGTAATGAGCTTGACATTACTTCATAATAACTAATGATCACTGAATCCATGCATGATATTACCTGCTTAGTCGTAGTCTTCTTGTTGAGGAACTATGACATTGCAACTTAGCATAATGTGTCTTCTTGTTGTCCTTTTGAGACTATTGTTTTTTATTATCCTTAATCTTTTTTTTTCCTAGTCTTTACAAGTTCATTTTTCCACTTGTGAAGATAACATTGTTTGTTACATGTGACTTTATTTATAATATCAGAAATCTCTTGCTTCGTACATCAAAAAATATGCTTACTCAAATGCAAAGACAGAAGACTTATGGGCTGCCCTTGAAGAAGGATCCGGAGAGCCTGTTAAGAACCTAATGAATTCGTGGACGAGGCAAAAGGGGTACCCTGTTGTATCTGTCAGACTTCAAGATCAGAAATTGGAATTTGAGCAGGTCTTCTTTTTCTTCTGGGGTCCTCCACTCATCTTTCTGCCAATGTTTGATCTATTATCTATTTGAACTTTGAAATTACATACTTCAAGGCAGTGACAACATAACATTTATATTTGTTTCTGTTTGTGATAAGTTATAATACTCTGACAAGTTAATGTAATAAATGCAGTCACAATTCTTATCAAGTGGTTCCCATGGAGATGGGCAGTGGATTGTCCCAATAACTTTATGCTGTGGCTCATATGATGTGAATAAGAGTTTCTTATTGCAAACAAAATCTGAAACTCTTGATGCTAAGGAATCCAAGCTTGTGGAGATCAAAAGTGCTTGGGTAAAACTTAATGTGCATCAGACTGGTTTCTATAGGGTGAAATATGATGACGACCTTGCAGCTAGACTTAGATATGCCATAGAGAAGAAAATTTTAACTGAAGCAGACAGATTTGGTAAATATTATGTTGGACTTGCTCTTGCTTATGTCTTCGTTTTTAAGAAAAGAAGTTAACATATTGTGCTACATTTGATAGGCATTTTGGATGATTCATTTGCCCTTTGTATGGCTCGTCACCAGTCTTTGACCTCATTGCTTACTCTGATGGGCGCTTACAGGGAGGAGCTTGAGTATACTGTGCTGTCTAACTTGATTAATGTAATGTTCACCTTTGTATGTTATTAGCAATATTATACACCCCCCGTCCCATAATTTTTATTGATATTTCCTTTTTTTATTGTCTCAAAATTATTTTCCACCTTCCTTTATTTAAACTATAGTAACATATAAATTTAATATTACAATCCTATTTAATTTTGTTTTATTTCCAATAAACCTCTCAAAATAACTCTGTATTTAATAAAGCTTAATGTATTTAAAATGGGTATAATGGGAAAGTTAATAAAAAAATATATTTCTTAATTTATGGGATGGAGGAGTATTAGATATTATTCCTTTTATCCTAATTCTACTTCCTTTTTGTTCACAGATAAGTTATAAAGTTACAAGGATTGCAGCAGATGCAACCCCTGAATTATTGGACTGCATTAACCAGTTTTTTATTAATCTTTTCCAATATTCTGCAGAGTAAGTTATTTTGATTACAATTTTAGCACATGCTAATTCTTCTTCTTAAAAGAGATAGTATTTTAAGTTGTGAATTCTATTCAATTTTAAGCAACTTTTGTGTTTCTTGCTCTTAAGAATTGTGTGTGATGCCAAGTTGCAAACTTGAAACATTGATTCTGGGTTTTCGGTTAAAAAAAGAAGCAAAATCAAGCTAAAAGACTTGCTCTGAACTTTTTCGAGTTCAATTCCGTTCTTGGAATAATTACTGTGAAGCAGAAAAACTTAAATTTCCCCAAGATACAGAATCAGCATCATTAAATAGATCTGATGTCATCAGCCTATCCTATAATCTACGAGAAATTAGTTACAGGGGGTTATAAAAATTGCCACAGGATTTAGGACTGACATTTTTTTTTCACTTATCCTTCATATTTTTCCATTGTATAAATTCTATTCACAGGCGGCTTGGTTGGGATCCTAAACAAGGTGAAAGCCATCTCGATTCAATGTTGAGAGGAGAAGTTTTGACCGCCCTTGCAGTGTTTGGACATGATCTGACATTAAATGAAGCAAGTAGGAGATTTCATGCATTTATAGATGACAGAAATACACTACTCCTTCCACCTGATATAAGAAAGGTTGTTTAGTAATATATCTAATAAATATCAGTGCTCCTTTACTTGCTTGCCCTAATGTTACGGATAATGGGTGCAGGCAGCATATGTGGCAGTGATGCAGAGAGTCAGCACATCAAATAGATCAGGTTATGAATCTCTCCTGAGAGTCTATAGGGAGACCGATCTAAGCCAAGAGAAAACTCGCATTCTGGGTACTGAACTATTTTTTGAAATTTCTGTAGAATATGAGTTTGATAAGTTTGTGGTAATTATTTACCCATATGAGCCGTTTGCAGGTTCTTTGGCATCTTGTCCAGACCCCAATATAGTTCTTGAAGTTCTCAACTTTGTATTATCTTCTGAGGTAGAATAGAGTTCTGTATATTCACCTTATTTACGTCAATGGTAACATTTAATTTAAGAGACCAGAGTCTCTCGAAGAATAATGATCCTTAAGGTTATTTCTCACTGGATCTAGGTTCGTAGTCAAGATGCTGTTTTTGGACTTGCTGTTTCTAAAGAAGGACGGGAAACTGCTTGGACATGGCTGCAGGTAATGCCCCTAAAGCAATTGTCAAAGTTACAAAAAGAGTTCTTTCTTTCTTTCTTTATTTTTTTCCTTTCTTTCAGTTATTAGTACTTAAGTTGAACCAAGGAAAAAAGGTTAAAAATTTTGAAATTATTGGAATACAGGATAAGTGGGATTACATCTCAAAAACCTGGGGTTCTGGATTTTTAATAACTCGCTTTATCAGTGCAGTTGTCTCACCGGTTAGCCCTTTCCTCTTCCATGTTATTATTGGTCTTAAGTTTCTGACTTCAATAATTTCTTTTTTTCGGCCTTCTGCAAATACTTTGGAGACTAATGTTTTTCCCTTTAACATTGTCCTCTTCCTACAGTTTGCTTCATTTGAGAAGGCCAAGGAAGTAGAGGAGTTCTTTGCAGGCCGCACCAAGCCTTCAATGGCTAGAACATTGAAGCAGAGCATTGAGCGGATCAACATTAATGCAAAGTGGGTTCAGAGCATTCAGAATGAGAAGCAACTGGCAGAGACTGTGAAAGAATTAGCACACAGGAAATACTAAGAACGCATTTTACGTTTCATAAACTTCTTTGGTTCAATATCACGGTTCTTTAACCAAAAGCTGTGCCGAAATAAGAATTGTATGTGATTGCGGACGCATTAGCAATCCTCCTCCATCACAACATATAGATAGTGAACTTATAGCTTGCTCTATATGGTTTAATGTTTCATCTTTGTTTGGGCTTGTTTTTTACTACCAAACTAGAGAAAATGGCTGATCTTGTTGCATGGAACGGCTATATGTTGTAGAAATGAACTAAGGCACGTAACTGCTGCGTCCCTTTTGTGCATCTTTGCCGAATTTATGTTAGTTATTGAGTAAACTACAATTACTTGCACTTCATAAAAAAGTCTGCCATTAAAGACAGTATCACAGCTTCTCTTGTCAACTAATTAATTCATTATCAGATTATCACTACCATATCAGTTGGCGGAGTTGAAAGAAAAAAAGTTAAAATGAGTCAAACACGTTAAAAACGGGGCTTTTTGTAAAATAAAGTTAAAAAAAAAAAATATTTTTTAAACTTTGATATGTGAGAAAAAATTTTTCAGATTAGGTGAATTAGCCCTTTACCGATTTTATAAGTGCAGTAGAATCTACCACACTTATAAAATACAGTAAAGAACGATTAACATAAAAAAATAATATTTTTTAAATAATTTTATTTATTTTTTAAAAAATAAAAATTCTATCGCAAATTAAAACCGCAGACATCTGAATCAATTTTTCAATTTTCAAGTGCGGTAATACTAGGGTTTGTTTAATATATATTATATTAATTTTATTTTTTTTATTTATATATGAAATATATATATATATAATTATAAAAATTATATTAATATTAATTATTTAATACAATTAAAATTTAATATAATAATGATCATATGTAAATTTATTTTAATAATTAAAATTATATATATATATAACATTATAATTATATTTATTTAAATATAATACTATAATTATATTTATTTTAAAAATAATATCATATATTTTATATTTATTTATAAAATTTATTATTTTTATTAAAATTATATTTATAAATAAATAAATATTTATGAATAATAAAAATTTAAAAAATACATATAAATAATTAAAATTATGGAATGTAATAAAAGTAAAACAATATAATTATAAATGATTAAAAAAATAATACTAATGATGTCCCAAATGTTCTCTCGTGCCACATGAACGTCCTCTTCTTTAATGTGGACGTCGAGTTCTATATGATCTGCGGTCACCACTTATATTCTCACCTTCAGCAGCAGCAGGATTAATATTAAGATCAGAAGCTACCGAGCTCGGATCTTGTGTTGCAGTATAATGCGATGGTAAATAGATATCATCAGATGCAAAAGTGGAGTACTGTTGTTCCGGTGTATACTGTACAAAATTACCAGAGAATAGTTGTGTGCCTAGGCTAGATGAAGGAATATCCACAGAATTTCTAGCCGAAAATGCATTAATGGAGCTAGCATGTCGTGCAAAAGCATCAAAAGTACTACCTACCGGAGTCTGCATCTGAAATTGATTATCTTGAAGACCAACCTGCTGGAAGGACCACTGTGTCGGGGTTATATGAGGTGGTGGCTTATAACTACCACGTGTCCATATAGTATATTGTGATCCACCTTCTTGTGTAACACTAGATCCTGCTGAAGATTGCCCAACCTCACCAAATGATCGATGAGTGTGAAATGAAACGGGTGCTGGAATGATGACATTTGCCGGGACAGTGGTATGTACATCAACATCAACTTCTTGGCGAGAGCTACGTCTACGCCTAGGCCTCCTCGGCGGGTCAACAGGCTCTTCAGGGTCATCTGACATAGGTTGTGCCTGAGGTGCTGGCTGTGGTGGAGATATCTCTGTTATTCGTTTCTCTTCCTCCATGGCATAGAACATTGCTGTTGTTTGTCTTTCAATAAGATCTGTACCCGGATTAGAAAATTATCGATTAATTAAATGTATATTCTCGATACCATCCTCCTGTTGGCAAAACAATAATTAAACATAGATATGTTTAAAAAAAACATATGAAAATGTAATGAATAATAAAATATTACCACAGTGCCAATAGCTGCACCATGATGCGATATCCATCGACGAGAAACTCATCTATACCATTCTAGGTACTCTGAATGATAATGTAGTGGCCCATCTAATGGTGCTGCTTCAACCAACCTTTGCCATCTATCTTCCCAAATGGCAATGCAACGTGCATAAATTGTAATCCAATTATTGTCGAATGATAATATAGATGTGTTATGAAGATCAGCTGGCTGGCGTGGTGGATGTGGTATTGGTTGTTGCATCCCGAATTGGCGCAACACTCTATCAGGTTGATGCCATTCTAACACGTGGAAGCAAATCAAGGGAACCACTGCTCTCCAAATATCGCGTCCTTGCATGCAATATAATGGCAATGATGTAAGGAGTTCATCGAAATATGGCTTCCATACTATCTGAAATGAAAAAAAAAAATATATTTATTAGAAATTTGTTAGAAATATCATAGTAATCGAAGTACATTCTATAATTCGTATTATACCTCTGGGTCACCCATTCTGTCAAATTTATAGCGTATTTCTGTCAAGACATGTGTTACGACTTGAGTGATACGTTGTGCATTACTCCACCTGAAAATATTATTAAAAAAACACAAGAATTTAATATAAATGTGTAACATGCAAATTATAATAATGTCATAATAAGCATAAAATACTAACCGACTTCCCAGTGGAGCATCATTATGTGGGTCTCGTATATTTATAGATGGTGATATTAAAATAAATCTATCCCATGCCCATATTTGCAGGATGTGTAGAGCTCCACCTAATTGAGACACTCTCGGATCAGTAGCTCGACAAAGTTCTCGATATAACCAGGCAAGACAAGCTGAACCCCAACTATACATGCCTGCTCTATGTAAATTAGCAATTAGCGGCAAAAACATTAGGTTCACCCTACTAGGATTCCTATCAGTGAATAAGGAATCCCCAATGATCCGCAGAATGTAAGCACGAGCATATCTCTGGACCACTTCTTCATCAGCATCATCTGGTAGCTCATTAAAATTTTCGACTAACCAACTTAATGGCAACGAGCTACCCCGCATTATATTACACCACAAAAAAAAGGCTATCAGCGACGGATTTAGCGACGGAAATTACTTCCGTCGGAAAAAAAAATTTTAGCGACGGATCAGCGACAAATACTAAATGTGTATATTTCTGACGGATTTGCGACGGATTACCGACGGATTTTTAAAATATTAGCGACGGAATTTATTCCGTCGCTAATCCGTCAGAAAATGCGAATAATATATATATATATATACACCCTAATCCCTAATTTCTTTTTTCATTTACTCGAGTCATACACACACTGCTTCCCTCTCTCCCTCTATCCGTCGGCGCCTCTCTCCCTCGCTTCCCTTCCCATAATTCCCAATCGACGCGTCTCTCTCCCATCGGCATCGGCGACATCTCCTTCTCTCTCTCGAGTACATCTACTCTTTCCAATTGACGCTTCTCTCCCCCACTTCACTGACGTCTCTCTCCCGTCGGCATCGGCGATCATACTCCGATTGCTGTTCTCTTCCGCCGATTAGTGTTCACTGTTACAGGTTGTTTCTTTGCTCTCTTCCTCCGCTTCCTTGGTTCTCCACGTTCTCCCTCCGCCGATCCAGTCCTGCCGTCTGGTGCTGCTTATCGCCGTGTCTTCCATCACTGCAGGTTTGGATGTGTTTCTTGAAATTATGGTTTCAGATGTGTGCTTGTGAGATCTATTGATGTGGGTTCCAAAATTCTTGATGAATTTCATGATTTATGTGAATGTTGTATTTGTGAGGTTTATGGAAAATTCTTCTTAATAAAGATTATTGTGAAGTTTGTATTTAGTAAGATTATTGTGAGATTGAGATTGTTTCTTAATTTTGTTGAAATGTGAGATTTTGCATGAATCACTGAAATTTTGGGTTTATGAGTTAATCGGGTAGTGAATGGATAATGGGCAAGCGAATCTGGGACTGTTAAGAGTAGTGAATTTTAATTTTTTAAACGGTTTGAGACAGGTTCCGACGGTGTATTTATAAACAGCTTCAGATTTTGGGTGTGGGAACTTAAAATTCCGTGGTTACCCTAACTGGTACTGTAACAGCCCGCTTACCGGACCATCACCGGCACTAGGATCCAGATCGGCTTAAGGCCGTCGGGACCCGTAGTAAGCCTACTGTCAACTCTGTGTACCTGATAAATCCCATACATGATCATACTTAAGCTGAAAACTGTTACTTACTCTTTTTTTTTTCTTTGCTTGACTATGTTTTCTTTCTGTATAACTTCCACTAAGCCTGGACTATGCATGCTCTGTCTGTATGCACTCGAAGAGTGATACCTGCTATGGTACCATACAGTGACTACAGAGATAGAAAGACTACCATGCACCAAGCTTAGCTCATCATCATCACAACATTATCTCAATCATATATAACATAAAAGGATCATGTGCAAAGGGATAACAAGCACTAGGGCCAAGCACAATACTATAACTCACTATATAACTTGCTATTACATCATTTCTATACATTACATAAACTCTGTACTGTACATCATTATCATGTCCACTATTCTATACTATTACATATACTTTTACCCTTGCTTTCTCTTTCTCTTTCTCTTCTCTGAGGCCCTGAAAAAATGGGGTTAGGGAGAGGGATGAGCTGCTAAAGCCCAGTGAGCGGAATCTATAAAAAATCACATTTAAAACATGCTATCATATGATGCATCACTGCACAAACATTTCACATCTCAGATTGGACATGATCCCAAAACTCCCTCTGTCAGTGCCCGGCCCCCAAAGGAGCTCACACAGGTCTTTCACTAACTACTCATGGTGCCCGACCCTATAAGGGCTCTCACAGGACTCATCCAAGGTAAATGCCCGGCCCCAAAGGAGCTCACACAGGACATACAATAATGACAGACTTATGGGCTATTGGGATCGCCTCGGTCCAATCCACATATACAAGTAATAATGCAATGCATCAACTTGGTGAATACTAATGCAAAGCATCCTACATAAACATGGCATTAATGATGCATGAATCATGCTAAAACAGTTCTTAACTTTTAAAATAAAGTTCTGTTCCACTCACCTCTGTCAACTGCTGAGCAGTCTCTGTAACTCTAACTCTGTGGGCCTCCTTGGTCTCTCGGGTCCGTACCTACCACAGGTGGACTCAAATGAGGACCAAACTTACTTAAACATAACTCCTACTATCTCCCCAAAACCCCTCTAAAACATCATAGGCATGCATGGAAAAATGGGCAAAAGAAGGCTGGACTGGGCACTTTCGGCGGCTGGTTCGGCGGCCGAAACCTCCCTCCAGAGACGAAACTCATGCATGTTCGGCGGCACCTTCGGCGGCCGAAAGTCTCGTCCAGAGACGAAACTCATGCACTTTCGGCGGCCGAACTCCCTCTTTCGGCGGCCGAAAGCCCCTTTCTCACCCAAAAGCCTAGCTTTCGGGGGCAAGGTTTGGCAGCCGAAACTGCCTCCACAAGGGGTTCGGCGGCCGAACCTTGCTTCGGCGGCCGAACCTGGATTCTCCAGAAAGGCAGCATCCGAGCACAACTCATGCTCTCAGCCTCCAAACTCCTATCAAACACCCAGAACATGCATACCAACACTTCTCAACTAACCATCAAACCCTCTGCATAAGCTGATAAAAGCTTACAGATGAGTCATGGGAGACGTGGCCTAGTCCTCTAGCCATGATCTGGAGGCAACAGCTGGCCAAACCACGGACTGAGGAGTGTGCACAGCGTAACCGACCATCCCAGTTTCGGCTGCCGAAACTGCATGCAAAACCATGCAACGTTCGGGGGCCGAACTTAACCTTCGGGGGCCGAACATTGGGCACTTTCGGCGGCCGAACTTAACATTCGGGGGCCGAACATGACAGAAACTCCTTTGGCCATTTCTCCCTAAAACTCAACTATTTCCTAATCAAACCGTTAAAATACTTTAAAACATTGTAGAAAACCTTCACTCTACCCTCAGGAAACCTCTGACATCCTTGAATCCCACCGGACGGTAAGAATTCCGATGCCGGGTTTAGCCGGGTATTACAGGTACCATCTCTGCCTACTTGCATTGGTTTCACCAGAAATAGTTGCAGTTCTAATTCTATTCAAGTTGAGTTTTACTTCATTGACGTCAATAAAGAAAAATCACACTTACAAAATTGAATGTCATTTTTCTGAAAGAGCCTAAGTCTGGAATTCAGAATGCATCTGATATGGATATCAGTATTGCTGTTATAGTTTTTCGTGTTTGATGTTAGTACTTTGATATGGTGGAAACAATTCTATTGAAGGTAGTCTAAAGTTGCATTCTTGCTTTATTTGTGGATTAGTATGGGAGTGTTGTTGAAAATTGAGTTTAGCTATTAATTATGTTTTGGGCAATGCTTGATGTTAATATACTGTATTGTGTTAAAAGCTTGAGCATGTGTCTCATTGCAGCTTTTCCTTTGGATATTATTCTTGTTATGCCCAAAGATTTCTATGATTTTATAATTTATTCATCCATTTAAAGAAAAATTTCTCCCATTTTCATGTGATTGTCTATTAATTCAGCTACCCCTTACTACGCTACAAGATGACTAATAACTTGGGATGTTTTATTAACTTCTACTGTCAAGTTTTTGATATGCATCAGTTATTATTCCTTGGAAAATATCATAGATCAGAGAGAGATTAGAAACCAAGTTTCATCTGGTTTAATGCAAAATTCTTGATATGTGATTTGGAAATAGATTAGAGATCACATTTCCAAAGCCAATGGTAGGTCACAAAATAGATTAGAGTTCATGTATCTTTTAGTTGTGATCGTCTTCCTTTGTTAACATGGTTGTTGATGTTCAAGATGCATGTATAAATATGATGAGATTTGTTATTAGTAAGTCTCATTTTGCTTGTTCTGTGATTCTGAATACTTGGAGGCTAATGCACATGGAGCTATGTGAATTAGTTTGGGATTTGTTTCAGAACAGATTAATTCTTGCTGAAATTTGTGGAAAAGAAAAGTAATGCCAATGTCATGTGCCATACTTCTATTTAATTACTGTCTTTTTTTTTTCATTGCATTTCTACTTTCTAAACCTTCTGTTTCCCTAAATGGATAATGAGGCTAATTTGGAGAAGCTATGGATAATCTAGAAACATTTGAAACACTTGAATATGGTAATATTAGCTGTAAAATTAAGAGTAAAATTGAATATTAAGCTTTTTAATTTTTAAAAACATAATTTCTTTTAAAAAATTTTGTGATGCTGCTGTACTCAATTTCTTTTTTTTTTTTTTCTTGATGTTTAGGTTAAATTAAAATTTATAAGATAATTTAGATAAAAATTAAAAATTAATTAGATTAAACTTTCATCATAAACTTAAGAGTAAAATTGAATATTAAGCTTTTTAATTTTTAAAAATATAATTTTTTTAAAAAAATTTTGTGATGCTGCTGTGCTCAATTTCTTTTTTTTTTATTGATATAAGTTACTTTTTACTTATTTATCGTTATCACATTATTTTTCTATTTGTTATGTTATCATTAGTTGTGGATGGTACATGAAATGTTGATTATGTTTTCTTTTTTTACTTAGGGAACTTATTTGACTGCCATTACTAAAAATGTGAATGACAATTGTGAGAGTCAGTCTGCTGTTGATTTGAATAAGTGGATTGAAATTTCTGGAAGTAGTAAAGGGATGGTTTATGGTTTTGGATCTTCTGATATTGCAAAATCTGGAACTCCAACCACCTCTTTCTCATGCACATCAGCTCATCCTGGAGGACCTTCTCAAACTATGTTTTCTTTAGAGGAGGTTGAACAAATATTAGAGCAAAACCGGGTCAAAATGAAACAAGACATGGAGCAAATGCAAGAGCAAATGCGAGTGCAGATAGAAAAGCAAATAAAAGATCAGATGAAATCATTGAAGAACAAAAAAAGATCTTCACCGCATAATCCAACTGCAGATTGTACTTCTCTATCAGATGATTCAATAAATTCATAGATTAGTTTTTAGTTTTATGAACATTGTTAAGTATTATTGATTTATTTTAAATTTTATGACGATTGTTAAGTATTATGAATTTATTTTAAATTTTATAAACATTGTTAAATATTATGAATTTATTTTATATATTCTGAATATTGTTAAGTATTATAAGCATTACTTATAATTATTATGAATGATATTTGATTTATATTCAATATGATTCTTAATTATAAATTATTTGATTATACAGGGAATATCTAAATAAAAACAGGAAATTATTTTTTGTGATTGAATTTTAACATATTAGCGACGGAATGTTCATCTGATGAATTGGAATTTCCGACAGATTTAGCAACAAAAGTTTTTCGTCGCTGAATTTTTCCGACTGAATTTTCCGTCGGAAATCCATCGCTAATATTTCCGACGGAATTGTAATCCGTCGGAAAAAATTAGCGACATGACTTTAAGCGACGGACTTGAGTCCGTCGCTGAAAGTTTCAGCGACGGATTTTTTACTTTCAGCGACGGAAAAATCCGTCACTGATAGCCTGTTTTTTTGTAGTGTTAGCGGGAGGTATGAGTCCTAAAGTATCTTGACAGTACATCATCCAATTGATAATTGAATTACCTACAACAGTTTCTCCATCAATAGGCAGGCCGAAAATAACACCGATGTCATGGAGAGTAATTGTACACTTTCCCACTGACATCATAAATGTGTGTGTTTCAGGATGCCATCTCTCAACTAGTAATGTAATTAAATGATGATCCAGCGAAAAGAAGCCTAATCTGACAGCACCATAAAATCCAGAAATTCTGAGATAGACTTCAATACGGGAGTGAAAATCCTGCTTCAAAACACTCGCAGATCGCCTACAATGTAGTGGCTCATTTTCAATCTCCTCATTCCAAACCGACTGTGATCTATGAGACCGCTGTTGTGTCAATAAAGACTGATCAAGAGGGCCCGGACTCATGTAATCACGATAATTTTGTCTGCCCGTCATATCTGTAAAATAAAAAGTGAACAAATATGTCATAAATTGATGATAATTTTCATTAAAAACATAAGTACGAGTAACTTGCAATTTTATCAGAGAAGTCACATGTAATATTATAGTACATGTCATAATTTTGTAGTATATATTAGAAAAGTCACATGCAAGGTAATAGTACATGTCATAATTTTATAGTATATATCAGAAAAGTCACATGCAAGATAATAGTACACGTCATAATTGTGTGGTATTTATCAGAGAAGTCACATGCAAGATAGTAGTATACGTCATAATTTTGTAGTATTGTAGTATTTATCAGAGAAATCACATGCAAGATAATAGTACACCTCATAATTGTGTAGTATTTATCAGAGAAGTCACATGCAAAATAGTAGTACACGTCATAATTTTGTAGTATTTATCAGAGAAGTCACATGGAAGATAATAGTACAGTGTCATTATTTTAATAGTGCAGTGCATGTGACATGTAATGATTGTGATCCATATTGTATATAAATACGAAAATTTAGCATCCTTGTGTCATCATAGAAAAATGGCTGGAAGTTCATCATTCAATAGAGAGGGTCGAGTGTGGTTGCTTCCAAATTTCAATGACGACTATAAGAAAGAGAAGCATGGTGATTGTAGAGACTATTATGTTGGTTTGAGAAGAGAGTGGAGTTTCAGGCTTGACGAATCAAACAAACTTGTTGGTGATTTGCAGTCATTGGGTGCTCCTATTATAAAACGTCATTATCTTAACATGGCAAGGAATAATATAAGGGCATATGAAGAGAGCCTACGTATCATTCGAAAAGAAAACAATAGATTGCTGCTTCGTTGTTGCAGGCTTTACATGTATAATATGGCAAAAGAGCAAGCAACTGCGATGGATCGTGAGCTCACAGAAGCTGAGATAAGAAATATAATGAATAATTCAAATTATGCATCTGATGAAGAGATGTCTGATGAAGAGTAACTGTTACATTATGTTATCTACTATCACAGTTTAATATCTGTGGTGGCAAATAATTGTCTTGCTATGTTATCTACAATTAGATGTGCTATAAATGTAATATGCGGAATGTATGTGCTTTGTATTACTATGTTATCTACAGTGAATGTATTATGATCAATAATTTTTTCTCACTTAACAAAAGAAAGGTACGCATAAGGATCATACACATTAATGTACCAAATATCTTTTTCTACTTTAACATCTTACAAACCATTCTAATATTTTTTTCAATTGTTACAATCATCATCTGACAGTGACACATCGGATAGGTACTTTGGTGCATTTCCTAAATTATAAAAAATTCGATATTGATTAATATCACCATCTGCCTTAAAATCTTCAGCTCTTGATGTAAAATACCACCTATTTAATCATATTTTAATACTATTATTTCCTCTCGTATACGATATAATGCATTTCGGAGCTGATTAATATTATCGATTGATATATGAATCGCCTTTTTTCTTGGTACTTTAATATTTAGTGAACTAGCCTCCTCACGTAAAGCTGTTAATTGAGCCACCCTATATGACCATTCAGATTTCATGATGTTGTAAACTTTATCAGAATTATGCTGATTAGGATCTAACGAATATATGAAATCATCATCCAGTGCCCAACAACATCTTGCCATTATAAAAATGTCACTTGACGTATATATCAAAGCGGACATTATCCCTAGAATGACACAATTTTGGGTAATATAAGTTACAATAGTAAGATAAATTGTACTATGACTATGTTATATATTTTAATCACTAACAACATTTTGGTCAAGAAGATTGCAAATATTTTACAAAATTATTATTATCAACACCCTTAAATATAATATGTTTTTCAATTTGCAGTACTTTATTAATCCGTCTAATATATAGAAATTATCAAATTACAGTCACATAAATCAATTCAACAACGCCTGACGACACATATTTGTTTATTATGACCAGACTTTCCACATATGGTACAATGGTTTTTAGAAGTTAAAGAAATCTTTGATGCCCTTCAGTCCATCTCGTTTTGAATTCTGCTACTTCTTGGTCGACCATTTTTTCTAATTCTTTGCATATCAGGAATTAGAGGTTTACCGTCAAGTTCTGGCCAGTAATCAGAATGACCCAATAGATTGAACATACTGCCATAACATTTTAAAGTGCGTTCCAATGTGTAGTATGTATCAACATATTGATTATAATCAATGGATTTCGACAGACAAGCTGCTATGGCATGTGAACATGGGATTCACATCTCTTGAAACTTACCACAAGTGCATGTACCTTCTATTAGTTTGACAACTTGCTTATTCTCGGTGCCACTGGTACGAACTTCAAAAACTAAAGTTTTGTTACTAAATCGTATCATCCGATGCCTTGCTGCTTTCATCTCGTTATTCCTAATTATTTCTGCACATGTATGCGTAAAAGTATGCCCCATTTGCATTTGATCCAAATACGTCGTGCGACGTATGTCAAAGTAGTTAGCACATTGGTAGAATATTTTTTCGACCATAGCTGTGACAGGCAATGCGCGAAATCCCTTCAACATCCCATTGACAGATTCAATGGTATTTGTTGTCATGGATCCATACCTTTTTCCTCCATCATGTGACCGTGTCCATATTTCTAAAGGTATTTTAAGGGTCCACTCAAATGTTTTAGGACTGACTTCTCGTATCTTATCCATGGCATTATAAAATTTTCGCTTCTGATTTTGATTAGCTGAAAGATAAAAATACAAGTACTGAATGTTAATATATTAAGCACTAATTAAGGACATATAAACGAATGACTTGATTATATTGAAATTGAATCACTGACCTGCCGTGCGCAAAGCTTCCTTCATATCGGTATTCTTAAATTTCGTATTGTAATTGTTTAATATATGTCGAATGCAATATCGATGGTTGGCTGATGGGGGCTGCCACCAATCCTTTTGCATTGCCTTTTTAATCCCAATGTGTCTGTCGGATATAACACATAATTCTTCTCTATCGGTAATATATAATCGAAGACAATCCATGAACCATCCCCAGTTGTTACTATCCTCTTTATCAACTAATGCAAATGCTAATGAAAAAAATCATATTATTTCCATCAAGCCCGGTTGCACAAAGAATATAACCACTATATTTTCCATATAAAAACGTTCCGTCAACAAAGATGACTGGCCTACAAAACTTGAATCCTTCAATTGATTGTTGAAATGCCCAAAACATTCTATCAAACACTCTGACGTTCCTATCCAAACGACCTTCAATCCAGTGTGGATCATCTTCAATTGCGACAACAGTATCGGGATTGTAATTCATAATAGCATGCATGAACTTACGCAATCTCCCATATGATTCCTCCCATCCACCAAAAATCTTTTCAACTGCAAATTGTTTTCCCATCCATGTTTTTTTATAGGACGGTTCATATCCAACCTTATCTTTAATCTCAACCTGAAGAGTGGCAACTTTCATATCTGGCTGTTGTTCGATCATGGGTAAGATAAATGCACAAATAAATCTAGAATCAAGGTGACCATGATCTTTACTAACACCTGCGTTTCTACATGTGTGCAGACCGTGATATCTTGTTATCTTCCAAATATCAGCATTTTCTTTACGGGATGCACGAAGGTGCCATTGACAATCAGATAATTTGTCCTTACACTTGATTGAATAAGTCCTACTCTTAGTTTTATCATAACAAAATTGGTGATGTCGCAACATATGATACTCTTTAGTAGCAGCGATGACAGCCTCTCGAGATCTGAATATCATTCCTACAGAGAATTCTTTCGACTTATCCCAGAATAAATTCGATGGATCTTTTTCATAAGGATAAACTCTTATTACATCAGAGTCAATTTTAGAATACGGAGGTGGAAATATCAATGGTCTAATAGAATTTTCATATCCACTATTAAAACACATGGCATAATTTATATCATGATCATCTCCATCATTAAATTGAACACCTGGAATGTCGTCTTCCTCGTCAATCCACGGATCATCTCCATCTGTATCTAAATCATCAAGAAAATCAGTATCATCATCGTTTTCACCCTGGCCAACATCCTCTGCATTGTGCTGTAATTCATGACACGTTTCTATTTCTACAACCGGACAATTATCATTTCAGAGATTGTCTTCACCTTCACCCTCCATAACGATTGGACAACTAGTTGAAGACCCAATCCCTCCATCTTCTGTTCTATGATGACGAGATAAAATATCTACATATAATACAATTGAATCTACTGGCCTGATTGTCGATATGTAGTCAAACATCACGTTCACATCTTCGTCATCACTTAGTTGTGCTAATCCATATTTAATAATATCATTATTCAATATCGGTTGTCTAAAAATAATATGTGTTATCATATCTTCATGCGTTGACAATTTAATGGCACGAACAATTTTAATCACTAATTCTTCATAATTCAAATTCTTTTCGATACGAAACATTCTAGACTATCCACCAACATAATCATATCCAATATCAATATTAACTATATGCCCGTCCCAGTACACTGTACCATAACACGGAGTAGTCATTTTTCTTCCTAATTTACCTACTAGACAATAATAGTACAATAAATTACAAATAAAAAAAAATAGAAGCTAAATACATATATATATCATAACACCATCCATGTTTGCTATATAAAAAAATCCTCATTTCATAATATTTTCAATTTTGCTCACAACAACCTATGTATGTTAAATTAATTTTTCAAAAACTAAATTTTCATATTTATTATGAATAATATAAATTTATATCCCCACAAAAAATTACTTTAAAATTCTAAATAAAATATATCTATCTAAATATTTCTTTTTCTAATTTCCTAATATTTTCTCACAACAAAAAATTTACAACCAACATTTACAATTATAAATTTTCCCTACTTTAAAACTAACTTAATCCCTAATATTTTTTTCACAATAATCTATGTATATTAAATTAATTTTTAAAAAACAAAATTTTTATATTTATTATGACTAATATAAATTTATTTTTCCACAAAAAATTACTTTAAAATTTTAAATAAAATATATCTAACTAAATATTTCTTTTTCTAATTTCCTAATATTCTCTCACAACAAAAAATTTACAACCAACATGTACAATTATAAATTTTTCCTACTTTAAAACTACCTTAATCCCTAATATTTTTTTCACAACAACCTATGTATATTAAATTAATTTCTAAAAAACTAAATTTTTATATTTATTATAAATAATATAAATTTATTTTCCCACAAAAAATTACTTTAAAATTTTAAATAAAATATATCTAACTAAATATTTCTTTTTCTAATTTCCTAATATTTTTTCACAACAAAAAATTTACAACCAACATTTACAATTATAAATTTTTCCTACTTTAAAATTACGTTAATCCCTAATATTTTTTTCACAACAACCTATGTATATTAAATTAATTTTTAAAAAATTAAATTTTCATATTTATTATGAATAATATAAATTTATTTCCCCACAAAAAATTACTTTAAAATTTTAAATAAAATATATCTCACTAAATAATTTTTTAATATTTTTCCTACATAAAAAATTTACATTTATAAATTTTCCCTACTTTAAAACTACCTTAATCCCTATAATTTTGTTCACAACAACCTATGTATATTAAATTAATTTTAAAAAAACTAAATTTTCATATTTATTATGAATAATATAAATTTATTTCACCACAAAACATTACTTTAAAATTTTAAATAAAATCTATCTCACTAAATAATTTTTTCATAATTTTCCTACATAATAAATTTACATTTATAAATTTTCCCTACTTTAATACTACCTTAATCCCTACAATTTTGGTCACAACAACTTATTAATATTAAATTAATTTTTAAAAAAGTAAAATTTCATATTTATTATAAATAATATAAATTTATTTCCAAACAAAATATTACTTCAAAATTTTAAATCAAATATATCTAACTAAATAATTTTTTATCCATTTCCTAATATTTTTTCTACGCAAAAAATTCACAACAAAATTTACATTTATAATTTTTTCATATTTTAATCCCTACATTTTTTTTATCCAAGACCCTATATATATTAAATTTCTTAAATAATACATTTTGAGATTAATTATGAATATTATAAATTTATTTAACCAATTTTTATTTCATTATTTTTTTAAATAAAATAAATCTAACTAAATAATTTTTTCCTAATTTTCTAATATTTTCCCTACACAAAAAATTTACATCAATATTTACATTTATAAATTTTTCCCTACTTTAATACTATCTTAATTCCTACAATTTTGGTCACAACAACTTATATAAATTAAATTTTTTAAAAAACTAAATTTTCATATTTATTATAAATAATATAAATTTATTTCTCCACAAAACACCCAATTTTTTCATACATTTCTTTTTTATTTATTATATTATTATAAATCATAATTTTTTTTTCATTTTCTTATATTACTTTTTATAATTTTAAATAAACATAACTATGCATTTTTTACTATTAATTACATACGAACTATAATTTTTTCAATAATATAAATATCGTACTAATTCATTAAAAGAATAAAATATACCATATTTTTATAAATAATATTAAATTACTTACTTGTATGAAAATCGATCACAAATTTCACGCGTCCACGAAGACTGTATCGGGAATAGAAAAAACTACAAAATACAACTTTCTTTTTATTAATAAATTTTTATTTATCTAAATTTCATAAAAAAATTTAATATAAAACGTACATTTTTTGTTGAAAATTTGTTGAGATGGATTGTAGCAGAGAGGAAATATTGAGAAATATTTTTTTTGAGATGAGTTGAAAGAAATCTAAGAGAAAAGTGAAGCAGTGAAGCGTTCAGAGAAAAGAAATTACAGCGTGGAGAAAAAAGGATGGAGCAGAAATTACAGCGTGGAGAAAAAAGGATGGAGCAGGGACGGTGGGGTTATATAGTGAAATTACATCAGAGACCTCCTTCTACCGCACTTTTGAAGTGCGGTAAAATTTTTTTTATTTAAAAAATTTAATTTTTGATATTAACCGCTCTCTATCGCATTTTATAAGTGCAGTGGAGGATTGATTCACCTTGATCTGGAAAATTTTTTCTCCTAGACTAGAGTTTAAGAAATATATATTTTTTTTAACTTAAAAACCATCCAAGCAATTATAATTATTGCAAGCAAATACCTTGCAGAGCCTCTCTTTTATAACTCGGAGGCACAATGAATACAGCTGCTTATATTGTGGAAGCATTCCACTGTCACAATCTTCTAATCCCTAAAACCAATTGCTAAGCAATAGACATTTACACAGGGATACCTCTTAATCCCTAAAACAATAGCTATATTTACATAGGCATGGTGCGAATTCTTCAAATCAATGAATAGAACTCTAGGATATCCATTTTGTATATTATATTTCATACAGATAGCCTTAAAACTCATAACGCCCATATGAAAAACAGACGGACAGAAATTCTGTAAAGAAATCTGAAGAAACTGTCATGTTTTGCTCTTGATCTTCCTTTGAGCCTTCAGATCTACCACAATGACGGTGATATTGTCCTTGCTTCCTTTTTGAAGAGCACGTTCTGCGAGATACTCAGCTGCTGCCTGAGCTGCAGGATCAATATCCTCACCCCTTGGGCAGGGAAGCGCAGCACCATTCTTTTTATGCCAGACAAGTATTCGTCTCCGAGCAAGATCACACGCTTCTTCATTTGACATGACATCCCATAGCCCATCACTAGCCAGAATCAGGCATTCATCTTCTTTTGCCCGAGGAATAAATGTAACTTCTGGTTCAGGAATAATCCATGGTTTCAAATATTTATCACCTGCATCCAGGTGTGTTTTTAAGTTACCAACTGGACATAGTCAAGACTACTCAATAAACCGACAAACATGTGAGCAAATGCAGTGGCATGAGATGAGAAAACTACAAAATTACATTACCCGCATAATGAAGCCGATCTGATTGTCACACACACACACACATCACAAAGGAAATAATTTTCAAAAATTCAAAAGAAAAATAACACGTCCCTTTCATGGTTTGTTATCACTTGATGGGAAGAAAAGCGGATTCACTATCACATTTTGAAAGGGATAAAAATGTTAAACAAGAAAACTCGTCTGTGCATAACAAATAAAGACTATCATTAATAATTCTACTATTTTGCTAGATGTGTAAAAACTTCATATCATACAAGGATCAGTACCTCACAAAAACGATTTAGATCTATCAAACTTTTAATTTCCCCATATACTAGTCATTTTTGGGTTGATGCAGGTCAAAATGAATTTAATTCAATTAATACATTGAATTCACTGCTCAGACGGGTTGTGGTACAAGCCACCATCCTACAAGAGATAAATTAAGAAATATACTTATTCCCACATTACAAAGCTTTATAAGTAAGAATTAACGGTGCTATCATGTTTGGAAGACGAGGAACAAGGAAAGGGCTATGTTTTTTTTTTTTTTTTTTAATTCGTGAGTTCAGTTTCAACTATAATTACTTAAATTTATATATGAAATATTTTAATATTTTTTAATATCTTTTATAATCCTATATGGATTGGGAGTCAAATGAACATTGTTAACTGAAAAATTTTCATAGAAGAGATATTTTAGCTTGCTAAAAGGATGGACAAATTTTATAATCCTAAATTAAGTGAAAACCTATCAATATTTCTTTATTCTTTTATCAATATTTCTTTATTCTTTCAAAAGTAGCTATTATGGAAGTAGATTTTTATTTATAACATAATTAGGTTATAATTTATCTTTTTTTATTTTACTAAGATTAGTATACTAGCAGAATGAGAATTAATTTTCCTGTTTATGTAGGATTTTAACTAGGATTTTTTTTTCTTGCTCCAACTAGGATTAGGAGATTTTTATTTATAAATAGTCTATCTTCGGTACGTAAGTAACACAAGTTAAAAGCTTGTATGTTCTTGGTAATGAAAATTTTCTTAGTTGAAAATATGTTCATCTTCTTGTAAAAATAATTATTCTTTGTATCTTTCCGTATTTAATTAATTTATCAAGAATTACTATGACATTTTTTAGCTGAAATTATCATTTGATTATCTATATTTCTAATCACATTAATTGGTTAGAGTTATAGTAGAATAACTCCTATAAATTATATTTATCCCTTTTATTGTCAAACCGTGTGACAGAGTTTTTTTATCACAAGTTGATTCTGAGTGCCGCACCAAATACATACCAGATTTTTCTCTATTTACTTTAAGGTTCAGATACACTTTATGAAGGCACTGATCTAAAACCAATTTTAAATGTTTATGACATAGATAATGCACAATCATCTAAGGGACTCCAAATGGAAAGCAGAATTGTTATCTCTGCATACCACAAAAATTTCAAAGTAAAAATATAAAAGGGGATAGACATTTATGACACGATGTTCATTGGACAACACCTCAAGCCAAGTCCATCCAAATTGAATGTCCTCTGGCTTTACCACCTTTGAGATTAGGCATTCAGAACAGGGCAATAACTTACAAATAAAATTTAAGTGACAGATTGATGATGCTGCGGCTAAATTTGAAAAAAGAAACCAGGATAATGGCGTAAAACACATACCAATTGACCTTGACATTGCAAGAACACCACAGACACGATGCCCATTCCATTGTATAACCTTGCCTCCAGCTGCTTCTATCCTTGCATGTTCGTCTTCCCGGTTTGGCTGAAACAACAGAAACAAGTGACCATTAGCTACTTTAGTCATTTAGCAACAGAAGAAGAAGGCTTATAGCTTTGAAGGCCTAATACTTTATGATCCACTGATAAAGCCATAGGTTCTTTCCCACGACAGAGAACTGCCCGTGAGTCTCCACAATTCGCTACTATAATGTGGGATGAACAAATAATGGCAACAACTGCAGTTGAACCCACAGTTTCAGGCGCAACTGGTTCAGCACTGTCTTTTCCTCCAACTTCAGCATCTACCTTGAGAAAACAATTGCTAAATGTTTTCTTCCACAGCTCTTGGCAACTATCTTTCATGCTTCCATGACTCGGGCCATTGTTAATGAATTCTATCTCCTCAGCCAAAGCAGAATGGATATGATCACGACAATAGTTTGCAACCTGACAAGAGGCAAACACATTTATGGCGTTCATTTTCAGAAGAAAAAAAAAGAGAGAAAGAAATACAGTTTGTTGATATGAAGAAACAAATAAGGAAGAAAAAGATCAAACATTACCTGTGAACCTCCATGACCATCATAAACTCCAAAGAAATGAGCAGCCTGGTGAGTTATACACTTGCTCATACCCTCAAGCACCCGATCACCAATTAGCATTTGAATAGGGATTTCCAGAAAATTGGGCACGGTTGCAAATGCATCTTCCATCTCAGGTCTCCTTCCACATATGGATGTAACTCCCCAAAGGGGCACACAGTCCACCTCAAAAACACTGCGTGTGACTGTTCCATTCACCCCTTTTCCTGGAGCCAGCTGAAATAGAACTGTATATGGCTTTGCATCAGATACATTTCCAGTCTTTTCCTCAAGATTCGCTTCTAAAGAAACAGAATCTCTCCCAACCTCTGTCTCTACATTTGACGCCAAATCGGTGGCATTAGCAATAATTTCAACACTGCCGATGCTCTTCCCAATATCCACAGAACCTGGAGTTCCTATCTCAGAGATGGCCTCGAAACCCAGGAAATCCTCTCCGCACAAGCTGCTAGTCTCACTAGCCACTGAAAGAGAGCAAGAACTATCAAAAATACGATCGCCCTCCAAGGAAAAGGAATCATCTTCTTCACTTTCCTGGTTTATCAAATTATCAGTAACCACCCAATTATTTTTATGTTCAGAGATCATATCCAACAAAGGGGCTCCTCCCTGCTTGTCCTCTTCTGGAATGCCAACTGTTATATCACTAACTTCATAATCCAAACAACCACCATTACAACCCTTATCCCCAATAGTAGAAACTTTAGAGACAGAATCAGATAATAAGCCTGCCGTATCTGCCATCAGCTTAAGTCCTGTGATATCCAAATGGGTATCTGAGGTTGGGTTTTCACATACTGAATTACCTACTCTATATGGCACTGCAACCGTCGGAGACATCTCCTCCATCAAAATCCTTGTCTGGGCAGCACAAAAAGTTACCCTCCCACCCATCTAAAATAATAAAACCTGTCATTATTCAACTAAATGATCAACTCCTCTCATGAAGAATGATTTTGGAATGTGAGAGCAGCGGGTTAAAAGAAAACACAATATTCCTAAATCAGGAAAGAAGTTCGTGAGACGCAAGATTTGGGTGAGCTAAAAGGTGGTGAAAGGGAAATGGACATTCAGATCAGGTCAACAAGAATAGAACCAAACTTCCATTTGTGGAATTTACAACCCTAACAAGTAAAGCAGAGATTGGTTAGAGCTGCTTAAGCTTTATCAGCTTCTTCTTCTCCAGACTCTTCTCTATCTACTTCCATCAACTATGGTGAAAGAGATATTGCGAGAAAGCAACTTTAAATCCACAAAAATAAAACAAAATTTAGAAAAATATATATATAAGCACAAAACTAAACTAAATATGGAAAAACCCTTATCTTGAAACACAAGAAAGAGAAAGAAAAGGAGTCATGAAAAGAACCCAGGAAAGCTGAAGTCCCAAGAATCACAGGAAAGCCCCAAAAAGATAGCAGCACTCACTTTCACATGTTTGCTGGAGTTCCCTTGATCTGAGGCAACACATTTCAGCCTCTTGTAAATTCACTCTACCTCTCAGCCTCGCCTTCTGCGTCTCTTTCTAATAATTATCACAATTAATCAACAATGAAAGCGAAGAAAACCCCATCCTCCCACTCCCCCTCCTGCTCCCCATTGCTGAAGAAAAGGAAGAAATCAGTGCCTAATAACAGCTGGAATGATCATAAAAGGAATCAAGAGTCAAGAAATAGAGGGGTTTGATTACCATAAGGACTTGTTTTCTTGAATATTTTTATTAACGTAATTTATTCATAAATCTGGGCGTTTACTTTAAACTTGGAAGAACAATAAAGGGAGTGATGAAGAAGAAGAGAAGACAATGCAAAATTTTCAGGTGCCAAGTGTAGAATAGCATACTACAGCATCTCTGCCAATCCCCTGCTCCTTCCTTCACCATTGCCGGGGTCATTAGAAACTTTAAAAAAAAAAAAAAAAAGCATCATGGTTTCAAGCTCTTTTATCCATTATTTCTCTTTATTTTATATCCTTTGTAATTAAATAATTATTTATTAATAAAATTATTTTATAATAAATAAAAAATATATAAAAAATAAAAATATATAAAAAAATCATTTTTTAGTTTTGAAATTGGTCATAATTAATGAATATATTTTTAAATTTTTAAAATCTAAAATTTTGATTACTGTCTTATTTTATTTCTAAAATTCAATTATCTCATTCAGTTAAATTAAATTATACTATTCGAGATAAATAAAATATCTATTTTGATTTTGATTAAACTATTTAAAAGTTAATCTAATATAAAAAAAAAATTCATATGTACTTTCTCTTATTTAAACT
Source organism: Manihot esculenta (assembly GCF_001659605.2). Taxonomy (NCBI): domain Eukaryota; kingdom Viridiplantae; phylum Streptophyta; class Magnoliopsida; order Malpighiales; family Euphorbiaceae; genus Manihot; species Manihot esculenta. Next base: position 28,935,333 of record NC_035176.2, on the reverse strand, counting down.
CCTCTCCTCAGTCATCACAGCTTTGAAATTTACCTACTACAGTGTGCTGATATTCAAATTATAATAAAACACTTTAGTCCCCTAAAAATTAATTTTAAATAATTAAAAAATATTATTATTATTAAATCTTTAAATATTTTAAAAATTTATTTGTTTATTTTTATTTAAAAAATATACCATTAACTTATATTAAATATTTATATTTTTAATTTATATAATTTTAATTGTATATATTATTTAGTATTTATAAATTTAAATATTTATATTATTTGATTTTTTATGAAAATTTAAATAAATTCATTAACAATTTTTTAATAAATTATTAAATAATTTGATTTTATAAAATATAGAATTATTTCTATTCGTGTAATTTTAATATGATATAAACTAGTGAATTTTTAAAAATTTGTAATTATTCTCACATAAATAAAATTACAACACTAAATATTATTTTTATAGTAATAAATTACTCCATTTTATTTTGATTCAAAAAATTTACTTCTAATCTTTAATATTTCAACTTATATTTTTCATTTTTAAAAATATTTATAATCTAAATTATTCATATTTATTTTTTACAATCACCTTTTAATAATAATTAGTGATAGTTATTTTATTTTTATTTATGTAATTAAAATTATATATTAAATTATTTAAATTTATGAAAATTAAATTAAATTTTTTAAAAAATACTGTGGATAATGATTAGATTATTTAATATTTTCATAAACTATTTAAATTTAGAAAAAAATAAGTTTAATAAGTTATTACTTAAATTAGTTTTTTCTAAAAAATAAATTATAAATATAAATAAAATTAAATAGTATTTATGTGAGGAATAGATTAAACTATTCAAACTAAACAAAATTAAATGGACAAATTCATTCGACTTGCAAAATTTTATTTATGTAAATTTTTTCAATTTTAAAATTTTATTTTTAATATGTATATTAACAAAAGAAATTCCTAAAATGAATAAAATTAAAAATTTTACTGAAAAAATAAATTTAACTCTTAATTTAAATTTCAAGATCTGTCATTGATGATAGAGTGAGTCAAAAATATCAAAATTTATTTCTTAATCCAAATTTATCATCAAATTATTATTAAAGTGTCAAATAAATTTAAATAAAATTAAATTGACTAAGAAGAGTACAATTTATACTTTTATTTAGCATTCTAATGATATTTCAATGATAAATATAAGTTGAAAAAATGAAGTTTGATATTTTTAATCCTTATCATATAAACCAATAGTAAACTTGGAAACCAAAAGGTATTTTGGTAAAGGCAAGGCTTTCTCTTTCTTTCTCTCTCCTCCCCTCCCCTAAAAAGGAAAAAAGGAAAAACAACCTGCCTCCTGCTCCGAGTTGCCATCCTCTAGAAGTAAAAGAACTAATCGAATTGTTATCCACCTGGGTTATGAAATTTCTAATTCATCTTTTTCCAAGCCTGCAAGAAAATCTGGGAAATCTTGTTTCTTGAAGGTCAAAATAAAGATTATGTAAAAACGAAAAGATTATCAGTCTTCTGAGACAACAAGGTTATCCAGACATTGCAACTTGTAAGATCTTCAGACCATAACTGAACAAACCAAAGTAACAATAATATCAAAACAACAGTTAGACCTTATCAGAACTGCCAAAACATGATTGCTGAAAAGTAATAACACTGTAATGGAAAACTTCCCAAGCAGTTAAACGACCTCGAGCAAAACGTCTACTATCCACACAAAACCAGTAATAAGGAAAACTTCACTAAAACATATTTTCTTAGTAGTTTGCTTTCCATTAAAATTTGACCAGAAACTGCCGCTAGAGAAGGCATGTTTTACCACAAGCCAACCTGGGCAGCCAGGGCATAAGTTTCACAAGTTTGTTCTAAGTCTATTACACAAAACCTTTTCAGCTATAAATATAAATTTCACTCGTCCTAACAGTTAACCTCAGAGGGCTTTAGAGAAGTTTCTCAATTACTGCTGTACACTTTGAGCGTGGTTCTTGCAAGTTGCATGGCAGCCAACCCATACAAGTCATGGATTTTGGGAGAAACTCAAACTGAACATGGGATGCACAACCATCCACACTGTAGGATAGTGATTTTGTTATATTATGGTAGCATGGGATCGCCTGATGAAGCAAGCATTTGCACCTCTGTTTCCTCGCCAGGCCGTTTTGCAGGATAAATTGCCCCGGAGCCACCTGCACAAAAAATTAACCAAGTTAATCCATTTGAATATATACTAGACGGCCATCAGTCATAGTGACAACCAACAGTGGAAAGGGAGAAAAAGTAAGGTCTAATACTGAATATAGAATCAATGGATGGCCGTTTCGGTGACATACTTCCTTTGAGATCTGCAAACATTAAAACGGGTTATAAATTTAGTTTCTTTGCAATTACATTTTAGAGAAGCACAAAAAATAAGCAGAGAAGGAATTCAAACTTAACAGTAGACACTTGGATGTCCAGCCAAGAATCAGAAGTCAGAACTAATCAAAACCAAATTGATCACATTGTCTTTGAACCAGAACTGACCGGTTTCATTCCAGACCAAATCCAGATTTTACCTTATTTAAAAATATAAAAATATTTTTTTAAAAAGGACAACTGTTGGATTTGATCAAAATAGGAATAAAACTGAAAAGAACTTGTGGTCCAGTTCCAGTCCCCATGAAAACTGGCCCTCTCTGGCCAGGTCTATGCTTGGATACTCTTTGAACAAGAAATGATCCCTTTGACTTTCATTTTACTTCGTGTATCTCTTTATTTATTATGACCACTGAAACAACTGACATTCTTTAGTTAACCTGTTCTCCGATCACTTCATGGATGCCATTTCATAATCACGTATCGGTAAGGTCACCCAACCATTAACATGATAACGAGGATATACTCGGTGTGTTCAGCTTCAATTTAAATTTGTACACCCAACTTTTCTATCCTTGTGAACTTTTGTTTTTTACAGTCATGAAATTTTCACTACAATTTAACCCATAATACGAAGAGGTTGTTTCTTAGAAAATTTTATTCTCACCATTGCTGCAATGGTTATGCATAAATTCCACAGTTACAGATTGAACATACACCCTAAAATATACAAATGTGTGCAATCGATCTATAATATGAAGAATTAAAGGCACAGATCTTCAAGCACCTCAGACAATTATGTATAATGCAATATCCAAGACTAAGCATCAAAAGGTAAGTCTAAATCCTTTAGATCTTCTTATGTTCTAAAACTAAATGTCCCGAGTTTGTGCATGTGTATCTTGCAACATTCCAGTCCAGTGTTGGCCAAACCAGAAATTTTAAAGAGCCAACCACTCACTAGCAATGTCATAGGTCACCAAAAGGTATAGAAAGGACTCTTGCAATTGTATCTCAGTACGTGGCTTTCCCCATTTTTACAACACAAATGAAGAATATGGATCCAGAATTGTTTCACTCATCTGACTAACCAGTCTCCATGACATTGCCACTCCTCCTCCTACTGGACTGGTGCAAACTAGATGTACAGAATGATTTATTACTGACCAACACTGTGACAGTGAATTATCATCAAATATATGATATTGAACCGGAAACACCACAAAGTAAAAGTTGACATAGACATCAAATAAGAATGCTTCTTTTCACCAGTCCAATCTTAAAGAAGATGTTTTATCTTCCATGTGCAGATATGCCAATCAAAAATTTTTTCTCATGGTAGGAATGCAAAGTATTAATATGTTAAAGAAGCATCTTGTTCCACAATAATTAAAAAAATAGAAAAAAAAATCCATCTAATAATTTCCATTAAATAAATAACGCATATTGAACATAAATATAGCAATTATAGAGAAAGGAAATAAATAATGATACTTATTCAGAATTAAATTGCATACCAAAAGAATGAAGCCCTTTGACAGCATCAAAATTCTTGTAAGTATAGCCAACAAAACTTAAATCTTTGGGAGTTAATAGCATCTGCATCAAAAGGCAACTTTGTCTAAATCCACAGCAATTATATGAGAAATAGCACTCCTACAATGGAAGGGCTTGTTCTATTTACATCTGTTTTTCTGTAACACCAATAGTGTCTATTATTGAATAGAAAAGCAGGCAGTCAAACAAATAACTGAAAATGTTCAAAGAAAGTGAAACTATAATTCTTCATTTAATGCATTTCTTGTCAAAGAAAGTTGAATAGTAGTCTGAAATTAGAAATCAGGAAAAAGAAACAGCGAAAGACAAAGTGTATGTCATTAAAGGCCATGGAAACAAATTCTACAGTAAGCATCTAATTTAATTGTTTACATCTAACCAAAGCAGTGAAATAAACAGCACAAATGGTGTCATTCCACTTTTCCTATTGCACCCTTTTCTTTCTTCTCATGTTGCATGCTACAATTTCAGACTTGACCACATGAATTTCTAACACCTAGAAATTGCACTGTTTTACCTAGCCAATTAGTAAATCTTTGCCGTGATCACCTATTTATGTTTGAATTCAAATGTTATATTAAATCAGATGCAAACTACCTTGCCAATTAACAAACTTGCTCAAAATATATGCAGAAACCGCTCATACAAATTAATGCATCATAATTTATAGAAAAATGAACAACACCACACCTTCCTTGATGGTCCTGAGCCAGTTCTTGCTGGTGGAGGATTCATCTGAAGACAAATCGATAATTGCACTTACAATCTATAATTCTATAAAATACCATATCAAATTTGAAGTATAAGAAAAAGACATCACATATGATTAAGCTACAAAAGTAAAGCTAATTCCTGTTTAGTGGACTTTTATGGCCATAATTTAGGGGACATAATTTTTCCACAATTCTCAGGAAACGGGGGGGGGGGGGGGGGGGGGTGTTCAACAACCAAAATTTTCATTGCATGGTTTTACTATATTGTAGGCCAATAGTATACAAACTTTTAAAGGATGTATGTCAATATGCCACTTGTCAAAATGACAATGGTGATTCAGAATTCTTAATAATCGTAAGTACAATAAGATTTAGGATTTGACCAAAAGACTGCAAACCTAAATACTAAAAATTAATTAAGAGAAGGAAAAATCTATATATGGTGCCTGTGGTTTCACAAGTATATTATCTGTAACCAAGTTGAGGAAAAAAATGCTTATTGCAACTTCGAATAGTTTATAGGCATCACTACCTGCTGTGACATGACACTACACAAAAAAGTCAAAATTTTTGTTGTTATAAATTCAGCAGCATACTGCTAGTTTATTGCAATTAAAATAAGCCTTCTTTGAAATAAAATAAACAGAAGTTGTTCTAATAACAGTCCTAATTATAAATCTAGTTGTGATAAAATTGACAAAAGATGGTATTTTAACAGTGCAAGAAAAAGAGAAGCAAAGATGAGAAAAGTATAATACTTCATCAAATTTCATAAAGTTCTGGGTGTCTAACTCTCCATTGACTTCTGGTTTAAATGCTGCCTCCATTTCATAAAGTTTATCCCATACAATGTCCTTGAACCAAGGATGAGCCTGACACACAAAATCACAATTTCTGTACAGAAGAAACATGCTTGGAAAAAAAAAGGAAAGCAAGTGAAATAACTTGATGTTTCTCACTTTAATTTGGTGTGCTCCTCCAGTACCTAGCCTATGATCAACACCACACAGTAACCTACAAATGAGATCCTTTGCCTCAGGTGACAGCCTTGCATCTTCTGGGAATCGAAGGTGATTTCTCCAATGGACAATCTGAAAGTAATTGGCGTTTCAAGTTTATTAAAACCATAAATTAATTCCATTAATACTAAGAGAACCATTGTTTGATAAAGATTTATGAGAACAAGAAGAAAGGGGAGCAATAAAGGAAAGGTTTGTAACAAAGCATTAAGGAAAAACTATATGGTATGCCATTGGCTATGCTACAATAAAGGCTTGCTTGCATTGTTGTTAGAGTTGCTGTTGAAAAAGCACTTTTTAAACATAGTAGTTAGACAACGTTAAAAATTGATTTAAAATTATTTTTAACATGATTTAATAATAAGAACACCAAAATAACAAAACAGTTTTTCTCAAATTGCCTTTTTCAGCAGTAGCTAAAACAGTGCTTTTTCTGAAAAGCACTTACCCAACCTCAATGCCAAATAGGCTCTAAGAAATCATTCTAGTTTCCTCCAAAAAAATAATAGATAACTAACAACCTGATGAGAAGTGACCAACAATATGTCTAAACCAATACTATAAAAGTAGCTGACAAGCTATCCCCGGTAGAAAAGATAAGAACTACCCAAAATAGAAATGGCAAACTGACATTAAAAAATAAAAAATAAAAACATTATATTAAATTGAAGAAGAGTACAAAAAAGGAATGATGAGATCAGCTAAAGAAAATGGTAACAAACATAAGAATACAGTTTGTTACCTTTCTGCATGTAGTTATGGGGTCATCTGAGTAAAAAGGAGGGTATCCAACTAGCATTTCATACATTATTGCTCCTAGCGACCACCTGAAAGATGAAGAAAAGATACTAATAACGAGAACAGCATGTTAAAGCAAATATAAATGTATAGCATTCACAAAAGAGTATAAAAAACATAATAGAATTTTTATTTATCACCATTCTCAGGAATGAAACAGATATAATACAACACACAGAAATAAGATGATTGATAAGTCAAGATTGTAGAAAGATAATGTTTGTTGTTGTATTTCACAATAGAGATTACAACCTATTTCTACTTGAGAGACAATATCTAAATAGGAAGGAAAATCAAATCTATGATCATACAATCCTAAAATTAAATAACTGATCCATCTATCAATATTTACTTCCTATATTAACATATTTACTCCTTATAACTTATAACACTCCCCCTCAAGTTGGAGCATAAATGTTAATCATGCCCAACTTGTTACATATATAATCAATTTCAGTCATAAGAACAACCTACCCAAAACAATCAAAATAAATAAAGGATCAGAAGAACAGAACCCGTGAATAGTAACCGATGAACAGTAGCCATGAACCGTTTCCGTGAACAATACCCGATGAACAGTGCTCGATGTCTCCACATATTACTCCTTATGGGTAATCCAAATGTACAGAACCCTAAGTCTCTAAATGTTACTCTTTATGAGTAATCCCGATGAACAAAATCTTAAGTCTCCAAATGTTACTCTTTTACGGATAACCCAAATGAACAAAGTTCTAAGTCTCCAAATGTTACCCTTTATGGGTAACCCCGATGAACAGAGTCCTAAGTCTCCAAATATTACCCTTTATGGATAACTCCGATGAACAGAGCCCTAAGTCTCTAAATGTTACCCTTTATGGGTAATCCCGATGAACAAAGTCCTAAATCTCCAAACGTTATCTTTTATGGGTAACCTAAATTTATGGGTAACCTAAATGAACAGAGCTTTAAGTCTCCAAATGTTACTTTGGTAAACCCAAACGAATAGAGTTCTAAGTCTTCAAATGTTACCCTTTATGGGCAATCCCGATGAATAGAGCCCTAAATCTCCAAATGTTACCCTTTATGGGTAACCCAAATGAACAGAGCCCTAAGTCTCCAAATGTTAAGTAACCCAAATGAATAGAGCCCTAAGTCTCCAAATGTTACCCTTTACGGGTAACACAAAATCACGTTTTACCTGTCTTAACCACTACCGAAGACGTTGGAATAATTTTAATGATATGGGTCTTACTATCAAAAACCATTTCAACCAAAATTCTATACTCCTTTACCTTCAAACGAATTAAAGGAAGATAACCTAACACCCAAACAGCAAACGAATCACAGATCTGACAAGCGGGTTGCAAGACAACTAAACGCCTCCACCCAATATCCAAACGGCAAACGAACTGCAGATCTGATAAGCGGGTTGTAAAGCAACTTCGGCGTCCTCTCTAGGTGGACGATGAGAGACAAATATTACCCTAGATAGGTAACACAAAAGAACAGGAGCTCTAAGTCTTCAAAAATTTTAAAACTTGACGAGAGAGAAAAAAAAAAAAATCTCTACGAGTATAGCTCTGATACCATGTAGAAAGATAATGTTTGTTGTTGTATTTCACAATAGAGATTACAACCTATTTATACATGAGAGACAATATCTAAATAGGAAGGAAAATCAAATCTATGATCATACAATCCTAAAATTAAATAACTGATCCATCTATCAATATTTACTTCCTATATTAACATATTTACTCCTTATAACTTATAACAAAGATAAAGTAAATAATAATAAAAGAAACCTTAAAACTATCAACATTAAAACTAAGAACAAACTAGAGAATTTTATACACAATCAAGAGAGGAAAACTAACCAGTCACACTCCATGCCATATCCTTTCTTCAGTAATACTTCAGGAGCGATGTAATCTGGTGTTCCAACAGTAGAAAATGCCTTTCACAGAAATATAAGAAATTTCTAGCTGTTATATTCAAAAAAATGTCACCATAATATCTCAATAACCATGGTTTTTTTTGTATCAATTATGTGCAATGTTAATAAGATAATGCTATAGGCAAACCTTTTAGACATATGTGTGCCTTTCTAACCTCTAAGTTATAGAGTTTATAAAGGGAATGATCAGGGATATTACCCATAAGTTCATTCTGAAAGCAAAAA